>NC_140593.1:250369636-259429636 GCF_964204655.1 Triturus cristatus | reverse complement strand
TGTTAAGATTGTTACATCCTATGATCCTAACATGTCCAGGGAACATGGTAGAAAATCGAGTTTAGTATGCCTGAACTCAGAATAATAAGGTACATCTTTTAGCAAGGTTTATTTTAATATTCTGCGTTTGCAAATGCCAATTTTAGAAAGTTGGCCTTTGCTTGCCTAACCATTTCAGCCCGCCTCTGCATTGTGTGTATCTGCTGTCTGGCTTGTGTGAGTGACAGGGCTGGGGAAACCCAGATGGGCAGGACTAGGTAGCCTGGTGGTGAATAGGAAGATTGGCAGATAATGGGTGGGAGGAGTACACCTGGACTAGGAGTAGGAATAGGAGTGTGCTCTGCCACCACAATGCTGGCTCCGCCCCCTGTGGAGCGTCTGATGGCTCTGCCCTGCACCCTGAAAGAAACAGCCTGCATCGCAAAAACAAAGTGCTCAGAAACTAGGCAAGGGCCCCCCTGGCCTGGCAGAACAAAATAATTACTGTATAAATGTAGGAGCCCTGCTCCCAAGAAATTAGATCCTGTCCTGCCAAGAAGAAACTTCTGTCCGACGAGAAGGAACTGGGAAAGCTGCATGGAGGAGTACTGTCCCTGACCTGGGGGATTGGCCTGCAGTGGTTGCCTTGCTGCTGAAGAAGAGGAACAAAGACTAAAGAGACTTTTATCTGACTTGTGCTGAAGATCTCCAAGGGCTTGCCCCCTGAACGAAGTCCCAGGAACAGTGGACTTCACCGCCGTGGAATCGCCTTGGAAAACGGACCGTTTTCCTCACATCTTCACGTCGAACTGCTGTGTACGCCTCGCTGATCGCGGCGTACTCCCTGTGAGCTGACATCCCGCTGTCCGGCACGAACAACACATCTTTGGCCCCTCTACGAGCTGTAGCTCGCACCGCGAAGGAAGGTACTGCCAGCCCAAGCAACGCGAGTTATTGACCCTATGAGCCGTAGCTCGCACCGTAATTGAAGGACATCACCATACCAGCTCGCACCCCCCTACGGACCGTACTATCACTGTACGCGCCTCTCCTCTGCTTTGGGAAGGGCCGTAGTACGTGTGGTGGTCGCGTACGTCTCCCGTCCGGAGCGTACTGTTCGCCTGTCTCAACAGTCCAAGTGAAGATCAGCGATCCCGGTACATCGTGTACCCGAACGTCTGGTAGTACGGACCATACTTTCGCACCGTCCCCTGAGCTGCGCACGCCCAAGGTCTCCCGTACCGTAGTACGCGCCGCCCGGAGGACTTCGCACCGTACTGTACGCCTGCTGCCCAAGAAGTGTCCGTGACAAACTCACCAAGCATCAAGGTACTGTGACCGTTCGCGCCGTAGGGTGTACGCTTCATTCGAAGCGCCTGCAGCGCGTGTACGACCCGTCCCAAAGCCTGTGTCTACCACGCACGACGCGTACGAAGAGGGACGACGCGCACAGAACTGTAAAAGTACGCTAACCTTAAGAACTCTTTGAAAATAAGTATTGTGGCCTGCTTAAACGTTATTTGGTCTTGTGCTAAGCCTGATAATTCTATATAAAGTATTTTTGATATATATCCTGTGTGGAGTCCATTTGTGGAGGGTCACTGTATTACTGTGTGAGTATTTACAAATGCTTAACCTAAACGCCCTGAGATAACGCCTTGTCTGCTCGCGCCAAGCTACCTAGAGGGTGAGCAGGGGTTATTATTGGAGTGTATCCCCCTACCCTGACTAGAGGAAAGGTTCCCTGCTTGTCACAAGTACCTACCTGTGCCAACCAGAGAACCCGGATTCTAACAAATACCATAACCGTGTCTCAGTTAATGCCTCCCTATTTCCATCAGTAAGTCTAGTAGAATGCTGTAGGATTATATGTGCAGTGCATATCCTGTTCTCCCACAGTCAACCTGTGCTGTTCTTCCTCCCTTCCCCTCCTTGACATGTGTTACCTGGTCTGTGTGTGATCACTATTGCACATGGTCATCTAGGCTGCCAGTTTATCAAGGTGCACACTGCTTTCAGCATCATGTGTGGGGGTGGTCTGCCTGTGCCCTGTCCTGTACCGTCATTAGGGGGTGCATATTTGTTGCCACTGATGCTGAGTCCCAACATAGGAGTGTGAGGTTTCAAATTAACAGACTTGCTGCATGCATTACCAATGTTGTGGCCTCAGACATGATGTGCATGAGTGGGATATATGCCTAGTGGCGGGACGGTTGCTCCTGTAACAGTCAGCTCATTCCAGGACCATGGAGCAGTGTGCACACTACAGTCCCCTGTCTCAGCCTGCCCTCCTACTCATGTGTGTCATCCAACACTGTGCACTTTCACTGTGGGTTCATAATGGCTCTGCCTCTGTGGCATTGTTCCCTGGCCTAGGTAGTAGTTTTCACATGTGTGATACATTTGCCCACTGGACAGGGATACAGCAGTTTGCTTGTGCATACTCACACTGGGCAGTGCCTGTGTGGCTATTCACAACAATCTGTTGATGTTTGTTTGTGACCAATATGTTTTGCTAGCCCTACAAGGTGATGTCCTGTTAATGAAGCTAGTTTTCATGCACAGTTATTGTAACCCTGAATAAGAGCTTTCACTTCTTGATTGGTATCAGTCACATTGACTCAGGTATGGGTGGGTGTGCACGGGAGGGGCGTACATGTTCAACCCTGATGTTTCATTGCCAGTTCTGACTTGTGTGTGATGATTCGCAGTACAGAAAGTCATCGTGCAGTGCCCCCGTGATGTTGGCCAGTGCTTGCTGTTGGTGCTTCATTGCCTGTGTCAGTTCTTGGCAATCATGTATCCTGCTTGGACATTTTTGGCACCTGTGTGTGGTTCAGATGCTACACAGTTGTGACTTTGTGTGCTGACATCTGTGGGTACATTCTGGCTTGCCATGAGGGGGAACCCACAGTACAGCTAGGCTTTTTTGCTAAACAATTGCAGGCCCATTAGCTTATGCATTGTCCTGGGTGTGGACATGTGTGCCACTCCAGATGACAGTCAGTAGGTCATATGTGTAGCCAACTGTGTGATCAGGTGACGGATAGCCATGTGACAAATGACATTATTCAAGTTGTTACTCTGGGAAAATGTCCATTGGCACTCACTACACCTGTCAACATGTCTCAATGTTTCATATGCTTGACCTTGTTGTTTGGTTGTGAAGGACAATGATGTGCCTGCATGACAGATGTCTCCCAAAGAAGTGCACAAGACACCACCTTTACACTTTCCAGGGACACGCTGGCACATTTGAAAGTAAGGCACAGTTTGGACGACACTTGTTTGGAGTTCATACATATACATGTTCCCACAGTGTGCTAGCATTTGGGTTAGTCCTTGGTTGTTGCTGATACCAACTTACGAGTGTCAAGTCATCCAGCCACCCTGGTGCCATGTATATGTACTTACTGCTACGCCATTTCTGCCTAACAGTGGCTGATTTGAATGAGTCTGGCAGCTCAGACAATGACTGTGTACATGTAGTTTGGTGTGCACCTCCTTGTGTGACTTCTGCTATACAGACACATGTGTGTTGTGTTCACAGAGTGCCACATTCACACATGCTAGACATGTCCATTTTGTAAAGGGTTGTGATTCTCCAGGAGTCACAATGTATTTATTTGGGGTGTCAAAAGTACTCACAGGTCTCTGAGTGTGGGGACACCTTCTGCATTGGCATGTGGTATTTGGCCTTGGGTGCGACAATACTGTTTGTTTCCCAGTGAACAAGAGGTGGCATGCCTTCATAGTCTTGCTGTGCTCAACTGATCCCAGACGCTAGCTTCTCATGATCTTGTGATTTCAAGTTATTTGCTGTTGTGTCCTAATTTTCATTGTTTGCAAGTGGCATGGTGCGTCAACCAACTGGGGAGTGCAGGGCTTACATATGTGGGGAGTATCCTAGATGTTACTCCTGATGCCTTTCCTGATATGCACTGTTGCCTATTTTGTTTGGACTCATGTGTCAGATGTATACAGGTGACTGATTTTTTCCTGTCTCTTCACCTTGCCCACAGCATCATCAGAAGACACCGAGGGAGACACCGGCACGGACGTGAAGGAGGGATCGAGCAGTGGTGCCACCACTGCTGTGGAGTCGGTGGAATCTAGTGGCACGGAGGGCGAGGGGAGTGAGGCGGAGGACCTGCCCAGTACCAACACAGACTACAAGGCAAACGGGTCCGAGGCTGAGCTCCCAGATGGGGCGGAGGCTGCGCCCAGAGCTGAAAGCAGCAGTACATCTCTCGCCGCCCCCTCCATTCCCATCACCGCCCTCCCACTTGCTCGGGTCCCTTCTGTCCGTGCTAGGCCACACCGTGTCTCCTTCGTGCCAGGCACCGCACCCCCTGCCCCTGTCCCCCCTGCTGCCCTCACTGCAGAGTCTGTGGACATTCAGCAGCAGTTGCAAGTTGGGCAGACATTGATCCTGACTGTCCTCCATGGCCACACCAGACTGCTGACCCAGATGGTGTCGTACATGGAGGGCATGTCATCAGCGATGTCTGACCAACGGATGTTGCTGAGGTCCCTGGACTCGTTACTGACGGCAGTAGCGAGTCACCTGCAGCGCTGCCTCCCCCCTACCCCTGGCCCATCCACAAGTCCAACACCCATGCCTGTCCCAAGCACACCAAGACATCCACACACACGCACCCCACCAGACACAAGCAGCACACCACCACGTAAGGGCAAGCGCACACCTCCTGACACGCACACTCAGGGGGTAGCAGGCACACCCACTGGGTCTGGGGCACACAGGCAGGCATGCAGCCACAATCCTCATCCACATGACTCACTCCCCAGTCCCTCCGATGTCACTCCCCTTGGCTCCCCTGCCCCAGATTCGGAGAAGGAGGCCTACTTTGCTGGGCTGGGCCTCAGCCCCACTAGTTCACCTGGACGCAAACGGTCACGGCACTCCACGGGTAGGGGAGTTAAGTCCCCCAGCCCGTCCACCACCTCCCCCAGTGGCGCTGCAACCCATCCCTCCGACCCCCACTCCTCCTTGGGGCCTGTTGTTTCTCCGGGTGCAGGGGAGACGCTTGAAGAACTGGCAGAAGTGTGCAGCGCTGAGCTCACCTCCACCTTTGGCGCTGCCCCACCCCCTGTGGTGGAGTCGTCCGTCCCTGCACCCACAACACCTACCCTTCCCCCTCCTGTCCCTGCGGTGCCTGGTCCTTCCCCACAGGATTCCCCCCCCCAGTCGATGAACCACTCTTGTGATGTGCAGGCAAGCTAGGGGAGACGCATGGCCATGTGTCCCCCCCCAAGGACTGCTGATATGGACTGGCCATTGGCCTTTGTGAATAGTCTCGTTTACACATTATTATTTTCATGCTGAATAAACAATTTTCTTTTTCTTTGGAAAAGTCTTGCATTTCAGGTATTGATGTTGATGCTGATGCTACAGGAGTTGGGGTTGTGGGCATGTGTTATGTTTCAGGGAAATGTTGTGGTCTGCTGCTCATGGGGTGGAACCTGGTATCTGCGTGCCATCACGCGATCTCTACAAAGATTCTTGGTCGTGTATGCTCTTTGTGTTTGGAGACATTGTCCCAAGGGGTGTTCCTTCCTCTGTGGCACCTGACATCTCCCCTGCAGAGAGTTGCACAATTGTTGTGTTGCCCTGTGTCTACATGTCCTTTGTTGGTGATGGATCCCTTCAACTCTGGCCATGCCTGCTCAGCAATGTGTCCGGCTGCATCGTCTGTGCCATCCTTGGTACTCACTGTACTTGTGTATAGAGTATTTTGCCATGCCTTCTGTTAGAAGGTGACCCCAGAGGAGTCAGGGAGGTTACCTGAACACCCTGAGTCCTACCCTCGGGGTATCGTAGCCAGGCACTGGCGGGAGACTCCTCAGGGGGAAGAGTCTTGTATCTAGGTTCGCACACACGGCACCACACGACAAAGAGACACCACACGGTAGGTTCTTGGGAACAGATCTTTATCTATTCAGCTACGTCAGATCTTTATGATTCCCAAGGTAGATATGTACAAAATAGAGCACGGGCTCAGAGAGTCTCGGTAGGGACGGGGGTAGCGGGACAGTCTTTGGGGGATCCGGATAGATGCAGGGGCGTACCTAACGCACAGCTCACAATCCTCGAGCCGGGGGATACGCCGTGGTCCAGCCGGACCAGAGGAGTCTTTAGGAGCCGCGAGTCACTCAGCGGGGCTCAAGCACAAGTTTGGAGGTCTTACGATCTTCAGGGGAGCCGCGAGTCACTCAGCAGGGCTCAAGCACAAGTTCGGAGGTCTTACGATCTTCAGGGGAGCCGCGAGTCACTCAGCAGGGCTCAAGCACAAGTTCGGAGGTCTTACGATCTTCAGGGGAGCCGCGAGTCACTCAGCAGGGCTCAGAGGTTCCAAGGTTGCAAGGGAGCCACGACCACGTCAGCAGGGCTCTCGTCGTTCCAGAGTCGAATCTGCCAGATAGCCCCAGAGCACCCCTTGTTATAGGTCAGCTCCTCTTTGATGTCCGGGGTCCGTGTGGGCAGGGGTCTTAGCGCCTGGGGGCCGCTCATTGGAGTTTCCTGCCCTGTTGTCCTTTGATCCTTTCAGGGCCGGGTCGGGAGGAGTCCCAGACACCCAGCAGGCGTGGAGCCAGCCCTCAGGGAGGCCAGAGGGCCGATCGAAACCCATCTCCCGAGGGGAGGCCAGAGGTGTGATGGAAACTGCTCCTCCCTCTCTCACTCTATGGGAGCGCGATGTTCCCCAGCCGGGGTGGCGCCTCTAGGCCTGGGTTGTGCCAGGGCCGGGCGGCCATCGTAGGTGCATGAAGTGGGCACGCGGGCCCGGTGGTGCTGGGAAGATGGAGGGCACAGACAGGGAAGTCCGGGTCGGGTGTGTGTGGGTCCTGGTGGACAGGACCGGCTAGGCCGTGTACTGAGGGACTGAATGAGGTGTACGGGTCAGGGGGTGTGGCCAGGGGTCAGGGATGGCCATGCCACAAGGCCGGGTCTAACACGCGTCCCCCCCAGCTGAAAGCCGGAGAGAACTACCCATCTTCTTGGGGGTTCTCTTCGCTGAGGCGGAAGAACCGGGAGAGGCTGTCAGCGTTGGCGTGGTCAGTACCAGGGCGGTGCTCTACGGTGAAATCCATCCCCTGGAGGGAGATTGACCACCGCAATAGTTTGGGGTTTTCCCCTCGCATCTGCATGAGCCATCGCAGGGGGCGATGGTCGGTTTGGACTTTGAAATGGGTGCCGAACAGATAGGGTCGTAGTTTCTTGAGGGCCCAGACTACGGCGAACGCCTCGCGTTCAATGGTGCTCCACTTCTGTTCTCTGGGTAACAGCCTTCGGCTGAGGAAGGCTACGGGCTGGTCTAGGCCTTGGTCATTCACCTGTGACAGGACTGCCCCAATGCCATGCTCGGAGGCATCAGTTTGTACCACAAACTCCTTGGAGTAGTCAGGGGCCTGGAGCACGGGGGCAGTAGACATGGCCGCTTTCAGGGCATCGAACGCCTCCTGGCAGGCAGAGGTCCACTGCACCTTCTTGGGCTGTTTCTTGGACGTGAGTTCCGTGAGGGGACCGACAAGGCTGCCGTACCCCCGGATGAATCTTCGGTAGTAGCCGGTGAGGCCCAAAAAGGCTCGGACCTCCGTTTGGGTAGTGGGTGGTTCCCAGGCTAGGATGGCGTCGATCTTAGGCTGCAGAGGGGCGACCTGCCCGCTTCCGACCTGGTGCCCTAGGTAGACCACCGAACCTTGCCCAATCTGACATTTGCTGGCTTTTACTGTGAGACCTGCCTGGCGCAGGGCCGTTAGCACCCTCCGGAGGTGCTGGAGGTGCTCACTCCATTCGGAACTGAAAACCGCGATATCGTCGAGATATGCGGCGCTGAACTTTTCCAGCCCGGCCAGGACTCTATTTACCAGTCGCTGGAAGGTGGCTGGGGCATTTTTCATCGCGAAGGGCATCACGCGGAAGCGATAGTGCCCATCCGGGGTGGAGAAGGCGGACCGCTCCTTGGCTCCTTCTGTGAACGCAATTTGCCAGTACCCGCAGGTTAGATCGAATGTGCTGAGGAAATGAGCCGACCCGAGGCGGTCAATGAGCTCGTCTGCTCGGGGAATGGGGTGAGCGTCGGCTCGGGTGACTTCATTGAGTCCCCG
The DNA here is from genome assembly GCF_964204655.1 of Triturus cristatus. Lineage (NCBI taxonomy): Eukaryota > Metazoa > Chordata > Amphibia > Caudata > Salamandridae > Triturus > Triturus cristatus. The sequence continues at coordinate 259,421,530 of NC_140593.1, read as the reverse complement.
GTAGTCCACACAGAATCGGAGTTCTGGGGCGACACCGGGGGCTGCTGCTTTCGGGACCAGTACCACGGGGCTGGCCCAGGGGCTGTCTGAGGGTTCGATCACCCCCAAGGTCAACATCTTCGAGACCTCGGCCTGGATGCAGGACCGGACTCGATCAGGTACTCGGTAGGCTCGTTGCTTCACCAGCGGGCTGTCTCCGGTGTCCACGTCATGGACACACCAGTCGGTGACTTTGGGGACGAGAGAGAATAAGTCAGGGAATTGCCCTAAGAGCTGGCGGCAGTCTTCGCGTTGCTGGGAAGTGAGGGATGGAGAGAGGTTCACTCCTTCCACAGAGCCAACCTTCTCCTCGGTACACAGGAGGTCAGGGAGGGGATCTGACTCCTCCTCGGCCCCGTCATCGGTGGCGAGCAGCAGACTCAGCTCTGTCCGCACGAAGTGGGGATTGAGGCAGTTCACGTGAAGGACCCGAAGGGGGTCCCGAGGGGACTGGACGTCAACCAAGTACGTGACCTGGCTCTTCCGCTCAACGACTTTGAAGGGCCCGGTCCATTTATCCTGGAGGGCGCAAGGTTTCACGGGGCCCATGACCCATACCTGCTGGCCCGGCTGGAACTCGACCAGAGTGGCATTCTGGTCGTACCAGCGTTTCATTTCTTCTTGGCTCGCCTCCAGGTTGGCCGCGGCCATTTCTCGAAACTTCCTAGTCTTGTTTCGGAGGGTCAGAACGTATCGGAACACATCTCAGGGGGGCCTCGGGGCGCCGCCTCCCACCCTTCCTTGACCAAGCTGAGGGGCCCCCGGACGGGGTGCCCGTAGAGTAACTCAAAGGGGCTGAACCCCAGGGATTTCTGGGGGACTTCCCGGTAGGCGAACAAAGGGCAGGGGAGCAGGACGTCCCACTTGCGCCGGAGGGGCTGTTCCTGGCCCGCGATCATCCCCTTCAGAGTCCGGTTAAACCGCTCTACTAGGCCATCCCCTTGGGGGTGGTACGGTGTGGTGAACTTATAGGACACTCCACATTGTTGCCACAGGGACGTCATGTATTTAGAGATAAAGTTCGTCCCGCGGTCGCTTACGACCTCGCGGGGAAAACCCACACGGGAAAAGATCCCCATCAACGACTGGCCCACCACGGGGGCGGTGATGGTGCGTAGGGGCATGGCCTCCGGGTATCGGGTGGCATGGTCCACTAGGACGAGGATGAAACGGTGACCTTGGGAGGTCGGAGGGTCCAGGGGCCCCACGATGTCGATCCCGACCCGTTCGAACGGGGTATTGACGACAGGGAAGGGTTGGAGGGGAGCCTTGCGCTTTACTCCACTTTTCCCACTAGCCTGGCACGTGGGACAGGACTTGCAGTGGGTTTCTACATCTGCTTTCATTTTCGGCCAGTAAAAGTGAGTCACTAGGCGACTGTATGTTTTGTCTTGGCCCAAGTGGCCTGCGAGGGGGACATCGTGGGCCAAGCCCAGGAGGAAGTCTCGGAAGCGTAGGGGTACCACCAGCACCCGGGCTGATCCTAGCTCCACCGACTTCTGCTCACTGTACAAAAGGTCATTTTCCCAATATAGCCGGTGTGATCCAGATTGGTCGCCCGCGGCTTGGGCCTCTGCTTGCTGCCGGGGTCCGACCAGGGAGGGACAGGTAGCTTGCTCTTGGCAGAACTCCTCTCGGGAGGGGACCCCTCGTGGCGCCACTGGGCCAACTCGGGCAGAACGCTTAACTCTGCGATCTGTGCGGGGTCGGACGGTAGGGGTTCGTCGTTGGCGACAGATTCTCCACGTGGGGAGATGGGGGGGGATCTCGGCTGGGACAATCCTGTCCTCATTGGCAGGTGCGTCCTCGACTTCCCCAAGGGGGGGCAGTCGGGCCGCCATAGATCGGGTGGTGGCGCACACCCACTCGGGGAGACCCATCATCCCTAGGTGGGCCTTGCGCTCGACTTGCTGCCAGGGGGAACTTTCCAGGTCGTTTCCCAGGAGACAGTCGACCGGCTGAGAGATTCTTACGGCTACTTTCAATTTACCGACCACTCCACCCCATTCAAAAGGCACCAGGGCTACCTGACAGAGACTCTCCGTGTTGTCAGCTGCAATTACAGGGCAAAATACATTGGGGAGGATCTGGTCTTTGTGGACTAAGGGGGCTGAGGACACCGGTGATGCTCGCCCCGGTGTCACGAAGGGCCTCTACCTGTTGGCCATTGATTGTCACTAGCTGCCCATATTTCTTCGTGTTGGAGGGCAGGAGGCTCCCAGGGACCATTTCTCTGTCTCCTAATGATACCAAGGCAATGGCGGCGGGTTCCCATTCTACAGTCTCCTCAATCTCCTCCCCTAGGGCTACGTTGGCTATCTGTCTGGCGGGGGGGGGTTGTAGTGGGGACGCGCAGGGCCATGGGGCATTCGGGGTCATTGGCGTAATGCCCGGGCTTCTGGCAACGGAAACAAGTGATGGTCACCCGGTGCCCCCGTCTCACGGGTGGACCGGATACAGCTGGTGGGGGTGCCGGGAAGTACGGAGGTTTGCTTTTCGGGGGACTGGACTGGGATTCCCTCTGCCCTCCCTGGTTCCCCCCCCCCTCTCTGGCGGGGTGGTCCCTGACTGGCTCGGGGGTATTCTCCTACAGGGCCCCGGGAGACCCGGGTGTTGGTCCAGCGATCCGCCTCGACAGCCAGCTTCCTCGGATCCGTGAGCTTGCTGTCGAGCAGATGCTGGCATAGCTCCACAAAGCAGTTCGCCCCCAGGTGTTCCCATAACATGAGGTTGGTTAGTTCGTCCAGGGTGGTTACTTTGCTGCCCTTAATCCACCCGTCGAATGCACGGCTGAAAAAGTTCACATACTCCACCCACGTGGTGCCGGGGATCTTCTTGCAGTCCCGGAACCGCTGGCAGTACATCTCCGGGGTGAGGCCGTACCTTGTGAGGAGGGCCTCCTTCATGTGGCTGTAGGAGGTCTGCATGGAGGATGGTAGGTCGAGCAGGGTGTCTCTCTCCTCGCTCAAAAATCGGCCCCACAACCCGGCCCCCAATCTTTATGCGGGACTCGGTGGGAGGTCATGGCGACCTCGTAGGCCTTGAACCATTGTTGGATGTCATCGTTCTTGTAATATTCCTTGACCACATCTTTGGGGATGTGGACCTTCTGTTCTGCCTGTGGTGGCGCCCCCCGGTTCTCCGGGGGTTGATTTTCTTCGCTCCTTGATTTGAGCTCGATTTCTTTCAAGCTTCGTTCGTGCTCCAGTTGAAGTCTTCGTCCTTCGTGCTCTTGTTGGAGTTTCTTCTCTTCCAGTTCGCCTTGTACTCGCATCTGTTCCACTGCTAGCTTTTTCTCAGCTAATTTCAACTCGCCCTCAATTTTTAGTTTGGCCAGTTTGAGTTCGTGATTACGACTTCTCTCTCTGTCTGCGAGTTCTTCCGGGGATAGACCCCCGTCTGGTACGAAGCTTCGTACCTGGTTGCTGCTGCTTTCTCTTGGGGAGAGTCCAGCTTCGTCGTGGAGCTCCACCGCTCCTTCTGGGCGGGGGGCTCCGGATTCCACCCAAGCTTTCAGTGCCTTCTGCATATCTTCTTTGGTGTTGAGACCAGTGGTAGCGATTTTTAGTTCTTTGCAGAATTGCTTCAGTTCTTTGTGCATGTACTCTTCCAGTTGTTCTGCCTGGAACACAGCACTCGTGTTGGTTTCTGTGAGGCTCATGGCGTTTTCTTCTGCCGTTTTTGCCGGTGGTGCGTCCGCTGCTTATGGTACGATCTCTAGATGATGGGCCCGAATCCCGTCGCTTGCCACCAATGTTAGAAGGTGACCCCAGAGGAGTCAGGGAGGTTACCTGAACACCCTGAGACCTACCCTCGGGGTATCGTAGCCGGGCACTGGCGGGAGACTCCTCAGGGGGAAGAGTCTCGTATCTAGGATCGCACACACGGCGGCACACGACAAAGAGACACCACACGGTAGGTTCTTGGGAACAGATCTTTATCTATTCAGCTATGTCAGATCTTTATGATCCCCAAGGTAGATATGTACAAAATAGAGCACGGGCTCAGAGAGTCTCGGTAGGGACGGGGGTAGCGGGACAGTCTTTGGGGGATCCGGATAGATGCAGGGGCGTACCCAACGCACAGCTCACAATCCTCGAGCCGGGGGATACGCCGTGGTCCAGCCGGACCAGAGGAGTCTTTAGGAGCCACGAGTCACTCAGCGGGGCTCAAGCACAAGTTCGGAGGTCTTACGATCTTCAGGGGAGCCGCGAGTCACTCAGCAGGGCTCAAGCACAAGTTCGGAGGTCTTACGATCTTCAGGGGAGCCGCGAGTCACTCAGCAGGGCTCAAGCACAAGTTCGGAGGTCTTACAATCTTCAGGGGAGCCGCGAGTCACTCAGCAGGGCTCAAGCACAAGTTCGGAGGTCTTACGATCTTCAGGGGAGCCGTGAGTCACTCAGCAGGGCTCAGAGGTTCCAAGGTTGCAAGGGAGCCGCGACCACGTCAGCAGGGCTCTCGTGGTTCCAGAGTCGAATCTGCCAGATAGCCCCAGAGCACCCCTTCTTATAGGTCAGCTCCTCTTTGATGTCCGGGGTCCGTGTGGGCAGGGGTCTTAGCGCCTGGGGGCCGCTCGTTGGAGTTTCCTGCCCTGTTGTCCTTTGATCCTTTCAGGGCCGGGTCGGGAGGAGTCCCAGACACCCAGCAGGCGTGGAGCCAGCCCTCAGGGATGCCAGAGGGCAGATCGAAACCCATCTCCCGAGGGGAGGCCAGAGGTGTGATGGAAACTGCTCCTCCCTCTCTCACTCTATGGGAGCGCGATGTTCCCCAGCCGGGGTGGCGCCTCTAGGCCTGGGTTGTGCCGGGGCCGGGCGGCCATCGTAGGTGCATGAAGTGGGCACGCGGGCCCGGTGGTGCTGGGAAGATGGAGGGCACAGACAGGGAAGTCCGGGTCGGGTGTGTGTGGGTCCTGGTGGACAGGACCGGCTAGGCCGTGTACTGAGGGACTGAATGAGGTGTACGGGTCAGGGGGTGTGGCCAGGGGTCAGGGATGGCCATGCCACAAGGCCGGGTCTAACACCTTCATGGATAAATGGTACCTTTTCCGCACAATGCATGTGTGTAATCCCAGCCTAGTACACATATGGTACTTGTTCTGCTGGGTATTTGAACACCTGACTCACAATTGTGGGCATTGTATCTGTGGGAACTCCACCCTATTCCTTCCATGACAGACAACATCTTGGTGGCTAGCCCAGCACCTGAACATTCCTATCAGTCCTGGGATGTGCGTGACAGCGTGTGTTCTCTTTGGCTCTCTTAGTTTGTTAGGCAGTGACATGACTATACAGTCTTGTGGCATGATCTCAGTGTGTGTATTGTGCTTCATCTGCCAGGGGTGGGTATGCATGTGTTATTTGTCCTCACACCCACATGTGGTGTGTCATGCAGTGGGGGTAAGACCTCCTTCTTCCTGGGAGTGGGACACTGCTGTCAGTGATGTGTTATGGCACTATCATCATTGTCCTAAGTTAGGAATACGTACATTTACCCATGGAGCTGTGGTCATCTGATAATGATGTACACCCCCCATGTCTCTGTCCACTGCTGGGAGTCCTCTGCACCCACCCCTCATATGTCTGGGCACTGCTGGGAGTGTTAGGCACCCACCCCTCATATGTATGGGCACTGCTGGGAGTGATAGGCACCCACCCCTCATATGTCTGGGCACTGCCGGGGGTCCTCTGCACCCACCCCTCATATGTCTGGGCAAAGCTGGGAGTGATAGGCACCCACCCCTCATATGTCTGGTCACTGCTGGGGGTCCTCTGCACCCACCCCTCATATGTCTGGGCACTGCTGGGAATGATAGGCACCCACCCCTCATATGTCTGGGCACTGCTGGGGGTCCTCTGCACCCACCCCTCATTTGTCTGGGCACTGCTAGGAGTGATAGGCACCCACCCCTCATATGTCTGGGCACTGCTGGGAGTGATAGGCACCCACCCCTCATATGTCTGGGCACTGCTGGGGGTCCTCTGCACCCACCCCTCATATGTCTGGGCACTGCTGGGAGTGATAGGCACCCACCCCTCATATGTCTGGGCACTGCTGGGAGTGATAGGCAACCACCCCTCATATGTCTGGGCACTCCTGGGGGTCCTCTGCACCCACCCCTCATTTGTCTGGGCACTGCTGGGGGTCCTCTGCACCCGCCCCTCATATGTCTGAGCACTGCTGGGAGTGATAGGCACCCACCCCTCATATGTCTGGGCACTGCTGGGAGTGATAGGCACCCACCCCTCATATGTCTGGGCACTGCTGGGGGTCCTCTGCACCCACCCCTCATATGTCTGGGCACTGCTGGGAGTGATAGGCACCCACCCCTCATATGTCTGGGCACTGCTGGGAGTGATATGCACCCACCCCTCATATGTCTGGGCACTGCTGGGGGTCCTCTGCACCCACCCCTCATATGTCTGGGCACTGCTGGGAGTGATAGGCACCCACCCCTCATATGTCTGGGCACTGCTGGGAGCGATAGGCACACACCCCTCTTGCTGTGGTACACTGCTGTCCTGGGCATACACCACCCCCAATTTACAGCTGATGTGCTGCACCAAGCCGTACACCTACATCTGTGGCATGTGTATGCCTTGTATCCATCATGTAATGGGGCTGTTGGGGTACGCATGGTATGGCCCGTACCCACGCTCTGGGTGCGTGGGTACGGGCCGTACCACCATTGTGGCGGTGACGTAGGGGTACACGTGTACGGACCGTACCCATGCTCTGGGGGCTTGGGTACGCTCCGTACACGCGTACCCCTACATCACCCATGCAATGGTGGTACGGCCCGTACCCACGCTCTGGAGAGCGTGGGTACGGGCCGTACCACCATTGTGGCAGTGACGTAGGGGTACGCGTGGTACGGCCCGTACCCATGCTCTGGGGGCGTGGGTACGGCCCGTACCACCATTGTGGCGGTGACATAGGGGTACGCGTGGACGGACCGTACCCACGCTCTGGGGGCGTGGGTACGCTCCGTACACACGTACCCCTACATCACCACTGCAATGGTGGTACGGCCCGTACCCACGCTCTGGAGAGATTGGGTACGGGCCGTACCACCATTGTGGCGGTGACATAGGGGTATGCGTGGTACGGCCCGTACCCATGCTCTGGGGAGCGTGGGTATGGGCCGTACCACCATTGTAGTGGTGACGTAGCGGTACGCGTGTACGGACCGTACCCACGCTCTGGAGGCGTGGGTACGGTCCGTACACGCGTACCCCTACATCACCACTGCAATGGTGGTACGGCCCGTACCCACGCTCTGAAGAGCGTGGGTACGGGCCGTACCACCATTGTGGCGGTGACGTAAGGGTACGCGTGGTATGGCCCGTACCCATGCTCTGGGGGCGTGGGTACGGCCTGTACCACCATTGTGGCGGTGACGTAGGGCTACGCGTGGTACGGCCCGTACCCACGCTCTGGGGGCGTGGGTACGGGCCGTACCACCATAGTGGCGGTGACGTAGGGGTACGCGTGGTACGGCCTGTACCCACGCTCTGGGGGCGTGGGTACGGTCCGTACACGCGTACCCCTACATCACCACTACAATGGTGGTACGGGCCGTACCCACGCTCTGGGGGGCGTGGGTACGTCCCATACCACCATTGTGGTGGTGACGGGTACGCGTCCATGTCCACTTCCGTTGTGGCGGGACATGGGATTGGTGGACACGCCCCCCGAAGTGACCAGACCATGGAGGTAATTAATGTGCAGGATGTATTAGTATTTTGTGGGGTGTGGGTTATGTTTCCTGCCCCTTGCACACCCCCCCCCCTTTGCCCCTGGGGGTTGTTCTGACCTTCTGCTGCGTCTGCGTCGGTTTCTGTACACGAGGTGGTAGGCTATGAGGGCCGGGATGACGCGTAGGTTGGGGTCCATCGCTGTCCGTCGCATACCGGTGCTCCTTCTTCGCGTCGTCCTCAATTTCCCGGCAGTTTTTCGCTCCCGTAAAAAATGCTGCCTGCGGAGTGACGTCGGCACGAATCGTACTTGCTGGTCCGTAGAACGCTGCCTGACTTCGTCCGGACGTCGCGTATGCGCCGTCCAGAATCAGATTTGTATGTATTTTTTTGCCGGTCGGTGTTTTTACGACTCATATGGAAATGGTATTTCTGTGCGAATCGTACTTGCGAGTTTGTAAGGTGTTTTTCCCGGGTACGAGTCGGACAGAAAAAACGCTCCGTACGTACCCGGGTTTTACTGGATCGGAATCGGCACCCAAGTGGATTGGTAATGGTGAAAAGTCTGGAAGTCATACATTTTGAAAACGATTTTCGGTCCCACTTATCATTTTTCTGAAGAAATAGTTTTACATTTATTTTAAGTCCCAATGCAGGAAGAGACTTTCTCACTTTTCGAGAAGAAAAATCTTCCCTCAACGGGCCACCACTGAAATTGTGGCTGCTGCCATGGAACCAAACCAGGTTAGTCCTGCTGGACCTTTGGATATTTCTGACTGAAAATTTTGGAAGTCCCAGCGCAGATAGGCCGTTCTGTTGGAAATGCTGAGGGCCGTGAAATGGATGAAGGTGAAATTCAATCTGACACTGTAGTACTGCCAGATACTTTTTACTGTGGGTACCTCTGGAGATCTGGAGGAAACAGCTTTCAAAAGTTTACAAAATTTCTTCTGGTGACCAATCAACAACAGGAGTGCACTGGCATCCCAGCAACTCAGAGAAAGGCACTTGGAGACTCAGGCAGATGCCAACAGCAGGGACCTTGACCAGGTCCAGTTGCCACTGATCAGCTGTGCACTTCAGTGAAAAAGGCCTCTTGCTGCTTGTTGGGTTCCAGTAGCCACACAGGAGGCCAGCCAGCTGAGCATTGGAGTCCATTTTATTCCTGAGTACAAGAGGGAGCAGGTCTAGTCTTTCAGGTCACAGATAGTATATCTAGTCCTCTTTTCATCACCTCAGGTCCAGTAAGTATCATATAGATGCTGCGTTGAGAAGCCACATTTATGCCTGACACCAGCTGGTAGGTGGTAGTGACTCTTGCGCCCTCCCTAACCAATGGATTAAAAGCTTCCTGGGGCAACCCTACCCACTTTTTCAACAGTTCCTGGTTGCCATACTGCAAACAACCCCACAGTTCCCCTCTGTTAGACCTGTCAGCCTTAAGGTGGTCTCCCTCCAAACCGTTTGCGTTACTTCTGCTGTTTTTGCTGAATTTGCTGGCTTTAGGACTCTGCACACTTTAGCACTGCTAACCAGTGTTAAAGTCCGTGTGTTCTTTCCTTTTTACATGGTGAAATTGGCATACACCCAATTGGCAAATTTAGTGGAAGTTGTACTACATGTAAATTAAATGCTACTAGTGGGCCTGTAGCACGATTGCACCACCCACTTAAGTAGCCTTTTAAAAACGTCCCTGGCCTGCCATTGCAGCCTGTGTAAGCACTTCAAGCTGCCATTTTGAACTGGCAAAATAAACCTTTTGCCAGGCCTAAACCCTCCTTTTTAATCCATGTACGTCACCCCTAGGGTAGGCCCTACCCAGCCCTTAGGGGAGCAGTGTATTTAGATTTTTATTTATATGTCCTGCTATTGGGTGCTGAGACAGAATATCAAGTTGGAAATGTCTACTTACACAAATATTGAGTTGGAAATATAGTCATTCAGAAATATTGACAGCAAGATTATAGTGGTCAAGAATATCGAACTTAATGTAAGAAATATTGTTTAAAAAAATATAGAAGTCATTAATATTGTTTGCAAAAATATACACGTTTAAAATATCAATTTTTTAATTAGTGTTATTTGTTTTAGTTTATATTTTAAATGTATATGATGTATGTTTTTTGTATAAGTATTGTTTATGTTTTTTTATATATGTGTTAAATTTTTTGTAGTTATGAATTTTATTTTAATAAAATTATGCATTTTTTAGTTCCGTAGCGGGTTGTGGGTTTATAGGGGAATAGGGTGGGAAGTAATTTATTTATAATAAATTAATGATTATTTTTAGTTATTTATTTAATTTAGATTTTATAGTGTTAATTGTGGGAAGTGGTTTTTTTAAAATTAATTTTTAATTGGTTGTTGATTAATATTAATTAATTGATTGAAAATTAATTGTGGGTTGTGGGGTTTATAGGGGTAAAGGGTGAGAAGTAATTTATTTTTGATTAATTAATAATTAGTGGCGGATTCCGACTGGCGGTCGGACAGCTGTCCGTAGCCTTACCATGCGACTGACACGTACCCAGAGCCGGTCCGTCCTGTCGAGTAAGTACGATGCGCATAACTGCCAAAAACACGACAGACACATAGGCTGTGAATCAAGCCCCATTCTCCGTCCGAGCCGTAACTCCTAAAGATGAACCGAGTCGCCCGGAAGCAGTATCCATAGCAGTTTCCGGCATGACAAGTACGATGCGTACTTCCTACGTGCCGGACGGGTCGTCACGCACGGGACGTCACAGCATCCGGAAAACAAGCATATCAGCTACGATTCGCGCCACAAATCAATACACAGCGACGAGACGGACTAGCTTGCAGTGGGTACGAGACGGAGCAACAAGCAGCGTGTACGACACGAACACATCATGAATCCCATTGCGCAGGTCATACCAGTACTCTACATCTATGACCGGATCACGGACCGACGCCGACGGCGCAGGCGGTAAGTCAGACACCTACATCACAAACAAACGACACGTACCCGCAAAATGGCACACACACACACAGGGGATCCACATCCTGGCCACTGACAACAGCCCACCATAGGGGTTGCATGGCCAGCACCACAAACACCCCACCCATAGTGGATCTGTTGCCCATTACTACTGCCACCCCCACTCACAGGGGACCTGTTGCCCATCACCCCTTCTACCCCCACTCACAGGGTACCTGTTGCCCATCACCCCTGCCACCCACACTCACAGGGGACCTGTTGCCCATCACCCCTGCCACCCCCAGCCATAGGGCTGATGTTGCCCATCACCCCTGCCACCCCCACCCATAGGGGACCTGTTGCCCATCACCCCTGCCACCCCCAGCCATAGGGCTGATGTTGCCCATCACCTCGGCCACCCCCATTCACAGGGGACCTGTTGCCCATCACCCCTGCCACCCCCACCCATAGGGGACCTGTTGCCCAGCACCCCTGCCACCCCCAGCCATAGGGCTTATGTTGCCCATCACCCCTGCCACCCCCACTCACAGGGGACCAGTTGCCCATCACCCCTGCCACCCCCACTCATAGGGGACCTGTTGGCCAGCACCCCTGCCACCCCCAGCCATAGGGCTGATGTTGCCCATCACCTCTGCCACCCCCACTCACAGGGGACCTGTTTCCCATCACCCCTGCCACCCCCACCCATAGGGGACCTGTTGCCCATCACCCCTGCCACCCCCACCCATAGTGCTTATGTTGCTCATCACCCCTGCCACCCCCAGCCATAGGGCTTATGTTGCCCATCTCCCCTGCCACCCCCAGCCATAGGGCTCATGTTGCCCATCACCCCTGCCACCCCCAGCCATAGGGCTGATGTTGCCCATCACCTCTGCCACCCCCACTCACAGGGGACCTGTTGCCCATCACCCCTGCCACCCCAGCCATAGGGCTGATGTTGCCCATCACCTCTGCCACCGTAACTCACAGGGGACCTGTTGCCCATCACCCCTGCCACTCCCAGCCATAGGGCTTATGTTGCCCATCACCCCTGCCACCCCCACTCACAGGGGACCTGTTGCCCATCGCCCCTGCCACCCCCACCCATAGGGGACCTGTTGCCCAGTACCCCTGCTTCCCCCAGCCATAGGGTTGATGTTGCCCATCACCTCTGACACCCCCACTCACAGGGGACTGTTGCCCATCACCCCTGCCACCACCACCCATAGGGGACCTGTTGGCCATCACCCCTGCCACCCCCACCCTTAGTGCTTATGTTGCCCATCACCCCTGCCACCCCCAGCCATAGGGCTTATGTTGCCCATCACCCCTGCCACCCCCACTCACAGGGGACATGTTGCCCAACACCCCTGCCAACCCCACCCATAGTGCTTATGTTTCCCATCACCCCTGCCACCTCCAGCCATAGGGCTTATGTTGCCCATCACCCCTGCCACCCCCACTCACAGGGGACCTGTTGCCCATCACCCCTGCCACCCCCAGCTATAGGGCTTATGTTGCCCATCACCCCTGCAACCCCCAGCCATAGGATGGGTGATGCACAACACATCCAGCATACTCCAACATCAGGTATGTCCGCAAAATACATCCCCCATAACATCATGACAACAGTGTGTAGTCTGTGACAAATGCCCACAACAGTGATTACGGCTACGAGCATACAATGTACGTAACAGCACATGTGTGACCAACACATGAGTGTGACATACACAAGGCAAGCATCACCATAGCACTGTGGCAATGTAAAAAGCACACCCCCTCACTGTGTAGAACAGAAATTAAGTGGGGGCTTCCAAAATGCAGCAGATGTCGAGCATTGTGGTGATGGGGACCAAACCCCCCTCATCACAGTGACCAAAAGGTAAGTGTCATCATGGTCAAAGCTGCAAATAACAAACAGCATGTATGATCCCTGCTCCCAACACATCAAACACTTCTGGGGCAAACTAGTGGTTGTGTCCCATACACACAGAGATGTGGTGAGGCTAACAGTGCTGTGAAAACATAACACTCTCGGCCATGTGCAGACAAGCACCACACATGGGGGCTGACAATGCAAACAGCGTACAATGACACAACAGCAGAAGTGACCATCACCAAGCATGCACACATCTCGAAAACAGACACACCAATAAAAACAACATGTATAGACTGTAGGTGTCAGCTCACAAACTCACATTCCATGCCAGCAATGGCACCCAACAACCAGGATGAATGTGCACAATGATGTAAAATGACTCACAGGAACAGCATGCAAAATCACAGAAACAGCATCCAGACAAAGGCCCACAACAGCAATACCAATGCACTGGTGAAGATGCACAAACACAAACAGGCAAACTTACACTGCACATCGGACACAACATGTGTGTGTGTGTGTGTCACAGTATCCCCAGGCAGCTACACAACACATGAGGGGGGCTGAACCACAGTGACACAGATGTGGACACAGTGCCATACAAAAGTAAACCATCACTGGGACACCCTCAGTGGGCAATCAGGCATTGGGAGTTGAGAGGGAGCACAACAGACACATGTGACACAAGCTGGAATGAACACCAACTAACAAATCAAGAGACTGACACACAACACCACTACCCCCAGGGACCAGAAAGTGGGGTGACACAAGCATGCATGACACCTCCACTGTGATGACAAAGGCAGATGTTGTACAAGCTGGGGAACCCAGACATGTGTCCTGTGCCACAAACGTACATCAGCCATACTGTTGGACTTGGCCCTTTTTGCAGGGTCATCCCTAAACTTTTTGCCTTCCTCCTGTATTTTTTCTGACCTGTTGTTGGCTGTTTTATGACTCTGGGCACCTTACCACTGCTGATCAGTGCTAAGGTGCATATGCTCTCCCTATGGTAAAATGTATACATTGATTGGTGTCCATGTTTGGCTTATTTGGTTTACTATCAGCCCCTAGTAAAGTGCACCAGGAGTGCCAGGGCTTGTAAATACAAATGCTGCTGGTGGGCTTGCAGCACTGGTTGTGCCACCCACAGAAGCGGCCTAGTAAAATGTGTCTAAGGTCTGCCACTGCAGAACCTGCGTGCAGTCTGGTACTGTCGCTCTGACTGCGCAAGTGCCCCCACTTGCCAGTCCCTGAACCTTCCCTTAACTGCATATTAGTCACCCCTCTGGTAGGCCCAAGGGCTGGGTGCATTGTAGGCATAAGGTAGGACATGCCCTGATGTGTGTGGCATGTCTTAATAGTGAATTACAGCCATTTTCGTTTTTCACTATTGAAGGCTACCTGCTCTCCGTAGGCCAGAATGGGCTGCTGGAATTACTGCACGCTGTAATCTTAGTGGACTCATAGAGCATGGTAGAAAGTCAAGTTTAGTATGCCTGAACTCAGAATAATAAAATACTTATTTTAGTAAAGTTTATTTTAATATCCTGTGTTTGTAAATACTACTTTTAGAAAGTTAGTATTTACTGACCTGGCCATTTCAGTCCGCCTCTGCTGTGTGTGTGTGAGTTCTACCTAGTTTCAGTGGGGAGCAGGGCTGGGGAATTCCAGGAGACAGGCTGGCTGCCAGGTGGTGGGTAGAGAGATTACACCAGGATGGGTGGGAGGAGTACACCTTGACTCTGAATAGACCTGTGCTCTGCCACCACAATGCCGGCTCCGCCCCCTGTGGAGCGGCTGATGTCTCTGCCCTGCTGCTGAAAGGAAAGAGCAGAGTCACCACAACAAAGTGCTCCAAAAACGGACTGAGCCAGGCCCAGGCCCCCTGGCGACAAAGAACAAAAGAAACTTGCTATAAAAGAAGGAGCCCTGATCCTAAGAAATCAGATCCTGTTTGCGCCAAGAAGAAACTCTGCCTGAAGAGAAGGACCTGGAAAAGCTGCATGGAGGAGTACTGTCTCTAAGCCTGAGAGACTGGCCTGTGGTGGGTGCCTTGCTGCTGAAGGAGAGGAAAAGACTGAAGAAGAAACTTTGATTCAACTTGTGCTTATCAAACAATCTCCAAGGGCTTGCTTTTGAACTTGCCCCTGAACTGCGCCCCAGGAACAGTGGGCGCTAACTTTCCCCTGGAAGAAGAGAAGCTGCTGGAGGTGATTCTGCCAACGCTGACCCCAGAGAACCTGTGTGCCCCTCCTCTGTCTGAGCACCGCGACTTCTGCCACCGGGGCTGCTGTGAGCACCACAAAGGCCTGCCTACCTGGCCCGAGCACAGCAAGCAACTGTCCCCCGAGCCGTAGCTCGCAAAGTAAGGAAGAGACTAACCAGGCTCCAAGCGCCGAGCCTCTGCGACCTCCCTGGCCGTGGAGACCACTGTAAGGACCTGTAACGCACTGTTCATCACCTGAGCGAAACCGACAGCGCTGCGACGCGCTAGAAATCACCCCCGAGCTGCCCCTCCTTCTGCCAACCTCGTTGTGTGCCTGGGACAGTCCTGAAGCGCCCCACGAAGCATCGCCGCCCACTGACTACGAGGGACGACAACGCGACGTGGGACACTCCTCTGGGGACCCCGGAGGCTGCTACGACCCTTTTTCCCCAAAGAACGAAGGTACTGTGAGCCGCGCGCCTTGGTACGACCCGTACGTTGCTTTGTTCGGGCCATACTGGCGCTGTCGTCCCGCTCCGCTGTTCACGCATGAAGCGTGAGCTTTGACACCATTCGTATCAGCTGTGCGAGGCGACCCGTGAAGGTACGATCCATACTCCATTGGTTATATAGGCCGTTGCTCACGCGGGAAGCGTGAGGTTCAGCAAGAGGCGTACCGGACGTGTACGACGCGTACCTACGAGGGTACGGTCCGTACGGCTCACGTCCAGCATACGCGTGCTCACGCGAGAAGCCTGAGGAACGGCACGACGCGGCCAAACAGCGGAACGAAGCGTACCGGAGGGGCTACGAAGCGCACAACACCCCAAAGAAGCCTATTTTAGGTAGAAAAGTGCCATCTTAAGAACTGTGGACTGCCTAAAAGCATTGAAAGTAACTGGAACCTCATTTAAGTGAAGAACTGTATTTTAACCAGCCTGCTTGAAGAAATCTTTTATATAAAGAACTTTATTTTTGCATAAATACAGTCTTGTGTCTCTGTGTGGTGGGGTGGTGATTATTGTGTGGGACATCTTGAACGCTTAACCTAATGCCCTCTGGAATCTAGCCTGACTGCTCGCGCCACGTTACCTAGAGGGTGAGCAGGGGTTCTTTTTCCCAGAGTAATCCTTCGCCCTGACTTAGAGGAAAGGGTCCCTGCTTGTCGCAAGTGCATACCTGCGCCAACCAGAGACCCCGGATTCTAACACATACACAAACACAAATCACTCAGCATGGCCCCTCATCCATGGACAAACGGGAGCTAGGGGACCATCCATGCAAACATTCACATCAGTCCACCCTCCACACCACACACCCTGAACTGCAACAATGTGTATCTGTGAAGCTCACATGGACAGGTGACATTGCACATGCACCCATGACAAACACAGGAATGTTGGGAGGAACTAAGGTGCACAGACACATCACACAAGGACAGTTTACAACCCTGGGGAATGACAGACATACTGCACAGTATGCGGTACATGGCCATGACCTCAAAGCTCATGTAACCTTAAGAATCCCTGCCACAGTCCCAGGACAATGCAGATGCCAAGGAGAAACACAAGGCACACATGCTGACACCTGCCAGCATCGCAGCCGTGAACCTGACAAGTGGGAGCAGTCACCCACACATACAAATGTCTCAATCACTAAAAACTACCACCTAGGGACAACTACATGATATTGCGAACAAACAAGTGCCTTGAGGAACCCTGACTGTGTCCCATCTGTGTCTGACAACATCATCACCACTCAGAACTGACAAATCCCAATGATGATACACCAATTAACAGTAGTGTGTCATGCACACACACATCTGGTAGCCAATTGGAAAAGTAGTGGGATGAACCCAGTACCACTCAGCAAGCATCAACAACAGGAACATATCAAGGGAACACTGTCTGTGTATGAACAGGGATGTGGACACACACACATGCTCATACAACACACACCATGGGCCCAGGCCATGTCACTGGACAACACACTAACTTGAGGGGACACAACTCCTGTGGGAGCCCAGCTATGCCAAACATATTCACAGCAAGTCCCACTCATGTCTGCAGAACACTTGGTCAGTCAGCCATCAGTTACCACACAATGAAGGCTCTGGTCACAACAGCCTGGGTACGCGAGTCTCCCCTAAGTCATCTGCACATACCCAAAACATATGTCTAGCAAGTTGCACAGAGGCCCCAGTTGCTCCTATTCAATGATGCCCACACCTGTAGGTCCAGTGTTGATGAGCACAAAGTATGTGGAAGTGACAAATTGGACAATGGGAATCACATCATATGTGCAGGGGTGCACGCCACAGATGTGACCATGCCAATGAAATGCTCACAGAGGGATGTCCACAAATAGTTGATACTGACACACCCAGGTAGCTGCAAAGGATGACATGGATACCCACCAGAATAGGATACATATATCATGGACCACAGGGAGTACCTCACATCAACACATCAGTATTCAACATTGTAAACCAAGCATTACAGGTTCAAGGGCATGTAAAACAACATCAACATAATGTACAGCTAAATCAAGTTCACAGTGATAAAGAAAAAAGCTTTATTCAGCATATTAAAAGTGAAACGTCTGTTCTAACAAAAGGCCAATGGCCAGTCCAAGTCCAAATGCCAAGGAGTGAACTAGAGTGACAAATTCAGTATATGAAAATCTAAACGTCTGTGCAAACAAAAGGCCAATGGCCAGTCCATGTCCAAATGCCAAGGAGTGAACTAGAGTGACAACTGTCACACGTTGCTTGCCTGCACTGCTAAGGACCGGGGTCATCCCCTCGGAGGGGCATGCATGGGGGCAGGCCAGGTACCGCAGGGACAGGATCAGGGCGCAGCAGAAGGAGGCAGTGAAGAGGTGGTGGATGCAGGCGAGACACTTGCAACTGCAGTGGAGCTGACTGAAGTGGTGGGTGCTGTCACAACTGTGGGGCACAAGTCCAGTGGGCAGGTCAGATGGACTGGATTGGCTCACCACTGGATTGGCTCACCACTGCAGTGCCCAAGTCAGATGGGGTGTACGTGGACTCCAAAGCAGTGCCTACATCCATGGGAGCGGAATGGGGGACAGGTGAGGTTGGCAGGGCAGGGGGGGACACGGTCCCCACATCAGTGGCACCAACTGTCTGACCAGGTGTGGAGGAGCAAGTGCTAGGGGCGGATGGCCTTAGCATTTTGGGGATGGTGTATCTGTGTGTGGGGGAACCCGGGGCATGGAGTGGCGGGGGAACCTCTGGAGTGGTGGCCTGGGGGATGGAGGACGGAGACTTTGCTTTGGAGCTGCGTGGTGGTGGGGGGGTATTGCTCTTCTGGCGCCGGGGGGACTTGCGAGTGGGCGTCTTGGTCTGACTGCACCTGGGGGAGGGTGTCCGGGTGTGAGGGGCACTCCCTTCTGTGTGTGGGGACTTCCTCTTTCCCTTGTAATCAGGATCTGCAGGGTCGGTGGGGAAGAGGCCAAGGTCACAGAGGAAGAGCTTCTGGGGGGATGGGGTTGCAGGTGAGGCAAGGGAAGGGGGCTGGGAGGGAGAGGTCTTGGAGGACTGTGGAGTGGTTGTGGATGACTGTGTGTGTGTCAGCAAACCAGCCCCTGTGAGTGTGGAATCAGTCCCCTGCGCTTGCTTGTGTGCACGTCTAGACCTTGGCTTGGGGGTTTCTGTGCTTGGGACAGGTAGGGAACTAGGAATCGTGGGTGGTGCAGGGGTAGTAGGGGTGCGGGACTGTTGGAGGAGGGACACTGCTGCCGTCAGGGAGGAGGCCACAGACTGATTGGTTCTCTGTAGGGCAGACATGCCCGAGGAAATGCCCTCCATGAATGACACCAGTTGTGTCAACAGACCTGTGTGTGCATGGAGGACCTTCAGCATCGACGTCTGCCCTACATGGATATGTCAAAGTAAGTCCACTGACTCCTCACTCAGGACAGCAGGGGACACAGGGGCAGGGGTTGCGGTGCCTGGCACGAAGGAGACATGCTCATGAACACGGGAGCCCACGGGGACCTCTGGGATGGGAGCGGATGGGAGGGCGGTGGTGGTGGTGGTGGCCATGGTGGGGAAGGAGACAGCCTCATTAGCTGGGCTTTGGTGGCTGCTGACATCTGCCTCCACAAGGGAGTCATACTCAGAGCTGCTGTGGCCCTCAGCTGGGGGGGATGGTGCTGACGACTCCTCTGGGTGGCTCAACTCTCCCTCCGTGCCACTGGGTCCACCCGACTCCTCTCCTTCTGTCCCTGTAAGGCTCTGTGGCTCCTCCTGGTCCGTGGAGGTATCTGGATAGGAATAGGAAGTAACAGAACTACATCAGTCACCTGCACCGACTGCACACACCACAGTGAGTACCTCACATCACAGGGCAAGCCCTGCATCCACTCTCAGATCTCCCGAAGCGTCTCCGGGAGCAACGTTCATTTTAGAGACTTTCTTTGCTTACCTGCAGTACACTTTCAGCGCTCTGGACATAGCGCTCTGAGATCCTCCCTGGCTGCTCCCTCTCCTGCACGCGACCCAGACCGCCTCCGCTGACCGCCCCCTCCTCGCCTGGCTCTCGGAGTGGGTCAGGCGGGTCCACCATCTTGGGCGGGTCTGGGTGCCGCGCTGCATCTCTTTGGCTCCTCCACCGCCTGCCACGCCCCACTGATCCTCCTCCCCCATGTGCCCCTACATCATGGGTACCCATTTCCGGCAGCGCAGCGGACGAGCGCAGCGGGCGCGACAAAGGCGCGCCGAAGTTGCGCCTAAGTTAAGCCCGTCTGCGCCCGTCTGCGACGAGCCGGGACCAGGGGCCACACACCCTGCTCTTTTTCTGGGTTACACGTCAGCCCAACTCACGGCCTTTTCTGCTACTTTCCCTCCTCCTCGCTCTCTCTTGCATCACCTTGATTCACTCGGCATTCTTGCCTCTCCTTCTTCTTACCCGGTTCCTGTCACTCACTGCCCCATTCCCCTTTCCTCTGATCCCCCTCCTGTCCCCCGCCCCTCTTCTGTCCCCACTCTAGCCTCTGCTCACTTACTTAACACCCGTTCTGCAGTCAAACACCAGACGGCACTCTTCAATCTCTTGACCACGGACTCTCCCGACTTCTTGTTCTTGACTGAAACCTGGTTTTCCACCGACTCCCTTCCTGATCTTCTGGCCATTCTCCCTGTTGGACCCGGCCTCGTGGCGTGGTCTTAACCCTCTTGGATTATGCTCGTCTCCCGCACCGGCCTACACGGGCCGCCCTTTCAGGCCGCCAGGGACCCCTCCTCCCTTCGGGGCCCCCTTTGGATTGTACCCGTTTTCCTACACCCGCCTCAGCGGCCCCCTTTTTCAGGCCGCACAGGGACCCCTCATCCCTTCGGGGTCCCCCTCATGCTTGCTCCACGCACCAGCCCACGCAGCCAGGCTCCCTCCGGCCTCGGCCCCAGCGAAGCCCCGACATCGAGGCACCAAGATCTGGCCAGGGGGCACCGCATGGCCACTTCACCACTCCCGGAGGAGGAGAGTTTCGATGGGACCCCCCACCGTCCCTCAACACCTAGGTGCGATCGTCCTCCGGCCTCCCCGGGCCTGGCGCCTCTCCCGCTGGGCGTCTGGCCTCTCCCAGCCCGGCCTCTCCGCCCCCCCAAGCGCAAGGGTCCGGACATCAAAGGGCTCCAGACCTATATCTGGGGCAACCCCGCAAGGGGACAGTAGTTGTATCCCGGAGTCAAGAGCCCTGCTGATGGAATCGCGGCTGACCCTACGGAGAAGAACTCTTGCTTGAGACTATACCACGAGCTCTGCTGACTGCGTCGCGGCTCCACCTTATTGAGACAAGGAACCTCACGGAACATCGGGGCCCTGCTGACGCTGTCGCGGCCCAACCTCGCTGAAACCTCCCTCGGAGCCCTGCTGACGTCGTCGCGGCTCGAGCTGAACTGAAACACCTTAAGAGCCCTGCTGACCTGGTCGCGGCTCGAACTCCACAAACTGATCGCTAGAGCCCTGCTGACGCCGTCGCGGCTCGACCACTCCGAGATCCGGAGTCCCTCCAGCTTGAGGATCAAGAACTGGGTCCAGGGTACTCTCGTACCAAGCTGCTACTAAAGACTGTCCCGCTACCCCGTCCCTACCCGAGACTTTGAGACTCTTGTGGATCCCTCGATCCCCCTTGTACATATCGATAACCGTAACTTCTTAGATGCTGATAAAGAACTGCTCGTCTTGATAAACATCCTCGAGTCCTGTGTGGTGGTGTTACTGTGCTAGTACGTTATAGGAGAAGGACCTCTCCTAGGAGCCTTCTCAGCAGGCGCTCGGCTACTTCGTGCAGTGTGGGAGCCCCTCGGGGTGGTCTCTCCGACTCCCCCGAGGTCCGCCTTCCAACACTCCCCGACACCTACTATGCCCTCCGAGCTGATCGTCCGGTCGGCAAGGCTGGGGGTGGTGTGGCGATGATCATCCGGTCGACTCTCAAATTCCAACTTCTCACTCACCCCCCCATACCCAACGTGGACTACCTGGTGGCCCGCTCACTTAATCTTTCTGCCCCCCTCACTATTGTCCTTGTGTACCGTCCCCCTCAATCTATGCCTTCTTTTGTAGCTTCCCTCCAGGACCTTTTGGCCACATTGGTGGTTAATAACTCTTCCGTCCTTTTGCTCGGCGATTTTAACTTTTGGCCGGGCGATCCCAGGGAAGATCTTCCCTCTAAAGATTTTTCTGCCACCCTTCAGTGCTTGAACCTAACATCTCATGTTACAGTCCCAACCCACGCACAAGGTCACATCCTGGACCAAATTTGGTCTACACGTCCTGTCATCTCACCTCCTTCTATATCCCCTTGTGTCTGGTCGGATCACTTTATTATTTCTTTTTCTATTTACTTGGGCGCGGTCGACAAGCCCCCCCTCCCGAAAAACCTTCTAGCTCGTAATTGGAACCACTCGGGAACTTCATGTACCAGCTTCCCTTGGGGCGACCCGGAGGAGGGGCTAGCGGTGTGCGCTCCATTGCTGTTGTTTATAAAAATGGATCCCTCGAGCTTTGAGCTGACGAGCTCCTGGACGACGCACCTGCGTGCCTGTGCGGGCACTGAGGCCTTTGACGGTTGCTTGGCGGCCCTCTCTTCCACCCCTAACTATTTTCTCTACTGAGGAGGGAAGTTATCCCGAAACCCGAGCCATGTCTCGGGCGATATTTTAAAACCCGGGACATGTATCGGGTCTAGAGATCAAACAAGTACTTACTTGCACCCACTGGGGTGAACCACTCGGGAACTTCATGTACCAGCTTCCCTTGGGGCGACCCGGAGGAGGGGCTAGCGGTGTGCGCTCCATTGCTGTTGTTTATAAAAATGGCTCCCTCGAGCTTTGAGCTGACGAGCTCCTGGACGACGCACCTGCGTGCCTGTGCGGGCACTGAGGCCTTTGACGGTTGCTTGGCGGCCCTCTCTTCCACCCCTAACTATTTTCTCTACTGAGGAGGGAAGTTATCCCGAAAGCCGAGCCATGTCTCGGGCGATATTTTAAAACCCGGGACATGTATCGGGTCTAGAGATCAAACAAGTACTTACTTGCACCCACTGGGGTGAACCACTCGGGAACTTCATGTACCAGCTTCCCTTGGGGCGACCCGGAGGAGGGGCTAGGGGTGTGCGCTCCATTGCTGTTGTTTATAAAAATGGCTCCCTCGAGCTTTGAGCTGACGAGCTCCTGGACGACGCACCTGCGTGCCTGTGCGGGCACTGAGGCCTTTGACGGTTGCTTGGCGGCCCTCTCTTCCACCCCTAACTATTTTCTCTACTGAGGAGGGAAGTTATCCCAAAACCCGAGCCATGTCTCGGGCGATATTTTAAAACCCGGGACATGTATCGGGTCTAGAGATCAAACAAGTACTTACTTGCACCCACTGGGGTGAACCACTCGGGAACTTCATGTACCAGCTTCCCTTGGGGCGACCCGGAGGAGGGGCTAGCGGTGTGCACTCCATTGCTGTTGTTTATAAAACTGCTCGTCTTGATAAACATCCTCGAGTCCTGTGTGGTGGTGTTACTGTGCTAGTACGTTATAGGAGAAGGACCTCTCCTAGGAGGCTTCTCAGCAGCGCTCGGCTACTTCGTGCAGTGTGGGAGCCCCTCGGGGTGGTCTCTCCGACTCCCCCGAGGTCCGCCTTCCAACACTCCCCGACACCTACTATGCCCTCCGAGCTGATCGTCCGGTCGGCAAGGCTGGGGGTGGTGTGGCGATGATCATCCGGTCGACTCTCAAATTCCAACTTCTCACTCACCCCCCCATACCCAACGTGGACTACCTGGTGGCCCGCTCACTTAATCTTTCTGCCCCCCTCACTATTGTCCTTGTGTACCGTCCCCCTCAATCTATGCCTTCTTTTGTAGCTTCCCTCCAGGACCTTTTGGCCACATTGGTGGTTAATAACTCTTCCGTCCTTTTGCTCGGCGATTTTAACTTTTGGCCGGGCGATCCCAGGGAAGATCTTCCCTCTAAAGATTTTTCTGCCACCCTTCAGTGCTTGAACCTAACATCTCATGTTACAGTCCCAACCCACGCACAAGGTCACATCCTGGACCAAATTTGGTCTACACGTCCTGTCATCTCACCTCCTTCTATATCCCCTTGTGTCTGGTCGGATCACTTTATTATTTCTTTTTCTATTTACTTGGGCGCGGTCGACAAGCCCCCCCTCCCGAAAAACCTTCTAGCTCGTAATTGGAACCAGACCGACCTCGATTCCCTCTCGCTCACCCTGGCCTCCTCTGCCCCGGACCTTAATGATCTTCCTCTCGAATCCCAGGCCGACGCTGTCATTACTTGGCTTTCTTCCTCATGTGACCTAGTTGCCCCGCTAAGAAAGATCAAAGCGGTTCGCCCATACGACGCGCACAAATGGTTCTCTCCAGAGCTAAAAGCGCTTAAACTCGATCTTAGGCGGTCGGAAAGCCATTGGAGACGGAACTACTGCTCCTCTTTGCGCATCAAATACAAACTACTCCTCACGAATATAAAAAAGCGATCCTAGTGGCTAAAACCTCATATTTCACCGAGAAAGTGGCTCTCGCCGCTAATAAATCTCGTGAAATTTTTTCCTTGGTTCACAATCTTGCCACCTCTGATCGCTCTACCCCCAGTCTTGTCCCTTTACAGTCCCTCTGTTCTTCACTTAATGATTTCTTTATCGACAAGATTTTGAAGATTAAAGCCAATATCCCTATTGTGCTTCAACCTAGTGCCACTTGCTCCCTTCCTCCTCCCCTTCCTTCGTTCGCTCTTTTCCCTCCCATTTCCCTTGAATTATTCTTTAAACTCCTGGGCAAAGTCAAGTCTGGCTCTCCCGCGGACTGTGTGCCGGCTCGTATCCTCAAAACTCTGTTCACCAACTGTCCTGCCCCTACTCTTGCCCTTCTCAATTCCTCTTTGGCTCTTGGTTCTGTCCCCTCCTCTTTTAAATCTGCTATAGTCCTTCCCATCTTAAAAAAAAACGGTCTGGATCCCTCTCTTCTTTCTAACTTTCGACCCATTTCTCTTCTTCCCTACCTTGCCAAGATCCTCGTGGCCTATGTCACCTCTTGCCTCTCTACTTATGTCGAGGAGAATGGCCTTTTGGCATGCCATCAGGCGGGCTTCCGCCCGGGCCACTCTACGGAGGCGGTGGTCCTCGCGGTCTTGGATGAACTCAAGGGAAAAGCCGACTCTAACCTCCCCCAAGCCTTGGTCCTTCTCGATTTGTCCGCTGCGTTTGACACGGTCGACCATTCCATCCTTCTCGACCGTGTCAGCTCAGCTGGCATTCGGGGCGCGGCCTTTTCCTGGCTCGCGTCCTTTCTTCGGGGGAGGTCCCAGGCGGTTCATCTTTCTGGCTTTTCTGCCCCTTCCCGCCCGGTCACTTGTGGTGTCCCCCAAGGTTCTTCCCTTTCCCCCCTTCTTTTCAATCTTTATATTCATCCCCTTATCACTTCCCTTCTTGAGCTGAGGGTCTCTGTGTACAACTACGCAGATGACCTCCAGCTCGTCTTTGACCTGTCTTCTTACCCTGATTCTCTCCCTAAGTTTAGTTCCACTTTAGTTTTTATTTCTCAGTGGATGAATGCCAACCACTTGAAGCTTAACCCGGACAAGACGGAACTTGTCCTCACTGGTGGCCCCCCCAACCCTTGGTCTCCTGCACATTGGCCCCTTTCTTTTGGTCCCCCCCCTTTGCCCGTCCCCTCTGTACGCACCCTTGGCATCAAAGTCAGCCATGACTTATCTATGCACAGTGAGATTAGTTCCGCTGTGTCTTCCTGTTTTTTGTCCCTCCGTCTTATCCGGAAGATATCGCGTTTTTTTTCCACCGACGCACTTAAAAACATAGTCATGGCCCTTGTCACCTCTCGCCTCGACTATGGGAATGGCCTGTATGTGGGCATACCCGCCTGTGAATCCTGCCGACTTCAGGCCATTCAAAACCAAACGGCCCGCCTCATCCTCTCACTCCCTAAATCCTCTCATATCACACCTGCACTCAAGTCCCTTCACTGGCTTCCTGTTCGTTTTAGATCTTTTTTTAAACTGGCTTGTTTAACATTTCGGGCTCATTCCCGTTCTGCTCCCCTTTTCATCACTTCTCTTATCTCTTCTCACGCCCCTAGCCGCACTCTCCGTTCTTCTTCCCTGTCTCTTTTGCACATCCCCCGCTTCCGTAAATCCAGAACGGGGGGCACCCGGTTTTCAGTCCTGGCCCCTCAGCTCTGGAACAGTCTTCCACTCTCCATTCGCTCTATTCCCATTTACACTCACTTCCGTAAGGCTCTCAAAACCTTTCTTTTCTCTCAGGCTTTTCCTTCCTAGTCTCCCGGGGTGTTCTTTGTGAGTTCTGATCAGGTCCTCAGCGCCAGGAAGCCGCTTGGCAGCAGTGCGCTTTATTAAATATTTTATTCATTCATTCATCATCAGCTGAACACAGCTCAAAGTGCCAACACTGTTTAGGATAAGACAATTGTCATTCTCAACATCAACCATGGCACACATATCCCTTCTAGACTTTCACACATGTCCGTTGCATGTTGGATGCTAACACCCCAATGTGCCAACATGCACCACCCACACATTAGTTGTACATGAAAGTGAACATGTAGGAGTATGTCACTATACACACAGCACATCTCTTGCTACTGACTCAGTACAGGTGTCCGGATGAAGGGATGGACAGAGACTCATTTCACATGCTTGGGAAGCATGCCTGCAACACACACTATGATGTACTCATGTCCTGATGGGCAATGCCACAATGGGGTGCATGGTGCACACTTGAACACAATGCAGGCTCACTCATAGCAAGTTAAATGCCATGGCACTGGGATTCCCTAAAAGTCAGTCAACACTGTCTCCTGTCACAGGGGCAGGGCATCCAGACAACAACAATATGCACTGACTCACAATCCTAGCTCAGGGGTAAAGCTAACTCTGCAGATGACCGGCGCACTTGCCCATCCCATGCAAACAACATATCCAGGACCCAGAAGACCCCACATCATGCAAATCATTCATATGAGTCTCAGCAAACACAACTCCCTGTACATTAACACATCACAGTCTGCCATGCATGTAACCCAGCTGCATGAAGTACACCGTTGCATACACCATTGTGTGCTGTCAGATGATCACACACCTATATGTCACACAGGTCTTGTCTCTCACAGTCACATCGCAGATGTCATGCTGACCCTCTGAATCATGGACACCCCAGTTGTACGTAGCAACAAGCCACACCCTAATGACACAGAGGCAGACACCTGAGGGCACATGTCACTAAGCACAACCTGCAATTTCATACACAGGAGTGGGATTACAGAGTGTTTATAAATGCCCTTGAGGGGGCATGACTGGCCAGGACTAAGTGAAACAGTGTTTGGCCCCAGACAGTAGTCAGGTGGCTAAGCAAGTGTGACATACTTGATATACATACTCCTGAGGCCCAAAAATTGGAGTCCCCTGAAGCATGGGTTTGTTTGGAATACCCCAGCCACATGTTGCGAGTCAGACCAGCAATTGGTACACATCTCAAGGGCACACACAGATCACATGTCAGATCTCAGGCATTGTGTAAACAATTGACCCACCCATGAAACACACAACAGATTCACGGGAACTGATGCTGACCGGTACCTGAAGCATAGCTGACTGCAGGGACACAGTGCCCTAGTGACACAAGAAACAGACTGGAGGGGCCACACCTGTGGAAAAGATGAGGAGGGTGCATCACACAAATGAGGGACCTGAGTTTGGGACTACAAGACCTACGTAATGTGGAAGTGTGACAAGGACAAAAGACTGCTATTTGCATGTCAGACATAGTACGCAGATCAGACATGGACTCACCCCCTTCCTGTCTGGCCTTCAACTGCCTATCCAGGTCCTGGAAGACTACCGCCAGGATACGGAGCATGTGGGGAGTCAGGGTCCGGTGTCCACCCCTCCTGCGTGGAGGTGACAGCTTCAGCTGGACTCTAGCTATCCTCCAGGTCCAGCCCCGAAGGTCCTGCCACCTCTTCTGGCAGTTGCGGATCCGGTGCTTGTAGACCCCCACAGAACGAACAGCCTGGGCGATGGTCAGCCAGATCTCCTGCTTCTGGTGGGCATCAACCTGTGAGGAGGACAAAGTGAAAAGTACATTAACACACATGCCCCAGATTTGTGCAGCACACATTTGGATATACATGTCATCATCACAAAGGGAAAAAAATACACAGGTAGTGCAACCATGGGGAATGAAAAATCACATGCATGTCTGACATGTTAACAATGCCTGGATAGTTTAAGCTTGCAATATTGTTCCTTAGCAGCAGGAAAACTATTCATTACATGTACTTACACACTTTGGGGGATGAAAGTAGTCAGTGAGAATGCTTGCCACTGGTGTACACACTGCTAGTACTGCTACTCAGACAACATGCATAATTAGGAGGCAGTGGACTGCACACTCACCTGCTCTCCTGGTGTCCCATAGAGCTTTCTGTACTCTGGAAGGAGCCCGTCCAGCAGGGCCTGGTTCTCCTCCTCAGTGAAGGCTGGGGCCCTCTCCAGAGTACGTGCCATAGCAGGAGCCAGAGGATGCAGAGACAGCAGCAGTGGTAGCAGGGATGTGGTCCAGTAGCATGTAGTACAGGCAAGTGAGCTCCCTGGGGGCCAGCCAGCCTTATATCTGTGCTGCAGAGGCAGACTCTGTGCCATGTGTCCCAAGTGATAGGTCCAACACGGTTGCATTCTATGAATCTGGCCAATCCATTTAAAAGTACGACTCGTACACCCCTTCCGCATCGTTCAAATCTTCACCTTCATGGAACACTTGAAATTGCAACATTGTTGTAGGCATCCAACTGAATTTCCAGTGCACAACTCGTACAAGTTTTGAATCCGCATCCGTCTCCATGACAGTCCTGAGCCAATGGGTGCGCCCGGCTCGTTCAACTGACTGTACAACGCGTATTTTGAATATACACATGCACCCGTCTCCATACGATTCAATGGCCAAGGCGTACGTCTGTCTCGGACCATGCCTGTCCGACGCGTATGCATGATAGTCACCCGCGTCGAACCTCATTGCATACAATGACAAAGCGTATGCATGGCTCGGACATGAGCCATGCAATGCGTACGCATTGTCACCCGCGTCGGACCTCATTGCATTCAATGACAAAGTATACGCACGGCTCAGACATGAGCCGTGCAATGCGTACGCATTGTCACCCGCGTCGGACCTCATTGCATTCAATGACATAGCGTACGCACGGCTCGGACATGAGCCGTTCAGTGCGTACGCATTGTCACCCGCTTCGGACCTCATTAGTGTGACTATTATACTGATGCAACACACATATACTGGCCATGGACACCTGTGCACACCTGCCACACTATAGCATTGGCCACACAGTGTCCCATGGCATGTAAGGCTGCATTCCATGGGTGTTTGGGGGGGCCACAGCTGTTTTTTTGGCTGGCACTTTGTGCAGCCACTCGCAGGCTGTGCACGTGTACATGGGGGCAGAATCCTTTGTGTGTTGTGCACATTACCACTGTGATGTGCAATTGGACAGTATTGGGCATGAGTCAAGGCCACAGTACCAGGTTGGATATGTTTAGGACATGTCACATACACCAGTCCTGGGGGTGTACGGCATGTACGTCACAGTGAGACCTGTAGCCACAATACTGATGTGCACACACAGTCTGTGTGCATGTTGTGTCTCAGATGTGTCTGATCACATGGGTGACAGTCTCCACATCCATGTGGTATATGCATCAACCTTGATGGGGTGAGACGTACATGTAGGGTCGGCAGGAACAACAGTGGCCACTAACTGTGGGACTTACGCTTGCCTTGTGGTGTGTACGTGCTACACCATGTCCATTGCTGTGTTGATGTGGCAATACAGGGAGCCTGGGTTTCTGCATGGCAAAGATCTGTGATGCCTGGGAGACATGAGGCCTCAATTGTCACTGGGGTGTGTTTTTTTAACGTTGCAGCGGCACATAGGATGGGTGACACAGCCAGATGATTGGCCCATTGCACTACATGGGACTTATGTGGACATGTGGAATTGAGATGTGAGGTGGTGGTCTTGTAGGTGACTTATGTGTCAATGCCCAACAGCACACACCTCAGTACATTGTATAATGTCATGAACTAGCATGTGATAGTGATCGTGGTCATGGCCACATGGGGGGATGTACTGACAATCTTCCTTTGTGCATCTCTGTACTGCAGGGCACCAGCTGTCCATCGTCCATTCCCAGACCTTGCAACCATGCAGGAATGCGACTGCATCAGACGGTACCGCTTCACCAGGCCACTGATTGAGGAGTTGGCGGAGCAGTTGGCGCCACATCTGCTACCTGGCCGGACATACCCTACAGCACTGACCCCAGAGGTGAAGGTGATGGCAGCCCTGCACTTCTTTGCTACCGGTACCTTCCAGTACACTGTGGCTACTGCTGGTGGTATGTCGCAAACGATATTTAGTCGGGTGCTACGCGATGTCTTGGAGGGGATGTTGCAATTCCTCGACCTGTATATCAAGTTCATGAGCCCAGATGAACTCCCTGAAATTAAGGATGCCTTTTATACACTGGGGAGGATGCCGAACGTCATCGGATCTATTGATAGGACACATGTTGCCCTGATACCACCACAGGCACAGGAGCAGGCATACCGGAACAGGAAGCACTACCATTCGATCAATGCTCTGGTGGTCTGTCTTGCTGACATGTCGATCACACATGTGTGTGCACGGTTCCCTGGTTCGGCGCACGATGTCTACATTATGAGGAGTAGTCGCATTGCAATGCTGATGTCACAGATGCCAGCTCAGCGTGCCTGGCTTGTCGGTGTGTACTGACTGTTTCTCATTGTGTGTGTTTGTAAATATTGTATTCCGCACTCCTACAAAACTCAGCTACTTGTTCATTTTTGTGTGTGTAGGTGACTCCGGATACACCAACATGCCGTGGTTGCTTACAACCCTCAGGAACCCTGTGACACCAGCCGAGATGCGCTACAATGAGGCACATGGTCGGAGCAGGAGGGTGATTGAGCGGACATTCAGCCTCCTGAAAAGCCGCTTTCGCTGCCTGGACAATTCCAGAGGGGCCTTCCCATATGAGCCTGCAAAGGTGTGCAAAATAATACTGGTCTGCAGCATGCTGCACAACATGGCGGTGCGGAAAAGGTGCCTCTCATCCAGGATGACGATGACAATGACCAACGTCTGGCACCTGTGGAGGATCCCGGCCTGTGCCAAGATGCCAGTGACGATGAAGATGATGGTGACGTATGCTCCCAGCTCATCAACAACTTCTTCACCTGAATGTGAGTTTCCAAGGTTGTTATCCGAATGTATGGAGGTAGCCTGGAATGTGTTGAGCCAGCTCTGTTGCTGTCTGAGTGTGTCTGTGTGCCACTTGACTAGATGCGTGCTGTGATGTGTCCATTCAGCTGGTGTCTACTCCACAATAGGGTAGTACTGCTAACTAGTGTTTGTGTAGGTGTTTTGCAACATGTTTTGTGCATGTGTATTGCATTTCTCTCCTGTTCTTCTGTGCTTTTGACTGTATCTTGTCTTTCCTTCCCAGGGTACTTTGCCTGTTGTGTTGTCAACAATGACCCCCAACACCCAGAAGCCAACACCAGTGTGGAAATTGACAATTCCCATCAACTGATGTACCCTGGACTTCCATTCTCCAACACATTGGAAGCGTGTGTCCACTGTTACATAGAATTACCGTGCAACTATTGTGGAATAAACGTGTTGCTGATGTGTAATGAACCTGTGCTACACTTTGTTATGTGCATTGTCTGTCTTCCCACATCTGAGTGACATCTGCTTACCTCACCTGTGGACTTGTTGCCACTGACTGGGCTTGGTGTTGTGTCTGTGCATGCCAATGTGTTTCAGGTCAACATCATTGTGTGTGATGAGTAACAAGGCCATGGTGAGTATGTTTTGTGTTGCCATAGTGGTGTGTCTCCCTCACATGTGTCACATCCCCATGACTCACCTTACGTTGGACACATTGTTGCAGTATTTGGCATGCACTGTGTTGTGTAGCTGATTGACATCTCCCTGAACATGACAGTTTGGAATCACAACAGAGGCAAGTATGGTATACTGGTGAGGTTATTTACAAACATGTGTGAGGGAAGTGCACAGGATGGTGGGTGCTGTACAGTGGTTTGGGAATCCAAAGTTCACATTGGAGTTGGAAGTGCTGGTAGATGAAATGTCCAGAGTAAAGTCCACAGTCATCTGATACATTGGCCCAACATGAACCCTCCATGTCATGTGGGCAAATTGTGTGCGATTGGACAAGGTGAACGGGTTGCACACAAAGAACATTGTCCAGAACAGGTCTGGAGGCCCTGGGGGATGTGCTGGGACATCTGCCTCTCACATGTCCTTCTTCGGACGACCCCACTTCTTCCGGGGGGGGGGGGGGGGATCCTCATGTGCAGGCCTCTGCGGTGCAGAGGACTATCCGCCAGAGTCCTCCCTCCCTCCCTGTGGCGCTGGCAGATGGTGTTGCGACAGATGTTGTGGACACACAGGGGTGTGTGTACAGGTTTGTGTTGATCTGGCGTAGGCATTGTAGTATGTCCCGATGCACCGCAGTGATGTCATCCCACTTGGCCTCTATGCGGGCATGGTGGGCGACCTGCTCGTGTTGCATGTCCTTGAGGATCCCCACTACCTGGCCACATCCTCCGGTGATCCTGGTACGCATCTAAGATGCGTGCCAGTTGGGGTTCATCATGCAGTCCAGACCCCTCTGCAAGGCGTGCCTCCCACCCCTCCCAGCACCCCTCTCCACACGGGCAGGACCAGCGGCGGTACGCACAGGTGACACTGGGACCCCTTGGGTGGTGTTGCTGGTGGTGCTGGCTGTAGCTTCCGGGTGGTCCTGTGTCCCTGTGCTGTGGGTGTTGATCGTCCTTGTTCTGTCCGTGTTGACGGGGGTGCCCTGTCGGTGTCCAGATGCTGGAGGCGTGGGTACAGTGGGGGCATATGTTTATGCTTCTGGTGCTGCATGATGGCTCACACCGGAGGGGCCAGGTTGGTTGTCGTCATCCGAAGAGGACAGTGAGAGAGTCAGACCAGAGAGCTCAGTGTCCACCAGAGTCTGGGACTGGGTATCCTCGTCATTTGGTGCTGGGTGCCCAGCACCACCTGTGTTTGGAAGAGACACACAATGGGATTTATGTTTCTACATGCATAGTTGGGTCACAAACATGACATTTTCTACTTTTCAAACAGATGCCTGCCTGTACACTGCTTTTTCCCAGCTTGTCACAGACAGAGCTTGATGTTGTTGTTGGCCATTTCCAAGCATGGCCTTGTGCTCCCACGACAGAGCCCAGTGTCAGACATCTTGTCAGTCCCTTCCCACTCCCTGAGAGGCGAGTATGGTTCAGTTTGATCTTGCCGGGCCATGTGGGTGGGTGTAGGTTGTCTGTGACTGCGACTCCCATCATACTCTTGGCTACACCCCCCTTCCCAGCATGCCCATGCTTCCTCTCTTTTGACTCTGCTTCCCTGTGAGGGGGTGTGACAGCAATGGCAAGATGGCTGACTGTGTAGTCCTGATGTATGATGTTGGCCATTTCCCAGCATGGCCTTGTGCTCCCCACAACAGAGCCCCGTGTCAGACATCTTGTCAGTCCCTTCCCATTCCCTGTGAGGCGAGTATGGTTCAGTTTGATCTTGCTGGGCCATGTGGGTGGGTGTAGGTTGTCTGTGACTGCGACTCCCATCATACTCTTGGCTACACCCCCCTTCCCAGCATGCCCATGCTTCCTCACTCTTGACTCTGCTTCCCTATGAGGGGGTGTGACAGCAATGGCAAGATGGCTGACTGTGTAGTCCTGATGTATGATGTTGGCCATTTCCCAGCATGGCCTTTTGTTGCCCACAACAGAGCCCAGTGTCAGACATCTTGTCAGTCCCTTCCCACTCCCTGTGAGGCGAGTATGGTTCAGTTTGATCTTGCTGGGCCATGTGGGTGGGTGTAGGTTGTCTGTGACTGCGACTCCCATCATACTCTTGGCTACACCCCCCTTCCCAGCATGCCCATGCTTCCTCCCTCTTGACTCTGCTTCCCTGTGAGCGGGTGTGACAGCAATGGCAAGATGGCTGACTGTGAAATCCTGGTGTTTGTTTAGCTACAAGTCCCAAGTGAGCCCCTGTGCTTCACACAGCAGCACCCATTACGGGGTATCTTTTGCTGATATTTCACAGAGGTGTGTGTCAATGCATTGTACCCGGTGAGTTGTGTGGAGTTTGTGTTGAGGGGGTGTGTGTCTCCACATGCTGGTAAGTATGGTCAGAGCTGTCAGTCCTCCTTCACACCCGGCCAGACATCCCACCATGAAACGT
The DNA here is from genome assembly GCF_964204655.1 of Triturus cristatus. Classification (NCBI taxonomy): domain Eukaryota; kingdom Metazoa; phylum Chordata; class Amphibia; order Caudata; family Salamandridae; genus Triturus; species Triturus cristatus. The sequence continues at coordinate 259,387,865 of NC_140593.1, read as the reverse complement.
GCTTCCATTGTAGGGCGTGCAAGTTGTCTTTCAGGATGTCAGTCAGTAGTGTCCTGCTTCTGATTTGCACACAAGCCCTAGCACGGCCTTGTGCTCCCCACAGCAGGACCCAGTGTCAGCCATCTTGTCAGTCATTTTCCACTCCCTGTGATGTGGGCATATTTCAGAGAGGTCTTAATGGGCCAATCAGGAGGGTGTGCATTATCTGTGACTACAGGCCCCATCATGCTTTTGGCTACACTCACTTCACCTGCATCCCCACTATTCCTTCCTGACAGTCAGCTGCACTGTGAGGTGGTGTGTTTGTGGTGGCAAACTGTCTGGCAGGGTGTATTTGGCTTAGTGCCACTGGCTTGCTCTATTTGTTTGTAGGTTGGTGCATGGCATGACACAGTCCCCAGTCACTTCGAGATGGCAGGTATTGTGTGTGTCTGACTGGCATACACATCTTGGGCTGATTATCTATTGGTTAGTGTAGCTTTGCTTGCGGTGCATGGTTTCACTGTCCCCTTGGCACACAATCTTGGGTATGTATGTTGTTTGTGTACTCACCAGGCTCTGGGATGTGTGTTAGGCCATGGACGCTCTCTGGTGGTAGGATATCCCGCACCTTCTCCTCCCAGGTCCTGAAGTAGACTGGTTTGGCAGGAGGGCCACCGCCGGTGCACTGTCTCAGGGCGTTATCTTTTTCGATGAGTTTCTTGACCCTCCTGCGCACGTCATACCACTTGTTCTGGATGTCGTCCTTTGTGCGCCTTGCTGGTGCTTGTGCGTTCACCATGTCCACAATCCTCGCCCACATCTTGGTTTTCTGTGAGATGGGGGTCCTTTGAACCAATGTACCAAACAAATGTGGCTCTACTCTGATGATCTCGTCTACCAGCACTTCTAACTCACTATCTGTGAACTTTGGATTCTTCTTTGGAGGCATGGTGATGGGTGGTGGTGGTGAGGGATGTGTGTGTGAGGGTGCAAGTGATGGTGGGTTGGTGTTGGTTTTGCTGTGTGTATGTGTGTGTGCTTTTGTATGAGGTGCTGATGGTGTGTTAGTTGTGTGATGGGTGAGTTGTGAGTGTGTCTGTGGTTGCTGTGTACTGGTGTTTGCTGCTGTATATGTCTCCTGTTTGCAAGGGATGATGGTAGTGATTGTAGTCCTTTATATAGTTGGAGTGGTGGGTGTGTCTTTGTCCCATGTTTTTTATGGTATTTATTGACTTTGTGATTGCTTGTTTGGTCCTTTTTTGTCTTTTTTCCTTTGTGTTTTGTAGGCATGAAGGAGACATTCATGTGACGGAAACGGACGCTGCTGTTGTCTCGTGCGGGCTTCTCTGCCTCGTTCACGCTGCCTGTCTTCTGTGTTTGGTACGCGTCGTTCGCGGCGGTCTCTATTGCTTGTGTGCCGGGTTGTCTGTGCGTGTCGGTCATGCAGCTTGGTCTCCGTGCGAGTCGGTCTGGTTTTACACGCATTGCATCGTACTGCGCTAATCGTACATCGCGGGTACGGGTCGGTCGGGTTCATTCCGGGTTTGTGTCGGTCGGTGAAAATCACGTTGGTTTTCCGGCCGGATCACCATTTTCCCTATGGCTCGGTCGTACGGCTTGTATTCCGTACGTGTCGGTTGTAATTCATACGCGTTGCATCGTACTGCACGGGTCGTACGCCGCTGGTCCGTGTCGGTCGGTATTCGGTCCGGGTCCGTGTCGGTCGGTTCGTTTTGCGGATTGAATCGGAATCGGCCCCTTAGTTGTTAATTTATATTAATTAATTGATTGAAAATGAATTAGGGAAATTACGTTATTAATTTTAGGTGTGAGTTGTTGGATTTATAGGTGTAAAGGGTGGGAAGTAATTTATGTTTGATTAATTAATAATTCGTTGTTAATTTATATTAACTAATTAATTGATAATTATGGTAATTGTGTTAATTTTTCAGGTGTGGGTTGTGGGGTTTATGGAGTAAAGGGTGGCAACTAACTTATTTTTAATTCATTAATAATTAGTTTTTAATTAATATTAATTAATTGATAGAAAATTAATTACTGAAATAGTGTAATTAATTTTAGTTGTGGGTTGTGAGGTTTATGGGGTGAAAGGTGGGAAGTAATTTCTGTTTAATTAATTAATAATTGTTAATTTATATTATCTAATTAATTGATAATTAATTATGGTAATTGTATAGGTTTTTAGGTGTGGGTTGTGGGGTTTATGGGGTAAAGGGTGGGATGTAATGTATGTTTACTTCATTAATAATTAGTTGTTAATTAATATTAATTTAAGTAATTGAAAATTAAATATGGAATTTGTGTAATTAATTTTAGGTGTTGGTTGTGGGGTTTATAAGGGTAAAGGGTGTGAAGTAATTTTTAATTAATTAAAAATGAGTTGATCATTACTATTAATTAATTTATATTTAATTAGGGTATTTGTTTATATTTTTTGTGTGTGGTTTTTATTGTTATAGGGGTACAGTGTGGGGAGTAAATACATTTTACTTACTTTATAATTAGTCGTTAAATACTATTTGCTTTTTAATTGAAAAGAAGTTTTAATTGTGTCATACGTTTTTTTACAGTTTAATTTTAGCTGTGGGTGTGGGTTGTGGGGATTATAGGGGTAAAGTGTGGGAAGTTAAATCACTTTTATGAGTTTTAATTTGTTTTTTAATTAATAATATTTCTTTAATTGGTAATTAATTATATTAGTCGAGGAAGTACTTTTTTTTAAATTTAAATGTGGGTTGTTAATTGCGTGGTGTTATAGGGTAGGAAATAAAAAAAGTACATTTATTTAATAACTAATATTTTTGTTTCAAAATAATTTTTAATTAAAAATATTTATTTGTTTGGGTATTATTTTTTATTTTATTTAATGTAATATTTGTAGGTATTTGTTATATGTATTTAACATTATATTATGTTTTTCAGTTTTCTTAAATATGAAATATATTTGTATTTGAATTTGTAACATATATATATATATATATTTTAATTTCTTTTGTTTTTTAAATATTTGTATTGTTAACATTTTGTTTGTTTTTAATTCTGAACTGACTGGAGTGAGAATATTAATTGTTACTCCTCTGCAATCCAACACTTTCCCTACTGTTGCACTCACTGGAGTGGGAATAATAATTTTTACCCCTCCGCTATACAACACTTTCCCTACTTTTACAATTATTGGAGTGGGAATAGTAAATTTTATCCCGCCATTATCCAACACTTTCCCTACTGTTGCTCTCACTGGAGTGGGAATAGTAATTTTTACCCCTCCACCATCCAACACTTTCCCCACTGTTACACTCACTGGAGTGGGAATAGTAATTTCTACCCCTCCGCTATTCAACACTTTTCCTACTGTTGCACCTCACTGGAGTGGGAATAGTCATTTTTACCCCTCTGCTATCCAACTCTTTCCCTACTGTTGCACTCTCTGGAATGGGAAATTTAAGTTTGAAGATTTTTAAATAGTTTAATATTTTAATTTTTAATAGAATGTTTTTTAAGGTCCACAGCATGCTGTTTTCGTGATTTTATCAGCATTGGATTTGAGAGATATATATATATATATATATATATCCTCCAAACAAACTCCAAATATATATATATATATATACATATATATATATATATATATATATATATATATATATTTGTAAATTTGGATATAATTTAAAATTATAAAATAAATTAAAATTAATAGTTTAGTAAAATTCTATGGAGGTGAACCCACAGGTTCTGTCCTTAATAGTGATACGCAATGTGAGGAAGAACCTTGTATTAAGCCACCCAGTGCCGGCTACATACCAGGGGTTAAAACGCCAACTCACGGAAAACAGCAAAAACTGCCATGAACCTGTGAACAACTAAGGCAGGAAAGAGTTAATCCTCTGCTCCTGACCTCTCCCATACAGGAAGGAGGAGGAGCTCACGAACGGTGGGACCATTACGGGAGTCACCAGGGAGGAGAAAAGTCAAAACAGGAAGGAGAAGCGGCGGGTGGAGCTGAGGTCAAGCAGCGGAGTCAGGAAGAGCTGGAAGACGTCAAAGAAGGAAGACCACGAGAGACGTCGAAAAAGGAAAACGGGGGAATGGAAGAAGACTCTGGTGACGATGACGAAGTGCCTGAGGAGTGGAGTGAAGACTGGGGGATCCTCCAAGGAGTTGTGAAGTTGCCACTTCAACTCAGGAGAGTTGCGGCACGAACGGTGAGTGACCCTTAACTGGGTGACACCAAGGGAGTGGGATTTGGTCGCCAGGGAGCGGGGCGGGTAGCGAGGGCACAGGGCAGAAAGCCCTCAAGGTTCACCAAAAGCATTTTTTTGTTGGTTTCTTTTCTTTTTTTATGTACCTTCCTTTAATTTCTGTCACATCGGACTGCCCAACGGGAAAGGCAATCTGAGAGCCAGAGAACTCCTGTATGCAGAATAGCGGGCAAGGCATTCTTTTTTGAAGGGGAAGGTGGCAACCTCCAGTGTTTGGTGGGGCATTTTTTTAGGATTAGAAGGTGGAAAATGCAATATCCACTATATAAGGACAATACTGGGAGGAAATGGGGGAAGTTAGAGTTAAGTAAAATAAGGCACAGAACCTCTCTCCTGTACCTTCTTGCATCGGTAGCTTTATTCTCCAACCTGTTAAGGGTAGTGAGGAGAATTGCCTGTATCATTTACTTGGATAATGAAAGTGGAAGAGAGAGAAGGGGTCCGGGAGCATCCATTCCTAAGCCTTTTGATTTTACACCAATCTCAGATAGCGTGTGAGACCACATCTATTCACTCCTGATGTGGTGGAGTACACTTTCGCATTCTTTTCAGTTACAGCATCTACCACAAGATACTCAGCATCCTTTTAGTTCTCTCAAGTTTCCTGGGGGATGTCCACCTGAAGATAAGGGACCTGAAACAGAAAAAGAAGAAAAGTGTGAAGAATAATGACACTAAAGAAAACCAGACGAAGACTTATAAATAATATTGTCTGTGAAAACAGAAGTAAAAATTGATAAGCATATCAAGCCTCTTAACTTCTATGTCCGCCCAGCCCTCCCACACGCAACAAAGTCTGGCTTCAGCCCTGCAAGTTTTTCTCAAAGTGGTGCTAATCCACTGAGCTTGTAAAAGTTTCAGATGTGCCTGCTAGCCCTACTGCAGTCTCACATGACCACGGCCTGAAGAGGTGTCCAGCAGCTGGGCGCACCTTCTGTGTCCAACAATAAGAAAGCTGCTTTGTGTCTTCGCCTAATTGGTAGGATTGTGCGCTTAGGCGGTCATAGTCGGTGATGGCTTCTGGCTGCATCATATGGCTTCTCTTTCACAGTCTCTGCGGGGAAGGTGATGGGGCGGCAACGATGCTGCAGAGTGTCTTCTAATATTGACTTAAACTTTTACTTGACTTCTCTGAAGTATGTATGATACAGTGTTTCAATTGGTAGTAGCTTCAATACTGATGCATCAAAGAGGAAATGCAGTAGACTAAAGATTTCCACATCTGTCCCGTATTCTAAAAAAGTAATTGTCAGCAATTCAATTCCTATCTGCGTGCACTCACTAAGGCACCCGCTGCCAAGGTGCAACCATTAAATTAAGGGCACTACAGTAATACAAGATAGAGATGCACCACATCAATAGTGTCATGTGAACAAGATGTCCAAGTCAAATTTTAGAATGTGTTTAACTCTTCACTTTCTTTCCTTTTCTTAAAAACTTCACATGTTTACAGTGAAGACAAACAATATGTAAATGCTCATACAATGATACAATCCATACCATAGTGCACAAAGAAAAGACATAAAACATGTATAAAAACGCACAAGTGACACACATAATCATACATATACAATAGTGCAAAACAGTGTAATTTCCCAAGGACAGAAACATTCTTACCAACAAATGACATATGACAATAAAACCACAAAACACTAAAAACAACATACATTGTTAAATACTAATATACAAAAAATTGCTGCTTATTTTAACAGAATGGTAACCTGTGGCGATAAACATAGAGAGACTATTTAAGGCATATAACATAAATTTGTGAATTTGACAAACTATCATAATTCATTTAGGCACTCAAAATGACCCATCCTGCCAACACCTACCATCTCTTTATCTCACTGTCTGGGAGCAATAAACAAATACCAACTGCTAGCTACACCTCGTCATATGACCCAGAATCAGGCTTTAAGCACCGAATGGTTAGGACAAGAATATGCCAGCGTTATAAAAGTGGCATTTTAAGAATTGTGATTAAAAATCGACTTTACCATTGAAGAGGGATTTTAATTACAAGCCTTTAACATTGATATGTCCACCTGTCCCCAGTTGGAAGTTATCACTTATTAAATGTAATAAAGTAACTCCAATGTTATCCCGTGGGAGAGGTAGGCCTTGTGTAGTGAAAAATTAATGTAGTAGTTTTTCACCACCAGGACATGTAAAACGTAAGAGTACATGCCCTACATTGTAAACACATTGCGCCCTCGACCTGGAGGCTATTCAGAGCCTACCCTAGGGGTGACTTATATGTATTGAAAACAAAGGCTTCGACCTGGCAAAGGTTTATATTACCAGGCTGACATGGCCATTTGAAAACTGCACACACAGGCTGCAATAGCAGACATGAGGCATGTCACAATCATTGCTGCAGTCCCACTAGTAGCATTTAGTTTACAGGCCCTGGGCACATGTAGTACAATTTTACTAGGGACTTACAAGTAAATTAAATAGGCCAATGAGGTTTAAGCCATTTCTACCATGTTTAAAGGAGAAAGTGCAAGCACTTTAGGACTGGTTAGCAGTGGGAAAGTGAGCAGAGCTTCTTAAAAGCCAACAAAAAAGGGTCAGAAAATAGGTGGGTAAAGGCAAACAGTTTGGGTATGACCTTTTCAAAAGCCTAATTCTAAAAGTAGGGTTCTGCGATGAGAGTGTAAGGATCTCCCTGGTAGCAAAGCCCACTTGATATTTGTGGATCAGACTTGGAATAAAGTTCTGGAGTCTTTGAGCCAAGATCTTTGCCAAAATCTTAATATCACAGTTAAGAAGTGGAATTGGTCGGCAGTTGGAACAGGAGAGTGGCTTCCTCCTGGATTTTGAAATTCGAGTCAGTAAGCTCCTGCTGAATCCTGGCCGTTTGTTCTAGGAGTCTGACATTTCTTTATAAACCTTCCCAAAAAGGAGGATCATGAGGGGCAATGATCTCAAAGACTTTGATCTGGAAACCATCCTCACCTTGAGATTCCTTGAAAGTAACATTTTAAGGGCTGTAGCGAGGTCTGTGAGCTTGCCTTCCTAAATGTTTCTTAGTTCTGTGGAAGGCCAGGGGATTTGAAGATCCTGTAAACGTTCTCTCTCCAAAGGTGTTTCATCAGAGGCTGTGCTTGTGTAGAGGGTTGTGTAGTAGGATGCAAATTATTTTTTTACCACCAGGAGACTGGTTAACAGGGTGCCTTCTGCAGCGTTTTCATTGGGTTAGTGCAGATGTCTTTAATCTGTGGGGTGCATTCCCCAGCCTCACTTCTGCCTGGAATCTCGAAAAAGAAACTATCCCCAAATGGTTCATTATGAAAGTTAAAATACTTCAAGTAGCAGTGCCATCAGGGAGTGTGCTATGAAACCGGAGCTGATCAGACAGCTAAACAAGGTTTCCTTCCAGGATGCCTGCTTGCCTGAAAGGAATGGAAATATGCGCTATGAGTTAATCTGAAAATGTAAAGAGCAATTTGCAACTGTAAAGGATGCTTGGTAGCCGGTACTGGCTTTCATTGATCAAATCACTGGTAGTTTTGTGATGAGCTGTGAAGTGTGTGCTTCTAATTGTAATTAATTTACATATCGCTTACTATCCCTGAAGAGGTGGTGAATCCAGTAAGGAGTAAGGAAAAAAGAGAAAGCCGGGGTAGGGTGGGCAAGCTGGAAAATAAATTGTGGTGAAATGTGTTGGAAGAATGGGAGTGTTTTATACCCAGGCAGGCACATTGCAAATTTCAGTTCTGACTTCCCTGTATCTGACTTCCTATCAGTAGCCCTGATGCATTGTATGGGAGCTGATAATGAGTTAAAATGGTGGGGTACTTAAGTTTCATATTCAAATATATTTTCTCCAAAAGTATCAATGTTCTGAAAGACCTTACTAGAAAAGGTGTTTCTGAATGGACAACTGAGCTCTGAAGTGATTGCTTTTAATTGTAATTGTATTTGAATACAGCTCTTACAATCCCTGTGGAGGTGTTGAAGGGACAGTTATGTCCAAAAATTGAGTTGCGTATGGTCTGGGTATTAATAAAATCGATAGTTTGGAAGCACCATTTTATCGTAAAACGTTTTGTGCATTCTGTAGCAGTTTATCTTATACTGTGTGTAATGCAAGTATAATAATGACTTGCATATTCACAGTGCTTTCTGTCACAGGCTGTGACCTCATGGCACTAAATCACTATTCTCCCCTGTTAGAAATGGGGATCTTTAGTTGGCAGCGGTTGGCGCCGACGTCCAAATAGGGATCCTTCTTCCTAAGTCAGAGTAAGGGGCTACACCCTTTGATAACCCCTGCTCAACCCTGTGGTAACGTAGCACGAGCAGACAGGCCTATCTCAGAGGCAGTGTGTGAAGCATTTACAACCATACACAATAACGCAGTGAAGACGCTACAAAGGGACACCACACAAGTAGCTATAGAAAAATAAGTATCTTTATATAGGCTTAACACAAGGCTCAAAAAGCAATCAAGAAACCACAATGCACATAATTACAGATTCACTTCAAAAGCAATAGAGGCACTCAACAAGCGTGTGGAACGAACGTAGTTCGAGGCCGGGGTCCACGCGACCCGGTGAGGCACAATGTACCTGAGATTTAAAGGGGCACAGCACGCAGCCTCACAAGGAAGCCGCGGTGTTGACAGGCAGACTCGCAGCAGCCACAGCTCCCCGCTGTAGCGGTCCGCAGCATGCACTCACGATAATCCTGGGACGGGGCTTAAAGGCGGGCACCCACAGGTGATAACAAGATCCTCAAAGTGGTGACTAGTGCGGGCACTCAGCGGCACTGCTCCTCAGCTGCAGCGGCCCACAATAGCGATAGTGATGATTCTCGTAGAACGGCAAATGCTAGCACTCAGCGGCACAGCGGCCCACAATAGCGATAGCGATGATTCTCGTAGGACGGCAAATGCGGGCACACAGGGGCACAGCTCCTTAGCTACAGCGGCCCACAATAGGGATAGCGATGATTCTCGTAGGATGGCAAATGCGGGCACTCAGCGGCACAGCTCCTCAGCTGCAGAGGTCCACACTAGCGATAGCGATGATTCTCGTAGGACGGCCAAGGCGGGCTCTCAGCGGCAACAGCTCCTCAGCTGCGGCGGCCCACAATAGCGATCATGATGACTTTGGTAACACAGGCAAATGCGGGCTCTCACTGGCAACAGCTCCTCAGCTGCGGCGGCCCACAATACCGATCACGATGACTTTGGTAACACAAGCAAATGCGGACTCTCATCGGCAACAGCTCCTCAGCTGCGGCGGCCCACAATTGCTATCACGATGACTTTGGTAACACAGGCAAATGCGGGCTCTCAGCGGCAACAGCTCCTCAACTACGGCGGCCCACAATAGCGATGCAATGACTTTGGTAACACAGGCAAATGCGGGCACTCAGCGACTACAGCTCCTCAGCTGCGGCGGCCCACAATAGCGATGCGATGACTTTCAGCCTGCATTCCCCGCAGTAGAGCCAGAGCCTCTGGAATTCTCAACAGAGGCCTCACCTGCGAGTAGAATCCCTCTCAAATAGGAATCCGGACGGCTGATGAGTGCAGTCTAATGTCCCTGAGACTTCAGCAGGAGGGAAGCTCAAATCAGGCCCTTGGATAGTTGCTTCAGAAAGATGGATAAAAGTTTTGAAGTCCTTTCCCTCCCGTTACACGGACAGAGGTTCATCTTGACATCCCGAAGTAACACACCGTCTAGGGGTTTTTGCAAAGATCTTTATACCCCAAAAGTCTTTGTTCTCAAAAATTCACAAATCACTGAACCCAGCCATAACCAGTTTGGTGTCATCCTGGAGCACTTTATTTACGAGGCTACATCCTGCCTTTCAGGGAGAGGGGGTCTGCCATCAGACACACAGTGGGAGGTGGAGCCATCATTCACCTAGCCAGGCACAGCCCTGCTCAGATCAAAGGGTTACCCCTCCCCATACTCCAACTGCAGATCTTTCTATTTAATCCAGGTCGGTCTCAGCCTGCCCTGACCCTCCAAAACCAGACAGCCAATGCACATAACAGCATAGCACATGGGAAGGCTTAGGCAAGAAAATACCTGCTTCCCAAAAGTGGTGGTTTTAAACACAGAATATAGAAATAATCGTCACTAAATGATGCACTTTAATATTTGGAGCTCAGGCATACTAAATTCGACTTTCCTATCATGTTCCTTGGGTCAATTAGAATTATGCCAATTCATACAGTCAATTTACAATAGTGAGCATTCGCGCTGTGGCACTGAATGGCAGTGGCACAGCGCCCAGAGCATCTAACACCGGTAAACACAGAGGAGACAAAAGCGAAAAATGGAAGGGAGACCCATGCCAATGGTGACAGGTCTAACACGCGTCCCCTCCAGCTGAAATGTGGGGAGAACTACCCACCCACTTGGGAGTTCTCATCCCTAAGGTTGAAAAATCTGGACAGATGATCAGCATTGGCGTGTTCTGTACCAGGGCGGTGTTACACCGTAAAGTCCATACCCCGTAGGGAAATGGACCACCTCACCAACTTTGGATTCTCTCCCCTCATCTGCATCAAACATCTGAGGGGCCTGCGGTCTGTCTGAACCCGGAAGTGAGTCCCAAACAGGTATGGTCTAAGCTTCTTCAGTGCCCAGACCACAGCAAATGCCTGACACTCAATTGCACTCCATCTCTGTTCCCATGGAAGTAGCCTCCTACTAGTGAAGTCTACAGGTTGGTCTAGGCCCTCCTCATTGATCTGTGACAGAACGACCCCCACACCATGCTCAGAATCGCATCAGATTGGTCGCACACTGCTACACCTACCAGTCGTGTTCCCCCAATGAAAATGGTCCCTGAAGGTCAGCGTCGGCGGATACACCTATGCTCAAGAGTGCGTGCAAGTATGCGTGGCGTGTGCCATCCCTGGACACGTGTTTCGAGGTAGTTGCCTCTCGTCAGCAGGGAGTAGGAAAATGAGAGTGGGGTTGCTGTGTAAGCTGCTAAAAACATAATCAGGTCTAGTACCTCTCTTAGCGCGCAGGTGCGTAACCATGAGTCCGTCGACTCCACCGGCTCAAGGGAGCCTGAATATAAAGTTGCATCAGATTGGTCGCACACTGCTACACCTACCAGTCGTGTTCCCCCAATGAAAATGGTCCCTGAAGGTCAGCGTCGGCGGATACACCTATGCTCAAGAGTGCGTGCAAGTATGCGTGGCGTGTGCCATCCCTGGACACGTGTTTCGAGGTAGTTGCCTCTCGTCAGCAGGGAGTAGGAAAATGAGAGTGGGGTTGCTGTGTAAGCTGCTAAAAACATAATCAGGTCTAGTACCTCTCTTAGCGCGCAGGTGCGTAACCATGAGTCCGTCGACTCCACCGGCTCAAGGGAGCCTGAATATAAAGTTGCATCAGATTGGTCGCACACTGCTACACCTACCAGTCGTGTTCCCCCAATGAAAATGGTCCCTGAAGGTCAGCGTCGGCGGATACACCTATGCTCAAGAGTGCGTGCAAGTATGCGTGGCGTGTGCCATCCCTGGACACGTGTTTCGAGGTAGTTGCCTCTCGTCAGCAGGGAGTAGGAAAATGAGAGTGGGGTTGCTGTGTAAGCCGCTAAAAACATAATCAGGTCTAGTACCTCTCTTAGCGCGCAGGTGCGTAACCATGAGTCCGTCGACTCCACCGGCTCAAGGGAGCCTGAATATAAAGTTGCATCAGATTGGTCGCACACTGCTACACCTACCAGTCGTGTTCCCCCAATGAAAATGGTCCCTGAAGGTCAGCGTCGGCGGATACACCTATGCTCAAGAGTGCGTGCAAGTATGCGTGGCGTGTGCCATCCCTGGACACGTGTTTCGAGGTAGTTGCCTCTCGTCAGCAGGGAGTAGGAAAATGAGAGTGGGGTTGCTGTGTAAGCTGCTAAAAACATAATCAGGTCTAGTACCTCTCTTAGCGCGCAGGTGCGTAACCATGAGTCCGTCGACTCCACCGGCTCAAGGGAGCCTGAATATAAAGTTGCATCAGATTGGTCGCACACTGCTACACCTACCAGTCATGTTCCCCCAATGAAAATGGTCCCTGAAGGTCAGCGTCGGCGGATACACCTATGCTCAAGAGTGCGTGCAAGTATGCGTGGCGTGTGCCATCCCTGGACACGTGTTTCGAGGTAGTTGCCTCTCGTCAGCAGGGAGTAGGAAAATGAGAGTGGGGTTGCTGTGTAAGCTGCTAAAAACATAATCAGGTCTAGTACCTCTCTTAGCGCGCAGGTGCGTAACCATGAGTCCGTCGACTCCACCGGCTCAAGGGAGCCTGAATATAAAGTTGCATCAGATTGGTCGCACACTGCTACACCTACCAGTCGTGTTCCCCCAATGAAAATGGTCCCTGAAGGTCAGCATCGGCGGATACACCTATGCTCAAGAGTGCGTGCAAGTATGCGTGGCGTGTGCCATCCCTGGACACGTGTTTCGAGGTAGTTGCCTCTCGTCAGCAGGGAGTAGGAAAATGAGAGTGGGGTTGCTGTTTAAGCTGCTAAAAACATAATCAGGTCTAGTACCTCTCTTAGCGCGCAGGTGCGTAACCATGAGTCCGTCGACTCCACCGGCTCAAGGGAGCCTGAATATAAAGTTGCATCAGATTGGTCGCACACTGCTACACCTACCAGTCGTGTTCCCCCAATGAAAATGGTCCCTGAAGGTCAGCGTCGGCGGATACACCTATGCTCAAGAGTGCGTGCAAGTATGCGTGGCGTGTGCCATCCCTGGACACGTGTTTCGAGGTAGTTGCCTCTCGTCAGCAGGGAGTAGGAAAATGAGAGTGGGGTTGCTGTGTAAGCTGCTAAAAACATAATCAGGTCTAGTACCTCTCTTAGCGCGCAGGTGCGTAACCATGAGTCCGTCGACTCCACCGGCTCAAGGGAGCCTGAATATAAAGTTGCATCAGATTGGTCGCACACTGCTACACCTACCAGTCATGTTCCCCCAATGAAAATGGTCCCTGAAGGTCAGCGTCGGCGGATACACCTATGCTCAAGAGTGCGTGCAAGTATGCGTGGCGTGTGCCATCCCTGGACACGTGTTTCGAGGTAGTTGCCTCTCGTCAGCAGGGAGTAGGAAAATGAGAGTGGGGTTGCTGTGTAAGCTGCTAAAAACATAATCAGGTCTAGTACCTCTCTTAGCGCGCAGGTGCGTAACCATGAGTCCGTCGACTCCACCGGCTCAAGGGAGCCTGAATATAAAGTTGCATCAGATTGGTCGCACACTGCTATACCTACCAGTCGTGTTCCCCCAATGAAAATGGTCCCTGAAGGTCAGCGTCGGCGGATACACCTATGCTCAAGAGTGCGTGCAAGTATGCGTGGCGTGTGCCATCCCTGGACACGTGTTTCGAGGTAGTTGCCTCTCGTCAGCAGGGAGTAGGAAAATGAGAGTGGGGTTGCTGTGTAAGCTGCTAAAAACATAATCAGGTCTAGTACCTCTCTTAGCGCGCAGGTGCGTAACCATGAGTCCGTCGACTCCACCGGCTCAAGGGAGCCTGAATATAAAGTTGCATCAGATTGGTCGCACACTGCTACACCTACCAGTCGTGTTCCCCCAATGAAAATGGTCCCTGAAGGTCAGCGTCGGCGGATACACCTATGCTCAAGAGTGCGTGCAAGTATGCGTGGCGTGTGCCATCCCTGGACAAGTGTTTCGAGGTAGTTGCCTCTCGTCAGCAGGGAGTAGGAAAATGAGAGTGGGGTTGCTGTGTAAGCTGCTAAAAACATAATCAGGTCTAGTACCTCTCTTAGCGCGCAGGTGCGTAACCATGAGTCCGTCGACTCCACCGGCTCAAGGGAGCCTGAATATAAAGTTGCATCAGATTGGTCGCACACTGCTACACCTACCAGTCGTGTTCCCCCAATGAAAATGGTCCCTGAAGGTCAGCGTCGGCGGATACACCTATGCTCAAGAGTGCGTGCAAGTATGCGTGGCGTGTGCCATCCCTGGACACGTGTTTCGAGGTAGTTGCCTCTCGTCAGCAGGGAGTAGGAAAATGAGAGTGGGGTTGCTGTGTAAGCTGCTAAAAACATAATCAGGTCTAGTACCTCTCTTAGCGCGCAGGTGCGTAACCATGAGTCCGTCGACTCCACCGGCTCAAGGGAGCCTGAATATAAAGTTGCATCAGATTGGTCGCACACTGCTACACCTACCAGTCGTGTTCCCCCAATGAAAATGGTCCCTGAAGGTCAGCGTCGGCGGATACACCTATGCTCAAGAGTGCGTGCAAGTATGCGTGGCGTGTGCCATCCCTGGACACGTGTTTCGAGGTAGTTGCCTCTCGTCAGCAGGGAGTAGGAAAATGAGAGTGGGGTTGCTGTGTAAGCTGCTAAAAACATAATCAGGTCTAGTACCTCTCTTAGCGCGCAGGTGCGTAACCATGAGTCCGTCGACTCCACCGGCTCAAGGGAGCCTGAATATAAAGTTGCATCAGATTGGTCGCACACTGCTACACCTACCAGTCGTGTTCCCCCAATGAAAATGGTCCCTGACGGTCAGCGTCGGCGGATACACCTATGCTCAAGCGTGCGTGCAAGTATGCGTGGCGTGTGCCATCCCTGGACACGTGTTTCGAGGTAGTTGCCTCTCGTCAGCAGGGAGTAGGAAAATTTGAGTGGGGTTGCTGTGTAAGCTGCTAAAAACATAATCAGGTCTAGCACCTCTCTTAGCGCGCAGGTGCGTAACCATGAGTCCGTCGACTCCACCGGCTCAAGGGAGCCTGAATATAAAGTTGCATCAGATTGGTCGCACACTGCTACACCTACCAGTCGTGTTCCCCCAATGAAAATGGTCCCTGAAGGTCAGCGTCGGCAGATACACCTATGCTCAAGAGTGCGTGCAAGTATGCGTGGCGTGTGCCATCCCTGGACACGTGTTTCGAGGTAGTTGCCTCTCGTCAGCAGGGAGTAGGAAAATGAGAGTGGGGTTGCTGTGTAAGCTGCTAAAAACATAATCAGGTCTAGTACCTCTCTTAGCGCGCAGGTGCGTAACCATGAGTCCGTCGACTCCACCGGCTCAAGGGAGCCTGAATATAAAGTTGCATCAGATTGGTCGCACACTGCTACACCTACCAGTCGTGTTCCCCCAATGAAAATGGTCCCTGAAGGTCAGCGTCGGCGGATACACCTATGCTCAAGAGTGCGTGCAAGTATGCGTGGCGTGTGCCATCCCTGGACACGTGTTTCGAGGTAGTTGCCTCTCGTCAGCAGGGAGTAGGAAAATGAGAGTGGGGTTGCTGTGTAAGCTGCTAAAAACATAATCAGGTCTAGTACCTCTCTTAGCGCGCAGGTGCGTAACCATGAGTCCGTCGACTCCACCGGCTCAAGGGAGCCTGAATATAAAGTTGCATCAGATTGGTCGCACACTGCTACACCTACCAGTCGTGTTCCCCCAATGAAAATGGTCCCTGAAGGTCAGCGTCGGCGGATACACCTATGCTCAAGAGTGCGTGCAAGTATGCGTGGCGTGTGCCATCCCTGGACACGTGTTTCGAGGTAGTTGCCTCTCGTCAGCAGGGAGTAGGAAAATGAGAGTGGGGTTGCTGTGTAAGCTGCTAAAAACATAATCAGGTCTAGTACCTCTCTTAGCGCGCAGGTGCGTAACCATGAGTCCGTCGACTCCACCGGCTCAAGGGAGCCTGAATATAAAGTTGCATCAGATTGGTCGCACACTGCTACACCTACCAGTCGTGTTCCCCCAATGAAAATGGTCCCTGAAGGTCAGCGTCGGCGGATACACCTATGCTCAAGAGTGCGTGCAAGTATGCGTGGCGTGTGCCATCCCTGGACACGTGTTTCGAGGTAGTTGCCTCTCGTCAGCAGGGAGTAGGAAAATGAGAGTGGGGTTGCTGTGTAAGCTGCTAAAAACATAATCAGGTCTAGTACCTCTCTTAGCGCGCAGGTGCGTAACCATGAGTCCGTCGACTCCACCGGCTCAAGGGAGCCTGAATATAAAGTTGCATCAGATTGGTCGCACACTGCTACACCTACCAGTCGTGTTCCCCCAATGAAAATGGTCCCTGAAGGTCAGCGTCGGCGGATACACCTATGCTCAAGCGTGCGTGCAAGTATGCGTGGCGTGTGCCATCCCTGGACACGTGTTTCGAGGTAGTTGCCTCTCGTCAGCAGGGAGTAGGAAAATGAGAGTGGGGTTGCTGTGTAAGCTGCTAAAAACATAATCAGGTCTAGCACCTCTCTTAGCGCGCAGGTGCGTAACCATGAGTCCGTCGACTCCACCGGCTCAAGGGAGCCTGAATATAAAGTTGCATCAGATTGGTCGCACACTGCTACACCTACCAGTCGTGTTCCCCCAATGAAAATGGTCCCTGAAGGTCAGCGTCGGCAGATACACCTATGCTCAAGAGTGCGTGCAAGTATGCGTGGCGTGTGCCATCCCTGGACACGTGTTTCGAGGTAGTTGCCTCTCGTCAGCAGGGAGTAGGAAAATGAGAGTGGGGTTGCTGTGTAAGCTGCTAAAAACATAATCAGGTCTAGTACCTCTCTTAGCGCGCAGGTGCGTAACCATGAGTCCGTCGACTCCACCGGCTCAAGGGAGCCTGAATATAAAGTTGCATCAGATTGGTCGCACACTGCTACACCTACCAGTCGTGTTCCCCCAATGAAAATGGTCCCTGAAGGTCAGCGTCGGCGGATACACCTATGCTCAAGAGTGCGTGCAAGTATGCGTGGCGTGTGCCATCCCTGGACACGTGTTTCGAGGTAGTTGCCTCTCGTCAGCAGGGAGTAGGAAAATGAGAGTGGGGTTGCTGTGTAAGCTGCTAAAAACATAATCAGGTCTAGTACCTCTCTTAGCGCGCAGGTGCGTAACCATGAGTCCGTCGACTCCACCGGCTCAAGGGAGCCTGAATATAAAGTTGCATCAGATTGGTCGCACACTGCTACACCTACCAGTCGTGTTCCCCCAATGAAAATGGTCCCTGAAGGTCAGCGTCGGCGGATACACCTATGCTCAAGAGTGCGTGCAAGTATGCGTGGCGTGTGCCATCCCTGGACACGTGTTTCGAGGTAGTTGCCTCTCGTCAGCAGGGAGTAGGAAAATGAGAGTGGGGTTGCTGTGTAAGCTGCTAAAAACATAATCAGGTCTAGTACCTCTCTTAGCGCGCAGGTGCGTAACCATGAGTCCGTCGACTCCACCGGCTCAAGGGAGCCTGAATATAAAGTTGCATCAGATTGGTCGCACACTGCTACACCTACCAGTCGTGTTCCCCCAATGAAAATGGTCCCTGAAGGTCAGCGTCGGCGGATACACCTATGCTCAAGCGTGCGTGCAAGTATGCGTGGCGTGTGCCATCCCTGGACACGTGTTTCGAGGTAGTTGCCTCTCGTCAGCAGGGAGTAGGAAAATGAGAGTGGGGTTGCTGTGTAAGCTGCTAAAAACATAATCAGGTCTAGCACCTCTCTTAGCGCGCAGGTGCGTAACCATGAGTCCGTCGACTCCACCGGCTCAAGGGAGCCTGAATATAAAGTTGCATCAGATTGGTCGCACACTGCTACACCTACCAGTCGTGTTCCCCCAATGAAAATGGTCCCTGAAGGTCAGCGTCGGCAGATACACCTATGCTCAAGAGTGCGTGCAAGTATGCGTGGCGTGTGCCATCCCTGGACACGTGTTTCGAGGTAGTTGCCTCTCGTCAGCAGGGAGTAGGAAAATGAGAGTGGGGTTGCTGTGTAAGCTGCTAAAAACATAATCAGGTCTAGTACCTCTCTTAGCGCGCAGGTGCGTAACCATGAGTCCGTCGACTCCACCGGCTCAAGGGAGCCTGAATATAAAGTTGCATCAGATTGGTCGCACACTGCTACACCTACCAGTCGTGTTCCCCCAATGAAAATGGTCCCTGAAGGTCAGCGTCGGCGGATACACCTATGCTCAAGAGTGCGTGCAAGTATGCGTGGCGTGTGCCATCCCTGGACACGTGTTTCGAGGTAGTTGCCTCTCGTCAGCAGGGAGTAGGAAAATGAGAGTGGGGTTGCTGTGTAAGCTGCTAAAAACATAATCAGGTCTAGTACCTCTCTTAGCGCGCAGGTGCGTAACCATGAGTCCGTCGACTCCACCGGCTCAAGGGAGCCTGAATATAAAGTTGCATCAGATTGGTCGCACACTGCTACACCTACCAGTCGTGTTCCCCCAATGAAAATGGTCCCTGAAGGTCAGCGTCGGCGGATACACCTATGCTCAAGAGTGCGTGCAAGTATGCGTGGCGTGTGCCATCCCTGGACACGTGTTTCGAGGTAGTTGCCTCTCGTCAGCAGGGAGTAGGAAAATGAGAGTGGGGTTGCTGTGTAAGCTGCTAAAAACATAATCAGGTCTAGTACCTCTCTTAGCGCGCAGGTGCGTAACCATGAGTCCGTCGACTCCACCGGCTCAAGGGAGCCTGAATATAAAGTTGCATAAGATTGGTCGCACACTGCTACACCTACCAGTCGTGTTCCCCCAATGAAAATGGTCCCTGAAGGTCAGCGTCGGCGGATACACTAATACTCAAGAGTGCGTGCAAGTATGCGTGGCGTGTGCCATCCCTGGACACGTGTTTCGAGGTAGTTGCCTCTCGTCAGCAGGGAGTAGGAAAATGAGAGTGGGGTTGCTGTGTAAGCTGCTAAAAACATTATCAGGTCTAGTACCTCTCTTAGCGCGCAGGTGCGTAACCATGAGTCCGTCGACTCCACCGGCTCAAGGGAGCCTGAATATAAAGTTGCATCAGATTGGTCGCACACTGCTACACCTACCAGTCGTGTTCCCCCAATGAAAATGGTCCCTGAAGGTCAGCGTCGGCGGATACACCTATGCTCAAGAGTGCGTGCAAGTATGCGTGGCGTGTGCCATCCCTTGACACGTGTTTCGAGGTAGTTGCCTCTCGTCAGCAGGGAGTAGGAAAATGAGAGTGGGGTTGCTGTGTAAGCTGCTAAAAACATAATCAGGTCTAGTACCTCTCTTAGCGCGCAGGTGCGTAACCATGAGTCCGTCGACTCACCGGCTCAAGGGAGCCTGAATATAAAGTTGCATCAGATTGGTCGCACACTGCTACACCTACCAGTCGTGTTCCCCCAATGAAAATGGTCCCTGAAGGTCAGCGTCGGCGGATACACCTATGCTCAAGAGTGCGTGCAAGTATGCGTGGCGTGTGCCATCCCTGGACACGTGTTTCGAGGTAGTTGCCTCTCGTCAGCAGGGAGTAGGAAAATGAGAGTGGGGTTGCTGTGTAAGCTGCTAAAAACATAATCAGGTCTAGTACCTCTCTTAGCGCGCAGGTGCGTAACCATGAGTCCGTCGACTCCACCGGCTCAAGGGAGCCTGAATATAAAGTTGCATCAGATTGGTCGCACACTGCTACACCTACCAGTCGTGTTCCCCCAATGAAAATGGTCCCTGAAGGTCAGCGTCAACGGATACACCTATGCTCAAGAGTGCGTGCAAGTATGCGTGGCGTGTGCCATCCCTGGACACGTGTTTCGAGGTAGTTGCCTCTCGTCAGCAGGGAGTAGGAAAATGAGAGTGGGGTTGCTGTGTAAGCTGCTAAAAACATAATCAGGTCTAGTACCTCTCTTAGCGCGCAGGTGCGTAACCATGAGTCCGTCGACTCCACCGGCTCAAGGGAGCCTGAATATAAAGTTGCATCAGATTGGTCGCACACTGCTACACCTACCAGTCGTGTTCCCCCAATGAAAATGGTCCCTGAAGGTCAGCGTCGGCGGATACACCTATGCTCAAGAGTGCGTGCAAGTATGCGTGGCGTGTGCCATCCCTGGACACGTGTTTCGAGGTAGTTGCCTCTCGTCAGCAGGGAGTAGGAAAATGAGAGTGGGGTTGCTGTGTAAGCTGCTAAAAACATAATCAGGTCTAGTACCTCTCTTAGCGCGCAGGTGCGTAACCATGAGTCCGTCGACTCCACCGGCTCAAGGGAGCCTGAATATAAAGTTGCATCAGATTGGTCGCACACTGCTACACCTACCAGTCGTGTTCCCCCAATGAAAATGGTCCCTGAAGGTCAGCGTCGGCGGATACACCTATGCTCAAGAGTGCGTGCAAGTATGCGTGGCGTGTGCCATCCCTGGACACGTGTTTCGAGGTAGTTGCCTCTCGTCAGCAGGGAGTAGGAAAATGAGAGTGGGGTTGCTGTGTAAGCTGCTAAAAACATAATCAGGTCTAGTACCTCTCTTAGCGCGCAGGTGCGTAACCATGAGTCCGTCGACTCCACCGGCTCAAGGGAGCCTGAATATAAAGTTGCATCAGATTGGTCGCACACTGCTACAACTACCAGTCGTGTTCCCCCAATGAAAATGGTCCCTGAAGGTCAGCTTCGGCGGATACACCTATGCTCAAGAGTGCGTGCAAGTATGCGTGGCGTGTGCCATCCCTGGACACGTGTTTCGAGGTAGTTGCCTCTCGTCAGCAGGGAGTAGGAAAATGAGAGTGGGGTTGCTGTGTAAGCTGCTAAAAACATATTCAGGTCTAGTACCTCTCTTAGCGCGCAGGTGCGTAACCATGAGTCCGTCGACTCCACCGGCTCAAGGGAGCCTGAATATAAAGTTTCATCAGATTGGTCGCACACTGCTACACCTACCAGTCGTGTTCCCCCAATGAAAATGGTCCCTGAAGGTCAGCGTCGGCGGATACACCTATGCTCAAGAGTGCGTGCAAGTATGCGTGGCGTGTGCCATCCCTGGACACGTGTTTCGAGGTAGTTGCCTCTCGTCAGCAGGGAGTAGGAAAATGAGAGTGGGGTTGCTGTGTAAGCTGCTAAAAACATAATCAGGTCTAGTACCTCTCTTAGCGCGCAGGTGCGTAACCATGAGTCCGTCGACTCCACCGGCTCAAGGGAGCCTGAATATAAAGTTGCATCAGATTGGTCGCACACTGCTACACCTACCAGTCGTGTTCCCCCAATGAAAATGGTCCCTGAAGGTCAGCGTCGGCGGATACACCTATGCTCAAGAGTGCGTGCAAGTATGCGTGGCGTGTGCCATCCCTGGACACGTGTTTCGAGGTAGTTGCCTCTCGTCAGCAGGGAGTAGGAACATGAGAGTGGGGTTGCTGTGTAAGCTGCTAAAAACATAATCAGGTCTAGTACCTCTCTTAGCGCGCAGGTGCGTAACCATGAGTCCGTCGACTCCACCGGCTCAAGGGAGCCTGAATATAAAGTTGCATCAGATTGGTCGCACACTGCTACACCTACCAGTCGTGTTCCCCCAATGAAAATGGTCCCTGAAGGTCAGCGTCGGCGGATACACCTATGCTCAAGAGTGCGTGCAAGTATGCGTGGCGTGTGCCATCCCTGGACACGTGTTTCGAGGTAGTTGCCTCTCGTCAGCAGGGAGTAGGAAAATGAGAGCCTTGGATCTGCACCTGCGCGCCATGAGAGGTACTTGACCTGTTTTAATTACATTTTGGCAGTCCACGCGGCACCCCTTTACACTGACCTGCTCCCTGCTGACGAGAGGCAACTACCTCGAAACACGTGTCCAGGGATGGCTAACGCAACACATACTGTTCTTTATACATCGTGGCATAGGCGTACCCGCCGTCGCCACTACATCTACCACAGTCCTTTGGGGCAACTTGCTGGTGTGACGAGCAGTGTGCGACCAACCTTTGCTTAATTTATTACGGCTCCCTTGAGCCAACGGGCTGACGAGCCTTGGATCTGCACCTGCGTGCCATGAGAGGTACTTGACCTGTTTTAATTACATTTTGGCAGTCCACGCGGCACCCCTTTACACTGACCTGCTCCCTGCTGACGAGAGGCAACTACCTCGAAACACGTGTCCAGGGATGGCTAACGCAACACATACTGTTCTTTATACATCGTGGCATAGGCGTACCCGCCGTCGCCACTACATCTACCACAGTCCTTTGGGGCAACTTGCTGGTGTGACGAGCAGTGTGCGACCAACCTTTGCTTAATGTATTACGGCTCCCTTGAGCAAACGGGCTGACGAGCCTTGGATCTGCACCTGCGCGCCATGAGAGGTACTTGACCTGTTTTAATTACATTTTGGCAGTCCACGCGGCACCCCTTTACACTGACCTGCTCCCTGCTGACGAGAGGCAACTACCTCGAAACACGTGTCCAGGGATGGCTAACGCAACACATACTGTTCTTTATACATCGTGGCATAGGCGTACCCGCCGTCGCCACTACATCTACCACAGTCCTTTGGGGCAACTTGCTGGTGTGACGAGCAGTGTGCGACCAACCTTTGCTTAATTTATTACGGCTCCCTTGAGCCAACGGGCTGACGAGCCTTGGATCTGCACCTGCGCGCCATGAGAGGTACTTGACCTGTTTTAATTACATTTTGGCAGTCCACGCGGCACCCCTTTACACTGACCTGCTCCCTGCTGACGAGAGGCAACTACCTCGAAACACGTGTCCAGGGATGGCTAACGCAACACATACTGTTCTTTATACATCGTGGCATAGGCGTACCCGCCGTCGCCACTACATCTACCACAGTCCTTTGGGGCAACTTGCTGGTGTGACGAGCAGTGTGCGACCAACCTTTGCTTAATTTATTACGGCTCCCTTGAGCCAACGGGCTGACGAGCCTTGGATCTGCACCTGCGCGCCATGAGAGGTACTTGACCTGTTTTAATTACATTTTGGCAGTCCACGCGGCACCCCTTTACACTGACCTGCTCCCTGCTGACGAGAGGCAACTACCTCGAAACACGTGTCCAGGGATGGCTAACGCAACACATACTGTTCTTTATACATCGTGGCATAGGCGTCCCCGCCGTCGCCACTACATCTACCACAGTCCTTTGGGGCAACTTGCTGGTGTGACGAGCAGTGTGCGACCAACCTTTGCTTAATTTATTACGGCTCCCTTGAGCCAAAGGGCTGACGAGCCTTGGATCTGCACCTGCGCGCCATGAGAGGTACTTGACCTGTTTTAATTACATTTTGGCAGTCCACGCGGCACCCCTTTACACTGACCTGCTCCCTGCTGACGAGAGGCAACTACCTCGAAACACGTGTCCAGGGATGGCTAACGCAACACATACTGTTCTTTATACATCGTGGCATAGGCGTACCCGCCGTCGCCACTACATCTACCACAGTCCTTTGGGGCAACTTGCTGGTGTGACGAGCAGTGTGCGACCAACCTTTGCTTAATTTATTACGGCTCCCTTGAGCCAACGGGCTGACGAGCCTTGGATCTGCACCTGCGCGCCATGAGAGGTACTTGACCTGTTTTAATTACATTTTGGCAGTCCACGCGGCACCCCTTTACACTGACCTGCTCCCTGCTGACGAGAGGCAACTACCTCGAAACACGTGTCCAGGGATGGCTAACGCAACACATACTGTTCTTTATACATCGTGGCATAGGCGTACCCGCCGTCGCCACTACATCTACCACAGTCCTTTGGGGCAACTTGCTGGTGTGACGAGCAGTGTGCGACCAACCTTTGCTTAATTTATTACGGCTCCCTTGAGCCAACGGGCTGACGAGCCTTGGATCTGCACCTGCGCGCCATGAGAGGTACTTGACCTGTTTTAATTACATTTTGGCAGTCCACGCGGCACCCCTTTACACTGACCTGCTCCCTGCTGACGAGAGGCAACTACCTCGAAACACGTGTCCAGGGATGGCTAACGCAACACATACTGTTCTTTATACATCGTGGCATAGGCGTACCCGCCGTCGCCACTACATCTACCACAGTCCTTTGGGGCAACTTGCTGGTGTGACGAGCAGTGTGCGACCAACCTTTGCTTAATTTATTACGGCTCCCTTGAGCCAACGGGCTGACGAGCCTTGGATCTGCACCTGCGCGCCATGAGAGGTACTTGACCTGTTTTAATTACATTTTGGCAGTCCACGCGGCACCCCTTTACACTGACCTGCTCCCTGCTGACGAGAGGCAACTACCTCGAAACACGTGTCCAGGGATGGCTAACGCAACACATACTGTTCTTTATACATCGTGGCATAGGCGTACCCGCCGTCGCCACTACATCTACCACAGTCCTTTGGGGCAACTTGCTCGTGTGACGAGCAGTGTGCGACCAACCTTTGCTTAATTTATTACGGCTCCCTTGACCCAACGGGCTGACGAGCCTTGGATCTGCACCTGCGCGCCATGAGAGGTACTTGACCTGTTTTAATTACATGTTGGCAGTCCACGCGGCACCCCTTTACACTGACCTGCTCCCTGCTGACGAGAGGCAACTACCTCGAAACACGTGTCCAGGGATGGCTAACGCAATACATACTGTTCTTTATACATCGTGGCATAGGCGTACCCGCCGTCGCCACTACATCTACCACAGTCCTTTGGGGCAACTTGCTGGTGTGACGAGCAGTGTGCGACCAACCTTTGCTTAATTTATTACGGCTCCCTTGAGCCAACGGGCTGACGAGCCTTGGATCTGCACCTGCGCGCCATGAGAGGTACTTGACCTGTTTTAATTACATTTTGGCAGTCCACGCGGCACCCCTTTACACTGACCTGCTCCCTGCTGACGAGAGGCAACTACCTCGAAACACGTGTCCAGGGATGGCTAACGCAACACATACTGTTCTTTATACATCGTGGCATAGGCGTACCCGCCGTCACCACTACATCTACCACAGTCCTTTGGGGCAACTTGCTGGTGTGACGAGCAGTGTGCGACCAACCTTTGCTTAATTTATTACGGCTCCTTTGAGTCAACGGGCTGACGAGCCTTGGATCTGCACCTGCGCGCCATGAGAGGCACTTGACCTGTTTTAATTCCATTTTGGCAGTCCACGCGGCACCCCTTTACACTGACCTGCTCCCTGCTGACGAGAGGCAACTACCTCGAAACACGTGTCCAGGGATGGGTAACGCAACACATACTGTTCTTTATACATCGTGGCATAGGCGTACCCGCCGTCGCCACTACATCTACCACAGTCCTTTGGGGCAACTTGCTGGTGTGACGAGCAGTGTGCGACCAACCTTTGCTTAATTTATTACGGCTCCCTTGAGCCAACGGGCTGACGAGCCTTGGATCTGCACCTGCGCGCCATGAGAGGTACTTGACCTGTTTTAATTACATTTTGGCAGTCCACGCGGCACCCCTTTACACTGACCTGCTCCCTGCTGACGAGAGGCAACTACCTCGAAACACGTGTCCAGGGATGGCTAACGCAACACATACTGTTCTTTATACATCGTGGCATAGGCGTACCCGCCGTCGCCACTACATCTACCACAGTCCTTTGGGGCAACTTGCTGGTGTGACGAGCAGTGTGCGACCAACCTTTGCTTAATTTATTACGGCTCCCTTGAGCCAACGGGCTGACGAGCCTTGGATCTGCACCTGCGCGCCATGAGAGGTACTTGACCTGTTTTAATTACATTTTGGCAGTCCACGCGGCACCCCTTTACACTGACCTGCTCCCTGCTGACGAGAGGCAACTACCTCAAAACACGTGTCCAGGGATGGCTAACGCAACACATACTGTTCTTTATACATCGTGGCATAGGCGTACCCGCCGTCGCCACTACATCTACCACAGTCCTTTGGGGCAACTTGCTGGTGTGACGAGCAGTGTGCGACCAACCTTTGCTTAATTTATTACGGCTCCCTTGAGCCAACGGGCTGACGAGCCTTGGATCTGCACCTGCGCGCCATGAGAGGTACTTGACCTGTTTTAATTACATTTTGGCAGTCCACGCGGCACCCCTTTACACTGACCTGCTCCCTGCTGACGAGAGGCAACTACCTCGAAACACGTGTCCAGGGATGGCTAACGCAACACATACTGTTCTTTATACATCGTGGCATAGGCGTACCCGCCGTCGCCACTACATCTACCACAGTCCTTTGGGGCAACTTGCTGGTGTGACGAGCAGTGTGCGACCAACCTTTGCTTAATTTATTACGGCTCCCTTGAGCCAACGGGCTGACGAGCCTTGGATCTGCACCTGCGCGCCATGAGAGGTACTTGACCTGTTTTAATTACATTTTGGCAGTCCACGCGGCACCCCTTTACACTGACCTGCTCCCTGCTGACGAGAGGCAACTACCTCGAAACACGTGTCCAGGGATGGCTAACGCAACACATACTGTTCTTTATACATCGTGGCATAGGCGTACCCGCCGTCGCCACTACATCTACCACAGTCCTTTGGGGCAACTTGCTGGTGTGACGAGCAGTGTGCGACCAACCTTTGCTTAATTTATTACGGCTCCCTTGAGCCAACGGGCTGACGAGCCTTGGATCTGCACCTGCGCGCCATGAGAGGTACTTGACCTGTTTTAATTACATTTTGGCAGTCCACGCGGCACCCCTTTACACTGACCTGCTCCCTGCTGACGAGAGGCAACTACCTCGAAACACGTGTCCAGGGATGGCTAACGCAACACATACTGTTCTTTATACATCGTGGCATAGGCGTACCCGCCGTCGCCACTACATCTACCACAGTCCTTTGGGGCAACTTGCTGGTGTGACGAGCAGTGTGCGACCAACCTTTGCTTAATTTATTACGGCTCCCTTGAGCCAACGGGCTGACGAGCCTTGGATCTGCACCTGTGCGCCATGAGAGGCAACTACCTCGAAACACGTGTCCAGGGATGGCTAACGCAACACATACTGTTCTTTATACATCGTGGCATAGGCGTACCCGCCGTCGCCACTACATCTACCACAGTCCTTTGGGGCAACTTGCTGGTGTGACGAGCAGTGTGCGACCAACCTTTGCTTAATTTATTACGGCTCCCTTGAGCCAACGGGCTGACGAGCCTTGGATCTGCACCTGCGCGCCATGAGAGGTACTTGACCTGTTTTAATTACATTTTGGCAGTCCACGCGGCACCCCTTTACACTGACCTGCTCCCTGCTGACGAGAGGCAACTACCTCGAAACACGTGGCCAGGGATGGCTAACGCAACACATACTGTTCTTTATACATCGTGGCATAGGCGTACCCGCCGTCGCCACTACATCTACCACAGTCCTTTGGGGCAACTTGCTGGTGTGACGAGCAGTGTGCGACCAACCTTTGCTTAATTTATTACGGCTCCCTTGAGCCAACGGGCTGACGAGCCTTGGATCTGCACCTGCGCGCCATGAGAGGTACTTGACCTGTTTTAATTACATTTTGGCAGTCCACGCGGCACCCCTTTACACTGACCTGCTCCCTGCTGACGAGAGGCAACTACCTCGAAACACGTGTCCAGGGATGGCTAACGCAACACATACTGTTCTTTATACATCGTGGCATAGGCGTACCCGCCGTCACCACTACATCTACCACAGTCCTTTGGGGCAACTTGCTGGTGTGACGAGCAGTGTGCGACCACCCTTTGCTTAATTTATAACGGCTCCCTTGAGCCAACGGGCTGACGAGCCTTGGATCTGCACCTGCGCGCCATGAGAGGTACTTGACCTGTTTTAATTACATTTTGGCAGTCCACGCGGCACCCCTTTACACTGACCTGCTCCCTGCTGACGAGAGGCAACTACCTCGAAACACGTGTCCAGGGATGGCTAACGCAACACATACTGTTCTTTATACATCGTGGCATAGGCGTACCCGCCGTCGCCACTACATCTACCACAATCCTTGGGGCAACTTGCTGGTGTGACGAGCAGTGTGCGACCAACCTTTGCTTAATTTATTACGGCTCCCTTGAGCCAACGGGCTGACGAGCCTTGGATCTGCACCTGCGCGCCATGAGAGGTACTTGACCTGTTTTAATTACATTTTGGCAGTCCACGCGGCACCCCTTTACACTGACCTGCTCCCTGCTGACGAGAGGCAACTACCTTGAAACACGTGTCCAGGGATGGCTAACGCAACACATACTGTTCTTTATACATCGTGGCATAGGCGTACCCGCCGTCGCCACTACATCTACCACAGTCCTTTGGGGCAACTTGCTGGTGTGACGAGCAGTGTGCGACCAACCTTTGCTTAATTTATTACGGCTCCCTTGAGCCAACGGGCTGACGAGCCTTGGATCTGCACCTGCGCGCCATGAGAGGTACTTGACCTGTTTTAATTACATTTTGGCAGTCCACGCGGCACCCCTTTACACTGACCTGCTCCCTGCTGACGAGAGGCAACTACCTCGAAACACGTGTCCAGGGATGGCTAACGCAACACATACTGTTCTTTATACATCGTGGCATAGGCGTACCCGCCGTCGCCACTACATCTACCACAGTCCTTTGGGGCAACTTGCTGGTGTGACGAGCAGTGTGCGACCAACCTTTGCTTAATTTATTACGGCTCCCTTGAGCCAACGGGCTGACGGGCCTTGGATCTGCACCTGCGCGCCATGAGAGGTACTTGACCTGTTTTAATTACATTTTGGCAGTCCACGCGGCACCCCTTTACACTGACCTGCTCCCTGCTGACGAGAGGCAACTACCTCGAAACACGTGTCCAGGGATGGCTAACGCAACACATACTGTTCTTTATACATCGTGGCATAGGCGTACCCGCCGTCGCCACTACATCTACCACAGTCCTTTGGGGCAACTTGCTGGTGTGACGAGCAGTGTGCGACCAACCTTTGCTTAATTTATTACGGCTCCCTTGAGCCAACGGGCTGACGAGCCTTGGATCTGCACCTGCGCGCCATGAGAGGTACTTGACCTGTTTTAATTACATTTTGGCAGTCCACGCGGCACCCCTTTACACTGACCTGCTCCCTGCTGACGAGAGGCAACTACCTCGAAACACGTGTCCAGGGATGGCTAACGCAACACATACTGTTCTTTATACATCGTGGCATAGGCGTACCCGCCGTCGCCACTACATCTACCACAGTCCTTTGGGGCAACTTGCTGGTGTGACGAGCAGTGTGCGACCAACCTTTGCTTAATTTATTACGGCTCCCTTGAGCCAACGGGCTGACGAGCCTTGGATCTGCACCTGCGCGCCATGAGAGGTACTTGACCTGTTTTAATTACATTTTGGCAGTCCACGCGGCACCCCTTTACACTGACCTGCTCCCTGCTGACGAGAGGCAACTACCTCGAAACACGTGTCCAGGGATGGCTAACGCAACACATACTGTTCTTTATACATCGTGGCATAGGCGTACCCGCCGTTGCCACTACATCTACCACAGTCCTTTGGGGCAACTTGCTGGTGTGACGAGCAGTGTGCGACCAACCTTTGCTTAATTTATTACGGCTCCCTTGAGCCAACGGGCTGACGAGCCTTGGATCTGCACCTGCGCGCCATGAGAGGTACTTGACCTGTTTTAATTACATTTTGGCAGTCCACGCGGCACCCCTTTACACTGACCTGCTCCCTGCTGACGAGAGGCAACTACCTCGAAACACGTGTCCAGGGATGGCTAACGCAACACATACTGTTCTTTATACATCGTGGCATAGGCGTACCCGCCGTCGCCACTACATCTACCACAGTCCTTTGGGGCAACTTACTGGTGTGACGAGCAGTGTGCGACCAACCTTTGCTTAATTTATTACGGCTCCCTTGAGCCAACGGGCTGACGAGCCTTGGATCTGCACCTGCGCGCCATGAGAGGTACTTGACCTGTTTTAATTACATTTTGGCAGTCCACGCGGCACCCCTTTACACTGACCTGCTCCCTGCTGACGAGAGGCAACTACCTCGAAACACGTGTCCAGGGATGGCTAACGCAACACATACTGTTCTTTATACATCGTGGCATAGGCGTACCCGCCGTCGCCACTACATCTACCACAGTCCTTTGGGGCAACTTGCTGGTGTGACGAGCAGTGTGCGACCAACCTTTGCTTAATTTATTACGGCTCCCTTGACCCAACGGGCTGACGAGCCTTGGATCTGCACCTGCGCGCCATGAGAGGTACTTGACCTGTTTTAATTACATGTTGGCAGTCCACGCGGCACCCCTTTACACTGACCTGCTCCCTGCTGACGAGAGGCAACTACCTCGAAACACGTGTCCAGGGATGGCTAACGCAACACATACTGTTCTTTATACATCGTGGCATAGGCGTACCCGCCGTCGCCACTACATCTACCACAGTCCTTTGGGGCATCTTGCTGGTGTGACGAGCAGTGTGCGACCAACCTTTGCTTAATTTATTACGGCTCCCTTGACCCAACGGGCTGACGAGCCTTGGATCTGCACCTGCGCGCCATGAGAGGTACTTGACCTGTTTTAATTACATTTTGGCAGTCCACGCGGCACCCCTTTACACTGACCTGCTCCCTGCTGACGAGAGGCAACTACCTCGAAACACGTGTCCAGGGATGGCTAACGCAACACATACTGTTCTTTATACATCGTGGCATAGGCGTACCCGCCGTCGCCACTACATCTACCACAGTCCTTTGGGGCAACTTGCTGGTGTGACGAGCAGTGTGCGACCAACCTTTGCTTAATTTATTACGGCTCCCTTGAGCCAACGGGCTGACGAGCCTTGGATCTGCACCTGCGTGCCATGAGAGGTACTTGACCTGTTTTAATTACATTTTGGCAGTCCACGCGGCACCCCTTTACACTGACCTGCTCCCTGCTGACGAGAGGCAACTACCTCGAAACACGTGTCCAGGGATGGCTAACGCAACACATACTGTTCTTTATACATCGTGGCATAGGCGTACCCGCCGTCGCCACTACATCTACCACAGTCCTTTGGGGCAACTTGCTGGTGTGACGAGCAGTGTGCGACCAACCTTTGCTTAATTTATTACGGCTCCCTTGAGCAAACGGGCTGACGAGCCTTGGATCTGCACCTGCGCGCCATGAGAGGTACTTGACCTGTTTTAATTACATTTTGGCAGTCCACGCGGCACCCCTTTACACTGACCTGCTCCCTGCTGACGAGAGGCAACTACCTCGAAACACGTGTCCAGGGATGGCTAACGCAACACATACTGTTCTTTATACATCGTGGCATAGGCGTACCCGCCGTCGCCACTACATCTACCACAGTCCTTTGGGGCAACTTGCTGGTGTGACGAGCAGTGTGCGACCAACCTTTGCTTAATTTATTACGGCTCCCTTGAGCCAACGGGCTGACGAGCCTTGGATCTGCACCTGCGCGCCATGAGAGGTACTTGACCTGTTTTAATTACATTTTGGCAGTCCACGCGGCACCCCTTTACACTGACCTGCTCCCTGCTGACGAGAGGCAACTACCTCGAAACACGTGTCCAGGGATGGCTAACGCAACACATACTGTTCTTTATACATCGTGGCATAGGCGTACCCGCCGTCGCCACTACATCTACCACAGTCCTTTGGGGCAACTTGCTGGTGTGACGAGCAGTGTGCGACCAACCTTTGCTTAATTTATTACGGCTCCCTTGAGCCAACGGGCTGACGAGCCTTGGATCTGCACCTGCGCGCCATGAGAGGTACTTGACCTGTTTTAATTACATTTTGGCAGTCCACGCGGCACCCCTTTACACTGACCTGCTCCCTGCTGACGAGAGGCAACTACCTCGAAACACGTGTCCAGGGATGGCTAAAGCAACACATACTGTTCTTTATACATCGTGGCATAGGCGTCCCCGCCGTCGCCACTACATCTACCACAGTCCTTTGAGGCAACTTGCTGGTGTGACGAGCAGTGTGCGACCAACCTTTGCTTAATTTATTACGGCTCCCTTGAGCCAAAGGGCTGACGAGCCTTGGATCTGCACCTGCGCGCCATGAGAGGTACTTGACCTGTTTTAATTACATTTTGGCAGTCCACGCGGCACCCCTTTACACTGACCTGCTCCCTGCTGACGAGAGGCAACTACCTCGAAACACGTGTCCAGGGATGGCTAACGCAACACATGCTGTTCTTTATACATCGTGGCATAGGCGTACCCGCCGTCGCCACTACATCTACCACAGTCCTTTGGGGCAACTTGCTGGTGTGACGAGCAGTGTGCGACCAACCTTTGCTTAATTTATTACGGCTCCCTTGAGCCAACGGGCTGACGAGCCTTGGATCTGCACCTGCGCGCCATGAGAGGTACTTGACCTGTTTTAATTACATTTTGGCAGTCCACGCGGCACCCCTTTACACTGACCTGCTCCCTGCTGACGAGAGGCAACTACCTCGAAACACGTGTCCAGGGATGGCTAACGCAACACATACTGTTCTTTATACATCGTGGCATAGGCGTACCCGCCGTCGCCACTACATCTACCACAGTCCTTTGGGGCAACTTGCTGGTATGACGAGCAGTGTGCGACCAACCTTTGCTTAATTTATTACGGCTCCCTTGAGCCAACGGGCTGACGAGCCTTGGATCTGCACCTGCGCGCCATGAGAGGTACTTGACCTGTTTTAATTACATTTTGGCAGTCCACGCGGCACCCCTTTACACTGACCTGCTCCCTGCTGACGAGAGGCAACTACCTCGAAACACGTGTCCAGGGATGGCTAACGCAACACATACTGTTCTTTATACATCGTGGCATAGGCGTACCCGCCGTCGCCACTACATCTACCACAGTCCTTTGGGGCAACTTGCTGGTGTGACGAGCAGTGTGCGACCAATCTTTGCTTAATTTATTACGGCTCCCTTGAGCCAACGGGCTGACGAGCCTTGGATCTGCACCTGCGCGCCATGAGAGGTACTTGACTTGTTTTAATTACATTTTGGCAGTCCACGCGGCACCCCTTTACACTGACCTGCTCCCTGCTAACGAGAGGCAACTACCTCGAAACACGTGTCCAGGGATGGCTAACGCAACACATACTGTTCTTTATACATCGTGGCATAGGCGTACCCGCCGTCGCCACTACATCTACCACAGTCCTTTGGGGCAACTTGCTGGTGTGACGAGCAGTGTGCGACCAACCTTTGCTTAATTTATTACGGCTCCCTTGAGCCAACGGGCTGACGAGCCTTGGATCTGCACCTGCGCGCCATGAGAGGTACTTGACCTGTTTTAATTACATTTTGGCAGTCCACGCGGCACCCCTTTACACTGACCTGCTCCCTGCTGACGAGAGGCAACTACCTCGAAACACGTGTCCAGGGATGGCTAACGCAACACATACTGTTCTTTATGCATCGTGGCATAGGCGTACCCGCCGTCGCCACTACATCTACCACAGTCCTTTGGGGCAACTTGCTGGTGTGACGAGCAGTGTGCGACCAACCTTTGCTTAATTTATTACGGCTCCCTTGAGCCAACGGGCTGACGAGCCTTGGATCTGCACCTGCGCGCCATGAGAGGTACTTGACCTGTTTTAATTACATTTTGGCAGTCCACGCGGCACCCCTTTACACTGACCTGCTCCCTGCTGACGAGAGGCAACTACC
The DNA here is from genome assembly GCF_964204655.1 of Triturus cristatus. NCBI lineage: Eukaryota > Metazoa > Chordata > Amphibia > Caudata > Salamandridae > Triturus > Triturus cristatus. The sequence goes on along the minus strand of NC_140593.1, from coordinate 259,354,361 downwards.
TCGAAACACGTGTCCAGGGATGGCTAACGCAACACATACTGTTCTTTATACATCGTGGCATAGGCGTACCCGCCGTCGCCACTACATCTACCACAGTCCTTTGGGGCAACTTGCTGGTGTGACGAGCAGTGTGCGACCAACCTTTGCTTAATTTATTACGGCTCCCTTGAGCCAACGGGCTGACGAGCCTTGGATCTGCACCTGCGCGCCATGAGAGGTACTTGACCTGTTTTAATTACATTTTGGCAGTCCACGCGGCACCCCTTTACACTGACCTGCTCCCTGCTGACGAGAGGCAACTACCTCGAAACACGTGTCCAGGGATGGCTAACGCAACACATACTGTTCTTTATACATCGTGGCATAGGCGTACCCGCCGTCGCCACTACATCTACCACAGTCCTTTGGGGCAACTTGCTGGTGTGACGAGCAGTGTGCGACCAACCTTTGCTTAATTTATTACGGCTCCCTTGAGCCAACCGGCTGACGAGCCTTGGATCTGCACCTGCGCGCCATGAGAGGTACTTGACCTGTTTTAATTACATTTTGGCAGTCCACGCGGCACCCCTTTACACTGACCTGCTCCCTGCTGACGAGAGGCAACTACCTCGAAACACGTGTCCAGGGATGGCTAACGCAACACATACTGTTCTTTATACATCGTGGCATAGGCGTACCCGCCGTCGCCACTACATCTACCACAGTCCTTTGGGGCAACTTGCTGGTGTGACGAGCAGTGTGCGACCAACCTTTGCTTAATTTATTACGGCTCCCTTGAGCCAACGGGCTGACGAGCCTTGGATCTGCACCTGCGCGCCATGAGAGGTACTTGACCTGTTTTAATTACATTTTGGCAGTCCACGCGGCACCCCTTTACACTGACCTGCTCCCTGCTGACGAGAGGCAACTACCTCGAAACACGTGTCCAGGGATGGCTAACGCAACACATACTGTTCTTTATACATCGTGGCATAGGCGTACCCGCCGTCGCCACTACATCTACCACAGTCCTTTGGGGCAACTTGCTGGTGTGACGAGCAGTGTGCGACCAACCTTTGCTTAATTTATTACGGCTCCCTTGAGCCAACGGGCTGACGAGCCTTGGATCTGCACCTGCGCGCCATGAGAGGTACTTGACCTGTTTTAATTACATTTTGGCAGTCCACGCGGCACCCCTTTACACTGACCTGCTCCCTGCTGACGAGAGGCAACTACCTCGAAACACGTGTCCAGGGATGGCTAACGCAACACATACTGTTCTTTATACATCGTGGCATAGGCGTACCCGCCGTCGCCACTACATCTACCACAGTCCTTTGGGGCAACTTGCTGGTGTGACGAGCAGTGTGCGACCAACCTTTGCTTAATTTATTACGGCTCCCTTGACCCAACGGGCTGACGAGCCTTGGATCTGCACCTGCGCGCCATGAGAGGTACTTGACCTGTTTTAATTACATGTTGGCAGTCCACGCGGCACCCCTTTACACTGACCTGCTCCCTGCTGACGAGAGGCAACTACCTCGAAACACGTGTCCAGGGATGGCTAACGCAACACATACTGTTCTTTATACATCGTGGCATAGGCGTACCCGCCGTCGCCACTACATCTACCACAGTCCTTTGGGGCATCTTGCTGGTGTGACGAGCAGTGTGCGACCAACCTTTGCTTAATTTATTACGGCTCCCTTGACCCAACGGGCTGACGAGCCTTGGATCTGCACCTGCGCGCCATGAGAGGTACTTGACCTGTTTTAATTACATTTTGGCAGTCCACGCGGCACCCCTTTACACTGACCTGCTCCCTGCTGACGAGAGGCAACTACCTCGAAACACGTGTCCAGGGATGGCTAACGCAACACATACTGTTCTTTATACATCGTGGCATAGGCGTACCCGCCGTCGCCACTACATCTACCACAGTCCTTTGGGGCAACTTGCTGGTGTGACGAGCAGTGTGCGACCAACCTTTGCTTAATTTATTACGGCTCCCTTGAGCCAACGGGCTGACGAGCCTTGGATCTGCACCTGCGTGCCATGAGAGGTACTTGACCTGTTTTAATTACATTTTGGCAGTCCACGCGGCACCCCTTTACACTGACCTGCTCCCTGCTGACGAGAGGCAACTACCTCGAAACACGTGTCCAGGGATGGCTAACGCAACACATACTGTTCTTTATACATCGTGGCATAGGCGTACCCGCCGTCGCCACTACATCTACCACAGTCCTTTGGGGCAACTTGCTGGTGTGACGAGCAGTGTGCGACCAACCTTTGCTTAATTTATTACGGCTCCCTTGAGCAAACGGGCTGACGAGCCTTGGATCTGCACCTGCGCGCCATGAGAGGTACTTGACCTGTTTTAATTACATTTTGGCAGTCCACGCGGCACCCCTTTACACTGACCTGCTCCCTGCTGACGAGAGGCAACTACCTCGAAACACGTGTCCAGGGATGGCTAACGCAACACATACTGTTCTTTATACATCGTGGCATAGGCGTACCCGCCGTCGCCACTACATCTACCACAGTCCTTTGGGGCAACTTGCTGGTGTGACGAGCAGTGTGCGACCAACCTTTGCTTAATTTATTACGGCTCCCTTGAGCCAACGGGCTGACGAGCCTTGGATCTGCACCTGCGCGCCATGAGAGGTACTTGACCTGTTTTAATTACATTTTGGCAGTCCACGCGGCACCCCTTTACACTGACCTGCTCCCTGCTGACGAGAGGCAACTACCTCGAAACACGTGTCCAGGGATGGCTAACGCAACACATACTGTTCTTTATACATCGTGGCATAGGCGTACCCGCCGTCGCCACTACATCTACCACAGTCCTTTGGGGCAACTTGCTGGTGTGACGAGCAGTGTGCGACCAACCTTTGCTTAATTTATTACGGCTCCCTTGAGCCAACGGGCTGACGAGCCTTGGATCTGCACCTGCGCGCCATGAGAGGTACTTGACCTGTTTTAATTACATTTTGGCAGTCCACGCGGCACCCCTTTACACTGACCTGCTCCCTGCTGACGAGAGGCAACTACCTCGAAACACGTGTCCAGGGATGGCTAAAGCAACACATACTGTTCTTTATACATCGTGGCATAGGCGTCCCCGCCGTCGCCACTACATCTACCACAGTCCTTTGGGGCAACTTGCTGGTGTGACGAGCAGTGTGCGACCAACCTTTGCTTAATTTATTACGGCTCCCTTGAGCCAAAGGGCTGACGAGCCTTGGATCTGCACCTGCGCGCCATGAGAGGTACTTGACCTGTTTTAATTACATTTTGGCAGTCCACGCGGCACCCCTTTACACTGACCTGCTCCCTGCTGACGAGAGGCAACTACCTCGAAACACGTGTCCAGGGATGGCTAACGCAACACATACTGTTCTTTATACATCGTGGCATAGGCGTACCCGCCGTCGCCACTACATCTACCACAGTCCTTTGGGGCAACTTGCTGGTGTGACGAGCAGTGTGCGACCAACCTTTGCTTAATTTATTACGGCTCCCTTGAGCCAACGGGCTGACGAGCCTTGGATCTGCACCTGCGCGCCATGAGAGGTACTTGACCTGTTTTAATTACATTTTGGCAGTCCACGCGGCACCCCTTTACACTGACCTGCTCCCTGCTGACGAGAGGCAACTACCTCGAAACACGTGTCCAGGGATGGCTAACGCAACACATACTGTTCTTTATACATCGTGGCATAGGCGTACCCGCCGTCGCCACTACATCTACCACAGTCCTTTGGGGCAACTTGCTGGTGTGACGAGCAGTGTGCGACCAACCTTTGCTTAATTTATTACGGCTCCCTTGAGCCAACGGGCTGACGAGCCTTGGATCTGCACCTGCGCGCCATGAGAGGTACTTGACCTGTTTTAATTACATTTTGGCAGTCCACGCGGCACCCCTTTACACTGACCTGCTCCCTGCTGACGAGAGGCAACTACCTCGAAACACGTGTCCAGGGATGGCTAACGCAACACATACTGTTCTTTATACATCGTGGCATAGGCGTACCCGCCGTCGCCACTACATCTACCACAGTCCTTTGGGGCAACTTGCTGGTGTGACGAGCAGTGTGCGACCAACCTTTGCTTAATTTATTACGGCTCCCTTGAGCCAACGGGCTGACGAGCCTTGGATCTGCACCTGCGCGCCATGAGAGGTACTTGACCTGTTTTAATTACATTTTGGCAGTCCACGCGGCACCCCTTTACACTGACCTGCTCCCTGCTGACGAGAGGCAACTACATCGAAACACGTGTCCAGGGATGGCTAACGCAACACATACTGTTCTTTATGCATCGTGGCATAGGCGTACCCGCGGTCGCCACTACATCTACCACAGTCCTTTGGGGCAACTTGCTGGTGTGACGAGCAGTGTGCGACCAACCTTTGCTTAATTTATTACGGCTCCCTTGAGCCAACGGGCTGACGAGCCTTGGATCTGCACCTGCGCGCCATGAGAGGTACTTGACCTGTTTTAATTACATTTTGGCAGTCCACGCGGCACCCCTTTACACTGACCTGCTCCCTGCTGACGAGAGGCAACTACCTCGAAACACGTGTCCAGGGATGGCTAACGCAACACATACTGTTCTTTATACATCGTGGCATAGGCGTACCCGCCGTCGCCACTACATCTACCACAGTCCTTTGGGGCAACTTGCTGGTGTGACGAGCAGTGTGCGACCAACCTTTGCTTAATTTATTACGGCTCCCTTGAGCCAACGGGCTGACGAGCCTTGGATCTGCACCTGCGCGCCATGAGAGGTACTTGACCTGTTTTAATTACATTTTGGCAGTCCACGCGGCACCCCTTTACACTGACCTGCTCCCTGCTGACGAGAGGCAACTACCTCGAAACACGTGTCCAGGGATGGCTAACGCAACACATACTGTTCTTTATACATCGTGGCATAGGCGTACCCGCCGTCGCCACTACATCTACCACAGTCCTTTGGGGCAACTTGCTGGTGTGACGAGCAGTGTGCGACCAACCTTTGCTTAATTTATTACGGCTCCCTTGAGCCAACGGGCTGACGAGCCTTGGATCTGCACCTGCGCGCCATGAGAGGTACTTGACCTGTTTTAATTACATTTTGGCAGTCCACGCGGCACCCCTTTACACTGACCTGCTCCCTGCTGACGAGAGGCAACTACCTCGAAACACGTGTCCAGGGATGGCTAACGCAACACATACTGTTCTTTATACATCGTGGCATAGGCGTACCCGCCGTCGCCACTACATCTACCACAGTCCTTTGGGGCAACTTGCTGGTGTGACGAGCAGTGTGCGACCAACCTTTGCTTAATTTATTACGGCTCCCTTGAGCCAACGGGCTGACGAGCCTTGGATCTGCACCTGCGCGCCATGAGAGGTACTTGACCTGTTTTAATTACATTTTGGCAGTCCACGCGGCACCCCTTTACACTGACCTGCTCCCTGCTGACGAGAGGCAACTACCTCGAAACACGTGTCCAGGGATGGGTAACGCAACACATACTGTTCTTTATACATCGTGGCATAGGCGTACCCGCCGTCGCCACTACATCTACCACAGTCCTTTGGGGCAACTTGCTGGTGTGACGAGCAGTGTGCGACCAACCTTTGCTTAATTTATTACGTCTCCCTTGAGCCAACGGGCTGACGAGCCTTGGATCTGCACCTGCGCGCCGTGAGAGGTACTTGACCTGTTTTAATTACATTTTGGCAGTCCACGCGGCACCCCTTTACACTGACCTGCTCCCTGCTGACGAGAGGCAACTACCTCGAAACACGTGTCCAGGGATGGCTAACGCAACACATACTGTTCTTTATACATCGTGGCATAGGCGTACCCGCCGTCGCCACTACATCTACCACAGTCCTTTGGGGCAACTTGCTGGTGTGACGAGCAGTGTGCGACCAACCTTTGCTTAATTTATTACGGCTCCCTTGAGCCAACGGGCTGACGAGCCTTGGATCTGCACCTGCGCGCCATGAGAGGTACTTGACCTGTTTTAATTACATTTTGGCAGTCCACGCGGCACCCCTTTACACTGACCTGCTCCCTGCTGACGAGAGGCAACTACCTCGAAACACGTGTCCAGGGATGGCTAACGCAACACATACTGTTCTTTATACATCGTGGCATAGGCGTACCCGCCGTCGCCACTACATCTACCACAGTCCTTTGGGGCAACTTGCTGGTGTGACGAGCAGTGTGCGACCAACCTTTGCTTAATTTATTACGGCTCCCTTGAGCCAACGGGCTGACGAGCCTTGGATCTGCACCTGCGCGCCATGAGAGGTACTTGACCTGTTTTAATTACATTTTGGCAGTCCACGCGGCACCCCTTTACACTGACCTGCTCCCTGCTGACGAGAGGCAACTACCTCGAAACACGTGTCCAGGGATGGCTAACGCAACACATACTGTTCTTTATACATCGTGGCATAGGCGTACCCGCCGTCGCCACTACATCTACCACAGTCCTTTGGGGCAACTTGCTGGTGTGACGAGCAGTGTGCGACCAACCTTTGCTTAATTTATTACGGCTCCCTTGAGCCAACGGGCTGACGAGCCTTGGATCTGCACCTGCGCGCCATGAGAGGTACTTGACCTGTTTTAATTACATTTTGGCAGTCCACGCGGCACCCCTTTACACTGACCTGCTCCCTGCTGACGAGAGGCAACTACCTCGAAACACGTGTCCAGGGATGGCTAACGCAACACATACTGTTCTTTATACATCGTGGCATAGGCGTACCCGCCGTCGCCACTACATCTACCACAGTCCTTTGGGGCAACTTGCTGGTGTGACGAGCAGTGTGCGACCAATCTTTGCTTAATTTATTACGGCTCCCTTGAGCCAACGGGCTGACGAGCCTTGGATCTGCACCTGCGCGCCATGAGAGGTACTTGACTTGTTTTAATTACATTTTGGCAGTCCACGCGGCACCCCTTTACACTGACCTGCTCCCTGCTAACGAGAGGCAACTACCTCGAAACACGTGTCCAGGGATGGCTAACGCAACACATACTGTTCTTTATACATCGTGGCATAGGCGTACCCGCCGTCGCCACTACATCTACCACAGTCCTTTGGGGCAACTTGCTGGTGTGACGAGCAGTGTGCGACCAACCTTTGCTTAATTTATTACGGCTCCCTTGAGCCAACGGGCTGACGAGCCTTGGATCTGCACCTGCGCGCCATGAGAGGTACTTGACCTGTTTTAATTACATTTTGGCAGTCCACGCGGCACCCCTTTACACTGACCTGCTCCCTGCTGACGAGAGGCAACTACCTCGAAACACGTGTCCAGGGATGGCTAACGCAACACATACTGTTCTTTATGCATCGTGGCATAGGCGTACCCGCCGTCGCCACTACATCTACCACAGTCCTTTGGGGCAACTTGCTGGTGTGACGAGCAGTGTGCGACCAACCTTTGCTTAATTTATTACGGCTCCCTTGAGCCAACGGGCTGACGAGCCTTGGATCTGCACCTGCGCGCCATGAGAGGTACTTGACCTGTTTTAATTACATTTTGGCAGTCCACGCGGCACCCCTTTACACTGACCTGCTCCCTGCTGACGAGAGGCAACTACCTCGAAACACGTGTCCAGGGATGGCTAACGCAACACATACTGTTCTTTATACATCGTGGCATAGGCGTACCCGCCGTCGCCACTACATCTACCACAGTCCTTTGGGGCAACTTGCTGGTGTGACGAGCAGTGTGCGACCAACCTTTGCTTAATTTATTACGGCTCCCTTGAGCCAACGGGCTGACGAGCCTTGGATCTGCACCTGCGCGCCATGAGAGGTACTTGACCTGTTTTAATTACATTTTGGCAGTCCACGCGGCACCCCTTTACACTGACCTGCTCCCTGCTGACGAGAGGCAACTACCTCGAAACACGTGTCCAGGGATGGCTAACGCAACACATACTGTTCTTTATACATCGTGGCATAGGCGTACCCGCCGTCGCCACTACATCTACCACAGTCCTTTGGGGCAACTTGCTGGTGTGACGAGCAGTGTGCGACCAACCTTTGCTTAATTTATTACGGCTCCCTTGAGCCAACGGGCTGACGAGCCTTGGATCTGCACCTGCGCGCCATGAGAGGTACTTGACCTGTTTTAATTACATTTTGGCAGTCCACGCGGCACCCCTTTACACTGACCTGCTCCCTGCTGACGAGAGGCAACTACCTCGAAACACGTGTCCAGGGATGGCTAACGCAACACATACTGTTCTTTATACATCGTGGCATAGGCGTACCCGCCGTCGCCACTACATCTACCACAGTCCTTTGGGGCAACTTGCTGGTGTGACGAGCAGTGTGCGACCAACCTTTGCTTAATTTATTACGGCTCCCTTGAGCCAACGGGCTGACGAGCCTTGGATCTGCACCTGCGCGCCATGAGAGGTACTTGACCTGTTTTAATTACATTTTGGCAGTCCACGCGGCACCCCTTTACACTGACCTGCTCCCTGCTGACGAGAGGCAACTACCTCGAAACACGTGTCCAGGGATGGCTAACGCAACACATACTGTTCTTTATACATCGTGGCATAGGCGTACCCGCCGTCGCCACTACATCTACCACAGTCCTTTGGGGCAACTTGCTGGTGTGACGAGCAGTGTGCGACCAACCTTTGCTTAATTTATTACGGCTCCCTTGAGCCAACGGGCTGACGAGCCTTGGATCTGCACCTGCGCGCCATGAGAGGTACTTGACCTGTTTTAATTACATTTTGGCAGTCCACGCGGCACCCCTTTACACTGACCTGCTCCCTGCTGACGAGAGGCAACTACCTCGAAACACGTGTCCAGGGATGGCTAACGCAACACATACTGTTCTTTATACATCGTGGCATAGGCGTACCCGCCGTCGCCACTACATCTACCACAGTCCTTTGGGGCAACTTGCTGGTGTGACGAGCAGTGTGCGACCAACCTTTGCTTAATTTATTACGGCTCCCTTGACCCAACGGGCTGACGAGCCTTGGATCTGCACCTGCGCGCCATGAGAGGTACTTGACCTGTTTTAATTACATGTTGGCAGTCCACGCGGCACCCCTTTACACTGACCTGCTCCCTGCTGACGAGAGGCAACTACCTCGAAACACGTGTCCAGGGATGGCTAACGCAACACATACTGTTCTTTATACATCGTGGCATAGGCGTACCCGCCGTCGCCACTACATCTACCACAGTCCTTTGGGGCAACTTGCTGGTGTGATGAGCAGTGTGCGACCAACCTTTGCTTAATTTATTACGGCTCCCTTGAGCCAACGGGCTGACGAGCCTTGGATCTGCACCTGCGCGCCATGAGAGGTACTTGACCTGTTTAAATTACATTTTGGCAGTCCACGCGGCACCACTTTACACTGACCTGCTCCCTGCTGACGAGAGGCAACTACCTCGAAACACGTGTCCAGGGATGGCTAACGCAACACATACTGTTCTTAATACATCGTGGCATAGGCGTACCCGCCGTCGCCACTACATCTACCACAGTCCTTTGGGGCAACTTGCTGGGTGACGAGCAGTGTGCGACCAACCTTTGCTTAATTTATTACGGCTCCCTTGAGTCAACGGGCTGACGAGCCTTGGATCTGCACCTGCGCGCCATGAGAGGCACTTGACCTGTTTTAATTCCATTTTGGCAGTCCACGCGGCACCCCTTTACACTGACCTGCTCCCTGCTGACGAGAGGCAACTACCTCGAAACACGTGTCCAGGGATGGGTAACGCAACACATACTGTTCTTTATACATCGTGGCATAGGCGTACCCGCCGTCGCCACTACATCTACCACAGTCCTTTGGGGCAACTTGCTGGTGTGACGAGCAGTGTGCGACCAACCTTTGCTTAATTTATTACGTCTCCCTTGAGCCAACGGGCTGACGAGCCTTGGATCTGCACCTGCGCGCCGTGAGAGGTACTTGACCTGTTTTAATTACATTTTGGCAGTCCACGCGGCACCCCTTTACACTGACCTGCTCCCTGCTGACGAGAGGCAACTACCTCGAAACACGTGTCCAGGGATGGCTAACGCAACACATACTGTTCTTTATACATCGTGGCATAGGCGTACCCGCCGTCGCCACTACATCTACCACAGTCCTTTGGGGCAACTTGCTGGTGTGACGAGCAGTGTGCGACCAACCTTTGCTTAATTTATTACGGCTCCCTTGAGCCAACGGGCTGACGAGCCTTGGATCTGCACCTGCGCGCCATGAGAGGTACTTGACCTGTTTTAATTACATTTTGGCAGTCCACGCGGCACCCCTTTACACTGACCTGCTCCCTGCTGACGAGAGGCAACTACCTCGAAACACGTGTCCAGGGATGGCTAACGCAACACATACTGTTCTTTATACATCGTGGCATAGGCGTACCCGCCGTCGCCACTACATCTACCACAGTCCTTTGGGGCAACTTGCTGGTGTGACGAGCAGTGTGCGACCAACCTTTGCTTAATTTATTACGGCTCCCTTGAGCCAACGGGCTGACGAGCCTTGGATCTGCACCTGCGCGCCATGAGAGGTACTTGACCTGTTTTAATTACATTTTGGCAGTCCACGCGGCACCCCTTTACACTGACCTGCTCCCTGCTGACGAGAGGCAACTACCTCGAAACACGTGTCCAGGGATGGCTAACGCAACACATACTGTTCTTTATACATCGTGGCATAGGCGTACCCGCCGTCGCCACTACATCTACCACAGTCCTTTGGGGCAACTTGCTGGTGTGACGAGCAGTGTGCGACCAACCTTTGCTTAATTTATTACGGCTCCCTTGAGCCAACGGGCTGACGAGCCTTGGATCTGCACCTGCGCGCCATGAGAGGTACTTGACCTGTTTTAATTACATTTTGGCAGTCCACGCGGCACCCCTTTACACTGACCTGCTCCCTGCTGACGAGAGGCAACTACCTCGAAACACGTGTCCAGGGATGGCTAATGCAACACATACTGTTCTTTATACATCGTGGCATAGGCGTACCCGCCGTCGCCACTACATCTACCACAGTCCTTTGGGGCAACTTGCTGGTGTGACGAGCAGTGTGCGACCAACCTTTGCTTAATTTATTACGGCTCCCTTGAGCCAACGGGCTGACGAGCCTTGGATCTGCACCTGCGCGCCATGAGAGGTACTTGACCTGTTTTAATTACATTTTGGCAGTCCACGCGGCACCCCTTTACACTGACCTGCTCCCTGCTGACGAGAGGCAACTACCTCGAAACACGTGTCCAGGGATGGCTAACGCAACACATACTGTTCTTTATACATCGTGGCATAGGCGTACCCGCCGTCGCCACTACATCTACCACAGTCCTTTGGGGCAACTTGCTGGTGTGACGAGCAGTGTGCGACCAACCTTTGCTTAATTTATTACGGCTCCCTTGAGCCAACGGGCTGACGAGCCTTGGATCTGCACCTGCGCGCCATGAGAGGCAACTACCTCGAAACACGTGTCCAGGGATGGCTAACGCAACACATACTGTTCTTTATACATCGTGGCATAGGCGTACCCGCCGTCGCCACTACATCTACCACAGTCCTTTGGGGCAACTTGCTGGTGTGACGAGCAGTGTGCGACCAACCTTTGCTTAATTTATTACGGCTCCCTTGAGCCAACGGGCTGACGAGCCTTGGATCTGCACCTGCGCACCATGAGAGGTACTTGACCTGTTTTAATTACATTTTGGCAGTCCACGCGGCACCCCTTTACACTGACCTGCTCCCTGCTGACGAGAGGCAACTACCTCGAAACACGTGGCCAGGGATGGCTAACGCAACACATACTGTTCTTTATACATCGTGGCATAGGCGTACCCGCCGTCGCCACTACATCTACCACAGTCCTTTGGGGCAACTTGCTGGTGTGACGAGCAGTGTGCGACCAACCTTTGCTTAATTTATTACGGCTCCCTTGAGCCAACGGGCTGACGAGCCTTGGATCTGCACCTGCGCGCCATGAGAGGTACTTGACCTGTTTTAATTACATTTTGGCAGTCCACGCGGCACCCCTTTACACTGACCTGCTCCCTGCTGACGAGAGGCAACTACCTCGAAACACGTGTCCAGGGATGGCTAACGCAACACATACTGTTCTTTATACATCGTGGCATAGGCGTACCCGCCGTCGCCACTACATCTACCACAGTCCTTTGGGGCAACTTGCTGGTGTGACGAGCAGTGTGCGACCACCCTTTGCTTAATTTATAACGGCTCCCTTGAGCCAACGGGCTGACGAGCCTTGGATCTGCACCTGCGCGCCATGAGAGGTACTTGACCTGTTTTAATTACATTTTGGCAGTCCACGCGGCACCCCTTTACACTGACCTGCTCCCTGCTGACGAGAGGCAACTACCTCGAAACACGTGTCCAGGGATGGCTAACGCAACACATACTGTTCTTTATACATCGTGGCATAGGCGTACCCGCCGTCGCCACTACATCTACCACAATCCTTTGGGGCAACTTGCTGGTGTGACGAGCAGTGTGCGACCAACCTTTGCTTAATTTATTACGGCTCCCTTGAGCCAACGGGCTGACGAGCCTTGGATCTGCACCTGCGCGCCATGAGAGGTACTTGACCTGTTTTAATTACATTTTGGCAGTCCACGCGGCACCCCTTTACACTGACCTGCTCCCTGCTGACGAGAGGCAACTACCTCGAAACACGTGTCCAGGGATGGCTAACGCAACACATACTGTTCTTTATACATCGTGGCATAGGCGTACCCGCCGTCGCCACTACATCTACCACAGTCCTTTGGGGCAACTTGCTGGTGTGACGAGCAGTGTGCGACCAACCTTTGCGTAATTTATTACGGCTCCCTTGAGCCAACGGGCTGACGAGCCTTGGATCTGCACCTGCGCGCCATGAGAGGTACTTGACCTGTTTTAATTACATTTTGGCAGTCCACGCGGCACCCCTTTACACTGACCTGCTCCCTGCTGACGAGAGGCAACTACCTCGAAACACGTGTCCAGGGATGGCTAACGCAACACATACTGTTCTTTATACATCGTGGCATAGGCGTACCCGCCGTCGCCACTACATCTACCACAGTCCTTTGGGGCAACTTGCTGGTGTGACGAGCAGTGTGCGACCAACCTTTGCTTAATTTATTACGGCTCCCTTGAGCCAACGGGCTGACGAGCCTTGGATCTGCACCTGCGCGCCATGAGAGGTACTTGACCTGTTTTAATTACATTTTGGCAGTCCACGCGGCACCCCTTTACACTGACCTGCTCCCTGCTGACGAGAGGCAACTACCTCGAAACACGTGTCCAGGGATGGCTAACGCAACACATACTGTTCTTTATACATCGTGGCATAGGCGTACCCGCCGTCGCCACTACATCTACCACAGTCCTTTGGGGCAACTTGCTGGTGTGACGAGCAGTGTGCGACCAACCTTTGCTTAATTTATTACGGCTCCCTTGAGCCAACGGGCTGACGAGCCTTGGATCTGCACCTGCGCGCCATGAGAGGTACTTGACCTGTTTTAATTACATTTTGGCAGTCCACGCGGCACCCCTTTACACTGACCTGCTCCCTGCTGACGAGAGGCAACTACCTCAAAACACGTGTCCAGGGATGGCTAACGCAACACATACTGTTCTTTATACATCGTGGCATAGGCGTACCCGCCGTCGCCACTACATCTACCACAGTCCTTTGGGGCAACTTGCTGGTGTGACGAGCAGTGTGCGACCAACCTTTGCTTAATTTATTACGGCTCCCTTGAGCCAACAGGCTGACGAGCCTTGGATCTGCACCTGCGCGCCATGAGAGGTACTTGACCTGTTTTAATTACATTTTGGCAGTCCACGCGGCACCCCTTTACACTGACCTGCTCCCTGCTGACGAGAGGCAACTACCTCGAAACACGTGTCCAGGGATGGCTAACGCAACACATACTGTTCTTTATACATCGTGGCATAGGCGTACCCGCCGTCGCCACTACATCTACCACAGTCCTTTGGGGCAACTTGCTGGTGTGACGAGCAGTGTGCGACCAACCTTTGCTTAATTTATTACGGCTCCCTTGAGCCAACGGGCTGACGAGCCTTGGATCTGCACCTGCGCGCCATGAGAGGTACTTGACCTGTTTTAATTACATTTTGGCAGTCCACGCGGCACCCCTTTACACTGACCTGCTCCCTGCTGACGAGAGGCAACTACCTCGAAACACGTGTCCAGGGATGGCTAACGCAACACATACTGTTCTTTATACATCGTGGCATAGGCGTACCCGCCGTCGCCACTACATCTACCACAGTCCTTTGGGGCAACTTGCTGGTGTGACGAGCAGTGTGCGACCAACCTTTGCTTAATTTATTACGGCTCCCTTGAGCCAACGGGCTGACGAGCCTTGGATCTGCACCTGCGCGCCATGAGAGGTACTTGACCTGTTTTAATTACATTTTGGCAGTCCACGCGGCACCCCTTTACACTGACCTGCTCCCTGCTGACGAGAGGCAACTACCTCGAAACACGTGTCCAGGGATGGCTAACGCAACACATACTGTTCTTTATACATCGTGGCATAGGCGTACCCGCCGTCGCCACTACATCTACCACAGTCCTTTGGGGCAACTTGCTGGTGTGACGAGCAGTGTGCGACCAACCTTTGCTTAATTTATTACGGCTCCCTTGACCCAACGGGCTGACGAGCCTTGGATCTGCACCTGCGCGCCATGAGAGGTACTTGACCTGTTTTAATTACATGTTGGCAGTCCACGCGGCACCCCTTTACACTGACCTGCTCCCTGCTGACGAGAGGCAACTACCTCGAAACACGTGTCCAGGGATGGCTAACGCAACACATACTGTTCTTTATACATCGTGGCATAGGCGTACCCGCCGTCGCCACTACATCTACCACAGTCCTTTGGGGCATCTTGCTGGTGTGACGAGCAGTGTGCGACCAACCTTTGCTTAATTTATTACGGCTCCCTTGACCCAACGGGCTGACGAGCCTTGGATCTGCACCTGCGCGCCATGAGAGGTACTTGACCTGTTTTAATTACATTTTGGCAGTCCACGCGGCACCCCTTTACACTGACCTGCTCCCTGCTGACGAGAGGCAACTACCTCGAAACACGTGTCCAGGGATGGCTAACGCAACACATACTGTTCTTTATACATCGTGGCATAGGCGTACCCGCCGTCGCCACTACATCTACCACAGTCCTTTGGGGCAACTTGCTGGTGTGACGAGCAGTGTGCGACCAACCTTTGCTTAATTTATTACGGCTCCCTTGAGTCAACGGGCTGACGAGCCTTGGATCTGCACCTGCGCGCCATGAGAGGCACTTGACCTGTTTTAATTACATTTTGGCAGTCCACGCGGCACCCCTTTACACTGACCTGCTCCCTGCTGACGAGAGGCAACTACCTCGAAACACGTGTCCAGGGATGGATAACGCAACACATACTGTTCTTTATACATCGTGGCATAGGCGTACCCGCCGTCGCCACTACATCTACCACAGTCCTTTGGGGCAACTTGCTGGTGTGACGAGCAGTGTGCGACCAACCTTTGCTTAATTTATTACGGCTCCCTTGAGCCAACGGGCTGACGAGCCTTGGATCTGCACCTGCGCGCCATGAGAGGTACTTGACCTGTTTTAATTACATTTTGGCAGTCCACGCGGCACCCCTTTACACTGACCTGCTCCCTGCTGACGAGAGGCAACTACCTCGAAACACGTGTCCAGGGATGGCTAACGCAACACATACTGTTCTTTATACATCGTGGCATAGGCGTACCCGCCGTCGCCACTACATCTACCACAGTCCTTTGGGGCATCTTGCTGGTGTGACGAGCAGTGTGCGACCAACCTTTGCTTAATTTATTACGGCTCCCTTGAGCCAAAGGGCTGACGAGCCTTGGATCTGCACCTGCGCGCCATGAGAGGTACTTGACCTGTTTTAATTACATTTTGGCAGTCCACGCGGCACCCCTTTACACTGACCTGCTCCCTGCTGACGAGAGGCAACTACCTCGAAACACGTGTCCAGGGATGGCTAACGCAACACATACTGTTCTTTATACATCGTGGCATAGGCGTACCCGCCGTCGCCACTACATCTACCACAGTCCTTTGGGGCAACTTGCTGGTGTGACGAGCAGTGTGCGACCAACCTTTGCTTAATTTATTACGGCTCCCTTGAGCCAACGGGCTGACGAGCCTTGGATCTGCACCTGCGCGCCATGAGAGGTACTTGACCTGTTTTAATTACATTTTGGCAGTCCACGCGGCACCCCTTTACACTGACCTGCTCCCTGCTGACGAGAGGCAACTACCTCGAAACACGTGTCCAGGGATGGCTAACGCAACACATACTGTTCTTTATACATCGTGGCATAGGCGTACCCGCCGTCGCCACTACATCTACCACAGTCCTTTGGGGCAACTTGCTGGTGTGACGAGCAGTGTGCGACCAACCTTTGCTTAATTTATTACGGCTCCCTTGAGCCAACGGGCTGACGAGCCTTGGATCTGCACCTGCGCGCCATGAGAGGTACTTGACCTGTTTTAATTACATTTTGGCAGTCCACGCGGCACCCCTTTACACTGACCTGCTCCCTGCTGACGAGAGGCAACTACCTCGAAACACGTGTCCAGGGATGGCTAACGCAACACATACTGTTCTTTATACATCGTGGCATAGGCGTACCCGCCGTCGCCACTACATCTACCACAGTCCTTTGGGGCAACTTGCTGGTGTGACGAGCAGTGTGCGACCAACATTTGCTTAATTTATTACGGCTCCCTTGAGACAACGGGCTGACGAGCCTTGGATCTGCACCTGCGCGCCATGAGAGGTACTTGACCTGTTTTAATTACATTTTGGCAGTCCACGCGGCACCCCTTTACACTGACCTGCTCCCTGCTGACGAGAGGCAACTACCTCGAAACACGTGTCCAGGGATGGCTAACGCAACACATACTGTTCTTTATACATCGTGGCATAGGCGTACCCGCCGTCGCCACTACATCTACCACAGTCCTTTGGGGCAACTTGCTGGTGTGACGAGCAGTGTGCGACCAACCTTTGCTTAATTTATTACGGCTCCCTTGAGCCAACGGGCTGACGAGCCTTGGATCTGCACCTGCGCGCCATGAGAGGTACTTGACCTGTTTTAATTACATTTTGGCAGTGCACGCGGCACCCCTTTACACTGACCTGCTCCCTGCTGACGAGAGGCAACTACCTCGAAACACGTGTCCAGGGATGGCTAACGCAACACATACTGTTCTTTATACATCGTGGCATAGGCGTACCCGCCGTCGCCACTACATCTACCACAGTCCTTTGGGGCAACTTGCTGGTGTGACGAGCAGTGTGCGACCAACCTTTGCTTAATTTATTACGGCTCCCTTGAGCCAACGGGCTGACGAGCCTTGGATCTGCACCTGCGCGCCATGAGAGGTACTTGACCTGTTTTAATTACATTTTGGCAGTCCACGCGGCACCCCTTTACACTGACCTGCTCCCTGCTGACGAGAGGCAACTACCTCGAAACACGTGGCCAGGGATGGCTAACGCAACACATACTGTTCTTTATACATCGTGGCATAGGCGTACCCGCCTTCGCCACTACATCTACCACAGTCCTTTGGGGCAACTTGCTGGTGTGACGAGCAGTGTGCCACCAACCTTTGCTTAATTTATTACGGCTCCCTTGAGCCAACGGGCTGACGAGCCTTGGATCTGCACCTGCGCGCCATGAGAGGTACTTGACCTGTTTTAATTACATTTTGGCAGTCCACGCGGCACCCCTTTACACTGACCTGCTCCCTGCTGACGAGAGGCAACTACCTCGAAACACGTGTCCAGGGATGGCTAACGCAACACATACTGTTCTTTATACATCGTGGCATAGGCGTACCCGCCGTCGCCACTACATCTACCACAGTCCTTTGGGGCAACTTGCTGGTGTGACGAGCAGTGTGCGACCACCCTTTGCTTAATTTATTACGGCTCCCTTGAGCCAACGGGCTGACGAGCCTTGGATCTGCACCTGCGCGCCATGAGAGGTACTTGACCTGTTTTAATTACATTTTGGCAGTCCACGCGGCACCCCTTTACACTGACCTGCTCCCTGCTGACGAGAGGCAACTACCTCGAAACACGTGTCCAGGGATGGCTAACGCAACACATACTGTTCTTTATACATCGTGGCATAGGCGTACCCGCCGTCGCCACTACATCTACCACAATCCTTTGGGGCAACTTGCTGGTGTGACGAGCAGTGTGCGACCAACCTTTGCTTAATTTATTACGGCTCCCTTGAGCCAACGGGCTGACGAGCCTTGGATCTGCACCTGCGCGCCATGAGAGGTACTTGACCTGTTTTAATTACACTTTGGCAGTCCACGCGGCACCCCTTTACACTGACCTGCTCCCTGCTGACGAGAGGCAACTACCTCGAAACACGTGTCCAGGGATGGCTAACGCAACACATACTGTTCTTTATACATCGTGGCATAGGCGTACCCGCCGTCGCCACTACATCTACCACAGTCCTTTGGGGCAACTTGCTGGTGTGACGAGCAGTGTGCGACCAACCTTTGCTTAATTTATTACGGCTCCCTTGAGCCAACGGGCTGACGAGCCTTGGATCTGCACCTGCGCGCCATGAGAGGTACTTGACCTGTTTTAATTACATTTTGGCAGTCCACGCGGCACCCCTTTACACTGACCTGCTCCCTGCTGACGAGAGGCAACTACCTCGAAACACGTGTCCAGGGATGGCTAACGCAACACATACTGTTCTTTATACATCGATGCATAGGCGTACCCGCCATCGCCACTACATCTACCACAGTCCTTTGGGGCAACTTGCTGGTGTGACGAGCAGTGTGCGACCAACCTTTGCTTAATTTACCATGCTCAGAATCGTCTGTCTGGACAAAAGTTTATTTTGCAAAGTTGGGCGCCTGAAGTACCGTTGCTGTGCACATGGCAGTCTTCAGGGCGTCAAAAGCTTTCTGACAGGTGTTAGTCCAGTTCACAATCTTTGGCTGCTTCTTAGAAGTCAGCCCAGTCAAGGTTGCAACAATGGTGCCATACCCCCTGACAAACCTCCTGTACTAACCTGTGAGTCCTAAAAAGGCTCTCACCTGTGTCTGGGTCTTTGGGGGCTCCCAAGCCAGGATGGTTGCAGTCTTGGGCTGTAGGGGCGCCACCTGGCCGCTCCCCACCTGGTGTCCCAAGTACACCACAGAACCCTGCCCATTCTGGCCCTTACTTGCCTTGATTGTGAGGCCTGCCTTTCGCCGGGCCATCAACACTTCCCAGAGGTGGCGCAGGTGGTCCTCCCATGAGGAACTAAACACTGCAATGTCATCCAGGTAGGCGGCACTGAAATCTTCCAGCCCAGCCAACACCCTGTTGACCAACCTCTGAAAGGTGGCAGGGGCATTCTTCATCCCAAAGGGCATCACCCGGAACTGGTAGTGCCCATCTGGGGTGGAGAATGCTGACCTCTCCTTTGCCCCATCAGTCAAGGTGATCTGCCAATACCCAGACGTCAAATCAAACGTGCTGAGGTACCGTGCAGCCCCTAGCCGTTCCATGAGCTCCTCAGCTCTGGGGATGGGGTGCACATCAGTCTTTGTGACTGAATTGAGACCTCGGTAGTCCATGCAGAACCAAAGTCCTGGAGTGGCACCAGGCGCTGCAGCTTTTGGTACCAGGAACACAGGGCTGGACCAAGGGCTGCTAGAGGACTCAATCACCCCTAAAGCAAACATTTTGGAGACCCGGTTAGTCACTCGGTAAGCCTTGTGCTTCACAGGAGGACTGTCTCCAGTGTCTACGTCATGGACACACCAATCAGTGACACTAGGCACCAGGGAGAACAGGTCACTGAATTGCCCCAACAGTTGGCGACAATCTCTCTGCTGCTCAGGGGTCAGTGTGGTGGAGAGGACCACACCCTCCACTGACCCATCTTGCTCCTCTGCACGCAGGAGGTCAGGAAGAGGCTCACTCTCCTCTTCCATTCCAGCATCTGTGGCCAGAAGCATGCTCACTTCAGACCTCTCGAATTGGGGCTTCAGGCGGTTTACATGAAGGACCCGCAAGGGGTTCCTGGGAGACCGCAAGTCCACCATGTAGGTAACAAGACTCTTGCGCTCCACCACCTCAAAGCGGCCGGTCCACTTATCTTGGAGCACACAAGGCTCCACTGGGGCCATGACCTAAACCTTTGGACCAGGCTGAAACTCAATCAGAGTGGCGTTCTGATCGTGCCAGCATTTCATCTAGCTGGCTTACAGATTTGCCTCAGCAAGTTTTCTGAAACACCGAGTCTGGTTCCTGAAGGCCAGCATGTAACTAAACACATCCTGGGAAGGTTTCCTGGGAGATTGATCCCAGCCTTCCTTGACCAGACTCAGAGGTTCTCTTACCGGGTGACCATAGAGCAGTTCAAAGGGACTGAACACTAAGGACTTCTGTGGCACCTCACGGTAAGCAAACAGAAGGCATGGCAAGAGGATGTCCCACTTACGCCTCATGGGCTCCTCTAGGCCCATAATCATGCCCCTAAGGGTCCGGTTGAATCTCTCAACCAGCCCATTACCTTGGGGGTGGTAAGGAGTTGTAAACTTGTAAGTCACCCCACAATTCTCCCACAGAGACTTCATATATTTGGAAATGAAGTTAGTACCCCTATCATACACCACCTCTCTGGGGAATCCCACATGGGAGAAAATCTCCATCAGTGCACGTCCCACCACGGGGGCCCTCACTGTCCTTAGTGGGATGGCTTCAGGGTACTGGGTTGCATGGTCCACCAAGACCAGGATGAACCTGTTGCCCATGGCTGTCTTGGGGTCCAGAGGCCCCACAATGTCAATGCCCACTCGCTTGAATGGGGTACTGACAACTGGAAAGGGCTGGAGTGGGGCCTTGAACTCCCCCCCGTCTATCTGTCTTCTCCCTAAAATGTTATGTTATGTACTTAGGTACACTCCCTATGAGGTACCTTTGTCAGTCCCTACTATATGGTACCTATGTACCCGGGGCATAGGTACCCCAGAGGCCGCCCATGGACTGAAGCATGTATTATACCAACCATGAAAGGCCATGTAAAATGGAACTAGAGGCCTGCCAATGCAGCCTGTGTAAGTTAGTGCATGCACTACTTACTTAAGATATATGTTTGCTATATCTAAGGGTCACTACACTTAAAACCTATAAATCACCCCTATAGTAGGCCTTAGCAATCCTGAAGGCAGGGTGCTTGGTTTTAAGTGAGAGGGCACCCCTGCAGCCTATGGAGTCCATTCTCCTGGGTTGTTAGTGCAGCAGCCATTTATGACATATAGAGTGTCATTATGCGACCGCGTGATGACCAACTCTAAAATGGCTGAAAGTAACCCTATCATGTTTGGTGTCAACCATTGTGGAATCATACGCCTACACCGGTAACGGTGTGGGAGGCATGATTCCACCCCTCAGAAGCGATATTCGTTGGGTCCCTGGTGTTCCCGGTATCAGCCTTCTAGTCCCGGGCAGCACACAATTGTTGCTGCCAACCAGAGACAAGTTGCAGGCCTCCTGCTGCTGAGCCAAGCTCCAGCAGAGGAAGGTGGAACAATAGGCATCCTGTCACAGAAAGGTGTGACCACCTCTCAGACAGGAATTAGTGTATTAGGGATGGGTGGGTGCGCTTGCCAGCATTCGAAAGTCTGCATGAGGGGCACATTTGGATGTCTCTGTTCATAGTCTAGTTCAAACCAGTCCTGGAAGCCGTTGGCTCCTGTTCTGCCACAAGACTAGACAAAGGACATGGGAGTAAACTCCCCACTGTCCAGACCCTCCCCTGGGAGGGTTCCCTGAATCTGTCCAACCCTCTCCCGTGGGTACAAAAGGGCTTACCTGGCTGTAGGACCCTAAATTCGACGTGGACAAGATTCTGAACCAGAAACCACTGAACTTCAACCGTCTAGACACTCTGGACTTCACTGGACTTCGTTTGGGCCTGACTTTGTCTCCCTCTCAGTCTGATACATCATTTGTGCCCATGCACCATACAGGCTCTGTGCAGGAACTGTGGAGCATCAAGGATAACCGAAGATAACTCCCTTGGAGAGAAGTCAATCCCCTGCTACCGGCACCACATCTCGACTGACCGGTCTGCTGCTCCTGAGCTCCTACGGATTCCAAAGGCTCCAGCAACACAGGAGGTAGGTTTCTATGTCCCTTGAGGTCCGAGCTGCCGTCTTACCACGGTTGAGGCCAGAATCCCTTGTGGAGGCTGCAATACCTGTGCACAGCGTTGATTTGCAAGTGCATATGCTTGTTAGTGCTTCCCGAACAAGTGCAATGGGCTCCAAGTAGCCCCAACCTCTGGTACTATTTTCTACAAAGAACTTCGGCCTCCTTGCACGTATTTCTCCAGGGGCTGCTGCTTTGTGAAATCGCTTGAGGTCCCCTTGTGATTCCTGTGCCTCCAGCCTGTGGGTCCACTTGAGGGTCAACTTTGCTTTTCTTGGGCTCCCCTGGTTGCTACAGGCTTGCCCTGACTCCTCTGTGTTTGGTGAGTCTCCTGGACCTTGCTGGTACGAACCGTAACCTTCCTTGACCTTCTGCATGTGTTGCCATTGCCAAGGCTTGTTGGTGCTCCCGCTGGACACCGACCCCTAAGCTCTCGATATCCCTTGTGGGACAGCTCGTATCCAGCTCCTGGTCATCCTCGATGTCTCCTGGTCCCCATGGCTACAGAGTCAAAAACCCCCTCAATAGACCTATGCACCCGGCTTCCCTGGGATAGGTAACTCTGGTACTATGGTATCCACGGGTGGGCTGGCTCTCCAACCTCCTAAGTTCCACGGGGTTTCTTCGAAGTCAACTGGGAAGGGTCCTTAAACTTTAAAACTTCAACCGTGACTTCCCCATAGAATTGTACAGAGCACAAGGTTGTGTTCCCACACTGTACCCGTCCTCCGTGGGCTCCCAACATACCCACCTTGGTTGGTTCCTTGGGGTCCCAATGATTCTACGTCCTCTAGACACTGTCTTGACTCGAGTTGTGGTCCTTATACCACTGTGTTAGTATATGGTTTGGTCTTCCCCTGGAGCCCACTATGTATTAGTGCTATTTACTATTGTTTCTGTGCTACAGTATTGTGTGCTTTGTGAGTATCTTCATGTAGAAGACACTGTCGTACTTAAAGAGTATTATATTAATAAATACATATTTTTATAACTACTGTGTGGTTCTCCTTTCATTTAACCAATACTATGAGGTTGCATTCTGGTAAAACAAGCTGCTTAACATTCCTTCAAGACTAAGCCTGAAGGTTGGTCTCCATAGCTACCACTTGGGTAGATTTTTAAGGTTATCTTTGACCTCTTAAAGCACCATAAGGGTTGGTGCAAGGTGCCCACTTTAATTAGTGGACAGCATATACCAGGCCAACTTCTCACAATGGTTATATACAGTGAATAGTTAAGTAGTAATGATTTACAATGTATTCAGTTGCATTCCAAATAATGTAATAGAGCTAAATAGTCATCTGCACTGGCTCTTCAAAGGTGCCCTTATTTATGGTCATTTAGTTAGTTCTATTCATTTAGTTAGTTCTATTATTGGCAGTCATAGCTACGCCAATTTTCTGCTGTGGGTATTATTGCTTTTTAGAAATTTAGGCTTGTAGCCTCTTCTGGGTGTACTGGATAACAGAAAAAAGTTGGTCTGAGGTGTACATACTGGACATTTCTGCTAGTTCTAACTAGGAATCAATGTTTCCCACCCATCCAAAGTGGTAATAGAGTGTGACTGGTCTATCCATTTCAAATAAATTCAGGTTGGAAAAAGCCAGGTTGTTGCTATCATCCTGAATTCTAGGTGTTTATTTTTGGCTTGTATTGTTACTGGAGGTGATAATCCTTGTTCAGTGGCTTGGGCTATCAATGTTTTTTCTTCTTGTAGGGCGGTAAGATTAGCTGGGATACTAATATGAAATGCAGTGACCTTTTCAGAGAATATCCTTTTAGCTTTACCTGTAGGGATTTTTGTCCCTTGCCATTTATTGCCTTGTGTATAATGCATATTCATTTGAAGGTAGATCTTCTAGCGACGGGAGCAAGTCAAAGTACTTCAAAACAGGGGACTTGTGGTTTACTTATATGTTTATAAGTTATTACTGTATTCAGCCTTCTACGAGGGTGTCTTTGAGTTGAAACTGGCACACCATAATTTACAATACTTTTGTAATCCAAACATTATATGACAAGGGAAATTATTGCGAGGATCATCTGTGGAATTCTCAGATGGAGGAAATCTGTTGTATTCTGCAGATGTTATGAAATCTAGAAATTGTTGCTTTTGTTGACTTTATTTTTCATAGAGAGGGCTGAGTCAACGATGACTTCTAAGTTTCTTACTTCTGTTGAAGTTGCTATTTGGACTTCAATTTCATCAAATCAGCTTATTAAAGGATCATACAATTCCTCTCTCTCTACTTGTTAGGATACCAGGTTTGGATGGGTTGAGTTTAAGGTGGTTTAGTACCATCCAGTGTACATTGGCTCAGACATAACCACTCACACTTTAGGGCTATTATGTGGGTAAATCAACATAAAAATACAATAAAGAAATTGATGAGTTCCGGGAGTTGACTTGAGTACACTTTAAAGAGGATTGGGGAGATGTTCGAGCTTTGATGTCCTCCTGTCTTAGTGTTGTACTGTGTTGATGCGAAAAGAGGTACTGAGACAATTCTTGGTCTGTTCTTAAGTTTGGAGGCGATCCAATCAAGGATACATTGTTCAATGCCAATTTCGTTTAGTCTCTCTAATACTGATTTGTGTTGCACAGTGCTGAAGGCTGCAGATTGGTCATGCAGTAGTAGTGCTGCTACTCCTCTCTCATCTGCAGTGGTCTCAAGGTCGATCCGGAAAAAGATCAGGCCAGATTCTGTTCTGTCTGTGGGTAGAAACCAGTTTGTTGATAGGATGTCTAGAAATATGAAATATTGGCTAAATCTACTCTTTATGGTAATTTTCTGAGAAATTGTACAATTGAGATTTGCATATAATTGTTTTGGTCTGCTAGGTCCTGATTTAGTTTTCTTAATGAGTATATAGGGTACAGGGTTCTTGAGTTCTTCTAGAAATATGCTTGTGGAAAACGAGTTGTTGATTATGTTCGCTGCAGATATTGCAACTGAAATTGATAGTAGGATATTCTTGAAGGCCTGCTTGAGGCCTGGGTTCTGAAGGGTGAGCTGACAGGTTCACTGGTCTTGCCCAGGTCATGGAGCTCCTAATGGGACATCTCTTTGAAGCAATTTAATGTTGCGGACAATGGAGTGATTCCTCTACACTAGGGTTCAGTTTGAGAGCTGATTGCTTTGTTAAATAGATATGTTTCTTTTGTGTGAAAGTGATCTCCAATTAAATTACAGGAGTTTTCATAGGGTTGCATTACAGATTGTCACATTTTAATGACAATATGAGGGTTGCTTTTTGGGTACTTACCATTTGAAATCCTGTTTGAGTAGGAAGCAACTTTTGCTTTTCTGATTTATAAATCATGTTGTGCCTTTGAAGGCTTATTTTGGCTAGTGGATTGTTTTGTTTGTGCCAATGGCATTGAAGAATGCACAGTTATTATTTTTCCTTCTTTTTTATCGTTCATTCATGGTGTATCCTGTTTACGATTTGGCTGAATAGATGTTTTTAGGGGGATTGTTTCATTGAATAGTTCAGTCAGCCAGTTGGCACAATTCATTTAAACGCTTAGATATGCAGAATGTGCAAAAAAATGAACAGATACAACTTCCCTCTTCCTTATTTGCAGAATTAGGGTCACTGAACACTTGTGCTCACAGACCGCCTTTAGTATAGTGGACAAGTTACTCGTCTTGCGTGTTGTCCAATGTCCACTCAAATAAAGCTTTGAACGGGCGAGGGGAAGGGGACAGCTCACTAATTACCCGATACATGGTGGTCGGGATGCGGTTTCTCGCTTCCTCAGTCCCAGTCAGAGCTGATGCTAAAAGTCATATAAAACCACATCTGCAGAAAGCATTTCTTGAGTTGGATGAAAGGGTAGGTGACCCTCATATTCGAAGGGGTTGTAACTGTACGGGTGTCTCTTTGGGAGTTAAATATTCTTCCGCAGTGAAATCGAAGTTAAGAAAAGAAATTGCATTGGGGGGCGGTAAGCTGTATGCGGTCTTCGTGGACCTAAGGTCCGCGTTTGACCTTGTGCCAAGGGATAAGTTATGGAAAGCACTTTCGGAGATGGGCATGCCAAAAGAATTGGTTTCTTTTCTGGTTACTATCAATGAAAATACGTATGCCCGTGTTCGCTGGGGCAAACCAGGGGAGGTGACGGATAGATTTGAAGTGTCTAAAGGAGTTCGCCAAGGGTGTGTGCTCGCTCCCACTTTGTTTTCATTATTCATTAATAGGGTCATAAATTATTTTTCCAATAACACTACCGATGCTCCCACCCTGGCTGGAATGAAGATTCCCCTACTCATGTTTGCAGATGACACCCTTTCGATCTCGAAGACGAGACAGGGTCTGCAGCTCGCCCTGTCTCGCTTCGAGATCTTTTGTAGCGAACATGAGTTGGAAATTAATGTTGGGAAAACCAAGTTTATGGTTTTTCGTGGTCCCCGGCGTATTAAGGCGCAGGTATGTCTGGGTGGTGTCAACTTGGCCCAAACGGCTGTCTTTACCTATCTAGGGGTCACCTTTAGCGAGACCTGCAGCTGGTCTCATCAGCTGGATCTTCTCGCTCTTAAACATGCCCAATTGGGTGGTGCCTTGTTGAAAGAGCATGGACATTCCCTAACCAAACCATTAGCCCCCCTAATGAAGATTTATGGCTCCAAGATTCTACCTGCCATCTTATATGGTGCCGAGATCTGGGGATTTAGTAACCTGTCCAAGCTGAAGACCGCCCAGAATAAATTTCTTAGGTCAGCTATTGGGCTTCCCCAATCTACTCCGCGCATCCCCTTATTGTACGATCTGGGAATCCAGCCTATAGAGGACTGGGCAGGGTATAGACCTTTGGCGTTTTGGCGTCGCCTGTGGACTACCCCTGAACTAGCGATCAATGCAAAAGCCCTCTTGGAGGTCAAAGGGATGGAGGGTTCGTACAGGATTCCCTGGTTGTCCAGTATTAAAACCCTGTTGATTGACCTTGGGATGCGTGACCTATGGGCTAACCCTGATTCCGTGTTTTTTCCGTCGAAAAATGTCCTTAAGGATGCTTACTGGTGCTTTATCAAGAACAGGAGACGTGCTTCCCTTATAGGCACCACGATGACTGCCACATTCCTAGTTCTTAAGGACGAGTCTGCTTATAAAAATTACTGCTATACTATTTTGAAGTATTTTGATCGTAAATTGTATCACCAGTTTAGAGTGGGCGCCCTACCACTGCGAGGACTCACCAAAAGCTGGAGTCCTCTTGGTAGTGACAAGTGCCCCTTCTGCGTAGACAAGACAGAAACCTTGGACCATTTCCTTTTTGGTTGCCCAATTTACCAACTCCCTCGACGCGTTTGGCTTCGCCCTGTTTGCAGATTAATGAGTACTCGTTCAGCACAGGTTGCCAGTAGAATCTTGAAAACAGATACCTCAAAACCAATAGTAATAGGTGTTGCCACATTTATTAGTTGGGCATGGATTCTTAGGGCAAGGAAACTTAAGTTGTGATTTGTGTCCTGCTAGTTACTATTACTAGTACCTTAATATGGATTATTAGGTTAACTGGCGTGTCCCTCACTGTATCTCATTGTATTCTATTATGCTTGTGATTATTTTTAATTTACTGTTTTTATGTAATATTTTAAAGGTTTAGAAGTTGTATCTTGTATTATAACATGAATTGTATTATATATGAATTGCTTTTACTTGTGTAGAATGTCTTTTATGATGTGAATCGAATAAAGACCTACTGACTGACTGACAATTGCATTTTTACATTATGTTGTCCACGTTCCCTTTCCTTGCGTACACCTACGAGGCCAGCAAAAGAATGCAGAAATGTAAACAGACTGTAAGGCGTGGGTTTATGCAGATAGTTGGTAAGACAGAGTGACAGACATGAGGATGCTAATTAAGTTTAATATATAATTAGTATGTGAGGTCTGCAATATAGGTGTGTCATAAACAGACACGTAGCAAACTGAGAAAGACTTTTATGAAGTGTTAATGGGGCTTGCGTTTATGCAAATGAGGATCTTTGTCCTGTGCTTGCAGAAAAACAGTTTCCATCCTTGTGTTGCTATTAGCATGCTCATACCGACCTGCAGTATGTCATTATTGCCTTTACGTAAGATTTGCCTTCCTAACCCCAATTATCTGGGGAGCAGGCAGCCTGCAATGAATCTTCCACGGAAATGCAGAGTTGTCAACAATGCAAATGTGGATTTAGAGGCTTGAGGAGGAATGGCTTCTGAAAACAGAATTGGTTCACACAAATTAGCGTCACCCAGAATAAATGAGGCCTTAATTATTCTTTCCCTTTCACCCCGGCGAGTCTAGAAGGTTTAAAAATGTTGAAAGCGTTGTTGGTTGATGATGAAAACTGCTAGATAATGAAATGTAAAAATACCTTAGTGTGAACGAACACTTTACTTTTCAGGGGCTGAATTGACTGGAATCAACATGGCTGTCAGCAGACAACAGTCTTTTGTCCGCCGACGAATAAAATGGTGAATACTTTAGTTAAACAAATGATGCATAAACAACGAAGTGCCGTGCTGTGGGTTTGAGTGCATGGCACGTGGGAAACTTTTTTAATGACTTCAAATAAAAAACTCTAATTTCCTAGTTCTCTTTTTATTGTAAAAAAAGATAATTTCACATATGAAACTTGCACAGCATCTCAACTGTGAATCATACCAAGTTGATAAGTAAGTAAGCTGGTAGATAAATATATACTTGTCCGATTAAATAAAATCATATCAACCAGTTATATATCATTAAAATATACAGGCCTGTTAATCCAACACTTAGGGCCTGATTACGACTCTGGCGGTCCTACATCGGGGAGGCAACGCGACTTCCGCTGTAGGACAGCCAAAGCCGTTATGCGACCGACTGCCAGATTAGGAATTAAGTCCTGCGTTGGTTTGACGGCGGCTCATAGAAAAGCATAACATACAGAATGCCGCCATCAGAGCACCAACTGCACCTTTCTGCGCTGTGTGGCATACATGCCACACAGCGCAGGAACTGGGGATGCAAATCCAGGGGGGACTACATGTGCCCCCTCATGCACCCCCAGACCAAGTAGAAGCATGGGGCCCTGGAAGGGCCCCCTTAGTTGCCTCTCTGCCAGCCTTTTCCAAGGCGGGCTCGAGTCACCACCATGGAATGGGCGGGAACTGGCAGCTTGTAATATGCTCAGCAGTGCCGCAGCTGCACCCCCTGCATATTGCTGCCCCTGTCAGCAGCACCTCCATCGCACGGGATCCTTGATCCTGGCAGAGCCTGCGGTCTTGTGGCTGTCCGACTGCCACGCTCAAAATAATGCTTGCGGACCCCCAGTGTGGCTGTGGTCAGACCACCACCACGTGTAAAGCGCTCCTGTTGAATACCGTACTAGTAATCAGGCCTAATGAATGATCAAAGTTGAAAATAAAAATATTTACAAATGTAAAATAATACAGTCCAGATTAACACAAATACATTGGTATGCTCTCCAATGTTTACTAATTGGAAGACAGGCCTTAAGTACAAAAAAATTAAAAATGTGCTAATCATGTCAGGTGTGAGTGCCCACATCCTCTTGCTTGGACGTTCCACTTCTGATGTATAGCAATACTAAAACACACTCTCAAATTTTAGATTGTCTCCTAATAAGCAAGTACAATCAGACAACCAGCTTACTCATCATAGTCACAAATTATTATGACCATTTACTGGGTTGACATTTTTACTAACGTCCCTAAGCTTTGGTCAAAAAAAAATTCTTTACCAGGTAAGTACCCCATAATATTACCTTTTAATTTCAAACTACACAGGACTTGCCTTACAAAATCGGGCACATATTGGTAAATCACTCTTGATGCCAGGTGTTTCTAAGGGATTTTATCCTTTAATTTCAGTTCCATTAAAATATTTACAAAGCCCTCCATTCAGCTGTAAGTTTCATGTGTAAACACTAACTACTACAATTCTCTCAATGGTCCTTTTAGCAAGTTTTAACCCTTGCGCTGCTAGGCATTTTCTCCTCCTGTCCTAAGCCTTTTTTTGACTATTTTGGTAGTTCACGCTTAGGCCCCCGTAACTTTTGTCCACATAAGTTATACATGCCAAATTTGCGTCCTTTTCTTCCAACATCGTGAGGATTCTATAGGTACCCAGGGTTTACGGATTCCTCTTGAGGGGACCAAGAAATTAGTCAAAATACTGCTAAATTTGTGGTTCTTTTGGGAAAAATGGGAAAAAAGTGCTCCAGAAGAAAATTTCTTTTTTTTCTGCAAATGGTATCAACAAAGGATTTGTGGTGCTAAAATCACCATCTTCCTAGCTTTCAGGAACACGCAGACTTTTGTCAGAAAACCAACATTTTTCCATACAGTTTTGGCATTTTAGTGGGACATAGCCTATTTTTCCTATTTTGTGTGCCCTCAACCTCCTTCCAGTTAGTGGTAGAAATGGGTGTGAAACCAATAATAGATCCCGGAAAGCTATACATTTCTGAAAAGTAGACAATATTCTGAATTTAGCAAGAGGTCATATGTCTAGATCCTTCAAGGTTTTCCTATGGAAAGTAAAAGTTTAAATGATAAAATAGCCATTTGTGCCCACATTTTCACCTGTAACGTATCCTAACTATGGCAGATTTTTGAAAGCCTTATACCATTATATAAGTCCGCTGGACCCTTATGGTTGCGGGGTATATAGGACTTGTAGGTTTACCAAGAACCCTAGGCACCCAGAGCCAAGAACTGAGGTGCACTTTGCAAAGGCTTTTCATTGTGTACTGGGTATACAGCAATTCATTTGGTAAAATAAAAAGAGTGAAAAATAGGTATCAAGGAAACCTATTTATTTCTGAATTAGGAACAAGGTATGGATTTTAGAATCAGTGGTTATTTTCAAATCTCTGAATTAGTGGGTATCCACAATAGCATGTGAATTAGAGGGCATTTTTCAAAATGTCTTCTGTTTTACACACTGTCTTACATTTGAAAAGTAGAAATGCATAGGTAATAACACTTGTTTCACTATACTGTGTTCCCTTTTGTCTCCCGATAAAAATGGTGCCTCACTTGTGTGGGTAGGCCTAATGGCCGCGACATGAAAAGGGTCAAAACTCAACATGAACATATCACAGTTTTCCATTGAAAACAGACCCTTCTTTTGGAATATTCCTACCTGTGGATTTTGAGACCTAGCTCAGCTGGCACCGAGGGAAACCTAGCAAACCTGTATTTTTGAAAACTAGACACCCAGGAAAATCCAGGATGGGGTGACATGTGTGGCTCTCACCAGGTTCTGTTACCCAGAATCCCTTGCAAACCTCAAACTTTGAAAAAAAACACATGTTCCTCACATTTCTGTGATGGAAAGTTCTGGAATCTGTGGGGAGCCACAAACTTCCACCCACTCAGCATTCCCCAAGTCTCCCAATAAAAATGGTACCTCGCTTGTGTGGGTAGGCCTATTGCCTGTGACAGGAAGCGGCCCAAAATGCAACATGGGTACATCAAATGTTTCTAGTGAAAACTGACTCTTTTTTCGCTTTTCTTTCCATGGGAGGGAGCGGAATGCCTCCCCTCCCTCATTATATGCTGTTATGGTAGCTTAAACCAGAATTATTGGTCCCCAACAGCAGTTATTACACCTGCCCTTGAAGCCCCTTTCAGGGGTGGCCTCTGCTATAATCTAGCCTGGTCTGGTTCCTGTGAGACTCAGTGTCTATCTTGGGTGCTAATTTTTAAAAGGGTACTTAAAGTTTGCCAACTGCTTGACTTTGAGTTTTCCATTCCAGGCAATGCAGAACAAGAAAGATAACTGGGGCTCCAGTGGACTTCAGAAGGTCCTTTCAGATCTTCTCCGTTTCCTGATTCAGATGCTAACAGCTCCTTTTGGGACACTTGAAACCAAGATATTTATTAATAGCTTGCGCTGGTGTATAAAATCCTTAAGTATTATATAGTGATCAAATCAAGACAGCACTTTTATTGCAACCGCAGAACATTTTTCTTCATAGGAGAGATCAGGAGAAGACATTCCGCTACCACATCACAGTCTTAAAATGTTTTTGTTCAGCCGAGTGCAGTGCAAGCCTTTTACCAGGGGCAATTCCTCCATTTGAGTGGAGGAGCATTGCCTCACAAGCCCCAGAGCTGAAAAATTAAATGGTAATAAAGTTTATTTATTACCATTTTATTTTTCAGCAACCTGTCCCGAACTGAGTCTCAGGACGGGGCGGACCATTGCTGCTGAGTGGCAGCAAGGAGCTGTGCGCTAATGTTTGAGCTAAAGCATGTCTCTTTGGCCAGACATGTGAATTTTAAACCTCTATAACCCAGTTGTCTCAGACAGCTGGGTTAGAGAAAGCGCAGGCCTCCAGTGCACTTGAGAGTGCTGAGTGAGACTGCTCCCTCTAATCTTGGTGCTTCATTCATGCTGGTGAGAGCAGCACCAGGATTGGTTAGGGGAGCTGGCTGGGTCCTGCTTTGGAGCCAGCCTCGAGGAGAGAAGACCGAGCAAGGAGGACATTGCTCAACAAGCTAGGAAGGTAAGTCTATATTTTTTAATGCCCCCTGCCCCATCACCCTATGTACATGTCAGCCACAACTGCATTGTACAATATTGAACTTGTCTAAAAAAATGATCAATCACTTTTTCTGAGCCAAGTGATGCATAGTCATGTAATACACTTTTGCGATAATATTAAAGTCAGGAGAATACGTAAGAAGGATCATATCATGTTCAAGGTTTCCTGTTGAAAAGTCAAGGAAGTGAAAGTGAGAAAAATTAGCATCATCATTAACAGTTTTGTGATGAACATGAGCCTTTATTTCCACCCTTAATAAGATTGAATAGAGATGGTAAAACTTGAGTACATGTTGTATCTGTGATTGGGCAACATAGCTTCCTATTTCCAGGTGTCAATTTCCAATGCTTCCTTTTTTTACTGTAGTGTTCTGCACAGGTTTGGTGAGTGTGTGACGCAAAACATTTTGATGTGCACATGCTCCAAATGGTGCTGTGCACAGCTTGCAGTACTGCACCCTTTTACTCTCAATCTTTTGTGAAAAAAGCAGTGTTGGTGGCTGTTGAGATGGAGGAGCCCTTCACATGGTGATTGACATGCACCCCTGCCCTGAGTGCTCCAACTGCACTGATATCTGGATCCTAATGCTGATTTTTGTTGTCATTGGCAAACATGGGATCATGTGTCTGCTCCATGACATAGGCCTGTCTCACAGATAGCTTTCCTTTTGGACCTGGAGGGTTGCCCAACACGCTACACTCATAGTGGTGAAAGCTACTGCCTTTGCCAGGAGTAAAGTAGCTACGAGCGCTGTGGTGGCAGCTTACTGTGTAGTGATCAATAGAAGTGAACAGATCCTTTTTACCTGCGTCACTGGAGTGAGGCCTACAGGCTCACTCATTCAATGTTCCGCTGCTGTATGCTTAAATCACCCTTGGCCTATAGCTGTTTGGTATGTAGTGCAACACAATGCGTGTGAGGTATACATGTTCTGGGTGCATGTGTGCCTGTAAATTATACAATGCATAAAAATATAGTGCTGTGCAGCACAATTATGTTATAGACATATGCTGGGTAATGTGTGCCTGTGACCAGTACAGTACATGGAAGACTCTGGGCTCCATTTTGGGAGCCCCAGGGCTGACTGGAGCAGCATGAGGAGAGGAGGTAGAGGAATCCCCACAGACAGATTTGTGTATTGCTGCATTCTTGTACGCTAGGAAGAACACACTGGAGGAAGGGAGAGACATGTTCTTCTTCCACTTCAAAGGGTGCTCTTTGATTCAGAGAGAAGTCACTGGGAAGGGGCCTGTACCCATCTCAGAAAGGAGATGGGCTGATAATAGAATCCTAAAGAGCAGGTCTGAAGCCCTGAGGAAACTCTTTGACACATATATCACTATGGCTGACAACCAGGTGGGAACCTCTTGTCATATCCTGTATTGTGGGGCTATCAGATGTGGAGTTGCTCCTGCTGTGACAGACTGATTCTAATGACAAGATGGTGCTTATTAAAATGTGGATTTGTAGTTTGTTAACCCCTTGGAGGCTCATGATGGAGCGGTTCCGTCATGAGCATCGGTTGGGCTGTGCTCATGATGGAACCGCTCCGTCATGGCACCCACCCATGGGGGAAGCGCTGGCGCTCCCCCCATGGGCAGCCAAACATGTTGGCACCAAGAGGGCCTCCAAGAGCTTCTGTTGCCACCCCCGACCCCTCCATGGCTATCCTGTGACGTGCGCGCGCAAAGCGCGCGCCAACGTCATCAGGAAGCGCTGGGACGCCTGGAAGCCATTTGCTTCCAGGCGTCCGGAGGAGAGGGTGAGTGTTTGGGTCCTCCGGTGGGGTGGGGGGGGGGGATTTGGAGACGCATTGAGGCATCGGTTGAGAGGAAAGATTATTTCCTCTCCCCTGATGTCTCAATGCAGGGCATTCCTGCTTCATGATCGCGCACAGCGTCGCGATCGTGCAGCAGGAATGCCCCACTAGACACCAGGGATGTCCTTTTTTGTTAAAAGGAATGCGACCCCTTGGGCAAGGGCTGCTTCCTATGGGAGCAAATTATTTTAAAGCATTGCCATTTTTTTGGCCATTTCTGGGCCCAGGGGGGACAGAAAAGCCCACTAGACCCAAGGATTATTTTTAAATTTAAATGGAAGCGACCCCTTGT
This sequence comes from Triturus cristatus, assembly GCF_964204655.1. Lineage (NCBI taxonomy): Eukaryota > Metazoa > Chordata > Amphibia > Caudata > Salamandridae > Triturus > Triturus cristatus. Next base: position 259,319,435 of record NC_140593.1, on the reverse strand, counting down.
GCAAGGGTCGCTTCCAGGGGGCCAATCACCCCTTTTTTTGACCTTTCTGCCCAAAACCCCCACTAGACACCAGGGAAATATTTTACATTGTAATGGAAGTGACCCCTTGGGCAAGGGTCGCTTCCAGGTGGCAATTCTTTGTTAATGTGTATTCTGCCCCCCCGGGGGCAGATCGGCATTTTTATAGGGCCCCACTAGACACCAGGGACTCATTTTAAAATGAAATGGAAATGACCCCTTGGGCAAGGGTCACCTTCTAGGGGGCATATTGTTTTTGTATGTGTATTCTGCCCCCCCCCCGGGGGCATATTGGCCTGTTTTTTTTGCCTTTCTGCCCGGGGGGGGGGGCAGAAAACCCCACTAGACACCATGGACTACTTTTAAATTAAAATGGAAGCAACCCCTTGACCAAGGGTCGCTTCCAGGGGGCAGATTTTTTTTATGTGTAGATCAGCCCATTTATTGCCCTTTCTGCCCCCAGGGGGGGAGCACAAAACCCCACTAGTCACCAGGGATTTTGTTTTGTGTGTAATGGAAGCGACATGGTTGCTTCCTAGGGTCAGATCTGCCCCTTTTTAGCCTTTCTGCCCTAGGCGAGAGGGGGGAGGCAGAAAACCCTACTAGGCACTAGGGATTTATTACTTTTGCAAGGGGGCACATTTCTGTCTGCTGTTTTCTGCCCCACTTGGGGACAGATTGGCCAGGCAGACAACCTCACCCGATCCCTTGAGCAAGATCACCCCCCATTTTTCTCAGCCCTTTTTGAAGGCCCATCTGGCCGATTGACCATTTGGGTAGTGACATAGCGTGTTATAATGATAATTGTTTTATTTTTTGTGAATTGCAATTGTAATGCTTTATTTCTCCCTTTTTGTTCTAGTTCAAGGCTTTTGCTCTTTAGACTGTTCCAGGTTGCGGTTTCGTTACTGGTGGTTCTGCTGTTTGTGTAGTTGCATGTGTTTGGTAAGAGACTTTTTTGTACTATGTAAATGAGTTTCATTTCTCTGCATGAATGTGTTTTTTGCAAATGGTGTAATAATAGCAGTATGTTTGGCTTCTGTTTTTTGAATGTCAAAAACATTTTGCATTTGTGCTCGATGTGTATTTTGTTGTCGTGTGAGTACATGGTTTTGTTTCTTTCTTTCTAGTAGGATATCATTGGTTTTTGCTGTGTCTCTGCAGAGTAGGTTCTGGTGAGTGTAGCTGTCTCTTGTAAGTGAATCGTATAGTTTTTGAGTATATAGATCTGTGATCAAGGCACACATTTTTTTACTTACTTATCTTGCACAGTGCTGGTTGTTGTTGACTTGTTTGTGCAGTCTCCTTTCTTAGTAAGGATAATGGCTAGCCATAGAATTACTGCTCAGCAGGTTGTTGGTATGCTTTTTGTGTCTTCCTCTGACCATGGTCCAGAGGCAGAGGTGGGAGGGGAAGATTCAGGCAGTGAGTTTTCTCTCCACATGGCATAATCGGATGATGAAGCGATTCTCAGTGCGGATGAAGCGACCCTTAGTGCGGATGAAGTGCCTGTTTTAGAGGAGGACATTGATGTGCCGATAGAGCGGCAAGAGGCATCTGGGCTGCAGCCTGGGGCTGCAAGGCTTCCTGTTGGTGTAGTGCGGCAAGAGGCATCTGGGCTGCAGCCTGGGGCTGCAAGGCTTCCCGTTGGTATAGTGCGGCAAGAGGCATCTGGGCTGCAGCCTGGGGCTGCAAGGCTTCCCGTTGAAAGTGCTGACATCTGGGTTGCCCCAGGCATGGTGCAGCCGGCATTGCTAGACTTTACTGGTGTTCCAGGGTGTACAGTGAATACTGAAAACCTTTTGCCGATACCTTTTTTTCAGTTGTTTATGGACGATGTATTTTTGGCAGAGATTGTTGAGCAGACTAATTTGTATGCCGAACAGTTTTTGAGGGACAACAGTGCCAGCCTTAAGCCTCACTCTAGAGCTACCCGGTGGACTCCCACAAATCTGGAAGAGATGAAGAAGTTCTTGGGTTTAACTTTTTTGATGGGCGTGCTAAAGAAGCCATCAATGTCTTCATATTGGTCTACTAGTCTCTTGATGGCAACTGCTATATTTCCGGCAGTCATGAGCAATGTTCCCTCTAATTTTTTTCCTCTGTGAGTGGCACTGTAAAGTCTTTGTGCACGGCAGCCAAGGCTATGTGCGCCAGGAACCAGACCGCGCATGTGGGTGCAGCGTCTAAAGAAAGGGGCGTGGCCAACATTAAAGTGGAAATGCCTATGGGGAGCTTTTACACAAAGTGTAATAAAAATAAAGAAAGAAAGCTTTTGTAGCGCGGCCACTGAAGTGAAAGTGGTTGCGCTGTGAATTAACTAAATAAGCATGGCTGCTAAAGTGAAAGCGGCCCTGCGTTGTAAATTAAGTAAATAAATAAGCGCAGCTGCTAAAGTGAAAGTGGACTGTGCCGTAAATTACATAAGTAAACACGGCCGCTATAGTTAAAACGGACCGCACTGGAAATGAAAAAATACATGAGTAAATTATGTGATATAAAAGGTGGCGGCGTGCTACGACATCGTGGGTGGAATAGGGAAGATCATTAAAGAAAACAGTGCTCACCCACTAGATAAAGCAGACCGTGTAACACAAGTAAAAAGTCCAGTCGTTATGGGAGGATACAAATGCAGACAAGGTGGTACCAAGGTGGGACTACTAAGCCTATTCACGAATGAAAAGCAACGATTTCGAAAGGACAGTTATAGGAGCCAATCGAAAAGATGGGCGGGAAGTGGGCAGAGCTTCTATGCCATACCTCAATACAGCATGCCTCACACAGCAGCACATGCACTGCCCAGGCTCGACCTAAAAATAAACAGGTGCTTGCCCTAAAATTATAATGCGCTGTGTGAAGAAAATGGGCACACGCACCAGTTGAGCCCCCAGGGCACTGTATCTAATATGACCCCCAGGTTCCTTTTAAAGGGCGGAGGAGTGTGGCCCCGCCTACGACAACTCACCCCCTTATCATATGCAGTCAGGAATGCGAGCGCTGTTCTAGTGGCAAGTGTTGGAGTTTCAGGGTGGGCAGGACTGATGGCAGCAGCAGGTCGGGTGATTTTGGAAGCTGGCTGACCAGTGTGCATGTCAGATTGGCCAGCCGTTTTGCAATGGTCAGCTAGACATGCGCACTTCACAACGCACAGCTGGTGTTAACCTGCTGAGTATTGCAGGCACAGGGACCTAGGCTCAAAGGAGCGCTAGGTTAGCTTGCTCAAACCAATCCTGGGCCTTCTCTCATGCTGAGATCAGCTCCAGGATTGGTTAGGTTCATGTTGGCACGAAGTCAACGTTAACCACCATCCGTTTCTTTCCTACCCTGAGCGCGGGCACTACACACCACCTGGGCCTTTGAGGAGAGCATTGGAGCTGGTGTGAGGAGGAGAAGAAGGGATGGAGTCAGGATCTGAAATGGCGACTGCGGGCCGTGAGCGAGGCTGGGAGCAGCTGAGGAGCCGGAAATCGCTGCACTCACAATGCTGCCAGTCTGACTCTGGCCTCTGTGTTGTTGGTGTCCACGGGATCCCACACTAAGCTAGAACTTCAAGAGAGGTAAGCGCTAATAAAGAAACAGCTGTGCGCTTGCTTTTATTCCGCTTTGAACTTATCCGAGGAAGGGGGGGTGTTGCACTGGGGGGGCTGTTGATTTCAATGCTCCAAGGTGCATGATCACTGTGTCTTGTCACATTAAGCAGTTGACGTGCCCCCGGAGCACATCCTCACTGAACAGCAGTTTACAAATAATTACGTTTTCCTTTTAATGAACTTCAATGTTTGCAGTGCGAGTTTCTGTACTTCTATCTTTGGTTATCGTTATTAGTGATCCCCACCTGACAGAAAATCTTTTCTTCTTATCTAGCAGCAATCTTTATTCTGGGGCATTCCGTTTTTCGTTTCCCAGTAAAGGACTCAAAGTTCCAGAATCCAATGCACAGGTGGCTCAAAAGCTAGGAATAGATGATGGTGTTAGATCGGGTCACTTGGCAGCTATGCAGGTGATTTCTCTACACGTTATCAGTCAGATGTGCTCTAAAACTACTGCTTACCCTACTACCCCTGAGATTAATAGCAGCACTCTTTGCATTAAACTGGTGTGACCTCCTTGCAGACTCTGAAGCACATGCTCGCCGCGCTTTTACAAAAATGTGCTTTATGATTGTTTGAGCACAGAATTAACTTTTCTTGGTGTCCAGCTACATACAAGCTTAATACAAGCATCATAAGATGTCACCTCACCTGGATCAGACACAGAAACCCATGTGCTTTCAAGCTGTTCCACCTGTGGCTGCTATTTCAGTTATTCTAGTGCTACATGGCAATGGTCTTGGCGCTGCGTGCCAGTGGTCTTGGTCTTGGTGAGTGCCTCTCCATGGATAATTTTTGGCATCCTCACTTCACCTACCTTGTTTTAGATAGGGCATAGGACTGAGATTACCATTTCTGAGAATGTGTCAACACTGAAAGTAGTAAGTACCAGACTAAACGTTAGCGTAACGGATATTGTTAGGTTTTGCATTAGTTAAGGGGCAGTGTTTGGTTTAAGTGAAGGTTAGAGTTAAGGTTCGGATTTGGTTCAGCGCTGGGGTAGGCTTATTCTTCAGTTTAAGCTCAGGAAACTGTTGTGCAAGACCCAAAATATTCACCATAACTATGCGAGAGCCCACAGGCATACATCACATGGGTGGTTACATCAGGCACAAGGTACGACTTTTGTGGCGATCTTGGGCAAAAAAAATCAAGAGCAAAAATATCTTCAATGTAATGTTCCAAGACACAATATCGGCACTATGACAACCCGCATATGCACAAAACATCAACAATGTAATGCTCCCAGGTACAAACCACTACCACTGGAAGATCTGACATACACATCAAAAATAAACAGCCACATACACTACATGTCACTACTGGGATTACCAATTGCACACAACCTTCCTAATACAATATTCCTAGACACAAAACATCACAACTGGGTTGATAGCGTGCTGGAATAATCCTAGATGCAAAATATGACCATCGCAAAAATTTCAAGCACTACATATGAGCATTATGATTTGCCCATGTACAGAATACTGCCACCTATAATAATGCCAGGCAAAAACTGCAAATCATTTGCAGAAAATATCACAATAGTGCTGGGCAAAAAAATGTTTGGACTGTAATGACCTCATGTATAAAAAAAATCATTAAGATGATCTAAGGCTCAACAAAGCATTGGGGAAACCCCATGTGCAAACATAACCTGTGTGAGCATATATGCAAACCATTACCAGCATGGTGATTCCACACACAAAATACCACCAGTGTGGGGATTCAAGGGACACTAACACTAAAGAACATTTGATTATCTATAAAACATCAAGACATTCTCTGTTTTGTACATCAAAGATATTTCCTGATAGCCAGGACAAAACTGCTCATGTATCATTTTCTAATTTAAACTATTTTAAAACCATAACTTGTACCTCCCAGAACCAAAAGATATGAATGAGCCAACTACAGATGTCTCTTGGTCTGGGGGTTTTAAGGAGCTACAAAGAATGTGTGTTTTGTGGTACTCTGATGTAGGGCCACTTATTTATTTATACTTATACCCAGCCCTGCCAAGTACCACGCATCAGGCGTGAGAGTAACGCATTTTATTGTGGTGGTGCGCATCACCGTACCAAAATGCGAAGTCACACATTTATAGCGCCTCATGAAGTTGCTGACAAATGGAAGGGAGCTTCGCTATTAGGGTTCATTGAGAAAAGCACAGACCACGCGCTGCTGCGGCAGACCAATGTGTGAAAGACTGCACTACACTGTGCAGAGAAACTGCCCTGCTTGCTCTGCTCCAGCGGTGTTTGTTTGTTTGAAATACACCTCATCTGTTAGGAGGTGGTTCCGGTCGCTCCGGCCAGGCTGGGCTGAGATGTGCTCTCACTGACTGCAACACAGGGTACATTTGTTGCCAAAGACACAACGTAATTCATGAAGTGGGCGGCGCGAGCGGGTGGAAATTATGTTTGTAAGTTTAGTAGTTTTGAAGCCACCACTGCTCGCACCGCCGCCTGTGCCTCTGCTCTGCTGGGACCGGACCAAGCTCAGTTTGAGGAGTCATCAGTACCAGCTACCTTTGGATTTTTCTCTAGTGCTCTGCAGACAGAACTATATTAAAACCACCTTTAATTAACTTACAGCCACCTCGAATGAAAGAAAAAAGATGCATTGTGATTCTCAAGCTCATTCTAGCCACAACCAACCAATGCTTCTTCTTGTTGTATTCTGCCCTCTCCTTGGCTATAAAGAAATGCAGCCTCCCAGCATAGCTCCTAGCGCTGGCCTTCCAGCTGCTGTGTATCTCGAAGGAAATGGGGAAGAGGGGGTGAGGAGGTGACAGGCAATACTTCCATATATCGAGGGGCGCCGGCAAAATCAGATCTAAAACAGCATAGTCGAGTCAGCAAGTTTGTTTTAACACACTGCACACGAAAATCTGCCAACCCAATTCTAGCACACTGCACAGTTAAACCCAGCAGATCCTGCCTAACCGGCTACTGATAGATCCAGTAAACTAGGCTTTAGCACACTGCATAGTCCAACCAGCAAACCCCCTCTAAACAAACTGTACAGTGAGACCCAGCAAACCCCCGCTTTAACACACTGCACACGTAAATCTACAAACCTCCGTTGTTCAAATGTGTGTAATTTCTCTTATTTGTGTGTTTCCCTCATCGTTGCTTGATTTTTGCTCGTGAGAAAGTGTCCCTCATAGTCATTGAAATGTCACTCATAATTATACTAAAATTATGAAAATGTCACACATAGCAATGTGAAACCTTGGCAGCTATGTATCAAGTTCAAAAGCACGACATGTAAAACACACATCGTGCTTTTGGACTTGCTGCATTTCATTTCTTAATAGAGCGTGGCTGCGGGCTGTTTGTGGGCCTTTGTGAAAGTATTCCCGTTAATCGCAGCACTGTCATGGGCTGCAATTAACAGAAATATTTTCTAACAATGGCCCATAATCAGCCCCCAGCCGTGCTCCAACAGATGCAAATATAGCAAGTCCAGGAGCTCTTATTGCTGAATGCGTGCCCAGGCTGCCATTAAAAGGAAACTTACCGGCCACTCCCGGCGACTGCTCTCTCAGACACTGCGTGCACCTTCCTGGGAACATAGGTCATGAGTCGTGATAGGTATTTGCTTCTGCTTCGGATGATGCATTTTGTCGATAATGGTTTAGCGTTGGCACGAGATCATCCTGATTGTGACCGTCTTTTTAAGATTCGGCCTGTCATTGATCACTATGTTGATCGAATGCTCCAGGGAAAGAAATAGAAGTGGATGAGTCTTTGGTGTTGTTCAAGGGCCGCTTGGTTTTTAGGCAATACATTCTTAGTAAGAGGGCACTCTATGGAATTAAGCTGTATATGCTGTGTGACAGTCGGACTGGATATGTCTCTAATTTCAGGGTGTACACCGGTAAGGAATTCAGGATTAACCCCCCTGGTTGTCCGTCCACTTTTGGAGTGACTGAGAAAATTGTGTGGGAACTTGGTAGACGACCTTTTAACAAAGGCCACCATTTATATGTAGATAACTTCTACACTGGTGTGCGGTTGTTCAGGGAATTGGCCAAAGTGGACACTGTTGCGTGTGGCACAATCCACTCTAACCGTAAAGGTTTCCCAAAAGGAACTTGTTTGTCAAAAGCTTGTGCAGGGACAGTGCAGTGCGTTGCGAGGAACTTCTAGCTGTGAAGTTTTCAGACAGGAGAGATGTCTACATGCTGACTACCATCCATGATGAAAGCACTTCACCTGTGACTGTTTGGGGTCAGGTTGCTGAAGTGTGCAAACCTGTGTGCATTTTAGACTATAATAGGCACATGGGTGGTGTTGACAGAGTAGATCAGAGGTTGGAACCATACGCTGCTCTTCGTAAGTCTTACATTTGGTATAAGAAGTTGGCTATCCATCTTTTCCACTTGGCAACCTTTAATGCTTTTGTTGTATTCCAGGATTCTTGTCCTGAGTCAAAGATGACTTTTGCTAAGTTTCAGGAGCCTGTAATAGGCAGCCTTGTTTTAGTGGAACAGGCAAGTGTTCCTAGAGTTGGAGTTGTGGAGGATGTTGCTAGATTGAAAGATTGCCACTTTCCTGATCACATTCCTCCCACACCCGCAAAAGACTTTCCCAGTAGGAGATGTAGAGTCTGTTGGTGAAGAGGTACACGGAAGGAGACTCGTATGTACTGTCCCGAGTGTCCTTCCAACCCAGGGCTGTGTGTGCCTGCTTGTTTTAGAATGTACCACACGCAAAATAATTTTTGGGAGCATCCATGAGTGGTAAAGTGAACAGCCTGGCCTCTATTGTTTAATATTTTTTGTTCAGTTTCAAGGTTGGCATTTGTGTAGTGTATTTAGTTTCAGATTTTGTGTTAGTAGATTTGTATCTATTTGCAATTTGTTTGTGTTTTCTTATTTGTATGGCGGTGTGCGTGGAGTGGCGCTTGTCTAGCGGTGTGTGTGGAGTGGCGCTTGACTGGCGGTGTGCTTGGACTGGCGCTTGGCTGGCGGTGTGCGTGGACTGGCGCTTGGCTGGCGGTGTGTGTGTACTGGTGCTTGGCTGGCGGTGTGTTTGGATTGGCGCTTGGCTGGCGGTGTGCGTGGACTGGCGCTTGGCTGGCAGTGTGTTTGGACTGGCACTTGGCTGGCGGTGAATTTGGACTGGCGCTTGGCTGGTGGTGTGCGTGGACTGGTGCTTGGCTGGCGGTGTGCGTGGACTGGCGCTTGGCTGGTGGTGTGCGTGGACTGGCACTTGACTGGCTGTGTGCGTGGACTGGCGCTTGGCTGGCGGTGTGTGTGGACTGGTGCTTGGCTGGTGGTGTGTGTGGACTGGCGCTTGGCTGGCGGTGTGCGTGGACTGGCGCTCGGCTGGCGGTGTGCATGGACTGGTGCTCGGCTGGCAGTGTGTGAGTAGTGACTAGCTGCTGGTCACTAAACACCCTGCTTGACAAATGCCACTCCACGCAATCCGTGAGCTGGTGTGGTTGCTGTGTCAGGAATGTGGGCGCGTTAAAGTGATGGGCCCTTGAATGGCGCTGTATGCTGGTGTGAGTGTTGTAAAGTGCTGGGCCGGCGGCTGGCGGTGTGAATGGTTTTGTATGGGTCACACATATGAAAGGTGTATGAATGGCCTGTAAAGAGGTTGGTGCCTTGTCGTGGCTTAACAGCTCACGAGCTGTGAGTCAACGGTTCAGTTTCTCGTCCTTTCAATTATTAACAGTGCATTTCATTTTTGTGAAATCTCTGGTTAATACAACTGTATGTACTGAACCATCACTCACCCTCGAGCCAAATCCAACCAGTATGTATGTGTGTTTGAGGAATAGGTGGTTGTGCAGAAAAATGTGTCTTTTCTGTTTTTGTCAAGCAGGGTATACTTGTCCCTTTTTGTGAATGTTGTAATGTGTTGGTTTTGTGCCTGGTGGTGTGAATGGTCTTTTGTGTATCATGTATGAAAGGTGTGTGAATGGCCTGTAAAGCGGTTGGTGCCTTGACGTGGCTTTACAGCTCACGAGCTGTGAGTCACTGGTTCAGTTTTTTGTCCTTTCAATTATTGACAGTGCATCATTTTTATCGGGAGACTTGGGGGAATGCTGGGTGGTAGGAAATTTGTTTCAGCCCAGTGATGCCACAACTTTCCCATACAAAAATGTGTGAGAAAAGTGATTTTTCAGCTAAAATTGAGGTTTACAGGGGATTCTGGGTAAGGAAACGTTGGGGGATCCATGCAAGCCATACCTCCCTGGAATACCCTGGGTGTCTAGTTTTCAGAAATGTGTGGGTTTGGTAGGTTTCCCTAGCTGGCCGCCGAGCACGGGGCCAAAAATCCAAGTGACCCCCTTTGCAAAACCAGGTTTTTTGGTGATAGGCAATTTTGATGTCACCTCATTATGTTTTGGGCCCTTGCCTGTCGCGGGTACTTGGGCCTCCCACACGAGTGAGGCATCATTTCTATTGGGAGACCGTTGGGGGATCCACGCAAGTCATACCTCCATGGAATCCCCTGGGTGTCTACTTTTCAGAAATGTGTGGGTTTGGTAGGTTTCTCTAAGTGCTGGCAAAGCTAGGGTTCAAAAACTACAGCTAGGCACCTTGCCAAAAATGGGTCATTTTTCACAGTGAAATTGTGGTGTGTCCACGTTGCGTTTTGCGCCGTTTCCTATCACGGGCACTAGGCCTACCCACGAAAGTGAGGTACAATTTTTTTCTGAAGACTTTGCGAAATGCGGGCGGGTGGAAATTTGTGGATCCACGCAGATTCCAGAATTTTCCACCACAGAAATGTGAGGAAAATGTGTTTTTTTTTACAATTGTTTAGGTTTGCAAGGGATTCTGGGTAACAGAACCTGGTGAGAGGCAGTCAAGTCACCCCATCCTGGATTCCCCTTGGTTTCTAGTTTTAAAAAATGTATAGGTTTGCTAGGTTTCCCTATGTGCCGGCAGAGCTAGGATTAAAAAACTACAGCTAGGCACTTTTCCAAAAAAGGGTCATTTTTTCACTGTGAAATTGAGGTGTGTCCACGTTGTGTTTTGCGCCATTTCCTGTCACGGGCACTATGCTTACCCACGAAATTGAGGTACCATTTTTCTCGGAGCGCTTTGGGAAATGCGGGTGGGTGGAAATTTGTGGATCCATGCAGATTCCAGAACTTTCCACCAATGAAATGTAAGGAAAATTAGTTTTTTTTGACAATTTCTTAGGTTTGCAAGGGATTCTGGGTAAGAGAACCTGGTGAGAGGGAGTCAAGTCACCCCATCCTGGATTCCCCCAGGTGTCTAGTTTTCAAAAATGTTTAGGTTTGCTAGGTTTCCCTAAGGGCCGGCAGAGCTAGGGTTAAAAAACTGCAGCTAGGCACTTTGCCAAAAAAGAGTCATTTTTCACTGCAAAATTGTGGTGTGTCCATGTTGCATTTTGCGGCGTTTCCTGTCGCAGGCACTATGCCTACCCAAACAAGTGAGGTACCATTTTTCTAGGAAGATGTTGGGGAACGCGGGGTGGTTGGAAATTTGTGGATCCACGCAGATTCCAGAACTTTCCACCACAGAAATGTGAGGAAAACTTTTCTTTTTGACAATTCTTTAGATTTGCAAGGGATTCTGGGTAACAGAACCTGGTGAAAGGCAATCAAGACACCCAATCCTGGATTTCCCTGGGTATCTAGTTTTAAAAAATGTATAGGTTTGCTAGGTTTCCCTAGGTGCCGGCCGAGCTAGGGTTAAAAAACTACAGCTAGGCACTTTGCCAAAAAAGGTCATTTTTCACTGCGAAATTGAGGTGTGTCCACGTTGCGTTTTGTGACGTTTCCTGTTGCGGGCACTAGGCCAACCCAAACAAGTGAGGTACCATTTTTCTTGGAAGACTTTGGGAAACGCGGGGTGTGTGGAATTTTGTGGATCCACGCAGATTCCAGAACTTTCCACCACAGAAATGTGAGGAAAATCTGTTTATTTGGACAATGTTTTAGGTTTGCAAGGGATTCTGGGTAACAGAACCTGGTGAGAGGTAGTCAAGTCAACCCATCCTGGATTCCCCTGGGTGTCTAGTTTTCAAAAATGTTTAGGTTTGCTAGGTTTCCCTAAGTGCCGGCAGAGCTATGGTTAAAAAACTACAGCTAGGCACTTTTTTTGTGCCGTTTCCTGTCGCGGCCACTATGCCTACCCACACAAGTGAAGTACTATTTTTCTCCGAAGACTTTGGGGAATGCAGGGTGGGTGGAAATTTGTGGATCCATGCAGATTCCAGAACTTTCCACCACAAAAATGTGAGGAAAATTAGTTTTTTGACACACTTTTAGATTTGCAAGGGATTCTGGGTAACAGAAACTTGTGAGAGGCAGTCAAATCACCCCATCCTGGATTGCCCTGGGTGTCTAGTTTTCAAAAATGTATAGGTTTGCTAGGTTTCCCTAGGTGCCGGCAGAGCTAGGGTTCAAAAACTACAGCTAGGCACTTTGCCAAAAAAGGGTCATTTTTCACAGTGAAATTGAGGTGTGTCCACGTTGCGTTTTGTGCCATTTTCTTTCGCGGGTACTAGGTCTACCCACACAAGTGAGGTACCATTTTTCTCAAAAGACTTTGAGGAATGCGGGGTGGGTGAAAATTTGTGGATCCATGCAGATTCCAGAACGTTCCACCACAGAAATGTGAGGAAAATTAGTTTTTTGACAATGTTTTAGGTTTGCAAGGGAATCTGGGTAACAGAACCTGGTCGGAGCCAGTCAAGTCACCCCATCCTGGTATCCCCTGGGTGTCTAGTTTAAAAAAATGTATAGATTTGCTAGTGTTCCCTATGTGCCGACAGAGCTAGGGTTAAGAGACTACAGCTAGGCACTTTGCCAAAAAAGGGTCATTTTTCACTGTGAAATTGGGGTGCGTCGACGTTGTGTTTTGCGCCGTTTCCTGTCACGGGCACTAGGCCTACCCACGAAATTGAGGTACCATTTTTCTCGGAAGACTTTGGGAAACGGGGGTGGGTGGAAATTTGTGGATTCACGCAGATTCCAGAACTTTCCACCACAGAAATGTGAGGAAAATGTGTTTTTGTTTGACAATTCTTTAGGTTTGCAAGGGATTCTGGGTAAAATAACCTGGTGGGAGCCAGTCAAGTCACCCCATCCTGGATTCCCCCGGGTGTCTAGTTTTCAAAAATGTATAGGTTTGCTAGGTTTCCCTAGGTGCCGGCAGAGCTAGGGTTCAAAAACTACAGCTAGGCACTTTGCCAAAAAAGGGTCATTTTTCACAGTGAAATTGAGGTGTGTCCACGTTGCGTTTTGTGCCATTTCCTGTCGCGGGCACTAGGTCTACCCACACAAGTGAGGTACCATTTTTCTCAAAAGACTTTGAGGAACGCGGGGTGGGTGGAAATTTGTGGAGCCACGCAGATTCCAGAACGTTCCACCACAGAAATGTGAGGAAAATGTGGTTTTTTTTTACAATGTTGTAGGTTTGCAAGGGAATCTGGGTAAAAGAACCTGGTGGGAGCCAGTCAAGTCACCCCATCCTGGATTCCCCTGGGTGTCTAGTTTTAAAAAATGTCTAGGTTTGCGAGGTTTCCCTAGGTGCCGGCAGAGCTAGGGTTAAGAAACTACAGCTAGGCACTTTGCCAAAAAGGGTTATTTTTCACTGTGAAATTGGGGTGTGTCCACGTTGTGTTTTGCGCCGTTTCCTGTCACGGGCTCTAGCCTACCCAAGAAATTGAGGTACTATTTTTCTCGGAAGACTTTGGGAAATGCGGGTGGGTGGAAATTTGTAGATCCATACAGATTCCAGAATTTTCCACCACAGAAATGTGAGGAAAATGTGTTTTTTTTTACAATTCTTTAGGTTTGCAAGGGATTATGGGTAACAGAACCTGGTGAGAGGCAGTCAAGTCACCCCATCCTGGTTTCCCCTAGGTGTCTAGTTTTCAAAACTGTATAGGTTTGCTCGGTTTCCCTAGGTGTCGGCAGAGCTAGGGTTAAAAAACTACAGCTAGGCACTTTGCAAAAAAAGGGTAATTTTTCAGTGTGAAAATGTGGTGTGTTCACGTTGTGTTTTGAGCCGTTTCCTGTCGTGGGCACTATGCCTACCCACACAAGTGAGGTACCATTTTATCGGGAGACTTGGGGTAATTCAGATTTGCAAAGCAACTGTTATTACCTATTGACTGTTGATGCATTTATGCCTTCCAAATGAAAGACAATGTGTAAAAATGAAGTCATTTTGAAAAATGACCGATAATTCTCATGCTAGAATGAGTATTCCCTATTTTGGAAATGTGAAAATATATACTGTTTCTAAACTCTACATTTTGTTCTAATTTCAGAAATACGTAGGAGTCTTTCATACCGAATTTTCCATGTATACATTTTCCCAGAATAATTGCTATATACCCGGTACATAATAAAAAACCATTGCAAGACGCTGCTCAGTTTTTGGTTCTGGGTTCGTCGGGTTCTTCGTGAACCTACAAGTCCTATATATCCCCACAACCAGTAAAGTCCAGTGGATGTAATGGTATATTGCTTTCAAAGAGCTGTCATAATTAGAAGAAGTTACAGGTGAAAACGTTGACACAAAAGGCTGTTTTTTTCAACTAATTTTCAATTTGTCCTATATTTAACTGTTAGTTTCTATAAAGAAACCTTGATGGATTTACACAAATTACCCCTTGCTGAATTCAGCCTTTGCCTACTTTTCTAAAATGTCTAGCATTCCAGGATCCATTATTGCTTTAATACTCATTTCTACATTTAACTGGAAGGAGGTTGAAAGCACAAAAAATAGCAAAAATAGGCTATGTCCCAGAAAAATGCCAAAACTGTGTAAAAAATGTTGGTTTTCTGAGAAAAGTCTGTCATTCCCTAAAAGCTGGGAAAATTGTGATTTCAGCCCCACAAACCCTTTTTTGATACCATTTGCAGGAAAAAATCCAGACACTTTCATTTGCAGCACTTTTTTCCCATTTTTCCCCCCAAAAACTAAATTTAGCTGTATTTTGGCTAATTTCTGTGACCCCTCCAGGGGAATCCACAAACCCTGGGTACATTTAGAATCCCCATGATCTTGGAAGAAAAGGACGCACATTTGGCGTGGATACCTTATGTGGTCAAAATGTTACAGGGGCCTAAGCGCAAAGTACCCCAAATAGCCCAAAAAAGGCTTAGCACAGGGGGTGGAAAGGCCTAGCAGCTCAGAGGTTAATGTGATGAACATTTTACTTTGTATATTAGTGTGGTGCCCTTTGACAAAGCCAATAGGAGTGCCTTTTATATTATTGTGGTAATCCCTAACAAAGCTAATAGGCTTGCCTTGTATGAGGATGTGCTGACATTTGACAAAGCCAATAGGCTTGCTTCATTTAAAGTGATTCTCTCTATTCTCATGGTCCATCTGGGATAGGGGGTATTGTGCTTTTGGGGGTCATGACACATTAGGGGCCAAATGTGATTTCAGAATGTCACCAATGGTATTTCTGTAAGCCTGGTGTATATATTCGTAATCAATGTGTTGCATTAAGTGTTGTGTGTGTAATACAGGTAATTTTCGTTTTTCAAAGAAAAGGCACTGAGTGTTATTGTGTTATTATTGCTTGCCAGCGAATGGTGATTACTAGCCCACACCACCTCCCCTGAGTAGGCCTTCTAATTCTCTGCTCGCTAGTCCGAGAGAGTTAAGTGCTACAATGAGGTGCTGGGTTCCCAGTAAGGGTGTATTGTGGACCTATTACATGTGAAGGCCTCACATCCTGCAGAACTAATAACTCAATGTCTAGAATCCCAAAGCAACAACGGCGGACCTCCTATGCCGCACCTCGTGTCAGTTCCTATATGTCCGGTCGCTGTGCAGACTACCCCTACGCCAGTCGTTGGATGACGTCACTGTGCTCCAGATCAGAGAATAATGCAACAAATGGGGGTGCACAGCTTAAGAAGTCAAATGGACCAGTGTAGATAGAAAAAGTGATAGCTGTATGTGGCAGAAAGAACTTCCAATCGATATCTTGAGAAGGGGATCCAACAGTAATAGGGTTGCCCCACGGGAAGAAATCAACGACCAGGTATAATCTTTTATAATCACCCAGTACACTCCAAGGATGGATGGTGTCTTGAGTCAGTATGATGAAACAGAAGCAAAGGTCAATTGGAAAGTTGATTTGGAGTGCCTCTATCTTTATAAGGTATAGTGTATTGCACCATAACCCATATGTGTAATAGCTAGAAAGGGTCCATTTGACTTCTTAAACTGTGCACTCCCATTTGTTGCATAATAACTCAATGTCTTACACTCAGGCACTTGTGTGGAGGACCTTGAAGGACCTAAAGCATTTTTTGACTTGGCTAGAACTTTGGTGTCGTTTGACTAATCTTTCTGAAATTTCCCAAAAAAGTGTCAAGGAAGGGTCTGTGTGTCATGGAAAGTTTGGGGGTGATCCGTGCAGTGGGGACTGAGAAATTGTGCTGTGAAAAAAGGGTGCATTGGTAATGTTAATTCCCATAGGAATCTTTAGCCACAGCTACAGCCTGAACCACTGAATGGACTTACACCAAATTTGGCAGAGAGGTAGATGTTGGTTCAACTAAGTGTCTTTTGATTATTTGGGGTAAATCTGTTCAGTAGTTGTTGAGAAATGTAAGTTTAAAATTACAGTGATATCTCTGGTCGCAAAGCCTTTGCAGACAAAGACGAGCTTGTGCAGGGAAATACACTGCTCGGGTTGGCTGCCAACACTTCAACCAGAAAGTGTTGGCAGCAATCTTTAAATTAAAGAACAGGGGACAGGGTAGGAATACCCTGACCCCCAAGCAATTTGCGGTATTCACAAATTTGCGGCAATAAAAAAAGCAAGCGCTTGCTTGAAAAGAACCCCGTGGGTGGGCCGGGTACTGGAGGCATATAATCTATATAAGAGTTGGGTGCACAGGGCCTCTCTCCTAGGGCTTAGAAAGCCCCGGAGACCGCCTCCTACCCGAGGCTATCATTATTATTAGTGCATGTAGTACCACTGAACCCGCCCGCAGCCATGGGGACCGCCAGTTCGTTGGGGCACATGCATATTAAAAGAATTAAAAGCCACCTTCCCGGGCTAAAATAAATAAATAATGATGTGTGCAGGGGCTATAGCCCCACCACGCAGCCCCGGGCACCGTCACCTCCCTGGTCCACAAATACACTAATGAAGGGGTCCGTTGCGGGCCCCGGGGACCACCACCTACCCGGGGCTATCTATATACAAAATGAGAGGGGGCTTGCAGGGCTCCCTGCATGAGCCATAGATGGCTCTGAACTGTCACCCCTCTCAGGGCCGGCTCCAGGAATGTCCCGGTGTGCCCAACCCCGGGACATTGCAGTTTGATATGGGATGGCAGAAGCACTGCTCCCACCATGCCATAGCAAACAGTGTGCTCCTCTTGGAGCAAGCTAGAGCATTACGTTCTCACTTGCTCAAAGCTGAGCACACTTTGCTTTTTACATCTAGGGAGCTGCATTTTAGCAGATCCCTGGGTGTAAAAAGCAATGCCAGGTCCCGCAGGAGGCGGGAGCCGGCCGGGACCGCTGGGACACTCAGGTCCCCCCTGAGTTCCCCAACGAGATGGCCATGCCATGGGGATGGGGACCCTGGGCCCGAAAATGTCCCAGGAGGGTGGCCGCTCAGGCCCCCTCCCTGTTAGGAAGAAAGAAAAATGGACGGGCCCTGGGGATAGGGTCCGTGGGGGTGAAATCGGTCTGCCGAGGGGAACTGTGCGGCATCCCTCCCCTTTAAAAATTAAAAATATAAAGGCTCGGCCCCAGGGGATGTGGTCCGCCGGCTGAAATTGACCCATATATAATAAATAGGGGCAGGCCCTGGGGGATGGCTTCCCTGGGCTGAAAATGGCCCAGGGAAGGGGGGCCATGCGGCTCCCCTTCCTTTAATTAATGAAAGGGCTGGCCCGGGGCATGGGGTCGCCAGGCCGAAAGTGATGTCACTGACCATGTCATGAGTGATGCAATATGTGAGGTCATAAGCATGCATTGCAGGGGTATAAGGTATAGTTAGCTCAGGTAACTATAACTGCCGAATTTCTCTGGTTTTGTACAAGTGAAATCTGTCCTTGTAACCTTTGTTTTATTCAGTGAATATGTATGAGTGATGCAATATTTCAGATCAGATCACAGGAAGTGTATGGTGGTGTGGGAGCAAGTTGTGGTTAGCTGAATAAACATAAATGATGAAATTCAGTTTTAATTTTGTTTTGAAATATTAGTTTTTATCCAGAATGTTTATTAATTAATAGTATTAAATTGATTGCTATATCTTTTTTATAGTATATGATAGTCTCATAAGCGTAAATAATATTTTTACAGGTGGTACATTTAGTGGAAATAGTTTAATTTTTTTTTATTTTGTACATTAAGACATTTTTTAATGTGGAGCAAGTCACTACCAGACCACACAGTGGCGTAACGATAATTGAGGGGGCCCCCCTGCAAGGCACGTGGAGGGGCCCCCTCTGGACTCTATCAGGAGCTCCCTGGCCGAAGTGCAGTGCTGAGGGGGCCCCCTGGAGCTTTGGGGCCCCCCTGCACTGCGGGGGATGCGGAGGCCTGTGTTACGCCCCTGAGACCACAGAGATTCACTTACCGTTTTTAAACTTCTTGTCAGCCGATACCTGAATTTTAATTGGGCGGGCTTCAGTAATTTGTTGTTAAATGGTTGTTTTAGGGGCTGTTCTTACCTCTGTTCACTAGCTAACGTCTCCACAAATCCACTCCCAGAACATCACGAATCAATACTAATTAAATTGTATTTCAATTTTGGAAAGAACAAATCAGTGTTGTCATCGTCACGGACCTTTTAACTAAAGGAGCTGCTGAATCTCCAGCTGTGAATATCTGACATTGAAGGCCTAATTCACGTTCAGTTGTAAATGGTCTGTCTCGACCTGAATTGTTTACTTCAGTCAGTTGAATTTCCTAAAATATTTTGTAATTATAGAACAGCAATTAACCAGGGGACCCTTAATATCACCCTGCTACAAATGACATGAAAGTGCTACAATCGAAACACAGCACCAGGGCCAGCTTTAGGGAAGTGCAGCTGCACCTGGCCCTGAGCTGTGGGGGAGCCTATATTTAGAAATACCTTATGGGTTTCTTGTGTGTCCAGCAGTTTTCAGGAACCAATAAGAATGTCAAGATTACTCTTGTGGTTTATGTCCCTGCTGGAGGGAGATCAGAGTTTTGCCTAGTGGCACTTTTGACTCATCATAAAGTAGTGCAGAGGGTTAATATGCTTCCTACAAAGAACATGTACCATGCAGATCACAGAAGTGTATTTTATGTGGTTAGCTCAGTGCGCTACTGCTTTTTTTCACAGAGATCCTTTTGTTACTTGAATTTCCTAAGTTACAATCCTAATCTAGTGCAATGACTGATGAACTCTCATCAAGGAGCTGCATGCAAACTGCATGGTATAGGTTAAAACATTATGCTTTTTCCCCAATCTTTCATTTTCCTAATGTTTTTAAAAAGGGATTGGTCGGGTACAAATGCATTCTCATTACTAAAGTCAACCACAACCAATGTGCCGCGTTTTAATTCCTGAGTTTGTGCTACTTCGGGTCAAATACTCAAAAAATATACTGCCTACTAGTATGGATGATATGCGATTCCACTTTTTTTTTTTAACAGAGTTTTATATAGCGTGAACTTGATCAGAATTGGGTATCAGAGCGCTTTACATAGCACCAGTTGCATTACATGAGGACCCATTCATTTTTTTTTGTTAGGCACGTGTAGATTAAGTGATTTGCCCAGAATCACAGGATGTTCAGCATTATTGCCGAAACTCGAACCCAGTTCCCCAGATTCAAGTTCGACCGCTCTAGCCGTTAGGCCAACTCCTCTCCCTTCCATTGCAATCCTTATTGCCTTATATAACATTTCCTTTAGACTGATTTATACATATACGTCTCATTGTCTCTGGATAATGTGTGTGTCAAATGCAAAGTACTCTGACACCCTACACTGGTATGAGTAGCTCTATACAACAAATGAAATGTATGTGAGAGAGGGGCTATGGAGTGATGAGGGGCACAGGGGCAGGATGGTAGTGAGGGAATCTGTGGAAAAGAAGGTCATCGGGGGGTGCCAAAAAAGATTGTCCCACCAGGCACCACCAGCGCTAAAGCTGCCCCTGCACAGCACAGCACAATTACAACCTCGAATAGTACGTTTCCTTGATCTAGGAGATGCAATGCCCCCATGTCCATCCTTGCAAAACCCCCATGACTTCCACTGCTCATACTTGAAACATGTTTCTCTATCCAATTTTCAGGGAATCAGTGATTTTGGGTTCATTAAACAATACCCATTGTGTGCCCCTGGGCTTTAAGGAGTTTCTTCCTCAGGCGCTGACTGCAGTCGTTACAGCAGGCATATTTTCAATTTATTTTAATTGTGGCCACCAAAGTTAGTTTGTTGACACATCGTTCCAAGTTACAATGTTGTGAACAAATAAAAGGAAATGGGCTTGTGCCCCAAAGAGCTCTGTTCCATGGGAAAAATAGTATTCCACTAATATTGCTAACTTTATTGCACTTAAATCTCACTTCTGGCTACTGTAATTTAACCCAGACCTGGAAGCAATTTTCACACTACAAATGTAAAAAAGAAGGCAACCCGAAAGATTGATGCAAAGCTAGCTCAAAAAAGACACTTGGCCAGTGGCTTCCAATATTTCCAAGCAGTTATAAGAAAAGGCGCATCCTTGCTGAAATGTATATGTGTTTCTTGGCAATGTGAACAACTTCATGAAGCTTCATGCTCAACCACTGAAAATGTGTACTCAAGAAGATATTATAAGAGTGGGGGCCTGAGTATATTTTGTTCCATGGCTTCTGTACCTAATCTCTTATCCATGTCTTAAGCATTTTGTATAGTTATTGTAATTCAACATTATTTTCTGCATTGATATGAACTATTTAGAAATGTTGATCTTCAGAGTGGCATATCTTATCACGCAGGCCTGATTGCAATTATTCTGTTTGTTGCTACTACTTTCTCCTGTTTCTTTCCAATATTCCTAATGGCTCCTAATGCTAAAGATTCATTGGATGAAAAGGTTATTACTTTTTCCTTGATGTGGACTGAAATGTCATAGCGTACATTTGTAAGTGTCTGAGGATTTGCCGTTTCTTTAGTCCCTCTGAAGGGGATACTTTTTCATATGACACAATGTACATAATTAAGCACCTGTCTCAAGTGCCTCCCGTTTCAATTTGCATTTGCATGAGTTAAGCACGGTATATGCATTTTGAGTGTCTCTCAAATACGTAATGATGCGTCATCCGTACTGTGCGAAAAAGCTGAGGGCTGGGTCACATCTCTTGAGGTAAGGGATGAATTTGTCAGCTGTTTCTCGGAAGGATTATCATGACAGTGACTCACTTCAATAAAAAAGAAAAGAAGCACTAAAAAGGATATCTCTTGCATTAAGTAGTTTCTGTCACATGTTTATGATGCAGGTTGTCACACTCCTCTGTGTACACTGCACTTATCGAGCATGTCTGTATTAATACACCTTTCTCTGTGTTGATGCTTTTCACTTTTTATCAACCTACGTTTTCACTGGTTTTGTGACTCTGTGTCCTCTGACACAATCTTGAAATGCCAAAGAGCCTTATTACGAGTTCGGCGATCCGACCGCTGTAGGCCCGCATTCGCCCCTGCCAGCAGCCCATGGTGCTACGAGTTGTCCACTGGCCCTCGGTGTGGAGGCGAAGATCTTGCAGCAGTGGCAAGTACTTTTCCAAATATATCGATGCCTGTGTGTGCATTTTGACTGCAGATGTGTCGGATGCACACATATGCATGATATATGTGGAAAAATACCATATGGGTTCAGCCCATATGTGGGCACTCCTGGCAATGGATATATGGTACGAAAAGGACTTACCTGTAGATCACCCCACACAGGGCTGTAATCCTCAATGTGAAGATCCTGCTGTGAAAAGGAGACCTGGAGAAAGGGATCCATGTCAGAATCTGCCTGGAAGAACAATTACAGGGTGAGTACGCAACCCATTTCCTTCGTCACCTTGAAGGAAGGCGGTCGGTCCGTTCATTGAACAGGTGCCTCGTAATACGGACAGCAGTGCAGCTCCCCTATACAGCCCTATGGCAGTCCAGCGGTGGTATTCGCAAATGCAATCTGCCTAACTTGTAATATGGCAGTCGGACCACCGAGATCCCCACACTCGGAACACCACAGCCGATACGGAGGTCCACAGGACCGCTAAACTCGTAATAAGGCCCAAAGTGTTTCAATGCCAAACTGAAGGTGCACATCCCTAAACTAGTACTTTTTCAAAATAGTTACACCGAAGTAACTGTTAAAGTTTCCAGTAAAGCCATCCTTTGTTGACAAACAAATCTACTTAATTGTGTAGACGTTAAATGTAATATGTGGGCTTCTGTGTATATTTACACTACCTACATATATGTCCAAAGTGAATGACTTCAGACACACCATTGGGCACTCACTGGGCTTCAGCTTTACTAACACAGCAGTAAAACATGGCAAGGAAATTGCTTCACCTCGTAGAAAGCCTTCTTTCATTTATGTTAACCTAGGTGTGCGTTGTATGCCTACAGGTAAGGCATATTGAATATTAATGAAAAGTATGTTCCTGCAGTGAATAGTTGTAAAACGGACTTTTGTCACAGACTAGGCAGGACAAAACTTTCCATAAATAGGCCTGTTTGTAAATAAAACCGAATGTCATAACTCAGCCTGTGAAACTACTAGAGAACCAATGCAAAGTTCTTTTTCAACTGTTATCAAAATAGCTAAAGCAATTTGTTATAAGTGTAGTAAAAAAGCATCTTCAAAAAAGTAAAGTTTGTACTTCTGCATGAAATCAAACTAATTTATAACAAGTTTGCCTGGTAGCCATAGTTCAGAAACTGCTATCAACAACTCAAACTAGGGTAATTACTGACCTCCTGAAAGGCAATTGTGTTGCCTCTGACAACAGGAAGATGAAAGTGATGGCAATAGTGAAAAAATAAACAGATGGCAATAAAATGACTGCTACAACAGCTCATCCTTTTACGCCTAGATTCCAAAATGGCATTTCAGGAAATGAAAGCATTACTTCCCAGAGACAAACTAGACTTTCTGTCTTGCTTCCAACAAGAGAGAAATATCTAACACCGGTAGTAATGTATCTAATTTCAATAGGTGCATGTCTGAAATCAAACACAGAAGGAAGAAGCCAACGACCAACTTCACTGAGAAAGTTTGCTGTAAGTTGAGAAATAAGGTCCTGATAAATGAGGTGGGTTTTCAATGGAAAGGTGTTAGGATGGGTTGTAGAGAATTCTAAAGAGAATCCAGCAGTCATTCGACAGTGTACATTATAAGAATGGTGTAGTAATAATCATGTTGCCTAACTGTCTTGTGTATTTGCCTAGTAAATTCTTATTAAAACTAGTCACTTATATTCTGCAAAAATATAGATAACCCTTTTATTGTTATTATTTATTGCAAGTTTTGTTGTTTTCTGATTGGAGGAAAGTATTCTGTTGCTATTTTGTTGATCCACTCTAACAAAAAGGATGGAGAGAGAACTCCTTTCCATGGACGTCATGATAAGTATTGAAAAGAAAGAATGATTTCTTTTGCATAATGCAATGTCAGAGAAATACTGAAATTTGATTGGGGCAAGAATCCTTATGTGATATGAAGAATCTCAATGTGTGTGAGCTTTGCACTGATCAAAATTACACACTGGAAGTTGAGTGCTAATTTAGAGGAGAAAATATTTCAAGGGCCAGAAACGAGAGTTGGAGTTTTTTTTACACAACAACAAAATTGGGAATCGATCATGTCTGAGGTCGGATGAACTATTATTATTTTTTTTGTAGAGTTTTATATAGCGCAAACTAGACCTGAAGATATCGGGTATAAGAGCGCTATACATGCGCACCAGTTTTGTTACACACAGACACATTCATTTTTGTTAGGCACGGGGAGATTAAGTGGTTTGCCCAGAATCACAGGATGTTAAGCGTCATTGCCGAGACTCGAATCCGGTTTCCCAGCTTCGAGGTCGACCTCTCTAGCCGTAAGGCTACATCCCCTCCCCAATGTTATTTGTTTCACAAATTTGTGAAAGCACAGGTCAGGAACTTCAGAGATCAACGCTAGCATACTTGATTCAGGACAAAGACCTACAATATTCAAGTGGCAAGGAGAGTAAGAGCTGAGAAATAATCTGGTATTCCTTTTGAAAAGGAAACAATCAATGCCTATTGTAAGAAACTAGATAAATATTTAGGGTGGGTGACTGCCCACCTCAATGAACAATCACAACTCTTGTCAGGCTGAACCTCCAAAGTCATTAAATTAAACCTGGGCTCATCCCCAGGGTAGCTATCAGACAAAACAGACATGCTTAATTTAGGGAAATGTATAAAATATTTATGCAGTTGCAAAAACAGTAAAAAGGTGAAAACACCAAACAATTGAAATCCCACACTGAATTGTAAAACTAAAGTAAAAGTAATGAGTAAAATGACAACACATAAAAAATAATAATATGGGGAACTGGAGATATTAATTCTTTGAGTGAAAATAGACCAGCACCTAGGCACGACTTAAGGCAGACCGTGATGCAGCCTGGGATGGATATATCAACCAGATTTGGCCTGGCTAGAGGTTGTACCCTGCAATTTAGGGGCCAATTACGATGCCGGACGGACCATGTCTGTCCGGCATCGTTCTGGAACTGGAACCAAACAACCTCCTGTCTTCAGTTCCATTCCAGGAATTAGGATGCGACCGAACCCTGTTCAGTCACAATTCTATACTTTGCTATGGGAGCATGCATTCCGAACGAAATGCATGCTTTCATAGCAAAATGCTAAGGTGCAGTTCATCCCTGCACCATTCGGCAGCCTTATACCCATGGGGGCCCTGCTGGGGGCCCCCAAATCTGTTTCCCAATGCCTTTTTTTTCCGGAAAGGCCAGCACAAAAAGGCAGTGGGAAAGTGGCATTGTAATCCCTTGGCTGGAAAAAGCCTGCCGGGGTATTACTATGGGACTACCAAATGGTGGACAGGCTCTCTGAGCCCGTCGTTAGCCATTCGGAAGACTGATTCGGATTCTCTTCCGACGGAGCCCATTGAAATGGCTCGGTCGGAAGGTAATCCGAATCTGTGATTATGATGCAGGCAGGAGGGCTCTGACCGACTATCGAAGCCCTTCCTTCCCGCATCCTAATCCGGCTCTTAGTCTTTTTTTGGAAGCCAAAATTCTTAAGCCGGGCAAAGCTGCAGGCTACATTTGAGGAAGTCTTCACAAAGTCACATAGACTACGGCAGAGGTACACTCGAAGATGTTGGTTTTGGTGGGAAAAGCTCTGAGTGAGAGAAACGTAATTTTTCTTCTGGGGATGTCCATCCACCGGACTGATACTTTTGGCTCATTCAACGGCACAAGACTGCATTTGTATGAGGTTATGAGCTTCATGAGGCCGTACGCCAGGTCTTTGAGGGCCTCGTGAATGGAATCTGCAGCTGTGGAGAAACCTGATTTCTTTTCTCAGCAATGTCATGCCTTGGTCGGATAGGCTGGAATGGGTTGTCCTGGTCCTCTGGAGGTCTGGAAGTCCAAAGTTTTTCTAAGCCTAGCTTCTCAGGACAGGTAGGAGAAGTCTAGTTAGACAAAACCAAGGGTTTCAAGATCTCAGGAACAGCACTTGGGGGCCAGGACTTACTTAATGAGAGGCCACCTTCAGGGTTGAGGTCAGGTCCAACTGGCACTGGAACTGCTCAGCTGGGAACGTCAGAAAAAGGACTCTTGCATTTTAATGTAGCTCTGTATCCACACAGTAGGTCAGCAATCGGAACCTCAAAGTCCATTTCTTTGTTTTGGGTACGAGAGAGAGCAGATGCTGGCCTTCAGGGCTCCTCTCAGGTCATATACAGCAGGTCCATTCCTCTTCTGTTGTTTAGCAATTTGAGAAAGTGTTCTGAGGAGGGTGCCTGAGGGTGCCACATTTATGCCTGGCACTAGCCAGTGGGTGAGAGTGACTCCTTTCCTCTCCATATCCATTGGGGTAAAAGTTCCCAGGGGGTACTCTAACCACTTTTGCAACAGTTTCCATTTATCCTACTGCACAAGATTCCATAGTACTCTCCACTCCCAAAACGTTTGATAAGGAAACACCTCTCCCTTTGTGCAAAGCCTATGATCCCACCCAGAGTTGTAGTCAGGTTAATAGCCAGTCCCCTCCTCTGTGGCTAAGGTAAAATGCAGTCCCCCCACTCCCAAAACCCGAGATGGGCAAAACCTTCTTCCCTTGTCAGGAGCCTGTGTGCCCACCTGGATATGTGGTCAGGATAATAAGCAGTCCCCTCCTCTGTGGTCACTCCAAACCAGTTTTGGGACATTGGGAGGACAAAGATCTTCCTGCGAGGTGAAGAGAAAACACCACCCCACGTCAAAGACATTGCCTGTGTGCTAGGATTATTATTCATACCTCATCAGCGCTAATCAAACACTTTTTGCTGGATAGCTGATGCAGATTAGCCTCCAGGAGCTTCAGACAGGGACATTTATTACAAATCCAACTTCACCAGTAGGTTGGGCTTTTAATAACTATTATAATGATTGGTTTATTCATATTTCTACCTGTCCCCAATCCTGAGATATCAAAATGTATATTTAATCATGCGTTCCAATTTTAACTGTGGGCCAGCTAGGGAAACAACCATTACAATGCAGTCATTACAACGCACTACCTTTACAACACAGTCATTACAATGCAACATCCTTTACATTGCATGCCATTACAACGCAGCCATTACAACGCATGTAATTACAATGCATGCCCCTACAACGCATGCAATTACAACGCATTATAAGGTAAGTAAAAGGAAACAGTTATTTTTACCCCTACACTATCCAACACTTACCCTACTGTTGCACGCACTGGAGTGGGAATAGTAATTTTTCACCCCTACACTAACACTACTGTTGTCCTAAAAGTATTATGCATGATAATTGTTGGACTTGGCCCTTTTGGCAGGTTCACCCCTTGCATTTATCCTAGCCTTTTTCCCTATGTAGTGTTAGTGGTTTTAGGCCTCTAGGCACTTTAGCACTGTGTCCCAGTGTAAAGTGCGTGCGCTCTGTGTTACATTTAGTGAGACTGGCCTGCCATCCCATAGGAATGCTTGGGGGATATGTGTGTCCATGGTAATTCCTGGTGTGAGAGGAGTGCAGGGTCGAGTTTAGTGTGTTCGAAATTGTGAGAATAAATGCTGTGCAATGGTGTGCGCAGATTTATTGTGACTGGTGGAGAAGAGCCACTTTTAGAAGTTGGCATTTCTGTGTGCTATGTGTCTGCCTGCCTGATGTGGAGTTTATGTCTGGCTTGTGATTGACAGGTGCTGGATGGTGTGGGGAATTCCAGGAGCCAGGGTGAGTCAGCCCAGTGGTGAATAGAGAGATCTGCATCTAGATGGGAGGGAGGAGTTGCACCTGGGACCTGAATAGGGCTGTGCCTTCCCTCCACAATGCTGGCTCCGCCCCCTGTGGTGCGTCTGAGCACGTAGCCCCCACCTGACAAAAGAGAGAGGAGCTGAGCACAACAAAGTGCTCCAAAGCCCCCCTAAACCAGTTGCATCTGGTTTTCCCCCAGCCCTGTGCTGGGGGAACAAAGGAAACATGTGTATAAAAGAAGGGGCTTTGACCCCATGAAGGTGTTCTCTGGTGCGCTGGTCCTGACGCTGGAGGCTGCTGCTGCTGGGCTCCAGGAGGAACCGCCACAATGGACTGCCTCCCTACTGGAGGGCCCTGTGTGCTGGCCTGCCTGAGCCCAGCCTTGTGCCCCCCTGAACTTTTACTGGGCAGAGCGCTTTATTTATCATTTTTGGAAGAACGCTAGGCAGAGGAAGCTTTTCCCTCCTGTATTTTACTGGGGCAGTAGAGTCCCTCTAGGGACATGACGAGTGACTTGCAGTGCTGCTGCCGTACCAACAGAGGGAACCCCAGCCATAGGGATTCCCCCATACTGCTGAGAGAAGGCGGGAGCCCACCCCGCATCATTGCTGCTTTTTGCCATATTAAAACGGCGGGTGCCCACCCCGCGTTGCCTGCATGCTGACAGAGCGGGTGCCCACCCCGCTGATCCTTACTTTCTTTGGCAGGAGCCCACCCCGTACTGAGGAGCCGTCAAAGGAAAATCACTGCCATGACCCGGGTGCCGTGGAGCGCGACACCGGAAGTCAGGCGTCTGTTGCCTGAACCGGGGCAGGAACGCCAGCAGAGCCAATCCCTGGCCGGCGCCACTGGAACCCAGGCAGCGGAAGCCTGAGAGTCGGTGCAGCCAGGAAGAGAAAGTCGTGGGGAGCTCGGAGCCTTGCCCACTCGGTATCGAAGTCCCGGGTCCCAGGAGGGAGCCTGGGTGAAGCAAGGCAGACCCAGAGGCATGGCGGGGCTCCCATATGGTGAGGAGAGCCCCGCGATGTGCTAAATCGGCCGGAGGAGCAAGCCTGCCGGATCAGTCAGCGCCGAAGGAGCCCGGTGAGTAGGGGCTTCTCTTCTTGCTGTCTGAGCGGCCCCGCACCTGACAGCAGGCTGGTCCAACGGTGGCATATTTGTTTTCCGAGACCCAGAGCGGGACTCCAACATTGAGAACTAGTTTGTCCCCAGTGCTGGGGCCAAGTTCCCCTCAGTGGCGCCGCCGTAGCGGCCCACTGCAACGTGGGGGGCAGATTGTGTTGAGAAGCCCCAGTGCTGGCCCAAGAGGCACCGGGAGTTCCATGCTTCCTTTGTGCATCTTCCCCAGCTGTCCGGCGAGAACGCAGGCAGCTGCAACGAGGGGGCCATTTTATATTTAGCAGTCCCTGAGTGGGACTTGGGGGCATTTCGTTTTGAATCTCAAAGAGGGGCTCAGGAGGCACGCTGGTGCCCAGGCTCATTTTCCCAGCTGCCCAGCAAGTAGTGGGCAGCTGCCACGTTTAGGCTTGAACTTTTTGCGCACTCTACTTTTGCTGCATGCGCAACCAGCCCTGACACTGTTGGACATAGGGCGTTGGAGCGCTGTGAGAGGCCAGTTGGCCTGGGGACTGTTTTCATGTGCTGTGCCCCCGCTTGGGGCACACTGTGTTTATGCCTAAATGTGATGTCTACTGCTCAATGCCTTTATGCCCTGATCTATGCCTCTAATGATGTTTATGGTTATGAGGTTCGTGCGTAGTGTGGTTATGCTAAGGGTTTTTAGGCCTAATATGTTTTAGGCCTAATGTGAGGATTATTGCAAAGTGGGATTTACGTTGCATGAACTAGTCCTTAGTTCAGTATTTCACCAGTAGTTACTGGTTGTGCTCTACATTTATTATTTGTTCTACATTTATATTTGGTGATTTATGATTGTTCTGGCAGTGGCCCAATTGGCCCTGTCAGGTGTATATAATCCCCTGTAGATACTGCCCAGTGCCAGTTGGCACAGTGTATATTATGTGATTATGATCTAATGTGTTTATTATAATACAAAGGCTAATTTTATATATAATCTTGTGTGGCGCTCCTTTTGTGGTGTGCCTGGGGTGTTGTTGCTGTGTGCGTGTGCAAACGCTTTACACATTGCCTCCGGGATAAGCCTGACTGCTCATGCCAAGCTACCAAGGGGGTGAGCAGGGGTTATCTTTGGCGTGTAACTCCCCAGCCCTGACTAGAGTGGTGGTCTCTGCCTGGCTTTGGCGCAAGCCTTAGCCAACCAGAGATCTCATTTCTAACAGTAATGGTATGCATTGTAATGGAATGTGTTGTAAGTGTAGTTTCTAAATATGCGTCGTGATGGCATGCGTTGTAAAATCATGCGTTGTAATGGATGTTGCGATGTAAAAAACAGTTATAAAGGCATGTGTTGTAAAAGTTTGCGTTGTAACGTGTCCTACTCGGCCAGCTACAGCCTTCCTACAGAAAAACAGTTTTTGGGTGCCAACCACTGTAAGGACCTTAACTTTACATTTCTGCATGCCCTACTTTAAATACCATGCACCTTGCCTTTTTGGCTGCAAGGCCTACATAGGTATGACCCATTAATATTTATAGGAAGTTTTTCTCCTACCAAAAAGGGTTATTTTGACAGGTGGCATTGCAGGTTTTACACTGCAGGTATGACACCCACAGCAGACAAAGGTTGGAAAAATGCGCAAACTTTGACTATTGGCTATTGAATGGCAATGCACCTAATATTTCTTAATTCTGGTCCTTGGAGGCAGTGCTATTGGTTAGCAAGGGGGTGTGAAACTGTCACGATGAACACCTGAAATCGTGATTTACATATATGCCTTCTTCATGCATAAAGGTGTGTCTTTTGTTGAGTTCACATGGCTGTAAAGGTCTGTACTAGTCTATGCGATGATAATATGGTATGTTGACTATCACAACATTATGCATGTAAGGCTAAAATAAAATAATCATAACAAAACTTCAGAATGCCCCAAACTGCCTCTTTTTCCATTGAAACACACTGATCACATATCCAGAGCAAGGAAATTCCTACGGTGCCTTCGAGTCATATAACACACACATTTCAATTGCATCGTCGCAATACAGAGCATCTTTCTAGAATATTTGTGTACAGTTTTAATGGTTTACTGATCTAAGGCCAGGTGTAGGAAATTGCTAAGGTCACCGGGCCTGCTAAACAAGTCTCAGCTTGATTTTAAAATGAGCACGCTGCTGCCGTTTAGTGCAGCACCTACAGTGTGGGACTAGCCTGGCATTATTTGGATGTGCCCAGTCACTTGCACTGAATGGTAAATGTCATTAGGTAAACATTAAAACTTAAACTGTAGAAAGGCTCTGACTTAAGATGTACCAGTTGTGGCTTGGAGAAGTGAGACATGTTGTCTCCTCTATGGCAAATGCCACATAATCACACTGCTGAGTAATAAGGCTGCTGTATAATCTGCAGCGATCGCTTCAAAAAATATAACAGTTCAGTGCACAGAAATGTTTTTTCTGCGCCGATGGCATTTTACATTTTTCCAATTTGATTTAGGAGTATATTTTCACAAAAAGAAATGTATACAAATAATAGAAGGTTTAAAATTCTAAAAAGAGATTTAAAAATATAAAGGGTCAGTAACCAACACTGCCTGTGTTTGTAGTAAACGAGAAAATAACGGCCTCAGCCATAGGAGAGATGTGACGGATGATGCATTTTTTTCTCAAATATCTGTTCTTATGAATCCTAAGCATGGGCACACAAAGAAAACATGAATCAGATTGTGCACAGGATGAAAACATAAGAGGAATTGTTTACTTCTCATTGAACTAGTAGGTCTACTCAGACTCAGAAAGTCACAAAAAACCCTTCACATTTCAGCTTCTATATTTGCCTTTAACTTCAACTGCTTTTTTTAAAATCTAGCAATCAATCTATACATGGGATAGTGGAAGTCACTGCGGGGATCAGCGATCATGTTGAGGAGCGAGGCTGAAGGCTGAGTTCCTTCGTAGGGTCATGGAACACCATGGCGACTCGCAATAGCTTTAAAATGTAAGGCGGGGGTACTTTATTCCTTATAATATATGAACATTCCCACAAACCACTCAAATCCTTTGTGCATTCCTCTTTCATGTGAAAGAGATAGCACGTTAAAAGAAAAATAGTGTAGCTCCAATGTGTAGAAATATGCAGAGAGATTCTGTCTTTTCTATAATTACCTACAGCCTTAAAAAAACATGAATATCACCTTTTTGCTTATCACTGTTCATATTCAAAAACAGAGCAAAAAAAGGAAATGCCATGTTTCGTTTTCTTAAACTGCAGCTTTAATTATGTTCCATGTCCTGCCTTTCACCTTGGTGTCTGCCTTTGGCAGCAGTCCTTGTAACTTCAGAACTCAACTGTAATAAGTTGTTGCAGTTGAGTAACTATGCAATTTCTTTGTTACAGGTTACTAAGTATGTTAGGGATTGCAGTATCTCAGGTATAAAGGCAAATATCCGATTCATTGCTTTTAGTCTAATCAATACTTTTAAACTAAGTTTTGAACTTCAGTTTTGTACGTTTTGCTATTATTACCAGTTCAGTAACATTATGTTATATATTATAAAGTGCTCGGCCACTCTAAGGTCTCATGGCACAGTTGTAAGTGTTGCTTGGTTATGAGTTTACCTTAAATAAATGAAAAGACAAGAGGCATTTGGCAAAACAGGAACAAGTTGGTTTAATTAAATACTGCGATCGGGAGAGGCTCAACCGAGTGCGTCTGCAAAAAGTCTCGTGATGAGCAAAGTTTTGCCCGCTGTTATATACAGTTCATGAGGTACAATATAGCAATTTCCTACATTCCAAAAAATCATCTCAGTTATAAATCAACAAATGCGGGCATCTGATAAGGACACAGATGGCTTTCGACCTCGGGTAGAGCTAGTGTGGGCCAGTGTGTATGTGTACAGGCGTCCGGCATGAGGAGTGCTTGATCACTATACGCGGTGTGCATGTCGTGTCCTGATTGGTTGAGTATTTCTATCTACATGCGGTATCTAGCTTTGTGGTATTTTGGGGAGCGCGAGCCCTTGGCCAAACGTGTTTTATTGGGGCCAATTTCCACTTGTCCTGTTTGCGGTGCAACTATCTATCTGTGGGATCGATCAGGGTTTTCCCTGCGCACGCGTTCATCTTTAGGTTAAGAGAGTGACGTGGTATTTGATAGCCGTGGGTGTGGAACGTAGGACTTGTCTAACCACGTATCTCTGATCGGGGTTGATGGGGAGGTCACCTTGCGTGTATCCGACAGAAATGATATTAGTTCATTGAAACTCCTGAAAATAATATGGCAGTCACTGGTATAATTTCTATTGACATCCTTAATATTGTGCATATAGTTATCATAGCATACATTGACATTGTTCTTATTGGTATTGACAGGGTTAAGTTTGCTTAAGTGATAACATACATCAACATTGTTTTTACTAGCAACAGTATTGTCATTTGTGCATGGATTATGACTAGGGGTCCCGGGTTTATGATATTTGTTTTTGTTGCCATTTCCGTCTGTATTTATTTATATTTATTATTTGAGCATTTTATCTGTGTTTATCGACATTTATTTTTGCCACAAGCAAAAGACGACGCTGTAGCTAGTATTTTTCCACATTTGTTTAAATTGACAATGCACGCTTGTGCTCGGTGGTTATTGGTCAACACAATACATTCATCTGAAAACTTTGCCATTGTAGAACAAGCACATGTGAATTTCAAGAGATGTTGAGGACATTAAGGCTCTTTCTTGTTTGTTAATGAAATGAAGACCAGTGAAAACCCGTTCAATATTCGCTGAGGATACTGGAATGGCCAAAAGATTCAAAGAAAATTTACACAGTGTTGGCCACTTGCTTCTGAGAACGCCAGTATGTCATTTCACTGATATCTTTTTGAGGATAAAGGTGCATTAAATATTTGGTGAATTCTTCTTCAACAACATTCATTAGGTCATCAGAAGCTCCAACCAACATGAATAAATCTTTGTAATCATTGAAATCCTGACTAAACTGAACTTTCTTGAATGGATCCAGGATTGTAACCCGTTTCCAAAAAGAGCTGTAACTAATTTGCCCAGCCATGTTACGAGCTAGGACAGCATCCCACTTGTTGTTCAGTGCATCTTTATAAGTAATCATCTCTTTTATTAGGGCATTTTCTTTTTTTGTGGTAATATTTGCAATAGGATGGTGATCATTGGGTCTTGCGTATAGTCTTGCTCCAATGCCAAAGCCATGTCAACATCTATGGCTGAATATATTTGGTGGACATGTGTTTCTTCTGACTCCAGCTTCTTCTGAATGTTGATGATACCAGGGAGAGTTTTAACAATGAAATGCAACTTCACATAGAAGGATTGGTGGTTTGCACTGCTGGGGCTGAGTAGTTTCCGTATGTGATCAATTTTAGATCCAGTGGCTTCTTCATTGTTTACAAAAGCAAGGAAGTAGTGCCATATTTCTAAAAGTCTTACTGCTCCCTCATACCATCTGAACCATCAGATCACAACAACCGCCCTTGGATATCTCATTCTCCCATCTACTTTTTCTTGCGAATAAATGCGTTTTAAGTTTCGTGCATACCTCAATACTGCTCCAGGTTTTATAACAAAATCAGACATGGTCCGGTTCTCAGGTTGAGACAGAGCATAGGAAACAGCAGCATGTATAAGATGACATGGATCTTTTATATGAATCCTCTGAGCAGCTCTGTCATATAGGATCCAGAATCAGAACATATTGCAACAAGGTCATGCCATGATTTACTCAACTTTTGAAGCACATTGTATACAATTATGGCAATTTTAGCAGAATTACTCTCATCAGACACAGTGATGTCAACTAAGGCAGAGCGGCGACCCTTTTCTTTCTCTTGCCTCTTTCTGCACCTCTGTTGCTTCTTTCTACACTCCTCTTGGTTCTTTCCACACCCTTCTATACCCATCTTGCCTTTTTCTGCACCCATCTTGCCTCTTTCTACACCTCTGTTGGTACTATCTGCACTTCTCTTGCTTCTTTCTGCACCTCTCTTGCACCTTTCTGCACCCCTCTTGCCTCTTTCTGTATCCCTCTTCCCTCTTTCTGCACCTTTCTTGCCTCTGTCTGCACCCCTCATCCATCTTTCTGCACCTCTTTTACCTGTTTCTGTAACTCTCTTGCCTCTTTCTGAAGTTCTCTTGTGTCCTTCTGCACATTTATTGCTTCTTTCTGCACCCCTCATGCCTCTTTCTGCACCCCTGTTCCCTCTTTCTGCACCCCTCTTGCCTGTTTCAGCACCTCTCTTGCATCTTTCTGCACTTCTCTTGTCTCTTTCTGCACATCTATTGCTTCTTTCTGACCTTCTCTTGCCTCTTTCTACATTTCTGTTGCTTCTTTCTGCACTTCTCTTGCCTTTTTGTGCACCCTTTTTGCCTCTTTCAGCACATCTATTGCTCCTTTCTGCACTTCTGTTGCTTCTTTCTGCACCTCTTTTGCTTCTTTCTTCACCCTGTTACCTCTTTTCGTACTTGTTTTCCCTCTTTCTGCACCTCTCTTGTCTCTTTCTGCAACTCTCTTGTGTCTTTGTGTATCTCTCTTGTCTCTGTGTACCTCTCTTGCCTCTTTCTGCACTTCTGTTGCCTCTTTCCGTACCTCTGTCCCTTCTTTCTGCACTTTTCTTTCCTCTTTCTGTATTTCTGTTGCTTCTTTCTGCACTTCTCTTGCCTCTTTCTACATTCCTGCTTCTTTCTGCACCTTTCTTGTTTCCTTCTGCACCCCTCTTGACTCTTTCTGCAGCCCACTTCCCTCTTTCTGTATCTCTCTTGCCTCTTTCTGCATCTCTCTTGCCTCTTTCTGCACCCCTTTTCCCTCTTTCTGCACCTCTCTTTCCCCTTTCTGCTGTTCTCTAGCCTCTTTCTGTACCTCTTCTGCTTCATTCTGCACTTCTCTTGCTTATGTCTGCACTTCTCTTGCTTCTGCATTTATTCATATTATCCTTCATCTTCTCTTGATGAATCGCCACACGCTCCCTAATCTTCTTATAGACAAACATCTGACTCTCCACAACTCTCCTTCCACCACCTTGGAGCCAATTTAGATCCTGGCTTCCTACCCCCCCAATAGTTCAAAAGGTGAACATGCAGTGACAGAATTTGGCATAGTACGATATGATAGCAAAGTGTCTTCTAAAGCCTTACTCCAGGGTAAACCTCCTTTGCAAGCCAACTCAATAGACTCTCTTACTACCTGATTAAACCTCTCAGTCTGATCTTTTGACTGGGGATAATAATTAGCCATCCTTTTCTGTTTCACACCACACCTCTTCAAATAATCCTCAAAAAACTTCCTAATAAATTTGGGGCCATTGTCAGAAACCAACTCTTCTGGCAAACCCTCTCTACGAAACACATCCTCCAAAAACTCAATGATCCCTTCTGAAGTTATTTTCTTGGGCATTTTAACTTCAGGTGATTTCGAAAAATAATCCTCCAGTACAATAACATATGCTTCCCTCTTAGGAATGGTACAACATGGACCCAAAATGTCTATTCCTAACTTCCTCCATGATCCAGGGGCTAACTCAATAGAAGCAGATTCAGTGATGCATATGTGTACTGTTTTATCACTATTTGCACACAAACTGCACTTACTCACCATCTCTTCTACCATACCATCCATTTCCGGCCACCAATAGAACTCTCTAATGTGTCTTTTAGTAGTGGACATACCCACATGTCCTTCATGTCCCATCTGGAAAATATTCTTTATCAACCCAGAAGGCAGTACCACATTATTACCTCAGAACAAACAGAACCTGTCATACATTAATTCACTCTGTACTTCTGCTGCTTCTCCACTCAATTTCCATTCCTCTGGCCAACCTTTATTCATGTAATCACATACCTATGTCAGTGCCAATTCTTTCCTGCAATTACACATCCAGCTTTTCTGAGAAATCATTTCCACATTACCCTTTGAATGAACATATCCATTGATGTCTTCAATGGTATATTCAACCTCACAATCGCATTCCTTATTACTCACATCCAACGTACTATTAACTGGTAAGCCTGACAGAAAATCCGCATGAACATTCAACCTTCCTGTGACGTGTTAAATTTTGTACTGATAGGATTGTAATTTTGCTGCTAACCGAGCCAATCTAGCAGTCAGACTTCTGCCACCACCAGATCATAGTAAGTACACTAAAGGTTTGTGATCCGTTCCCTTGACACAAAGCGCGTTCCCCACAGGAACTGCCTGAAATGGTCCGCTGCCCAAGTACAGGCTAATAGCTCTTTTTCAATGACTGAGTAATTTCTCTCAGAATCTCTCAGTGCCTGGGATGCACATGACACCACATACTCCTACAATGTTGCCCCAACCCATAATTTCTGGCATCAACAGCAACAATGCTCTCTCTCCCAACTCTGAATGATTTTAGAAAAGGTGCATTAGCAAGTTCTTTTTTGAGCTGCATGAAAGCTTGATCTTGTTCTACTTTCCACAAGAACTCATTGTTTATCCTCAACAATCTA
The DNA here is from genome assembly GCF_964204655.1 of Triturus cristatus. Lineage (NCBI taxonomy): Eukaryota > Metazoa > Chordata > Amphibia > Caudata > Salamandridae > Triturus > Triturus cristatus. The sequence continues at coordinate 259,282,804 of NC_140593.1, read as the reverse complement.
TGTAAAGGTTTAACCTTGGTAGCATAATCCTCTATACATTTAGAGGAAAACTCTGTAAGGCCCAAAAATTAGAATAGTTGTTCCTTAGTTGTTGGAACTGGGACATCCTCAACAGCTTTAACATGGTCTTGTTTAGCCTTTATTCCATTCTAGAGATACTGTGTCCAAAATACTCCACCTCACTGCAAATCAACTTGCACTTAGATTTGTTTAGAGTCAAAAAGTTTAGTCAAATTCTTTGAAGCGCACTCCTCAAATTGGTACAATGTTTTTCTTCATTTTTCCCATAAACCAAAATGTTGTCTTAAAACGCAATTGCTCCTTGGGCCAACCTCTAGCATTTCCTTCATCAGTCTCTCAAAAACAGACGCAGCACTCGCCAACCCGAATGACATCCTCCAGAATTTATATATTCCATCCAGTGTTACAAATGCAGTCAAATGACATGATTTCTCCTGTAATTCTATTTGATGGTAAGCACTTGTCAAATCCAATGTGAAAAAAACTGATGCCCTCGCTAGAGTAGAAACAAGTTCATGCAGATTTGATAGGGGATGTCTATCAATCCAAATTTCGTTGTTGAGGCTCCCAAGGTCCACACATAGTCTAAGATCTCCAGAAGACTTCAAAGTAATAACCACTGGAGATACCCATGGTGATGAATTACTTTTTTATCATACAAATCCCTTAACATTTATTTAAACTTCTCTCTATATGTCATAGGTACATTTCAAACTTTATGCCTGACTAGCACAGTGTCAGGGTTTCGGTTGGGATTAGAGATTATCTCCAAAAGTAAGGCGATAGAGACCGGAATGGAATCTTGTTTCCCTTTGGCTTTCTTAAAGTACAACAACAAATGAAAATGTCCAGTGTTCCTCTGCTTGGTTGGGGTTGCTCTCGTCTTCACCAAGGGGTTGGTCTGTGCTTCCGTCTTTCTTCCACTCGTCCGGACCCCATAGAAACAAATAAAATGAGATAACCAGGGTCAGTATAGAGGAAGATATAGCTTCCTCCTACAGGGAATGGGGAGTGAGGGAGGTATCGCCCAGATACCAGCACCAAGTGTTATTTATCGTGTCCTCCCTCTATGATGCTTCTCTCCCCTTCCTGTGCCCTGAAAATCCCCAGATTCTCGCCCGTACGTTGTACAGCCACCCTCCTCCTGGAGAGTGGCGGGGCGAGGCATGGTCCCGTTGGCCTCCTGGCATCTCTTTCCCCTTGAGGATGGCATCTGTACCCGCATCTCTCCATGACGCCTCTGTTTCGGCGGTGATACTCGTTTTCTTCTGCATCTTTGTTTCCTCTCCCTCTGTCCTTGCGTCATCTTCCGCCTTCGTCACGGCTCCCGGGGGGTCTTCTTCCATCCTGCTCGTCTCCTGATAGTATCGTTGAGGGAAGCGTCACTGGTCACGTCCCTTGGAGCTCGTCCTGATGGCCGCTGATCACTTCCTTAAAGGGCTCCTCCACAGCCTGTATACGGAGGGACAGTACATCAGTGAAGGTGTCGGAAGGACAATACAGCACTATAGCATGATGTCCGTCATCCATCTCCTGACACACAGTCTTCTCCAATAATGCAATTTGGTGTTTGAAGCCTATAAACTTCCCCAATTTGTCTGAAAAAACTTTCGGGAATCCTGTCTTCACATCAACAACATGGACATCATTTCCATTTTGTACCTCTCCTACCACATACCTGTGGAAGAGCATTGGGATCTAATTTCATATTCAACTCTTGCTGATGAGACCACCCCAAAATGGGATCCCCCTTATTGGTCACATAGATTTTTCCTCTAGTTTTCCGTTCCCTGAAACATATGTCAGCCCAGAAATAACCCAACAAATTAACCCTGTGTCCAGTGTACTCACCAGGTTGTTCATCAGGAACCAGCAATTTCTCATTTTACCACTTTGATTCCCACAGGGCTTTACCACTAATACTATAACATGCACATCAGTCTACCATGACCTCTACTCTTTTACCATTAATGTTCACCACCCACTTTGGAAAACTTTTCACACTGCCATTTTGTACACAAAGTATGGCGTTACGATTTAACTGTTCTCTGTACTCCTCATTAGTCACACAATTGACATTGGAATCTGACCTACTCCTACACACCCTTCCAAAATGTCCCCTTTGTCTACAGCGACTACAATTTTTGTCTGTTGCAGGGTAGCCTTTGAAGTTACCTAAATAACTACTGCCACACCTCAACCCCAACAGAGAATTTGGTTTTTTCTTGGGAATGATTTTTTTTGTCAGTTTTATACGCATTGACTAAAAAACTGGCCTCTGTTTCTTCTCGGTCTCCCCCCTCCCCCATTGCTACTGCCTCTTCTTTAATGCACAAACGTTTCCGATTGCTCTATGCACTTGGCGATACTAATAGTGGCATTCTCAATTACATGTACCTGCCCATAGCATTTCCTGCGCTATTTTACTTTTAGTTTTTATCATGACCTGATCCCTCAACACTTGGTAATAAGTTATGATCTCAAAGGCACATGATGCTGCCAATGCTCTAAGGGCTGTAACATACTCTTCAATACGCTCTTCATCTTTTTGTGTCCTGGAATACAATTTAAACCTCTCCATCACTGTATTGATTTTCTTCCCATGTCTTCCTAATAATTGCTTTACTGCACACTCAAACACATTTAATTCTCCAGACCTCTCTAAAGGAGGCAACGTGGTGAATTCTTTGAGGCCCACACCTCCTAACGTGTTTTTTATTAAAGCAAATTTCCTTTGTAGTATGCATTCCTCTCCCTCTAACACTTCCACATGTGCCAAAAACATTGGAAACCATAACTCCCACTCCATTGGGGGACTCTCCATTCCACAGTAAAAAAAACGGTGGCGGAGCAATACTAGACATGGTATTAAATAAAACAAATATTATATATATATATATATAGCAGTGTTCTTCCAGTACCGCTTCTTGCCTCCTTACCTGCCAGAGATCAAGGGCTCGAGGGAGCCCGAAACGCGTATGGCTTTGAAGCGCGTGCTGCATTCTCTCCTGTGAAGCCGCCTGCGATGTAGTGTGCGGAATCCCGAGGTGTGTGATATCCTCTAAGGGCAATCCTGTTTCTTGATATATATATATATATATATATATATATATATATATATATATATATATATATATATATATATATATATATATATATATATTCAGCCAAACTTCTCCAAGAAAGCAGTCGACGCCGTGTCTGTGCAAAGAATGAATTTAATGTCAGCTGAAAATGCTAGACGCGTTACGCCTGACCTGCAGGCTTGTTCACTAGCAAGTTGATAAAGTTTTTTGTGACTATTTAACACTGTGCATGTGATCAAGTCACATGGTGAAACTACAACAATAGAACTGGACAACAGACTCGTAGTTGATAAAGTGCATCATTACAAAAGGAAAATCCCGAATTGTAAATAACCACAGTACATTAAAGCTGTTACAAAATAAAAACAACATCAATGTCCTTTATATGTTTTTAAATTCAATATGTGTGCTAGCACACCCAATATGTTGTTCACAGGTAGTGGCTAAGCTTAACACTTTAGTGGTGCCGTTAACAATAGAATGATCAAGTGATCAGATATTAAAACCATCTATAGACCTGAAATACGGTAGTGTACATTTTTGAACACACAAACACAAGAGTGCCGCCCAAGTGGGCAAAAAGCACAAAAGAAATGATGCACGCCGGTCTGTATATAATACTTATCGTCCAAAATAAGTTGACTAAATCAAAACAAAATTAAAAAAATTTAAAATTGAAAAACATAAAGAGCGGGAGGAGCCTACAGATGTGTATGTAAGTCTTCTTCCATGTTGAGGCCATTCGGGGTTTTGGTATTTAATCTAATGATATAACAAGACTCTAATTTGCGTAATTTCTTCTCACGAATCCCACCCCGACTACTCATTGGGACGGCATCTATGACAAAATAGGACAAGCCCTCAGTATGTCTTTTATGATACTTGTCAAAGTGACGGGCCACGGGGTAGGTTTTATCCCCATTTTTAATGGCCCGTAAATGCTGAAGCACTCTTTTATGGACAGGCAAGATGGTAGAACCTATGTACTTTAAGCCACATGGGCACTGAAGCACATAAATTGCATACTCCGTCTTGCACGAATATTGGCCCTTGATTTGTTGTGTCGTTTTATGGGAAAAAACTGCTGGATAGCAGGTAGTATTTTTCCCAAATGCACATGCCTTACATTTGAGGCATTTAATGAACCCATCCCTTCTGCTTAACCATAGGCCAGACGGTTTCTTTTGAGTGTTACTTGGAAGCATATTTCTGACAAGAGCTTGCTGTAGAGATCTTGCTTTTCTAAAAGTGAATTGGGGCCTCCTTTGTACAAGTTTACCCAGCACCGGATCACTGCGGATAATGTGCCAGTGTCTGTTAAAAATGGTCCTTAATTCATCCTGTTGTTTATTGTAGGTGGTGATAAATCTACACTGATTCAAATCAAGTTGTGGGATATTGGTATGCTTCTTAACTTTATTAAAAAGTAAGTGTTCTCTATTGGTCTCTTTCACTTTTAGGACAGCTTGGTTCAAGCATCCTTCAGAGTATCCTCTAGCTCGAAAACGGGATTTGAGACATAGAAGCTCTTTATCCAACTCTTGCTCACTGCTGCAGTTTCGCATAGCTCTGAGACATTCCCCATAGGGAATGCTCTTTACTAATTTAGCCGGATGGAAACTTGTGGCGTGTAATAACGTGTTCCCATCCGTAGGCTTCCGATACAGTTTAGTTTGTAGTTTCCTTTCACTTACAAAGACCGTTAAGTCCAGAAAATTAATTTCAGAAGCACTGATGGTACTAGTAAGTTTCAGGTTCAAATTATTCGTTTGCAATTCTTTGACAAAATCCTGTGCACTTTTCATTGTACCTTTCCAAATAACAAAAAGATCATCGATGTATCGACTCCAATGCATTACATTGCTTTGCCACTCTGCATGCCAATGCGTCTGGACCACCTGCTCCTCCCACCAGCCCATATGCAAATTAGCATAGCTGGGGGCGAAGCAGGTGCCCTTCGCTGTCCCGCAAAAAGTAGTTATTCTCAAGACAGATGGTGATCATTTTGAGAAGCATTAATGCTTCTCAAAATGATCACCATCTGTCTTGAGAATAACTACTTTTTGTTTAATGGGGAGCTGTACCACCAGATTTGCGGGACAGCGATGGGCACCTGCTTCGCCCCCAGCGATGCTAATTTGCATATGGGCTGGTGGGAGGAGCAGGTGGTCCAGACGCATTGGCATGCAGAGTGGCAAAGCAATGTAATGCATTGGAGTCGATACATCGATGATCTTTTTGTTATTTGGAAAGGTACAATGAAAAGTGCACAGGATTTTGTCAAAGAATTGCAAACGAATAATTTAAACCTGAAACTTACTAGTACCATCAGTGCTTCTGAAATTAATTTTCTGGACTTAACGGTCTTTGTAAGTGAAGGGAAACTACAAACTAAACTGTATCGGAAGCCTACGGATGGGAACACGTTATTACACGCCACAAGTTTCCATCCGGCTAAATTAGTAAAGAGCATTCCCTATGGGGAATGTCTCAGAGCTATGCGAAACTGCAGCAGTGAGCAAGAGTTGGATAAAGAGCTTCTATGTCTCAAATCCCGTTTTCGAGCAAGAGGATACTCTGAAGGATGCTTGAACCAAGCTGTCCTAAAAGTGAAAGAGACCAATAGAGAACACTTACTTTTTAATAAAGTTAAGAAGCATACCAATATCCCACAACTTGATTTGAATCAGTGTAGATTTATCACCACCTACAATAAACAACAGGATGAATTAAGGACAATTTTTAACAGACACTGGCACATTATCCGCAGTGATCCGGTGCTGGGTAAACTTGTACAAAGGAGGCCCCAATTCACTTTTAGAAAAGCAAGATCTCTACAGCAAGCTCTTGTCAGAAATATGCTTCCAAGTAACACTCAAAAGATACCGTCTGGCCTATGGTTAAGCAGAAGGGATGGGTTCATTAAATGCCTCAAATGTAAGGCATGTGCATTTGGGAAAAATACTACCTGCTATCCAGCAGGTTTTTCCCATAAAACGACACAACAAATCAAGGGCCAATATTCGTGCAAGACGGAGTATGCAATTTATGTGCTTCAGTGCCCATGTGGCTTAAAGTACATAGGTTCTACCATCTTGCCTGTCCATAAAAGAGTGCTTCAGCATTTACGGGCCATTAAAAATGGGGATAAAACCTACCCCGTGGCCCGTCACTTTGACAAGTATCATAATAGACATACTGAGGGCTTGTCCTATTTTGTCATAGATGCCGTCCCAATGAGTAATCGGGGTGGGAATCGTGAGAAGAAATTACGCAAATTAGAGTCTTGTTATATCATTAGATTAAATACCAAAACCCCGAATGGCCTCAACATGGAAGAAGACTTACATACACATAAGTAGGCTCCTCCCGCTCTTTATGTTTTTCAATTTTAAAATTTTTTAATTTTGTTTTGATTTAGTCACTTATTTTGGACGATGAGTATTATATACAGACCGGCGTGCATCAATTCTTTTGTGCTTTTTGCCCACTTGGGCGGCACTCTTGTGTTTGTGTGTTCAAAAATGTACACTACCGTACTTTAGGTCTATAGATGGTTTTAACATCTGATCACTTGATCAGTCTATTGTTAACGGCACCACTAAAGTGTTAAGCTTAGCCACTACCTGTGAACAACATATTGGGTGTGCTAGCACACATATTGAATTTAAAAACATGTAAAGGACATTGATGTTGTTTTTATTTTGTAACAGCTTTAATGTACTGTGGTTATTTACAATTCGGGGTTTTCCTTTTGTAATGATGCACTTTATCAACTACGAGTCTGTTGTCCAGTTCTATTGTTGTAGTTTCACCATGTGACTTGATCACATGCACAGTGTTAAATAGTCACGAAAAACTTTATCAACTTGCTAGTGAACAAGCCTGCAGGTCAGGCAAAACGCGTCTAGCATTTTCAGCTGACATTAAATTCATTCTTTGCACAGACACGGCGTCGACTGCTTTTCTTGGAGAAGTTTGGCTGAATATTGTGACCGTGTTTGGGAGGTCCTTCGTCGACGCGCCCTTCGTTCTGGAGGCAACGGGTGCTCCCATTCACCTGTGGAACATATATATATATATATATATCAAGACATCATCCAGCCTTTCTTCCGATCTCATCCACCACTCGGGGTCGGTGCTGACAGGCGGGCGCTGGAACCGCTACTATTTCATAATCACCTCACGCTGCTGCAGCACAAGAAGGAGTCACACTCAGGATTTAAATTAGCGAAAAAATATTTATTTGACTTTGACGCGTTTCAACAACCCAGTCTTTGTCAAAAAGTCATTCAGTGACCCGGAAGTGGGAATGACCTTAAAAACACTTCCTGTGAATTGGTAGACATAGAAAACAGAGTACATTCCAGTTGATACCCTAGTCATTTTCAACAGAAGACAGACTTTCAACATTATTTTAAGAAAACCAGTACAAAATATCACATAAATTCAAATTAACATTCAAAATTAATAAGAATGTGGCAGACATGCATTTTGAGTGTAAATAAGAAAAAACACACTAATGCAGCCACCTAAAACACATAAAACACAAAATGCCAAGTGGCAGAGATAAAGTGATATAGTATCAAAAGCCATTCCTTGCTTACATTTCATTACTATAATCTCATGTGCTTTAGAAATTACGTGCTGGGGCTCAACTGGCAAATGAGAAAAACTTCATTTATTTGGCAAGTGCCAAAGCTCGTAAATGAAGAGCAGACTTATGTCTAAAACAGGAAGGGTAAGACCACTCTATCCATCCCACTGCGGGTCTCTTACGGTGAAAGAAAAACCACACTACGTGTACATAAAAAGAGGTACAGTCCAGGAGGATAAGGGAAAAATTTGGCCAATATTACAATGGGTGGAGCAGCCGCTCCTACCATAAAGGCCATCAATAAATATATTTGTGTTATTACAAAGAATAATCGGCGTTCTCAGGACATGTGTGAGGAGAAAAGTCAAAGAGAAAAAAGAGAAAGAAGAAAAAAGAAGAAAAAAGAAAGAAGAAGAAGAGAGAGACAGAGAGAGACGGGAATAATTTCCATTTTTGTTGTTTATAATTTTTGTTATTGTTCTCAGCGGGGGACATCAGCTAGGCAAAGTTGCCGATATATTAATTACAAGCAACAAAGATGTCAAGTTTTATCTATGTCAGTCACAAAATATATGTATATATAATGACAATCCTGCTAGCCTAGATGTAGATGAAGGTCCTCCTCGTGATTAAGCCCTCCCGGGGTCTTGCTGCAAAGTTTGATAATGTATTCAGATTCTAGGCGTCGCAATTGACGTTCCCGATCTCCTCCTCTAGCATTCACAGGGACCCTGTCAATACCAAAAAATGTGATTTTAGTATTGATATCTTTGATGTTAGCATGCATTAGATCACAATGTTTTGCTATTGCATACGACATGTCGCCATTTTTGACTGCACGTAAATGCTCCAAAATGCGTTTTTTCACAGGAAAAATAGTGCTGCCTATATACCGTAGGCCACAAATACAAGTTATCACATAAACAACATATTCTGTGTTGCAATTGATAAAATTACGTATTTTCCCCATTTTTCCATTCGGGAGACAAAAAGTTTTCACATTCGAGCTGCAGCTGCAGGCTTTGCACCTCCCACATTTGTAAAAGCCTGGGAGTTCCCTCAACCAGGTTTTGAATGTTTTACTCTTAGTTGTCAAATGACTGTGTACTAGGAGGTCTTTGAGACATTGACATTTACGGTATGTGACGTGAGGCGTGGGACTGACCAATTTGCCAATTATAGCATCGCTCTTAACCCCTTCAGCGCGGCGCGGATTTCCGCGCCACGCTGAAGGTTCTGAGCGCGGGCGGGGCCATGACGGAACGGTTCCGTCATAAGCACAGCCCAACCGACGTGCATGACGGAACCGTTCCGTCATGCGCGTCGAAGGGGTTAATGATATGCCAATGTTTACGCACTATGTTGTGTACATCTTGTGATGCATGGTTAAACGTAGTGATCAGTCTTACTTCCTGTCTGCCACTACCCTGAAGCTTAGGAGTTAATAGGCTGTTTCTATCCCTCATACTAGCCTTTTTGGCAGCTGTTGGCTGCATATCCTCTGCTTTTAAAACGGGCCTGCATGTTGGTGGCCTCTTTATCATACAATTCTGGGGTGCTGCAATTCCTCTTGGCTCTTAAGAGTTCGCCATAGGGGATACTCTGCTTCAAACCAACGGGATGATGGCTATTGAAATGCAAAATACTATTTCCTGCAGTGGGTTTCCTGTACAGATTTGTTTGCAAAGTGCCATTTCTTACCTCAACCTGTACATCTAAAAACTCTATAGTATAAAACCTCCCCTACTACCAACGATTTTCTCCCTACTTACTTCACACATCTTCCCATCATGCTTCCCACCTTCATTACAACGATGTATAAAACCTCCCACTGGGTGGTTTTATACATCGTTGTAATGAAGGCGGGAGGCATGATGGGAAGATGTGTGAAGTAAGTAGGGAGAAAATCGTTGGTAGTAGGGGGAAGCTTCAGGAGAGTAGGGGTAGAAATTCACAGTGATATCGGATGGGGAAGAGTTTTGTGGGTTGGGAAAAGTCCGGTGTGCTTTAGGCTTTGATGCAGAGTGAAGTAATTAGACGGAACACGTTAAATATGAGCGATTATAAAACAGGGCATGTATAAAAACTAGAATGTATATTATAATGAGCGTCATAACCGAGGTGCTGAGTTTTAGATTTAACGTTGGTTTTAAAAAACAATTATTAGGGAATCCCTGATGAAGTGCGAAAATTATGCCCGAAATGCATTGGATACATTATCGAGGATTTTTTTTAATGTATTTGTCGTGTTGCAGTAGAAAGGCCTGGATGGGCAATCTGTAACATTTGAAGTGTACCAAATACATTTACTGTCACACATGTGAGTGTTAAAAAACTGGACTTAAATCATCCTGAGCTATGGATAAATTGGACATTAAAAAGAAATGAATTTACAGAAAAATTGAGTTACCCTTTCTTTAAGGAAAGAGGCTGTGCGTTCGATAGGAACGGCAAGTCGCTCCACCCATGTTGGTAATTATGACAACATCATCATGGTTCTGGTAAGTGGAGTTTATTACTTATACATCCATAGGAGCAGCCATCGACTGGAACAGCCTTCAGATCGCCACTTGCTCCACCAACCATCCCAGATAGAATCTCCCTGCCTGAGCCCTCAAATTCCACCCTCAACATTCCACCCTTATGCCAGACCACCCAGGGCACATAATATGGAATAAATACAACAACTGGGACCATTTATATTTGTCCCAGGTCCCATTCATAAACCATTAAAAGTTAACAAACTAGTAAATATGGTTGTTATTTCACTAGCACCACCTTGTGGCAAAATTACAAACTGCAGCCAGTTGTGCCATAGAACAAGCATTAACCATTTAAACTTCATAGGAAAATTCATACAGTGCGACTGACGTGGAATAGTGGCTGGTTGTATTAAGTGCCCTTAAACCAGACACAACCAAAGTACCACTTCAGTCACAAAATATGGATGTACTGGTGGTGGAAGTGGGTGGTCTAAAAAGAAAGTGAGCCATGCCAAAATTACTGTAAGAAGGAGACCAAGTTCTGCAGAACAGAAATTGTTAGTCCAAAGTGAGGATTGTCTCCCTATTATAAGAACCTCCATTTTTATTACAGTTGAGTTTTTGCCAGTTATTACTCATCCAGGATTTCATGTCTACCAGACTTTGCTGAACCTTTGAAATCTCTCTTCTGGGATGTTGATATGAAATACCTGTTGAGTATCATCTACATAGGTGTAAATTGCGGACAAAAGGAGCAAATTGGCTCAAGGTTGATCATAGATGTTGAAAAGAGAAGTGGTAACGCAGAACCTTGAAGGACAAGACATGTGACTAAGGATGTTTCAGAAGAAAAGTTAATAAGAATAGCTCAGTGGGAGTAGCTCAGATGCTTGCAGTTGAAAGCCTTTTGAGTAGAAGAGTATGGTCGACAGTGACACATGCTGCTTATAGAGCTAATAATATGTGGGCATTGAGCCTTTCGCCGTCAGTGCCCATGCAGAGTTAATATGGCTACTGTTAATCCAAGTGCAGTGCCATAGCAAGGACGAAAGCCGCACTCCTCTTCATTTAGGATGCTGTTGTCCTTTTGGTGCTGATACATGTTGTTCCAAATGTTTGGAAATATCATGTAGCAGAGTGATAGGCCTTTAGGCGGCCGGATTAGAGGAGTCAAGGTTTAGTTTCATTAAGAGGGCCTCCCGATTCCTTGCTTGAGCTCAGTTGAATTTGAATCTTGTCGAAAGAATAGGTGAATTACCACAATAATGGATTAGCAAAGATCGATGTCAGTAAGTGAAAGAACTTTCATGGGTGATGGGTCTACAGGAGAACTCGATTTACATTTCTTTTGAGCAATATCATTTGCCTTTCAGAAGTGGGACCACATTGACCAAAAACGATGGTACTGATATGGAAGTAAGTGAATTAGAGAAGTCCGAGGATGGCTTGAGAAACATGGTATTACTGAATACATATTTGTGTTCATACACAATCACAAAACCAGACACCAGACCCTTGGGTATGTCTGTTGGACTGAAAATGCATCTGGTCGACTCCTTCTAGCATTTTGTGGTTTAAGTTAGCATTTGCGGCACCATTATGTATTAGCCGCCTGTTGGACTTGGCCATTTTTGCAGGGTCATCCCTGAACTTTTTGCCTTCCTCCTAGACTTTTTCTGACCTGTTTTTGTTGGTTTTATGAGTCTGGGCACTTTACCACTGCTGATCAGTACTAAAGTGCATATGCTCTCTTCTGTAAATTGTTGTAATGGATTAGTGACTCCATGATTGGCTTATTTGATTTACTTGTCAGACCCTAGTACAGTGCACCGTGTGTGCCCAGCGCCTGTAAATCAAATGCTGCTGGTGGGCTAGCAGCATTGGTTGTGCCACCCACAGAAGCAGCTTGTAAAGTGCGGCTCAGGCCTGCCATTGCAGAGCCTGTGTGCAGTCTAGGACTGCCATGTCGACTTGGCAAGTGCACCCACTTGCCAGTCCCTAAACCTTCCCTTTTCTACATGTCAGTCACCCCTAAGGTAGGCCCAAGGACAGGGTGCATACCTCTAAAGTTCATCAAATTCGCCACACGGCCGTCGGGCGTGCCCCCATCACATTCACGTTGTCGTATCGCATTCAAGACGCCATTTTGTCGCATTGCACCGGATCGTCGTATCGCATCGAGGTGCCATCTTGTCGCATCGCACCGGATCACAGTAAGAAACAGACGCTTCACCTCCTCTCCGGTAAAGAACAGACGCATCACATCCCCTACGCTGCAGTAAGGAACAGATGCGCCGCCTCCCCCGAAGCAAGGAACTGATGCATCGCCTTCCCTGCGACCCTTTTGGTTATTTTGCGTGACGCATCCAAGGTACTTTGAGAGTAAAGTCTTGCATTTAAATCTACATTGAACTAAGCTATTTCTACCATCTAAAAGTCATATTTTTAGTACTGTATTGTGGATTTTTGTCGTATGGTCTTGTGTTAAGTCTAGATAAAGGTTACTTATTTTTCTAAACTGGTGTGGTGTCCATTTGTAGTGTTCTCACTGTGTTACTGTATGTGTTCACAAATGCTTTACACACTGCCTCTGAGATCAGCCTGCCTGCTTGTGCCAAGCTACCAAGGGGGCTATTTTAGGAGTGTACTCCCCTTTCCCTGACTATAATCAAGGGTCCCTATTTGGACAAAGGTGCAAGCCATTGCCAACTAGAGACCCCCATTTCTAACACCGTCATTTTGCCTAATGATCAAAACTAACTTTTGTCTCATCTTGTGTCTGCCTCATCAAAAAGCAGCTGCCAATGTGCCCTCTGTATGTGTATTTCTTCAAGGTTGAGTTTGCTGTGCTAATGAATAAACTGCCTATATCGCTGCATACCTTTCTGTCTAGATAGGCCTGCTCCCACAGCTCAGAATGGTGTGGGCAGGCAGAGTAACCTTGAATGCAAGATAATGTGTGCACGGTCCCAGGATCGTAGCTCATCCTTCTGTACCTCCTTTTTTTCACCAGCTCCCAGACTGCAAAATTCTTGTCTGGATGTGTCTTTAGGTGTATTGGAAATGTACTCTATGCTTTACTATGTTATCTAAGGTCAGTCCCTCTGTAGCAATCTGAGGAGGCTGGTCAGACCGGACTCCGCTTGAGCGCATACTAATAAATAACTTTGGATTGTATTCTCTACTGTCTGACTGACTCTTCATATGTATGGAAGGCTGAGAGGTGGTCTCGAGTGACCCGGTTGGCCCTAATCGGGTCACTTCCTTCAGTTGGCACCCGAACGGGGACCCTATCGGGTGAGTGACCCTTCCTTGCCCACGGATGGGTGACAAGGTCAGGGCTACGTTTGGTCTGACGGGCGGATCAGGGCTCCCTGCACAAGAGAGTCTGGTACACTCAGCTGCCCCGTCTGTCTGACCGGGCGGTGCCTTGGCCAATGGTCAACCCGGCTAGGGTCCTGAATGGCAAAACCCTTGGATCTGACCGTTTGGTCCGAAGAGTCGGCAGTGGAGAATAAATTGGTTTGACGTGTGTGCACCAGGTGAGTTTGCTTTAGTTTGTTGTGCCTACGGCGCCATTTTGGTTTGTAATTGATGCGGTCTGAGGACCAACTTTGATACGATATTTACAAATCTCGGCTTGGCATAAATAGTGAACTTGTTTTCTTGTGGAAAATGCTGTGCCTTAGCAAATTGTTTTGTGTGGGCTGTCGTTGTTGTACTACTGATGCTCGATTGGAAGAAAGTCAGCCTGCGTTTCCAGAAGGCACTCCAAACTTTGAGATGTATGTCAAGCATGGCCTTGGCCCTATTACGTTTAGTACATTATGGCACAAATATATGAGGGACAATGCCGTGTTGCAGTGGCCGTTGACGGGCACTTTCGATTAACAAAAACATAATTAACTGCAGGATAAATTATTTGCAAAAAGAAGTAGGCAGTCGATGTTTGATTCCCTTAGAACATGGCAGAAGGAGGCTAAACAGAGACAAATGAAAGCAGAGAAGGAGGCCCTGAAGGGAAAGATGCACACAGTGACTCAGAAAGCTATAGTGTATGATAGGGAGAAAATAGAGAAATAAATAGAATGTGCCGATAGAAAATTTCGATTGCAGTGTGAAAAGTCTTATGTTGCTCGAGCTGATGATGATCAGTTTGTGGAGGAATTGTTGGATGTCCGACCCCCGTCTCCGTATGACCCGCAAAGGGTATACCCTGCACTCCCACCACCGCCTCAGTCACCCGGTTTTTCTGTTTCTGTTGCCTCTGCCTCTGCTACTGCTGCTTCATCTGCTTTGGCCATGGCACCTCCTGTCCTTTCTTTGCCTTTGTTGTCTGTGGCAACTACGTCTATTGGTGTTATGGCAACACCTACTGCTTCGGCATCCTTCTTACCAGCTCTCACGCCTACAACACAGCCAGTAGTGACATTGTTGCCTGGCAACTCTGTTTCCACTCCTATTGTTTTCCCCTATTCCCCGGTTTCGCAAAATATTGAAATGCCAGTTCGTGACCTTGAGGATAAGGACTGGAGGATACGCAAGGACTGGTTAGGATGGACGTTGATATGATCTGATGTGGGGGAGGCCGAGAAAAAGGTGGTGGCAAATCAGGCAGTTCAGTGGGCTTGTAACCCCATTTAAAGTGTGGAGGATGTGTGGAAGGTGATGAAAGACGATGAGCCTTTTGCCCAGCAGCATGCCCTTAAGCACATGTCTGCTACTTTGATTGGGCTTTGGGAGCAGTGTTTTAATGAGACAGCACATCAGATTATCTATGATATTAAGGATCATGTCTATGTAGCTGACATGGCACCTGGTCAGGTGTTTTGTAATGTTGCGATGATGGTTGCCTACCAGAGTAGACTGCTTGATAAGAGCCCGAAGGTGGTATCTCAGTTTCCGATGAGGGAGGTACACCCCATATATCACCCAGAAATACCAGAGCAGTGAAACCAGCATGATGTTATTATCAATGGTAGATGCTCGGTTCCAAGAGCAATAGGTTTATACTCCATGGAAGAGGAGTGAGGTGTTGTCCCTTAAGACTCAGTTACCCGACCCTAGGAAAAATCCTACTGCATACTATAAGGAATTGACGGAGGCCGCTTCATCGACAGTGATGATGCTTGTGGATATTGAAATGTTCTTTGGTTTACTGGTACCCATTGATATTTGGATACAGGTTCACACACCAGACCCCGGTGCGGAATTGGGTGGTACCTGGGATCAGATTAAAGCATGGGATCAGGAGAGGAAGCCTGGTGAGAAGCCTAGGGCCGAGATACTAGCTTTGCCTGGCCGAATTATCTCTTATATGCATTCTCTTACCCCACCACGAAGAGTAGATTGGGACAAGATAACAGTGTGTCGTCAGAAGAAAGATGAAAGTGTGCCTGACTTTTTCATTTGGTCTGAGGGTGCGTTTTTGAACTTTAGCGAACAGGACTTGTCGGTGGAAGGGGGTTTGTTACCAATCTGCTAACAGAGATTGTGGCTTGCTTGCAGGCTTCGGAGAGCACTTGGACGACATCCTCCCCTTCTGTCATATTGAGTATGGCACAGTATTATGAACACAGGGAAAATAAGGAGAAGGTTGAGAAAAAGCAGAGGCATTAAAGACAAAGGTGTTGTTGCAGCAGGCTTCCCGGGGAATGGTAGAGGGTGAGGTGGTACTGCCCGTCAGCTGCCTCAGACCGCCGGAATACCGCCAGAATACTACGCCTGTAGGGCCAAATCAGTATTCGTATTGTAAAGAGGAGGAACACTGGCATAGCGAGTGTCCTGTGTTGTTGCAGAAGGTCGTGGCCTCTAGAGGACGAGGTTCTAGTGGACGAGGTTGTGGACCTCGAGTACAGGCCACAAAGCCCAGCATGCTGCCACATTGCCGGATCATTCAGATAGAAAAATGGGGTGGCCAGTATTACCATGATGACTATGATTTTGATGAAGTGACACGAATGTCTCACAGCTAGGACAGCCAGGGACAGAGTGAGGGATCAGTCCAGATAGCCGTAGGTCAGCGCGGACCATATGTTATTGCAGATTTGCATGGCTCAGCTAAGGAATTCTTGGTGGATACAGGTGCAATGAATAGCTCTGTTTCCTGGTCACTGGTCCCTGGGGCAGCCCTGTCTGGCCATAATAACGTTTCGGTAGGATTTTCTGGTGTACCGGTTGTAAGCCCCATTTCCAAGCCTCTTACATTGACCTTAGGTCCTTTTACTGTGGATTCACTGTTCTTGTTGACATCAAACTGTGGGGAAAATTTAGTGGGCCTAGATTTATTAAAGAAGTTGCATGCGACCATTTATTGCTCTCCGGAAGGTGTTTACATGACAATGGGTCCGAACGTAGTCAGCTCTAAGCCGTGTCTGTCCAAAGATGTGCCCCCTCCTGCTGAGTTTAAGGATGTGTCGCCCACTTTGTGGGCAACAGGTGGCACGGATGTAGGACTATTGCAAATTCCCCCAGTTTCCATTAAAGTTAAAAGACAATGCCATTTTGCCTCGTATTTCTCAGTCCAAAATTACACAAGTGGGGGAGCGAGCTTTTTTTGTGGATTATACAGGACTTGATTGAGACCGGTGTGGTTGAAGAGACAATGGCAAATGTGTGTAATAGCCCTAGTCTTCACATTCTGAAAAAGGCATCTTCAGACTCTCCCGATGATCACCCAGATGTTTATCATTTTGTGATTGATCTGCGTGCACTTAATAAAATAGTGGTCCCTCAAATCCCGGTGATCCCTGACATTACTGCCTTCTGACAATGATTCCATACTCTGCTAAATTCTTTTCTGTCATTGATTTAAAAAATGCGTTCTTTAGTATCGCGATCCATCCTGACAGCCAACATTTGTTTGGTTTTACCCTAGCTGGCAGAAGCTTTAGATTCTGTCGTGCGCCTCAGGGTTATACTGAGAGCCCTAGTATATATAGCCAAGTCCTGATAGCCCAATTGGACTCTTTACACTTCCCTCAGGTAATGTATTCCTTCAATATGTGGATGTTATACTAATTGCTTCTGACACTGAACAGGGATGCAAAGACAGTGCGGGTAAGTTGTTGCTGCATTCGGTTCACCATGGACATAAAGTTTCCCTTTCTAAATTTCAAAATTGTCAACAGGAGGTCATGTATTTAGGTCACCTACTGTCGAAGGAGGGTAGAAGATTGACCCCTGAGCGCATTAGCATCATTGTGAAAATGCCTATCCCTAAACCTCAGAGGGATGTGTGCGCTTTTATTGGCATCACTTCCTCCTGCGCCATTAGATCCCTAATTGTTAATTACTAACAAAGCCCTTGCTCGTGTTAACCACTAAAGATGTGCATGAACCGTTTCCTTAGACGTCTGAATGTCAGCAGTCTTTTGAGCAATTAAAAGTCGCGCTTTGCTCTGTACCTGTGTTTGGTACGCCTGATTACACGAAACTGTTTGTGCTGTATGCACAAGAGATGGCTGGTTGTGCGCTTTCTGTCCTAGCACATTTCTTTGGAGGTAAGCAATGGCTGTGTGCTTTTTTTCTGCTCTCCTTGACCCTGTCGCAAGAGCCCTCCCGTGCTGTCTAAGAGCGGTCCTGGCAGTGGCCATCTCTATAAGGCAATCGGCTGGGCTTGTACTTGATACTGATCTCACAGTCATGGTGCCCCATGCTGTGGATATACTTTTTAATAAAGCTAAGACACAGCACCTTACCAGTGCACGTCTGACCGGTTATGAATTGACACTTTTTGCACCACACTTTACGATTAAAAGGTGTGCAACTCTAAATCCAGCCACGTTGCTACCCCTTCCTTACGAGAGTGAGGAAGTTGATATACATGATTGCATTTTTTGGACGGAGGAGGAGACGAAGGGACGGGTAGACTTGACTGATGTTCCCTTATCTGACCCCCAAGGGGAAGTATATGTTGATGGCTCTTGTTTCAAATTACCGTATGGCATCACCACTGCAGAGTATTCACTTACTACACTGCATACGGTAGTTGAGACATCACAAGTTCCCTATCAGTCTGCCCAGGCAGCTGAACAAGTCGCCTTTATTCGAGCTTGTGAATTCAGCAAGGGACTGGTTGTTAATATTTATACTGACAGCCAGTACGCCTTCCGGGTCACCCATAATTTTGGGTGCCTCAGGGCAGAGAGAGGGTTCCTTACTTCCCATGGGAGACGCATCCAGCATGGGCCTCTTCTACATAGGCTTCTGTCCGCTTTGACACTTACTAAGAAATAGGCCATAATAAAGTGCAGTGCCCACAAGGCAATTACTGACAATGCATTTGCAGATCAGCCAGCCAAGGAGACAGCTTTAACAAAGATGAGAAAGATGTTTGTAGCAGGTCCGGCTAGGTGGGTGCCCGAGGTTACTATGTTTGAGGATACACTAGACAATGTGAAAGAAATTCAGAGTGAAGCAACAATTTAAGAGTTAGCGGTATGGCAGGAAAGCACAGCATGTTTGGATGAGGACGGATGTTGGACGGATAAGTCAGGGAAAAAGAGATGGATGTTACCAGATGCATATGTCTTCCCTGTAGTCACTATGGCGCACGGGCCAGCCCATATCAGTGCAAAAGGCATTTGTAAATTGATAGACACTGTATGGCAGAATGACAATATCCCAAAGATGGCTGCCCACTTGGTCAAATATTGCATGGTATGCATGATGCATAATCCTGGGAAAGGTACCACTACGCCCCCTGGTAATTTTGCACCTCCCATTTTTCCATTTGAGGTCCTTCAGATGGACTTCATCCAACTGGAGCGAGTCAACAATTTGAAATATGTGTTAATGGTTGTTTCTGCCTTCAGTAATGGGTTGAGGCTCACCCCGCTAAAGAGAACACAGCCGTGGCGACTGCAAAGGTACTCCTAAAGGAGTTCTTCCCTCATTTCAGTTTGCCCCGTTTGATATTGAGTGATAATGGCAGCCATTTTAATTCAAAGGTCATCCAGTTAGTGTGTGAAGGTCTACATATCAAACAGAATTTTTATGCTGCACACCACCCTCAGCAGCAGGCTTATTTGAGAAGTACAACGGTACTCTCAAACTGAAATTGGCAAAGATTCAGGAGAGTACAGGGTTGCAGTGGCCAGATGCTTTACCTTTAGCCCTTTTGTCTACGAGAGTCACAGCTCACTCGAGGACAGGATTGTTACCCTACGAGGTAGTTTTTGGGTGTCCAGCAAACGTAAGGGGCATCCCACGACCTCAAAAGTTTTCTGACATTGAATATCCTTTGCTGGTGAATTATTTGTATGAGTTAACTAAAAGTATGTGTTCTATTCACCAACAGATCCAAGACACCCTTCCGCCAGCACCTGAGGGGCCAGGACAAGATATTCAGCCCGGTGACTACATCTTGATGAGGCATATCCAGAGGAAAGAAAGTTTGGAGCCGCGGTGGAAGGAGCCCATACAGGTGCTCCTTGTCACCCGCACCGCTGTGAAGGTCGCCAGCAGAAAGAACTGGATTCACACCAATGACTGGCACCGAGTGCCTTTGCCCCTGCCTTATGACCGATGGGATCTTAATGGCATCAGGGACTCGGAGGGGGAACAGGTGCCCTGCTTTGTCCCCTTCACGGATGCCCAGCTAATGTGGACCCGTACAGAGGACGAGAATGATGCAGTGTTGAATGCAGCAATGCCCCCTGAGGTCGTTCAGGAGTCCCGCTTGGCTGGGCCATATGTGCTTGAGTCCCAGTCCATTGGCCCCTCTGTGTATGAAGCCCTTTTTACTGATCCTTCTGTGCCTGGAGTAGCTAGGTACAATCTCCGGCCCCGACAGAGGAACAGTGCACCAAAGGAAAATTCAGATTAGCTGGGACGGACTCGATAAGTAAGGCTGCAGTAGAATAGGGAGAGGCAAAATTGGCGCATTGTTCAGACACTGGACAGGATAAATAGAGCGTGCTCCCCTTGAAGGGGGTACCTTGTCCTGTGCGATGTGGGATTTCTTCAGAAGAGCTGGGATCGCTTGCTCCACCGCCGGTGCTTAACAGCGCCAACGTTGATGAACAATAGGAGTCTACCAGTGAGGCTTAGAAGGACACTGGGAACATTTGCCCCTTCTTGTTTTCTTGTCATCTGCTCCATTGCATTTCGTTTCCTATGGTTATAATGTATCCACTTGGTCGCCCTATTATTGAGGAGGAACAGCCATTTGCAGCACCACGTTTTGGGTGGAATGATTCTGGTTGGTGCAGTTGGTCCACAAAGAGTAAAATAGTTTTCATGGGGATTGTTCTGATTTCCCTGACAGAAGTATGTGGAATAGTATGGTTCCTTGAGGAGAAATATCCAGTGCGCTCTCTGATTGGCATAACGCCTCTTCCTCCTGAACACATGTTTGTCAGTTTGGTCCCTCATAAAGGTGAACACAGAAAGACACATGTGGATAATGTGTTTTTACAAATACTCCACCAAGTCCATGATACGTTTAATGTCACTAATTGTTGGATATGTGGACTGCTCCCTTCAGTTACACATAGGAATGATAGCCTGTTATCATTGCCCTTGTAATATCCGGAGAGCTGTGAGGGTTGGTTTGAATTGTTCTCTATGGTATACATTTATTATCATTCTTGTACTATGAATATGACATCTGCTGATTATCACACAGTATTAAAATATATAAGTGTCCACCAAGGATTTACTCCAGGAGAACAAGGAACCCCTGATACATAGACTCTGACAGCTTGCATATATGTATATGAGAGAGAGAGAAAAATGTAACAAGGCATCAAAATGAAATGCTGGATTTTCAGGAGTTCAACGACACTAAATACTTTCGCTCCTTTCAAATGTGCAATAATACTCAGGATGAGGCAATACCGGTGTCAATAGTCAACACAACAGCTGGTTTTTGTGTTAGAGGGCTTGGGAAGGTGAGAGTAATTGCAACTATACATATACGTTGAGCACGAGTAGTAGCCCGCCTTTGCTCTTACCGCATTATGTCTACTTTGATTGTGGATCTCAAGCTTATATTTGCCTTCATAGGGGATGGTCAGGTATATGTTACCTCTCTTTCCTCCTCCCCCAGTGTACATAGCACCACCCAATTATCATAAGGATCATCGATTACAGCGTAGGAGTCCCATCTGTTCCGAATTAGAAGGGTCATTAATACAGAAGATATAGATCAGACAGACACCATTCTGCAGTAGTTCATAGATGCTTTGAAGGGTATCATACCCTTTTGGGGCCCTATGTCCAATAGCCTCAATATTCGTCGGCTTACCAGAGTTGTAGAAGGTGTCATTAATACCACAGCAGGGATTTTGACCAATATTACAGCTGAGCTCCAGGCTACGAGTCTTGTTGCTCTACAGAACTGGATGCCATCCTTGCTGACCTTGGAGAGGCCTGTTACATCAGTGGCAGCAGTTGCTGCGTGTACATACCAGATCACGTCCCTAATGTATATGCTGCTATACAGAAGTTGCATAAAGTTGCATATGACATCCACCAAGAGAATGGTACTTGGACTATTTCTGGTTTGTTCTGGGGTCTACTAACATCATGGGGGTGGAAGATCCTTATCTTTCTGGTAGTAATTGCGGGTATAATTTTCACATGTTTCTTCTGTGTACATTGCCTTCCTGCTTGCTGTGCTGGAAAATTGACACCAACACAAAAGACTCCAGTACATGATACTAAGCCCACGGCTATGATGATGCAGGCTATCCAAGACCTAATGTCAATAGATGAAGGTATTTTTGAATATTGAAAATGTGTGCATTACCATGTAATAATAGTCTTCCTACTTTGCAAGAAGTTATTAGTTTCCTAACACTCGACAAAATTGTTAGCAAATGCTAAAAGGAGGGTCTGTTGGACTGAAAATGCATCTGGTTGACTCCTCCTAGCATTATGTGGTTTAAGTTAGCATTTACGGTACCATTTTGTATTAGCCACCATTTTTGGTAATGATCGATACTAACGTTTGTCTCATGACACACTGCTCCCTGCCCTCATTCCTGGAAGTAAGTTTCCCTCCTCCTCCACTGACAGCAGCCCAAGGCCTCCTTTTAGACTGTGGTCCAAATCATCCTCCTCATCCAGCTTTTCCCCAGCCTTACCCTCCTCTGGGGTTCCAGCTAACACAGTATGGACTTCAGACCAGGCTCTCAGTGCCTTTTGCAACTCCACCTTCCTGGTGGTGCTCTTTACAGGAAGCCCAAAATCCTTGCAGAAATCCTTAAAATGGGCCACAGTGTAACCCTCAATTCTGGCCAGCTAAAACTCCATTCTTGCAGGTGCAGAGGCAGATGCAGAATCACCAATTAGTGAGAATTGGAAAATTAATATTGTCAATTGCAACGAGTAGGTAGAAAAATGCCAATGGGGATCAGAGTTGGATGAATTGGTCTAGATGTGGATAGTAGTGTAGATCAAATTATCAAAGGTACTGCACAAACACAGATCCTATCCTTATCACTGATCACCAATGTTAGAAAATGAGATTTCTGGTTGGCAGAGTATACATCATTTTCAAACAGGAGCTGCAGTCCTAGTCAGGGTGAGTCTGCTACACAACCTAAATTAAACTGTGCTCACCCTCTGGTACCATGGCACAGAGCAGTCAGTCTTAACTTAAGAGTCAATGTTTAAAGTGTTTGTGCAACACTCAAATTACAGTAACATAGTGAAAACACTACAAAAAGACTACATACCAGTTTAGAAAAAGAGAATATTTATCTGAGTAAAATAAGACCAAAACATCAAAACTCCAGTAAGTAGAACTTGAGATATGACTTTTTAAAGATTGAATGCAAAAACAGTGCTTAAAAGTCACTAGTGGTCAAAAGGCTATTTGAGGTCGTGAAGGACCGGTGTAAATCCAAGGTTAAGGCCAACCGCAATAGAGGGCAGGTTGGCAACAGGATCCTTGCAGGGTCTGCTATAAAAGTACTTTTGATGGAGCAAGTGTCGACGTCGGAGAATCGATGTGTCGGCTCTGATTCATGCAGTTGGGCCAATTTGTTGAAGTCAAGCCTCGCAGTGGTGTCTTTGGATTGGCACTGAGTCATCGTCGAGCCGCTCAGTCAGGTCAATGCGTAGTGGTCGAGCCGTGCAGGGTTGTCCTCGGATTGGCACTGTGTCTGAAGGCACTGCATAGGTTCCAATCAGCGCAGTGGTGACAATGCGTCAATTTTTGCAGAAGCAGCTGCAGAACCCACTTCTGAGTCCCAGGAGTGGAAGGGGCACCTCAGGCAATGGTAGAACTCACAGATGGCAGAGTCTAGCAGCACCAGCAGAATTGCAAGAAGTCATTTGGGACCCTGTGACTTCAGAGAACAGGAGGCAAGCCAAGAAGCCAATGGAGAAACTTTGGTTCAAGGATGTAGAGAGCAGGTCCAGTCTCTTGCACTCCCAGACAAAAAGCAGCAAGCAGCAGACCAACACAGCAGCGCAGGTAGCAACGTGGCAGTCCCTCCTACAGCACAGCAATCAGCAGGCAGTAGGCCAACACAGCAATGCAGATAGCAAAGTGTCAGTCCCTCCTACAGCACAGCGATTTTTCTTCTGGGCAGAATGTCCTTGGTTCCAGGAAAGTTCTGATTTGGTGGTATCACAGGCCCAGTACTTATACCCAAATGTGCCGTTGAAGTGGAGGAGTCATCAAAGAGGCATTTGAAGTTTACAAGGTGCCTGTCATTTCTGCCCTGGCTCCTATTCATTACAGGGGGGCATGCAGCTCTTTGTGTGGGGACAGGCACTGCTTTATTCAGGTGCCAGTGTCATATCCTCCCTCCCAATCTACCTCATGAAAGGCCATCAGCCTGGTGATGGACTATCAGAATGCAAATGTCACACCCCGTCTACCTTTGTGTGACTGTCTAGGGGGAATGTACAAGCCCAGCTGTCACCCAACCCAGACGTGTATTCAGAGACAGGCAGAGGCACAGAACATTTAAAGTAAGAAAAGGCATTCAGACTTACAATTTAAAATCTAACTTCACCATACGTTATGAGATTAAATTGTGAGTCCACAGACACCAAACTCCAAATCTCTATCTTTTCCCATTTGGAAATTACACTTAGAAGATGTATTAAGGCAATCCCAATGTTAACCCATGGGAGAGATAGGCCTTGCAGTTGTGAAAAATGAATGTAGGAGTTTTTCACTACCAGGACAAGCAAAACTCCAAAGTACATGTCCTACTTTTTAAATACACTGCAACCTGCCCATAGGGCTGCCTAGGGCCTTGGAGAAACATAGAAATAAAAGACATAACACAACAAATTAGAAAGCTGCAACCTACCTGGCTCAAAACAAATGCCAAACAAGACAAACTTCACCTACAGAAAATTAACAGATTATACAATTCAGCTATCAAAAAAGCTAAGAAAAGGTACTATTCAGACAAAATTCAAAATGTTAAATGTGCAAATAAAGAATTCTATAAAATACTCAATGAATTTCGCAAACCAAATTGCTTCGGAGGAACTCATCCTGTTACTCAAGATTTCACAGACAAACTGGCAAATCATTACATGGACAAAGCAGACACATTGGACTCATACTTAAAACAGAAACAAAGCCCCAGCACTAACCCTTGTACAAAACAACAATCCAAGAATACTCTAGCCCAGCCTCTCTGTTCCTTCCAACACATCTCACACGATGAATTTATGGACCTGGTCAAAGCAAGCAGCCCTTCTGACCCCTGTCCACCACAAACTTTCAAGACAATTCTTTTAGCAACCTCTGCTGCCACTCCAGTAAGAAGCATCATCAACGATTCCTTAACTACCGGAATATTTCCAGAAGAACTCAAAAAGTCACACATACGCCCTTTACTGAAGAAAAAAAAGCTGGACCCGCTGAACCCAGACAACTACAGACCCATTACAAATGGACCTTTCCTGGGCAAACTGATAGAAAGAGCAGCGCTCGCCCAGATGTCACAATTCATTGAAGAGAATGACATACTTTCAGACTTTCAAACAGGATTCCGTCCGGGAAGAGGCACTGAATCTGCCCTCCTTTCCATCTGGGATGACCTGAAGAACACAGTTGACTGCAATGGGGTTGCGGCGCTGCTTCTCTTGGACCTCTCGGCTGCTTTTGAAACGGTTGACTATGACACTCTGATATAAAGACTCTACGTATCCGGCATAGAGGGTACTGCTCTAGACTGTATTGCATCCTACCTTCGCGGCAGAACGAATGTCATCAATACCCCACCTTTCTAGTCGAAACCGTACTGTACAAAAGCAGGGGTCCCTCAAGGCTCTATCATCTTGTCCATGCTTTTCAACAGCTACATGAAGTCATTACCGGCACTAATCAATTAATTTCACCTCACGTGCTATAACTATGCAGATGACATGCAAATAGTCCTTCAACTGGAATGCCCCAAAGACATTGGAAATTCACCACTTTTCAGTTGTCTCAGAGCTGTGGATCAATGGATGACTTGTAGTCATCTCAAATTGAATGCTTCCAAAACGGAAATACTCACATGTGGCAATTGGAAACACTATGACCCGCTTACCGCCTGGCCTGATGAACTGGGATCACCATCCAAAGTATCGAAGGAAGTAAGAAACCTCGGAATGACCATGGACTCCAAGCTATCGATGAATGCCCAAGTTGGCAAACTAGCAAGATCAAGCTTTGTCACTATAAAAACGCTGCAGCAAATTTTCCCTCATTTGGGATTTCCACACAATGTCCAAGCTACCATCTCCCTTGTTCTCTCCAAACTCAATTACGCCAATAGCCTTTACCACAGATCACCTTTAACGACCATGAAAAGAGTACAACGGATTCAGAACTCGGCTGCCAGACTACTCTTGCATATCAAACCTCAAGACCACACCTCACCTGCCTTGAAAGCCCTGCGTTGGTTACCGGTTGCCAGAAGATCCATGTTCAAGCTACTCTGTATCACCCACAAAGCAATACATGGAATGGGATTGCTCTTCATCAGGAATAAAATCGCCAAACACATTCAACAAAGGAACCTCTGCTCTAAAGTGGCATCTGCCTCAAAATCCCAAGATACAAGAAAAAAACCATGCGTAGCACATCCTTCTCTGTTCAAGCAGCCAAATTATGGAACTCTTTACCCCCCAACATAGATCCACCGACAACCATCTAATCTTCAGAAAACTACTCAAGAATTGGCTTTTCCCCTCATAAGCACCTTACGCAAACAAAAATTTACAGCATATTCCTCTGTATATAAGCATTTATTTCCACTATAGATATGTACCTATCTTTGTGTATTGCTTTGTATAAACATGTAGAATAATTATGTAAAAAAAAAATCATCTTTGGTCTACATGTACTTGCTTCGATTGCGGATCTATGTACCTTCCATGTACTTGAATCTGTGTGTTTGTTACTTTTCTCCTGAAAAAGCATATCCAATGCACTACCCTATTTCTCATCCTGTGCCTCTATCAATATCTTTAATCTACATATACTTACCTCCTTTATGCATCTATGTACTTTCAATGTACTTATGGATCTATATATTTATCACTTTTTTCTAATTTAGCATTTCCAATGCATAAACCCTATTTCTCAGCCTATACTTCTCTCAATATATCTTCTAGCCCAACTTTCTGACTCATCTCAAACTTCTTTTTTACTACTCTTTCCAATGCACTACCCTATCTCTCACACTATACATCTAACACTATATCCTCTACATCTACTCTCTCATTTATCCCAAACCCCATACCAGTACTATGATCCCCAAAATAACCCTTTCTATACTCTCTCCTACTCTACCACTCCTTGCATCATCTGACACCTCTTTTACTATACCGATCCCCCAAAACAAACCTTTCTAAACTCTGCCCTCTGACTCTTCCCCTCCAAAACCCCTTTTTAATCATCCAAAAGCCTCCTCCTACCGCCATGACCTAAAAAAAAGCACAGAAAAAAAGAAATCCAAATCCTTCCCTCTTCTATCTCTCCACTATCCTCTTCAATCAAAATAACAGACTAAGATGTTCACTTCTCAAATTCCATATTCCACTATACTAATTCACCGCTAATCCTTTATGGGTTCCAGAGTAACGTGCTACTCACCAATAAAACGTTTCAACACCCCATCAGGGTTACAAACGCTATATAAATGCAAACCTTTTTCCCTTTTCTACCCCTCCCCAACCTTTCTCAATCCAAATAACTGACTAACATATCTACCACTCAAACTACTTTCATGTTTCACCATACTAATTCAACACTAATCCTTATGGGTTCCAGAGTAGCGTGCTACTCAGCAAAAAAGAACTTCAAAACCCCATCAGGGGTATCAAGCGCTATATAAATACAAACCTCTTTCCCTCTTCTATCCCGCCACCTACCCTTCTCTATCCAAATAACTGAATAACATATCCACCACTCAAATTACTTCATATTTCACTATACTAATTTTCAACACTAATCCTTTATGGGTTCCGGAGAAGCATGCTACTCACCAGAAAAGCGCTGCAACACCCATCAGGGATAACAGGTGCTATATGAATGCAAACCTTTCTTCCCCTTCTATCCTCTGCTATCCTTCTCACTCCAAATAACTGACTAATATCCACCACTCAAATTACTTTCATATTTCACTATACTAATTCACCACTAATCCTTTATGGGTTTCCGGAGTAGCGTGATAATTGCCCCCCCCCCCCCCCCCCCAAAAAGTTCTTCAACATCCTATCAGGGGTAACAAGCGCTATATAAATACAAACCTTTTTTCCTCTTCTATCCTTCTGAATATAAATAACTGACTAACCTATCCACCACTTTAAAATTACTTTATGTTTCACTATAATAATTCAACACTAATCCTCTATGGGTCTCAGAGTAGCATGCTACTCGCCGAAAAAGCGCTTCGACACCTCATCAGGGGTAGTAAGGGCTATATAAATGCAATTACAATACAATACAATACCTTAAGGGTTACTTATATGTAATAACAGTGAAGGGTTGGGCCTGGTAAATAGGTTAAGTTCTCAGGTCGAAATGGCAGTTTACAACTGCACACAGAGGCTCTGCAGAGGCAGGTCTGAGCAATGTTTAAAGGGCTAAATGAGTGCCTTCTAGTAGTATTTAATTTACATGCCCTGGACACATATATTTCACTCTACAAGGGAATTATAAGTAATTTAAATATGACAGTTTTGAATAAGCCAATGTTATCATGTTTGGGAACAGAGCATATGCACGTTAGAACTGGTTAGCAGTGCCAGCCAAAATGAAGTCAGCAAAACAGGAGGTCAGAAGGTAAAAAAATGGGGAAACCACTCCAAGGATGCCAGGTCTAATACCAAGGGCCTGATTTAGATTTAGTCAGAGGGGTCACTCTGTCAGAACTGTGACGGATATCCCCTTTGCCGAAATATAAATCCCATAATATCTTATGGGATCTGTATTTCGTCAGACGAGATATTCGTCACTGTTGTAAAGGAGTAATCAGGACCATAGTGACTCAATTTTGCAGGGAGAAAACTGCTATGTGAAAGGACCTGCAATTGCAAGAGGCAATGTGCCATGTACTTTGGTATATATTGCTGTTAGTGGGGCTACTTGATGAGGCAGCTGGTAATCCTTACAAAGCATTACTCTTACGGTGGCAAGTTGATTAAAGTTAGAATGGTTTCTGTTAGACCTGTCAGCCCTTTGGGTGGTCCCTCCTCATCATTATTTATTTTGTCCCACTTTTGCCTCAAACCCTGTTTGAATTTTTCCTTTTTGGGAACCACCAGACTTTTTCGTGTTGCTACAGATTCAGGGAGCCATTTTAGCTACCCCTGAACCTTCTGTCTGAGGGCCTGAAGCACAAAATGGTGGCCTCCCATGACATCACCAGCATCCACTGGAACCTACCAGCACCTTCCAGAACATTCCAGGAGCTTCCAGAAGCCTGTGACCGTTGGAGGCGGTTTAGAATGTTGGGAGGATAAGAGAGGCAGTTGGCAGTTGGAGCTGGCAGTTGGCACCTGACTGGTGAAGAGAGAGGAGCACAGCAGTGAAGGAGGAAGGAGTGAAGCAGCAGGGGTGGAAACTTGTGCCTGGAGTGGGGTCCATAAACCCACCCTTGATACTTGTCCCTACTGATGGATCCCAGCCTATAGCCCTGTGTGGGAAGAAGACAGAAGAAAACCATCCTAAGGACCTGGACAGCAGGAACAGGCCTTAGAACCAAGAGAGCAGCAAGATCCTGACCTGGAAACTGGTTTCCCTGGAGTCCGGCGTCGAGTAGCCTGAGACCTGGAGCCCGAGGTGGAGAAGCGGCGCTGACTGAAGTAGCAGACGTCGTACCCGGAGCCGCCTGAGGTCGTGAGAGGGCGCCGACGGGGGTCGAGAGGAATACCAGAGGTCGAGGAGGAAGTGAACCGAGGTCGAGCGAGCGGCGTCATCGGAGGAGTGAAGTCCGCCCTCCGGAGTCGTCGGAGACCGAGGTAGAGGTGAACCGGAGGTCGGGAGTGAGGATCGCACTCCGGAGTCGCCCGGAACCTGTGAGGAAGAGCACCGGAGGTCGGGGGTGAGGATCGCACCCCGGAGTCGCCGGAAGTCGACAGCGAGGCCAGGCCGGCCGACGTCATCGGAGCCGAGAGCGCCATCGAACCGGAGCCGGCCGAAGTCGACATCGTGAAGAGACTGCCCGACGCCACCGAATCGGAGGTCGAGATCGAACCGAGGCCACCGACATCGGACCGGAACCGCCTACCGGCGTCGACAAAGAACTGACACTGTGCCGAGGCCGCCGAGACCGAACCGGAACCGCCCCACGGCGTCGACACGACTCCAGCGGCGTCGGAACATCAGAAAAGGGCAGTAAGTGGAGTAGAGGGCGCCTAAGGCCCTGTGGAGACCTGAGAGACTACTCTAAGGGGCTAGGGAGGTGCTGAAACCCACCTGACTGTGCCTGGGGTGAACTGGGACTAACCTAGAGAGGTTGTGCGGAGAGGAAAGCCAGGGCATTGGAATTCCCCCCTTTGATCTACCTCAGTTTAGGCCTCAGCCTTTGCCTCAGCCAGGGAGTAGGACCCCCCCCAAGCCTTCCACACCCTACAAGCTGTGCCTGGGCCAAATCAGCCCTTAAGTATTGAAGTGTCATCTGATTCATGAGTGTTACTGTATACTTCTAATTATTTATTGGGGAAACTGTATTTATTAAGTTCTTATCTATTTAATACTGCACTGTATTTATAGGTCCACAGGACTTGTTGGTGTACAGTATTTATTGGTACAGTATTTATTGGTACAGTATTTATTACCTCAAAGTATTTAATTGTCTGTATATATTGCACTGGTATTTATGCCCTGTTATTTATGATCACCCCTATTTATTTCAGCAACAGCAAATATTTATTTGACCTGCACTATTTAAAATTGTATATTGTGATTGACTTATTTATTTTTCCAATCAGCAACTAAGAGAAAAAGATAAAGAAGAATATTTTCATAATTTTTACGGTGTAGAGTCGTTTTTGGAACGGATGCACGCATGGTTATTGTATGGGTATATTGTATGCTTAGCACTGCGCCTGTTTCCTGACCACTCGAGCCAAGCTACCACAGTGTGTTCGAGGAGTCCACCACCACCCTGCGGAGTGGGAGTGGGCTGTTTCCAACATAAATTGGTGTTCAGTGGTGGGATAGAGCTGTGCCTACATATACTCAACAATAACTGTGGGTAGTCCATAGGCCTACACCGGGAGTTTTCTCAAAGCGGCCTTCCTAATTGTGGGTTTTTGTTTTTTCCAAATTTACTCTGGTGGTGGGAGGAGGTATTATTAAAGGTACCCCCCTGCATTGTTACTGCACAAAACCTGTCCTCTAACCTGAGTGGGCAAGATGGAGTTTGTTCTTGAAAATCTAGACACGTACACTGTGGCCCAACTCAGGGAGTTTTGCCAGCGAGAGGGGGTGTACTGTCCCCCAGGAGCAAAGAAGGGTGCACTTCAAACCAGCTTAAGGGCTTGGGGGGAGGCACGCAGGGAAAGCAAGGCTGAGGAAGAAGACAGGGATGGAGAGCCTGACCCCGAGGGGGCTGAGATGTACCAACCTGAGGTGGGGAACCTGTCAGCAGGGCCCAGGACACTTTCTAGGAAGGGCAGCACTGTCTCTAGTGGGGGCTTATCCGAAGTGGAGTTAGCAGATCGGAGAGAGAAGAGACAGCTCACATGGGACTTAGCAAGGCTGGAAAAGGAGAAAGAGGAGCAGAGGATGGCCCATGAATTGCGACTGAAAGAAATAGATCTTCAGATTTTGAGAATCGGGGCACAACCTGTTCCTAATGGTGGCAGCCAAAACCAAGAGTCCACTAGGGAATCCAAACCTTACCTGCCAAAGGACATTGTAGCAAGCTATGGGGCGGGTGACGACATCGCCAAGTGGCTCGCAGCCTATGAGGTCTCATTGAGGGCCCATGGGGTTCCAGTGAAGTATTGGGGAGGGGGATTGTACAAATACATGCCTCCAGCTGGTAGGGATGCTTTATTGGCCCTCGAAGAGGAGGAGCAAACCCACTACCCCACCATGAAACTGGCGCTCATCAGGAAGTTTGGACTAACTCCGGAAAAGTACAGACAGAAGTTCAGGGGTAGTCACAAACTGGGCACACAGAATTGGGTGGACTTCCTGGACTATGCAAAGAAGGCACTGGAAGGTTGGATTCAGGGCAGTGAAGTAAGGAACTACGAGGAGCTGTTTGACCTAGTACTGAAGGAACACCTACTCGAGAAATGTTTCCCTGAACTGCGGCAACACCTGGTGGATAGCAAGCTGACCAGCCCCCGGAAGCTTGCTGAGGAGGCGGACATTTGGGCTAGTACCCGGGTGTCCACAAGGGGGACTGGAGGGGACACTCAAAAGGCCGGACAGGGCGCCCCCCAGAAGAAAGAAGGAGGGGAAAAGAAAAAGGAGTTCTCCAAAGGCCCCCAAAATAACTTCCAAGGGAAGGGAACAGGATTCACCTCTAAGGCTAACCCACCCAGAAACCCTAATCCTGGCCAGAGTCAGCAGCCAAGGGTTGTCCATTGCTACGAGTGCGGTGGCGTTGGACACTATAAAGGAGATCCGAAGTGTCAGAAACGCTCACCCCCTCCCACTGGAGGAAAGCCCCCCGGAGTAGCTAGTGTAGTGCTCGGGGAGGAGATGCCCTTAACTAAGGGAAGGGAGTGGGCGGGTGTCACTTTAGTGTCCCTGGGAGAACGGGAGATGGTTCCTAAGATCCAGGTGCCCGCAAATACTGCAAAGTATGGGCAGTGGATCACCATCAATGGCCAAAGAGGGGAGGCTCTGAGAGACACAGGAGCCAGTATGACTATGGTACGTAGCCAACTGGTGTCTCCAGAGCAAGTCATTCCCGATGTACTCCACCCAGCCGCGATGGCTGACGGCAGAACCGGCCACTATCCCGTGGCTGAGGTTCCCTTTGAATGGGGGGGGGTTGCAGGTTCACTTCGAGTTGCCGTAAGCCCTGCCGTGCCAGTCGATTGTCTGCTGGGCAATGACATGGAGCACAACGCTTGGAAGGAGGTGGAATACCGGACTCATACCGAGATGCTGGGTACACCTGACTGGGCCTGTGTTAGCACAAGGTCCGTGACTACCCGAAGAGGGAGTTCATTCCGGCTGGAGCCTGGAACAAAGGCCCAGCCAGCTGCCAGTCAAGGGAAGAACCGAGGACAGGAGGAGCCTGCCTCGGCGTCTCCACCCCGTAGGACGGATAGGCCACCGGAGGTGGTGGACCCGGAGTCTGCGGAGGGGGACGTTACCAACCTGGAGGACCTACCCATCCCGGCCGAGTGGCACGTGGAGGGAGGCCCGTCCAGGGAGGAATTCTGCCAGGGCCAGAGGGAGTGCCCTACCCTTGAGGGGCTGAGGCGACAGGCCGAAGCCCAGGCAGCAGGGAACGTTGAAGGGAACTACAGTGTTTACTGGGAGGATGGCCTCCTCTACAGTGAACCCAAGGCACCCCTACATGGATCGTCACGAGCCTTGGTAGTCCCTCAACGTTATCGAGCCTTCCTTTTAGAGTTGGCTCACGAGATACCATTGGCAGGACACCTGTGGCAAGACAAGACCTTCGCCCGTCTTGTCCCACACTTTTATTGGCCTCAGATGAAAGTGTCGTCCGATACCTACTGCCGGACATGTGTGTCTTGCCAAGCCAGTGGGAAAACAGGGGTGAAGCTGAAAGCTCCCCTGGAACCACTTCCTGTCGTTAGCACCCCCTTTGAAAGGGTGGGCATCGACATTGTGGGTCCGTTAGATCCGCCAACATCAGCTGGTCACAGGTTTATCCTGGTTCTGGTGGATCATGCCACACGGTACCCAGAGGCAATACCTCTGAGGACCATAACAGCACCTGTTGTGGCTAGGGCCCTGATGGGAATCTTTACCCGAGTGGGTTTTCCCAAGGAAGTTGTGTCCGACAGGGGGACCAACTTCATGTCGGCATATATGCGGGCAATGTGGAAGGAGTGTGGAGTGACCTACCGGTTCACAACTCCTTACCACCCCCAGACCAATGGTCTGGTGGAGAGGTTTAACAAAACCTTGAAGGGCATGATCCGAAGTCTGCCTGAAAGCCTGCGGAGGAAATGGGACGTCCTCCTACCCTGTTTACTTTTTTCTTACAGGGAAGTGCCACAGAAGGGAGTGGGCTTCAGCCCCTTCGAGCTTCTGTATGGGCACCCTGTACGTGGACCTCTTAACCTGGTGAGAGACGGATGGGAAAGAACTCCCAGAAAGCTCCCCCAGGATGTGGTGAGCTACATGCTGGCCTTCCGGAGCCAAATGGCTAAGTTGTGGAAGCAAGCTTCTGACAACTTGGAAGCCAGCCAAGCAGTAATGAAGGAGTGGTATGACCACAACGCTCACCCGGTGGAGTTGGAGCCTGGCCAGAAGGTGTGGGTGATCGAACCCGGAGAGCTTAGCGCCCTCCAGGATCGCTGGTCAGGACCCTTTGAGGTGTTGGAGAAGAAGGGTAAGGCTACCTACTTGGTGGACCTGAAGACCCCTCGTCAGCCCCTGCGGGTGCTGCATGCCAACCGCCTCAAACCCCACCACGAGAGGCCCGAAGTCATCTTGATGATGGTGACTGACGGAGGAGAGGACGTGGAAAGCGAGCCTCTCCCTGATCTGTTTGCGTCTCAAGAAAAGGATGGGTCGGTGGAGGGAGTGATTCTCTCCCCATCTCTAACTCCTGAACAGCAGGAGGACTGTCGCCAGGTCCTGGGGCAGTACTCTTCGTTGTTCTCCCTTGTCCCGGGTAGGACTCACCTGTGCGTCCATGACGTGGACACAGGAGACAGCCCACCTGTGAAGTCCAAGATCTACCGGATGTCAGACAAGGTGAAGGCCAGCATTCATAGTGAGGTCACTAAGATGCTGGAGCTAGGAGTGATTGAACCTTCTAGCAGCCCCTGGTCCAGTCCGGTGGTGCTAGTACCGAAAGCTGCACCACCGGGTGCCCAACCAGAACTGAGGTTCTGTGTGGACTACCGGGGACTGAATTCAGTGACAAAGACTGATGCACATCCGATCCCTAGGGCGGATGAATTGATTGACCGGCTGGGAGCTGCCCAATATCTAAGTACCTTTGACCTTACTTCAGGGTACTGGCAGATCTCGTTGACTGATGGAGCAAGGGAAAGGTCAGCCTTCTCCACACCCAATGGCCACTACCAGTTCTGTGTGATGCCCTTTGGGCTCAAGAACGCACCTGCCACGTTTCAGCGCCTGGTAAACCAGATCCTCACCGGAATGGAGAGTTTCTCTGCTGCTTATCTGGATGACATAGCCGTCTTCAGTAACAGCTGGGAGGATCACTTGCGTCACCTGCAAGCTGTTCTCCAGGCCCTGAGACAAGCTGGATTGACGATCAAGGCCAGCAAGTGCCAGATCGGGCAGGGGTCGGTAGTGTACCTTGGACACTTGGTGGGTAGGGGAACGGTGCAACCCCTCCAGGCGAAGATCGAGGCCATCATGGCCTGGGAACCCCCCAAGACACAGACTGAGGTCCGAGCATTTTTGGGCCTCACGGGATACTACCGCCGCTTCGTGAAGGGGTACGGTACCATCGTAACCCCCCTCACGGAGCTCACGTCCAAGAAACAACCTCGACGGGTAGTCTGGACGGAGGCCTGTCAGCAGGCCTTTGTGAGATTGAAGAAAGCCATGTGCGAGGCCCCGGTCTTAAGGGCCCCAGACTTTTCCAAGAAGTTCATTGTCCAGACAGATGCATCAGAACATGGCATTGGGGCAGTGTTATCGCAACTCAACGAAGAGGGCCTGGATCAACCCGTGGTCTTCCTATCCCGGAGACTACTTCCCAGGGAACAGAAGTGGAGTGCAATAGAGCGTGAAGCCTTTGCAGTGGTATGGGCTCTAAAGAAGTTGCGGCCATACCTGTTTGGCTCGCACTTCCTGGTTCAGACCGACCACCGACCCCTTCGTTGGCTGATGCAAATGAAGGGGGAGAATCCCAAGTTGTTGAGGTGGTCTATTTCCCTACAGGGGATGGACTTTCAGGTGGAACATCGGCCTGGAGTGGACCACGCCAATGCAGACGGTCTCTCAAGGTATTTCCGCCTTGGTGATGAGAACTCCCAAGGGGTTGGGTAGCTCTCCCCACTTTCAGCTGGGGGGGACGCGTGTTAGACCTGTCAGCCCTTTGGGTGGTCCCTCCTCATCATTATTTATTTTGTCCCACTTTTGCCTCAAACCCTGTTTGAATTTTTCCTTTTTGGGAACCACCAGACTTTTTCGTGTTGCTACAGATTCAGGGAGCCATTTTAGCTACCCCTGAACCTTCTGTCTGAGGGCCTGAAGCACAAAATGGTGGCCTCCCATGACATCACCAGCATCCACTGGAACCTACCAGCACCTTCCAGAACATTCCAGGAGCTTCCAGAACCCTGTGACCGTTGGAGGCGGTTTAGAATGTTGGGAGGATAAGAGAGGCAGTTGGCAGTTGGAGCTGGCAGTTGGCACCTGACTGGTGAAGAGAGAGGAGCACAGCAGTGAAGGAGGAAGGAGTGAAGCAGCAGGGGTGGAAACTTGTGCCTGGAGTGGGGTCCATAAACCCACCCTTGATACTTGTCCCTACTGATGGATCCCAGCCTATAGCCCTGTGTGGGAAGAAGACAGAAGAAAACCATCCTAAGGACCTGGACAGCAGGAACAGGCCTTAGAACCAAGAGAGCAGCAAGATCCTGACCTGGAAACTGGTTTCCCTGGAGTCCGGCGTCGAGTAGCCTGAGACCTGGAGCCCGAGGTGGAGAAGCGGCGCTGACTGAAGTAGCAGACGTCGTACCCGGAGCCGCCTGAGGTCGTGAGAGGGCGCCGACGGGGGTCGAGAGGAATACCAGAGGTCGAGGAGGAAGTGAACCGAGGTCGAGCGAGCGGCGTCATCGGAGGAGTGAAGTCCGCCCTCCGGAGTCGTCGGAGACCGAGGTAGAGGTGAACCGGAGGTCGGGAGTGAGGATCGCACTCCGGAGTCGCCCGGAACCTGTGAGGAAGAGCACCGGAGGTCGGGGGTGAGGATCGCACCCCGGAGTCGCCGGAAGTCGACAGCGAGGCCAGGCCGGCCGACGTCATCGGAGCCGAGAGCGCCATCGAACCGGAGCCGGCCGAAGTCGACATCGTGAAGAGACTGCCCGACGCCACCGAATCGGAGGTCGAGATCGAACCGAGGCCACCGACATCGGACCGGAACCGCCTACCGGCGTCGACAAAGAACTGACACTGTGCCGAGGCCGCCGAGACCGAACCGGAACCGCCCCACGGCGTCGACACGACTCCAGCGGCGTCGGAACATCAGAAAAGGGCAGTAAGTGGAGTAGAGGGCGCCTAAGGCCCTGTGGAGACCTGAGAGACTACTCTAAGGGGCTAGGGAGGTGCTGAAACCCACCTGACTGTGCCTGGGGTGAACTGGGACTAACCTAGAGAGGTTGTGCGGAGAGGAAAGCCAGGGCATTGGAATTCCCCCCTTTGATCTACCTCAGTTTAGGCCTCAGCCTTTGCCTCAGCCAGGGAGTAGGACCCCCCCCAAGCCTTCCACACCCTACAAGCTGTGCCTGGGCCAAATCAGCCCTTAAGTATTGAAGTGTCATCTGATTCATGAGTGTTACTGTATACTTCTAATTATTTATTGGGGAAACTGTATTTATTAAGTTCTTATCTATTTAATACTGCACTGTATTTATAGGTCCACAGGACTTGTTGGTGTACAGTATTTATTGGTACAGTATTTATTGGTACAGTATTTATTACCTCAAAGTATTTAATTGTCTGTATATATTGCACTGGTATTTATGCCCTGTTATTTATGATCACCCCTATTTATTTCAGCAACAGCAAATATTTATTTGACCTGCACTATTTAAAATTGTATATTGTGATTGACTTATTTATTTTTCCAATCAGCAACTAAGAGAAAAAGATAAAGAAGAATATTTTCATAATTTTTACGGTGTAGAGTCGTTTTTGGAACGGATGCACGCATGGTTATTGTATGGGTATATTGTATGCTTAGCACTGCGCCTGTTTCCTGACCACTCGAGCCAAGCTACCACAGTGTGTTCGAGGAGTCCACCACCACCCTGCGGAGTGGGAGTGGG
Organism: Triturus cristatus; assembly: GCF_964204655.1. Lineage (NCBI taxonomy): Eukaryota > Metazoa > Chordata > Amphibia > Caudata > Salamandridae > Triturus > Triturus cristatus. The sequence continues at coordinate 259,245,008 of NC_140593.1, read as the reverse complement.
CTGTTTCCAACAGTTTCCATATATAAATAATTTGGATCAAAGGTCCAAGGATCGGACTTGCGTTTGGCTTTCACTGTGTCATCCAGGGTATTTCATCTGTATTTGTTCCTCTTGATCACCATGACTGATACGGGATTAATCACAGAGGGTTTCATCTGGGATATTTTGAAGTTGTTTGACTGTCTTATGTATGTCATTGTTTGGACATGGAGTGAACTGCCATCGATCAGTGACACTTTTTGGCAAAGTGGCTCGCTTTCTCCCATGGCGAACAGGGAGGGAGCCACAACAGTCACCACATGCCCTGTAAGACTTGAAGGACATTCTGTTTAGTGCCTCATTTTACTCACTCAATAATCCAACTTGTTCATTCTTGATATGGTGGGTTGGCAGTGAGGATTCCATATTTGTTGCTCGTGGATCTGACATTTCCTAAGAACACCCTAGTGGAAGCATTGCTGGCAGTGTCATTTTTGGTTCTCTCAGTCTCAATTTCATTCAGCAACTTTGAATTCATTATGAAGGTGTTTCTTCAGCTCATGGTGCAGGTATGCATGGAATTCATCAATGGGCTTTTTGGGGCATTTTCAACTGGTCTTAAAATAACTCTCTTATAATCAGGGTTAACTTGTGTTTTGGATTGTCTTTTCTGTGCAGTAAGTACAAAATCACAATGATCTTCTTGAGCAGTGGCAGGGAGAGTTAGGAAAACATTGCAAACTTTGGCCACTGACAGTTTTCAAGAGAGGCAACCCACCGCTTCTAGCTCGGGGCCACTGAAGATTGATTATGTGAAATGAGCAACATAGCCGCTGACATGTTTTATAGCACGATTATCACAGAAGATAACCTCAGTTTCTGAGTATTTACTGGCTAACTTGAAGCAAAGTCTTGGGGGCATATTATCAAGAACGGCGTTAAAATTATCACTGCTTTAGTGGCAGGAAACGGCTGCTAAAGCGGCGATAATGGGTTTGATAATATGTCCTTGAGAATTCCAATAGAAGCCCAGGTTCTTTTTTTAAAATTATTGTTTATTGCATTTTCAAAATACAGCACAGCTTATATCAATTACTTACAGTTACAGATGAGGAGAAATCAAATCAAACTGAATTTTACTAAACAACTTTACATTTAGGAATATTTAGAAAGGGTAAACCATAAATAAAAGATTTCTTAAATAAGAGAGTGGAAACGCTAAGAAAAAAAGAAAGAAGATCCACATTTCCATCCTATACCCAATAGGAAAGTGAATTCAAGTGGGCGGATTAGTGACAAAATTATGACTCAGCTGAAAATACCTGTCTTTCTAGCACATAGAGCTATGGCCCACTGTGAGTCAACGATTCCTTCCAGCTGTAAATAGGGGCCCATATCTGTCTGCCGAGTGATTTCCCTCTCTTGCCCTTCCTTTCATATATTCCCCTCTCAAGATTGAATACTGAGAGGAGCCGGGCAAGCCATAGCTGAAATGTTGGGGGAGCTTGGTCAAGCCAGGCTGAGGCAACACAAATTCGTAAAACTGCAATGGCAAGGAAGAGAAAGCGATAAGACAAGGTTTGCGCCTGGCATATCAAGGTGAGGGCAAGTAGAAAACATATGGACTAAATCAGCGTTTTAAGAATTACACTGTGGGCACCTAGTACCCTCCTGTCCCCCCCCCCCATTGAGAAATGTTTGCGGGGTATAATATAACGAAAAGACTGTTTTGTAGTTCTAGGCCTGAAGCCCCGCAGAGCATAAAACTGTCTGACCCAATTCTAAAGACTGGGTAAAGGTATCCGAATCGATGCTCAGCCTGGCTTCCCATTTTCTAACGTGCTTTTCATCCAATTTATTTGCAATTAGTTCGGTATAAATTCCTTTAATAGTGCAGCCATCCCCACTTCTTATTACATCAATGGCTTTCACCTTGCCGAATCCATTAAAACCACCCACCTTTTTGCTCAGAAAGCTTTTAAGTTGGAGATATTTAAAAAAATTCCTAGTGTCGATGCCAAATTTATCCTGAATGTCCTTAAATTGGAAAAAAACGTCTGAGCTCAATAAATCCCCGACTTTCACGAGGCCACACTCTGGCCAGTCAGCCATAATTTTATCCCAAAACATTTCTGGCAGCGTGGGATTACCAAACAACTGAGTATAAAAATGTATCCGCCAAGGCCTGTCTTCTTCTTAAAGGCGGCCCAGATTTTAAAGACTGCCTGCATAGTTTTGAATTTAGTTCTCTTGAAGTAGCTAGGCTCGCTGAATTTCAAGAAACAATTTGCTACGTCTACCCCCACCAGTAACCTATATATGTCTGGAATCTTAACTTCAGTTGTGAGGCCTTCTAGTTTGCCACCGAGCATCCCGCACATATATTGGAATGCCACGGCCCAATAGTAAAATTTAAAATCTGGGACCGCCCAACCCCCTTTGTCCAGAGGTAAAGTCATAAATCGTAAGGCCCTCCTTGTTTTGCCGTGTGCCCAGATAAATCGGTTAACCATGTTGTCCAGAACGGTAAACCACTTCTTCTCAAATTCTAAGGGTATTGCCCTGAACAAATACAATATTTTCAGTAGAAATACCATTTTGATCACGTTACAACAGCCGACCAGTGACAAGTGCAGGTTATGAAATTTATCAAAGTCTATTTTCGCCTTCTGAATCACAGGGTCAATATTTACATCCACTAAATTATTCAGATCTGGGGTTGTAATAATTCCAAGATATACCGCTGAGTCTATCATTTGCGGGTTAGAGCTGCTAAGGTCCCCGTTTACTACAATCTGGGTCTTCTGTTTATTCAAAGCATATCCAGAAAACTTACTGAAAACCGAGGCTATCTCCTTGACTGCCATTATTGCTGTTAGGGGTAACCAAGGCAATGTCGTCCGCGTATGCAAGGACCTTTGTAACTACCCCATGATAAACAATAGGCTCAATTTCCCAGCAGGACTCGAATTGCCGAATTATTAGATCTATATATATCGCAAATAGGAGGGGTGAAAAGGGACACCCCTGCCTAGTGCCCCGTTTAATCCCCAAAGGTGCGGTGTATTTCCCATTAATTCGAAGATGCAGTTGGTGCTTTGTACAAACTACTGATGGCTTTAATAAACCCCTGTTAAAGAGGGTGAGTGGGCCTGCACACCTAGTATACACAAGTTAGTCAAAAGTATGAAAAATAGGAAAAATGAGTAATAATTCTTTTTAGCGTGCATTCACGTGGGGGATGTGAGCCTGCATCCCTAATTAGTGTGAGTTAATGTAAAGAGGTTGTGGAAAACCATAACCTACATGAAGCACCGCATGGACGCGGAGGTCTCTACAAATGTAAACCTAAATAATCACAATTTAATCAGCAATTTTTCAATGTCGCTCATGTGCATAAAAACACAAAAACTTTGAAGCAATAGTCATATGATATTTATGTTGAATGCAAAAACTTTAAACATGAACAGTATTAATTATACTGAAACATATGCACATAAATATATTGTTTACAACATAATTCATCTGGCAATTTAATGCTTGTGCCTTGATTGGAAATCAAACTCATGAAAAAAGAGACAATCCCAATGCATTTCGGGTTAATACAAAACCCTTCGTCAGGGGCTGTGTAAATCACAATAATCAATAGAATGCGTGTAGTTGTTTCCTGAGGACCACCTTCCAGAGCTACAACAACAAGAAACCATATGAATATACATAGAAGAATGAAAACAAGATACAAAATGCAAATTTACAAATTTACAAAATATACCCGTAGGATTTGCACTCAAAGAAAAGAGACCAAAAGCCCAATTTAGAAACATCAGTGTGCACGACAGGCTTCGAGAAACCTAATAGTGCTCATAGTGTGAAAGGACTATGTAGTACATCCTATTAGATGTCCTTAAGTAATAGTAAATATAAGCTTACCGACGAATGAAAATTGTATCGGTCTAAAAGCAAAGAAAATAGTCTCCACTCAAAAGAACATCAAAATAATAATAAACCCCTGCCCGAGACCGAACCATCTCATTGCCTCCCACAGGTAGTCCGAGGAGACTCTATCGAAAGCTTTTTCTGCGCCCAGAAGCAGCATAGCCATAGGGTCTCCTAAAACTTCTGCTGTGTCGAATAAAGTTATTACCTGAGGGAAATGCTGGGTGGTCCCTCTCCCCGGGATAAACCCATGTTGATACGGGTGGATTACTTTCCCTATAATAGTATTTAGTCTGGTTGCGAGAGCTTTGGACAGAATCTTTACATCGCCATTTATGAGGGTGATTGGCCGATATGACCCGGGTTCCTGAGATGGTTTACCCTTTTTTAAGATTATTATATTATCTGCACTTGACCAGGAGTCGGGGACCGAGCCCCCAGATTGTGCAAGACATACTATTTTGACCAGATATGTTCCTACTTCTTCCAAAAAGATTTTATAAAATTCCAAAGGGATCTGGTCTGGTCCAGCGGCCTTACCAGAGGGAAGGTTTTTCAGGGCACAATAAATCTCGTCTTGCGTCAAGGTAGCCTCAAGTTTCATACTGTTCTCATACTCAATACCTTGCAATGGTATACTATTAAGATAACCATGGATTAAGTTCTGCTGCCCCTGGGGTCCTGCGTCATATAGACGTTGATAAAAGTGTCGAAACACTTCCTGGACCCCAAGGGGCTCCGTTACTAACTTTCCGCGTTCATCTCTAATCTCGTTTATCTCACTCACGGCGCATCTTTGCCTGAGTCTATCTGCCAACGTGTAACCCACCCGTTCGCTAAATTCGGCGGCTTTTGCGGTTCTGGTGTGAACCTAGGCTCCTATGGGAATTCACAAGGGCATATTATCAAGCCCATTATTGCCGCTTTAGCGGCAGTTTCCTGCCGCTAAAGCGGCAATAATTTTACCGCCGTTCTTCATAATATACCCCTTGATCTTTATTTCGGATACAGCAGAATATCTTGTGGACATGTGCATAGTTTGTGTGGTATCGTCACTTACTGGGGGCTCGGGTGCATAGAAAAACCAAGAAATAGGGGCCAGTAAAAGATGAGGCAGTGTTTGGTGGCTTTCAAAACACTTACATGCAATTTAACACTTTTTCTATCTGCCGCCACTTCACATTCTTTTAAAATATTTGTCCATTACATCACTTCTATCATTTATTTGCAAATATTATGGTTTGTATCATCATTTAACAACCTGGTAATATTAAAGTAGGGCGTTAACAGAACACTGTTGCCAGAACCAGAAGTGTAACCACTAGGGGATGAGAAATATGGCTTCCATTTTTCCCCAGAATTACTGTTGAATCCTTCTACAAGCAAGAGGTGGTCACCGAGGAACTGTAAAATTTACATGGCAAATGTTTCATATTATTATTAATATTATCATAATCATTGTTATTTGTAATATCAGTAGTATTTACTTATTTTTGTATTTATTCCTTTTTTTGGTTAAACACATTGTAAACCTAATGTATTCACATAATTTCTGCATTATTACAAATACTAGAACTAATGAGACCCAAGGTATTTGGTAATCATCTTTACATTGTCTTGAAAAAAAGTCAAAAAATCAGTCTCTCACGATATATTTGAATATTTCCACTTAATAAAGACTTGTTCTTAAGTAATATGTAAATAAATCAAAATTCCTCTGTCACAATTCATCCTTTCGTGTTCGAATGTTACATTAAATACACCTCCAAGTTAGCATCACAAGCCTGCTATTTCTCTCTTTTTTGTGCAAAAGATCTTTAGCACCTTTCCTAGGTCATGGACTGTAGGTAAGGCCCCTAACAGGCCGTATTAGAGTGATGGACTGTCATTTGCTCTAATGAGACACTGATCTATCTGTGTGTAACCGGCCAGACAGACTGCTTCTCAGTTCTTGAGCAAAGTCTGAATACATTAGTCACTTGGAAGAATAGAAGCAGCGTCTAGCTAAGCAGGGCAACATCTTAGGTGATCATCTTGGGCGCAAGTCATAGGCTCCGAAATATGGATAATTTCCCTCTGCACCGTGAATTGTTCGAGATTCTAACATTCTTCACTAATTAAGCTAAAATTTAGGGGTAACTGGTATGCAGAATTAAACTTTACACGAGCTTTATAATTCATTCGGCGTTATTCAGACTAGGACAATTAAATGGGACAGTGTCCTATATTCAAAAACACGTCACAAAAACATTACATACTCGCTCACTACTTCAAAACTGGAGTAGGCTAAAGCTTTTATGAGTGTGCTTCCAAAGATGTAAATACTCTGCAACATGTGCAACACATGGCGACAAGAGTCGTTCTCAAAATAGAGATTTAAGATGTTTCACAGGGCATGATAGATAGTACCACAAGAGCTACATGTACGAAATTGCCTCGTCTTCAGTGTGGCATGGCTTGTTCTAATGTTCTTTAAGGGGACAGAAGAAACCTCAACTTAGAACAAAATCATCAATATCTACTGTCTCGTAATTTGCTTACACTTTCTCCACATTTACAGAATTAAACTCAGGTAGAACTGGGATCCCTGACTCTCTGTAGTTGACCCATGGATCTGCTACTCACTGCCCAAAGGTCAAACTCAACTAAGCGTCAGAAAATACCTTAAAATATTCCATTCCAGCAACAAATTAAAATTCAGCTTTCTTCTAACCTTCCTTGAACTTTGGGGCTCTGTTTTTGTGGCACTTATATATGTTAGTCAGTTTGTGGTACCTTGACACAATGGGCTTGATTCACATACACTTTTGTGTACATTTACAATAGTTTGCTATTTACAACGGTAATAGAGCGAATCTCCTAATTTTGCAAATTAAAAACATTTAACTGAAATGTGCAAATTTCTTTCCTAAATAACACACGTGTAATGGATACCAATTTTTAGTAGATAAACACACTTAGACATTAAAAGAATGCATATTAATTAACATATTGTTTTAACTTAAGTTAGCCTGACTACTGATGCCACATTAAATGCCGACTTTACACGTTAGGGTTAAGATGCCTGTTTTCACTTTAAACATGGTTCTAGCACAAGGGGACATATGTACAAACCCCTATCGCCACCACAACGTCACTTTTATCGATGTTGTGGTGGCGATAAGGGCTTAGCCTTATTTACGAGGCAGCGTTAAGCCATTTAACGTGGCTTAACACTGCCTTGTAAATAAGGCCCCTTTCACACTATGATCAGCGTGAAAGGGGTGAGCAGTGGATGTTGCGGTGAGCGTTCCACCGCAACACCCATTGATTTTGATGCAGCCCCCTATTTACAAGGGCAGAGTCCATAGGAGGCAGCACCAAAATTACGACCATCTAAAATCTGTTCTTAAGATGGCGAAACGAGGAGAAATGCATTATTTCTCCTTTTTTTTGCTTTTTCCATGTATGGTGCCTTGTGCAGCACATATGGAAAAAGCTAAATGTCATGGATTGTTTATGCACAGGAAGGTCCATTTTGTGACTTTCATGTATGCTGCATTAAGCAGCACACATGAAAGTGAGAAAATTACATTGTTTATGTGCACTATGGTGCAAGGGTGCCTGCGTTGGTGCTACACTCCTAAGTGTAGCGCCATCGCAGGGGGAAATGTAAGGCTGCACCATATTATTGTAAATATGGTACAGCCTTGCATTTCAGAAGTGGTGGAGTGAGGCTTTAAGCCATGACAGCTAACGCCTCACTCCGCCACTTGTATTATACATATCCCCCAAGATGTTTTTCTCTTCCACTGCAGATGCTGTAACTTTCCAGAAGCCTTCTATTATTTAGGGCCGCATGTATCAAAAATCCATGTTGCATTCCTTAAGTAGTAAATTTTAGGGAATCACTATTTAAGTAATGCAAAATAGTATGCAAGAAATTAGCGATTACCTAATAGCGATTCCTAAAGATTCACAATTAGGTAATGGCTATTAGGTAATACTACTCGATTCGTTCCTATGGGCATAATTGATAATCGCAAATTAGGTAATGCAATGCTAATGGTGCCTGGGGGCGTAAGGCCCCTCTGAAGCACCCCCCAAAAAATGTGTGCTTATAAAGCGCACACATGCCTGAGTGGCATGTGTGTGCTACATTGCACTTTGAAAAATGCATTTTTGTGCATTCTTCTAAATTTGCACATGGTTACCATCAACTTGGAGTTGATGGTAATAGCATTGCCAAAATGCACAGTTTTCATTTAGAAAATGCTTGGTACATGTGCTAAGTAAATCGCAAAGTGCCACCACAAAGCCTTTCATACATCTTGAAAGGCTATTTTGCATTTGCAAATAGGCGAAATAACCAATTTGCACAGTTTGCAAATGCAAAATTGTTGATACATGTGGACCTTAGTGAATAGGCATTTGTTATGTATTAGACAATTGATAGTGAGGTTCTTACCAGGAGGAGATGGCAGGAAAAGTTACTCGTTGGAAGAACTGTCTGAACCACAAGATGTGATCAGTGTAACATTTCAAGGGCTTGATTCTGTACTCTAATGGTGAAGACGTGAGAAACTAGGGAGTTTACCTGCTCCCAGAGTTTGCTGGGAAATGATTCGTCGGTGTGGACAGCAAATGTAAGATTCGTTACCAATATTATTTGTTAGAATTATATTAGTATGTGCTCCTTAGATTAGTTTACCATAATCTACAGATGGTTCTGTCGGATAAAGCAATTTCTTAGCATTCCATAATTCATATGTAGGAAGAAACACATCAAGGATGATATTGCACAGTTCCAATGGAGTATATTAATCTTTTTTATATATGGCTGTCACATGAGCATTTTTTCAACAAATAAACAAAAAAGTTACTTTTGTGAGAAAGTGAAAAAGAGTGACAAGGTGATGTCGTGAGGTAATATATACAACAAGGAAGGGTTACAAACATGTAATTACGTAAATCAATAAGCGTCTGTTCTTTTACAATTTATATCTCATGTTTCACAAACACCCTAATGCAGTTCCTATTTCTGCTCTGGGTGAGCAGGCTGTAGGACATGAACTTAATATAGAGCATCGATGTTTCGACCTAGAGGTATGCACTATTGGACCAGCTTCACAGCAGGTCTTCCTCAGGACAGTAAAAATGGAGGTGGACAGCCAAGTAAGGAGGTCGTATTGTAATCCACACAGTAATTCTTTAGAAAAGCTGATGTAAGGGCAAACAGCTACAGTTTTGCAGTAATACCTGTGAAGAATTCACCATCTGGTTGGACTCTTTAGAGGGGAGACGATTGTTTTGGTAGAAAATCTTCACAATAAAACAACCATGCGGTCAGTACTTTGGTGTTAGTCGATTCCACCATACGGTTGGAATCTGCACTTCAAGATTGCCATTTGAACCTTGTTTAAAAGTTTGAAAGACTCCGTATTGAATTGTTTAGATCCACCATCCGGTTGGAATCTCCTTTGGCGTTTGGCAATGAATGCAACCGCAAGACGACTTAGATTAGTTTAGGCAGAGCCCTAAAGAAGCCCCTTAAGAAGCCTTTCCAAAGAGGCATCTATTTTTTGAAGAGTCTCTTTTCTTACTAGTTACGCCTGTTGATTTATAGCTGAGAATACTTTCCTAAAGCACATGCAAACTAGGTTTCCCACAAAGGTTAAAAAACTTAGCAAGTATTGCCTTGAATGGCATGCACATACTAAGGCACATGCATTCCCCTGGCCAGAGGGGGTAACCTTTGACACAAACATAATCGAATACACGGGGACACACGTTCAGACCAAATATGTAGGGCCGAAGAGAGACTCTGTTAGAACTATGGGCCATCTTTGAGGAGGCCCAGACCGACAATCCTATCCTACAACCAGCAAGTAAGGTATCTGCACCTCCACCGCCATATGAAGGAATGGAGGTTCTCTCATCCCCGCATTAGGTTATACCAATCCGCCGATCGAGGGAGCTTGAGGGCCCCCAACCAAACAGCAAACCACTAGATCCAAGCATTGGAGGCTAACAGGCCAGCAGGCCCATGCCATCACAGCATCACTCCAGTCCAGTGCTAGAGCTCCCCGAAGTTTGACCCCCCCATCCGTTGCATTCAGCCCATTGAACCACAGCTACGCGGAGAACACGCACTCCCACCCATGCAGGTGAACACAATCGGGTGACCGGCAGATTCATAGGAGTTCTGGACAGTGACACGGCTAGAGGGGTTGAGGAAAAGGCTTCCCAGTCATCGGAGGTACAATGACGACCAGGTAACAAGAGATCAAGGTAGCTAGGTGCAAACTCACTTAAGACACAGGAAAAGCAGCATGGAACCTTTGTGTATGCACAAGGAGAGCAGCGATTAAGACGTTGGCTACTCCCCCCGAATAAGTGGGATAAACTGACCCCAAGGGAGATAGTGACCAAAGTGGAAGCCAGGATTTTCGCGTGACCATTTTGCCAGTTGCTAGCCTGCTGGACTGCAAGGGAGGGCAACTATGATAGATCCTGGCCAGAGGAGGGATCCTTTGAACTAGAAGACATGGCCGATGAGGAAGACTGTATCCTGCATGGACGGGGATATCCCTACATGCAGGATTGCCTAAGAAGATGCTACCCAAGCCAAAATGTGCTACTGCTGCTGAAGGGCAGGTCAGGGACCATTTATGTGACATGGGCCCAGATGTATAAAGAGGAGCTCAGAACCAAACTGCCTCCATATTTGGATGGGGTGGGGAAATGGATTTCATGTTTTGAGAAGAACACTGGCGGAATAAACCTAGTCATAGGCGATTTCAAAACTCTGCTAAGCTGTCTCATTGGAGAGCACACTAACACAGTGTTCGCCCGAGCCCGCATCCACAGTCACGCTGACCAACACCAAGCATGATGGGGCCACATTCAATTTGCACAGGCACCAGATATGGACAGCCTGAGGGAAATATTCCCTGACTGCCAAGATGTAGGAGGATTGATGGCAGAAAGCATGAAACTTGGGGAGCCCATAACTGATTTTTTGGACAGAATGAGGGAACAATGGGTACAAGAGACATGACAACCATGGACAGATATGGGCCTCCAGGTTGCTTTCTTCTAAAACATCCTCAAAAAGGGGCTGCCCACCGAAATATAAAGTGATTTGGACAATGTAGTAGGGTTGCACACCAAACCCTGGCAGGAGATACAGGCCCACATATGACATTATAACAGATAAAATAGGAAAAGGATAAGGAAAAACAGGAGCAAGCACAGAGAGATACCACCTAGCTAATCCACCACAAATGGAAAAAGACCAAGTTGGATTAGGGCCCCGTTGGCCGCAAGCATGCAGATGGCACCAGTCTTGAAGGGAGCTCCACCGCAAAACCCCAGAGGGTTTCAACCCAGTTATAACAGCAGGGAGGTTTGGAGCAGCCGAATCTTAGAGAGCGTTACTGCTGCCTAAGAATGTGTCATATGGCCAACCGATGCCGACTAAAAGCATATCATGAACAGAGATTGACAAATCTGGGCCAGTTTCCACAAATTCCCCATCCTCAAAACCAAGCTCAGGGCGTGCGAAATGCACCTTTCACTAAGCTACAGGGAAATCAGACAGCCGGTGCACCAGTGTAAAAGTGATCAGGCGGTTGGCCAAACACGTGGCAACAGCAGCAACAGACAGGCAACCCAGCCCAACAAGGACCGGGACCACAACCATGGCAGGGAGGGGTACCTCTCTGGGAAGGTAATGCCCTCACACAAATGCAAAACCCAAATCTGCATTAAGATAAACACCCCCAATGTCAAACATCCACTTCAACCACACTTCAAAATCGATTTAAAAATAAAGACTAGTGATACAACATTAGGAATTCAAGCCTTTACCTGTGCATGGGAAATTCAGGGCTCCTGTATGTTTTGTCTATTTGGAATCTGCACTAAAGTCCGCCATTCAGGATTCCTGCGGGAGCCTAGGCCCACTCTGCTGCTGAGCCCCCAGTTGGGGCTGGCTGACTAGACCCCAGGGAGAGGGCAGTGTGATGAGGGGGGTAGGTTGCCTCCCATCTAGTTCATAAAAAAAGGCACCCGGGTTCCTTCACCCAAGTACAATTGGGACAGGTTTCAAATACCATATCGAAAGGACCCCAATCTAAGGCCTTTGGCCCGGGACCAAAATTCCTTCATGCCTGGAGGCTCCAACCGCAGCACCCCCAAAAACTAAAAGCCTCCAGTCAGTGGAGGCCCTCTTTCAGTTTCAAAATGAAGCTGTCCTCCAGTGTCAGGAGCCAGGTTTCCCATACACTCTGGATAGAAAAGACCCCATGGCCCCCACTGCACAAGATGCGACAGGTGGCAAAGAGTCAGTCAGGGGGAGAGGTCTGCTTGAACCTCTCCCAGAACATCACCTCCATTTTGATGAATTTCAACGAGTTCTGGCCTCGCACCAGACTCTCCTTTTAGCAATATTCTGCCTCCTCCCTTCCTTCAAAGTTTTTCAAACATCCCAAAGCCTGCTTATTGGGTCATGTCCCTCCAAAACAATGAAAGTAGCATATCGCCTGTATGAAGCCCCTGGACACAGCCGGGGACAGCAGGCCCAGATATCCTGGATAAGAATGTAGTCAGAGTGAGAGGAGATGTCAGGAAAAAGAGAGTCCCAAAAAAGTCCATCACAGCTCTGTGCGAGATCCACCGGAATATGCTCACCGGAGTATCCGGCTTAGTGATCAGCTAACAAACAAGGCCTTACACTTAATGTCCAGGGAGGCAATAAGCCCAGTTTCAGACACTGCCACATTAGAAACACATTTGGGCCACAGGACAGATCTCCGACCCCCTTTTCGTACATGACAATCAAAACAGCAAATCACATGAAAACCTAGGGAAATGCCCAAAAGACCAGTAAAAAGAAGCCTAAAAAGTGCCCCCTATAAAAAGGACATAGCCAAGAAACCCATTGCCATCAGGGCGGGTCCCACTGCATGCCCCATGCTGGGACAGGAGGCGTATACACGTGACCTCAGGGCAGGTTGCAATTGCCAACAACATGCAATTACAGCACATCCCATCTTTAGATATCACCAGCGCACTTGTATGTCAAAAGGACACCCCGCGCACTTACTAGGGAAGGTAGGATATTGGAAGTTTGGCGACACCCATAAAATGCTAATTAAATAACTGAGATCATCCACATGCTCACAAAGACCACCCCTTTAAAAATCCTTTTGCTGTCATAGTGAGAAGGGAGAACAGACGACCCGTAAGTAAGAATTAAGGTTGTCCATGATTAAACACCCAACACTAGCATCCCACATGCACTACACAGCGCAATCTTACACAACACATGGTGTTAGCATATGACTGCGGTGGGCACACAGACATCAGTCAGGTCATGTTATGTCTGTTCTCTTATACATGCAGTAGGCGCAGTCAGTCATTACTTGTCCCATGAGATAGCCCCTGAAAAAGCCAAATGCCGTCTTCACCTGTACCTTTGTAGGATTAGGACCAAGATACTACCCAACAGAGTACAACCCTATAGAGTTGTAGTGAATGTGCCCTGTTACGAGACTAATCCCACAGCAGTTAACCTTTTCACCGAGCCTAGAGATATCCAAACTGATCTAGAACACCTGCTGTTTGTAAATAATCAGATGGGAATTGTTGAAGATGGTGAACAGCACTGAGCTCATCCTTAATGCGATTAAGGAAGAACTAAGAGCCGTCCTCCTCATGGTGATAAAACATCAATATGTGTTAGACATAATGACCGCAATGGAGGGAGGAGTGTGTGCCAAGATCGGTGTGTCCTGCTGCACATTTAACCCAGGCAACGGCGTGGACAATGGGACTCTGACATCTGCCGTCCAAGCACTGCACCGTTTACAAACAGACATGCGTAAGGAGGGAGGAGCCCCTTAGGAGGTATGGACCGCCAACTGGTTTCATTAATCCCCCCGGTGGTTGACAGGTCTGTGTACATCATTGCTGCCCTTTTTCATATTCATATTGTTTTGTGTGGTTTCCTACAAGTGGGGGTTTCCTGCTGTAAAAATGCAGTTTTCAAATAGGGTAGGATGGAGGTAACTAGGGAAGTAGTAATATTTAAAACTGATTCATGACAAGCCCCTAAGAAAGTGACTTTCATGAAGTGCGGGGTAAATGATATAGTTACAAATTCAACTAGAGGGAGGTATGTTAATATTAAAAAAGTCAATGTTGATGTACACAATGATACTAATGTATATAAAAACGAGCTTGCATACCTGTTGTCAAATGACCTGATATGACCTCTCCATCAACCCGAATCAGACATATGTGGTTAGGAAGGCTTTGTGACATAGACCTGAGGCAACTGATTGACAGATCACAGGTGGGGTGGCATGTAGCCAGCAGAAGAAATGCACAAACAGTAAAAACCAATTTCAATCCCATAGATATGCAGCAACACCACAATGGTCCGGGGAGATTGGCACCAATAAAGCACCTATGTCCGGAGGCGTGCATGTCCCCAAAACAGCATAACGTTAGATGCCACATTAAGCTAGGAACACTCAGCCTATCAGCACACAGTACACATAGCACGTGCAGTGATCACACGCTCCCCATGTTGGACATCTGGACACATTACCCACTGGCCCTCATTGTGTCCACACAAGGTCGAGAGCCGCCTGTATTTGTTATCAGGTGGGAACAATTTATGACTCTTTGACAAGGCCCACATTCCTCTTCCTATAAAGGATCTCTGAATTGTTTTTTTTGGTGCTCCTAGAAATGTTTATAATGGCGCTCAGATTGATTGTACTTTGAGACAGTCCTGAGACCCCGACTCTATAACTGTTATCCCTGCCGAAGAGTTTGATTAAACCAACTGTTCGTGTTTTGCCAAACACCTCTTTTTTTCAAGGTAAATTCACATTTAAGCAACACTGTGTTTGGCCTATTTGAACCTGTTTGACCTCATGGTGGACAAAGAGTCTGAGGTGGCATGGTGGACAAAAAATCGATGCACTAGGATGCGGTCCGAGAAATTAGCAGTGGCTGAGAGTAATTTCAGCATTTTACCCATAACATTTTTGTTCTCTTCATCTCAATGCACTAAGTGTACTGGATATGCTGAAAAGTGGGTCTTGTTCTCATTGTGCCACAGGACTCAAGCTACTGAGAGATCTTAAATAGGCTAGGACTAGTCTAGGGTTGCTTTTGTTCCTATTGAGAAGGCTCCTAGCCTAGCAGTCTGGGGTCGACTATTTCTAGTGTAGCAGGACCAAGGCTTTTTTGCATATGGCTGGTTCCTGTCTGAGGTGATATAGTAGGCAAAAAATGATCATCTGGGATGTAACTCATGGTAATTACCAATGGCTGAGAAGAATTTAAGCATTCAGTCAATCAATTTTTTTTTCTGTGAAGCATAAAAGTAAGTAATACCAAATAAGGTTGCAAGACTTAATTTTGCTCATACACAAACAATATTCTGTGAGAAACCAGGGCTTGTTGTTGTGCCCCCCTACTTTTTGCCCCCATTTTGAAAACTAGATGCTGGTTTTCTGAGTCTGATTGTGCCCTGGGCTCTGCTAGCTAGTCCCACGGACTGTGCTCCGATTAAAAGTACATGGTAATTAGGTATAATTACAATTGGTACTGACAGCCTACCTGTAGGTCATGTAAATTTAGAGACACAGCAGATTTAATGCACTTAAGTGTGCACTACTATGGTGCCTGCTGCCATTTTAAAAGCCAAACCAGTCTTGCAGGTTGCTTTTAAACTCACATTTTGCAACTTTGACTGTGAAATTAAAAGTACTTCCAAAGTCTCAAACTCACTTATTTTTACACATATGTCGCCCCTAAGGTCTCCCCTAGATGCCCTGGTGGTAGTGTGACTTTTAACTATAAGCAGGTACATTATACAAGATGTCTTATGTGCCAGGTTGAGGAAAAAATCTCCTAGTTTAGATTTTTCCCATCATAATACATTGGCTTCATAGGCTAACATGAGAGTACTTTAATAAAGTATAACTACTGATAGGGGTGATCTTAAAATATAATTCAAGAACTTAAAAGAATAGTTATGATACATCCAACAACGTGCATTGTTAGATTTGTTATAACTATTACAGAGAGGAAGGTATAGAACTTTCTTTTCTGTAAGCCAAAATCCTGCATTCCATCTGCCCTCTCCTGATTGGCCAGTCTCTGCCAGACTGAGTCAAGCAGTCTCAATTAGGTGTGAAGTGGCCTACTAGAAAGACATAGGATTTCCTGTGGGAGAAGAAGTGAAACTGCAGAAGCAGAAGGCAGGATGGGGGTGGAGTAGCCAAATTAGTATTCAAAGAGGGAATGACACTTTAGGACTGCATAGGCTCACCCCCACATCCTGCACTCCCGCCACACAGGAGCCCATGTAATTTGATTAGTGAAGGGGCTGGAAGAGGAGTATTAGAGAATCTTAGCCACATCAGTGGGTCGGCTTAGTGTTAGACCTGGCACCATTGGCGTGGGTCTTGCCTGCATTTTTGCCTTTGCCTCCTATGTTTTTGCTGTATGTTGGACTCTGTTTTGCTGGTCTAGATGCTTTGGGCACTTTGCCACTGCTGTTCAGTGCCAAAGTGCAAGTGCTGCCTTTGTAAATTACTGTATGGATTGTTTTTTCCATGATTGGCTATTTGATTTACTAGTCAGTCCCTAGTACAGTGCACCGTGCGTGCCTGGGGCAGGTAAAGCAAATGCTGCTGGTGGGCTTGGAGAAGTGATTGTGCCACCCACAGGAGCAGCCTGTAAAATGTGACTCAGGCCTGCCATTGCAGAGCCTGTGTGCAGTCTGGGATTGCCAAGTCGACTTGGCAAGTGCCCTAAACCTTCCCTTGTCTACATATTAGCATCCCTAAGGTAGTCCCAAGGTACCCCTGTGGGCAAGGTGCCGTGTATGTGAAAGGTAAGACATGCCCTGATGTGTGTGGCATGTCCTGATAGTGAAATACTGCCAATTTCGGTTTTCACTATTGCAAGGCTACCTGTTCCCATAGGACAGAATGGGGAGTTTGTTTATAACATCTTATAAACATAACTGGCCCTGGGAACAAGGTAAAAAATAAAGTTTAGTATGTCTGAACTCAGAATGTTAAAATGCATCTTTTATTGAGTGTGATTTTTACATTCTTTGTTTGAAAATACCACTTTTAGGATGTAGGTATTTTCTTGCTTAACCATCAGTGTGCCTCTGGGACTGCAGTGGGGTGGCTGCTCCAGAAGTCTGATGAGTCAGGGCTGGGCTGAATAGACCTGGGCTGCATTTAGAGTAGGGGGAGGAGAGTTCCTTTCACCTGAATGGGCCTGGTCTGCCTTCAACAATGCTGTCCCCACCTCATGCCAGCAAGCTGCACCAGTGATGACAGAACTGTTTTGGCTGGGTACAGACACTCTCTGCCTTCAGAGGACAAAGGATTTTTGTGTATTAAAAGAGGAGCCTAGACCCCAGACTTTTAGACCACTTCTGGGAATAAAGAGGAACCTTTGCCAAGGAGAAGAGCCGGAAAAGCTGAGGAGAAATACTGCCCCTGTGCTGTTTGCTGTCTGGGGTTGGCCTGCAGTGGCTGCTTGCTGCCAAAGAAAGGAGAAAAGGACTTTTGCTGTTTGCTTTGTCACCTGCTTGAAAGAAGATCTCCAAGGACCTGAAACTGAGCTTGCCTCCTGTTCTGAAGTCTCAGGGACACAAAAACTTCACCACCAGCTCCCCTGAAATTACTTGCTGGGAATTCTAATCCGCAAAGGGTTGCCTGCTGCTGCTGTTCTGGACCTCTGAAGACTGTCTTCCGCTGGGTGCTGAAAAATCTATGCAACTTCGAAAAAGCGAGACGCATCTGCACCTGTTTCCAACGCATCGCTGAAGGAACTGTGACAGCGCCTGACGCGGCTCGAGAAATCATCACACACCGCATCAAGTGCACCGATCTCTGAAGCCCGAGATCACTGCACGGAGTCTGACGCAAGGCCTGTTGTGCGGCAGCATGAGTTCACGCATCGTCATCGGATTGTCGCATCAAGGCACCAAGTCTGTCGCATCGTTGGGGGACGCAATAAGAAACCAACGCATCACCTGCCCATGCAGTAATAAACCGATGCTCCTCTTTGGTAAGGGACCGACACATCACCTCCCCTGGGCTGCAGTAAGGAACCGACGCATCACCTCCCTCGAAGCAAGGAACCGATGCATCACCTTCCCTGAGTGCAAAGAACTGACACATCACCTTCCTTGCAGCCTGTTTTGTTTGTTTGCGTGACGCATCCCAGGTACTTTGTGAGAAAAGTGTCGCATCAGCAATTTTGCTTAAACTGAACTATTTCCACCATCTGAAAGTCATATTTTTAATACTGTATTGTGGATTTTTTTCGTTTGGTCTTGTTTTGGTTCAGATAAAGATTACTTATTTTTCTAAACTTGTGTGGTGTCCATTTGTAGTGTTTTCACTGTATTACTGTATGTGTTCACAAATGCTTTACACACTGCCTCTGAGATAAGCCTGTCTGCTCGTGCCAAGCTACAAAGGGGGTGAGCAGGGGTTATTTTAGGAGTGTATCCCTCTTACTCTGACTAGAAGCAAAGGTCCCTATTTGGACAAAGGTTCCTACCTCTGCCAACTAGAGACTCCTATTTCTAACACTTAGCAACATCTAACTCATCAGGAGAGATTTTCTCCATTTTGGATGTGGAAGAATAGTGCTTTCTAGGACAAGAATATGCCACACTTTGGAATAATTGGCCATACACATGGGTCGCACCCTGCATCCTATTGGTCTGGGGTGCCCCCCTGCTTGACGCCTGGAACACTGAATAAATATGGGAGAGGTGAATAGTAATTCAGATAAAACATGATATAGGTGGAAGGATACTTGTTAATCTTCTTATAGATAATGTTTCTCTTACTGTATTTAATTTTTATGCTCCAACACAGCCTGACCATACTTTTTGGCCTTCCCTAGCAAAGAAATGTACAATAACATGATTCATATTTTAATTTAGTTGGTGACTGTAACCAAATTATGTATCCTTTTTTAGACAACCCTTTGTTCAATTTTTGTCACATAAAATGCCTAAGCAATTGCATTCTGTTATTTCTAAAGGTGCTTTGGTAGATTTGTGGAGACTTGATAACCCTACAGCCTGTGATTCCACTTACTATTCATCCTTTCATGGTACACTCTCATGACTACATCACATATTTCTTTCCAAGTCTCTCTCACAATGCATCATTCAATCTCATATCACTTCAATCATACTATCTGACCATGCTTTGGTTATCACAGACTTGGATTTGGTTCCTCCTTGTTCTCCTTCACATAGATGGAGATTTAATAACTCTATCTTGCAGGATACTTAATCTTCTAGCTCCTTCATTTCCTTTGCTTTTGAGTTTTCCTATTTAAGGATAAAACTGATATTTCCCCTTCCTTATTTTGGGATACGTTTAAAGCCTCTGCATGGGATTTTATTAAAAACTATGTATCTAGGAAAAAGAAAAGTCGCACGAAAGAGCATACTGCATTGCTTTCTTCAATCAAGACTTTGGAAAAGCAAAATTGTCCTCTAAATTTCCTTCTGATCTTCAAAATTAGCTTCAGGCTAAATTAAAATGTAATGTCATTTCCACTGATGAAGCTAATTCTATACTTCTTAGGAAAATGGATGTTAATATGGAGGAAAAAATGAAGTAAGTAAATTACTAGCAAATTATTTAAAAGTCAGGAACAAAAAAATGCACTATTGACTCTTGATAACTTCGCTGGGGCATTCCATTACTAAGCATCAAGGTATTCTGGATGTATTTGTTAAATTCTTTTAATTAATTTATACTCCTGAGTCATCATCTTAGTCCCCCAACATTGTAGATTACTTTGGTCAAACTCACATCACATTCCCTCAATTTTAGATTTTGAATCTCTAGAAAATAATCTTACTTCTGACTAAATTTATAAAGCAAAACTAACATTAAAGTTGGGCAAAACACCTGGTCCTGATGGTTTCACAGTGGAATTTTATCTTCATTTTTTCAATATTCTTCATCCTTATTTATGTAGTTTGTTAAATCATTTCATGAAATTCTCTACCACTTCTGGCACATTTCAAGAAGCCATAATATGTCTTATTCACAAGTATGGAAACGCCACACTGTAAAAATGATAGACCAATCTCACTGTTAAACATAGATTATAAGATTTTCACCAAGCTCTTAGCACTTTGTCAAGAATCCATTCTTCCTCATCTGATAGGTAAAGAACAATCAGGATTTTTCAAGGGTAGACTTCTATCAGATACCGCTTTATTATTTCCTAATGTTCTTAGTAAAGCTCCTTCTCTTAAATCTTCCATTGCAGCTATAATGATAGATGCTGAGAAAGCATTTGAATGAATACATTGGGAATTTATCCTCCAGTGGTTAAGATGCATGGATTTGATCCTAAATTTATGGCTCTTTTTTCCCTCTTATATTATGCTCAATATGCGTCAGTATTGGTTAATGGTATAGTCTCTTCTTATTTCCCTCTTCATAGAGGAGTAAGACAAGGTTGTCTACTTCCCCCCTTATTATTTGTTCTGGCACTTGAGCCCTTTCTCTCCTGGATTTGTCCCAATTCCTCTATATCTGGTTTTATTTATGGAGATTGTCATCTAAAACTTGTGGCTTATGCTCATGATATTCTTTTTTCTTTTCTCCTGAGCATTCTTTGCCTCCTCTTTTGCAGGAAATGTACTTGTTTTTGAATGTTTCTGGCCATAAAATCAATAAAGATAAAAAGGGAGTTCTTCAGCTTATAAATATACTTTGAGTCATTCCTATCGTGTTACTGGTTATCAGTGGTCTACGTCTGCCAAAATTAAATATTTGGGTATTTGGTTTACAAATTCTATTCCAGAAACCATTAAAATTAACTTATGGCTCATATTCCCCTCTTATATTATGCTCCATGTGCATCAGTATAGGTTAATGGTATAGTCTCTTCTTATTTCCCTCTTCATAGAGGAGTAAGACAAGGCTGTCTGCTTTCCCCCTTATTATTTGTTCTGGCACTTGAACTCTTTCTTTTCTTGATTCATCTTAATTCCTGGTTTTACTTATGGAGATTATGGAGATTGTCATCTAAAACTTGCGGTTTATGCTGATGATATTCTTTTATTTTTTCTCCTGAGCATTCTTTGCCTCCTCTTTTGCAGGAAATTTCCTTGTTTTCGAATGTTTCTGGCTATAAAATCCATAAAGAAAAAAAGGTAATTCTTCGGCTTAATAAATATACTCTGAGTCATTCCTATGGTGTTACTGGTTAACGGTGGTCTATGTCTGCCAAAATCAAATATTTGGGTATTTGGTTTCCAAAAACCATTAAAATTAATTTTAAGGAACTACGTACTGAAATTGAAAAAAAACTTTCCTCTTGAAATCCTTTATTTCTGTCTTTGTGGGGGTGCTTAGATTCCTTTAAAATTATGATTTCCCCTCTATTGTTATATCTTCTTTTAATGTTGCCAGTTCCTATTCCAAAATACTTTTTTTTTAAATCAACTCAACACTTCTTAAATGTTTATGACATATTAAAAAATCGATAGTAGCTTTAGTCACTTTACAAATTCAAAATCAGCTTCAGCAGTTAATTTTCTGAATTTTTATTGCTATCATAGAGCCTTTGCCTTACGTCGCGCTGCCCTTTGGACCTCTGAATTGACCTCGTTTCTTTCTCTATTGTGGATAGTACTTGAAAACCTTACTTTTCTTCCCTTTACTTAGACAAAGGTGTTGTCTCTTCTTTCTACTAAGTGATTTCTTCATTCTCCTATTTTACAGCACTCGATTAAATTGATCAAATCTACGTTCCTCCCAATTAACCTAACCCCATCCCTGTTTCAGGAAATCCCGCTATGGTATAATTCCTTAATATAATAATAAACCTTTCTTTTTGCGTACTTTATCACTGATGAATGGGGTTCTTGATATTTATTTTTCCTTAAAAAATTCTTCTGGTTTAGTTCTTCCTCTGGATATACTGATTTCTTAAAAACAAGTCCTAGATCATCAGCTATTTATAAGTGTCGTTCTCTTCCAGATCATTCCCAAACCAAATCCAAGGCTAAGCGTTTATGGGAAGAGGATTTGGGGGTTACTTGAAATATTTCCTTTTGGAATAAGGTATAGGCATGCATCTACAGAATTTCCAGCTTGGCTAGCATTACTCAGTCCATATTTTTCATTTATCACGTACTCCATTTTACATACAATGCTCCAAGGTTTCCTCAGATATCTCTGCTAAGTGTTGGTCTTGTGATTTTCGAAGGCAGACCTTATGCTTATGTTATTTACTTGCTCCCCTACACTTTCCTTCTGGCATATGGTCTGGTCCCAAATCACAACGATTTTAAATTTACATCAGTCTTTTAACGTTCTTCACCTTTTTTAGGTGCATTAACCAATCCCCTGATTCCACCTTTTCCTAAGGATACAGTATTAGATATTTTACTAGCAAATTGCCTTTCAGCAAATCCTTTTGAATTGGAAATCATCTAAATTATCATACAAGGTGTGGTGGGATTCTGTGTGTTCACATCGTAAGTGGGATACTAAGTATACTATTCAATGTTATCCTCTCATAATGGCCATTTGCTATGGTTACCTCTTAATGCATTTCTTAACAAGAATGGTGGTGTTATGTTAAATACTATTCCTACATTTTCCAAAACCTTTTATCTTCCAAAAACCTTTTATCTCACTGTCCTTTTTTTGTTTTTTTCGTTTGAATACAATTTTGTGGTACTACTTATACAGTTATTGATTAGCTTATTCATACTGAATTATAGATGAGGATAGTGCTTTTCTTTGTCATTATATTCATATATTGGATGTTTGTCTTTCTCCTTTTTATCTCCCCCACCCTTTTTTTCTTCTTTCCATCCCCTTGCAAGATCATAAAGACTTTAATATTCCTTTCAAGGTTCTTAATACAATATATTAGTTGGTGATTGATTGTTTATTATATCAATTCATATTTCTGTTCTGCTGTATATTGTGACACTAAATAAAGTATTTTGAATGCAAAAATACCTGCTTGGTAGGTCCTCCCTTATTCAGGGCTGGTCGAGGAATGTTCAGCATACTACGTCATGTCTTGTTTGTTTCAATCTTTTCTGTCCCTCCTACCTCAGTGATCATCTTGGATACTTTGCCAGATATAGGTCCTGCTTAACGATATACTTCAGAAAATTTGCTGAGTTGAGGTAATTGTACCCTTCCTCGTGGTGATGGCATTTGCCTTTGAAAGGATGGAGCATTTGTTGCAAGGGGACATACCACTCATAACTGGGATGAGGACGAGCTAACTCAGGGTAATGAGCGAAATAACCCTGGTATTACACCAGAACAGGCTATTAACATTAAACTGACAAGCTCCAAATACTGTGATCAATGTTGGAGATTACTTACCTTATTTAAGCAATGGCTATCTGGTACATAAAGAGGCAAATGAGTTTTGATTCTAGGATAGCATTCTTTTGCTGGTAAATTGAAGTACAGCGGAAACTGTCAGAATTCTGTGCCATAAGAATCATTATTGGAAATAGTGATTACTTAATTACGATTCTCTGCTAATCATAATTAAGTAATCACTTCTCCTAATGTATGAAACTCCATGAGTTTCATTTAGCGATTCCTAGTGCGTTGCAAATCAACCTACCTCATGAATATTGATGAGGTAAGTCTCAATTTGCCACCCGTTAGGATTTGCTAAATTCAGGGGGATGGTGGCCTGCTGGGTTCAGCAGACCACTATGTCTGTGATTGCTGTCAAATAAAGCAATCATATTTTTTTTAAATGAAGACCGTTTTCCTTAAAGGAAAACTGGTTGTGTTTAAAAAAGACACAATTAACGTTTTCTTGAAAAAAAATTAAGACCAGGCAGTGGTCTGTGAGATAACTACTTGAAAAAGTGTTTTCGCTACCAATCCCAAAGGTGAAGGGGTCTCTTTGGGACCCCATCCCATTTGCAAATGGGTTACCACCTACTTGAAGTGAAATGTTTTGCGACCGCATTTTGGTTGCCAAACATTCTTACATATCCCTGCGATTTGGTATTAGGAAGGGATGCCCTAAACACTCCCCTTCCTAATACCTAATCGGTATGTATTCGCAATTCCAAATTGCAATTCAGTAACATGTTACTGAATCACAACTTGGAATTCATACATACCAAAATGCATTTTACCGGTCGCAAACGGCCTGATTCTGTGAATTGGGTCGTTTGCGCTGGTTAAAATGCATGATACATATGTCCCTCTGTTTTTTGCACATTTATGCCTGTAAGACATCTGCAATATTACGTCATATAATTGCTATAAAAATTGGTTTATGGTTCAGGATGCTATTGCCAATAATAATTGCAGCTTGTGTGGCGAATTTTACAGCGCGCTGGTGAATGATAAAAAGCACAGGGCATTTTTTTCCAAAACATTTAGCCCACTCTCTAGAGATTAGTAGTACAGTACCTTCTGAGGCCATCATAATTTTCATCAAATCAGGTCAACCATCCGATGCCCTGAAGCACATTGGCTTGATCTGTAATCTTTTAAAAAGGTGTATTCTCTGGTGGGCATCCATCCTGAGTTGTTAGTGATTTTTGTGGTATTGTTCACTTAGGTCGAATCCCTTCAATATGGAAAGGGGCTACCATAGTTACCGCTACTCAGCATTACCACGTGGAGTTTGCAATAGTTTGCCATAAGCCTAGGCCTTGATAAAATGCAACCCACTGCCTAAAACTAGAGGAGGGCTGCATGTTTTTGCACTTTCTTTGGCACTTTATCATAAATCTAGGGGTAATAATACAGATACAGATTCTGAGTGTGGTAAAATTGTTAATGCTTCTTGGGAGTAAAATACCTTTAAATAACATTCTGAGTGTTTTCTTAGAATGTTTCATACGCACACTAGGCATGTGAGTATTTGATTGGAGTATGTTTACTTAAAAAGCAGGTGTGTGTGAGAGAGTTTGTATGTCTGTCTGTCTGTCTAATCATTAGACAGCCAGACACACAAACACACTCTCTCACACGCCTTCGTTTTAAGTAAACAGTGAGCTGTGTCCTGTTCTCTTTTCTCTCTTCCTCTGGATAATTTAAGTCATATTAGTTGAAAACTGTGAAAAATGACTCATATTTTGTAGAGTTTTGCCCAATTAGTTTTAAAGCCAATCAGAGGAGATATTAATTAATTAAACTGTCATATATCTTTGATAAAGCGTTCCTTTTCCGATATATCAATATCCGGCTGTAGGCTCCATTTTCATTCCCTCGTAATATTTCAACCTTTTAGCATTGTAAGTCATTAATTTCCTGTTTCACAGCAAACTCATTTTTTATTTCCTTGTTTTTATGTATGAGATAGGGCTTTAATATAATTTGCTATTAATCTTCATTGTTGCATTTTTTTATGGCTGCTTCTGAGTGATTATGTTAGCTGTCTATCCTCCCTCGCCCTGTTAGAGAAAGCTTCCCCTCATTAAATACAGTGAAGTGCAGGGGACTCTGATTGGGCAAGATTCCGTTTTCTTATGCCTCGGTTTATAAACACGATCAACAGCATACTGGTAACAGAAACAAACCCACAGATGCACTATTGGGATATATGAGCACAAAGCACCTATGTAATGTCAAATGGTTTATTTACAAAAAGAGAAGGACAACCAGAAACAACCGAAAGGAGCCTTAAAACCAGTGTGCTTAGCTGAAAGAAAGTACGATTTATTTTAACCGTGGCGGCATTTCCCAATGAGATGAAACTTTTTACTGGCTTGGCAAATTGTGGTTCTCCATTTTCGTGCCTGTTATATGGTGGCTCTGCCACACATAACAATACCAGAGGCGGCTGCTGACATTTGAAAGTGGTGGTGCGAATATTTTTACCCACTGACTCATTTACTTTAATTTATTTCACTTATTTTAGAATAATCTCAGTGTAGTTTTTAATTTCATGTGTTATTATTAATGTGTCATTTGGTATGTTTTCGGCCTTTTATGTTTATCTGTGACTTTAGCAGGGGATTTGTGCTTTATATTGTTTTTATAGGCAATATGTTGTATTTGTTTACATTTAAAAAATATATAAATATTCTTTTTTATTGACGAAATAGGTATGTTTGTTAATGCTTTCAAACTGTTTGGAGCATGTGTTCTACAGTTTTTTAACTTGCTGTATGGATAGTAGATTGTAGAAATTCTTGCTGCCCTGGGGCAATCCTGTACGTGGGGTGCAGCTTTTAGCCTCCTCTCTCAGCAGTTTCAGCAGAGTACTCAGGATCTCCAGCAGCATTCTTTTGTTATGCGTGAGGGGGGCGCATTGGGGTTCTCAGTAGCTCATGGCGTTCCGAGCTACAAGCAGTCGCCTTAGCCTACCACCATCTTGCTTCCCTGTGAAGAAATTCTACAGCACGCTGTGCCGCTTTGACTGCTACCGCTTAGAGATGGATTTCCCGGTCGCAATGAAGCCGAAGGGGCAACCAACAACCCGAGGAAAGACGATCGCGGGCAGTCCAACTCTGAATATGGTACGACATCCACCCGCTCTGCAACTGAGGTAAATGCCGGGTCAGAGGCAACAGCTCGGCAGCCTGGACGCCAAGGACAAGCCGGGACCCGAAAGAACGACGTTCCTCAGAGGAAGGGCAAGGGCAGGCCAATTCCCCAGCAACGTCTGCCCGGCCCAACTTTTGTGGAGCTGTTCGGGAGATCCAGGCGGCAACCAGGATTGGGAGTTGAATCGGGGACCAAGGAGTAGGGCAAAGCAGAGGATCAGGAAGAAGGGACCCTGAAGACAGTACCAACAACCAGCCTACAGGTAAATGACAATTTGCCAATATTTGCCAATATTTAATCAAGCAATACCTAGTGTAGCAATGGCTGGCTTCGGCAGATCCCGGACAGTAGTGAATGAGGTGCAGAGACATTCAATGTAGGTAATTCAGACATAGGGGGAGCAAAGCAAGGCAAAGGAAAAAAGAAGATTCAAACGGTGACACCCATACTGATAATATCCAGACTGAAAATGCAAACCAAGATGCCGCAAATAGGGAGGAGGGGCAAACACAAAAGGAGCAGGGGGAAAACTCCTCCAAGAACCAGCTACAGAGCAGAGATAAGGAAACTCAGGATTATACTTTGGGGCAAAGACAACATCAGAAGTCAAAGCATAACAGGGAAAGCAGGTGGAATGTGAAGGACACTGATGTGGAGACAACGGATTGCTTCTACTCATAATCGGATGACACCTGGTCAATGGAGAGGTCTGTCTCCTGGTCAAGTATGAGTGAGAGCGAAAGCCTACCCAATACTAGTGGTAGGGAGTCTGCAGCAACAATGCGCAGAGCACATAGGAAACTTGGGCTCTCAGGTCAACATAAGAAAGGAAAAGACCCAAACTGGGATTACTCACCACCTAATCAATTTGTCGGGGGTGCTGGGGGCAAGGCATCGGAATCTGCAGGCAGCCCTATCACGACACTAGATGTTATTTTGAAACCCATCATGGCACATTGGGAAGAAAGAAGGCAGGACAGTAGGCACTCTCATACAGCTATCCGTAAGATGCAGGGGTCAGTACGGAAAGTGGTCAAAGTACACAACGATATTTCCGATCACCTGACAGAGTTGGAGATAAGAACTAGAACTCTTGAGACGGATATTGCAGTAACTCCGAGCCAGACTGAATCACAAGAGGCTAGGCTAGTCGATATCCAATAGAAGTTGGAGGATCAATCAAGAAAATCGCCAACGTTGGAACAACCTGCGGTTCCTGGGTATCCCGGAGAGAACAGGGAAGGCACAGACATGTGTCTTTATATGGAGGAGCTACTAGGATAAGCATTTCCTGACGTGGAAGGGTGGAACTGGTTTCAAGCAATCCAGAGTTCTCACCAGGTCCCCTTGACTTTGAGACAGCCAGATAGAGTGAATGTAAAGCCCAGAGCGGTACTAGCATACTTTGGGAACTATCTTCTTAGGCAGAGTATCTATGAGAAATCCAGACCAGAAAGTAAATGCAAGATGGAAGATATTGAGTTTTTTGCCCTGCCTGACTTTTGCCACGTGACTGTTGAGAGGCGCTGGAGGTTGCGACAGATGATCAGTCCATTCCAGGCAAAAAGTGTGCAGGCCTATTTGATGAACCCGGCCAATCTAAAAAGTGGTAGCTGGAGATAGGACACACTTTTTTACATCCGAGATAAAAGCGAGAGAATTTCTGGGAGAACTTAATGGAAGGTCGCAGGGCAAGTAGGATTTTTTTTTTTTGTAAAACGGGCAAGCTATCCCGATGGTCAGGAGATATGACCTAGAATAGAATGAAGATGAATTTGGGACTCACTGGGCATGTACCAGCCTTTATGTATCTCTCCCTTCTACTATGTAATTTTGGATATGTAACTTTTGTAGGTAGGGTTCTCGCTTAGGCTTTCAAACTTGGATCAAATCCAAAGGATCTAAAGAGGGGGGGGCCTCGCTGATCATGGTGAAGGGCTGTTTCATCACTTAACAGACCAGGGGCATGGAAGCTTCCAGGCAAAGGGAGAAGAGGGAGGGGGTGGGTAAGGGTAGGGCAGGCTGGGGTGGGGTGATGAGGGGAGGGGGAGAAAGAGGGAGGTTCTCAGGGGGGCAGGGACGGAACACAGGAGGAAAAGAGTCAGAAAAGAAATGTCAAATTAGAAGTTACAGATAAAAACTTAAGAGCTATATGGTTCAGGCAGTTTGTCTCCATATTCAGCTATGGCAAAATTCAGGATATGTTCAGTGAACATGGGGGGGCTGAATGATAAAAAGAAAATAGCTAAAATATATGAGATACTAAAATGTATCAACCCAGTGATAATCTGTATCCAAGAGACACATACTCCATGGTGCAATGGGGGTGCCCTTCAGATAAGTGGGTATGAAATGGCAGTATGTTCTACGCAGACTATTATGATAAGAAGAGTTGCTATATATATCAGGCATCAAGCTGGAATAGCTAAACTTACAATGGCGGATAAGTGGGGCGCTGGGCAATAGTCACATTAAACACTGGGTTGACGATAGGGACCATATATGGTTCTAACCAAGATGATCCTAAAATCTGGGAGGATCTGGAAGTTTAGCTTGCCTCCTGGTCGACCCCATTGATAATATGTGAGGTCCTAAATATACACTTGGGGGTATCACAGGATGGTGGGCTAAAATACAATGGGAGGAAACCTCAGGTATACAGGGCACTAGCCACCTTTAAAGACAGCCATGGTCTGTCCGATGTTTGGGCATATAAGAAAACCACCGACCCCAGGTATACCTACTTCTCACATCCCCACCAAAAATACATATGATTAGACTATTTCTTGACCCCTGCTAACATGCTTGATGAGGTACGGAAAACCAAATTGCCCCAGCTCAGATCATAACACATTACTGTTGGAGGTAACAGGGCAAGGAATAGAGGTGAAGCAGCGTAGCGTTTGACAAAAACTGCTACTAGACAAAGAATTCCTTGCCTACATAAAAAAATGGGCAAGAGAGTTCTTTGAGATGAATCGATATAGCGCCTCACACACTATAGTGTGGGACTCCTTTAAAGCTGGGCTGAGGGGAGAAGTTATTAGTTATGTCGGCAGCGACACAAAATGAAGAGGGAAGAGGTCAATTCTTTAATAGTACGGTTGACAGAATTGGAGGTAGAGCACATGACATTGATCAGTGAGGGGGGACAGGAAGAGGAATCAAGGGAGGTCATAACCAAATTAGCTATAGCTAAGGCAGAAATTAATAGTTATTTTCAGGTGAGAGTGACCCAGACTTATCAAACTCACCAGAGGGAGATGTTTGAATATGGGAAATCAGCAGGAAAGTTATCGGCCCTACGCACTAGGCAGAAGTCTGTTAAGAACAATATAAGTAAAATTAAGAACAGTGAAGGGCAATATGAAACAAAGCCCATGGGGATTATGGGGGTCTTTTAAAATTTTTAGAAGGAATTATATCAACCAGACCCTACTGAATACGCCCAAGGGGGAACAGGAGCCAGCCATTTGGCCTTTAAAAAAATTGACGAGGCTACATTACTGGAGATGGAAGTGGAGTTTACTCTTAAAGAGATTGTGACTGCCCTACGCTCCTTATCCTCTGGGAAGGCCTCAGGCCCAGATAAAATCCCAATGGAGCTATATAAGGTGCTTCAAAACTAACTAGTTCTGTTAATATATGAACTTTTTCTGGATGTACAGTACCGGAGAATTCCATCTTCTTCCTGGCAAGGGACAGACATAGTAATTTTTGCCAAAAAGGGGAAAGCATCAGAGCTGCCGGCCTCGTTTCGCCCTATCTCACTGATAAATGCCAAAGTCTACTCTAAAGCCTTAGCTAACCGGCTACAGAGGGTCATAGCCAACTTAGTCTCACCATGGCAACAAGGCGTTGTCCCGGGCAGGTCAACCACAGACCAAAGAGAAGCACATTTACCGTAATTATTTGAGAAACTTTAATCCGGGGAAACACCTTTGTGTTAAAGCGCTAACAAAAGATGCCTTCATGGAGAGGGCAAAATTAAACCGTGGAGATTGGACGTCTATAGCTGAATGTACAGTAAACTTATATGACCTTTTTGAAAAGCAACCTTTCCACTGCTTTTCCAAAGGCCAGAACACACCCCTTCATTTGAATTTCTCGCTGCAGTTCTTTTCCACGGACTTTTGCCACACGCCATGAATGACCTTTCGCTAAAAGAAGTAAAATTAGACTGGGCGAGCCTAACCATCTATTCCCCACTCCCTCCAGGTCTGATTGATTCTGACTGGGAGATGCCCGCAGCTCTTCCTCACTCCGCTTGGTACATGGGCCTTTCCAAAACAAACCTGCGTGCTTTACTGCTAGTGAGTTCACTGTCGTCTTTGACAAACTGAGCGATTGGGCAGTGCCTTTAAAAATGGAGCCATGTGTTGGGTTCGGCTACATTATGCTGCCTATTACATCCTTTGAAGCTTGTTCATCGAACCCATTCATACATCCTCTGGAGGGCAGATTTTATTTTTGTTCTTATTGCATCTTTTCTGGCTAATAAAAATAATAATAACAAAAGGATAGGTAAATTGTTTATCTGGTATATCTTTTTGTTGAATGCAGAGGCATGCAGCTTTATTTAAAAAGATAGTTAAAAGAAGCTGAAGTCCAAGGATGGAGGAAAAAACAATGTACTGGGTAAGTTAATTATACAAGGTTTTTTTAAAGTATTACAGTCCTGGTTCTTAGCTAGGTCTTTTGGTTTAAGTTTGTTATTGATGATTACTCTATTGTTAGTTTTAATTCGTTTTTTTTGTTATATTAGGGTGTATGCTTTTGATTCCAGGTGATCTAGGTCTTAAAGGTTTTCAAATAGGTGACTCTTGTAAGGTTTCATATTGCGCACATATTGAGTCTGTTTGGAGACTGTAGAATGAAATTTGAGCTGGTGGTTGATTTTGTCTAAGTTCTTGGCTGCTATGCTCTTTCTTTTGGAATTAAATAAATTGGAAAAGGGTGGGGAAATGTCTCCCATGGGTTCCCTGGAAAAAAAGATACCACACCTCTGTGGCATTATTTATTTTTTTGGCTTCTTTGTGCTTTGGCAGACATTCTACCATGGAATGTGTAACCTGGGTTGGTGGATGTGCCTTAAAAGGGACACGCAGCCTATCTAGGTGTCCTGAAAATAGCCTAAGAAAGGGGGGATTTTATCTTCACAGGCTTTGTAGTAAGATGGGTCTATTGCAATGTTAAATTGCCTAATAACTTCAGAGTAAGGTACAAAAGCTATTATTTTTTTAATACAAAAGTGAATTTGTGCTTAATGGAATATTCCACATTTAGTGCAGGTTTTTGTTAGTGCCATCTAATGACTTGTGAAAAATTAAAGTAAAAGCCTTGAATTTCGGTTTTGGGGCAGGTTTTGGTTGTGGTGTTTATCACTGCATTTGCGCATATGCATTTTGTTTTGGCATTACTGTGATTAGTTCTTGGAGGGTTGACCCTTGCTTATTGGGTGCAATGCCATAGACTAAGGCAATAATGTTGATAAAAGTTTGCCAGTGTACATTTGGTAAAACATTGGGAGTGGGCAGGCATTATTTGAATGTCCTGTTCATTAGCCAAGTTGTTTAGTATGCCATTGGCAATACTGGAAATCATTCAAGTCCAGCTACTTATGCAGGGATTTGGGGGAGGGTCAATTAGAAGTCATAGCTTTTAGGTCATGTGCTATGTCTCTGGTTTCTATTCCAGCAATTGAAAGAAGGTGGTTGTGGTTCCTGATATTTTCAATGTCTTCAATAATTGTTGTAACTTGCCCATAGCAACCATTGGAACAATATTTTGAGTAAGTGGTCTTTCCTTTATAGTTTTTCCTTAGAGTCTGCCTATACTAAAGTTCAATACTGGTTTCCATGAGGTTATGTAGGTTAGTTCCGTTAACTTTCTATGGTTTACTTTCTTATTTTTTATGAAAAATATGTTTTTTAATTACTTAATTTTCTTCTTGGGTCGTTAAACTGTTTATTTTCTTGTAAAGGCTTTATAAAAGTTTTTTCACAGAATTTTTAATCAGAATAATTTCAATGGATGTTTCTGTATTTAGAACATCAGGGACATTTTATTTTGCATTTACAATTAAAATTTGATTTAGATTTTTGTTAGTTGTAAATACATTTCTTATTGTTCAATAAATCAATGTGCACTTATTTCAGTCTCAATTGTAGTTGCTTCTATCATGTAACATACTCCTCACACTTCTTTTTTTTCCTTTTTTTTTTTTTTTTCTTATTCCTCATACAGCAATGTAGTGTATCTGGAGTTATCGGGGACCCAATTCTCTATTTTCTAGACCATCCCAGTTCTCCTTTCTTTGGAGAGATACCTTCTGTAGAATCTTTAGAGTAGGGTCCCCTTTCGTCCGTAACACTTCCAAAACTTTTCCATACGCGCTGGGGGAGCTGACCACTCTGTAGTTGCTTCTATCATGTAACATACTCCTCACACTTCAGCCAGATTGTTCGTGGTGTGTTCTATTTATATCCATTAATTTTTAATTAAGGTTTCATATTTGGTAACATTGCTCTTTTCTTTTTGATTTGTTTAGCAATTACTTTTGATTTCCCCCCCCCCCTATGTTTAATTAGATAGATGTCACTTTGTAATCATTATATGTTTTAATATTTTTATTTGTGTATGATATTGAAATGTTTTTATTTTTTTGTGGTTGTGCCTGCAGTGTTTTAAAATGTTCCCTGCAATTAACCAGTGAGTTATTCTATTCCTTATATCCAGCATAAGTTTAACCGAGGGAAAAAACAACAGCTTATTTGGCGACTTGCTATACAACAAGGTGGAGAAGGATTAGGTTCCTGTGGTGTGCAATGAAAGAAACCTCTTTCAGGTAAAACACAGCAGCCCTTTGTGTGTTCAGAGGTCACGTCACTTAATTTAGATGAAGGAGGTTTAGTACCTGGGCAGATCTCACTCATAGGAATTGCTTTCACAGGAGCTAGCTGCAGAACACGCCATTGTGAGTTCTGAGTCACAGGCCTCTTGACTCGAATGGGCAAGCAGTATGCTCCAAAGAGAAGCACATTTACCGTAATTATTTGAGAAACTTTAATCCGGGGAAACACCTTTGTGTTAAAGCGCTAACAAAAGATGCCTTCATGGAGAGGGCAAAATTAAACCGTGGAGATTGGACGTCTATAGCTGAATGTACAGTAAACTTATATGACCTTTTTGAAAAGCAACCTTTCCACTGCTTTTCCAAAGGCCAGAACACACCCCTTCATTTGAATTTCTCGCTGCAGTTCTTTTCCAAGGACTTTTGCCACACGCCATGAATGACCTTTCGCTAAAAGAAGTAAAATTAGACTGGGCGAGCCTAACCATCTATTCCCCACTCCCTCCAGGTCTGATTGATTCTGACCGGGAGACGCCCGCAGCTCGTCCTCCCTCCGCTTGGTACATGGGCCTTTCCAAAACAAACCTGCCTGCTTTACTGCTAGTGAGTTCACTGTCGTCTTTGACAAACTGAGCGATTGGGCAGTGCCTTTAAAAATAGTGCCATGTGGTGGGTTCGGCTACATTATGCTGCCTATTACATCCTTGGAAGCTTGTTCATCGAACCCATTCATACCTCCTCTGGAGGGCACCACGCAGACATTTTGCTCTACACCGTATTTACTGCTTCAATACATTCTTGTTGATGCATGTACATGTATATTTATTCTTCCTAAAGCGACAAGGATCTAAAATTCCCAGGAGTGAACCGTTCTTTCATTGAAGGGTTGCAGTCTGAAATAACTTTCTGCCTCTTTATTCCTTTGAGGTTTTGAATGCAGTCATTCATAATATGAACCAACAGATAAGGATGATATATTTTTACATTAGTTTACACAGGCTGAACTTTATGGAATTACTTCCCTTTTCTCACGTTTCTGGGAAGCCTGCACTTACTTAAGGGTTCCTTTGCTGGTTGTTTTTTTCACTTGAGACACTTGAGAGTTTTGAGAATGATTCTCCTGAACCTCAACCCAAGTTGAAATATTTCATTTATTACTGCTTTTGCCGGATCCCCTCATGTACCTGAGAATGCCCTTTATCCTTTATGTGGGTTGACTCAATGTCTGATGGTGTGTGTGTGGCATCAGCGGGTTCCTCATGTTGCTGGCCATCTTTTGTGTGGTGGACCTAAATCTGACCATGTTGTTATGTTCAGCAATTATGTAAATAACTCTGGCACGTTTCTAGAACATGCACTAAGGGAGGTGAGTGGACTAATACAATGAGGTTTTAGCACTCACTTGGGCACGTGCCAGGCTATTGCATCAAAGTGATATGATGTCTGAAATGCATGCTGCTTCTTTACATGTACCTTGGTAACGATGTTGGAGTCCACCAGGATGTGTTCAACGTCCTGCTTTCTTCCTACACGAGGAACCACTGTTTACAGTATCAAAGTGCAAGTTGAGACTTGCCAGGTTGAAGCACTTCTTCAAAGCCAACAGAGATGCAGAGGTTGCTGAAACAAATCAGCTATAGATAGTCTCTCCAAAAATTCCACACCCATAATTCAGCTTCATTGCCAACCCTTCTAACACTGCTTCTCTGACAGATGACAAAGATTTCTGTTACCACAAATCCTCCAAATTTGCAATTGAAAGAGAGGATGTCTTGAGTTGCTTGCATTTGCTACTTGTCTATATGGTTCAAAAGTGTGATTATTATAGAGAAAATCACCCCACCTTATCTCTTTCCAGTGGGCCACCAGCCAGAGCAAACTGCCATTGTTTTGAGCTTGGATACTTCTTTCTTCAGTAATATGTTGCTCAGATATGAATTTATCTTAAAAAAATGGAAAGACAAAAGTGGTTTGGCAAAACAGGAACAAGTTGGGTTAATTAAACGCAGCGGCTGGGAGCGTGCCGACAGAATGCGTCTAAGAAAAGATTTGGCTGACATTATGCACATCTCATGAGGTACAATAAAGTAATTTCTGCATTCCTGAAAAAGCATCTTAGTCATAAATTAACAAGTTTGGGCATCTGATAAGGGCACAGATGGATCTTGTCCTCGGGGACAGCTAGTGTCTGCCAGTGTGTATGTGTTTAGATGCCCGGCATGAGGAAAGAGTGAGCTCATTTGAACTCCCGAAAATAATATGGCAGTCACTGGTATAATTTTTATTGCCATTCTCAAATTG
Organism: Triturus cristatus; assembly: GCF_964204655.1. Taxonomy (NCBI): domain Eukaryota; kingdom Metazoa; phylum Chordata; class Amphibia; order Caudata; family Salamandridae; genus Triturus; species Triturus cristatus. The sequence continues at coordinate 259,209,365 of NC_140593.1, read as the reverse complement.
TGCATACAGTTGTCATGGCGTACATCGGCATTGTCTCTACTGGTAACAACAATGTCATTCGTGCATGTAGAATGGCATATACTGACATTGCATTTATGGGTATTGACACTGTTATGCGGGCACAGGTTCTGGCATACGTTGACATTGCATTTACTTGTATTGCTGTTGTTGGGTCAGCACATATCATGGTATTCATTGACATCATCTTTGCCCATTCCAACAAATAAACATTTAAAGAACTCACTAGTGACCTTATGGTTCTACTCATCCATGCTATCAAAACAGTATTGTCTGCAAACAGCTTGATGGGAAGGCTTACCCAATGAAAATGGAACATCTTGCAAGGCATCCACCAGGTCTCCTCCATATAATTTATCAACAATTTAAAACGTTGAGCTACTAATTCAAATGCCTGAAGGACCTTACGCCAGGGAGGGTAAGGTTCAGTAAGCTGTTATCTCCCACATACCATACTCTAACAGTATTTGCGGTACAGATAGACTTTATGGATGCAAGAAAAGTTTCATCGACACTGACTGTGATCAATAGAGCCAATTTCTGTGTTTGGACCGGTAGCTGTAGCATGGATGAGGATTGCACCATGTGATTAATGTTAGTTGCAACATTTTAATATGCGCCACTTGTAAGATACAGTATGGCATGCATATAAGGGCACTGCTTAAGTGTATTTCCACAGGGACATGCATCAAACAGGCAAGGGTAAATTTCGTGAATCCAGCTGGAGGTGCCTTGAGCATGTATCCATGGTAAATGGGGATTCTGCTGACCCTCAGATGGTGAATGACGCCAAGTTCCACTAAACCTTTCAAGACGTCTCTCAGCTACAAAGCATTCTGGGAATGGCGACATACTGTAAAATGAATTAGAATCTCATTGATTTAGCTTGGCATTTTTTAATTGCTCTTGCAGAGAATCCTCTGTTGGAAATTACCTATTTGAAGAAATCATGTTAGAAATCTAAGCAGTTTATGTTAGAACCCTGCTGTAAATTGTGACATCAGAAATGTTTTTTCTTGTCAGATAAAAACTACAGAAGAGAAATTTGAGTTAACAGGGAGCAATCTAATCACGAGATATTTATGCAACAAAAATATATAATATATCATAAGCAACAAAAACTTTAAGAAATCACAATGCCTTTGGGCTCATTAACAGATTATATAACGGGCCGTGACTGAGAGCTCCAGAGTTAAGGCTGAAAGCAATGCAAGTTTTTCACAGTGGCTGTCAGTTGGCTCAAAAAATTAAAATAAAATGTACTAATGCACTCTTCCTCGCTTCCTCATCTTGAGTGCAGTCAGCTCAAATCCTCCCGGAGCCTCAGCCAACCATCTCCAAATCCTGGCGCTGCAACAACTGCCAGCTGTCCATGCCGAACACCACCCATGGCCAGTTCTCCTGCCATCACTGCCGCCAGACCTTCACCACCTTCCGCACCCCCACGGTCTCTGCCCCCACGTCAGATGCCAACACCACCAACGCCCTCAAGTGCATCCTCCTCATTGTGCGCTCCCTGCACAGACATAACGTAGAGATCTGGGACCTCCTCGACACCCTCTCGCCAGATGTCGCCTTCTTCACAGAAACCTGTACCAACACCTCCTCCGCCCCGACATCGCCACAGCCATTCTTGACGGATACAAGATCTAGAGGAAGGACTGCCCCAACCGCCCAGGAGGAGAACTCGCCATCAAACACAAGAGCTCTCTCCGACTCTCCACCTGCACCTTGAGCGACTCCACCTCCACCACCGAACACCTTCACCTCCAGATCCAGCCCAGCCCTAGAACCACACTTTGTGCACCCTCCCCTTAAGACCCCTGGACCTCGTGCGCCATTCGCCAATACCATCGCTGACCTCATCAAACCCTACGCCATCGCCTCCATGGACTACATACTAATCGAAGACCTGAACTTCCCCCTCGACAACCCCAGCAACCCCAACTCCGCCACCCTCCTGGACAACCTCATCAACATCAGACTGAAACAGTTGGTCACCACCCCTACCCACAAGCCAGGACACACCCTCGACCCCGTCTTTGCAGGTGGGAACAACATTCGCTTCAGCCACACCATGCAACCCCCACAGATGGACAACCACTGCCTACACTTCCTCGCCAACAAACCCACACTGCCCAAACCTGCACCCCACCCTCAACGAAGAAACTGGAGCAAGGTCACCGAGGAGCAGCTCAACTCCACTTTCAACCACGATGGCCCCACCACCTCGGCCGACGCCAACCTCACAGGCAAAGAACTCGACGAACTGGCACCCCTACGTAACCCTGACAGACAGCACCCCAGAAAGGCCAACTGGTTCACCACCTACCTCCAAGAAGCCAGACGCACCTGCAGACATCTCGAGAAGAACTGGAGAAACAGCAAATCCTTGGTAGATCACACCACCTGCAAGAACACTATGACAGAATACCACCAACACATCAGATCCACCAAAAGGACCATCATCCAGAACAAGATCCTCGCCAACTCCAGCAACTCCAAGGAACTCTTCAGTGTGATCCAGGAATTCATGAAACCCCCCAGAGAAACCACGGACATCACCCCCTCCCAGGACCTCTGCAACAAGCTTGGCTCCTACTTCCATCTGAAAATCAAGGACCTCTACGACAACTTCAAAACCACTCCTTCCTACAGCAACACAAGCCCAGCCAACCATCTCCTCCTGGACTACAGTCACCATTAAAGACACCACATAGACCATGAAAGGCATCCACTCAGGAGCCCCCATGGACCCCTGCCCACGCACATCTTCCGCAGAGCGGCCGCCACCATCGCTCCGGAACTACAACGCACCATCAAGCCACCTTCAAAACCGGCATCTTTCCCGACGACTGGAATTGCGCAGAAGTCAGACCCTTACTAAAGAAGACGTCAGCAGGACCTCAAAAACTACAGACCCATCTCCCTCCTGCCCTTCGCGGCCAAAGTCACCAAGAAACCATCAACGTCCAACTAACAAAATTTTTCGAAGAAAACTCCACTCTTAATCCCTCCCAATCCGGATTCCACAGCAGCCACAGCACTGAGACCGCTCTACTCGCTGCCACAGACAACAGCCGCACCCTCCTCGACCAAGGACACTCCACAGCCCTGATCCTACTTGACCTCTCTGGAGCCTTCAACACAGTCTCCCACTGCACATTCACCACCAGACTCTACGAAGCCTGCATACAGGGAACCGCCCTCAACTGGCTCCGCTCCTTCCTCGCCAGCAGAACCCATCGGACACTAACAACTTTCGTCCGGTAACAACCATTCCCTTACTAGCCAAAGTACTGGAAAAATTTGCGCATAATCAGTTAAGTCAACACATCACTGAATTTGAGCTGCTTAATCAGGGTTCAGACCTAACCACACTACAGAAACAGCAATCCTACACATAGTAGATGATGCTTTGCTAGCCCTCAACCATAATGAAACCTGTCTCCTGATCCTTCTAGACCTATCATCTGCATTTGACACAGTAAAACATCCCAAATTATTAGAGTACCTGGAAAATAGGATGGGCTTAACAGGAACTGTACTGAAATGGTTCCACTCCTTCCTGGAGAACAGATTGCAACGATTCCTGGTAGACAACAAGCTATCCCCTCCATCTCCAATTCAAATTGGGGTCCTACAAGGGTCAACTCTATCCCCTTCACTATTTCACCTATACATCGAACCATTAACAGAAGTACTGCATAAGGCTAACATTTCGTTTCGCATGTATGCTGATGACACCCAGGTGTATATGAAGATATCTTCCCCGGAAGAGATCAACACTATGAACCATGCACTCCAGAAAACCGTTGAATGGCTAGCTGACAATCATCTTAAGCTCAACTCACAAAAAAACGAATTCCTTCTGATCTCCCCTCCTATAAGTTCACCCAAGATCAAAGAATGGACCAAGTTGATCACAGCACTAAACGGTACCCCAACTATAGTTGACTCAACCAAATCCCTGGGTATCACACTGGACAAAGATTGAAACTTGCAAGCACACATTAACACAATGGCAAAAACGCTTGTTTTCATCTGAATTACCTCAGGAAACTGAACCCACTCATTGATCCCGGTGACCTGAAATTACCAGTCCAAGCACTGGTCATATCAAGAATTGAATATGGATGCGCAACCCTATCAGGACTCCCTAAGATCTCAACAACACCCCTAAAAGCTTGTCTCAATGCAGCAATTAGATTTAAAACAGGAACCAGAAAATACAACTACATCACTCCTCATCTGACAGCACTCAGCTGGCTACTATACGAATCAAGAATAGAGCTAAACATTGCTTGTATCACTCACAAGGCAATAACCCACAAAACTCCACATTACCTAGCTCATAAAATTACGCTATCCGGCGGCACTAGACCCTCGAGAGGATCGGAGGATTTTCTACTGAAACCAGCACTCTTCCGTAAGAAAAAAACTTACGATAGAGAGTTCACAGGAGCAGCACCAAGGATTTGGAATTCGCTCCCACCGAATATTAGAAGTATCACCTATGCTCCTCGATTAAAAAAGGAGACTAAGTAATTTGTAATGGGTAAATTTCTCCCATAACGAACAACAGAGACGTCTAAGTAGTTATGGATATAGGCTGTCAATATGGCATTACTAACTCAGAACAAAGAAACTGTTCACCTCCAGGTGCTAGATACTATCATTTACTGAGCTTGAATGGCTAACTGCTACTCCTAAAATGAAGTACGACAAGACAATCTGGAATGTAATCTAATGTTTTCTGGTATCCCTCAGTATGTTTTTGTGTATGGATAAATATTTGCCAATGTTAGCGGAAAACTTAGAGATGTTCTTGACGTGAAATAATTGGATATCTGCTGATATCGAATTGGTTGAAATGTACAGCACTCTGACACCCAGCTCAGGGTCTGGTTCGCGCTATAGAAAACACTGAATAAATAAATAAATAACCCAACGAATCCGACTGCCACCCTTCCTCTCCGAACCCACGGAAATCAACTGCAGAGTACCCCAAGGATCATCGCTCAGCCCCAAGCTCTTCAACATCTACATGGCCCCCCTCGACGCCATCGTCAGACAGCCTGGACCCAGTATAGTATCCTACGCCGCCGACACCCAGATCATCCTCTCCCTCACCAAGGACCCTATCACCACCAGACTCAACTTCCAGGTAGGAATGAAGGATGTCACATCCTGGATGAGCAGCAGCTGCCTGAAGCTCAACTCAGAGAAGACAGAGGTCCTCATCCTAGGACCCTCCCCCTCTGCATGGGACAACACCTGGTAGCCCACCACCCTCATCAGTCCTCCACCCCCACAGACGACGCCCAAAACCTCAGCATCATACTCGAATCCTCCCTCTCCATGACCTGACAGGTCACCGCCGTCGCCTCCACATGCTTCAACACCCTCCGCATCCTCCTAAAGATATTCAAATGGATCCCCCCGAATTAAGGAAGACCATCAGCCACAAACTCATAACCAGCAGACTGGACTATGGAAATGCCCTTTACGCCGGGAGCAACAAGTCAACTCCAGACCATACAGAACACTATAGCCGGACTTGTTCTCGTAACCATCCAGTGGCTCCCCGTTGAGAAGAGAGTAATTTTTAAGATACTCACCCAAGCCCACAAGTGCCTCCACAACACCAGACCCCAATATCTCAATGATAGAATCTCCTTCCACGTACCCAACAGGAACCTCCGATTGGCCGACCTCACTCTCGCAGAATCCCTGCTCATCTGCAGAGCAAGAACGGGTGGTAGAACCTTCTCCTACATCATGGCCATGACTTGGAATGAGCTCCCAATTGACATCAGACACGCCCCCACCCTGCACAGGTTCAGGAAGACCCTCAAGACCTGGCTCTTCGACTAACCAGAGCTGCCCCCCGCCAGTGCCTTGCTACCCTCATAGGTGAGTAGCGCGCTAAAAGAATCCCTGATTGATTGATTGACAGCCAGCCAAAGTGACATGCATAGTGTAAACTGGTAGAGTGAGAACCACTCAGCTGCTGTCAGTCAGCAGCAATGCCCCACCCCCAAACACTGATTAGGCTGGGAGCAGTGAAAAGTAAAATGTTAATTTATTTTCTTACCATTTTCTTTTCCACTTCTTTCTGCACTGGCAGCAGGGGAGTGATGCTTCACCACCTTAATGGGGGGCCGTCGCTGTGTAGTGGCATAGAGATTCAAGGCAAGGGGAAGGGCATTGTATGAAGAGTCTCCCCAGTGCATTGCATGACCTAAATGGGAGGTCAACAGAACCTGACTACTCCATTCAAGTCCTTGAATGGCCAACAATCCAGTGTGGGAGAGTCACTCTCCTAAGGGTTGAATCTAGGGGGGGTAGTAGAAATGGTAAGAACTCCAGTGGCTCCAGATCCCTGCTGGCAGCTGGAACTAGTGTGAAGAGTGATTCTGGAGTGGTCAAGACTGTTCCAAGGGTGCCGAGCTGTTGTTCCCATCCAGGTACTCCACTGCCACGCCAGCCATAGTCAGCATGGTAAGGGTCATAGTGAAGGGTGGAGTGTCTCTAGATTAATGTTGGTGGAGGCCTTTAATTCAGGCTTTCATATATTTTGGGTTGCCCAATGATAAAGGCCTGGAAGGCAAGGCTAAACACAGTCCTTTGCAAAGCATGAACAGTTGAGGTGTCCTGTATAGATCCAGCCAGAGGCCGAGGGGATGGGTGAAGCACCTCTCTCCATGTCAGGAAGATGAGGAATGATGACCTTTTTGGTTTCTTCGGATGCAAGGTCTGTGATGTGTTTGCTGGAGTGTTGAGATTTCAATGTGGCCTAGACATGTCTGAAGGGTTCAAGGGTGGGAGATTGAGACCGAGACTGACTGCCGCCTAGCGAATCCACCTGCAAATTCAATAGTTGTTTAACTTCCTTTAGTGAGCAAATGGCCCTTCGCTTGCCCTCCCACGTGAAGACGATAGCAAAAGGGTGTCTCCTCTGGTAACGGTTGGTAAAGTCTCTTAGTCTGCCGGTGACAGGCTTGAAGTTCCTATGCCATCGCAGGGTGACAGGTGCGATGTTCTGAAATAGGTGAACAGCGTGACCTCAAAAGACAAGGTCTGCCTTTTTCCTCAATGCTTGCAGGACAGCTTCTTTTTCTGTGAAAAAATGCAACTATGTCAGGATGTCTGGGGTGATGTCAGGGTGCCCCAGGGCAGGGGACACTCAATGTGCTCCATCCAATGCTGAGGGAAGGTGCCATCATCTCCTCAGATCACATGTAGGATATTCTCAGTAAAGGCCATACTAGCCTTACCCTCTGCCCCGCTGGGGAGGCTTCTGATTCGGGTGTTGTTCCTCCTGCTTCTGTTTTTTAAGTCCTCCTGCTTCACTGTCAGTTGAATTGGTTGCTCCTCCAGAGTTGTGATCCTGCTCCATAAAGCTTCCTGATCTTCAGATCAGATGTCAACAGTATGCTCTGGGTCGTCCGAATGCCAGCCCAGCTTGTTGACCTGTATGCAGGTCTTGACATCTGATTTAGGAGCGCCAATTTCAGATCTGATTTCTTGCAGGAACTTGTTAATGTAAGCTTACCTGTGGGGCATCAGAGGAGTCTATGTTTGCGGAAGGTGTTTTCTGCCGCAAGGAGGTGACCGGATTGTCTCTGAGTGGGCCACTGGATGTGGACTTTACGGGTTTACTGCCTGGCATTACAGAGCAACTTGAGGCTCCCTAGTAGGAGTAAAAACTCAGTGTTGGTGGACATTGTAAAAGGGCCCTGTAAAGGGTTAGAGCCTTTTTATCCAGGGAGCAGTACATGAAGCACCATTGTAGTACGTAAGGCAGAGAAGGGAAAGATTCCCCCAAGAGGCATCAGGTTCCTGGTGCGAGAGCAATGCAGGTCCTAGTGCATAGTAGGGGGTCATGGACTGGCGCACCGCTTCCAATACAGGTCGAGACTGTGATTGGCAATTGTCACCATGCTTGAAGAGATAGAAGGTTCATGCCTGTAGTATGTTGATTTCCGATAAATTGCTTATAGCTTATAATATGTAGGCTCCGGTTCTGGAGTATACTGCTGTGGCCAGTTAGAAGGGGATCACAAGAGAGTTCTTTAACAATGGTGGCGGACTATCGGACCAGGCGGGAGAAGTTACCCCCATGCGAACCTAGCCAGCAGTGTGCTACATATGGCTATCTGGGGTAGGCTAAGGGAGCCTGGAGGCCGGTTGCAGGAGACTAGTGGCCACCCCATCTCCAACAACACCACAGTTCACCTGCCTTGTGTATAGTCACAACTAAAGCCCCCAAAGCAGGATAAAATAGCTCACCAGTCTTGTTGGGCTCATTGTGTAGTGTGCCAAGCATGGGCGCACCCCAGAGGCAGGTCGAAAATTGCAAGGCAGCGCTGGGGAGATGGTTCAGGATGTTTATTGAAATATTGTGGTGGGGCCCAAATGAAGTCTTCAGTGGAGGCGCTGGAAGAGAGGGGGCGGGCCCACAGAGCTCCCCATGATATGTTCAGTGGCAAAATGCTGTTTCAGTAGATCCAGTGCCTCTTACAACACAGTCCCAGAGCCTATCATAAAGTCTCCATAGCTGTGACCATGCTGATCAAAGGCTGCTGTGATGCCCAGTCAAAGATGGCGGCCCAGCTCTGCACCAGCCAGCAGGTGAGTCCACTCAGGACCCGTGGCCACTCCAATGCTGAAAAGAGGTGGGTGAGGGTGTGAAATCCCCCTCTGGTGAATGCAAGGCCCCTAGCATGCTGGTGACAATAGTTTGTAAGGGCTACGCTCTGCACCCTCGCAGCGGGTACCTGGAGGCATGGAACGCAGGGACACAAGACTGCAACCCAGCCGTATGACGCTCCAGCCGGTGAGTGCCGGGGCCTATTTTCCACTTGGGGCTTTGATGCTGTGAGGTTGTGCCACCCGTTGATGCTGTTTCTCCTCGTCCATGGTGCTGAAATCAATCTTAAACAGCAAGCAGGGACATGGAGATGTGGAGAAGCATGTCTCACTCCATTGTGAGTTAGGCCATGCCCCTCACGTTTAGGTATTTTTAATGACAATGTTTTTGTTTATTGATATCTCTGTTTTTTTTTGGTTGAGTATAAGATGCTTATATTTTTGGAATGGATATTATTTTGATGATTGTTTTCCATGGTATTCTGTCATGGAACCAATAGTGACTTTTAAAAAAATAATTTGCACAAGCACTGCCCAAATGAAGCCTAATGTCTACTATTTAACCAACAACCAGATAAACAGTGAAGTTTCATTGCTGTTTGCATTGCTACTGACTGCTTTTTAGGCAGGATATTTCTAAATGTGAATTAATTTCAAGGTTAATGATGGAACACATAAACAATAGCAATTTCTTGCGAAAATATCAGTTTTTTTTACTTTTTCTTTTTCATTAATCAACAAATTTAAACAAAGGATGGCAAAAAATTCATAAAATTGACGGCGCAAGTGCGCACGTCAGGGTCAAAACATTGATGGATACATTGGTCCATATATTTTTAGGTCACGTTGTCCTTGGACTTGTTAAACAATCTTGGCGAGGACCGCAGACACTTATATTGCAAATTGATTGGCTCTCACCACCCCCATTGTTTTCCCTTATATAATTTTTCCCTGTAATTGTTGTGTATCATTTTGTTATTCGTATGTATAAGACACTCATTCACCTTCTGTCACTTTGGCACTTGATTCACTGTAAATATATGTCACTTGCACCGTAAATTTTATGAATTTTTGGACTGCCTTTGTTAGAGTTTTTGGATTACTGAAAAAGAAAAAGTACAAAAACTGATATTTTCGCAAGAAAATGCTATTGTTTATGTGTTCGATCATTGTCCTTGAAATTAATTCACATTTAGGACTAAAAGTATATGCATTGTGAAGGAATTTTCTTACCCGACAGAACAGCTTGTTCCTTACTTTTTATATGCCCAGGTTCTGAGGGATCCTGGGTTACCCCATTGTTTTCAACAATGCTTTTTAGGCAGGTTCAGGGTAAATAGTGACATTTCTTTGCAGTTTAGCTGCAGACCAAATGCTACATCATTTCTTCTATTTAGGCAGCTGCTAGGTAAATAGTAAAGATTCTATTATTATTGACCTGGCCACTGGCCATGTTGTGCATAATGTCTAATATTTAGCCGGAGGACATGTAAGTAGTGAGCTTGCTATAATTCTTGCATGACTTGCATTTTAAAATGCCATATTTTCTGATATCTAGGCTATTAGCTGAGTAAATAGTGACATTTCTTTGCCATGTCAGTCAAACAGTACCTAATCTCTGCTATTTAATCATAGGTGGAGTAAATGGGAAATATCATCTGCTATTTTCACAGCTGCCGGCCAAACAGTACATACTTTTTGCTGTCTAGCCAGGTAAGCAGAGATGCTTTTTAGCTCTTTGCATGGCCAATGGAGAAATAGTAAATAATAACTCCTATTCACCAAGTTTCCAGTTAAATGACATAGAAAATTTGCAATGTACTAGAAATTGATTTAATTATCATCAATGAAATAAACATGTGATTATGACATATCAATCTGCTCACAGACCAAATCAAAGGCTAATGGCACTGGCCCTTCAAGAAATGTTTAAAAGCAGGTGGTTTCTCTGTTACTAACCATTTTGTCACATTTTATAGGAATACATTCTAAACTGGGAGTTAAATTCCATTGGAGTCAGAAACAGTGTTGTTAAGTTTGCTTCCTTAAGAATTTTATAAAGGGTAGGCAGGGGAACATGGCGGCCAGCTAGTAAGCAGGTCGCGAGTCATTCGCTCTCCCGTTCTCCCGTTTTTGGAACCGAGTATGTTTGTTTGTTCCTGAAAAATGCCAGTTAGAAGGAAAAGACGAAGGAATACAACTGGGCCGTATGATTAGGGTACTGTAGCGGTACCCGGAAGATTTTTTGTCTATCTACGTTCCTTACCGCTGAGGTCGGGGCTGGAGCTTCATTTTGGTGCCTTCGAGGTCTCCGCGTCTTCCGTCTTCCGCGTCGCCTCCCGCTCCTGCGTGGTAGGATCAGTGGATCGCTCTCTGAGGGGGGTCGGCTCGTGTATTGTTTTCGCTTCATTTGCCTGTGAGCTGTTCCGGGACCTCTTGCTGGCAGTGGTGGAGGTGATTGGAGCACAGCACGCTCGAGGTTCTCGGGGTGCCTGGAGCAGCTGAGCAGCAGAAGAGAGCAGCGGAGCAGTGGAGGCAGTGGATTTGTATGAGGGCTGGGGGCAGTACTGTAAGGGCCTGATAAAGAGATAACTATCTATCAGTTCGAATGTGTGTGGGATTGGCACTCTCCTTTTTTAGGGCAGCGGGGGCATTACCCGACAGCCGGCGCACACAGCGCTATACCTACGCTCAGTTTTCTGGCTGTAAGCTGTTATACCGTAGAGGAACCCCCTCAAGATTAGCTGGTTGTTTAATTACTTTTTCTACAGTAATCTGGCCCAATTACAGCACTGAGGCAGCTATAAAAGTGGAAATCACTCCAGGAAGCACATGTTTAGGGCTTAATTGTGCCGTAAACCAGCACCAGATTAATACAACGCCTAATTCAATGGCTAAATTAAGGAATGAGGACATCCATCACCACATGGAGGCAGAGGTAGATAAGTCACAATCTGACCAGAATTCAGCACAGTTTGAGGGAAAAGGGTTACAGCTGCACAAGGGGGCAGAGTTAAATTCAATTAAACCGACACCCGGTGTAGCTATTACTGTGACTCCACTGGGAAGAAGGTATAAACTAAGATCAAGAAATTTTCTGGGGAAAGAGCCTCTTGCACAACAGCCTACTCAACCAATATAACATACACAACCTGCACATACCACCCAGGACTACTGAGGCACTAATAAACGGCCACAAGTATAAGAAGCCCTCATCTAGAGCAGGGAAACTAGCTCCCGTGAAAGGAAGGAAGAGAGACAAAAATCAACCCCTCTCGAAAATAACGCCTTCACTAAGGTCCTACTTTATGGCTAACTTACAGGGCAATAAGGGCCAATGCAAGCAGAATATGTCAGTTGTAGATAAAGCTTTGGTTCAGAACTCTGTCATTCCCCTTTCAAACCGATTCTCTGTACTTAGCGAGACTACTTCTATGGCTTCCACAATTATGGAAGCTAGTCACACAAGGCAAGTAGAATCTGGGTATGTGTTCTTAGAAGCCACAGAGCAGAACTTGGAAGGCCTGGGGCAGAGTCCAGAAGGGGTAGAGCAGAGTCCAGACACTGACTCAATACAAGGGATGTTAAGACAGTTGTCAGCCGAGATTGGAGCCCGTTTCTTCACTTCAGAGGCCAATCAGAGGAAGATACAAGATACCTGCACCAGTCTAGAAGAAAATTTGGAAGCCTTAACACATCGGCTGGAGGCACTGGAAAGTAAAGTGGGAGAACTTGGCAAGGAGGTTAAGGATAATGTGCAGGAAGTGGTCAGGTCAAAAGAGAGAGAGCGTGATTTGGCTGAGAGACTGGAGAGACTTGAAAATATCTCTAGAAGGAACAACATAAGGATATTAGATTTAAAAGAAGGACTGGAAGGTTATAATTTAAAAGCATATATCATAGACATCCTGGTAAAAGCATTTCCCCAGCTTGCTTCAACATCAGTGTGGGAGAATGAAATTCAGCGTGTCCATAGAGACACTTTCAGGCTAAATCCTGCACGGAAGAAACCAAAGAAGATCTTAGTATGTATTCAATCCTATCTCCTGAATGAGCAACTTCTGGGGGCCGCCCTTAAACTTAAATCTATTCAGGTTAATGACATCTCCTTTAAAATCCGGTCCGACATCTCCAGGGTAACAGAAGATAGGAGGTGGGAACTAGGGAAGCGGATGGACGCTTTGAGAGAGAAGGGGGCACAAGTGCAGTTGAGGTTCCCAGCCTTTCTGAAAGTTCTCTGGGCTAATAAGATGTTCAATTTTAGATTTACGGAAGAAGTAGATAATTTCCTAGAACAAATTAAAAACTAGCATCTAGATCTCGGTTCCATATTTTCTATTTTTTTAATTATGTATCTTTCTTGTTAGGAGACAGGAGGGCCACGACTCATAAGGCAATAAGTATTGCCATGCTTAGACAGGGAAGGTTCCCAGGGGTGGGTTGGGATGGTTGTAGGGAGTTGGGATGGTGTGGCGGGGAGGGTTTGCACGATTGTTGGTGAGGAGCATTGGGGGAAAAATAAAGTAACGTTAAATCCTTGTGACATAATAACCTACAGTAGTCCTAGCAGAGCGTGGGAACAGGCCAATGATGGTGGATAGACCTTTACAGGGATTGAGCCGAAGTCTGGGGCTTTTAAGTTGGAATGTCAATGGACTTAGAGTTAAAAGAAGACAGCGCCTGATTCTTCCGTACTTAAAAAATAGCTTGGCAAGTATTCTTATGATTTAGGAAACTCATCTTTTGCAATCAGAGTGTAAAGCGTTATTTGATAAGTTAAGATGGGTGGACAAGATTATAGCCTCAGATCAGTTATGCTGTTCGAAAGGGGTTGCCATTATTCTCAAATCAAATTCAGGGATTGAGCTTATTAAATCTCAGGTAGATGCAATGGGGCGCTGGGTTATTGCAGAAATAAAATCTCAGGGTAGTAAATATACCATAGTCTGTTTTTATGGTCCGAATGAGGACGATACAGGGCCTTTAAACAATCTTTGTTTTGCCCTGGCTGATTTTGAGGCCCCTTTGACAATGGGAGGAGACTTTAATGTACTTCTGGATAACAGGCTGGATAGATCCTCCCCCCGCATACAGATTGCTGCTCGGCGTGTTAAAGCTCATCTTATGTCCACTCTTAAAAACCTGAATTTGTGCAATGTTTGGCGGAAAAAAAAGGGTGAAGCTAGAGAATATTCTTTTTATAGTAAAAAGAACTCGCACTACTCCAGGTTAGATTATATATTTATGGACTACTCAGAGTTGGACAAAGTATGTCTTATTGAATATATGCCTATTCACATTTCTGATCATGGCGCTATAGCCTTTAATTTGGATCTCCCTCAAAAGCCCCCCCTGAGGAGATGGACCTTAAATAGGAGATTTCTTTTGCAGCCTTCTACTCCAGATTTTTTGAAATCTGAAACTGCTAGCTTTCTACAAGATAATCTGGGGTCGACATCTCTGTATAATGTTTGGGATGCTTTTAAAGCCTGGCTGAGGGGAATTCTAAAGGGGGTAGTGCCGGGATGGTCTAGGGCAGAGACGAGAAAGTTGGCTGACCTAGAAGCACAAATAATAAAGATAGAAGCAGAGCTAAAGTTTAGGTGTTTATCTGCTATGGAAAATGAAAATTTAACAAAGAGACTTCAGGAATTACAGCTAAATTTCAGGCTTAAGTCTGAAGAGATCTTGCTTCAAAAATGGGAAGCTAGCAAGATGACGGATTTTGAGCAGGGGGAGAACTGCGGTAAATTTTTGGCTATAAAAAGCCGAATCGATAGATCACATAACTAAATTAGTAGAATTAAGTTACACGCGCATGTCACTAAGGCTAAAGATAATATAGAACAGGCTTTTGTGCAGTTCTTCCAAGAGTTATATCAAGAAGACTCCCATACGCAGAAGAACACATTGATAATTGGCTTATAGAGAAACAACTTCCAAAGTTATCGGAGGATAGCCGAAAATTCTTAAAGTCAGAAATAACTGGAAGCAAGATACTGATGTTCTTAGACAGAGCCAAGAAGGGAAAGGCCCCGGGCCCAGACTCAATCCCAATTGAGGTTTATTCCTTATTGAGGGATGAGGTTGTTCCAGTCTGGCTGAAGTTATTTAATGATATTCTAGGTGGCTTATCTCCTTTGCCAGATTCTTGGAGTGGCTCACTTATATCACTCATATTAAAACCTGGGAAGGATCCAACCCAATGCCAGTCATACCGGCCGATTTCCTTATTAAATGCCGATTATAAAGTATTTGCGGGGATCCTGAATAATCGACTGTCAAAAATTGTAGGGCCTATTATTCATGAAGATCAGAAGGGCTTCCTCCCGGGCAGGCAGATGTCTGAATTGGTATACACTGTAATTGGGGGGACTGATTTGGCAGTTTCACAGAACATCCCTCTTTCCATCATCACCGTTGATGCCGCCAAAGCCTTTGACCGTGTGAACTGGCATTTCTTAGATAGGGTTTAGAAGGCTTTCGGTTTTGGCGAAGAGTTCAGAGAATCACTTAAGAAAATATACCGGTCACCTTATGCCCAGATTTTGGTTAATGGCAGCCCCTCTCCTATTGTTGAAATAGGCCGTGGAACTAGGCAGGGCTGCCCATTGTCCCCTATTCTGTTTGATTTATATATTGAACCTCTTGCCCAGAGTTTACGTCAGAATCGGAAGATAGCTCCCTTTGTAATAAACGGATTTGAGAGGAAAGTAGCGCTCTATGCGGATGACTTGGTTTTATTGTCTTCAAATGTCACCGCTACACTTCCAGAGCTTATGGCCGAAGCACAGTTGTTTGGGAATCTCTCAGGGTACGAGGTAAACGAAGATAAAACTGAGATTATGGCATGGAACATTCCTGATCACGAAAGTAATTTTGCCAGGGAGCTCAGATACCTCGGAGTAATAATCACTCAAGATCTTGATAAAATCCCCAAAATTAACCTAGATAGGGTCTCTAAAGAGGCTGATGTTTTATCTAAAAGATGGCAGAGTATACCACTCTCTCACTATGGAAGGGTTAACATTGTAAAAATGTGTGTACTTCCAAAATATACTTACCTGTTTAACAATATCCCTCGAGAGTTTGCAAAAGCAGGTTTACTTAGAATTCAAGGCAAGATTTCCTTTTTTATATGGGCAGGTAAAGGGATTCGCTTGTCCTGGAAAAAACTAAGGCGCAAATTGCAGTATGGGGGTATGGGCTTACCCGATTTACAGCTATACTGTTGGGCTTACCAGTTGAAAAATTGCAGGATGCTATTGCTCACTCCAGATAATTCGTTAACAGGGAGCATGTTTAAAGCCATGTTAGTTTGTATAGAGGCATCAGGATTCATGTATAAATTTGGCTCCTTTAAATTTTTCAAAAAAGTATGCTTGAAGACCTTACGTATGGCGTCCAAATTATGGTCAAGTTGTCGAGACTGCTTGGGACTCTCATATTATAGCGAGTGGGCGCCTGTGTGGGACTCCCCCGGAACTCCGGAGTGTTTTCTGGACGTTTTAGCTTGTCCTTTGATAGAGGCTGGATTCACGTACTGGAAGGACATTGTTTCGGGTAATACATGCCACTCTTGGGAGTACTGGAATAACATTACTAGAGGCGCCCTTTCGAGGTTTAAATTCTAACAGATCGTTTCTTGGTGTAAGGGCCAATGTTGGTCTGTATTGGAAGAAAGTCCCATGGAAAGTGATTTACAAGATGTTGCCCGAGGAAAAAAGAAGTGGCTCTCTAGTACTGTTACCTCTTAGCTGCAGCAGACAGAAAGATCGATAAGCCAACTAGAGTCTGGGAAAACTACTTGCCGAGAGAGGAGCTAGATGATTTATGGAAAGTATCTATAGACACTCTTTACCCGTTAATCAAATCTGCTGCACCCAGAAAGAACCACTTTTCCACAATTCAAAGGTTATACTGGTCCCCTCTTAAAATCTCAAGAATAAGGGGTGGTGGAGGAGCAAGATGTCTCAGATGTGGCCCCCTGAATGCAGATGACATCCATATATTTGCCTCCTGCTCCAAGTTATATGAATTATGGAAAAATGTGGGTAAGACCATCTCGAGGGTGCTGGGTTCAGACATAGAGGTAAGCCCATCTCTTATACTCTTTGGGATAATTCCTAAATTTGGGGGGAGGTGTGTTCCGAACGTTTTGCAACATAAGTTGGTGTTCTATATTATCCTCCTGGCTAGGAGAGAGATATGTAAATTGTGGCATCAGGTGGCACCACCCTCCTGGAATGCCTGGTGGAATTCTGTCACTTATTTTAGAGCTCTGGATCAAAGGGTAAATGCTTAGGGAGAGAGGCCTGCCACTGGGTTATTTTGGAATTTGTTGGATGAGACTCCTATGGATTAGACTAGATCAGACTAGGTTTCGGTTAAGTTCCAATTATTAAAACCTCTTGGTCAGCTCAGAATGTGTACTTTGGGCGGTCCCCGAATGAATAACAGCTGAGACTGACAACACCGAGTCATTAGCACCAGCGGTGGATCAGGTCGAGAGGTTGCTATGGCTACGGAGGTCAAATGAGAAAAAAAAGTAATAATAATTTTATAAATAAGAACATACACATATTGCTCACAATATAAATGTTTGTGTTTGAATTCCATTGCTAAATCACATTATTTGGCAAAACGAATACATTTGGCTTTTTCTAGGGAAGTTTTTGGTCGCATTTGGACGACTTTATGTGTATTGGTCCTACCTGTCCGCAAAAGAATGTCCCATAATGAAGCAAAATCTTGGGCTACGACAATATGGGGGCTATAAGTATGATCCCTTCACTGAAAAGACTAAAGTAGCACATTTAATTTGCACCATTGATGAACAGTTATGGAAAGGAGTTAGAAAGTGAGGTTTGCATTTCAAATGGTGAACTTAAAAGGCAAACACAGTAGAATATTTCACAGTAAATACTTTTGACAAAAGGATGGTACTTTGGTTGCAACTTTAATAAATCTTGACATCGAAATAAAAGAAATGGACTTCTGACTATTGAATAGCACTGTAAATTTATGACAGACCAAGGCATCAGAAAAGCAAATACTTCACGAACAAACAAGAATTGACAAAGCCAATTGGTCTAGCCTTAGCAAACTGGTTTGATGCGTTTTAAAAATGTTTATTGCAAGCAAATGCTGCAAACATTTCAAGAAGAAAAAAACAATATTCTGCCACCAAAACGTGGCTGTTGTTACAAATAAAATTCAAAATGTAAAAAGATTTCCCTGATGTGGCCATTTTACTAGTGATATTTCTTTTTTAGATGAGCCATTTAGTTGCGCCATACATCTTATTATTAATATTCATGAAGGAGACAAGAATAAACCATCACTCACTTGGGCAAGCAGGCTGCTGCAATGTTACAATGTCACCTAGACACTTTATAACAGTAAACGTAAAAATTTGTCAGACTATAAGTCATCATGTAACTGGGCACCTGAAGTGCTGACAAAATACATAACTGGTATTTAACTTAATATAAAAAATGCATAAGAAAACACACTTTAAATAGGCTTTATCACTGATGAGAAATTAGCAATTTGTAGGTGGATGTGAGCCATGGGCACAGAAACTACTAAGTTACTCAAAGTAAAAAGAGCCAATGGGTACAGTGGGCTCACCTATTGCCCTATGCTGCATATCATGTCACGTCTACAGTCAATCCAAATGGCAACTTGATGCTGCATCACAAAAGCCCATTCAATAAACAAATTGTAATGAGTAATTATTGTTTACTTGCCAGTGCATTGATGGATAGCCCATATAAGCAATGGAAAATCATGAAAAACACATGAAAGACAGTAGCTGAAGGAGCAGACCCAAATACCACTCTTTCTCTTCTTAATTGTATTGCACTTTGTGGAAGAATTGGTGACATTAGGCCTTCTTGACAGCTTAAGTGTTCCACAGTAAGACCTAAAAAGGTTTTATTGTCATGGATATGGAGTACAACTACTGACATTTCATATACTCGATTAAGGGAGCTTGTTGCATTCTCATGTTGAGGAAAACACATACTCTAAATTAAAAGATAGTTGTTATGGTCTGGCTTGACAGTGCAGCTCTCACCAGACAATTATGTGAGCACCACCTAGTGGGACTTTGACTCCGCCTACATGTTGGGAGCCAGAGGTACATGTTTTGATTCGGCAGAAGTTGTGTGCTTCCACAAAAAAAGTGCTTGCCCTCCACACAGCTGAGATCAATTTGT
This sequence comes from Triturus cristatus, assembly GCF_964204655.1. Taxonomy (NCBI): domain Eukaryota; kingdom Metazoa; phylum Chordata; class Amphibia; order Caudata; family Salamandridae; genus Triturus; species Triturus cristatus. The sequence continues at coordinate 259,190,469 of NC_140593.1, read as the reverse complement.
TTATTTATCTAGCTGCCTGAGCTTGAATTTTCATGGGCACACACATAACATTGTAATGATGTTCAAGTGTCTTAGATAACTAGAACATTTATGGCGTTTTTCCCTGCAGCATAGATGGGAGAAGGGCAGTCATTAACGCACATGGATGTTTAGATCTGACATGACAGTGCAACTGTCGCCTAACCTTTTAACGTGCACCAATATTATTCCACAATTCTTTGCTTCTACACAAATGCATATCCATTCCAATGCTATTTACTAGTAATACTTCACATTACCGTACAGCATTCTTGTAAAGTCCAACCTATTGCCAATGCTTGTTTTTTAAAAGCTACTGTTGAAACATTTTCTAAATGTGCAATTTTGAGTGACAAATTATTTTTGAATACTAATGATTTCTATCATTACTATAGTTGTAACCAATGAATTATTAATGTTGCATTTAAAACTATTTTATTTAGAGGTTTACAAGTCTGTTTAATAATGTCATTTAGTTATGACACATTTTGGCAGAGACTCCATTTTATTAAAATGGATGCTGTTTCAGCGTTCGGTTAATTTTGCTCCTGCTGATTTCCCCTCCCAATCAATGTGGCGTGTCTTCTCTCTCCACAGTCTTTGACTGTGACCCAATTGGTTATTTTACTTAGAGAGCATCTATTGTGAATGAAACTTTCTTCATGTGTACTTAATGTTGCATTCTGAAGGACACTTCCTTTGGAAATTATGCTGTAGGCCTGCTATACCCTAGTTTATGAGTCTTTGTTTGAAATTGTTTCTATTTGTGTTATACATCTCTGGACTGCATTGTTGCTGTGGAAGCTATGGGAAGATTTATTATACCTTATAAATGGGTTAGTGTTATAATTATCATTGTGACGATCTTTATTCTCATTTGCTCGATATGTGTTATCACGAGTCATGCCATGCTGAATTTGCAGTTTTTGCTTACTACCTATTCATAAAATGTGAATAAAAGCCCTTGGGTTTTTGGGGTTGAGGCAGAGCCTTTCCTTTTCCTCCTCAAGATAGTGTCAATGTTCCTTATGACTCTGACAAATTTAATTTAAAATCCACAATGTATTACTGCGTCTCTGTCCATTCATTGAGAGACTTCACCATATAATTTAGAGATGCTGACTTAAGATCTTTGTTGTTTATTGGGACTTTCAATAATTCTGATTTCAGTATATGACCCTTTATATATTGCAATTCTCTGTATTGCCCACTTACCGATTTTGTAATAAAACCCTTTACCTTTTTATTGATCTTGAACTCAGTTACTGACTGGTACTAGTCACAATTTTTTTATTACTCTGCTAAATAATTGGACCTGATGTCGAGGAGGGTGGTGACACTTATCACAAGATCAATGGTGTAGGAGCCGAGCCTGCAAAGGTACATTTTGGGGTAATCAAACTATTGGGAGATTCCCATGAAAATGCTGAAGAGTACTTACACTTTGAAAAAGACAAATGGCTGGAAACAAACCCTTTGCAACCTTACACCTGTGCCTTAATAGATAAGAAAACAAGTACTTTGACCTGTCTTTCAATTGTGGTTCTGAAAAAAGCAATTTATGATAGGTAAAATGTTTCATAGACAGCAGATCTCGGTTTACTGCACCGCGCATGGTGTGTAAGGAAACTGTGATTTTAAAATTGTCTGTGGCAGTACGTGGACTGCATCTGGTGGTACATTTGAGCTCTTTGTTCCATTGACATTTACCTTGTGTGAGCTTTGGAAGATAATTCTGAAAAACTCATCAAAAAGAAGACATCCATCCCAAAATAGTAACAGAGTCAAACAAAAAAACAAGTGTTTTTCCTAACAAACAGGGAACATGGCATTCAGGGGTTATAACAACTTTAGATGAAATCATGCTAGTATCAGAGATGCACATTGATATCAGGAAACAAAATATTGCCAAAACGAAGGTGATACCTGGGAATTGTCTATCGCTGCAAATAGGTTCAAACTAATATCTGCAGCAAGATGAAAGCCAATGGAAGCATGTTATTTTACTGCAGTAAATAATCCATCATGGACCTTAGCCTTCCCATACCAATTTAATTTCTTCACAAAAAAAAAGGAAACAAATAGCGAGGAAGGAGATTGCTAGACTCTAGACCACTCATCAATAGATGATGGTGAATCTGAGATTAATTGCCAAAAGTAAACATCCAAATGGTTCTACTCTTAGGATGTTTTTTTCACAACCGAGGTCCAATAATGTTGTTGATCACCTTTATTGATCAGTAGCTTCAATTCGCCCGGAAATAGAATCTTGAGCATAAAGGCAAAAAAACTTTAAATTAAGAAAAATGCAGACTATTAGAACCTAAACACAGCATCACTGTGCTCCATTCTGGTGCTCTTCATGCCTGTGAAGTTTGAGGCTGGACACGGTTGAGTAGACAGTTTGATCCCATTGTTAGTGCTGGTCAAGTAGTTAAGAAGTCCTATTGAGACTCAACCTGAGAGCAGGGTTGGCTCTAGGCATGGGCAGTGTGGGCCACTGCCTAGGGCCCCAGTTCTGCTCACACTCATGGGGCCTCGAACTGCTGTACCATGTTCTCAAGGACTTCAGTTGTTGAAGTCCTGGGGACAGGTGTAGCCCCCTCCCCTAGGTTTCCCAACCACGGTTAAGTGCTGCAAGGCCCAAAAGAAGGGGGCTTCCTTCCCATGGCGCCCAAAGCCATTGAGAGAAAGCGCTTCAACCCATTGCCAGGTGCTTGGGCTGCTGGCTGGTATTCCAGTTCTATTGAGCAACTTTCAGTCGCATCCCTTGAGATATTTTCGGCTCAACAAGTTTTGATTTTTTTTCTCACCTTCCCTTCTTGACCCTTCTCTCTTGGCCTATTCACTGTCTCTTCATAATAACTGCAATTTTTCGATGGGTACTTAAAGTGCCTTTAAGTGTTAAGTTTTCCTTGCCCCTGCATGAATGAAATGCAGGGGTATTCTACAGGGCTCAAACTCGAAACCAAGGAATGAAGTTGCATCACAATGGACACTGCTCACTAAGGATGACGGGAAAGGGAGTAATGTAATGTAATGTATAAATATTTATATTGCGCATAAAAACTGTGACCCTGCGGGTATCCAGGCGCTCCGACCAAACGAGATGTTTTAATACTGAGGTTGAGCAGAGCATAGCCATATGAGTTGATTATAAAATGGGTAAGACAAATAATATAAGGTGCACGGAGGGGGAGAGTGATAGTAAAGTTGGAAAGAAAGATAGGCAGAATCAACACAGAAGAGTAAGTGGCTGGAGGAAAGGGAGGCGGGAAATAGAAAGAGGTGGATGAAACAGGCAGAACAGGTGAGAGAAGGGAAGAGGCTGGGAGAGAGCAGTAGCTTAGGAAGAATTTCATGAGCCGTGGTGCAAGGAAGAAAAATGGCCCTTTGGCTGCTGTTTGGGTTGTAAAATACAGCAATTATCAGGGCTCAGGGGCCCGTTAGGGCTCTGGACCCTGATGCCAATTCTTCTGTTGCACCAAATGGTAGCTATGTCCCTGGAAGAGAGATGAGATGAGGGCCAATGCATGCAAAAGAGAGAGATGTAGGAGGGACAGAATCTGCAAAAAAAAGTATAAGGATTGGGGAGTGCAGAAAGGGAGAGGTGGATATACAGGTGAGAATATGTGAAGTGAGGTAAGAGGCTGGAGAGAAAAGTAATGAAGATCAGCACATGGAGGGGAGAAGCGGCTGTTATAGGGTCAGAACCGGCGAGGGGATGGTACAGTGAGGAAAGATGAAAAATGAAGCGAAGAGCATGAAGTGGAGAGGTGTATGTTAAAGGGACAGTACAAGCAAGAGGAGGGTAGAGACAGGGCAAAGATGAAACATGAATACTAGAACATGGTGGAAAGAGGTAATGTAAAGGAGGCAGAACCAGAAAAAAATGTTGAGGCTGGAGGGAAAGATATAAGCTGAAAGGTAGAGCATGGATTGGAGTGGCAGAATCATATGAACCTAAATGTGGAGAGGTAACTCATGATGTAAGAGGACAAGACCACCAAGAACAGGTGAGAGGCTGTGGGAGAGATGCAGGGGAGAGATAGATGTAAGAGGAGCAGAACCAACAAAAGAAGATTGGAAGCTGGAGAGAAATGAGAGATGTAATATACGGTTCATTGACAAAATATCGACTAGTAAAACATCGACCTACAAAAATATTGAGACAAAAATATTGACTACAAAAATATCAACTACCTATACAGTTTGTGAAAGTACTTTATTTGGCTCTATTTGAGCCATAAAAGTATGCACACAATCTAATTCATTTACATCCAATCACATATAAAATTTATAAATAAATAACTATCACTTTGATTAAAAAAGAGAGTAAACATTGATACAAATGTAATATTTACTATGTTTAGTAAGTACTGTTAAAACATACCTTAAAACAGCATATATGGTTTCCATTTTAACTAGGGATAGTAAGTAAGCCAAGGCTGTCTCGTGATTCCTAATTTTCTCTGCTAATAATATCAGACGAAGGAATTGCCTTCTCTGCGGAGTATAGAGTGTGCAAAATAAAATAAAGTGGCTAGTGGTTTGGCATGCTGAACCATCACAGGGGCAGGGTGGAAGTGAGGACAACCATGTTCCTTGGTTAGGAAAGGCTGCTAAACAATGCATTGTTTTAAGGCATAGCCTAGTCAGCAGGAACTTTTGACTTCCATTTAGACTTAACTGTAAGTAAAGCACCCTGCGTGCTTTGGGTTGGCGGTATAATTCTGCCCGTTGAGAAAGGGTGTCGTCAAGAGAATGTGTCTAAGAATAATGATGAAAGAAAAGGTGATTAATTCTTTTGGAAGAAACATTTGTAAGGGTATCTGGGTTAGAAAAATACTGAGGAGTACCCATCTTTAGAAAGGTGGATTTAATGTACCTGAGCATTTGGATCTCAAGGCAGTTATCTAGATTAATACAATCTACCTATACTTAAAAAGGTAAGTGCAAACATATCAGGAAAAAATATTGTTTACAATAATATAGTTGTATTAAATATCGATTTTCAAATATATCCAAATTAAAATATTAAAAATAAAATATATTAAATACTAACATTAATTTAATAAAAATGAAATATATTTAATATATTTTAACCAATAGAACAAATAAACTTACTTTCAAAAAGTTAAACACCCATACATATATAAATATGTCTTAACATATATCTATTTTAAAAAATATAATTACACTGCTACTTTTATATTATATTAGGCCTCATTACAATGTCGGTCGGAGTTGCCTCTGACCAACACCGTTGCAGCTTGGGAACTGACTGACCTCAGGCCAGTTGGACAAAAAAAAGTTTGTCGGGAAGTGGCTGAAGGACCCCTTCATCCTGCGGCCTCCGTTTGTGGGCAGAGGGGGTAATAATTATTAAATCAATATTTAAATATTTATTATTTAAATTTACTTTCCACCCTGCACCCCGATAAATCTCTAAACCCTCATATAAAATGTAAATATTTTTTATTGTTGACACTATTAACATAATTAAATATCAATTAAATTACTTCCCACCCTGTACTCCTATAAACCCTCAGCCCGGTATGGTACTAATACATTAAAAAACATAAACAATCATTATACAAAAAAAATTACATCATATACATATAGACCAAAGTACATAACAATAATTAACAATCAACATTCTAAACAACTATATTATTGTAATCGATATTAATAACCTTGATATTTGAAAAATCTATCTTACTTACCTTAAAATCGATATTCTTGACAACTATATTCTTGCTGACGATATTTCCATGTCACAATAATTTTGACTCGATATTTGTGCAAGTCTATATTTACAACTCCATATTTTTTATCATCACCGAAATATACACCAGACAGGAAGAGAGGTAAATGTAAGACGACCAGAATCAGAGAGAAAGCTTAGAGCAGTGCCTAATTTGAGCCGGTGGTTGCCGATGGGGGCCGGCAGGCATTTACTGAGACCAGGTGAGGAGAAATACACACAAACAGGAAAGAAGAAAAAAAGAGAAAGACAGAAAAGCAGCCACCAGGAGAGAAACAAGATCCTCTAAGAATGAGCCAAAACAGTTTGCAGTGTCTAGCAGTAGATTAAGAAGCTTGATGTAGTTTCAGGACTCTGCAGACTTGATGTTGTGAGAGTTGATATTTAATGATGCTGACCACAGGTTTCTGAAAAGCGCTGAGATGAGAGGTGAAGGGCGGTAAATGAATAGGAGATGTTAATGTAAAAGAGGCATGGAAACATACATGAAGAGGAGAGAGAGGAAGTAAATAGTAAGAAGTGGATGTAAGAGGGGCACAATAGTGAGAATGGTTAAAGGTAGCGAGATTAAGTGAACTGTAGACAATGGAGGAGAAAGGTGGATATCCAAGGGACAGAACCAGTAAGAGAAGGGACGAAGATTGGAAGGAGGAGAGAGATGGATGTATGAGGGGTAAAATGCACAAGATAAGTTAAGAGTCTGGGGGAGAGATGAGAAGAAGAGCCGAGTATGGAGAAGAGGTGGGTAACAGAGGTAAAATCAATGAAAAAAGATGATGCTTCAGGAGGAGGGTCGGGGAGAGGTGGGTGTTAATGGGGAGAACCAGCGAAAGGAGTATTGGCACTTGGAGGGAAAAGAGGTGAAAAGTAATGTATGGATAAGAGGAGTGAATATAAGAGAGGTAGAACCAGCTAGAGAAATCAAGCAGTGTGGAAAGAACAGAGAAGCAATTGTCAGAGGTGGATGAAAGAGAGCAGAGTCACTAAAAGGTGGTAAGAGGTTGGGGGAGGGAGACAGAAGGGGTAAGGTGAATGTAAGATGGGCAGAACCAGCAAGAGAAATCAAAACGGTTGATGAGAGAGGAGAGATGAAGGGTCAATCAGGTCAAAGAGGGGCAGTACCGGTAAGGGAAGTTCAGAAGGAGAGAAGGAGGAAGAAGGGAGCTTATGCAATAAGGGCAGAACCAACAAGAGCAGATAAAGTAAAGGGGGAAAGGAACATGGATAGATTTAGGAGGGTTGAACCAGAGGAAAAAATAAAAGGCTAGGTGGAGAGTTGAGATGTGAAGAGTTGAGCAGGGAAGGGAGATGTCTGACTGACTGATGCATTTATAGAGCGCTCGATTACAGTGGCGTCTTGGTGCTGAAGTGAGTTAATACTGATCAGATACTTGCTTATTTAAGAGCACTTAGGAAACAGCCAGGTCTTAACCTGTTTCCTGAAGATAGTCCTGTTGGATTGCAATCTCAGCTGTGAGGGGAGGGAGTTCCACAATTTAGCAGCTTGATGTGAAAAGCTCTTACCACCCCATCTAGTCTTTTTTATTCTAGGCACCAGTAGCAACCCTATGTCGGCAGATCTCAAGCTTCGAAGAGGTTTCTAACAAGAGAATAGCTTTTGAATGTCTATGGCACTGCCTCCGTAGAGTGCCTTGTGCACTAGGCAAAGAGCCTTGAATTTTACTCTATCCGGGATGGTAAGCCAGTGGACCTGTCTGATACTGGTAGACGTGGGATGATATTTGGGGAGAGCGAGCAACACCCGGGCAGCTGCATTCTGCAGAGGTTGTAATTTAGCAGTTTATCTATACCCAAGTATAGTGCATTTCCATAATCAATTCGGGAAAGTACAAGGGCTCCAATTACCGTTTTCCGTAGAGTGAATGGGATGAACGGCAAGATTTTATGCAAAACTTTCAAGGTGAAAAAGCAGGCAGAGGTTACTTGATTGATTTGCTTCCCAAGCTTTAATTCACTATCAAATATAAAGCATAGGCTCTTTGCCTTGCTCACCAGGGCTGGACAACTCCCAGCCTCCGCAGGCCACCAAAGTTGATTCCAAACTGAGGGGCCCTTCCCAAACACAATAACCTCGGTCTTATCGGTATTGAGTTTGAGGAAGTTTGCGTTCATCTAAGCCATAACTGCATTAAGACAGTTACGGAACCGGGCTGCCGTGATGTCCACCCTCTGTGAGACCGACACCTCTATCTGAGTGTCGTCCGCATATGAGACCAGATTAAAGCTGTGCTGTTTGATTAATCTGGCCAGAGGGGTAACATAGATGTTGAAAAGCGCTGAGACAGAGCCGACCCCCTGTGGGACTCCACACGGGAGGCACGCGTTTGCAGACTTATGACCCTCCCAGTAGATCAGTTGTTCCCTGGATGCCAGGAAGGATGAAAGGAGGGCTAGAGCCGTCCCTCTGATACCTACTGCCTTCAGCCATTGTACCAACACCGTGTGATTCACTGTGTCGAATGCTGCCGATAGGTCAAGCAGGATGCGGACGGCTCTGCCCCCTTCATCCAACAGTTTGCGGATTTCTTCTGTTGCTATTATCAAGGCAGATTCGGTGGAATGTCTTGCTCTAAAGCCTTGTTGGGTGGAATCAAAAAGTAGATTATCATCCAATTAGTCCATAAGTTCTAAATTGATTGCTTTTGCCAGAATTTTAGTTGGTAATGGGAGACACGATATCAGGTGGTAATTCTTAACCTCAGCGGGATCCAGTGTGGCTCTCTTGATGATCGGCCTAATGCAAGCCTTTTTCCATTAATGCGGATAGACACCAGAGCTAATTATCCCGTTTAAAAGAGGGGTAATATGTACGCTGATTTGGTCAGATACCAAGTGCAGAATTGATGGCGGACAGGGATCCAAAGGTGAGCCTGATTTTGTCAATAATAGTACATAATTGACTTTCTCTGCCGCTAAAACAGAGAACTCTAACAGACTGCTCTGAGAGGAGTCATCCGCTGGGGGATCTTCATTGTTTTCCATTGTCGTTTGGCACTGTCTTCTGCAGTTCGTCATATACTGCCTGTACTTTATTTTGAAAAAAGGAGGCAATTTTGACCACGAAGTTTTGGTCCGGTTTAAAGGGGCCTTTCCTGCGGACGTTTAGATAGGGCTGCAACTGTTTTAAAAAGCTCCTTCGAGGAGTGTTTGGCTTCATAGATTTTAGTTGTATGATAGGTCACTTTTGCACATTTTATGGCTTCCTTATATTCCTCCAGGGCCAAGTTATAGTCCTTTTTGCTATTTTCACTATAGTCCGTCCTCCAAAGCCGCTCAAGACGCCTACATTTGGCTTTTATGGGTCTGAGCTCAGCCCCATACCAAGGTGCTGACACTCGGTTCCTTTTGGGCCGCTTGGTTATTTCAGGGGCAAGTTGGTCTATTGATGTCCTAATCCTGTCATCAAAGTTATCAGGGTCCAGCATAGTGTTAGGGGGATTATCTGCCAGGGAGGCTGCCAAATGTTTTTTTTGGATATCTTTCCATCGGAGGAATTTGACCAAAGGTGGTCTGTTCCTCTGATCTCTACTAATTCTAAGGTTAGCAATGTTAAAGAGTATTACATAATGATCTGACCAAGGTAAAGGCTATACGCTTGTCAGATCTATATCCTGGGTATTCGTAAATATGCCATCCAAGGTGTGACCAGCTGAGTGTGTGGACCCCAAAACTATCTGCTTCAGCCCGTACCCTTCAAGATTGTCCACCAATGTGGCTGTTTCCATATCATTGTTGGCTTCTAGATGGACATTGAGGTCCCCTAAAATTATGAACATCGGGGTATCAAGGCATGACTCAAGAAAGGTCTGAAGTGCAAGGCTGAACGGGGGCCACGCCCCAGGGGGTCTGTAGATAAGGAGCCCCAGAAGAAGCAGGGTCTTCTTACTTTTAATGCTGAAGGTCATTGCCTCCGCTTCCAATACTGTCACCAGGTCAGTCCTCCCTCACTATGAACTGGGACCTGTGTATTATAGCAATCCCCCCCTTTTTTCCCCTACCCTGTCTGTACAGGCTACCTGATAGCCAGCAGGTAGAGCAACATTCCAGTCTGGTTCGAAGGCATTGTTTGCCTAAGTTTCTGTTAAAAAGACCAGGTCAGGTTTAAAAGTTGTATCATGCATTCTAGTTCATATTTATGTTTCCCCATTCATCTTGTATTCAGTAGAATGCACCTGATACTCATAGGAATACAAACGATCAGGGAAACGGGAGGCAAGATGGCGGTTGAGTGAATCAGCCGCAGGTGGCTCTTGAGGTGACGGCCTTTATCTTAAAAAATAAGAAGAGATGAAAGGCTGAATGGCGAACCCTCAAGTGGAGGAGAGAGGAGCTATTAGATGTGCCAATACGGGTCGAGCCTTACCAGATCTGAAGTACTGGGTCACGGTGCTGGTGAAGATCGCAGAGCAGCTGATCATCGGCTGCAGAGGATTCGAGCAGACACTGATCCGCAGCTCGACGCGGTGTGGGGAGCAGAGATCCTTCTGCGGCTCGAGTGCTATGGGCCTCAAAACAGGCATGAAAGGAAGAGGGGCGGCATCCCAGGCTGTCCCCCAGGAATCCCCACATAGAAGCATGGTAGAGCCTGAGACGGCTCAGGTTACGGCTCAGGGAAGAAGGCAAAGCAACCGGACGGAGAACCTCCCCGATGGGTAGGGGAGGAGACCGGGCGTGCAGCCCCAGCCATCGTGAGCCGCCGTCACTGTAATTGACATGCTTAGAGGAGCAGGGAATAGCTTCATGGCACAAGGAGTCAGCCAGAGGAATGAGCAGACAGAGGTACCCGACGAGGCAAGTGGCCAGAGCAGGACACAGGCGGGTAAGCCACCCTCGGGTCAGGGGAAGCCGGGGGAGCCTCTGGTGAGTGAGACATTGAACGTACAGGCAAAGGGGCCAGGGAGAACCATATTCATGATCAAATATGTCAAGGGGGGCAGGATCAAGATAAAGGGCTGCCTGGGCTCACTGAAGGAAATCTGGGTGGGGCAGATATAGGAGGAAAAAGGCTAGAAACAGGGGGTAGTGAGCCTTGTCAGGAGGTCACAAGCCAACTAGAAGATCAACAAAGTGAAGAGAATTTAAAAGAGAACCCAAAAGAAAAGAGGCTGAATTTGGGAGGAAAGGGCTCCAGTAAGGGCAGGAATGATCTACCAGGGGCAGCTAAGCACTGAGTTCCGTTCTCTATTCGTCAGCCAATTCATCAAGATGCCAAGCCTCGGGCATTTCTGGTCTATTTCGGCAATTACTTATTGAGACAGAACGTGTTTGAGAAGGCTAGACCAGAAGCACAGCAAACCGTAGATGGATTCTCGTTCTTCACGAGACCAGGCTTCTGCCACATTACAGTGGAACGACGATGGCGCCTGCGCCAAATGATTAATCTTTTTCAGGAGAAAGGGGCACAGGCTTTTCTTCTAAACCCGGCTCGCCTAAAAGTAATCTGGAAAGACCAGATTACATTTTTTACCTCGGAGATCAAGGCAAAGGAGTTTCTAAATGCAGGAGGGAAATAATTCTCATCCCTCTTCTTTTGGCTTTTTAAAAAATTTTTTTTATTGTGGTGCAGGAACTATTGGACTCGTTTTGAAGTAATTCTGATTAGCGGTGGTGGTTAAGCCTATCAGATGTTCATTTTCTCACCTACATCACCCACAGATCATAGCTCATAGCGGCAGGAAGCCGCCCACGCCTCTTCCGCGCCCGGAGGCGCTTTAAATCAGAGGAGAGCCCCGGTGGAGCGGGGGCTCTGTGTGCTGTTGTCGTCTGCCTGGGCCATATTTGCTTCGTGCTCCTGGTCTGTTTGCCCCGGCGCCTACCTTCTCTGCCACTGCCACCGCATAAGAATACCCACGCGGCCGCAGTGTGCACTACATCACCCACAGCTCATAGCGACAGGAAGCCGCCCACGCCTCTTCCGCGCCCGGAGGTGCTTTAAATCAGAGGAGAGCCCCCGCGTCGCGGGACCGCGAGCGGGTGGCGCCGGGCTAAGCCCGGGCAAAGGGCGGGCCGTCTACGGCCTTCCAAGGCTGACTGAGGCTGGGCTGGGCCATGCCCCCTTGCTGCTGGTTGTTGAGGCCCTACAAGACTCTCCTGAGAAAGGTTAAATTTGTTCCACTAATGCGTATTCGGGGCTGGACACACTTTTACTAATTTTCTTTTTTTCGTTATTTGTTATATATTAGTAGTCGTTTCTAATCTTTGTTTTGTGCCCATACCGATTGCGTATCAATTGCCCCGCCATATTATGGCTACTCGCCAAAGTAAACGTAGGCAATCCTTGGTGGGGGGCTCTGTCAGGGGGACATTAGACCATTTCATCACCAGAGCTGCCACTGTCCTAGAGCAAGAAATAGCCATTACAGAGCGCCGTCTGTCTTAGGACCCTATTTATCACAAGCGCTCGTCCTTAGGCCGCATTCAGCACGTCCTTTCACCCCCGATCCCTAATACGAGCCACGACCTTGTACAGGACTTCGGCTCCTCTCCGCAGTTACATGATTTAATAGACATACCGGCTACCTCAAAGGTTAATAACACACACACTCCAAATACACAATTAATAGTAGATACTTCCTTCGAGGATTTGATTCCAATTCACACGTAAAAAATAAAACGAGAAAGGCAGCAAGAAACAAACCTATCGCTCCTAAGCCCCTAGTAAAAAAATCTTTGCGCCAGAAAAAAGGGAGGAAAGATGTCCATACTGAGTCTCTCAAAGTTATTTCTCAAACCCCGTTGGTTTCCACACCCGCAAAGTCCGCAGAAGCCTGCACACAGCCACTTACATCGCTTTCTTCTAACTCATTGGCCGACATAGAGCACCTGGTAAAATCCTTACTTTTACCTCTGGTGGAGAGGGTCAAAAACATCGCAGCACAGTTAACATCTTTGGAAGCATCAAATGCCCTAATTATTGCATCAAATAGGGAACTGAACGCTCGCCTGTTAAAAAATCCCATCCCCGATGCTGGGCCTCCTTCACTCAATCAAAAAGCCAATCAGGCAATTCCATCGGTCAGTACGGAGAACACACATGCTCTTATGCCCATAGCAGAGAAAAGAATTACAGGTGAAAGGGACGCCAGAGGTGATCAACCTTATAACCCTGTAGAGCCCCTTTGCAACAATGTCAATTCGCAGCCACCCTCGATTAATAGGATGGGAACGACTTACCACATCGACCTGCCCCCAGAAGCAGCTCCCTATGTAGTGATACTCACTGGTGTCCCGGAGCTTGCCCCGGGTAAAATAGAGAGACATCAGGAACTCAAAAATAAGGTAGTACATTGGTTGAGTCAAAACAGGCCACTTCCCGCCGATATTAACGGCGAAATACTCCTCGTGAGAAGATTGAGCTGGTTGGGATCTAGACCTAAGGATATTCAGGGAGACGTCATTATTATTAACTTTAGGGACCGTAGGGCATTACCTCATATAGTGGACTGGTATACCGCGAGAAGGGGCGTGGGTATCTCGACGCACGACTTAAGCTACTTCTATCCCCGCTCCCTCTTGCTAAACCCCTCAATATCACATTTATTAACCAGGACTCAAACAGAGGCCCACCACTTCATTCTTCCCACCTTGAATCGATTTGCCACTCTTTCTGGTCTGGATGATTTAGACTGACTCTCAAACCTTGAGATTGTGGTCGGTAATTCCTCTAACACGAGTCCCTTGCAGATCATCTTGGACACTGATCATCTTAACCCAAAGAAAAACACTACGAACCTCGGTAAGCTCGAGACGAAGTCAACTCATGCCACCGATTGCCACTCTTCACCCCCTGAATCTGATAGTCCAATTGGTAGCTTAACATCCAACTCCTTTCCAACCCAATCTCCAACGAGGGATATTTCACCTCCATTAATTCCCTCTCCATCTCAGGAAATCTCTGAGATCTTGAATGACACTGTGAACGGTAACATCTGTAAAAAAAAAACCCTCACTGGAAGACAGTCTATTGTCTTGGAACGTGGCAGGTCTACTTGACAAACTGACTGACCCCCTATGGGTTCAAATTGTTTCCCGACACAGTATCATTTGCTTGCAGGAAACCTGGACTATCACTGAACTTCATCTTTTAGGGTACAGGACCTTACATACCCCAGCTTCTCCTAGTCCACATGGCAGAAGTAAGGGGGGGCTCTCGACCTACATTTCCGTGGAATGTGGATTAAAACCAGCAAATTTTACAGGGACCGAAAACTATCAGATTATTACTCTAACAGATGGACCCTCTAAAAATATCATTCTGGTTAATCTTTATAATAACATTCCAAGTCCCCGTTATGATTTGGTTCTCAATGGGTTAAAGGTTGACCTAATAAAAATAGAGAACCAGCTTAAAACTGATATGCTGATTATTTGGGTGGGCGACTTCAACTGCCCCTTGTGCCCATTGAGTAACAAAGGCACCTGTGGAATGGATACTGCTAGCGACGATTCCTCTACCCATTTTTTGCACACTAAATTAGGAGACCTTTTAAACGGTCTAACATCTCATTTTAATTTATCTTATGTAAATGAACTGTGTCTTCCACCAAAGTGTTTTAAACCAACTTACAATGGGAGAGGCTGTCACACCACAATCGATTATACCCTGATATCCTCAAGGTACTTAGGGATTATACTCGATTGGGAGACCCTTGACACTGCTATTAGCGACCATTATCCTATTGCGGTGACTTTAAAATTAACCCTGCACGTTAATCCCAATGTAAGGAAGAACCCCTCTTATACCCCGCCACTTAAGCTGGGAACTACCACTGGGCTCTATTCAAAATGGGACAAAGTAGTCCCCTCTGCCTTTCTTAACTCACTGGTCAAGAACACCTACGAGCATATACAGATATGCTTGTCAACAATAGAAAATCCCCAGGCAATCAGCCATTCTTTCTCCATAATCTCGTTGGAGATCAAAAGATTACTTGCACGAGCTCCTAGGAAAACTCCATCGTGCAGTGAAGGCTGGTTTGATAGGACTTGCACTAAAGCTCTGAAATTTTTAAAAACTGCCCTAAAATCTAATCCGAGAAATCAGATAGAATTACGGCAAGCCAGACATAATTATCGTGCAGTCCGACTGGCCAGGAAAAAACAGCTGAAATCAGAGGCTTGGCAAGCCCTGCAGGATGCCTCTACTAAAAGGGATAATACCGCCTTTTGGAGGGCAGTTAATGCACCTTTCTTGCGATGCTCCCAGCCCCCAAAGATGAACTTAGCCATAACAGCCGAAACCTGGGTTAAACATTTTAGCACTTTATATAATCCATCAGATTCCATAGAACAGATGAGCGCGCGGGAAAGTCACCCTAATCCCCAGACAGAGTCACACATTTCTAGTCTTTTTCCCCTGAACATCCTTTTTGACTGCGGAGAGGTACTCGTGGCACTAAAAGAAAGCCCTTCTGGGAAGGCCCCCGGTCCGGACTGTGTACCAATAGATGTTTTTAAATCACAACCGGACTTGTGGGCTCCTTTGCTTACTAATGTTCTGAACTCCCTGAATGCCACAGGCTTCATTTCCACCTGGCCTGAGGCGGTCGTAGTCTTGATTTTTAAAAAAGGCGACAGGAAAAATCCCTCCAATTACCGCCCAATTTCATTGCTCGATTCCCTAATGAAGGTCGCAGGGCGAATCATTTTAAATAGAATTCATGATTGGATAAGCGACCAAGACATCATCTCCAATCTACAATATGGTTTCAGACAAGGCAAAGGTACCATCGAGCAAGGCCTGAACTTGACCCTTATAATTGCCAAATACACCCAGGCAAAAAAGGGAAACCTTTTCGTAACCTTTGTAGATCTCAGGTCCACATTTGACTGCGTTGACCATGAGCTGCTCTGGGAATCTCTTGTAGAGATTGGATTAGAACCTTCCATTCTTGCATTCATTAAAGAGCTTTACAGGGGAGCATCAGCCCGTGTCAGATACGGTAGAAGAGGAGAATGTTCTGACAGGTTTTATATTAGGAGAGGTGTAAGACAGGGATGTATATTAGCCCCCTTACTTTTCACCCTCTATATAAATTCTGTCGGCCACTATCTAAACAGAACTTACCACGACTACCCTACTATTAATGGCAAATCTATACCCATACTTCTTTATGCGGATGACGCAGCAATAATGTCACAGACCCGCATAGGGCTACAAAGGGCAGTTGATGAATTTACCGATTTTATGTCACGGAGAGGTTTAAATGTTAATGCCTCTAAAACCTTTACCATGTCTTGCGGCCTAGGGATCGGAAAAAAACAATGTTCCATCTTTTTAAAAGGCAGAAAATTGGATAGTATTGACAGGTTTCCATATCTGGGCATTATTTTTGATAAGAGCGGCACCTGGCGGGCTGCTGCCCAAGCTAGAGGCATTGCGTTTTCTAAAGCTACAGGTGCGCTGACCAACTTCTCCAAAAAGCTGGGGGGACGTCCGATTAACCCCTTATTACAGATCTATCGGGCCAAGTGTATTTCGACTGGCACTTATGGATCTGGGATCTGGGGAATCGAGCACGCTGATCAAATTCAACGTTCCGAGAACTTATTTTTGCGCTACCTCCTGGCCGTCCCACGTGGTACATCAACCTACATGGTGCACAATGAACTTGGCCTTACGCATATTGCGGACATCATAAACTCTTCCCCTATCATCTTATGGCACAAAGTCTGGACCAACCAAGAGACACTTTTTAACAGGGAAATTATCACAGATTGCCTTAGACTGAATGAGGTTAATAACATCAAGTGGCTGAATTATGTAAGAAACTTCTCTTCCGGGGAGGAGCCAAGATGGCGACCGAGACGGCAGCGTAGATTCCCGGCTCCGTGAGCCTCCGCACCCCGCACGGATATCCTGCAAGAGATCCTTCTTCTGCACCACGAGAATGCGTCCGTAAGTGAACGTGGCAACCGACCGCGTGACTCCGAGGTCTCTGACTGCCACACACCCGGAGAAATCAGCGATCGAACTTTGCGGCCCGTGCGGTCCCGAAGCCGGGACCTCGAGTGGGCACCTTGGCCGGGTGGCAGTTGAACAACAGCGGCCTGTGGTGCCTGGGTGGAGCCGGTCCACCGGAGTGGAGCCCCCATCGGCCTGCATTTTGCCGTGGCCGCTCCCCTCTACTGAGCGCTGCGGACTGAGGACATGCCCGGGTGTACGATTTCCGGATTCTGTGGCGTTTGCCCCTGCCTTTGTTGGTGAGCTGCCTGGGCGCCGTCCCTGGCCCGCCTTGATCCTTGCGGACTGCTCCCGGCTTTTTGCGGGAGATGGTCCGTGGCGGAGGCGACAGTTGCCTGTGACTGCGCAACGGCTGGATCTGTGCCTGTCCCGGGATCTCTGTCTCCAGCGACGTGGCCCTCGAGGCGTTGTTCCCTTGGTCCTGGCCCCTATATGAGTCGGGCCTTCCCAGCGGCCATCTTGTCATTATGCAGCCGGCCATCCTGTCCGCTGGGACGCAGCGGGACTGGGGGTGTGTGACTTTCGGGAGTGTGGCGGAGCGATCGGAGGGAGCCGCTCTGGGATATGGCGACCTCCTGGAGGCCCTGGGTGCCCTTCATTACTCCTTCGCTCATGGCGCCGGGGTCCTGGGGGGGAAGCTAGATGGTGTGGCAACAGCGTTGGGACAGTGGCGGCATGCTGGTCCACGGATACGCAGTGGCTTTCCACACTGCCCACAAGAGAAAGATGTTGTGGCCCCCCCCGCGCTTAGTGTACAGCCGGACACTTCGGACCATATGCTACCGTGTGATCGGCCAACGGTGAACTTGATCTGCTCCGGAGGTATTGGACCTACGCGGAAGATGGTGGCCTTGTCCCGTGCGCGGTCTCTGGCGGCCCAGGGACACTTTCAGCACCGTGTATCTCATTTGGCTGCTCCGGCCTCTCAGGTCCTTGTGGGCAGTGCAGAGCCTCGGGCAACACTGGAAAAGATGCCCCTCCATGAAGCGGTCTGTTCGGATGCCAAGAGACTTCCACCCCACCTGTGTGCGGCGTTTCCCAACTGTTTTTGGTCACTTCTATACCTTGGGACATTGGACATGGTGCTGGGTCAAGGGGCAGGTATGGGCAGAATCGCAAAAAGTGGTCAAGGCTGAGGCTGATCCTTCGAGGGGGATCACTTCATAGATAGGCGGACTCATGGTTGTGCGCTCCCGGGGTCATTCGAACAGTTGGTGTGTAATGCCTCCCATCCCCCCCCCCTCCCCTATTTTTGTTGATATAATCGGCTTGGTGCCGCTGCTTGTTTGTCGGGGGGAGACCTCACCGTGCGGGAGGGAGAAGCCGGGGATATGTTTTGATGGCCCTCCTCCAACTTATTATGTTCTCTCCGCCCACCCGTCTGGGTGGGCCCTTTCTCACTCTCTTTTTCCCTGTCTCTTCTATATTTCGGGTCTAGTTCCAGGGCGACAGGCACACTGCTGGGGGGTGGGGCCATACTCATTTGCAGAGGTGCAGGGTGGGGGGATGGGGGAGGGGACTCTTTCGTCTTTATCTTCTTTTCCATGGCCTCCTTTTTCTCCACTGTCTCTTTTTGCCTTTTTTTCTGGGATCAGTGCGATACACCACCCTGCTTGTGAATCGTTTGCTCTTCATGTGTGCCACAGTTTCTGGGGGGTTCGCTGGGCTTTAGGTACGGGGACCAGTAGGCGCAACTCTCTTTGATGTCTTTCCCTATCCGTACTTTCTCGCGCCTGCACCATCGCCTAACTGTATTGCTGCTAATTGTTTGTCTCTTATCCTGGCCCTTCTCACTGTTGGTAAATTGTCTGGCACCTGATCCTATTCTTTTGTTTCATCATAAAATGAAAAACCTTCTCTTTCCTGGTGCCCTACCTGCGCGGCTTATTGGCCGGACTATACTGAACTTAAGACTTCGCTCTCCGAGGTGCCGCCTGTGTTGACATTCGCTTTTTATTATCCTGATTATTTAGCGGCCGGCCCCGGGGGGTTGTAGGCCCATACATGTAAATGATTGAAACATCAATAAAGGTTTTTCAAAAAAAAAAAAAAAAAAAAAAAAAAAAGAAACTTCTCTTCCGACTTAGGGCATCCCGAATTTTTCTCTGAGCCCTCAACCCTGAACAAAATATCGAGAGTTACATTAAAACGACTAGTCTTAAGTCATCTGACTAGCCGTCGTTGGTCATCCGAAAAACATAAGAGCACGGTAGTGGATTACCAACATTCCACTACAACCGAAGGGATTCAGCAATACCTATTCTTAATACCATCATCTTTTACCCGTATGCTCGTGACTCATTTCCGCACTGATACCTTCTTCAGACTATTAACATTTCCCAATCAAAATTGTTGGTCCAGCGACCTGGAGAAATGCCCTTGTGATGGTCTGTCAACACAATCCAATATTCACTGTATTTTATTCTGTAGGTACTATCAACTGCCGAGGGCTACCCTTTTGAAACCTCTGCTCAAATCATGGGGACTACAATCCTGAAGAGCGGCTTATTATAAATTAAAAACATTGGACACTCCTTTAGCTATGGCCGCTGTCGCCTCTTACTTAAAAGTGACTGTGAGAGTGAGGGCATCAATGCAGCCTTAGACGACATACGATTCAATGTTTGTTGTGTACCTTTATTTTAAATGACTCTGTGATAGCTGCCAAACAATTGTGATTATCCCCAGTGTACTCTTTTAAAGTTTTTATGACCCTTTGTGGTATTTTATTACTGAATTTTTATTGATTCTTTTTTAAATTCATTTGTGTGTACTTTTATGATATTGTTTTTACATATCGAATAAAGTTTGCAATTGATTGATTGATTGAGTACATCAAAGTACAGGGAGTGAACTGCAAATCGGTGAGCCCATATGAGCTGGTGTTCAGAAGATTCAAGGAGGCAGGTCTTACATTGGAGGTTGGAAGGGCCAAAAGTGTTTGGTTAGGAAGCTTGGCACATGACTTGAGTGACTTGTTTATGATCAATTAGGTCTTGCAAGAGTTTTGCATTCAGTTATCTCTTTAAACAAAATCCAGATGCAATTTGGTTATTACATCTCAGGCTAAATATGAGTTGAGCAGCTTTGTTCTTTCCCCTTTGCATTTTGGTATCTGTCTTCCCTTGTTTAGATTGGAAATCTTTGGCATTTTAGTAGCTTTGCTTAGCAAGTCACACACCAGCTTCTCTAACCTAACCACATTCCACCTTGCTGGATTTCCTGTACTTACAGATGTAAACTGCACAGAGTCTACTATATTAAGCCCACTTGTTTTGTTGCTTTAATTTACTACTTGCCTGCTTAGTTATATCAGTATAACATTTGAGAGTTTTGTTTCCAGCTGTCGACAAATTGTTGTCTCTTTTCAGCCATTTTTTATTTATATCTGAACATTAAGTTTCAGAGTAATTAATGTGTTTTGGTGCTTAGTGTGTTGCTGTGGTCCAGCATTTGTTGTTTTTACCTGCCAGTATATTAACCACCCCACCTATGTAAGGCATCTATGCCATCTTCTTCTCTTACCTCTGGCAATCTGTGGTTTCTCTTCATTACTGCAGCATTTGCAGTTCACTCACCTCATTTGGCACGTAGCTATTTGTGTTGATCCCCCATGCCTGCTGAAAACCAAAATACCTTATCCGTCAATCTCCTTGGCATAAAGGGAAGTTTGATGTGTCTGCAGTATAGCTCCGAGACAATCTATCTTAAAATGTAATTATGCACTAATCTGAAAACAATCAGTGAACATTGCAGGAATTATATTAGTTTTGGAGAGACCTATTCCAAGCTTTTCTACCTGGTTCAATCAATGTAATGTATTTCACTTAATAGAGGTTTTACATTATTTGTATTTTATTTATTAGGATTGTGTTAGAAATGAGGTTTCTGGTTCGCTAGGGTATGCACCTAAGACAGGCAGAACCCACCACTCTAGTCAGTGATACAGGGGCTAGTTGGGTCTGCTTCCTTTCACATCCGGTACAACCACAGTCTCAAAAAGATACAGACACTCCCTTTAGGGAGTTATGATAATGCCTCAGCCGTTCAAGGTCCACACGGATGCCCAAGGCAGACATCAGCGGGCTGCTCTGCTGCCTTCAACCCTTTGGTTTCTCAAGGCTGGCTTTGGAAGGGAGGGGAGTGTTACTTCGCAAGGGAGGGGATTGTAACTCCCGCGTTGGAAACACTGAGGCAACTGAGCATGACAGACCTGCTGGGTCCATGGAAATGATGCAGCACTCTCCGTGATGGAGTCACAGAGGCAAAAGAGCATGGAACACGTACTGGGCTGGGGGAAACGATGCAGCACTCCCTGCGCAGGAGTAGGAAAGGGATAGTCTATCACACGACTATTAAGGTTGGCCCTAAGCACGAAGTACCGGTCCTGTTCGGGGAAACGTTTGCAGGAGAGGAGTAAGTGTAGGCAGGCTCACGGGGGGGCATGGTGGAGCTGGAGCAATAATGTGCACCTCGCTTGAACCCTCGGCTGCTTCAGAGGTGAAAGGCACGCTCAGGCAACTTGGAGTGCTAGGTCTGGCCACAGGGTGCAGTAGCTATTACATGAGGTCTTTTATGTCCCTGAGACCTCTTCAAAGAACAAGGCAAGGAGGCAAGCCAGCAAACCCTTGGAGTTCTTGGGGTGACTGAGTGTAGAGGGCAGGATCCTTCCTCCCTCACTGCAGAGGCAGCAAGCAGCAGGCCAGCACAGCAGAGCACTGTACAAAGTGACAGTCCTTTCTGGCAACACAGCAGTCAGCTTGCAGCAGGCCAACACAGCAAAGCAGTGGCAAAGTGTCAGTCCCTCCTGTCAGCGTAGCTCCACTTAGTTGCAGAATCACTTCAGGACTCCAAAGTGAACTAGTTTGGGGGTGTCAGAGGTCCAGTATTTATACCAAAATGTGTCTTTGAAGTCGGGGAGACAACAAAAGGGGACTTTGATCCTCCCTAGATCCCTGCACTTCCTTCCCAGGCTCTTTAAACACTACAGGTGAGTATGCAGCTCTTTGTGTTAGACCAGGCACAGCCTTATTCAGGTGCAGGTGTAAGCTAATCTACTGCAGGAAGGCCCATCAGCTTGGGGATTTGCTTTCAGGATGCAAATGTCACACCCCAGCTCCCTTTGTGTGACTGTCTAGAGGGAATGCACAAGGCCTAGCTGTCATCCTAAACCAGACGTGCATTCAGAGACAGTCAGAGACACAGAATGGTTGAAGTAAGAAAATGCCAACTTTCTAAACCTGCAATAAAAAAAAAACTTTACTAAAAGATGGGTTTTTAAATTGTGGGTCCAGAGACTTCAAACTCTAATTACCTAGCTGCTCCCAATGGAAAGTTTTAACTTAAAAGATGTTTTAAGGCAATCCCAATGTTAACCTATGGTATAGATAAGCCTTTCAGTAGTAACCAACTAATTTAACAGTTTTTCACTACCAGGACATGTAAAATTCAAACGCTCATGTCCTACCTTTCAAATACACTGCACCTTATTCTTGGGGCTGTCCAGGGTCTACCTTAGGGATGAATTATACGCAATAATAGGGAAAATTGGGGCCTGGGATGTGGTTTAACCTGGCAGGTCGCAATTGCAGTTAACAACTGCACACACAGGCTCTGAAATGGCAGACCTAAGCTACGCTTACAGGGATACTGAGTGGGTGGCACAATCAGCGCTGCAGGACCACTAGTTGCATTTAATTTAAATGCCCTGTCACCTATAGTGCACTTTACTAGGGACTTACAAATAAAGTAAATATGCCAATTGTGGATAAGCAAATGTCACCATGTTTAGAGTACAGAGCATATGCACTTTAGTAATGGTTAGCAGTGGTAAATTTCTCACAATCCTAAAGCCAACAAAAAGAGGGTCAGAAAAATACGAGGAGAAAGAAAAAGGGTTTGGGGATGACCCTGCAGAAAGGACCAGGTCCAACAGAATATTATTTATATTTTTAGCCTTTTACAGCTTCAGTGATGCCAAAAAATTGTCACTTGATGTCACTTCCTGTGATGTCACTGCCTCTGCAGTCTCTTCCTGTGAGGTTACATCTTATGTGATTTATAGTAGGGGCGGGCGGAGTCCCACTACATGTTCTGCGGAGTTCTTTGTTTGGGTGCAGTATGCCAGCACTCCCGCACGCGTTGGGAATGTAGAGTGTGTCCGCGTGCTTCAAAATCACCCAGGAATAGTGCTACATGGTACTGAAGTGTGATCGCGTTCTAAATTATGCGCGAACAGCACCATGCAGTCTGTATGGGCGCAGCCATCTTGTTTTTCTGCTCTCTGTTATGGTGCTGGGCCTAATTTTTAATCTCTTGTTAATCTTTGTGATCCTCCTCCTTTATTACTTTTCTACCCCATATGTTTATTTTTTACAATAGTGTTTGTCTTTGTGCATTTTATGTTTTTGTTAAATTTTTGCGTGTTTTTGTGACTTTTTGACTTTTTTCTTCTTTACTTTCCCTTCCTTTGCCGTCTTAGTTTATTTGATTTCCTCACCCAGCCATGGCAGTGGGGCATCTCCCATACGGGCGGCACCACCACCCAGGTGTCCAGCCGTGGGTGATCTTTGGAGAGGAGGAGGTGACAGCACTAGTTTAGAAGAGTTTCACTGGTATATTATTAATATTATTGTGTGATCCAGTTTCTACTTTCTGCTAGGCAGGTGCTGCTACCTAATCGCATTCATCAGGCGCTCGCTTTGGCTGATTAATTAGGAAGCCATTGCAGACTGTTTCATCTGTCACTATAGTGAATCACCGAGTAGCGCATTCTCTCTGTGACTTTGTTTATGTAGCTCATACAGAACAAGGTTATTTATTTAATTGAAATCACAGCGATGATGTGAAGTATTCAGCCATCTATGCATTGCAAAAAAAGGAGAGTGAGTTGGCTCATCACGGGTGTTGAGAAATGGGAATAGAATAAAATCAAAGATCATTAACTGAAATATGTATTTTTTATTAAGGAGATTTGGAATATGGTTCTAACGCCAGTCGATAGACTCGAGTCAAAAGAAACTAGAAGTACTATAGGAGATCTGTTTTAGTGACTGTGTTTGCTTTTCATAAAACATTTTGTGAAGATTATTATCAGAATCACTAATCTATTTTTATTTATCTTCTTTATTTCTTTCATCAGCACACAAGTGAAGGAAGATGGACGACTCCCAGGGGGCCGGGGCAAGCTGGTCAGCCTGCGCCGACCACCAACTCTGCTGCAGAGGGCTCTGCAGAGCCCAGTTAGTCCTTTTATGATTGTTGTGGACTTCTTAGTGTAGAACAGACCGTTGAATCTTGGGTTATATTTTGTCCATTGGAATGTTGGTGCTATCAATCGAGATTTGTGAAGATCCAGATAGCAGGCCCAAGTAAGCTAGTATTTTTTTAAACTAAAAAAATCGCCATGTATGTTTGTTCAGAACTTAGGCTTTCCATTTCCTGCTTATGCCTAGCTCTAACACAGTTCAGCTCAAGAGACAGTGGCCATGGTCTTCAGTGTAGTGTGCTGCAACCTTGTTCATTTATTGTTACAGTACACCACCAGTTTCCAATGACAGTGCAGCAAGGCTGGAAAAAAAGTATGAATTCCCACTCGCCTTACATTTGCCACCCAACCCCATAGGTCTTTAATGGAATGTTATTCCATGCCTGGCTTGTCTAACTTTGTGAACCAACCAATCTAATGCCCACAGTGATATTTGAAAGATATGTTCTAACTGAGCTGTCGTGCTGCATTGCTTGATTGCTGTTGTATTTGGGGTGGCATATCTGGGATCTAAAGAAAACTATGTGTAATGTTTTATATTCTAGCCACACTGAACATCGTTGATGCTGGCTCCAGTGCCGCTGCAGGAGGAGACGGCAATGGCTCAGTTCTCTCAGGGGGAGAAGCGACAGCAGGGATGGGCACTGGTGATTGACATATGTCTTGCAATTCCTATACTCACTAGCAATTGCCATGGCGTCGCTCATTGTTGTCATAAAAAATTATTGTTAGGTGACCCCCCCCAGCTTTACCAGCCACAGCAATGGTTGAGTTAATAAGGACTCTTCTATCTGCAAATGCAGTAAAATCTTGCATAATGAGCCTTGATGGTCAAAGATTGCAGTCAAGCACGGACTTTCATTAATCTACTCTCCTAAATTGCCACTAAGGTGGTGTCAGTGGATTCCACTCCAGAAAGAAAGAGCAGTAATGGGCACATTGGCTAAGTTAGAGATACAATACATGGGAGATCTGTTCAATGATGGGGTGATTAAAACATGGGACCAGGTCTCTGCTCAAAGAGAGGGGATCACGGCACTAGACGCTTTCCATTATTTCAGATTCAGAACAGCCTTAGGAGCAATACCAGACTTAAATCTGCAGGAACCTGCCCCGATGCCAGCGCTCACTTATCTATTACAGACACAGGGAGGTCAGGATACAGCGAAGTATCAGAAGGAATGGGAGGAAGAACTAAGGGTGGAGATTACTGATGCACAGTGGACCTGGTGTTTTAAGAAAATGAAAACGATATCAATGAACGGCAAACATAGATTGCTGCACTTCAGATATATACACAGAACATACTACACACCAGCAAGGCTTTTTAAATACAGGCTAAGGGACACAGATCAATGTATTCTTTACAAGGCTCCAAATGCACATTTTACACACCTGGCTTGGGAGTGCCCAGGTATTCACACAGTCTTGAGGGAGGTGTACCAGATATTGACCAAAATGCTGGGATGCGAAATTCCTGAAACGCCACTAACAGCTTTATTAGGCTATGACAAGGTAATACCGAAGGGAGTGCGCAAACTAGCTGCCATTAGTTTATTGTTGGCAAAGAAGAGAGTAGCCATGCGTTGAATGAAAGGCCCACTTCCCACCATAACGGAGTGGAAGACAGACCTTGCATACTGTTCCATGCAATCGGAGAGCTACAATGAGCTGTTGCCATTGAAGTGTGTGCCTAAAGACATATGGGCCCGTACCGACTCTACCTGTTGGAGTTGGCTGATGATTGTTAGAAATGGGATTTCTGGTTGGCTAAGGCTTGCGCCAAAGCCAGGCAGAAACCACCACTCTAGTCAGGGAAAGGGAATTACACGCCAAAGATAACCCCTGCTCACCCCCTTGGTAGCTTGGCATGAGCAGTCAGGCTTATCTCGGTGGCGATGTGTAAAGCATTTGCACAACACACACAGCAACAACATACTAGGCACACCACAAAAGGAACTCCACACAAGGTTATATATAAAAATAGCCTTTGTATTATCATAAAACACATTAGATGGTAATCACACAATATATACTGTGCCAACTGGCACTGGGCAATATTTACAGGGGATTATATACACATGACAGGGCTACATGGGCCACTGTCAGAATCATCACTTAGTAAAGATAATAAATGTAGACATATAATCAACGTAGAACACAACCAGTAATTACTGGCACACTATAATCAGCATCATCCTGTAACATAAATCATATCATGTAACTTATCATATCAGGCGAGAATTACATTCTGCGCCAACCTCACCAGCATAAACACATTATGCAATCATCTCACAAGTCTAAACACATTAGGCCTTATCCTCCTAAGTATAACTCACCTTGGGTGAAAATCACACAGTGAAACATAATCTCCCTAGTATAAACCATGATATGCAAAAACAACCTCATAATCATAAACCACATTTAGAGGTATAACACAGGGTGTGTAATCATACTACATACATCACATTTCCTAGCACCACATCACATTAGGGCCTGGCACCCTACAATTCTAACAGTCCCCCTGGCCAACTGACCATCTCAAGAAGAAGGCTCAAATGCCCTATGTTCCAAAGTCAGGGCACGCTGCCTATGCAGCGAAAGTCAAGGGTGCGCAAGATGCGCAGGCCTAAATGTTGCAGCTGCCCACTACTTGCTGGACAGCTGGGAAGGTATGGGGCAAAGGAGTGCATCTAACTCCTAACTCAAACATGCCCCCAAAGAACTGTGCGCCTAATTGGTGCAGCTGGCACTAAGTGCTGCGCAGCTGTAAATAATGGGGAAGGCCTGGCACCTCTGCCACTTCTGTCCCTCTCAGGGACTCTCTCAATAACTGTGCAAAAACGTTGCAGCTGCCTGCGCTCTCGCATTGCAGCCGGGATCAGCAAAAACGTGGGTACCACTGTGCCTCTGGACTCCATGTGCCCCTGGCAGAAATGCGCCAACCATTGCAGCTGCCCTCTAGCGAACTGGGGCAGCTGTAGGAAATGGCCAGAGCTGGGGAAGCATGGGCCCTCTGATCAACAATAATTTCAGCAATGTTGGAGCGGCCCGCTCTCCTGGCAGGACTGCTAAGACTCTGTGCCACACCACGGAGAAAAGCATGGGTCCCTCTGGGCCCTCTGGAAAATAATTGTGCCCATCGTTGGAGTGGCCCGCTCCCTGGGGGGACCACTCAGCACCACTGCCTTTACCACGCCGCAGTCGGCACTAACAAAGCACCTAGCCTCCCCCCTCAGCCGTCTCAACTCACCGGCTCTTGGCGGGGGGAAGGCTCCTCTTTGTGGATGCGGCGGGGGCAGGCACCGGCAATGTGCCTTGTGCCTCCTCCACAGATAACAGGCTGCGGCGCTTGCGGGGCTCTCTCCACCCACGGGAGCCCCGCCTTCTCACGCGCCATGCTTCACCCGGTCCCCCGTCTCAGGAACGGGACTTTGGATATGGAGCGCACGAGACTCCTGGCTGATTCCTCTTCTGGGGCTCCCCACAGCTCATGGGAGCCCCGCAACTCTTGCGCCGCTTCCGGCCCAGCCGCAGGCCCCACCCACGTCACAGGCAGACTTGCCTGACTTCCGGGCGGCCGCGGCTGGGCAGCAGCTATCTCGTCAGGCGGCAATGAGGGGTAGGCTCCCTCGGAGATTAAATATAATCACATAAAGTGGGGTGGGCACCCGCTAGGGCTCAAATAAGCGGGGTGGTCACCCGCATTAATTAAAAATAAAATCGAAGACGCAGGGTGGGCACCTGCTCAATGAAATTACAAATAAGCAGGGTGGGCACCCGCGCTGCAGGCGTCACGGGGGAATCCCTAATCTGGGGATTCCCTCTCTCTCTCTCAGCAGCGGACGCTGCACAGCCACAGCTCCTCTTCCTGGGGAAATTAGAGGAAACAGAGCACAGCGCTCCAGGGTGCTGTCTCAAGCCTTAGCAAAGTCAAAGGAAAAGCAAAAGGTCCAAGAAGTCCTGGAGGCATCAAGGGGGCAATGTAGGGCCCAGGGGCCAGCACACAGGACCCTCTAGCAGGGAGGCAGCCCCCATGGCAGTCCCTCCTGGGCCCCACCAGCAGCAAGCCCCCCTCTGTCAGGATCCAAGAGCAGAACATCTTCATGGGGTCACAGCCCCTTCTTTTATACAGCATTTTCCTTTGTCTCAAAGTGTAGGGCATGGAGGAACCAGATGCAACTGGTTCAGGGGAGCTGTTGAGCACTTTGTTTTTCCCAGCTCCTCTCTCCCTTTCACAGGACAGGCCAGGGACATCAGTAGCAACCACAGGAGGTGGAGCCAGCATTGTGGAGGGAAGGCACAGCCCTATTCAGGTCCCAGGTGCAACTCCTCCCTCCCATCTGCATGCAGATCTCTCCATTCACCACCGGACAGACTCACCCTGGCTCCTGGAATTCCCCAGTCCTCTCAGCTCCTGTCAATCACAAGCCAGACATGCACTCCACATCAGGCAGGCAGACACACAGTACACAGAAATGCCAACTTCTAGAAG
Organism: Triturus cristatus; assembly: GCF_964204655.1. Taxonomy (NCBI): domain Eukaryota; kingdom Metazoa; phylum Chordata; class Amphibia; order Caudata; family Salamandridae; genus Triturus; species Triturus cristatus. The sequence continues at coordinate 259,161,938 of NC_140593.1, read as the reverse complement.
TGGCACTTCTCCACCAGTCATTATAAATCTGCACACACCATTGCGCAGCATCTATTCTCACGAGTTCGCACATGCTAAACTTGACCCTGCACTCCTCTCATACCAGGAATTACCATGGACACAAATATCCCCCATGCATTCCTATGGGAGGGCAGGCCAATCTCATCACACGCACTCAGAGAGCGCACGCACTTTATACTGGGCCACAGTGCTAAAGTGCCCAGAGGCCTAAAACCACTACCACCATGTCAGAGTTTAAGGCAAAAAGTTCAGAGGAGAACCTGCCAAAAAGGGCCAAGTCCAACACTGATGAGTCGACATCTGATGACCAATGTACAGGAATAGGATGAAAGAGTAATAGTGCCTAGTGTGAACTAGCGCGCAGGAAATACAGGATGACTATAGCGATACGTTCTGGATAACTACTGTATTGACCTCGATCACAATACAAAGAAAGATACAATACACAGACTGATGGCACTGTAACAACAAGGCACTATGGCAAAGTAGTGATGTACACTTACTGTACAACTGTTTGACGACAATGATTGTATACACAGATATATATTTTGTATATATTAGGCCTGGGCCAAAATTCCGTTCCGTTCGCGGAAATTGCGATATTTTGGCATTTTCGCGTTCCGCGGAAAGCGCAAAAATGTCAAAATTTCCGCATTCCGCAGCTTAGCGATAATTTGGTTCTTGCTCGCGCTGTAAAAAAATACATTCTCGCGTTCGCGCGATCGCCTTACCTGAATCCCTGCGTTCGCCGACAAGTTTTCCCGACCCGGTCGCGTTCTCCACGAGATGTTGGATTGTTGGTAGCCATTTTGCGCTGTCTCGCGACAGTTCGCGGCCGCATTAACGTCATTTGTCGCGCGATCACGTCATTTGTCGCGCGATCACGTCTTTCTTCTCGCGATCATGCACCGCGCGAGTATGAGAAGATTGAGATCTCGAACACGTCATTCTACATCGCGAGCCAGAGGGTGAGGACGTGGGCACGTCTAATCGAACACGAACAGGAGAAAGAGACCCCCGAACACATCATATCCAACGCGACAGGGACAAAGAGAACGCGATCATGTCATTTTCGACACGCCGGCGGAAGTAATGTGAAGCTCGCGAACTCGAACATGTAAAATTTTCAATTTGGAGAGGAATATCAGCTCTAGCAGCATGAAACCTTCTGCAAATGCTGATTTTGGATGGAAACAACTCCTTACATTGACATTTGGCTGTCCTTTTTTGTGCAAGGAGTCCTTTTTTTAAAAGGTGGAGAGAGGGAAGAAGTGACACAGAATCTCCAACTTCCTGTTCCTGTCCAGCAGGCTCCTCCCAGTGCTTTGTCCATCTCCTGCTCATTCTGCCTTTGGATTTGGAGCTGGAAAGATAGCTCTTTTTGTCTGCTGCATCATTGCAATTGGATTTGAGGATTTTTGGAATAGGATATTTTACAAGTAAGTGGTTGTTGTGTCTGTTTGATTGTGGGCATTGCAGTTGTTGTAACTACAATTTATTTTTGATAATTAATTATCATCATTCCTTTTTTTTTTTTTTTTTTTTGTGGGTAGTAGTAGTAGGCCCGAGCTAGCCATGGGCATGGCCTCATGGGTGTGTGCATGATGAAGCAACTGTTCCTTTTGTTGTTTTTTGAATGTATTTCATTTTCAAGCACATTTAGGGCATGGATGGCATTGGATTGAGTTGGGGAAGTGTGTTTTTTGGGGTGGCCTTTGTGATGTTGTTGGGCCTGGCTATGTGGCTGGTGGCCATTTTGAAGCCTAGGCCTGCAAGCTTGCCTGGCCTTGTCTGCCAACAGGCCTGCTTTTTCATCCACTAGGATCAGAGCAGGTAGCCACAGCTTTATTAATCAAGTGTTTTCTGTGTGGTCTGTTGAATTTAGACATCATTTAGGGCATGGATGGCATTGGATTTAGTTGGGGAAGTGTGTTTTTTGGGGGTGGCCTTTGTGATGTTGTTGGGCCTGGCCATGTGGCTGGTGGCCATTTTGAAGCCTAGGCCTGCAAGCTTGCCTGGCCTTGTCTGCCAACAGGCCTGCTTTTCCATCCACTAGGATCAGAGCAGGTAGCCACAGCTTTATTAATCACGTGTTTTCTGTGTGGTCTGTTGAATTTAGACATCATTTAGGGCACGGATGGCATTGGATTGAGTTGGGGAAGTGTGTTTTTTGGGGGTGGCCTCTGTGATGTTGTTGGGCCTGGCCATGTGGCTGGTGGCCATTTTGAAGCCTAGGCCTGCAAGCTTGCCTGGCCTTGTCTGCCAACAGGCCTGCTTTTTCATCCACTAGGATCAGAGCAGGTAGCCACAGCTTTATTAATCAAGTGTTTTTTGTGTGATCTGTTGAATTTAGACATCATCTAGGGCATGGATGGCATTGGATTGAGTTGGGGAAGTGTGTTTTTTGGGGTGGCCTTTGTGATGTTGTTGGGCCTGGCCATGTGGCTGGTGGCCATTTTGAAGCCTAGGCCTGCAAGCTTGCCTGGCCTTGTCTGCCAACAGGCCTGCTTTTTCATCCACTAGGATCAGAGCAGGTAGCCACAGCTTTATTAATCAAGTGTTTTCTGTGTGATCTGTTGAATTTAGACATCATTTAGGGCATGGATGGCATTGGTTTGAGTTGGGGAAGTGTGTTTTTTGGGGTGGCCTTTGTGATGTTGTTGGGCCTGGCCATGTGGCTGGTGGCCATTTTGAAGCCTAGGCCTGCAAGCTTGCCTGGCCTTGTCTGCCAACAGGCCTGCTTTTTCATCCACTAGGATCAGAGCAGGTAGCCACAGCTTTATTAATCAATTGTTTTCTGTGTGATCTGTTGAATTTAGACATCATCTAGGGCATGGATGGCATTGGATTGAGTTGGGGAAGTGTGTTTTTTGGGGTGGCCTTTGTGATGTTGGTTGTCTTAAAGACATGCTTTTGTTGTATGTGTCTGGTGTGTTGGTGTGCAATGCATGCACCCTGCAGACCTTTTTGGGGCCTGTGAATGTTCGTATTTCCATTTTGTTGCATTAAAAAGGCAGAGCAGTGTGCTTTAGCATGCATCCTTTACCTGGCTTTTATAGGCCTTTTGTCAGCTCCTGGTGTTTCCCAGGCCCCCGGCTTGTTTGTGATTTGTGAGTGTCCATGTGGGTGGTGGCCATTTTTGGTGTTTGGACTGTGAGTTATTAGTGTCCTGCTTTTGCCATAGGCCTGCATGGTTTTCCTATTGGCTATTTGGCTTACTGCTTCCATCCATCCACCCCCTTTGCCAGCAACAGCTCCATGGATGCTGAGATGCTCAAATAATTTAATGGTCCACCCCACTTTCATTACATTTTTATTTTGGTGGTTATTATTAACTTTCCTATCCTTCCTGAGAGTGTAATGTGTGGCAGTACACAGTAGTATAACATAGCTCTAGTTGAAAAAAAAAGTCATAAATGGCTAGACTATCTTTTGTTTGCACTAGTACAGTACTAAGTAACTGAACCACAACAACAAATGCAACATTTCACTGATGTTCTTCTCCTGTCTTATTTGCTTTTAGGTGCACAAAAGACAGAGTAGGAGGTGTCATCAGCATCACCCGGCTACCCGTTGTAATGCCAGCCAGACAGAAGTCCTGCTGCGCATCACGTCCACGTGTGACTAGAACTTGTTGTGCATCTGCATCCTGCCTGACATCTGAAGAAGATGGCCCCAAAGAAAGGTACCAGGTCCAGTACCAAGAAAGTTGCCGGTGAGAAGAAGGAACAGAAAAAGGAAGTGCCATTAACAACGACTGGTGGTGTGCCGGCCAATGTTTTTTTTGGCACCAAAGCGTTGTCCGGTAACCAAGCTGGGAGCAGCACAGCGGTCCAACCCCACCAACCTAGGCCCAAGGGCTTTAGTGTCGCAGAGGTAGCCAGTCTACTAACGAGCAGCGATGTTGAAGAAATGTCATTACCGCAAAGTAGTACACAATCAAGTTCAACGCAGGCGCAAACTCAGCAGATCAGTGTGCAGCCGCCGCAACAAGAACAGCAGCAGCCGCCGCAACAAGAACAGCAGCAGCCACCGCAACAAGAACAGCAGCAGCTGCCGCAACAGCCCACCATAGTAGTTGTTGCTCCTGACGTAGGGGCATTTCAGGAAATCGAGCTTCCTGCAGACAAAGTGGAGCAAAGTCAAACCACTGTTTCAGAAGATCTATTGTCTTCCAGACCACCAGCAAGGAAAAGGAGGCTTAGTCCATCATCTTCTTCTTCAAGCCCCGCTTCTGATGATCGTGATGACACTTGGGTCCCACCAGCTCGGTCTAAGAGTGATATACGCCACAAGACAATGCTTCTAAAAAGGAAGGTCCCAGAAAAACTTAGAGTTATGGAGGTAGATGTAGAAGAGGGGGGTGATGATGTTGATGAAGACGAGCCAGTCATCACGCACATTACTCCCGCCCCAAAGGGATTGGAGACCAACATTCTCACCCTATCCAGAAAGGCTGCTACTGAGCTGGATGTAGCAAGGATCTCACCAACACAGGTTACACCACCACTACCTCCAGCTGCCATATTTTCCAAGGCCCGGCAGGGACCTACATCCAGCTCAACCATCTCAGTAGGTAGTGGTAGTAAAAGTCACAGTGTAGGTGCACAGGGGCACACATTTTCAAACACCACCCTCAACTTCATCTGGTGTTGAAAGTGGCACATCCAGCAGTGCCAGAAAGTTCTCCTCCCCAGTTTGGGACTTCTTTTCTGTTAGCGCCAAGGAGGAGAACGTTGATATATGCTCAATTTGTCGGCAAGGTGTTCGGCGTGGTAAGCTTGGTACAAACTATGGTACCGGAGGACAAGCAAGTCATCTAAAAATACACCACACTATCGTGTGGGAGGATCACCTACTTAAGTTAAAAGAAAGTAGAAAAACTCAACCCATTGAAGTTGGTCGGGATGAATCAGAGAGCGATATTATTGTGGTGGCAGGTGAAGAAGAGGGAGGCATTTCTAGCCCTGTCCCCAGTAGTGCAGTAACGCCCACATCCTCCTCAGTAACATCAGAGTGGCACCGCAGTAAGAGCCATACTCAGAGTCTGGGTGAGACACCAAGGCGACCGGCGAGTACCTCAATGAGACAATCTGTGTCGTTGAGCCGTAGTGGGTTAATGAAAACAGCACCACTAAGGAAAGTAAGCCAGCCTACCATTGAGAGCATGTTTAGGTTGGAGGGGCAGTTCCAACGCAACCACCCAACGGCACGATTGTACAATGCGAAGCTGGCTAAAATGCTAGCGCTGGACCTTCTTCCTTTTTACATTTGTGGAAGGGGTGGGTTTCCTTGAATTTGTGTCTGCCATCTGCCCGAAATGGAAAGTTCCCAGCCGGTCCTATTTCGCAAGAATTGCTGTTCCGGCACTACATCATGATGTGCTGGAATTGGTTGGACAAGCTTTGCAGAAGAGTGCTGTGCACAATATCCACCTGACAACAGACATGTGGAGCAGTTGCCAAGCCACAGATTACATGTGCATCACTGCACACTGGATCTCTTTTGTGGGGGTTAAAGATAAACTATCTGCACGAGGTGTTGTTGACACAGCTGCGATTTTTGAAGGTACTCGGAAACATGCAACTGTAGCCATGTTCGCCATGGAGAAATCTCATACGGCTCAAAACATTTTACACGAGTTTCGCACCAAGGTTTTGGAATGGCTGCGGCCCAGAGGGCTTCGTATTGGTTTTGTTGCCACAGACAATGGCAGTAATGTACTTAAGGCCATGGAACTTGGTTCCTATTTCAGGGTTCCGTGTTTGGCGCACTGCATAAACATTATAGTTCAAAACTTTCTGAAAACAGAACCCATAGTCAGCAATTTACTGGCCATCTGCCGAAGAATATGCACTAATTTCAGCCATTCTTTTAAAGCTCGGAAGCAGCTGAGGATCATCCAACGTGAACTTAGGATGCCAGTCAAGGCACTCATCCAGGAGGTGGCAACACGTTGGAACTCAACGTATTACATGCTTGATCGTCTGTACGAACAGCACGTCACTCCATGAATATGTCTGGAAAAGAAGAGGGGATGCTAGTGCTACTGTTAAAGGCATGATCCTTGACATGGAGCAATGGAGCCTAATTAAATGCCTGACTGAGATGCCTTCTCCTTTTGAGGTCTTCACACGTGAAGTCAGCAAGGAGGACTGTACAATGGGCCAAGCTATCCCATTATTACAAATGCTAGAGTATGAGCTGAATAATGTGTCTGAATCATACAAAGGTGTAGAGGACAGAAGGCAAGCCCATGACTTGGTGGAGAGCTTATCCCGGCGCTTAACTGAAAATGTAAGGTTACAAAATAAAATTTTGTCACAGGAACATTACATTTGTGCCACAATTCTGGATCCACGTGCAAAATTGGGACTACTGAAGACATTCCTTGCTTTTTCCGACAATGATGTTGCCCGCTACAAAAGTTGTATAGCTGAAGCAGCCAGTAAGTTGGAAAACGAATGGCTGCTAATTAAAAGCCCGCAAGATCAACCCACAACAAGTACGATACTGAAGCAGGCTATGCAGAATCAAGTGCAACTTCGTCGGCTGAGGGCAGTGCGGTTGGCTCACAATCACAACACTCACCATCACTATCGACTACAGAAACAATAACTGAATCATTAGGCCGAGTACAATCATTATCATTTCAGGATTGGTATGTAAAGATGGGCCTTTGTAAGCACAGTGCTGATGCACATAAAAAACAGCACAAAAGCTTACCAGCAGCAACCCTGAACATTGAGCGGATGGTCCAGGCCTATCTGGACGGCCCAACAGAGGTGTACGCTGATCAAAACCCATTGCAGTATTGGTATAGGAAAAGGTCTGAATGGCCACAGCTCAGCAGGCTGGCGATAAACTATCTGGCTTGCCCTGTCGCAAGTGTCTCTTCCGAACGTGTTTTCAGTGCTGTTGGTTCCATTGTAACATTGAGAAGGACCAGTCTATCTCCAAAAAACGTGGAGAGGTTAACAATGATCAAAATGAATCAGCACTTCATACCACCGAATTCCACAATACATGAATCAACGGAGGAAGATGAGGACAGCGGCTCAGGTGACGGAAGTATTGTGTCAGATGATTACCTACTACTGGCTGAACCCCCAGAGTTTGAGGACGAGCTATACTTCCCTGACAATTAGGCTCGCACTTACTGTCTTCCTCCCTTTTTTCCCCCTTTGTTTATGTGTCTGTTGTTCCGGTTATAAACTTGTGAATCACAACAAATCCATTACCACCGTCTTCTACTCTTCTAATTTAATATACAAGTTTCAGGTGTCTGCTATTTGACAGTACAGTCCTCCGAATCCAGCTCCTCCACTCCATCATACTGAATCTCCTGCTCAATTCCATTTCCCTCATGAATGATGATTGGATGATGGTAACAACAAATTCAAACTTTCCTAGGCCTTCCAAAAGAAGTGGACCATGAATCAGATGACTACTATAGCTATCCTCCTTTCAGAGCCGAGAGAGACTGGCCATTAACTGAAAATAAGATGGAACAGGTAATGATTGATGCCATGCATTGGACGCAGAGTCGCAGACTGAATGATTTAGATTTTGTTGTGTTTGTTGTGCATGAATTTATGTAATTGTGCACTGCCACTAATCAACTTTCTACAGAACACACTAATTTCCCCCTTCTTGCAAATAAGAAATTGGTACTTCTCCTGCAGCTTGGTGACCCATTGCTTTTAATTCAATACAGGAAGGGGACTCACTCAATCTGCGCAATGAGTATGATTGACACAACAGCACCGTCCATCATGATGATGGCGAAATAGACGGCCCGTTAACTTAAGATGAGAAGGAACAGGTAATGATTGATGCCATGCATTGGACGCAGAGTCGCAGACTGAATGATTTAGATTTTGTTGTGTTTGTTGTGCATGAATTTATGAAATTGTGCACTGCCACTAATCAACTTTCTACAGAACACACTAATTTCCCCCTTCTTGCAAATAAGAAATTGGTACCTCTCCTGCAGCTTGGTGACCCATTGCTTTTAATTCAATAAAGGAAGGGGGCTCACTCAATCGGCGCAATTAGTATGATTGACACAACAGCACCGTCCATCATGATGATGGCGAAATAGACGGCCCGTTAACTTAAGATGAGAAGGAACAGGTAATGATTGATGCCATGCATTGGACGCAGAGTCGCAGACTGAATGATTTAGATTTTGTTGTGTTTGTTGTGCATGAATTTATGTAATTGTGCACTGCCACTAATCAACTTTCTACAGAACACACTAATTTCCCCCTTCTTGCAAATAAGAAATTGGTACTTCTCCTGCAGCTTGGTGACCCATTGCTTTTAATTCAGTACAGGAAGGGGACTCACTCAATCTGCGCAATGAGTATGATTGACACAACAGCACCGTCCATCATGATGATGGCGAAATAGACGGCCCGTTAACTTAAGATGAGAAGGAACAGGTAATGATGACAAATTAATTAATGGCATGCATTGGACACCTGACTCTAAGCTATTGGTCTTTGTGTTTGCGTTGTTTGTTTGTTGTGCACAAAGTGATGTCAAAGTGTACTAGTAATCTATCTTTCTGTACACAATAAAGAATGACTCAAGTCAGTAATATTTATATTTCTACTCTTGTTGTGTCATAAAAATGTTACTTATACTGCATGCTGATCTTCACAGTCAGTCAGTAAAAGTATCAGAGATGATGATGATTAAGTCAGACGTTTCATGAGTGGCATAAACGGAAAAGCCAAAAGGTAAACACGTCAACAACAACAACCACAGCAGACCCAAATGTCTGTGTAGAAGTTGAATAGAGTGTAGCGGTGGGATGACTGCAGTGCATTGATTTTACTAACTTAAACTGTAAAATGCTATGTTTGGAATGGATAATGTGCTTTGCCTTTGTCCAACTCTTTGAGAGAAAAAAAAATAATTTTAAGTGTTAACGTAGGATGTGCTAAATGCTAAGCACTGTGGGCCTGCTCTCTCCTGTTACTGTTGAAGGTCAATGCTGGAAACAGACTAGAGTAGAGATGATGCATAGATGCCACCTCGGAAAGTGTTCTTGTTGCACTACACCATCACTTGTGCATTTGTTTTAACTTTCTTTCTCAATATCCCCTTTGGTTTTCAATCTACAATTACAGGCCAGGCCTTGCCCGAAACTTTGTAAAACATTACAATGCATATTAATTACCTTACCAATCAATCACCTTTTTTTTTCCAGCCGGGCAGTGGCGAGTGGCGAGGCGACACACCCAAGATTGATGGACGAGAGGAGCAAGAGGAATGCCGAGATGCAAAAATCCAGTCCACATTTTTGACCAGGATAAGACAGTAACAGTATCCACTTTTATCTTCTTTTAAATAATTTGATTAATATCTTGTATACAATCTTTACAACAGTGTGTTCTTGGAGTTGTTATTTTCAATCATCATTAGGTTTGCTCTATGTAATTACGATTCTTCCCTACCAATATTTAAAATTTCTATTTGCTATCTGTTAAAGTATTAAGGCAGGCACAACAGAACAAGAACTAGAAGTGTATGTAATACGGGTCTCTCATCATCATGCATGCATTGCCTTTTTCTCCCTAAACATATGGATATGGTAGTCTTCAATGATTGTCGTTTGTTTGTCTATGTATGCATACTGTTTTTCTATGTCAAACCTTTCCCAAAAACCCCCTTCCCATCCATTAAACAAACCCTAACCCTCTTCCCCCGGGCTGTGTGACTTATTGTCGAGGTGTAACTAAATTAAATGTACACCAATACTTAATCACACACTTGCTGGGGCGGATGTGGTGAAAGCAACACTACTTCAATTTCAAGGCAGAGCGATGATCTTCTTCTGCTTGGCCACCCATGAGTAGGATATTTCAGAGGTTATTTTTTTTAACAAAGGAACATATACCTCAGCATGAATTGCCGGCATTGATTGGATTTGTTTCTTGTCATTCCGCATATACAGCACTAACTGTTAGGCTGTAGGCCTAGTCAAGTGACTCGACACAACTATAGTTTGTAACTCTGTCTAGTAGGCTATCCTCCTAACCTCCATTCTGTTTTTTTGTCAAATATTTGAGCATATTATTGTTGCTCGGTAAGTTCTGTACTGTACTTCATTCAACTACTCCTAACAGTCTCTCAAAGGCGATTGACTGTCTCCTTCTCTTTTTTTGCAAATGCTGCCGCCCTGCCAGTGTCTACTACTACTACTATGCTGCTACCACCACCACCACCACCCCAATCATGGCATGTATGAAAAACGAAACCATCTTCACCATGCAGCCAGTGCTGTGCCACAGTTGGACATAAACATCAAGCACCGGTAAGAGAGAAGTTTGGGGAAGGCAGAATTAATAATGGACATGTTGTCAATGATTTCATTTTCACACACCACTCTAAAGAATGCATAGACTACAGGACAGACTGAAAGTACTAGAAGGACCAGTCAATGAGTGAGGTGTGTCGCATCTATCTGTTTGTGTCTTATACAGTCAGCCAATTATTGAAATCAAACACAGGCTATGGGCGGCCATGCACCAGCAAGGAAACAGTGTGATGTAAAACAGTTACCCCACCTACAAAACATTAACAACATTGCATGTAACATAGAAAAATATATTTAATTTACCCTAACAAAAATAAACTAAACCCACAAAAGCTGACCCACCCCCTCCCTAACCCCAACCAATGTCCATAGAAGTCCGTAACACCCAAACAAGTTCCCACCCACCCACCCAAACAAGAATTAAAAAAGGGGCAGAACAGGATGACAGGGACTAAGTGGTGGGGCGGGACTGAAGGAGGACACGCATCTGGGGCATCTCGTCCTCTAAACGGGTGACGCGGCGTCTAAGGCTGCGGCAGTTGCAGCCACAGTGGGGGGGGCACCGGAGATGGCACGGTGGCGGTGGGCAGTCGCCAGACGGTGGCACCGTACCGCTGAGGGCGGTGGCTGGGGCCCGGGGCACTGGAGGAGGCTTGAACAATTGCTGCCGCAGTCTCCTCCTCCTCCTCGGCTAGAACCACCAGCCGCCGGTATTCCCGCTGGATTGCCTCCAGCTTCTGGCGCCATGCCTTGGCGGCCAACTCCTTCCGGTTGAATTTCGGAGTAGCTGTGTATCAAAAAGAAAAAAACAAGACAATTGTAAAATATACTCTTAGAAAAACAGTAGGACAAGGTAATTATTTATACACATAGTGGCATGGTAGAGTAGCACTATAAAATAAAGCACAGTAGTACATAACATTTTAAATGTCGCCCGTCCTTCTTCCTTCCACCCGTCTTTCACTTTTTAGTTGAACAGTGCACCAGGTGCTCTTCTCCATAAAACTTTCAAAGCGGAGTTGAAATCAGATAGATGAGGCCATTGGTTACTCAATACTCCGGCTCCTAGTCCTATGCCAATTAAAGGGAATTCTAGTCTTCTAGTTCACTCTTCAAATGTCCCCAACAACTCATACTTACTTACGACATCGGATAGCGGGCGGACTTTGTCCGCCGGCCATCCTCATGCTAAAAAGGGTGGGGGTCCCGTGGGGACAATTAATTAGGATGATGCGCCCGGCACAGTGGCGGGCGCATCCTGTTTTTTTTTTTACATTCTGGGAGGCTTTGCTGAAAGCAATGCTAAAATGTTGTGCTGCTTTTCCAAGCACAACATGACGGGCCCCACACGGAGCCTGTCACGTTTTGCTTTGAAAGGTGGGGGGGTACCATAGCATAGGTAGGTACCCTCCATGGGGGCTCCCAAGCATACTCTGCAATGTCTGCATGCCTTTCCGTGGCGGACGGCAATACCGCCACGCAAAGGCATTCCAAAATGCAGATTATATGGCTGGCGGTGTGTTCAGAGAGACACCACCGCCATATTGAACCCTTTTCCGCCTGGTCGACATGTGGGGGGTCTGAATATTTTCTACAGGGATAGCGGGAGGTTTGCCCCTGCGGTGTCGGCAGTGAATTCCAGCCAGCCCGGCGGGGGCAATACGCCCACCATCCTAATGGGGCCCTAAGTCACAACTGTACAGTATACATATACATACAGTACACCCTTGCAGTGAGTGTACTGTCAAGTTCAACAATAGTTAAGGATTATGAATCTAACTTACCACCGCCTGCCACTGGTGCTGCCACTCCCCCTACCGCTCCATCGTCGGTATCGGCAGCAACTGCCGCATCCTCGCCCTCCGCGTCGCCTTGTTCGCTGGCCCCGGCAATGGTGGCCGGTAGTGCGCCTAGAAAACATTACACATTTATTAGGCGTCATATACACCTCCACCCTATTGATCAGTAGCAAGGTTGAAAAATGTGTTAATACTAACATACATCACTAGTACAAATCAGGTAGTAGTAGAGTAGACACTAATAGTTATATATGATCATTGTAGCCTTTGCTTAATTAGCCCTAGCCATGCTACCATTTTACCTTTGTGTCTTTTATTTTCGCACATGTGACGTTACCTTGCAGCTTCTTGTATAAGACACCTTTGAGCCCGCATGACCTGCCTCACACTGCTACTGTCTAGTCTACGCGCTGCGTACAAGCGGTCAACAAACATTAACAAGCCACTTTTTTAGGAAGTACAGGTGTACTACTGTTACTGTTAGTCCATATTGCTTATCCATAAATGCTACACTTTTTGGCACGGCTGAGAAATGCTTGCAGGTTGCAACATACTAACGCACACCATTTCATTTTTCGCATTACAGACGCGAGATTCCCTTCTACGAACCAGAGCTTCTGAATGATGCAACAACTACCAGTACTAGGTTCTTCTAAGGTGAGGGGTCCCTTCACTCACATCTTCATTTATGAATTTATATAAACTAAATTGCTATGGGATGGTGGTGCTGCCTTCCACCACTGTTCAGTTATCATGATTTAATTCCCAACTGTATAAGTGTAACAATGTATATTGTTTTAATGTTATTGATTTTCCGGTTGGTGCTGCATTTATAAGAAAACAGTGTACAGACCTTCTCAAATTGAAATAATCATTTTGAACTTACATAGACTTGGTGGTATTTGGTGTGGACTAACTTACACGAGTGAGCAAATTAAAGTAAGGGTGTGCATGTGAATTGCTTCCACGACTGAGAGGTTGGGTGTGTTATGTTCTGGGTTGTCTACTTGTTGGGTATCTTGGGGGGAGGGTTCCGAGACCTAATAGTTATGACAAGACAGTACTATAGTCAAGCAGTGGAATTGTGGTGGGTGCGGAATTTCTGATTGAGGTGTGCAAGGAAGGTCCAACCTACCATCACCAACATCCTATTTTCTGGTGCAAATGTCTGTGTATGTGCAAGATCCCTACAACAGTAGTATGTCCTATAGGGTATCATATCAAAATAGTAATAAATCTGGTAGGGCTGTTGCTGTGAATTTTCAAAGCCTCAAGATCTATAAGAGTAAAAGTAGTACAAGACAACGACCCAACGGATTGGACTCAAAGGCTCGAGCTACTGGTGAATATGAGTTTTATATTACAACCTTTCACAAAGAGTGGCACTTGCCAACTGTGCAAGACTAGCTACTACAGTACAGACAGACTGATAGTATGTAGTAGTACTCAGAGTCATCATAGCGGAGGCAGGGATAAGATTTTTGAAACCGTCCAGATCGAAGGATAATTGGTGGTAAAAAAATTGCATTTGGAAACACACAATAGTTCGGGAAAAATATGGGGCAGTACAAGTTATGGAATAAGAAATATTATTAAAAACAAGAAGACTTACTGGGGCCAGCAGAGGAGCCCTCAGCGGTGTCCTCCTGGTGGTGTTCTGTGTGTCCCGCCGACTGCCCAGTCCCTGTCGGTCTGCCCCTGGGTGCTGATGAACAGGAAAGATATAAGAAAGAGACAAACATTGATGGATGGTGTCAAACAAATACAATATTTTTCAACAACGGTCAAAAAACACTTATGTAAACAACAATTGCAATAACTAAATTGACCGATCTCATCTGGTCAACAAGTAATATCGGGGGATTCGCAGTTCGACTACTTAAGTTACTATTTATCAACAGTAATCCAGTCTTCCATTCTGATTCCAGAATATCAAGTTACAACTAAGCCTAAGTACAACGTACCACCCAACCTAGCCCACCTATTCCAGGCATGCCAATTGTACATTAAGTATGCATTTCCACTGTATTCCTCAACAATGCATATGGTCAAATCAGGGAGGACACATGAACATGACTACATGTTTTGTATACACCAAATTTGGGTTTGATTGATTGATGCTGATCTGCTAGTGCTAAGTAACTGCTAAGCCTACCACCACTCATTGAACAAACTAGAAAAGGTTCTAATAAAGACAGCCGTACTACCAGCATGTCACGTAACTGAGTGAGGGGGCATCACGCATACCACTAACAAATTAGAAGCTCATACAAAGTACCTAAACCGAAGTATCAATCCGCCCCTATCTATTAGTGACAGGACAAAGTAAGGAGTGGACTAGAGTCACTGTAGCATTACGTAACTTAATTTCTCTAAAATAAACTCGTAAAGAATCACGCTAAGCAAGCGCAAACGCAAAGCTGCAAACAAGTAAGATTAGCGCAGAAGAGCACCTGTGTCAAAAAAATCACAGACTTTTAAACGTAATTAACCTGGAATGTAAGCAGCAACATTCTAGCTGGTTGGAAGAAAAAAAAGATATTCGCAATATATAACACAGAGCAGAAGAACAGACACAAAGTAGTAATAATTAAATAGGTACTCACCAAGCCCCGGGACCTCCACTCCCAGCAGGTCCAGCAGGTCCTGCTCACGGTCCAAGATGTCGGACTACTGGTGCGTCAGCTGCGCCTGGGTGCGCCGAACACCAGAGAAGCGTGACACTGCCCGGCGCACCTTCCCCCACCGCTGCCGACGCTCCCGGAGGCCGTACCCGGACCCAGGCCTGCCACCTGCTGCCAGGGTTGAGGGGAGGTGGTGCTGCACAAAGAAAATGAGTGCAGCCAACTTCACCTCCCCAAATAAGGCCCGTGCCTGCACCCCTTGTGGGCGCCGCCTTCCGCAAGGAAGGCGGTCGCGGCTCTGGCTGCGCCGGCGAACAGCCCTACCCTTGGACATGGTTCTGGGGACGGGGCGGGAAAGAAAAGGTAAAATAAATAAAGGAGTAAAGGAAATAAATAGCAGGCAATAGAAAGAGAAAAAGTAGCTAAAAAACAAAAAAAAAGTAGACAAAAACCAAAAATATAGAGGAAGGAAAATAGAGAAATAATAAGTAATAAAGATCCAAAAAAAGTGGCTATAAACAAAGGATTGAACAGATTTTGGGAGGATTCAAAATCAGGCCCCAGAACCATGCAATAGAGTGAAAAACAAGAAGGCCGCGCCCATTGCGACCATGTGCGCAAGTTCGCGCGATATTTTCTCCCGAGCAAGCAAAAAGCAACGCGATCAACTAAAAGCGGTCGCAAACAGGAAATATCGACCGCGAACGGGCGCGAACATGCATTGCGCGACCCGGAACAGGAAGTAAGCATCGCGAGAGGGCGGGACAAGTGAAAACAAGATGGCCGCGCCCGTGAGCAACCGCATGGGTAAGTTGGCGACCCGCGATCACGCAAAAACTACCGCGAACAAGCGGGAAAAAAACTTCCGCGTCTTCGCGATATTTCTGGCGTGTTTGTGGAGATTTTCAGCATTTTCGCGATAGTTTGCGAAAGTTAATTTCGCAAATTTCGCCCACCCCTAGTATATATGTGTCTTTGCCCACACGGGATTATGGGTTACAAGTTTTATTTATCTTAATGTAATGACAAAATGGGAAAATAAAGTTTAAAAAAAACAAAAAAAATTAGCTTTGATGGCTTGAGGGAGGCATGGAAGAACACAAGGCAACTTAAAAGAAAGGAAATGGTATATGAGTAAAAGGGTGGGTGGGCCAATCTTGGCATGTGCCACATTTAATCATGCGATACCAGCGTGAAGTGATTCCATAATATATATCATGGTTTTCCCATAACAGATTAATTTACACTTGTTCAGATTTTTCCCTTGTGAATTGAACCGCGATTGGATAAGACAAAGATGATGAATCAATGATCACTGTATTGACCCCTCTATTATAAAGAAAAAAAGCTCTACCCTACATGTCTAATCCCACTACCCTACCTCCTTCAGTAGAGGTCAAGTTCCCTTTCCTTGGTTCTTGCTCAGCACATGAATTTGTTGGAAAACATGGTGGCGGGCACAGCCACAGAGTAAAGTGGGGGTAAGTACATGACATGATTTGATATCAAGTTTAGCCTATGGGAGACACAGTGACGAATGTGCAAAATAAAATCCATATAATCCGTTTCTTTGCCTGTAGTGCAGTCCATTAGATTCATTTTCCTACACTTCTACTTAGGGCAGACAGGATAATATATTAATATCCGCATTTCATACATGAGGTATGTGACTGACGTAGTATCTTATTTATTGTTCATACGCCTCTTTGGAGACAGGGTAGAGAGAGAAATGCATTTGGCAAAGAAAATGGCCATTGGAATTCGATAGTTGTCAACTACAGCTGCAACCAGCAACAAGCTAGCAGAGGCATTGGCTAGCAATGAGCATGACTTCATTATTTTACCACCCCACACAACTTGTACTGTATAATAGTGCATAATGCCGTACTCATCAATAAGAAGTCATTCATTTTTCAACTGAAAGTGTTTGACTCTGTTTATTATAGTTACTTGAAAAGCTTTTTTAATCCTATAATGTTATTCTCTGCCATTCTGCCTGTTCCTTTTCTGCCACACAGTCACTGCTTTTTTATGTTTGGGAACATGTGTGGGTGAAATTAAACATAAAATTGGCCTTGGTGTTCTCCTAATCATAATCATCAAATCAAATAAATTCCAAAGGCCCTAAGGGACCAGCAATGTACTGCTACTGTGCCACGCTGTTATTTAAACTTTGTTTGTCAAGATCATTATTTACAATTTGTCTTTTTTTCTCCATATAGCTGCTCCTGCTGGTCCAGCCAGACCACAAGACAGGCAGGGGAGAGTGGTCCATTTGCAGCGGCAGAGGCTAGAGCGTATTTAGCTTGAATACAGGCGGCTGGTGGTTCTGGAAGAGGAGGAGATCAATGCTTAACTCCCAGGCCACAGTGCAGCTGGTCCCCCAGCCTCCCAGCCATCCCATCGCAAGCACCGCTGCCAGTCAACTGCTGCAACCCCTCGCCAGAATGGCAACAGGCCATTGCTTTGCCGCATCCTACAGCCGCTGGACACTATCAAGGGCCGGCTCACCTTAATGGAGCAGAGCATGGACCAACTCCTGACCGACATCCATAATGCCCTCTTCTAACCCTTTTTAAATATTTTGTTTTGGTGGGAGTGATTTGTTGTTTGATTGGGTCTGGGTGGAGAGGGTGGGAAGGGAGTTGGTCGTGGGACTCTAGAGATTATGATGAACATTTTGAGTTTTGGTGCTAGGGTCAGTTTTGTTTGGGAGAGGGGTGGGCATGTTGTTTGGGTGCAGAGGGTGGGTTGCTTTGTAAATAAATAACGGGGGGAAATATGTTTTAAAATCTAAATTTATGCTTGAATAGTTTATTTTACTTTTACTTTAGACTGCTGCCGTAAAGTAGTTTTACACAGCCTGTTTATGTGCTTGTAACTTAGGACCAGAGTCAAGACTTATACTTCTCTAACTATCGTGACCATTATGGGGAATGCTGCCATGATGAGATGACCTAGGCTATATTGTGTTGAGGGTCTGAACTATCTAGATAAAAAACAGTGGCAGATAATTTATTTCTTACTAAGTTAAATTACAGCCATACTAGTTGTCTTACCTGAATATACATGAAGCAATAACAGGGGAGGCATCTCAACTACACAAGTGAGGTCCCACTTCCTGTTCCACCCAGGTGAGATCCAGCTGTAGGATTTTTCTGAATGATTGATTGATGATTATCCATCGTAGGCAACTAAATGGAAGTAGAAAGACTGAGTAAGTGGGTTTCATATATTTATCAAACATTTACAAACAATTGAAAACACATGAGTAGTACGTGATGGTGATGACACAAAATGCCTGATTGTGCTAAAAATGAAAAAATAGCAATACTAGTAAGTTTTGGCTAATGTGGAGCTGTCAGTTTTATTTTTGAAATCCACAAGTTATCAAAAATGGACTCAGAATCTGGAGTCAGTCGACGAGCTTAGGTTAGGCTTTTACAGTTAGTGATGATAACGCAGACGACTGATGTTCTTCATTCTATATCTAAAAAACTAGGGATCCTTTTTAATGCATGGGTTGGTAATGGGCTGGTGTGGGCTACTGCTTGGAAGATTCTACAGTAAGTTGATGTTGCTTTCACCACATCCGCCCCACCAAGTGTGTGATCCATTGATGGTATAATTCGAAGCCACAGCTCAATAAATCACACAGCTTGGGGAAAGAGGGTTAGGGGTTTGATGAATGGATGGATAATGGAATTTGGGCAAAGATTTGACAAAGACAAACACTGCAACACGAGGCCAACATTCATCTAGGCAATAAGCAGCAGCACGTCATTCGTCATCAATCTGTTGCTGGAAGGAATCAAAGGAATTAGTTTGACAGAGTACAGATACAGATATTGCAAACAGTCCTTCTACCCCGGGCCTAGACCCAATTTACCATATATCCAAATGTTCCGTCTTCTAGGTTAGGGAGTGAACCCACCCACCCACTGCTTCTCTTAGTTAATATGATTGTTAAAAGAAAAATGATAACTGTATTGCAAAATTGGGTGGTGCGTCTGCATTCTCCTCAGGAATATCCATTGTTTGTGGCCTCTCTGCACTGGACCGGTAGGTAAGCACGAGTATTGTTGAACTCATCTAGCTTTCACCTTCTGTTCATGAAGGAGACTAGAAGAAGGCCTGTGGATTGTAAAAGAGAAACTGTATTTTAGAGTCGAAGAGAAGGACAGAAGGAAGGTAAGCTTCACGAGGAGTGTATCAAGATGAGAAGTCTCAGAGGCAGAGCAAAAAAAACAAGAGAGGGACGCTCAGAGTTTCACTTTTGCCACAAGTCCAAAACTTACACACACACACACAGAGCAGCATTTCATAAACACACCTCTCTCTATTCCAAATAGCTGAGTAGTACTAGGCCTCAGACTCTTGGTTTACCTTTGAACTGAAGCTGATACTCAATAACTTCTTGCTGTGTGTTGATGAGGAAGTCCTGCAGCTCTCAATCTCACCCTGCGTTCTTCTTCCATGATACTCCTCCAGTCCTGAGTGACTCGGAGTAACTCCGAACCAGACCAGTCATTATCATCATCATGAATCACGAGGACCAGAGCAAAGTAGATGGTGCAGTGCACTACTGTTGAAGAACAAGTAGAGAATGAAACAGAATTGCAGTATTTTGTTTAGATTTTTGTTAAATCGACTGTTCTTGTGTCTGAAGAACCAGAAAAAAGGAGAACACCCCTGCAAATAACTAAATATGGCTAAGTGTGAAAGGGATGATCATTATCACCTACAGGGAAAATAAAAGAGCTACCCATCACCCAATCCCCAAATAATGCAAATCAATAATCAATTTCACGCATTATAGTTCAACAACACACACCGTCCCTGAGTGTCTGCCACCACATGAATCATCATTCAACTTAAATCATCACTCATGCAATCAGTCACTCACAGTTGCAATAGTTGAAGTTACCTCATCCAATCCAAGGTAAGCAGGGGTAGTTCAGGTATTGGGTATTCAATGCAATCATCTTTGATGCAGGCAACACATTGGAATTTGGTGTTGGCAGGCAGTCCTGTACATAACACATGATTTTATGGGACAGCCGTTAAAGTACTAAGTGATGTAAAAAGGGATAGGCATTAGGCAATAGGCATGCAAGGGGGGCAGGCATTGTTCCCAATGTCATGAAGGATTTGTGGAGGCTTCTTCAATGCACACTGTTCCAACTGCAATCCAGCAATATATATGTGACTCATAAAAAGATGTGGGCAGCATAAATCTAACACAAAAATAATAATGTTCCAATAGGTAATTAAAATTTTTTTTTTTTTTGCAAAGTAAAAACTAATTTAATGAGAAAACTTGATAAGTTCTTTGGGGGCTCTGGCATACTTAGTCCGGGAAGTAGAGTTTGTCCTCAAACTCAGGTGGTTCACCCAGAAGTTGGTCAGCTAACACATTTGATTCAATTTCAGACCAATAACCCTTGTCTTCCTCCTGTGCTGCTGTTTCAGGAACAATGTAATTGTGTGGTATAAAATATTGGTTCTTTTTGATCATAGTCAATCTCTCCACATTTTGAGGCAAGAGACTGGCCCTTCTCACTGTGACGACTGCACCAGCTGCACTGAACACACGTTCAGCAGACACACTGGTGACAGGACAAGCCAGATACTTTATTGCCAGCCTGCTAAGCTCTGGCCATTGGCACATCTTCCCATACCAATACATCACAGGATTTTGATCCACATAGACCTCTTTTGGATTATCCAGATACTTGTGGAACATCCTGTGGATGGTCATTGATGCTGCCACTTGCTCATCCTGTTTTGTCATCGCCTCAGTACTGGACCTGATCCCTGCCATTAGAAACCAATACAATGCAGAGGTTGGGTCTGGTCCTTCTTTTGCTGTTGTTGCCGGTGTTCTGGTTGATGGTGGTGTTGGCTTCTGTGAGAAAAGACTGACCTCTCTGGACGTTGAAGCCAGCACCCCAGAACTGTGGGGTGGGACTCAAAGTTCCAGCCGTTCTTCTTCCAAGATTCCAGATTGCTCTACCGTAAACCTTTTGTATTTTGAAACATCCCATTCAGAAAAAGGTAGGAAAGTGGGCAGGATTTCTTTGCACCGTGGATCAAGTAGTGTGGCACATATGTACTCTCTGGACTCGATGATGTCATGTTGCAGCCTTATATTAGAAGCCAAGCGTAGGACTAAGCTCTCAACCAAGGCATGTGCTATTGTGTTTTCATTCACACCTGTAGGGGTGAACCTTTCAGATGCCTTGTTTTCCTGGTCTTGTAGGAGATACAGCAATGGTATAGCTTGGCCCATAGTACTGTCCTCCTTGCTAACCTCCCACATGAAAACCTCAAAAGGGAGTAGCAACTGTGTCAGGCATTTGACTAGGCCCCATTTGTCTGTATCCATGGTCTTAGCTTTCCCAACTGCATCCCCTCTTCTTTGAATGACATAGTCATACAAACAGATCGTTTGTACTACTCAAACAGATGTTGCAGCATGTAAAATGTGGAGTTCCAATGTGTTGGCACATCCTGTATCAGTGCTTTAACTGGTGCTCTATTATTACACTGTATAATCTGCAGCTACTTCTGGGGCTTTAAAAGAATAGCTGAAATGGGTACAGATTCTTCTGCATGTGGTCAGTATGTTGCTGACTATGTCTTCCTTTTTGAGGACGTCTTGTACCACCAGGTTGATGCAATGGAACAAACACAGGACCCTGAAATAGCCTTGACTATGTTAATGCCATTGTCCGTGGCAACAAATCCAATTCTAAGACCTCTGGGTCGCAGCCATTCATCCACCTTGCTGTTAAATTCCTCCAAGATGTTTATAGCTGTATGTGATTTCTCCATGGTGAACATGGCCACTGTTGCATGCCGCCGAATTCCCTTAAAACTTTCTGCAGGGCCAAGACCTGAATATATCTTTTGCTTTGCCCCTGCAAAAGAGATCCAGTTTGCAATGATGCGCATGTAATCAGTCGCCTGGCAACTGGTCCACATGTCATCAGGTGGATGGTTTGAACAATTCTTTGCTCCAAAACTTGTCCAACCAACTGCAGCACAGTCTTCTTTGTGCCATTGTGAAGTCGCTGAGGTATGTGATTCTGCTGGTGCCCTGCTGGGGACGGGGCTGCTTTGAGTGAAGATGTCACCCTGTTCTTCCTCATCATCACCTTCCACCGCAATCGGACTTGTAGCTGATGGTCCCTGGCTCTCCCCACCACCACATTCAGCAGTTGTGTTTTTTCATATGGGTCGTCTGGCCACATTCAGCAGTTGTGTTTTTTCATATGGGTCGTCTGGCCTCCATACCATAATGTGTACCAGGCTTACCTTGGAGAACATTTATGTGGCACATGGTGTATACTGCAATGTGCTCCTCCTCTTTGCTAACTGTAAAAAAGTCCCAAGCTGGGTAGAAGTGCTTTTTTACAGGCCTACTGCCAATACCTGAAGACAAACTGGAGGTAGGTGGCCATGTCATCGACTGCCTCTCTGCTTCTCCTGAGACAAGGGTTGGTGCAGTTCTCAGCTGGGGCTTTGCAAATATGGGAGCTGGTTGCAGTGCTACCTGTGCCACTTCTCTCAGAGCTGGTTGAATAGCAATGTCTGATTCCTCTATGTCACCTTCCACCATGACTGCCTCATCATTGCCATCCTCCTCTTAATCCCCTTCCATAAGTCTAAGTCTTTTTTGGAACTTTTCTTTTAACTTGCCTCTCCTGTTGTCTCCTGGTCTCTGGTGGGATCCACTCCATGTCCCTATCATGATCGTCAGAAGTGGGGTTGCTTGAAGAAGATGGTGCTGCAGTACCCTTCCTTTTCCTTGCTGGAGATGTGGGAGCGAATGGTTCCCAAAGATGAGGATCAACTTCTTGCTCTGAAGGAAACTCCTGTTCTGCTCCAACATCAGAAAAATCCATTGCTGGCTGCGGCTGCTGTCCACTTTACCGGGTTTCCTGAAAAGATTGTGTACTACTTTGTGAAAGGGACAAATCCAATCCAATATCGCTACTCATCGGCGTAGACATGATTGTACTGACTGCCACACTGATGGACATGGTCCTGGGCTAAGGTTGAGGAGGTGGTGCTGTTGATGGAGGAGTGCTGCTCTCAGCTTGCTTGACGGAGGCCGGTGCTACAGGTACAACAGTGAAACATGGCATTGTTGCAGTTCAAGTAGTAGTACAAACCAACAATATCATTCAGTGTGGTTACTTCAGTTATTATAAATTATTTGCATTAGTATATAGTCAGTGTTTATATCTAAAACGGAAAACTACACCAACATAAACTTTCATAGTGACTGTATACTCAGGAAGGATTAGAAAGAGCAACAACAATAAAACAATACAGCTGCAACTTCTTTGCTTTATGTGCAGTGCATCACATGGGATATGGCACGCAGGGAGGTGCAGCTGACAAATGCATTTACAATTGAGCAATCCTTATGCAATAATTGCTGTTGGGTACCTATAGCAGACATGGGGTTGATTCATCAATGCCAGATGCTATAAAAAATGGTTAAAAAAAAGTAAAAAATATGAATTAATAAAAAAACTAAAAGTGAAAAAAATGTAAATTAAGAACATTATTAATAAGTGGCATTATCCTCAAGCATATAATTCATTTTTAATTATTAAACTATCTCATTGCTCAACCATCCATGCAAGCATGTGTCAAAGGGCCACACCGGCTGGACACACACAATGGCTGCCTGCCATTGCCGCATGGTGAACCAGCAAGCAAGGAGGAATGGCCACAACATAATGATAGAAGAACAACAGATGCCAACCTATGGAAAAAGCACATAGGTTGCCTATACAAAATGGCCACCAGCCACATGGTCTGACAACAACAACAGCCAGCAAGGGGGCATGGCCACAAAAAAAAATGGAGGCCTATGGGGAAAGCACATTGGCTGGCTACACAAAATGGCCACCAGACACATGGTCTGACAACAACAACCAGCAAGGGAGACCTACGGGGAAAGCAAAGCGCACTGGCTGGCTACATGAACTGGTTGCTAGTCACATGCTCACAACAACAACAACAAGCAGGAGGCCTGGAAAATAAAGAACACATGCAGGCCTAGGGTGGACACCGACTATAAAAAAATGGCCCCTGGCCACATGGCATACTGATTCTTGAACAACAAAGCACACATACACACACACACACACACACACACACACACACACGGTGTCAAGAAGAAGAGACATGTTAACATAGACAATACAGCATTAATTCAGCAATGCCAAAAAAAAAATTAACAGGGCTAAAAATGTTCACAACAACAGACATCCTCCACATGCATCACCCTACCTAAACACTGTTTGCATGGCGAAAACGTGAGAAAACACAACAAAAAACTTTTTGTATTTTGATCCAGTGCCGTACATGGCCTATATGATGTTTTAATTTCACAGACACAACGGAAACAGTGCCTTCATGCACCCATGAATAGTATGGGGCCTACTGGCTGGAAGGCTCATTGGCAAACTAGGCTACATAGTGAATTAATTAAATCAATCAATATTGCAAACTTGTTAAAAAACATGGAGAAGAAAAAAGAAAATGTACTGAACTGTGCAGCATTTTTCCTTTACAAAAGAAGATACATTTCATGCATAAAAAAACTAGGCCCCTACTAAAACTGCAGGCCACCCACCACTATACATTTTAAAAATTGAATAAAAGTACAAATAAATCCAGGTGCATGCTCCCAGTCAAACAAACAACACCCTTATACACCAGTTTTTCAACTTACTTGTGATATCTCAAAAACAAAGTTCTTAAATCCAATGGTATATATTCATCAGACAGAAGAGTGATCCTTCCAGCTTCAAATCCTAATGACAAGTGACCAGGAGAGGGACAAAGCAGTGGGAGGAGCCCGCTGGACAGGAACAGGAAGTTGTAGTCTCTGGGGCACTTCGTTCGTTTTTTTTAAAAATGGCTTTTTGCATAAAAAAACAAGCCCAACGGCCAGTTTAAGAAGAAAATCCACTCCAAATGCCTGTCAGCTGCATTCTCAAGCTGAAAAACTGCTCGACTGCTCCATTTGTAATCACGATCGGCTATAAGAATGCTAGATTGGTGCAGTCTTGGCCAGAAGTAGTGTGAGTGAATGCAAAGTCTTGCAGAAGCTCTCCAGCAGTTTCAGAAGTCTTGTGCACGCTCGCATGCAGCCTGAGAGTCTTGAAACTCATGGCTGACCACCAAAAGAAGACTTGAGCGTTCAAATGGAAATAAACTCAACTTCTCAACCGGAATTCCGCGTTCCTCCGTGGAGCGCGGAGTGTTCGAATACTGCAAACTCCGATAGCTAAGTGAAGTTTACTGCCCGGGGTTAATTTATAGGGGCCCACACATTCCTATTCTGCTGGGGCCCAAAAAATCCTAGCACCAGCTCTGCCAGAGAGGTAGTACTTCTCAGCTAAGCCCCCTTCTGTAAGGTTCCTTTAGACCCATGCACCCATGGGCACTCTCATGATATTGAGCTGTTTTTATACTGAACAGTGCCATCAATGATGAGCAGCATGGAGCAAATAACTTAGATATTCAGAAAGTATATGAACCCATATTATGAGGTAGCATTCCCAACAAAGAACAGCTTGAGTTTGGGGATGTTGAGGAGACTCGTGGGTTAAAAATCTCAGTAACCCTGCTGTGACTGTCTGTACCCCAACCTCTCCCCAGGCATCAAAGTAAACCAAAAAGATGAGACAAAACTTAGAGCAAGGGCTAAAGAGAATATGCAAGATCTGAATCTTGAAGGCCAATCATGCTAAAATATGATTAATTATTAATTATTATTAATTTAATTCAAATTCCCTTTGACCAGGAGCTATGGCCGTATTCCACTTTGATTTAGCCAACATTCTCTAGGGTAGTTGTTCATGACAATGCAGCCTGGACATTTTTGGAGTGTAGATTACATTGCTTTCTTTCTAGACCACCAGCTCCACAGAGATAACTGGATTAGGACTTAATTAGGGAAGCAGACTGAAGAAAACTTTAAATCTTTAATTCCTGGGATGGAGAAGCTGTATCTGAGGAGACAGATGGACCAAGTAGAAAATAACCGGTAGCAGGGTTGCAGGCAAAACTGATGGTGGGCAGATGCTCTGGAGCAAGCAACAAGATTGGGTAAATGGTGCTGCAATGCACCATTCTGATCAGCGTCCCTCTTTATAAAGCCAGGGATGGCACACACCTCAAAGAGGAAATAAGAACAGGAAGAAGAAACATCCCATGTTAGTTTGGACCAATCAACAAAATATAGCATCTTCTAAGCCTTCACAATACGGCCACCTAGTGAGAATTAACTCTGAGGCTACATGGTTCCAGACATTAGGGGCAATCCAAACATTAGTGCATGCCATGCAAAATATCATACTATGATGTTTCCAACCACGTTCTAGCTTTGATTAGGTAACACTGGTCCAAAAGTAAGTTGGGAAGTGGACACTACACAATAGTACTAGTTAGTAGTCCCCTATACAATGAAGACTCCATAAAGATGGCAACATAGCAAAGAGTAAAATTAATGTATTTAAAGAGTTGAAGATGAACATAATAAATACAATGCTATTTTAAAACATAGTCTCCTGCTAATGATATTGAAAAATCACAGGTTTAAACAAGGGATAAAAGGTATAAAAACCAAGGCAATTGGTAGGCTAGAGGAAGAGCGTTTCCTATTTAGCGTATTGGAGGACTATCAAAGAGAAAAGATCACTAAGAGCATCTCCAAACTAGATCTGAGCAGATGTGGATTAAAGCTTTAAAGGACCAATAGCAATTAATTCAGCAGACTTTGGAAGAAGGATTAAATAGACCCATGGCCCACCTGGCATGGTAATACAGACCAAAGCCTATGGTTGTTAAACTGAAAACAAAGGACAGCACTATCATGGACCCAAGTGATATAATTGCACACATGTTAAATTTTGTGAATCTATGCTTTCAATACCCTACATCAAATAACCTTGCTATAGAAGACTTTGTGAAATGAGCAGAGGTGTTGAGATTAAGATCACAGAATACAAAATGTAAACCCTAGCAAGAGGACTGAAGAGTAGGACAGTTTCAGTCCACAATCTCTTAAAAAATCCATAGGATACTTTTCACTTTTTCACCAAGCATTTCAGTGGGCCCATTTGAAAACAGTTTTTTCAAAAGTAGTAGCTAACCACATTAAGGGGATAATTGGAAACCCCATTCTCAAAAAACAGACAGAATTTGTTCTAGAGAGGATGTTGACAGACCTCATGGGATCTTGCGATGATCTTGATGCCATTTCAAAGGAGTATGTTGCCCTTATTCCAAAATTAACACTTGATGCAGACAAGACATTCATTAGAGATTGCACAGAGTTACATTAAAAGACTTTATGATCTGCATAAATTGGTTTGCATCAGGCCTAGGTGAAATTTTAATTGCACCGGAGTAATTGGAATAATTTCAGTCCACCTCAATCTTTGATGGGGAATTACTGATAATTACTCGATAACAGCACATTTAGTGAGCGCAAGTGGCTGCTCATGCTCCCTATTCATGTTCTATTGCATTTAGAAAATTTCTTAGTCCAAAAATGCATCCTTGCATTTATTGGATGCAAAGGCGCTCGTTCCACCAAGAAAATAACGCTAAATACCCGGAGCAATTTGGGGCAAAATCCCACCCCAAGAATACATTTAGCGAGCGTGAGCGGATGCTTGCACTCACTATTCGTGTTATGCTGTATTTCGCACTATTTCTTGGAGCAAAAATCTATTCTTGTCTAACTCAGTTACCCGCTCTTCAATCAATGGCTTTCGTCCCTATTATTGTATTTTTCCTACCCCTAAAGCATTTCTATTTATCATGCTTTTGATTTAATGAGTTGTATTCTTCCACTGCTGACATGATGGAGCTAGTTTTTAAATTGTCCTTCAGCTCTCCATGAGTGTGCATCGCTTTCTTCACTTTCTCTCTTGTCCGCTCACTACCGCCTCAACCCCTCCCCAGTCATTGGTTGCTCCGCCAACCTTCCTTCTTTCCAAACTGTTAGATAATTTTTTTAAATAATTTTTTATTTCTTTGCAATTTATTGTGCTGGAGACTTGCAGATGGTAACTGCTGCAGAGTCAAAATGTTACCCGCCGGTTGCTCTGTAACTGGTCCTGTCTCGGCTTTATTATTATTTTTTTGTATTCTTTCATTATATTTGCAAAGGTACAGTAGCTGCACACTGCTGCTTGGCCACTTGCTTTTGTCTGACGTACAGAATTTGATTAGTTCTTAAGTGGCTGATGACCATCTTGGAAGAGTAAAGTAAAATGCTAAAGTGGCCGGTGCTGCATATTAGCATGCTGGCATGTATACAGGTGGCCATCTTGCAATTATTTTTTTTCTTCTTCAAGAAAAATCATATAAAGAGGGACGCCGGGCATCCATGTTGATGCATGGCAGCCAACTCGGAATGATTTTTCTTTTGCTTTAAGAGAAATAATTCCAATATGGCCCTGTACCTGCATGTAAAATCAAAACTGATATATTTTGTGAGGGTAGACGAGTGAGTGATAAATAATTCATGGGAGTGGTGATTGTTGTTCAAGCCCAGTAGTGGGGGATGCACCACTTGTCCGACTACGCAATACAAAAGGTTGTGGCTGGGGAGTGGAAGCTGGCGAGTTTGTAGGTGGTGCATGTGGACTATTAATAGTTTTTGTAGGAGGGGTTGGATTTACAGATTTCTCTTGTGTTCCATTTAACTGAGGAATATATCTTAGCAACTGTGTGATATGGCCTGTACTGTCTTTATGGTCAAGGCAGATCACCTTGCCTCTCCTTCCCTCGACAAATGAACATGTACCCGGTGCAACCTTGTCACATCTTGGGGATAATTTTTAATGCTTTTCTAGGCAGGATTATGCCTCTCCATCAACTTATATTAGTTAGGAAAATCAAGAAAACCCCTGAGCACAGAGGACTGTGCTACAAACACTGAAACCCCCTAGAGGACAGGATTTACCAGTGTTACTACTCCGGATGCATAGCTTTAACAACTGTAGAAGATAGTTCATTATGTTGAAGGCTGACATCTGGAAGGCTGGGGGAGGGAGATTGTTGAATAGGAGTGAAGTCCTTGAAAAGATTAAAAATGGCAGCAGAGATTCAATACTTTATTAAATATTCATGAAGTAGACATCTTCAGACTTGCCAGCACAGCTGAGCCACATCGTTTGAAGGACCCCAACATTCTATACCAGCTCTAACTATGGATTTCATGGGAGAGACTACTCAGTGTAGATGAAGGAGGGCGGACAGGTAAGGCGTAGAATCTAGAGTACATTAAGACTATAACACTTCTCCCCTCTAAAAAAACGAATGAACATAAAACAAAGAAACATTAACACTTAATGATGTGCAGCTCTACGCCATTTCAGAGTGAGCTAAACTGTTCTAAAAAAGAACAATACAGTTGCATAATGCTGTAATATAAAAAATAGATTAACAACATAAGACTGAAAAGCATCATGTCTCAACAACATCTTTAAGCCATCCAGGAGGATGGAGCTGTCTTTCTCTCTTAAACTAGAATTAACACTTGTAGAATTCCTTTCCTCTATCCTTGTATATTCATTAGAGGGGAGCATATTTTTTGGACAAGATGTCAATATATCCATACTCCACATTCTCCCATTTTCAAGAATAACTACATTCTGTTTGACTTCCCTGATTTTTTCTGGTTTATAATATTTATTAAACATATTTTTGCTGTTGTTGGTTTATCTGACTAAAACCCTTTGCCCTATCTTCCATTCACTTTTCCTCACTCCCCATTTCTTATCATACCAAATCTTGTATCTGAATTGCTGTTTCTCTACTTTCTCCATCATCTCATCTCTGGCTACAGCACTAACAAATTTGGAGACAATTTTGTACCTGCTTTCCTGCCTCTCACTAACTCAAACGGAGCCAAAACTGTGACCAAATTAGGGCTGGTGTGATAAGACCACATCATATTCCTGTTGTGAAGGTAATTACTCAGGCCCTCAACATATCCATGCCCCTGTCAAGGGTCAAGCTTAAGTCCAAAGTGTCACCTTGGTTTACTGAATCCCTAAAATCAGAAAAACTAGCCAGTAGGAAAGCCGAACGCAAATGGGGGAACACCAAAAGCACGAGGACAGACAGGCGTACAAACTCATCTACAGACGTTACCTAGATAATATCAAATCAGCCAAAAAAAAGTATATTAGTAACAGAATCAAAAAGGCTGCTAATTCAAATAAAGAGCTTTATTAAATACTAAAAGAATTTACCAACCCTTCCTCCTGTTAGTCTGATAATCCTGCTTCAAAAGTCTGGGTGGGCACGCCATTCAACTTCTTTGAGGAAAAGATCAACACCATTTATAACTCCTTTTTTTTAATCTCACTACTGGATATTATTATAATGAACATGACAACTCAAGAGTCTAACTGACCTTTTAAAATTGTCCCTAAACCAAGCAACAGTCTCTATAAAATGGAAAGTAGCCAGGGTCAAGCCAATCTTGAAAAACCCTTCCGCAGACCCTAAACAACCCAGCAACTATCGCCCTATTTCTCTTCTTCCTTACTTTGAAAAGGTACTCGAGCCCCTGGTCAATAAGCCACTCACAACCTATCTGGAGAGCTGCAAATTGTTGGACCCCTCCGATCAGGGTTTAGGGCTGCCCACAGCACTGAAACATCGCCGGTAGAGGTAGTCGACAATATAAGACTTTCCCAGGATAGCGGGCAGTCCTACTAGACCTGTTGGCTGCTTTTGACACCATCTCCCACAGGATTTTAGAGCATCGACTGTGAGAGATGGGAGTCAGGGGAACAGCCCTAGACTGGCTCAGGAACTATCTTACAGACTGTACCTCGACGGTACAACTAGGCACTCTGGTCTCTCACAGGCGGTCGGTAGACAAGGGAGTTCCCCAGGGATCCATTCTAAGCCCCATGCTTTTTAACCTCTATGTGGCACCCTTGGCCAAGGTGATCAGATCTTATGGGTTCGATACAGTGTCATACGCTGATGACAAACACCTATTGATCACTCTCGATGCCAATCCAACTGAAACTAAACTCAGATTCAAAAATTGCTTGACCCATATTAACATCTGGATGCAAACCAACCACCTTCAACTTAATGCCAGTAAGACAGAGATAATCCTTTTCGGGAAGGCTAGTGACTGGTGGCCTCAGAGCCTTGGCCCATGTCCTTCTCCCAAACCCATGGTACGTAACCTTGGAGTGAAGATCGACAACAAGCTGTCTATGAAAGACCACGTAAACAATATAGCGAGCACCTGTTATGGACTAATGCAAAGCCTACGTAAGATTTTTCAATGGATCCCAGTTAAATCAAGAAAAAGTAATCATGAGTCAGCTCGACTACCGAAATGCCCTGATGGCCTCCATCAATGAAGAGTCTCTCACCAGACTCCAAGTCCTACAGAACACTGCCCCTAGACTGGTACTAAATCTTCCTTCACGGTCCCCGTAGGCACCCAGACCGAAAGCTCTTCACTGGCTTCCCATCAGGAAACATATCCGTTTCAAGATCATTTGTCTGGTACATAAGACCATGTATGGGAACGAGCCTAGTTACCTTGCCAAAAACCTAAATTGGTACTTACCCAACAGGACCCTCAGGTCAAGAACCAAACATCTTCTCACACCTCCCAGGTTTTGTACCACCAGGAACAGCGGTAGATCCTTTTCACATCTGGCCCGTTTTCTGGAACGAACTTCCATTGCAGTTTTGTATGGTCACGGATCACAAACAGTTTTCCTGGCTCTTCTGATCACTCCCATTCTCCTGTTGTCGTATTTCTTTCCGTTCACTGGTTTTCGCTAGTGGTTTGAGGCCTTTGGGTGATATGTGCGCTTAATAAAATCCTATGACTATGACTATTCCTTACCGTTTGTTTCATGGCTTTAGAAGTGGCTATGGCTAACTGGATTGATTCTTTAATCATCCTGTTGGCCAGTTCTACCATTCCATTAGCTTTAGGGTAATATAAAGGAGTTCTAATGTGTTTAAGGGATATGCCTTGAAGAAAACTCTTCATCTCCACTGACACA
Organism: Triturus cristatus; assembly: GCF_964204655.1. Classification (NCBI taxonomy): domain Eukaryota; kingdom Metazoa; phylum Chordata; class Amphibia; order Caudata; family Salamandridae; genus Triturus; species Triturus cristatus. The sequence continues at coordinate 259,130,065 of NC_140593.1, read as the reverse complement.
AATTGAACCCCAATATCAATGAAGTGGCAGGAATCCCCTCAGAATAAAACACTTCTATCAAGACGTTTATGAGTCTCTTGGTATTGACGATATTTACAAACTTTGTTGTAATCCAATGAGAGTAGTAATCTTTGAAGACCACAATGTATTTTCCCTGTATACCATGCCTCTGAATAGGACTAGCAATATTCAAACCCAATTTGTTCCACCGGACAGTGGGAACCTTAATGGGAATCATAGGAGTCCTCCGTATAATCTTGGATTTGTCACTCAGGCTACAGGCCTGATAATCCTTAACCTCTTCCTCCACTAAATGATTCATGTAGGGAAACCAATAATCAGCCCGTAACTTGGATTTAGTGAGATTTGCCCCTAAATATCCCTCATGCGCTAAATTGGCAATCTGTTCCCTTAGCCCTCTAGGAGGTAAAATCTTGCCAGATCTTAAGATAATGTTCCCTTCTAGAGATAATTCTTCCCTAACATTCCAGAAACGTTGTAACTCATCTGGCAGTTCCTTACCCTTATTGGTCCAACCACCCACAAGACAATGTCTTACAGCCTCCAGTGTGTGATCCCTTACCATCTGATTTGCCCTCTTCTATTCATAAATAGCTGGAACAGTGTCTTCAAGAATGGCTCCTATTTTTTGTCTCTTGAGTATTTCCCAAAGGTAACCTTGAAAGGAAATCTACTGGACTGTTTTTAATTCCTGGACCAAATTCAACCTTGAAATTAAAACCTTGAAGTCCCAAACCCATTTAGCTATCCTGGGTGGGGTTTTCTCAATTCTTTTCTTTCACAACAAAGGTAGCAAAGTTTTGTGATCTGTCAACTCAAAAGGCAATCCTCAATGATAAAATGTAAAGTGATTGATGGCCCAGTAGCATACCAGTGCCTCTTTCTCCACAGTGGAATAATTCACTACAGAACTTGCCAGAGTCCTAGATGCAAATGCCACAGTTTCCTCTTTTCTCTCAAATCTCTGGGAAAGAGTGGCACCTAAGCCATGATTACTGGCATCTTTTGTCAAAATGTTTTTTCTCTCAATTTGAAATTTCTCTATATGAGATGCATTGATAATGACTTATTTTATGTCCTTAAAGGTGATGGTATGTTCCACTTTCCTTTTAAAAAATGCACCCTTTTTTGGCAAATTCCTAAGTGGCTGAAACAACACTATAAATGTTCTTATCTACTTGGACACGTATTCGTCCAAACCCAAGAATGATGGACCTCATCTTTATTTGTTGATGTGGGTTCTTTGCGCACTGATTCCACCAAATCCAAGTTTGCTTTTGATGTCTTCACCTGAGATAGTGTGCCCCAAACAGTACACAGAAGCGACCCCTATTTTGTATTTACATTCTCTTGTAGTGAAACCAACATTCCTCAACTTTTCCAACACATCCCTCACTCTACAATTGTGTTCCTCCTCACTTGAACCGTAAATTAGGATGTTGTCCTGAAAACACATTGTTTTCTTACAGTCTTTTAGTATGTGTTGCATAATTCTTCAAAATGCTGCTGCAGCTGAGGTTAATCCAAACGGCATCTTCAAGAATTTAAAATTGTCAACAGGTGTTGTAAAAGCTGTTAATACTTGTGATTTAGGATGGAGTGTGGCCTGGTGGTAGACCGAAGAGAAATCCAGGACACTAAAATATTTAGCGTCTTGTATTGTACTCAACAACTCATGTATCCTAGGAAGTGGATGCCTGACCATCCAAATGTTTGCTTTCAAATCCCTTAGGTCTACACATGGGCAAGTATTCCCCCCCTCTGTGGCTGTGATTACAATGGGAGCCAACTTTCTTTTTCCTCAATAACACCTTGACTTACTAGTTTCTGCAGCTCTGATCTCAAAGGTTCCCTCATCAATAATGGGACTGATCTTGTCTTATGCACCACAGATGTTGCTCACTCTATAAGTGTGATTTCATGTATGTAGTTATTACATTTACTCAGATTGCCAAAAAACTCTTCTAGGAATTCCTCATTCTGATGTTTATCCACCAGGGATTGATCGACTAGCAGCACTTGCTCTACATTGTTGGAATCAAAAGTAATCCCCAACTCCATGAACTGTTGGATCATTGAAGCTGTGAAGATAGCCATATGCAAAGGAATAACATTAGGGCACTCAATTATAGCAATGTATGGCAACATAGAGATGTCACATATATAGGCTAATGGACTAAATGTGGTACGTAGGGGCATGAAGAGACTTTAAGGTAGTAGGGTTAAAAATATCATTGACGAAGAGTAGGCAATGGAGGTATGGATGGCTAGAGTGGTTGATGAAGGACATGTACAAATGCACACTGTTAGACCTGGCATCCGTGATGTGGTTTCTCTAGACTTTTTGCCCTTTCACCTCCTGTTTTTGCTGACTTTGTTTTTGATGGCTTTAGGAATCTGGTCACTTTACCACTGCTAACCAGTGCTAAAGTGCATGTGCTCTTTACTTAAAACATAGTAACATTGGTTTATCCACAATTGGCATATCGGATTTACTTATAAGTCTCTAGTAAAGTGCACTACATGTGTCCAGGGCCTGTAAATCAAATGCTGCTAGTGGGCCTGCAGCACTGATTTTGCTACCCACTTAAGTAGCCCTTTAAACATGCCCTAGGCCTGCCATTGCAGAGCCTGTATATGCAGTTTTAAGCTACCATGTTGGCCTGGCAAGTTAACCTACTTGCCAGGTTCAAACCGTCCTTTTTATTACATGTAGGTCACCCCTAAGGTAGGCCATGGACAGCCCAGGGGCAGGGTGCAGTGTATTTAAAAGGTAGGACATGTAATTTTACGTTTTACATGTCCTGGTAGTGAAATACTTTTATATTCTTTTTTTACTACTGCAAGGCTTATCTCTGCCAAAGGATAACATTGGAATTGCCTTATTCCATTTCATAAGTGTAATTTCCAATTGGGAAAATATGGAATCCCCACATTTGGTGCCACTGGAATCACAATTTAAAACACAACTTATGGTGAATTTGGTTTTTCAATTGCCGTTCTGAAAATGCCGCTTTTAAGAAAGTTGCCATTTTCTTACTGTAACCATTTGATGCTTCCTGTCTGTCTCCGTAATACATGTCTGGGGTGGGTGAGAGGGTGGGCGAGAGCAGGCTTCCTGCATTCACTCTAGACAGTCACACACAAAGGAAGGGTAAATGTCAATTAGTGGTCATCTGCATGCTTGATTTCTGCGTATTGGATTTTATTTTGTTTTGGTCTTGTTTTACTCATAAAAATATTGGTTATTTTTCTACACTGGTTTGGAGTCTTTTGTGGTGTTTTTACTGTGTTACTGTGTGTTGTGTGCACAAATAAATTACACATAGCCTCTTAAATTAGGCCTGACCTGACTGCTTTCTGCCAAGCTACCAGAGGGTGATCACAGGTTAATTTGAAGTGTGTTTCTGTCTTGCTCTAACTAAGAATGTGGTTCCTGCTTAGACAGGGTGCATACCTATGCCAACCAGAAACCTAATTTCTAACACATACCAATCAATCTGCACAATATAATCATGTATTTTGTGACCTAACAAAAGCACAATGCTAACCAGTGCTAAGGTGCTTTTTCTCACTGAATTAAACATGGTAAAATTGGCTTCTAGCTGATTGGCATATTTGATTCATGTTTGTGTCTGTAGTAAAATGGTGTACCATAAACCCATGGCATATGTATTAAATTCTACTAGTGGGATTGCAATACTTATTGTGTCACCCACTTAAGTAGCCCCTACTAGTCCCAGGTCTGCCATTGCAGTTTGTATGAAGTTTTAAACTTAGCAAGAAAACTCCCTTGCCAAACCAAAAAACTTGCTTTTTATAATATATAAGTAATTCCTAAGGTAGGTACTAGACAGCCCACTGGGCATGTACTTTTAAGCTTTACATGTCTTAGTAGTGAATAACTCACAATTTTTTTTTTACTACTGTGAGGCCTACCTCTCCCATTGGATAACAGTAGGTTACCTTATTTTATTTATTAAGTGCTAACCTTTCCTTGAAAGCAGGTTGGAAAGTCATATTTGTTATCTGAGACGTTATAATTTAAAATCCTCTTGAATGGTAAAGTTACATTTTAAGGCACCATTCTGAAAATGCCATTTTTAGAAAGTGTACAGGTGATGGTGCAGACTTGTAGAAAAAATCCAGAATTACCTTTTTGTCACTATATCCCAGATGTATAATCTCTAAATGTCTGCATAAATTAGTTGTAGCTGATGATATGTTTGTTGAAACATTGTTCATAGAGGAGTCTTGGATCTTCATACGAATGCTATTTCCTGAAGATGGCCTCACAGATGTTTCACAAGAGAGACCGAAATGTCTACGCCTAAACCCAATTTTCCTTTTAGTCACTGTTACAAATTTTTTATTTAGGAGTTGTATATCCTATGAGTAGGACAGACTCCGGATTTGGCATTAGAGGAGATGGGTTATTTTACATTGATGACTACGTAAGTTTTATTCGATTGATTTGATGAGAATCTGAAAATCTGTTATCAATGTATATGAGAATTTTTCTGTTACAAACCCCCAAATTGCATTTTTGTTTTGCTATAAATACAAAAATAAGAGGTACGCTTGACCTTTTAAATGTATGTAATTTAGAATAATTCATATATAACTGTCATAATTAATGTTTGATGTCATGGTAAGACATCTAAAATAACTGACACAGTATAGTTGATCTCAAAATAAATCCGTTGTCGGCACCATTACCTGTAAACTTTAACTACCCAAGACTACAAGAGTATATTGGGTTACCCATTCTGATTTAATACTTTTAAAAAGTTGGCATTTTCTTGTCCTAACCATTTGGTGCCTGTAGATTGCTCCTGGTTCACATGACTGAGTGTGAGTGGCAGTTGGCCTTTGTATATTCCTCATAGACAGTCATACTATAGAGGGATTAGGTGAGCCTTCATGGACCAACTCAGGCAGGATGGGGAGCTGGGCACAGTCCCACTTACAGATCAATAGGCTGAGCCTTGCTTTCAAAATAAACAACTTCACACTAGCCCATTGTGCCTGTAGCCAGGCCGGAGCCAGGGCAGGATAGCAGAACATTCCAAACAATTTGAAGGTGGGTGGCTTCTAGAAACTACTCCCACTTTAAAAGAATGCACCAGGAATAAAGAAGGGACTCTCAGACCCACTGTTCAGTTCACTTCTGGACCATCAGAAGCACACTCAGAGGACTACCTGGTGTTGTGGCCTGCTGTGTTCTTCAGATGGACTGCTTAGCTGCTCCATGAAGGACTTGTCTGCGCCCCAGATGTCTGTCCTGCTGATTGAGCCCTGTTCTTCTCCTTAAACACAGTACTTCCAGAAAAGACTCCAAGGGCTAGTTAGCTGGCCTCCTGAGACAGAAAGACTCCATCCATCTTGAACCCATACCTGGACTCTGCCTCAGTGAGTCCACTACAGTCCTGGACACTTGCTAGTGGTGCTAAAGGTGCCCAGAAAGCCAAAATGCTAATGTTTTTGGTTAAAAAGAGCTCTCAGAACTGAGAGTAGACTGAGACCAACCTGCTTGTCCAATTGTCCAAAACTGCAGTGAACAAAGGATCAGGAGGTGGTAAGAAGGCAGACTAGTGCATCATTTTTCATCTGTTTTGTGTAGAAATTTGTGTTTTTTACTTGCCTGTGACTGTTTCATTTTACTTGTTGAATTGTGGGATTTGCAGTCCAAAATCTGTTGCTTTTTCACACTGCCAGTGACTACCTGTTTTTCCTCTAAATGTTTCCCTTGCTCTGTGCTCAGAGCTGTCTGTTAAGCAATCCACCCCCATCTCCCATTTTGTGTTATCAAGTGAGTGAAACCAGATTACCCCCCCTTCCCCCTTAGCAACAGCGATATTCTACATCAGCGAGTGAACAGAGGGTGCTCTGAGACAGCAACATTCTGCTGTTAGCTGTGAGCAAAGTTTTGTACAAACAGTATTGTTAGAGGGCAAGGTTTGTTGGGCCCTTACCTGCAGAAGTGTGGATTGAGCCTGTCTGTCTCCTAGGAGATTCTGAATTGAGGAGCAGCTTCCAAATCGCTGGCCAGCAAACATTGCCTGTGGTTGCAGGGACCTTATATAGGCTGCTATTGGATGCTACATGTGTGCACGATTGGTGGTTGTAACTGGTATTTTTTTGGGATTAGGGTTAGTGTTTTCATTGGTTGGGTATTTGAGGGTATTGATTGGTTACTGGGTCAGTGATTCTATTGATGTAGGGCTTAGGGCTAGTGATCTGATTGATGGATAGGTTTCGGGTTTCGGGTTTCAGATTGTTTCCTGGGGCTGGTCTTCCTATTGGACGTGGGGCTCAGGGTTTTCTGTCTGATTGGATGCTGGGACTAGGTTTAGGACTAGGGCTGCAGTTAGTTTTTCTATTGGACGTAGGGCTTAGGGTTGCATGCCTGATTGGATGCTGAGACTAGGGCTGTGATTGGCTGCAAGGGCTTGGTCTCCTATTGGTCGTAGGGCTTAGGGCTAGTGATGTGATTGGTTAGGGTTAGGGCTAGGTGTCTCATTGGCCGAGTGCTCACCTGATTACTAGGGCTATTTTATAGCCAGGGTTCAGGTCGTCTCTGCCTGGGTGTCGAGGTTAAGAGCTGAGAGGACAAGGGCAATTGCCTGTTTGAGCCTGTTTGAGACTGGTCCGGACTAGGGCCAGAAATGCTGCCCAATTACATATGCATCAGCACCACCCTTCCCCATCCACAACCAGAGTAACTCACTCAATGCACATGTACGCCACCATTTTACTACAAACTAACCCTTTATAAAATTCAAAAATCTCAGGACCAACTACAAAACACCAAAGACCACATATATATAACCTTCTATCCCAGCTACCACACATTTCTACCATCAACTACAAACAATACACACCACTATCCTATAGCACTAACCAATCCATTCATCCCTAACACAACCCAACACGCACTCCCTGCTCTAATTACTCCTGACAGACCTCTTTTTGTCACTAACAAACCTATACTCAGCCTTCCATCACTTCTCCAACCAACACCCTCCTCTTCTTTCTACCACAATAACACAACCACACAATACTTACACTCCACTGCCCCACACATATTACCTCTTGCAGCAAACAAGTCTAAGACAAACACTCTTAACTCTACTTCATCCCCTTTTCCACACAACATATACTCTACTCACAAACACATCACCACTCTGTTTACCTTGCAACTTCCACTTGCAAACAATACTATACAAATAAATCCATCTCATAAAACAAATACATTTGCACCTCTTTTTACTACTCCTCAAAAACTAAATATATCATGTACACCAGCACAACAAAATCTCTCAAGTGCAACACCTCATAATACTGACCATCACAAACTACAAAGATACACCCACCTTCCAAACTATACAAATAAACAAACTCCAATGCCAAGTTTTCTCTCTTCCACCACACCTAACACATATACAGCAACACATCAACTCTCTTTTAACTGCCTCTTATCCATTGGACAATTTAGAACCTTACTACATGACCCATATGCTGCACCACCACCCCTAACTCATACACCTTCCGCCTTAAACACATGCAAACAAAATAAGCAACATACCACACCTCACAACTTCACTTCTCCATGTCTACTGCACAACAAGGTTACACCACAAAAACAACACAGTGCACCAACTCACTCTCAAACACTGTCTCCACCACCTACACACACAGACCCATCAAAATGCCTTCTTAGCCTGCTGGACGAGGAACACGATACAGAACGGCTACACAGTTGCCATCCTCATATACCTAATCCCAACACTAAGGACACACCTGCTACAAGCCCACAAAATACTGCTCACTTCTACAAAACAAAGTCACACTATCGCATAACACATTCTCTAAACTATTCTATCGGTCTCTAAAAACAAACATCACATCTACGACATTCTAACTGACACAAAACCTTGCATACTATTCATAACTGAATCATGGTTGGGGGATGATATGCCTCCAGTCCTGCATGAAGCCGCTCCTCTAGGCTATCAAACGATCACCCAAAATCATATAGGTAAAAAAGGAGGTGGCCTCGCTGTTGTGTTCAGGTAAACATTACATATCACTAAAGTTGACAACGTCTCAATAAAAATTTTTGTGGCCCTTTTCACCAGATGCAATCCTACACCGTCTTCCTCCTGTAACGTCCTGCTCCTTTACAGACCTCCACCTAGCAAGCCAACATTCCCAGACACACTTCTAGACACACTTTCAAATCTGATAACACTACAACCTATGCGTTCTGGGTGACCTCAACATTTGGTTTGACAAACTCTATATGCCCCATCTGAAAACAATCATTGCTCGCCTAGACGCACTGAACCTGCATCAGATCATCCACAAACCCACACACGTTGCTGGGAACATCCTAGATGTCATTTGTGCTAATACAGAACTAGTTAACTTTCAAATAATAACTCCGGTCACATGGTAAGACCACCGTTTGTTTGCTTTCCAACATAAAAAAACGCTAAGTGATGCACCTAAAACCACCTAATGTGCATCCACCTAGCGACCAGGGAACAAACTCAATTTGGAACACTTAGAAACACAACTAAAATCCAGTACAGATCTAGGAACAATAAACTCTGGTCTGTGCTCCCCCTCCCCCTGCGTAATAACCCCATCGCCAGGAGGATACAGTGACTGCACAGGTACGCCACCCTAGTGGTATGAGCCCGGTACCACTGCCAGATTGGGGAAGAACTGTGGCTGTCTGAGTGAGGGCCTGGAGCAGTTGGGGGAGAAGAGCCCTGCTCCTGACACAACAGGCCTGGAGTGAGAGACACAGACATTGCATTGTTAGGGCAATACCCCATACAAGGACGCGCAAAAGGCAGGCTCTGAGTCGGGGCTGCAGCAAGGGGGCATCTCCTCTCCAGGCATTGTTCACCGCTGTGAGGGCAACGGCAGCGGCGGGAGCCACAGTAAACTACAGTTACCTGCCGTGAGGGAAACGGCCCACCGGGCGCACTGGAAACTACACGCCCCAGCATTCCCTGCACTTCCTGACGTTGCGCAGCGCGCCTGGAGGCGCGATATCTTCACTGCTAGTCTCCCGCAGCACGGGACGCAGAAAAGGCAGGCTCTGAGTCGGGGCTGCAGCAAGGGGGCATCTCCTCTCCAGGCATTGTTCACCACCGTGAGGGCAACGGCAGCGGCGGGAGCCGCAGTAAGCTACAGCTACTGGCCGTGAGGGGAACGGCCCACCGGGCACACTGGAAACTGCACGCCCCAGCATTCCCTGCACTTCCTGACGTTGCGCAGCGCGCCTGGAGGCACGATATCTTCACCGCTAGTCTCCAGTAGCACGGGACGCCCGTGGGCTGTGCCTGGGACAAGCCCGGGCCAAGGGCGGGTCCGTCCTTGCCCGTCATTCCCAGGAAATGGCAGGGCAGGGCCACGCCTCTTACTTCTTCAGGCGTCCAATTTCTCGTGCTCCATCAGTGTCGGCTGAGAGGTACTGTGTGTTTCTTTTTGTTCTCCCTCTTACGAACTCGTTGTTAACATTACGTGCCCTGAGCAAGCACCCTGGTACTTGTCTTACATCTGAACAGTGATGCTGTAACACGTATTTAAATGACTGTAAATCCACATATGTTTTTATTTTGTTGTTAAATCTACCCCAAGCAATTGATATTGTTCCTTTTTGGCACACTGTCTTTCTTGTTTTAGTAGCATCTGCACTTTGGTTCATGTTCACAAGCTTTTATTGCTGCTAATTGTACTGCGCACGCTGTACTTTTGCCCTTTGGGCTAGTGTATTTTTAGCCTTAATAGCTTGTACACCCTGATTTGTGTTTACATACCCTCTTTGCTGCTAATCATATTACGCACGTTGCACTTTTTGATCCACCTGGACTAAGGCTTTTGCTTGAATTCCCATCTGCTGCTCTATTCCTAAGCTTGTATTACATCTTCTACTAGGATTAGGCTTTGTATTGGATTGAGTACATCCTTTTTTATTTCCAGCAGATATGGAGAAGCGTGGCTGTGTACCTAAAAAAACACCTTTCTGAATTAATTTCGGCCGCACTCCCCCAAACTTCTATTGATAGGATGCTCCACAGAGCCATCGGGGTAGTATCAACAGAAATTGCATTAACTGAAAGGCGGCTTTCCTTGACTCCCGATCTCTTCCCCAAACCCACAGAAATATCTTCCTCAGCACAAACTAGCATAGAACTGACTCCTAGTGCCCCAACAGCTTTATCCGGTCATAGCAGGTCTATGCTATCACCCCCACAAATTTCCCCAGTGAAATCAAAAACTCGTAAAGGAAGAACACATAGTAGCATACCCAAAGTTGTGAGACAGAAAATGGGAAACGGGAAAGGCCCAATTAAGAAACCCAGCCCAGAAATAAGCACTAATGAGGGCGATCCAGTTAGACCGGGACGAATAGTCGAATTCCCCTCCAACCCCTATAAAACCTCTGATTGCCTCTTGTGGGTGAGGAGTCTGGTGGTGGAATTAGAGGCACAGATGAGAGCCATTGTGAAAGACGAACTAGCGCTCCATCTAGGGAATCGAACTAGTGGTCAGATATCTGCCCTGTGTGCACCAAACAATCCTTTGGCTAATACATTGTTGGCCCCAGCTGAGAAAAAAGATAGTAGTACACAGACGGATAGTATAGAGCAAATTTTATTACCTAAAGGTGTATTCCCTCCTGGCTCATCACATCCATCCTTTATCAGTGCTGATAACACCGGGGCCTGTAACACCAACATTAGCGCCAATAATTATACTGTGAGCTCCCACTCTGAGCTGAACCAGGGAGGTCTATCCAGAGATGTACCTGCACACACTGTCCAGACGGCAGACAGGGCAGTGCCCACATTAGCACCTGGTGAGGGCCCTGGCCGGGACTCTTCAGGCTTGCCAATAATTAATTTACCACCTGCCTCACACCCTTATGTTATAGTTTTGACTGGTGTACCCGAATTAAAATCAGGGTGGGAAGAGACACAGTTGGAACTAAGGAACAAGTGCCTTTTTTGGCTCACCAAACATGGCCAATTCCCCTATGATAGGGCGGGTGAGATATTACTGGTCCGAAGAGTGAGTTGGGTTGGTAAGAACTCTAAGACAATCAATGGCAATTGTCATCAACTTTAGTAATCCTCGGACAGTTCAATATTTGGCTCACCAGATTCCCAGATTCCTTGCACCACCTACAATGATACAATTACACACACTGGACTATTTTTATCCTTGCAAATATCCACCATCATGGACCCCAGGCACAAGAGTTTCATCCCACTGGCTTCATCCCCATCTTACATCTGGTCAATTTCCTCGCACCCAGTATAATGTTGCAGTAGCTAATAGGTATTGGGCTCTTGAAGAAGTGGAATGACTTTCGATCTCATTTGACAACTCTTCTAAACTGGGACTAGGGGACCCCCATAGAGAGGCCAATCCGAATATTAGTAGGCTACTGCCCACAGATATTTCTGGTGTGACCCAGGATACAACTAAGGCATCTCACTATGAACCTCAACTGGGAGCACAAGGTCCCGTTGATACACTTTCAACTACATTAAATAAACAAATCCCCTATATTATTGACTTTAAAACTGCACCGAGGGTCATGAATAGTTCCGTACTACAAGTGGAAATCTCCAACATTCTGAACGAGCAAGAGCCCATGTTAGTCCCAAATACTGCAGGTTCCATCGTGCAAGATGCCACCACAAGTTTGGGCCTCCAGCTGAGGGTGCTGTCATGGAATATTGCCGGAATTAAAAACAAACTTCATAATCCTGACTGGATACAATTCATACAAAATTATGGTGTGTGCATGTTTCAGGAGACCTGGGCCAGAGATGGAATCGACATGAGGGGCTTTGCAACATTTGATGTGTTAGGTACTATGGGGGCAGAGGTAGACCATCGGGAGGGTTAGGCATGTCGGTTGCCACTCACCTGGATTGTACTGTTGAACTGCAGGCCACCTCCTCGGAGGATATCCAGTGTACTCTCCTTACCTTTAGCGCCTTAACTAAGATTGCCTTTATCAATATCTATTCCCGTCCTGTCACTATGGGCCAGGAATCTACGACCATAAGTATGCTTTCCACGTTTATTGACTTGGTTCCCCCAAACACCCGGATGGTAATAGGCGGTGATTTCAACTGCCAATTTGAACCACTAACCGTTCCTACTGATTCTCTGCTAACCGCAGAGGATTCTCTTTGGCTAATCCCTCCTCCACTTATTCCTTCAGTAAGAGCATGGACTCCTCTGGTCCTACAGATAAATGCAGTAACATTAACTCATGCACTGAGGGCTTGTAATGGGCGTACTAAGTCAGACCAACCAGGAAGGCATCCCTTTAACAGACCGGGCCAAACATATTTACTTGATTATATTCTAGTGGAGGCAAGCATTTGGCATTGGGTGATTGACTTCGCTGTCCTACAAAGGCACGACAGCGACCACAATGCCTTGGTGTTTGAACTTCACCTCCCGGATCTTTATGGTCTTCCCATTCCAGGCCCCTTTTTTGATTCCAGTCTGTCTCTAGACAATAATAGAAGGAGAATGAGATGGGATAATATGAGGAAGTCACCAGATAAGGTAGCTGCACTTTATTCCTTAATTATCCCCCTTTGCTGATGATGGAAACGGCAGCGCAAACTCTTAGCGCTCCTGACACCACCACCCGAATTATGGCTCTACACTCGGATCTCACCGTCAGTCTAACTAATATCTTTAATCCTCTGATGCATACTAAGGGCAAAGGGTCTTCGAAATCCACCTGGTATAACAACGTTTTCCGAGTGGCAAAGAGTGTCCTTATTGACGCCATAAAAACCATAGATAGATTTGTGATAAAAACTAGGATGGCTCTCTATAGGAATAGTATAAAGTCCGCTAAAGATGAGTGGGAGTCCGAAAGATGGGACGCGATTAAACAAGCACTTACTAATAGAGATATGAGGGAGTTTTGGTCCCTGATTAGAACTGCGAGCTCCTACGGGAGTTCGCCTATTGAGCCGAATATATCTGCGGAAGCATGGAAACTTCATTTCCGATCATTGTACTCTATCCAGGATGTTAAGGACCCCACAGAGGGCTCCCAGCTAATTGGCGTAGAGATACCACCTGAAGATGAGACTTGGTTCTCTCTGACTGAAGTGTTCAGTGCTATTGGGAACCTGCCTCTTGGAAAGGCCCCTGGACTGGATAAGATCCCCGGGGACTTATATCGGGAAGAACCCAATGTCTGGGGCACATATTTATGTGTAATATTTAATGCCATATTAAGCGGTATGGAAATCCCGGACACCTGGCTAGGGGCCGAAATGTTTCCAGTATATAAAAAGGGATCTCCTCTTATGCCCATAAATTATAGGCCAATAAGCCTGATTGATGTAACGCAAAAGTTGTTCGCAAGGATCATTTTAGATCGTCTCCAGACCTGCATGGAAGAGCATGAAACACTGAGTGAATACCAGGCAGGCTTCCGAAAAAACATTTCCACCATTGACCAAAACTTAAGGCTGCAATTACTATACTGGAAGACGGTGACGATAGAGGGTGGGAGCCTCTATCTGATCTTTGTTGACTTCAGATCACCGTTCGATTTGGTACCTCGCCATAAACTTTAGGTAGTTTTGGAGGAACTGGGCATTCCACCTTATTTGCTCACCCTGATCAAGCGATTACATACTGGAAATTTCGCACAGGTTAGATATGGGAAACACGGGGAATTGACTTCACGCTTCCCAGTGAATAGGGGTGTAAGGCAGGGGTGTGTTTTGGCCCCCACACTGTTTTGTCTTTATATAAACGCTTTGGTGGATCAACTGATCCAAATCACCAATATTGATGCCCCAAAGCTTGCCCGTAACAAGGTACCGGCAATGATGTTTGCTGACGATACCTTGTTACTTTATAAATCACCTATGGGCCTCCAAAGGATTCGTGACACCTTTTTTTATAATTTGCAAAGACAGGGGGCTAGAGATTAACACAGCAAAAACCAAGTATATGGTATTTAATCCTAGCAGAACTTCTCGTCCCAACCCCACCCTAAATGGCACCCAGCTGGAGAGGGTGGCAGTATTTGACTACCTGGGTGTCACATTAACGGAAACCTTTGGGTGGGGCCCGCACCAAGAAAAGGCAGGCCTGAGGCTAGCGCAGATGACTGGGGGCCTAGCAAAATTATATAGGAACATAACATCAAGACAACTGGGCCCGTTAACAGAGATTTACAAAGTTCAAATTAGGAGCGCAATCATGTATGGGGCTGAACTTTGGGGACATCCCCCGTTGGTGCACTGCTCAGAACTGACAACTCTTGGGCCTACCGCCAAGTACTCCTCTCATCCCCTTACGCATGGACCTTGGCCTTAGACCTATAAATGAGGAAATTGAGTTGCGACCCTTGACCTTTGACCTTTTGGCGCCGAGTATGGGCGACACCCGAACTACTAGTTTACCAGTCAGAACTCAATGCGATCCTGGGGCTTCCAGGGGTGAGAAAAATATCTTGGCTGGCACATATCAAAGACCTGTGCTTTGGACTGGGCTGGCCAAACTTATGGACCCACCCAGAGGAAGCGTCTCGGTCTATTTCACGCCTCGAGCTAGTTAAAGCTTACAGACTTTTTAGATTGGGTGAACTCTATAGGAATGCTAAAAATGGTTGTTTAACTTCAGATTTTTATGATTTTAAAGACCAATATTTATTTGAGACTTTTCTCGATGACGTCTATCCACTTGTGCCAAGTAAACTTTATGTCCAGTTTAGATGGGGCTGTCTGCCAGTTCATACATTTACAAACAAATGGACCAAAGCCTCCCCATCTGCCTGTCCGGCCTGTGAGAATCAGGAAGAGTCCCTTACACATGTTTTCTTTTTTTGCCCAGGTTATAATGCAACTAGAAGGTACTGGCTCCTACCAATATGCAGGAACTTGGGGTTCAGATAGACACGGGAGGCTCTTAGAGCCCTGCGAACCGAAACGCACCCCCGATTGTTTTTGCAGTGTCCCGCTTCCTCAACTCCATGTGGCTTAGGCGTCGCAAGTTTTTAAATTCCACTAGTGCAGTCTAAATATACCTTTTCCGTCTTCCACAGCTTTGAACTTATTAAATATGAACTCATTGTTTTAAATCCTTTTTAAATTTTAATTACTTTTTAACTTGTCATTAAGGTTGTATAATGAACTGTTATCGGTTATATCCTGTGATGCTTTAAAACATTTTTTTATGTATTATATGCTTTTTTAGCTTCTGCTTTTATGGTCTGTTATGATTGAAATAAAGCTTGGAAATTGGAATTGGAATAAACTCTGTTCAAAAACTATATGAATGGCTCCATGAAGCTTCTGATATCCTGTTACCACTAAAAACCACACAACAGAACAAAAGTAAACAAGAATCTAAGAGAAATTCAGAGATAAAAGAGATGAAACAACAAAATGAAAAGCTGCAACATGCCTGGCTCAAAACAAATGCCAATCAAGACAAACCTCACCTACCGAAAATTAACAAATTTAACAAGTCAGCTCTCAAAAAAGCAAAGAAAATATACCATTCAGCCAGAAGTTAAAATGCTAAATGTGCAAATAAAGAATTCTATAAAAATTCTCAATGAACTTTGTAAGCCAGATTGCTTAGAAATAGCTCATCTCATTACTCAAGATTTCACAGACAAACTGGCAAATCATAACACGGCCAAAGCAGACACGTTGGACTCATACTTCAAATACAGACAAAGCACCAGCACTGACCCTTTTACATAACAACAATACAAGAGTACTCTAACCCAGTCACTCCGTTCCTTCCAACACATTTCACACAATGAATTTATGGACCTGGTCAACACAAGCAGGCCTGCCAGCAGCCCTGCTGACCGTGTCCACCGCAAACATTCAAGACAATTTTTCTAACAAAATCTGCTGCCACTCCAGTAAGAAGAATCATCAACAACTCCTTAACTACCAGAATATTTCCAGAAGAACTCAAAAAGTTATATATACCCATTACTGAAAAAAACTAACTTGGACCTACTAAACCCTTACAACTACAGACCGATTACAAATGGACCTTGCCTGGGCAAACTGATAGAAAGAGCAGTGTTGGCCCAGATGTCACAATTCATTGAGGATAATGCTATACTTTCAGACTTCCAAACAGGATTCCATCCGGGAAGAGGCACATAATCTGCCCTCCTTGCCATCTGGGATGACCTGAAGAACACAGTTGACTGCAATGGGATTGCGGTGCTACTTCTCTTGGACCTCTTGGCTGCTTTTGAAACGGTTGACTATGACACTCTGATACAAAGACTCTATGTTTCCAGCTTAGAGGGGACTGATCTAGACTGGATTGCATCCTACCTTCGCAACAGAACGAATGTCATCCATACCCCACCTTTCTTGTCGAAACCATACTTCACAAAAGCAGGGGTCCCTCAAGGCTCTATCATCTTGTCTATGCTTTTCAACATCTACATGAAGTCATTACCGGCACTGATCAATTAATTTCACCTCACGTGCTATAACTATGCAGATGACACGTAAATAGTCCTTCAACTGGAATGCCCCAAAGACATTGGAAACTCACCACTTTTCAGTTGTCTCAGAGCTGTGGATCAATGGATGACGTGGAGCCTTCTCAAATTGAATGCTTCCAAAACAGAAATACTCATGTGTGGCAATTGGAAACAATATGACCCGCTCGCTGTGTGGCCAGATGATCTGGGAACACCGCCTAAAGTATCGAAGGAAGTAAGAAACGTCAGAATGACCATGGACTCCAAGCCATCGATGAATGCCCAAGTGGACAAACTAGCAAGATCAAGCTTTGTTACTTTTGTTACTATAAAACCACAGCAACAAATCTTACCCCATTTTGGATTCCGACATAAGGTCCGGGCTCCCTTGTTCTGTCATAACTCGATTATGCCAATAGCCTCTACCACGGATCACCTTTAACAACTATGAAAAGACTACAACTGATTCAGAATTTGGCTGCCAGACTACTCTTACATATAAAACCGCAAAACCACATCTCGCCTGCCTTGAAAGCCCTTCATTGATTACTGGTTGCCAGAAGATCCA
The DNA here is from genome assembly GCF_964204655.1 of Triturus cristatus. NCBI lineage: Eukaryota > Metazoa > Chordata > Amphibia > Caudata > Salamandridae > Triturus > Triturus cristatus. Next base: position 259,112,933 of record NC_140593.1, on the reverse strand, counting down.
TGTTTAAGCAGCTTTGTATCACCAATAAAGCGATACATGTAACAAGACTGCTCTTCATCAGGAATAAACTCATTAAGCACATTCAACAGAGGAACCTCGGCTCTAGAGTGGCACCTCCCCTCAAAAACCCAAAAAACAAGAAAAAAACCATGGGTGACACATCCTTCTCTGTTCAAGCAGCCAAACTATGGAACTCTTTACCCCCAGCATAAGATCCACAGATAACCACCTTATCTTCAGAAAACTACTCAAGAGTTGACTCTTCCCCACATAACCACCATAAGGAAACAGAAATATACAGCATATCCCTCTGTATATAAGCATTTATTTGTACTATAGATATATACCTAAATATGTGTATTGTTTTGCATAAGCGTGTAGAATAATTATGTTTACAAAAAATATATGTATAGATATTCATTATTTATGCTACCAGGCTCTTTACTTTTCAATTAATCTGCATCCCACAGAAAGATTTTCTGGTGTCCTATGTTATCGACAACCGGGTTCCAGGGTATCTTTCTGTCAGGATTTTAGTAGTCTTTTAGAACCCTACCTTGAAAGATCAAATTTTACTCTCTTGGGTGATTTCAATTTTCATCTAGATAAAACTCTTTGCAAGGATACTCAAATTCTTTTGGAAACCATGAGTTGCTGTGGTGTTTCACAGCTGGTCAAGAGTCCCACCCATTTGCTTGCAAACACTTAATAACCTGGTTGTTTGACCTATAAACCTTTTTCCTCGTTTTCCGTGTCTGGCGGCGCCGGGAAACCTTTTGGTAGCTGTGCACCTTATAAGACTAAATAATAAATAAATAAATATCCTAGATGGCGTTTTTTCTAACGACCCTCGCATAATGGTTGGATCATCGCGCCATCCCTTTTGATTTAAGCATTGTGGCATCAGGGTTGGGTCTCTCTGGAAACAGGAATTTGGAGGAAAGGAGAAACCTCAGCCTTATAAGTAAGTAAGTCGCTCTCTAACCTCCTTAACAATTTCAAGCCCATCAGGCACCATGATAACCTGGCAGCAGCGGAGCTATCAAATAACTGTCAGTAGCAATGGACACTCTGGCACCTGTGAGCAAGCACTATTCAGCAAGAAGAAAACCCTCCGCTCCCTGGTTTACTGAGAGACTTAGAAAGATGAGACAGGGGTAACGTAGACAGGAGAGGTTGTGTCGCACAGATTTAGAGCCTATGGGTAGGGAATCACACAAACAGTGTCTAAAAGAGTACAAGGCAGCTATTATGGAGGAAAAGGGTTTATACTATTCAAAGATCACAGCATCAATAAAATCCTCTAGGGATCTTTTTAATGTCATCAATTCCCTTACATCTCCCCATGCCACAGATCCCTCAGAATTTTCCCAGGAGTTCTGCGATAAAATATCTGATTTCTTTCAAACAAAAATTACAGACATTTACTCCTTGCTGGAAGCTTCCAACTCCAACGTGGGGTCGCCTGCTCGGCCTAACCTCCCTCCTAGTGAGGCTGTATTCACGGAGGAGACGCCCAGGCTACTCACTTTCCCTTGTATGTCGCCAGATGTTACTGATCGGCTTCTAGAACGAGTCAAATCGGGCTCACCGTTGGGTCCCTGCCACCTTAAGGTGCTAAAAATTGGTTGTGATCCCTCACCTTACTGCTGTTCTGAATGTTGCCATCTCAGAGGGACAGTATCCCACCTTGTGGAAGACGGCAGTGGTTAAGCCACTTTTGAAGAAGCCTTCTTTAGACCCGACAGAATTGAAAAATTATCGTCCGATCTCATTACTTCCTGTCCCAGCTAAGATTCTGGAAACTTACTTAAATTCTTACCTCAGTGCCTACCTAAAGGATCACCAATTACTCGATGGCTCACAACATGGGTACAGAAGCCACCATAGTACGGAAACAGCACTGACTGCTGTATTTAACAATATCCGTACTCAAGTGGACGCAGGGCACACAACTTTGCTTGTCCTACTTGAACTTTGATACCCTGATACTTTGATACTTTGATATACCTTTGGTGGTTGAATGCCTCAGAGAGATAGGGATCGGGGTCTCGGCTCTGGGGCTTATTGCCTCCTTTCTCAGTGATCTGGCACAGACAGTGAAATTTGAATTTTACTCAGCCTCCAAACCCCTGTCATGCGGTGTTCCTCAGGGATCTTCCCTGAGCCCAACACTTTTTAATATTTATGTTGCCCCACTGGCTAAGGTTGTGAGATCCTTTGGGTTAGGGGTGTTGTCCTATGCGGACGACACCCAAATAATGGTTTTCATCTCTCATAGTATTAGGGATTCTTCCCTTAATTTTAGAATTTGTATGCAGGCAGTCTCCTCCTGGATGGTGGAAAATTTCATGAAACTGAACAGGGAGAAGACTGAGGTCTTGATTTTCGGCAGTAAACTGGAGATTTGGTCCAGTGACTGGTGGCCGGACACCCTCGGCGTTTGTCACTGCCCAGTATCCCATGGGAAAAACCTATGGGTCATAGTGGACAATTCACTCTCCCTCAGTTTGCAGGTCAGCAGGACAGTGTCCACATGTTTCGGGATTATCAGGATCCTCAGAAAAATTACCCATTTCCTCTCTTATGACTCACGCAAGCAGGCTGTTATCGCCTTGGTAACGTCCAGATTGGACTATTGTAATGCTCTTTATTTGGGCATTAATAAAGGCCTGGTGTGACGTCGGCAGTTGGTGCAGAATGCTGCGGTCAGGCTGGTGATGAACCTACCGAAATACCATTCAGTCACAGCCTCGATTAGGACGCTGCACTGGCTCCCTCTGGACCGTAGGATCCTTTTCAAAACACTGTGCCTAACTCATAATGCCTGCTATGGCTCAGGCCCAGATGGTATTAAGGCAATTCTCCATCGGTATGTTCCCACCAGACAGCTCCGGTCCTCAGATAAAAATCTGTTAACAGTTCCGAGGTTTAAAAAGGCAAAATGGGGAGGTAGAGCCTGTTCCACGGCTGCTGCTCAGCTGTGGAACTCCCTCCCGGAAGAGCTCTCCAGTCAGGTGTATCATCCTCTCTTCTGTAAAGCCTTGAAGACCTGGCTTTTCTCACAGATGTCAGTTTGAGTATGCCATTTTGTCTGCACTTTCAGTTCCGCAACAGCGCCTTGACGCCCCTTGGGCAAAGTTTTGCCCTCTATAAGTTCAATATTCATTCAGTATGCTTAACAAATGTACATATTACTGATAGTTACATTATTCTATGTTTTTAACATGTATATACGTGACTCCATAAATAAGTAAATCTTTTATCATAACTATTTATCTACAATTGCCTAACTATTGAATTACAACAAATATACATATATAAATTAATACAATTAATTTAAAGTACAACACTTGAAAGCCAGAGTTTATTTAATGCATTTTAATATACATATACTACCTCCCCTTAAGTATCTATATATCTTCTATGTACTTATGGATCTACATATTTATTACTTTTCTTCTAATTCAGCATATCCAATACACTACCCTATTTCTCACCCTATACCGCTCTATCTCCTACCTCAACTCTGACTCATTTCAAACCCCTTTCTGCTACTCTTTCCAATGCACCACCGTATTTCTCACCCTATACCTCTATGTATATATCCTCTACCTCCACTCTCTCATTCATCCCAAACCCCATACCACTACTATGATCCCCAAAATAACCCTTTCTAGAATATTCCCTACTCTACCCCTCCTTGCATCATTTCATTCATTTTCTACTATTCTGATCCCCCAAAACAAGCCTTTTTAAACGCTTCCCTCTAACTCTTCCCCCTCCACCTCCCTTCTGCTCATCCAAAGCCTCCTCATACTGCTATGAGCTCCAAACCCCCCCCCCCCAATAATCCTTTATGGGTTCCGGAGTAGCATGCTACTTGCCGAAAAAGTGCTTCAACACCTCATCAGGGGTAGCAAGCACTATATAAATGCAAACCTTTTCCCCTCTTCTATCCCTCTACTATACTTCTCAATCCAAATAACTGATTAATGTATACACCATTTAAATTATTTACATATTTCACTATACTAATTCACCAATAAACCTTTATGGGTTCAGGAGTAGCGTGCTACTTGCCGAAAAAGCACTTCAGCACCCATCAGTGGTAGCAAGCGCTATATAAATACAATCCCCTTTCCCTTTTCTATCCCTCCACTATCCTTCTCAATCCAAATAACTGACTAACATAGCTACCACTCAAATTACTTTCATATTTCACTATACTAATTCACCACTAATCATTTTTGGGTTCCGTAGTAGCCTGCTACTCACCGTAAAAACCGATTAGACGCCTCGTCAGGGGTAGTAAGCGCAATATAAATGCATTTACAATACAATACAATCTTCCACTTTATTCTTCTCTGCAGCAGCAAATCCTGTTCACTGGCTCCTCACAGAAGGGATATACAGCCTTGTGAAGCCCTTGTTGGCTATAGCCTGCGGCGTTGTCCTGCTGGAGATCTTTGACTTCCAAAAGAGAGACTAAGGGCCTTATTATGAGTACTACAGTCCATAGGACTGGCATTCTTGCATTGGCGGTCTGACCAATGCCACATTGCAGGCCCACCCGCAATATTTCAAGTGGGATCCTGAGGCAGTCTTGCGTGGTCAGGAGTATGAATATGCTTATTCGGAGTTTCCTGTCCACCGCCCATTTCATGGCAGTGTGCCCATTCTAAAAATGCTAGCGGCGAGGCACTTAATTGGGCCCTAAGAGGGGCCCCATGCCACTCCTGGGACTGGGGGTGCATGCAAGGGGGGCACCTGTTGTACCCCCCTGGAATTTCCCCCATGTTCCTGCACAGTGTGGCATGCATGACACACCATGCAAGAACATGCTGCTGAGGCCCTCACTGCAGTAGGCTGCATGTTATGCTCTCCTATGAGCCTAACAGCCCACTGTCACGAGACCGTCGAAGCACAACCCACCGGACCAGGATTAAACTCTAGATCCAGCCAGCGGGTGCACCACAGCTTTAGCGGTCCTCCAGTGGACGGTGCAGTGGCGGCACCGCTGGAGGACCACCAAAGTCGTAGAAAGACCCAGAGTCTGAACAAAGGATTTTTCACTATGACTTCGGTCAGCTGTTCCCCAACGGCGACACTTCCTCCTCAGACACACCACCTGCCTTGCCCCACTGAACTTTACCCTCGCATTTTTCTACAGAATGTCTTCTTAGTACGAAGGTAAGCATAGACTGGGCTCAATCTACTTCTTGTATTTATATCGTTCTCCATCGCAGTAGGCCATAACTTTTGACTTCGCCCCAGTTTTGCACAACTTGATGACGGTGGTTTACGCTTAATTTTTTTAATGCTAGTTTTCACTATAAACTTTAACAACTCATAACTCTGGTTCTACTGATTCAATTTTTGTTGCATTGCAGTCAAATTATTTATGAACATTTAATCTATTTTTCTAACTTGATTTGGGATTTTTCTTGTGTTGTGTTTTCACTCTATTACTCTTTGTGTACTGCCTAAATACTGTGACAAGCTACTAGAGGGTAAGGCGCAGGATAATTTGGTGACTTTAGAGGTTCACCCAAATGGGGAATGTGGCTGTTGCTTGAAGAGGGTTCACGCCTCAGTCAACCAACAACCCAATTTCTCACAAGTCCTATGGATGTATGAAGTAAGTGCATGCTGAATTTGATCTCAGCATATTTAATGATGATACATTAGTATATGTGTGGAGGCATGACAATTCAAGTCATAGAGTAGTATCATTCATATTAATGTGGCATGCTTATGTGCATGGCTTGGAAGCATTTAGAGGCGTACCCATGTTGTCACCAGTGGATAGCATTCCTGCTGTCACTACCAATGCGCAAGCAATAGGGACTGTGTAAAAAGGAGTGCATTAAGGTACATCTATTCAATATAAACTCTAAAGGAGTGGGTAGTTTTGGGTAAGTGTGGTGTGTGAAATATGTAGCTATCTCTGAAGGAGAGAAAGTTTGACATGAGTGTGAAGTAGAAATGTAGTAAAATAGATGTGTATAGTTTCTTACCTGGACTGACATTTCTGGACCAGGCAGGCAATATAGCAGGTCAGTGTGCATGTTGGAGAGGATATGACCCATCAACGGGGTAAGATATAGAAACAATCTGTGTCTGCCTCTAGAAAGAGCTTTTCCCAGCTGCATCCTGGAATTTAATTTTTTAACTCCACCACAGTGTGTACTCCAAAGCTTTACAGAGTATGTTACCTCCTTTCACATGCACACCTACTCCACTCCACTGAGGGCGTGAAGAGGCAGACATTGTGGTCCCTGGGAGTGTCCTATGCAAGGTCCGTCCTTCCACAGTACAGATCTTCTTCCCTTAGTGGATGCTACATTGTAGCAACTGTAGCTGGTCTATGGGATTCATTCATGTAGAAAAGCCACACCGTCCAAAGGCAGGAGGGCAGAGCCCTTTGTGTGGGTTGAATTACTGTCTCTGTCAGGTTAACAATAAATAGGTGTGTGTGGCAGATGCAGGTGTCCATTCTACATTTTCCTTAGCGGAGGTGGATGTCTTTGCCTCCGCTGCAGATACCTCCAATTAAAGGTAAACATGTGAAATGTCGTTGTAAAGTTACTAGTACTACATTTACAGTCATAGTTTCTGTAATAGGAATCACCACCTATGGGGTGGAGACTCGTAAAACGAACTACTTAGCAAAAATCTCCACATGGAATTGATTAATGCCATTCAGGTAGAAATCTATGCACAGATGGAAATCAGTGAGCACCGGAGGTCTCTGCGGGTAGATTTCCCTTTTGTGAGTCAAGGTCCTCAGTATTAGTAGATTTAAAAAGGATGAAATATTATTGGAAGTGAAATAGAACTTCCTTTGTTCCATTCATTCATTATCTCATCCATTCATTAAATCATCCATTCACTCAGCCCTCCAGCCATGCAGTCACACATCTATCCACACAGCCGGCCATTAAATCATTCTTGCATTCATCCTCTCGCAACTTCACCACAACTACACACACAATTGAGGGACAAAGCACTGTTCCTTGTTAAGCCAAACATATTAGCTTTAATAGTTTGTATATTTTGTAAGGGTGTCCCAGTCCAAGTCTGCACTGGACGCTACCAATTAAGGTGTGCAATGACACAAACTGGAAACGTGTACTCAGGCACCTAAACTGCAGCTTAGTGTGTACATCATAAGACTATTGTGCGACCCTCTTTAAATATTCGGATTGCAGGAATCCTCCCCACCAGCAACCAAATATGATACTGCCATCCATCGTGAGTCCAAACTGATCATTGCACAATCATGCAAAGTCACATGTTCTTATGCTTGATGCAATGCAGTCTGCAGTGGTCTGCTGGAGACATTAAACTGAATAAGGAGTGAATACAGATTTCACGAGGAGAGATTGAAATTAAACTGTTTGAATTCTTTGCCAATTTCTTCTGCTTAAATAATGTCACACAAACATTCTGAAATGTTCCAGGAAAGCGTATTCTATTGTGTTTTTTCTCCGGAGGGAGTTTGTTGGTACGAGAGTGGGCTCATAGAGGTCATTTTGAAATTACATTTCTACCACCGCCTACTTAGTGTCTCTTATTTCCATGCAATACGTGTTCTCTGTTATTTTTAGCGGGCTGGCTATGCTGTACCTCTGTAATGTTTTTTTCTGAACTGTAATGAAATTGGCTGGGTTTCATAGAATTGAGTTAGGCCTCATTATCGGAAATACAGAGTTAAATTGCTTTTAAATTCCTGATAGCCTTCAACATCAGACAACCGCAGCTGACTCTCTGAGCGACAACAGCATAAGCGTATGCATTCATTTTGAAAAATAACCACACTGGGGATCTTGCAGGCACAGCAGAGAATCATGCCTCCAGGTCAGGTCACAAAAACAACTAGGAGAAGTCGAAAAGCCTTGCAAGCTTCAATAACTTTCAATATTTTTCAAGCATTAGGAAATGATTAATTGTATTGTTTTGCTTTTCCTTTAGAAGATTTACGGAAAAGACATTAGGTGCATAAAAAGATAATTTATAATCTTTGCATATATGCATATTTATATTCTTTTATATGTAACTATAACTCACGCCCTCGCCATGCACTGTAAATTTCCTCACCTATTACATCACTCATGACATGTTATATTACATCATTGATAACATCATTTCAAAATCTGAAATGACATCAATGATAACAATGCTATGCATGGCGAGGGCACGAGTCATAGTCAATTTAGGGCACAAGTTATACTTACTTTAGATAAATAAAACTAGTGAATTTCAGTTGTTTTGTTCATTTAACATAGTAGGGCTTATTATGATGTCAGGCTTAATCATTTCCGCCAGAAACCTACTCAGTCATGGGACCGACCGACACCCGGTCGGCGGTCCTGACCGACTGATTCCAATGCGACCAAACATAGTTCAGTTGCATGGTTCCTTTCCTCAATGGGAGCTGGTGTTACGACCATAAACCGCCTGTAACACGAGCTCCCATTGAGGAAAGGGAGGTGCAATTCATCCCTGCACCCCGTAGCAGGCGCCACAAGGTGCCTGCCACAAGGGGCAGGGATCAAGAGAGGGGCAGCATAGGTGCCCCCTTGGTGTGCAGGGATCAACAGGGGGGCAGCATAGGTGCCCCCTTGGCGTGCAGGGATCAACAGGGGGGCAGCATAGGTGCCCCCTTGGCCTCCTACTGGAGGCCGTGCACCAAAGGGGGCCCTGCTGGAGGCCCCCAAACACGCTTTCTGACATGGTTTCCATGTCGGACAGACCAGCATTGAATCACTGGTGGACAGGCTCTCTGAACCTGTTGTGGGCCAGCCGGAATGACCTTCCGGTTACCTTTCTAACCTCCTCCAACATAATGAGGCGGTCAGAAAAAAAAACGAGCAGCCCATTACAATGCAGCTAGCGGTCGGAGCCTCTATGGGCCGTATTGTAATCGGCCGGGCCGTATCGGCCCCAGTATGTTTTAACTGACATTTTCACCAAACTATAACGTCCCGTAAACCTTTTTTTTCTTCTTTCTTTGAATATACACATATATATATATATAAGTACAATGATCTATAAAAGTGATTGTTAGCTGCTTAGAAAGGGCTTGGGGGACGTTCAAGATAACTGGCTTAGCACTCATCCACTATATTCAGCATCTCAGAAAGCAGATTTGACAAATAAGTGACCTTCTTAGTTGTTAACTCTGTTTATCAGTACTACTTTCCAATATCTGTTTCTCATATCTGTGCTTAAGGTATCTAATGGTCGCCATTTTAGAATCACTTACTAAACTTCTTTTACATTGCTCCCATCAATACAGCTCTGTTGGTTTCCAGGGCTTCACATCACCTATACAATGTATCAGATTGCATGTTTGACTGTTGCAACATAAAAGTACCAAATTAATGTCACATTTAAAGTCTAGTACTAAAAATGTGATATATGTGACTGAATATTCATGTAAACTGGTGTTTGTGGGCCAAACAATGCAATGGTAAAACAGAGCATTTGCCATTATAGAAGCCGGATATGATGTTGTTAAGTGGATGATGCCCTTTTTGTGAAACTTTATATGGAAGTAACCCACTTGAAATGTAGTCCAGGTCATATCAATATGCACTGATAACATACAATTATTGAGGTTGGCTGAACTGTCTGGTATAGTATAGCATTAAGCATCGAAATTAGAATGTAGTCCTAATAATCTCCATGTAGGAAAGTCAACCTTTTTGCCCTGATCACCCCCATTCTATCAGTGATACTAGTGGCTACTGATTCTGACTATGCCTTGGGCTCTGTTAACCAGGCCCAGGGCCATTACTCTGTTTAAAAGGTATATGATAATTGGTGTAATTACAATTGGTTCAGACAACCAACCTGTAAATCCCTATTATATGGTAGGGCATGTACATTTAGAGACCTCAGTGGACTTATTGCACTTAAGTGTGCACTACTTTGGTGTCTGGTGTCATCTTAGATTTTAAAATATAACTGTGTCTAGATTAAGCCTGGGCGAAGCACTACGCTACGCTCGCGTAGTTTGCGAAGTTCGCGCTACTTCGCACTACGCGAACTGCACGTAGCACAGTGCGAACACGCGTAGCGTAGTGTTGCGTAGTGCTGCGGTCATTTTTTGCTTGCTCGCGGTCCTCAACGTCAAGTTGGCGACCGCGAGCAAGCAAAATGACATCCCGGCGAGACTTTTTCCTTGTTCGCGATCAGCAACTTCAAGTTGGCGATCGCGAGCATGGAAAATAAACCTCCCGGCGAGATTCCCAACGCGAGGAGGTCAGGTTTCTCATTGCGAGTGGTCGCGTATGCTCGCGACCGCTCGCGATGAGAAACTACCAGTTCGCGTTGAGAAAGCTGAAGCTCGAGTAAAAATCTACTCGAGCAGCAGAAAACTACAGCTCGCACTGTGCGAGATGCCATTTTCAATGATTGCACAGTGCCGGTTGCTTGTCCGCACTGTGCAATCATTGAAAACGACATCTGGCACAGTGCGAACAAGGTACTACGCAGTTCACGAAGTGCTACGCGTAGCTCGCGTAGTGAGAACTTTACTTTGCGTAGCTTCGCGAAGTGCTACTTCGCGAACTACGCCCAGGCCTAGTCTAGATTTGACTTTGGAATAAAAAGTACTTCCAAAGTCTGAAACTACCTCTTTAGTCCCTATAAGTCAACTCTATGGTCTGCCCCAGGTGCCCCACGCATAGAGTGCCTTGTTATAAAAAGGAGGGACTTTATAAAATATGTTTTATATGCCCTGGTGAGGGAAAAACAGCCAAAGTCATTTTCCCCATTGTAGTGCTGCTAGCTCCGTAGGCTAGCATGGAAAGGCTTTATTAAACTTTAATAAAGTCTACCTAGTGACAGGAGTGAGCTGACAACATGATTCAAAGTATCAAAATAATAGTTACAATAACAACTTGCCAAGGTCAGATGTAGTATAACTATTGCAGGAAAGTAGTTTTAGAACTTACTTTCCTAAAGTTACCTATATCAGCACTGTAGTAGCCTCTTCTGATTAGCCAGCCTTTGACAGCCTGATCCAAGCTGCTCCCTGATTAGGTGGGAAGAGGCTGGGGTCTGAAACAATACAGCCATTTGGTGAGAGGAGATTTGGTACTTAGCTAAGCCATGGATAGGATCTGGTCGATAAACTGGTCTTCAAAGGAGAAGCCCAGATGCCACATGGCCCAGGCAAGCCCCCACTTCCCTGATCACCAACGAAATGGAAGCCGTTCTAATTAGATAAGGAGAGGGGCTGGAAGGGGAGTGTAGGGAAATATTATACTCGTCTGTGGATTGAGTTAGCGAGACCTGCACTCCAAGGAGAGAATTTCTCCATTTTGATTTTTTCTGAGATGTGCATTCTGGGACAATATTATGCTGTACTTCTCAGGAAGTTGTCATGGCAGAGGGTGGCAACTTGAATCCCCCACTCTTGCTAGCACAAAATGGGGAATAAATAAGGGAGAGCTTAAAGAGTACCTCAGATCCCTGCATGAATACATTTGGAGAAGGACTGCCCTACTGTGCCCTTGGACTTCACAAGAGACAACTGCACATGTTGCACTCTAAAGGCTGCACAACAGAAAAGCTTTGTCTGCATTGAAATATAAGGAGTGGACTCCCTGAGGAGCAACAGGTAGAAAAGTATTGAAAGAAGCCAACTGCAATATCCACTTCAAGGACAACTCCAGATGACCAGCTTCACCTGGACTTTATTTAGATTGACCAGGTGCATTGTGGGAGTTGGAGTCCCAGCCCCCAAGAGGCGAACTTCTGAACCCTTGGCTGGTGCTGTAGAACCTTTCTGACCCTCATGGAACCTTTCAGAAGAAGATCTGAAAGTTTGGAAACCGTATGACAAAGTTTGTGAAAAAGCTCCATGAGAAGACTGGCATTGATGATGAGAGTCAAGTAGGCGGCATCGAACCGCGACTGGGCCCGACAGCTTTTAGGTGCTAGAAAGCACATTTTGTTATTTAAACCTTAAAAATTCATATATCGGGTTACCCACTTTGTTTTTTTGTCGTTTTGGTGTCATTTTAAAGATAAAAATATTCTCTATTGTTTATAAATTGTTGTTGTTTTTTTATTTTGTTGTGTCTTTTACTCATTTACAGTTTACTAAAAGTTGGATGCTTTACACACCTTTCTCCTAGGTTAAGCCTGACTGCTCGTCTGCCAATCTACCAAAAGTTGAATTCAAGTAAGACTAGCGCTGATTTGGGTTTACATGAGTGCGTCAAACAGTGATGCTGAGCTGACAGAAGCACTTGGCTTGTTTGTTTTTCTTCCTACATGGGATTGGGGTGAGGTGCTAAGAGCAACTCTGCTGGATGTTACCAATTGTTAATTCCCATTCCCCTCATTATGCACCATAGCCTTTGGTTTAGGACCATCATTGTAAGATGGACAATTGACAGCCATAAACTCCCATACAGAAAACATTATTGCCCTGAGCAGTACGGCTTAAATAAAAAAAACTCCTATGTACAACTCTAAATTATGTGATGTAGTCACATATTTCAGTTCAGCCCTCTGTACTGATATCACTTTTTAGGTCTCACCTAGGCAGCACTTGCTCTATCTCTTCGAGACATGCTGTAATTCGGTATGGACTTTAAGCTCCGCCCATTTTCTGCCTATCTTTACAAGTGGCTCCTCTTCCTGTCCTTAGTAAATGAATGCTTTTGAATCGTGAATAGGCTTAGTTGTGCCTCCTTAGTACCTCCCTCCCATGTGAACAGCCCATCTTACATGTGTCCTTACTATCTAGCTTTCATTAGCAGTTCGGGAGAACTATTTACTTAATGTCTTGCTGAAGCAGGCACGACATGTTGTCCGAGTGCATAGCAATGGTGGCCGCTTCCTTATATCCAGCCCCACACGGCACTGCGTCTTTAAAGCAGCACATTAGCAATGGAGTAACCAGAAGTGAGATGCCGGTGGCGTTCAACCCCCCCCCCCCCCCAGATTTTCAATATTCATGTTTTTTAAAGCAGCGCAGCACCCCATGCTTCAGCAATGGCAGCCGCTTATTTTATATCCAGCCCCACACAGAAATCGTGGTATCCTGGCTACAGCAATGGTGGCCACTTCTTGATTTTACTCTAGCGTGCCATGCGCTTTCACTTTAACAATAGAGATTCTGCACGATACCTGGCTACTGGTTGTTGTGCTGTTATTTAATTGAAACAAACACTATGAGACCCAATATTTAAATCCTCTTGGATCTGATTATTCATTATTTGTTTTTCTTTTACAGATTCAGAACGCTTTTGTATTATTTCATAGGCGTCTGAATATCAAGGAAACACTTATTAATTGTATCACTAATAGACTTAATTATATAAAACATATATACTCATATTAATAATGCTGTGACTAAACAAAAATACTTTTGGTGAGACATTTACAACATATAACAATGCACCTATATCTTCACCCACTGATTTTCACAAATGTTTTTTGAACATGACCTTTATACAAAAATCAGAAAGAGATGCAAAAGTGTCATCACATTTCTAAAGAATCCACATTTCAAAAAATTACGTACAGAAAAAAAGCCTTTCAAATAATTGTAATAATAACAATGGCGGCTGCTAATTTGATATCCAGACCCACACAGCACTCGTAGGATGCCGGCTTCAGCAATGACGGCCGCTTCTTGTTTTATTTGCGGCGTGCCATGCGCGCTTTCACTTTAAAAATGGTGCAAGCTTAATTTTTGTTATTAAGTGAGCGAGGTATGGTCTCTAATGTCCCAATATGCACAATAGGAGCCAACAAACCAACATTAATGACTAACTGGTGTGTCTCTATTGATTAATTCCTGCTATCATCAAATTAGGAAAACAAACAGCCTGATCTAGAAGGCCAATCCTCTGTACAACAATTACAATCCGCCAGCAGTAAGTAAATGTCAGAACACAAGTTACAATTCATGTACCTGTGCAAAACAAAGATTCAGATACCTTGTGTACAACCAATAACTCACACTCAATGTCTGCTTAATTACGATAAATGTAATATGTTTTGGCTTACAAGACAAATGCAATATGTGCCACGCTACGGTTCACCTGTTTGCTTTTTTATGATTCAAATACATGAACCAAATTAGGAATCACTCCTAATGTGTTCTAGATTCACATACACCAACACATGCTGTGCTGCCACTGAAATGCAACCTGTGTCGAACTCCAATTGCTACCCAATGTACTCTGGACTACTAATAAGAGCAATCAGAATTAACATAGCACCCATCACTCAACATTAGGGGTGACTGAGAACTGCAGCTGTAGCAAAGGGACGTCAACGAAAACCAAGCATTTGCAATGCAATAGGTCTCGCATTACTGAAAGTTTGTGCTATTGGCATTGCAAATAATAATGCTTGTTAGTTTTTTGTTGTTGTTAAACAATATCCCAGCAGTAGCATAAGTAAGGGTGTAGTACCTCATGTGGCTAATGGAGATCACTTTACAACTCCACAGGGACACCTAGTAACAGCCTGTGGTACTGCACCGTTTTCTTGCTTCCTGGATTATATTTTATTACTTATGGTGGGAAATTTTTTAACGAAAAAAGTACCTGACAAACATTACCATTTGCAACCTCAATAGATCAAACTTTCAGTAATACGATACCAAGTGCATTGCAAATGCTTGGTAATTTACCTGCCACGACAACCATTTAAATAGAGACATTTGACTGTATGAAGACAGATTCTCAACAAAATCTTGTATAATGACCATAAAGCTTCTGTATTATCATTCAGGCAAAAGAAATTGGATTACTTGACTATTGAGAGGAAATTGTCATTGTGTATTCAATTAATGATTTGGATTTCACAGTCAGTACCCTAAGTAATTTTGTTGTCCTCACACTAAGATTAACAATATGTACCAACAGCTCTCTCCCTTAATTGAAAAAGATTATAGAGGTTTTTAGATATATTCGGCAGTGTGATTTCACAGCCAATGCTTTTTTATTGCTGCTTGTCCCAGGGCTAAGATTAAATACACGTAACAAAGAAGATGGTTGGAAGAAAAACAAATACAAACGAGATAAGACCAATTTAAAACAAAAACCCAAAGAGAATCCCGAGAAGTGTGTCGAGTTCATCAAGAGTGTGTTTTGCATGGTAAAATCTATTTAATTTACTTGTGTCACATGCCCCTTATTCTTACTCATGCGAATACAACCACAACTGTACAACATTCAATATATTCAGTCTGCGTCCAACAGTATGCCTGCCCCCTGTCATTAATGTCATTACGTTTGCACGTAAGCCTCACTGACAACTTGAATACATCTGAAGGTGACAGCCTTATGGAAAGTGATTGAATCGACATCAGCTGATCTGTTGAAGAGAAGCCAAACACAAATGTATTAATTAGAACAGCAACACAAGTCGCTTTACAATGCAGTGCTTGACTGCCGTATTGCTCTCTAGGAACAAAAAGCCTGCAGCACTGTTTCTAGGAAAATCACTGTATTTTATTTATTTTGTGTCAGCTGATCAGATCACTCCACATGCTAGTAACATGTTTCAAGGTGTATACACTGAATTCATGCTCATAAGGTTGCTGGATGAAACAATGCAATTGCTCATTTTTCTTGAATGTCTTCAAAGTTCAGGTTCGCAGGAAGCCGTTACGAATGCTGGACCTGGGATTCTTGGTGTGGTTTTACCCCAACTTTTTGCCTTCACATTTTCAGTTTTTTTGCTGACTTTTGTTTTTGCTGGCCTTAGATCTCTACACACGGTACCACTGCTAACCAGTGCGAAAGTGCTTGTGTTCTCTCTTTTAAACATGGTAACATTGGCTTACAGCCAACTGGCCTATTTCATTTGTGTGTAAATCCCTTGTAAATTGGTACTACATGTATCCAGGGCCTGTAAATTAAATGCTACTGGTGGGCCTGCAGCACTGATTGTGCCATTCAATTAAGTAGCCCTTTAAAACATGTCCCAGTCTTGCCATTGCAGCATGTGCATGCAGGTTTAAAACTGCCAGTTCAGCCTGACAAAATTAACCTTTTGCCAGGCCTAAACCACCTTTTTCAATACAGATATGTCACTTGCAGGGTAGGTCCTAAACAGCCCATGAAGTAGGGTGCATTTGATTTAAAAAGTTGGACATGTCCTGATAGTGAAAATCTCCTAAATTCGTTTTTCACTACTGTGAAGCCATTGGATAACATTGGGTTAACTTATTATATTTAATAAGTGATATACTTTACTTGTGTTAGAAAATGGGTTGTTGGTTGACTGGGGTGTGAGCCATGACCAAGAAACAGCCACAATCCCTTGCACGGTGAACCACAAAATGTCACTAAATGAATCTGTGCATTTAACCAAGGGTAGCTTGGCACAAAAAGCAGTCAAGCTTAACTTAGAGGCAATGTGTAAGGTATTTATGCAGCACACAAACAGTTATAAAGTGAAAACTCCCAATCTGAATTTTAAAAATAGAGTACATTTTAACACCAAAATAACAAAAATCCAATCAGTAGAACTGGAGTTATGAATTTTTTAAGCTTTAGTGAAAACTAGCACCTAAATGATCAAAGCGCTAACCGTGGACATCTAGGTGCGCAAGACTGGGCCAAAGTCAGACAATATGGCCATTTGCGATGGAGCGCAGTTTTGATACAAGAAGTGGATTGGGTCTGGTCACCTCTTATTTTCAAACTTAGAAGAAATTCTGAGAAAAAGTGTCTGCGAAGGTAACGTTTAGTGAGAAAACATGTAAGAGGTGTCTGAGGAGTGAGCTTTGTCGGCAGATGGCCTTGGCTCAAAGCAGCAGTGAAGATTTCCATGTTCATACTTAGTTGCCGAAATGGAAGTCGAAAATCTCCAGTGGGATATGGCAAAGGGCTGCAGCCGAAGACTGTGTGACGAGGTAGGATACCCCTTTGTCAAAAGACCGCTGAAGTGGATTTGCTGCAGGGGAGAAGAATGTAGCAAGAGAAGCAGAGAAGTTAATCCAACTGATGATGCACCTTAGGCTGATAGGCCAGCAGGTCAGTCCCAGTGTCCTCCTGGTTCTCAGAGCAGTTTTTGACCCACATTTTTCCATATGTGTATTTTTGGAAATTGGCCATCTGGGCACCTTTGGCACCAAACTCAAGAGCCCAGGACTAGTGGGACACCTCTTCAGGGTCCAGGACTCACTAAGCCTGGGTCCAACTGCAGGTTCAAGATGGGCAAGAGCTTTTTGTGTCCCTTTGGCTCTGAACAGGAGCTAAGCAAACTGGTCATTGGGGTCACTTCAGGTAGTTCTGGGTGTAGGTGATGATTCAGAGCTCAACAGCAAGGCTAGCCTCTGAGGGTTCAAGGCAGGCCCCAGGCAGCAAAGCAGTCTTTCCAGATACAGCAGCAGTCTGGCAGAGTGCACATCAGATCACAGCAGCAGGCAGTGCTCTGACAGACTATCCACAGAACCAGTAGTGAACTGAGGAGTTAGTGTCTGACGTCCCCTTTTTATACCTTGGTGATGTGACTTTGGAAGGTGGGAGACGCATCCCTACAGTTGCTTTGAAGTGCATGGAATTTCCTGCCTCCTGTGCTCTGGCTCCAAGCTGGCTGCAGTAACAATGTGGGGCTGTTAGGCCCTTTGTGTGAAGGCAGAGCACAGGCTATTCAGTTGCAAGTGGGGTTGTGCTCAGCTCCACCCCTATTCTGCTAGTTCAGGGCCCATTCAGGCACACTCATTCCTTGTATTGTATGACTGTCTGGGGGGAGTTCACAAAATGTAAAAGTCAGTTACACCCAGTCGTGTGATCGAAGGCATGCTACAGGCACAAAAGGGCAGAAAATGCACTTCCTAAAAGTGACATTTTTTTAAATTGCAATCAAAACCTGATTTTACCATCTAAAAGGACTTCTCACCACAATTCCAAAGACACCAAACATGAAATCGTTACCATCTCCCAATTGGAAACTACAGCTAATTAAATGCAATAAGGAACCTTCAATGTTATCCTATGGGAGGGATAGGCCTCACAGTAGTGAAAAATAAATATAGACGTTTTCACTACCAGGACATGCCAAACTTAAAAGTACATGTCAAACCTGTTAACTACACAGCAACCGTCCCTATGGGCTACATAGGGCCTACCTTATGGGTGTCTTGTATGTAATAAAAGGGGAATTTAAGGCTTGGTGTCAAGCTGTCACCTGTTTCCAACCCTGGAGACGATACTGGAGCCAATGCTGGACCTCCTATCCCTCCATGTTACACAGCAAATCAAGGAATCCGAAACCTTAGATCTCACACCGTCCTCCTGTGGGGAAGGGGGGTTGGGATAAAATAAGAAAAGAGAGACCTGTGGTACTGGATCTGCTAAGGCTGTGCAACACTGAGTAACTTCTGAGACCTTCTATGTTTGCGAGGAAGATGTCCACTGGACCAGAACCCCTGGCTTTGAGATGTCACATTGCACTGGAAAGAAGAAAAGGAGGCAGTTATCATCAGTACACCAAAAGTCTCTACCTACAATGAATCATACATTGGGTTCAGGGACACAACCTTACAGGTTTCATCAGCAGCTCGGCATGAGAGCAGAATAATCAAAATCACAGATTGGAGTGTGTCACTCCTAGGAATAAACTTGAAATACAGATTTATTGGCACTCCAGGGGATAAACTCGGAACATATGTTGGAGGTAATTACACTCCCCGGGATTCACTCAGACCAAAGGTTGGAGTTACTTGCACTCATAAGAATACACTTGGAGTAAAGGTTGGAGTTACTTGCACCCCTAGGAATACATTTGAAACACAGGGTGAGGTACAAGGTTGATGCATACATCAAGGACCCTGAAGTGCTTTCTATTGTCACTCCTGTTGATAAGAGAAACACAGGACTAAAGTCTTTAATCCTTGTGCGATGACAGGTCTAGCATCAAGGTTGTAGGAAGGGTTTGGAGGATAAACACACAAGAAGCTCTGGAGAAACTCACAGAGAGGACATGGAAGAAATGTCTATAGTCTTTGAAGATGGGGATACACAGTCCTCTTTACTACTGTAGGAGGTTTAGTGCGCACTAAACTGATATCAAGTACTTAGCCTAAATCTTCCACTTGACTGAAGTTTGGAGATCTCAAAGCTTTCACTCAAGGAGTCACAGGGTGTCCATAGCAGTTGTGCAGGAGGGAGTGAGGAAGAAGACGTGAAGGGAGCTGGTGTAATTAAAACCACTAGTTTGGATGGTCTTCAAGGAGACTAGAGCGCTTATTGGTTCCAGCAGGATTCTTCAGGTGAGTGGGAAGTGTGAAGCTTGTTCCACAGATAGCAAGGCCAAGGCATGATTCGGGTTTAGGTGGGGTTCATATACCCTCTTGAAGTTTCAAAGGATATAGCTAGATCACGGTTGGCATGTGGGGTACATGGCCATCTGGAAGGTTCTCAAACTTTGGGAAAAACAAGTGTTAGTTCTCTCTCCTTGACCTTACAGAATGGGCAGGTGCAACTTGTTGATTGGAACCAAATATCAAAAAACAAAATGTATTGTTTTTGCTCAAATGTGCATAATGGAAAACAACATTTAGGCCCCAGTAACAGTGAGAGCAAGGCTTGATATTGGCTCATGGGGAAGCTTACAGGGGTTTAATGGGAAACCAAACCAAGGATCTAGGACAAGCGAGAGCAGTTAATCCATTTGTTCACAGGATTTGGGGAACTCTTGCAGGGGTTCAAGCTCAATGTAAATTATGGGTACTGGAGAAGCATTGGTCATGAGGGTGTTGGGAAAACAGTGGTTATGAGGGGGCTGGGTGAATAGCAGCTGTGTGGGTGCTGGGGAAATTTCAGGCATGAGGATGCTGGGAGAACTTCAGTCAATAAGGGTGGTGGGGGAACATCCATCATAAGGATACTGGGTAAACATCGGTCATGAAGATGCTGGGGGAATATCTGTCATGAGGGTGTTAGGGGGAACATCAGTTATATGGGTGCTGAGGGAACATCGGTCATGATATCATAGCATGCCATAGGGCACCATAGGGGTAAAGCAACTTGAGCCCTGCACGCCAGGCCCACTACACAGAGGGTGCATAAAGGGGTCCTGACACTTGGCAAGGGGATTTTAATATCCAGTGGATATGGCAGTTTAAAACTGCATTCAAACTGGAACAGCAGACCTGGGACATTTTTTTAAATGTTACTTAAGTGGGTGGTACAATAAGTGCTGCAGGCCCACTAGTAGCATTTAATTTCCAGGCCCTGGGTATATGGTATACCTCTCTACAAGGGACTTACAAATACATTAAATATGCCAATTGGGTATAAGCTAATTTAGCCATATTTTGGGGAGAGAGCACAAGCACTTCAGCTCTGTTTAGCAGTGGTAAAGTGCACAGAGTCTTATGGCCAACAAACACAAATTCCGTACAAAGTAGTGGGTATAAGGTAAAAGTTTTGGAAGTGTACCTGCAGACAGGGCTAGGTCCAACAACTTTCAAGTGGGAATGGGTAGAAGCATTGGGGTTGTTGTCTAAAGGATTATAATTTAAAACCATCTTGAGTGGTGAAGCCAGATTTTAAGTCACAATCATGAAAATGCCACTTTTAGAAAGCTGCCATTCTCTTATCCTAACCATTTGGTGCCTGCTGCCTGTATCCGGGGTCTAATAACTAGGTGTTGCTTGCATTTGGCCTTTGTGTATTGCTCTTAGACAGTGAGACAACTAAGGGAATAGGTGTTGGCAGGATGGGCCATCTCTAATTTGATGAGGGGGCAAGAGCTGTCATCTACCACATTTACCCATCACAAAGTCACAAGGGCTCTGACTGAGCACACTCACAAAGGGTCATTTGTGAGCTCAGACAAGCTGGGGACAGGGCAAAGGAGACAAGAAATTCCAAGCACCTCTGGGTATGGAAGCCTATAGAAATGTCTCCTACGTCAAAGTGGGCACCAGGTATAAATAATGAACCCTCAGACCCAACTCTTCAGTACATCTCTGGACCTGTGTAAGACTCAGAAGAGCTGCTGTGCTGCCCTGCAAGAAGGACTGCTACTCGGCTATCCTGCTGTCGTGCTGCCTGAGCAAGAATGACTGGATCTGCATTTAGAACCTAGGACCACTAGAGTGATACCAAGGGCTAGTTGGCTGGCCTGCTGATCAGAGTCTCAGGAAAAGAAAAGGCTCCAACCACCTTGAACCAAGCACCTGAACTCTGTCTGCTGTGAGCCATACCCCCAAGTGACCTGGCCCCTTGGAAGTGGGCCTGAATGTGCTCTGCCAGCCCAGCTGTGGTCCTGTGAGCAGAATCAATGCATCGCAACACATCTCCTTGCAGCCTCATCAGAACTGCCACTGCTCAATACATTCTCAATGCAGGACCTCGCATTGGTACCCACAGCTTCCTCAGAACTGCCGCTGTGAGAAGCATCCTCGATGCAGATCTTTGCATCACAGTGCCCTTTATTGAAGGCATCCTCTGCAATAACTCAGGACTTCGCATCGCAGTCATGCAGCTTCTTCAAACACGTGACTGCACAGCGCATCCTTGAAGCAGGACTTCACATTTCAAGCCCTCATCAATGGCATCCTCGACAATGACGCAGGACTCTGCATCCCGCATTTCAAGTCCTCATCAATGGCATCCTCGACAATGACGCAGGGCTCTGCATCATAGCCCTGCTGCTTCATTGGAACCAGCACTGCGCAATGCATTTTCGACACAGGATTTCACAATGCTCTGCAACCTGTATTAAAAGTACTTTGTTCAGTAGGCCTAACTTGGTCCCTGTCCCGGGCCTGTGCTTCATCATGATGGGCTTAAACCTTTGTCTTTGCCCTGGTCTGGCATGACCAGATAACCCCTAACAGCGCTTTGTGCTTAGACATTATTTTCACTTAAATCTGTCAAACTGCAAATCTCCATTTCTACTGATTGCTTTTTTTTAACATTTTTGATACAAGTAATTTGTTACATATTGCTCTATTTTTCTAAATTGTTGTGGATTTTTTATTGGGTTGTGTGTTCACTGTTTGAAGTGCTGCATTACTACTTGACATATTGCCTCTAAACTTATGAATCAGCCAGTCAGAATTGAAACCGGCCAGTCATTCTGGCTGGCTTACTACAGGAGCTCATCAGCCAGTCAGAGAACAGCCTCTAATCCCAAAGATTATGATTCATGGTTTCTGGCATGGTTGCCATGCCGGCCTATCCGACAAGGAAACTGTGTCAGAAAGCAAGTTTGGGGGCCCCTAGCAGAGCCCCCTTGTGTGCGCGGCCTCTGGTTTGGGGCCTAGGGGGCCCCATTGAACCCCCTGTAAATCCCTACACCCCGTGGCAGGCACCATAAGGTGCCTGCCACGGGATGCAGAGATTTACGACACCTCTCATTTCCCTATGGGAGCATATACTACGACCGGTTTATGGCCGTGACCCATTCGCCTATAGGGAAATGTTGGGATGCGACCGAACTGTGTTTGGTTGCATCCAAATCAGGTAGTTGGGACCACCGAACAGAGCTCGGTCGGTCCCATTTAGGAGTTGGTGTGAGTCGGAAGAAATTCTGCCCAACATCATAATAGGCCCTTAAGTGTCCTCCTACGTAGTGAGGTGATTTTTAATTTGTTCGACTTCTGTTGATTTATTGTTATTTGTGTACTTTCCATTTTCAGGTTTGTTTTGTATTTTAGAAGCGTTTGTACATTATTACTTAAGTAGCCAGATGAGACAAAAATGTTCTCATAAGATCTTTGCGAGACCAATTTGGTTTTTAACAACTTTCCTCTTTTGCAGGTGGCAATTAGGATGCCTATGAAAAGTCCTGTGTGAGAAAAGCTATTGGGTCTGTTCACTGATGTTGCCGTCAAAGCAGGTAATGGACGATCAGAGGGCATCAGCAATCAGAGAGGCATTTACCAACATAAAAGGATGAGGAAAGAAGTGGTGAGGATGGAGCAAGGTGGTCACAGAATCTGTCGAGATGGTCCAGCTAGTCAAAGGCACTGTCTTGTCAAGGCTAATATCCATTACAAGTTTGTAGGTGTGGGAGAATTTTGATTCACTAAGATGGTGACATTTACAGAGACCGTTGTTGTGACACACAAAGAATAAGGATTTTTAGTTAATAAAAACAAGATTGGAGTGTTCTTCTGTTGAATACAAAGAGAAAACATGAAGAAGCAGTAGATTGTGTGTACCTTGTGTGAATATAGCAGCATATCTTTGCATTGTGAGATCTTGGGTTGATGCAGTGTTCGCTGTGTGCAAAGATTGATTTGCCATGTGACAAACCACAGAAGGCAATTGACAAATGCTTCATTGCTTAAAGAATCACAATTTAATCATAAGGCACAATTATTGTTTATTTATTTATTGAAGAGTTTTATATAGCGCTGGCCCAACCCAAAGGTATCAGAGCGCTTCACAGCATGGGTAAAAACACACAGTTTGGCAGTCGTAAGCATAATGTTTTAAGGCGCAATTGGAAGTCTCGGCGCACTGAACGACAATGCAGGAAAGGAAGAGACAGAGAATCACAATATAGAGCGAAATGACTTGAGCTGAGCCTCTTTTAGGGGGAGGGGAAAGAAGGAGGGGTCAGGAAGGGGGTGAGGAAGAAGTCTAAGTGATGAAGTGACTGTGTCCTGCAAAGTGCAAGCTTAAGCGATTGAGCAGCGGCTATATATTCCAGAGAGAACGGTTGAGGAAGAGGTCTTTGAGGTGCCTTTTGAATTGTGTAAAGGAAGGGATAGTCCTGATCCGGACTGGGATTGAGTTCCAGATTTTGGGCGCATTTCCAGCGAAGGAACGAGAAGCGTTTTTTTGTTTGCGGATTTTCGGTGGGATGAGAAGTAGAGTGTTGGAACTTCTGAGGCTCCTAGTCTGACCGGCCTTCTTGAGTTTGGTGGCCAGGTATGCGGGTTTCCCTGTGTGCAGGGCTTTGTGCCTGAGGCAAGCCATTCTGAAATTGGCACGCATTTCAATTGGGAGCCATTTTAGCTCTCTGAGTGCGAGCTAGATGTGATCACACTTCTTAACTCCGGTGACCATTCTAGGTGCTGCATTGAGAGTTGATCTGAGGGGGGCTAGGTGGGAATTTGCTGTACCTGTGAGAACGGCATTCCCGTAGTCAAGTCTGGTCAGCACCAGGGATTGAGTAGCTTGTTTAAGGTCGTTAGGCGGGATGAAGGGTTTTATTTTGCTGAGTAGCTTCAGGTTGAGGAAGGCACTCTTTGTGGTGTTCCTGATGTGTTTAGTCATGTCAAGTTTTGGGTCAAGGGTGATTCCCAGAGATTTTGCAGAATCTGCCTGAGTGAGATTTTCGTTTAGAGCATCAATTGCTTTTAACCATTCTATGATTTGGGGGTTCTCCTCTTTGTTGGAGATGAGGAGGATTACCGTTTTGTCTTTGTTGAGTTTCAGGTGGTTTTGTGATAGCCAGTTTTGGACTTCTTTAAGAGTGTTGCTGAGTCTGCAAATGTCATCAATGGAGGAGGTTTCAAGGTAGATCTGGGTGTCATCAGCGTAGAGGGGGAAGGGGATGTTTGTCTTTTTGAGTATGGCAGTGAGGGGTTCCATGTAGATGTTAAACAGTTGAGGGAAAGAACTGATCCTTGGGGGACACCCCTGCTGACAGGGTGTAGGTCTGATGAGAAGTTTCTGATCTTTATTCTTTGGGTGCGGTTCTGGAGAAAAGAGGAGAACCACTTTAAAACCACCTCTTCTGCACCTACCCTTTCTTGAAGTACCATGATCAGTAGATTGTGGTCCACCGTGCCGAAGGCAGCCGATAAGTCCAGGAGTATGAGTAGGGATCATTGGCCTGCATCAAGTGATTTATGTAAATTATCAATGACATTGAGGATCGCAGTCTCTATGCTGCAGCCTTTTCTGAACCCTGATTGGTGGGTGTCTAAGAGGTTAATACAGTCTATGTGTTGAGTCCGTTGGAGGAAAACACACCTTTCCAGGATTTTAGCTAGGAGAGGAAGATTGGAGACAGGTCTGAAGTTATTCAGATCATTAGTGTCTATGCCCGTTTTTTTTCAGTAATGGCATGACTTGGCCGACTTTGAGGCAGTCTGGTATGACTCCAGTTGTAAGGGAGCTGTTGATGATCTTGGCCCAGAGCGGGGCTAGGGAGAGATAGAACTTTTTGGCCAGCTGGGCCGGTATAGGATCAGAGACGTGTGATAAAGATTTGGAGGTGGAGATCATTTTGGCTATCTCTGCTTCGGAGATGGAGTTGAAGGCTTTCCGGTGTTTTGGGGGGAGCTTGGGTGAGATAGCATCAGTCCCTAGGCACGCACTCTTGTAAGGGGAGCTGCAGTTGACGTCTAGGGAGAGCTCAATCTTGGTGATTTTGTCATTGAAGAAGATGGCGAAGTTCTCACACAGGTCTTTGGAGGCAAGAACTGAGGATGCAGGGGGTTTGGAGGTTTATTGCCGAATGACCTTGAAGAGTTTCTTGTGCCTATTTTTTGCGTTGTCTAAAGCATTGCAAAAGAAAGACGTTTTTTCATTCTTGATGTGGTTTTTGTACATCCTACGTATTGCTTTTAGTTGGTCTCGGAGGATGGGGGACGGGTTGTTCCGCCGGAGTCTTTCAGCAGCTCTTAGTACACAATATTCTACACCAGTGGTTCCCAAACTTTTCACTCCCGAGGACCCCCATTGAGTCACTACTAGAAGCCGGGGACCCCCAGGCAATTTGTATGATTTAAATGTCAAATATTAAAACTGTAATTTGAAGAAAAAAAACCTGCACATGTGTGCACATCAAACAAAGACTAGACTTGAATTACTAAAGATTTTAGTACTTTTATATTAAAAATATTTGCAAAAAACGAAAAATCCTAGTAGGAAGGTTGGTGGTGCGTCTCGCAACTACCTTTACATTGTTTGGTTTTATTTTGCATCCCAAGGCTCCTACTCCTGCCTAGGCTGGACTGGAATCTTAAAGCTGCTCTGGCAAATGTTGTCAGACCTGTCCCCGCACAGTGCACAGCGAGTGAGCCTGACCCGTACAAAGGAGGTTTTGGGGGCCTCTCCACCAAGAAAATTTGGGGTAAAATTGTGTTTTTACAACACATTTGTCATTATATATTGAATTGTTTTAGCTTTCAAAGCATAGTAAATAATGACCTTACTATGCACCAGGATACAACAATCTTTTGTCAATCTTTAATGATTGACAATCTTCATGATTCCCTCACTTCTGCCCTCCAACAGTGCCTCTCATCTCTCCATAGCCCCACTGTCACATGTATTTAATTTGTTTTATAGCACATCTCATACCACTGTAGGGTGTCAGAGCACTTTCCATCACACACATACAGAGACAATTAATCATGCATGTGTAAATCAGTGAATAGAAAATGTTACATAAGGCAAAGGGTACAACAAGGTGTGGGATTCACAAATCATCCATACTGGTAGGCATTTTGTAAGAGTGCTTGGTCTGGAGAAGCACAAACTCAGGATTCAGAAAATAACACAGGGGTTAGCATTGAGTTTGATAATAAGGATTTATTTCTCCCCAAACCAACCTTTTGAGCAGCATCGGGATAATGAAAGACTGGGAAAAAGCATAACTTACTAATTTGTACCATGCAGTTTGCATGCAGCTCTTTGATGGCAGTGAACTTACGAACTGCACAATAACAAAAGAGTCTCTGTGGCAAAAGCAGGAACGCACTGAGCTATGCACAAAACAAAATACTGTTTTTTAAAAAAATGTTATGCATGGTAGACATTCTTTGCAGCAGGCATGTTAACCATCTGGGCTTCCTAATATGAGTCAAAGCTGCCACTGGGCAAAACCCCCATCTCTCTCCAGCAAATTCATTAATCACCTGAGTTATCTTGACACTTTTATTGCTGCCCAAAAACTACTGATTATGCAAGGAACTTTGCAGTGCTTTTAAAACTGCTCCCTGCGGACCCCCTGGGAATGTGTCACGGACCCCTGGGGGTCCCCGGACCCCAGTTTGGGAACCACTGTTCTACACAATAAGTAACAGAAAGAAACTTTTTGTCTGTGGTCTGTGAAGTTTATTTTGAGGACACCCTGGCACTAAGTCATCAAGCACCACCTAGTACTTGTAAAAGGTCTGAAGTAGTTCAAATTCAAAATATTTTTGTATGTAGGCGGGGATGCTGTTTTTTTTTATAAAACAAACATAAGTGCAGTAATTGTAAAGCATAAACATTTATAAAGGGAAAACTGACAATAGTTTAATCAAATGTAGGATGTTACAAAAAATATACACAATATTTAATATGATTCTGAACCTTATATATCATGCATACTTCAGGCACAGATTTCAAATTGTTGATGCTTCGTATAAACTGGAAAGACTCGGCATTAGAGTGGATGGAGAATTGAGCGATTCTCATATTTTTATGAAAATTATAAAATAGTTCTATGTTTTTTAAGTGTGGTACTTGACCCAATACAGTTTCACCACTGTGTAATTAGTTTGTGACATTAAATAGTTCTTTGTAAAGTTGAAAAGTTTTGGTAAATGACCCATTAATTATGAATGAATGGGAAATATTTTGCCAATGATTTGCTCTAGTTGAAGAGAACAATAAGGCGTTAGGATTCACGATTGGTTGTGGTTTCACAGGAGCGAAGATAATCGGCCAGTGAGCCTCCAGCCTGTATATGAACAAGCCTAGGAATAATGCTACCTTGGTCCCAAGAAGGGTAAGTGAAGAGAGAGAGACAGAAAGACAGGCGATGTCCTGGTGTCATGCTGGCTCAGCACACTTAAGGATAATCTCAAAGACTCACTAGACCTTCAGGTTTCTAAATGAAAAACAAGGAATACATTAGAAATCTGTCATTGACATTATCCCCTGGGACCCACACATATAATTATCTTACCGGGGTTAGGTAGAGAGACTACTGTATCTAACTCTCCAGCTACCAGGACACAGCCAGAAAACCAAATGTTGGAAGCTCAGGTCGTGGGAGAGTCATTGGCCTCAGAGTCGCAGAGATGCAGAGCACCTAGTTGGAGAAATTCATCATGTTGAGTAGTGCAGAACTGTAAGGATGTAGAGAAAGAGACAGGAAACAACTAGAATCCTGTCTAGTTGGGACCTAACTGGCTAGGGAAATCAGTAATGAGAAAATCAACAAAAATGCAAGAATATCAAACTGGTGCAAACTAGGATAAAATTAGAGGAATCCCAGCAACCACCTTTGGAAAGTATCGACCTCTATGTTTTCTCTCCTTTTAGCTGATGCTGCTTTTCATACCCAGGAAGTGTAACCTGTTCCTGACATGGCAAGCCTAAGGCTTCTCTGCCCCAGCTGCGAAGGGCTTTCCCAGCAGTGGCGTCTGGTGACATTTGAAAGTGGTTAGGTGTAAAAGTCGTGAATGAGTGTTACGTCACGAGCAAAGAGAGCGAGCCCGACTATCATAAGGGAGGTTTGGGGGCATTATTGTAAAAGAAAAAAAACGGTGGGCAAAATATTCCTTTAAAAATTATAATATGAGTAAAGCTGCATGATTGTAAAATGGAATGCCCATTTCAGTGGAAACGTGCTATTTGTGAATGACAATGCACTACTGCACCATCCTTAAGCAATATGTTTGCGACAGTGGGCCCCAAACTGCACGACCACCAGCTACATACAACACCCTTACGGACGACAAGCCTGCTCCTTGTGTTCCACAAGTTTGTTTCAGCTCATTAATAAAGGCGGGTTCACTTTCATTTCGGGATTACACTGCTTAAGCAAAACTCTTAGAAAATTAAAGAGGGGGATAAAAAAGATCAGGCGCTAAAGAGATAAAAAAATCTTTGCTACAATTGACGCTTGTGAGTTCCTGGTCAAAGCAATGTATTAAACTGAAGGGATGACAGCATGTGACAATACACCGATAGCTTCACAGAAGACAATAGAACACATTAGCAGTCCAGGATTTTAAGTAATGCCATCATCTAAATTCAGCTGCATGAGTTTAGGAATGGAGATATAAAGATTGAATGCCAATAACAAATGACAGTAGTTATAAGAGGGAAGCACTTTCAAATGACCATTGACTAATAATTACAGCAGATAAAGATAGAAAGACAATGGTAAAAATGAAAACAGACGATTTAGCAGAAAATTGAGCAAATGGCTACTAAGTGACTGTAGGAAAGCAGGATCTGCACTTATGTTGCCCCCACTTTTTTTCTGATGTATACACTGGTTTCTGGCTATAGTCTGGATGGGTCCCTGCTAATCAGGGCCCCAGTCTATCTGTTCTCTCTAAACAACTTGGTGTGCATACTAGATGCACTAGTGCTTGGATACTGTGGTACCTTATGAGCCCCTAGTATATGGCCCCTTAGGTACCTAGGGCATAGGCACTTCACAGGCCTACCAGGGGCTGAAGCATGTATCATGCCACCCCTGGAAAGCAGACTCAATCTGACACCACAGGCTTGCTACTGCAGCCTGGGTGAGGTAGTGTTAGCACTCCTCACTGAGGTATAGGTTCCTATATCTCACCATACACACACATATAAACCTATCAGCCACACCTATGGCAGGCCCTATCAATCCTGAGGGCAGGGTGCTTGGTTTACTATGTGAGGGGGTGCCGTGCCTCTGCTTGAGCAGGACCCCTCTGCAGCTGGCAGAGTCTATTCTCTGTGGCTGTTTGTAGATGCGGTTAAACCATATACTCTTAAGTGCATTATAACCTACCGATAAATGCTAACTTTAGAATGACGGCATCAAAACATGTCGTGTTTGGTGTCAAACAACTTGGAATCATACCCCCACACCAGTAACTGATGTGGGAGTATGATCCCACCCTTCTAGAGGGGGCGACATGTACCTACTGTGGTAACACGGTAGAAATCTGAAAGAGCCCTGGCATCACAAAATGGATGCCACCAGCACAGACACTGGGCTGCCCTCCTGCTGCTGACTGAACCTCGCAGTGGAGGAGGCCCAACAATATGCATCCTGTCACAGGGAGGTGGCACCACCTTCCAGACAGGATTTAGTGTATTGGGGCTGGGTGGGTGCACTCCTAGAGTGCTTTGAAGTCCTGCACTGGGGGAGCAGTAGGTTCCTCTGTGCATATGCCAGGTCAAACCGGTTCAGGGGCTACCTGTCCCTGCTCTGGCGCGAAACTGGACAAAGGGAAGTGGGTGTAACCACCCCCTACCCTGACCCTCCCAGAGGAGTGGTCATAAAGCTAGTCCCTCCCTTTCTTTTAGTATAAGATAGGGAACCCTTGCCATTGCAAACTAGATAACCCTGGAAGATGCTTTACAAGAAGAATCCTGGCCCTTCGACGTTCCACTACCTTTGGAAGACAGAAGAATCTCCCTTGGAGTCAAGGAGTGACTCCCCTGCTTGGCAGGCACCAAAAACTCTAATCAATGGTCGCAAACTTTCCTGCTCCCGCCGGAGTCCGAAGTCCCTGCAGCCCCAGAAGTGGATTTCCTGACTTCTTGACGGCCATTGTGAGTCCCCAGCAGAGCTGAGGCAAGTGGACCCCACGATTGATGAGAAACTGTAATACCTGGGTACCGTGCACTATTGTCAAGTGCAACCCCTTCACGACGTTCTACGAACTTGTGCTTTAGACCATTTGTGGCCCAAGCCTCCAGCAGGTTGTGCACCGAAAATCAGAGGCCTACCCCATCCTGAGTGACCGTGGGCTCCTGTGAAGCATTTCCTCATGAGGCGTCTTTGCGATCCCTTGCCTGCTGGCTTGAGGGTCCCCTGAAGACTTCCTGATCAAACCAAAGGGCTCCCCTGGTTCCTCAAGCCCTACCCTCACTCACCTTTGCTGGGTGAGTCCCTCAGACCTTGCTGGTCTGCGCCGCTGACTTTATTCCCTTTCCACAAGACTAGCTGTTGCAAGGGCTTGTTGGCTCCAATCAGGTTGCCGATACCTCAGTAAGCTGCAAACGTTATGGGACACTCCGAATCCAGCTGCTGGTCATCGTCGATGCCTCCTGGTCCTCGTGAGCGAAGAGTCAAAACACCCTTGATCACCTGAAATCACCCGACTTCCGTGGGCATCCATCTTCCTGGCCCCGGGTCACTGGCAAGTGACTGTGAACACTGTCCCTTCTATTTTCAGGTCATCTTCATCTTGAATCCAGCCTTGGATTCCACCGGACACTTCTTCAGTCTTCGCAGCAGCAAATCTTCTTTGGTCTCCATAGAAAACAGCGACGCGACCCGACACCAAAAGACACCTATGCACCCGGCTTCCCTAGGTGAGGTAACTCGTGCACTCCGGTGCCCTAGTGTGTGTTGGCCCTCGAATTACTTACCTTGTAAGTGGCTTGCTTGTAGACTTCCTAGAAGTACCCTAAAACTTTAAAAATCCAACAGCGACTTGCTCCATTGAAATCAATAGGGAACCCGTGGCTGTGTTCTCCCACTGCACGCGTCTCCTGTGGGTCTTTTACTTACCTGCTTCTGCTGCATTAGTGAAGCCCCAGCGATTCTACAGGCCCTAGGCCTTGTCCCTCTGCAAGTCGACTTTCCTAAACCTCTTTTTTAGTATATGGTCTGGTACGCCCCTGGGGCCCCAGCCAAATTTGTGCTTAACTTATTGTGAAACGTTGATATTTGAATGTGTTCCTGCCTTCTAATCTCATAAAGAGATTAGTAGAGTGTGTCTAGAAATGAATACATATATATTTGATATATATACCTGTGTGATATCCTTTCATTTGGTAATTCAAGAGATTATAAGGTAAAACAGGCTGCTTTACATTCCTCAGAGACTTAGCCTGAAGGCTGCTCTCCACAGCTACCACTAGGCTAGCTTTCTTTAAAAGGTTGTCTTAACCTATCTACCATAAGAGTCGAATTGGACTGGTGCAAGGTGGCCACTATAACTAGTGACCAGCATATGCCAGGCCAACTTCTCACAGTGACATAACGGCAAATGAGGAGAGGGGGCAGGGGAGCAAGCAGGATGAAGCCATGCAGGTCAGGCAGGCAGGCGGCGAATGTCAGCGTGGAGGGAGGAGGGGAAGAATCGATGCTGCGCAGCACTATAAACCCAGCGCTGCCTCTGGCCAATGTGGTCAGCATGATAAGTGAGAAGCAGATGGCAGTGGAAAAATGGAGCGCTAAGCAATAGTATGGCACAGCAGCGGACAGGGCTCTGGGCTAATAGCAGCTTGCAATTACACATGTTAAGCCCAGGCATGTAGAGCGTGCAGTACAAAGAGAGTGTCATATCATTTATTGACCCAGTGGTTTGAGTTTTGAAGCTCCTCAAAAAAAGTGTTGCCACTTATCATTCCCCTTTATCTCTCCTCCCTCCCCCTCCTTTCTTTTCTCCCTTCTTTCTTTCCCTCTCTCCTTCTTCTCAAATACTAAATCACACTTGTCCAAGTATAGGTTCGGAAGGTTCAAATTAGTTTTAATTGCATATTTCCTATTATAGTCCCAATTTTGTTATTCCTTTTTCTAGTAATGTTACTTTTTGACCTCTGCTTGTACAATGTATACTAATGTTCTACTTCGTAATTCATCTCAATAAAACATTCTAAACTTAGAAGAAATAAAAAATGATCTGTGGACCTGCAGTAGTACTTAAAAGCGAGACTTATATGATGCCAGTTGGGAAAGAAGACATGGGGGAAGCAGAAAACTTTTCAAAGGACTTGAAATATTCCGGCCATTAGAGCTTTCCAAAAACACAATGGCCTCCCTCGCAGGTATGGCAAATACGATATGCTGCCAACATTCACCTGCCTCCTTAATAATTTCACTTGAAGCAGCTCAAAAAGAAATAAACACCTGTCACTCGACCTGTATTTCCTCTCTTTGACTGTTTCTTTTCATGAAATGTTATTTCTTTGGATTGCTGGTAGCCCTCTATCTGAAAAAGTATTGATCCGATACAACATGAGCTTGACCTGGCTGCAGGCAGGAGCACATTGATGAATGTAGCCTGAAAGCACGCATTCTGCAGCAGCAATCCACCTCGCTGGGACATGCCCAGCAGGAGGGAGGTAGACTCAGCCGACAGGCACCGTAGAGATGGCCATATATTTTCAGATTTTACATGCACGCTTGGAAACCTATATCATTCACCTTTCTTTTTAAAGTAGGTAGGTAGCTTTTATTGTTTAGTTAGTTAAAACTATATAAAAAAAATAGACAACATGCAACGGATTTCTTAATTAAAAGGAAACATGAACTACATCGTTCACCTGTACATTGTTTAATTTCATTGGGATGAAAGCAGGAAATGTCACAGAATGAGAATCACATAATAAAGAGACAGTGCCACAGGGTGACAATAAAGTGTAAGCCTCCTTTAGAAAATAAAGGAAATGCCTGCCGTGAGTGGTAACGTAAGAGATTAGATAACAGAAAAAGTAAATATATCACTGATGCACCATTGGTTTATATTGAAAGATGGTGTCGTGTATTTCATTTATGCACATAACGATTTTAAAACAGTATACAAAACAAATTGGTAGCAGGTGGGGATGCTAAACGAGATAACTATTTTTTGTGCATTTTTCAAAGTTTCTTCGCATTTACTAAAAACAACTCAATTAGAATGTTACCAAAAAAACTAAGCATGAGACACGTTGCATATTTTTATAAAGTTTGTAGAGAATCTCTCCCCACCTGAACAGAAGACTTTTCACCCCTCCCCTCCTGTGCCTTCGACTCACTGCTGTTTGAAGCAATGTACTACAAATTGGCTTCTTTCACCACTGAGTAATTTGGCGATTTAATGATCTTTGGCTGGCACTCGTTTTCCCGCTGACACGTGCACACATCTTCTCATCTAGAAAGATAGGTAAGCAGGTAATGTACTCCCTGAAAAAATCTGCCCGGTCCTTTCCGGTCACAGGTCCCTGTTGTAGTGCGATGTAATTTGTCCTTTCTTCTGCCCGAGATCAATAAAATAAGTAGTAAAAGAATTTAAAACTGAAACCAGGTAGATTTTGGACATCACCACCACTTGTCTTTCAGCAAAATGCCTGTGAAATTTGACGAGTGAATCCTCACTGAATAATCACAGAACTTTGGGCTAGACTTACTGATTAACACACTCCAAGCCTCGGTAATTATGACGGAAGAAGAACGTGGGCACCGCTGAACTCCATTGGGACTGGTTGCAATAGCAGAGAGGCCGACCTGCGTCTCCTAAGCCAATTCCGACGCTGCTTCTTGTTATCAAACCCCATGGAAGAAGCACCAGGATCGGCTGGACCAAACAAACGCAGTGCTCCTTAAGAGACCAAGGGGTTGCAGCTGCAACCCCACCCCCTCACTAACGTTGCACATAGGAGAAGCCTCCAGTGCGCATGTTGGGTTGGATGCAGAAAAGCACCGGTCCAACCCAACATGAGCACTTTACTACAAACCAAGACTGCTGGGAAATCCAACCCAGGCCTACCCACCCTGCGCAGTCATTAATTCTAATTGGCACCGCCTTTGAAATGAATACATCGCGGCCGCCCGGTGGTAGAAAAACCTTAAACTAAATGATTTACTACTACTGCAGTCAAGGGGTGCAAAAAAGGTAGAGGGGGCGACGCCCCAGCACCTTACCAGGGCAGCCGTCCCGGCGCCACTGTTTCCCAGCCTCCATCCAGAGGTTTTATGCTTATTTTGCAAGTAAGCCCTTTCCTAACTGTAAAGTCCCCTGCAGTATGACTGGGACAGCTAGGGAGCAGCCATGGATAGACGACACATACTCATGGATTACTGTCTGGGCCGGAAGCCCTGTGCGACCCCCGCCCGTTTATTTAAGCTCTCAGGCCACACCTGGCCAGAGAGTGTTACATTGTGTGATTGCCCTTTCAGGCAATGGGACCCTCGCGTGGTGAAAGACTAGTCTGTTAAATCCCATCCCAAATCAGTGTCCAACCAGAATGTCAACAATGGGTCAACATGCGAAGTCTGCCAGTCTCTGATTCGGCCTGGGGTTTGGTCTCAAATTGTACCGATGCTGCAAGTCGCGTTGGCATCTCACCGGGCTGGCTGCTGACGCAGTGTCCCTGATGTTATCTTGTCGATTTCGATTTAAATAAACTTTATTCGACAGTTAAGTCATGAAAGTATCATACATTTGCCAGCTACATACACATGCTAAAGCATACGTTAGAACAATACATAACATATTTCCATAGACACAAAATTTTTCAAGCTTACACCTGTACTAAACATCAGTTTGGATAGACAACAATGATATCTAGTGAAACAGATAGTAAAGAAAAAACTTCCTAGCTTAATTTAAATTAAACAGATAGATCCAAAATTAAAAGATACATTATACATGACTTCAAACCAACGCTACTAGATTGGCACTTTTAATATTTGTCTGTCTGAAACGTATTATCCAGGCCCACTTTATATACTTTGCCATTGCAATTGCAATTAGTGGGCTAGGATCAGAACACAAAATTCTTAATGCCTCTACATGTCTACGGGTGCCTAAGAGGCGACAGACAGGTAGTACCCATTTTTTCCGTGGGAGCTCATAAAGGGGACAGAAGAAGACAAAATGGCTCAAGGACTCAATCTTGTCCCTACATTTTGGACATTTGTCCGAGGACCCTTTTGCCCATTTTGATGTAAATGAGGTAATAGGGAGAGTGCCTATCCTAAACTGAAAAAAAAGTTTGCGATCACTTGGTGCATCTATCAGATCCCAATAACGTTCCTGACTGGGATGGGCCTTGATCTCTAGGTATCTAGCTGTTAGCTGGCCAGTGCAACCCCTTGCCGCAGATTCAATGGCGATAAATTCCCAGTACTTGGTTTTAACAATTTCCTTTGAGGGGAAAACAGCATTTAGGGGATCGTCCCAAAGGTTGTTCCAACCCAATCTGTAGAGTAACACCTTGATGGACCTCAACCAATCTATTTTATGGAAGTGATCTTTCTCCATTATTTCTTTTAGGCCCAACGCATAATGCTTTAACTCCTCAGTTGACCAGATCCTACGCCAATAAAGCAATGGTCGCAAATTGGCAGTGTCTTGTATGGTTTTCAGACCTAGGTCCCAGAAAAGGGGTAACAAAGGAGTACTTTGCGGTACGCCAACGACTTTCCTTATAAACTCGCTCTCTATGGCGTTCAATCGCTTAGGGTTACTTCCATATCCCCATAGCTCAGAACCATATAAGGATGAGCTACGTACCTTCATCGTATAGACCTCAAGGAGTGGAACTATTGGCTGGGTCTGCGAGGTTTTGAATCTTTTTAGAAGAAAACCTGTCTGCTGTTTAAACTTCAAAATAGAAGAGTCTATTTGGCTTTTCCAGTACATGTTCTTCTGTAATGTTACTCCCAGATAGGTGAAGGCATCCACCTGTTCCAGGGGGGAGCCATTCATTACAATTACGCTACTGAAGGGTTTATACGATCTACACGGGTTCGGGCCATTTAAAACCATAAACTTGGTCTTGGAGACGTTAATCTCCAAACCACGTAACAAGCAGAATTCTTCAAAGCGCCGGAGGGTCAGCTGTAGGCCACTCGGAGTTTTCGAAATCAGCAGAGTGTCGTCCGCGAACATGAGGACAGGAATGCGGGTACCGGCCATTGCTGGAGCATCTGAGGGGGCCCGGGAGAGGAACTCGGCCACCCCGTTCACGAAGAGCGAGAACAAGGTCGGTGCCAAGACACAGCCTTGCCGCACTCCTCGCTCCACGGGGAAAGACTCCGTAACCTCGCCCTGCCTTCCCCACCGGACCCGAGCAAAATTGCCCTCATGTAAGCGGACGACCAATGCCAACAACTCCGGAGCCATCCCCAAACCCTCCAATACTTGCCACAGCTTGTCACGTGGGACCAAGTCGAAGGCCGCCCGCAGGTCGACGAACACAGCATACAAAACCCCTTTTTCCAGGACCACTGTCCTCCAATAGAGGACGATGAACCTGAAAACCTGGTCTATAGTGCTGGTTTTAGGGCGAAACCCCGCCTGCAATGGGCTTAGCACATTACTGGATTCCATCCAGGTCTGGATTTTGCCCAAAACCAGCCTGCCCAAAATCTTTTGAAAAGCATCTATCAGGCTAATGGGTCTATAATTACAAGCCAACGATTTATCCCCTTTTTTATATATTGGGACGATTTCCGCACCTTTCCAAGAGTACGGGATCGGCATTCCCTGTGCAATAGCATTTGCTAGGTGCATGATATACAGTGACCACCTCTCTCTTTTATACAAAAAAACGTCGGCCGGGATACAGTCCATACCGGGCGCACGACCCTGGATGACCTTATCGAGCGCAATGTCAACATCCCCGACACTGAACACAGGGGTATCATAAAACGGCCTTGCCTGAGAAGGCTTACTAGCTTCCTCAGGGCCTATCGAGTATTGAGACTTAAAAAAATCTACCCAAGAACTCTGTGGTACATGGTTGTGAGGGCTGTCAACTATTTCGCCCTTTTTCCATTTAAAAATGTTCCAGAATTTTTTCTGGTCTTTATAAGCACATGCTGCTTTTAATTCTTGCCACTCACATTCGTTCCAATCCTTTTTTGCTTTCCATAGGGCTTTTTTATGCGTATTGCTAGCAGATTTAATCTTGCTCGGATCTTTTGATATTAGGGCAAGTCCCAGCTCAGTGCGAGCATGTTTACAGGAGGCGTTATACCAACCCTCCTGTTTACTTCTTTGGGCTTTCAGCACTATGGGGGGTTTGCAAAAACAAGATTTTAGTTTTCCAACTAGTTTCCCATGGATTTCCTCAAATGCTACTGGGGGTGGACCTAAGTTACCTACTGCCGTAATTAACGACAGTGCCTCTTCAACGTGGAACTCTATACTATCCAACAAATCTGGGTGTTCTACAACGTAACGCCATTTAAGGTGGCGTTCGTTATTTGATAGAACTACCGCTGGACCATTCTTATCGAGAATTTGATCTTTGCTAGCTCCCATATTCAAATCAAACGCAGCTACTAGGGGATTGTGATCGCTTTCAATCCGTGTCTCAACCACCATATCCACTAACATATGCCACATCCTCAAATGGACTAAGAGGTAATCAATATTACTTGCCCTTGTGCCATTGTTATACGTTTTGTTGCACATCCTATCTGACTTGGTTCTACCATTGGCTGCCCTCAACTGGTTACCCAGACAGAACCCTTTCAGGTAAAGGGCCGCCTCTGTCCATTTGCCGACAGTCTTTACCTCAAGCTGTGGGACACCCCATTTTGCATCCTCTTCCTCTGTCAGGAGCATATCTTGAGACCCGAGTGGCTCAAAGGTAGTATTAAAGTCTCCAGCGATAAGTGGGAGCACGTCAAGGGGACTAGATTCTACTATGGTGTTTAATGCAGATATCACCTCAGATTTTTTCCCACCTGGTAAACCCCTTGCATATACATTGAAAATATCAATTTTAAGATTTTGCGGACTAGTCAGCCTAATTCCCAATATATCGGGGTTCTGTGTTTGGATAATTTGAATTTTGCATTCCAGGTTCTGTTTAACCCAGATGATCAGGCCTCCTGATGCCCGTCCCCTGGGCATTTTCACTGCCGGAGCAAAAAAATTCAAATATCCCAACATGAACACCGGGTCCACTCACCATGTCTCTTGAAAAAGACAGATGTCATGCTTACTGGTGAAATCCACCCAAAGGGGAGATGACAGCTTAGAGTTTATACCCGCCACGTTCCAAGATAAAAACAGAACGTGGCTTGCAGAGTTGGATCCCCCTTCCATACTCCCTGTAATTGGTATAGGGGAAGGGACTGTATCTTGACCAAGACAAGGCCTGGGGTTAATGCCTAAGATTTCATTCTGACATTCAACAGGAATGCCTTGTACACTGGTCTTTATCATATTTACTTGTACAAGGGATGTGTTGACATCACTACCATTATACGAATCGCTATCACACATACCCTCTTCTGCCGTTAAGAGCATATTTGTTTTACCACGTTTACCTAATGATAATAAGGATACACATGGTATAACATCGTTAGAGTGTATACTGCCATTAAACAGTCAGTCACAGTCCGCTAACCCGGAGAGTACATCGAATCTATTAATCGATCTTATGTCCTCGAAAAAGGTTCCGTTAGTCAGGGGGCCCCTACATGTATTCCCACCTGTAAACTGAGGCTTGGATACATAAAAGTAAGACAGTGGCACTGCATTTATCATAGACAAAGGAGCAGAAGCATTTTGGGGCCAGGAACAAATGTATTCCACACACCGTCTATCCCTGAAGTTAATAACAACACAATCCCCCTTGGATGATTTGGTATTTCTGCCCACCCAGTTTACATGCCTTACAAATAAGATCTCGGCACTCGTCTGGGCCGGTAGTGGTCGTTTGGTATTAAGCCAATGCGTGCATTTGTTTTTTAAATCCCAATAGGATTCCCTTGTCCCCTTCGCCAGGTTGGGAACCCCAGTTAAAATCACCACATAGGGGGCAGCTTCAGGGGGTAGATGTAAATCAATTAGGCCAGAAGAGGCCTGTGCACTAGACTGAATGATTGGAAACTGCCTGCCAATTCCTTCTCTGCTTTCCCTATGACTAGTTGGTATCGGGTGTGGGGGAGGATGCTCATCTACTATCCTAGCGTCTACTACTGGGGTCAGGTCAGGCTCATGGGGGATAGGTCGATTATCTAGTATAGAGTTAACCAAATTACTAGCAGCAGGTTTGGTCACAATCCGTTGGCCTGTTATACTAGAATGCTCTTTAGACGAGCTCAGGTGTTGTTTACCACCCCGAGAATTACCCGATGCAAGTGAGAGTTCCATGCATACGAGTCTACTCTCAATAGAGCCTAATCTTTCATAGATGGGATCACATAATTTCTTAACAATGCTTTCCATTTTGACCCAAAAAGATACTGTATCAGTTATTTCCGCATCCACCATCCCCAACGATGATAATGGGTGTGACCTAGATTTCGTTATTCGGGGTTTGAGGTGTGAGGCAACAGCCTTCGGTGGAGCTGGGGCTAGGGATTGACCAGCCTTAATATTAACGGTCTTCCCAGCGGCTTTCTTTTGGTTACCCCTACAGTTTTTTTTCAGGGTAGTGGCTGGTTGTTGCTTACCGGAAGCCGCATTTAGGTTGCTGGTTGAGCGAGTCTTAACCCCTAACAAGGGTTCAAAAGTGGAGTCCCCATTACCCATATTAACATTATCATCATTATCGTCCGTTATTTCGATCAAAGACGTGGGGCAAACCATTGACTCGTTAGCTTGTTCTTCCAACACGGGCGATACTAGGCTCGAAGAATCCAACCTTACAGGCTGACCACAGGGAGGTGATTTTGAGTTGACCATACTCCCCAAAGAAGACCTCTTGTCACAGAGAATGTCTAATGAAAGTCTTTTCTCAGTTAATTCAATGTCCTTAGCAAGGACTGTCTGCACTCTCACCAAGAAATTGTCCAGTGTTCCCATTAGAGCACCCCCAGTCGATTGCAAGGTAGGACCATCCCTTTTCTGCATTTTGTCCATTTTTGTCATCTGGTCACCGCGTTTTACAACAAAGTCCCTCTGAGGTACAAAGGTGCTGTAGTGAGCTTGCACTTACCAGGCTCCCAGGATTGCAAGCAGCAGGTGTTAGAGAGGGGTCCCGTTCCGTTCTCTGTCGTTCTCGGACGGGCTCAGACGGGCCCGCCCTTGGCCCGGGCTTCGCCCGGCGCGCGTCCGCGTGCGTCCCGCGAGGCGGATGCCGTGAGGAGTGTTATAGCGTCAGGGCGGGAGGGCGGGAGTACGGGAAGAGGACACAGCTGTGTTCAGGCACGGGGCTGCTGGTCCTCGCAGTCCCGCGTTGCACTCGCTTCCTCGGGTGACAGCCTCCGCTAAGAATTTCAGGCAACTCCTCCGCTGCTCTGGCTTGGGTAGACCCCTCCGTTAAAAGCACGTATTTAAAATCAGTGTCAATATCAAACTCCTTCCACGAACGGCACCCGCGAAGCGGGGGCCGTGAGGAGTGTTATAGCGTCAGGGCGGGAGGGCGGGAGTACGGGAAGAGGACACAGCTGTGTTCAGGCACGGGGCTGCTGGTCCTCGCAGTCCCGCGTTGCACTCGCTTCCTCGGGTGACAGCCTCCGCTAAGAATTTCAGGCAACTCCTCCGCTGCTCTGGCTTGGGTAGACCCCTCCGTTAAAAGCACGTATTTAAAATCAGTGTCAATATCAAACTCCTTCCACGAACGGCACCCGCGAAGCGGGGGCCGTGAGGAGTGTTATAGCGTCAGGGCGGGAGGGCGGGAGTACGGGAAGAGGACACAGCTGTGTTCAGGCACGGGGCTGCTGGTCCTCGCAGTCCCGCGTTGCACTCGCTTCCTCGGGTGACAGCCTCCGCTAAGAATTTCAGGCAACTCCTCCGCTGCTCTGGCTTGGGTAGACCCCTCCGTTAAAAGCACGTATTTAAAATCAGTGTCAATATCAAACTCCTTCCACGAACGGCACCCCGGCATCTTGTCCACATTCTGTGGGTGGAATGACAGGTTCGTAATTCCTGCTTTCAGTGTCATCTGTACGCAGTGACAGACCACCATTTGTAAGGTCCTCATCACCTAGGCCACTGGGAGGCGAAGGCTCAGCATCATCCGGTTGTACCCGCTTGAACCAGGATATGTTCCGGGTGATGGTCTCCCCTCCTTTCGTAGCGTTGACGGCAGTCCCGTTGATGTTCAGCCCTGTCCACAGTCCTGGCTCATACATTGTGTGAAATTTCCCTCCGCTGCGGCGCACTAGGACGGTACATCCGTTGCTGTGACTCGGGGTCGTGCTCTTCTTTGGCGGCTAGCTTTATTGTTAGTCACAGTTCGTCGAGTTTGTGTGTCACCTGGATTCTATGGTTCTGGCACCCAGCTGTCTGCCACTGGAATGGTGTCTCCCTGGGGCCCGGCCAGCATCAGTGCCCATGGCGACCGTTGCGTGGTGCAGTGTGGGGTACTTCGGTACTCTCTTAGAAATCGGTGAAGGGCTAGTTCAGGATTAGACTGTTTTGTCACTGCTATTCAGAGTATTTTGTTCAGTGTTCGGATGAAGCGTTCTGCCTCGCCATTTGCTTGCGGCCATTGTGGGGTGATGCGGTGGTGTTTGACTCCTAGCTGTGTTAGTAGTTCCTTGAACTCTCCTCCTTGGAACGGTGGTCTGTTGTCGGTTTTCACCTCTTGAGGTAGACCACACAGGGCGAACGCCTTCTCCAGCACTGGCTGCAGATATTTGAATGATGGTATGACTTCCATGAGAAGGTACTTCGTGTAACTGTCGACTAGGACAGCAGTCACTCTTCCGTTGGGGAAACTCCCGAAGTCTAGACTCACCCATGACCAC
The DNA here is from genome assembly GCF_964204655.1 of Triturus cristatus. NCBI lineage: Eukaryota > Metazoa > Chordata > Amphibia > Caudata > Salamandridae > Triturus > Triturus cristatus. Next base: position 259,070,657 of record NC_140593.1, on the reverse strand, counting down.
GGCGAGGGCGCTGGATCCTCTGTTATCACCGGCGCTGGCATTTCAGGGCTGCTGGTGAGTTGGCAGGCATGGCAGTTCCTAACAACGATGTCTACGGCCGCTTCTAAGCCAGGGAACCACACCTTTTCCCACATCCGCAACTTCATTCTCATGGTCCCATGATGGCCCTCATGCACCAGAACTTTCGCTTGTTCCTGGAGGCCTACTGGGATGACGATCCGTGACCCTCGTAGTACCATGCCACAGTCGGTAGCGCATAGTTCGTCGTGGACTCTCCACTTTTTCCCCAGCCGGGTTCGGTCTCCTTCGTTCCATCCTGTGATGCCTTGGAGGAATCCTTCCCATGATCCACGGTGTAGGGCTTCCAGTACTTTCTGAAGTACTGCGTTGTTATCCGTCTCTGCTTTGATCTCTTCTATCGTGAGGGCTCATGGGCAGGTCCATTGTGACAGCATGCACATGTATTCTTTGGTATATTGTTCCTGTTCATTGCCTTCTAGGAGCTCCTCTGGCGGGTGTCGTGACAGGAAGCCGGCCGGATTCTTGGCTCCGGGTCAGCACTCTATCTCCATCTGGTAATGCTGTAGTTGGATTGCCCACCTATCGATCCTGGGGGGCGGATGCGGAGCGGTGCCTCTGAACAGAGGGAGGAGTGGCTGGTGATCGGTTAAAACTTTGAAGGGGTGTCCACTGATATAGAGGTGAAAGGGGTTACAAGCCCATTTGATAGCGAGTGCTTCTCGTTCACTTTGGGTGTAACGAGCTTCGGTTGGTGTGAGCGCTTTGCTTGCGAACGCTAGTGGGGCCCACTTCACTGGCTCTGTCTCTTGGGCGAGGAGTGCTCCTAGCCCTACGGGGCTGGCGACCACTATTACTTCTGTCCGTTGTGCAGTGTCGAAGTAGGCCATGGTGGTTTTGCTCAAGAGGGTCGACTTTACCTTTTGGAACGCTTCTTCCTCTTCTTTTCCCCATTTCCATGCAGCATCTTTCTTGGTGAGAGCCCTTAGAGGTTCGGCTATTGTAGCAAGGTTGGTTATAAACTGACTACAGTATGTGGCCATGCCCATGAAACTACGGACTTCTGATGCTGTGTTAGGAGCCGGAGCTTGCTGAATGGCTTGCGATTTTCCGGGGTCTACTTGTACGCCGTCTTGACCGAATACATAGCCAAAGAACTCAATAGATTTTTGAAAGAATTGGCATTTGTCCTGGTGGAGTGTCACTCCATGGTCGACTAGGCGTTGTAGGGTGGCTTGGAGACAACAGTGATGTTCTTCTAGCGTTGCTGAATGTATGAGTATGTTGTCGCTGACGTAGAGGACCCCCTGAAGTCCTGATAACATCTCTCTGACTGCATTTTGGAATATCTCCGCTGCAGAAGAAATACCAAAATTCAACCGCTTGTAGCGACGTAGTGTTAGATGGGTTGAGAAAGTTGTAATGTACCTGCTTTCTTCCGCCAACTTCAGCTGGTGGTAGCCAGCATTGAGGTCGAGTTTCGAAAACTATCTGGAGCCGTTGAGATCAGCCAGGATGTCATCGACCATTGGGGTGAGTTGTCGCTCCCGCTTGATTGCTTGATATGGCATGCGCATGTCGATACAGAGGCGTATCTTCCTGGGCTGTTTAGTTTTTTCAGCAATGACCATGGGCGACACCCATGGCGTCGGTCCGGTGACCTTTTCTATTACTCCTTGCTGTTCTAGACTCTGCAACTCTTGCTCGACGAGCGGCTGGAGGTGAAATGGTATGCGGCGGTGTCGTAAGGCAACTAGTTTCACGGCCTTATCAATGTGTAGTTTCACCGGAGGCCTCTTCATGCACCCAAGGCCTTTGAAGTGTTGTGGGAACAGCTCAAGGATGTCATTGTTCCACAATGTCTTGACTGTGTTGGCGAACGCCACCAGCCCTAGATCCTCAGCCGTGTCGCTGCTACTAAGATGTCTGCCTCTTGGTCTATGACGTGGAATGTCGTAGTGACTTCGTGAGTGTCGGACTTGACCTGCACCTTCATCTTTCCTTTTAAAGGTAACGGCTTCTGACTTCCGTACATTAGGATTTTCACGTTTTATGGGGTTAACGCTGGCTTTGGCTTCAGTTGTTTGTATTGTTGGCAGCCCATGACGTTTACGGATGCCCCTGTGTCAATTAGGGCCGCCACTGGTGTTTCTACGATCTCGATGGCACATGTCGGTTAAGGTCTCCGTCTTCTCTTAAGGTCACTTGCGAATGATATCAGATAGGTTTCCGCCTCGTCATCCGTGGATGAGTCTTCTAAATACTGCTTCCGACTGGCTGTTGTTTTAATCACTTTGGGGTTCTCTGCCTCGTCGAGCGATAACTGTCCAACTGCTTTGGATGGTGGTCGTCTTCCGCACGCTCCTCTGCTTCGGGCTCCTCCCAGGCAGACACTTGCATAGTGATTGGGGATACCGCATTTGGAGCATGTCCGACCCTGTGCAGGGCATTCCTCTGGTGGGTGTTCTTCATTCCCACAGTAACCACAGCGCGACCCTCGCGCGTTCTTGGTTGACCATCGCCCTTGGGTGCCTCTGAATGGGGTGCGTATGGCATATGCTCTTTCCGTTTTGATCGTTGCTGGCTTTTCTGCTTGTTGTTCAAGCGCGGCATCCATGACTGTGCTCTGGCATCGGACAGTTCATGCGACCTTGCTAGGATAAGGATGATTCCTGGCTGTCGCAGTATGAGGGTCGAAGATGTTTGTTACGGCACTTGTGAATTGTCTGGGCTCTCACCTCCTTATTCTGGTCGTCGTCTGTGCAGGTACTGGCCAATTCTCGCAGGCGAGCGTGGAATGCGTCCATTGTTTCGCCTTCCCTCTGACGCACCTGACGGAGCTTGAAACGCTCATAGTCGGGGTTGAGTTGTGGGTCGAAATGGCCATTCAGCGCCCTGACGGCTGCGTCGTAGTCAGTGGGAGGGCCTGTGTTCGGGAGGTGAGCGAACAGTTTGTATATTTCTTCCCCACCAAAATGGAGTAGTAACAACCTTTTGACTTCGCCAACTGTCTCATGATTCACAGTGAAGTAATTCTTTAGCCTGCCAAGCCACACCATCCACCTGGGTGATGCCGTGGCAGGATCGATCAGCTCACTGAACAGGGGCAACGCTGTAATCTGGGAGTGTTGTGACTTGGGCTGCGCCACATGTTGAGAAGGGGGAGCGTTCTGTTGGCCCGCGGGCGCGGCTGTGGCACCAGGGTTTGACATGGTGGCCTTTTGGAGGCATCAGAGATGTGGTTCCTACCGTAGGTTAAGCTGAGCTGGGAAAGGAGCTACCTGGATCTGCCTTCCTTATTGTTCTCTCTTGACTATCACTCCTTTCTTCTCCCGGGATTTCAGGGTGATGAAACTCACTCCCCACAAGCTGGTATTTCCTCCCCTACGCGTGTGCACCACAGCCAGAGTCACTGGGCATGTGCTGGACCAAACAAGTGAGAGCAGCAAACTCAGCATGTTGGGGGCATGCAGTAGCTTCTTCCCACCAGCAGGTGGCGTGGCTCGTCCCCGCGAAGCAAAGAGGGAGAACCGGAGGGCCGTGGCAGGTACTGGATGTAGTTGGAGGGAGCACGCGTGCGCGAGACGAAAAGGCTGCGGGTGGGCACAGACTCACTGCGAGCAAGCAGGTGATGATGCGTGGAGGCCGGCAGGGTGGCACCGCATCTCCTCCGCGGTGACAAGCGATGAGTGCGGCAGCCGGATTCTGCCGCACACTTGCGGCTGCAGGTGTGCTTCAGGAAGTGACTGGAGCGCACCGGTCTTCGGCGCTGCGGGGTGATGAGCAGGCGCCACGAAGGGGCTCAGCCGGCACCAGGTCCACACCAACGGAGACAAAGCAGTGAGCAGGTATTGACGCCCACCCTCGTTGCCAGTGTAAAGTCCGCTGCAGTATGACTGGGAAGCTAGGGAGCAGCCATGCATAGATGACACATACTCGTGGGTTACTGTCTGGGCCGCAAGTCCTGTGCGACCTCCGCCCGTTTATTTAAGCTCTCTGGCCACGCCTGGCCAGAGAGTGTTACATTGTGTGATTGCTCTTCTGGGCTATGAGACCCTTGCGTGGTGAAAGACTAGACCGTTACACTGATAGCTTTCTGAATGAATGGCTACTAGAGAACCCCGCGTCAAAGGCTCATTTCTGTCATAAGTGGGCTGGCTTACTTGCAAATGTATTGACCGTTGCTCACAATTACAACAATTACTACAAACGTTCAGTTTGTGAATGGCATTGTATAGTATGTTTTGTGGTACTGCTGTACCTCTCCCCTTTGGTTTAAGTTATAGGCTATGGACCTCAAAGACAGCCAGTTGATAGATAGTGATGATCAAATTGATCTATTTCGTTATGTTTAATCATAGTTTGATGTTTCTTTTAATTGTGCGGTACAAATGGTATTAGAAAAACTACACCACACAGATTTGAAGATATGAAACAAATATCCCTGGCTACGGGTCTGTTTGCAATTTTGTGAGGTAGTAATTGTTTGTAAAACAGGGAAAAGTCCCTGGTGTGGGTAAAGAATTCAGAATAACCTTGAAATAACAATTATACAGTTCTGTACATTTGGAGGAAACATGGCTACAAAATAGAAACCTGGCAAGGGAAAGGCCCTGTAGCTTTTCTTAACTTTTTTCCAGTGTTTTTTTGACACATGTTATTTAGTTAAACGGCAAGGGATTAGCATCCCAATTCTGTTTGAAGTAAGGTGAGTAATGCATCCCAGGCATTTTTGGGGTATAAACAAGAATAGTTTTATCAAAGATATCCATATTGCTATACAGATTTGTGAAGCTAGCTCTTCTAGATCATTATTTACAATCTGAAGTATGAAGCAAAGGTTTTTCTATGTTTATTAGTCTTTCTTCACTACTCAAAATAATTGTGAGTGATTTCCATAACCATTTCCTATCCTTCTGGGATTGTAGAAAATATATCAATCGTGACTTTAAGTGTAATAGCAGCTATATAAACGTAAACATATACATCCGTGCCTTTTAGGAACACAGATCCAGCCTTTTGTTTGTTTTTATTCTTTAGTACAAAATAAACATATCACTATATAAAGCAGAATTAAAATCAATCTGATGCGTGGTTATCAAGCTGTGTTATAATTAGTGTATTACTAAGAATTTTATTTCTGCTAAATCGATACGTACACCAGCGTTGGTTATTACAATCACGCCAGCTTCGGTGATTAACAGCAAGTGAGCAAGGTTTTACTGGGGAGAATTAATGAAGCAGCAGGTGTGATCAATGAACTGGTAACTTGAAAATAAACTTCTATGACCTAGATAACATACTTTATAAAAAATCTTACAAGTCATTATTTTTGGCGTATTTTTATCAAGCACTGTGGTTTTTACTAATAAGGAGTATCAATATGAACAAAAGAGAGGTTTTGGTTGTATATCAAAATGTAAGCTGCTTTCCTTTGCATCAGAGGTGTGTGATATTACTTTCAGATAGGGAAACAGATCAATAGCACCCCCAGTCTGCTAAAAGCTTGCAGTAACATCTCACTGCAGATAAGTTAAGGCATGGCTTCCTGAACTTTTTAGAACCACGACCCAATTTTTAGAATGACAAACTTTCACCACCCTCCTGGCTTTAATGGACATGAGGTGGAGATGATATTATATTGTACTAGTAGACATGCCTTCCAAATTCTGTGATTTACAAAAATAACATACTCCTTACAATTGATTCATTCCTCTGTTACAGGAATTCCTTGTACATATCATGACCTTGACCACACCCTCTGATATGCCTTTATAAGACTGTGGACAAGATATTGATCTGTCCATAAAAGTGGCAGATGGTGAACTGCACTGGAGCTGACACACTCTTTAGAGTGGCCTGTGGAATCTGTTTACTGAAATCTCAAGACTTCTGAAAATCTTGACAGTGATATTAGCACGTTTGAAAGAACACTTTTTCTGCAGAATATGGCGTAAGGTCTCTTATCCATAGTATTGGATTTTTCATATATATTCAATTCAGTGGAAAAAACAAAGGTTACAGGGACGTTATATTTGGGTTCAGATTCCACACGTACAAAACTAGTGAAATTCAGCGGTTATAGTTACCTGAACTAACTGTAACTTACACCCCCACAATGCACAGCATATGACCTCACATATTACATCACTCATGACATGACCAGTGGCATCACTGATGACATTATCCAGTGAGTTTGAGTGTTTTGTAAACCTTTCTGACACTCAAAGATTTATACTAAGCTGAAGTTTAAAGTTAAATTACTATTCTTTCTGAACTACTAATGAGCGATACTTTTTCTAACATATGTTATCTGAGTAGTTTTGTGACTGTCTGTATCGGAGTTAGGTGTGTGAGTGGCTGTATGGTTGTGTGAGTGGGTGTGAGAGTGGCTGTATGGATCTATCACTCAGTGTGTGAGTGGCTATATTGGCCTGTTGCCTGTTGATGGGTGTGTGAGTGGCTGTTTGGGTCTGTAAATGTGGTTGTGAGCAGTGTTCTGGGTGTGTGATTGGGTATGTGATTGGTTGATAGGCATGTGAGTGGGTGTGTGAGTAGTTGTATGGGTGTGTGAGTAGGTGTCTGAGTAGCAGTGTGGTATGTGAGTGTGAGTGGTTGGAGGGGTATGTGAGTGGTTGTGGGGGCATGTGAGTGGGTTGGTTAGTGGTTGCTTGGGTGTATAAGTGGGTCTGTGAGTGCTTGTATGAGACTGTGAGGTGTTTTGTGGGTATGTAAGTTGGGGTGTGAGTTTTTTGTGTGTGTGTGTGAGTGGTTGTATGGGTGTTTGAGTGGGTGTGTGAGTAGCTGTATGGATCAGTGACTAGGTGTGTGAGTGGCTGTATGGGTCTGTGAGCGGGTGCATAAGCAGCTGTGTGGGTGTGTGAACAGTTTCATGAGTGGCTGCATGGATCTGTGAATAGGTGTGTAATTGCCTGTATGGCTCTGTGAATGGGTGTGTGAGTGGCTGTATGGATCTGCAAGTGGGTGTGTTAGTGGCTGTATGGATCTGTAGGTGTGTGTGTGCATGGCTGTATGAGTGGATGTGTAAGTAGTTTTGTGGGTGTGTGAGTGGCTGTGTGGGTCTATGAATGGGTGTGTGAGTGGTTATGTGGGTGTATGATTGGCTGTATTGGTCTGTGAGTGGGTGTGTTAGTGGTTTTTTCAGTGTGTGTAGGAAGCTGACTCTCTGTACAGTGCACTAAAATGAAGTACACTATGTAGAGAGCCCGATAAATCCTCAATTGGTATACAGAGGTATAAGTATATAATACTAACTCAATTTTCGTGTAAGTGTGGGCGAGCAGTTAGGCTTATCAGAGGGTAGTGATAAGCATTTGTTGTACTCACAGGGGCAATAAATGAGATACACACTCAAGAATAAATCCAAGACTAATTTCTACAAATAATATCGATATTCATGTATTTTTTAAGACCATGAACAGAGTTCTAAGGTAAGTACTTTCAGAGTTACAATTTTTAAAAGTTTGGAAAGTATATCACTTTTGTGCGCAATTACACACAATTAAAAGTATTCTTTTATCAAAGTATTTGAATAGAATACAATAACGAGTTTCATTTGAATACTCATTAACCAAACATTCTTGGTTGAGGGATGTTCCTGTCTTTGTTACATTGAGGGGCACCGTAATCTAGAAGGACTAAAATCAAGAAACGATCCACTGGCGGATTGATGTGCTACTGTTTAGGCCACCACTACCTTGTTGCGATATTGACACGATTAAAAGTAATGGGCTAGAAGTAGAAAACTACAATGCTTAAACGAAGTTCACCTACTCGTTGTAGATCAAAGTAGGGACCAAGTTCAAAGTTCCAGCAGGAGAAGTTCGGGTGCATCCTGACTCGGCTGGGAGCATAGTGCTGAGGGTCTTGGAAGCTGGCGCGCAATGACGAAGGGGGGCATTTGAAAGTACAGTGCACAGGAGGATGTACAGGCATGTGTGGTGGGTCTCCTTGGAGGGATCAGGTTGCAAGGGCTTGAGGATCACATAAGCACAGCTGGTTAAACAGTTCTGGGGCCGGTGGAGCCAGGTGTAGAGCGAACACTTCAGCCTGGCATTGTGAGTCTTGAGGTCCTCATGGTCAGTAACAGACAATTTGGAGAGGTGATCTCGGGACAGCGGGGCCTCTCAGGAAGTGGGTCTTGGGTGTCTCAATGTCCCTAAATGAGTGCTTGCTTCTGGTGCTTTGGGAGTCCAGTGTGCACTCTTCTTGATGGTGTTTGCTGGTACGCTGTGACTCTTGTAGGTCCTGGTGCCTCTAACCTTGGTGGAGAGGTAGATCTTACCCATCAGAGCTGTTGTACCTTTTCTTGGTTTGGTGCTCTGTAGAGGTTGCCTGGGAGCAGCAAGTTGACAAACCGGACTTAATTGCATTAGTACATGTGGTGTGCAGGGGAGAGATACCTTCGCTCCAAGGGAGCTTCTTAGCAGTTTCTCAAAGTCTGGAGGTGCTCTGGGGTTCTTGGAGTCCTTTCCAGTTCAGGTCAACACAGCAGGCAGCGATTTGTTAGTCCTTCAGGCAGCTGACAGGATTTTTTCTTCAGCAGCAGTGCTTGAATTCATGTGTAGCTGCCTACATAGTACTTGGCCTTACACTGGAAGACAGGTAGTAGCTAATGGGCTACCTACCTTTAGGGTGTATACACTCTGTAGTGACCACTTTCTAGTGGGAAGGGGCACTGCCCTAGCTCTGATAGTTTGTTTGCCCACCATCCCAAGATGATGGAATTTCAGGAAAGGGGTTCATCATGCCTCCCCAGCCCTAAAGATGGTGTAGGCTCAGCGGGGACCCTCCTCCTAATCTAACTAATGTTCCTGCCTTTTCTCCTACCAAAAGTGGAGCAGGAAAGGGCGCATTGCCTCCCCACTATTTGGATGTTCCTGTGTTGGATTTCAAATTTGATCTTAATTTTATAAAGCACTTGATTACCATAAGGCATCTTGGCACTGCTTCTGATAAGTGAGAGTACAAGGGGTTTAAAAGGAACAGTGTTAGTTGCTGAATAGCCAGTGTTTTAGTGATTTCCTTAATGACCATAGATTAAGACTGTACTTTAGCATGATGGTCAGTGAGTTTCACACTTTAGCTGTTCCTGCAATAAAGCTTTTTCCACCCCAGTGAGCTCTTTTAATTCTGGAGATCATTAAGAGCTTGGCAGTGGTTGATCTCAGATTCCTGGATTGAGTGTACCAGGTAAAGCGATGTCTTAAGTATTCTGGACCAATGTTGTGCAGCACTTTAAAAGCAATGCATAACAATTTGAACATAATTCTTTTGTCATTTGGGAGCCAATTTATTTTGACCAGGCTCTGGGAGACAAATTGATGTTTAGCAATGCCCAAATGTAGGCATGCTGAAGCATTTTGCAGCATTTGTAATTTCTGCAGAAGTCTTTTTTGAATATTTAGGAATAAGACATTTCCATAATCAAGTTTAGATAAGGCCAGCGTGGTCACAACTGTCTTCTAAAGGTCGGGTGGAATGAAAGGACAAATCCTTCTGATCATCTTTAGGATAAAAAAGACTGATGAGACCAAGGCATTAATCTGATCTTCAAAGATCAGCCTATTGTCAATGATAGTTCCTAAATGTCATACCTTGTTTACTGGTGAAGGAAGAATACCCATGTCCGTGGACAACCTGATGGGTGACCAGACAAAAGTGTAATTTCTTTGGAGTAGAACCTCTGTCTTACCAGAGTTTAACTTTAGGTAATTAAACTTCATCCAATTATTGATCTTAGCCATACAGATGTTAAAGCGTTCAGCCGTTTACGGAAAGCTGCTGGACACTCAGACAATGATCTGAGTGTCATCAGCCTAGGAGATGTCTAAAAAGCCGTAAGATCTGATGAACCCTGCCCTAGGGCTACGTATAGATTAAACAGGGTAGGGCTCAATGATGAGCCCTGTGGAACCCCACAAGGTAACTTAAAACTGACAAAGGTGAATTCACCTAGTGCCATGTGTTGTTCCCTATCTGACAGGACAGACTTTAGGACTTTGAGGACCGTGCCTTTAATTCCAAGCTTAGACAGCCGGTTAGTTAGTATGTGGTGGTTGACCGTTTTGAAGGCTTCTGAGAGGTCCAATAGGATCAGGGCTGCCATCCCTCCCTTGTCCAGGATTATTTTCAAGTCTTCAGTTGCTGCAATCAAGGCAGTCTCCATGCTATGAGCTTCCCTAAAGCTAAATTGAGTCTTATCTAGGAGTTTGTTAGAATTAATGGAGGAAGTAAATTCAAATGCGGCATCACCTTTGAAGTTTCTCACCCAGGAAGGCCATCCTGTCCTGGAGAAGGTATGAAGCACCTCCGCCCAGAGCAGGCTTTGTCTCTGTCTTCTGAGAGCGCTGGCTCTCACCCCAGGAAGGTCAGAAACGTGTCTGGGGGTTGGCAAACTGCTGAAAACAAATCAGAGACCACACCAGGGTTTTGAATGATTTCAGGGGACCCTCTGAAAGGGTCTCCTGTCTGAATGTATTAATAAATCCATCACTGGCATCAGTGAGGATTTATTAAGACAAGATGTTTGGTACCAAACACCTTAGAAATCAGTGAAGCCATCATGAAGAGAGGAGAGGAGTTGGTAGAGGAGTTGGCCTAACGGCTACGACGGTCGACCTCACATCTGGGGAACTAGGTTCGAGTCTCGGCAATGACGCTGAACATCCTGTGATTCTGGGCAAATCACTTAATCTCCCCATGCCTAACAAAAAAAATGTAATGAAATTGGTGCTATGTAAAGCGCTCTGATGGCCGATTCGGGTCAAGTTTGCGCTATATAAAACTCTGTAAAATAAAAAAAATAAAAAAATGAAGGTAGGAAACTTGTGTTGACAATTATCCAGCCCAAGTACTCTTTATGGTTTCGTTGGTCACTTACAACATCACAGAATGGACTGGACATTGTAAGGGCATATCGGCTCATGCTGAGTTGCCCACACATAGGATATAGTGCACCCTGCTTTAGGGCTAAAGGCCTGCAGTAGGGATGACTTTCCTATACCTTATTCAGTGTATGGAAGCCATGGCACACAGGGCTGTGTAAAATGTTGACCTTTCGGATTTCTCTGTACCAAGACACACAGCCTGCAATGGCAGTGTGCATAGTCTTGGAGAGGGATCCCTGGGGTGGCACAACCAGTGCTTCAGCCCGAGAGGACCTTTTTCAGTACCAATGCCCCCCTAGCTACCACTTACTGGGGACCTTAAGGGGCATCTAAAGTTGTGCCAATCGTGGTACAGTTTTTCTGGGAAGGAGATCTGGCACTGGGAACCTGGTTATCAGGGACTCAATGCACTTACAGTTTGAAATCACATCATGATTTGGGACAAAAGTGGGGGATAACCATGTCAAAAGAGGTACTTTCCTACATGACCCCTGAAATGAAAGAGGATGAGACTAACCTTTCCCTAGACAGTCTTCATCTTCTAAATGGAAGAACCTGGAAAGCCCATCTGCATTGGCATGGGCAGTCCCAGGTCTGTGTTCCACTTCAAAGCCCATTCCCTGTAGGCATATGGACCACTTTAGCAGTTTGGGATTTCAACCTTTCATTTGCTTTAACCGTCTGAGAGGACTGTGGTCGGTTTAAACAGTAAAGAGAACCAAACAGGTATGGTCTCAGCTTCTTCAGGGACCAGACCACAGCAAAGGCTTCCCTCTCAATGGCACTCCAACACTGTTCCCTGAGGAGAAGCCTTCTACTGCTGAAAGTCACAGTCTGGTCTTGACCCTTGTCATTTATTTGGGATAGTACCACTCCTATCTCATGTTGAGAGGCATCAGTCTGTATAATGAATTGCTTAGCATAATCTGGAGCTTTCAGAACAGGTGCAGAGTACATTGCTTCCTTCAAAGTGTCAAAATACTTTTGACAGCTCACTGTCCAGTTCACCTTTTTGGGCATTCTTTTGGAGGTCAGTTCTGGGCGAGAGGTGTCACAATTGTGCTATAATTCTTTACAAACCTCCTGCAGTACCCAGTTGAACCAAGGAAGGCCCTGACTTGAGTATACAACTTTTCCCTGCCCTATCTCGCAATTGCTTGCCCTGATAGTGAGACCTGCACTCCTCAGAGCCGCTAGTATTTTCTGAATGTGGATCCGGTGAGCCACTAGGTGGAACTAAAGACATCCATATCATCTAGATAAACTGCACTGAAGGATTTAAATCCAGCAAGGACATTGTTCATCAACCTTTCAAAAATAGCAGATGCATTTTTCGGACCAAAAGGCATCCTGTTTAACATCTACCTTGGACCCCTGATCAAGAAGCTCGCCTCGATGAACTGCCAAGTCTTTAACTATGAGGACGACACACAAATTATTGTCCAAATAGACAATAGTACGCAAGCACACGACAGGGTAAAAGACATCTTGAGATTTGTGGTCAGGTGGACGACCACTAACTCACTCAAGATCAACCCTGACAAAACAGAGGTACTAGCTATCACCAATAACAGCAACCCCTGGAACTCCCAGTTCTGGTCCGACGAGCCGGGTGCGCCCCCTGCACAAGCCGCTATGGTAAAAAGTCTGGGAATTAAAATCGACGCCAACCTCTCCCTGTCAAACCAGATCACCTCCGTCTTCGGCACCTGCGTGAGCTTACTCAGGCGATTAAGAAGATTTTCACCTATCCTCTCCTTCTCATCAATGAGAACTGTTGTGACCGCCCTGATCCTGGCTAGGCTCGATTACGGTAACGCACTTTATGTTGGTCTGCCATCCTCACTACTGCACAGACTACAGGTGATTATGAACGATGAAGCCAGACTGATCTTTAAACTACCCAGACACTCTCGGGCTTCCCCCCTACTTCAACAACTACACTGGTTGCCCATCAAGCAGAGGGCCAAATTTAAAGGCCTCCGCATTACACACAAAGCCCTCTTTGGGCAAGCCCCCAAATATATCAAGGAACACCTGACAACCTACACCCCCTGTCGCACTCTTAGGTCCTCTACAGAGGGTCTACTAAAATGCCCACGCTTCCATTACTCCTCGAAAGGGGGCCGAGCCTTTTCCACTCTCATGCCTCAAATCTGGAACAGACTGCCAGGTGATTTGCGTGCTGAAAGTGGTCTCCTGTCCTTCAGGAGGAAACTAAAAACCTTCTTATTCACGGAAGCCTGGGCCTAATGCTCATGCTCGCAATACTTTCACACCCTGGCAATCCCGTAGTTCTGCTCTCAGCGCTTAGAGATCTGCTGGTATTAAGCGCTTTCCAAATGTCAATTAACATAACATAACATAACATCACCGTAAACTGATAATGCCCATCGGGTTCAAAATGCAGATCTTTCTTTTGCTCCTGGAGTCAAACCTATCTGCCAGTACTCTAATGTGCTGCACTTGTCACCCGAGTGGGACGGGTGTGCTAAGATGTGGGTCCCGTGCTCTCCATGCCACTGGAGTCAAGCTATCCTGGCTAATGATGGGTGAAACCCCGAAACTGGTCCTAGGATGCTTGTTTCCTTACCCGGGAGAACCTGGCCTGACAGTTTGGGCCTGACTGTTCCCATAGGGAGCAGGGTCAAGACTGAATTGCATATGGCTGGATTTAAACTGGAATGGCATGTGCAGCAAAACAAATTATGGATTTAGGCCCATATCTCTGTACTGGGGTGAATGTTTGATATTGTTCAACATTCTGTCCATAAATTGTTCTTTGTGCGGCATAGCAACACTAGCACCAGTGTCTTTAAAAAAAAAAAAAAAGCACTAGCACCAGTGTCTTTCAATGCCTCCACCCTAACCCCATTAAATAACAGGATGCTGCCTGTATTTTTGCATGTTAGTGAGCTAGACGGCTAGGGTGGCTACATCCACACCCCTACTAGAGTCTCCTCAGTGAGCTCTCTGACATGGCTAGTGCCCTCCTAAGATCCCATGTGGAGATTGGCAACTGCATTTACTGCAGGTGGACTAGAGCCATTTTTCTTGTTTTTACAGCCAGGGTCTCCAGTTCGGTGTCCAAGTGACCTACAATCATGACATCAAGCCTTTTGGGAACCCAGTTCTTACTCTGGTACTCTCCCTTGAGCTCTGATGGGTTTCTGGGTCCATTCTCCTGAACTGACCTTTGGGCCTAAATAAGTTTTGCTTTTTTTATGTGTCACCATCTTCTCCCTGGAAGGTCTTTTTGACCTCTTTCTTTTGGTCCCCCCCCACCAGTGGTAGTTTTAGTCACCCTTGTTTTGACCCAGTGGTCTGTCTTCTTCCCCAACTCTAGAGGAGAAAGTGGACCTAGGTCTACCCGATGCTGATGTATCTTCTCATTGAAACAATTACTTGAAGATGCTCCATCATAATCAATTGTAAAGCCCTTCAACATCATTCACAATCACATTGTTACCTGTTTACTAACCACCCTGGAAAGTCAACTAATTCCACAGAGGAATGATTCTGGGTTTTTAGAGTCTCCCTGAATCTTATTCTGTATTCTTCAGTGGTGAGTCCAAAGCCCTCAATCAGGGTACCCTTCATGAGGCCATAAGACTCAGCATCTTTCTCATAAAATGCCAGGACTCTATCCCTATATTTGCCTCAGAATAGTTCACACAAGAGGGATGCCCAATGTTTTCTAGCTACTTTTCTTGCTATGCAGGCCCTCTCAAATGTAGTGAACCATTTGGTGATGTCATCACCATCTGATTATTTAAGGACAATCCTTTGGGGAGTTCAGAGATATGCAAACCTTCACTCTTTCTATTTATCTGTATGCTATCACCAGATATATGTCCATGGCCCATCTCTTTCCTTTCTCTTTCTATGTCTAGGAGCTGAGCTTCTTAGTTCAGTCTCGTGGTCAAACATTCTAGCATGAGGTCCTCTTCTGAGGGACCATCACCTGATTCAGAGTGGACTGACTCCCGGCCAGTCTCATCACCATCTATCAACAGGGTCATCATCCTCAGACTGGGATACCAGTTCTGGGTGATCTTTCTCAAACTGAGCTATGAATTGTCCATGATAGGCCTTCTTCGGACTTTTGCCTGTTTTGACACCATAGCCCTTACAAATGGCCCTACACTGAGCATGTATATGGTCCATGTAAGGGGTCAGGCCAAGCTCCCGAGATTGGCTGTCTTTATCAGCCATTATTTTACTAAAGTTTGGGCTATTTTATGAAACTGAAAAATTACCCACCAACTAAATACTTTGTCTTAACTAAAGTGCACATTTTTAAATTTCTAACCACTTACTTTCAGGTACTTAACCAAGGCCCTAGCAGTTTAATTTTAGAAATTTAGAAACATGGTCCAATCAAAACAATTGACTGACTAAAGACAATTTTGGAATTTACTCATGTGTCACTTCTTGACAGAGAGATTCCAGCAAATGCAGTTTTCTATCCTAATGCTGAACCACCATTTTAGGAAGCCATCTCTCTGTACAGTGCACTAAAATGAAGTACACTATGTAGAGAGTCCGGTGAATCCCCAATTGGTATACAGAGATTTAAGTAGCTAAAACTAACCCTCTTTTTGTGGTAGTGTGGGTGAGCAGTTAGGCTTATCAGAGGGTAGTGCTTGGCATTTGTTGTACTCACAGAGGCAATAAATGAGACTCACACTCAAAATAAATCTGAGACAAATGTATTAAAATAATATCAATGTTTATACAATTGTTAAGACCATGAACACAGTTCTAAGGTACGTACTTTCAGAGTTACCATTTTTCAAAGTTCTGAAAATATATCACTTTTGTGTGCAATAACGCACCATTGAAAGTATTGGGAAAAATACATAGAAATTCAAGCAATGCTTTCACAAAGTTTACCTTCTCTTTGCAGGTTATTATCTGGACCAGGTCCAAAGTTCCAGCAGGAGATGTTCAGGAGCATCCCGGATCAGCCAGGAGCAGAGTGCTGAGGGTCTTGGAAGCAGGCACACATAGACGAAGATAGCCACTTGAAAGTACACTGCACAGGAGGACTTACAGGTAAGTGCGGTGGGTCTCCTTGGAGGGGGGTGGTGGCAAGGGCTTGGGGACCACAGGAGCACATTTGGTTGGATGATGCCGTGGCCAGTGGGGCGGGTGCAGAGTAAACAGGTCAGCCGGGCATCGTGCTTCTTGAGTTACTCCCGATCGGAAGCAGGCAATTTGGGGAGGCGATCTCAGGTCAATAGGGCCACTCAGGAAGTGGGTCTTGGGGGTCTCGGCACCCCATGATGGGTGCTTGCTTCTGGTGCTTCTGGTGCTTTTGGAGTCTAGTGTGGACTCTTCTTCTTGGTGTTTGCCATTGGGGTCTTGTACCAGAGTATTGGTACGCTGTGGTTCCGGTAGATCCTGGTGCTTCCAACCTGGTGAAGAGGAAGATCTGACCCAAAGGAGCTGTTGTACCTTGTTTTGCTTCAGTGCTGGGAAAGGTCGTCGGGGGGCAGCAAGTCAACAAACTGGACTTCATGGGATTGGTGCCTGCGGCATGCAAGGGAGCTTCCTGAAGATATCTTGAAGTCTGGGGGTGCCCTGGGGTTCTGTAGTCCTTTCAGGCTCGGGACAACAAAGCAGGCAGCAAGTGTTGAGTCCTTCAGGCAGCAGGCATGGCATGGCACTTGTTTCTTCTGCAGCAGAGCTTCAGTTCTCGTGCAGTGGATCTTATTTGTTCTGGTCTTTTGTTGTCTGTCAAATCTGCTGTTCAGGTCTTACGGAGCCATCTGAATGTTGAATTTAGGTGTTACAAGGGGAGACAGGTAGTAGCCAATGGGCTACCTACCGTTAGGTGTCTACATCCTCTATTGACCACTTCCTATCGGAAGGGGCATTACTTAGACCTGAAAGGGTATTTGTCAACCATCCCAAAATGGTGGAAATTCAGGAGAGGGGTTCACCTCACCTTCCTCACCCTATAGGTGGTGTAGGCTAAGTGTGGACATTCCTTCTAATCTGACTAATTTTCTTGCCTTTTCTCCAAACAAAAGTGGAGCAGGAAAGGGAGCTTGGCCTCCACCCATTATCTTCAGGTTCCTGGGTTGGATGTCAAAGGTGGTATAGCCTTTAAAGCTTCCCACCCGGAAAGACCATTCTGTCCTGGTGAGGAGTGTAGCACTGCTGACCAAAGCAGACTTTGTCTCTGTCCTCTGAGAGCGCTGGCTCTCACTCCATGAGATCAGAAATGTGTCTGGTGGTAGCAGACTGGTAAAAACAAGTCAGATACCACACCAGGGTTTTGTAAGTTTTCAGGGAACACTCTAAAAGGGACTCCAGTGTGAAATTATGAATATATCCATCACTGGCTTCAGTGAGGATTTATTATTGGTACCAAACACCTTACAAATCAGTAAAGCCATCATGGAGCCAAGAAACTCATGTTGACAACTATCCAGCCCATATACTCTTTATGGTTTTTTCGGTCACTTAAAACATCTCAGAATGGACTGGACATTGTAGGGGCATATATGCCTATGTTGAGGTGCCGACACATAGGATATAGCGCATAGCTACCTTAGTGCTAAAGGCCTGCAGTAGGGGTGACTTACCTACACCTTATTCAGTGTATGAAAGACATGGCACACAGGGCTTTGTGCCTTGAAGGCTCTTCAGATTTTTCAGCGCCAAGACACGCAGCCTTCAAGGGCAATGTGCATAGTCTTGGTGAGGGGTCTCTGGGGTGACCAGGAAGTGTTGGCAGCAATCTTGGGTCTCGGTCTCAGCCTTGGTGCTGGGTTCCCACAGGGAAAAAAACATGTTTAAATTTGTTTTGCCTAAAATCACAGCAGATCTGCAACTCTGGCACAAAATGGTGCGGACTCTCGTTCTTGTTTTGAAAAGAGCCCTGGGGTAGGCTAGGTCACGGTCCCTTTTTAAAAAAAGGAGGGGGACACGCGGGGCCACTATCCCTAATAATTATTTAGGAGGAGGGCAGTGTGGACCAGTCCTACAAGGGCTCAAATGAGCCCTGGGGATCACCACCTCATGGGCCATTATTTAATTAATCAAGGGGGCCACGCAGACCCTCCTCCTGGGCAGTTTCAAGCCCTAGGGACCACCACCACCCTAGGGCTAATTATAGTATAGTGCAGGCGGCTGCAGGTACCCCCCATGTCTCAGGGACCGCCACCTCTCCGGGACAAAAATAAGATTTTGATGCCCCTCCTAGGCCTTATGCAGCAATGGGGACCACCACCTCCCTGGGGCCAGCCCGTGAACACAGAAGGAGGGGTGCGACACGGCATCTCGCTTGGAGCCATTCATGGCCAGGGGTACACCATCCCCCAGGGCTGGATTCCTATGTCCGGGGATGCTCACACTCGGGACATAGCTGTTTGTTCTGACTTGTGTGGAGTTTTGACAACTCCTGTCAAGTGAAAGCAAACACTAACTGCTCTAAACTGCTGTCAAACTGCACCCGCTTGCTGTGAGTGGAGGTTTTGTCTGTTTTTCTGCTCGCAGTCATGCCGGCAGGGAAACAGATGAAAGGATTGCTCCCACACAGAGGGAGTTGCATGTGCAGCAGCTCCCTGTGGGAGCCCTGTGTATGCTGGCTCCCACTGGAGACAGGGAGACAACAGGGACTGCAGGGGCATTCAGGCTCCCAAGCGTTCCTCAACAATGTAGACTGGTTGTCCTGGTTAACAAGGCTGGGCCCCAGGGAATGGGATCCCAGGGCACAAAATTGGCCTGAGGTGGTGGGCTGCATGACCCCTTCCCCTTCTGATAATTTTCCAGGCCACCCTGTCCACCTTAGTAGTATGTAATGTTCTTCCAGCCTTTTTTGGTGATGCGTTCTTTATGCAGTGGAAAATAAGGACATCTCCACCAAACAAAGCAGCACTTACTTCATATAGGAAAGAAGAATGACCCTTGTTTGTTGGAGATTTACCTTTTGTATTCTTGTTGTTCTCTCTAAATGAGGATTTTGTCATCACAGATTTCTGTACAAAGACACACAAGTACCAATCACATTGCCATAACCCACAAAAAATCACAGGAGACATTTCCACGTGGTCCATTACACAGATGCAGTGTAGAACATGCACTGGACATTTACCCAACAAGGTAGGAGTTTCTAATTAACCAGAAGAAAGTACTCCACATGAATAGATATTTTGTGCAAAACTGTGGACTTTGTTGGATAAAGGAGCAGGGGCAATTTTGTTGTGGCCCAGTTACTCACACAGCTACTGACACACCCACACAGACACTTAGATACCCAGTCGCCACACTCAGGCATTCACACACCCACTGACAAACCCACTCAGACACTGATACACCCACTCATACACCCAATAACAGGTCTATTCAGACACTCTGATTGCACTCATAGACAGTAGGAGGCTGTCTCTCTATATAGTGTGCTAAAATGGAGTACACTGTGCATAGAGGCCTGTGGGTCCCTTATTGGTATACACAGGTAAAAGTAGAAAATACTAATGCTCTTTTTGTGGTATGGGAGAGCAGGTAGGCTTATCAGCTGGTAGTGCTAAGCATTTTTTGTTCTCATGGACTAATTTGTACAAATAACACTGATTTTTATCTAATTTTTCAGACCAAGAACTCCGTTCTAAGGTAAGTACTTTTTATGTTATGATTTTTCAACATTCACAAAAGATATCAGTATTGCGCTCAATTACACGCAATAGAAGTCAATGGGAGAAATTCGAAAAAAGCGTGTAAAATCACAGAGTGGGTTCTCGAGGTTCACCTTCTGGATTCGAGTAAGTGGCAATGCCAAGTCCAATGTTCCAGCAGCAGAAGATTGGGAGCATCCCGTATTCCCGGGAGCAGGGTGCTGAGGTCGTTGGTAGCAGGTGTGATATGAAGAAGGAGGCCACCTGAAAACACACTGCACAGCTAAACTTAATGGTAAGTCTGGGGGGGGTCTCACTCAAGGGA
This sequence comes from Triturus cristatus, assembly GCF_964204655.1. NCBI lineage: Eukaryota > Metazoa > Chordata > Amphibia > Caudata > Salamandridae > Triturus > Triturus cristatus. Next base: position 259,050,777 of record NC_140593.1, on the reverse strand, counting down.
GCAGGTTACAAGGGCCTCTGGACCAATGGAGCACAGCTGGTTCATCGTTACCCAGGCTGGAAGGGCTAGGTGCAGAGCATATAGGGTAGCCAAGCATTGTGTGTGAAGATGGCCCTTGCAGTCAGGGGCAGACAGGTTGCAGAGGCAATTTTGGAATAACTGAGCTCTCATGGAGTGGCTCTCAGGGGTCTCAAAGTCCCTCGATGGGTGTCTGCATCCTGTGTCAGTGGATCCAGATTGGACTCTTTCTTCTTGGTCTTTGATGCAGGGGTTTGATGCCCTAGGTATCGGCACAGCTCTGGTAGGTCCTAGTGTCCTCTCACCTGATGGGGGGGACAGATCTGACCCTCTGGAACTGATGTACCTCTTCTTGCTTTGCTGCTGCGTTGGAGTCATCCGAGGAGTAGCAAATCCGTAAACTGGACTCCGCGATTGGTGCTTGGAGGCTGCAGGGGAGTATACTCTTCTACTCCAAGGGAGGTTCTCAGGAATTTGCCAACGGCTGGAGGTGCTCTGGGGTTCTTGGATGCCTCACAGTTACAGGATGAGATACAGACAGGCCACTATAGTCCCGGAAGCAGCTCACAGGGTTTGATGCCAATTTTCTGCAGCATGTCATCGGTTCTCAGGGCAGCAGCTCTTTTTAATCCATTGCTCTTCTTTGAACCGTTGAATGTACAGGTAGTAGCCAATGGGCTACCTACCTTTAGGAGTCTACACTCTCTAAGTGGCAACTTTATGTGGGAAGGAGCACTGCCTGAGTCCTGCTAGGCTAATTCCTCCCATCCCAAGATGAAAGAATTGGAAAGGTTGTGCTCATATAATCTGCCCCACCTTAGGGGTGGTGCTGGCTGAATGTGGGAACACCTCCTCATCTAACTAATTTTCCTGCCTTTCCTCCCACCAAATGTAGAACAGGAAAGGGGGATTGGCATCATTCACTATCTGGAGCTACCTGGGTCATATTTCAAAGGAGGCATTGCCTTTGAAGCTTCCCACTCAGGAAGGACAGACATTCCTTGAGGAGGTGTGAAGCACCGCTGCCCAGAGCAGGCTTTGTTCCTGGGCTCTGAGAAAGCTGGCCCTTACCCCGTGAGGTCAGAAACATGTCTGGTGATGGTAGGCTGGTCGAAGACCACACCAGTTTCTGGTAGGACTTGCATTTATTAAAAATCTCAACACTAAGATTAATGAGGATTTATTAAGACAAGATGTTTAAGCTACAGTGAAACCATCATGGAGATAGGAAACTATTAATGACAAGTATCCAGCCCATGTACTCTCTATGGCTTTCCTGTTCACTTACAATAACCAAGAATGGTTTAGATATTGCAGGTTCATATCTGCTCATGTGGATATGTTCACACATGTAATTTGGGGTCAGATGTGCGACCAAGGAATTTGCGACTTGCAAAATGCGTCGCAATAGCGACTCGCAATTTGGGAGTCCTAAATTGGTATCTACAACAGTGTATGCGACACTGATTGCGATTCCCAAGGGGGTCGCAAATTGCATGCCTGATGCATATTAATGAGGCACTCGCAATTGCGATCCCATTGGGAATGGCTGGCCCTCCCAGGTATGGTGGCCTGCTAGGTTCAGCAGACCTCCATGTCTGGGACTGCTTTTAAATAAAGCAGTTTTTTTAATGCAGCCAGTTTTACTTAAAGGAAAATGCAACATTTTTGTTTAATTTTTTAAGGGCAGGTAGTGGTCCCGGAACCACTGCCTGCCCCTAAAAAAAATGTTCCCTGCATTTGGGGCCCACTTCCCATTTGCGACTGCATTACCACCCTCTTGGAGAGGGCAATAAATTGCGAGAGTTGTGCGACCACAATTGCAGTTGCAAAACATTCTTACATAGTCGCAAATCCTATTTAGTGAGTTGCAAATAAATTGTGACTCGCTAGATAGGGTTTTTACATGGCCCTAACAGTTTTTCCATGCGCAAATTGGTCGCTAACCCGTTTGCGCTGCAAAAATGGGTTGTACATCTGGCCCATAGTGCACCCTGCCTTAGGGCGATAAGTCCTACAGTATGAGTGACTTACCTATATCTCATGCACGGTGTGTGGGCATGGCACACAGGGCTGTTTGCCATGTGAACTCTTCGGTTTTCTCTGCAACAAGATATGCAGCATGCAATGGCAGAGTACATGGTCTTGGTGAGGGGTTTCTGAGGTGGCACAATTTGTGCTGTGGTCCTAGAGGACCCTCCTCAGTACTGATGCCCTAGGTACCAGGGGCACCATTTACTAGGGACTTACAGGGTTTGCTGAAGTTGTGCCAATTGTAGTACAGTTTTGGGGAAAGAACACTAGTATTGGGAACCTGGTTAGCAGAGACCCAGTCCACCTCAGACAAAATTGTGGAGTACTTCAAATACAAATCCAGTTTCCTATATAGACCCACTCAGTCACAGACATACTCAGACACTCTTACACCCACTCACAAATCCACTGATGTACTCATGCATCTACTCACAGAACCACTCAGATACTTTCACAGCTACTCACAGACCTATCTATTCAGACACTCATGCACCCACTCACAGACCCACTCAGACACTCATGCACCCACTTACAGAACTACTCATACTCTTTCACACCCACTCACAGATATACTGAGACTCATGCACCAACTCACAGACCCACTCAGACACTCTCATACCTGCTTGAAGACCCACTTAGACACTTATGTACCCACTCACATACCCAGTCAGACACTCAAACACCCACTCACAGACTCACTCACAGGCCAAGTCACATGCCCACTCACAGACCTATTCACACTCTCACACACCCACTCATAGACCCACTCAGACACTCACATACCCTCTCACAGACCTACACAGACACTCATATACCTACTCAAAGACCCACACAGGCACTGACATACCAACTCACAGAACCATAGCACTACTCACACACCCACTCATAGACACAAACAGGTACTCACACACCCACTCACAGACCCACATTGGCACCACCAACATACCCACTCACATACCCATACAGCCACTCACTCATCTACTCACAGCCCTATACAACTATTCCCTATTTAACACGCACAATGCAAGCGTGCAGCCCTGATGACTACGAACAATAACGAGAGTGACGTGTGAGTGGAAAGCGCTTGCTGCAACCTGTGTTGTATTTTTAATGTGTTGTGAGGTGCCGGTGTACTTTGCACTTTTATTTTGATTTACTGCACTGGTCGCAGCTTGCCCTCCGACAACCTAAAATCCTTATATATTTTATAACTAGGCAGGCCATAAAAGTTCCGCTTACCCGCACATTAAAAGAATTTCCTTCACACGCTGTTTTTAGCGTGACGATCACCCTTTCAACCCACAGCGCCATCTTGGGTGTGGGGAACTCGATCTCCTGCCACTGCTAGCTGCCATTTTGGGAGACGTGCTAGCTGTGCAGGGAACACTCCGTCCCCTATTTAACACGCACAATGCAAGCGCGCAGCCCTGATGACTACGAACAATAACGAGAGTGACGTGTGAGTGGAAAGCGCTTGCTGCAACCTGTGTTGTATTTTTAATGTGTTGTGAGGTGCCAGTGTACTTTGCACTTTTATTTTGATTTACTGCTCTGGTCGCAGCTTGCCCTCCGACAACCTAAAATCCTTATATATTTTATAACTAGGCAGGCCATAAACGTTCCGCTTACCCACACATTAAAAGAATTTCCTTCACACGCTGTTTTTAGCGTGACGATCACCCTTTCAACCCACAGCGCCATCTTGGGTGTGGGGAACTCGATCTCCTGCCACTGCTAGCTGCCATTTTGGGAGACGTGCTAGCTGTGCAGGGAACACTCCGTCTCCTATTTAACACGCACAATGCAAGCGCGCAGCGCACGCGCGCAGCGGGCACGCCGGTGGCGCGCCGGAGGCAAGCCCGTCTGCGCCCGTGCGCGCCCTGGCCGCTCCCAGCGCCAGAAGCGCTGTCCTTTTAAATGGCCCTTCAGGACGACTGGTCTACAGCAGAGAACAACTACTGCAATTGAACCTACCTAAGGTCTCCAACCCAATAGGTGATAGCCTCTCTTGTGGACTTATCAATAGCCGGTCGCTAGTAAAACACTCCTCGGAAGTCCATGACCTCCTGGAAGATCTGGAGTTAGACGCCCTCTTCATAACAGAAACATGGACTACGGCTGAGTCCACTGTAGGCTTGAGTGGGGCCTGTCCCAGTGGATACAAAATCTTTCACAAACCCCGAGGCATGGGTAGAGGGGGCGGTGTGGGCATGATATTTAAGGACACACTAGATTTCAGACCTTTTCAGATTGACGAGGTCGGCGGGATAGAGAGTATGGGCTTTTCTCTACAGTCTCCCGGTGGGAACTTACTTACGGGGATGCTTTGCTATAGGCCCCCGGGTGCGACCACACAATTTCATCTCCTCGCCGACACCATCATTAACTTGAAACTTGCCCACACCAACATGATCATGCTAGGCGATTTTAACCTTACTGAGGATGGAGGCCTCAGTAGCCAACTGAGAGACCTCCAGCACACCTGCTCTAACTTAAATCTCCACCAACTGGTGGCCAGTCCTACCCATCAGAAGGGGCACATTTTGGATCTGGTATTTGCCAACCCGGCCTTAACCAAGATATTAAATATTGCGCCCCTGAACTGGACGGACCACTCTCTCATACATTTGAGCTTGGTGGTGCCCCGCTGGAAGAACAAGCCCAGCCAGCAGTACTCCTATAGGAAAGATAGAGAGTGGGCCAAATTGGCCAAAGCTGACCCTTTAATTATATCACCGGAAGTCAGCCACTTCTCCCCTGCCCTGTCCGTGGATGAAAATTATAGATCATTCACTGCACAGATCATTAAGACCCTCGATTACATCATTCCTATAAAGTCACTAAAGAAGGTGAGGAAAAGATCAGCACCTTGGTACAATGAGGAGCTGCATCAACTTAAACTCTCCCGAAGGCAAGCAGAGAGGAAATGGAGAAGAAATTACGCCGAAGACGACAAGAGAGACCTGCGTCTGATTCAATTACAATACAAAGCCTTGATCTTGAGGTCTAAGGCAGATTTCTACGCGAGCTCCATTACCCAGGCTTCCAACGGGACAAAAGCCCTTTTTAAGATAGTCCGCGACCTTTCTTCCCCGGACTGTATGAACAATAGAGTAGCTCCTTCACAAGCCCTGTGCAATGAAATCGCCTCCTTCTTCCAGGAGAAAATTGCTAACATTGTCAACACATTACATGACTTTACTCAGGAAGGCTCTGAGGAAATAGCCAGCCTGGCCGACGTAGACCCTTCGCTGACCGCGGCTCTAGACAGCTTCCAACCACTCTCTCAAGAGGCTTTTGATAGTCTTATAGAAAGTGTGTCTTCTGGCTCTCCTCTAGACCCTCTCCCCCATAAAGTCTGGAAACTACATGGGCGTAACACCTTCCCTTGGATGAGAATAATTTGCAATCAGTCCCTGATGGTTGGATCGGTTCCAGACTGCTGGAAATTAGCAGTGGTAACCCCACTGATTAGGAAACCTAACCTGGACCCTTTGGTAACTGCTAACTTTAGGCCTATTTCACTCCTGCCCTACTCGGTGAAAATTCTCGAAAAATCGGTAAGCAAGACACTGTCTTGCTTCCTGGAGGAGAATTTCCTGCTTGATAGGGATCAGTTCGGCTTTCGTCCTGGCCACGGGACTGAAACGGCTCTGGTCACCATGTTAGATACTCTTCGAATGCGTGCCGACAACGGGAAAGCCATGATTTTAGTGCTTCTCGATATGTCGGCAGCATTCGATACGGTGAGCCATCCAGTCCTGGTGGAGAGACTAAGGCAGATAGGTGTCAAAGGAAGAGCGCTGCAATGGCTGCAATCCTACCTAGAAGGCAGACAGCAGGTAGTCACCATGACCCCTTTTTCCTCTAGTTGGTTTCCAGTTGCACACGGGGTGCCGCAGGGATCTGCTATCAGTCCCATCCTTTTTAACATCTACCTACGGCCCCTGTTCCCTCTAATTAAATCTTTTGGCGTCAGCTTGGTGAACTACGCTGACGACACGCAGCTGGCCTTCTCCTTGGAAGGGGATGATGCACTACCTATGGAGCAGTTCCTACAATGCATGAAGCAGACCACGGACTGGCTCAGAAGGAATTCTCTCCAGTTCAATAGTGGTAAAACTGAGGTGGTTTTCTGCTCTCCCACTAGGATTCCAAAACATCTACCTCCTGAATTTAGACTCTCTCCAGAGGAAGATCCCCTAAAACCGGTCAGTAAGGTACGCAATCTTGGGGTGATCCTTGATGATGACCTTCAAATGGGATCCCAGGCTAGTAAGACCATCTCAGTCTGCTTCGCTCTGCTGCGACTACTTCGAAGTATTCTACCCCTACTTCCTAGGGAGTCACGAGCTATGGTAGTACGCAGCACGGTTTTAAGCAGGCTTGATTACTGCAATTCCCTCTATTTGGGGGCTCCACAGTATATCTTCCAGGGACTGCAGAGGATACAGTCAGCAGCAGCTAAACTAGTGCTCGATCGGCGTCGCAGTTCGTCGGCCACTGGAGCACTGAGGGACCTACACTGGCTCCCTGTCAAGGAGAGGGTCTCTTTCAAGTCTCTGTGTCTGACCTTCCGAGCAGTGCACGGACTGGGCCCAGCTCCGATGCAGGACAAGTTTGTCCATCATCTGCCAATCAGACAGCTTCTTTCCTCTACTGCAGGCCTGCTGACAGTCCCGAGATTCAAACGTTCCAGGGTAGGTGGAAGGGCCTTCAGTATAGTAGCTGCCGGTATGTGGAACAAGCTTCCTCTGAATCTGAGACAATGTAACTCTCTAACTGAATTTCGTAAGGGACTTAAAACCTGGCTCTATCCCAAAATCTAACCCGGTTCGCTCCCCCCTGTTCCTCTCCTGTCCTCTCTGGTATGGTTCTTCAGTCTAAAGCGCCAAGATGCCCGTAGGGCGATAGCTGCGCTATATAAGTTTCCCATCAATCAATCAATCAACTATTCACATACCCACTCACAGAACCATACAGGTACTCATATGCCCACTCACCAACCTATGCATGCACTCACACACCCATTTCCAAAGTTCACAGGTTACATTTAGAAATTCACTGATAACCAAAGGTTACAGGGACATTATAGTTAGGAAATACAATACAAAATTCACAGAAAAACACATAAAACCACTCTGACAGCCAATTACATACCCATGCAATCCCTCTCTCACTCACTCACACACCCACACAACCACTCACACACCCACTCATAGAGCCATACAGCTACTCACACGCCCACTCACCAACTCACAAATCCAATCACATACCCACTCACATACCTCACACATCTACCCATACAGATACTCACACACCCACTCACAGACCCATACAGTTATTCACATACCCAGTCACTGACCCATTGTAGTAAGGATATGGACACACCTGAGGACGTTGCTAAGTTAGCATAAGTTAGTATATGCTTGGCCACCTTTTTGCCGCTTTTGCTCGCGTTACTACATGGCACATTTCTCATGAACACTTTCCTTGCTCACTTTCACATGAGAACTGTCGGTATTTCATATATTTAGTTGAACACTCTGCTCATCGTCTGCACAGCATGTTCAAGGTAAAAAAACAATGAGCTCTGTTGAATTGCTTTGGTCAGTCTCACGTCCATAGCCATAACATAGAACACAGCTGCAACCCTGGAAATCTGGTGCTTTTAATATTGCTGTGCATGCATGTTAAGACACTTGGAGAAAACGCTTTCCAGGATAGAAGAGCTGTGCTTGTCCAGAGATGTAAATTCCTGTATCTGAACTCAGAGGTATGGGGTCCCCCTGACAAAGCCTGGAGGTCTTCTATAGTTATAATAAACTAGCTTCTAGGAAGGGGAGGGTGGCAAGGCGCTATAGTCCTGTTTCCACTATCATTATAATATGATTTCCCCTTTTGTTCTATATGGAATGTAACTCATGTTGTGGACAAGTACAAGAGTTTGAAGGAAAGAGTGTTCTTGTCCCCACGTATCCTGAGAGGAACCGAGTAGCATGTTCTAGGATGGTCTAATCATTGGTAGCTTCGCTGTAGCATGGAGAACGAATGAGACACTATAGCTAGTCGGATAGGGGATCTGGTTACCGAGGTGGGTATTTTGGTACACCGCTACACCATGAGGTCCTGGTTTCCTGCACATAGTTCTGTATATGTGCAGAATCCCTGCAACACCGTACAGCTACTTACAGAGCTACTCACTGACCCATTTGGCCAATCACATACCCACTCCCAGACACATACAGCCACTCCCAATCCCACTCACAGACCCATGCAGCTGCTCACACACCCTCTCACTGACCCATACAGCCACTCACACAGCCACAAAATCACTCACACACCCACTTAGAAAGTAATGTGCCACTCACACACACTCACAGACCCCTTACAGCTACTCACAAACCCTCTGACTGTCCTATACAGCTACTCACACATCCACTCTCAAAGATTACAGGATACAGTTAGGACATAAAATTAAAAAACCTTTCAAATTCAATAAATAAAAACAAAGTTTACTGGAGCTGTATAGTTAGGAAATAACATTAAAAAAACATAGAAATATTCTGCAAAAACCAAAGGTTACAGAGATGTTATAGTTAGGAAATAGAATTTTAAAAAACCTCTAGAAATTCACTGAACAAAACAAAGGTTATAGGAACGTTATTGCTAGGCTGATATTTTAATCGTATAAAACCATAGAAATTTAGCAGTTTTAGTTACCTGAGATAACTATACCTTATGCCCCCCCGCAATTCACTGCTTATGACTTCACATATTACATCACTCATGACATGGTCAGTGACAACACTGATTACATTACTGATGACATCTCAAATGACATCACTGATGACATCATCCAGTGAGTGTGAGTTTTTAATAAAAGTTTCGGAGTATTAAAATATATAGCAAAATACTACAAATGTTTATTTATTTATCTATTTATTCATTTATGTGGCGCACAAATCATATCCGAGGGGCTCTCTAGGCGCCTTTACTGTGGGGGTGCTACACAGTACTAGATGAAATTAGAGGGTGAATAACCAGTTTTTCTAGAGTTTTTTAAAAAGGGGGAGGTCAGAGCATGTACAACTACACAAGGCCAGCTGATTCCAATATTGAGGGGCGAAGTAGGAGAAAGAGCGGCTCCTGAACCTGGTCGTGTGAATACGTTTGGGGCATAAGAGAAGTAGATCACTGGATCTAAGCTGGCAGACCGGGATGTATGTTTGAAGTTTGTTTCTGAGGTAAAGGGGGCCGCTACCATGTAGAGTTTTACAGACCAGCCAAAGAAGCTTGAAAAGGATGTGTTTTTTATTGGAAGCCAATGGAGGAAATGGGGGGTGGGCTCCGAAGGAGAATGAGGGGGAAGGTTCCAGACCAAGCGTGCAGCTGAGTTCTGCACTACCTGGGGCCTAGTTAGGAGGTTTTCATTCATTCCTACCATTAAGGCATTGCCATAGTCAGTACAACTTATTATCAAGGCTGGATCAAGAGTTTTCCTGGTTTGCAGGGGAGTCCATTGAAAGACTTTCTTAAGCATTTACATTAGACCAAAACAGGTTCCGGAGATGGTTTTGACATGTTCACTCATGGAGAGGTTATCATCTATGAGAACTCCCAGATTCTTTGCACATTTTTATGGGATAGATGGTGGGCCCAACTCCAATGGCCACCAGTCGGCCATCCATGTGGAAATACTTATTAAACAGTTCTTAAATTTGACTTTGGTCAGCATTGGATTATGGTTCATAGTGATGACCAATTGAGTGTCATCAGCAAAAGAGATGGTTTCAAACCCACACGATAGAATGAGCTTTGCTAGTACTGCCACATTAACATTGAACAAGGTTTGGGATCCAAATTGAGCCCTGTGGCACCGCTTTATCCAGGACCATGGATGCAGATGAATAGTCACCCAGTTGAACCAGATGAGTACGTTCAGACAGGAATTTCTTCATCCATTCCAAAGCTTTACCCGTGACACCAATCTCCCCTAGTCTTTGGACTAAGATTTGATGGGAGATGGTGTCGAAAGCCACTGACAGATCCAAAAGAACCAGCATAACTGAAAAACCCTGGTCTAAAGCCAATTTAATGGTATCCGCAACCTCTACTAAGGCTGACTCTGTGCTGGTGGATGCATGGAAACCTGACTGAGAAGCGTCCAGCAGGTGGTTCGATTCAAGGTAAGACACCAGTTGGTGATTGACTAAGGACTCTAGGATTTTAGATATGAAAGGAAGTAAAGATATGGGTCTGTAATGTACCATATCCAGAGGTTCTGCTGTGGCTTTTTTAAGAAGAGGTTTAATGCATGCTGTCTTCCATTTAGAAGGAATAGTGGCTGGCTGTAAGGAAAGATGACATTGATCTGTAATGGAGGTAAGCAGGATAGAAGTCAGAGTGGTGATCACATAAGGGGGGATAGAATTTATTCGGGCCTGCATTTGATGCGCTGTAACAGGAGAGAACTGATTAAATGTATAGGTGAGTGATGGAATGTGTGAGTGTATGTATGGCTGAGTGAGTGGGTGCATCTGTGTTGTACGGGTGAGTGAGTGGGTGTGTGAGTGATTGTATGTGTGAGTGGGAAAATGTCAGCATGGATGTATGGATGAATATGTGCTTGCAGCAGTGTCTGTGTATGTGAGTGAGTACATGTGCTAGTGTATGTATGTGTAAGTGAGTGGGTGCATGAGTGACTGTATGGGTGAGTGAGCAGGTGTGTGAGCAGCTGTATGGGTGAGTGACTCAGTGTGTGAGTGGGTGTGTAAGTATCTGTATGACGATGTATGAGTAGCTGTGTTATGAGTGAGTGGATGAACAAGTGTATGGGTGAGTTATTAGTTATGTGAGTGACAGGTATGGGTGAGTGGATTTGTGAGTGGCTACATGGATCAGTGAGTAGGCGTATAAATGTGTGTATGTGTCTGTAAATAGGTATGTGAGTAGTTGCTTGGAAGTGGGTGTATGAGATCTTCTATGTGCGTGTGAGTAGGTATGTGAGAGGTTCTGTGGATGATGTCATGAGTGATGTCACTGACCATGTCATTAGTGATGTAATGTTTTGATCATAAGCAATAAGCAGTGCATTGAGGGCACGTAAATTACAGTTAGCACAGGTAACTATTACTGCTGCATTTTACTGGTTATGCATGCGTCTATTTCATAACTATAGCATTCCAGTAACCTTTGTTTTTTCAGTGAATTTCTTTAGTTTTTGATATTTTATTTTCTAACTATAATCTGCAACCTTTGAGAGTGGGTATGTGACTTGCTGCATAGGTAGGTGGATAGGCATCAGAATGGCTGCATGGGTCTTTGAGTGGATGTGTGAGTGTTTTTGTGGGTGTGTGAGTGGCTGCATGGTTCTGTGAGTGGGTGTGTGAGTGACTGTATGGGCGTGTACATGGCTGTGTGAGTGGGTGTGCGAGTGCCTGTGTAAATCTGTAAGTGGGTGAGTAAGTGTCTGAGTGGGTCTGTAAAAGGGTGTGTGAGTATCTGAGTGGGTCTGTGTGTGGGTGCATGAGTGTCTGAAAGGTTCTGTGAATAAACGGATGAGTCTCTGAGTGGGTGGGTGAGTGTCTGAGTGGGTCAGTGAGTGGGTCCTTGAGTCTCTGAGTGGTACTGTGAATGGGATCATGAGTATCTGAGTGTATGCATTAGTCTCTCGGTGAATCTGTGAGAGCATGCATGAGTGTGTGAGTGGGTCTGTGAATGGGTATGTAAGTGTCTGAGTAGGTCTGTGAGTATATGTGTAAGTCTCTGAGTGAGTCTGTGAGTGAGTGCATAAGTGATGGAATGGATCTGTGAATGAGTGCTTGAGTATCTGAGTAGTTCTGTCAGTGGGTGCAAGACTCTCTGACTGGGTGTGTGAGTATTTGCTATAAACTGTATCTTTGAATGCTCAATGGACATAAACTGTGTACTATCTGTGAACAAATGGAAAAAGCTCAAGATTTCAGTGTATCAGACTTGAAAAATTGCTCCACTTTTATCAAGTCTGTCCTGAAGAGGTGCTTGCTCTCATAGAAACATGCATACAGAGAGAGAGAGAGAGAGAGAGATAGAGAGAGAAAGAGAGAGAATGCTGTGGATGTTGGTATGCACGTGTGTGCATTGGAGACTGTGCCAGTCCATGCCCTCACCTCCCAAAAAAACAAACAAACAATATAAGTTAATGTCTAAACACTTACTGGGACCCTGTTATCAGAATACAAACTCACAAATGTAGCCCCACACTGTGCAACATTCAGCTTCTTTCCTCCACACTCCATGCCTTTCACCTTTAAATGGGATTCTCCCAGGTGAACACAACCCACAATCAGCTGGCACGGCTGCTTCTGGCGAACTTTCTCAAAAGATTTAGATTAAAAAGTGTCAGCAAGTCTGTGATTAAAAAGTTCTCTGAAGTCTGTGATTCAGACATAAAAACAGTCTGTCACCTACCTCTGTCTGAAAAGCTCTGTTCCGTCTGGGACACAGCATGTTCTCTGAGGAACAACTAGGCCCAAATGACCCTAGAATCTGCCAAACACAATGCACTATGATCTCTGAGAATCTGAATGAAAGGTGCAAATGGTTGGTCCAATATGCACTATTTGTGTGGCTAGGGCCTCTACGGCAGCCAGCCACATCTCAGCTTGAGCTGCTGAGTGACATCACTATAAAGCCAGGAAGCAAATGTGCAGCATGTTGAACAAACAACACTGTGTTCACAGAGCTTGCTCATGAGTGGGTTCTCTGTGCTGTCTGGGTGTGGATCCCTGGGGCTGCTGTTTAAGCCCGTTGGCAGCTGCGCAGCTCTCACCACCTATCACTACACATGGACATCCCTTTTCAGGGATAGGTCATAAAGTTAACTATTTTTACGCAAATAGTATTTTATGCCGTCAACACATAAGAAATACATTATGCATTATTGTATGCTTTTAGAACATAGCACAGACACACTCTGTGAGCTCTAGGTTTTTACACCACAGCTTTGCATATTTCTGCTCTGTGTGTTTTCAGCTACAGGTATGCACCATTAGCATCAGTGCATATTCACACACTGCAGATATGAACAAACCTGTACTGAAGGGCTGCATGTCCTGAACTATCGCTCTGCACATTTTTTTATTTTATTTTTTTGCAGTTTTATATAGTGCAGACATGAGACGAAGGTATCAGGGTGCTTTGCATGAGCACTATTTCAATGTTTAGGCTTGAGGACATTCTCATTTACACAGAATCGCAGGGTGTTGAGCCAATGCCAAGATTCAAACTTGGTCCCCAGTTTCCTCCAGCTCCAGCCGCCCACTCTTACATTCAACACTGGAGTTCTGGACGTGCTGCATGTCCACCTTAAACATTTCTGCAGCCCCAGCTCTGGACATTAATACACTGCAGTCGTTCACATCACTCTACTTCAGCATGGCAGGTTCTGCACTGCAAGTGCTTATTTACTGCAATGCCACTGCACACTTAGTAACCTGCAGCTTCTTCTGTCAGTGCTACAGATCTGCAGGCTCTGCACTGCATCAACATCAATTTTACCATGCAGCCCTGTGAAATCCGCATTGCACAGTTGAAAATGTCTGCACTACAGTGCTGCATCACATCTGTGCTGCTACCCAGCACCTCAGCCCTCCCTGTTTTGCAAAGCTTGCTGCACACTTGCACACAAATAAACACACACATATTCTAGACACAATACATGCCTCTTAAACACCCATCCCTCGCACACATGGTAGTTAAACTGCACATTGTATACAGTGATGCACATAATTGCCCTCACAGGCACACAAACTATGGACACAACTGCGCCTCATTCACAGCACACTAGACACAATCACAATCACTGCTCTAGAAACCCCTGCACACACCCTGCATATATACACACACGTCCTGCATATTCCTTTCCCTTTACATAGGGCTGCATACTGCATATACACAAACATGCACACACACAGCACTCAAGCATTCTATATATACACACACATTGCTGCACACACGCTCATAACCTCCTCGGCCCCTAGAAGCCCCCACCATGAGGGCCCTGCACAAATCGCCTATGAACAGGGGCTAGTCCGCTGGAGAGCCCTTGGTGGCAGTTTGCTGCCAGCCCACAAGAACCACTTCTGTTTACCCAGAAGAGATCTCCAAACGGTGCACTCTAGATGCGTGGCACATTCCTGTGGAGCAGAGGTTCAGGCCTGCTGAGGTGACCTGAGGGAGAGTGGCCGCACACATCAAGGAGGCCTGGGGTTTCTGAGGGTGCACAAACCACATTCCTGCTCCCTCAGTCATGTAGACAAGCGACTGATGGAGGCTGGAACACTGCAGGGGAAGCAGCCTTGAGTGTACGAAGCGTACTGACCTCTGTTCGGCACGTATCTTCGCCGGTACGGTCCGTACAGCGTACGCCGATTCACGTGGGAAGCGTGAGCAATCGCAGGAAGCATCCAAAAGACTGTACGGCCCGTACAAAGAGTGGTACGACGCATACCAACACCCATACGAACCGTACGAAAGACGCTCCGACGCACACAGACCTCAAGAAAGTGAATATTGCCCCCAAATTGCCTTTTAAGAACTGTGGCCTCATGGAATATTTAGTACAAGTAACTGGAACCCTCATAAGAAGTGAAACCCTGTATTTTGAAGCCTGCTTGAAGAAGTATATCTATAAAGAGCTTTATTTTTATAAATACAGTCTTGTGTCTCTGTGTGGTGGGTTGGTGGTTATTGTGGGACACCCTAAATGCTTAACCTCATGCCCTCTGGAATCTAGCCTGACTGCTCGCGCCACGTTACCTAGAGGGTGAGCAGGGGTTATTTTTCACGAGTAATCCTTTGCCCTGACTTAGAGGACAGGGTCCCTGCTTGTACCTGCGCCAACCAGAGACCCCGGATTCAGCGATGATCTACAGTGCTTGTGTGTGTGCGTATATACATACATAAATAAACAAATAAATAAATAAATATATATATATATATATAGAATTTTTGTTAGTTCCCTTGCGAACTGCTCGCTGTTCTCCAAAGCGAAGGGCTCGTCGCCGTACAGACACCGCAAGAGTTGGTCCGAATATTATTACAAATCCAGTTCCTCTTATAGGGATGACAATGTTATGTGTGATTGCCTATAGATTTTATTCTCAAACTGCCATATATATATATAAATATATATATATATAACCTACTGGTGGTCATGAGTAGGTAGTTATAGTTAGGATCTAGTTTCCATAGAGCATTTTTTTATTCACCAATAACTTTGGTACAGTTTGCCGAATCTTCACAAAATTTTCAAAACTGATACGATCTGTCAAGTGGTGAGCGATAACCAAGGGTTGCATAAAACCTCATTTTCCCCCTGTTCATTCCCATAGGACCTATAGACACAGCTACAGACTGAGCTGCTGATAGGAATTGCACCAAATTTGGCAGGAAGGTAGATGTTGGTTCAAGGAAGTGCCTTTTTGTGGTTTGGTGTAAATCCATTCTGCTGTTGAAAGAAATTTAAAGACATCTCCAGTTGTATATATAGGGACGCTGTGGTTCTGCAACCCCTCCCCATATACTGCTGAGAACTGATTGGATGCCAGCACTTCAAACCAGGATGTTGGCCACCATCTTGTGATTCAATTGAACTGAGTCACAGAAAAAAGATTTAAAAAAGGTAAAGGGGGCAGTGTAGAAACACCCTGACCACTAGGCCTCATGGAAGTATCCCAATAAAGCATTTTTTTAAAACAAAATCCAGCAGAAGTCACACTCGATCTACAACTACCACCAAAAATGTTTAAAGTGTGGCTTCCCATGCATCGTTTGAAATCGGCCCCCAGGTGGACCAGGTCCTGAGGGCAAGTGTATAATACTTAGGAGGGGGTGCACTGGGCTCCTCTCCTGAGGCATTAAAGCCCTGGAAACCTCCACCTCCCTGGGCCATATATTTTGAAAATTAAATGGGGGTTTCCAAAAGCAACCCCCATGCCCTGGGGACCACCACTTGCCCAGGGCAAAATATTATTGAATGTGGAGGGGCCCGTGCAGCCCCACACAGCCTCAGCGACAGCTGCCTCCCCAGGGTGCAGATTTAACTTAAAAATAATGCAGGGGAAGCCCTATGGCCCCCGCCCAGCAGCCCTGGACCTAAATATTATAAAGAAATGCAGGGGGGCCACAATGCCCCCCTGCATACCCTGGGGACCCCTACCCTTGAGCAAAATGTAAACAATGAAGGGTGCCCATCTCTGGGACATAGCTTGTTTGCTGTGGCTTGGCAGAAGCTTTACCACTCCCCCCAAACCAGAGCAAACATTGCTCTGCTTTCAAAAAGTGAGAGAAATAAAAATATATACAATATACATACATCTCTCTCTCTATATATATATATTACCTAGTGGCAGTCGCCAGTAGGTAGTTATAGTTAGGACCTATTTTCCATAGGAAATCCGCAACATTCTATTTGGAATAACGTTGGCGTCGATTGATGAATCTTCGCGAAAGTTTCCAAACTTTTGGCCAGCTCCGGTCTGCTCCTATCCTGAAAATTTCACGGTGATTCGTCAGGCGAGGGCCGAGAAAAAAGGGGGTCCCAAAATGCATTTTCCCCATGCATTTTCCCATAGGACCTGTTGACGCAGCTACAGCCCGAAGTGCTGAACGGAATTACACCAAATTTGGCAAAGAGGTAGTCCTCAGTTCAGACTCGTGCCTTTTGCTTAAATGGTGTAAATCCGGTAAGTAGTTCCTGAGAAAATCAAAAGTAAAATCACATATATATCTGGGCGGAGCCTAACCACACATCTCATCGTGAGATCTGATTGGCTGTCAGCGCTTCATCCAAGAATTGTTGGCAGCCATCTTGGGACCAGTATACATGATAGCACCTCATTAAAAAGCATTGCAGTTAATAGAAGGTTTTAAGACTTTAGTTACATTATAAATCATTTGTTGATGGTACCATACTCATTTTACGAATTGTGGTGTGTTCTAAGGTGATTTTACCATGTGAAAAAGCCTTCTGCTGTGATATCATGAATCATGTTTGAGAGAAAACTATTTTCTCATGCTTTTCCAACAGAGGTTTGGAAGGTGATCTATAAGCTAAACTGAGAGCATATTTTCTGTAAATTCACATTATCTTTCATAGTCATGTGAGAATGAAGTCTGACATTCTCAGTAAAACATGCACATCCGACAAGGGCAGAGACTGTCAGTTGATTCCTTTGTGTTCTACTGCAGCTTCCCAGAGTGTTCTAAAGAACAACTAGAGCGCTAACAGTCCTACTTATGACAAACGTATGGCACACCTGAAGCCATCTTGTTTGAAATAAAGTGGTAACTCTTAAAACATTTAATTTAAAAAGGAACAAAATGAGGGGGTTCATTTTGCCATAGAAAGTATGATTAGTGCTGCAGAAAGAAAAATTAGGGCACATTTTGAGTGACATTTCAAATCCTCCTCTATTTCATTAAAAAATTCTGACATGCAGACTGAAACATGCACTTTCAATACCAGCAGCAGACTTCCCTGGTGAGCAGTAGCTTTACTACAGTGATCTAATAAGCAACTAGAGTGCTAACATTCTGAATTTATGGTAAATGTGTGACACATCTGAATGCCTTCTTGATGGAATCAAAGTAAAAAACTGAAAGTATTTCCTACTGAGGAGACTGTAGTAAATGAGGAAATTAGGAAACATCATAACAAATAAGTCTCCCAAAACGGCCACCAAACACAAAAGAGCCCAAATGTAGCCCAAATATCACCCAGATGTAGCCCAAGTATAGCCCATTGACAGAATGTCCCAGAGTGTTCTAACGAACAACTAGAGCGCTAACAGTCTTAGTTATGACAAAAGTATGGCACACCTGAAGCCATCTTGATTGGAATAAAGTGGTAACACTTAAAACATTTAATTTACAAATGAACAAAATGAGGGGGTTCATTTTTCCATAGAAATTATGATTAGTGCTGCAGAAAGAAAAATTAGGACACATTTTGACTTCTCAAATCCTCTTCTATTTCATAAAAAAATTCTAACATGCAGACTGAAACATGCACTTTGCATACCAGCAGCAGACTTCCCTGGTGAGCAGTAGCTTTACTACAGTGATCTAATGAGCAACTAGAGTGCTAACATTCAGAATTTATGGCAAATGTGTGACAAATCTGAATGCCTTCTTGATGGAACCAAAGTAAAAAACTGAAAGTATTTCCTACTGAGGAGACTGCAGTAAATGAGGAAATTAGGAAACTTCATAACAAATAAATCTCCCAAGATGGCCACCAGAGACAAAAGAGCCCAAATGTGGCCCAAATATCACCCAGATGCAGCCCAAGTATAGCTCAATGACAGAATGTCCCTGAGTGTTCTAACGAACTACTAGAGCGCTAACAGTCTTACTTATGACAAAAGTATGGCACACCTGAAGCCATCTTGAATGGAATAAAGTGGTAACACTTAAAACATTTAATTTACAAAGGAACAAAATGAGGGGGTTAATTTTGCCATAGAAATTATGATTAGTGCTGCAGAAAGAAAAATTAGGGCACATTTTGACTTCTCAAATCCTCTTCTATTTCATAAACAAATTCTGACATGCAGACTGAAACATGCACTTTGAATACCAGCCGCAGACTTCCCTGGTGAGCAGTAGTTTTACTACAGTGATCTAATGAGCAACTAGAGTGCTAACATTCAGAATTAATGGCAAATGTGTGACATATCTGAATACCTTCTTGATGGAATCAAACTAAAAAACTGAAAGCATTTCCTACTGAGGAGACTGCAGTAAATGAGGAAATTAGGAAACTTCAATACAAATAAATCTCCCTAGATGGCCACCAGAGACAAAAGACCCCAAATGCAGCACAAATATCACCCAGATGTAGCCCACATGTAGCCCAATGACAGAAGTGTGCAAAACACTTATTTTTTGTGTATTTGCAGTTTTATATAGTGCAGATTTGTCAGGTATTGGAATGCTTTACATGGGCATTGGTTACTTCACACAAGATCAAATTCATTTTGGTTGTAGACATGGGGAGATTAAGTGATTTGACCACAATCACAGAATGTTGAGCTGATGCAGAAACTCCAACCTGGTTCCCCAGTTGCAAAGTCTGCAGCTCTGGAAGTAACACCACATCCTCTGGCCAAGGTGCAACATTTAATCAAGTGGTCAACTGGATAAAAAAACATAAAGATTACAAATAATTTAAAAGTTCTTTGTCGCTATTTGAAAACTCAGAAAATATGTCCTCATTTTAGTTTTTTAGAGCACTAACCATAAGTTTGATGCAAATAAGACCCTCTCATATATGTAATTTCTAAAGGAAATACTCTAGGTATTACAGTTTTGATTACATCAAGATGACGTCAGGCGTTCCACACTTTTGTAATAAATATAGAATGTTTGCAATCTAGTTGTTCATTGGGATACTGTTGAGAGGCAGAGGACTCTGAAAATTGAAGGCAGGTAGGAGAGTGCAGAGGCAACAATTTGACCACACTGGGGAGGCAGGAAGGGCAGTGGCAGCACAACAAACTATGGAGGACAGTGGAAAGGGGGCAGGGGCAACAAACCAACAATACAGGACTGGCAAGAGAGGCTGTGGCAATATAATAGACCATTGTGGGCAGAAGGAAGAGGCAGTGGCAGTACAACCATACATGCCAACAGACCCGTTTCAGCCAGGAAACGTCCAATGTTTTTAAGCTCAAATGGGCTTTATTTGATCTGTCTCCTGTCTACAATCTCTTCTTTTTCAATGTAACTCAAAGGGGAAAATCAATACTCCAGTTTTTTTTCAAAATCTCCCTCTTACCAAGTTCAAAATGTTCGCAAGTATGGTACATTGGATCATGGTAGGCAGGAGGAATTGGGGTAGGGACATGGACTCGGATAATAGAGGACAGGAGGGACATGGAGAGGTGCACCAAACTGACCCTACAGGGCAGGCATCAGGGTTTGCAGCAGCACAATACACCACACAGCGCATGCGGGACGGGAGTGCAGCACAACAATCCATAGAAAGCAATAGGGAGGGGACAGGACCATGCACATGGACAACAGAGAACAGAGGGGAAAGAGGCAATGGTAGCTAGCTAACCATAATGGACAGACAGGAGAGAAAGCTGCAGCATAACAGACCATAAAGGGCAGAAGGGACGGATCAGGGGCATTCGAATGGACAGACAAGCCACGAGGGAGGGAATAGGGGTCTGCACATGGAAACAGAGGGCTGGGGGCAAGGGGGCAGGACAGGAGCAGCAAGATGATCATGGAGGTCAGGCAGGATGGGCACTAGAAACAAGACACCCCATGGAGAGCAACAATGAGACTATGATGGCATACACACAGACCATGGAGGGAAGGTGGGAGGGGGTCAGGGGCAGCTAGCTGACCACACAGAGAAGGTGGGAGGGGCCATGGCAGCACAGAAGACCATGCATGGCAAGCCGAGGGTTAGTGGTAGCACAATGGCTATGATGGGCAAGAAGGAGGGTGCAGGGGCATGCACAAAGGACCATGGAGGATAGAAGGGAGGGTAAGGACCTGGGCACAGACAAGAGAGTTCAGGGGAAGGGGCCTCACAACAGACCGCGCGGGGCAGGCAGGAGGAGCAGTTGCAGCACAACAGACCAGGGAGGGCAGAAGGGTGTGGTAGTAAAATGGACCATGGAGGACAGGAGGAAGGGGGTAGGGGCATGGCATGTGGACAGGCAGGGTGGAGGTGGCAGGGACAGGTTACAGTCATCTGACAATGCTAGGCAGGTGGGAGGGGAGTGGCAGCTCAACAGAACACTCAGAGTAGATAGGAGTGGCAGGTCCATGGAACATGGTGGGCAAAAAGGATGGAGCAGGGGCATGCACAAAGACATCGGAGGGCATGGGGAAGGAGAATAGGGGCAGCAAGCTAAGCACAGACGCTAAGCAGGAGGTCAATGATGGACCATAGAATTGGGCAATGGAGGGCAGGAGGAGTGGACTGGTACATCATGCTAAATGGAGGGCAGTGGCAGCACATCAGACCATGCATGGCAGGAAGGAGGAGGCTAGTCCATGGATTCAGACAACAGAGGATAGGGAGGAGGTGGATGGAGCAGCAAGCTAACTTTTCAGAGAAGGTGGGTATTAGGAACTTTATTGTTTTTAAAATGTGTGTCTGTGCGAACTACTTAAAATATGAACAAGTATGCAGCATAATCTCACTTTTATTCAGGAAGAAGAGGACGTTTGTGACTGTGACTCCGGGCTCACTTGGCAGAAACACACCCTGACCCTCCACCCCCATCGCAAAATGTAATGCCCGTGAAAAGGGTAGGTGGACGCAGTGTTATATAGAACATAGTCCTGAGAGCACGATTGAAAATGAAAACTAGATATAGTATTTGGTATAAACTATGCACCAAAAAGTGTGATATAAGATGAACCGGGGCTGAAATATAATATGCAATACATTGTGCGCAATGACAGATTCATTAGAGAGCGCAAGATAGCACAGGCACTAGCGCGTGCTATGCGATGTGCGCCTTGGAGTGTAATATGCACAGGGCAGTGTTGTGTAACCTAACTAGTCTCTAAAGTTGTAATATAAAATATGTGCTGGGGAGTGTAACGTTGCATATGCACTGTGGCAAAGATATGGATCCCAGATTGTAATATGTATGGCATAGCGCTGTGCGTTATAACATAGGCATCGAGGAAGGCACGTTAGATGGGGCAATATAACCCGTGCAAAGGCAAGTGAGGCATGACATATTCACGGGGTGGTGTTACAGTGCACATGGGCTAGAGAGTGTCATAGCATACGCACTAGCTGGTGGAATACAACACAGAGGAGTGAGGCACTCGGCGGGCACTGGTGGGTGTAACACAGCATTGGGCTCAGCCAGGAGCACGCTGTGACTCTCAAGTGAGGTTCGTCTCCTTTCCAGAGAGTAAAATAAAAAGTATTACACATCCGGCGGTGGATGTGTATTTTATTAACCGTGAGGGGGGTTTCTTGCATAATTTGGTCGAATTTTTGTCGAATCCCCTTTGAATGGCTTGGTGTGCGTGTATATTATATGTGCCCGTCAATAGCTACCCATGTTTGTATAAATAAACGACAAGAGTGTCTACTTGGAGAGTACCCACCGGCGGGGGCGCCGGGATTAGGCACGGTAGGGCGTCAGACACGTCAGAGCTTCACTAGCGGTGTAAGTACATTCCATGTGGATTCATTCTATGCATAGTCGCCTTTTAATGAATATCACACAAATAGTCATGGTGATAGGTACGTACGGTTTGTCCAGCATGGTGTTTCTATAAATATATATTTTTTTTAAATAATAAAAAACAAAGGCCATGACCCGGGGGTTGGGGTCCCCGGGGACGATTAAGGCCTTGGGAGGGCCAAATTAATTTTTTTCTACAAAAAAATTAGGGTGCAGGCCCTGGGGGATGGGGTCCCCAGGGCCAGTAAATTAGAAAAAGAAGGGGGGGCACACAGCCCTCCTTCTTAAAAAAAGAAAATAAATAAACGACCGGCATCGCGCCGGAGGCCACGCCCCCTACTTGCAGTACTCTGCAAACACGCCCCCTGGCCAGTTGTAAGTTGGGGAATTAATTCCCCTTCAATACTGAGGGTCCCTGAGGGCCAACTAGCCCAACAGGTATCTCCAGTATGCGCCAGGGAGCTGCGTTGCAGACAGGTGTTCTGAGGCCACGCCCCTTTTTACACCTCTATGCAATGCAGCTCTGTGGCGCTTACTGGAGGTACCTTGCGGGCTAGTTTGACCCTAGGGACCCTTAGGATTCAAGGGGACTTAATCTCTCAACTTAGAACGGCCACAGGGCGTGTTTACACAGTGGTGAAGGGAGGGGACGGGGCCTGAGGTGACGTTTGCAAACATACCCTGTGGCGCGTTTTAAGTTGAGGAAATAATTCCCTTTCAATCCTGAGGGACCCTGGGGCCAACTAACCCACCAGGTGCTTCCAGTAAGCGCCACTGCTCTGCGTTGCAGAGAGGTGGTGCAGGCCGTGCCCCTTTTTACACCTCTCTGCAATTGCGCTTACTGGACGTACCTAGTGGGCTATTTTGCCCTTAGGGATCCTCAGGATTCAAGGGGACTTAATCTCCCAACTTAATAAACGGCCACAGGGCGTGTTTAAACAGTGGGGAAGGGAGGGGATGGGGCCTGAGGTGACGTGTGCAAACACGCCCTATGGCACGTTTTAAATTGGGGAAATAATTCCCCTTCAATCCTGAGGGCCCCTGGGGGCTAACTAGCCCTCCAGGTGCTTCCAGTAAGTGCCACTGAGCTGCGTTGCAGAGAGGTGGCCCAGGCCGTGCCACTTTTAACACTTCTCTGCAACGCAGCTCTGTGGCGCTTACTGGAGGTACCTAGTGGGCTAGTTGGACGCTAGGGACCCTCAGGATTCAAATGAACTTAATCTCCCAACTAAAAATGGCCACAGGGCGTGTTTACACAGTGGTGAAGGGAGGGGACGGGGCCTGAGTTAACGTGTGCAAACAAGCCCTGTGGCGCGTTTTAAGTTGGGGAAATAATTCCCCTTCAATCCTGAGGGACCCTGGGGTACAACTACCCTACCAGGTGCTTCCAGTAAGCGCCACTGTGCTGCGTTGCAGAGAGGTGGTCTAGGCCGTGCCCCTTTTTACATCTCTCTGCAACGCAGCTCTGTGGCGCTTACTGGAGGTACCTAGTGGTCTAGTTGGACCCTAGGGACCCTCAGGATTCAAGGGGGCTTAATCTCCCAACTTAAAACGGCCACAGGGCGTGTTTACACAGTGGGGAAGTGAGGGGACGGGGCCTGAGGTGACGTGTGCAAACACACCCTGTGGCGCGTTTTAAGAGGTAGTTTTAATCCCCTGTCCTAGTATATAATAGGGGCTTACAGAGGAGGTTATGCTGATCACAGGGGGACCCAACACATAGTGTTCCCTAGTGTATGTAGGTGTTTTCACTGTATTCTGAGTGTCTTTTAACATAGCACTGGCTCTAGGTCTGGTTAGTCAGACTCAGTTACCACCAGTATCCGTCTGAAAAAGTTGAGGGTACAGGGTGATTTTGCAATAAGGCTTCTTTCTGTTATTCTGTTTGTTCTTTCTGTACGTTATCCTTCTTCTTGCACTTTTCTTCGTCTTTGAGGACTTCTGTTGCTTCTTTCTGCATTTCTTTTTTTTCTTTCTGTTCGTTTTTTCTTCTTTCTTCACATGTCCTATCTCTGTAGGCATAGTTAGAAATTAGCATTTAAACAACCTTTGAAATTCACTGAAAAAACCATAGGGTTCAGGCACATTATAGTTAGGAATTAGCATTTAAAAAACCTTAAAAATTCACTGAAAAAACCATAGGTTTCAGGGGCGTTATAGTTAGCTGGACTTTTCACTCGTACAAAACCATTGAAATTCCCCCGTTATAGTTAGTTCAGCTAACTATAACTCGCGCGCCCGCAATGCACTGCTGATGACGTCACATATTACATCACTCATGACATGGTCAGTGACATCACTCATGACATCACTGATGACATCATCCAGTGAATGTGTGTTTTTCTGAAAATTACATATGTTTTATATATGTATATCTCAAGGTCGATGGAAGAATAAATGGGTATATAAGTGTCTAAATGGATGATTTGTTTTTGAAAAATTGATTGTATAACTGACTGATTAAGTGTATCTTAGTGAATACATGGCTTAGTGAGTAATGTTTACATGTGTAAATATCTGTATCAGTCGCTCACTTTGTGTATAAGTGGCTGAACGGGTTGGTGAGTAGCTACATGAGTGTCTATATAGGTTATTAGTTGGTTTTTTGAGTATCAGTATGAGTGTCTGAGTGTCTGTATGGTTCGGTGGGGGGTATTTTGTAGTGCATAGGTGCATGAATGAGTGACTCACTGTTTGTATGTGTTGAAGACAGCATGTGTGCAGGACTGTATGGGTGGATGAGTGTGTGCATGGGTGTGTTAGTGAGTGATAGACTGTCTTAATAGTGTCCTTATGAGTAACTACATATGTTTTAAACTAGTATATGTGACTATTGGTGTATATAAGTGAGTATATGTGAGAGTGAGAGATTGAAAGAGTTCCTGTATGAATAAGTATGTGTTTCTATAAGTGATTGTTTAAAAGACTAAAGTATGTGTAAGTTTCTGTAGAAGTAAGTGTGGTGGTGTGTGTATAACTGTATATGCGAGTAAATGGATGTTTGATTCTTTAATAGCATGAGTGACTATGTGTGTGAGTAACTCTATGGATGAGTGGCGTTGTGTAACAGGATGTATACGTGTGTGAGTACATATGATGAGTGAGTACATGTATGAGTGACTGTATAGGACTGTTGGTGAATGAGTGGATGTGTATGTGGAGCTTAGAATTACTGAATAGGTTGTTGTAACTGGTATTGATATGTCCATTGTTTTGAACATTTTAGTTTCTATTTTTGAATGTGTGTATCAAAGGTTATATTAGGGGAAGAGGAGGTCTGCCACTCTATCACAAGGATGATGTCATCAGTGATGTCATTAGTGATGTCATTTGAGATGTCATTAGTGATGTCATGAGTGATGTCACTGACTATGTCATGAGTGATGTAATATGTGACGTCATCAGCAGTGCATTGCGGGCGCGCGAGTTATAGTTAGCTGAACTAACTATAACGGGGGAATTTCAATGGTTTTGTACGAGTGAAAAGTCCAGCTAACTATAACGCCCCTGAAACCTATGATTTTTTCAGTGAATTTCTAAGGTTTTTTAGATGCTAATTCCTAACTATAACGTGCCTAAAGCCTATGGTTTTTTCAGTGAATTTCAAAGGTTTTTTAAATGCTAATTTCTAACTATGCCTACAGAGATAGGACATGTGAAGAAAGAAGAAAAAACGCACAGAAAGAAAAAAAAGAAATGCAGAAAGAAGCAACAGAAGTCCTCAAAGACGAAGAAAAGTGCAGGAAGAAGGATATCGTGCAGAAAGAACAAACAGAAGAGCAGAAAGAAGCCTTGTTGCAAAATCATCCTGTACCCTCAACTTTTTCAGACGGATACTGGTGGTAACTGAGTCTGACTAACCAGTCCTAGAGCCAGTGCTATGTTAAAAGACACTCAGAATACAGTGAAAACACCTACATACACTAGGGAACACTATGCGTTGGGGTCACCCTGTGATCAGCATGACCTCCTCTGTAAGCCCCTAGTATATAATAGGGCAGGGGATTAAAACTACCTCTTAAAACGCGCCACAGGGTGTGTTTGCACACGTCACCTCAGGCCCCGTCCCCTCACTTCCCCACTGTGTAAACATGCCCTGTGGCCGTTTTAAGTTGGGAGATTAAGCCCCCTTGAATCCTGAGGGTCCCTAGGGTCCAACTAGACCACTAGGTACCTCCAGTAAGCGCCACAGAGCTGCGTTGCAGAGAGATGTAAAAAGGGGCACGGCCTAGACCACCTCTCTGCAACGCAGCAGAGTGGTGCTTACTGGAAGCACCTGGTGGGGTAGTTGTACCCCAGGGTCCCTCAGGATTGAAGGGGAATTATTTCCCCAACTTAAAACGCGCCACAGGGCTTCCTTCCCCACGGTGTAAACATGCCCTGAGGCCGTTTTTTAAGTTGGGAGATTAAGTCCCCTTGAATCCTGAGGATCCCTAGGGGCAAAATAGCCCACTAGGTACGTCCAGTAAGCGCCATTGCAGAGAGGTGTAAAAAAGGGGCACGGCCTGCACCACCTCTCTGCAACGCAGAGCAGTGGCACTTACTGGAAGCACCTGGTGGGCTAGTTGGCCCCCAGGGTCCCTCAGGATTGAAAGGGAATTATTTCCCCAAATAAAATGCGCCACAGGGCGTGTTTGCACACGTCACCTCAGGCCCCGTCCCCTCCCTTCACCACTGTGTAAACGCGCCCTGTGGCCGTTCTAAGTTGAGAGATTAAGTCCCCTTGAATCCTAAGGGTCCCTAGGGTCAAACTAGCCCACTAGGTACCTCCAGTAAGCACCACAGAGCTGCGTTGCATAGAGGTGTAAAAAGGGGCGTGGCCTCAGAACACCTGTCTGCAACGCAGCTCCCTGGCGCACACTGGAGATACATGTTGGGCTAGTTGGCCCTCAGGGACCCTCAGTATTGAAGGGGAATTAATTCCCCAACTTACAACTGGCCAGGGGGCGCGTTTGCAGAGTGCTGCAAGGAGGGGGAGTGGCCTCCAGCGCGATGCCGGTCTTTTATTTATTTTATTTTTTTAAGAAGGAGGGCTGTGTGGCCCCCCTTCTTTTTCTAATTTACTGGCCCTGGGGACCCCATCCCCCAGGGCCAGCACCCTAATTTGTTTTGTTGAAAAAAATAAATTTGGCCCTCCCAAGGCCTTAATCGGCCCCGGGGACCCCAACCCCCAGGTCATGGCCTTTTTTTAATTTAAATTCTTTAGGAGGGGGCTGCGTTGCCCCCCTCCTCAGGCCACTTATGGCTCCGGGGACCCCATCCCCGGGGCCGGCCTTTGTTTTTTATTATTTTAAAAATATATATATTTATAGAAACACCTAGGACATGCTGGACAAACCGTATGTACCTATCACCATGACGATTTGCGTGATATTCATTAAAAGGCGACTATGCATAGAATGAATCCACATGGAATGTATTTACACCGCTAGTGAAGCTCTGACGTGTCTGACGCCCTACCGTGCCTAATCCCGGTGCCCCCGCCGGTGGGTACTCTCCAAGTAGACACCCTTGTCGTTTATTTATACAAACATGGGTAGCTATTGACGGGCACATTTAATATACACGCACACCAAGCCATTCAAAGGGGATTCGACAAAAATTTGACCAAACTATGCAAGTAACCCCCCTCACGGTTAATAAAAAACACATCCACCACCGGATGTGTAATACTTTTTATTTTACTCTCTGGAAAGGAGACGAACCTCACTTGAGAGTCACAGCGTGCTCCTGGCTGAGCCCAATGCTGTGTTACACCCACCAGTGCCCGCCGATTGCCTCACACCTCTGTGTTGTATTCCACCAGCTAGTGCGTATGCTATGACACTCTCTAGCCCATGTGCACTGTAACACCACCCCGTGAATATGTCATGCCACACTTGCCTTCGCACGGGTTACATTGCCCCATCTAACGTGCCTTCCTCGATGCCTATGTTATAACGCACAGCGCTATGCCATACATATTACAATCTGGGATCCATATCTTTGTCACAGTGCATATGCAACGTTACACTCCCCAGTACATATTTTATATTATAACTTTAGAGACTAGTTATGTTACACAACACTGCCCTGTGCATATTACACTCCAAGGCGCATATCGCATAGCACGCGCTAGTGCCTTTGCTATCTCGCGCTCTCCAATGAATCTGTCACTGCGCACAATGTATTGCATATTATATTTCACGCCCCAGTTCATCTTCTATCACACTTTCTGGTGCATAGTTTATACCATATACTACATCTAGTTTTCATTTTCAATCGTGCTCTCAGGACTATGTTCTATATAACACTGCGTCCACCTACCCTTTTCACGGGCATTACATTTTGCGATGGGGGTGGAGGGTCAGGGTGAGTTTCTGCCAAGTGAGCCCGGAGTCACAATCACAAACGTCCTCTTCTTCCTGAATAAAAGTGAGATTATGCTGCATACTTGTTCATATTTTAAGTAGTTCGCACAGACACACATTTTAAAAACAATAAAGTTCCTAATACCGACCTTCTCTGAACAGTTAGCTTGCTGCCCCATCCACCTCCTCCCTATCCTCGGTTGTCTGAATCCATGGACCAGCCTCCTCCCTCCTGCCATGCATGGTCTGATGTGCTGCCACTGCCCTCCATTTAGCATGATGTACCAGTCCACTCCTCCTGCCCTCCATTGCCCAATTCTATGGCCCATCATTGACCTCCTGCTTAGCCTCTGTGCTTAGCTTGCTGCCCCTATTCTCCTTCCACAAGACAGGAATGGCTCAGCACACAACTTAAATGCAGATATAGTGGACAAAATTATTCGTCACAGTCAATGAACAAACAAATGAGTAATGTATCCCCAAAGATTCATGATAAACTTCGAAGTCTTGAAGATGAGTTTCTCTTTATTGGTAATTCAGAATTTTCATTTAAAATTACAGCATACAATTCATAGCCAGTTCATAGCCGACGCGTTTCGTCCCAACGGGACTTCTTCAAGGCTATCAAAATACATATATAAAACATACATTATTATATACAATTAAAATTATCATAATGATAAAAGAGAACAGAAAATGCCGTTATAACTTCAAGACCTGAGGTATAATCTTAACACATTTCTTATACCCAATATGACCTGTGAATCTATGCAGACTGGGGGATACAGCCTAATATGAAATGGAATTACAAAATATTTTGAGACCATTTTTGGAGCAATATATTTGAGCAGTTTAAGACAGGAATTTTTTAAAACAATTTTTTTATTTTTAAACAATTTTATGAAGCCATTTTTTGAGGTTCTGACAGGATGTCCCTAATCTTTTTAAGTACAACAAACAAAGTATATTAATGTTCATTATTGACCTGCTAGTGCTTATTTATATTCATTTTTAATTTGATTCAAATTTATCAATTGATATTATGGACTAATTATAAGCCAAAGTTCTATTGGTGAAGCGTATTTCAGTTAATACTGTACGGTAATAACCAACAAAAGAAATGAACCTATTGTTTATTCAATTAATTACAATTTTTTACATACCTTGCGAACAGTAATTTTAATAAAATCCACACAAATTAGAGTTTTCCATTTTCTCTTATGCTGTAATTATGCGGTCAGATGTCTAAGATCTACGAAGAGCAGAGATTTGCGACAAATTATACGTCAGAATTACAAACAATTCACAAAAAGTTATTGTCTTGACTAAAAAACCATATCAATTAGTCTACTTGTATTGAAGTCAAACAATTAATTCTTATTCTAACAGTGTCAATTGGACTTATAAGCATATTAAACTTATAAATTAAACAGTCAGCATCATTTACTCAGAACACGAACTTTATACACATGTGGTACAAGGAACATACCTCAATATTGGCCTAAACCCAGTGTTGGTATGGAGTGAAATGTAGATTGGAAAGGTACGATGGCCTTGATCCTATCGGAAAGGAGGAGTTCATATTAAGAATCATTAAATTATTATTTTTGAATTTTGGTATATTGATCTTATTATTCAAACGGTAATAAATTTATGTTAAACACTGTGACATATCAGATGTGTCAATTGTAACAATGTTTGATTAATAGGGGCTGACACTCCAAAACCATGTTGAATATAGGAAAAGCCCATGCTATCCAGATGGTCATATTTGCATTCCAAAGAGAACTACAGGCAATGTTATCTTTTTACTTTTGCGCAATGTGCTCTGCTCTACAAACTGTATCAAGAACGAGTTGAGATATATCTGTTGTTTAAATTAGCATTATTGTGAGTAAAAAGGATGTTTATTACATTGTCCTGCACTGTTAGTTAAAACGCATTAAAATTGCAAAATTTAACATATCTAGTGTGTACTTCACTAGCGCTCTCAAATCGGTCAATGTGAGTAAACGGGACGCACATTCAGTGGGAACATTCCCATTGTGTATGAGGAACCGCGCCGTATATATAATTTAACTTACTTACGTAATTATATATACGGCGCGGTTCCTCATACATGAGCGAGGGCAAGAAGAGTTAACGGTCACTTTTAAAACGAGACAAGACATGCTTAACTAGCTACATCCGCTTTTGGCACAAGGTTACATTGGGAATGTTCCCACTGAATGTGCGTCCCGTTTACTCACATTGACCGATTTGAGAGCGCTAGTGAAGTACACACTAGATATGTTAAATTTTGCAATTTTAATGCGTTTTAACTAACAGTGCAGGACAATGTAACAAACATCCTTTTTACTCACAATAATGCTAATTTAAACAACAGATATATCTCAACTCGTTCTTGATACAGTTTGTAGAGCAGAGCACATTGCGCAAAAGTAAAAAGATAACATTGCCTGTAGTTCTCTTTGGAATGCAAATATGACCATCTGGATAGCATGGGCTTTTCCTATATTCAACATGGTTTTGGAGTGTCAGCCCCTATTAATCAAACATTGTTACAATTGACACATCTGATATGTCACAGTGTTTAACATAAATTTATTACCGTTTGAATAATAAGATCAATATACCAAAATTCAAAAATAATAATTTAATGATTCTTAATATGAACTCCTCCTTTCCGATAGGATCAAGGCCATCGTACCTTTCCAATCTACATTTCACTCCATA
Organism: Triturus cristatus; assembly: GCF_964204655.1. Taxonomy (NCBI): domain Eukaryota; kingdom Metazoa; phylum Chordata; class Amphibia; order Caudata; family Salamandridae; genus Triturus; species Triturus cristatus. The sequence continues at coordinate 259,019,420 of NC_140593.1, read as the reverse complement.
CCAACACTGGGTTTAGGCCAATATTGAGGTATGTTCCTTGTACCACATGTGTATAAAGTTCGTGTTCTGAGTAAATGATGCTGACTGTTTAATTTATAAGTTTAATATGCTTATAAGTCCAATTGACACTGTTAGAATAAGAATTAATTGTTTGACTTCAATACAAGTAGACTAATTGATATGGTTTTTTAGTCAAGACAATAACTTTTTGTGAATTGTTTGTAATTCTGACGTATAATTTGTCGCAAATCTCTGCTCTTCGTAGATCTTAGACATCTGACCGCATAATTACAGCATAAGAGAAAATGGAAAACTCTAATTTGTGTGGATTTTATTAAAATTACTGTTCGCAAGGTATGTAAAAAATTGTAATTAATTGAATAAACAATAGGTTCATTTCTTTTGTTGGTTATTACCGTACAGTATTAACTGAAATACGCTTCACCAATAGAACTTTGGCTTATAATTAGTCCATAATATCAATTGATAAATTTGAATCAAATTAAAAATGAATATAAATAAGCACTAGCAGGTCAATAATGAACATTAATATACTTTGTTTGTTGTACTTAAAAAGATTAGGGACATCCTGTCAGAACCTCAAAAAATGGCTTCATAAAATTGTTTAAAAAATAAAAAAATTGTTTTAAAAAATTCCTGTCTTAAACTGCTCAAATATATTGCTCCAAAAATGGTCTCAAAATATTTTGTAATTCCATTTCATATTAGGCTGTATCCCCCAGTCTGCATAGATTCACAGGTCATATTGGGTATAAGAAATGTGTTAAGATTATACCTCAGGTCTTGAAGTTATAACGGCATTTTCTGTTCTCTTTTATCATTATGATAATTTTAATTGTATATAATAATGTATGTTTTATATATGTATTTTTATAGCCTTGAAGAAGTCCCGTTGGGACGAAACGCGTCGGCTATGAACTGGCTATGAATTGTATGCTGTAATTTTAAATGAAAATTCTGAATTACCAATAAAGAGAAACTCATCTTCAAGACTTCGAAGTTTATCGTGAATCTTTGGGGATACATTACTCATTTGTTTGTTCATTGACTGTGACGAATAATTTTGTCCACTATATCTGCATTTAAGTTGTGTGCTGAGCCATTCCTGTCTTGTGCATTTTTTTGGGTGATACCAAATATTAGGGGCGCATGAAGGTCACGTCCCTGGCTTCTTGCACCACATCTCTTTTCATTTATAATACTGTATCACATTTTCTTGATTGGTGCAGTCATTTCGAGTGCCCTGACCTTCTCATTTCTTCTATATCCCTATTCTCCTTCCCCCTGCCCTCCGATGTCTTTGTGCATGCCCCTGCTCCATCCTTTTTGCCCACTATGTTCCATGGACCTGCCACTCCTATCTATTCTGAGTGTTCTGTTGAGCTGCCACTCCCCTTCCACCTGCCTAGCATTGTCAGATGACTGTAACCTGTCCCTGCCACCTCCACCCTGCCTGTCCACATGCCATGCCCCTACCCCCTTCCTCCTGTCCTCCATGGTCCATTTTACTGCCACACCCTTCTGCCCTCCCTGATCTGTTGTGCTGCAACTGCTCCTCCTGCCTGCCCCGCGCGGTCTGTTGTGAGGCCCCTTCCCCTGAACTCTCTTGTCTGTGCCCAGGTCCTGACCCTCCCTTCTATCCTCCATGGTCCTTTGTGCATGCCCCTGCACCCTCCTTCTTGCCCATCATAGCCATTGTGCTGCCACTAACCCTCCGCTTGCCATGCATGGTCTTCTGTGCTGCCATGGCCCCTCCCACCTTCCCTGTGTGGTCAGCTAGCTGCCCCTGACCCCCTCCCACCTTCCCTCCATGGTCTGTGTGTATGCCACCATAGTCTCATTGTTGCTCTCCATGGTGTGTCTTGTTTCTAGTGCCCATCCTGCCTGACCTCCATGGTCATCTTGCTGCTCCTGCCCTGCCACCTTGCCCCCAGCCCTCTGTTTCCATGTGCAGACCCCCTATTCCCTCCCTCCTGGCTTGTCAGTTCCATTGTAATGCCCCTGATCCGTCCCTCCTGACCTTTATGGTCTGTTATGCTGCAGCTTTCTCTCCTGTCTGTCCATTATGGTCAGCTAGCTACCATTGCCTCTTTCCCATCTGTTCTCTGTGGTCCATGTGCATGGTCCTGTCCCCTCCCGATTGCTTTCTCTGGATTGTTGTGCTGCACTCCCGTCCCGCATGCGCTGTGTGGTGTATTGTGCTGCTGCAAACCCTGAGACCTGCCCTGTAGGGTCAGTTTGGTGCACCTCTCCATGTCCCTCCTGTCCTCTGTAATCCGAGTCCATGTCCCTACCCCAATTCCTCCTGCCTACCATGATTCAATTTACCATATTTGCGAACATTTTGAACTTGGTAAGAGGGAGATTTTGAAAAAAAACTGGGGTATTGATTTTCCCCTTTGAGTTACATTGAAAAAGAGGAGATTGTAGACAGGAGACAGATCAAATAAAGCCCATTTGAGCTTAAAAACATTGGACGTTTCCTGGCTGAAACGGGTCTGTTGGCATGTATGGTTGTACTACCACTGCCTCTACCTTCTGCCCACAATGGTCCATTATGAAAATGAAATGAAATGAATGAAATGAAATGAAATGAAATGAATACAGATTTCTAAAGCGCATGGCTGCCCTTGAGCGTCCCAGCGCTAAGTAATACACTGAGCCACTATCCCAGAACATCAGAAGGAACCTACAAAGGGAAAAGAAGGGTCTTGAGTGTTTTGCGGAATTTCATCAGGTTGGATTCATTACGCAGAACCGCTGGTAAGGAATTCCAAAGATGACCCGCATTGATAGAAAAACGACGTCCACCCGTTTTCACCTTTTTTGCTCTGGGTATCACTACAAGGTTCCCAGCTTCAGAGCGAAGGGCACGGGAGGGTTGATAGGGGCGGATCAAATCTCTAAGAATGGGGGGGCCGGATCCATGTAGAGTCTTAAACACCATGCAGAGAGATTTGAATTTGATGCGACATCTATTTGGTAGCCAGTGCAAGGCCTCCAAGGCAGGCCGAGCTGAGGAGGTTTTGGCTGTACCAGTAAGCATCCGCGCAGCTGCATTCTGTGCTCTTTGAAGAACATTCAAAGTCGATTCAGGTGCCGCCAGGAAGAGGGCATTGCTGTAATCCAACCTCGAAAGCACCAATCCCTGGATCAGAAGTCTCCTGGAATTATCAGGAAGGAGCGGCAGGATTTTTCGGACTGAGCGAAGCAGCCCGTAACACGTCCCAGCCACTCGCTTGGCTTGAGTAATAAAAGACTGCTCAGGTTCCAGCCATACCCCAAGACTTTTTATAGTGTCCTTGGGGGCCGGAAGGGCTCCCATACTGGCCGGCCACATACATTTGGGCAGTGACGAGCACAAATTGCCAAGAAGCATTAACTCCGTTTTCGACCCATTCAGTTTAAGCCGGGATTCCGCCATCCATGCCACGATGTTGGTGAGGCAAGCAGCGAACTTCTCCCCCTGACTTTCCGAAAGAGACAGGGAAACAATCAATTGAGTGTCGTCTGCATAGGTTGCCATAGTCACTCCGAAGGGTGCCACCACCTCCTCCAGCGGGGCCATATAGACGTTAAAAAGCGTAGGGCTCAACGAAGAGCCCTGCGGGACTCCACACTGGAGGGGAATAGGCGCAGATCTAAAATCGCCGTCGCAAACCTGATAAGAGCGACCACTCAAATATGACTGAAGCCACTGGAGGGCCCGTCCCCCTACTCCAATATTTCCCAGACGGTGGATCAGAATATTATAGTCCACCGTATCGAAAGCTGCGCTTAGATCCAGGAGTACCAGCGCCGCTGAACCTCCTGAATCTAAGATGCATCTGCCTTCTTCCACCATCGCTAGCAAGGCCGCGTCAGTTCCCTGGCCTGGGCGAAAGCCAGTCTGCGTCTGGCCTAATAGATTGTTGTCTTCCAGGAAGCCGGAGAGCTGGCGATTAACAAACTTCTCCGCGATCTTATTCAGGCCCGGCAGGAGTGATATAGGGCGGTAGTTTGCCAGATCAATGGGGTCAAGGCCAGGCTTTTTCAAAAGGGCCTTGACAATGGCCTGCTTCCAGCTTGGTGGAACAATGCCATGGGTGAAGGAGGCATTCAGAAGATCAATTGCAGGACCAACAATTGGATCCACACATTGTTTGAGGATCCGGATAGGCATAGGATCCAGCGGGGAGCCACTCTTCAGAGCCGACAGCTCTTCACAGAAGGCCTCCCTTGAAATGGGGGAGATTGAATCAAAACCCTTCATGCCTAAAACCCCCTTGGGGGCTGCTGTGCTCATATTGCCTGAACTAGGGGGAAGGCTAGCTAGGATATTTTGTACTTTGGTGTCAAAAAACTGAGCCAGTTCATTGCATCTATTGGGATTCTCCACCTGAGAGGATGGGGGGATGGGAGCCGTAATAAGCTCTTTGAAAATTTTATAGGCTTCCTTTGAAGAATTGCCTGCCTTATTTATTCGCTCCTCAAAGTGGGCGGCCTTGGTGGAGATCCGTGCGGCTTTATATGCTCTCATAGCTTCTCGATAGTTGTGTTTACTATTGGCGGCCCAGTCCTTCCGCCATTCCCGTTCAAGCCTTTTGCAGTTCTTTCTCATCATCCCCAGCTCCGGGGTGTACCAAGATGACTTGTGGCTGTTAGTTTTGTTTGTACACTTTTTTACGGGCAGAACCGCATCTAACGCGTGGCATAGCCAATCATGGAAAGCGATATCGGCCTCCAGAGGCCCATGGCCAGGTGGGGGAATGGACTCAGCGAGGGAACGCAAGAGGCTGTCAGTAGGGAGTTGGGACCAAATTCTCTTGTAGATCGGGGGGGTCTTCTGAGGCCGGGAACAAGAAGAGTCCCGGTTGACATTGAGCTCCCCTACCACAAGGAAATGGTCCGACCAGGGTAAGGGAAGAGGGGGGCCTGTTTGGAGACGTGCAATATTTGAAAACACACAATCCAACAGGTGGCCCTTCACGTGCGTAGGTTCCAAATTGTGTAAATTCAAATTGGCAGTTCTGAGTTCCGATCTAAGGTCATTTATACTATTATCTTCCTGTAGGTCGAAATGGAGGTTAAAATCCCCCAGAAGCATGAAATAGGGAGAGGATGCCGCTAGGACAGGGACATGATCCAAAATAGAGCTGGCAAATTTTTTAATCGTCCCGGGGGGGCGATAGACCAATAATCCAGCTAAGGAAATATTCGGAGAAAGCTGTATGTGAAAGTGACCACTTTCCGCGTCCAAAATAGGGCCTCGGACTACTCTGCAAGAAAACTTGTCCCTGTAGATGATGGCTAAACCGCCTCCTTTTCCATGCGGTCTATGGAGGCAGTGAATCAAGAAGCCGGGAGGAAGAGAATTGACTAAATCAAAATTTGAAAAGTCTGACGTCCATGTTTCTGTGAGATATAAAATATCTAATCGTGTGTCTAGAATCAACTCAAAAATTTGAATAGAATGCTTTGGTAAAGATCTACAATTAAGTAGTCCTATTTTAAGAGGGTCCTTCACAAAGGTTTTGTTACCACACTCCTGGATTCTACGGGGGGGACAGTACTCACAGGGCCTGGAAGGAACATCAAGTTTAAATCCCTGTGAGCAATAGCGTGAGTCGGACGGCTTTAGCCTGAATAAGTCTGCTATGGAGTATTTAATCGGGTTACCTGTAGAAACCGGCAAGGTCCCTGGCCCTAGGTCCGTTCTGGCCCGGACGGGCCCAGACGGGCTTGCCTCTGGCGCGCGCCGGCGCGCCCGCTGCTCCCGCCCGCTGCGCGGACGGGGATTCGTCGCCATTTATGAAGCGCGAGGGGCAGGAAACGCCCTCGCACTAGAGCGCCAACCGAGCAACCGCCTCACCCAAGATGGCGGATGCATCCGGTCGCGCTAGTTGGCAGTGAAACAAAGCCCCAGGGCCCTCAAAGCGGCTTAAAGATGACCCTTCGTCCCTCCAAACGTAAGTCACAGCGATACAATAAAAGAAATACAATTTTTAAAAGCAACCATCAAGTATCAAAAAAACGCTCCCAATAATTTAAAAAATAATTTCCAGCTTTCTTAAAATGTTAACAGTTCAGGCAAGACTCCCAGTGAGTGCAGGGGAGCAGCCAGTGTATAGGGCGAAGTTGAAAAATAATGGCCGATTTATAGCGCATGGGGCAGGAAACGCCCTCGCACTAGAGCGCCAACCGAGCAACCGCCTCACCCAAGATGGCGGATGCGTCCGGTCGCGCTAGTTGGCAGTGAAACAAAGCCCCAGGGCCCTCAAAGCGGCTTAAAGATGCCCCTTCGTCCCTCCAAACGTAAGTCACAGCGATACAATAAAAGAAATACAATTTTTAAAAGCAACCATCAAGTATCAAAAAAACGCTCCCAATAATTTTAAAAATAATTTCCAGCTTTCTTAAAATGTTAACAGTTCAGGCAAGACTCCCAGTGAGTGCAGGGGAGCAGCCAGTGTATAGGGCGAAGTCGAAAAATAATGGCCGATTTATAGCGCGAGGGGCAGGAAACGCCCTCGCACTAGAGCGCCAACCGAGCAACCGCCTCACCCAAGATGGCGGATGCGTCCGGTCGCGCTAGTTGGCAGTGAAACAAAGCCCCAGGGCCCTCAAAGCGGCTTAAAGATGCCCCTTCGTCCCTCCAAACGTAAGTCACAGCGATACAATAAAAGAAATACAATTTTTAAAAGCAACCATCAAGTATCAAAAAAACGCTCCCAATAATTTTAAAAATAATTTCCAGCTTTTTTAAAATGTTAACAGTTCAGGCAAGACTCCCAGTGAGTGCAGGGGAGCAGCCAGTGCATAGGGCGAAGTCGAAAAATAATGGCCGATTTATAGCGCGAGGGGCAGGAAACGCCCTCGCACTAGAGCGCCAACCGAGCAACCACCTCACCCAAGATGGCGGATGCGTCCGGTCGCGCTAGTTGGCAGTGAAACAAAGCCCCAGGGCCCTCAAAGCGGCTTAAAGATGCCCCTTCGTCCCTCCAAACGTAAGTCACAGCGATACAATAAAAGAAATACAATTTTTAAAAGCAACCATCAAGTATCAAAAAAACGCTCCCAATAATTTTAAAAATAATTTCCAGCTTTCTTAAAATGTTAACAGTTCAGGCAAGACTCCCAGTGAGTGCAGGGGAGCAGCCAGTGTATAGGGCGAAGTCGAAAAATAATGGCCGATTTATAGCGCGAGGGGCAGGAAACGCCCTCGCACTAGAGCGCCAACCGAGCAACCGCCTCACCCAAGATGGCGGATGCGTCCGGTCGCGCTAGTTGGCAGTGAAACAAAGCCCCAGGGCCCTCAAAGCGGCTTAAAGATGCCCCTTCGTCCCTCCAAACGTAAGTCACAGCGATACAATAAAAGAAATACAATTTTTAAAAGCAACCATCAAGTATCAAAAAAACGCTCCCAATAATTTCAGGTTTAAATCTTTTATTAAAGGTTTTCAACAAAGAACCAATAGCGACAAGCCGACACCCTTTCCCGGCCCATGCAGGAGCCGCCGCAGCTGAGGTCTCCCCCCACCACAGGTGGATGGGAAACGGAAGCAACACTTTCAGGCCCTTACAATCGCTATCAGTTCCGCCCCCCCCCCCGGAACCCCCCTCCAACGGCACCCCCCAGTCCCCCCCCAACCCACCATCAAGAGAGACAAAGAAAGAGAAGAAAGAGAAAGAAATGAAGGAGTATAGACCCTGCCTCGGGAACGAAGGGACCAAGATGGCGCCTGCACCGCTCTGCCCCAAACCCAATGGCCAAACAGGGCGGCTATGTGGCTTCCCCCTCTTCCAGGTCGTCGCTAAGCCGCAGGAGGCGCAAGTATCGGGGGCACGTCAGCTCCCTGAAGTCCTGCGCCAGCAGGGACCGGAACGGCTGCCACAGTTCCGCGAAAGCGTCGCCCTTCCCCGCCAGTGTCAAAGAGATGCGTTCCATCCCCAAGATGTGCCAGGAGGCGATGTAGCCATTCTAGGTGCGTGGGCACGCGGGACGACCTCCAACAAGCCAGGAGGCACTGCGTGGCCGCCCCCAGCGCCAAGGCTATCTGTTTCCCCCGGCGGGACTTTAGAGGGTAAGTAAGGGCGTTGGGGACCCCCAGGATGATGTATGCAGGGAATCTGGGCAGCTCCGTGTCAAAGTGTTTGTCCACCTCATCCAGAATTTGACGCCAGTAGGGCGCTAACAAGGGGCAATCCCAAAGAATATGTGCGAGAGTGCCCTGCTGACCGCACCCTCTCCAGCAGACCCCGCTATGTGAGTTATCCATGCGATGTAGACGCTCCGGTGTGTAGTACCAGTATGTCACCAGTTTAGTGAATGTCTCAGTGAGCCCTGCGTGTGTGGCTGTGTGGCGAGCCCTATAACAACAGCCCTCCCATTCCTTCGCCAGCAGATCCCTTCCCAAATCCCTCTCCCAGCGTGCCCTCCCCGCATGATATGAGTGGTGGTGTGTCGAAAGGAGCATTTTGTAGAGATCCGATGTCAGTTTCTTGTCAGTCTGGCGAGTGATCAGCCAACGCTCGAACGGGGTGAGCCGACGCCGCGCTGCGAGTTTCTCCCTCGGCCGAGTGGCCCAGTGTTTAACCTGCAGGTACCCGATCCGGTCCGTGGCCGGAATTCCATATTCGGCTGCCAATTGTGCTAGGGGGATAAACCCCCGGGCGTCGTAAAGGACCCCCAGCGCTCTGCAGCCGGAATAGCGCCAACCCGGGAACGCCGAATCCGGAAGCCCCGGCGGGAAGTCGGAATTTCCAAACAAAGTGGTGAGAGGCGAGGGGAAGGATGTCAGGTCCTGACTTTCACCCGTCTGGTCCCAAATCCGCACCGTTGCCTGGGTTACCCACGAGGCATACAGATTGGGCGGCCGTTAGTCCCGCCGAAGAAACGGGACCGCGGCCAGGGCCCTCCCGGCCACCGCCCGGTCCTGGAACAGCCAATGCTTCTCGGACATGGGTTTCATCCATTCCGCCAGGTACCGTAGCTGAGCGGCCTGGAAGTAAAGCAGGAGATCCGGGACGCCAACGCCCCCGTGCTCCGGCGGGAGCGCGCTAATCTGGCGTTTGAGTCGCGGCTTCCTGCCCTGCCAGATGAAGTGCGCCAGATCCGATTGGACCCGCTTGATCCACCCCTTCGGTGGATATATGGGGAGCGTGTGGAACAAGTACAGGATTTTAGGCAATATCGTCATCCTAATGGCCGCGATCCGCCCCAGCCACGAGATCGGCAGGCGGCGCCAGCGATGGAGATCGGCTTTAACGGCGGAGGAGAGACGGTCGTAGTTCGTGGTCCTAATGCTCGGGATCGTGGGCGCTAGCAGCACCCCGAGGTAGGGGACAGGGCCCGACGCCCAGGGGACCGGATATTTCGTGCCCGGCGCGAGAGAGAGGGAGAGCGCCACTGATTTAGTGATGTTAACTTTAAAGCCTGATATATCCCCGAACACCGACAGCTCCTGCAAGATCGCTCCCAGAGACGTCAGGGGCTCCCTGAAGGTCAGTAGGACATCATCTGCATAGAGGCAGATCTTGTGAGTGTCCCCCCCGAACCGGACCCCAGCAATTTGGCCGTTTTGGCGTATGTGCTGCGCCAGGGGCTCCATGTACATGGCGAAGAGCAACGGAGAAAGGGGACAGCCCTGCCTCGTGCCACGGGAAATCCGAAAGGGCGATGACGTATGGCCGTTAACGCGGACCGATGCGTGGGGGTCGCGATAGCAGTTGAGTATCCGCGCCCTCATTTTGTCCCGGAAGCCGAACCGGCACAAGACCGCCTCGAGATAGGGCCAGTGCACCCGGTCGAATGCCTTCTCGGCATCTACCGCCAGCAGGGCGTAGTCGGCCGGGAAGCGGGAGGCCTTTTCTATAAGATGCAGGACCCGTTTCGCGTGGTCGCTCGTTTGGCGGCCTGGGATAAAGCCCGCCTGATCCGGGTCTATGAGGTTCGGCAAGTGGGGCGCAATACGAGCCGCCAATATCCCCGTGTACAGCTTGAGATTCACGTTAAGGAGGGAGATAGGCCGGTAGGAGCTGCACTGCTTGCTGTCCTTCCCGGGCTTGGGGATCACCACGATTGCCGCGTCCAGTAGGGATGGGGGCAACTCCCCGAGCGTGTCAAACGAGTTGAAAAGGCGCGTGAGGAGTGGAGTGACCAGTGAGCAGAATTGTTTATAAAACATGGCCGAGAAGCCATCCGGGCCTGGGGATTTGCCCACCTTGAGCCTCGCGATGGCTGAAATCACCTCCTCCGGCCGGATCGGCGATTCCAGCAGCTCGGCCTGGAGTGAGGGCAGGCCGTCCACCCGCGCCTGTTCCAGATACGCGTCCATCCCGCCACCGTCGAGGGGCTGCGCATCATAGAGCCGGGCGTAAAAATCCCGAAACGTCGCGGCAATCTCCCCATCGTCCGTATGCAGGGCCCCATGGGAGTCCTCTATCTCCTTGACTCCCTCTCGCTGTCGACGCTCCCGCAGACAGCGGGCCAGAAGGCCACCACATTTATCCCCTCCCACGTAATAGCTGTGCCGGAGGCGCAGTGCTGCATATTCCGCCTTGTCGCGATCTAGCGCTTCCAGCTGCGCTCTCTGCGCTTTTAACAGCCGCCAGACTCTCGGGGCGCCCGTCCGGCTATGCATCCGTTCCAGTTCCCTGACTTTCTGCGAAAGCTCTGCACGCTTCTCCTGTCTTTCTTTATTTTCCGCCGTAGAGAGGGCAATAATTGCACCCCGGACCACCGCCTTCAGGGCCAGCCAGCACGTGGCGAGGGTTGTGGCCCCATTGTCGTTGAGCCGTAGGTATTCCTCCATGACCCCCTGTAGCTGTGTGACCACCGCGGGGCGAAGCAGGAGTGAATCTCGCAACCGCCACTGGCGCATCTTCCTGCCCGTGGGCGGGAGCGTCAGCGTCATAACCACCGCCGCATGGTCGGAGAGGGACGCCGCCAATATCTCCACCCCTGATGCCTCCCGGACGAGCGCGCGGGTGGCCAGAAAATAATCCAGGCGTGCATATGTACCGTGCGCACCCGACGTATGTGTGTATTCCCGGGCCGTGGGGTTGTGTAGCCGCCAGAGGTCCACCATGTCTAGTTCCTGCAGCGCTGAGTGCCCCGCCTGAGACAAGGCCCCCACCTGCCCCGTGCGGTGCGCCGACCGGTCCATCATGTTGTCGAAGACCAGGTTGAGGTCGCCCCCAAGCAACAACCTCCGGTCCGAGGAGGCCGACAAGTTCGTCAGTGCTGTCTGGAGGAACCACTCCGGGCCATCGTTGGGCGCATGAATCGTACCCGCTGTGAATGTGTAACCACCCATGTGGAATTGGTAGACCAGCAGCCTGCCCTTAATCTCCGCCACCTTACACACTGGGAGCCCCCTAAATCTTGGTGCGAGAAGGATCGCCACCCCCGCCCGCTTCGAGGAGTCACAGGAGAAAAACTGCACAGGGAATGACCTGGATTGCATCCTGTGTGTGTCTCGCATGAGCAAATGTGTTTCCTGGAGGAGGCATATCTCCGCCCCGGACTGTGCAAGAAGGGAAATGATGGAACGGCGCTTAATTGGGTTATTCAGGCCCCGGACATTAAGCGTAAGGACCTTAAGTGACACTGGAGGCATTCCTAGCAATCAGCGAGCCCCCACTTGCTATGCACATCCCCGTGCCCTCCCAAATGCGTCCCTGGCATCCAACCACCGCCCCCCCGACCCGACACAGGAAAGAGAGGAAAAGAAAGGAAAGGAAATAAAGAAACAGAGAACCCCAACTAACCCCATACAGCCCCCATCCCCAACCCCAAAACCACGAAGCGTACCAAAAGTCCATCTTCCAAGGAAGATCAGGAAGTCCAGAGTCAAAGGGGAACGTGGCGTACCAAAGTGTCCCCCCTCCCCGCCCGACCGCCCTCATGTCCGCCAGCCAAGTCCCAACAAGAGCGAAGGCGCAGGCCGTCTGAGAAAAGGGACCCAACCCCGCAACAGACCCCTATGAGTTACCCTCAGGGGACCTCGCCCCTCGGTGCCAGCGTTTCAGCCACTGAAGATATGGCATCCTGACGGCCTTGGGCGATCTCCTCGGGGGGCGGCCTTCGTCGTCTAGAGCCCCTGCGTCGCTGCTTCAATAGGCTCCAGCCCACGCCGGGGCCGCTGGTTCTCTGAGAGCTCGGTGCCTGGCCGTCCCCCTCCTCCTTTGGGCAATCAATGTCCAGCAGCTGGCACGCCTCCGCCAGAGATCGAAGCTGGTACAGCCGATCCTCTTGACGGAAAATAAGACGAAATGGGTGGCCCCAAGAGTATTTAATGTCCCGTTGGCGGAGGGCCTCCGTGACAGGGCGGAAGGTTCTGCGCTTCTGCAGTGTCAGGGCGGACAGGTCCTGATATAGCACCGGGTGCTGGCCCCGAAAGGCGATGGGATGCTGTGTTCGGGCCGCACGGAGGATCTCCTCCTTAGTGGTGTAGTCCTGGACACAAACCAGGATGTCAGCAGGAAGGGCATTGTCCGGACGTGGAGGACCCATCCGGTGGGCCCTGTCCAGAGTGAGCGCCGTGTCCGCCGGCTTACCCAGGATCTGATTGAAGAGCTCGCGGACGAATGCGAAGATGTCTCCCGCCTCAGCGTCCCGTTTCACCCCCCGGATGCGGATGTTATGCCTCCTTGACCGATTCTCCAGGTCCTCCAGGTGGGATTGAATGTCCACTTGCTGGTCATGTAGCCGGAGCAGGTCCTGGAGGACTAGGGAGAGTTCCGTTTCCTGTGCGTCCGCCCTGTCCTCCACCGCCTGCACCCTCTCCCCCAGGCCATCCAGGTCCCTCCGGATCTCCCGAAGCTCCGCCGCCAGTTCCTGCCGCATGCTTTTAAGTTCCTCCTTCTGTTCCGCGAATAGCGACAGCAAAAGGGCCTTGGTGATCGGCTCCGCTCCGTCATCTCCGGACCCCTTCGAAGGCGTCGCCTCAGCCGTGGACGACCGTGTATCTGGGGCCACTGTCAGTGCCCCCCCCGGGGCTTAGCAAACAGCTCCTGCAGCGACTTGCCCTGGGCCTCGTCCTTGCCCTTACCCCTCTGTGTCGCCATCTTGCTGGTAGGCCCGCCGGAGGGGGCCGCAGGAAACTCGCCCCACGCGGGCTGGTCAGGACTCCGAGGCTCGCCCTCCGCGCCTCCGCGGGCGACCTCGCCTCTTCCCTACGCCGCTTCCGACGGGGGTGGGCAGCGTCCGCGACCGCTCTTCGCGTCTCAGGGCTCTCTCCCACCAATCGTGGGGCGGTTGTCTGCTGCCCTCACCTCCTCCACCCCCGCCACCGCTTCAGAAGGGCCGGTCCGCGCCGATCCCCGCCCGCTGGGCTCCTCGCTGTGTTCCGCACTCCCGGGGTCGTGGGTCCTCCCTTCTCACCTCTGGGAATCCGGAGGCCTCCTGACGGCACCGCCGTCCTCTATGTACGCTGCAGCGCCGGGTCCAGTTCTTACCGCGCTGTCCAATACGGGCGGGGATCCCCAGTCTGTCAAGCCCCTTGTAGGCCGCCGAAGGCTCCGCGTCGGGCCGAGCCCGCGCCGTGTCTCGCTAGGCCGCGGGTCCTCCTGGGCGCCATTCCCCTCCTCGACCTTCGGGTCCGCGCTGCCACGACAACCGGCTCAGTGCTGCGTCCGCTGGCTCGTAGCCCCGGGCCCACCCGGCCGCTACCGCACTGCCTTGGGCGCCGTCCCCCACGCTGGGCCCTCCGCACCTGAGGCCGGGGCCGTAACGCTCGCTACTAGGCCGCACGCGGCCTCGACGTCCTCTGCTGGCGAGCGAGCCCCACCGCTCCCAGGGACACTGGCTGGGCCTCCACAGGTGCACCCCGCTCTCGGGCTCCGCCGGCGGTGCTGTGTGCCGGAAACGGGAAGGGAAATCGGTCCCGCACCGGCGCTATTCTCGGGCGCTCGAGGGAGAGACAGAGAGATGCGTCTCACCTCGCCGCCATCTTGGCCACGCCCCCCCTCCCAATAATTTTAAAAATATTTTCCAGCTTTCTTAAAATGTTAACAGTTCAGGCAAGACTCCCAGTGAGTGCAGGGGAGCAGCCAGTGTATAGCCACAGCCTCTCTTGCCAGTCCTGTATTGTTGGTTTGTTGCCCCTGTCCCCCTTTCCTCTAACCTCCATAATCTGTTGTGCTGGCACTGCCCTTCCTGCCTGCCCAGTGTGGTCAAATTGTTGCCTCTGCACTCTCCTACCTGCCTTCAATTTTCAGAGTCCGTGCCCCTGGCCTCTGCCTCTCAACAGTATCCCAATGAACATCTAGATTGCTAACATTCTATATTTATTAAAAACGTGTGGAACGCCTGACGTCATCTTGATGTAATCAAAACTGTAATACCTAGAGTATTTCCTTTAGAAATTACATATATGAGAGGGTCTTATTTGCATCAAAATTATGGTTAGTGCTCTAAAAAACTAAAATGAGGACATCTTTTCTGAGTTTTCAAATAGTGACAAAGAACTTTTAAATTAATTGTAATATTTATGTTTTTTTATCCAGTTGACCACTTGATTAAATGTTGCACCTTGGCCAGAGGATGTGGTGTTACTTCCAGAGCTGCAGACTTTGCAACTGGGGAACCAGGTTGGAGTTTCTGCTTCAGCTCAACATTCTGTGATTGTGGTCAAATCACTTAATCTCCCCATGTCTACAACCAAAATGAATTTGATCTTGTGTGAAGTAACCAATGCCCATGTAAAGCATTCCAATACCTGACAAATCTGCACTATATAAAACTGCAAATACACAAAAAATAAGTGTTTTGCACACTTCTGTCATTGGGCTACATGTGGGCTACCTCTGGGTGACATTTGTGCTGCATTTAGGCTCTTTTGTGTCTGGTGGCCATCTTGGGAGATTTATTTGTTATGAAGTTTCCTAATTTCCTCATTTACTGCAGTCTCCTCAGTAGGAAATGCTTTCAGTTTTTTACTTTGATTCCATCAAGAAGGTATTCAGATATGTCACACATTTACCATAAATTCTGAATGTTAGCACTCTAGTTGCTCATTAGATCACTGTAGTAAAGCTACTGCTCACCACGGAAGTCTGCTGCTGGTATTAAAAGTGCATGTTTCAGTCTGCATATCAGAAGTTTTTTAATGAAATAGAAGAGGATTTGAGAAGTCACTCAAAATGTGCCCTAATTTTTCTTTCTGCAGCACTAATCATACTTTCTATGGCAAAATGAACCCCCTCATTTTGTTCCTTTTTAAATTAAATGTTTTAAGAATTACCACTTTATTCCAACCAAGATGGCTTCAGGTGTGCCATACGTTTGTCATAAGTAGGACTGTTAGCGCTCTAGTTGTTCTTTAGAACACTCTAGGAAGCTGCAGTAGAACACAAAGGAATCAACTGACAGTCTCTGCCCTTGTTGGATGTACATGTTTTACTGAGAATGTCAGACTTCATTCTCACATGACTGAGAAAGATAATGTGAATTTACAGAAAATATGCTCTCAGTTAGCTTATAGATCACCTTCCAAACCTCTGTGGGAAAAGCATGAGAAAATAGTTTTCTCTCAAACATGATTCATGATATCACAGCAGAAGGCTTTTTCACATGGTAAAATCACCTTAGAACACACCACAATTCCTAAAATAAGTATGGTACCATCAACAAATGATTTATAATGTAACTAAAGTCTTAAAACCTTCTATTAACTGCAATGCTTTTTAATGAGGTGCTATCATGTATATTGGTCCCAAGATGGCTGCCAACACTTCTTGGATGAAGTGCTGACAGCCAATCAGATCTCACGATGAGATGTGTGGTTAGGCTCTGCCCAGATATATATGTGATTTTACTTTTGATTTTCTCAGGAACTACTGAACGGATTTACACCATTTAAGCAAAAGGCACATGCCTGACCTGAGGACTACCTCTTTGCCAAACTTCAAGTAATTCTGTTCAGCCGTTCGGGCTGTACCTTCGACTAAAGATCCTATGGGAAAATGCATGGGGAAAACACGTTTTGGGACCCCCCTTTTTTCTCAGCCCCCGCTTGATGAATCACCCCGAGACTTTCAGGGTAGGAGCTGAGCGGAGCGCCCCAATAGTTTTGAAAATTTCACGAAGATAAGTCAACTGGCGCCAAAGTTATTCAAAATAGAATTTTCTGATTTCCTATGGGAACTCGGTCCTAACTATAACTATCTACTGGCGACCGCCAGTAGATAATATATATATATACACATATCTATATATTAATTTAAAAAAAGTTTACATGAAAGTTATAGTTAGTAAATAGAATTAATTTTTAAAAAAAATTGGAAATTCACTGGAAAGACCAAAGGTTACAGGGATTTTTATAGTTAGGCTCAGATACCACTTGTACAAAACCTTAGAAATTCAGCAATTTTAGTTACCTGTGCTAACTATAACTTACGCCCCCCACAATGCACTGCTCATTTTTCACTACCAAGACATGTAAAAATTTAAAAGTACATGTACTATTTTTTAAATACACTGCACCCTGCACATGGGCTGTCCAGGGCCTACATTAGGGTTGACCTATATGCAATAAAAAGGAAGGTTTGGGCCTGGCAAGTAGTTTAACTTGCCAGGTGGACATGGCACTTAAAAACTGCACACACAGGCTCTGCAGTGGCAGAACTGAGACATGTTTTAAAAGGTTACTTAAGTGGGTGGCGCAATCAGTTCTGCAGGCTCATGAGTAGCATTTAATGTACAGGCCCTAGGTACATCTGGTGCAGTTTACTAGGGGCATATAGGTAAATTAAATATGGCAATTGAGAGTAGCCCAACGTTACCATGTTTTAGGTATAGAGCATATGCACTTTAGCACTGGTTAGCAGTGATAAAGTGCCCAGATTCCTAAAACCAGCAAAAACAGGTGGTCTGAAGTCAACAAGTCTGGGGAAACCAAACCAAGGACGCCTGGTCTAACATTCATCATTTGCACATCACCAAGTAAAAGTGTCTTGATTTGGTTGGATCCTGTGTTTCCAATATTTGTCCACGCTTAACTGCTAATATATTCTTAAACTTGTGTACAGTTCATATACACATATATATTGTGTGGTGTATTACAAAAAATGACACCCTAAGCCTTTAGTTTCACATTCCATGTACCCCATGTACCCCAGCAAGGTTTTCACATAGTTTATTCAAAAATCTCCTCTTACTTTTCAGTCAGAGAAAGAAGAGTAAACATTAATCTCCATCTCAAAAGAACAAGCAGCAATTCGTCAAAAGACACAGTCTGACATTTGACCTCTGTCTGTTGAAGCACACCATATGGGACAAGATAAATACAAAATGTAAAGGCATCCTTATTTCTTGCTCTGTGACAACCCACCAGAAATCATCTGGAAAACCACAGTTTGGGAAATACTTCCCTAGACATTCCTTGGGGTGTGCCCAGAGCTCTGATCAAGGATAGAAAGATTTGATTCTGCCATTCTAGATTTTGCCAGAGCAAGGCATTGTTTAGGGCAACCTCCCCACCCCCCAGGATTTTATGTCAAAGTGGGTAGTTGTGCCCTGGGAACTTTTTCTCTTTTGCGCAGGGAGTGACCAACACCCACAATCTAGTGCCAGGCATAAATGCTCCTTCCCTGTGTACACTTCTTCAGAACATCTCTGGACATGTGGATGACAGAACATCAGGCATCTTCTGAACCCTGCACTTCAGAAAGAGGACTGCATCTTCTATAACATGTGGAGAGAAACCCTAAGTGCTGGACCTGATCCCACTTGTACCCATGACTGAAGAGTGGTCTCCAAGGGGTAATTGGCTAGCCTCCTGTACGCTCCAGAAATACAAAAGCTGCAAGAAGCCCAAAACTCTGCTGGATCCATCTGACCATTTCCAATGGAACGTGCCCTGGAGCCTACTGGTGACTTCTAGGAGATCGAGAACTACTCCCCAAGTGGTACCAGAAAAGTTCTGGACCCTTGGCTGCTGAAGATTAGACTCTCTCCTAATCAAGAACTTTAAACTTGACACTTAAAATATTTTTTCAAACATTTTAATATGAGGACCAGAGGCTACTGCCACTTTGCAGATGAGCCGTAGCCACTGAGGTTACATCACCGGTTGGATTGAGCTTGCTGGTTTGCCCCGCTAAAAGAAGCTTGAATTCAAGAAAGGTTTCCGAGTCCGAACACAGAAGGAATCCACTGAGGATGATGCTGAGGTGCAACCGAACATCGACATGACCTTCCCATGCAGAAACTTCAGACTTTTCTAATTGGTGACGCTGTAAGCCTCAAACTGCTCACCAAAGTCAACATTTCCACTGAGGCACTGCACTCCAGATGATCGATGAGGGCGATCCCCCCTTCAGATTCAGCAGGCACAGTGACTTCCTTCGGCTTTGTCAATGTTGTTTGTCGCCAAGAAAAATATGCCAGAAGGTAATATTTCCACCTTACCAAACCTTGTTCTTGTACTCACCCTGCACCCCATTGTGGTTAGCCTAAGCTTATGACTTTGACTCAGTCTAGATCGACTTTGAAAAATCATAACTCTGGTTCCCTACATCTGATTTTTGTCCTTTGGTTGTCGATTTGCTCATTAAAATTGTGTTGTGATTTCTACTTTTTACCTGTTTTGATATTGGTAAATGCTTTACACATTTTTTATGAAACTCATATTAATTTATTATTGATCATTTCACTGACCTTTGTTTTAAAATCATGCACTCTCTCCTCAGCTCTGGTAGTTCTCTAGCTTACACCCACTCACAACACGCAGCCAGACACCATGTTTTCTGTGCTCAGTAATTGAGTATGTCAGCAAGATCTGGGAGAAAAAGGGTTTTGAAGGCTGACTATTGTGAGATTCTAAAGGGAAGGGTTGGGTGTTAAAATTGAAGCAGGCCAGGTGTCGTTTATGTACTGTCAAATCTTTTGTATCTTTTCACAGAAGAGGGTGGTGGCATTGCACTTTTCTGTGGAGAAAAGAATATATGGGTCCGGCACAAGGTTGATACAGTTCTTGAATGTCTTTAACACCACCCTGCTTCTTTTGGTGGCTACATTGATGGTGTCAGTTTAGTAGTTTGCTTTGGCTGATGCGACAAAATGTCTGCATGTTGAGTGGAGAGACTCCAGTATCAAGAGGTCATCTGCAGTTCTATTTTTCTTACATTTTCTTTCCTTTCTGTGGATGGATCATTTATTGTCAGCAAGGTCTTTAGTGTACCAGGATGCTGAAGACTTTAGCTAGCACTTGTGAGTTATAATTGGTGCGCAGATGTTCACATAGGTTTCCAAAAAAATGTTCCAGTTGTATAGAAAGGTGTTGCCATCTAATGTGGAATTGATAGAATGAGAGATTAGTCCGAGCATTCGTTTTTCCATTGAAAAGTCTTTAAACTCAGAGAAACTTCCTTGAGATATGCTGCATTTCATGATACGTGATACATCTAGTTCTGGTATATTCTAGACTTTTTTAACAAAATGATCACCACCCACTACTTATTATCTTCAAAAAATGAGTGTACATTCAAAAGGACTTAGATAGAATAATGCACAGACTCCATTCAAATTTGTTGAGAAGAGTTCTTTCTTCATAGTCCTTTATCCATATTGTTGTTTTGTCATATGTTATCCATCAAATGTAGCAACGCGTTTCATTTCGTCCTAGAGACTTCTTCATGGCTTTGTCTTCAATGCTATCACCCCTGTACCACGTGTTTATAGATAATTTTTTTCCACCTGGAATACATCTGTTTCATACATTGCTATCTTAGTTAGTGCATCAGAAGTCCCAATTATTTGTACAATAGCATGTATCTACCATGTATCCATCACATACCCATGTTGACAATGGAATCTCAGTCACTCTTCTTTGACTTTCGCACCGTATGTCTGGAATCAGTTTCTGAAGTGCACGTTAAAGGATGAGACAAAACGCATTGATAGGTAGTGAGTGCTGATCATTTTGTTAAAATAGTTAGGGGGTGTATTTATCAAAAATGAGTTTTGCAATTCCCAAACAGTGATTTTTTGCGAATCGCTATTTGGGAATTGCAAAACGCTATGTAAATATGTTTTCGCAAAAAAAATTAGTGAGTCGCTAGAAATCGCAATCGCCATTACTGATTTCCAAAATAGCGATTCTTTAATTGTGAATTCGCTATTAGGAAATCGCAATTTTTGCAAATCCTCTATTCCGGTACAGCTTTTTGACATCACACCCAGGAAGTGTGACTGCCCATGCTGTTCCTGATTGCCTGAGGCTGTGTCAGAGGCTGGGAGCAGGAGCACACCACTCTGAACTCAACACCATCCAAAAGACAATGGATCCACAGGCAAAGGTTAAGGAGGTAGCTGGCAGGAAAAGAAAACATACATTCAGT
The DNA here is from genome assembly GCF_964204655.1 of Triturus cristatus. Classification (NCBI taxonomy): domain Eukaryota; kingdom Metazoa; phylum Chordata; class Amphibia; order Caudata; family Salamandridae; genus Triturus; species Triturus cristatus. The sequence goes on along the minus strand of NC_140593.1, from coordinate 258,999,074 downwards.
GACAAGGATCAGGAGGTACTCATTGAGGAGATGGTTAAGAGCCATGAAGTGCTTTTTACCAAGAAACCCCTGCACATCCCAGAGTCTCAAAAGCGCATAATCTGGCTGGACATACAGGCTAAGGTGAATGCCATAGGTGTCACCCAGCACTCCATTGCTGACCTACACAAGCACTGGTATGACATGCGCTCAAGGTCTAAGGGCAAGGTTGCCACCAGGCTTGTGGAGGCGAAGAAAACTGGTGAGGTTACACCCACAGAGCCTGAATACACACCCCTTGAGGATTTGGTGGAGTCCACCCTACAGCCTGAAAGCATCAGCTGGGTTGCAGATATCGACAGCTCCGACACGCCCAACACCAGACAAGGTAAGATGCATGCTAAATCATCCCTGACACATTACCCACTTAAGAATGCCCCAATTTCGAAGTAACGGTGCAACTCCATTCCACATTTTCCTGGCCACCCAGCAATGCATCATGGGAGATGTAATCACACACATAATACAGTTGAGCAATGACACACAGCAATGTATCTGCAATTGACACAAAATAGTAAATCCAAAATGTAACACAGCACTTAGGTAACCAAAATGCAACCACATTTATTCAGTGAACAATGGAAAGCAGGACCCACAATAAGTAGTGCTTTTGCATTTACAGTTGTACCTGCAACACAGGGTGACAACACAGAAGCTGGGGAGGCACCACAGCCACAGGACCAGGCAGGGGGAGAGGACACAGATCAGACAACACAGCCAACACCTGTGCTAAGAAGACACCCTCACACTGTGCCTCCACGCCCAGTGTTGGAGGGAGAACCCGAAGGCATACAGGATGAGGCACATCCAGAGCAAGAAGAGCATGCACGGCAAGAACATGATCAGCCCCCTATGCACCGTAGGCAGTGGTGGCTCCTCGAGAGAGTGCTGCAGGGCGGGGCGGGGCGGGGAAGGGGCCGGGCGGGGATAGTAAATTCCAGAATGCTGCCCGAATTAATTACATTGCACGCGCTGCAACGCCAAATCGGCACGGAAGAAATAGACAGAGTTACCACAGCTGAATGCTAATGGGTGAAGTAACCCATGGCATACGTACATTTGTCATTCGATTACTCATGTCCTGTGTACATGACATGTGAAACAGCAAGAGCCACACATAACATGCGTTTGTAGGCTGTGTGAATGCAATTTACCTGACTCTAAGGTACATTAAAACACATTCATTCTCATATCATTATTTACTTTGTGTCATCATTACTCACCTAGAAATAGTTGTGTGTTATTTCGTCTTGTCCTGCTGGTCTGCGACATGGACCTGGTACCTCATCCTCATCTGATTCTGTATCTGTGAATTCCACAGGTATGCCTTTTCTTGTCACAATGTTATGTAGCATGGTACAAATAGCCATAATCTTGCAGCAGGTCTCTGGCCCATATGTGCAGGCAGCAGAACCTGCTCTTCAGTATACCAAATGTTCGCTCGATTACACAGCATGTTGACTTGTGTGCGCAATTGTATCTTCGCTCACTCGGATTAGCCGGATTGAGGTACGGTGTGTGGATGAATGCGCGCACTGCATATGCACTGTCACCTACAGGTTGAAAGACATACGTTTAATCACTCTCCTCTCACTTCGGCTCTTAAGTGTATATCAGAGCGCTCGACATGCATTTACCTAGCACTTTTCCCTCACCAAATTCGCCCCCATTGAGACGTGTGTATATTCCACTTTGTCTAAAAATGAAGGAATCGTGTGTATTGCCAGGGTATTTTGCCACTATATCAGTTATGATATGTTTTGCATTGCAAATGACCTGTATGTTGATTGAATGGAATGATTTCCGGTTCCTGAAAATACTCATTGTCTGAGGGAGGTGAGAGGGCTACATATGTTCCATCTATGCAACCAATGACATGGAGAAACTGGGAAATCTGGTAGAAGTCCAGTTTCGTTTGCTGCAATGCCAGTTGTGTGGCGGGGAATTTGATGTGATGGTGTATCCACTGTAGCATTGCATCCAAGAATGCATGGAAGAAGCGCAACATCAACTCTGGGAGAACCCTCCTGCTGTCACTATCATCCCCTGGAAGCTTCCTGATACCAGTAAATGCAATGAACACAGGATCTGCACACGTGGTGGAATTGAACGGGCCCTGCGGGTTGGGTGTTCAAGCACAGGTTTTAGCTCAGCAATCAAGTGTAGTATAGTAGCTGAGTCCAGCCTATACTTCTCATGTATCTCTTCCTCTGTCTGCTGGAACAGAGTGATGCGCGCTATGAAGACCCGTTCCTATCTACTCCTGCTCTGTGCTGCTACTTGAATCCGCACCCTCCTAGCTATGACGTACAGCGCTGCCAATGTGAAAGTCCCAGTGGCAAATTTCGATTTTTAAACATTCGCAATTTGCGATTTTTTGATACATTGGTTTGCGATGTCACTTTTTGCGACATTCGTTTTTGCGAATTTCGCAAATAGCGGGACGGTAATTGCGAATTCGCAAATGGATTTTTGCAAAATGGTGGCCTCGCAAAATAGGTATTTGCTATTTTAGCAAATACCTATTTTGCGATGCGAAACACTGTCATACATTGGAGAAGGCTATTTTGTGATCGCAAACACTGGGTTTATTGCGATTTGCAGTGTTTGCGACCTCAAAGTAGCTTGATACATATGGCCCTAAATCTCCATATGGGGGATTAGGAGGCTTACCCTCCAGAACAGAGAACCACTTGTTGACGTTATATCCAATTTAGTGATATGCAGCTGTATCATATCAAAACGGTAAATATATTGATATTTGCTGTATTGTGACAGTGTATCTAGTCTACAGTAAAAGGAGAGCCTGCTTCCTAGGCAGTAGACATGCTGTGATAACTATTTATCCCATGCTATGTGTTTTTGTGAATGCCCATGACACACTCTTGGACATTCTTTTATTATTTCTTTATTCCTCTTGTAATGACTCACAGACATTTTTCACATTCTCCCCAACCATTATAGTTAACAGCGATCCCTCATATTTATTAACATTTTCAGTGGTGAATTGAAGGGAATGTTCGATCTCCTTAGTGTTTTTTCTCCACCAAGGTGCTTGTGTCTCTGCATGAGACAGCAATTGGGGATGGCATGCAGAACAGTGATAAACCTTTACTGTCAGAATTCCTCCGCATTAAGTAGCTTTAGAGGTGCACTCAGAAAATATATTGGAATTTGCAGAAGAATCTCTTAAGTTCAATGTCTTTGTTTTTATGTGCAGAAGTATCAGAGCACACAAGGTGAGGATTGGATTGGACATAGAGTGTGGCAGGGCAGGACATCTGCCAACAAGTGGAAGACTTCCTGTTCGCTGTTTTTAGAGTACATTTCACTTCAATGCACTTTCAGCACAGTGGATAGAACGTTCATGACTTTTGGACAGATTTCTTTCATCCACCCAACTCTAAATAAGTTTCTTTGTTTTTTTATTATAGAGAATATATATTTGTTGAAAGATTCATCTGATTCCTGCTCAAGGAGCTGATGATGATGCTACACAATATCCTCTAGCAGCCTGAGTGACATCGAAAGTAAAAGTGGTGATTGTTGCTAGCCACAAGCTTTTATCTGATTCTCGCTCCATCGCAAATGGCCATACAAGGTGCCCTGGTCCTGGTCTATGACACTATTTATTATAACATTGACCATTAGGTTTTCCTTGTTTACCATGCATATCTTTTCAATTTCTTTAAACATTCATAACTTCTGCTACCCATGACCATGTTTAGTTAGTTTTGTCTCATAGTAATCATTAAATTAGATTTCTTTTCAATTAATTGGTTTGGAAATGTCCACTTATTTACTTCATTCAGTTGATACAATGTTTTCACTGTTCTACACACACCATATACCCTTTCTCAGAAGTTCCGTGATACTTCCAAAAGTTTTCTTAGGACTCCTGTTATATTGTGTCTTAGTCTTTCTTCATCCTTTACCTCCTGTGTCAGGTCTGTGTAGAATGTGGGGTCTATGACAAATGTGGGTTCTACTTCCGTTGGAGTTGATGCTGTCTGTTGGTGTCTGGTTCCTCAGGCATGGGGTTCATATGCTCCAATAATCTACAAGTTAACAGTTCCTGTATTGGTGTCTTATTTGGATGAACCGGCTCACTACAACTCCTCTCTGAAATTACTATTTACTTCAAGTCTCTAGACTACTGCAAGTGTGTTGGAGCTCAACCACAGCTCATATCAAGATGTATTATTTTCTTGTATGACTGCTGGTTAGTGTGGGTCTGTGGCTGCTGATGTGTTGGTCTATGTTTGAAAGGACATCTGTAGGCATATTTCTCTGCCTGCATATGGGCTTATTTATGAGCCCCTTGAGACAGTTTTACGTCACCGGTGCTTCATTTTCTTGAAGTACTGGTGGCGTAATTAATTTTCCACATTGCGCTCTATTACAAGGTGACGCATCTAGGTAGATACATCACCTTGTAAAGCCCTGTACCACATTATACTGCATCAGGAATAACATATCCAGGGAGTGCATTCCCAAGCATCGAAACCTTTTAGAAGTGGCACAGTGAAATCTATCAGATTTTACTGTGCCACTTCTAAGACGCCACTACGTCAAAACCTTACACCTGCCTCATAGCAGGCGTAAGGGTGACGCAGTGCTATGTCTATAGGCCTGCCTCATGTATTGCTGGAGCTGCGTCATGCTTGCGAAACACCTCCAGCAATGCGTGACTTTTGCATCAACAGATATGTCAGGATTCCTGATGTATCCGTCATTCCTTGCTGCATGGAGCGCCATACATTAAATACGGTGCATCCACCATGTCGCAAGGAGGGAGCAGTGAAAACTGTTGCATCGTTGTTCTATCGCAGCGATGCAACAGTTTTTATAAATGAGGCCCGAAAGCTTTTGCCACAGCTTATTTTATTCATTACTGCAAAGTAAATAGGAAGTGCACAAAACGAATGCATGGTGTCTTGAAACAAATCCCAATAAGGAAACAACAACAGCTTAAATGCTAATTTGTCTGTTTAAACAAGCAAAGTGTTGTTTTAATGTGGGCCTCTGAGATTTGAAAACGAAGCAATTGCACATGAAACTCTGTGCACTGCAACAAGGATGCACATTTGGTCACTGCAGAGGAACAGCCATTTCGTCCTATGGTGGATGTGATTTACGAGGAATTGTAAACCAGAAAGACCCTACATTAGACTTGACATATATTTCTATGCACATATTTATATTTTCATAAACAGCACAGATGATTTGTTTAAAAATCACAAAATGCCGAAGCTAAGGTCGGTAATTTAGCCACAGGACCGCATTTCTGACAAATTAATCGCATTATTGATGTGCTTGTTATTGTAATCCATATTAACATTATCATTTTTTAATAGTATTTAAAAATAATGAGAAAAGATTTATCAGGCGCATGTTTGCCAACTCATTATGTGAACGCGTTACTCAATATCTTATCATCCCTCGTTAAAGTCTAGTGCTTCCTGTGTGTGGGCGAGGCGTGGATGTTAAGCCGTGAAATGTGTCTACGTGATCTGAATGCACCTGAATGTGTGGACACAGTGGTGCCACTATTGAGGTTAGCAGGAACCCAGGTGAGATTAAGGTTTCGATTTTATTGAAATAAGTCTCGATTGGAAGTCACTGACCAATATATCGATAAACAGTCTGAATATATATATAAATCCCCACTGAACAAGTACTCGAATACGTCACCAGCATACAGAACTGTGAAAACAGGAAACTTAGATGAGACCTACTCCAGAAAAAAAGCAAAGTTCTTCGAGAAGGCTTTAACATTTTCATGATCTACCTCAGTATAATATGCCGAGAAGTGCGCTTTGTAGCATCTTGGTTTTATTGCACCTTTTCTCTTAGTTAAATTTCAAACCCAGGGACAATGTGATACATTTTACCTGAGTTCTTTTTCTGAAACTATTTGACAAATAATGTGTTTTAATAGGTATATGGCACAAGGCCCATTGTGACTGACTATGTATGGATTTGTAGCATGTATTTTAGAAGAGCTCTAAGTAAGACTTTCTCACGTTTTTGTGGCGCCAAAAAAGGTCATGTGGCTCCTTCCTCATGAGCTATATAGAATTATGGGGGATATTAGCAACAAATGGAGATATTTATCGCTATCGGTGTTTAGAGCGATATTGTTTATCGCCGCCGATCACCGGAATCTATCCCCGCATTAGCAGTGTATTAGCAACACGCCGCTAACAGACGATAGCTTCCCTTTCCGGCGGAAATGGACGGCGATAGATTTAGCGTGACAGTGATAAAAGCCTGACGCTAACGTAAAAAAAAGTGCTGATGTGCAAATTTGCGATGGAATCTGATCGCTAATTGGCACCAGGCCTGCATTTCTCATGTTTGGCATGAAAATGCACTACAAAAGGCCCTCCAAGCAGGAATAAAAAATGGAAAATAGCAGAGGAGCCAGGGATGAAGCTGGGAACAGTGCAGAGGCCGGCTACAATCCCACAAAACCCAGGAGGACCAGCTAGAGCCCCATGTGAAGGCCAAGAGGAAGAGTAACCCCAAGTTCAGCCTGCAGGAAAACCAGGTCCTGATTGCGGAGGTGACTGAACACCGACAAGAACTGTTTGTCACCTCCACAGTGACATTGGCAAGAAAAACAAAAAAATTGGCAGGACATTGTGGCCAAGGTGAATGCCCTCGGAGAGAGGAGGACAGTGGACGACTGCAAGAAGCGCTGGCATGATACAAAGCGCAAGAGGAGAAACTAGCAGCCAACCTGAAACCAGCAATGCAGACTGGAGGTGGGAGTCCAGCTCCACAGGAGGAGCTGGATGTGCTGGAGGAGCAGGTTTCCCGAGTCATCAGGGAGGAGACGGTGGGTGGAGATGCGGGCCAGAACACTTCTGACTATGACCAGACAGAACAACAACAGGGTGAGTAAGAGCCAGGGACTTGAGACGACGGGGGCAGATGGGCCCAATGGCACCCGTGCACAATTAAATATCTTGCAGTGCATACACATAATTACTGTGGATCATGTTCTGGATACCTTTGTACATGGCGGCACAGACACATATCACCCTACTCAAACAATACATTGCAAGACACATATTGGCCGGCCCACAGACTTTGAAATGTACACAGAAAACCAAGCACAATATAGTCCAAGATCACCCTCAAACCACTAAATAAATGCCTCAGGAAATGGCAAAGTGGCACATTAACTTGAGATGCGGCAGGGTGGCAAAATGGCCCCCTGGCCTTATCACCACACATATACAAATTGCCTGCACAAGTACGCATCTCTCTCTGACGCAAAATCGATGATGCACTGTGAATTTGACTGATCATGTGCATGAGTAGGCATGCCACGACCAATGTCAGCACACCTGCAACATTGTGCACGTGTGTCTGAGTTGTGTGCAGGAATGTGCATGTGCAAATAAGTGGACTGTACTGCACATACACTACCTTGCGCACAACTCAGACACACGTGCACAATGTTGCTGGTGTGCTGACATTGGTGGTGGCATGCCTACCCGTGCATATGATCAGTCACCTGCACAGTGCATCATCATTTTGGCATCAGAGAGAGATGTGTCCTTGTGCAGACAATTGGTATATGTGTGCTGATGAGGCAAGGGGGAAATCATGACATCGTCACACATCTCCAAGCAATGTGCACACTTGCCTGTTCATGAGATACAGTCCTGTGTACACCAAGTGGGGAAGCATCTAGTGAGTCTGCATACCAGACACACATGCAATGTCACAACAAAGTGACCATGTAGGCCGCTGGATAAAAATGCACATCCAAAAACGCACACAAACAGCAGACTTGACTCAAAGTGCGATGGAATATAATTTGCAGGGGAGTATGCCTACAACAACACAGTACGTGGACAATGCAGATTAGGAATGTGTCACACAATTATGTACTGCATACCTTGTATGTGTGACATACTCACATAACCTAAATGTGCCTGTAAAGCAGTATGACAACCAAAGTATGACAACAAGCAAGGATAGCAAAGTTGCAACAATTAAAGAGAAAGTCAGAAATGTCACCCTCAGCCTCAGGTCAAATTGCACTCCTCCACCCCCAAGTATACACATCTGCCATACAGAAAACAGCATTCCACATCAGTCCTGACGTGAATTGCCCATCACCCCATCATGTGCAATTAAACTTAACTGTTTGGTAAGTCAACTGTGTCAGTGAACTATTTTGCAGTCAGGAAGTTATAACCCACACGCTAAGCCAGCCATTGATAACCAGAACCAGGACAGCATGTATCATTCATGTCAGCAGCTGCGTGGCACATACACAAACATACATCACTCTGCCATTTGCATCTCTTCTGAGGGTGGCGGTGGCAAGGCCTGAGCACCATAAATAGGCATCATGAAATGCACATACATCAAATCACAGACCACTTACACACCACACGTGGGGTCAACCTTGAGGGTAATGGGTGTTGACACTGTCAGTTCAGACAGCAGCAACAACAATAGAAACTCACTATCCACCATATTCACAATGGGTAAGCCAACCGGAGTGCAGTAATCAATGCATGCAAGATAAAAAATGATGGGCGACATGCAAACAAGAACAATGACAATAGACAAAGCCACCTGGAGGCACGTGTACTACATAGTGCAGAAGACGTTGAAACTCCAAGTAAGTTCTCATTGCTAATGTGCACAAAGGGGGCCCTCCTCACACATAACTCATCATGCACAGAACACATGCACATGTGCATTACCCTGCAAAGCTGCGTGTCCATGAGCCACACTGACAAGGCAAGTGACAGTGCATGATGAATAGCATGCCTGCAGGCACAACATCTTAACATGTTGCCGGCCACCTCACTGAGGTGGCTGAGTGTGGACCACATCCTTAAAGGAGCAGGTCACACTCTGACACATCCCTGTGTACATACAAACCCTGACGTAAACAAGACATTTGATGACAAACAATGCACAAGTCTCCCAACTCTGACCAAGAGCCATATTCCACCCAGCTTGCGACATCTCAGCATAGTAAATGCACAGAAGTGAAAGACTCACTACCTAAAAGGTATAACGGGCAGTAAAACTAAAGCTGTAGGTGCCACAATCACACAATGCAGTGCACACACATACAAATCTTAGCTCATCAACATTGACTAATATGTGCAACAAACTGCATCACTCACACAAATGAACATTGGACACAACATGTGCCGTTTGTGGGTACAAATAAGACAAGCATCCTGTGTCATAGCTGTAAACTGTGAGATGACAATATATAACAACAACATAACATCGGTTATGTCCTCAAAATAATCACTATCCTGCAACAAATAGGCATCTCCCATTAAACAGTCAGAATGTACACTGTACTGCAGTCTGCTTGTATACTCATACAATGCATGATCATACATGAAACACACTGTCAATATTTATCCCCCCATCACATTGCAGAGGGAGAGACACCACCTCCTGGACAGCAGACTAACCTAACCTTCAGTGATGACGAGGATGATTACACAACCATTAATCAGGATGAACTTCAAATTCTGCTCAATTCACTCAGCCCACCTCTAGGATCAGGGCAACCCAGCAGCATTGCAGCAACCCCACCCCCTGCACAAACCAACCAGCAGCAAGCACCTCCCACCACATCTGTCTCCCAGGACCTCGAGGACCCACATCTGGCCTTCCAACGCCGTGTGCTAGAGGTCCAGCAGGAGATGGCTGATCAGCTGTGGTGGGGTTTGAGATACTGGCGGCCAAACTTGATGCCATACGTGGGTGTCTGACGTCCATCCGGGACCACATACAGAATCTCACGGACACCCACAGCCCCCTCGATGCTCTCCAATGGTCCATGGCTGACATTGCTGGAGTCATGATTCTGAGACAACACCAACTGTCTGGTCAGAGTGGCTCCAGAAATCTCAGCCAGGATTTGTCCAACATCAGTAAGATAATGGAGAGCATGGAGCGGATGCAGGCACAACAATTGGCTGCCAGGGCTGAACACCAGTGCGATGTTGCTGGAGTCTATCATGGCCTGCAGCTGCTCATCACTGCATTGCTACCTCAAGGTCTGGTGTCAATGAATGCTGCTGCTGCTTCTACATCCTCAGCTCCACCCCCTGATGTGTCAGTGCCTCACAGTGCTGCACCCACTATACCACCACCCACATGTGAGTTACATGACACATCAGAGGACGAAGATGAGAATGATAGTGCATTATTGCTAAGGAAAAAGCAGTAACATACATCACCACCAAAAAGCCTGTTTCTTCTTGGTTCTGGGCTTAGTATCATGCCACGGATGATCATCTTCCACTGTCTTCCACTTTCCCTCGAAACTCTCCTTGGACCTCCAGATGGACTGCCAAATCATATTTTTCTTACCAATGACACTGCAATCAGCCTGCGGGCTGAACTGTGCCTCTTTCCTTGGACCTGTTACCAACAAAGGACTCTGTCTGGCCCTCTAACAGGCATCCATGCAATGTGTGGTTGTATGGCCAAGCACTGGTCCAGTCTTCATTCTGTTAATGTATATTAAAATCTTGAACTCACACTGTTGTCTGTTGTCTATGAGCAATCAAGTATAGTAGTCTGTAAATAGTGTTTGGACAAAGAATTCACCAGAATGTACCCCAAGGGAAATACGAGCAATGTACATGTTTTACCTGACACAGATAGGCAGTGAGATGCCGGTATATGTGTCAACATCCCAAGATGGTGCACACCATAGAGGTAGAGGAGAGAGAGAGGAGTTGGCCTGACAGCTAGGGAAGTCGATCTCCAACCTGGGGAACCGGGTTTGAGTCTCGGGAATGACGCTGAACATCCTGTGATTTTGGGCAAATCACTTAATCTCCCTGTGCCTAACAAAAAAATTATTGTGTCATCATGTAACGCAACTGGTGCTATGTAAAGTGCTCTGATACCCGATACCAGGTCATGTTTGCGCTATATAAAACTCCGTAAAAAAAAATAATTACCTTGATGAAGACACGTAAGGGCACATGCTACCATACACATATGGAACCACAATGTCTGCCTCAGTGAAGTTGAGTTGCCAATAGGGACTCACACCAAAGTGCAAGGCGTCAGTCAGCCCCTTCCTGTGGCCAAACAATGCACAACAAACTTTTCCCTCTCTCATGCTGTGATCACTGTGAGCGTATTGGGCAATGTGTTTAGGGATGTGTGGTGCACTGCACTTAGCATACAGTCAGATGCAAGGCTAATATTTCAATGGGGGCATCACTATTAGACAATGCCAGAGGAACAGCTGGGACAAGTGGCTATGACACTGTCACTACAGGGAGCAATGCAAACATTTACCCCCTTGTGTGCAGCAGAACAGTGTGCAAGCAACAAAACGTTACCTGTGACAAAATCACATTTTGAAAAATGAAGTGAGTTACGAAAGGCACTGATGAGAAGTGAAGTCAGTATACCTAACAGTACAACTCATAAATGTCATTTGTGAATAACGTAAAATGTAAACTCATTACTTACTCTCAGATTACTTATCTGAATCAGGATGACTGCTGTGCCATGTGCCGTACACAATGGACACACAAATGTCCTAAATCATGCATGTGCCTGAGTTTGAGCATCCATGCACAGGAACATTTAATTCAGAGGAACCTGACACACTGGCAATACGCAGAAGTGTGCACAGGTCTGTGCAATGTATATGGACTCAGCGCCAGGGGCATCTGATATGCAGGTGTGTGACGGAATCTGTGTTATCCTGCGCATACATCCATCTCAATGATGGATAACATTAGCAAAATAGATATACTCTCAATGCCATGTCCCTAGGTTGTGTTGTAAATGTTCAACAATGAGCTGAACAACTGTGTGAGTCACACTTAAGATGTAGAACGTGACAAACAAGAGTCCCTAGACTAGGTTATAAATACTACTTGCCACCCTATCATCCATGCAAGTTCACTGTGCTCACATCTAAGGTATCCTGACACAGTACATCATGTTAAGTAACATGTCATGACCAGAATTACACATTCCATTGATTGTCCAGTAATGGTATGAGTTGCATACAAGCCAATATGCCATACTCCCCAACATCATCCCTGACAGAAGTGCAAGCAGAAATACAAATTGTAAAACTTTTATTAACGACCCTAAACTACCACTGAACACTAGAACTACTACTAAAATCTAAACTAACTAGAAAAATAGTACTTATCTAAACTATCTACGCGAACTAATCCTAAACACACAACAACATATCTTAGACATCAACCCCCCTCCCACTCTTCAGGCACACCACGAGACAGGTTAAAGACATCTAAGCTATACATAAACTAACTACACATGTAACCTACGCAAGGATATATTTTTTGTATTTTTTTGTTTTTTATTTTTCCAAAAATACATCAACTCCTCCACCCAAAGAAAAAGGAAACTTATCCCCAAATACGGCATAATAATAAATATCTAAAATCAACCTTAAAAGCTAACACTAACTATAACCTGTGCTAAAACTACACTACCTAACAATTAAAAGAACTAACCTAACACTACCTAATAACAGGTCTTAAAACATTGGGGGAAGGGAGAAGAGGGGGATGGGGTCCAACATGTCTAGGCATCATGGCAGTCCAAAATGTTTTTTAAGGTTCGTTAAATGTCTGTTCATATCAGCCATTTCCAACCTCATCTCTACCAGGAACACATTGTTGTAATGAATCACCCTCCTGTCCCTAACTGTAAATGTCCCTTGGGGGGGTGTAGCTGTAGGGGGATGTGACACCTGTTCAGTCTGGGACCCACCACTGACGCCAGAGGGGCTTGGGATGGGCTCTGTGCCAGTTGTCAAAATCTCGGGCACCGCCTTCCATGTTCCTTTCTTCCGTTCCTCCTGGTGCCTCTTGGCCATGTTTCAGCAACCCTTTGTCACCTTCTTTACATGCTTGAAGTGGTCCTTCCTCACCTGGAAGGCATGTTGTTCTGCTGGCATCATGTCATCTGTAAAATATCAACAATGGAAATTTTGAGTCATTTAGACTATGTCAATGTTCAGCAATAACATCTGTAATACAAGATCACTCAAACATGGGAGCCTACACTCCAGCGTAACTATGTGAAGTCAGAGAGTGACCTGGACAACGAAATGTTGAAGCATGGATCAGTGACTACATGCTGGGGAGACTGACATGACAGTGCATGGCATGGTACATGTACTGTCACAACCAAATGGGACTGACAGTGTCAAACAATGGTGCCATGACATACCCGGACTGAGGGTGACATGGACAAGCAATTTGAGGAGGGAGGCATTATCCCTCCGTGTGTAGCACCACCCTCATCCTCCTCTGCGACACAGTGCTGCCTGATATGTGCAATGCCCATGTGCAGACCTGTGTGTCCCCCAGCAAATGTGTGCTGTTCATCAAGTTAGCGCCAACACAGGCACTCTTGCACAAGAGTGCAGGGGTGTCTGTGTGCTTGGGGCATGGTAAATGTTTTGTAAGTTTACCCAACCTGCTCTGGAGCTATCCGGGAACAGCCCTACTCACACTTTCAACTATGCTGCATCATGCAGCACACATGTAAACCGGTTGTATGGATGAACGCTGAGTTATACATGATGCACTGTCCCGCTCTCCAACACTACTACAGAATATGTGAAGTGTTGCTGCAGAGAGGGGGAAACATCGTTTTCTCCAAATTCTCAATCACTCATGCATGTCTTGTATCCGCTGAGCTCACTCCATAGTGAATCAATAGAAGCATGCCTTTACAACACAAAAAGTCACAATGCATTCCCCATTGTAACGCACCCTTCAGTCATGATGCTCATAGTGTCTTTAGGGGTAATGCTTCTCACATATAGCATTTGATAGCCCTGCTTTGTAGAATAAATGGTACCGCAATGGAGGCAGAGCCAAACCATGCGTTCCCACACCTGGTCCAGAGTCAATCAGGGAATGGCCTCAAGGAGACAGCTTGTCGACACCATTGCAGGGGACAAACATGCCAATGAGATTCATCGGGCCACCTTTGCTGTGTGTTTGGGGAACGTGCCATTGATATGCTTGGCTCAAAGTTACACACTGCCACTTCTTTGAAGATGGCATGCAGCATACCTACAAATTCACAGTGCCAAACCGTGTCTGCGCACATACAGACTGAAAAGCAATGCCTCCTTGTGCATCATCTGGCACACTTACAAAGTCATCTCATGCAAGGATGTAGATGCATTCCATGTCATCTGATAGTCATCAGCAACCCCACATACATGTCTCCTCTCCTATCAGTGTCCTGTGCAATCCACAGGCATGTGCTGTGGTGACAGTACCCATAGACCTAGGGGCATATTGACAAGGAAGTGGCAGAGACAGGCGTCAGCCTCCTTGGCTTAACGCCTCTCACCGACAATTTGGAAACGCAAGTCTGCACCATATTACCAAGGATGTGGTGCAGACTTGCATTCCCCCGGCAATGGTGGCAAGTCTCACAACTTAGCGGCTAGGCAGGCACATATGCACCAGAGTGCAAGGGTGTGTGTGTGCATGGGAGGTTTTTGTCAGTACAGGAAAGTGCCCCTTCATGGCCATAACCAACCCTAGTATACCATGTTGTGACTTTCATGTGTGCCGAGTTGTGCAGCACACAGGAAAGATACAATTTTGATTATTGTAAAGTTTTTCTGTATGGACAGGAAGGGCCACCACCCTGTACATATACAAACCATGTCATTTTGCTTACTCAATGTGTCCTGCACAAGACAGCTCACATGTAAAAATATAAACTAATGAGAAAGAAAGATTCTTCCTCATTTAGCCAGATTACGACCAGGATCTCACTGTTGTCAAATTGTGCGCTGCCATCTATCAACGCCGCACTTGAACATAGGTGGCAGCGTCAAATACAATCGGTGTTGCTGTGCAACGCCAACCGCAACACCCACTGCTCTCCACTTTCACTCTAAACACAGCGTGAAAGTGTGTCTTATTACAAATGAAGCGTTATTACATGTGAAGTGGATTAACGCTGGCTCACTCATGATGCTAGGCCCCTATTGACAACACCACTTCAATGAAAGTGATGTTGTGTTGGCAATAGGGTTCCGATGATATGCACCTTACTTACTGTGTGTATCACAAACTGGGGATGGGCAAGGTTACAACAGTGAGACCAATGCATTGCTCATACTTCACTTACTGATTTGTGCATACTTCTGACTTCAACAGTACATCATCACACTGTAGGCAAGGAACATGCGATACACACTCATACTGCATACTGCAACGTTGATCATTTGACCCAGACATCCATGACACCGCACTATGCCAATATATTATGTACAAACTCACCAGTGGCGTGTGGGTCCTCGAAGCTGTTGATGTCCCGCTGTGTGATTGGTGGCCGACCATCTGTGAGACAAGAAAAAATATATGTGTTGGTATCAGACATTAAATCATATGTGTCATATTCTTCATACCAATCATCACCATAACAGAAAATTCTACGTAACTGTAGTGTTGCGTTTCAAGTTGGATACATGATTGTGTCCACTTTGACTGCCATTCACAACAGAACAGTGAATGCTGAGTCGGGACAAACTAGACTGTAATGCTAGCTAACATGCACATGCTAGTAATGTGAGAGATCCACAAGGCACCATTACTACATTCATCATGATGTTATACATGTTCTTTGTACAATTGCATTGCTGCCGATCGCACACGGCAGTTTCACAGAGCTTGTTGGTGTATGACAATCTGGACATGTCCAAATTCCTTTGACCATTTGTTCCTATAAAATACATTGTCATACATCAACTATGTTCACAGGGCAGCGGCGGTAACGTAACACAATTCATGAGGAAAGCATTTCAACACTACCTTTTGGCCAGCACACCGCTCACATGAACAGTTCCTTGGATAGTGCATGTACAGTCACCCATGTTGTACACAAACAATATTCTGCATGCACGCACATTTTGTGTAGGTGTGCTAGCTATGGCACAACAGTGTTAAGTGTTGCTCCTGCACAGTGGTACTAGCACCCTATGCTTGTCAATATGATGCAGCGTGGAGTCTCGGATGTGCCAATGTTATGCGTGAGTGCATTACATCTCCCACCTCACTCTGCAACCTTTTTTCACTGTGACACCAGTGTCACACACGTCCTAATTTATTTTAGTTTACGCAAACACAATTAAATGTAGAGTTTGTACTTACCACCCTGTATGGCAGTCATGACTGCTGTGTACTGCAAGAGGTCAGCTTCACGGGCCTGAAGATCCTGCCAGTGGTACTTCCACTGGCGCACGGTACGGTCCACTCCAAAGAACTGGAGCATATGCACCCGCACACACTCCCACCTCATCTTCCGCACACTGACATTGTATCCTTGAAGGATATGGCCTCTCCTTGCCAACATCAAGGGAAGGTAGTATTTAATCAGCCAGTGTAAGCCCCCCAATGCCCCCTCTGATGTCCTGCCCTCCCAGCCCATACCCAGCATCTCCCTGCACACCTGAGAACCCACAGCCAAAAATGATAACCCTCTAATCGATCCCCAAAAACTACTAACCCCAGACAAACCCCAGACAAATGAGTACAAGAGACAAAAAAAGACACAAAATAAGTACACAACATTTAACAGACACTGACAACAGGACACAGGACACAGCAACGCTCTCAAAGTCTCAACACTGCAGCACTCACCACCAAACACCTCCAACACTTTCCACAATCACCAGCAATGTGCTCAAAAGAGAAAGTGAAAGTGCAAAACACTACTCCAGTAGACAGTAAGCATGCAGACACCACTTTCTGTCTCAATGAGGCCTGTTTTTGAGAAAGCAGTAAAATCTGCATGCTAATAGGCTTATGAGTAATATTTAGCATTGTACAATGTGTTGAGCGATGTATTTCCACAATGAAACCAGCAGGAGGGGCACAGTCCGTTACAGAACAGAATAGCAAAACAATAGTTGTTGTAGAGAAATACAAGAGAGCCTGCAAATAGTTGGGACAACCCCTCACAGGAGGTAGGAGTCCATCAGCCCACCCTTATTGGCGGAGCATCGTCATCTGGTACTCCTGGGAATCACTGTCTAGGCCCGAAATCGCAGATCCCCAAGGACTCTGCCTGGTGCACAGACCAGTGATACCCAGAAAGGAAATAAACTCCTGCCAGGGTGTGTACCCAAGTAGTCGAGGGCTCCAGTGGTGTGCAGTGCAAGAAGGTGATGTGGAGTTAAAAATGAATACTTGGTCAAAAAATATGTTTAATGTGGATCAACCAAGTTTCATGTCTAAAAGAACCTATAGTCTGATATATATTTTTTACAGGCTAATCTTTGGTTCGTGTGGAAGTGTGGTCGACATGTTTCAGCCGATACGGTGACTTAACCCGGCTTTCATCAGGACCGAGAGAACAACAAAAAACAGCTACTGCCAAACTAATTATAAAGTGATAAAACTAAGCCCATGCACCAAATGTGAGTGTGGGGTACCAGCGTGGCAATTGCCACCCTACCAGAAAAGGCTCAAACTTGAGCGTAAGAACAATGTCTTCATTCCTGAAAAAGAATAAAAACATGAACCTCATGCATATCAAAACACAACTACTAATTGCCAAAGGGCAGAGCTGATTCAGCATCGCCCAGATTAACAACTAAACTCAAAATGATGTTTAAATACACAATTTGTATGGAAAGATGAAAAAGACTCACCCAGCTTTGTGTGGGAGAACAGCCTCACCTCACCCGGCTGACTGCTCGGAGAAGGAGGCACCGCTCTGTTTAAATGTGGAGAAAGAAACCAGACAGATTGCCAATTGATACCCATCTGCTCAAAGCTCAACACACATATTTTTAAACAAGTCAAAAAAGGGACCACAATTGATTAAAAAAGTCCAAGACCTCGTGACTGCCCAAATAGGTCTTGTATTGTTAAGGTGATGTCTCTTTAGAAAAACCTATCAGACATCCAGTGTGACCAGGGACAGACATAACTATGAATGATTGTTGTTAGATAGATGAAAAACTAACTCTAGTCATAGAATCTGTCAACAGTACTCCACCAACCAATTTTGTGTTGAGGAACATAGAACAAGCAGCCTTCCACCTTACCTATCCGTCGATACCTCTGACTGACTCGCAAGCTGTCTAGGAGGTCTCGGCAGGAAGGGGAGGATGCTATTTAGTAGCGCTCGTGTATGACGTGCGCGTCTTAGATTGAAATCAGCTGTGTGTTCGCATTAAAGAAACAAGTCCAACACCTCGTGACTAGGTCTTGTGTTGTTAAAGTAGTGTCTCTTTAAAACAACCTATCAGACATCCAGTATGACCAGGGACAGATATAACTATGAATGATGAAAAACTAACAGAATCTGTCAATAGTAATCCACCAACCAATTCTGTGTTGAGGAACATATCCAACAATGGAGTGAGCAAAAACAAGCAGCCTGCCACCTTACCTGTCCGTCGATACCTCTGACTGACTCGCAAGCTGTCTGGGAGGTATCGGCAGGAAGGGGAGGATGCTATTAGTAGCGCTCGTCTATGACGCGCGCGTCTTAGATTAAAATCAGCTGTGTGTTCGCATTAAGGAAACAACGTCTGTGCACAGTAGAGCGCATGCGCCTGAGACAGATGCTGATTGGGTGTAAAACGCGCATGCGTTAGTACTTGACACTACGTAGGTGTACCGTGTCAGTGCGAATTTGAGTGTATTAAAAGGTAGTAAAAAATGGAGCGAGTCACCACATGATGAAACCGCCAGCGTTTAAGGTGCGGTGTAGGATATAAATCGCGCCACGAGTGGGGACCTCGTGTGTCTAGCGCGCATGCGTCGGGGAGTAATGGAATCTACCCACGCGTGCGCGAGACATCGTGACACACAGGGAAGATGGGAAGCCCAATCCTAAGCGCCGATCAATCGGAGCACTCAAGTGTTACTGATCAGTGGTGTTGGGAAAGGACAAAGTGGTCATGTCATCTGACGACTGGATCTGAAGTTGGTTAAACAGTTTGATGTTACTCGTACTTTGGATTTGAGGAAGTTGAGTCCTAGAAAAGGCACAAGAAGTGGTTGACCCACCATGACCGTGGGACAGTTAATAATGTATATAGTCCCAACTGGATCTCATGTAGTGTCAGTGTACCCTAGGCTCCAGAAAAAGATCTCGTATTAAAGTAATACCCCAACATCCTCATTATAAATGATGGCCAGAACGGTCTAAGAGAGAATATTAAAGAGTGTTCACTTGAACCTCTATGTTTCCAGTTAAGGACAAAACTGACATCACAGTTTGTGACAACAAGGGTTAGAGAGATGGTTACTCCCCTCAGGCGGTCGAACCCCCAAATAGTGTACCGGTCAAAAGGATTAATCCCTCTAAGACGGTCGCACTAGGTCCCCGAATTTGACTGAGGACAAAAATAAGCACAGGATCGAGACAGGTGGAACTGAAGCTAAACATATCAGCACGCTGTGGGGTGTTGTAATAGCATCGGTTCAGTAGACATATAGCAATGTCTTTTGGGAAAAGTATGACGACTGAACCCTGGAGTACCCACAAGGGGTAAAGGAGCTTATTCCTCCCACTGAGGAAGACATCTCGTAGTGATAAAGTGACTGAACTAGATCAACCATCAGTGTTCATTTGAATAATTAATAGTAAGACAGTCTGACTGATTCAAGTGTAGACAGAAGCCCACGGTATGTTGTCGTTCAGTCCTTTGGTGTCAGTCTTCAACTTAAAAATCCATTTTTGTTCTTTGGAAAATAAGAACTGGGAAACGTCCGTTATGTGTTGAGGAATAAACGGGCGTTCGAGTACAAGCCACCTAAGATCCTCAGCCTTGTGTTTTTTGGCTAGGAAATGCTCCGTCATCCGAGTGGATTGTCTCATGCAGCGGATGGTACTTTTGTGCTCGCTTATGCGGAGCTTCACTTTACGTGTGGTGTACCCTATGTAATGTAGGGTACACGGACACGTGATTCTGTAAATTACGCATTCTGAATTACAGTTCGTATGGTTGCGTAATATCCAGGGACGTTCCGTGCCTATGTCCACTGAGGTGGTCTTAATGGTTTGTGGACAGACACTACACGTTCCGCATGGGAAATGGCCACGAACTGGAGGTAGTGACCACAAAGTGTTGGTCTCACCCGTGGAATGTGACAGCGGTCTCGTATGGACCAGACTGTCGCGCAAACTGGGACCCCTCTTGAAGGCAAATAAGGGAGGCGAAATCTTGCCATCCGCTATGTTCAATATCTGCCAATGTCTCCGTACTGTTTTCTGTATTTGACTGGACACAGTACAGAAAGTGGTGACAAATGTGAGTCTCTCATTGGTAGTCCTAGACACGTCAGTGTCCAGTAGGGCATCACGATTATTGTTTGATGCCCGTTTCCAGGCTTTTCGTACCAGACGTTTGGGATATTGTCGTGATTGTAGTTGTGTGGCAAGTGCCTCAGCATGTTTGTTGAACAATTGTCTGGTCGAACAGTTCCTGCGAATCCGCAGAAACTGGCCAACTGGAAGGTTCTCCCGGAGTGCCCTCGGATGATGGCTGTTGAAGGACAACAACGAGTTTCTGGACATGGGTTTCTTATATAGTTCAGAACTCAGTGAGTTATCGTGAACAAAGATAGAGATATCCAGGAAGGCCAAACGATGTTTGTTGTACTCGATGGTGAAGCGCAAATACGCGTTCTGTTGGTTTAGCCATGAATGAAAGGCATGAATTTCGTCGCCTGTGCCCCGCCAAACCACCAGAATGTCATCTATGTATCTCTTCCACAGCAACAGATGATGACGGTATGGGTTGCTGTGGTTGAGTACAAAGTCCTGTTCGAAGAGATGGACATAGAGGTTGGCGAGGCTAGGCGCGAAAACACTGCCCATCAAAGTACCAGATGTCTGGAGGAAAATCTGATCCTCAAACTTGAAGTAGTTCTCCATCATGGCCAATCTGGCACAATCCATGATAAAAGGCACAGGGGTGATACTATCCAGAGAACGTGCTTCCAAAAGGCCTCTGATGGCATCGAGGGTCTCTAGCTGCGGAATGCACGTATAAAGTGACTCTACGTCCAGGCTAGCCAAGAGATCGGTGTCAGAGTTGAACTCAACCTCAGGTAAAATTCGTAGGACGTCTGCCGTGTCTTTGAGGTAGGTTGGCATCTCACTGACCATGGGTCGTAAAAACACGTCTACGAATTTGGACAGAGGTTCTAATAATGAACCGATCCCAGAGATAATGGGACGTCCAGGAGGCGGTCGTTGCTGTTTGTGAATTTTGGGGAGGCAGTAAAAGTAGGGCATCACTGGGTTGTTGGTCACCAGGAATTTAGCCTCATGTGAAGTTATCCATCCCTCTGCCTCCCCCTCCTCGACCAGCTGTTTGATCTCTAGGGAGAGTCTGGAAGTGGGATCTGACTCTAGGGCCCGGTAGGAATTAGAATCTGATAAATGTCTGAGGCATTCAGCCCGATAGACGACAGTGTCCTGTAGGACTATCGCCCCGCCTTTATCTGCCGGTTTGATAATGATCGACGTGTCTTTAGTAAGGTTCTTGAGGGCAGTCTTATCCTTCTTAGAGAAGTTACAAAAGGCATGGGGACGGGTATCGTACAAAGCCATCAGATCATGGACAACCGCCTTTTCAAAGGTAGAGACTTGTGAGGGGACCTGGTGGGGTAGAGGGGTGAAAGTACTTTTAGGACGAAGTCCAGTGTTCACAATATTGATCTCGTTGTCTAGGGTTGGTGCTGTAGGATCTTTTTCTTTAAAAAAGAAATGCAACCGAATCTTCCTAAAGAATTTCTCCATTTCACATCTCAGAGTGAAAGGATCACCTGAGTGTGTGGGAACGAAACCCAAACCCCTATTAAGGACATTTTGTTCATCGATGGTGAGGGTTTTTGAACTGAGATTGACTACAAGGTCATCTACTCGCTGGTCGAGTTCGTTGGTGGTTGTTGATTGCCCCTCCTGCTCCGAGTGTTGGGAAATGTCTGGTCTGGTTGCCAGTGGACCGTTGGAGTTCCTCTCCGTTTGCCTCTGCTGCGTCCCTGTCCCTGTTCTAAAAAAGACTGATTAGGGAAGAATTGCTGCTGAGGTGGATAGGTGTGCATATGTTGCGGAAAAGGAGGTGGTTGGTAACCCCAAGGTGCCGCACGTAAAGTGAAGCTCCGCATAAGCGAGCACAAAAGTACCATCCGCTGCATGAGACAATCCACTCGGATGACGGAGCATTTCCTAGCCAAAAAACACAAGGCTGAGGATCTTAGGTGGCTTGTACTCGAACGCCCGTTTATTCCTCAACACATAACGGACGTTTCCCAGTTCTTATTTTCCAAAGAACAAAAATAGATTTTTAAGTTGAAGACTGACACCAAAGGACTGAACGACAACATACCGTGGGCTTCTGTCTACACTTGAATCAGTCAGACTGTCTTACTATTAATTATTCAAATGAACACTGATGGTTGATCTAGTTCAGTCACTTTATCACTACGAGATGTCTTCCTCAGTGGGAGGAATAAGCTCCTTTACCCCTTGTGGGTACTCCAGGGTTCAGTCGTCATACTTTTCCCAAAAGACATCGCTATATGTCTACTGAACCGATGCTATTACAACACCCCACAGCGTGCTGATATGTTTAGCTTCAGTTCCACCTGTCTCGATCCTGTGCTTATTTTTGTCCTCAGTCAAATTCGGGGACCTAGTGCGACCGTCTTAGAGGGATTAATCCTTTTGACCGGTACACTATTTGGGGGTTCGACCGCCTGAGGGGAGTAACCATCTCTCTAACCCTTGTTGTCACAAACTGTGATGTCAGTTTTGTCCTTAACTGGAAACATAGAGGTTCAAGTGAACACTCTTTAATATTCTCTCTTAGACCGTTCTGGCCATCATTTATAATGAGGATGTTGGGGTATTACTTTAATACGAGATCTTTTTCTGGAGCCTAGGGTACACTGACACTACATGAGATCCAGTTGGGACTATATACATTATTAACTGTCCCACGGTCATGGTGGGTCAACCACTTCTTGTGCCTTTTCTAGGACTCAACTTCCTCAAATCCAAAGTACGAGTAACATCAAACTGTTTAACCAACTTCAGATCCAGTCGTCAGATGACATGACCACTTTGTCCTTTCCCAACACCACTGATCAGTAACACTTGAGTGCTCCGATTGATCGGCGCTTAAGATTGGGCTTCCCATCTTCCCTGTGTGTCACGATGTCTCGCGCACGCGTGGGTAGATTCCATTACTCCCCGACGCATGCGCGCTAGACACACGAGGTCCCCACTCGTGGCGCGATTTATATCCTACACCGCACCTTAAACGCTGGCGGTTTCATCATGTGGTGACTCGCTCCATTTTTTACTACCTTTTAATACACTCAAATTCGCACTGACACGGTACACCTACGTAGTGTCAAGAACTAACGCATGCGCGTTTTACACCCAATCAGCATCTGTCTCAGGCGCATGCGCTCTACTGTGCACAGACGTTGTTTCCTTAATGCGAACACACAGCTGATTTCAATCTAAGACGCGCGCGTCATAGACGAGCGCTACTAATAGCATCCTCCCCTTCCTGCCGATACCTCCCAGACAGCTTGCGAGTCAGTCAGAGGTATCGACGGACAGGTAAGGTGGCAGGCTGCTTGTTTTTGCTCACTCCATTGTTGGATATGTTCCTCAACACAGAATTGGTTGGTGGATTACTGTTGACAGATTCTGTTAGTTTTTCATCATTCATAGTTATATCTGTCCCTGGTCATACTGGATGTCTGATAGGTTGTTTTTAAAGAGACACTACTTTAACAACACAAGACCTAGTTGGACTTGTTTCTTTAATGCGAACACACAGCTGATTTCAATCTAAGACGCGCACGTCATACACGAGCGCTACTAAATAGCATCCTCCCCTTCCTGCCGAGACCTCCTAGACAGCTTGCGAGTCAGTCAGAGGTATCGACGGATAGGTAAGGTGGAAGGCTGCTTGTTCTATGTTCCTCAACACAAAATTGGTTGGTGGAGTACTGTTGACAGATTCTATGACTAGAGTTAGTTTTTCATCTATCTAACAACAATCATTCATAGTTATGTCTGTCCCTGGTCACACTGGTTGTCTGATAGGTTTTTCTAAAGAGACATCACCTTAACAATACAAGACCTATTTGGGCAGTCACGAGGTCTTGGACTTTTTTAATCAATTTTGGTCCCTTTTTTGACTTGTTTAAAAATATGTGTGTTGAGCTTTGAGCAGATGGGTATCAATTGGCAATCTGTCTGGTTTCTTTCTCCACATTTAAACAGAGCGGTGCCTCCTTCTCCGAGCAGTCAGCCGGGTGAGGTGAGGCTGTTCTCCCACACAAAGCTGGGTGAGTCTTTTTCATCTTTCCATACAAATTGTGTATTTAAACATCATTTTGAGTTTAGTTGTTAATCTGGGCGATGCTGAATCAGCTCTGCCCTTTGGCAATTAGTAGTTGTGTTTTGATATGCATGAGGTTCATGTTTTTATTCTTTTTCAGGAATGAAGACATTGTTCTTACGCTCAAGTTTGAGCCTTTTCTGGTAGGGTGGCAATTGCCACGCTGGTACCCCACACTCACATTTGGTGCATGGGCTTAGTTTTATCACTTTATAATTAGTTTGGCAGTAGCTGTTTTTTGTTGTTCTCTCGGTCCTGATGAAAGCCGGGTTAAGTCACCGTATCGGCTGAAACATGTCGACCACACTTCCACACGAACCAAAGATTAGCCTGTAAAAAATATATTTCAGACTATAGGTTCTTTTAGACATGAAACTTGGTTGATCCACATTAAACATATTTTTTGACCAAGTATTCATTTTTAACTCCACATCACCTTCTTGCACTGCACACCACTGGAGCCCTCGACTACTTGGGTACACACCCTGGCAGGAGTTTATTTCCTTTCTGGGTATCACTGGTCTGTGCACCAGGCAGAGTCCTTGGGGATCTGCGATTTCGGGCCTAGACAGTGATTCCCAGGAGTACCAGATGACGATGCTCCGCCAATAAGGGTGGGCTGATGGACTCCTACCTCCTGTGAGGGGTTGTCCCAACTATTTGCAGGATCTCTTGTATTTCTCTACAACAACTATTGTTTTGCTATTCTGTTCTGTAACGGACTGTGCACCTCCTGCTGGTTTCATTGTGTCTATTTGGGATTGGAGGTGTTTCAGTCCTTAAACCAAGTCCCTTATGTTTTTGACCCTCTTATAAATTTGTTGGTTGGAGCGATGTATTTCTCCATCGGGCGAGTAAAAAAAACAGTGCGTTATCGTTATAGCGGCAAGATCTTCATGCTTACACCAAATTCATACACAGATGTACAGTCTTAGAGCTAAATTATTTTCAGACACCTATAACAACATGAAATGGTTGATTAGCACACAAATGACACCCTAAATATGATGTTTCACAACATCTGCCACCCTAAATTGCAACTTTCACCCCAGTTGACACCATAATTGCATATTACACAACAATAAAATCAATCAATCATGGGAATTGTAAGTGTGCTACTCACCCATGGGGGTCACGGGGCGCTGGGGTGGTGGTGCGCAGATATGTTGGCCAAAGAGCGGGCTCTTGAGGGGCTTCATGAACGTGTTCATGGAGGGAGCGCGTCTGATGGCAGTCGGTAGCTTGGGCCAGGGCTCGGCTGCAATGATACGGAAGGATCTTCCCCATGCTCAGGCTCTGTGGATGCGAGGGTTTTTGGCCAGTGATAGTTTTGAAATTTTTGGTTTACTTTTGGGTTTGTGTATGTTGATTCTGTAATTGAGGTATTTGTGTCCATTGTTGTGTACGCATTTGTAGGTATGAGATGAGAATGTTGGAGCTGACTGTTTTCTCCTCTCTGAGCTGGTGGAGTCATTGTAGTTGTTAGCTGATGTGTATGTGCCAGGGGATGACGAGGACGAGTCTGGCGGCGGTGTTCTGTATTGTCTGTAGTTTGCGGAGTATGGACTTGCTGATGCCAGCATGAAGTGCATTTACATAGTACAGTCTGCTGGTGATGAGTGCATGGGCGACTGTCTACCTTGACTCAGGGGGATCCATTTGAAGGACTTTCAGAGGATGCGGAGTGTGTTGCAGCAGCTGTAGGTGACGGCGCTGAACTGTTGCTTCATGTTGAGTGATGAGTCGAGTATGATGCTGATGGTTTTTTTTTTGTGTTTCAATTTTTTATTGAATTTTATAAATAGAAGTAATACATATATTATTAGAAACTCTATGTATTATCTTACAATAAATATATCAGAACATTGTTATATAGGTATAAAGTAAAACTTCCTGAATAATTAATCATATTATATAATTTAATAAATACATAAACATATAAATGCAAGGACAAATATTTGGATTTATATTGAGGCCAGAAAATATGGAATTAATGGAAGAGGGGGAAGAGAGAGGGAAGGAAAAAAGGGATCACAAAAGAAATCGATAAGTGAAAAATGTACAAATATGAAGCATAATACAATATGAGTATGTTCCAAGGAGAAAAAGACACACTAGAAAAGCAATGCGAGTAGGTAAAAGGTGAATATAAGGGTTAAGTAATTTCATTGGAAGTACATATATATAAATGTATGAGAGGGCATTCTAAAAGATAGATAAGATAAGATAAAGTAAGATAAAATATGATAAATACTTACCATAACATAAATTAATTAGGCTGATTCAAAGAAATAAAAAAAAGTAATATTCTGTGACATAAACAACATTAAATAAATTACATTATGTTACAGGTATAAGAATATATTGTTACAGAACCAAGGGAGATGAAGTAGGAAAAGGAAATATGAGATAAGGATAGAAAAAGAGAGTGAAATGGATAATATAGAGAAATGTACAAACAATAAATGAAAACAATAGGCATATTGTGGCGAATGTAAGTGTAAGCAGAGAAAAACACATGTATAGTATATTAAAAGATACAGAATTACATGTAAAAGTTCTGGTGAATAGCTATTAAAAACAATAACAAATAGTAGATAACCTCTTCCGTGCTCAGGACGGCATAAATACAATATGTGTTAAGGTTTATAACCACCATAAATGAATAATGAATGAGAATAAGAGGAAGTAGAAAATGAATTACTGCGTAGAAGGATCATTAACGCTAGCATCGGTATTTGAAGCTAGAAATGGTGACCATATTCGAAGAAAGAGATCAGATTGATCCTGTATGTTGTATATCATACGTTCGTAAGAAGCTGTTTGGATCATGGCCACCATCCATGTTTCTTGTGATGGTGGTTGAGGCGATTTCCATTGCCGTAATATACAAATTTTGGCTGTAGCTAAGGCTGTGTGTAAAAGTCGGGCTTGTGGATTAGAAAGTGATTGTGATTGACATGTAGCATGCAGAAGAATGGTAGCATGCGAAAGTGGAATTTGTAGAGGCATCGTGGAACGTAAGGTTTTACCTACATAATTCCAAAAGGTTTTGATCAAAGGACATCCACAGATGATATGAGAAATGTTACAAGACGTACTATCACATCTCCAGCAGTTAGAATGGGGAAGCAAGCCAGCTATGCTGATGTTTTTAGCGTGGTCTGCGCGAAGAGGTGGTCTTCTGAGGGCCATGAGCCAACAGGTGTTGTCCCATGCTGAAGGGCTGGTTACAAGGATGAGGTCTTCTGTCTTCTCGGGTTGAGCTTCAAGCAGCTGTTGGTCATCCAGACTGTCCCGTGTTGCATTACTTTCAGGAAGTTGATAGTGGCGGTGGAGTGGTCTTTGGTGGGTTAGAGGATGAGCTGGGTGTCGTCAGCATGGAATAGGATGTTGAGGCCGTGTTGTTGGATGATGTCTGCGAGGGGGGTACATGTATGTTTCAAAGAGGCTCTGGCTCAGTGATGAGCCGTGTGGGACTCTGCAGGTGATTGTCATGGGATCAGAGATGAAGTCTGGCAGTCTGCTCCTTTGCCTTCTTACGTTGGTGAATGATTGAATCCAGTCCAGGGCTGTACCTTGGATGCCTGCGACATTTAGTCTGGTGTGTGGTGGGAGACGTGGTTGAAAGCTGCTGAAAGGTTGAGTAGTATGAGGTCTGCGTAGTGTCCTTGGTCCAGCAGTGTGTTGATGTCATCTGTGGCGTCAAATAGGGTGGTCTCAGTGCTGTGCTTGCTTCTGAATTTTGATTAAGATGAGTTGAGGATGGCATTCTCTTTGATGAATCTTGTCTGTTCCCTGTTGACTGTTTTCTCTGTGACTTTGGCTGCAAAGGTGAGGAGTGAGATGGTCCGATAGTTCTTGAGGCCGGTGGGGGTCAGCTGTGTGCTTCTTGACCAGGGCCATTACTTCTGCACGCTTCCATTTGTCTGTGCAGGTGCATGTTTTGAAGGTGGTGTTGGTGTTGCGTAGTGGTTTGTGTGCATTGGCAGATGTGGCTCTGTGATAGTTGTGAGAGGTCCAGTGGTCTGTGTGGGCCCTCGAGCAGATGCCTTTCATGGTGTAGGCGGTGTCTTTATCCGTGTCTGGTGTACATTAGGAGATGGTGGTCTGGTTGGTGTCTCCAGGCTGCGGTTGGTCCGGCTGCTGCATCTGGTGTGTGGTCCAGCAATTTGTCGTGGAGGTTTATGAAATTGAGGTGGAAGTGGGTTCAAAGGTCATTGAATATGACACCCTAAAAACCTTCTTTGACCACATTTCATGCCCATTTTTCATCTTTGACCCCTATTTCACGCCCATTTTTCATCTTTCACCACATTTCATGCCCAGCCCCCATTTCATGCCCATTTTTCAACTTTGATCACATTTCACTCCCATTTTTAGGTCTCGCCTAGCAGCGCGCATGCGCTGCTCTGCGAGACTTATTGTAAAGGCCTTTCAAAAGCTCACCACACACGGGTGACCGCAAGCAATAGGCCACACACGCACGAGCATGGCCTATTGCTTGCGGTTACCCACACGGGCGCCATATGCTTTGAATTATCGTGCCCAGACACGGACGCGATAATTCAATACAAATGGCCTGGTGCTCGCTCTCGCACGCGCGCCACTCGTGGGTCGCTGCATTCCTTTTTTTTTTAACTTTCAGCGTGAGGCACGCGGGCTTGTTCCTTTATTTTTCCCACGGAAAGTCGTTATTCTCATGCTCCACATGCACACATATACGCATGTATATGGTAACCAGATGACTCGCTCCATCTATAGAAACAATGCGTCCAGATCTGGTCCTTCATATAAGAATAGGCGCATTCTGAGAGTTGAAGTCATGGCTCACGTAAATTCGACCAAGTAAACTACATTACTGGGTTATAAGGACTCGACTCTTGGCAACCTGAAGACATCATGCGGCCCTATATTATTTAGAACTGTGAACCATTTGTCAATAAATTGCATTCAATACATGGAAATTAAAAAATAAATAAACAAATACGTAAACTGCATTTAATACATCTAAATAAAAAAGGGCACATACATTGGATTTAATGCATCGAAATTTAAAATAACTACATAAGAACAATAAACCGCATTTGAGATAGTTCTGAAAATGTTTAAATAATAACAGCATCATTGCCAGCCACTAACAACGAGAGGGGTAGATTTATGCCAACATGGTAATATTGAATATCCACAAGACGCTTCAATCACCACTGTCCCATCTGCCCTGAGGCTGACCGATCCCCACTGCTGAGGGTCCTCCCCTGCCTCTCACAAGCAGCGGAGGCCATGAGCCATCGGCCAAAAGTTGACACTTCATTGTTGTCTTAAATGTTTACTGGGACACACCGTGGCTAACCCGGCAGATTGCCAACTGCAAACTTCCCCCAGCCGTGTTTTCCAAGCACTAAAAGCCTCGTGTGAATTTGTCACCTCTGATGTTATTGTGCACTCCCTAAAGCGACAAAACACACCTCCAGGTGCAATGCTGACCAAAGGGACAGGCAGCGCCATCTTGTGGCCACCAATGTCTATTGCAGCCACGAGGACCAAGGGGCACTTCTTGGGAGAGAAACAGGATCAAGGGTACCGAGTATGCAAGGACAAAGCCGCGGAACCAGGTTCGAGCCTCGGCGTCGTGTCAACATCCTGTGATTCGGGGCAAATCACTTAATCTCCCTGTGCCTACCAATATAAATGAACGTGTCCTTGTGTAACGTAACTGGTGCTCATGTAAAGCACTCCAATACCTTCGGGTCGAGTTTGCGAGTTTGCGCTATATAAAACTGCAAAAGAATAAATAAAAAATAAAGAGCAAAGCCACTGGGATTATGTGGCAATGCATCAGAATTGACCAAATTATGCCTCAAGGAGGCGCAAATTATGTGGCACGAGTAGGCACATTCTGTGGCAGTATTCTTTCCCTATTTTGAAATTTAAATACTTTGGGGCAGATTTATGATGACTGGCGCATCCCTGCATATCAGCAGGGATGCGCCAGTTATTATGCGCCACAGCTGCGCCACCATGGATGCGCCGCATTTATAATGCGGCGCACCATGGGGCAAAAACAGCACAGATGCGTGACGCATCTGTGCCGGAAAGTGGCGCATTGCTGGAGTTGCGTCGCAAGCGCGACGCAGCTCCAGCAATGATCTGGGGGGCCCTATCTGTACAATGCTGCGTCAATCCTTACGCCTGCTTCAAGCAGGCGCAGGGTTTTGACGCAGCATGGGCCTAAAAGTGACTGAGTGAAATCTTGTAGATTTCACTCAGCCACTTTTAGGAGGCGTTCCTGCGCCGGAACGCCCCCACCTGCCCTGGAACGCCTACATGTGGCGCAGGGCTTTACAACGTGACGCATCTGGGAGATGCGTCACGTTTGTAAATGCCCCGCACCATGGCGCAGGATTTGCGCCGCTGCTGCGTCACAAAAGTGACGCAACGGCGGCGCAAAAGTGCCGCAAGTGCAACATAAATCTGCCCCAAAGTTATACTGTCTGAGCAAAACTGTCACCCGCTTAGTACTTACTAGTAAACACCTGAATACAGCAATCAGCAACTGAAAGGTGATCAGTTAACCTTTGCAAAGGCACTGCCACTATGCGGCACCACCTGTGCCACTTTTCTTTTAGTAATCTTGTAATATGCTTGAGCTAGGAACATAGGTCCCTCCTTCTGCTCTGGCGCCATTTTACTATATTGCAGGCACATCCGCCCAGCCTATCCTGGGCCCCAGCCCTTAAGATCCACTTTGCCGGCCGGGTCACCACCTCATGAACTCTTTAAATTAAGCAGCAGATGGTGGATTAACGGGCAAAAGTAGAGACCGTGCCACTGGAATTATTCGGCAATGTGGGTTTCCCGAGATTATGTAGCACAGTTGATTAAATTATGTGGCAGATGTACTGCAAACTATGTAATTGTAATTGAATTTATAGTGTTTATTACCCCTGACGAGGTGTTGAAGCGCTTTATGCAGCTTTACGCAGTCTGTGTGACAAGAAAAGTAACATTAAACAGCAAATTATGTGGTGAAAGGCAAAGTAAGTGTAATATTCTAAGCCACTAGTAAGTACCATTTGATGGTTTAAAAACATTCGTTTTATTGGGATCCTAATGAAAAACTAATCACAAACAACAGATCTAGTTTAAAATGTTATCACATGATCAATTATTTTATTTTGCATGAAAGCACAAGCACACATCTTATTAATACAGTCCTTTACAGTTCCAAGGTAACCTAATATGTATAGCACACGCAGTGTTGCGCTTAGCAGTGTACACACTCCTTGAAGTAAAACGTGTTTTATTAATTATTTCAGCCCAGTTGTAGTCTAAAACTTGATTCAGGTTTCTCGTGTCTTCATACTTACCAGGCAGATTAATCAACGCTTTGCGCCGTTGCAAGCAGGGAATGATGGCGACTGTTGCAAAACTCACCGACAAGACCATCAGAATGCTGGCCCCCGGGGGAAGTGAGGGTCGCAGACCAGTCTTCCCTCAGGGTGCTTCGTGCTAGGCCGGAAGGACAGGGTGGGATAGGGCGAGTTAGGGGAATGGGAGGGTGTTAGGTAGGGATATAAAAGGTGTCAAGAGAGGAGTATCTGGCCTCTTCCTGACACCAAGCACCACTGGCAGGGGTCTTCAAAAGTTAGTCCTCCTGCCCACCATACATGTTGTAGGAGGATCGGTAGGGGAAAGGTTGATTACAGCGTTGCCAGTTAAGGACAAGTTGCAGGGCACAGGCAGTACTTTGGAGGGGTGGTGAGTCACATACTGCAGATCCACTCCTCGGGGGTGGTGGATGCACAGGTGACTGATGGCGTTGCAAGACTTATTGTAAAGGGCTTTCAAAAGCTCACCACACGTAGGTAACCGCAAGCAATAGGCCAAACACGCACGAGCGTGGCCTATTGCTTGCAGTTATCCGCACGGCGCCATATGTTTTGAATTATCGTGCCCAGACACGGGCGCGATAATTAAAAACATATGGCCTGGTGCGCGCTCTCACGCACGTGCCACTCGCGGGACTCTGCATTCCTTTTTTTAAAAAACTTTCAGCACGAGGCGCGCGTGCTTGTTCCTTTTTTTCCCCACGGAAAGTCATTATTCGTACACTCTTGGTAACTGTCAGGCTTTCGTTGCTTCGAATAAATGATTTCCTGGCAGCTTTCCCGCTCCTTGTGCAGCAGGGATCTGTTGTGGGCAGTTAATTGATTTGTTTCCGGTGACCGCTTCAAATCATCGCTGCTGATCTTCCTGATAACTGGAAATCAGTGGTAATGATGAACCATGTGGTGTCGGTATAGCGCTAGTCTACTGTAGGCGCTAGGTTTCTTAGCCTAATCAATCCCAAGTGTTTTTATTAGTACGAAGCTGGCGGCACTAATTTTACCCATCTCATAAGAATGAAAGGCAGCGTCGGCCCTGCAAGTATCTTGACCCTGATGCAGGAAGGTGGAATCTGACAATATGGTTGCCCCCACTTTTTGCCTGGTATTTTGCTGGTTTATGACTTAGTTGGACTGGGATCCTGCTATTCAGGGCCCCAGTCTATCTGCTTTCTCTGTAAAATGGTTTCCATGTACATTAGGTACATTTCTAATTGGATTCTGGAGTGCCTTATAAGCCCCTAGTATATGGTATACTATGTACCTAGGGCATAGGTACCTCAGAGGCCTACCAGGGGCTGAAGCATGTAATATGCCACCCCTGGGAAGAACTTCAAAATGGCACCACAGGTCTGCTACTGCAGCCTGGGTAAGGTTGTGCCTGCACCCCTTACAGTGGTATAGGTTACCTATATCACTATCATTGTACACACATATAAAACCTATAAGTCACTCCTATGGCAGGCCTTAACAATCCTGAAGGCAGAGTGCTTGGTTTTTATGTGAGAGGGTGCCCCTACATGAGCAGAGCCCCTCTGCAGCATTCAGAGTACCTCCTCTGATGCTGTTTGTGGTGCAGCCTGACCATATACTCTTAAGTGCATTATAACCTCGCGGTAAATGCTAACTTTGGGATGGCTGCACGGAAACATGTCGTGTTTGGTGTCAAACGCTTTGGAATACTACCCCCCCACCAGTTCTGGCGGCAGGGGTAGCATTCCACCCTTGTAGAGGAAGAGCCATGTTCCCACTGGTCTAACCCGGTAGGACTTTCTAGAGCCCTGGCATCACAAAATGGATGCCTCTGCCACAGACACGGGTCTGGCCTCCTGCTGCTGACCGAAGGGGAGGCCTGGACAATAGGTTTCCTGTCCCAGGGAGGTGTGACCACCTCCCCAGACATAAATAATTATACAAAAAATGGGGCGACCCTGTGTCCCTCAGAACCTGGGTATATCGTAGTAGTCAAAAGGTGGTTCTGTCGGGTTTCAGATTAATTACAATAGCGCATTAACATGTCACAAACGTACCTCAAGATGCCTAGATGTGGATAATTAATTTACAAACAATAAGGCACATGACTCAAATTGCTGTCTAGTGTGGAAGTTGTATCAAAATAGAAGCCTTTACATTCTTTACACATATATTGATGGCTGCCAATACAATAAAAATTACAAAATAGGTGGTGGTGACATTAGTGCTCGGTGTTAAGTGGTGTGCAATATATACAGGGTGGTGAAAATATTTTACGAGTGGAAAGAGGGCCAGATGTTACAGGAAATACAATAGGCCTGCCAAATAATGCTAGAAACTGCAGCCGGCTAGGACCAAGTGGGAGCACGTGTGACTGCTCACGGGATTAAAACTAGCATGGGGTCTTTAAGTTATGATTAAGACGGCATATGCAAGTCTACCGTAAATAGGGTTAACAAAGTGCGCCAGGTTGCTGCTTAATGTTAACATGAGAAAAGGCTAAGATAGCCGCTACTACGTTTGAAGAAGTGGTACAAGGCTGTACCCTTTGCTAGTCTGCCAAGTGACCGCAGATGGATAGTGAAACGCGCCTCCTCTCTCACCTTGGCAATCGGCTAAAAATTCATGTAGCGCTCGACCGGGGATTACAGGCATGAGTCCTGTATCGTGGCTGCAAAGTCAGGGACTGATGCAGCCGGCTGATCACCCTCATATGGGCTTGGCGGACGTGCTTACGTGCACGCATGCTCGATTGAGCTGAAAGCGTGGGAGCGGTCTAGTTAATCGATAATGCTGCGATTGATCGACGTTACATGTATCAGTTTCTTAAGTCTAGAACATAGGCCTACAAGGAGTATGTCAAGAACGGGGAGACCAGTACTTTGTTCATTTGATAGGTGGGATATACATAAGACATATATCATATAACCAGCATGTGAGTGCTAAACATAAGAATGGGGGCATTTAAAAACAGTTTTGTACAACAAGTGCTACAATGCGTGGCACAGTATAACATATTCATTTTGCTTGTGCATGATGAGATGTAGTGAACATGCGAAAAGGATACAATCGGCGACACATTAAAACATATTCAATATATAACTGCTCATGAGGTTCAATTTCCAATGAAGCTCCACAATCATAATGTTACACAAAGAGAGTGAGACATTCATGCTAATGAGGCACCCAAAGTGCCTGTGCCAGGCTTAAGGTCCATATTAAAATTCAGTGAGTGGAAAATTGAAAATATATGGAGTGGCAATTCCAAGCAAAGTATGCTATGTAATTGAGATATGGCTCATTATGTAACATGTCCAAATGTGGAGCACCTAACACAGAGCATGTTAGTGTATATTTTATACGAGGTCAGTAAACTACTCTCCATCTGATGCTCTCTGGGGAATGATTATTGGTGCAGCTCGGGTTACTCAATTTCCCCTTACTTCCACGGACAGAATGATTTCTCAGTCACACGCACATACACACATCATACGCTGGTGGGGCCCATAACACCAACATTCATTCTCTCAAACTATCCGTGCCTACAAAGGGACATCAGTTCCGAACCACAACTGTTTCTTTGATAGAAGAAAACCACTTCTCCTGAATTACCCTACCAATTCCTCCATCAATAGGTCGATCGAATCATTTAGTTGTTATTTAGTTCAATGATACTTTAACTCTCAAACTAATCAATAAACATTTCAATGAAATAATCACCCGACACTGTAATTCAAATAATGATTTTCTTTTATCTAATTTAAATGCAGGTTAAATCCTAATAATGCAATATCATCTTTTGTCATATTTACCTATTCTGGCTATTTGTCGTTTTCTAAGTCAGAACTGGTCCTCAATAAATTCGTCAGAGTTCTTGTTTATCATATAGAGTCACCGTCCTCTCCGTCAGCATAAGGATCTCTGAACATCGATTCTCCGTCAATAGCTTCTGCATAAAGTGGCGATGAACTTCCCTCTCTAGTCTACTAATATTTATACTAAAATTTACATATCAATGTTACATTTTCTCATTTCACAGGAATTCGATTGGCTGAATTCAAATACATCTCAGTACATTAGGAAACATTCTCAAATTTTCCCATGCGGGAAAAGTCTCAAAGCAAATGTATGGGAAAGAATAATCCGTGGTTCTAAATGTATCAGTTCGTTGAAACAGGTTGGGTTTGACAGTTCATATTCTCATTTGCAACAATTGCTTCACGTTCAGGGGCATTGGCTCTTCGCCCAGGGTAGTCTTCATGGGCATGGTCTGACAGGTCACACAATGGACACGAACAAAATCAGTGCAGGCGCCTTTCTCCATTGTTCAAATGCTGGTTTATTAAAGCGCAAATCACAATAACATTACTCAAGCAACATTTATCGTTTTAATATGCATACAAACTTAGTTCACCTATTATTTTAGCCATGCAAATGCATTCCCACGTGTATTCTTTCTGTTAATAAGGTTGGTTTAGTTCTTTCACATCAAACAATTAATTATTATAATTAATCATTAATCATATTAATATAAACATATATAAATGGATTGGGTATATAAAAAGAAAACATTTTACCCGCTCCATCAATCCCCCCTTTGGTGATTTTATCACCACAAAAAAAAAAAAACCCAAAAAATCAATTTATTTTCCCCTTTTATGGAAATTCGAAATGTTTTCTTGCTCAATTAAAATTCTGTTTCTCCTTCATCTTCTCTTTTTGTTTTGTCATACATACTCTCCTTCCATTCTTCCAATTCTATCTCGTTAAAATCCCTTTCTTGTTTCTTTTCTTTCTTTTTGATAATTTCTCGTCTAATTTTCTTTTTATTTCTTCTATGTCTGCAACACATGCATCCTAATCTAAGTATTAATAATATGAAAATCACACACGTTAATGGAAATAATATTTTCCCTAATATAGTACTACCTAATTTACCTAAGAAAGTTTTAATAGCAGCCATCTTATTACTAATTCTAGTCCAGATACTTTCAACCTCCAGTGGTTTTATTTCATCATGCAGTTCTGTAATATTTTTAATATATACTTTTAGATCTTTGCTTTCATCAGGAATGTAAGTGCAACAATGTTGAACTTTCAGCATTCCACAGACTCCACGCTCTTTTACCAATAAGATATCAAGGGCAAGTCGATTTTGCATAATCATAGCACGCATGGCAACCATTTCAGTATTTACCAAAAGAAATCCTCCAGCGGTGCTTGTTGACAAGCGATCCACTATGGTTGACAATTTCCGAATATTATTTGCATTCAAAGATATTCCCACTGCTGGTATCAAGGCTCCAAAAATATCACCTACAATTTCTAACCAAGTTTCTCTTCTACTACGCATTAGTAGGTTATGTGGTCCACTATTTTCTACTCTATCCATGTGAAAAATCTTTGGAAAGACCAGGCCAACATAACATGTGCCATACCAATGGTCGGGCAACCTGTAATAAGCCTTGTTCCCACAAATATAGTACAGTCCAGGAAAGACTGGATCTTCTCCGCCTCTAAATCCCCATCCAGATGCAATAAAATATGTATCATGACACTCACTTGTCCCTATATAATAATAATCATATTGGGATCTTTCCCTCATAATGCATAATTTGCCTTTCTGTGGTGAATCTATAGCTATTGTTGGTCTAGCATCACCCTTTGTCTCCTTTTTCCCATCTATTTCCCAAATGTTTTCCCCCTCTTTATGTCCTTCTGCATTTTCATGTATTTTCAATCTCCTTTTTTCGACCATATCTAAAAATGGTTTCTCTTCTGTCTTCAAACTGCAAGTTAAATTGTTTCTAAAAATATATTCTAAAGTTAGTTCTTTAGTCTCTATAAAAATCTCACCTAGTACATTAGCAGTTTTAGCTGGATTCAATTCATTATTCATCGGCAATTGTCTAAGAATGTTATCTATATTAGACAGATTATATTCTAATTTCCCTACTTGATAAAATATACTGGTTAAAACGCTACATTTTATTCCATAAGTTGCTGGAAGGTGATGATAAGTCACTCCTTCTGAAACA
Organism: Triturus cristatus; assembly: GCF_964204655.1. Lineage (NCBI taxonomy): Eukaryota > Metazoa > Chordata > Amphibia > Caudata > Salamandridae > Triturus > Triturus cristatus. The sequence continues at coordinate 258,961,200 of NC_140593.1, read as the reverse complement.
GAGGCAGGTAATTGCATACATACGTAGCAATCCCTTACGTCCATTGTTCTTACATATTCATACAATAATTTGGAAAAAACATTGATAGAAAAATCAGTTATAGACCTATCCTTGTGCATATGCTCAGTGCTTGTTTTAAATGGAACTACCTTTTGTGAACTCTTCACTATGTTAGTCATATTCTCTGTATATCCTTCTAGTGTATCTAAAGTTACTTTGAAAGAGATCAAAAGAGCGAGTATGCTCCAAAGAAGCATTAATAGTCCTGTACAACAACAACATGCCTTGCACCATCTTCTCATAAAGGTTCATCTATTCTTATTATCATCTATGCTAGCCATCTTGTTAAAATTAACCGTGTCTTTTGACTTAGCCCTTCTACTCCACTTCTTGTAGTTTTCCTGCAAGAGCTAGGCCCTTATCAGGTGATCCAAATTCTTCAATTTCTTATTCAATCCTTTATATTTTGTACAAGGACTTCTTGAAATCACTCAGCTTGGCCTCTCATCGTTTTTCACTTCCTTCTCATCATCCACATACAGAATTTCCTGATCTTTCGCTTCTTCTCTGATATCGGATAGGATAACTCTCAGGATTTCCGCTGTTTCTTCTTCCTTCTCCACTTTCAGTAAAGTCTCCTCTAGATTTCCTTGACTATCTACCTCTTCTCCTTGTTCAGGCAGTGCCACATACGTCCATTCAGGTGACTTATACTTCTGGTTTGGTTTTCTCGATCGTTTGTTTCCTTCAGACACTTCTGTCTCTCCCTCCTTTTCTCTGTGCTGACTTGTTACTTCATTCACTTGTTCAGCTTCTGAGGGTTTGACTCGTGTCTTTATTTTGTTTGGCCAAAGGTCTCCTTTAGCATTCCTTCTTGTTTTGCCGTCTTTACTGTTTCTTTCCTCGATCCAAGTTCTCTTCCTTAGAATTCGACCTTCTGGTTCACTGTCCTCAGATTCTGTCTCATTTGATTTTTCTTTTTCACCAGTTACTTTTTCCACCTCTTGTGTTGGCTCTACTTCTGTCCCTCCTCGGGTCTCCGACACGCAATCTTTCTGTTTGCTGATTGTCCCTTCACCTATCTCAGTGTTGGATGTCCCTACACCTCCTCGGGGGTCTTCCGCAGCAATCTGTTCCTCTCTCTCTATTGCTGTCCCTTCTTCTTCCAGAATTTTCTCAGGTGGAACTTCTACTCTTTCGTCTGGTGTAAATGTTACTTCTGACGGGACATTCTTTTCTTTTCTCTTCTACTTTCTGTGCTCGCCACCGGCGTTTTGCTCGTCTCCAGAATCTGAACTATCTGAAATCTGCAATCTCTTCCTCAGAATTTCTTCTCTTGGAGTTGGAACTAGTCTTGGCTCATTTTCCCCCCTTTCAGGATTTTCTTTTGTCTTTGTATTCTCGTTGCCTGAGTCATCACTTGATTCTGAATCATCGAAATATTCCTTTCCAATGCTATCTGTTGGATTTGAAACTCTCAAAGTGTGACTTGCATGTATCCAATTTTTCAGTCCAGCACACTTTACAGCAGTTGTTGTGGTCAAGATAACTTGCCTTGGCCTTCCCCACCTTGGAACCAAGCAAATCCTTCTTCTGTGGACTTTTATTCTCACCCAGTCACCTGGGCTCAGGTCATAGGCTGGTTTTCTCTCAAGGGTGGTGGCGTCCGCTCCAACCTGGTGAAACACAGAATGGACTGCGTCAGCCAGGCCTTTACAGTAATCCAAAATCATGTCATCAGTTATTGTCATCAATTTGTTGACTGGAACAAATACGTGTCTCATGGCTCGTCCCATGATAATTTCGTGGGGACTCAAGCCTGTCGTTCTATCTGGAGTAGATCTGATTGTCATCAAGACTAGAGGCAAGACATCAGGCCATTTCATTCCTGTGGCTAAACACATTTTCCCTATTCTGTTTTTGATCGTACCATTCATTTGCTCAACCACACCAGAAGCCTCTGGTCGATAGGCACAATGTAGTTTTTGTTGTACACCCAATGCTTCACTAATCAATGCCATGATCTCATTGTAAAAATGCCTTCCTCTGTCTGATTCTATGGTCACTGGGAACCCGTATCTTGGGATGAATTCCCTCAAGAAAAGCTTGGCCACTGTGATGCCATCATTTCTTCTTGTTGGGTATGCCTCCACCCACCTGGAGAACAGACAAACTACCACCAGAACATACCTCAACTTGTTATAAGGGGCATTTCAATGAAATCTATTTGCATTCTGGTAAAGGGTCCTCCCTCTCGGCCTATTGTGCCTAGGCTCACCACTGTTTTCCTTCCAGGATTGTACTGCTGACATATTAGGCATCTTTGACAGAGACTCTCTGCTATCAACCTGAATTTTGCATTGTACCAGGTCTGCTTAAAAGCCCTTATCATGGCATCCCTCCCCAGATGTCCTTGGCCATGATACATCCGTGCCATGGTTGACATCATGCTATCAGGCATTACTGGTCTTCCATCCCGATAGACCCACACATGATCTTTCTCCCTTGGTGCACAACCTGCTTTTACCCACTGCTTCATTTCTTCATCTCCTGCTTCATCCTGCAACTGCCTCACTTCTTCCCATGTTCCCACAATGTTAGTAAACATTATGGAGCAAGAAAACATCTCCTTTTCCTTTGCCCTATTGATTGAATACTGATTTCGGGCACAGTACTGAGCCATGTCATTGACATATCGATTCCCAGTAGTGATATAATCACTACCTTGACTATGAGCAGCACATTTTCCCACTGACAGTTCCTTTGGCAACTGTATTGCTTCAAGCAATTTTCCCACCACTTCTGCATTCTTTATAGGAGTTCCACTTGAGGTCAGGAAACCTCTCTGCAGCCAAAGTTGGCCAAAATCGTGGACAACTCCAAAGCCGTACTGGCTGTCTGTTATCACAGTCACTCTCACATTCTTCCCAATTTTGCATGCCCTTGTCAATGCCACTAGTTCTGCTACTTGAGCGGATTTAACTCCTTTCAAGTGTGATGCTTCTATGACTGCAGCAACTGTGCATATAGCATAGGCCACACTCAACAATCCTTCGTCTGTTCTCAAACATGACCCATCCACAAACAACACATATTCACTTTCTGGCAATGGTAAATCTTTTATGTCTGGTCAAGGTTTTGTGCATAAGTCAAGCACATCCAAGCAATCATGATCAACATCATCTCTTACCTCCACTCTCTCTGCATCAGGCAAAAGTGTAGCTGGATTCACATTCACACATCTTTCCAGACTCACATTTGTTGCACCTAGAATGACCTTCCCATACTTAGTCAGCCAACTATGTGACATGAACTGTGTTCGACTCCTTGTTAAAAGGATCGCCACATTATGAGGTACAAACACTCTTACTGGATACCCATCACGATTCCCTCACTCTGCTCTAGGCTTCGGCATGTAGCAGCTACTGCTTTCAGACATTCTGGCAGATCTACCGCCACTGGATCTAACATTGACGAAAAATATGCAACTGGTCTCCTTTGTCTTCCATGTTTCTGTATTAACACTGAGAGTGCACATCCATTTCTCTCTCTGCAGTACAATTCAAATTGTTTCTCATAGTCTGGCATTCCCAGAGCTGGGGCTTCGCAAAGGCTGTTCTTTAACTGTCTGAATGCTGCCAATTCTTCTTTGTTCAATTCAAGGGGGTCTTTAACCTCACTTTTCATCAATTTTACCAATGGTTTGGCAATCAGGGAAAAGTTACTTATCCACTGACGACAGTAGCCAACCATCCCTAGGAACATTCTCACCTCTCTTTGGGTCATTGGGGCTCTCATTCCTCTAATAATTCTGATTCTGTCTATGGTTACTTTCCTCGGCCCTTTTTCAATGGTATGCCCCAAATATTGTACTTCTTTTTTACAGAATTGCAATTTTGTCGGAGATACCTTTAGTCCTCCATCTGCCAAATGATTCAGCAAAGCTATTGTGTCTGTTTCACAAGCTTCATGTGTTTTTGACGCCACCAATAGGTCGTCAATATACTGGACCAAAACTGAATTTTCAGGCATGGTAAGACTTTCCAGAGATTTCTTTAGCAACTGATTGAAAATTGAGGGGCTCTCTGTATACCCCTGTGGGATTCGGCACCATGCCAAAATACGTTCTCCAAACCGAAATGCAAAAATCGGCTGGCTGTCATGATGCAACGGAATGGAAAAGAAAGCATGACACAAATCAATCACTGTGTACCATTCTGCATCATGGGGAATCTGATACATATCACTGATGGATTTGGAACAATGGGACAACATGACACAACGATTTTGTTAATCCTTCTCAAATCTTGCACAATCCTGAACTTCCCATTGGGCTTTTTCAGTCCCATTATAGGTGAGTTACATGGACTGCTCATTATTTCCCTCAACACTCCTTGTTGAATCATTTTCTCAATTAAAGGTGTCACCCCTTCAATTATTTCAGGTGTCAGTCTATATTGGGGAATGTTTGGATAAACTACTCCTTCTTTTAGTGTAATCTTTACTGGGTCTATATTTCTCATAAGGCCTACATATTCTCCAGTAAAATCCCAGACTCCTGCTTTCACTGACTGCTTCAATTCTTTGGGTAATTCATCTGGGTTAAATACTGCATAGGTTCCTGTAATTCCGTTTTCTTGATTGGCTATTGTCATTTTATACAGTACATCCTCATCTGGTGTCTCAAATGCTATTCCATCTGGAGTACAGAATATGGTGCAATTCATTTTGCACAGAAGATCCCTTCCTAACAGATTCACAGGACTAGTATCGCACACCACGAATCGGTGCATGTCTGCGAATTTCCCTATTTTAACCTTTACCGGTTCGGTAAGGTAGGTCCTTATCTGGGTGTTTGACACACCAACTACTTGGATTGTTTCATCCGAGAGAGGAAGATTTTTCACATCTGCTGACCTGACAGTAGATCGCGTGGCTCCAGTGTCTACTAGAAAAGTAATGTTTTCATCATTAACTTTCCTATCCACAAATGGTCCTGTCTGATCTATTTCTAGAGTTGCGCCAAGTACGCACCCTTCTTCCTCTCTTCGGCACCATCAATAAGTCTCTTCTGACTCACTCTCGTCATTTCGCAGCCAATATTGTGACACAGCGCTCGCGCGTTGCGGTTTGTTTACCTGTTCTTCATTGTAGAATCCCGCTTCTTTGCTATATCTTTGGGTGTTCCTGCTTTGCGGTAATGGCGGTTTTGGCACCTGATTCTGTGGATTAACAGCCTTCTGCTGTTGCTGCGGTGGGCCACTCACCTCACACTGCACCTGTGGATTCAATGATGGATTTTCACTATTAGTACTTGGTGGATATTTACACTCGGATTTCCAATGCCCTAACCTTCCGCAATTGTGGCATGGAAACTTCTTTTTAGCTTCTTCTAGATTACCCTTTCCTTTTCCTAGGCCAAATCTCGGTTTGATACCTGGGTTATTGGCTTGTTCAACCAGCTGAGCTTCCTGTCTCTCTGCGACTTTCACTTGAGCCCACATTGCCTTTTCTTTTAGTTTTCGCTGCTTTGCCTCAATCTCATCACTAAAGTATTTAGCATGCCTTAGAATCTCATCTATTTTCTTGCGTTGCCAGTCTACGGTATGCTGCTTGATCATTTCCCCAATTTCAGGTCGCAAACCATACACAAATCTGTACACAAAACGACTTAGATCCTTTTCTCCCAGATTGTCATCTCCACTGAACTGTTTGAAAGCTAATATTAGCCTTTTTTATAGTAAGCGTGAACTGATTCTTTCGCTTCCTGATGTGTTTGATCTATTTTAACCCATTCTGTTTCTTTGGGAGGCACTTTGTTTTTCAAAAACACCATAACTTATTCATATTTTTTCATTACCTCAGGGTCTGGTGCTCCCGTTTTGGGATCTCTCAGGTATTCTTTAGTTGGCCAATCTATGACTATCTTGCATTCTGCCCATAAGTCTGCTGGCACTATTATATCAAATAGGCTATTCAGATCAATCCACAGCACTTTTGACAACTTAACAAATCTGAACAAAGCAAACCCAACGACGGACCAAGGTCAAGCACTTGGATTCCAACTATTTTCCTTCCTATTGAAGTACACTATGTATGTGTACGTGGTGCAACAACTTCCAACATCCGTCGTTGTTAGATGCGGGACAGGACAAAACGTTTTTAACACAAAGGAAGGTGCACTCAAAAAGACAAAGTCCAAAATGGTATATATTCAAAAGAATTTTTCTTGGTCTTCTTATTTATTAAAGCGAATGCCAGCCAACGCGTTTCGTTCCTAAAACACAGGAACTTCTTCAGGGCACAAAGTAGATAGCACGAGAGAAACCTTATTCCATATTCTTTGAATCCGGCAATGATCAAATCATAATGACGTATCACACATTTGGTGAATAATAGCACGTCCGCAAGTTTAAAAGTGAACGTAAGATCTCATATAAAGATAAAATCATGTATTGTAGACAATATTCACTCAAAGTGAAAAGGAATCCATTGTTGGATCAATAATTCTAATTATTCAAAAAAGTACCGACGGCATGATAACCGGCAGGACAGCAATGTTGTATTGCTGTCCTGCCGGTTATCATGCCGTCGGTACTTTTTTGAATAATTAGAATTATTGATCCAACAATGGATTCCTTTCCACTTTGAGTGAATATTGTCTACAATACATGATTTTATCTTTATATGAGATCTTACGTTCACTTTTAAACTTGCGGACGTGCTATTATTCACCAAATGTGTGATACGTCATTATGATTTGATCATTGCCGGATTCAAAGAATATGGAATAAGGTTTCTCTCGTGCTATCTACTTTGTGCCCTGAAGAAGTTCCTGTGTTTTAGGAACGAAACGCGTTGGCTGGCATTCGCTTTAATAAATAAGAAGACCAAGAAAATATCTTTTGAATATATACCATTTTGGACTTTGTCTTTTTGAGTGCACCTTCCTTTGTGTTAAAAACTTAACAAATCTGTCTACCTGTCTGTACCACTCGACGGGCTTTTCTCACAATCGATTGGTAAATGATAAAATGTCCTGTCTTGTCCATGGGATATGCACATACCCCCCTCCTGGAATCTCTCTCATGGTAAATTCTGTCACTACCTTTTCCTTTTCTCTCACAGGAAATGCTGGAAAAGTTCTGTCTGAGGTATCATCCCGTTTCCTATACCACCTGCTTTTCCATTTGTCCACATCTCCCCATTTCCTCAACACTGTGATTATGTCCTTAATCTGCCCTATTCGTCCTGCAGTATTCAGATTTTCAATATCCTTTTCCGTGAAATCCACTCTGTAAGGCTTCTGTAAAGCTTTTACCTTGTCCATGTCAATTCCCATTTCACTTGCTATTTCTGCTAGCCTGTCATGTAAATTCTTTGCTCTCCAAGTGATACTCTTACATAAGAATAACAATTCCTCATCCTGGTAATTTTTCAGCTTTTCTGTGGGGATAGTCCCTACTATTAATTCTTCTAACACCATGCGTAATTTTGCCACATCAATGGTTTGGGATTCCTTCTCTTTAACTTGCAAGCCCTTCAGCCATTCGCTCAATTCGTCTGTGGTTATACCCACTGATTTCTCTACATTCGCTGGTTCTGTCATTCTCTGTGGTTCTAATATTGGTCCCCCTACCCTTCTGCTTCTTTACACAGTATCGGGATTATAAAATGGGTTATTTGACACATGTAGTTCACCTTCACTCATGGTGTGTCTCCAAGGATTCTCTTTTGCTCTCATCAGGGGTGGTTCCGCTTGTCTATTGCTCACATACGGAACTGTTAGACCATGCTCACTTTCTTTCTGCTTCTCAAAAATGGGCATAACTGGACCTATAGTTACAGGGACTGTAACTGCTTCTAGATTTTTCGTCAATTCTCTTATTTTCTCTGTCAGTTCTGACGTGGTTTTTGCTAATTCCCTCGAATTTTCACTCTCAACCTTATTTTCCATCTCTCTTTCCCTAAGAGAATTCCTTCTCTTTACCTCCGGAGTTGTGACTTCTGTCTTAATGATTCGCAGAGTTTCCCTCACGGGAGTACCTGCGGTCGGTGTTTCTGATTCCTGCCTGTACGGAGGTGGACTTTTGTAAAACATATCATCTAGGACATCATCTTCTATTTAATTTGCCCCATACCTTCTGGGTTCTACATTATGCTTTTTCTCTATGCATTTTCTTCCTTCACTTTCCCCTGCAGTTCTTACGGGAAACAGTCCTTCAGTCATACTTGCGTCTCGCGACCTTCTCATTCGATCACAATGAGTTTCGCGATCATTTGGCCGTCCAAACATATATCTATATCTACTGCCATTTCTCTGTTTTTCTCGCTCATGCATCTCGTCTTCCCACTCTGTCAAAGCCTCGAACTGCGTAGGTCTAGGCCACGGATCTAAGCTCATCATCCTCTCCCGTAAATTCCTTAAAATAGCCAAATTAAAGGAACCATTTTCTGGAAACGCTAAAACTCCGTCTTCCTTTGTATACTTTGCCCAATTGTCTAACCAAATACAGGTATGGTACCCATATTTCGCAACCATGAAGGATGCGGGTGTTTTTGTAGGAGGAAGTAACTGTCCTTCCCTAGTCACAATCTCTTTGTCTTTCACAAACCATCCTTTTATTTTACTAAACAAGGATTTCTTCTTTTTCTCGGGTGAATGATAATACATCTTCCTTTCTCGCGTAAACCCTTTAGTCTTGTCTTCGACTGTACGGTTTTTAGCCCAATAGCAACGCGACTCTTACTCACGCACCAATCCTGGCGCGTCTACGTCACTGTCACAATCTCCAATCCCTGCGTGACTCACACTAACGCACCAATCCTGGAGCGTCTATGTCACTGTCACAATCTCCAATCCTAGCGCGGATTTACACTGACATACCAATCCAGAGCGTTTTACACCTCTGTCTAGCTGTCCAATCCCAGCGCGGTCTTTCTGACGTCAGCAGTCGCTGCAGCAGCTCCTGCTCCTGACTCCTGTCTTCAGTCTACCCCTCCTTTACAAAACTACTCGGTAGACTTTGTTTTAATTTTACAATACTATTAGTTACAACATATAAACATCTCCAATGTCTGCTCCGCTAACCACAGAATAGAAAAAGACCTTTCCCACGAGAATCCTGTTTTCCCCGAGAGCAGCGCTTACCTCTGCCCTACCACAGAATTATTACTTCCGTTGATAAAGTAGCACATCCCTCTACTTCACCCTTCTACCAAGCATCAATTAACTGTTTCTCCAGATTTAAAACACATGGTTGGAAACGCAATGCTCCTGAGAAATAAACCCAGAGTTTCGCAATTAACCCGAATTCTATTTCATTCACGCACTTTCACACAAGAAAATGTAGTTCATTCACACAGAATCCTGTTTTTTCCGAGAACAGCAAACAGTCTGTACTACTAGAGAATTTTGACATACGTTAACAAAGCAGCGCTTACCTCTACTTTGTCCTTCTAACAAGCTCAGAGAACACCTGCTACCTTTTCAGTGGTAAGCCTTATCGGTATGCCAATTGGTTTCCTGGTACCTAAGACCAAAATTTCACAGGTAACCCTTTGCTATCATTCACACTTCTCTCACACAGAAAATATCACTCATGGTAACACTCGGCGATGCTACCGTATCGAACCCAGACAATGCGCCGTGCAACTTCAATTGTCACACGTTTCGCCCGTGTACCTACGGGCAACCACAATCCCGTCTTTCCCGAGAGCAGCCCTTACCTCTGCTCTACTACGGAACTGTTATCAATTCCAGACTTCCTACATCCCAGAAGCCGTACAGACAACATAAAGCTCAATACGACTTCAACATATAGTGTTAGTACATATATCAATACCAATCAATAATCGATAAGCTATATACATGCCAAAATCATTAAAACCAAAACAATAAAAAACATCTCTAGCTACCAGAAATACTGGTGCAGTTCGGGTTACTCAATTTCCCCTTACTTCCACGGACAGAATGATTTCTCAGTCACACGCACATACACACATCATACGCTGGTGGGGCCCATAACACCAACATTCATTCTCTCAAACTATCCGTGCCTACAAAGGGACATCAGTTCCGAACCACAACCGTTTCTTTGATAGAGGAAAACCACTTCTCCTGAATTACCCTACCAATTCCTCCATCAATAGGTCGATCGAATCATTTAGTTGTTATTTAGTTCAATGATACTTTAACTCTCAAACTAATCAATAAACATTTCAATGAAATAATCACCCGACACAGTAATTCAAATAATGATTTTCTTTTATCTAATTTAAATGCAGGTTAAATCCTAATAATGCAATATCATCTTTTGTCATATTTACCTATTCTGGCTAATTGTCGTTTTCTAAGTCAGAACTGGTCCTCAATAAATTCGTCAGAGTTCTTGTTTATCATATAGAGTCACCGTCCTCTCCGTCAGCATAAGGATCTCTGATCATCGATTCTCCGTCAATAGCTTCTGCATAAAGTGGCGATGAACTTCCCTCTCTAGTCTACTAATATTTATACTAAAATTTACATATCAATGTTACATTTTCTCATTTCACAGGAATACGATTGGCTGAATTCAAATACATCTCAGTACATTAGGAAACATTCTCAAATTTTCCCATGCGGGAAAAGTCTCAAAGCAAATGTATGGGAAAGAATAATCCGTGGTTCTAAATGTATCAGTTAGTTGAAACAGGTTGGGTTCGACAGTTCATATTCTCAATTGCAACAATTGCTTCACGTTCAGGGGCATTGGCACTTCGCCCAGGGTAGTCTTCATGGGCATGGTCTGACAGGTCACACAAGGGACACGAACGAAATCAGTGCAGACGCCTTTATCCATTGTTCAAATGGTGAAGTAATGTACTTTAGTTAGGTTTCAGTCGACGGCCATCTTTTGGTAGGCCAGAATAGTCAACTTAAGCAAAGAAACACAAAAACGTAATTAATACATGGAAATGATTAAAACAGTGTTATTCCCTTGCTAATACCCTTATGTGTATGCATTTATCTAGCCATATGCAACATTCAAAGCCGTTAATGCTGGTTTATTAAAGCGCAAATCACAATAACATTACTCAAGCAACATTTATCGTTTTAATATGCATACAAACTTAGTTCACCTATTATTTTAGCCATGCAAATGCATTCCCACGTGTATTCTTTCTGTTAATAAGGTTGGTTTAGTTCTTTCACATCAAACAATTAATTATTATAATTAATCATTAATCATATTAATATAAACATATATAAATGGATCGGGTATATAAAAAGAAAACATTTTATCTGCTCCATCAGTGAAGTGTTCCACTAGAGGCGCTCCCTAAGTCTTACATCTAATTCTGCTCATGTGTTGAAGCATCCTGACTTTTACCTTTTATGTGGTCTGTCCTACGTACACTAAGTTACATGGGCAACAGATGATGTAGACCACATTCATACTGTTGCAGTTGGAAAATGATGTGAGTTTGTATGTCTGTGTTTTGTGTGTGAAGTTTGCCCCTTCCATGGTCAGAGGGCACGCTTTACACTGCCCACATTTGTAATGCCCAATTACAGGAGGGAGTCCCAGTTGGCTTCTGATTTGTTTCCAGTGACCGCTTCAAATCATCGCTGCTGATCTTCCTGATAACTGGAAATCAGTGGTAATGATGAACCATGTGGTGTCGGTATAGCACTAGTCTGCTGTAGGCGCTAGGTTTCTTAGCCTAATCAATCCCAAGTGTTTTTATTAGTACAAAGCTGGCGGCACTCATTTTACCCATCTTATAAGAATGAAAGGCAGCGTCGGCCCTGCAAGTATCTTGACCCTGATGTAGGAAGGTGGAATCTGACAATATGGTTGCCCCCACTTTTTGCCTGGTATTTTGCTGGTTTATGACTTAGTTGGACTGGGATCCTGCTATTCAGGGCCCCAGTCTATCTGCTTTCTCTGTAAAATGGTTTCCATGTACATAAGGTACATTTCTAATTGGATTCTGGAGTGCCTTATAAGCCCCTAGTATATGGTATACTATGTACCTAGGGCATAGGAACCTCGGAGGCCTAACAGGGGCTGAAGCATGTAATATGGCACCCCTGGGAAGCACTTCAAAATGGCACCACAGGTCTGCTACTGCAGCCTGGGTAAGGTGGTGCCTGCACCCCTTACAGTGGTATAGGCTACCTATATCACTATCATTGCACACACATATAAAACTGATAAGTCACTCCTATGGCAGGCCTTAACAATCTTGAAGGCAGAGTGCTTGGTTTTTATGTGAAAGGGTGCCCCTGCATGAGCAGAGCCCCTCTGCAGCGTTCAGTGTACCTCCTCTGATGCTGTTTGTGGTGCAGCCTGACCATATACTCTTAAGTGCATTATAACCTCGCGGTAAATGCTAACTTTGGGATGTCTGCACGGAATCATGTCGTGTTTGGTGTCAAACGCTTTGGAATACTACCCCCCCACCAGTTCTGGCAGTGGGGGTAGCATTCCACCCTTCTAGAGGAAGATCCATGTTCCCACTGGTCTACCCGGTAGGACTTTCCAGAGCCCTGGCATCACAAAATGCATGCCTCTGCCACAGACACGGGTCTGGCCTCCTGCTGCTGACCGAAGGGGAGGCCTGGACAATAGGTTTCCTGTCCCAGGGAAGTGTGACCACCTCCCCAGACATAAATAATTATACAAAAAATGGGGCGACCCTGTGTCCCTCAGAACCTGGGTATATCGTAGTAGTGAAAAGGTGGTTCTGTCGGGTTTCAGATTAATTACAATAGCGCATTAACATGTCACAAACGTATCTCAAGATGCCTAGATGTAGATAATTAATTTACAAACAATAAGGCACATGACTCAAATTGCTGTCTAGTGTGGAAGTTTTATCAAAATAGAAGCCTTTACATTCTTTACACATATATTGATGGCTGCCAATACAATAAAAATTACAAAATAGGTGTTGGTGACATTAGTGCTCGGTGTTAAGTGGTGTGCAATATATACAGGGTGGTGAAAATATTTTACAAGTGGAAAGAGGGCCAGATGTTACAGGAAATACAATAGGCCTGCCAAATAATGATTCTTTCTTTGGGCAACGCCTTTGGATGATCCGGGCCTAGTATATTTGACAACGTTTCGACCCAATTCAGCTCCCTTAGATAGTCAAGGGTCGGTCTTCATCAGGACGGAACGGGCGGGGGAGATTGAAGGACAGCCTACAATTTAAGAGGGGGTTGGATAATTTAATATCTGGCAGAGATACGGTTTAAGGAAAAATAATCAAGTGGCAACAGGCGGTTAAACTCACCTTGACGAACCAGAGTTAATCCTGGGATGAGATCTGGTGGCACGGTGAATGGTGACCCAGGCAGAGGTAATCTACAAAGTAGAAAGGTATGGGGGTTATACCTGACAGGTAGGCATAACATCTAGCAAAAGCGCACTGCCCTGATTGGTGGGTGGGAGTTCGAGGTAAAATTGTTACATGTGCACTCAGCAAGCTGTATCAAATGCAGCTATGCTAATTATTCAAAGTCATGCGTGGGAGCGCGCATGGTGCATATCTATTAACACACAGGAGCTCTAAATACAGGGGCCTGGTAGTGTTTGTGTATGGAAACATCTTGTCCAACACAAGTCAAATCGTATTGTGTGTGCTCCACAGGCTGTAGCGAGTACATCTATGATATTTAGTCAGAGTTGTGCGGGGGAGCGCGCGTGGTGCATATCTGTTAACACGCAAGAGCGTGAAACAATGTGCGTGTGACACAAATCCCAAAAAATATTAAATAAACTCACAAGCTGCTAGAAACTGCAGCCGGCTAGGACCAAGTGGAAGCACGTGTGACTGCTCACGGGATTAAAACTAGCATGGGGTCTTTTAGTTATGATTAAAACGGCATATGCAAGTCTAACGTAAATAGGGTTAATGAAGCGCCCCAGGTTGCTGCTTAATGTTAACATGAGAAAAGGCTAAGATAGCCGCTACTACGTTTGAAGAAGTGGTACAGGGCTGTACCCTTTGCTAGTCTTCCAACTGACCGCAGATGGATAGTGAAAAGCGTCTCCTGTCTCATCTTGGCAATCGGCTATAAATTCATGTAACGCTCGACCGGGGATTACAGGCATGAGTCCTGTATCGTGGCTGCAAAGTCAGGGACTGATGCAGCCGGCTGATCGTCCTCATATGGGCTTGGCGGACGTGCTTACGTGCACGCATGCTCGATTGAGCTGAAAGCATGGGAGCGGTCTAGATAATCGATAATGCTGCGATTGATCGACGTTACATGTATCAGTTTCTTAAGTCTAGAACATAGGCCTACAAGGAGTATGTCAAGAACGGGGAGACCAGTACTTTGTTCATTTGATAGGTGGGATATACATAAGACATATATCATATAACCAGCGTGTGAGTGCTAAACATATGAATGGGGGCATTTAAAAACAGTTTTGTACAACAAGTGCTACAATGCGTGGCACAGTATAACATATTCATTTTGCTCGTGCATGATGAGATGTAGTGAACATGCGAAAAGGATGCAATCGGCGACACATTAAAATATATTCAATATATAATTGCTCATGAGGTTCAATTTCCAATGAAGCTTCACAATCATAATGTTACACAAAGAGAGTGAGACATTCATGCTAATGAGGCACCCAAAGTGCCTGTGCCAGGCTTAAGGTCCATATTAAAATTCAGTGAGTGGTATATTGAAAATATATGGAGTGGCAATTTCAAGCAAGGTATGCTATGTAATTGAGATATGGCTCATTATGTAACATGTCCAAATGTGTAGCACCTAACACAGAGCATGTTAGTGTATATTTCATACGAGGTCAGTAAACTACTCTCCATCTGATGCTCTCTGGGGAATGATTATTGGTGGTGAAGTGTTACACTAGAGGCGCTCCCTGAGTCTTACATCTAATTCTGCTCATGTGTTGAAGGATCCTGACTTTTACCTTCTGTGTGGTCTGTCCTACGTACACTAAGTTACATGGTCAACAGATGATGTAGACCACATTCATACTGTTGCAGTTGGAAAATGATGTGAGTTTGTATGTCTGTGTTTTGTGTGTGAAGTTTGCCCCTTCCATGGTCAGAGGGCACGCTTTACACTGCCCACATTTGTAATGTCCAATTACAGGAGGGAGTCCCAGTTGGCTTCTGATTCGTTTCCGGTGACCGCTTCAAATCATCGCTGCTGATCTTCCTGATAACTGGAAATCAGTGGTAATGATGAACCATGTGGTGTCGGTGTAGCGCTAGTCTGCTGTAGGCGCTAGGTTTCTTAGCCTAATCAATCCCAAGTGTTTTTATTAGTACGAAGCTGGCGGCACTCATTTTACCCATTTCATAAGAATGAAAGGCAGCGTCGGCCCTGCAAGTATCTTGACCCTGATGTAGGAAGGTGGAATCTGACAATATGGTTGCCCCCACTTTTTGCCTGGTATTTTGCTGGTTTATGACTTAGTTGGACTGGGATCCTGCTATTCAGGGCCTCAGTCTATCTGCTTTCTCTGTAAAATGGTTTCCATGTACATAAGGTACATTTCTAATTGGATTCTGGAGTGCCTTATAAGCCCCTAGTATATGGTATACTATGTACCTAGGGTATAGGTACCTCAGAGGCCTACCAGGGGCTGAAGCATGTAATATGCCACCCCTGAGAAGCACTTCAAAATGGCACCACAAGTCTGCTACTGCAGCCTGGGTAAGGTGGTGCCTGCACCCCTTACAGTGGTATAGGCTACCTATATCACTATCATTGCACACACATATAAAACCGATAAGTCACTCCTATGGCAGGCCTTAACAATCCTGAAGGCAGAGTGCTTGGTTTTTATGTGAAAGGGTGCCCCTGCATGAGCAGAGCCCCTCTGCAGCATTCAGAGTACCTCCTCTGATGCTGTTTGTGGTGCAGCCTGACCATATACTCTTAAGTGCATTATAACCTCGCGGTAAATGCTAACTTTGGGATGGCTGCACGGAATCATGTCGTGTTTGGTGTCAAACGCTTTGGAATACTAGCCCCCCACCAGTTCTGGCAGCTGGGGTAGCATACCACCGTTCTAGAGGGTGAGCCATGTTCCCACTGGTCTACCCGGTCGGACTTTCTAGAGCCCTGGCATCACAAAATGGATGACTCTGCCACAGACATGGGTCTGGCCTCCTGCTGCTGACCGAAGGGGAGGCCTGGACAATAGGTTTCCTGTCCCAGGGAGGTGTGACCACCTCCCCAGACATAAATAACTATACAAAAAATGGGGAGACCCTGTGTCCCTCAGAACCTGGGTATATCGTAGTAGTCAAAGGTGGTTTTGTCGGGTTTCAGATTAATTACAATAGCGCATTAACATGTCACAAACGTATCTCAAGATGCCTAGATGTAGATAATTAATTTACAAACAATAAGGCGCATGACTCAAATTGCTGTCTAGTGTGGAAGTTTTATCAAAATAGAAGCCTTTACATTCTTTACACATATATTGATGGCTGCCAATACAATAAAAATTACAAAATAGGTGTTGGTGACATTAGTGCTCGGTGTTAAGTGGTGTGCAATATATACAGGGTGGTGAAAATATTTTACAAGTGGAAAGAGGGCCAGATGTTACAGGAAATACAATAGGCCTGCCAAATAATGATTCTTTCTTTGGGCAACGCCTTTAGATGATCAGGGCCTAGTATATTTGACGACGTTTCGACCCAATTCAGCTCCCTTAGATAGTCATGGGTGGGTCTTCATTAGGACGGGACGGGCGGGGGGGATTGAAGGACAGCCTACAATTTAAGAGGGGGTTGGATAATTTAATATCTGGCAGAGATACGGTTTAAGGAACAATAATCAAGTGGCAACAGGCGGTTAAACTCACCTTGAAGAACCA
Organism: Triturus cristatus; assembly: GCF_964204655.1. Taxonomy (NCBI): domain Eukaryota; kingdom Metazoa; phylum Chordata; class Amphibia; order Caudata; family Salamandridae; genus Triturus; species Triturus cristatus. Next base: position 258,944,329 of record NC_140593.1, on the reverse strand, counting down.
GAGTTAATCCTGGGATGAGACCTGGTGGCACGGTGAATGGTGACCCAGGCAGAGGTAATCTACAAAGTAGAAAGGTATGGGGGTTATACCTGACAGGTAGGCATAACATCTAGCAAAAGCGCACTGCCCTGATTGGTGGGTGGGAGTTCGAGGTAAAATTGTTATAAGTGCACTCAGCAAGCTGTATCAAATGCAGCTATGCTAATTATTCAAAGTCATGCGTGGGAGTGCGCATGGTGCATATCTATTAACACACAGGAGCTCTAAATACAGGGGCCTGGTAGTGTCTGTGTATGGAAACATCTTGTCCAACACAAGTCAAATCGTATCGTGTGTGCTCCACAGGCTGTAGCGAGTATAGCTATGATATTTAGTCAGAGTTGTGCGGGGGAGCGTGCGTGGTGCATATCTGTTAACACGCAAGAGCGCGAAACAACGTGCGCGTGACACAAATCCAAAAATATAATAAATAAACTCACAAGCTGCTAGAAACTGCAGCCGGCTAGGACCAAGTGGGAGCACGTGTGACTGCTCACGGGATTAAAACTAGCATGGGGTCTTTAAGTTATGATTAAAACGGCATATGCGAGTCTACCGTAAATAGGGTTAATGAAGCGCGCCAGGTTGCTGCTTAATGTTAACATGGGAAAAGGCTAAGATAGCCGCTTCTACGTTTGAAGAAGTGGTACAAGGCTGTACCCTTTGCTAGTCTTCCAAGTGACCGCAGATGGATAGTGAAACGCGCCTCCTCTCTCATCTTGGCAATCGGCTATAAATTCATGTAACGCTCGACCGGGGATTACGGGCATGAGACCTGTATCGTGGCTGCAAAGTCAGGGACTGATGCAGCCGGCTGATCGTCCTCATATGGGCTTGGCGGATGCGCTTACGTGCACGCATGCTCGATTGAGCTGAAAGCGTGGGAGCGGTCTAGTTAATCGATAATGCTGCGATTGATCAACGTTACATGTATCAGTTTCTTAAGTCTAGAACATAGGCCTACAAGGAGTATGTCAAGAACGGGGAGGCCAGTACTTTGTTCATTTGATAGGTGGGATATATATAAGACATATATCATATAACCAGCGTGTGAGTGCTAAACATATGAATGGGGGCATTTAAAACAGTTTTGTACAACAAGTGCTACAATGCGTGGCACAGTATAACATATTCATTTTGCTCGTGCATGATGAGATGTAGTGAACATGCGAAAAGGATACAATCGGCGACACATTAAAACATATTCAATATATAACTGCTCATGAGGTTCAATTTCCAATGAAGCTTCACAATCATAATGTTACACAAAGAGAGTGAGACATTCATGCTAATGAGGCACCCAAAGTGCCTGTGCCAGGCTTAAGGTCCATATTAAAATTCAGTGAGTGGTATATTGAAAATATATGGAGTGGCAATTCCAAGCAAGGTATGCTATGTAATTGGGATATGGCTCATTATGTAACATGTCCAAATGTGTAGCACCGAACACAGAGCATGTTAGTGTATATTTCATACGAGGTCAGTAAACTACTCTCCATCTGATGCTCTCTGGGGAATGATTATTGGTGGTGAAGTGTTCCACTAGAGGCGCTCCCTGAGTTTTACATCTAATTCTGCTCATGTGTTGAAGGATCCTGACTTTCACCTTCTGTGTGGTCTGTCCTGCGTACACTAAGTTACATGAGCAACAGATGATGTAGACCACATTCATACTGTTGCAGTTGGAAAATGATGTTAGTTTGTATGTCCGTGTTTTGTGTGTGAAGGTTGCCCCTTCCATGGTCAAAGGGCACGCTTTACACTGCCCACATTTGTAATGCCCAATTACAGGAGGGAGTCCCAGTTGGCTTCTGAGATCCTGTTGTTTAGGTGGCTGGAGGTACGCTTTGACCACATTGTCCTTGATATTTCTTCCTCTTTTGAAAGCAAATAAAGGGCTTTCGGTGATGTTTAGTTCGCTGGCCACCAGGTTCCAATATTTCTTGATGATTTTCTTTATGCCATTACTTTTTGAGTTGAATGTGGTGACACATACAATGTTGTCACTCTTGATCTTTTTTTCTTTGGTTCGTAGCAACAGATCCCGTGGACAATACCAAGCACGCTTCCTTGCCCGTTTCAATAGTCCAATTGGGTAGCCTCGTTCTCTTAGGCGTTTAGTCAGGATGTCTGTTTCCTTGAAGAAATCCACTCTCCGTGTACAATTCCTTCTCAACCTGAGGTATTGCCCATAGGGTAGGTTGTCCCTCAGGTTGCGCGGTTGGTGTGAATCGTATTTTAATAGTGTGTTCCTTTCGGTAGGTTTCCGGAATAGGTCGCAATATATAAGACCCTCATCGACTCTGAATGTAAGATCTAAGAAGTCAATGGTTTTGTTGTTATACAACATTGTTAATTGGATGTCTTTCGATCTGTTGTTGATCCATACTGCAAACTGATTGAGCTCATCTTCTGTCCCTGACCACATCATGATGACATCGTCAATATATCTTTTCCATGCTGCAATAGACTCAATGAATGGATTGTCCATACTGTACAGATGCTCTTCCTCATAGTCGTCCATGAAGATATTGGCCAGGCTTGGCGCATATGTAGCTCCCATCGCCACACCTTTGCACTGGAAATAAAATTGATTTCTGAACATGAAGTAATTTTTCTTCATAGCTATACCCAACATTTCGATTATGAAATCAGTTGGTATCCAGTGGGGTCTTGTGCGTTTATTCAGCGTATTTCTTACCACGTCCAACGTCTTGGTTTGTGGTATCAAAGTATAGAGGGACGAGACTTCAAGCGTCACAAGAAATTGTGATTGAGTGTTGAATGCCTGGCCCTCAAGAAGATGGATGGCGTGCATGGTGTCTCTCACGTATGACTTAGTCTCTACCACCCAGGGTTGCAGGAAACGGTCAATGAATTGATTGAGGGGTTCAAGAATTGAGCCGCACCCTGAGACAATGGGTCTCCCTGGTGGCTTCTCCAAATGTGTGTGCACTTTAGGGAGGGTGTATATAGTGGGGATTCTGGGCTCGTTTTTATTCAGGAACTCCATCTCCAATTGGCTAAGGAAGCCTTTATTCAGTCCCTCCTCAGACAGGCAGATGTGTATTGGGGCTGTGCGCGAGCACTCTCTGGTGCTTTGAAGTCCTGCACTGGGGGCACACTTGGTGTCCCTGTGCATACTCCAGTTCAAACTGGTTGCAAGGGCTACCTGCCCCTGCTCTGGCGTGAAACTGGACAAAGGAAATGGGTGTAACCACCCCTCTTTCCAAACCCTCCCATAGGTGGGTCCCTAGAGTATGTCCAACCCCCAAACTTAGTATAAGTATGGGAACCCACTCCTTGCGACTTTAGTTTACCCTGGACGAAACTCTGCAAAATATATCCTGGACCTTTGACGTTCTACTTTGCTCAGAAGACTGAAGAACTCTCCCTTGGGGTCAAGGAGTGACTCCCCTGCTTGGCAGGCACCAAAGAAGCAACTGACCGGTCTGCATCGCTGAAGCTCCCACCAGACACCGAAGTCTTTGCATCACCAGCGGTGGATTTCCAGACTTCCCAAAGGCTACCCTGAGTCCACAGCAAAGCTGAGGCCCGTGGCTATCCTGGGTGACGTAGAACTGTGACCCCTAGACACCATGAACCTTTGCAGCAACACTATCTTCCTGGTCTTCCTTGAAGTTATGCTTTGGGCTCCGAGTAGCCCCACCCTCGAGCACCTCCTGCACTGAAGATTGCTGGCCTACACTCCACGAGTGACCTGTGGGCCAGTTTCAAGTGCAACCACTCGAGGCTCCTTCACGAACGCTAGCCCATTGGCTAGTAGGTCCCCATGAAGGCAACTCCTCTTCTAATTGGGCTTTCATGGTTGCTCCAGACATGCCCCGACTTACCCTTGCTGGGTGAGTCCCTCAGTCCTTGCTGGTCTGCACCGCAGTCCTTTCCTTGATTTCCAGTAACTTGCGGTTTCCAAGGCTTGTTGGGTCCACTCTGGTCGCAGACACCGCAGCACTCGACAGACTTTGTGGGACAGCTCGAATCCAGCTCCTGGTTGTCATCGGCACCTCCTGGACCTCGTGGCTGAAGAGTCAAGACACCCGTCAACTCACCTGAAGCACCCGACATCTGTGGGCATTGGTCCATCCTGCCCTCGGTCACTGGCAAGTGACCCAGACTCTGTCCCCTCTGCTTTTAGGTTCCTTCCATCCAAGATCCAGGCTTGGATCTCTTCGGACACTTCTCCTCTTTACGGCAACAGCCCTTCTTCACCAGCTGCCATTGAAATCGTCGACGCGACCTGACACCAAAAGACACCTATGCACCCGGCTTCCCTGGGTGAGGTAACACGAGTACTCTGGTGCTCCCGTGGGTACTAGCCCTAGAACTTCCTAAGTCCAAAAGGGTTTGGTCCTAACTCCATTCTAAGTGTCCCTAATCCTTAAATTTCCAACTGCGACATTGCCCATAGAAGCTTATGGGTTGTGTTTACACACTGCACACAGCCCAGTGGGTGCCCTGTGTCACTACCTTGGGTGGTTCCTTGGGGTCCCAGCGATTCTACAGGCTCTAGACCTTGTGTCTAGTTCTGTCGTGGTTCTTATATCACTTTATTGGTATATGGTTTGGTACGCCCCTAGGGTCCAAACGTGTATACGTGCTATTACGGTTGATTGCTAACTTGTAAATGAAGTACTTCGAACTCCAGTCTCATAAAGAGACTAGAGGGGTGTGTTTTATCTCAAATACACATATTTTAAATATATACCTGGTGTGGTTGTCCTTTCATTTGATCATTCAAGAGATTATAGACTGGTAATACAAGCTGCTTTACATTCCTTCAAGACTTAGCCTGAAGGCTTCTCTCCATAGCTACCAATAGGAAAGCTTTCAATAAAGGTTGTCTTTAACCTATTCACCATAAGGGGTTGTTTGGACTGATACAAGGTGTCCACTATAATTAGTGGACAGCATATATCAGGCCAACTTCTCACATTGGTGTGCAGCGTGTGGGATTCCAGCTTGCTATTGTTTTACCAGATAATCTCAATTGAATTGATCAACTGAAAACCACTAAAGGTACCTTAGGTACATATAATATCAAGTTTAGTATACAGTAAGTTCTACTGAACTTAGAGTTGTGTGTTAAGGGATAGCACACCCCTTCTACAACTCAAGAGAGTTTAGTAGGCCACACTAGTGTAGGTAGTGCAATACACCACACCACACCACATTAGTAATGTCTAATCAGCCACAAACCAGTGGGTCCCTGCCAGAAGCCAGTGAGCTTCTCCCCTATGGATATGAGGATCTCTCCTTTTCACAGCTTAGGGCCTAATGTTCCATTAGGAAGCTGAAGACAGGCAAAAGCTCAACCACCCAGCATCTCATAAAGATACTCAAGCTGGATGATCTCCCAGGACCTAGTGGTTCTGGTGGGGTAAGCAGAGTGGGTGGGGCAGCAGCTGAGGGTGGGCCTAGGGGTGGAAACTCCCCTGACCCTACCTCTAATGCTGACCAGACTGATGACAATGATCAGGATCTGGCGAACCCAGCTCCCCTAGATGAGGATGATGAGGATGACAACAATGCTCCCCTATTTGTTCCTCCAGGAAGAGTTGAAAGTAGGGCTAGAAGGGATAGATCTCTCTCAAGGGGATCTGTCCAGTCTAACTCATCTGTAGGGACCTCTGTTTCTTCTCATAGAGGGAGGGAAACCTCCCAGGAGAGGAGAGAGAGACTGTTGAAGTATGAGCAAGATAAATTCAACCTCAGAAAGCAGCAGATGGCCCTAGATAGGGAAGCCCTAGAGCTCTACAGAGCTAGTAAAAAGAAGGGACTAGAGTCCCTTGGTGGCAGCAATTTCCCTAGAGATAGGGAGAGGTCTTATGACCATAGAAACCTAAGTAATATTGTCCCTCCCTACCAGAGTGGGGATGACATCCACAAATGGATAACTGCCTTGGAGAGGGCCTGTAAAGTACAGAAGGTCCCTCAAGGTCAGTGGGCAGCAATCGTATGGCTCTCCTTTGCAGACAAAGGTAGAGATAAGCTCCTCACTTTAAGAGAAGAGGATGCTGATGATTACAAGGTCTTGAAGAGTGCTCTGATTGATGGGTTTGGCCTAACCACTGAACAGTATAGGTTGAAGTTCAGAGACACCCAAAAAGCTCAGACTCAAGACTGGGTAGACTTTGTTGATTGTGCTACTAAGGCTCTGGAAGGTTGGATACATGGCAGCAAAGTGCATGACTTTACAGGATTGTACAATTTGATTATGAGGGAGCAGATCCTTAGTAATTGATCTGACCTCTCCCCAAGAATTTGGAAAGAAGGCAGACAAATGGGTCAGAACCAGGAAAAGGCCTAAAAATCAGGGGGTGACCAGAAGAAAGATTCTACCAAGCCCCAAGAGAAAGGTGGGGATACATCTAAGGATAAGTCCACTACAGGGCCCCAAAAGTCCGCTTCTGGGGGTGGGTCCCAAACTCCTTCCTCTCCTGAAAAGAAACCCCATTGCCATGTCTGTAAAAAGCCTGGGTACTGGAAGACTGATTCCAGTTTCCCCAGGATTGGCAATAAAGAAAATGTTCCTCCAACAATTACTACCATTCCCCCTGGTACTACTAGTAGTAATCCCCCAGGTGGTAGTAATGTGCCCAAAAAGGTAAATGCATTCTCCTGGGGAACAGAGGTGGGCCCTAGTTTAGACAGGCCCCCCTCACAGGCCTCCTTAGTCTGTGATGGTGGTGTGGGATTTGCCACTTTTACCATAGGTCCCTATACTTTGGGCAGGTACACACTGGAGCCAATAATCAATGGTCAGCAAGCTGTGGCCTATAGGGACACTGGGGCTAGTGTCACCATGATGACAGAGAAACTAGTTCCCCCTCAGCAGCTCTTACCTGACTTTAGTTATCAGGTGACCAACATAGATGGTGTCAGCACAGATCACCCCATGGCCATAGTCAATCTCAGCTGGGGAGGGGTCACAGGCCCAAAGAGAGTGACAGTGTCCCCAAACTTGCCTGTAGATTGCCTAATGTGCAATGATCTGGAAATTTCAGCCTGGGCTGAAGTTGAACACCAAGTGCTGGGCATACCTGGAGTGATGGAGCCTGAAATAATTGCACACTCTCCTTCACAAGAGAGCACAAGGGTTGAAGAAAAGTATTCTTCCCCCCAGACAATAGGTAAGGGCCAGCCTCCTCAGGGAACTGATCCTACCCCTAGTGAAGGAACTGCCCCAGAGGTAGTCAGGCCTGGCCTGGCCACACCTCTGATGGCAGGGGCCCCTTCCAAGGTGGTACCCAGTCTGGAGCAGGTAACCTGCCCCTCTCTACCCTGCCTCAGTCAGCCCAGGGTTGCAGAGGTCAGGAAGGTCAGTGGACCCCAAAGGGGCCCCTGTCCAGAGGAACCCTCCCATCAGCAGATTAGGGCCCCCCAGGCTAGTAGCCCTAGCCAGGGGAAAATTCCTCACTCCACTGAGGGATCCCCATTACCATTGTGTAGGGACCTCCCCCAGCAGGACTCTGTTGGGCAAGGGCAAACATGGGACCCCAGGGTTCCAAACCTGCCCAGCCCCTCCAGTGTTCCATCCAAAGGGACCCAACCCCCAGCTGTAGGCAGCCAGAGGTTGACCCTTTGAGCAAAGTACAACTCAGTCATGGAAAGTAAGGCATCCATGGTGACAAGTGATCTGAGGAAGCTGAGGCCAACTTTATTAGGGCCTCTCTTCTCTACTCAGACACCTCACCAGCCTTCTACTTTGCCAAAACACATCACCGGTAGTAATTCCCCATGGTGGAGATCCTCTAATGCCCTTAGGGTGAGGAATAGCTTAGTGGACCATAAGACAGGGGGCAACAATGCTAGTGCTTCCTTATATGGCCCTTGGATGATCATATACGGCTGCATTATATACAGTGTGAGAACTTTAATGTAGTGTGTTTTCTGTTTTGCATCTAAATCTACCTTGCATTGATTATCAACACGGCCTCAGTGAATCCCTCTTCATCAATTTTTTTATTATTATGTCTATTGCACTTCAGATCTCACGTAGGACACACTTTTAGTTAAATATACTCTCAACTCAACAACCTCAACTCTGGCTCATCTCAAACCTCTTTTGCACTAACCTAATTCTCACCCTATATGTATACTTCAGTTGTATATAATGTTTTTTCGGTTAGATATAAGGTGACAGAAATAGTTATAACACTTTTTTTATTATCACTTATACATTTTCAATATGCTGCACAACATTCACAATGCTCTACAACTCATATTAAAACCGTTAAAGCCAATAGTTCTGTCTAAACACTTATAACGTCCCAAAGGCGAGACCTATTGGCTATGCCAATGCTTGTTCATCTTTGTCCCCATTTCACGCCCATTTTTCATCTTTGACCCCCATTTCACGCACATTTTTCAGCTTTGGCCCCGTTTCATGCCCTAAATTGCATAAATTGACACAATGGACACACTCTATTGACTTGTTGCCCCAAAACCACACCCTACAATTAGGATTTCTACACAGAGGACAACCTATGTTTCATGATTTACACAACAGGACACACCAAATATTAGAGTTTGTTGACACAATGTACACAATTAAAGTGAACTTTGGCACATTTGACACACTGAAGAGCATCTCTTTACTGAGGAGACATTACCACCATTAATAGAGTATTGTGATGTTCTTTGCAGTCATTTTGCTAGGTACTCTTTTCATAGTGATGTACTTATGCAGGACGGTAAAATGCAGACAGGGTATGTGTGTAGTGTATTTTTATTGACACAAACCGGGGTCCTTTTGCAGTGAAATACATTTGATGGGGACTGTCACAATGTGACATGCTCAGTTGAAGAGATTGTTTATTATTCGGTTCCTTCGGACAGTTCCTGCTGCATTAACTGAGGTGTGTGCTCCACCTGCCTCATCTTCATCTTCATCCTGGTCATCGTCCGGTGCATCAGGCACTTGGATCCATGGAGCATTGGTTCACACACATATATTGTGCAATACACAACATGCTAGGGTGATTTTTTTCACCATTTCAGGGCTGTACAGCAATCTGCCACCTGTGATGTCCAGGCTACGGAAACGTGACTTTAGCACGCCAAATGTGCGCTCCAGAATGGACAGGGTGCGTCTGTGGGCCACATTATACTGCCTCTGTGCCTGGGTGGTGGGGTTTCGAAGGGGTGTCATCATCCACGGGCATAGTGCATATCCTTGATCACCTGTAACATGTGATGGAGAGATGTGTCCATTATTGGTCATGCAGGCTGTGTTGTTAGTGTGGACTGTTTTGTGTTGTGTGATGTGTGCTATGTTGGATTTCTTGTTTGCCATGTGTTGCTTCTGACTTGTTACCAGCATCAAGGCTAATAGCGTTGCCTCACAGTTGATCCTCCGTCCCCTGAGACATTTTGATTGTGTGCGCTGCGCGGTTGCATCACTGGCACTCCTACTGCGCTACAATGTTAAGGCCTTCTGCGCAGAACCACAGACATCACACACACCAACAGGCACCCCGGCTCTCCTAGCGTCTAGCCATTGCACTCATCCTCCATCCTCAAACTCAATGGCATGATAACTTTCAAATGGCAATAGGGCACACCAGACTCGGATCATGTTCATTTGTGATGCTTCAGCTGACGCAAGACCAGCCCGACCGCACAACACAAGCGGTGTCATGTCCAGAGCTGCCACCAAGCAACACTATGCGGCCCCGTTAACCTGCAGGGACCACTGAGGGCAGGAACACTTCACCAACACCACCAACATCATCAGACACCACGCCATCCACTCCATGGGCTACGTACGCATTCCTGAGCGGAGGCTCCAAATCACATACCAAGAATACACAAAATCCATTACAATCTGTGAGATGTTTGCCAACATCAGACTGTCCAAAATCTTCATCACAATGACCCACAAGGCAGGGAACACCTTTGACACCTTCTTAGCATGTGCATACTTCGACTAGTTCTTCAACCCCACTGAACGCACATGTAGTGACCACAAATGCATACACTCCCTCGTCGGTCAACCCCAAGCCACCCTAGACCACATGCAGACCCACATAAAGTTAGTGCAGTTCAGTCAACAAGGTGAAGCTACACACCACCATCAACAGCAACACCCACAATGTTGCAGTATTCACCAATGGCGCTTGATCAGACTTTACTGACATGTTTCTCCAACTGCACATACACACTTGCACCACTATGCAACTGCAACACACAGTGTGCAAAAAATGCCACCTCAGTCACAAACAAACTCAAAGATGGCAGATGCATTTGCTGACACATGGAGAAGAACTGGTACAAGATTGAGGATACCAATAAACATCACCACCTACAAGGACACAAAGCTCATCTTCTCTATCAACAATACACCCACACACCAAACCTGGCTTCCAGGAGGGATTGCTGTCAGTTGCAACATGAATGATCACCAGCTAGTGCGTGCTATACGCAGAGGAGACAGGAGTCCTCATCCTCATAACAAAACCATCAGCATGTGGCATCACCTGGTGGACAACAGCTTCAGCAGCCCCAACAGACTAGGTACGGAGGCACCGTATGTGACTCCTCTCTCTCCATGAACCAATCGGTCTACACAGTGGCCTGCAGCTGCGTCAACTGCCTCTGCGTCTTCCATGCAACCTTCAAATGGATTCCCCCAATGTCAGGTAAGACAGTCACCCACACAGTCATTGGCATCATGCTGGACTACGGAAACTGACTATATGCCCACATGGGCAGGTCTGCACTCAGCTTAGTCCCGACTGTCCAGCACAACCCGACACACTGTGCCTTGTGTACATACTTTCATTATGGATCAAGTCCCTCCATCACACATACTTTGTTCCCACCTCTCCCCACATTTGCAAATCAGTGGCAGAGGGGCTGAGCCTTTGGGGATGGTTAGTCTACATAGCTAGCCACTATTCCCACAGTTGAGGTTGTGTCTGGTAAGTGGGCATGTTGATTGACATGTTGTAAGAGAAATTATGACATGTACATTCTAACAATTGGGAGTTGCATGTATGTGCAGTTGAGGCGTGTGGTGTGTTAAGTTGGTACAAGCACTGCATTTCCGTATGTGCCATCCTGGAAGCGCTGGTTTATCATGGACTGTCGGAAGATGTAGGAATCATGCACACTCCCAGGAAACTTGTCTATGACATTGGTGAACAGCCCACGGTGGTCCATTATTGCCTGCACATTCAGTGAATGTGTGTGCTTTCTGTTGCAGTATATGTGTGCACTGTTTGCAGGGGGCACAAATAGGACATGTGTACAGTCAATTGCCCCCAAGACCTGCGGGAATCTGGCTATGGCATGGAAGCCTTGCTTGGTCGCAATTTGGTCCTGCACAGTGTTGGGGGAGTGAAGGTGCTGGGGTATCAGGCTGAGTATGCCATCCAAGGCAGTACGGAGGAAGATTGAAAAGGATGCCTGTGATACTCCACCGACTCTGGCCATTGTTGGTTGAAAGGTCCCAGAGGCCAACATGTGAAGCACAGCCAGCAGCTTTTTCTGCGGAGGAATGTTCATTCTCCGCAGTGTTGGTGCCATCAGCCTGTGGGCTATCAGGTTCAGGATGTGTTGGGTGGATGTTCTTTTGAGCCTGTATTGGGAAATGACATCCTCTGGCGTTAGGTCTGCAAGGCTAAGACATCTGCGCAGGGCCCGCAGTCTTCTTCGGCGCTGCCTCATGGTGGTCCTGGGGGAGGTGGCAGTGGCGGTGGTGGTTATTGCCTTCGTGGTGCTCCAATCTGAATGAATAGTACCTCCATGGCGTCAGTGGCTCTTAATATGGGTCTCTGGGCTACTCTCCTTATATATACCTCCCTTTTTCACCATTTTTAGACCAGCTTTTTTCTGGTCGTAAGTTCCTGCTGCTAAAGGGCCTTAGCGTGACTTTTTTTATCGCTTCACGGGTCCGGGCCATCATTGCTAATAGTGCAATGTGGTGTTCGCAACTTTTTTCGTGAAATTTTGAGAAGGAACATCTACTTTGCATATCATTAGCGTAAACTATCACTGGCATACACGCTGTTAGGAAAATCAGCCGCGATCGCCAGAAAGCTGTCGCTAACGCTTGCTAGCAACAGCTTGATGATAGGGCGATAAATTAACTTCGCGTTAGTGGCACACAAGTGCCTCTAAAGCGCCGATAAATTGCTTGATAATTGCCCCTGTGTGTTTGAAACCGAGGGCCCAGATACTAGTATCAGACCAGAATTCCAGTGCCACTAAGCATCAGAACCCTACACAGTGGCCATACAACAGAACACCACTACCATTAGTAGTCAAACATTGGCAGCAGATCAGAGCCCCATTGTAATTAAAACGAAGGGCAATGCTTTATAAGCAAGTCAGAAACTCTCAGTCATTAAAACTAAGAGCTTCAGAAGCTGTAAGCAAGCCATAGAACAAATGACATCAAAGGGGATGTTTGTAGTTTTTCTGTGTTTGTGTTTTATATTGACATAAAGTCGTTTTTTCCGTAAAAGAAGCACTAGGAAGAACAATCGTTAGAAAGCTCTTTTGGATGTATGTTGAGATCTTGCTGTAGGCCAACATTAACCTACCTTTAATTGCTCACCATAGCTGCCCCTGTCCGTCAAGAGCTGAAAAGTTTGGATTTTGCTGAGATTTGTTAAGACAGTAGGATAGTCACTGGAACAGGAGAGGCAAACAGCCTTAGTCCCCACGGCTGATGCCCAGTAGGTCAAACATTCCCTGTGGATTCAAAACCTAGATCTCAAAATGGATAACAGAACAAACTGTGATGCATTTGAAATGTTGACAATTAAGCCAAAACAAGCTCAATAAAAAAAAAAAAAAAAAAAAGATACAAATTTAGGACATTATTTCATGGTCAAGGCCTTGCAATCATAATAATACATCAGTACACCAAACAACAAGAAAGAAAACTCATGCTTACTAGAATTTTACTGAAATGTATCTGCCTAAGAAATTGGCTCAAAAAAATCAATTGTGGAAGGTATAAAAGGAAAAGGCACCTACACACTAAACAGCACAAAATAAACACCTAGGACAGGAAATGGAAGGTGCACAAAAGACCACAACTACCATGCTACTATACGTCACTCTGGCCCAGCTTCTCGCAGCTGTCAGACAATGCAGCGCAGCCTCCAACAAGGCTGCGCCGCGTGACAGCGAGAGAGCAGAGATTTGGCACTATCTTCCCCTCTCCCTTGTCATATGGCCGTTGGGGTCATTGTCGACATTGCTAATTTAGCATGGGCTCTGCTGCCATGATGCTGCTGTTGCGCACGTTACTGTATGACTTTATTTTGCAAGACTCTGTTTGGCCTTTCGCATGAGAACCGTCTACTTTCTGCGTTCTATGCTGGTTCCTGGAGTGTAGTCTGAACACAGAGTGCAAGGTCAATAAACAATGCCCTTTGTTAGTCTGTTCTAGTCAGTCCCTAGCACATGCTACACAGCTGCGGCTGTTGGAAACTCGTGCTTTCATATTATGGGGTTGTATGTTGGTTTAACATGCACAAGGAAAGGGTCCTTTCCAGGGAGAAGAGCTATGCTGTTCCTATGGGGAGACATCCATTACAACGCGGGCATTGGATCGCAATGCCTTTACATCGCTGTCATTACAAAGCAAGTTCTTACAACAACTTGCACTGGATGGCGCTCTAACATAAGGAATAGCATGATTTACTATTCCAACACCTTCCCTACTGTACGTAGACTGGAGTTTGAACAGTAAATCATGCTATTCCTAAGTCCAGCGCCCTCCAGCGCAAGTCGTTGTAATGCCTTGCGTTGTAACGAACGCGATGTAAAATACTGCATTGAGAATGAATACGATGTAACGCTATACATTCTTCCTATGATGTAAAACTACCATCTAGGCACTAAGGTATGGGGTCTGCTGACAAATCCCAGAGATCTTCCTTTATATAATAATACTTCTTCTGTCCAAGGGGAGGGTGGTTAGGCCTTATAGTCCTCTATCCACTGTCTGTATACGATGACATCCCCTTTCATAGTCTAAGAGCTGATTTCAGCTGCCGTGTGCAAGGCACACATTTTCGCGCTGCTGTTGCGTTGACTGGACCCACACTACAGATGGTATCGCAATAATGAAGCTAAACTTTTTACTCCCTGTATATTCAAACCACTCTCTTGGTCCTCTGATGGACCTTGCTGTGTGCCGAGAGAGGTTGGATATAAAGGATCCCAACAGTCATTCAGTGAGGACCAGGAATTGGGCAACTGCACTACAAATTTGATATCAAGCTCAGGCAGATTACTCCCAAGACAATACTATAAAGGTAAATGATTGCTGCTGCAAGCCCAAAGCTCCTGAAGAAACATAGCGAGGCACAATCATACACACCAAGAGTTTAGGTAAAGCTACACAGAATTATACCATTAGTATTTGGTGATCTCACTAATATGATCTCCTCTAGTCATTAGTAAACCCAGTTTGTGAATGCACATTCACTTTTGTAAGTATAAATCATGACAGCTGAGCAAATTAATACATTTAGCTTAGTTTATCAAAAATGTAAAAGGATAAGTGCATTCATAAATTCCATTAGGTGATAAGACAAATTAATAAAGGTTAAATAAGTGCCAATTGCTCAAGAGTTCAAAAGGGACAGGAATTTGCTAGTTGAAGCAGTCCCTGAAGGAACAGACCAATAAGTGCATATAACATATGTGTCAGTTTGGGAAAGAAGCCAGATGAGTCTGCATCAGGCAAGTTGGTTTGCCAGAAAAGTTCTGCAAATCTCTTTTAGCAGTTTGTAGTATGCATACAGAACAGCAGTCGTACATCACCATCACCATCAAGCTGCATATATGGAATCTCTCTTGCGAATCCCTAAATTGCAATTGCCAAAATCCCTAAATCAGACAATATTATATTCTTAGTGTTTCTGGGGGGACACCTCCTGGAATCACATCATCTGGTTAGACCAATGAGTGCATTGTTCAGTTCGTATGGAGTGTGCGTTAGGCAACATAAAGAAGACACAAAAGAAGACACAAAATGCAAAGAAATAGGTCGGACAACTACGCAGTCCTTAAGCCATCCAGTATGTGAAACGTTAGATCAATGCTCTTTTAGCTAGAGCATAGAAGAGAGATCAAGAGGACAGTATCCCAGGCAGATGTTCTGAAATGGTAACATGTATGTAGCAAATCTTTTGTACAGTACATGAGAAAGAAAACATTGTTTTCCATAATTTGCTATATTGTTATATAACCAGAAAAACAATCTCGGGTTTTGGCTTCGTGGCAGCAAGGCCAAGCCTAATAACATCAATAAACAAAGAGGTGCCAATGCTGCACTTTTTTCAAAAGAGGATTAATAATAGTGTATTGAATAAAACAATAGCACTGCCAACTACTTTTTCAGTTCGATTTAATCCAAGAAACTTTTCAACGAACTACATTAGTTCTCTATCACAAATATTTATTCAAAAACACAAAAATCAGCCAACATTTCCAAATCAAAGTAAGCCACTTTTTCTCATACAACTAACAACCGAATTTACTTCATGCCTTTAAACATTCTACATTCCTCATTCATTTAAACAACACCCCCATTCGCATCTATCTAGCATCCACATTTACACCCTACACTCACTAATCAATCACACTATCTACACATCATATATATCATATTGACATTTGAACAAAACCATAGTTAAGTTCGACGAATGAACAGAAAGGCCATCAAAAAACATCAATGAATCACAATAGTAAAAACTACACCCTTTGTTTTTTGTTTTGAAAATATCTAGATTGGCCTAAGAAAACAAGGTCTACGCGTTTCGAATCCCTCCTCTTGCGGGGATTCTCATCAGGACCAATAATAGCTGAAAAGCAATAAACAAAACTTTGTTTTACTAAGTGACCACAAGACACCTCAGCTACA
The DNA here is from genome assembly GCF_964204655.1 of Triturus cristatus. NCBI lineage: Eukaryota > Metazoa > Chordata > Amphibia > Caudata > Salamandridae > Triturus > Triturus cristatus. The sequence goes on along the minus strand of NC_140593.1, from coordinate 258,928,380 downwards.
GCCGCAGCACATGTGCTTAAAATCTTGCCTGCAACTAAATGCTTGCACGGAAGTTTCTCCCTGAATATCAAGGCAGATCCAGGAACAATTATATCACTTTTTCTGAAACATCTTCATCTAGCGGAAGTGAAACAGAAAATACTAACAGCCGTCCAGATTTCAACAGACGATGGAATTTCCAACAAAATATCCAACAGCAGCCGTCTTTTTTAGGGAGAGGCCAACAAAAACCACGAGGCAGAACCAGATACAACAACCAGCCGTGGGAAATGTCGACAAGATGACACAATTACAAGAACTAAACCGATCGCCTATTTATAATCTATCAGATAAAATCTTGACTAGTGTTGAATTGAGTGTCTTGGAAAAGGGTTTGTCTTTCGTCCCAACAAGAGATACAAATTTCATCCAAATAAAGGCAGAATTTATTGTAATTCACAAACTATATTAAATAAGGAATTATTTCACCTAGTCAAAATCTTTTCTGCATGCTTTTACAATGCTGTACCTAAATATTCTCTTCTCTGATCATGTTTTTGTGAACATGTAGTTGGTGCACGTTTATTATTTTTTCTCTCTGAAAGTGTCATATTTGGTTTCTCTTGTTTTTAAATATAAATATGATTTCCTCTCCAACAGACTCATAGTGCTAGGGTGTGTGCATGAGTGTGGCATAGGTTTTGTACAAGAAGGGTATCCTTCCTGTACAAAATGCTATGCCTAGACAAGTTTAAATAATGTTCCTACTTTGCATGTGTGGTGTACAGTGCAGCATACATGCAAAGTCGGAAAAGCACGGAGAAATGAAAACATTTTTCTGTTTAACGTCTGCTTTTCGGCAGTGTTCATTTTTTTATGCCAAACCCTTTCTACCAATGTAAGTGAATAGGGTTTAGGGTAAATAAGAATGGGAACGCCCATGTACCACCCACGTAACACCCACTTGAAGCAAAGCAGTGCAAGTGTTTTGCGTTACTTTCCCCAACAAACCAAAGCTAATACCAATTAGCATTGGTTTGTAAATACCAAAACAGGTTTAGCATCAGGTTTGCATTGAAAAAGTAACACTAACCCGACGCTAAACCTTTGAGAATCTGGGTCTTCAAGTTCAAACCAATTGCTTGTGCCAAAACAATACACTACAAACTAGCAGCATAAAAGTTCACCTATCATAGTTAAAAAAACACACGGTATCAGGCCAAAACCTATTGAAAGTATCAGCTGTAAAAAAAATGAGTTAAGTTTTAAGGAATAGAGCGAACTATAAAGGCCATCAGTTAGACTTTAAATGAGAATGCAATTTAGAATACATTTCATATGAGATAATATAAGAAAACACCATGCTACACTGACTTTATGTCCTTCTAGAAAGAATAAAGGAATACTGAAAGGTAGGGCATTCAGTTACAAGGACTCAGTACCATAGTTCACTCAAGATATCCTAGGAATACTACTTTACACAAAATTGATGTTCCTCCATTCCATCACTAGGATGAGGAAATAATTGATGGTTTTTCTAACTTGTGAGATGTTTTTGACATTAAAACATTAATATATGGCCAATGCTCAAAAACATAACATTGTAACATATGTAATAACAACTATCATTACCAAAAAAGTACAACATTATGTATTTGTTTCGTGCCTTTACAAGTGATGCGGAAAGATAGGATCACAGTCATCTCACTCTATACCATTGCCAACTCTCCTGACAATACAACATCCCAAGCCTTCAGTGGGAGCAGCACAACTCCTGTCAGCTCAGAAGATCTTGACAACAAGCCTAGCTAAGACCTCTCTCTCTCCCTGAGGACACAAGAGCTAGAACATATAGCAGAGTCCTGAAACCATTACCAAACAAGCCCCCGTGGCTCCACACTGTCAACAACTGTGGCCATTCCCTTCCTGGCTCCTGTAACAATTGCAGCCACAACATCTGCTCTGTAACCAGGACAGATTATATCTGTGGCTAACCTGTCAAGGTCACAGGGTGGTTTGGAAATGGCTGGAGAGGGAGGTTGAGGATGTAGGCAGCAGGTTGACCACCATGAGTAGATACCTGATGGTTGGAGCTATGCAGCAGGGGTTTCTGCTGGGCAAGATCACTCAACACTTAAGAACCCAGAGTGATATCCTCGAGTGTCAGTTCAGTGTGCAAACCTTACATTCTGGGGTGTTTCAGGATGGCTTGAAAACACTGAGTGTTGCAGTGCCTGATTTAGCAACTGGTTTCCATTGTCAATGACCTTCTGCTGCCACCTCTACCCACACCACGGAAACTAGGAAAATGGGGCCCATGAGGCACCTGCACCACCTCACCCCTATTCCTGCTATGGCCCTTCCAGTGATCCTTGGGAGGGCCTGGATGAGGACAACACCAAGAAACCTCCCACTAAGAAGTGCAAAAAGTGATGTCCTAATGCACACGTCTGGGCAATTCTCTTAATTCCCCGATGACTACCCATTTCCCATCTATCCATGGACTGTTATCTGCAAAACAACTCCAAATAACTGTTGGCCAATTTGAACTTTCTCATGCAGCATCTGATTTCTGAGAATCACACATGGAATAGAATATACACAATAGAATCTAGATACATTCAAAAAATATTTTCAAATAAAATGATGTATCCATGCAACTCCTTCTTGGAATCCATTGTAATAAAATTGTTTTTAAACAACCTGTGCATACTTCACATTACTGTTAATACATTAACAATCAATATATTTCAACATCTCCACATTCAGGATCACAAACAGTAACAGCCAAATAACAAATGTTGTGGGTCCAAACCAAATATGCTAGACATCCAAAAACCTAGCAAGGGAGGAGTACGAATCAACCATGTGTACAGGCACTGATGTAAAATAATGAACATGGAGACAAAACGCAGCAAATAAAGTACATGTACGAATTCATTAATGTAACAAGTCCTTTTCAATTTTTAAGAGGAATATTGCCTTAAAAACAATGGGGCAGATTTACAAGCCCCTTGCGCCACTTTTGCCTCACTTTTAACAAGGGAAAAGTGACGCAAAAGTGGCGCAAGGGGCTTGTAAATATGCCCCAATGTTTTTAAGCCAACTATTGTGAAGATCTTAAGCCAGATTTATATATTGGTGCATTGATCCTCAAAATACATTAGGAAGCCAAATAGGAGTCCTCACCACCACATTTGTCTCTCCCATGTTCTCTGCAGTCATTATGCACAGATCCATGAATAAGGGATGCCAAATTCCCATGGATATGGTACAGTAGGTAACATAAAGTCAGAGTTCAAGGCCTTGAAACAAGGACCACATGCTTCACATCCCTTTGTTGACATTCAGATATGTTGGCATCACTTCATGACTGAGAGGAAGTGTATCACAATAGTAGCATCACAATGTAACTGATGGGCTGGCAACTTGCACTGCAGATCTCTCAAAAGCTAGTATCTGTGCAATAGTCCAAGGTGTCCACCAAGGACTTGCTAGTGCCCCACCAGATGACAGCATTTCCAGGAGGATCTAGGAAGGAATAAGAAGAGAAAATCATGAGTGTAAGAATTTGGGTTGCTGGTTGAGGGGAGTGGACCCCTCACCCGGTCAGGGTGGAGTCATAAGCAAACCCAAAATTAACCTGTCCTCAATGCTCAGGTAGCTTGGCACAGAGCAGTCAGGCTTAACCTAGAGGCAATGTGTAAAGTATTTGTGCACCACTTCAAATACTAATAAAGTGAAGACATGACAAAATAAAAATCCCAAACTAGTTTAGAAAATCAATGTACATTTAAAAAAATAAATCAAGACCAAAATGATAAACATTCTATAAGTAGTACTGGAGACATGCAAGTTTAAAGATTTGAGCGAAAAAAGCACCAAAAAGCACAATGCACCAAATGTAGCTATCTGGTCACGCTGGACCAGGCTAAAGTCACATGTTCAGGCCAACTGCAATGGAGCGCTGGCCCACTACAGGGAACCACTTAGACCTGCTCAAGAAACTGCCTTAATCCTGGTTGCAAAGAGATGTGGAGTCCAGTGTCAGGGATGTGTCGTACAGCACTTGCATTGTCAGGAGATGCGTTGAGCAGCAGCTATTCTGTAGGGCTGAGAAACGCTAAGCGATGCTCTTTTGTGGAGATTGGTCAGGCAGCAGCGGTTCAGATGGCTTTGTTGGGCGAGGTGATGTCCTTGCGTGGAGATATGTCAGCTTCGATGGGCTGCAATGGGCGACGTGAGCACTTGCATCGGAGAAGTCCATGCAGCAGAGGTGATCATCGGTTCTGAGGGCAATGCATTGAGCAGCAGAAATGAGGCACTGGTTCTGGGAGAGATGTGTCGCACTGCGGAGGAGATGTGTCAGTTCTGATGGATCCACAGATGAGATGGCAGAACACATTCAGGCCCATTTCCAAAGGCCCAGGACTGGGGTGGCACCACTTGAGAGGGGAGGACTCACAGATGGCAGAGTCCAGGTGCTGGGTTCAAAGTGGTTGAAAGCCTGTAATGTCCCTGAGGCTTCTGATCAGGAGGCCAGTCAATTAGCACTTGGAGTCACTCTGTAGTCCTGGGTTTAGAGATGCAGGCCCAGTCTTCTCACTCAGGCAAGAGGGCAGTAAGGCAGCAGAGCAGCACAGCATTGCAACAGTCCAGCAGAGTGGCATTGCTACAGCAGCACATCAGGTCTTCTTCAAAAAATGCATGCAAGACTGCAGACCAATCAGAACTTGATCGCCAGAATGACTCTGAACCTCCTACGTTGCACTTACATCACACCACGCCAGAAAGAGCTTCACTGACTTCCCATGCACATGAGCACAATTCAAACTCCTCACCCACACTTTGATGGCACTACATAGCACTGGTGAAGCATACTTTAGCAATCACATCTTATAAACACATCTGTTCATCTGGAATTCTACTTCCACATATTCCATACATTCCACGCATAGGAAAACCGGATTTTTTGGTTGAGCCTTCTCGTACATTGCTTCTAAAGCGTGGAATGACCTGCTGCTACACATAAAAACCTTGTGTTCATTTCTTGAATTCCTCCAAAAGCTGGAGACCTGTCTTTTTGGGTAGTCCAACTAGTTCCTAGGATTGGCAAGACCCATACCTGCTCAGTGCTAATGTACCCTCCTGGGTAATAGTGCGCTCTACATGTAGGAGAGTAGGATCTACTTCACATGTTTACCCCCACTTTTTGCTGGTGCTTCACTGTTTTTCGACTTTAGTCTGGCAGGGACCCTGCTATTCAGGGCCCCAGCTTAGCTGCTTCCTCTCTAAAATGATTCCATGTACTTTAGGTACAGTCCGGATTGGATCTGAGGTGACCTTATAAGGCCCTAGTATATGGTATACTATGTACCCATGGCATAGGTACTCCAGAGGCCTACCAGGGGCTGAAGCATGTATTATGCCACCTCTGGAAAGCCACCCAAAATGACATCACAAGTCTGCTACTGCAGCCTGGGTAAGGTGGTGCATGCACCCTTTACTGAGATATAGGTTCACTATATCTCACCATATACTGCACACACAAACCTATCAGTCACTCCTATGGCAGGCCTTATCAGTCCTGAAGGCAGGGTGCTTGGTTATATGTGAGGGGTTGCCCAGGCATGAGCTGAGCCCCTCTGCAGCCTTCGGAATCTCTTCTCCGGGGTTGACAGTAGTGCAGCCTGACCATATACTCTTAAGTGCATTATAACCAAACGGTAAATGCTAACTTTGGACTGGCTGGACGGAAACATGTTGTGTTTGGTGTGAAACACCTTGGAATCATACCCCCACACCTACTGGTGTGGGAGTATGGTCCCACCCTTCTAGAGGGAGAGACATGACAGCACTGGTATACCCGGTAGAAACTTAATAGAGCCCTGGCATCACAAAATGGATGATACAGACACAAGTCTGGCCCCCTACTGCTGGCCGAAACTCCGGAAGGGGAAACCTGGACAATAGTTTTTTTCTGTCACAGGGAGGTGTAACCAACTCCCAGACATGATTATGTGTATTGGGGCTGGGTGGGAGCACTCTCTGAGTGCTTTGAAGTCCTGCACTGGGGGCACATTTGGTGTCCCTGTGCATAGTCCAGCTCAGACCGGTTCAGGGGCTTCCAGCCCCTGCTCTGGTGTGAAACTGGACTTAGGAAATGGGTGTAGACACCCCTCTTTCCAAGCCCTCCCATTGGTGTGTCCCCAGAGCTAGTCCAACCCCTCCCTTAGGTATAAGTAAGGATGCTCTGTAACCAGAACTTTAGATTACCCTGGATGAAACTCTGAAGCTGAAACCTGGACCTTCGACACTCTGCTAAAAAACCAGAGGACTGAAGAAATCTCCCTTGGGGTCAAGGAGTGACTGCCCTGCTTGGCAGGCACCAACAAATCAATTTGCCGGTCTGCATTATCAAAGCTCCCGCCGGACTCCGAAGTATTTGCAGCCCAGGAGCAAAGCTGAGACCCACAGCCCTCGTGAGTAGCATGTAACTGGAACTCCTGGTCACCGTGCATTTCTGCAAGTGCATTGACTTCTCGACGTCTCTTGAAGTCGTGCTTAGGCTGACTTGTAGCCACCATCTCGAGCACTGGATCCACCAAAGATTGTCGGCCTGGTCATACCGAGTGACCCGTGGGCTGCCATTTTGTGTTTCGTCTCGGGGTCCCCTTGCGATCCCTGGTCCGTTGACTGGTGGGTCCCTGAGGGGGTAACTTTGAATTTCCTTGGGCTTCCCTGATTGCTCCAGATGTGCCCAGACTTCCTATCAAGAGGTGAGTCCCACAGACCTTGCTGGTCTGCACCGAAGCATCTTTCTCGTTTCTGCGTGGGTTGCTGTTACCAAGGCTTATTGTGTCCAAACTGGGCACCAACACTGCAGCACGCGACATTCTTTGTGGGACAGCTTGAATCCAGCTCCTGGTTGTCCTCGATGCCTCCTGGTCCTCGTGGCTGAAGAGTCAAGCTTCACCTCTTTCACCTGAAATCAGCCGACATCGGTGGGCATCTGTCCATCGCCTTCCTGGTTACTGGCTAGTGACCAAGCCTCTGTCCCCTCTGCTTTCAGGTTCTTCTCATCTTCGATCCAGGCTTGGATCTCTTCACACAATTTGAATCTTCACGGCAGCAGCACTTCTTCTCCAGCTCCCATTGAAATCGACAACGTGACCCGACACCAAAAGACACCTATGCACCGGCTTCCCTGGGTGAGGTAACACGAGTACTCCGGTGCTCCCATGGGTGCTAGCCCTAAACCTTCCTAAGGCCAAAAGGGTTTGGTCCTGACTCATTTCTAAGTGTCCCTAATCTTTAAAAATCTAACTTCGTCTTTCCCCATAGAAGCTAACGGGAGCTCGCGGCTGTGTTCACACACTGCACACGGCCCCCGTGGGTGCCCTGTGTCACTACCTTGGCTGGTTCCTAGGGGTCCCAGCGATTCTACAGGATCTAGACCTTGTGTCTACTTAAGTCGTGGTTCTTATACAACTATTTTAGTATATGGTTTGGCTCGCCCCTAGGGCCTGACGTGTATTTGACTATTTTACTGTGATTAATGAAGTGTAACTTATCTGTTTTGACCTCTAGTCTCATAAAGAGACTAGGAGGGGTGTTTAGTATTAAATACATATATTTTATATATATATACCTGGTGTGGATATCTTTCATTTAGTGACTCAAGAGATTATAGACTGGTAAAACAGCTGCTTTACATTCCTTCAAGACTTAGCCTGAAGGCTGCTCTCCATAGCTACCACTAGGATAGCTTTCAATAAAGGTTGACTTTAACCTATAACCAATAAGGGGTTGTTTGGACTGATACAAGGCGCCCACTATAACTAGTGGACAGCATATATCAGGCCAACTTCTCACACTACATTTCTGCATAACACAATATAACAATGCAAACACATAGTAGTCAAACAGGCTCTGTTCCAGTGGGAAAGGGAGCTGACCTCAGAACCAGTTTGGTGTAGCTTAAGAGGAGGGGACTGGTCATTTCCCTAAATATACCCCTGGTAAGGAGTGTACAGTAGTCACCCCCACGCATTGGCTAGTGAAACCTACAACGCTGACACCTCACCCATGAAGGAAATGGCCCAATTCGGGTAACTCAAGTCATTCATGACCACCTCTCTGCCTTCTAAGAAATGAAGAGTCAGTCAGACAGTAGAAAATACAAACCAATATTAGTTTATTCAAAGTTCGCTCAGAGCGGAGTCCTGTCTGCCCTGTCGCTAAGAGTGCAGAGAGAGTCTTACTTCAGCAAGCATAACGATACATTATGTACATTTCAGAATCAATGAGAACACACCCACCATGGAATTCTACAGAGAGATACAACTGGACAGTAAATTACAAAGGAGTAAGTTTCGGTTCTGAAGCTGGGCAAACATTATCTATCAGTCAAGGCCATCCTGCCTGTGCCCGCCACTAGACAAGTGAGAGAGGGCTTACGACTAGGGGAAAGGTATGTGCTAATAAGAACAGTGCATTCATTAGTGTAGCAAAACTCAGCCCTGAAGAAACATAACCCAGGGAAGGCAATTTCTCGGAAATGGAAAGGGATTGTTTTCGATCATGATACAAAATGGCGCCGGTACACAAAAATGGCAAAGCAAATGCTAACTTACTAGGAAGAATACGAAAGTATAATTTTTATTCTAACAGACCCTCCTTTTAGCATGAGCTAAGCAAACATATTAGGATAACAAAAGACACATCATTAAAAAAAAATAGTAATTTGATTCGAGGAACATTCAATGTCTTTAGCTTCAGGGAGAGAAACAGTAAGGAGGGAAGAGGTCTCATAAATACCCTTGGCTATCTGCAAAGGATCATGCACTTCCATTTGGATCATAATTGCTGCATTGATATCATGGAGTGAGATTCTCTTAGGGGCGAGAAGCGTGATGCAGTAAGAGAAACATAAGGGAAGACACTGCACCAGAATGCAGCAAGCAATCAGAATTACAATAAAATAGATCACCCTTTCAGGGATCCAACCCCATCCACCAAAGAGGGACCAATTCAAATTTCTGCTCTCCATTCCTTTAACATTTTCCAAGATGTCTCAAATATGTTGGGTAATATTCTTTCCCATATTAGCCATCCCGACTACACACTGGTCTCCCGCTACTGCGCACACACCACCACTCTTAGCTTGTATGAATCAACAGCATATCTGGTTTGCTCTGAATATATCTGCATACTTTCTAATTGGTTGATGTCACGCAAAGCCGCTACTGTGGAATTAGGCAGTATCTGCAGCTTACATCCAAAGTATTCCTTAGCCCTTTCACCCCTGGCCATAGCGGTACCACCAAAGGTAATAATGGAGGAAAGAATATACACAAAGGTAATACCATTAGTATAATTATTGACTTCGAGGTCTGTCACCCCCTCGCAAAATTCCTTTGTCAGAGTTCTTTTAATCTATCTGACCTTAGGCTTCGCATGTTTACAAGGCACACCTAGAGGCAACACCATCCCAAGGGCCACATCATTTGTACCATTGCGCATATTGGAATAAGTTCCATTTGATAAAAAGAAAAACCCTGGCTGTGCATAAATAGGCCTATCATAATCCACAGCAGCACACCAGGAATTCCACCCAATGGTACTAGGGTATTTTGGGTTTACCCTAGAGTATGTGCTCCCATGCAAAATTATCCCTGAGTAGTTCACATTCAAAATGAGATCAGTAAAATTAACGATTGGGCAACATTCAGGGTAATAACCAGCCTCTAGGGGAACTGTCAATTCTTTGTACTGCCAATCTACCAACGTTATATTCTGTTTTTCCATATAAAAGTTATCACAATAAGTATTGTCATTACATCCTAGATAACCACTACCTTGTGGATTTCGATAATACAGACATTGGCATGGATAACCAAACCCAAATGCTCCTTTCACTTCTATGAAACCAGGGGGCTGAGTATAAGTAAAATTAACAAGTGACAATGGATATGCAGTCAATAAACTAGTAACAGACTCAGTAGGATAGAAAGCAGTACCTTCTCCAAAGAACTTTTTATGTGTATCTAGGAATACATTTCGGGGCTGTCATTTTTGTACGAACTTGAGAAGCAACCTTGTGTGTAGAACATGATGGTGCATTGTGATCACATTCCAAAACCCAAGACACCCCACCTAAACTCAACAACAGCAGCAACACAAGAACAGCACAGAGCACTGTTTGCTTAGTAGACCAAACTTTTCGTACATGAACAGGGAGAATTACTGGCTGCTCTTTGTCAGCAACCGTTTTGCCAAAGGGGTGCATAGCGAATGATAAAACAAGGGAGCAAATAGCCAGCAACAAAAGTATACAAGTTCCCAGTGTCTGTCAGAGCCTAACTGGTACAGGCTCCTATTGTTTATCAAAACGTTGGTGCTCTTGAGCACCGGTGGTAGAGCTTGCTCTGTCCTAAGCTCTCGATGTATCCCACGCTAATCAGGATAATATACCCCCCTCCAAGGGAGTACGTTTAACCTATCCTGTCTAATGTCAAAACAGTGCACAACTTTCACATCACCCAAAACTGACTCCGTTGGTACTACACTAGAGTACACCCTAGCTTGCACAGTCAATCCATGTCTAGTCTGACTTCTCCTTTTGTGCACTATTCCTCAGCTGAGGTCGTAGATTGTACCGGGTGACTCCAGGCCCAGAGGGATCAGTGAAAAGGGCTTCCTTATTGCTCTTGTCTCTGGTGGGACAGCCTCATTCAGTATGTCATCATTCTACCTGTCACTTTGTGTGCACGTGAGGACAGTGTCACTGAATGGAACAAAACCAGGAATCTGCTCACATTCTTGGTCATCTACTCCCTCCTTGACCCACTGATCATAGGGTAACAGCAGGGGAACCCTCCTACAATGGGAGCCATGCACCCAGTTCTTGCATCCAGAGACTTTAATGGCAGAGCGGGTTGCCAGCAGAACCTGGAGTGACCCCTTCCAGCACGGCTCCAAACTCTTCTTCCTCTGGAAATTGCGAACAAGGACAAAATCACCGGCTGAATGTCATGTCTGGGCCCCTCTGGTTTAGCTGTCAGGGAGTCACAGACCTATTGGTGAATAGAATGCCAATTTTCAGTTAACTGGCATAGATAATCAATTAACAAGTGGTACTCAACATCAGAAAACCAACGAGGGCGCGGGACGACCAGACATTTGCTGAGCGTCCAAACCCGACCTCGTACGGTGACAAACCTGTCCTAGAATGTGCTGTAGTTCTTGTCGACAAAAGTGCTAATGGTAAAGCATCTGCCCACTGTAATCCTGTTGTCTCCTGAATTGTTGCCATTTTCAGTTTGAGAGTACCATTGTACTTCTCAACCAAACATGCTGACTGCGGGTGGTTTGCAGCATGAAACTTCTGTTTTATGTGCAAACCATCAAAAATTAATTGAATGACCTTGGCTTTAAAATGACTTCCGTTATCACTCCAAATCAAATGGGGCAAACTGAAACGAGGAAAGAACTCCTTCAGGAGCACCTTTGCAGTCATAACAGCTGTATTGTCTTTAGTAGGATAAGCTTCAACCCATTTACTGAAAGCACAAACAACCACTAAAACATATTTCAGATTATTATACCGCTCCATTTCTATAAAGTACATCTGAAGGACTTCAAAAGGGAAAGTAGGCGGTACAAAGTTGCCGGGTGGGGTAGGAGTACCTTTTCCTGGATTGTGCATCATGTACACCAAACAATACTTCACTAAATGGGCAGCAGTCTTCGATACAGGATCTAACAACTTGCAAATACCCTTAGCACTAATGTGGCCTGTGCAGTGGACAATTGTAACTACAGGGAGAACACATGCATCTGGCAACATCTATCTCTGCTTCCCTGGCTTGTCAATCCAACATCCCTCATCGCTCAATTGTGCTGTACTTTCTTGCCCCACTGCTAACTTCTCTGTTGTGGCCTCGCTTTGCAACTCCACCACATTCTCAAGTGTATCTTCGAACATAGTAACGTCAGGCACCCATCTAGCAGGTCCTGCCACAAACATTCTTTTCATTTTTGACCAGGCCGTTTCCTTAGCTGTCTAATCTGCAAAAGCATTTTCCCTACCTACATCATCAATGACTTTCTGATGGACACTATACTTCACTATAGCCAACTTCTTAAGGAGCGTCAAAACAGACAGAAGTCGCATTATGAGGTGCCCATGCTGGATTTTGGTGCCATGGGAAGTAAGAAATCCTCTCTCAGTCCAGAGTCGCCCAAAATTATGCGTGACTTCGAAGGCATATTGGCTGTCAGTATAAATATTGACAAGCAATCCCTCACTCAATTCACAAGCTTGGATTGGGGCAACAAGCTCGGCAGCTTAGGCCGACTGATAGGGAACTCGTGATGTCTCAAATACTGTACGCAGTTTAGTGACAGCATACGCAGCGGTTGTAGTGCCATCCACATATAGTTTCCCCTGTTGGTCAGATAAGGGAACATCAGTCAAGTCTACCCGTCCTTTTGTCTCTTCTTCCGTCTGGAAGATACAATCATGTTTATCAATCTCATCACTCTCAGAAGGGAGGGGCAGTAACGTGGCTGGGTTCAGAGTGGCACATCTTTTAATCGTAATGTGTTTGGCAAACAATGCTAATTCATAGCCTGTCAGATATGCGCTGGTAAGGTGCTGTGTCTTATTCAGAAGTGTATCAACAGCATAGGGTGTCATAACTGTGCGGTCAGTATCAAGGATGAGTTCAGCTGATTGTCCTATCGAGAAAGCCACAGCTGCGACCGCTCTTAGACGGCTCAGGAGGGCTCGTGCGACAGGGTCAAGGACAGCAGAGAAATAATCACGCAGCCGTTTCTTATCTCCAAATTTTTGTGTTAAAACAGAAAGCAAGCAACCAGCCATCTCATGGACGTACAATACAAACGGTTTAGTGTAGTCTTGAGTGCCAAGTACTGGAGTCGAACAAAGCACAGTTTTCAATTGCTCAAAAGACTGCTGAAATTCAGCCATCCAAGGCAGGGGCTCATGCACATCTTTTAATGTTAGAGCAAGCAGAGGTTTGATTAATAGCGAGCAGCTAGGTATCCAATGCCGACAGTAGGAAGTGATACCTATAAAAGCTCGCACATCCTTCTGGGTTTGTGGAACGGGCATTTTAACAATGGTACTGATGCGCTCCGGGGTCTATCTCCTACCTTCCTTCGACAGTAGGTGGCTTAGGTACGTGACCTCCTGTCGACAATATTGAAATTTAGAAAGAGACACCTTACGGCCATGCTGGGCCAAATGCAACAAAAATTTAACCGTACTGTCTTTGCAAGCTTGTTCTGCGTCAAAAACGATGAGCAAGTCATCAACATACTGCACCAATACATTACCTGCAGGCAGCGAAAGGGAATCCAATTGGCGCTTTAATGCTTGACTATAAATACTCAGTCTTTCTGCATAGCCCTGAGCAGCTCTACAGAATCTGCAGCTTCGACCAGCTAGGGTAAAACCAAACAAGTACCTGCTATTTGGATGAATAGCAATACTGAAGAATGTGTTTTTCAAATCAATGACAGAGAAAAATGTAGCAGTAGAAGGAATCATTGTCAAAAGAGTAGTAATATCAGGAACCACTGGAAACTGAGGGCCAACTATTTTATTAACTTCACGCAAATCAATCACAAAACAATAAACATCTTCATGGTCATCAGAAGAACCTGAGGGCGCCCTTTTAAGAATCAGAAGAAAAGGGTTATTACAAATGTTAGCAGTTGTCTCCTGAACCACTCCCTTCCTAATCAAATCCTGTATAATCTGCAATAAAGCTCTCTCTCCTGCCTGCGCTATTTTGTACTGCGGAATACCAGGCAAAATAGCACCTTCCTTAACCTGTACCGAAACTGGCACTATCTACAACAATCCAACATCTGTGTCACCTGTCGCCCACAGTGTGGGTGGCACATCTTTAAACTCAACAGGAAGGGGTGGATCCTTGGACAAACACTGCTTAGCACGTGCTACATCCATTGTCCATTGTCCATTGACCATTGTCATATAGACACCTGCCGGAGAACAATAAATTGTGGCATGCAATTTTTTCAACAAATCAAAACCCATCAAATTGTCACCACAATTAGATGTCAGCAAAAATGGTGAATTCACAGTGAAAGGACCAATAGTCAATGCAGGAGGTTTTGAAAAGGGGCTTACAACTGGTACACCAGAGAAACCAACCAACACATTATTATGGTCAGACAGAGCCGTCCCAGGGACCATATTTTGAGAAACAGAACTTTTTGTCGCACCTGTGTCCACCAAAATCTCCTTAGTTGCGCCTTACAATTCTGCTCTTACATAAAGACCATGCTGGTCTACAGGTATCGGAACTGGTTTCTCACTATGTTCCTGGCTGTCGTAGCTATATGAAATTCCTGTCACCTCATCCATGTCATAATCATAATGATAGTACTGTCCATCTCGAGAGTCATCAAAATAATTATTATCAGAACGACCCTGTGAGGCTGCAGCACTCTGTGTCCTATCAGCCCCAGCAGCTCCACGACCCCGACCACGAGAACCTCGCCTCTAAAGCACGGGACACTCACTACGCCAATGTCCCTCCTCCTTACAATATGCACACTGATTTGGACCCAAGGGCGTAGATGTTGGCTGCATTCTAGTGCGTGGAAGCTGTCGAGCAGCACCACTGCATCCTCTCTCATCCCTCTAAAAGCCTGCTGCAACAACACCTTTTTCTTTAAATCCTTATGCCTCTTCTCTGCCCTCTCCTTTTCATCACTATCCCTATGCTCATAATACTGTGCCATATTCAAAATAACAGAGGGAGAGGAGGTGGTCGACCAGATACTCTCAGAAGCTTGCAATCGAGTCGCAATATCAGAAAGCAAATTAGAAACAAATCTGTTAACATCCTGTCCACTATAATCTAAAAATGTACCTTCAAATTAAGTGAAAAAATCGGGACACACTCTCATCTTTCTTCTGTCAACAAGTTGACAATTTATTTCAGTCCATTTTTCTCAGTGGGATAAGAGAATGCATGTATGTAATGATGCGGCCTGACAAAGCAAGTATCTCTGCCCGAGGCTTATCACCTGGCTTTCTTTCCTGGTCCCATGCCTTAATTTGATCAAAAGTACCACCCAGCTCTGGAACATGATCTTGAGTATAGGCCTGCTTCCAAATGTCAACCAGAACAAGAAGACCAAAAAACATTTCAATGTCAGCAAGAGTCATTACCGTTGAAGTAGCAGCTTCAGTCAACTCTTTATAATAAGCTGTGGGATTCTTTCTAGCTCAGGCAAATGAGTCTTAAGAGACAAAACTTCACTCCTTTTCATGGAGTATAAACCCATTGATCCTGAAACCGGGCTGCCACTGCCGCTTGAGTAACATTACCACAGCCATCTGTTAATTCTGGTACCTCGGGGAGATAGATGGGATGATCATCTCTCATCAGAAACTGAGACACTGTGGTGGGACTCTTCTCAAGTAGCCTACCCCTGTAAGCAATCAAATGCCGTAACACTATCAGAAACGTGGCCGGTCTCCAAATTACTAACATACACACGATCTTTAATATCATATGGTATCTGTGGTGCAGCATCGTTGAAACACTGTTCCCAAATACTAATAAGCCTAGCAGACATATGCTTAAGGGCATGCTCTTGTACAAAGAGCTCACAATCTTTCATCAAGCTCTAACCATCTTCCACACTATAAATGGGATTACGACCCCACTGCGCAGCCTGATTGGCCACTACCTTTTCCTCTTCATCTCCTACTTCAGACTGCACATATGGACCCATACGTTCTTTACATTTTTTCCAATCTCCATCCCTAATCCCGCGCATGGGTATCCCATCACTTAAAGAAACAGTAGGATGAAAAATCAGAGAAGGAGAAGCAACGGAAACGCCAGGTACTATTGATGCTGAGGGTTGCATTGCGGGAGAAAGAGCTGGCGAAATGGATGCTGAAACAATAGGCGTGACAGGGGTACTAACAGTCGCAGTTGCCACAGACGGCAAAGAAACAGAAGGAAGAGGAGGAGCCTAAGCCATAGCCTTTGACATAATAACAACAGACGCAGGGACAGAGACAGTAGACCCAACTGTGATGGGTTGCTGTGAGGACACTGGAAAAGTAGGATATATTCTCAGCGGGGCATATGGAGGCGGGGTCGAGAATCCAACAATTCTTCTACAAAACTATAATCTTCCTCCTGAGCCATGTATGATTTGTCAATATGTAATCGAAACCTTCTATCTTCACATTAAATACCCTTCTCCTGCTTTTTCCTGTCATATGCTACAGCCTTATGAGTCAACGTCTGCATTCTTCCTTTCCGGGCCACCTTCTCTGACTTCATTTGTCTCCGCTTGGCTGCCTTTTGCCATGTTCTGAGGTAATCAAACATAGACTGCCTACTTCTTTTCTTAAAAAACTGTTCTTGTAAATACTCAATCTTTTGTTCATCAAAAGTGCCCGTCAACGCCCACGACAACTCAGCATTGTCCCTCGTATATTTGTGCCATAATGGACTAAACATAATAGGGCCAAGACCATGCGTCACATACATATCAAAATTCAGAGTGCCTTCTGGAGCCGCCGGCTGACTTTCTTCTAACCGAGAATCAGTAGAACAACAACAAAGACAGCACAAGACAAACAATTTGCTAAAACTAGGCATTTTTAAAAGAAAACAAGCTCACAATTTTATGCCTAGCAAAACAATTGCAATTGCTTTTGTCCCAAAGACGGTCTTTAGACCGTACCAAATACAAACCACAATGATAATATATATCCGAAAAAGAACCAAAACACACTCACCTGATATATGCAGGTCAAAACAAATCTATTCTCCACTTCCCACTCTTCAGACCAAAGGGTCAGATCCAAGGTTTTCGCCGTTCAGGACTCCAGTCGTAATGACCACTGGGCGAGGCACCGACCAGCCAGACAGAAGGGGCAGCTGCGAGCAATCAATGCTCCTCATACAGGGATCCCTGATCAGTCTGTCCAACCTGACGATAGCCTCCACCTCCTCCACCAACCCAAAGGAGTTCCTGTTCGGGCACCAACTGAAGGAAGTGGCTCGATTCGGGTCACTCGGTCACTCACAACCACCTCTCTGCCTTCTATAAAATGAAGAGTCAGTCAGACAGTATAGAATACACACCAATATTAGTTTATTCAAAGTTCGCTCAGAGCGAAGCCCTGTTTGCCCAGTTGCTAAGACTGCTGCAGAGAGAGAGTCTGACTTCAGCAAGCATAACGATACATTATGTACATTTCAGAATCAATGAGAACACACCCACCATGGAATTTTCCAGAGAGATACAGCCGGACTGTAAATTACAAAGGAGTAAGTTTCAGTTCTGAAGCTGGGCACACATTATCTATCAGTCAAGGCCAGCCTGCCTTTGCCCACCACTAGACAAGTGGGAGAGGGCTTACGTCTGGGGGAAAGGTATACGTTAATAAGAACAGTGCATTAATTAGTGTAGCAAAACTCAGCTCCGAAGAAACATAACCTAGAGAAGGCAGTTTCTCGGAAATGGCAAAGGATTGGTTTTGATCATGATACAAAATGGCGCCGGTACACAAAAATGGCGTAGCGAATGCTAACTTACTAGGAACAATACGAAAGTATAATTTTTATTCTAACACCCACTGCTCCTCAGAACACTTTATGGACCTGAGGAAGTGCATAGGAGAATTGGAGCTGATGATGAGGACTTGTGGGGGAATGTGAAGGGCTGGACCTGCTCCCACTTGTACCCAAGACTGAGAAATGGACTCCAAAGGTCAGTTGGCTGACCTCCTGTGTGGCTACAGGGACACAACAAGCTGCAAGATGCCTTTTTCCTAAAGAGACCAAGTGACCAGTAAAGACTGAACCTGATCTGGACCTTGCTTTGGTCTCTGCTAGAGTGAGTCCTGGTCACTAAGTGCTGTCCCTTAGGTTCTGGGAGCCATAGAAGTGATCTACCTGAAACCAGGACTACCAGAGTGACTCCAATAGCTAGCTAGCTGGCATCCTGTTCAGAGCCTCAGGGGCAGAAAAAGCTCCCACAATCTAGAACCCACATATGGACCCAGCCTGACTAAGTACACCCTCCCCCCCCCCCCCCCCGAGGTGCCCCACCACCATTGGGCCCTTGGTAGTGGTGCTAAAGACAAAGTTGTTTGGCTAAAAACTGCTCTTACAACCTAGAGAAGATCAGAACCACCCTGCTCAACTATCAGCCCACAGTGTATTGATGTTTAGCATGACTTTGTGGAAGTTCCTGCTACGTTATTCTCTGCAGCAGCAAGTCTTGTTTAGCGATCCTTCACTAAAGGGATATCCGAACTCATGGAATTGTCATCGGCTACAGTCTCCTGCCAGGTCCTGCTAGAGATTTTCGACTTCTAAAAAAGTAACTAAGTTCGAACGTAGAAATCTTCATCACGACTTCATCCAGAGGCTCCCTGACACCGTGGACACCGCCTGCAGCCTTGCCTTGCCGGAGTTTATCTTCTCAGAAAATTTTTCTCAGAATTTCGGAGAGTCTGAAAGTAAGCGTTGCCCAGGCCGAAACTACTCTTTGCATCTGACCCGTGCTCCATTGTGGTCAGCCACATTTTTCGACTTTGACTCAGTCTTATTTGACTCGATGTCTACGATTGCCACTTTGATCTTTTAGGTGCTAGATTTTTTTCATAAACTTAAGAATTCATAAATCCAGTTCTACTGATTGAATTTTTGTCATTTTGGTGTAAAATTATATATTAAATAATGTATTCAAATGTACTCTATTTTTCTAAATCGGTATGGGATTTTTCTTGCATTGTGTTTTCCCTTTATTGATGTTTGTGTGTGCTAGATGAATGCTTTACATATTGTCTCCAAGTTAAGCCGGACTGTTTTTGTGCTGAGCTACAAGAGGGTTCATTTAGGACTTTTTGTGGTTCACCCATACAGGGATTGTGCCTGTTGCTTGAATTGGAGTATCCACCCCTTCAACCAACAGCTACAATTTCTCACAAATACCATGCACCCTTTGGTGGACTACAAGGCCTTCATAGAGCTGACTTAACTAATATTTAAATGGAGGATTCTATCTGCAAATGTATTTATTTTAACAGGCTGACCTGTAGGTTTTTTACTACAACAGTCATGCTATATAGGGTAGGCCTGTGGCCATGTTTGCATTGCCATTGTAGTTGGGTGGCACAAAAGGCGCTGCAGTCCACAAAGTGGTATTTAACCTCCAGTGCATGGGTATACTTTCTGCACCATATGCTTGATTCTTGCATTAGTTCATCTTTGTGTTGCCAATAGTTGGACTTAATGGACATTTTTTAAATTTCACCAGTCTCCCTTGGTTTGCTCCTGAGACTCTCACACCCAATCTTTGTAAGAGTCGCTTTTTACATATCTCAGCCTGGGTATATTGCAAGAACAAGGAATGTGCAATAAATCTTCTAAACCATGATGATAGGAGCACAATTCAGGGATGGCCCAGATTATTTTCTAGTAAAGGATGGGGCTCAATCCTATCTTATTGGAGATACATCTGTGCTCTAGGTCCAGTTATTGTTACTGAAACATAAATTGATTTTCCACTGTTAGTAGTGTGGTCACATCCCTATGCCCCCATACACCGTTTTAGGCAGAAACCAGGGCCTGGTGATTATAGATCTGAATTTCCGGGGAGATGGGACAGACTGTGAGCCTTGAGACATTTTAACAAATCCGGCAGCCACTTGTTCCAGTTTAAGCCTGCGCTGGGTTACATGAGTATGTCAGGCTACCTGTTGAGTAAGTGTAATCCCCAAATAATCAAAAGTACATGCACACTCCTAAGGGGTCCCCATGAGCTATTCATATCATTTGTTTTTGCGTAAATATGTGTATTTTCGGGGAAATTATGCAAAGTGTAGCTTTAAACTTTACCGCAGAAAACAATGCAGTCGGGAAGGGAACTAATGTTGTCCCTAATATTCAGTTGCCCCTCCTCTTTTAAACAGACCATCATATAAAGTTTACACACGCTGTAGCTATGGCATGAAACTGTAATGTAGTTTGCACTGACCTCCACTATTGAAAGCTCGCCTTTGCTTTCCAGGGATCTCGGTTCAAATGCAAAACACGGTGCAGCAGGCAGAAAGCAAACTAGAGAAAAGTTCTTACTACTGCTTCTTCCTTATTTGATTTCTTGCAGCCTCACTATCCATTGATATTTCATTTGTTCTTCTCATTTTCGTCATTCTCTTTCATTTGCACTGTCATTTTGCTTTCTTTGGCACCTGACCCCAGCTGTCAGTTCTGTCATCGTTTCCAGTGTTATGTGTGAGCTCCTGTCCTCAGACCGGCCAATCTCCCATCAAAGGGAAGGGAGTTGCTTTGAAAGGTTTTGAAAGAGCCTATACTATTTGCTCGCATGGTAGTTCAGAAAACAGACTCTTGGTTTGGGAAATTGCAGTGCTACTGTTGGCTTGAACGGTTTCTTCACCTAATGGGAGCACTTCACGTTTTTTTCTGTACTGGAGGCAGGATACTAACCTTTTCCGGACCTCATCTACAGCTCATTGCAGAGCCAGCTGGAGCCCAATAGATCCCTGGAAGGTTAGATTGTTTCAATGTTGTGCAGTCCCGTCGATGTAACTTCAGAGGGTCAGTGGCAGCTGAACATTGAATAGCAAAGTCATATCACTCATGTTTGAGATGGCAAGCTGTTCTGTTGAATTCCAAAATTACTTTTGTCGACATGGTTTATTTCTAATGAATATTTTACTGATGTTCTTTACAGAGTTATTTTCCAGTAGAGATTTGCTTTCCTTTATTTTTTGTTTGTAATTCTCCCACCTTGCATTAAACATTGTCAATGGTTTTGCAGAGTGTTTTTATGCTTCTTTCTATTTTGTTCATATTTTTGTTACCCTTAATCTCCCTTGAGGGTGATCAGTAGCAGCCATTCAGGTAAGCTAGGTTTTAGCTGCAGCACTTTAGCCACCGACCTACGCTCAAAATACCTTTTTTTAAATGGCAGTGATCCAGACATAAGAAAGAAAACCGGGTCAGTAAAACTACTAAAACATGTATGGATTTAAAAAAGAGCACATAGGCTAAGGAATTTCGTCCAAGAAAATATTCACAAAAATGTGCATTTAGTGCAGTGGTAGGCGAGTAAACATGTGATAGTTTGTAAATAAAACATGAAACCCCAGCAGTAATAGTCATCCCTTGGTTTTGTTAAAAACAATTATAAATAGCAGGGAGGCGGGGAGGGGGGTGGAGGGAGTTTTGGGAGTTGGGATGGGTAGTTTTTGTAGTACTAGTTTTGTGCAGCAGTGTTATGTCCATATAACGTCACAAGCCACTATTTATGGTAACACTGAGGTGGCGAGGGATCCAAGAGAGACGCCCCTGTACACTAACAATGGGTCGTCTACACACATGTCAGTTATCCATCCACACATGGGACCACACATAGATCTTAAGTTCCTCACAAGGAACGTTAATGGCCTGGGGGACAAAATCAAACAAGGGATAGTCCTCCAATATTTGAAGAGGCAGGCACCAGACATCGTCCTCCTTTAAGAAACTCACCTGGATGGTAATTCCTGTGGGGCCAAGAATAGATGGGGGTATCAACTAGCCGCACATGCAGGGTTCACCTTGGACTCAAGGGAGACGGGGGTGCTTATATGTAAAGGTTGTCCATACATGGTACACAAGACCTGGTCTCACCGACAAGGTAGATTTGTTGCGTTATCCGGTACCTGGGGAAAGCACTTAATGTTATATCGACATATGCCCCCCCCACCGGGCTGCAGCACCCCACATTGCAGGACCTAGGAACGCTTCTTCTGGATCTCCCGCTTGGCACACTTGTGCTGGGGGGAGACTTCAATCTTGCGGTGGATAGCGCATTGGACCGCCTCCCACCTCGCAGAGACCCTATGGGGGGGATCCCAACTTACCGAACTCCTGTCCGCCAGGGGGCTGATCGACATATGGTGATACTTAATTCCACTGCTATACAATTTATGTTCCACTCTGGGGCCCATAGCAGCCAGTCACGTATTGACCATATGTTCATGCACGCACAGGACATCTCCGAATTCTCCGAGTCCCGCTGCCTTGTACGAGGTATCTCGGACCATTCACCTATTTTTACAAAGATGACAATTGGCTCCCAATCACGATGCACGTCCATAAATGCCTGGGTACTCAAGATACCACATATCATGGTGACATTGATCAAAGAGACGACTATATTTCAAAGAAAACGTAGGCTCTGTCACCTCAACCCAAATCCTGTGGTGTGCGTTCGGCGCAGTGATAAAGGGCAGGGCCCTGGCGCTGATTGTGTGCCACAAAAGAGAACTTGCCAAGCGCATAGAACAACTCGAGGAAGACATCCTATGGAGGGAAAGGGCACTTGCACAAACCCCCAATCAGGATGCGCAACAATCACGGGCGGTCGTGCGCTTAGATAACAAGCAGCTCCTTACAGACGCGGCCAAGGCGAAATACAAATCAACCTGTCATAAGATATATGAGCATGGGGAGAAAACTGGCAAGCTCCTTGCATGGCTGGAAAAAAAAGAGCAGTTATCAAGGTGGGTTCACCTACTACTTGGGTCAAACGGTAAGGAAATCACCGATCCCCAGCGGATAGCGGACACGTTTGCCACCTATTTCGCATCAGTATACACATCTACTGGGACAACCATGCTGCTTGCGGCTGCACAATTGCTCTCGATCATCAAAGTCCCCTGTTTGTCCCCTGAGGATAGAGAACCCCTAGAGGGAGAACTTATGGAACAGGAAATCCGATTTGCGACATCCGTTCGGGCAAGGCCTTGGGACTCAACAGGCTCCCGATTGAATTCTTCAAACCAATGGCCTCCAAAGTGTCCCCTATCTGCTTCAAATGTACCTTGAAAGCTTAAAAAAAGGGATGCTGCCAAAAGATATTAGAATGGCCTCCATCGTGGTTATCCACAAACAGGGTAAACCACCTGACTACTGCAGGGCATACCGACCCATTTCACTCCTCACAGTAGAGGCAAAAATACTAGCAAAACTGCTGGCTAACAGACTCATTTCCCATATTGCTGGACTGATCCACCCGGACCAATCCAGCTCCATGCCTGAACAGAATACTGCCCTGAACTTAAGACAACTAAACGGGGTGTTGGGTAGGCACCAGACGATTAGGGGGGATGCAGCCCTGCTGTCGCTTGATGCCAAAATGGCATTTGATACTATCGAGTGGGATCTCCTCTTTGCAGTCCTGGAGAGAATGGGATTCGCACCTAACTTTATAAAATGGGTTCACAACTACTGTATGCCTACCCCATTGCCCAAGTTGTGGTGAATAGACATGCCTCGAGACAGTTTCAATTAGAAAGGGGAAGCTGAAAGGGGTGTCCCCTATCGCCCTTAATTTTAATGGTACTGGAGCCACTCATGGTCGGGGTGAGGGGAGAGATCCTGACCTGTGGTCTGAAATGGACAGAGAATCATGAAGACCGCATTTCGCAATACACAAATGATATCCTTTTATACATGGCCTCACCATCATCGACCCTCCGCCGGGTCTTTATCTTTCACATTTTGGCACCCACTCAGGGTATACAATCAATTGGACCAAATCCCAACTATACCTATTGTGGTGGGCACCACCATGCAATCCAAGAGGGTTTGACATCCCTGTGACAGCAAGGGGCTTCCACTATTTAGGCATATACATCATAACTGACCCAGCCCTATTTTATGAGGCAAACTTGCTTGAACCCCTGATACGTTTCGGCACCGATGTCAAGCACTGGCGCTCTCTCCCCCTAACTCTCTTGGGACGTGCGTCCCTTTTCAAGATGCTGGCATTACCGCGCTTCCTCTACGTGTTGCAGAACACCCCCAATAAAATCCCTGACACTATTTCATAAACATCGACAATGCTGTGTGTGCTCTGCTGTGGGACGGCCGGGCACCGTGATTGCCAAGAAAAAATTTACGGCGGGATGGTATGAAGGGGGCAGTGCATTACCTGATATTAAACTCTACTACCACGCGTCCCAACTGGTTGCAGTTAACAGATAGGCACACGGGAAACATGACAACCCGAACTTTCGCACAGACTGGTGGCTCATGGGACAGGTCGTATACAACAGGGAACTTAACACTAACCCCCGAAAGCTAAACCTCACGGGGCCCACTGCGCGCACAATTGACACGTGTTATGGGGTCAATAGGCAACTGGGTTGGTACGATAAAATCACACGCGCTACACCGCTCTGGGAGCTAGACTTCTTGGGTCACCTGAATGCCTGCCTTAGGTTTGTTAAGTGAGATTTGATTGGCATCTCAACGGTAGGGGACGTATGGAACTTGGGGAGACTGGCCACCTTCGCAGACCATCAGCAGAAATACTAACTTGCACGGACTGAAGCATTTTGATATTTAAAGATTAGTCACGCAATCAGAGCGGTGCTGCCCAGGGACGACCTACTGCCCAAGGCCTCTCCATTGGAAGATAGGCTACTACTTGATCTCATGAACAAAAAAGCCATATCCCTCACGTATAAAAACTTAATAAACAATCGCCCGGACCCCTTGGTGCGTCTGCTGCAACACTAGGAGTCAGACCTGGGTGTAATTGAGGATGACGGCTGGCGAGACACCTTGGCCTCCCCCAGGGATTTAGCCATCCCCATGAGACTACGCTTGATCCAACTGGAGATCCTACAACGCGTCTACCTGGATGCGGGGGTCTTAGTCAAAATGGGTAGAAGGGTGGATCCTTTGTGTCTTAGACAATGTCACCAATGGGGAACCTTTTTCCACATCATTTGGGACTGCCCAGCAGTGCGATCATATTGGGATAATGTTACCAAACAAATAGAAAGGGCGGGGATAAGACACTGAAGGCCACCCCACAACTCTGCCTACTAAATGTTTGGGATGCCACTGATCTAGCATTCGACATGGATAGAGCAATGGTAGCCAAAAAAGACGTCTTCAAATATAGGGGATGCTCAAAAAAATGGGATCGTAAGTGGGGTGGGTGGAACAAATACAGGGGGGGTGGGGAATATGACTGTCTCCAACAATTGAATTACGGCGTGAAAGACTGAAAGGCCCCTTGCAACTATCGCTAATGAGATGCAGAGTGGCGTTCCCGTGCCAAACATCACACCACAACATTCTCAATGACTAGCCACATCTGCGATAAAAACACAAAACAGGCGATAAGGCCAGGAAATCTACACCTGCTCTGACCTGGTGTAAAGTCGGACGGTAGCCTGCACCACAAAAGGGAGCACATGCCAGGGCCACATCGGAAGGGCAACAGATGCCATGGAGCCACCCAGCATGCAGCCCAGACACCCAAGAGGGCCACAACACCCACCGACACCACCCCAGGACCACAACCCACACCTGGAACACCCCCTGGACCACCGCAGACGCAGCGCAGACAAAGACAGCAGACCCCCAGGAAGCGTACCAGCTGCTTAGGCCCAACCTCTGACAATGTCACTGTCCACCACAGGCTGAAACGGGACAACCATCCCACACATCCCGACCATCATCGCCTAACAGGCCTACTGCATCAACACAGCGGACAACCAACATCCCACCCCACACCAAGCTGCTGGCTGGGCTGCACCTGTTGGCCACTGGCAACCCCAACCACCACCCGCCAGATTCGGAGGAGTCTCACAGCCAGCCACATCCAAGTCCCCCACACCTGTCCTGGACAGCACCATCACCCTGGTACCCCAGTCCCCATACATCCAATACAATGCACAGGTCACGCTGGAGACCAAGCAAGGACCATACGCCAAAGCAGGATGCACATACGTGTTGGGGGCAACCCACAGCACATATGTCCTACCTGTGCCCCCTGGTGACCCAGCACACAATCACCGCAACAGAAAGCACACGTCCCACCCCAATGTGCAGGAACAACATAACACCGTGGAACCTCCAACAATGTCGCCTTCAAATACACAGCCAGTGTGCATGATCCCTTCATCCTCCGACCGTCCATCATCAACCAGCGTACCCAGGATGACAACAAGGGAAATGCACAGCCCCTTGGCAAGTTCCAAATGAACACCCCACTCACCTCAACTCCACAAATATGAAAATCACAACTCTGGCAATGCACACGTCACAAAATCACAACCAACATGCACAACAACATGCCCACCCACCAGACATGACAAAACAACTCACAATGGTTACCTGGCCAAGCCGTGAACATGAGCCATCAACGGCATGGCACCTCAGACACACCACAGCCAAATGTAGGGAGAGGTGGCAAACAGGCATGTGTGAAGGATCCAGTAGTACCATGATTGGGAAAGTACACAATGCCAAGAGTGGCGGAGATGTGCTGGACAGACCGCAGTATGCAGCACACACCCATATCCATGGCGAAATACACCTCTGGTGTGTGGAGTGGAGTGAACAGTGGACTCAACCATGTCACCACAGCCAGTGGGGGACCTCGCAGAACTCTTGCCTGTTACGTCCCCCCTAAGCGTGACCGGAGTGGGATGGCCCATCGGATGCCACGCCAGCGTAGGGGTGTGAATAAGAAGGATGTAGCCCTGGGCGTGGTCCTCTTCCAGAAAGCCCAACATCTCTGCCAGGGCAGCACCTCTCACCCCACCACTAGGCCGATGCCGTGCTCTTGAGCGGTGTTGCCTGCGATGCTGTGCGCCTGCCGGCCCCCGGCACGCTGGACCACAAACCCTACACAGCCAGGCCTCACTGATCACTTGCCGACACCGGTGTGTGTCAAGGAGGGCCCACCACATTCCGGCGCAAGCTCCAGGTCCGAGTCCCGCGACCTTGGCAGCCTCCTCAGACCATCACGGCCTCCGCGGCACAGGCCCGCTTTACTCCTTTTTCGTTGACATACTCCACTGCTGCCTCAGGCCTACACTTCGGCCCAGTAGGTCCCATATGTGAAACTGTGTCCTGAGTCATGAATGGCAGTGACCCCAAATCCGGGCCAGCGGCAACAGCACCAGGCCCCACCTGATCAGTGAGGCATAGTTCCATATGGGCTTCTTGCGACACGTGGTGCCACTAACCCTGATCAACGCCAGCCGGCGACACGTGGTGCCACTAACCCTGTTCAATGCCAGCCGGAGGCACGTGGTGCCACTAACCCTGTTCAATGCCAGCCGGCGATACGTGGTGCCACTAACTCTGTTCAACGCCAGCCGGCGACATGTGGTGCCACTAACCCTGTTAAACGCCAGCAAGCAATACGTGGATGAGGGACCAGGACTACCCTGTGGACCAGTAGGTCCCACATCCAGCACCTGGGCGCAGATCACAAATGGCAGAGTCCACACCAGTGGTCGCACGGAGAGGAGTAAGAGGAAAATGCGGCTCATTCCGGACGAAACTCGGGTCACATACACAGAGGTGTCTGGACACATGGTGCCACTGAACCTGAACTACGCAGGCCGGTGGGGCCATCCAACCTATGCCGGCGACACTCGGTAAATGGGCCGTGCTGACCGCTGCCTCAGGCCTACACCACGGTCAGGTAGGTCACACATTTGGAACTGAGCCTTGATTACACCATGGCAGTGAACACCATTTAAGGCATAGGACAAGTCACCATACCCCCTTCGATGTGGTGCCAATAAGTCTGTGCATGGCATCACAACCACACGTGTCTGTGGGCCTACGCGAACTACTGTCCTCACAGATTTGGAACTGAACATCGGTTAATCAAAAGGCAGAATACATGCCATCGCACACACAGAGAGGCGTAAGAAGATGACACGTTGCAGTCCGAAGGGAACAGGATCATCATTACAGAGGTGATCAAACACTACCGACAACAGCCCTTGTGTCACTAACTCTGTGCCTCGCCAGCCAACGACACGTGGCTGTGGGTCACTGCTCACCGCTGCGTCCGGCCTACACTGCAGTCCTGTAGGTCACAGTCTTGATTTGGCAATGGTGGAGTTCATGTCAGAGTACCGGCATCATCGCAGACTGCATCCCCGCTCAGCACCTGTGGCAATAAGTCTGTTCCCCGACATTCATGGACCCTCCCTGGTCGTGCATTGGTGGCGTTTGAGTCTATGGACTAGGGGCTAGTTTTCATCCTCATGTAGCTTATACCGAATTGGTGGTGAGATCGAGGCTGGTGCTTTGCACTCCTCCATTTGCTGCTGCCTGATAACATCAGACCTTCCGCATCATGCCCAGGAGGACACCTTCCACTGTCCCCCGCAACCCTCCGCAACACACACTTCGGACATTGATGGGGACCCGCCCAGGTTGCATGCCCATCTGACTGCACCGCAAGTCACCATCCCGTGGCTGGGTGCCTGTGCCGTCTGCAGTGCATCCGGGGCCACTAACTCTGTGCTGCTCAAGTCTGTGACTCCTGATTCTGATATATTGGATGACCTCTGTGACGGTACTCTTGGGGTCATGAACGCCATGTGTCTGTGGCCCTGCGCTGTCCGCAGCCTCCGGCGTCAACTGCAGGCCACCAGGGCCCACACATAGATTCAGGTTCTGACCGGCCCGGACGTCGCATCACCACAGGAGGCACACGCCACCACCGCAAGTACCACCTCCAACCGCCATCTGCCAGAGTTGATACGGTGGTCCGGACAGACCTACAGACTTGCTCAGACCTGTTGTGGATGCCATCATCGGCCTGATACCCTGCTCAGCACTCCAGGTGCCAGTGACTCAGTGCACCGCAAGCCATTGTCCGTTAGTGATTGAGTTTTGTGCTGTGGAGATGTTGCGCAGCTATGTCACCTCATGCAGTGGGGAAGAGCTGGAACTATGATGGGGAAGATGTGTCAAGTGTGCATATGGGAGATGGCACAGACAATGGGAGGGCAGGAGGCAACACCCCAAGGCAGGAATGCAGACTGGAGGTAGAAGTCAAGCTACACACCCGGAACCATACTGGGTATTGCGCTGTGGATTGCGGATGCAACTGTCTCCTCAGGCAGTGTGGGAGACCTAGGACGTCGATGAGGAAGCCGATGCAGATGTAACACACCCCACTGCATCTGCATCAGGACTAACCCAAAGGGACACAATCCTAACAGTTCCTTCACATGAGCGCGCTCATCTCTGGTGCCCCTACCTTAGTGCACTGCTAGTCACGGGACCTCCTGACTGAATATTGGGTGACCTCTGTCCTTGCTCCGGCTC
Organism: Triturus cristatus; assembly: GCF_964204655.1. NCBI lineage: Eukaryota > Metazoa > Chordata > Amphibia > Caudata > Salamandridae > Triturus > Triturus cristatus. Next base: position 258,899,188 of record NC_140593.1, on the reverse strand, counting down.
CATCCATGTAGCTGTGCAGTTGGCTCTGTTATGCATGTGTTTTCTGTTTCCGTTGCACTGGTGTCCAATGTACAAGTTGTTTCCAGCACCAAGCATTCCGTGTGGACTGGCTTACACTCACCCCACACACATCCAGCACAGGCATCACTGTACATGTGGCCCTGCCAATAAAGGCGCAAGTGCCCATAGCCAGTTCGACATGATATCTACGTGTGTCCCTGTGGTCTTGTTGTATGCATGAGGGCCCCGGACACTAGGATATTACAGTGTGCTGTGTACATCGGATGCAGACATGTCACCGCAGGCAGCGGGTTGGAGCTTGGACATGTAACTTTGTCGTCACCCACTCAATTTATAAGGAGAGTGGCCAGGGCGATCATACACCATGCCCACATTGGTGTGTGACTGCTATTTGCGCGCCCCTGGGCGTGGTTCTGTACTGTGAATGTGCATCTGCATGTGTCTCTATGGCAGTGTGGGTCTCCTTTGTGGGGTTTGGGTGGTCCCTGAGGGTGATTGACACCAACGTATGTGTCCTATCTTGCCTTCCATGGGTTCGGCACCCACCCCCACCTGTTGGGCCACCTCCTTTTGGCATGTTGACACAAGGCATTGGGGTGCCATGTGTGGGTGGGTAAAGTGTTGTGTGCCAACTGTGCTTGTGTGTGCTTCCTGCTCTATGGTCTGTTGCAGGGGCTTTGTTCTCCTCTGAGTAGCTTGGCTGCCCTGGTCTTGGTGGTGGTTTGCCTTGGATATCCATGGGCTGTTGTAGGGCGTCGGTGTTGACGGTGTGGTGGTCCTCTCCGGCATCACAGATGTATTTTCTTCTGTGCTCTGCTGGAGGAGTTGTGCGACCCTCTGCAATGTGAAGGGGAGATGCATGTTGACATTGTGTTGACATGTATGTTGGCGCATTGTTCTGGTTTACATGCAGACTGTTTGGCAATGTACATTGTGACTGTTTGTGAGGTGCTGGATTCTTCTGCGGGACAGTGTACATTTGGACTACATGACGGATGTGAGGTCGTACGTGTACATTTATATTTCACAGTTTCCTGCTCTGTCAGATGTGGTAGGAATGTTTCTGTGCATGTGCGGAGCCAGTTGTGTCCTCTGTTCTGCGCATTGTACCACGTTGTCGTCGATGTGGGTGTGCTGTTCTCGCTATGTGTGTATACTGCAGTGTGCCAAGGGGATGTGTTACATGATCCTGGGTAATTGTGGGTGTGCAGAGTGCTACGCCTCTTTGTGTATGTGTGTCATTGTGCCCATCTCCCCCCTTCCACCCAGTCCCTGTCCGTTATTTTACCCGTTGATGTTGTCAGGTCCTCTTGAGGTGTGTCCGTACTCCCTACTCCTTGCACCGTCTCCACACTGATGACTGTGGCCTGGGTTTCCTCCAGCTCCTCCTGTGGCGCTGGACTGCCACCTCCTGTCGCCGTTGCTGCCTTCCTGTTGGCAGCGGGTTTGTATCTGGTTTAGGTTGTCACGTCCTGCCGCCGCCTCATGGCCTCCTCCGTTGGCCTCCTCAACACTCCGGCAGTCTGCTTGTGGGTCAGTTGCTGGTAATGTTCTGTCACCTCCGTGACGCTGGTTTTGTTTGCCTGCGGACTGCACCCCGTCTTCCTCTCCCTTTTTTCCTTGGCCTTCCCCGTGCCGGTTGTTCCTTGCTGGTGGTCTGTGGGGGTTGTGGGGTTCGCGTTGTCCTCTGCGCTGGGTTAGGGTGCATCAATGTTGCTCCGTGCTTAGGCTTGTTTCTGGTGTGTTGTTTCAGTAGAATTTTTGTGACATTTTCCCACAAGACGCGTGTGTGTTTTGCAGGCCTGTGGCTGGTTTTCGCTACTTTTTGTACCGCGATTGGCCTCATCGCATGAATTTTCACGTTTCGCATTTTTTGGCTTGGCGTTGATTTTGACGCTGACATTTGAATCGTTATCTGGTGTCTATTGCATGCTACCGCCTTGTTGTGAATTCCACGTTGACACAGGGTTATTTTCCCGCGATGGGCTGCGATATTAAAAGTTGCGTAACGCTACTCTTGCGGTAGTTATCACACGTTCTTGTGAATATACCCCTCAGATGCTGATTCTAGGTAAACAGCCCAATATTTGGTCAACTGCCTGGTGGCCCAAAAACCTTGGCCCACTATCTATCACCAAGCCCAAAGTAAACAATCTGGGCATCTGGTTCGATGACAAACTTTCATTTGACAATCAATTCACAGCACTTGCAGGGAAATATTTTAGCCTGTTAAAATCCCTAAAAGAATCTTCAGTTTTTCGCCAGTCTGCTCAAAAAACAGTAGCCCAAGCTCTTATCATGTCAGGCTGGAATACTCAAATGTCCTTTACCTAGATGTGTCCCAATCACGTGTGAATATACTTCAAGACGTACAGAATGCCGTGGCACGTTTATTGCTCAATCTCCCAAAAGTGCTTCCATTGGGGCCGCGCTTAGCAAGCTGCGCTTGCTCCAGATGCAGCAGAGAACTTCATTTAACTCCCTTAGCTATTGCTACAAGGCACTGGCTAACAATGGCCCCCACTACCTTCAGCCATTAATGAATCCCTTATGTTCCATTTAGAAATCTGAGATGCTGATGCTAAGTTTGCCATCATTTCTAAAGTGAAAGAGCTTGAATTGGTGGCGGCTCTTTCAGCTACCTGGCGCCCAAAATATGGAACTCATTTCCCCTTTCAGTTTAACAGTCCTCTTTTGTAGCTCTCTTTTGAAACAAAGTAAAAACCTGGCTTTTTAGGCCTGGTTGAATTCTGGGGTAACGTTTGTGCACTCCTCCCTCAGAGGAGCCTGGATCTTAGCGCTGGGACACTTCAGGTGAAGTAGCTATGAGCTCTATAAGTATTAATTATTATTACTATTGAAAGCATACAGGAGATGCCTTTGGTTTGTAGCCAGTCAGCTCATCACCTGAGATTAAAATTGTCTTGTGTTGTCTGCAGTCTCTCATGAACGAGAACCTTTTTATACTAGGCAGAAAACAAGTTTACTCTTAAACTCTGTTCTTATATCAACCTAATATACACACTATGTTTTATTTACATGGATTTTTCATGAATGACAGCATTCTACAGGAAATGAGACAAGCACAGGATTTACTGTAGTACCTGATACACTCTGCCAAATATTTTAAGGGCACATTACCTTTATCTTATTAAAGCCAAAATAATCATCATAAGACTGGTCTTGTTCCAATGCCCAAAAGCAGTTGTTAATTAGTCACAACCTTAGACACCGAACAGAATCAAAGGTTGCAAGGGACAGTACTGGGGGCCCTCAGGGGTTTCACCATGCAAGCTAGAAATAGTTACCTATTTCTAGCTATTACTAGCCTGAGCCATCTGAAATGAGTGCAGGGAGAGATCAAATGTTTCCAAGGAGTCAAGAAAAATCTGTGAGGTGATGCTGCAGAAGGAATAAAAAAAATTCTGCACACAGAACACTTCTGGGAAGGTTTTATCAATATTAGGCTAGGCGATAATTTTGACTGATGAGCCAGGAGCATAAGTGAAGAGCTGAGCCCAAACAGAGGATCACAGGTGAAAAGCAGAGCCCAAGTACAGGTATCCACTCATCAATAGAGAGGAAACCCAAGTGCCTGACCACATCCTGGGTGTAGGTTTTATTGATGGCAGTACACACTTGAGTCCCTGGTCCATTGAACCCTGCAGCAGATTCTGGAATCACAGGATTTTTTAATCCTGCAGTAGATCCTCGAATACCACTATAGTCTGTCACTCAGATGGTACATATGGTCAGAACTTTTGTGGTGCCCACATGGGTACAGAATTGATTGTGCTGGTGAAGGAGGATGGATAACAATTGGGCAGCAGACATGTGACATCCACAACCTTGAATGGCATGAATCCTGTAACGCAGCATGAATGGCATACTGAGTAGCAAAGAATTGAGAAAGGAGTGTATGAGGAGGCCCAAAATGTGTAGGTCCAGACGACAGTAGAAGTGGGGGCTAAAACCTGTGCCATGTGATTACACTACTAAATATCCTTTACAAAATCTGAACAACATTGATCAAAAACGACCAACAACCAGAAGGTTCCTTAAAAACTTTTTTTCTACAACTTGGAGTGAGGCCACCTGGCCGTATCTCCAGATTCCACTGCCATGACATACTAAGGGGATACATTTAGCCCTGTAGATCTCCAAAACCGATTGGATATGAGTATGCCCGAATCGGTGGGAAAAATCCTTGACACCAAATATCGCCCTGCTAAAAGAGGAAACATTTTGATTAATGAGCAAGTGCCAACTGAACCCAGAATCCAGTTTTATCCCCAGATACTTGAACTTATCCACCTTCCTAATGTGCTGGCCATCTATTACATACTTCATGGTTCTCATTTTTAATGGGCCCAAATTCATCACGTGTGATTTAGAAAAGTTGGTGGTTAGGTCAAGACTGTTCATAATAATAACAAAAAGAGAAAGAAGCTTGTTCAGGCCTTTGGCAGTACGGGCCATTAAGACTGTGTTGTCCACATACAGTAGAGCAGGAATGGGGCAGCCAACTACTCTAGGGACATCGACACCCTCTACAGTCAAGACCTGCTCTATACTGTTAATATAAAATATAAATTAAAAAGGAGCTAAAATACAACCTTGCCATACCCCACGCTGAAGCTTAGAGTCCTCGGTGATTTCCCCATTGGGGCCAAATCTGACGCTGGCGGACAGGCCATTGTGCAAATCACGCAAAAAATTAATTAAGACTATATTAACATCCAGAGCTTAGAGCGATTGACTCTATCCAAGGCCGAGCTAAAGTCCATGAAGGCCAGATGGATGGTCCCCTTCTTGGCCTTGGTATACGTGCAGGTTAGAAGATAGAGATTGAAAGTCTGTTCTATTGTTCCCTGCCCAGGGCAAAACCCGTACTGGAGGTCAGACAGAAAGCCTCGCTCCTTGGCCCAGTCCGTGAGGTGATTTAATAGGACCCTACCAATACTTTTCACCTCCTAGTCTATAAGGGAAATAGGTCTAAATCAGGCCGGGTCCGATCTGTTACCCTTTTTAAAAACAGGGACTACTATAGACTGGGACCATGTTGAGGAAGGATGGCTAGATAAGGCAGAGTTTAAGTGCAGTGTCAGTATCGGGGCCCAGAAATCTATACAATCCTTGTATAGGTCACCAGGAACCCCATCGGGCCCTGGTGCCTTATTTGAGGACAGCTGTGAGATGGCAGCTCTGACCTCTGTCAGGTTAAAGGTTAAGTTATGCTCTGTCCGGGGACCTTCTGCAGACTCCGGCTCTGCTTCAAAGCTATAAATGGCCCCAAAATGATCCAACTAGGTCTGGGATGGAATGATAAATGCCTGCTTGGTAAGATGGTCTTCAAGAAAAAGGGGCTAGTTGAGGACACTCCAGAAGGCAGGGCTATTGCGCTGCTGACTATTAAGGGTGGGCGCAGTTCTCCGCTCCGCCCGCGGAGTGTGCGTAGTGCTGCCTACTTCACGCATCACAAAGTAGGCGTAGCAGGCAGACTACGCACGCCCCACGGCGGAGCAGAGTTGCCTGCCACCCGCCTCCCTCCTGCCCTCATTTTAAAAATACTTAGAACCTGACAAGTAAAGAAAATGACTTACCTGCTCCATCTTCCTGCTTCCTGGCTAGCTTCTTCCTCACGAATGCGTATGCGCGGGCGCCCGCGCATGCACATTTCTCGGGAGCAAGAAAAAGTATGGAAGAAGGTTTTTGAATAAAGAACTGGTATACAGATTGTACATTGGAGAACCTGGATGAATTGTCATATTGAAGGGACAATTTCCCACATTGCAGTGCAACAGTTTGGCGCGCGAATAAAGCACCTTTTTGATCACTTTTATAAAGTTGACATTTTCCCTCCCTAGCTATTTGGTGTACCTGCAGTCTGTTCCTTGGTCACAAGACTCAGTGTATTTGGCAGTTGGAAAGTGTTTATTGCTCGCAGACAGCCACACAGTAGATGGCTTAGATTGCCTGGATGTGCCATCACTGGCGGGATGGGGGAGGAGCAAGACCAGTCCCTACTTGCAAATTAATAGGCTGTGCTCTGCCTTCACACAAAGGGGTCTCATCCCTGCATTGTTCATGCAGCCAGCTTAGAAGCAAGGAAAGTGAGGCGGGAAACTTCAAGCACATCAAATGGAATTCTCTAGAAACATCTGCTTCAAAGAGGGCACCAGGTGTAAATATTGCACTGTCAGACCCACTCTGACTTAAGCCTGCTTTGAATCCTCAGAGGCCTAACCTGCTACATGAGCCCTGTTCCACTTCTTGAACCCGGGACTACTAGAGTGACTCCAAGGACTAGTTGGCTGGCCTACTAAGCAGAGCCTCAAGGACAGAAAAGGCTCTAACCATCTTGAACCTGCACCCCCATCTGGCCTGAGTTCTGATGCCCATCTAGTCCTAGACTCTTGTGGTGGTGGTAAAGGTACCCAGATAGCCAAATTCCAAAACATGGAACTTAGAAAATGTTGGCCAAAAACAGCTATGATAACTGAGAGGAGACCAAGGCCAGCCTGCTCGCATATTGACCTAAGGTGCATTGCCAGCTGTGTTCTTCTCCGCAGCAACAAATCCTGTTCACCATTGCTTTGCCAAAGGGGTATACAAACTTGTGGAACGCTCAGCTAAAGCCTTCATCTTCGTCTCACTGGAGATTTTTGACATCCAAGAAAGATACTAAGTAGGAATGTGGAAATCTTCACCACGACTTCATTCTGCTGCTCCCCAACAATGACGGCTCCTCCACTTTGGTCACCATCTGCAGCTTTTCACTGCTGAACTTTTAACTTCTCAGAACATCTTTCTTGAAATGTGTTCTAAGTCTCAGGGTAAGCGCCAAAACAGCCCAATCCATTCTTTGTATTCAACTCACGCTCCTATGAGGTCACCCAATCTTTCAATTTTGACCCTGTCTGACGCGACTAGATGTCTGTGGTTGGCGTTTGGAACTTTTAGTCGCTCATTTTTACCTTAAAATTTAAAAAAATCATAAATCTAGTTCTACTGATTGGGTTTCTGTTGTTTTAGTGTCAAATAATTTCACTTTATTGCTGTTTGTGTACTGCATAAATCCTTTACATCTTGCATCTAATTGAACCCTAGCTGCTTTTGTGCCATGCTACCAGAAGGTTAAGCACAAATTATTTTGGTAACTTTTGTGGTTCACCCTGACAGGGATTGTAGCTGTTGCTTGAGCAGGGTTTCACCCCACTGAACCACCAGCCCGAATTCTTATATTTATTTATATATATAGTGGTAGTAGCCACTCTGTAGTTATAGTTGAGGTGACCAGAGATAGTTTTTTGGGGGGATTTTGTTTTATAAATAACTTTCCCCCATTTGAAGAATATGCACCAAACTTTGCAGACCTGCTTCCCCCATTTCATTTTGGAAGGGCTGAAAGTTATGTAGTGTTTGGTCTACGGGGTGCAAAAAAAAAGGGGGGTCCTAAAACGGGATCGAAATCCAATGCCTTTTTCCAAAGACTTCTGTATTTCACGTAACACAAAAACCTTGAGCTTGATTTTTATCAAATTTGGAAGAATTGTATGTTAGGGGTTGCAGATGATTCTGTGTGGTAGTGCAGGTAAGTAGAGAAAGTATTTTTTAAGTTTTAAGGTTCTTCAATTTAGTGATATCTTGAAGCATAAAACTACTAAAATTAGCAAGGAAGCCTAGAAAATAAACTAGACTGCATATGTAAAGTTTCAGATTTACTACATGAGCAAATGAAAGACCTAGTTATGGTCATATGCTAATGGAAATCTTTCAACAAATACATATTAATAGAATACATCTTAATCTGCATCAGGTTTCTTTGCTTGCTCTCTGGCTCACAAAATAAAAGTGGCCAACAAGCCAAACAAAAACCATCTATCTTATGCACCCATGTACAACAACATGAAAAATTGCCATAGCAGTGAGGCACACAGGTTATTCTTTTGAGGACATGATAATGGACTGCTAGGAAAAACATATTAATCTCAATTTTTATAACAATAACAATGATTGCCTTTCATTCACTTTGGCCTTCATATGTAGCACACTCCTACTAAAAATAGCAAGGTAGCCCAAATATTAAACTATATTGCATATAGAAATGATTAACAAGATGGCCAACTGAAGAGGAGCTCAATTGTATAGCTCCGTGCCTGGGATCAAGAATTGCTTGCAGATCCCCTGCTTGGCCCAGCCATCCGCCACCCTGTTGTCACTGTATGAGACATATCAGAGAACTACAAATTAAACTGAAAGTGGGGAGAGTAAAAAAAAATCTTTAGGCTGTAGCCTACCTAGTTGAGCAGAGCTGCACTCTGACACTGCCATCCGGAGAAAGACCAGCCAGGGCTGAGGCTGAGAAGAGGGCTGCACCTGACTGCCTGACTGCTACTGATCAGCTACTGATTAGCGGCTCCTGTTACATCCTGGACTCCGCTGCCCTTACAGACCATGCTCCCTTCGACAACCACTGTGCTCTTGGTTTTAAGACAGAGTGTTTGAATCCATTGAGGGTTGCTCAAAATAGCTACCCCCATGAAGGTCTAAGGCACCTGATGTAGTGTTTCACTTGTCTAATACCACTGGATGCACTAAAATCAGGCAACACTTTCTCACTGGAGGCGCCGGCTCCCATGGTGCCTGGCTGTCCCCACCGGCCACGGACATAAAGCCCTGCGAGTGTTAAGGTGCGCAATACTTTTCCCCCCTAGGGACACCCATTAGGCTGAAGATCAAACTGCCTACTATAGAGATGGGATCATCACTGCCCTTCACTAGCCTGGGACACAATGCACAGTAGATGCAGGGGCTGCGGCAGCCATTACTGCCCAAGACACCTGAGAATGAATGCTCACTCTCTTTTAACCCCTGCACTTGCGGCTAGCAAGTGCTCGGGCATGGGCCCGGCTCCCCTTGGCACTCATCCTGGTGGCATTTCTCTGGGTGATTGGAGACTCCAGGCCTTGGCAGCTGGGGGCATCATCTAGGCATGGGAGATGACACTTGCCACCAATGCTGAGCCCACTCTTGGTGTTGCCTGAATCCATCTAATTCTGGGTCTCTGTTTCTTACTGCGGGGTCTCTCCTTGCTCCACACAACCTTCCATTTTAAGAGTCCCTATTCCCTGGATACAAATTGAAGGGGAAGCCTATCTTCCTACTCAAAATGGCAGCCCTCTCTCTGGCAATGTAGCACAGGTCTTGAGGAACACCCACTCACTGAAAGCATAGAACGACGGCAGGATTTCTAGCATGACTGTAAAGTAAAGTAGGACTGCAAGTACTCTCTCATGACTAGAAAGTAAAGAAGGATGGTATGACCGATTCTCCTGTGTCTCCAAAGAGCAGCCATCTTGCTAATGGTACTGGGATCACCACTATATATTAAATCTTACTGAATGCCATTTATCTCCTTAGAAAGTAGTCCTCTTAATAACACCCATGGGCCTACCTACCATAAGAGCCTCAGGGCATCACCACTCCATATTGACACATACTGAACTCTATATCCCCACTCGCCCTAAGAAGGAAGCCCTCTCACTGCCAACCATGGTCCTACCCATTATAACAATTTCAGGGTTTGAGCTCCATCTATCCCACTGCCTTGGAAAAAAATAATAATAAATCAATTAATAAAATTAAATTAAATCCTTTGATCCCCACTTTGCACTTAGTTCTATCTTAACAGAATGATACCTCAAGCAATTGAAATACTGCTATGTTGTGCATGTGTAAAGGACAAGTCATACATTCCTTTACAATTGTAAGTGGTATTTCAACACTCCTGTAAAGACTCTGAATTTTCCCCTTAAGGTCATAAGATGCAGGCCTCCACAGTGCCCCCCAACCCCTGTATTACCCCATCCTAAAAATACTCGCGGTCCAAGCTCCTTCTCCATAACCACATCCCCCAATTTCTCCACCACAGTGGCTAAGAACTTCAAACACAAATTGATCAAAAAACACCCAGAACTCCTCATTGCTGATATCTATTACAGTGCATCCAGAGGCCCCAAAAGAATTGATCTCATCTTTTACACTATACTTCCTGTGAAACGGAAAACAATAATTACAAAACACCTTCACATAAACAAACCACCAACACCTTGTATGTACACTGACAAATAATCTCCAATTCACCCATATTCAAAGGCGATGCTACCATAAACATCTTCAGAAATGGAAGCAACATGTTACAAGCCAATGATGTCAACTTATGCACTTCAATACATATACAGGTCTAGGGAGAAATTCCCACACCAACAATGTCGACAAGGCCACCAGCACACCTCATCAACATCCCCCAGACCTCCTCCCCTCAAAATCCCAAGCAATGCAGTGAAACCACATGTATACTCATTAACTGAAGATCCGCAACCAAGCATGCAATAGAACTAGCTGAAGTCGTCCTGAACCATGACTTTGGCACAGCATTCATAAAAAAAAAGACAGCTCAATGAATACTCTTAGTAATTAATGGACACACTAGTACCCCCAGGATTCTCAATTATCAATAAGACAGGAAGGACCACCGTGGTGGAGGCATTGCCATTATACCCAAGAATAATATCAACGTGGATGAAAAAGACTCCTTATCCTACAACACATTTGAATATTTCAGCACCACCATAAGGATGAAAGATAATACAACTATAAAATGTCACCTACTATACCACCCACCAGCTAACATACTCTTTTTTGATAGACACCTAACAAATTTGATAACACACTGCTCACTCTCTGATGCCTAAAATATCTTCCTAGGGGACTTCAACCTTCAATAGAATTATGAGAGCAATGCTTGAATCCAATCCCTAAATGACCTCCTAATCAATAAGTTCCTCTGCCAGCATGGCACAGGTCAAACCCGCAACAAAGGCTCAACCCAGTATGCTTTCATAGCCCAGGAAGAAACATTAACAATCAACAGCATCCTCCTTGTTGAATCGCTGGGCCACCATATCATTCAGTTCCACCTCAACAGAGAGCCTCACCACCAAATGCACACACTAAAAACCCTTCAATGGCAAGAAACATAAGACAAATTCCTTCCTTTTATCAGTTAATCTCTCAACAACTAACTCTCTACTCACTACCCATTACAACTCAACTCAACTGTGTCCTCCATACTGGACCAAGTAGTCCCTCAAAACTGAAAAGATGAGAAACACACCCTCAAGATCCTGGTTTAACAAAGACCTCAACACTGAAAGATGACAGCTAAGAGCCTCTGAAAGACTCTGGCAAACTAACCAATCCATAGTCCACCTTGATCAGCTCAGGAGCAAATCCTTACACTAGAAGAAACACATCACTCAAGAGAAAAAACACCTACTTCCGCAATGCGCTAGATCAGGCTAAAAACCACCCTAAGTAGGTTTTTTAATATTATCAAACAACAAATCTCCAAGCCACCACCAAAAACCCCTCAAATTTCAAAAGAACGGTGTGACAACTTTGCCAATTTATTCAATGTCAAAATCATGAATATAGAGCTCTCCCTTGAAGATCACAACCAGCCATCCAACGGAAACCCTCCTCCCAGAAATGCTGATAACAATCCCCCTCTCCCTCCGCGACCCTCCTACTATTGATCATTCCAAAGGAAATCAAAAGTTCCAATCAAAGCAAAGGGCCCCTCATAACTCTTAGATGCTGGAAGGTATTCGACCCAATCTCAGAGAAGGACATTTCTGCTCATATGGCCAAATCCAAACCCTTCTCCCACCTTGCAGATCTCCTCCCAGCATCCCTGGTAAAAAAAACTCAACCATGCCATAGACCCCTCTTTGGACAAAGATCATAAATAGCTCACTGATGACTGAAGTGATGCTAGTCTGTCTGAAACTCGGCCAAGCAACACCACTCTACAAAAACTCTGGGGGCGATCCAAACAACCTCAAAAACCTCAGACCAGTCTCTAACCTCACCTTCCTAGCCAAAACCCTAGAATGATGTGTTCTCTTACAACTAAACCAGCATATCGACAACTACAATCTCCTAGACCCTCATCAATTTGGTATCAGAAAGAGCTGCAGCACAGAAGCAGCTAATCTGAACATAGTGAATGACCAACAAAAATCTTTGGGCACAGACCGATGCTGTTTGCTCATACTCCTAGCTCTATCGGTGGCCTTCGACACAGTCAATCATAAGCTTCTCTTGGATGCCCTCCAAAAGAGGATTGATGCGGAAAGAGGTGGTCCTTCACTGGGTCACATCCTTACTACAAAACCAATCTCAACAAATAAAAATAAGCAATCTGACCTCTGACACAATGACAATCACCGGGCGCGTTCCTTCAAGACTCTGTCCTCCTGTCTACACTTTTCAATATCTACAAGAAGCCCCTCACCTTCATTCTCAACCAAGAAAACATCCCCTTTCACCTATAGCCAGTTGACACCCAGCTCAATTTGGAAATCTCCTTACTAGAAGATGTGCACAGACTAAACGGCACATCATAGAAGTACAACTCTGGCTTTCTCGCAACCACCTAAAACTTAACTAAGATAAGATAGAAATTCTACACATATCAAAGTCAGAGCAATCCCCCAAAATGTGAGAATGGCTAAACTCTATAGATGCTCTTAAATGCAATTTTACCCTAGCCAACTCCTTCAAATCTCTAGGAATCACATTAGAACCCGAACTGATCATGAAATACCATATAAAGAGCAGTGCATAGTGTGCTTTCTACAACCTGAAACTTCTGAACAAAATCAAACCCTACCTACAGCTGAACAACTTCAAAACTACCTCACAAGCATTGGTGCTGTCAAGACTAGACTACGAGAATGCCGCCCTCACCAGCACTGCGATATCCCAAATTTCACCCCTTAGAACTATTTTCAATGCAGCAGCCAGAATGGATAGAGGAACTAAAAAATATAATCATATCTCCCTCGCACTGAGAGAACTGAAATTGCTCCCAATTGAAACTCTCTGCAGCTTCAGAACTGCCTGTATCACTCACAAAGCCTTCCACACCAGGAAGCCAAATTACTTTGACTCAAAAGACAGGCCAACCTAAGAAGCTAATATACCTTACTCCTTATCACGCCCAAAGTCTACAAATAAAAAACCCGAGCCCGCTCCTTCTCTAGCAATGCCTCTAAAATGTGGAACTCCATCCCAGTACATATCAGGACAAACCCCTTCTTCTTGAGCTTCAAGAGACAACTAAACTTTATTTATTTTAACTCAATTTTACATTACTGTTAAGTAGGGTAATTACTTTTTAAGTTATAAGGCATTTAAATTGAGTGATATCTGTCACCAGTGTACTTTCATGACATTTTGCAAACATTTGTGAAACTACTGAGGTACATGGCCATAAACTTATTTATAAATATATATTTTTTAAAACACAACCTAATACCACTTTAAAAATGTGGTAATAGGTAGGGACCTACTACTTACCTATATCTAAGGCCCTGACGCTGAACACAGACAAAGTGTAGTAAAAACAATATGGCTGCCTTTTCATTCTCTGAAAACAGCCATTACCCAATTATATACTGGCTTGCTATTGCTATATACCAAGGTATGTTGCAAAGTTATCACGGTATACCATGGCCCAAAATTTAAATTAGACCTAGCTGTGTTATTGTTTTCTGGGAGCAGGGGTGAGGCTCAAGCTGTTACGTAACCAGGACAGGACCCGTATTCAGTTTTCCAAAAGTAGATTGCCTGTCATGTGGCAACATCTCTAATGTCCACCAGGTAATTGGAAAGTTAATTCAGGAAAGACAGCCCGTGCCTAGGAAGTTTATGGTTTATTTCAGGAATAAATGTCCAAGAAATTCTTTGTGTCTTTGATTTGTTTTTAATGAAATCATCAAGGTTGGAGCCTGATGTAACAAAGTGCTGGCTGTCTTTCCTGAATTATATAGCTGTTTTATTGGATTGCGGTACCCTTGCATCACTCCTGGTGTCACACGGGCAATGTAATACTTAGGTCACATTTACAAAGGAACACAAGGCCACCATGCATGGCCTTACATTGATTGGTAAATATGGAGAAGTGCAAGGCAATGTAATTTGCTGTTTTTCATTACTCTGCACATCATAATCTACATTGCTGCTAAATTTCACATACATCCCTATGCCACACCATTGTAGCTACTCCAGTATATGTCATTACACTCTACTCCACTCAACTCTACGGCTCTCCATAGTACTCCACTCCACTGTACTCCACTTTACTCCACTCCACTTTATGCTATTACATTATATGCAATGCCACTGTATGGCACTCCAGTCTATGTCATCCCACTGCACACCACTCCACTATATGCTATTCCACTCCCGCCTTTCTAATGTGCGCCACTCCAACCAACTCTATTCCACTGTATGCCACTCCACTCTGTGATACTCCACAGTATGCTCTTCCACTGTAAGCCAGCCACTGTATGCTACTCCACTCTACATCACTCCAGTGTATGGCACTCCACTCTACACCACTCCTTTCTACTCTATTTGACTTGACCTCAATCCAGTGTACACCACTCCACTATATGCTGTTACACTCTACCCCATGTGACTGTATTCCACTCCAGTCTACACCACTCCATTATTCGCCACACCACTGTCTCCTACTTCATTATACACTATTACACTCTCCGCCACCCCACTGTACTACATTCCGTTATACGCCACTCCACTCTATGCTATTGCACTGTACACAACTTCACTCTATGCTAGTCAACTCTACGCTATTACACTGCATGCAACCACACTATACGCATCTCCAGTGAACGCCACTCCACTGTATGCCCCTCCGCTATATGCTACTCCAGTATATGTTATTCCACTGTACACCATTACACTGTATATCACTCCACTCTATGCTATTCCACTGTATGTCCCTCCACTGTATGTTACTCCACTCTCCACAACTCCAGTGTACGGCACTCCACTCTATGCCACCTCATTCTATGCTATTCGATTAAACCCTTCTCCAATCTACGCCACTCCACTCTATGCTATTACCCTCTACCCCATGCCACTGTGTATCACCCCAGTCTACACAACTTCATTATACGCTACTTTTCTGTTTGCTACTCCACTATCCTACTCAACGCCACTCCACTCTACGCCATTGCATTGTATACAACTCTATTCTATGCCGGTCCACTCCACTATATGCTACTCCAGTATATGTTTTTCCACTTTACACCATTCCACTGTATGCCACTCCACTCTATGCTATTCCACTGTGTGCTATTCCGTTGAACGCCACTTCACTGTATGCCACTCCATAAATGCAATTACACTCTACCCTCTTCCAGTGTACACCAGTCCAGGCTACAACGCTTCACTGTATGCCACTGCACTGAACACTACCCCACTGTCCACTATTACACTTTAAGCCACTCCACTTTACCCAGCTATACCATACATTATTACACTGTACAGCACTCCAGTCTGCGCTACTACACTCTAAGCTATTCCACTTTATGCCACTCCAGTGTATGCTACTCCATTCTATGCCACTCCAGTGTACTCTTCTCCACTCTATATTACTCCACTCTACAAAACTCTACTACAATCTATGCCACTCTACTAGACTCTACTTCACTCTATTACCGTACACTACACTGTCCAAATTTGGTCTCAAGTCTATGCCTGTTTACTCTATTGTACAACACTCTACTCCACTCTCTGACAGTTTCCAACACTGTATGACACAGCACTCTACTGTATGAGACACCACTCCAATTTAAAAAAGTTACCTTTACTTTACACTACTGCCACTTCAATATATAGCACCCCACTCTACACTAATCCACTGCACCCTGCTCACTTTGCCGCTGGATTCCAGCTAGCCTGGATGATGAGGGGTGTTACCCTGAAACCGGTCCCAGGATGCCTGTTTCCGGTCCAGGACAGACCTGGCTTGGCAGTTCGGGCTGGACTGTTCCCATGAGGAACAGGACTAAGACTGATTTGCACATGGCTGGGTCTGAACTGGGATTGAGAATTAAGCTTAAGAAAGATGATGGATCTAGGCCAGATCTAACATGACTAGGGGTAAGTGTTTGAAACGTTTCAGCGCTCAATCCTTCATCTCCGTATGTTCGCTTTGTTCACTCTTAGTTTGCAGGGTATGCCCAGACGTGGGTTCCTTGCTTATTTTGCCAATAGATTAAAGCTTGCCTGGCTGATGAGGGGTGTTACCCTGAAACTGGTCCTAGGATGCTTGTTTCCAGTCCAGGAAAGACCTGGCTTGGCAGTTCGGGCTGGACTGGTACGACGAGAAACAGGATCAAGACTGATTTGCAATTGGCTGGGTCTGAACTGGGGTGGCGAAGTGAGCTAAAGCACAATGATGAAATTAACCCAGATCTAATCATTACTAGTGGTGACTGTCTGAAAATTTTCAGTGCACTGTCCATCATCTCCTTATGTTTACCCTACTCCACTCTACGCCACTATAATGTACACCACTCCACTCCATGCTATTTTACTCTATGCTACCCCACTTTTCTACACTCCACTGTACAGTATTCCACTGTGCGGTATTCCAATGTGTGCTACTCCACTTTACGGTAATCCACTCCACACCACTACAGCATACCTTATTCCATTCTATGATGCTCAATTGTATGACACTCTTCTCCATACTATATAATTCCACTCTATAAAAGTCTACCGCACTTCATGGCATTCTATGACACTCTACTCTACTCTATCCCCGTACACTCCACTGTCCAAATCTATACTCCATTCCATGCCCATACACTCCAATGTTCAAAACTGTTTTCCACTAGATGACACAGCACTTGCGTCTACTGTACGAGACTCCACTACCTACGCTACACCAGTACACTCCAATACATGAGACTCTACTCTATGACACACCAATACACTCTATTGTACTTTATTCCACACTACGTTACATCACTTTACTCAACTAGTCTATTCCACTGTTCAAGACTTTACTTCACTCTATGCGACTATACAACAATCCACTCTACGCAGCTCCACTGTTTCACACACCACTCTAATCTATGCAACTCCATTCCACAATACTCTACTACATTGTATGCCACTCTCTGACACTTTATTCCTTTCTGTTAGACCTGCCATCCTTAGGGTGATCTTCCCCCAAACCTTTTTCCTGCTTACCTCTTTTTTTACTGATTCATTTTGTTGGCCTTAGGACTCTGAGCCCTTTACCCTGCTGACCAGTGCTATGTGCATGTGCTTCTCCCCTAAACATGCTAAAATTGGTGTACACACAATTGATGTATTTAGTTTACTTGTAAGTCCTTTGTAAACTGGCACACCATATACCCAGGGCTTGTAACCTATATTCTACTAGTGGGTCTGTAGCACTTATTGTGCCACCCACACAAGTAGCCCTTCAACCCTGTATCAGGCCTGCTATTGCAGTGCCTGTGTGTTATGTTCACTTCCACTTGACTTGGCATTTAAAATCCTTGGCCAAACCTGAAACTCCCCTTTTATTACATATGTCAATCAATCAGAACATTTGTAAAGCACACTACTTACCCGTGAGGGTCTCAAGGCGCTGGGGGGGGGGAGCTGCTACTGCTTGAATAGCCAGGTCTTGAGTAGTCTTCTGAAGGTTAGTAGGTCCTGGGTCTGCCGTAGGAGGATGGGGAGAGTGTTCCAGGTCTTGGCGGTGAGGTGGGAGCCGTCCAGGATGGCTATGGCGATGTCGGGTGCCGAGGAGGGGTTATTCCAGGTCTCCGTCAGGAAGGCGACGTCTGGGGAGGTTGAGTCGAGTATGTCCCAGAGTTCAACGGCGTGTTTGCAGGCGGAGCGGGTGTTGAGAAGAATGCATCTTAGGTGGTTGCGTTCTTTCACGGTGGGTAGATTGGCGGGTGGGGATGCTGGTGAAGCTGCAGTTCTGGCAGGAGAAGGGTCCCTGGGTGCTCTTCGGGCGGCTAGGAAGCAGGTGGGAGATCGTCCGGTGTTGAGTGCGATGAGGGTGCTGACATCGTAGTGGAGACGGGTATCATGGCATTCGCGGGGTCCAGGGGTTCTGGTGCGGTCCAGGCGCGTACGGGTGCAGACGGGCTTGCCTTAGGCACGCCTTCGGCGCGCCAGCGGCGTGCCAGCGCAGCGGCTGCGATATGAGGGGAGATGGGAGGGAGGAGCAGCTGGGAGGCAGGAGCAGGGCGTCGAATGGGCAGCAGGGGGGTGGGGCTGCAGGGGATGCAGCGGCAGGAACGGCAAAGTAGGGATACAGAAGGCAAAAAAGGGGGGCACAGAACAAGGGGGAAAAATGAGGGAACCAGGATCAAGAAATACACAGGCAAAAACCAAATGAGACAAAAAGGGACAAGAATCAGACAGAAAAAAACAGTTAACAATACACAGGCAAAAACGAAAGGAGTCAGATGAGGCAGGAATCAGACAAAACAACAGTTAACAATTAAGGCAGTACCAGACTACCGAGGCGGAGGGGCCTCGAACCTGCGGCAGCGGCGGTGACAGGCAGCAGGGCACACAGACTCACTGGTGGAGCTGTGCGGCGAGGGGGAGCGACCTGCCTGAAAACAGGGTCAAGGGTCACCCCTAAGGTAGGCCCAAGGTAGGCCGAGGGGCAGGGTGCCTTGTAAGTAAAAGGCAGGACATGCACTCTTTACTTTTGCATATCCTGGTGGTGACGAACCGCTAAATTCATTTTTCACTACTATGATGCCTACTTCTCTCTTAGACTAACATTGGAAATTACTTAAGACACTTTTCCTGATCAGAAAGGAGCAGCTGCATTATGTTTTATATCTTTGAAATGGTAATGATGCATATATTAAAACTGGATTTAACATTACTATTTTAGAAATGCCACTTTTAGAAAGTGGCAATTTCTCTACTTTGACTACTCTGTGTGCCTGGACCTGCCTCAAATACACGTCTGGGTTTGGTTACAGCTACACTTTGTGCATTTTCTTAAGACAGCCACAAACACAGGAAGGGTGGGTGTGACAGAGAAATGATCTGCATTCATTTGCATTCTAATACCTCTTCCTGGGAAGGAAGAGAGACTGGGCTGACACACTTGAATGGGCAGTGTCCTGTTTCTCACAAAAAGGGTTGATTAACCCCTACTGATAGTCTGGAGCCAAGGCTGGGAAGAAAGGACCTGTGTGCACTTCAAAGACCCTTCTTTGAAGTCACCCCCACTTTAAAGGCACAACTGGGCATACGTACTGACCCTCTGACCCTACCAAGACATTACACTAATGGACCTGTGAAGAACTCTGCCAGGAGTAAAGACTGCTGTGCTACAAAGATTGCCACTCTGCTTGACTGTTGCTCTGGAAGAACTGCTTTTCTACTTTGCTGTTCTTCCCTGCTACCTGCTGTTCTCTGTCCTGCTGACGACAAGGACTGGACCCTTCTCACTTGAACCGAGAGTGACTCTAAGGGCTTGCCCCCTGTTCTGACGTCTCAGGGCCATCAAAGACTCCCGTCAACACTACAACAGCACCTGTGCTCTGCCATCTGTGAGTCCTTTCCTGCCGAGTGGTGCCAATCTAGTCCTCCACCCTTGAAAGGTAACTTCTGCTGTACAGACCCATCAAAATCGACGCAGCGCTGACTTTGCGCGAGTTGGAATCGACGCATCGCACTTTGACGCCGATGCAGGAGCTGATCAATGACATTGCTTCGACAGACTGCATAGAGCACCGCCGACAGACAGCACGGCTCAATGACGAAGCAGTGCCTGCATCATAAAGGGGTTTGTTGCCAAAGCATTCATCGCCTGCTTCATTGGTACCAATGCATCAAGTCTTCGCTGTTTTAGATTTGGTCCATCCAAAGTACTTTTTCAGTGAGATCTGCATTGATCCTGTAGCCGGCCTGCCTTCCATCACGGTCAGCCTTAACTTTGAATTCACCCCGTTCCAGTGCGACTTAAAGCAACCCTTAAGCTCTATTTGCTTCTAAGCGCTACTTTTTTATTTATTCCTTTGAAAATTAATAACTCTGGTTCGACCTATTGGGTTTTTGTTGTTTTGGTCTCATTTTAGTCATAAAAATATAATCTTATTTTCGAACCCTGTGTGCAATATTGTTGTGTGTTATCATTGTGTTACTGTGTGTGTGTGTTGTACAAATACTTTACACATTGTCTCTTTAGATAAGTGTAACATTTATGTGGCAAGATACCAAAAAGGTTGAGCACAGGTTAACTTTTTATATGTATCTAGCTTCGCCTGACAAGAGTGGTGGTTCCTGCTTGTACAGGTTGCATTCTTTGACAACCAGAAACCCCAGGTCTAATACTGTCTATAGCCCTTCACTCCATTGTACAACATGAGTCTATACTGTAGGCCAAAGAACAACACTCTATTTCACTCTACTCTATGATACACTAGTCCACAAAACGGCACTAAGCAACTCTTTGTATGCCACTGCTACCCCACTTCACTCCACTCTACTTTGAAACAGTACTTTAATCCACTCCACTTAACTACTTCACTGTATACCACTCTACTCCGTGCCACTCAATGCATTTTTGTACTCTATAACACTGCATGATAATCCACTGTAACACACTTTACAACACTGTACTGTAGTGTATACCACTCCACTCTATGACATTGCTTCGACAGACTGCATAGAGCACCGCCGACAGACAGCACGGCTCAATGACGAAGCAGTGCCTGCATCATAAAGGGGTTTGTTGCCAAAGCATTCATCGCCTGCTTCATTGGTACCAATGCATCAAGTCTTCGATGTTGACATTTGGTCCATCCAAGGTACTTTTTCAGTGAGATCTGCATTGATCCTGTAGCCGGCCTGCCTTCCATCACGGTCGGCCTTAACTTTGAATTCACCCCGGTCCAGTGCGACTTAAAGCAACCCTTAAGCTCTATTTGCTTCTAAGCACTACTTTTTTATTTATTTCTTTGAAAATTAATAACTCTGGTTCGACCTATTGGGTTTTTGTTGTTTTGGTCTCATTTTAGTCATAAAAATATAATCTTATTTTCGAACCCTGTGTGCAATATTGTTGTGTGTTATCATTGTGTTACTGTGTGTGTGTGTTGCACTAATACTTTACACATTGTCTCTTTAGATAAGTGTGACATTTATGTGGCAAGATACCAAAAAGGTTGAGCACAGGTTAACTTTTTATATGTATCTAGCTTCGCCTGACAAGAGTGGTGGTTCCTGCTTATACAGGTTGCATTCTTTGACAACCAGAAACCCCAGGTCTAATACTGTCTATAGCCCTTCACTCCATTGTACAACATGAGTCTATACTGTAGGCCAAAGAGCAACACTCTATTTCACTCTACTCTATGATACACTAGTCCACAAAACGGCACTAAGCAACTCTTTGTATGCCACTGCTACCCCACTTTACTCCACTCTACTTTGAAACAGTACTTTAATCCACTCCACTTAACTACTTCACTGTATACCACTCTACTCCGTTCCACTCAATGCATTTTTGTACTCTATAACGCTGTATGATAATCCACTGTAACACACTCTACAACACTGTACTGTAGTGTATACCACTCCACTCTAAAGAAATCAACTAGACTGTATGCCACTCTACTCTACTGTAGTCTGCATCACTTTTCAATACTGTACAACACACTACACCTCAGTGTACAACACTCCAAATACTCCAATTTATGACACTTTACTAAATTGTATGCTACGCCACTGCACTCTACTGCACTCCATGCCACTAAAGTCTATGACACGCCACTCCACTCGACAACATCTTACTTCACTATACACTACCCCACTTCAGTGTAATCCACTCAAATATACTCCACTCTATTGCACTTTATCACACTCGACGTCACTGTACTGTACTGTGCTCCGCTCTATGCTGCTCCATTGTCCATTTTCTGTAACTCTAATCCATTGTATGCAACTCCACTCCTCATCACTGTACAACACTGTATGACACTCTACTCCACTCTAAACCACTGTACTACACTGTATGATGCTTGATGACATGCCACTCAACTTCTCTCCACAATAGGCCACTTCACTATATGACACAGCACTCTACTCTACGACTCTCTTCTCCACTGTACTCTAAGACACCCCACTTGATGATACTCCACTCTATGACACTATACTTCACCCTACTCCACTTTAAAATACTCTACTCCACTCTGTGACAGTCTGCAATACCCAACTCTACTGTTTAACTCATTCCGTGCTCATGACGGAACCACGCCGTCATGAACCACGGTTGCCGTGTGCTCATGACGGAGTGGTTCCGTCATGCTGCGGCCGTTGGTGGCCGCGCCGCCCACGCGGCGCTAATTCCCCGCCTGTGCGGGCGATTAGCGCCGTGGGTGGAGTCATGACGGAACCACTCCGTCATGAGCACAGCCCAACCGTGGCTCATGACGGAGTGGCTCCGTCATGAGCACCGCGCCACCGTGACAGTGCTGATTTTCAAATCATAACCATGTGACTGAGCTAAGTATAGAAGTGGAAGACATACTACGGCATTGGATTTACATGATTTACATGATGTGCAAACAATGCAATTGAAATCATTATAAATATCCAATATCATAACAGTACTTTCGCTAATCAACCTATAGTCTCATAATATATTATAATCTATTAACATTGTACAAATAAGCATTTTGTGCAACCGCATGTTGTTATATAAAGAGCGCAGTGATATTTTCCTATAATAGCAATTCCCATATATCAATTTGGTATTCGGGGTCTGCAGCTCTCTACTGTGAGTTTATACATATTATTCTTGTTAATAGTATGTTTTACTATAACAACAGTTGAATTTGTAAACATGAGGAAACACTTTTATAGTGTGCAAAAATGTGCAAATGTAAACTCGCCCTCATAAATTAGATTTTTAAAAAAAATCATGGGTTAAATCCCATATGTGCAAAATATGCAAAAACACAATATTAACACGATCGTCCATAATGGATATCAGAAATTACAATAAAATAAAATCATTTGGTTAATTTGTTCAATCATTGATTAATACAGATAGTTTAGTAAGTCTTCTGTTGATAATGTATTATTTTAACCAATGCCATGTCGAACCTACAGCAAATATAACCTACTGCTACTGTGCCCAGTATTCCCCAATGCTAACATAAAACGATTTTAGACCTTTTTTGATATAAAAGAACCCTTGTGTTGAATAACTTCTAAAGACTAAAAACATATACATCGTTACTGTTTTACCAGTGAAAATAGGGGACCAGAAAAACCTGTAATACCTATTAATTAGATTTGTAATACTTGTTTATGGAGAACGTGAAAAATTCCTTTCTCTTAGATTCAACTAGAAACATACATTTGCAATTGGTCATACCTAGCCCTAAGACGGCACTGGCAAGAGTTGATAGCAGGGGCGTTGCATACATGTTAAATTGTGAATATGGATCACTGCTCCCATTACTGAGATCCGTGTATATGCCTAGCTGGTAGTAAAGTCCAAGGAAAACCAAATAAGAGACCCATATTGTACAGCTGTTATATGTCTCAAGGGGAAGCATAAATATACTTCTCCTGACCTAAAATTGGATGAATAAAAAAATAAATATGTATCAAAAAAGTTAAAAACCCCTAGGGGATCCACTTTGTAAGATAAACTATTACCACCAGCATTTAGGATAGACATGTATGTAAGTCTTCTGTGACATTCAGGCCACCTGCATGCTTAGAGTCCAGCTGCAAAATATATTTAGTATATATATATATTCTGCTCCAAAGGTTGTCCACCGGGTGAGTAGCACTCGATCAGCAGCTTTATTTATGATAGGCAGGGACAAGGATCCGCTTGTAGAAGCCGCTCCGTAATGGAATTGCCTGACGTGTTTCGAAGCTCCATATGCTTCTCTTCAGAGGCTTGAACGGAGACGGTGTGTGCAAACGCTGAACTCACTTTGCCATTTTCATATTGCACACCCACCAATTATAAGCTCAAATGAGACTGTGCATTGTGGGAAATGTGGTCTGTATAGCACAAAAATCTTGTCCTGTATGGACCCTGCAAGTGGACTCATCCTCAATCCTGTTTGCCGCTGCTGGTCCACATTGCCGACATGATAGTTACCATGTCGGGTGGCCCCCATAACATTACAGGGTGGTGCACACTCTGCGGCAGGACGGCCGCATATTACATTCTGCTCGAAACGTTGTCCACCAGGAGAGTAGCACTCGATCAGCAGCTTTATTTATGATAGGCAGGGACGAGGATCCGCTTGTAGAAGCCGCTTCGTAATGGAATTGCCTGACGCGTTTCGAAGCTCCATATGCTTCTCTTCAGAGGCTTGAACGGAGACGGTGTGTGCAAACGCTGAACCCACTACGCCATTTTCATATTGCACACCCACCAATTATAAGCTCAAATGAGACTGTGCATTGTGGGAAATGTGGTCTGTATAGCACAAAAATCTTGTCCTGTATGGACCCTGCAAGTGGACTCATCCTCAATCCTGTTTGCCGCTGCTGGTCCACATTGCCGACATGATAGTTACCATGTCGGGTGGCCCCCATAACATTACAGGGTGGTGCACACTCTGCGGCAGGACGGCCGCATATTACATTCTGCTCCAAACGTTGTCCACCAGGTGAGTAGCACTCGATCAGCAGCTTTATTTATGATAGGCAGGGACGAGGATCCGCTTGTAGAAGCCGCTTCGTATTGGAATTGCCTGACGCGTTTCGAAGCTCCATATGCTTCTCTTCAGAGGCTTGAACGGAGACGGTGTGTGCAAACGCTGAACCCACTACGCCATTTTCATATTGCACACCCACCAATGGGAAGCTCAAATGAGACTGTGCATTGTGGGAAATGTGGTCCTGATAGCTTTGTACAAGCTGCTCCGTAATGGAATTGCCTGACGCGTTTTGAAGCTCCATAAGTTACTAATTCGAGCAATACATTTTAGCATTTGTAAACATGATTCAATGTTGTGTTTACATTCATGAAGGTATACACTGAATATCTAATACATAGTGCCCCAATGGGCAGGCATCATCAGGTTTGCTTTCATAGTGCAATCGAAATGAAGTGACAATTAGAATGAAAAAAAGCAAAGAGTGCACAGAGACGGTAATACCAAAGGAAAATAACCAAGTCCAGCCTGTTGCGTCACAAAGCAGCGCAATTGGAAAGTGCAAAACTGTGCTATGAGAATGTGTTGCATATATTGTGCAACATATTTTTCTGTTCAAGATCACCATGCAGTCTGGTGTTGAAATTCCTTGCTTTCTATGTTCGAGGCCTGAGTCATAAAGCCCCAGTGGGCAGGTAAGTAAATAAATGTCAACATCTTAAGGAATAAAATAATCAAACCATGGGAAGAATCCCACACATGCAAGTGATCAAATTGTCAATCGTACTCAGATGAAAATTAGTAGAAAAAGGAAAAATAAACATACTGTTGTGTATCCTATCCGAATACTGGCTAATGTATATGTCCAGAAATGATAATGGCTGACTAGGCACATATACAAAAACAAGTTAACTATAAGCTCAACCTCTGATAGGTATGGTCCAGAACAGACGGGCTTAACTTGGGAAAATTTGCCAAGTATTCAGCAAAACTAAAACAGTTAACAATTCCAAACACAACATAATAAAAATTCCACAACCTATTTCTAAAAATTAAAAAAAATTTAATGAGTAAAATGACCAAAACAATAAAAATCCAAAAGGGGGAACCAGCGATGTGAATTATAAAGGCTTTAAAAAAAAAAAAAAACGCAAGAAATAGTAAAGCACCAACCGGAAGTCACTGCTCTTGGTTGACCGGGACTTGGGCGTAATTTTTAGTTGTTCCGATTTGTTTGCACCTTTTATTCATCTATGATCCATAAATGTTTATTTACAAATCCCAAATTTACAATGTTTTTTAAGTTATGTACAAAATGTACTTCAATAAATGGTAATAAATTCTGCACCGGGATTACAGAGTTTCAGCACTAGTAAATTTATTAATAAAAGGCAATTCAGTGATTACTGAAAAAGTTCAAATTTTAAGTCTAACTTTTTATGTGCGGAGTCGTCTTCTCCCCACTAGTAAACTTAAAGTGCAATTTGTGAATACTGAAAAAGCATAAACGTACCTTTGTGGATCATGCCGAAAGTGTACTAAGAACACATGGTAGTCCTCGCCCCAGCTCCCATTTTGTCTACTAATCCATATAATTTCAAGTATTGCTTCCTCAGAGACATCTTGCTTCAGAAGCGCCCCAGTGGAGGAAAGCAGCATTACCGAAATCCATCCTTGTGGGCTTTGATGTGGACCACCAGCACCTCTTATGGCACATAGAATAGCTGAGCTGAGAGCTCACTTTCTGTGTGGTGTAAAAATTCACGTACATTACAATTAAAGTTACAAAGTGGCTAACTTGCAACGACTTTATGTCGCACCACGACCAAGAAATACTGAATTATATGTTTATATTGCGCTTTTTTGTCTCTAAATTGTATCTTACAACGTAATTATTTTATGTGTCTTCTGCTACACTTTACAGTTCCATGAACAAAAACAGATTAACATTTTGAAAATCTCTGAAGGTTCATTTCTGCTTTGATTACAGCTTTCTTCTTTTCTCTCTGTGTGATCGATTCCATTACAGAGTATAAAAAGAAATATAAATCTCAAATTGCTAAACATAATCCACCAAGCCTGGGGATATCGCTTTTCAATTTGCGCTATTGACTATTGCTGTGATTGCACTGATTAAGTTCCTAATAGGATGTCTTGTCTACACCTCTGCTGCATGAACTCTCATTTACTCTCCAGTAAAAGCAGCGATGCTCTTGCCTATTTATTTAGCAGCAAATAAGACTGTCACCTGCTATTTGCCCTAGCAGCACAGTGTTTATATTGTGGTCAGTATTTATATATTGCTTTACGGACCATTTAAATCTTATTTTTAATATTTAAATCTATGAAATGAAACAGTCATGAATGCTATTAGTCCCTTAAGGGCTGAATGCCCATCCCTCAACTGCTGAGGGCCCTGCTTCAACCCCACAGCAGAAACCTTTAAATAGAGACAGTATGCCACCACATGAGATATCCACGTACCCCAGGCAAGTACTTGACCCCCGCTTCTCTATGCAGTGACAGTCGCCATGCTTTTTAAGCCAGCCGAACTGGAGGGGTGAAAGTAATTCTTTTACTTAGTTTCTGTTTATGATTGGATTGCAGAACTTTTTTTAGGTGCAAACTCCTGTTTATACTCAAATGGAATTAAAATTCAAGTGCAAATTTTGTCCGACTCTGGAATTTGCACCCACGATTTGCAGCAGAGAAATCCAAAACCAAATCACAGGCTCAAAAGGTGCAACAATGGCATTTTTGCAATGTGTTCTTGAGTAACTGTCATTAAAAGGTGTCTCTGCTTTACTGTGGTTGAAAGTGTTGATGCTTCACTGTCACTGTTCACACATTTGTCTCTTTCCCTTTTGAAGAAAGGGTTGGTGCTCTCTCTATAATGTGTATGTAAAAAATACGAGAGTTGTGCGCCACAATCTCTCAGAAGGAATCTATTTGGAGAGGTCGTCCCTGAAAAGGGGAGACTCACCTCCTTCCAACACTTTCTCTTACGTCATCTTTCAAGCTCTTCTATGTCTCTGGACCACCTGATAAAATAAAAGTGGTGGCCTACGTTGTATTTGTTTGTGGTCAACGCCCCTGGCAAGTGGACAAACGAGAGCCATAGCTGGAAAAGGCAAACTCTCTTCTTTCCATTGGTGTTTCTCTTATTTGTCTACTTGCTCAGAGAGCAGCATTATGTCCCTGGGCACGGACTGCACACAAACAAAATGATAGACACCATTTAGCACTGATATGCAGTGGACCTTTTCCTTTGCATAATGTAGCGATGGAGGGTGGGGGGGGGAGGTGGGAGGGGGACCAAAGATTCTAACGAGGGGCAAAGGTTATTAAATGCCTGGGGAGCTTACCATTCCACAAATGAAAATGCCAGGTAACCTGAGTTTTAAAATTCTTTCTTGGAGATTGTGGCCTTGACTGACGATGTTCCACAACATGAATTGTTTGTGGATGCAGCATCGGTGCCCCACCTTTGCCGGAGGCTGCCAGAGAAAGGCACATATTTCCTGAGATGTAGACTGCAAGACTCACTGACGTCATAAAAAGGACAAAAAACACCCTGATTGCAGCCACATATGACATCAGATCCCTCCTCGAACAAGGAAAAATGGTGTCCCTGATCCTCCTCGACCTCTCAGCAGTGTTTGATACAGTATCACACCACACCCTGATCAAAAGGCTTCAGAACATTGGAGTCCAATGAGACAACCTCAAGTGGATTGCTTCCTTACTCACAGGTAGAACCCAGAGAATCTGCCTTCTGCCTTTCACTTCGGAACCCAAGAACACCATCTTCAGCGTCTCTCAAGGTTCATTCCTCAGCCCTACCTTTTTCAACACCTACATGACTCCCTTGACCAACGTCATCATATTGCATGGACTGAACATCATATTCTATGCCGATGACACCCAGCTCATCCTCTCACTATCAGAGGACCCCTTCGACATGCTGACCAGCTTCTGTAGGTGAATGACGAACATCGCCGACTGGTTGAGAAAAAACTGCATGCAACTCAACACAGACAAGACAGAAGTGCTGATCTTTGGGAACAACTCACCATGGACCTCGGGCTGGTGGCCTCCTAAACTAGGACCCTCAGCCACTCTGACTGATGGTGCCCGCAACTGTTTCATCATCCTGGATAGTAAGCATGAAAAGACAAATCAACGCCATCTCTTTTGCCTACTTCCTCATCCTCTGCATGCTCCACAAGATTTTCAAGTGGGTCCTCATCAACTACAGACACACCATCATGCAAGCCCTGGTCACCAGCTGAGGGGACTACGACAACACACTCTGCATAGGAATCATATTGCACCTCCTCAAAAGACTACAAGCTATACAGGACTCAGTGGCGAGACTCATCCTAGACCTCCCTAAATGAACCCACATACCCCCAACTCAAGTCGCTCTACTGGCTCCCCATTCAGAAGAGATGCCAGTTTAAGATGTTGATCCACACCTTCAAAGCCCTCCTCAACCAAGAATCAGCATACATCTGCCTACCACTGCTTCATTAACACCCCTGCATCCATCACAGCAACAATTGAGGATGCTCCTTCACCTACCTCAATTTGAAGTCTTGGAATGGCCTCTCACTTCACCTACAGACCTCATCATCTCTGCTGGAATTCAGAAAAGGACTCAAGAACTGGATGTTCAACTCGCTCCCTGCAGCAGTACTCTCAGCTCCTGGATACTCTCACGGGTGATTAGATGCACTGTACAACTCCCAATTGATTGCTTGGTTAATCTTATATGGAATGTGGAGGGGGCTGATGCACAAGAAATTCTGTGTCATTCTCCAGTGGGGGCATAAATCGTGGGAGCCTGCAGACCAAGAACAGGAGACATTCCCACATACCAGTGTGAGGATGGTTCAAGACTTGAACCACTAACTGTCTGAAGAGCTTGTTCCTGCAGGTGCGACATGCTTTGGACATGCCATTGGTTCCAACTTACACTCTTGCTTGATCCTGGCCTCTGACAGGAATATGTCAGTAATGAACAGACAGAAGATAGAAGAATGGCAATGTAAGAGAGCCATCAAGTTGTTAGGTACCTCAAGTAGTGTGTCTTCTGCAGAAACTTGCACTTCTCTAGTTACCTGCTCTGGCTAACTGCCTCTGACTTTGTTGTGCTCTTCTGATATTAAGGGCTGTATAAAAGAGAAGTGTGATTTTAGTGTTACAATTTATTTACTTTCAAATACCACTTTCATTCTCATGTAACATATTGTACACTTCAATTACGGGCAAATGCTTTCTATCATATGGAGGGAAGACAAATATTATATATATTTGTCCCTAAACCCTACCTAAGGGGAACATAAATAGAAAACGTATGATTATTCTCTGTGTTGTATATCCCTATTCTGTCCTTTACCTAATCATTTGCAACTTCAAAATGCCTTTTTGATCACAGAGTTTTTGTAAGGGATTCAGTGATTATTAGATAAATGACACTCAAAACATGCACTGTTTCTTATGCCTTGGTTTACATCAGGGTTCTCCAAAGTCGGTCTTGGGGGGCCGTGTGCAAGCCAGATTTTTAGCATATCCTCATTTAGCTCAATGTAGCTATCTTAAAAATCTGGTGTGGATCCGGCCCTCCAGGACAGACTTTGGAGAACCCTGGTTTACTTTCAAGTACAGTCTTTAAGTTCCTTTTCATGTAACATTAAAGTGTAACATTCTTGAATGTTTCTTTTGCAGGAACATACATACTTCAATTTCCATCAGCATACAAAGAAATCAGCAAAGCGTGAGATAAACTGCGTGTCCCTATCCATGATCAACACCAACGGAATGCCATGAAACCGAACCACAGAGTAAAGAAAAACAAATGCCACAGTAGACAAACCTACAATGGCTGGTGTTACTTCTAGTATGAACTCTAAGGACTTGGGATTGTGAAGCTGTTTTTGGTTGCAGAAGACTAGCAGTAGGCAAAGGCAAACTGTGTCCTTGATTACAGGTACAACATATTGCAACACATCTCCTAGTATTCTTTGAAATCGAGGGCCACCAAAAGTAATGCTGTAATAATTGTAATGTCTTTTCACACCCATATGACAGCTAGCAGTGAACCATGGCGCCACTGTAATGCTTCGTACTCAAAGGAGGAAGATACAAAGCTGCGTATATGTAACAAAGATTCTTGACATGTTTCCCTCATGTTCAAGCGATAGTTTTTATAGATTGAATGGCATTGGCATAACTTAGACATGAAATTCAAAATCCTGGCTCCTGCAAAAAATTTTGTGTTGCCACAATAAAAAGCTACTGTGGGACTTACACTATTGCAGTGCATCCATACCAAGAACAGACATTAGCCTTGCCATTTTGACTTGAATAATGAAACTGAGGTAAAAAATCATAATCAATAAATAATTTAGCCCAAAAGGGCTTTGTGATTAATAGCAATATTGTTAAAATTGCAAATTACTGTGATCATTAGGTGATCTTGGCCATAGGAGAAATGTGGCTATGGGGATGAGTCCATTATTGAGGATGAAGCACTTGGATTTAGTTTTCTCCACAATAGCCAGTTTGCAATCAAGGGATGGGGAAGACTCCATCAATTCAGGTATTAGAAATCTCAAATTCATTGGTAAGATTCATAGGAATTCTGTTTTAGTAGGGTTACATTTTAGAAGATGGTTAGACATCTGCTTTTAGAGTGGGGTCAAGGCATTGAAGCATAGTAGGATGTCATTGAAGGATGACATTGTTAGGTAAGTTTTTTTTTAATCATCCATTATATTGGTAAATGATCCTAAAGTTACTGAAATTCTCTAAGGTGTAGGAAGTACTCCTGTCCCACCAATACCAACTACATTACTTATAATGGTGGCTGTATGAGACAAAGAAAGAGTGAAATGGGATTTCTATGAATAATACTGTACTTGAACGGTTAAAGGCTGCTTATAAGGAAATGTGTGAGATGTCAGCATAACAGTGTAGAGTGGGTAAAGAACAGAGGTGCATGAGCACCTCTCACCTTGTAGGGAGAGTGAAGGGGTTTAGTTCTTACCTGGCCTTAATTTGTGAAACCTGCAACAGGTAAGCCATAAAACACGTAGGTTGTGTGAAATTTGTGTAATTTGTTTGATTTGGGAAAATTATGTGTAATTATGCAAAATGAAAATCAGACATTTAGTACTATATTTTAGCTACATTTTATTGGGTAATGCTGCATGCTCATGTTCTGGTTGTTCGCAGTGTCTCTGTGCGTCTACTCTATAATTTTGACTCAAGGTCTAATAACATTCATATAGCATAATGGCGTAATTTGGGAGAATCTTGCATAACCAATTTAACATGAAATTTCAAAACTTACACAAAATTTCGCCTTGCCCTAATAGCACACCAGTGTGCACTGTGGAGAGGACACACTCCTCATGGATGGTCCATCTCCAGGAATAGTCTTTCACACCTGACTCCAGGAGAAATTTTCCTTCACCCTTCTCCTCTCACTCTAACATTTCTTTTTAATGTCCCTCACTGTGCATGCCTCCTCTTCCAGTTGCGTTTAGAGAATCTGGGAACTCCTGCCACAAGGCTGCCTTCTCTATTCCATTGAGGTTGTGCAGACCATGTAGTTGATTGTGGTATTTGACCACACATTTAACTATGATGGCTCACTCTTCCTCAGTGAAGTTTCTCTTCACCTCAAGCATTGTTGTCTGCATTCTATAAGCTAAATGTAGTTCCTGTTGGCCCAATGTCACTAACTCCAAGAGGAAGAGGGCAAAGCCAAGGGTGCGGGCTTTATTTATGTTTCATTAAATGAATGGGTGTCAGGTGTGTGAGATTTGGGTCATGTGTATGGCATTAACCTATTCAAATCCACTTAGAGGCCTCCGCCTATGTGCAGGAGGTCTCCAGCTCCATTTGAGAGGTTTTAACCTGGTGAGGTACCTCTGCCTCAAATAGATGGAACATAAAATACGGTAGTAAAATTACTTGTAGTAACTTTATAGTCTTATATTCAGAAAAAGGAGTGTCCACCCCTTTAATGGAGGGGATGGAGACGCTTAGGTCTTCATCTAGTTGTAAATCTACATTCTCAAATGGTGAGTGGCAAGAAGTGAAACTTTACATATAGATGTTGGAGTAGATCTACAACACAAAGATTTTCTTTCAATTTTAATCAAGCTTTCTAGAGGCATGTTGAAACATCCACATTAAGCACAGGCTACTCTACCAATACTCAATTTGCCTTTGAACTCAAAGAAACTAATTGCCCAGCTCAGTGCCACCAACAGAGTTTCTAAAATATTGCAACTTACTAATAGGATCACCAGTCTGTGTAGCAAAGAAGAAAAACATACTTTGAGGACACTGGAGTTAGATGCATGCACCATTCATGGTATAAGCACAACCCAATTCCCACATATATCGGTGGAACAGTACACTGTGCTTGAAAGCCAAACTAATAATGCAGTGAAAGAATACAGGAAC
The DNA here is from genome assembly GCF_964204655.1 of Triturus cristatus. Classification (NCBI taxonomy): domain Eukaryota; kingdom Metazoa; phylum Chordata; class Amphibia; order Caudata; family Salamandridae; genus Triturus; species Triturus cristatus. The sequence continues at coordinate 258,866,114 of NC_140593.1, read as the reverse complement.
CCTACCATATACCAATTCATAGGAATATAAAAAAGGAAACAGAGCACAGCTTTCAGGTATGTGCCAAAAGCAAGCCATAGCAAAACAATTAAGACACAAAGTTTGCAAAAAAGGCACCAAATGTATGAGATGTTAGCTACCAAATTTCTACTCTTTCTAAATAACCACAGTATATGCTAACTATTTATGTATGTAGTTTTATATATTGTGAGCTTAGCTAATAAACATTAGAACACATTGAATAATAACCTGGATTTAAAAGTCAAGTGAATCAACTGAATACACAATAAGAAGTGAAATAAGACAATGAGTTTAATTGAGTGAGGAATTGGACAAGCAGATGAGACATTCAGTGAGTTATTCAAAATGACTTCAAAAGAAGATCATTTTTTTGTGTTTTCCTAAAGGTGACGAGGCAGGTTTCATGCGAAGAACAGGCAGAATAGTGTTCCAGATCCTTGTTGAACTTTTTCTAAAAAGGCCTGTTTCATATAACCCTCTCACTTGAAGGTGGGAAGCTCCACAAGAAAAGATTCAGAATTTCTTGATTCATAATTCGCACCTGACGTTTTCAGCTTATGTGGCAGGTAGATGGAGGTGTAGTCTTGAAGGGTTTTAAGGTTAATACAGGCAGGACAGGAGTGATGGGATTAGATTTCATGTAGCCTGTAATAAAGCATGCAGCAGTGTTCAATAATACTCTGTGTGGTGCCAGGTATATTTATGATTCTGACATGACATGCTGGGCTGATGTGACATGCTGACGTGATGTGCTGAGGTGATGCTGAGGATCTGCGAAACCAGGCAAGGACACCAGAGGATGCCGGTGCACCGCCAAAGAACACTGCCGAAGAAGGTGCTAAAGTGACCCAATTGCCTGCCCTGCGGCATAGAGCTGGAGAGAGTGAGATTGCCGGGGAGAGCAGCATTAAGAGCTCTGCTGCGATTCCAGGGCTGTGGCTTCACCGAGTCAAAGAGAGGCCAGAAGTTGAGTACGGCTCCCACTCCTGCTCCTCCAGTATCCAGTTTCTATTGTGGGTCTCTTCTCCCTCTTTGGTTGCTGACTGGGTTCCCTGCTCCTTGGCCCTCAGGACTTGGCACATGATTGTCCTCTGTCCCCTCTAATTTCCTGGTTATTTAACCGTCTCCCCCAGTTCCTTGTGCTTTAGCTATGCCCGCAGTGGATCCAAATTGGGCTTGCACGTGGTGGAGGCAGTGGGAGGGATGGAGGGGAGCCAGGTACTTTAGATTCTGGAAAAGACCAATATATCTGGAATCTTGAATCCCAAGAACTTTGGAAACTCCTGCCGATCATCTTCCCTGGAGGATTCTGGTGGATTTTGGTGTATCCTGGTAGGACATGCATGGCAGAACTATAGAACAGAAATCCAGTCTACAGGCTTTAATTGTTCTGCAGTCAAGGTGTTGTGGCTTCTATGTATTATTTGGTATTAAGGGGAGCGTGAGAGAGAGTGCAGTGGCTGTAGTCAGTCCTTTCAGAAGGAGAGCCTCACCGAACAGACCCAGTTAAGTCGGGTGCAGTTGTAAGGTTGACTGGTGAGCCCTCATTCTGTCCCTACTCCCTCCTTTCCACTTTGAAGGCCTTACTCTCTCAGCTTATTGTCCAGGAGCTTGGGAACAAAAGCTGAGGGTGGCTGACCATCGCAGACTGTTGCTGTCTGTTGGTACCACTGTCATTTGGTGAGCTCCATTTTCTCTACTGCTGGTCTGGCTAAAATGATATTAAGGAAATGATGCTCTGGTTGATTGATAGCTGCAAATAATCCACCAGCCAATCTCCTGCAATTAAATAAATCTATTTGTCGGAACAAGTCCCAGTTTTCTCATCTATAATCTTATCCACTCATCCCAAACTTTTTTTCTACAAGTGGTAAAGAGTTGAATAAAATTGAGACGAATACCGATATGGATCAAGCCTCTACTGCGCATACAGATCCTTTATTCTCTTCCTGTACTTCCTCGTGCCAGGGAGACCGAGCTGACCAAAGCTTTCCTTCTTCATCAAAGTTTAGTTCATTATATAGTTCTTCTGGCTCAGAAGATGCAGGGACTGGTGCCAGGGAGGTTGATCCTACAGAGTTGGATGTTGCTCCATCAGACCTTGTACCTGTTGCTTGAAGATGAAATTCCTTTGAAAAGGCAAGAGACAAGAGGCATTTGGCAAAACAGGAACATTTCATTTAATTAAACAATGAGACTGGGAGATCAGTTACAAGTATAGGGTCAGAGGACTGTCTCACAGTGTGTATTTGTGAAGGGCACATTCACCCAATGGTATCAAGGTGCTGAATAACAGATGTTTATTGCTACCCAACTCAATGGTACTCATTTTACCGACCTCAGAAGGATGAAAGGCTGAGGGGACCCGCCAGGATTTAAACCTGTGACCATGAGGACGAATACAGGCCCCTAAAGTGGATGCATTAGTCCACTAAACCACCAGACCCCCATTTCAATTTACAATCGTTCTGCGGGTTTTTTTTTATACAGTTCATTGTATGCAATAAAGTATGTCCAGAGGTCCATGTAAGGTAAGAAATGAAATTGCTGGCTTTGAAGTCATAAATCAATTGTCTAATAGAAAGTACAGGTGGGCCTCAACCTTGCGTAGACACAATGCGACCAGTGGGTGATGTGTCCAGATGCCCAGCATGGGGTGCAAGTGATCACTGCTTGTGCTGTGTCACGATTGGTTATACGTTCCCAACTCATGTGGCATCTGACTTTATTGTGTTTTTTCGAGCGTGCATACCCTCTGGCAATGCGTGCTTTATTGGGGCCATTGTCCCTGGACCACTGTGGAGTCGCTACGCCTATTTGTTGGATAGATCTGGAATTTACTGTGCGTTTGTCTACCTGCTACGTGCCACCCCACCTGTCAGTCAGTGACACCAGCCTAGTCAACAAAGATGTGATTTCATATTAACATTGACTTTTTCAATATTGACATTCCCCCCCACTAGTTGATTTGTCAAGTACACTATCTGACTCACAACTTTCGACAATTACTTTATAGGGAATATGTTGCTTCGTATAATCGCTCTCGGTAATTACTACCTTCCTGGTTATTTGCATTTTACCCATTTTGAATATTACATTTTTACAGCAGGTAATCCCCAATTGTACAGACCCACACAAAACAGGAACACAATGAAAACTGGCAACAGCAATCTTCACAAACCAGTGATCCACTGGGGAGCGAGGAGAACCAATTTGAAAACCACTTCTGCTCAGAGGCACCTCCCTCCTCACACATGTCTCTTTGTAAGTTGTGCAGTGCTTGGATAGAAAGTGTCAATGTCCCATTGTCTTCGTCATTACCTGGAATGACATTGCAGCAGTCCGCACTGATCTTGGCACACACCCCTCCATCCATCGCGGTCATCAAGTCCAAAACATATGCTGCATCACCATAAGGCAGATTGTGTCCAGTAGTTCCTTGATTGAATTAAGGCAGAGTTCAGTGCTATTTTAAGCATTTCCCAACTGGGTATTTGCAACCAGAGCGCATTGGCTTTGGCTGGAGAGTCAAGAAGGGAATCAACTCTCCTGCAGAAACTTGTGTGTCAGTGAACAGTCTGAATTCCTCCGGAATGTCCTTATACTGAGCCCAGACAAAATAGTCCACAGTTCTTTCTCACTACCCTGGTGCATCAAGGTTGTCTTCTTCCTTAATGGGTGCTGGTATAGGTCCGATAGTTCTTCTCCAGGAATGACGAGGATCGCGGTTTGTATGGTGATTATGGAACAGAGTCTGCGCCATCCAGGGATGAGATGAGTCTAGGCAAACTCGCTGCACTGCCAGTAGAAATCCCTCAGCGTGGAGGTGCCCCATTGCATATCCGGAATGTGCATGGTCGTGCTGCAGTTTTCATTCGTGCCCATTGGAGGAGTCCTTTTACCTCTGAAACACAAGGTATACAGTGTAAGTTTCTGTTCAATTAGGGGTTTCCCCTTCCCTTCTAGCCAAGTGTATCCACCCAATCGGACTCCCAGATTTTATGAAATGGGGTGGTCATGCTCTCATTCAACCCTCTCCATGTGACTCATTCCCCAACTTATCCTCAAGCTGGGTGGCCTACAAAAGCACTGTCGGGGTTGCACTTGTTTTTAAAAAAGACTGCCTCAGATGCACTAAGGTCCACACTTGGACCACAAATGGAGGCGGGAGTGAATGTGTTTGTGCATAGATTTGGGCGTTTGGTAACCTCCAAGAATCTCTTCTCTGGGAAGTCTCTGGGCCAAACAGTATCCTCCCCTATGGCACCCTTGCTGCACATTCTGTCCAGCTCAGTTTGGGCATCACTATGCTTGGTGAAAAGGTATAAAGCCGTTGGGTTGGTTTTGTATTGAGCCAGATTCACTACTACCCTGCGGGGTTCTACTTTGTTGGGTTCAGTTTTGGCCCTAATTCTTCATACATAAATGGGAAGAAGGCATTTTGGGTTTTTTCAGGGGCTATCTCTTGGGATGAGTAAAGTCTGTCTGCACCTACTGCATGTGGTATCAAGGAGCAGACATAAAATGACCTCTCTGATGTTTCGGAGCCCTCTGTGGTCATGTGCTGATTCCATGTGTTCTGCAAAAGGGCGCTGTGTGGTGCATGTTGGATGCTACTGTTTGGATTAGTGCAATTGTAAATGACATGGGAGAGATCCCTATGCAAGCGCTGTGATAATTTTTTAACAGACTCCATTTGACTAGGCAGTTCCTCAACAGTGAATAGGTGCGGTAGCACCCATAATAGAAAAGGGTACATAACAATGAAATAGCAAGTAACTTGTTATTGGACATTGCAGGTCTTGGTATGGATCCCTTGGGAGATGTCTGTGGTCCATCGGTTGCTGTTGTTACCCTAATAAGTTCAAACAGAGTGTTAGAAATGGGGGTCTCTCGTTGGCAAGTTGTTACCCTGTCCAAGTAGGGACCCTTCTTCCTAGTCAGGATAAGGGGGATACACTTCTAAAATAACCTCTTATCACCCCCTTGGTAGATTGGCACAAGCAGTCAGGCTTATCTGAGAGGCAATGTGTAAAGCATGTGTACATCACCAACAGTAATACAGTGAAAACACTACCAAGGGACACCACAATAGTTTTAGAAAAATAACCAATAATTTTTCTGTACAAAACAAGACAAAAACCAAAACAAAATCCACCATACATTACTCAGAAATATCAATAAACAAAAATAGACTTAATATACAGTTCCTTGAAGTCGATAGCTCGGTCTGGGGCTATCACATCAGCCTGAACAACAATTCCAAACACTTCTGGCTGACTTCAGAGTCGCTGGCCAGCTACGGTGTCAGGAAGACCCACAAAACAGTACCTTTAGAAATGCAGGGCGTCTGTGACCTCGCAGTGAGCTCCGAAGAGCCGGCATCGGCAGGTGTCAGTTCCAGAGGTTGGTGCAGGAGTCATTGGGCCCTTGAAGTCACACGCGTACCAGATGTAAATCCTCGCGATGAAGTCGGGAGTGGCGGTGCTGGCTGGCATCGGGGTTGCGGTGAAAAGTGCAGTGGTGCGGCATGAGGTGCTCTCAGGTTGTGGTTCAGCAGCGGCTCGGTGACAGTCGTCCAGCTGTGCCGGTGAGACCAGGGCTGCAGTGCAAAGTGGTAGTTCCTCCGCACAGCCTCTCCTGCTCTTCTTCTTGGCAGCTATCTGAGTCAACAAGAGTTCTAAAGTTCTGGGGTCTGGTTCCTAATATTTATAACACATTCCCGTTTGTTCTCCTGTGGCAAAGAGTCTCTGTACTTGACCCAAACCGGTTCTGTTCTCTCTGGTCCAGCTTCCTGGCAGGAGGTGGAGACAGCATTTTGTAAGGCAGGCGAGGCCTATTCGGGTGCTCCTTCACCTACTCCATATGCAGCCCAGGTCTATTCAGCCCAGCCCTGACTCATCAAGGTAAGTCAGGACACACCTAAACCCCCTCAGTGGCTGTCTACACTGAATGCACATTCCCAGCATCTATCACTCCAAAGCCAGACAGTCAATCCACAACCCAGCAGATGCACACAAGATGGTTAAGCAAGTAAATGCGCACATTCTAAAAGAAGCATTTTCATTCACATAATTTAAAAAACATCTTTCTAAAAGATGTGTGATTAAATTCTGAGGTCAGAGAGCCCAAACTCCACTTCCCTATCTTGTCCCAATAGGAAGTTATAGTTGTAATATTTTACAAAGTATCTCCTATTTTATCCTATGGGCAGCTAGCCTTTCAATAGGGAAAAACTAGATACACTGTATTTCACTATAAGGACATGTCACACACACCAGTACATGCCCCACCTTGCACATATGCACCCTGCCCATGGGGGTACCTTGGCCTACCTGTGTGGTGTCTTAAATGTAAGAAAAGGGAAGGTTTGGGGCCTGGCAAGTGGGTGCACCTGCCAGGTCAACATGGCAGTCACAACTGCGCGCAGACACAGCAGTGGCAGTGGCAGGTCTGAGAACTCTTTGAAGGGCTGCTTGTGTGGGTGGCACAACCAGTGCTGCAGGCCCACTAGCTGCATTTGATTTACAGGCCCTGGGCACAAACAGTGCACTGTACTAGGAATTTAAAGGTCCAATTTATACTACGTGCAAAATATTATAAAGTGCATAGTACTTTGAACTGAGGCATTATCACATGACAAGGCATACGCTTGTTTGACCACCCTCCTTGATGAAGAAAATGCCATCAAAAGTGCACAGTGCACAACGGAACCTGGTTAGATAAAATCAAAACTGAGTCTCAATAGAAAAAGATAGTTCAAATTGTGCAGGGGCAGGAGGCAAACGGGGGTCTCCCATATCAACATGTTGGTAATTAATAAGCCTCATTAATAATACCTTTGGCATTCAGGGGAATTCCCTCAGGGTTTTCAAAAAAGTATTCCAGACCAATCTTATGGTATTTCCTCCTTAAATATTGAAACCATGAAATCTTTAAAACATTGTCTAATTTTGGGCAGTCTTTGATAACGTGAAATCCTCAGAGGTCCATATTTTGGCCCATAGGAACAAAGAGGCACTGCCTATACAGTCTTCTATAAATTCTAGGCCAAGTTCTGTGTGGAAGAATAGGGTAGGAACGCTTTTCGGGAGCATCAGTAACCTTTTTATAAATGTATTTCTGATTATTATAAGCTGTTGGCTTTTAGCGTGGCCCCAAACTCAAGCTCCATACATGGCAATAGAGAGACATTTGGCTCTATAAAGGGTAATTAGTTCCTTCACAGGCTTATGCCCCAATTTACAAGCAGAAGAGTGCATCCATCACCCTACTTTTCTGCTGTGCTCTTAAGGTTAAAAGTGATTCCCATCTCAACTGGCTATTAAAAAGATTGCCCAAGTATGAGAAATTATTGACACTTCTTTCTCTACACAATAAAAGTTTTGGTTTTAGTGGTTTTAGGTCTGCATACCATTGTATACGATTTTATAAAATTAACTTTTAAATCAAGCGAGGTCATAAAAGCGGTAAAAGCATCAAGAGATTTCTGCAAACTCATAGCTGTCCTTGCTAAAAAACGGTGTCGTCAGCATAAGATAAAAGCGGGACAGGTTTATTGCCAATTTTGGGAAAATCACGTTCCTTACTGAATAATAAAGCCTCCCACCAATTTGTATAAATTAAAAACAGGAAGGGGACTGGGATGCATCCTTGCCTGACTCCCTTCATAGAAATAATTGGGTGTCTTTTTTCCCCTTTACTGCCATATCTTATTTTGACTGGAGTGAAGCCTGGGGAGTAGGGTTACTAATGCTTTTTCCACACCCATACATTCCAATATAGCCCATAACTTATCTCAGCTGACAGCATCAAAAGCACTAGATAGGTCCATGAAGGCCAGATGGATAGAGCTCTTCATGGACCTTACGTGCTTCTTAATAATTAGAAATAAATTAAGACATTGTTCAGTTGTACCCAGCCCTCTACTAAAGTCATATCGAGTAGTGGGCATAATCCCATTTTCTAATGCCCAATCTTCCAAGCATGCAAGGAGGACCCTGTCCAAAACCTTAGCTGTGGCAACTATCAATGAAATGGGCCTATAGAACGCCGGGTCACTTCTTGCTCCTTTTGTAAAACTAGGACCACTGTTGCTTCCTTCCATGATGAAGGCAATGGGCCAATAATAGCTGCTTTGGAGATATTCATTAGCAAAGGTGCCCAGAGTTTAAGATTATTTTTAAAGAGGTCAAGGGGCACCCCTTGTGCCAGGGACTTTTAGACAAATGCCCTGTGATAGAGCAACCTCCACCTTGTCCACTGTAATGGATAGACTTAGTTTGGTGGCTAAAGTTAGGTCAATAGCTGTTTCCCCTGTTTCATCCTCTGGCCCCTTATTGTAAGGGATTAAAAATGCCTGCAAAACTGGGCTTCTCATATTTCTCCTAGGATCAGTAAGTCCGTCTGCCTCACCTCTTCGGTAAACAATTGTCGATTAAGGATTTCCCAGAATTTTTTAGACTCTTTGAGTGAGCCAGATTGTTCTAAGTCCTCCCACGTCATCTTCCTTAACTCCTTTGTCCTATCTTCAATCACCCTTTGATTAGCTCCCTATCCTGGGGGGAATAACGTAGTGAACTTTTTAATTCCTTGTGGGCTTTGGAGCATTCTGTATTGAACCATCGCACCTCAAGCGGTTGCTTTTGGGTGACCTTCGTGATCAGCCTCTGCTCTACATCACGGCAAAATAACTTGCAAGCCCGAACCACTTCTGCCTGGGAACACTCAAACTGTAAACATCTGTCTATTAGGTTATAATTACTTATAATAGTATCCTCCTCAACTTTTACCGGGTTTACATGTCCCCAGTTCAGCCTACATCTATTATTAGAGTTAAAATGGATTGGACGATTATCACCACATCCCCTATTTGGTTGCAGATCAAAAGAAGCAATGAGAGAAATCACTCGCCCAATTTGACTCAACCTTAAAATCCTGGACCAAAGTGACGAAGTGCTTTGACATTAACATAAAACCAATCGAGCTGGCCCAACCCCCACCAATGAAAGTTGGGTGATCCAAAGAAGGCTTAAAAATATAGTTATCTTAAAAACTTAGATCATTGGCCATAAGAATAAAATTTAGTGTATCACCCTGGGTAGAGTGAGTAAAGTGAGTTAGGGGCTGCCCCTCAATGTCTTTCAACACACACTCACACACTGAGAACTAAACTTTCAAATTGTACAATTAAAATCACCAACCCATAAAAGACAGAATGGTTGCCATTTCATGGTTGCTTTCGTAAGTTCCACTTGCTCTACTACTTGACAATTCCCTTTGTCAAAAATGTTATGGTACCAATTTGCCAATAATATTCTAACCTTGGCCAGGCCTGAGATGGTTATTAGTTGGAACCAAGGAGATACACTTATACATTTGACTACTATAGGTCCATGTTTAACTGCAATGAGCACCAAAATACCACCCTTAGCTCTCCCTGATGAGGATTGAGTTGAGGGAACACAAAAAGAGCAGTAGCCATCAATAAAAATATCTTTTAATGAACTGGTTTCTTGAAACATAAAAGGTCAAAACCTTTAATGAAACCCACCCAGACCTCATTGCCCAATTTAGAGTGAATGCCTGTTATGTTACATGATATTGTTTTAAAGTTTTCCGTGGCAACAACTGCCTGCTGAGCAGGGCCCTGATTTAAGCTGGCAGGCACCTCAAATATGTCATCCACTGGAGTAACCGCTTCTACAGATACATTTACCTCCTCATAAGTCATACCCAGAAGATTTTTTTCCTAAGTTGGCCAGGCTTCCCTCAACATCTGGTTGACAGGACAAATCCTGCAGTCAATCAATATCTGTTAGACCAGAAAACACTATTGACAGGGTGATAGGCTGGGAATTACTAAAATTGCCTTGTATTGGATCTGGAATGATTTTGCATTTTTCGGAGGTATAAGCCCATCTGAGGAGGATAAAAGAACCTTATGGGATATGCCCTTGTGGGTCCATTCTCCCCCAACCCATCCTTAATGGATGTATGACATTACAACGCGTGTCATTACAACGCGTGCAGTTACATCGCATGCATTACAACGCATACGATGTTACAACGCTATGCCATTACAACGCAGGTCTTTACATCGACTTGCGCTAGATGGCGTGCTAACATTAGAAAAGTGTAATTTACTATTCCAACTCCAGTCCACTTAACAGTAGGGAAGGTGTTGGGATGGTAAACTACACTATTTGTAATGTTAGCATGCCATCTAGCGCATGTCGATGTAAAGACTTGCGTTGTAATGGCATTGCGTTGTAACATCGCATGCGTTGTAACGCATGCGATGTAAAAGCTGCGCGTGGTAAAAACCGCGTTGTAATGGCTGTTCCCCATCCTTAATGTGCTGCAACACAAAGAATGTACATCGTGGGTCCCTGAAGGTGAGGATCACACAGTCACCCCGCAAAGATTTCAGTGTGTGGCCTAACCGACTCACCCCTCATGCCATAATAATGTTATCAAACAACTTACTGGCAATTTATTTTGCTACAGCACCAATGAGCAGATCTATTTATAAGGCTTTAGCAGTCTGGGGACTTCAGCTAATACCATGATATAGGGGGTGCAGTCAGGTGGTAGATTTAATAAATGTTGTGCATCTTCCCTGCCCCTGTCAGTAGATGAGAATGGTGAACAATTGGTGAATACATGGTGCGATCACCCATTGGTCTGCCTGTTCTGACCAAAAGTGTCACCCCCCTTGACACGCCTCCCATGATCTCCTAGATGGAATCATGATTAATCGGAAAAGTAGACTTATTGGGCTCAGCTACATTCGAAGTGGGGGAGTGTGTAATAGTCGAGGGGGCGCCTCTGTATGTGGGGCGGCGTCATGATTATCAGTGTAGGTAGCTGCCTCCCTTACCTGGCTGTGTGATGTTTCATTTTTAGAGTTCCTCACCAATTAACAGAGCTGATCTTCAATATGACCCAGATGTTTGAAAATAGGGTTTGATTTACTTTGGTGAGGAAGGAAGCATCCAGTGTCTCTAGTGAGGCCCCTCTCCTCAAACCACCTCTTGCCCTGTTGGAACTCCCATTTGAAGGCTTCTTCCTTGTTTTTCTAATCACAGGGCACTGATGCTTTTACTAGGGATCTATCTCTGCCCCCTCTACCCTTTTTCCTTTTCCCTCCTACAGCCTGTCAGCATCTGGGCTCCCCCATAGACAGGCTAGGTGTCTGCGAGTTTGAGCTACATTTCTATAACAGTTGTCTTTAATGATAATGTTCACCTTTGGCAAAAGTGGTAATGGGGGCCTGGCCTCAGTGTCACTTATAAAAATGTCCGAGGAGGCCAGAGGAGAAACTGATGGAATAGGGACAAGTGAAAGTCTTTTCTCTGTTATTTTAATTTCCTTGTTAATTACCCCCACAGCCTTCTGCAGAAAACCATCCAGTGTGGCACTAGCGGGGATTGCAACTGCTGTGGCTTTCTGCCTCCCTATGATTAGTATCCCACTTACAAACAATATGTAAAAGAATCAAAATTGTCACCTCAAATGATCATGGCCCATTGGCAACTGCAGACGAAGCTTCGCCTCTGCTTAAATCTTCAGAGATTCCGTGGCAGAAATATAAGAACTGGATCCACACATGACAGCTAAGAGAGTTGGCCCAGCCCAGCCTCGATCAGCAGCGGATGGGCATAGATGGGCCCGCTCTTGGCTTGGTCTTTGTCCAGGCACTTCCCACACACGTCCCGTGCTGTGGGAGCCCGGTGGACTTTTAACAAGCGCCTTTTGGCACGGAAGAGACTGAGCCACTTCCTACGGCTTCCTCTGCCGCAGAGATGTCTGGGGCTTGTGGTCCACCCCCACTCTGCAACAACAGCAACGGCTCACATGCTGCAGGAGCCCTGTGGGCTTTTAACAAGCACCTCCTGATGCAGAAGGGACTTGACAGCTTCATGCGGCCTCCTCTGCCGAGGAGGTGGCTGGGGCTTGTGGACCGCCCCCACTATGCAACAACAGCAATGGCTCCCATGCTGTGGGAGTCTGGTGGGCTTTTCACAAGCACCTCCTGGTGCAGAAGGGACTCCGTGGATTCTTCTGTCGTCGAGTTGGCTGGGGCTTGTGGTCCCCCCACTCTGCAACAACAGCAACGGCTTCCATGCTGCAGGAGCCCAGTGGGCTTTTAACAAGTGCCTCCTGGCATGGAAGGGACTCGGTGGCTTCCTGTGGCTTCCTCTGCCCTGGAGATGACTGGGGCTTGTGCCCTTTCCCCATTCTGCAACAACAGCAACGGGTCCCGTGTTGGGGGAGCCTGGTGGGCTTTTAACAAGCATCTCCTGGCACGGAAGGAACTACGCGGTTTTCGGTGACTTTCTCTGCTGCGAAGATGGCTGGGACTTGTGGTCCACCCGCACTCTGCAACAATAGCAACGGCTATCTCCTTTATTCAGTAGTAAGGTATTCAAGTGTGTAACTCTCTCTCTCTCGCCACCTTCCACTGCTTCAGAATTGGGCACTGGTGCCACTCTTCCTGTGTAGCTCATTCGTGCCCTCTATTTTGTAAACAGCTCGAAGCACCTCAACCTCAGATGGGAGTGGGCATTCATTTCTTGGAGTATGTGGCACCATTCAATACTTCCCCATTGCTCAGCCACATGATGGAAGCAGCTGGTTTGGCATTATGTGAGTGGCAGGTCAGAATTAAGGGTTCTCCAGCCTGAAGAATAATAACTGGCCCCCTGAGATGACTGGATCGTCTGGAGGAACAGGGTGGTATGAAATGGTCCTATGATCCTATGAAAAAAACAAGTAGACAGCGCCCAATCGCAAAGCCAAGGGGGTGGCCCTGCTTGGTTCTTCCTGGGGCTGACCACAGCAGTGTAGAGTCAAATCTGTAGTCTACATCTGTTCTGGTGAGAGATTTGGCCCCCTGGCCATCTTGGATGTAATGCTTTAGCATTGGGAACACTGGCTTTCATGCCAGCCTGTAAGACCAGCACTGGAGTCATGACAATTGTTCATTTTCCCTAAGCCAATGCTCTCTCTCTCACCACAGCAGTATGTACCACCGTCAGAATCTTTGCTGGCAGTGCAAAACACATCCCAGCATTGGTGTAAAAATGTGATTTATATGTACTTGGTACAGTGTCTCTATTGTTGAATGTAATATAGGTATATCCTGATGCAACCGCAAAGATGCGAATCAGCAGGATTGTTGTATTGACATGTGTGTGTAACTATATTGAAGCTAGCATGTCAACTTGTACTGAAATCTAAATCTGTGTGTGTTCAGTTGTCCAATGTGTGCTTGACAACTGTAGGCAAATCAAGTTGTAGAATGGTTTAACATGTTCCGCATTATCTGGAATGTATGTTCTGCCAAAATTTCGGAATCCCAATATGGATTGAAGTTTCTTCAATGTGTTTAGTGGTTGAAAAAAGTGCACACTTATCTATGAAGTGTGTTGCAAGGCTTTTGCCTTCACTTCACATCTCATTTTCCAGAAACGGGACATTGAGGTGGGCAATGTTTAATTTTTTAAAGTTACATTTATAGCCCATGTGAGCAAGTCCCAGAACTATGGGCCTGACTATGATGGCAATGAGACCGCCACAGACTGGCAGACGATGGAGGTCTCCCCGTTATAATAACCAAGTTCACCACTTGCCACATTAGGATGGTGGGCGGTGTGTTAGCGGTCGGCAAGACTGACTGACATGCATTCAAGTGCGTTGAAGGAAATTGTATTCCTTACAATGGTGGAGGTGCCTTCCAGGCACTGCCGTATGGATTACAATGTCCATTTCTGCCTGCCTTTCCCGCCATGAAAAGGCAGGGGGAAAGGGACTTCGGGGGCATGTACTGGGCCACCTCTTCCCCTTCACCCCTTCCCCTGAACATGGGACCTGGGGGGCATGGTGCCTGCCACATAGTGCAGGGAAATGTGCAGTGTCCCCTTTTTGTCTTGCGGCCCGTGCGGAAGCCAGTAGCACATGCTGCAATACAAAATATAGGTATTGCGACCCCCGTGGTGGTGGTCGCGATGTAATGGCTATGTTGGGATCACCGAAAAACTGTTGGCCGGTCCTGTTGCCGACACAGTGCTGGGCGTACGTCAGTTGTAATCAGCCCCTTTGTTATCTACTCTTATCAAGTGTGTAGAAAGGTCATCATCCATCAAATAAATGTTGTCGACATAGGATAATGCCTAATCATCAAAAGTTTGCAGAAGTTTTGTAACCCGGGCTCTACTACAAATGTTCTTGCCACTGTGACCAAATGTCTGTAATCTAATACTAGATGATTTTAACGATTTGGTTTATTTACTGGAAACAAGGGCTTATTCATAGGAGAGGGACAACTTTGTTCTACACCTTCATATTCAAGTTGTGTAAGAATCTCTCCAACTTCATTTGAAGCCTAATTTTTATTGGGGTATTGTCTTTGAGATTGTGGGGTTGACCTCACTGGTATTGCATGATAAGGGGAACCATCATCCCACCACACATGGTTGTGGTATAATGCAGGAGCCAGTGCTAATGCCCACTACTTGACGTATGAATGTTTAACTGATTCTGGGACAATGTTGAAAAAAGCAGGTAAAATTACCATCCCTTAGAGCAAACCATCCCAAATTTCGGTGGCCAATCCGTTCAGCCAAGAAAATATTGTAGCCAAGTGGCAGGTTCTCCCAAAATAGACCATTAATGTAACTATGAACATCCTCCTCCAATTGGAGTTGCATCTTGTATAAATTATGTGGGACACTTACCCTAGTATATAGTGTTTACGCGTGGATATAGTCACTCAATGCTACTGCCACTAGACAATCCATCACTTTCCTATGAACTATTGTGATTTCTGCTGCTCTGTCCAGCATGGTCAGAGCCCACTCCCCACTCAAAGCAGTGTCCTCAATATCCGTGACATGCTTGACTTTAAGTCCTGTTACCTTCTTCTTTTTGAATTGGCGCTTTGACTGTTTAGGATTGTTTTCCTTTTTTATTATGCAGTCAGAAGAGCATTGTAAGTCCTTCCTTGGTTTCACTGATTTCTCTGATCCGTACACTGACCATCAGCTTCTCGAATATCATTTTTCAGATGTTTCCTGGAAGGAACGAGATGAACGTGTATCAGTATCCTGATACCTGTCAGGCATTAAACATATTATCATGGTTTCGCAAACTATAGCACCTTTGAGTGGCCTCTTGTTGAGGAGATCCACCCTGTGACTTAGTCTTTTCATTATGTTTCTTATTATCCGACTTCTTCTTAGAATAATTGGGTGCTTGCTTTGAGTTTTTCTTTTAAGAGTTACTCTTAATTTGTGGTTTTATAGGTCTGCCTCCAAAATTATAGATGCATAGGTTTCTTTAATAATTTTAAGTAACTCCCCCTCTTGTTCTCTCTGAGTTAAGTTAGTGAATCGTTGGCATACTGCCAACACTGCTCCTTCCCATTTAATGTTAGTCACCATAATAGCGGATAGTGCAGCAAAATTGGCCATAAGTTTCATCCCCAAATCTAGGGCAGGGACATCCCGCACTCATTTTGAATCTGTTGAAGCCCTTCTCGCATAACAGGTAATGAGCGTGCACCATAAGTCCTTGTATATACTGCAGTGAAGACTGTGCCCTAAGTAGGGCAGTCCTCCACAGGGGGTGTATCCCCATCAGCAAGTTTATTGTAAGAATTATGTGTTTTTCCTTGAGTCCCGTATGGGGAAACACCGCTTCAAACGGACTTGTTTTTTGTGCAATCCAGGACAGAATCTCCTCCAATCTGACGGGAATTTTACCCATAAAAGCATTGATAGTCTGTGGACTAATCCCTAATGTAACCAATTGGGTTTGTGCAGCCTGGGCAGTCCTCGCAGGATTTAATGTTATTGTTCGCATAACAAACTATATCAGACTTCAATATATTATGATTACACTGTTAAGTCATCTGAGTAATTTTGGTGCTGTCCATTTAGTCAGGTTTGGAAGTGGTGTGTAACCAGCTACGACCAGCAATGAGGCTCCTTTATTGCTAAGAAAACCTTTTCTAACTTCTTCTATAGTGTTTGGTAGGTTGCCTCCAAAACAATTTTGATGTTCTTGGTATGTTAATGGTATTTCTAGAGCTTTGTAAGCAGTATAGGTTTTTGGAACGTCATTTGCAGTGTAAGTGTGAAACATTCTTGTGCAGTCATTCGCTGCTGGGCATGTAACTCATGAATAGAATACCTACATCCTAAATGCTTCAAGTGCCTCAACCACAAAGGTAACATCCCATCTGCAAGTGTGAGATCATGTTGTAGCAGCTTCTGAGTAACTACATGTCTGCAGTTCTCAGGTATATTTAATGCTGCTGGTTCAGTCATGAGGATGTATTGTAAATTCAGAGAGTGTACTCTTATAGGGGAACCCTTTGACAGGCTCAAGCCTGAACAACCTATAGCTAATACATAGGGTTAACCTATTCAGCTGAGGAGGATTTTTACCGAACACCAAGAACTTCTCCTGTTAATAGGTGAGAAGGTGTATTTGGGCATACAAAAGAAAACAACTTAGGCAATCCATTTAATAGGAGCCCATTGTTGGTGGTGCCATGTTATACAGCTTGTACCTCCCAAAACTGGGCGTTTGTTGGACAACATAAATGTTATGATTGCACCAGACTGATTCTGTGCACACCCTCAGGATATGTTGCTTCTAGCCCACACTCCATCATCTGCACTACTTAACTTACAGGGTAGTAAATATGTGTGAAGCCTCAGAATATGACAACCCAGAACCCCCAAGAAAATTGTGGAAACCATTTTGCTTGGCCTCTCGTGTATACCCAAAGAAATACACAGGAAATACTCAGCAAAGCTTTTCACTATTTATTGAAGCATTGTGATTCTTCTATAAAATACTTAAGCTGTGATAATCAATACAATGAAACAGATTTGAATAATTAGTCTTACAAGAATACTAAAAAAGATGAACAATTCCCACATTACGCTAAGCGAGTGAGCATATGCGGTCATATCAACAGAGCTGGAATTCTGGCATGTAATGACCTTGCAGTGTCAGCTGAGTGCTTCTCTTGCCAAAACAATCAAGTGGTTCTGTATCTATAATACCAGCACCCATGTGGCTATGTCGCAACATCTGTCAGGCTGCAATTGTTTATTCTAGTTGGATAGTATTGTCGACTATTGGACAATACCATAAACAACATTTGTTCAGTGAACTTTATCCCTTGTACTAATGTTCAAAGTGTCGTGATAGTGTGCCTAATGAAGTGGAAATGTAAGCAATGCATATTCAGAGAATGTTATACTACATGTTCATGCTTGAAAATGTATCTCAAAAGCCACCGTGTTTGAAAGAGAAGACAACTTAAGAAACGTGAGCATGCAAATGTTGTATTTCTAACCCGTGCTATCCTGACCACCTCACAGTTGGTTAAGCAACAGCCACAATCCATCGCAGGATGAAGCACAAAAAGTCACTAAATTAACCTGTGCTTAACCCTGGGTTCATAGGCACAAAAAGCAGTCAGGCTTTGCTTAGAGGCACTTTGTCAAGTATTTATGCAGCAGAAAAACTGTAATAAAGTGAAAACATAACACAAGAAAGGTCTCACACCATTTAGAAAACTAGAGTACACCTTAATGAATTATTTGACAACAAAATGACAACAATCCAATCAATTGAACCAGAGTTATGAATTTTTTAAGTTTATAGTAAAAGATAGCACCTCAAAGATCAAAGAATCAACCGCGAACATCTAGTACTGCGAGGCCGGGTAAAAGTAGAAAAAATGGCCAACCACGATGGAGCACGGTTCAGATACACAAAGTAGATTGTTCCCGGGCAGTGCTTACCTTGGAACTTGGTTGAAATTTTGAGAAAACATTTCTCAGAAGGTAAAGTTCAGCAGGGCAAGGCTACAGGAGGTGTTTGAGGAGAGAACATTGTCATCAGATAGCCTTGCAGTAAAGTCATGGTAAATATTTCTACGTTCATACATAGTCTCTAAAATGGAAGTCGAAAATCTCCAGCAGGACGTGGCAGAGGGCTGTAGCTGAAGACAGTTCCATGATGAAGCATACCCCTGTGGTAAAGGACTAATGGAAAGGATTTGTTGCTGTGGAGAAGAGCGTAACAAGAGAAGCCGCACAAAATCAATCCGACCGGTGATGTACCTTGAGCGGATACTTGAACATGTTAATCTGGGTCTCCTCCTTGATCTCAGAACAGCTTTTAGCCCAAAAAATTTCAAGTCCCCACTTTTGGATTATGGCAATTTGGTCACCTTCAGCACCACTTCAAAGGGTCCAGGACTGGTGGGGCCTCACTTGGAGGATCAGGACTCACTCCGGCTGGGTTCAAGTTGAGGTCCAAGGTGAGGGGAACCATATGTGTCTCTGAGGCTTAGATCAGGAGGCCAACAAACTAGCCTTATGGAGCTTTTCTGGTGGGCCTGGGTTCTAGTTGCAAGTCCAGTTCTTCTTTCCGAGGCAAGAGGACAGCAGGGCAGAAAGGAAGCAATTCATCTAGTCTGCAGCAGGCCACCAATCCAGCAGAGTGGCAGTCATTTCAGCAGCACCGTGGTCTTTCTTTCTGGCAGGGTATCCACAGGTCCAGAAGTGTACTGAAGAGATTGTGTCTGAGGGCCTATTTTCATACCCTTGTGCCTTCCTTCTGGAAAGTGGGACAAGCATTCAGACAGTGGCTATGAAGTGCATGGAATTTCCTGACTCCCCTGCCATGGATCCAAACTGGCTTCAGTGACAATGTGAAGTTGATGGGTCCTTTGTGTGAAGGCAGAAAACTCCCTCTTCAGTTCAGATTGGGGCTTTGCTCAGCTCCCCCCATCCTGCTAGCAGATGTCACATTGAGACACACTTAATCCTCCTATAGTGCAACAGTTTGGGAGCAATTCACAAAGTCTAACTGTTGGTTACACCCAGTCATGTGACCCAAGACAGGCTGCAGGCACAAATGGGCTAAGCGCAGAAAAATGCCAACTTTCAATAAATCTGTTAATAAAGGAAGGCTTGGGACCTGGGCACAAACTAGATTGGACACCTTTGAACTTTATAAACTAACAAAGTATCTAGTTGCCACAATTTATAATCCCCTCAAAACAAAGGTACCAATGTTCTTATTTCATTAGCCCATATGATTTATTTCACTTTTCTTTTTTCATTCTCAAAAAGTTTTTTTTGCATTATTACATATCTCTGTGAAGGGCAACACTTAATTGTACAACCAAAAGTTCAAACATATATCAAAAACACATTTGTTTACACATAAATATACACAAATCATATAATGACAAACCAACATATTCGTGTCTGTAACGAAACACAGTGTAAATGACCTTTCTTTGACCAGTCCTTCATTTACATGTTAACACTTGGTAGAATATTCCATTTGTTGCTATGTATGCTATGTCCTGCTAGTGTAGAATGCCTTGGGGCTGCTACCTCTGAATAATATTAAGGGGAGAGTTACTACATTCTAAATCTCTCTCATGCATTTTTGAATTGTTTGCGAGTGTTCTTTGCCCAAAGACATAGGCCAACACCTTTCAAACCCCTGACAGTTTAGGGGGTTCTCCTCAGGACCAGGACTTGGTCGTTTCTGCGAAAGGTAATGTAAAGGAGCATGTTAGGAAATGTTAAATATGGTTTAACCTTCTTAATTAACTCCACAATGTTATCTATTATCCCAGAGTACCTCTGTTCGTTCTTGTGCTGAGTCGTTCAGTAGAAAATATAACCCAAGTTTGTGCTTAGAGAAAATAAATTCCTGTGAAAGGAACATGCAAAGTTTTAGTCCAATTTTTAGTGTAAGGCTTCGAGCAAATTAGAACAAGCCAACTTTGACCTGGGACTTATGTAACAACGCTTTTTTTATGTTATGTTCCATCATAATGATTTTACTTACCTTGTGATTCATAATTAGCTGTTCTTCCTCTTTAGAACCAGCAATGTTTTGCTCCACGCCTGTAAAGTAAGAGAGCCGTTTGTTTGATGCGTTTTGACCTAACACGCTTGTTTTAAACAAAAGCTGTTCACCTATTCACACAGTGTGTCGGACCACCGCTTATGTGTTTGTTTCATGTCAGAAACTGTTTGATTCAAACTTGCCTTCGATACTAGCTATGACAGTTTGGGAACAAGCAGTTTTGAAACATAACATAAAAAAAAGTTGTTACTTAAGTCCCAGGTCAAAGTTGGCTTATTCTAATTTGCTCTAAGCCTTACACTAAACATTGGACTAATACTTAGCACATTCCTTTCACAGGAATTCGTTTTTTAAAAGCACAAACTTGGGTTATATTTTCTACTGAACAACTCAGCACAAGCACAAACAGAGGTACGCTGGGATAATAGATAACATTGTGGACTTAATTAAGAAGGTTAAACCATAGTTAATATTTCCTAACATACTCCTTTACATTATCTTTCACAAAAGCAACCAAGTCCCGGTCCTGAACAGAGCCCCCTAAACTGTCAGCGGTTTGAAATTCGTTGGCCTAAGCCTTTGGGGAAAGAACATTTGCAACTAAATTGAAAGTGCATGAGAGAGATTTAGAATGTAGTAACTGTCTCCTTGATAATATTTAGAGATACCAGCTCCAAGGCATTCTACACTGGCAGGACATAGCATACATAGCAACAAATGGAATATTCTGCCAAGTTTTAACATGTAAATGAAGGACTGGTCAAAGAAAGGTCATTTACACTGTGTTTTCTAACAGACACAAATATGTTGGTTTGTCATTATGTGATTTTTTTATATTTATGTGTAAACAAATGTGAGTTTGATGTATGTTTGAACTTTTTGTCCTACAATAAAGTGTTGCCCTTCACAGTGATAAAAAACTTTTTGAGATATGAAAAAAGAAAAGTGAAATAAATCACAAGGGCTAATGAAATAAGAACATTGGTACCTTTGCTTTGAATACATTATAAATTGTGGCAACTAGATACTTTGTTAGTTTATAAACTTTCATTAAATGGCATTTTCAAAACTGTAATCAAATACCCACCTTTACCATTAAATAGGGTTCTCATTACAATTACAATTACATCAAAAAGTGAGCTATCCACCTGCTCCCATGTGGAAATCACAGCTTATTATCTGTAATAAGGAATACCCAATGTTATTCTATGGGTGGGGTAGGCCTCATGGCAGTGAAAAACGAAATGAGGAGTTTTTCACTTCCAGGACATGTAAAACTTAAAAACCTTTTAATTACACAGCACTCATCCTTATGGGCTATCTATGGCCTACTTTAGGGGTGACATATATATAATGCAAGGGGAGCTTAAGGCTTGACCAGGGGGTTTTAATGACAAGTCAATGGCATTTTAAAACTGCATTCAAGCTGCAGTGGCAAGTCTGAGACAAATTCTAAGGCCTTACGTAAGTGAGTGGCAAAATATATGTTGCAGGCCCACTGGTAGTATTTCATTTACAGGCCCTAGGTATATGGTATACCACTCTACAAGGGACTTATAAGTAAATGAAATATAAGATGATTGAGCACACACACTTTAACAAAGGTTAGCAGTGGTAAAGTTCACAGAGTCCTAAGGCCAACAGAAATATGTTCAGCAAAATGGAAGTGGGACAAAATGTTTTGGGGAAGACCATTTTAAGGCTGACAGGTCTATCACGTTGAAAGTGGCAGCACATGGTAGGTGGGTAAACCAATCAATGAGGAAGGAGCGTAGTGGATTGGAAGCCTAGAACAGCACACCCCAGAGTTTCATAGGTTCTAGTTAAACACTCCTCTTCAGTCAAAAACCACCATTTGATTTCTATTGCACCTTAATGATGATCTTTGTCCAAATAAATGCTGTAGTTGGAGCAGCCTGTGGCTGTCACTGAACCTTTTGTGCTAATGACAGAGCTTAGTGTCCCTTTCATTATAACCATTCTTTAATTTCTCATTTGTCTCCCTCCTCTCCTGAGAACCATTTGCCTAACACTGTTGTTGCAGTGTATTTAGCCTGTGCTTTGCCAAATCTTCTGAAACCCTCGCAAGGATAGGCACATATGTGTACCAGTTGCCATCTCCACTGCCGTATGTTGCTTTTCTCCGCCACCTCCTTCCTGCAGGAAAGCTGTGTGTAGCCCAGCAGCGGCTCCTCTGTTATGCTGGAGGAGAATTGGCCCACTGCCTCGGCCTACGGCGTTCGAGTAGCAGAAAGCCTCCACCGGTTTGCGAATTTAGTGAATAATTGATTGCACCATTGCAAGAAAAGGAGCACGCCAGAGGGGCCCGCGGTTACCGTCGCGCGGGGACCACATTTGCCACTCCTGACAAGCAGGGAGACATTCAAATGGCTGGTACAGAGGTCCTGCTTGATTATTTTGGATTACCTGGTATGTGCATTAGAGCACCTTATTAGTGTGGATTGGATTTCGGTGTCCATACCTGACCAGACTGTGGGATGTTGTTTCCTTACTCCCTTGTCATAATGAGGCGCAGATGAAGGGGCCAAAACCCGTTGACAGCATTGATTACGAGGCGTCCAATGGATGATTAGTACCTGTTAAGAAATTTAGATACACACACTGTTGAATTTTTTAGATGTTAAATTGTTCACCTCATGTGTATTCTGGACTACCTTGTAGTTGGATTGCTGGGAACTATATAGCAACCACTCGGTTTTAAGCATGGGGTAGGAAGGGATGTATAACCAAAAGTATTTAATTGTTTGTTAAATGTTTGTTTAATCCCTAATTCTTTGGTATTGTTTTGAAGTATTATATTTGTTGATAAGAATAAGAGGACTTTCAATAGAATTTATAAATTGTTCTCTTTGGAATCAGAGGTGGTATGTGTAATAATTTCAGTAAGTCAATATGTAGGGACTATGTACCGAAGAATAGGATTTGATTTGTCTGCGTCCTATTGAAATTAGCCCTGTATTCATTCCTCCGCATCACTTCTTTATTTAGTCAGATATTTCTTGCCCAGATGTAGGAGGAGGATTAGGGCAAACCCCGTTGCTGTATATATTCCGCTGCCTCATCCAGCAGATAAAAACATGTATGCATAAAATGTTAATACAGACAGTTTTATTATCATTTTATTTTACATGACGGAGCCGCAGCTGAGCCCAAGTCTTGAGAGCTAGGCATCCACTTTCTTCAGCAGGAGGAGTGGTGAACACAGGGCGATGAAAGTGCTCAGGATGGTTTGGCCGGCTGTTTTAGGATGACCAAAACCCATCACGCACACTTACATTTTTATAGGTTATTGCATAGAAATACAGCAGGCTCCCTCCTCCGAACACGAGGCTCCCAGCCCCTCTGGCAGCGTAAAACCAGCCCGCTCTGTCCAATCCCAGAGCTGCTCTCATGCTGGGTAATGCTCTCACCAGCATGAGAGCAGTGTCCGGAATGGTGCAGGTAGTCTGGGACCCTGTGATTGAGAGAAGAGCACCGAGGTACGTTTTATTTTTAATTTCTTTTTTATTGTCCCCAACACTTTTCCCTGCTCCCACACTGGTCCCCTGATTGCCTCTGTCTCACTACGCCCACCCTTGACCCCCACATTATCCTTGGCCTCACCACCAGGTGTTTCTGATGCTGTGTCCGTTAATGCATTCATCCCTTATTTTACTCACAGACACATGCATTCACTTTTTCATTCATTCATTCACTCAGTCCCTTATCTCTTCATTCTACCTTTGAATCATTCTTACGTTCACCCAGATATCCATCCTCACAGAGAATCATTGGAAACGCTTCTTTTTCTTTCATAAAGTAATCAACTGCCCTTACCAATGCTTGATTTTGTTGCAGGCATTAACTCACAGTCACACACCCACCATGGGACCTCTAGCCTCTCCATAAACAGTTTTTCTACTGAACGTGTTACATGCAGCACGGTTAATTTGCTCTAGTTGAAGTCTCTAACCGCACGGGACAGGGGCATAGATTTCAAGAGTTTTCGATCATGCAGCAGGTGCAGTGGCACCCGAGACCATATGTGTAAAGAGTATTTATTATGGTTGTCTTGTGCGACCCAACCATAAGTGAGGGCGTCCATTTGCTTTACATATCACGAGCAGTTTGTTTTTCTGTTCCTTTTCATTGTCATCCACAAAAGCCCCCTCCCCCCCTTTCCCGGGCAACCCTCTTAACTCCACTGCTAATGGTAAGAAACACTTCTAAACTTCTCAGCTTGAGAGGGACGATTGTTGTGACTTGCCCTGATTTAATTTCCCAGTAGGAAATCTTGTCAATTCGACACCTCTGCTGTGCACACTTCCATTCACTCTCCATAGAAAGCAGCGTTTTTCCTGAGCATGTAATTGGCAATACTAGGAAACGGTGGCACCAATTATAAATCCCAGCAGCGCATATTACAGTACTTGCAGGGACAATATATTAGCATGGGCTCTCTATTTAAACAAAGCAGTGTCACTCGAAAGTAGAGTGATGAAATAAAAACCTCTGCTTTGCCGCCTGGGGATGGAACGAAAAGTTGCTACTGGACGAATACACTGAACCTTGCAGCATAAACCTCTTGGACTGTCCCATTAAAAGAGTAACCAGGAGCATTGCGTTACTATAAAGTACCGCATACCAATTTACATCAGAAGATGTTTATTGTGCAGCTTCCACTTCTTTAGTAATACATCGGCCTTTTGCGGTGCTGTTAGATCAATGTGTGACTTTCCCATGTGTTGGACTTGGCCCTTCTTGCAGGGTCATCCCTGAACTTTTTGCCTTCCTCCTGTATTTTCTCTGACCTGTTTTTGTTGGTTTTATGACTCTGGCACTTTACCACTGCTGATCAGTGCTAAAGTGCGTATGCTCTCCCTATGGGTAATTGATGTATGGATTAGTGACTCCATGATTGGCTGGTTTGGTTTACCTGTCAGACCCTAGTACAGTGCACTGAGTGTGCCCAGGGCTGGTAAACCAAATGCTGCTGGTGGGCTTGCAGCACTGGTTGTGCCACCCACAGAAGCAGCCTGTAAAAGTGTTTCTCAGGTCTGCCATTGCAGAGCCTATGTGCAGTCTGGTACTGCCATGTTGACTGGCCAAGTGCACCCGCTTGCCAGTCCTGAAACCTTCCCTTTTCTTCATATCAGACACCCCTAAAGTACGCCCAAGGGCAGGGTGCATTGTAAGTATAAGGTAGGACATGCCCTGGTGTGTGTGGCATGTCCTGATAGTGAATTACAGCCATTTTCATTTTTCACTATTGCAAGGCTACCTGTTCCCCATAGGCCAGAATGGGCAGTTTGATTATAACATCTTATAATCCTAACTGACTCAGGGAAAGGTAGAAATTCGAGTTTAGTATGCCTGAACTCAGAATGATAAAATACATATTTTAGTGAAGTTGGTTTTCACATTCTGTGTTTGAAAATACCTCTTTAAAAAAGTATGTATTTTCTTGCGTAACTTTCCAAGCCTGCCTCTGCCAGGTTGTGTATTCCTTGTCTGGAGTTTGAGTGACAGGGGCTGGGGGATTCCAGGAGACAGGGTGAGTCAGCACAGGGTTGAATAGAGAGATCTGCATGTAGATGGGTGGGAGGAGTTGCACATGGGACCTGAATAGGGCTGTGCCTTCCCTCCACAATGCTGGCTCCACCTCCTGTGGTGCGTCAGATGTCCCTGGCCTACACTGTGAAAGGAAAGAAGGAGTCTTGTCAACAAAGTGCTCCAGGACTGACCAGAACTGATTTGGACTAGGCAAACGCCTCTCTGCCTTCAGAGAACAAAGAGAAAATGAGTATAAAAGGGGGGACCCAGACCCCAGAACTTTAGATCACTTTGGGAAACAAGAAGAAACTTTGCTGAGGAGAGGAACCAGAAAAACTGATGAAGAGACTATCCCTAGCTGAGTGCTGTTTGGGGGATTGGCCTGCAGTGGATGCCTGACTGACAAAGAAAGGAGTAAGGACTTTGTGCTACTTTCAAATCAACTTGTGAAGGATCTTCAAAGGCTTGAGATAGAGCTTGCCTCCTGCTGAAGTCTCAGGGACAACAGACTTCACCCACCAGCTCCCCAAGAGTTCTTTTGAAGTGCCTGCTGTTGTGTTGGGCCTTTCTGAGGGACTGCGTGTCGCAAGGAGCTGGAAGCGTGACTCACGAAGAAGCATGTCACCGCCGCAGCCGCTGTCGTCGCATCACTGGAGAAGGGTGTTGCCACTGCCGCTGTCGCTTCTCATCGCAGAAGCGCCTCATATCGCCGGAGAAGAGTGTCGCCGTCGCATCAGACTCCGTTGCATCATCGGAGAAGCATGTTGCCGCTGCAGCAGCTATCGTCACATCACTGAAGAAGGGTGTCACCGCTGCAGCTGTCGCATCGCATCGCCGAAGCGTCTCGCATCCCCGGAGAAGAGTCTCGCCGTTGCATCAGACGCAGTCGCATCACCGGAGAAGCGTGTCGCAGGACCTGTCGTGGGCTCAGAAGAATCGTTGTGTCGCCATACGGCTGTTGGGCATGCACGCATAGTGTCGCAACAAGAAGAAGACGCCATTTTGTTTTATTGCACCGGATCTTCATCGCATCACGGCGTTGCGAGCCGCATCGCCACGGAAGCGCAGTAAGAAACTGACGCATCACCTCCCCACGCCGAGAAGAAACAACGCATCCCCTACGCATCAGTAGGGACCCGACGCATCACCATTCTTGCGTGTAAGGAACCGACGCATAACCTTCCCTGCAACACTTTCGTTGTATTGCGTTACGCATCCAAAGGTACATTGAACTTAGTGTCGCATTTACCATCTTATGAGAACTAAGCTATTTCTACCATTTTTAAAGTACTGTATAGTGGATTTTTGTCATTTGTGGTCTTGTGATAAGTCTATATAAACAATAGTTATTTTTTTATATAAAACCTGTGTGGTGTCCATCTGTAGTATTGTCACTGGATTACTGTATGTATTCACAAATGCTTTATACAATGCCTCTGAGATAAGCCTGTCTGCTCATGCCAAGCTACCAAGGGGGTGAGCAGGGGTTATTTTAGGAGTGTACCCCCTTGCCCTGACTAGAAGCAAGGGTCCCTATTTGGTCAAAGGGACCCACCTCTCCAACTAGAGACCTCCAGTTCTAACACCATCCAAACCAGGAACCATACACCCCCTTCCCTTAGCGACCACCTCCTTCTGCATGCTAATATCGTTCTTAGCACAACTTTTCAATGCTAATTGATAATGATAAACTCATTGTCCTCGGGTTTTCAAGTTTTCTCAACTGACTCTGTTACTTACCCGTAATCTTCATGACCCTAAGTCTGAGTCTTTAGTATTCATCTCCTCACTTATTAGGATGGCCCTATCCCCAAGACAGCCCTTTTCACAAGCCAACATACAGACTTAGTAGTCTTTTCCCCTATCTCAACTGTTCATCTTTAAACCCTCCTCTTCTTCCTCTCTTTCGGTGTTCGTGGTAGATTGCAAACCTCCAGTAACAAAATGATGGGATTCATTGTTACTTTACTGTAACCTATAATGTGAAACTAAGTGGGCCAGGGTGGCTGCCTTGCATAGCTCCTGTATATCCTGGAAGAAATTCCAGCCGCTTTTGTCCCCGAAGTTGAAACTGTGCTAGTGGAGCGACCAGCACCTTTTTTGGCAGTCGATGTTTTGCAGAAATATATGCCTTTGAAACTACTTTCTGAGTCCACCTACTCAAAGTAGTCGTAGAGACTCTCTTCCTCTTATTGGCTACACCGTATTACGCGGAGTGCATTTTCAATTTATTTTTAAACTCCCTCTTTATTGAAATGTTTCTATTCATACAATAACAGTTAGGAAGTGTATTGGTTTTGTCATATCATCTCACGTCTTACTTTCAGCACCCATTTGATAAAGTCATGTATATGACACAGTTGTTTTTAAACAGACATCCATCTAATTAATTGTAGCATCTCAAGTCGCACATTCCTGTCCCAGCATCAAACATTTCGTTCATAAAAGAAGTCACTTTAACATCCCCCTCTCCCGACCCGGCTTCCGTTGGAGACTATCCAAGGGGCATATTATCAAGGATGGTGTTAAAATTATTGCCGGTTTAGTGGCAGAAAACTGCAGCTAAAGCGGCGATAATGGGCTTGATAATATGCCCTGGAGAATTCCAATAGAAGCCCATGTTCACACCAGAACATGGACTTCTATTGGAATTCTCAAGGGCATAATATCAAGCCCGTTATCGCCGCTTTAGCTGCAGTTTTCTGCCACTAAACCGGCAATAATTTTCAACGCCGTCCTTGATAATATGCCCCCTAGTTTATTCCCCTACTCACAGACTAGTATTGAAATTGCAGTATGCTCACATGGTGGCTGGGCCTCCTTCATATGAGGATCCCAATATCAGTGAGGGGCTGCAGGAGTAGCGAGGAGGAGCAAAGAGCAATGCATGTATATTTGCCTTGCCCGCTTCTCATGATATACATCTTTAGTGCTCTGTCCTATTCATAGTGATATTCTGTCGCTGATATGCACCTTGATGGTTCTTTAAGTATACCACTTGTTATTAACAGACCTCTTTGCCCTTAGGTTGGTCTATAGTCACCTTTTTCACCCTCCTTATAAGTCTGGACCAACTCATTCCATGTACTCGCTCTTGCGCTGGCCTCTTCTTTCCTCCTTGTAGAGTGCTCTACTGTCGGCTTCACCCCAGTATTCCTCATCTCTCCCCCAAATGGGTAATGTGAGAGGAAGAGCTGACTTGCACCTTCTATTGTTATAGCTCTTTGAGCCAACAGTAAAGTAAGGTCAGTAAATATTGTCTCTACCTTGACTTTCAGTAGCCTGGGGTACGATCCTAGTGAAAAGATTTCCATATTTGCCAGTTTAGTCTTTCCTGTTGTCGGGACACTCTCTCCAGCACTGCGGGCTAATAGGCCTCCATTTTTGTACACTCCCACATCATGTGTTGGAAGTGTGCAAGTTTGCCTTGATACCTTGGGCGTACAGAGTGGGCACCAGACAGTGCTTAATTTGTAAAATATGAAGTGCCAGGGCACTGACCAGGAGGCCACTGCAGCTTGCACCACCCATCGCCCTTGTCATTGCTGCCAAAACAACTACGAACCATCTCTCTCCATTGTAAATGCGACAGTTCTGATTAATAAAGTTCCCAAAGCTAAAGGAGTGGCTGGGGAGGTAAGTGTTAGCAATTTTGTTATGTATATTGTATTGCTAAACAACCGTTGTTCTGCTCATCTCTAAATTAGCTGAGCAGCGCCACCATGTGGTAGACTGTTCTAAGTATGGTGTTGACAATTAGGTGCCGGTGCCGAGCAACGGAAACCAATTGAGTGCCGGTGCTGTGCACCCGAAAGAACGAGCTCAAATTAAGCACTGGCACCAAAATAGATCTGGCTGATCTTATACAGTGTGAGATATATCCTATGCAATATATTATATGAATATATGTAAAACAGGTTTTACGGGATACCTTTTGCAGGTATTCTAAGGCCTTTTTTCCATGCCCTGTCATTTTAGACAAAACCTGTATCAGTTTCCCAGCTATCCCTGAGTGGCTACCAGGATACACCCATATGTTCTCGTAGGGATTCATGCGACCACAAGATCACCCTACGGTCATGCCCTATTGTATAGAGGGTGCGTATCATCAAATGCGTTTGGAGCTCAGTGTTTTCAGTGATCCTTGCCGCTTGAGTGCATGGAGAATTCTACTGTACAATAATAAATGTCCGCTTTGCATACCCCTTTCATCTACTAAGGTTTGAAAATCATTAAGGGAGCCCTCTGTAAATAAGTCCCCAACTGTGTACAGCCCCACCTCTTCCCAATGATGCAGGTCATGAGAAGGAAGAGCTCCCAGGTCCGAGCCCATGGTAGTGTTGCGCGTGTGGAAGTAATACATAAGTCTCATTATCACAACTAGAGGCTCTATGGCCCGGCAAACAATATGGTGGGAGAGCAGACATCCTTTCCCCATTCCCCTGGTTATTGTGTATTTATCACATACATAGCACCCATTCTGCAGTCATGCCATTGGAGCATCATAAAGGAGCACAATCCAGCCAATCAAGAGGTTGCCAATGCCAAAGTGTATGTGAACTGTAGGCATATAGTCCAAGTTAAGGCTATCTAAAACTTGCTCAGCATCTATTACCAAGCAAGCTGAGTATGGCCATTCTGGACAGGCTTCTTCCTTGCTTTGACAGAGTCGTCTAAGATTCAGGGACCTGTTCCTATGCAGAATGAATCCTTTTTGATCATTGTGAATTAGCTCAGGAACAATTGGGAGGCGCCTCTCAGCAAGGTTTTCTCATAGTATTTTGTTATCCATATTCAAAATGGACCTGTCCAAGTCTGAGAATGGAAGTGACCACCGCTTCATTCGTCGTGGTGACCATGGAGCTTTGCTGCTTCGTGTATCTCATAAAATAGCATGTAGGGTTCTCTTCAGGGATTGATCATGCTCACTGGCAATCAAGCAAAAATAATATGATAATTATTATTGGACAGGTCAAGTTGATGTTAAAAACCAAGGCAAAACTTCATTTGTTTCGCTAGCATTACTGACTCCCAGAGACACATTATACTTGTACATGTGAGCACAGCAAATAGTCCACCTCTGGATCTTCCAAATGACATTGTTGGAATCAAAAATATAGTAAGTCATATATTTTTATTGCAGAATGCTTAAAATCATTAAAAACATTTGACAACACTGTCTTTGCAATTGGATTATTTACAAACTGCAGGCGTCCGATGTATGTAAATTGTCCTAGTCCGCATTTAGCTAAATCAACAACTGATTGTGAGGATCAGTCCATCAATCATCCATCATATTCCATATCTTTCACAACCACTTCTAATTATAGCCATTTAGGGTCTGGTGGTGATCTCCTTTATTTGCATGTTGTTGGCCAATCCCTTTGTGACCTCCTCAGTACTCCACAAGGGAAAGTGTCTAACCAAGAGGTCAACTGGAAATAAGATGAGTTAACAATCTCGCCTCATAAATGAAACAAGTCTTTATAGCCATCTAGAAACCACAGGAGACGGGTCCCCAGAGTCATATTCTTGCATTTTCTGTCCAGGCCCTTCGAGCTGTTGGGCTGACCTTACACCGGAACCCTTGGGGAGCCATCAAAGTATTAAAAGACCTGCTTCTCAAGATATATGGCATGAGATGTAAATTCACTAACTGTTTCGGTGACAGCTACGGTTACCTGTGAGGTGGGAACTTTGAATTGGAAGATGAAAGGGTTGCTTGCCTGCTAGCTGCTTTAGCAAGGGAAAGTAGGAGAGGTAAGGCCAGAAGGGGACTACAAGAATTACTCTGACATCCTATGACATTCTCCGTCCAAATCTTCTGAAGCACCCTTGGGTTGAGGGGAATTGGAGGTAAAGCATACAAGATCCGATCTGACCACTGGATTGATAGAGCCTTTACTGCCCAAGATGGATGACAGCTTGTTTCTGTGCAAAATCGAGGATGCAAGACATTGGACAGGGATGTAAATAGGTCCAATTGCAGATTCCTGAATAGGGAGATTATCTCCCCATAAATGCCTGTTTCAGGTGACACTTTAGAGAGGATCGTAAGTTGTGATTGAGCCTGTCTGTACATTACCTATTCCCAGAATATACATAGCCATTAGGGAGAGAATATTTAATACTGCACATGAGCTAACGTAATAAGCTATGTTTTGCAAGATTGTTGTTCCCCCCTGCCCGTTTATATTATTTTTGACCACCCGATTGTCAGTTCCTATTTCGGCTGCACTCCCCACCAGGAGATGAGCAAACAATTAAGGGGCATACCAATAGACCATTAACTCTTTCCAATTTGAGTATTATTTCTTTTCAATATGAGATTAATCCTACTTCACCTCCAAACTCTCTAAAGTTGGCCTCCACTGCCAACAGTTTGCATCTGTTGTTACCACTGCAGGGGTAAGATATTTGAATCACATTCCTTTTGTAGGTTTTGGAGATCCAGCTACCAATGCAACTCTTCTTGATTTTGTCTGATAACCGTATTAGATGATCATGTTCCTGCAGTATGAGAGACCAGCAACTCAGATGATGGTCAATCAGAGGTATCCGATGGTGGCAAGCCCATCAACCTACTGCAATAGCTGATGACAGTAGGCACACCTTTAACCAGATTCTGACTAACTCTTGAGGAAAAGATAACACATTTAGCAGTTGAATCTGAAAGTTTTGTCTTCTTGTTTCCATTAAAACAACTTGTCTTTCTGTGTGTCAAAAAAGGCTGCAATCAACAACTTCTATTGTTCTGACTGCAGACTGGACTTTTGAAGGTTGATGATGAACTACTGTGATTCTAGACAAGTGTATACCTTCTTCAGATTGGCTTCAGCCTTGAAAAAGGAAGAATCAGAAATAAGATGCTGAAAAAAATGCACGTCGTGTAGCTGTAAAGCTGCCATTACTGGAGCTAATTGCTCTCTGACAATGCTCAGAGGGATGGATAGGTGGAAACAGAGTCTTTTGAAGTGATATTGTTGATTTAAGAGCACAAAACTCAGATGCTGATGACTGTTTTGATAAATGGAACATGGAAGTATGCCTCTTGGAAGTTTAGTGTTACCAAAAATCTCCCTTTGATATCAGCGGAATTATGGCTTGCAATGCTATCATCCTGAATGAAGTGCAAAACAAATACAGTCAAGGTGTTTAAGTCCAGGATCAATCTGCATCTTCCATCTGGTTTTAGCACATGAAAGATTGTAGAATGCATTCCACCCAAGTTCCTTCTGTGAATGTGAAACTGGGATTAGCGCTCCTTTTTATAACAAAGACTAAATACCAAGTGTCATCAGTTACGTTCAGAGGATCCCTAATTATACAGTAAGTACACCTCTAGGACATTCTAGGAGTTTCTGCATTGACTCTCCTGTTAAATTAGTTCAATGACCTGTAGGTCTCCAAAGCTAGTCATGGGACTGACAAGTCATCACTTTGGTGCATTATTTCCTGTGGAGCACAACTGCAAACCTTATGTTTTTTAAGCATTGGTTTGCGAACATCATAGCGATCACACACAATGAAGCAAAAGCAGTGAGGACAAAAATGGGATTTATTATGATTTTGTATCAGAGTTGTATCAAATAAATTACTTTTGGGTATTTACTAAGCAATGCAAAACGATTTTGCATGGCTTTGTGTGGTTTAGTAAAAACAAAGTAACACAAGGTAGCACATAGCGCTGCCTTGCACTACTCAGCAATAGGAAGGTGTTCCATGGGTGGACCAGGGGCGATCACATGCATTCAACCATGGATTTTGGTGCAATCCCAGATTTACGAAAGCTAGTAAACCCTGGAATTAATAAAATGCTACTTCTTCCCCTGAGAGTCATAACAAGTAGAAATATGTGTATTTCTCCCCATTACATCCTCTTTCTATGTGTGCTGTATTCATCAGCACACATAGAAAGAGGAGTATGTCTCTATGGATTGTTTCTGTGCAGATAAAAAGATTTACACCTATTTTGCTGTCAATGCTTATGTCATATGTTTGTGTGATGTAACATGATTCTCAAAGGGAATGTAGGAATGCTAGGATTCATTCCTATCTAGGCCATTGGTGCTTTTGCTGTTGCAGGCTATAAAGTCATCTTTCAAGACACATCTTTTGGCCCTATTATTGGATTTAACAAGTGGCAACGAGATGGAGCATCACCTGCTACCCTCTTACTTATGCATCACAGGAGCGGTGTTGTTTCCTGATGAACCCGGAGTCTCCAATATCTGGAATTAATTTATCAGCTGTTTCTCAAGGCTTCAATACGCTGTGTTGCATCAAGCTGTTCAAGGATACTGAACGTCGTCTTCTCTGGTATTGTACTTTACTATTATTTTATTTCACTGAGAGAGCGCTGTCGCTGGCACTTTCTTATCCGTTAATTGACTTGGTTACCACTATTTGGACAAAGAAACAAGGAAATGTATGTGGGAAAATTTCCTTGCATCGCGCTATCTATTTTAGTTTAATTCAACCATAATTTGTATTTGTGTGGTGGAAGATTTTGTCACAGCCGTTGTCAGTGCTATTTTTGAAACTTAGATCATGCCTGTACTCTGCACGTTCTAACAGTTCGGAAGCTCCATTGTTCTCCAGTGCGTTGAACTTCAACATTTCTCTTTGAGAAGGAGGTGACGCAACCGCGCTTGGACTACGCTCTGTGCTAACGCTAGAACGCGTCCTGCTTTTACACTCCGATTATTTTGAAGCATAACCGCGTTCCGACCACGCTCTCATTTACCGCTAGAGCGCCTCCTGTCTTAACATTCCGATTTATTTTGAGAGCGTTCTACATTAATTTTGTGATACAGCTGTAACATATTTTTAAAACATAAAGGGTGAATCTTGCGCACCTTTTGTATTCCATTGTGGCATTATTTGAATGTGTATAGCATTACGGTGATTTGCACACCTATCTGGTGCAGATCAAAGCAAATAGCTACTATGATTTGCACACTTTTCCAGTGCAGATCGCATTAGTATTCCAGTATGGCACAATTGGATGTGCATACCATCACGGTGATTTGCAAACCTATCCAGTGCAGGTTAAAGCAAATTGTTACAGTGATTTGCACACTTGTCCAGTGCAGACCAAGCCAAACAGTTAGGTTTGATTTGCACACTTTATTGGTGCAGATTATTACAGTGATTTGCACACTTTATTGGTGCGGATTGTTACAGTGATCTGCACACTTTTATTCGTTCAGATTTCTACACCACTTATTTAAAATTATTTTCCTTCAAGGATGCAGTTTAAGCCACTCACTAAATTTTTACTAAATAACGTGTATCCACCTATTCCCTGGATGCACTAGAAGGAAGAGTTTTTTACATATTTGAAGGCTATTGATGATGATGATATGTCGAATGAACGCAAAAAATATTCTTCTGCATTGTTTAGGTTCTGAAGGGCAATTGACTTTTTGTACTTTACCACAAATTTCTTTGGAAGCTGATGAAATTGATGGGTTTCAAGAAGCACTCTTAAGATTGGAAAAGAGATTCACACCGTCAGTGAGTGTAGCTTTGAACTGGTTTACATTTTACACTAGAGCACAAGGAAATGAGGAAAGTTTTGATGAAGTTCTAACTGCTTTGAGGGGTTTATCGTTGCATTGCAATTTTGGGGTGATAACTGATGAGATGATCAGGGATCAAATCATATTACATCTAAAAAGTAGGTACATTCAAGAACAATTGTGGGTCATGGGGTTTCCAAAATTGCAAGATGTGATCTCCACAGCCAAGGCGTTCGTACAATCTGAGGAGTGGATGAAATCTGTACATGTGTCAGAGAAAATCAACAAGGATGATGTGGTTGGTGCAATTCTTGGGGATGGTATTTCTAAAGGTCGGGGAGTTGAAAAGTATGATGAATTTAATAAGAATGATACTGGCAGAAGCAACAGGTTTGAAGAAGAGAGGTACATCAGAGAAGACAAATTTGTTTGTTATCGTTGTGGCAGTGCATCTCACATTGCTTCCTCACCTTGTTGTCCTGCTATTGGGAAAACATGTGTGAAGTGTAGCAGAATAGGACATTTTGCCAGAGTATATCGTGATTGAGGAAGAATGGTAATTTGAGAAACAAGAATAAGGTATCATATCTTGTTAGTGGATCTGGAGGTGATGAAGGAAACATGGGACATGTTTGTGGCTCTGTGAAGGATTTTGAGAGAGTAATGGGAGTGGTTGTGTCTATCGCAGAGGAGATGGCGGAGACTATGGAAGTAGAGGAGGTTAAAAGTTGTCCTAAGTGTATTGTGAATATTAATGGGATTGATTTAGAGCTTATGGCAGATTCTGTATCGCCATGGACGATTGTTAGCACAGAATATTTCCTTCATAAATGTAGACATGTTTGGAGTATGGATTGTCTAAATCCTTCAGACATTATTGCTGAGAGTTTTAATGGTAGTGTCATTGACATTGTGGGATATGGTGACACTGATATTCTATTTAAAGGTAGAGAGGCTATGATAAAATTGAATGTGGCATCCAAAGGAGTGAATGTTCTTGGTTGGGAATATCAATGGAAGCTAGGTACTATTCTCAATCTTAGGAATCAGTAACCAGTTTTGGTAATAGAGGAAAAGGAGATGGATAGAGGAATTGTGGGAAAATGTCCTGAAGTATTCACAGAAAAGTTGGGAAAACTGGAAGGATATTCCCACAAAATCAAACTTAAATCGAATGCCAAACCTGTTATACAAATGTTACGTAATGTGCCTATCAATTTAAGGGATGAGTTAAAAAACATGTTGATGGGAATAGTGAATAAGAGAGTGATTGAAGAGATAGAGTCCTCAGAGTGGGTATCTCCAATAGTTTTGGCACGCAAACCAGATAATTCTCTGAGACTCTGTGTGGACTTAAGATCTGTTAATGCCAACATTATAGTGAACTGTCATCCTTTGCCCAACATCAATGAAGTGATTTGCATGCTTGATGGGGCCAGAGTGTTTTCCACCTTGGGTTTGAGGTCAGCCTATCATCAAATTGAGCTGACTGAGAATTCTCGTCATTTAACAATGTCAGAGTCCTGATGAAGCAAGATAGGGTCAAGAAGTTGTATGATGAAAAATGGAAAACCAAATATCATTCTTTTGTAGTCGGTAATTGGGTGAGAGTGAAGAGTGAAGAAACCCAGAATGTTCACGAAGATTATGCAAAGGTTTTGTAAGGCTATGAAGATTATCAAGGTTTATGGAAAGACTGTGGTGACT
Organism: Triturus cristatus; assembly: GCF_964204655.1. Taxonomy (NCBI): domain Eukaryota; kingdom Metazoa; phylum Chordata; class Amphibia; order Caudata; family Salamandridae; genus Triturus; species Triturus cristatus. The sequence continues at coordinate 258,829,389 of NC_140593.1, read as the reverse complement.
CAAGATGGGAAGATCTGGAATGTGAGACGTGTGGCTAAATCTAACCCAGATTTCAATGAAGAATTTAATGATGTATCTTTCATGAGGATGAATCTGGGAGAACAAGCCAGCTCTGACTTGCAAGTTGCTGATCAAGCACAAAATGATTCCTCTTTGGATTAAGAAGTATCTGATGAGGGAAGCTCTAGAGAATGTCTTGCTGAAGAATCTGTGGCATCTAGAGTTAAGAAAGTATTTTCCAATCAGATTAGCTGATTTTGTGTCGTTCATTATTTTCCTTTAATCTTTTATTATCACATTTACAGGTTTATATGTTCTTTGTATATAGTTTTAATTTGGCCTTCATTTGTTCGGATTTTTATTGATATCTGTGTTGGTGTTGGTTACTACATTATAACCTATGCGTTCTTTTCAGATTCACAATATATGCATTGAAATTTATTCACCACAAAGTTTTAATATTGCCCAGGACGGATGATTTACTGGTTTTTAGGTAGTTATATTTTTTCTATATATATTCATTTAATTGTATATTTCACAAGTGTTCTTGTGACCTGATATTAAGTCATTATTTTATTCATTATTTAGAATTCATGCTGACCTTATGTCTTCGACTGGTACGTGACATGCTGTACATACCATTTTACTTTAATTCCTGTTCACTTTGTGGTGCAAATTTTGAAATTTTGGATCTGTTTTGACATTATTTCATAATTTTGGATTGTCTGTACTGTGTATATATACTCTTTCTTAGCAACGCGGGTCTTTCTACGATCTATTAAATTTTCTTCTTCACTTGAGGTGATTTACTATAGTATAATGGTTTGGATAGTTTGGATATTTCCTCACTATCTACACACTCTTTCTCAGCAACGCGGATCCTATCTCAACAACTTAATTTCTCTTGACCTGTTGTGATTCTCCACACTACATGTTGTTCACCCATTAGCATGTCTTGGTGCAACTGTATTGGCTCCACTTGTATCACATAATAGTAGTTATTGTTTAGTTCTGTACATGCTACAAAGAAACTTTATATTTATGTTCCAGCCCTGAGGAAGTCGTGGGTACTCCCGGGCGACGAAACACGTGTTGGCTGGACCAACGAATGAGAGAATAAAGAGAAGATATTTACACATGCTCAACTTATTGTCATCATACTGTTTATTACTATTTTTCGCATTGTGATTAATATAACTAGTTGTGCTCGGGCGTTGATTCTATCTTTATTTGTAGTCAAACAGCACCTTCCCAAAGATGTTTACTAAGTTCATGGCAGGTACTTCGTTTCTGAGCTTTCTATCGAATCACAAATCATCCCATTCTCTCCTTCTGAACTGAAGCTAGCTGGTGTTATGTTATTTTGGCAATCATTTTCTCCAGACATGAAAGTTGCTGTGGTTGACCTCCTGCGGCCCATCCAAAATCCGGTTGCTTGCCTGACTGTAACTGCAGAGCCATTATTTAGGAACGCTCTGATACTGAAAGCCTGGCATTGGCTTCCTATTAAGGCTTGTGCCACCTTTAAGGCACTGTGCTTTGTTCACCATTCCCTTTCCAGTCTAGTCACTTGATGCAATACTAACGATCTAAAGAGCGCCAAAGAGTTGCTGCTGAAACCACCCATCTTTCGGAAGAAGAACACGCATGACAGAGCTTTCTCCGGAGCAGCCCCCAGAATCTGGAACTCACTACCCCAAACATTAGAAAAATTCCAAACATAGCAACATTCAAGAAGGAAGCGAAGATCTTCCTAATGAGCAAGTTCCTTCCATAGGCTAGACTGTTCACCTTAGCATCGTAACTAACACCCAAACGTCGACAGGGCAAGTATCTGATGGAGAACTTTTGGAAAGGTCATGTGTATATAAATACTACTACACCTTGTAAAAGAAATTGATAAAAATCATGTACAGGAATATTATATATATGAATAATGTTATCCGCACTGTATTACAAATGTTCCACATGTAACTGTGAAGCGCTCTGATACCCAAGGGTCAAGTCCGCGCTATATATAACTCTATAAATAAATAAAAAAATTAGATACTTCCCATCAACACTCCTCTCAGATTCTGTTACACATTCCCAAATTCCATATGGCCAGCAACTCCGCCATGTGTAACTCTTTGCACTCTGGAATGATAAACATCTCCTATTTGTGCGATAGTATGGAATTGAAGAACTTTACGCTTTGCCTCATTTCAAATAATTCTAAAATACTCATTACTCTTTCGACTGAGCTTTAAGACCCAAGTGACCTTAAGATGGTGTCACTCTGTATATGCATTGTGTTATAAAGATCAACTAATGAGGAATACTTATGTACACTCCATGCTCCAGAATAAGGCGTGGATTGGCATTTCCTGGGCATTTAGGAAGAAGTAAAAACTTAAGCTGCCCCTCATGTGACAAGAGGAAAACCAATGAAAAATGAAAAGCTTTGGATGAAATTGGAATAAAAATGGGTGAAATTGGACTAACTTGTGGCATCTGTGTTATGCAAATAGAAATAAGCTGTGCGTCCGGCATTGGGATGTGACTTTGCCCCAACTTCTGAAGTGTTCACACAAGTACGTGGTTTAGGGCAGACCACGCTTCCGGGCTTGCACGCGAGTGGATTTAAATTAGTACAAACGTTATTATGAAAAGTGGAAGAAACTGGTGTCCACTCCGTCACCCTTCTCTCTTTGTCATTCTGTATACGACATCAGTAACATAGGGAAACATGCCATATGTATCAAGCCTCAACCTTTACCCATCCACCCATGAGGTTTGCCGAAATTAAATGACCAAGCTCTCCTAGAAAGTGAAGGAGAATTTGGAGGCCCACAATTTAAGCACTGAATAAGAACCCTGATTTTGGGTTAGTGGGGAATATTCACATTCTTAACCTTTGATGTTGCTATGTGGTCCCTACATCTTCACGGATCGGGAATAAAGGCCTCTGTTACCTGAGAACAACACTGGCTGTACCACAAGCACGTGCACCCACCGTTCAACTGGTACATGTAACTTTGCTTCAGTAATATAATTCATTTAATTTGAAAATGTTAAATATTTCATGTGCAAAATAAACAATCTAGATTGGTTTATGGAGTCTGACTGTCAAATCTTGATATGTGCTGAGACTGAGCTCCAACGCTACCCAAGAAGAAGGATGCATATAGCTTCCTTGGCTCAACATTGGAAGCTTAGCTTACACTGCAAGGCACCTGTTCAGAGAAATGTGCCTTAGATATGTAGCATAAAAAAACACCAAACAATATTACAGTTAAAGAAATGCAGAACTTAAAGTGTACAGCCACTGTTCCCTTACAAAACAATGCAAAGGTCTGACCGAAATTAATGTTAAGGCTGTTAAAAATGTACCTTAAGACTTAGAATCAGATACAGGTGAGTCAACGGTATTATGAATAGAGATGCAGGCTAGAAGCAATGCTCCGCCCAAGCATAAAGTGAGGAATAGCGATGTCAAATGTAAGACCAGTCTTCCATTATTTTGGCTCTTCTTTTTTATACTTATGAAATACCCATGGATTTAGCCTGTGGGTCTCTATGATCACACAGGGAAGATTTTCCTTGAATCACAATGCTCATAGCGGAATAATGGAAAGTCCTAAAAATTCTAGATAAATATGAATGGATCCCACGGTCTTTCGGAGTATCTGTGAAAAATCTAAAGATGCTCACCTGGTAATACACATAGTGCTCACTTGCACTGCAGGGATATTAGCAATACTACCATACTGGTTTAAAGCAGCTTTATACATAGTCTATCCTGTTTTCATCCAGAACACATCTTCACTTTAGACAGTACACCCACTCCTTACACTACAAAGAAACTGCATACCTCCCTGAAGACCGTCAATCAAGATTCCTCCTGTGGTTGATGGATTCAGAGTGTCCAGCAGTATCCCCTCTGGTCACAGAGAGCATATGCATTTGCTAAAACAGCTGTTTGGCAAGCCTGGTCATCTCATCTCATTACTTCATACGCTGTCACTGGTATGCAATAAAGCACTTACTCATTAAATTGATAACATGATGAAACTATTACCTCACAGAATTTATGATTAGATTGAGAAAATGTAATTCTGATTTCAGGTTAGGCAGTTTTGGCCCAAAATCCATAAACCTTCCCACTATCACATGGCTATCCACTATCTTTTATCCTTCTTTTTATCTCTATCTTTTTTTTAATATTGGCATATTTTTAAATTACATTTTGATGTTTTAACTTAATGTTGATGATGACATTTACTTCTTTTTTTTACTGTGAATTGCTGTTTGTTTGTTTTGTTACACAGATCATCTCATCTTTTTCCTGGGATTTGCCTTGCTCCTATAACTAAGTTACCAAAGCTGAGCAAAGGATTTCCTCATTGTTACAAGTTCACCTCTTAGGAAATCTCAGAGCCTTATTCATGAAGGTAAACTTACACTTTTGGAGTAAGTATGCTATTTTTTGCTATTCACAAACTGCGAGTGTAGTTTTACGTGTAGTATTTTGTACAGCTGCAGAGACTATCCTAGGTTTAAATGTGTGAAGTTCTCAACAATCGTAAACATACTGCACATAAAAATACACTTGTGGTTTGTGAAAAGCAAAAAAATAATAAGCTTCCACCAAAAGTGAAAACTTACCTTTGTGAATAAGACTCTCAATTTCAACAGTGTTGGTCGAAGCAGACTTTTAGCGTCCTGCCTCCCTTCCGCATGGATTTTCTTGATTTCTCTACAATGTTGGGTGAGTAATCCGAGAATGCATTGTTTAAAATTGTAGTAATCAAGCTAACGCAGGAAGTAGAAAGCTGGTAGTTTATTAGCTACATGGACAGCAGAGCAGGAAGACCAGCTCTGCCAACAGCTCCAACAAGAATGTACAAACCAATATCATTCCTAGGCAACCATACATTCTAGAGCACATCACCATCGGAGTACAGATAAGCTGCAGTATGACAAAGTAGATAAGCTGCAGTACAACATAACTCACAACCGTCCAGCTAATGATGAAATTAGGGATGGCTGAAGGTGATTGCACACCTCATGGATCATGGTATTCCATATGTACTTCTACTCATGTTGACTCTTCTCCCATCTTTGCCATCTTTTTCTTGATGGCCTGATTTATGGTGTATAGTGTCTCAACAATAGACTGCTGGATAAATACTGGTTCCCGTCTATTGACAACGTGGCTTTCTGCAGATGTGGAGGGAGCAATACTTAGCTGTATTGGTCTATTTGATGGGCACAGCGATAGTCCGAAGAACACATGCAAGATCTATGATATTTGCGTCATCAGCATCATTGCCGGGTCCTTTGTTGTCATCTACCTTTCTAAATCTTAAGACCAATGTAGGTCAGAGTGGATTCTATTCGAAGATATGCACAGAGAAAAACTCTGTGCATAGTAATAGTTGAAATCATCCTGATTCTTGCTTTGTGGGAGCCTGTGACCAGGATCAAAAATGCTTGGGTGGAAGAAAGAAGCAGTCATTGGGCAATGTACGCAATTAAATTTTCTTTTCAAAAATGTTTATATTAAAGTCAAATTACATTGTTGAGTTAATAATGTCTTGCCTTTCATTACTACCTTTAACAATTTCAAAAGCATCAACTTTAAAATGATGTTCTTCGGGGTGGCTCTGCCATGCCCCTGTGCACATGCTGCTTCTCTGTTGTTCCCTGTCCTTCTTCCTGTCCCTCCCTTACTCTTCCTTCACCTAGGGAGAGCATCCCCCAACCCTTGTTCTTTTCTATTTAGTCCCCACTTCTTTTTCATGAGCGGACACCCCTAATGCCATGCCCCGTCTCACCTGCAGCTCCTCTTCCGATGGCCCTACTTTAGCCACAACCCTAACTCAGCTTCCTCATCTGTCACGAGAGACACCCAGCATCCCCTGGACCCCACTACCCTGCAGAAGCTCTCCTCCTGTAATGTTCCATCTTCACCCTGACCTTCCCATAGTAATCTTTGGCAGAGAGATGCCCCCTGGGATCCATTCAAAGTATTCTCATTTTTTGAGTGAGGGAGGATAATGTTCCCTGAACCCAGTCTGTGCAGTGACCAGCAATGCTGGCAGAGGAATTGTAAGTTTGTGATTAATTATTAGTTATAAAATGTATATCATATAAACCTAGCTATAATGCTAAAGAGTGCTGTTTAGAGGAGAGTCCAATGGCACTCGTCATTATACCTGGGCACCTCAGTGGCGACTGCCTTCTGCCTTTTCCCAGTTTAAGGTCTGTTTAGTCACTTCTCAGCATCATGTATGAGTCAAGTATAAAATATGTATGTGATTCAATGATGACTTAGTGAATAATGAGGTCTGTTGGGATCCTATATGTGAGTGGGGCATTATGGTGGTTTTCTTCAGAAAGGCTGCCGTTGCCTGTATTGAGTTTGCTAGGGTGCACATATTCTAGCCCATTCCTTTGTCCAAAGTAAGTATTCCCATGCCTGTTTGTTGCTGGCACCCATTCACCTTGGGACCAGCTCAAATTGGTTGGACACGTGAAACTTAGCTGGAGAGTCCATGAAAATTGGAAATAGCAAACAACTCTAGATTTAATGGTCACAATCAAGATTCTACAGGGACAGGGACACTCAACAAACTGGAGGCAAACCCTGCAATCATGGTGTAGCTCCAACACTGGCCACTAGAGAAGACTAAGGGCCTGATTTAGAATTTGGGGGTAAGGGTCCCGGCATCACTTTTTCAATGGATTCACCGCCTGCCTACTTGGTGGCCAACCTGACGGAGACAGCAGAGCCTGCACAAATCTAAATACGGTGGGTGGGACTTCGTCAACTCAATGGAGTACTTGAAACCGCTGCCACGGAGGGACAGCGGGAGTACCGCCAAGATCTATATCATGTCCTAAGTATTGGCCCCTCAGCTAGTTGTTGGTCATTGCTGATCATCTGTACAGCATTATTTGTTGGATGAAGGGTAACTCACTTAAGTTTAATGCTGACAAAGCCGAGGTACTGGTATTTGGCTCGCAGAGTTCCATCTGGCCAAATGCCTGGTGGCCTACGGACTGGTCCCTTTCCTGTCCCGGTTAGGACTGTGAACAATCTGGGGGTCACTTTCGACGAGGGTCTGAGCTTTGACGCTCATGTCAGCCGCACTGTCAGCACCTGCTTTTATATCTTAAGAAAGCTCAGAAATGTGCTACGGTATATTTCATCTGAATTACATCGATCCACCATCATTGCACTTACCACCTCCCCGCTGGACTACTGCAATGCTTTGTACCTTGACATCAATGTGGCATCCCTGGACAAGCTTCTGATTGTAATTAATGCAGCAGCCAGGTTGATCCTTAGCATCAGGGTAATTACTAGAAGGCACTGTTCCAGGGTCGGTATGGTTGAGAGTCAACCAAGACCAGACCTCAACAAGAGGCAAACAAAGAAAGAGAGATAGATCTATGGGTTAGAGGTCTAGGGTGGGGTACTCAGGATGGGGGGAGACAACACAAGTGTCTCTTGTTGCCCTCACACACCCCGAGGGATGTCATGCTTCATCATCGGGCGGTGCTCCTCGTCGGGCCGGCGGTGCAATGCCCTACGGGTCCCCCGAAGGGTCTCTTTAGCGGAGATCTTTTAGAGAGCTGCCGATGGGTGCATGCGGGTATGTGGAGGGGGAGTACCGGGGTCAGTGGTGAGGGTAGTGTGTGCAAGGATAAAAGTACCTAAGGGTTACCTGGGAAGCTATTTTAATAAGAAGGTACCCTTGGTACAATAAAAATCGTGAAAAAAATGTTACTTGTCAAGACGTAATGTGTCTGTAGTAACCAGTTACTACAGACACATTACGTCTTGACAAGTAACATTTTTTTCACGATTTTTATTGTACCAAGGGTACCTTCTTATTAAAATAGCTTCCCAGGTAACCCTTAGGTACTTTTATCCTTGCACACACTACCCTCACCACTGACCCCGGTACTCCCCCTCCACATACCCGCATGCACCCATCGGCAGCTCTCTAAAAGATCTCCGCTAAAGAGACCCTTCGGGGGACCCGTAGGGCATTGCACCGCCGGCCCGACGAGGAGCACCGCCCGATGATGAAGCATGACATCCCTCGGGGTGTGTGAGGGCAACAAGAGACACTTGTGTTGTCTCCCCCCATCCTGAGTACCCCACCCTAGACCTCTAACCCATAGATCTATCTCTCTTTCTTTGTTTGCCTCTTGTTGAGGTCTGGTCTTGGTTGACTCTCAACCATACCGACCCTGGAACAGTGCCTTCTAGTAATTACCCTATTGACTTCTCGGAGCATAGGCACTGGACCATTAACTAGCTCCTGGTCCCCCCCCCCCCTTTTTTGGATACAATGATCCTTAGCATCCCCAAGCACCAATCAGCCAAGGAGGGGATTTGCACCTTGCACTGGCTCCCCATTAGGAAGCAAATCTCCTTCAAGGCCCTGAGCATTGTCTAGAAGGCCCTACACATCAAAGGCTCGTCGCAGTTGAAAACCATGTTCAAATAGTATGTCCCCTGGAGGACCATGAAATCCTCCACCCAGAAAAAACTGGTCTCTCCAAGATTCCACAGGACCAGGTGGGGGGGTCGCTCCTTTTATGTAGCAGCCGCCAAACTTTGTAACTCTCTGCCTTCCGTCATCTCCAACGCGAATTCTCTTCTGACTTTCAGAAAATTGCTGAAAACATGGCTTTTCTCATCCTAGTGGGTGGCTACGTGCTTCTTTCTTCTTCTCGTCTGCCCAGCGCCTTGACACCTTCGGGTATTAACACGCTCTATAAATTGTATCCTATCCTAATCTACACTGCGGAGCCTTGCACAATAGTCTAGAAAAAAGACATCTGAGGAGCAGTGGAAGAGATTTCCTGCTCGGATGTCTATTCTCATTCCACATTTGGTTAAAATCTGGGATGCTTGTGTGAAACCTTGGAGTTGTGATCTAGGGAGAGATGGACTACTTACCTGTATGAGGAACTGGAATGAGCCTGCCAAGAGAAGCTAACCAGATCTCTGGAAAAATGTGTAAGGACCCACTGCAGGAATGACTGCATAGACTACATCTAGGTATACATTGGTCACCACATATTCATGAGATCCCCACAGTACAGCTGACCAGCTGTGCAAGGAACATTATTTGAGACACAAAGCTGTATCATTAACTTCTTCCTAAGGCGCTGGTGAGCCTGCACCCTCCCAATGGAAGACATGATTATATTGTTCATGTACCACCTTTGCTAGTTCCAGAAGGACTAGAGGCAGTCTGTCTGTACAGCCCAGCATGGGGATCTGTTTGTGTTGGTTGGAAGATGGTGTTCCGATTCTAGAACCCTCCAAACCATCTTTGTAGCCTACACGACTCTAGAGATACCAACTTTTTAACAATGCAATCAAACCCTATTCCACAAGATAATTTCCCAGTTGGAACTGGTGAAGCCAATGAGCGGAGTGTTTGAGTCCATTGAAAGCCGCTGTCACTGTAACTTTTTAGTTGCAACCAGTACATTTTGAGATTTAGGCCCCTGTGGCAGAAGGCAGCTTTAAAACTAATGAGGGGGGGGGACTACTCCACTATTTTATCTGTACCATTGGGAAAACGTACCACCAACTAACATATTAACTGATTTTATATTTCCAGTTAGTATTGGACTGTGATCCCACATGAACATCGTAACTGGACCCCTGGACATCATTGATTATATGTGAGCACCTGTCACTTAAATGGTTTCGGTTGCTTTTGTTTTGGTTGGTGAGATGTGGGAAGGAGGGTTGTTTTTTAAACACCATGTACTTTCACATTGGTTACTGGACACTCAGCTGCTGAGGCTTGAACCCAACGGCTTAACAAACATGGTACTCATAGATGCACCAGTACCATATTTTCGTCCAGAGTCCGCCCATCTATATTTTCTGTGATAACTCAAATCCCCGGTGGCAAAGAAGTGTATGCGAAAATTTAGAAGTAAACTAATTTTTAAAGATTCCGAAGCCAAACTAAGAACAGCCCAGCCGGACAATATTACCCATAAAGTCAATGTTAGAATGACTATCACTTACTATACAGGAACTATACTGAGGATTGTGGTGCTATCCCGGCCTTGGAAAAGGTTACACCTTCTGGGTTCTTGTATGTACTATGTTTTCACTGATATATCTAACTTCCTGCTAAAAAATATAATGCTCGACTTTAAAAATAAAGGACTGCCTCACCATTGATGTTACTTTGCCGCGTCATAGTGTATGAAGGTTTCTAACTCCTACCACCACTTGGAGTAAGCTTTGATCTTTGATTACGTCTTCACTACCTTGACAGAGTCAAGAATAAAGTGAATACTGTGCTTATCTAATTGGAGCTCCATAGCAATAGTATTGGCACAGGATACTGCCTGATAATGCCTCACTGTCCAAGGACCCAGGAAAAGGCCTCATAATATAGCATATATGATATTTGGCTAGTTACTAATTCAATGTGGACCCAGAATGTAGGCAAGTTACAGCACAGTTATGGCCAAGGTACAGTTTGTAAATTTGGCATGAAATCTATTATCAAGTGCAATATATACCATCAATATACAAAATGATAATTCATGAGCAGACAGAAGAGGAATATAAAATAGTTTGTGCTGTGTGGTAAACATTGCAAAACCTGGATGAGATGGAATTATTCATTATGGAGACACAAGAGAGGGATTAGTACATACATCTAAGGGGCACATGCATCAACAATGCCATTTGCGATTCCTTATTAGCGAAAAATAAGGAATCGCTAATAAGGAATAGCAAAAGGCTATGCATGTAGGAATCGCTATTCAAATAGCGATTCCTTAACTTTCCTTAATTGCTACTAGCAAATTGCGAGTAGCAATTAAGGAATGCCATCCCAATCATTCCTATGGGCCTCCAGGCCCATAGGAATGAATTGGAGATTGCATGAGCAAATAGCGAGTACCAGTAGGTTCTCGCAAATTGCTCATGCAATTTCAAGGGTGCAAGGGTGTCAAAATGACACCCTATTGCACCCCTGAAATTGATATGTGCACATATGTTTCACACACACATGCTCTAAGGGCATGTGTGTGCGCAACATGAAACTTTGAAAAATGCACAAAAGTGCATTTTTCAAACTTTTAGCAAATTACCATGCAGTTCATCTTCATGGTAATTTGCTCCCCCTATTAGCGAATTCGCTAATTTTTTAACTTTCATGCATTGCATTTAAGGAATCCCAAATTGAGATTCCTTAAATTAAGGAATCTCAATTTAGGATTCCTTAAATGCTATCGCTATTTAAGGAATCGCTATTTAAGGATTCCTTAAATAGCGATTTTTGCTTTTGTGTTGATGCATTGGGATTGGGTATTTTTAACTCAATACCGGGAGCTATTAGCGAATCGGTATTTTACCGACTGGATTTTGGCTTGATGCATGAGGCTGTATATCTGATGCTTGTAGATGGCAAAATGCAGGGAGTCTAGGGTGAGGAAATCTGCCTTTATGTCAATGCTGAAATATATCCAGTATGCAATTTTAGGGAACAGAAAATGATGTATAAACATTGGGACTAAAGTTGAAATTCATTAAATAGTTGTCCGGTATAATCCGTTGTTGTGATAAGCCTTTCTTTGAATGTGGATAGGGTGAGGAGTAATTTCAACATTTTGGAAAAGAGGGGGATGCATGGATATACGTATTTGAATCATTAAATACTGAAATGCCCGGGCATGGCAGAACTGAGTTGATTAAAACCCAAGCGATGCAGCCATCAATAATGAACTGTGTAATATTGTGATGATAGCAGAGGATAAACCGTTGGATACTATAAATGCACAATTAAAACATTAAATGATATTTATTTAATGAAATTAATGTAAATTACAATTAAAAAGCAACTTATAAATCATAAACGCATTTGAAATTTAAACATGCATTTGACAATAAAGCATGTTTGTGCAGAGTTTTCAAAGTATAAAAAGTGTTATGAAAATGTTCAGACGGCTAGGAGCAGCCTTGAAGACACTAGTTGAGAGAAATAGTGTGGCTAGGGTGCATAAACTGAGAGGCATTGATATTTCATTCTAGTGGTGACAATGATAGCCCTCCCGGCATTGGTTTCCCTGCAGACCCCTCTGCCTACTTACATTACACCTGAGAGTTGTGTGATCAGAAGAGCTGTCTGCCCAGTCTTCGTTCTGTAAGGAAGCTTTCTGACTACCTCCTCCCATGCGAAGCGCCAAGGAACTAATAAGCAGGCATAACCCAGCAATGCATTAATGGAAGAGGAGTCATTTGGGTGTCAATAATAGTGAAAAATGCGGAGCCCTGGCGTATTGAGCAGCATGCCCATTATTGCCGAATCGTGGAACATTGACCAGCCACTTGATAACCCCTGGTGTGGCGTCAACAGCATCCTGGGGTTGTTGGCTAGACCTTAGATTATTTTTGCAGCCTAAAACGAAATGAATGGAAGCATCGTTTTTTTTGCTATCTACACTGGTGCTAAAGCAAAGTTGTCATGTTACCTGACTAAACATTTGACCAATCTGAACAGATGCTGTCACCCTTTTCCTGTGGCAGACCCTTCTCTGGTTTAGAGATAATCACCGTTGTTCATACCTTGTCATCATTCATGTGAGGCAACTAACAAGCTGCCAGACTTCAAAGGCTTCTCAGTATAAGGGTCTTCCTAAAAGATCAGCTAACCCCACGTCTATCGCTCGATATCAGAAATAACCTTAACATATGTGCTTATTGTAACAAGCATTTGCAATGCAATCGGTCTCGCCTTCGGGACCTTAGATGTATTTAGCTATGCAGCACATTAGCCTGGGTGCTGAAACATCTACTGTTCTTTAACATGGAGGGAAAGTAAGCAACAAACTGCGTGACACACCAGTTATGGGAAAACATGGAGAGAAATTGCCTTTCAGCGGGAAATGGTATAGTCCAAAGCTCTGTTTTTAATATAAAATCAGGGCCTTCGGTCGTCATATCACAGAAAATCTGAGATTCGAACATAATATTGTTGTCTACGGGTGCTCGTGGAATACAATTTCAATGGACTGGAATTTACAGAATGTTAAAGTTATTCTGGTATTTTACTGACCTCTGCTGGTCGTTTTCTATCAAGAAAGTTAGATAGAGGCAGTTGCCAGAAAAATAAAAAAAGAAAGTCCCTCAACAGAAAGCAATTCTGGTGTTTTACTGACCTCTAATGGTTGCTATCTCTCAAGATCGTTAAATAGAGGCAGTTGAACAGAAAAAAGTCCCTAAGCAGAAGCCGACAAGTCCTAGGGCTGATCTCCAGAGCCCACAAAGTCCATACACATATAAGTATATACTAAAGTATATACACAAGGTCTCGAATGCTCGACCTAAAAAAGTAGTCTGCTAGTATCGGAGGAGCCAAGGTAGTGTGGAGATGAAAGCAGATGTGACATAGTGGGAAGGGTTTTTTTTTTTAAACCACTGCATGCAGGAGTTGATTGGACTCGGTCAGAAATTGGGCAGAAAGGGAGAGAAATGTTGGTAAAGCTCACATCTGGCATGTTAGCAAACTGTGATACAAGGTTTACTTGCGGACATCTATGACAGTAAGTTAGACTTGTGAGACAGGAACTGGGTCACACTGTAGTGAAACCTATCTGGGGAAATTGCTATAATTGATTTTGCCTATGAACTGTTGCTGATCAGAGCTGAGTTCACTTATTAAAACATTTGCAGAGAATTTAAAAAGGGGAGAGCTGCTCAGAACTGAATCGGAGCGGACGAGAAGACTGCCTTCCAGTTGCAAAAATGTCCACCAACCTAGTGAATGTCTGTGAGAATCTGCCCGCAACGTTAGCCTGATCAAAAAGCCTTACTGCTTGAGCTAGAATACCAGGGATAAACAATGGATTCTTTGGAGAAGCCTGCATGATTAACATGGGAATTATATTGTTTCGCCTTTGTGGGAGCTCATCCACATACTAAAATCAAGGTTGTTTAACAACTAGGGCCCAGATTTACAAAGACTTTGCTTTGGATTTGCATTGCTATCTTAACACAGACCCAACACAAAGTCTACTGGTGGCATTTCCAATCCAACTCAAATCTTGATTTGCTGCGGGTTGTAACCTAAAGTAAAACAATGCAGCTCATTTATATTTACTTTGACTGAATAGAGTATTGTTTGTTAACGAACAGAGGATTGTTTTTTAATGTTGTAAATGCAACGGATACTAAGATATTTAAAAATAAAGAAATGAATTTGCAAGCACCACAGAGATTTTCCTAAAGATTCTTCACGTTTAAAAAAATAGATCGAGAAGGAAATCCTAAATCAAATATGGTAATTGAAAGATAATATTCGTTGTCTGGTTTTGCATAAGCATTTAAAAACATAAGGGCCAGATGTACTAACTGGCACATACATCAAAGCTTTTTGCGATCACAAACGGTGCGATTCGCAAAAATCGGCCGTTTGCAATCGCAAAATTAGCTTTTGCGATGCATCAAGGGTCAAGGCCCTCGCAATTTGAGAATTCGCAATTAATTGCGAGTTCTCAAATTGCGATTGCATTTAAGGAATCGCATTTTGCGATTCCTTAAATGCAATGCAAGAACCACTTTGAAGTAGTGATTTCGCTACTAGGGGACGCAAATTACCATGAACTTGAGCTTCATGGTAAAAACTTTGAAAAATGCACTGAAGTGCATTTATCAAAGTTGTAGGTTACACACACACATGTCCTTGGGACATGTGTGTGCGCAACATTTGTGCACAGATCAATTTCAGGGGTGCAACAGGGTGTCTTTTTGACACCCTTGCACCCTTGAAATTGCATGAGCAATTTGCGAGTACCAGTTGGTACTCGCAAATTGCGCTTGCAATTTCCCATTCATTCCTATGGGCCTGTAGGCCCATAGGAATGAATGGAAAGCTATTCCTTATTTGCGACTCACTATTTTCGAGTTGCAAATAAGAAATGTGTAGGAATCACTATTATTATAGTGATCCCTACATGCATAGGATTTTGCGAGTCCTTAATTGCTAATCCTTAATATTCACAATTAAGGACTCGCAAAATCCTAGCTTGATGCATGTGCCCGAAAATGTTTTGGTAGTCAAAATCACTGCGGCGATGGTGAGGCATGCCATGGGCGTTACGGTGGGTATTCCCATGTAACACCCATGGCATTTCACACATTCCCAGATTTACAATGTTCTGTAAACCTGGGAATGCGTCAAAAGCCTATGCCTTCTCAGGGGGTGTAAGGGAGGCGCAACATGGGAAAATAACTTTATTTCTCCTTGTTTTTTCCTCTTTCTATTTGTGCTGCATTCAACAGCACACATAGAAGGACGAAATTGCCTCAATTTATTGCATTTTTGCAGGACGGTGTCCCTTACTGCACAAAAGAATAATTTCTACAATGCAGACACCCTTGCACCATGGTGCTAGGGTGCCTACGTTGTTGCATGGAAGCCAATGAGCACCAATGCAGTGAAAAAAGACAGGAATGCGCCCTATCTGATAGATACGGTGCATTCCTGCCATTTTTTTTACAGTAGGGCAATGCAGGAGGAAGGCTTGCGGCACTTCCCATGACAAAATATTCTAAATGGGGCCCCAAATCGATAGGCGATTGTTAGAAATTTGCTTCCAAGTTGACTGAGGTATGCACACTGATGAGACAGGAACCACCACTCTAGTCAGAGTAAGCTAGATACACAATCAGATAACCTATGCTCACCCTCTGGTAGTTTGGCACAGTGCAGACAATCTTATCTAAACATGGCACCGTGTAAAGTATTTGTGCAACACAATCACACAGTAACACAATGAATACATCACAAAAAGGCGTCACACATGTTTAGAAAAACAGGGAATACTTATTTGAGTAAAATGAGACCACAACTACAAACATCCAATCAGTAGAAGTCGATATATGAATTTTTAAAGATTAGATCAAACATTTTGCTTAGAAGTCACTAGCAGTCAGAAGGTTACCTGAGGTCGCAAGGGACCAGTGCAAACCCAAAGTTCAGGCAAACTGCGATCAATGGCAGGCCAGCTACAGGACCCATACTGATCCAGCTGAAGAAATGCCTCCAATGGAGCGTTGGTCAACGTCATTAGTCTACAGTGTTGTGGCCGAGCCGCACAAAGGGGGTCCTGCGTCATCCGCGAACTAAGTTGAATGCAGGGTGTCATCACTGAGCCGTGCTGGGCATCATCAAGAGGCTGTGCAGGCTATGGAACTGCTGTTGTCGGGCAGCCTCTGCATTTCCATTGAAGGGTGATGTGGTGGAATTTCTCATGCAGTTGGTGCAATGCATCGGTTTTTAATGAAAACAACTGCAGAACCCACTTCCGAGGCCCAGAGCTTGAAGAGGGCACCTCAGGCAAGGGTGGGACTCACAGAAGGTAGAGTCCAACAGCACCTGCAGAATTGTAGGAAGTCTTTTGTGTACCTGAGACTTCATAATAACAGGAGACATGTTAGAAAATCCTTGTAGAACAGTTGGAGGGAATGCAGATCCCTTCCACAAGAGACAGGGAGCAACAGGCAGCAAGGCAAGAAGCAGAAAAGCTGTCCTTCCAGAAAAGCATCACA
The DNA here is from genome assembly GCF_964204655.1 of Triturus cristatus. NCBI lineage: Eukaryota > Metazoa > Chordata > Amphibia > Caudata > Salamandridae > Triturus > Triturus cristatus. Next base: position 258,812,795 of record NC_140593.1, on the reverse strand, counting down.
GTTAAGTCCTTTAAACAGCATAGCAGTCCTTCTAACAGAGGTTCAGTTCAAGATCCAGAAGTGACTGATTTCAGGGGGTCAGAGACCCAGTACTTATACGCAGAAGTGCCTTTGATGTAGGTGGTGATTTCAAAATAACTCTCCGAAGGGCACAAGGATCCCTTTCAACACAGTCCTGTCTGCCAGGCTAACCTTGGGGGTAGAACAGTGTTTTGTATGTCGACAGGACACTACCTATTGAAGTGTAATTTTCAGCCCTTCTCATTACTTCCCTGCCCAGTATGACCCATCAGAATGCAGATAAGCACTCAGAATGCAGATGAGCCTCGTCCCCCTGTGTTTGTGGCTATCTAGAGAGAATGCACAAAGTCTAACTGTCACCCAACCCAGACTTGTATTGGATGTGGCCTATCAGACACAAAGGGCAGTAAGTGTAGAGAAATGTCCACTATCTAAAAGTGGCATTTCTGAAACAGTAATATTAAATCCAACTTCCTCAATACGGAGGATTTATCATTACCATTTCAAACATATCAAACATAAAGAAGCTACTCTTTTCTGATCACAAATTATATCTTGAATGTGTATTAAGGAATTCCTAAAATGGCCTATGAGAGGAGTAGGCCTCACAGTAGTGAAAAACGAACTAGGCTGTTTGCACACTAACAGGACATGCAAAACATAAAGGTACATGTACTACATTTTACTTACATAGCACCCTGGCCTCAGGGTTACCTAGGGCCTACCTTCCCTGGTGCCTACCTTACCTGGTTGTAAACTACACACACAGTAACTGCAGTGGCAGGCCTGAGACAGGTTTGAAAGTATACTTATGTGGGTGGTCCAATCAGTGCTGCAGCACACTAGTAGCATTTGAAGTACAGGTCCTGGTTATGTGGTATACCACTTTACAAGAGATGTATCAGTACAACAAATATGCCAATCAGATATATGCCAATGTCATGTTTAGTGGAGAAGCACATGCACTTTAGCACTGGTCAGCAGCAGTTAAGTGGTCAGAGTCCTAAGGCCAACAAAAAGAATCAGCAAAAATGTGAGGCATAAAGGCAAAAAGTGATGGGGGAAATTCCACCCAAAGGATGACAGGTCTAACAGAGATGTATCAATGTTTTACGTCTGACATCCAGTTTCAAAACATTGAAAAATGACCAACATCTAAGGTGGACCCTTCAACTTTGGACATGTAAATAAAATACTTTTAAACAAATGTTTCGGAAATGAAAAAATCCCGATTTCTGTTAACGAAAATAGAATGCATTAACAAAAAAAGTTTACTTTACTCAAACTCGATCAAAGACATGCCGGCCCGTGGACCCTAGCAGGCCACCATCCCTTTGATGGCCACTTCTTAGAGTGAGTCACAATTTCTAATGTATCTAAATAATATTGATGAGCTAGGTATCGTCATGACATACTTGAATCTGAATGCTACAAAAGACCCATTAGTACATAGGTCAATTCAGAAAATTCTTTGCTGGTACCAAAATTAGTGGTCGCAAATAGCAAATTCATGTATTTCGTACATCTGGCCCAAAGACTTTTAAGATTTGAGAGATCAATGGCAGAGGTAGCTTCCATAACACATGCCATTTACCTATCCTAGAAAAAGGAAGGTTGCTATTCTGAGGTGTTAATATAAACAATCCAACAGACACAGATGTAATTCATACAAGCAACTTACTACTCAAGGAATATTTAGCATTGCCTCAATGAGATATTATAGGATGAGTCAGTCACATGTCAGTCACATGCAATATAGGTACTAGGCATCTGATTTAATATAGATGCTTTAGCATTACTTGGCATAGTGAAACAAAAGCAACTACATGCAGGGCATTATATCTAGCTCCTAATTTAGCAAGCACTCCTTGTGCACTAACAGAGACCATTTTTGCACTGCATCAGGATCGATACTGGATGGTTTGTATAAACTGGTTGACATTTGAGCCAGGTCCTGTTAAATTGCAATTGGACTGAGACAATTACATGAAAATCGTTTTGCAGTTTCACAGTATTGCAATTCTATTTTCAATTGCACCTCAGGTAAAATTCTTTCAAATTAGCTGGAAGATTGTCATTATTCAAATTTTGCTGAAAAACAAATATTCAAAAAGCCAATTTGCATATTTTTCATCAAAATAATTTGCTGAAACTGAAAGCATAATGATATTTTCTGATTTTTTAAAAGCATTTCAGTCCATTACGTTTTTTCCTTGCCTTATGTGTTAATGCTGGACGGTCAATGCTGATTCATGTACACATGTGGGTTTACATGAATGGACTAAACAGGAATGTGAATTTCTTCTGTGAAAATGTTTTTGTTGGGCATTCCATGTACTGCTTGGATTCTCTGACAGGCATTGCACAAGCCATCTGTGACATGATAATTTATTGCATCCACAGTCTAGGGCCGAGTTACAGATACAGTGCACAGTCCCTGTCTGTGCTGTGGAGCTTACTTAAGCCTGTGCACCAGGAGCAGACTGGATAGTGTGACTTATCACAGTAAATGTGCTGTTCAGAATGCAGACACCAACTTGCACCTGCACTGTGGGGGAGTGGGGTTTTCTATTTCCTAATCTTTGGGTGTAATCACTAAATAACCTCCGCCACTGGTCATATGGATCTTTGTTCGTCAGCAACGAGAAGTAAGGCGCAATCCTCTACATGGCAATAAATCATTGAAGACTTACAGTTCAGTCAATAAAGAGAATTATTGGGAGTAAAATGTGTTTTATTTTCCCTTCTTTTAGTCTTTCATCTTTTTTTCATTAGATATTAATCTTTAGATTTCAGCATTAAAAGTTACTATAACCCAACAATCGATATTGGATTATAAAATAGAACAACATTTTTGTTAGAATCACAGGAAGTGTGCTCCATAAAGGAAAATCCCTGATTCTAAATTAAATTGGAATAACATGAGAATAAAAAGAAAAGGTGTCTGTGAGAAGTTGGCCTGATATATGCTGTCCACTAGTTATAGTAGGCACCTTGTATCTGTCCAAACAACCCCTTATTGGTTATATGTTAAAGACAACCTTTATTGAAAGCTATCCTAGTGGTAGCTATGGAGAGCAGCCAGTAAAGCAGCTTGTTTTACTAAAATCTCTTGAGTCACTAAATGAAAGATATCCACACCAGGTATATATATAAAATATATGAATTTATTACTAAACACATCCTTCTAGTCTCTTTATGAGACTAGAGGTCAAAATACATAAGTTACACTTCAATAATCACAGTAAAATACCACAAATACACGTCAGGCCCTAGGGTCGAGCCAAACCATATACTAAAATAGTGGTATAAGAACCATGACTTAACTAGACACAAGGCCTAGAGCCTGTAGAATCGCTGGGACCCCAAGGAACCACCCAAGGTAGTGACACAGGGGACCCACGGGGCCGTGTTCAGTGTGTGAACACAGCCGCAAGCTCCCGTTGGCTTCTATGGGGAAAGTCGCGGTTAGATTTTTAAAGATTAGGGACACTTAGAAATGAGTCAGGACCAAACCCTTTTGGACTTAGGAAGTTTCCGGTCTTGCACCCATGGGAAGCCGGGTGCATAGGTGTCTTTTGGTGTTGGGTCACGTCGTCGATTTGAATGGGAGCTGGCGAAGAAGTGCTGCTGCCGTGAAGATGCGAAGTGTCTGAAGAGATCTAAGCCTGGATCGAGGATGAGAAGAACCTGAAAGCAGAGAGGACAGAGTCTGGGTCACAAGGCGATGAGCAGATGCCCACCGATGTCGGGTGATTTCAAGTGAAAGAGGTGAAGCTTGACCAGGAGGCATCGAGGATGACCAGGAGCTGGATTCGAGCTGTCCCACAAAGGATGCCGAGTGCTGCAGCATTGGTGCCCGGATTGGACACAACAAGTCTTGGCAACAACAACTCATGCAGAAACAAGAAAGATGCTTTGGTGCAGACCAGCAAGGTCTGTGGGACTCACCACTTGTTGGGAGTCAGGTCACATCTGGAGCAACCAGGGAAGCCCAAGGAAATACAAAGTTACCCCCTCAGGTACCCACCAGTCAACGGACCAGGGATCGCGAAGGGACCTCGAGACAAAACACAAAATGGAGGCCCACGGGTCACTCGGAATGACCAGGCTGACAATCTTTGGTGGATTCAGTGCTCGCGGTGGGGGCTACACGTTAGCCCAAGCACGACTTCAAGAGACGTAGAGAAGTCAATGCACTTGCAGAAATGCACGGTGACCAGGAGTTGCGGTTCCACGCTCCTCACGAGGGCTGCGGGTCTCAGCTTTGCTGGGGACTCGGGTCGGCCTCTGAGATGTCTGGAAATCCTCTTCCTGGGCTGCAAATACTTTGGAGTCCGGCGGGAGCTTTGATGATGCAGACTGGCAAATTGCTTCATTGGTGCCTGCTAAGCAGGGGAGTCACTCCTTGACCCCAAGGGTGATTTCCTCAGTCCTCTGGTCTTGAGCAGAGTGTCGAAGAGCCAGGATTCAGCTTCAGAGTTTCGTCCAGGGTAATCTAAAGTCCTAAGGACAGGGGTCCCATACTTATACTAAGGTAGGGGGTTGGACATACTCTGGGGACCCACCTATGGGAAGGTTTTGGAAAGAGGGGTGGCTACACCCATTTCCTTTGTCCAGTTTCATGCCAGAGCAATGGCTGGAAGCCCCTGAATCGGTTTGAGCTGGACTATGCACAGGGACACCAAATGTGCCCCCAGTGAAGGACTTCAAAGCACTCAGAGAGTGCTCCCACCCAGCCCCAATAAACATAAGCCTGTCAGGGAGGTGGTTACACCTCCCTGTGACAGGAAACCTATTGTCTAGGCCTCCCCTGCTGGAGTTTCGGTCTGCAGCAGGAGGCCAGACCCGTGTCTGTGGCTGCAGCATCCATTTTGTGATGCCAGGGCTCTATTAAGTTTCTACCGGGTGTACCGGTGCTGTCATGTCTCTCCCTCTAGAAGGGTGTGATCATACTCCCACATCTGTTACTGGTGTGTGGGTATGATTCCAAGGTGTTTGACACCAAACACGGCATGTTTCCGTGCAGCCAGTCCAACGTTTACTGTTTGGATATAATGCACTTAAGAGTATATGGTCAGGCTGCACTACAAACAGCATCAGAGAAGGGTCTCCGAACGCCAAAGAGGGGCTCTGCTCATGCAGGGGCACCCTCTCACATAAGAACCAAGCACTCTGCCTTCAGGACTGATAAGGCCTGCCATAGGAGTGACTTATAGGTTTGTATGTGTATATATATAGTGATATAGGTAACCGATATCACAGTAAGGGGTGCATGCACCACCTTACCCAGGCTGCAGTAGCAGACCTGTGGTATCATTTTGGGTGGCTTTACCGGGGTGGCATAATACATGCTTCAGCCCCTGGTATGCCTCTGGGGTACCTATGCCCTGGGTACATAGTATACCATATACTAGGGACTGATAAGGGCACCTCAGATCCAATCTTTAATGTACCTAAAGTGCATGGAATCATTTTAGAGAGGAAGCAGCTAGGCTGGGGCCCTGATTAACAGGGTCCCAGCCAGACTAAAGTAAAAAAACAGTGAAACACCTGCAAAATGTGAGGGTAAACATGTGAAGCAGATCCTACTCTCCTACAGTGTCAGTTTCAAACCCAATGAAGAACTCTGAAGAAAGTATCAATGGGCAAAAATAAAGCCTTTGCATACTAAGCTGGAAAGTGTTCTGAGATTAAGTTATCAGCAAACAATTCAGCAAATTCTAAGTGAGGCAACCTCTCATGAAGAAAGGCTTCAGAAACTAAAAGACGAGCCTCCAGTCAGAGAGGCAGGGAAGGAATCCACTAGCTACTCTAGGAAACACACCCTTATATATGCATACATATTCTTTGTTACAACATTATTTTCTTTCTTCCTCTGAGTACTCCAATAGAATTTCAGAAAAACTCTTGGGAATAAGCAGCCTCCCCATGTTCTCCCACCGTCACAGCAGAGTTTCAAATATTGAACCTTCAAAAGTTACATTGTTGATGTTTTGCCATCCAGACAGTTCTTCCCATGAATCATTCCTCTGGTCACCTCCTCTTCTCTCAATGAGAGTTCACTATATCAGTTGTCTGATACTGAAAGCTGGGTTGGGGGCGATCTCAGCGCCCAAAATCCGGCTCAACTCGGTAAAGACCTCCGTCCAGAACTTAGCAGTTCCCGGGCAGAGCCAAGCCATGTGAAGAAAGTCCGCCACCGGAAAACGGCAGCGCTCACACTCTGCCGACGGCCTGAGCCCATACCTATGCAGCCGTTCCGGGGAGTAGTACACCCTCTGCAAAAACATAAAGTGCACCAACCTGTGTCCACATCTCGTCCGTGAGCTCTAATTGTAGGTCCTCTTGCCAGGCTACCCGCGCCACTACGTACTGACGTGCCGATTGCCATTCTCCTATTCTTTTAAGATTCGATATCAATTTTGACGCCGCTATCGTTTTGATAACATAGGTGAGTTCCGGAACCTCCGGGGGCTCCACCATGCCCGGGCTCAGCGCAACGATAGCGCCCGCCGGACCCTATGGAACTGGAAATGCTGCAGAAGCGTGGGGGTGGAATGAGCCAGCCCAAGCTGGTCCCACGTCTTGGCAACCCCACCCGCAAATAGATCCTCCATCCGCTCAATGCCCAGCGCATGTAATGCCTGGGTCACTCCCCTCTCCCTCAGCGGCGGGAGCCAAATCGCCCATTCCACCGGTAGTAGAGGTGAGTACAAAAATGTACAGCCGTGTGCCCTCCGCAACTCCTGCCATGCATGTGCCGTGACTTTGAGGGAGTCCAGATGCCCAACCGAGTGGTTCGCAGGCTGGAGGGCGACCGCAGGCAATGTGAGCGGGTCCGCGAACAGACCTTCCAGAATGAGATGGGGGACATCCGCACTGGCATGTATCCATGTGTGGAGGTGCACCGCCTGTACGATATTATAATATTTTTTCATGTCCGGAGCCCCCAGCCCCCCTCTGTCATACGGAAGAGTTAACACCTTCCACTGTACTCTAGGCTGTTTGCCCCCCCAGGCCAATTTGATCAGGGTTTGAGTCAGCTGCTTAAAAAAGGCCTTAGGCAGTACTATGGGGATGTTGGCAAAGAGGAACAAGAATCTCGGTAAAATGACCATTTTCATGATCGCTATTTTACCCAGCAGGGATAGCGGGAGTCGATTCCATGACTCGACATCGTCTACCAATTTGGCGTAGGCCACTCCATAGTTTTCTCTGAGGAGTACCTCAGGGTCTCTATGTAGCTGAATCCCTAGGTACCTGACCGAGTCCGTCGTCCATTGCAGTGGATATTCCATCGGGAACTGGGTCGTTACCGGCGTCAGCGGGAACGCCAGCGACTTGTTCCAATTCACTCTAAGGCCGGACAGCTCTCCGAATCTAACCACTTCACGTAGGATTGACGTGAGGTTCTCCTCCGGGTCACGGACATAAAGCAGCGTATCATCTGCGTATGTGGAAATACCAATTTGGTAAGTAGGGAAATGAATGCCCTCGTACCGGTGGTTCTCCCTGATAGCGCACGCCAATGGTTCTGCCACCAGGGCATAAAGGAGGGGGGAGAGAGGGCAGCCTTGCCTCGTCCCCCTGCTGATCCCAAAGGCCTCTGTTACCCGATCGCCCATGCGAAGCCTGGCTGTGGGCTGGTGATATAGTGCTCCCAGCATCTGCAGGAAGGGCTCACCCAATCCGATCTTGCGTAACACACGCACCATAAAGGGCCACTCCACCGAGTCGAAGGCCTTTTCCATATCTAAGAAAATGGCTAAGGCCTTGGTGTCCGGACGCACATGTTGCATAGTCCCCAGGACCGTGCGGATGTTATATGTAAGGTTCCTGGCTGGTATGAATCCCGCCTGTTCCGGCGCAACAAGTTCCGGGGCCAGCAGCGCCAAACGCGTGGCCAGCACCTTGGCGTATAGCTTCGCGTCCACATTGAGGAGCGAGAGCGGCCGGTATGAGCCACACACATTAGGGGGCCTCCCTGGTTTCAGAATGGGAACTAGAAGCGCCTCGCGCATAGTGTCCGGCATGTAGCCTTCCTGGCATATGTCATCGAATAAGGTGATCAGATGGGGGATGAGCTTATCCTTAAAGGCTTTATAAAATGCCACCGTCAGCCCATCAGCTCCAGGGGCGCTGCCAGCCTTCATTCCCTCCAGGGCTTCCAAAATCTCGTCCTGCTGAAAGGGGAGCGACAGGAACTCCCTCTGTGAGTCAGATAAGAAGGGCATTTTGATGTAACTGAGGTAATCCTCTATTTCCTCCTCCATCTGAGTAGACCTGGCCGCGTAAAGCCTCGCGTAGTAGCTCTGAAATTCGGTGTTGATCGCCTCCACCTCAGTGACCACTGTACCAGCCACAGTTATCAACTCGTCAATGACCAGGGGTTTCCTGCTATTTCTCAGTATCCTAGCCAGCAGCGATCCTGGTCGCTCGCTCTCCCCATATGTACGGGCCGTAGCGTACTTGCCCATATGCTGCACCTCCCTGTCCGCCTCCTCATGATATTCCGAGACTAACGCTTGAATCTGAGCCTCCACCGCAGTGTTGACAGACAACCATTGTCTCTCTTCCAGATGCACCAGCTGGGTCTCTATCATCTTAAGTCTCCTCCGTATAGATTTGAGTACACCGGAATGCTTAGCCATGGCCATGCCTCGGATGTATGCTTTAAACGAGTCCCAGATCGTGTGAAAACATTGAACCGAGCCCAAATTGGTGGCAAAGAAGGTCTCTATGTCTTCCGCCAGTTCACCCCGGAACACCTCATCTAATAGCGAATACGGCGGAAATCTCCAAGTAAATGGTGGGATACGTTGAACCGAGGTGTCTAGTATGAGGAGCAGCGGGGAGTGATCCGAAAGCGTACGCGGGAGGACCGCACAGCTCTTGACCAACGCGAATAACGACTGCGACGTTAGCCAATAATCAATTCTGGTGTGGACATCGTGGTAAGCAGAGTAGTGCGTGTACCCCCCTTTACCCGGGTGCCCTTGTCTCCAGACGTCCACCAAGTCTAGCTTGGTGAGCTCCGCCTGCATGAGTAAAGCCGCCACCGCCGGACAACGCGGACCGGAGGGGCGATCCAAAGCAGGGTCAAACGTGAAGTTAAAATCACCCCCCCACACCATGCGGGCGTGAGTGTAGCGTCGACAGCTGCCAGCCAATGCCGCATAGAACTCAGGGTTGTCGTAGTTGGGACCGTACACGTTCACAACTATTAGGTCATGACCTTTCCCAACGCACCGGGCGATCAAATAACGACCGTCCGAGCCAGCCTCCAGAGCCGTCAACATCAACTTGGAATGAGGGTTCACCCAGGTTACCACCCCTCTGGAGTGCGAGGTGAAGCCGGCCGCCACGCTGGTTCCCGCCAAGCCTCTTGCCTTTAGTATATGGCTCGCTAGGGGGAGGTGCGTCTCCTGCAGAAGCGCTAGATCCATATGATGTCTATGCAAATAATTCAGCACTTTTCTCAATTTACGGAAATCATTCAATCCCCTCACATTCCATGTCAGCGCCCGCAGGGAAGCATTGTCATTATCACAGGTCAGTTCCCTAGGGTCCCCCATTGTGGACACCCAGCGTAGCAGCAATTATGTCCCAATCGATCCAGTGAAAAGCGCCACTCATCAACAATGACCAGACATTTCCATCCAAACACAAAACAAAAAAGCAAACAGCCTGCTACTCCACAGCACGTGCGATCCCCACGTCCCCAACTCCTACCCGCCCCCCCACCCACAGCCGACCTACCCCAACCTGGCCAGACAGTTCCCCTAATCTCCCTCCCCCCCTAATAAGACAAACACTCCTCCCAAACATCCCACTCACCAAACCCCACGTATTCCTACTAGACAACTGCGCTAGGGTCGAGGTTGCCAGGCGCTGCGAAACTCTCAATCTGGGAACGCGCCAGCCAGAAGTGCGCCTCCGCCGCCCCGCACTCGGATAACCTAGCTGCATGTGGAGCTACGTTCCGATCTCCCATCAAGGTGTCAGCAGGCCCCCTACGGTCCTCACCAGAAGTCAACCCCGCTCTCCACAAGAACAACACAGTCCGCATCAACCTGCCCACACCCCAGAATCGCCCCGCCCCTAGGATCACACAACGACAAGCCCTAACGGCCAACCCTCCTACTCAGTCCCAATGCGGGCTCACGCCCCACCACGCACAGTATGTAGGCCAGCCGGCAGCATGCCACATCCCAGTGACCTGTCGCCCACGGGCCAATGACCTGAGTAACTTAAGGGAGCATCATCGTTTTTGTGGCAGTCACAAAAGTCTCATCAGGGGGGGCACTCCGCAGAACATGAGTGCCAGTACGTCGAACATCAATTGGGGAATCAGATACGGGTATCCCTGGGCATCTTGTCTCCCCCAGATGGCAAGCGCGGCTAGTCAGACCATTTGCGAACCATGCCCGGATTCCCATCCGCACCTAGTCCTGCCCGTCCAGACCTGAGGCCCCCTCCAAAACGTCCCCCTGCCCTCTGGGGCTGTTCTGCCGCTCCCTAGACCATACCTTCAGAGATTTATGGAGTTCTCTCGGGTCTGTAAAGAAGTGGGAATGACCTTGCCTGTTAATCCGTAGCCTCGCCGGATAGAGCATGGCGTAGTCCAGGCCAAGTTCCCGAAGCTGCTGTTTATACGGTGCAAACTGTCGTCTTTCCTCCTGAACTTTCGCCGTGAAGTCCGGGTAAATCGAGATGTCCATGCCCTCATATTGCAGCTTGCCTTTCTCCCTGGCCACTCGGAGCGCCACATCCCTGTCCCTGTAGTTCAGGAGCTTCGCGATGATCGGCTGCGCCGGTGCTCCCGGCCGGGGGCGCTGGCCCAGCGATCTGTGAGCCCGCTCGACAACAAACATGGGCGAGAACACATCGTCTCCCAGCAAAGCGTGTAAAAGTTTTTCGATGAAAAGTTCCATCCTCCCAGTCGGGGTCGACTCCGCCACCCCCGTTATGCGAATGTTCGAACGTCTCGATCGGGCCTCCAAATCCTCGGATTTATCCTGGATGACCTGCAGGAGCTTGCTGAGTTGTTTGCGGTCCGCGTCCCATACTGTCTGGGCCTCCTCCACCTGCGTGATCCTTCTCTCGGCCGTGTCTAACCTCTCCGCATTCTTGTCAACGCGTTCCGACATGCGGTCCATGCGATATGTGAGCGCATCTAGTTTGGCATCGATGGCGGTCAAGCTGCCCTGCAGGCCCTTCTCCATCGCCACCAGCATCTCCTTGATGTCCGCGCCGGTCGAGGTCTCCGCTCCTGCCCCGCCCGCAGGTGCTTCCTGCCCCGCGCCAGCGATTCCCTTTGGCCTGCGCGGATCAAACGAGAGTTTAGGCTGCGTTTTATCGCCTTTCCCCATGTCGAGGCCTCTCTGTTGCCACACCACCAGGACTGCAGTCTCCAGTCAGGGCGACGCTGCGGGGTCCGGGATCCCCCAATGTATCAGGTACGGAAGGAAACTCCCGGGGAGGGCCACCAGACACCCTCCTAGGTCGACTTCACAAGGCACTCCTGTGACCGGGGTCTCGCCGCACCAAAGACCCCACTCGAGAGCGCAGTCCCACGTCGCGATCCTCCAAGCGGCCTCCAGCACAACCTCTATCCGCTATTCCAGGCTCCCCAGCGTCGCAGTTAACAAAAGGGTGGCACGCCCCCGGGGACAACCAAGTCAGTGGCTCCTCATCCTATATATGACCTGGCGCTGCACTCCCAGTCGCCCTCTCCGGATCTTTCCCGGCACCTGGGGGACTCACCGGCTGGGAACGCCCGAGTTGCTGCGGGGTCCTCCCTGCACTGGCATCTCAGCAGCTCTTCCGCTCCCGCTGAGGCCCCAGCCGCCAATCACGAGGTCACCGGCTTAGAGCTCCGCCGCTCTGTGGTGTCTGAGCCTCAAGGGCCGCTTGTCGCAGAGTTCTCCCGGGCCTCCAGTTCGGCGAGGTCGGCACCGCCAGCGACAATCTCCACGAGGCGAGGGGTAGGGGGCACACGTGCACCTCAGTGTGTGCGGAGGCCCTCCGCGGCCGCCCCCCACCGCTCTTCCGCAAGCCACTCCGGGGGACCGGGTCCCCGCCCCACAGCGCTGCCGCACGTCGATGCACGCAGCTCGGGTCGCCACACACTCCAGTCCGAGGACTGAGGCCCAGCTCAGCGCATCTCACCCCACTTCCTGCTCGCGCTTCTTTCGTCTCCTCAGAGGGCAGCCGGGGTCCGCAACTCAGGTCACCAGCATCCGTAGGGAGTCCCACATCAGCAACACTAGGTAGCTCGGCAGCATAGGATATTTACGCGGATTATGTATAGAACGAGGCGGAGAGCGCAGCGCTCACACGGCCGCCATCAACGCCGGCAAGCTCCGCCCCCTCACAAATCAATCTTTAAAGTGCACCCTCATTCTCTGCTGAGTTATCCTTTATTTTTTTAGGTTTTCAATTTTCTTCAACTTCCTATTTTCCCTATCTTTTCTCTTCCATTTCTAGTCCTTCTCTAATCTGTCTTCCTTTTTCTCTATTTGATTTCATTGTTAGATAGCATCTAAGTCCTTTACATAAAGCGTTTAGGCATACAAGCATTTGCCAATGATTTGTATAGGTCTCAAAATGACTCAAAAAATATCTCCACCCACTATTGCAAGCCAGTTGCCAATAATAGAAGCTCCTTTGCCTAAACTCCCTAATACACTTGTGGATTCTAAAGCTTCTAATTCAGGTTTCGGGTCAGAAATATTCTTTGCAAATGCTTCTATCTTTCTACTTTTGACAGGGATGTATGAACAGCTATGTTGAGCTTTCCACATTATCTCTCCTAACGAAATATCTAAAGCTAATCGATCTTGCAACACTATTGATCTAATAGCCACTAATTCTGTGTTAACTGTCAGCAAGCCACAATATGTGCTAATAGCCTATTTATCCACTGCTGTTGATAGCTTTCTAATTTTCTCATCATTTAAAACTATTCCTACAGATGGTATGATTGCTCCCAAAATGTCTCCGACTAATTGTGGTCAATCATTAGTACCAAATGTATGTCTATGGGGTGGTATCATTGTTAAAGCACCTATGCGCTTCACATGATACATTTTAGGAAACAATAAAGCTAAACAGCAAACACCCTCTCAATCAGCAGGTAATTGAAAATAGGCATCTTGACCACAAACAAAATAAACTCCTGGAATAACTGCTTCTTCTGTTAAAATTTGCACAGGTCCTCCCATAATTCCGAATCTGTGTTCACAATTACTCCCAATATGTCTCCCTCTAAACTGGTTTCTCCTTTTCTAAACACATTATTTTCTTTTTTGTCATCTATCTAGTTTTAAATTTGGATAAACCATTTTCTTTTTGTATTCATCTTCTTCCTTCTTCCAAACATTTCTCAAGGCATCTTCTCCTTTACTCGTATTATGAAAAATTTGAGCTGTTCTCTCCTCCAATGCTAAAATGAGCTTCTTTTTTAAAAGGTTTCATTGAACAGGTTAGGTTCTTCTCGTATGCTTTAATAGTGTTTATAACTGTCAGTGATCTAAAGAAATACCTTTCAATGTTCATATATTTTGGCAGTGGATGATGATTCATTTTTGTCTGAAGAGAAACTTTGAAAAGGATTGTATCATAGTTAGAATAATAATAATCAAAATGCTCCTGTCCATAAAATAAACTAAGTTAAATACTGCATGTAATTGCATATGAAAGTGGGATGTGATGATATGTCAACTCTTCTGCAGCTGTAGACGGTAAGTGTGGCCAGATGTAACAGTTCTTAGTATCTTGAGTGTATTCCTGAACTAATCTAGGGTAAACATTAGTCAAAAAATATTCTTTTGAATAATCCACAAATGAAGTTTGCAATTTTGTTTCATCTACTGTTTGTGCAGTCGTTATAGATGCAGGTGTAGACTGAAGTGTTTCTATCTCTGGTTTGAGACTCATTCCAACTAAAAGAACTATAATTGCTAATACAACACCTATTAATGTGAGTCATCCTCAATTTGACTCCATCTTTTCCTAAACATGTTATCCCTACCCTTCTACTTCAGCCTTAACCCTAAAGAATTCTTCTTAATTATTTTTATTCACTTTTGTTAATTATTTATTTTCAATTTCATTTATTTCAGTCTTTTAATCCTGCTTTAAACATAGCTCTTCATTTCTCGTCTCACTTATTTCAGTTTTGAATTTACTAAATAGTGCTTGTGGAGTTCTTGATTTTGATATTTGCTTCAGAAATCTTATTTAATCAATGTTTTTTCTCAGTGTGGCATATCATGGAGGTTCAAATGTTTCTAATTTCAATTCAATGGAGATTTGACCTGATGCATTTGATCTATTCTCTGAGTAATAAGTCCATTCAAGTGCAGAATACCTGAGAGAAGGGACTCTCGCTCTTTTGGATTTGCTTGGTGTCTGTTGATTTTTTTCTGTTTTACTTACACCACCCAGATTCTGTTTCTTCGATTATGTTTTTTAATACACATTCAACTGACACACTTGATCTCAATTGCTTTCTACCATTTTGCCATTCAGATCTCCATAGAGTTCTTTCCCTTCTTACACTTGTTCCTTCGCCTGGATCACATGGTTGCTTTGAGGATGAATAAACAAATTCCTTTATCCTCAGCTCTTAATTCTTCTTCTTCTGTGGGTATTTCCACATCACTTTGTGAGATTTCAGGAACTTGCACTGGTGCAAGATTCTTCTGCACTTCACTCCCCTCTGACCCTCCTAGAAATACATGCACAGGAGACCTCAGACTTTCATAGAACTCTACTTCTTCATACGACTGGATTGACATAGCTTATCTTTTTGTCATTTAATGCAAATGTTTCGGACATGTTGAGGTTATTGTGAGCCCCATAACTTTTTTGCCGTCTTGGTATGTGAGTGCATATGACACATCCACTGCCCCCCCTTGACGATGATATCCACTATCAGAAGGCTACCATTGTTTTCACTTTTGGGCACTTGTTCATGCCACAGCTTTTTTGGTCTAAGGGTCCAATCTCATAGGAAATGTGGGCACATATTTATCTATTTGAACACTCTGGTTAATTTGTAATACATTGCTTACATTTGTCATAGGTGGAGAAATGCTGCTTCTGCGGGAGTGGCATGTGATGCCGGGAGCAGCCCCCAACCATAAACTCCACAAGTCTTTGGCCAAGAGAATGCATGTGCACTCAAAGTACTTAGAAATGCTCTATAGGGCAAAATTCAGCCCCATATATTGTGGATATATGTATCTATAAGTCTATATATATATATAAATATATATGTATGTATATATATATTATCTACTGGCGGTCGCCAGTAGATAGTTATAGTTAGGACCGTGTTTCCATAGGAAATCCGCAACATTCTATTTGGAATAACTTTGGCGCCGGTTGACGAATTCTCGCGAAATTTTCAAAATAGGTGGGGCGCTCTGCTCCGCTCGTACCCTAAAAGTCTCGGGGGGATTCCTCAAGTGGGGGCTGAGAAAAAAGGGGGGTCCCAAAACGCGTTTTTCCCATGCATTTTTCCATAGGGACCTTTGGTCCAAGGTACAGCCCAAATGGCTGAACAGAATTATTTGAAATTTGGCAAAGAGAAAGTCCTCAGGTCAGGGATGTGCCTTTTGCATATCTGGAGTCAATCTGTTCAGTAGTTCCTGAGAAAATTGCAGTTAAAAGTACATACATATCTATAGCCGCGCACCGTGCGCGTACCGTACGCGTACGCATACCGTACGCGCACGCTGCCGTGCGCGAGCGTAATTCTGATTGGTGGTTACATGACAGTAAACATTCCAGTCGGTCGAAATCAGGAAGTGTCGGCCGCCATTTTGTGTGTCTCGCACTGAAAAACAAAGGTGAAGAATGTGAAAAGGGGGCAAGTTAAAGAGTTGCAGACCCCCTAGCCTTTGTCAGGGGGTCCAAGAAGGACCCAGAAGTGTGAAAAATACATTTAAAAAAAAAAAAAAAAAATCGCGGGGTACGCGTACTGTGCGCGTACGGTACGCGTACGGCGGTAAAAAAATAAATACAAAAAATTGAATTAAAAATCAAAATTAAATGTTTAGATGTTAGGTGGCTCTAAAAAGAGCCGTTGTGTTTATGAAGTGTTTTTTTGGTACCTACAAGTAAGTACCGATGCAGAGTCTAAAGTTCAAGAGGAAGGGCCCGATTCACAGAACTAACTTAAGACAAAATCCTAAACTTACTACCATTTTGGTATTCACAGAAGGCACTTACTCATTTTGGTATTCACAGAAGGCACTTACTCATTTCGGTATTCACAGAAGTTAGGAGTCCTAACTTTAGGACTCCTAAATGCCTTCTGTGACTACCGAAAGCCTTAAAATTAGGATTTTTCGCAGTTTAGTAGTAGTATAGTTAGGACTCCTAACTTTAGGACTCCTAAATGCCTTCTGTGAATACCGAAATTCTTAAAATTAGGATTTTTCTCAATTTAGTAGTCCTAAATCTAAATTTAGGACTACTAAATTCAGAAAAATCCTAATTTTAAGACTTTCGGTATTCACAGAAGGCATTTAGGAGTCCTAAAGTTAGGAGTCCTAACTATACTATTACTAAACTGCGAAAAATCCTAATTTTAAGACTTTCGGTATTCACAGAAGGCATTTAGGAGTCCTAAAGTTAGGACTCCTAACTTCTGTGAATACCGAAATGAGTAAGTGCCTTCTGTGAATACCAAAATGAGTAAGTGCCTTCTGTGAATACCAAAATGGTAGTAAGTTTAGGATTTTGTCCTAAGTTAGTTCTGTGAATCGGGCCCGAAGACTCTGTTCCCTTCATCATTGAAATGTACACCGTCTCCTCTATAGATGTCTTGCATGTTGTAACGCAAGTTGTTGTGGTATATAGAACCCATACCATAGTCTCTGAGGAAAGCAGAAACAGACTTATTGACGTGCTTTCTTGCTTTGTCAATCTGCGTTCAAAATTGGTTGGACCAGTTCCACTTTTGCCTTTGGCATATATTAGAATATATAAAGGCAGTTTGTGGAAAAAGTGACATCAATTGCACAAAGGTGTCCTTAATAAGCATTTCCAGACCTACCCCAGTTAAAGTGCCTAGGTCATTTCCACCACAGTGCACAATAATAAGGTTAGACTGTGGGAGATGTAGAAAGGTTTTCACCAAAGGCATTAATTGGTGCCACTTTAACCCTCTCTGACCAATCCATTTAATGTCTACATTTGGCAAAGCAAGGTCTTTCACAATACCTCTTTTTTCTACAAACTTTTCACTCCAGAAGACATAGCAATGACCTACAATCCACACTGTGAACATCTTTCAAGGAGATCTGGATGCACTCAGAAGGTGTCTTTCAGTAGAATGGCAATATGAAAAGAAAGATAGTTGTAAAATGGAGGCTAACATACTTTTTTTTTTTTAAAGAACTGATTGGCTGATTCAAACCATTTTACAGTTAAAACTAGGCTGTATGTTTAGATTTTTACAAGCATGTTTTGCATTGGTTCAGAAAAATGTGTACCCACAGAACATTACTTTGGATTTGCTGTTAGGTTTGAAAAGTCAAGCACTCTTGCTCTAAGGATTAGAAACATTGTGTTTTGAACTTATGACCTCTCTGCTCACACCAGTGTTCCATGACCTGTTGCTATGGTAGCAGGCAGAAGTCATGTTGGGGGAAGGGATCATTTGGAAAGGGTTGAAATTTCCAACCAATAGAAATGTGTGTTTCCATTTGAAAAAATGTGGGAAGCACTGTGATTTGGAGTTAACATGTATATGTGTGAAAAAAGAGAGGGAAACATTGCCATTAACTGGTTCTGGTGAGAGGAGAGAGGTGTACAGCTCAGAGATTGTTGCTGTGATAATCTGCTGTTTGAGTGCCACATTTCTTTCTGAACGAACTACTTTTAAAGGTGAGTTATGAATATGAGAGGGGATGTATGTGGTGCATTTTGATATAAATAATAGAAATTTGATTCTTCTTTTAAAGTTGTGTTTCACATTTTGTGTTTTGGGAGATATTTAACTGCCTTGAACATGTCAGATATTATGGAGTATGTCTTCACCATAAGTTAAGGTGTACTGGTATCACCCAGCAATACTGTTTTCTGCCTAGAATCACACCATGAGTCTGTGTGCACACAGGAATTGTTATCAGAGATGTAATTCGTGTTGCTCTTGCTCTGTTAGCCTTGCACTCGCAGGAAAGGGGCAGCTTATTTTCTTGAACTGTGATGGTTAGCATTCAGCAGAAATTACTTTCTCACAAATGAGAGGCAAATGCTAACACATTTGAAAACAACATGGTACATTTTCCTTCCACTTTTAAAGTTGTGTTTTACATTTTATGTTAAGGAAGATATTTAAGTGCCTTGAACTTGTAAGATATTACGGAGTATGTCTTCTCTAGAAGTTAAGGTGTACTGGTATCACCCAGGAATACTGTTTTGTGCCTAGAATCACACCATGAGTCTGTGTGCACACAGGAATTGTTGTCAAAGATTTAATTCGTGTTGGTCTGGTTCTGTAAGAATGGCATTCGTAGGAAAGGGGCAGCTTGTTTTTTAGAACTGTGATGGTTTGTATTCAGCATAAAACAGTATCTCACAAATGGGAGGCACATGCTAACACATTTGAAATTGATATGGTAGATTTTACTTTTAATCATGTAATGGGTAAGGTTGTTCCTACATGTACAAAACTCCAATTAACCCTTAACACACATGTACTTTTATATACATCACTCCAATGTTTATGCTGTTGTGGAAGCGTCCATGCACATGTCTATTGTAACTGAAAATACACAGTCTGCAGGAGCAGACTCTTACCACACACCCAGCTGCTTATCCTGTACTATCATGCTTAGTATTCACAACTGTGTGGTGTTTCAGATAGCAGTGGGTAATGCTAATACATTCAACATCACCAAGGCTCATTTCCTTTGCTGGAGTGTAATCAGTCACCCAGGTTACACATGTTCATGGTCTCAAAAAGCTGTTTGGACATGTGCTCTTTTCTGTTTCTGAAAACTATAATGAAAATGTGTCAGACTGTTAGAGTAATTATCACTTGCTCTACAACAGTAGTAAGTGTGCTTTCAAATTGCAAATCAAATTTCGTTTTCTGCCTAGAGTCACACCATGAGTCTGTGCGCACACAGGAATTGTTGTCAGAGATTCAATTCGTGTTACTCTGGTTCTTTTAGAATTGCATTCGTAGGAAAGGGGAAGCTTGTTTTCATGAACTGTGTTGGTTAGCATTTAGCCCAAATTAATATGTCACAAATGAGAGGGCAATGCTAACACATTTGAAATCAATATGGTAGATTTTCCTTCCACTCGTGCAATGGGTCATGTAGTTTGTACATGTTCAAAAGTCCTATTAACCCTTACCACATATGTAGTCTTACATACATGTCTCCAGTGTTTATGCAGTTGTGCAAGCATCCATGCAGACCTCTCTTGCACCTGACAGTAGACAGTCTCCAGAAGCACACTCTTAGCAGAGAGCAAGCTGTTTCTCATGTACAGTCATGCTTACTATTCAGCGCTGTGTGGTGTTTCAGATAGCAGTGAGTAACGCTAATACATTGAACATCACCGAGGCTCATTTCCTTTGCTAGAGTGTAGTACGTCATCCAGGTTACACATGTTTATGGTCTCAAAAAGCTGTTTGGGCATGTGCTCTTTTCTGCTTTTGAAAACCATAATGAAAATGTGTTTTAGACTGTTAGAGTAATTATCACTTGCTCTACCACAGTAGTAAGTGTGCTTTCAAATTGCAAATCAAATTTCGTTTTCTGCCTAGAATCACACCATGAGTCTGTGCGCACACAGGAATTGTTGTCAGAGATTCAATTCGTGTTACTCTGGTTCTTTTAGAATTGCATTTGTAGGAAAGGGAAAGCTTGTTTTCTTGAACTGTGATGGCTAGCATTCAGCCCAAATTAATATGTCACAAATGAGAGGGCAATGCTAACACATTTCAAATCAACATGGTAGATTTTCCTTCCACTCGTGCAATGGGTCATGTAGTTTGTACATGTTCAAAAGTCCTATTAACCCTTACCACACATGTAGTCTTACATACATGTCTCCAGTGTTTATGCAGTTGTGCAAGCGTCCATGCAGATCTCTCTTGCACCTGACAGTAGACAGTCTCCAGAAGCACACTCTTAGCAGAGAGCAAGCTGTTTCTCCTGTACAGTCATGCTTACTATTCAACGCTGTGTAGTGTTTCAGATAGGAGTGAGTAACGCTAATACATTCAACATCACCAAGGCTCATTTCCTTTGCTAGAGTGTAGTACGTCATCCAGGTTAAACATGTTTATGGTCTCAAAAAGCTGTTTGGGCATGTGCTCTTTTCTGCTTTTGAAAACTATAATGAAAATGTGTCAGACTGTTAGAGTAATTATCACTTGCTCTACCACAGTAGTAAGTGTGCTTTCAAATTGCAAATCAAATTTCATTTTCTGCCTAGAATCACACCATGAGTCTGTGCGCACACAGGAATTGTTGTCAGCGATTCGATTTGTGTTACTCTGGTTCTTTTAGAATTGCATTCGTAGGAAAGGGGAAGCTTGTTTTCATGAACTGTGTTGGTTAGCATTCAGCCCAAATTAATATGTCACAAATGAGAGGGCAATGCTAACACATTTGAAATCAACATGGTAGATTTTCCTTCCACTCGTGCAATGGGTCATGTAGTTTGTACATATTCAAAAGACCTATTAACCCTTACCACATATGTAGTCTTACATACATGTCTCCAGTGTTTATGCAGTTGTGCAAGCATCCATGCAGATCTCTCTTGCACCTGACAGTAGACAGTCTCCAGAAGCCCACTCTTAGCAGAGAGCAAGCTGTTTCTCATGTACAGTCATGCTTACTATTCAGCGCTGTGTGGTGTTTCAGATAGCAGTGAGTAACGCTAATACATTGAACATCACCGAGGCTCATTTCCTTTGCTAGAGTGAAGTACGTCATCCAGGTTACACATGTTTATGGTCTCAAAAAGCTGTTTGGGCATGTGCTCTTTTCTGCTTTTGAAAACCATAATGAAAATGTGTTTTAGACTGTTAGAGTAATTATCACTTGCTCTACCACAGTAGTAAGTGTGCTTTCAAATTGCAAATCAAATTTCGTTTTCTGCCTAGAATCACACCATGAGTCTGTGCGCACACAGGAATTGTTGTCAGAGATTCAATTCGTGTTACTCTGGTTCTTTTAGAATTGCATTTGTAGGAAAGGGAAAGCTTGTTTTCTTGAACTGTGATGGCTAGCATTCAGCCCAAATTAATATGTCACAAATGAGAGGGCAATGCTAACACATTTCAAATCAACATGGTAGATTTTCCTTCCACTCCTGCAATGGGTCATGTAGTTTGTACATGTTCAAAAGTCCTATTAACCCTTACCACACATGTAGTCTTACATACATGTCTCCAGTGTTTATGCAGTTGTGCAAGCGTCCATGCAGATCTCTCTTGCACCTGACAGTAGACAGTCTCCAGAAGCACACTCTTAGCAGAGAGCAAGCTGTTTCTCCTGTACAGTCATGCTTACTATTCAACGCTGTGTAGTGTTTCAGATAGGAGTGAGTAACGCTAATACATTCAACATCACCAAGGCTCATTTCCTTTGCTAGAGTGTAGTACGTCATCCAGGTTAAACATGTTTATGGTCTCAAAAAGCTGTTTGGGCATGTGCTCTTTTCTGCTTTTGAAAACTATAATGAAAATGTGTCAGACTGTTAGAGTAATTATCACTTGCTCTACCACAGTAGTAAGTGTGCTTTCAAATTGCAAATCAAATTTCATTTTCTGCCTAGAATCACACCATGAGTCTGTGCGCACACAGGAATTGTTGTCAGCGATTCGATTTGTGTTACTCTGGTTCTTTTAGAATTGCATTCGTAGGAAAGGGGAAGCTTGTTTTCATGAACTGTGTTGGTTAGCATTCAGCCCAAATTAATATGTCACAAATGAGAGGGCAATGCTAACACATTTGAAATCAACATGGTAGATTTTCCTTCCACTCGTGCAATGGGTCATGTAGTTTGTACATATTCAAAAGACCTATTAACCCTTACCACATATGTAGTCTTACATACATGTCTCCAGTGTTTATGCAGTTGTGCAAGCATCCATGCAGATCTCTCTTGCACCTGACAGTAGACAGTCTCCAGAAGCCCACTCTTAGCAGAGAGCAAGCTGTTTCTCATGTACAGTCATGCTTACTATTCAGCGCTGTGTGGTGTTTCAGATAGCAGTGAGTAACGCTAATACATTGAACATCACCGAGGCTCATTTCCTTTGCTAGAGTGAAGTACGTCATCCAGGTTACACATGTTTATGGTCTCAAAAAGCTGTTTGGGCATGTGCTCTTTTCTGCTTTTGAAAACCATAATGAAAATGTGTTTTAGACTGTTAGAGTAATTATCACTTGCTCTACCACAGTAGTAAGTGTGCTTTCAAATTGCAAATCAAATTTCGTTTTCTGCCTAGAATCACACCATGAGTCTGTGCGCACACAGGAATTGTTGTCAGAGATTCAATTCGTGTTACTCTGGTTCTTTTAGAATTGCATTTGTAGGAAAGGGAAAGCTTGTTTTCTTGAACTGTGATGGCTAGCATTCAGCTCAAATTAATATGTCACAAATGAGAGGGCAATGCTAACACATTTCAAATCAACATGGTAGATTTTCCTTCCACTCCTGCAATGGGTCATGTAGTTTGTACATGTTCAAAAGTCCTATTAACCCTTACCACACATGTAGTCTTACATACATGTCTCCAGTGTTTATGCAGTTGTGCAAGCGTCCATGCAGATCTCTCTTGCACCTGACAGTAGACAGTCTCCAGAAGCACACTCTTAGCAGAGAGCAAGCTGTTTCTCCTGTACAGTCATGCTTACTATTCAACGCTGTGTAGTGTTTCAGATAGGAGTGAGTAACGCTAATACATTCAACATCACCAAGGCTCATTTCCTTTGCTAGAGTGTAGTACGTCATCCAGGTTACACATGTTTATGGTCTCAAAAAGCTGTTTGGGCATGTGCTCTTTTCTGCTTTTGAAAACTATAATGAAAATGTGTCAGACTGTTAGAGTAATTATCACTTGCTCTACCACAGTAGTAAGTGTGCTTTCAAATTGCAAATCAAATTTCATTTTCTGCCTAGAATCACACCATGAGTCTGTGCGCACACAGGAATTGTTGTCAGAGATTCAATTTGTGTTACTCTGGTTCTTTTAGAATTGCATTCGTAGGAAAGGGGAAGCTTGTTTTCATGAACTGTGTTGGTTAGCATTCAGCCCAAATTAATATGTCACAAATGAGAGGGCAATGCTAACACATTTGAAATCAACATGGTAGATTTTCCTTCCACTCGTGCAATGGGTCATGTAGTTTATACATATTCAAAAGACCTATTAACCCTTACCACATATGTAGTCTTACATACATTTCTCCAGTGTTTATGCAGTTGTGCAAGCATCCATGCAGATCTCTCTTGCACCTGACAGTAGACAGTCTCCAGAAGCACACTCTTAGCAGAGAGCAAGCTGTTTCTCATGTACAGTCATGCTTACTATTCAGCACTGTGTGGTGTTTCAGATAGCAGTGAATAACGCTAATACATTGAACATCACCGAGGCTCATTTCCTTTGCTAGAGTGTAGTACGTCATCCAGGTTACACATGTTTATGGTCTCAAAAAGCTGTTTGCGCATGTGCTCTTTTCTGCTTTTGAAAACCATAATGAAAATGTGTTAGACTGTTAGAGTAATTATCACTTGCTCTACCACAGTAGTAAGTGTGCTTTCAAATTGCAAATCAAATTTCGTTTTCTGCCTAGAATCACACCATGAGTCTGTGCGCACACAGGAATTGTTGTCAGAGATTCAATTCGTGTTACTCTGGTTTGCTATCACAGGGTGGAAACCATGATCCTGCCCTGTCATAGCAAATGGCAATGTCCCGGGGGTGCACACCCCGGCACATTGCAGGAACCGGCCCTGGCGGTCCCCAGGGCCATCAAGTGCTCCATGAGGGGGACCGCGTGGCCCCCCTCCCTTTATTTTCAAAGCCCCGGGGAGGAGGTGGCCCTGCATATTTAATTAAAGCCCCAGGGGGTGGTGATCCGCGGGACTTGGGGTGGCCTCAGAGGCCCTCCAACAATTACAAAACAATAATTTACATGGGAGGTGGCGGTCCCCAGGGCTGCGGAGGCCCCGCAGGCCCCCACAATATAATTATATGATTGCCCCCAGAACTTGGTCCACCCGGGGGCTCATTTAAATGAAGTGGGGGAGCCCCCGCTTCATTTAAAAAAAAAAAAAAAAAACATTCACCTGGATTTGCGTACCCAGCACACATTCTGAAATTTTTTTTAATAAAGAAAATAATAAATTTTAGGCCTGGGGGTCCTTGTGGGCCCCCTTGAGCAGGACTAGGGGGTTAGGGTGTTTCTACCCTGCCCCCTTTTCTTCTCTTTTAATCTTTTTTTGACTGTCTTCTTGTAACTCGGTTCTACCGAGTCACAAGATGGCTGCCAACACTTCCCGGTTTGGAGTGTTGGCAGCCAATCACAGTGAAGCTCGTGGTCGTGGCACCCAATCACAGTGAAGCGCGTGGTCGGGAGGGTGTGCGAACCGACCGCTTCCCCAGATATCAAAACTTTAATTTCTCAGCAACTACTGAACGGATTTACATCATTTAAAAAAAGTCGCTTTCTGAATCAAGCACTACCTTTTTGCTGAATTTGGTGTAATTCCATTCAGCAGTTCGGGCTGTAGTCTTGCCTAAAGTGTCTTATGGGAAAATGATTTTTTGAGTTTTATTTTTTGAATTTCTCAGCAACTACTGAACGAATTTACACCATTTAAAAAAAGGTTACTTTCTGAACCAAGCTCTACCGTTTTGAGAAATTTGGTGTAATTCCGTCCAGCAGTTTGGGCTGTAGCCTGTAATAAAATTTCCTATGGAAATTAACAGGCACTCCATCACAGAGTCACGCACACTCAAAATGAGATGAATTACATTTTTAATGAAACAAAATTACAAGCCCTGCTACATGTTTCGGGTATTACAGCAATGCTCACAGTGCATCAGCAAGGCTGTCATAGCTGAAACGCATAGCAGGTGCTGGTGAATATGTTTAATTAAAAATGATATTCATCTCATTCTGAGTGTGCATGACTTTATGTTAGAGTACCTTCCTGGACTGAGGAGCCTGGTGCATCGACCGACACAAAGCACCACTCCCACGGCAGCAGCGAGGTGTAATGTGAAAATATATGTCATTCATTTTGAAAAATAATGGCATTCATTTATAGTATTCTATCCATAATGTTTTGTACTTCTGAATACATAACAAGTAAATATAAATATGACTTTACTTGAGATTTTGTAAGATAACTTTAAAAAATAACTGAAATTTAATAAAATTAAAATAATTTGACATTTCAAGATTAACTTAAAAGTGCTGTGCCATTTTTATATTGTACAACTTTTAAAATAAACAAACAAATAAAATAAATATTCGTATTTCACATTACCTTATGTTTACTATTTTAAGTTTAATAACGTTTATGGTAACGTAATGGTACACTATTAGCTTAATTTTGAATTATTAATACACGAATTTAAATACATTAAATTTTATTAAAATATGTTTTACTATTTATTACAAAAACGTCTTACCTAAGGTAAAATGTGTGTATTTTCTTTTCATGTTTTAAAATTACAAAAAGTTACATATTTTTAATTAAAGCTACAATTATGTTTAAATTAAAAAAGCATATCCAACTATCTTAATGTAAAATGACATTTAATAACAAAGTATAAATTTCCACCACTAAACTACATTTATATATATTTAAAAAAGTCAAAATAATTTAATTTATTTTAAGGTTATTTGCTGGCCTCTGCTTCTACTAATTTCAATGGTTTTTCGGTACCAGTGATTGGCCATGTGTGGTGTTGGACTTATTTTACGACTCTTTTTGGCTGTAGGAACTTTACACTCATAATGTAGCTCGTTTCCCTGTTCCAGGGGGTTGGAGACATGTAACCTTACACCTTGTAGTACTTTTACACTTGAGAATGGTTAATAGCCTAAAGTAGTAAATTTACTACAAATTGTAGGAGTAAATTTACACATGTACATTTACTCATATCTAAATTTACCTTTGTGACTAGGCCCCATTGAGTTATATTAAAATGATGTGTAATGTTCAGTATTTGTTTGCCAATGCATGTTTTAAGTTATGTTGCTCAAAAATGGAGCTTATGCAAAAAGCCAGTTTGACCAGTATCGCAACACAAATAAAAAAATATTAATTTACAAAGTTAATCAAATGTTTTTGTTCTACTGGATTGTAATATGCATTCATTTCATAGCTTAATGAAGCAATGTGTAAAGCTTAACGATTTGATTTTCTAACAAAATATAGATGTTTCATTAAGCTAATATTACACGCGAACACTATGATGCCGTTTAGGATAAGTAAAAAGATATGCGTTGATATGATCAACTTTTTCATCCATTGGATTTTCTCATAACATGTTCAATTTTGTTCAGGTCACAGTTCTTAGTACTTATACCATTTCAAAGTACTTTGAAGAAATAAAAGATTAGAAGTAGTGTGCCTTGTTATCCCTCACAGCTTCCTTCTGCTATTCCTCATAAGTTTTCCTGCATTGTACATTTTCAATCTTCACAAGCATCCTTTCTCTGAGGCTGAATACAGCATGCTGGCTACAGGATGGCTTTTCGCAGCACAAAAGGAAGAATCATTTACCTTGTTCTGCTAATCTTCTCTTGGCTTTGACAGTGCACTGCTTCCTAGAATCCAATTTCAAGATATGTCCATCTGAAGATCATATCTCTATATTGTGTTCAGTTGTTCATTTTGTATTTTCATATCAGTGCTCTTACATACTGTGGCTTAAAAGTAAGCAAAATGCATTACACTCTGAAGTAATAAAGTACATAGAGACACACCTGGCAATACGTGTTGATGAAATTAAAACACAAAACAATACAGCAATTGTTAGGACAGGGACGTCCTCTGCATGACTCAGAGAGAGTGTGCACCACTGCCGTGAGTTTCACAAGGAGCGAATCTCTAGTCTTTTGGCTCTGTGTTTCCCTCAGCACATATGACAATCACGTGTATATGCAGAGTCCCAGTTGATCGTGATTGTGACCAAGAGGAGGGCTCTCTGGTCTGCAGGGGCACACCTTGGGCACCCTCCAAAATGAGTGTGACTACTGTCAACACACTTGGCTGTAATGGACCAAAATGGTGCCACTAGGCTTATGGTTAAGGCAGGCCTTTGTACTTGTAACCTACACAGAGTAAATTTCCTACTGTGATTTGGCCTTTAAACTGGCATTCCAGTCCCCTGTTTCTGGGTTCTTCACTGCATTCAACTATGTGGGGTAGTCCTATGTGTGTGGTGTGCATGTAACAGAAGAAAGGACCATATATGATATGGTTGATAGTGAACACAGCAGATTTCATTTTGAAATTCCTCGGTGGTGATGGAGTGCAGTATGGCAGATGAGCAATGCATACTGCCTGGCTTCTTGAATGCGTTCCTGAAAATATTTGTGATAAACCAGTCACTAGGGTGTGGGAGTAAAGGAAGTGAAGTGCAGAAGTAGTCTTTGTCCAAATCCTGCCCCTTTGTATCTCTTGAGGTTGTACTCCCTATTAGGTTGATAGGTGTACAGTGCGAAAGCTTGTCCCTCTTTTGAGCCCAGGCTTTTGGATTCTCTGAGCCAGAAACTCGCTGCACCACCACTCATTCCTGGAGACACTCAAAGGCAATGTTTAGGCTGGCCTGCCTGGAAGGAATATGCAAACAGAACTACTTGAAATAAACCTCTGAGCTGTTCCTGTACAATCCACAGGCTCTGTCTGGAAACTCAGGGTAAGGAAGAGGCTTAAACCCAAAATGAATATTTCAGGACTTCTAACTGACCGGTGCCTATGCATAACTCATGCAGGTTATTGGAAATATGTCTATGATCCAGGCCTGACAGGCAGCTTTCCAGCTAGGTGAGGGTATATCAACTGGGGTCCAAGGATTCCTGTTGGAAGTGCTGAAAATATGCCCTTGGAAGAGGAGCCTGCCCTTGCTTGAGATATTTCTGCAGAAGATTGCATGGGAAAGAACACTGCCCAGCTGCCAGATGGAAGAGGAGCTGACCAGAGGAAGGACTAAAGAAGTCTTTCTTTCTTTCTTTCTTTCTTTCTTTCTTTCTTTCTTTCTTTCTTTCTTTCTTTCTTTCTTTCCATTTAAACCATAAAAGAACAACACAGTGTACAATGCAATAACTAGGAGTGAATAGTTAATCATAGATATGAATCAACAGCTAGTTTGAGATTAAGACACTGCTCTATAGTACCCACTTTAGGTCTGATGCCATACTGACTACATAGAAGTATTGACTTCTCTTTAGCCCATTCATTTATGCAGTTGTATAGGACCCTACCCAAAACTTTTATGATGGTGTCAATTAATGAGATAGGTCTGTAACAGCTGGGCTGGGAATGGTCCCCCTTTTTAAAAATTGGCACTATAATGGATGTCAACCATGATGCAGGGATAGGGGCAATGGCAAGACTATTAAAAACATTCTGCAATAACGGCACCCAAAAGTTCAGGTTGTGCTTCAGAAGGTCGATAGTTACCCCATTGGGCCAGGTGCCTTACCCCCAACAATCTGCTGCAGTGCCTCTTCTACATCTTCCAAGGTCACTTGCAATGCACTAAAATTGGGGTTCGGCAGAGTAGCAGTAATGGAAGTGGCCTGAGCATAGATTTTAGAAAAATGGGTCTCCCAGTCATGACTGGAGATATTCCAATCGATCGTAGGGTCTGTGCAATTGGGTTGCTTCATCTTTTTAGCTGTAACCCAGAAGACTAAACAATTTAACAACTGACATCTGGACTGCAGTAACAAAGGTAAATTCTCTGAGTGCATGCCCCTGGTTGCTCCCAACTGAGTCTATTTAATTCTGTGGCTCATGGATCAAGAGCTATAGTCCACCATCTCCTCCTGCCTCACATGCTTGCTGAAGTGCTCCTCCTTTCAAGTGACATTCGGGTCGGGGAGGTTTACTTAAGCCTGTAAACACTGCTACAGGGACCACAATTGCTTCTTGTCTAAACACGAATGCTCCTAGAGACTACAAAGGTGACTGCAAGAAAGCAGGGTAGGTCGCTGAAGCAGTTGTTACCAGTCAGCCAGGTGACATTCTCCTCAGATTATTGTGCTCACATAGTTGCAGGTTCATAGTAATCAAGAAGGAACCATCCCCCAGCAGGTTGAGGGGTAGGAACAGGCAATTGGGCATATTGCTTCTTCCATCGCCACTACAGTATGTTTAGACAAAATATTGAGTTTAAATTATTGTGGTATACAATATCATTTTTAAGAATTGCTATTAATTTCATAAAATATTGCTTGTAATTTGAAATGATTTAACATTTATTTTTTTATTAGTAATTTATAGTGTTTTAGCGAGTTGTTGCATTTTTAGGGGGATTGGGTCTGATGCCATTTAAATTAGAAATATTTTTAATTTAATGTTAAGTTGATTTTTATTGTTAATTCATTTTTAACTGACTGTTATTTATGTACATTTTGTAAGTTTTATAATACATTTTGAATTTAAAATTGAAATTTACATTTTTATTTTATTTATTATTAGTGATAGTTATAATTTAGTAGTGGGTTGTTGGGGTTGTAGTACTATAGGGTGGGAGTTAATTAGGTTATAAATAATACAAAAATATTGTTAATTCACTCAATGTGTTTATTTCGGTAGATTGTTCCATAAAACATGCAAACATAAAAGACATACCATTATTGTAATTAGATACGTAGAAATGGTAAATGTTTTTATCAATAAGATCAATCTGTTATTGAAATCATCATAAAACATTTGTTAAAACTCCCCAGTCTAAGAACCTGTACTGCTTAGAACAAAGTACATCTTGTGTATGGAAAGTGTAGGGTCAGATGTCTTGGATGATATGCTTATTCTAATGTCACAGTCATTTTAAAGGTACACTACTTGTCATAGTTCCTGGGGCCCCGCAAGGCAAGGGCTTTCATTGCAAATCACGGTTTTATCTAGTTTAAAATCAAGTAAAAAAGACCACCTGATTGAAATTTAAGACCATTCCCTTTCCTTATAATGGCGACTGAGAATAGAAAGCTGCTTACTGCAAAAACTATGTAATTGGACTTGTTGGTCCTCAAAATTCTTAGCGCCTCCAATTACCTTTGTATATAAAGCTTTTTGCATAGGGGTTGTATTCACTTCACTCTTGGTTATTTATATGCTTGAAGCAGAACATCACATGGCGTACTGTTTAATTCTGCAGTCAGGTGCATGTAGAGGTACTACCAATACTCCCACTAGCAACCGGCAAGGCCATATACAATCCTAGTTCAAATGTGTCATAGCAGAAGTTTAGGTAAAGTGATTTTGCTGGTTGTCTAAGTGGTAGGTCAAGAAAAACCTCATAGCTGGGTGTATCCTTGATTGAGAAGAATTGTTGTGTCAGCCTGTCATGAGTAGAGGAGCTGTGGATGTTTGCCTCGATGAACTCCCAGTAACGGTCTTTCAATTGTAGTTTGCACGCGGCTACCAGCGTACCAGGGTACGTCCAGAAGTGGCGGAGGTCCAACTTGTCAAGCCAATAGCATATATATTTAAATCAAGGGCATTTGAGACAGATATCTAGGGTTAACAATTCCTTCGGATATGGACTCAGCTCCTCGGTCATCTAGGGTCTTACTCAATTTAATAAGGGTCTAAGTCTAGCTAGGTCCCCCACGCTTTTAAAAGCAACATCTAGAAACATGGGGATTAGAGGAGTGCTAGTAGGGAGTGGGAGGAGGGAACGTACAATCTTGTTTTCCCTAGTTGTAAGAAGATCTGAGTTTGCATGGCCCCTAATTCCGCCCATACAGAGCAGCAGATTGAGCCTTTAACTTATACAGTTCTATAGCGGGGAGGACTGCTCTTGAGGTTGGACCCCTGAAATCTTCTATAAATCACTGAAGCTTGGCATTGGATCACTGCCCTTCTCTTCTCAATATGGAGTATCCATGATAGCTTGCTATCAAGCATTATTCCCAGATATACGAATCTGTGCACTGTCCAAAGGTTTCATTTGCCAGGTTTAAGGGTTGCTTGAATACCTCATGGGGTCGAACTGCCATGTTCTTTGTTTTGAAATTTTTTATCTCAAGGCACTTAGATAAACAGTAGGCAGTGAAGTTGTCCAGAAGCAATTTGAGATTCATTGGGGTCCAAGAAATTAAGAGGGTGTCATCTACAAAGTGAAGTGCGTGAACCCCTACCCCATCCAGCTTTGGTGCATCTGTATTCCCCTTTGATAGTGCCGCTAACACATCGTTAACATAAAGGGAGAATAGGGTGGGGGCTAGGACACACCCCTGCCTCACACCTCCACAGATTGGAATCTTGCCAAATAATAGCCCCCTGGGGCCCCAGCAAACTTGGGCATGGTTGTTCTGATGGAGATTTCCTATTTGCCCAACTAGTATTTCCAGTTCCTTTAAGGGTGCCCCCAACAGCCCTCTAGGATCAAGATGTGGTATGAGATCAACAAATACAATGTAATATGTCCTTCTCTGAGTTTGATGTAGTTCCAAATGATAAGCAGCAGCCTTAAAACTTGATCAATTGTATCGACTTTCTATCTAAACCCTGCTTGGTATGGGATCATAATTTCCCTTCCCTGTATCCACTTGTTAAGCATCTCAAGCAATTGCCTGGCATTCACCTTCTGGGCAGTATCCAGGAGGCTAATAGGCCTATAGTTTGTGGGAGCCCCTTGTCCCCCTTTTTAAAGATGGGGATAATTTCCTCACCTTTCCATGTGTCAGGTATAGGGCTCCCTTTGCTATAGCATTAGTCAGACAGTTTAAGTATGGGGCCCATATATACAGATGGCGGAGGTATAGATCGCCTGGGATTTTATCTGGACCTTGAGCTCTTCCCTGTTTGATTGTGGCTATTGTGCTTCTAGTGTCCTCGATGGAGAAGTAGGGTTTGGGGGTGTCCTGTGGAGGAACATACAGATATGGTGGTGTGTCAATAGGTGGAGGTTCATACAGACGGGTGAAGTGTTCTATCCGTAAGTTAGGGTTCGGATGACACTCCGTCTGGGGGTTTGCGGGCCTGCTTCCATTAGCAATTATTTTCCAAAAAGTGCATTGTCCCCATTTTGTCAGCCATCACTAAATCACCCCAGCATGTATCCTCCCATGCTCTCTTTGCCATTTTGATTGTTTTTTATATGTCCCTCCTAAAGTTTGGACCTCCAGTAGGTTTTTGTTTTTTAAAGCAGTTATCAATGTCTTTTTTGCATCTCGGCATCCTTTCACTTTCTTCACTATGGAACCTGACCAGTGTTTTTGTTGGGAGGGGTTTAGTCAATATCTTTTTCATAGCGGTTGCCAGGGTAGCTTGTACGGCTGTTATGGTATTTTTGGGAGGAATTGATGTAGTTGGAGTAGATAAGTGCAAAAAGAACTATTGATAGACAGAATGCAGAACAGTGTCATACATTCACCCCAGTACATAGATCTGGGCCTAAATCCATCGTTTTTTTGCTCACCATTCCATTCCAGTTTGGACCCAGCCATATGCAAATCAGTCTTGACCCTGTGCCCCATGGGAACAGTCCAGTCCGAACTGCCAGGCCAGGTCCTCCCTTGGAGTAGATAAGGCCTCGACAAAAGATCATAGACTTTAGCAAGGGTATCTTGATTTGCTATCACAGTTGGCCGTATAATGGACCTAGGGTTAATTGCCATTAGTGGCATTATGGATTCTGGTACTGAGGGACTGGAGGTTTGAGAAAGTGGCAGAGGATTCTAGCATGAAGAGGGTAGTAATTGCTCTCCTCTCTATGATCAATGCAAAAGTATACCAAACTATCCCACATTGTAACTTTAATTGGGATATAGTCTAGTTTGGATAAGGATCGACCTTTCCTAAAGGAGGGGGCTACCTGTTTGTCAGAGGGAGACCTTCCATTACATGCTGTCAGCCCATTTGTTACTGTGAATTGGATTATTTGCATTGCTGCCACAGTGCACGGAACGGATTTCTTGGTATTTAGGGTAGGTATGCCCCAGCTCTCGTCTTCCTCGTCAAGGAGCATATTGTACCCATACACAGGTTCAAAGTTTATGTGAAGATGTCCTCCTATGACTGCCTGGTGATTAGGATTAATTGAGGAAACAGAGTGATGTAGGATATCCAAGATAGGTGTTTCTACGCCTCTGTTCCTCTGCCTAAAATTGACATTATAAATATACATGCATGTCCCCCTGAAGTAGTGCATTTTTAGTCCCAGTATGTCACGTGATACAATGCCTAAGACCTCTATAATGGCATGTAAATTAATTCTTATCCAAACAAGCAGGCCTCGTGACCCCCTACCATGGCCTGATGGAACAGCGTTCACATAATATGTGTTTAATAACTGAGTCTGTGGACCAGGTTTCTTGGAAGATACAAATGTCAAACCCTTCGATATAGTCGCTCCAATCTGGTGTAGACAAGTTGGATTGATGCCTGCAATATTCCAACATAGAATATTCTTTATTCCATTGGAATTGACTCCAAAGCAAGTAGGTGTACTCCCCAAATCCATGTCCATGTGAGTATCGGGGGTGGGCAAGTTTTACATTCGAAACAGGGCTGGTCTGCTTAACTCAGCAAGGGGGAATCAGAAGTGCGCAATACTTGGGTGATCACATGGGTGTTTGCATGATCATTGGTTCATAGGGTTGCTCAAGACATCAAGTACCATATTTCCCGATGTCAAAGCGGGAGGCCCAATACTGTGTTCTACTTCTATTATGAGACAGTGAAGGGTTTGTGGGGAGGGGGTGTTAATTATGCCTCCCGTAAGCCCTTTTTTTTGCTCTTGGACCTCCATCCCGATTGGGAACCTTGTTGACTTTGTCATTGGTAAATCAATCTTGTGAGTCCATGTACGACAGTAGTTTATAGGGGTTATGGGTTGAAATGTTGAATATTGGCTGACAAGGGTTGGATGCAAGGCAAACGTTATGACTGCTATTCTTGTTAAAATGTGTCAGAAATGACTGGGGTCTATAAAAGTAGCCCAGTGGAAGTGCCTCTATTTTCCCTGTCAGTGGTAGGAAATTGTAAAAACACCTAAAGAGCATGTCTACTGTCGCAGAAGATTTGCTAATTCGTTGTTAATGCTAATTACTTATTGAATTTTTTCTAAATTATTTAGATTGTATAATAGTTACATTTTATCAGTGGGTTGCTCGGGTTGTAAGAGAATAGGATGGAAAGTTAATTCAAATCAATTGTAATTTAATTGAATGCTACTTTACATTTGTAAATTATATATTATTTGATTATTAATTAGGTAAATTACATAATCTATTAAATATTGCGAAATTGTTGTACTGTTTCGTTTCTTTTAATATGGTTTTTCAGTTTTTATTTTTGATGCTGGCATTTATTTTTAGGTGAGTAGGTTGTGAAGAAAACAATTATATACAATATTTTTTAGAGAACATTAATAACAAAGCACAAATTCACATATAGTCCAGTAAAAAAAAACTCAATGATTCTCTGGAGTGCCCGTAATTCCAAGTGTTTTTATTCATCCTTCAGTCAACCAGTTTTATTATTACTTGATTGTTGATTAATGGCATAAGGTTGTCTTTGATATGCACATTCAAGTCATAGAAAAATGGTGGACTGAAGCAGGAATAAATCACTTGGAATTGTGTTTTGTATGGTGCCTTGCAATCAGTGAGCAAGGCTGCAAGACAGCCGAAACGTGTCTAGTTTTCGGTAGCATTCAATAAAAATTGCAATCTTTCATCAATAACGCATAACTGCATAACTTCAATTCTTTGTCACAAGGGCCGACTACCTTTCTGGAATGGAAACAAAAGTGAACTCGAAAGTGTGTTGGCGTTTTGATGCAGGGCAATCTCTGGTTTTGGTTATTGAATTGCGGCGTGCCCCGCTGCCAGAACGCCCCGCCGCCGAGAAGCGGACCTGCAGCACCCTACGAGTGGCGCAGTGCGTGGACTTTCGAGCCTGAATTTGTGGGGATTTCTTATCAGCGGGGGCACAGGTGTCTCCCCCTCAGCGGATCCACTTGGAGAAAGTAATTATTGCACCAAACGAAAGACAGCACGTACCATGAGGTAATGGGGCCGCTCAAGCCTACAGAGGCGGGTCTTTGCAATATTTAAATGTCCCTCAATTGCTGTCAAGACTTTGATGCAGTAGCTAGTGAACAAGGGCGGAAGAGCCCGAAACGCGTATGGCAAGCGGCTGACTGGAGTGTAAACTTTTCCCCTGCTGCCCGCTAATAAAGAAGTGAACTCGAAAGTGTGTTGGCGTTTTGATGCAGGGCAATCTCTGGTTTTGGTTATTGAATTGCGGCGTGCCCCGCAGCCGAGAAGCGGACCTGCAGCACCCTACGAGTGGCGCAGTGCGTGGACTTTCGAGCCTGAATTTGTGGGGATTTCTTATCAGCGGGGGCACAGGTGTCTCCCCCTCAGCGGATCCACTTGGAGAAAGTAATTATTGCACCAAACGAAAGACAGCACCTATTTAGGTGCAAGAAGGGACTACAAGTACCATGAGGTAATGGGGCCGCTCAAGCCTACAGAGGCGGGTCTTTGCAATATTTAAATGTCCCTCAATTGCTGTCAAGACTTTGATGCAGTAGCCAGTGAACAAGGGCGGAAGAGCCCGAAACGCATATGGCAAGCGGCTGACTGGAGTGTACACTTTTCCCCTGCTGCCCGCTAATAAAGAAGTGAACTCGAAAGTGTGTTAGCGTTTTGATGCAGGGCAATCTCTGGTTTTGGTTATATATATATATATATATATATATATATATATTGTCAAACAGAATGCCCTAGAGCAGTGAGAGGGCACTCACCCGCGCCCCCACATTCCATCCACACGCCTCAAGCCAACTCACTTTTCTGCTGCCATAATTAGTATACCATGCTGCCGACACGTTTCGAGGCCAAACCGCCTCTTCTTCATGGGCTGATTAGTAACAAGCATTGATGGCTCCACTCTGCTTAATATAGCTTTTTGTTTGTGCACCCTCAGTGGGCGTGGCTTGGTTCACTTCGCCACATAGCATTATGGGATTTATAGTCCTCAGAGGTGAGTATAACATATTTCCTTTTAGTAAGGTCAATGCTGGATACAGTCTTTCATAATGTATTATAGAATCCTATAGTAGGACTGACAACTTTAAAAGCGGGCTATTAATAAGCTTCGGGACGTCGCGCTTACTCGGTTTAGATTCGTTTCATACCTCAGCCTTCCTGTTTTCGCTGGAATGGTGCAACCTCTCCACGGCCGGGGCAGCCGTGTGAAAATATTGTCAAACAAAATGCCCTTGAGCAGTGAGAGGGCATTCAGCGGCGTCCCCACATTCCATCCACACGCCTCAAGTCAACTCGCTTTTCTGCTGCTATAATTAGTATACAATGTTGCCGACGCGTTTCGAGGCCAAACCGCCTCTTCTTCATAGGCTGATTAGTAACAAGCATTGATGGCTCCACTCTGCTTAATATAGCTTTTTATTTGTGCACCCTCAGTGGGCGTGGCTTGGTTCACTTCGCCACATAGCATTATGGGATTTATAGTCCTCAGAGGTGAGTATAACATATTTCCTTTTAGTAAGGTCAATGCTGGATACAGTCTTTCATAATTTATTATAGAATCCTATAGTAGGACTGACAACTTTAAAAGCGGGCTTTTAATAAGCTTCGGGACGTCGCGCTGACTTGGTTTAGATTCGTTCCATACCTCAGCCTTCCTGTTTTCGCTGGAATGGTGCAACCTCTCCACGGCTGGGCCAGCCGTGCGAAAATATTGTCAAACAAAACACCCTAGAGCAGTGAGAGGGCACTCAGCGGCGTCCCTACATTCCATCCATACGCCGCAAGCCAACTCGCTTTTCTGCTGCCATAATTAGTATACCATGCTGCCAACGCGTTTCGAGGCCAAACCGCTTCTTCTTCATGGGCTGATTAGTAACAAGCATTGATGGCTCCACTCTGCTTAATATTGCTTTTTGTTCGTGCACCCTGAGTGGGCGTGGCTTGGTTCACTTCGCCACATTGCATTATGGGATTTATAGTCCACGTGAAAATCTGATGCACCTCCTCATACCTTAATAAAATCTTTGATACACCCACTCTAAAATACTGACTACCATTTTCGAAACAATAGAGACACCAATATCAGTTACTATTTACGCACGCACTGATTCCTAGGTCTACACACACATCCACTCATTCACCCATACAGTCACTCCTACATGCAGTGACTCATCAATACAATACTATTATAGGCATTCATACACCTATACAAACACTCACATACCGCCACTCATCCAGAGTTACTCGCACATCTAGTCAGTCATGCAAAGAACCAATCACACTTTTATTTACTCAGCTATACAGTCATACACACAAAACCTCACTTATTCATAGTGATACTAACATATACTTACTCTCTTATACAATCACTGATACAAGTACACACTCATCCATACAGCACTCTCACAATCACAGACTCTCGAGGCCAAACCGCTTCTTCTTCATGGGCTGATTAGTAACAAGCATTGATGGCTCCACTCTGCTTAATATTGCTTTTTATTCGTGCACCCTGAGTGGGCGTGGCTTGGTTCACTTCGCCACATTGCATTATGGGATTTATAGTCCACGTGAAAATCTGATGCACCTCCTAATACCTTAATAAAATCTTTGATACACCCACTCTAAAATACTGACTACCATTTTCGAAACAATAGAGACACCAATATCAGTTACTATTTAAACACGCACTGATTCCTAGGTCTACACACACATCCACTCATTCACCCATACAGTTCCTCCTACATGCAGTGACTCATCAATACAATACTATTATAGCATTCATACACCTATACAAACACTCACATACCGCCACTCATCCAGAGTTACTCACACATCTAGTCAGTCATGCAAAGAACCAATCACACTTTTATTTACTCAGCTATACAGTTATACACACAAAACCTCACTTATTCATAGTGATACTAACATATACTTACTCTCTTATACAATCACTGATACAAGTACACACTCATCCATACAGCACTCTCACAATCACAGACTCTCATGTATAGTCATTTATATACTCCAACTCTCTCATGCACTGCGTTTTACATATGTAGTTACTTAGACATGTAGCACTGAGATATCCATTCACTCACCAACACACCCATACACACATTCACCCAACCATACAGCTGTTTCCACATGCAGTCTTGAACCCATACACCCAGTAAATAAAGAACTCACACATCTATGCACACAGTCACACACCTCCCACACACCCACACACACCCTCAGGCACCCATACAAATACTCAGGCAAGCAATCGATAACCCATATAGACACTCATGTAGCTATTCACCAACAAATGCAGCAGCTTACACAGCAATAGACAGACTGATACAGACATTCACACAGCACAGTAGTCACTAACCCATGAATTCAGTAAGACACATTTAATCACTCACTTATACAGTCAGTCACGCACCTACTAAATCCTCCATCCACACTCTTATATACCTACTCATTATTCAATATACCTTGGCCAATATATTTATAAAACATATTTAGGCTTTACAGAAACACACAGTCACTGGATGATGTCATCAGTGATGTCACTGACCATGTCATGAATGATGTAATATGTGACATCATCCGCAGTGCATTGCAGGGGTGTGAGTTATAGTTAGCTCAACTAACTATAACGGATGAATTTCTATGATTTTGCATGTGTGAAATGTGCAACTAACTATAACATCCCTGAAACCTATGTTTTTTTCAGTGAATTTCAAAGGTTTTTTAAATGCTAATTTGTAACTATAATGGCCTTGAAACCTATGTTTTTTTCAGTGAATTTCAAAGGTTTTTTAAATGATAATTTGTAACTATAACGTCCCTGAAACCTATGTTTTTTTTGTGAATTTCAAAGGTTTTTTAAATGCTAATTTCTAATTATAATGTTCATTAAACTTATAGTTTTTTCAGTGATTTTAAATTATCATTCCACTCTCAACCTGGTGAAAACGGCCGATATCGACAGTTTTCCAGCAATAGCTTCCGCAAAAAAAAAAGAAATCGCCACAAATGGGAGCAACAACTAACGCTAATAATAATAATAATAAAACAGGTGATAAGCTGCGTTAGCAGTGGGAATGTAACATCTGCCTTTTACTGGTGTAAAGTAGGACGACTACCTACAGTGTGAAAGGGAGCCCAGCCCTGAATCACACCTGACGACCAACTCATGTCATGGAGCTACTGATCATGCACCTCCCATACCCAAGAAGGCCACAAAACCCTCTGCCACCCCCCTCAGGACCTCCCCCCGAAACCCCCCTACTACCACGAGGCAGCGCACAACAGGGCAGCGAATCTTCAAAAAACGGCATGGCCCCTCAGCCACACAATAGCTGAATGTTGCAAGATGTGGCAACCAAACATGTGTGAAGGACACAAGTCACCCACCAATAATAATGCACACAATACCAAGTGTAGCAGTGATGTGCTGGACAGACCTCACTGTGCAAAGCACAAACCTCTCCATGTGTACATATACTGCTGGTGCTTGTAGTGTTGTGGACAGTGGACGCAACCATGTTACCTCAGGCAGTGGGGAAGATCTTTGTCATGTACCTGTGTCGTCGTCCCCTGTAAGTGGAAGCACAGTGGGCTGGTCCAACGTACGCCACTCCACCTTAGAAGTGTGAATAAATAGGCCGGGGCTCTGGGTGTGGTTCACTTGTGTGAAGGCCAACGCGTCTGCCACAGCGGCAGCCCTCACCCTGCCACGTGGCTGCCGCCATGACCGTGGGCCTGCTCGACACAAGCCCCCTGCGAACACAGTGGCACAGCAATGCAGAGTTACGTCTGTACACACTACTGCCTTCGATCTACACGGCGGACAGCAGGACTCACAATTCAGATGGAGTCGCGATTGCAGATTACGCAGTCCAATAGGCAAGACACATTGCTCCCAGTGCGGCCCGCCCGGTCCACGCATCATCGCAGGCTGCGTACATGCTGAGCACCAGACGTACCACTAACTCAGTGCACTATAAGTCAACACCACGTAGCCTTCTTGAGACAGTATTCATTAGACAAAAGACATTGCTACCAGTGCGGTCCGCCCGGACCATGCATCATCGCAGGCTCCGCACAAGCTCATTGCTTCAGGTGCCACTAAGTGTGCAGCTCAACTCAACGCCACGTGGCTGTGGGCACTTGCTGACCGCTGCCTCCGGCCTACACTGCGGTCAGCAGGGCTCACAATTAAAATTGAGTCTTGATTCATTAATTACAGAGTTCAGTAGACAACTAACTACAACGTCTTCAAAATCTAAATAATATCCTTTTAGTATCGTTGCTTCAAGAACTTTTTTTACATCAATTATCGCTTTAGTACAATGACCACATTCATCTTGGAAGTCCAAAGGAACACTGAATGGAAGTCTACACTGCGGACAGCAGAGCTCACAGTTCGAATTCAGTTTTGATTTATTTATTTCAGAGTGAACTGTACTCTATGTCGTTGGATTTTCTCAAGAGGAAGTCACAAAAAGCATTCCTCGATGTCTGTGCTGACTACTGCCTTTGATCTAAACTGCAGACAGCAGGGCTCACAATTCAGATGGAGTCATGATTGCAGATGACACAGTCCAGTAGGCAAGAGATATTGCTCCCAGTGCGGCCTGCCCACACCAGGCAGCATCGCCGGCTGCGCCCACACTGAGCACCACACCTACCACAAACTATAGAGCTCAAGTCAATGCCAATTGGCTGTGGGCCCTTCCTGACCAATGCCTCTGGTCTACACTGCGGTCAGCAGTGCTCACAATTCAAGATTAGTACCGATGCAAGTTGTGTAACAGACTATAATCGGTTAAGAAAACCAAATGCTCCCATTTTTGGAAAGCTAAAGTCAACACCACGTGGCTGTGGGCCTTTGCTGACTGCTGCCTCCGTCCTACACTATGGTCAGCAGGGCTCACAATTCAAATTCAGTCTTGAATCCTTCATTTCAGAGTCCAGTAGGCAACTAACTATAACGTCCCCAAAACCTACACATTTTGAAAATGTATTCTATACATATTTCATCTTTTGTTACCTACACTGTGGTCAGCAGAGCTCACAATTTACATTGGGACATGATTTATTAAATGCAGACAGAATTGTACTCTATGTCCGCGGATTTTGTCAGGAGGAAGTGACAAAAAGCATTCCTCGATGTCTGTGCTGACTAGTGCCTTCCATCTACATTGCGGACTGCAGGGCTCACAATTCAGATCGAGTTGCGATTGCAGATGACGCCGTCCAGTAGGCAACAGACATTGCTACCAGTGCGGCGCTCCTGGACCATGCATCATCGCTAGCTGTGCACATGCGGAATGCTTCTGATGCCCCTATCTCAGGGCACCACAACTCATGGACCTTTTATGATAGACTCTTTTGTGTATAATTTCAGATCTGCTGCCCCTACCTCAGTGTACCACAAGTCATGAACCCTTTATGATAGAATATTTTGTGTAGTATTTCACATCTGGTGCCCCTAACTTAGTGCAGCACAAATCATTGACCCTTTATGATTGAATCTGTGTGTGATCCGATGATTACTGTTGTACTTGTTGCCAGCACCAACCATTCCTCGAGGGCTGGTTAACACTCACCCCACATGCATCCAGCACATACGCTACTGGACATGTGACCCTGGTAATAAAAAGGAGTCAAGCGCACGTGCCCGTACCCAGTTCCACTATCTATCTGTGTCCGTGTGTTCATTATGTATGCAACATGCTGCCCCTGGGCCCTACCACATTACATTGTGCTCTGGACAGCGTATGCAACCAACTTACCTTTGACAGTGGGAGAAAAATTTGGTTATGTAACTTTGTCTCTGTTATTGTACAAGTACGTACGTAGAGACTGGATGATTGGAGTACTGCAAGGAGAGTGTATAGTGAATTTATAAGTGCACGGGGATTGGTAGAGTGTTTGTATAAGTACATATACTGGCGCGGCCTAACTCCGACAACGAGCTTGTCTCTAATTGGCTGCCGTCCATG
This sequence comes from Triturus cristatus, assembly GCF_964204655.1. NCBI lineage: Eukaryota > Metazoa > Chordata > Amphibia > Caudata > Salamandridae > Triturus > Triturus cristatus. The sequence continues at coordinate 258,770,527 of NC_140593.1, read as the reverse complement.
TCCCAAAAACTGAAATTTGGGCTTTGCATGGCCCTGTATTGCTACAGCTGCAATACTTCACTGAAGGTGCAATAAACATTCACATCCACACAGATGTGTCATGTCCACCATCTTTCTTGTGTGGAACTATGGATCAATGTAGGGTCATTGATTCCCCGTACCTTCCATGTTGGCCATGTTGTGGGACTTGGCTCAGCTTGCGACCTGGGTGATGGCAGCACTACAACAAGAACACCCGGCAGTGTTGCCTGATTTTTTAAGCATTTTCTAGCCCAAAGCCAACCAAAAAGTAGCCCAAAGTTGCCCAATATTGCTACTTTAAGGAAGGAGGGGCAGGGACATCGTCAAGCAGGCGGTGAATGCATTGGAATTGATATTGCAGCAGGCTGCAGGCTGCCAAGTAAACATTGTCTAATAAAGTGCTTTAACATACTACTTTGATGGAGCGCTCTATATATATTTATAATCTGGCAACTAGCACAAACCCAAATTTTACCGCACAACTGGGAAAAATATTGCCCAATTGTGCGTGATCTAGCCCAATATGGCAACAGTGCCACATCAGTTGATTCCTCATACAGCTCACGGTGGAGCCACACCCATAGCTCCGGAGTCATACTTCACAGCCTTACGCAGGACTGGCATACGCCAGGCCAGCCCACTCTGCTTATGGTTACAGAGGAGGACAACAATGCTACATGGCCCAGATTTTCATTGTAGTGATCTGCTGGTCACAGGTCTACTTGTCAGTATGCCACTGCCACTCCCTCATGGCTGGTATACACCCACACCACACCCATTCAGCACAGGCGTCACAGGACACGTGACCCTACCAATAAAAAAGACCGGGCGTATGTGTGCTACGCCATTTTAGAGTTGCTCCCACCGCATGCACTGTGATGGCCCGTCCCGGTGGTCCGGACACCTCATGTAGGCCTGAGCCTTCGAACAGGGGGGCGTACTGCCACGTGTGTGGCCTCACTGATCACTGAGTTAGTGGCACCGCAAGGACTGAGCGGGTGTGCAACCTGCGATGATGATAGTTGCACTAGTATGTCCTCTGCCATGGAAAAATCAAGACGCAGCTCCAAATGTAAGACTTGTAGGCTTGCGGTGTGCGGCTGCATGATGTGGAGGGTGCGCTGTCTGCGAAAAGGTGATCAGTGAGGCCTGGGTGCGCAGCGGTGGGCAAATATGTCTGGGCGGTTGGAGTGGATGAGGTGCAGCAGCCTGGAGGCAGAAACGCAGAACAGCGATTTAGGCGTACATACTCTGCTATTACTAATTCTGTACAATGTTTCAGATGCGGAGCTTGAGGGTACCACTAGATCCCGGCACATGTTTGGAGACACAGCGGTGGCGTAAAGGTGAGCTGTGAGGGTTTTGTCCACAGTATGGGCACTCACTGTCCCTCTTCATCTCTTCCTTTCTCTCCTCTCACACTGTTTCTCTCTTTCTCTCTCTTGCTCTTCCTCTCTCACTGTTTCTCTCTCTCTTCATCTCTCTTACTCTTTCTCTCTTTCTCTCTGTTTCCTCTAACCCTTTCTTTCTTTTTCTCTCTCTCTCTTCCCCTCACTCCCACTGTTTCTCTATATCTCTCTGTATTCCTCTCTGTCTTCCCCTCACTCTTTCTTTCCCTCTCTATCTCTCTTTCTCTCTCCTTTGATGGACGCATGACGCACATCTTATCTTGCTTTTTGTCTAGCAGGCCTGCGATGATGCATGGCCATCCTGCAATCAACACTCAACCTGAATTGTGACCTCCGCTTGGCCACGTGTACACAATGGGTGAGGAGGTTTCTTTGGCTCTCTCTCACTCTTTCTCTCTTTCTCTCTCTTCCTCTCTCTCACACTGTTTTCTCTCTCTTCCTCTATTACACTGTTTTTCTCTTCCTTGTATCTCACTCTTTCTCTATTCCTCTCTTTCTCTGTTTTCCTCTCTCTCACTCTTTCTCTCTCTCTCTTCCTCATTCTCTCTCTTGCTCTCTCTCTCATCCTTTCTCTCACTCTTTCTCTCTCTCTTTCCTCTCTCTCACTAATACTCTCTCTCTTCCCCTTTCTCACTCTTTCTCTCTCTCTTCCGCTCTCTCACTGTTTCTCTCTCTCTTCGTCTCTCTCACTCTTTCTCTTTGTCTTCCGCTCACCCTTTCTTTCTTTTTCTCTCTCTCTTCCCCTCACTCCCACTGTTCCTCTCTTTTTCTCTGTCTTCCTCTCACTATTTTTTTTACTTTTTCTCTCTCTCTTCCTCTCACTCTCACTGTTTCTCTCTTTTTCTCTGTATTCCTCTCACTCTTTCTTTTTTTCTGAGTGTATTCCTCTCACTCTTTCTTTCTCTCTCTATCTCTCTCCTTTGATGGATGCATGACGCACAATCTTATCTTGCTTTTTGTCTAGCAGGCCTGCGATGATGCGTGGCCATCCAGCAATCAACACTCAACCTGTGGTGCATGGGGTGCAGCAGCCTGGGTGCGCAGCGATGTCATACACCTCTGGGCAGTGGGAGTGGATGGGGTACAAGGCAGGACAGCGATTTAGGCATGCACAGTTGTATGTACTCATCCATTACTGATTCCATACTATGTTTCAGATGACTAAGCTTGAGGGCTGCCCTCTTTCCCGTCACGTGGTTGGAGATACACCGGTGGCAGAAAGGTGAGCTGGTAGGATTTTCTCCACAGTGTCAACATTCGCTCTCCCTCTCCATCTCTTCCTTTCTGCCACTCACACTCTTTCTCTCTCTCTCACTCTCTATCTCTTCCTTTCTCTCTCTCTCACACTCTGTCTTTCTTTCTCTCTCTTCTTCTCTCTCACACTGTTTCTCTCTCTCTTCCACTATTACACTGTTTCTCTCTTTCTCTCTTCCTTGTATCTCACTCTTTCTCTCTTTCTGTCTTCCTCTCCTCTCACTCTTTCTCTCTTCCTCACTCTCACTCTTTCTCACTCTCTCTTCCTCTCTCTCACTCTTCCTCTCTCTCTTCCTCTCACTCTTTCTCTCTCTCTCTTTGTCTCTCTCACTGTTTCTCTCTCTCTTCCTCTCTCTCACTCTTTCTCTCTGTCTTCCTCTCACTCACTCTTTATTTCTTTTTCTCTCTCTCGTCCTCTCACTTTCAGTGTTTCTCTCTTTCTCTCTGTCTTCCTCTCACTCTTTCTTTTTCTTTTTCTCTTTCTTCCTCTCACTATTTCTTTCTCTCTCTCTCTCTCTCTCTCTCTCTCTCTCTCTCTCTCTATCTCTCTCTCTCTCTCTCTCTCTTTCTCTCTCCTTTGATGGATGCATGACGCACAATCATATCTTGCTTTTTATCTAACAGGCTGTGATTCACAAATCGACGTCCCCCCCAACACCACCACAGCTGAACGTGTGTAGAAACTGCGATGATGCATGGCCATCCTGTCAACGCCTCAGAAAGTTGCTTTGATGCGTGGTGCACCCTCTTACACACACGCCAGTGGCAGAAGGTGAGCAAAGAGGCTTCTTTCCGCAGCAGCGGGCAGTCACCTCTGGGCGGTGGGAGTGGATAGTGTGCAGCAGCTTGGGCGCACAAGAGCGCACAGACACCTCCGAGCAGTGGGAGTGGATGGGCTGCAGCAGCCTGAGTGCGCATTGCCGAAATAGAGAATTAGGCGAATGCAGTTGTATGTACTCTGCAATTACGAATTCTATACTATCTTTAAGATGACTAAACTTGAGGGTGCACCATGTCCCGGTATGTGGTTGGAGACAAACCGGTGGCACAAAGGTGAGCTGTGAAGATTTTCTCCAGTGTCAACACTCCCTCTCCCTCTCCCTCTCCATCTCTTCCTTTCTCTCTCTCACAATTTCTCTGTCTCTTCCTCTCTCTCATTCTTTCTTTCTCTCTCTTCCTCTCTCTCACTCTTTCTCTCTCTCTCTCTCTTACTCTTTCTCACACTGTTTCTCTCTCTATCTTTTCCTTGTATCTTACTCTTTCTCTCTTTCTCTCTCTCACTCTTTCTCTCTTTCTCTGTCTTCCTCTTTCTCACACTCTTTCTCTGTCTTCCTCTCTCTCTCACTCTTTCTCTCCTCTCTTTCACTCTTTCTGTCTCTCTACCTCTCTCTCACACTTTCTCTCTCTCTTCCTCTCTCTCACTCTTTCTCTTTCTCTCTTCTTCTCTCTCACATTGTTTCTCTCTTTCTCTCTTCCTTGTATCTCACTCTTTCTCTCTTTCTCTCTCGCACCCTTTCTCTCTTTCTTTGTCTTTGTCTTTCTCTCGCTCTCACTCTTTCTTTGTTTTTCTCTCTCTCCCTCACTCTTTCTCTCTTTTTCTTTCTCCTTTGCTGGGTGAATGATGCACCATCTTATATTTCTTTTTGTCTTGCAGGCTGTGATTCACAAATGGTCCAGCGATGACGCGACATGGCTGTACATAGTTTTATTTGTTGTTGTTTTTTAATAAAATGTTTTATATGTAAATCCATACATGACTAAGATTCTTATTTGCCCAACCTAACGTGACGGTCACATTTGTTTGTGGGGCGTGGAGGGGTGAGGGGGGATGGCGGACAAGGAGCTCCTGCTGGGGGATGTCGGAGCAGTGTTGGGTGTCCAACCTGCATGATCGTTGCCTCCATTGCATCTGTTCTCAGAGACTTACGAGCCGGCGGGCTGGCTCGTAGATGAAGAGCTGCAAGCCAACTGGCAGGCTCATAGAGGGAGAATCACGGGCCATCATTTCGCAGAGGGAGAGCTGCAGGCCCGCTCGCAGAGGAACACCCGAGGGCCGACTGGTATAGGGAAAGGTACGGATCATCGGCTTCCAAAGGGATAGCTGAGGAACTGTGATGTGGGGAGAGGGAGCATGAACAGGGTATCTCGCAGAGAGAGACCTGCGGTATATTTCCAGTCTTGGCTTCACAGATACAACTGAGGGCCCGAGAACTTGCACCCAAAGAGCTGTGAGCTGTGAGCCGACTAGTGGTTCGCAGAGAGAGACTTGCGGGCCCAAGAATGTTGTTGGAGGTATGCTGTTGATGGGGGAAAAGGGTGCGTTGCCTGCTGATGTAGGGGGACACAGCGTGAAAGAGGTATCCCGCACAGACAGAGCTCCGGTATATTAAATTGCCCTCGGAACCTTTCTTTTATATTTTCACTCGATGCAAGGCACAAGATGGCTGCTAACACTTCCTGGTTTGAAGTGTTAGCAGCCAATCAGAGGCAAGCTCGTGCTTGGGAGTTAGGCACCGTCCAGATATATATATATATTTTCCTTTAATATCTCAAAAACTACTAAACGGGTTTACACCATTCCAACAAAGGCACGCTCTCTGGACCAAGACCTTTCTTCTGGCGTAATTCCGTTCAGCAGTTTGACCTGTAGCCTTGTCTAAAGTTTCCTCTGGAAAATGCATTGAGAAAACACTTTTTTGGACCCCCTTTATTCTCAGCCCCCCCCTTGACCAATCACCCTGTAGTATGTCTTCGCAGCTGGATGGCTCCGGTCGTTGGTGCAAATATCTCGCAATAAACTTGCTTTCAATCAACAACCAACCTTGTACGTCCTCAATACACCCCTAAACTTTCAAGATACGAGTTGATCAAAAAAGAGAAACTTTCTGGAAAATTTCGTAAAGATTCGCCAAACGATGCCAAAGTTATAAGCACATGGAGGGCTCTAGGAGGGGGGCCGCGCAACCCCCCCTCCCAACATGAGTGAAGCCCCAGGTCTGCGGGGACCCCAGTGGGCCCCCGCAGCCCCAGCGAGCCTCTGCTATTATTTTTTAAGAAATGCCCCGGGACCTAGTCCACCCTGGGGTCTCATTAAGATAAAACGCGGGAACCTGCGACCCCAGCGTGAATTCCATCAATATATTTTTTTAAAAAATGCTTTCTTTGGCCTTGAGGGTCCTTCTGGGACTCCCTGAGTAGGCCTAGGGGGTCAGGGTGTTTCTACCCTGCCCCCTTCTCTTGTTTTATACCTTTGTTTCTCTGTTTTCTGGTGACTCGCTTCTACCGAGTCACAAGATGGCTGCCAACACTTCCTGGTTTGGAGTGTTGACAGCCAATCACAGTGAAGCTTGTGCATGGGACAGGCTCCGCCCAGATATCACAACTTTAATATTTCTAATTTCTCAGCAACTACTGAACGGATTTACACCATTTTTAAAAAAGGTCGCTTTCTGATCCAAGCACTACCTCATTACCAAATTTGGGGTAATTCCGTTCAGTAATTTCGGCTCTAACCTTGCACAAAGTTTCCTATGGGAAATTGATTTTTTGACTCTTATTCTTTTAATTTCTCAGACACTACTGAACTGATTTACACCATTTAAAAAAAAAAGGTCGCTTTCTGAACCAAGCTCTACTATTCTGCCAAATTTGGGGTAATTCCGTTCAGCACTTCGGGCTGTAGCTCGTCGCAAAATTTCCAAGGAAATTAACATGGGGAAAACGTGTTTTGGGACCCCCTTTTTGCTCAGCCCCTGCTTGACGAATCACCCCAAAACTTTCAGTATAGGAGCTGGCCTGGAAAACATTTTTTAGGAGAATTTTGCAAAGATTCGTCAAACGACGCCAAAGTTATTAGCAAATCAAAAAATGCTTTTCCTATGGAGACTAGGTTGTAACTGTAACTACCTACTGGCGGCCGCCAGTAGGTAATATCTTTATATTCACAAAACCATGAAATATAAAATAGTTATTCATAAGAAATATATCAATGAATGTACACAATAGATAAAATATTAAAAAGTAAAACATCCAAGAAACACATTTACAAAAACTACTATAAAGATTAAAATAGATCAAACAATGGAAACAAAAACAAATGTAAAATATATAAAAAGGAAAACAATTAATGTCATAAACACTGTTTAACCAATATTATGAAAACTAATGGAGTCTAAGAATATAAAACATACTATTACCACTTCAGTCAGTGTAACAGCAGGGGAAGGTGTTAGACTTTGGAGGGGTAAATTTACTATTCCCACCCCAAATAGTACAGCATAATGGAAAATGTTGGAATTTGGTAGAGTAAAATTTACTATTTCCACTCCAGTCAGCGCAACAGGAGGAAAAGTGTTGGACTTTGGAGGGGTACAGTTTACTATTCCCACTTCAGTCTCTGCAAAAGTAGGGAAAGCATTGGAATTTAGAGGTGTAAAATTTGATATTCCCACTCCAAAGAGTGCAATAGTACAGAAAGACTCCAGTCTGTGAGACAGTAGGGAAAGTGTTGAATTGCAAAGATTTTAATTTTAGTATTGCTACTGCATTCTAAACAAGAGTAGGGAAAGTACTTCACCTCAGACACATTACATATATGAGGATTGCCATGAAGGTAAAAAAAAATATTAAAATCTTAATATAAAAATTATTATTAAGCATTATTTAAATGATTAAATATATTCAATTCAATTCAATTTATTCGGTATGTAAAAATACAACCATATAAGCAGAACAACACACATAAAATACATAGCAACCAAAATTATCTTGTACACTGAACATGACAAAAGACAATATGTAAAAGCATTGTTAAAGTGCATAGTGCTTCCTTGAGTAATTCAGAATTAAACTTAGTTTACCAACAGAGCATCTACATTATATTTTTAACAAAGTGCACGTTCCATATAAAGTGACTGATATGTGCAGATGTACAAAAGGTGCTAAGTATAGAACAAAACCAAAAATACATTATTCATCCAGAATTCACTCAAACTACAAAGTGCATATAAAAGTCTGAGCGCTACCTAAATGTGCAAAGTACATAACAAAATATAACTAATCAACACAGACTATGGACTTCCTTATATTCATACATTTTAGCACATAGGATGCCACAAAAAAACAGGTATCAGGACTTTCCAGAGTTGTTAAAAACTTCATTGCTGATTTAGTAGAACGTATCTTATGTTTTAAAAGGATAGGTTTTAGATAAAATTTCCTAAAATGACAATAAAATTTACAAAACAATAAAAAGTGACAGCAGCTTTGTTTTGAAATGTTATCACAAGGACACGGCATACTAGATTTGATCTTCATATCAGGGAATGAGACTAAATGATGCACAATCCCTAGCCTTAGGCGGGTTAGGACAAATCTGTGGGAGTTATGAGTCACAATTGCAAGATATGTCTGGAAACCTCTCCTTAAATTCAGATCAAGGTAAGAAGCAACAGTTATTAAATTACTGGACTGATTCTCTCTAGCCGCATTCTTATGTGCTAGAAACCTCAATTTTATATCTTTCTTTGGTATCAGTGCAGCTGCTTCGGGGTTCAGACGAATATTACAATCAAACAGAAAATTAAACCAGTGGTAAATATAGCTCAGCCATGGTATACGAGACAAGTTATCAAGGTTCAAACAATCCTTAATGATTGTTTGTGTAAATACTGTCTCAGTTTTGGACCAGATGGAGCGCCAAAGTAACAAAGGGCGTAGTGCAGCTAGGTCCATGATAAAATCGATACCGGCTTCCATATGAGTTAAAATATTGGGAACTGAGGAGGGGGCACATAACAGTTTCTTCAAAAACGTATTTTCATCATTCTGTAGGCTATTAACAGGATGGTGTCCCCATACTCCAGCCCCATATAAAGCGGACGAAATACACCTAGCTTTGTAAATAGCCAACATATCTTTCATTCTCCTTTGCCCTAATTTGGCCGCGAATCTAAAAATACTACTGGTATTTCTATTCATCTTTAACCTCACATTCTCATCCTCGTTAGTCCATTTCCCGTCCCTAGAAAATGTTATCCCCAAATAACATAAACTGTTGACCGATTGTATCTTAACTCTATCAATAAAGAAGGAAGAGTTAGATTTCATCCTCTTCCCACAGGTCATAACAAAAGTCTTTGTCTTATTGATTATCAGTTTCCTATCTTTGGTAAATAACACAAATCTATCTATTAGGCGTTGTAGGCCATTCTGTGTTCGTGATAAAAGAACCGCATCATCTGCGTATAGTAAAATAGGAATAACGCTTCCATCAATCACAGGGGCGTCTGAGGGCAATTTACTTAAAATCGAATCAATTTCATTTATAAATAGTGAAAATAAAAACGGAGCCAAGACGCACCCCTGGCGAATTCCTCTTACAACTTTAAAAAAGGGCGTGCATTCTCCCATAGGACCATAACGTACTTTACACGAAAGTCCGGAGTATAACCGGGTCAGAAAGTATACACACTCTTTGGGGGCACCCAGATCTAACAGGGTGTCCCATAAAATATTGTGATCTACAAGATCAAAGGCGCTGCTTAGGTCTGCGAAACAGAGGAACAGATTACCATCCTTAGCAACAGTATATTTATGTATAAGGAGGTCTAAATTAACGCACTGCTCCAACGTCCCCAGACCTTTCCTGAATCCGAATTGTGCCTTTGAAATTATCGAATTGTCCTTGGCCCAAGTCTCAAGTCTATTTAAAATTATTCTGCTCATAATTTTTATAGATGCGTCTAATAGGGAAATGGGACGATAATTACTTGCCTCTGACCTGGAGCCCTTCTTAAAAAGGGGAATAATTATAGACTGGCCCCAGGAAATTGGCATCTGTCCCTCCACTGCTGCGTTAAATAACCTGGTCAGAATGGGGGCCCACAGATGTAACTCGGATTTGTATAAATCCAGCGGGACCCCATCCGGGCCAGGCGCCTTGCCACCTTTGCTGTTACTTAGACCCTCATAGACCTCGTCCAGGCCAATAGCCAAGGGCAATCTTGGCCAGGTAAACTCATTATCCTGATGGGAATCTAAAATTGACCTATCCGGGTTAAAAATATTTAAAAAGTGATGCATCCACGATTTGCAATCAACGTGAGAAGTTATTTCAGGCACTGTATCATTTTTTAAAAAAGGGCTGTTTATAGTATGCCAATATAGTTTACTATCATTTATTTCGGCCGCAAAGCTGAGATTGTTCCAGGCCTCCTCTTGGAGAGCTTTTTTCCTCTTAATAAGTGATGTTTTATAAACAACACGACAATTTTTAATTATTGTTCAGTTTCGAGGTTTGGAGCTCAACGCTTGTTTTAAAGCATGGAGAGCCTGAGTACAGCTTGTGTCAAACCAACCAGTGTTGATTTCTTTTTTCCCCTTATATGGTTTTGTAAGTAGATTGTCAATTGTTTCATTAATTGTACGTAGGTGGTCAAGTACAACATGCGGGTGTACCTCATCACCAATACAATAATTTACTTCCATGTTGCATTTTCTTAAAACCTCCTCCAACAATTCATGAGGGACAACCTTTGTCCATTTAATCCTAAACCCATTAGGTCTTACTGCCTCAATATTATTAATACAATTATTGGCATCAATATTTTTGTGACCCCAACTGTGCAGTGATATCGAGATACTGTTGTGATCACTTAAAGTTTGCACATTAACACACAAGTTGGAGTATGCACAATCGTTAGACAGTAAAATGTGGTCAATATATGAGTTAGCTCCTCTTCCAGTAAAAGTTGGACAATTTTCATTAGTACTGTTTTTCGTGCAGCTTAACATATCTAGGTCAAACTTAGCGAGCATCATATTTAAGGCGGTACCATACGCACAATGTGGCAAGTGTAAACAATCGTTTTCCTCCGTATTACCGCATTCCCTTCTTAATCCACATAAATTGTTCGTGGCAAAAGGACAAGGACTTATATTGAAGTCACCCACCCAAAGGACGATTGACTGATGGCCTGAAACTGCCTGTGTCTTGTCAATTTCTTTTTCTAGCTGAATCAGAATTTTACCTCTGTCAGCAGTGAATACATTATTATAAAAATTTATCAGCAACAAATCTTTCCCTTTATCAAACTCTAGACGTAATACCTGAGAATGGACATCCACTGAAACACAACTTTTAATTTTGCAGGAGTTTAATTTAGTTGATACTAAAAGCAAGAGACCACCTTTGGCTCTTCCAGCGATCGAACTCACTGCATTCAAACTGTGTGCTGAGTATCCCTCAATAAAAATAGGTTCCTCGCACCAAGTTTCCTGAAGACATATTATGTCATACCCTATGTTAATAAAATCCCTCCAGAAAGGGGTATCTAATTTCCTTTTCAAACCTGCAATATTCCACGTAACAACGCTGTAACCTGTATTAGAATCACAGTTTGCCACTATACAATCGTTTACTCGTTCTACATTTAAAAGGGAGTCTGCGATGGGGGGCAAGGTTATAGTCTTAGTCCGTTTAATTCCTGTGCTCACCATAACAGCATCCACTTTATTAGGTTCAAGTAGAGAGGGCAAAAGGACAGTCGCTATTATATTAGACAGGTCACAGATAGCTTATATATAGATATATATGTGTGTGTGTGTAATAAAAAATAAAAAAAACATAATCAATTTCATTATTACTATTCAATAAAACAATTATCAATTACTAAATAATTATAATTCAAGTACTTAACTTCTCACCTTATACCCCATACAGACCTAACAGACCACACTGAAAATATTTCTTAAAAAGTAAATGATTCAGATATTGAATTACCAATTAATATATTTTGTTTAGAATTTTTTTCGTTTGGAGATGCTGTGCCACATCTCAATAACAATAGAAAAATCAATCTCTAACTCTCATTAATGCATAAGATACAATGACCTCCCAGACAATTCAAGTATTCTCCCCACAGACAAACCTTTAGCATTTTGAAACTCTCAAATTATGAAAAAAGAACCTCCAATTCTTTTTTAAAAATTTCACTGCCTAGTAGCAAATACCGTCTCTCTTTCCTTCTTCATTTTCTCCAACCAGTCAACCAGAAAAAGCAGTGACTGGGCCACCAGCACGTCAATGAAAAACAACTTCTGGAGTTTTAATGGAATTCCAGGCATGGGGCAAGAGCCTAAAAGTGCCAGCATGGGGTTTTATGGTATTTGGTTATTTAACTGATTTTCTAAAAATCTGTAGATACACTCCCAAAAATTGCCAATCTTCCCAAAGTGCCATATTATATGCAACACCCACCCCCCTACCATGTTGCATCTAAAAAATCTATTGGGGCAACCCTGATTTATTTTATGGAAGAACTGGGGGATCCTGTGAATCAGGGTTTTTGCAAAATATTGCATTTTACGGAAAGTGCTCTCCTTTAGAGCAGAAAAGTTGAATTTGTCTGTCTTAACCAAATGTATTTTGTTAATACTATATTCTCCTCTTTGAGCAATTTCACCAAAGCCCACTCATATAAATCAATTTTCTCACAGGATAATAAATATTGGTTCCACAAACCTATTTTCTTCATAACCAAATAATTCATGAAATTAAACACAAGTTCCTTCTTGACGAAAAATACCTTGGGATCAAAATGCCATAATATCCTCGACTGGGTCCTTCAGGACCAATGCAACCAGGTTTTCTCAAAGGAAATTTGGGGCTCAACCTAACTTCAAGTGTTCAGTTAGAAATGGCTTTCTAGGGTGCTTGCCCTCGACTTTTTGCTTTTTACCTTCCCAGTTTTCCGCTCATCTGGATACTAGACTTAGGACTTTGTGGGAGTTTGACACTGCCATTCAGTGCCAAAGTGCTTTGCTCATCATATACATGATTGGCTGATTCGAGGTAGCTGTAAGTCCCTTGTCAAAGGGCAAGACACTTACTCAGGGAATATATCTCAAATGCTCCTCGTGGGCCTGAGCACTGGTAGCTCATCGATTGTGTCACAGGTTTGCCCTGGTGGGGCCTGTGTGCACAAGCTACTGTTACTCTGTTTGGCATTTCAAAAGCTTCGTGCCAAGGTTCTGCATGTCTCTTGCTATATAGGAGTTCTCCCTGGGGGCAGAGTGTGGTCTTGGGAAGAAGCGCCAAGACACCCCATGGTAATCGTGCGCTTTATAAGTTATATTAACATAACATAACATAACATGCATGGCATGTGTGCTTTACAGGCAAGGGTCATGAATGATACCGGGTGGTGTGTTCGGTACGACGCGGCCTGCTTCTTGCATTGGATTAGCTTTGGGGAATGTAGGGAAAGGCTGTTGGGGAGTATTTCCTTTGGGTAGAATTGTAGCAGTATCATGTTTGATATTGATGAGTTTGTAATGGTGAATCCTCTCCGATAGTGCAAGTTTATCTGACATTAAGTGAGTGGAAATGGCACTTTTGGGAAAGTGGGCATTTTGATGCTCGTGACTCTGTGTGCCTGTTGGCCTGTCTCCAATTCACATCTGCATGCTAGCGGAAGAGCTACATCTGTGCATTCCTGATTGAAGCCATAAACTAGGGGCACAAGGGAAACTGCAAACCAATGACTCTGAGGGGCCTTTCTGGGACTATGTGTGGGTGTAATTGGCACCTGCATTCCTAGGGGCAGGGCCTTGGCCCCACTAAAGATAGTCACTGGAGTGAGAATAGTAATGTTTACCCCTACACAATCAACACTTACCCTACTGTTGCAGTCACTGGAGTGGGAATAGTATTTTTTACCCCTACACTATCCAACACTTACCCTACTGTTGCCTTAAAAGTATTATGTGTTGTAATGGTATGCGTTGTAATGGAATGCGTTGTAATGGTAGTTTTTAAAAATGCGTTATTATGGCATGCGTTGTAAAATCATGTAATGTAATGGTAATTGCGATGTAAAAACCATGTTGTAAAATCATGAGTTGTAATTGTTTGCGTTGTAACGTCATATATTCTAGAGGTCTAATCCAGATGGACAAAACTATGTAACTATTTCTTTCCATGTTAGGTGGTTCTGACTGTCTAGTCAACAAACCTCCAGAGGGCAACATGTATCGGTGGCAGATGTAGTTGAATGACTGAGGGGCTGGGTCACAAGATGTAGTCAAAGACCTGTGACTGTTTGACCTTTCTGCTAACGGAAAAGTTCGACAATTGCATATAACTATAAAGTATATATACAATGTGTATCTTTTTTTGATTTCAATGGGGAAGTTTGACAATTGCATATAACTGTAAAGTGTATATACAATGTGTATCCCGTTTTAATTTCAGGGTGTGTGTAATACAGACAAGTGTTTTATACATACATTGTAGAGTCTTTTTGTGACGTGCACAGTGTGTTGCGAGGGTGGTGTTGTTCCAATACTTTCCTCTTGGGCCCTGAGTATAAACCTGACTACTCGGTGCCAAGCTACCTAAGGATGAGCACAGGTTATCGGACACATGCATAGTACTCATCCTATCTAGAGAGGTGGATTCTTTTTTTTATTATTATTATTACTTTATTTCGGCCATTTTGGCCATAAAAGTCACATACATACATTAAAAAAAATCAAACTGTAAACATAGCAGCAATTTAAGAGAATAGTGCACAAAAAATGAATACCTTTTACAATTCATCTCATTTCAAATTTTTAAAAATATATAAAAATATTAAAAATGTAAGAGATTTGTAAACATATACACATTTCCAACTCAAAGTACCTGTCCGAGTTATGTAGGCAGAGTATAGAAATTTACTTATGCTAAATACAATGTACTGGGTTGAGTTACTTTTCATGATCCTAAAAGCTATAACGCAGGACCTGGTTCCCAAAAGGTTACACATTGGTTTTAGCCATTTCTTTCTAGCATTCATGTAGGCGCTACAAACAAAAAACATATGAGCCTCATTCTCAGAACAGACATTGGAACACATAGGGCAACACCCCTTTTTAACATTCACTTCTCCCAGTCTTTTTTGTGCCCATCTTTCGGTGTTGTAATTAAGCATAAGTATCCCATATCTGAACTTTAAATAAAGTGTTTTTGCAATAGGAGGCTCTATCTCGTCCAGGAATGGTTCAAAACGAAACTCATCCTTAAATGACAAAAAGAACTGGACTGCGGAGCCTACACTAATTCCATCCACTAAATTTCTGTTCATGTGGGTCCAAAAAGCTCGCTTAACTATTAGTTTAGAAGAGGTGGGCAATTTGTCGGGAGCCTCCCACATGGAATATAAGCCCAGGAGTGTAAACCATTTTTTAATATGCACTAGCCATTGGATGGAATTAAAAGAATCGAGGGTCATCAGTTCATGTAGACCATTTCTATATTCTATCAATTCCGGGGTGGACCAAAGCCTAACCCAGAATATTAAAGGTCTTAAGATAGCTAGATGGTCTGTTCTCTTAAAGTTCAGGTCAAGTTGGAGAGGTAAAAGAGGTGTACTATTAGGGACCCTTACAGAAGCACGCATGAATTTGTTGTCCAGATTTTGAAAGCTATTCTTGGCCCATGCGCCCCATATCTCTGCTCCATATAGCACAGCAGATTGTATTTTAAATTTAAAAAGTTCTAAAACCGGGGTTACACTTTTACTCGTGCTAGTATTCATTTTACATAAAATTGGCTTAGCATTTTGGGCATATGTTATCTTGCTTTTCTCGATTTGGGCTTTCCAACTTAGTTTGGAATCAAGCACAACACCCAGATAGGAAAAGTTTTCCACAATATCTAGTTTTTGGCTATTCAGGGTTAAAGACCCTCTATCTGGCATACTGGGATTTAATGACATGCATTTTGTTTTGTCAGCATTGATTTCCAGGCCCTTTATCTGACAATAGCGACTGAAGGAATTAAGGAGTGCCTGGAGGCCCTTTTTTGTTTGAGATATAAGTAATGTATCATCTGCAAAGAGCAACGCAGGCACCCTTTCACCATTGAGCCGCGGCGAATCGTTAACACAGACATTCAGATAAGCAGGAGCATCATTAATAAACAGCGAAAACAAGGTAGGGGCCAGGACACATCCCTGGCGAACCCCGCGTTCAATGGGAATATTACGTGTCAACTCGCCATTAGGGCCCCACCTGATGTTTGCAAAGTTATCAGCATGTAGCTCAACTATTTGGGCTAGGAGGCATCCCGGTAGACCCATTTCTCTTAGAGTTTTCCAAAGTAGACTGCGTGGGACAAGATCGAATGCAGCCCTCAGGTCAACGAAGGCAACATACAGGTGACCTTTTTTAATGTGCACATACTTCCAAATCAGACAACAAAATCGAAAAATTTGGTCAATAGTGCTGGTCCTACTCCTAAAACCAGCTTGAAATTTGGAAATTATGTTCGAGTCTTCCAGCCAGTCGTTGATCCTGAATAGCAAGTGTTTAGCATATAATTTTTGGAGCGTGTCCATCAGACTAATGGGTCTGTAGTTAGAGGGTGTCAATCTATCCCCCTTTTTAAATATTAACACAATCTCCGCTGCACGCCAACTATCAGGAAAGTTGCAGTTTGATGATAAAGCATTAAAAAGGCGGTTCACATATGGGGCCCAGACGTCAACTTCATGTTTGTAAAGATCCCCCGGTATTTTATCAGGACCAGGGGCTTTGGTGTTTTTAAGTTCGTTGATCGCCCTTACTGTCTCATCCAGTGTAAAATTGAGGGGTTCAATAATGGGAGAGTCAATAAAGGGGGGGCACCTTAAACTCCCTTTACTGTCGCCATCGTATTGTTTATAAAGATTTGTAAAGTGAGTTACCCAGGTCATCTCATCCAGGAATACATCTTTCACAACTCTCCCAGCATGCCCCCCATTAGCCACCAGCCTCCAGAAGCCAACATTATCATTAATTTTTGCTGCAGCTAACATTTCAGCCCAAATTGATTCTTCCCATAGTCTTTTAGAGGTTTTAAGTATACGTTTGTATTCAACCCTTGCAAGATTAACTTCTTCTTTTGCCTTGTTTTTAATGGCAAGCAATAAGTTTCTTTTAGCAATCCTACACGAGTGGTCATACCATAACTTTCCGTGATTAGCCACTCTTATAGTTTGTTGTTTTTTTCTCTGCATATCTGATAGATACGTTTTTAGTTCTGAAAAGAAGATTTTGTGGAGATCAACAAAATGATCAAAATGTTCAGGTAAGAAGGCATGGTCAACTGTGTGTGCAAACGTTTGCTCAAAAAGAGAGTATACCAATGCTAAGGCCTTACCATCCGCCAGAACACGTGACCATCTTACTGCACGTCTATTGTTGTTTATATGGACGTCCTCACACGTGCTTACAGTTGATGTTGTGGTAGTATCACTAACCAAATTCATATTGATGTAAAGTTCCAAAGGATAGTGATCGCTTTCCCCCCTGCTTACTACTTTCAGATCGATCAAAAAATGCCAGATGCTAAGAGAAACAAGAACAAAATCTAGATTGCTTTTAGCTTTAGAGAAGGTTGGTTGTTTTTGCAAGTCCGATGGGAGACGGCCATTTCCTGCTCTAAGGCCGTGGTCTGCGGTGAGTCTTAATAATTGGCTGGACAATGTGGAGTATTTTACAGATTTTGAGGTACCAAGCTGGGGGATATTATACGCTTGGTCCTCATCTTCAAACACATCAGAGATGCCCAGAACAGGTTCGTAATTACAATTTAAGTCTCCTCCCAAGATAACCGGGATGTCTCCAACTACGTTTTTCAAGAGGAGATCCAGGGCTTCAAATGTTGGTGAAACCTTGGAGTGGCCGATCGGTCTGTTATAAACATTAATTATGTAACATTTGTTTCCACAGGGTGGAGTAACCCTTAGGGCCAAGATATCCGGAGAGCCTGTGTCAACAAGATCAACCTGCATGGGCAAGGTGATTTTTAGCCAAATTAATAGGCCCCCCGATGGTCTTCCTCGATTGGACTGTACTGCCTCAATACCATAAGTTTTATATCCTACCCGATGTGGAACTTCTATCGCCCAAGTTTCTTGTAGCAGACAAATATCACAGATGTCAATATAGTCTGCCCAGTCAGGGTCTTTTAAGTTCTTACAAACACCTGCGATGTTCCAAGATAGAATAAGTAGACGAGGTGATAGACTCTGGGTGACATTGGAGGGATTGACTACACACTGTTTAGATAAAATGCCTAGCTGTGGATTTAGCATGTCTTTCTCTGCATCCCTGACTCTTTCTTTCACTACGGTATTAGATCCCCCAGCCGGGCCACCCTTAGCTTTACTATAACATACATTTCTGGCTTTGTAAGATAGTTCCACGTTCTGGGGATTTGAGACCGTCCTATGCATCCTAACCTTAATGGTCTGATCTTCATCATGCAAATGTAGTACATTTTTTAGTTTGGTATTACCTTTATCCATGCTACAGAAGGTGTCATATAAATTAGAGATACAGTCAGGCATAGTGGCAAGTCAATCGACAGCGTCAAGGCAACTGAATCTGTTGGAGGTGGTAATGCCAGACCACATATTATAATCACCATGTCTAGCCAAATTGGGAGCACTGCCATAATAATGGTTGACATAGTTCCACTTGGGGACATGATGAATGGGTCTAGGTAAAGGGTAAAAGAATGGTAGGGGTCTAGCTTCGATGGAAGGATTCACACCGTACGATTTCCAATTGCATATTAGTTCAGCACTTTGGGGTTCTTCGAAGGATATGACAATACAGTCACCCGTGGTTGATTTGGCCGTTGGCCCTACCCATGGTACCCTCCTAACCATAAGAATCTTACTTTTCATCTGGTTAGGAATGGGCTTATATTTGTCTAGCCAAAAAATCACTTTATTTTTTAAAGATTGGAAATTTTCTTCATATTGGCTATCCAATTCTGGTACCCCTGTGAGGACGACTACAAATGGACTAGCGTCTGGGGGCAGATCTATATACCCTCCTCTAAAGTTACTATACGTATGGCTAGACTGGTGGTTTGACTTATGAGTGGTATTTATAGAAGATTTATCTGGCAGGGATTGATTGCTTACAGAAGTAATATGGGAAAATGCAGGCGGATTAGATCGAGATTTATTTGGGACTAATACGCTCTGGTTGGAGGAGTGGGTAGAGGGAACAATTGGCATTTGAGAAGTCTTACTATGTACCTGCTTTTTCTGAAAAGGTTTACTGGTAGCATTTACAGCAGTAGAAGTTGAGGGGGTTGAATTAGGTTTATCTTTAGTACTACTAATTGGTTGTTTGGCATTAGTATTCCCTACTATCCCCTCCTTTTTTTGCTGCACAGTCGATGAATATGTGTTTATTGTTAAGACCGGGGCGGGAACTGGAGTTTGTTGGATGGCTCTAGGCACATCAGTCCAGTTAAGGCTTAAACTTGACAAAGTGATAACACTTTTCTCAACTTCAAGTAGTTGGTTCTCAATGTCAGTAAGCCTGACTTCTAGTGGTTTAAGTAGTCTCTTTAGGGTCTCCCAAACTATTTTTAAAAATTCTTCTCTTCCACCATCTTGTTCTGCCATATCAGACGAGACTCTTTGCCCCTCACTAGCTGAGTGATCAGACATGCTGATAAAGATTTGTTCATCTGTGATAGCATTAGTATTTTCTACAGTTGCTGGGGCTACATCGTGTACAATGTCAGTTGTTGCAATAGGCATACTTAGAGTTCCCCCCGTGATATTATGGCTAAGAGCTACTTTTGCTTTTTTCCTAGCGAAAGCGGTTTGGTGTTTGCGTTTTCTTTTGTGTTTTGGTGCAACCTTGGCAGATGACTTGCCTTTATTAGACTCTATCTCAGCTAGTAGCTGACAGGTCTCCTCATTTACGATATCCTCAGCACTCTCCTTTGGAAAATTCAGCAGTGATAGGCTTCCAGTTTCGGCTCTAACAGAAGGCCCAGGAGGTTCCTGATAATTAAGAGGAGTTGTTTCATCTGCTGTTGAGTGAACCTCAGCCGAAATTATAATTGGTTTTGTGCCAGTAATGCGATCAGGCGTTTTGGAGGTTGCAATACTGCCTAGAGAAGATTTTTTTCCAAGTGCAAATTCAGATGAGAGCCTCCTAGCACTCTCAAGTTCTACTGAGACTTTGTGCTGAAGTTTAGTTATTTCATTATCAATTGAGAGATTGGTCCTGGTGATAAAATCATCTAGGGTGCCTGTAGCCTTTTTGGAGATCTTAGTAGCCTTACTCCTAGTTTCACGCGAGAACATTGTGTGAGAGGGATTTTACGATTATGTGTGAGTAGAGCAGGAAGGTCAACTAATGTGACACAAAAATTAAAAGCCAAGAGGAATGGCCCGGTCCGGTCTTACACGGTCTCTAACGGCCTAAAACGGCCCTGTCTTTGCCCCGTCTTCACCCGGGCTGCGTCCCGCGCTGCGGGAGTAGGATGGTGTTTTGAAGCCTCAGGAGGGCGGGGGGCGGGCCAGCAGGGAGAGCGGACCGGAAGCTCTCCGTCGGTCTAGCAGGGACTTCTGGGAATTGAAGTCCCCGCACGCTCGCAGCCCCGCTGCAGCCACACGCCTGATGCCGCTTTTCCTCCTCAGTGCTCCTCGCAAACGTCAGGTGTGATCCTCTCCTCAACACGGGCGAAGGGGCACCCGCGAAGCGGGTGCGCCAAGAGGTGGAAGGGCGCCGAGTGAAAGACAGGTGAGCCGGCAGTTGGCAGTGCTAAGCTCCTCCGTTTAGTGTCCAAACAATTTAAGCAAAGTGTCCCACTCGTTTAGCTGCAAACTGGTGTTTTGAAGCCTCAGGAGGGCGGGGGGCGGGCCAGCAGGGAGAGCGGACCGGAAGCTCTCCGTCGGTCTAGCAGGGACTTCTGGGAATTGAAGTCCCCGCACGCTCGCAGCCCCGCTGCAGCCACACGCCTGATGCCGCTTTTCCTCCTCAGTGCTCCTCGCAAACGTCAGGTGTGATCCTCTCCTCAACACGGGCGAAGGGGCACCCGCGAAGCGGGTGCGCCAAGAGGTGGAAGGGCGCCGAGTGAAAGACAGGTGAGCCGGCAGTTGGCAGTGCTAAGCTCCTCCGTTTAGTGTCCAAACAATTTAAGCAAAGTGTCCCACTCGTTTAGCTGCAAACTGGTGTTTTGAAGCCTCAGGAGGGCGGGGGGCGGGCCAGCAGGGAGAGCGGACCGGAAGCTCTCCGTCGGTCTAGCAGGGACTTCTGGGAATTGAAGTCCCCGCACGCTCGCAGCCCCGCTGCAGCCACACGCCTGATGCCGCTTTTCCTCCTCAGTGCTCCTCGCAAACGTCAGGTGTGATCCTCTCCTCAACACGGGCGAAGGGGCACCCGCGAAGCGGGTGCGCCAAGAGGTGGAAGGGCGCCGAGTGAAAGACAGGTGAGCCGGCAGTTGGCAGTGCTAAGCTCCTCCGTTTAGTGTCCAAACAATTTAAGCAAAGTGTCCCCAGAGGTGGATTCTGACTGGCTTTGATGCGTCCATGCCAGCCAGAAACTGCTGGGTATAACATTTTTCATCTGTTCTTTTGCAGAAAATTATCCAATTTTCAAAATCCAACCATTCCCTACATAGCCACTATTGCAGGATCCATAGCGGTCCTGCCCTCCATTTCAAGTTGGCTCAATTAAGTTTCTGAATTGATATAGGTAATATAAAAACCTTATAAAACTATGATTTTTTGAAGAATCATGTGCAGTGCCTTGTATCATACTTTTTTGGGGTCTTTAGTAAGTCTTGGAAGGTTTCTAATTTGATTTTCTCCCAGCATCCTATCCATAAATCATTCTGAAAATGGCTATATAAAGTGCATGGCCTATTAAACCTAAACATGAACTGTGCAAAGTGAGAAAAATAATATATCTTAAACCATAGAAGGGCAAACATGACTTCCTCCGTGCTCCTATATAAAGTGGTAAGTGATATTCTTGGACTGTCTTTATTCCATAAAAAGTAGGAAATCATTGGTTTTATAATCGGGAAACCATTAAAATTGAGAACATATGGAACAGCAGCAAATAGAAAATTGAATGAATGGAGAACGGCTATTTTTATTAGAGAAACCCGCCCAAAAAGTGAAAGAGGGAGTGGTGCAGATCTTGTTAGTAAGGCTTTGACCTTCGTTATCAAAGGTCTATAGTTCACATCATCAATACAAATAGTGTTTAAGTCGAGCCTTCACCCACCCTCAAAGAGGCTGATTACAATGGTGGGGAGACTGCCACCAACAGGCTGTTGGTGGCGGTCTCCCCGCCATTGTAACCAACTATACCGCCCACCATATAAATATGGCGGGCAGACGTGTGGCCGGTGGATGTTCGGAAGAGGGGATCGTAGTCCCTACAATGCCATGGCGGGTTACCTTGTATGAGAAGGCTGGAGGAAAGGGGACATTGGGGGCCCCTAGCAGGTCCCCCTTGCCCCCTGACCCACAGACACAGACACAGGACCTGGGGGCACCGATGGTGCCCCTCTACATATCCCTAGACCGTGTGGCAGGCCATGCATGGTGCCTGCCACGTAGTGCAGGGATATGTGTAGTGTCTCTGTTTTCTATTGTGGCAAGTGCTGCAGAGTGCAGCACCAACTGCAATACAAAACATCTTCAATGCTAATTAGCCCTGTGGGACTGCTGCCTTGTAGGCGGGAGCTCCCAATCCCCGATTCACATCCAGCTTCATTATAATTTTATAATCCGAGTTTAAAAGTGTAATCTGACGATGGGAATTTGGATCTGCAGGGTCTTTACCCTTTTTTTTTTAAACTGACTAAGTTACCTTTCTTAAAGGAAGGAGGAGGTAATTTCCTTGAATAGATAGAGTTGGCACCTCTACTAAATATGGATTTAAAAGATCAGTAAAATTCTCATAAAATTTGGTTAGGAATCCATCGGGATCACAAACCCTTCCACCAGGCGGACTGCTTATTCCAACTCACCCAGCGAAAAATGACTATAAATTAAATCCTCCTCTGAAAGAGCCAGCTTTGGAAGAGAATCCAGAAAATAATTCAATTCAGATAAATTAACATTAGGGGAGATATTATAAATATTATTAAAATGTGCGAAAAAAATTGCATTAATTTCAGATGTGCACAAATCTCCCTGTAATAGAGCACTTCACGGCATGAATTGCATTGCATGTAGCCCATTCTCTCGCCTGCCAGGCCGTAATCTTTCCCACTAAATCGCCTTCTTCATAAATCTTTTGTAAATATGTTGAATTTTGCCTCTCCAAATGTTTTCCTATTTCTCTCCCTGGCACTCTTCAAGAGTTTTTCGTACTCACAGTTAATATTATTCTCCAACCTTTTTTATTTTCCTAGAAATAACATATGCTCATAAGGACGCTTTCATGGCGCCCCAAACCATATGTATAGAAACACAGTTCTTGTTTAATTCAAAGAAACTCTCAATCTCCCCTCTACATAATGCAATGCAATTCTCATCTTCTAAATAACACTTATTGAAGTCCTTCTCTGATTTCTAGGACCCTGTTTCTTAGTAGAGATTTCTAATTCCACAGGAGAATGAATGGAAAAACCTAACAATAATTAATACAGGCAACTGGTTTATGTCTAGCTGAGAAGCAGGTATATTCTTTTTGACTGAATTGGCTACCCGCCAGGGATCATTCGGCCCACAAATTCTCAAATACTTCCCCTGCAGGCAGCATCCAGACCTGGTTTGTTGGAAGTAGTTAAAATCTCCAACAATCAGCCCTCGTTTGACTGCTGCTAATGCTACAATCAGTTAAAAGGGCCAGGGTCATCATCAACTGGTGCATAAAAGTGAACCAGTGTTACCCTTAGTAGATTAATCTGGCAGTCTACCCAGCACCACCACCCTTCTGTATCTGACTCCCATCTATGGACCTGTACTTTAGCATTGCGGTTTATATACACTGCAACAGCTCTTTGTGCTGCACCCGCCGAAGAACAATATTGAAAGACGAACTTGGCCAACATATTAAGAGGCATATTAATGTACATTTATGGCTTTTTATCCAAGATTCAAACACCTGTTTTTTCCTGGTTTTAATTAACCTATTAGCATTCAAAGAAAAAACCTTCACCAGTTCCTTCTTCTACAGACAAAGTACAGCACCCGTGCTGTACCGACCAGTCAAACGCTTGTATCCACAAGCTAGTTCCCTGAAGCCAAAACTCCCAATCCTTGCACATGTTTTGCCCTCTATTATGCAGAGGCAAAAATTAAATACTTTGAGCTTCAGGGCTGGCCTGCCACAGTATCTAAGGTGCTCAGTGCAAAGTGGAAAGAAAAAATATTGAAAGCATCAAAGAAAAAACTGCAACATGCATAAAATGCAAAACGCTGCCTCCAGAAAACCCAACATGCATTTCTTCTTAGAGTGAATTCCACATGACAGCACAAAAAACTCATCTTGGCAACTTTCCATACCTGCTTCGCCAATACATAGCCACCCCTAACAACTCCCCAAATACAAATAAATACCAATAATACCTCTTTTGATGAACCCTTCTCACTGAACCTTCTTTTTCTTTATGCACCCCAACCCCTTCCCCCCTTGGATATAGCAGGAGTTCCACACTTTCTTTATTGCCCTAAATAATCACCCCCCAACATGTAGGCTACCAACACCATGACAGAGCGTTGTTTCCCCCAGGTCCTCACACCCCTCCACCTCCCCGATTCAACCATATGATCTAAATAGCATAAATCTAAACTCAAACTGTGAAACAGGAGTCCTAAGTCAATACCTTATATCTATCAGCCACCTCACTATTTTATCTTCGGAAGAAATTATTGTGCTTATGCTATCTGAGAAGAAACATGAAAGCATCATTTAAAACAGATTTTTAAGCTTTACCATTTGGATCCAAGATGCCTGGTCACCAGCAGACTGGAATGATGCAATTGTGTTCTTAAATTTTCTATGCGTCATGCTGTGTTGATCGCCATATCAGAAAATATTCTAAAAGCAAATTAATTATGCACAGAGAAGGTCTTTCCATTAATGACTCTGTCCAACACCTTCTCTTTAACCCAATAGTTGGCAAAATTAAGCAAAATAGTGCGAGGGTACTTCTAGTTATGTGGTATTTGTGGGGGTACCCTAGAAAACCGTATTATGGACAAACCCAGCAGGATTCCGGAAAACTATAAGATCGAATCAATTAATCCACACATGCGGCGGCCATATCCTTACTGTCCTCTTTTCCCTTGGGCACCCCTACAATGCTCAGATTTGATAATCTCAAATGATTTTCCAAATATTCCTGTTTTTTTTATACCGAGACCTAATCTGTTTCTTCAGTCTCAAATTCATCACCAAGGCTTATCCTCACCTGCTGCTCCAGTTTTTCACAACAAGCTGCAAACTGGGCCATGTGACCCTCTATTTTTATACGCCTGGGACATTGTTTGACCTCATTTGCTAAATTGAATTGCTGTTGCCTAACTGCCTGATTATGAGTTTGGCAGTCCTGGAGTGGGCCGCGAGGCCAGCACCCAGTTCCTGGACCGCTAAATTCGACTGCAGGCCGCCTTCCAGATTACGAGTAATCTCATGGTCTGGCGACGGTCCTTTGACATTCCCTCTGTGGTGCCTAATAAAAAGGCACACAATGGGAATGCCAAAGCCTGTTTCTGGACTGCATGGACTGTAATGTCCCTGCCATGCAGGAAAGGGAGTGACTGCACACAGGGGGGCACAACATGTGCCCCCTGCATGCCTCCCATGGCCCTGAGGCCACAGTTTTCATGGCGGGATTATCACAATGAAAACCATGGCAGAGAGGAAACTCGTAATATGCTTGGTGGTGCCACCATGGCACAGTCAACCATAATGCGGCCTCTGCACCACCAACAGGGATCTCTGATCCCTGGTGGTGGTTCCATGGCGGTCCGATCTCCGAACTTGTAATAGGGCAGTCAGACTGCCAGTGTGGCGGTGCCAGCATCACCAACGAGGCTATGGCAGACAATCGGACCACCATAGTCATAATTTGGCCCTTAGTTTTTTTATTTAAGCCAGAACCTCTTTAAGCAACAGTAGCATAGAGCTTGAGGCATTTGACTCTGAACCACAGTCACGCATGTCATGAGGAGCAGGCACCTCTGATTGTTTGGCTATCAACTTGGAAATGGCAATAATTGAGGTAATACTATCTGCAGATCTGCCTTTATCCTCAACAACTGCTCCTACAGGTAACATACTTCGACATGTTTAAGGTCCAGCAACCCCCTCGCTCCAGCACATTATTGTTGGCAGAATTTGTGCTCCCCCTCTCTGGAGGTCTGATTATGCAATGGTATCTGCTGAATTGCCAAAACATGACATGATCAGACTTTGCACCTGGTTTCTTTTATCACTTAACCTTAGTGAGGAGACTTCATTGTTATCAGCAACCCCTCGCTGAGCCTGGCCCCCCATCGGTACCATCCAACTCCTGAGTAGTGAGAATATTACCACTCCGCCACCATCTTATTGAGTGACATCACCTGTAGTCACACTAGGCACAAGCCTGCCATTCTCTACTGTATTACAGCCAATACCAGAAACATTATTTACTGAATTCTGTTGTGGAGTAAATAGCTAATGACGATAATGCAGCCTCCAATCTTCCCCTTTAATGGCGCTGTGATGGAAACATACTTGTAGCTGATTTAGATGTGCTTCTCTGCTGCTGCTGTTGCCCATTGTTCATGCCTCTTGCCCAAATGATGGATTTAGACCCAGATCTCTGTACTGTGATGAATGTATGACATTGTTCTGCATTCTGTCCATCAATTGTTCTTTTTGCATTTGTCAGACCGAGTGGGATGGGTATGCCCAGACGTGGGTCCCGTTCTCTCTATGCCACTGGAGTCAAGCTATCCAGGCTGATGAGGGCTGGAAGCCCGAAACCGGTCCTAGGATGCTTGTTTCCAGTTCAGGGAGGAATTGGCCTGGCAGTTCGGGCTCAACTGTTCTCATTGGGCATAGGGTCAAGACTGATTTGCATATGGCTGGGTCCAAATTGGAATGGCGTGATGAGCAAACAAACAATAGATTTAGTCCCAGATCTCTGTACTGGGGTGAATGTATGACATTATTCTGCATTCTGTCCATCAATTGTTCTTTTTGCACTTGCCCAATAGGTGGCATAGCCAAGTTGAAACCTCTCTGAGGTGAAGTTGGCTGACAGGCAATCTCATAGATTAATCTGATAGAAGTGCCCCACTCCCTTCCACCGAGGCCCTCAGTGTATTAATAATGCTTTTAAAAATGCCAGTTAAATGCCTTTTTTTTAAATTTGAAATCTCTTGGGGCTCTTAGAGCTTTCGTTAAAATTCCAAACTATTTTAATGGGAAGGCCACCCAACCTGCTGACTGGGGGGGAATGTGACCTCTGGCAACACCAGCCTCTCACCTCCCCACCAGATTAGACATAAATCAATGTACCTGTCCTGCATTATTGTAGCTTACCTAGCTGGGGCATAATTTCATATAATATGCTCAGCCCTGTTCCAACCTGCACCACAGCATTTACCTTCCCTTTGGGGGTGGAGGGTGCTTAATTAATTTTCCAGTCCTGAAGTTCACAGTCCTCCTCCAATCAATACTGCAAGTGGTGCTCTGACACTATGAGCTGCTCTCTCATCTGTACTTTGGCCACGCTGCCGGCCAGACATGGGTGAGGGAGAAGGGAGGGGTCCGTGGAACCCCGAAGTGATGCAACAGTACTTAGATGGTGTAGCGTCCATCCTCCTTAATTATTAATACATTATTACGCAATTCCCCTCCCAGCCTAAACCCCTACAAACCTAGCAGCCCACAACTAATATATATATGTATTTTTTTAACTTGTTTTTATTCAGCAATGGCACAGTATAAAATATAAAAGGATGGCATACATGTTGGCATAACATATATCATAACAATACAGTACAGGCATCTGTAAGATAGGAACATACATTGCAGTAAACCAACAATTGAGACCAAGGCCCTCTACATCGTGCAGTCCTGGAGGAAATCCTGACCATATGTGTCAGAGCTACAGCATGCAAATTTGCAGGCCTGTCATGGTACACGAGTATGTTACTGGAGCAGAGTAAAAAGCAGTTAATGCATTAACCATGTTAAACAACTAACAGTAAAGGCAGCAGCTAACCAGAGCATATTCGACCTCCACGGGACATTCGTCCATGGGGAGAGGGGATTATGTCAGTGAATTAGGGGGACCAAGGAAAGGGGGAATCATCCAACTAAAATATAATTAAAATAAATAGGTATTCAATAATTTAAATATGTCAAATACAATTATATAATTAATTCACCATTAATAATTAAGTATCAATTTATTAACATCCCTCCCGATACCCCTACAAAACTAGCATCCTGCAACTAAAATCTCAGTAAAATAAATTAGTATTCCATATTCTACATAATTAAAAATTCAATAATTAATTAGTAATTATTAATAAATTATAACTTATTATTACTTAACTAACTTCCCACCCTAGACCGCTACAACCCTAGCAGCTCACAACTAAAATATAAGTAAAATAAATAAGTATTCCATATATTACATATAGGGCTCCCGGTTTTCCGTTTTTACGGATTTTGACATATAAATACAGACGGAAAACAAGTTTTCCTTCATCTGTATTTATATATAAAAAACGGGAAAATACTAGTAAATGTTGCTCTGCTGCCGTCTAGTGTCTCCCCCTCCTTAAAGGGTTAAGAGGTGTCAGCCCGGGCTGAGAAAGCTTCCCGGGCACACACAGAGCTGCCGGCCGCACCCGAGTACTTCACATGTCTTTGAAAGGTTAATGAGGCGTTGGTCTTATTTCACCCCTTTTAGAGACCCTGCCTGAGTCAGATTAGGAGCCTCGAATTCACAGCATTGTGGTGTGAGTTGTGGCTCTTGCACCATGTTGTGACGATTACAGCAATGGAGCATTTGGTGACAGGGTGGGACTCTGCTCCCTGATGGAATTAGCAGGTCTGGGAGGCAGCAGCTGCCTCTGGGGATGCAGAGCCGGTGCTTGACACGTGGATATCTCGAGAGGGGAGGAGGGTGTGGGAATGCAGGCAGCAGACCGGGCTGTGAGCCGGGAGGGAACTCGAAACTGGAGCGCTGTGTTCTGACACATAGAGGCAGCCGTCTGGCGCAGTGCGGCCCTCTTAGACTCACGTTGGACATCCTCCGCTATGGATACAGCACTTCTAATAGCACCATTTAGGTATTTCTAGTTACACCTGGCCAGGGACAGCTTTTAGCGCTGGTGGGGCAAAATTGGGTTGCAGTTGAAGTCCGTGTGAGTTTCTCTCTGTGGGGCAGTATGACAGAAACTGCAAGGCTCTGAGACAAATGGCTTGTGATAGCACTTTTAAGCATATTTGGGACATTTTGCAAATGGCAAAGTTTTCAGGTGAATATATAGTGTTGACCAATAAAAACTGAGCGCATGTGTGCATTGTCCATTTAAATAAATGTGGAAAAATACTAGCTGTAGCGTTGTCTTTTGCTTGTGGCAAAAATAAATGTGGATAAATACCATAAAACCGGGAGCCCTAATTACATAATTGAAAACAATTGAATGATTAATTAACAATTACACCTACAAACCTAACAGCCTGCAAATAAAATATAATATAAATAAATCAATATTACATAATAAATATCCATCATATAATACAATTAATTTTATTAAATAATTCATAATTATTATTAGCTAATTAACTTCCCACCCTATCCCCTTATAAACCCAGAAAACAGTTACAACACTATAAATAATTATAAACAATTAAATAAATTTTCTAAATCACAAAAAATTACAATCCATATTTTTTTAAATAACTTTCCTATAAATAATAACAACACATACAATTAATATATCAACTAAAACACATTCAAATAATTAAAAAACTATATTTTTAACCGATATATTCTTGAACATGCTATTTTAAACATCAATATTATTTGAAAAGATATTTCGTACCTCAAAAGAACATATTCTTGTCAACGTTATTTGTTCATCACGATATTTTAAAATCAATATTTTGTCCAAACACCGGTCTAAGTATGGGCGCCATTTGCAATTTGAGAATGGTTTTAGTTGTTTTTTTTAGGAACTGAATCCTAATAAATGCTAATATGAGAATGTGCAGCCACGGCCTGTACAGGTAAGAGCGGTGGGACGGTGGGGCCGGGCGAGGGGAGATTTTGACGGACGATGACCAGGGGAAATTAAATAAATAATTAATTTGCCCTGTTTATCGTCTGTCAAAATCCACCCTCACACGGTCCCATTGCCCCACAGCTCTTACCTTTATGGGCCTCAGCTGAGAATATGCGGGAAAGTACATGTCATTTACCACATCGCAAAATGTGATTTCCTATGAATCACAAATTACGATTTGGTTAATCCAACAATAGTACATCTGGCCCTTAGGAAGTTATGTGATTGTCCTGGAAGAAAGTTTGATATATATGGTCAGGGACTACCGAATTTCCCCCTCCCCCCCCTGGGCATAAACACATTTGTAATGAGGGACATGAGAGGTAATGACTTTTGGAGGCGGGGGTCGAACAACCCCCGGACGTATTTATTAAAATATGAAAACAAATCAAAAGTTTTAAGAAATAAACATTATTTACACAAATTTTTACGCAGAAACATAACACGACATTTGATTACAATTAATATGCACAGATTTCAGATGGCTAACCTTAACATATCACTAATACATAGTTTTCCTATCCGAATCTAACATAAAGATCATAATCATACATTAATTACTTTCTGCGTATCCTATTTGGGCCTACGGCAAGGTCATTAACTGGTGTCAGATCCTTATCAATTTACCGCACCTCCCCATAGGGTTGCGCATGCGCAGGGGGGCCGCTTACCGAGAGGGTACTCCCCCCCCGGTTACCCCCATACGTTCCCTGAAATCCACGTCAATTTGGGGGGTCTTGCACTCTGCGCCATTTAATAACGTCCATGCCAGTGCGGGGTGGCCAACCAGCCTAAAAGAAAGCGTGACTCCCCCCCTTCCCTGCACCCATCCAGCCAACCGGATGTACCGCCCCTGGAGTTATAGGAGAGGCCCCTTGTCCCTCCCCCTGGGCGACCCCATCCGAGAATGAGGCCGCCCCCTAAGGACCTTAAATTTACTGCTCACTAGTCATGACCTTACCGCCTGACCAAGGAATAGCAATAAATACGACGATTGAAGACCTGCAAATGGGAGAAAATGCCTAAGGAAGGAACCCCACCGTCAATTACAAACACCCATTAAATACCTTGCAACAGGGGATGGAGGGTGGGCAAACAAAAGAAGTTAAGCAGCCTCCTAAGGGCTGCGACCAGATGCTGGGAGAGCGCGGGACAAAGAGACCGAGTCCCACGCTCCCCAGCCTTTTAACCTAATACATGGGGGCAGACCAGTTCTAACTGGTCTGCAATGCACTGTAATTTGGAAGATCGGAACAGTTTCCCTATTTTATTATTGACCCTCTTTACCGAGTGGTTCAAAGCTCTCACAGAGTCCCCCCCTCTCCATTTAAATCTGGGTACCATGTGTGACCAAACTATGTTTCAAC
This sequence comes from Triturus cristatus, assembly GCF_964204655.1. Taxonomy (NCBI): domain Eukaryota; kingdom Metazoa; phylum Chordata; class Amphibia; order Caudata; family Salamandridae; genus Triturus; species Triturus cristatus. The sequence continues at coordinate 258,739,372 of NC_140593.1, read as the reverse complement.
CTTGGCACGCCATGGCTAACCAACCAATCTCAGAGATTATGTTCTCAAACAAGACCCTCATGCCCAACCTGACCAAGTCCTTGCCCCCCAGGTGTAAAATAACGATAGAGGGAGGAGGACTGTGTCTCTTCAGCAGATCAGTCATAAAGCCCCTAAATTGACTAAGGCAAAGGCCCCCCTTTCCATGAAAAGATACTGTGAACCCCTTCTGCTCTGCCCGTTTCCTATAGTCACCTGCAAGAAAAACAGATTTCATACGCCGTACATATGAATGCTCCATAATCCACACATTACGTGTCCCTGTGACCTGTAGGTTTGTTGATCGATGCGGAGAATGTTGTTGCTGGGATGATGGCAGTTCCCCCCCTGCGTGACAGGTTTGAGAAACTGTGAAGAAAACGACAGACAGAGAAGCATCAGTACACCATTATAATGTGTCATCACAACATGTGCAGCCGCACATAACGCTTATAACTATTGGAAACCCATCGTCCAATCCTCTGTACCTTACTGGAGTGCAACCCCCTAGCCGTTGCCTCAGTGGCAGCCCCTATCCTGAAAGAATGCGTTCCAAAAACACTTGGATCCATGCCTGCCTTGCTGATTGCCATATCCAATACTGTTTTGAACTGGTACCTGGTAAGTGGTGTACCGTCCGCATGTAATAATAATGCTCCACCCAATGCGCTGTTCCTCAGACTGAGGAAATTTTCAAGATGCATTACCGGGCAACACGGGTTGTTTCGCACCCTATGCAGTACCACCCCTTCACCCCGAGCTTCCTGATCGGTTTTTGATTTTTTGATGGTCAAAAGCAAAATGTCACCTTGTATCTTTACGTACTCCATTAAGAGGCCACCCTGCCTATCCTGCTTGTTGCGTGCCACCAATTCACCCACTCTGAATGCCCCATAAAAAGCTAATGCAAAGGCAGCTCTGATTAATAGAGTCTCCCCCACTGAACTGCAGATGGCGCCCAGCGCCGTCAGCAGCGCACTCAGCCGCTCCAACCCTATCAGCTGCCTGGTGGCAGGAATCCCACCTTGGATTCGTCGCCACCCCTTCAATGCCTTCCTCACAATGAAACTATTTGTGGGATCGTTTGTGTCTCTAATCTGCGCAAAGAAGGAAACTGCCGCTACATGTCGCCTGGCTGCTGCCACTGTGCGCCCCCCCTTATGTAGGCTGTCTAAAAACAAGAGGAATGCGCCTGACGTATCCCATCTCTCCTCCCAGTCTTGACCCAAAAAAGTACAGTAAGACCAAAACGCCCCTTCAAAAGCTTTCCTGGTCCCAGGAGCTAGGCTAGCAGCCACGAGGTTCTGTAGTTGGGGGCATCAATCTGCCAAAGAACTTCGGGAAAGTGTGCTGATGTTGCCTCCGCAGATGGTAGATGGTCCCTGAAAACCTGCATCTTGAAGCGAGAGAGTGCGTCAGCAGCATTATTCCGCACTCCCGGGACATGCTTTGCCTTAAACTGCTCATTTAGTTTCATACATAACAGCACTATCTCTTTCAACAGGCGAAGAATCATTTTACACCTTGCCGCCTGTTGATTGATGGATTCTACCACTGTCATGTTGTCAGACCAAAAGATTACAGACTGGTTCTGCAGATCCTGGGGCCATACCGTTAATGCAACCCAAATGGGAAACAATTCCAAAAAACCTATGTTAGCTGTTAAGCCACACTCACACCACCACTCCGGCCACGGCTGAGCCACCCACTTGTTCCCAAGTATGGCACCAAATCCCACACTACCCGCGTCAGTCCATAAACCTAAGGCAGCCGAAGTAATGGGGGGACCGGGCCACACTACTCTGCCATTGAAACCCTCCAGGAATGCAATCCAAATCCGCATGTCCTGGCGAACCTCAGATGACAGTCGCGTGTGATGGTGTTTTTCGTGTAAGCCTGCCATAGCCTGAGAAATGGAACGAGAGAATGGTCGAGCCATAGGTATCACCCTTAGTGCAAAATTCAACTGGCCTACCACCTGCTGCAACTGATGTAACGTCACTTTGTCCTTTAACAAACACTGCTGCAAAGCAGCACGGAATTTCATTATCTTTTGTTCAGGTAACCTAAAACAGCCCTGTACTGAATCAATTTCAATGCCTAGGAACTCAATTGTGGTTGTTGGCCCCACTGTCTTCCCCTGAGCCAGGGGGACCCCAAATGTACGCATGAGTCCACAAAATTCCTCCAAGGCCACAAAACATTCCTGAGAGCCCGCCGGTCCCAGAAAGAGCAAATCATCGAGATAATGCATCACAAAATGATGTCCTGTCACTTGTCTGAAAACCCACTCCAAAAATGAACTAAATTTTTCAAAGTAAGCACAGGAAACTGAACAACCCATAGGCATGCACCTATCCATGTAAAACTGACCTTGAAATGAAAAACCCAGCAAATGATGATCTAAATGATGCACTGGCAACAATCGGAATGCAGATTCAATGTCAGATTTTGCCAGCCAGGCCCCCGGACCCAAAACCCTCAACATCTCTACTGCCTGATCAAAGGACGCATATTTTACACTGCCAAGTTCTTCATTGATGGCATCATTCAATGACTTGCCTCTGGGCGCTGATAGATTATGAATCAACCTAAACTCCCCCTCTTCCTTTTTTGGTACCACACCTAGGGGAGAACAGACAAAATTAGGCACCGGGGGGACATCAAACGGACCCACTATTCTCCCTAAACCCAACTCCTTCTCAATCTTTTTCACTACCACCCTTATGTTTGACCTCACAGACAATAGGTTTTTGCACTCCTATGTCCCTTTGTAATCCCCAACTGGTATCCTGAAACCATACAAAAACCCTTCCTGCAGCATCCTAGCTGTAGCATGATCTGGATACCGATTTAACCAGGGATTCATAGCAAAGACATCAATGGGTGAATGCGTTACCTTTTCCATTTCCTCCTCAGTCCTGTTTTTTACCCCCTCTTGGCCCTGAAAAGGTGTTCCCTTTCTTAAGGCACTTTGACTCTGGGTGAGAGGGGTGATTACATATGGCACATGCGTGCCTGAATTTACAGGTGCCTTGGGCTCTAGTACAGGACTTCCTATTAAAGTCCCAACACACTCCCTTTCTCTTCCCCCCTTTCTCAGTGGCCGGCGCTGCCGCACCGGGGTGCCCTGACCGAAAGGGCTGATGTGGCGGCGAAATGTGTGCCTTGCCCCAATTCTGACCTGTACTGCCCGACTGCCCTGGGCCAAACTGATCAAACCAGGAAATAGAATCCACCCTGTCCCATGTGAGTGAAGGGTCAAACTCTTTTGCCTTCCTGAAGTTCATATCATATTCCTTCCACCCCACACCACCGTATTTATCATGCGCCATTGCCACCCTGCTTTGGTAACAAGCCATTTCCGCTTGCATATTAGGTATACGTTCAGCCACTATGGCCATATACAAAGAAAATGCCCTTATCCAGTTTGTCCATGTCTCTTCCACCCTGAATCTAGCCACTTCCGCCCGCCACTCATTGGGAAGCATCAAATCCTTTTGTTGCTTTGCATAATCCATTTCCCTGTTATCCATCAACAAGGAAAACATGTTTACATACGCCCCAGACCAGATCAATTCTTTCACATCTTTCGCAACATGGCGCGCTAAATACTCCTTCCTGGAAGGTAACACCCCGGCGCCCAACAAAGGTAAAGCCAGCTCCTTACCCGCTGGCTCTGCTGTCTTGGCTTTTCCACTGTCGCTTTGCTGAAGCCCTGGCTGTGCTTGCTGGGCCTCCTCCGCGCCCAAGCTCTGTTCTCCGCCCGGGGCTGCCATGATCTTTGCCACCAATCTTTGTGCCTCTGCCAAAGGATCGGTGCCCGGGCAACACCCCCCCTTTCCTAACCATGGAAGAACTGCCGCTATTTGAGTGGCTAACTCCAACGGGACCTGCCCACCCCCTGCTGGTGATGGTACTGGGGCCACAGGATTCAAGACAGGAGCATTGGGGCCTGTTGGGGACACCACTGGGATGATACTTGGCACTACCGGTTCAATCACAGGGGCCACCGGAACTGGTGCAGGTACTGGCACTGGTGACCCTGGAACGTTGGGCACTAAATCAGGAGTCTCTGGCACTGCTGGGAGCCCGGACGGGGGAAACAACCTTTACAACGCAACTTTTACAACGTAATGCTATTACAAAGCATTTTTTACAACGCAAAATCTTTTACAACGCATGCATTTACAACGCATGCTGTTATATGGTAAGTTCTTTTACAACGCATATACCATTACAACGCATTTTTTTAAAAATGTTTTATTTATTATGTTTGCAAAATAATTAATTAATTTTTTATTATTTATATAAAATACTATATTAGATATATATGAAAGATTAATTATTGAGTATTAATTATTTAATATTTAAGAAACATTTAAAAATATGAGTAGTACTTTAAAAGATTAATACTGGAGTACTTTAAAAAAAAGTGTATTTTAAAAAAGAATTTAAAAATGAGTAGTATTATGAGAGTTTAAAACTTGAGTATTTTATCTTTCTAAATACAAATAGTAAGAAACATTTAAAAATATGAATATTAGTATAAAAGATAAGTAGTGGAGTATTTTAAAAAAAAAGAGTATTTTAATAAATAAATTAAAATTGAGTTGTATTGAGAGTTTAATACTTGAGTATTTTTATCATTCAGAATAAAAATGAAAAATATACAATAACATTTAAAAAAGTACCTTTGAAGTATGTTAAAAATAATTAATTAAAAAACAAAAAAAAAAATGAGTAGTATGATGAATAATTAATACTGGAGTATTTATAAAAATTAAATTAAAAAAACTTATGGAGTGTAAAAAAAATGAAAACGAGTAGTATTATAAATAATTAATACTTGAGTATTTTTTCACAACAATTTTTTAATTTATTAAATGAAAAATAAGTAAGTTAAAAAAGAATAAGTTATTTTGGAATATTTAAATATGAAATAAAAAAAAAAATATTTAATTATATCTAAAATAATCATATGGTTAATAAAAAAGAATTTAATATAATATTAATACAAAAAAAATTAGATTTAAGAATATAGAACTTACTTAAAAAAAATTCCCACGCTTTTGCATTGAAGTCTATGTGCTTATTTGTCCTTCATTTATTTTGGCAGCTTAAGAATATACAACCCGCGGAACAAGAAAAGAAGGAGCAGAAAGAGAAGAAAAAGCAAGTTTGAAAGGAAAAAGAAAAAAGAGTCGAGGTAAGGAACACATTTAGTAAATTTACAAAAAGTTTTTTACATTTTACATGTTTAATTAACAATTTAAAAAAATAATTACAGTAAACAAATAACGTTTAATAAATATTTCTTTATTAGAACAAACATTGAAAAAACTTTTATGTTTTATTGATTTTTTTAACATAATGTACATTTATTAGAAAACATATAAATAAGTAATTTACATTTATAAACATTTATTTACAGAAAAAGTAAATAAAATAGTCCTTTTTTAACATTGATGTGCGCGATGACGTCGTGACGTGAACGTAGACGTAAGGCGCCATTTTGAAGAGCATCGGAGGAGGAAGCAGCAGGAAGCTGATCTGCGTCCAGGTAGGAAACTTTTTCACTTTTATTTATAGATAAAACCTTTAATAAAGATACATATATAGTAACAAAAGAATAAGGAGAGGTTGCGGAATAACTAATTGATGTTTAAAATGTTTTAAAACATGTCCACATTTATGTCATTAATGTATGCCTATGTCGGGTCGCGAAAATGTATTGGTTCATTTAAAAATGTAAGTAACTGCAAAATTATTTTAAGTTACTGCTAACAAAGTTTATTACATAACTTCGGAACCAATACTAATGATTTATATCTTCATTTAAAAAAAAAAAAAAAACGTATTTGAAATTTCTGATAAAAAAGATTGATATTAATTTGGTGTTTATGCAGCAATGTGCATTTTGGAAAATGGATTGACTTTTGAAATTTTGTGAACTTGGATTTTTTGTCGAATTTAAGGGTCGTAGTTACTTATGAAGTTTTCAGATAATTATTGACTGGCGTTTGGTTTTTGAAATATTGGTTAAATATTATGGAGAAGTAGATTCGGTAACATTGGTTGTTTAGAAATAAATGAAGATTGGAAAAAAAAATACAATAATTAGGAGACCCGACTTTTACATTTGAAAACATTTTTTGAAAAAAATTGTATGCCAATTGAAATTAAAGGATATTTAAATTTGATGCAAAGCAAGAAAGTAAGTACAAAATTAGTTTTAGAAAGAAAGAATGTTAGAAAGATTTTCCAGGTAGTCTATAGCCACACACAACGTAAATTGTTGTAATATAGCCAATAGTCTCTCAGACATTTCCTTAGTTTTGACAGTTACTCGTGGGTTTAGACTACCTGCAAGTGTTTGGGCTAGTCTCATTTCTTGAAAACTTTGCTCCTTTTTCAAAGTTTCCAAGAAAGAGTAGAAGTTTGGATGAGGTTTGCCAATTGTATGGTTGAAGGAGTTATGCCATCCCTCAATGGCATTGTTTGTTTTTGCTTCTCCCTCTAAACAGCTCGTGTAGCAGTTCCACCACTCCACATGGAATCGTGGCTTCCTCCTGCGACCCGATCTGCTTAGGTGCCCAATCCATGTGTCCTCGAAATAATTTAGGATGGGTGCCAATTTCTCTTCATTACTTGTATAATAAACAGATTCTATAATAGCAGTGTAGTACTCGTCCACACTATCGGGAGGAACAAAACAAAGTGCAGTTAATTTTTTTAGTTCAAACTGTAGTTTGCTATCACGACAATATTCTGCAACTAGGGATGTTTTTTGTAATTTACGCCAAAAAGCCTGGGAAAAATGGAAAAAACATCCCTGAATTTGGGTATCCGTGTACGTTTTATTGATCACATTGATCATGCTCAATTCAAAATCAATAATTATTTTCCTAGGACTTTGAGATGTTTTACTTTTAATAACTGATAAAAGTTCAGAGTATGTTGCAGAAGTCTTATCAGGTAGCAAACTATATACTAAGGGAATTACATTATTGTTAATTTTAGCATGTATAGTGTAAATTTGAGTGAAAGGATGGGGTGTACTTTTAAACGTCCCATCCATCATCCAAATTTCACTATTTTCTAACTTTGCAAGGTTACGTGGGGTACTAAAAATGAGAATTCGTTTCTGAGGGTTTTGGTTGTCATGCAAAAGGAAAGGTTCATCAGAAAAAGAAATAGAAAGATCATGTGGAATTCTAATATCAGAAAAGGTATGTGGTGTAGATAATTGGATGTTACTTGCCTGCTTTTGTCTTTGAATAATTCGTCTCAAATTAGGAATTATAGGCATGTTACTAGCAACATGACTGGGGACATGCTGTGCAACCTCTCTTAAAATGGATCCTGTAGAATCATTGGAGGTGCTTGCAATAGCTTTCATTTCGTTAACAGTTTCTCTTATTTCTACCTCCATTGCAGAGGCAGAGTGGTTATGTTCTGTTGTTTTCACAACTAAATTATCAAGTGTAACCGCTCTGCCACTGCAATGGGTAGTGTAGTATTGCACACACCTCCAATGATTTCTAGGAAAACTTATTCTTTCCTTACTATATATGTATCCACCATGGTTTAATAAATTTTTTCCTTTCCTCGATTTAATGTATTTGGCTGCTTCAAGACTAGACATTATCTGAAAAGAGAAGAGAAGAAAAAAAAATTAGGATGTAAAATTAAATACTATACCTCAAATGTTACACCTACACCATCCAACACTTTCCCTACTGCTGCACCTTCCTGGAGTTAGAATAGTAAATTGTACCCCTACACCATCCAACACTTTCCCTACTGCTGCACCTTCCTGGAGTTAGAATAGTAAATTGTACCCCTACACCATCCAACACTTTCCCTACTGCTGCACCTTCCTGGAGTTAGAATAGTAAATTATACCCCTATACCATCCAACACTTTCCCTACTGCTGCACCTTCCTGGAGCTACAATAGTAAATTGTACCCCCACATCATCCAACACTTTCCCTACTGCTGCACCTTCCTGGAGTTAGAATAGTAAATTATACCCCTACACCATCCAACACTTTCCCTACTGCTGCACCTTCCTGGAGTTAGAATAGTAAATAAAACCCCTACACCATCCAACACTTTCCCTACTGCTGCACCTTCCTGGAGTTACAATAGTAAATTGTACCCCTACACCATCCAACACTTTCCCTACTGCTGCACCTTCCTGGAGTTAGAATAGTAAATTGTACCCCTACACCATCCAACACTTTCCCTACTGCTGCACCTTCCTGGAGTTAGAATAGTAAATTGTACCCCTACACCATCCAACACTTTCCCTACTGCTGCACCTTCCTGGAGTTAGAATAGTAAATTGTACCCCTACACCATCCAACACTTTCCCTACTGCTGCACCTTCCTGGAGTTAGAAAAATAAGTTCTTCCAACTACAACCCTTATTTTATGCATTTGGGGAGCTTATTACTATTACTAAGTAAATGGTTTGACTAACATATTGATGGTTTTAAAACAGTGTTGTTTAAAAATACCTTTTTTTTTTGGATTCCTTTCCTTGGTGAGGCTTCTGCAGTGGTATTGGCCTGCTGGCTGGAGTTTTCAGTTATGTGTTTGACTGAATTTTACAACAAAGTTGCAAACAATTGTCTGGAAAAATGAAAAAAATAAAATGAAGAAACAAAACGTTGGTGAGAAATGCAAATTTTGATTACATTTTTGAAATTATGACATTGTATTTAACTATTACTATATAATACTTTCCCTACTGCTGTACCTTCCTGGACTTAGAATAGAAAATTGTACCCCTACACCATCCAACACTTTCCTTACTGCTGCACCATCCTTGAGTTAGAATAGTAAAGTATACCCCTACACCATCCAACACTTTTCCTACTGCTGCACCTTCCTGGAGTTAGAATAGTAAATTATACCCCTATACCATCCAACACTTTCCCTACTGCTGCACCTTCCTGGAGCTACAATAGTAAATTGTACCCCCACATCATCCAACACTTTCCCTACTGCTGCACCTTCCTGGAGTTAGAATAGTAAATTATACCCCTACACCATCCAACACTTTCCCTACTGCTGCACCTTCCTGGAGTTAAAATAGTAAATAAAACCCCTACACCATCCAACACTTTCCCTACTGCTGCACCTTCCTGGAGTTACAATAGCAAATTGTACCCCTACACCATCCAACACTTTCCCTACTGCTGCACCTTCCTGGAGTTAGAATAGTAAATTGTACCCCTACACCATCCAACACTTTCCCTACTGCTGCACCTTCCTGGAGTTAGAATAGTAAATTGTACCCCTACACCATCCAACACTTTCCCTACTGCTGCACCTTCCTGGAGTTAGAATAGTAAATTGTACCCCTACACCATCCAACACTTTCCCTACTGCTGCACCTTCCTGGAGTTAGAATAGTAAATTGTACCCCTACACCATCCAACACTTTCCCTACTGCTGCACCTTCCTGGAGTTAGAAAAATAAGTTCTTCCAACTACAACCCTTATTTTATGCATTTGGGGAGCTTATTACTATTACTAAGTAAATGGTTTGACTAACATATTGATGGTTTTAAAACAGTGTTGTTTAAAAATACCTTTTTTTTTTTGGATTCCTTTCCTTGGTGAGGCTTCTGCAGTGGTATTGGCCTGCTGGCTGGAGTTTTCAGTTATGTGTTTGACTGAATTTTACAACAAAGTTGCAAACAATTGTCTGGAAAAATGAAAAAAATAAAATGAAGAAACAAAACGTTGGTGAGAAATGCAAATTTTGATTACATTTTTGAAATTATGACATTGTATTTAACTATTACTATATAATACTTTCCCTACTGCTGTACCTTCCTGGACTTAGAATAGAAAATTGTACCCCTACACCATCCAACACTTTCCTTACTGCTGCACCATCCTTGAGTTAGAATAGTAAAGTATACCCCTACACCATCCAACACTTTCCCTACTGCTGCACCTTCCTGGAGTTAGAATAGTAAATTGTACCCCTACACCATCCAACACTTTCCCTACTGATGCACCTTCCTGGAGTTAGAATAGTAAATTGTACCCCTACACCATCCAACACTTTCCCTACTGCTGCACCTTCCTGGAGTTAGAATAGTAAATTGTACCCCCACATCATCCAACACTTTCCCTACTGCTGCACCTTCCTGGAGTTAGGAAAATAAGTTCTTCCAACTACAACCCTTATTTTATGCATTTGGGGATCTTATTACTATTACTAAGTAAATGGTTTGACTAACATATTGATGGTTTTAAAACAGTGTTGTTTAAAAATACCTTTTGTTTTTGGATTCCTTTCCTTGGTGAGGCTTCTGCAGTGGTATTGGCCTGCTGGCTGGAGTTTTCAGTTATGTGTTTGACTGAATTTTACAACAAAGTTGCAAACAATTGTCTGGAAAAATGAAAAAAATAAAATGAAGAAACAAAACGTTGGTGAGAAATGCAAATTTTGATTACATTTTTGAAATTATGACATTGTATTTAACTATTACTATATAATACTTTCCCTACTGCTGTACCTTCCTGGACTTAGAATAGAAAATTGTACCCCTACACCATCCAACACTTTCCTTACTGCTGCACCATCCTTGAGTTAGAATAGTAAAGTATACCCCTACACCATCCAACACTTTCCCTACTGCTGCACCTTCCTGGAGTTAGAATAGTAAATTGTACCCCTACACCATCCAACACTTTCCCTACTGATGCACCTTCCTGGAGTTAGAATAGTAAATTGTACCCCTACACCATCCAACACTTTCCCTACTGCTGCACCTTCCTGGAGTTAGAATAGTAAATTGTACCCCCACATCATCCAACACTTTCCCTACTGCTGCACCTTCCTGGAGTTAGAAAAATAAGTTCTTCCAACTACAACCCTTATTTTATGCATTTGGGGATCTTATTACTATTACTAAGTAAATGGTTTGACTAACATATTGATGGTTTTAAAACAGTGTTGTTTAAAAATACCTTTTGTTTTTGGATTCCTTTCCTTGGTGAGGCTTCTGCAGTGGTATTGGCCTGCTGGCTGGAGTTTTCAGTTATGTGTTTGACTGAATTTTACAACAAAGTTGCAAACAATTGTCTGGAAAAATGAAAAAAATAAAATGAAGAAACAAAACGTTGGTGAGAAATGCAAATTTTGATTACATTTTTGAAATTATGACATTGTATTTAACTATTACTATATAATACTTTCCCTACTGCTATACCTTCCTGGACTTAGAATAGAAAATTGTACCCCTACACCATCCAACACTTTCCCTACTGCTGCACCATCCTTGAGTTAGAATAGTAAAGTATACCCCTACACCATCCAACACTTTCCCTACTGCTGCACCTTCCTGGAGTTAGAATAGTAAATTGTACCCCTACACCATCCAACACTTTCCCTACTGCTGCACCTTCCTGGAGTTAGAATAGTAAATAAAACCCCTACACCATCCAACACTTTCCCTACTGCTGCACCTTCCTGGAGTTAGAATAGTAAATTGTACCCCAACACCATCCAAACCTTTCCCTACTGCTGCACCTTCCTGGAGTTAGAATAGTAAATTATACCCCTACACCATCCAACACTTTCCCTACTGCTGCACCTTCCTGGAGTTAGAATAGTAAATTATACCCCTACACCATCCTACACTTTCCCTACTGCTGCACCATCCTGGAGTTAGAATAGTAATAGGTATAACTTTTATATTGAGGAATTTATAACAGTGTAAATTTAAAATACCGTTTTCTTTAGCTGATTGTTTTCTAGGTTTGGCTGCTGCTGCGGAATTGTACTGCTGGCTGCAGGTTTAAGTTATTTGTTTTAGTGATTTAATCCACAAAGTTGCAACCGATTGTCTGTGAAAATGAAAAAAAAAATTAATAGTTAAAACAACTTTGACAACGTTGGTTTAAAAAAATAAATGAGACCAGTTCTTTGTAAATCTGATATTTTATTTCACTAGAACTGACTGTAACTACATCACATATCATATTTTCCATGGTGCTGCATCACACTTGAGCATGAATAATAATTGGTACACCAAAACATACTACACTTTCAATACATTAGGAAAATAGAGTAGTAATGGATACCCCTACACCATCACTCAATTTCCCTACTGCTGCACATTCGGGGACTTAGAATAGTAATAGTTACCCCAGTAACATGAAACGCTTGCTCTACTGCTGTACCTAAGTGCAGTAATATTACTAATTTTTAGCCATGTACCATCGCATAATTTCGTTTATGATGCAGCGTGAATGGTCAAAAAAAAAAATATTAACCCCTATACCATACAACACTTTTGCTAATGCTAAAAATATATTTTTAAATTACAAGAATTATAAACAAAAAAAATAAAAATATTTACCTTCACAATAGCAAAGGTGAGTCGATTACGTTGAGGTGAAGGAAAATTAGGGAAACGATATTTGGCTTTTGATAGAAAAACAACTTTCTGTTTTAGGAAAAACAAGTAGATGTTTTAAGTTGGTATATATTAAAGTTTCTTTACTAATAAAAAATTAGAAACAGTACATTTTATAAATTAATATAAATATTTTTAAAACATATTTTGAATGGAAATAAAACATGATTTAGGACAAAACAAGGTGTTCAAATATATTAGTGACTTACTAGTAGTTGCAAAGTAACAATGCTTCTCCAAACGATTGCAGCGTTCTCTCAGTCGAGGTCACAGTCTAGGTGTCAGAGGGTCAGGTTTTTACGTCTGGTCTCTCTGGTAGTTGATAATCAACTGATTGCAAAATGGTGTCTTCCTGGTATTTATAAGTTTTAGTCAGTGTCATTATTAATTTTTTAAAAAACAGCGTTTGTTGTGTTTTTTAGTATACTTTAATTTGCTGTGGAAGATGATAATTTAAAAAACCATTAAAAGATGTATTGTTTTCATTTATTTGCTCCGTTTTGGCATCCATTTTGGAACATGTCTTTTGCTATTGTTTTCATAGAAAGTGTAGTAGGACAAGTTTAAGAAGTGAGATGGATAAAATGGCGACTATGTGTATGTGTCTTCTGTTTTACTCTGTTTACTTATTTTCAGATATATTCATGATTTAAATGTGTATGAACTGTTGTTACATTTTACGTTATTTGTGTAAAACTTTGAAATGTGTGAAAACGGATTTTTTGGGGACATGGGAGTATTAATTTTAATACTCGAGTATTAATTTTAATGCTCGAGTATTAATTTTGTAATGCATTTCAGTAAATTTACGTCCAGTTTTTCTCCACATTTTAATACACTTCCCCACCCTAAAACCCCTAATTTCCCTGCATCCCGTGCCAGATTTTATTGAACTTTTTATTAAAAAATATATTTTTTTCGCGTTGTAATGGTATGCGTTGTAATGGTTTTCGTGGTAACAGCACTTTTAAGTATTTTAATACGTTTGGCGTTGTAAAAGTATTCGTTGTAAAGTATAGCGTTGTAGTAGTGTTTGCGTTGTAAAAAATGCGTTGTAAACGTAGGCGTTGTAATAGCATGCGTTGTAACGTCATACATCCCCGGACGGACCACCTCCACCCGGTGTCTCTAGAGGTGCCACTACCTTGGGGTCCTGGATCTTACCCTTCTTATGTCTAACCATCTTAGGGAGAGCCTCCAATTCCCCCCTTGGTTTTGGGGGTACTATTGTCCGCTTCGGCCTCCCGGACGGCCCACCCTGTTCCTCCACCTTCTGCCTCAGCTCAGCCAGGCTGTGGCCCATTTGCTCCACCTTGCCCCACCTCCTATCCATAGTCGCCATCCTACGCATCATTGCTTCTAGCATATGCTCCATGCGCGAACGCTTGGCTCCCCGCTTCCCTGACATGCTATGCTTTGACCCACACGCTTTCCCTTCAATACCCCCTGCCCAACCTCAATTCAACCCCGCGCCTTTATCTGGAACAACACAAGCGACACAGGCTTAACGTAATACAATAATCACAATATTGCAGACACAAAACCTGAACGTGACAACATACACATTGAAATAGGTATACTGCAGTTTCGGGGAAATGTGCACCAAACAGACAATTATAGCGGAATAGTAATAAACACTGTGTCACCAAAAGTCCCCCAAATAATGATTGTCAACCCACGCAGTCGCTTATATGCCCACTGATGCTATGCAAAGGCCCGACCAGAAATGCCGAAACTGTACGAACAAAAACAATGGGGAATTAAACGTGCAGCCTGAAAATAAGACCCTTTAAAAGAGAACCACCTGAACAGAATAACAGGGGGGAGTTTCAATGGCCCTCACTACCCTCAGCCGTATGCCCCACACAGTTGCTCCTCCCAACACAACCAGCAATTTCCTTTTAAAACTTCACCAGATTAAAGCAAGCTCCGGATCACAGCTCAGCCCCCTGGGCCCTCCCCTTGACGGTTACCGTATCAGCGCGTGCGTGCGCGCTGCCAACCTCACGAGCTTCCCGACCGAAAGACCACCAGACGAAGCCAGGATGCTCTGAATCACCGAATCACCGTACACGCGCCGTCCAGGAAGCCCGACGTCGAGTAATCCCGGTTTCCACTCGCCTCAGCAGAACGGCGTCTCCTCTCCGAATCCGCAAACAACAACGTAGGAAATCACCGGCGCTGCATGGGAACCTGCAATAATAAAAAGCAAACAAAAGTTAAGCAGCCTCCTAAGGGCTGCGACCAGATGCTGGGAGAGCACGGGACAAAGAGACCGAGTCCCACGCTCCCCAGCCTTTTAACCTAATACATGGGGGCAGACCAGTTCTAACTGGTCTGACCCCCAGCCCCCCCCACTCCCCCAAGACCCGGAAGCGCCTTAATCGCTTCCGGGCCATGGGTCACCGTCGCGAGCCAATCCCGGACACGGCGCGCCCACCGCGTCATGATGACGCGGTGGTCCGCGCCGCCTGTTGGACATGTGAGGGCGAGGGGGGGAGGGGGTCGGTGCCCCGCCATATTTGCGGCGGGGCCGATCCCGGCCCCGCCTTTTGATTTCATCTCAGCGTATCACATATTCTCACATGCGTTTTAGGGTCTTTCATGCCGGCCCGTTTACTTAATGTCTTGTTTTCTGTAAGACCATGTTGGGCATTCAGATGGATCCATTTTGTTCTTTTTCTTTCCCCAGTTCCCCATCTTACCTGCTAATGCCTTGCCTGTCGCACCTCTTGTATCTGTGGGCAGAAGAACGACGAAGAAAACAGGGCTTTTTAATGCTAAAGTTTAACAGTAATAATGTGGCAGGATTTTAGCAGGGTGCTTCCCTTCAGTGCAGAGAGCCTGAAGTGCCTTGTGCCATGGGATACCCCATTTAACCCCCATTCAACGAAAGGCCAGGGCAGAGGAAAGGATCATTGAATGAAATTAATGAAAAAACATGTTGCTGCAAATATTAGTTATTGAACAACTGATTTCACGGAGAGCAAAGCTGAAATGAAGATAATGACACCTACGTGCTTGCTTTGTGTTTACGGGGAACTATGTAAGGCTGCCCGGGGGGGGGTTGCGCAGCGGCCCGCCCCTTGAGGGCGGCCGCCTTAGTGCCACAGGAAGGCACAGGGGTGGGAGGTCGTGTCCCTGGGTTTGACCAAGGGAGACCCCAGACAGGTAGCTGCTTCCGGCGGGGAGGAGCTAAGGGGGGTACATATTCTGTCCCCGCCCCCTCCTCGCCCTCTTGTCCGCTCGTTCGCCTTGCAGCCCGGTTCTCGCGTGTCCAGCAGCCTCGGAGCCCCTCGCTCGCGGTGAGTTTGCCTGCCTCCCCTCCCCGCCCCGGCCCTGTCCCTGGGCAGCACCAGGTGACGGGGCCCTGTGGTCGGAATACCACGGGCGGGGGGGGTTGCGGGCACAAAGCCAGGCCCAAGTCGCCGGCCAGAGAGGTTGTGGGTGCTGCGGGGGAGGGGGCGCGCGTGTGTTAGTATCGGTCGGGCATCGGCAGGCCATCCAAATATCTCCCTGTGCCGGAATGTGTAATGTAAACGCGGTGCTATGGAAAGCGCCCATTCATTCGGGTCGAGTTCGCGCTTTTAACGAGTCACTGTGGCCCGAAACTGGGGGGGTGCGCACGGACATAGGTTACGTGTTCAATTCATCTGTTTCTATCCCTCCCCACGGGGGAGTTTACCCGCCGATCCCTTCTGCTATTTCCGCTCCGGGACCCCTGGGCGCGTCCCCCCCCCTCCCCTTCCCAGCCCCGGGTGGCAGCTTTGGGTCGTGGCTCGGTGGCCAAGTAGCAGGCGTCGATCCCGCCACCTGGGGAGGAGAGGGGGTCCGTTCGGCTGCGGTGCCGACCTTGGTGCAGGCAATCAGGGTTCGAGCCTCGAGGTCGCGTCCACATTCTGGATCCTTTGCATGTCTCCCTGTACCTGATGGTGTAATGTAGTGTAGTTTATTATGCTTTTGAAGCACCTGATGCTGCGTTTCGCTCCGCGGCAATTACCGGGCCTCACATAAATCCAAGATAACTCGTGTGATTAATTTTCTTCCTGATCAGCATTTTGTATAGTTGAGGTTTGACTTCGAAATAGTTAGGGCAGAGGGTCAATGCGCCTGCTGCAAGGAACGTGTGCCAAGTAGATATCAGAGTGCGTATGATGTTAAGATGTCTGCAGGTTGCTGTTTTCAAAGAGACATCGTTTTGTTTCTTGCATTTTATAACTTAAGTGTGGGGTCGATCCCTCCACTGCCAAAGTTTTTCCTGGGCGGGTGTTTTATTGATTCTGTTCAGGAAAATCTCGACTGGTTGCCAGCTCCGGGAGGAGATGTGGCCCGTCGGCTGCGCTGCCGACTTGAGTGAGGAAATCAGGGCTCGAGCCTCGAGGTCGCGTCCCCCAGTCTGTGATTCTGGGCAAATCACTTCATCTCGTACCTGTATTGGTATGCAAATACAGTGCGCGTGCAGCGCTCCGGGGCTTTCGGGTCGAGTTGCGCTATATTAAGTGCGGGACACACTGTGTGCGAGGGGAGATTCCCGGATGGGCAGCGCTGGGGGCTACATGCAGGGCGGCGCACCCCCTGGGCGCGCCCGGCTCTTACCTT
Organism: Triturus cristatus; assembly: GCF_964204655.1. Lineage (NCBI taxonomy): Eukaryota > Metazoa > Chordata > Amphibia > Caudata > Salamandridae > Triturus > Triturus cristatus. Next base: position 258,722,306 of record NC_140593.1, on the reverse strand, counting down.
CGCGCGCTGTCCTGCCACCACGGAGTGGATGTGGTCACCGCTTTGGTGCTGGAATCCGGGGTTCGTGCCTCGATGCCCCGCCCACTGCTTGTGATTCGGGGCTACTACTTCATCTGCCGGTCCCTGTCTATGTCCAAATACGGTGGAATGGCTCAATTACCGCCGGGTCGAGTGCGCGCTATATAAAAGATGAAATAATTTATATATTTTTTCCAGTTTAAGATCCTGACCTTTTAAGTCACGGGCCTTTGGACTGGAGCGTCTGTTGCCTCCCATGCAAGAGAGACACGGTGGCCTAAAGGTTAAGGTTTGAGACTCTCACACTCAAGATTATAGGTTCCATCGCCAGTGATTCTGATATGTTGGGGCCCCCATGGCTGTGTCTTTCCCAGGGCGAGATGCGGCCTAGCGGAGAGCCACTCCTGCCTCGTTCAGTAATTTTAGAATTTTCAGCGGTGGGGGCCCGGCGCGAACCCTGTGTGCTGCTGTGTAGGGACACCAGGTTTACAGATGGCATTCCCAGCACGTTTCATGTGTACAATAGCTCCCCCATCGTGGAGCCCCCCCTGGCAGCGCCTCACCTGCGAGCGCTGATTTCTCGCCTCAACCCCAGCTCTGCGTCGGTCCGGATACATAATGCCGAAACAGGCCCAGGGGTCAGTGCCGGACCTGGGCCCCGCGTTGCATGTCGGCGCCAAATTGCAGCTTCGCGCGCGTCAGCTCAGCAGGCGGTGTGGTGTAAATCGGCGTTGGCCAGGATCGTTGATGCGTCCCCCTCGGCGGCACTCAGGGATCACCGAGAATGTCCCGGAGATGGCAGGCGCAGGAGGTGGGTCAGAGCCTCCGCGCGTACCTGGGCCTTGGGGGGGCGGGGCCAACCCCCGACCACGCGTGGTTCTGCCTGCCTGATACCTCAGGGCCGCTCACGGCAGCAGAATGGCAGGGGGTCTCGCCACAGTGCTACGCTACCGCCGATCACTTAGGCAGGTAGTAGAGCGTCCGAGCCTCCGCTGATGGAATCACGGTAGGGAGCAGTCCCTTCAACTCACATGTAGGCAGGTTATTCAGACAGGGAAGGGAGCCACCGCCGGAGCCCCAGGGCTACACGCCCGACTCCATTGCTCACCGGAAGCCCTAATGTAGGTGCAAATTTCATAGCGCAAACACTTTCTAGAGGGAACAGCCTCCCCCCCCCCCCCCCTTCGGGCCAGGCAAGTTGACGGTGCCCTCACGGGTCCCTCCTTTCTATCCTTGCTGGGGGTCGGGCCCCACGAGACCGCATGGGCGACACGGGTATTGTCTTTGGGAGGGCTCTAGCGCAGTGCTCCGCGGCAGGCGCCTCGGGGTCGCGCCCTTATTAGATCATGTGGGAGAGGATATGGTCCGGCGGCCAGAGCTGCTTATTTCAAGCCCCGAGGTCGCGCCCACATCCTGCGACTCAAGCGGACAATTTTCTTCCCGCACTTGAACGTATTATGTATACTAGGTTCCATGTAAAGCGCTCCAATCCTTCGTGTTGTGTTCGCGTCATATATATCACGTAACATAATCCAACGCCACACTCATTTGGTTCATTATGTTATTCTGCTGTGCCTGGTTGCGCTATGCTCAATGGTGCCCTGCCATGCGCTCCAGTACCTTCGGGTCGCCTGCGCGACAGTTTGTTTGCCCACTATCGTGCGGGAAACCAGGGTTCGAGCCTCGCGGGCGAGTCCGCATCCTGAGTGGTGGGCAAGTAACTGAACCGCCTCGCACCTGACTTTGTAATGCAATTAAGGTGCTTCGCCTGCGCTCCTATACCTTCAGGCCTATTATCTATTTCCGCGCCGGAATATGCGATATTTAAGGGTGCTCTGCCTGGCGCTCCAACACCTTAGGGTCGTCTGCGCGTCATGGTGATTGCCACACTTTGGTGCTGCAAAACAGGGTTTAAGCATCGCGGTTGCGTCCTCATATGGTATTCGGGTAGGCGCAGGTTTCGAGCTTGGGGGGGCGCGTCCACATTACTTGATTCTGGGCAATTAACTTTCTCACCGTCCCGCAGTATGTATTGTAGGACGGAGCTTTGCGATGGGCTTCACCTCCATCGGGTCGATCTCGCGCCATGTTAATCCCGACGCGGTGCTGGAAATCAGGGTTCGAGCCTCGGGGTCGCTTACACATCTTCGGTTCTGGGGCAGACCACGTACTCTCACAGGCCGAATGTCATACTGGCAGCGCTATGACACCTTCGGTTCGACGTGTGACGGGCATTGTTCATTGAGTGGGGAGACACCTGTCCGTGCCTTTTGAGCGGAGCACACTTACGTCGCAGGGAGTGGGGGTTTTGCTGTCTTCGGATGCTGCAATTGAATTACGATCAGCCCGGCACACGCTTTGTGCTGCATTTATGGATACATCGCGTCTGAGCGTTAGGGCAGACCGGCACGGTGAGGTAAGCGCTGCCGTCTTACACAAATGTTTTGGGCGGCACCTGCCCGGTGCGCAGGGTCGGCTGAGGATAAGGCATCGCAACCAGCCTCCCCAGGATGCCGGGCACTGAGGGGGGTGTGCCCCCCCCCCGCCAGCTTTCCGGTGCTTGGTAACCTGGGTGCTGTAGGCAACAGGGAGCTGCCTGGTGTGTCTCCTACCCCCTCCTCCTTGTTGTGAGAGTCCAGTGAGGGGCCTTACTAGTTACTGGCAGCTGGCACAAGGGCAGAAAGTGGGAGCTGTGCCACAGGCCCCGTCGTTTCGTATATTCCCTCGCTTGTATTGCACGGCTGCCTTTGTTTGGTGCTTCATTCTCAGTGAGGGGTGCTGAAGTGCATTACAGGTGGGTGCTGCCACAAAATCTTGGAAATGCACAGTTGGTAGTGTTTTGGTTGGCTACCTTGAAGTAGTTGTCATGGGTAGAAAGATTACGTCCTTGTAATGGCATGGAGAGAGCCACTCCACACCCCTTGTTGTGAATTATGAAACATTCTTCCCGAATGGAGATGCGAACTCAGCGGATACTCTCTAGCTCAATGAGATGCAGGCAAACGATCTCAGGTGGGCATCTATTCAGCTGGATTGGGCAGTTTAAAGTTTAGGAGGACACAGCTCCCTCATATTGTGAAGTGGATCAGATGGGCCAAGCTGTGCTGCACAGCACCACGCATATTCTATAGGTCGCAGTTTGAATACTAGTTCCATGCACAGTCAATGTTAAGTTTTTATTCCTACACGCCTGCACACTTTCGCGTATATTGCTCATTCGGGACACATGTTACACGTTGGAAGGACGTCCGTTGTTATTTACTCGAGTGTTATTGGTTATTCCATGGGTTATCCGCGGGTGTAGAGCGTTAGGCTCTTGTTGTATTTCCAGCGGGTCTGTTTGATGCGGAATGGTGGATTTTTGGGGCACAGACGCGTGGTGGGTCTCTGCGTGTCACACTGCCTGCCTTTTATCTCCCGGTTTGTCACACACGGTTTTTAAGACGATAATTGAGTTGTTAGTCTGTTCTTAGTATTGAACACACCAGGTATTTGTGGTACTGATATTTGATGGTACTCTAGGACACATGTCCTCCATTACACACATCTCCAGACAGGACTGCCCCTCTCCCCCCCCCCCCCCCTAATTTTGGAGGAATAGGGGTCCAAATACTGGTGGGGTTGGCAGGCTTTGACAGAGGTTGGCGGCGAGCTCGCACATCATTCGGCTCATAGGATGATTCAGTTGAGTTTGGGGCAGGTCACAGGCCGCTTCTTCACGCGGTGTTTGTTCTTCAAAGTATGGTCGGGTCAAGTGACGGAGTATAGCAATCATCACATGGTATATCTGGCCATGGAGGAATGCCAGGCAAGATTGTAGCGTAGGCAGGGAGTGGTACTTATCGGGGATTGGATGTTCGTCTCAATGGCATGCCGCCATGCAAGGGGACCATGCACCGAGGTCACGTACATCAGGCAGTGACAGGTCAACAGGGACCATTTGTACTGAATTTACATGAGTGGTTCCCGCCACGGTTGGTCAGATGGGAGGCTGTCGTCTTTATTCGCACTGGATACCCTTACTCCAACACTCCTATTGTAAGCTTAGGATGCCTGTTGACGCTGTTAGACCGGCTCTCAGCTATTAAAATCACCTATGTGCCTTGGCATGGTTTGTCTCGCATCAGGGCCAGTTGGGGGTACTGTTCAGGACACGGTTAGACTTCTTGAACATAGACTTGTCAACATCCTCCTAGGAAACCATGATTAGCATGAAGGTATTGGACCATGGAGAGACAATGGTTGTGGGTTTGTGCACAACAGTAGCAAGGGAACTACAGTCTGCTTCATCAGGCCACATGTTCCATCATTAGCACCAGCAGCTGTAGAGCTCCCTTTTTTACTCGGGACTGGGACTGGCAATGTCTAACTCTTACAGCCAGACATGGAATAGGCAAAGGACATACCTTGTTGAGGCAGTAGTATTGTCTGTCTCGCTTCCAGGCCACTTGGGGGTTACCGTTCGGGGTACGGCGACTCTCTGGTTGCGTTTGGATGCTTGGACAGGTGCCCGTGCACCTGTACAAGGGGACATGTAGCACGGCGATAAGTGGTTCAGTGGCTCCAGCTATTTGTGTTAACGGGCAGGTGAAGCAGCAGAACTTAGAGGGGCTTGGGTTTGACCTCTGGTTCAAGGGCGGTGTCTGGCAAGCTCACTTAGTAGCCCGTCCTTGAGTTCGGCGAAACAGGTACCATTGATGGGAGTAACGGTAACGGGCAACTTCTCCCGCCCTCCAGCACTGGCTGGCAGCTATGCAGGGTGGAAGTAGCCTTCCAACAGGGGCCTCTTGGTCCATAGGATTGGGGGAAACTCTTGGGAAACATAGTTGGGCTACAAAGTAGCAGGAGAACTATTGGCTTTCCCAGTATTCAACATAGAGGGGTATTTAGGCTTTGGTTCCCCCCGGGTCACGCTGCCCTGTCTGCTCCCTGGTATGCTAGCCGGAAGTTGGGAGGGCATGGCTTCACATAGTGGTGGTGAATGTCAGAAGGTGATGGCATACTCCGTCTAGTGCTAGACTCAGATAACGGAGGAAAGAGGAGGTATAAACCTTGTCATCTCTTAACTCACTCACATTGGCACCTCCTGGTAGGAGTGGCTTGGAATAGGTTTTGTTCTTCAGCCAGGCAAAGGTATCATTGCACCATCGCCTATTCTTAGGCAGGTTAATTCAGTCATAAAGCCATGGGGAGTTTAGAATGGTGGTGACTGATGGAATGCGAGGGACATACTGGATACTAGGGCGAAACATGCACCTTGATGCGAGTATCGTTTCCAGGTAACTTCTCCCGCCCTCCAGCACTGGCTGGCAGCTATGCAGGTTGTGGAAGTGGCCTTCCAACAGGGGCGTATGGTCCATATGACCGAGGGAAACTCCGGGGTAACACTTTTGGGCTCTATTCAGCAGGAGAACACTTGGCTTTCCCAGTATTCAATTAGAGAAGCATTTTACAAGTTTTTCTCCTCTGTGGTCACCCTGACCTGTCCCTCCCTGGTATACTAGCAAATTTTGGGAGGGCTGGCTTTACAGTTGATGGTGACTGATGGAATGCGATGGGCGTACTCCAACGGAGTGAAAGAGGAAGCAAGGCGGGCTTGTCATCTCTTACCTCCTCCCGCATGGGCACTGCCAGGCAGGAGTGTCTTGTCAAAGGGATTGTTCTGTAGCCATGCAAAGGCAACCTTGGACCATCGCTTATTTTGGTGTAGGTCATTTCAGTCAAATCCATGGGAGAGTTTAAAAGGACGGGGGAATTCGTCCTGTTGGTACACGCTGGCCGCCGGCCCGGTTGGGGTAGACTTGTTTGGCTGGACCTGGGAGAAGCCCGGTACCGGTATGCTGTAGGTATAAAGGCCTACCGGGAGCCATGCGCAGTGGCGCAGAGCAAAGAGGTCTTGGCTTCATCAGGCATGGTCTTATACACGCCAAGTCCACAGGGTGCCTGGAGGGAGATGAAGTGCACCTTTGTAGTTTTGGTATGGATGCTTTCCGACTGGACCCAGGGGAAGCTTTGGCTGCAGCAGGTTGTAAGTACATAGGTCTACCTTGGTGGGGGGCCCTGGTAGTGACGGTGGCCACTCCCAAGGCTGTGGAGGAGTTACAGGGCGATCCAGGGTCTGCACATACCAAGGGGTATAGCATGCAGCAGCACCGTGTGGTGCTAAGCCAGGATACCCAGGGATCTTTTAGCGTGTCCACTGGAAGACCTACGGCGCCCCGCTAACCGACAGGCGGTTGTGGGTCTGAGCAACCGGGGGCTGCCATGTATGCTCCGCCCACCCATCACGGGGGGGCGTGTGAAGCATGTGGACTGGAGGTCCACGGATGGGAGGGGGGGGACCCTCCCAACATTTGGTATACACCAATTGGCGTTGCCATGGTGACTCTAGGCTTATCAGACGGGCAGGCGGCATGGGGCTGGCCTGCCCTGGGATCGCCCGTAAGATAACCCACCGTGTTTGCATATTTATTATGCTAATAAACCTGCAGCAATATTTCTCCACTTACATTCAGTGTCGTGTGTTTTATTATGATTATGTACTGATGTGTGCTGTGATAACGGTTGCCGATATTGGCACTATGTAAGGCTGCCCGGGGGGGGGTTGCGCAGCGGCCCGCCCCTTGAGGGCGGCCGCCTTAGTGCCACAGGAAGGCACAGGGGTGGGAGGTCGTGTCCCTGGGTTTGACCAAGGGAGACCCCAGACAGGTAGCTGCTTCCGGCGGGGAGGAGCTAAGGGGGGTACATATTCTGTCCCCGCCCCCTCCTCGCCCTCTTGTCCGCTCGTTCGCCTTGCCCGCCCATCCGCTTACCCGGCATCCGGAGGGACAAAGGGGGGGGGAGGTTTTTTCTAACAAATTTTCACTTTGTGTTGCAGGAGGAGTTACAGGGCGATCCAGGGTCTGCACATACCAAGGGGTATAGCATGCAGCAGCACCGTGTGGTGCTAAGCCAGGATACCCAGGGATCTTTTAGCGTGTCCACTGGAAGACCTACGGCGCCCCGCTAACCGACAGGCGGTTGTGGGTCTGAGCAACCGGGGGCTGCCATGTATGCTCCGCCCACCCATCACGGGGGGGCGTGTGAAGCATGTGGACTGGAGGTCCACGGATGGGAGGGGGGGGACCCTCCCAACATTTGGTATACACCAATTGGCGTTGCCACGGTGACTCTAGGCTTATCAGACGGGCAGGCGGCATGGGGCTGGCCTGCCCTGGGATCGCCCGTAAGATAACCCACCGTGTTTGCATATTTATTATGCTAATAAACCTGCAGCAATATTTCTCCACTTACATTCAGTGTCGTGTGTTTTATTATGATTATGTACTGATGTGTGCTGTGATAACGGTTGCCGATATTGGCACTAATCCTCCTGCATTTTACTTACATTTGGCCTCGTGCACAGTCTGAACTCCTGTGAACGTCTATCAAGGCACCTGCAGCAGCGCCTTTATCTGACGTCCGTACGAGAGTTCTCTGATTGGTGGTATGTGATGGCATGAAGATGAGCCGTGTACGCAGAGCCAGAATTTCATTAGTTACTTTTCTATGATAAAGAGCAAATCAACATCGTTGGCACCACTGACCAATCACAAGCACAGCTGTTGTTTCACAGCTGACCAATGAAAGCACTCCTGGTGCTCCTTCTTATATCCGATAATTTTACGCTCTGTCCTTGGTGGCCCTGTCACTGAATCCAGACTATCTTCAGGATTCAATTCTGATACAGCTATTGCAAAATTAGTCAAATTGGTTATTGTTTTCCTTTGTAATACCTTCATTTGTTAAGAATATTGTTTTATGCCAATGCTGTACATTATGCATATGTAGAATGTATCTGAGTATGATTCAACTGAGGGGGGTCTCAACCATAACCACGGAACACCTGCCAAGTTTAGAGGAGGTGTAACTGCTGGATTTTTGAAAGACCATCCCAGGCTGGCACCACCATCAGACACCCTTGACTCCACACAGGGGTGGAAGGGCGTCTGCCACTGTGGTGGTCCCACGGAGGAAAAAAAGAAAATCGACCTTGATTTGCATGCATGTCAGGGACATTATTCTTTTGAATTTCAGAAACATACCCCTAGTTTATTATGGACTTGCTTCTACCTGTGGACACACATTTGACATATAGACCCAGACAGGTGTGGGATGTGTAAATGTGGAGGTGGCTCGCCTCTGGGGCTGCTGAGGTCATCAGTGGGTTGGTACACTGCTTGTTGGCCACTGAGCAAGGCCCTATATTTTGTGATTTCTTAATTTTGATGGCAGTACTATTTATATGAGTAGTTTTTGTAGGAAATTACCGACGCCACCCGCACCTTGGGGCATGGCACCCTTGATTGCATCTCATGCGGGAGCCAGCCTTGTCTTTCTTTCCAATTGGGGGTGGAAGGCGCCGGAAGCAAAGGTAGTCGCTGATGTCATCAAAGGGAGCAGGTGATCCCCTCCTGCCAAGGATAAAAGCAGCGGGAGAGATAGGGAAGCCCTCTTTGTCCTCTCCAACAGATCCCGAGACGGCAGACCAGCAGCAAGTTACCCACCCACCCATCCCTAAGGCTAAAGGACAAGTTTGGCAGGGTCCCGACCCGAGCAAAAGAAATGGTGTGTACTCCTTTTTGGCATTGACTGTCTGACCCTGGAACAGGGCGAGCATTCAATGGGGGCTCCGGGCTGGCGGGAGGGGGACCTGCTGGTGGTCCTGAACTCTCCTGCCCAGAAACTTTGGAGGGGGCATCCGGTGTTCAGGAACCCCGGTGGGGCCAATGCATTAAGCAGTGCCCTGGTGGTAGTGCCTCTGAGATGGAGGACTGGTAGTTACTATGGATAAAAACAGTACAAGTTGGGGCTTGCTGGCACAACAAGCACAGGGGGATTCATTACCAAAGTGCGTTTCTTGATATCCTGATGGCTGAGGCCATGTCTGGAATGTAAATACAATCTTTTGCTTAAATGTATTCTTTGCAAAACCTACCTCTTTTGGCTACCATGTGTGTTGTTTGGTTTTACTTCTGCCTGAATAAATGGTCAAGTGTTTTCAGTCAACGAACAATTAAATATTACGTTACTTTATAGTGTAATAAAGGACTACGCCATGACGACCAACTATTTGCCTTATGTTTTTCTGTGGGGCAAAAGGGTGAGGAGGGTAGGGACGTTATTTTGCTGGGGCGACTCATACACTACATGCAAACTACAAAACTGATACATCCCATAGCAAGACGGGAGTTAAGAAGTTGTGGTATTCTTTATCATGTGCATATTTTCTCGAACGTAAGCTCAGTGTGATATCTTCACGTATTTGCTTGGTTAATTACTGTGCTATGGTGCCAGCTCCCCATTATTATGTAAGCAAAATAATGGGGGGGGGGGTGAGGTAAAATCAGAAAGCATGGGCAATGTGTTATCAGGATGTTATGTAATTACTAATTGTATTCACACAGTCCACCTCACCAAACAGGCTCAATTCAGCCTGAGGTTGGCCTCGTTAGACAAATATTAGTGGTGGTATGTAAATTTGTAAAATATTGTTATAGGGCCAGGTCTACTCAGTTTTATACAGTGAACAAGTTTATGTGGTGCAAAACTGTCCATCCCAGTGGTATGAGCAGACAAGATGCAAAAGACACTAAATTGCAGCAATCAATGAATGAACTTAACTTGCATCACGCTGAGGCAGCAAGTAACTTACCTAGAATGGGATAGCAAAAATATTTATTTGGAGTATCTTATATAGCTTAGATTCAAAACAATTTGTCACAAGGAAGCGCTCTTATTATGCAATTGATTCCTATTTCAAATGATAAATTGCAGGAATACATGCATATATTTTTCTTGTTACATTTTTGCTGCTCCGACCTCATGCAATTTCAGTACTTTTGGGGAATTGTCATTTTTGTGGTAAATGCATTGAGAATTTGTTGCACATTATATGCATGTCTCCTGTGCTCCATTGTGAGTGATTTTTCAAACCTGCTCATTGAGGCTGTAATCAGAACTTCCAGTGTGCTTCTAAAATATACAAAATTTTATTTGGTAGCATTTTGTATCCTTAAAACACATAATGTCAATACAATGAAAACGTTGCGCCTTTGCAAATTCACCAAAAGTGGCACAAACCGGCACTAAGGGGCCGATTCCGATCCTGTAAAAAGGCCCTACGAATCGTCGTACGGAGCGTTTTCTCTGTACGACTCGCACCTGGTAAACTGTCCCTACAACCTAGGAAGTATGATTCGTAGAGAAAGCCTATTTCCGTACGAATCGTACAAAACACCGTACGTGGAAAAAATACCAACGATTCTGATCCGGAACAGCTTGTACGCGACGTCCGGACGTATTCAGGCAGCGGTTTCTGGCCCAGCAAGTATGATTCGTCCCTACGTCACTCCGTACGGCCCTTTTTTTACGGGAGTCAAACACAGCCGCAAAAGCAGAGTTCGACGCAAACCGGTACGCAAAGGAGCCCCAGTACGCGATGTACACGCCATGAACCCCATCGTACGTGTCATCCCGGTCCTCTTGGCCTACGACCTGGTGTACCGCACCCGACGCACACGCTGCAGAAGGTGAGAACAACACCCAGGGGCCAGGGGGGGGTGAGGGGCACGAAACATACCCCATAACCAAACCCAAACCTATAATATGGAGGCCATACATTACCACCAGGGCCTGGTCACTTTGGAGGTTCAGCAACCCCTGCGTACCGCAACAACGGAATTGGACGTGTAAGGTGCATACCACACGTACCCCTACGGCACCATTACAACAGTGGCACGGACCGTACCCACGCATTCATGCGTGGGTACGGTGCATAGCACACGTACCCCTACGGCACCATGACAACTCAGGTACGGACCGTACCCACGCATTAATGCGTGGGTACGGTCCGTACCTGAGTTGGCATGGTGCCGTAGTGGTACGTGTGGTACGCACCGTACCCAGGGTACGGTCCGTGCCTGAGTTGTCATAGTGCCATAGGGGTACGTGTGGTACGCACCATACTCACGCATTCATGCGTGAGTATGGTCCGTACCTGAGTTGGCATGGTGCCATAGGGGTACGTGTGGTATGAACCATACTCACGCATTCATGCGTGGGTACGGTCCTTACCTGAGTTGGCATGGTGCCGTAGGGGAACGTGTGGCACGCACCGTACCCAGGGTACGGTCCGTACCTGAGTTGTCATGGTGCCGTAGGGGTACGTGTGGTACGCACTGTACTCACGCATTCATGCATGGGTACGGTCCGTACCTGAGTTGGCATGGTGCCGTAGGGGTACGTGTGGTACACACCGTACCCAGGGTACGGTCCGTACATGAGTTGTCATGGTGCTGTAGGGGTACGTGTGGTACGCACAGTACCCACGCATTCATGCGTGGGTACGGTCCGTACCTGAGTTGTCATGGTGTCATAGGGGTACGTGTGGTACGTACCGTACCCACGCATTCATGCGTGGGTACGGTCTGTACCTGAGTTGGCATGGTGCCGTAGGGGTACGTGTGGTACGCACCGTTCCCAGGGTACGGTGCGTACCTGAGTTGTCATGGTGCCGTATGGGTACGTGTGGTATGCACCGTACCCACGCATTCATGCATGGGTACGGTCCATACTTGAGTTGTCATGGTGCCATAGGGGTACGTGTGGTACGCACCGTACCCACGCATGAATGCGTGGGTACGGTCCGTACCTGAGTTGGCATGGTGCCGTAGGGGTACGTGTGGTACGCACCGTTCCCAGGGTCCGGTCCGTACCTGAGTTGTCATGGTGCTGTAGGGGTACGTGTGGTACGCACCGTACCCACGCATTCATGCGTGGGTACGGTCCGTACCTGAGTTGGCATGGTGCCGTAGGGGTACGTGTGGTATGCACCGTACCCAGGGTATGGTCCGTACCTGAGTTGTCATGGTGCCGTAGGGGTAGGTGTGGTACGCACCGTACTCACGCATTCATGCGTGGGTACGGTCCGTACCTGAGTTGGCATGGTGTCGTAGGGGTACGTGTGGTATGCACCGTACCCAGGGTATGGTCCGTACCTGAGTTGTCATGGTGCCGTAGGGGTAGGTGTGGTACGCACCGTACTCACGCATTCATGCGTGGGTACGGTCCGTACCTGAGTTGGCATGGTGTCGTAGGGGTACGTGTGGTACGCACCGTACCCAGGGTCTGGTCTGTACCTGAGTTGTCATGGTGCCGTAGGGGTACGTGTGGTACGCACTGTACCCACGCATTCATGCGTGGGTACGTCCGTACCTGAGTTGGCATGGTGCCGTAGGGGTACGTGTGGTACGCACCGTACCCAGGGTACGGTCCGTAACTGAGTTGTCATGGTGCTGTAGGGGTACGTGTGGTACGCACCGTACTCATGCATTCATGCGTGGGTACGGTCCGTACCTGAGTTGGCGTGGTGCCGTAGGGGTACGTGTGGTACGCACCGTACCCAGGGTACGGTCCATACCTGAGTTGTCATGGTGCCGTAGGGGTACGTGTGGTACGCACCGTACCCATGCATTCATGCGTGGGTACGGTGCGTACCACACGTACCCCTACAGCACCATGCCAACTCAGGTACGGACCGTACCCACACATTAATGCGTGGGTACGGTGCATACCACACGTACCCCGTTACGGCAGCAGTAAATTTGGGATAGGATGCGTACACACGCCAGGAATGTGGGCCTAGAGGACTGGCCCAGCATGTTACCTTCATATTGGTGTGTGTGTAGGTCCAGGCCAACAGTGTACAGCCCCAAGGGGGTGCATGGGTGGGTGCATATGACTCCCAGCAGCGTCCAGACATATGAGGGGTGGGTGCAGAGGACTCCCAGCAGTGGACAGACATATGAGGGGTGGGTGCATATCACTACCAGCAGCGTCCAGACATATGAGGGGTGGGTGCAGAGGACTCCCAGCAGTGGACAGACATATGAGGGGTGGGTGCATATCACTACCAGCAGCATCCAGACATATGAGGGGTGGGTGCAGAGGACTCCCAGCAGTGTACAGACATATGCAGGGTGGTTGCATATCACTGCCAGCAGTGGACGGGCATATGAGGGGTGGGTGCAGAGGACTCCCAGCAGTGGTCAGACATATGCGGGGTGGGTGCATATCACTACCAGCAGTGGACAGACATATGAGGGGTGGGTGCAGAGGACTCCCAGCAGTGGACAGACATATGCGGGGTGGGTGCATATCACTACCAGCAGCATCCAGACATATGCGGGGTGGGTGCAGTGGACTCCCAGCAGTGGACAGACATATGAGGGGTCGGTGCAGAGGACTCCCAGCTGTGGACAGACATATGCGGGGTGGGTGCATATCACTACCAGCAGCGTCCAGACATATGAGTGGTGGGTGCATATCACAACCAGCAGTGTCCAGACATATGAGGGGTGGGTGCAGAGGACTCCCAGCAGTGGACAGACATATGTGGGGTGGGTGCAGAGGACTCCCAGCAGTGGACAGACATATGAGGGGTGGGTGCATATCACTACCAGCAGCGTCCAGACATATGAGGGTTGGGTGCAGATGACTCCCAGCAGTGGACAGACATATGTGGGGTGGGTGCATATCACTACCAGCAGTGGACAGACATATGAGGGGTGGGTGCAGAGGACTCCCAGCAGTAGACAGACATATGCGGGGTGGGTGCAGATCACTACCAGCAGTGGACAGACATATGAGGGGTGGGTGCAGAGGACTCCCAGCAGTGGACAGACATATGCGGGGTGGGTGCATATCACTACCAGCAGTGGACAGACATATGAGGGGTGGGTGCAGAGGACTCCCAGCAGTGGACAGACATATGCGGGGTGGGTGCATATCACTACCAGCTGCGTCCAGACATATGAAGGGTGGGTGCATATCACTACCAGCAGCGTCCAGACTTATGAGGGGTGGGTGCAGAGGACTCCCAGCAGTGGACAGACATATGCGGGGTGGGTCCAGAGGACTCCCAGCAGTCGACAGACATATGAGGGGTGGGTGCATATCACTACCAGCAGTGGACAGACATGTGCGGGGTGTGTGCAGAGGACTCCCAGCAGTGTCCCACTCCCAGGAGGATGGATGTCTTACACACACTGCATGACACACCACATGTGGGTGTGAGGACATGTAACACTTGCATACCCACCCATGGCGGATGCAGCACAATACACACCCAGATTTCATGCCAACAGATTGTAAAGTCATGTAACTGCATACAAAAATAAGATAGCCAAAGGTAACACACACTGTCACGCACATCCCAGGACTGAGAGGAATGTCCAGGTGCTGGTCCAGCCACCAAGATGTTGTCTCTCATGGAAGGAATAGGGTTCAATTCCACCACATACAATGCCCTCAATTGTGAGTCAGGTGCCCAAATACCCTGCATAACAAGTACCATTTGTGTGGTAGGCCGTGATTACACACATGCATAGTGCTGAAAAGGGGGCAATTTGTCCCTGAAGGCATTCCTACATATCCAAAACACAAGTACAGTGAATAGCAAGGATGGCACAGACGATTCAGCAGGAGACATAGGTGAGCAGGCATGGCCATTGTTGAAGGGATCCATCACCAACAAAGGAAATGTTGACACAGGTCAGCACAACAATTGGGCAACTGTTTGCAGGGAAGATGTCATGTGCCACAGTGGAAGGAACACTCCTTGGGACTTTGTATCCAAAGAAAAGGAACACACACTACCAATGCTTCTTTGCAGAGACATTGTGATGGCACACAGATACCATGGTCCACCTCATGACCATCATACAAAAACAATTCTCAGAACCCTAACACATTACCAGAACAACAACTCCAGGAGCCCCATCACCTACAGCAAGTACCTGAAATGCAATAGTGTTGAAAGTAAAAGAAAAGGCTTTATTTAACACACTAAAATAATAAATTAAGAGGACACTATCTACAAAGGCCAATGGCCAGTCCTTTGTTATAGTCCAAGGGTAGACGTAGGGGACTGTGTCCACCCCTACCTTGCCTGCACAAAGTAACCCTAAGGTTTGTCGACCGGGGGGGGGGGCATCATCTGTGCCAGGACCAGGCACCGCAGGGACAGGAGGGGGTTGGGTAGGTGTGGTGGGTGCAGGGCTGGACATCTCCACCACAGGGGGTGGGGCAGCGCCAAAGGTGGAGGTGAGCTCGGCACTGCACACTGCTGCCAGGACGTCCAGAGTAACCCCTGCACCTGAAGAGACCCCAGGGCCAACGGAGGGGGGGGTGGCCGAGGGATGGGGTGCAGCGCTCATGGTGGAGGGGGTGGAGATGGGGGGGACTCAACTCCCCTGCCCGTGGACTTCCTCATAGTGTCACAGTGGGGGTGAGGGCCAGCCCACCCATGTAGATCTCTTTGGGTGACAGTTTGGCAGGGGAGCTAAGGGGAGTTGTTTTGGAGGGACTGGGTTGTGAGGACTGCGGACTCTGACTGTGGCTGTGTGTCTGTCGTTTGCCCCCAGACCCTGTGGGTGTGCCTACATCCCCCTGAGTGTGCATGCCAGGAGGTGTGCGCAGTGCCTTACTTGGGGGTGTACTGGATGTGTCTTTTGGGGTGCGTACCCATGACTGTCTGTGTGTACGTTGGGCAGGCATGGGAGAGGGCAGTGTGGATGGGTCCAGTGTAGGGGGGGATGGAGCGCCGCAGGAGAGAAACTGCTTCCGTCAGTGAAGAGTCCATGGACCGCAGAACCCTGCATTGCTCAGACATCATTGAGGACATGCCCTTCACGAACGACACCAACTGAGTGAGCAGTTTAGTGTGTCAATGGAGGACATGCAGCACTGATGCCTGACCAACCTGCAACTGGTGCAGTTTGTCCACAGACTCTTCACTGAGGGCAGCAGGGGTGACAGGGGCAGGGGGTGCAGTGCCTGGTCCGAAGGAGACTCGGTGGGACCCTGCACGGACAGAAGGGACGGGAGCAACTGGGAGGGGTGAGATGTCAATGGAGGAGGCGGGTACAGATGGTGGGATGCTGCCAGTTGTTGGGGCATCCTCCGCCTCCTTAGGGAGTTCAGCCTCGGACCCGTCGGCGTCGTAGATGCTCTCGCCTCCAGACAGGTCCTCCGACTGACTCCCCTCGCCCTCCGTGCCACTGGCTCCTGCTGACTCCACAGCACTGGCGGCACTGGCGCTGGGTCCCTCCACAAGGTCCATGCAGGTGTCTCCCTCGCTTGTGGATGATGATGCTGTGGGCAAGGAGAAGAAACCAAAATGCATTAGTCACCTGTATACATCTGACACATGAGCACAAGAACAATTGGTCACAGTGCATATCAGGCAATGCATCACGAGTAACAGCTAGCTTACTCCGCACATATGTAAGCCCTGTACTGCCCAGTTGTTAGACCCACCATGCCACTTTGACACCAGGAAAATACATACATAAAAGGCCACAACTTGAATGAGAAATACACTGAGAAGCTAGTGTCTGTGAACCGGTGAGCACAGCAATACAATGAAGTCATGCCACCTCCTGTTTAGCCTGAAAGAAACAGTAGTGATGCACTCAAGGTAAACTAACACACCTCAATACTCAAGGTGTCACCACACTCAGAGACCTGTAAGTCCTTTGGAACACAAAACGAACAAATGTTGCTACCTTGGGACTCACAATACTTTACACAATCTACATGATTGGAATGTGCCAATTGGCCATTTCGTGAAAACAACACTCATGTGGCTGCATGCAATATGTCGCACAAGGCAGTGCACACAAAAGTACATGTACACTGTCATTGAAGAAGCTGGCACCTTTTCTGAGAAGCCACTGTTAGAAATAAATGATGTTGCAGAAAGTAGATATACATGGGCCCACAGAGGTCCTGATGTCTTGAGACTCGTTAGTGTGTATCACCAACAACAAAGGAGTCTCAAAAAATCAAGACCACTGTGGAAACATGTATATGGAGAATCTGCAACACCATTTAATTTGAACAGTGGATTCTTTGAATAGGTGCCAGTGTGTTCCATTAAAGTAGAAATGTCGTTTGGTGTGCACTTCCTTGTTAGACTTTTTTCATGCAGGCACATCAGTGTACTTAACACAAATCATCCAATTTCCCCATTTAAAACTGGTGACAAGTGCTGTGAGTGCCAAGGTACAATTTTGTAAGAGTAACAACTTTAATTATGTCAGTTGTGACCAGGCCATCCGTCACCTGATTACACAGTTGGCTACACATATGACCTACTGCCTGTCATCTGGAGTGGCACACATGTCCACACCCAGGACAATGCATGTGCTAATGGGCCTGCAATTGGCTGGTAAAAAAGCCCAGCTGTACTGTGGGGACACCCTCATGGCAAGCCAGAATGGAAACACAGATGTCAGCAAACAAAGTCCAAAATGCGTTGCATCTGAACCACACAGGTGCAAAAAATGTATGATCAGGAATCATGTTGGTAAAAAAATTACACAGGCTGCAAAGCATGAACATTGAGCACTGGCCACCATCACAGGGGCACTGCACAGTGTATTTTTGTACAGGCAATTCTCACACACAAGTCAGACCTGGCAATGAGAAATCAGGGTTGCACATGTATGCCTCTCCTGCACCCTCCCCAATACCTGAGTCAATGTGAATGATACATATCAAGAACTGACACCTCTTATTCTGGGTTACAACAACTGTGCTTGAAAAATAGCTTCATTTACACAACATCACCTCGTGGGGCTGCAAACACATATTTGTGACAAACAACCATCAACAGATTGTTGTGAATAGCCACACAGGCACTGCCCAGTGTGAGTATGCACTAGCAAAATGGTGTATCCCTGTGCAGTGGACACAGGTAGCACACATTAGCAAAATACAAACTAGGCCAGGGAACAATGCCACAGAGGCAGACCTATGCAGAACACACAGAGAAAGTGCACATTGTTGGATGACACACATGATTAGGAGGCCAGGGTGTCTCAGGGGACTGTAGTGGGCACACTGCTCCGTGGTCCTGGAATGAGCTGACTGTACCATCTTCAACCGTCATGGCACTATGCATATCTCACACTCATGCACATCATGTCTGAGGCCACAACATTGGTCATGCATGCTGCAAGGGTGTCCAGTTGAAAGCTCACACTCCTATGTGGAGAGTCAGCATCAGTGACAACAACTATGGACCCCCAACATAGTGAACAGGTCATGGCACAGGCAAGGTACGAACACAAGTCACAGAACACCCTCCCACATGATGCAGAAAGCAATGTGCACTTAGATTTACTGGCACCCTAGATGACCATGTGCAAATGTGATTACACACAGACCAGGGGACACATGTCAAGGAGGGGAAGAGATGAAAAAGAGCAACAGGTGACATTGGGGAACAGAAAATGCACTGCACATATCAACTCTGGGAGTGTATCCAGGCTACAGAGCGCTTACAAAAGCTTGCGACACATAACATGACAAACAGCCATGTACCTACCCCCTCCTTGCTGCAGTCTCTCCTGTAACTGCCTATCGAGGTCTGGGAAGACCACCGCCAGGACACGTCTCATTTGGGGGGTCAGCCGTCGGTGTCCGCCGTGGGAGCGAGGAGGGTCCAGCCCCAGCTGGACCCGGGCGATCCGCCGGGCTCAGCACCGGATGTCCTGCCACCTCTTGCGGACCTGTAGCAGCCGGCGACTACGCTCCCCCTCAGATCTCACGGCCCTGACGATGTGGTTCCAAATCACCCCCATCTCGTAGGCAGTTACCTGTCAGGATGACAAAGTGACACACCATCAATATACCTGCTCAATGTCCCCGAGACACACATTTGAACCTCTTAGAAATGTTGAACAGGGCATAGGATGCAGACAGGAATTACATCATACACAATAAGAAATTGGCCTGTGTGCAAGCCCCAATGCAATACATGGCATTGAAAGTCAACCGGTTGGCATGAGGGTTGCGACACACTCACTGATCATGCCACACACTGTGCAGCACATGCAACAGCAGACTGATAGCCAGCACGTGCCAAGCAGTCACATGTCCCACTCCACTGACGCACCCTCAGCATACTAGACAGACACACCCAAGCACAGATCACTCGCCTGTCATTGACAACAGCAGATACAACCCTCACTCTGCACATGTGCACTTGCCAGTGGGGTGTCACAGGTGTCATGCTAGCTATGCAAGTCAGACACACAGCACCGCCTACTTGTCACATCAGATGGGTAGATATGTTGCCACCTCCATGCAGGTGTGGCGCAACACTTCACATAGACACTCACCCACATGTAAAGGAAAATTCATACACATCAATGTCCATGAGGTCGTACACATCATTTGGACACTCTCACCACAGGTCCACGCAAGTCATACACATCTGTGGGTACAGTCACCTTTCACACCGGGGGGAGCACTGAATCACCTCAGGACAATAGGAAAAAAAGCCACCAAGGATTTCACAGGCTGCTTGTGTCATGCACTATGCAGTGAAAGTCACTGTAAGCACTATGCAAGTGAGGAGTGCACACAGGGACTACATCAGGCTCTGCATGAGAGACATCAGTAAGCCTGGGCAAAGCACTACGCTACGCTCGCGTAGTTTGCGAAGTTCGCGCTACTTCGCACTACGCGAATTGCACATAGCACAGTGCGAACACGCGTAGCGTAGTGCTGCGGTCATTTTTTGCTTGCTCGCGGTCCTCAACGTCAAGTTGGCGACCGCGAGCAAGCAAAATGACATCCCGGCGAGACTTTTTCCTTGTTCGCGATCAGCAACATCAAGTTGGTGATCGCGAGCATGGAAAATAAACCGCCCGGCGAGATTCCCAACGCGAGGAGGTCAGGTTTCTCATTGCGAGTGGTCGCATATGCTCGCGACCGCTCGCGATGAGAAATTACCAGTTCGCGTTGAGAAAGCTGCCGCTCGAGTAAAAATCTACTCGAGCAGCAGAAAACTACAGCACTGTGCAAGATGCTATTTTCAATGATTGCACAGTGCCGGTTGCTTGTCCGCACTGTGCAATCATTGAAAACGACATCTGGCACAGTGCGAACAAGGTACTACGCAGTTCGCGAAGTGCTACGCGTAGCTCGCGTAGTGCGAAGTGCACTTTGCGTGGCTTCGCGAAGTGCTACTTCGCGAACTACGCCCAGGGTTAGACATCAGCATGTCCCCCACCCTGGGACCCACTCTAAACAACATAGCTTGTCTGTCCCACCTGGACACAATATTGACAGTCACACAACAGGTGCCTAGGCAAAGGTAGTGTACTCAGCACTCATCTGCTCCCCTGGTCTCCCATACAGGCTGGTGTACTGTGGGAGGAGGGTGTCCACCAAGGCCTGATTCTCCTCCTGGGTGAATGGCTGGGCCCTCTCCACAGTACGCGACATGGTCCAGAAAAAGCAGAGACAGCAGCAATGTTGTTCGTAGGAAAGTTGTGCAGGCAAGTGCCCTCTCATGGGTTCTGGCTGCCTTATATCTGTCTTGCTGAGGGGCATTCATTTACAGGAGTACATAGTGATTGGTCAGACTCATTAGCATCCTATGTTTACTCTAATCCCTTTAAACATACACCAATGACTTATAACATACACCAATGACAGCATTCGCATTGTTCAAATTTTGAGCATCATGTCAAGTCAACAACCACTTTGCAACATTGTATTCTGTGGCCAACTGACTATTCCAGGACACCTGATCGACACTTTCCAACTGAAAACTCTGTCTCCATGCCAATCAGCATGCATTTAGGGCCTAATACTTGTCCCTTATGTGTCCCCTATGTAATTTGGAACTCCACACACCGGTACGGTGGGTTTCACACGTACCCCTACTGCACAAGTACAATGGTGAAACGAAGCGTACACACGCGATGATAGCAGGTGTACGGCGCGTTTCACATGTACCCCTAAGGCACAAGTGCAATGGTGAAACGAAGCGTACACACGCGATGATAGCGGGTGTACAGTGCATTTCACACTTACCCCTACGGCACAAGTACAATGGTGAACCAAAGCGTACACACGCAATGATAGCGGGTGTACGGTGCGTTTCACACGTACCCCTACGGCACAAGTGCAATGGTGAAACGAAGCGTACACACGCGATGATAGCGGGTGTACGGTGCGTTTCACACGTACCCCTACGGCACAAGTACAATGGTGAAACAAAGGGTACACACGCAATGATAGCGGGTGTACGGTGCGTTTCACACGTACCCCTACGGCACAAGTGCAATGGTGAAACGAAGCATACACACGCGATGATAGTGGGTGTCCAGTGCGTTTCACACGTACCCCTACGGCAAAAGTACAATGGTGAAACGAAGCGTACACACGCGATGATAGCGGGTGTACGGTGCGTTTCACACGTACCCCTACGGCACAAGTACAATGGTGAAGCGAAGCATACACACGCGATGATAGCGGGTGTACGGTGTGTTTCACACGTACCCCTACAGTACCAGTTGTACAGTGCGTTTGACAGGTACGTGTACTACTAGTGCGTACACGTACGTGTACGAACGAGTAGTACACGTACCCGTACGTGTACTACTAGTGCATACGGGTACATGCACTACTAGTGCGTACACGTACGTGTACTACCTTAGTACACGTACCTGTACGCACTAGTACTACACGTACCCGTACGTGTACTACTAGTGCGTACGGGTACGTGTACTACTAGTGCGTACACGTATGTGTACTACCTTAGTACACGTACCTATATGCACTAGTAGTACACGTACCCGTACGTGTACTACTAGTGCGTACGGGTACGTGTACTACTAGTGCGTACACGTACGTGTACTACCTTAGTACACGTACCTGTACGCACTAGTAGTACACGTACCCGTATGTGTACTACTAGTGCGTACGGGTACGTGTACTACTAGTGTGTACACGTACGTGTGCTACCTTACTACACGTACCTGTATGCACTAGTAGTACACGTACCCGTACGTGTACTACTAGTGCGTACACATACGTGTACTACCTCAGTACATGTACCTGTACACAATAGTAGTACACGTACGGGTACGTGTACTAAGGTAGTACACGTATGTGTACGCACTAGTAGTAGACGTACCCATACGCACTAGTAGTACACGTATGGGTACGTGTACTAAGGTAGTACATGTACGTGTACGCGCTAGTAGTACACATACCTGTACGCACTAGTAGTACACGTACCCGTACGTGTACTATAAGTGCGTACACGTACGGGTACGCACTATTAGTGCACGTACGGTGCATGCACTAGTAGTACAGTGCGTACCCGTACATGTACTCATTTCACACGCTTACAATGGTAATACAGGAGTACACATGCCAGGAATGGAGGGCTACGAGTCGCACATGGATGTCCATCAAGTACTTGTCTTTGCATACTTACATGTGCAGGCCCTAGGTGTGTTAGCCAGTGATATTGCACAGGTCATCTAATCTAGTTGCACAATTGATGTGTAATGACCTGTGGACACATGTCAAGTGTGATGGGGCACTACGTGGCACACAACACCTTGCCACATGTGTGTCTGTAGTCCAACTGTGTCATGCACAGCAGCAGTGGGATGGCACAGTAATCAACACCCGCACCTGTCTCCTGATGCCAGGGACAGAGACACTCTCTCAATTGACAGGTCTCGATCACCGTGCCCCTTTGGGACTATGTCAGGTGTGTGTCATGTGTTCCCATGAGCTTGATGTCAGTGTCCCGTCAACTGCATCTGCTGTTGGTGCATCCAACAGGGGTCTGTGTGGAGATGGGCATGGAACACGTCTACGCACACCATGCGACATGTGGATTCCCACGGCTGTAGGGTCTGTGTGCATCGTGCATCATATTTTCCCAGTCAGACATGTATGCGTTGTCTCAATGGCTGTGTTTGTTAGTTGTCACGTGTACCCCTTCATCGCAATGTGTTTGATCTGTACATTTGACATTCCATGTGACCTGTGCGTGTGCCTTGCAGTCAGCTGTCTGGATGAGATGACATCCTTCCAATGCAGCTATGTGGATGTGTGTCACTCTGGTGATATCTCTGGCTGTTCACTCAGACTGGCCCCCAGCTCTTTTCAGGGCATGTCATGTAGACTTGACAATCAACAGGTGTATCTATATTTTTGTAGGAGTGCCAGCAAGCGTGCATATGTGTCCTGGATGTATTGCACACACCCGACTCCATAGTTACCTGATGTGTATTAGCAGTGTAGCATGTGCTATGTTCATTGACATTGATGTTGGCAGACTCTCAATCTTCATTCATCCAAACAATGTCTTGCAGGGCACCACCTTTCCCAAGACTAATGCCAGACTTGGGTGCCATGAGGGAACGTGCCTGCATCCGACGTTACAGATTTACTCAACAGTTGATTGTGGACTTGACCGACAGGCTGGCACCACACCTCCAACCGCAACACAGGTATCCTACTGCACTGACCCCAAAGATGAAGGTGATGGCAGCCCTACATTTTTTTGCCACAGGGACGTTTCAATTCACCATAGCTGATGTTGGTGGCATGTCACAGACAATGTTCAGCCGTGTCCTGCGTGATGTTTTAGCAGCCATGTTGGAGCACCTTGATGAATTCATCACATTTCCTACTCCTGAGGAGTTGACAGATGTCATGGGTGATTTCTATACCCTGGGAGGGATGCCCCATATCATTGGGCCCATTGATGGTACACATGTGGCTTTGGTACCACCATAGGCACAGGAACAAGCCTATCGTAATAGAAAACATTACCACTCGATAAATGCCCTCGTGGTGTGTCTTGCTAACATGCTGATTTCCCATGTCTGTGCACGTTTTCCAGGATCAGCACACGATGCCTACATCATGAGGCATAGCAGGGTGCCACAAATGATGCTGCAGCTGCACAACGAACGAGTATGTCTTGTTGGTGGGTATACTCTGTTTGTCCTGTCTGTTGCAGTATCTTTGTTTCTTACAGCATCTCCTGACCCTGTTTTAACATGTTGTTTCCATGTAGGTGACTCTGGATATCCCAACATGCCATGGCTGATGACACCTCTCCGCAACCCAAGAACAGCTGCAGATCACAGATACAACGGTGCACACGGGCAGACCAGGCGAGTGATTGAGAGGACGTTTGGCCTCCTGAAGAGCCGATTCCGGTGTCTGGACAAGACAGGCGGGTCCCTCCCTTATGCCACGGAGAAGGTCTGCCGAATCTTCCTCGTGTGCTGCATGCTGCACAACATGGCAGTTGAGAAGGCAGTGCCACTCATCCTGGATCCGTATGAGCAGGAACATCCACCCATGGAGCATCAAGGGCTTGCTCACGAGGCTAGTGATGAGGAGGAGGAGGAGGAGGATATCCGGAGTCAGCTCATACGCAACTTCTTCTCATAATGGTGAGTCACTGGGTATGAGTGAGCAAGCTTGTAGCATTGAGTGGCATGTGTTGCAATGTGTGTGTCCAGCTGACTGACTACAAAGTGACTTGGATGTGTGTTCTGATGTGTCACTAGAGTGATGATGTTATGCCACACAGTTTTGCGGAGAGACATTATTTGAATATGCATGTGTCAAACATTGTTCATGTTTGGTAACTGTCCATGTGTGCGGTGGGAATTCTTTTAGGTGACTTCTTGTGTGTCTGTCATTCCCAGGTATTTAGCGCCTGTTGTCTGCTCGTGTCATCGTTGTCCTCCTGCTATTCCTCATGAGGATTGCAACGTGTGCTGAATCAGCGTTCCATGCACAGACATGTGGAAAGGTCAGTCTTGGTAAGGTTTGCAGCAAGGATTTTTAGTGGTGATACGGGTTTGGAAAGTGTTTGGGGACTGCTTCTGTGCATGTTGTGGTACCATGCATACATGTCTTCTCACCATGGAGCATATAACATGTAGCATCACTCCCATGACACAATAGTCACCCTTCTTGACAGTCATCTGTAGTGGAGTGTGGTGTCTGATGAAGGCATCAATGTGTGTAAACCTTGCCTCTGAAACATTGCAGATGCTACGGGTGGACATAGTGGGGGACATCACAACAACAGGCTCCATGGGGAATTGCAGCCTCTCCGTGTGCAGCAGGATGTGTTTGGCTCATCCCCTTAACTTGTGTGCCAGTTCATTGGGATTGACATCATCCGTGTTGTGAAGGGGGTGTCCAGCGTATGTCCCACATGTTCTGTCAACTGACCTGTGAGTCTGTTAATATGGATGCATATCCCTTTGTGTGTGTATGTAGAATAAAGGTGTTCAGCACAATCCAAAGTGCCTCATCTCTGTCACTGCAGCTCTCTTGACAGTTTACATGCATCATCTATGGCATAATTGTCGAAGATTGAGCATCTGTGTGTATGTGTACTTTGCCAACATGCATGCAGTGCTTTATGGCTAATGATCTCTATTGTGCATGAAGTACCTTGTTGGGTATGTATTTGTGCAGCTTGCGCCCCACAACGGGATGTGAACGCCTGCTGATGTTGTGTGTCCTTTGCGCATCTCCGCATTTTGTTGCCTGATCCAGTGGCTGTAATTTATGGTGATTGTTCATACATTTTCTCGTAGTGACCCATGAGTGACCTGACACTCCTTCCTTTACATACACCTGTTGCACTGTGCCTTTCAGACCTTGTCTGTGTGTGCTACTTTTTCCCTAAGTTCTAACCCCTTCCGCCAGCTGCTGCCTCACCTGGGGCACCGCCCCACCGAGTGTCCTGATTCTGCAACCCCCACGCCTCAAAAATGCTCTGCCCTTCCCCCTCCACCTATTCGAAATGCAGGCAGTAGCTTTTCTGTACCACTGTAGCCCCAGAGCCATGGCAAAGGAAGGTACGTATGTGCCTGCAACATGCACAGTGCACGACCCTCTAGTCTTTGCATGACCCACGTCACACAACAGGTTCATGCTGCAGCCACTGTCGAAGCAATGTCATCGTGACAATCAACCTCCTGCTATCAGGCAACCCCTAAGCACACACACAACACCTTCGCGTGCTGAGTGCGCTACTCCAACTGCCTACACAGCGCTGCCCAGCCTACAAGACCCTGTCAGAACAACCAGGTAATGTGCCTCCTACTCCACACTCGCTCCGTCCACCAGCACGCCATTGGACTCTGTTATCTCCTCAACACAACAGCCCCACACATCACCTTCATGACAGTAACCTGGACAAAAGCATCCTCAGCAAATGACGTCTTCATTGCCATCTCACACGGATACAAGACCACCCGCAGGGATGGCAACACCAGTCCCGGGGGATGAATTGCTATTTATTCACAAGTACACCCTCAGAGTCACTAATCCGCATTTTCAGCAACTCCATGGCAACCCTCAGTGTAACACTCCTCTACAGATCTGCAGGACTACATCCACTATTCCGCTAAGCCATCAACACATACATCTGCATGCACTCCCTAACCTCCATGGGCTACATGTGGCTGTGTGCCAGTAACTTCTTGCTGGAGGGGAACAACACCACCATCCATCATTGGTCCATCAAAATTTGACTCCACGTCTCCCACAAGCAACACACTGCCCCACACCCCGCTCCCAATCCCCCAAAGATGCTTGATGTAAGTCACCACAGACAAGCTGTGTGGGACACTCAAAACAACACCCCCGCCACACCCTGCAACCTCACGCACTGGATCAGCAACTGATCCAACAATCTTGCCACATTGACAGACTTTCCTGTGAAGCACAACAACAGTTAAGGCACCTGGGACAAGGCAGACCTACTGGACTCCTACAGACTTAGCCGGACTCTTGTGCAAACCTTGCAACACAAAGAGCCATCATTTGCCTTACAGCCCTGGAAAACACCACACACAGCCATCACCATTCCATCAGCAAGGACAAGTGGAGATCCTTCAGATAGTGCCGAGACACCCAAACACACGACATCAAGGGGCTCATCAGCATTGTGAGTGAACTGACAGAAGATCTCCATCCAAGACACCCCAGCCTTGCAAGGCAGATCACATCCCTTGCAACTTTGTACCACTGCAAGCTCATGGGCATACACAACAGCCTTGGCACACAGACGCAGACAGCACTATTATCCGCAGGACAAACCCCCATCAGGTTATGGACTCCCATCAGCAGCAATGACACAACCTGGCTCATTGCAACATACACTCTGGCTCTCCATCAGGCCCCTTCCCACACAACATCTAAACCACATCATTCCACATCCTTGAAGCCCACGTCCAGCTCGTCCTGAATGTCTCCTTTGAGTTTGCAACATTCCATGGGTGCAGGAGGCATGCAGAGACCCAAGCCTTCTTAGACAACGGACGGCAGTACCGCAGGATCTCCTGGTACATCACCCTGCTTCCCTAACCAGGAAATGTCATCAGGAAGACACTCAACAAGCAAATGCCAATTTTTCTCCATGCAACCTTCTCCAGGCAATCGGCACCAGACCATCTTCCACAGTAATCACACCACTGCAACCGTCAGCATTGCCACCACCAACGACTACTTTGCCATACTCAACAATGGTGAGGCCACCACCCTTGACCTCTCAATGGCATTCTACACCATGTGCTACCACACTGTCAGCTCACACATCTCCAACACTGGTATCCAGAGGAGGGCCCAGAGTTAAATCAGAAAGTCGCTCACCAGCAAGGCCCAGGGAGTCTGCCTCCACCCTGCAACATGTAGTACACTGGGGTCATCTGGCCCATGCCCCAGGGCTCTTCTCTCAGCGTGACAACCTTCAATGTCTCCATGACCCCCTCTCCACCATCACATGCGCACACGACCTCATCATCATCTCGTATGCCATTGACACCCAGATGCTCCTCCAACTCACCAAAGACCCAGCCATTGCCAGATCCAAACTTCAAGAAGGCATGAGATCCGTAGAGGAATGGCTGAACATCAGCCACCTGAGGCTGGACTTCGACAGGACAGAGGTCATCATCTGAGGATTGTCCCCTTACAGCAGGCTCCACTCCTTGTGTCCCACTGGTCTGTGCACCGCACCAGCACCCAGTGGCCAAGCACGCAAGCTGGTGTTCATCATGGACCCATCGCTGACAATTACCATGCAACTCACCACCATCTGTACCTCATGCTGCAACACCCCCCACATGCTGCAAATGACCCACAGATGGATCCACTCCAAGCCAAGACAGACCGTCCCCCTGGTCCACGACACCAGCGGCTCAACTACAGCACCGGCCTCTATGGAGAAGTTGTCCACATCCTGGGTGTATCCGCACACCTCATCTGCAACATCCCCCACCCCACCCCATCACGTCCACCTGAGATATGTACAATGGCTCACTGTGTGCTGCAGAATCACCTTCAGACTCCTCAACCACACTCAGGAGGCAGTCCACAACCCCAGACCCACCACCGACCTTGGATGTCTGTCATACAACACCCCATTGGCCCAACTCCATGCAGCCCACCTTGCCCTGGCCACCATTCATCACATCCACATAAAAAACTGCATACAGGAGATAGTTCTCCCACCTCGCAAAACAGACCTGGGACTCCCTCCCCGGGCACATCAACATGACCCATGACCTCTACACCTTCATGATACTCTACCAAATTGGTCTGTCTGAGCAGTATTGCAAGCACCCCCTCAGCATCTTGAGGCCATCACGTGTGAGTATTGGGCTCCATGTCTGTATTTTGTGATACAATGTGACCCATGTGTGTCCTCGACCGGACTCAGATCCTAGTGTGGGGATGGCTGGAATTTGTTCCACACTCAGGCATACTTCGACATATCCCCACACGTATGTTGTGTAATCATGCTAAATGACTGCAACATAACATTCCATGTCTTAATTTTTTATTTATAGCTCTGGGGCGTGATTTGTGCACAGAAAATGGTGCTATGCAGGGACCATAGAATCCAAAGTTCACAGGGGGAGATGGGATCCTTGGCATTTGCAGTCATCGGAGTCCAGACCACAGTGTTTGGCATCATTGGTCAGACTGTGACCAGCAAGTCCATGTGGCAGATGATGTCAGTCAATGAGGTGATGCTGTCGCACATGAAGGCCAGGTGCCAGGCCAGGTGACCTGGGAGATGTGGATGGGCCGCTGCCTCTCATGGTCTTTTCCGTGGACGACCCACCTTCCTCGCGGGACCCTCAGATGCAGGCCTTGACGATGCTTGGGACGCTCTGTCGGACGAATCCTCCTCCTCCCTCCCTGTGGCTGGTGGTGGTCTTCGCCTGGTGGCACCGGGAGGGTTGCCCATGTTGTTGGCGATCCGACGGAGTTAATGGCTTATGTCCCTTTGCACCGCCAGGAGCTCAGCCAGTCTTGCCTCCATCCATCCTTGGTGTTTCCTGTTGACTGTCGTGTTGCTCGGCCTGCTGGTTCTTGATCTCTGCGAGGGTCACCACTACCTGGCTGAACTCCCTGGTGTCACGCCGGTATGCCTCCATGATGTTGTGGATGTGTGATATACCGGTCCCTTCAGCTGGCTGGTCAGGTTCTCGCCTCCGCCGTCCTCCACTCCCACCACCCCTGCCCACACGAGCCTGGCCTGCCATTGTGGGCACATCGGGTCAACGAGACCCCTGAGGGATGGCAGTGGCGGTGTTGTCTACCTCCTCCTGGGTGCCCGCCGCACCTTGTCCCTCCTGGTCAGACTGGCTCAGTTGTTCACTGCGGGCAGGGCTCCTCGGTGTCTCCTGGGATGTGGCAGGAATGGGGGTGGTGGTTGGCACAGATGGGCCTGAACCAGGTTCTGCAGGGGCTTGGACACCAGAGGGTCCAGGTCGGTCGGGGTCATCCGCGGAGGGTTGAGAGGCGTCGCTGCTGGTGGGATCAGGTTCCTCCCGAGCCTGTGACTGTGATTCTTCCCCCCCATTGTTGAGGGTATATTCCTCACGTTGCCCTGTGTAAGAGACAGACAATGTTAATGCTGTTTCATGCAACATGCATGTTTGATACACATTCAAGTTGGCACTGTTCCTCCAGGTAGTTGTATGTGCCTAGCATTCTCCTCAATGTTCATTTGTGGATGGGTATGTTGCGGGGGACAGATTGATATGTTCTCCTGAGTCTTTGGCATGTCGATTTGTGGCGTGGATGCTTCTTCGGCTATGTATTGGTGTTGTTGTGTTGCATGTCCATTGTAACAGTGGGTAAATTCACTGCCTGTCCTGGTGGTGTCTGCTTGTGTAAGGGGTGTGTGTGACAGGGTCTGCTGGTGGGTGTAGTGTGATTTGGCAGTGGGGCTCCCAGGTAATGTAGCTGCCCCCCATGGAGCATGCTGCCATGACAGTGAGTGTGAGTTCCTGTCCTAGATATCTGACCTTGTTGTCTTGGTGTTTGTGTTGGCACTGGTCACAGGAGGGCCTTGTGCTGCCTACACCCAGGCCGAGTGTGAACTATCTTGTCAGTACTTTCCCAATCCCTGTGCATTGCGCATGGTGCATGGGTATGTAGCTGGGCCATATGGAATGAGTGCAATTGTGTCTGATTTGGAGTTCAACAATGTGTTTTGTGCCACCCACCCTCCCAGCATACCGGACATCCATTCTTGGGTTGGTGCTTCATGTAGCATGGGACGTAGCATGGCTTTTCTTTGTCAATGGGGCATACACATGTTATTGGCATTAGCGTAGTTTTTGAGTGTGGTTCTGGCCGGTGATGGCTTGGGGGTAGTTGGGTGCATTTAGTGTAGTTGGGGTGTGGATGGCATTACCCCCATGTTACGTAAGTTGTTTGTGTACTCACCAGGCTCTGCAACTCCTTGGAGTCCATGTACTCCCACCTGCGGAAGCATGGCCATCACCTTCTCCTCCCAGGGATGGTAATGTAGTGGTGTGCGGGGCGCACCACCTCCAGTGATGTTGCTCTGGGTGTAGTCCTCATTCATTTTGCGCTTGACTGCCCTCCGCAGATCGTACCACCTGGCTTGGCATTCATTCCTGGTCCTTCTGATGGGTGCAAGAGCATTCCCCCAATCGACGATCCTCTGCCACAGGCGTGATTTTTGAGCTATGCTGGTCTGTCTGACCAATGTTCCAAAGAGCTGTGGCTCGACTCTGATGTCTTCATTGACAAGGATCTCCAGCTCCTCCCTTGTGAACTTTGGATTCTTGTCTGTGGGCATGGTGTGGGGTGAGGGTGTGGATGGTTGTGGGTGTGTGGGTCTGAATGTGACGTTGTGGGTGTGAATGTGTAGAGGGGGTATGTGTGAAGGAGGTTGTGTGAAGGTGTATATGGTAAGGTGGATGGGTGCAGTTGTTGTGCTCTGTAGCTGCAGTGAGTCTGTTGCAAAGGCTCATGGTTTGTGTGTGTGGGCCCTTTTTATTGGTCCATTTGTGGGTGTGGCTCAGTTTGAATTTTTGGTGGGTGTGTCATAAGAGGTGGTTGTGAGTTTGCCCCTCTGTTTGCCTGTTTGGATGTGTCCAGGTGTGTCCTTTCCATTATTTGTGCAGTGTAGACGTGTTTTGTGGTGTTGTGCGAGTCGAATAGGCCCTCCTTGTGTCCGTGGTTCAGTACGGTACAGGGGTACGAGTCGTACAGACACACGGCCCCATGCGTTGTGTATGTACGGCGCGTAGGCCGCCATTGCTATGTACGGTGCGTACACCGCCATCGCTATGTACAGTGCGTACACGCCATCGCTTATGTATGGTGCGTACACCGCCATCGTATGTACAGTGCGTGCACCGCCATCGCTTATGTACGGTGCGTACACCGACATTGCTATATACGGTGCGTACACCGCCATCGCTTATGTACGGTGTGTACACCGACATTGCTACTGTACGGTGCGTACACCGACATTGCTATATACGGTGCGTACACCGCCATCGCTTATGTACGTGGGCGTACCCCGACATTGCTACTGTACGGTGCGTACACAGACATTGCATTTGTACAAGTCATTCCCCGTGTACGGGACGGACGTTTTCTGTACAAATCGTAAATCGGTAAGCCGGTCCGGATCGTACTTGCACGCTCCGACTGTGTTTTTACGATTCGTACGGAAAAGTGTCCGGGTCTGTCTCGTACAACTTTTCCCGCTACGATTTGTACGGATTGGGCCGATCCGTATGTACTTTTTCCCGTACGAATCGTACTTCATGGGTCGGACGTGACTTGTACGATTCGTACGGAAAAAAATACGGATACGAGTTGTACGGCAAAAAAAAATACAGGATCGGAATCGGCCCCTAAGTGTTGATTTAGGAATTACTTTAACATGTGCGACCTCCTCGTTTATGGGTGAATTATGTTGGAAAAACACACTCCCACACCGGAAGGGTGGTGGTGTTCTTCCGGACACACTATGGTAGCTTGGCTCGAGTGGTCAGGAATCAGGCACCGTGCTAAGCATACGATATACCCATACAATAACCATGCGTGCATCCGTTCCAAAAACGACTCTACACCGTAAAAATTATGAAAATATCTTTCTTTATCTTCTTTTTCTCTTAGTTGCTGATTAGATAAATAATAAGACAATCACAATATACAAGGCTTTTTAAATAGTGCAGGTCAAATAAATACTGTCTTAAGGATTCAATAAATAGGGGCGATCATAAATAATTAAGGCATAAATATGAGTGCAATACAGATAGGCAATTAAATATTCTGAGGCAATAAATACTGCAAACCAATAAATATTGTGCGTCAATAAATACTGTGGAACAATAAATACAGCGAAGCAATAAATAGGTTAAATACAATAAATACAGTGCTCTCAATAAATAATTAAAAGCTGACAGTGACACTTATAGAATCAGATCACATTTCGATTATTATGGGCTGATTTGGCCCAGGCACAGCTTGTGGTTAGGTGGATGGCTTGAGGGTGTCTACTCCCTGGCTTGGACAAGGCTGAGGCCTAAACTGCGGTAGATTAAGGGGGGATTCTAGAGATCTGGCTCTCCCACTCTACACAACCCCACTGAATTAGTCTCAGCTCACCCCTGGCACAGTCCAGCTGGTTCCAGCACCTCCCTAGCCCCTTAGAGTTGTCTCTCAGGTCTCCACAGGGCCTTAGGCGCCCTCTACTCCACTTACTGCCCTTTTTCTGAAGCTCCGACGCCGCTGGAGTCGTGTCGACGCCGTGAGGCGGTTCCGGTTCGATGTCGGCGGCCTCGGCGCAATGTCAGTTCTCGACGACGCCGGTAGGCGGTTCCGGTTCGATGTCGGCGGCCTCGGTTCGATCTCGACCTCCGATTCGATGACGTCGGGCAGTCTTGGCTCGGTGTCGACGTCGGGCGGCTCCGGTCCGATGGCGACCTCGGATTCGATGACGTCGGCCGGCCTTGGCTCGATGTCGACTTCCGGCGGCTCCGGAGTGCAATCTCCACTCCCGACCTCCGGTGCTCCTCTCCTCAGGTTTCCGGCGACTCCGGAGTGCGACCTCCACTCCCGACCTCCGGCACGATTCTCCTCAGGTTCCGGCGACTCCGGAGTGCGATCTCCACTCCCGACCTCCGGCACGCTTCACCTCGGTCTCCGACGACTCCGGAGGGCGGACTTCACTCCTCCGATGACGCCGCTCACTCGACCTCGGGTGACTTCCTCCTCGACCTCTGGTACTCTCCACGACCTCCGTCGGCGCCCTCTCTCGACCTCCGGCGGCTCCGGGTACGACGTCTGCTTTCCAGTCAGCGCCGCTTCTCCACCTCGGGCTCCAGGTCTCAGGCTACTCGACGCCGGACTCCAGGGAAACCAGTATCCAGGTCAGGATCTTGCTGTTCTCTGTTTCTAAGGCCTGTTCCTGCTGTCCAGGTCCTTAGGATGGTTTTTCTTGCTTCTTCCCACACAGGGCTCCAGGCTGGGCTCAGTCAGTAGGGACTAGTATCAAGGGTGGGTTTATGGACCCCACTCCAGGCACAAGTTTCCACCCCTGCTGCTTCACTCCTTCCTCCTTCAGGTTTCTGCTGCTCTCTCTTCACCAGTCAGGTGCCAACTGCCAGCTCCAACTGCCAACTCTCTGTCTTAGCTTCCCAACATTCTAAACCGCCTCCAACTGTCACAGGGTTCCAGAATGTTGCAGAAGGTTCTAGTAGGTTCAGTGGGTGCTGGTGATGTCACAGGTGGCCACCATTTTGTGCTCCAGGCCCTCAGACAGAAGTTTCAGGGGTAAATAAAATGGCTCCCTGAATCTGCATCAACACTAAAAAGTCTGGTGGTTCCCAAAAAGGAAAAATACCAACAGGGTTTGAGGCAAAAGTGGGACAAAATAAATAATGATGAGGAGGGACCACCCAAAGGGCTGACAGGTCTAACATTGGTGCTCCAACCGAGAGACTGCCCTGCTCAGAGGAGCATCACTCAGGACAATAAAGACACAAGGAAAGGGAACTGGCACAAACTGTTTCTGAAAAGGCAGTCTGTAACTTCACATCCCATGTCTGCCATCTCTTTATATAAGTAGGGGCGGTTGACCCACATGGTGTTCCAGTTCTAAGTTCTCTTCAACTGAGGAGGGTATACTCTGCATAGTACTTCGATCACATGCTTGCAAGGGCTTCGTTTGCCGGACAGAGAGCTCCCCATAGATGATGGACTTTTACCTGCAGTCCCATCAGAAGAAAGAGTTGTTGAGTTGTCCTGGGTCCTGAAGAGTCCTGCCTGAACGTGAGGAAAGCAGTGTGCCAACCCTGCAAGTAGAGCAGATCATTGGAAGTGGCTACAGCAATTGACCCTGGTAGAGGGGTCAGTCCAAAAGAGACTTGCAGCCTGAATGATGATCACAATCAGGAGCACCATTCAATCTATGGAGCTTCATCAGAGGAGCTGCAGCACTGCTGAAGAGCGTCATGCAATTTCTTCATGTAATCCCCATCGTCGCTGCTAAAACACTTGAACTGGGTGTGCCTGATGTTCACCATCACTACCACTGAGGTTCAAGTGCTAAAAGGGGTTCACGTGGCCCAGTTTGCAGAGTCATAGTAAGACAGGCCCAAGGACAGTAGAGACAAATGATCCCAATAATACACCTGTGGCCCAGTAGCACCGCCTGCCCCTTGTCCTCGTGAACATGGTCTGACAATACTAAATTTGGCCCTTAATGTGAACTGTTTTTTGAATGTTTTGAGATCATGTTACTGTTATTGACTGATAACCCATTTTCTGGGGGAAACAGCCTTTACAATGCAGGCTTAGCCATGTGTGCTGTTTCCACACTTGAGGAATAATGCTTGCTTAAACCACTCATCTGCCTTAACCAAGCATATTCATGGTTAAGGCAGTCAGCGGTCTAGATGTGCAGATGGGTGGGAAGAGGGACAGAAAGGATCGGGAGGGAAGCTCCTGGATGCAACCTGGTAAGTGGGGCTTGGCCTTGGTTTGGGGGTAGTTTTTAGGGGTGGGGTCAGTTTTAGGGCTCAGGGCGGGGGAGCTAGGTTGAGGGTAGTTGTTTGGACAGAGGCCAAGTGTTATGGCTCAGGGTGAGGAGTCAGTGTGTTTTAAGGACTGGGGCAAGTTGGATTGTAGGGCTGGGATATTGGGTGTTAGGATGCAAGCCACCTTAGAGCTGCTGCTACAAATGAGCCATGGCAGCTCAAAAACACTGGAGTGGAAACCAAAATGAAGGGGAAAAAAATGGGAAGTCAATGCATCATGCAAAAGCTCAATGAACCCAGATGTAGGAACACAAAAACATTTTTTTTGATTTGTGCTAGGGAAGCTGGACGATAATCAAGTTAATCCATAAACGTGTAAGCACAGTACGTAGCAACAGCTTCCAAAAGGAAATCATTGGAATGAGTTGCAAAAGATTCCGCCATCCAGTTTAGCAAGGTAAACGAACATACATGTTCTTCGACCACTGGAGCCTCTAGCACGTTCAGAGGACAACTGGCGTGTTCTTCTAAATAACTTCGTGCCAAGAAGTCATACGCTGCCGTTCCGATGTCCCAGTTCCCAAGGACTCCATGTGCCGCTCCACAGGCCATAATCCTAACACCAGAACAGTCCAACTCATGAGCCACTAATGGACTCATTAGTCGAGCACAATCCGGGGCAGGAGACACCGAGTTTGACAAGCACAAATCCAGAGCCCATTCGAAAGGACAATCTGGGCAATGAAAAACAGGTTGTACGCATGTAAAGTAGGCAAACCGGAAGGATAATCCATATGCTATGCTCAGGGTTGCCAGTGGTAAAGTTCCCTAGTATTCAAGCATCCGGTTACGAACATGGAGGAGCCGGGCCAGGCTGTTGCGTGACACTCAGTGTGCAGCCATTGCGCAGTACGCAGACCAACAGCAGCATGCCAGTCACGAGGGCGAGAATCAATGGGAGCCCTCCAAAGACGCTGGAAAAAATAGAATGAAAAAAGGCCGGTATCACACCAAAAATAGTTTGGAAGGGGGTCACGAGGCCAGAGCCCACAATTTTGAAAAAGTGCACCAAGCCAGTTGTTGACGAGGCGTTAAATATAGTTTGAATCAGGGCACCAAAATGAAGTGGGAGATCAGTATTTAAAAGAGTCTGCACCTCGTTACGGGTGTTAGATACGTGAAGGACAAATGTTTCACGGGACAAAGTCAGAGCGACCTCTTTTTGAGACAATAGAGCCCTTATTCTGCTCATCTTGTTGAACTCTGCCTTCAAGGTTGAAATGGAAGGCCAGATGGATACATCCAGCCGCCCATGCGGGGGTGGGAAAAGGACGTTGTTACAACAGACTACTCTGTGATACAGTCACAATGTAGGGAATTCCCAATAGCATTCCGCAACAAGCCTCTTTATTCAAAAGCAAATAACTACCGTTAGCTAGCAACGTAGAAGAAGGTGTAATAGCTGGCACTGGAATCCCTTTCAGGACGCATGCTAAATTAGGCGCTTGCACATTCCACGCGCCATGCAATTGGATGTGCCTACAAACTACAGAATGATCAGGTGTGGAAGAGCATTCCTCACCTTTCAAATAAACTTCTTTACCTTCTCTCATGTACCTGTATGTAAATGGGAGTGACCATACCTCATGCAGGAAAGCAGTACCCAATGGTTCATATCTGCCTAGGACATAATGTTTCATGCCCAAACTGAATTTAAACAATGGAAATGGCAATGTGATTAACCCGTGGATAAGCCACACAGCTGAGTTCAATTCGGCTACTGAGAAAGGCAAAGGTTCTAACTTTTCAATATGCAGTAATGAGTATGTTGCATCCTTCATGGACATGAATTGTTGTTTCGCCGTTAGATTAAAAGGAAGGAATAATGATGAAACATTCATATAGTCCCAGGGGACTTTCCCAGCTTTTAACGTTGGCAATGTCCATGCAAACTGCATTATAGAACGCAATTGATTCTGACCATGATATAAAACAGACACATCATCCTGCACGATATCAACAACAGATGAAACAATATTATCTAATGTGTAAATTCTGGAAGAAAGGGTTTTAATGCTATTATCTATAACCGATAGCACTTTTTCCATGTTGGCTTGATCAGCATGCCTAAACACCTGAGACAACAGACCTTAGAGAAGACTTTCAGAAAACTTCTCAAAACTTGGATCTTTAATCTCCCCGACGACTGGACTAAAGCCGCCATCTAGCCTCCCTCGCACCTACCTTTGACCGGGCATCCAGGTTTTTCAGCGCCATGATGCTCCCTCCGGAGCGAACGTTGCGCTTTATAAATACCCCCTCAAATATCAAATATCAAATAGCCCTCAATATGGAAGCAGCTTCAATTTGTGATAGCTTCCAAACCTCGTTATAAATAGCATACACCCATCTCTTGGACCTGCCACCCAACTTTAACAGATGCCAAGGTGAAGTGTTGTAGCCAAGACTGGCATAACTTCCCAACGGAGTAGGTAGTAACCGAATGAGAAGATTCAAAGCTGGGGTATACCCAGGCGTCAGACCCAAAAAACGATGTTGACAGGAATCTGAACTCGTCTGCCAAGTCAACCATCCTTCAGAGTTGAACTTAGAAATATTGAAGGATGAATTAGTAATGTACGACTGCAAAGCATCAAGGGAAAGCTCTGTATGATTATCCCAATTCGGGTAAGCACCCAGATCTGGAATAGATGGGGAATTCAGTTTTTTAGAAGTAACCAATCCAAAGCAGGTGGTCTGAAAAATAGTCGAATTCAAAAACAACATGTGGTTCGGGATGAGGCAGGCACGATGCAAAGCTTCTGTTCCTTGTACCTGCCATGGTTTAGAACCCCAGACAGACTTAAGATCAATAGTATCTTTCCACAGATCATAACCCCTGACCGCTAAATCATCCAAAAAGGATTTGGAATATAATAATTTAGTGTGTGTCAGCCTAACCTTCGAGGCAGACTCTGCTGCCATTTTAAAATAAAAGGCGGCAGGTTTGGAAACACCGAAATCAGTAAAATAGGCACATTTGTTCACCAATGTGCTTGCGCTGCCTAACATTGGCGTTGGACAATGTTCCCATTGTGTATAATTTACAAAATTACGAAACGTGTTGACTTTATGTAGGAAATGATTGCCATAATGCTGATAGCAAAACAACACTCCGTAATTAGCAGTGTCTAAATACAAATCTTCAGCATCAAAAGCGGCATAATATTTCAAATCAGAAAACAGTGCTTCTATGGCCTGAACGTCTCAATCATCAGAGTGGATGTTTTGTTTGACCACATCTCCCATAGAAACACGAAATACATTTGGTACATTGATAACCTCAGTCGGACCATGAATCTGAAATTTAACAGCATCCCACGCAATCCCATCTAACACAGGCCAGGCAGTAATATTCACAAAAGTCTGGTCTCGTTTCATGATGTGTGATGAGGAGTGAGGGGCCAAAGTTCCATCAATTAGTCTAATTGTAGATCCTTCTTTTAGGTAGTGTCCGTTCACTAGACGAAAAAATACCACTACAAATCCGATGGACATAAATAAAAA
Source organism: Triturus cristatus (assembly GCF_964204655.1). NCBI lineage: Eukaryota > Metazoa > Chordata > Amphibia > Caudata > Salamandridae > Triturus > Triturus cristatus. The sequence continues at coordinate 258,683,493 of NC_140593.1, read as the reverse complement.
AACACATATGAGCATCAGCCAAATGTAAGTCCAAGGGGGAATCAAAAAATGTCTTTTAAACCAAACAGCAAAAATAGAAACTTTTGATGGGGCCCTGGAAATCATAGAGTTAGTATCAAAGGAGAAACGTGACTGGGTAACTGCGGTTGATTGTAAAACAGGTAATGTTACATCTGTAGGATAAGCATACTCCGTATCTTCAAGTAGACCACCAGCCGGTGGTATCAATAAAGGATCAGTAACGGTGTGCATCTCGATGGCAACATCAGGCATGGTGTTAGGAGCCGGAGCCAAAACAGAATTTCTCAGCATCGCAGGGCAAGAGACCGCTGGAGTCATACTAAGAAGAATCGGCCACTCGCTGTAGTTTGACATTGTCAATGGAGATGTACCTGTTATCCTTGCGACCAGGAAGTGGAGGTAAAATGACTGTTCTTGTACCCTGCACGCCGAGCACTGGAACCGGGGCACGATAAGAGAGGCCAAACTCCTTCTTGTTCTCCACCTTCTCACGGACCAGGTCAACAACTCGAGGTAGCCAGCCAACTACCGGAATCTGAAGTGCAGCATCAGATGTTGAGGGCATGTGTTCCTTCGCGAGACTATCTCTAGCCTCTTGTAGAGTCTGTAACACAGCACAGTGATAATCTACGTCAAAGGGTGCGGCAGACACCGCCATGTCTAGACCATCAAGGTCCAGGACAAACATTTTTATACCAAAGAGCATCATGTATGGGGTCCGCCCACCCAGAGACCTTCTAGGGAGATTATTAAGTGCATGTTGGACGTTATACAAGTGGGCTAACCAGTTCCGACCAGTGCCTAAAACCCTAGCTGTCAAGGATTGCTTTAAGTCACGGTTCATCCGCTCCACTACACTATTACCCTCAGGTTGGTATGGAGACGAAAATTTGACTTGGACCCCCACATTTTTCATGGCTTCTTTGTACGCCTTAGAGGCGAACGCAGGGCCCTGATCAGAATGAAAGGTACCACGCGCAAAACTTCCCACAAAGACATGCAAATCCCTGATGACAGTACGGGCATCAGCACTCCTTTGTGGCCATACCCACAGAAAACGTGTGCACGAATCCACTGCAACTAAGATATACTTGTACGCAGTTTCAGAGGAGAATGGACCGCAGTGATCCAGATAAACACACCGAAGTGGTTTATTGGATATGTACAACTGAGTTTGTGGTGGACGCGCAGCAGTTGAAGGTTTAATCTGCTGGCAAATGTCACAATCAAGAACATAAGTGCGAGCCTGTTTATATAACCCGCGCCACCAGTGACGTTGTTGTAACAGAGAAACAGTTGCTGCAACGCCGGCATGGGCAGACGCCATACCCTCGTGAGCCACTGATATCAGAGATGGTCTGCAGTCCGCGTTGGGAATCAATCTGTCACCAACGTCGTTAATTCTCACTAATGGGACTTTATCAGGACTTAAGTGATAATGGTAACGAGAAGGGAACCCTCTCGGGAAATTACCTCCCTTCTCTGTAGCAGCAATAGCCGCCAAGATGTCATCATCGATCTTACTTTTGGATCTTGTAACTGCTGCTACTAAATATGTCGCCACTGCTGTTTTGCTGCTTCGTCAGCTAAGCTGTTTCCGACAGCGTGGACACCAACTCGCTGGTGCCCAAGATTGTGAATTACATTCATGAGAGGCAGATGTTCTTTAAGTTCTGCCACTCGAACCCAAAGCATTTTATGCTTAATTGTGCTACCTTTGGAATCACGATATTAATTTTGAGACCAAAAGAAAAGATTGTCGTTAAATGACGGCACACAGTAAAACGAGTCACTTACTATAAGAGTAGTGACTCGAGGATCAGCAAACTCCAGTGCAAGCACCAGAGCACGTAGCTCCGCCAATTGTGCCGTACAATCACCCAATGACTGTGTATGCACGACATCAGATTGGAATTTACCATTTACGAAAGTACATGCCACAATTGCGCAAGCTGCTGAATAGGCGTGCTTTGATCCCGTCGTCGGTTGCGCCGAACCGTCAGTATAAATGACACAATGGTAATTTTCGAGCGGGCACAAAGACAGAGGAGCTGGATGAACAAATTCATATTGCAAGTCTCCTGAGTCTGTAACGAGGCATCAAAGATTTAATAGCCATGTTTAACAATAATTTTTCTTTTTGTGTGTATATGTATTAATATGTAATTAGTTGACCAGATATGCAATGATATAGTACCCACAACAATAATTGTTTATATCAAAAAAGGCAATATTGAAAAAATGAAATGATTGATGGTACACATGCTCATAAACAAATGTATAGAGTTATAAATAAATAATAAAAGGATAGAAACAACTTAGTTTCTTTGGGGTCATAATTGGTCAATAAGATAACATCAGACATATTTGTGCTCTTTTATTATATTGTTTGTATACGAGTCCACTGTTTTTGTATAAGTTTCCTATTTATCGTTTCACGAATATTTGCTTTAATACCCTGAGATAGGAAACTAAATTAGGGGTACCCTTGTTACACTACACTATATATCAAAGATGTAAGTGACATCTGGCGATGTCAGAGAAGTGACCCATTGTATCCAATGTGGATGCAAAGCTTTTGAATTGGGTACACTGGCTTTCGTAACCACCTCTAGGGCAGGATACTAGAGTGGCTCCCCCTGACAGACTATATGATATAGTCCTCTCAATCGAAGGTGACATACAACGCACAATGCAAGGGATTTTTGGGCATAATCTGACCTCTTCCTATGACATTCTCTTGGCGGAGGCAGACTGGCCCCCGACTTTCATTTTAGATGCTCCTAGAGGGGAGGAGGGGAGGAGGTTATCCTCTCGTCCTTTGCGCATACTGTGCCAAAGGAGCATGCTGAAAGATTTGCCGCGGAGTGGGCTCAGGTGCTAGCAACGGCTTTGTATCGTACTCAGGTAGGCTGGGATAAATTATCCCCCAGCCATGAGATTCCCTTACGGTCTATGCCTCAACCACAACCACAATATCCCATGCGCCGCGAAGCTAGATCTCACGTCGCGGAAATCCTTGATTAATTGGAATATCAGGGTGTTATTGAAACATGTGTGTCACCAATGAATAATCCTTTATTCACTGTAACGAAGCCTGATGGGTCATACCGCCTAGTTTTGGATTACCGGCACCTAAACTCTCATTGCCGGACGTGCGCGGTACAGAATACCCACAGTTCAGCCCTAGTTGATAGTCTTGTGCGTAAAAGGTTTAAAACCACACTTGACATATCTAATGGCTTTTACAGCCATAACCTGTCCTCTATTAGTAGTCAGTGGACAGCATTTACATCGGGCGGCAAGCAAAAACAATCGAAAAGATTGGCCATGGGCTATAAAAATAGCCCTGGTGTCTTTGCCGCACGTGTAGTCTCTCTGTTAGAGAGCATTGACCCGGATGCGTACTCGTATTTTGATGATATTTATCTCACGGACAACGAGTTGTGGCCGCATCTGTGTCACGTTGATTGCATTATTGTTATGTTTTCAGACTTCGGTTACAAATTCTACTTTGCGAAGTCTCACATTGCAAAGTGTACAGTGTTGTTTTTGGGCTACGAGCTCAACAATGAGGGTCGAGGTTTAGCTCCCCACTTTCTGGAAAAGTGCGCATGTCTGCGTGCTCCTACGACTTTGAATAAATTACAGTCTTTACTGGGCTTTCTGAATTTTGGTCGTATGTACATTCTTGATTATGCCCAGCGTATCAAGCCGCTATATGCCTTGGTACAACCTACTTTTTCCAAATTGAGCTGGCTGCTGGAGCATTCAGCCATTTTGCAGTCATTACAGGCTGATCTTCTTGCTTCAAAATACTTACTGACGCGTGATAACCACACAAACCTGGTAATAAGAATTGTGCCAGGTGCGGTGGGTTTCACGTACTTAACGTTCAATGAGGACGACACCGTCCCCAATGCATACAAGTCATACTTGTACACTTCGGCTGAACTGCACTTTTCCTCTGTCGAAAAAGTTTTGACTGCTGTACAGATGGCGATTCTTAAAGAACGTGCGCTGTCGCAAGGAAAACGCATGTTGGTGGTCACACCGTATCCTGCTCTAGAGGCGGTTACGTAAGCCAGTGTACCCAATTCAAAAGCTTTGCATCCACGTTGGATACAATGGGCCACTCCATGTTGCACCATTGTCTCCCTTCTCTCCCTCTACGATATCGCTTACCCTTTCTGTACATTTAAGTATTTCCATTGCTTTTATTACTTTTTATTTCTTACCCTCAGTGAGTCACTGTTCATCAGCTCAGAGCATCCTACAGGTCCACAGATGCAGCTTCCAGTCAACCTGCTAGGACCATTCACCATATCAGAGCACCTAGCAGTCTCCTCATGCTGATCCCATGTGTCACCACACCTTCCACACGGCTGCTTCTTATCATTTCAGAATACCTGATAGGCCTCCACTTGCAGCATCTGTGGGGTGGTTGGTTCCATTTATTTTGCCATCGTAAGCCAATACTTGTCTTAAATTATAATTATGCTATTAATTGTTGAGAGAAAGTGAAATAATATTTGGAATGGGTGGCAGTCCATTGCAAATAATAAGGTCACGGTCTACATAAAGGTTTTAGTAATTTAAACCTGAGTTCAACCCTTTGTAACTAACTAACAACAATGTATAAAGCATTTAGAAGTATACTAAAAACTGTATCAAAGTAACACAATACAAATCCCACTCCAAGTCATAAAAATACAGAATAATTTAATCAACAAAATGACACCAAAAAGACAAAAATCCAATAAGTGGAATTGGAGAAATACATTTTCAAGTTTTAAATGAAAATAGCACCGAAAAGCTCTAAGTGCCGATGTGGGTCAAATAGTCGCAGTAGATTGGGACCTAGGCATGATTTCATGCCAACCACAAAGGAGAGCGGGTTGTATACGCCAACTAGGTTAGTCCTGGTCTGAGGTTCTACCTCAGGACCTTTTTTTGGAAGTCAAAATTCTTTAGTATGGACAAGATAGCATGCTGGATCTGCCGAAGTGCTAAGCCAGATAGGCTTTGGATGAGGTCCCTGTTCCGCTGTTGTTTTTGGGAAAATCTAAGGGCAGGTAAGTTTGAATTTTGCACCCAGTGAAATCTTTTTATTGGTTTGATACTTTTGTCACCTTTGTCCGGCCAAGATTTTTACCTTCGGACTTAGGACCCTATATATATATATATAAATATATTAGCGATATGTATACTCCATCGCAATAGTGATGGAGTATACATACTTCCAATATGAAAGTCCACCTCCCGCGTTAATTGTGTGCGGATTTTCGGTTTGACCACAATGGATAATACTCTGTCTCCTCCGTTGCCAAACTTCTCTGACGCCCCTCGGAAGCAAGGGCCATCAGAGAGTTGACTAGATGCCCACCCGCCCAATCTAGATGCGTGGAAATGTGGAAAAATGTTACTGTTCCTTACTGCCTGGTAAAACCAGGTGGTAAGGGACAGTAAACTCATCATAAAACTCCCCTTGCCAAGGGAGAAGACTTCCATAGAGAGGGGAGCAGGACCCAGGACCTCAGGAACAGCACCTGAGCGTCAATGCTTACTCAAGCAGAGGCCACCAGGAGGGTCCAGGTCATGTCCAGTTGGTTCTGGTCATCCGGGCTCTTCAGGAAAAGGCTTCTTCCAGCTTGTTGTGTCCCTGTAGCTTACACAGGAGGTCAGGAAACTGACCCTTGAAGTCTACTTCTTTGTCCTGAGTTAACATGGGAGTGGGTCCAGCCCATCTGGTCCACTCACCAGGCTCAAATAGCAGGTGCAGTCATTCTTCTGTTCTTTTACAGATCCAGTAGTGTTTTGAAGAAGGTGTCTTGGGGTGCCATGTTTATGGGTGACAATAGCTTGTGGGTTGGGTAACTCAATGCCCCTACTTAACCAATAGGGTAAAAGGTCCCAGGGACAACCCTACTTACTTTTGCAGTAGTTCTTGTGTGCCCACTGCAAACAATCCCACAGTGCCCCTCAGTCACCAAATTCAATATGGAGAAACCCTTCTCTCTCTGTGCAGAGCTTGTGTGTACACCCTGAGGTGTGGCCAGGGTAATGAGCTGTCCCTTCCTCCTTGGTCACTCCAAGCCAGTTCTGGGGGCCGTTGTTCTCCTATTGGGTGTGGTGCCTGCCTGACTGGTAGGACAAAAGAGGGAACCTGTTCAAGTGTCAACTGACAAATGCTTGTGGCACGGGATGCTATTTTGAAGTACATTAGGGGCCACATGTACTAACATTTCCATTTGTGATTTTCTAATAGCGAATTTTTGTGATTTGTTTTTAGAAATCGCAAACAGCTACATACAACAGTGTGTTTTACACTGTTAGTGATTCCTGGTGATTCTCAATTGACCTACCTCATTAATATTTATGAGGTAGGTCACAATTTGCGACCCATTGGGAATCGTTAAAAACCCAGTAATTGTGGCTTACTTGGGATAGCAAGGCACCATGTCTAAGTTTGCTTTTAAATCAAGCGTAAAGGAAAAAGTGATGCATTTCAAAAAGAAAAATGTAAAGTTTTATTTTTATTTTTTAAGAGCAGGAAGTGGTCCGTGAGACCACTGCCTCTCCTTAATTTTTTTTTATCTTATACTTTCACAAAGGGGAAGGATTTGGGATTGGTTTGCCACCAAATTTAATTTGGTGGTAAAATGCAAATGTTTTGTGACCACATTTTAGTAGCAACACATTTATACATACCACTGCGAGTCGCTATTAGGAAGGGACGCCCTTAACACCCCCCTTCCTAATACCGAATTGCTCTTCTATTTTGAGATTCGGTAATAGATTACCACATAGTAAAATAGGGTTTGGTACAAAGTAAAAGGCTTTTTACAGGTTACAAACAGCTCGATTCATTTTGCAACCGAGAACGAGCTAAGTACATGTGGCCCCACGTTACTGGGCACTGCCCAAAGGTCTACTTGCCAGAGGAAAAAAACCTCCCCACAGCCAGGCTACTGTCTCTGCTCTGGGATAATTTTTCACACCTCATCAGGACCATTCTCTAGGTGGGTGACAGGGGCTTTAGGCAGGAAAAAGGAATCTTTCTAAAAGTCTTTTTACCATAATATCTACAAAAAATCTGACTTGACCATTGAATTGAGATTTTATTAAATATTTAGGAGAGTCCTTGAATTATTTTTCTAGCTGGTAACCAGCCTCAGATAGTAGAAATAATAGGTAAATTGCTTCACAATGTTTCCAGACAGCTTTTTACACTGAAAATTGCTTTTGGGGGCTAGGGTCTATAAAGACATTAATTTTAAAATTCTGCATGTTCTAGTTTCAACTAAAATACACCTTGCAATGTGGGCTACAAGGCCTATACAGGGGGTGACTTATTAATATTGAAAGGAGGTTTCCTTCTGTCAAAAAAATTGATTTTCAGCTCTGTTGCAATTTTAAATCTGCAGCAACCAGCTACAGTGATAGTCTTGGAGTCAGATTTGTCTTGCACCACTAGTGGATGGTGCAGTAGGGCTGTAGTTCATAGGTGGCATCTAACATTCCATGCCATGGGTATACTGTAGCCAAAAAATACTATGGTGTTCAGGGAAGTTAAATATGCCAATTTTGGGTTAAGCCACTTTGAGTATGTTTTAGTGATGAGAGCAAATGCACGGGGACCTGGTCAGCAGAGTTCCAATACAGAGTCAGAAAACCAGCAGCATTATTCCACAGAAAATGGGGGTGACCGTGGAAAAAAGCACTCTTTATAATATTTAGAACTAACCATTAATTATGTGTAACTAATAATTTTGCAATTTTATGTGAAATTAATAAGCCTTCATTTCTAATTTAATTCTAATTGAATTTACTTAAGCAAACCTAACCCTAATTAAATAAATACCCTTAAATTAGTGCCATCTTGTTCCTTTTATTTTTTTCCATTTCAATTAAAGAAAATAAAATGTTCAATAAATATTTAGGCAAGTAACTAAATATTAATAATAATGACATATTTTGGGAGATCCATTTTTAATTTGACTCTTTATTAAATAGAAAAGGGTTAATGATAATATTAGTCAATTTTATTTCTTATAATAAAGAAATGTACTTCAATCGGGGAAAACCCCATGCAAGGTTCTCATCTCTTTGTTTTAATTAATGAAACACGTTTCTGTTTTTGATTTTGTATGCTTGCTTATGATCATGAATGGCATACAGTGTAGGTCATCTCCATGTGGCGCTAAAAATGTAATTATCAGATGAAGTGGTGATAGTGAAGCAGTGGGGGTACACTATTTTAGACACTGCAATTCCTAATATTAATTAATCAAGCCATATATCCTCCCAGTGTTGCAGAACAAGAATACCTTGTTGCAAAAGCAGGCTATAATATTTCCTGGACCAATGGCAGTGATACGTGCTTGTACTGAGCAACTTCCACTTATTATTATTTTTTTTTTGCAGAGTTTTATATACCGTGAACTTGACCCGAATCCGGTATCAGAGCACTTTACATAGCACCAGTTACGTTACATGAGGACACACATTCATTTTTGTTAGGCACGGGGAGATTCAGTGATTTGCCCAGAATCACAGGATGTTCAGCGTCAGTCCTGAGTAGGGGTGGGCGGAATTTGCGTAGTCGTGTTACGCAAATCTCTGCGAAATGGTTTAAAATCTCCGCGAACACGCAGAAATTCCGCGAACACGCGGAATTGCTTGTTCGCGATGCTTTTTTCCTGTTCGCGACCGCTGTTTGCGTGCTCGGGAGGAAATATCTCGCGAACACGCATTTTGAGATCGCGAACAAGCAAAAATTCCGCGAAGCCGCGGAAAGCAGAATTTTGGGCAATTCCGCGTTCTCCGCGGAACGCGAAATTACCTAAATTCCGCAAATTCCGCGAGCGGAACGGAATTTACCACCCAGGCCTGGTCCTGAGACTCAAACCCAGTTTCCCAGATTCGAGGTCGACCGCCCTAGCCGTTAGGCCAACTCCTCTTTATATGGTTATTTATACTGACAACAAATTTTATGCACTCTTGTATTAGGGAACTCAATTACAGGGAGACAAAATGATTTTCAAACTGGAAAACTCATGTAGATCTTAATTCTCCACAGATAGCATCATGGAAACCAAACAAAAGGATTTTTCATCATAGGTAGTGAAATTTAAGAAGCTGTATCTATTTTGGTTAGGTTTCGAGATTATAAGCTCAACAATAGATGTAGGAAATGATGTACCTTATTGTACATCCTGGGTTACCACTTTCTAGGAGGTCTTACTTACTTCGAAGTTCTACGGAGTCTGTCAGGAATCAAGAGGGTCCTGTCATCTCTAACTCACAAGACACTACATCTTCCCCTTTGTTAAATAAAAAGGGCCAAAAATACATCTATACATTACACCTCTTCAATAAGTTGTTTTGGTGCTCGAATCAATAACCCAGATCTGGTCATGTGAGGCTGAGGAGATACTGGAGAAGGGTCCATGATTGGCATTGGTGACGGAGACCTCTGTACGGTCATTGGACTCCCTGGACTCTCAGGTGGACATTTGGAGTTGACAAAGGTTGAGGCAGGTGTTTAATATTCAAACAATCTAGTACAATAGACTTTCCAGGACAGTGAGCAGTAACCATGTGTCCTACACTGGTCGCAACCCTCTGGGGGTCAGCCTCAAAAGGAACATCAGTCTTACTTTTCCCTTTCTGCCTGATGATCACTTGGTCTCCTGTGTTAAACGCTGTGTTCCTTGAGCTGCCGTGTCAGTCTATTTAGGTCTTCATTTTGTATTTGTGAGATGAATCAATGGTTCGAAGTTCATCAATGTCAAAAGATCTCTAATTGGTCCATTGTGGCACTTTGGTGCCCAAGGCTCTCCCAAACATTAAAGTAGCAGGGCTTTCACCTGTTGTGGAATGCAGAGTTAACCTTTATGCACCAAGCGCAGATTGAAGAACTGATTTGAGTTCAAGTTTTTTCAGCACAGCATGCTCAACGGTCTTCTTTAGGGTACTCATAAATCTCTCAACTACACCATTTGCCTGTGGCCAGAAAAGTGTGCTTCTCAGATCCTTGACACTTAAATGAGTGAGAAAGTCTTTACATTTTCGACTATTGAAAGGCAGGCTGTTGTCATTGATTTTAAAATTGATTTCTAGTCTCTCGGTGACTCTGTTTTGAGTAATGGAGAACAAATCTTCCACCAGAGGACACCAGGAATATTCGTCAACAAAGAAATCAACTGCAATCTTCTCCCATACATGCTTTGGCAGATCAGACATGCTTAACGGAAATTGGGACTTTCCCAGATGATAAACAGCTGCAGAAATGACAGGCTTCCAATTCGTCTTCAACTCTTTCATCAACACTGGGGTATCACACTCAGTCTTGTAAGGCTCATTTCGGAGCAACAACCACACGGGGTCCCTCATTGGCCAGTTTAATAATTTGTTGTCTCAGACAGACTCTCTGGCATGACAATTCTCAACCCTCATAAGATGATGCCTTCTGGAGTAACTGAAAGTTCTTCTTGCACATTTTTGAATTTCTGCTATTCAAGGTTGTCATGAAGAATTTGAGTATGTTTTCGCCATGACTGGTGTCTAATAATGTCTTGGAATATTAGCAAATCACAGTAGTACTCGTGGCAGCAATGATTTCTTATACCAATATGGCATCGGAGGTACTAGACTTCACAATGAAGTTAACAAAGGCATCAGTCGCTTTAGAAGTAGTGACATAACACTATAGTGACACACGTGATAAGTAGTCAGCAGAGTTTTGATCTTTTACTGGATGACATATAATCATACTTCTTCAATCTCAAACCACACCTCTCAATGTGAGGGGGCATCTTGGCATTAGGATTGCCAGAAATGATGAGCAATTCCTGGTGGTCAGTGTCAACTGTGAAATGTTTTCCATACAGGAGCATATGAAAATGTTTACAACCCTCCCCTACTTTTTTTTTGAGTTGTAAATAAGCATGTTCTGATGTTGTCAAACTTTGGCTAGCATAAGCCACAATGTGTCTACGGGCATTAGGATGTCCAGTGTGCTGGGCAAGGATGGTACCTAGCCCCACTGTGCTCGCACCATCAACATCCTCCACCTGAAATTTTGGATGAAAGTATGCCATTTCAGTTGTATTCTCAATTGCATGCTTGATTTTCTTGAAACATTGTTCCCATTCACTTGACCATTTGAATGGGACATTTCGTTAAGCCACTCACTGGGGCACTTACAGTGGCAAAGTCACGTATATACCTTGAACAGTAATTGGTCACACCAAGGAGGATCTCAGCATAGTTACATCTTGCTGGGCAGAAGTGGGTGACAAGGCTTGTACTTTGGGTCTTCAGCCATTCCCTCATCAGAAAACAACATGGCCAAAGAACTTGAATTTGGTTTGATGAAACTCACACTTTGCCACGTGTAAAATGAGACGTGCATCAGCAAGTATACAACACACTTATGTCAGAGCTTAATTATGTTCCTTTTATGTGTCTCCATAAATGGTTGTATGATTGAACCCCTCATGCATTTACCCCGCATGCTTTTACAATGCAGTCACTACCCTGACTGTGACATTACCACATGCTGCTTTACCACGCAAGTCATTACAACAACTTGCTTTGGGGTGGTGGACTTTGGAATAGTATAAACTACTATTACAACTCCAGTCAGTTTATGAAACAGTAGGGAAGGTATTGGACTTAAAAATCCAACACCAGTCATTGCAATGAACTGGGGGTTAAAGTAATGCATGGTAACATTGCAGTTGGGGTAGTGACTGCATTGTAAAGGCTGGTCGTTGTTGATACTGTGGGATAAAGGGTATTTCTCTCCAAAGACTAGTATGTCAACACTGTAATTGGAAGCATTTGTGACTGGCAGTATTATGCGATAAATAACATCCTGAAAAAGTTTGGCAGTTGATGATACCGTGAAACTTAGCCTATTATATCGAAACAAACCAACATGAGTCGAAAAAGGTAGTAATGTACCTGCAAAACTCTTCCAGTTCGGGCTTGTGATACCCTTTGCTCATATTATGGCGGAAAAGACTTTACCTCCATTCAGCTGCGCAATCATGACGGCAATGTGTGGACCTGGATGTTGTTCACTTTTAATTGCCTGATTACCTTGGTGCAAATCAGTGCAAATGCGCACAGCTCCTCCGCTATCCTTTTTTGGCACTACCACTATAGGTGATACCCGTGGCATTGGACCAGTGGATCGCTCAATGATGTCATGCTTTAATAAGGCATCAAGTAGTTCTTTCTCAGCAGCCTCCTGTAAAAGGAATGCAGTCCAATGATGTTGTTGAGCAACAGGACAAATGTTTCATTGATGTAAAGTTACACTTTCATGGTCTTAAGCCATCTTAATCCATGAAACAAAGTTTGATTGTCGACGCATCTAATGTTTCTCTGCATTTAACGTTTCTTTGCGCTCAGTTGCTTCTGCTCACTGCGTTCTCTTGCATCTGGCGGTCACCATTAATTGCACTTTCCGTACCTGGTCGTCACTACTTTTAGTGTTTCTTGTTGTTAGAAAAGAGAATACATTCATGCTTTCTAGAACTTGAGTAAAGAGAGTCATCATTCCACAGCCTTTGGTCCAGGGGTTGTGAATACGGAGCCGGTGATCCCCAAAGCAGATACCATCAAAGGTGTCGGGTGCTGTCCGCACAAGTAGAAAGTCCTTCAGAAATTGAACGGCTCCAGTGGCAATGTGAAAGGAAGCCACACAAGGTCATATTGGCCATAATGATCCTGAAACTAGCATGTCGCAAGGACTTACAGAATAGTATGAATGGTGCAAGTCCAGGTGAACAGCACACACTCTCAACAGTAAGGGTCATAACTGGTTATAATGCTGCTGTTTTGCTAAAACCACTGACTCCCTTCGATACCACCAAAAAAGCTAAATATTGGTGACAGATGTACTGCCAGGAAGGAAACTTTTGATAATTTCATTGATGCACTGGAAAAATGTAAATGATAAAAAGATAATTAAATATCAAAAGAATTATGGCAGGTGACGGTGTAAAGACGCGATAAAAAAATACCGCAAAGTGAGGAAGTGAGTTACCATCAAAGCTTGCAGGGAAACGGCATGCGTGGCTCAGCCCGCGTTGTAAAGGCTGTTTCCCATCTTATTTAGCTACTTACTAAGAGTGTGTGAACTTTGAAAGTTTTTCTCTTATTAATGTCCCATAATCCTTGCAAATATTAGTTATTGGTAATGATGGAGCGATACAGATGCGAAACTATAGGGGTGCACCATATTCCTTGTTAGACAGCACCCGCATATAAAGGAACGTGTTATTTGAGAATAATAGAAATGTATTAATGTGAAATAGAAAAGTAGAAATGTAACAGGCCTCGAGAACAGAGAAAGGCCATCAGTTATTTTGAAACGTAGTGAAACATGTGATGCTTAGGATAAATATGTCGTGCATAAAGAGACATTTAGTCATGTTATAAGGATAAAGAAGATAACTAATTTAGTAGTAGATGATTATGTAGGTTGTGATGATAATAGTATGTTTAAGTTTAAGGCCTAAAACGGTGTATGTAAAGTGAAGGCCTTCGTTTATATTAGCCATGTTTTATTGAGGTGGCAGGATTTTAGCAAAGCTTGTAATACAGTGAATTGTGAAATCTCATGATGTTAGGGGTTTTTTCCTATTCAGCATTTTGGCGACAGGTACAAGGTTATGTAGGTCGTTAGTAGAAAGAGTCTTTGTTCGATGGAAAGGAGAAAGAAGGAGTAGACCTGAAGGGAGTGGATCGGAATGTAAAATTGCAACTCCTGGTACAGAGAAGGCCTGGGACCCAAGGTCGAATTCGTGAAAGAAAGAAGAGTCGAGTCAAATGGAATTATACTGAAGAAGAACCTGCCTGAAGGGGTGGGTTGAAGGGCGTATACAGTATTTTGGGGTTTTGTATTAGGGACAGAGCCCCGTGGGTAGAGAGACGAGACTTAGGAGAGGGACGGATAGGAGCGATTCAGATCGAGCTCTCAAATGGTGAAGACTTCTCAGGAAGTTTCACTGCTGACACCTTTATGAGATCCTTACTTGGAAGGGAATGCTAAGTAGGTATGTCACCTTAGAAGTAGAGTAGGGATAGAATTGAATTGATTGATGACTTTAAATTTTGATATTTCGATTGTCATAGGGTACCTGATGCTCTTGGAAGTTGTAATTCTGTTTATCTTTAGTCGCATGCGAATGCTTCGCAGACTAGCTTTTGTATTAATTCCCATATATCTTTTGTGTTTGGTATTGAGGTGCCTATATATTCAGATGTTTTTGCTGATAATAAAAGGTCAACCTCCCAGATTATGAGTCTTCATTTCCGAGAATGTCCAATTGTGGTAAATACGACCTGATAATTGTGCTTCTTCCCTCTACGCTATTCTGCAAGTAAAAAGATCCTGGCGACCTGAGTAGGTTCTTGTAGATAATTAGATGAGGTCAAGAACCGGCGTTCCCAGTTGGTAGCAAACGAGGATGGTTTCTTCCTGATAGCGAGGGAAGATTAAGAATAGGATAAGTGATCCTTGAGGCCCATCCATGATAAGTAAGGTTGAATCATCGGAGGGCGAACGGCAGACGACCTGGCAGACGGACGTGGATGGCGAATAACAGTGCAGCAGCAAGCAGAAGCTCGAAGAGTGAGTATGAACAGGAGACGATATTGTAGATTGCGGTGTTGTATTGGATGAGATGTTTTGCGGAGTTGGTGTGAATGTTGTGTGATTGCGAGATCAGGCTGTGAGCGCGCGCAGCCCGGGAAAGTCTTAGGCGATGAGAAGCCTGAGCAAGAGGGTGTAGAAGACACCCCTGGTAGATTTTGTTGACCACCGATCGTGAGGTACCATCGATCAAACTGGACCGAGATAGGGGGAACAAATGCATGAGTGTGTGCCAACCTGACGCTGGTCGTGGGTTGTAGTATATGGCATTGAGTATTTGAAACCTATCAGAGGCGATCTGCTTGCCCGAAAGGGACAGACAGTATCCAACTGAGGTCAACAATTTCGAGAGACTGTGGACGGACAGTCAGAGGCTGTGGACGGACAGCCAGAGGAGTAACTTGTTTGAGATCAAACGGTTGTTTAAACTGTTTGGGATCAAAACGGTTATTTCAGTGTGTGAATGGGACGAATGTAAAGGTGAGACGACCGATGAGAAGGAGGGGAACTGCTGCGAGTGGAGAAATCGTGACCTCAGAAGGTGTCGCGCTGCGATAGGCTGGTTGGTGTAGTTCGCTCTGCCATTGGCGAACAAAAGTCAGGAAGTAAACGGAGGTTGTGTGCGTCTAGTTGATCAAAATGAAATGTTTTAAAGTTTTCAGAGAATTGTGTCGAGGGGATGAACCTGTAGTTACGCGAGAGGGTGCGGAGGCACCTCCGGAAGACTCGCCAGCACATTACATGGCAAGAAAAGTAGGGTTACATACTATAGTGTGGATTGAGAACTGGCATAAAGTAACTCAGGGCGAAGGGGAGTTAGCATTCCCACGGTATGGTTCATTCAGACTGGCAGTGTTGTACCAGCTAAAGACTGTGATGGCCGCTTTACGGCCTCTGCCAAGGCCCACACAATTTGAAGCATTACATGCGTGGATTAGAGCAGCGCACGATAAAGAGAGAGGCAGGGGCCAAGAAAGGGTGAAAAGGTCGGTTCAGGCGTTCCAAGATGCTAGATGGGATGCCGCGGAAAAAAGGTGGAGAAAACAGGCAATAGAGGGACATAAATTATATCCCTTATTAGTGGCGACAGGAAAACCAAAAGAAAAGACAGTAGATGGAGACGAAGACAGTGATACGGATGATAGCTTGGTAGAAAGATTGTTATCGGAGAGACCACCTCCATACAATCCAGATGCCTCAGAAGGCAGTGAGACGAAGGAAGAATGTAGGGGAACAGTACCTAGATCAGAGGTAAGAGTAGAAGGGAAAATTTCTATGGGAACCGAGAATATGCGGTATAAGTCAGTAGGCAGCACGGAGGTAGAGAGAGGAGTGAGGTTACCAGATGCGCTGAAAATACCTGTTATCATCGGGCCTATTGAGTCGATGTACGAGCTCAAGCCAGAATCGGCAGGAAGTTCAGAGCAGACGGAGAATAGAGCGAGGGCGGAGACAGAGGAAAGTGGCTCGGGGAGGAGAGTAGAATGGGCTCCGAGTCCTATAGAATGGAGTACACCGATGCCAGCTACAGCAGACTCCTCAGAAGGACAGGGAGAATTGAGACCTAGACCGAAATCTTTAATGGAGTCTAGATCAGACCTGAGAATGTGGACACCACCGGTGAGAACCCAAAGTCAAGGTGTCCTAGACGCAGAAAGGGATCGAGGGTCGGTTGAAAATCGCTCGATTCCTATGAAAAGATCAGAGGGTGAGTCACAAGAAAGAGAATGTGAATACAGCGACAGAGACGGTACAGCATGCCGAGAAGTGCTGAGGGGAGCATTGAGAGGGAGAATGTTAGATATCGTAAGGTTAAAGGCAGAGGTGGAAGAGATAATAAGTGGGAATCTACCTTTAGAAAGAATACTGACTTACGAACCGGATGAGTTACTCTTTGTAGCGAAAGATGTGACTCGCAAGGCACGCATGGCTCATGAGAAATTGGCAGAACTAGCAAAAAGATATGGGATAGATCTGTCAAAAACCAAAACGTTGCAAGGTGATCACCGCCTACAGTATAGTGATCAGGAATTGGAAGACAAGAGAATCATGGGATTGAGAACTCATGTTAAAGATCTGATAATAGCGATGCGGGCATGGGTAATGCTCGATAGATGGGAAGAAAGATGGTCCAAAAAGAAAAGTGCTAGAGGAGTAGTGGGAGAGACGCCATCACCGGGAGGAGGTGCGATGGCAATAGGGAGTTTCCCTTTACGAGAAGTACAGAACGGAGGATATGTACATGTACCCTGGAGTCGAGGTGATTTGGCTCCGTTCACAAATGATTTTACCCGGCTAAGGGAAAGCCTGTAGAGTGGTACAAGCAAGTAGACCGCTTTGTAAAAATTTCGAAGGTATTGTGGATTGATTTGAATACCTTGTTTGACATTGTGATCCCGGGGGATCTGTGGACGGCGTGTAAGGTTGCGATTGAATGGCCCGCCTCAGAGCCTGACAGAGATTTGATTACCCATGGCCCGTCGCCTTTGGTGATGAAAAAGTTTGAACAGGTAATCACTTGGTTGAAATCAAAGGTCTCACCACAAGATACCGATTGGGTAAAGATAGACAGAACAGTACAAGAACCTAAGGAGACAGTGCATGAATTTTATGAGAGACTTTTGCAAGCTTTTAAACAGTATAGTGGTTTGGAGGCGTTGGACACCAAGGACATGGGGCAGTTTGTGTCCAAGTTTGTGTTGGGATTGAGGCCAGAGGTTAGCCTAATGATACAGCAACATTTGATTTGTTGGCAGAACAAGCCAGTAGATGAGATTCTCCGATATGCCAGGTATTGTAGTGATGAAATTGAGTCTAAGCACAAGAAATTGAAAGATAATTTGCTATTGGTACAGATGCAGACCGCAGTGCAGGGACAGTCTACTGGAGGAACGTTGGGAAGAAGACACGGAAATTTCCAAGGAGGAGCACAGAGTGCTCAGGGACAGTTGAGGCCGAGAGGAGTAGATCCCAAGACTGGGATGGATGTGACAATACTGAAAAAGACCACAGCTTGTCACCTTTGCCATCAGATTGGACACTGGAGACGCGAGTGTCCGTATAATCCATTAAATCAGATACAACAGGAGGAAGAGTTGACCTATGTTCCAGAGGCAGATACACTCCCTGTAGTGACGCAACCTAGAATGACAAAAGGGGGGACGAATGTTCCGCAGGTACAAGTTCCCCGACCGCCTAGGATACAGAATATGCAGCAGGGAGCTCGGACGTATGTACAGATGCCCCTATTCGAAGTGAATGGGGAAGATGATTCCGATCCAGCAACAAGATCTTACTGGGGAGGAGAGGATGACTGTGAGCTCAGGGCAGTTCTAGAAGTAGATCAAAGGGGGCCATTTGTAGAAGCGGAAGTTGATGGCCACCCTACGACCTTTTTGGTTGACACGGGGGCTACCCGGTCGACTGTAAGGTCTGCAGTTATTCCGTATCTACCCCTTTCTGGCCAAACAATCCAAGTTGTTGGAGTAGCGAACAGGCAATTGACTAGCCCACTGACGGAACCAATCCCGATTAGGATTGGGAACTTCAGTGATAGGCATCAGTTTGTAGTGTGCGATTCTAGCCCAGTTTGCCTGCTGGGAAGAGACTTATTGTGCAAACTCAATTGTACCATTTATTGCACCCCGAATGGAGTAGAAGTACAGACAAAGGATGATGATGCGACCTTTAAGGTTGCTAATCAGCTTTGGTGCGTGGAAATGTATCCCGCACTTACAGTGGAGGAACTCCCAGGGGATCTGAGGGAGTCGGTAGCAGTTGATGTATGGGATCTTAGTGGGGAAGAGATCGGACTAGTTAAGGGTATAGATCCAGTGAAGATAAGAGTCAAAACGAATGTAGAATACCCGAGAACTCCCCAGTACAAGTTGTCACCAGATACTATAGAGGGCATCAGACCTGTAATTGATTCTATGTTGAGGCAAGGAATCCTGAGAGAAATCAGAGGTAGTCCGTGCAACTCACCCATAATGGGATTGCAGAAGCCCAGTGGGAAATTCAGGATAGTGCAGGATTTGCGAAGAATTAATGAGATTGTTATTCCATGTTGTCCTGTGGTACCAAATCCATCCGTGATCCTGTTCCAAATCCCATGTGATGCGGAATGGTTCACCGTGATTGACCTGTGTCAAGCCTTTTTCTCGATTCCTCTGCATGAGGAGAGCCAATTTCTTTTTGCATTCAGGCTGGAAAGTTGTGTGTTAACATGGTGTCGTATCCCACAGGGGTACACTGAGAGCCCATCTATTTTCAATCAGATTTTGAAAAAGAATCTTGAGGGTTTAGAGCTTCCTCAGGAGTCTGTTCTCGTCCAGTACATAGATGATTTGTTAGTGGCGTCAAAAACTGAGGACGCCTGCAGGATTGATACAGTGGCACTGTTGAATTTCCTGGGAGAGAATGGCCATAAGGTGTCCCCAAATAAATTACAGTACTGTTTGAGTGAGGTACAGTATTTGGGACATCGGATTGAGAAGGGTAAGAGGAAAATATCACCGGATCGCATAGAAGCGATTTTGAGAATGCCCGTCCCTACGACTCAGAGGGCGGTACGAATGTTTTTGGGAATGGTTGGCTACTGTCGCCAATGGATCCCAAACTTCTCCTTTGAGGCAAAGCCCTTACAGAGGCTGACGCACAAGGATGTGAGTGATCCGGTACCATGGGATGAAGATTGCTTAAGAGCATTCCTGAAATTAAGAGAAGCCTTGTGCTGTGCACCAGCATTGGGAATGCCAGATTATAAGAAGGCATTCGCATTGTTTTGCTGTGAGAAATAAGGTTGTGCATTGGCAGTGTTAACCCAGGTCCATGGGAATGTCCGTAGACCAGTTGCCTATTTTTCGGCTACACTAGATCCAGTAGCCTCTGCGTTGCCCGGATGTCTCAGATCCGTTGCTGCAACGGGTGTCAGTATTGAGAGATGTGAGAGCATTGTAATGGGTCATTCGCTTACTGTACATGTGCCACATTCTGTTGAATTGTTAATGACCAGGACTAAGACACAACACCTCACGAATAACAGATTGACATGTTATGAACAAGTCATACTAGCTGCTGAAAATGTAACGTTGAAGAGGTGTTCTGTTTTAAATCCTGCTACACTGTTGCCCATACCAAACATTGACGATGAAGATTGTGAGGATCATGATTGCCTCGATGTGACTGAATTGTGCACCAAACCCAGACCCGATATTGTAGATGAACCACTCTCTGAGCCTGATGAGATATTCTTTGTGGATGGTTCATGTTTAAGAGACAATATGGGTCAGTTGAGAGCAGCTTTTGCTGTCTGTACCATCACTGGGGTGGTCGAAGCTGCTTGTTTGGAAGGAGTATTCTCCGCACAGGTGGCTGAGCTAATTGCTTTGACTCGTGCCTGTGTGGCCGCTAACCAGATTCGTATAACGATTTATACGGACAGTCAGTACGGGTTTGGTGTCGTTCACGACTTCGGACAGTTATGGTCCCAGAGGGGGTTCATGACATCATCTGGGTCTCCCATTAGAAATGGCGACTATGTAAGACAACTGCTGGAGGCGTTGCAAGGCCCCGATGAAATTGCAGTAGTGAAATGTGCAGCACATACGAGAGGAAATGATTTTGTGTCCCTTGGAAATAGCTATGCTGATGAAGTAGCCCGATTTTGTGCAGAACAAGGGTACAGTTTTACAGAGCGACACATGAGGGGAAAAGAGGAGACTACTGATCTCAGTCTGATGTTGGCAATGGCAGATACTTGGGAGGAGTTAAAACAGTTGCAGGACGAAGTGTCAGAGGAAGAACGAGATGGATGGGTACGTGCTGGATGTGAAAAGGGAGATGTGGATGTTTGGGTTTCAACGGATGGAAGGGCGGTGTTGCCGGAATGTTTGTTAAACCCAATGGCACGATTGATACATGGTGCTGTGCATCTTGGCAGGGACGCAATGGTGAGAGTGTTCCGCCAGACGTGGTACAATACGAAGTTTCGGGCAGCAGCCGAAGCAGTATGCCAGAGATGTGTCACCTGTCAACAAATGAATGTGGGGAAAAGGACAGCTGTGACGATGAGTCACATAGGGAGGTCAGGGGGCCCTTTCAATAGGATGCAGTTAGATTTCATAGAGATGCCAAGGTGTAATGGGTTGAGATACATATTAGTTGTAGTGTGTGTCTTTTCAAGATGGGTGGAGGCTTACCCCACACGAAGGTGTGATACCCTAACTGTAGCTAAATTACTGTTGAGGGAGCTCATCCCGAGGTTCGGGGTTCCGACCTCTTTGGAATCGGACAGAGGAACGCATTTCCATAGTGATTTAATGAAATTGCTTTGCGCTGCCCTGAACATAGATCAAAGGTTACATTGCAGTTATAGACCAGAGGCTTCTGGGATTGTTGAGCAAGTAAATGGGACGTTGAAGGCTCGCATGGCAAAAGTGTGTTCCTCTACTCCCCTGAAGTGGCCAGACGCTTTACCCCTGGTGTTGATGAATCTCCGAAGTGTGCCCGATAGGAGGACTGGACTGTCCCCCCACGAAATTTTGATGGGGAGAGCAATGCGTGTGCCAGCAATACCAGCTTCGGCGTTGATTAATATCACTGATGATGTTATTCTGGACTATTGTAAAGGCCTGGCTGACGTGGTTCATTCTGTGTCTTGGCAGGTGCAGGCGGTAGCGGTTCCAGCTGCAAGTGACCTGTGTCATGACTTGTGCCCAGGAGACTGGGTACTAGTCAGGAAGCACGTGAGGAAGAGTTGATTGGATGTTCGCTGGAGGGGACCCTACCAGATTATTTTAGTCACCAACACTGCAGTGAAGTGTGGGGGACTACCGAACTGGGTGCACGCCTCCCATACCCGTAGAGTTCCAGCACCCTTGGAAGATACAGCCCCTCTAGTAAATGAAAATCCAGCTGAGGTGGCAGGGCCATCTGAGAGGGCAAGTCAAGCTGTAAGGGTGGCTGAAGCAGCTGGTTGTGCACTGGAACGAGCTGAAAGCGAAGGAGAGAGAAACTCCGAATCAGAACCGGAAGCGGAGGAAGGTGCATTTGACGGAGTGGAGCCAAATCCTTCAAGAGAAAGGGACAGTGCACAGGGTATCCGAAGGGAGAGCAGAGATGTCGCAGAAGCAAAACGAGTTTGGCCCGTGAGTCTGAGACGGGAAAATTCAAGAGAGACACCGAAAAGAGATCTTGCCCCAGTGTCGGAGGAGCAGGAGTCGGAGCAGAGTGAGGAGGAACAAGATCCGGAGGCTCCGAGGAGATCGAGGAGGGCCAGGGTACCGTGTCACAGGTACACTTCACCTGAGTGGACATACGTGGCGACGAATGCCAGAACAGATGAGTACAGGGAGGCTGAGATCGATCACGCTTGTCGGCGGTCTTCCGAATCTGGGGGTGGATGTGGTGCTGAAGGTCCCAGGATTGGAGATCGAGGGTATTTTGACTCTCTACATTCCAGACCCACCACTCCTGAGTAGCATTCGTAGTCTGATTTTGGATACATTGGCTTTCCCGCATTTTGCAGTTATACCTTCTCCCCAAGAACTGGGAGCGCTTAAATTTGAAATCTTGGAAGGGGTCCTGGCGCTGTTGGGACCTGCAGTTATTGTGGATTAAAGTTGAACGTTTATAAAAGAAGCTGAAGAAGGGGAGCCTTTGTTGATCCGAGCGAATTAGAGACTGAACATTAAAGAAAAGAAAATACGCGGAGAAGAAGAAATTGTGGCCTTAAAGAGATTTATCTGAATGAGAAGAAGACTCACACTCACGTCTATTGACATTGTATTAGGATCTGAACGTAAGGGAAAGATGGCAAAGATTAGAAGTACACACCGGAGGGCAAAGATAGTGATAGGTACACTGTTGGGAGTAGTCATAGCTGTTATTTTTGCAGTGGTCATATCTTCGTATGTAGTGGCTTACCGAGAGGAGGGGAAGATGTTGGGAACACCTACACCTGATACCACCAGTACCGAGAGAGACATCTCATTAGATAAGAGGGAGATGATGTTAGAAGAAAGTCGTAGGCTACACATGGATTTGTCGAAAGGTGACTTCAAGCTCAATGCATATGCAAAACTGTTGTATGAGTACGTTGGTGCGATGGATGCGAAAGATTGCTATGTGTGTATGCAGTTGCCTGCTTCTGTGGAGGAAGGCATCAGATACCATCACCTTCCATTGACTTATGGAATCTCTTGCAGTTTATTGCTTAGCCTGTTTTACGAAAGGAAATAATTCGGGTACTATTTCTCAAATTATGATACAGTACTTCCTGACGTACCAGCATTTAAGAATTTGAACAAATATGATTATTATAAGTCGCACGATAGACTGCAGACTTATTTTATCCCGACTCAAAGTTTGGATACCGCTTATGCACATAGAAACAATCTGACATGCTCGGTGTCAGATATTGAAAAGAAATTTATTGAACAGGTTGAGGACAGATATAGAAAATTAACCCAAGATAAAAATGGGGGAAAGGAATCAACTGATTGGACAGATGAAGAAAGGTTACATAAGTCAAGGGGAAGTTATGGACCCATAGCTTTGGACGAGGTACAGAGAGGAACTCTATGTATTGCTCGTCCACAGTCGTATAAGGACACAATTTGGGTGGGACATAGTACCTGTGCCCATACATTTACGGTAGAAGATTCAGCTAGAGACTTTTTGCAGAGTAAAGTACAGGTTATCCCAACGGTATATTATGTGTGTGGAAAGAATGCGTACGTGAGGTTGCCTGAGAAGTGGTACGGAGTGTGTTATCTGGCTGTTATTTTCCCAAAGATATACCATGCCGAGGATTTGAAGTTGCTAGAGGCTGGACAACACCCTAGAGTGAGAAGGGATGTTAGTGTAGGAGCGGTGACTGGGGATATCTTTGGAGCAATCATACCTGGGTTGGGTGTGATTTTAAATGATGTAAAAATACGAAAATTAGCAACTGTAGTTGATGAGTTGTCGATGAATACGGCAAAATCATTGTTGTTGGTGGATGGAGAGATGTTATCGATTAGGACAATGGTTTTGCAAAACCGTCTTGCCTTAGACGTGCTGTTAGCCAAAGAGGGCGGAGTCTGCAAAACTCTGAAGGTCCAGGAATGTTGCACTTATATTCCAGACAACAGCAAAGAGCTCAGGAAATATATAGTCAACATTACCACTCTTCATGAAGAAGTTGCCGTATTGGCAGAAGATAATGTGTGGGAAAGGATTGGAAAAGGATTTGGACATGTGGGAAGTTGGTTTGCTGAGTTGGGAAGTGGAATCCTTGGATATGTGCTGAAGCCGATTTTGATTGTGGTGGTTTGTGTGGTCTGTTTGTGGGGACTCGTGAGAGCCTACAAGTGGTACCGAGAGAACAAAGCTGAGAGGATTATCAGGGGATATGAACAACGAGTGGCATTTATGCAAGATAATCAATACCAAGAGTTGAAAAGAATGGAGGGTTTCAGACACCATGGAATGGTTACCACTTCTGTATAAGATGGATTTGTGTGATGACAAGCTGTCATCAAAGGGGGGAACTGATGGAGCGATACAGATGCGAAACTATAGGGGTGCACCATATTCCTTGTTAGACAGCACCCGCATATAAAGGAACGTGTTATTTGAGAATAATAGAAATGTATTAATGTGAAATAGAAAAGTAGAAATGTAACAGGCCTCGAGAACAGAGAAAGGCCATCAGTTATTTTGAAACGTAGTGAAACATGTGATGCTTAGGATAAATATGTCGTGCATAAAGAGACATTTAGTCATGTTATAAGGATAAAGAAGATAACTAATTTAGTAGTAGATGATTATGTAGGTTGTGATGATAATAGTATGTTTAAGTTTAAGGCCTAAAACGGTGTATGTAAAGTGAAGGCCTTCGTTTATATTAGCCATGTTTTATTGAGGTGGCAGGATTTTAGCAAAGCTTGTAATACAGTGAATTGTGAAATCTCATGATGTTAGGGGTTTTTTCCTATTCAGCATTTTGGCGACAGGTACAAGGTTATGTAGCTCGTTAGTAGAAAGAGTCTTTGTTCGATGGAAAGGAGAAAGAAGGAGTAGACCTGAAGGGAGTGGATCGGAATGTAAAATTGCAACTCCTGGTACAGAGAAGGCCTGGGACCCAAGGTCGAATTCGTGAAAGAAAGAAGAGTCGAGTCAAATGGAATTATACTGAAGAAGAACCTGCCTGAAGGGGTGGGTTGAAGGGCGTATACAGTATTTTGGGGTTTTGTATTAGGGACAGAGCCCCGTGGGTAGAGAGACGAGACTTAGGAGAGGGACGGATAGGAGCGATTCAGATCGAGCTCTCAAATGGTGAAGACTTCTCAGGAAGTTTCACTGCTGACACCTTTATGAGATCCTTACTTGGAAGGGAATGCTAAGTAGGTATGTCACCTTAGAAGTAGAGTAGGGATAGAATTGAATTGATTGATGACTTTAAATTTTGATATTTCGATTGTCATAGGGTACCTGATGCTCTTGGAAGTTGTAATTCTGTTTATCTTTAGTCGCATGCGAATGCTTCGCAGACTAGCTTTTGTATTAATTCCCATATATCTTTTGTGTTTGGTATTGAGGTGCCTATATATTCAGATGTTTTTGCTGATAATAAAAGGTCAACCTCCCAGATTATGAGTCTTCATTTCTGAGAATGTCCAATTGTGGTAAATACGACCTGATAATTGTGCTTCTTCCCTCTATGCTATTCTGCAAGTAAAAAGATCCTGGCGACCTGAGTAGGTTCTTGTAGATAATTAGATGAGGTCAAGAACCGGCGTTCCCAGTAACATTTTCTGCATATGAGCCGAGTTAAAATTGGGACTTTCCTTTCCCTTTGATATTCAAAATAAAAAACATCGATCGAGTTTTAAAGTCACAAGTTTTGATATTAACGTGCAAGAACTTGGCAGGTACAGTTTCATCTCAAGTTAAAAGTCTCAAGTAAATGTTGTCAGCTTGCAGAAGAAAATGTCATCCTTATTCTATTTCTGGCATTACAATCTACCGCTGTTGTTTTGACTGCCTCTGCGTGACTAGATCTTTTAATTAACCAATATTTGTTATCATGTATTTCTGTAGGAAAAGACTTTTGCATGCAGCATTTTTCTCGCGACATTTGTTTTTTTGCCGAGTGGGAACATTTTGCATAAAATCAATTTCAAGGTGAAAAACGCACCTGCTATTACCTGGACCATTTCCATGCGAAAGCCGTATTTTTCCATGGTACAAATATAAATAATAACAAAGTTATTCATATTCACCAGGGCATTTACACCTCATACGAAAGACCACCTGTGCTTGTTTTGCTGTTATATCAATATATGCATCATGCTTCCCGCCTTGAACTCAACAGAAATAGGAATATTAATCACAAGGCGACAGCAACTGCTATTTTACAGTCAGTTCTTCAATTACATGATAATGTAGAGAGGACGAAACATGAGCAAGGTCAAAATCAGTGAATTGCGACAATATGTAAATTCAGCAAAGTCGGATTAACCTGTGCAACCTTTTGGTCGAGGGTCGAAAGGCCACTGACCAGGGCCAGCTGAGGGCGGATTTTAATTTTTTTGTGGGCAGTTTTTAATTTTTTTATTTCGTTGACTTTCACTGGCCTCATCTACCTTGATTAACTCAGCCGTGGCTGAGCCGACCTAGGGAGCTGGGAGCACACGAAGAAAAGCAATTTAGGGAGCGTGTGGCACCGCCGAAAAAGAAGCGGCTTAATGTAATGCACATTACAGCGACAATGAGCTGGCCTGGGAAAGCACAGCATGGAGTGTGCCTGGCTTGCTCGCCTTCACAGAGGCCTATGGAGCAGTTGAGCAGTTTAATTCACACTTTCTTCCTCAGGGGATGGGGAGGCGGGCAATGAAGCACAAATCTCCCAAAGCTACAAGTTTTTCCAATTTTTTCAACACAGATCCCTGCAGTGGATGCGTTAGCCCACTGTACCACCAGACACAGCCTCTCATCATGATAGACTGCCTGGGATGTGGTGATGCCATTAAATCAGAGGCATCTCTGCAACTTTTTAGTGGGGCAAGTGGCTGATCTAGGTCAAAGCAGGAGAGAGCATCAGCCTGCCTGTGGCCTGCCGTCCATTTCCTGGAGGAGGACTTACTTGACCCAGCCATGCCGCTAACCTGCTGCACGCTGGAGCCCATGCTCGCCTGCTACCCAGTGCCTTGACTTCGCTTGCAGGCTTCTTTTCATAGACTCCAGCTCAGAATGGGCCACTGAGCTTCTGCAGGCCAATGTCTTTTGTCATTTGAGCCCTTACCTGTCACTGCCTGCTCTGTCCATATTCTGACCAGTGCCTGGAGCATAGGTGTGGGGGGGGCTCCATGTACTTTGCAGTGGGGGAGGGGGCTCAAGTTTCGTTACGCCACTGAGTCTGGCCTTGCCATTTTCACTGGCCAGACAGGTTCAACATGAAGGGTAGCTGAGTATCACACTTCGTTCACGTTTGGGCAGCACTTGACTGCAGTAAGTCAGTCTGCAGTGCATCCCCATTCGGCTGTGTGTGTGTGAAGCTGCCAACTGTGGCGTTTGGGGCCCTAGGCCCTCATGCTAGGAAGCACTGACGCAGACACATGGTTATATGGTGGGTTAACTGGCCACGAGCACGTGCGCTCGGCCCTTTTATTAGCCTAGTCACCTGACCCAGTGACGTAGGTGGTGGGTGGGTGTAAAGTGTAGATCATACACTTATGAACACTAGAACGTGTCCATGCTAGGACACTACATTCCTCCCAATCTTTAATAACAAAAACCCGGAGTCAAATGTCCAACCTAGGGGAAAAAAGAAATATATATACAGACGTAATACAGTGACTAAACTTCTGCAGAGTCGCTCACGCTTCAGCAGCCTGGAGTCACAGACAATGTTCTTCCTGTCGCGGACGATGTTCTTCCTGTCGCGGGCGATCACCAGTTCACTGTGGCACCAGTCATGGGTGCTCGATGGAGTTAGTCTGTTTGACGGCTCTGCCTTGAAGTTGCTCTCACAGTCTTTCTTCGCTTTACTTTCTTGGCGACAAACGCAGGTGTTGAGTTCTTTTGGTTCAGCGCTAGATGTTGCCATTTATCCTTTTAGTCCAGTCCTTTTCTTTGTCGGTGGCGTGTGTTCTGTTTTGCAGAAAAACGGGTTATTCGCAAGACACCCCTCTCACCAGGATGCCCCTCTCACAGGTGTTCCCCTGCCACGGGATATCCTTGAGGCCCTCTTCCTCAGATCTGGCCTGGGTTCAGTGTCCTGTATCGTGTTACTCCCATGCCGATAAGTACGGGTGCGGAGGAGACGGCAGGTCTCACCTTAGATGCCGCAGTCAGACCTGGAGGGTGGCTGTTGGCTCCTGTCTTTAGCACGCGAAGTCTTCATCCTCCTGAGACCTTTGCTGAAGGGCGGCTGATGACCATCTCTCGTCGCGGGGATACTCTCTCTCACCGGCATCCCTGAGGCCTTTGCCCCTGAGTCACCACGGCTGGCATTGACCAGTGTCCGTGTAACCCCAAAGGTGGGTGTTTCGAATGGTCCGGCCTGCTCACCTCTGCAGATCCCAGGTGTGCTGAAAGCATCATCAAACAGATGGTCTTTTCTCCGTGCCACGGGTGTTCTTTAGGACTTGCACACTGTGTTCTGACGCTTGTCACCTTCCTTGTCTTTGAGGTGTGAGTAGTCTTGCCACACTCTTCTCCTTGTCCTCTATTTCTTTCTCCGTGAGGCTGTCATGTCACTCTGACTTCTTCTCCTTCTTATAGTGGCAACCGTGCCACTCAGATCTTTCTTTCCGCTTTTCCTTTAGGTGGCAGACGTGCCACTCTGATATCATCCTCCTTCTTGTAGTGGCAAACGTGCCACTCAGACATCTTCTTTTCTTGTAGTGGCAAACGTGCCACTCAGACATCTTCTTTTCTTGTAGTGGCAAACGTGCCACTCAGACATCTTCTTTTCTTGTAGTGGCAAACGTGCCACTGCGATGTCTTCTTTCTTCTTAGTGGCGGACGTGCCACTCTGGTCTCTTCATCTCTTCGCTTCACGACCTACTCTGGACCGTTTCTGTTCTCCTCTTATCTGGCCAGGCTTCTCCATGCAGCGCGCGCACTCTGCACGTGTTCCCCCTGGTCTTGTCCTCGTCCGAGAACACTCTCTTCATCTTCCTCAGCATTCCGAGTTAGGGTCGTGACCTTCTCTTCATCTTCTCCTTTTCACCAGTTACTTTGGTTCTTCTTGAGCTTCTTGGACCACTTGACGGTCCGCGCTGCCGATCACTGGCAGGATATCTTCGGTCTTGCGTCAGACCTCTTTGTGCAACTCCTTGCGAGTCGGCTTCTTTGGTGCGACCATGTGGCAGGTCGGCTGGGCCTTTGTGGTGCGACCGTTCGGCTGGTCGGCTTGACCTTTGTGGGGCGACCGTTTGGCAGGTCGGCTTGGCCTTTTTGGGGCGACCATTTGGCTGGTCGGCTTGACGGGGTGCATCACGTCGTGTGACTACCTTTGTCCGCTGCCTTGTCAGGCGCTGGTGCGTGCTACTCTTCGTACCGTCGTGGTACATCTTCAGTGTAGCGTTGCTCCTAGTATCATGATTACGTGATGTGGTGGCTTCTTGGCGCCACTGGGTGGGGCTCGGCATCCTTGCCCGCCAGTGTTGGATCCTTGCTGCGCCCATCCTCTTCAGTGGGTTCCTCTTGTGTAGGCGCTGCAGTGTACTGTCCGCGTCCGGGGTACCTCTGCGCTGAGTCCGTTTGTTCTCTCGAGGGTTCGCTCCACTAGATGCGGCGACAGCGCAGTCCTCGCTGGGGTGGATGTGGCTCGACACCGTTCTTCTTTCTTCCTCCTTGTTGCTGCGGGATGGCGCTGCATCCCTGTGGCACACCGTCTCTTCTTCCTGTGCTTCTGTCGCGTTCCTGCGCTTCTGGCACATTCCTGTGCGCCTCCGTCGCTCACCGTCGCATTCCCGTGTGCTCACCTTCGCGCCTCCGTCAGACCTTGCGGTACTTGCCTTGCTGCCTCTTCTCCCTTTCCGTCGGTCTCCTGTAGCTGCTGGACTTCCTTGGCTTGCTGTAGGCTTGTTGGTTTCTGTGTGCTGCAGTACCACCAGTGGCCACTGGGTGGCAGTGTTGCTTTTCCTTGGCTTCAGCAGCAACCATTCTGTACTGCCAGAACTCTATGCCTTGTTTTCCTTTCCACTCCTCCAGGCTTCACTCGTGCCTAGGAGAGCTGGAGGGGAGCCGGAGCCAGGCAGACCAGCGGAGTCCAGATGGGGCTGGAGCTGTGGAGTCCAGGACGTGGCAGCAGGTAAGTCTTTTTACTTTTATTTATTTGAAGGCAGGAGGGGGGGGCACAGGCATTTTCAGTGTGCAGTATATGTTCAGGCATTACTCTGTGGGTGAGTTGTAGGACCCTTGTCACTGCGGGTGGGCTCCGCTTTACTTTTCAGCAGCTGCATGGAGGGCCCAGGCACGTGGGCTGCGCAGAGGGCGAGGCAACACTCCTTGGGGGCATGGTGCCATCGCGCACACCGTATGAGTCAATTTTCGGCGGCGTTGGCCGATTGCTCGCAGTTCTTTCGTGTGCTGCGCGGTGGGGCATACTCCTCCGGCCGGCGGCGGCCATTCATTGCACTTACGATCGCCCTCATGCGGGGTAGGCACCCGCTGGTAGTAACTTTGTTTTTCTTGTACTGTCTTTGCCTCGCGGGCGCTCGTCCCCTTTGTTTATTTATTTCGCGCGAGCGGCGCTGGCCGCATGCAGTTCTGGGCCTCTCTCCCTCCCTCCCGCGGCAGCCTCGCATACTTCTCCTGCTGCGCGGGGGGGGGAGTTTTGGTGCTGATTGCCGGCACTGGCCGGCGATCCTGTGTAGTGCTGCGGGTGGGCTCCGCTTTTACTTTCCAATTCTCCCACCCCCGCAGCAGGTCCCTTCCCTTCACGGACCATGCGGGGGGGGGTCTTGCCGGTGCCGCTCGCTTCTCTTCGCCGGGGCAGAACGGGGTTGGCTCCCGCTGTCGCTTTATGCTAATCGCGCCCCCCACCGCAGCAGCAGCGGCACAAAGCTTACACGCTGCGGGTGGGGGGGGGGAGAGTCACTGCATACCTTCAGTCGGCGGGGTGGGCTCTCGACCGGCTTCCTCGCACGGACTTCAGTACGCGTGGCCGTTACTTCTGGTGCGGCTCCTCTACGTTTGGCCGGCGGGCCTCTTGTCTCCCGCGGGTGGGCTCCGCGTGGATCGCTGCCCCTTGGTGGGTCGCGGCCGATGCGGGTGGGCTCCGCACGGTCCGCACTTCCTCTCCTTCACCGGGCAGGTCGCGGCCGACGCGGGTGGGCTCCGCACGGTCGGCACTTCTCCTTCTGGGCGCTTCTGGGCACCGCGGCAGGTCGGGGTGGGCACCCGACTGCGACGCTTCCTCCCTGGGGCACAGCGACGCCTACCAGTCTTCATGGCGGTGCGGGGTGGGCACCCGGTCACCGCAGGGCCTGCTGCGGGCTCCGCTCGCCTGGCTGGCTTCACGGCGCGTGGCGCCGTCACCCGGGGGTGTGCTCACCGGGCAGTCCTCTTTCCCCCTCAACCATCAAAGGTGCGCCGATCGGGGGCTGCACACGCGGGGTAGATTACCCGCCTCGTCGCCAATGTGGCGTTTGGGGCCCTAGGCCCTCATGCTAGGAAGCACTGACGCAGACACATGGTTATATGGTGGGTTAACTGGCCACGAGCACGTGCGCTCGGCCCTTTTATTAGCCTAGTCACCTGACCCAGTGACGTAGGTGGTGGGTGGGTGTAAAGTGTAGATCATACACTTATGAACACTAGAACGTGTCCATGCTAGGACACTACACCAACAATCCCTATAGACCTTCTTGCATGTCATGCCTTGACCTTTCTGGCAGTTGCATATGTGTCCAAGCCAACCCCACCACCTTCTGCTATTTTACCTGGAGCTTGACATGACAATTTCCATCAGCATGCCACCTGTGCCCGCGCCAGAGGACATGCAAAAAGGTAAGAATGTTTGCAAGTCTGGGCTGCAGTGAATTGTATCTGTAAATTGAGCAATTGTTTTGATTTGGGGAGGCTTGAGTGCACCATGTAAACGCTCAGTGTAATTATTATATATGGAGTATTTTTACGCACATCTTTGCTGATGTTAATTTGGCTGTAAATGTGAAAGAATTGTCCTTTTTTTAACTTGGAAAGGCTTTTTGCCTTTCCAATTCACATGCTTATTTTCCAGGGGAAATTGTGCATACTACCATATTTAGAAATACATGTGCCATAACCAAGAGTTTAGAAATTATGCATTTTAATTGCTGATTTTAAATTCTCACTTACAGACATTGAGCATGCAGTATGCAAAGAACTACAATCTCTTCTGCTCCCAATTTTGACTCACATTTAGGCAACATTAGGATTTGTAAAATATTGACAGACGGCTGGTGAGCTTTGAAAGTGATGGGGCACAATAATTTCCCTGAATTCCGTTCGAGCTAAGCAAATGCACTGAACTTCTACAAGGATTTGTAGGGAGAACCCAGCCAGCTGAATTTACTACACTATATTTAAATCTGAAGATTTCAGTGCACAGGCTAAGTAAGAGACAATATGATCATTTTAAAATGTGTGCGATATGCAACATGTTAGGCCTACTTATGTCAACTTAAGAACTTCGTTGTACATAATTGTTAGACTTGGCTTTTTCAGTGGGGTTACCCCCAGACGTTTTGCTTTTTGGCCACCTGTTTTTGATATTATTTTTGTTGGTTTTAGAACTCTGGGCCCTTTACCACTGCTATTCAGTGCAAAAGTGCAAATGCTCTCAATGTAAATTGTATTATGGATTGGTGTTTCCATCTTTGGCATATTTGCTTTGCTAGTAAGTCCCTAGTAAAGTGCACCGAGAGTTCTAAGGCCTGTAAATCAATTGCTGCTAGTGGGCCTTCAGCACCGGTTGTACCACCCTCCCAAGCAGCCCTGAAAAGGGGTCTCAAACCTGCCACTGCAGTGTCTGTGCACAGTGTGTAACTGCCATGTCGGCCTGGCAAGTGCACCCACTTGCCAGGCCCTAATCTTCCCTTTTCTTACATATAAGTCACCCCTGAGGTAGGCCCGAGGTATGCATGTGGGCAAGGTGCAGTGCATGTAAAAGATAGGACATGCACTGGTGTGTTTGACATGTCCTGGTAGTAAATTACAATATATTTCGTTTTTCACTATTGAAAGGCTATCTGTCCCATAGGGTAGAATGGGAGTTAATTTATAACATCTTAGGAAATATATATTCCCATTGGGACAGGATCGAAAGATGGAGTTTAGTATACCTGAACTCAGAATATAGAAATGCATCTTTTAGTACAGATGATTTTTATATTGTGTGTTTAAAAATACCACTTTTAGAAAGTGGGTATTTTCTTGCTTAGCCATCCTGTGTGCCTCTGCTGGTTTGTGGATTGACTGTCTGGCTTTGGTGTGACAGGGGCTGGGGATGCCCATTCTCTCAGACAGCCACTGGGTGGTGATGTATGTCATGTCTTTCCTGAATGATTCAGGGCTGGTCTGTATTCAGAGTTGTGGGAGGAGTTTTCACTAGCACCTGAAAAGGCCTGGTCTGCATTTAGAGTGGTGGGA
This sequence comes from Triturus cristatus, assembly GCF_964204655.1. Classification (NCBI taxonomy): domain Eukaryota; kingdom Metazoa; phylum Chordata; class Amphibia; order Caudata; family Salamandridae; genus Triturus; species Triturus cristatus. The sequence goes on along the minus strand of NC_140593.1, from coordinate 258,650,165 downwards.
GGAGATTTTTCTTGCATCTGAATAAGCCCTGTCTGCCTTGGACAATGCTGTCTCCACCAACTGCCAGGATGCTGTGCCAGAGAGGACGGAACTGGTTTGGACTAAGCACAGACACTCTCTGCCTGAGAGACTAAAGGAATTTTGAGTATAAATATTGGGGCCCAGACCCCAGAACTTTAGAACAAACTGGAATCAGGGAACCTGCCAAGAAGAAGAGCTGGAGGAGCTGCCATGAGGAGTACTGCCCCTTTGCTGCTTGGGCAGTGAAAGGACTGGACTGAACTTTCTTTATTTGTGCTGAGTATTTCCAAGGGCTTGAAGTAGAGCTTGCCTCCTGGTCTGAAGTCTAAGGGACAGCAAAGACTTCACCAACCTCTGGGTACTGCTTCTGGAACTGCTGTTTCAATTGCCACAGAGAAGGGAAAAGCAGCCGACTCCGTCACTGACTCCGTTGCTGACTGTGTCCTGAAGGCACCACAGAAGGCAGCGCCACATCTCGCACCGCAACCCTGGTCTCACCGACGAAAACCATTGCCAACTAGAGACCCCCATTTCTAACAAACATTATATTTGCATCTCACCTATATAAGGTTTAACATTGAATTATTCTTTTTAGGTCTCGCCTTGGCAGCTTATGCGCTGCATGCGAGACCTAAAGTAATCTCTATATGTTGGCAAGCAGCCAGTAGTTTTTCCTGCTGCTTGCAATTGGCTTAGTGTTGGCATACTGTCTCTTACCTTGTTTTCAGCGGCCCAACTGACTTCCGTGTAGTCCGGAAGCAGCGGCCACCAACTACAGTTTTAGTCCGCACTGTTCGGACTTTTTGTTTGTCTTGCGCATCGCTGCCTGACCTAAACATGTCAGCGGCGCATGCGCAAGACAAACGAAAAGCCGGCCGGTGTGTGCGACTTTTTTTTATTTGCTTACTTTTGCTACAATCGGCGCACTCGCGCTTTAGCTATTAACATTATAAACTAAAGCTCAGGTGCCGCGATTGCCTAAAAGTAAAGAAAATACTTCCATTTGTTTGCTTTTGAAGTAAGCAGTCTGTTTTAAAGTGCGGGTGAAAAGGAGATAAATTGGTCCTAAACTGCTCAGTACAGAGAAACCGAACTGCTGCAGTGCCAGGAGAGGCAGCAGATGCTGTTGTTTCTAGCAGGGAGTCCCTAGTTCTTTTTTTTTAGCAAACGCCATACAGACAAGGCGCACATACTGGAAGTAATGTCCGATTTCAGTTGCGGGCGGAGCTGCAAAAATGATAAGGGCAGTCAGGCAGCAACCCTCGAACCCTTGCTGCTAATCCCTAATGTGGTATGTGAACTGTCCCGGTTTTTTCTTTTCAGAATCTGGTCACCCTAAGCAGAAGAGAAGTGCATAGTATTAGTGAAACTTAAAACAATGAAAGCATGTAAAAGGAGAAACCCACAAAGACCCAATGCTCAACGCGGAGTCAACTTTTCAACACAGATCCCGTTTCCACTGGTTTAATGGTACAACGTTTTATTTTATCAAATGGGAAAACACTAGCCAATGTCAGTTGGAGGGGTTTTAGACATGAAAGTGTCTTTAAAATGAGGATGCTTGTTAGTGATTTAAGGTATCCCGCTGAAGGCACCGAACACTGGGGTCCGCCCTGGCGCTGTTGGGTATTAATTAGACTTTCTCAGGTATGCACGGTGAGTTGATTTGGGACCACTAAACACTTGACCTCAGCAATCTTAATGGTGATTGTATTGAAAATGTTATGAAAAAATCCCATTGAAGGCAAGTCAGTGCTCCGGTTATCTAAAGTCTTAAAGTAATTAGCATTATTAAACGGATGTGGCGTCTCTCCGTCCTGACAGGGCAGAATGTGATCTCCAGCAACAAGTGCCCTGCCTCCCTCACATTCCTTGGCGTAATGAGAGCCCACGGCATTTCTGTCAGGGCACTGGGGGATCCTAGATGCTCCCCGCAGAGGAGAGACACAGGGCTAAGAGGATATTACAAATGCTGCACTTGTGCCTGGCAACAGTGACGGACAACATTAGCCAGCGTTAACATTTAAGTACATTAGATCAGTGTTTACAGAGTTGAGCCCTGTCCTCGGAAGCCGTTGGAAATGTAGTGCTGTGTTTGCAAACATTGTGGAGAGTTTTACACGCACTTAGCTCTTGTGTGGTCATTAAGCAGCAGAGCAGTAATCGGATGTCCTAAACCAGTAAAAACGTCCGAAGGATGTTATTTCCAGCTCTTGTAGCACAAACCAAACCGCATGGGGTCTATAATGTATTCCATTTTTAGGGCTGTCTTACCGGCGCGGCTGTCTGTCACCTACAGTTCCCAACTCTTAACAAGCATTTGCATTGCAACAGCTCTCGCATTTACGCGAGTTTGAGCTATTGGCATTGTAAATAACAGTGCAGTTTATTTATGTTTTCGTTTTCGAAACATAAATAAAAGGCATTGTCATTTGCAATGCCAATAGCTTAAACTCGCGTAAATGCGAGACCTATTGCATTGCAAATGCTTGTTTGTGCCTACAGCATAACATGCCAATATAGTAAAATGATAGACTTAACATGGTCTGTGAATTTCAAAAGGCTCTTACATGTAGATTTTAAAATGTAGGTGTTGTTGTATGAAATGAGAAAACGGAAGAACAGAATACATAACACTGATATTAATTGTCAATGAAAAAAGCTATAAAAACACGATTTTGGACATATGTGGGAGGATTCTCCTAAAACATTAGTGTAGTGATTTACATCTATATATTTTATACTCTCTTAAAACATAGTCACAGATGCACTACAACTACTGAAATTGATCAATTACAGTTAGCCCTGTAACCCATAACTCACTCAACAACCATGCAACCCATACTCACACAACAAACCTAAGGCAGCAAATCCCTACTGCACACAGCCTTGCAAGGCCTAATCATTTATTGAGTTTTTTGGTGGGCTGAAATAACCCTTTATAGGGGAAAGGACGGGTAGGTTTTTTCATGGGTTTTGGATATTATTTGTGGTTTTACTGTTTTTGCAACTTTATGGCAAACTGTTCAACTTCATTTTCTTATTGTGTAAATTTAGTTAAATGATCTTGCATCATTCGACTTGAAATCCTGGAATTCTTCTCTGATGCCAGATGTTGGACTTTCACTCAATGTTGCCGAGTGAAAAGATGTTGTCATGGGAACTGTTTTCTTCCTCTTCTTGCAGCACTCAGTAGCGGCTGGGGTTAAAATAAAGAAAAAAATAAAAGGCAACAAAAAGAAAGAAAATGTCACTTACCTTACCGGCGGCTACCTCTTGTACGTCCTCTTCTGTCAACGAAGGAGGAAGCACCCAGGCTCCCAGACTCCCCTCTCCAATCCCAACACTGCTGTCACTAGGATGACGTCAGCGTCGTGATTGGTCTGAGTGCCTTAGTTCAGTGCTCAGACAGGGAGTTGGAGGCTGAGCATGTTCTCCACCCAGGCTGTGCAATACAGCCAGTGGAGAACATGCTAAGTGCGCATGACAGTTTGGCCGGCCCAAGTCGGCCGGCCAAACCGTCATTCACACTTAAGTGTCTTTCCCACTTTCGCTTCTGGGGGCTTAAAAAATGTATGCAGGTCTGAGCGTGCAGCAGAAACTTTCACTAGTAAGCCATGCTCCTACCTTTAAATATTATTGAACTTTGCACTTTGGGGTTGTTTTTATTCTGCAAGCTTTAATTCATTTTTAACCTGTGGCTATAACCTGTTTTATTGCTCCGATCAGAGCCGATTGCTCCGGTCATCTCGTTCTCTTTCAATTGGGGAACTTCTCTCCTCTCATTCATTTCTGATGACTCTCTGGTCCGCCGCGGGTTTCCGTTTGAGCGGAGAGTCTTTTACTTTCTTCTACTATCATTGCTTCTTTGCTGGCCACCATCTTGTGAGGGTGACGGTTCAGCTCTTTCCCACTTTCGCTTCTGAGGGCTTAAAAAATGGATGCAGATCCGACCACGCCGCGGACGCTGTCTGTGGGCGCGCTGCTGGTGTGCCAAAGGCAAGTCCGTCTGAGCCCGTCCGCGCTCAGACCGCCCTCATCACCAGCCCCCTTGGTAGTCTGGCCTTAGATACCCAGGACCAAATTACCTATTCCAGGGATACCCTGTTAACCATTAATACCTCATGTGAGCTCTGTACATGTCCTCAATTAGACCCTCACTGGGGCAACAATGGCATTAAACGCCTAATCTGTCACCTCTATCTAACTAATCTGCACTGTATGTCTCTCACCGCTACTTATTCGGCAAAGGTACCTCCAAAAACAAAACAAAAAACTAGCTGCAGTTGCACTCTCATTAATTCCAGATTGCTCATTAAGCATGCACTAGAGTTCTCAGACTTCATGGAAAGCCAGAACATTGACCTAGCTTTTATCACTGAGACCTGGGCAGACTCAACATCTAACCAAGACCTACTAGGAGCACTACCTGCAGGTTTCAGGCTATTCAGACATGACTGCCCTTTAAAAAATGTCAGAGTCCTCACAATTATATTCAGAGAACATTTTTAAACCATTTTTACCACTCTTTCTAATATGCCTCTTTGCGAAGCTATTTATTTAAAATTGAAGTTAACAGACACCATTCGTTTAACGGAGTTCTCATCTATTGTCCACCTGGTTCCAGAACATCTTTTACCCAATTCATTTGCAATCTTATAGAATATAAAGTGGACGCTACAGATTTCACCATGTTAGGTGATTTTAATTTCCATATGGAAAATTCTCTGGATTCAGATTCCATGAATCAACTGGATCATATGGCCGGGACAGTTCTAACACAAATTGTCCAGGGTCCGTCACACATAGCTGGTCATCTTCTAGATGGCATTTTCACGGACAATTCTCAGCTCCATTGGTTATTCTCTCCCCCGCTGACATTGTCAGACCATAAGGCAATCATGTTTGAGTTAAATGGGCTACCTAAGGCAGAATCAGTTTGTCAACAAATTGGGAGCACTACGTGGCGCCCATTGATGCTGGGCAGCTCAATGCATCCCTTATCCAATCAACCCCATCGATCTGCCCTGATTTAGACACAGCTGTTCACAATTACCATCAATGGCTGGATGTTTCTTTAATCCAGCTAGTTCAAGCGAAAAAAACCCAGAGCCGTAAGTCTAAACCATCTGAACCTTGGTTCAATGACGATCTTAGACAGTTGAAACAGGAATGTAGAAGAGCAGAACGCAAATGGAGACTTGAGTACAAATCAGTTGACAAACAGTTTTATAAAAATGAAGTTGCTGACTAATAAAAAGATGATTCTAACAGTGAAAAAGAACTACTTTGTAGCTAAAATAGAAGGAGCTATGAATTCCTCTAATGAACGTTTCGCAACAGTAAAAAAAAATCAAAACTCCCTGATTCTAAGAACCCAAACAGTAAGCAACAATTCTGCAATAAGTTAGCACTTCACTTTCAAGACTAAGTTAAATCTGTCTATGATTCTCTCTTAGACATCAATCAAACCGATGACTTAAATAGCAGATCTCCTAAGGGTGCTCTCAATGTAACCAAATTATCCCACTTTGGGCCTTTGATGGCTGAAGAGATGCAAATAGCACTGAAACAGATCAATTCAGGTTGTTTACCGGACCCTTTTCCTGCCATTACTATTCATATGGTCCCTGAGGTGATAGCCACACACCTCACGTCCATTTTTATGAACCATTTTGAAGGAGGCTATTCTCCAAAACACTGGAAGGTAGGCTCTATTCTGCCACTATTAAAAAAGACTAACCTAGATATGGGTGACCCCAACAATTATCGACCAATCACTCGTTTACCATTTCCCGCTAAACTGGTCACAAAATGGTGAATAATGAATTGAGCACCTTTCTAGACAAATCTAAGTGACTGGACCCTACACAATTCAGTTTTCGTAGTCACCATTGTACCGAGCTGGCGCTGATCACAGGTACAGGCAAACAATAGATGGCAGAGGCAATGCGGCTCTGATCCTTTTGGATCTTTCAGTCATATTTGATACCATCAACCACGCTCTCCTAATTGATCCTCTTGAAACAATAGGGATCAAAGGCAAGGCACTTAAGTTCATTTATTCTTTTTTGGAAGACCGCATCCAGAGTGTCTCTTGATGATTTTACCTTACCAGCCTTATCATTGCCATGTGGGGTCCCCAGGGCTCATCCTTGAGCCCCACTTTGTTTAAACTTTATGTGACCCCACTTGCAGCCCTAATTAGGTCATTTGGCTTCTCCTTAGTTTCTTATGCAGATGATCTGCAGATTGTTGTATCTATCACTGACAACATGTAGGCACGGCAGCTCAGCTTCACAATTACATCCTCCATATGGATGATCAGCAATTGTTTGCAACTAAACCCCTCACAGACTGAAGTTCTGTTGTTTGGCAACAATCCCTCTTTCTGGTCCAACAAGTGGTGGCCTCAGGAACTAGGGACTCTGTCTACCCCCAGTGCCAAAGCGAAAATTTTTGGGCCGAATATTGACTTCAATTTATCCTTTGAAGGACAGATAAATCACATCACCTCCTCGCTTCTTCATCTTGAAAACCCTAAGGAAAGTGTTGCCTTATATTCCAGCGAGCCTTCAGAAGAGGGTAGTTAGAACTCTTATCTCCTCCAAAGTAGCTGTATCGTAATCGGCCCCTTTATGTTTCCTGTGGGGCAGCAATTCTTGTTGAACATTTTAAGTCAGGTTCAAAGATCTGAAAGCTTTGATTAGCTAGCTGTGAGAAAAAACTTTCTCTTGCAGCTGCCAATAAAAAATGCATGGCACGGTCCCCATGTGCTGAAAAAAAATGAATGGCCACAAAGGGGAAGACTGAGTATAACTTGAATCCCTGGCTTTCACACTTTTTTCCACTGGGTCCAGGAACACTGAGACGAATTTACTAACTCCCAACAGACACTGTCCCCACCTACGTTAACGATCCATGTTCACAGAAACCGAAAATGTATCAGGAAAATAAGTTCACATTTATCATGGAATAGAACACAGGATATTAAAAAGTAAATAAACATCTGCATAAGAGTTGGAAATTGATATGCATAGATGAATATTTAAAAGCACCATATGGGACCTCATCCAGGCATAAGGGAATACAGCATTCCTACTGGACATACTTGTTAAAAGCTACCTTGAACAAGAGACAGGCAAGGAGGAAATTGTTTGGTTGATCACCAGATTAATGGATTCTTGAAATGTAAGTCAAGCAAAGCATGTACTAGTGGTGTAAGTAAGCATTATACTGAATATGTGATATTGGTATTGGAACATACTTGTGGTCAAAACATATGTACAACGACCAACGACCCCGCCGCCGCCAGAGCCAACCTGCACGAAGGGATGAAAGAGGTAGCCGAGTGGATGACAACCAGCCGCCTGAAACTGAACTCGGACAAGACGGAGGTCCTCATCCTGGGCTCCTCACCCTCCGCCTGGGACGACTCCTGGTGGCCTCCCGCCCTGGGCACCGCACCCAAACCGACAGACCATGCACGAAACCTGGGCTTCATCCTGGACTCCTCCCTCTCCATGACCAGGCAAGTCAACAACGTCTCCTCGGCGTGCTTCAACATCCTACGCATGCTACGGAAGATCTTCTGGTGGATCCCCACCGAGACCAGGAAGACCGTCACCCAGGCCCTCGTCACCAGCCGACTGGACTACGGAAACGCCCTCTACGCCGGTACCACCGCCAAGCTCCAGAAGAGACTCCAGCGGATCCAGAACGCCTCAGCCAGACTCATCCTCGACATCCCACGAACCAGCCACATCTCCGGACATCTGAGAGACCTTCACTGGCTCCCCGTCAACAAAAGAATCACCTTCCGCCTCCTCACCCACGCACACAAGGCCCTACACGACCAAGGCCCAGCTACCTCAACAGCCGAGTCAACTTCTACGCTCCCAAACGCCACCTCCGATCAGCCAACCACGCCCTCGCCGCCGTCCCCCACATCCGAAGAGCGACTACAGGAGGAAGGTCCTTCTCCTACCTGGCCGCCAAGACCTGGAACTCCCTCCCGACCGACCTGCGCCTGACCCAAGACCACCTCTCCTTCAGGAAGAAGCTGAAGACCTGGCTGTTCGAGCAGTAGCGGCACCCCCCCCCCCCCCCCCCAGTGCCTTGAGACCCTACGGGTATGTAGCGCGCTTTACAAGTATCACTGATTGAACAAGAAAAGAAAATAATATTACAGAATCTTCAAGCAATACAAAATCATGACAGCAGTTACCTACCCCAAGGTAGAGCATTTTCGTTAGGAGGACTCCTTTGTTGCATATATGTTGTGTATCCAATACTCTCTAATACTAAGTTTAATAGTTGATTTGTGGGAGTCTTCCTTATGAGTGACCACTTCGCATGACAGCATTTGTGAGCCATCACCTTTGATATAGAGATAAGTAGACCTTCTGATGCAATTGGTGCATTTTGCACAATTTATCACACCACCTTCTGGCAATATTTTTTCATTTACATTTTTTTCTCTTCATATTTGACCAAACTGTTATGAATAGAATACTAGGACACACGCTATGTGCTGGGAAAAAGAAGGGTATACATGCATTTATTCGGCTCCAGGTGAGCCGTACAGTCTTTTTAAAGGCTCTCCATGGCCAGAAACAAATCCTATTACAAAAGGCCTGACAGTTTATATTTTAATACACAGGTCGTTCCACACACGGTACTGATGAATACCCTATTAGATGCAAATAAAGCACCCACTTCTTAAGACAATTGAAACTTTTTGGGTTTATGCATTGCCTGTACCTCAACTCCACTTCTTATTGTTCAAGGAGAGATGACAATTAGCCCATTTATGAGACACTGAAATGGGTATATTGGGCAGGACCATCAAAACACCTCTATTGTTTTGTGTTCTTTTTTGTATATGTACAGTCACTTCTTTTTCTTTGATGCACTGCATGAGCTCTTTTCCATTCAGCATGTATGGAGCACTTACTGTCTGATCATATGCTGTTTTACTGCTCATTGATTATGAAATACATGTCATTCATCAAAAAATGGTGTTGTTTTGAGCCTAAATGTTTTGTGTTTTATTTACACATTATCTCCATAAAGAATTGTGAGGCTCTTCTCACCAGATGCAATCCTACACGGTCTTCCTCCTGTCACTTCCTGCTCCTTTACAGACCTCCACCTAGCAAGGTGACATTCACAGACACACTTCTAGACACAGTTTCAAACCTAATCACAAAAGACTCCAACCTATGCGCTCTGGGTAAACTCAACATTTGGTTTGACAAACCCAATATGACCCATCCAAAAACAATAATCAGTGGCCCAGACACACTGAACCTGCATCAGATTGTCCACAAACCCACACACATTGCTGGACATATCCTAGATGTCATTTTTGCTAATACCAAACTAGTTACCTTTCAAACTATAACTCCAGTCACATGGTCAGACCACCATTTGCTTGCTTTCCAACATAAAACAACACTAAGTGACTCACCTAAAACTGCCTTACATGCATCCACCTATCGACCATGGAACAAACTCAATTTGGAACACTTAGAAACGCAACTAACATCCAGTACAGATCTGGAAACAATAAATTCTGTTCAAAAACGATATGAGTGGCTACAGGACGCTGATACCACTCAAAACCACACAACAGAACAGAAGAATATAAATGCCTTGGAGAAATATAGAGGTAAAAGACATAAAAAACAAATTAGAAAGCTGCAAAGTGCCTGGCTCAAAACAAACGCCAAACAAGACAAACTTCACCCACAGAAAATGAACAGATTATACCAGTCAGCTATTAAAAAAGCTAAGAAAGGGTACTATTCTGACAGAATTAAAAATGCTAAACGTGCAAATAAAAAATTCTATAAAATACTCAATGAATTTCGTAAACCAAATTGCGTAGAAGGAACTCATCCTGTTACTCAAGATTTCACAGACAAATTGGCAAATCATTACACGGACAAAGCAGACACGTTGGACTCGTACTTAAAACACAGACAAAGAACCAGCACTAACCCTTTTACAAAACAGCAATCCGAGAATACTCTAACCCAGCCTCTCCATTCCTTCCAACACATCTCACACAATGAATTTATGGACCTGGTCAAGGCAAGCAGGCCTGCCGGAACCCCTGTTGACCCTTGTCCACCGCAAACTTTGAAGACAATTCTTTTAACAACCTCTGCTGCCACTCCAGTAAGAAAAATCATTAATGATTCTTTAACTATGGGGTAATTTCCAGAAGAACTAAAAAAGTCATACATACGCCCTTTACTGAAGAAAACAAACTTGGACCCACCAAAACCTGACAACTACAGACCCATTGCAAAGGGAACTTTTCTGGGCAAACTGATAGAAAGAGCAGGGTTCCCTCAGATGCCACAATTCATTGAAGAGACTGTCATACCTTCAGACTTCCAAACAGGATTCCGTCCGGGAAGAGGCACAGAATCTGCCCTCCTTCCCATCTGGGATGACCTGAAGAACACAGGAGACTGCAACGGGGTTGCTGCGCTACTCCTCTTGGAACTGCCTTTGACATGGCCATGACACTCTGAAACAAAGACTCTATGAAACCGGCCTAGAGGGGACTGCTCTAGACTAGATCACGTCCTACCATCGAAACAGAACTAATGTCATCCATACCCCACCTTTCTCGTCCAAACCATACTCCACAAAAGCAGGGGTCTCTCAAGGCTCAATCACCTCGCCCATGCTTTTCAACATCTACATGAAGTCATTACCGGTCAATCAATTTCACCTCACGTGCTATAACTATGTAGATGACACACGAATACTCCTTCAACTGGAATGCCCCAAAGACATTGGAAACTCTCCAATTTTCAGTTGGCTTCAAAACCCCATCAGGGATAGCAAACCTCTTTTCCCTCTTTTATCCCGCTGCTACCCTTCTCTATCCAAATAACTGAATAACATATCGACCACTCAAATTACTTTGATATTTCACTATACTAATTTTCAACACTAATCCTTTATGGGTTCCAGAGTAGCGTGCTGTAGTGAAGGCAGCGATTTAGATGCATACATTGCTATGTTAGCATAAGCGCGTTAGATGTTAGAAAAGCCATCTTGCCACTTTTGCTGCTTTTGTACACGACACTGCAGAGACATGTTATTATTTGAAAACTGCTTGCTTGCCTTTTCTTCACATGAGAACTCTCTGTTGTTCACATCCCTAGACGTGCACTGCGACCTTGGTCTGAACATTGTGTGCAAAACACTCTGAGCTGCCAGACAATGTATGTTTTTGAGTTCAGGTTGATCGGCCCACTCTCTAGCCATAATATGCACACAGCTGCAAATACCTGGGTGTCGAGAGCCTTTAATATTACTGTTTGCATCCGTTAGAAACACATTCTGGAGAAGAACATTTCCAGGCGCAGAGCAAAGCTGATCCTGTGATGTGATTCACCTAAGCTGATCTTTACGGTATGGAGTTCCCCATTCAAGCCTAGAGACCTTCTATTAGTATAATAATACTAGCCTACTAGCGAAGGGAAGGTGGCTGTATTCCACTGTCATTTGTAATATGATTTTTCCTTTAATTTTCTATGGTATTGTCACAATGCTGATGGTTTTAATTATAATCATTTGTCTGCTTATGTTAGCCAAAGTACTGCATCTTAGGACACGTAGTTTATAAAATAAACCTTTTAAACTTTACTGTGTCTCTGATTACTCTTGTTGTGGACTGATAAGAGAATAATAACGAACAGGTATTTCTGATTCCCACCATTCCTGAGAGTACTCTAAGTCGCTTGTTCTGGGTTGTCTATACATTGGGACCTCCGAGAGAATACGGATAACGAATGGGACACTGAAGCTGGTCGGATAGGGGTTCTGGGTACTGAGGTGAGTTTTTGGCACACCACAATTCACTGAGGTCCTGGTTTCCTGCGCATGGTTCTGTGCATGAGCAGAATCCCTGCAACAGTGCTACTCGCCAAAAAAGCACTTCAACACCCCATCAGGGGTTACAAGCGCTATATAAATGCAAACCTTTTTTCCCTCTTCTATCCCTCCATTATCCTTCTCACTCCAAATAACTGATTAATATCCACCACTCACATTACTTTCATATTTCACAATACTAATTCCCCACTAATCCTTTATGAGTTTCCGGAGTAGCGTGCTACTCGACAAAAAAAAGTGATTCACCACGCCATCAGGGGTAACAATTCAACCCTTTTTCCCTCTTCTATCCTTCCGCTATCCTTCTGAATCCAAATAATCGACTAATCTATCCACCACTTATATCACTTTCATATTTCACTATACTAATTCTACACTAATACTTTATGGGTTCTGGAGTAGCGTGCTACTTGCCGAAAAAACACTTTGACGCCTCATCAGGGGTAGTAAGTGCTCTATAAATGCAATTACAATCCAATACAATGTGAGACGACGCTGTTCCCTTAGGATGGGCAGAAGGCTAGGCGGAACACAGATTGGGCGTTGATCGGCGTTGAGGAGGAAACGTGTCATAACCGGCCCCATAGTTTTCCGGATTGAAGCTGAGGTGAACAACGCTACTTTCCTCATAACAAGGGGAAGGTGGGGAAATCGAAGCAACGTGAAAGTCATCCCAGTGTAAGAGGTATTTCCTGTCACCGTGCCACTTGTTATCTGACTGGAAATTGCAGCGCATTGTGCAGTTTATGACGGTATGAAATAAAACCTCTTAAAAGATTTCATGGACATGGACTAACATCGGTGAGTGAAATACATCGAAGAGACTGCTTGCTGTGGAATTCCTTGCTGTTGACTGGTATTATCATCATCCTCCAGAATAGGTCAACTTAAAATACTGCTATTTTAGACTGAACGCTCTATTGCAGATTATATATTTTGACTGCACAACTTGAATGGAATTTAGTGAACTGTCAGATTATAGTTAAGGGGCTATTTAGAATACAGGTACACTTTGTAAAATATCAGTGATTTATTTTCATTGTTCAATGTTGTACTGGCAAAATTGGAAATTACAGTTTTATGCATTTGTGAACTTTATTGGGGGTTAATTCAGAAGTGGCACTTTCTGTATATTATATTTATATCCACTCCTTAACATGGCTGCGGCTAGCATGAGTCAACCTCCGCCTTCCCTTTCAGATGCAGGGGAACCTGTGGTGCCGTGGAAGGATTGGAGGAAGGGTTTTGAATCGTATCTCATAGCTATAGGTGCAAGTGGATTCTCAGCTATTAGGAGGCAACACATACTCTTAATCAATCTAGGAATAGAAGGTAGGAAAGTTTTTGACAATCTTCCTGATTTAGAGGGAGAAGAGTTTGGAATTGAAGAAAGAGATCTTTATGATTACAGCATCCAAAAATTAGAATTACAATTTGCAGACAAAATAAATATTGTTTTGGAGAGACATATGCTTTTTGGAAGAGTCCAAGGAAAAAAGGAGAACGTAGGAAACTATAGAGCCAGTTTAAGAGGTTTAGCGAATACCTGTGAATTTAATGAATTACCAGAGTCATTGATTTGTGATCAATTGGTGCGTTGCAGCAATAATAAGAAAATTCAGGAGAATATGTTAGTAGGAAATCCTGATTTAAAGAATGCCATTGACATTGCCAAGAGTGTGGAGCATACTGCAGAGTGCATTAAAGAAATGAATGTGATGGGTGAAGGAAATTTAAATGCAGGTAATGAAGTTTTAAAAAATGTGTGCGCTATCAAGAGTGTAAGGAGAAAAGGGATGGTAAAATAATTTACAAAAGATAGAGCAGGTCCGGAAAACAGACATAAGTGTTTCCATTGTGGCAGTACGGGGCATTTGGCAAATAATGTGCATTGCCTTGCGAGAACAGCCACGTGTAGAAATTGCAACCGTAAGGGACATTTTTCACGTGCTTGCAAAGATATGTCAAACAGAACTGTAAATATTTTCAATAGTAATGAGGAATTTGGGAACATGCATGTTCTACAAATAGATGTGAATGAAGATTGCAAAGTAAATAATCTAGTGGAGGTGGAGTTCCATGTACAAACAATGCTATGTTAGCATAAGCGCCTTAGATGTAAAACGCCATCTTGCCACTTTTGATGCTTTTGCACGCGACACTGCAGGTAGCTGTTATTACAAGAAAATCTGCTTGCTTGCTTTTTCTTCACATGAGAACGGTCTGTTGTTCACATCCCTAGACGTGCACCGCGACCTTAGTCTGAACACTGTGTGCAGAAGCCGTCAAGGTCAAATAACAATGTATGCCTTTGAATTCATGTTGATCGGCCCACACTCTAGACATAACACGCACACAGCTGCAAATATCTGAAACTCGGGTGCCTTTAATATTGCATTTGCATGTATGATTCAGGCACTTTGGAGAGAACCTTTTCCAGACACAGAGCAGAGCTGATCCTGTGATGTGATTCACCTAAGCTGATATTTACGGTATGGGGTTCCCCATTCAAACCTAGAGACCTTCTATTAGTTTTATAATACTAGCTTACTTGTGAAGGGAGGGTGGTTGTTTTCCACTATCATTTGTAATATGATTTCTCCCTTCATTTTCTATGGTATTGTAAAAATGCTGATGGTTTTGTTTTTAATAGTTTGCCTACTTATGTTAGCCAAAGTACTGATCCTTAGGGCACGTAGTTAAAAATAAACATTTTAAACTTTACTGTGTCTCTGATTACACTTGTTGTGGACTGATATGAGAATAATAACGAACAGGTGTTTCTGATTCCAGGCATTCCTGAGAGTACTCTAAGTCGCATGTTCTGGGTTGTGTAATCATTGGTAGCTTCGAGATGATACGGAGAACGAATGAGACACTGATGCTAGTCGGATAGGGGTTCTGGATACTGAGGTGAGTTTTTGGTACACCGCAATTCACTGAGGTCCTGGTTTCCTGCGCATAGTTCTGTGCATGAGTAGAATCCCTGCAACAATAAGACTGATTTACCTAAATTTGACATTGGATTAGATGTCCATAAGGTAGAAGTATTTGTGGACTCTTGCTCACCATTCAGGTTTATCAGCAAAGAAACTTTCCATAACAAATTTAATGTGGGGGAGCTGTCCCTAAGTAAACCTGATGTGTGCCCCGTTGGATACAACAAAGACCCCAATCCTTTAGAAGGGGTAGTTACTATGAGAATTACATTGAAAGATAGGAGTACTGTAAAAAAGTGTACATAGCAAGTAACGGATCTAACCTTCGAGGATGGGCACATCAGAAGGATTTAGGAATAAAACTAGATCCCACAGCTGAAACTCCAGTCATCCTAGTGGAAAGGACTGTATGTGGTTTGGAACTTGTGAATGAATTCCCAGAAGTTTTTACAGATAAACTTGGTTGTTTAAGGGATTACCAACACAAAATTAAATTAAAAGAAGGTGCCAAACCAATGGCATAAATGCAGAAATATACCGTTAATGATGAAGGAACCTCTGAGACAGGAATTAGATAAATTGCTAAGTCAAGAAGTTATTGAGCCAGTAGAATATGCTGAATGGGTTGCACCCATAGTTATTACGTCCAAAGCTAATACTAAGAACATCAGGCTATGCATCGACCTGAAAGAGTTAAATAATAATATTTGGATTGACAGGCATCCCTTGCCTATCATAAATGAATTATTGAACCGAGTTAACAAGGCAGAGTTCTTCACAGTAATTGATTTATCTATTTTTCAAGATAATTTGGCCATCAGCATCTCAGTTGACTGGCGTGCTCGTCTTCTGAAGGCGCGCTTTGCACATTTTATAATTTTAAACTACCGCGTTCTGTATTTTGGTTTTGTTCATTTAGTTTCCCCTGCTTTTAATGCTAGGGGGTTCGCCCTCATACTTGCATTATAATTGGTTGATGCACCGCTGTTAGAGCGGGTCCCGTTTCCTGGGGTTTGATGTTTGGGAATCTGCGGCCATCTTGGATTGGGGAGCTGTTCTGACGCTCCTTGGGCGCCATCTTAGCGTCCTAGTGCTGCAGACTCTACGCTGCCACCCTACTTAAGGCGGGGCTTTCAGAGGGTCATCCCTATCAAGATAATTTGGCCATCAGCATCTCAGTGGACTGGCATGCTCGTCTGCTGAAGGCGCGCTTTGCACATTTTATAATTTTAAACTACCGCGTTCTGTATTTTGGTTTTGTTCATTTAGTTTCCCATGCTTTTATTGCTAGGGGGTTCGCCCTCATACTTGTATTATAATTGGTTGATGCACCGCTGTTAGAGCGGGTCCCGTTTACTGGGGTTTGATGTTTGGGAATCTGCGGCCATCTTGGATTGGGGAGCTGTTCTGACGCTCCTTGGGCGCCATCTTAGCGTCCTAGTGCTGCAGACTCTACGCTGCCACCCTACTTAAGGCGGGGCTTTCAGAGGGTCATCCCTATCAAGATAATTTGGCCATCAGCATTTCAGTGGACTGGCGTGCTCGTCTGCTGAAGGCGCGCTTTGCACATTTTATAATTTTAAACTACCGCGTTCTGTATTTTGGTTTTGTTCATTTAGTTTCCCCTGCTTTTATTGCTAGGGGGTTCGCCCTCATACTTGCATTATAATTGGTTGATGCACCGCTCTTAGAGCGGGTCCCGTTTACTGGGGTTTGATGTTTGGGAATCTGCGGCCATCTTGGATTGGGGAGCTGTTCTGACACTCCTTGGGCGCCATCTTAGCGTCCTAGTGCTGCATACTCTATGCTGCCACCCTACTTAAGGCGGGGCTTTCAGAGGGTCAGCCCTATCAAGATAATTTGGCCATCAGCATCTCAGTGGACTGGCGTGCTCGTCTGCTGAAGGCGCGCTTTGCACATTTTATAATTTTAAACTACCGCGTTCTGTGTTTTGGTTTTGTTCATTTAGTTTCCCCTGCTTTTATTGCTAGGGGGTTCACCCTCATACTTGCATTATAATTGGTTGATGCACCGCTGTTAGAGCGGGTCCCGTTTACTGGGGTTTGATGTTTGGGAATCTGCGGCCATCTTGGATTGGGGAGCTGTTCTGACGCTCCTTGGGCGCCATCTTAGCGTCCTAGTGCTGCAGACTCTACGCTGCCACCCTACTTTAGCCAGCCCTTTCAGAGCGCAGCGGTGACGCGCAGCGGGAGTGCCTTCCCTGCGCCGGAGTCGCGCCAGAGTCCTGCCCGTCTGCGCTCGTCCGCGCCGAGTCAGGGCTCGAGGCAGGCTCCAGTACCTGTCTCAGAATGTATTCACGGAAGGAGTTACTCTGGCTGCAAAAACCATCGCGCTGCACTCAGGTATGTGTAGAATCCCTCTCAGGCCACTATCAGTGTCCGGGGTGTGTCTTCAATCTCACTTCCCCAGGTTTCACTACCGGCCATAGGGTAAGCCGTCCTGAGTGCTTAGGGTATTCTAATTCTACATCATTGACTCCACAGGCTTCCCATGACTTGAAGATCTATCATCTTAATGTTAGATCCTTGGTTAAACATCATTTGGATATCTTTACTCTTCTTACGGAGGAAAGTCCGGACATTCTATTTATGTCTGAGACATGGTTACATGATGAAACCCTCGTTGCGATCAATCTGGCTCTTCCTCCGGAATATGTGATACATACACTTAACCGCAGTTCACGTGGTGGGGGTATTGCGGTTGTGGTCAAGTCTTGTTATACATGCCTCTGGACGCCCTTGGATATTGTTGGCTGTGAATGTGCTTATTTCCGCATTTCTGTCAGTCCACATTTTACTTTCTCAGGACTACTCATCTATCGGCCTCCTGGGCCTGATACGGCATTTAGATCTGCCCTGCCTGAAGTTGTTAGCGCCTTAGCTTTAAAGGCAGCTAACTTTAGCATAATTGGAGATTTAAATCTCCACTTTGATGCTACACACTCTCCTGCGGCAAATAGTGTTCATGCTGACTTGGAAGCCCTTCAGCTATCCCAGTTAATTAAACACAGCACTCATATTGGTGGGCATATTTTAGACCCTTTTTTCACTAATCTTTTGAAGGTGAAAGTGCTACCCCCCAGGCCAATGCTTTGGACTGATCATTATTTAATAGAATTGCACCTTGTGATTGAGAAGTCTCCCCTTAGAACTGCTGTGCCTGCATCTTTTAAACGTCCTTGGAAAAAGCTAAAATTAGAGGAGTTTCATCGGCTTCTTGATTCACATCCATTGGATTCTTTTATGGATGTTGAGGCCGGCTATGGTCACTTCTGTAACTGGTTGACAGGAGCTTTAGGTAGTCTGATTCCTATGACTAAGAGTAAGCACCGCCGCACGGAACCTAATCCCTGGTTTGATGACTCTCTCCGGCTCCTTAGAAAATCCTGAAAACAAGCAGAGAGAGCCTGGCGTAAGTTCTATCTGCTTGATAAAAAAGTTATGTATCATGCCAGGTTAAAAACTTACCATAAGGCGGTTTGTAAAGCTCGTGCAGCCTATTTTTCTTGTGCAATTAATATCAGTACCAATCCCACCAAACTAATTTTCAAGGTGCTTAAGGATTTGACAGCCAGTAAAACTCCAATTACGAACATTTGCTCAGCTTCTCATTGTGAAGGCCTGGCAACCTTTTTTGTAGAAAAGGTGGAGGCCATTTACCGTTCGTTTCCTGCTCCATCTATATCTTTGGAGAAATTGGATTCTGGCCGGAAAATTACTCTATCTCTATGCTCTTTGCCTGAGCTCTCGATGGAGGAATTCAATAAAATCGCAATGAAAGTTAAATCAGGTTCTCCCATGGATCCTTTACGTCCTTTTCAATTTAGAGAATCTGCGACTTTCTGCTTCCCCCCATTACGAGATTTGGTTAATCTATTTTTGAGGTCTGGCTCTGTTCCTGACAGTTGGAAACAAGCATTGGTGATTCCCATAATAAAAAAACCTGCACTAGACCCTCAGAAATTTGAAAACTATCGCCCCATCTCCCTTCTTCCTTGGGTGGCAAAATTAGCCGAGGTTCATGTTAACACTACTCTCTGTAACTTTATTCACTCTGCTAATATTTTAGACCCTACCCAGAATGGCTTTCGACCTGGCCATAGTACCGAGACTGCGCTCCTTTCTATGGTTGAGCACCTACGAACATTGGCGGACTCAGTCCAAACGGCAGCCCTTGTGCTCTTAGACCTCAGTGCCGCGTTCGACACCGTCTCCCACGCAATTCTACTACAGCGTTTGGTTGAGGTTGGTGTCGAGCACGCGGCACTTGAATGGTTTCGATCGTTTCTATCTGGTCGTACCTTCAGAGTTGCTACCCCGCCTTATCAGTCGAAACCCCATTCCATCACTCAGGGTGTTCCGCAGGGGTCGGCCCTGAGCCCCACACTTTTTAATATCTATGTCCAGCCGCTGGCTGCGGTCGTCAAACGTTGTAACCTGACCATGGTGTCTTATGCTGACGACACTCAGCTAGCGGTTGCCATAAGTGGGGCTTCTGATATAGAGGCCACAAAGTTTCGTGAGGGAATCAGATCAGTGGCCTGTTGGTTGACTGAAAATTGTTTACAACTGAACGCTAAAAAAACGGAGATGCTTATTATTGGTAAGCAGAGCCATCTTTGGGGCGATCGCTGGTGGCCCTCTGAGCTTGGCCCGACCCCTCTTCCGGTCTCTGAGGTAAAGAACTTAGGCATTTGGCTGGATTCCAAACTCAGCTTCGTTCCCCACACCAAGAAAATCGCTGCCATCTGCTTCGGTACTCTTCGTAGGCTTAGACCTACTTTCAAATTTTTTGATGCCCCTACCAGACAGCTTATTGTACAGGCTACTATTCTGTCTCGGCTGGATTACGCGAGTTCTCTCCTACTTGGTGTCAATCAGGCTGAAATCTGTAGACTCCAGCGTGTCCAAAATGCGGCCGCCAGGGCTCTGGTCGGCCTGCCGAGCTTTTGCTCGGCCAAAAAAAGCATCTATGGACTTCATTGGCTTCCTGTATCCCAAAGGATCAAGTTTAAATCTCTTTGCCTCTCGTTCAAAATTTTGAAATACTCTTCTCCTCAGATTTTGGAACATCTTATTGTGCCGTATGTACCTTCGCGTACTTTAAGGTCTTCTGGGCTCCATTTGGTCTCAGTCCCACGTTTTAATAAGGTTAGGGCAGGTGGCCGCTCTTTTAGTGTGCTTGCCGCCAAGCTTTGGAATTCACTTCCTGTTCATATCCGGGCCTTAGATGACCTTCTGATTTTCAGGAAGGCCATTAAGACCTTCCTGTTTTCTGTGAATGCTTAGCCTTGTCTTTGCCTGCCCATTGGGTTGCCTGTATGCCGATTTCTTGCTTTAAGCGCCGGGACGCCCCTTTGCTGGGGCAGCTGTGCGCTATACAAATCCGGCTAACATAACATAACATAACAAGCGTACCATCAAGTTAGACTTCACCCATCGAGTAAAGCTCTTACTATTTTCATCAACCCTTTTGGCGCATTCAGATTTAGTAGAATGCCTTTCGGGTTAGCCTCCGCTGCGGCGGTTTTCCAGAGACCTATGCAAAACATTTTGGAAGGAATAGAACACGTGTTGTGCTTCCAAGATGATTTGCTAGTTTTTGGTAAAAATGAAGATGAACACAACAAAACCTTCCGTAGAGTATTGACAAGATTGAGGGATGCTGGATTGACGTTAAAAAGAGAAAAGTGTCACATTGGTGTGCGTTCAGTCACAAACCTGGGGCATGTGGTCTCCAGGGAAGGTATCTAGCCAAAAGTAGATCTTGTTAATGCCATTAAATTTGCGCCCAAGCCCAATACTAAGGAGGAAGTGAAGTAATTCCTTGGGCTGTCAGAATATTATTCCAAGTTCATTAACATTTTTGCAGAAATTACATTTCCTTTGAGGAATTTGCTAAAAAAAGGAGTAAAGTTTGACTGGAACAAGGAGTGTATAGTTGCATTTGAAAATGTAAGGTTCCACATTGTGAATGCAACTTAGTTAGGGCAATTTGACACTAGCAAGTGTACTATAATCACCACTGATTCCAGCATAAAAGGTATTGGAGCCACACTTAAACAGTCAAATTGTAGAAGGAGAAGAAAGGGTTGTGGCTTTCGCATCAAGAGCTTTGACTGATGCGGAATCGCGCTACCCTGTAGTTGAAAGAGAAGCTCTTGCATGTTTTTGGGCAGTGAAACATTTCCATGTGTTTATTTGGGGAATACCCTTTACCATAAGGACTGATCACAAGCCCTTAGTAAGTGCATTCTCAGTAAAAAACATTGAAAGAATTAAGCCCTGGATTTCAAGATGGTTCTTGGGTCTTGAAGGATTTAATTTCAAGATCATATACATACCGGGTCAACTAAACCAGGCAGCTGATTGTCTATCTAGGTTACCCTTAGAGAACAAAGAAACAGAAAGCAATACTGTAGATGAATTTGTAGTGGCAGCCATTACTGAAGGCATAAATAGACAGGAATGGGATGAGTGTATCACAAATGATTGTGTAGTCCATAGAGTAAAGGAAATGGTGTTAAATGGGTGGCCCAACAAATGCTCAGATCTCAAGAATGATGAGAGGTTTTTGGAAGTAAGAAACACATGTTATGTCTGTGTTCAAAATCTTTACAGAGAAAACATACTGGTACCACCGGAGAGTTTAAGAGAAAAATTGTAACGCTGGCACACGAAGGTCACTTAGGATGCAGTCTTACTAAGAATAAAATCCGACTTCATTAATGGTGGCCTAGAATGGACACCATGATTGAGAGGAAAATAAGACAATGTATACAATGTGCCATGAGTGACAAAAGTAAACAGGTAAGCAAAGGTCCTATTTTTGCGGTGGAGGTCCCCTCTTCTCCATGGAATAAGTTAGCTATGGACATCATTGGTCCTGTCAATGTGAAGGGATTAGGAGGAAGATTTATACTCACTTTAGTAGATTATCATTCTAAGTGGGCAATCATCAAAATAGTGGACTATGTTACCACAAGTACAGTCATTTTATTCTTGCAAGAAGTATTCTGCAGTGAAGGGGTGCCTCAGACAATAGTCACGGACGATGGTGTCCAATTCATATCCACACTTATAAAATATTTCTTAATTTTTTTTTTCTGTCATCCATCTACAAACTGCGTTATATTGCCCGAGAGCAAATGGACTTGTTGAGCGGTTCAATTGCATGATTAAGGATTGCATCCAACTCAATGTAAGTAAAGGTACAAATGTCAAAGAAACCTTAGATGAGATGATCTGGTCTTACCTTGTAACCCCACATTCTGTTACTGGTGTTTCGCCGTTCAAGTCCCTTTAGGGGAGAGAACCAGGTACAAAACTAAGTCCTAGGTGGCTTGTGGGGAACAAGATGGAAAAGGTTGATCGGGGAAGAATTATGGAAAGAGTACATGAACACCAAAAGAAATATGTTGACAGGTACAATGGTAAAATACAAAGACCTGCAAAATGTTGGGAGGAAGGAGATGTGGTAAGAGTTAAATTACCTAGATCTGTACATTCAGGTTGCTCAAAGTTGTCTGACAGAAAAGTGATACGTAAAGTTTTCAAAAATGTTGTTTTACTTGGTGATGGTCAATCATAGAGCACTGACAGAATTGTCAGACAACAGCGAGAGTGTAATTGATACCTCAAACACTCTTGGAGACAATGCCATGATCAACAATTGTGCTCCCCATCTGAGAAGGTCCTTGAGAAATGCTCATTGCAAGCCCTTATAGCACAATGACTATGATATGCATTAATGCTGTTTTTCCTTCCTTGTTTTCATCCCTAGGGAAGGAGATGTGTTGTATTTTCCCTTCCCTTTTGGTTCCTTCCCCACCCTCTTTATTTTCTGCCATGTTGCACATTCCTAGAATGCTGTGAGTGTTCTATGGTGCACTCCTTTGTGCCAACATTTTTTTCTTTCACTGGGTTAAGGATGTCGTTGCTGATACCCATGCTAATAAATGCTCTGGAACTTTTATATCGTGAGAGTGATTATTTCAACCACCTTCCTTTATGTACTAATATCCAAACACAACACACACAAAAAATACTGACAGTCTTATCAACAGAAGAGAAAAGGATGGTCTCATAGAAAAGAAACAAACAGTTATTTTAAGAACAAGAACCCTCACCCACCCTTAGGTGGCATGTTTCATTGTACTAGGGTTCCTCCTCACAACAGAAATACATTTTTATGTCGTTACCTACAATTCTCCATCAGGGAAAGAGCTCTTAAGAATGGTAACCCTATGTGTGCAGAGGTATCCAGAAAACATCTTCAAAGCACTTAAAAAACAATTCACTGACCAATTAAGAAAACTCAAGTTAAAAATAACAAGGTCCAGATTTACTAATATTTTGTGTCTGGGTTGCGTCAGTTATATGATGCAGTACCGTCGCAAAATGTATTTTGGGATTTTCTAAGCTGTGCAAAGCCTGATTTGCCCAACGTTGTGTGGTGTTTATTTTAAAAACAATATTAATACAGGGCAGCGCATATCACTGCCTTGCATTACCTGCCATAGGGGAGGCATTCCATGGGTGAAGCCTGGGCATTCCTGTGCACCCACCCATGGATTTTGATGAAGACCAGATTTACTATAGTCTGTAAAACTGGGTTTGTGCCAAAATGGTGCGCCTAACTGGCATAATGAGGAGAAATATTCTTCATTTATCCTTGTACTGCAAAGGAGTAAACCTCTAAGAAACGTTTATGTACAGGAAGGTATCCTCTCTGGTACAAAACCTATTCTGACCGCAATGCAGGCCACCCTGCAGTGTGGTGGTGCAAGGCTGCCTGCATTGGCATAGGCTGCCACAAAAGCACCCGTGTTAGGAGAGTGCAGAATTGCAGAATATCTTAGTAAATAAGGCACATTTCTGCTCTGTCCTTTTCATGCAACGCAGCAAGCTCCATTGCTGCTCTGCATCGTGAAAGCTTAGTAAATGCAGGCTCAAGTGTGATATGCCCAAATAGTATTATTAAGAATGTTTCCATCCACATTTTCCCTACCACCCAAAAATTACTACATTATTAAACAGAAGTATATTTATTATTTACATCATTAGCATCACAAAAATCTTAGTACAAAATATACACTGGTGAAGTTTATGACCCTTATGACCCTTATCAAATCGATTTTTTTTAAAAATCACACTAATTTCCTTTTAATTGTTGTAACAGCCATGAGCCTAAAACTCCTTACACATTATTATCTATTTTAAACAAGTCTACAGTTCACTCTATGATGCACCCCAACACTTTGCAAGTTATTATACTAGTCACTTCTTATTTCACTCTTCATTATTATCCATTTTTTTAATTTATCTGTAAAGCTGCACTTTAATGACAGATACAAATATGCAGAAGCAATTTGACAGCTACAGGGTTTAACAAATATAATATAAATCCATCAGGTTGTTTCATATTATCATACCTTAACTAAGTGTAAATCTCAAAGCTTCATTTTAATTAATTTGCCTTTGCGGCTGCAAACATGCATCAATTGGAAGTTTAATCTGGGCAGCAGCCTGTAAGGCAAAGTTAAATTAGTCTAAGCCAAATTACTTCCTATTACTAATCCCCCTGCAAGTTGAAAACAGTATCTCCTCATCTCAAATTGTTATTATTTACATAAAATATCCTCATCTCACTGCAATATGATCCATCACAAAGCTACCAATGCCATATACCTATTGGGGATCCGCTGCTATATAAATTGCTCTGGTGCCTTGGATCTAAAATTCAATTAATTTCTAATAGAAGCTGATTTCACAACTTTAGAGAGAAGAGCATGACATTGATGATGACGCAAAGGAAAGTTGGTAATTTCCTCTCCTTCAAATGTATTTTTACATTTGGGTGTCATCACCTTCGAAGTTTCCTATTTGTACATTCATGCATTTTCATGGTGAATTTAAGCACAAGTTAATATTTTTTAGGAACAAATGTATGTAAGCTCGAGATTTTTGTGGTCTAGGGTTTTGAAAAATATCTTGTTGCACTCCCTGTTTTTACATGCTGACATTGAGGACCCCCTCACTAAGTAGACCATAGTAGTCAAAAATGCAAAGTAAAAAGAAAACTGTGATGTTTTTCCGAAAATAAACAGCTGCAGTTCAGTTAGTGGATAGTCTTGCTTTTTCCTCATTTTGCACAATGGCGCCACCTTGATTCTTTTTCTCAGTTTAGTTTCCTAATGTTTCTATGCTTTATATCCCGCAGCGGTTAGTTGTTGCAATAGTTCGTTTTCCCTTTGTTCTTACAAGTTCATTCTTCATTCTCCAGACAAGGGGTAAGAAGAACAGAAAGCATTTCATTTAAATGTCAGCTTTTCCTACATTTCCAAGTGGTTTTCACAGCAGGCGTAAATATCGGATACACATAATTTCCTTTGGTATAATGAGCTCTAAAATACCTTAGAAATGATGCTAATCTCTGTTTCAATACAGACCTATCTGCCAGTAGGTATGAAACATTTTTTTCAGTGTATTGCATTTCTTCGCTTTAAAGTATCTATCACCACAATGTAGTAAGCCTCCTGAATTCAAAGGTCTGGCATACATTTAGAATATTTCAACACTCTCCTTAATAATGAAAAGCAATAGAGGCACTCTACAAACAGAATTTGGATTACTTCTGGTCCAATGTGCATACATCTGAGGCTAATATGTGCAATTTCCATACCCCACGATGTCACAGTTAGCACATGCTCAGTTGATACACATTTGCTATTAATGCATATGTAAAGACGGTCAACTCAGAATCGAGTCCTGCCCTATTTTCTCATGGTTGGATCAGATCAATGCGTTATTTGGCGATACACATGGATTGTAGCAGCAGACGACAAACAGTCACAAAGAATCTTAAAGGTAATCCACTAAGGCCTTTATTATTAGTGTTCTGCTAAATGGGCCGGTTTTCCCTACCCATGGAGTTACTGATACAGTGGATATTGGCAATTCTGAAAGTGAAGGAAATATGTATAAAATTGGATCCTGATGGTCGACTAAGAAATGAAGATTTACCAGGGGAATCTATAATTCCGGGTCTGAATACCCTGTTAATTCCTCATTTGTGTCAGATTTTCACCTGGAGATTTCAGCTTCTTTTAGAGGTTGAAATGTCCTAATGAAAGTTAAGAGACTTATGGAGTTTCCACTGATCTCTGTCAGTTCCGAGGAACTGCATGACTGCAATGCGAGTAGCTGTGTCATCGTTGAGGCTGTCACTGATGAGAGATTTGCAATGTTAGCGCCTGTGTCAGTGATGTGTTGCGTAGCGACAGATACAATGTGGCTGCAAGATCGATGCGGAGTCCTTGCACTGGAAGAATCCTCGCAGCAGAGGAGATGTGCTGGTTCTGCTCGGGGTTATAATACACAGCAGAGGAGATGCATAGGTTCTGCTGAAACACAGACAGGCTGGCAGAAAACCTCGAGGCACATTTGTAAGGGTACCTGACTAGGGTGGGTCCACTTGGCAGGGTAGGACTCACAGATGGCAGGGCCCAGGTGCTGGGTTCATTGTTGCTGGAGCCTTCAATCCCTGAGGTTCTAGTCAGGATGCAGGGCAGCAGTCCTTCAGGGAAGCAGTCCACCAGATTGCCATTCATTTCAATAGCACAGCAGTCATTCTTCCTGGCAGATTCACCACAAGTCCAGAACTGTAGTGAAGAGTTGGTGTCGGAGGTCCAATATTTATACCAGTTGCCTCCTTTGAAGTAGGAGAAGCTTCTAGAGTTTTCCCTTTGAACTGCACAGGTTTCCTGCCTCCCCTGTTATGGCTCCAGACTAACTACTGGGGGCATGCAGTCTTTTGTGTGAAAGCAGGACACAGCCTATTCAAGAGTAAGCAGAGCTGTGCCCATCTCAGCTCTCCCATACTGCTAGTGCTCACCCATCCAGGCACACCTAACCTCTCTATTGAGTGTGGATGTCTGGGAGGAATACACAAAGCCCAAATGCCAGCTACATCCATTCATGTGACCCTTGGACAGGCTGTAGGCACTAAAAGGCTAAGGCAGGAAATTACCAACTTTCTAAAAGTGACATTTTCAAAATTGCAATTTAAAATCCAACTTCACCATAAGAGAGGATTTTTAATTACAACTCCAAAGACACCAAACATGATCTGTTCCTCTGTTCCCATTTGGAAAATACAGCTTATTAAATGTAATAAGGTAACTCCAATGTTATCCTATGGGAGATGTAGGGATTGCAATAGTGAAAAAGGAGCTTTAGAGTATTTCACTATCAGGATGCGTAAAACTTAAAAATACATGTCTAACTTTTGAAATACTTTGCACCCTGCCCTGTTGGCTGTTTGGCCTACCTAGTGGTGACATTCATATTCAAAAGACAGGTTTGAGCCTGGCAAAAGGGTTATTTTTCCAGGTTGAAATGACAGTTTAAACCTACACACACAGGCCGCAATGGCAGGCCTGAGATATTTTTAAAGGACAACTTAAATGGGTGACACAATAAGTGCTGCACGCCGACTAGCAAAAGACACACAGTTGATGGACGGAATGCAGAACAAATCAAAACATTCAACCCAGTCAGGAGATCTGGTTTAAATCCATCATTCTTTTACTCCCAATGCCACCCCACTTTAGACCTGGCCATATGCAAATCAGTCTTGACCCTGTGCCTCATGGGAACAGTCCAGCCCGAACTGCCAAACCAGGTCCTCCCTGGACCAGAAACAAGCATCCTGGGACCGGTTTTGGGGTTTCACCCCTCATCAGCCAGAATAGCTTGAATCCAGTGGCACAGTGAGCCCGGGGCCCACATCTGGGCATACCCGGTGCACTTAGGACAAGAAAGCAAAAGACACACAGCCGACTAGTGGCATTTAATTTACAGACCCTGGGTACATGTAGTACCACTTTACTAGGAACTTGGACCCAGGGTACATTAAATAAGCCAATTGGGGATAAGCCAGTGTTACCATGCTTTAGGAAGGGAGCACATGCACTTTAGCATTGTCATCAATGGTAAAGTGCACAAAGTCCTAAAGCCAGCAAAAACAAGATCAGAAAAAAGGGAGGAGGAAGGCAAAATGTTTGTGGGAAGACCATACTAAGACTGACAGGTCTAACACTCCAAAAAACATAATTTTTAATTCGGTTAATTCAAGCTTATCTCTTTCATTCAATGATATTCCAAGTAAAAACCATGGAGCTGTATTAATATCTTTTTCCTTACAGAACACATCTGCTTGTACTACATCACTCAATGAAGCTGTAGATATTTTTCACAATGATGATTGTCCCTTGAATAGACAAAAATGTTAATGGCTGCTTAATATGTATCCGCAACTGCAATCACTTTTCACTGCAGAAAGCAAGCTAGTTACTTTTCAGAAGAATCCTGGTCTATTATTTACAAGAGTAGACATTTTGTCATTGTCATTTGCATCAATAATTCTAAATGACTGCGATTGTCTTAGGAGAAACAGGTTTGATATTTCCATATAGA
Source organism: Triturus cristatus (assembly GCF_964204655.1). Classification (NCBI taxonomy): domain Eukaryota; kingdom Metazoa; phylum Chordata; class Amphibia; order Caudata; family Salamandridae; genus Triturus; species Triturus cristatus. The sequence continues at coordinate 258,621,784 of NC_140593.1, read as the reverse complement.
TCAACAGCTTGAGGGAGGGAAACTAAGAGTACATGCAGCAACTAATGTTAATACCAATTCTAGATTTCCTGCCATATCTAACTTTCAAGAGTCATCTACTTCATTTGTTGTTGATGCTGATCCTGTAGGTAGAAGAACAAGTTGTGAACGATCACCCCAGGAAGTCCCTAATGATGATCTGTCTTAGTAACCAGGAAAGTCAAACACACATAAACACACTGGGACTTCTATGTTGCCTTTTTAACAACAGTTGCCTTCTTCTTTCCTGGAATCTAGATTGCCTAGCTCATGGCTACTCGCAAACATTTGCCCAGGGGCCACAAAGTACAGTCTGTGGTGTGACCGAGGGCCACACTGATGCCAGCAGGGTGAAGGTAGGGGGTCTGGGTGGGTCAGGGATTGTGTAAGGATGTCTAAAAAAAAGTTAAATGAATGGGCAAGCATTTATTTGCAGGTTAAGAAATGCTTGCCTGCGTATTTAACATATTTTTTCTGAATATTCAAGTTTAGCCACTAAACAGCAGCTCGTACTGCTGTTCACCAAGGGAGGTGCTTGTAAAGGTCACGAGGGCTACAAGCACCCACCGGGCCATACTTTGAGTGTGCCTGGCCTAGATGATGGTATGATTAACTATCTAGCTAATTTAAAACCCTCAATTGTGTTACTCCAGGAGATGTGGTCGGTGAAGGATTTGGACCTTGATAATTATTATGTAATTAGCAGTCCTACATACTGTTCAAGTAAACACCATGCTAAAGGCAGCCTAGACATGTTACTATCAACAGTTTTTAATTGGAATTTTGAGATCTTGCCAGAACCTATTAACTATCTAGGTGCCGATTCCGATCCGGTAAAACCCGGGTACGAATGGTCGGACGGAGCGTTTTTTCCGTCCGACTTGTAACCGGGAAAAACACCTTACAAACTCGCAAGTACGATTCGCACAGAAACACCATTTCCGTACGAGTCGTAAAAAACACCGACCGGCAAAAAAATACATACAAATCTGAATCTGGACGGCGCATACGCGACGTCCGGACAGTCAGGTAGCGTTCTACGGACCAGCAAGTACGATTCGTGCCGACGTCACTCCGAACGCAGCAGTTTTTACGGGAGCCAAAAACTGCCGGGAAATTGTGGACGATGCGAACAAGGGGTACCGGTACGCGACGGACAGCCATGGACCCCAACCTACGCGTCATCCCGGCCCTCATAGCCTACCACCTCGTGTACAGACACCGACGCAGACGCTGCAGAAGGTCAGAACAACCCCCAGGAGCAAAGGGGGGGTGGGGTGCAAGGGGCAAGAAACATAACCCACACCCCACAAAATACATATACAACCTGCACAATAATTACCTCCATGGTCGGGCCACAACGGGGGGCATGTCCACCAATCCCACGTCCCGCCACAATGGAAGTGGACGTGGACGCGTACCCGTCACCACCACAATGGTGGTACGGGACGTCCCCACGCCCCCCAGAGCGTGGGTATGGACCGTACCACGCCTACCCCTACGTCACACCAACAATGGCGGCATGGCCGGTACCCACGTCCCAAAGGCATGGGAACGGGCCGCACCCCCAAAGTTGGGGTGCCGTAGGGGTACGGGCCATACCCAGGGCATCAGCGCGTGGGTATGGCACATACCACGCCCACCCCTACGTCACACCAACAATGGCGGCACGGCCGGTACCCACGTCCCAAAGGCATGGGTACGGGCTGCACCCCCAAAGTTAGGGTGACGCAGGGGTACGGGCCGTACCCAGGACATCAGCGTGTGGGTACGGCTTGTACCACGACAGTGGACACATACAGAGGGGTGGGTGCCCATCACTCCCAGCAGTGCCCAGACATATGAGGGGTGTGTGCCTATCACTGCCAGCAGTGCCCAGACATATGAGGGGTGGGTGCAGAGTCCTCCCAGCAGTGCCCAGACATATGAGGGGTGGGTGCAGAGGACCCACAGCAGTGGACAGAGTCATGGGGGTGTATACATCACCCTGCGATGAGCCAAACTGCATGGGTGCATGAAGGCATACACAATGTGCGACAATGTTGAGAGTGCCATGACAACACATCACTGACTGCAGTGTCCCACCCCCATGAGGATGGAGGTCCTTCCCCCACTGCATTACACACCACATGTGGGTGTGATGACAAATTACACATGCATACCCACCCCTGGCGGAGGCAGCACAATACACACACTGAGATCATGCAACAAGACAGTATCCTCATGTCAAGCACCACTAAAGTAAGAGAGCCTAAGGGAACACACACTGTCACCCACATACCAGGAATGATAGAAATGCACAGGTGCCGGGGCAGCCAACAAGTTGTAGCCTCCCATGGAAGGAAAAGGGTGGAGGACACACAGATACAATGCCCACAATTGTCAGTCACGTGCCCAAATACCCTGCAGAACACGTAACACATGTGTGTGAGGCAGGAAGTACACACATGCATAGTGCGGAAAAGGGAAAATGTCCACATGAAGTCCTGTCAATACATTCCATACACAAGTACAGGGTCCAGCAAGGATGCCACAAACGATGCAGGTGGAGACATAGCAGAGCATGCATGGCGAAAGTCGAAGGGACGTGTCACACACCCAGGAAATGTTTACACAGCTGAGCACAACAATTGGGAAACACCCTGCAGGGAAGATGGCAGGTGCCACAGAGTAAGGAACACACCTTGGGACAATGTCACCATGCAGTAAGAGCCAACATCACCTAAGAATACATGCAGTCACCTTGTGATGGCATGCAGATACCAGGGTCCACCCCATGAGCAGCACACCACAACATTTCCCAGACACACAACACATCATCACCACCCCAACTCAGGGAGCAGCAGCACCAACAGCAATACCATAAAAACATACGTTTGCAAAGGAAAAAAAAAAACACAATCAGCATGTTGAAGTAAAGTAGCTACAGTACACTGTTCACCAAGCCCATGGGCCACGCCAGATGCGAAGTCCTGGGGGGGGACACGTCGGGACGCGTCTCCCCTAGCTTGCCTGCACAGTGCACTGTACCATATCATCCACAGAGTGGGGGGCATCATGTGGGGGGGAAGAACCAGGCACCGCAGGGAAAGGAGGGGCACGGGTAGGTGTCGTAGGTGCAGGGACGGACGACTCCACCACAGGGGGTGGGGCAGCGCCAAAAGAGGAGGTCAGTATGGCGCTGCACACGGCAGCAAGCTCTTCCAGTGTCTCCCCTGCACCCGAAGGAACCACAGGCCCCAAGGAGGGGGGGTGTCGGAGGGATGGGTCGCAGCGCAACTGTGGGAGGGTGTGGACAGGGGGGGGAATCAACTACCCTGCCCGGGGAATCCCTCAAAAGCTTGCGTGGTGGTGTCACACTGGGGCAGGGGACGGACTGGCCATGAAGGACTCCCTGTCCGACTGGTGGGCAGGTGAGCCAAGGGGAGTGGGTTCGGAGGTAGTGGCTCGTGAGGACTGCGGACTCCTACTTTGACAGCGTGGCTGCTGTAATCCCCCCGACCCAGTGCCTGTGCCTTGTCCCCCCTGTGTGTGTGTGACAGGAGGTGTGCGCTTGGCCTCCCCTGGTGGTGTGCTGCCTGTGTCTGGTGAGGTGCGAGCATGGGGACATCTGGGTGTGTATGGGACAGGCATGGGAGTGGGAAGTGCGGATGGTGCCGGGGTAGGGGGGGACGGAGCGCTGCAGGAGAGCCACTGCTGCCGTCAGTGAAGAGTCCATGGACCTCAGCAACATCCGTTGGTCAGACATCACTGATGACATGCCCTCCATGTACGACACCATCCATGTCAGCAGTCTGGTGTGGCCATGGAGGACATGCAGGAGCCATGTCTGACCAACCTGCAACTGGCGCGGAATGTCCACAGACTCTGCATGGACGGCAGCAGGGGAGACAGGGGCAGGGGAAGCGGAGCCTGGCACGAAGGAGACATGTCTGGTGTACCACAAACTCCCCTCAGAACCCAAGAACCCCTCATCCGACTAGCTTAGTGTCCCATTCGTTAGCCAAGGTTGAGCTCGGCGGTCCCAATGTATAGACAACCCAGAACAAGCGCATTACAATATTCTCACGAATGATGGGAATCAGACATACCTGTACGTCATTATTCTCAGATCAGTCCACAACAGAATATACACAGACACGGTAAAGTTGAAAGAGTTCATTCAATGAACCTCGCGTCCTAAGATACAGTACTGTGGCTAACATAAGCAGACAAATGGTTAAGCTCAGAAGCATCATCAAAGTTGCAATATCATAGACAATGAAAGGAGCAATCATGAGTAAATGACAGTGTAAACAGCAATCTTCCTGTCGCCAGTAAAACAATAGTAGTATCATTCGACTAATAGAAGGTCTCCAGGCTTGAACGGGGGACCCCCCCACCCTACAGATCAGCTCAGTGGTATCACATCACAGGATCATCTAGTCTCTTCCCCTGCGAAAGTTCCCCATCACAATGAAACTCAAACGTGCTGCACTACAATATGGCAAGCATTCGTCTATCAGGTATCTGCAGCTGCGTGCATGTCATGGCCAAATAGTGGGGCGATCAACCTGCACACAACAACATGCACCGTCTAGTCACCCAGAATGTTTGTGTACACAATGTACAGTACAAGCTCGCTGCTCACTGTGAAGGATGTCACACAACTGACAGTCCTCATGTGAAGCTAACTCGAGTAGGCATTTTTAAAATGATTACACGCAACTACAGTGTCGCGTGCAAAAGCAGCAAAATTGGCAAGATGGCTCACTAACAACTAACGCGGTGGTGCCAACTTAGCATTGTACATAGGGAGATAGGAATCATGACTACACCCCCCCTTGTTCGTACCACTAACCACTAGGGGCGCTAAATCGAGAACGCAGAGTTCAAGTCTGATACAACGGAACCAAGGGCATGAACTGGAAGTCCATAGAAGGGAAGCGAAAAAGTCAGGAAAGAAATGTCAATGATGAACGATGTTGCAGGGAAATGAACCATGTAAAAGGGGAAAAACATAACATCGATGGATGCACCATGAAATGAGCAGGGCTAATGTCAGTCCAGCAAGGAATAGGCACAATAAGTCGCAACAGCTTCCCAGAGGAAATCATTCGAACGTTCTGCAAAATTCTCTGCCATCCAGTTCAGCAGGGGGAAAGAACAGACTTGTTCCTCAACAATCGGGGCATCCAGCACCATTTGTGGACAACAAGTGGGGACATCAAGATAACTTCTGGATAAGAATTCAGTTGCAGCGGTTCCGATGTCCCAATTCCCAAGGACTCCATGTGCTGCAGCACAGGCCATAATCCCGACGCCAGAGCAGTCCAACTCATGAGCCACTAAGGGGCTCATCAGTCGATCATAATACGGGTCAGGAGACACCGAGTTACACAGGCACAAATCCAGAGCCCATTCGAATGGGCAATCTAGGCAATGAAAGACAGGTTGCACGCAGGTAAAGAAGGGAAACCGGAAGGACAATCCATAGGCACTGCTTAAGGTCGCCAGCGGCAGAGTGCCGTAGAATTCAAGCATCTGTTTCCGAAGATGGAGCAGCCGGTGCATGCTGTCTTCTAACGCAAGTTGTGACGCCACAGCGTAGTACGCAGATCAACAATAGCACCCAAGCCACGAGTGCGAGAAGCAAAGGGAGACCTCCGAAGACGCTAGAACAAATCGAATGATGAAATGCGGGGATCACACCAAACAGAGTATGGAAGGAGGTCACGAGGCCAGAGCACACAATTCTGAAAAAAACATCCAGGCCACCTGTTGACGAGGCATGAAAGATAGTCTGAATCCGAGTCCCAAATATGTAGTGGGAGAGCAGTGTCCAAAAGCGCTTGCACCTCTGTGCATGTGTGAGCTACGTGAAGGACAAATGTTTCTTGGTATGAAGTCAACACGACTTGTTTTTCAGACAATAGAGCCCTTATTCTGCACATCTTGTTGAACTCTGCTTTCAAGGTTGGAATGGAAGGCCAGAAGGATACATCCAGCCGGCCATGCGGGGGTGGGAAAAGGACATAATGACAGAAAACCATTCGTAGTGATACAGTCACGATGTGAGCAATTCCCGGAAGCATCCCACAGCAAGCTTCTTCATTGAACAGCACATAATTACCATTATCAAGCAGCGCACAAGACGGGGTCATGACTGGCACACAAATCCACTTCAGAATACAAGCTAAAACATGAGCGTGCATATGACATGCACCATGCAATTGAATCTGCCTACACACCACAGAATGATCCGGAGTCGAAGTGCACCCTTCACTTTTTAAATACACCTCCTTGCCGCCTCTCACGCACCTGTTGTCGCCTAGCACGGACACAAGGGACCCGAGCAAGTGGGAGGGCGGTGATGGGACTGGACAGGTCCTCCGCCTGACTCCCCTCGGCCTCCGTGCCACCTGCTGCGCCAGACTCCCCAGCACTGGTGGCCCCGGTGCTGGATCCCTCCCCCACGTCCATGCCAGTGTCTCCCTCGGTGTCCCCCGATGATGCTGTGGTCAAGGTGAAGAGACAGGAAATGATCAGACACCTGTAGACATATGACACATGAGTCCAAACTACATAGGACACAGCGCATTGCATGAACAGCAACATGAGTGTCATCTACAATACCACAAACATATGTAGGCCCTGCACCACACAGTTGGTTTAGCCACCATGCCACTGTGAAACAATAGGGAGCATGACACAACAGCAAATTGACTTGATTTCAATTGATACAGAGGAGCTACCTATTTCAAGGACATGTGACCTGTGCATCTGGTGTTCCGCAACCGATCTGTATGATGAGACATCCCTCTCATGCACATATGTGGTTGTCTGTCACTCCTGTAATGCGTCTGCCTGTTCACTTACACTGGCCCACAGCTAGTTTCATGGCATGTCATGTTGAAATTGAGCACCCACGTGTGTAGCTGACTGTTGGCATGGGTGTCACCTGGCTGGCATACGTGTCCTGGATGCATTGCACAGTACAGACTCTGTATGTAGCATATGTGTATTAGCTGTTGAACATGTGCTCAGTTCATTGACAGTGGTGTAGTGCTGTACTCAATCTTCGTCATTCCTTCCAAAATTCTGCAGGGCACCGCCTCTCCCCCGACCAATGCCAGACTTGGCTGCCATGAGGGAATGTGACTGTATACGCCGCTACCGCTTCTCCCAACCGTTGATTGACGACTTGACCACAAGGCTGGAACCACACCTCCAACCGCTACACAGGTATCCTACTGCACTGACAGCCAAGATGAAGGTGATGGCAGCCTTACATTTCTTTGCCACGGGTACGTTTCAATTGACCATAGCTGATGTAGGTGGCATGTCCCAGACCATGTTCAGCCGTGTCCTGCATGATGTGTTAGAGGCCATGTTGGTACACCTGGATGAATTCATACATTTCCCGACTCATGAGCAGTTGACAGGTGTCAAGGGTGAGTTCTATGCCCTGGGAGGGATGCCCCACGTCATTGGGGCCATTGATGGGACACATGTGGCTTTGGTAGCACCACACGCACAGGAGGTAGCCTTCCGTAACCGCAAACATTACCACTCCATCAATGCCCTTGTGGTATGTCTTGCTAACATGATGATATCCCATGTCTGTGCCCGTTTTCCAGGATTAGCACACGATGCCTACATCATGAGGCGTAGCAGGGTGCCTGAAATGATGCTGCAGCTGCGCAACGAACGTGCATGTCTTGTTGGTGGGTATACTCTGTTAGTCCTGTATTCAGCGGTATCTTCATATCTTACTGCTTCTCCTGACCCACTTCTGTCCATGATGTTTCCATGTAGGGGACGCTGGCTATCCCAACATGCCATGGCTGATGACGCCGCTCCGCAACCCCAGAACAGCCACAGAACACCGGTACAACGACACCCATGGGCAGACGAGGCGCGTGATTCAGAGGACATTTGGACTCCTGAAGAGCAGATTCCGGTGCCTCCACAAGACCGGCGGCGCACTCCCGTATGCCCCGGTGAAGGTCTGCAAAATCTTCCTTGTGTGCTGCATGCTGCACAACATGGCAGTGGAGAAGGCCGTGCCACTCATCCTGGATCCGGATGAGCAGGATAATCCACCCGTGGAGGATGAGGGGCTTGGGCACGGGGCAAGTGAGGATGAGGATGAGGATGAGGATGAGGACATCCGGAGTCAGCTCATCCGCAACTTCTTCTCATGATGGTGAGTCCCTGTGTCTGAGTGTGCACGCTTAGGGCCTTGTGTGGCATGTGTTGCAATGTGTGTGTCGAGCTGACTGTGTGCTAAGTGACTTGGAGGTGTGTTCTGATGTGTTATTCAAGTCATGATGTCATTCCCCAAATTTCAGCGGGTACACATATCTCATAATTAGCATGGTGACAACATAAATCCTGTAGAGTGCATGTACATGTCTGCGGATTACTAGCTCTTCGCTGACTTGTTGTGTGTCTGTCCTCCCCAGCTTCCTGCGGCTGTCGTCTGCTCATGTCATCATTGCACTCCTGCTATTCCTCATGAGTATCGCAACGTGGGCTGGAGCAGAGTTACATGCACAGACATGGTGAAAAGTCATTTTGGGTAAGGAGTGCAGCAAGGCGTTTTGTGGGTGGTACGTGTTTGTGATATGTGGGGACTGCTCCTGTGCATGTTGTTATTACTGTGCATACATGTCGATCCACCATGGGCCACCTGATGTGTTGCATGGCTCCCATGAATTGATATTCACCCTTCCTGACAGTCATCTGTCATGGATTGTGGATTGTGATGAAGGCATCAATGTGTGTATAACGTCCCTCAGGAACATACGGGATGCCAATGGTGGACATGGTGTGGGACATCCCCATATGAGGCTCAATGGGGAATTGTACACTCTCCGTGTGCAGCAAGGGGTGTGAGGCTCAACCCCTTCACTTGTGTCCCAGCTCAGTAGGATGTACCACATCTGTGTGTTGCAGGGGGTGTCCAGTGTGGGTCACAAATGGTCAGCCGAATGACCTGTGATACTGTTCCAATGGATGCAATTCCATTTGTGTGAGGCTGAGTAATATAGGTGTTCGTCTCACTCCAAGGTGCCTCGTCTCTGTCAATGCAGGTTTCTTGCCACTTGGCATGCGGCATCTCTGGCATACTTGCTGTCGATAATGCATAGGAGTCCATGTGTAGTCTAGCGACATGCATGCAGTTGCTCATGGATTAGGCTCTCTATTGGGCACGAAGTACATGGTCGTGTATGTTTTTTAGCAAGGTCGACCACACAATGGGCCATCACCAGCTGCTGAGGGTGTGTCTCCTGTGCGGAGGTCGCCCTTCAGTTTCCTGATCCGGTGTAATGGCTCTTTGGTGATTGTGCATGCATTGTCTCTGGGTGTGCCATGTGACACTGGACACTCCTTACTTTACACACACGCCTGTTGCAGTTGTCCTTCTGACATCCTAGTCTTTGTGTGCAAAATGGGGCATTTTTCAGGGAGGTGGTGCCTGCTGCTGCGGGCCCTGCACATGCACCCAGTGGCCACACACACGAGATGGTGAGCATCATGTTTGGCTCGCTCGCATATGCCATGCTAGTCCACAGCATCTGTGCCTCATGCTGCAACGCCCTCTGCATCATGCATATGATCCACAGATAGATCCACTCCAAGTTACGACAGACCATCCCCCAGGTCCATGACAACATCCGTCACATATACTGGCCTGCCCTCTACGGTGCAAGTACATCCGCACTCCCAGGAACCTGGTCCACTTCCAGGGTGCATCTGCACACCTCAGCTTCTACACCCTGCGCCCCAGCCACTTCACCGTCCACCATAGATAGCTGCAATGGATCACTGTCTGCTGCAGGATGACCTCCACACTCCCCACCCACACTCAGGAGGCAGTCCACAACCCCGACCCCAAACCTACCATGTGCGTCTGTCATCCTAGATCCCGTTGGGCCATCTCCGTGCATCCAACCTTGCCCTGGCCACCGTTCTTAACATCCACCGTACTCCAGCATACAGGACATTGTTCTCCCACCTGGCAACACATACCTGGGACTCCCTCCCCGGGTACCTCCACATGGGCCATGACCTCTACGCCTTGATGATGATCTCCCAAATAGGTGTGTCCACAAAGTTTAGCAAGCCCCCCCTCAGCAGCCAGAGGCCATCACAGGTGAGTGTTGTGCTCAATGCCTACATTGAATGATACCTTGTGACCCATGTTCACAGGGGGAGATGGCATCCTTGTCAGTTGGAGTCATCAGAGTCCAGACCACAGTGTTGGTCATCATTGGTCAGACTGTGACTAGCAAGTCCATGTGGCAGAGAATGTCATTGGGTGAGGTGCTGCTGTTGCGCCAGAGGGCCAGGTGCCAGGCCAGGTGACCTGGGAGACAGTGATATTCCGGTAACTCTCACGGTCTCTTACGTGGACGACCCACCTTCCTCCGGGGACCCTCAGATGCAGGCCTTGGGGATGTCAGGGACGCTCCGTCAGACGAATCCTCCTCCTCCTCGTCCCTCCCTGTGTCTGCTGCTGGTCTACGCCTGGTGGTACAGGGAGGGTTTGCCAGGCTTTGGGCGATCTGACGGAGTGATTGTCCCACGTCCCTGTGCACCGCCAGGAGCTCAGCCAGTCTTGCCTCCATCCGTCCTTGGTGTTGTTGATGACTGGCATGATGCTCGACCTGCAGGTTCTTGATCTGATCGAGGGTCCCCTGCATCCCGGAAAGTCTGGCCATGACCTGGTCCATGCCTCTGGTGTCACGCCGGTATGAGTCCAGGATGTTGCGCATGTGTGTCAGACCGGGGTCCTGAGCTGGCTGGTCAGGTTCGCGCCTCCGCCTGCCTCCACTCCCACCACCCCTGCCCACACGAGCCTGGCCTGCCGTTGTGGGTACATCGGGTCTCCGGGACCCCTGAGGGATGGCATTTGCAGGGTTGCCTGCCTCCTCCTGGGTGCCCGGAGGACCTTGTCCCTCCTGGTCAGACTGGCTGTGTTGTTCAGTGCGAGCAGGGCTCCTGGGTGTCTCCTGGGATGTGGCAGGAATGGGGGTGGTGGTTGGCACAGATGTACCTGACGCATGTGCTGCAGGGGCTTGTACACCAGAGGGTCCAGGTTGGTCGGGGTCATCCACGGAGTGGTGAGAGTCATCGCTGCCGATGGGATCGTCTTCACGCGGTGCCTGGGACTGTGATTCTTCCCCCCCAGTGTTGGGGGGAGATCGTCGACGTTGCCCTGTGTGTGAGTGAGACAATGTTAATGCTGTTTCATGCCACATCCATGTTTCATACATATTCTATTTGACACAGTTCCTCCAGGTAGTTGGATGTGCCTAGCATTCCTCTCAATCCCACTTGGGGATGGGTATGTTGGGTGGGACAGATTGGGATGTTCTCCTGAGTGTTTGACCTGTAGATTGGTGGCTCTGATGCTTATTTGGCTCTGGATTGGTCTTGTTGTGTCACATGTCCATTGTGGGAGTGTGTAAATCCGTTGCCTGCCCCGGGGGTGTGTGCTTGTGTTAGCGGGGCGGTTGTGACCGGGCCTGGTGTTGTGTGTAGTGTGAGTTGTCATTGGGTCTCCCAGGTGATGTGTGTGTCCCCTCATGGTGCATGCTGGCATGACAGTGAGTGTGAGTTCCTGTGCTAGATACCTGTGCTTGTGGAGTTGGTGTTTGGGTGAACAGTGGTCCCAGGAGGGCCTTGTGCTGCATACAGCAGGGCCCAGTGTCATCTACCTTGTCAGTACTTTGCCAGTCCCTGTGCATTGTGCATGGGTATGTACCTATGCCATATGGGCTGATGACATTGTTGTCTGCGTCTCATTTTGACAATGTGTTGTGTGTGGCCCACCCTCCCAGCCTCCCGGACATCCAGTCTTGTGTTATTGGTTGCTGTAGCCTTGGACATGGCCTTGCCTTGATTTGTGATGGGTGAATGGTGACGTTCGTGGCATGGGCGTGGTTTCTGGGTGTGGTTGTGTGCGGTGAGTGCTTGGGGTAGGTGCGTGCATTTGTTGTGGTTGGCAGGTGCGCAAACACCCATTGGACTCACAGGGCTTCAGCCCCCCCCCGTCGTGTTTGGCAGCCCGGGATGAGACAGCTTCCCGGTGCACTCACAGCCGCACCCGAGCAATTCACAGGTCTTTAACAGGCCATTTGCATGTTAATGAGGCCTCGCTGTTGTTTCACCCCTTTAACAGCCCCTGCAGCTCCACTCTGCCTATGGCTTACAAGATTCATCCCCCACGTAATTTTTTCTTAGCCTCCCCCGAAATTTTGCTCTAGTTGCGCCTCGGGTGGTTGGGGTGTGGATGCCATTCCCCCCAAGTTACATGAGTTGTTTGTGTACTCACCAGACTCTGCGACTCCGTCCACTCTGTGTAGTCCCACTGGCGGTAGCATGGCCATCACCTTCTCCTCCCAGGGATGGTAGTGTACGGGTCTGCGGGGCGGCCCACCTCCAGTGATGTTGGTCTGGGCATGTTCTTCATTCATCTTCCTCTTGACCGCCCTGCGCCGATCGTGCCACCTGGCTTGGCATTCATGCCTGGTCCTTCGGACGGGCGCATCAGCATTCACCTTGTCGACAATCCTCTGCCACATGGCAGATTTTGCAGATATGCTGGTCTGTCTGACCAATGTTCCAAACAGCTGTGGCTCGACTTTGATGACTTCGTTGACAAGGAGCTCCAGCTCCGCCGTGGTGAACTTTGGATCCTTGTCTGTGGGCATGGTGTGGGGTGTGGGTGTGGGTGTGGATGGTTGTGTGTGTGTGTGTGAATGTGAAGAGGGGGATGTTTGTGGAGGTGGTTGTGTGGAGGTGGTTGTGTGAAGGTGTGTGAGTGACGGTGTAGCGAAGGTTGCAGTTGTGTGGGGTTGTTTGTCCGTGGGGTCTGGCAGCAGTGGGTCTGTTGCAAAGGCTCATGGGGTGTGTGTGTGGGCCCTTTTTATTGGTCCATTTTTGGGTGTGGCTGTGTTTGAATTTTGGTGGGTGTGTTATAAGTGGTGGTTGGGATTTTGGGCCTCTGTTTGCCTGTTTGGATGTGCCAGGTCAGTCTTTGAGATGTATTTTGTCATGTCGACGTGTTTTGTGTTGTTGTGCGAGTCGGATTGGCCCTCCTTGTGCTGTTTTCAAGTGTCCAGGTTCTGTAAGAGTATTTTTCGCGTAGGTACGATCCGTACATACGCGATGCTGGGTGAGGGGGCTGGGGTACGGTGTTGGTGTGCGGCGCGTACATGCGGTGCAGGGCTTGGGTGCCTACATGCGGTGGGGGGGCAGGGGGTACGGTGCGTACATGCGGTGCAGAGCTTCGGTGCGTACATGCGGTGGGGAGCTGGGGGTACAGTACGTACATGCGGTGCAGGGCTTCGGTGCGTCCATGCGGTGGGGGGCTGGGGGTACAGTACGTACATGCGGTGCAGGGCTTCGGTGCATCCATGCGGTGGGGGCTGGGGGTACAGCACGTACATGCGGTGCAGGGCTTCGGTGCGTACATGCGGTGGGGGGCTGGGGGTACAGTACGTACATGCGGTGGTACGGCGCGTACATGGGGGGTGCGGCGCGTACATGGGGGCGGTACGGCGCGTACAGTTGCGTGGCTGGGGTACAGTGCGGACAGGGTGGTGTACGGTGCTGGCATATTTGGGGTCGGGGGGGCTGTACGGCTCGTACACGGGCATGAGTTTACCCGTGTACATGTGTGCTACTGCGTTGCCTCCGTACGGGCCTTTTTACGTGCGATTGTGTATTCGGACGGGCGGTCGACATCGTACTTGCGCGCTCGGACTTGTGTTTTACGATTTGTAAGTGAAACTGTCCGGATCACTTTCGTAAACTTTTCCTGACGATATTCGGACGAAGACACTTCCCAACGCGCGCTCGTAGACTTTTCCCAACACTATTCGTAGTTATTTTTCACGTCCCAATCGTACTTGGCAGGTTGTACGGTACTTGTGCGACTCGTACGTAAATAAATACGGATACGAGTCGTACGGTCATTTTTTTTACCGGATCGGAATCGGCACCCAAATGTAAAAAATTAAATGCAGAAGTTTAATCATTAACAAATAAACCCACTTCTTCCATTTAATACATACCTGTCCCAGCTCAAATAATCAATTGGACTTAAGTTAGTATCAAAATTCATTGACAGTACAGTTGAAAAGTATCCTAACTCTCTGTTTTTGATTGAGTGTGATTTCAATGAGATGCTGTATAACAATTTATTGAGAATCTATAGAAATGAAGAAAAATAATATTCTTGGGCCATACCGAAATCAATGTTTCCCAGTGATCACATGACTGATTTAAGGGACAGACAACTCCCAATGCTCTTAGCACAATTAGAGCTACTATTAGTAATTGAAAATTGTACCTGGTCGTCCCTGCAGGGACGACTAGAATTGGCAGGACTAGATCATCAATATTCAACTACATAATCTCTAGCTCTGATCTATGTGACCAGATCCTTGAACTAAACAAGCTGGACCTAAAGCATAGTGACCACACAATACTCCAAGTATCATCAAGCCTCTTTTCCCATTTACACCTGAGGGGTCCTTGAGGATTAGCAATGGTCAGGTTGACATTGCTTCAAAACAGGGCCATCTTCAGTCAAATACAAAATTTATAGATCTTCTTAATAAACAAATCTTGGGAAGTTTGGTTTCAGATAGAGATGCTACGTTTAAAATAATTATGGCATTTGAGAAGTCCATATTGAGGGCCATAGTAGAATTGCTGAGACTAGAAAAGCCTCTGAAAAGAAATAAAGATCAAAGGTAAGATGCTATAGATGTGGAATTATCAAAAAGAATAAATAAGTTTACTAGAAAACAATTTTTGTTCCGGACTGAAACTAAGATAAAAAAAATGCAAGCCCAAAGTAAAGCAAGAATAAGAAACCTTTAGGGTTTGAAAAAGAAATCATATCATCAAAAATATGTCAATTTCTTCCAAGCTGCTACAAGTAAAACTTCAAGACAATTTTGGAGATTAGTAGCACTTTGTTGTGGGACCAAACAGAGCACCACAGTCACCTCTATTTCACCTCAGGCATAGTCTGATTTTATCACTACATTTTATGCATGGAATAATGATCAAGCTCATGATCCTTTCCTTTGTCCTTATTTAGCTCAAACCGAGCACTTCAAGGAGGTCTTCCCACTGACATGTAACCAGATTGGTAATTACATAAGAAGAGCAAGAACTTCAGGAGGTATTGGTTCTGATGAAATTCCAGTCTTAGCTCTCAAAAGCCGATCCGGAAGCATGGGGTGCTTGTTTAGCCTCATCATATGTATATTGTTTTCAAACTGGTTGAAACAGGGTGTATTCCAAGCTCATGGAAAAGAAGCATCACTATTTAACAAACATGAGAGATCAAATCCTAATAACTCTAGCTATTTTGCTCTCCTTGGCACAACTTGCAAGATTTAGCATGAAACATTTTAGAAAATCTTCAAGACTGGACATATGAAAATGAAAATATTCCTTCGGAACAATTGGCATGGAAGTGATTTTGTATTTAATGTGCAATTTGCACCAACTAAAGTGGTAAATAACACTCCTTGATTCCTGGTCTCCTGGACAGTTGTGAATATGGTTCTAGATTAAAAATCATTTTAGTGCTCAGACTACAGCTCTTCATTGTTGTGTATTGAGTATTCTAATCATGTAGAGAAGAGCCAGCTCTTGACTATTCATCTGAGATGGTTCTTAGAGGATCTTATTTCTGGGGTTAATGAATTCCATTGTTAGCGCCTACTGAAATATATCCCACCCATGTCTTGTGTACTAGGATTTTAAGAGAAGGTGCCAGTGTGGAGCATAGGTTCCTTTAAATGATGTATGCTATAAGTTTCTTCATAATCAAAAGTAGTCCTATGCATGTGTTGCCTTGTGGGTGATACAAAACAGTTTGAAGAATGATCTTCTGGCAAGTGTCAACATGTGGAGGGCAGGGAAAATATGGGCTTGTCGCTTTGCGTGTAGTAGTTGTCCGGAAGCAGTGTTCTGAATTCTCTGTAATCTTCTCATGGTTGATAAAGGTCAGTCATGGTATAGATCATTAGCATGATCTAGTTTTGATAGGACAAGAGAGATTGATGCTCATACTTCGTAAGGACATCCTAGGTGAGGGAAAATGTGTTGTAGTGTTTTCATGGTAAGAAAGATTATATACTTGGGCATTCATGGACAGTTTGAAGGCTATAGGAATTCCAATGTTTCTTAACTCCTTGAATATTTTCATTGGTGGTCATAGATGGCCAGGCGAGGTGCTGAAAGGGTAATACAATTTCCAGCCACCAGACATGAGAATTTCAGTTTGGAGGTAAATCATTTGAGGTGACTCCAATTCATTTTCTGGTCAAAAGCCCAGAAGCAACTGACCTGTTTAATATCCTTTGGACTTTCCATTTTAAGAAGTGTCTGCATATTTTCTGTGTAATTATAGCAGGTGAACTCAAAGACATTGTTAATTTCTGGTAAAGATTTCATGTAGATGTTGAAAAAGAGGGATGAGATGATGATGTAGGGTTTAGATGAGAAAGCAGTATAATAACTTGCATTTGTTCTCCTGTACATATAAGATTAAATCAAGGTGAGAGTGTGTCATAATCCACTCAGATGAAGGCAGCTAAAAGTTCCAAGAGAATTAGAACAATATTCCTATTCTAATTTATTGTGTTCTTAAGGTTGCCAGGATAGAGATGAAGGCTGATTCAGTGTCTTTATGATTTTGTAGGCCACAGATTTTCAAAAATGTTGAGTGAGGTGGTTTACATAATAAGAAGTGCTCCTAATCTCCTTCAAGCCAATATTGCAAAACAAGTTTTCCATTAAAGAATGTGTGACCACTTGAAGCTAGAAGCAGCCATGAAGGTTATTAGGCCTAAACTGGTAGGGAACGTTTCCTACATCCATTAATCTGGACATGTAACTTGGATAATAAACTTGGAATTTTGCGGAACACATTTCTGGAAAAATACTAAAAGTCTCAATAAATACAATCATCAAAATGGTGCACTGTGAAGCAGACATCCATCTGCCAATTGACTTAATTGAACTATACCTGTTGCTCTATTGGAGTAAGATGCCACAATCACAAGAGGCATCAATAACAGTAATGCACTAAGTAGAATGAAGGGTTTATTCCATTACCGGTGAAAACTTCAGGTTGCACTTGAAATTAGATCCCATATGTATTTGCCTATGATATAACCACATATGCTATTTGCCTATCTGCAAATTTAGCACCCCTTGCTAATTTCAGCAGTTAAACTCTGACAAGAATGTAGTTGGCAAATAGAGCAAAAGTGATCCATGGCAGGAACATTGTAATTTTGGACCCGTTCACCTAGTTTAAGTCATGATAAGTGGTGTTATGGGAAGTGCACTACCATCATGTACTGCTGAGATTTTGTCTCCACCTACTCTCCTTCGCCCTCACAGAGAAAGCTGCATACTGCATGTAAAAATGATGCTTAGTGTGACAGAAAAGTTGAAAGCACCGTGAAAGCTGATTTGGAAACCAACCTTCACCACAGTGGGCCTCTACAAGGTTCTTGTGAGCCCGTGGAGCCAAAATCACAAGCAAGGGCAGATCGTCAGATTGTTGGTCTACTACAGTGGCTCTAGAAATAGATAATCTAGGAGCAGCATACCTGCGTACGTTATACACAGATCTAGTTAAAACATATAAATGTTTACCACAGTTTGTCATGAGAACAATGACAATAAATCTTACGAGGACTGCTCAAGCTGCACAACCACAATTGGCTACACCAGACATTAGTCCACAAACTATCAATTCCATATAGGTAAAATCCCCACCAGGCGGGAAGAGATTCCTTTCTGGATTGTGCAAAAAATAAACAAGCTTGAAGCAATGATTCCCCATATGGGACCTCACATAAAACATAGAATTGTTACAATATGCTTTTTGATGGGGATGGCTTCCCTGGTGGAAAACTGCACCACATGGGATACTGTGTTTGCCGTAGTATATACCAGAACACATGGTACACCCTCATTAGCTGTTTTGCTAGAAGTACTTAAACAGATTGAAAATGAGTAGAGGGCGGCCCTGCCCTTGATTTGGGGATGAAAGTGATTGGCTATTTTGCAGCAGTGTCACCATTATGTTAGGTAACATTCAAGGGAAAGAAGCAGATTTGGCTATACACCAGCAACTCACTAATTGGACTCCGGGACAATAGGATCGGGAATTACCAAAATTATCAAAGAAACTTATGCAAGTGGGTAGAGATTATTTGGTAGCCAGACAAGGAAACCTCAAATTAAGAGTAATTCTGAAAAAGATACCTCTAGGCAAGCGCCCGACTCTTCTACGATGAAGAAGTGGGATAAAAGAAAACATAAAGATGAAACTCAGGGCCTGATTATGACTTTGATGATGTGGCAGCAGACCGCCATGGCAGCGCCACACGCAGAAGCTGCACTGAGGCTGCCCGCCAAATTAGAAGTTTTCTGCTGGTTTGGTGGGCAGTGCTTTGTCGGTCCTTGGTGACGAGCCTTAGAAAGGCAACACATTGGAAACACCAAAACCAAGTTCCAGCAAGACATGGAAATTTAAGTCCATGCAGGAACTGGGACCGTATGCATACAAGGGGACACACCATGTGCTCCCCTGCATGCATTCCCATGGCCCTGAGGCACCAGGTGGCCCTGTAGTGCCCCTTTAGTTTCCTAACTGCCACAGTTTTCAAATTGTGGATGTGAGAAAACTCAGGATGTGCTCGGCGGTGCCACACCATCACCGCCAGCATATTGCTAATCCAGACTGCCGTGCCACCACTGAGGAGTCACAGATCCCCGGTGGTTACGGCGGTCCTGTGATGGTGGGACAACCGCACTTGTAATGCAGCGGTTCGACCACCAGCACGGCGGTTCCCTCCATTGCCAATGCAAGTTTGGTGAATTCTCTTCTAAGTCACTGGGTGTATCGCTTCAACAGGAGGCCACTGAATAATGTTACAACCCGCATAACCGTGATAATATTAAAATGCCTGACAGGTATCAGGATACTGATACACGTTCACCTCATTCATTTCCGGAGACATCCAAGAAACGATCCGAGAGAGAGGGATGCTTAGATTGCAGATCAGAGGAGAACATGAAAAAAAAGAAGGACTCACAATGCTTGTCTGACTATATAATAAAAAGGAAGATGAACCCAAAAAGTCAAAGCCTCAATTCATAAAGAAGAAGATAGCTGGACTTAAGGACAAGCATGCCACAGATATTGAGGACACTGCTTCTGAGCGGGGAGTGGGCTCTGACTATGCAGGACAGCATGGCAGAAGTCCCAATAGTTCATAGGAACCTGATGGATTGTCTCATGGGAGTAGCGTTGAATGAATATATCCAGGTGGAAGCACAGGATACTAGGGTGAGTGTTCCACAGTGTTTATACGAAATGCAACTCCAATTGGAGGACGACATATCTAGAAACATTAATGTTCTCTTTTAGTAGAACTAGTCATTCAACTAGGACAACCTATTGGTTGAAATGTATTGGCCATCTGAGGCTGTATTATATGATGTGCTCCAGGGGCGCAACTGGCATTGGCGCCTGCTTTGCGTGCCCCTGGGGCACTTTGTTATTACAAAAGGTACCACAGATGCTTGTGGAGCCCCTTCTGTACTACCCATAGTGCAGGCGGACATAAAGTGCCAGCGCTACCTTCAAGGGGGTGGTCCCTCATTTGCATGGGGTGTGCCCCATGCAAATGAGGGAATCCCTTTGTCTCTGCACCGTATTACCGACGCAAAGGAGCCCTCAGTAGGTGCACTGACAGTGCACCATTTAAAAGGTTGCGCACTGGCAGTGCAGCTCCTGAGAGCATCCCTCTGCAGGGATTGCAGGCGGGTGCCCTCACTGACTACATCCTCCCACAGGGGATATCTAAACACCTTTAAAAGTATAGATGGGTTGCTGCTTGCACTGTGAAACACTGAGCGGCTGGTTCAAAGCCGCTCGATATTTCATGTGAATGTACTGCCCCCAGGGCATGCCGTGTTTATGGCTGCCATGGGGGCAGCGCATTCATTGTAATATGGTGCATTTTCATTGTTGTGCCTGGTGCACCTTTTTAAAGGTGCGCCCCGTGCAAACAATGAAAATGTGCCTTGAACTCAAATGGTGAAATGGTAATTTTACCTGCTTTCTCCAACCTATTTCCAGAATCAGTAAAATATTTATACACCAAGGAGTGGGAGCTAGTGCTAGCTCCTGCATTATACCCCAACCATGTTGGGTGGGAGGATGGTTCTCCTTATCATGAGATACCATTGAGGTCCATCCAACAACCTCAAAGTCAATACACTATCAAAAATTATGCTAAAAACCAAGGGCCCGATTCACAAAAGTAATCTGAGACAAAATCCTAACTTTACAAATTTCGGTATCCACAAAGGGCATTTAGGTTTAGTAAAGTTAGGATTTTGTCTCAGTTAAACCTAAGTTTTGGTCTTAAGTTTAACTTAAGTAAATCTTAAATTTAACTGAGACAAAATCCTAACTTTACAACTCCTAAATGCCTTTTGTGAATATCGAAATTCATAAAGTTAGGATTTTATCTCAGTTTAATTTAAGGTTTGGTCTTAAGTTTAATTTAAGACCAAAACTTAAGTTTAGCAGAGACAAAATCCTAACTTTACTACTCCTAAATGCCCTTTCTGAATACCGAAAGTTAGGATTTTATCTCAGATTACTTTTGTGAATCGGGCCCCAAGTTAGAGAGTTTCTCACACAAATGGAATACCAAGGTGCAATAGAAAGTTGCACATCTAAGAATAATCCCTTGTTTCCAGTAATGAAACAAGAGCATTGATTGCGTTTAGTATTAGATTAGATTACAGACACCTAAACACAGCTACATGTACATTTGTGTACAAATCGTGCTTAGCGCAGCACTAATGAACGTAAAAAATACAAAACAACATTAAACATCTCAAATGGATTTTTCTGCCAAAATATAGCGCCTGCAAGCAGCTATTTGACCACATTGACCATGCTGAGTCTTCAGAAACAGTTCTGTATTTTACCCCAAGGGAAAAATAACAGCCCCAGGGTGTTTTCAGTCAGAGTTACAGAACTTCTACAAGAATCTGACGAGTGGCCATTGTCCTATGCCGATGACATTTATTTGATGGATGATGACCTATGTACAAACTTGAAAAAGAGTAGATCACATAATTCTGGGATTTGCTCACATGGGCTACAAATTTAATTTTAAAGAATCTAAAAAATGTCCACCTCAATGGCCTGTTCCTTGGATACAAGCTGTCAACTGAAGGCAAAAGCCTTGAGACACACTTCTTAAAGAAGTGTGTACACTTACAACCACCAAACACATTGAATAAACTTCAATCCATATTGGCATTCTCCAAAAATTTGGCAGAACATTCATTCTGGATTACACAGAGGTGCCGATTACGATCCGGTAAAAAATTTCCCCGTGCAACTCGTATCCGGTCTTTTTACCGTACGAATCGTACAAGTGCCGTACGAACTGGCAATCACGATTCGCATGTTAAAAAGTCCATACGAACCGCATTGGGAATCATTCCCCACACGTCCTCGGGTCAGAAAATGTGTCCGACACGTCCTCGTACGATTTACCGTACAAACGTGAAAGGTGAAGTCCGACCGAGGAATCACGATCCATCCCGTGCATCCGAGGTCACAACCGGATGGAAAAAACACCGTCCGCACCGAACTCCCATAGCAACCATGGAGACGTGCCCGCATACGCGCCGACCCCCCCAGCCCCCGTACGTACGCGCCGACCCCCCCCAGCCCCCGTAGGTACGCGCCGACCCCCCCCAGCCCCCGTAGGTATGCGCCGACCCCCCCCAGCCCCCGTAGGTACGCGCCGAACCCCCCGTGTATGTACACCCGTGTACGTGTCGAACCCCCCGTGTACGTTCGAGTCGTACCCCCACCCGTGTACGTTCGAGTCGTACCCCCACCCGTGTGCGTTCGAGTCGTACCCCCCGTGTACGTTCGAGTCAAACCCCCCCCGTGTACGTTCGAGTCGTACCCCCACCCGTGTACGTTCGAGTCGTACCCCCACCCGTGTACGTTCGAGTCGAACCCCCCGTGTACGTTCGAGTCGAACCCCCGTGTACGTTCGAGTCGTACCCCCACCTGTGTATGTTCGAGTCGTACCCCCACCCGTGTACGTTGGAGTCGAACCCCCCCGTGTACGTTCGAGTCGTACCCCCACCCGTGTACGTTCGAGTCGTACCCCCACCCGTGTACGTTCGAGTCGAACCCCCGTGTACGTTCGAGTCGAACCCCCGTGTACGTTCGAGTCGTACCCCCACCCGTGTACGTTCGAGTCGAACCCCCCCGTGTACGTTCGAGTCGTACCCCCACCCGTGTACGTTCGAGTCGAACCCCCCGTGTACGTTCGAGTCATACCCCCACCCGTGTACATTCGAGTCGAACCCCCCCGTGTACGTTCGACTCGAACGTACACGGGGGTTCGACTCGAACGTACACGGGTGGGTTCGACTCGAACGTACACGGGTGGGGGTACGACTCGAACGTACACGGGGGTTCGACTCGAACGTACACGGGGGGTTCGACTCAAACGTACACGGGTGGGGGTATGACTCGAACGTACACGGGGGGTTCGACACGTACACGGGTGTACATACACGGGGGGTTCGGCGTGTACCTACGGGGGCTGTGGGGGGGTCGGCGCGTACCTACGGGGGCTGGGGGGGGTCGGCGCGTACGTACGGGGGCTGGGGGGGGTACGGTGCGTACCGGGCCACCTACTCTGGTCGATTCGCGCCGTACTTCGCTTTTCCGGCACTTTTTGGGTGCCGTGAAAATATTGCCGTCCGGACTGCTGTCGGTTCGAATCGTAATTCCTGGGTCGTGAAACACTGCCTGAAAGCGTCCCGACGTCACGTCGCAGCATTCCCGGATCACATTCGTATGTATATTTTCGTCGGGCGGTGTTTTTTACGATTCGTACGGAAATGGTGTTTCCGTGCGAATCGTAATTCCATGTTTGTAAACGACCGGGTACGAGTCGGACGGGGAAAACGCTCCGACCGACGGTTCGTACCCGGTTTTTACCGGATCGTAATCGGCACCAGAATGGGTTAAACCATTCTATGACTTAATTCATCAAGACTTGTCAAGTACACATTGGACAACAGAACACTCATAGATTTTATGTTCAGTACAAGCTGACATGCTAGCTTCAAAACACTTACATACACATGTAAACACCACAAGCCTGGTGATCCAGATCATTGCGGGGCCATCAAGGTATAGCTTTGTTACATTCAATGAAGTACTAATTGCATATAATTCACACTTATACACCAATGACGGGTTGCGTTTTGCACCAACAGAAAAGATTTTGATGGTGGTACAGACTGCTGCGGTGCAGGAGAGAGCATTGGCTCGGGGGAAAACAAATAATTGTTGTGCGTCTGGTGCCAGCCTTAGAGGCTGTCATAAAAGTTAGCATTTCCAACACTAAAGCATTACATCTGAGATAATTACAATGGGCCAACTCTCTCACCACAACAGATGTAGACTACAGATTTGTTCTCCACTGCAAACACAAGCATTTCCGCAATATGAACATGAATATCCTCTGCCTAATGAAGTCATGCCCCTTGATCATTATGATACCACCATCTATACTGATGGCTCTACACAATCTGTGGTAGTGACAAAGCAGCAATACTCACTAGCATGCACAGCTGTGAAGGGGTGAATGCAGTATGGTGAATTTCCACCCTGAGAAAACCTACACATAATCACTTGGTGACTACACAGTGCAGTTGGCAGAACTTATTGCTCTGATACTGGCATTAGAAAACATAGATCTTGAATTCTCCAATCTCATTGTGTGTGATTCGTATTAATGTGTCCAGTCTTAAAACAAGTACCAACACTATTGGAGGCGGTATAAATTCAAAAATTCCATAAGGAACACCATAAAGCATAAAACCCTATGGGGGCCGGTGGATGAGCTGAAATAATGTTTGCCATGGATTCATGTGATTCACACCTTGAGTCATCAACGTGTAGGAATACATGTTGCAGGGATTTCAATGGCTGACAAAGCCACAAAATCAACAGTGCAAACTGCTGCTGTCAGTGCAATTACTCATTTAGGATGAGAGTAGATGGAGGCATCATTCTGGCTGTCAACACTGCATTTAAAGACATCCATTTACCAAAAGGCTTTCCAGCAAAGTGCTCCTACCAGTTAAGTGTGCAAAACATGCAATTTTCTCGTATTCCCGGTGTGGGGAATAGAGTAATACCAAATTCAGATCGCAGGTTAGGTTTGACACGTTGAACACCTTGAACATTTAGCACGAGGGATAAAGTTCACTGCGCAACTGTCATATTTATCCGGTTTGCAACACTGCTATTCAACTACAATAAACAATTGCGGCCTAAACAGGGGTTGGGCCATGACCACATGCGGGTTTACTGATAGAATATTGATGTTAAAAACATCAATGTACTAAATATCGAAAAAAAAATATCTACTACAAAAATATCGACTCCCATACCTTAACAGGTAAGTACAAAATATTGAGTCAAAAATATTGAAGTAAAAAATATAGATGTAAAAAATAATGATTTAAAAATATATATAAAATAAAATATTATATAGTAAATATATTAAATAATAATATTATTTTTAACAAAATAAATGAAATTTAATATACATTTTAACTAAATATAAAAAATAAACTTAATTTAAAAAATATACAAATACACAAACATAATCATTTATACATTTACATATATTTACTTTAAAATATTTTATTAACTATTATCATTATTTGATTTTTAAACTTTAAAATTATATAAAAAGAAAATATATATCTATAATACATTTAAACATTAAATTATTTAAAAAAATTAAAGCTAACGTTTTGCAATAAAATAAATGCAACAGTAGGGAAAATGTTGGATAGCGGAATAATTACATTTACTATTCCAACTCCAATGAGTGCAACAGTAGGGAAAGTGCTGGATAGCATAGGGGCAACAATTACTATTCCCACTCCAGTGAGTGCAACACTAAGAAAGGTATTAGATAGCGGGGGGGGGGGGGGTAAAAATTACTATTACCACTCCAGTGAGTGCAACAGTTGGGAAAATGTTGGATAGCGGAGGGGCAAAAGTTACTATTCCCACTCCAGTGAGTGCAACAGTAGGGAAAGTCTTGAATAGTGGAGGGGAAATAAAGTATTATTCCCACTCCAGTGAGAGCAACACTAGGGAAAGTAGGAAAGTATTGCATAGCGGAGGGGTAAAAATTACTGTTCCCACTCCAGTGAGTGCAACAATAGGGAAAATGCTGGACAGCGGAGGGCTAAATATTATTATTCCCACTCCAGTGAGTGCAACAGTAGGGAAAGTGTTGGATAGCAGAGAAACAAAAATTACTGATAAAATTTAAACAATTGATTAAATATATGAAACATATAAAAAGAACACATATTATAATATTAATTACATATAAGAAAAAGTTACAAATATTATATAAAATAAATTAATAAATACATTTATTAGCGATAATTATTTAAAAGGAGCAAATATTAACCAACCCAAAAACTTAATTAAAATATAATTGTATTTATTTTATTTCCTACCCTACATCACACCAATAAAAAAACACATCAAAATTTCTTTCCATAATTAACATCATTAATAATCAATTAACATATCTAAAATTAATTACACAATTATCATAATTAATTAATTTGAATTAATTAACAACTTCATAATAATTCAGCAATTAAAAATAAATTACTTTCCACCCTTTCCACCATTTACACCTATAAACACCACAACACACACCTAAAATTTATTACACAATTTTTCATTAATTACTAATTAAAATTAATTAAAAAGTAATTATTAATACATCAATTAAAATTAAATTACTTCCCACCCTTACCACATTAACATCTATAAACATCACAACACACACCTAAAATGAATGAAACAATTGCCATAATTAATTGCCAATTAATTAATTAAAATTAATTAACAACACATTATTAATTAATTTCATAATAAATTGCTTTACACATTTAACACGATAACATCCCAATTAAACAAATATTAGTAAATAAAAAATATTAAATACATTTAATATAATTAAATTACTTCCATCCCTATTCCTGTATAAACCGACAACCCGATACGGAACTAAAAACGCAAAATTAAAATAAATAAAATTAATAACTACTAAAAATAAGCAATACATTTTATCTAATTAAATTATTTCCCACCCTATTCCCCTATAAACCCACAACCCACTACGGAACTAAAAACGCAAAAACCAAATAATTGTTTTTTTTGATAACTTCTCAAAATAATCAATACATTTTATATAATTAAATTACTTCCCACCGTATTCCCCTATAAACCCACAACCCGCGACAGAAATAAAAATGCAAAATTCAAATAAAAAAAATAATTACTACTAAAATTTTAAAACATATAATAAAAATAGAAACAATTCTTATACAAAAAAATACATCACATACATATAAAATATATACTAAAAAACATAACATTAATAAAAAATGTATATTTTTACAACTATATTTTTGCAAACGATATTTTTAACATCGATATTACTTACCTAAAATCGATCTTCTTGACCACGAGAATTTGCCTGTCGATATTCCTGACCCACAATATTTATGACTCAATATTTGTGCAAATCGATATATTTGACTCAATATTCTGTCTCTGCACCCCACATGGGTACTTTTATTATAAATACAGACCACTTCCATGTTTAGGCAGAGGAACATTCAGCTGGGAGCACTCCGGTGGCACAGCGAGGTCACTTTATGGTGGAATTACAGCTCAGCTGATTCCTGTATACCAACATGAAGGATGTCCAGCTCTACACCAAGGTGGGCAGCCTGACTACCCTCACTTACAGGTAATGGAGAGTTTGTCCACCCTGGCTGGGATTTGCGGGACACCCATCCTTGGCCAAACAAGGTTAGCGAGCTCTAGTTAGGAGTTCAACTATACACAGCATTTGTATGCCTGCATATTTTCACCGTCTTAGCACAATGGCGGAAATGTTCATTCTTATCACTGTTCTTGTGATGCTAATTACGCCAATCTGTTTCATTCTACTAATCATTGCACTGCATGTATTTTTGCGAGTATCGCAACTCTTCAATGAATATTTTAAATCCTTGTTTTGTATTACGTGTGTACTTCTTTGGGTATGCACGAGAGTCCAAATTAAAAGTTTCTAGATCTGTTACCACAACTTAGGTGCCGATTCCGATCCGTTAAAAATATTCCCCGTACGAATCGTATCCGGATTTTTTTTACGTACGAATCGTACAAGTCCCGTACAAACTGGCAAGTACGATTCGTATGTAAAAAAATCAATACGAATTGCATTGGGAAAATTCCCCGACACGTCCTCGGGTCGGAAAAAGTGTCCGACATGGCCCCGGACAGTTTTATGTACGAATCGGGAAACTGAAGTCCGAGCGCGCAATACGATCCGTCCCGTCCGTCCGAATGCACAACCGTATGGAAAAAACACCATACGGTGCGAACTCCCATAGCAACCATGGAGACGTCCAAACATGTGCCCGCATACGCGCTGTACCCCCAGCCCACCCCTGTAGGTACGTGACGTACCCCCAGCCCACCCCCGTAGGTACGCGCCGTACCCCCAGCCCACCCCCCCATGTACACGCCGTACCCCCAGCCCACCCCCGTAGGTACGGTGCGGACCCCCACCCCCGTAGGTACGGAGCAGACCCCCACCCCCATAGGTACAGTGCGGACCCCCACCCCCGTAGGTACGGAGCGTACCCCCACCCCCGTAGGTATGGAGTGTACCCCCACCCCCGTAGGTACGGCTGCGTACCCCCACCCCCGTAGGTACCGTGCGGACCCGCACCCCCGTAGGTACGGAGCGTAGCCCCACCCCCATAGGTACGGTGCGGACCCCCAGCACGTAGCTCCGTACCTACGGGGGTGGGGGTACGGCACGTACCTACGGGGGTGGGCTGGGGGTACGGCGCGTACCTATGGGGGTGGGCTGGGGGTACGGTGCGTACCTACGGGGGTGGGCTGGGGGTACGCTCCGGACATACAGGGGGCTGGGGGTACGGTGCTGACGTGTAGGGATGGGGGTACGGTGCGTACCGGGCCCCCTTTTCGTCATGCATCGCGGCGTACTTAGCTTTTCCGGCACTTTTTGGGTCCCGTAAAAATGTTGCTGTGCGAAGTGCTGTGGGTACGAATCGTACTTGCTAATCCGTAAAACGCGAATGTCGCGTACGCGGTGTCCCGGATCCGATTTGTATGTATTTTTTTGCCGGTCGGTGTTTTGTACGATTCGTACGGAAATGGTGTTTCCGTACGAATCGTACTTGCATGTTTGTAAGGTATTTTTCCCGGGTACGAGTCGGACGGAGAAAACGCTCCGACGATTCGTACCCGGTTTTTCCAGGATCGGAATCGGCCCCTTACTTGGGGGATGGGAGTTGTCATGTTCTAGGTTGCATACACATTTGTTTCCCTTTAGGGGTACAGATGGTGCACCGTCGCTAGCAGGGACATTGGCCACCATATCTTGAGGGTATGCACAGAATCAGTCTGGCACTATCCTGATGTTTATGTGTCTGACAGTTTTACCTAAAGAGGTACAAGTAATATGACACCATGAACTTGAAGCAGCATTTATGGGATGTGCACTGTCTGAAGAATTCAGCCATCAAATACAGACAAGGCAATGGAATATCAGCATACTCACCTGAGTCACCATGCAAGAAAAAAGATCACTTACCAATGTACTGGACATACAATGGTGCAGGAACATGACTACAAAACCTATTGTTATGCCTCATATCTGATGCAGCTAACCCCATCTGGGAGGGTCAAGTACAACTCTGGAACCACCAGGCAGGAAGTTTCACACCTCATATATGTCCTTGCATTAGGAAACAATACAAAGCGAGATGGCCAGGAGTGCTTCAATGCACCCAGGTGATGATTCGCTGCACACCGCACAAAATCCAGTATTCATTCAACAAAGCAAAACTATCCCCACAGATAGAAAAAATGGGCAATGGGTGCTGCCTAAAATAAAGGACACAACTGCTAGCCTTGGTTGATAGCCATCTTTTTTTATTTTTCCAGATGATTATAGTTTATTGTGCTCATTTTAAAATAACAGCAAATAAACCATACTCTTTCTAAATATATAGCCCATATCTAAAACATATTCTGCAGTCAGATACAAACACAGAGCGGAGTTGAGTCCCCGCTGTTCATTAATTCTTGTTATTTGTGGCACATGTAATAACTTTGGACCACCAAGGACCATGTTATGAAGATGTGCACTCGCTCAGGGGACGGGGTGAACTTGTTATATTTAACTTGATGCAATAGTATGTATGAAGTAGAGGACAAGTATGTCATAAACAATTACGCTCCAGTGGTGACATTTCTAATTCAATTATCCTTGAAATTGAGCTCAAAATAAACCCACTAGTCAGTGATATCTTCTGCTACTTTTTGGCAAAAGAATATAAATTAATGAACAGAACATGAATGGCCCAGGCTATATCACATAAAGCGAGGACAGGGAGTCCTGATTTTGAGACAGGCCTCTGCCACTGTTTTGGACTAACTCGTGTCCAATAGTCGAAGAGCTGGACCAGTGCTATTTTACCACCTTAGACTGTGGTAAATGGTTCCTTGGCACATGAGCTTTAACCCCTTGAGTGCCCAGCCCTTTCCACGCCCTGTGCCGGGCGTTTCATTGGCGGGCGGGGCTCATGACGAGATAGTCTCGTCATGGGCACAGCGCAACCGCGGCCCATGACGAGACCATCTCGTCATGGGCACTCAAGGGGTTAAAGACAGCTTGAGAGGCATTTGGCTGGAAAGCTAACATTTGTTAACATCTATAAAGTAGACATCGGAACATAACACAGCAACATACACAAAGCATCAAAACAACCCAAATTAAAAGATAGCACAGCACAACGCTGCTAAATAGTTACAATGTGAATACAGCACAACAACCGCAGTAAAGCACAACAACAT
This sequence comes from Triturus cristatus, assembly GCF_964204655.1. Lineage (NCBI taxonomy): Eukaryota > Metazoa > Chordata > Amphibia > Caudata > Salamandridae > Triturus > Triturus cristatus. Next base: position 258,591,660 of record NC_140593.1, on the reverse strand, counting down.
TAAATTGCAATAATGCAGCTCAAAAGAATACCGGTACAAAAAAGCACATAACAGATCAGATCTCATCAAAATGCCACACCACAAATATGCACAATTGTTATCATACATTAGCACCTGCAGAAATCTGCTTTTGTATTATAACCCTGGGCATAGTTCGCGAAGTAGCACTACGCGAAGCTACGCAAAGTGCACTTCGCGAGCTACGCGTAGCACTTCGCGAACTGCGTCATACCCTGTTCGCACTGTGCAACATGCTGTTTTCAATGATTGCACAGTGCGGACAAGCATCCGGCACTGTGCAATCATTGAAAACGGCATCTTGCACAGTGCGAGCTGTAGTTTTCTGCCGCTCGAGTAGATTTTTACTCGAGCGGCAGCTTTCTCAACGCGGACTGGTAGTTTCTCATCGCGAGCGGTCGCGAGCATACGCGACCACTCGCAATGAGAAACCTGACCTCCTCGCGTTGAGAATCTCGGCGGGACGTTTATTTTCCACGTTCGCGATCGGCAACTTGATGTTGCTGATCGCGAACAAGGAAAAAGTCTTGCCGAGATGTCATTTTGCTTGCTCGCGGTCGCCAACTTGATGTTGAGGACCGCGAGCAAGCAAAACATTATCGCTGCACGCAAAGCTACGCTACGCATGTTTGCACTGTGCTACGTGCAATTCGCGTAGTGCGAAGTAGCGCAAACTTCGCAAACTACGCAAGCGTAGAGTAGTGCTTTGCCAAGGCTTAGTATTATGCTGCTAAAACGTGTTTGCACCAAGCCCTACCTCAATTACAGCTAAGCACATGAAAAACCATGTCAAAAACGTTTTCTGACATGGCCCCTGTTTTTAGGGACAATTTAGAGTTTTTCTCAAACATGCTAGAAATTACCTTATGTAAATATTCCTTGAGTAAAGATTATCTTGCTTTGGCCATTATTCAGAGGTCCTCTTAAAATGTTGGTAATACCACAAATCAATTATTGGAATGGCGTATTTGGTATCCATGGTGCAATTGCAAAGTTAACTTTAAACACAGATTAACTGGTAAACATGTAAAGCTCCAGAGTTCGAAGCATCTTTTGTCAACAACGTTGGCTTTTCAAGAGGTATTACTACACTACATATGTGGCATTCATCAATTCCACATGTAGAAATGGAAATCTTGGAGCAAAAAACATTTTGATGCCTTATTCACAAAACCATTCCAAGCTCAGTACACATCACACTGGGTGGTGATTTTAAATTAGTAAAGTGTGTAGTATATCAGTGTTGTACTGGTTCAAGGTGGCCGCAATAATGCTTGTGAACATGGTGGCTATGTTCAAATACTAAAACAATGTTATATTATGGGTTATACCATTCTAGGTTGGCGTCTCAATTAAGAAATTGTGGCCACACAGGATGCAGCACACTGCAGACACAAATGAGCAGGAAGCAAGCAGTCCACTAGCGATTCCTGGGGAACTGTATGTCACTCTATAAAAAAAGCAAATAAAGAAATGAAGAAATAAAAGGAGATGAATAAATGAAAAAAATGGATAATGAAAGGATTGACGATCAGCATAGCGATTGAAGTACATTCATTTGTAGCAGGGTGTGCTCGTGATCAAGGAAAATGCTGGTACTCACAGGGCAGTACAGTTAGTTAAAAATACACAACCCCTCTGAAAAGGGTCTAACAAGGATTATCACATTGTAAATCTTCAACTTCATGTGTTTGTCAGCAAAACCTTGCCCACTATGGTAATCTGTGAGCTCCCATGCAATGAAATATCTGTCTATGGGCTTTAACACAGTGTACTGGACTATTCACCCCTAAAGGCATTTTACCTTTAACATACTGCAAATGCTGGGCCAACAGTGGCCATCATGATAGCAGGCAACATCACAGCATCTTCCGTTCAGCATCGCTTTCTCTCTTCGGAGAGGCCTATCTCTCCTGGGCTTCTGCTCGTGCTGTCAAGTTTCCGGGTGCAGATTTTGGTATACCTCTATATTTGTACTCCTGATCCTGGTCCTTCATGGGCGCCCACTTCTGGCGCTTGGCATGTGGGGGTGGCCATTCACCACTCGGGCATGCGGTGCCCTCTTCTTGTTTGCTGTGGTGTTAGACAGCCACAGGGTTTGCAGACTCTGTGCACATTCTTCTCTGGGGGATTGCTGCCTTCTTAGCTACTTAACACTTCTTTGTGCTGGGGCAGCTTTGGGCTTCTTGGCACTCTTTCAGCAGGGGTTCACAGTCTCTCCCATTCTACACCCCTTAGGCAGTCCACAGGGGTCGTGCTGCACTCTCTTCTACCAGTCGTTTGGCTGTGGCTGCTTAGAGTGCAGTCCTGTGGGGCCTCTCTTCCTCTACTGGCTGCTGTTCGGGCACATGGCAGCTGCACCTGCAGGCACTTCTGTAAGGACTTCTTAATACTCCCTCGTGATGTGCAGAAAGTGGCTGGTGAATCCTGAGCCTACCCTTTCTCAGTGCTGGGGCAGTACTGCAATGTATTTACCTGCTTTCACTTGACTAGTTACTGATGGAGCAGGTAGAGCAAAATTTTGTATACCTCCTCTAATTTGCATGAAATTAAGTACGTAATCATTCTAAAATGAATTGAAATAACCTGTTTGCAGTGGAAGTGTTATTAATCAACCTTTACATCTTGATAAACATAAATACACGTGGGAGTAAATTGCTACTTGCATGGCAGAACAATTATTAATTAACTATGGTACGCAAACTAACCTTAGATTGTGGTGGAATAGTCAAATTGCATGATTCATGTTGCTTTGTGATCGCTTGTGCTTAAAAGTTATCAAGTGATAAGTATTATTGCTTTAAATGTTGCTACAGCTAGGAAAAAACTAACATATATTGGGATTGGTATGGGTTTGAACATCTGAACTTTCATTTGTATATTTTAATTGCTATTATGTCTATTTCTGCTTAAGTTGGCATTCGGGCCTATTAGGCCGCAGTACCCAAGGGACGTTCTCTGAAGCAGATGCTACCATGTGCACGTGATGACTTCTGCACATGCCCAGATGGCTCTTGAAATCACGAGGTAGCTTGAACTCCTGACATCGTGTTCCCTGCCAAGGATGAAAGTCAGGAACTTGACCTCAAGCCAGAAGATGACAAAATTAAAATCAAGGAAGCGACAAAGAGAGGACCTATCAGTGGGACCCTTTTTACCTTGGAAAAATATACAACTACTGTTTCCCCACATGGGCACTGAACAGACAATGTCGATTTGAAAACTTTGTGAAAAGTCACTGTGAAGAACCAGTTTGCACTGGGAAAAATTCAATATACTACAGATAACCCAGAACTGTCCAATCAGAACATTTGGTCTGCTCCTAAAGTTGCTATTCTAAAATGAAGCTAGGCAGAAAATGGTATAAAACCTTCTCATCAATTCATTGAGAGAAGAGTTGGAGTTGGAAGGGTTGGTTGCAGCAGCGTTCGTTCGTGGATTGGTTCGTTCGTTAGTTGGGTCTCAGTTGTGGCTGCATATATCTTTGGGTTATTTCATTGTGTTTCTTAAATTCTTTGATATCAGTCATATGAATTTGTACAAAAGGAATTTTATTGATTCAAATATATTAATAATTTGACTAAAATATGTAGTTGATCTATAAGTGCCTTAATCATTGTGTGCAAATTGGGTTGCAAGATAAGATTGGTTGGAGTGTGATTTGCTGAATCTAGATCCTATCCAAAGGGAACATTATTTTTAACTTGACAGTTACTGGATGCTCTATCCCTTTGGGTCAAAGAGCCCCCTCTCCTTGAGTTCAAGATTATTTCATTGTGTTTCTTAAATTCTTTGCTATCAGTATGAGTGTGAAATTGGTCCATGCTCCTGATTGATGTTCGGACTTTGCTGAAATTCTGAACTTTACTACGCTGTATCCTGTATTTCGCACGCCGGTTTGATCCTTTGGTGAGAATTGGACTGCCTGTTCGAGGGAGTATTCGTTTGAGAATGCAGATAACTCCCTGTTTGACCTGAACCTTTCATCATCTTTCAATTGGTAATGATTCAATGTACTTTTCTGAAAATCTATGCCTAAGAATAATTTCTGAATGTTCATATGTTTATTTTTAATAAATCAAAAAGATTAAGTAATGAACTGTAGAAAATAAATGACAATATAACAGTTTAATTAACGGTAAGATAAACAAAAATTGAAATAATAAGAAATGAGTTTGTGGTTCTTAAATTAATTACAGAAACAATCAAATGTTTCCTAGGCTTTAATTGTGTCTTAGCTGGTTCTAATTCACCATCAACTAGTCCAACTAGTTGGTCCATCTACCAAATAGTGGAATGCCGTGATGTTAAAGTCAGGATTCTAAAGCTATATATAGAATGTGTATTTAATGTAAAGCAAATTAATCCTGATAGGTAATAAGGTACCCACAGGTCCAGCAGCCTTTCTCCTGTGTACAGATTCAGGGGTGTCTGTGTGAAGGTAATGTGTGTTGGTGTTTTGGACCCCACCAATGAATGAGTGCATGAATGAGCTGTTGTGATTCAGGATCTGTGACATAAGGAGAATATGTAAATTTTGTACTCCGCGCTGGATCATTACTCTTGGTGGGAGCCGATTATGGGCACTTTTCCTTTTGTCTAGCAGCTCCATCCCTTTCCGGGATTTACGTATTTCATTACAGAACGGCAATCTACTAACAACCAATTACAAAAAGACCACCGATAGGAACAGTCTTCTCCTATACCAAAGTCACCACCCGAAGGCACTTAAAGACAACCTGCAGGTAGGCCAGTTCCTACGCCTCCGTAGGAATTGCAATACCCTGGACGAATTTGAAGCCCAGGCTAAAATCCTGTCAAAAAATCTCACAACAAGGCAATACCCAAAGAAAATTATAAGACAAGCACACAAGAGAGCCAAAAATAACAACAGAGAAGCACTTCTGGAAATAAAAGAAAAGACAAAAACGGAAAGATTATAAGAAAACACTGGAAGATATTGGAGACTGGTGACTTCAATCCCGGTCCCGTACCTCTGTTTGCCTTTAAACGGACTCAAAATTTCAAGGATCTTCTTGTACACACACGCCCTACCACACAGGTACAGATACAACCCACACTCTGGGCCCTACCCCCAGTTGTTGGACACTACCCATGCGGATCATGCTCCGCTTGCTTCCAGACAACAGCAACAAAAGAAATAGACTTGGGCATGAGGAGACAATGGCAACAGAAACGCCATACGAACTGTAATACCAAGAATTGCGTTTACCTGCTCACATGCCCATGCTCACTCAACTATGTGGGTATGACCAGACCACTCAAGATCCGCATCAGTGAGCACAAAAGTACCATTCGCTGTCGCAAGATGAATACTAAACTACAAACTCATTGTATTGAGAAAAATCATACCCCTGAAAGTCTGAAGTGGACAATAATTGACTCTAACCCACAGTGGAGCACATCTGCCCTTTACAGTGGGTTTTCAGACTGAAGAGCGATGAAACAGGCCTTAACGATGCCATTCCATGGATCGAACTGGTACCATGACCCTTTACCGCCAGATCTTTTTTCCAGGGTACATTATTATGAACCCCTCTTTTAAAAAAAAAAATATATATAAATATTTTGAATAAATAAACCTTTTTTTTTCCTCCTCCACACACAACTCTTACAAATAATTTTGTAAAATAATTCTTTATTCCATGCAGGTTCTCAACCAGCCTCTCTCCCTTTGAGTGGCACTCGTAATCGGATGCCACTACCTCTTCAAAGATGGCCGATTCTCCATTGGAACCCCCCCACTACATATATCCATCTCGCCCCTCTGGCGCCACGACCACTTTGCATTATTGATTTTAACCTTTTTTGTCAGTAACTTCCCCGACCTTTTTGCCCCCTCCCGGATATACAATGAATCCATAGCTTACTTTCCTGCCTCTTCACACCACTCTAATATAGCCGCTACCGGAGCTACATGCTCTTTCCTTCCTGTTTGTTTCATCACCCTGTCACTCCCCGCCCTTCAACCCGGAAGTCCTGTCCTTTTTTCCCTTCTTATACTATGCCCCACACTACACCCGATACAAGCGTTACCTTCCGGATGTTAGGTCTACGGACACCTCTTTAATGGAGAACTGGTGAGTGACTACAAGGAACGGTACCACGGCTTTTGGTAAGTCTCGCAACTTGCCTGCAACTGATTATCTATAGTTGTTTTTGTCTCTGCTTATATCCCACTCTCCTCATATCTAGCTTTCTCCCAGCTTCCAGACGTTATGCTGATGCGGCCGGTACATTAACAGGAGAGGGTCAGTGTTAATCTCATGCCATTATTTTGTGCGCCTTTTTCTCTTTTACTCTAATCTCAGTCCTTCTCCTTGCCCTACCTCAGCATATTAATGCTGGATGACATCTCTCCTCTCATTTAGCGGCATGTGAGTGTTTATTTTCTGTCGTCTCCGTTCTCTACAACTAACCTCTTATTAATGTGGCGTCCTGTACTCGCACACCTTCATAAGTCCAATTTTAACTCACTTTGATCATTGCACTGACCCCATAGATAACTGCCATGATTGACCGATACGCCCTTCCGGTCATCTTCTGTTCCCCATTACCTCTTCACCCCATTGTGGGATTTCCATACCTGTGCGTTCTACAGACTGAGCACATCTGTGCAGACCACCCCTCTATTTCCCAGGCGACTACCAAGACTGCCATGTTTACACCAAAAAAATTTCATGGGGCTTCTAGCCGCAGTGTAAGCCACCAGGCGCCGCTTTGACCGGTTCCGTTTCCACTTGCACTGCTTGAACAACCTACACCGGCACACCTCTACCCCGGTTCCTTCCATCCCCTCCACAATGGCCGCTATACCTACTTATTCATAACACCGCCTATCTTTCCACTCATTTTGGTACAGACGGACATCCGACGAGCATACCTCCTAGGGGTCTTCCCCTCGCACAAGCGCACTTGTATCGCTTCATCCTACTGACAGATCCCTGCTTCCCTAGGACTGTCAGCTCTGTCATTCTATCTCTTCTCCTTTTCAATTTTTGCTGATTCCACCGTCCCATGGTGGTCTCTCATTCCCTCTTTGTCTCCCACAGGTTCGACTATACTGTGAACACGAACAATACGGTTCTTGGACGTAGTGACGTCCTCTCTATTCAGACTCTAGCTGACTTGGTAGTATAGGGCTTTCCCTGACTCCCATTTTTTACCCTCTTACTCTTCCACACACGGTCCTGAAGAAGCGCACTAGGATCCATTAGGGACCGCAGGTTGCGCGAAACATGTTGACCACCATAGACCCCTTACACATCACATATCCCCACAAGGTTTGAGAACCGGCGGGACAATACCTATCCCTCCTCTATATTTTTATTCAAAGGACAGTCTCCAAACCACACTATAAGTTTTTGATTTACCTTAAGGACCTTTTATTAAAAAAATAAATTGAGGTACTAAGAGGATATTTTATCATCACTCACTGACATCACTTTGGTCCACACACCCACATGCACAAATACGGCACCTCCTTTAAAAGATCTCCGACAAAGAGCCCTCTTGTAGGGTCCGTGAGGGACTGCAGCGCCACCCCCCCGAGGAGCACTGCCCTATGATGATGCTTTACACTTGTATGAGTGTGTGAGGGCACATAACAAAAAGGAGGTACACTCCCACCTCTAGCACACTCAACTACCCGTTGGAGACAATTTCTTATGCCTCACAACCATAACCAGATTGTTGAGCATTTATCCTTCCCCCTTTAGGAACTGTGACCTTCTTGTGTTTACACTTTTCCTTTTGTGCCACTCAACTTTCTCTATGATAGGGGGCTTTATGGCACTTTTCTCAAGCCGCACCAGTCTTTTTGTTTCTGCGGACAATGCAGTAAGGTTCGGGGCCTTCAATCCAGGCGGGTGTGGCCGGAGCACTCATCCCATGTATTGATTTAAGTCAGGCATGTGTGAGCCCTATGCTCAGGCAATAAGGCCCGCTTGGTGTACAGCAAGCACCCCGCTAGGTGGCGCTGCACTAATTTCACCAGCTTTAGGCTCTTACAGGTCAGATTTTATGACTTCTTCCATGTACAACTATTTCACACATGGGCTGCGCTGCGTCAATGAGGCTGCGGCCCTCTGCAGGGACTGGAGATCGTGGTGCACAGCTTTGGTCAGATATGGTCTCAGTCCTTTCCTCATCTCACAGGTGAGGGGCTTCCTCCACTGCAGCTAATTTTTCATGTTGACCCTGGTCAGGGCTCCGCTGCGAGTCTGGTTAATAAATGGTGGTTAGTGCAGCTGCTTGATCTCTCTCGGCGCAGTGTGAGGGTTGCATGGGGTGCTCTGTACTCACTGCAGTGTCTGCCTGGGCCTCAGCGCAGCAACAGGCTCTAGCCTGCTCTCCTTGGTATGATGGCGGGTGGTTGAGCCAGCAGGCCGAATCCGTTCTCCGCTCACCTGCCGGTCTTGAGGCCGCTCCAGGGTCGGTGCAGTCTGTAACCCATGCACAATTATATAGAAATAATGCCTCGGGACCAATAGTATAACAACTATTAGAGGAGATAGCTAAATTATCTCTTCCTTTGAGTTATATTCTTTCTCTGACAAAGGTGCAAATATATATGTGTTGAGTTTTCTTTATGTATGTAAATAATGTACATGTTTGTATATATATGAAAAGAAAAAAACGAGATATAGTTATGTAAGATATGTAAAGTATGAAATAAATATACATACTTACATTCAACCTAAGAGTATAACTATTTTCTTAGTGAAACTGTTTTTGATTTCTATGTGGACACAAAATATAAAAAGATTTTCCTTACAGAGAAAGAATATAACTCAAAGGAAGAGATAATTTAGCTATCTCCTCTAATAGTTGTTATACTATTGGTCCCAAGGCATTATTTCTATATAATTGTGTTTATGTACCCAGATGCCAGAGGGTTATTGATTTGGGTCCCCCCCTTTTTTGAAGAGTCTGCAACCCATGCAGGCATTTTACGAAGTGCACTTTGGTCCAATCACTATGGTAAGTGGCAGCAGAGCCATGGATATGTGCTCGGCTACAGAGGCTTTATTACTCCTGGTCAGGCAGGTGAGCATTGCTGCATGCCTCACCTCACCTTCGTAGGCCTACTCCAGTAGTGCTGCATGCCGTCTTCTTCCTGGGCAAGTGATAGTAGCTTTGCCTTATGCACTGTTTGCTCTGCTCCCCATGAGGAGCTGCCAGGCGGCTGCTGCCTTACTAGCAGAGTAAGACCCACTCATCACTGTTGTTGCCACTTGGGCCCTAAGCCCACATGCTGGATAAATTACCATGCACACACCCAGTATATGGTCTCTGGAACTGGCCACAAGCACGTGCACTTAGGCTCTTTTATTGGCAGAGTCACCTGACCAGTGACGCCTGTGTTAGATGGGTGTGGGGTATGTGTTTGGACCTGCCCTCCTGGGAGAGGTTGGTGAAAGACTAGACTGTGTCCAGCAAGACACAACAACTTTCATGAGGTAATTATCAGTGGTGGAGTGGCAAAAAAGACAAAAATCACAATGTCACTGAGATCCTGTAATTACATTTTAGATTGAAGATTAAGTTAAAAAATTGATTGTGAAATTTAAGATGGAACAAATATCAGAAGTGTCCTTTGGGGTAGTTATCAAAGGGGCATTGTATGCTGACCTCATTCACCCATTATGTTGTTAAGTAGCTCAAGGCATGATCCACATGTTGAGGTATGGATAGAAAGGACTGATTTCAGGTAACACATTTTGAAACCAAATTGGTAGAGGTAAAAGCTACAGTATATGTTTTCTCTGTCATATATTGTGCAAAAACAAATTATTCCTGTATGTGGTATATACATTGTTAAATAATATTTATAAGATGTCGAATGTCTCAGTAAAACTGAGCAACCAAAAAATTACACAAACATACAATGCCAAAACTGACTGATCCTTTTCAACTCCAATTAATCTGTGAACGTTATATTCAATAAAAGTGATCACCGTTATTTTATAAACATTATACAGATGCTTTTGTTTTTTTTTGTCACACACAGAAGAAAAAATGCTAAATTAAATCATAAATGCTCTTTCCTCCCACCAACATAAATTGCTATGCAACAGCAGATACAAAAAAATAAATATTTTGACAAATAAATGTCAGTACAACAATACACAAAAAAAACACTAGTACAGTACAATAATAAATCAGTTCCTATTTTTCAATGTCCTGAACAAGAGCTAAATATGAGAACATATATATGACAATTCAATAAATTCATCGGCTCTCTTTTGTATGGACAGTGCACCTCTGACAAATCGTGACTTCTGGAGCCAGGTTGAAATTTTTATCTGTAGCAATTGTTAATTTACGGGATTTCAGTGTCACTCTTTTTTTAACCATTTTTTTAACAGTAGGCGCCAAATACTGGTCAACGCATTTCAAGCTCACTACAACATCTTTTAAGGGGTTCTCCTCAGGACACAGAAGTACGTTTCACTCTACAATTCTCAAAAGGAATTCTAGCAGGCATAAATGGGTTCTTTACTGCTGATTGTTTTGGTTGCAAGTGTTGAGAAATGCACAGGGGTAACTCCCATGCAAGGGGTGGAAAGTTCGTGGAACACAGCGTGTTTACCATTGTAAGTTTGTAAACTCCCTCAAACTCATGTGTGTATGTTTGCACAAACTGAAATCTTACCCCTTTCCACCCTTAAAATGGTCAATTATTTACTCCAGCATTGTACTGGTAAAATTACAATTCTAGAGTGGGAAGGTGAATGGATCTTTCCAATATTGGTTGAGGATAGAGTAGGGAAATGCTCTCACTTATGGTAGTCACACGTTTCTGGACCATTTGGAGCACGCATATTGCCTTGGATGTCAGGTCTGTATATCTGTCTCTGAAATAATATAAGATGGTTGTTATCATTGGAAATACTTCAGACATTGTGTGTGATGTGGCAGAATCTAGGAAAACTCATGACACAGCCAAATGTGCTGGGAAATGCTATTGTTCAGGTGGGACGTTGGGATGAGCCTAGTGAGACAGGTCAACTGAAAGGCAGTAGCAAGAACACTGTGCTAAAACTGCATCAACTATCTCTTTTTTAGACTCATTAGGCGTATCCTCTTTCAGTGCAATCATGACCGTATGCCTGCCTTACTATTCATGACTGTTGCGACCCAGTTCTCTCTTTGATGCTGAAGTTGTGATCTTGGTGTCATTAGAATATATGTGGAAACTAACTTGTCATGATATTGGACAACATTACCTCTTAAGATATTGAAGATAGTTGGCGAAAACTCCAACTTTAGAGCATCCCAACAAGTACGGTCTGAGACCTTAGAGATACATCTTTACATAAAACAAGCTCTTTGCCATAAATGACATGATCTAAGATAGAGCAATATTACTAATCACTCCTACTTCTGACTTGTTTCAGTAATGCTATGTGGACAATGTTTTTGAATGTTGAAAGGAGGATCTTTTGTGTGCCTACAGGCTTAATTTCCTTCTTGGCTCCCAAACTTTGAATTGCCCTCTCGCTTGAGCTGAGAAAGAACAAGGTGGAATTGAGCTTTAGGAAACACTTGAAGACCTTACTTTTATAGATAGTCTTTTGATGTGCGATGGACTATGCGACTGATGCTGGGAGGCTCACTGGGAAGCCATGCACTTTAGAAATGTCCCAGAATAGCATAGAAGGAGACACTAGAGTAGAGTTGTTTTACTTTTAACTTAGTTAATAGTTCAGGAGAATAGGGATGCTCTCTTTTTACTTTTAGGCTTTGCTAAATTCAGCTTCATCTGTTTGGTAATGGGGGGTGAGGCCAGCTACCTAACGTGACAGGTGGCAACTAGGAGAGCTCCCACTCCTGCCCACAAGATCCATACATATCTGGCGTGGAGGGCCCACGCTGGGACCCATCGGAGTGCGGCCCCTGTATTGGAGGCTCACGGTGTAGGAGTGGAGTGATGCTCTGAGAATCGGGTGCTGCTGGTGCCTGTGCCAGCATGTGCCTGGTCTTGCTTGGGCCTGCGGTCAAATGGTGGTGGACCTTCTGGGGCTGAGCCTACCTCCGCTCATGCGGGTGGCCTGAAGGACAGTGGATAGGCTCAGCCCCTAGCTAGGGTTCCAGGTGACTTGGAGGCCAGCAGGGTCTCCCTGCTGGGCCCCCACAGCTGCTGCATAGGCCCTGATATAAAGGGTAAAGAGGACCCTCGGGTCACGGTTGGTGGTTGGGCTACAACCTCTCCGCTTGCATTTCTCCTTTTGGCCCCTAGACTGGACAAGGGCTATGGAGGATTGTGAACCCCCCCCGGTCCTCCTCCCCCTCTTGGTCTGGGACCAGGAGAATGCCTCATTGACCAAAGAGGGGCATGGTGCCAAGAGGGCCCTGAGGCTGACCAGTGGCAGGTGAGGTGAGATGGCCCGGCGTTGACCTCCAGGCAGGAACCCTTAATAATAGTGTTCTGAGGAGGCAGCCGGGATCTTCAGGCCTCCCTTTACATGAGCCAGATACTTCTGACTTTCCAGATACCTCAGGCCCAACCGAAGGTACCCAGACCCTCTGCCATCAACATCCCCACTGTGTGACTGACCGGGGAGCAGAAAAACGGCAGCCTGAGCCACCCTAGGGGGCCACAGAGACTGATTGAAGAAATTAGGGCCTAGCCGGACACAGGGGACATTTTCTGGTGCCCGGGGCCGAGATAGAAGTAGGCTACTAATTTCGCCCCATGAGATTTGAATAGGGGGTCAGGCAGGCTTACCAAGATCCCTGTGTACTCTTTGGCAAGATGAAAGTACCCCTGAAAGGCTGGGTCTCCCTACGAGAGACTGCTTGTGCTGCCCCGGGGTTAGATCAGACTTTACTCCATATTGGGGGGGGGGGGTCGGGCCAAACACCAGATCTGAAAGGATGGCCGACTGCTCCATCTAGGTTGAGGGACTGGAGCCCACCTGCCCAGAGATGGGAAAACCCAGAGTTGGGAAATCAATGTGGCTGCCAGCCCTCGTCCGACAGCCTTGACAAATCTAGATGAGCCCACCCCAGCACTGCTGTCCTCCATTCCGTCCAAGAAATACCAATACACAGCACAAATCCTCATGGCCACTGAAGACTTTAGATCTGCACTGCAGTTCAAGGTGGATACATCAGACCTAGATTTCAATATCATGAGAGAAAACCAATAAAATCTAAGTGGCAGCCTACAACAAGCAGACTCAGCTATCCAAGAACTAACCCCTCAGGTGAAAGATATAACAAAGAGATGAGAGATCTTACTAAGCATATCCAGCACCTGGAACATCAGGTGGAGGATGCAGAAGGAAGGTCCAGGTGACCAACCTCCATATAATCGGTCTGCCCGAAAAGGTCATGGGGCCCAATGCCACCCAGTATATTGAAATATGGCTCAAAATATGGGTGAACCCCGCAGATCTCTCCAATGTTCACATGGGGCCGCACCTAGACCGCTGATTACAAAAATACTGAATTACAGTGATCGGGACAGTTTCCTTCGAGGGGTGCAATACCAGGACCCCTCAGGATGGAACAGTTCCAAAGTAATGATGCTCCTGGACTTTACCTTGACTGTCCTTTCTATCAGCAAGAAGCGGTTATGAAATTTAGGGATCGCCTATGCACCTCTCTTCCTGGCTAAATGAAAGGTAATAAAGGATCAGAAGACAGGCTTCTTTGCCACTGCAAAAGAAGAGAGCTCCTGGGTGGACCATAAAGCTGTGGCCTCAGGAAATGGAAGGAAAGACATGAGGGCCAGACCTGAAGAGGTTCTACAGTGCCCCAGCTGTGGATCAAGGAAATGGAGTGCCCAGGCCTCCCTCTCACCAGCAAATTAACGATGACAGTCGTTCATCAGTTGTGATGGTCACAATATCAGAGCCAAAATTGAGGGGTCAAACATGGGCCTGTTGGACTCAGAATCTATGAACACCCCGGTGGTGACTCCACATACTGTGGATGACCTACTGTAGCCAGTCTCTCCTGTTCTGCTTCCCAGGCTTTGATGGATCCCTGGGGCAGCATCCTAAGGGTGGTGCCTTTTCGGGGCTACCAGCTCCTCAGCCAAGTCGAAACCTAAATTTGTTCCCACAACATCGCTCCACAGATCTAAACAGGGCTGCTAAAAGGCCAAAAAAATACGTCCCCACTTGATATACCCCTCCCCGCAAGATTGCAAGTACCCCATTACAGACAGTTGAACTGCTATACACTACAGCGACAATGCCTATGCAGTTTATACAGTTTTGGTCAGATGTAGTTCTAGCATCTAACAGTGAATTGTTTGGAGAGCAATTAACACCACCTGGAATGAACTACAACCGTACCTGTTAGCTCCAATAGTAGCCCCCTCCTTATGAGGAACAATGCGCAAATAACCATGCGAGCCCGCGCACATCACAAGACCCATTTCCACTCCCTCACGCACCCCAATATGGCTTACCCAGGGAAATACCTGGTAACTATATTGAATATCAGGGACATTGATGCACTACGGAAAAGATGAGGGATCATAGCCCAATTGAAATGAAGAGGAACCCAAACACAGCTCTTTCTGGAAAAGCACCTCATGTAGTGTGTTGATAAGGTGTGCCAGTGCCATTGGCAAGGCCAGTTATACTTCACCACATACGTTTGCCTGAGGAAAAGAAATGTGGTTGAAATCAACCATTCCTTACCTAGTGGAAGAAACCTGTATAGAGACGCAAGGCTGGTATGTCCTAGACAGCATCTATGCCCTAAATGTCGCTCAATCTGCTTTACTGGAGGCGCTCTCCTGAAGTCTAGTGGATTAGGCCAGATTACACTGGCTGCTGGGACGGGACTGCAATACAGAATTAGATATCTCACTAGACCGATCCTACCTTCCAATTGCAAGTGCCCCAGCTGCCTGCAGCACCAAAGCACTGCATTTGTGGTTAAAGGACCAGGAACTAGCTGGCCACTGGCAGGGCAAGAACCCAGGAGTGACTGACTATTTCTTTCATTTGCCCCTCCATTGTCTGCATGTGAGACTGGACTATATCATGGGCTCCCTCTCAGTACAGGTGAAGGTCTGTTGAGCTGTTTACATGGAGAGAATACTCTGGCTCACAACCCCCTGGAGTTTAGCATCTATTGGGGCTGAATTCCCACTTTGATCCTGACCTGGACAATGCTGCCACAGTGGCTAGTGGACCCAGTTGTGATAGATTCCTTACTTAATGCCATTGTTCAACATCGGGAAGGAATAAGATCAGCCTAGCAAAGATGCAATTGCCCCCTGACAAGAGACTATGGAGTACCCCAGACTTCTGTGGGTACTACCTAGCAGCTCAACTCCAATGGCCAGTTCAAAGGATGATGGGATTTCAGACCCATGAAACGGGACTTAAAACCACCCAGATACGAGATGGCTCCTTGGGATTCCTCCTGTTTCGGAGCACAAAGGTCAAAAAGGATGCAACGCTACTCCTATGCCTGCCCCAGGAGCTTCTCAGGAGGGGATTGGCTTATATGGGAAAGAACAACAGTCTCTGGCTTCTTATTGGTTCATGGTTTGAAACACTGCGAGGAGGTTGACATGCCCACACTAGGGGATCTTTGCCGGGAGGGGATCTTGATTGAATTGCCATCTTTACCTGACACATAGAGCTTGCTACTGGGCCAGTTCCTCATATAGGGAAAGATACAGCGGATACTCTGACGGCTGCGGAAGGAAACCCCATCTGCCTCCCCTACACACTCCCTATTGCAAACTCTGCACACCATTAGGCAAGGTGGCCAACAAATAACCTATATCTACAGGGCCATCTATACACAGACAAACATAACCTTGCAGTCCTAAAGGGACTATGGTAGGACATATTGGTGCAAGAGTTACATGATAAGAAATGGCAAAGAGCTCTTAAATACAAAAAGAAAGTCTCCAGATATGTCTGTTTCAAATGTATCCAGCTACATATACTTCATAGGGCATACCTTACATACAGTGATACTCAAAGTATGACCCATGCAGTCATGGCCGGCATGACTCACGAGTGGGGGGGGCAGGGGTTGCACGGGGAGGGGCTGACGCAGGGGAGGGGGGTTAATTTTAAATAAAAACAAAGAAATACGTACCTTCGGTGGTCCGGTCTCCCTCCCCTTCCCTAAGCCAATCACAACGCTGCAATGGCAGCGTTGTGATGGGCTGGGACGCCGACCGCAGAGGCATCTATGGAGAGGCTGTTTTCTCCATGTAGGCTGCATGCAGCCTACATGGAGAAAAGGGAGAGTGTGCAGGGCCGACCAAATAGTCAGCGCCCACAACATTGGATTAGCCACTCCTCCCCTAGACTCCAGCAGACAGTTCCAGCCGCCCGCCCACAAACAAACCCTTCTTCTGCTTTCTCACAGGGTGAGAAGCGGAAACATAAAATGGTCTTTATACCATTTTATGTTTCTGCTTCTCGCGATGCTCCCATGGAGGAGCCACCCCTTGTCCCATGGGCCGCATGCGCCCTCCTGACCTTTAAAAACCCCATCCAGGTCAACAGCAGCACAGGGCTCCTGTTTATTCAAATCAGCACCAACATTAAAAAAATGTAAAATAAACGTTCAAGCATTTATTTACAGTTTAGTTGATGAAAAAAGAAAGCAACTAGGGTGTCCGGCTGCGCTTAAATTTAGGAATACTGTCATGTTTGAACACATCTTGCAACAAATGTGTAAAAGTATCGATAAATTCTGTTCAAATTCAAAAAGTGTATTTTATTAACATACATAATCGCTTTACTTTAGCACATTACATTATATCAGTGCACTAAGAAGTATTTATTTCTCAAATAATCGTTTTCAATCATTGATTTAGAAACATTCATGCTTTCCCCTACCCTTACAACAATGCCAATAGTGAACTAAGAGGCAAGTCAGTTGTTATGTCCACCCTTCGAATGGCCTGGGTTGCTATTATACCAGGACAACATTATAGGTCATTAAATGAAACACAGGAGAAGGTTTCATACAGTGCACATATATTCCAAGGTCCTCTTATATGTGATAATGAAGTAAAAGGAGGGAAAGTGAAATAAAACAATTGCCCAGAATTACACAATTAGGTCAAGTGGGAAAGTCAGGATACATTGTGGCTTTTCTGGTTTCATATTTTTCAGTTGAGGCACTAGATTTACATGCTTTGCTACCCCATGACCTACCTTTACCCATCTTCGCCGACTGCCACCCTGCTGGAATCAATATGGCCCTCAATCACACCGCAGACCAATTTGTTGTCCCATGGGAAAATGTTTGCGAGTGCCCATGCCTTACGTCATGAAAACCTTTGAAATATATCCAGGATCCAGGTCAGATTGCGGTAGATGGCATTGCTCCCCAGCAGACTTCTGCCGTATTATGAGGAACTGTCCAGTCATCCAAGATTTGAAGCAATATGGAGAGGACGACGAGAGACTCAACACAGTATATTGCCAACCACAATCTGGGGAAAGGAAGACTCTGCCCGACAGCCAGTACAGGAGCCAGAGTGCCAGACGCTTCTTCAGTGTGCTGCCTTGTATTCACATTTGAAGTACATGTTCTTCTATCAACTGCCTGGATACCCTATCGGGTGATTATAGACTATAGAAATTGACATAACAACATAACATATCATCAGTAGCAGTTTGTGGTGCTTGGTAACTAAATCAACTCAGGCAAGCACCTCGCCACATCGTGTGTTAGAGAATTTAACGAGTGATATATGGGGCTGGGAGGAACTGCATTCTACTTTAAATCAGCTCTGCTTTTAAAACTTCCAGCAATGATTCTAGGCACACCACCTATAGAGAACTACTTCTTTAAACAGCTTTGTAATCTCTCCTAAGTTGCCACATTTCGGTTTGAATATTTTTTAATGTTATAGAGTTGTACAACTACATCAGTGCACAACTAATTGTACTTTAAAAAAGTAACCTACATTTATAATAAAGGAAAGGTGCATTTCTATCCAAAAATGGCTGACACTAAAATATTTTTATGGAGGGATTCCCTTGTTTCTGAAGACATGAGTTGTCCAATCTGAAATGGCTGCCATGTGTTGCTTGTTCTTTTTTTGTACAATTCTGTCCCTAAAGACAACTTTTCAATGCACATTTCTTTCTTCCATGGATCTATACGTTTAGTACGTCCTCTGTGTTGCTGCTCAGTTCTACTGTGGGTGCGCATCAGTGCTACAGATTAATAAGAAAACAGCCGCTCTGGCCAGTTCGAACTGTAAAGAATGAGAGAATCGCTCCGGGGAAAACACATTAGTTGTGCTTCACAGGTAGGTCCTGGGGTCTTTCACAAAAAGGAGGGCAAGTGTTGTACAGCACATATTAAATGACTCGCTGCAGGTGGAGCTGGAGAGAACAAATGACATGAGGTAACAGCATGACACTGTCCGTGGCAGCCAGAAGGCCTGTCTGTGATCGAGGAGACATTGAAGTGATGCAGAGAGAGGGACAAAGAGCACAGTGCAGCCACAGTTCCAGCAGCATGGTGGTAAACAAGTCACATCCATCACCAACATGTAACTCAACTCCAGCACACTGTGCAGACCTACTCCCACACACTACCATGCGGACTGCACAAACAGCGCACACACTCTGACCGCTGAGCCGCCTGAAGCCCGGGAAAGCTTGCAGCATGAACCATCTAAATATTTGCTTTAATTTTTTTTTTAATCGGGGGTTAGAGTGGCATCACAGCCGTGGATAAAAATGACAGGCTTAAGATAGTTGTTAAAAGAGTTGCAAGAAAAGATATACGGTATCTGGTCTCTAAAGCAAATAAATGACTGAGTGCCGTAAGACAGCTGACTAGCCAGAGAAATAGGAGAGCTATTTTTGCGAGGTGAGTTAGCAGGCTACAATCAGAACCCACCTACTCATTCCCAATTAGCCATAGATAGAAAGCCAACTTGTTATTCATTAACTATATATTCTTGGGATCTGCTTGCCCAATGGAGAGCCAGGCACTTGGGCCATGCCCTTTGATGGGCTTTGCCTCATGGGACTGGCCACTGGAGCCAATCTATTTTGGAAGCAGTTGTTCTCTGAGTGGCCCCATTCTTCCCATTTAGGGGTGGTGCAGTACATGAGGTCAGGGGTCCTTGATGTAGAGTAACAGTAACAGGCCACCAGAACTCAAACTCCTTCCTTTCCATTTAATTTCCACTTTCATTTCTAGCCCAGCGGTTTTATCACTTAAGCAATATCCTCTTGTGACGTCAGGAAGTCTGAAGGAAACACATGCACAGAGAGGGATGTGCGTTTTCGCCGGAGGTGGTCACAGGTCACATCCCACAGTGTTATCTGAAGGATAAAATATTGAGCACTGCTAGCAATCTTCCTCTTTGCCTGTTTGCCTCCTCACAGCAGTTTCCCGCAATCACCTGTCAGTTCCACTCACATATCTGCGGACAGGCGTACGTTTTTTGGTTCAAACGTTGAAATAAACATGAATGGACTCCGTTTAATTTTACATTTTTACCATTACATTTTTGCCATGTAATCGTATTTAATGGATCCATTGTCTCAGTTCTGATACTCATTTTAAGAAAAGCTTATCTTAAGTTTTTTACCACACCTGTATTTGAGGCCCTCTCGTTCGCTAGTTAGTTCGCTTGTGTTCTCATGATATGGACGGATAGATGCTGTAGACTATCATTGTGAGGAAGAGTGATCTGCGTGGCCCTCCCCTCTGCTGGGTGTTGTTTCCTTGCACCTGATTCTGTCTCAGATTCTGGGGCAGATCCACAAAAGCGCCGAATTTGACATTGAATGCTCTGGGCTATGAGCACTGTGTTGACGTTCACCTGGCAAAAGCCCGGATGTTGTAACATCTGGCAGGTGTTTATGCTGTGGGGTAGACTGTGACCTCCTGAACTCACTTCCATGTTTCCACAATATTGTTGGGTCTAGCCTACGGAGAGCATGTAGCTGTCTCTTGTTGAAAGACCTGTTGTGTACAATACCAATATTTACTGTGGGCTTCGAGTCAGTCGATTGCATGTCATTGGTAGGCTTTCGTGTCAATGTCATTTGCTTACTTCTTAGTGGATGGTTTTCCTTCCTCTTATGACCAATAAATATAATAAAAAATCATTTAATTGTTGCTATTTTAATCAGTAATTCAATGAAATAATTGGTAAATGGGGGAGGTCAAAATTATCAAGTGTTACAATGTGTAAGTTACGTTAAATAACGATTATTTAAATTATCATGTAAACAATGCAAATAAAAGAAAAAATATGAAGTGTGCGAAATAGTCTTTTTTCTTACAGATGCTGGCCTCTATTGCCTCTGTTATTAACAAAATCTGTGTTCATTCGATGCAGCACAAACTCTAATTAGAGGTTAATTTAGATCTTGGTTAAGGGGAATAGAAAGTGACCGCCTTCAAGGTGGTCGGAATGTGCATATTTTGTATTGCGACATGTGCTGCGGGCTGCAGCACATGACGCAGTACAAAATAAACATGTGGTGCCTTCACATGGTGAAGGGATAAGTAGGAGGGCACCATAGGTGCTTCCCCAGGGCCCATGATGAAGGTCCAGGGGAACAGGGGGGCCTGCTATGGGCCCCCAAGTCACTTTCCGCCTGCCTTTTCATGGCAGGTCAACCGTCATGAAACGGCCTGTGGAAACTGACATTGTAATCCCTACGCACCCCCACCACTGTTGGTATTACAGTCCGTCTGCCGAGCTCCGGATTAGTGTCAGATGGTCTCTCCCCCCACCCCCTGCCGACCATTCGCACGGCTTCCTAATGCAGCTGGGGCAGTCTTGCACAGTCCTTAATTTGGAAAATGTTAAGTGCCAGGGCTCTGACCAGGAGGACACTGTAACTTGCACCACCCATCGCCCTTGTCATCGCTGCCAAAACAACTACTAACTATCTCTCTCGCATGTAAATGCGACAGTTCAGATTATACATGTCCCCAAAGCTAAAGGAATGTTTGGGGAGGCAGGTATTAGTAATTTTTTTTATGTACATTGGGTTCCTAAACAACAGTTATACTGCTCATCTCTAAATTACATGAGCAGCGCCACCTTGTGGCAGACTGACCTAACTGTGGTGTTGACAATTAGGTGCCGGTGCCGAGCACCGGAAACCAAGTGGCATATTATCAAGCCAGGCGATAAAATTATCGCCACTTTAGCGGCAGAAAACTGCGATAATGGGCTTGATAATATGCTCTAAGGAATTCCAATTGAAGCCCATGTTAGACGTCCTTCACATTTAACATGTGCTTCAATTGGAATTCCATGGAGCATATTATCAAGCCCATTATCGCCGTTTTAGCGGCAGTTTTCTGCCGCTAAAGAAGCGAACATTTTATCGCCTGGCTTGATAATATTCCCCCAATTAAGTGCCAGTGCTCAGCACTGGAAAGCTCCGGCTCAAATTAAGCACTGGTCTTGCATGGTCCGATGGCGGTGGGACCGCCACCGATGGCCTGACGTTGGTGGTCCCACCACCATCGTAATGAGGCCCTAAATTAGGCCCTTAAGTTTCTCTTAGATCTGAAGCACCAGAAGGGGCCACAATTTTTGTTTTTTTACATGACCGCATGTGTAAATCTCTTTGAACTACTTCTTAATAATTCATTTGTTTGGAGTCATTTTGCAATGAAGAACTGCTGTATTTGTTTTTCTATTCCAAAACCCTTTTGAACTTTCCTTGTATTGTGCTGCACACAGATGTTGGTGAGCAGCACAAATAAAAACTACTTCAAATATAAAACAACATTAAGTTGTCCACATAGAAGCTGTGGTTTGCAAATGTGTTTTTTGGTTGTGGATGAGCAACACAATAGTCCACATTAGTATTTTTGCTATTTGCAGCGTTGACAGTAACCAAACCCTGAATCAAACAGTAAACACATCCTTGCCATTTTCAGGTCTTGCAAAGACACGCCCTTGGCTGATGTTGGCAATGACCTATTGTATCCAATATAGACTTGGAATGGGCTTTGGGTCCACCCAAGGCTCATTATCCATTGTCTTTTTTTAACCCGATTAGTTCTCTGCTTCGGATTCAATGGATTTCCTTGTTTTGATCGGATGAGGTTTACTCTTCCATTGCTGAAGTTAGGACCTTGCATTCCAGTGCATGAAGGACTCTTGTGTCTTCTTTTTTCTCTCTTTCTTTGTTCTCCCTCCTCCCCTCCTACGCTTC
The DNA here is from genome assembly GCF_964204655.1 of Triturus cristatus. NCBI lineage: Eukaryota > Metazoa > Chordata > Amphibia > Caudata > Salamandridae > Triturus > Triturus cristatus. The sequence goes on along the minus strand of NC_140593.1, from coordinate 258,569,458 downwards.
CCCAGTCTCTACATAGATATTTGCTCCCCCACTGAGGACTTCTCCTGCCCACACACCTTGTGCTCTGCCTGCCGGCTGTCATGGGCAGACAGCCACCTTTGAAGGATTTTCCAATCACTCCCAGCTAGCCGCCCACGCGGTCGCCATCTGGGAAAACAAATAATGCAAAGGCTATTGGTCTGCACTCCAGTATCACACGCCAGACCCACTGCCCTCGCCAATCTTGTTTGAAAAGTTATAGTCTGGGTATAGAATGACCATGTAGATTATCCGGGATAAGTGTATGTGGTATTTGCTGAGCACAAAACTAGCTCAAACTATCCTAACCCACTCTGCACTCATGGGTGATAGCTGGGCAGGGATAGCAGTTCAGCAAGGACATGACAATGTGTAATTCAGATGGGTCTGGATTAGAAACTCACCTGAAGAATGGCCCCTCCCTGCGAATAAACACTCCTTTGAAAGCAGCCGACAGAACACCGATTGCTGCTATTTGCGCTTCACTGGGCCAAACGTTCTGTCCAAAGTAGTTCTAATTTAGAAACAGGGACACATTCTTTGACATTCGTGAGACAAATTCAGCTGAGTCACGCTAACAGAACATTGGGCATCTTCAAAAAGACTCGACTAAAATGAATTTTAAAGGAATGTGTAGAGTCGTGATTTGGTATAAGAGAGAGTTTATAGACCTAAAATGATAGACATGAAAGCACTCAGAAGCACTGATGTGTGGCAGGTCATTCTATTGGTGCACAGTGCAATGCTCTTAGGTAGATCGGGGCAGAGTTTTTCGGGGAGTTCGGCTAAAATTAATCTTGCTCGACAAATTGTGGATCGGTTTCTTTTCATCTTTCCGAAATAGCTTCATAGACACATGCCTCCTTCTGCATTGTAGATGCGCTTGCATGCAAACCTGTGTAGAATCACTTTTTCTGTTTCTTAAGGATTTAGTGCCTCGAGTACAAAGAGTTGAAATAAGAAATTGTATATTACATCAAGTAATGATTTGCAATTTGCAACTTTTTATGAGTATCTATCAAAATGGATTTAGAAGAAGTGGGTGCAATTTGCACACCATCTTCTACCGAATGCATTGCTGTTCTGTAAGCTTACCTAAGTATTAATAGGTTGGTTCACAAAATACCAATTCGTGTTGGGTCGCAATTCGATCTCCCTCATTAATATGCATGAGAAAGGTTGCAAACTGAGACCCGCTACAAATGTTTTTAGTCACAGACATGGGGGCCTTCTGGGCTGTCCGTGATTGCTTTTAAATAACATTTTTATTTTTTAAATGCAGCCCTTTTTCCTAAAATAAAAAAAGAAAATGAAGTTTTACAAACATTTTTAGAAGCAGGCTGTGGTCCTTTGAATCACTGTCTGCTCATAAAAATAGTTTTGTTGACATTCCCAAAAGGAGAAGTGGCCACTTCATGACTCCTAACCATATTTGAAAGGTTACCATTATTTTTGGTAAGATAATATGAATGTGTGTGACTGGATTGCGGTGGCAAAATATTAATACTTAACCCTTTCGCTGCGGTGGGAATTCCGCCGCAGCGCTGGGGGGTGCGGGGGGGCAGCGCGGTGGCGCTGTGCTCATGACGGAGCCGCTCCGTCATGAGCCACGGTTGGGCTGTGCTCATGACGGAACGGTTCCGTCATGACTCCGCCCATTTGCGTTGTCCCCCCGCACAGGCGGGGAAACAGCGCCGCGTAGGCGGAGCGGCCGCCAACGGCCGTGACATGATGGAACCGTTCCGTCATGAGCACACGGCAACCGTGGCTCATGACGGAGCGGCTCCGTCATGAGCGGGGAAGGGGTTAAGGAATCAGTATTTGGGAGGGACACCCTTTACACGACCTGTTGGAAATGGCCCTTTTTGCAGGTTTATCCTCAAACATTTTGCTTCTTCCTCCTATTTTTCCTGACCAGTTTTTGTTGACTTTAGGACTCTGGACACTTTACCATTGCTGATCAGTGCTAAAGTGCATAGGCTCTCTGTGTAAATTGTTATTGTAGAACTTGGCCTTTTTGGCTAAAGTTCCCTAAACTTTTTGCTTTCCCCCTAGACCATTTTCCTGACATAGAGTAGCCAATTTAGATGCTTTGGGTACTTTGCCACTGCTGAGCAGTGTCAAAGAACCAGAGTTCCCTGTTTCAAATGTAATGGTGATTGGTTGGCCATGATTGGTGTGTTTGCCTTACTAGTAAAAGTCCCTAGTAATGTGCACTGTGTGTGCAAGGGCTAGTAATGCAAGGGCACGCAGACAAGGGATTTCAGGCCTTTAGTGTAGGGCCTGCGTTGCAGAATGCTAAGTTAGCATGTTGTCCTGACAAGTGCAACCACTTGTCAGGCCTGATTTTCCATTTTCCATACACATTGGGCACCCCTGTGGTAGGTCTCAGGTAACCCCTGGGCAGGGTGCAGTGTAGGTAAAAGGCAGAACATAAACTGAGGTGTGTATTATGTTCTGAGAGTGAAAAACTCTCCATTCCGTTTTTCACTGATGAAAGGCCATCCTGCACATAGGACAGAATGGGGGAGGCTGGGTGTTGTGTCTGTTAGCCTAGTTTCCTGTCAGTTTATAATAGAGAGCTGAAGTCCAGTATGAATGAACTCGCAGTGTTATAACACATCTTTCTGTGAAGGTGGTTTTGTCACTGTGTGTTCATAAACCAATGTTTTAGAAAAAGGCTGAGTTTTGTGCTCTGAGCATTCCTGTGAATCTCTGAAATGTGGATTGTCTGTCTGGAACTGAAAGGTGAGAGGAGCTGGGAGAGGTCTTGACCCAGGGAGGTGTTGAGAGGGCATCAGGCTGCCCTGCATCTGGAGAGTAGGAGGAGAAGAAGCCCGGGAGATGAAAAGGCCTGGGCTGGTGCTATAAACCAATTGACCCATCTCCTGCTGAGTGAATAAGGATCCAGACCCCTAGTATCAAAGGGAGAGAGGTAACACTGGGAGTGAGACTCCCAGAACTGATTTAGGGAGGGGTCAGGGACCCCTGAGCACATACGAACTTCAAAGACATTAAGGGGTAGAACTAGGAGAGTTGAAACCCCTGAAAGTGGGAATGAAACAGATATGGATAGAGACTGTAAAGGCTTAGACCCATTCTGTGGTCATGAGGAACCTCTACTAAAGAAGGAGCAACTGAAGAGACTGCTGTGGAAAGACCAATCCTTGCTTCGTGATCTGGGGCTGGTCTGCAGTTTGCTGTTCTAACTAAGGGAGAGGCTGTTGGGACTGTGCTTGGAGGTGCTGGGTCCCCCTGATTGAAGAAGACTGTGCTTTGTGCTGTGTCTTGTAACCCCCAAGAGCCCGAGGTTAGCTGGCTTCCTGTTTGGAAATACAGGATCATAAAAGTTTCCGGAGAAGTCCCAAGCAATGTGGTGTGCGCGTGCCTTTGCATCTTGAGACCCTCAAAAGTTGAGCCGTGTGATCGTGGGGATGCAGGAGTAAGCTAAGTCTCGAACGTGCTGGGTGTGTTTCGAAGTGCAGGCCAAGGCGTTAGTGAGGAGCGCCTGGCCGCGGTGTGCACCGAGAGACAAGGTGAGGCTCGGACGAGCCGTGTGCATGTCGTGGTGCAGCCTGGATGTTGGTGAAGAGCGCCTGGGCCTTGTGTGCATCAAATGGAGAAGCGAGACTCGGACACGCTGGGTGCGTGTTGTGGTGCAGCCAGGGTGTTGGTGAAGAGCGCCTGGGCATTGTGTGCACCAACAGAAGAAGTGAGTCTCGGGCGCACAGGGTGCGGGTTGTGGTGCAGCCCAGGTGTTGGTGAAGAGCGCCTGGGCCTCGTAGGCACCAAAAGAAGAAGTAAGTCTCCAACGCACAGGGTGGGTGTCTTGGTGCAGCCAGGGTGTTGGTGAGGAGCGCCTGGACATCGTGTGGACCGGGAGAAGAGGTGAGAGTTGGACACGCAGAATGCATGTCGTGGTGCAGCCAGGATGTTGGTGAAGAGCGCCTGGCATCGTGTGCACCAGGAGAAGAGGAGAAACTTGAACGCGCAGGGTGGGTGTTGAGGTGCAAGCGCAGCGTTAGTGAAGAGGGCTGGATGGTCGTGAGCACCAGAGAAGAGGCGAGTCTCGGACGCCCAGTGAGCATGTTGAAGTGCAACCTGAGGCGCTGGTGAGGAGTGCCTGAGTAGGGGGGCACCGAATTGGAAGTAAAGTCTCCACAGTGCTGAGGGCGGATCTCGGGGTGGACTGAGACCGCCGGAAGGAAGGCCGGGTCATTGGACCCTCGGAGTCAACCGCAGCGGCCCAGACCGGCAGCCACAGAAGAGCTGAGCCACTGGCCCGAGTCCACCGCAACCCATCACGGAGTTCTGGATCATGGCCCAAGTCACTGACATCGGGGAGGAGAGTGGGGTCATGCCCCCCCAGGTAACGTGGATCAACACCTGGGGTGGGGTGCGGGCCAGGAGGGACACTCTCTCGGCCTCCCGTTTCAGTCAGCTGCATGAGCCGCGCTGACCCAAGGAGGGGCAGTGCTGGGGCCAGAGTGGGAAGCAGTACTTTTGTGTCATGATTTGATCCATAACGGGGCCACTGTTAACGGAGCACGTAAAACTTTCGTATTACACTTTGCATTATTTCTGCCAACGAACTATCGAACTGTCGTATGACACCTGACCTCATTTGTGTCTGATGAACTACATACTTGGTGCGCTACGCACTGCTTTATTTTTCCCTTGCATATTACCTGATTGTAACGCGGCGCATTGCATTATTTCTTCAGTGCACAGTATCCGAGTATAACGTGGCGCAGTGTATTATTTCTTCATTGCACCGTACAGGATTGTAGCGCAACGCATTGCTTTATTTCTTCCTGGTACAGGGTATGCTGGTGGTGATACACATTGCATTATCCCTTCAATTGCAAAGTACATGACTGTGGCGCTACGTATGGCATTGTTTCTGTGTGGCACAGTATAAGAGAATATCATTACGCATTGCAGTATTTGTTTCCTTTTGCAACGTGTGTGATTCTAGTAATTCAAAAGGCCTAACCATTTGGAAACAGTTAGAAGTCAGCTTAACTGTTGGTTAGAAGCGGTGGTTGGGATTAGAACCTAGCAACCCACCATAAAGATTATACTCATTTTATCAACACTCGTGTGAAGTCTATTTGTAGTGACATCATGGGGTTACGGTGAGCGTGGTTGCACATACTGAACACTCGTGCCTTGGAGATAAGCCTGGCTGCTCGTGCCAAGCTACTAAGGAGGTGAGCAAGGCTATCTAAGACGGTGTCCTTACTTAGCCTAACGTTGAAGCGAGGGGTCGGGGACTCCTGCCTCCAGCATTTGGTGGCAGCGGTAAGCCATAAGGACCGCCACTTCCAACAGTTATTGTGATTGGTTATCCATGATTGGCATATTTGATTTACTGGTAAGTCCCTAGTAAAGTCGACTGAGTTTGTCAGGGCCTGTAAATCAAATGCTACTAGTAGGGTTGCAGCACTGGTTGTGCCACCCACATGAGTAGCCCTGTAAATGCGTCTCAGACCTACCACTGTAATGTCTGCACGCGTAGTTTTAAACTGCCATGTCGACCAGGCAAGTACACCCACTTGCCAGGCCCAAACCTTCCCTTTTCTTTCATGTAAGGCACCCCTGAGGTAGGCCCAAGGTAGCCCCCTGCACAGGGTGCAGTGTGTGTCAAAGGTAGGACATTTCCTGGTGTGTGTGACATGTACTGATAGTGAAATACTTTCCAATTTTGTTTTTCACTACTGGAAGGCTATCTGTCACATAGAGTAATATGGGAGTTTATTTCTTACAAGTATAACTTTCCAGTATGACAAAATAAAGAAATCGATGGTAGGCTCTCTGAACTCAGAATTTAATAAAACTTCTTTTTCTAAATATGGTTTTTATATTGTGGGTTTGAAAATGCCACTTTTAGAAAGACCTGGGTTGCATTTGGAGTAGTGGGAGAAGTTTTCCTTGCACCTGATTAGGCCCTGTCTCCTGTGTACAATGCTGTCTCCACCTCCTGCTGAGAAGGTGAACCAGAGAAGAGAGACACTGTTTGGACTGAGCTGAGAGACTCTTTGCCAAAAGATAACAAAGGAAATGTGGTATATATATTGGGCCCCAGAACTTTAGAATACTTCTGGACTCAAGAGGAAACTCTGCCAAGGAGCAGAGATGGAAAAGTTGTAAGGAGGAGTAAATGTAAATGTAAATGTAGTTGCGCTTATATAGCGCACAGCTACCCGCAGTGGGTTTCCCGGCGCTTGCTTAGGGAACCCGTCCTGGTATTCCCCTGTGAGATAACGGGGTATCCACAAGGTGAAAGTCAGGCATCCCGCCGCGAGGGGCCGTTGTGGAGATTAAGCAAGCTATTGCCCAGAGTCGCAGAGTGTGAACCCGTGAGTCAAGGAGGCACCGGGGCGAGAATTATCGAGTCCGTGGAATTTTTTTAGCCCAAGACACGCCGAGGAGTACTGTCTCATTGCTGTGTGGATGCTGTGCTGGGTTGGCCTGCAGTGGCTACTTCTGCCAAGGAGAGGACAAAGACTGAACTGTGCTGTGTATCCTGCTTGCTGAAGATCTCAAAGTGCTTGGTGTAGAGCTTGCCTCCTGTTCTGAGGTCTCAGGGGCACAAAGACTTCAATTCCTCTCACCTCCTGCACTTGGAACTGCAGTGGTAGCTGCCACAGAGGTAAAAAGCAACACCGACGCCGGCGAGAGTCATCGCGACCTGCAACCTATCCATGGGCACTGCTCATTAAGTGCACAATGCACTGCCCCAACTTGCACCGCAACCCCAATGCCAGCAGACGCTGCACTGTATTCACTCTGATGGCGTCACCAATGCCGCAGCCTGCACCAGAGCTGAGGGCACTGCTCGTGACGCTCATGATGCACTGCCCAGACTCGCACCAGATCCCCGTCCTCACCGACACCGGTGCTTCATTTTCACAGAGCCCATAACTGACATGGGTGACCTCCCAAATCCATTGACCCCGCACTGTTGTAAGGAACCACCATCATGACCCCATCGGGATGTCACCTCTGCCGCAACAGTAAGGAACCGAGGCCTCACCTCCCCGGCAACAGTAGGAATCAACACCTCTCTTCCCCTGCATCATAGTAAGGAACCAACGCCTCACCTACCCTGTGGTCGTAAGGAACCAATGCCTCACCTCACCTGTGGTCTTAAGGAACTGACACCACCCACTGCCAATGACACATCACCTCCCCGACACCCTGCACCATCTTTGTTTTCCTCGTTTGCCAAGGAGCCCTTTTTGGGGTCCATTCAACTCTGTGCCCGGCCTGAGCATGTCGCGGTGAGCGCCGTACTTTGGGATTTTCATCCGTCACAATTTCATAATAGCTCCAGGTGGAGCTATTTGTTGCTACAAGTTTATGATTGTGAATAATCTATCTTTGATGATAGCTTGACATATGTATGGTGGATTTTTATCATTTTGGTCTTGTTTGGTTTAGATAAAAATTTCCCATTTTCTAAACTGGTGTGGTGTCCATTTGTAGTGTTTTAACTGAGTTACTGTCTGTGTGCACAAATGCTTTACACATTGCCTATGAGATAAGCCTGCCTACCCATGCCAAACTACCAAGGGGGTGAGCAAGGGTTGTCTAAGGGTGTAACTTCCTTACCCTGACTAGAAGCAAGGGCCCCTACTTGGACAAAGGTGCAATGCATTGCCAACTAGAGACCTCCATTTCTAACATGCCCCTTTCGAGTACCAATTCTTTATTGAGTTTGAAATCCAAATTGGGATTTAATAATGTGTTACCGAAATGCAATTTGTGTTTTTTACCTTTAAAAGTGCCATTTTGCCATTGCAAAAGCTCAAATTTGAACTTTGCAACAGTAAAATCACCTTATTTTCAAAACCATAATTATGCACGTCTTATTAGAAATAGTTATTTAACAAAGGAATCATACACAAATACAGCCTAAGCATCAATGTGTTGTGTTTGAAGTGAGAAAACATAAGTTGGACTTGTTATAATTTTCCCAGTGCAGGGGTGATAATTTTGTACCCAAGAGTTGAAGAAACCAGGAATCCCGTCAAGAGTGTATTTTAGTCATTAACACAGGATGTAAGGTTAATTTTTCCCAACAAGCAACGGTGATTTTTTTTTAAACACTTCATCTTCACATCAGATCAGAGAACTATTAATGCATAACAATGTCCCATAATGCTTTTTGGCAACTGTAGGGGCAATGTTTGTCAATAACACCTACCCTCTCAGCTGCCAGTTCATTAATCATGGTAACGTGTATACAATCAATTAGACATAGCTACCATAGCTACATCACACTCTAAGCCAATGCTGACATTTTGGGCCACAACACTTTGTACTCTAGTATTTGTATGCCCTTTCTTTAACAGGTAAAATAGAAATAACAAGTCATATATTGTGAATTGTTCATTGGGAAGTCATAGCAGCCAAGCGGCCCCATGTCAGGTTTGATATTTCAGGGGCACCTTCAGTGGCTCTTAAGCCAGCAGCACATTCCATCCTGTGATTATTAAGGCCTCTTAAAGTGCTAAGAAAACACCCATGAAGCAAAATACTGTTTGCTTAACCACCAAGAGTACCCAACAGCATTATATGTCATGGGGCCACTTAGCAGATATGCAGATATTTTAAATTATTTTTGATTGCATCAACTGCATAGCCATAGGCATGTTCTAGGAATTTTCTCCGTATGCTATACATATTTGTTAGACATGACAGCCTTTTGTGTGGCGTTCCCCCAAACATTTTGCTTTCTCCCCTCCTGTTTGCTCAAATTCGTTTTTGTTGGACTTAGGACTCTGGGCACTTTACCACTGCTAACCAGTGCTAAAGTACTTGTGTTTACTCCTTATAACATAGTAACATTGGCTTACACCCAATTGGGAAAATTAGCTTACTGGTAAGTACCTAGTAAAGTGGTACTACATGTACTTGGCTTGTAAATTAAATTTTACTAGTGGGCCTTCTGCACTTACTGTGCAACCCACTTACATGGCCCTTCAAACATGTCTCATGCTTGTTAGTGCAGCCTGTGTGTAGTTTTAACCTGTCATTTCGACCTGGCAAAATAAGCATTTTGCTAAGCCTAAACCTTCATTTTTAACACATACGAGCCACCTCTTAGATAGGCCCTAAAAAGCCCATAGGGCAAAGTGCAGGGACTTTAAACATGTGGATATGTACTTTTAAGTTCTACATGTCCTATAAATGAAAACTCCTAAAACATTTTCCACTACTTAACATTAAATTACATTAAATAAATGTCAACTTTTGATTGGGAACAGGTAGGAAAGTCATGCTTGGTCTCAAATGAATTGTATTTTTAAATCTGTTTTAATGGTAAAATCAGACTTTAAGTCACCACTTTGAAAATGCCTATTTTAGAAAGTTCACATTGTCTTGTCCTAACCATTTGGTGCTTGAAACCTGTATCATGGGTCACATGCCTGGGTGAAATTGGCAGTTGTCCTTTATGCATTCCTCCCAGACAGTGAGACAAAGGAGGACTAAAGGTTTGCAGGACAGGCCACCCTGCCAGAATGGGAGGGGCATAGTTGGTCTTTGCTCCGATTACATCTCAGAGGGGCTAGCTTCAGCATACTCACAAATAACTTGATACAAACCTATTGTCAACACAGACTCCTTGACGCCTTGGCATGGGTGGGAAGGATTTCCCAGACCAGATGGGGGAGTGAGGGGGTTTCTTTATGTTTGTCCCACCTCAAAATTGTCACCTGTTATAAATATTGGAGCCTCAGACCATCTTTTCAGTACACTTCTTGACATGTGGACACTTTTGAAGAAGGACTGTTCTGCTTTCAGAGCACTGGCCTGCTGCTTTATTCCTGCCCTGCTCTCTGAGAAGGAAGACTGGACCTGCTTCCTTCATCCTAGGGTAAGTGACTCCAAAGGCCCAGTTGGCTAATCTCCTGTTCTGAACAAAAAGAACACAACAAGCTCCAGAGGCCTCCCTGCAACTACTTAGCTGATCTGCTGCACTTCAGCTGCCTGGATATGCAACTAGAGCTCTGCTGGCCTCTGCTGGAGAGAGTTCCTGATCCTTAAGATAGGAGTCTCTCCAGGTCCTTGACCCTTGGCTGGCATCAGAGAGGACCCCTCCCGGCCTACTGAAGGTTCCATCAAATATGACATGACGAAACATGAAGCCCAGTAAAGCCTCGCTGCACAGCTGAAAGCTTAATCGGAACTGATGCTGGGTTACGCAGAGCCAAGTAAAGCCTCACCACATAGCTGATGGCTTAACTGAACCTGACTCAGAGTGACGCAAAGCCCTGTGCCTTGCCACACAGCTAACAGCTTCATCAGAACTGACATAGAATTCAGCAATGTCCAACAAAGCCTATCTGAACAGCTTCATTGGAATTGACACATGACTATGAGTAGCCTGGCAAAGCAATGTCGAGCAGACGTTGCAACAAGGACATAAGGTGTAACTCTCAACAGGCCAAATTTGGTCCTCTGCCTGGCTTGCGCTCCATCGTGGTCAGCCTGAACTTGTGAATTTGTCACAGTCCAGCAGGACCAGATACTCAGTTTAATCTTTATGCTTTTTGGTGCTACATTTAGCTACACTTTTTTATTGAATTTCTCCAGTTTTACTGACTGGATTTTTGTCATTTTGGTTCATAATTATTTATTAAGATATAAGTTTACACATTGGCTCTGAATTATGCCTGACTGCTTTTGTTCCAAGCTACCAGAGGGTTAAGCATAGCTTAATTTAGTGACTTTTGTGGTTCACCCTGACCAGTATTGTGGTAGTTGCCTAAATAGGGTTTCCACCCCCCTCCACCAGTAACGCAAATTCTCACAATAGTGATGCATATTTTTGGCTAATGCTGGATGCTTTTCATCTTGTACACTGTTCTGCACATGATAAAGGGATAATGTGTAAAAACATTACCCCTCACCTCTGTATTTGGGATTATTGGAAGAACAGCATGACCTTTTCTGTGGCAACAAAATAAAGGACCAGAGGAGCAGGTCTCTGGAGCTGTAAATCTGAAAACATAATTAGTATTGCCTTTAGTGTCTAAGACAGATTGGTGATTGTGCTTGCTTCATCTGTGTGTATCACATGAAAATGTTAATACTCAGGCACATTAGGTTCTGCCTTATATCCTTCTTAGCTTGATAAAGCAAGGACAAAAATATTTGCATTTATTTCATTTCATGATTAGCTCTTTATCCATAGTGAATAATAAATTGTATGTCTGTCCTAAGGACCACAGATATGCACAGTCATCAGGGGTGTTTTTGCCACCAGCTACATGTGCTCTGTAATCATACCTCTTTGGATCTGTAGCTTTGTATAACAGTAGTTTTTGACAATCTGCTATACCAAGATCGACCACAAATCCACCTCAAGATGACACGTCTGTTTCTCTGCTTACAGAATAAATGATTGTAAAGAGTTACAAGTCCATTGATAATGTTTGGATGACGATGCATACATTCTTAAAGTTTTTGTCAATGGCAGCTAAGCCCCATCCTTTAAGTCCAAGTTCAGTTGTCCACTTTGCAAACTCCAAGGGGCTGTGACAGCTCAGGGTGTTTGCTGCTTGAATGTCTCTGAGTCCCTACTGTCTGAAAGTGACTGCAGTCTGCATCCTGTTTGTCCTTATGCTCCTTTCAGGCTTCCTTTTGCTGTTCCCTTTTGTTCTCCAGGTTCTGAAGCACCACCTGGAAACTAACCCAAGCCCTGATGTCACAGTAAAGATGGCTAATAGGCACGCTCTACAACTCTGATGTCTGCTGTTGCTGCTGACCTTGTTGGTTTACATTAAGCATCAAAGGTCTGGGGTCCACCAGAGTGCAACTTTTAATCAGACCTGCACCCTGCCCTTTGAACTCCCACCATGTCTCACATCTTTGCTCAGGTAAATACTGAACACATTTGACTTCAATGCAATATTTGCAACTAGACCTGAGCTCTTGTGACTGTGATTTGATTGAAAGTAGTTGTGAAGGGGGAGGGAGGGATGCACCTCAGAGAGCCCACCTGAGCATACAACTATTGGTCCCTTTAACTCCAGATGTTTAATGAGGATTATAGAAGGAGAACTTATTTGGGCAATCAGTAATACTGGGTCTGATTCCCCAGTAATTACTTATTCTCTAATGTTTACCCCAGCAGCCACAATTTCAGGAATAATCATGATGAATCTGCAATGACAGTGTTAAAGGCCCCATTGGAAATTAGTCTCCTCACATAATGAGGGATGTGGGAGATTTGTCTGAAGTCCAAGGGCAGATAGGGGTTACTGGGCTCAACATGATACAATGAGATCCTTTTTTACAACTGATGTCCTGTGGCTTTACCTTAGTGTTGGACTCAAATCTGAATTCCAAGGACACAAGTTTAGCATCCTGAGGGTAGCAAACATGATTGGTCCAAGGCTAACTCAGAGTGGTGGTGTTGGGTAGAGACTCAGACTCAGAACTTAATGAAACATCCATTACCAGTCAAATCATGAATGTCTAGCTAGTGATTTTGCATACTGAGAAAAAGTTGTTTACCCCACTGTACATAATATACTATAGGGCAATATAAAGTGGTACACATTTATCAATGTGTATGAGATAACTAGCAAAATCTATTACCTATGCTAATACAGTATATCCTCTTAGTGCAAGCTTGGATCTATTGCCCTATTGGGAAACCTGTGGAAAGAGATATTCTGGTCTTTCTCTCTGTGTTTGCCCTTTTCTACCCCTCTCACAGGAAAATATGCCTAAGCCTATGGTAATATGAATAGGTGTTTAAAGGGACAGTACCCTTAAGCAGGTCCATGGTAATATGTATATGTCTTTAAAGGGACAGCACCCTTAGGCAGGTCCATGGTGATATGTATCAGCCTTTAAAATGACACTACCCTGAAGCTGTTCCCTCGTACTGTACTTAAGTCACTTTTTACTTCTGGAAATCTACCTCTGGTGATGCAAAGACTTTGGCGTCCGGCGGAAGCTTCAGAGTTGCAGACCAGAAAGTTGCTTCTTTGGGGCCTGCCAAGCAGAGGAGTGACTCCTTGACCCCAAGGGAGATTTCTTCCATCTTATAGCGGAAATAGAAAGTCGAAGGTCCAGGATATATGTTACAGAGTTTCGTCCAGGGTAATATAAAGTCTCAAGGACTGGGTTCCCATACTTATACTAAGTTTGGGGGTTGGACATACTCTAGGGACCCACTTATGGGAGGGTTTGGAAAGAGGGGTGGTTACACCCATTTCCTTTGTCCAGTTTCACAACAGAGCAGGGGCAGGTAGCCCCTGCAACTGGTTTGAACTGGACTATGCACAGGGACACCAAGTGTGTCCCCAGTGCAGGACTTCAAAGCACCAGAGAGTGCTCCTGCCCAGCCCCAATACACATCTGCCTGTCTGGGGAGGTGGTTACACCTCCCTGGGACAGGAAACCAATTGTCCAGGCCTCCCCTGCCGGAGTTTCGGTCAGCAGCAGTAGGCCAGACCCGTGTCTGTGGCAGTGGCATCCATTTTGTGATGCCAGGGCTTTAGAAAGACTTTAGTGGGTAGACCAGTGTGAACATGTCTTTTCCTCTAGAAGGGTGGAATGCTACCCCCGCCACCAGAACTGGTGGGGGGGGGGTAGTATTCCAAAGCGTTTGACACCAAAAACAAAGTCTAAAGTTAGCATTTACCACAAGGTTATAATGCACTTAAGAGTATATGGTCAGGCTGCACCACAAACAGCATCAGAGGAGGTACTCCGAGCGCTGCAGAGGGGCTCTGCTCATGCAGGGGCACCCTCTCACATAAAACCAAGCACTCTGCCTTCAGGATTGTTAAGGCCTGCCATAGGAGTGACTTATATGTTTTATATGTGTGTGCAATGGTAGTGATATAGGTAGCCTATACCACAGTAAGGGGTGCAAGCACCACCTTACCCAGGCTGCAGTAGTGGTGTCATTTTGGAGTGCTTTCCAGGGGTGGCATAATACATGCTTCAGCCCCTGGTAGGCCTCTGAGGTACCTATGCCATAGGTACATAGTATACCATATACTAGGGGCTTATAAGGGACTCCAGAATCCAATTACAAAAATGTACCTAATGTACATGGAAGCCATTTTTTAGAGGAAGCAGCTAGGCTGGGGTCCTGATTAGCAGGGCCACCGCCAGACAAAGGTCGAAAAACAGTGAAACACCAGCAAAAAGTGGGGGTACCCATGTGAAGCAGATCCTACTCTCCTACACCTGGCCTCTACCACTGGAGGGGGGATGTTAGTTGGTGGAGTGGAAGTAGCAGACCCACCATTTGCAAAGGCATCCCCCTTTTTTCACTAAGTACAATTGCATTTCATTCCCATTTTTTTCTCTGAATTCCATTTATAATTTGTCATTGCCTATGTTTTTATTTAGAAATCTCTATATTTGGTTTTATACAATTACGAGGAACACAGACAACAAAAATCATAAGCAAAAAAGAGAGCATGGGCAATTGCACAGTGTGGTATGTACATACTGTTGTCAGCAGCAATGTTCATAAAAGAGTCCACGATATATATGCAATTCACCCGCGGCGGAGTATAGAACACTAAATAATATGCCAAGTACATCCATTCTTTCTATGTTACATCAATAGCATTCATTCAAATGTGCTGCCCAGACATTAGCTTCCCATTTCTCCCTTGATTGGCAAATCTTTACGGACAGAAGCTTGTGCCAGGGAGTCTAAAAAGACAGCACATTTATTTGTAAAAATGATGAAATTATAATCCCACTAGAACTGAAAATTAAGCATATGTTTATGATTGTAATCCTTGCAGAACTCTTCAAATCCAATCTTAACTTCTGGGCCCCTCTGGTAACAAATGTTTGTAGAGCGACTGGGAGGGAATCTATAGTAGTACCCATGTTCAAGAAAGGAGAAAGAGATTCCCCCTCCAATTTTAAGCTGATCTCGTTGCTGGATGCTCTAGCTAAAATATTTGGCAGGGTAATTTTAGCAAATCCAGAAGATTGGGCAGTGGATAAATCCTTCTTTACATCACGGAATCTTCCAAATTAAACACCTTTTTATTCATTAATTAATACTGTTCAGATATAAGTGCACAGAATGAGCAGCATTGTGGCAGACAGATCTCATGGAGTGAAACTGATTATGAGTATTAATAAAATGATGTGGCACTTCTATAAAAGGTGTCCACTCATACTGTGCAACTCAGTGATATAAATAACTGCAGATGATAAGCATAAGAATTAATCAAAATGTTTCAATGAAACTATGTTTCCTTAGTAACACATAACAGATAGGAGAAGTACATTCTGAAATTCATCATTAATCACAAATTCCCTGCATGCACAATAATCAAAATGTATGACATCTGCAAGATGCTTGGCAAGACAATATACTCTGTGCCCTTTGCTGTTTAAATGAGTTCTAGAAATATCTCATATGAACTTAAAGCTAGTGTCATATTGTGTGAAAATATTTCCTGTGAGAAAATTAAGTTAGAGCGGCTACACAAAAGCAGTCAAGTTGAGACGTTGCATTGAATCAATGATCTTGTATAAACAAATGTATGCATGTATGTATATGTATGCATGTAAATTATATTTCTATAACTCAAGCCCGGCCAAGAAGGCAATGTGTTGCTGTGCAGGGTTAGAGACAAGCATTAAGTCAAGGAGAGATAGGTGAGGTTGCTGGACTGTGGAGGGTTAATGCATTGTGATGTAGTGTTCTTTAAAGAGGCGTTTCTACAACTCTTTCCTAAATTGGAGCTGCGTTGAGGCAGTCCTGATGGATACGGGGATGTTGTTCCAGATCCTGTCCTGATGGATATGGGGATGTTGTTCCAGATCCTGGGTGCACAGATGGAAATTGACGAGAAATGTGTATTCAGTGATCACTTTGCGGCATGTAAATGTTGTACTTGCATTTCCAAGTGGACATGAGCAGGACTTGCCTATAGGAATGACAATATTCTCTAGATACTGTACACCTTAACCTGCAAAAGTATGTGTATATATTTTCAGGGGAGTCAGAATCAATGATCCAAAGGATGGGACATCAGAGGCTATGATAGCATATGTCTCTTTTGAACAATCTATTTTCTTTTAGCTGTTCAATTGATGCTTTTATGAACCAATCAAGGTGTCATATATTGCTCAAAGACTCATTTACAGTTTTAACAATATGAGAGTATGTTTAGGCAAATACATTGGTGAAGAGACAGGATGTGATTCGTTGTCTTAAACAGGTAGGGTGAAGGTTTTGTAAAATGTTCTGGTGGCATGTCAAGTGCTTCTAAAAACAAATTGTCAGCAAGATAAGAAAAGATTCCAAGGCATCATGGGAGGGGGCAATTTATTAATATTTGTCAATCACAGGCTCTTGCAGGCTTTTTGAAGCTGAGGAGGTCAGAAAATGATTGGGCCATACGAAGCAAAAACATGGACCATGAACGTGCAGTTGTCTTTCATTGGTAGACTATGAAGATTCCTTGTGATCTTTTAATCATAAATAAAACCAATTTCAATGCATTACTAAGATATTTACATTCATTGGAAATATACTTAACTGTATTTAATGTACTTTTCTTCCTAAGCAGAATTGCCCTAGATAATAAAGGCACTATAAATATTGCAAGGCTTATATATTTGTTCATGATCTGTTGTGAACAAGAGGGGGAGCTTTGTCCTTGTGCCAGCACATCTTGTAAAGCAGTAGATATTGACGTAAGGCATTAGTAGATTGTACTTCATGCCATTTCAACCTCAGGCAGAGCTGTGCAGCCTGATGGATGATATGATCAGCGATACGTGGGATGGAATGGGAATGGATGTTGAGGAGGAGGGAGAGCACTAGGCATCGTTGTCGCTTTCCCACTGTGTTTCTATGATCAAGTGACACATTCTATCCTAGTGGTAAATGTCCTAAAGGATGAAATCTACTATTAACTAAAGATAACCATTCTTAAAAGTGGTTACCTTGGACTTTCTGATTCGGTTCTCCGTTTATAGGTGCATAATGAATTAGATAGACTCATCAGGGCTAGTTGGCACCCTTTTGCTCTGAGGTGTCTCAGGTTACTTTCCTTTAAGGCTGAAATACCCATACCTTGTCTCCATCCTATAGCATTGTTTGTACTCTTCATAAAAATCAAATGAAGTATTGAAATCTCCTGCAGTGATTACCACCAGGTTGTGGAGAGTTCTCGGATCCAAAAACTAAGGAACTAGTGCCTTAGAGTCAAGAGCACCTCTGCAGTTTCTCTTAGAGATTCCTTTCTTCAATATACATTAACAATTGAGATTTGTGAGCCATAGAGGAAAGTTAAAATTAGGTGTTGGATGTTGGGATGATTACTTGTGATAGGCTTAATTTTGCAGCTCAATGAGATATGAATCCAGATGGACAATCTGCATGAAGGGTTTTTTACTGTAGGAGCATCACATAGCCAGATCAGTGCAAAATAAATGTCCTAAAATATGCATATTAGTGAGGTAGCTTAGCGTTATAAATGTGCAAAATATGACACCAACATGAAACTTTGGACAATGATAAGGTAAAAAATGAGTGATGATATAGACTCCAAAAATCGTATGGCTACTTTGCCCGTATAACATCAAAAAAGAAAATGGCTGGCGATATTACTTGTAATGCGATTATGAATCTAATGTTAGGCACCCATCACATCATTTCACATGTTTTTCTGGTCGAGAATGCCAAAAGTGGTACACATTCTGTATTGTAGTTGACATCTGACGAAGTATGAGACATTTTTAATGGATCCAGTAAGTAAATACCTTATGATGTAAATAAAAAAGTATGTTGTACTGCCCTTGGAAACTAACAACTTATTTTTTGTTGTTACAGGTTTCTGAAATTGTGAAAAGATTATCCGCTGTCAATGAGTTAAAATGGCTACCAAACATATGAATTTGCAAATAATAATGAAGAGTTTATATCTAGTACAGAATAAGTCATATTGATTGGGATATGTGTGTGTTATGTTAACAAGATTTACCAGAAGTTTTCGTGTGTCCAGCTAATAGTAAATGTTCTGATGAAGGAA
The DNA here is from genome assembly GCF_964204655.1 of Triturus cristatus. Lineage (NCBI taxonomy): Eukaryota > Metazoa > Chordata > Amphibia > Caudata > Salamandridae > Triturus > Triturus cristatus. The sequence goes on along the minus strand of NC_140593.1, from coordinate 258,551,390 downwards.
TTGGGTACAGAAGTTTGATTGACGATCTGCTAGCTTTTGACTAAATAAATGGACTTTCATCAATCATCAAGACAAAATTGTTTAAAAAATCACGATGTAGTTGTACTACTGTTAATTGAAAACTGTAGAATATTCCAGAAAATGTGTAGAAAAAAAGTAGACAAACTTACAAGGTTATCAAAAAAATCTAAACTAGTTCAAAACAGTTTTCTAGAGAGTACTTCAAGGTGTACACGTGCTTCATTTATAGTTGGTGAGTTGAAAGATACACATTTCTTCTGTGATGAAGAGTCAGGGGCAGAGCTTATATAAATGTGCATACACTAGAATTGAGTAATCAAGTTTGAGATGCTGCAGTTGCATTAAGTGACTAAAAAGTATTCGCCAACTTAAGAGGTGGTGATATGGTTGCGACTGAAGTGAAGTGCCACAAAAAGTGCCTTGTTAGCTTTTATAACCAGCTTCGGCAAATACAGAACAAAGAAAAAAGCAAAGACAACAAATTGACATTAATGTATGGCATGGTATTAAGTGAAATTGTAAACTATCTCGAAGATACACTTACAAAATCTGAAGTATTGCGAGTATATATTTTATCTAACATCAAATCACTCGTAGTTCATCATTTGACAGAATTAGGTGTAGAAAATGCAGACAAATATGTACATAGCACATGTTTAACAGAAAAGACTCTTGCGTTCATACCAGAATTTTCAGCTGAATCATAGGGTAGAGATATTCTTCTAATATCCAAAACAATATAGGAGAAAATATATGCAGTATCTGTAAACAAACTCCTCTTCATGATGGTGTCTGCCTGGCCAATGCAGCTGCTATTATTTGAAAAGAAATGTTTCAAATTGAAGTAGATGGATTTAGTGGAAAGATTGAGCAAAATTGCAAAGAAAAGTCAGTAGGGACTGCTATGCTAAATCTAATTCGAATGATTATGGACGGTTGTAAAATTTCAAATGACAGCCCAGTAAATGATAAGAGGAGTGCAGCTTTGTCAGTCTCACAGCTTGCAGAGTATCATGCCAGTAAGTGTAAGAAGGCAAAACCTAAAGGAAACATCTGCCACGAAAAAAGATAATGAAACTTCACTACCTCTTCATATTGGATTAATGGTGCATGCTAAAACTCGAAAATGGAAATTAGTTCACAAACTGTACAAATTGGGCATAAGCGTGTCATATGAGGAAGTTCAAGAAGTGTCAGCAACAATAACTAACAAACAATGTAAGCAATTCTGCAATGACAGGAATGTGTGTCAAACAGGCCTTCAACTCTCCATTTTTACTTGTGCTGCAATAGACAATACTGATCACAATCCCTCGTCATCCTCATCCACTCAGTCATTCCACGGAACAGTATATGTCTGATCCAGAGAAAATCAGATGTACAGGGTATATCATCCTTCTTAAAAATTGAAGAAAATGAGTGTAACGAGAAATGTACTCCCTCCCTATCAGAGCAATATTTGCAGTGACAATGTACAACAACACCAAATCTAAATGTACTTGTAAGCAATATCAATACCTTCCAGCTTTCTTCTATTCATAATGTACCTATGTCAGACGAATAGCTGCAGATGATTTAAACTCCTGAGCTCCATAATCTACCAATATAAGCCACACTAGTTGGGCTGTTCTGTCACAAAATGCCATTGTGTATTGCTACCTTTATTAAATGGGTCAATAAATTATCCTTCTATGGTACACCACTGCTTTGATATACCAAAGCATACACTGGCCACAATTAATCCTAATCAGACTACTGTGGTGACATGTAATCAACCGGTCTATGCAACAGAAAACAATTATTGTGGTTACCTCCAGAAATGTATGGGGAAGACAAAATGGTTGTCATGATGGGAGTATTGCACATAGAAATGTCATTCTTTGCAGTTTCAGGAGATCGGCTTGTTGGTAGTGGCTGGGCTGATATTTTAATTCAAGCCAATGTTACCAGTGAGGGTTAAGTTGGACAATGTCTAAAAGGGTCTCATGTAAAACGATTCTGCTACATGCATGAAGTTAGTGTTGCATCACGGAATATACTTTTGAAGAAGGCTTATGATGGACAAATATTCATAAAAGAATGGATTACACAAAGAGATGCAGAATCTGTTCATTTCAAATATTGGTATATTACACTTCAACTTTAATTACTGTTTTTCCAATTTCTTGATACCATTCGATCAGCAATTTTTGAGAAGTTTATTGTAACTCTGCAAATGATCTGTCCTTGGATGTTTGCTCTGGACCACACCCACTATGCCAGGTAGACGCCAATGCTCATTAAAATGCTTGTTGAGCTGAAAACAAGAATTCCAGATGTTCATGAAGACTTTTCAAAAGGATTTTTTGTTGCTTGAAAAAGTGGTAGACCTTATTTCTATAGATCTCATGATCAGATGCATGACCAGTTTGACAATGATATAAATTCAGGCGGCGGGATAATTGGTATTCTTGATAATCCTAGTGCATTGATGAAATGGATGGTGTCTGGACATCTAATTACTACTTACTGGGACAATTCGATGAAGAAATGGGATTCAGTGAAAACAAAAATAACTGTGTCCACCATGAAGACAATGTCTCTTGCAACACTCGGTTTGTATATGATGTTAGGGAAATTGCACAGGTGTTTTCACATGATAACAGAAATCCTTATGCCTGTGATGTTGGTGAAAATCTTATGACTATTGCATCCAACTTAAGCTAGAGCGATAATGCAAATAAATCCATGTGCATTGCTGATGACATTGGGAGTACTCAATATGAAACGATTGTTCAAAAACGCCTGGTACAGTGCGAAAAATCTAGTTTTTAACCTATTCCTAGAAAATAGCTATGTTTATTTCATAAGGTAGTCCCAAATACAGTGAACCACAAAGTATTCATCTTAAAAAGCGACTACTCACTTCTCTCTAGACTGTATACTGCTTGCCAAGATAGAGAAAGAGAAGCCTGATTATCCCCCATCACTTTCTGATGGAGTAATGCTAAAAGACGGGACAAACTCTGACATCATCTCAGGTTTGGAAATGTTTAGTGGTGCTGTAGATAACATAAATAACATTCCAGACACTGCAAGTTGTGTTATTATGAATTGATCAGCAATAATCCATTTCTTAAAACTCAACAACATACACATTTTTCAAGACTACAGCACCTATATATTCCAGCTTTATGTAATGAACATGATTAACAAATCGAAATGAGTAGACATAGTATTTGCTGTTACATAGTGGGGTCTCTGAAAGAAGAAGAAAGAAACAGGTGAGATTTTGTCCACGCCATTGTGTAAAAAGGTTCAACAAATATACCAAAAACGTGGTGACTTTTCCACAAAATGAAGATAACAAAAATGATTTGTTCCAATTCTTGGCTTCTAACTTTTTGAGTCTTGAGATACCAGAGGGTAAAAGTATAGTACTGACAAAGGATGAAGGGTGAATATTCCCAAAAATATGAATGCATCTGAACTCAGATCATGTTATCAAGAAGAAGCTGATACCATAATACTATTGCATGCACAATATACTAGTGAAAGTGGCCAGAAGTCTATAACTATACGTACTGTTGATTCTAATGTTGCAGTTATTGCTCTTTATTCATTTAGCAGCTTAAATCTTTCAAATTTGTGGATTGATTTTGGTATTGGGAAACGCCAAAGGCTACTGCCTATCCATGAGTATGCTAATAAACTTGGCAAAAGTGTTTGTGATGTATGTTATTTTTTCATGCATTTACAGGTTGCAACACTGTATCTGCATTTGCAGGTCATGGCAGGAAACAGGTTGGGAAATGTGGCAACATTTTCAGGCTGTCACAGAAACATTTATTGAGCTCTCTCATTGTGCAACAGATTTTTCAAATAACAGTTTCAGTCAGCTTCAGCAATTTGTAATTAGATTCTGTTAATGCGTGTCAAAGAGTGATGGTGACCAAACTTAATCGCTCTCCAGAAAATGTGCCAGTAATTGAGGCTGATCTTTTACAGCATAGCAAGACAGCTATTTTCCAAGTGGGTTATTTGTGGTTTCAGGGGTGGAATGTGTATCCTGAGATACCTGAACCTGCTCAGTGGGGCTGGATAGAGAATTCCAGGGCAGTCCTGGGGCCATTCGAGCAAAATGCACCTTTCTTAATAAAACATACTATCCTTGGCTATACAAGGAGGACCATAGCGAGCATTCCCATTGCCCCTTTGAGTGATCTAATATCTTTACTTGGCCATGCACCTCTCCAAATTGTGACGTGACTTGGATTTTGCTGCTTGAAGAATCTCACCCTTTGCATTCCTACGCTCCTAGGTATACCATGCTGCTGGATTGGGCCGATTTTTCCCCACCTCTTCAGGGTGCCCCAGGAATTCTCTAATCTGCCTGTAAAGTGCCTCATGCAAGGATTTCTTTTTCTATAGTCTATCTTCATTAGACAGCACGGTCACCTCGTTGGATACTTTACTCTTGATAATTTCGAGGGCCAATGGATTTTCTCCACCCAAACCCATCTTTTCATCTTTAAGTTGTTGGCCTGGGAGAGCATGTCCAGATCTCTGGGGCCCACATGTACAGCTTCCTTCTCTCTAGAATTGGAGAAGATTAGGCACATGGCATTGTGGTCACTATCAAATCTTTCGACCACTCTCACATCAAGCACAACAGGCCAAAGTCTATATTCAACTAGGCAATAGCCAATCCTTTTTACTTAAGTGGCCTGCTCTGTTGAAGGCCATTCCACCTTTTGCAATTGTTATTTTTTCATTACACCTTTGCAGTTAGAATTTGTCAAACTGAAGTGGTTAGCTTTAACAGTTGAATTTTCCAGTTTCTATCCCATTCAGCTGTCAATTCTAATGGGGTGGATGCAAAGGGCTCAAAAGCACAGCTAAAGTCCCATGTTACCTATAAGGGGTTAGTGCCTGTATAGTCCACGAGAGCATGGCCAAGGCACACCATGGTGCTACTTTCTTACTTACTAGGCCCTACTCTATTAAACACATTAAAAACCCGGATTTGAAACCACTAGGAAGGGAGAGGTTGACTGCTAAAATATCCGCAGAATCAGCTGAAAGATTTAAATTTTACATTGGAGTGTGACTTTCACCAAGATCATTAGGCCACCAGATGGTCTCCCTTTCACTTTCGTGACCAAATGCTTATAGTAAGAGGTATACCCACTCCTATAAAAGGGGGTCAGACTCCATAGGGCTTATCTATAAGCCCCTTGAGATGCTGGTACATGACTTTTTTTCCTATATTAAGCCCTCATGTGTCTTGCCTCATACACACACATCATGGGAATCTATATAATTACCCCATTCTTGCTCTAGGAGCATCCAGGCAATCCCAGCAACATTCTAAACCAAAACCTTTAGCTGTGCTAGGGATACTAACATGGAGCTGGATTTCTAGCACTAGTTCATTGCTATACCCCTACGTACCTCCTGTATGTCAGCCCCACTAGCACTAACCTCCGGCCTCAAACCTCCACAGCCATTTCCTTGAATGGCTAGTGAAGTAAGCAGCTTCATATTTAAAGCCTCATCTACCTGATATTTGACTGAAGAGGGAGCTGGGGGTTTGGATGATAGATCCCAGGAAACGGTCCCAGCATTCAACACATTCTTCTCCAAACTGTCCACAACCTCTTCCTGAAGTAAATCACTGGCCATGTCTCCCCCCCTTTGCAAACGGAACTACTAGTCAGGGGACCCTTATTCAAAATTTCACTATACTTAATCGTGATAGATGTGTAGGCAAGCAGGATTGTGCAAAAATCTATGGCCATTCGGCTCACATTGCTGCCACCTACCGCATCTTGGGATCAAAGCATCACCTTCAGAACCGACACTATGCACACTTTTCCTTGTGCAAGCTCCTTGCATTCCTCATCGACGGCAGCCTTGATGACGACAAAACTCCCCATTGCAGCTTTAACACTCATTGGAGCTGACATATTGCCTTGGCTGCACATTGCAACCTCGACACCAGACTTCACATTGCAAGCCTGGTCAACAAGATCCACGACACCAACGCATCAGAACCTCAGACCATAGTCTCGCCGTATCTCATAAACGACACTTCACCTCAGCTGTGTGAAGTATCTTCGACAGGGATCCATGCAATGCTCCACAACCCGCATTTAAAGTACTTTATCCAGCAGGCCTAACTGGGTCCTTGTAGCCAGCCCACGTCCCATCGCGGTCAGCATGAACTTGTGACCTTGTCTGGGCACGGCGTGACCAGATGTTCCGAATAGTACTTTGTGCTTTTTGGGCCTATTTTTCACTATAAACTTTCAAAAATAATATCCTTGGTTCTAGTAAGTGGATTTTGTTGTTTTCGTCTTGTTTTATTTATTAAAATCAGAGTTCATTTTCTAAGTTGGTTTAGAATCTTTTTGTGTGGTGTTTTCACTGATTTACTGTTTTAAGTGTTGCACAAATACTGCATAAACAGCCTCTAAAGTTAAACCTGACTGCTCTGTGCCAAGCTACAAGAGAGTGAGCACAGGTTAATTTATGGTTTGCCTGCCTCTTACCCTGACTAGGTTTGTGGTTGCTGCTTGATCAGGATTTACACCCCAGTCAACCAACAACCCAATTTATAATACAAAGGCATAACCCTAGTAATCCTAAAGTTACTCATAATTTTGTGATACAGACCCAGTGTGTCCAAAATTAGCCTAATGTTGTAGACTGCTTTATATCCCACCATAGTTTCCGATATGAGTGTGTATTTCTTCTCATCATTGAACAAAAAGCCACAGTCTTATCAAATATCTATGAGGAGACGGTCAAATGAAGATGTTCTAGACGAGTTGCGTGTATTTAAGCTACTTCACATTCATGTTCACACAGCCATGCCTGGATTCTGGGCGCCCAAGGACTATCCACAGCCAGTAACAACACAGTACTCTCTTTGCTTTAGTGTAGCTGCCAATGCGCTGGCAGAACATTTACCTGATCTAACCTTTCTATTTAAAACTGCAAGACATTTTATTTTTTTTGCATTAATTCATATCTTTATTTGTTGTCCTCCTTTACAGGTATATTTAAAAATTTATGGAACATTTTTTTTTTTTAACTTTGTTTTTGATTTTTGACAATACAGAACAATGCAGGCTTATATCAGGCATTATAATCAGCTTCCTACATGAGCATTCAGTTTCCAATGCTCCACGCTATGTCTAATAACATATCCAAACACACATACAGCTGTAAGTGGAGATGACCCATGAGCTTCATGAGTAGAATCACAGTTCTACATGTATCTTAGTCCAGAATCACTTGTATCACAAACATCTGCTTATCCCCTTCAATTATGGCGCTATCCATTAAGTATATGTGCTCACAGAATCTTGGGCTAGGAGATAGCCTTGCAGCGGTCCCCAGATGTCCTTGGGCTTAGAGGCATGGGGCAACAGTTCAGCATACGTGGTGTTCTGCTCTTGCCAATACAATAAATCTGCTAACCATTCCTTAAACTTCGGTGCGCGGCCTCTCCCCCACCTACATGCCACCCTCTGCTTTGCTACCAATAAGGTATGAGTGAATTTTCTATATTTTCTATATTTGTGAGGCATCTGTTTGGTATATCCTAATAACGCAATAAGCGGGTCTCTGACCATGCTGATACCAACCATCTTCTCTAATGCTGTAAACACCTGGTCCCAGTATTCCTGTATACTCGCACATTCCCATGCTAAGTGTAGAAATCCAGCCCCCGGCTGCCTACACCTTTCACACCGATCACTATCCGTTAATTTAAATCTGAGTTTTTTCACTGGCGTATAATATAATCTGTGCAGATATTTATAGTGTATTATTCTCAGCCTGCAACTAGCTGAAATCTGCGCTGTTTGGAGGCAACAATATCTCCACTGTTCATCCGTGATGTTCTGTCCAATGTCCTGTATCGTGTGATATAATCCAGGCACAAGGTGTTTTCCATCCTTGGACCCTAACATCTGATGTAATGGCCCCAGACACTCCAGTTCCCGTGGGAAGGCAGGGTGGAGCGACCGCATTCCCTGCCGCAGTCGCACATATAAAAACATATCTAGGGAGGAATATGTCATTTCCTGCATGAAATGTTCCAGTGTGCGTAATTGTCCTTCATGAAACAGATCTCCCCACGTACTGATATGGGCTCGTTGACAGAGATCGCGAAATCCCTTCTCCTGCAGCAAAGAAAGGTCGGGATGATACGTGAGGGGTAACCTAGGAGAGTATATGAAAGGTATATTCAGGTGTTTTGCTATCTGGCACCATGCATCAACCGTGCAAGTTATTGTGGTGGCCGGCTCTGCTCGAGCACGCGCCGTGCTGTGTATAAGGCCATTCAGCGATATTGGGTCTGCTAGCCAGTCCTCCGCCGCCACTTGCGGCATATAGCGAGGGGGGTAGATCCAATAGTAGGCATAGTGTGCCTGGGCGCTCAAGAAGTGCACATCAAAGTCAGGAATGTTAAACCCTCTCTGATCATACGGCCTGATCAATATGGACCATCTCAATCGCGGTTCCTTTCCTCCCCACAGCAGCCTAGTAAGCTCAGAACGCAACCGTTGGAAAAACTGTTTCCCAGGATGATAGGGTATATTTAGGAATAAATAAAGGAATTGCGGGAGTATTATCATTTTTATAATGGATGCCCTTCCTGCCAGTGAAAGGGGCAAGGAAATCCAGCGTGTCACATTCGTACTTAGGCGTTCCATGGCTGTACCATAATTCCCTCTTATAGTCTCATCCCTATCCCTGGTTATCTGCACCCCAGGTACTTTAGATCATTATGGCACCACTCCAGTGGGAAATCGAGTGGGAACGGGGTGACCGCTTCCATAAGGGGGAATACCTGAGATTTCCCCCAATTAATACCCACTCCAGACAGCCTGCCGAAGCGAATGAACTCCCTTAACAGGGGATTGATATTGACCTGGGGATCCCTTACATAGAGCGTGATGTCATCCGCATAAAGGGATATCACTATCTGCCTAAGACAGCAGCGAAACGCCTTATCCCGATGGACCTGCCGTAGCCGGGAAGCCAGTGGTTCCACTGCAATGGCAAATAAGAGCGGGGATAACAGACAGCCCTGACGGGTCCCCCTGGTTATCAGTAGCCGCTGAGATAAGTGCCCGTTAATTAAGATTCTGGTCGAAGGTTGGTTGTACAATAGCTGTAGCCATGATAGCTACAGATGGGGAAAACCCATCCTCTGCAGTATCCCGAATAGATAATCTCATTCCACCGAGTCAAACGCCTCGGTGGCATCCAGAAACACCGCGACAAGCGGAAACTCCGGTGCCACCGTCTGAATTAGCGAGAATAAGGTCCGGAGATTATGAGACGTCGCCCTTCCTGGCACAAACCCGGATTGGTCTGGAAGTATCAATTTATCCATAAGAAAGGTCAGGCGGTTCGCCAACACCTTCGCCAATATCTTGGTATCACAATTCATCAACGACTATTGTCGATATGAATCGCACGACTCAGGGGGCTTCCCTGGTTTCAGCAGAGAAGTGACTACCGCTTCCCGCATTTAGAGAGGCAAACTCCCCACCTCCAGGGATTCATTCTTCATAAACCTCTTTAAGCACCGGCACCATGATGTTTATATAGCTTTTATAAAATTCAGCTGGTAACCCATCTGATCCCGGCGCCTTACCATTTTGCAACTGCATGATTGCTTCTTTTATTTCATCCAATTCGAACGGAAGGCACAGAAACTCCCTCTGTGTGTCACTGAGCCACCTAAGCGTTACCTCTCCCAAAAAGTCATCTAAATCAAGCTATCCCTGTCTCTGAGATGTATATAGTCTTTTATAATGGGTGAAAAAACGTGTCTAGAATTTCCAATGAGTCTTGTGTTGGTGTTTCCCCGAAAGCCTGTATTTCCAAGATATGCGACGCATAACGGGGAAATCTAGTTATCTCCGCCAATGCCTTCCCTGACCTCTCCCCTTCACCGTATCTACGAGCTACCCAGTGGCGCCCTCTATGTTTTGCCTCCCGTTGCGCCGCTTCCTCGTATTCCGTTATTTTCTCTCAGAAGGCTTTTTGTATTTGCCCAACCTCCCCTCCCTCCATTCTGCGTTCCAAACCCTTCAAGTCCTGTTCTAACCGTTGTAATGTTCGTTGCAAATCCCGCAGCACACCAAAGCTTTTGGAGAGGCAGAAGCCTCTTATAGTCACATTGAACGCCTCCTATATCACTTCTACACTATCTACCGATCCTTTGTTTCTCCTAAAGAAATCCTGAATTTCCTCCCACAGCTCAGCTTGAAAGGCCATATCCAGTGGGGCCATGGGTTGCAGCCAACTCGGCCTAGGAGTATCATAGCCCGGCATGATCAGCGTCGCTTTTACCGGGCAATGGTCAGAGAAGGTTCTAGCTAAGTGCGCCACGTTGTGTAGGCCCGATCCCAGCCCCCTCGACAGCAGGCAGTAATCAATCCTAGCCCAAGTCCCTCTATATGAGGTGAAGTGAGTGCCTTCCCTCCCCTGTGGATGTAGGTGCCTCCAGCTATCTATAAGACCTCCTTCCTTGTAAAGCCTCCTGCGCTCTATTATAGTGATGTGGCGCGGCGTGCGTCCTATCCAGGTAGGGTTGTAGTACCGCATTGAAATCCCCTCCCCATATTATGTGAGCAGAACCAATGGTTAGCACTTCACTCCACAGGGCATTAAAAAACAGCGGGCTATCCACATTGGGACCATAACAGTTTACAAAGGTAATAGTGTCTTTCCCCAGCCTCCCCCACACTATGATGTATCTGCCTTGTGAGTCCTCCATCACTCCTCTCTGTTCAAATCTAACCTGCTTCTTGAACAGTATCGCCACTCCCCGGGCATATGACGAGTATGACGAGAAGAAGCGATGTGCTGCCCATTTGCTCGCAAAGCTATTACCTGCCCTTGGAGCTAAGTGGGTCTCTTGCAGCATCGCTACATTTATTTGTAGCCTGTCCAAATATGCTAGCACCTGTCTCCGTTTCCACCCATCTCCCAGTCCTCTAATGTTCCAAGTAAGAACTCTCAGCATGTTGTTTTCGCCCTGCATCTCCATTACCCATCAATTCCAGCCGAATCTTTAGTGTTAAGGACTTGCGTCTTAAGTTTTGGTGACCTTGGAAACCTCCTACTCTGCCTGACACTACCCGCTGCCATATTATTGAACTCTTTTTAACCACCCGCCCCTCCCCCTCCCCCACCCACTGAAGCACCCCAAACATGCCAGAATTATACATCCCTCCCCCACCCCAACTCCCGTTAGTCCCTCCTGTGTTGACCTAAGTAGGGTCCCCCCCGTTATGAAACCGTGAGAGACAGTTACAGGCAGGACCAAAGGGAAACAAACAAAAAAACTATGCAAAGAGGGTATTCCCCGACAGGGTAACTCCCCAGGTGACTCACGACTGCCTCTAAACCGTCCAGTTGTGCTCTTCTGAACCCCAAGCGTCCAGACAGTGTTCGAGGGTGGCTGACTGTGTCCTTACATTTAGGTCACTACTCGGCATTTCGCACTCCAAGGGTAAATCTCGCCTCTGGAGTGCAAGTCATATCCTCCGCCGATCGATCCCATAGTGAGTGCGAGCGAGGCTTCGCTATCGCTTGCTTGTCAGCAAACTCGCCCGTTTCCTCCCTGCTTCTGCTGTCAATTCACTTCTGGAGAGGGAGAGTGCCGCAGTTCCTCCTGTCGTGATGTCGCCTTCGGCTGCTTCTTCAATTTTTTCAGGAACTCCTCCACTTGTTGCGGCTTGGTGTAGACCATCTGCTTTCCCTGATGCGTGATGCGGAGACGTGCGGGATACAAGAGGGCATAGTCTATCCCCGCCTGTCTCAATTTTTGCTTTACCGCTAAGAATTTGCGACGTTGGTCCTTCACAATGTTCCCGGATTTCACATGCATCGTGAAATCCGGGAACATTGTGAAGGAGACTCCCTCATACGTCAAGTCCCTCCGCTCTCTAGCAATTCGTAGTGCGACATCCCTATCCCTGTAGTTCAGCAGTCGAGCGATGATGGGTCTGGGCGCACCCCCAATGGCGGCCGCGGTCCAAGAGAGCAGTGGGCTCGTTCCACTATAAACTGAGGAGAGAGTAATTCTGCACCCACCACTGCCGTTAATAGCTTCTCAATATATTCCTCCATCCTCCCTGTGTTGGTGCTCTCCGGTATCCCCAAAACGCATATATTATTCCTGCGGCTGCGCGCTTCTAAGTCCTCATTTTTAGCTGCAATGATTTTGAGCAATTTATCAAGTTGTACCGTCGTCTTTTGTACTTGTTCCGCAGTGTCTTCAACATTGGATATGCGTTGCTCAGCCTCTTTCAGCCGCGTCTCATGGCCGTCCAAGATACGAACGATTGTATCCATCCTCGTCGCCATTGTGTCCATTTTTCCTCCAATATCCGTGAACCCCCATCGCATCTCCAGCAGTAGTGCACCCAGGCCATCGCCCGCCACAGGGTCCATTGTTGCCGGCGCTGAGTCCGCTCCGGCATCGGACTCTACATTTTGTGGTCACGCCGATTTTTTGGCCTCAAACGTGAGTCGCGACTAGCGGGAGTCCGTCTTCCCCATCTGGCCTCGAGTTATAGCCGCAGCCGTCATCTTCCTGGCTGGATTGATTATTCTCCCCAAGAACTCTCGCTACCGATCGTCTCAGCCACCAGCCTGCCAATGTAAGGGCACAGTGTGACCCAGTGCCTCGCCCCACTACTATGCTCCCACCTCCTGCAGCAAGATGGCTCCATCCCACTCACCATGGGCAGCCCTGTCTCAATGCGTCTCGTGTCCAGTCTGCAGGAGAAAGAGGACTAGATCCGAGTGTGTGGGCATACCGCGCTAACTACCAACAATGAGTCCCTTAGTGCGTTCTCTGCCCAGGTTCTCCACCTCGTGTGGCAGGGCGTCTATATGGTGATCAGTTAATTTCGAAGACTGTCGTGTGTAGATTCTGGCCTCATCTTCCTGCAGAGTGCAGGCTCCCATCCCTCGCCCAAGCACTCAGTGGCGGGCCCTCCATCATGCTCTCCGTGATCCCTACAATATCACCAGGAGATCCCCTCTGCTCCCACTTCACCTGTGATAGCAACCGGCCTGCTCAGGGTGATTGTGCCATGGTGTAGGGGATGGGCTCGGCTATCTCCACATGGTGCCAGGCCCTGCGGCGCCGTCTGTTTTCCGGCAATGGCGCGGTTCCCGCGTTCCTTGAATGGGCTGCCCGCCTACGTTCTCGCAGCCGATTGTGGGTGTCGCTCGGGCAGCCCCTCAGCCCCCCGAAGCCGCGAAGAATGCCAACAGTACTCACGGGCGCACCTCCAGTACTGTTCATGCTGGTAGCTGCATCAACTTGAGGGTCTAAGGTCCACTGCGCCCCAGCCGATGCCTGCGGCCTCCGCCGTCACCCTCGGTCGCGGCTCAGTCTCTGCCCATCTTCCCCTTCCATCGTTGCTGCCTGGCTGCCGGCTCCCCTCACCAGAGAGCTTGAGGAATCATGCAGTAGGCAAGGGCAGTTCCGGGAGCCGAGACACTCAATCGCCTCTCCTTACCGCCATCAGGCGCAGCGCCCGGCCTTTCCGGGCATCAGAGGCTGTGCGTCTCCCGTAGTGCCCTGCGCCGTCACTCAGCTCCACGACCCAGGAAGGTTGCTCTAGAACTCCGCACTCTGCCCCCAGTCGCTTGGAAATTGGTGCTGTTTTCGCCAGTTTCTGGTATCGCCAGAATCAGCAGGAGGTCAGGTATATTTCTCACCCGGCCATACCAGTTTTACGACAAGTGATGCAGGATAAATGCCGGATTATTGAGTCAGCCTGTGGGAGCCTCACAGAAGTGCGGCCATTACGCTCGTGCGCCACCTAGCGCCCCTTCAACTGCAAGACATTTTCTATATAAAACAGATGTTTTTCATTTAGAAGAGAGTGTGCTCTTGCTCATCACAGATTCACATCCATGTTCCAACTAATAATTAGATGTCCCTTTTATCCCATGTCTTATTTTTGATTTAGAAAAAAGGTTGCAAAAGCTTGTATGTGAGTCAGAAAGACTTTTCCAGCTCTGAAAGGATTTTATGCATGGTCAATTCTCCTTTTGCAGCAGCAAACACTACGATTTTGCAAATCAGTGGGGATGCAACCGCAAAACATACTTTAGGCTATCTGAGCTAGAACTAGATTAAAACCAGTTTTGCCACTTGTTAGACCTGACATGCTAGGTGTGTTGTTTCCCCAAATATTTTGCCTTCACCCCTCCTGTTTTGCTGAATTTGTTATCATTACCATTAGAACTCTGTGCCAGTAGTGGCTTGCAGGGAACAAGAGTGGTGGGTGTGGGGCTGGGTTGAGGGGGGGACGTACAAAATACAAACAAAACAAAAAAAACACTTACCTCCTCACCACGTTTCCCTCCTCAGTTGTCCCTCGTCGTCTCTCCAGCTTGAACCAGGAAGCACACAGGCTCCCTCCCCTAAGCCAATCACAACTTTGCAATGCAGCATTATGATTGGTCTGAATGCCATGGCTCGGTGCTCAGACAGGGAAAGGGAGTCAGGGCATGCTCCCCACCAGGCTGTGTAATGCAGACTGGTGGGTAACATGCAAAGTACTCAGGACTGTTTGCCGGCCCTTTGGAGTGCAGCAACCTCTCCTCCCGGATGTCACTGGAGCCCAGTCCCACACCGCCCAACCTTGCTGACACTGGAAATAAAATGATAATAAAAGAAATAACTTCTGTTAATTTCATTAAATTTTTCATTTTACACTACTCCAAGAGCAGTGGGGCTACGCTCCTCCGCCTCAGCGGAGGAACCGCCACTGCTCTGTCACTTTACCACTTCTAATCAGTGCTAAAGTGCGTGTGCACTCTGATTCAAACATGGTCAAATTGGACTGCACCTAATTAGCACATCTAATTTACTTGCACGTCCCTAGTGAAATGTACTAACTGTACCTAGGGCCTGTAAATTAAATGGTACTGGTGGGCCTATAGCATTAATTGTGCTGCCCTCTAAAGTAGCCTTTTAAAATATGTCTCAGGCCTGCCACAGCAGCCTGCAGTGCAGTTTTTATTATTTATAAACCACCCCTAAGGAAGCCCCTAAAAGCTCTAAAGGGCAGGGTGAATCGAATTTAAAAGTAGGACGTGTGTGTTAAATTTTTACATGTCCTAGCAGTGAAAAACTCCTAAAGTAATTTTTTACTGTTGAAAGGCCTATCTCACACATTGACGAACACTGTGTTACCTTGTTACATTGAATAAGTGATAAGTTTATATTAGGAGCAGGTAGAGATACACTCAAAATGTAATTTAAAACCCGCTATAACGGTGAAGCCGGATTGTCAGTACAATTTGGAAAATGCCACTTTTAGAAAGTTGGCATTTTCTTGTCCCAACCATTTTTGCCTTCTGGTAGTGTCCTAGGACACATGACTGTGAATGGCTCTGCTATTGGGGTTTGTGTATTCCTTCCAGACAGTGACCCAAAGGAGGCTTGGGTGCAGACAGGATGGGCCATCCTGTTTGTATGACTGAGAGGGTCTTCACCCAGCTTCACTTGCACTTGAAATGGCTATGCCTCTCACATACACACACACACACCCATGCACACACATGCACACACACACACACACACACAAAGGAATCTGACAGCAGGCCTGTCTACCTGCCTTTTGTCACCCCTAGACAGTTTGGAGACATGGCAGGGGAAGGGGGAAAGACATTTCATAACCAGGTGTGGGTCTAGGACAGGGAGCCCCCCCCACATGCAAAGGCTAGCTCCAGGTATAAATATTGGACCTCCAGAGCCACTCTTCAGAACAATTCTGGACCTGTACACATTACAGAAGAGGGACTGCCCTGTTGCCAGAGGACAACCCTGCTGCTTGGGGACAGCCTTGCTGTCTGTGAAGGAAGACTGAACCTACTTACTTTCATCCCAGGCTAACCTGAGTGACTCCAAGGAATAGTTTGTTGATCTCCTGTGTGAGCTGCAGGGACACAGCAAGCTCCAGAGGCCTCGCTGCAACTGACAGGCTGGCATGCTGCTACTGGGCCTGCCTGGCCCTGTAACCAAACCTGCCTGACCCTGCTGCTGGCATCTGCTAAAGTGAGTCCATGATCCCTAAGGAATGCCTCCCCATGTCCTGAACCCTTTACTGGCATCTAAGAGAACTGATGCAAAGCCCTGCAAAACCTCCCCACACTGCTGAAGGCTTCATGGGAAGCAACACTTAGTGACACAATGCCCCCCAAAGCCTTGGTGTACAGCTGAGAGCTTCATTGGAACCGATACTGAGCAATGCATAGCCCGCAAAGCCACACCGTACAGCTCAAAGCTTAATTGGAACCAAAGCTGAGCAATGGAAGGCCCCACAAAACCTCCCAGGAAAGCTGGAAGCCTCATCAGAAGGGGTGCCAAGCGTCTTGAAGACTCACAAAGCAACGCCGCACAAACCTTGCATTAAGGACATGAGATATAACCCCTAGCAGGCCCCACTTTAAATTAAGCCTGACTGCTTTTGTGCCAAGCTGCCAGAGAGTTAACACAGGTTAATTTAGTGACTTTTGTGGTTCACCCTGACAATGATTGTGGTTGTTTCCTAAGAGAGGCGTCCACCTCCCTCATCCAATAACACTCATAAGAGTTTCAGTGCTAGAATACACATCCATGTCTGGGAAAAATACAAACTCTGTCTCAAAGCACAATAGCTAAACGGGCGTAAGTGATAAAAGTACTAAAAGTGTAATTCTCTTGCAATCAAGATAGGGAGAAGAAGATGCAAAAGGGGAAGCTAGCAAAATAAAAATAAAGAATTCTACACAGACAGAAGAAACATTGCAAAATTTGAACTGAATAACTAAGAGGAAAATCGCTATGGAAAAGGGCAGCATATATACCAGTATTCAGTACAACTTTCTTCAACATGAAGATTGCATCATTCAGATTCAATTGTACATTGTGTCTGAAATTGTTTCTCAGAAGAAGAAAATTAAATAGAGAAAGACACTAGATACATAGGATCAGTGCTTTGAGGATAAACATATAGGTGGTGCTAAACTACAATACACTTGTTTAAGAGGAATATTGTCAGATTTACATTTCCTTTCATGTAAGAAGGGAAAGAAAAATTGATGTACAGCTCACATAACTTTTCAGTATTCGTGAAACCACTTCATAAGTTCAGATCATGTAGAAGTTCTGGGTATAGTACAGAATATCATGAGGACATTCTGATAAAACATGCCAATAGTAGTATTCTGCAGCTAACATTGGAGGGTAAGCCCACCATTGATTATAGATATAGAAGCGTTCATAGAATTAATGAAGCATTGCTGAAGGTTTGGATAAGTAAGAATACTTTGGAAACCTAACGCACTTGTATGCAATGATTACTGTAATTTAGATTAGTCAAAAGATTTGTAGTCATTGACTGCAAAAATGACACTTCAGACCTATCATATCAGGTAAGCGTTTGATTTTCCAACTTTTAGTCAACATTGTTGATCATTTTATTTAACCACTTATTAGGCTTTTTGTAGAAGTTACACAATATTCCAATACATAATTTCAAAATTGTATTATGTACATCATGAAAAAAATGCTGATTTCCCATGATGAGTGGAATGCTTTTTATTGGAAGATGATGGAAATGAAGTGATCGAGTCTCTCAGTTTTCAGTTACTTTATTTAATTCTATACTATAAATATTTCAGATACATTCAGAAGGGTCTGAATGAAGCTTGAATGACTGTAAATACATTCATCCATAACTTTGAAAGGCACAATATTCTACTGAAACCAGAATCGCAACTTTGTGCATATTGTAACCTTTTCTCAACAATTTCATTGTGATGTAGAAAGGGCTCGATAAGACTATGAAGACAGACATTAAATTATTGAATAAAGTCAATGAGAGAATATAGGTTACTTTAATTGACAGTCAATCACTTTCTTAAAATTACAAGCAGAATATCACTTATGAATCCGAGGAAATCATGGAAACTGACAAAAATATTAAGGTTAGAAAAAAGAATTCTTAAATAAAATATAATTTTAGGATTACCTGCATTTACTTTATACAAAATGATATGCTTTCTATTTTGAAGTGTCCAATATCAAAGGAAAATAATTGATATAAACTCACCAAAAATTATATGCTTAAAACATTGTGAATAGAGCAAATAAGAAAGTCCAGGGTTTCATGTAAAAAACTAGTTACATATAAAAAACAAAAGGCACATGTAAATTACAATTACTGAATGGTTGCCTTCCCATATTCTTGACTAATAAAACATTTTACAGATATAGGACATTATTTTACCAGAAACAACCTTTGCCTATAATAGTCAAAGACTAGAATGTGATAACAGTTAGAAATTACATTCTCAGTTGGCTGAGGTATACACCCAAGCCAGGTAGGAATCCTCACTCTAGTCAGGGCAAGCTAGCACTTACTAAAAGATAGCCTGTAATCATCCTCTGGTAACTTGGCACAGAACAGTCAGGCTTATCTAAAGAGTCAACGTGTAAAATATTTGTGCAACACACACACACACACACACACACACACACACACACACACACACACACACACACACACACACACAGTAACACAATTAATACACAACAAAAACACTCCACACAGGTTTATAAAAAATAGCTTTTTGTAGTATCAGTAAAACAAGTCCCAAAAAATCAAATGCAAGGTATTTGTTTCAGGATATGTGCATTCTGAGTCATAGGACTAAAATAAAATGCTCTGGACTCGCCCCATAGTTCAATGTTCGTATGCGCTCATGCTGAACCGAAGATAACTATAGAAATCTAAATGGTTGCCCCCCCACTAAGTCTACTACCCGGTACCATGCTCAATAAAGGGCCCAAAAGCTCGAATGCACTGGAAGGGGGTCAGTGGGCTACTCAGGCTGGGGTCTGATGCAGGGCAGCCACACCCCATGGTGTGTGAATCAGCAAAACAGAGTTCCTTGGAGCGGTGTCGAGGTACTGGAGCAAGCAGGACCAAGGTCAATCCAGGTGTGGAAATATGGATTTTTCTGATCAGTTATGTCCCCTATCTTGGACCCCAACGGTTTCATGTATGAATCATAAGTACATGTATGTTCCCTCCAGTTCCAGTTATGAAGACGCAAACACATGTGCGTCCACCGTCAACACGTCCTCTTTCAGATCCGCCATGAATAGGCCGGATATTCCATTCCTAAGTATGAAAGGCCACCGGCTTTATATGGTTCACTTATGCCATTTTACAGTCCAGGCGAGTAGGCCCTGATTCTGCCATCAAGCTTTTCCTGCCTTCTGCCTCTGAGAGCTCCAGTCTGAGCTTGCATCTGTATCCATGAACTTTGTCCTCATTCTCTGCGCAGCTAACGGTGCCTGACATCAGCTTGTCGCCTGCCAAAAACTGTATTTCACCTTCAAAATTATCTGCTCCGCTCCCTGCCCAATGCATTCCTGTCTAGTAGTTTAAGTAAACATTCTTCCAGCTACCGAGCAAAGGCCCGGCTTCTCTGTCTTTATGCAAGTAATTCATAGCCCTATTATTATGGAAGACTTCTGCCCTCGCATCTAGTGTAGACACTTAGACGCTTGTACACGCACTAACAGTCAGTATAGTCAGTATAGAATAAGATTCTACTCTAAGAGACCTCTCTTTTGGATAACATAGTTCTTTAAACATAGGATGTTAGATATGATTTGGGATTAGGTTGACTTGACCCTCCAGACATCTGTCGCCACATGTAGAGTTAAATGTCAAATCCCCTTCACCCCCTAGTCGCACGTCAATCATACGTCATGCTGCTGCGCGCGCATTTCTGCCAAGTATTTCTGCTGACATTGCAAAATTCTTTCATGGAACCACCCTATTATGACATCATACCTGATGACGTTCTTTAGTTACACCCGGTTACGCCCACTTTTGCTACGCATGTATGTTTTATCTTTACTATCAATTGTTACGCCTCCTGCATTTGCTTCACTGTAATGCCTATTGTATAAAAGTGATTACTTATCAATAAAGTATGTACTTCACTTCCTGAACCTCCGTGGTGATGGAACCTGGAGTCCACGATTTCGAATCGTCCATTGGAATAAAGCCCATTCCGAACCTCTAATATCACGGATTTTGCCTCTTATTTTACTGAGCTATTTTTATTATTTTTCTGTATCAAATTAAGTCCCGGTAATTAAATTATTTACCACATGAATGGCGCCCGAACAGGGACACTTTCTCATCTCACGCGCCGGCGGTGCGTTGCAGGCCCGGTCTCCTGCCACAGCTGGACGGACAACAACGCGTACCAGCAGGATTTCCTGTATCTCCCTCCGGTCAAGCGGGGGCGACTGAGGCTGCGATCAACACCCAGACGAGGCGGTGAGAAGTGCGAAGTATCCCGACCAGAGCCTAGATGAGAGAGCAAGATCCGAGGTATACAGAGGCCCACCAAGTTCCGAAGTTCCGAAGTTCCGAGGTTTCCGATGTTCCGAAGTTTCCGAAGTTTTCGAGTCGAGTCCAGTCCAGTTCAGTTCAGTTCCGTTCCGAGGCCTTCCGTTCCGAGCTACCCGGTGAGTACCATTACTGGGGAGGCGTTCTGGCGTGCACATAAGTTGTGCCGGTCCAGACGGGTTTGGGTACACAAATCCGGTCTGCACTGTTTTAGCAGTGTATCTGTACTGTTTAGCAGTATATCTAGTATATCAAGTATATAAATTCAGAATAATTCAGTTAATGCCGAGGATTATGTTTTGTGATTAAGTTTTCTTAGATCGTCATCATCATTGTTGCTCATTTAAAACGTTAAATGTTAAATGTGTTAATACGTCCTGCATATTGTGGTGTGAATGACTGTTCATTATTGTGTTTATTGTATTAAGTTTGTTCAAGACCAAGTATCAGATCAGTTCTCAATATGCCGCTCTTTTCGAAACTAAGACAGATCACAACTAGAAAAGGGGTACTCGAAGAAGCTGTTCCCATTCCTCCTAGGGACACTCCAGGGTACTTCATGTATCATAAACATGGCCTAGACGCCATATTATTTCTTGATCTATGGGTAGACTACACTAAGGAATTACCAGAAAGTCAGAGGTGGCCCGCAGCTGGGACCTGGGATGCAGATTGCATCGTGAAAGTAGAGGAAGAATTATGGAAAAGGAAAGCCAGACAGTCACAGAAAGACGCCATTGAATTATGGCGTAAAGAATCGTATAGACGTACAGAAAAAGCACGTAGACAGGAAGAGAGGAGTAAGGAAAATTCAAATAAAGTCCGAGAAAATCTATTAATTGAAGAAGGTACACGAGTGAAATCAGAACAAGTAGACAGACAAAGAAATGCCCTTATGAATGGTATGTATCCCCTTCTGGCCGAGGGATTACCTAAGGCTACTCCGGAGATACCAAAAGACTTGCCACCCCCATTGTTCCCAACAAAAATGCATCCTAAGGGGCATCCTAGAACAGCAGAAGATGTTTTTCTTTCCTCATATTTAGATGACGCAGCTCCCGAGTATGCTAACCCCGCCCCACATAGACCGTCTGCCGGGGAGGTTCAACGCCAAGATCCTGTATCTGTATCCCTACAGCATCAAATCCTGACACAAGTTCCGGCAAGCACATCTGTTTCCACATCTGTTCCTACAGCTGCTTCTACAGCTGTGTCCACACCTATAGTTGCTGTATCGCGTTCAACGAATCCTTTCACGCCCGATACCCCAGACGGGGCTACCGGAGGTGCTACCAACATTTTTTCTACGCCACCCAGAATAAATAAACTTACTTTTCAAGAATCAGCACATCCACGTACCCCCAAACTCATAAATTCCCGCACGCTTAAGGAACTTCTTGTAGATTGTAGATATGACCCTGTGCCCGGAAAAGAGGACGAAATGATCCTGGCATCATTACGTATCAGACGAGCTGCGGTGTATTTAGGAAAGCTACCAGGAATGACTATGCATCTAGACAATATATATCATTTTGTCCAAACAGGGCGAGATTCTGAATGTATTAACAGAGCTATGGAATACCAGAAAGTGGAGATACAGGGGGAACTGTTACGTTTCCTCATAAATTGTGTAATCAGAAATGAAGACCGACCGGGGGTAGATCCGGAAATAATGCAAACCCTTACCAGATGGAGCCAGAATATATCAGAAGGGAGACATGATAGGCAAAAATGTATAATAGCCATGTGCCGAAAGATCCGTAAAGAAATAGAACGCCTACACGAAGAGAGATTAGCGGTAGACCAGTTTGAACAAAATGAGGAGGAGGAAGGATCAGGACTGCCCACAGGACAGTCAGAAACCATAGCCTATGTAGGTAGAGGAAGATCTTGTAATAGTACTAGATGTTTCACTGACCCGATACGTCCGATATGTCCAGATAATAACAGGAATTTCCAAACACCTATAATAAATATAAGGTCCCCCGAGCATTCGTTCCAAGCCGCTGACAAATTACTCCGAGAACGAAGGGGTTATCATTTACTCGATTCTATGGATGAACAAGAATTAGCCAGGTCAGCCGTTCATTGGGTTGACAGTCCCGGAAAATATGGTGATGATACAGTAGCACACACATTTTTGAACCTCACCCCAGATGAACAGCGTTTAGCTGGGATTTATATGATTTAACAACTTCTTATACTTTATAAAAGCCAACATTCCGATCCTGGTCCTTTACCTGATATATTGACTGAATTACTCACGAATAGATGGAGAGGTTCAGGTACTAAGTTAATTAGAGAAATACTAGAATCAAGAAAGCAGTACATTCTTTTTGTATGCCCAGAACATGTCTCACTGCCCATCAAGGAAAGAACGACGTATTACATGGACAGACAGAATCCCTTACGAGAAGTACACCCAATAAAGGGCGAGGACAATCAGTTTAAACGTGTATATGTATATACGCCCATATCGAAAATAGAATTGTTAGAAATGAAGAAAGTGGTACCCAGTCATGACAAAGACCCAGCGGGTTTTCACCGAGAAATTAAAGACATGTTACTCATGGGAGAGTATACCTATCCCGACATTATGACAATATTAAAGGTATTAATGCCTGCTGGCATTTATGAAAAACTTAAGGAAAAAGAGTGGGAGGTGGGAGACCAAAAGATAGAATGGACAGCATTAGAAGCAGAAGGAAAGGCCCGAACTGCAGGAGCAGGGCTTGGGGATAAAACTAAAGCACTACCAGGTTTACTAGTACAGGTACTGCCACGTTTATTAACCACGAAAAAGGAAGACTGGGGTGCAATCTCAGCCTGTAAACAAAAGCAAGATGAAGACACTAGTGATTTCTATGCCCGATTCGAAAAATGTTTTGGTATAAATAGTGGTATAAAAGCAAGTAGCGAGTCATACCCACATCTGTTTGTGACAAAATTAGTTGAAAATTCCTTGCCCCAGGTGAAGAATAGAGTATTAAAATTCGAGAGTACCTGGCAAGGTAATACCCCATCACAAATGTTACAAATGTTACAGTACCATTACAATAGAATTAGAGAGGAACAAGAACATGAACAGAGACGCATGAAAGACACAAAAATGAAAATGCTAGTCTCCCAGACAGTTCCAGCTGAAGGTCATAAAAAGGGTACGACACAGTCCGGTGATTCAGCAGGACCTGTAAAAGGGACATGCAACTATTGTAAACAACCAGGTCATTACATACACGATTGCCCAGTCTTGAAGCGTAATATCGCCACAGGTAAAACACAAGAAAGACCACGGCCACCTAGACAGGATCAGAATGAACAAGGAGCACCGCAGCATGCACAGTCCATGCCAGCTCCACAACAGTCTATACAGTTTGTGCCAGCTGCACCAGCGCTGCCTGTTGCTGCCACACAAACCACGACACGACAGCTGTACCAGACCGCACAGTATGACTATCCTGATTATCAACGATACGCATGAACCAGCCTAGAGAGGGAAGTTGACTTACCCCTTATCGAGGTCCCTGTAGACCAAGAAGGACCTTATGTACATAGTGAACTATTAGGCCAAGATAGAAAATTTTTACTTGATACAGGGGCAAGTCGAACAACTATAAAACGTAGTGAAGTTCCAGGGGCACCCCTCTCAGGCTCACAGAATATTTCCCTTGGTTTTTCAGGAAAACCTATTGTTAATGAAGTATCACAGCCTCTTCCACTTACGATAGGACCCTTGACCCGAACTACAGATTTATTGCTTACTAAATCATGTCCAGAAAACTTGTTAGGTATAAAAACACTGAAAGCTCTAGGAGCTATAATATGTTGTTCTCCGGAAGGAGTAAGATTGTTTTTACGTGATTTCAAAGGTCACTATGTGTCTCGAGACATGGATCCCCGACTGCAGACTTTACCTACACATTTATGGGCACAAGGCCCTACAGATGTGGGTTGCATGAATATTACACCATATCGAGTTACACTAAAGGCAGGAGTGGTACTACCACGAATGCGACAATACAAGTTACCACCAGATGCTGTAGTGGCTTTACTGCAAATTATTGACGAGCTCATTGTCCAAGGAGTGGTTGTGGAAACAGACTCCAATGTATGTAATTCCCCGATAATTCCGATTCTTAAACGAACAGATCCAAAGGCCCCGCCAGTATATCGATTGGTTATTGATCTGCGCGAATTGAACAAATGCATTGTGCCACAATTCCCTGTGGTCCCAGATATCTCGTCATTACTGACAGCTATTGATTCCGAAGCAACATTCTTTACTGTAATTGATCTCAAGAATGCCTTTTTCAGCGTCCCAATAGATCCGGAAAGCCAATACTTGTTCGGATTTAGTTTAAATGGACGTAGCTTTAAATTCACACGCGCACCTCAAGGATTTACAGAAAGCCCCAGCATCTATAGCCAAGCACTGAAACGAGAACTTGACAGTATCCACATGCCAGTCAACACTGCCCTGCTCCAATATGTCGATGATCTGCTGATCACCGCTAGAAACGAACCTGAATGTGAGAAAGCATCACTGACGGTATTACAATTTTTGGCCGAAAAGGGGCACAAGGTGTCCCCTTCTAAGCTGCAATTCTGTGTCCAGCGAGTTGTTTACCTTGGTCACTCGCTGTCCAAGGAGGGGAGGCAGCTTACACCAGATCGCATCCAGCTAATTGCAAATATGCCAATACCCAAGACACAAAAGGAGGTGCGGGCTTTCATAGGCCTCACTTCATATTGTAGGCAGTGGATCCCTCAGTATGCATTTCTAGCAAAACCACTCATTCAATTGACAACACAGGAGGCAGCCACATCGACTGTTCTCCCTTGGACTCAGGAACATGCACAAGCTTTTGAAGGCCTAAAGAAAGCCTTATGCCAAGCACCTGTTTTAGCAACACCATGTTACAATAAACAGTTTACACTCTTTGTTACAGAACGCGAAGGTACTGCCTTGTCTGTACTCACACAGGAACAAGCAGGATCACACAAACCATGTGCTTATTTTTCTAGTACATTAGATCCCGTAGCTCAGGCTTTGCCTGCATGCCTAAAATCAGTGGCAGCAACAGCTTTAGCAATCAGACAAAGCGATGCCATAGTATTAGGACATCCATTGACAGTACAAGTACCACACGCAGTAGAGGTTCTCTTGAACCGCACACAAACACAACACTTGACTATAGCACGACTCACTGGTTACGAATTAACATTGTTTCAGCCACATATAGAAATCAGACGTTGTAGTACATTGAATCCTGCCACACTGTTACCTGTAAATGGAACAGACCCACTTGCACATGATTGTATTGAAGTTATCACTATCACGACGAAACCCAGACAAGATTTGACAGACGTTCCATTGTCAGACCCAGACCTGACGTTGTATGTAGATGGTTCATGTATGAGAACAGGTACAGGAGAGTTAGTGGCCGCTTATGCAGTCACAACAGACGCTGAAATCATTGAAACAAATTGCATAAATACCTTGTCCGCTCAAGCAGCAGAGCTCATCGCTCTGACACAAGCCTGTATTCAAGCCACAAATAAAAAAGTCAACATATACACTGATTCACGTTATGCATTCGGAGTTGTACATGACTTCGGCGTGCTGTGGCGAGAGAGAGGTTATTTAACTTCTCACGGTGCCCACATTCAGCACGGACCCCTCATTCATGCCTTATTAGATGCAATACATCTACCCACTGCAATATCAATTATGAAATGTAAAGCTCATACGAAAGTTACTGATATCATTTCTCAAGGCAATGATCTAGCTGACAGAACAGCTAAACAGACTGCTCAAACTCAAACATCCGACATGACAAAGACAATAGTCCCGACACCAACACATTGCATGAT
Organism: Triturus cristatus; assembly: GCF_964204655.1. Lineage (NCBI taxonomy): Eukaryota > Metazoa > Chordata > Amphibia > Caudata > Salamandridae > Triturus > Triturus cristatus. The sequence continues at coordinate 258,525,036 of NC_140593.1, read as the reverse complement.
GGTTAAGGATCCCGCTCTTGACGTAATTGACATACAGACACATGCTACTCCAGACGAAATAAAGAAATGGACTGAATTAGGAGGGATCCAAACGGATCAAGGATGGATGACAAAGGAAAAATCTGTGTGGTTCCTTCCTGATTCAATGGTCCAAGTCGTTATTAACACTGTACATAGTCCAGCACATCTAGGAGAAAAAGCTATGCTAGACAGCATCCAACACATTTGGTTCAACAAACATTTACGAGCAGCAGCTAAACAAAAAGTCCGTACCTGTATGATCTGTTGTCAGTTTAACCCAGGAAAAAGCATTCCCGTAGAACAGGGTGGATTTCAGCCTCCTGATCACCCTTTTGAAGTCCTCCAGATGGATTATATCCAGATGGAACGATGTCGAGGATTCAAATATGTTCTCGTAGTTGTCTGTGCTCTTTCCCGTTGGACAGAGGCATACCCGGTTTCAGATTACACTGCCCCGACTACTGCCAAACAGTTAGTTCGAGAATTCTTCCCACGGTACGGTTTACCACGTGTTGTCTACTCAGATAACGGCCAGCCGTTCTCATCCGAACTAATGAAACACGTTTCACTTTTGTTAGGTTATCAGTGGAAGTTTCACTGTGTCCGACACCCCGAGGCAGCAGGTCTCGTGGAAAGACATAATCAGACCCTGAAAATTAGATTGTCCAAAATTTGTAGAGAGAAAGGTGTCGACTGGGTAGAAGCTTTACCCGTTGCACTCTTTTACATTAGAATGGTAGCACACTCTCGAACAGGGCTATCCCCTTATGAGGTGATCTTCGGTAGACCACCAAATATGTGGGGGACGCCTATACCACGCAAAATAACTGATATTGACTGTAATATGCTGACAGATTACTTGGCTTCCTTGATGTCTGCACTACAATCTTGTCGTTCACAGGTAGCTGCAGCTTTTCCCGACAACACTGAGGTGAAACCCCATGACGTAATTCCAGGAGATTTGGTCTTAGTGAGGAACTTTGATCGGAAGTCTCAGCTGGATCCTAGGTGGAGGTCGCCTCAGCTCGTATTGCTAACGACGAGGACAGCCGTAAAGATCGAAGGTCGAAAAGGCTGGATACATTCAAGTCATATCAAGAAATTTCATGGACTACCATCAGATGTAAACGACACACCTTGCGTGTCTTCCCCGAGTGACTCTAAACTTCCTTTGGTTGAATTGAATAGTCGTGAACTATATAAACTAAAACTCAGGTCTAACCAGTCAGGCAATTTGATTGTTTAAGTCCTCTCCAAGGTGAAGCGGTCGAATTTGTCTCTGACATGTATCCCTTAGACCTGTACAGAGAAAGAAACAAAAGGATAAAGCTGAAACGACATGCGTACTGTAAATCACTGCGTAGTCATTGCACAGTGACGTTATTAATTCTGTTTTTCCTAAGTCTTTTAATAATTACTGCAAGTATATTGTTGCACATATGTTATCCTATTTCTAGACATGTTTATAATGTTACTGCTGAACATTCTTTTAGTGAATTACCTCCGCATGAATTGTCATATAGATTTGCGCTGCGCAATAACACTTTTATTAGTATGTTACATCATTCCCATCAGGTTAGCAATGCTACAAATTGTTGGATATGTGGCCGACTCCCTCCCTATCAGAATTATAAAGGAATTCTACCTCTCTTTCCATACCCGTTCACACACAACGGCTCCTGTGGAGCATGGTTTAGTTTAATTAATTCCCAAGATTCGAACTCCGCAGTTTATCAAGACAACGGGGTATGGGGAAATCTGAACTTAGTTTTACTTAAAGTCTGCCACCCCAACAAGGAGGGACTTCCCAAAAGAACAGGAACTGATCTAGAAAATGAAGTATATGGATTAGGTAATTTTACGCTTAATCTCTTGATCTTGAATGTCGAATCCGAAGCTACTCCAATTTTGCCCGCCATGTCAGTATTTCCAGTAAAAGGTGAATTATGTGTAAGAAAGAATGGTTCCATACATATGGGCCATAGTAGATGCACCACTGTAATAGAATTTAGTGATCAAGGCAAGTCGACATTTAGAGCTTCCCGCCATTCCTATTTTATATGTGGTCAGACGGCATATATACGTCTGCCTCTAGATTGGGATGGTACCTGCTACATCGGATTCCTTTTGCCACCTGTTTTCCTAGCTCCTCCTGATTATCACAGAAATACTCATTTAGTACACAATAGAGAAAGGAGAGATCTCCCAATAGTCGATTACACTGAAACAGCATGGGAAAAATACACAGATTTCAATAAAGGTCTCTTTCCCTATATAGGTACCGTTACTAATAGTAAGCTGATACGTAGATTAACTAGAACCCTTGAAGCAGTAGTGAACGAAACTATTTCAGCCTTAGGCAATTTAACAGAAGAGCAGTCTGCTATGCGGATTGTTGTGCTTCAAAATCGTCTTGTCCTTGACGTCATCCTGGCCGATAGGGGCGGAGCTTGTAGGGTCATCGGATCAAGTTGTTGCATTTTCATACCAGAAAATTCGCCATCTGTATATAAAGCCATAACCCGCCTTCATAAGATTGTAAGCCAGATACACCAGAATCCAGGCACCTGGACTTGGTCCGGTTGGTTTTGGAGTGTATTATCTACCTTTGGATGGAAGGTCCTATCCTTCCTAGGTATTGGCTTTCTCATACTATTCAGTTGCTGTCTATGTCTACAATGTGGACCAGCGATCTGTGGTCTGTGTGCCACATCGTGTATTCCACCACCAAGATTTCGTTCGTCCCAGAAGAAAAAAGAAGAACAAATGATGCTATATGAACAGATCAATGGATTGATGAAGATTGATATCTCTTAACGGGCAAGTAGGGGACAAGGAGGGAATGTGGAAATATGGATTTTTCTGATCAGTTATGTCCCCTATCTTGGACCCCAACGGTTTCATGTATGAATCATAAGTACATGTATGTTCCCTCCAGTTCCAGTTATGAAGACGCAAACACATGTGCGTCCACCGTCAACACGTCCTCTTTCAGATCCGCCATGAATAGGCCGGATATTCCATTCCTAAGTATGAAAGGCCACCGGCTTTATATGGTTCACTTATGCCATTTTACAGTCCAGGCGAGTAGGCCCTGATTCTGCCATCAAGCTTTTCCTGCCTTCTGCCTCTGAGAGCTCCAGTCTGAGCCTGCATCTGTATCCATGAACTTTGTCCTCATTCTCTGCGCAGCTAACGGTGCCTGACATCAGCTTGTCGCCTGCCAAAAACTGTATTTCACCTTCGAAATTATCTGCTCCGCTCCCTGCCCAATGCATTCCTGTCTAGTAGTTTAAGTAAACATTCTTCCAGCTACCGAGCAAAGGCCCGGCTTCTCTGTCTTTATGCAAGTAATTCATAGCCCTATTATTATGGAAGACTTCTGCCCTCGCATCTAGTGTAGACACTTAGACGCTTGTACACGCACTAACAGTCAGTATAGTCAGTATAGAATAAGATTCTACTCTAAGAGACCTCTCTTTTGGATAACATAGTTCTTTAAACATAGGATGTTAGATATGATTTGGGATTAGGTTGACTTGACCCTCCAGACATCTGTCGCCACATGTAGAGTTAAATGTCAAATCCCCTTCACCCCCTAGTCGCACGTCAATCATACGTCATGCTGCTGCGCGCGCATTTCTGCCAAGTATTTCTGCTGACATTGCAAAATTCTTTCATGGAACCACCCTATTATGACATCATACCTGATGACGTTCTTTAGTTACACCCGGTTACGCCCACTTTTGCTACGCATGTATGTTTTATCTTTACTATCAATTGTTACGCCTCCTGCATTTGCTTCACTGTAATGCCTATTGTATAAAAGTGATTACTTATCAATAAAGTATGTACTTCACTTCCTGAACCTCCGTGGTGATGGAACCTGGAGTCCACGATTTCGAATCGTCCATTGGAATAAAGCCCATTCCGAACCTCTAATATCACGGATTTTGCCTCTTATTTTACTGAGCTATTTTTATTATTTTTCTGTATCAAATTAAGTCCCGGTAATTAAATTATTTACCACACAGGAATTGGGCTCTGGGGGTTGTTGGCGAGCAGTGTTAGTGGGGCCGCATCATCAGTTGCTTACAATCACCCCCATGTGGTGGCTGAAGCAGGAAGCACATGCGACTCCGCATGCAGATGGTTGATGAGCCTCACACTGTGGGACACGCCCCTCATCACCAGGGCAAAGCATGGCGTTGGAGCTGTGCTGAAAGGCACTGCAGCTGCTGTGAGCCTGAAGGAGAATCTGATCAGCAAGAGTTCATCCACGGGTTGGCACTAGTTCCTTGTACTTGGTAGATGCAGGTCAGAGCGGAAAGCTAGACCGTTGTAGGGCATTGTCTGCCGGTCAGGGGAATTTGAAGTCTTTCATGACCCTGAGATGTCATAAACAGGGGGCAAGTCAACAAGCGCTTGGAGAACATGAGTAGTTAGCACAGCAAAGAGGTAGCCGACAGCAGGTCAGTACACAAGACAGCTCACAGACTTTCAGTTCCTTCTGCAGTACAGCAGTACAGCAGTAGGCCAACACAGCAAAGCTGTTAGCAAAGTGGCATTCCCTCCTGGCAGCACAGCAGTCATTCTGGCAATGTGCAGATGTAAAGCCAGCAGCGTCTGGTTACAAGTCCCACATAGTGCATGATTTTAGGGGGTCATAGCCACATTACCTATACCCAAAAGCACCTTTGATGAAGTCAAAGGAGCTCTCCAAGGTGCACAAGGATCCCTTTCAACCCAGTCCTGCCTGCCAGGCTATCTTTGCGTGAGCCCCCCATCCCTCCCAGGCCAGTAAGTCCCATCCGAATGCAGATGAATGCAGATGCAGTTGAGTGTCCTGTGTTATGGCTGTCTAGGGGGAATACACAAATGCAGCTGTCACCCAGCCTAACCCAGACATGTATTGGAGACAGGCTGTCAGGCACACAGAGCAGTAAGTGCAGAGAAATTTCTACTTTCTAAAAGTGGCACTTCTCAAATAGTAATGTTAAATCCAACTGCACCAACAGGTAGGATTTATCATTACCAATTCAAATATATAGCACATGAAAAAGCCACTCCTTTCTGATCAGTATTTACCACTTATAAGGTAGGAGGGAATTTCCAATACTAACCTATGGGAGAGGTAGGACTCACAGTAGTGAAAAATATAATAGGCTGTTTGTCACTACCAGGACACACTCCACAATTACTTTTATCTTGGGCAGCATTCCAGATAGGGGGCTGCTCTCTCCTTCCAACGTCGCTCTACCGCCGTGAGGGCAAAGGCCAGGAATCCGGTTCCACCAGCCGTGAGGGGAACGGCTTACCATAACTACAGGTCCCAGCATCCCCTGCCTCGTCGCCTGGCACTGACACGGTGCAGCGTGCCAGGAGGCGCCATATCTGCACCCCCAGCCTCCCGCAGCATGCGACGCGCACAGGCTGCGCCCGGGCAAAGCCTGGGCCAAGGGCCTGTCTGTTCTAGCCCATCATTGACAGGAAGAGGAAGGGCAGGGCTAGACCCCTTTCATTTTTTATTTTTCCTTGGGATACACTTTTCATAAAGACTCTTTGAAGGTACTGTCTCGAGCCAAGGTTGTGCTATACATTTCTAATTTACTTAGTTTTTTGTCATTGCTTGTCATTGCTTGTTATTTATTAACCTTTGGGTGTTTTAAAGCCACCTATACATAGTTTAGGGGGATTGATGTTTTAAATCGTTTTATATTAGTTTTCTTTTTACTTTTTATCTTTCCCTTGTTGGCACAAATATTCAATTTGTGAATTTTTTGTTGACCTAAAGCATTTTTAGGGTCCAGGGGGGGCAATTGGCCCAACTGGTGAAAAAGGCAAGAAAAGCAGTAAAGAGTGCAACTGTTTTCAACAATTGCGTTATGAATAGAATTGATAATCTCATTACGGAATGCAAAGGGCTTTTAGGTGTTGAACTACCAGCCCCCGCAGATTATGTTAATTCCTTTCATGGTAAGTAACTAGACCCCACAAGAGAACAATTACCAACACCTCAAAATTCACCTGCATTAATCGTGAAGTCAGCTTGGAATAAAAAACAACAAACAGTTTCACGGGAAGTTAGCAGTACGGAAATACTCTCAGTGGCCACAGAAAATCAAAAATCCTGACCAATTACCCACATCCAAACAGAAAGAACAGAAGAAATCAAACATAACCAAGAATCAAATTTGCAAGTAAGAAAAAACACACAAAAGGGGGAAATAAATCAGATCTCAAATATTCAAATTAACCCCCAAGACTATAAAACTGTGGTGCACAGAAATATTATCGAAACAAATCCTCGGGCAAGTGTCCAACAAACAGGGTTTAATGATATAGAAGAAATAGCACCGACACAGAATTCCCGGGTAAAAATAAGTGATAAGATCGAAAGTTCACTTTACGATAACCATCAATACGAAAACAAAAAAGAATCGACCATCATTATATTACACCCGCAATATAAATCCAGAGGCCCAATGGATATATTAAATAGACAGAACATTTTACAGCTTCTACACTCCAATGCAAAATTAGAAAACGTCACATCCTCTGATTGATTATCAATTGAATTTTTAGCAACAAATAGCAATAACCTAGAATCAACTAGAACGAAATGGCAAAACTCTGAGATCACGAGAAGAATCTATCAGGAAAGGGAATGTTTTAAAAACTGGGGAATCGACATAGAATTGGTCATTAAACCACCATATCCAACTCCCTTCCTAACAAATAGAAAAAGTAATTTAAATCAGACAATAAACTCGGTACTGAAAGGTGCAAGAAGTAGAAGTCCTGGGGCTGAGAATTTTTTAACAACAGTATCAACTACAGGGCCCCAACATACTCAACCACAACCCTCAATAAACAAAAACTAGCTAGGAATACATCATGCATTTACAATAGAGTCTAAAAGATGACCTGACCTGATAACTAACCACCAATTACAAACTGAACAGAGCAGAATAAAAATATGCACCTGGAACATCAATGGTTTAGCGGCTAAAATCTCAGATCAGGAATTCTTGAGCTACATAGAAAAATTCGATATAATACTTTTAGAAGAGACTTGAAAAGAGAAACAATTTAGTTTGAAGGGATTTGCATCCCACTCCGTTCCAGCTACCAAGACCTCAAATCTAGGTCATAGCTCAGGAGGATTATCGATACTGACCTCCGTAACAACTATTGGAGATACAATACCAATAACTATTAAAATATCACCACCAAATGGTGCGCAGGCCATAAAAATATCGCTGAAAATAGATAACCAAATGCAGACAGTAATAATAATTAATATATATCTGCACCCAAAAGGAAAGAAAAAAGCATTCTCTGAACTTCCTGCTGAATTAGACAGGGTGATGGAAGAGGAAATCATGGATCATATAATTCTTGCTGGAGATTTCAATTTGCACCTCATAGAAACGACCCAAGCTTCCGATTTTATACAAGAGATATCGGATGCTTGGGATATACCAATGCAAGTTGCCGGTCCTAACATCAAACCGACTAGTGGTGCTAAATACCTACAACAGGAATTGGAACAACGTAATATGAGAGCCGCCAATGGTCGCTTTAGCGAGGATCAACCATCAGCGGCAACTTTTCACACGCCCAAAACGTCAACATACTTGGACTACACCTTTGTGAGCCTAGGTCTCTTCAATAATATAACTGCATTTGAGATCGGAAGTAACGATCTTAGTGATCATTTTCCCCAGGAATTAACCCTGGGAGCAAACCCAGCCGAGAAATTTTCAGTAACGACAGCAATAACCCAAATTAGCACCATTAATTGCAAGCGAATAAGGTGCAACTCGGAAAATATAGATGTAATAGCGGTTACTGTGAAAAAACTCCATGTACAAATCGAAGAAGAGGCTGGGAAACCTTTAGAACGCTGGTCCAACTTTACTAAAACTTTTGGCGAAACAATGGCAAATAACTCAAACAAAAAGGAAAAGCCCGCTACACATACTTTCAATAAAACAGCGCATTGCCCTGAGATCAAGAGACTGAAACGACTTATAAATCAAACAATGAAACAACTACGTAAACACCCAAATAATTGGCAATTGCAAAATACCCTGCGGCAAACAAGGAAAACATTAAAACAAAGGAGATGGGCACTTAAGCGAGAGAAAGATCACAAAGCCTGGGCATCACTTTTTTATGATGCAAAACAAAAAAACAGCGCCAAATTCTGGCAGAATGTCAGAAAGCTGCAGAGACCAGGACACCACGGGATCAGCTCCAATGTCACGGAAGCAGTATGGAATAATTCTTTATTTAAGCACTTTAATGATTTAGAACTAGATGTGGGAGCTCAGATAACAAGCACAACAAGTAGCAATCCTCCCTATATAACAGCTGCAGCTAATACTCAAAATAAGAAAAGTGAGGTAAAGCTTGGAAATTACTTTCCGTCAGAACAGAATAAAGACCAGATGACTAAAACAAACATATTGATATCAACGGTGGGGAACCCTGACAAAGAACTACAACTGATCAAGAAACAAATAGTTAAAGGCAGGCGAACGGGAGCACCTGGTCCCAACGGAATACCACCAATGCTATTTAAACAAGACCCCGATTTCTGGAGCAAAGTTCTGGAACCAGTGTATACTTTTGCTTTAACATCTATAAAACTTCCAGACTCTTGGAGGGGATCAATTGTAAGCCCAATATATAAACAAGGAGGACGCGATAAACCAAACAACTATCGGTTGATCGCCCTGATAGATGTAGAGGCTAAATATTACGCAGGGATCCTTTTGGACGAATTAACAAGCTGGGCAGCAGAAAACAACATCATCCCCATAACACAGACTGGATTTCAAAAAGGCCAAGGATTGACAACGAACATCATGGCCCTGTCCATACTTATGGATGCCGCAAGAGATATTAAATACGCATTGTATCTTTGTTTTATAGACTATGCAGCAGCATTCGATCATGTGGACCGTAATATGCTCTGGAACAAACTGGCAAGATGGGGAATCCCTCCCACACTCCTGAATCAAATCAGGTACCTGTACACAGATACGTGGATCAGGATAAAACTGGGAGAAGGCTCTCGATTATCCAGAAGAATCCCAACAAATAAAGGCCTCAAGCAAGGTTGTGTCCTTTCACCAGTGTTGTTTAATCTGTTTATGGGTGATCTGCCTGAAGATTTGGACAGATGTTCATCTCATGGTCCATCGCTAGGAGGAAAAACCTTGACAAACCTGCTCTATGCCGACGATTTAGTCCTACTCAGTCGCACCCCTATTGGGCTACAACGCCTCTTGGATACAACTAATGATTTCTCAAAAAAGAACATTTTAAAAATAAATTTCACAAAAACAAAGACCATGGCAGTTAACTACCAAAAAAAGTCAACGCCAAGGTGGTACCTTGACGGGCAAAGAATACAGCAAGTAACTTCCTATAAGTATCTGGGGATCCTCCTGGACCACAACGCCTCATGCAAACCACAGCTGGAGACCTTAAGGAGAAAAGGGATGACGACTTGTTTGGCACTCAAACCTCTAAAGAATCTGTTACCAGACCTCACTCTGGAGCCCTTCCTAAAAGTATTGAGAGCTAAACTTCAACCTACAATCACATATGGGAGCGAACAAATGAGAGGAAGGGACGCCATAACATTAAACAACATAATAACAACTTCATATCGCTCAATATTCCAACTTCCTAGATATGTCTCCCCTGCCCAACTTCGACTAGAATTTGGTGTACAAAACCAAATAGTGGAGAGAATGGGTGCCTTTGTAAAAACCTGGCATAAAATCAGACTAGCGGAAAAAGGCACTTTAAATAATCTTCTATGGATAGAGATAACACGAACCAGCAAATCTCCAACTAACAAATACCTCAAAGACTCCATTGCGAAATTAGGTTTAGAGAACCTATGGGATACTTCAGCGACTCACACTGTCTTTAAAAAGCAAACAACAAAAGCGACAAGAAGTATCTCCCTCGCATTAGACAAGGAAGCACTATCAAGACGAGCACGCGGATGGACAGTTCTTAATAATTACAAAAACGGCAAACCCCAAACCTAACTAAATCTAGGAATAAAGATTCATACAAAACAAAAATTCCTGAAGTTAAGATTGGGGTCGGACCTATAAAAGCTTTATTACCACCATGGAAAAGAAGAGGACTAGATTACAAGTGTAGATTATGTGGTCTGGGCGAAGAGAACATTATCCACATCATCTGCATATGTGACAAACTGAAAGATATAAGGATATCACTACTAAAGCCTTTATTTAAACAGAGCGGCATGAGGTCCTGCAGACAAGCAGTACTTCTATGTTTCAATCTGACCGTCACTCAACTAAATTGCCGCTTTGCAAAATTCTTGGACATTACAGAGAAAAGATTAAATAACTTAGAATAATTTACTGGCAACCTGCATAAAATTTCAGACATCGTAAATAATACATGGTCCCAGAAATGAACATCAGGATTAGATTCCCTAATGATCCAGGAAAGTAGAGTTTTTCCCTTTGACGATGGACAATCTTCTCTCGCCTGCATATTTTAAGATTTTTAACCTTTTCCTTTTTGTATTGTATACTTTTAGAACACTGTCTTTTATACTGAACATAATCTGAATCATCATGTAATTATCCTTTCTTTGTATGATCAACATATGCAATGATTTTAATTAATTTTATGCATAAAATAAACTTACGTACTACTTACTTTCATGGTAAGGATCCTACCCCCATGCGCCTATCTATTGTCCCCCCAATGTTTCAAAAACCTTAACGTAAGGGCGCAGCGAGCGGTCATGAGACTACACAATTGGGCCTTGAGCCGCACTTGTTGACCGACGTTCCCCCCAATTGCCCATTCCTCCCACTCATGATGTCATAGGTCACCTTGAGCCCTTAATTATTTGCACAAATCGATTTGCAGTATTGGCTGAGGAGACTGACTCCTTTCAGGAAGTGCAACTCCCACAGTCTATCCCAGCCTTTGAGAAGAGCCCAATTGAAATAGCTCCCACTCATTTTTCTCACCCCAGACTCTTTTCAAGACTGTTATCTCATTTAAGGAGGAGGTTGGGTCATTGAAGGTGATGATTGAGGAGCATGTAGGCACTGTGAAAATACTAGTTTTTAATAACACATTGCATATACCAGCAGTCTCCCCAGCATCTAATTTACAACAGGTACCAAAAATAGGAGATTCTATAAGTAGTGGCCCGTCGCATGCTCCTGTAGTCCCATCTCGATGCGCCACTATGGCTCTGACTCCCAAGCAGACAGGTCTCCCTGAAGCTCATCACTGTAGTACTCAGCAAAAGCAACTCTATTCTCAAGTTACCGCAAACTGTAGAAGGCTTACCAACGTCTTAACACGCCCATCTTTGGGTACTAAAGCTCATGCTCAACAGAATAAGCAATTTATTTGCTCTTCTATACAAGCACAGACAGTTTTTATGGATAACGTCCCAAAAATTGTTTCTAGCAGCAGCTATGAGAATGATGAATCTTTGAAAAATAAATCTATACATTGGTTACGTCATGTTAGGGGCTGCCGCTCGCTGATTAGGGAAGATATAATCAGAGCACGGAGATGCATGTCTAATAATAAACCTATGGACTGCATCGAACTTACCCTGACCAGCCCTGACCTGGCAGAAAATCTTTTGGCATTAGAGTACAGGACTTGTTTAAATCACCCCTCATATCCTATTGTGAGTAGGGTGATTGACTAGCAATAAGTACTTGTAAGAAAGTGCATTATTAATTGGGCCAGATGGGAGTCCGCCACAAGGAATAAGGCTGAAACCCTGTTAAGGTAAAGCACAGTTGTAGTAATTTATTCATTGGCTCAACCTTCTGGTAGCTATTCAACAGAGCAGACAGGCTTAACTAAGAAAAATATTTACAGTATTTAGCAGAAACAGATCAGTTAAGAAGCAACCCAATAAAATTCCCACAACTATTGTGGAAAAATGGAGAACAATTTATATAGAAAATTATACAAAAATGGTAATAATTCAAGAAGGGAAAAAAATGATTTTTTTTTAAAAGATTTAAGCCTAAGAGGAGCAAGAAAAAGTAAACAGCGAATTACTATTCTCTTCTTATTGTTGACTGGGACTTAGGCATGATTTTAGGTTGGCCATGATGGAGCACGAGTCAGTTACACCCAGGGGGTTTGTACCATTCAAATATTTTGACTTGGACTTGGGCCTGATTTAGAGTTTGGTAGATGGGTTAGTTTGTCAAAAACATGACGGATATCTTGTCACCTGTATTAGAAGTGTAGTATACCGAACGGGGAAATTCCATCACATCTGTGACCGAGTATTCCATATCTAAACTCTAAGCCAGGCCCTTGGTCGCTGAAATGGAAGTCAAAATCCTCCATTGGGGCAAGGTTGCAAGCTGTATCTGCTGAAATCCTACAAAGCTGGATAACGGCTGAATGAGGTGCATCTGAAATTGTTGATTTTGAGGGGAATTGCTCAGAGTAAAAGAAATTCAAATTTCACTGTTGAAAGTGTCTACTGCTCCTCTTATGCTTATTGAATGTCCTGATGTACAATGGGTTAAACTGGGCATAGATATTATGGGACCAAATGATTCTTTACCAGGTGGGCCCAGATTTATAGTGGTTCTTGTCAAATACTATTCAAAGTGGCCAGATTTAAAGATGGTCAAAGCTCCTAATGCTAGCACATTTTTATAGTTAATTTTTATAACTCTCTGTCAACCTCAGCTGTCAAATCATGTCATTGTTTAAGATACCACACAAGACCGTAATAGAGACCACACTAGCGACTAGTAGGTGACCAAACTAGAGACCAGAGCTCTCTCTGATCTGAAATGCTTTAACGTGGTACTTGGTGGTGATTTTAATGCCAAGATAGGCCAGATCCCTAATGATATGTACTTATTTGTGAGGGAGGATAACCCTAAAACTCGAAAGAGGCTGATGAAAGGGGATGGAGGTTGATTAGTGTTCCTGGGCAGTCCAATATACTTGATTTGAGGTAGGGCAATACCTTACTCAAAAAACAATCTTTGTGAGCTGGGGCAAGGGGTCAGTAATAGATTATGGATTCATCTAGGACCCCTGGGAGTAATAGTACAAGCAGGGGATGGTCTCGATACATGCTTTAGGGATCACAACCCTATTGTGCTTGATATGCTAACACACAGAGGTGACACTAATTTAAGCAAACCAGGTCTAACTGGGCTAAGCACTGTGGATAAAAGTCTTAGAATCAGATAGTGTGGTATTTCAATCACTGCGCTGTTCAATTCTCTCATTGATGCTAATATGAGCACGCTCATGGACCCACTGCTCATTGCTGAACCCCCTTCGAAGGCGGCTCTGGAGGCTTTTAAGACAATTAATTATTCAACCTAGCAGATAATGCACAATATCTCTGCCTCTAGAGATCAGGTAAATCCAGATGGTTCGATCATAAATGTAGGGTTTCTAAAAGACGGTTAAGAGAGGCCCTTAATGCCCGGACAAGAATTTAAGTAGAGATCTTCCTTGCCAGAGCTAACTAGAGATCAGCAACAAAAGAAATTAAACAAACCAAGAAGGAATAGGCATAGGATTGTTTAATGCACACTTGCACCACAGGAAATTCTAGGGGATTCTCGTAGACAGTTAAGGCCAAACATCTGCATCTAGCTACCCCTGAAAACATAGGCATGCATATATCCTCTCAGCAGGGGCTGAACCTTTTCTCTGCAATCTATTCCATAGGACTGAGGAAGCCACTAGATAGTGTTGAAGAAATTCCTACTTTTCCACTGGATATGAGGTTTGAGATGTAGGGGGTTAGTGAAGTCGTCAGGGTTAGTTTGGGTAAAAAGGCTCCCAGCCCTAACAGGATCCCTATGGATCTATATAAGTTTTGTCCTGAAGAAGGTGGAGTAGACCAATGGTGATCCACTGAAACGCCGCGTCGACAACTTGATATCTTTATAAACTGTTTCTGGTATTTTTGTGAATAGAATATCATGTTTTTGTAGAGTTTCAAGAGAAGATTTAGATTATTTACTGTGTCTAAAATAGTGATGTTCTACTTAAACAATGCAGTGAAATTGTTGGACAATATTTCATGTGTATAAAATAGTGATCTTCTACAAAGGACAAGATCGAGTGAATATATCAAGAAAATATTAGTGATTTGGCCATATGCATTAAGGGTTGATAAACCCTCTTTTTCTCTCTCTCCTTTTGATATTTTCATGATTGTTTTTAGCTCTGAATTATTGATATTGTTTTTATGCGATTTCACCAGAGAACAAAAATAGTATTTTTAATAAAAGGACAGATATCTTTGCAATTAATGGGTTCAATATGGTTCAGGCTCTGTTTCCCCGGTGGCCAATATTATCCCAACTCCACATCAAGTTTTCCCTATGATTCCAGTTCACCAAAAAACCCTGAACATCTGATGTCATTCTGTAAGATTTCCAACTTCCCTTGAAGAAACTATCTGCTCCCTATCCAGGGGTTTCTACAATATAGACCTGTCTTTCTCCATCTCCAGATGTCGGCCGACCCAGCTGTAATAGCTGCAGTTGTGTCTTTTTGAAAAAAATGCTCTACATTTGGATGCTACTATAAATGTGTAAACATATTATTAAGTACAACAAGCACTGTGTTTTACAACTCATGGATTGTTATTATTCTATATATCTAAGTAATTTATTTTGGTCACCCAATTTTTATGATTTAGGTAACATTTTCCTGGTTCTCATTTGTTTTGTATTCTTGGCATCTTTATCTGTACTTTTATGATTATTAAGAAATCATCAAATAAATAGTTTCAACCAATGCTAGCACTATTGTTACATTTCTTAGAGAATTCAAGTAAGGGAATGATTTCCTGAATACATTGTATACGATAATGGTACGCAATTCGTGTGTATGGAAATGGAGAGTTTTCTTCAGGAGTGTAGGGTAAAACATCTCAAGGATTATTTGTATCTCCTTAAAACAAATGAACTTGTAGAGAGGATGAACAAGGTGGTGGGGGAATGCATCAGGTGGACTAAATGCTCTAATGTTGATGTGGTGAAAGCTGTGCGCACTATGTTATGGTTTTATAGGACCACACCTCACTCCATCACCAGAATCTCTTACTTTGAGCTTCTGAGGGGGGAGGAAACAAAATACCAGTTTTCATCCTGTGTGGATGTTGGAGTGGATAAAAGGGAGTCTAATGTGGAACGGATGATGGAATTGGTAAAAAGAAATGTTTAACTTTCTCAAGAGAAGTACAAAATATGGTATGACAATAGGAAGAGTGCCAAAACGGTTCAGGTCAAGAATGGTAACTTGGTCCATGTAAAACCTTCTGTTCATGCCCAGAAAGGAAAGAGTAGATTCAGAAAACCGGTCAGAATGAAAACAATTTGTAGGAATGCCGTTAAAATTAGTGGTGAACATTGGCGGAACCTGGCAAAGGTAGTTAAGGTTGGAAATATGATGCCAGAGAATGGTGATTGGAGTGGACCTAATTCTAATTAAATGTGTCACAAGATCACACGTCAACCTTTTGACAGTGGGGAAAATGTTGCTGATCCATATTCGGTTTCCAAGAAGAGAAATGGTAGTTAAAATGCTGATAACTCCTGCAAAGTTGATATTAAATAACATAAAAGGATTGTTAAGCCATGTAGGTTTCGCACCTGCTAATTGCATTATGTAGGTTATTCCATTGATAAAGCAAATTAGATTTTGCACCTGTTAATAACATTTGGTTATGTGTTTGTCCATTTTGATGGCCTAGATGACCTTGCGTCTGTTCATTGTGTTGTGGACATCTGTTTTTTGGTGTCTTAGGTGTTTGTGGTGTTGCTACCCTTATGTCTGTCTTTGAGTTTGGTGTTGTCCTTGTCGTTGTTTAAGAAGAAAGGAATACTCTTTGTGTACAGCTAGTTTGTTCCTGCTTTCTGGAACAAGCTTCATTAATCATTCTAGTTGGGATCACTATGATGTAAGTGGCATTTTGAATCTTGTAAGATTTTATTTTGACAGTTCAATGGTGTTGAGAAAAGAGGAGCTCCTGTGCGTTTATCCTCTACTTCTGAGAAGCTCATTAATTGAAATAAACTCAGTCACAGCAAACTCTTTGTTTCGCTTTAGTACTCTGAACACTTTATCACTGCTAACCAGTGCTAAAGTGCATGTGCTTCCTCCCTAACCCTAATGACACTGATGTATACCTGATTGGCATATTTGTTGTACTGATAAATCCCTTGTAAGTGGTATGCCAGATACCCAGGGCCTGTACATTAACTGCAACTAGTAGGCTGCAGCACTGATTGTGCCACCCACAGAAGTAGCCTTTAAAATACGTCTCAAGTCTGCCAGTACAGTGCCTGTGTGTGCAGTTTACAGCCACTTTGACTTCGCATTTAAAGCTACTTACCAAGCCTTAAAACTCACCTTTTAGTACATATAAGTCACTCCTAAGATATACCCAAAGAAAGCCTTTGGGCAGGGTGCTATGTAAGTAAAAGGTAGGACATGTACTTTTATGTTTTGTATGTCCTGGTAGTGACAAACCGCCTATTTCTATTTTCACTACTGTGAAGCCTACCCTTCTCATAGGCCAGCGTTGGAAATTCCTTAATATACTTTTAAGCTGTAATTCCTGATCAGAGAGAAGTAGCCTTTTCATGTTTGCTATGCTTGGAATGGTAAAGATTAATCCTCCTTACTGGTGAAGTTGGATTTAACATTACTGTTTTAGAAATGCCACTTTTAGAAAGTGGACATTTCTCTGTACTTACTGCTCTTTGTGACTGACAGCCTCTCTCCAATACACGTCTAGGTTAGGTGAAAGCTACACTTTGTGAATTTCCTCTAGACAGTAAACACAGGAAGGTGAAGCTCATCTGCATTCTGAGCACTCATCTGATGAATCTCCCTGGGCAGGAAGGGAGAGAGGTGGCTCATACTTACATCTGAATAGGCTGTCATATCCTCACATAAAGCACTAATTTAACCCCAGGGGCTAGCCTGGCAGATAGGACTTGGCTGAAAGGGATCCTTGCGTACTTCAGAGAGTTCTTTTGAAGTCACCCCCTACTTTAAAGGTACTTTTGGGTATACGTTTTGGGTCTCTAACCCCCACCAATCAGACACTTCTGAAATTTGGAATGAACCTCTGTTAGATGGACTGCTGAGCTGCATTAAGGACTCAATTGGACTACTTTTCTGGAAGGACTGCTATTCTGCTTGTTGCCCTGCTGCTCCCTGTCTTTGCCTTCTTCCAAGTGCTTGTCGGCTTGCCCCCTGTTTTGAAATTTCAGGGTCATCAAATATTTTGCTGAAGCACCGCTGCCGTGGGGCTTTGTCACTCATGAGTCTGGCAGAGGTGCCATGACTAGGAGCCATAATTAAAGATTTTTATCTCCCCTAACACCAGCATGTATGGGGCAGTCGTTTCTTACTAGCGAGTGTTGAGCTCTTTGTGTTTTTCAGCACCCAGCGCATGTTGAGTGCTTCATCTTGCACCCAGAACTGCGTGTGACCCATCGCTCTATGCTGCCTCCAGATCTGCACTCATCGAGGGTGGAGAAGCACTGCTGAACTAAGCAAAGCCTTCCTGACACAGCACCCATGTTGCCATAGCAACCAGGCTTTCCCTTGCCAACATGATTATGGAGGCCGTGCTGCCAGCTCCAGGAATATCAGCGTGACTTCAGCCGATCTCAAATCACCACAAGCAATTATGCATGCCCCAGCGCTGCACTGTGGGGGGTGACAGAGGGTCCGCGGTGCCATGAGTACCACCCCGATCACTAAGATACTATGCCTCTGAGTTAGGACCCACGAGGGCCCCTTGATTGCTCTGCCCGTGTGGCGTCCCCACCATAGAATTGTGATTGCACTCTATTTCAGCCCCGAGGGGTCCATGACCAATTTTGCCTGGATCCGTTAAAATCAGCCGTGTCAAACAAGACTTTATCGAAGCCCATAATCTCGAGTGCTCTTCCAGCACTCCCCTGAATGCATTATTGTAATTCCCTTAAAGAGAACACCCGCTTTTTTGAGTGCTGTTATTTCCTATTCTATTTTTAAAATGTTATACCTGATGTAGTTTTGGCCTTGCTTTAAACAGATAAACATCCTTTATCTTTTAACCCTGTGTGCAGTCTTTTTGTGGTGTATTCATTGTGTTAATGTATGTGTGTGTTGCAGAAATACCTTACATATTGGAATTGTAGATAAGCCTGACTGCTCTGTGCCAAGCTACCAGAGGGTGCGCACAGGGTATCTTAATGTGTATCTAGCTTACACAAACTAGAGTGGTGGTTCCTGCCTGGCCCGAGTGCATACCTCAGCCAACCAGGAATCCCATTTCTAACAGCTGGGCTCCTCCTCTCATGGGAATCCAAGCAGAAGGACTGAGTGATGCTCACCTGCAATTGCCCCTCTGAACAGTATGAGGTAGAATGAGGAGTGAGGATCACAAGGAACTTGTTTCTTCCACTTCCAATAATATTGAGTGTTAACACAATCACTCACCTTCCAGTAGATCACCACAACCTCCAGCTCTGAGAACTTTACAGGAGCCAACAACTCCCATGATGGAAGACAAGAATAGGTAACCTTATGGGGTTTACACTTGCAACTGAATGTAGGCAGTAGTGGACTCAGGTGTGAAGAGGGACTAGACAACATGCAAGGCATGTTGCATAATTGAGCTGCAGTGTGTAGATCCAGGCCTTGACAGACACAATCATTTTAAGCTCAGGTATAACAGCCTGGAAGCCAGAAGCACCATATTAGGAACTAAGGTATACAGCTGACTACCTACATGGCTTCCAGAAGCTGTTTCCTCTCCTATTCTAGCGTTCTTATATTTGCACATTCATCAACTAAAAATACAAGTTATGTCCATTCTCACACTCTGGCAATTTGATTTTAACCTCTTGACCACAAGAAACGTCAAACTCCTTAGCTCAACATCTTTCATCAAAATTCTGTTTATACACTAGTCGTTTTGTACATGCTCTTCTCTGCAATCCCCTTGCATCAATATCAACACTTCCTTTACCCCGACCGATAGACACAGTCAATTTTGGTTTCCTTTTCCTCAACAGCTCAAACAGAGACACTCATGTGGTGCAATATATACTGTTTCTGTATGCCCACAACATCTGATTCACATGTTCACAACATTTTCCCATTGGCCACAGCCATTTGAATGCTCTCCTTCACAATCCCATCCACCATCTTCACCAGACAGTTTGCTCTGCAGTTTTGTAATGGCGACTATTCCTTTGATAGAACTATGCTTCTACCTCTTGAAAATAAAACTGGGGACCGTTGTCTGATAAAACATCTTCTGGATACCCTGTGCTAATAAACACTTTCTCCATACATTGTGTATAACTGATTAACTTGTCAACTCCCCATGCACACAACCTCAAACCATTCGGAATAATAATTCACCATGACTAAAACAAATTCTTTACGGTGTCGTATGATATCACTGGAACCCATAATATCCATGGCCACATTCAACCATGCACTAACTAGATAAGGTTGGTGAGGTTATGTGTTCATTTTCAAAATCTTATCACTTTTCACACACAGTGAGCATTCTTTAACAACATATTCAACATCTTTGTCCATGCCTTGCCATAAAAAATTCCCTCAATCTACTTCTGGTTTTATTTCTACCTAGGTGACCTTGGTGATCACAATCCATAATTATTTTCCTCAACACCACAGGAGGAATAAGTTTGCCCCCCTTTCTCACACCCCACTCATCTGCACTCACTTCATTCCTGACCTGTACATTATCCTTGATGCCTTGCATATCAGCTGACCATTTCACTTTAATGCACTTGTTCAAATTCAATAACTCCATATCATCCTTTACATTATCCAACCATTCTTTTGTCGTAGTGGATTTTTCATCGAAACACTCCACAGCTGCAATCAAACCTAATTCCTGTAAATCATCTCCTGTATGCTTACACGCTCCTGGCAATGTTTTACTCCTAGACAATGCATCTGCAAACAAATTCCTTGACGCCAGTGCATATTGCATTGCAAAATTACACCCCTGCAACTATGTTATCCATCTAGCAACTCTCAGTGACATTATGCTAGATTCCTTCATGGAAATTGATTAAAGGCTTATGATCAGTTCTAACTAAAAATGGAATGCCCCACACATAAGTTATGTAATGTCTGGCACCGTAAATAAATGCTAAGGCCTACCTTTCAATAACAGAATAGCTGTGTGCAACTTCCGATAATGTACATGAGGCATATGCTAATGAAACCTCTACTCCATGTTTTTTATTTGTTTCAGAACCCCTCCTAACCCCTATGAGCTGGCATCAGTAGAAATCAGAGCCTTGCAGGCTATGCTAAAACTTCTCAAATTAGGTGCATTAATAATATCCAGTTTGATAGTGTCAAACTCTTTTTGGCTCATTTTACCCCAGTCAAAGTTGCTTGTTTGTGGTTAAGCAGATCCTTCATACATTCAGTTTTATCAGACAAAAATCCCACCATTTTAGCATAGAATTTAATCACCCCAGAAATGATCTCAACTCATCTTTATTACTTGGTACCATGATATTAATGATAGCTTTTCTGAGGGTCTAACCCAATTAGCATCAATAGTATGTCCTAAGTAAGTCACACCACTAACTTTCAGCCTTTATTTGTCTGCTATCAATGTAAGACCTCTACTCCCTAACCTTCCGAAAACATCTTTTAACTTTGTGTCATGATCTTTCTCATCATTGCCCCAAGATATCATCATGAAAATAAATAAAACCACTCATGGCACCAAAAACGTTTTGCATTAGCCCCTACAATACAGAGTACTTGGATGGCAGACCAAATGGCATCCACCTACATTGACATGCACCAAAAGAAGTGATAAAAGATAGAGGTTTGGAGTCAGTTTGTGATTGAATCTGGTGATACGCAGATGATAAATCTATTGTTGAAAACCATTTGTTTTTTCCCAATGGTAGCAATCATTTCATTTATGTTAGGCAATGGATATATATCAATCCATATAGCATTGTTTAAGTCCCGCAAATCAACACACATTCTATTGGACTGATCTGTTTTCTGCACAACAACAATGGGTGCTAACCATTCAGATGATTCGATTTCTTCAATGGGTTTATTCCCCAGAGAAGCTTGGCCTGCCACTCCAGCTGCCAACTCCCTTCCCATTGAACACACACCTCTCAATGTTCTACGTTCTACATTCTCTCACAGAACATTGCTGAACATATACTTACCAGAGAATGAGCCCTTGGAAATATTAATTCAGACTTCACCTTTTTCTACTGCTCTCTGAGCCTACTTCCACATCTCTGTCACTATCGTTCTCTTTCTTACATTTTCTCAACTACAACCCCTTTCTCTGCCCTTCACCTCTCTCTTTTCCATCCAATCTCTCTATATGTTTCCTCCATTTGCTCCACCTCTCTTAAATGTGTCTCTCTTCACCTCACCTCTATCTCTAGTTCTCGATATACCTCACCTTTCTCTACTTTTATCTCACTCCCATCTCTACATCACCACTCTTCATCACCCTTCTCTACTTCTGAACCCTAAATCATAGCTCACTCACTCCCTCAACTCTTTCTGCATCACCTCTCTATCTCTCTCACTATTGTCCACTACCTAACCTTTCAGTTCACCTCACCATGCATTTGCTACATCTCCTTTAAACCTCTGTTTCTACATGTGTTCCCTCTGCCTCAACTCTGTGTCTCTACTTTACCCCATTTCACTTTACTGTTAATCTCTCTTTATACACTCCACCCCTCTCACTCTATCTTATGTTTGGCCTCACCCATTTTATTACCTGGCCTGTTTCTCTATACCTTACGTTGCTCCTCTCTATACCTCACCTCACTTTCTCTGCTATGCATCTCTCCATAATTCTTTCACTATCTCATCTCTGTCTACTTCTAGCTTTCTGTCTCTAATTCTTTCATTTTTCTACAAATTGATTTAATGTTTTAACCATTTGATTACAGTGTTGATCAGTACACAACTGGCATACATGCAGGTGTAAGTAATATTGGATGGTGTATTCAAATGTAAATCTTAGGCCATAGGTAACAAACTAATATTTGGCAGAATACCAAGAAAGGTATAGTCATTAAACATTTTTCAAATATCACACAATAGTTGATTTTTTTGCTCCTAAGATTCTCGGCTTTTATACAACCAGCTATTATGTATTCAACTATCATCTTGTAAAATGGGAGCCACGTTTCCGGGTTGGCCGGCATCTCTCTATAGCAATACATTTGACAATAATCAAATCATGGTACGTCCTGGGTAAATGAACATGAAAATCGAAGGCAATAGGATACCTCACTGCATTGAACTTTGTCACTTAATGTATGTACAAAAAGGAGTCCACAGTCTTTTGAATTGTGACATGCATTATTCCACCAGATAGACACAGTGGGTAATTTGGACCTTTCCCACTTTTGAGCACTTGTCAACCTGGCAGTGAGGAGTAGCTGGGGAAAAAGGCTGGCAATTATAGAATTAAGGCAAAAGAGGCTGTTTTTGTCTGCCACACCCAACAATATGATCTAGGGGTCTAGATTCAGACCAACTCCTCTTATATCTTGAATTTTGAATCAACAAAAGTGTAGTGTAGAGATGTGAAGTGCTCCAAAGATCAATGTATTCCAGTAATTGTCTCTAGCTCTTTCTAAGACACCTCATTCTACCTTCCTTTCTACTTCACTGCTCTCTGTAGTTCATTTTTCTCATTCCATCTACATTTCCTTCGTATAGTCTCTTTCTCTCTTTACCTCTCTCATTTACTCCCCAATTTTAACTGTATCTCTACTTGTCTACCTACCTCTGCATACCTTTCTGCATCTTTATTCTGGCTACTTCACCTTTCTCTCTTTACCTAACATCTCTACTTCACTTCACTTTCGCTCTGCTTCATCCTTCCTTTCTGCTCTTCATTATCTTCCTTGCTATACCATTGCCACTACCTCTCTCGTGTTCTTCTATCTCATGCCCGATCATGTTTCTCTTGCTCAGCAGAGCTAGAGTTAACTGTATAGCCAGAGGAAAATACAAATAGAGCAAAGGAAGAACAAGACCGGGCAAGAGAGCTAAGGAGAAAATTATCAAACTTCAGACAATTAATGATGAAAATCCTCACAGCAGCTCTTTGGCTTTCAAGGTTATAGTGGGAATCAACTGTGATGGAAGATGTATTTTTGTTGGTGAATGTCTGTCAATTAAAGCTACAATTTCTAGTGTGATTTTCATTTGTTTTATTTCAATTTTAGTTGACTATTATTGGTTACTCAACTAAACATCCACCAAGTCACCCTTACCCTGCCTTTTCTACAATGCATGGAATAAATGGTTTAGACACTGTATTTCGCATAAATGTTTTTGGAAGAAAGAAATCTATATCAAAACACTAAAAGAAATAGGCTTCATCCATGCTTGTTTAAGTTTTGTTTTGCTTATATTTGGCCGGTGGATGAAAGGGTGCTGGAACTTTCAGTTGTGATTTTGTGCCAGGCTTCAGAAAGGTAAATATATGTTTCGAAATTGGTACTCATCATGCAGGCTTGAATTAGCAGAAAATGTATATAAATTCACTTTTATTCCACACTGGTTGCAAAATACGTCTGAGAATTGGAGTGTGATGTCAGGCAGCACAGTATGAAATGTATTGCGGCCTGAAAAACCTCTCCCTTTGATATGGTCAGATCAATCACTTGTCCCATTCACTCTGAACATTCGAAGTGATACCAAGGCGCCAAGTAAATGCTTCTTTATGAAAAGACAATGGAAAAAACTGACCCCTGAGTCTATGTTCCCGGTTCTGGCGCAAACCACCCCCCCCTTGACAAATAATCCCAATATGGATGCTTTACTACTCAATGAATGGATAGGAGGGATGGTTTCTTCTATTGCCCCAGCCTCTCGGGCTTTATCAAAAAGAGAATCCCCCTCAGCTCCCTGGTTTACGCAGGAACTTAGAGAGGAGAAAGCGGCTTGTAAAAAACTGGAAAGACTCTGGAGAGAAAACTACGGCTTAGAAGAAAAAACTAGATATAAGGAAGCATCAAAAAAATTCCGAAAAGCCATTAGGAATAATAAAAAGCGCTTCTACGCGGACTCGATTATACAGGCAGAACAGTCCAGCAAACAAGTTTTTAAAGTAGTACAGTCCTTCCTCAAACCGCAATGCATTGAAAGAGAGGTTGTTCCCACACCATTACTTTGCGAGCAAATTTCAGAATACTTCGATCATAAAATTAAGAAAGTATATGACTCCTTTGGCCCAGTAATAAGTACTGTGAAACAGGACACAGCGAACAATGGCGAGACAGGAGAAACCCTCACCCAGTTCGCGCATATCCCTCTGAACGAGGTGAGGCAAGAACTCAGCCGCTGTAAATCCGGCTCCCCTGATGACCCCTGTCCTGCTAAACTATGGAGTGCCATAGCGGACTCTGTAGCGCCCACACTTCAAAGTATCTGGAATTCTTCCATCACGTCAGGAATCTTCCCTGATGTTTGGAAGCATGCCACTCTCCTTCCCCTAAAGAAAAAACCAAACGGGGACCCAGATGACCTCACGAATCTCCGCCCAATATCCCTTCTAGCCGCCCCGGGAAAAATGCTGGAAAAAGTGATACAACGCCAATTGAGTAAATTTGTGGAAACCAACAACATTTTCCATGAAACTCAATCTGGCTTTCGACCCAGGTTTCAGCACAGAAACAGCGCTCCTAGAGGTAGCCGAGTCAGTGAGGTGGTCGATGGATGCAGGAAGTTCAGCTATGCTGGTACTCCTGGATCTGTCGGCCGCCTTCGATACGGTGGACCACGCTAGACTACTCAGCCGGCTGGCAGAGATAGGCATTCAAGACAACGCGTTGAGGTGGATAAACTCCTATCTATCTCAGAGAACGCAGAAGGTGGCACTTGGGACGATTTCTTCCACACCTAAAACCCTCAACTGTGGAGTCCCGCAGGGCTCGGCCCTCAGCCCTCTCTTGTTCAATATCTATCTGGCCCCCCTTTTTACGCTAATTGCCAACTGGGGTGTTAAGGCAATTTCTTATGCCGACGACACCCAGTTGGTATTTCCATACTCTGAGATGACACAGGAATCCTTCGCAAACTTTAAAGGCTGTCTCCAGGACATTGCTCACTGGATGAATATTAACAAACTAAAACTAAATGCCAATAAAACCGAAGTTATCTTTTTCGGTAAGGGTCCCACCCCCGCCCCAGAGCTATGGTGGCCGGTGGAGATGGGCCCCCCCCCCTGCCCAGTCACTCGGCAAAAAACCTTGGAGTGAGATGGGATGATAAAATGTCTTTCACTTCCCATATCCAACAAGTGGCTGGTTGCTGTTTAAGTAAACTAAGAAACCTCCGAAAATTTCTTAAACTTCTACCAGAGAGCTGCAGAAAAATGGTAGTCCATGCAACGGTCACCTCACGGCTTGACTATGCCAATGGTCTATACCTGGGCCTCCCAAAATTCCTAACCCATAAACTGCAGGTAGTTCAAAACGCGGCTGCGAGGCTGCTACTGCGAATTCCTTTCAAGCAGTCAGTCTCTCCGCATCTTCGAACCCTGCACTGGCTCCCTGTGGTCAACCGGATAAAATTCAAAGCTCTGACGCTTGCGTTCAGATCTTTGCATGGCTCCTGCCCACTTTACCTAAAAAAACGCCTTCCAAGATATTCCCAAAACCGTGCATTACGGTCAAATGACCGTGTCCTACTGGTCGTCCCACGAGCAAAAAAGGCCCGCCTTGGCGGTCGTACCTTTTCAGCAAACGTCTCCGTTCTGTGGAACTCCCTACCTCAAGCAATCCAGCAGGCTCCATCTGAACCCTGCTTTAAGAAGATGCTAAAGACCTGGCTCTTCTCCCAGCCACGCTAGGTCTTCTATCTCTGCCCCAGGACTTCTGTGGTTCCTCTAGCGCCGGGACACCTCCTCGTGAGGTAGCTGTTCGCGCTTTATAAAATCCAGTATTATTATTATTATTATTATTTTACTAGTTCCTACCAGCACATCAGTCTTCATTGTTTGCACTGTAGTTGTAAAGGCGTAATTTCATGTGACACTGGTAACTTTATTACCTTACTAACATTTACATTTTACTCAGGACTCTAGATAAGTCCTGACAAATGCCATCATGCTTCAATCCTCCAGTCGGTCCCTGTTTCTTCTCCGTTCTCTCTTCCCATGGCATCAGCACATCATTTGGATGCTGCAGACGAGACAAATTTGAAAAACATATTCATAGTGAGAGAGAGGAGGGTCATGTATTTGGAGGAGAAAGGGAAGCTTTGTGCTAGAGCATGGGTACTCACAAACATTTTCCCAGGGGCCAAAAGGTTTAGTCTACGATGTGACGGAGGCCCACATTGATGCCAAAGGGTGGTAGGTATACGGGGTAGTGGGGGGAGTTGACAGTAAGAGGGGAGTAGGGGAAGCGAAGCAAATACATCTAGTGGCTGAACTGAACAAGTCGAAACCAGATAACCTAGGGTGAAGCCTAGCTTCCCCACATTACCACATTGTTCGAACTTGCATATTTGGCGTGATTTCCCCTACCTTTTTGCTTCGGACCTCCTGTTTTTTGACTCTGCGCTGCATTTTGTTTTTGCTGGTTTTAAGACTGCTGACCAGCACTAAAGTGCAAGTGCTCCCTGAGAAAATGTAGTTAGTGATTGATTTGTACATGGTTGGGCTATTTTATATATTAATAAATCCCTAGTAAAGTGCACCAAGTATGCCAGGGCCTGTAAATCAAAATGCTACTAGTGGGCCTGCAGAACTGACTGTGCCACAAACATGAGTAGCCCTGCAAACATGTCTCAGACCTACCACTGCAGGGTTTGTGTGTAGTTTTAAACTGTTATTTTAATCTGACTAATGTACCCATTGCCATGCCCAAACCTTCCTTCTTACTACATGTAAGTCATCCCTACGTTAGGCCCAAGGCAGCTCCATGGGCAGGGTCCAATGTATTTAAAGGGTAGGACATGTACTGGTGTGTTTTACATGTACTAATAGTGAAATACTGCTGATGTTGTTTTTCACTATTGCAAGGATTATCTCTCTCATAGAGTAACATAGGGATTGCCTTGAAATATCTTTTAAATTTCATTTCCAATTGGGAGCAGATAGAGATTTGGAGTTAGGGTCTCTGATCTCACAATTTAAAAATACATATTTTAGTGAAGTTGGTTTTTAAATTGCATGTTTGAAAAAGCCACTTTTAGAAAGTGGCCATTTTATTGCTTAACCATTATGTGCCTCTGCCTGTCTGTAGAATCCACATCTCAGCTGGTTGACAGTTGGGCTATTGTATAGTCCCTCTAGACAGTCAAACAAAGGGGGTTGAGGTGTGATTTGCATACCCTGATGACCCATCACCAGGCTGATGGGCCTTCCTGCGCTAGAGTGGTGGGAGGAGTTATCACTGACACCTTAATAGGGCTTTAACTGTCCTCACATAAAGATGTCTCCACCCACCTTGGAATGTGTCTGGAGGCAGCTCAGGGAATGGCAATATCATATGCACTACAAAGTCTTTCTTTTGAAGTTTGCCTACTTCAAAGGCAGAAAGGGGTATAAGCATTAGACCTCTGACACCCCAAAATCAGAACACTGCTGGATGAAGGATATTCTGCCTGGAAGAAGAGCTGGATTGCTGTCAGGAGATTCTGCCACTTTGCTGGGTGCTTTGCTGTGCTGGCCTGCTGCTTCTGTCTTGGGAGTGAAAGGACTTGACTTTGCTTTCTGATTCCTGATTTCTAGGTTCTCCAATGGTTTGTGCTTACATGCTTCCTGTTAAGAAGTCTCAGGGCCATCAAAGACTTCACCTGCATCTTGCGCACAGTACAAGGACTTCTTTGTTGGGAGTCCTGATTGCCAAGTGGTGAGAACTCCAGTTCTTTAGACCTTGAAATTGTGTGGCTGGTGCTGCGACTCAAAAAAAGCAACCTGGTTCCTGTCTGCAATGTTGCTGCATGCAATGTAGCTGAGGGCTCCCCTTGTGAAGTGCACAACACACCACCCCGACTTACATCGCAACCCTGATGCTTGTCGATGCCAGCACCTTAACTACATCATCACAAAGTCGATACACGATGTGGTTGTCCTCCCAAACTCATCCACACCGAACCATTGTAAGGAACCAACGTATCACTGACAAGGCCCCCTCATTTTCCCTACAACAGTAAGAAACCACACCACACCACCCCGGCTTAGCAGTTCTCCCATGTGGCAGAAAGATACAGACATGTCACCTCCCCTGTGGCAGTAATGAACCGAAGCTGCACCAGCCCAGTGACACGTCACCTCCTTGGCGCCATGCGATGTATTTGTTTTCATCGTTTTTCAAGGTACTGTTACTGGGGGTCCGTGTGACTCCGTACCTGGCGCAGACTTCTCCAGGTCAATACTAAACTGTTGGATTAGTACTAGTCACAACATCGAGATAACCCCGGTTGGAGGTATTGTTTTCTAGCAGCTATATTTTTACAGTAATCTTTTTAAAAGTGATATATCAATTTCTATATGTTGGATGTTTGTCATTTTGGACTTGTTTTATTCAGATATATATTGGATATCTCTCTAAACTGGTGTGGTGTCCATTTGTAGTGTTTTCACTGTGTTACGGTGTGTGTATGTACAAATGCTTTACACATTGCATCTGAGATAAGCCTGATTGCTCGTGCCGAGCTACCAAGTGGGTGAGCAGTGTTTATTTTAGCTGTCTGACTCCCTTATGCTAAGAAGATTACACTTTTTGAATTTTGAAGATACTTTGTCATAGTTTTACACTTTTTTTTCAAGATGTCTTAAAAAATGAAAATTTTCCTAAAGTTAAGCGGTGCAGGACACTCGAGATTTTTCTTTTCTTTAACTCCAAGTAACCATTAAATAAATACCTACCTGTTCATTTAACATCTTTTTATTGTTAGTGCTGAGTGGAGTAAACACCAACCCAGTATGTAAAGGTCAGGAGGGCCACATGCGACCCTCGGGCAGTACTTTGAGAATCAGTGTGCTAGAGCTCTTCCTATTCCCCCCTAAAATACAAACAAAAGCTTCTAAAATTGCTGTTGATACCCGAAGAAGGTTGCAAAACCCTTAATAGACATCAGCTGCACCGAGCTGACATGCACAAGATGGAAACCTACTCTTTGCAAGGGTGTCAGGCTCAGCTTATTTTACAATGTGTGAAATCAGCTTTTCATATTGGGTGTTTGTGTAAAGAGACCTCATGTGACACATGGTGGCACCCTGTGAGTTGGCAGATCTGTCTTGGAGAGATGGAGACTGCAGCCTCTTCAGTTTACAACAAGAAAATACCAGAAATTGAACACTACTACTTGCAACTATAGTTAACATGCCACTGTAACCTCACCCTAGATAGCATGACATGGGAACTGAGATCCCCACTGACAAGCATTACAAATTGATAATAAACCACATTGGAGGCAGAATACACTCTACGAATTCAAAATACGATTCAGTACATTGGTGGCTTCACAACATACATCATCAAATTCTGGAGCTGGAATTGATTGCAATGATGATGGATCAATTTTGAAAGTGGGGCTGCTGGTGAGTGGCAACAACTCACTAAAGGCACAAGGTTGTGCAAATCCACAAGCGAGTGACCCTAGAGAGGGTTTTCCATCTATTGCGAGGGAAGCAGTGTAACGTCCTATTGTGGATTTCGAGCAAATATTAACAAATACATGGCTAAAATGGGAAGTGTTTGCTACTGTCCAGAAATTAGCACTTAAATTGGGATTCCAAATTGTGAGATCAAATGGCACTTCTTCCCAGCTCACAGTTTGTTATGTAAAATCGGGCCGAAATTGTTGGGTGAAATACCGCATTATACTGAGATTTAAAGCTTGGATCGGGGGAAATGCGTTATTACCATGTTATCCCTCATTCTGATGTATAGAAGTCGAAATAGGTAAGTGACGCCACACTTGGTAAGTATCACACCTCAGCCGTATTTTTTGGGTGGGGCATTCACTCCTCAGACACCCTAAGCGCCAGATTTACAAAAATGTATGTTTGCGATTTCCTAATTGCAAGTTTTTGTGATTCCCAATTAGAAAATCACAATCAGCTATGCACAAAAGTATCTCAAACACTGTTTACGATTCCCAATGGATCACAAATGGGCCTGCCTCATCAATATTCATGAGGCAGGTCGTAATTTGCGACCCATTGGGAATGGCTACAATCACAGGGATCGTGGCCTGCTGGGGTCAGCAGACCACCTTATCTGTGATTGTTTTTCAAATAAAGCAATATATTTTTGTAATGCAGACAGTTTTCCTTAAAGCAAAACGGGCTGCATTGCAAAAATAGAAATTAAAAGGTTTTTTTACATTTTTTTAAGAGTAGGCAGTGGTCCGTGGGACCACTGCCGACTCTTAAAAAATGTTTTCAACCACATTCACAAAGGGGACCCCTTGCTGTTTGCCTCCTCTACGGAGTCGGTAAATTATGAATGTTTTATGACCGCATTCCCATCGCAAAACATTCAGACATACCAGTGCTATTTGGTATTAGGAAGGGACGCCCTAAACACGGCCCTTCCTATTGCCAAATCGCAAAAGCAAAATGCGATTCGGTGACAAGTTATCAAGTCGCATGTTGCCTTTTGTACATAGCATAATGCATTTTACCAGTAACAAACGGCCCGATGGGCTGTTTGAGACCAGTAAAATGCTTCATACATCTAGTGCCAGAAGTACAAAAAGTCAGTTTATGGTTTCCTATTGTGAATTTTTGCGATTCGCAATTAGGAAATAGCAAACAGCTATTGTTTTGTGATTACATTTATATAGCATTTACTACCCCTGATGTGGTGTTGAATCTATGTACAATAGTGTCTCAGACACTGTTTGCAATTCCCATTGGATCACAAATGGATCTGCCTCATCAATATTCATGAGGCAGGTCAAAATTTGTAACCCATTGGGATTGGCTACACTCACAGGCAAGGTGGCCTGCTGAGGCCAGCAGACCCCAATGTCTGTGATTGCTTTTTAACTAAAGCAATGTTTTTGTTTTTTTGCAATGAAGCCCATTTTTAAAAAAAATGTTAAGAGTAGACAGTGGTCCATGGGACCAATGCCTGGGCTTAAAAAATGTTTTCACCCACATTCACAAAGAGGTCCCTTGGGGACCCCTTCCTGCTTGCGAAGGGGTTACCGCCTCCCCTACAGGGTCGTTAAATTACAAATTCTTTGCGACTGCATTCAGGCCGCAAAACAACCATACATACCAGTGTTGTTTGGTATTAGGAAGGGACACCCAAAACACCCCCCTTCCTAATACCGAATCGCAAAATGTGATTCATTAACAAGTTACCGATTCACTTTTTGCCTTTTGTATACAGAAAAATGCATGCTACCAGTCGAAATGCGTCCTGTAAAATGCTTCATACATCTGACCTGCAGTCTCTTGATAATATCGATTGAGTTTTAAAGTTGCCATTTTTTTTAAAGTACTTGAAAAGTTTAGTCTGTAAACAGGCAGAGGGTTTTATTTACATGCATGCTTGGTAACAGTAGCTGATTGCAGCCTTGTCCTTTCACTCTCCAGTGACAGGAGGTTCAAGTTCCAATATGGCTTCAGTTTTGAATCTGAAAAGTAAACACCATGTGAAAAGAATTTCCAAGAGCTAGTCAGAAGCCTGCTGATGTTTGACAGTCTGTCTTTGAAAAACGTTAGATATTGTAAAACAAAAATGCTGAGGCATCTTTTTTGTTACTGAAATTTACTGAAAACTGAAATAGTATTTAAGTTTTCGGTCTTTTAAAACCATTACACCAAAACAACATATTTTACATACATAGAACGTCCTAGTAAACATCTTTAATGGAAAGTTAAAACCTTAAATCCTTATCATACATTTAGTGAACTTGAGTTGAATTTCTATTGTCCATGAAGTGCTCCAACCTTAAAAAACATTGCCATAATAACAACAATATATAAGACTATGGCTCTATATTTTTTAAACATTGGTAATAAAATACTGCTCATTATCTATAAAATGTTTTTGAGCTTTCCATAAATTCTAAAAATCAGTTTTGGGTTTCCACTGGAATTTGACCTATTTCTTTTAAATACAGATTTAAGAATGTTTCCCTCCTGCAAACTAAGGGGATAGAGGTCCCACCTAACCAAGTGGTTAGAACTTCTCTGCATGTCGAATGTTCATATTTATAAATATTTATTTTAATAATATTTTTCTTTCTTTTAAGAGCTTAGACATGCACAGAGAATATGTTGGATAGATTCTTTTTTATAGTCACACAATCAACAGTGTTGGTTTTGATTCTGGTCTTTCCAGGAAGGGATGAGATACTTCATTCCCCACATACCAAAGCAAAATGTAATGAATTGGTGTTTTAAGGCCACCGAGAAGTGGGCTAAAAAATATTCCTGTGGCTTCCTTGTACCTTATGATTTAATCACCCTCCAAGCATGACGTCCTTCTAGTAGAGTGTTCTCGTCTGTTGAATGAAACAGCAATTTTGCTGTTAAGTTAATTGCTTCGCTAAATGTCACTTTACCGATGTAGGAATTCCAAATGTCTTGCACGCAAAGTTCCACTATAACCTAGATGAGATAGCAACCCAAGGAACCTTGTATTTTCTTTTCATTTTTTTGCCCCTCAAGTTCCTTCCAACAGGTTTTCAATGGAACCACACAGCCTCCCACACAGTTTAATAAATGCCCCTTTGCTCTGGAATATTTGGTTGGACAAGCCAAACTCGAGTCGAAATTGTGCCGGCGATGCTGATTTCTGAATGCAGAAGATGCTTTTATAAACTTTTGTTTGGATTTTGTTTAACGTTTGAATTTCACGACCCCTCATTGTTTCAGTTCTGTTGGTCATGGATGGCACAAGCTGTGCAAGCATAACGGATAGTAGGTGGCCATGGGATGGACAACTTAATTTCTTTTTTAATAATTTAAAGCCGTATATGTGTGTTTGGGCTTTAGCCTACATTGCTGACAGCTGCTGTTTGTAACTCAGTTTTTGTTCGACTTTAAATCTGAGATATTTATATGTGGTAACTGTCTCAACTTTTTTTCCATCCAAATACCAAGAGTGTTTCTTATATTTGGCATCCCCTAGCCACACTACCTTTGTTTTCGTCAAATTTAGTTCTAGCCCATGCAATTCCATGTACTTGGCTAGTACACTTATCCTGCATTGTAACCCAATTGGAGTTTGGCTTAGTAGCACTATATCATCAGCATACTGAAGGAACCCAATTTCCTCATTACCTAACATTGGTCGATGACTGTTTACTACCTGGAGATTTTCTTCAAGATCAGATAAGTACAAGTTACAGAGACTGGGGGCTAGCACACACCGCTGCTTTAATCCATTGGTGTCAATTTTCTGTGCTACAGAACCGCTATCTCCTATTTTTACCTGTGACCAAGTACCTATATGTAGTTCTTTAATGACATTCAGTTAATTACTTTGAATACCCCACTTGGCCAGTTTTTCCCATAAACCTCTTCGGGGGACATGGTCGAAGGCGGACTTAAGGCCCAAGAAACAGGCAAACAACCGCTTGTTCTTAATTTTGGCGTTTTCGGCTGAAGTGTTGGTGTCGTGAGATTTGTAAGTGTGCCTGGACTGACCCTGAACCCTGTTTGGTTCTGAGGGACCCATTTGTAGTCATCTGACCATTTGTTAAGGTGTTAGAGTAGGCAAGCTGCATATAGCTTGGCTTCAACATATATTAATGTAATGAGTCTGTAATTGGTTGGCTGCAACGGATTTCTACTTTTGAAGATTGGTTGAAAAATACAACCCTTCCATGATTCTGCAATTCTGTTTGTCAGGAACAACTCATTGAAGAATGGTGTGAAGTAATGAGCCACAAAAACCGGGTGGGTTAAAGGGTCTGAGGGAGATTTACAGACCAGCTCGGACAAGTCCCCCTACTACCATATCCACAAAATCCAAGAGTCCGCAGGTCTCTTACAGAGAAAAGGGAAAACTGACTGATACAGCTCAACAAAACGTGAAACTATAAAGGGAGTTCTCTTAAAGAGGACAGGATCCCATCACCCACCCAGGTGGCATGCTTCATCATTTGGTATCTCCTCTTAACTGCAGCCTAGTGCAGACTATTCTGACTCCTCACAGTATTAGGCGTTTTTGCTTGCATAATTCAGTACTATACCAGGGTTAGTCACCGATAACCCTGTTATGCTTCGTGTGAAAGTTATGGTGAGGCTGCTTCTTTTTGGTTGGGAATTTTTTTAATAAGACGACTTTTAATGTTTCCCAGGCCTTTAGTCTCTCACCATTGACTAAATGTGGAGCTTCTTGATTTCCTGATCCTTTGTTGTTGCTTCTTTCGTTCCTTCTTGAAGGTATAACGTGGCCATCACCTTCTCTATACCTGTACCTCGCCATCTCAAACTTTTTAGATTACGTGCGAGAGGCACAGAGATTAGTTCATTAGTTGCCATCAATCAAGCACATTTTTGTTCAAGTTGCATTATTTGAGGAATATGGTCACTCTCCTTCCGTGGAGTAATTTGAAATTTGTGCATCTGGAACGTTATGTGATAACTCACTAACGTGTGATTGATTGTTGAGCTATTTTTACCACTTAAAAAGGTGATTGATGCTGGTGAATCCTCTCCTGAGTTTCCATTCAGATGTTTTCGGCCTAGTGTTTTTAGTTGACTTCTGAATCTATTGCCAATTTCGTGATGATTCTGTTGATTTTTACATAAATTTATATTGAAGTCACCTGTGATAATGAACCGCACCTGAGAATATTGCCTCTGTATTTTGTTTTATCATTTAATACACAATTTTCATGTGCTCATCTTTTGTCTCTCTTCTTGGGTGAATATAGATGTTTATTAAAATATTTATCATCGGTGCCATACTAGTCTTTTGATTTGCCAGCTTCGTTACGAGGACCCATTTTGACGACCAGTTGAATTTGGTTGAGAAGTATGTGGCCAAACCCCCCCTGAGGTGGCCATATTTTGACGATTTTACTGCTGTTTCATGATAATCAGTGTGATCTATTATGAAGTGTTGTTAGACTCCATGTTTCTTGGGTCAGAATGATATCGTAATTTGAAAGGAATTCCATGATGTCATTATTTTGTAGGAGATTTTCTAAACTATGTGTGTTCCACTAGCAAATATTTAGGTTGTCTGGATTTTCTTGTGAAACATACGGATCAGCCCTATCCCTACGAATCAGATCGGAAAAAGTTGTACGAGACGTACCCTGACACTTTTCTGTACGAATCGTAAAAATGCAGTCCAAGCGTACTAGTACGATCCGGACCGGCTTACCGATTTATGATTTGTACGGAAAACGTCCGTCTCATTCACGGGGAATGACTTGTACAAATGCAATGTCTGTGTACGCACCGTACAGTAGCAATATCAGTGTACGCACGTACTTAAGCGATGGCGGTGTACGCAGCTTACATAGCAATGGCGGTGTACGCACCGTACATAGCAATGGCGGTGTACGCACCGTACATAAGCGATGGAGGTGTACGCACCGTACATAGCGATGGGTTTGTACGCACCGTACCTAAGCGATGGCGGTTTACACACCGTACATAGCAATGGGGGGTGTACGCACCATACATAGCGATGGGGGTGTTCGCACCATACATAAGCGATGGCGGTGTACGCACCGTACATAGCAATGGCGGTGTACGCACCGTACATAAGCGATGGAGGTGTACGCACCGTACATAGCGATGGGTTTGTACGCACCGTACCTAAGCGATGGCGGTTTACACACCGTACATAGCAATGGGGGGTGTACGCACCATACATAGCGATGGGGGTGTTCGCA
The DNA here is from genome assembly GCF_964204655.1 of Triturus cristatus. Lineage (NCBI taxonomy): Eukaryota > Metazoa > Chordata > Amphibia > Caudata > Salamandridae > Triturus > Triturus cristatus. The sequence continues at coordinate 258,489,069 of NC_140593.1, read as the reverse complement.
CCATACATAAGCGATGGCGGTGTACGCACCGTACATAGCAATGGGGGTGTACGCACCATACATAGCAATGGCGGTGTACGCACCGTACATAAGCGATGGAGGTGTACGCACCGTACATAGCGATGGAGTTGTACATACCGTACCTAAGCAATGGCGATGTGCACTCTGTACATAGCAATGGGGGGTGTATGCACAGTATATAGCGATGGGGGTGTTCGCACCGTACATAAGCGATGGCGGTGCACGCACCGTACATAGCAATGGGGGTGTACGCACCGTACATTGCGATGGGGGTGTTCGCACCGTACATAAGCGATGGCGGTGTACGCACTGTACATAGCAATGGGGGTGTACACACTGTACATAGCGATGGGGGTGTCCGCACCGTACATAAGAGATGACGGTGTACGCACCGTACATAGCAATGGCGGTGTACGCACCGTACATATGCGATGGCGGTGTACGCACCGTACATAGCAATGGCGGTGTACGCACCGTACATAAGCGATGGCGGTGTACGCAGCGTACATAGCAATGGCGATGTACGCACCGCTGTGTGTCTGTACGACTCGTACCCCTGTACCGTACTGAACCACAGACACTGGAAAACAGCACAAGGAGGGTCTATTCGACTCGCACAACACCACAAAACACGTCTACACTGCACAAAAACTGGAAAGGACTGACCTGGACGCATCCAAACAGGCAAACAGAGGGGCAAACTCACAACCACTCCTTATGACACACCCACCAAAAATTCAAACTGAGCCACACCCACAAATGGACCAATAAAAAGGGTCCACACACAAACCATGAGCCTTTGCAACAGACTCACTGCAGCTACAGAGCACACACCAACAACTGCACCCATCCACCTTACCATATACACCTTCACACAACCTCCTTCACACATACCCCCTCTACACATTCACACCCACAGCGTCACATTCAGACCCACACACCCACAACCATCCACACCCTCACCCTACACCATGCCCACAGACAAGAATCCAATGTTCACAAGGGAGGAGCTGGAGATCCTTGTCAATGAAGTCATCAGAGTCGAGCCACAGCTGTTTGGAACATTGGTCAGACAGACCAGCATAGCTAAAAAATCACGCCTGTGGCAGAGGATTGTCGATAGGGTGAATGCTGTTGCACCCATCAGAAGGACCAGGAATGAATGCCAAGCCAGGGGGTACGATCTGCGGAGGGCGGTCAAGCGCAAAATTAATGAGGACTACCCCCAGAGCAACATCACTGGAGGTGGTGTGCCCCGCAGACCAGTACATTACCATCCCTGGGAGGAGAAGGTGATGGCCATGCTTCCGCCGGTGGGAGTACATGGACTCCAAGGAGTTGCAGAGCCTGGTGAGTACACAAACAAGTTACGTAACATGGGGGTAATGGCATCCACACCCCAACTACACCAAATGCACGCAACTACCCCTAAGCCATCACCGGCCAGAACCACAGTCAAAAACTACGCTAATGCCAATAACATGTGTATGCCCCAAAGAGAAAGCAAGGCCATGCTACGTCCCATGCCACATGAAGCACCAACCCAAGAATGGATGTCCGGTATGCTGGGAGGGTGGGTGGCACAAAACGCATGTTTGCATCATAAATCAGACACAATTGCCCTCATCCCATATGGCCCAGCTACATACCCATGCACCATGCGCAATGCACAGGGAATGTGAAAGTACTGACAAGATAGCTCACACTTGGCCCTGGTGTAGGCAGCACAAGGCCCTCCTGTGACCAGTGCAAACACAAACACCAAGACAACAAGGTCAGATATCTAGGACAGGAACTCACACTCACTGTCATGGCAGCATGCTCCATGGGGGGACAGCTACATCACCTGGGAGACACAGGGCCAAATCACACTACACCCACCAGCAGGTCCTGTCACACACACCCCTTACACAAGCAGACACCACCAGGACAGGCAATGGATTTACCCACTGTCACAATGGACATGCAACACAACAAGACCAATACATAGCCGAAGAAGCATCCAAGCCACAAATCGACATGTCAAAGACTCAGGAGAACATATCAATCTGTCCCCCGCAACATACCCATCCACAAGTGAACATTGAGGAGAATGCTAGGCACATAAAACTACCTGGAGGAACAGTGCCAAATTGAATGTGTATGAAACATGCATGTTGCATGAAACAACATTAACATTGTCTGTCTCTCACACACAGGGCAACGTGATGAATATCCCCCCAACAATGGGGGGGAAGAATCACAGGCTCGGGAGGAACCTGATCCCACCGGTAGTGACACCTCTCAACACTCCGCGGATGACCCCCGACCGACCTGGACCCTCTGGTGTCCAAGCCCCTGCAGAACCTGGTTCAGGAACATCTGTGCCAACCACCACCCCCATTCCTGCCACATCCCAGGAGACACCGAGGAGCCCTGCCCGCAGTGAACAACTGAGCCAGTCTGACCAGGAGGGACAAGGTGCGGCGGGCACCCAGGAGGAGGCAGACAACACCGCCACTGCCATCCCTCAGGGGTCCCGTAGACCCGATGTGCCCACAACGGCAGGCCAGGCTCGTGTGGGCAGGGGTGGTGGGAGTGGAGGACAGCGGAGGCGAGAACCTGACCAGCCAGCTGAAGGGGCCAGTATGTCACACATCCACAACATCATGGTGGCATACCGGCGTGACACCAAGGAGTTCAGCCAGGTAGTGGTGACCCTCACAGAGGTCAAGAACCAGCAACCCTCCCTGTGCCACCAGGCAAAGACCACCACTGGCCACAGGGAGGAAGGAGGAGGAGGATTCGTCTGACGGAGCGTCCCAAGCATCGACAAGGCCTGCATCTGAGGGTCCCGCGAGGAAGGTGGGTCGTCCACGGAAAAGACCATGAGAGGCAGCAGCCCAGCCACATCTCCCAGGTCACCTGGCCTGGCACCTGGCCTTCATGTGCGACAGCATCACCTCATTGACTGACATCATCTGCCACATGGACTTGCTGGTCACAGTCTGACCAATGATGCCAAACACTGTGGACTGGGCTCTGATGACTTCAAATGCCAAGGATCCCATCTCCCCCTGTGAACTTTGGATTCTATGGTCCCTGCATAGCACCTTTTTCTGTGCACAAATCACGCCCCAGAGCTATAAATAAAAAATGAATACATGAAATTTTATGTTGCAGTCATACGTGTGGGGATATGTCGAAGTATGCCTGAGTGTGGAACAAACTCCAGCCATCCATATACTTGGAGCTGAGTCCGGTCGAGGACACACATGGGTCACAATGTATCACAAAATACAGACATGGAGGCCAATACTCACATGTGATGGCCTCAAGCTGCTGAGGGGGTGCTTGCAATACTGCTCAGACAGATCAATTTGGAAGAGTATCATGAAGGTGTAGAGGTCATGGGTCATGTTGATGTGCCCGGGGAGGGAGTCCCAGGTCTGTTTGGCGAGGTGGGCGAACTATCTCCTGCATGCAGTTTTTATGTGGATGTGATGAATGTTGTCCAGGGCAAGGTGGGCTGCATGGAGTTGGGCCAACGGGGTGTGGGATGACAGACATCCAAGGTCGGTGTTGGGTCTGGGGTTGTGGCCTGCCTCCTGAGTGTGGTTGAGGAGTCTGAAGGTGATCCTGCAGCACACAGTGAGCCATTGTACCTATCTCAGGTGGACGATGATGTGGCTGGGGCGGGGGATGTTGCAGATGAGGTGTGCAGATGCACCCAGGATGTGGACAACTTCTCTGCAGTTTTGCTGTTCTTCTCCGTAGAGGCCAGTGCTGTAGTTGCGCCGGCTGGTGTCGTGAACCAAGGGGGTGGTCTGTCTTGCCTTGGAGTGGATCCATCTGTGGGTCATTTTTAGCATTTGGAGGGTGTTGCAGCATGAGGTACAGATGGTGGTGAGTTGCATGGTAATTGTCAGCCATGGGTCCATGATGAACACCAGCTTGCGTGCGTGGCAACTGGGTGCTGGTGCGGTGCACAGACCAGTGGGACACAAGGAGTTGAGCCAGCTGTAAGGGGACAATCCTCAGATGATGACCTCTGTCCTGTCCAAGTTCAGCCACAGGTGGCTGATGTTCAGCCATTCCTCAATGGATCTCATGCCTTCTTGAAGTTTTGATCTGGCAATGGCTGGGTCTTTGGTGAGTTTGAGGAGCATCTGGGTGTCAATTGCATACGAGATGATGATGAGGTCATGTGCGCATGTGATGGTGGAGAGGGGGGTCATGGAGACATTGAAGATCGTCACGCTGAGAGAAGAGCCCTGTGGCCTGGGCCAGATGACCCCAGTGTACTATATGTTGCAGGGTGGAGGTAGACTCCCTGGGCCTTGCTGGTGAGCGACTTTCTGATTTAACCCTGGGCCCTCCTCTGGATACCAGTGTTGGAGATGTGTGAGCTGACAGTGTGGTAGCACATGGTGTCGAATGCCATTGAGAGGTCAAGGGCGGTGGCCTCACCATTGTTGAGCATGGCAAAGTTGTCGTTGGTGGTGGCAATGCTGACGGTTGCAGTGGTGTGATTACTGTGGAAGATGGTCAGGTGCCGGTTGCCTGGAGAAGGTTGCATGGTGGAAAATTGTCATTTGCTGGTTGAGTGTCTTCCTGATGACATTTGCTGGGTAGGGAAGCAGGGTGATGTACCAGGAGATCATGCGGTGCTGCCGTCCATTGTTTAAGAAGGGCCTGGGTCTCTGCATGCCTCCTGCACCCATGGAATGTGGCAAACTCAAAGGAGACATTCAGGACACACTGGACGTGGGCTTCAAGGATGTGGAATGATGTGGTTTAGATGTTGTGTGGGAAGGGGCCTGATGGAGAGCCAGAGTGTCTGTTTCAATGAGCCAGGTTGTGTCATTGCTGCTGATGGGAGTCCATAACCTTATGGGGGTTTGTCCTGCGGATAATAGTGCTGTCTGCGTCTGTGTGCCAAGGCTGTTGTGTATGCCCATGAGCTTGCAGTGGTCCAAAGTTGCAAGGGATGTGATCTGCCTTGCAAGGAAGGGGTGTCTTGGATGGAGATCTTCTGTCAGTTCACTCACAATGCTGATGAGCTCCTTGATGCCGTGTGTTTGGGTGTCTCGGCACTATCTGAAGGATCTCCACTAGTTGATATGGTGATGGCTGTGTGTGGTGTTTTCCAGGGCTGTAAGGCAAATGATGGCTCTTTGTGTTGCAAGGTTTGCACAAGAGTCCGGCTAAGTCTGTAGGTGTCCAGTAGGTCTGCCTTGTCCCAGGTGCCTTAACTGTTGTTGTGCTTCACAGGAAAGTCCGTCAATGTGGCAAGATTGTTGGATCAGTTGCTGATCCAGTGCGTGAGGTTGCAGGGTGTGGCGGGGGTGTTGTTTTGAGTGTCCCACACAGCTTGTCTGTGGTGACTTACATCAAGCATCTTTGGGGGATCGGTAGCAGGGTGTGGGGCAGTGTGTTGCTTGTCGGAGACGGGTAGTCAAATGTTGATGGACCAATGATGGATGGTGGTGTTGTTCCCCTCCAGCAAGAAGTTACTGGCACACAGCCACATGTAGCCAGTGGAGGTGAGGGCGTGCGTGCAGATGTACATCTTGATGGCTTAGCGGAATAGTGGATGTAGGTCTGCAGAGCTGTAGAGGAGTGTTACACTGAGGGTTGCCATGGAGTTGCTGCAAACCCGGATTTGTGACTCTGAGGGTGTACTTGTGAATAAATAGCAATTCATCCCCTGGGATTGGTGTTGCCGTCCATGCGGGTGTTCTTGTATCCGTCTGAGATGGCAATGAAGACGTCATGTGGTGAGGATGCTTTTGTCCAGGTTACTGTCATGAAAGTGATGTGTGGGGCTGTTGGGTTGAGGACGTAACAGAGTCCAATGGCGTGCTGGTGGACAGAGCGAGTGTGGAGTAGGAGCCACATTACCTGGTTGTTCTGACAGGGTCTTGTAGGCTGGGCAGCGCTGTGTAGGCAGTTGGTGTAGCACACTCAGCATGCGAAGGTGTTGTGTGTGTGCTTAGGGGTTGCCTGATAGCAGGAGGATGATTGTCACTATGACATTGCTTGGAGAGTGGCTGCAGTATGAGCCTGTTGTGTGATGTGGGTCATGCAAAGACTAGAGGGTCGTGCACTGTGCATGTTGCAGGCGCAGACGTACCTGCCTTTGGCACGGCGCTGGGGCTACAGTGGCACCGAAAAGCTGCTGCCTGCATTTTGAATGGGTGGAGGGGGAAGGGCAGAGCATTTTGGAGGCGTGGGGGTTGCAGAATCAGGGCACTCGGTGGGAAGGAGCCGCAGGTGAGGCAGCAGCAGGCGGAAGGGGTTAAAAATTAGGCAAAAAGTTGCACACAAAGACAAGGTCTGAAAGGCACAGTGCAAAAGGTGTATGTAAAGGAAGGAGTGTCAGGTTACTCATGGGTCACTACGAGAAAATGTATGAACAATCACCATAAATTACAGCCACTGGATCAGGCAACAAAATGCGGAGATGCGCAAAGGAGACACACCATCAGCAGGCGTTCACGTCCTGTTGTGGGGAGCAAGCTGCACAAATACATACCCAACAAGGTACTTCATGCACAATAGAGATCATTAGCCATAAAGCGCTGCATGCATGTTGCCAAAGTACACATACACAGATGCTCAATCTTTGACAATTAGGCCATAGATGACACATGCAAACTGTCAAGAGAGCTGCAGTGACAGAGATGAAGCGGTACAAAAGGGGGTGGTGATGGATGGAGCATCAGAACCAATCAAACACTCACACCCAGTGAACAGATCTGGTTTTAATCCATCACCGTTCTTTAGCCCACTCTGCCACCCCAGTTCAGACATGGCCATATGCAAATCAGTCTGACCCTGTGCCTCATGGGAACAGTCCAGCCCGAACTGCCAAGCCATGTCTTCCCCGGACCGGAAACAAGCTTCCTAGGACCGGTTTCTGGCATTTCAGCCGTCTTCAGCCAGGCTTGCTTGAATCCAGTGGCAAAGTGAGCAAGGAACTCAATGTCTGAGCATACCCTGCCAACTTATGGCGAACAAAGCGGTACAAAATGGGGTGGTGATGGACGGAGCATCAGAACCAATCAAACACTCACACCCAGTCAACAGATCTGGGTTTGATCCATCACCGTTCTTTAGCCCACTCTGCCACCCTAGTTCAGACATGGCCATATGCAAATCAGTCTGACCCTGTGCCTCATGGGAACAGTCCAGCCCGAACTGCCAAGCCATGCCTTCCCTGGACCGGAAACAAGCTTCCTAGGACTGGTTTCTGGCATTTCAGCCGTCTTCAGCCAGGCTTGCTTGAATCCAGTGGCAAAGTGAGCAAGGGACTCACGTCTGAGCATACCCTGCCAACTTATGGCGAACAAAGCGGTACAAAAGGAGGTGGTGATGGACGGAGCATCAGAACCAATCAAACACTCACACCCAGTCAACAGATCTGGGTTTGATCCATCACCGTTCTTTAGCCCACTCTGCCACCCCAGTTCAGACATGGCCATATGCAAATCAGTCTGACCCTGTGCCTCATGGGAACAGTCCAGCCCGAACTGCCAAGCCATGCCTTCCCTGGACCGGAAACAAGCTTCCTAGGACCGGTTTCTGGCATTTCAGCCGTCTTCAGCCAGGCTTGCTTGAATCCAGTGGCAAAGTGAGCAAGGGACTCACGTCTGAGCATACCCTGCCAACTTATGGCAAACAAAGCGGTACAAAAGGGGGTGGTGATGGACGGAGCATCAGAACCAATCAAACACTCACACCCAGTCAACACATTCAAGCAAGCCTGGCTGAAGACGGCTGAAATGCCAGAAACCGGTCCTAGGAATCTTGTTTCCGGTCCAGGGAAGGCATGGCTTGGCAGTTCGGGCTGGACTGTTCCCATGAGGCACAGGGTCAGACTGATTTGCATATGGCCATTTCTGAACTGGGGTGGCAGAGTGGGCTAAAGAACGGTGATGGATCAAACCCAGATCTGTTGACTGGGTGCGAGTAGTTGATTGGTTCTGATGCTCCGTCCATCACCACCCCCTTTTGTACCGCTGTGACAGAGATGAGGCACTTTGGATTGTGCTGAACAACTTTATTCCACATACACACACAAAGGGATATGCATCCATATTAACAGACTCACAGGTCAGTTGACAGAACATGTGGGACATACGCTGGACACACCCTTCACAACACGGATAATGTAAATCACAATGAACTGGCACACAAGTTAAGGGGATGAGCCAAACACATCCTGCTGCACACGGAGAGGCTGCAATTTCCCATGGAGTCTGTTGTTGTGATGTCCCCCACTATGTCCACCCGTAGCATCTGCAATGTTTCTGAGGCAAGGTTTACACACATTGATGCCTTCATCATACGCCATATTCCACTACAGATGACTGTCAAGAAGGCTGACTATCATGTCATGGGAGTGATGCTACATGTTATATGCTCCATGGTGAGAAGACATGTATGCATGGTACCACAACATGCACAGAAGCAGTCCCCACACATTCCAAACCCGTACCACCACAAAAAATCCTTCGTGCCAACCTTACCAAGACTGACCTTTCCACATGTCCTTGCATGGAACGCTGATTCAGCACAAGTTGCAATCTTCATGAGGAATAGCAGGAGGACAATGATAACACGAGCAGAAAACAGGCGCTAAATACCTGGGAATGACAGACACACAAGAGGTCACCTAAAACAATTCTCACCGCACACATGGACATTTACCAACCATGAACAATGTTTGACACATGTAAATTGCAAAGAAAGTCTCTCCGCAAAACTGTGTGGCATGAAATCCTCACTCTAGTGACATATCAGAACACACATCAAAGTCACTTCACATTCAGTCAGCTGGACACACACATTGCAACACATGCCACTCAATGCTACAAGCTTGCACACTCATACCCAGTGACTCCCCATTATGAGAAGAAGTTGCGTATGAGCTGACTCCGGATATCCTCCTCCTCCTCCTCCTCATCACTAGCCTCGTGAGCAAGCCCTTGATCCTCCACGGGTGGATGTTCCTGCTCATCCGGATCCAGGATGAGTGGCACTGCCTTCTCAACGGCCATGTTGTGCAGCATGCAGCACACGAGGAAGATTCGGCAGACCTTCTCCGGGGCATAAGGGAGGGACCCGCCTGTCTTGTCCAGGCACCGGAATCGGCTCTTCAGGAGGCCAAACGTACTCTCAATCACTCGCCTGGTCTGCCCGTGTGCATTGTTGTACCTGTGATCTGCAGCTGTTCTTGGGTTGAGGAGAGGTGTCATTAGCCATGGCATGTTGGGATATCCAGAGTCCCCTACATGATAACATCATGTAAAAAAGTGGGTCAGGAGATGCCGTAAGAGCCAAAGATACCGCAACACACAGGACAAACAGAGTATACCCACCAACAAGACATGCTCGTTCGTTGTGCAGCCGCAGCATCATTTGTGGCACCCTGCTATGCCTCATGATGTAGGCATCGTGTGCTGATCCTGGAAAACGTGCACAGACATGGGAAATCAGCATGTTAGCAAGACACACCACAAGGGCATTTATCGAGTGGTAATGTTTTCTATTGCGATAGGCTTGTTCCTGTGGTGGTACCAAAGCCACATGTGTACCATCAATGGACCCAATTACATGGGGCATCCCTCCCAGGACATAGAAATCACCCTTGACATCTGTCAACTCCTCAGGAGTAGGAAATGTGATGAATTCATCAAGGTGCTCCAAGATGGCTGCTAAAACATCATGCAGGACACAGCTGAACATTGTTTGTGACATGCCACCAACATCAGCTATGGTGAATTAAAACGTACCTGTGGCAAAAAAATGTAGGCTGCCATCACCTTCATCTTTGGGGTCAGTGCAGTAGGATACCTGTGTCACGGTTGGAGGTGTGGTGCCAGCCTGTTGGTCAAGTCCTCAATCAACTGTTGAGTGAATCCGTAACGTTGGATGCAGGCACGTTCCCTCATGGCACCCAAGTCTGGCATTAGTCTTGGAACAGGTGATGCCCTGCAAGACATTGTTTGGATGAATGAAGATTGAGAGTCGGCCAACATCAATGTCAATGAACATAGCACATGCTACACTGCTAATACACATCAGGTAACTATGGATTTGGGTGTGTGCAATACATCCAGGACACATATTCAAGCTTGCTGGCGCTTCTACAAAAAGCCAGATACACCTGTTGATTGTCAAGTCTACATAACATGCCCTGAAATGAGCTGGGTGCCTGTCTGAGTGAACAGCCAGAGATATCACCGGCGTTACACACATCCACATAGCTGCATTGGAAGGATGTCATTTCATCCAGACAGCTGACTGCAAGGCACACGCACAGGTCACATGGATTGTCAAATGTACATATCAAACACATTGCGATGAAGGGGTACACGTGCAACAATAAAACACAGCCATTGAGACAACGCACACATGTATGACTGGGAAAATATGATGCACGATGCACACAGACCCTACAGCCGTGGGAATCCACATGTGGCATGGTGTGCGTTGATGTGTTCAATGCCCATCTCCACACAGACCCCTGTTGGATGCACCAACAGCAGATGCAGTTGACGGGACACTGACATCAAGCTCATGGGAACACATGACACACACCTGACATAGTCCCAAAGGGGCATGGTGATCGAGACCTGGCATCAGGAGACAGGTGCGGGTGTTGATGACTGTGCCATCCCACTGCTGCTGTGCATGACACAGTTGGACTACAGACACACATGTGGCAAGTGGCAAGGTGATGTGTGCCACATAGTGCCCCATCACACATGACATGTGTCCACAGGTCATCACACATCAATTGTGCAACTAGATGAGATGACCTATGCAATATCACTGGCTAACACACCTAGGGCCTGCACATGAACGTATGCAATGACAAGTACTTGATGGACATCCATGTGCGACTCGTAGTCCTCCATTCCTGTCATGTGTACGCCTGTATTACCATTGTAAGCGTGTGAAATGAGTACACGTATGTGTACGCACTGTAATACTAGTTCATGCACCGTACGTGTAGTACTAGTGCGTACCCGTACGTGTACTACCTTAGTACACGTACGTGTACGCAATAGTAGTACACGTACCCGTACGTGTACTACTATTGTGTACACGTACATGTACTAAGGTAGTACACGTACGGGTACGCACTAGTAGTAGACGTACTGTGCATGCACTAGTAGTACAGTGCGTACCTGTACGTGTACTACCTTAGTACACGTACGTGTACGCACTAGTAGTACCACGTACTGTGCATGCACTAGTAGTACAGTGCGTACCCGTACGTGTACTACCTTACCTGTACGTGTACTACCTTAGTACACGTACGTGTACGCACTAGTAGTAAACGTACTGTGCATGCACTAGTAGTACAGTGCGTACCCGTACGTGTACTACCTTAGTACACGTACATGTATGCACTAGTAGTACACGTACCCGTACGTGTACTACTATTGCGTACACGTATGTGTACTAAGGTAGTACACGTACGGGTATGCACTAGTAGTACACATACTGTGCATGCACTAGTAGTACAGTGCATACCCGTACGTGTACTACCTTAGTACACGTACGTGTACGCACTATTATTATTATTATTAAGGAATTTTGTAAAGCGCATGGTTACGAACCCCGGCGTGTCCCCGCGCTGAGTAAGAAGTGAACGGCGGCTAAAGTAGGGAGGTTACATCAGCGCTGAGCGAAAGAGATGAGTTTTTAACGCTCTGCGGAATTTAGCCTCTGAAGGCTCGAGGCGCAGCTCCATCGGGAGCATATTCGAATTCTTGGCAGCAAGAAACCTGAAAGATCTCCCCCCCATTCGTGCTTTGTGGATTTTGGGGATGACTACTAGTCCGGTGCCAGAGGATCTGAGCACCCGCTCCGGTCTATAGGGGGTAATGAGATTGTGAAGGAGTGCGGGCGCCCTGCCCATGATAATGCGGTGACACATGCAGAGTGCTTTGAAGGTAATACTTTCTCTGACCGGAAGCCAGTGAAGGGACTTCAGAGCAGCTTTAGAGGCCGATCTTCTAGGAAGCCTCAGCACCAGCTGGGCTGTGGCATTTTGAAGTACTTGGAGACGATTAAGGCTTCTCGCTGTTATTCCCAGATAAAGGACGTTAGAATAATCGAGTCTAGATGTGACCAAGGCATGTACAAGGGTCTGCCTTGCACTAACTGGGAGTAAATCGAGGATTTTCCTTAGACTCTTGAGCATACCGAAGCATGATCCGACCACCCGATTAATCTGGGGAGTAAATGATAGGTCGGAGTCAAACATCACTCCCAGATTTTTGGCCTGTTGACAAGGCACTGGAGTGGAGCCCAGGCATGCTGGCCACCAAGCCGATGACCACACAGTCGGTCCACCCCCTACCACGAGCACTTCAGTTTTGGACCCATTTAGCTTCAGGCATTTGTCAGACATCCAGGATGCAAGCTCCTGCATGCAAGCACTGAAGCTGGATGGCGCAACATCAGGTGCTCGTGATTGCGAGATGACCAACTGTGTATCATCTGCATATGACACTAATTGGATGTCATGACTTTCCACAATGGTGGCGACAGGGGAGACATAAAGGTTAAACAGGGTAGGGCTCAGGGCGGAGCCCTGGGGGACTCCTTGATCAAGATTGAACACACGAGAGTAGTGTTCTCCCTGTCTAACCTGAATGCCCCTATCAGTAAGGAAAGATTGGATCCACCTCAGCGCTGACCCAGTGATTCCTCCTTTATTAAGACACTGTAGCAAGGTGAAATGTGCTACAGTGTCAAAGGCTGCACTTAGGTCAAGTAAAATGAGGGCCATAGTGTGCCCCTCATCGACCCTTTGCCTGATGGTCTCAGTGGCCCTGAGTAGTGCAGACTCAGTAGAGTGGCGTGCATGAAAGCCAAACTGAGTTGTATGGAGCAGGTTGGCTTTCTCCACAAAAGCCATCAGTTGAGATTAGCCACCTTTTCTGCCACTTTGGCCAGGTAGGGGAGGAGAGCAATAGGACAGAGATTGTCCAGCCTGTCCCAACTAAGATTAGGTTTTTTTTGGAGCGGGAGTACTACAGCCTGCTTCCAACTTTTGGGTACAGTGCCGGATCTGAAGGAGAGATCCAAAACATCTCTAATATATGGTTCAAGGGTCTCAATACTCTCTCCAAGAAGTTTCGGTGATGCAGGATCGCGAGGGGATCCTGACTTAATGGAGCAACATATCTGCTGGAGCTCGTCAGGAGAAGGGGTGAAAAAGTTGAACAGGCACCCACATCGACCAATATGCTCTCACTGAATTCTGTTCCCTTTTCCTTCCCCCCCGAAAAAGTGGAATAAATAGTAGCCACCTTATCAGAAAAGAAGGCAGTAATGCGGTTACAGGATTCCTCTGAGACCGAGGACGGATCAACCGATGAGCCACAGAGAGCAATTTCCTTGTAGATTTTAAATAGCTCCTTGGTAGAGTTATTAGCTTCTCCTATCCTTCCTGAAAAATAGATTGATTTGGCACGCCTGATCAAACTATGATATTCTCTACGTTTATCTATGTACCTTTGTTTTGCTAGATCGAGGTAAGCCACCCTCCACTGTCTTTCTAGTTGTTTACACTCTGCTTTCGCTAAGCGAAGTTCATCGTTGTACCAGGGGGCGGATCTCTGGAGTCTACTACAAGGATTTTTGTGACAGAGAGGGGCTATGTCATCTAAAGCATTCTTAATGCGGCCTTCTAGTCTATCCGATGCAGTAACAACATCCTCGCCTCCTGGTCTGCCACCTTTAGTCAGAGCAATATCGAGCTTAGCTTTAGAAAAGGCAGTCCATTTACGGCTCATATATTTAGAGTTGGTAGGCTTATGGATATTGCTGATAGGGATATTTATTATAAAAGGCACTAAGAAATGGTCGGACCAGGAGACAGGAAAGGGGGCCTTAACTTTAATGTCTTCCCAGTTGGCAAAGATAGGGTCCAATAAGTGGCCCTTTTGATGGGTCGGGGTCTTGGATCTGATGAGCAATTGGAGGGAGTGTAGTTGCTGACAGAAGTCAGTGGCTCCTTTGTCCTGTTGGTCATCCAGATGGATGTTAAGGTCGCCTAAGAGCATAAGCTTGTCCCTACGCAGAGCGGCTTCTGTTATGCCTTCAACTAGGCTGGTAGTAAAGTGGGTAAAAGGACCCGGAGCACGATAAACCAAGAAGCCCTTCATCGTGTTACCATCGTTAACCTTGATGGAAAAGGCTCCTGTCTCACTATCAGCGATAGCGAGAGGTTCAAATTGGCAGCATAGTGGCTGCTTAAAGATTATAGCTATTCCACCACCTCTACCCACGGTTCTGTCCAGTCGTACTATGGCATAGCCAGTGGGGAGAGAAGCGACTATGTCCGGTTCAGAATTGGGGTCAAGCCAAGTCTCAGTAAGAAATAGGAGGTCGAGTTTCATATCTGTGAGCAACTCGAATATATCAAGACTGTGCTTCCGCATAGATCTAGTATTAAGTAGTCCACATGTAAGCCTGCTATTCTCAGCCTTAAGTGCAGATCTAATACGCCAATTATACTGACATTCTTTACAGTTATTAGTGTCTTCCGCCTCAAGACTATGGAAGCAGGCTTTAGAAAAAGCCGGACAGAAGGCTCGAAGTTGTTGCGCGCTCCAGCAAATTACTGTCCTTTTTCGGGCAAGGGTTATGGCCCCTGTCCCCGGTCGGCCGCGGACGGGCGCAGACAGGCTTGCCTTGGGCGCGCCGGCGGTGCACCCGCTGCGCGCGCCCGCTGCGCGCGTCCGCTGCGCGCTCGCGTAGGCATCGTCCTTAAGTAGGGGCCAATGAGGAAGCCTAGAACGCTAACCTCAAAGCTCCCAAGATGGCGGCTCCGCCTTGCAACGGCGGTAAATAAGAACAGTGCAAATAAGGCTCAACAGAGCGAAATTGTGCAAAATAAGCAAAGAGAAGGGAAGTAGTAGCAATGTTCAGTTAAAAAACAGTTAAAAGCAATTTAGTACCACGTACGCTAGCCGCGCGTTCACTATACACCCGGCTCAAGCCTCAGGTGTCTTGGGCGCGCACGGGTAGGCAGCAACCTTAAGTAGGGGCCAATGAGGAAGCCTAGAACGCTAACCTCAAAGCTCCCAAGATGGCGGCTCCGCCTTGCAACGGCGGTAAATAAGAACAGTGCAAATAAGGCTCAACAGAGCGAAATTGTGCAAAATAAGCAAAGAGAAGGGCAGTAGCAGCAATGTTCAGTTAAAAAACAGTTAAAAGCAATTTAGTACCACGTACGCTAGCCGCGCGTTCACTATACACCCGGCTCAAGCCTCAGGTGTCTAGTAGTACACGTACTGTGCATGCACTAGTAGTACAGCTCGTACCCGTATGTGTACTACCTTAGTACATGTACGTCTACGCAATATGTACACGTACGTGTACTAAGGTAGTACACGTACGGGTATGCACTGTACTACTAGTGCATGCACAGTGCGTGTACTACTAGAGCGTACACGTACGTGTACTAAGGTAGTACACGTACGGGTATGCACTGTACTACTAGTGCATGCACAGTGCGTGTACTACTAGAGCGTACACGTACGTGTACTAAGGTAGTACATGTACGGGTACGCACTGTACTACTAGTGCATGCACAGTACGTGTACTACTAGTGCGTACCCATACGTGGACTACTATTGCGTGCACGTATGTGTACTAAGGTAGTACACGTACATGTACGCACTAGTACTACACGTATGGGTACGTGTACTACTATTGCGTACACGTACGTGCACTAAGGTAGTACACGTACGGGTACGCACTAGTAGTACATGTACTCTGCATGCACTAGTAGTACAGTGCGTACCCGTATGTGTACTACCTTAGTACACGTATGTGTACGCACTAGTAGTACACGTACTGTGCATGCACTAGTAGTACAGTGCGTACCCGTGCGTGTACTACCTTAGTGCATGTACGTGTACGCAATAGTAGTCCACGTACGTGTACGCACTAGTAGTACACGTGCCTGTCAAACGCACTGTCCAACTGGTGCCATAGGCGTACGTGTGAAACGCACCGTACACCCAAAATCATTGCGTGTGTACGCTTCGTTTCACCATTGTACTGGTGCCGTAGGGGTACGTGTGAAACGCACCGTACCTGTGTGTGGATTTTAAAATTACATAGGGGACACATAAGGGACAAGTATTAGGCCCTAAATGCATGCTGGTTGTCATGGAGACAGAGTTTTCAGTTGAAAAGTGTCGATCAGGTGTCCTGGAACAGTCATTTGGCCACAAAATACAATGTTGCAAAGTGGTTGTTGACTTGACATGATGCTCAAAATTTGAACGATGCGAATGCTGTCATTGGTGTATGTTTAAAGGGATTGGAGTAAACGTACGATGCTAATGAGTCTGATCAATCACTATGTACTCCTCTGAATGAATGCCCCTCAGCCAAACAGATATAAGGCAGCCAGAACCCATGAGAGGGCACTTGCCTGCACAACTTTCCAGTCGACAACATTGCTGCTGTCTCTGCTTCCTCTGGACCATGTCACGTACTGTGGAGAGGGCCCAGCCATTCACCCATGAGGAGAATCAGGCATTGCTGGACACCCTCCTCCCACAGTACCCCAGCCTGTATGGCAGACCAGGGGAGCAGGTGAGTGCTGAGTCCACTAGCTTTGCCTATGCACCTGTTGTGTGACTGTCAATATTGTGTCCAGGCTATGTTGTTTAGAGTGGGTCCCAGGGTGGGTGACATGCTGATGTCTGTCATGCAGAGCCTGATGTAGTTCCTGTGTGCACTCCTCACTTGCATTGTGCTTACTGTGACTTTCACTGCCTAGTGCATGACACATTCAGCCTGTGAAATCCTTGGTGGATTTTTTTCCTATTGTCCTGAGTTGATTCAGTGGTCCCCCCGGTGTGCCAGGTGACTGTACCCACAGATGTGTATGAGTTGAGTGGACCTGTGGTGAGAGTGTCCAAATGATGTGTACGACCTCATGGACATTGATGTGTGTCAATATTCCTTTACATGTGGGTGAGTGTCTATGTGAAGTGTTGCGCAACACCTGCATGGAGGTGGCAACATATCTACCCATCTGATGTGACAAGTAAGCCGTGCTGTGTGTCTGACTTGCATAGCTAGCATGACACCTGTGACACCCCACTGGCAAGTGGCACATGTGCAGAGTGAGGGTTGTATCTGCTGTTGTCAATGACAGGCGAGTGATCTGTGCTTGGGTGTGTCTCTGTCTAGTATGCTGAGGGTGCGTCAGTGGAGTGGGACATGTGACTGATTGGCACGTGCTGGCCATCAGCCTGCTGTTGCATGTGCTGCACAGTGTGTGGCATGATCAGTGAGTGTGTCACAACCCTCATACCAACCGGTTGACTTTCAATGCCATGTAGTGCATTGGGGCTTGCACACAGGCCAATTTCTTATTGTGTATGATGTAATTCCTGTCTGCATCCTATGCCCTGTTCAACATTTCTAAGAGGTTCAAATGTGTGTCTCGGGGACATGGAGCAGGTGTATTGATGTTGTGTCACTTTGTCATCCTGACAGGTAACTGCCTACAAGAAGGGGGTGATCTGGAACCACATTGTCAGGGCCGTGAGATGTGAGGGGGAGCTTAGTCGCCAGCTGCCACAGGTCCGCAAGAGGTGGCAGGACATCCGGTGCTGGATCCGGCGGATCGCCCTGGTCCAGCTGGGGCTCGACAGTCCTCGCCCCCACGGCGGACGCCGACGGCTGACCCCCCAAATGAAACGTGTCCTGGCGGTGGTCTTCCCAGACCTCGATAGGCAGTTACAGGAGAGACTGCAGCAAGGAGGGGGTAGGTACATGGCTGTTTGTCGTGTTATGTGTCGCAAGCTTTTGTAAGTGCTCTGTAGCCTGGATACACTCCCAGAGTTGATATGTGCAGTGCATTTTCTGTTCCCCAATGTCACCTGTTGCTCTTTTTCATCCCTTCCCCTCCTTGACATGTGTCCCCTGGTCTGTGTGTAATCACATTTGCCCATGGTCATCTAGGGTGCCAGTAAATCTAAGTGCACATTGCTTTCTGCATCATGTGGGAGGGTGGTCTGTGACTTGTGTTGGTACCTTCCCTGTGCCATGACCTGTCCACGATGTTGGGGGTCCATAGTTGTTGTCACTGATGCTGATTCTCCACATAGGAGTGTGAGCTTTCAACTGGACACCCTTGCAGTATGCATGACCAATGTTGTGGCCTCAGACATGATGTGCATGAGTGTGAGATATGCATAGTGCCATGACGGTTGAACATGGTACAGTCAGCTCATTCCAGGACCACGGAGCAGTGTGCCCAATACAGTCCCCTGAGACACCCTGGCCTCCTAATCATGTGTGTCATCCAACACAGTGCACATTCTCTGTGTGTTCTGCATAGGTCTGCCTCTGTGGCATTGTTCCCTGGCCTAGTTTGTATTTTGCTAATGTGTGCTACCTGTGTCCACTGGACAGGGATACACCATTTTGCTTGTGCATACTCACACTGGCCAGTGCCTGTGTGGCTATTCACAACAATCTGTTGATGGTTGTTTGTCACAAATATGTGTTTGCAGCCCCAGGAGGTGATGTTGTGTAAATGAAGCAAGTTTTCAAGCACAGTTGTTGTAACCCAGAATAAGAGGTGTCAGTTCTTGATCTGTATCAATCACATTGACTCAGGTATTGGGGGGGGGGTGCAGGAGAGGCATACATGTGCAACCCTGATTTTTCTTTGCCTGGTCTGACTTGTGTGTGAGAATTGCCTGTACAAAAATACACTGTGCAGTGCCCCTGTGATGCTGGTCATTGCTTAATGTTCGTTCTTTGCAGCCTGTGTCATTTTTTGACCAACATGAATCCTGCTCATACATTTTTTGCAACTGTGTGTGGTTCTGATGGAACGCAGTTTGGACTTTGTGTGCTGACATCTGTGTGTACATTCTGGCTTGCCATGAGGGTGTCACCACAGTACAGCTGGGCTTTTTTACCACCCAATTGCAGGCCCATTAGCTTATGCATTGTCCTGGGTGTTGACATGTGTGCCACTCCAGATGACAGGCATTAGGTCATATGTGTAGCCAACTGTTTAATGAGGTGACAGATGTCCTGGTGACAACTGACATAATTAAAGTTGTTACTCTTAAAAAATTGTACCTTGGCACTCACAGCACTTGTCAACAGTTGTTGGAAATTTGATGATTTGTGTTAAGAACACTGATGTGCCTGCATGAAAAAAGTCTACCAAGGAAGCGCACACCAAACGACATTTCAACTTTCATGGAACACACTGGCACCTTTTCAAAGAAGCCACTGTTCTAATTAAATGGTGTTGCAGATTCTCCATATATATGTTCCCACAGTGGTCTTGATTTTGTGAGACTCCTTTGTAGTTGGTGATACAAACTAACGAGTCTTAAGACATCAAGACCTCCGTGGGCCCATGTATATGTACTTTCTGCAACACCATTTATTTCTAACAGTGGCTTCTCAGAAAAGGTGCTAGCTTCTTCAATCACAGTGTACATGTACTTTTGTGTGCACTGCCTTGTGCGACATATTGCATGCAGGCACATGAGTGTTCTTTTCACGAAATGGCCAATTGGCACATTCAAAACATGTAGATTGGGTAAATTCTTGTGAGTCCCAAGGTAACAACATTTGTTCGTTTTGTGTTCCTAAGGACTTACAGGTCTCTGAGTGTGGTGACACCTTGAGTATTGAGGTGTGTTAGTTTACCTTGAGTGCATCACTACTGTGTCTTTCAGGCTAAACAAGAGGTGTCATGACTTCATTGTATTGCTGTGCTCACCGGTTCACAGACGCTAGCTTCTCAGTGTATTTCTCATTCAAGTTGTGGCCTTTTGTGTATGTATTTTCCTGGTGTCAAAGTGGCATTGTGGGTCTACCAACTGGGCAGTACAGGGCTTACATATGTGCGTAGTAATCTAGCTGTTACTCATGATGCATTGCCTGATATGCACTGGGACCAATTTTTCTTGTGCTCTTGTGTCAGATGTATACAGGTGACTGATGCATTTTGGTTTCTTCTCCTTGCCCACAGCATCATCATCCGAAAGCGAGGGAGACACCTGCATGGACCTTGAGGAGGGACCCAGCAACAGTGCCACCAGTGCTGTGGAGGCAGAAGGAGCCAGTGGCACGGAGGGCGAGGGGAGTCAGTCGGAGGATCTGTCTGGAGGTGAGAGCATGTACGAGGCCGACGGGTCCGAGGCTGACCTCCTTGAGGAGGCGGAGGATGCTACAACAACTGGCAGCATCCCACCATCTGTACCCGCCTCCTTCATTGACATCTCCGCCCTCCCAGTTGCTCCCGTCCCTTCTGTCCATGCAGGGTCCCACCGTGTCTCCTTCGGACCAGACACCGCACCCCCTGCCCCTGTCACCCCTGCTGCCCTCAGTGAAGAGTCTGTGGACACACTGCAGCAGTTGCAGGTTGGTCAGGCATCAGTGCTGCATGTCCTCCATGGACACACTAAACTGCTCACACAGTTGGTGTCGTTCGTGGAGGGCATGTCATCAATGATGTCTGAGCAATGCAGGATTCTGCGGTCCATGGACTCTTCACTGACGGAAGCAGTTTCTCTCCTGCGGCGCTCCGTCCCCCTACCCCGGACCCATCCACACTGCCCTCTCCCATGCCTGCCCAACGCACACACAGACAGTCACGGGCACGCACCCCAACAGACACATCCAGCACACCCCCAAGTAAGGCACAGTGCACACCTCCTGGCATGCACACTCAGGGGGATGTAGGCACACCCACAGGGTCTGGGGGCAAACGAAAGACACGCAGCCACAGTCAGAGTCCGCAGTCCTCACAACCCAGTTCCTCCAAAACCACTCCCCTTAGCTCCCCTGCCAAACTGTCACCGAAGGAGCTCTACATGGGTGAGCTGGCCCTCACCCCCACTGTGACACCACCCCGCAAGCGGCCGAGGAAGTCCCCAGGCAGGGGAGTTGAGTCCACCCCCGTGTCCATCCCCTCCCCCATGAGCGCTGCACCCCATCCCTCGGCCACCCCCCCCCTCCGTTGGCCCTGGGGTATCTTCAGGTGCAGGGGTTACTCTGCGCCGAGCTCACCTCCACCTTTGGCGCTGCCCCACCCCCTGTGGTGGAGACGTCCAGCCCTGCACCCACCACACCTACCCAACCCATTCCTGTCCCTGCGGTGCCTGGTCCTGCCACAGATGATGCCCCCCCCCGGTCGACAAACCTTGAGGTTACTTTGTGCAGGCAAGGTAGGAGTGGACACGGTCCCCTACGTCCACCCTAAAAAAGGACTGGCCATTGGCCTTTGGACATAGTGTCTTCTTAATTTATTATTTTTATGTGCTGAATAAAGCCTTTTCTTTTACTTTCAAAACTATTGCATTTCAGGTACTTGATGTTGGTGATGAGGATCATGAAGTTGGTGTTCTGGTAATGTGTTAGGGTTCTGAGAAATGATTTGGTATGATGGTCATGAGGTGGACCATGGTATCTGTGTGCCATCACAATGTCTGTGCAAATAATCATTGGTGGTGTCTGTTCATTTTGGTGGGAGACATTGTCCCAAGGAGTGTTCCTACCTCTGTGGCACCTGACATGTTCCCTGCAAACAGTTGCACAATTGTTCTGCTGACCTGTGTCAACATTTAGTTTGTTGGTGATGGATCCCTTCAACAATGGCCATGCCTGCTCACCGATGTCTCCTGCTGAATCGTCTGTGCCATCCTTGCCAGTCACTGTACTTGAGTTTTGGGTGTGTAGGAATGGCATCAGAGTCCAATTGCCCCTTTTCAGCACTATGCATGTGTGTAATCACGGACAACCACACAAATGGTACGTGTCATGCAGGGTATTTGGGCACCTGACTCACAATTGTGGGCATTGTATCTATTGGCATTGAGCCCTATTCCTTCCATGAGAGACAACATTTTGGTGGCTGGACCTGCACCTGGACATTCCTATCAGTCCTGGGATGTGCGTGACAGTGTGTGTTCCCTTTGGCTATCTTAGTTTTGTATGCAGTTACATGACTATACAGTCTGTTGGCATGAAATCAGGGTGTATATTGTGCTGCATCCGCCATGGGTGGGTATGCATGTGTTATATGTCCTCACACCAACATGTGGTGTGTCATGCAGTGTGTAAAATACATCCATCCTCCTGGGAGTGGGACACTGCTGGGAGTCCTCTGCACCCACCCCTCATATGTCTGTCCACTGCTGGGAGTCCTCTGCACCCACCCCTCAGATGTGTGTCAACTGCTGGGAGTCCTCTGCACCCACCCCTCAGATGTCTGTCCACTGCTGGGAGTCCTCTGCACCCACCCCTCATATGTCTGTCCACTGCTGGGAGTCCTCTGCACCCACCCCTCAGATGTCTGTCCACTGCTGGGAGTCCTCTGCACCCACCCCGCATATGTCTGTCCACTGCTGGGAGTCCTCTGCACCCACCCCTCATATGTCTGTCCACTGCTGGGAGTCCTCTGCACCCACCCCTCATATGTCTGTCCACTGCTGGTAGTGATATGCACCCACCCCTCATATGTCTGGACGCTGCTGGTAATGATATGCACCCACCCCTCATATGTCTGGACGCTGCTGGTAGTGATATGCACCCACCCCTCATATGTCTGTCCACTGCTGGGAGTCCTCTGCACCCACCCCTCATATGTCTGTCCACTGCTGGTAGTGATATGCACCCACCCCTCATATGTCTGGACGCTGCTGGTAATGATATGCACCCACCCCTCATATGTCTGGACGCTGCTGGTAGTGATATGCACCCACCCCTCATATGTCTGTCCACTGCTGGGAGTCCTCTGCACCCACCCCTCATATGTCTGTCCACTGCTGGTAGTGATATGCACCCACCCCTCATATGTCTGGACGCTGCTGGGAGTCCTCTGCACCCACCCCTCAGATGTCTGTCCACTGCTGGGAGTCCTCTGCACCCACCCCTCAGATGTCTGTCCACTGCTGGGAGTCCTCTGCACCTACCCCTCATATGTCTGTCCACTGCTGGGAGTCCTCTGCACCAACCCCTCATATGTCTGTCCACTGCTGGGAGTCCTCTGCACCCATCCCTCAGATGTCTGTCCACTGCTGGGAGTCCCCTGCAACCACCCCTCATATGTCTATCCACAGCTGGGAGTCCTCAGCACCCACCCCTCATATGTCTGTCCACTGCTGGTAGTGATATGCACCCACCCCTCATATGTCTGTCCACTACTGGGAGTCCTCTGCACCCACCCCTCACATGTCTGTCCACTGCTGGGAGTCCTCTGCACCCACCCCTCATATGTCTGTCCACTGCTGGTAGTGATATGCACCCACCCCTCATATGTCTGTCCACTGCTGTTAGTCCTCTGCACCCACCCCTCATATGTCTGTCCACTGCTGGTAGTGATATGCACTCACCTCTCATATGTCTGGACGCTGCTGGGAGTCATATGCACCCACCCCTCATATGTCTGTCCACTGCTGGTAGTGATATGCACCCCCCCTCATATGTCTGTCCACTGCTGGTAGTGATATGCACCCACCCCTCATATGTCTGTCCACTGCTGGGAGTCCTCTGCACGCACCCCTCATATGTCTGTCCACTGCTGGTAGTGATATGCACCCACCCCTCATATGTCTGGACGCTGCTGGGAGACATATGCACCCACCCCTCATATGTCTGGATGCTGCTGGGAGTCATATGCACCCACCCCTCATATGTCTGTCCACTGCTGGGAGTCCTCTGCACCCACCCCTCAGATGTCTGTTCACTGCTGGTAGTGATATGCACCCACCCCTCATATGTCTGTCCACTGCTGGGAGTCCTCTGCACCCACCCCTCATATTTCTGGACGCTGCTGGGAGTCATATGCACCCACCCCTCATATGTCTGTCCACTGCTGGGAGTCCTCTGCACCCACCCCTCAGATGTCTGTCCACTGCTGGTAGTAATATGCACCCACCCCTCATATGTGTGTCCACTGCTGGGAGTCCTCTGCACCCACCCCTCAGATGTCTGTCCACTGCTGGGAGTCCTCTGCACCCACCCCTCAGATGTCTGTGCACTGCTGGGAGTCCTCTGCACCCACCCCTCATATGTCTGTCTACTACTGGGAGTCCTCTGCACCCACCCCTCAGATGTCTGTCCACTGATGGGAGTCCTCACCACCCACCCCTCTTATGTCTGTCCACTGCTGGGAGCCCTCTGCACCCACCCCTCAGATGTCTGTCCACTGCTGGGAGTGATATGCACCCACCCCTCAGATGTCTGTCCACTGCTGGGAGTCCTCTGCACCCACCCCTCAGATGTCTGTCCACTGCTGGTAGTGATATGCACTCACCCCTCATATGTCTGGACACTGCTGATAGTGATATGCACCCACCCCTCATATGTCTGGACACTGCTGGTAGTGATATGCACCCACCCCTCATATGTCTGGACGCTGCTGGGAGTCATATGCACCCACCCACACACCCCCTTCGGGCTGTACACTGCTGGCCTGGACCTACACACACACCAATATGAAGGTAACATGCTGGGCCAGTCCTCTAGGCCCACATTCCTGGCGTGTGTACGCATCGTATCCCAAATTTACTGCTGCCGTAACGAGGTATGTATGGTACGCACCGTACCCATGCATTCATGCGTGGGTACGGTCCGTATCTGAGTTGTAATGGTGCCGTAGGGGTACGTGTGGTATGCACTGTACCCACGCATTCATGCGTGGGTACGGTCTGTACCTGAGTTGGCATGGTGCTGTAGAGGTACGTGTGGTATGTGGTGCAGATCAGAGCTTCCGAATCCCCTCTACTTCCACGGATGGAGTGATCTCACAGTCACACACGCACACACACATCACACGCTGGTGGGGCCCATTACACCAACATTCATCCTACCACTCTTATCCGTGCCATGTATAAGGGAAACACACCTTTTGATATCTATCCGATCTGCCTATACTTTGAGGTCAATGCGACCAGCTTAGTTGCTTGTAAATCTAGCGAAGAACATTTCATAGATTTCACAAATAAATTCAATAAACATGACAAGAAATAACCACCCGAGACAGAAATTCAAACAGTTTGTTCATTTATCTAAAATTTCAGGAAAAGCCAATTAAATGCGAAATCATTTTTCTCATATTTACCTATTCTGTCTAAATGTCAGATCCTAAGTCAGAACCGGTCCTCTTTAGGAGAATTAGAGTTTCCTGCCGTCATGTAGAGTCGCCGTCCTCTCCGTCAGCATAGGGACCTCGGATCATCAGCTCGGGAAGAAGTGGCGCTAAACCTCTCTAGCCTACTATTATTTAGACTAAAATTTACATTCTATAAAGTTACAATTCTTTGTTCAGAACGGATGAATGGCGGAAATAATGTCATCTTGGTACTTTTTCGATATTATGCGAGATTTTCTCACGCATAGATTGTCCCAAATAATGAATAGCAGAATTGAACGTCCATGACTAATTCGTTACATCTACGGATGTCTCTACTAGGTAAATTTGTTTCAATAGTGAGTTCATTATAAGTTCATATGCAACATTTCCATCTTCCAGGGGCACTTGGCTGCGTTCCTGGACTTGTCGTCATGTTTATGGCTTTTCAGTTCATCAGAGGTGCAAGGTCACAGGCAGCGCAAAGCCTTTTTGTAAAATTTCCATCTACTCGAATGCAGGCTGCGGGTGGAGGCCATCTTGTAGTAGGCTACATTAGTCAACTTAAGTAAAAATAAACATAAAACAGAATTACTGCATAGAAATGATTATACAGTGTTATTCCCCTGCTAATACCCTTATGTGTGTGTATTTATCTAGCCATTTGCGACTTCAAAAGCCATTATTGCATATTAATTAAAAGCGCAAACACAATAACATCACATAAGCAACATTGATTTCTGTCAGTTTGCTCACCAACTTAGTTCACTTATTATTGTAGCCATGCAATAACATTCCCACGTGTAATTCTCTTGTAAATAAGGTTGATTAGACAACATTTGACAAACTTTTAATACTTAATAATTAATCAGTAGTACTTTTAGTTATAACATGCGAAAATGAAACAGGTATTCGGTTTTAAAGTAAAAACCCTGCTCCATCAATCCCCCCTTTGGTGATATATAATCACCACAAAAATCAAAACCCCAAAAATCAATTTAGTTTCCCCTTTTGGAAAGATTCAAAATATCTTCTTGTTCTTGTTTTTTTTTTTTTTTTTAATCCCTAGTTTCCATCTCATCTTCCTTTTTAGTTTCTATATACATGCTTTCTCTTAGCTCTTCTAATTCTATTTCTTGTGGATCTCTTTCTGGTTTCTTTTGTCTTCTTTTAACAATTTCTTTTGTATTTTTCTTTTTATTTCTTCTATATCTACAACACATACATCCTAATCTAAGAATCAATAATGCAACAATTACACATGTTAATGGAAATAATATCTTACCAAATATGGTACTACCTATCTTAGCTACAAAATTCTTAATAGCAATCATCTTATTAGCCATTTTAGTCCAGATACTTTCAGCTTCCAGTGGTACTAATTCTTCATGCAAATCAGTGATATTTTTGATATAGACTTTTAGATCTTTACTTTCATCAGGAATGTAAGTGCAACAATGTTGAACTTTCAGCATTCCACAGACTCCACCCTCTTTTGCCAAAAGAATATCAAGGGCAAGTCGATTTTGCATCGCCATAGCACGCAAAGCAACCATTTCTGTATTAACCAAAAGATAGCCTCCAGCGGTGCTTGTTGACAAACGATCCACCACTGTTGACAGCTTCCGAATGCCAAATGCATTCAAAGAAATTCCCACTGCTGGAATTAAAGCTCCAAAAATATCTCCTACAATTTCTGTCCATGTTTCTCTTCTATAGCGTGTTAATGTGTTAGAATGTTCAGCATCATCTACTCTATCCATGTGAAAAATCTTTGGAAAGACCAGGCCAACATAACATGTACCAAACCAATGGTCAGGCAAACGGTAATAAGCCTTGTTCCCACAAATATAATATACTCCCGGAAAAACTGGATCTTCTCCTCCTCTAAATCCCCATCCGGTTGCAATAAAGTATGTATCATGGCATTCACTAGTCCCTATGAAATAATAATCATATTGGGATCTCTTCCTTGTAATGCACAGTTTGCCTTTCTGTGGGGCATCTATAGCCATAGTTGGACTGGCTCCATTTTTCAACTCCTTTTCTTTTTCAATATCCCACATTGGGTCACTCATTTTATGCCCTTCCGCTTTCTTGTGCATATTCAATCTTCTTCTCTCAACCATGTCTAGAAAATTCTTCTCCTCTCCTTTCAAACTGCAAGTTAAATTATTTCTAAAAACATATTCTAAGGTTAATTCTTTGGTTTCTAAAAAAATCTCACCTAAAGTGTTAGCATCCCTTGCAGGATTCAGTGCTTTATTCATAGGCAATTGCCCAAGAATATTATCTATATTAGACATATTGTAATCTAATTTCCCTAACTGATAAAATATACTAATCAACACACTACAGGAAATTCCATACGTAGCCGGAAGATGATTATAAGTCACTCCTTCCGAAACAGAGGCAGGTAATTGCATGCAGACGTAGCAATCCCTTACTTCCATTGTCTTTACGTACTCATACAACAATTTAGAAAAAACATTGCTAGAAAAATCATTAATTGACCTATCCTTATGTATATGTATATTGCTAGTTCTAGTCGGTATTATTTTCTGTGAACTTTTCCCTACATTAGTTTTGTTCTCAGTATGACCTTCTAAAGTGTCTATAGTGACTCTAAATGAAATCAATAGAGCAAGCACTCTCCAAAGCAGCATTAATAAACCTGTACAGCAGCAGCACATTTTGCACCATCTTTTCAAAAAGGTACATCTACTTTTATTATTCTCAGTGTTAGCCATTTTATTTATTTGACCGTGTCTTTTGACTTAGCCTCTTCTACTCCTCTACTGAACTTTAAGGGCAACAAGTACCCTCCAGATTATTACAATCTACTAATTTTAGTATTACTTTTTCTTCTCTTCTCCAAGATTTTCCTTGGATTTACTCAATTTGGATTTTCATCACTTTTCACTGTCTCTTCATCATCATCAAACTGTATCAGGTCCTGAACATCCGTCTCTTCTCCAATGTCGGACAAGATAACTCTCAGGATTCCTACAGTTTCTTCTTCAGCAACCTCCTTTAGTAAAGCCTCCTCTGGACTTCCTTGGCTGTCCGCCTCTTCTCCTTCTTCAGGCAGTGCCACATATGTCCATTCCGGTGACTTGTACGTCTGGTTTGGTTTTCTTACTCTTTTAGTTCTCTCAGGTATCTTTGTTTCTTCTTCTTCAGTTGGATTTTGACTTGACACTTCGTTCACTTGTTCAGCT
This sequence comes from Triturus cristatus, assembly GCF_964204655.1. Taxonomy (NCBI): domain Eukaryota; kingdom Metazoa; phylum Chordata; class Amphibia; order Caudata; family Salamandridae; genus Triturus; species Triturus cristatus. The sequence continues at coordinate 258,460,683 of NC_140593.1, read as the reverse complement.
TTCGAAGAGTTAACTCGTGTCAGTCTATACCTCAGTCTCTTTATCTTATTTGGCCAAAGATCTCCTTTAGCATTTCTCTTTTGTTTTCCTTCTTTATTGTTTCTTTCTCCAAGCCAAGTTCTCTTTCTCAGAACTCGTCCTCCATGTATTTCATTGTCACTTTCATCAGACTCTGTTTCAATTGCCTCTTGTACATCAACAGCTTTCTTTTCTCCAACCACTTCCTTTACTCCAACAGTCTCTTTTTCCACCAATTGAGGTTTCCCTACTTCTGTCCCTCCTCGGGTCTCCGACACGCAATCTTCTTGCTGTCTACTTGTCCCTTCACCTAGCTTTTTGTTGATGTTCCCTACACCTCCTCTGGGTTTTTCCGCAATCTGTCCCTCTCTGTCTTCGTCTGTCCCTTCTTCTTCAATATTTATCTCAGGTGGAACTTGTCCAATTTCCTCATGTGATTCAGGTGTCTCTTCTGTTGGAATGTTCTTTTCTTTTCTTTCTTTCTTTTTGTGTTGGTCACTGTCAATCGGAACCTCAGGCAATTCTTCTGAGTCTGAACTTGCTTCTGCAGTTTGCACTGTTCTCTTCAGAACCTCTTCTGGTGGGATGAAAATTTCCCTCGACTCACTTTCCCCACTCTCAGGATTCTTTTTTCTTCTTACTGCTTCACTGTCTGCATCATCACTGGAATCTGATTCTTCAAAGTATTCTTTTCCAGTGCCGTTTCTTGGATTTGGAACTCTCAGTGTGTGGCTTGCATGTATCCAATTTTTCACACCAGCGCACTTCACAGCAGTCGTTGTGATCAAGATGACTTGTCTCGGCCTTCCCCACCTTGGAACCAGGCAATTCCTTCTTCTGTGGACTTTTATCCTTACCCAGTCCCCTGGGCTCAGATCATGGGCTGGTTTCTTTTCAAGTGTGGTGGCGTCTTCTCCAACCTGGTGGAACACAGAATGAACTGCGTCAGCCAGGCCTTTGCAGTAATCCAAAATCATGTCATCAGTTATAGTCATCAGCTTATTCACTGGTACATATGCATGCCTCATAGCACGTCCCATGATAATTTCATGTGGACTCAAACCTGTTGTTCTGTCTGGAGTAGACCTAATGGTCATCAGGACTAGAGGCAAGACATCGGGCCATTTCATTCCTGTGGCTAAGCACATTTTGCCAATTCTGTTTTTGATGGTACCATTCATCTGCTCAACTACACCAGAAGCCTCTGGTCGGTAAGCACAATGCAGCTTCTGCTGTACACTCAATGCTTCACAAATTAGACCCATGATTTCATTATAAAAATGTCCTCCTCTGTCTGATTCAATGGTTACTGGGAACCCGTACCTTGGGATGAACTCTCTTAACAGTAATTTGGCCACTGTTATTCCATCATTTCTTCTGGTTGGGTAGGCCTCCACCCACCTGGAGAACAAACAGACCACCACCAGGACATATCTCAATCTGTTTACTGGGGGCATTTCAATGAAGTCTATCTGCATTCTTGTGAAGGGTCCTCCCTCCCTGCCTATTGTTCCTAGGCTCACCACTGTTTTCTTTCCAGGATTGAATTGCTGACATATCAGATATCTCTGGCAAAGACTTTCTGCTATCAGTCTGAACTTTGGACTGTACCAGGTTTGCTTAAAGGCTCTTATCATAGCATCCCTCCCCAGGTGTCCTTGGCCATGATACATCCTTGCCATTGTTGATAACATGCTATTTGGCATGACTGGTCTTCCATCCCTATAGACCCACACATGATCCTTTTCTCTAGGTGCACAACCTGCTTTCACCCAGTCTCTCATTTCCTCATCTCCTGCCTCATCCTGCAATTGTTTCACTTCCTCCCATGTTCCCACCTCATTAGTAAACATTAAGGAACAAGAAGACATTTCTCGCTCTTTACTCCTGTTAATTGAATGATTGTTTCTTGCACAATATTGTGCTATGTCATTGGCGAACTTGTTACCCACTGTTACGAAATCATCACCATGACCATGAGCAGCACATTTTACAACTGCTAGTTCTTTAGGCAGCTGTATCGCCTCTAGCAGTTTTCCAACCACTTCAGCATTCTTTATAGGAGTTCCACTTGAGGTCATGAAACCTCTTTGTAGCCATAGCTGGCCAAAATCATGGACAACTCCGAAGCCATACTGGCTGTCAGTCATCACAGTCACTCTCACACTTCTCCCAATCTTTCATGCTTTTGTCAGTGCCACCAATTCTGCCACCTGAGCAGATTTAACTCCTTTCAAGGGTGATGCTTCCACAACTTCCGAGACTTTACACACAGCATATGCAGCACTCAACACTCCTTCCTCTGTTCTCAGACAAGATCCATCCACAAACAACACATGATCACTTTCAGGCAGTGGCAGATCTCTTATGTCTGGCCTTGGCTTTGTACAGTAATCAAGTACATCCAGGCAATCATGATCAACATCATTTCTCACACCCACACATTCAGCATCAGGCAATAGTGTCGCTGGATTCACATTCACACATCTCTCCAGGCTTACATTAGTTGCACCAAGAATGACTTTCTCATATTTAGTCAGCCGACTATGAGACATGAACTGTGTCCGGCTTCTTGTCAAAAGGATTGCCACATCATGAGGTACAAATACCCGTACAGGGTATCCCATTATGATTCCCTCACTTTGTTCCAGACTTTTGCAGGTAGCAGCTACTGCTTTCAGGCAACCTGGTAAACCCACAGCTACTGGGTCAAGAGTTGCTGAGAAATAGGCAATTGGCCTCCTCAGACGTCCATGTTTCTGGATTAACACTGAAAGTGCACATCCATTTCTCTCACTACAGTACAGCTCAAATTCCTTTTCATAATCAGGCATTCCTAGGGCAGGAGCATCACAAAGTCTGTCTTTTAACTCTCTGAATGCAGCCATTTCTTCTGGGTTTAGCTCTAATGGGTCTTTCACCTCACTTTTGGCCAATTTAATCAATGGTTTGGCAATCAGGGAAAAGTTACTTATCCACTGACGACAGTAACCCACCATTCCCAGGAACATTCTCACTTCTCTTTGTGTCATTGGGGCTCTCATTCCTCTAATGATTTTAATCCTGTCAATGGTCACTTTTCTCAGGCCTTTCTCAATGTTATGTCCCAAATACTGGACTTCTTTCTTGCAGAATTTCAATTTGGCTGGAGATACTTTTAATCCTCCATCTGCCAAGTGATTCAGTAAAGCAATGGTGTCTACTTCACAGGCTTCACGTGTTTTTGATGCCATCTGTAGGTCATCAATATACTGGACCAAGACTGAATTTTCAGGCATTGTCAGACTTTCCAGAGATTTCTTTAGCAATTGATTAAATATTGACGGGCTCTCTGTATACCCCTGTGGGATTCGGCACCATGCCAAAATCCGCTCTCCAAATCTAAAAGAAAATATTGGCTGGCTGTCATGATGCAAAGGAATTGAAAAGAAAGCATGACACAAATCAATTACCGTATACCATTCTGCATCATGGGGAATCTGATACAAGATCACTGATGGATTTGGCACAATGGGACAACATGACACAACAATCTTGTTAATTTTTCTCAAATCCTGTACTATTCTGAACTTTCCATTAGGTTTCTTCAGTCCCATTATTGGTGAATTACATGGGCTGCTCAATATTTCTCTCAACACCCCTTGCTGGATCATTTTTTCAATCAATCAATTAAGCTTTATTCGACAGTTGAGTCATAAAAGCACAAACAAACATCACACACATAAATTACCTAAAAATATTTAAGACAAGCATTAAATTCGATATTTCAACCATCAATAAGCTAAAATCTATTTAAAACCTTATACAAATATTCACAGAGTAAAATAACACGTATATACAACCTATGTATGTGTTTCCATCATAAAAGTGAATATTTCATTAAATTTACACTAGTACGATCAATTTCTACAAATTGCCATCGTGTCTCAATGTTTTAGATCGTAGGCCCCAAGCCCACCCTAGAAATTTGGCCACTGCTATACAGATAAGAGGAGCAGGGTCAGTGCTCAAAATGCGAAGAGCTATTCGATAGTTCCTAATGCCCAACGATTTACATACAGGTTTTATCCAAGTTTTACGGGGTTGTATGTACATTGGGCAAAAAAATAGCAAATGTTCTACAGATTCGCATTCCTCAGTGCAGTTATAGCATTTATTGCTTTTGTTTTGGGTGTTTTGCCAATTAGCGGTAAATTCTGCAACCGGTAGGGCACCCACCCGTAACTGGAAGTATAGCTTGCGGTCAAAGGGCCTCTCTATTATATCCCAGTAGCTTTCGAGTAATGGGCTGTTTTTAAGATCAAGAAAGTGGCCTGTTAAATGGGAGGAGAGGCCTTGCGTAGTTTCTATCATATAAACCCATTCCCAATAGATAGCTTTCAGTTTGTTCTTAGGAGGGAAGGTAGCATTTTCTGGATCGTTCCATAGTTCAGACAGACCTATGCTGCTCAGGAGGGATTTGATGCTGCACAACCAAGGAATATTATGTGATGAGTTAGATTTAATTATATCCATGAAGCCGCACTTATAATGCTCAAGTTCATCTGTGCACCAAAGGCGACGCCAATATAGCAGTGGGCGAAGCTTGACAAGGTGTGCCAGTGGTTTTTTCCCTAAGTCTAACAATAGAGGGCGCAGTGGTGTACTAGCAGGTAGGCTTGTAATTTTACGCAAGAATGCATTTTCAAGCACTGCCAGTTTGTTCAAGTTGCTAAAGCCCCAGAGTTCAGACCCATATAAACATGAACTCAGTACCATTGCACCGTATGCTTCCAAAGCTGGGGAAATTGGTTTTGTATATGATCTATTAAATCTAGTTAAAAGGGCACCTGATTTTTGTTTGTGTGTTAGTATCACTCGGTCCATTTGGGAGTCCCAACGCATATCCTTCTGTAGTGTGATACCAAGATAAGTGAAGGAGGTTACCTCCTCCAGGGGTAAATCATTCATAAATATTTTCCCCCCAAATGATTTATGTGCGTTGAAGGACATGAATTTGGTCTTTTCGGTGTTTACTAACAAACCCCTCTGTTTGCAGAACTCTTCAAAGCGTCCAAGTGCCTTCTGCAGGCCACTTGGGGTCTTGGAGATAATCAGCGTGTCATCCGCAAACATGAGGATGGGAACTCGTGAACCGGCCAAAACAGGTGCATCGGTGGGGGTCCGTGAGAGAAAGTCGACCACACCGTTGACAAAGAGCGAGAACAGGGTAGGCGCCAAAACGCACCCCTGTCTCACACCCCTGTCAACCGGGAAGTCTTCCGTCACCTCTCCCACTTCCCCCCAGCGGACCCGTGCCACGTTATCCTCATGCAGGCGGATGACTACAGAAAGGAGTTCAGGTGCAAAACCCATCTCCCTCATAACAGCCCAGAGTTTGGTTCGTGGAACCAAATCAAATGCTGCTTTTAGGTCCACAAAAACAGCATATAATGCACCCTTGGCTAAGATCACTATCTTCCAATATATGATGACAAAACGGAAGATTTGATCAATTGTGCTTGTCCGCTTGCGAAAACCCGCTTGTGCAGGACTTAAAATGTCCTGTTCTTCGACCCATAATAGGATCTTGTGTAAAAATAGGCGGGCCACTATCTTCTGGATTGAGTCTATAAGGCTAATTGGCCTATAATTAGCCGCAATAGACTTGTCCCCCTTTTTAAATACAGGGACTATTTCAGCTCCCTTCCAAGAGGCGGGGATGTCGGCACCCTGAGCAATTGCATTAGCAAGGCGCAGAATGTATCTGCACCATAGGTACCTGTCACTGATGAACACGTCAGCAGGAATTCCATCCATCCCGGGGGCTTTACCCTTAATAGCTTTGTCTAAGGCCTGTTCCACGTCACTTAAAAGAAATATTTCTTCTGTATAATACACATGGCAATGGGTATCACCACAGAGAACTTCTTCTATAGGAGCTGCATACTGTGGTTTAAAATAACCAATCCAGGAGTTCTTGTCCACATTATTCTGGGGCCTTTCAGGGAGACCCCCCCTGTCCCACCTATAGATATCCCAGAATTGCTTACTGTTCCTAGATCTACAAGCTTCTAGAAGATCTTTCCACTTTCCATTATCCCACATTCTTTTCGCTTTGTATATTGTTCTCCTGTATTTCATCCTTGCCAATTTTACTAAAGAAGCATCTTTCGCCCTGAGTGCTCTACCAAGTTTGGCTCGTGCTTCCTTGCAATCAGCATTGTACCAACCCACAGTATTATGATGTTTGGGATGTCTTTTGGAAATGGGTTTGATGAAGTATTTCTTCAAACCCTCAAAGAGTTTGTTATGTGCTACTACGACAGACTGATGGGGACACATGTCTTCTGACAGAGTTTCGGGGGATTGTAAAACATTAGTTACTTCTTTCTTTATTCCAACCAATGAATTTGGATCTTCTATAATCCTATCCCATTTTAGATGACGCAGATTGTTGGCCAAGAATTGATTCTGCACAGGATTCATCTGCCGTGCTGAAGGTCCACCTTTAAGAGGTTGATCAAACAGCACTGCAAGTGGTTGATGGTCACTCTCAATACGGTCAGTAACAATCATATCAATAAGATTTGCCCAAAACTTTACATGAATAAGAAAGTAGTCTATACGGCTCTCCCTGCGGCCGCTGACAAAGGTATTCTTAGCACATGTATCAGATTTACTTCTGCCATTGGCGGCCCTCAGATGGTTTCCTAGGCACAAACCTTTTAGCTGGATTGCAGCCTCTGTCCATTTTTTTATGGGAGCAATTTCTAAGGACGGGATTCCCCATCTAGAGTCTTCCTCTTCAGTAAGTTGTAATATATCATGGCCAAGAGGCTCAAAAGAGGTGTTAAAATCACCTGCTACTAGGGGCAGCGTGTTGGATGGCAGGAGGTCTAGAATAGCCTCAAGTTTTTGTACAACAGGAGATTTTTTCCCCCCCGGAAGACCACGTGCATATACGTTGAAGAGTTCCACTTTATGACCAGACTGAAGGGTCAATCTTATTGAAATTATATCATTGCTAGACTTAAGGCCTACTTTTATGTAGTTCCCCATATCCTGCTTTACCCATATAGTTAGGCCACCAGAGGGGCGGCCTCTTTTGATTTTTTTGGCTGGTACGTGAAAATTAAGATAACCATTGCAGTATATAGGGTCAATTGCCCAAGTCTCTTGAAAGAGGCAGATGTCATATCCCGTCGTGAAGGCCATCCAATCTGGGCTTTCAATTTTGGAACCCAGGCCTGCAATGTTCCACGACAAAATTGACAAAATACTCTTTCCTTTCCTTCCCCCCTTATTGGGTGCAGTATTCTCTAGTGGGGTATTTTGGCTGCCTCTCTCAGGGTAGTCTAAGCTATCTTCCAAGCATGTACCCATATTGGGCAGACCACTTAGACTGCTTGTGGGGTGTATTAGGCGTCCCATTTTTCCCCCTGGTGCTTTCCCATGTACTGCCCCTATCTGGTTCGCGTACGGTAGTAGTGCGGCAGTCTGTGAATTAATTTCGCTACCAGGGCGGCAATCACTGATATTAACAATCGAGTTAATGAATTTACGGCTATGGGCATTCGTAGGGGAGTCTTGGTCTGTGTTATGTGGTACTTTCCTAGCCAGGGGCTGACGTCAGTCGCAGTCCTCTAAACCAGAGGGCTTATCGAGCCCATCCTGTACTTTTAGATGGCAATGGGTCCTAACTTCATTAGCTGGATCTAATAAACCGGGAGCATACAGGATAGGTTGTGGATGGCCGTAATAAAAGAAAGACAGAGGTAATGAGAGGATAGGCGAATTAGAATTAGATCTCTGCCAATTACAAATATGTTCAACTGCATTCTTATCTCTAAAATTTATTACGACACAATCTCCCTTTATTGATTTATTCATGGGACCTACCCAGTCCACTCTTCTGGCAAAAAGTATCTCAGTTGAGACATTCAAAGGTAAGGGGCGATTTTGATTTAGTCAGTAGATGCACTTATTTTTCAGTTCCCCATAGTTTTCTCGCTTATCATCACTTAAAGGCTTAACCCCTGCCAGAATCACCACATAAGGGGTAGATTCTGGGGGAAGATGTAATCTAGGGAATTTTCTAACTGTCTTATTAGGAAGATCCCTCCTCATTGCTTTCTCTACAAGTACTTTTTGTAATATTGGCCCCCTTGTATCCGTCGTGTTACAAGTTATATCCTTTGTTGCTCCTCGTGCTATGTGACCTAATGTTAATGAGTTGGAAATAGTTGGAGTAGAGGTGGGTATAGGGATAGTACTCACTGTAGGAGAACTTCTAGTTGGCAATCGTGGGCTCTAGACCACTACTTGCATTTTTGTACTTTGACAATACAGAAGCATAAGAAAGCTCTAAACAAGTCAATCTATTCTCTATAGCATCTAGTCTATGATATATTGGGAGACACGTTTTATAGAAAATCGATTCAAATTTTTCTTCAAAATCACAGTCGTGAACTTGCAGCAAAGGTGGAGATGGGGCTCGAGGGGGGTGCACTGATGCAACATCTTGAAAAGCGGGGATGGATTTCCCAATGGGAGCTTGGCTCTCCGTACAGCTCTCATCTGGGATAGTTCGTCTGGTCTTTGCTTTTTGTCCGCCGTTTAGTGGGTCGCCGCATTTCCTTTTGGATCTCTGGGTCTTGCTGGTTCCCCTATTAGTCGGCGTTATAGTTTTATCTTTTAAGTTCTTGGCGGATCGAGTTCTAACGCAAGCAGGGACACTATCCCTTACATGGCCGTTAGCTTGGCTTTCTCTTGGTCTTGAGTTCAAGTCTAGTCCTTCTGAATGGGGTTGGCAACGAGGATGCTCTTCATCAGAGACAACGTTATTTATAATCTCGCAAGACGCCGAGGAAGCCTCGTGGCCAGGTCTCGCGCTTACATCTGGTACCGGAGATTTCGCGTTAGATATACGGCCCAGGGAAGAGCGCTTTTCTATCACAGAACCCAGGGATAGTCTTTTCTCAGTTTGGACTATTTCTTTGTCGAGGATCGAGGATACTCTCACCAAAAATTGGTCAAGCGTTCCCACGATAGATTTTGTGCCCGCCATTATCGTACACGGTGCTATTACAAACCAGCACACTTTTTAGTAATCACGATCAGACCAATACAGCATGTATTCGCACATGAAGTTTGTAAAGGCACTGACCTTATTGTGTGTTGACAGGGGGGTGTCCCATCCCAGCCTCATCCGGCCTCGAATGGGCTCAAACGGGCCCGCCCTTGGCCCGGGCTTAGCCCGGCGTCGCCCACGCGCGTCCCGCATCGCGGGGGAAGTCCGTGAATATATGCGCCTCCAGGCACGGTGATGGCGTTGGCGGGCTTCCGCCATGGGGGAGCTTGGGGACTGTAGTTATTGCCCCCCCTGCGCACTGCGGCCGCACGAAGGATTGACCATTGCGGCGGCGGCAGGGAGGAGTCGCGTTCCCCTGGTTCTGCTCTGGAGCTGGGCTGGTCAGGTAGTGGCTCCCAAGATACGCTGCATCAAGCTGACACGAACACCCGCTCTGCTGGGGAAGTCCGTGAATATATGCGCCTCCAGGCGCGGTGATGGCGTTGGCGGGCTTCCACCGCGGGGGAGCTTGGGGACTGTAGTTATTGTCCCCCCTGCACACTGCGGCCGCACGAAGGATTGACCGTTGTGGCGGCGGCAGGGAGGAGTCGCGTTCCCCTGGTTCTGCTCTGGAGCTGGGCTGGTCAGGTAGTGGCTCCCAAGATACGCTGCATCAAGCTGACAATTAAGGGTGTTAATCCTTCAATTATTTCAGGTGTCAATCTGTATTGCGGTATGTTTGGGTAAACCACTCCCTCTTTTACGGTAATTTTTACTGGATCTACATTTCTCATCAGACCCACATCTTCTCCAGTAAAATCCCAAACTGTTGCTTTCACTGTCTGTTTCAATTCTGGGGGCAATGCATCTGGATTAAATATTGCATATGTTCCCAAAGCCTCACATTCCCTGTTATCCATGGTCATTCTGTATAGAACATCTTCATCAGGTGTCTCAAAGGTTATTCCATCTGGAGTACAGAAAATAGTGCAATTCATCTTGCACAGCAGATCCCTGCCTAGCAAGTTCACAGGACTTGTGTCACACACCACGAATCGGTGCAGATCTGAAAATTTCCCTATTCTAACCCTTACTGGTTCAGTAAGTAGAGTCTTAATCTGTGTGTTGGACACACCAACCACTTGGATTGCTTCGTCCGAGAGAGGAAGATTCTTTATATCAGCTGACCTGACAGTTGATCTCGTGGCCCCAGTGTCAACTAGGAAAGTGATACTTTCACCATTAATTTTGCCATCTACAAAAGGCCCTGCCTGGTCTATTTCTAGAGTTGCGCCAAGTACGCACTCCTCCTCCTCTCTTCGGCACCGTCAGAAGTCTCCCTCAGAGTCACTTCCCTCATTTTTCAGCCAGTACTGAGAAACTGCGCTTGCGCGTTTTGGTTTGATTACCTGCTCTTCATCGTAGAACCATGATTCTTGGCTGTACTTCTGGGATCCTTTTCTCTGCGGCAAGGGTGGTTTTGGCACCTGATTCTGCTGCTTATCAGCCTTCTGCTGTTGCCGATGCTGACCACACCCCTCACTCTGCACCTGTGAATTCAATGATGGATTATCATCATTAGTAGACGGTGGATTCTTACACTCGGATTTCCAATGCCCTAATTTTCCACTTCTTTTTGGCCTCTTCTATAATCCCTTTCCCTTTTCCTGGACCAAACTTGGGTTTATTTCCTGGGTTATTTGCTTGTTCAATCAATTGAGCTTCCTGTCTTTCTGCGACTTTCACTTGTGCCCACATTGCCTTTTCTTTCAACTTCCTCTGGTTTGCCTCAATCTCATCACTGAAGTATTTTGCGTGTCTCAGAATCTCATAAATTTTCTTACTCTGCCAGTCTACAGTGTGCTGCCTTATCATGTCACTGATTTCCGGCCGCAAACCGTACACAAATCTATATACAAAATGACTCAGATCCTTGTCACCCAGGTGTTCATCTCCACTGAACTGCTTAAAAGCTAGTATCAGTCTTTCATAGTAAGCATGTACTGATTCTTTCAATTCCTGATGTGTTCGATCTATTTTAACCCAGTCTGTCTCCTTGGGAGGTACCTTATTTTTCAAAAAGGCCATAACCTGTTCATACTTCTTCATTACCTCCAGGTCTGGAGCTCCTGTCTTTGGATCTCTTGGGTATTCCTTAGTGGGCCAGTCTATGACTATTTTACATTCTGCCCACAGGTCTGCTGGTACAGTTATATCAAACAGACTATTCAGGTCAATCCACAGTACTTTTGACAGCTTTACAAATCTGTCAACCTGTCTGTACCACTCAACGGGCTTTTCCCTTAATCGAGGGAAATCATTCGTAAATGATAAAATATCCTGTCTGGTCCATGGGACATGTACGTACCCACCTCCTGGAATCTCTCTCATGGGGTAAGCTGTTACTGCTTTCTCTTTTTCTTTCAGGGGAAATGCTGAGTAAGTTCTATCTGCCCCATCCTCTCGCTTCCGATACCATCTGTCTTTCCATTTCTCTACATCTCCCCATTTCTTCAGCAAAGCAATCATTTCCTTAATCTGTCCTGTTCGGCCTGCATTGTTTAGATTCTCAATATCCTTATCTGTAAAATCCACTCGGTAAGGCTTTTGTAAAGCTTTTACCTTGTCCATGTCAATTCCCAATTCACTGGCTATTCCTTTCAACCTGTCATGTATGTTCTTTGCTCTCCATGTGACACTCTTGCAAAGGAAGAGGATCTCCCCTTCCTGATAATTCTTCAGCGTTTCTGTAGGGAGTGTACCTACAATCATCTCCTCCATTTCCATACGTAGCCTAGCTACATCAATTCCCTGTGATTCTCTTTCTTTCTTCTGCAAAGTCTTCAGCCAATCATTCAAATCTTCAGCAGTTATCACAGATTTTTCTGCACCCCCTGGTTCTGTCACTCTTTGTGGTTCTAAAATTGATCCTCTGTTCCCTTCCACACATCCGGAATTCAAACTTGAGTTAGTCTGCACACTCAATTCTCCTCCACATATGGTATGTCTCCACTGATTTTCCCCTGTTCTCCACTGGGTTTCTCCTACTCTCATTTCTGCCGGCTCCGGAGGAACAATCAATCTATTGTCCACATACGGTACCGTCAAACCACTCTCACCCGTCCTCTGCTTGTCAAAAATCTGCATAACCGGGCCTATTGTCACAGGCACTGTAACAGCCTCAAGATTTTTAGTCAGTTCTCTGATTTTCTCTGTCAGTTCAAAAGTAGTCCTTGCTAGTTCTCTGGTCTTTTCATCCTCAAGTTCATTCTCTCTTTCTATCTCTCTTTCTCTCTCTCTCTCTCTCTCTCTCTTTCTCTCTCTCTCTCTTTCTCTTTCTCTCTCTCTATCTTTCTCTCTTTCTCTCTCTCTCTCTCTCTCTCTCTCTCTCTGTCTCTCTCTCTCTTTCTCTCTCCGCCAGAGAACAACTGCTTTTCAACCCAGGGGTGGTACCCTCTGTCTTAATAATACCGCAGGGTGTCTCTCATCGGGGTCACTGCTGTCCCTACCTCTGGTTCTCGTCTATACGGGGGTGGTCTTTTATAGAGCATGTCCTCTAAGACATCATCATCAGACTCATTCGCCCCATATCTCCTAGGTTCTACATTATGTTCTTTCTCTGTACACTTTCTCCCTCCTGATTCTTCTGCCGTTCTCACAGGATATAATCCCTCAGTCATACTAGCATCTCGCCACCTTCTCATCCAGTCATGATGGGTTTCGCGATCATACTTTCGCCCAAACATGTACCTATAGCTACCTCCACTCCTCTGCTTTTCTCGTTCATGCATTTCGTCTTCCCATTCAGTCAATGCCTCAAATTGCGTCGGCCTAGGCCGAGGCTCTAGATTCATCATCTGTTCCCGTAGATTCCTCAATATGGCCAGATTAAATGAATCATGTTCTGGGAACGCTAACACTCCATCGTCTTTAGTGTACTTCACCCAGTTATCTAACCAAATACAGGTATTATACCCATATTTTTCAACCATGAAGGATGCCGGGGTTCTTATCGGGGGCAGTAACTGTCCTTCTCTAGTCACTATATCTTTATCCTTGTCGAACCAGTTCTTTACTTTATTAAACAAGGACTTTTTCTTCTTTTCCTCAGCATGGTAATACATTTTTCTTATTTTCCACTAGCTCTTTACTCTTTCTACAACTATACGATCTCTTGTCCAATTGCAGCGCGACTTACACTAACGCACCAATCCTGGAGCGTCTACGTCACTAACTCAATTCACAAATCCCAGCGCGACTCACACCAACGCACCAATCCTGGAGCGTCTACGTCACCCTATATGTCTCCCAATCCTAGCGCGGCGTACACTAGCACACCAATCTCTGCGCTTCCACCGTTCTAACCCACTGTCCAATCACAGCGCGGTCTTTCTGACGTCAGCAGTCGCTGCAGTCGCTTCTGCTCCTGTCTCCTGTCTCTCTCGTCTACCCCTCCTTTACAAGACTACTTGGTAGACTTTGTTTCAACTTCTACGAGTCTGTTAGTTACAACATACAAACATCTCCATTGTCTGCTTCGCTAGCCACAGAACAGCAAAAGACCTTTCCCACGAGAATTATGCCTTTCCCGAGAACAGCGCTTACCTCTGACCAACTACAGAATCGTTACTTCCGTTGATAAAGTAGCACATCCCTCTACTTTACCCTTCTAACAAGCACCAATTAACTGTTTCCTCCAGAATGCTCCTAAGAGTTTTACAATTAACCAGAATGCCTTCTCATTCATGTACTTTCACACCAGAAAATGTAGTACATTCACACAGAATTCTGTCTTTCCCGAGAACAGCGAACAGTCTGCTCTACTACAGAATTATATCACACGTTAACAAAGCAGCGCTTACCTCTGCTCTGTCCTTCTAACAAGCTCAGAGAATACCTATTACCTTCCTAGTGATAAGCTTTAACGGAATACCATACGGATCCCTGGGACTCAAGACCAGAACTTCACAGGCAACCTTCGCTACCATATACACTTCTTTTACACAGAAAATACGTTTCTAATGGCAACACACGGCGATGCTACCGAATCGAACCCAGACAATGCGACGCGCAACTTCTATTGTCACACGTTTTCCCCTGCCTGCATACAGGGCCAACAATCCCGCCTTTTCCGAGAGCAACACTCCCTCTGCTCTACTACGGAACTGTCACCGACTCCCTACATCCCAGAAGCCGTTCACAATACATAAAAACTCAACACAACTTTAACATATAGTGTTAGTACAAATATCAATCAATAATCAACAAGCCTATATACACGCAATTTCGCTAGATCAAGACATAGCTAACCATCATTCTGCTACCAAGAAACTGGTGCAGATCAGAGCTTCCGAATCCCCTCTACTTCCACGGATGGAGTGATCTCACAGTCACACACGCACACACACATCACACGCTGGTGGAGCCCATTACACCAACATTCATCCTACCACTCTTATCCGTGCCATGTATAAGGGAAACACACCTTTTGATACCTATCCGATCTGCCTATACTTTGAGGTCAATACGACCAGCTTAGTTGCTTGTAAATCTAGCGAAGAACATTTCATAGATTACACAAATAAATTCAATAAACATGACAAGAAATAACCACCCGAGACAGAAATTCAAACAGTTTGTTCATTTATCTAAAATTTCAGGAAAAGCCAATTAAATGCGAATTAATTTTTCTCATATTTACCTATTCTGTCTAAATGTCAGATCCTAAGTCAGAACCGGTCCTCTGTAGGAGAATTAGAGTTTCCTGCCGTCATGTAGAGTCGTCGTCCTCTCCGTCAGCATAGGGACCTCGGATCATCAGCTCGGGAAGAAGTGGTGCTAAACCTCTCTAGCCTACTATTATTTATACTAAAATTTACATTCTATAAAGTTACAATTCTTTGTTCAGAACGGATGAATGGCGGAAATAATGTCATCTTGGTACTTTTTCGATATTATGCGAGATTTTCTCACGCATAGATTGTCCCAAATAATGAATAGCAGAATTGAACGTCCATGACTAATTCGTTACATCTACAGATGTCTCTACTAGGTAAATTTGTTTCAATAGTGAGTTCATTATAAGTTCATATGCAACATTTCCATCTTCCAGGGGCCCTTGGCTGCGTTCCTGGACTTGTCGTCATGTTTATGGCTTTTCAGTTCATCAGAGGTGCAAGGTCACAGGAGAGCGGTCCGTACCACTGTTGTAATGGTGCCGTAGGGGTATGTGTGGTACGCACCGTACCCACGCATTCATGCGTGGGTAAGGTCCGTACCTGAGTTGGCATGGTGCCGTTGGGGTACGTGTGGTATGCACCGTACCCACGCATTCATGCGTGGGTACAGTCTGTACCTGAGTTGTAATGGTGCCGCAGGGGTACGTGTGGTACGCACCGTACCCAGGGTACGGTCCGTACCTGAGTTGGCATGGTGCTGTTGGGGTACGTGTGGTATGCACCGTACCCACACATTCATGCGTGGGTACGGTCCGTACCACTGTTGTAATGGTGCCGTAGGGGTATGTGTGGAACGCACTGTACACGTCCACTTCCGGTGTTGCGGTAGGCAGGGGTTGCTGGACATGCCCCCCCAAGTGACCAGACCCTGGTGGTAATGTATGGCCTACATATTATAGGTTTGGGTTTGAGTATGGGGTATGTTTCGTGCCCCTCACCCCCCCGGCCCCTGGGTGTTGTTCTCACCTTCTGCGGCGTGTGCGTCGGGTGCGGTGCACCAGGTCGTAGGCCAAGAGGACCGGGATGACACATACGATGGGGTTCATGGCGTGGACGTCGCGTACCGGGGCTCCGTTGCGTAGCGGTTCGCGTCGAACTCTGCTTTTCCGGCTGTGTTTGACTCACGTAAAAAAAGGACCGTACGGAGTGACGTAGGGACGAATCGTACTTGCTGGGCCGGAAACCGCTGCCTGTATACGTACGGACATCGCGTACAAGCTGTTCCGGATCAGAATCCTAGGTATTTTTTCAACGTACGTTCTTTTGTATGATTCGTACGGAAATATGCTTCCTAGGTTGTAGGGACAGTTTACCTGGTGCGAGTCGTACGGAGAAAACGCTCCATACGACGATTAGTAGGGCCTTTTTACAGGATCGGAATCGGCCCCATGGTGTTTCTGTGACCCCGTCCTTTCTTCTTTTATTACCCAGTTAGTCTTGTGATATTCCTGAGGGGTCCCGCGGGGGTGACCAGGCTTAAGGCCTTGATCATTTTTATGTTCTCAAATTCTTTTTGGTTGGTTCCGGCACCGATGGCACCCATTAGGACTGATCCTCTCTTTTCTTTGTGGGAAGGAAAGGGCCTGGATAGCATGGTACCTTAATCCTTTGTAATTCAATCCCCCAGAACTTTTGCTAATGTATCATTATATGATCTACTATCTCTGATGAGGTCCAGTTGCCACTCTGTTTTTCAAAAATGGATGAGGTTTAAATTCGACTGATGACAAGTTACAGGTTTTGATATAGGCTATATCCCTTATTTCCTTTATCAATTTTATAATTGTGCCTCTGTTTAAAGTATCAAAATTCCGTCTTCAAGTAACACAAGTTTATTTGAGTGGTTTCCATTTGTTGTGTTTTGAAACTCTAGATCGATCTTCTGAAAAGGGTGGGAATCTTTTTGAAGCCTATGATCTTCCAAATACCAATTAGTACATTGCTCTTGAACAAGCTGTAGACCCTCTCCTTGTTGCTCAACAGTGCTTCTCAGCTTCAGATCCTCATATGTTTTTTCCTTATTCACTGAATTCTTGTGCCTCTGGCGGATCTTTTTCTTCCTGACTTGCATGTAGAAATTCCGGTAACGTATGTACCTTTGAGTGTTGCATATTAGAGGCGTACTCATGGGGGGCTGTTGTCACAGTCTGTTGATCTTTAGAATTGGGTAAGGAGGATGGGCCTGTTGTTTTCTCATTCCCTTTGGATTTAATTACTGGAGTTCCAGCCTGTTGGACTGCGGCTTCTTGTTCCATCTTATTCGAGTTCTTCTGTATAGATCTCATATCGTGTTGAGAAAATATTTGCCACATTTTGTTTTGTTGAGCTAAATTCCTTTTGTTACATGTTTTTCTTAACCTCTTTTCCTCCTTTGTGGAGACCGCCTGTTTTGCTTCCACTATCTCTGTATTTTTGTTTTCCTTTTTTCTGTGACTGGTGGGAGGATTGACTTGCCTATTGGAAGTTCTAGGGAGATGCGTCACGTTGTAAAGCTTGCGCCACATGTGGGTGTACCTTCACAGGGGGGGGCGTTCCGGTGCAGGAACACCTCCGAAAAGTGGCTGAGTGAAATCTACAAGATTTCACTCAGTCACTTTTCCGGCCATGCTGCGTCAAATCCCTGCGCCTGCTTGAAGCAGGCGTAAGGATTGACGCAGCATTGTACCGATAGGGCACCCCCGAGCCTTGCTGGAGCTGCGTCGCGCTTGCGACGCAACTCCAGCAATGCGCTGCCCTTCCGCCATAAGATGCGTCACGCATCTGTTCATCCTTGCGCCACGATGCGCTGCATTGTAAATGCGGCGCATCTATTGTGGCGCAGGGGTAAACTTGCATGACGCATCTTCCCTGGCGCATCCATGCTGATTTGCAGGGATGCGCCAGGGAACATAAATCTGCCCCCCAGTCTTATGTGTGACTTTGCTGCTTGTGCTCTTACTTCCATCAATATAGCAGACAAGATTGATGATAGAATTTGCATATTTTCACCTGCCATTGAACATTGGCAGTTGACTTGCTGTGTATACTCATGCTTTTGGGCTCTCGTAATCAAATCATTGAGTGCCTGTACCTTCTTGTCTATTCCTACTATGTAGGTTGCCATTATGTTTAGAAGGTCTACTTGGAGGTAGTGTTTGTCAGTTTGGTGGGAGATTGCTGTTGAGATTGAATCCAGTGTTGATAAGTCAAGAGCACACCCCATGTGCTGGGGGGAACTCGATCGTCTGCATCTTTAAGTTCATTGATTATTTTGGGGGAGGGTCGACTTCTTGGAGCTGAGTGATGATCCTCAGACAAGAGCAAATTGTTTTCTGTTTCCCTTGATGTTTCAGATGGGGATATACTCCTGTAGATTGATGTTGTTTTATCTGATGTAAAGATACCTCCTACCTCGCATGCCTTTGGCCCTGTTGTTTTTGTGTCCAAGTTTGTCCTGGCCACTCTGTGCAAAGTTGAATTTGAAGTTCGTGGATAATTAAGCATTTGTTTACTCATGTTATGTGGAGGTAGTGTTGTTTCTAATAATTCTATTGATGGTTGTGCTAGTGCTTCCAGCAGTTCTAAAGGACTTAATGGTTTCCGTTGCTGAAACAGCTCCTCCCAGCAACTGAGATTTAATGAGAAAAAGGGAATTGCTTGAAGTTTGGTTATAGACTTCAGCTTCTGTTGTAAAAGTATTTTTTTATAGCTGTGCTTTTCTGGATTGTATCATCTTCTGAATCTACATGGCCTTCTTGGTCTTGACCTGTCTTTCTGAAAGCACCGTCACTTTCTAGTTGTAGTTCAACTTCAGTTTCCCGATCGGATTGCGAGGGCGGTACAAGGACTCCTTGGATTGTGTTTTCTGTCTAAAATGAGAGACTGATATTGATTAAACTTTATTTTTTAGAGTTAACTGGTCCTTTTGATGTTAAACAGTCTGTTATCTTGTATCCCTCGTTCCTTTCATTTTCAGCTGCCCTTGCTTTTTTCACGGCTGCTGCTTGATGGGGGGATTTCTTCTCATTCGTATCGTCCAGATATATAACTGAATCGGGTGAGGAATCCTGTTGGAGGAGTCTTGCCTTGATTTCTTTGTTTCTTTTTCCGCTGACCCTGCGCCGCTCTATTTTTCCTGAGCGCATTGTGGCTCCTTTCACTCGATTTTCCCTTGGGATTCCCAATAAGCCTACAATGCTCTGACAGGCCCTTGACAAAGTCTTTCCCTCTGAATGCGTGGACAGGCCTCACCTCTAGGTACTCTAGGTGCTACTGCCTGCTTTTATACTTGCCTCAGATTGCTCCTTACTTGCTTTGTTATTGTGCGCTGGATCTCAGAGATTTTGTCAACGATGTGAGGCCTCTGAAGTGATTGCTTGAACCACCCCACCGATCTAGGTTGCGCCACTCCACGGTAGATTCAAGCCTACCCTCAGCGCGGCGTCGTGTTCCTATTGTGTTCGCCCCGTCGACTGGGGTAGTGTCAGAGCCCACAACAATGACTCCTTGCTCCCTCCTCAACTCCTCTCTATTCTGCTCTGCTGTCCACTCCTGGGTCAACGAGCGGCCTTGGAGCAAATATTTTTTCAAGTTCCAAGTTTCTCTCTCCCGCTTGGAACATTCAGCGTGCTTGTGGTGTTACCGTTTACCTCTTTCCGCTTCCCACTTCTGTGTGGGAGATGGTGCTCAGACACGCTTGCTGATGACCCCGTGTTGGCGTCCTCAATTCACCTCCATTTGGCTTCGTGTTAAGGGCGGTGCAGAGTAATGCAATATGTCTCTGCAGGTAAAGCAGGTAATGCAGTTGCATGGGGGATGAAAAGGTTTGCGGTCACCGGGAGGGGGGCACCCGGCTGCTAACAAGCCGCGCTGGCCTAATACTGGACGCTCGAGCCTGCAGCGGGAAAGCCCCCAGAAACCTGGCCTGTTTTGTCTGTTCTAGCTCTTGCCTTAGGCAGCTGCCGAGATAGCTACTGGCTGATTGGCGGGAGCTGACTGTCGACAGCCCGGCAGGGGTGGGGCTGTGACAGTAGCTGCGTAGGCCTGCTAGTAGCCACCCTCTGAGCAGAGCTCTCCGCACCGCACCCCACTCCCAACTCCCCCGCTCTTTTTTTACGGTGTTCTTGTAAAAGCAGAAGTGGCGGTTGCGGCGGTTACGGTGGTTGCGGGGGTTGATGAATCAATGAGACAAATCAATGAGACAGTTCGACTCACTCCTGGTTTACCCCCGGTTCACTCCTAGTTCACAGGCAGACCAGTTGACTAACTCGCACTGCTCCCGGCCTGCCGCTTGCTGGCTTACTGACCGACTGGGGCCACGCCTCCGGAAAAACTGTATTGGATACATTATCATCTTTTTTGTTACTTTTCGAAGTGAACTCCTTCAAGGTTATTTAAGTGTACTCCAGCACCGCCCGCACTTCTACTTCCAGCGCCACTGATTTGTCATCTGGTCCGAAGACAGAATACAATATTGTAATTAGATGCATCTAATGCAAACACCCCAATGAAAACATAACAGTTGTAATACAATACAATTGTTCAATCTGTTATAAATCACGACATGCCATCTGCTTTACAGATTCCATACTTATATTTTAATGCATTACCTACTTGTCGACTTGCTTTATGTGTCTGTAAAGTGGCATGAAAACAATAAAATGAAATCAATTTAATCTGGCATGTTTTTGTCACCAGAGGATAGAACGACACAAAGGTAAAATTATATTAAAAAAACGTGACATCTTGACGAACTCTTTTTTAATTCAACATTGCCACCAAGTGGTCAGCTTTGGTATTGATCTACAGTAAGAAACAGTCACTTAAAAGAAGACGACAACAGAATAATAAGGAAATTGTTAATTCGACAAATATGTATTGTCAACTTTTGAAAAGTAGCGCAAACTTTCAACCTGCTTCTTCCTAAGAGACGTAGGAGGGGCATGCTGTAGACATTAGTGGAGCCGACATTAGTCGGCTCCACCTGCAACGAGTGGCTTACATGGTATTGCTCCCACATGCAGATCATGACAGATAGCATAAAGGCACACTTCTTCAGTGCTGACTGATATGGGGGACTGGCAGTGATGTGGTTAGATTACGTCACTCACCCTGCCTGCCAATCAAAAACGCAAACTACTGTCCCGTCGTCGGCTTAGACAATATGTGAATGATATGCTTAACATAGCTATTGGCTAATCGAAAATGAGAAAGGCACTCGAGTAGACCAATGACTGAACGGCGCTGACCCAAATTCCCCCTCGGTACTTTTATTACAAAGAAAATTGCAAATGAAAAACAGCTGGAGCTGTCTTTTAGGCTTGACCTAAAAACTTGAAAAAGCAATGAAAAATCGAACACGACCAGTGCATTCGATGGAGTCTACTGGAATATTAGTTCAAAGTCATAACGGTCCTTCATATTTTACTGAAAGGGTTCAATTGATTAAACATTTTTTTGTTTTCTTTCCAGGATCATACTGCCTTGTAGAGTATGCGAGCTTCCTGTAATGAAAATCCAATCCCTCACTTCTAATAAACTCCTCTGAAATATTCTAGTACATTATGTTACCAAATGAAAATGGCAGTTTTTTTGCCTTTTTTGTCCAGTGTCAAGTCTTCCGCATATGGTTGCCTGACCTGCTTCATCAATTTAAACATGTAATTTACTTCATACTGTGTGTGTGCACGTGTGTGTATGTGTGTTGGTATTTATTTGTCTGAGCTATACAAAATGATGCCAATATAAATTTACTCTCTAAGATGTTGAGACTGTCCTTGGATTAGAAATATGTTTTCCCATCATATATCATCCTAGTCCGTCAATTTCTCTGCATGAGGCTGTTTAGTTTGCTTATTGATACTGTTGGTCTATCAGAGAGCCCTCACAAAATAACTTGAGTTTCAAAAGTACACTGGGGTCCAGATTTACCGAAATGTCATGCAACACAGAAAGACAACTTGCTGTGCTGCGTGACAGTAAGAGAGAAGAAACGTGCAATACATTCTAAGGTATGATGCCTACCTGCTCTTTCCTTACACTGGTGCATCGTGTGCTGCCTAGTGTCAAGGCAGGCACCCTTGTGCCATGGTGCAAGGGCACCTGCATTACAGGCAGGATTGTTTTAGTGAAGAAAGGAATTCCTTCCTTCCCAAAAACAAGTCTCAGAGGCATATTGGTCTTTATATGTGCGCCACAGAATGCCGGCTGTATGACGCAATGGCAATGCAAGGGCTTCTTAAATTTGGGCATGAGTGCAAAAGAAGCTATGCTCTCAGGAGAACATATGGTGCCCTGAGAGACTGAAAACGAAGATGTTTTCAGTACTCATCATTATTTAAACCATGCCATCACAGATTAAGGGCCTGATTTAAATGTTAGTGGAAAGGGTACTCCGTTGCAACGGAGTTTTCTCTCTGCTAACATTATGGTTTGGCTACCCGATTTACACTCGGGCGAAGCTGTACAAAAGGAGGTGGTAATGGACGGAGCATCAGAACCAATCAAACACTCACACCCAGTCAACAGATCTGGGTTTGATCCATCACAATTCTTTAGCCCACTCTGCCACCCCAGTTCAGACATGGCCATATGCAAATCAGTCTGACCCTGTGCCTCATGGGAACAGTCCAGCCCGAACTGCCAAGCCATGCCTTCCATGGACCGGAAACAAGCTTCCTAGGACCGGTTTCTGGCATTTCAGCCGTTTTCATCCAGGCTTGCTTGAATCCAGTGGCAAAGTAAGCAAGGGACTCAACGTCTGAGCATACCCTGCCAACTTATGGCGAACAAAGCGGTACAAAAGGGGTGGTGATGGATGGAGCATCAGAACCAATCAAACACTAACACCCAGTCAACAGATCTGGGTTTGATCCATCACCGTTCTTTAGCCCACTCTGCCACCCCAGTTCAGACATGGCCATATGCAAATCAGTCTGACCCTGTGCCTCATGGGAACAGTCCAGCCCGAACTGCCAAGCCATGCCTTCCCTGGACCGGAAACAAGCTTCCTAGGACCGGTTTCTGGCATTTCAGCCGTCTTCAGCCAGGCTTGCTTGAATCCAGTGGCAAAGTGAGCAAGGGACTCAACGTCTGAGCATACCCTGCCAGCTTATGGCGAACAAAGCGGTACAAAAGGGGGTGGTGATGGACGGAGCATCAGAACCAATCAAACACTCACACCCAGTCAACAGATCTGGGTTTGATCCATCACCGTTCTTTAGCCCACTCTGCCTCCCCAATTCAGACATGGCCATATGCAAATCAGTCTGACCCTGTGCCTCATGGGAACAGTCCAGCCCGAACTGCCAAGCCATGCCTTCCCTGGACCGGACACAGGCTTCCTAGGACCGGTTTCTGGCATTTCAGCCGTCTTCAGCCAGGCTTGCTTGAATCCAGTGGCAAAGTGAGCAAGGGACTCAACGTCTGAGCATACCCTGCCAACTTATTACACTTGGGCGAGCCATAGGTTTGAAGATGGCAGGGACTATCCTGTCTCGGTCGGGGTCAAATTCCTCCGAGGTCCAGACGAAGTAAGGGCTGTTGGAGGTTTGCCTGTATGTCCACCCCCTAATTTAGATGGGATAACATACAGCCGATTTTCAATGTTCGTCACTGCCAGGAAAATTTGGCGGTAAGGGCATTTTGAAGTTCTCAATGCCCCCTATCCTCAGGAGGAAACTTCAATGGTGAGTGAGCATTGTTTTTTATTTAAAAAAAGAAAATTCTACTTTGGGATTTTCTTTGAAAAATAAAAAACATTGTAAGTTTGCCATATGACTCCACCATGTTGACAGAGCTGTCTGTCACACTTACAATGCATTGCCAGAAACCACTATGATGGTGGTTCCTGCCAATGCTAGAAACAGGGCCGGCTTTAGTGCTGGTAGTGCCCTGTGCGACAATGTTTGTTGGCGCCCCCCCCTTATGACCACCTCCACCACGGATTTCATTACAAGGCCGGAGGCTATATTATGCATGCATTCATCTTTTAATGCTGTCACAGCCGCACTACATCACAAAGTAAAACAGTTCTAGAATAGAACAATCAGACAGTATATAAGGCATGAGCAGAAAACAGTCTGCCTCTTTTAAATGCGGCTTTCAAGCAGATAAGTTATTTTCCATCTCTCTTATTTAATTCCTTAACTTATTGTTATATTTGTCTGTGGTATCTTGCCTGTTGGTGTTGTTACCCTTACACCGATTTGATAGGGCTTCCCCCTCCCTCCTACCCTCCCATATCTCCTCCTTGATTTCCAATTTTTGGTTATCAACCACCCCCAGCCCTCCCTTCCTTCCTCCTCACCAGAGTTCTTTAGTTCTTTACCTCCTTCCCCTTCTTTTGGCGGGCGCGCGCAAGCTTTTTGCGCGTTTATGTGATTTTTCATTGCCTTAATTCACGCTTCCTTTCACAGCCTCGGGGCGCACGGAGGTCGCGCTTCCTTGCCCCTTTATTTCAAAGATGCTCTGCCGCTTATTTGGGTCTCTCTCTTGGCCCCCTATATTTACTCCTGGTTCCCCTAGATCGCCTTGTTCGTTGCGATCCCCTTTCGATGAATGCACCTTGGCAACGGGAGCGCTACGTCCTCCTGTTGCCAAGGTCCTCTCCTCTATGCCTCCCGCCAGCAGCTGATCTCGAGCACTTTTTGCCAGTTGCTCGTCTTTAATCAGATGCTGCCGGACACTAGTTTCAAGCGCTTTTCTGTGCGTTAGCCTTGCTTTGTTTGCCCCTCATATTTTAAAACATAAAAAAGAAGAGGAGATTAATAATTACTTAATTTTGGATCGATTTGGGCATAAATTAAGGAGGTCATGTCCGCTAAAAACCCCTTCCTTCTGAACAGGATGACTCTACTGAAGGCTCTAATACCCATAACGATACGCCTATTAGTAAGGGGAAAAAAGTTAAGAAATCTAAGAACATTGAGCCTAATCCCCTGAGCACTATGGGAAGTCCTAGCACCTCAATTAATTTGGGAGGTCTTGGCACCTCAAACCTTATGGGAGGTCCACGCACCTCGAATACATCGGGTGTCCATAGCGGCACAAACTATTCAGGTGTCCCTAGCGGCACAACTCATATGGGTGTCCATAGCGGCACAAACTATCGAAGTGCTCATAACAATACTGACATTGATACGGAGGACGAGGATAGGTCCCCTAATTTTTGTGATGAGTTTGTCCTCGACTTAGACGATGAGGACTTTGAATTTAACAGTCAACCTACAGGGGAAGAAATCCATTCCTCCTCTAAGAATGTTATCCACAACCCTTTGGGTGAAGAAATGTTCTCACTCCTTAACATCTCTTACCCCAGAAGCTCTGAATGGTTTCCCCAAGACCATGTTGCGAAATTTATTAGAAGATGGCTCAGAAACGCCCAGGAGAGAGATACTCGTAGTATCCTCAGGGCCGAGTGTTCTTGACCCGCAATACAAGATAAGGTCTGTCAGACTCCCAACTTTGACCCCAACTTGATTACGTTTTTGTTCAAACTCAGAAGAGACTCCAGGAAAGGTATGGAGAGGTCTCTTAAGGGCTGTCAAGATCATCTTCTTGACGTCCTGGGGCCCCTCGCCAGAATTTTAGATATAGCTGAAGAGTGCCATATTAATGGCACTCCTCTTGACACTGAACTCGTCAGAGGTTGGAGCCAGAGGACCATGGTACTCCTTGGCAATGCAAATGCAAGCCTTAACTTTGAGAGAAGGAGAGTCATTCTTACTAAGATTAACCCCAAACTGGGCGACATAGCTGAAAAGGAACCCTCCCAAAATCCCAAGGGCCTCCTCTTTGGTGAGGATATGATTAAGTCTATTGGCAAATACGTATCTACCTTTACTGCCCTCGACAAAGCACAATCTAACATGAGGCGCGTTTTTAATTCTAACCTTTTTGGAAGGGCTGGAAGAAGGGGCCTTTCTTACGGCCGAGCCAGCCAAAGTCCCTACACAAGATTCAGAGGTTCTGGCAGAGGCTTCTTCCCATACAACCCTCAATTCTACCCACAGAGAGGGAGAGGCTCTCAGAACAGAGGATTCAGATCCCGCGGTCTACCCAGCAACACCAGTCTTCAAAGTAAGTACTCTACTTCCTCCTTCTTCTTCCCCTCCAAAGGTAGGGGGCAGGCTGCAATTCTTTTATCACATTTGGGAAACGTTAACTCAGGATCCCTGGGTTTTGGAAACTGTCTGAGGTTTCAAGATAGATTTTGTCCATCCCCCTACACAAACGTCTCTCCCGAGAGTGCTAACCCTATCAAAGGATCAACAAGAAATTGTAGAAGAGGAAATCGCCTCCATGCTTCAAAAAGGGGCAGTCATAGAAGTTCCTTGGAGTTTAAAGAGGTTTGTAAGCACACTTGTTCTTGTTAAAAAAAAAGAGAAAGGTTGGAGACCCGTCATACAGGAATTAAACAAATATTTGGTCAACAGACATTTCAAAATGGAGGGTATTCACCTCCTGAAAGACCTACTTCTAGAAGCAGACTGGTTAGTCAAACTAGATTTAAAAATGCTTACTTTACTATTCCAATGGCCAAAGAACACCAACCCTTCCTTCAATTCGTTTGGAACAACCATCTCTTTCAATTTCAGGCTCCATATTTCGGTCTTTCTTCTGCCCCTTGGTGTTTCACCAAAATTATGAGAACTATCGCCTCGCTCCTGAGAGAAAGAGGAATTCTCGTAATAATATATTTGGACGACATTCTCATCATGTCCCAGCATCATTCACAGATCCTGAAAGACCTGAAGGTTGCAATGGATCTCATAGAGAGCCTAGGCTTTATTATAAAGTGAGAAAAATCAATCCTTACCCCCTCCAGATCCCTGGAGTTTCTCGGTTCTACCATATACACCCCAAAATGTCTTCTCTTACTACCCCCAAAGAAAATATCCAAAATTCGCAAAGAGATCAGGTTTGTTCTGAAACAAGATTCATT
Organism: Triturus cristatus; assembly: GCF_964204655.1. Lineage (NCBI taxonomy): Eukaryota > Metazoa > Chordata > Amphibia > Caudata > Salamandridae > Triturus > Triturus cristatus. The sequence goes on along the minus strand of NC_140593.1, from coordinate 258,433,952 downwards.
AACTCTAAGGGAGTTAGCCAGACTTTTGGGCCTCCTTTTGTCTTCTATTCAAGCCATCTTCCCAGGGCCTCTGAATTACAGAGCTCTTCAGAGGATAAAAGCGAAAGCTCTGAGATCTGGCCTGTGGTACGGGGATCATGTAACCCTAGATCAGGACGCCAGATCGGAACTGTGTTGGTGGCTGGAGAATTTGGATGCCTGGAATGGCAAAGCAATCTTTGAGACAATTCCGGAGTTCGTTTTGGAATCAGATGCGAGCCTTCATGGTTGGAGTGCTTGCCTTCTCAATCAGAACACTGGTGGTGTATGGTCTCTAGTGGAGACCTCTCACCACATAAACTATTTAGAACTACGGCAGGTTTATACGCTCTTATGAGCTTCAGACACTCTCTTCAAGTGAGATCAGTTATCCTCAAGATGGACAACATCTCTGCAGTAGCCTATATCTACCTTCTAGGTGTGACTAAATCAGCAGACCTCTCGAATTTAGCCAAGAGGCTCTGGATGTTTTGCCTAGAGCACAAGATTGCTCTAAAAGTGTAATATCTCATGGGGAAGTCAAACGTTTTCACAGATTGGAACTCGAGATTCCTCTTAGACTTCAGCGATTGGAAACTCGACGTGAATGTCTTCATCGTTCTGAATCGAATCTGGGGTCCCCTGGATGTGGATTTATTTGCCAGCAGACTGACTTGCCAGTTAGAGAAATACTTCAGCGGGATGCCAGATCTGGGCACACTTGCAGTGAACGCATTTCTTCAATGTTGGTCAGGCCTTTGGGGTTACGCATTCCCTCCCTTTGCTATAATTCAAAGGGTTCTGCAGAAGGTGAGACAAGACCAATGTTCAATAATCCTGATAACCCCCTTTTAGCCATCTCAGGCCTGGTTCCCGACCACCCCATAGTTAGCTTGCAGCATCCCTTTCTTAATTCCAGCGGTGAAGGGTCTGGTTTCAAACACAGACGGAGAAGTTCACCATCTAATTCATACAGGGATTTTGAACGTTCTTGCCTGGAAAGTGTCAGGAAATCCAATAAATTGTCTAGCCTTTCGTCACCAGCTTCAACTCTCCTCGGAGAGTCTTGGGCCCTAGGATCACACTATAGGTACAACAACATTTGGAGGAAATGGTTTCGTTGGTGCCTGGAGAGGGACTTGGATTCTGTGGAGGCTCCTATCGTTCACATAGTTATTTTTCTTGTTGAACAATTCGATAAAGGCCTTTCTTATAGATCTATTAATTGTTATAGATCAGCCATTTCTGCTGGTCACTCTCTTATCAATGGTAAGACGGTAGGTAAAAATGTTATTGTTTGTAGAGTAATGAAAAGTATCAGGTTGAGGAGACCCCCTAGACCTAAATACCAATCCATGTGGGACGTTAAGGCTATTTTAGACCTTTTTTCAAGTTGGCCTGATAACTCTTTACTTAATAGAAAATGTCTTTCGATTCAGCTTGCAACTCTGTTGTGTTTAATTTCATGCCGTAGAGTTTCTGATATCAAATGTCTTGATATTTCTAATAGCTCTTATGATATGTTTGGTGTTAAATTTGAAATTGTTAGAAGAACAAAAACTATGTCAGATTCTATTTTTTATCCTCGTTTTGACCTGTGTAAGAAACTCTGTGTTGTAGATTGTATGAAAGAATATGATAATAGAATGGGTAACATTAGTTCTCATGATGCAAATCAACTGCTTGTTCCCTTTGTCAAACCGTTCAAACCCATAAGCTCTACCTCCATAGCCAGATGGGTCAAATCCACTATGAATCTAGCAGACGTTGACTTATCAAAATTCCAAGCTCATTCTCTTAGAGGTGCTATGGCCAGTAAGTCCTTCTGGTCTGGTGGTAAGTTGGATGATATTCTCAAAGCAGCAGACTGGTCTAATGCATCCACATTTGCTCGACATTATTGTAAACCAATTAAGCACATGTCTGATGTTGTCCTACACAGCTACCAACATGCATAATGTAGCCTCTGATCTTGTAATGAAATTGTGATTCTTCTATTAACATGACTAGAGAATCTGGATTTCATTAAAGACACGGAGGCTAACATTATCCCACCCGTCCCTTCCCTTGAACGGGTTAATCTTTTAATAAAATGTATTATTGAATGGTTTATTCTGATTGTTTGCTTTATACTACTACCTGTATTTATTTATTTAATTTCTGTATTATTCCTATTTGATGTGTTGTTTATTTCAACAATACTTTCATGTTCCTCCTTCTTTTTCAGACAATCCTTCTTAATGGATTCTTCATCTCATCCATGACTTCTTATCGCTTCTCTTCGTTCTCCTCTTCCGGTTTTTCAAGATGAAGAAGAAGTTCATAGCCCTTTGGAACTTTTCCTTATTACTCCACATTTAAAAGAGGCAGTCTGTATTGTGCAAATGCCTTTTAAACTGTCTGATTTTTCTATTCTAGAACTGTTTTACTTTGTGATGTAGTGCGGCTGTGACTGCATTCAAAGATTTATGCATGCATAATGTTAGCCTCCGTGTCTTTAATGAAATCAAGATTCTCTAGTCATGTTAATAGGAGAATCGCAATTCTCTCACTAGCACCCTTTAACAGTGACCAAGTCTTCATAACCACTCTCTCTCAGATGCATTTAATTAGTTATATAGCGCCACTCATACCAGTGTAGGGTGTCAGAGCACCTTGCACCGCACACACATTAGACAAAGACAATCATTCATACCTTTGTAAATCAGTGTATAGGAAATGTTACATAAGCCATAGGACTAAAAGTGTCGGAGTCACATGTCATCCATACTGGTAGGCAGTATAGTTTAAGAGTGCTTGGTAAGGAGAAGCAGAAACTCAGAGTCGAAAAAGAAACAGCATAGTTGGGAGTTTTCTTTAATAATAAGAATCAATTTCTAGCCAAATTAATCCTTGATGAAACATTAATCAATGTTCTAATCTATACTTTGCAGTGAGTATGCAGTTTTATGATGAAAGTTAATAGCTCACTGTTGAATATTAGGACTTTAAGTTATAAATTGCAAGTAACAAAAGGATTTCTCTTTTAAAAGCAGTAACCTGCTGATCTGTCTACATTATATGCACTCTGTAATCTACTTGGTACACGTTCTTTGTAGCAGGCATATTAACCCTCTGCACTAACTTCACATAAGTGAAAACCTCAACTATACAAAACGCTTATCTCGCTCCAGGAAGATAATTAATCACAGGAGTTATCTTGACATTTTTGTGAGGCCTGGTAATTGCCGAGGAAAGGAATGCTGTAGCAGGCTCTTTAAAAACATTATAAACTTGCTAACATGGCGCCCCCAGGAAGCCAACACCCTAGAGCCGGCCCTGGCTAGAAATGTCTGCTGTACCTGCTGCATGGCGATGGAGTAACTGAAAATGGCTGGGTATCAAGATTGAATTCTGATCCCCCTAACGTAGAAAACCAAGAGGTTATTTTCAACAGATGTTTTCATTCCCCTTATGGATTATCACTCTGGGGTTACATGGTCAATATAAGCATTCACAATCTGTTGGTTCTGAGCTTTCTGGGGAAAAGGTGGGAGATGAATAGGCACAAATTATATTGTGGCCATAGGCTCTGCTTCACCACCAGCTCATAGATGCATGTAACAGACAGTGCAAAACCCAAGCAAGTACTGATGTACTCAACTTGCAATAGGAATACAAACAGTTTTTTTAAAAATTATTTGTGCCTAATTTCACTCTTATGTTTGGGTACAAATTAGGCCGTACAAACATGTTTTGGCAAGTTAAGAGAACTGTGTACTTCACATGCACTTCACATACCAGTTACTCAAGGTGGCATAGATGAAGGTTCACCCAATACTAGTAGTCTGTTGCCTCATTCAGTGTGGGACTTCTCGCATCAGTATAAAAATGTACACTGTAGTATAGATTCATGTATTACATTTTCCCACTGTCATCGACAAGGGGGAATAAAATAGTGTGAAGTTCTTATGCAGTGTCTAATTGTTCCAGGGTCTGGGACATATGCTGCCCTGAAAAATATATCCAGTTTCTCTTTGATTTCCTCCGAAAGTGTGACTTTGCTACTGAATTGATTGTTATCATCGAGCTTCTGGCCAGGTCTTTTTCCACTGTCATTCTTGATCAGTATTCACAGGTCGATAAGCATCATATGTGGATGAAAATGTGGAAGTGAATGGTGGTTAGATGGTTTTTGTCAATCACCTGCTATCCCTGAGTCCTCAACCTTTTGGGTCACAGTTAAAGAACCTGATTCAGAAGATGGTAGATGGCAAATAAATCTCCTGGCCTTTGTGTGCAACTTATACCTGATACAGATTTATTGTGCCTTGTTGGGTTTCCTGAGAAAACATGTCTTTTTCGTGGCCTCGCTAGATGGCTTGTCCATGTGGGGGTGCATTTGCAGACAAGGAAAAGTGCCAGCATCAGCCCCACAACAGACCCCCAAAACATGACTATGCCATCTACTACTGTTCATGACAGTGCAGTTTGACCCAATGCTTTTATGATGTGTGGATGGACCTCATTCCCAACTGCTTTGCTCTTTGCATTGTGACAAGTGGCTATAGTATAGAGTTTCACAATCCTCTGTTCAAGCCTCTGCTTGGGGAAATGACCTGAAGCAAGCATCCTTTACATGCATTATTGAACCACGAAGTCACAACAATGAGGTTACCTGAACCACTCCATGCCTGATCCACGCATCCATTTACAGCAAAGGTTGCTGAATGTTTCAAATTGAATCCTGTAACACCTTGAACAAATGATGAAAACTCCAAAACCATGAATAAAAGCAAAATCAAAAACTATCACTAGATACCTTGAAGTATTCTTTATCTACTAATATCTAACAAACCTTTTCCTTCAGCAGACTGCCGGGACAAACTGCACAAGGTGACCCGCCTTCTAATATATGACTATTAGATTCCAGGATGATTTCTTTCTACTATATCGACAGGACAATCGGAGTCCTTACAATTCCCTACGCCCTGAGGAAACCCCAGGCCGGATGGCCATGTAATGGGGTGAAACACGTGTTGGCTGTTTTCTGTTGTTGCTCACCAATGAGAAAGTCACAGTATCTCATGCAACCACAATTAAACACATTTATACAGAACCAAGACTGCTCTCTCCAGAATTTTCTCCGCAAAATATTAACAAATAATCAAGACTTGTCCTAACAACCTCTTGAAACTATGTAAAGGTTATTGTTGGCAATTGTATTAATTCTGAAGTTTTTCTAGAAATACCTGAGTATTAATTATTATTTGAGCTTTTAAAATGAATGTTATTTAATTATTAAATACATTAAAATATAGATTTGGAATACCTACCTTTTGGGATGGAATGCAGAGGATATAGAGGTTATGGGTGGGGAAGTGTATAATATTAATTTTCATACCTCAGTATGAAAAACTGATTGTGCAATTATATATAATGTAATGCTAAAATATATATTGAATCATTTTACTTAAGACATTTTAAGCAGACTCACTTAGGAAAGGGATGGTGGGGATATAAAGATTATTGTTGGGAAATGTATTAATACTTGGGTATTTATTAGAAATACTTGAGTATGAATTATTACGGGAGCTTTTATAATTAATGTAGGGACGTGTTTTAATACCCGGGCATTAATTTTCCTACCTGAGTGGTAAACATTAATTGCATAATTATGTTTAATGTTTAGTAATTATATATAATTATTATTGATTAAAAAGGAAAATTTTGATTAACAGGATATTACTTAACCCCTTCCATGCTCATGACGGAACGATTCCGTCATGAGCATCGGTGGAGCTGTGCTCATGACGGAACCGTTCCGTCATGGCCCCGCCCGCGCTCGAACCCTTCAGCACCGCGGGGGAATCCGCGCAGCGCTGAAGGGGTTAAGGGATGTTAGGGATATAGGGGCAAGGTGTGGTAATTGTTTTTAATACCTGTTTAAATAATTAAATACCAGTGTATCAATTAATATGAAAATAAAAGTAAAACAATATACAGTAAGTGGTATATAAAAAGGTTATGAGTTTTTAGAGCAGCGTGCTTTCAAAGAGTAGTCATTAACTTTATTATTAAGTTATTTTTTTTAAATACAGTGACGTTTGATACTGAGACATATTTTTATTTTGAAATAATGAACATATTAATAAAATCATTTTTATTGATTTATTTTTCCTTTAAGAAGTTTTTTTTATAAAACATTAAATATTTTATATTTATTGGGAATATTTTGGTTTTACTAAAAACATTATGGCAGTTTCAAAAAATGTATACAACTGTTTCTCACACTGTCCTATTCAGGGCAATAGGTGAAATAGTCCTTTTTTTATTTTCGCAGATGAAGGTGATACATGTGGATGTACGTCTCTATTGCCAGTCAGTGGACCGTTGCATTCAAGCTCAGAAGGAGGAAGACCTGCCTTCAGGTAAATCTGTCTTAACTTATTTGTTTAAGTATTATCGTGGCTATGTCTAGAGTAAAGACAGAACGGAGAGTTTTGTCCATGTTATCGTGTATTGTAGGTACCATAATGTTGTTGTGTTAACCCAGTGCAGTGCAGGTTTGTTTTACGTTTCTCCATGAGGAAGTTTTTTTTCTTTTAGTAAAAAGATAGGCATTTAAATACAAGGAGACAGATTGGAAACACTACTTATATCAATCTGTTTAGAAAAGGTTATTTAAAAAAAATGTTTTGCATCTCAGTTTTTCGTGTAAAAGGAGGTTGGCTACAAAGGACTTGCGCTTTAAAACAAATATATATATTTTTCACATTGTAATTCGAGTGGATTTTAAAGTGAAAGACAGCATGGAATTTATTTTAACGAAGGGGCATTAGAATACTGGATTTTTGTATTGAGGAGGAATTGAAGGATTTTAAAAAGAATGTGCAGCACATGTGCATTAAGGCTAATGCGGTTGCCTTTCAAGAATGGTTTTATGCATCGCAAATTGAACAGTGTTTCATAGGAAAGGAAGATGTCATTTTGAAGGAGCAAGGCTAATGTAGTTGCCTTTGTGTAAAAAATTACTTTTGTGGAAAAGACACATTTTTTATGGGAAATGATTTTTTGAAGTTCTTGGAATTAAAGTTAATGTAGTTGCCTGAAGAAATGTTTTGATGTATTTTTTGAAAAACGTGGTGACTTACATTTCAAGAAAAAAGTAGTTTGGTGGATTATGGCTAAAGTAGTTGCCATAAAAAATGTTTCACTATTTAAAAAAAAACTGGTGTTTTGATTCAGTCATAGAAAGCAACATTCTTGTGGTGGATTAAGGCTAAATTAGTTGCCTTTTTGAAATGCTTCTTTGTGAAGAGAGTCTTTGGAAACTTTCATTTTGGATTCATTTAAAAAAAAAAAAAACTGGATGGATGAGTGGAGAAACAATTGTTCGCGCTAGTTTTGGTGACTCGGTATGACAAGTGGCTTGAATTTTTTTTACCATAAGTTGAAAAAAGCTAGACTTCAACAGGTGGGAACCCCAACTTTCCATAAATATTAGAAAACACTTTTTTCAAAAATTCCAAATTTAAAAACTTGCAAGTAATGTGGAGAAGTTGTTAGATAGTGTTACAAATGTAGTATGTATACAATACTGTCAAAGTAGTCGGAAGCCACCATCAACAAAATGTGTTGAAGTTTTTCCAATAGTCTTTCAGATATTTCTTTACTTTTATTTTTTTAGACATTTGTGGATTCAGGCTACCTGACAGTGATTTTGCAAGTCTAATATCCTGGAAATGTTCTCCTTCTTCAAAATTTCCAGAAAGTAATAAAGATTAGGAATGATGTTTGGCTATTGATCTGTTGAAGGAATTGTGCCATCCCTCAATGGCATTGTTAGCTTTTGCACCACCCTCTAAGCAGGTTTAATAGTAGTTCCACCATTCTATGGGATACCTTGGTTTCCTCCTATGACCTGACCTGCTTAGATGGCCAATCCATGTATCCTCAAAGTAATTTAGTAGAGGGGCCAATTTTTCTTCATTTTGGGTAAAATATTCTGATACAGTAATGGATGTGTAGAATTCCTCCACAGTGTCTGGTGGTACAAAACATAATGCTCTTAGTTTATGCACATCAAATTGTAATTTGCTGCTTGACAAATAGTCCTCAACTAAGGATGATTTTTTAATCTTTTGCCAAAATCCCTGAGAAAAGTGGAAAAAACATCCTTGAATTTGGGTGTCAGGGTATAATTTGGTTAATGTGTTAATCATTGATAATTCAACATGAATTATTACTTTTCCAGTACTTTTATTCAAAGTTTTAGTTTTGATCACTTTTAAAAATTCAGTGTATGTTAGGGAACGTTTGTCACAGAGTAAAGCATACTCCAAAGGAAAAGTTGTGTTATTCCTGTTAGCATGAATAGTATACATTTGTGAACATGGATGGGGTGTTGATTTAAATGTCTCATCCGTCATCCAAATCCGACTATTCTCCAAGATTACAAGGTTATGGTTAGTTCTAAGAATTAAACATCTTTTTTGAGGGTTTGCATTGTCATGAAGGAGGAAAGGTTCATTGGAGAAAGTTACAGTTAGTTGGGGAGGGATGTTAATGCCGTCGAAGGTTCGGGGTGTTACATGGTGGGGATCACTTGCCAGTTTTTGCCTCTGAACCACCCTCCTAAGTTTGGTGATGGAGGGCATGCTACTGACAATGTGCACTGGATTGCTTTGGGCAACTTCCGGTAAAATGGCACCACAGGATTCACGGCACTGTGTGCGAGAAGTTGTATTTGTTCAACATTTTCTTTTACTTCTATTTCCATTGCAGAGGCAGAGTGGTTATGTTCTGCTGTCCTAACAATGGTATCTTCCAGAGTAATCACTCTGCCTGTGCAATGGAAGAGAAATATTGCACACACCTCCAATGACTCCTGGGTTCTGTAAATCTGTCTTTGCAATAGAGATAGCCACCATATTTTAAAAGTTTGTTGCCAGTTCTGGATTTGACATAATTGGCTTGTATAGAGGATGCCATTGTTGTTCAATCTGTTTAGAAAGAAGAAAAGTTAAGTTGCAGTGTTTATGTCGGCATTTTTATTCTTGGTTTTATTTATGTTATTATTCTGTTGAAGAAAAACAGATGTTATTTGGCATATTCTCTGGAGGGTGGAATTTTTACAAATTTGCTGTGGAAAAAAATGTAAATGTACAGATGTTTGCTTTTCTTGTTATTGTTACAGTGTGTGTGGGGTTTTCCAAAGTAGAATATAAAGGTATTACATTTCTTTTGGTTTGGTGGATAAAGCTTGAGTTGCATGTCAGTCCCAGAACAGTTGTTTGCTGCTTGATAATTTCTGGTTTTATACTTTTGGTCTGGAGTGGTTTCTTAAGTCTTGTGAATGTAGGGTAATATGTTGGTCTTTTTTTTCAATCACACACACATCTAGGTGCCGATTCCGATCCTGTAAAACCCGGGTACAAATGGTCGTACGGGGCGTTTTCTCCGTACAACTCGTACCTGGGAATTCCACCGTACAAACCAGCAAGTACGATTCGTACAGAAATACCATTTCCGTACGAATCGTAAAAAACACCGTACGGCTAAAAAATACCTACAATTCCGATCCTGGACAGCGCTTACGCGACGTCCGCACGGAGTCAGGCAGCGTTTTACGTACCAGCAAGTACGATTCGTACCTACAGCACTCCGCACGGCTATATTTTTACGGGAGCCAAAAAGTGCCGGAAAAGCTAAGTACGCTGCGATGCACGAGGAAAAGGGGGCCCGCTCAGCGACGTACATGCCATCACCCACATCGTACGTGTCATCATGTATGGTGCATACCCCAACATTGCATATGTACGGACCATACCCCCCACCCCCGTATGTACGGACCGTACCCCAGGCGTACCCCCACCAACGTATGTCCGCACCATACCCCAGGCGTACCCACCACCCGCGTATGTCCGCACCGTACCCCAGGCGTACCCCCCACCTGCGTATGTCCGCACCATACCCCAGGCGTACCCTCCACCCGCATATGTCTGCACCATACCCCAGGCGTACCCCCACCCGTGTATGTCCGCACCATACCCCAGGCATACCCCCCACCCGCCTATGTCTGCACCGTACCCCAGGCATACCCCAATCCTCACGTATGTACGGTCTGTACATATGCGAGGATTGGGTATGCCTGGGGTACGGTGCGGACATATGCGGGTGGGGGGTACGCCTGGGGTACGGTCTGTACATACGGGGGTGGGGGGTACAGTCCATACATACGGGGGGAAGGGTACGGTCCGTACATACGGGGGTGGGGGAACGGTGCGGACATATGCGGGAGGGGTGGGAGGCTGGGGTGGCCATACGACTCGTACCCCGGGCACACGTGTACTCGGGGTAGGGGTCATACAAAGTTTGCTTCGTACGGGGCCTTTTCCATGCATTTGTGTTTTCGGACGGGCGGTACGGATCGTACATGAGCGCTCGGACTTCAGTTTTACGAGTTGTAAGTAAACCTGTCCGGGGACATCTCGTAGACTTTTCCCGAGGCGATTCGTATGTATTTTCCACATACGAATCGTACTTCGCCATTTGTACAGGACTTGTACGATTCGTACGTAAAAAAATACGGATGCGAGTCGTACGGGAAAAAAAAATCCAGGATCGGAATCGACCCCCTAATATGCAAGCATTTAGTAGGTATAATTTATTGTTTTTAATGTAGAGCTTTTGCTGTAAGAAAATCTTTTTCATGCTGTAAAAGATATTAATTTATTTTGGGGTATTTGAATAATTAATTAAATTAGAAATCTTTTTTATGATATTTGTTTTGGAGTTGGAATAGTAATTAGAGCCCCAAATCACTGTGCAAAAAGAACAATTGATGGAACTCCCACCCACCCACTGAGGTTAGTACCTGGCAGATTGGAATATTATTTTGGACTCCTGAACCACTGACCAGTACCTGCCCTGAGGTAAGTACTTGGCAGAGTTGGAATATTAAATTGGCCTCCAAGTCACAGACCAGAACCTGTGCTGAGGTAAGTAGCCGGCGGAGTATGATTATTAATTTAAATCCCCAAGTCACTGAGCAGTACCTCTCCTGAGGTAAGTACCTAGTGGAGTTGGAATATTAAATTGGACCCTAAGTCACTAACCAGCACCTGCTCTGACATAAGTATCTGGCAGAGTTGGAGCATTAATTTGGACCCCCAAGTCATTGGCAGCACATGCTACTACATTTTCGAGGCTCCACCTCAGACCGTCGTTAGTACGCTTTTTTTGTAGCTTAATTACATTAAAATATAGTTGGGGAAATTACTAAACATCAAAGAGTCCATTGTAAGTTTAATTATGTGTTTGTGTGTGAAAATACGTGGTTAAGGCATGCGGGGTATACATTTTCATGGTTAAGACATTTTTAATGCATGTTATAGAAATGCATGGTTTTGTGGTAGAAATCTATGCTGTTCTTGTATTGTCGTTGTTTCGCATGCATGGTTCAGGCAAGCGTTATTCATTAATTTGTTGTTCCATCATACAAGCCTCTGCGTGGACCCTGAAATGCACCTGGACCATTTAGGCACCTTCAGTTCTTCATATGCAGAGGTTATGCTTTCTCTGTCTCTTCCCGGAGACATAAAGCCACTCCAGGCCAGAGGCACCAATTCGGTCCCTATATTTTATCAAAGTGTGGGAGTTTATTTCATGCTGAAGCCTTCCTGGGACATTCATTGTTTCTGAATCAGAAGGGAATCAACAAGTTCACGATCATCTTTCCTTCAAGGGAGACTTTTTGGTGATTCTTGACATTGAGTACACCTACTTTAATGTCCTATTCCATCTCAAGGGAAGTACTTTTTTGTGGTATGATCAGTTCAGGGTCCTGTCTTCTAACCTGTCTGATGCTGCTCACTAATTCACTACGGTATAGGCCACTATGGTGGCTTCTCAAATAAAAAGATTCAGTTGTTCCCTTACCTGAATGTCTGGCTAATCTTTTTTTCATCTTTTTCTAAGGGAAGGTCTGACACTTAGGATAGCTGCAACTGCTTGGATAATGGACTACTTGCTAACCTGGAGAAGCCTGACTCAGTGCCTGCTTAAAGGAGACTAAAGCCTGGATACCAAACAGGAGCATTGTTGCAGGCCGGCTTGAGGACTTTCCCTCTGCCAGAAGATGGGGGGATATATCTCTTGGACGGTGAACGACCAAAATATAGAATCCAAAATATAGACAGGACAGAATATCGATTCTAAAATATAGATAGGACAGAATATCGAATTATAAAAATATAGATAGGACAGAATATCGAAATTGGGGTATGAAATATCTATTTCCATAATATAGAATTTAAAAATATAGATTTCCATGATATCGAATTCAAAAATATAGAATTCCATAATATCGAAATTGTTTTAGTCTTATGTATCGTAGTATATGTGTTAAAATTATGTCTTATTTTTGTAATGTATGTTTAATTTTTTTAAACTAATGAATGTTATGTAATTTAATTTTTGCGTAATTTAATTCCGTAGCGGGTTTTGGGTTTATAGGGGAATAGGGTGGGAAGTAATTTAATGATGGTAAATTAAATATTAATTGTATTTGATGTGTTTTGATAATTAATTGATTGATAATTAATTATTAATTGGTAATTAATTTTTATTAATTGGTAATTCATTTATAATAATTGATTAATTGATAATTATGTTAGTTGCATTTTTTATTATTAGGAGCGGGTTGTGGGTTTATAGGGGAATTGGGTGGGAAGTAATTTAATTGTAATAAAGTAAATATACATTGTTTTATTTATGTGTATTGATAATTAATTGATAATTAATTATTAATTGGTAATTAATTTGTAATAATTGGTAATTAAATTGTATGAATTGCTAATTCATTTTTATTAATTGATTAATTGATAATAATGTTAATTGTATTTTTTATAATTGGGAGTAGGTTGTGTGTTTATATGGGAATTGGGTGGGAAGTAAATTAATTGTAATAAAGTAAATATAAATTTTTATTTATATGTATTGATAATTAATTGATAATTAATTATTAATTGGTAATACATTTTTATTAATTGGTAAATAATACTGTTTTTCAATGGCAATTCATTTTTATTAATTGGTAATTATTTTTAATTAACTTTTTATTGGTATTGATAATTAATGTAATCTTATTTTAATATTAAATCATTACTTTCCCTACTGTTGCACTCTCAGGAGTGGGAATAGTATTTATTACCCTCCCGCTATCCAACTCTTTCCCTACTGATGCACTCACTGGAGTGGGAATAGTAATTTTTACCCTCCCGCTATCCAACTCTTTCCCTACTGTTGCACTCACTGGAGTGGGAATAGTAATTTTTACCCTCCCGCTATCCAACTCTTTCCCTACTGTTGCACTCACTGGAGTGAGAATAGTAATTTTTACCTTCCCGCTATCCAATGCTTTCCCTACTGTTGCACTCTCTGGAGTGGGAATAGTAACTTTTACCCTCCCGCTATCCAATGCTTTCCCTACTGTTGCACTCACTGGAGTGGGAATAATAATTTTTACCCTCCCGCTATCCAATGCTTTCCCTACTGTTGCACTCACTGGAGTGGGAATAGTAATTTTTACCCTCCCGCTATCCAATGCTTTCCCTACTGTTGCACTCTCTGGAGCGGGAATAGTAACTTTTACCCTCCCGCTATCCAACTCTTTCCCTACTGTTGCACTCACTGGAGTGGGAATAGTAATTTTTACCCTCCCGCTATCCAACTCTTTCCCTACTGTTGCACTCACTGGAGTGAGAATAGTAATTTTTACCTTCCCGCTATCCAATGCTTTCCCTACTGTTGCACTCTCTGGAGTGGAAATAGTAACTTTTACCCTCCCACTATCCAACGCTTTCCCTACTGTTGCACTCACTGGAGTGGGAATAATAATTTTTACCCTCCCGATATCCAACGCTTTCCCTACTGTTGCACTCACTGGAGTGGGAATAGTAATTTTTACCCTCCCGCTATCCAACGCTTTCCGTACTGTTACACTCTTTGGAGTGGGAATAGTAATTTTTACCCCTACACTATCCAACGTTTTCCCTACTGTTGCACTCACTGGAGTGGACATAGTAATTTTTACCCTCCCGCTATCCAACTCTTTCCCTACTGTTGCACTCACTGGAGTGAGAATAGTAATTTTTACCTTCCCGCTATCCAATGCTTTCCCTACTGTTGTACTCTCTAGAGTGGGAATAGTAACTTTTACCCTCGCACTATCCAACGCTTTCCCTACTGTTGCACTCACTGGAGTGGGAATAGTAATTTTTACCCTCCCACTATCCAACGCTTTCCCTACTGTTGCACTCACTGGAGTGGGAATAGTAATTTTTTCCCTCCCGCTATCCAACGCTTTCCCTACTGTTACACTCTTTGGAGTGGGAATAGTAATTTTTACCCCTACACTATCCAACGTTTTCCCTACTGTTGCACTCACTGGAGTGGGAATAGTAATTTTTCCCTTCCCGCTATCCAACGCTTTCCCTACTGTTGCACTCTCTGGAGTGGGAATAGTAATTTTTACCCTCCCGCTATCCAACGCTTTCCCTACTTTTGCACTCTTTGGAGTGGAAATAGTAATTTTTACCCCTACGCTATCCAATGTTTTCCCTACGGTTGCACTCACTGGAGTGGGAATAGTAATTTTTACGCTCTCACTATCTAACAAAATCTCTACTTTTTTACATTACTTTGATTATTTTTACATTTTATGCTTTTTTATATTATATTAGGTATGTTTTATTTAATTGTTTTTAATATTTAATTACATTTATATTATTTTTAATACATTTGAAAAATTCGATATTTTAGCTAACTATATTTTAACATTCTATATTTTGGAATCGATATTTTAGTACTTACCTGTTTGTAGATAGGGAGTCTATATTCTGTCCTTCTATATTTTGGAGTCGATATTTTGGGCATTCTATATTATGTCCCTCGATATTTAGTCACTGAACCCTCTTGGACAACTTGAAGGTTGTGTTGTATGGTCATTTCTCAGGCCTCAGGACTACATGGCAGCTACCACAGCTGTGAGCAAGTGGGTTTATCCTTACCTCAGTACTTTGGTGCAACTCTTTCTATTACCCTGGAACACAGAGAGATTGGTTGCCAGCCCCTGTGTACAGTGAAGCCAAAGATAGTAAAGGCTGTGGATTGACAGTCGATTCAGATGCATTTGCAGCTTAAGCTGCCATTGTCACCTCCTAAGTTTAACCACACACACCACCCACTGGTGAGGCTGTCATTTAGAGCCCCTGAGTTTGCAGGATCATTGATCATGGGTCAAGGAATACCAGTCCTTGACTAGGAATAATTAATGGCTGTTCTCCATGCTGCTCAGAGGTTTGTATCTCACTTAGAGGAATTGGCTGTTTTAGTCCCTTCAGAAAACCAGTTGGTAACAGCCTTTTTGAATCACAGTTGTCAAGGATGGTACAGGTTGGAAAGCATAACTGTTCTTGGGCAAAGAGGCAGCTGCATTCCCTGAAGATCTTGTTTCACCTGGGGGCTTCTCTTGGGTGAATTGTCTCAGTAGGGATTTTCTTTTCTTGCACTCTTCCTGCACCAGTTTGCCATTTTTTTCAAGAGCCGTTTCCCGGTTGTCCCTTCACTAGCTGGATCATTATACACCTCCTGACGAGACCCTTCTTCTCCAGTTTTTCACAACACTGTCATATGCAAGAGTTTGACTTTTGCCTGGCCTCCTGGTTGCTCTATGTCTTCCCTCCATTCTCCTCATTTCAGGGTGCTGAAGGGGAATCAGAGGGAAGCATTTATGATGATTTTCAAAAGCCCCTTTTTGGCTTCCGGGCCTTATGAACCCTGTAAGACATATATTAGAGGTTCCTTTCCTTCTATCAGTCATCCTTCACCCCCACTGTCTGCAGTCTTTCCTCCACTGTCTCACTTCTGTCTTCACATCACAGCTTAAAATTTGAGGAGGTTTTGTACAAAAGAAAATCTGGGATGTAGCTCTATTCAAGGGCACCCACTTCTTATTTGAAACATTGGTTACACTTTGATATCTGTTGCAAATGTTTGAGGTCGCTCCCTGGATCCTCGGATCTGTTTCACATGTTTTACATTATACATGATAGTTCTATTGTGGGATTACACTAGTCTTTTTGAGGGACCAATAGACAGCCTTTCAGGGATTCTGGATACTTGGGTTTCAGTTACAAGAATTGTTCTCTTGACAGCTAGGCTTCTTTATAATTTCTATAATTATGTATTTTCGTCATTTCCTTCCCCCTTCCTTGGATCATCCATTATTTCTGTATGGTAGTCAAGATCATCCTTTTAAGCTTCTGGATTTTGCTTTCTTCTTTCAGTTTAGATTAAAACAGCTTTTTCTGCAAACTGATGTTTGGGTGAATGTGTTTGTTGGGGGTCACTGCCTCTTTTTAGTGTTTGTTGCCTGTCAGTATTGTCCTGCAACCTAGCAGAGATTTGTCCTAAAATGGTTCTACATGCCACAAGAAATAATTTTGCAGATCTTCTGTTCTGAGCCTTTCTGACAAGGATGATGGGATGTCATTTCCATTAATGTTTGCTGGTATTGTCTTAGTTACCTGAATTTAACCTAGCATTTCTTGCTGTCATATTGTTACTTAATTTTTGTTTGGCTAATGTGCCAACATCTGGTTATTCAGTAGGTGGATTAGGCCTATCTGAGCCTTGGTATGTCAAACTGAATGGGCCAAAGGGCATTCAACTTTACTGTCATGGCTGTCATCAGCTCTGAGATGCTCAGAGGTGAGCAGAGTTTGCACAAAAATCGTATGCCCCACACTTGTGCTTTTCCTTTATACTTTTGATATCTGTGGTTGGGTGACGACACTTGTTCCAGCTGGGCTCTTTTACTGTTCATGTGCTGAAGGCTTCATGCTTTTATTTTTGTTCTTTAATTTTTATTTGCACTGAATTGCAGCCATGGTCCTTGGCCTACTTGAGGGTTCTGCTGTCTTTTTCACCTACATTTACAAGTTTGAACCCAGCAAACCTGTCTGCATTTTTGTACCCTAGGCAGATAATCCTATAATCCATAGCTATGAAACAGGTTTTGTTTTCCTTTTCTGACACCACGAGGATCATTTTTTCCCTTTATAATGATGACAATAATGTGCAACACCAAAACAGTTCAAAGTACCTGTTTTCCTCAAATGTCACAGACAACAAAGTAAGCACAAAGGCATAAATCATGTAGAACAGCTTCATAATAATTTCAGATCCCGGTGCTCAAAATCATAATGTTTATTGTGAAGTTTTTACTATGCCATTGGTCAATGACATGGAATCTTATGTCTAAGATAACACACAAGTGATAATGAAAAAGGCACATTGTTCTGATCTTATGTTCATGTTCTGTGTCAGCCTGTAGCTGATTTTGGGAATGTTGGGGTGCTGTGTTCTATTGGAATGCGGAATGCTTGTGGGATTCAAACTGTAACTGACATTGGAACTTGAAGCAGATCTCCAGGTCTGAAGGTAGTTCACTCTTCTTTAATTAATATATGGCCTACCCCTGTAGTGCAACTTTATTGGGCAACATCACATACATACGCCATGAGCTGTCTGCGAGCACCTGCCATCCACACAGAATAATCTGTGGTCAACTTTGTGGGGCTATTAAAGAAGCAGAACAATGACTCTGCCACCTTCTTTCCAGCAGGATACTTGTGCAAGAGGTTTACACAGTGAGCATTGCCATCACCTGCTGTGGGGCACAAATTTCACATCAGTTGAGGCTTGTCAAGCAGGAGTGAGAAGTGTTACCATCTGCTGTCAGACATCGACTTACCAAGTGATTTAAATTCTCTTGTGGCTTAAGAGTCAGATCTTCGCTGCTGTATAATGACTGGGATACTTTCTGGTAATCTTAATTACTCCTAGTCGTACTCTTCCTCACCACAGTCCTTACAAAATAAGTTAGTAGAATTGTATGTCACCATATAGGTGGAACCTCTACAGAAATTCTTACCCGATTACAAATTAAAGAACACACAACCTATCACTTAATATCCCCCTTTGTTTCCTTGATATAGGGAAGGATGGGATGCAATGCAGGACTGTTGCGAGGAAGTCTCCAAGTTACTAGATACCTCATTGGTATTCCTCACCACAGTCTTTACAAAATGATTGTATACAAAATCTGATTAAGAAAGATAATCGAATAGCTCTCAAAAATTGAAGAAACGCCCGGTGAATTTAATCCAAAACAAAATTTCAAAGAAAAACCTCCAGCATATACATTACTGTACTGAAGAGAGAACAGAAGCCCAGAAAGATGAAGAAAATATATCTCCCATTCTATAACCTCTGCATCCCAAGGTGGAAGAAAGGGAGACATCCAACACTGTACTGCCTCCGAATAGTCATGCTATAGTATTATCTGGGGTAGAGGGAGGATGAGAGAAATTGGAATGTTGGTTGAGGAGGGTGTGAGTCCTTCTCAGCAACAGCCACAATCGTCATCAGGGTGAATCACTAAAGTCACTAAATTGACATGGCCTGGGGAGGTACCACTTGGGAATCAGGAAATCACTCCAGCAGAGGCCAGCAGGGCACAGGAAGGTGCAATTGCAGGTCCAATCAGGTTCAGTGCAGCAGGTCAGCTGGGCAGTTGCAGGGAAGCCTCTGGACCTTGTTATGTCGCTGTAGCTCCCAGAGGAATTCAGTCAGCTGACCCTTGGAGAGTCACTTGGTCTGGAATGAAGGCAGCAGGTCTAGTCTTCCTTCTCAGCAAACAGGACAGGCCTCAAGAATCAGTGCAGCGGGGCATCCTTCTGTATTCTTGCAGAGGTTGAGACTATATGGTGACATACATATTCTCCTCTGCGGCCATTTTTGGAGGAATATTTGTGTGCTCTTTTTTATTTAGATGGATGAATACTGTGCATGAGCCACAGAGTAGCTCATTTTGTAAGCACAGGTAAGGTAGGTAATGCAATGTGTTGTTCCATTCCAAGCCTCAGTTCTGGAGCTCTGACCTACATTTCTAGCCAGTGGGAGGCTTAGCACGTTCCCTTTTTTGACTACGTGTGATGTTTTCCTATAATCTAAATCTATTGTTCGTAGTTTTCCATTTTGAGAACATCTTATCTTTTAATACCTGATTGATTAACAAATAATTTGGGGATAGTCATCAACTGGTTTCATTAGTCACCTCAGACTGGTGTAGGTTTCTGACGTTAAAACCAGAACCAATAGAGGACTATAAAATACAGCTTATTTTGGTATTACTGAAAAAAATGTCAGAGCTACAATTAAGGTTGACAGTATTAATAACTATTAAAAGGGGATAGTGGTCGCTACCTGTCAAACCGGCTACTTACTATGCCACTTTAATAATTATATTTATGTGGCACCCCTGACAGGAGTCATTAGATCCTTTGGCTTCCAACTCACTTCCTATGCTGACTGAGGGGGTGGAAAAGGAAACAGAGGCACGTTTCCATGACTTTGTGGGTGCCATCTCAAGAGAGCAGGAGAGCACCATATTTACAGAAATAGGGCTTTCTCCTCCCCTCTCTCTAGCGCAGGCACATAAATATGCTGCAGTGCGCCATGGACATACCTTTGCACCACAGTGCAATATGCCTCTGTGAGTCTAGGTTTTGAACTGGAAGGGAACCCTTTCAGTACAAAATACCATGCTTATACTATCTTGAAACCTTTTTCCATTTTGTTTGTGTGCTGTACAGTGCAGCACACATACATTGTCGGAGAAGAAAGGAGAAATGAAAGCATTTGTACTTTATAGGGCCCATTTGAAACTGGCATAATTTTCTCATTCTGTGCCCTGTCTACTTTTTAAAATAAATTGGGCTTAGTTACAGCTGGGTGGTTGTAATGGAATGTCCATGCACCACCCATGATAAGCCCCCTTGGCGCTCAGTAATGCAAAGCGTAACAATGCACTGCTTTGTGCTACTTTTGTGTGTTTTCCAGCGCTAAACAAATTTAGCACTAGAAAGTAAAATAGTTTTAAAAGATTTTACGTAGATGTGCTTCACTTTTGTGAAGCAAACGCGGCACTAAAACTTAGTAAATATACCCTCTAGCCTCACAAAAGTGGACAACGTTTGTTTGGTCTCAATTATAAGAAGATGTAAGTCCCTGAGGATGTTGGATTGACACCCTTACTAAGAGACACTAATTGGACCACAGAAGGAAAGATCACAAACATGGTGATTGCTCTCTGTCAATTCCATATGGCTGGATAATGCATAGAATCTGAGAGAGCCAAAAGAGAGATATGATTGAGACTGTTCCTACACTAAGCATTGGCAGACCAATGAAACTGAGCTATCATATAGTAGACTTCCATGGTGATTAGGAATAGGGAAACCAGTGGGATGGCCTCTTGTTTGGGTTTAGCTGTTCCAAGGACAATGACTTTGTGTAATAGTCACACATCTGGGGGCCTATTTATGACCCATGTTGTATCGCAAATGCAAAGCTTACATGTGATTTATGAAGCCACACAAGGTCGCTTTGCAGGGCCCTGAGTGGCTCCATAAATCTGAGGTAAGGATACGCAGCGCAAATCGCTGCATTGCCCTACTCTGGCCAGGAGAGGCGTAGCATGGAGAAATATCATAATTTCTCCTAGTTACTTCCTCTTTCTATGTGTGCACATTCTGCAGCACACATAGAAAGAGGAATATGCCTATCATGATTGTTTTTGGTCAGGGAGGAGCCCTTTCCTGCACAAAAACAATCCTGCACACAACGCATGCACCCTGCCACCGTGGTGCAAGGGTGCCTGCACTGGTGCTAGGCTGCAAAACTGGTATCAGCGCAGGGGAAAAGGCAGGAATGTGCCATATTGCCTTAAATATGGTGAATTCCAGCAGGGGTGGCTCTTCCGCTAAGGCAGAGGAGTGTCGCCCCACTGCCTTTCAGCACGGCAAAAAAATTAAAATGAAATGATAATAACCTAATGTTTTTATCATTTTATTTTTCTGTGCTGAAGCAGTTTTGTGGGGCGGGGCTAGGCCGCGCAGGGGGAGGACTGGTGGCACCCTCCTAAGTGTGCATGAATGTTAACTTTGCATGCTTTCCACTCAGGCTGCATTACAGAGTGGGTGGAGACCATGCCCAGGCTCCCATTCCCCTTCTGATCACCGAACACAACGTTCTATTGCAGCATTGTGTTTGCCATTGTGGAGCCTATTCTGCTTCCTGCTTCCTGTTCCAACAGAGGCCAGTAAGAGGATGGAAGATAGGCGGTGGCTGGCCAGGCGGCCAGGAGGTAATTGATTTTTGTTTCACCCCTCCTTCCTCCTGTCCCCTCCCCACTACTGATTCACGGGAGCAGCTGCGACTGCATTTCTGCCCTTTCCCTGTCACACGTGACAAGTTCATAAATAGGCTCCCTAGAATTTAGACGAGCATCTGGACGTTAGTTCTTTGATAAACTAAGTTATGCAGCCTAGTTCAGGGATTAATGTTTAGGTTGCAGCAACCATTTCTGTAATGGAAACTGTTCAGACTATCACAAAAGTGACACGATTTAGTGCCCTATTACCACTGCCCAAGTTACAGGGATGTTAATTTCTCCCCCATGGAGTTAAGAATCTAGGTAACTCAATATGTGCATAATTCAAAGTTGAACGTTAGAATCTACTGGGGAAATCAATCATTATTTGTTCTATTCTTCCTTTAGCTGTTTTCTGCCACCAGAGTCATCACAGAAATATTTATGGGTATGTGGTGTCCCGTTAACCTTGGAATTCTGACTGGGCTGGCATCACATGGAACTATGGGGGATATTCACAAGGATCTATTGCCGAGTCAACGGCACTTTATCGCAGTCAAAGTTGCGATAAACTTATCGGCTCAATCACAAGCTGGTGTTAACAACCCATAACACCAGTTAACCATAATAGCAGCTGCAAAAAACATCGCCACAGATGACCCCCGCAATTATCGCTAATGAGATGCAGAGTAGGCGTTCCCGTGCCAAAAGCCACAACACCATCACTCCACAACATTCCCAACGACCAGCCAGAACTGCGATAAGAACACAAAACAGGCTATAAGGAGCGTAAGCAGCACAAAATAACACCTGCTCTGACCTGGTGCAAAGTCGGACCACAGCCTGCCCCACAAAAGGGAGCACAGCTCAGAGCCACACCTGAAGAACAACTGAAGCACACGGGCAACTAAACATGCAGCCCAGAGGGCCAAAAGGTCAACAACACCTGCCGCCACCACCCCCAGGACCCCCGCTCCCTTGCACCCCCGACCAAAGACATGCCACATCAGCTACACCTAAAAATGTACAAAATAATCCGCTTGATGTCGCACAATCACAACTGGTGATACGCATGTGTCATCACAAAAATGAGCATCACACATTCACTTTTGAAGCAACAAATGAAACTTTATTAAAGTGAACACTGAAATGAAATGAAGACACATGGCGGCTCCCCTCGGGACAATCCATAGGTCACAGCCTGCAAGACAAAAATCATGATGAGAAGGTGTGTCCTGCTCACATCAAAGGACAGAGAGAGAGAGAGCGAAGGAGAGAGAGAGGATTAGAGGGCGAGAGAGAGAGAGAAGAAGAGAGGGGAAGAGAGAGAGAGAGAGAGAAGAGAGGGGGAGAGAGAGAGAGAGAAAAAGAGAGGGGAGAGAGAGAGAGAAGAAGCAAGGGGGAGAGAGAGAGAGGAAGAGAGGGGGAGAGAGAGAAGAAGCGAAGGGGAGAGAGATAGAGTGCTGTCCCTGCACACCCAGGCCACACTGCTCACCTGCTGCCACCGGTGTGTCTCCAACCACTTGCTGGTATGTATAGCAGTACACCAGGTCACAAATATGAGACAGAGCCGTCATCTGAAACAGAGTCCAGATATATGATTGGCACAATGCACACAAATGCACAAGACAACATCGCCTGCCCGCCCATGCACATCCAGGCAGAGGTACCCCATCCCCTCCCGCCACCCATTGGAGCATGCCTGCCCATGCACACCCAGGCCTCACTGCTCACCTTCCGCCACCGGCGTGCAGACAGGAGGTCCCACCACACACCGCTGCAAGCCACAAGCCCGGGGCCTGAAGACATGGCACCCTCCACACCATGCAGCCCCGCTCCGCAGGCCACCAGGTCTCACGCCTGTGCCAGCCGCAATGCTCCGGTTGCCACTAACCCTGTGCACCCTAGTCAGCACCACGTGGTGGTAGGCCCGTGACGGCCGCAAGGCCTCAGGTGCCACTAACCCTGTGCGCAACAACTCATGGGCCCTTTATGATTGAGAACCATGGAGCGTCCGTCATCCAGTCACCACCGGCAGAAGGGAATGTGACATCGTCGGCCCCTTATGTTGGCAGAGTCACATGGCCTGTGATGCCTGTGCGGATGGGTATGGTGTGCGTGCAAACCTGGCCTCTGGGAGAGGCTGTGACATGCTTACAACTAGACCAGTGACCTGCACACCACCAGCGAGTACGCCTGCGACGGGTAGCAATGAGGGCCCCCATCGGAGCATAAGCGGAGTAGTCTGGCCTGTCGTACGCCAGACCAGCGCAGGGCTTGCAACAATGGCTCATGGGCTCTGGGCGTGGTTCAGTTCATGTCCAGACATAGAAGTGACTGATGTATGAGTCCCTGTTGTAGTGTTCACGGGACCCGGTACACAATATGCAATGTGGCACCCTCTGACTGGCATCCCACAGGATGAGCATCATTCACGCAAGGGAAGTCACTGTCCCTACATTCATCCACACATTCATACATGAATGATGAAAGACATGACACAGCAGTGCGTCACAGGATGTTTATTGCACATCCAGTGCAGTTCTGCAGCTGGAGCTGTACAGGGCAATGCCGAGCACACTACACAACATGGGCCCGTGGAGGGCCAGCCAGAGTCCATCCGGGGATGACAAGTACTGCAGAAGAGGAAGGGTACAGTCCGCAGTCTGGTCGCCGTGTCATTGGTCATCAAACAGGATATGGCAGTCCATGTCGCTGTCCAAGGTGAATGCATTGGAGTGTATTGGGGGTCAGTGGAAGGTCATGAGGCCGTGTGCGGCACCAAGCAGAAACAGGCCAGGTGGCCGAAATGAATGCTAGTGCCTCCTGATCACAAACCCATCCACCTCCTCGTCCCTGGATGTATGCACCTGTGGGTGTTGCAGTACCGACTGAGGCACTGTGTGCCACTGACACATCATAAGCCGGAATGGATACGTCTGCTGCACCGTGAGGCAATGGCACAACAGGGGGTGGAGATGTGGATGGTGTGGGGGCAGCAGCATTCATCTGCGCCACACCTTGTGGCAGCAATGCCATGACGGTGATCTGCAGGGCATGGTAGATCCAAGCTACATTTCGCTGATGTGCAGCGGTGGCTGCCATATTTTCCGCCTCCATCCGCACCAGGTCCTCCATGAGCCTCCGCATGTGTGCCAGCTCATGGCTGGTATCGCTGGTGCCCCTCTGAGCGGACAGGTGTTCTTCTCTTCGCGTCAGGACTTCAGCGATGTCAGTCAGGGCTTGTTGGAGACCATGGAGCGGGCCTAGACACCCATGAATGGCGTCCAGTTTGGTGGCCATGAGGTCGATGCCCACCCTCACCTGCTCAGCCGTCTCCCTCTGGGCCTCCAGCACACAGCGTTGGAAGATCGTGTGCTGTTTCTGGGGGTCGTCGGAGACTGCCGGGGCCGTGGGTGCCTCCTGCTGGGTGGTTTGGGTGGTGAGTGGGGTCTCCTCGATGCAGCTGGTCAGCCCTGATCCTGGAGGTGAGTCGCGGATGATGTCTAGGAGGGCTTGTACTTTGATGCTGGGGTTGTCCTCTTCATCATCAGTGAAGAGTGGCTGGGACTGCTCTGCAGGGGGAGTTGACGGTGGCCCTGCAATGTGAAGGGGAGATGGTGTATTGCAATGTGTCCACATGTATGTAGCCGCATGGTACATGTTGACATTCAGACAGCATGGCATTGTACAATGTGACTGTCTATAGATCTGGGCGATGACCCAGAGTCATTGAGGGTGTGCACTGTGCTCTGCTTGATTGTGCATGTGTGCCATCGTGTCCATCTCCACCCATCCCCCCAGTACCTTGTGCTCACTCACCCTGTTGCGGTTGTGTTATGTCCTGTCGAGCAGTGTCCGGTCTCCCGACTCCGGCCCCAGTATCCACACTGCTGACTGTCGACACCAGCTCCTCCATGTCATCCAGCACAAGCTATGGTGCTGGGCCCCCACCTCCAGTCTGCATTTCTGCCTTCTGGTTGGCTGCAAGATTCTCCTTGGTCTTCTGCTTGATTTCATCCCATCGCCTCTTAACCTCATCCATTGTCCTCTTGTGCTCTCCGATGGCATTCACCTTGTCCACAATGTCCCGCCATATTCCAGTTTTGGTGCCCAATGACACGTTGGAAGTGATGAACAGTTGTTGATGGTGTTCCATCACCTCTGTGACTATGATCCTATTCGCCTGCGGACTGAACTTCGTCTTCCTCTTCTTCTTGTCATTGCCCTTCCCGGTGCCTGAGGTCGCAGGCTGGTCATCCGGGGTGCTTGTGGGGTTGCGCTTGTCATCTGCGCCTGCTCCTGCTCCTGCTGCCTCCATGGTGCTTGGGTGTTGGTCAGTTTGTGATTGGGTGTTTTTTTTGTACTTTTATAGTGATGTTTGCCTGCCAGGTGTGTATTGCAGGCCTGGCACTGCTTATCGCTGATTTCCTCATCGCGCTTTGTCCCATTGTTGTGGTTTGTGTTTTATCTCCATCGAGGTGGTTGTATCGCGGACTTTGTCCACGGTTTAGGCAGACTATCGCATGGTACCGCCTTGTTGTGAATTCCACGTTGACACGGGGTTATTTTCCCACGATGGGCTGAGATGTTTAGATTTAAGAACTTGACAAGCTGCCGTGATAATTTAATCTGGGATGCTAGGCAGTTCCTGTGTTTCAAAAATCCTATAGGTTGGTCCACCAAATTTCAGTTGATGAGAAAGTTGTTGGATGGGTTATTTATGGATATGGGAGACCAACAGAGCTCCCAGTAAATGTGTGGGCTTTGGAGGAATTGCAGAATGAGTTGGTTGGAAGGAAGTAACTGGTCTAGGAACAGATGGGAGGCTTATTATTGCTAATTATAATGTTGAGAGGATGGACTCCAACGTATTAGAAGTATTCACATAATAGAATTGTGGTTTTTCACCGAATTGACATTTAAGGGTGCAGAATAGTTTGGTTTCTTTCTGTCGCAATGTAATTCCTCGATGGGAGATGCTTAAAGTATGAAGGCTGGAGTGCAATCTACACTCCTACTTCAATGAAAATCTGAGTTTAAGTTGAAATAGAAAGGTTCAATTTACTGGGGTGCCATGCCGGCAGAGGGGAGAAAGGCCCTGCGTCCATATGCGACTCCCATTTTTCAATTTATGAGCACTTGTCTCCTTCGCCGCTCATTTGTCCTGCAACTCTACCAATTAACACCTCGAGTATGTGTTATTAGTTGCATTAGCAGTAGCTTTTTATTTATGTTATACTTCTACAGATATCACTTTAAACTAATCTGATAATCTAACAACCAAGGTTGAAGAGTTTTGAACCATTTATTGCAGTATGTTGCCTTCCTTGGTAATGTTGTTTTTTGGGCCCTATCTGTATCTGGTTCCAATAACTGCTCCAGTGGTGCACAATGCTCAATTGTGTTACTTGAGGGGCTTTCATCTTAATAATCTTGTCGGACTGTTGAGGGCAGAATGGTACGTGGGAGTCACTTTAGAAAAAGTAATGAGTAGAAGAGAGCCATCTTTGATTGCCATTGTTTTGAAGTATTTGGTTTTTGATAAGCGCCATCATTCCTGATTGGGATCCCATAACTGAAGGCAGATATTGTCCCATCAGTTTGTTAGAGCTCACACATCACAACAGTGACATTCTGTCTTGAAGGATAGTTGTCACGCAGGTGGGGGACGAAGACCATGAAGTGTATTGTCCTAAGAGAAGCCCCAATATATAGCCACACCTCTTCAGCTTTCCATGGTCTGGAGAGAAGGCTGAAGGAACGCCATTAAGGGTTAGTTGCAGAGGGACAGGCAGCAAGACTTTGCAAACATAGTTGAACTGGTTTCTAAAAGTAATTAGTGTGACATGTAAAATAAACATCTATATGAGCCAATGATTGTTATTTTTCTGAATTAGCCAATTGTTGCAAGAATAAGGTTGCCTGTTTCTTATATGGCAATGTTAAAACGAAGAATGCTTTTAAGTATTGAACCAATTTACCAACACGTTAACGGTCACTGTCTCTTTGGTTACATCATGACATTTATTTCCTTTTTTTTTTTTTTAAAGATTTTTTATTTTCATCATCATAATTGACACATAGATACAATGAAGCAAACAACATACAGAAATATACCTCGATCATATAAGGAAAGGAAAAGAGAAAAAGAATTGGAAAAAGAATCGGAAGAAATAATTACAAGGAGAAGGAATAATAATAAGCGTACAATAAGACATTTATTTCCATGTTGCCCTTTTGTGCATGCAAGTGGTTTCAGCTCATATTGTTTTTTTATGTGAACACGCTGCAGTGGGGCCTTGCATTCAAAAGGCGAAGCGACAAATTACTTAAACAGAGACAGCGTTAGCATTCAAAAGCCAAAATGAGTTTACTTCTGAGAGCAATTGTGTCGTAATATGTAGAAATGAGCAACATATTTAACATTCAAGAGCCTAATGGATGTCCAAATGAGGTCCAGGAGAAGTGAAACTGATCTGTATTTCTCTTAAATCCAAAAAGTTGTAGCTGCCAATGTCTGTGTATAAAAAGAAGTGATTTATAGCCAAGAGAACATAGTTTACTCAATTCAGAAAGAAAACACAGATTTGATTTGCAGAGAAATGTAAAACCATTCCAATGTTCACTTGTTAGAGCATATTTTCCTGATGCATCAAGACAAAAGGGATTATGCCTCAGGCCTACTCCCACATGGTGCAGAAGGATGGAAGTTTCCACAGGCAGAGTCAGCAATCTAAATGACAGTTCTTTG
Organism: Triturus cristatus; assembly: GCF_964204655.1. Lineage (NCBI taxonomy): Eukaryota > Metazoa > Chordata > Amphibia > Caudata > Salamandridae > Triturus > Triturus cristatus. The sequence goes on along the minus strand of NC_140593.1, from coordinate 258,405,918 downwards.
TATCCAGCAACATGTTGTTCTGAATAGGGAATTTTTGTCCACAGCTGGACCCAGTGCAATATGAGCCCCTCGTATTTTTAAAATTAAAGTTAAAAAATGACACTTTGAGCACAGCGTGTTGATAGCTAGCACGTGGCCGAGAGACCGTGATGAGTCCACATGGGGTGTTTCAAATGAGCTCAGTCTCTATCAAGGACACTGAATGATGGCACATTCTTGAGATTTACAAGTTATGAGTTTGGAACGAATAAAGTCCCACTGAGTAGAATTATTTGCAAAGTGAGAGCACCACATGTGGCTGAAGAGACACACAATTTAGTCAGTCAGTTGGAGTGCCTGGAGCTCTCGGCTGGAAAACGCAACGCAGGTGGAGGTTGGAGCTAGCCAGAGAGACGGGGAGAGCGAGAGAGAGAGAACTCTGACTGTCCTGGTATCACTATACACTGGGCTGAGTGAGTCTGGTGATCTGGGGGTAAAAACCATCTGCCTAAGGAGAGACAAATTAGAAACAAAATATCGGGAGAATGAAAAGTATTGCTAAAGGTATTTTTTAACAACTAGACCTAAAATGGGTGAAGTTGTTTTGAAGCCTGTATAGATTTTATTTTTATAATGGGCGACCTGTGATGCATCCGGTCACCCATTATAAAGTAATAACGTCAGAACACAAATGTAATAACTTATTACAGCTGAGTTCTGACGTCACAATGCCTGCTGCTACAGCCAGCAGCCGACGGGACAGGCAGGTCATGTCACGCAGCATAATTCAGATTTTCCACAGCTAGGGTGGGTAGAAAATCATGATTTTATTAAAGACACGGAGGCAGATATTATGCATATCTCTTTAATTGCAACCCACAGCAGCAACACAAAAAACAATGTAAAGAATTAAGAACATTCGTTCAACATTCTAAAAGTTCATAAAATCCTGTGAAAGGCAGCCATCTTCCTTCATTTACGCTGCGAACTAGTCCATATAAACGATCCAAAATATGCAACTTCACTGCGAAGGATAAACTCCAATTATCTCCAACGCTTCTCCATGGTGGCTCATTTCCTAACGTCTCCTAAAAGAAACAAACCAAAATACATTAAAGAGGGTGGGAAAACAGGGAGGGATAATATCTGCCTCCGTGTCTTTAATAAAATGATGATTTTCTACCCACCCTAGCTGTGGAAAATCTGAATTTTATGGCAAGGCACGGAGGCCAATATTATGCATGTTCAAAGCCTTGCCATAATATTCTCTACCGCACAATCCACAGGTTTAAAATAAAACTTTTTAAAAACAGAGTCCGAAGACCAATCTGCCGCAGTTAAAATAGCTGTTAAACCACCTCCCAAAATAAATGCCTTAGAGGCCATAGCTCCTCTTGCAGAATGTGCTCCAAATTTCTTTACGTCAATACCTGCTCTAAACATCACCTCCCGAACCCACGGAGCTAAGGTAGGTGTAGAAACAGCCTTATGCGGAGGCCTGAAGGAAATAATCAATTGGGTTTGACTCTCCCTTACCAATTCAGTCCTCCATTCATACTCACGTATACAGCTTACTACACAAAGCTTCCTACAAACATTCAAACTTGGATAAAAAATCGTACTTGATAAGGTTTTTGTTCTCCTAGAAATAGAAAAACAAACACCCTCCGGAACAAAACGTCGCCTTGTAACCTCTAATGCTCTGACATCTGAAACCCTTCTGAATGAAATAAGACATAACAACATAACCAATTTGAGTGAAAGATCCTTAAGATTAAGAAACTCATTCTCACTCCAACTCATCAAAACCTTCAAGACAATATCCACATCCCACAGTGAAGAATACTTTGGCCCAGGAGGAGCCTTAATCCTTACACTTCTCAAAAGTCTCCTGACTACATCATGTTGTCCGACCGTGATGCTATCCACCAAATCATGTCCAGAAGAGATAGCTGACCTTGCTATATTTACTGTACTATAAGACTTCCCATTATGGAAAACTTCTGACAAATAATTGACTATCTCGACTAAAGGAGCTGATACTGGATCCAGATTCCTCTCAGTACTCCAACGAACCCATCTCCCCCATGCCAGTCTGTAAGCCTTTGCTGTCCCTGGTGCCCATGACTCCTTAATGAGCTTTGAAGCTTCCGAAAATAAGCCCTGCATTTGCCAGGCTCTCCCGAAATCAACCAAGCTATGAGCTTTAACTGACCGTGAATTACCAACTCGTGATAATCTCCTGAAACGTTGGATAGCAGATCCGGTACAGCTGGAAGAAGTACCGGGTCTGCTATTAACATCCCCAATACATCTGGATACCATACTTGTGTCATCCAGAAAGGTGTTATGAGAACTAACTCTGCCCTGTCTTCCCTCACCTTCAACAGGACCCTTTGGATGAGAGCAAAAGGGGGAAAAGCATAGCTTCGAGGTTCTTTCCACATTTGCATTAATGCATCTACAGCCTCTGCACTCGGATCCGGCCTCCAACTGTAAAACCTGTGAACTTGAGCATTCAAGCGATTTGCAAAGAGATCTATTGGAAGAGGTCCCCATAACCTGTCCAGAGCCAAAAACACAGACCTCTTCAACTTCCAATCGCTGAAATCCTTCAGTTGCCGGGAGTTCCAATCCGCAACCGAATTGCTCTTTCCTGGCAAATACTGAGCAATAATCATGATGTTCCTGCTCAGACAAAAATGCCAAAACTCTTTCGCCAAATCTGCCAACACCTTCGAGCGAGGACCCCCCAGCTTGTTGACATACCTTACTGCAGAAATGTTGTCCATCTTTAAAAGGACACAACATTTCACTTGATCCCTCGTGAAACTTTTCACAGCAAAAGACCCCGCCAACAACTCCAAATAGTTGATATGCATATTCCTCTCCTCTCCTGACCATTTTCCCCCTGTAGTCATTGCACCACATCTTGCACCCCAGCCTAGAAGACTTGCATCTGACTCTATAACCATATCTGGGGAAGGTCCGAAGATTGCTTTCCCGTTCCAAGCTACAAGATTCTCCAACAACCAAAATAGTTCCTCTTTCACCTCCCTTTCTACATGAACCATCTGTGAATAACTCACCCCTTTCCTTAAATACAAAGTTCTCATCCTCTGCAAAGCACGATAGTGAAGGGGGGCTGGGAAGACTGCCTGAATTGAGGCTGATAGAAGCCCAATTACTCTCGCAACCTGTCGCAAAGGAACCCAAACACTCACTAAAATCTTCCTCACTTCCCTTCGGATTTTCCTGACCTTGTCCATCGGCAAACTCAACACACAATCCAAGGTCGAGATCTGAAAACCAAGAAACACACTTTCTAGACTTGGAATCAGACAAGACTTCTTCCTGTTTACTACAAATCCTAGATCCTCTATAACCTTTACCGCCAATGAAGTGTTCTCCTGAGCTTGTGATTTGCTCTCTAACATGATAAGAATGTCGTCCAAATAAATGATTAACCTTATTCCCCTTGATCGAAGCCATGCTGCTATCGGGCGCATCACTTTTGTGAAGCACCAAGGGGCAGACGTCAAACCAAAGGGGAGACTTTTGAACCTCCACATCCTTCCTTTCCATTCGAACTTCAACAGATCTCTCTGATATACGCAAACCGGGACCGTTAAATAGGCGTCTTTTAGGTCTAGGCGAGTCAACCAATCTCCTTTCCTCAAAACATCTCTCAACATGTGAATACCCTCCATTTTGAAATGGTTGTACTCCACCCACTCGTTCAAGTCCCTTAGATTTATTACAGGTCTCATTGATTTGTCTTTTTTCTCCACCAAGAAAAGATTGCTTATAAACCCTCCTGACCATGTCGCCAACTCTATTGCACCCTTGTTTTCCAGTTCCCAAACCTCTTGACTTACTAAGCTCTCCTGATCTCTTGCAAACCTTAACTGCGTTTGTCTCCTTCCTTGAACTGGATTTCCTACCAAATCTATACGATAACCTACCACTGTCTGAAGCACCCAAGGATCTGACGTGATATCCTTCCATCTGTCTATGAATAGAGCCAGTCTTCCACCCACCTTTGCTTGAGTAGAAAAAAGGTCTTTTTGCAAACATACCTTGAAATCTTGATCTCCTTTCCCCTCTAAAACGGCTTCTTCCTGCTCTTTGTCTCTGTGGATAGAATCCAGGAGAATAGGAGCCTGATTGATAATTTCCTGTCCGGAAACCTCCTCTATTAAAGAAGCCTCTATTGGTTCCAAATCCTCGGCCGGGAAAACGACCTCGTAATCTCCCGGCCGTGCCAAAAACTCTCCTAATATCTTTCTGTGCCTTCTGAATAGAATTAAAAGTCCCTGCGTACTTTGCCATTTCCTTAACAAACTCCTCACCAAAAAGCAAACCATTTGCTGTATGCCCTGATTCTCTACCTGCCAGATCCGCCAATTTAGGATCTATTTTAAACAAAAGGCTCTTTCTCCTCTCAACACAGAGGGAAGCGTTGGCATTTCCCAATAAACATACCGCCCTTTGCACCCATTGGCGCAACTCAATAGTGTCAACAACACCTTCCTTTGCGTATGCCTCTTCACAAATATCAAAATTTTTTGTTAAAGGACCAAAAACATCCAAAAGACGGTCCTGACACCCCTTAAGGCCCTTCTCAAGTCCTTTCCTAGGGTCTCTGCCCATTTTATTTAGGAAGGTAATCATTTTTGCATCCAACTCTGGAGTATACGCCACTTTATTTGCAAGAGAGGGCCTTGGACACTCAGATCTCAGACGTGTCCTCACTTCCTTAGGCATTTCTCTCCTTATCCAAAACTCAACATATTGAGCCACATGTTTAACTGGCACCCATTGAGGTGAAAGTGGATGTTGGATTGTATTTGGATCAAACATCTCCTCCCCAAAGGGGTCTTTCAACTGATCCAAACCAACAACTTCCGTTACTTTTTTACTCTTTTTAATTGGAACTTCTTCCTCATCTGAAGAACCAAACTCAGAAGAGCATGAAATAACTACATCCCCACTACTTGAGGATTCATCGCAGACAATCGTCCTACGACATCCCTCTTTGGCCTTTATAGCCTCTTTATCTGACTCCAAGAGAGTCTTACCCTTATTGCCTTTCTTTATAAAGCACTCTTTCTTTTTTCCTTCCATTTCTGTATTCAAATGTTTTCTTTTCCTTGTAACTTTACTCCCACTTGGAATTGGATCTTCCTCAACTGACCAGTACTGTTCATCTGATGCCATTACCTTTGTGAATTTTTTCTCCATCTTACTCATACAATCTTCCAACTTTTTTCCAAATTGCGTAGCCAATACAGACACGGCCTTATCAACACACTCCTTAACCTTTTCTTCCAAAACATCTCCACTCTCAATATTATAATCCATTTTGTATTTCTCCTCTTTCAACAAACCAATCTAAACTCTAATCTCAAATTAAAAACAGTTCTCAACTATTCCACTTTGTAAATACACTCTACAAATTAGCATATATTTTCTAAAATTAATAAATCACCTTTAAAACACAACTGACTGCTCTCACAATTCTGACTGACTGAAACCAACCGATTACTGAAGCAACCGATTACTGGCTCTTTTGCTTGTTCAAAAGATGGCTGCCAGAGAAACATTCCTTTCTCACATTTTTATCCCACTTCAAAATGGCCGCTAATTCATGAGACTACGGAGGACACAAAGGGTCAGAAAATCATAAGACACACCACACTTGCCTGCCGATCGCCATGTAAGTAAACTCCCTCTTTATTTATATTCAATTTAAACATACGTTATATACGCCTCATTAACTTCCTATGTTTGCGCAATCATTAAAAGAACACGCGCATAATCTTTATACGCTCGCTCGCTACACACGCTGCTTTACCTCGTGCATCAATTTCAAAGACGCTGCTTGCCCTCGTGCGTCAAATACAGAGACGCTGCATGCCCTCGCGCATCAAATACAGAGACGCGTTGTTTAAGCTAACAAACACCGGTACGCGACGGTTACACTCGCGCGCCCCCTCAAACACATACCGAACTCTGCAATATTAAATTCTCCAGTTTAAACGTTAAAATCATGCTTGTCATTATTAAAACTGTCATCTCTCCTCCGTTTTTCCCTCTAAACCGATTCCTGTCACATCGTTTCTTAACCTTCTCATTTCACGCTTCTGAAACTGATGAAATAGTGTTAAATTCTTTTTCCCATTCTTCCATGGACAAACATCTCTTGTATAAACATCGACTAAATTACAAATTAATCCCTCTTTCGTTAACAATTACATCTAACCTTTCTTTGAGATTTTATTATTAAATTACCCTTACACACATATAATTTTTTCTCACTTCACAGATCATTATAAATTCCTTATTCATACATTCTATCTTCATAAATCACTTTTGCCTAATCCAGCTAACATACAAGTTAGATCAAAGAGAGAACTTATCTGGGCTGTGAGCAGCAACAAAAGAAGGAAGATGGCTGCCTTTCACAGGATTTTATGAACTTTTAGAATGTTGAACGAATGTTCTTAATTCTTTACATTGTTTTTTGTGTTGCTGCTGTGGGTTGCAATTAAAGAGATATGCATAATATTGGCCTCCGTGCCTTGCCATAAAATTAAAGCGCTGTTGCGTAAAGAAGCAAGCATTTAAAAAGCCAATAGGGCTCAGCGATGCGAGATATTGGCTTTTTTAATGTTACTGTCATTTAGCCAAGAGGACACAATTTAAGAGTGTAAGTAAGTTTTTGGTATGGTGCAGAAGTGACTTTTCCCTTTATAAAACCTGTCCAGCCTGCCGTAGCAGGCACCGGGCATTTTCCAGGTATGCTGAAGGGGAGGGGGCTGGTTTTGTGCCTGAGGGGGGCGCTTTTCTTACAGAGTGGCCGGTTTTACAGCGGTGCTGCAATATTGGCCCCTGTATGAAAAGTGGGAGTGGTGCTTTTTGCTAGCACCTCACCCCTCCCAATGCCGGTCGAGCAGCAACCTGCCACGGCTAGTTGCTGTTCCCAGTCCGGCCCTGAACCTGTCTGGACTTAAAAAGGATGCCTGAGAGTGAAAAAGTATATTATTATAGTTCATATAAGTTCCAAGTCATCAAGTGAAATGTTTATCCAGTTCCAAAGATAATTGCAAAATGAACAAAAAATGCAAAAAGTTAACTACCAGAACTGGGACACAGGATCAGAGTAGAAATAAATAAATTTACAATTAAAGTGGTGAAGTGCAGTCAGATCTCTGAATTTGAAGTAGCCAATAAGGGAGAGATTTATTTTGAAGAGTGTGCTCAATTAAATCAATGAAGAGTATGACAGCTTTGGAGAACGATGGTGGTTTTCAGGGCATCGCGTGTGTCATGATGGCCCTTAGTTAACAACGGTGAAAAAACAGCATTCCACTGCATCTATGGGTTATGCCTTGTAATTTGTAACCGTTTAAAAATGTAAAACATTCATATTTAATCAGGAAACAATAGGCTAAATTCAAGAGGAGAAATGTTCATCCGTAAATGTATTACCATATGCAAATTAAGTCAGTAAGCAATGTTACTTTGTAACCCTGTACTATTGTAATAACTGAATCTGCTAGAAATATCAATAGGAGTGGAACCACGCCGTTTCTCAAAACTAGAGTCCCTTTAAAATTATATGGAGACCCTCAACAGCCAGTTTCTGTCAGCGGCATATTATCTCCACTGGTGTACTAGTGGTTGATAGTGTCCTCACAGGGTGTTGCCTCCACCAGCAGGAAGAGTCTCTAGATGTTGAGACACAGTGGAAAGTGTGATTTATTAAAACCTGGGCAGGGGTAAGATTAAAAAAGTGTTAAGATGTGGTAGGGATGAGCTATCTATCCTTCACTTCTATGGATATGTTTCAGACTACTTGTGCCTCTGGGAGGTCATTCACTTTCTTTAGGACCACTGCATGTCAGATCCTTGATGACTCAACTAGGGCAGCAGCTGTTTCTTCAGTGGGGGGAGGTGTTGTCCCTCACCCACTGTGCTGTGCTAAACAAATGGCAATGACATTATTTATTCACATTTTATTTTTCACTATGGAGCACCACAGCCACCTGACCCAGAGAAAAAGGGGGCGGGTCCTCTGCTGCGGACTTGCAGCAGAGAACTGGAGCAGTGACTGACTGGGCACTCCAAAGTGCGCATGTCAGTTTGGCTGGCGGTCCTAGGCCGACCAAACAGACATGCACACTTTTATTTCTCCAACACAGCTGTGTTGCACAGCCGGATTGGAGAAAAGCTACAGCTCCCTGTGTCTGAGCGAGAGTCAGGCCAGCCTGATCAGGCCAATCCAGGTGCTTCTCTCATGCTAGCATGAAAGCAGTGTCTGGATTGGGTGGGGAGCCTGTGCTGAGGTCCATGTACTGCCAGGAGATCATAGGAGAGCTGGAGAGGAGCAGCAAGGCAGCATTAGCCTAGGTAAGTCTTTTTAAAATGTATTTAATTGAATTCCCTGAACCCCAACCCCTCGGCCACCCATCCACTTTAGATTGGTGGTGGCCGCCCCTGCACTATGGTACATCCATTAAGCTCAATGACATACTGTTCTGGGAAGTGCATTGTTATTCCCTCCAAGGGTGCATTTTAGAGCCCCATAGGATACGGGAGGGAGGCGGGTAAAGTAGCCGTGTTCTTTAAAGAGCCTAACTCCTTAAAGAATGCTAAAACTCCTCAGTGACTTGCAATATCCTCATAATTCACAGTAGAGAGTACTTTATCCCACATATAATTCAATTCCTGAATACACACAGGACTCTTCAAATGAAGTATGTGTTGGGACCCGGGTCCAGAAAAACAGGACAAAGGGTCTTTGTAATTGGAATTATGTAGTTCTGCTTGTAATTAGAATTGTGTTTAAATGGTGTGAAATAAAAAAATACATTTCTGTGTTTTCCAAGGCACATATCACGTTAAGCTAGTTTTTGTTTCGACTGCATAGAATTAAGGGTGGTTGTTTTTATGTATTTTGCAGTTTTATATAGGATAAACTCAATTGAATTGCTTTACATGAGCACCAGTTACAATACACAAGAACTCATTGATTTTTGGGAGTCACAGGAATGTTGTGTTATTTTCCCACAATCACAGGATGCTGAGCAAATGCCAAGACCTGACCCTGGTTCTCTAGTTCCAAAATGGGCTGCTCTGGCTCCTATGCCACATTCTCTCCCCAGTGGAAAGTGCTCTTGGCCAGAAGAAATGGAATTTCATGTTGGCTGTTAATCTTTATAAGTGCCAGTTGAACAAAGTTGAATAAATCAAATATTTGTGAGTAAAATGTTTTGGTTTTCAAAATGTAAATGAAGGGGCACATTTATGTTTTAATGTATTATGAATGTGATAACACAGAAATCTCACCGTAATCTCTCTTTGGAATACTTAGTAAATGTGGCAGGATTACCTTTAACTACCATTACCCTTGTTTCCGCTCAAAGTGATCAATCTTTGCCACCGTATTTGAACCAAAAGAGCTCCTTCATACACATGGGCTAGTAACCAAATGCAAATAAACATTTTAGCCAATAATGAGAGTTGTGAGCAGTTTTAAAGGGATTTATTTTCTAATTAAAGTTTAAGGTTCTCTGACTCTTCATTCATTAGTCAGGTATCAATAAGGTTACAGAATTGATCTTAGAAAAATAAAGTTAGTACAGATCATATCATGAATTGCATACAGCACGTTCCAAGAAAGAAAGAATCCCTGTTCTAAGAAAAAGATGCACAAATGATGACTCGAAGCAAGACTGAGATTAGCATGAAGCTAAATCAATAAATAATAAGTGCAGAATCTCCCATAAAGAGAAATAAAGCATAGAGTAAATAAGCTTTGGCAAGGCCAGTTAGTGAAAGCCTAAAGCTTGGGGATTTCAATAAAAGTCAGAATGAAACAAAGTCTGCATATAATCTGCCTTCGACTGCCTCTGTTTTGCTATCCATCAAAGTCTGCCCTCTCCTTCCCTGCATCTGTAAATCACATCTGCTCTGCTCCCTTCAGTTCTGCATCAAAGTCTGAAACTCCTCTGCAGCCTCCCGTCTCTAAATCAGTCTGAGTCTGTCTCTCTCAAAGGTCTCTGTAAGGGTTCTGAAACTCCTAAAATAGGAACGCATTTATATAAAAAATAATGTTACAAATCATGTGGCATGATTTTCGTTCTGCATCCAGCAGACAGGCGTAAATCCTTTTCACGACATATTCTGCATCTTATTTAATATAACTTCATCTCCAAACCTTCCTTTAAAGAAACATTTTATTTTTAACTAAACTCATAACATTAGCTGCAAAAGAACTTGTTATTTAAGCAAGAATCATTAAAGCATAACATAGTAATACACTTTTAAAGTACGTGTGTTTCCTATTCTCTCTAAAGCAAAGAATTAAATGAGGCTTTGTTTGAACATTTCCAGCTACTAAATAGATAAGACTCTGAGGTTACATGCTGTAAATTATGCCAAGTGTTCTCTCTTTCACACAGAGAGATTCCTTTGCTTATCTGGAAGGTAAATTCGATCTTTCAGAGCAAGAGCTAAATCAGGTGCTGTTTCTGTCTTTCTACATTTTAAATTGTTGTGTTAATTCTAATGCAATTTATATTCTACTAATGCACACATTGAATATTTTTACAAATCAAAATGGCATTTTATAGTAGGATCAAAATTCAAACTAGCCATATTAAAATCAAGCTATGAATTAATTGTGCAATGTTTTACATGGGTTGCTAAGTGGAAAGTGTCTGACTAAAGCCTGTGAATATCACGGCCTCATGTTTTCATTTTGCAGCACCAAATGTTTGCATGTCACTTTTTTTAATGCAGTTTCATTTCTGAAGCTCAAGGCAGCTTTGTCATTAGTGATGCTTAATTTTATAGGAAATGTTTATGCTCTTTCAAATGTGTGAACTGGTCCTTTACTCATTTAAATTTCCACATTAAATAAAATTTGTGAGTAATTTAAATATGATAAAAGATAGCTTTCACTGTTTAAGATTGTATTAGATATGAGATTACAGACAAACATAGGTGAATGTTTAATAAAAAATATTACATTTTGAAAGGATTATCTGGGTGGTTTGTGTGCCGGTTTTGGGTTTTGTACTGCATTCGATCAATATTTCGGAAATGCATGTCAATGTTAAATTTGTTGAGCACTATTGTCCTAAAATTCTAGGTCGAGGGTCAGTAGTTGAGGGCATGCGTTTTTATCTGCTCTCGACAGAAGCGGCCAGATTATTCGAGAAATGAGTAGATAGGACAATGGGTCAAATATATGAAATTTCAATGTCATTAATAGCACCATTTGCCAAACATATTTTAAAATGGCATAAGGTACAACAGAAGGAATGGATCAGAGATGCCGTACAGGGCTAAAATTCCCGAGATAATGTCAAAAGTGGGTTAACTGTGATAACATTTACTTGAACTTGTACATCAGTATGCTGCATGGGGGGCGTGTGAGTGCTCCCAATAACTGGAAGAAATAAGTGTTCAGTATTGAAGAAGTAGAGCAAAATAGAGAAGCAAACATGGAGACATTGCAATGTAAACTGTAATGCAGCACCAGCGAGGAAGCACAGCTAATACAAAACTAGCTCAATAATCTTGTAGAAGGACAGCATTTCTCAGAGAAGTTGACTTCAAATGACAAAGCCTTTGTCCTTGGAAGCATTAACTCCAAGGTCTACCTTCTGGCAACACTAGCTTTGCAATATTTTTCAACAGAGGATCAGTTTGACCAGCTGAGGAAGAGGGTATTTAGGGAGGATACTGAGGGAAGGGAGATCTGAAACACAAAGTAGAACAAATGTATGTAAAGTTATTCACATAAGCTCCACCAGCAACATGGTTTTACCATTGAATGCAGAATCTTTAAGTTACTCTCTCTATTCAAAATATTCAATCCGATCCTCTGCATTTTTCAGACACAGATGAATATTTTATGCACAACCATAAACATCAGAAGATTATTTGTTAAACGAATTTCGTAGCGCGCCCTGCATCACAAAATGCGGTGCAGCGCGCGCTACGAAATTCGTTTTATTAATTTAATTGTTTACTTACCTCCAATTATCCATATTCCGGTGTTCAGTACCCCCCACCCTGCCCCTCCCCCACCCCGCCTTTCCGCCCCACGGAACACCCTCCACGGACCGCTGCTGCACACTTGCCTGAAGATAGCTCCTGTTCAACAAATCAGGAATCTCGTTAGGTGTTACCTCAAAAAGGTCTTTGCAGAACTTTCAGTCCTTAGCCCTAAGTAGACTATTTACTAATCCGTTGAATAATTTATCTCAAATCTAATGCCTTGTTTATTATCAACATAATTAGTACTCACCAGTGTTTACTTTTGAGCTCCTGAAACTAAATGTGATTGTCATTTCACAACAACAAACACAGGGCCATATTATCAAGGAATGGCGATAAAATTATTGCTGCTGTAGTGGCAGGAAACTGCCGCTAGAGCGGCGATAATGGGCTTGGTAATATGCCCTTGTGAATTCCCATAGAAGCCCAGGTTCTGGTGTGAACCTGGCCTTCTATGGGAATTCACAAGGGCATATTATCAAGCCTGTTAGTCAGGGCAAGGGAGTTACACGCCAAAGATAACCCCTGCTCACCCATGGTAGCTTGGCACGAGCAGTCAGGCTTATCCCGGAGGCCATGTGTAAAGCATTTGCGCATGCACACAGCAACAACATCCCAGGCACAGTACAAAAGGAACTCCACACAAGATTATATCAAAAATAGCCTTTGTATTCTCATAACACATTAGAATAGTAAACACATATTATACATTGTGCCACCTGGCACTAGGTCATATTTACAAGGGATTATTTACACCTGACAGGGCCAACTGGACCACTGTCAGAACCATCACAAAGTGAACTTAGTAGATGTAGAAATTATCATAAACATAGAATACAACCAGTAACCACTGGTAATCACTGTACTTAGCATCAGCCTGTAACATAAACTACATTATGCACAGTATCACATCAGGCGCGAATGGCATTCTGTGCCAACCTCACCAGCATAAACACATTATGCAATTCTCTCCTCAGTCTAAAATCCTTTAGACAATAACCTCCTAAACATAACTCACATTAGGGGCATAAATCACACAGTGAAACATAATCTCACTAGCATAAACCATAATATGCAAAACAACCTCCTAATCATAAAAAACATATTTAGAGGTATGAATCACATTAGGGCCTGGCGCCCTACAAACCTCCCAGTCCCCCTGGAAAACTGGCCATCCCAAAGGGGCTCAAACGCCCTGTGTCCAGAATGTCAGGGCTGCTGCCTAGCAGCTGAATCCAATTGCGCCATTGCGAAAACCTAAACGGTGCAGCTGCCCACTACATGCTGGGCAGCTGTGAAGACATGGGGCAAAGGAGTGCATTTCACTCCTAACTTCAGAAAACTTGCCCCCAAAGAACTGCGGCCTAAACGTTGCAGCTGCCCACTACTTGCTGGGCAGCTGTGCTGATCAAATAAGGGCATGGGCTCTCACTGGGCCCTTGGGACATTTAGCAAAATGTTGCAGCTGCCCGTGCCGGGGCGGCGCAGCTGAGATCAATGATAGGCCCTGGCACAACTGTGCCCACTGGCCCCTAACGGGACCATTAAAATGACTTGCCCCCGGTTGGAGCCACACAGGCTCTGTAAACAAATATGCCCACAATGGAGTTGCCCGCTGGCAAGTGGGGCAACTGTGAACAACACTGGAAAGGGGGGCCCGGCACTACGGTGCACTCAGGACCCCCATGGAGCTTTTAAACAAACTTGCCCCCATGCTGGAGCCACACGGGGCTCTTAACGTGATCAGGCACAGCGGTGGAGCGGCCCGCAACTGCAGTACCGCTCTGGCCCCCGCACTTCACCCAAATCGAGCCCCACTCACCGGGACTCATGGATGGCGCTCCTCTCCTCACTTGCTGGACTCTGGTCCGGCACCACTTTTCTCGCAGCGCGGGGCTTCCCTTCACTCCTGGGAGCCCCACGCTGCCGTCGGGGGCCTCAGCCACCTTTTCTCTTCACTCGGGCCCCCTCCTGGGACCCAGGACTCCTCTTTGGGCACTCGGGGAGGTGGGGTAGGCTCCTGTCCTCCTCAGCATGTCCCGGCACGGGGTAGGCTCCCGCCCGGCTTTTTGACGGCCCCTCGTGCTCCTGGCCTATTCCGCTTCCGTCCACAGGCCCCACCCACAACCAGGCGGGCCGCTGTTCACGGCGGCAGAGATCTCCTCAATGAGGGGTAGGCTCCCTCTAAATTAAGGATATGAAGCGGGGTGGGCACCCGCTATTCCGCCATATATAAAGCGGGATGGGCACCCGCTCGGTGCACGCAAATGCGGGATGGGCACCCGCGAGATTAGCAAAACGCAGGGTTGGCACCCGCCCTTAAGGCATACCGGGGGAATCCCTACACTGAGGATTCCCTCCCAACACGATTGCAGCCCAGTGCTGCGAGTGGGCAAAGAAGCACTCCTCTTCAGGACAAAATAACACGCTCTGCAGATTCAGGAGCCACATCTCCACAGCAAAGTCCAGGAGAGGTTCAGGGGCATAGCGGGGCCCAAGGGCCAGCACACAGGGCCCTCCAGCAGGGAGTCAGTCCCTATGGCGGTCCCTACTGGGCCCCTGCAGCAGCAGGCCCCCCCTTCAGTCAAGTGAACAACCAAAGTCCAAGGAGGGGATTCAGGGGCAGAGCTGGGCCCAGGGGCCATCACACAGGGCCCTCCAGCAGGGAGGCAGCCCCCATGGCGGTCGCTCCTGGGCCCCAGCAGCAGCAAGCCCCCTCCGTCAGGAACAGAACAGGAACACTGAACAATTTCATGGGGTCACAGCCCCTATATTTATATGCCCTTTTCCTTTGTGTCACAGCACAGGGCTTGGGGATACCAGTCAGAACTGGTTTAGGGGAGCTTTGGAGCACTTTGTTTTGCTCAGCTCCTCTCTCCTTTGTCAGGTGGGGGCTAGGTGCTCAGACGCACCACAGGGGGCGGAGCCAGCATTGTGGAGGGAAGGCACAGCCCTATTCAGGTCCCAGGTGCAAGTCCTCCCTCCCATCTAGATGTAGATCTCTCTATTCACCCTGGTTACTGGAATTCCCCAGCCCTCTCAGCTCCTGTCAATCACAAGCCAGACATGCACTCCACATCAGGCAAGCAGACACGTAGCACACAGAAATGTCGACTTCTAAAATTGGCACTTCTCCACCACTCACCATAAATCTGCGCACACCATTGCGCTGCCTTTATTCTCACAAGTCCGCACATACTAAACTCGACCCTGCACTCCTGTCACGCCAGGAATTACCATGGACACACATATCCCCATGCATTTCTATGGGAGGGCAGGGCAATCTCACCACACGCACTCAGAGCGCACACACACTTTGCACTGGGCCACAGTGCTAAAGTGCCCAGAGGCCTAAAATCACTACCATCATGTCAGAGCTAAAGGCAAAAAGTTCAGGGGTGAACCTGCCAAGAAGGGCCAAGTCCAACAAAGCCCATTATCGCCGCTTTAGCGGCAGTTTCCTGGATAGTAGGAGGATTAATTTTCATGATCGCCTCCACTCGTTCTGGTGACACCTTCCTCTTGCCTTTTTCAATTCGGTGGCCCGGATACTGCACTTTGTTCAGTCAGTACTGAAGTTTTCCAGGAGACATCTTATGCCCATTGTCAGGCAGACGGTTCAGTAAGGCAATAGCATCATCCTTACAAGACTCCCATGTTTCAGACGCAATGAGGAGGTCATCATTGTACTGAACTAGCACCGAATATTGGGGCAACATCAAGTTCTCAAAGTTCATTTTCAGTACCTGATTGAATATAGACAGACTTTCAGTATACCCTTGAGGAATACACCACCATGTTAAGACACGATTCTACAGACAGAAAGCAAATAAAAATTGGCTTTCCTCATGCAATGGGATGGAGAAAAATGCCTGACAGAGGTCAATCAATGTTAACCATGCAGCCTCACAAGAAATATGAACCAGGATCACAGTTGGATTTGGTACCACTGGACAACATGGAATCAAAATATTATTTACCTTTCTAACATCTTGAACAATGCAATATTTCTTGCTTGGTTTCTGCAATCGAATGATGAGAGAACTGCACAGGCTTCCCATGATCTTCATAGAATGCCCTGCGCCATCATGGACTCAATTACAGGTATAATCACTGCCCCCATTTCTGGGGTCAGGTTGTATTGAGGTGTTCTTGGGAATTCTGCATGAGGCTTGACCTGTATGCGGACTGGCTCGACTCCTAGAATCAGTCTGATTTCCTCTCCTGGGAAATGAATTTCACAAAAAATACCGCATTGGAAAAACATTACAAAAAAGTGTCGGGAAAGGAGACTTAACATTTTTTATCCAAAAACTATCAGAGAAAACCTGTGGACAGTGTAAGGTTTAAAGACGAGAAACCTCACTCACCGAAATGGTGACATGCTTCATCACTGGGTCCCCTCTTGTACACAGTGTCCGCAAGGTACTCTGTGTGGGCTACAACTCTCCCGCAGGAGAGGAGCACGAGGTGTTCTATACTCCAATGTGAGTGTGTGAATAAGGGGCAGAGTGCAAAAATAATAATACCTAATGTGAATTTAAAATCATCTCAGATGGGAGAAAAATTATTTATTGGCTCTCCCTAATAGATGGTTTAAAATAAGTAGTGTGACGATAAGAATACAAAATTTCTTATCTGACTAGGTCAACATGTTTCTGCCTGTTGAAACGAATTCATAGCATTCTTCAGGACCATTGTCTTGTCGCTCTGCTTAAAATGTATAACAAAAAACCATACTCAGAATGTGTAGGTCTCTTAAAAGACCAGCGTCATTGGGTCTTCTTTCTGTAATATATGAATATAACAATCTTTAATGTCTCACAATGTCTTTCCCAACATCAATCACCAAGTGTATATACTTATAGTGCCAAAAAACACCCAGGTGGCACACAAGTGAATGTAAAAATGAAGAGTGTTATCCTCACCATTAAGCAGTAATTTACCTGCCAATACCCTTCAATGGTCTTTGTGAACGGGTGTCTAAAATATATAAAAATAGGCAAGAACACACAGTTTAACACATCTTAGGAATTATAAGCAGACACACATCATGTTCAGCGATATGGTCAAATCTCCTGTTAAGGCATTCCTCATGTAAATTTACAATGTATCATCTCTCATGTAGATGTTATGCCAAATGGAACCAATCTATGGTTCAACCCACTCGTCAGTATAACTGTTTAGGGCTATCTTAGCCCGCATGAGCGCTGCCTCTCAAAGCAATTAGAAACCAACATTATCTATAGACAGCAGAGACACTCCAAACGAGTGTTCGCTACAAAAGCGTGCTTTTATATCATTGAGACTCACTGTCAGACATGCGAGTATTATTCCAAATGACGTGAAAACAAAGCGGGTCTCAGAGAAAATGGAACAATCTCCGTGAAACGGAGGCAGGTCTAAAAGAAAAAGCGGGTCTCACAGAGGGTTGCAAAAAAAAAAACGAAGCACCCAGAGCAAAAGCGAGAAACTAGCTTACCTACTCACGCCGTCCGTCTCTCCCGAATGGATCGGACGCTAGTCAATGGGGCGTTCCTTTAAATACCCAATGAATTCCCTCTATACCTAACGTGACCCGGAAGTTAAGGAAAGAACTTCCGGTATACGGTAAAAAGTCCCGTAAATGCTTCGTAGATATAACGGGCATCACCAGTGTCGGTAATTTTAAAAGAACAATAACATTATTTCAACTAGTGAGACCATAATATGAGACAAGGAACCACAGCTGTGAAAAGATGTATAACTCTCCTGGGAAATCCCATAGCACTGGAGAGACGGTTTCTCTCAAGTCCAGCAGCATGTCTTCCACTGTCAGTAAAGGAAACATGGCTGTGTAATGGTTCTGTTTTGCCACTTTGAAAGCAATATCCTCATCATTTGTCTGCAATTCAATCCACTTCGGCGTAAAATAGGTGATACAATTCAATATGCACAAGAGGTCTTCCTCTAGCACACAGACTGGACTTGAATCACACACTACAAACTGATGGTGATCCTGAAAGGTTCCTATTTTCACCGGTACCTCTTCCGTCAAAGGGTTTTTCATTCTTTTTTTTTGCGACTCCCACAACTGGGATCAGTTTTATCGAGAGGGACAGATATGGCACTATGCAGATCTCACCGTAGAATGTGGATCACCAGTATCAATCAAGAATGTAGTAGGATGACCATCTATGTCTGCTTCTAAGTATGGTCTTCTCTGATCTACCTCCATGACTTTGCCAAGTGTACAGTCTTCCATCCATCCAGAGGTTCCATTAGGGGCATCTGATGATAGGTTCTTTTGCCCTGCGAGATTCTCAGAGGTTGGGGCACTTGCACTAACTGGTTCTGATTAGCTCATGCTTTAAGAGATCTCGGCCTAGTCACTGTAGGTAACTAATTTGCCACAAATATCAATTGCATGAGCTCTCCTTCCTGCAAATGATTCGCAGATTTAGATGACACTCGTGCTTCCAATGCGTGAACTTGTTACAAAAATGACAAGCAGTAGCTTTTTTCAGGGTCGCAACATCAATCCCAGTTTTAGGATCTGTGGAAGCACCTCTTCCTTTTCACTGTCCCGTCGGTCCTGCAACTGATGTAACTTGGACACATCCTGGCACGTTCCCTTGACTGCAAACCACTGTTCCTCCTGTTGCCCGTACTTGCTCTCCCTTCTCTGTATTTCGCATTTGAACCACCATCAACTTCTCCTTTATCCTCCTATGCTTGGAATCCACCTCATTACTGTAATACCTGTAATACCGTATGATCTTGTCTACTGACTATTTTTGCTAGCAGATTAAATGTTGCTGGATCATGAGGCTAATCTCCAGTCTAAGTCCTGTCACAAATTTTGATACAAATTGGCCCATGTCTTTGGGGTCAAATGTGTCCAGCGCTGTACTGCTTAAATGCTTGCAACAGCCTTTTGCAATAAGGATGCACTGACTCTTTAGGTTCCTGTGTCGTTCGATCTTTAATAACCCAATCCATGTCTTGAGGGGCTATCTTGGACTGCAACCATGTGATCACCTTTCCTAAGGACCTCCGTCTTCTACCAGCACTGGGTATGGCCTTTTTCCTTCTATAGTATGCACTCTCCTTTTCTTAAGTGGTGCATCCCACTGTGCGTTCTGGTATGACCTCACATTTTTCCTTATCCTCCCTTCGTATTTCTCCCTCTGTTTAGCATGTAATGTTTCAAAATGTGTTGGTTTAGGCAAAGGTCACAGCGCAAACATTGCTCCTCTTAACTGATGCAATACATCTAGCCAAAATGAAGCAAAGCGTGGAAATGACAATTCACCCTCCTTTTCAGTGATCCTATGCCAAATTTGAAGCCATATTACAGCATGGAGCCCAACTTTTGTCACTAAATAGTGTGCTGAAGTATCCTCTGGTAGCTCCTCTTAACCCACTCGAGACACAACTCCTTCATCATCCCAGAACAGGGCTCGCAATACCCTAAATCATCGCATGATTCCAAAAGCAATTTGTTCTACAAAAATTTACAACGGAACAGTTCTCTTTAAACACAACTTTCCGATGACTACCAACCAATCCCAGTGCAGCATTAAACCAACTGACCTATCGCAGCGTGGCATGCTCTGGCATCACGTTTAATCCTCGCAGCAGCTCATCCTCCTTCCCAATTTCTTTGCACTCACTCACTCATGCAATCGTCTTAAAATTCGTAGTTGTCTGCCATCTAAAAGATCAGTAGAATTCACTCACTCAGGAAAATTCACGCACAATGACCCTTGACCTGCACTGGACACCCAAATCAGTACAGCTCACCTCTGATCACAAGGTCCACTATACAACTCCCATACATCCCTTTCACACAGAGTTCCCTGTCGTAGGTGGAACTGCCAATGACGTCTTACGACAACTCCTCAATTCTTCGGTCAGGCAATCAATATATGGGTGTCTTCTACACCATTCAATATATCCTGGAATCTTATGTCAATTCGGGACCGGAAACTCCAAACTCAATCCTTTGAACACGTCCAGCCTGGAACCACATTCACTCGACTCGCACACTATCTCTGCAGGGCATCACACAATCAAATCATTCCTGCAATCTAACACAAAACATAGGCCATGTTAAAACTCGCTCCTGCGTTCACCGGTGATCTTGCCGCACCATCAAACTCTGTCAGTCTCCACCGGATTCCTTTCCCTTTCATTCTCAGTCATTGGGCTCTATGTTGGGACTGGGGTTCTAGGTTCCACTTTTCTAAACTAATTTTGGATTCTCCCTTGCTTCATGCGCTAATCATCCTACACTGCAACCAACTGAAAGGGCTGGGTCAATAGGTTCTGGACCTGTGCTAGAAACACAATCGATAGCTCTTTTTAGCAGCATGGAAGCGTGGAAGAATAGAGGGGAGAAAACTCATTATTACAAACATTCGAATGAACAATAGTCCCCGTGGACACATAATAACCACAGACAACTACACAGGATTAGTTTGATTTATTACAAATCCAAAAAAAATGAAACCTAGAGACACCTCAATGTAACAGTATTGTAATACATCAGAATCAGCATAAAGCCAAATCTGCATATCCAAATATTTCAAGAAGCAGAATGCAGAGGATCAGAAAGCATGAGTCCAAGTTTCCCTGCATAGAATGTTGATGAATGATCATTTCTAGGCCTTCTCCTGTGTGAAGCTCAACAACCTTCTTTTATCGACTTAAGCCACACAATTGTAACTTCTTCTCTTCTTGCCTGACTAGAAAACAAATACATTATTCTAGGTAACAAAACATCTTTTCTCACCTGCAACACAAAACGTGAGAAAGAGAAAATTCCACTACACACATGAAATTCGACTTGTTAACCCCTTCAGTGCTCATGACGGAATGGTTCCGTCATGAGCACAAGTTCTAGTGTGCTCATGACGGAACCATTCTTTCATGAGCACATGCTCAGGAAACCCCTCTGCTGCAGACCCAACCCCAACTTCCCCAGGCCGATTTTTGTATTTAATTGAAAAGACGATAGCGCGCATGGTACGCTATCGTCATTACAATGAAATCTAAACTGAAACTTAGATTCAGTTTCTCAGTTTCAGTGCTTGTGGGGCTATCTCAGCCTTAATCATTCAGTTGAGATAGTACAGCTCCCACACCCAGCTCAGAAGCATCTGTTTGGGCAATGAACTTGTTGGTGTAGTCTGGACTCTGTAAGATGGGGGCAGTGCACATGGCCTACTTTAGGTCTTCAAATGCCTTCTGACAGCTGGCTGTCCACTGAACCTTTTTTGGCATTTTCTTTGAGGTAAGATCATTTAAGGGGGTCACTATAGATCCATAACCCTTAACAACCCTCCTATAGTACCCAGTCAGGCCTAAAAGGCTCTCACCTGTGTCTGGGTGGTTAGAGCAACCCATTCCATGATGGTTTGGATTTTGCTCTGTAAAGGCTGAACCCGGCCTCCACCTACAAGGTGGCCCAGGTACACAACCTGGCTCTGCCCTATCTGGCACTTAGTGGCCTTGATAGTGAGGCCTGCTTTTTGCAGAGCCTCCAAAACATTTCTGAGGTGGACCAGGTGATCCTGCCAGATGGAACTCAAGACAGCAATGTCATCTAGATAAGCTGAGCAATAAGTTTCCATACCTGTCAGAACTTTGTTCACCAACCTCTGAAAAGTGGCAGGTGCATTTTTCAAACCAAAGGGCATCACCACAAAATGGTAGTGCCCACCAGGGGTTGAAAATGCAGTTTTGGCCTTGGCATCCTCAGCTAACCTGATCTGCCAGTAGCCAGCTGTTAGGTTAAATGTACTTAGATACTTGACTGAGGCCAAAGTATCAATCAGTTCATCTGCCCTAGGAATTGGATAGGCATCAGTCCTGGTGACTGCATTGAGGCCTCTGTAGTCTACATAAAACCTCATTTCTTTCTTACTGCCCTGGGTATGAGGTTTAGGCACAAGGACTACTGGACTAGCCCAAGGGCTATCTGAAGGCTCAATTACACCTAGTTCGAATATTTTCTGGACTTCAGTCCTGATACAGTCCCTGACATGGTCAGGTTGCCTGTAGATGTTACTCTTGACAGGCAGACTGTCTCCAGTGTCCGCCTCATGGGTGCACCAGGAAGTCTGACCAGGGGTCAGGCTAACCATATGTCTAAACTGTTGCAAAACTTGTCTGCACTCAGTCTGCTGATGATCAGTGAGGCTGCTTGCCAAAGCAGCACCATCTACTGAACCATCATCAGGGTTCTGTGAGAGCTGGTCAGGGAGAGGGTCACTCTCCTCCTCCTTTTCCTCATCAGTTGCCATGAGCAAGCCCATATCAGCCCTGTCAACATATGGTTTCAATCTGTTGACATGGAGCACCCTAAGGGGGCTCCTGGGAGTACCAAGATTCACCAGATAGACGACTTCTCCCTTTTGCTCAACAATTGTATGGGGGGCACTCCACTTGTCTTGGAGAGCTGCTGGGGCCACAGGCTCCAACACCCACACTTTCTGTCCTGGCAGGTATACAGTCAGTACAGCCTTTTGGTCCTGCCAAGTTTTTTGTAGTTCTTGGCTGGCCTCCAGGTTTTTAGTTGCCTTCTTCATGTATTCGGCCATCCTGGAGTGGAGGCCAAGTACATAGTCCATTATATCCTGTTTGGGAGGTTTGAGAGGTAACTCCCAGCCCTCCTTCTGTGGTAAATATTCTTTTACCTAGACTGAATTTCATACGGAATCTAAAATAAAGTAAAATAGCTCAGAATAATAAGAGGCAGAATCCGTGGTATAAGAGGTTTTCTGAATGGGCTTTATTCCAAAATGGCCGACTCGAGTGGCGGCCTTCAGGTTCCGTCACCACGAGGGTTCAGGAAGTGAAGTACAATACTTTATTGACAAGAAGTAACTTTTATAGGTCATACATTACAATGAAACGAATGTAGAAGGCGTAACAATTGATAAGAGAAATGACATAGTAAGTATGTAATCGAAACTAGGCGTAATAAGGAGCAAAAAAGAAACATGATTGGCTCTGATTATCATACATAGGTGGATCTATAAGATAATACTTAACATAGATGCGCGCGCAGCAGCATGACTTGTAATTGACGTGCAACTAGGGGGTGAAGGGGACTTGACATTTAGCTCTACATGTGGAGACGAGAAGTCTGGGGGGTCAAGTCAACCTAATCCCAAATCATATCTAACATCCTATGTTTAGAGAACTATGTTATCCACAAGGAAGGACTCTCGGGCAGAATCTATTCTATACTGACTGTGTGTGCGTGTACAAGCGTCTAAGTGCCTATATGAGATGCGAGGGGCAGAAAACTTTCCATGGCAACAGGGCTATGAATTACTTGCAGGAGGACGGAAAGGCCGAGTCCTTTGCTTGGGAGCTAAAGGAAATGTTTACCTAAATCACTAGACAGGAATGCATCGGCTGAAGAGCAAAGTAGATAATTCGAAGGTGAAATACAGCTTCTTGGCAGGCAGGCGAAACTGGCCGAGGCAGGCACCGTTAGCTGCACAGGGAGTAGGACAAAGTTCATGGATACAGATGCGAGCTCAAGCTGAAGCTGTCAGAGGCAGAGAGCAGGGAAAAGGCTTTGAGGACAGAATCGGGCCTACTTGCCTGAACTGTAAAAATGGAGTAACTTAGCCATATAAAGTCGGTGGCCTTTTATACTTAGGAATCGAATATCCAGCCCATTGATGGCGGATCTGACAGAGAACATGTTGACGGTGGACGCACATATGTTTGCGTCTTGGAAACTGGAACTGGAGGGAACATACATGTACTTGTGACATGCACATAGAACCGTTGGGGTCCAAGATAGGGGACATAACTGATCAGGAAAATCCACATTTCCACATTCCCTCCTTGTCCCCTACTTGCCCTTCAAGAGATATCAATCTTCATTATTCCATCGATTTGCTCATGGAGCATCATTTCTTCTTCCTTCTTCTTCCGGCATTTTGAACGAAAACCTTGATATGGAATGCACGATGTGGCACACAGACCACAAATCGCTGGTCCACATTGCAGGCATAAACAACAACTGAAGAGCATAAGAAGGCCAATACCTAGGAAGGATAGAACTCTCCATCCCCAGGCTGATATCACACTCCAAAACCACCCGGACCACGTCCAAGTGCCTGGATTCTCGTGTATCTGGCTCACAATCTTATGAAGGCGTGTTATAGCTTTATATACAGATGGCGAATTTTCTGGTATGAATATGCAGCAGCTGGATCCGATTACCCTGCAAGCTCCGCCCCTATCGGCCAGGATGACGTCAAGGACAAGACGATTCTGGAGAACAATAATTCTCATCACTGATTGTTCCTCTGTCAGATTGCCTAGGGCGGCTATAGTCTCGTTTACTACAGCTTCAAGAGTCTTGGTTAATCTACGTATCAGCTTACTATTTGATATTGTACCTATATAGGGAAAGATACCTTTATTGAAATCTACATACTTGTCCCATGCCGTCTCAGTATAATCGACAACTGGGAGATCTCTTCGCTCTCTATTGTGTACTAAATGAACATTTCGATAATAATCAGGAGGAGCTAGGAAAACAGGTGGCAAAAGGAATGCTATGTAACAGGTACCATCCCAATCTAGAGGCAGACGCATATATGCCGTCTGACCACATATAAAGTAAGAATGGCGGGAAGCTCTAAATGAGGATTTACCTTGATCACTATATTCTACTGTAGTAACGCATTGGCTATGGCCCATATGTATGGAACCAACTTTTCTTACACATAAGTCACCCTTAACTGGAAATACTGACATAGTGGGCAGAATTAGTTCAACTTCGGATTTGACATTCAGAATCATAAGATTAGGTGTAAAATTACCTAATTTATACACTTCATTTTCTAGATCAGTTCCTGTTCTACTGGGGTGACCCTCCTTATTAGGGTGACAGACTTTGAATAAAACTAGATTCAGATTTCCCCATATCCAATGTTGTTGATAAACTGCTGTGTCTGGGTCTATGGAATTTAGTAAACTAAACCATGCTCCACAGGAGCCATTGTGTGTGAACGGATGTGGAAAGAAAGGCAGAACTCCTTTGTTATTCTGATAGGGAGGGAGTCGGCCACACACCCAACAATTGGTGGCATTACTAGTCTGATGGGAATGATGTAACATACTAATGAAAGTGTTATTGCGCAGCGCAAGTCTATAAGATAATTCATGTGGTGGTAGGTCACTAAAAGAATGTTCAGCAGCAACATTATAAACATGTCTAGAAATAGGATGATATATGTGCAAAATCACACTCGTAATAATTATTAAAAGACTCAATAAAAACAGAATTAATAATGTCCTCATACAGTAGCTACGCAGTGATTTACAATACGCCTGTCGTTTCAACATTTCTCGGGTATTTTCTCTACTCAGGTCCAAGGGATACATGTCAGAGACAATTCAACCGCTTCACCTTGGAGAGGACTTAAACAATCAAATTGCTCGACTGTTTGGGCCTAAGCTTTAATTTATAGTTCTGAGAGTCATTCTGCTCAACAAAGGGAAGTTTTGAATCAGTCTGTGAGGGAGTGCAGGGCACAGTGTCTATATCCGAGGATAGTCCATGAAATTTCTTGATGTGGCTGGAATGTATCCAGCCCTTGCGGCCCTCAACTTTCACGGCTGTTCTTGTGGTCAGCAGGACTAGCTTCGGTGCTTTCCACCTGGGCTCCAACTGGGTCTTTCGATCGAAATTCCTCACAAACACCAGATCACCCGGAACAACGTCATGGGGTTTCACCTCAGTGTTGTCAGGAAAGGCTGCAGCTACCTGTGAACGACAAGATTGTAGTGCAGACATCAAGGAAGCCAAGTAATCTGTCAGCATATTACAATTAACATCAGTTATTTTACGTGGTATAGGCGTCCCCCACATATTTGGTGGTCTTCCGAAGATCACCTCATACGGGGATAGCCCTGTTCGAGAGTGTGCTACCATTCTTATGTAAAATAGTGCAACTGGTAAGGCTACTATCCAGTCAACACCTTTCTCCTTACATATTTTAGACAATCTGATTTTCAAAATTTGATTATGTCGTTCCACGAGACCTGCTGCCTCGGGGTGTCGGACACAGTGGAATTTCCACTGATATCCCAACAAAAGTGAGACATGTTTCATTAATTCGGATGAGAAAGGCTGGCCGTTATCTGAATATACAACACGTGGTAAACCGTACCGTGGGAAGAATTCTCGAACTAACTGTTTGGCAGTAGTCGGGGCCGTGTAATCTGATACTGGGTACGCCTCAGTCCATCGGGAGAGGGCGCAGACAACTACAAGAACATATTTGAATCCTCGACATCGTTCCATCTGGATATAATCCATTTGGAGCACTTCAAAAGGATGATCAGGAGTCTGAAATCCACCCTGTTCTACGGGAACACTTTTTCCTGGGTTGAACTGACAACATATCATACAGGTACGGACTTTTTGTTTAGCTGCTGCTCGTAAATGTTTATTGAACCAAATGTGTTGAATGCTATCTAGCATAGCTTTCTCCCCTAAATGCGCCGGACTGTGAATTGTAGCTATAATGGCTTGGACCATAGAGTCAGGAAGAAACCATACAGATTTCTCCTTCGTCATCCATCCCTGATCTGTCTGGATCCCTCCTAGTTCAGTCCATTTCTTTAATTCTTCTGCAGTAGCATGTGTCTGTATGTCAATTACGTCAAGTGCGGGATCCTTAATTGTCATACACTGTGTTGGTGTCTGAACTATTGGCTTTGTCATGTCGGATGTGCGAGTCTGAGCAGTCTGTTTAGCTGTTCTGTCAGCTAAATCATTGCCTTGAGAAATGATATCAGTAACCTTCGTGTGTGCTTTACATTTCATAATCGATATAGCAGTGGGTAGATGTATTGCATCTAATAAGGCATGAATGAGGGATCCGTGCTGAATGTGGGCACCATGGGAAGTTAAATAACCTCTCTCTCGCCACAGCACGCCGAAGTCGTGTACAACTCCGAATGCATAACGTGAGTCAGTGTATACATTAACTTTCTTATTTGTGGCTTGAATACAGGCTTGTGTTAGAGCAATAAGTTCTGCTGCTTGGGCTGACAAAGTATCTATACAGTTTGTCTCAATAACTTCAGTGTCTGTTGTGACTGCATACGCGGCCACTAAATCTCCTGTACTTGTTCTCATGCACGATCCATCTACATACAACGTCAGGTCTGGATCTAACAATGGAACGTCTGTCAAGTCTTGTCTAGGTTTCGTCTTTATTTCAATAATTTCAACACAATCATGAGCTAGTGGGTCTGTTCCAATTACAGGTAACAATGTAGCAGGATTCAATGTATTACAACGTCGGATCTCTATGTGTGGCTGAAACAATGTCAGTTCATAACCAGTAAGTCTTGCTATGGTCAAGTGTTGTGTTTGCGTTCGGTTCACAAGAACTTCTACTGCATGTGGTACTTGTACTGTCAATGGATGTCCTAACACTATGGCATCGCTTTGTCTGATTGCTAAAGCTGTTGCTGCCACTGATTTTAGGCACGCAGGCAAAGCCTGAGCTACGGGATCTAATGTACTGGAAAAATAAGCACATGGCTTGCGTGATCCTGCTTGTTCCTGAGTGAGTACTGACAAGGCAGTACCTTCGCGTTCTGTAACAAAGAGTGTAAAATGTTTGCTATAACATGGTGTTGCTAAAACAGGTGCTTGACATAAAGCTTTCTTTAAGCTTTCAAAAGCTTGTGTATGTTCCTGAGTCCAAGGGAGGACAGTCGATGTGGCTGCCTCCTGTGTGGTTAACTGAATGAGTGGTTTTGCTAGAAATGCGTACTGAGGGATCCACTGCCTACAATATGAAGTGAGGCCTATGAAAGCCCGCACCTCCTTTTGTGTCTGGGGTATTGACATGTTAGCAATTAACTGGATGCGATCTGGTGTAAGCTGCCTTCCCTCCTTGGACAGCGAGTGACCAAGATAAATAACTCGCTGGACACAGAATTGCAGCTTAGAAGGAGACACCTTGTGCCCCTTGTCGGCTAGAAAATGTAAAACTGTCAGAGAAGCCTTTTCACATTCGCGTTCGCTTCTCGCGGTGATCAGCAGATCATCGACATATTGAAGCAGTGCAGTATTGACTGGCATGTGGATACTGTCAAGTTCTCGTTTCAGTGCTTGGCTGTAGATGCTGGGGCTTTCTGTGAACCTTTGGGGAGCGCGTGAGAATTTAAAGCTGCGCCCATTTAAACTGAATCCGAACAAATATTGGCTTTCCGGATCTATTGGGACGCTGAAAAAGGCATTCTTGAGATCAATTACAGTAAAGAATGTTGCTTCGGAATCAATTGTTGTCAATAATGATGATATATCGGGGACCACAGGAAATTGTGGTACAATGCACTTGTTTAGTTCACGCAAATCAATAACCAATCGGTATACTGGCGGAGCAGTAGGATCAGTTCGTTTAAGAATCGGAATTATCGGTGAATTACATACATTGGAGTCTGTTTCTACAACTACTCCTTGGACAATTAGCTCATCAATGATTTTCAGCAAAGCCACTACAGCATCTTGCGGTAACTTGTATTGTCGCATTCGTGGTAGTACCACTCCAGCTTTTAATGTGACTCGGTATGGTGTAATGTTCATGCAACCAACATCAGTAGGGCCTTGTGCCCATAGATGCGCTGGTAAAGTCTGTAGTCGGGTATCCATGTCTCTAGACACATAGTGGCCTTTAAAATCACGTAAAAACAACCTTACTCCTTCCGGAGAACAACATATTATGGCTCCTAGGGCTTTCAGAGTTTTAATTCCTAACAGATTTTCTGGGCATGATTTAGTAAGCAATAAATCTGTAGTTCGTGTCAAAGGTCCTATCGTAAGTGGAAGAGGCTGTGATACTTCATTAACAATAGGTTTTCCCGAAAAACCAAGGGAGATATTCTGAGAGCCTGAGAGGGGTGCCCCTGGAACTTCACTACGTTTTATAGTTGTTCGACTTGCCCCTGTATCGAGTAAGAATTTTCTATCTTGACCTAATAATTCACTATGTACATAAGGTCCTTCTTGATCTACAGGAATCTCGATAAGGGGTAAGTCAACTTCCCTCTCTAGGCTGGTTCATGCGTAACGCTGATACTCAGGATATTCATACTGTGCAGTCTGATACATTTGTCGTGTTGTGGTCTGTGTGGCAGCAGCAGGCAACGGTGGTGCAGCTGGCACAAACTGTATTGGCTGTTGTGCGGCTGGCATGGCCTGGGAATGTGGCATAGCTCCTTGTTCATTCTGATCTTGTCTGAGTGGCCGTGATCTTTCTTGTGTTTTACCTATGGCGATATTATGTTTTAAAACTGGACAATCGTGTACGTAATGACCTGGCTTTTTGCAATAATTGCATGTCCCTTTTACCGGTCCTACTGAATCGGAATGTGTCATACCCTTTTTATGTCCTTCAGCTGGTACTGTCTGAGACACTAGCATTTTCATTTTTGTATCTTTCATGCGTCTTTGTTCGTGCTCTTGTTCATCTCTAATTCTATTGTGATGATACTGTAACATTTGTAGCATTTGTGACGGAGTGTTACTTTGCCAGGTACTCTCGAATTTCAATATTCTATTCTTTACTGGAGGTAATGCATTTTCTACTAATTTTGTCACAAATAAATGTGGATACGACTCACTACTTGTTTTTATACCACTATTTATTCCAAAACATTTTTCAAATCGGGCATAATAATCACTTGTGTCTTCATCATGCTTTTGTTTACAGGCTGTGATTGCACCCCAATCTTCCTTTTTCGTAGTTAATAAACGTGGCAGTACTTGTACTAGTAAACCTGGTAATGCTTTGACTTTATCCCCGAGCCCTGAACCTGCAGTTCGGGCCTTTTCTTCCGTTTCTAATGCTGTCCAATCTATCTTTTGGTCTCCCACTTCCCACTCTTTTTCTTTCAGTTTTTCATAAATGCCAGCAGGTAAGAGCACCTTTAATATCGTCATAATATCAGGATAGGTATATTCTCCCATCAGTAACATGTCCTTAATTTCTCGGTGGAAACCCGCTGGGTCTTTGTCATGACTGGGTACTACTTTCTTCATTTCTAACAATTCAATTTTTGATATGGGTGTGTATACAAATACACGGTGAAACTGATTGTCTTCGCCTTTTATTGGGTGTACTTCTCGTAAGGGGTTTTGTCTATCCATATAATACGGCGTTCTTTCTTTGCGGGGCAGCGAGAAAGAATCCGGACTTACAAAAAGGACATACTGTTTACGTGACACTAATATTTCTTTAATTAACTTGTTACTAGAACCTCTCCATCTGTTCGCGAGTAGTTCCGTTAATATATCAGGTAAAGGACCAGGGTCAGCATGTTGGCTCTTATATAATATAAGGAGTTGCTGAACCATATAGATTCCAGCTAAACGTTGTTCATCTGCACTGAGGTTAAAAAACGTGTGTGCTACGGTCTCATCACCGTATTTTTCAGGACTGTCAATCCAGTGAACGGCTGATCTGGCTAATTCTTGCTCATCCATGGAGTCGAGGAGGTGGTAACCCCTTCGTTCTCGTAGTATTTTATCTGCGGCTTGAAACAAATGTTCAGGAGATTTCAGATTTATTACAGGCGTCGGATACGTTCTGCTATTATTTGGACATACAGAGTGTATGGGATCAGAAAAACATCTAGTATTATCACAGGATCTTCCTCTGCCTACGTAGGCTATGGTCTCTGACTGTCTTGCGGAATTCCCTGATTCGGACACTTCATCTCGCTCGAACTCGTCTGTTTCCAATCTTTCTTCATGAATACGTTCTATTTCTTTACGGATTTTTCGGCACATGGCTATTATACAGTTTTTCTTATCGTGTCTCCCTTCTGATATATTCTGGCTCCATCTTGTAAGAATAAGCATTGCATTCGGGTCTACCCCCGGACGGTCTTGATTTCTGATCACACAGTTTATGAGGAAACGTAACAGTTCCCCCTGTATCTCTACTTTCTGGAATTCCATAGCTCTGTTAATACATTCTGGGTCTCGCCCTGTTTGGACAAAATGATATATTTTATCTAGATGCGTAGTCATTCCTGGTAACCTCGCTAAATACTCTGCGGCTCGTCTAATACGTAATGATGCCAGGACCATTTCGTCCTCTTTACCGACCACCGGGTCATATCTACAATCTATAAGGAGTTCCTTAAGCGCACGTTCACTTACGAATTTGGGTGTACGTGAATGCGCTGATTCTTGAAAAACAAGTTTATTTATTCTAGGTGGCGTAAAGGTATTGCTAGCACCTCCCGTGGCCCCATCTGGGGTGTCGGGTGTGAATGGATTCGTCGAACGTGACACAGCAACTATAGGTGTCGATACCACTGTAGAATCGATTGCGGGGACAGATGAAACAGATGTGCTTGCCGGAGCTTGTGTCGGGACTTGCTGTTGCACGGGGACAGATACCTGATCCTGACGTTGAACCCCTCCGCCAGACGGTCTATGTGGTGCGGGGTTAGCATACTCGGGAGCTGCATCATCTAGATATGAGGAAAGAAAAACATCTTCTGCGGTTCTGGGATGCCCTTTAGGATGTACCTTAATTGGAAATAATGGGGGTGGCAAGTCTTTTGGTATCTCTAGAGTAGCCTTAGGTAATCCTTCGGCTAGAAGAGGATACATACCATTCATAAGAGCATTTCTTTGTCTATCTATTTGTTCCTATTTCACTCGGATACCTTCCTCAATTAATAGATTTTCTTGAACTTCCTTTGAACTTTCTTTACTCCTCTCTTCTTGTCTACGTGCTTTTTCTGTACGTCTATGAGATTCTTTACGCCATAACTCAACAGCGTCTTTCTGTGACTGTCTGACTTTTCTTTTCCATAACTCTTCCTCCACTTTCATGATGCACTCTGCATCCCAGGTTCCCGCTGCGGGCCATCTTTGACTTTCCGGCAATCCCTTGGTATAATCTACCCATAAATCAAGAAATAATATGGCATCTAAGCCATGCTTGTGATACATAAAATGCCCTGGAGTGTCCCTAGGAGGAATAGGAACTGCTTCTTCAAGCACCCCTTTTCTGGTAGTAATCTGTCTTAACTTCGAGAAGAGCGGCATATTGACAACTGATCTGATACTTACTCTTGAACTCACTTAATACGAAAAAAACACAATAATGAACAGTGAACAATGAACAATCATTCATACCACAATATGCAAGACATTTGAACACTTTAAACATTTAAACATTAACCATTTAAAAAAATGACCGACAATGATGACAGTCTGTATAACTAATCACCAAGCTGAATTCTTGACAATAACTGAATACTTCGGAATACTTGATATACTGCTAAACAGTACATATACACTGCTAAACAGTGCAGACCGGATTTGTGTACCCAAATCCGTCTTGACCGGCACAACCTATGTGCGCGTCAACACGCCTCCCCGGCGATGGTACTCACCGAGTAGCTCCTTGAAACGGAAGGCCTCAGAGAATGGACGGGACTTGATGACTGCGGACAGCGGACCCTCTGGACATCGGGACTCCGAAAACCTGGTGGGCCTCTGTATACCTCGGATCTTGCTCTCTCAGCTAGGCTCTGGTCGGGATACTTCGCACTTCTCACCGCCTCGTCTGGGTTGATCGCAGCCTCAGTCGCCCCCGCTTGACCGGAGGGAGCTACAGGAAATCCTGCTGGTACGCGTTATGGTCCGTCCAGCTGTGGCAGGAGACCGGGCCTGCAACGCACCGCCGGCGCGTGAGATGAGAAAGTGTCCCTATTCGGGCGCCATTATGTGGTAAATATTCTTTTACCTAGACTGAATTTCATACGGAATCTAAAATAAAGTAAAATAGCTCAGAATAATAAGAGGCAGAATCCGTGGTATAAGAGATTTTCTGAATGGGCTTTATTCCAAAATGGCCGACTCGAGTGGCGGCCTTCAGGTTCCGTCACCACGAGGGTTCAGGAAGTGAAGTACAATACTTTATTGACAAGAAGTAACTTTTATAGGTCATACATTACAATGAAACGAATGTAGAAGGCGTAACAATTGATAAGAGAAATGACATAGTAAGTATGTAATCGAAACTAGGCGTAATAAGGAGCAAAAAAGAAACATGATTGGCTCTGATTATCATACATAGGTGGATCTATAAGATAATACTTAACATAGATGCGCGCGCAGCAGCATGACGTGTAATTGACGTGCAACTAGGGGGTGAAGGGGACTTGACATTTAGCTCTACATGTGGAGACGAGAAGTCTGGGGGGTCAAGTCAACCTAATCCCAAATCATATCTAACATCCTATGTTTAGAGAACTATGTTATCCACAAGGAAGGACTCTCGGGCAGAATCTATTCTATACTGACTGTGTGTGCGTGTACAAGCGTCTAAGTGCCTATATGAGATGCGAGGGGCAGAAAACTTTCCATGGCAACAGGGCTATGAATTACTTGCAGGAGGACGGAAAGGCCGAGTCCTTTGCTTGGGAGCTAAAGGAAATGTTTACCTAAATCACTAGACAGGAATGCATCGGCTGAAGAGCAAAGTAGATAATTCGAAGGTGAAATACAGCTTCTTGGCAGGCAGGCGAAACTGGCCGAGGCAGGCACCGTTAGCTGCACAGGGAGTAGGACAAAGTTCATGGATACAGATGCGAGCTCAAGCTGAAGCTGTCAGAGGCAGAGAGCAGGGAAAAGGCTTTGAGGACAGAATCGGGCCTACTTGCCTGAACTGTAAAAATGGAGTAACTTAGCCATATAAAGTCGGTGGCCTTTTATACTTAGGAATCGAATATCCAGCCCATTGATGGCGGATCTGACAGAGAACATGTTGACGGTGGACGCACATATGTTTGCGTCTTGGAAACTGGAACTGGAGGGAACATACATGTACTTGTGACATGCACATAGAACCGTTGGGGTCCAAGATAGGGGACATAACTGATCAGGAAAATCCACATTTCCACACTTCACCAAACATAATGGACCTCTTACAGGATGCCCAAACAAAAGTTCAAAAGGGCTGTAGCCAACCCCCTTCTGTGGCACCTCTCTGTATGGAAAGAGAAGGCAGGGAAGTAAAAGGTCCCATTTTCGCCTAAGCTTTTCTGGAAGGCCTTTAATCATTCCCTTTAGGGTTTTGTTGAAGCGCTCAACTAACCCATTGCATTGTGGGTGATAGGGAGTAGTGAATTTATAATTTACACAACACTCCTTCCACATTGCTTTTAGATATCCTGACATGAAGTTGGTATATCTGTCAGATACGACCTCCTTCGGCAAACCCACTCTGGGGAAAACTCCAATGAGGGCTCTTGCCACCACAGGGGCTGTGGTGGTCCTCAGGGGAATTGCTTCTGGCTACCTGGTGGCATGATCCACTACCACCAGAATAAACCTGTGCCCAGATGCTGTTGGAGGGTCAAGGGGACCAACAATGTCAATCCCTACCCTTTCAAAGGGTACCCCCACCACAGGTAGTGGTATCAGGGGGGCCTTTGTTGTGCCACCTGACTTGCCACTGGCTTGG
The DNA here is from genome assembly GCF_964204655.1 of Triturus cristatus. NCBI lineage: Eukaryota > Metazoa > Chordata > Amphibia > Caudata > Salamandridae > Triturus > Triturus cristatus. Next base: position 258,371,335 of record NC_140593.1, on the reverse strand, counting down.
CAAGTGACATAGGAGTGACACAACTCCTTGGTGTCCTCTGACATATGTGGCCAATGAAAATGTGGAACAAGCCTATCCCAGGTCTTGTTTTGGCCCAAGTGACCTGCTAAAGGGATGTCATGTGCTAGGGTCAAGAGGAACCCCCTAAACGTCTGAGGTATTACCAACCTCCTGGTGGCTCCAGGGGTAGGATCTCTAGCCCCAGAATATAGGAGTCCCTCATCCCAATAAACTTTATGGGACCCACTAGCACTTCCAACAGCCTCAGCAGCAGCCTGCTGTCTGAGGGGTTCAAGAGAGGGGCAGCACTGTTGCTCTTTGCTCAGATCTTCCGTAGAAGGGCCCCCTGCCCCCAAGAACTCAACCTGATCAGGCTCAAGTCTCTCTGGGGCAGGTCCTTCATCAGGATCTGCTTCTCCTCCCTCAGGAGGGGAATCTGTGATCTGAGACAGAGGGGAAGGCACTGCCTTAACCCTACTGCTCCTCCTCTTGGGTAGCATCTGGTCCATAGTTTCAGGATCCAGAGCTGGTTCAGCTTTATGCATTTTTGCCTGTGATCTGGTCACAGCAAATACCTCTGCAGGTATGCCCAACATCTCAGCATGAGTCCATAACTCTACTTCAGACCAGGCTGAAGTCTCTAGATCATTGCCCAATGGACATTCGACAGGGAGGTCTGCACTGACTACAACCTTCTTAAGGCCAGTTACCCCTCCCCAGGAGAAATTCACAACTGCCAGACTATGGTTGGTCCTAACATTGCTTGCATTGGTAACCTGGTACATTTCACCCAGGATGATCTGCCCAGGGTCCACAAGATCCTCTGCCACCATGGTGACACTAGCACCTGTGTTCCTGAATGCCAAAGCCTGTTTGCCATTTATTACAGGCTGCTGTTTGTATTTGACCAGATTACTGGGGCTCACTAGGAATGACATATCCATGTCTCCATCACAAATCAGCAATGCCTGAGTGGGTACTCTGACTAGGCCAGAGTCCACTTCAGAACCCAGTGTCAACCCTACTACACCCTTATTCTGATTACCACCTCCACCAGTAGCTGTACTAGAGGGAACAGTTGCCTTAAGGGCAGGAGTGGTGGTGGTTTGGTCTTTGGACTTGTTACAGTCAGAAATCCAGTGCCCTTTCTGTTTACAGAATATGCACCAGGGCTTCTTTTGGCCTTTCCCTTTGTTAGACTGTGAATCCCCACCAGATGCAGATTTTTGGGGCCCATGTGAATACTTCTGGTCTTTTGACTTATCCCCACCTTTCTCAGAGCCTTTAGGATCTTGCTTCTTAGTGTCACCCCCTTGGTTCTGGGTTTTCTGCCTCACCCTGGTTCTGACCCATGTGTCTGCCTTCTTTCCCAATTCTTGGGGAGAGGTCAGATCAGATCAGAGTCCACCAAGTATTGATGCAGCAACTGTTTTTGGCAATTATTAAGGATCTGTTCTCTCATCATAAGATTATACAATCCCTTAAAATCAGTAACTCTACCACCAACCAGCCAAACCTCCAGAGGCTTGGTTGCACAATCTACAAAGTCAGTTCAGTCCTGAGTCTGTGCTTTCTGGGTGTCTCTGAACTTCAACCTGTACTGTTCAGTGGGTAAGCCAAACCCATCTATTAATGCACTCTTCAGGACTTCATAATAAACAGCATCCTCTTCTCTAACAGTGAGGAGCTTGTCTCTACCTTTATCAGAAAAGGAGAGCCACAAGATTGCTGCCCACTGTTTCTGGGGGACCTGTTGTACTCTACAGGTCCTCTCCATAGCAGTTATCCATTTGTGGAAATCATCCCCACTCTGGTAGTGAGGAACACACTTGGACAGGTTCCTATGGTCTGGAATGCAATCTCTGACTCTAGGGACACTGTTGCTGCCACCAGGGGGTTCTAACCCCTCTTTTCTAGAAGCTCTCTGAAGCTCAAAGGCTTTTCTATCTAATGCCAACTGCTTGGCCTTGAGAGCAACTCTTGCTTCCTCATACTGCAGCAGTTTGTACATTCTTTCAGAGGAGGTCTCTCTTCTAGGAAGGTATAAGTTCCTCTGCTGGACAGATTCCTTGCCAGAGTGATATGAGCGGTCAGATTCCCTTGAAGGGGACCTATGCCTCTCTTCCACCCTGTCAGTTCTCTTAGGGAGAATTCCTCTGTCCTTGTCAGACCCATGTGGGTCTGGCCCTTCAACCACAGAGTCCAGGTCATCTTGATTTTCATCATCTGACCCAGAGACTATAGCTGACCCACCTCCTGATTCAGACCCCTTAGCTCCTAGAGCTAATTTAAGATTATCTGCTGTCAGCAGATCTATCAGGTGTAGTGTGGATGGACTCTGTCCTATCCTCAGGTGTTGCAGCACACATGGCTTTCAAGTCAAAGAAAGTCATGTCCTTATACTGAGGCTGGGTGGACCCACTGGCTCCAACCCTTAAGGACATTCTAGTGTTGTCCATTGTTGTACTACCTACCCTAGTTTGTGGCCTACTGATCCTAGCTTGAGCTGTAGCAAGGGTGTGCTATCCCTTCACTCACAGCTCTACGTTCAGTAGAACTTATTGATACTAAGCTTGACTTTATATGTACCTTGAGTACCTTTAGTGGTTTTCAGTTAGTAATTCAAATAGAGATTTTCTGGTAAAACAATGGCAAGCTGTAATCCCACACGCTGCCCACCAATGTGAGAAGTTGGCCTGGTATATGCTGGTCACTAGTTAAAGTGGCCACCTTGCACCAGTACAATTTGACTCTTATGGTAGATAGGTTTAAGACAACCTTTTAAAGAAAGCTATCCTAGTGGTAGCTGTGGAGAGCAACCTTCAGGCTAAGTCTCAGAGGAATATAAAGCAGTTTGTTTTACCTTATAATCTCTTGAATCACTAAATGATAGGACACCACACAGATATATATATAAAATATATATGAATGTATTACTAGACACACTCTACTAATCTCTTTATGAGATTAGAAGTCAAGGACATATGCACAAATCAACATTTCACAACAAGTTAAGCACTTATATGGCTGGGGCCCTAGGGGCGGACCAGACCATATACTAAAAAAGAGGTATAAGAAGAACGACTTGAGAAGGGAGAAGGCCTAAGGTCTTCAGAAGCACTGGGGCCTCACTAATCCACCCAAGGCAGGTAAGTAAAGGACCCCCGGGAGATGCATGCAGTGTGAGAACACAGCGGCGGATCCCAATAGACTTCAATGGAGCAAGTCGCGGTTGGAATTTTAAAGTTTTAGGATACTTCGGGAGAGTCTACAAGCAAGTCACTTACAGGGTAAGTAGTTCTAGAGCCAACACACAGGAGCACCGGAGTACTCGAGTTACCTCACCCAGGGAAGCCGGGTGCATAGGTGTCTTTAGGTGTCGGGTCGCGGCGTTGTTTTCTATGGGAGCCAAAGAAGATTTTCTGCTTGTGAAGACACGAGAAGTGTCCGGTGGAATTCAAGGCTGGATTCTGAAGAAAGAAGACCTGAAAGCAGAGTAGACAGTGTTCAAAGTCACTTGCCAGTGACCCGGGGCCAGGAAGATGGATGCCCACAGCTGTCGTGTGATTTCAGGTGATCACGGGTGTCTTGACTCTTCAGCCACGATGTCCAGGAGGTGTTGACGACAACCAGGAGCTGGATTCAGAGTGTCCCACAAAGTCTGCAGCTTACTGAGGTATCGGCAACCGGATTGGAGCCAACAAGCCTTGGCAACAGCAAGTCTCGTGGAAAGTGAAGAAAGTCAGTGGTGCAGACCAGGAAGGTCTAAGGGACTCACCCAGCAAGGTTAAGTCATGGCAGGCCTGGAGCAACCAGGGGAGTCCTTTGGTTTGGTAGAAAAGTCTTCAGAGGACCCACAAGCCAACCAGCAATGGATCACAAAGACACCTCAGGAGGATTCACTTCACAGGAGCCCACGGCCACTTGGGACAAGGTAGGACTCTGATTTTCAAGGGAAATACTGCTGGAGGCTTGAACCACATGTGGTCTAAAGCACACATTCATAGAATGCCGTGAAGGGGTTGCACTTGACAATAGTGCACGGTACCCGGGTATTGCTGTTCCTCGTTACTCGTGGAGTCCACTCGCGTCAGCTTCACTGGGGACTCAGAATGGCCATCGTGAAGTCAGGAAATCTACTTCTGGGGCTGCAGGGACTTCGGACTCTGGCAGGAGCTGGAAAGTTTGCAACTGTTGATGCAAAGTTTTGGTGCCTGCCAAGCAGGGGCGTCACTCCTTGACTCCAAGGGAGATTCTTCAGTCTTCCAAAGGTAGTGGAACATTGAAGGTCCAGGATTCTTCTTCAGAGCGTCATCAAGGGATATCTAGTTTGCAATGACAAGGGTTCCCTATCTTAAACTAAAAGAAAGGGAGGGACTAGCTCTATGACCACTCCTATGGGAGGGTCAGGGGAGTGGGTGCCTACACCCACTTCCCTTTGTCCAGTTTCGCACCAGAGCAGGGGCTGGTAGCCCGTGAACCAGTTTGAGCTGGCATATGCACAGAGGAGCCTACTGCTCCCCCAGTGCAGGACTTCAAAGCACTCTAGGAGTGCACCCACCCAGCCCCAATACACTAAATCCTGTCTGGAAGGTGGTTACACCTCCCTGTGACAGGATGCCTATTGTTGGGCCTCCTCCACGCGAGTTTTGGTCAGCAGCAGGAGGGCAGCCCAGTGTCTGTGCTGGTGGCATCCATTTTGTGATGCCAGGGCTCTTCAGGATTCTACTGTGTTTCCACAGTGGGTACATGTCTATCCCTCTAGAAGGGTGGGATCATACTCCCACACCAGTTACTGGTGTGGGGGTATGATTCCAAAGCGTTTGACACCAAACACGACATGTTTTGATGCAGCCATCCCAAAGTTAGCATTTACCACTAGGTTATACTGCACTTAAGAGTATATGGTTTAACCGCATCCACAAACAGCTACAGAGAATGGACTCTGAGAGCTGCAGGGGGGCCCTGCTCAGGCAGAGGCACCCCCTCACATGGAAACCAAGCACCCTGCCCTCAGGATTGTTAGGGCCTGCCTTAGGGGTGACTGATAGGTTTATATGTGTGTGTAAGGTGAGATATAGGGAACCTATACCTCAGTGAGGAGTGCTAACACTTCATCCCCCAGGCTGCCGTATCACGCCTGTGGTGTCAGATTTAATCTGCTTCCCAGGGGTGGCATAATACATGCTTCAGTCCCTGGTAGGCCTGTGAAGTACCTATGCCCTTGGTACCTAAGGTACCACATACTAGGGGCTCATAAGGTACCACAGTATCCAATACCTAGTGCACCTAATATGCACTCCAAGTTGTTTAGAGAGAACAGAGAGGCTGGGGCCCTGATTAGCAGGGACCCAGCCAGACTATAGTCAGAAACCAGTGTAAACATCAGAAAAAAAGTAGGGGCAACATAAGTGCAGATCCTACTCTCCTCTACATGTACACAGACATTGGTCCATAGAAATTGTCTTCAAATCTTGTATTTTAAGTAATATGACCACAGAAGGCCCTGATTCTATATTAAAAACACAGCTTTGGACTATACCATTTCCCGCAGATAGGCAATATGTCTCTCCATGTGTTCCCATACCTGGCGTGTCACGCAGTTTGGTGCTTACTTTCCCTCCATATTAAAGAACAGAATATGTTTCAGCACCCAGGCTAAAATGCTGCATTCCTAAATACGTATAAGGTCCTGAAGGTGAGACTGATGCATTGCAAATTCTTGTTTTATTCCGGGTATGAAGTAGTTTCTAGAAAATTTTCTTTGAGGTGTTTGATGTTTCTGGTTTCCCTTTACCTGGCTTCAAGATAACTGCATGAATAATGCAGGGGTGACAAGAGCTAGATGTTGTGTGCTGGTAGGCAGTTGATCCTGTCATTGTGCTGCATGAGAGATGGCCTTGCCCAGATGCATTGGTGTTACACTTAGGGGAAAATGATTTGGTTAGGTGTAAATTCCTTGATCTGCATAGTACAGTCTGAACCTATTCGTATCGGATACACCAGAAAATATCTCAAGTGTCCATGTCAGTGAGTTGTCATGTTGCCCAATGCGCCAATATGGATGCACTTGTTGCCCAGGAGAGTGTTCAAAGAAATCAGCTGCCATTAACAGGGCGAACATAGCAAACACAACAAGATGATGGACGGAGTGCTGAAACTTTTCAACCACTCACACCCAGTCAAGAGATCTGGGTTGAATCCATCGTTCTTTTGCTCACTGTGCGACCCCAGTTTGTACTCAGCCATATGCAAATCAGTCTTCACCCTGCTCCTCATGGGATCAGTCCAGCTCAAACTGCCAAGCCAGGTCCTCTCTGGGCCTGGTTTTGGGGTATCACTCCCTCATAAGCCAGGCTAGCGTGAATCCAGTGGCAAAGTGAGCAAGGGGGGTGGCCAACTTGTTTTTCTGCTCTCTGTTAGGGTGCTGGGCCTAGATCTTAATTTCCTTTAATCTCTGTAATCCTCCCCATTTAAAATGTATCTATCCCTCATTTTTATTTTTTATATTAGTTTGTGTCTTTGTGTTTGTGTATTATACATTTTTGGGGATTTTTTGTGTTTTTTCATGAGTTTTTGTTTATTTCCCCTTACTTTTTCATTTCTTTCTTCTGTCCTTTCCTTTCCCTTCCTTTTCCTTTTTTCTCTAACCCACCCATTGCCATGGCAGAATAAGAGTGACTACATTGTGGGTGGCGCCGCTGCCTAGGTATACAACCGCAGGGAATCTTTGGTGAAGAGGAGGTGGCAGCACTGTTTTTCTATGTGCAGCGCAATATCCCCATCTTTGCTGATAGCCAGAAGCAGGCCCGATAGCCGATACCCTCTGCAGGAGCTTCGTCTCCACTGGGGAGGGTGTTTCGGTGCATATGGTACACCAGCCAGGTTCGGGGTATCGTCCAGCAGCTGATGCACCACTGGGCAGATATCGTGGACCGCAAACAGGACCTGCTCGACCTGCTAGGCATGGACATTCCAGGCCTTAGTGAGCATTATTTTTTGTTGTGTTTGTATTCTACAATGCAGATTATTATTTTTTTAATAGCATGCTGCTCACACTCAGAGGTAATTTACGTTTAGTTTATGTTGGAATATTATTGTGCAATCCAGTTTCTAGTTTCATCTAGGCAGGTGCTCAGCGCTACCTAATCGTTCTCATAATAGGCGTTCACTTTGGCTGATTAATTAAGAAGCCATTGTAAATTGTCCTCCTGTCACTATAGTGAATCAATGATCAGTAACGCATTCTCTCTGTGACTTTGTTTATGTAGCTCATACAGTCCCAAGTTATTTCACAGCGATGTGCAGTATGCATCTATGCATTGCAAAAAAGGGAGACTGAGTTGGTCCATCTAGGAGGTTAAGAAATAGGAATAAAAAGAACGATCATTCTTTGCAATCCATTAGTTTCAAATGTAGATTCTGTTAAGGAAATTTGGAATAGGGATTTCAGGATTAGTATGGCCAACTCAACGATAGTAAATGGACTCAAAACTAGTACTAGAGGTGATCTGTTTTAGAGAAGTACAATGACTGCTTTTGCCTGTCATAAAAGTTTGTGGATATTAAGTGAAACACTAATCTTTTCTTTATATTCTTCATTTCCTACATCAGCACCCAAGGGCAAGAAGAGGGACTTTGAGGAGACAGGTCTGAGTGTAGCTGGTCAGCTGGCACTGACCACCAGTGCCACTGCAGATGATTCTGCTGACCCGAGTAGGTCCTATTGTTTATTATTATTTCCCTAATATTGGGTTTTATGCTTGTTGTGGGCTTAGGGTAGAATCTTGGGGTATTGGAATGTTGTTGCTGGGTTCCAGGATAGAGTTTTTGGGGAGAAATAAAGTTTCTCTGACATGCTTACCTGCCGTCTTCCTTCCACTTGGCAACAAGGACGAGATACATAAACTGTATTTTAGAGTCAAGAAGAAGAACAGACGGAAGGTAAGGATCTTGAGGCGTTCTTGAGGAGTGTATCCAGAAGACTCAGAGGCAAAACAAAAAAAACAGGACATGGGTTCAGAGTTTCACTTTTGCCACAAGTCACACACGTGAACATACACACACACACACACACGCATACACACACACACACACACACACACACACACACACACACACACATCAGCAGCATGTCACAAATAAACGCACCTCTCTCCATTCCACATAGCTGAGTACTATGCCTCAGACCCTTGCTTTACCTTTAAACTGTAGTTGATAACTTCTTTCTTCTATCTGTTGATGAGATAGTCCAGCAGCTCATACCCGGAGTTCTTCCATCCTCCTCCTGGCTCTGAGTAACTCCATCCCAGACCAGCCATCATGACCCAAGCAAGATAGATGTGTGGAACATGGCTGTTGAAAAAGAAGTAGAGAAACAGATTTGCAGTATTTTGCATATGATTTTGTTTGTTAACTAGAGTGACTGTTCTGGTCTCTGAAGAACCTGAAAAAGGAGAGGACCCTGCAATTAAATCTGGCTCAGTGTGAAAGGGCCAATCACCTCCAGGGGAAAAAATGAATGACCATTACTCAGGCCCCAAACATTGCAAATCAATCAAACTGTCCACTACCATATCAACCATCATTACTGACACAATCACTCACTCACCGCTGCAATAGTTGTAGTTGCCTCTTCCAATCCAAGCACAGGTAGTTTAGGTATTAGGCATTCATCTTTGATGCAGGCAACACATTTTAATTTTGCATCAACAATCTTTCTGCGACAGACCTGACAATGCTTAGTGATGCAAAAAGGGATAGGCAATAGCCATGTGAGGGGGTAGGCATTGTCTCCAATGTCATGGAGAAATTGTGGAGGGGCCTTCAATGCACACTCCTCCAAATGCAATCTGGCAATATATGTGACAAAAAAGTGCTTAGGCAGCACAGAAATAATACTGTTCCACTAGCTCCTTTTTTACTTTTTTTTAAATATATGAGAAATAATTAAAATGTTTTATAGGGGCACTGGCATATTTAGCCCAGAAAGTAGAGTTCATCGTCATATTCAGGTGGGTCATCCAGAAGTTGGTCAGCTAACACTCTTGATTGAATTTCTGGCTAATCATTCTCCTCCTCCTTGTCTGTTTCAGGAACAATGTAGTTGTGCAGTATAAATGTTGGTTTATTTTGATCGTAGTCAATCTCTCCATGCTTTGAGGTGAGAAGCGAGTCCTTCTCACTGTAACAACTGCACCAGCTGCACTAAACACACGCTCAGCGGACACAGTGGCTATTGGACAAGGCAGGTACTTTATTGCCAGCCAGCTGATGTCTGGTCACTGGTGCATCTTCTCATACCAATACATTGATGGATTCTGATCCACTTAGACCTCTTTTGGATCATCCAGATACTCCTGGAACATCCTGTGGATGGGCATTGGTGCTACCACTTGCTCAACCTGTTTTACCATTGCCTTTGAAGTAGACTTGAACCCTGGTGATTGAAACCAATACAATGCAGGGGTTGTGGTCCTTCAAGAGTCAGCTGAATGGAGCCTACCTAGCCCTGCCTCTGCAGCACCACCCTGAACCTGGAGAGCAGAGACCAGAGCTACAGGCTCAGTGTCTGTCAGACTGTAAAGTTTTAAAACTAATAATACCTCATTGAGACACGCAGCAGTCTCCGTGATGACACTTTCAGTCTTAATGCAACCTCTCCTTTCCGACCAGGTCCAGTCGCAGAGCAGTGACATGATGAGGCACTGTGACCAATTGGGCACAGGCAGCGCTGCGAGTAGTAGCTGCTGGTCAAACGAAAGTAACAAATTCATAACTGCCACCAGCTCGTACTCTGGCCCCGCCTGCCTCAGGAGTAACTTAACTTCCAGGCTGTCTCCCCTGTCAGGAAAAGGACATACTGTTGCAGTTGTGACGCCATGTCACGTGAACCCAGAATCAGTGAATGCAACAGCAGTATAACGGTCAGCAGCCCGAGCCTCCCCCCTCCCCCCAGGCTAAATTCAACTGGAGGACAGCACTCTGCAGCAGAGTAGTACAGTGTCAGCCCATAGTCTGTCCAGTGCGTTGGCTTGGGTCCCGGGGTCAGCCAGGTCAAAGGCCCGATGCCAAATACAATACACGCACCGCACGTCTCATCTGCGGTCCGCTCGCACGCTGGTGGCCTGCAAAAGTTTCAGGCAGTCTCAGCAGCAGCAATGCTTGTGCAAATCATTACACACTCTGGTAACTGACGTCTCATCTAAGAATGCCACACGGACAAGAGTATGTTGTACATTGTAGACAGAGCAAGTTGACCCAGCCCCGGCCCCAAGTCTACTGCAGCAGCGTGAATGCGCATGCTACCAGCTTTCGCTCAGTCTGTCGCTGCTAATTAATTGTAGAATTTCGAGAGAGTCAGTGAGAATGATTACGTCTCTGTCAGCCAGGCACTTACTTATATTTGCGGGCCGACTCCAGTCCAAACCGCAATGACTCATCCGGCAGCCAGGCATGATTCTTCAGCCCTCAGTCCAGTCGTCACGGGTTCATGATGTTGATTAATTTTAAATTTGATCATGGAGGCGACTTCAGATGAGTCCCAGGCCCCACGCTGCGTCTGACCGACCTCACTTGTCTGTTGCAGGACTCATGAGGTCACATCCGATCGTCCCCCCATGTGGCGCCACAGCCTGTAACGCAAGTACTGCTGAGGGCAGGCCACGCCCGGGTCTCGGTAATTGGGCAGTCAGAGTCAGTGACTCACTGTAGCCGCGCAGCCAGCGGGAATTTCAATGCAGGCTGCAGGGCAAATTGTAACATTTGTAGAATACTGTCTGAGAGCAGATCTTTAACTGTTTACTAACTGTTCTGCTGCTGGCCGCAAGTGAAGTCTGCTGCATCCCGGGGGCACACAGGTGTCTGAGCGCCGGCGCACGCTAGCACCTAGCGTAGCGGGCAGCCAGTTTCAGCGCTATCAGAGCAGAGTGCAGTCAGTGGCGAAAATGTGTGATAATGCATTTCAGTGCAATTATTTAGTTACATACTAGGTTAACTAGTTTACTTCACTCTATAGTTGTCTTACCTGAATATAGTTGAAGCCATAACAGGGAAGGCATCACAGCTTCACAAGCGACATCCCACTTCCAGTCCCACCCAGGTGAGCTCCAAATATAGGATTAATCTGAATGATTGATTATTCATCGTAGTCAACTAAATAGAAATAAAAAGACTGAGTTAGTGGACTATATTAATATTAAATCAAAGCTTTACAAAGAAATGACTCCAGAGTACTACATGAAGCCACAAAAAGAATTCCTGATAATAATAAAATACAAAATATAGCAATAGTAGTGAATTTTGCCTAATAAGGAGGTATTAGTGTTTACAAAATCCTCGAGTCATAAAAAATAGACTTAAAGTCAAAAGTGGAAAAGCTTTTACAGTTACACAACACAAGGCCTGAATGATGATGATGATGACTATTATGCTTCATTCTAAATCTAAATTATGGATCACTTTTTATGTGTGGGTGGGTAAATTGGGCCAGTGTGAACATTTGCTTAGAAGATCTTGCAGTAAGTTGGTGTTGCTTTTACCACATCCACCCCAACAAGTGTGTGATCCATTGATGGTTTAAATTAAGCCATACCTCAATAAATAACACAGCCCAGAGGAAGAGGGTTGTGGTTTGCTGAATGGATGGGAAAGGGGATTTGGAGAAAGGTTTGACAAAGCCAACCACTACACAAGGACAACATTTATTTGGACAATGAGCAGCACATCATTTGTCATCCATCCATTGTGGAAGGAAACAAAGGAATGAGTACGACAGAGTACAGATAAATGCATAATGTATTGCAAAATTAGGTGGTGCATCTTTAATGTCCACTCTTGGTTGCCTTTCTGGACTGGCCCGATAGATAAGCAGGAGTGTTGAACTCAGCTTTCATCTTTTGTTCATGCAGGAGACTAGAAGACCTGTAGATTTAAACATAAACTGTATTTTAGAGTCAAGGAGAAGGACAGTAAGGTTCTTGAGGCGTGTATCCAGAAGACTCAGAGGCAAAACATAAAAAACAAGAGAGGGGCTCAGAGTTTCACTTTTGCCGCAAGTCCAACACACACACACGCACACGTACACACACACACACAGCAGCAGCATGTCACAAATAAACGCACCTCTCTCCATTCCACATAGCTGAGTACTAGGCCTCAGACTCTTGCTTTACCTTTAAACTGTAGTTGATAACTTCTTTCTTCTATCTGTTGAAGAGATAGTCCAGCAGCTCACACCCTGAGTTCTTCCATCCTCCTCCTGGCACTCAGTAACTCCATCCCAGAACAGCCATCATCACCCAAGCAAGATAGATGTGTGGAACATTGCTGTTGAAAAAGGAATAGAGAAACAGATTTGCAGTATTTTGCATATGATTTTATTTGTTAACTAAAGTGACTGTTCTGGTCTCTGAAGAACCAGAAAAAGGAGAGGACCCTGCACTTAAATCTGGCTAAGTGTGAAAGGGCCAATCACCTCCAGGGAAAAAAAATGATCAACCATTACTCAAATGCAAAAAAAAACAGTTGATGGTCAGAATGCATATCAATGTCATACATTCACCCCAGTACAGAGATCTGGGCCTAAATCCATCGTTTTTTTGCTCACCATGCCATTCCAGTTTGAACCCAGTCATATGCAAATCAGTCTTGACCAGTGTGCCTCATGGGTACAGTCCAGCCCGAACTGCCAAGCCAGGTCCTCCCTGGAGTGGAAACAAGCATCCTAGGACTGGTTTCTGCGTTTTACCCCTCTTCAGCCAGGATAGCTTGATTCCAGTGGCATGGAGGGCACGGGACCCACGCATGGGCATACCCTTCCCACTCAGGGTGACAAATGCAAAAACAACAGTTGATGGACAGAATGCAGAACAATGTCATACATTCACCCCAGTAGAGAGATCTTTTCCATGGTACAAGGGTGCCTGCTTTGGTGCTAAGCTGCAGCATCAGCAACATTGCAGAGGGAAACCACAGGAAAGCACCGTATTACATAAATACAATGTATTCCTGCCCTTTCACTTTGGAGTGGGGCAGTGCAGCAAGCTGACTTGCTGCGCTGTCCTACACCAAATCCCCATAATGAGGGCCTGATTGTGTATTTTCAGCTGTGAAGCATAAGCTAAATGTTGTCCTTGATAACAAGAGTGTTAGGCCCCTGAATAACCCTTTGGGTGCTCATGACGGAATGGTTCCATCATGAACACCAGTGCTCCAGTGCTCATGACGGAACCATTCCATCATGAGTACAGGTGCACAAAATCCCTCTGCTGCATAGAGCAGAGGGATTTCCTTTTTATGCTGGCCTCGGGACGTTTGGAAGAGTTTCTCCAACCTCCCGAGGCCGTTTTTTTATTTTCAATGCAGTGACGGTCACGCGCATTGTGCGCTGTTGTCATTGCATTGAAAATGTATTTCAGTTTTAGTGCTCGTGAGGCTATCTCAGCCCCCGAGCACCGAAACACTTGGGAGAGGTATCGTTGGAAAAGAGAGAATCCCTAGTGGATCCCTGCAGGGATCCTCTCACTAGCCCCCATGGAGGGGGTAACAGCCCCTTGGGCAAGGGCCTTTGCTCTCCCTCTTAATTTTGCCACAGCCAGTCTTTCTGCCAGGGGCAGTAGCCCTCAATCTCCCCGCCAGGGGGGCAGAAAGCACCCAAGATGCCAGGGATTATTTTTTATAGGTCAGGCGTGGGGGCTGCCCAGAATGGGCATGCCAATGCCCCCACCCCAAAAAAAAATGCTGCTGTCTTTCTACCTCCTGGGAGGCAGAGGGGGGAATAGCCCCTTATCTCCAGGCCCCGGGGGCAGAAAGCCTACTAGGCACCTGGGAATTCTTTTTTCAAAGTTATGGGTGGGGGCTGCCCAGAATGGGCATGCCAATGCCCCCACCCACCCCAAGAAATGCTGCAGTCTTTCTGCTCCCCCCAGGAGGCAGTAGCCCCTGATCTGACCCCCAGGGGGCCAGAAAGCCCACTAGGCACACATGATTACTATTTTTTTAATATGTAGGGGTGGGGCCTGCCCAGAATGGGCATGCCAATGCCCCACCCTCTAAAAAATTACCACGCCTTTTTGCCCCCCGGGAGGCATAGGGGGCAATAGCCTCTTATCTGCACCCCCGGGGAGGGAGAAAAGCCAAAAGGCACCAGGGGTTGATTTTTTTTACAAAGGTCAGGGGTGGGTGCTGCCCAGAATGGGCAGGCCAATTACCCCAACCCCCCATAAAAAATTGCCGCACCCTTTCTTACCCCCCCACAGAGCCCACTAGGCACCGGGTCTTACGCTGGATTTTTTTATACATAACCAAAAAATAACCACAGTCTTTTTACCCCCCTTGGGGGCATATCAGGGAAATAGCCCCGGATCTGCTCTCCCGAGGCCGGCAAAAAGCCCACTAGGCACTGGCCTTTTTTTCACAATGTGCCTAGCTGTGGATTTTTGGGAATGCAGGGTGTGTGGAATTATGTGGATCCACGCAGATTCCAGAACTTTTCATCACAGAAATCTGAGGAAAATGTGTTTTATTTTAACAAAGTGTGAAGTTTGCAAGGGATTCTGGGTAACAGAACCTGGTGAGAGCCACAAAAGTCACCCCCATCCTGGATTCCCATGGGTGTCTAGTTTTAAAAAATGAATAGGTTTGTTACATCTCCCTAGGTGCCGGCTGAGCTAGGGTTCAAAAACCCCAGCCAGGCTCTTTGCAAAAGAAGGGTCTGTTTTGACTGTAAAAATGTGGAGTGTCCACATTGCGTTTTGGGCCTTTTCCTGTCACGGGCACTGGGCCTATCCACACAAGTGAGGTACCATTGTTATTGGGAGACTTAGGGGAACGCAGAATTGTAGAGCAACTGTTATTACCTATTGACTTTTGATGCATTTCTGCCTTCCAAATGTAAGACAATGTGTAAAAAAGAAGTCTCTTTGAAAAATGTCCTATAATTCACATGCTAGTATGGATACACACAATTTCGGGGATGTCCAAATAGCTACTGTTTCTAAGCTCTATATTTTGATCCCATTTCGTAAATAAATAGGTAACTTTCATATCTATTTTTCACTCACCGGTGCAAAATGAAAAAAAAAACATGGCAAGATGCTGCTCAGTTATTGGCTCTGGGTTTCTCAGCTTCTTGGTGAACCTACAAATCCTGTATATACCCACAACCAGACGGGTCTAGCGGATGTAGCAGTATATTGCTTTCAAAAATCTGTCATACTTAGCAGAAGTTACAGATGAAAACGTTGGCACAAATAGCTGTTTTTTTCAACTAATTTTCTATTTTTCTTAGTTTCTATGAAATAACCTTAAATGATCTACACGAATGACGCCTTGCTGGATTCAGAATCTTGTCTTCGTTTCTGAAACGTGTAGTTTGCCAGGATCCATTATTACTTTCATACCCATTTCTACCACTAACTGGAAGGAGATTAAAA
Organism: Triturus cristatus; assembly: GCF_964204655.1. NCBI lineage: Eukaryota > Metazoa > Chordata > Amphibia > Caudata > Salamandridae > Triturus > Triturus cristatus. The sequence continues at coordinate 258,355,901 of NC_140593.1, read as the reverse complement.
GCATAAAAAATAGGCTATGTCCCATAAAATGCCATTCTGTGTGCAAAATGTAGGTTTCCTGACAAAAGTCTGTCAGTCCCTGAAACCCGGGAAGATAGTGATTTCAGCACCACAAACCCTTCGTTGATACTATTTACAGGGAAAAACAGACACTTTTTCCCAATTTTTCCAAAACAAAAAACCAAATTTAGCTGAATTTTGGCCAATTTCTGGGTCCAATCTAGGGGAATCATCAAAACCTGAAATCAACAAACACTGGACAAAATCCACATGATGTTTGAAGAAAAGGACGCAAATTTGGCATGGATACCTCATGTGGTCAAAAAGTTACAGGGCCCAAGAGTGAATTACCCCAAATAGCAAAAAAAGGTTTAGCAGAGGGGGTGGGGTAAGGCCTATCAGCGAACGGGTTAAAATGATGGAAATAAACTGACAGTGATATGGATTTTGCAAAAATGGTCGTGGTGTTACTTTCGTAGGTGAAGCTATCCTTTTATTTAGACCTACTTTTAATGGATAAAATGAGAAGCAAAAAGCCCAACAACTGAACTGTGCATCGGTATGATTGCTGAATGCTGGTTACTGCTTTGTTATACACTTTTGATAGTTGAGGAAAGGGCACTCCACTCTTCAAAAGTAAGCAAGACTAATTAGTTCTTCCAAAATGATGTTCTTAAAGAGGAATTAAAACCACAGGGCATAAAAACATCCCCTTGAAATAGTTAAGAGTAAAAATGTCTAAGTGCTGAAACTCATCTGGACTTGGAACATTGGATAGGGCTGAAAGGAATCCAGTTGCACATGGTCAACCTATGAAGTAGGAGCTGCAGACTGAAACGGAAAAAGTGACTAAGTGGGGGAGAATATGGAATATGAAATAAAAATATTCCACTAGAAAGGGTTATGAACCAACTGGAAAAAAGGAAATCTGAATAATTGTGATTCAGTGCCTTCAGAGACCGCTGAGCCATAAGTGCCTAAAACAATCCTGGAAACTTAAGGAGACAGGCTACTTTGATTGGGATATCAAACTGGCAGATACACCTAATAATTATGGACTGAATGTGCTCTGAATATAGAAGTTCATGGATAACCATCCAAGGAGCTCTCTGAGGGGGTTATAATACTACTATACAATGAGCTTTCAACACTGCAACTTTTTTTTAATAGCTGTGTCGTGTAATTTTTCTTTCATGTGGGTCTTAAAAAATTTCTAATTTGTTCTATACAACTCGTAAAAGTTGTTTACGTTTAGCCACAAACTTTAAAAACCTTTGTTCATCGGGTTGCTTGGAAGTGATTTGTTATGGACTTTATCGGATTTGTTTTACATACAATTACCAATTAGACAGCAGGTCAATTGAAGTCAAAGACTTGCATATTGGGGCGTAATGATGTAGGTAGATAGCTATAACATCTAAATCTTGGTTGCTCAATTTCCTTTTCAGATATGCGCTTGCTTGAGGAATAAATAGTGAGGTAATTTTGACTTGAAAGGAGGTTGCTGAGTGATTCAACCAAGTCAGAAATTGACTTCCAATTATGATGTACTTCCAAAACTTGTCCAGTATCGGAGTCTGAGTGGCTGTTTTGGGATATCCAAGACCAGAAGTTCAATACTCAGTTGAAACTGAAAGGTGATAAGAACAAGACTATATTGTTCAATTCTGAATTTCACCAGAAGAATTCTGGATCAGCTTCTTAATTCGATTTTTCAGTCATCGTATTACAATTGCACGGGAGTTGAAACTCATGTGTTGTTTGCATTACAGGAACATGACCAGGAATGGCTAATTTCCATCTTTACAGTTATAGAAAGTCATTCTTCATCTGACATGTGACCTTAGAATCTTTTTCATACTTGCTTCAATATAGTTGAGGAATATTCTAACAATTCTTGGGGATACAGACATGCATATCCATAAAAAAAGTATATGTTTGAAACCCTGGTTTGAACATCACAGCCCCCAAAAGGAATCCATGTGAGATTATGGAAAGCCAAATATGTTCACTGTCTGGCGGTCAAGAATAGGACCATGATTAATGTAGTTTACAGAAATGTCTGAATGATTTAGCACCTTTCAAATAGTATTTTGTGCTGCCCAAAACCTAGAATCCCATCCCATTTGTCGCAGTTCATGTTTTGGCATACCCTGGAGGTATGCTAGTTTGGTACTGTTGGACATATTTGATGGCCCAAAGACTGTTACATTTTCATCAACGTTTATAGCTTCTTCAATTGACTTATTTATTCTGCTGAAAATTGGTAGGCCCCTTTGATCTTCCTTTCTTCCTTTTATTAATTTAGGTATTTGGCTGCCCAGCAGATAGAGAGGGCAAAGAAGGTATGGGCATATTTTTTATTTCTTCATATACACTTGTGGTGGTTGAAGAAAGGGCACTACACTTGCTAAAAGTATGCAAGACTAGTAAGTTATTCCATAGTAGTGCACTTAAAGAAGATGAAAAGCCAAAGAGCACATAAAACACCCCATTCACATAGTTAAGAGCGAATGAAATGCAAAAAAGCTCACAGTCATCTGGACCAGAAACACTGGAAAGTGTTGAAAGGAATCAAGTTGCACAGGGCCAACATATGCAGTGAAGAGCTGTAGAATTAAACTGAAATAGAGACCGAAAGAAGAAACATAGGAAATAAAAATATCGCAGTAAACAGAGTGTTGTACCAGCTGGAAAAAAGAAACCAGAATCATTGTGAATCAAGTCTTCTGGTGCTAGCTGAGCCTTAAATGCCTAAAACAATCTGAGAAAACTGTTGAACCTTTAAAAACAAACCACACAATGGAAACCCTCCCAATCAGGCTTCAGAAGCGACCACAGCACCAAGACTGCACTCCTTGCCACAACTGATGACTTCTGCTCTCTCCTCAACTGAGGTGAAACGGCAGCACTCATCCTCCTGGACTTCTCTGCTGCCTTCAACAGCGTCTCCCACGACACCTTTTGCACAAAACTTCAAGACACCGGCATTCATGGCAAAGCTTTACAGTGGATCCACTCCTTCCTCTCCAGCTGAACCTCAAGAGTCATGCTCCCACCCTTCTCCTCTGAACCTATAGAGATCAGCTGCGGAGTCCCCCAGGGCTCACGGAGCCCCACCCTTTTCTACATCTACATGGCCCCACTTGCAGCCATTGTCAGAAACTCACTGAAGAACCAAAAGCCGCTAAGAGCAACTTTCATAACAGGATGAAGGCAGTAGCTGCCTCGATGACGGAGAGCTGCCTCAAACTCAACTCCAACAAAACCAAACCTCTCATCCTGTGACCCAACCCCTCCACCTGGGATGAGTCCAGGTGGCCCACAGTGCTCAGAACCAGCCATACCCACCGACCACTCAAGTAACCTTTGCATCATCCTTAACTCCTCGCTCTCAATGAACTGCCAAATCAACACCATCTCTTCCTCCTCTTTCTGTATGCTTCACATGCTTAGGAAGATCTTCAAGTGGATCCCCACTGAATCCAGGAGACCTGTCACCCATGCGCTTTTCAGCAACATGCTTGACTATGGTGATGCATTCTACACCGGCACCACCCAAAAACTCCAAAAGAAACTGCAGCACATCCAAAACCCCTTCACCAGACATATCTACGACATCCCCTGCCACAGCCACATCTCCAGTCAACTGAGAGACCTTCACTGGCTCCCGATCAACAAAAGAATCACCTCCAAGCACCTCGCGCATGCCTACAAATCCCTCCACAAGACCGGACCTGCATACCTCAGCCACCGCCTCTCCTACACACCCAGCAGACATCTCTGCTCTGCCCAACTGGCACTGGCTACTGTCACATGAATCTGCAAGAAGACCTCGAATGGAGGAAGATCCTTCTCCTACCTCACAGCAAAGACATGGAACTCCCTGCCTCTGCATCTCAGGCAATCACTGTCACTGCCTCAATTCAGGAAGGACCTCAAGACCTGGCTCTTCAAATGAACTGCAGAACTCTACACCCCCAGTGCCTTGAGACCCTAACAATTGATCAGTCATGCTCTACAAAAACACTGATTGATTGATTAATTGATTGAGAAAGATATGCCATGTTTAATTGGGATATTATACATACACATTTATGGAGAAGGACTTAATTTGTAATGGCAGTATACCTCCTTCACAATGCATCTCCCTACAGAGGCCATGTGTACTGTGCGATGAGAAGCATTGAGGTGAGATGGAGAAGAAAATAAAGGGAAAAATGGAGCACTTTGCCTCATGTTGTTTGCATCTGTTGAAGTAGAAATCAGCTGCTGACTTTGCCTCAATTCAGCTCTACAGTGCAGAGTGCCGAAACTGCATGCAGTGAGATCCACCTTGCACACCCAAGAGAGAGATCAATGACAGTACACCACATACCAGGGCAAAGTGAATATGGCCAATGCTCACTGAGCTACTTCGAGCATACACTGCACTGAATATGTTTTATGTTCTCTGGTCCTGATTGCCCTCTTGGGTTAGGAGGATGTGAGCCATGTCTTTCGTTCCATTGCGACCTTGGGAGATGTGTGAATTCATTAGTAGTAGGTCTAACATATGGAGACATGATGATTTGTGTTCCTCTGGGCACAGCTCTCACAGCACATGCAGTTCCTTTTTTTTTATCTTTTGAACTGACACAATGACAGGTAAAATGGCTGCCTCATTCAAGGAACATTTAGAGTATTTATTACTTTCCAAGAGTATCTTTTGCAGTTGCCGTTCATAAATAAGCAAGTATAATGAATTGTGAGGTGAGATGTGTGTGAATGTATGTGGCAGCACCATTTCAACTGCCATAGTCTATTGAGTGCATTTATCATGTATCGTGTGGACCTATTTTTTTTAAGGAGTTATGGTGCTTCCTAACTTAAAGGAATATTACTGTGCAAACTTTGCATATAATACTTATAGATTTACTAGCTGTTCCAGTCTTTCTAGTACAGATAACCTTTTATGATAAGATTTTTATGAGAATATTAAATTCTAGATCTAATAAGATTGGTAAAAAAACCATAATAAAGTATGAGTGTGCAATGGTTATTAAAACAAAATGCACAAATGTTTAAGCACTTCAAAATACCTCTGATTAATGGCTCCACGCTATTGATTGATGGATATATACATATGAAGCAGGCCAATACTTGGGGAAGGAATGGATATTCCACGATTGCTGATTTTATTAAATCAGATGTCTGGAAAATTGGAAGGACATTGAACACAGTATTTGGAATCAAATTGATTGAAATTATTTGAATCAAATATGCAGAGATGAGTTAGTGGTTGGATATCCACTCTCAGTGAAAATATTAATAGAACATTTGAAAAGGCTCGGGATAAATGACAAACTAAAGGGAACTTTCAGCTTTCGACGGATGTTTGGAATAAGATCAACAAGTTAAATGAAATATTAATGGGAGGAGCTAACTTTAGGAGATGCAATTCTATGCCAAATTGCTATTATATAGAACTCCTGCATTTTTGCATAAATTATGCCCTCAGATACCAGTTAAATGCTTTCGATGCACAGTGAAAGGTGGGAGTAATTGGAACAATATTATCTGGTACTGCCCAAAAATAAAACAATTTTGGGATGACATTGAGAAATACTGTAAGCTTAATTTAGATACAGAGGGAGATATTGACATCAACATTGCCATTATAAGATACTCCCCGAACATTATATCCAGCCTTTTACAGGAGAAACGTTTATTTATTATTGCCTTAGTATCATTAGGTCTCTGATATTGTAGAATTGGTGATATGAAAGATTTCCAACTTTTCAGCAATGTTTGAATAAAATGTGTAGAGTTCGAGATTTGAAAAAAGGATGTGCTCTAAGGTCAGGCTCCTACCCCAAGTCCAAGTATAGATTAATGGGAATTATTTTGATGTTCACTGGGGGGAGAGGAGTCATAAAATATAAAATTATTATTCTTGGAAAGTCATAGAGAAACGAGCAATAGTAAATTCTGAAAAGAATATGAACATGTTTACTGTGAACTCAAAAAGCGATGTATTACCTTAACTCGTTCATTTTTTAACTATATTTAAACTGTAATTAATTGTATAATCAGTATATGTACAGGTAGCATTTATATTGTTAATCTCCATGATATCGTGTTTGTTGAACTCTCCGAAATATAAATATAAAAAAAAATCCTTTTCTTAAACATCTTTATTTATATTTGACACATTTGCCACAATAAAGTGTTATCATTTGACACAAGGACAGGATTGATAATCTTTGTGCATGTTGCTTTTAGTCCAAACCATGGGTGGTAGTGTTGGAATGCCCAAGTGCCAGACATGGACCGCTTCTTGTTGCAAAGTAAAACAAAGAGATATTTAAGCTAATTTAAGAGAACCTATCCTGAAATAAAATATTTTGTGCTGGAAGGTAAATGCGTTACCAAGTTTTTACATGACTTCGCAGTAGTGCCCTATAGATTTTGAATTAGGGAGGGGAACAGAAATAAACCAACTTGCGCATAGTCCTCTAGTCATCTCGTCTTACAAGGTCATGATGCAGGCCCACATACATACCTGCAGTTTTGCCGGTAAGTTATCTTATTGCCTGGCATAGGGGTGTACTTAGAGACACCCACTTAGGGATTCCTAGGACTCTTCATAATCTATGTTCTTTGCCTCACCACAATCTTCTAGTATGGTATGACAAACCGGACAGCAGGAGCAGTGGCTGATAGTGAAATAATGCTGTGAAGTGTTTTACCCATTTGTCCCTCTAGAATCTAGATCATCAATCCCCAACCAGCTAATGCGCTTCAAATAGCCCCATTCAGTTACAGATCACGGGAGAAGAGTGAAGGTTCCTGGCATTCTGAATAGTAAAACAGCAGCAGATGGGTTCCACCCAATTGTTAGCTATTATCCCAGCAACTTTTCCCTTCCAACCCTTATTGAGGGCATTGCCACTCAGGATGTAACCTTCGCTGGTGTGCCAGTAGTCATGCTACACAGGATTGTAGCTTTCACATGTGTGCTGCCCAGTTCTAACTCCTCCCCACTACCAGTACAGCCAGTTTTGTCCACATGCAGGCATCCCAAAAACCATAACGTTATGCCCCAGCTAAAGGGCAGGCTACAGCTGGATCCTAGGATCCACTGCAGGATTTGAGAATCCCAGATTTTGAGGATCAACCGTAGGATTAGAGAATTCTGGGATTCAAAGATCTCCTGCAGGATTTGTGTATCCCACAGTCTATAGATGTCAGACCGAGGGAATAGCCAGCTGATTGACGTTTGTCCCTGTTGATAAGAGGATGTTTCTGCTTGAGTTCTACTCATCACCTGTGTTCCTGGCTCTCAGGCTGAGAGATTCTACAAGCTAGATACTGAGGTCATCTTCTCAAATGTTTTCGACTTGTGACGCTACTTAAGACTTTGCTGCTGTGTCACTTCAAAGAATTTCCATGAATCCACTTCCAGCATGTCCTCAGAACTGTATCAGGGTAGTGATTAGCTGGAAAGAGTTATATTAATTTGTTTGAAGGGTGAAACTATTGTTGGATTCTTGAACTGGTTCTTGCAACTCTGCCTCTCCCTCTATGTTGTGCTGTAGCAACAGTCTCTTGGGCCTCTGCCATGTTATTTACAAATCCGGGGTGAACCTTTGCTAAAGTTAAGGTGTGGAGCTTTAACAACTGTGCATACATCATTGGAACAGAAGTCTCACAACAATTCCCTTGGCTCCTGAAAGATAAAGGTACTGTGCCGTTGATCCGTTAAGTGTTAACTATAATGCACCTATTGCTCGATTGAGTCTTGGGTAGTTTTAGAATTTCTGTCATGTTACCATTCATGTGAAGTCCATGTAAAAAAAACTGCTTTAATATAAAACGGTTGTCACTCATGAGAGACTGCAAAACACCCATTTGATGAGACAAGCTGTGTGGCTGCAATCAGATAATGTCTGAGTACTTTCTCCTAATTCCCTATTCCTGGTCCCCCCTCCTCACTATCACCATTGACCACAGTCTTGGATGTGTACAGCCGTGTCAATGGGAATGAAATTAGTGGGTTCCATGTCATTTCTGCACAAACATTTGGATCTACAGTTTAATGGTAACTTGCGTCTAACAGGTATTTCATAGAGGCATGGTGCTAAAAAGCTGAAAAACAGGCAGATTTACTTTTCTATGTGTTGAGGTTTTTAAAACATATGTATTGAAAATTGATATGTTTACAAGATGTCCAAATTGTTTAGGGTTTAATGTTTCAAATGGACATATATGATCCAGATTGGCCACCGGATTTTGTAAGGGGAGAACTAAACAGAATTATATGTGTTATGAATTAATTTAGTTTGAAAGATTGAGCTAAACTGAGAGTACCTTAGTGTTGTTACCAGTGCCTTGAGACCCTAACAATTGATTAGTCATGCTCTACAAAAACACTGATTGATTGATTGATTAATTGATTGAGAAAGATATGCCATGTTTAATTGGGATATTATACATACACATTTATGGTGAAGGACTTAATTTGTAATGGCAGTATACCTCCTTCACAATGCATCTCCCTACAGAGGCAATGTGTACTGTGCGATGAGAAGCATTGAGGTGAGATGGAGAAGAAAATAAAGGGAAAAATGGAGCACTTTGCCTCATGTTGTTTGCATCTGTTGAAGTAGAAATCAGCTGCTGACTTTGCCTCAATTCAGCTCTACAGTGCAGAGTGCCGAAACTGCATGCAGTGAGATCCACCTTGCACACCCAAGAGAGAGATCAATGACAGTACACCACATACCAGGGCAAAGTGAATATGGCCAATGCTCACTGAGCTACTTCGAGCATACACTGCACTGAATATGTTTTATGTTCTCTGGTCCTGATTGCCCTCTTGGGTTAGGAGGATGTGAGCCATGTCTTTCGTTCCATTGCGACCTTGGGAGATGTGTGAATTCATTAGTAGTAGGTCTAACATATGGAGACATGATGATTTGTGTTCCTCTGGGCACAGCTCTCACAGCACATGCAGTTCCTTTTTTTTTATCTTTTGAACTGACACAATGACAGGTAAAATGGCTGCCTCATTCAAGGAACATTTAGAGTATTTATTACTTTCCAAGAGTATCTTTTGCAGTTGCCGTTCATAAATAAGCAAGTATAATGAATTGTGAGGTGAGATGTGTGTGAATGTATGTGGCAGCACCATTTCAACTGCCATAGTCTATTGAGTGCATTTATCATGTATCGTGTGGACCTATTTTTTAAGGAGTTATGGTGCTTCCTAACTTAAAGGAATATTACTGTGCAAACTTTGCATATAATACTTATAGATTTACTAGCTGTTCCAGTCTTTCTAGTACAGATAACCTTTTATGATAAGATTTTTATGAGAATATTAAATTCTAGATCTAATAAGATTGGTAAAAAAACCATAATAAAGTATGAGTGTGCAATGGTTATTAAAACAAAATGCACAAATGTTTAAGCACTTCAAAATACCTCTGATTAATGGCTCCACGCTATTGATTGATGGATATATACATATGAAGCAGGCCAATGCTTGGGGAAGGAATGGATATTCCACGATTGCTGATTTTATTAAATCAGATGTCTGGAAAATTGGAAGGACATTGAACACAGTATTTGGAATCAAATTGATTGAAATTATTTGAATCAAATATGCAGAGATGAGTTAGTGGTTGGATATCCACTCTCAGTGAAAATATTAATAGAACATTTGAAAAGGCTCGGGCTAAATGACAAACTAAAGGGAACTTTCAGCTTTCGACGGATGTTTGGAATAAGATCAACAAGTTAAATGCCATATTAATGGGAGGAGCTAACTTTAGGAGATGAAATTCTATGCCAAATTGCTATTATATAGAACTCCTGCATTTTTGCATAAATTATGCCCTCAGATACCAGTTAAGTGCTTTCGATGCACAGTGAAAGGTGGGAGTAATTGGACCAATATTATCTGGTACTGCCCAAAAATAAAACAATTTTGGGATGACATTGAGAAATACTGTAAGCTTAATTTAGATATAGAGGGAGATATTGACATCAACATTGCCATTATAGGATACTCCCCGAACATTATATCCAGCCTTTTACAGGAGAAACGTTTATTTATTATTGCCTTAGTATCATTAGGTCTCTGATATTGTAGAATTTGTGATATGAAAGATTTCCAACTTTTCAGCAATGTTTGAATAAAATGTGTAGAGTTCGAGATTTGAAAAAAGGATGTGCTCTAAGGTCAGGCTCCTACCCCAAGTCCAAGTATAGATTAATGGGAATTATTTTGATGTTCACTGGGGGGAGAGGAGTCATAAAATATAAAAGTATTATTCTTGGGAAGTCATAGAGAAACGAGCAATAGTAAATTCTGAAAAGAATATGAACATGTTTACTGTGAACTCAAAAAGCGATGTATTACCTTAACTCGTTCATTTTTTAACTATATTTAAACTGTAATTAATTGTATAATCAGTATATGTACAGGTAGCATTTATATTGTTAATCTCCATGATATCGTGTTTGTTGAACTCTCCGAAATATAAATATAAAAAAAAAATCCTTTTCTTAAACATCTTTATTTATATTTGACACATTTGCCACAATAAAGTGTTATCATTTGACACAAGGACATGATTGATAATCTTTGTGCATGTTGCTTTTAGTCCAAACCATGGGTGGTAGTGTTGGAATGCCCAAGTGCCAGACATGGACCTCTTCTTGTTGCAAAGTAAAACAAAGAGATATTTAAGCTAATTTAAGAGAACCTTTCCTGAAATAAAATATTTTGTGCTGGAAGGTAAATGCGTTACCAAGTTTTTACATGACTTCGCAGTAGTGCCCTATAGATTTTGAATTAGGGAGGGGAACAGAAATAAACCAACTTGCGCATAGTCCTCTAGTCATCTCGTCTTACAAGGTCATGATGCAGGCCCACATACATACCTGCAGTTTTGCCGGTAAGTTATCTTATTGCCTGGCATAGGGGTGTACTTAGAGACACCCACTTAGGGATTCCTAGGACTCTTCATAATCTATGTTCTTTGCCTCACCACAATCTTCTAGTATGGTATGACAAACCGGATAGCAGGATCAGTGGCTGATAGTGAAATAATGCTGTGAAGTGTTTTACCCATTTGTCCCTCTAGAATCTAGATCATCAATCCCCATCCAGCTAATGCGCTTCAAATAGCCCCATTCAGTTACAGATCACGGGAGAAGAGTGAAGGTTCCTGGGATTCTGAATAGTAAAACAGCAGCAGATGGGTTCCACCCAATTGTTAGCCATTATCCCAGCAACTTTTCCCTTCCAACCCTTATTGAGGGCATTGCCACTCAGGATGTAACCTTCGCTGGTGTGCCAGTAGTCATGCTACACAGGATTGTAGCTTTCACATGTGTGCTGCCCAGTTCTAACTCCTCCCCACTACCAGTACAGCCAGTTTTGTCCACATGTAGGCATCCCAAAAACCATAACGTTATGCCCCAGCTAAAGAGCAGGCTACAACTGGATCCTAGGATCCACTGCAGGATTTGAGGATCCCAGATTTTGAGGATCAACCATAGGATTAGAGAATTCTGGGATTCAAAGATCTACTGCAGGATTTGTGTACCCACAGTCTATAGATGTCAGACCGAGGGAATAGCCAGCTGATTGACGTTTGTCCCTGTTGACAAGAGGATGTTTCTGCTTGAGTTCTACTCATCACCTGTGTTCCTGGCTCTCAGGCTGAGAGATTCTACAAGCTAGATACTGAGGTCATCTTCTCAAATGTTTTCGACTTGTGACGCTACTTAAGACTTTGCTGCTGTGTCACTTCAAAGAATTTCCATGAATCCACTTCCAGCATGTCCTCAGAACTGTATCAGGGTAGTGATTAGCTGGAAAGAGTTATATTAATTTGTTTGAGGGGGGAAACTATTGTTGGATTCTTGAACTGGTTCTTGCAACTCTGCCTCTCCCTCTATGTTGTGCTGTAGCAACAGTCTCTTGGGCCTCTGCCATGTTATTTACAAATCCGGGGTGAACCTTTGCTAAAGTTAAGGTGTGGAGCTTTAACAACTGTGCATACATCATTGGAACAGACGTCTCACAACAATTCCCTTGGCTCCTGAAAGATAAAGGTACTGTGCCGTTGATCCGTTAAGTGTTAACTATAATGCACCTATTGCTCGATTGAGTCTTGGGTAGTTTTAGAATTTCTGTCATGTTACCATTCATGTGAAGTCCATGTAAAAAAAACTGCTTTAATATAAAACGGTTGTCACTCATGAGAGACTGCAAAACACCCATTTGATGAGACAAGCTATGTGGCTGTAATCAGATAATGTCTGAGTACTTTCTCCTAATTCCCTATTCCTGGTCCCCCCTCCTCACTATCACCATTGACCACAGTCTTGGATGTGTACAGCCGTGTCAATGGGAATGAAATTAGTGGGTTCCATGTCATTTCTGCACAAACATTTGGATCTACAGTTTAATGGTAACTTGCGTCTAATAGGTATCTCATAGAGGCATGGTGCTAAAAAGCTGAAAAACAGGCAGATTTACTTTTCTATGTGTTGATGTTTTTAAAACATATGTATTGAAAATTGATATGTTTACAAGATGTCCAAATTGTTTAGGGTTTAATGTTTCAAATGGACATATATGATCCAGATTGGCCACCGGATTTTGTAAGGGGAGAACTAAACGGAATTATATGTGTTATGATTTCATTTAGTTTGAAAGATTGAGCTAAACTGAGAGTACCTTAGTGTTGGAATTTTTATTTTGTTTTACAGTGTTATTCCCAAACTTTTTGTTTCATGCTCCAATTCTTCCTGACCTGTTTTTGTTGGCTTTGGTACTCTGGGTACTTTACCACTCCAAATCAGTGCTAAAGTGCATATGCTCCATGTGTAAATATTGATTGGAGACACAGCAAGATTGCCCCCACTGCTCTTTTGGGCTCGCATCAGGTGGACCCCTGAACTCTCTAAGTATGCTGAAGCCCTTACTGAGGTCATACAAATAGATGTTGGCCATAGAATTGGATGGATCTCTAACATTAAGAAAGCACTGTCAGCCCTGGGTTTTCAAGGACATTGGAACAGGCAGGAACCACCAAGCAAAGAGGAGCTCAAACGGTCATACTGGGAATGGGTGGATCGTCAGAAAACCTGCAGACCTAATGTGGGCAGACTGACGGCAGAATTTTATCTACATAAACAGACTATATGCCGTGAGCCCTATCTAGACATAATCCAGGTTCTGAGGGGCAGGACATTGTAAAATCATGTTAGGTTCGGAATGCTCCCTGTCTGCGCGACAGCTGTAAAATGGCATCCACCCAACCAGACATCAGAGGACAGTCTTTGCTGCAGAGCCCCGATGGAAAGTGTTGCACACGTTATGTTTGCTTGTGCGGCTTATAACGCTCCAATATCCATATGGTTAAAACCAATTTGCCGACAACTGGGCACACATGACCATCGGGTTGCCCTGAGCATTCTTAGGTCTGATTCTAGACCTTTTTTTGTGTGTGGTGTGGCCACATTTCTCATCCATGCATGGCAGAAAACCTTGTCAGGAGTAGCCCTACACTCGACTGCATAAAGAAGAGATGAAATTGTGGTAATGCCTGATGGCTTTTTAGCCTTCCATTGAAACTACACCTTATGCACTCACAATTTTATCTGACTCCCCATGTTGTCACACTAAGAGGGCTTTACTCGTTTTTCCCAGGCGTGCATTGGAGGTGTTATATTGCACCTGTCATGAGGCCCACAACATGAAGGATTGTTATGCTACTATTTTCTTGTAACTATTTGTAGTATAAACTTTTGTATGCTTTTATCAATGAATTGTGTTAGAACTGTGGGTCTCTAGTTGGCAGAGGTAGGTACCTTTGACCAAATAGGGACCCTTTCTTCTAAGTCAGGGAAAGGGGATTACACTACTGGATAACCCATGCCCCCTTGGTAGCTTGGCACAAGCAGAAAAGCTTATCTCAGAGGCAGTGTGTTAGGCATTTGTGAACACATACAGTGATACAGTGAAAACACTACAGATGGACACCACATAGGTTTTATAAAAATAAGTATTCTCTATATGGACTTAACACAAGACCACACACGACAATAATACACAATACTGTACTCAAAATTGACTAAAAGATGGTAGAGTTAACTTAGTTCAAGTTGATGGTGAATGCGACACAGTTCTCACAAAAGTACCTGGATGCGTAACGCAAAATAAACAAAAGGCTCGCAGCATTGGAGATGCATCGGTTCCTTGCTTCAGGGGGAGATGATGCGTCGCGCCTCAATGCTTGCGCAGAGTAGGGGATGCGTCTTGATCCTTACTGGAGAGGAGGTGATGCGTAGATTCTCGTGCTGCAGCCCGGTAGCGATGCGGCAAGATGGCGCCTCGATGCGATGCAGCAATCCGGTGCGATGCGATTAGATGGCACCCTTGATGCAACGACGTTGAGACGATGCGACACGCCCTGGCAGCCTTGCGGCAACTCTCTACTTTGGAGCCGTGACTGGCCCTGCGACATGCTTCTCCGATGATGCGACGGCCACCAACACGGTTGCGACACGCTTCTACAGTAATGCGACAGCAGACAGATGTGACGAAGGCACGCTTCTGGGAGATGCGGCGGCGGCACGCTTCTCCGGTGATGCGATGACTACAGCTGCGGCGACGACACGCTTCTTCTCGTTGCATCGCTCTTCCAGCTCCCAGCGACACGCAGGCTTCTGCAGATAGAATTCCCAGCAAGGAAATTCAGAGGGGAGCTGGTGTTGAAGTCTGTTGTTCCTGAGACCTCAGCAGGAGGCAAGCACAAGTTCAAGCCCTTGGAGAAATATTGTGCAAGATGATGAAGTACACACAAAAGTTCCTTCTCCTCTCCTTGGCACTGAAGACACCACTGTAGGCCAACCCAGCAACACGGCACACTGGCAGAAGGGCAGCCCACTCCTACAGTTTCCTTTGGTTCTTCTCCTTGGCAAAGGTTTCTTGTTGTTGTTCCAGAAGTGATGTAAAGTCTTGGGGCCTGGGTTCCCATATTTATACTGGTATTCTCTTTGTTCTCTGAAGGCAGATAGGTCTTTGCCTAGTCCACACCAGTTCTGGTTAGTCCTGGAGCACTTTGTTGACAAGACTCCTTCTTTTGTTTCACATTGCAGGCCATGGACATCAGACGCATCACAGGAGGTGGAGCCAGCATTGTGGAGGGAAGGCACAGCCCTATTGAGGTCCCAGGTGCAGCCCCTCCCACCCATCTACATGCAGATCTCTCTATTCAGCCATGTGCTGACTCACCCTCTCTCCTATAATTCCCCAGCCCCTGTCACTCACAGAACCAGACACACAATACACAGCCTAGCAGAAGCTGGCTTGGACAGTTAAGCAAGAAAATACCTACTTTCTAAAAGTGGTATTTTCAAACACAGAATGTTAAAACCAACTTCACTAAAAGATGTATTTTATCATTCCGAGTTCAGGCATACTAAACTTGAATTTCTACCTAGTTCCCTGAGTCAGTTAGGATTATAAGATGTAATAATCAAACTGCCCATTGTGGTCTATGGGGAACAGGTAGCCTTGCAATAGTGAAAAACGAAAATGTCTGTAATTCACTATTAGGACATGCTACACACACCAGAGCATGTCCTACCTTATACTTACAATGCACCCTGCCCTTGGGCCTACCTTAGGGGTGTCTGATATGAAGATAAGGTAAGGTTAAGGGACTGGCAAGTGGGTGCACTTGCCAAGTCAACATGGCAGTCACAGACTGCACACAGACTCTGCAATGGCAGGCCTAAGTCAAACTTTGCAAGCTGCTTCTATGGGTGGCACAACACGTGCTGCAAGCCCACCAGCAGCATTTGATTTACAAGCCCTGGGCACACATGATGCACTGTACTAGGGTCTGACAAGTAAATCAAATAACCCAATCATGGAGTCACTAATCAATACATCAATTTAACATAGAGCGCATATGCACTTTAGCACTGATCAGCAGTGGTAAAGTGCCCAGAGTCATAAAATCAACAAAAACAGGTCAGAGAAAATACAGGAGGAAGGCAAAAAGTTCAGGGATGACCCTGCAAAAAGGGCCAAGTTCAACAAATTGTATACGTTTTTATTACGTAGCTTTCAACAACTATATTGTATATTAAGGGACCAACAGTGTACCTTTATGGATCGCTTGCACTTATCACTTTGTGTTGTTGTACCTTATGTTACCTTGTATTTTCCTTTACATTTCTTTATTAATGTTTTTTTATAGCTTTTATGACACTAGCTGTCGTACAGCATATACGAATACGCATACAAAATAATGATTATAATTGGTTATCCATGACTGGCATATTTGATTTACTGGTAAGTTCTTAGTAAAGTGCACTGAATGTGCCAGAGCCTTTAAATCATATGCTACTAGTAGACTTGAAGCACTGGTTGTGCCACCCACAGGAGTAGCCCTGTAAATGTGTCTCAAACCTGCCACTGCAGTGTCTGCGCACGCAGTTGTGAACTGCCATGTCAACCTAGCAAGTGCATCCACTTTCCAGGCCCAAACCTTCCCTTTTATTACATTTAAGGCACCATTAAGGTAGGCCGAAGGCAGGTACCCCCATGGGCACGCTGCAGTATATTTAAAAGGTAGCACGTGTACTGATGTGTTTTACATGTCCTGATAGTGACATAATGTGAATTTTGTTTTTCACTATTGAAGGGCTGTTTGTCCCATAGGCTAGCATTGGAGCTGCACTGCAACATTTTACAAGTGTAACTTTACATTAGGACAAGATAGAGAAAATGGAGTTTAGGCTCCCTTGACTCTGAGTTGAATAACATATCTTTTAGTAAAGATGATTTTTAAATTGTGTATTTGAAAATGCCAATTTTAGAAAGTAGCCATTTTCTTGTTTAACGATTATGTGCGCCTCTGCCTGTTTGTGTATTCACTGTCTGGCTTTGGAGTGACAGACCTGGAGATGTGCTTTCACTGTAGACTGTCCCAAGGGGTTTTACGGTATGTCCTGCCTTTCCTGGGTGATTTATAGCTGGGCTGAATAGGCCTGGTCTGCAATTACAGTGGTCGGGGGAGTTTCACTTGCACCTGAATAGGCTGTGTCTCCCTTGCACAATGCTGTCTCCATCTCTTGTAGTGAAGCTGGGCCAGAGAGGACAGAACTGATTTTGACTGGGCTCAGAGACCCTTGCCAAAAACAGAGCAAAGAGAAAATGGGGTATAAGTATGAGACCTTAAACCCCAGAACTTTAGATTACTTCCAGAATCAAGAGGAACCTCTGTCAAGGAGAAGAGCTGGAAAGCTGTGAGGAGGAGTACTACCCCTTTGCTGTGTGTGCTGTACTGGGTTAGCTTGCAGTTGCTGCTTCTGCCAAGGAGAGAACAAAGGACTGGACTTTCCTGTGTATCCTGCTTGTGAAGTTTTTCCAAGGGCTTGTGTCTGCTCGCCTCTTGGTAAGAAGTCTCAGGGACACAAAGACTTCCTGTAACTCTGCTGGTGCTGCTGGACTGTACTAGCTGTGAATCCTACCCTTGCCTGCGGTGCCTCCCTCCAGTTAAAGGGACTCATAAGTGTGTTTTGCAAATGATCTCTGCAAGAATTGGCGCAAAGCATCGCAAAACCTTACATAGCCTTTCGGAACCAACGCAGAACAACGCAAAGCCTTGCCAAGTCCCGCCGCATGGCTGCAAGCCTCTCGGAACCAACGCCGGACAACACAGAGCCTCGCCAAGTCCCACGAACAGCTGAAAGCCTCTCAGAACAGATGCCAGACAACTCAACGCCTCGCTAAGGCTCCGAGACACTTAACCAAATAGCACCTTGGAGCACTAGGATCCCGAAAAGGCTGGGTGCTACCGCACCATGGTTTAATAAAGAATTGGCAGAGGCTAAAAAAAAATGTAAAAAGCTTGAGCGAACATGGAGAAAGGACTACTGCAACAAGGCCAGAGAAGAGTACAAGTATGAGCTTAAACGATATCACTCACAAATTAAGAAAATCAGAGGCACATTCTATACAGATAAAATTCAAAGAGCCAGGAATGCCCCTAAGGAACAATTTACCATATTGAAGTCACTGAAAACACAGAAAGAGTTTAATGAACAACCTACCTCTAGGGAGAGCTGTGATAAGATTGCTGAGTTCTTTGCCACGAAGGTCAAGAACATCTACGAAACCTTCCCTATAGAGGCCAGATTAGGTACCAGCACAATTAACTCTGACAAGAAACCTTACGTAGAAGGGACGCTGGACGAATTTACTATACACAGTCTAGCTGTACTCACGGACATAGCTAGAGGAATAAAATCTGGCTCCCCCCTAGATGCTGCAAGACCTGATATAATTATGGAAGGAGCCAACCCTATTATGCCACATATTTTAGATATTATCTCTCGCTCCTTCCAAGAAGGTTTGGTCCCCGCAAAATGAAAACAGGCTATTGTTAAACCTTTGAAAAAGAATCCTCAAATTAAACATACTGTACTTGAAAACCTTCGCCCATCTCTCTACTGCCTTTCGTAGCAAAGATTGCGGAGAAAATAACCAACAAACAATTAACAGGATCACATAAATAAATAAGATCTACTACACCCTTCACAGTCAGGTTTCAGAAGTGCTCACTCAACCGAGTCGGCATTACTCCATGCCACGGAAGCACTGAGGAAACATGCCGATGAAGGTGATACTGCCACACTGATCCTTCTTGATCTCAGTGCGGCTTTTGACACCGTATCACATCAGCTGCTCCTACAAAGACTGGAAGCATGTGGCATTAGGAATAAGGCCTTGAGCTGGTTGGTGTCCTTCCTCTCTGGCCGAAGTTTTAGAGTGGCTCAGAAACCTTACCTATCTAAGAGTATGTCTCTTACTCAGGGGGTTCATCAGGGCTCTATATTGAGTCCTACCCTTTTTAACCTATATGTAAGTCCCTTAGCTGAGCATGTGGAACAACATAACGTATCGATTGTTTCATATGCTGACGATACACAGCTAATGAGGAGCAAGCAGCCATTCGTTTCTCGAAATCCCTATCAGAAGTCGCGAACTGGATGTCCAACCACTGCCTCAAACTAAATGGAAACAAAACAGAGGTAATGGTTGTGGGTAGATCGCCAACGATCTGGTCATCTGCTTGGTGGCCAGAATCTTTAGGACAATTGCCCACCCCTAAAACTGAAGTTAAAAATTTAGGAATCTACTTTGACTCCGAGCTGAACTTCATCAACAAGATTCATAGGGTTGCGGGCAAATGCTATGGAGCTATAAAAATTCTGAGAAAGATCATTGACCTTCTGCCTTCTAATGCCAGGAAAACCATTGTCCACGCGACAATAACCTCGCAATTGGATTATGGCAATGTTTTATATCTTAGAACCACCAAAGGGGGACTAGCCAAACTACAGAGGGTACAAAATGCCACAGCTCGACTGGTACTCGGCCTACCTAGAAGAGCAAACTCAGAGAATGCCCTGAAAGAACTGCACTGGTTGCCAGTGGAAAAGAGGGTCATTTTTAAGGTATTTTGCTACGGCCATCGCATCCTCATGAAGTCCGTCCCCAAATACCTTCATTCTCTCCTAATGGAGTACACACCAGGTCGGAATCTGCGATCCTTAGGTAAGGCCTTGGTTAAAGTACCGAGGATATACAGAGCCAGACTAGGAGCCCGCTTATTCAGGTATCTGGCGGCAAAAACCTGGAATACTCTTCCGATAGCCCTAAGAACAGAGACTTCCGGAAAAAAATTCCGCAAACAACTAAAAACCTGGCTGTACAGCAGGACCGAAGTCTCATAGATATATAGCTAGCGCCTCTCTTCTCTTGAAACAGCTCTCTCTCTTGTGTCATAGCGCGGGGACACACCGTTGTGGTGTAACCAAGCGCTCTATAAATGTATAAAACTAAACTAAAACTAAACTACCAAACAGACAAAAGCCTCTTGAAACCAATGCAGGACGATGCAAAGCCTCGCAGTGCAGCCCCCTGCACCAACACCCAATGGCACAAAGTCTTGCAAAGCAACACATCACCTTCGGTGTGTCATGCATCATACCTGTGTGCCGTTTTTTCCCCATGTATCACCTGCAGACCAGAACCGTCTTGGATTTCAACACCTCACTTCCCCTACAGTCTAAATTCAACACATCACTTCTACTGCGCGGCTCAGAACTGTTGTTTTGCCTCCCCAAGGACTCATGAACTGATGCATCACTTCCCTTGTCTGCCGCTGTTTGGCCTTGTGAATTTTGGCACATCTACAGGTACTTTGCTGTAAAATCAAGCATCCATAGTTTTCTATGGACCAAGTTGCTTGAAACCTTTTAAAGTCATATTTTGAATTGTGTATGTTGGATATTTTCATTTTTTTCTTTTTTGGTTTAGATAAAGATACTTTATTTTTCTAAACTGGTGTGGTGTCCATTTGTGGTGTTTTCACTGTGTTACTGTGTGTTTGGGTATAAATACTTTAAACATTGTTTGTGGGATAAACCTATCTTCTCGTGCCAAGCTACTAAGGGGGTGAGCAGGGGTTATCTAAAGTGGGTATTTCCCTTAACCTGACTAGAAGCAAGGGTCCCTACTTGTACAACTGTGCATACCTCTGCCAACTAGAGACCCCCATTTCTAACACTTATTAACTAAGATTTAATTTAAATCATTGATAATGTTGACTAAAAATGAATTAATTAATATTGTCATGTGAGTGCGCATATATACATTTAGAACAATCAATTATTGAAATGTTGTTCAGATTGTGAATTGATAAATGGCCTCCAAAAGGTCAATAATACGTTCTAAATAATTAACGATTGATGTTGTGTCCCTTCCATGCTGCTTATGTTTTGAACCCTATATATTCATTAACTAGATTTAAAGAGTGCATGGCTACCCAACCAAGGGTTTACCAGCCCTACATCATGACATAGATACTACAAAATATCCTGATTGATGATCCTGAAGTGCATAGCTAAAACAACCACGTTCTAAGCCTCTTATGGAAAGTTGAGAGCAATCTATATGCTCTAAGATCAGGGGAAAGATATTCCACAGCTTTGGGTTTAAGAAGTAGAAGGCCCGGCCTCCTTGCCTGGATCTCCTTACTCTGGGAACTGCAGCTAGGTCCAGGTTTCTTGAACGTAGAGATCGGTTTGCTGAGTAAGGTGACATCAGAGATCTCAAATCTAAAGGACCTGAGTTTTAAAGACATTAATGTACATAACATAACATTTTGAATTGAACACCCCGCTCAATTTGGAGCCAGTGCAATTCATGAAGAAGGAAAGCGGTGGGATTGAACTTGGGTGGGTGAGGTAACCGTATAGTGGCAGCATTCTGCAATACCTGGATTCTCCTAAGAAGACACTTTGAGACCCCTTAGTAGAGAACGTTTCCGTAGTCAAGCATAGAGATGACTAATGCCTGGATGACTGTTCTCTGGGCCGATTACAAGAGACACTGTAGAATCTTTATAAGCCATCTCCAGATGCCGAAGCAAGTGTCAGACACTTTGATGATTAGTTGGATCAGTGAAAGATTATCGTCCGAATAAGTAGGTTCTATCATGGGGGCTCTATAACAAATTAGTTCCTTTTGTGCAAGCAGTGGCAACAGCACTATCTATCAAATTATGGTCAAATGTAGGAGAAAGAAAGGTTCTTGTGTCTGCAACTTTTTAAAAAACAAAGAAGGAAGCCAACTCACCACACTGGGATTGTGAGAAGGAGACAGCGGGGATGTATTTGCAGGATCAGAAAGTGTTTTGATGACTTGAAATAAAGTTTTGGGACATTTTTGCGCTGTATTAATTTTATCAGAAAATTAGGTGGCTCTAACAGCATAGCAACATTTATGGTATTCTTTTAGGGTCATCTTATACTTAGCTTTGTCAACTGCACTATATGATTTCTGCAGTAAGAGATTCTCTGAAGAGATTCACAGATCTTTTTGCTATTGTGTAGTGTATTGTTAAACCAATGGGCCGCTAAGAGGGTTCTCTGATGGTTTGTCGTCATTATTGGAAAAAGGGCATTAAGTACAGATTCCATCAATGTTTCAGTTATAGTCATGTCCTGACAAACTGCATTATGCAGCTTCAGACGGTGGGGTTCAAAATGGACATGTTAAGCTTTGACCAGTTCCTACCCTTAGATGAGAGCTGACCTGCGCCAGACCTAAGCATGCCTGGCTTCATAAGAGTTAAAAGGGACTGCATAATTCTTGGACCAGGCAAGGGTTAGAGCCTGGGCAGCTCACAAGTTCTTCTCATTGAGAAAAATGGGGTCAAGCAGATGGCCGGCCATATGGGTAGGGCAATTGTTGATAAGCTGAATATCCAAGGCCCTGAGATCCTCAATCAGTGAGGAAGCTATCTTACATGCCTTGTTGTCCAGATGTAAATTGAGATCTCCGATGGTTGTATATCGGGCGTATTTTACAGTATAAGGGGATAAGACCGCGATTAAGGTGGAACTCCAATTACCGACTGGAACAGGGGGTCGATAAATTAAGGCTCCTGAAATGGTAAAAGTGTTCAAAAGAGTAAGGGAGGAAAAAAGCACTTCACACCATGAAATAGCAAGATTGTTCATTTTACAGATATATTGTGCTTTAAAAATCAGAGCAATGCCCCCCTTTCTTGTTGAGGTGATCTGCCCAAATAATTATGTAACCCGAGAGCAGAGCAGCTGCAATATCTGGTGCTGAGGCCTCATTTAGCTATTTGGTCTATTGAACCACCATGGCAGGTGTAATCTCATGTAAGCATATCTTAAACCATGTAAAATCCAAAACCCCCAAACAAATTCCTGTTTATTCTGCCAGTAACCATAGCTGGCAGAGTCGATGTGGATTTTTAAAACAGGAGATGTTCCAAATAGTTTTTTTCTGTCTGTCTATCTCTGTAAAAAGCTTTATTTTTTCTATATTCTCTTTCTATCCTTTCTTCTTAATCTGCCTTTCTTTGCATCTATCTTTTTATATGCCTTGCCTTCAATGGAACACCTTCTCTTCTGGGGTAATTTCCTGTCATCTCACCTGTTGATTTCAATTTTCTCCCTTACCTTGCCTAATCTTTTCATATATGTTCTTGATATTCCTATCTTCTAACTTCATCTGTCCTTACATTGTATATAAAATGAACTTGAAGGTTTTCTACTTCATAATATCAATTGTTGTTTTTATATGATGCAGCTTCTACAAAACGTTGCCATTTATTGAACCTTATATCGCCAAAGTATATGCATTGTCAGTACATTCTTCAGCATTTACTAGGTACTAGAAGTCTTTTAAAACTTTGAACAGTTCAAGGACACTATGAAGTCCTCTTTGTCTTATCATAAACCCAGAAGTGCATAAGCAGTTTCTCAGCATGTGCCATTGACCAATTAAACAAGTATTCAAGATGCATAGATAGACTATTGGTAAATATATTTCTATTAATTACTTGTGAGGCTAAACAAAAGAATACGTACATAAACATGTTTTCAAAATTTGTGTAGCAGTGCGCGATCAACCAGGCTCCAAATATGAAAATAACGGGTTAAAGAAAGTACTCTATGGACTAGGCCACTGCATAAATAAATCCATGCACAGGGCCGCACCTCAATGCATTCCAGTTTAGCAAACAAATTGGAAAGAAAATTCATTACTGAAACCCAACAACAGGCTAACAGTGTGCATTTGAGGGAGTATCAGAAAGTAAAATCCAATGTTGGGTCGGTTGTTGTTTCTTTTGATAGCTCAGCATGCAGAGTATTAAAAGACAAATATTCGTATATTCTTTCACGCATTTCATCTAATACTATGTCGTAATTATTGGAGTCCTAGTGCCCCAAGATTAAACCATAATGATAACACATCCCCAAGATTATGGTATAAAGAGAATCTGAATGGCAAATGAATGTGTGAGTTTAACAACACACAATTGCCCAGATCATCAAAAAGCTGTGGGATACTTAATAGCCTTGTAGCAACTCCAAGGCATATTAGCCTAGTTCTGCCAGCTGTTCCATGCAATCTCCTAGTTACTACGTCTGCGTATTGCTAGAACGGAACTTACCATCCCACATACATCCCTTTACAATCGCACATATTGCAGTTTACTTTCTACGGCAGGCTGAGCAGAACAGTCAGTGTAAATTATATATTATTACTAATCTAGAGGCCTTATTTCATCCGGGAGAGGCTATTCTTGTTTGTACTCCAAGAATCCTTTTGTTTTTAATGTAGAACCAAATTTGTGGTCTACATATGTTGCTGTGAGAGAATTAGCACATTGTTTCCAACATGGATGCAGTGCTTTTGTGTTTGGAACGCTTGCATTTGTAACAGCCTCTAAGGTTGGTACTGGAGTTAAGACAATTATGCTTTCCCCCTCAGCAAGTGCTCATTCTCTCACTACAGCAGTCTGTACTGCTGTCAGTATTTTTTCTGTTGATGCAAAACTCATTTCAGCGTCTGTGTACAAATGGGATTTGGATGCAATGGGTACAGTTTCACCTTCATTGAAGAAGAGGCTGATACGCGGATCAACACATTTGTGGAGTTTACACAAGTTGTATGTGTTTGGAAGATATCATGTCAATTTGTATTGAACAGAGAATTTCTGTGTGTTTCTGTGTCCAATTTTGATCTGAAAAATCAGTCTAATTATGTTGTAGAAAGGTTTCACTGCGTAATCCAAAATGTATGTTCTGCCAAAATTTAGGAATTCCAAAATGGATTGTATGTTTTTTAGAGTCTTCAGAGGTTGGAACAGCGCACATTTTTCTGCAAAATTACCTGCTGGGCTTTTTTCTTCACCTGAGAGCTCATATCCTAATAATGGAACATTGAGGTGGGCAATTTTTGATTTTTAAAAATTAAATTTGTAGCTGTCAAAGGCAAAGCCCAGAATTATGTTGTTCACCCTGTTCAAATGATCCAATAGTTCATCCTCCAACAAATAAATATCATCTACATAGGACAATGCGTCCTCATCAAAGTTCTGAAGTAACTCTGATACTCTTGATGAGAACAACCCGGGGCTATTCTTATACTCTTGGGCTAGTCTACAGAATTGGCACTGAGAACCGAGGGCTGTACTGCAAATATCTTTGTGCATGTTTTCAAATGCCTGTAGTCTAAAACTAGATGGTATGAATAACCGGGTTTCATTTTGAGAAATAAAGGATTATTCATGGAGGAAGTGCAATTCTTGATTACACCCTGGTATTCAAGTTGATCTAAAATCTGCCTGACTTGTTTCTTTGCGTCATTGTTTATTTAGGTACTGGCTTTGTGGAGTTGGAGTACTTCTTACTGGGATTCCATGAAGAGGTGACTCAGCATCCCACCCTACATGATTGCTCTATAATGCAGAAGCTAGCGCTACTGCCCACTCCTGCGCGTATGTATGTTTTAGTGACTCTGGAACGAGGTCGGAGAAGGCTGGTGATATTACATCTTCATTTAGGCAGTCCATAACAAACTCAGGTGGTGAATCTTTTTCGGCCAAAAGGATTTCGTATCCATATGTCAGGTTCTCCCAAAAGAGATCTTTCACTTTTCTTTATATGTCCCCCTCCATCTGGAGTGTTATTTCATGTAAGTGATGTGGGACGCGTACCCTTGTATCAGGTGTTTCCATCGTGATATGCTCATACAACACTGCTGTCACCAGAAAATTCCATCAGGTTCTGGTGAGCTATTGTTACTTCTGCGGTGCTGCGTAGTATCGTCAGAGCCCATTCCCCGTTCAGCAGTTGAGTCCTTAGTAGCCTGGGCATTTCTTATTTTAAGGCCAGCTAACTTCTTCCTTTTAAATTGAGGGGTACTTTTTGTGTTTATCTTTTTGTTTGCTAATGTATCTGAAGTGTGATGTGTCTCTCTTAGCTTGACTCGCTCTTCTATCTGCGTTCTGACCGTCCTTCCCTCTCTGAGTTTTTTGATGAACCCTGAAAGGAACAAGAGGAACGTGTATCAGTATCCTGATACCGGTCAGGTTTTTCAATATTGTCACGATTTCTAAGGTTATGTCCTGTTAGAGGGCTCATGTTGAGGAGACCCACCTCATGATTGTAATGCATTCTGCTTGTTTTTTGATTGTTTATTATCCCCTTTAATTTTAGAGGAATCGGGGGCTTGATTTGAGTTATCCGTTTCAGGATTTCCCAATAATTGTGGTTTCACAAGTCAAGCTCCCAAATTATCTCCACCCATCAAAGCATAGGTCTCTTCGATAATTTAAGTAAATTCTACTCCTGTTGTGCAGGAGTGCATTTCCTCAGGCGTGCGCCTATAGCCACCTCTGCTGCCTCGCTTGTTTATGTTGGCGAACATAATCGTTGATACCTGGGCAAAATTGCCTATCAATTTCATCGCCAAGTCCTAGGGCAGGTTCTGCCCATACTCATTCTATATTTGTTTCAATGCCTCTGGTATGACTGCAATTGAGGGGGTATCATGCATCTAGTATAAAAAGCAGCGAAAACTGAACGGTGTTCAGCGTTTGTGTGGCGATTTTAGGTGCGGTTCTTTGTAATTGACCGGCTTGAGTGACCCTTATAGGTTGAAGTGTGAGTGTTTGCATGACCAACTGTGTAAGATTTCTGGATAATTTCAATTTTATTTTTGTGAAGTGGACATACGTCTGCTGCTGGCAATGTGTCAATCTCTGGATGCAGTAGGTCAGCAGCTAGAACAGGCCAAGCCGCTCCATCTCTACTGAATCTCACTTTATCTGTGGTATGGAGGATGGTGCCCTTAAACCAATTTACATGTTCTTGGTAGTTTTAACGTGAGTTCTTTGCCCTCCTATGGACAGTATTCATCTGGTATTTCATCCGGAGTATAAGAATGAAATGTATTTGTATGTGCATCTGCAGGTGGGAATTTGACCCAAAAATAGAACATCTCCATTCTGAATGCCTAGTTTCCCTTAATCACGAAGGTAGGGGTGCCGCCCAATGCTCAGAGACCAAATTTAATAATTTTGTAGCAAGCAACCTCCTTCTCAGCTTACTCTCTTATAGTACCACTAGTACCACTATCACTTGTGTCTGCCCTTTGAGACATTATGGGTGGAAGCTCTATGAAAAAAGAGAAAGTTTTGCACAATGTGGGGAACTATAATCCTTCAAGCTTGAATATACCTACAGCCAATACATAGGGTATACCTACTCAGCTATAGTGGATTTTTCCCTCCCCACTCTAGAAGTCTCTGGGTAAATGTGAGTAGAGATCTATGAGAAAGCATGACTGCACTACTCAGATTTGACCGTTAAATAATAACCAAACCAATGTTGGTGGCGCCAGCTTGCGTAATTCGTAAAAAATCTATATATGATCTGCGCGTTTAGACAACATAAACTGAGGGATTGGTGTCCAGACTGATTCCAGACACCTCTAAAGTATACGTTAGTCTATAGACTAGCTAGCTCACAGTGCCACTATAAGCCCTACAACCTTACCAAGGAGCGAATAGTTTCTGGCAACTATCGAACATGACAACCCTGACCCCTCATGGAAACAGTACAGTACTTTTTGCTCAGTCACCCGTGCTCACTCGGTCTCTGAGAGATAAACAGAATAAACAGTAGGGACGTTTTCAATAAGTATTTATTGAACAAGCGTCATTCTAGTATAAAATATGTGTGCTGTAACAACCATTAGACAGAAACAGATATATGCGACTAGAGGTAGCAACAGAGTAAATAAAAGGTAGAATTTTACCATGGTGCTAAAGCGGTGGATATATGCAGGCATATATACATGGCAGTAATCATGAGTCTTCCTGAGATGCAAACTTTAACATAAGTGTACCTAGCATGTATGTAGGTGTAGAGCCAAGAATCCTCTAGGAATTGCCAACCCCATTACCTGATGGGAGAGAACGAAGGACCTCATCTTGGCCTTGAGTTGGACACCCCGCAAGGGATGTCAGACCACTGCGTGTTGGAGTGTATGTGGGCAGGGACTTCAGAGTCTTGTGTCAGCATGGAAGCTTCTCCTCTGGTTTTCCCAGCGAAGATGTGTTACTTATATACCGGAAAAGGTACCCTCAGCGGATCTACCTAGATGTGTCATGGTACTATGGCCAGTCGTCCAAGGATGACGATAGCGGTGACTTTTGAACAGAGTTATTATGCAGAAGATGGTAATCCTGTTGTGATACTAAGAACCCTAATGCATAATAAATTAGGCTAGTTTAAAAAAAAAACACAACATTTATTCGGCAAATAAAAAGGTAAAAGGTCAGCACCAGAGCCATTATGTAGAGCAAGGTAGGACAAATGTAGGTAAAAGGTCATGCAACTACCTAGGCCTATATTGGGGCACATGGGTACTCACAACACACACACACACACACACATGCATACATATGGGGACCCAAACCACTGAAGGATAGTAAAAAAAAAGGGTAAAATTCACCAAATGTGGGTGAATTGGCAGATATGCTATACATCTTGCATGTGGTCAATGGTTGGTAGTAGAAAAGTGGACACAAGTTTGACTTGTTGAATTTTGTTCATGTTCACAAGGACTATCACACATTGTCACAATCATTAGATGATGTTTTCAGGGTTGTCATCAGTGATCTAATTTAACATCATGAGAGATGTAAATGTTGAGGTCATAAGATGTGCATGGTAGGGGCGGCGTTATAGTTAGTTTACTAAATTATAACTTGCAAATTTTAGATGTTATTTGGTTTTTAAAAGATAATTCCTATCTGATTTTCACTTATTACTCTACCCAACGATAAGTCTACCTAAACCTTTGTTTTTTCAGTGAATTTCTGTATATATTTCATCATATTATATGTTATGCATCTGCCCAACTCCCACAGGCAGCATGTGGCCAATGACTCGCTGTGAAGGGCTTTCAACCATGTGCAGCAGGGTATTGGCCTCCTTGAGTGGCCTCTGGCATGTCCTTGCATCCAACCCCCTCCCCATGGCTGCTAGCTGTCCCACTGCACACTGCCTTCGGCCATTTACAGTGGGAGGTTGACCCTGCACCCAACCCACTATAGGTGGACAACCCCACCAAGCATGGCCTATGGCCTCTACAATGGTGGTTGGCCTCAGGGTTTGGTTTGTGTCCAGTACCTTCCTATTAACTTTAAAAAATATATATTTCTTTGTATCCTAGTACCAAAGGTTAGGCCTAGTTGGAGACTATGGTACCAGGCTCTTGTACCAGCAACTCAAACTAACATTTTTTTAATTTTGCTGTAAGGGATAGTCTTTTGAGGGGATTGGCCCACTTAGCATCCTGTGATGATGGCCTCAACATTGTCTTTATGTTGCAATTGGCCAATCAGATCATTTCAGTACTAAGGTACTTGTACTGGCATGGCAAAACCAAAATGACAGACCAGAGTAAGAGTGTACTTATCCAGTCAGACGGGGCCTATTTTTAACTTTTGGTACTATGGTAGTTCTGTGGGATCCCACTAGACCAACCATCCCAGTAGCTCTAATTCTTCTTGTCCAACTGAGCCCCTCTTTTAAACTCTAATGTCTGGAAAATGTCTTGTGAGTGAAGTTCTAATAATCTGGAAAGTTCAGTGTAATTTGTTGAGACATTTTTTCTCTATCGGAGAGCAAACCTTTCCAAAATAATTAACATGGGAAGTTGCACTATTGAGACCCACTCTTTTTGTTATCACCTGCTTGATGATTGGTGAGAAACATTCCATGAAGAGGCCAAAGTAGATGACCTTTCATTTTTTCGAAAGTTCCATGCAGAATGGTGCCAAAAGTATTAAAGAAACATTAAAATGTCTTTCCGATAGGCTGGGGGGGTGGAGGGGAGGGTAGGCGACGCTGGTGATTTCCAGGTATCCGACCTGGGCCTATCTGAAATAATTATGACTGTGCATGGTGATTTTTCTAATGTACTATATATACGGTCTGATTCTATATCTGTTAGTTGTATTCGTTGTGAAAACAATAAAAAAAAAAAAAAAAAAAAAAATGTCTTTCCGATGGAAACTCTGATCTAACTATAACTACACAGTGGTGTGTGTGTGTGTGCATTTATAAATCACAGGAACTTACATAGAATGAATGTATTTTTCTTGAGCATTCATGTCACTGTTACTTCTTTAAAATGTACTGTATTAGAAACATTAGTACATAGAATTTCTTATCAGTGTATCCCATGGTGACAATGTTAAACATTTAATGGGAAACCTGCGCATTTATCAAATCATAGTATATCCCTTGCTTTGCTACTAATTCACTATGTGTCCCTTGCTCCACTACTTTTCCAAGGTGAATGACCGCTATCACATCAGCATTCTTCACAGTTGACAAGCGGTGAGCAATAATGATGCAGGTGCGTCCCTGTCTGGCATCATCCAACGCTTTCTGGACTATCTGCAAAAAGAATGAGGTACATGTTATTATGGATCTAAAAGTCATGCACAATTTGCACCACATTCAATAGCTGGCTAGGTATATAGTTCATTATCCCATTGAAGATGCATTATAATGCCCATGCCTACATACATTGTGATTAGAACCTATTGCTCCATGCCAAGTTTGTAGTTGTGTTTCAGCACTTATTCATTTAGGCATCCACGCCCACCAAGACGGACAACAGCAACCACCTCAAGTGCATCCTGCTCAACACCCGCTCCGTCCACAGACACGCCGTGGAACTCTGGAACCTCCTCGACACTGCATCTCCAGACGTCGCCTTCCTCACGGAAACCTGGATGAACGACTCTTCAGCCCCCGACATCGCCATAGCCATCCCGGACGGCTACAAGATCATCAGGAAGGATCGCGTCAACCAGACCGGAGGAGGCATCGCCATCGTACACAAGAGCACCATTCGCATCTCGACTGACTCCATCGACGTATTCAACGCCGCCGAATACCTGCACTTCCAGATCCACACCGACCCCAAGACTACCCTCAGAGGCACCCTCATCTACAGACCCCCGGGACCACGCGCACAGTTCTGCGAAGACATCGCCGACTTCATCAGCCCTCACGCCCTCCCCTCCGCCGACTACATCCTCCTCGGGGACCTCAACTTCCACCTGGAGAGCAACAATGACCGCAACACCACCGCCCTGCTGGATAACCTCGCCAACCTTGGACTTCAGCAACTGGTCAACACCCCCACCCACTTCGCCGGCCACACGCTCGACCCACTCTTCTCGTCCAGCAAGCACGTCACCTTCAGCCACTCCACCGGACTTCACTGGACCGACCACAGCTGCGTCCATTTCAGCTTCAGAAAGAACACGGTCCACCATCACCCGAAGCAGGCTCCCCACAGAAACTGGAGCAAGATCACCGCCGACCAGCTCGCCACCTCCCTCAGCCAGAGCCCACCTGTCAGGACCACGGACCCTAACACAGCTGCCCTCGACCTCACGCAGTGGCTGACCTCCTGTGCCGACGACCTCGCACCACTGAAGAACCCCCTCACCAGGCCCAGAAGCAAGAAGGCCCCCTGGTTCACCGACGAACTTAAGGACTCCAAGAAGGCCTGCCGCACCCTCGAGAAGGCCTGGCTCCTCAACAAGACCGCCGACAACAGAACAGCACTGAAACTCGCCACTCGCAGACATCACCAGCTCATCCGCACCACCAAGAAGAAATCTCTGCGGGAACGACTGGACAAGAACGCCCATGACAGCAAGGAGCCCTTCAACATCGTCAAGGAGTTCTCCAACCCCAGCACCGGCAACAACGACATCACTCCCTCACAGGACCTCTGCGACTCCCTCGCCTCGTACTTCCACCGCAAGATCGCCAACATCCACAACAGCTTCGACATTTCACCCCCGCACCCATCGGTCGTACCTTCGCACCCCGCCGCCACCCTCCAGACATGGACCGAGGTGACCCCCGAAGACACGTCACGCATGATGAACACCATCCACTCCGGATCTCCGACCGACCCGTGCCCCCATCATGTTTTCAACAAGGCAGCCTCTACCATCGCACCCCACCTCCGAGACATCATCAACACCTCCTTCAACACAGCAACTTTCCCGGAGAGCTGGAAGCACGCCGAACTCAGCGCTCTGCTGAAGAAACCAACAGCGGACCCGACCGACCTCAAGAACTTCCGCCCCATCTCGCTCCTTCCTTTCCCCGCCAAAGTCATCGAGAAGGTCGTCAACAAGCAACTGGCAGCCTTCCTCGAGACGAACGGATCCCTCGACCCATCACAGTCCGGATTCAGAGCCAACCACAGCACCGAGACCGCCCTCATCGCAGCCACCGACGACATCCGAGCCCTGCTCGACAACGGCGAAACAGCGGCACTCATCCTCCTAGACCTCTCCGCAGCATTTGACACTGTCTGCCACCGCACACTAGTCCAACGCCTCAACGACACCGGCATCCAAGGGAAGGCTCTGGAATGGATCATCTCATACCTCTCCGGCAGAACACAGAGAGTACGCCTCCCTCCGTTCCGCTCCGAGGCCACCGAAGTCATCTGCGGCGTCCCGCAAGGATCGTCGCTCAGCCCCACTCTCTTCAACATCTACATGAAACCCCTCGCTGCCATCGCACGCCAACACAACCTCAACATCATTTCCTACGCCGATGACACCCAGCTAATTCTCTCCCTCACCAGAGACCCCGACACCGCCAAAGCCAGCCTGCACGAAGGGATGACAGACGTCGCTGAATGGATGAACATCAGCCGCCTGAAACTGAACACGGACAAGACAGAAGTCCTCATCCTGGGACCATCACCCTCCGCATGGGACGACTCCTGGTGGCCCCCGGCACTAGGCACCGCACCTGAACCGACGGACCACGCACGCAACTTGGGCGTCATACTGGACTCCTCCCTATCAATGACCAGACAAGTCAACGCCGTCTCCTCAGCTTGCTTCCACAACCTCCGCATGCTCCGAAAGATCTTCCGATGGATCCCAACCGAGACCAGGAAGACGGTCACCCACGCTCTCGTCACCAGCAGACTAGACTACGGAAACACCCTCTACGCCGGTACTACGGCCAAGCTTCAGAAAAGACTTCAGCGTATCCAGAACGCCTCCGCCCGACTCATCCTGGACGTCCCCCGACGCAGCCACATCTCGTGCCACCTGAGAGACCTGCACTGGCTCCCGGTCAACAAGAGGATCACGTTCAGACTCCTCACCCACGCACACAAGTCCCTCCACGACCTAGGCCCAGGGTACCTCAACAGCAGCCTCACCTTCTACACGCCCACCCGCCGGCTACGTTCCGCTAACCTCGCCCTCGCCGTCGTCCCTCGCATCCAGAGAGCCACCGCTGGAGGAAGGTCATTCTCCTACCTGGCAGCTAAGACTTGGAACTCCCTACCCGTCCACCTGCGGATGACCCAGGACCACCTGGCCTTCAGGAAACAGCTCAAGACCTGGCTGTTCGAGCAGTAGCAGACCCCCTTCCCCAAGCGCCTTGAGACCCTTACGGGTGAGTAGTGCGCGATATAAGTTCCATGATTGATTGATTGATTGATCCTTGCCTATGCAACAGCAGGAAGAATTTACCAATTAAAAACACCAATATGGCTTGCAATATTAAACATTTCAGAGACTCATCTATTGCTATTGCAATCCAATCATCCAGCCCACGTTGGGCCTTCGTCCACGATAACAGCGGTCTCTACCTCTGCAACCTGAATGTAAAATGCTCTCTATTGAACATATTTATGGACTGTGTTTTTCATCTTTACAACTGTATTTAGATTTTAAGACCCTTGTTTCTTAAATATGAAACTTTTCAAAGGAGGAAAGCTTTTGAGTTGTTATCAAAAATGTGTTATTTAGATGTGGCAGTAAGAATGGCTTGGTTCTTATGGTCTGTCAAACACAGTTTTAGTGATGAACTGTAGAAGGAAGGGGGGATTCACCCAGATAGGTGGGGTTAAATCATCTATATTAACTGTTTTATGTGCTTTTAGAACGTTTTATGGACATTTGTCTAATTAAACTTGTTATCTACCTACCTTGCTTGGGTTAGAATAGCATGATACATTTATGTGGTCAGGTTGATTTGTGAGGTTTACGGTGGTCCCTGAAAGTTAAATTCAGGTGTTAAACTTTCTTTTTCAGTCTGAGATAAATATTGCCTTGCTATATCTCACTGTCAGATAGTTCGGAATTCCATGAGCATTTTCCTTTGCTATGTTTCCTCGTGTCTTCCATTGAAAACAGATTATAATGTTGTTCAATTTATATTTGTTTCTTCTTCAATAATTGGTATATTGTTTGCTTGTAAGTGTTGTTTTCATCGATTTTGTATTGAAGGGTGTTTAGGGTGTACGGAAAGTAATGATTATAAAAAGGGTGGCTGGATTATGAAAGACAGGATTGATGGATGAGTCAGTGAAACTATGCATGAGTGAGTGAAAAGGGGGATGGATGAATGGGTGGAGTGAAAGGGTGGATTAGTGAAAGGATGGATGCTGGAGCATTGCGAACCCCCAACATTAGCAACTACAGCCCGGGTGGAGTTCCTGATGGCCTCTTCTGTCTGCAGTTTGCCAGACAGAGGTCAGTGAGTGAGAGAACGAAAGGATGGATGGATGGATGGATGAATGGATGGATAAATGGGTGGGTGGGTGAGTGGAAGGGTGTATTGATGACTGAGTGAAAGGATGGATAGATGAATCACTGAATGAGTGAAAGGTTGATGAGTGAAAGGAAGGGTGGATGAATGGGTGGAGTGAAAGGGTGGATAGATGGATGAATGAGTGTAAGCAAGGATGGATGAGTGAATGAGAGGGTGGATGTATGTATGTATGAATGTATGGATGGATGGATGGGTGGATGGATGGATGGATGAGTGAAAGAGTGGATGGAAAGATGAGGCAAAGGATGGATGAGTTGAAGGAGGGACTAGTGAAAGGGAGAGTGGACAGATGACTGGATGAAAAGATGGATGGGTGCATGGATGGTAAATGAGCAAAAGGATGGATGAATGAGAGAAAGGAAGGATGGGTGGACGGGTGGATGGATGAAAGGGTTGATGGATGAGTGAGAGGGATGGTGGATGGATGGTTGCAAGGATGGATGGATACGTGAAAGAATGGATGGATGAGAGGGTGGAAAGACAGATGGATGTGTGAAAGGAGGAAAGGCTGAGTGAAAGGGTGGATGAATGCATGAAAGGGAGGATGGCTGGATGAGTGAAAGGCTGGATGGAGTGAAAGGGTGGATGGATGGATGAATGGATGGGTGGACTGTTATAATGGGGTATGCAAAAACATGGGAATTGAGGAAATAACATATGCTCAAATGAACTTTATGATAAATTCCTATGCATATGATAACCATGCTGCTCACTTATTGAAGGTTAAAACAAGCACAGACTCACTTTATTCAGATTGCATTTTAGTATAGTTTCTAGCTTTGCAGTCTCTTTCTGTAGCTTGCTTTTCTGCTCTATCATGTATTTTATTCACAAAGTGGCTTTATCATTGCACCCGGGTCTACAGCAAACTCTAAAATAGATGCAAAACCAGTTCAGCTCCTTAGTGAGAGAACACCATGGTATCTTCAATTTACTTTTCTAGAAATTGCATATTGAGGGGTTTGCATTCAGGGACATTTGGCTACTAACTTGTTTGGAACATTGATACAACTTCTCATTCCACGTGGATATAAAATGTTCGCTTTAGTCTAAGTTTTTGGATAGTGTGAAACATACTACTAGGCTTCAAAGTGCATAATTGTGAGAAAAAATTCTCTCTAACTCTGTAATCGCGAAATTAATTGAAGACGGTATCAAAGAATTTTAGAAAAAATGGTAAAACATATAAAATATGTTTCAATAAAAAATCATGTAATCAAGAGGATGTGCTTGCAAAAATAATTTTCAATGCATTTATCACAACACATTTATGCAAGATTTTAGACTTACAGGCAAAGTTTTGAATAAGTTCCAACCTTTGCAAATTTCGGAAAGGGACAGTTTGTCACCATCGCAAATCTTCACTCGCAAAAATAAATATCTACACTACCTTATTTCTCAGTCATCATAATTTACATTGGTAAGAGAAATCATAAATGTGAATTGTGGTCATTGAGTTGAATTCTATAACAAAGTTCAGCAGTGTCAAAGCTTCAAACCTTTACACCTTCTACATGAATAAGCAAAATATGAGCCAGTATTTTAATTTTACAAACCTGTTCACTCTCAGTGTCGAGGGCAGAGGTAGCTTCATCAAGAAGAAGCACTTTGGGCTTTCGGACAAGAGCTCGAGCAATTGCAATCCTTTGTTTCTGTCCTCCAGAGAGTTGGGCTCCTTTATCTCCAACTCGTGTTTTGTATTTCTACATTTTTTGAAGAGAAAGGATCAAAAGTATAATTTATCCAAAGTAACAGCAGCTGTACATGGACTGTATAGTGAATATTATTTTTTGCACAATAAGGAAACTACAGCTGGATCACAGCTACTCACGCTTAGTAGGATGTTTAATAGGCTAATGACCTTTAATATAATGTTTCCAGTAAGCACAATCCTTCCATGTTAATCTATAAATTTTTCTGTCAAAAGTTGGGTCTGTCACATATTCATGCTCAACAATATTCAGTCTCCTTATAGAGTTGTCATTGAATGACCCTTCTTGGTGCGAAGAATTATGACCTTAAAGCCTCCTTAATTATTAGTTTGGGGAAATATGACATATTACCACACTTGACTAATTTCACACAAATTGTTACATCCTGTACATGCTTATATAGTCACAGAGATGAACAGACAGTCTAATGTTCTCTGTTGGTATGTTCAAGCTGGAAGGAATCAGCACAATTTTTTTAAACATCAAAGTAAAAGATGCTATCATAATCTGTCCCCAATTTATCGTTCCTCTTTCGATCAGACATAGCTCCAAATAAAAAGGTTTGGCTCTGGGCTCTCTTCTGGTAAAACCCACCTCATTGCCACACTAAGAGAGAATGGGGCATATTTACCATGAAATGGTGGACCATGGAGCTGCAACAAAATTGGCAACACCACGCTCTGACATTTCTAAAATGAAGGCAAAATACCCTTTTCTACTGTTGGAACTGAAGTTAGCTGCCTAGTGCCAGAGCAGGAACCTTTTCTCCATAGTGCAAGAGTGTCTGCATTTCAGGGAATGATTTTTTATGTGGAGGAAGGTGTCCCTTCCTGCACATAAACAATCCTTAATGGCGATGTGTTACTTCCACGTGTGCTGCTAAATGCAGCACACATAGAAGTAGCAAATCATCATTATTAAGTGATTGTTTATGTGCAGGAAGTGACACCTCACTAAGGGCGTTTTGCTCTTTCTGTTTGTGCTGCAGAACGCAGCACACATAGAAAAAGAAAAAATGAAGAGAAATAAAAGTATTTCTCCCCATTTTACCATACGCCTGCTCTTGCATGGGATTATTTTATGGTGCTGCCTCAGATTTACACATCCTTGTAAATCTGGGTCAGCGTCAAAAAGCAATGGGTATTGTGGTGGAGTGTAGGAAACAACGGGAGAGGAAGGGAAACCAACTAAGGAGCACTCTTACTCCCCTCAAAAATATAGTTAAATAAACAGAAGAGTGTTCCTTTTCTCAAACGAATAACAAGCATGTAGAAAAACCCATTAGGTTTTTTAGAAAGCCCTCACTCACCAACCTGGTTGGTGACATGCTTCATCATCGGGCCCCACCAGGAGAGGCCGAATGCCACCCTGGTGTGCTGCAACGCCAGAATTACTGCGGAGCTGGTAACAGGTGAATTGTGAAAGGTGAAGAG
Organism: Triturus cristatus; assembly: GCF_964204655.1. Taxonomy (NCBI): domain Eukaryota; kingdom Metazoa; phylum Chordata; class Amphibia; order Caudata; family Salamandridae; genus Triturus; species Triturus cristatus. The sequence goes on along the minus strand of NC_140593.1, from coordinate 258,318,151 downwards.
TGAATTTAAAAATGTCTAGACTGTGTCAAAAAAATCTTTTATTCGTTTTGCCAATCAGAAATGAATAAAATATACTGTGGGATAAAAAACAGTTTTATCCCTAGAAGTGTGGTCAACGTGTTTCTGCCTATGTGTGATTGTTAATCAGGCTTTAATCAGGACCAAACTGTAATAAACCTCGGCGGTATGGGCATGCTAAGGCCCACCCTAACCAGAAGATACTAGTGTAAAAAATTATTAAAAATACTAGATTTCAAAAAGATCCTCCTAGTTAGAGAGGAACCGAGTTTATTCTGTTAATAAATTAGTGACAAACAGTAACAGACAAACAAATAAAGAAGAAAAAAGAAAGATATCATAAACATAATCTTTGGTAGCTTGTCACGGCGAAGAAAACATGCATCAGGGCTCTTCGTAGTGCACTTTTTAACAGCAACACTCATCTCACGTGCTGCTATCGGTAAACTTGCAAAAAGAACTGTTGATGGACAGAATGCAGAACAATGTCATACATTCACCCCAGTACACAGATCTGGGCCAAAATCCATCGTTTTTTTGCTCACCATGCCATTCCAGTTTGGACCCAGCCAAATGCAAATCAGTCTTGACCCTGTGCCCAATGGGAACAGTCCAGCCCGAAATGCCAGGCCAGGTCCTCCCTGGACTAGATACAAGCATCCTAGGACCGGTTTCGGTGTTTCACCCCTCTTCAGCCAGGATAGCTTGATTCCAGTGACATAGAGAGCACGGGACTCATGTCTGAGCATACCTGTCCCACTCGGGGTGACAAATGCAAAAAGAACTGTTGAAGGACAGAATGCAGAACAATGTCATACATTCACCCCAGTACAGAGATCTGGGCCTAAATCCATCATTTTTGTGCTCACCATGTCATTCCAGTTTGGACCCAGCCATATGCAAATCAGTCTAGACCCTGTGCCCAATGGAAACAGTCCAGCCCAAACTGCCAGGCCAGGTCCTCTTTGGACTAGAAACAAGCATCTAGGACCCCAGTACAGAGATCTGGGACTGAATCCATCGTTTTTTGCTCACCATGACATTCCAGTTTAGAGAATGGCCATGTCTGAACTGGGGTGGTGTGGTGAGCAAGATAATGATGGATTAAACCCAGATCTGTGACTGAGGGTGAATGTTTTGCCAATGTGCAACATTCCGTCCATCATCTTGTGTGTTTTGCTGTTCGCCCTATGTGGGAAGGGTATGCCCAGACGTGGGTACCGTGCTCACTATGCCACTGGAGTCAAGCTATCCTGGCTGAAGAGGGGTGAAACCCCGAAACCTGTCCTAGGATGCTTGATTCCGGTCCAGGGAAGACATGGCTTGGCAGTTCGGGCTGGACAGTTCCCATGAGGCACAGGTTCAAGACTGATTTGCATATGGCCATGTCTGAACTGGGGTGGCGTGGTGAGCAAAATAACGATGGATTAAACCCAGATCTGTGACTGGGAGTGACTGTTTTGCCAATGTGCAACATTCTGTCCATCATCTTGTGTGTTTTGCTAATGGTGAACTTGTGCACTTATAGGATCTACAGAAGAAAAAGGTGTGGCTAAGGGCTATAATTCCCTATATGCCCAAAACAGCATATAGTCTCTGCGCAGAAAGTAAAGGTATAAAAATGCTGAGGGAAATGGTGCACGATATGCCCAAATTAGCGTTTAACAGTAGTAAGTGATCTATGAGGAAAAAAACACTAAGAACAGATAGACACACACATAGTGCTGCTGGGCATGTCCAAGGTAATAGAAATAAAAATAACATATATCTTACAGAGAGTGTAACCACGAGTTACACCATGGGTCATGGAAGAGGGCAAAATGGCACACCCTAGAGAAAGAAAAATTGAAAATTAAAACTCAGGTTGAGAATTCTAAGACAGTACTTAGCTCGTGGAGAAGTCACTGGACTCACGCCTTCAGCGCCAGGCACCCACTTGGTACCTGTGTGCTCCCTATTGAAAATGGACCCTGTTGAGGTTGAAACGAGGGTCCCGGGGTGAATTTAAACACAGCCCGGTCGGTGAGAGACTCTGTTTGACCGGGCGCATCATCACGCAAGCGTCGACGACACGCCGGTATCCAACCAATCAAAATAGCTGTAACTCGGGATCCGAGCACGCATCCAATCCCGGTGCGTGAGAGACGGTCGCCCTGTGGTATCCATGGCGACCGTTAAGTTTTAGCAAAAAGAGCGAGTTTAGTTCGATTGTTCCGTTTCAAACTCTCATTCTGGATAAAGAAAAGAGAAAAAACGTGCACATTTACGGGATTAATCGATTACATAAACAATAGTTGTGGACTATTGTATTTAGATTAATATCAAATCCACACATAAAGAGCTGACTATTCAGGTAGAGCAAGTGCCAACTCAATTTTACATTAATGTGCAATGAGCTTGGGGCAGACAAACCTCGCTGATCAAAAGAGTGAAGCAAGGGAGGCCACCAAAGGAAATATGGGTCATTGAATGGCATTGGCTATTGTCATGAGGAATGCAGATATTTAGAGATGGAATATTATCAGAGCAGGAAAGTTAGTCTCATGGTGAAAATAGTGGATCTCATAGTCAGACCATGGTTGGGGTCATGTCAAGTAAGGGATATGCCAAATATCTCGTAGTCAGACCATGGTTAGGGTGGTGTCGAGTAAGGGGTATGCCCAACACTAAATGATGGTTGGATAGCCCTCAGGCAATCCATAATGGAGATGGTATTTGAAAAAAATATATCTAATAACAGAATAAATACAAAGAGCAGGGGGGTTAGATTAATTGTGTAACACTGTCCCCCACGGGATATTGTCATTCAGTCCCTGGTGCTGTGTACCCAAACGGTATACCCACTTCTGTTCTTTCTCATATAAGATTATCTGTATGTTTCTTTGTGTTTTGACCTGTTCAATAACTGTCCATCTTAGATCGTTCGTTGTATGGTTATGTTGTAAAAAGTGCTCACTGAGTTTCGTGGTGATGCGTCCACATCTGATGTTGCTGCGATGTTCACATACATGCAATTTCACTTTGTGTGTGGTCATGCCCACAGGGGCAGCTTATCAAGTAAACCACATTCGTGGAGTTACAGTTAGTGTGGGCCTTCCGTGTCCATATTTTTCCAGGTTCAAGGTCCAAGGATTTTGTGTGTGATGTGAGATGGCAGATACTGCAATTTGAGCAGGGATAATGTCCCAACATTCGTGGTAAGCCCCATCCATCAGTGACGGATGGAAAATCCGTTATGGGTCTATCTCTGGGGCGGGTGTTGACCAAAGTGCCTCTTTGACTACGTCCTTTCTTAACCCCTTCGATGCTGCGCAGATTCCGCCGCTGTGCTGACGGAATCTTGCGCGGGTGTGGTCATGACGGAATGGTTCCGTCATGAGCACAGCTCAACCGTGGGTCATGACGGAACCATTCCGTCATGAGCACCGAAGGGGTTAAAGGAAAAAAAGAGTTTTCCCCCATTGCCTGTTATTACTTGTAAGGATTCTCCAATGCTTGTTGATGGCTTTTTTAATATTTGATGCCCTACTGAAATGACGCAAGTCAGAGGGATTCCGTTTATCTCCTTCGGGTTCTCTTCTAGAATGGCTTCTCTAGGCTGATTCCGAGCTCTTTTGTAGCCTTTATTAAGGACCGTGTCTGGATATCCACGTTGTTTTAGTTTGACAGTCAGGTCAGATGACTGAGTGCGGAAATTGTCTAAGTGGCTGCAATTTCTTCTTAGACGTAGATATTGCACGTAAGGAATGTTCTCCCTTAGGGGTCTCGGATGAAAAGCTGGAGAAGTCCAAAAGGTGGTTTTTTGCTGTTGTTTTGTAATGGGTTTTGGTTGAAAAATGCCCATTATGTTTAGAGATTACCACGTCTAGGAACACAACTTTCAGTTTGTCTCCCGTATGTGTCAATTTTAAGTTCTGATCCAGTGTATTGATCCACAGTAAGAAATCTTGTAGGGATTCCTCCGGTCCTTGCCATATCATAAGAATATCATCTATGTACCTCTTCCAAAAACTTATGGAAGAGGTAAAAGGATTTTTGGTACCTTGAATAAATTTACGTTCAAAATCATGAACATAAAGGCCTGCTACACTGGGGGCAAAGGTACTGCCCATTGAAGTCCCAGTTGACTGGAGGAACAGAGTACCTTTATATTAAAAAAATTCCTGTTTCACTGCTAGCGTTGCGCATTCCAAGATGAATTATTTTTGTGTTAGGTATTCCCAGGGAATTGCGTCTAAAGCCTCACCCAGGACTCTGATGGTATCCTGGGGAATACTTGTATAAAGACTCTCAATGTCTAAAGTTACTAGTATGGTTGAGTCAGTGTCAAAAGGCAAGTTCTTTAGTAGATTAAGGAGATTTTTTGTATCCTTAAGATAGGTCAGAGTCTGTTGGACTAGGGGTTTTAGGAAATTATCACAGAAGCGTGATAAAGGCTCAAGTTGAGATCCTATTCCTGAGACGATTGGATGTCCAGGTGAGGGTGTTCTGTTTTTATGTATTTTGGGCAACGTATAAAAATAGGGTATTACGTTGGCCCCCTCTGTCAGAAATTCAGCTTCATGTTTAGTAATGTGACCCTTCTCTTCTGCCTCTCTTACCAGGCTCTTTAGGCGAGTCTTCAATTCGAGGGAAGGATCCCTGATCAGTGGTTGATAATTCTTAGTATCAACCAAGAGACATTGGCATTCTTGTTTGTAATCAGTAGTGTTTTGGATCACCACTCCACTGCCTTTATCTGCTGGTTTTATCGTGATGGCGGTGTTCAATTGCAGATTTTCTATGGGCCTTAAATTCAGAGGCACTCAGGTTCTTGAATGTTTCAGGTTTCTACAGAGTCTCAATTTCATTAAAACCGCCTGCTCAAAATCAGTGATTTCTGCTGGCACAGTGTGCGGAGGTGGGTTGAAAGTAGATTTAGCCCTAAAACCAGTGTCTTCTGAACTGTGTTCTGGTGCTGTCATGTCTTTTCCTTCGAAAAAAGCTTTAAATTTTAGTTTTCGAAAGAAATTGGAAAGCTCTCAATGAAGTCGGAACTTATCCAGACGGGCAGTAGGTACGAAGCCTAACCCCCTTTCGAGGACTTTGGTTTCTACTGCGGATAAAGCCAGATCAGAGAGGTTAACAATCAGACTCCCAGGGCACTCGTGCTCGCCTTGGAATTTGCTCTGAGTGTTGTTGCCCACTGGGTCGTCTTGCTCCCATCGGACTTGATTCTGCCCTCTCCTCTTTCCTCTTCCTCTGCGGCCTCTCTCTAAAAAAGGAGAACAGTAAGAATTTGTTTGAAAATGGGGAGTTTGTATGAAGTCAGGATTCCAGCCCATCATTGGAATTTGAGGATGCTGAAAATGCATAGGGTGCATCCGTCCTCCTGGAATAGGGTAGGGTGGCCACATTGGTTGTTTGACGTTGGGCCTGGTTGCACCTCGTATCCCTCCCCTTTGTCTCTGCCTAAAGCTACCATTACTTGACCCACTGGAATTGGAAGAATTATCATCTGAAGTATCTGTGTTAAAATTATACCTACTCGGTGGAGTGTAGGACGGGTCAGCATGGGGTAGACTTTGTTGAAAGTGAATTTCTTTAGAGCTTTCTGAAATTGCGTCACTTTCGTCTGGGTCAGGCTGTCTTTGTATTCTGTAATATCTTTATTTATCTCATCCAGTCACTTTTTATATCCAGTCAATGTTGTTTTAAAATGGTTTTCTGTCTGTTGTATTTCCACCATGAGTGCTTCAGAGAGTCTTACCGCTGTTTTTATTATTAGCACCAGCCAATCGCGTGTGCAATGCCACGCGATCATTGCCCACTCTTTTCTGAAGATAGTATCTTCTAAAAAGATACGTGGTGCGTTGGTCACAAGGAGGCCTTTTGGTGCAATGTTTGTGCGGAGATACTCCGTAAGAATTGTCCAGTGTAGGATTGTGCGGATTCTGTTCTTTTTTAGTTCTGACAGTTTCTCCCATTCACTAGTGTGAGTTATAGCTTGTGAAATGGAAGGATCTGCAAAGAGTGATGGGTGTGCCAGGATTGCATCCGCCTCTGACTCTGGGTAAGTGAGACCCAGATTTTTTATGGTGATCGCGAGAAGTAAGATATACCGCAGAAAAAAAAAATTGGGTTGGGAAAATAAGGAGTAGGTCTGTATCAAATCAGACCTATCCCTATAGGAGGAAAAACTCTCACAGCTGTGCGCTGATAAATATGTAGGAAACGACTCGAGAGGAAAGGAAACAAACTAAGGAGCACTCTTACTCCCCTCAAAAATATAGCTAAATCAACAGAAGAGTGTTCCTTTTCTCAAATTTCTCGTGAGCACCATGGAAAATAATTTTAACGAGGTTCTTGCTAATATGCCCCTCAGTGCCCTAAAAATACAGTGCATTCTGAATTTTGCAACTCTTTAACATGTGCCAACATGCAGGATTACAATGCAGTCGCGGCTCGTGGGGAGAAGAGGGGGTGTCGGGCAGGGGTGGGGGCCGGGGGGGGGAGTTTTAAAATAAAATCAATCCTACCTGACTAGGTACGCGCCGCCTCGGGTCCGTTCTGGCGCCAACAGTGGAACAGCCGCATCACTGCTGGGAAGTAGCAAGCCCCTCTCAGTCAATCCTGGCGCTGGAGCAGGGCCAGGATTGACTTAGAGCAGGTCAGGGCAGTGTTACGCTACGCCCGCCTGCCCATTAGGAGAACGAGGTTTGCTCTCCTAATGTGCATGCGCCAGCCTGAGCAGGCACCAGTGCGCATGACTGGGCACGGCGCAAAAATTGGCCTACCTTCCCCATTCATGCGCACTTGTGCTGCTGCTGGTGCCTGCCCCTGACAATGCCTGTCAGTCAACATGACGCCAGACTGCCCACCCCCTTCAGATTCTGAAGGGTTGGGCGGTCCGACGTTATGCTGACTGACATAATTGTCAGTTCTCCCTCGGAGCCGCTGAACTTAAATAAACTAAGAGTTTACTTAAGTTCAAAGACGCCGAGGGAGCTGTGGGCGGGGGGCATCGCCCAAACACCCCCAATGGACGCACCGTCACTGCTTTTGACACTGACTCAACCATACTTGTAACTTTAGACATTGAGAGTCTTTATACAAGTATTCCCCAGGACGATACCATCAGAGTCCTGGGTGAGGCTTTAGACGCAATTCCATGGGAATACCTAACACCAAAATAATTCATCTTGGAATGCGCAACGCTAGCAGTGAAACAGGAATTTTTTTAATATAAAGGTACTCTGTTCCTCCAGTCAACTGGGACTTCAATGGGCAGTACCTTTGCCCCCAGTGTAGCGGGCCTTTATGTTCATGATTTTGAACGTAAATTTATTCAAAGTACCAACAATCCTTTTGCCTCTTTTTGGAAGAGGTACATAGACGATATTCTTATGATATGGCAAGGAGCGGAAGAATCCCTACAAGATTTCTTACTGTGGATCAATACACTGGATCAAAACTTAAAATTTACACATACGGCAGACAAACAGAAAGTTGTGTTCCTACACATGGTAATCTCGAAACATAATGGGCATTTTTCAACCAAAACCCATTACAAAACAACAGCAAGATATAACATTTTGGACTTCTCCAGCTTTCATCCGAGACCCCAAAGGGAGAATCTTCCTTACGGGCAATATCTATGTCCAAGAAGAAATTGCAGCCACTTGGACGATTTCCGCACACAGTCATCTGACCTGACTGTCAAACTAAAACAACGTGGATATTCAGACACGGTTCTTAATAAAGGCTAAAAAACAGCTCGGAATCAACCTAGAGAAAACATTCTAGAAGAAAACCCGAAGGAGATAAACGGAATCCCTCTGACTTGCATCAGATGCATTTAAAAAAGCCATCAACAAGCATTGGAGAATCCTTACAAGTAATAACAGACAATGGGAGAAACCCCTTTTTTACTTTAAGAAAGGACGTAGTCAAAGAGACACCTTGGTCAACACCCGCCCCAGAGATAGACCCATAATGGATTTTCCATCCGTTACTGATGCATGGGGCTTACCACGAGTGTTGGGACATTATCCCTGCTCAAATTGTAGCATCTGCCATCTCACATCACACACAAAAACCTTGGACCTTGAACCTGGAAAAATATGGACACAGAAGGCCCACCCTAACTGTAACTCCACGAATGTGGTTTACTTGATAAGTTGCCCCTGTGGGTCATGGTATGTGGGCATGACCACACGCAAAGTGAAATTGCGTGTATGCGAACATCGCAGCAACATCAGATGTGGATGTATCACCACGAAACTCAGTGAGCATTTGTTACAACATAACCATACAACGAATGATCCAAGATGGAAAGTTATTGAACAAGTCAAAACACAACGAAACATACAGAAAATCTTATACGAGAAAGAACAGAGGTGGGTATACCGTTTGGGTACACACCACCAGGGACTGAATGACAATATCCCGTGGGGGACAGTGTTACACAATTAATCTAACCCCCCTGCACTTTGTATTTATTCTGTTATTATATATATTTTTTTCAAATACCATCTCCATTATGGATTGCCTGAGGGTCATCCAACCATCATTTAGTGTTGGGCATACCCCTTACTCGACACCACCCTAACCATGGTCTGACTACGAGATAATTTAATATTTGGCATATCCCTTACTCGACACCACCCTAACCATGGTCTGACTATGAGATCCACTATTTTGACCATGAGACTTTCCTGCTCTGATAATATTCCAGCTCTAAATATCTGCATTCCTTATGAAAATAGCCAATGCCATTCAATGACCCATATTGCCTTTGGTGGCTTTCCTTGCTTCCCTTTTTTGATCAGCGAGCGCTCTGGTTTTTCTGCCCCAAGCTCTTTGCACATTAATGTAAAATTGAGTTTGCACTTGCTCTACCTGAGTAATCACCTCTGTATGTGTGGATTTGACATTAATCTAAATACAATAGTCCACAACTATTGTTTATGTAATCGATTAATCCCGTAAATGTGCATGTTTTTTCTCTTTTCTTTATCCAGAATGTGAGTTTGAAACGGAACAATCAAACTAAATTCGCTTTTTTTGCTAAAACTTAACGGTCGCCATGGAGACCACAGGGCGACCCTCTCGCTCGCACCGGGATTGGACGCTTGCTCGGATCCCGAGTTACTGCTATGTTGATTGGCTGGATACCGGCACGTCATCTACGCTTGCGTGATGACGCGCCCAGTTAAACCGAGTCCCTCACCGACTGGGCTGTGTTTAAATTCACCCCAGGACCCTCGTTTCAACATCGACAGGGTTCGGTTTCAAGAGGGACCACACAGGTACCAAGTGGGTCCCTGGCGCTGAAGGCGTGAGTCCAGTGACTTCTCCACGAGCCAAGACTGTCTGAGAATTCTCAACCTTAGTTTTAATTTTCAATTTTTCTTTCTCTAGGGTGTGCCATTTTGCCACCACCCCCCTCCCGTGACCCATGGTGTAACTAGTGGTTACACTCTCTGTAAGATATATGCTATTTTTATTTCTATTACCGTAGACATCCCCAGCAGCACTATGTGTGTGTCTATCTGTTCTTAGCGTTTTTTTCCTTGTAGATCACTTGCTACTGTTAAACGCTAATTTGGGCATATCGAGCACCATTGCCCTCAGCATTTTTATACCTTTACTTTATGCGCATAGACTATATGCTGTTTTGGGTATATAGGGAATTATAGCCCTTAGCCACATCATTTTCTTCTGTAGATCCTATAAGTACACAAGTTCACCAATAGCAGCACGTGAGATCAGTGCTACTGCTAAAACGTGCACTACGAAGAGCACTGATGCATGTTTTCTCCGCCATGACAAGCTACAAAAGATTATATTTATGATATCTTTCGTCTTCTTTATTTGATTGTTACTGTTTGTCACTAATTTTTTAACAGAATAAACTTGGTTCCTCTCTAACTAGGAGGATCTTTTTGAAATCTAGTATTTTTAATAATTTTTTGCACTAGTATCCTCTGGTTAGGGTGGGCCTTAGCATGCCCATACCGCCGAGGTTCATTACACTTTGGTCCTGATGAAAGCCTGATAAACAATCACACATAGGCAGAAACATGTTGACCACACTTCTAGGGATGAAACTGAACAATTAATTTAGTTTCTTATCCCACACTATATTTTTATTCATGTCTGATTGGCACAACTAATAAAATATTTTTTTGACCCAGTCTAGACATTTTTAAATTCACTCTTCACCTTTCACAATTCACCTGTTACCAGCTCTTCTGTAATTCTGGTGTTGCAGCACACCAGGGTGGCATTCGGCCTCTCCTGGTGGGGCCCGATGATGAACCATGTCAACAACCAGGTTGGTGAGTGAGGGCTTTCTAAAAAACCTAATGGGTTTTTCTACATGCCTGTTCTTCGTTTGAGAAAAGGAACACTCTTCTGTTGATTTAACTCTGGTGGTGGAGTGCCACAGCGACACCCATTGCACGCCCCTTTCACACAAAGTGATGAGCGTATAAGGGCTGTATTTACAAGGCGGCATCAAGCCACAAAACATAGCTTAATGCTGCTTTCTAAATACAGTAAAAGACATAGGGCCACCAGATTGCCACTAAAAGTGATGTTCTGGTGGCGCTATCCCCATGAATATGTACCCCAATGTATCCATAGGAATGGGGATCCTTTTAGGAAAAGTTTTCAATGCAACTGATGGAGCGGAAATCTCATTTCAATTGTAGGGGTGCGTCATAATTATATGTAGAGCGCATCTGCATATAATCTTGCAATTATATTAACATGAGGTGTTAGAATTGAGAAACGCAGTTACGTGACATGTTTAGGTTATTGACAAGTAGCATGGAGAATTGACTTACAAAATTAATGTAAGTAGCAGAAAATGTTAACGTGAAAAACTTGTAATGTGAAACTGACAACATTCATATACTAAATGTGTTTAACAATAATATTTTTATAATGTGCTAGATGTGTTTGTTAAACGCCATAGGGTTATGCAAATCTGTAATGCTTACAGCAACATGTTCCTATGTTAACATAGGCCTGAAATGCAAGTTCCTGACAACTCTCACTTTAGAATTAATAGTTGAATTTCATGTGCACTGTAGAAACTGTTCATTCACAAGTTTGTATTGCAGGTGGAGAAGCATTAATTAGGAGAGAAGAAGTTGCAGTTACATGGTTTGGAGATGATAAAGATGGAGACTGATTCACATGAGAGAAGGCATGGGAACCAAGGGCTAATTGTCACAAGAGATGTAGATGGAAAACATTGTGGAAAAGTACACGCATGACTGTGCCCATTGTGAACTTTGTGCACTCTGTGCATTATTTGAATTCTACCTGTGGTAATTGATTGTTGGTATTAGGGGAAGTGCCCACTTCGTTCTTGTCTTTGGAGAGAGAGCATCTCAGAATGAGCTCTTTCTTTTGTGATAGTGGCTTTATGCTACTTGACCCATTGTTGGTGGAGAGGCTTCTTAGGAAGACTCCACTCACTGACACCTTTCCTTTCCATTGAAAAAGCTTAAGTAGGGATGTCACCTAAGTGCTAGATTAGGGATAGAACAAATTATTTTTACCCCTCAACCCTTGATGCTGGGGAATTTGGACTCATGCTTCTTGATTCTCTGCATCCACTTCTTGAATTAATAGTCTTGTTCATGTTGCACCATTTAAATTGGATGTTTAGATTTGGCTTCATGCTAAATTCTTTGAATTTTTATACTCTTGTGTTGTGGTGTCTCTATATCCAGTTATTCTTGGCTTTGTAACAAACTAATTAGCGCTGGGATGCCTGCGGGTAGCCTTGCGCTTTATAAATCCCTTAAACTTAAATTTAAACTAACCCTATATAGTTGTCCGCAAATTATGCATCCAGTGAAGTTTTCTCTCCTTTACGATTTCATGCTGTGCAAAATAACCAACGGATTGTGTCCATAGAAAAGGTTTAGATCTAATGGTTCCGGCCCATGCAGTTGGTAGCAAAGTAGAATAGTTCACAGATGTAGTAAGGGGAGAATCTAAAAGTAATCTAGAGTAGGTGGAACCTAGAACCCCAATGCCCCGAACTAGAGCCCAATGACAGAGAACAGAAGGGGATGGAAACTGGAAGAGACTGACTGAGTTTGATAGTGCATCGAAATCAGCAGCGGATGGAGGATTGAGAATAAATAGTATGTATGATTGCGGGAATGATTTGATTGTGTGATGTCTTGAGGAGTTGAACTAAGAGTCCAGTGAATGTGGTTTCGGGTCTGACATGGACCAAAAATAGAGATTTGAGTTGCAGGTCCCAAAGTAACCAAAGATCCCTAGATATCAAATGCTGTAGAAGACACCAAGACTGTGATTATCTGACCCATGAATTGAGAAGTTGTCTTGATACATCATCGTCAGTTACACCGAGGATAGGGAACTGTGTGTGAATGAGACATATGGGAATAGTCTAGTGAACCCTGTATACAGGGGTTAATTATACTGATTTGGTTCATCCACGCTGGTTGAGCGTTACTGTGTGTGAAGGTTCTTGAGAGGCTGAATTTTATTGATCTTTTAGAGTGACTGATAATTACGGATTTAAGATGATTGTGTGAGTAAATGTGTATGGAGAAATGTGAAGGAGGGTGAGCCACTGCGATGAGTGAGAGTGACACTGGGTTGTGCCGTGATGCGATAGGCCGGTTGGTGTAACACCGTGCTGGGATTGGTTGGTACTCATTGGGAAGTCTGTGGTTGAAAAGGATTGTGCCGCCGTAATCAATTGAACAAAATTTGCAATTTCTGAGACCAGGCATTGCTTTAGGATCTTATGAATGTTTTCTGGGGTGATGGAGTTGTTACTCGAGTGGGAGAAGATGCGGCACCCGATTATACACCAGCACACTACATGGAACTAAAGTTGGGCTTCACATTATATTTTGGCTCCAAAATTGGCACAAGATCACTGAAAAGTAGGGTGAATTGTCATTTCCACACTTTGGCACATTCAGGATAGTGGTTTTGTATCAGCTCAGGGGAATGATTATTGCGATGCGACCCTTGCCTTTACCCACTCAATTTGAGGCTTTAAATGCATGAATGCATGCAGCTCATGCTAAGCAAAGACAGATATATCAAGGGAGGATGAAGAAAACTATGAAGGCATATCAGGATGCACAGTGGGACTCAAAGCTTAAGAGGTCAGGAGTGGATACCATTGAGGGATAGAGGTTGTACCTAGAGCTGATAGGAGATGGAGGACCATAGGATAGGATCAGAAGGGCAAATGGGAGTGACAGTAGTGATAATGAAGACAGCTTGTTGGATGGGTTAGTCGCTGAGCGTCCTCGACCTTACAGTCCATAAATGGGTGATTTAGAGTCTTGGTTAAGGGATCATAATAACAGCAAGGGGTGCCAGAATAGTAAGTCGAGACAGTGCACCATCAAGGCTGCAATAAGCTAGTGCATGTGGTCAGGATGAATTAGAGGAAATCCTCAGTGGGAGTCTACCTTAAGACCAAATAGAAATGCATGAACCAGATGACTTGCTGTTTATGGCTAAGGATGTCATGATAAGTTGTAAGAGTTGGCTCATAGGTATGGAGTATATTTATCCCAGACAAAGTCATTGCAGGGAAATCACAGGCTTACTTACAGTGACACAGAGTTAGAGGAAAAAAGAGCGACTGGATTGAGGACACACATTCGGGAACAAGTAATGGGAATAAGGGCTTGTAGAATGCTGGAAAATGGGAAGAGAGGTGGTCAAAGAAGAAGAGCATAAGAAAGGTGACAGGAGATACACCACCCCCTGGAGTGGGAATGCAAGGAGTACAGGTATTCCCATTACAGGAAGTGCCTAGTGGAGGGTATGTGCATTTACCTGGAGCCAATGTGACATTGCTGCATTCAGAAGTGATTTTTACAGATTAAGAGACAAACCTGCTTAGTGGCATAAAAATGTCGATCACTTTGTGAAGTTCTCCAAAGTGTTGTGGATTGATTTAAGCACCTTGCTTGAAATTGTGGTTCCTAGTGATCTATGTTCCGCCAGTAAGATAGCTGTTGAGTGGCCTACAGCTGAACCAGAGAGGTATTTATTAACTCATGGTCTTTCGCCGAGGGTCATGAAGAAGTACGCTCAGGTGATCACATGGTTGCAGTCCAAAATAGCCCATTAGGACATTGATTGTGTTAAGATAGATCGACCTACCCAGGAGCTTAAAGAGTCAGTATTAGCTTTTTTATGAAAGGCTGTTACAAGCTTTCAAGCAGTACAGCAGTACATATATACTCGACCCCAAAGACATGGGACATTTTGTGTCCAAATTTGTGACTGGACTAAGGCCAGAGATCAGCCACGTGATCAAACAGCACCTAATCTGTTGGCAAAACAAATACTTAGACAAATCTTACTGGATGCCAGGTATTGCTGTGATGAGGTGGAATCGAAACACAGGAGGATATAGGAGGCATGGATGTTAGTCTAAATGCGTAATGCTCAAAATGGAGAGTAGGCACAGGGAATGATGGGAACTGTAACTCATGGTCAGGGAAAAACACCTGGAGGTGTACAAGTGCAATCAATTGTGGGGTTGATGGGCCAGGGAAGAGGGATAGGTATACCTATAGATCCGAAGGCAGAGATAGATGTTGCGACCCTGAAAAAGACTACTGCCTGTAATTTTTGTCACAAAATCGGACATTGGAAGTGCGAGTGTTACCTTAATCCTGCGAATCAGAAGCAAGGAGAAGAACACATACAGGTGGCAGATGGGGTAAATCATTTACCAATAGTGACCATTACGAGATCATTTAATATGGGAGGGAATCCAAACCAGATACTACAGGTGCCTCAAGCTCCAAGAATTTCACTGGGTAATAGAACGTTCCATCAGATTCCCTTAATGGAAGCCCTAGATTTGATCTGGACCTATCCTTATGATGGTGCTGATGGTGCCTGAGGAGGGAGGAAGACCGCTCTTGGAGCAGTCATAGAGGTAGTCCAGAGAGGATCATACGTAGAAGCAGACGTAGATGGTCATCTAATTACATTCTTGATTGATACTGGTGCTACCTGTTCTACTGTAAGATCTGCAGTAACCTCTTTAAAACCGATACAAGTTATAGGAGTTTCTAACAAAAGAATGACAAACCCTTTGACGGAAAAGGTCCAGGTAAAAATTGGAACCTTTCAGGATCACCATCAGGTTGTGGTGTGTGATTGGAGTCTAGTGTGTTAGCTAGGGTGTAACTTGTTGTGAAAATTGAACTGTACTATCTATTGCACACCAAAGGGAATTGAATTGCAGACTAATGAGGAGGACATTTGTTATCTCCTGGTTATTTACTTAAGTGTATCCCAGTTTACCTTTCTCCCTGCTGCTCAGCCAGTGTAAGTGATGAGAGCGGAACGTTGGAGTAACAGTGTTGCTTGGAATATTTGGGTGCTTGTGTGCGTGAGGTGTGACAGTTGAAAGATGGGCAGAGCAGAAGGCAGGCTACTCCTGGTGGAGCTGAAGAGCAGATGTACATGGAAACCAACTTATTGTACTAGAATGCCATCCTGCAACTTGATCTTAATAAAGACATACTTATAATACAACTCAGCTATGTCTGGTAAGATACATAAATTTGCGGCGATCTGGACCCAGACCCATGCTTATTACTGGATTTAAAGAAACTGTCTATGGTATGGATATAGAGAAACTAAGGAAACCTACATAAATGAAGAATAAAGCATCTACTATGAAGCACCAGGCATGCCAGCACCAAAGTGTCCTTGTCAGTGGACAGTCCCAGCCTGGATATGCTTCATTGGTCTTCTACTTTTTAATCAAGTACAGGTGGATAACCGATATGAGCCTGAGCCCTGCCACATCTTAACTTTGGTACATTTGACTTTATTTGGATATTTGACAACAAGTTTTGACTCAAATGGTTTTGGTGGAGTTTATAAGTTTACATGGTTTAAAACTATGGCATCAATAAGCTGCTCAGTCATCTTAATGTGTGCGCTGGAAGGGAGATTGCTGCACACTGCATCTTCGTCCTTTTGGAATCAGCCTTGCAGCGTTGGATCTGAGGAAAGTGTTGCTTTCGGATGTGATTTTGCTGAAAGGTATTGTGGCATGCTGCGCTATGATGTCTTCGCATTGTGTGTTTCCACTTCTGGGGAATGCGCAGTGTTTCATGTGGAGCCTGGTTGTGGTGCCGGCGACAAGGGTGGTACTCTTGCGCTGAGAACATTTTACTGGGGTCTACTTCTAAGGCATAGAGAAACTGTGGTAAAACAGCCATGCTACAGGCGGCGTGTGTGGGAACTTTTTTTTAGTGAGGTAACAATGGCAGTTCACCACTGCGGTGCATTTTCAAATGGTGGCATGAGTCTAGTAATGCACACGCACTCACCTTCACCTTGTGTTGCCACGAGTCTCTTGATCGACGTCGTGGTTTCTATGCAGCTCCCCTAGCTGCTTTGGGATGGTTTGCTGCACGGACGTGTGTTGAGCCATCTGGCGCAGCGCCATCGAGGCTGCATGCAATCACAGAGGCTACGAAATGTCCTGTGGAGTCTAGCTTGCATCGGATTTCTTTCGGCCAACTGCAATATGTACCATATAAGAGTTACAGAAATGTGAACGAGACCGAGCTCGTTCCACGATCCCGGTGTGTTGCTCCACTCCACTTCACTCTGAAAATAGGGAACTATTTGGCAAAGCTCCGTTGTCTGGTGGTCAGTTTGTTTTTAACAAAGCTTGACAGTTGATTTGCATACGGGAATAAACAACGCAATGACACCCATCTCAGGCAAATGTATTAGTATGCTGCATGTAATTCCTGTGGGGTCCTCAGACATCTTCATGCAAGCTCGAAGTAATGAAGGTTGACATTGCTCTGGGGCATTCATTTAGGGTTCACCACTCATCTGGACATGAAATGCGATGCCTGGAAGTCAGGGCAGAGAACACGCTTTGAAAATGTTTTATTCTGTTTGTCACAAAGATTTTTCTAGCGTTAATGTAACTAGTGTGTTTCCTGTTTAGCAGTACTTTGTTTGTGGGGCCTGTTAACGTTACCCATTTCTTTCTTGTGCGCACAGTTCTAGTGCTCCTATTTGTCTAATATTGGTTAAACTACGATGCGAATATGACACCTTACACAGTATACACTCTATATCTTTATGTTGTAGTATACATATCCCGTACAAGTGGGTTTAGTTTAGGGGTTGTTCTGGCCCCAGTTGTACAATTGGCAATAGATTTAGGTTACACTACTACATTGAATGTTATTTCCCTTACATGTGGGATTGCATTATGGGTTTAAGTTGCTCATTTACTTTGGAAGCTCAGGTACCCTTAAATGAGGGAGGTTCTAGTCTCTTGGTGGTCAGTTTCCCACCTTTCTGTTTCGTAGTTACATTACTTTACATGTAGAATCTGTTAACGGTGGAAGTCGCCATGCGCTACATGTCTTGTCTATACGGTGTGTAAGTCACCTTACGCTGCACGTATACTTTCACTTGTTAAACGGTGTGTAAGTCACCTGATGCTGCACGTTTGTTTTACTTTGTGCATAAGTTGCCCTGTGCTGCACGTCTTGTTCACTGGTTCAATGGGTGTCAGTCCCATTTACACGTGTTACATTAAGATCCTTACTCAGGGTATGTCTTTATGGGTCATGGTCCCATATACATGGTTAAAGTTAAAAACCGTTACAGGAGAGATGATTTTATGGGTTACAGTCCCAGGTGTTTGACCCTTACATGAGGGTTGTCAAGATGGGTTTTTAGTCCCATCTTCACAACGTACGTTATTTTCCTTATGTGAGGAATCCATTTTACACTTTTTGTCTCGGGGTGTGTAGCACCCATTGCTACACGTTACAAACTGTTTTTAAATAGTTTTTATGGAGGATTATGGGTGATATTGTCAATTTATTTGATATTGATTCTCAATTAATTAATCATCCTCTCTCGTTACTTAATTGTTTAGACTCTCTCAAGATGTTGTATTTCACTTTGCATCCCTGAGTTTTGAACTATTGTCTGTATATGTTCTTTCTAGTGTATAGTTCCCCCATGTAGTATTGTTATTTTCATTTTTCAGTTATAAGGAGGGGGATATGTTATATCCTAGTGATTTACTTATGTGTATCCCAGTTTTTCTATCTCCCTGCTGCTCTGCCATTGTGAGTGTTGAGTGGAATGTTGGAGTGACAGTGATGCTTGGACTGTTTGGGTGCCTGTGTGGGTGAGGTATGACAGTTGGAAGATGGGCTGAGCAGCAGGCAGGCTGCTCCTGGTGGGGCTGAAGAGCAGATGTAAATGGAAACCAACTTATTGTACTAGAATGCTATTGTGCAATTTAATATTAATAAAGAAACACTTATAATACAACTCGGCTATATCTGGTAAGATACAACAACATTGCTTTCACATTGGCTAACCAGAATCTTTGTACTGCCATGCTTCCTTTGCTGACAGTGGAGGACATGCCTCTGGATCTTAGAGACATTGTTTCTTCAGTGGAGTAGGGCTTCTCATGGGAAGAGATTGGACTGGTTTGAGGAGTCGAGCCAGTTCGCATACAGGTCAACCTGACCCCAGAACAGTGGCAGGGATTGCACATGTAATTGGATCCATGATTGCACAGGGCATCCTAAATGAAATCATGGGGAAGTCTGTGGAATTCTCCTATTATGAAATTGCTGAAGCTGAGTGGGAAATATTGCATTGTCCAGGACCGTAGGAAGATCAACGGCATAGTGATTCCATGTTGTCCAGTGGTACCGAATCTATCTGTCATCCTATTTCAGATTGCTTGCAAAGCTGAATGGTTCACGTAATTGACCTCTGCCAGGCATTTTTATCCATTCCATTGTACGACAAAAGCCAATTTTTATATTCTTTCTGTCTGGAGAATCATGGCTTAATGTGGTGTCATATCCCTCAAGGGTACATTGAAACTCCATCCATATTCCATCAGGTCTTGAAAAAGAATGTTGAGAGTCTGCTTCTGCCCTGAAACTTAGTGTTGGTCCGATATATCGATGTACTTCTCATCACGTCCAAGACGAGAGATGCTTGCATGGAGGATACCATTGCCTTACTGAATCATCTGGCTGACAATGGGCATAAGGTGTCTCCTAGTAAGCTTCCGTACTGTCTGAATGAAGTACAGTACTTGGGCCATTGAATTGAAAAGTGCAAAAGAAAGGTGTCACAGAAGTGATCATGAAAACAAATCTGCCAAGTACCCAGAAACAGGTCACAATATTCTTGGGAATGGTTGGCTATAACAAATTCTTCCCTGATGGCAAAACCTTTCCAAATGCTGACTCACAAGGATGTGTGTGATCAGATACCTTGGGATAACGATTGTCTACTTCCCTTCCTGGAGTTGAGAGAGTGCCTGTGTTGCGCTCCAGCTTTAGGAATGCCTGATTACAACAAAGCGTTTTCTCTGTTCTGCCATGAGCTGGAAGGTTGTGCTCAATCTGTACTCACCCAGACACATGGAGATGCCTGTAGACCAGTGGCCTATTTCTCAGCTACTCTAGATCCTGTAGCTTCAGCATTACCCGGATGTCTCAAATTCGTTGCTGTAGCAGGTGTCAGCATTGAACGATGTGAAAACATTGTGATGGGTCATCCTTTTACCCTATATGTACCACACTCATTTGCCCTTTTGATGACGAGAACCAAAACACAGCATTTGACAAATAACAGGCTGACAAGGTATGAACTGGTGCTTCTTGCTGCTGAAAATGCTACTCTGAAGCAGTGTCCTAAGTTAAATCCTGCTACCTTATTACCTATTCCAATAGCTTATGGGGAAGAATGTGAAGACTATGACTGTCTGGATGTCACTGAGTTTTGCATGAAACTAAGACCTGACATTGTTGATGAGCCATTGTCTGATCCTGATCAAGTCATTATTGTTTATGGTTCATGCATAAGAGACAATGAAGGAAATTTGGGAGAAGCGTTTGCTGTCTGTACCATCTCTGGATGGGGAAAGCTGCTTGGTTACAGGGAGTACACTCCGCACAAGTGGCCAAAGTCATTGCCTTGATCCGTGCATGCCTCGTTTTGGAAAGAATTCTAGTCACAGTCTATACAGATAGCCAGTATGGTTTAGGGGTGGTTCATGATTTTGGACAGCTATGGTCTCAGAGAGGGTTCCTAACATCATCTGGGTCCCCGATATGAAATGGGGAGTATGTGAGACAACTGTTGGAAGCTTTGCAATTGCAAAGAGAGGTGGCTGTCCTTAAATGCACAGCCCATGGAAGGGGAAATGATTTTGTTACTGTTGGAAATAGGTACACTGATGAAGTTGCACGCTACTGTGGTTTTCATGCATGTGTTTTCAATGAGGAATATACTGGTGAGAGTACAGAGAACACTGAACTCAACATGATGCCACAGCCGCCGGCACATTGGATGAATTGAGGTATTTGCAAATGGAGGCCACAGAGGAGGAAAAAGCAGTTTGAATCAGAACAGGTTGTGAGAAGGGGAAGGGTGACAAAAGGGAGTCAGCTGATGGCAGGGCGGTATTACTGGATTGTTTGTTACATCCAATGGTGAGGCAGATTCAAGGAGCAACTCATATAGGAAGGGATGCAATGGTGAACTTGTTCAGACAGACTTGGTTCAATCCAGGGTTTCGGGTGTTTGCGGAAGCTGTGTGTCATTGGTGTGTGCTGCGAAGAAGACTGTTGATGCCTTGAGCCACATTGGCAGATCAGGGGTTACCTTTAATCAAATCCAAATGGATTTTGTTGAGATGCCTCTGTGTAATGAATTGAGATATATTCTGGTTATTGTGTGCATATTTTCTCAATGGGTCAAAGCCTACCCAAGTAGGAGATGTGACAGCCTCACAGTAGCTAAGTTGTTGGTGAGGGAACTCAACCCTTGATTCAGATTTCCAACTACATTAGAGTTGGATAGAGGAACACAATTCCACAATGAAGTTATGAAGTTGCTGTGCATCACCTTGAATGCAGCTCAAAGACTGCGTTGTAGCTACAGGCCATAGGCGTCAGGAATAGTGGAGCAGGTCAACAGTACCTTGAAATCGAGGCTTGCCAAATTGTGTGCTTTGATATCTATGAAATGGCCTGATGCTTTACCTTTAGTGCTAATGAGTCTGCACATCATTCCTGACCGGAGGACTGCGTTGTCACCCCATGAGATACTTTTGGGAAGAGCAATGTGTTTGCCTGCTGTGCCTGCTACAACATTAGTGAACATCGCTGATGATTTGGTACTTGAGTACTGTAAAGGATTGGCTGCGGTGTCTGTTCTGTGTCCCATCAGGTTGAAGCAGCGACTGCAAAGATCTCAAAGGATCTCTGGCACAACCTATACCTTGGAAATTGGGTTCTCATCAGAAAGCACATGAAAAAACTGTCTTGATTCTTGTTGGCGTGGGCCACATCAAGTGATACTGGTGACTACAACTGCTGTGAAGTGTGACGGAGTACCGAATTGGGTTAATGCCTCTCACACCCAACAAGTTTTTGGTCCCGCTGAAGAAACAGCTCCTCTCCCAGAAGAACACCCAGCCATGACCGAGGGATCACGGGAAGGGACAAACCAAGCTGCATATGTACATGAAGAGGCTGGATGCACACTAAGTCTATCTGAGGGGGGTCAAGCTACACAAGACTTTGATATAGACTCTGAGTGAGACGGTAACATTGCGAATGACAGAGTCTGACTCAGTGGAAGAGACAGGTGTGACACGTGGTTGTGTGCAGTTGAGGATCAAACATGCTGCAGGTGAGACCTGGCCTGTGAGGCAGTGAAGAAGGAACCTGGGACTTGCAGCTGAAATAGAACTTGCACCAATAAGTGAGTCTGCCGAGTCCGATCTAAGTGAGACCCAACAAAACACAGAAAGGGAAAGAAGATCCAGGAGAGCTCCAGTGCTGTGTCAGAGATATTCCTCTCCTGAGTGGACCTATCTCGTTGCAAATGCCAGGGGAGCAAGGTCTGAGGATTAGGTGCTGATTGTCAAGATCTTGCTGAGAGTTCCTGGGACTGAAGCAAATGCTCTTCTGTTGTTAACTGTTCCTTTTCCACCAAGGCTAAGTGGCTCCCTCTGATTTTGGAAGACATTGAATTTCCAAGCTTCGGAGCACCACAGTCTCCTCAAGAGATGGCAGCACTGAGAGCTGAACTGTTACAAAGTGTTATTGAGGAGATTGTCACTGACCTAGTAAGAGATGTAAATTGAACTTTGATTGTAAATAATTGGCCTGAAGAAGATAACCTAGGCCCCAGTGGAAGAAGAAAGAGGGCAAGGGAGGTCTTCCAAGATGTGTAAATACTGTAAAGCAGAGGCTGTTGAAACAAACTTTCCAAGACTTCAAAAAGAAGTAGCTCGAGAACGTTGTCACATGTGGAGACACATAGAGACTCCGCTTGTTCATCCTCTTTTGAACAGTGACTTGAGCTACTCTAAAAACACTGAGAAATGTGCAAAAATACAAAAGGGGAAAAAAATTGCATTGTGAATAGCTGTAATATGCTCCTCACTGGTAGTTATAACAACACTACAGTCCATGCAATACGTGGCCATTCTTGAAAACTCTGGAGCCATTTCTGCTGCAGTAGTCTGCACCTTTGAAGATACTTTTTGGCAGGGAATTGTTATTGCTGGTGCCATTTATGTAAATGGACCTCCAGCCCTCCCTCTACTTGATTGCCAGTTAGAGATGTTTTCTATGTTAGGATTTAAGATGATCAACCATGGACGTTATCCCACATGAAAATGTTGTATTCATCTCTCAAGAGTGGATCTTTTCACAGAGTGTGCATTGTATTAGTTTTGGAGCGGTCTTTGATTCCTGTTGGGTTTAGGTACAAATGGGAAATTTTATGGGTGTTTGATGGTTATGTTCTATTCGCAAGTTATTTTTTTTATTGGTTTTGTTCAATGTGTTGTTAAAATAAAGTTAAACAATTATGTTACTAAACAGATATACTCAAACTTTGTGTAAAATATGTTTAAATATCTTGTTTATATTTTGTCATTTGTATTTTTGACTACTGATGTCACTGTAACCTTCGGTGATGCTGTGAAGAAGAAAAATGCATTTTTGATGTAGTTATTGCGACATATGTATACAAAGGGGAAAGTTAAATTAGTATCTTGCTAAATATCTACACTGAAACTTTATGCAAAATATGGCTATATATGTGTTTTACAATTTGTCAAAAACACCCAGTATCCGAAGTGTGTTCTTGGCAATGACACTCAAAGAATCATACAGTCACTACCTGTGTATTCATTAAGGAGGTCCTTTCTCCACTACTCTGCAAACACACCTCCTGGCATAGTACAAGTTGGTGAATGAAGCCCCCTTGGCTATTGAGAGTCGCTGGGGCCAAATACCCCCTTTGTTACCTCCAGGAAGTCCCACACAGTCAGTTTGCTAAGAGGTTTTTGGAGACCATGCCCCCTTTCTGCAGCACTCTGCAAACCCATCTCCTGGAAAACTACCAGTTGGGGAATAAAGTTTAAAAGGACATTATTGTTCGGCTCAGGTTTCACGTGGAAAAAAACAGAGAAATTTAGCAGTTCCAGTTACCTGAGCTAGTTTTAACTTATGCCGCTGCAATGCACTGCTTATGACTTCACATGGTACATCTATCATGACATAGTCAGTGACATCACTGATAACATCACTGATGGCATCTCAAATGACATCACGGATTACATCACTGATGACATCATCCACAAAATCACTAACACCCCCACTCACACCCCATAGAACCTTTCATGAGCTACTCCCACGTAACCATTCATAAACCCATTCACAGATCCTTACAAGAACTTACACAACCACTCTCTGATTTATAGATCTACACACACATCCACTCCCTTGCCCATGCAGCCACTCATACACCCACTCATTCACTAATACAGCCACTGGCATATCCACTCATACACCCATACAGCACTCACACACTGTCAGTCACCCATAGAGATACTCACACACCTACTCACTCACCCATACAGTCAATCACACAGCCACTTACTTACCCTTACACTCATGCACCCACTGAATTATTCATACACGCATTCATATTAATTGGTATATCTATTTAACACTCAAACTTTTTTTTTTTAACTCACAATCACTGGATGATGTCATCAGTGTTGTAAGTGGTGATGTTATGAGTAATATCATCATTGATGTTGTTTGTGATGTCATCAATACTGGGGGGGGGGGGGGTACCAGATATGGTTTGTGGAGCAAAACGTAACCAATAAATTCCAGTGTGTTCATGCATTTGGGACAGAACCATAACTCAGTTTTTGAGCGAAATATATATATGTATATATCAAACATATTAAACATACTATTCATTTATTGCTACAAACAGAATGTTTAATAAAAAGGATATTTTTACCTCAGGAAGGGTTTCAATAAAATCATGAATATTCGCGGCTTTGGCTGCCTCTTCAATCTCCTCCTCACTAACAATTCTGCTGTTGTCACCGTACTGAATATTTTCAGCAATGCTGCAGTCAAATAGGACAGGCTCTTGAGATACAATACCCAACTGGGACCTGAACCACTGCACATTCAAGGATTTTGTATCAATTCCATCTGCAAGCTGCATGGATAAAAGCACAAGTGTGTTTTATGCAAACCGTATTTTGAAAGAAACACAAGTAGTGTAATAAAATAAATGAATGGTGATTAAACACGAAAGGAGAAATATTGCATTCAGATTCATCCCAGAGTACATCTTCATATTTACTTTACTACTTTGAGAAAGAAAACATTCATGAACAATAGAAGAAAAAGCAAAAGTACATTTTGATTAGTGTACTTAAATTAGTCAATTAATGTGCACTTTTCCCCTTATTTAAGAAAAGGGATTTGATTCACAAAGAAGTCAGATATTTGGATATATATATTAACTCTTTTGTTTGAAGCATATTTTTGGCTTTTTGGAATTCACAAAATATTCTATCTGTATTCCTGGAAAGCCGGGACTGTTGACACTTTCATCGAGAGCTCGCACACTAAAACATGTATGCATTAGGAAATGTAGCAAATGCACATCTCCTAGGGGCAGATTTACAAGCCCCTTGCGCCACTTTTGCATCACTTTTTCCATGTTAAAAGTGACGCAAAAGTGGCGCAAGGGGCTTGTAAATCTGCCCCCTAGTGTGTAAATGTGACGCATCAGTGCATATTCCAACTTGAGATTCTCTCCATATCAAAATAATGTTCCAGTGTCTCTTCACACCCATGCCTTTTTCGCTGCTTCATGGATATTTTCACCCTTAAAAATAGATTTCATCCTTCTGCAAACCAATAGTACATCACTGACTAAAGGTTTGCAAACACCCAATGCATCTGGTTTGATGAGCATTTTTTACCATATTTTGCATTTTCTCTAATGCTGGAATGACCACAGTGTACTTAATATGATATTAGTATATGATGCTATTTACTCACACAGAAGCTTGATTGCAGCATACCAGTGTTAGTTTATGAGGGAAAATTCATGTTTTCCAAATTACTAAGCTGAATGTTCACTCATAAGTTAAGATATTTACTAGGTCAGACTTAGGCCCACAAATAGCTTTCAAGTGTGCCCTTGCCATCCTCCTTCCATCGAGGACAGCAATAGTGGTGGATTCCCTCCGCAGAAATCAGTTTGCATTATTATACTAGGAATGCCAAATGGGGTAGATAATGGCTTTATTTGATTAATCACTTTGTCAGGTGATAACCCTAGGGGTAGTAATGCATTAAGAACCTAAATAAATACTCTCTGAAAAACAGATTTCACTCGAGCAGTACATAATACTGCTGATCAAAAATATACTTTGATTCCTGCTACAGAAAAAAAGGGCTCCGACGCATAAATCATTAGACCTTCGCTACCTTGGTTTTATTGATCATGTATATATTATGGATTGTATCCAATTTAGCACCAGCTCAAAGTTCACTTTTATTTTGGTTGTTGACATGCTATCATTATGTGTTTATGTTTGTGTTTAATTTTTCATATACTGAGGATTGATATTGATAGTAATAGCTTTAATTTTCAACATAGTGTACTAATTGTGGTATTGCAGTGGAAACCTTTGCTTTGATTTATTTAGTTGTAATATGTTGTCGGTAAGAAATTAAGTTATTACTTGCAAAGGATGTGTGTCCTTTACAAGTAATGAGTTGGCGCTTTCTCTTTATTGGGAACCAAGGACCCCATTGTAGCACTTGTAGTAGAGCAGTCCAAGGTCTACTAAGGTGAGGTGGTCTGGGCTAATACCCCAGCTCGCTGCTACACAAAAACAACACTCAATAAATCATTGCTGAGTCTTATGAAAAGGAAAAGTACTTTATTACACATACTATGCTTTATTTAAAAACATATACAATCAGGTAGATCGAAATACCTTTGGTGACACCTTCAGGGAAGTTCACATCCTTCATCAAACCCTCCACCCATAATTATACCCCCTACCTGTACTAGATCCAATGTCACAATATAAAGGATTGTCATTAAAAATAAGGTAGGCCTCTGGCAGGGTGTCACCACATTAGTAAAAGCAGAACATGTTATAATAAGAAGTGTGTAAAATTTGCAATCTATTTTAGCACAAAATGTGACCTCACATCAGTTTAGGATGAATGTACACAAATTAACTGTCAACAACAGTTGCACACGTTCTGTTATTCTCATGTGAATTTTACAATTCATTGCTCCATTCACTGGTGTGTAATTACACGAAGTGAAGTAATTGCATAATTTCTGGAAATTTGCACAAATTGAAATCAATGGGGATACTGTTCCTTTTATTATAAAACTTGCATGGTCAATCATCAACATTGTTAATAAAAGATTATATGTCACAGAGTCTTATTTCTATTTGTATGCTGCTGCCATTGCAGTTTTAGGATCAACCACCATCAACAACCTTGCTGTCAATGACTCAGCTCCAGATTTAATTAGCAAGCGAATTTCTCTTGGACCATTCATGTAACCCCCTCGGATTTAGGGCAAATTATGGTGGGGCATCTTCTCGGGAGACTGCAGCAAACTCTGCAGCCCTCTACCATACTTATTTAATAACTTTGGGTGGCTCCTTAGTGGATCACCACAAAAGCTATTATGCAAATATTTTAGCCCTCATGTTATGCTCCACAGTTTAAGGCGTGAATAAATCAGCTCCCTTGCAATGAGTTTCTTTTTTTATAATATTGTGGCCTCATACTGCATTTTTTTTTCATTACCAGGTACCCGTGCCTACTCAGACACCTAGGTGTATATCCCATTTGTGGCTGCAGGGAGAGACCCAAGGCCTTCACAGACACTGCGGTTCCCCTGCACACCTTCACTCACCCATTGCAGGTTCCAGTAACACTCCCTGCCTCTCCCTACCCCTGCTTTGGGAGGGAGTAAGCTATCTCACTTAGACTGTTGCCCAGAATTGGGAGTAAGTTTTGCCAGTTCTGCCAGTGCACATGAGGCAATTTGCTTGTATGCCCTACCCCCGACACAGGCACAGGGCGTATAATGCATCCTGCACTGGATGGTGTTAAAGGACATCAGACTTTAAGGGCCAGGAGTAGTCGAGGGAGAGGGCCCACCACATTCCCCCTACCACCAAACCTGTAAATGAAGCAGATTGCTCCAGCTTGTGGGGTATTGGTTCTCTCAGGGAGAGTTTTAAGATTTTTGTACTCATTTTCCGCTCAGTCCCACCTGAGAACAATATTTCAGAGGCCTATTTCACCAGACCAATATGGCCAATTCCACTGATTTTGATCTATTGTTTGCTCTTGGGAACCAGTTCAGAGCCAGAAGAACATTTTCTTCAGTCCCCTGTGCTCCAAAGGTATTTGTGTTTGCTTGACTGTTGTTGCTCTCTTCACCTGACCTGTACTCTGCCTGGGCTCCTGATGTTCTCTGTAGCTTGGTGAGCATCTTCAGCAGCATCTCCTCAGTCTTCAACCTCCCTGCTGCATTCCCTAGGCCCCAGAGCTTTGCATGATTTGCAGGGCACCTGTGTGACAGCAACAGGGTCAGGGGCCAGTCCAAAGAAGTCCCAGGGACCCCTTTAGGGTCCCCCAGATAGTCTATTTCTCCTACTGTTTCTTAGAGGGCATTTAGAAGCCATTGCCACTGGCCCTGGAGAGCCTGGGTGCAATCAAAGCCCTTCAATCCATCTTCTCAGTGGGATAAGATGGCTTCTCCTTCCAGATGGGCATTCTTTTGCTGTCATCTCACCTGCTGTCCAGTGTCCTCTGAAGTGACTCTCCCTTGAGAAGTGGGGGTAGATTGTTTTGGAAGGTAGGCATCTCTACCTAATCAGGGATGTTATACCCAAACATGCCCCAACCCTCCTGCACAGCATTCTAATACATTTAACAATGGTGACTTCAAGTGGTCTATGAAAAGACACAGCTGCCTGATCATTTCCCACCAAATGTTCAAAAGGAAGCCCCTCCTGTGTTTGGCTCATGAGGTCTGTCTTTGATCCTTTGTTTTTATGGACCTTGGTTTGTACCAGCCAGGTGCAATGTGAAAAGTTCCCACAAGCAGATTTCTTCTCCACCCATTCCTTTCCCAGGAACTGGACCATGTACTGTTAATGGCTCTATTATATGGAGAGGCCTTTAATCCTCCTGCTGTCCAGAAGGGTACTTAACTTGGCCTAGTAGGGGGCACAAAGTCTTGGAATCCAATCTTTACTGAGCCCTGGAAATAAGACAACTCTAAAAGGGGGTAGAGTACAGGTATCATCAAAAGTGACAGTGGATATTCACTCAGTATACCTGCTTTCTAGGCGTTAGTATGGCGAACCATTGAAGTGTGCATATTTTACTCTAAGGTAAAATACAGTGAGCCCAAAATCCTTTCAGTAAGCACTACAGACTTACACTATAAATGCCTACTCACACTATAAAGCATAGACAAGGTCACCACCAATCCCTAAAGGGCCCCTCCATTAACAGGCTACTTTCAGACAAATATCGGACTGAGCTAGATGATATTCTTACACGCTCATCCCGCGCAATAACACACACACACACTTGTGCTCATATGTTTGTGCGTAAGCAGCCCAGAGTGTCTTACCCTAGCTGTGCAGCATCAGACACATTCTAAAACACAGACACTAGTGGTTGGCATTCTCATTTTCAGAGAACTTACAAAGAGTGAGACTCAGTTGGTGAGATTCCCTCAGTTTCAATCTGAAAACAGTTAGTCAGAAAGTAAAAAAATCAAAGGGCAATTAAATGGGCTGAATACATTTCCTACATTCTCCTTCCATTAAAGGCAGTAATCCCTTTAACAATTACATAATACATCATGGTTAAGGTTTGCTTTTTATGATGGTCATAACAAATAGATGAATATGAGAGCTTATTTCTTGACATTTTTGTGTGAGAAAAAACAAATGTTGAGCACATTTACTCTCAATTTCCTTTGGAGATGTGATAACTTAACATCCCATCACATTTCCATGATGGTTGCTCATAGTAGACAGCACAGTAACATCTGTGTATTAATACGTTTCTTGCTGATTTGTAATGTAAAAAAGGATTTACAGATATTCAACATCTCTCAGGAATTGCTTCAAGATACACTTACTCCCAGAAAGGTCTATGCAAAATCAAGCCCTCAGAATGGAGGTCAGTGTCTTCTTAAGGTATCTTCCATAAACACAAGCAAAATTTTATTTATGCTGTTGCAATCTTCTGTCACTGAGGCTGGCTCAACCACACTTCTGTGCCCGACTTCACCACTGCAAAACCTAAAGGATACAAGATCACCCACTGTGATCACATCACCAAATAGAGGGATCTCTATCAGACACAAGGAATCCATCCAATGTACCACCACAAATGATGACATCACCCCAGCAATGGAACACCTCAATTTCCAACTAAAAACAGATAGCAAAACCTCCATCAGAAGCACCCTTGCCGACAGTCCTCCAGGATCACAAACAGCTTTTGGCAACTTCATATGTGACTTCATTGCACCCCTCACCATAGACTTCAACAAATACATTTTCCTGACAACCTCAACTTCCATCTCGATGACCTGAATGACATCAACACTACCAACCCCTTAAACAGCATGAGCAACATCAGGCTCACCCAACTCGACCATGACCCAACGCACACATCAGGCATCATGCTAGACCCCATCTTCATCTCCAGCAACCAGATCAGCCACACCAACCTCACCTTGACCGACCACGCCATCTTCCACTTCCAGATCACCATCTCATGGACCTCCATCTCAAGTCTGCCCAATGCCCACTACCACAGCTGGAGTAAAGTCTCAATGTTTGCATGCATCAATACCCTCAACACCTCCAGTCCCATCTCTTCCAATAACCTAAACAAGATCAGAAACTTTTAGATTACCAAATGCACCAATAGGGTCGCTCCCATCAGTGACAACACCAACAGAAGATCCACCAAGCAGGCTAGCTGGTACACTGAACACCCCAGAACCACCAAATTACACTGTAATCAACTGAAAAAGACATGGTTTACGAGCAGGGACATGGCTGACAAGACCTCTTTCAAGACAGTCCTCAACCTCTACCGCAGACAGTTGATAGAATAGCTTCACATATTGAATCAAGCTCCAATAACAGCAAATAATACTTCAACATCATCAAATAATTCTCCAACCCCTCAGCTGTAACAAACAATATTTCTCCCTGACAGGAACTCTGTGACAACCCTGCATACATCTTCCATGACAAGAATGCCCACATCTACCGAAACTACAAACCCCAGCCCAAGGCCAGCAACTTCTTCAAGCAAACACCACAGACATCCAACTGACTGAATGGAGCCAGCTAGACCCACAAGACACTACCGCCATCATGAACTCTGTCTACTCAGGGGCCCCAACTGCCCTCACCAATATCTTCAACCAACATAAAGCCAGAATCAGCCACATAATCATCACCTTATTCAACACCTGTATAGCCATAGCCACATTCCCTGAGGACTGGAATCATGCAGAAGTCAATTCCCTCCTAAAGAAACCATCAGCGGACCGCAGCAGACTCATCAACCGACCTCCCTGCTCCCATTCCCGGCCAACGTATGAGGTAAATCAATGAACCAGCAACTTTTCTCAAATCTGGAATGGAACCGCCTACTCAACTCCTCTCAATTCATTTATGCAGCAAGGAAAGCACCGAGACAGCCCTCAAAGGAGCGACCATTGACATTTGAGCACTACTTGACTGAGGAGAGAATGCATCTCTGATCCTCCTAGACTTGTCAGCAGCCTTCGATATGGTCTCCCAGCACACACTCATCAAAAGACTGCACAACATAGGCATCCAAGGATCAACTCTCAGATGAATCACCTCCTTCCTCATCAAAACAAAGCAAAAAGTCTGCCTTCCCCCTTCACCTGCGAACCCAAGGAAATCATCTGTGAAGTACCCCAAGGATCTTCGCTCAGTCCCACCCTCTCCAACACTCAAATGACCCCTCTGGCTAGCATAGGTAACATTCTCTGACTCAACATCATATCCTACACCAATGACATGCAACTCATCTTCCTCCTCTCCCTCTCTGAAGACCAAATTCCACCACTGCATGACAGACATTGCCAGCTGGATGAAGAACAACTGCCTGAAGCTTAACACACACAAGACAGAGGTACTGATTTTCGGAAACAAAAGCTTCTCATGGGATGCATCTTGGTGGCCCTCAGAACTCAGACCTACTCTTACTCCCACTAACCATGCTAGGATGACAAGCCAACCATGACGACCCAGGTTAACTCCATCTCTTCCTCCTGCTTCGCCATCCTCTGCATGCTTTGCAAGATTTTCTAATGGCTACCCCAAATGTCAGGCACACCATCACCCAGGACCTCATCTCCAGCCAACTGGACTACGGCAATGCTCTCTGCATAGGAATAGCAGCTTACCTACCCTGATGACTACAGACCATACAGAACGCTACAACCATACTCATCCTGGATTTCCCTAGATGAATCCACATCACCCCCTACCTCTGGGTACACCACTGGCTCCCAGTACAGAAAAGATGGCAGTTCAAGCTCCTGGCCAACTTATACATGGCCCTACACAACTGCAACATGCCTACTTAAACCACCACCTGAACGTCCATCAGCCCACCCAACACCTCAGTCCTGCTTCTCTTTCTCTAACTGACCTCCTGCATCCAACATAGCAGATTCAGAGGTTGCTCCTTATCCTACCTAGCAGCAAAGGCATGGAACGAGCTACTGTTTCATCTACAGACCTTCCCATAACTTCCAGAGTTATTAAAGTCCCTGTAGACCTGGCTATTCGGCTAATCAACTGGACCCTGCCAGTACCTAATTGTTTGTTTGATTGAATCTTGCAGAGTTTCTCATAATTTGCATTACGATTATGTGCAATACATCAGATGACATCATTGTACCAAGTTAAATAATGAAGGTTTCAATCTGGTAAGTATCCCATTGTTAGAGCACAGAACAAGCAGCTTTTGTTTGTATCACATGCAGGATTCATTTAGAGTTAAAAAAGCACAAAATGCCGGAACAGCATTTTGCAGAATTATACAGAAAAGGTGTGCATATTACACAATATTGACAGAGCAAATGACCCAAGTTCCAGGCTTACTAACTTACTGACCATTAACATTGACAAAAAGAAAGCTTGCAAGGAGCAGAGGCATTGAGCAACTTTCTGGAACAGTGATGTGAACATGTCAGAATGTGAAATGTGAGTTCAGAATGGAAATGTGCAGAAAAAGTACAAAGGATGTATATATCATAATCAAAAGTTTGAATTAGCAACATTCCTTATGAGCGAGATAGTTGTCAGACGTCAATATTGGCATCATTTTGTATATGAGATTGACAGGGATTAGCCTGACAGTCACATTCTGGGAAAAACTGTATTTTCTATAGTGGTAAGTTATTAACACTCAAACAACAGTGGTGCAATTGTCTAGTATAGAAGAGGGAATTGAGCATACTTATGAAGTATAATCTAAGACAGAGGAGAGGACAAAGGCAAAAGAAATCAATCAACCTCTCAACTTATAACAAACCACACTCATGATTGATGAAAAACACTGATACACTGACCCTTTATAACATTTTCCCACTGCTTTTAAAGAAATGCTCTCACCCACGTGTTTTGGCATTCTTCATCATAGAGCATGGTTCACACATATTATATATTTGTATGTACAAAGGTGAAGCTCAGTCATTTGTTATTAGTTTTACAATATACTTTGGAATCTGGATAAAGAAAATTAAAACTTCTAAATAGGATACACACTAATATTCAAGGTATTTTTGGGACCCTTAAAAGTATTTTAAAAAAATAACAAGGTGGATGGTCTCAGGTTATATATCAGCCTGCCAACTCTTTGCATGTGTCAACATGTTTTTTGGGCTATTAATTCTTGCAAGGTATCTTTAACATGGGTTTGACCTAGGTCTGTTTGATGGACGCTTAAAAGAGTCCTGTTTCTATGCTAACTGTGTAGAGAATTGCATAGAAAAGAACCAAATGGTTAAACTGTTATCTGTAATGTTTTCAGAGTGGCACTGATCATAACGGGCACACTCATGATGTTGTTAGCAGAATCCTAGCATTAATTTCAATGCAGGTAAAAAATAAGGAGTCTTCAGAAGTTTGTCATTACATTTAAAAAACCATACATTCAAATTAGGGAAAATATTTTTTCACTTTTAAAGAGTAGAATGTTGTGCATTGTTATTTATTGAACGCACACTAATTTGGAATAGTATAAGGAGCATAGTACATCCTACAGTTGAGTTTTGACTACATGGTATGGGCCTTATGGTTGTCTGCCAAATTGTTGGACTGTTTTGATTTTAAGTATTTTCTCTTATACATAACGGAGCATTTTACTAGAATATGTTCTACGGATGCAACTATTTTTATGTCTGCATATTCTCTTCTGCAGTGAATTTTATTAAGGCTGTTAATTAGCACTTTTTAGTCTGACAAAATGTATAGAACAATATTTGTATTAAAAAATAGACTTTTTCAATATTTCTATACATTACTTTGTGATAATAATGCATAAAATTTATTTTCCTTTTGGTGGGAATTTATTTTGAAATTTTACCTATAGAAACATAATTGTATTTAATATGATTCCAATCAAGATTAATTTCACAACTGTTTTTTTTGTTTTTTATTATTTTTAAAATAAATATGTAAAATGTATTCCCATTTATATTTCATATAAAAATATCTTAGTATTTATTTTCACGGTATTAATATTTTATTTTCCCTCTTCTGTATTAAGGATATTTAGTAAATGTAGTGTATTTGAACTAACGTCTAACCATTTTTTTTTTCTGATAATAGAAGTATAAGGTATTTAATTGTAGTATAAATCTTCAAATTCATTTAGAAAAAACGTTGTTCTAGTGTAGAAAATTGACAAAGAGGGACTAAGAAGTGGATGAGAAGTGTAAGTTTTTAATGAAGGAAAAATATTTCAGCCGTGCTTTATATAGAAAAGGGATTACATCAACCAAAAGAGTAAGAAATCTGTTATATGATTGCAGAGGTCTACTCTTTTTGTTGACAGTGATATGTTCTAGTCAGAGTGTTCCATAAAGTCTTCAGAGGTAGTGATTAAAAGAGGAATGCATAATGATAGCCCCCTTGTGTTTGATAAAGTTCCGATTCTCCTATTACAATAGCTTGGAAAATTAACATTTTTCAACCTTTTATATATACATTTCTGGGCTTTCCACCTCCGTGAAAACTAGACACCCTCCTCATCCGCATCTCTCTTCATTCAACATGCAATGGAGTTGAATGTCAGAAATGCAAAGGAGGGAGATGTTGGCTGAAGACACACAATAGAGTGGAGGAAAGACACCTGTGATAGAAATGATTAAACATTTATTTAGGGGAGTTTAGGAGTATTGACCTGGTGAGAAGCAAAGGAGAGGAAAGCCGGAAGAAGAAACCAAATCAACATATTAAAGTTAAAAGGTTGGTGGTAATAGAGGGAAAAGCGTGGGATTGCATTTCACATTTTTAAATGGGTTTACCAATGAAAAGGAGAGTTTCTTCTGCACTTTCCCTTGAATTACTCACAGCATATCTGCCATAGTGTGCAGGATTTACTGAATTCAGAACGTTATCCCTTTAATAAAGACCAGCAGACATGGTTGTTCAAGAGGCATATGAATGTATAGGATTTTTACATAGAGTACAGGCAAACCTTCCTGAAAGGTAGAGGAGAGGTCAAAAGTACAGTTAAAGACAATGAGTGATTTGTCACTTTGAGTACAGTGGATTCTTTAAAAAATTGTGCCTTCAGCACTTTTTTTAAAAAATGGAACAGGATTCGGTTAGTCTCAAAGCTTGGAAGTTTTCCAGATCCTGGGTTCATAGAAAGGTCTGTTTCTTTTTATTTTTCTCTTTTGTACTTCTTTATCTTCATTGTGATGGTGTACTGCCTGCAGGTATGCTGCAAGACACCGGGGCAATGACCTTGTCAGTCAGCTAGGGAGGTTATCATAGCTTTGTAAAAGATGCTTGTTTTAAAGATGGTTTCAAGGGTAGCCAGAGAAGTTCAAATAGGTTGGACGGTTTGTGATCATCATTCTTCTACCCCTTGATTTGGCTCTTAACTAGGTTGCCTTTAAGAGAAGTAGTGTGGAGCTTGAAATGTCAGGGAGGACGAACTTGTCACCATTTCATTACATGAGTGGGAGGGGATGAAAACAGTTCAAAAGTCACTATTCAGAGAGCAACAGACTTATGGTCCTCACTAGAGCAAACTGCTACGAGGCCCATGTTCTCCTGTTGATGTGTTCCGTTTGAGAGAGGTTGAAGTTCAGGAAGAATCTGAATGAATTGTTATCGGGTGAAAGTAAGAGTTCTGATCTATCCAGTTTTATATTGTTGAATCAGCTTTGGACTATTTGATGCTTGTTAATCACACCGAATAGCAAGCTATTCGATGCTGGTGCAGTTGAGTTTCACATAGGTGCTAGGCAGGTCTAGAAAGGGGCAGGCAAAGCTTGATACATTTGAACTCTGGAGAATTGAGACTTTCTAGTTGTGTATAAAATGCATATTGATCAATTTTGTTTCATCAATACGTAGAGTCCCAAGGCATTCAATGTGAAAGTTAAATAAGACAGCAACATGATGGAATCCGGGGATAACCCCATAGCTTATGGTGAGCTCCTGAGGTACAAAGGTATCTGGAAGTACCCTTGTGAAATGCTGTTTGTGTTGTTTTGGATAGGTAGGAGGAAACTTAGTGAAAGAACTTTGTCAGTAAATCCCATTGAATACTCTAAAACTTCATGGAACGTTTGAGGTTGGAATATACGAAAACATTGAGGATGACTGAAATTTCCAGAAATATCATGCAAATCATCTTTATCTGTGGTCAACAAGAAATAGTTTGCAATTTGGAACTTAGCTTTCCGTGTGCTGCAGTGTGATCTGAAACTCAACTGGCAGTCCTGCAGGAAATTGATGGTGCTAAAGTTATCTTGGAGATATGGATAGACTGCTGAACAGTTTTGCTGCTGTTTATCTCATTCTTATGATAGTTCAGGCTCTCAGAAATAGCCTCTAGTGTTTTGAGCCTAGTCCATTATCCATTTATGATATTAAACTTCGACCTGAATAGTGCTATCTCAAAGGGTCTACTGCTACACCCACTCAAGGGAAGGACGGTTTCTTGATCAGTCCCCGCATAAAGTCAGTAGTAGTAGTTGTCACGGAATGCACTGTTTCAAGATTGAAAAGGAAAGAGTGAGGTCAGTCAAATAGATGTTTAATGAAGGACTGCAAATCAGTGAGAGGGAGCAGCATACAAATATAATCATCTGTGGTAAACATGGGGTTCTCCAGTAGAGGCTCTGCAATTCGTCGGCTGAAACAAATGCTGTTCAAAAGAGAACACACCATACACAATAGATGCTGACATGACTACATTTCACAGAATTGAAATAAGGCTTTTATGCAAAACAAATCTTTTTCCAACAGGTCAAGAAATTCTCTTTCCTACAATGATGGCAGAGAGTTGGGAAAGCCCCAAAATAAATGTTAATTTATAATGGTAATTTGCTTGCTTCAATTGATCAATTCCACCTGAAAATAAGAACAAAGTCATCAGAGTGCATAGATCTTTTTGAAACACCCTAAAAATATTGGTGATTATTGGCTCTTTAGATTTACATTGCTTAGCAAATGAAATCATAGGTACATGCAACTGGGTAAGATCCCATTATATAATCAATTAATTTAGAGAGAAATTAAAAACGTATGTTTACAATTCAGATGAAGTAATGTTTTGACTTACCACATGTCCATCTATGGGATCATAAAACCTTTCAAGGAGCTGAATTGTGGTACTCTTTCCACAGCCACTGCATCCAACCAGGGCAAGAGTTTGGCCTTGTTTAACCCGTATGTTAAGTCCCTGCAAAACCTGGACCTTTGGTCTTGTTGGATACACAAATCTGGTGTCTCTAAATTCAATATCCCCAGAAAAATTATCCTAAAAGGAGCAGAAAACACACAGTAAATAATTGCATATAAGGGGAATAGCACAATTTTAATGGATATTCTTCTTCCTGTTGTAAATACAATTAGAATAACATTGTGATTCACTAATTCACTTTTGCCATACCCTGACTGATTACCTGTGCAGTGGCAGCCAGTACGGTATGGGGGTGGCAGGGCAAGGGTGGGGGCAGCATCTCCTTCACGCGTCTTCCAGGAAATACCCAGGCTCCCCTGTGCCTATCACAACGCTGCAATGCAGTACTGTGATTGGTAAGCTTCCAACTCCCCTGAGCTAATCACAGCGCTGCAATGCAGCATTGTAATTGGTCTGATCGCAGTAGTTTCACGATCAGATGGTAACTGGGAGCCTGGGCATGTTCTCCACCCAGGCTGTAATGCAGCCTGTGTGGAGAGCATGCAAAGTTACCATGACTGTTTGGCCGAGCCAAAGCATCATGCGCATTTTAGAATGCAGCAACCACTTATCCTTCTCAACATCACGGAAGCCAAGCCCGACCCACCCTAACCAAATGAAACAAAAAATAAAATCATAATAATTTCAGTTAGAGCGGTGGGGTGACGCTCCCCTGCCTTAGCAGAGGAGCTGCCAGTGTACCTGTGTCATAGTCAGGTGCACCAAGTGCCTCCTGGAAATGCTTGCTACGAAAACCCTCAGCATCACTTGATCACACCTCAGATGCCGAGGGGGTTTTACCAGCAAATAGAATACTCCACCCTAGCTCCTCCTGTTGATGTGTTTGGTACATTTCTGTGTAGCTGCACCAGAGTCTATGTATAGCAATGATACTGGAGTCACATGATGATATTGATATGGGGTATTGAACTGTGCTAATACTGTGACAAATATTAAGTATTCTCTGGTCTCTTGATAATACTGATAATCAATAGTGTACAGGGTGCTGCCACAAGAGTTACTGGATGCTAGTGGTAGTGAGACACACTTAATGTCACTGATACTGTAAAGCACTGGATAGGAAGACAATTGGACTTCT
This sequence comes from Triturus cristatus, assembly GCF_964204655.1. Lineage (NCBI taxonomy): Eukaryota > Metazoa > Chordata > Amphibia > Caudata > Salamandridae > Triturus > Triturus cristatus. Next base: position 258,279,586 of record NC_140593.1, on the reverse strand, counting down.
AAGTGAAAATTAAACAATGCTCCCACTATGCCACTGCTGCAGTGGGAGACACCTAATATATGAAATCATAGGGAACACTGTCCTGTTCTTGAGGGAGGTCACAGCGGCACGGTAGGCGAGCGGACACACGGAAGGAGCAAAGGACTACGGCTCCCAGCAACCTAACTGGCACCGCCCCCTCCAGCCTGCACTTCCGCGCCCGGAGGCGCTAAAAACAAACGGCTCCCTCGGTGGAGCGGGGGTCACAGCGGCACGGTAGGCGAGCGGACACACGGAGGGAGCGAAGGACTACGGCTCCCAGCAACCTAACTGGCACCGCCCCCTCCAGCCTGCACTTCCGCGCCCGGAGGCGCTAAAAACAAACGGCTCCCTCGGTGGAGCGGGGGTCACAGCGGCTCGGTAGGCGAGCGGACACACGGAGGGAGCAAAGGACTACGGCTCCCAGCAACCTAACTGGCACCGCCCCCTCCAGCCTGCACTTCCGCGCCCGGAGGCGCTAAAAACAAACGGCTCCCTCGGTGGAGCGGGGGTCACAGCGGCACGGTAGGCGAGCGGACACACGGAGGGAGCGAAGGACTACGGCTCCCAGCAACCTAACTGGCATCGCCCCCTCCAGCCTGCACTTCTGCGCCCGGAGGCGCTAAAAACAAACGGCTCCCTCGGTGGAGCGGGGGTCACAGCGGCTCGGTAGGCGAGCGGACACACGGAGGGAGCGAAGGACTACGGCTCCCAGCAACCTAACTGGCACCGCCCCCTCCAGCCTGCACTTCCGTGCCCGGAGGCGCTAAAAACAAACGGCTCCCTCGGTGGAGCGGGAGTCACAGCGGCTCGGTAGGCGAGCGGACACACGGAGGGAGCGAAGGACTACGGCTCCCAGCAACCTAACTGGCACCGCCCCCTCCAGCCTGCACTTCCGCGCCCGGAGGCGCTAAAAACAAACGGCTCCCTCGGTGGAGCGGGGGTCACAGCGGCACGGTAGGCGAGCGGACACACGGAGGGAGCGAAGGACTACGGCTCCCGGCAACCTAACTGGCACCGCCCCCTCCAGCCTGCACTTCCACGCCCGGAGGCGCTAAAAACAAACGGCTCCCTCGGTGGAGCGGGGGTCACAGCGGCTCGGTAGGCGAGCGGACACACGGAGGGAGCGAAGGACTACGGCTCCCAGCAACCTAACTGGCACCGCCCCCTCCAGCCTGCACTTCCGCGCCCGGAGGCGCTAAAAACAAACGGCTCCCTCGGTGGAGCGGGGGTCACAGCGGCTCGGTAGGCGAGCGGACACACGGAGGGAGCGAAGGACTACGGCTCCCAGCAACCTAACTGGCACCGCCCCCTCCAGTCTGCACTTCCGCGCCCGGAGGCGCTAAAAACAAACGGCTCCCTCGGTGGAGCGGGGGTCACAGCGGCTCGGTAGGCGAGCGGACACACGGAGGGAGCGAAGGACTACGGCTCCCAGCAACCTAACTGGCACCGCCCCCTCCAGCCTGCACTTCCGCGCCCGGAGGCGCTAAAAACAAACGGCTCCCTCGGTGGAGCGGGGGTCACAGCGGCTCGGTAGGCGAGCGGACACACGGAGGGAGCGAAGGACTACGGCTCCCAGCAACCTAACTGGCACCGCCCCCTCCAGCCTGCACTTCCGCGCCCGGAGGCGCTAAAAACAAATGGCTCCCTCGGTGGAGCGGGGGTCACAGCGGCACGGTAGGCGAGCGGACACACGGAGGGAGCGAAGGACTACAGCTCCCAGCAACCTAACCGGCACCGCCCCCTCCAGCCTGCACTTCCGCGCCCGGAGGCGCTAAAAACAAACGGCTTCCTCGGTGGAGCGGGGGTCACAGCGGCTCGGTAGGCGAGCGGACACACGGAGGGAGCGAAGGACTACGGCTCCCAGCAACCTAACTGGCACCGCCCCCTCCAGCCTGCACTTCCGCGCCCGGAGGCGCTAAAAACAAACGGCTCCCTCGGTGGAGCGGGGGTCACAGCAGCTCGGTAGGCGAGCGGACACACGGAGGGAGCGAAGGACTACGGCTCCCAGCAACCTAACTGGCACCGCCCCCTCCAGCCTGCACTTCCGCGCCCGGAGGCGCTAAAAACAAACGGCTCCCTCGGTGGAGCGGGGGTCACAGCGGCTCGGTAGGCGAGCGGACACACGGAGGGAGCGAAGGACTACGGCTCCCAGCAACCTAACTGGCACCGCCCCCTCCAGCCTGCACTTCCGCGCCCAGAGGCGCTAAAAACAAACGGCTCCCTCGGTGGAGCGGGGGTCACAGCGGCTCGGTAGGCGAGCGGACACACGGAGGGAGCGAAGGACTACGGCTCCCAGCAACCTAACTGGCACCGCCCCCTCCAGCCTGCACTTCCGCGCCCGGAGGCGCTAAAAACAAACGGCTCCCTCGGTGGAGCGGGGGTCACAGCGGCTCGGTAGGCGAGCGGACACACAGAGGGAGCGAAGGACTACGGCTCCCAGCAACCTAACTGGCACCGCCCCCTCCAGCCTGCACTTCCGCGCCCGGAGGCGCTAAAAACAAACGGCTCCCTCGGTGGAGCGGGAGTCACAGCGGCTCGGTAGGCGAGCGGACACACGGAGGGAGCGAAGGACTACGGCTCCCAGCAACCTAACTGGCACCGCCCCCTCCAGCCTGCACTTCCGCGCCCGGAGGCGCTAAAAACAAACGGCTCCCTCGGTGGAGCGGGGGTCACAGCGGCTAGGTAGGCGAGCGGACACACGGAGGGAGCGAAGGACTACGGCTCCCAGCAACCTAACTGGCACCGCCCCCACCAGCCTGCACTTCCGCGCCCGGAGGCGCTAAAAACAAACGGCTCCCTCGGTGGAGCGGGGGTCACAGCGGCTCGGTAGGCGAGCGGACACACGGAGGGAGCGAAGGACTACGGCTCCCAGCAACCTAACTGGCACCGCCCCCTCCAGCCTGCACTTCCGCGCCCGGAGGCGCTAAAAACAAACGGCTCCCTCGGTGGAGCGGGGGTCACAGCGGCACGGTAGGCGAGCGGACACACGGAGGGAGCGAAGGACTACGGCTCCCAGCAACCTAACTGGCACCGCCCCCTCCAGCCTGCACTTCCGCACCCGGAGGCGCTAAAAACAAACGGCTCCCTCGGGGGAGCGGGGGTCACAGCGGCTCGGTAGGCGAGCGGACACACGGAGGGAGCGAAGGACTACGGCTCCCAGCAACCTAACTGGCACCGCCCCCTCCAGCCTGCACTTCCGCGCCCGGAGGCGCTAAAAACAAACGGCTCCCTCGGTGGAGCGGGGGTCACAGCGGCTCGGTAGGCGAGCGGACACACGGAGGGAGCGAAGGACTACGGCTCCCAGCAACCTAACTGGCACCGCCCCCTCCAGCCTGCACTTCCGCGCCCGGAGGCGCTAAAAACAAACGGCTCCCTCGGTGGAGCGGGGGTCACAGTGGCTCGGTAGGCGAGCGGACACACGGAGGGAGCGAAGGACTACGGCTCCCAGCAACCTAACTGGCACCGCCCCCTCCAGCCTGCACTTCCGCGCCCGGAGGCGCTAAAAACAAACGACTTCCTCCGCGTCGCGGGACGCGCGCGGGCGGCGCCGGGCTAAGCCCGGTCAAAGGACGGCCCTCTGTGGCCCTCAGAGGACCGATTGAGGCCGGGACGGGCCACGTCACTAACGTGTAAGACTATTTAAGTAATCACAGAGTGTGGGCGACCTGCCTATCCCTTGGTCTATCGTTTGTGTTGTATTGGTTTTAACCTGTTCATTTTTGGCTATTAGGTATCATCACTTTTGTTGGTGCTACCATATTGTACGATAGTTTAATTTAAGTTTTAGGAATTCCCAGAGGTATGCCTATTATGGCCAAAGCTTTAGCAAGCAGTAAATCCTTGACTACGTCAACATTAGATAACTACTTAGTTAAAGTAGTCACCAAAATTAATAGCGATAGGCGCAAATCCTTAGGCCAGGGTTCAAATTCAACGACTACTAGCCCTCTCTTAAATAACACAGTCACCATATCCTCTCCCCCATCTCATGCCATGAACTGTTCAAATGAGAATAATGATTTGGTAACCTTGGGTGATCAACTCCCTATTGAACAAGAATCACCTGAAGTAAATAGGGATTTAGTAATTGACGTCAATGAGGCCTCAGAAGACTCCCCGGACCTGTCTACCCAGAGAGTGCTAAGATCTCGTAAACGCACTCAATTGAAACAGGGTTGTGCACGAAGCACTCACAAAAAGACGGGTTCTGCTTCATCAAACCGGGTTACTAAGGATTTAGCCACTCCTAATAACCCCACAGCCAAGATAGATTCTCATCAATTTGATTCCTTGGTAGGTCTTTTGGAGGCAAAAATTTTGAAAATTGTTGAACCCCTAGTAACTAAGATCGACGAACTATCCACTGAGATTGAAGGCTTACGCAATCTTTTGGCACTTAACAATAATTCCTCTGGGAAAATGAGTAGAGTAGCTGAGGGTCTGTCTGCATCTGCTGATACCCCTAAGTCCTCAAAGGTAACCCCAAACTGTGTAGATCCACTGGTTGTTGATCCCACGACAAATGTGAACAACATTTTACCCCCCGAAAGTTGTCCAAATAGTAATAACGCAATGGCAAGCACGCATACAGGAGGAGCGAAACCAGATTTACCCCCTGATTGCGCCCCATTTGTTGTAGTGTTAACAAACGTACCCCCCTTGAAGGATGGTGCCCAGAAAATTAACCCAGAAACCCACGAATCTCTTAAAAATAAAACAGTCTCGTGGTTAAATAAGCACTATGGTTTTCCAGTGCATTTAGCCCACCAGATAATAACAACGAGAAGAGTCTCCTGGGTAGGGCGCTCTCGTAAGACCATAAAGGGGGACTGTGTTGTAATAAATTTTAGAAATCCCTTTATAGTGAATAACATCTTATCAAAAGCTACTTTGCTCCCTCACATTGATGAGGGTATTACCCTTCGCTCACTGGGTTACTTCTACAAACAACAGACAAATTTACCCTATAGTGTTCTGTTGGAGGGCAGAGTACGTCATCCTGAAGGTCAGTTTCCTCAAGGTCTTGTTATTTCCAATCGTTTTCAGGCTTTGAGTAACCTAGATTCTAATGACTGACTGCACCATGATGGGGCTACTTCCAGACTTACTAGGGAAAGTTTAATCTCTACATGGGAAGAGGACCTGGTTTCTAGTGGAACTGTGCTAGGCACAAGCGTAGAGGGCACCCCAAATGCTATGATTGCAGTGAGGAATGTCATTGTTGAAAGAGTGGATAATATTGTCGTTGCTCCTCGGTTGCCCTCAGGTACAAGTGTCCTTAGTTGGAATATAGCTGGCCTCAACAGTAAAGCACATGATCCCACATGGAGGGACTGTTTATCAGGCCACGAAATCATTGGTTTACAAGAAACTTGGGACACTGAAAATACCTTTTTGTTGGATGGGTTTTCTGCTTTTTGGGCACCTGCGGCGGCCTCTTGCAGGGGGAGGGCTAAAGGCGGACTTCTAACTCTCATCTCATTGACTATTGAGGGTAAATACAGTAAAGTGGAGTCAGGTTCGCCATATTGTCTAGCAGTAGAAATTCAATCCATCTCTAATGGGATTTGGCTTATTGTAAATTTTTATAATTCATTTACCAAGAGTACGCCAAATGAACATTTAGTCAGTCTATATGATTTTTTGCAAATGTATAATGAAACTAGCAAAAATCCTTATTCGGTTATTGTGCTTGGTGATTTTAATGTACATTGTTGTTTTAACAATTGTTTTATATGGGACAGTTTAGGTCCTCCAAATCAAGGAAACATACATTTCGATCACACACCACAGGGGATGTTTCTAGATGAGCTTCTTGTTGGGAATTCCTTGGTTCATCCCGTCAATTACATTAATGACATCCCGACCTATAAAGGAAGTGGCTTAGGTTCCACCATTGACTACATTTTTGTCAGCTCTAATTTAGTAGATAATGTAAGTCAATACAAGGTAAAATGGTCTATTTATAGTGATCATAATCCTGTCCAGTTAACTCTGACTGATGATCTTAAGAAAAGAGAATCTGATAATCCTACTGTCAGAACTCTGGACATAAGGCCAACTGACCAAACACGTCGCCTGAAATGGTGTCAGGTGGTCCCAAAGGATTTTATTGAGAACTTGTGGGGAACGGTTGGGGATGAAATACACTTGTGTCTGCAAGATGGGATCCTTAGTGATGCAGTCCTGACAGCCTATGATAAAATCTGCTGTCAGGTAAATAGTGATCTTAAAAAAGTATGTAAGGTTAAACCCATAATTGGGGAGAAATGGTTTGATCACAGCTGCTCATCCGCCCAACGGAAGTTAATGACAGCTCTGAAAGCGGTCCCACTAGATAGAGCAGAAATTGCCATATGTAGGAAGGCCTATAAAATGGCTCAGAATAAGCGCAAAAATGAAATCAGGGATGAGGCATGGAATGAACTCCTGTCCATTGATGTTATCAAAAATAGTGCTAAATTTTGGTTTATCGTAAACAAGCCTTTTTTTAATGGTAAAAGTAATAATGAGCTTGAATGCGGTATCCAAGAAGATAAATGGTATACCCATTTTAAACAGGTGTATGATGGAGATGGTCCGAGGGTGGGGTCCTCACTTAACCTGGAGAGTTATACCCTGTCTTTCACAGAACTAGAGGTCACAAATGCAATAATGCAAATGACAAGCAATAAGGCGCTGGGACCTGACGGAGTCCCGGCTGATCTTTTCAAATCAGATATAAAACTCTGGTCCAAAATCTTATTTAATGTTTTCACAAACGCATGTCAACTGGGCCTACCGTCGACGTGGGCGAAATCTGTCATCATTCCTATTTTTAAAAAGGGGTATAGAGGCGACCCGAGCTGCTACCGTCCAATCTCCCTTATAGATTCTTCCGTGAAAGTATTGGGGAGGGTGGTCCTTGCCCAACTGAATGGTTGGTTAGAGGAATCGGGAAAACTCTCTAAGGTCCAGTACGGATTTAGAAAAGGGATGGGTACCATAGACCAATGTCTAAATCTACAACTATTAATTGGCAAATACACGGTGGCCAAGAAGGGAACCTTGTTGGTTGCCTTCATGGATTTGTCATCGGCCTTTGACCGTGTAAATAGGTCAAAACTGTGGTCCCTGCTCCTATCACTCGGAGTAGACAAAGACATCGTCTACTTCTTAGCGGATCTACATAGGGAGTTATCAGCAACAGTTCATTACGATCAAAGGGGTAATTGCACAAAAGATATACCCATATCAAATGGGGTTAGGCAGGGGTGCATTTTGGCACCTCACCTTTTTACACTGTATATAAATGAATTAGACAATACCCTAATCGCCTCATGTAATGATATCCCTCGTGCAGGGAAATGTTTAATCCCTGCTCTTTTATATGCTGACGACGCCGCCCTAATTGCTAGAACGGGAGTGGGCCTTCAGCTACTGCTTAATTCATTTGCTGATTTTATGAAGGCTTTGGACTTATCTGTTAACTTTGTTAAATCACATGTCATGGTTATTGGCCCTAAATCCGCAAAATCTAAAACCTTTTTATGTGGGGGTCACCAATTATCCAGTGTATCTTCTTTTCCTTATTTGGGCGTTCTTTTTGACGACCGAGACTCTTGGGCAACCCAAATAACGGCAAAAAAGATTGTTTTTTCAAGGGCAACTGTGGGTGTTCTGGGTTTCGCCAGAAAGCTAGGTGCCAGACCAATGAGGGCCCTTATCCAGGTTTATAAAGCTAAGTGTCTCTCCATAGCTTTATACGGAGCTGAGATATGGGGCATTAAAAATGCCAAAAGCATTCAGATTGTTGAGGATAGATTCTTAAAAAACCTCCTTTCAGTCCCGATCTCAACTGCTAACTATAATGTTCATCAGGAACTTGGAATCGGTTTTCTAGAAGACAGTATTGCCCTGGCCCCGATACTGAAATGGATCAGCATTTGGCTTAACCCGGATTTACACCTTAATCATACAATTCTGAGAGACTGTATGTTGCTAGACTATGGGTTATATATACCCTGGCTGAAATATATTCGGAACCTGACTATTAAGCTTGGTAGACCTGAATTGTTTCATTCTCCTGAGACCCTGGTAAAAGGTGACATTAAATGGTGTAAAGAAACATTTATGTACATATCTACCACGGATAGGGAAGAGAAGGAGCTGGTTAAGGGCACCGTTAGGGCCCACCAGCTCTGTAAAACAACACTCTCCATGGAACCTTATCTAGGTTTTGTCACAAATGCAAATCACCGTTTCCTTCTAACTAGATTTAGATTGAATCAATTACATCTCCTGATTGGAGATAAGAAAGGTTGGAAAAGGGCGTTGGATCTTGGCCCTTGTTCTTGTGATAATTTTTCCCCTCAGGATATGATACACTTTTTCTTCTTTTGTGAGCACTTTATTGATATTAGGAAACGTTTTTTAATCCGTATATTAAGAAACAAAGCCTTTGTTCAAGTGAGACCTGCTTTCTTATATCTTCAGTTGTTAAACAATGTATGGGAAACTTTTAATATTGCGAACTTTTTAACTGTGGTAATTCGCTCCTTGAAGAAATGAACTGTACCCTTTTAATGTTTTTTAATTGGACACGTTGCCCTGTCAAATTTATTTGTGTCAATGTGTTTTTTAGGCATAGTAATCCACTATAATGAACTTTGTATTTTTAAAATGTATTTATTGTAGTATGCTTTTATGGTTTGCACTTAAACCGAATAAAGACTTTATGACTGATGGCAGTAATAATACTGAAACAGTAAAGGCACCCATCCACAGTACTTAATTTTCTTCTGAAACCTTTCATGGCGAGAACAATGTTTTTGGCAAATTATACTTGGTAAAGCATTTCTTTTTTAAATACATTCTTGGTACATGGCCTTCCTTGCACTCTTAGATTTTTTATATAGTATTGAATTTGACCTGTAGAAGAATCCCTTTAGAAAAATGGGTTCCCTCAGCTTTTTGTGTAGAGTATATGAAGCGTTCTGTAAGATGTTTTCTTAAAACATAAGGATTTTGACCAGTATACATGCCTACCTAAACTTTGAATATGAGAAACATTTTATTTATTTTCCCTACCATACTGCTGAACAATGCTTTGTAAATTTTACAATTGGTAACGTTTTTTCAGTGAGATGACATCCTAGTCACAACTGCAACAGTTGGAGTCATTTAGTCCATGGCTATCAGCCAACCGGGGGCCATGGACTGTCTGCTCTATTTAGAGATGCCTACTTGCCTGATAGAGATTTCTGGGCTACAAAGGATGTGCCGCAATGGCAGCTCCCCTTTATAGCACTGAAGAGTTTGCAATCAAGCAGTATTGTTTAAAATGTTAACTCAACAAATGTATTACTTTACAGATAACAAAACCCTAAAGCAGGGATATGTTTTCTCTGTACAAAACAAGAATGTCTCAATGTGCAGGGCATTCTCTTCTTGGTGTGAGGCGTGAGAATGCCCTGGACCATTCATTCCACTGTGACTATGGTCAAAAAACCTTTTTAGTAGCCTGAGAGGCAAAGGGGTTAGCAGCAATTTAAATCTTAAGGTACAGTGTGACCACTAAGACCACACATGAAAAGTCTGTGTCAGTAACTTGAAGATAAGAGGTTTATTGCAACCTCAAAGCCAGACTAATATAAATCCATCTCAAGAACATACTATAAAAATACAAAGTTTCTCAAAGGAATACCAAGGCGGAGTACAATATTGGTCCTCAACAGCAAGGAGCATATAAAAATGTCTCTGGCAACTATACAGATAAAAAGGAATATAATTTGATGACTAGACAAATGGTTTCAATCCTTCTCCCCATATATGGAGAAGATTAAAAACATCTGCTAAACCCTATACTAAACTAAGGCTAGGGGAAATCCTATTGAATCAAACAAGCAAGAAAGGTGTCAGCATCAGAACCTCTGTAGAAGTTCTACAAGTAAGGAGTCATGTATATGTTCTCTAGGTAATGAGTCATGTATAGCTTCAAACCACACAATCAGAGATGACAAGAGAGGTCTGTACCTCTCTAGGTCTAAAGGGAAACTGACCGATAAAAATACATAAAATACATTTGAGAAATATGACCTCATACGCATCATAGTACTTTTCCAGTTCCCAAGAAAGAATGTTGGGCCAAATGAATGACAGTGTTTAGCAGTCACAAACACTTAATTGGGTCTTTTGCAACTGCTAAACAGGTATGTAGCATGTACTAAACTTATTTTGCCAGTCGTTAACCTATTACTGACTCACAAAATAGGGTTTGGGACTCACTATTAGGAAGGAGCATGCCAACGGCGTCCCTTCCTAATAGCGACTCGCAGTGCCATGTTTGATTGTTTTGCAACCAAAATGCGGTCACAAAACATTTGCAAATTACTGCTAATGGAAAGTTGGTGGAAGACCCGTCGCAAATCTTTGCGAATGTGGGCACAAATAATTTTTCAAAGCAGGCAGTCGTCCAATGGACGACTGGACCACTGTCTAGTCTTACAAAATTAAACGTATCATTTTACTTTTTGAATTGCATCCCATTTTCCTTCAAGAAAAATGGGCTGCATTATTTTTTTCATAACTGCTTTATTAAAAAAGCAGTCACAGACATGGTGGTCTGCTGATCCCATCATGCCAACATCCCCTTGAATGCCGGGCATTCCTAATGTGTTGCTAATTGCGACCTGCCTGATGAATATTAATGAGGCAGGTCCTTGCAACCCATTTGGGAATCGCAAACCGTGTCTCAGACACTGTTGTAAATTCCACTTTGAGAGTCACAAATTAGGAGTAGCAAAAAATTGCAGTTTGCAGTTTGCAACTTGCAAAATGGATTGGTCAGACATCTATCTCTTTGCACCTTTAACACTATTCCCATATTCCAGTCTCGGCTTCCAAAGAGTCCTTGGATTCCTCCCTTCATCTGATAGTACCATCTGGTAACACTCCCTTTGTTTTTTATTAAAAGTATTTGACATTTACAGTTCTTCCTTGCCTTAATACCTCAGAAATGCAATGTGCTTTTCAGTAACTATAGAGATAAAACATGCAGAAAAACTACTTTAACATTAGCATTATATGTCTGGACTGTAAGCTTAAGACTCACAGTCATGCTAACTTAACAGTTTCTTTAAATGCATATTAGTTCTACAACCTACATATAATGCCATGAATTACGTCTCTAACGAAGGAATCAAACTATATTGTACTGTACTCCTATATGTGGTACAACAAACTACTACGTATTATTCAAACAAAAACAACAACTGGTCATAATGTACAAAGAAAGCATTGAACGCACACATGATTCATTCTCACCAATCCCTGGTGAATACACTGCATTAAATGCATTTTAGCACACCACCTACAATCTACACCTATGGAAGTTTACAGCAATCCAGGTGTTTCTGTAAAGGAAAAAGTTTAATATGTATACATTTATATGTCTCAACAGACAATAAATGCACCTTCTATACCTTTAGCGCACTATAGCTATTTGGCATTATTGCATCACAAGAGCACCTAAGGCCAAAGGTAAATATATGTATGGCATAGTCAAAAGTAAAAGGATGGGCCAACATTATTCTACTCTAGGGGCATTTAACATTTTCCTTGCCCATTGCCACAGTATGATGGGTCGACATCACTCGGATTTGGCGGCCCTTTGACAGATGGGCCAACAGGACAAAGGTTTGCACTTGTGGACCAGCAAAGACTCTGAGGGCCATATTTACACAAATATAACGCAGCACAGCAAGTCACCTGCTGCTCTGCATTAAAAGGGTAGCACAGGAATGCACCGTGTAAATGTAAATGTTGTAAATGTTGTAGACTTGTAAAGCGCACAGCTGCCCCAGCAACGGGGCGTCCCGGCGCTGTAGACCGCTGGGGAACCCGTCCTGGCTATCCCTGTGAGATGGTCCCTTTCTGGGTATCTCCAAGGTGAAACCAGGCATCCCCGGCGTCTGTGGGGGGCCGTTGTAGAGATGAGGCAAGCTTAAAGTTTATGACTATACAGCGCATTCCTGCTTTTTTCCAGTGCTGGAGCACAATTTGCTGCCTAGTGCCAATGCAGGCACTCTTGTACCAAGGGTGGCTGCATTAGAAGCAGGATTTTTGCACAGGAAGGGATACATTCCTGTGCAAAAACAATCAAGTGAGGCATTTTCCTCTTTCTATGTGTGCTGCAAATGTGCTACAGTGCCCTCCTAAATATCCCTGCACCACATGGCAGGGTCTCCAGAACTTAATAAATATAAAGCATTGGCAAGGACACTACCTGGTCCTTTATGGACAAGACCTGTTGGGTCTGACAGTGCTAGTCAAATTTGCAATCAAAGATAATAAAATAGCTATGTGATATTGTCAACAATGTTTATTCAGTGTTTGACTGCTGATCTACTATTATAGAGTTAGAAACAAAAAGTGAAGTAAGTCTCTTTAGATTTAGTGTCATTGAACTGTCCTCAATCTTGTTACAATAGGAGAGAAAAGCAGTCTGTAAACAGAGAATCCAGAAACAGAAGATGGAGTCAAAGATTGAGAAAGTGTTGAGATTGTTTGTAATAATCATGAAAATAATTCAACGGAATTGGAAAGTCAAACAACAAGTATAAGAAGAACAAATAGGGCGGTATTGACAAAAGAGCCATTTGATTCATTGAGGAGATGTCTAAGAACAACAGAGAGAGAGAGAGGAGGAAGGTCTATTATCATAGGGCTCTCTATTGTTTCCAGGAAAGGATGGGAGGGAGAAGCAGCTTGAGCAAGGAAAAAATAAAGTATTTTCATGTCTTCGAGGACCGTACAAAAATCTGTCTAAAGAAGCTCTGGTCAAGGAATGTTCTTTGAACATAAATAATAGTTGAGGAATTAGGGCTTCAAGTTAAGCCATGGAAGCCAAAGAGAATAAAGTGTGAAAAGAAAAGTACCTGGTTGGTGCAGATAGTAAAAATGTAGTTATGATTGGATAGTGGGAATGCGGGAGAAAAGTGAGTGTGAACGGTGAACATAGAGATCAAGGGGGAGTGTAGATGTTAGCAAGCAGAGTCTACAAAAAGAAGGTGATAACATTGGAAAGGGAAGTAGAGGAAAGAGATAATTTTTATTTGTTATGAAAGAGAATAAAGAACATTAGGAAGTATGATAAGTGATTACATGAAGAGGTTTTGAGAAGGAACTGGGATAAGGGAGAAAACAAAGATAGAAAAAAGGTAGTAGAAATGAGGAGGGAGACCAGTGGGCTAGAAGGAAATGAGAGAAGGCAGAATTAGAAAAAGACCTCATGAAGAGCAGAGAGGGTATGGCATAAATAAGTGACAATTATTAAGAAGGAGGTGGTTTCACTAAAGTATGGTGAGGCAAAGAGTTTAGAAGCTCAGATTCTATGGTCTTTGAGACGGTGAGCCATGTGTTCCTCTAAAGGTGATTGGCAAAAATTGGAATCACAGGATGAGCAATGGGTCTCCTTGCCTCAATTTTAAGAGGTCGCGGGCAAAGGACGGCCCTTAGGGAGTTTAACTCTGAATCGTTTACCCTGCCTTGCGGTGTTCCTAAGGAGTCATCTCTCAACCCTCCTCTTTTTAATATATAATATTTCATATATATGTGGCTCGTTTGAGCACACATATTCATTCCTTTAGCCTTGCCGCAGTAGCATATGCTGATGACACCCAGATTGTGGTGTTAATCTCAAGTAATATAAAGGAAGTGGCATATTTTTTCAGCAGATGCATGTTCTCTATAACCAATTGGATGAGTTAAAACTGTTTAAAATGTAATTCCTACAAAACTGGGGTGTTGCTTTTTGGGAGGGATGCTGATTTTGGAACCATTCATGGTGGCCTCAGTCCTTCGGGTCTCTTTCTTAAGCAATTTCCAAATTAGGAACTTGGTGGTCATTTTTGATTCTGATCTGCCATTTGAGGCTCAGATATATAAACAGTCTTCATCGTGTTTCTTTTTAATAAAAATGCCCAAGAAAGTGCTACCCTTTATTCCCCATGAACTAAACAAATCTTTAGTTACCTCCTTAGTTTTATCAAGGGTGTTTTACTGTAACACCTTGTATATTGGCAATAAACAGAGATCATTTAATAAAGTACACTTGCTGCAAAACACAGCCTGACAACTACTGAAAACATTTCCCAAGTTTAAGTCTGTAGCCCACGCGTTGGTGGAGCTTTATTGGCTCCAAGTAATTAAGAGAAACACCTTTATGACTCTGTGTTTGGCACACAAGGCATTACATGGCTCAGGGCCAGAATATCTCAAGAACAATTTTAGATGGTATTCTCCCAAGAGATACTTATGCTCAGCCATGTCAAGATCAGGGTGTCTCCAGGATTAAGAAAGTGGTATGGCGTGGCTGCAGAATTATCCATTCTACTTGTAATCTCTGGAATAGATTGCCCCAGGATCTCAAAAGTCAGACTATTTTTCTATGCTTTTTGGAAATTCTTAAAAACATGGTTATTTCCTCTCTCCCTACAGTAGGGCTGTTCTTAATGCCTGATTATCTATAGATCTGAGGTTGGGCAAAGCATTTTTGCAAGAGCCAAAACGCCTTAGGGGATTTAGAAATGTCTAAATCAAATCAAACCAAGTTAAGAGGAAATAAAGATTAGCAGGCTTATTTAGAGCCAGGTACTCCACCACATAAGCAGATGATAAATATAGCCTCCCGGTGCAAGATCAACTGAAATGTAGGAAATTAGTTCTAAAGCCTTCCTTGCAACCACTGGAACAGAGGTTACAATGAAGTCTGTGAATTTTGTTGAGTGAGTACTATATGAAATTGAGTTATTAGTAAGGAGGGGTGGTGACCCACCTTTAGTTAAAACAGCAATCCCCATTAGGGTGAATCAGTGAGGTCACTAAACAAACATGAGCTCAACCCCCGCTATCTTTGGGGCAGAGCAGACAAGCTCAAGAACATTTAAGAAGTATTTATACAGTACCAAAACAGCAATTCAAGTCAAAACACAACACAATAAAAGTTCCAAACCAATTTAAAAAATAACAACAAAATGGCAAAAAAGGGGAAGTGGAGATGTAAATTGTTAACGTTCAAGGTTTAAAATGGTAGTAAAAAGCAGTAAGTGTAAACCACAATCATCTGCTTGTACTTGACAGGAATATAGATGTAAATTAAAGCCAACCGTGATGGAACACAGGTCAGATGCAGAAATCAGGTCAGAAGATGTGCTATCTCACTTTGGGCCAAATTCATCAAAGACTTGCATCGCCCTTGGTCCCACAATGGGGCGCAAGAGCGACGCAACTCTTCAGTTAGATTTATCAAGTCAAACAAGGCCAAGTTCCCTTGGTGGAGCATAGATTTTACCACCCATGGATTTTAGCACATTCTCAGATTTAACATTACCGGTAGACCTGGGATTGCATCAAAATGTTACGCCCAGAGGAGGAGTAACAAGGATAAATATATTTATTTCTCTTTGTTACTTCCTCCATCTATGTGTGCTGAATTCTGCAGCACACATAGAAAGAGAAATATGCTCCTCAGGAATCCATCCCTGCACAAAAACAATCCTACGTACAATGCAGGTACCCTTGCACCATAGTGCATTGGTGCCTGCATTGGCGCATTGTGCACCAGTGTAGAGAAAAGATAGGAATACACCATTTATTGTTAGATTGCGTTCCTGCCCTTGCCCTATTATGCAGCGGAGCAAGGTAACTTGCTGCACTGCGCTGAATGTTTTTATTATAAATATGCCCCTTTGTCACTGAAATGGATGAAAAATATCATCAGTGGGGAAGAGCACCTGGCTGTGGCTAGGGAGGGCTCAATGCCATCGGATAGCCATTGGGTGAGGTCTTGGTGAGACAATTTATGGCAAAAAAGGACAGAGCAAGGGAAATTTGAATTTGAGCAGAGAGAAAGTCCCACTTGGGCAAGTTTCTTTTGACTCCTTCGCTTGGTGAAGATGTTTATGTTCAGACCTAGTCACTTCTTTGGATGTCAGATTCTTTCTGCTGTGAAAGGCTCCGATCTGTAGCAAAATAGAGCTCAACTAGGCTGTTTTCCTTCTCTGCAAACTCTGGCTGAATCTAATTTGCTGTTTCAGAAAAGCTCCAAGAAAGACTAACTTGAATCTTCAGCCCAGTGGCATCTTACCTTCATTTAATTGGCTTAGAAGGTTGGATCCTGTTCTCCAGGAGACTTTGTAGAAAAAAAGTATCTATGTCCAAGCAGTCAGAAAAAGTCAGGAAAAGTACACTTTGACACAGCCAACGGACCTTGGGGACAAAGTGTGAAAGTTACACTCATACTAGCAGGAGCAGCAGAAGCAGGGTCCAGTGCAAAACCATTCGGAACTGGTCAGCTGGGGACTTGCAGTAAAAGCCTCCTGCAGCGTGTTGTGTCCCATTACCTTGAACAGGAGGTCAGCCTTATGACCCTTTGAGTCTACTTCTTTGAGACCAGGTTCAGTCTTCCTGCTTCTTCTTAGGTCACAGACCACATTTATGTTGGTGCAAGCCTGTGGGTGGGAGTGTCTTTTGGCCCCTCCCTAACATACAGGGTAATAGTTCCCACTGCAAACTGCACTCACTTTTGCAGCATTTCCTTTGTGCCCTAATGCACACAATCCCACAGTGGCCCACTCTACCAAAAAACCAAGATGTCAGAACCCTTTTTGCTCCATGCAGAGCTGTTGTGCTAACCAAAGGAATGTGGCAAAGAAAATGAGCAAACCCACCTCCCCTAATGTCACTCTAAACCATTCCTCTCCCGCTGGGTTTGATGCCTGTCTGACTGGGGGAACAAAGGAGGGCCATGACCAGAAGTTATCTAACATTTGCCTGTGACAGCATTGACTTTCTTTGAAGTTAGCCATGTTCCTTTACAGGGAGAGAGAGGAATAGAAACAACTCCTTAGACCTAATGCCTTTGTCCTACTGTGAGGGCAGTGTTCACATCTCAAGAAAGGGGGCTACTCAGCTGCCTGGTGGCATTGGTGCTTTTTTGAAATAGTCTTTCCTGCAGGGTCACCCCCAAACATGTTGCCTTTCTCCGCTCCTTTATGCTGAATTCATTTTTTTTGGCTTTAGGACTGTGCGCACGTTACCACTGCTAACCGGTGCTAACGTGCTTTTGATCCCTCCCTGAAACATGGAAACATTGGCTAATACCCAATTTATATATTTAATTTACTTATATATCCCTAGTAATGGGGAGCCTGTCAGTTAAATGCTATGAGTGGGCCTGCAGCACTGATTGTGTCACCCACTAAAGTAGCCTCTAACCATGGCTCTGGCCTGCAATTGCAGAGCCTGTGTGTGCAGTTTAAACTGTCATTTCGACCTGGAAAAATAAATTAAGCAGAATGTTCACATAGTGTGTAGGTGTGCTAGGTTTGTTTGTACAGTCAAGACTAATTTTATTACGCTGATGTGTTCTGGTATGGAATTTTGTATTTTAGATACTCCTGAAGAAGAGATTCATCCCAAAATGCATTGGGTACTTTTAAAGACATTGTTAACACGTGGAAGCTCCAACTGTCTTGTGATACTGTGAAAAGCCCATCAGGGCTATTTTGGAAATCATATGTAAAATAAAGTGAAGAATGAAAAAAATGTGGAGAATAAAAACGGATTAAAAAGAGGACAAAAAGAAGTTGAAATTTTGACAATTTGGTAAGAGACTCTTGATTCATCTCATTCACATACATATATGGCTGTGCAGCTTGTTTGTGGACCCGACATGGCTCCATTTCATGTGCAATCAGCATTCAGCACACATCAAGCTAGCACACCAGGCCTGTATCTCCCATAGGATTACATTACATTATTACTTTTTATATGTGTCATTTCTAAATGGGAAGATATAATCTGTCTTTGTAACCCTAATTTAAAAATCCTAATTTACGGTGAAGTTGGATTTTAAATTACCATTTTGAAAATGCAACTTTTTGAAAGTTTGCATTTTCTTGCCTTGGCCATTTGGTGCCTGCAGCCTGTCTATGATCACATGACTGGATGCAGTTGGCAGTTGGGCTTTGTGTATTCCTCCCATACAGCCACACACAATGGGAGCTTAGTTGTGTCTCAATGGGCTATCTCTGGCAGGATCAGAGGAAGAAGCTTGGCACAGCATCACTTACATCTGAATAGGCTGTGTCCTATCCACACACAAAGGGCTGCATATCCTCCTGTAGTGAGTCTGGGGCAGGGTAAGAAGTAAGTACATCTGTGCATTTCAAATGGCATTTCTTTGAAGTCTCCCCCACTTCAAATGCACCACTGGGTATAAGCAGCAGTAATTTCTCTATGGGGGCATCCCCGCTCTGGATTTGTTGCCCCTCTGGCCCCTGTAATAGAAATGTTAAAGGCCAATGTTAAATTTAAATGGTTTCTTTCCCGGCCGCATTGCTTTTATTTCAGATGGGGGAAGGCACATACTTCAGGTGGATTGGATGCCTAGGCTTACAATCATGGGTGAGTGGGGGTGGAGCTTTATTTCTAATGGCAGGTTCTGGCAGACTGTCTGGGCCTGTAGTCAGTGAAGTGTCAGTGTAAATGTTGGGTTGGACGGTGATGTTCCTAGGACCAACCTGACATGTACATTTGAGGCCTCTTCTATCAGCACAATGTTAGTGGGACAGGGATCATAGTCGCAGCCTCCCCGGTCTCCTACGCAGCACTGATTTTGCCTGCTCCTACCAATCCTGATGCTGCTGGTATGCTATTTGTAGTGCCAGGATCGGCTGAGTAGGCCAAGCTTAGGAGGCAGCATTGGGTGTGGGAGGTTTGGCTTTACAAAAGAACATGGCCAATCACTGTATGGCTTTAATATGAAGCCATACAAAAAGGGGGCCATGCATTGATTGGTCATTTTCTTTCTCTTGCAGCCTTTCTTTTTAGTCTCTGCTGTTCTCCCATCATCATGGCCAGGGGGCGGAAAAGACTAGGATGAGGCTGCCACGTGAGAGTAATTTATTATCATAACTCCCTAGCTCTGTCGTCCGGTCCTGGTCCCAAGAGACCACATAATGACTTTGTGAGAGTCTTACTTTTTTTCGTAAGCATTCACTGTGCTGGAGTTACCATTACATGAACACTGATTTGTACCGCACTGTGTAATAGCCTGACGATTGATGGTAATGGAACTTGCTCTATGAAAAAATATGTTGCCCTCAAGGTGAACACAGAAACTCCTGTTATGCCCCACATCCCTCAATTAGATTTCTCCACCAATCGCTCTTTCCTGTGAAAAGATACACTTTGCACCTGGTCACGCAGTGGGCATGCCACAGACCTTGACAAACAATGAGCTGTCTACGAACACAGACATTCCATGCTAAGTCTAAAATCCTGAACACACGTGGCACAATATAAACCCTTGCATGCAAGAGGCACTCTACAATCACTGGCTTTCACTGGGCTGTCTACGAAGCTTGACATGCACTGGGCACTTTTCAAGCCAACCCGTTCTGACTGTCACTGCATCTCATATATGATTTTTGAGCTCTCTTTGAGTCTGCAGGCATGGACAGAAATGTATATTAAAGCCTGCTTTCTATTAGTGAAGACCATGTGAGTACACATCAAAGTAGGCCTATGTTTAGTTGCACGGATGTCTCAATCTTAGAATCCCTTTGCCGTTGGTTCCATTCCAACACTTCCTAGAATTTCTTTGCCATAATCATGTACATTAAGTGCGCAAATATAATAAAGGTTCCCTTTTGCACACAAATGTGGCACAGTGTTGCGCTGATCTGATCCATATTATCTTTCCAGATAGTCTTTTCACTTATTAGCCTTAACACATACAGTATTGATAAAGTGGTGTTTTGTAAAATCATTGCAGGCTGTCCCATTATCTCTGGATGTTTTTAAAAATAAATTCCCCCAAACAGAGGGGAAGAGCAGTAATGATGATATACAGACACCTCAATATTTGGCTTTCTAAAGATACATATAAATGAAATCTCCCGTTATCTGGATACCAACAGATGTGTGTTCTGTGTGTGGTGTGCCGTGCCTTATTTAACACAAAGACATGATAATCAGAAGGCTTCCCTGCCAAAGCCGGAGTCACTGAGAGGCAGAGAAGGTCCTAAGAAGATTTTAGCTGCGAAATTCCGACTGGTGGTTTTGTTCCAGTCCTAGCACAGACAGGCTAAATGAATGCCATGGATGAAAGAAGCATCTTGCATACTAGTACACGGTGTTTTATGTTTGCATACATTAGAGGCATAATACAGCGGAAGAGCAGTTAAAATTAAATCCAGTTTTTTCCCCACCTCACTAATTGTTGAACATTTTTAATGGTTAAGATATGGACAGTTTTTATTGTGTTTGAATATTTAAAGGCTATACATTCACAATTGCTTTATAAACCACCTGCTTTCTCAAATGTCCTTTAAAATGCACCATTTGCTACTCCTTCGTATGATCTTTTCTTTGTGGAGAAGCTTTTCAAACCCCTCTTTTGTCCATTTTCTTTGCTCGCTTGCGACACAATTCTCATCCACAACTTTTACGCCCCGCCATAATTTAACTGCACCAGCCACCAATGGGGATACGTACCTGACCTCAAACACCACTTCAGTATACTTCTGGACCTGTAGATACTCTGCCAGGAAGAAGGGCTGCTGTGCTGCTGAATCAACTGCCACTCTGCTGGACTGCTACTTTGCTGGACTCCTGCTTTGCTGCGGGAGCCCAAATGGTGAGCTTTAAAGGGGAAGCTACCTTTGAAAGCACATGGTACGTACACTTGCAAGGGGCAGCCCTTTTGTTCTAGCAGACTGACTGGCAATTTGGACTGCAAGGGAGAAGTTGTTGCCAAATGTTTTTTTCCGAGGGTGGATAGCCCCCAGGTAGCCACACCTCTGGGATGGGCTAGGGACCTCCACACACAAAATGAAGGGTTCTGTCATGTTGGGAGTAGGCAGAATGGTACATTCTGGCCAAGCCAGATGTCACACTTTGCCACAAGTCGCCACTAGGCGTGAAGGGACCTGGTAGCCCATTGTTGAATAGTCACCACATCCCTGAGTTTAAAAACAGGGCATAAAAGAGGCACTCTTGGCACCCTAGTCTTCAGATCATACTTTTACTGGAGGAAGGACCGAAGGAGGACTGCACTGCTGTTTCCTAGACCCAGAAAAAGAGTGATTCTTCACCAAAGATAGGACTGCACCTGCTGCATCTTGGGCTAGCAAAGAAAGTACTGTACTTGTGTAGTTCAGTATGAGGAAGTCATATCTGAGGCCCAGACAGTGTAGGAGACTCCAAGAGTCAGTGGCTGGGAAGCCTGATCATTGAGACATCAGTTCTGACCCTCAAAAATTGCACCCAAGTCAGCTTGACTCTGGAGTGTTATCGAAATTCAGTTTTGTTGCCCTGCAAGGAAGTTATTGCAAGTAAAAGGGAATCACTAGTTTCACCAAAGTCGCCCCTCCATGTTTGTGGACCAAAGGAAGGCCACAGGAAGATCTCCAACAACAGCTCAGCCTCCTCAGCATCAGGATCACACTATTGAGTCCTAGGGCGGTCCGCCCATTGACCCTGGAAATTAACTGAAGCCTGCTTCAACTGTGAGGTAACTGTTCAACTGGCCCTTACTGATCCCTTTGACTGGCTCCCTGTTGGAGTGGGTCTCTGCAAGAGTATCCTTATAGCCGTTTTAGTCACTTGTCATGGCTAACCCTAAACCACGAGCTTGGGTTTATTACAATGATTTATTGTGCTAAATGAAAAGATGTGATTTATTGTTTATTTAAAAATTAATTTTCTGTCATTGGGTGTTTCTTTAAAGGTAAAAATGCAACCTATTTTTGTAAATTGGTGCCAGATTTTTATCGTTCTGTGCTTTCTTTTTATTTGACTGGTTTGGTATCTCTTAATACTTTACATTTGTTACTTTGATAAAGCCTGGGTGCTCTGAGTCACAGCTTCCCACAACTGAGCTAAGGTTTTACAAACAACCCTGACTGGACCTGATTTGGAATTAGGCCTTTATTGCACATAATGTTTTCACAACCACACCATATAATAAACCACTTTCTTCGCAAATAGCTATTAAATAGAGACTTTGAATGATATTTCTAGATGTTTCCTAACTATAATTAGCATTATTAAGTGTAATATGTAACCCAGTGTTTTACTATGGAACAGTCAGCCTTGCTACAGTGAAAATAGTTTTGAAGCTTTTTTCACTGAATGCACATGTTTAACATTACATGTCCTATTTTTAAATACTATGCATTGTAGTGGGTGGCACAATAGTTACTGCAGTACTGACATTTAACTTGCAGGCCCTGGGTAGAATTTACAACATTTAGGTAAGTTACGATAGTCAGTTAGGAGTAGGCCAATTTCAACATGTTGAAAGGGGAACCACAGTTAATTAACTACTGGTTAACAGGGGAATAAAGTTCTATAGCCAGAAAAAACAGTGAAGGAAAAAATCTCGGAAAACTAACCACCCCCATGCCATGAAAGTTCTCATCACTAATGTGAAAAAAACTGAAAGACCATGTACTTTGGTGTGGTCAGTCTGAGGGCGATGTTCCACTCTAATATCTAAGCCCTGTACGGAGCTGGACTACCTCAACAGTTTAGGATTCTCACCTCAAATTTTCATCGGCAATCTGTCAGTTCTGTGGTATTTCTAAATCTGGGATGAGTCCCAAACAGGTATGGTCTCAGTTTCTTCAATGCAAAGACCACTGAAAATGTTTTGCTTTTAATTGCAAAACACCTTTACTCTCAGGGTAGTAGCCTTCTGCTGATGAAGGTTACAGGTTGTTCCAGGCCCCCATCATTCAGCTATGGAAGGATCGCCCCATTACCATGCTTTGAAGCATCTCTCTGCACAAGGAATTCTTTACTGAAGTCAGATATCCAGCTTACTGGTGCTGAACACTTGGCTCTCTTCAGGGTGTCTTATGCCTTTCTGCACAACTCCTTCCAGCTCACCCTCTTTGTTTGATTCTGAAAGTCATCTCAGTGAGGGTGGCAATGATGGTTCTCCATCCCTTGTCAAATATTCTGTATTCCCCAATGAGGCCCAGAAATAATCTCATACGGGTCTGTGTACCATTGAGTTAGGTAATAATAAACATCTGTTATTCAGCGCAAAGAGGCCCATCAGGGTTACGTTACGTATTATAATATGTTGTTTTATATCATAAGTCGTTATATGTTGGTTTATCATTATGGTATTACTATTGTATGTCATCTTACTACTGTAATCTTTATTATTTTTACTGAATAAATTCAATACTGTGCAAAGACCAAGTGAGTACCTTTGGTGGAATTCTTCGTGGCAGAATTTCTGAATCCACTTTGCCTCTCACTCATCCTGCGGATTGATCCGTCATGATAGAACAGAAGTGTCAACACCTGTTGGGCATCTGCTGCACATCTGTCATCAATCTAAAGGTGCAAGTGGAAAGTGACAGAACTGACCCCCCAGAGACGCCAATAGTTGATATCCCTCTGCTACACTATCCACCAACATGATGGTAAAGGCTACACCTCTCAAATGAACTGCAAAACCTAGGACAGTTACATCCTGATGGCAGATTCCTATTGAATGAGCAATTCTGGTCCATGGGCCTGGCTAACCTCCCCAGACATATATTCATTCATGAGACTTAGAGAGGCTGTCATGTCCCATTAGGAGTCATTCTTCCTATTGTCAGAAGAATTCACCCTGCTGTCCCAAATGTATTGTGTCATGACTGCCGACGTCAGATTGCTATACTTTATAATGAATTCATCAGGCTGATACCCTCCCCGGAGGGTGCGGTCCGGTCACGGTGGGAGATGATCGGGGTATAGGAATTTTCCTTGCTTTTTGAACTTACGCTGTAGCCAAGTGAATTTGGAGTCTGTAAACTACTGACATCAGCTTATACCCTTCATCTTCTTATAGGGACTCTATTAGACCCCTGCCAGGATAAGTAGAATGGACCACATTAGGCAGTATGTTAACCATTGTGCTGGGGTATATAGCAGATGTGTCCAGTGCTGTGAGAAGACTGACTGCCCTCATGCTCATCCTGGGAAAATACTGAACAGACAAAGTTTAGTTGAGTGTGCTGATGCCCGGAATAAAAGAGTCACGTAGAGATACAACATTGCACAATTAACTCTAGGAGGCATATGCAGTGACGCAACCCATCAAGGCTAGACTGTAATATATCTGAGGGCCATTTAGAGAGAATTTGATCCATGCAGGTAAAATGGGAAAATGGAGGAAATCTCTGCTGATTGTAAAATACAATGCAGCTGAATATATATGGTGGGGTCAAGAGGGTCTGTGTTAAAAATGCATGTACCTCCCTCAGCCGTCTTATGAATCTCTTGCAGACCTGCTTGTGGAAGATTGCTGTCAAGCTATTTTCATATATATACAGTAGCTGAGCACCCCACCATGGACTGTCAATGTGGATCCAAGTGTTGATATCTGTTGTTAAACTGATACTCATCGTATGTGGAATGTAATTGACCAATGTTTCTGTGACTTTGACGTTATGTACTGCCTTGATTGCTATATTCTGTGCTATTACACAATTTTCTGCAAGGTTGTTGTTAACAACTTCAATAAACAGTGTAAAAAAGATGGAAGTGCAAACAACCTGATGAATATGAAAAAACAACAAGGATTGCTAAATTAGAAAAGCAGCAAAACAAGCTAAAAACAAAGTGCTTACCAATATTGTTCCTTCTTCACTGTAGCTGTCTATTAGTGGTTTCCTTTCAAAAAGTTTAGCAATTCGCTGAACGGCAACCTTTGCTTTACCAAAGTCTGGTGCAAGAACACTATACTGTCCGATACTTATGGCAGGAAACAAGGCAGTATTATACACACTGGAAAAATTTGCACAAATTAATCAGTTTTATTAAATATCACACGCATATATTTCTAAAGACAATCGTTCTCTTAATGGATTGAAATAGATTTAACAGTGCTAAATCAATATGCAACGCATATTAGCAGAAGATAAAATAGGTGTTTTTGCACAACAATAAAGACCATTGCAGCATGAAATAGAAAATCATGAATGATATGCCTGCTATGGTACAGAAGCTTTGGCTAAATGGATGAAAATGCTGTTCAAGATTACACACGTCTGCTATTAACACAGAAAATGGATGTTAAACTCTTCAAATCAAAGAGAGCAATTTTTATTGGATGCAATAATTGTTGTCTAATTTGGATTTATGGGATAAAGTCCCTCTGTCATACATTTTAAGGATGTTGCTTGTCACTGAGGAGTTCCATGAGCATATAGAGGAACGAGGCTAAAGAACGCGTTCCTTCATAAGGTCATTGGACTCCAATGTGACTTGTAATATCCTTACAATGTGTGTCAGGGGGAAATGTATTCCTTATAAAACATGGTCCCTCCATCATCCTTCTCACACATTGCTTAGATCCTTGGTGTGTTGCTATTTCATATGAAAGTGAGAGGATGTTTGCTGTCAATGAATTAAAAAAGTGCAGAATTAGACGCACTAAGCAGTTAAACATTTGTTGCAAAAACGTATTAAAAATTCAAATCAGTTTAATACAAGTCAGATAAAATAATGCTGTGAGGCAAAATGTGCAAAAACATGTTTGCTTAATTCTCTACTTTATGCTGATCACTGTTCATCCAGAAAAAAGAGCAGAAGAAGACAATGACACTGTCTTTTGCTGTTTAAACTGTAGGTTTAATTATGCTCTGTGAAATGTTGTTTACCCTAGCAGTCTAGCTGCTGACTCTGGCAACAGGCATTATGACGCCAGACATCAACAGCCATAAGTTAATGCAGTTGAAGAGCTCTGTTATTTCCTTATTATAGGTGACTACAGATGTAACAAGTCACCTGTAATAAAAGAACTAAGAAGGAATGGTGATATATTTTAGTACATCGTCTGCTGATCAAATTGGGTCCGCAAACCTGGACCATTCCCTGTTCCCTGGTGCTCGAGGACCTAGAATGAGGAGTCCATGAGGCAGGGTGAAACTCAGTCTTTTAAAGATCCTTCAGGGCTGGCATTGGACCCTGGTGTGACTCCAGGATGCAAGGTTGCTCCCTCACTTCACCTGTTGGTGATGTGATCATGCACCCTGTGATCTTGTTCATAAAATTGCTGGACTGCCCCATCATAAACCCCTTCTGGGAATCTATAGATTTGCCGTCACTACTTCCAGACACCCTAATTCTCCTCCATGACTATTAGGACATTCCCCATTTGACCCACCATGCTCGTCGATTGCTTGCACTGACCATACACCTGCCAAAATCTGTATTTTGTGACACTGGCACTCTCCACAATTTCCGTCACATGTGGAATGGCTTGCAGAGATGTACAAGATCACACCATATGAAAAGATAATTTACAATTTAATCGGCAAAGCAGATATTTTTCTTTTTATATGATCACCCTTTTTGCAAGGTGCCCTCCTTTGCCCCATAGTTCGATTAGACTTCATCATTACCATCATTGTACTCACCACCCCTCCCCGCCCCTTTATTTCTCCCCTTCTTTGCAGTTTCTATCTTTCTCCCCTTCTTTTTTCTCTGCACTTCTTCCTTTCCTCTCTTTACTTTCTTCCTTCTATCGCTTATTCTCTCATCAATCTCTTCCTTTTTTGTGGCAGTCTTAAATAATATATACAAGTACTGTTTGCTATTGGTGCATGTATCACGGTCAGCATTTGTATCTCTATATGGGTATAAGCTGGACTTGCCTGTCACTGTATTTGCTGTTAATTCTCAATTTAAAATGTTATCAATAAAATAATTGATACCCACAAAAAAGACATTTATTTATACAGGAATCACAGGCTCTCATGTATTATAAAGTTATATTTCTTTCCTATCCTAAGCACATTGCTTTTTTCACATAAAGGGAATATAGTTCATGTTACAGTCATGGCATTCTGCACATAATCTCCTAAATTCCGTTATAAAATAATGCTATTAACTAATGATCTGTTACCCGAAGCTACTTAAAAGCAATTTGATAGTGTGTTAAATTTGCTATAATTTGACTAATGATAAGAATTAATTTAACTCACACTGCTGCATTTACTGTTTATGTCACCGTATTCATTCACACTTTGGTAATTTGCCAATACATTGACAGCTAAATTACCAACCCACTATGCAAGAAGTATTTCCCCAGTACACAGAGCAATCCAGAAAGAATAGGCATTAGCAAAGCCAACAGGTCTGATTTGAAGTGAATATGTTTTGCATCTATGTATGGGTGGGTGAATCAGTGAAGGTATAAAATATTCCATGTATGGAAGGATGATTTGGCACACTATCTCACAGCTCACTTGTCATAGTCAACAAAACAGCAATGTATGCAATGTCGTTTTGGCATTTGGGAAACAAAAGATCTTATCCCCTCTTGGAAGGCCCAGTCGCATAACCAAGAATGTCCACTGTGTAAATATAAGCAAGAAACTTTGGTGCACATCTTCTGCATATGCCTGAAGTTCATGACAGAAATAAAAAAAACTGTTGAAAGCAATTTTTATAGATCTGAAAATCGGATCCGGTAGGCAAGCGGCAATCACTTGGTTAGGTGGCTCTTCTATCTCCCTGGTCTGCAGGGGGTAAATATTACTAAAGCAAATTTTAAAGCAATAGAACAATCTGGATTACTGGAGAATACCAAAGATTGCTTGTATTTTAGTAAATAGAGACCCATCACAATAATGTCTATCTCAAGACTACAACTTGCACAAAGCATTTGCACTTTCATAATGAAGAACGCTGGGATTTGATATTCGGAAAACTTTGAAGACCAAAGCAGTTGTCAATATCAATAATTTGACAAGATCTAGGCACTTGCAATCCTGAAGAAATCCAAAGATAACATATGCTTTAAAGGAAAACCTGTCAACATCACCATTGGAGACTCTAATCTCAAGATTCAAACTTGCATGAGGGACTTGCACTTTTACAAACAAGTAATACTGGGACAGGATCATGGGCGGATCATGGGGGGTTCATGCGGTGGCGATACATTATAAATATAAAAAAAATCATATAAATTTACCTTGCCACCGGTCAAGTCCCGCTTCTCTGCTCCTGCTTTCCTCTAGCACATTGAGGAACAGGAAGCAGGCCCTAATAACTAATCACAACGCTGCAGTGCAGCGGTGTGATTGGTAGGCACCTAGGCTTCCCTGACCAATCACAATGCTGCAGCAACTTTGTGATTGGTTTTGTGCGTCCTGGTTTGACGCTCAACCTGGGAATGGGGGCCTAGGCTTGTTCTCCATGCAGGCTGCAATGCCGCCTGCAGGGAGAAGAAAACATGAGCATGCTGGGTTTGAACAACCCGAGAGGGCCGACCAAACAGTCATTGCGCACTTGAGTGGGTAAACCACTCCGGCCCGCCCCGCTCAAACAGCAGATCAGCCCCACCCACTAACCCGACCGTAAAGCAGCAGGAAGCAGAACTAAAATGATAATAATGCATAGATATTATCATTTTAGGTTTCTGCTTCCCACTGCTTAAAAGCAGTGGGACAACACTCCTCTGCCATAGCGGAGGAGCCACCCCTGCACTGGGATACAATAATTAGAGAACATTCAAGACCATAGCAATTTCTGCCTCAAGATCTTAACTTGCTGCACTTCAAATCCCGGGATAACATCAGCTATTTACTTATCATTATTTCTTCAAAGAAGTTCAAAGATCAATTATATTAAACAACAACTATAGAATCTCTACCTACATGGGAGACAACTATCACTCAAAATTAATATGGTCTCTATTGCACTTAAAGTTTATAACACTTTTATAAATAATTCATTTAAGGTTTTACTGGTAGGCTTCTTTTTATATGAAAACAATCTGATACAACTGCCCAGGACCAGGTTTTATATGTAAAATAATTCTTTTTGTCTAAAAAACAAAATTCAATGAATGTATCTAAACACTTGAATAAAGGTATTATTATTAAATGAGCTGGTACACTAATGTATGAAGGGATGAGTGAATCAGCATATTGATGGCTGTTGGACTTGGCTCTTTTTGCAGGGTCATCCCTGAACTTTTTGCCTTTTTCCTGTATTTTTTCTGACCTGTTGTTGGCTGTTTTATGACTCTGGGCACTTTACCACTGCTGATCAGTACTAAAGTGCATATGCTCTCCCTATGTAAATTGATGTATGGATTAGTGATTCCATGATTGGCTGCTTTGGTTTACCAGTCAGACCCTAATACAGTGCACTGAGTGTGCCCAGGTCTTTTAAACCAAATGCTGCTAGTGGGCTTGCAGCACTGGTTGTGCCACGCACAGAAGCAGCCTGTTAAAGTGTGTCTAAGGCTTGCCATTTCAGAGCCTGTGTGCAGTCTGGTACTGCCATGCTGACTGGGCAAATGCACCCACTCGCCAGTCCCTAAACCTTCCCTTTTTTTTCATATAAGACAAGGGGCAGGGCAGGGTGCATTGTAAGTATAAGGTAGGACATGCCCTGGTGTGTTTGGCATGTCCTAATAGTGAATTACAACCATGTTCGTGTTTCACTATTGCAAGGCTACCTGTTCCCCATAGGCCAGAATGGGCAGTTTGATTATTACATCTTATAATCCTAACTGACTCAGGGAACATAGTAGAAATTCGAGTTTAGTATGCCTGAACTCAGAATGATAAAATACATCTTTTAGTGGAATTGGTTTTAACATTCTGTGTTTGAAAATGCCACTTTTAGAAAGGAGGTATTTTCTTGTCTAACCAGCCAAACCTGCCTCTGCTAGACTGTGTATTCCTTGTCTGGAGTTTG
Organism: Triturus cristatus; assembly: GCF_964204655.1. Classification (NCBI taxonomy): domain Eukaryota; kingdom Metazoa; phylum Chordata; class Amphibia; order Caudata; family Salamandridae; genus Triturus; species Triturus cristatus. Next base: position 258,249,799 of record NC_140593.1, on the reverse strand, counting down.
AGTGACAGGGGCTAGGGAATTCCAGGGGGCTGGGGAATTCCCGGAGACTGGGTGCGTCAGCACAGGGCTGAATAGAGAGATCTCCATGTAGATGGGTGGAAGGAGTTGCACCTGGGACCTGAATAGGGCTGTGCTTTCCCTCCACAATGCTGGCTCCACCTTCTGTGGTGCGTCTGATGTCTCTGCCCTGTATTGTGAAAGGAAAGAAGGAGTCATGTCAACAAAGTGCTCCAGGACTGACCAGAACTGGTTTGGACTAGGCAAAGGCCTCTCTTCCTTCAGAGAACAAAGAGAAACTGTGTATAAAAAGGGGACCCAGACCCAGGAACTTTAGATTACTTTGGGAAACAAGAAGAAACCTTTGCTGAGGAGTAGAACCAGAAGAGACTGAGGAAAGACTATCCCTAAGCTGAAGTGCTGCTTGGGGGATTGGCCTGCAGTGATTTCCTGACTGCCAAAGAAAGGACTTTGTGTGCACTTTATTCAACTTGTGAAGGATCTCCAAGGGCTTGGAAAAGAGCTTGCCTCCTGCTGAAGTCTCAGGGACAACAGACTTCACCCACCAGCTCCCCAAGAGTTCTTTGGAAGGGCCTACTGTTTTGCGAGGCTTTCTGAGGGACTGCGTGTCACAGGGAGCTGGGAGCGCGACTCACGAACAAGAAGCGTGTCGCCGAACTGCTGCTGCTGCTTCACAACACGAAGTGCCTCGCATCGCCAGAGAAGAGGATTGACATCACAGCAGATGCCGCCGCATCACCGGGAAGCATGTCGCAGAAAAATCGTTGAGCCATCGCAGGTCCACCGAAGCGCCTCGCATCGCCAGGGGAGAGGATCGACGTCGCAGCAGATGCCACCGCATCTCTGGGAAGCGTGTCGCAGGGCCTGTCGAGGCTCATCGCCAGAGAAGAGGACCGACCTCGCAGCAGACGCCGCCACATCACTGGGAAGTGTGTCGCAGGGCCTGTCGCAGCTCGTATCGTGAGGAAACATCTCCCATCACCGGAGAAGAGGATCGACGTCACAGCAGATGCCGCCGCATCACCGGGAAGCGTGTCGCATCAAGAAGAAAGCGCCATCTTTGTTTCTTTGCACCAGATCTTCAACGCATCACCGTCCTTGCAACACTTTCATTGTCTTGCGTTATGCATCTTAACCCTTTCTGTGCCCATGACGAGCTGGACTCGTCATGGAGCACAGTCGCGATGTGCCCATGACGAGTCCAGCTCGTCATGACACCCACCCACGGGGGAAGCGCTGGCGCTCCCCCCGTGAGTGGTCGATCCTTTTTGTTTTACTGAGAAGGCAGGGGAAGACCTTCCCCTGCCTCCCCCCGCCCCCCACCCCCACGTCATCAATGACGTCAGCGCGCGAGCCGCGCTGACGTCATTGGAGGTTTCCCCTTTGTTCTCCGTCGCGCAGGAAGCCATTTGCTTCCTGCGCAACGGAGAAGAAATAGGTGAGTTTTGGGGCTGGGGAGGGAGGATTTGAGTTTTAATTGTCTGATCAGTGGCGTAGCTAGGGTGGGGCAGTGGGGGCACTAATTTGGGGGAGGACAAAGGCATTCAGATGAGGCCTGCTTGCTTTCGTGGACGTTCGGAGACGGGCAGAGAAGGATTTGGACTCGGGTAATGTCCTCTTCTTTTTGTGCTGGCATCTGTCCCCCCTCTCTTCCTATTATTCCCTCTCTTTCTGTCTTGCTCCTCACTTACTGAAAACCATGACTTGAAGAAACGGTTCACAACCTCTATTTCCTTCTTTCATTTAGTTGCTTCCCTGTGAAATGGATCCAAAAAAGAAAGACACTCTTCCGAGAAATGCCCTTTTTCTGACATTTTTCTATTCCAAAGTGCAGCAGGATGGAGAGAAATAGAAGGTTTTAAATATGAAAATTAAAACATAACTAAATAAAGCAAGACAGAGGGGTTGCAAAGTGGCCAGATTGGTTTTATTTACATCCAAATAAATCAGCATCACTTTACAGAGTTTGCCAGTGAAGCGCTACTTTCGTATTCTCGTCTTTCTTTGAACAGCATTGTTGTTCCCAGGTGGGAAAGTGTACCATTCCTAGAGGTACTGCAATACCTGGTCGATGGGTGGATTGGAAAACACAATGTGTATCATGGCTCTGTGTTTATGGATGTGGTCTTTTTATACCATACTGCTTACGTTTTGTAAGGATATAAGCAATGGACATTGAAACAGTTCCCTTCAGGGCCCTCTAGTCATTTCCATAACTTTTCAGGTAAAACCACTCGCTGATTTCTGAATAGTGAGTGAGAGATCGTTAAGGTAACCATGTTGTTTCTGCTTACATTTCACATGCTTTACTTAATCTTGCATTCCGTATGAGTGGTTGCTTTTTTTTTTTTAGGCAGCATATTACTCTTATCAAGTGCATAAATTGAATTGAGCCACATCCAAGTGTTTATAGCGGGCACAATTAGATTATAGCTGAAGGCAGTGCGAGTTTCTCTCAGTGGGGAAGTATGGTGTTCAGTGGGGGAGAGGATGTGGCACTATGGCCAGAGCTGTCGAATTTGGAACTGGGGAACCGGGTTCAGCCTTCATGACCAGTCCACCAGACCACTGTACTGAGGGAGCACATTCCCATGCTAGACCTTAGAAGGCCCCACTAGACCTTAGAAGGCTTAATGTCTTAGCACAAGCAGGTGTACCCTAGTGGTGTATATTGTGGATTAACCTTGAAGGCCTGTCCACCACAATCCATACTGAAGTTCATCTCCAGTCTTGCGGGCAGGCCTACGAAGCAGCACACCCTAGAGCAACAGTGATCCAGTCGCTGTGACTCTGTCACTGAGGTCACATAATTCTTGAGCAGGTTAGGGCGATGTGAACGGTGTGACCTCACTGGGTACCTATTTCGGGTGGGTGCGTAGTGTTTGCAAGTATATTATGGTTTGCTGCCTCCTTCCTGGCCTCCAGCAATTTTCGGAAACAATAAAAATGCCATGATAACTTTGTTGATTAATGTTCTTCCTAGAGAGAGATGGAGTTTTGTCTAATGGAAGGGTTGACTCCTGGAAAGGTGGCACAGAGGGTTAATGTGCCTGTTGCAAAGAACATGTACCATGCAGATCACAAAGTGCACTGCTTTAATGGGGGGACCATGATGAATGGTCATTTAATGTCAGCTGTAGATGATGGATCCCTGAACAGTGTCATGTATGTGCATGTTTGCATTGTGCTGAGGGGATTACCAGGTAATTATTCATGCAGCTCTCTGATGGATGTCACATGCGGTTTTTCGGAGTCCCCAGATAGATCATGCAGTCTGTGTGTTCTATTTTGTACTGCCAGTCACTGGTGTATTCAACTGTGTAGCCTTGGACCGTGTCATGTATGTGCATGTAACTTGCATGATCGAGGTAACTATTAGCGGCTACACTACGTGTCTCTTGGACCTCTTTCAATTGGTCGCCGTCCTTTTTCCCCATCAACCCCCCCTCCCCAGGGGTGGCAATCTGAGAGATAGCCCCGGGCGCCACAAGCTCTAGCTACGCCTCTGCCCCCGATGTCTCTTTTATGCATTCCTGCTGCACGATCGTGCAATCGTGCAGCAGGAATGGCCACTAGCGGAAGTTTTTTTTTCATTTTTTAGGTTTGGGGTTGTTTGTGGGAGCCGTCCCTTAGGCAAGGGTGGCTCCCCTTATGGCCACATTATTTTTTTAATATTTTAAAGTGCAAACAAAATCAAAGAGGTAGCAGACGATACGTTACAAGAGGAAAAAGTGATGTGTGCATGTTACAAAAGAGTACAAAATACAAGTAGAGGTAAAATACTGCAATAAATGGCAGACACTCAGAAAACAAGAGCAAACCTTACGTTACATGAGGCAATGGTGGTAATTGTGCATGTATCAAAAGCAAACAAAATACAAGAGGTAGCAAACAATACGTTACAAGAGGAAAAGTGACATGTGTGCAAGTTTCAAAAGAGTACAAAGTACAAGTAGAGGTTTAAAAGTGCAATAAATGGCAGACACTCAAAACACAGGAACACACTTGGAAGGCACTTCTATCGGCATGGAGAACAGAATTTCCTATAATGTAAAGACTTCCTTCAGACAATAGAGCGGGCGTGAATTAAGTTTGGCAGTCTCTTTGCAGGAGGAGAACTTTGAGGTCAGTTTTGAAGGACTGGGAAGAGGGGGTGGTCCGGAGCTGAGGCTGAGTTCCAGATTCTCGCCGCGCTGCCTGTAAAGGATTGGGCCATCGATCTTTCCTTCTTGAAAGTGGGAGGTTCAAGCAATACTTTTTGCGCAGTACGTGATGGTCTAGAGCATTATATGCATATGTGACATTAATGTTTTTTTCTCCTTTTTATTCTAGTCTAAAGCTTTTGATTCCTGTTTCCGGTTTCGACAGTGGTTGTTCTGCAGTTTTGTGTAGTTGCATTTTTTTGGTAAGAATTTTTTTTTTTTGTATTTACTCCAAATGAGTAATATTGTAATGTTTGAATGAATTTTTTTTGTAAGTGATGTCATAATGGCAGCATATTTAGTTAGTGGTTTGAGCATAAAATTCTTTGCGATGTGTTTTGCATGGTCTTATGTGTAATTTCTTTTCTCTTTCTTTTTTAGTGGGATATTGTTGATCCATTCTGTGTCTGTGCAGAGTAGGTGGTGGTGAGTAGTTTAGCTGCCTCTGGCAAGTGAGTGGTATTGTTTTGGAGTATACATGTGTTTTTGATAAAGGTGCTTTTTGTTTATTACTTATTTTACAAAGTGTTTGCTGTTGTTGACTTGTTTGACAAGTTACCTCTATTAGTAAGCATTATGGCTAGCCGTAGAATGACTGCTCAACAGGTGGTTGGTATGCTTCTTGAATCTTCCTCTGAGCATGATTATGAGACTGACAGTGCGTCTGAGGGAGAGGAGGGAGGGGAAGATTCTGGCAGTGAGTTTTCTCTCCACATGGAATCATCGGATGATGAAGGTACTCTCAGTGCAGATGAAGGTACTCTTGGTGTGGATGAAGCAACTCTCAGTGCGGATGAAGTGCCTGTTTTAGAGGAGGAAACTGCTGTGCCGATGGTGCAAGAGGCATCTGGATTGCAGTCTGAGGCTGCTAGGCTTCCTACTGGAAGTGATGGACTTTGGGTTGATCCAAACATGGTGCAGCCGGTGTTGCCTGCCTTTAGCTGTGATGCAGGGTGTAGAGTGGACAACAGTGACAAACTTAGGCCCCAGTCTAGAGCTACTCGGTGACTCCCACAAATCTGGAAGAGATTAAGAAGTTTTTGGGTTTGACTTTATTGATGGGTGTGGTAAGGAAGCCAAACTTGGCTTCATATTGGTCTACTAGCCCCTTGTTGGCAACTGCCATATTTCCTGCAGTTATGACTTGTAATCTGTATTTACTTTTTCTTCATATGCTGCATTTTGTTGATAATTCTATGGCGTTGCCACGAGATCACCCTGGCTGTGACCGTCTTTTTAAGATTCTGCCCGTTCTTGATCACTTTGTAGATCGATTTTCTGAGATCTATACTCCAGGGAAAGAAATATCTATTGATGAGTCTCTGGTTTTGTTCAAGGGCCGTTTGGTTTTTAGGCAGTACATCCCTAGCAAAAGGGCACGCTATGGAATTAAGCTGTATATGTTGTCTGAGAGTAGGACAGGATATGTTTTTAATTTTCGTGTGTACACTGGTAGAGATTCTACCCCCAGGTTGTCCGTCCACTTTTGGAGTTTCAGAGAAAATTGTGTGGGATCTTGCTAGAAGACTGTTTAACAGAGGCCACCATTTGTACCTTGATAACTTCTATACTGCTGTGCAATTCTTTAAGGAATTTTATAAAGTGGACACTTTTGCATGTGGCACAATCCGCTCTAACCGTAAAGGTTATCCGAAAGAGCTTGTTTGCAAAAAACTTCAGAGGGGGCAGTGCAGTTCCTTGCGTAGTGATGAACTACTAGCTGTAAAATTTGTGGACAGGAGGGATGTGTACATGCTGACTACCATCCATGATGACAGTACTTCACCTGTGGGTGTTTGGGGTCAGGTTGCTGAAGTGCGCAAACATGTGTTCATTCTAGACTACAATAAGCACATGGGTGGTGTTGACAGAGTAGATCAGAGGCTGGAACCTTACTCTGCTATTCGGAAGGCTTATGTTTGGTTAAAGAAGTTGGCCATCTATTTCTTCGAATTAGCAAGTTTCAATGCTTTTATTGTGTTCAAGGAGTGTTCTCCTGCGTCAAAGTTGACATTTCTTCAGTTTCAGCACTCTGTGATAGCTAGCCTTGTTGTTGTGGAACAGGCAAGTGTTCCTAGAGTTGGAGTGGTGGAGGATGTGGCTCGATTGAAAGATCGCCACTTTCCTGATTACATTCCTCCCACATCTTCAAAAGATTTTCCCACTAGGAGATGTAGAGTCTGTTGGTGAAGAGGTACGCGGAAGGAGTCTCGTTATTTCTGTCCCGGGTGTCCTTCTAATCCTGGGCTGTCTATGCCTGCTTGTTTTAGAGCGTACCACACGCAAAAGAAATTTTGGGAGCTTCCATGAGTGGTAAAGTGAACTGCCTGGTCTGTATTGTTTACAAAAAAATATTCTGATTCAAGGTTGGCATTAGTGCAATGTATTTAGTTTCAGATTTTGTATTTATTTGCAATTTGTTTGTGTTTTTTTGTATATAAAATCCTAAATGTGATGGTGGTGTGTGTAGATTGGCACTTGGCTGGAGGTGTGTGTGGACTGGTGCTTGGCTGGCAGTGTGTGTGTTCTGGCACTTGGCTGGCGGTGTGCGTGGACTGGTGCTTGGCTGGAGGTGTGCGTGGACTGGCGCTTGGCTGGCGGTGTGCGTGGACTGGCGCTTGGCTGGAGGTGTGCGTGGACTGGCGCTTGGCTGGAGGTGTGCGTGGACTGGCGCTTGGCTGGCGGTGTGTGTGCACTGGCGCTTGGCTGGCGGTGTGTGTGGACTGGCGCTCGGCTGGCGGTGTGTGAGTAGTGACTTGCTGCTGGTCACTCCACACACTGCTAGCTGAGCGCCACTCCAAGCAATCCATCAGTTTGTGTAGTTGCTGTGTCAGGAATGTGGGCGTGTGGAAGTGATGGGCCCTTGAATGGCGCTGTCTGCTGGTGTGAGTGTTGTAATGTGATGGGCTCGCGGCTGGCGGCGTGAATGTTTTGTATATGTCACACATATGAAAGGTGTATGAATGGCCTGTAAAGAGGTTGGTGCCTTGTCGTGTCTTTACAGCTCACGAGCTGTGAGTCAATGGTTCAGTTTCTCGTCCTTTCAATTATTAATAGTGCATTTGATTTTTGTGAAATCACTTGCTAATACAATTGTATATACTGAACCATTACTCACCCTCGTGCCAAATCCAACCAGTATGGCTGTGCAGTAATATTTGTCTTTTTTGTCTTCCTGAAGCAGGGTGTACCTTGTCCCTTTTTGAGAATGTTGTGATGTGTTGGTTTTGTGCCTGGTGGTGTGAATGGTCTTGTGTGTATCACGTATGAAAGGTGCGTGAATGGCCTGTAAAGCGGTTGGTGCCTTGCCGTGGCTTTACAGCTTACGAGTTGCGAGTCATTGGTTCCGTTTTTTGTCCATTTAATTATTGACAGTGCATTTCATTTTTGTGAAATCTCTTGTTAATAAAATTTAATATACTGAACCATCAATCGCCCTCATGCCAAATCCAACCAGTATGTGTGTGTGTTTGAGGAATAGATGGCTGTGCAGAAATCTTTGTCTTTTTAGTTTCTCTGCCAAGGTGTATGTTCCATGTAGGAATAACCCACCAACTGTAGATATTGTTGTAAACCCATGGGAGTTCATGGTGATATCTCTCTTGTGAATTCCAAAAAGTTATTTTATCCACAATGTCCTGCAAACCTCAAAATGTCTGTCACATTTTCCTTGCAATATTGTGCCGAAATTCTCACGCTGTAGAAACAAACAACTAATTATGTCAAAACGATCTGGTTTTGCAAGGGGGTCAACTGTCTTTTTGGCCCATGCTTGGCGGCCATCTAGGGAAACCTACCAAACCCACACATTTCTAAAAACTGGACACCCGGGGGCTTCCAGGGAGGTAAGTTTTGCGTGGACCCCCCAACGATTCCGTACCCAGAATCTCCTGCAAACCTCAATTTTAGCTGAAAAAAATCACTTTTTTCACACATTTTTGTGTCGGAAAGTTGTGGCATCACCGGGCTCATTAAAATTTCCTACCACCCAGCGTTCCACCGGGTCTCCCGGTAAAATTGGTGCTTCACTTGTGTGGGAGGCCCAAGTTCCCGCAACAGGCAAGCGCCCAAAACGTAGTGAGACAACATCAAAATTGCCTATCTCAAAACCACCTGGTTTTGTAAGGGGGGTCACTTGGGTTTTTGGCCCGGTGCTCGGCGGCCATCTAGGGAAACCTACCAAACCCACACATTTCTGAAAACTAGACACCCGGGGACTTCCAGGGAGGTGAGGTTTGCGTGGATCCCCAACGTTTCCTTACCCAGAATTCCATGCAAACCTCAATTTTAGCTGAAAAAATCACTTTTTTCACACATTTTTGTGTGGGAAAGTTGTGGCATCACAGGGCTCACTCAAATTTCCCACCACCCAGCATTCCCCCAGGTCTCCCGGTAAAAATGGTGCCTCACTTGTGTGGGAGGCCCAAGTACCCGCGACAGGCAAGGGCCCAAAACGTAGTGAGGCGACATCAAAATTGCCTATCTCAAAACCACCTGGTTTTGCAAGGGGGGTCACTTGGGTTTTTGGCCCGGTGCTCGGTGGCCATCTAGGGAAACCTACCAAACCCACACATTTCTGAAAACTAGACACCCGGGGGCTTCCAGGGAGGTGAGGTTTGCGTGGATCCCCCAAAGATTCCTTATCCAGAATTCCATGCAAACCTCAATTTTAGCGGAAAAAATCCCTTTTTTCACACATTTTTGTGTGGGAAAGTTGTGGCATCACTGGGCTCACACAAATTTCCCACCACCCAGCGTTCCCCCAGGTCTCCCGGTAAAAATGGTGCCACCAAGTGAACTATTGCAGAACTATTGAAAAGTGTTTGCATTTTACCACCAACATTAGCTAGAGGTGGGCAAGCCAACAAATTAACAGGGAGAGCCGAGGCAGAACTGAGCCAAGGGCCTGACTTGGATCTTAGACGCTGTGCAAGATCCAAGCACTGAAAATATGGGTTATGTAAATCGTATAACAAACAACGTAAAATATGCTAACGTGTCTTCAAAGTTGAAAGTTGAAAAAAATCATTAACTTTTTAAGAGGGCACATTAAAGCACTGCACTGAGAAGTACTTATTAAAAGTGATAGTTTTCTACAACTGAACTCACATATTTAGAAGTGTTTTTGTATATGATAATGAATCAAAAATACATTTGGTGAAATAAGATGTTTGCTTAAGTTCACATAATTTAAGTGGGGAAGCTGCGATTTGTTCAGGTTTTCTGGTTTCAATCTGTACAACTCAGCCAGGGTATCTATTTGTCTTTTCTTATGTAAAAGCTTTGATGTTACCGCTTTGTGATTTCTCCTGCAGTTTTTAAAATACAGCGAGAACTCAACCCAAAGGTATTGGAGTGCTTTACACAAGCACCAATTACATTACACAAGGTCACACGCATTGTTTATAGGCATGAGGGGAGTTTATGTGAGTTGCCCAGAATCACGGGATATTGAGCCTACGCTGAGATTTTAACCTGGTTCCCCAGTTGCACAGTCAGCAGATCTGGCCTAATACTGCATCCCTAGTAGAGGGAGAAAGGCAAGCAGAAGCAACATGAAAGCACAACTCGTTATGGGCTCAAAGTTCCAACAGGACCTCGAGCCATGCCAGAGCCAAGCTTCAGGCTCGAGTCTGGCTCAAGCTTTTAGAGGCTCACCCACCTCTACTTTTAGAATATATTTCCTCTTCACTGGTTGTTGTGGGGCTGGCATGTTAATTGTTGGAAACCTTTAGGTTACTAAGCTCTGCCCTTGTTTTCTGTGGATATAGGACAGTTAATTAAATATAATGTACAAAGAGGCTTCCTCTTCAATAAGGATCATTTACGTAGATTCTGCAGAGTAGGCTACCCTAGCAGAACACCACAACGACGAAAGAGAATTTCATACCACATGACAATTAATTTGCTCTACGATGCATGACAGGCACATTTGACCTTGTATGTGTGTCTGTAATTATGTAAATTGTGTCAGCAATATCAAATGGTTTAATGTGATGATGAAGTGGGATGAACACCTGCCCATTTCCATAGATCAGATATATTCTTGGGAGACAAATAAAGCCGACTCTAAACTGATCTAAAATGAGTGCAGTACAGGTTCTCCATAAAAGCATGTGGTAGAACAATATATTTTTAAAAATGTGATGTGTAACAAAGCAACTGATCTCTGTGGCAACATGTGCATCAGAAATGGATATTTTAAAGCATGCCATGAAATGTTAGCGTGTCATGCAGTGTCAAAAAATTTTACTCTGTCACGTAGAACGCTCACATGCGGTAACTGTGTAAGGATATGGGTTATACAATTCTTCAAGTTTATTGCTTTTCGGTGATCTGAAATATATACACCCATGAACAATTGAAAATAAAACATATCACACATATGATGTATGAAAGTGCATGGTAGAAGAGGTATGCATCCAGAATACTAAAACCAGAATTTAGATAGGATGGGTGGGTGGAACTCATGGAGTTTCACTCCCTGGAGTTACACGAAAATTCTCTGAGATTCCGTGGAGTGGGTGAATCAGCACGACGCTGCTTGTGTTGATTTTTAGCAGCAGGTGCTTGTTCCGCGCTGAAAATCAACACAAACTGCACCACGCGGCACGCCAGAGGGCATTGCTTCTTTGCTGCTGCTCGAGTAGATTTTCTCCTTGAGCAGCAACTTTCTCAATGCGAATCGAAGTGGCAGCCTGTGTTGAGAAAATGTCACTGAGTGGATTATAGCACGCAGAAATCGTGCTAGGGAATGACGATACTTGATTGCACTCGCCAAATTAATATTCACTAGCTGCGTGTGAGAAAAACCTCTGCCATGCTGCGATTGGTGGAATTTTGAAGGAATTCCACGTTACGCTTGTAACAGCAGAGCAGAACTGATCATCCACCATTAGTCGACAGCACAGAATATCCTGCACAAAATATGGAAATGGAAATATCAGCATTAGAAAGTTTACGCCACCAACCCAGTTTCCCTGAACTGGATGCCTCCTATATCCCGGTAAAACCCCAGCCCTATTTTGAGCAAGCCTTGAAAGTTCAAGCTCAGAAGAGAATCTCATATATGAGACTTCTTGTACTACCATCTTGGGTTCAGTGGGACAATCGCTTGTCGTTTATGTAGCTACCAATGCAAATCCTGGCTTCACCTACTGTGCTGCTGTCCAAAGATGGCTAGCGAGCGACATCGCTTGGTAATCCCAATCTGCAGGACTCATGGCCTTAGACACTGCAGAGAAGTCTCAGACCAATGCTTCTCTGCCAACACAGCACAAACCGCTGCCAGACTAGTGAAATTCACTGACTCAATTTGGATCGCTCTTACAAATACCACTAAAGCCGCCAGCAGTAATTAGCTGGCCATCGAGCCAGAGACACAACAATTAAATGGCATGCACAGCAAAGATATAGTCCTGTGCACACAAAATTCTTTAGAGTTCTGCATCAGTCTTTACCTAGCACGACTTCCTGTCATACAAGGAAACGCAATCGACCAAGACCAGAAGATCAACCACATCAGACAAGTCAACTCACGCATCCGGTATTAAATCGGGGAAAATACCTGCTAATGCTGTTCTAATTGTTTTTATTCACAACCAATGCTGGGACAGTTAACACAAAGGTTTCGCTCTAGCGCTGCAAATGCTCATTAATCCACTGGGTTAAAGGGCCCACTCTAAGGATGAAAGAATTGGGTCCATAGACGCAGTTGTTATCCTTATGCACTAGCACTTTAGATTTAGCCTGGGCTACTGCTTTTATGATTTTATAGATTTTAGTGAATCCAGATATCCCAGGTAGAACATTCACGCTGGCCTCTTTTTCCTTCTTTCAGTTTTCTTACCTTATACATGAAAATGAAGCATAGTGGAATGATTTTAACTAATTGAACAATAAAGAATGTCTGACACTCAAGAGGTAGGTATAGATTTTCTATATCTAACTCCACACATATGCACCTTGGTGATATATAGATCTTTAAAGTATGTAGATGTGGAGTTTTGAAGAGTAAATCTATGCTTCCTTATATGTACTTACTTTTCAATATTTTGTCCCTCAATATTCTTCCCACAATTTTTTTATAGGCGAAATTCTGAAAGTTGAAATTGAGTATTAGAACCGGTTAGGTTAATGAAAAGAACAGTGAATAATTGGAATGCAAAGAGCAAAGTGTTTTAAAATGTTTGACTAGTGCAGTCCATGTGGCATTAGCCTTTCAGAATAGTAGGACCAGTGTCATATGACTAGGATAATTGTTGAAGATATTAGTAGTTTGGCATCTTCGTAATAAAATCAATGTAAAGAATGCACAGAATTTGCAAATAAAACCCACTCCATTCCAGCAATAATGTGTAAACGACATGCACAATATCAGGCCCTTAAAAGGATGCTTCATCACTAGTTGATAAAGTTGCCACTTCAAGTGGGAGATGCTGTAGGAAATAATCTTTTGCGTGGTATACGCCTAAACGAATATTAAACTTACCTAGGAGACCCTAGTGTATGGTACAGGGTGTACCCAGGGCCTGTAAGGTAAATGCCACTAGTGGACTGCAGCACCTATTGTGTCATCAACTACAGTGACCACAGAAACATGGCTACAGACATTTCAATGTAGCCTGACAGTAGCAGTGTAAGTGCTGCAATTTAGCTTGTTAAAATAAACCTATTTGCCAGGTAAACACTTTCTTTTAAACATTATTATGTCACCCCTAAGTAGCCGACAAAGCAGGGTGCCAAGTATTCAAAAGTTGGACATGTAGATATTTCATGTTAAAGCTGTCCTCACAGTGACTAGTATCTAAAAGGCATTTTTACTGCAGCATGTCTGGATGTTACATAGAGAATCAATGGAATGCACTATTAAATGTATTAACGTTATATTTGACAAGTAAACCCATATAACCACCATTCCATAACTCTTTGTAATATTTAATAATGTCCCATGTCAATGGTGAAGTTCGATTTTATAATAAATATTAAGGAAAATTCAGTATATAATGTTATCCTTTCCATGCTCGAGGCTTCTGAAGGCTAATTTGCATTAGCCTCCAGCTGCTGCCCTCTATGTGCTCAAGCCCTGAATGAGGTGAGAAAACTTCTCCAAAAGCACAGAAAATGGCCTGGGTGTAGGGAGGAATTTTTTTTCTCTGGCAGAATGACCTGGTAGGCTGTGCCCAGAAACATCATTTACTTCAGAGAGACCTCCCCTGTCAAAGACAGATAAAACCTGGACTGGCACCTCTTTGTGTTTCATTAGTGAGACCACAGGGTGGGAAAGATGCTCAATTCCATGGCCACATACTTGGAGTAATGAGTTCGGGAGAAAGTGATGCCTCTCACTTCCAAGTTGGAGGTGCGCACAATTATACTTGGACCTATTGAGGTCTTATTTACATTTGATCTGTTCAATAAAGAATTCCATCCAATTCAATCCAACTTTGCATTCATATCTTTTATTTCATTTCTGTTTTTCATATTGTGATATTTTCACATCTCTTTAGTGAAGAAACATATTCGTTTTGCATATTCACACAACCCAATGCATTTCGGGTCAACAAAAAAGACCCTTCTTCAGGGGACTGAAACGGAAAAATAAAGAAAATATAATGAGCTATTCAGTAATATACTCTTATTATTTACATATTCAACTCTGTCCAATGTATTGATAAATTAATGTATTCAATGAACCTTAATGCAATTTGTTCCCCAAGTCTCATATATTATAATTTTCATTATTCTTTGATGTTTAAACTGGTGAGGTTTTAAAGTTGACTCCTATCTGTATCATGACGAAAAGAAAAGAACTGGTTGCTGCGCTACCCTATAACTTGTAAACGTGAATGTGAAAAAATGGTCTAGATCAAGTTAAACGTGTTGTGCTCGTGTTTGTTCCATTTTAGTAACGGCTTGCTATTATATACTGTTGGTGACCAAATATTCAATCTATAAAGCGAAGAAAGTGAAATAGCGTGGCAATACTTAACAAAACCTTTAGGTTACTTACTTCCGTGTGTGGCAAAACTCCCGCCTCTCCCTCTGTCAATCCGGGTTCTGTTTACGATTGAACGTATGCCTCCGGTATTTATGTGTGACTTAATTGGTTGAGAGCGCGCTGACGAGGACAAGGGAGAAAGGCTGCACCCTCTTGAAGCTAGGTATAGAGGGGCTCATGTGATTTTTCACAGTAAGGCACACAGGACATGCTACAGACGTTGGTAGTGGGAACTTTTTCCCCATTGGTTTGGGAGGATCCAGGAGTCACCCCACCCACAAGTTGGTACTAGGGGCAATTGTGGCATTCCCAGTACCATTCTCAGTACACTATCTTAACCTGAAGATCAGAAGAAGACTGGACTTGCTATCTGTGACCTGAGAGGAACCCTGAAAGGTTGTACCAGAATCCCTTTTGTATCCAGGACTAAAAAGTTGACTTCAATGGGCATAAGGCTGACCTCCTGTTTAAACTACAGGGACCCAACTAGCTAAAACATGCGGTGGGAATGGAATCTACATGTGCTAATTAAAGTTTTATATTGTGCCAGGACTGGGAAAGCTCATTTCAAGGAGAAAAACCTTGAATTTAAAGGAACAAATTATGAATGGAATGCTGAACAATGCAAATATTCACCCCAGTCACAAAGATTGGGTTTAACCCATTTTTCTTTTAGTCACCAACCACCCCAGTTTGGAGACAGCCATAAGCAAATCAGTCTTGATCCTGCTACTCATGGAAACAGTCCAGCCTGAACTGCCAAGACAGGTCCTCCCTGGACTAGAAACAAGCCTACTGGGACTGGTTTCGGGGCATGGCCCTCATCAGCCAGGTTAGCTTGAATCCAGTGGCACAATGAGCACAGGGATCAAGTATGGGCATACCCTTCCCTCAGGCCGACATAAGCGAAACAAACAAATGATGAGTGGAATGCTGAACAATTCAAACATTCACCCCCAGTCACAAAGATCTAGGTTTAATCCATCGTTCTTTTGCTCACCACAACGCCCCATTTTGGACCCAGCCATATGCAAATCAGTCCTGACCCTGCTCCTCATGGAAACAGTCCAGCCCGAACTGCCAAGCCAGGTCCTGCATGGACTGGTACAATCATACTGGTAATGGTTTCTTGCATGACCCCTCATCAGTAAGGCTATTTTGAATCCAGTAGCACAGTGAGCACGGGACCCACGTCTGGGCATAACCTACCCATTTAGGGTGACAAATCAAAAGGAACAAATTATGGATGGAATGCTGAAGAATGCAAACATTCACCCCCAGTCACAAAGATCTGGGTTTAATCCATTGTTCCTTTGCTCACCATGCACCCGTAGTTTGGACCCAGCCATAAGTATATCAGTCTCGACCCTGCTCCTCATGGCAACATTCCATCATGTACTGCCTGGCCAGGAACTTCCTGGACCAAAAACAAGAATCCTGGGACCAGTTTCGAGGCATCACCCCTCATCAGTAGGGGCAGCTCCTCCATTAGGGCAGAGGAGCGTTGTCCTAATGCTTTCTCGCAGTGCGAGAAGTAGAAACATAAAATGGTAAAAGAACCATTTTATGTTTCTGCTTCTCGCACTGCGAGAAAGCACAAGTGCCTGGTTGTGGACGGGCAGGTCTGCTGGAAAGCAGGGGTGGAGTGGCTAGCCCAATGCTGTGGGCCCAGTCATGCTCGCTCTCCCTTTTCTCTATGTAGGCAACTGCATGCAGCCTACATAGAGAAAATGGCCTCCCCAGAGGCGCACGGCTGGGCACCGTCCGCACAAATCACAACGTTGCTATTGCTGCGTTGTGATTGGCTTAGGGAAGAGGAGGGAGGCTGCCTGTGGGTGGCTGCTTCCTGTTCAGGAGAGCAGCAGGAAAACGTGGGAGTCGAGACCTGGCCAAGAGCTGAGGAAGCACGGGACTCAGGGGAAGGTAAGTTTTATTTTGTTTTAATTCAAAATCCCATAATCTGGCAGTGTAATTTCAACTGCTTATGAGATAGCTTTGTGGGTTATTGTGCATGCTACACAGATTTGTCTGTAACCAAAAACCATGGGATTGAATGCGGACCACTTTCTCTGCTGATTTGTATTCCTAATAATGAGATATGTGCAAAACCCGCAGGTTATGCGGTGGAAACCCAACCTTCAAAACTTCTGACATCTATAAAATGGGGGGCCGCTGGTCGACAGGTTGCACAGACCATTCTTAAGTAGGACCTCTATCCGCACTGAGCTGTTTATCGGGATATTTCCCAGGCCCGGCACGAGGCCGCCTCCTTAAAGAGGAAAGAAAGTGACTCGGCCCAGATTAGCGAGTCTGAGGTCAGCCGAAGGGTCGTGCGCGAGCCGATTTAGATAGTGGGCAGGGTTTGAAGCAGTGGAATCGGATGAGATGTCAGATGAGTGTCGGCAAAGTAAGAGCTGGGCTCTAGCACTGTACAGTCAACTGTAGGTACTCGACTCTCTCTGAATTCTTAAAAAATTAGAAGGATCCCAGCAGGTATGTTTAGTCCTTTTTCATTCAACAATTGCTAGATTGGTGGTGTAGCTAGGATTTAATGCAAAGACTGAAATCGATTACCAGCGAACAGTCAAAAGCTAGAAAAAAAAATGACAACCTAATCAGGGTGAGTTGACAGATATGACTCTAGCAGCTGGTGCAATGGACAGCTTTTACCCGTTAGTCCTGGTGTAGCTGCACTTGTTGAACTACATACAATAGATAAAGTGCTGTATTCCCTATCTCCTGGCCAAGGAGGAGGAGCCCTTTTCCTATGTTCCTAGCTAGCTCCGCAACCTTTGCTGCTGTGTACCCTCCCACCTCCATCCTTGTACAGCACCACGTTTCATTGCAGCTAGGTTTACGTTATCTAACCACACATGCAGACACCGTGCTTGCTTCAGACATGTGTGCAGCTTGCAGGCGCCATGCTTGGCATGCCACCAGAATCCACCTTTTTCTCAGTGGGAGAACCCCCCCCATCCCCCGTAGGTTGTACCGGGATCGCTCGCTACCTACGTTCGCCGCAGTGCAATACGACAATTATTTTATGCCTTACCACTTTCAAATGTCACCAGCCGCCACTGCTCATCAGCCAGGCTAGTTTGAATCGAGTAGCACAGTGAGCCCAGGACTAAAGTCTGGGCATACCCTTCCCACTTAGGGTGGCAAAAGGGACAAATGATAGACGAAATGCTAAACAACATAAACATTCACCCTAGTCACAAAAATCAGGGTGTAATCCAACGTTCTTTTGCTCACTATCCCACCCCAATTTGGACCCAGCAATTTGCAAATAAGTCTTGACCCTGTACCTCATGGGAACTGTCAAGCTAGGCCCTCTGGAATTATTCACAGAGAGGCTCTCCTTTGAAGTGCTGTGAGGAAGAGACCAGGTAGCTGGGGTTTCTGGTGGCATGGTTTCTCGTAACTTTAAGTCACCAACTTGAAATATCCCCAACTACTTCTCAGGATTATTGGGACAGGGGTGGAAATATCATGGGTCCTTCCAGGATTGTGTTGCTCAAAAATGAATTTACCATAATAAAAAAGAAAAAAGGAGTTTAGAAAAACAGGAACAGTTGGTTTAATTAAACACTTCGGCTGGGAGCCTCGACCTTGCTTGGACAAAATTGGGGCCAGTGAGCAACATGTCCAGATGTCAGGCATGAGGTGTGCATGATCACTGCATGTACTGTGTGTGCTCTGTCTTAATTGCCTGTGTGTTCCTAACTTCATGTGGAATCTACATTTATGATGTTTTGGGAATACGAGTATCCCTCTTTCCATGTTTGCTTTATTGGGGCCAATCTCCCTGCACCATTGTGGTGTCGCTGTACTTATCTGGATAATAGACCTGGGTTTCCTGTTCTCGCTTTTGTCTGGCAGCTAGGTGCCACTTCACCTGCAATGTGTCAATCAGCAAACTCGGGCCTATTTTGCAGAGCCTACCCGACCCCATATTTCTGAGTCAGGGTTGATGGAGAGTTTGTGACAGGCAAGTTTGTTCATAGAGATGCGATTTCGCTTGTATATGCGAGTGTATCATTATACACATTGGCATCAATTTTATCAATTTTTATATTTGGACAGAGGTGTCTAACTTAGGGAGCTTTCCATCCTACTTACTCTACATAGGAGGGAGAATTTTGATATTACAGGACCCTTTGTGGGGTACTGGAGCATCCTGGACTAAGATGTGATGTGACTCTGAGCATTCACCTCCCAAAGGTCAGTGGCACTAGCCTGCATACATCCTCTAAGACACAGAAGCGATAGGTACCAACCATCTACCTCTAACTGTCATGCGTAAGGAGCAGAGATAAGCCTATTCCCTACAATGTCTTTTTGTGAACTTCTTTTTTGTTGGCCATAAGATTGTGCCCATATTTGTTATCATTATACCTCAGCACTCTTGCCTGCTGCTATATCAATTTAGTGATTGTGGAGATACTAGCAGTTAAACCCTCAACCACATGAACTTGTATTTTGTTCCTCACTGTTTTCCTTGAACTGTTGGCAATCCCCAACTTTGCAGAAACCCATTAGTATTTGATGGTCTGCAAGATACAGCAACACTTCTCATGGAAAAATTCTAACTTGGATCAGCATTCGTAAAGATACTTGGCTTTATTTACAGTTTGACAGAGTGAGAGCACTGCTGTAAATTTTGTCTGAAGTAATGTCTTTGAACTAAAATTCTCCTGTACTTTTTTGATAAAGAGCTTTATGCTCAGCTACTGCAAAAAATGACCATTCTTCTCCAGGCAGACACCTCAACAGGCATACGTCATACCTTTCTTGTCATAGTTCTTAGCTGGAGGAGATCTAATTACAGATGATGAGGGAGGTGGGTGCCTAGTAGAACTGATGTAAAGACTTTATGGTTGGAGGCAAAAGTCAACAAACTATCTAGAAATTATTTTTGGTACATTTGTACTAGAAATCTAAGTTCATCAATAAATTAGATGTTCTCAGTTTAGTAAATAGATTCCTGAATGGTATTTCTATTTTCATTCTCCAAAAAGTTTTACAATGATATATTAAAGTAGGCTTTGACGATTGGAATGCTATTGTAGTCTGCACTAAAAATAGACCTTCACGTCCTTGTTACTTGTGACATATGGCCTTAAGATACTTTGCAAATTATGCTCATACATAGCCTTGCAGACTGCACAAGACTCATTAAGTTTGACCTATGAATGAATTTAGTAATCCTAAACCCTGAACATATTGTTACCAACCCAAATGGTTTCTCCAATGGTATTCCTTGCTATCAAATGTAAAATACCTGTGGAAATCAGATGTAACACCCACGATTCCTCCTTCCTGACTGAAGGTTTACCTGGAGAGTTCAGCTGCACTGAGCAGCTAGAGTCCACAAAGTAGATTGTATAGGCCTGTGTTGATTCCAACTTCTTGTAAGCCAGATTGTAACCAGGCCCACAAGCGATAACTCATAATGAGGGTGTTTCATTACTTTGAAGTGAGAGATAGGCTTAGCCAAACAGCTTTTACATGTTATGCTAATTTAGCTGCCTGATCTGTAGTGGTACGGAGCTGCTGTTCAGCTCTACTTCTATGCCATTAAAATCTCTTATGTGAGTGGTGCAAAGCCGCATGATTCGTGGATTATTACTTTGAATAAACATAAAAATCAAGTATGCCAATTTACATTTGACAATTCTTTGCCATGCCTAATCACTGAGAGTCTGAACTTGGAAGTGAGTAGCAGCCTACCAGTTCCCAAATGTCAACATATGACAGCAATTCACTCAAAAAAATAAAGAAAATGGCCGACCCACATACCAAATGGATTTACCTACTGAGGTGCAAGGTTTTGTTTTGCGATGGAAAGTTGGGGATGTGATGGATTAAAAATAATGTAGGAGATAAGATGGTGATAGCAGTTGGTTATAAACTAAAGTAGACACATGGCATTAATAGTAAAGGTCTGAGAGAACATTGAGGGCATACCATGGATACCCAATCTGAGGCTGGGAGGAATGTAAGGGGGCAGGGAGAGGCCAAGTACTCAATTGAAAGATTTATGAACAACCTCCAGTGTAAATGATTCATTTAGGGAGTAGTCTGTGAACCTACAGTTGTACCCACTGACTAAATTTGCTTTGAGAAATAATTCTGGCAGTACCTTGAAATGCTTGCTAAAATCTCTTGGCACATTGATCACGATAACATGGAAAGGCTATGTTAAGATACCCGAGGATGTAAATTCCACATTTACTACTTGACAGCACCCAGGTTAAGGTCAATTAACAATTTTACTGATTTCTTTCTACACCTATACGTCACAATTAGGTGCAATCATTTTAAAGATGGTGGAATGATTAAGGTTTTGGGGTAATTTAGGGAGGACAGTTACGTTAACTTAAAAAAGGAACAGGTAGCATGAAAGGTATGGTGGTGCAGTGATGAAAATAAGTAATCTGGGGATATGAGCATGGGGATCATTTCTAAACGGACTTGTTGGGATGCTGAAAATTTGAAAGTAATGGTGAAAATTATGTCAGGGAAGGTAAATGTATTTCGTAAACTACAATTTTACCATAAGTATTAATCAAATCACACTATATTTAAACAATTAAAGAAGTGATGACTGAGAGCGCCGTTGTTGTCATTCCATTTATCAAGTATACTGTCCTAAGTACATTTGAAGTTACTGTTAAAACAGGAGCATATTCAGTTTTCCAATGGTGGTTGAACAAGGCTTCGCCTAAAGTAAATATTCTTAATGGCTAACTTAAAATTCTTTTAGCATAGTATTCTATAGTTCAGTTTGCTCAAGCTGCATTACACTACATTACTGTACTTCTTTCTGTGATAAAATGTATTCCATGTTTGTCGTTTATTTTAGATCAATCCTAGAAAAATAAATTAAAATCAATTATCTAAAATCTGTTATGCTCTAAATTAATTTTAAAGGTTAATTTCCCAGAAGAGTCATAGCATCTAAACATGGATAGAAACAACCAGGCTAAATGCATGTGTATTGACTCCCAGAAAGACCAGTAAAAAGATACTTACATAAAGATTTTCTCAAAATTTGTGTAGCAATGCACAATCAGCCAGGCTCCTAATCTGAAAACAATTGCGGTAACAAAGAACTGAATTGATTGGGACATTCCATAAACTAATCCATTAACGGGGCCTCCTTTACGCGCATCCCTGTGCAGGAAGAAAGGGAGAAGGATAACATTTACTAGTGAGATTAAACAGCATGGCTAACAAAGTGTATTACAGTATGTAGATAAAGCTATCGTGATTCGACTGCAGAAATTATTATGACAATTGTAATTTTACGTATTTTAAAAAGTGTTCAGAATTCGTGGCCACGAATTCCAAAGTTATTGGAGACCAAAGCTGAACCTAATAATTCAAATAGTTCGTGTTCACTTTTACTCAAATCTAAAATAACATTGAGATGCTGAATACAAAAGTAGATATTTCAGGGCAAAGACGCATTGGAACACATGTAGAAATGCACTTTTGTAAAGTATTTAAGCATGCATAAAACAGATTTATGACTGAAGAGGGTGGATTTCATTAGGTTTCCTGAAGATGCTGTTCTTAAAGAGGTCATTCGATGGAGAGAACAGTCAATTTATATTTGCAAAAGGAGTCAGATGGACTTTGAAATTTGAATTGTAGACCCGGAAGTGGGGAGAGGCAAGATGGCGGTCGCTTGAGACCGTAGGTGCACAGAGCACAGAGAGTTGGAGAAATCTATAATGCTGCATTAAAAAACTCAGAGGGATGAATCCAGCAATCTATAGCACGGAGCTGCAATATTCCCGAAGGTCCAACAGGAGCAACCTACATCTACTGGGTAGAGCAAGTTGCTTGCGGTGCTACGGCACTTCTGCAGAATAACCTCTGAGGTTGCCACAATCCACCATAAAGGATCCTACCTGACAGCGGCGTCCGGAGCTGAAGCTGGGTTTGCGGAGACTGCTGGAACTGCCAAGATGGGTCCCAAGATGACAGCTGGGGCTGCTAAGGCAAGAACAGCCCGGCTCGCTCTGAGGGGAACGTCGGAAACTGGCGACGCAAGCATGGAGACCGCAGTTTCGGTAGCAGGGGGGTCGCCTGCACAGACTCCGAGACAGGGGCTTTGGGGGACGGTAGCTGACCCAAACCCAGAGAAAAGAGGAAGAGGCGGGGCGACTCTGAAAGGATGCCCAGCCGGCCCTACTGTGGTTGATCTGCTGAGGGGGCCAGCCGGGAAAACAGCTCCGGGTCACGAAGAAAGGATCCAGGGCAAGGTCTGCCTCGAAGCAACTGTGAATGCAGTGAACGCTGGGGAGGTGCCGAGCGCGGAGCGAGACGAGCATGATGAGCAGAGTGAGGAGCAGAATCCCCTCACTATGGAGACAGATGGTCAGGACTGGGGGCCGGCTAGCACCGAAGTAGGCCCGGGGGCACCCCCTCCAGCCTCTGACTCTGATTAATACCGGGGGTATAGACTCTACTATGCTGAATATACCGACCAATATGCCAATGACTGAGAAGGCTGTGAAAGTCCCTAACATAGACGACTCAGGAAAGGCTGATGTGGTTGGTGGGGCTGAGGGGGAGCAAGCTTGCATGCAAGACACTTCAACCACACTACCCCAAGAGCAACCAACTAGCACTGACTTCAACACTGTTTTTATAAATCAGCCTCAAGAAGCACCTAAGGCTAGTAAAGACAATATTGACCATGTGGAACTGGATAAGGAGTCTAGCGACTTTTTCTTTTCCATATCGAATGGTGGCGAATGGTCAGAGGACTCGTAAGTAGACACTACAGATTTGAGCAATAGTGATTTGGAGGAGGCTGATGGTTGTAAATCTAAAACTGCTCTGAGAAGAACAAAAAGTAGACAGGGAGGGAAGGATCTCACCTGGGACTATACCCCCACAAATCAACTTACCAGTCCTGTGCCTATCGCCCAACCCGATTCCGATCCATTCGGGTCAATTCCTCCATCATTAGAGGCTATCTTCCAGGCTATTTCAATGCACCGTGAAGAAACGCGCCAAGATGGAAAAGGCCAAGGTTGAGGTTGCCATGCGTAAGATGCAAGGGTGGTGCGTAAACTGACCAAGACTTGCAGTGTATTCGGGGAACGGCTGACTGACCTCGAGTCTAGGATAGTCACTACCGAATCAGACCTTGCCACAAATCAAACGTTAGTAGATTCTCATGAGGCACAGCTAGCTGACGTCAAGTGGAAGCTGGAGGAGTTTGAGAAGCGCAGGCGGAGGAACAACCTGCGGGTGCTTGGGATTCCTGAGGGGGTTGAGGGGGCTGATCTTCGCTCATATGTAGTGGACTTGCTACGAGATTCACTTCCAGAACTTACTGATTGGAACTGGGCTCTAGAGGTGCAATGTGCCCATCGTGTCCCCTTTGTTCAGAAACAGCCAGCTAGGGTAGGGGCTCTCCCCCATGCCATCCTAGTGTATTTTGGCAATTTCTTGTTATGCCAAGCTGTTTTTGAGAAAGCAAGGCCAGAAGCAAAAAGAACCAGGAATGAGATCTCTTATTTTGTCCGTCCTGATTGCTGCGACAGCTCATTAAGCCATTCCAGGACAAAAAGGCGCAAGCCTTCTTAAACAATCCAGCCCGACTAAAGGTGATCTGGGGGGCAAACAAAACTCTTTCGGTCGGAAATAAAAGCTAAAGAATACCTTGATGGTTTGTCTGGCTAGGTGTGGATCAGTACTCAATGTACTAAATTGACCATGATTACTCAGAAGGGGGAAATTAGTGGGGGGGGGGGGAGAAAAAAAAGAATGTATATAAGAAATTGAATAAAAATGAATAAAATATTTGTTTATGGAACAGGTGAACCTAGGAGCTTGGGATTTTGGAATGCAGCATGTAGCTAAATAGCATAGGAAGGTCTTAGTATTAGGGCTCTCGATCTGTGTAGCACACTCTTCACAAACAGACTCAAGATTGAGTCCGAGTGCCTCATGTGGGGAGGTGGGGGTGCTAGGGAGGTGGGTGGGGGGAGATGGGGTGGAGACGGAAGGGAGAAGGGGGGAAAAGGAAGGGTGGGGGTAAAATGTGGGGTAAAAGAAAGCATATTCAGAAATAATAACGAAACAAAGAAACAGCCAAAAGAGAAACATAGGAGACAGAATAAGAGACAAAAGGTGGAGGAGGAAAATAGCAAGAGATCATCATTAGGAGGAATTTGGGAATCAGAAACTAAAATAGGATGGGGAGGATAACAATCTGCTCATGGAATGTAGCAGGATTGAATGATAGGGCAAAGAGGATAAGATGTGCTGGACTCATGAGGTTGAATTACATGGATGTAGTATGTTTACAGGAGACACACATTCCCTGGGGAAAAAGAGAAGTAGTGAGGTTTGGTGGGTATAATATCCTGGCATGTACAACTCAGACCTTGAATATCCGAGGGGTGGTCATCTTAGCAAAGACATCTTTAGGTTTGGCCAAACGCAAGGTCGTTGATGCTCTGGGGAGGTAGGCTATAGTAGAACTTGCGGTGCGAGGTACGGTATGCTCGATCTATGGATCAAACCAAGATGATCCCCAGATATTTGAAGATTTGGAAGTAGAACTTGCTACATGGCCGAACCCTGTAATTTTTTGCGGAGATTTTAACATCTCACTGGATACTGGATCCGGGCAGCAGAGACAAGGGGGGTATTCTGATGGAAAGCCTAGATTTTATGTGGCATTAAACTCCCTTAAGAATTGCCATGGTCTGGTGGACATCTGGGCTAAAACAAAACCAACTAACCCCGGTTACACGTATTTCTCATGTCGGCACAAAAAATATGTCAGGATTGATTACTTCTATGGTACTAGGGATTTATTAGAAAGAGCTGGGATTAAGAAACTTCCTAAAATAATATCAGATCATAACCCTCTGATTTTAGAATTTGAAATAGCTAGCTTTAAGAGACCACGGAGTAAATGGACGTTCGATAGGAAATTACTAGTGAACAGTGAATATATTGAGTTTATTAAAAAGTGGGTGCAAGAATTTTTTTATATTAACATATCTAGCGCTAGCAGGGGGGTTGTGTGGGACTCTTTTAAGGCCCCTCTTTTAGGTGAAAATATTAGCTTTGTTGCCAGCGCTAAAACGCAGCGGGAGATTAAGAAACAACAACTATCGTGGGTTTTGGCCAGAGCTGAGGAGGAGCATGTTTCGACAATAATACTGGGACAAGAGGGGTATCAAATCCTGTATTGAATAATTGCTTTAAAAGCTGAATTAAATAATTGGTTAACACAGATATCAGCAGAGGAATATCAATCGCACCGGAATAGCACCTATGAAAATGGTGAGCAAGTTGTAGGAGGCTAGCTCTTCGTACCAGGCAGTGGATATCTTTAAATTCAATATCTTCTATTAAAATAGATGGACACGTATATTTTGAAACCAAAGGGTTTCAAAACTATTATCAAATTCTGTACCAGGATGATATTAAAAAAGGCCGAGCAGAAGTTGTACAGGGCATAGCAGGGCTGGTAGTTGGCACCTAACACTGGGGGGGGTGGGGGTATGGATAGGCCAACCAGAGAAGAGCTAGAAGGACAAATCACTCTAGAGGAAGTTAAGCTAGCGCTGTTAGAAATGGCATCAGGGAAGGCTGCTGGTCCTGACAGGATTCCACTGGAGGTCTATAAGATCCTAGGAACAGTTATAGCGCCTCTTCTTCTTGATTTGTTTAGGGGCATACAGTATAATGGAACCCCCCCTGAGTCCTGGAAGGAGACAGATATCATAATCTTTCCTAAAAAAGGAAAACGGGTAGATAATCCATCTTCTTATCAGCCAATCTCCCTGATCAACTCAGACACAAAAATGTATTCTAAAATCCTGGCCAATCGGCGGGTTATAGAACATCTGGTCTCCCCCTGGCAACACGGTTTTATCCCTGGTAAAGGAACAACTGATCACACCCGTAGAGTTATTTCTCTTTTTGTCACCATAATCGGGACTGGGGGGCCTGATGACTATGATCCTCCTCGATGCCGAAAAGGCCTTTGAACGGGTGTCTTGGGAGTTTTTATGGGGGGATACTGGAGCTAAACGGTTATGGATCGCAGTTTATAAAGGCAATCAAGGCAATGTACTATCAACCAAGAGCCCGACTGCAAATTATGGGGAGGGAATCTAACAAAATTAATATAAGAAGGGGGACCAGGCAGGGATGCCCTTGCTCTGCAATTTTCTTTGCTTTAAATATTAATCCCCTAGTGGTTAAGCTCCTACAGGCTCGGAAGATAAAAACCAATAATAACTGGTGGGTACGAGACTAAATATTGGCGTTCGCCGATGATGTTGCGGTGTTAACTACGAATCCAGCTGAGGCAGTCGGAGAAATAAATAAGATTGCTGAGAGTTATGGGCTCCTCTCTGGATACACATTGAACAAGGGGAAAATGATTGTGTTATGCACAGATAATATAGATTTCAATGACCCTAGGAAAGCAAATACAGCGGTGTATCTTGGGGTCCGAATAAGTTCTAAGGTGGACGAAATTATTAAATGCAACTTCAAGCCTCTGATCAAATCTATAGGTAATGGCTTAAGGAGAGTTAACAGGCTACATCTGTCTATTATAGGGAGGGGGAATTTTTTTTAAATGACCATGCTGCCAAAAATACTGTATTTGTTTCGCGCAATACCGCTGGCTCTGGAAGATAGTATATGGAGGGCACTGGAGTCAGCCTTTTCTAACTTTATATGCCAATACGGGAAGGTAAGGAGGGCTCTGAAATATCTGGCTCTACCGCAAGACAGGGGTGGTCTTGCTACCCCCAATATCCCTTTATATTACTGGGCGGCTCTTCGCCATAAAATGGTCACCCTGTTTGCAGTGGATAATAATAATGCGAGGCCCTAGAATACCCGCAATTTACAAACTCTCTATTGGGAATGAAGCTTCAGGGTTGCTACTGAGATAACTGGAACCGAGCTATTACAAGAAGGTACGGTTTAAAGTAATATCTAGCTCATGGAAAATTTGGAAGCAGATCTCTAAATTTATGGCAATTACAAAAATTTGTAGATATGCCCCCCTGTGGGGCTCATCATTATTTCCATCCCAGGTTAATGACGCTATGAGGAAGAAGTGAGAAAGGTATGGGGTAGGAACAATTGGGGACTTCTCCGGGGGGAGAGCAAGATTTTCAATTTACTAGGCTACAGCGGGTCTTTGGTATATCGGATAACCAATACTTTACATGTGTTCAGATTAGGAGCATCCTCACCCTATGTAGTCCTAAAATTAAGCTTGACAAGATACCACTCTTGGAAACTATAACTAGGAAATTTAGCAGAATTAGGAATTTTTACAGTCTACTTCTTGACAAAGTCCCAGACGACCTGGAAAAAACTGAAACAACCTGGGCAGTGAAATTGGGAAACCCGGATGTCGATATCTATATGAGCCTTTCTTTAACTGACAAGATACTTTTATCTTTAAGCTTAAAAGCTCAATTGTACAAAACTATATTTAACCTTTATTTTACACCTTCCAAACTGTATAGATGGGGGAAAAGGAAAGATGATAAATGCCCCAGATGTGGGTTAGGACCACGCCACCCTGATTCATATGCTGTATGATTGCGATAGATTGGATTTATTAAAAGAAGGGTTGCTAGGCTTCTGGGAGGAACTATTCGGTCATAGACTAGAACTAACCCCTACTTTGTTGATTCTGGGGTATGATAGCTCCATGGGTCTTAATACCGAACAGGAATATTGTCTCTTTCTGGGGACAGCTTTATTTAGGATATTGCTAGTCGCTAGATGGAAAGATGCAGAACCACCAACTTTTCATATGTGGCTTGCTAGGCTTCTCGGAATTTACAATCAAGAGATGGCCATCCATGCCTGTAGGGGCTGACAGGCCAGAATCCGGGGGAAGAAGGTTTGGGCGCATATCGCCGAATGGAGTAGAGATGCAAGGGTGGCCTAGGAGAAAGCAAATTAGGGTTAAGCAGTAATGAATTGCTTTGCCTTTTAGATATTCCCAAATGTATAGTTTTGGATTACCTATTTTATGATGGACTAAGCTGTTTTTTATACGAATGTAGTGCTTTTCGAATCTGCCTATACTGTATTATTTGTTTTTTATGACTACTCTTTTGTACTGTACTAACTATTTTTTTCTGATCATTGAGTGGTATTTGCTGTATTTGTATTTTCTGGAAATGCAAAATTAAAAAAAAAAATTAAAAATTGATTTGTATGTATGTTTGAAAGGCAAAAGGGCAACTTTTGATTTCCCTACACCTTTATATCCATTTGTTAAATATGCACAGCTTTTTTCAAAGTTTCAGAATCTTTTATTAATTGCATTCCATGAAGGGAGATCTGTTTAGGAGGAGTCAGACCAGTGTTAATTTGGCACTGTTTGACCAACCAACCGTTTTCTGTTACTATTCTAAGCTTCAAGCTGATCCGTAAGTAGGAACAATGTTATTTTTTATTTTATTTTTTATTATATTCATTAGCCAATAGCCATTTGCATAAAACAAACTACATTGACAAAAATAGAAAGAACAGGAGAGAACACAACAATTGAAACATAAGGTTTGGATGCTTCCTCCAATCACTTTTGAAATTAAATACATAAAAATTATTTCAGAGGGTAAATAAATGGTAGTACTATCACATAGCAACATCCCGAAGATTATCTTTAACCTGTTCATGATGATAAATGTTCTATAAGAGCCCCCCAAATCTTGATACCCAGTCTCCGTTTCTGTAGCCCTTTAATAGCATATAGACTGGTTTCGAGTTTACATGTAGCATATAACATTCCTTTCCACATTTCGGAGGTAGGGGGTTCTTTCTGCTGCCATAATGATGCTATACATAATCTAGCCACTGCAACGTAAATTTAATATCTAAAGGCATACATTTCCTGTGCTAGCATACCATCTTCTAAAACCCACAGCAACATAACTGTAGGGGTTATCACAATCTGTGCCCCTGTGACTTCCATCAAAGAAGATCTGCATCTTATTAATTAACTGTTTCAAATCTGAACATGTTGAAAACATATGGACTATATTTGCCTGATCCATCCCACACCGAGTGCATTTATCTTCATTTAAGCCACCCCATCTAGCAGTTTTTGCCGGAGTATAGTATAAATTGAATATGGTCTTGTATTGTTGTGTTTTAAGAATGAATGAGATTAAAATCGTATCAACTAATATGATAGATTCTTGTAAGATGTTTCCTCCAAGTGAAAGCCTGGTGTTCCATTTAGCATTCTGTACCTCTAGATCATCATTTTGTGTAGCGATAAGTGTTTGATATAGGTTACCAATCCCTCCCAGGCTCCACACTACTTCTAACAGGTTATTTTTCTGTGCCAAACGTGAAATATCCCCTCTTTTCAACAAATAAACACGAATTTGCAGGTATTTAAAAAAATCAGCTTTGTAACGCTGCACTGGGTGAAACGCTCAGAGAAACGATACAATATTTCAGCTCTCTTCTGATGCTCCGCTACATTGTCTTGCCGTTATTCACGCTCCTTCTGGGATTCCTGTCTCCGATTCTGAGAGAGAGCAGGACACGAGCACTACAGATCTGCTTTTTAAACCGGGGAATCGCAAGAGGTGGAAGACACACTGCACTAGGAAGCAAACTTAATCTTTTCTACTATTTTTGTTACTGTGCTACTCGGGTCCCTTGGTATGTACCTCAAGGTATATTTCCTTAATTAGAAAGCCACATCAGAAGCAACAGATGTCACCCAGGGCCCCCGGAGTTGGGAAAAGCAAAGGTGCCCCAGCCCATGCCAAACAGCAACACTTTAGGGGAGGTTGCTGCACCTAACAACTCAACAAAAGGTAAAAGGGAAACTAACTATTTAAAATGGGCTACTGGAAAAACCAGGAGCAGTGGGGGTATTCAGGGGCAAAGGAGGGTACTCAACCAACAAAATAGTAGAAATGCTTGTGGGACCTAAGACACTATCTACGAATTCTGACGCTACTTTGAGTGATGCCCCAACCCCCACACCCCACACAGGGCCTGAACCAGATCACTTGCTTGTAGATGTATGGGAGCACCTGAACCCTGGAGATAACCCGGGGGAGCCTCAAGAAAGTGGCACTCTTTTTCAAAGAGAGACATCGTTTGGCGAGCAGATTATGGACCAAAATAATACAGAGGTCTCAGTGGCTTTGGAAAAACTACCCGCCGATTTACTTACTTTTGCACCACCCTCTGAAGATACTGCTAGCACCCCAGATTCAGACTCCATTAAGTCGATAATTGCAAGTGGCAATGGGGTAAACCATCTAACAAAAGGCTTCAGAGGTCTTTGGACTCCAGAAGTTAGTGGTGAACACTTCTACTCGGTCTCAGACGGCTCTCTATCCACCTCTGATGGAGAAGAAATCAGCTCCAGCTCTAGCAAAGATATTAGTATTGACCCTTCTAAAGACACAGGGACGGTACAACGTTAGGCAAAGAATAGAAACCTCCCCAAAAGATGGAGCCAGCTTAAGTGGAACTATTCAGATTCGCAAATTTCTTATCCCGCATGTGAAGGAGGGGAACAGGTCTGGGAAATTGCTAAATCTGTAGCAGAACCTATGACAAAACCCTCCCTATCTTCAATTTTGGCTTCTATCAAGAACTTTCAAGAAGAGGTCCGCTCCGACAATCGAGCCGCTAAGGGGGCAGCCAAAAAGCTACAGGGGGGCCTGCGAAAACTGAACAAACTATGTACTGACATAATCGACGGGGTTAGTATGGTCGTGGGTCGCACAGAGAGCCTAGAAACAGAGGTAACCACTTTGAAGAATCTAGGGTCGGCTCATGAGGCATGTCTGGCAGATGTTAGGATAAAAATGGAGAAACAGGAAAACCATCAACGCAGGAACAACCTCCGACTAATAGGCATTCCGGAAGGAGCTGAAGGTGATGATCCAAGACGCTACATTGTTCAATTACTACGGGAAGCTTTCCTGAATCAAACAAACTGAAACTGGGATTACGAAATCCAGTAAGCGCACCGATTTCTCTTCAACATTAAACCGAATCGAAGTGGTAGGAACCCTTCTGATGGAAAGCCTAGAGCATTTTTAGTGTTCTTTGGAAACTCCCTCCTTAGACAATTTGTATACGATCAGGCCTTTCCGAACTCTCCGAAAGTGGCTAATGGGACGATGTTTTTCGCCAAACCTAACTTTTGCCATACAACGGTTGAGCGCAGGTGGCATCTGCACCAATTAATCACCCCATTTCAACAGCTAGGTGCCCAAGTGTTTTTAATGAATCCTGCCAGACTGAAGGTGATTCTGAATGGGACCACACAAATCTTCATGTCTGAGGTCAAGGCAGGGGAGTACCTAGGGGAGATTAAGGTGAAAAAAAAAGATAATAAATAAAAGTCTAGAGGGGGAGAAATGTCAGGGAAAAAGTGTAAAGCGATAAATCAGGAAAACAAACCTAACAACCTGGTGGTGTAATCTGACTTTTATTTTGTAAATTTGGGCGACTTGCCCTTTGGGGCTTAGAAATTTGAGATATAAGGCCGATAATGCCTCTTGTTTAACTTAAGGGCGTAGCCTAGCGGCAATGTATCCCAATTGACAACCATCATTCAGGGTTCCCCTGATTGCTCTTATTGTGGGGGGGGGGAGGGGAGGGGATAGGGAGGGGTCATGAACTGTTGGCGAAGGAGCTTACGATACTGGTAAATTTGATGTCAGATAATGAAAATAAAATGCAAAAAAAAAGGGTAAATCACAAGATAAAAGAAATGAAAAGAAAACAGCAAAAGGGAAGAAATGTGCAAAAAAGTTAAAATATTAGCATATTGTGGGATTCACCAAAAGTTTGATAGCACAGGATATGCAGCTAGGGAAAAAGTAGCAAAAAATGTCAGATAATATGAATAATCCATGTTCCTTAAAAATTGTGTCCGTTAATATATGTGGCGTGTTAGACCTGTCAGCCCTTTGGGTGGTCCCTCCTCATCATTATTTATTTTGTCCCACTTTTGCCTCAAACCCTGTTAGAATTTTTCCTTTTTGGGAACCACCAGACTTTTTAGTGTTGATGCAGATTCAGGGAGCCATTTTATCTACCCCTGGAACTTCTGTCTGAGGGCCTGGAGCACAAAATGGTGGCCACCTGTGACATCATCAGACCCACTGGAACCTACCAGCACCTTCCAGAACATTCCAGAACCCTGTGACAGTTGGAGGCGGTTTAGAATGTTGGGAAGCTAAGACAGAGAGTTGACAGTTGGAGCTGGCAGTTGGCACCTGACTGGTGAAGAGAGAGCAGCAGAAACCCGAAGGAGGAAGGAGTGAGGCAGCAGGGGTGGAAACTTGTGCCTGGAGTGGGGTCCATAAACCCACCCTTGATACTAGTCCCTACTGACTGAGCCCAGCCTGGAGCCCTGTGTGGGAAGAAGCAAAAAAAACCATCTTAAGGACCTGGACAGCAGGAACAGGCCTTAGAAGCAAAGAACAGCAAAGTCCTGACCTGATTATTGGTTTTCCTGGAGACCGACGTCGAGAAGCCTAGAGACCTGGAGCCTGAGGTGGAGAAGCGGCGCTGACTGGAAAAGCAGACGTTGTACCCGGAGCCGCCAGAGGTCGAGAGAGGGTGCCGACGGAGGTCGTAGAGAGTACCAGAGGTCGAGGAGGAAGTCACCCGAGGTCGAGTGAGCGGCGTCGACGGGGGAGTGAAGTCCGCCCTCCGGAGTCGCCGGAGACCGAGGTGAAGCGTGCCGGACGTCGGGAGTGGAGATCGCACTCCGGAGTCGCCGGAACTTGAGGAGAGGAGCACCGGAGGTCGGGAGTGGAGGTCGCACTCCGGAGTCGCCGGAACCTGAGGAGAGGAGCACCGGAGGTCGGGAGTGGGGACCGCACTCCGGAGCCGCCGGAAGACGACATCGAGCCAAGGCCGGCCGACGTCATCGAACCTGAGATCGCCAATGGACCGGAGCCGCCCTAAGTCGACATCGAGCCAAGAATGCCCGACGTCATCGAACCGGAGGTCGAGATCGAGCCAAGGCCGCCGACATCGAACCGGAACCGCCTACCGGCGTCGTCAAGAACTGACATTGCGCCGAGGCCGCCGACAACGAACCGGAACCGCCTCACGGCGTTGACACGACTCCAGCGGCGTCGGAGCTTCAGAAAAAGGGCAGTAAGTGGAATAGAGGGCGCCTAAGGCCCTGTGGAATCCTGAGAGACTACCCTAGGGGCTAGAGAGGTGCTGGAACCAGCTGGATTGCGCCAGGGGTGAGCTGAGACTAATTCAGAGGGGTTGTGTAGAGTGAGAGAGCCAGGTCTCTAGAATTCCCCCCCTTTATCTACCTCAGTTTGGGCCTCAGCCTTGTCCAAGCCAGGGAATAGACACCCTCAAGCCATCCACCCAACCACAAGCTGTGACTGGGCCAAATCAGCCCATAGAAATCTAAATGTGATCTGATTCTATAAGTGTCACTGTCAGCTTTTAATTATTTATTGAGAGCACTGTATTTATTGTATTTAACCTATTTATTGCTTCACTGTATTTATTGTTCCACAGTATTTATTGTCGCACAATATTTATTGGCTTGCAGTATTTATTGCCTCATAATATTGAATTGCCTGTATGTAATGCACTTATATTTATGCCTTAATTATTTATGATCTCCCCTATTTATTGAATCATTAAGACAGTATATATGTGACGTACCCTTCCACAGAAAAAAGCCTTGTATATGGTGATTGTGTTATTATTTATTTAATCAGTAACTAAGAGAAAAAGAAGATAAACAGAGATATTTACATAATTTTTACGGTGTAGTCGTTTTTGGAACGGATGCACGCATGGTTATTGTATGGATATGACGTATGCTTAGCACGGTGCCTGATTCCTGACCACTCGAGCCAAGCTACCACTGTGTGTGTCTGGAGAGACCCCGTTACCACCACCCTTTCCGGTGTGGGAGTGGGGTATTTCCAACATGGCCTAAATGATGCCTTGAAACGGCGGAAAGTAGCTCAGGGTCTACGTTTTTTGGGAGCTGAACTTATCACCCTGCAAGAAACACATGTGGAGGGATCCCAGAAGCACTTATTAAACTCATTGGGGTATAGGGTTATAGGGGGAACCTCCCAGGGGGCAAAGACAAGAGGAGTTGGAGTGCTGGGTCAATATAGACATCCATTGACTTCCAACAGGGTAAAATCTGATCCTCTGGGTAGGTGGGTTATCACAGGGCGTCATCTCCCCCCTAACTCGGCTTTTACACTATGCTCCATATATGGGAGTAACACTGATGACCCTGGGGTCATTAACTGGATTACGGGCGAACTTACCCACTGGCCATTACCACTGGTAAGCTCTGGGGATCTGAATATTAATTTACCCAGCACCTGGAAGGCAACCAATCATTTTTTCTTACACAGGCAGGAAGCCCAAAGTATATCAGGCCCACCTTAATTTAATACAAACACACGGGCTTAGTGACGTTTGGGCTAATCTAAAACCCACTCTTCCAGGGTACACATAATTCTCAGCCCCACACCTCTCACTTGCTAGATTAGATTATTTTCTTGTGTCTACATCAATACTCCAAAACTGCTCTATCGAGATGGCCCCACAATTTATGTCGGACCACAATCCCCTTATTTTGAACATTAGTGGGCTAGGGCTGAGGAGAGAAATCTCGAATTGGAGTTTTGAAAAAGCTCTATTGTATGATGAGGGTTACCGCTCACACATGCAGAGGTGGACTAAAGAGTTTTTGGAAATTAATATAGGGTCAGCAGCAGTAAGAACTGTATGGGACGCAATGAAGGCGGGCATTCGAGGCGAGACCCTGTGGTATTCCATCAGACAGAACAAAAAAGATAAAGCACAGCTAGCAAGGGCTCATGACAAAATGAGAAAATCAGAGGAAAAACTAATTTTAGCTGTTAATCTAGGGGCTGAAATTGAAAATGCTCAGTTGGTAGTAATAGCTAGTAAAGCAGAAATAGGGTCCGTATTTGCTGAAAAAATTGCTAAGAAATGGGTCTATGCCAGGGAAAAAATATACAAATGTGGCGATAACATCGGCCACCAACTTGCTCTCAGAATTAGACAACAGGTGTCTGCTAGTGAAATTCAGTCTATTCAGCTTAGTACTGGAGAGATCACAAAAGATGCAAGTAAGATCAGTAATGCATTTTGTGATTTTTACCATAATTTCTATTCAGAAGATAACATAGGGACATAGGGACATCAAAACTGAGAGAAGAGGAAAGTCTGGCCTATTTAGACCAGATTACCCTGGTGGCACTTAACCCCTAGGATTATGACCAACCCGGATGGGAAGAGATAGCCAAAGACTTAGGAAGCCTTCCGGATGGGAAAGCGACAGGTGCAGACCACATACCGGTGGAGTTTTATAAAATATTTGCCCCCCAGATTAAAAACATCCTTATTATACTGGTAGAATCTATCTTTAGTGGAGCACCTCCTCCGGAATCTTGGTCTGATGCCAAGATAGTGATATTTCCAAAAAAAAGACAAATCTCCTCTAGAAATGGGATCGTATCGACCAATTACCCTAATTAACTGTGACTCTAAGATATATGCCAAGGTATTTGCTGTAAGATTATCATTGAGAATAGAGTCTCTGGTTTTGCGACGGCAACATGGGTTTAACACTATTGGATGCAGCTCAAGTAACGGGAGACCCGATCTCATTTATTCTACTCGACACTGAGAAAGCATTTGATCGGGTCTCCTGGGCATTCCTTTGGGCTGTTATGAAGAAAATGGGCTTTGGACCAAAAGCAGTACAAGCCATACAAACTTTTTATGGCAATCCCACTGCTAACGTATTAGTTAATGGGACCCCGACGGAGCAGATCAAAAGATCACGAGGGACCCGTCAAGGGTGTCCATGCTCACCTCTGCTCTTCGCTCTTTATATAGATCCTTTTATAAAGGCTATAGAAAACAGTTAAACTATTCGAGCGGTGAGCAGATTTGGGCTAGATACTAAAATCATGGCTTATGCCAATGATCTGGCAGTGGTCACCCCTGATCCTGTGTCCGCCAGTAGCGCTCTAGAAATGTGGGAAAGTATCAGGATACACCCTTAACCAAGGTAAAACCCAGATCAACAATAATCAAATTGACTGGGCAGATACCCGGTTGGTACAGTCTGCAAAATATCTGTGGGTCACTTTAACAGCTGATACCGATTTAATTATAGAAAAAAATCTGACCCCGCTAGCTACTGAAACCAAACGGTCACTTAAACGACTAAACAACTTGCATCGTAGTTTACAAAATTGCTCTATTTTTTTAGAGCCATTCCTTTGGAGATGTGCAAAGTAATGCTACAGAAATGTGATCATATTTTTTCTCAATTTGTCTGGGCATACTCCCGGCTAAGGCGAGCATTTAAACTGCTATCTCTTCCCCGAGAGAGGGGCGGCTGGGCATTACCCAATCTGAGATTCTACTATTGGGCTGCGGCCATGCAATACAGCGCAGAACTGCTACAAGAACATTCCT
Source organism: Triturus cristatus (assembly GCF_964204655.1). Lineage (NCBI taxonomy): Eukaryota > Metazoa > Chordata > Amphibia > Caudata > Salamandridae > Triturus > Triturus cristatus. Next base: position 258,213,040 of record NC_140593.1, on the reverse strand, counting down.
ATGCCCCAGATTTAGGTCTACCATCACCCTACCAATTGCTTCTGGTGGAAGAGACCTTTGGAGGCAGCTCTCCTATGGCTATTACAAGCAGGTGAAATTTAAGACTTTAATTAATGCCTACAAAGTCTTCTCCAATATACAGAAAACTTTTGGGCTGAGTAGTTTAAATTATTACACCCCTCTTAACAACAACCCTAAACTACCAACGCTATTCAACACTTCCTATATACCTGAATGGCATCGTGCAGGCATACTGAAAATGGGATACCTGATAGCTATCGATGGTATAAATCCTTTTGTGTTCTGAAAACGAAATTTCAATTGGGGGAACATCAGTCTTTTAAATACATGACTATAAGAGACTTTCTATCCCGTAAGACTGGGGGGACAGCTGGCTTCTCTAGAGTAGATCTTATTGACAAACTACAAAACTCTACCCTGCCCAGGATTGGATACATATACACTAAACTAGTTAGCTTGATGCCTGACGACATGCTCGCCACTGCCAATAAATGGCAAAAGAATCTAAATATTTCTTATAACACATTTAATCAAGCCGTACAATCAGCCAGGAGCGATTTGCTATCAGCTAAACTACAGGCACAATTTTTTAAAACCGCCTTCTTCTTATATATTACACCGGGTAGAGTGGCAAAATGGGGGATGGGGCGGGAACATTCTGTCCCAGGTGTGCAGAGTTTAGCACGGACTCGATTCATATGTTCGCTACTTGTCCCCAACTTACACCTTTATTGGGCCAGATAGAGGACTTTTTCAGTAAAGTTCTATCACAGGACATTCAACTAACGCCTCCGACCGTTCTATTAGGCACGCAAGACAAGGTTTGCAGAAAGAATGGAGGCGCCCTTATCTTTGTAGCTATGACCATTCTGCGTCTCTGTATAACGTCATCATGGAAGTACCCTAACCCTCCACTATTCTCTCACTGGCTAGCTCGACTGATTTCCACTGATAACATGGAAAAGGCTATATTCTCCAAAATGGGCAATAGGGGGGAAAAAGGGCCTTGCTATCTGGCAACCGCTATCCGCTTGGCTTAGATAGACAGACTTAACAGGGGTTTTGGGATAGCTCTTATTCCTCTGAGGGATATCCTGAGGTATATTTGGTCTGATCACAATAATATCTGATTTTGTCTGATGTTAGCGGAGACATTCTTGTACTCATACTACTGATGCCATTAATGTTATAGGCTATATTGCACAATTGTTTCTACTTCTTTTAAATATGTTCTCTTTCCTCTTTCTTCCTCTTCTCTTCTTTCTTCCTCTGTCTTTTTACTATTGGTCCACTGTCTTCTCGATCCTCGAAATATTAGACACTGAATAACTGTAATAAGTTACTCATCAACCAATGCCTACTCTGATGTTTTTAGAGACGGGGGGGCAGAGGGTGGGCAGGGGGGCGTATCGTGATCAAAAAGGTTTTTTTGTCATCTTTGTATCGGTCTTTTGTACTTTCAATAAAAAAAATGTTTTTAAATCGGCTTTAGGAAGATCATATTTAGCCATTAACGATGAGTATGCCCTAACAACACTATTATCTACTAAGTCACCTATAGTCTGAATACCCTTGCTTCTCCATCTGTGCATAATAGCATCAGAGAAGATTGTGTGGAGTAAAGCTGAAGCATCAGTGGGGGTATAGAAATTGACCCTACAAATCTGTAGATATCTCCTGATCTGATGCCAAGCCTTATGGGCAGCCTGGACCATCTTGGAACAGGTCTTTTTGTAATAACTGGGCACCAGTATCTTAAAAAAACACCTCTCTGTTTTTGGGCCCAATAGTATATGATAAATATGCGGTATTTCATCAGCACAGTCCTCTCCTTTCCCAACTAATAAGATTCCCATGCCCAGTAATAGAACTGGAAGTTGGGAACTGCCCAGCCCCCTCTTGATCGTGGGAGAGTCCTGAATTTTATGGCTCGACTGGGTTTGCCCTGGGCTCACAGAAAACTGCTACAAATAGCTTGCAGTTTCTGGATTTGTTTCCCTATAAGTTCTAATGGGACCGCCCTAAAAAAATATTAAACCTTTGGCAAAACATTCATTTAAAAAACATTACATCTTCACAGTAATAAATGTAGGCCTTCCATTCTGTCTAATTCCTTTTTGATCTTGCGTAGCATGGGGTCCCAATTGGCCAGGACCATAGTATCCAGGCATTCATTAAGACTCACCCCCAGATACGTTGCCTCCTTTGTGAATCTAGGGTCGTTAAAGGATACTTGATCTGTACATATAACCTGTGTCTTAGCCAGGTTTAGCTTATAGCCAGAGCTCCTCCCATATATTGATGCTAGTTGTTCTGTCTCGACCAGAGTCATGGCTGGATCCGGCGAGACTGTCGCTATATCATCTGCAAATGCAAATATATCAACCCGTTCCTGCCCCGGATTTGGTGAAAATGTGTTTAGACTGTATTCCCACAGGTTCAGGAATGGGTTGATATATAAAGCAAATAACAGAGGAGAACAGGGACAACCCTGTTGGGTACCCCTTGATATAGATACAGGGTTCAATTCCCATCCCAGTGCCCAGACACGAGCCACTGGAGATCTATACATCGTTCTAACTACCTAGATAAAACCAGGTCCGAAGCCTTGCCACCGCATTGTTGCCCATAGAAATACCCAGGAGATACGGTCAAATGCTTTCTCAGCATCCAATAAAATCACTCCACATGGCACTTTCCGTACTTTGGCAGAGTCTAATAATGCAATAACTCTGCCTATATGGTTGATCGTGCCTCTCCCTGGTATAAATCCATGCTGGCGTACTGACACTAAGGGTGTAATCACTCGAGAGAGTTGTGTGGCCAGTATCTTTGCATAGATCTTCCCATCGCAGTTCAGAAGTGAAATTGGTCTAAACGACCCTTGTAAAGTGGGCAGCTTATCTTTTTTAAGAAAGATAATAATACTGGATGCATCCCATGATGGGTATCCCCCTTCTGTGCTTCCTGGAATACTGTCAGCATATCTGCTAGCAAGATTGCATATATTTCCAATGGGAGCTTGTGGGGACCAGCAGCCTTCCCTGTTGCTAATGAACCCACAGCTTCAACAAACTCTTCTAAAGTAATCGGTTCCTCTAGAGCTCTCTGGTCTTCTTCATTTAACATTTTCCTGTGCAGATCCATATAGAGTTCTTCCAGTCTTTCATGATTATTAATATTCTCAGAATATAGCCTCCGATAACAGGTCCGAAATACCTCCATAATCTCCTCTGGTGTTTCTACTATTTGACCAGTGGGGTCTTTAATTGCCATAATAGTGTTTTTCACCTTCTTACATCTAATTTTCTTGGCCAAACATCTACCTGTTGCCTCCCCAAACTCATAGCACTCTTTCCAGAAGAGATGATATTTCTTTTCTATGTCTTTAACCCACTCCTCATTTATCCTGGCTTTACAGCAATCCACTTCCGTCTGTGCCTGTGCGGTATCTAACTTCCCCTGGACCACCTCTATCAGGGCATATTCTGCATGTTGCAAATTATCATATAAACCCATGAGATGCTGTCTGAGTTGTTTTTGAACATGTAGCCCAAAGCTCAATATCTCCCCCCTAAGTCCTGCTTTCATAGCATCCCAAACTATACCACATTTTGTAGAATTCGGATTTATGGCCATGAATTAGAATAACCTTTCTCATATATGACTGATAAATTCCTCATTTAATAATAATTTCCTATCAAAGGAATATGTCCCTTGAGAACGTACCGGGCCATGCATAGTAAGTTTTAAAAGAACAGGGTTATGATCTGAGGTGATTCGGGGAAAAAGCTGCATATGTGCATCTACTAAATACGATTTGGTAACAAAAAAGTAGTCCAGTCTGGGTAACTTTTGATGGGGCAAGAATAATGTGTATATCCTGGATCTAGATGTCTCAACCTAGGCCATACATCAACTAAACCATGTTCATATATAAGCTGTTTTAAAGCCTTATAGACCTTAGGTGTCCTGCCATAATATTTCTCTCCCTCCAACCCCTGGCTCACTTCTCCCAATTGGATGTTGAAATCCCCGCCAATATCAAGGGTGACGCCCAAGTAGCCAGTTTTGTATTCAGATATTCAATAATCTGGATTTCATCATTATTAGATACATATACAGAGCATATTGTACATTTCACGTTGGCAGCAACACACTCGATCATTGCCCAGCGGCCATACTTATCAGCTTGACTTTTTATTACTGTTAATATATAATTCTTATAGAAAATAGCCACACCTCTAGTAGGAGTACCTTGTGACTTACAGACCAAAAGCTTATATCCCATCTCCTTTAATTTATTATGATTATTCCATTGGACATGTGTCTCTTGGAGACAAACCACATCAGGGGGATATTTTTAATTTCTCGTGCCACTCTTTGCCTTTTACCCCTTTCATTAAGTCCCCGCACATTGAACGTGCATACAGATAAAGCAGATGTAGCTGTCATTTTTTAACCTGGTTCAACCCTGCTGCAGACGCACCCTCTCTCCCATAACATTGTCACCTTTCCTTTTGTTAATTCTACACTGGCTTATTTACAATTTTCACCCTCCCTGCCCCACCCCCCCATGGTAGCCACCCCCTTCCCCAAGCCCAGAACCCACCCCACCTCCCCTCGATTGCCTCCTCTACCAGAGTTAGCCCCCCTGTCTTCCTGCATATGGAGGCTGATAGACCCAACGGTCTGCAGTGATGGAGAGCCTCGTAATGTCGCCCATCCCCCTCTCTCCTCCCATTTCATCAATCCCCCAAATCATAACATATTTAATAAAGAAGATAAAAAGAAAACCATTAACCATGGGAGAATAAACAAAGAGCATCAATCTAAAGTGCGACTTAGTTTTAAATCTAAGAATATTATAACCTTATCTAAAGAAAAACATAGACTTTCTGCAGACATTAGCAAGATAAGCAGCCATTTAAATTAAGCTTCCCCTAGGGTTTAATTTCTTGTAGATACTCTTTTGCCTTTAATTCAGAGGTAAAAAATCTTGTTTTGTCCTTATATATTATTTTTAGTTTAGCTGGATTTAGTAGATATGCTTGTGCACCCTTGCCTTGAAAAGGATTGATTAGCTGCCTGAGCTGCCACCTTTTTTCCACAGTAGCGTGACAATAGTCAGGGCGAACAAAAAACTCACACCCAGCCTCCCTTCTCTGCCTATCTGGCCTTGCAAAGTCATATAGAGCCTCTCTAGATATAAAATTAGATAGACAAATCAATATTGCTCTAGGTCTGATAGTGGATTGATTTGATCCTGCCTGATTCTTTAGCCGGAAAGGGAACCGATGGGCACGTTGTATCTCCGTGTCCCAAATCCATTGAGACTGTTCTGGAAAGGCTTCGGTAAAAAGTTTTACAACAAACTTCTGGGGGTCTGAGCCTTCAGCCCCCTCAGGCATGCCAACAATTCTCAAATTATTGCGGTGTAGGCGAGTTTCCATATCCTCGAGCTTCCAAGAGATATCGCTCTTTTGTGTCATCAATGCTTCCGTAGTTGCTGTCTGCACTGTCATCTCACTTTCAAGTGTGGATATTCTATTTTCAGCTTCGGAAATCCTCTCAGTGATCTCGGAGCATGATTTGGCCACCCGCCGAATTAAAGTTTGCAATTTTCGCCAGGCGCCTTGGGTTTTTTGACTTTCAGCCCGACTTTCTTCCCTGTGTGACATCATTGTCTCGTATATGACTGATAGCGAAATATCTCCTGGGCGTTCTATTAACATGCTTTGGTCTTGTCTCAGATCTCCCCCCTCCTAATACATTCCCTGAGTAAGCAGTGTTAACCTGCTATGTCCCCGGGAATTGTACAGAGTCAGAGGGCCTTCCAGGTGCAAGTGGTAAGGATGAAGTAGAAAGTGCTACTTTTTAACGAACTGTCCTGGAGCCAGATACCCTTATATGCCTTCCCAGGGTCTCCTCTTCCTGACCTATGCTGCTGGTTTCACTCCATCGCCTATTTGTAGAGCCAGGAGGGTCATCGGATACCTGCACTGACTCATCCCCTGAAGAATTAGTATGATGTGAGAGTGAAAAGAAGGGGTCACCGATGTCATCAGTGTCCGTCTCCAATGGGTTTAAACCGGCAGTGCCCTCACATATGGGCAGCTTATCCCCTAGATTACCAATAGCCACTGATTTTTGTCTTTTGCGCACTGAGGCTAATGACCCATCCTGTGCCATAGTCCCACTCATTGTACCATGTGCAGAATCCCATCAACCCCAACAGTATATGGTGAGAAATTGCCCAGGGCGTCATCTTGCCCCTCTTGCTTCACATTCTACAAATTCTCCACATTCTCCATATTCAGTCCGAGACACCCTGTATTCCCCTGGCTCACCTCTTCTGGAGCTACCTTCTCTGTGTGTTCTCTTTCCTGGTCCAAATTCCTGCCCTTCTTGGCCGCAAAAAAGATTGTGGGAGTAACTTTTTTCCCTGTGCCACCAACACTTGCCCAACTGCAACTGATTCCCGCCGCTCCGCATCGCTGTTTTTCCTGGGCGGTTTCCGGGGGCTTGATCGGGGTAGTATTGCTTCCTGTGCCACGCGTCTTTCCGCTCCTGGTGTTCTTCGGGGCATACTTTCCAGGGCTGCTAATTGATCCCAACCCTCAACTGCTCGCCGAAAAGTTCCTCGAATAGGGCGCCAGACCAGCCGTGAGCACAAATATATAAATCGGGAACCGCACGCCACAGAGCACTGAATTGTAAGTAAGTCCCACAACATTTCCTGATTTCTGTTTCTCTATATTTCACCATTTTCCCATGTTAGTCGCGCTCTTCTTTTGGAAGGTACCAGACGGACAGGCTTACGAGAGCTCACTCGGCCAAAGGTTCGGCTGCCATCTTGCCTCCCCATAAAAATTGAGGTAGGAACAATGTTAAAGGGAGCAAACATTTTCTTTTCATTCACTAATACCTATGTAAGGGGTATGAAAGGTATCAAGCAGATCCATCAGGGGAAACAGGCACGGTGAAAAGTTAAAGGAGGGATACAAATCTTTGAATTGCTAACAACTTTAACACTTTCGGAAGGTTTGAAAAAATACAACAGACACTTGAAATATGCAAGTTAAACTTCATGTGTTTAGTCTAGTGCAGATACTTAAGCAGTAAGTAAAAAGTGGTCACAAATTCTTCATTTGCTAATACGTTTCATGCCCTTTGAGGAATCCATATATATATATATATATATATACTGTAAACACTCTGGTTTTGTATGTTCATGTTGGTATGTCAAGTTTTTAAGCAGAGATACTAGCTATGGCTTAAATTACTAAAGGTGTATGCAGAAGATGGTCAGCTTCATGGGAGGTTGTTTGCCAATGGTTACCCCCCACTGTACCTAGCTGGGCTACCTTCAAGGTGGGTTTGTTGCAAAGTAAAAACCAAAGGAAATGATGGACGGAGTGTTGAACATTGCAAGCACTCACCCCCAGTCAACCCATAGCGGAGGCCCACCGGGGGACAGGGACCCCCAAAGTCCCATTCCATTTGCCTTTACATGGCAGTCGGACCTTTTTACTTGTCCTGCTAGTAAAAAACTCTAAAATGTGTTTTTTACTACTGCAAGGTCCATTTCTCGAATAGGATGACATTAGAGTTGTCTTTTTATCTTTGATATGTGTAATTTCAAAATTGGAATGGATAACCAGTTAAACAATCGTGTTGTTGGAATCACAAATAAAAATCCTGACTTATGGTGAAGTCAGATTTTAAATTGCAATTCTGAAAATGCAACTTTTAGAAAGTTGCAAAAAGAACAATTGATGTACAGAATTCAGAACAATGTCATACATTCATCCCAGTACAGGGCTCTGGGCCTTAATCCATCATTTTTGTGCTGCCCATGACATTCCAGCTTGAACCCAGCCATATGCAAATCAGTCTTGACCCTGTGCCCCATGGGAACAGTCCGGCCAGAACGGCCAGGCCAGGTTCTCCCTGGACTGGAAACAAGCTATCCAGGGACCGGTTTTGGGGTTTCACCTCTCATCAGCCAGGACTTGACTCCAGTAGCATGGAGAGCACGGGACCCATGTCTGGCCATCCCACTCAGGTGACAAATGCAAAAAGATAAATGTTAGAAAGTTGGCATTTTCTTGGCCTAGCCGTTTGGTACCTTCAATATGTCTCTGGTCACATGACTGTGTTTAGTTGGCAGGTGGGCTTTGTGTATTCCTTCTAGACAGCCATACACAGTGGGAGCTTAGTAGTGACGGCACACTGGAGCACTCTCCAATCATTATGCAAAGCTATGTTAGTAGAAAACATATCTGTGACGGCACCTCTGATCTTAGTCAGTTCAGTCATAGAGTGTAGCCCACGTTGCATTCATTACAGTGCATCTGTCTGTGTTGGGTTCAATGAAAGACTCAGGCCTCTCCCACAGGGCACCTGCTATAAGGATTCATGTCAACGTTACAGCTTTGACTACATGGCAGGGTTTGTGTTTAGCCAATTAAGTTCATGCATTTTTAAATATACATCTAACCTGATACAGTTAAAGGTTAGCCTTAGTCATAATCATTACAATGCTGTTAAATGTATTGGGTGCCATGGTGAGATCTACTCTGTATCATGTCAGTGCCCGATATGGATTTATGTATAGGGTATATCTTCCTATGATATGTCAACTAGGAATGTATATAAACACTGTAGCTCAGATAATATCAAGAGTTGTAAGTCAATATTTTAAATTATGTTGTAGCACCACCCTCAAGGTGATTGCAACAGATGTATAGCTTAGCATAATAAACCTTGCCAATGCCACCCAGTCAAAATACATTGTACAAAGTACAACACTGCATAATAATTATGTACACCTCACCCCATTCTATAAGGTGGCAAAGTTCAATTACATTAAATAGACACAACTACGCTGCACTATAATATCTCAGCATAATACATCTTGCGACCCAGTCAAAAAACATTATACAATCATAGATATGGTTGTTTAGATAGCTTGTAATAAGTTCCAACATCAATCTGCATTGGGGCCTTGTTTAATTGCAGTATGCAGTGAGAGCTGCAACACTTAGCACTTTATATACATCATTTAGTCCATTTGAAATCCTTTAGGTATGAGAAGTTGCCAACGCTTGACATCTTTCATCTACTGTAAACTTCCATTCTCAAATCGCTGCTCTCCTAGGTTGTTGCACCAAGCAAGGTGCATTACACACCACGTTGTGACTGTGGCTGCGGAAACACAGATCCTGGGCATTGCAGGGAGATACATCTTCCTGTGCCCTTAGCATATGGAGGAGAGAATGCACAGCCTCAGGATGCGCCAAGTGCACACACCAGAGACATGCTTAAAACAAGACACATTCATCCACTGTTAAAGAAGTCAAATTGAGGCCAGAGTTAATTTGATGTATTTTTTGCTGTATTAGGTCACTAATGTGTAGATGGCTAAGACAGCCTGATTCTAAATAAAGTGTTGCTGAAGCCTCAAGCTTTCCCTCTAAAACAAGATGAAAATGGGTAGTCCAAGTCATATGCATTCCACATATAGACCACAGAAGTGCTGTTGACAGAGCTGAGTGTCACGTTGCTCCTCTCCAAGTGACCTACAGTAAATGTGGTCTTCAATACAATAAATCTCAATACATTTCATCAGTACTTACTTTACAAGAGTGGCTTCCTGTGTATTGTATCTCAGCTTTTGAGACACCGTGCATCATGCAAGATGATTCACCTTAAAACCTGAATACCTACTCAAAAATAAATAAATGCTGCTTGTCTTAGGCAATTAATTATCCATTTATCCTTGAGGGATGGTTCCAGTATTCCATATCTTGCTTTTGGGATTTTGCCTATTCATTCTTTCTGGAACATATGCTGGGAGAAATGGATGTTGTCAAAGAGGCAGTACCATACATATGATTCAGTACGTTTGTGGGACTTGTGCCTTAAGCTGCCCTGATGCCACAACTCCTCCTCTTTATTAAGCTTCTGAATTCAACATCCAGATGGCGGTTAAACATCCATTTACAGACTGGGAAGCAATCTGCCACACACATTGAGATGGATAGGCTTCCTCTGGATATTTAGGAGTATGGGATTTCTAGGTTTTCCCCTCTTTCCTCTTTTATTGAAGCCCCTGCTGCTCATTGTTGTCTCTGAAAATATGAGTTGGGAAGCAGAGTCAGTGTTTGGATTGCTTCTTTTAATCTTTTCCTTGGTTGTCTTCATATTATAAACATGCACATATACAAAAAAACTAGTGCCAAAATGTGTATGATTTTCATCCATCCAGTAAAACACTGATCACAACCATCCTCAGAAACCACCCAGCTGCACTGTGGCCATATTTCTTGTCCCCATCTGTTGTCACCTGAATCCAGGGAAACCATATTTTGAAATATTTCTTATGTACACCCTGGCTTTATATACCAATTCATCAAGGGGTGTCAACAGGCTCATTCCATTTGTCCATTCTGAGATGGAGGGGGCAAGATCCTCCCGCCAATCACAGGTTACATCTCTTTTGGTGTGCGAGTCCCCCAGAGATCTCCAAAGGATTCAAGCAGACTGAGCAGGGTCACCCTTGGGTCCAGATCTACCGGTCTATTTATCACATCTAACGGTACATCATTAATGGCTCTCTAATGTCTTGCAATCACTGGGCACTTGCAAACTGTGTGAAAGAAGGTCCCAATTGAATACCAGCACCCGTGGCACACCAGCCTCACTGCTCCTCCCATTTGCAAGCGTCTGGAATATTAGAATCTATGTAGGTACTTAAACTGTATTATATAAAAATCTCATTGATATCGCCAACTGACGGGACGCCATCTTGACTTCAATCCAATCCTCACCGACCCCCAGATCTGCCTCCTATTGTGCCCTTAGCTTAGACAAGGGGTCTGGGGATTTATTAATAAGTGATTTATATAGTGCAGAGATACCCCTTTTCCTAAGTGTACCAAGAAAGAGTTGGTGTTCCAAGTGGCTGTTCTATGTAAAGGAGGTGAATCTGTCTTGATATACGTCCAAAGCATGTCGTAGTTGTAAGTAACAATAACAATGTGACCGATAGAGGTGAAAGGCTGCCACCAGGTCCTGGAAGGACCTAAAAACACCACCCCTAAATACATCTCCCAATGGGTAGAGTCCCATTAAGTCCCATTTGGCGAAGTCGGTTGGTTGTGGATAACCAAGTATCATGCCAAAGCGGGGTCACTGCTGTTAACCTCCCATGCCAATGCGTGTGCTTATCGCAGCATGCCAGAAAAGAGATGAAAGGAGAGTAACAGGAGGGCGTGCCTACGGTGGTGACTTACCATAAATTAAATTTAGGATTCCATAGGAGTAGGGGAGTTTAGACTCCAGGCGATTGGCAATGTTGTTTCTATCCCTAGTCATCTACAGGCACCACAAGGGACGCTCAGTAGTAGAGTTTAACATCTGCCTATCCCATTCCCACCTCATGTGGGGACATTTGGTATGCATCACCGTAAATCTAAAGAATTTCCATAAGAAGGGGCAGAGCAGTCTCAGGGCATTGAAAAAGTAGCAACAGTTCATATGCATATAGGAGCACCATGTCTTCCAGTCCATTATGCCTCTGGAAATGCTGCACTCTAGCCTCTACCCTGAGCAGCTTAACCAGAGGCTCCACCGCAAGAGCAAAGAGTAATGGGGATATCAGGCATCCCTATTGAGTGTCCCACTCTATTGAGGAACGGAGAGAATGTTGTAGACTCTAACCTGGGTCCATAAGTCCCTGTAAATGGTTTCTACCCAGCCAATGAACCAAAGGCCCAACTGCATTTTATGAAAGACTGCTAAAAGGCAGGGTCAATAGACAGAGTTGAAAGCTTCCTATGCATCAATTAACAGCCAAGTGCTGTCTTCTGCAGTTTGTCTCTTCTCACCAGTAGCAGATGAAGGCGGCGAAGGTAGTGTCCGGTGCTCCTCCCAGGCATGAAGCACTTCTGGTCTGTAACGGACCAGCGAGTGCATCGCAATCGCCAGTCTTGTTGCAACCATTTTGGCAAGTATTTAAAATTCAACACTTATCAATGCTATGGAACTGTACAAAGCACATTCCTCTGGGGGTTTTCTAGGCTTGAGGATGTCTGTGATGGTGTCCCCTTTAGGTCAGGAGGAAGTTTGTGAGCCACCAGGGCATCATCAAATAAAATCAAGAGATGTGGAGCAAGCACAAATGAGAACCTCTGAAAGAATTCTGGAGGGAAGCCATTGGGCCAGATATTTTGCCCAATGGCATGGATGTATTAACCTGCTGCCCCCTCCAACATGATAGGTAAGCCCAGGTCTGTCCTTTCCTTCCTAGAGAGGGTCCTCACAGGGAGGTCCAAAGCAGTGGTTTGATGGCTCTCTGTAGGGAGAGGCTCATAAGAAGCATAAAGAGCACCATAACGGGAGGTGAATTCTATGGAGATTGGTATCGCCACCCTGTTCTCCTATCCCACAGGCATACAAATCTCTGGACAATATCGCAGCCCCAACATTGAGCACGCCAGTCAGTGAAGTAGCTTCACCTAGTTTATATACTCTTCTCTGAGCATGAAGCCAGCCCAAGAGTGCAGAATCCATCAGTACCTGCTGGTTAAACTGGACTGGTTTAACTCACTGCTATTCGAGGGGCAAGAGTGGGTGGCCACTGCCCACACAAGGCAGAGTTTGTCTTGTTCAGAAGTCAGCAAAGCCTCTTTGTGGATCCGGCATGCCATGGCCTCCATTCGGATATTGGCCTTACAGGCCTCCCATAGCATAGCTGGAAAAGAGACAGTATAGCCATTCCGGTCAAAGTAATCAGTAAGGGTGCCATGGACATGATCTCTGAAGGGGTAGTCGAGAAACCACCACAAATTTAACCTGGGCAAACCTCGCTTGCCACCAGCAGTTCACCTGACAGTCGTCACCGTAGGGGAGTGGTATAAAAAAAACCCTGGCAAGGATCTGTATTTAGGAAAAGGCCCTGGTGATAACAGCTGAGGCAAAAAAATTGTCACTGTAGGAAGAGGTACAGTGAGTGTGGAAGTAGAATGTGTTATAACAGGCATCCTGATGGTGTCATCATATATTTTTTTTAACTTCTTTATTTTTTTATTTATTTTACAGAGTTTTACATAGTGTGAACTTGACCCAAAGGTATCGAGTGTATGAGCGCTTTTCATAGCACCAATTGCATTACATGAGGACACATTCATTTTTTTATTTTTGTTTTTTAGGCATGGGGAGATTAAGTGATTTGCCCAGAATCACAGGATGTTCAGCGTCGTTGCCAAGACTCGAACCCAGTTCCCCAGATTCGAGGTCGACCGCACTAGCCGTTCGGCCAACTCCTCTCCCCAACTAGGCCGATGGCCTCTGTCCAGTGCAACAGGAGCTGTGACCTACCGTACAAGTCTTCGTCTAACCTGGGGTGCATGAGGGCATTAAATTATCCTCCATAAGAGTAAACCTGGGGGGGGGGCAGTCACCAAAAATCACAATCCCTCCTCCAGAGTTGAGCCCAGCAACCTTGGCCAACCATGCACACTAACAAGTGTCCACAGGCTGTCATCCAGCAATCCTGTGAGCAAGAGATAGCAGCTAAGAGGGTCAGTAGAGACTTGGGGTATCACCATTGGAAAGATTTTCTGTAGTAATATAGCCACCCTCCTGGGAGTACCGTGTGAACTCCAAGTGATACACCCTACTGTAGGTATCTCTGCCTAAAAAGGCACAGTTCCTATCAGGTTGTGTTTTTCTTGGAGCAATACAATTGTTGGTTGGAGCCACTTACCCTATAGATTAATCACACCCGCTTTTATCAATCAGTTCTTTGGCAGTCCATTATAGTATGGTATGTCTCCTGGAGACTGTGGTTGTATGGTCAGTGGTCAATTGTCATCAAGGGTGGGTGTGGTGAGATAGAATGAGTTAAACGATAGTCAAGGATCATGACACATTAAGGGAATACAAATGTGCAAAACTAAACAACCAGTGAACAAAAAACAACATGAGGGTAACATTCGCCCTCCCCACCCACCCACTCTACACTACACCCCATGAAGCATCTGTTGCATGAACAAGGAGCTCCAGGAATTGCCCAACAAATAAAAGAGACAACAAAACAGAAAGGGAACACCGCAGGAGAAGATGGCCCTGAGATGTACAACAGATACTGGAACCTTGCAGGGGCGCCCAGCCTGTCATTATTACAGTCAGGTAACAGAATCAGTAGTAAACTCCTGATCATCACCAGGTGCCGCAGCCCCAGTCCCAGAGAGGTCCTTCACTGACCCAGAGCACACATGATTCAACACCCTGACAGTCTCTGGCTCTAAGTGGCACCTTCACTCAATCCTTCCTGTTTGATGGGGTAACTGCCTCCAAGAATCTGGCCCAACCCCCCAGGTTGTACCCAGTGGGGTGGAGGCCCAGAGGCGACACCCAAAATTTGGCCCTACTAAATACAGACGTAGGCACTATTGGGTGTTTCAAAAAATAGAGTTTTGTCCTTATAAAGCTATTTCAGCCAGACTGATAACTAGCATATATTGAATTTGGAAGGCTCTCAGTTTTTCTTTCACAGCCAAGAAAGAAGGACGCTTTTGTTGTACTCTGAGCTTGTAATCCGGGAATAGCATCACTGGGATCCACTCATAATGTTCTTTCCCAAGTCGGCTGGCCTCATGAAGGATAATATCCAGTTCACATAGTTCAAGAGCCGGGTTATCAATGGGCATGGAGGGGCCCTAGGAAATAGCTGAGCCAAGAAGGACCTATGCACCCTCTCCATAACAAAGCATGTAGAGAGCAGGGACCCAAAAGGCCATCCATTTAGCAACAAATTGCACCATTCACCCTCCCTTCCTCCCTTCTGGGATCCCCACAATGCGGATATTATTGTGTCTGCTCCTTCCCTCTGCATCCTCAGCTCTAGCTGGCACATGCTACCCAGGCACGATGCTATGATAGACTGAAAAGTATGGGTATTGTCTTCCACTCTGGACAGGTGGGCCTCCTCTTCAGTAACTCGATCGGCCACATTTTGAAGATCTTGACAAAGTAGCAAAAGATCCAGGCTGAGGTCCAATTTTTCCCTCAAGGAAAGTTCTGGAATCTCTGATTGCCCTACGGTTGGATGGTGTAGAGTTGGTCGGGGACACCAGTTTCATCGGTACCGGCTTTGCACCCTCACACTTTCTACCCGCCGGGTCCGTTTTTTTGCTCTAAGCAGGTGAATTAACAGGTTTTTCCTTACCCAGGTTGCCTTATTGGGGCACAGAGGCTTCCAGGAACCTTGATCTAGACAGAATATTGGAGCGATGGGACCGACCTCCAAACTGGATAAATGACAGACTGCAGGGGCGGAAGGGAGAGAAGGGCAAACAGTCACTCAATTCATCCAGCTGCCAGTAATCACCACCCAGATGTTTAGGCAGGCTTCTCCTGGCACCTACTGCAGGAAGTGCCCTGACGACTCTCAGTCCCAGAAACTGCCAATGAGGCGGTTATGGTGGACACCTCCATTCAAAGTCTACAGGGCAGGGACTGTACTCCTATTTCATACGATGGGGCCATTTCCAACATTTCCAACATTTCCCAGTCCTCCCCAAGTAGCTCTCACATCACACAAGGAACCCTCCATCCACAACACCCGAGAAGGGCAACAGTCTCACCCCCAGATGAATCTACTTGCAAGAGCATGTAGTAGGGACATCCCTTGCAGGACTCTGCACCCCTGCCTCCAGTGTCAGATTCAGGGCAGGCTCTTGTTCTCTCACTGCCACCCCTCGGCAGCTATAATTAGCTCCAGCTTCCAGAAAGGCCCTCCCATCATGCAGGTAGTGGTCTCTTCCGATGAGTAGAGCTACTCCCCCTGGACTGCCCCAGCTGGACAGCACCCGACTCAGGGCTCCACCGCTGCCTGCTTTTATCAGGGCGCACTGCCCTGCTAGGTCGCGACCAAACAGTCAGTCCAGTGACACCGCTGCTGCCAACCGTTTCATTTCACTGGCCCTGATGGGCCCCTTGGCCAACCATCCAGTGCAGCAGCTCACAGAAGAACAAAAGGCCTCTCTATACTGCCCCGTTGGCCTCTGTGCAAGGGGGAGAGCCAAATCTAAGCCTCGCTACAGGCTGTCCTCTACCGACTCCACCATCTCCAACAGGCCGCACCAGCCCACCACAACTCAACACAATGGTCTCAACTCACCCACTTGTTCGCTAGGGGAGACAGGGCATCAAGACATCCATCTTGACCCCCTCAGATGTCTCCAGGTTCGGATCCAGTTGATTGTATGAAGGTGTGGTGTGGAGATCACCCAACAGCATCCACCACTTTCCCTTGGCCATGTTACCCCATTTGGGCCTTTTCTTTGGCTCTTTGTGGGCCTGTTTCATGGTCAGCTGGGATGGTTTTTACTCTCAAGTCCTCCAATATGAAAACAAATATTGAATGCAGCAAGCTCAAATCTCCCACACCTTGAAAAACACTTTCACATACAGAGTGTATTTATACATTCAAATCTACCCCAAATGCCAACATGGACCCCTTTCTTAGCATTCAAATTCACTAATAGGAGCCACCTTTATTTTGGTGTCTGTACCTATTTTCTGTCCCAGCCCGGCTCTGCTTAGAAGTATCTCGTAATGGACTCCTCATTGGGAGAGTTATTTTCTTCAAATACTGTCTCTCCGTGGTTTTGGTTGAATCACATAGTTAGGTCTCACAGGCCACAGTCCTTGTATTTTTTCTACCACTACTTGCTCTTCTTTTCTTTTTCTATTCTTTGTTGGTTTTCATGTAAGGTTACGATTTTACAGATTTAATATATTGTGCGCAAACAAAAATGGTACATGAGTGTGTCACTCTTTCAGTAACAAAGGCCTTATTTAAGAGTTTTGTGGATGTGATACTCCGTTACAAACATGGCAGATATACCCTCAGCATATTACAAATGCCACAGGTAATAAACCACTTGTAATTCAGCAGATGGAATATAATGTCACAAATGTGGCAGGTATCCCATCTGCCAAACTGTAAATAAGGCCCTAAGGAAAGTGAGTGTGGGGCCAAATAACTCTCTGGAATCCATCTACGAACTCTTGCCACTGTTCAGTCTTATAATGTTGTGCTTACTTTTATATTGTCTGTGTTTATGTGTGAACAACAGATGGTAGGATATAGGACAATGACTAATTAGTGGTGAACAAACTGCTGTGCGTTAATACTGTTTTGTTCTTGTTTTCTTTACAAAATAAAAATAAAAAAGATTTTAAAGCAGATTGTCAAAGTCAAAATCAACTTTATTCGGTTCAAAAGAAAAAAAAACACTATAAAAGCATTCTTATACACATATAATAAAACATTCCTACATTACATAATAATTAGATTATAAGGAATAACAATTTATGAATCTTCAGGCCAAACGATAGGGGGGTTAAGCAAAATGCTAGTACATGTAAATGCTAATACATATAAGATGCATGATATACAAAGTACCGTTAAAAGTTAACCTAGAAGAACGGAGATGGATCGAATTTTACGCATTGAGCTGTTCAGAGACATATCTGCCCGTCAAAAAACACCGCCCGAATTGAAATTTCCCCTGCCACATTACCATGGCGTGGGGGACCCCGGCGGACGGAAAGCCCGTCTGCCGGTTTTCTGCTGGTAGGCAATCCGCCCGATTGCCTACCGGGCGGAAAAGCAGTTAATATGGTGGCAGTGTCTGGTAGACACCGCCATCCATATTATGATGCATGCAGGGTGTTGCCCTTCCGTGGCGGCAATGCCTCCACAGAAAGGCAGGCAGTTCTCGCCATTGGGGGCCCGTAGCGGGCCCCCAGGGATTCTGGGAGGTGGGGGGTGCACCTGCAGTTCCATGCACAACATGGCAGGCACCGCACGGTGCCTGCCACGATGTGCATGGAACTGCACGACATGCCTTTTTGGCATTGCGGCGGGCGGTGCTGAGAGCACCGCCCGCCGTGATGTCAAGAATGCAGGATGCACCCGCCAGTGTGGCGGGCGCATCCTAATGTCACCCACAGGACCCCCGCACCTATGGCGGGGGGTCTCATTCTACGAAAGGATGACAGGCGGACAAAGTCCGCCCGCCATCCTAATGATGCCCATAGTATCCAAAAATAAAGTGCTAATGCATATAAGTGCCCAAAAATACGTAAGGTCCACGCTCCAACGGATTATACAATAAAGTGCTGGTGCTTATAAGTGCATAAAGGTACATAAAGTGCACAATGCCACATCTTATCAAGATAAAAGTTTAAAAACAAACTAGAGATAATCATCCTGATTTTCATATAACAATACATCAAAGTGTGCGTAGTCATTTCTTTTCCTGATTGAAAGCTGTACAAATCGAAAAAACTGTATTTATGATTTTCACATTTTCCAGACTACAGACAAAATGAAACGCATATTTATAGTTAAAAAGCATGTTTGATAAAAAGAGGGGTTTTAAAACTGATTTCCGGAAAGCCCTATAAAAACTACAAAAAATAATAAAACGCAATGTATATTGTGGGGCTTTACAATCACACGGACAGTTTGGTAATTTATAACACCAATTTTCCGTTCTGGGGAATGCTACTAAATGCAGTGTAGCCATCCTTAATCTAGTTAAATAAAATCTGTGCTGAATATTCCTTACCAGTGTTGAATATAACTGTCTGCCCCTCATGAGCGGGCGTTCACAATAAGAAACCACGCTCTGTTTTTGGGTGGACGCCCTTTCTCTTTCTTTTTCCAAGTATTTATATATCACAATTTCAGGTCACTTTTACTAAATTCCTGAATAAGTAAGGGGTTATTTTTTCTCAATATTAACTTTACATCGTGTTAGGAGATTACAAATATGCTACAGGCATGGTATTTTCATGCGAAGGGCAAGGGCAAGGCAATCCATTATTACATTTTTTGTAAATTTAGTTTCTTCTTTTGCCCACAGCCCTTGCCAAAAGGTCAGACCAGCCATATTTATTGTGTCGATTAAGTATGGTACCGACAGTTCTTTATGTACTATAATGTTTGCTGTTGCTCTTGGGACTGCCAAAAATCGTTTTAAAAACGTATTTTCATTGGTTTGTATGGAGGCCGTATTAACTCTCCCTCAAACCGTGGCCACATAACAGACCCCTGAAACACACTTACTCTGGTACAGAGTTAACATTTCTCGTATGGGTTTGTTACCCAATTTCGCGGAGACTCTAAAAATACTCTCCGTGATTCTTAAAAATTTCATATTACATGATTCATATGCATGTTCCATGTACCGTTCTTGTTAAAAAGCATCCTTCAGATCTGAAAACAAAGACACTGTATTAATAGCAACCCCGCCCACATGGTGCTGTCTGCTCTTAGGCCTTTTGCTCCCGCATGTCATGACAAAGGTTTTCTTTAAATTTAGCTGTAAATCTTTATCAGTCATATATATACAGGGCAAAGTTTTCTATTAGACATTGAAGACCGTTTGCTGACCTTGATGTTGGGACAGCTTCGTCTGCATATAATAATACAGGCGTGGGGCGTATTCCAACTTTCGGGGCATCTGCAGTAACTTTTTGTAAAAACAGGTCTACGTTATTAATGTATAGGGAAAATAAAAGGGGCGCTAATACACTTCCTGTCTAATACCACACGTAACCCTATAATCGGGAGTACATTTCCCCATTTTACCATACCGTCCCCTAGAGGTTAAAAAAGCATAAATTTGGGATAAAAATGAAATTATTTCGATAGGGGCCCCTAGCCCTTTCAATGTTTGCCATAGTTTTTGGTGGTTAACTAGGTCCACTACCCCCTCTGAAACCATACTGTGACTGTTAGAATTTTGTTATCACTGGCCCAGTCTTCAAACCGTTCCAGCATAATTCGGCCCATCAGCTTAGAAGTGGAATCGAGAAAGGATATTGGGTGGTAGCAATTTGCCTTCCCTCTATCCCCTTTTCTAAAAATGGGTATGATAATACTTTCAACCCATGTAGCAGGTAATACGCCCCCCAAGGTGGCATTAAAAACATTCAATAAAATAGGTATCCAGAAATCCATATTATACTTAAAAACATCGATGGGCACTCCATCCGAGCCAGCAGCTTTACCATCAGCACTATTTCGAAGCGCTAATTTAATTTCATCTGACGTTATTGGTGATGATTTAACTGGTTCCACTATTATTATTATTGAAGCTTATAGAGCGCACGGCTACCTCTGACGGAAGTGTCCCGGCGCTAGCATCCTACCTGAGGGGCGAAGCGACCAGAATAGACCATAGCCTCTAGGGCAAGCCGAAAAGCCATGTCTTTAATGCTCTCCTGAACAAGATTTCCCTGTCAATTTTTCTCAGATGGTTAGGCATAGCATTCCACAGGGTAGCAGCTTTTACAGAGAAAGCACGGCCACCGGTCATTGCCTTCACAAAACGAGGAATGACCAAAAAATTCCGACTATTAGGTCTGAGTGCCCTAGTTTGGTTATATTTCTGAAGTCTCCGCTTCAGATATTGAAGTCTGGTCCCTCTGATTGCTCTATGTGCGAGTACCAGAGCTTTAAACTGCACTCTTCTCCTAACTGGGAGCCAATGTAGACTGCGTAAGTGGGGGTCAATATGATGTCGCAGTGGCACATTCCTGATCAGCCTGGCTGCTAGATTTTGTATAAGCTGTAGTCTCCTCATCAAGTACTCAGGAAGACCAATATAAAGGCTATTGGCATAGTCAAGTTGTGAAGTGACTAAAGCATGCACTATTGACTTCCTGCAATCCATAGGCAGGAAGTGGAGAAATCTGCGCAAGGCCTTAAGTTTCCAGAAGCACTGAGAAGAGACATGAGCAATTTGTGCCTTGCCAGTGAGTTGGGAGTCAAACTTGAAACCCAAATTCCTGGCAGAAGAAACTGGTAGCGGAAGCGGATTTAACTCAGTTGGCCACCACAGCGAAGAGCAGGGTGGAATAGGTTGGTTAAAAAATAAGACCTCCGTCTTATCAGTATTCAATTTTAGGCAGCTGTCCATCATCCATGATGAGATATTTAAGAGACACTGTCTAAAATTGACGAAGGCTGTCTCGTTGTGTTCTCTAAAAGAGAACACCAGTTGTGTATCATCTGCATACGAGACAAACTTCACCCCACATTTTTCAGCAATTGCTGCATGGGGAGTCAGGTAAACATTAACAAGTGTGGGGCTTAAAGCAGAGCCCCGCGGAACACCACATAACATGGGGCAAGAGCTGGAGACATGGGGATGAAGAATCACTTGTTGCAAACGACCCTCAAGAAATGAACAAAACCATGCCAAGACAGTTCCTGTTACTCCTAAATAGTGGAGTGTATTCGGAAGGATCCTGTGGGAAACCGTGTCAAAGGCTGCGGACAAATCCAGCAGCACCAACATTGCACAGCTTCCCTGGTCTAAGGTTTCACAGAATCGATTCGGCCACCTCAAGTAAGGCTGTCTCCGTACTGTAACCTGACCTAAATCCAGACTGAGAATCATGAAGATGGGTATTTGATTCTAGGAAGTCTGAGAGTTGTCTCTGGACTTCTTTTTCCAGAATTTTGGCCGGGCCGGGAGAAGAGAAATAGACCTAAAATTATTTAGCTCTGCTGGATCAGCATCCTCTTTCTTGTGGATAGGCTGGACATAGGCTTTTTTCCAGCTAGTTGGATAAACCCCAGTCTCCAGTGAGGAGTTCCAAACCAGATTCAAAATATCATTAAGCCAAGGGGCTAATAGCTTAAAAAATCTGGCCGGACAGGGGTCCAGTGGGGAGCCTGCTTTTATTTTCATTAGTTCCCCCAGTGACACCTCCATCTCAAACGGGCAAAAGGCAGACCATTTATCTAATGTGGAATCAATTGCTATATCGGATGATCCCGATAAAGGAAAAGAGGAATAAATAGTTAAAATTTTATTCTGGAAGAAAGTAGCTAGTTCTTCACAGAGAGCCAAAGATGGGGAGCTAGTGCTCTTCAAGGCTTGTGGTTTCATGAAGCCTTGGACTATCTTAAAGATTTATTTCGGGGAATTCTCCGAGGCCTTAATCTGCTTTGCAACGTAATCCCTAATGAGCTTACGCTTCAGACTATGAAATTTCCTCCGTGCTGCCTTATATTCACATTTGGCTGAAAGTTCATAGTTTTTTCTCCAGACACGCTCCAGCCTCTTGGCCAAGGCTTTTCTCCGTACGAAGCTCTGTGGTGAACCAGGAAGCTGAAGGTTTATTCCTGGCCAATTTAATAGTTTTAGTGGAAGCTACTTTATCAAGGACTGAGTTGACCCATTCATTAAAAAGAGAGGCATCGAGGTTGGGGTCACCAGTGAGTTCAGGGGAGGTGTAATTTAGCTCACCGCC
The DNA here is from genome assembly GCF_964204655.1 of Triturus cristatus. Taxonomy (NCBI): domain Eukaryota; kingdom Metazoa; phylum Chordata; class Amphibia; order Caudata; family Salamandridae; genus Triturus; species Triturus cristatus. Next base: position 258,190,666 of record NC_140593.1, on the reverse strand, counting down.
CATTGATTCAGGTGTGATCTTCCTCCAGTTTCTCCTATCCTCCGTAGTAGACCTCGTATAGTTGTCACAAACCTCCCAAGTAAACTTGAAAGGGACCAACCAATGGTCCGACCAGGTCACCGGTGAGGGATCCTCTACCTGAATGGTGAGATCATTAGTAAAAAGTAAATCTAGAGTATGGCCAGCTGTATGAGTGGGAAGTATTACCTTTTGAATCAGGTTTAACCCTTTAAGGGTATCTCCTAATTGAACCACTAAAGGGCATTTTGCATTATCCATGTGGACATTGAAATCACCAAAACCGGTGAAATTAGTATGCCTCAGGGAAAGATTGGCAATACAATCATACAGTTTCTGCCAGTGAACGGACACAGCATTTGGAGGTTTATTGACCAAAAGCCCTGCCATAGAGGAGGTTGTGGAAAATTTTATACAAAAAGACATGGCCTCTATTGGCCCAATGTCTTCAATTTTCTTGTTTGAAATTTCACAACCTTCCCTCATGATTACGGCCAGGTTGCTGCCAAGTCTATTACCTGTCCTATCAACCTTAGCTATTCTATAGCCTGTAGGGATGGCCAGGGAGATGTTTGGATTCGAGCTCTCTCTCAGCCAGGTTTCCGTAATATTCAAGACATCCCAATAATAGGTCTTTAACGAGAGCCAGATATCAGATGCATGTTTAGGGAGAGACCTACAGTTAATCAGGCATGCCCTGATAGGCATCCTGGGACTGGGTCTACAAAATGATCCTAAGGTTAATGCATCCGCTGGATTATGGATATCTCCCCCCCCTTTCCGAAATATCACGTCCAAATTAAAAGTACAGGACCTACAGTGAAACTCATTGTGGCCGCATTCGTCATCCTCCTCTAGACCAGGTTCAAAACATGTAGGCCTTATAAAGTCTGACTTTGAAAACGCAAATAACTGTTCTCTAGTCCAAACAATTCTAACCTGAGGGGAGCTACAGGCAGTGTGGCTGGCGCTGGACGCGATCCGGATGCGGAGGTGTGCCAGCGGCGCGCTCGTACAGTCTCCCTTTATATAGTGTCGATGTCCTATCAACTAGCTCGCTACCCGCCTTCCTAAGATGGCAACCAGTGTATCAGGCTATAATCATAAAGCGCAAGTGCAAGAGCGCAATCACCTAGCAGCAAAAAGTAAGTATAAAAACGTTCCCCACAAGAAGTGCAAGTTTTTAAGCAGCCCCCTAAAACAAATTAAAAACAGAATAGAACTAGTGTGCAAATTCGGCAATTCCCAAATACTGCGTCTCTCCCGGCTCAGACCTCAGGAGGATGCAGTTGTGCGTGCTTGAGTCAGTCTCCCTGAATATAGTGTCGATGTTCTATCAACTAGCCCGCCACCTGCCTTCCTAAGATGGCAACCGGGTGTATCAGGCTATAATCATAAAGCGCATGTGCAGGAGCGCAATCACCTAGCAGCAAAAAGTAAGTATAAAAACGTTCTCCACAAGAAGTGCAAGTTTTTAAGCAGCCCCCTAAAACAAATTAAAAACAGAATAGAACTAGTGTGCAAATTCGGCAATTCCCAAATACCGCGTCTCTCCCGGGTCAGACCTCAGGAGGATGCACTAATATAAAGTAGATTGTCATTCCATGTTCAATATGTATTATGCTTTCTGAGGGAACTGGATTTGCTTTGCTTGCAATGGAATATAATGATTTCCACTAGACATATACCAGGTCTTTATTTAAAAAAGAAAGAAAAAAAGAAAAGAAAAGAAAAAGGGTGATGAATGGTCTCATTGTTATTAGTTTGAGTCAGCTCTTGAACATCGTCAATGTTTACTCATGGACCTTGGATTATTGGAGACCTATTGTTGGAAGAAAGGTCTTTGGAAGCACCAACAAGAGCATTATACAAGGGAACCTCGTAATAGTCTGGCAGACAGAATCATTAAAAAGGAACAGGAAGTGGAGTGGCACATTGGACAGGAGGAATAATGTGATCCGCTTTTGATGGATTCAATTGAAAAGTCATGACAATGGGTATCCTGGCAGGGATAATGGAGTGGGGTTTCACGGGAAGATTTTAAAGGGGTAGTAGAGAGAAAGGGGCACACAATGGGTTTGGGAGACAGACAGTTATGATTATGGTGCTGGGTAGAATTTTTCAATAGCTACGGTTGATCAGTTGGCAATGTTGTAGCAGGTTAGCGGTCCTGCCTTCTGCATTATCCCAAATTACATCACACGCATCCTCTGGCCAAGTGTGGCCAGAGGGGATAAAATAAATAGGCATAGACAGCATGTGGTTATACTGCCGCACTGTATCCCCTGTGCTTGTGTGTCAGTCCTTTGGGCTGTAGGAGTGGAAAGGAATTAAGAGAGCCTGTGACTAACCCAGAGGGCCTTGTAACACTGGTGACAAGGGTGGGATGCGCCCCCGTTAATCCTGAAGCTACTGCTGCCTGATTATGGTAACGCTGCACACACCTGCGGCTGTGTGAGGCCAGCCCCTGCCTTTCTGTGGGCCCTGCCTCGACCCATGAAGCACTGTGATTGAACAGACAAAACCTGGCTGCCACCTCCGTAGCTGCCATCTCACCTCCGTGATCAGTGTTTATCCCTTCTCCTCAGGGAGGGACAGCTGCCTAGCAACACCACCGGCATGCCTCAAGAGCCCGAGGATTGCCCCGACCAGCAGGTCACCTACACCCCACCCGCCTACCTGCTGCCCGCTGTAAGTACCAGCCCATGCTGTGAGCTACCGACCGATCCTCAGCACATGTGTCCCTGCTGCCGCTACCCAGCGCAAGTGCCAGGGAAGGAATCTTCCATTTTACATGTGGCCCCAGACAAAGAGATATAAGAACATTACACCAGCACATGAATTGGAATGTATAAATAGAAAGGCAGACAGCACAACAAACAATAATAAGAGAGGCATCAAAGGGGGAGGAGCACGTCTCACAAACGTGCAAGCAATCAAGCTTTGGCACACTCATCACCACCACTCAAGGAGGATTCCATCTGCAAGCAATACCCATACTGCCCACTATGGCCGATGATGCCAATGCTGCTCAGCCCCAAAAACAGCCCACCTCACAAAAAGTTCTCACAAGAGTGCCTTCTCCATTCAGTGAACTTGCAGCCCCAGCAACAGCAAACCCCGCTGGAAAGCCTGGATAGGGCGACTACACAATTACTTTGTTGCCACATGGGAAACAGACTGTGCAATTAAAAGATCCCTACTACTTCATTATGCAAGGGAAGAAATATAGAAATTATTTGAACACCTGGCAAACACTGGCCCTGCCCCAGATTATGTTGCAGCTGTGAGAGCGCTCAACGCTCATTTCAACCTGCAATTGAACGCTGACTGTGAACGGTTTAAAGTCCGCCATGCATGCCAGCATGAGGCTGCGGGAATTTGCAAGCACCCATAAAGCAGACTACTAGCTAAAAGAAATCCACGCCCAAATAATCCAGTGATGTCGCTAGAAGACTCTGTGCAGCCTCATTCTAAGACAACCAACATTAGCTCTCGGGGCCTCTGTGAAAATACTGCAGTCATGAAGTACACCCTGTGGGTGAATGCTCAACCCAAGGCCGCACATGCTCCAATTGGGGCATCAGCAACAACTTACATCTGTCTGCCAGAAGAAGGCCAAGAACAGAAGTGCCATAGGAGGTAAACCACCAACAAGAGCAGTGCGTCACCTGTCCCTGACAATCCTAGTGCTACCAGATACCATCAAATCTCCACCTAGACAAAACTGCAGAATAGAAGACTCACCCCCCCAAATGAAGAGGAGACATTCCTCATTTCATTCAAGAGGGAGCTCAAATGGTGCCGGAGGCTGCAGCCCACCTTCGTTATTCGCTTTGCTGAATCCATGGTCAATGCTATCTGACATGGGGGTCTCAGTCTACGGAATTGGAATTTAGCAGTATAACTGCCTTTAACCAAAGCCACCACTAGCGCCCTCACATACAAAGATCTTTGTGTATGAGAGCCAGTTGCTCCAGCCTCTCCGAGGACGCATGACAGTGCAAGTTCAATCTAAAGACCGCAGCTACATTCCACGTTATAAACAAGGAAGCCGACACTATGTTGGGGAGCCACACCACCGAAGATTTGGGTCTAGTGTAACTCACCAGAAGTGTAAAGTCACATCAGACTGATGACCTGATAGACCAATTTCCTGAGCCATTCATTGGGCTAGGGTGCCTCAAGCCTCCACCTGTCAAACTGCATATTGACCCCACAGTCACACCAGTAGCACTGCATCACCACTGTATCCAATTTCACCTACGACCTCTGGTAGAACAAGAGCAGAGAAGCTCAAGAAGCAAAGTGTAATCGAGAAGCTGTCTGGACCAACGCCATTGGTCTCCCCAATAGTAATAGCAGAAAAGCAAAGCAGCCAGGTAGGATACGCTTGTGCACCGAACCTTACCATCAAGCGGGAGCGCCACCTAACACCAACAATGGATGACATCATAGTGGATGTGAACAGCTTGAGATGGTTCTCCAAACTTGATTTAAATGCCGGATACCACCAGCTGAGGAAGATGCATCACCACCTTCAGCACTCACCTAGGACTACGGAGGTACAAGTGGCTGAACTTTGCCATATCATCAGCTGCTGAAGTATTTCAGAATGCAATACGGGAGACATTATCTGGACTACCTGGCGTCATGAATGTCAGTGACGACAGTGTCTTCCACTTAGCGACAGCGGCCGAACACCATCAGCATCTCTGAGCCACATTAAAACGACTCTGGAAACATACAGTTTAGCTGCACAAAGAAAAATGCTCGTTCTTTCAGACATCCATTAAATTCTTTGTTTACACGTTCAATCAAGATGGGATACAAGTCGACCACCAAAAATTACAAGCCATTAAACAAGAGCCTGCATCAACCTCCGTTTTGGAAGTGCACAGTTCCATCGGCATGTCCACGCACTGTGGTAGATTCATTCCAGGCCTTACCACCCTAATGGAACCCCTACGACCATTGACAAAAGCAGATGCCAAGTGGGTGCGGGGTTGAAAAGGTGACGTATTCCAGAAGATTAAAGACGCGCTCCTTGACAATGTCACCATGGTGTAATTCGATCCGGACAGGCCCATGGAGCTACTAGTGGATGCCAGTCCAGTGGGTATTGGAGCTGTACTGACTCAAGAACGTGAACTTGGATGATGGGCAAAGCTGGTGTCCGCCTACAAAGCATGGTCGAAGACTGAATCGTGTTACGCCCAAATCAAAAGCGAGGCCTTGGCAAATGAGTGGGCATGCAGACATTTCCACTTATACCTGAATGTCCAGCCCTTCAAGGTTATTACAGAACACCAGCCTCTCATCCCACTATTTTGTGGATCAGCCCTGCATCCGCCACCAAGAATTGAGAGGTTTTCCATCCAATTGCAGCAATACCAGATGAAGGTTCTATATCGGCCAGGGGTCAAGTACCCCCACAAATTTCTCTCTCGCCACCCAATATCACTGGATGACCACACCGCTGACAACATCGATTTAGTGGAAGAATACCTCACTCTCATCTCGCAAGCTGCATGGCCCAAAGCTCTGAGCCTGGATGACATTGAAGAAGCTGAGAAGTCAGACCCAGTACTAGTGCAAGTAAAGGCTGCTGTCCAGAACCGAAGGTGGCAGAATTTCCTATGGGATGAGGCTGACAAAAATGTATAGGGTCCGTGATGAATTAGCACCAGACAAGACGGATTCCTTCTACGAGGACCCTGCATTGTAATTCTGGCAGCCTTTCAATGCCATGTGACACTACTGCTGTTTGGAGAACACCAAGGTACCATGAAAATGAAGGCCTGCATGAGGGAGAAGGTGTGATCTCCTGGAATTGAAGCCATGGTCATAGAGATTCTCCAACAGTGCCCGGTATGCAAACTGACGGGTTCGGAGAGGTCAGCACCTATAATAATGGAAGATCCATGCATCATGGTCCAAGCTGAGTCTTGACTCCTAAAGTTTCCCGGACGGGAAGGCCATGATGGTCTTGATAGACAGCTTCTCCAAATATCCCATTGTGGAAATGGTTGAGTCGACTGCATTTTTACATGTGTCTCCGGTCCTTGAAAAGACCTTTGTCACTGTTGTGTTACCGACTGAAATCAAAACTGACAATGCAGGGAGGAGCCAAGATGGCGACCGGGACGGCAGCGTAGGCTCCCGGCTCTGTGAACCTCCGCATCCCGCACAGATATCCTGCATGAGATCCTTAGCCTGCGCTATATGCCCGTGTTGGTGAATGATAGCGGCAACCGATCGTGTGACTCCGAAGTTTCTGGCGGCGGTATCGCCGGAGAAATGTCCAGTTGAAGTTTGCGGCCTGTGCAACCCTGGAACCGGGACCTCGAGTGGACAACATGGCCGGGCGGCAGTTCAACAACAGCGGCCTTTGATGACTGGGTGGAGTCGGCCTAGCCGGAGCGGTGTGAATATCGGCCTACATTTCGCCGTGGTCGTTCCTACCACTAAGCGTAGCGGAACGAGTGCATGCCCGAGGTGACTAATCCAAGATTCCCCGGTGATTGTCTCTGCCTTCGCCGGTGAGCCGCCCACCCGCCGCCCGTAAATCGCCCGGATTTTAGCGGACTGCTCTCGGATTTTCGCGGGCGCAGGTCCGTGGAGGGGGTGACTGTTGCCCGTGACCACACGCCGGATATATTTTTTGCCTGCCCCCGAAACCCTGATTCCAGTGACATGGAACCTGAGGCGCTTGTCCCTGAGTCCTGGTCCCAATCTGGGTTGGACCTACCCGGCGGCCATCTTGACAGGACGAAGTCTACTATCCTGTACACTGGGTCGCAGCACGATTGGAAGTGTGCGCCTATGAGGAGCATCGCGGTGCGAGCGCCGAGAGCTGTGCTGTGGTATGGTGATCTTCTCGAGGTTCTCGGTGCCCTCCATTCCACCTTGGTTCACGGCGCCTGGGTATTGGGGAGTAAGCTTGATGGGGTGACATCAGCGTTGGAACAGTTGCTCCCTGCCTGTCCCCAGGTACACGGGGACTTCCTACACCGCACACAAGAGGACAGTGTCGTGGCCGCCCCTGTGGATAGTGACCAGCTGGAAACTCCGGACAGTATCTTAACGTGTGATCGGCTGGCTGTGGGTCTGGTCTGTTCCGGAGGTATTGGACCTGAGAGGGGGGTGGTGGCCTTGTCCCGTGCGCGGCCTCCGGCAACCCAGGCAACATTCAAGCAACGGCCGCCTGCTCTGGCTGATTTTGCTTTCTTGGACCTTGTGTGCGGTGCAGATCCTGGGGCAGCACTGGGAAAGATGACTCTCCATACTGCTGACTGTGTCGGTGATCAGAGACTTCCACCCTACCTGTGTGTGTCGCTTCCTGTTCTCTTTTGGACGCTCCTCTTCTTTGTAGCATTGGACATGGCACTGGGTCGATGGGTATGCATGGGTAGATTCGCAAAGAGTGGCCAAGGATAAGGCTGATCCTTCAGAGGTAGTCATCTAATAGGCGGGCGGGCTCAGGGGTTGCGTGCTCTCACGGCATAACTGTCAGTGTACTAGGCGCATAATGCTCCCCATTCTTCTTTGACTTGGTCGATTCTGTGTTGCTTAATGTTTGCTTTAGGGGAAAACAAATTGTGCGGGAGGGAGAAGCCGGGGGCATGTTTTGAAGGCCCTCCTCCAGTTTATTAATATTCTCTCTACCCCCCCGTCTGGTGGGGTTTCTTTTCCTACTCCTCTTTCTCTGTTTCTTCTATATTTCGGGTCTGGTTCCGGGGCGACAGGCACGCTGCTGGGGGGGGGGGGCCGTACTCATCTGCAGAGGTGCAGGGTGGGGGGTTGGGGGAGGGGATCCTTTAGTCTTTAACCTCCTTTTTTCCATGGCCTCCTTTTTCTTCTTTTATTCTTCTTTGTCTTTCTTTTCTGGGATCAGCATGGTAGAACTCCTTCGTCGTTAATCGCTGCGTTTTCATGTGTGCCACAATTTCCGTGGTGTTTTCTGGGTTTTAGGGCAGGGGACTGCAGGTGCAAATGGCCGTGATATTCCTCCACATCCTGAACTTCTTGTTTCAGCGCCATTGACTAGATAAATTGCTGTTTATTGTGGACGTTTATTATCCTGCCTGCCATTTCTTGCTGCTGGGAAACTGTTTGGCACCTGATCCTTCCATTCTCCCTTATTATAAAATGAAAACCTTTTGTATCATGGTCTCCTACTTGGGCTGTTTAGTGGCCGAGAGTATACCAGCATGGAGATTCTGCTCCCCGAGGTGCCGCCTGTGATAAATATTGATTTTTGCTACTCTGACTGCTTAGCGGCCGGCCCCGGGGGTTGTAAGCCCATACTTGTTATTGGTTGAAATGTCAATAAAGGTTTTTCAAAAAAAAAAAAAAAAAAAAAAAAAACTGACAATGCATTGACCTTCCAGAGTGCGGAGTTCATGGATCTCCTCAAACAACAGGGGATACACCACCGGCACATCACCCCTCAGTAGCCTCAGACCAAAGGCAAGGCCGAACGATTTATGTGCAAATTGAACAAGACTCTCCGAATTGAGGTAGCCGAACAAACCAATCCTGAACGTCACCACCAGTTGTTCCTCCGTGAGTACAGAAGTACACCTCACTGCACCACCCAACAAGCCCCATGGACTCTGATGGTCAATGGACCTGGATACGATTCCAACATACCGAGGGGGGTACCATCACCCCATCTAGGGAACACAGGCTCGGTGCTCACAGCATAACACACACATGAGCCAAAGACGAAGGGTGCGGACATGGTTAATCTCACCAGGACATAAGTTGGTCATAAGAGATCGCAGACCCAGGAGAAGTTCAGGACACCGTATGAACCAGGTGTCTGGACAGTTGTAAAGGTTGAGGGGACCATGAAACAGCAAAAAACGGTCAATAAACAGTGGCTCGGAACATTTCTTGGTTCAAAAGAAATTGTTGTCGCCCCCCAACAGGTGGATCATGCAGACAACGATGGAGAGGCTGACTGGCCAGAGGCCGAGGAATGTGATGAGACCTTCACGAGTATCGGGGACCAGAGCCAAGCAGCCACAGGAAGTGCACCACCTAATCACTCAAGGGACATCCCAGTCACAGAGGTCTTGACAGGCCGAATTCAACACCAGCGATATAACTTACTGCCTTTTCCCCAGCCAAGCAAGCAGCTTAGAGACATTGTGTGCCATCTCAAATACACATTAGGTTTCAGACTGAGCTGGGAAGGGATGTATTATGTTAGCTGTCCTGCCTTTCTGCATCATCCAGAAATACATCACACAGCATCCTCTGGTCAGGCGTGGCCAGAGGGGATAAAATAAACTAGTGTAGACCGATGTGGTCATACTGTGGCACCTTATCCCTTGAGTGTGTGTGTCAGTCCTCTGGGATGCAAGAGCGGGAGGAAGTACGAGGGCCCGTGACCAACCCAGAGGGCCCTGTAACAAATCTGAGAGCTCAGAGAACTAGAGTTGGGTATCAGGGAAAGTTTAGAATTGAAAAATTTGAGGGGTGAGTAGGAAGACTCAAATGGATGGCAGACCTTGTTTCTAGAGAGGGCAGGGTGGACAAGAAAGGGGTGTGAATCAAAGATTCATGGAGAGAAAGAAACTATGGGGGTGGTAAGACAGGCACAGTTACACTGAATGTATGTATTTGGTAAATAAAGTGAACATGAACAAATCAATGAGTCAAAAATCAGATGGTAGGCCATTTTTTTACTGATCTGCTTACTTAAGTGGGCACTAGCAAACCAACATCCAATTTGTAAAACATGATTAAATCCAGGCAATTCCACAAGCACCTCTCTCGATCGCTTATCACATCCCACAATAAATCAGGCGATGGCCTGTAAAATTGCCCTTAATTGTAACCCACCTTGTTTCATAATTGGCCACTATCTTACGCCCAACATAAGCAACTTTAATTCTGATAAATTTAGTTTGTTTGAACATTAATTTTATCTTCCAAACTTTATGAGCAACAAAATTGTTCATGGTATCGCAGTTATATTAAGGAATTAAGAGGGTATCAGCAGCATTCATAGCAACTAACCTGTAAGGCTTATTCAGACTTGCTGCATATCTTTCATAGAATTTATCTTCTCTGGTTAGTGAAGCCACGGTTCTTATGTTTTCCACAGCCTCTGTGGATATCTAAAATGGCATTGAAACAAGCAACATGTCATTAATGAAACATTAATAGTTTTGTACAAACAAATTACAGCTATATGTGTTTGTTGCTGTAGTTCCAGTGGATAATTATAAATCGACATTTGAAAATCTTTCTTTGTTCTGTAGGGAAAAAATAGTAGAGCATCTGAAATACACTTTTACCTACAGTTCTACCAACAAATAGTTATCTTTCCTCTGAGGGACATGCACAGTGCACTCATTGTGTTTATCCTGGGAAGTTTGGAGGTGAGGCCTTGAGTGCAGGCTGGCTTGCTGGCATGTGCTGGAAAATTAAAGTGGTCACGAGACGAGTGGCATTTAAAAACAAGCATTTGCAATGCATAGGTCTTTCATTTGTGGAAGTTTAAGCTATCACTATTGTAAATGGCAATGCCTTATATTTACGTTTTAAAACCCAAAACATAAATAAAAGGCATTGTCATTTACAATGGCAATAGCTCAAACTCACGTCAATGTGTAAAAGAGGAAACTTCACCACACAGACGTGGAGTCATTTGTCCAAGATCATACAATGCGATCAAATGGGTAACCCATGATCAAACTATAATTCTCACCCCTTAATAGTAATATTTCATAAAGTGCTTGTGCTCCGAACCCTTGACTTACTTGTAACAGACGTTACTATAATCCTAATCGGTGCTACTCATTGAGTATGATAGGGTAGTCCCAGCTTGTGTCCGATTTGTTTTTCATCTGCAGACGTGTGGGCAGCATGCACATAAACCTGCCAAGCAGCATCCCCGTCTAACATCTAGACCACATCTGAGAGGCGCTGAAACCTCCAGTGGCCGGAGTGGTTAGGTCATCACCACCTCCAGACCGCGGCTGGAAACCCGAGGGGGGAATGGAGCACCGTTCCGAAAGTGCTTACAAAGACAAAAGAAACCAGCTACTCGCGAATAGTGGGTTTTTTTTGGTTAAAGAGGATGTTTAGTCCTCTTGCAGTGTTTTTGTAAAGAACCATGTTCTGCGGGCAGTTTTCAGCCCGATGCTCCTCAATCTGCCCTTCCAAGGGTCACCATTCCCGAGTGGCGTGCTCTAACCACGGTATAGTGCAGGGCCTGTGCACACGTATTATTCTATTGTGAGTGGGGGTGCAGCTTCAAACGTGAACTAAAATGCAGTGCTTCTCAAAGTGTGCCGCCTTCTGTGAGCTTTATTCTTCACAAAGCGTGCCACCTTAGGTGGGTTTTCTGTTAATCACACAACCGTTCTGGTGCTGTTCTTTACAAGACTGTTCTCTGTGGTATCTCACTCTTATACACACGCACCCTTCCCCCAACACATCTTTCTGAAATCTTCTATGTGCAGCACTCACACATCATCTCCTTCCAAGTCATCACAGTAGTTCCACTTTGTACTGCTTTTTACTTGCGTCACCTCCCTGTCATCATGCCCTCCCTCTCACACAAGGACTCTCTCTGGTAAACACAGCATTTTTGTTTCCTTTGATGCTGCCATCATTTCAATAACTGTGCATACTAACTTCACACTTTCACATAAAATGGCACTTGAAATTGACACGCAAGTGACCATCAATCTACTCACTCTGCAGAGAGTTCAAGGATTGGATGAGCATTTATGACCCACTGGCACATTTATGCCATTACATTACAACACATGCTGTAATTGGTGGCACCAAGGTAAAACAAGCAATAAAAACAACAAGAGGTCGTGATTGCCCCGGCAGCTTTGAAAGTGAAAGCACGCACAACACCCTGCATATAAACAAAGCACATTGTCCTGCCCGAAGTAGGACAAACTCAATAAAGAAAATAGTGCTTACTACACCAAAAGAAATTAACAGTACCCCATAAGAACTGAAGTAAAGGGGCCAGTAGCCATGGGAGGGTACAAATGACGACATGGCCATAATAAGGAGGGACTAACAAGCCTCATAATCAATCAGATGGCAGCATTTAGGAAAAACAATGACAGAAGCCAATTTAAACCATGGGCAGAGAGTGGGTGGAGCTTCCACAGAGCTTTCACTCCATACTCCATTACTGCATGCTTCGCAAAGCGAGCAGTGCATGCGCGCTGCAGCTATAGGCTCGACCTAATGATAGTAGAGCAGGATGAATGTGTGAAATAAGAAGCCTTTATCTATTTTCTCTGCTGTGCTCCCATGTGATGTCAATATTTTTTTGTGTTTGTCAATGTTTTTCACACTCTGGTTTCTTTCATATGGCTGTATTTTGATTTGTCATTCTTTACTTATTTTGAGGCTCTTGCTATATAGGAGACAATAAGGTGATATAATTGTGCTTGATATGGAGCTAAACCTTTCTTAGAAGTCAAGGACTGAACACTCCAGTAAAAGGAGGTCTCGGTTTTGCTTCTTGAATAGGAACATTATTGGCATTGTGTTTTCAAGAAAGACACATGGCTAGCAAGGATCCTCCTTCAAGAGATTTTGATTACATTTCCTGGGAAATGTAGGGAGTGGATCTTAAACAGAGTACTAAGTTACAAGTTATTGTTTGTCTTTCATCACAAATTGGTGCTGGCTAAAGTAGAATGGTATTTGGTATAATATGTTCTCCAAAACAAGACCAGTATTGCCTAACGTAGCATTACACAGTGCCCCATTCTTAGCTAGTTTTGACAAAGTTATTAAGGAGGAATACTTTCATTTTGTGTTAGACAGGTCATACGGGTAGGAAGGTGAACATGCTTTACAAGTAGGCCTTTATGAAATGAGGCCTCACCTGGAGTTAGAGGATATACGGGGCTGATTGGTCATGAAGTTTACTTTCTTCCATACGTGACATATGCTCTACAATCAATAAATCATCAATAAACGTGATAGTTAATAAATCAAAGAGATCAAGTTCATGATTCAAAAAATATTGAACACTGAGCAACATCTGTAGAAGACGTCTCATTCTCGACTGCCCCAGAATCAGTGTTATTAAGGTCATCATTGATCTAAGGTCTAAGAAGATGCCTGCAGTTTTTTTCGCACTGAGGAAATCCCCTCGTACTTGAATTCACAGACGAAATATGAGCTCAGAGTAAAGAATGAAATCACAGCCTAAAAAATAAGAAAGACTTATGTCATGTATCCATCATACCAGAGTTAGTCAGTAGTGCTTTGAAGGCCACATATATTTCCTAGACAACAAAATTAACAAACGGACAGTGTTTTGCATTTTGTGTCTCAAGCCAATTAAAAATGTGCTTCCACTTCAGTGCTGTGAGCTGGTAGTCCAGACTGCTTGCATCCCCTTACAGTGATTCCATTTTACTCAGCCTGTTAATGTACATGATATCTCAGCTAAAAAACATCACAAATAGTGTAGCCTGTATAATCTTAGTTCTCCCTGTAAGGAATCAGTTTTTCAAGAATGTTGTCACTCACCATTGGTTATCTGCAGCTAAGAAAGTTGCTTTTAATAGTATGTGTGTGCCACTGTGTGCTGGCTGATCTAGTGGGTCTACTGGACCTCAGACACCACTACTTCAGTACTCTTCTGGACTTGAAGATACTCTATCAGGAAGGTCAGCAGTGCTGTAGAAGGAGTGCCACTCTGCTGGACTGCACTCTGCTAGACTACTTCCTTGCTGTTCTATTGCTTTGGTGTGGAAAACTGCTGACTGCTGACCTCCTGCCTGGGTGATAAGGACTGGAACTACATCTCTTGAACCCAGAACCCCAGGGTGACTCCAAGGGTTGGTAGGCTGGCCTCCTGACTTGAGCTTCAGAGACAGAAGGCTCCAACAACTTGCACCTGCACCTGTACACTTCCACTGGTGAGTTGAACCTGACAAGTAGTGCCCCCTATTCCTGGACCCTTAGAAGTGGGTCTACAGTGCTCTGCCAGCCTCTGTGGACCCAGCAGGACTGACATTTCCTGTTACATGGAGCAACCCCGACTAGAACTGATGCATTGCTGTGTGGATGAGAGCAAGAGAATAAAGACCTGCATCGCTTTGTAGTCCATCACAGCATCGGAACCGCTGCTACCTGATTCAACCTCAGCGCAGGCCCTTGCATCCCTCATTGACAGCAGCCTCAATGAAGACATCTGAATCCGCACCGCAGCCTTGCAGCTCCTTGGGAACTGATGCATCACCCGGACTGTGCAACACATCCCTGACTCCGAACTTTGCACTGCAAGCCCTCGTTGGCTGGATTTTTGAGGACGATGCAACTGGGCCTCACACCACAGCCTTAATGCATCTTGGAGCTGCTGCATCGCCCCAGCTGTGCAGTGCATCCTCGATGCAGATCATTACAACACAATCTAAAAAGCAGGATTAAAGAAACTTTGTTCAGCAGGCCTACTAAATGGGTCCTGTAGCCGGCCCGTGCTCCATTGCGTTCGGGTCGAACTTGTGTCTTTGTCTCAGTCCGGTGTGATAAAATATTCACAGTTGGCGCCGTATGCCATTTGGAGCTATTTTTTCTAAAATCTTTAAAATGGAATATCTCTAGTTCTACTGATTGAATTTTTGTCATTTTGGTCTTGTTTTCTTTATTAAAAACTATTCTTGTCTTCTAACACTGTTGTGGGCTCTTTTTGTGGTGTGTTTTAACTGTGTTACTGTTTGAAGTGTTGCATAAATACATTACGCAAAGCCTGACTGCTCTGTGTCAAGTTACCTGAAAGTTGAGCACAGGTCAACTTAAGGTTTGCTTGTTACTTTACACTAAGAAGAATGTGGTTGCTGATTGAGAAGGGTTGTACCCCACTCAACCAGTAACACAGTATTTTACAAGTGTTAAATACAGTTTATCAGAAGTTTAAATAGAAGGAAATGTTGTGGGAAGTTATTTTACAGCTTTTCAACACACAGTCAAATTTGGATACTAATATGTGATTTGCAAATTTTTATAACAAACAACATTTGCAAACTCCCCTCAAAATGTATGCATTTTTAAAGTGTAGCTGGCTGGTTAACAATGTAAAGCACACCTTAAGGTTTTGGGGATAAGGCCATGGTTTTCTAAAACTTTACAGCAAAAAAGCACATTGCAAGTGGAATAAACAGATTCACAGTTAAAAAAGTAAACCTAGTTATCATTTAGCATACAATATCAATATCTTCATAAATATCATATAGGGTTTATAACATTCAAAAGATGTGGCCATTAGTTACAGTTGATTTTTTTAGCAAACAGGCTTATTTCGGTAAAAATAATTATAGTTTTTGTAATTGTTTAACAATCAGACCATACTTCAAAAATTAAACTGTTAACAAAATCTTGTTGAAAAACAATGCAAACCTTCAAATCTACTAAATAATCGTCATATATTTAAAAGGAGGAGAACAAACCTGAGGAGCTGCAAAGATGTGATGTGTGAATCATCTGGAACCCTGCCTTGATCATAGACAGATTGGTGGTGGCTCCATGGTGATGGCCATTCTTGCATCAAACGTTTCTTATCTGTTATATCATTCCCTTGAGGTGATGTGTCCGTTCCTTACCGGAAGGGGAAGTGAAGCTACATTCTCTGGGCACACGGCCTTGGGTCCTTACTGCTAGGTGATATTGTTAAAGAGACGGCATCGAGCTATGATGAATAGAAAATTCAGATGCACTGCGTAGATGCAGCAGCTGCGAAGCAGGTGCTTCATCGATTTCACAACTGCGAGGTAGGCACTGTGTATATTCTTCAGCAGCGAAACAGGGGTGCATCTAAGACAGAGCGGGTGCCACGGACATCGGTGACACCGTATTCAGGACTTGGGCTGCAGTGAATTTTAGTGGCAAAGTAGGTGATGAGTCCATTCTTCAGCTGCACTACGGTGATGCATCAAGAAAACGGGTTCTGATAGTCGATGCCTGGATTTTCTCACCAGGTTACAGAAGAGCCCCCGAACTGGATTTAGCACCACTTGGTAAGTCAGGGTTCTCAGCAGAAAAGCCCAAGAACTGGTGGCTGAAGTCTTTGATGACCCTAAGACTTCTGAACAGGAGACAAGCATGCACAAGCCCTTGGAGAACCTTGAAAGCAGGATACAGAAAGCAAAGTCCAATCCTTTCACTCCCAGGAGAGAAGGAGAAAGCAGCAGGTCAGCATAACAAAGCAGCAGGCAGAGTGACAGTCCCTCCCACAGTTCTTCTTCCTGGTAGAATGTCCATAGTCCAGAAGTGTTCTGATTTTGGGGTGTCAAAATCTTTCTGCCTTTGAAGTAGGCAAACTTCAAAGGAAAGTCTTTGTAGTGCACAAGACCCTGCCTTTCCCTGACCTGGCTCTGGATACACTACGGTGTGGGTGGAGACAGCTTTGTGTGAGGACAGAAACAGCCCTATTCTGGTGTCACTGACAACTCCTCCCATCACTCTAGCTAAGGAAGGCCCACAGCCTGGTGATGGCCCGTCACGATATACAAGGCACACCTCAGTTTCCTTTGTGTGACTGCCTAGAGTGAATGCATAAGAGACCAACTGTCAGCCAACCCAGACTTCTCTTCTGCAGGGAGGTAGAGGCACAGAATAGCTATGCCAGAAAATCAAATGCCCACTTTCTAAAAGTGACATTTTCAAATACACAATTTAGAAACTTACTTTGCCAAATGATGCATTTTAAAATGTTGAGTTCAGAGACCCCAAACTCCAAATCTCTAACTGCTCCCAATGGGAAATGACACCTAAAAGATATTTCAAGGCAATTCCCATGTTACCCTGTGAGAGAGATAGTCTTTGCAATAGTAAAACATGAAATTAGCAGTATTTCACGATTAGGACATGTAAATCACAACTGCACATGTCCTACCTTTTAAATACACTGCATCTTGCCCATGGGGCTACCCTGGGCCTACCTTAGGGATGACTTGCAGGAAGTAAACTGGAAGATTTGGGGCTGGCAAGTGGATGCACTTGCCAGGTAGAAATGGCAGTTTAAAACTGCGCACACAGACACTGTGTGGCATGTTGAGACATGTTTGCAGGGCTACTCATGTGGGTGGAACAATTAGAGCTGCAGGCCTACTAGTAGCATTTGATTTATAGGCCCTGGACACACCTTGTGCACTTTACCAGGGACTTACTAGTAAATTAAATATGCCATCATGGATGAACCAAGCACCAATATAATTTACACAGGAAGCACTTTCACTTTAACACTGGTCAGTAGTGGTAAAGTACCCAGAGTCTTAAAACCACCAAAAATGAAAATGCAGCACATGGTCAAAAAAATATGAGGTTAGAAGCCAAAAGACAGGAAATCACACCTAAGATGCCAGGTCTAACAATAGCCATATAATAAAAGGGAAGACAGAGACCGCCTTAACAAACAAGTCTTTTCCTGCTTGCAACTTGTAATCTGAATCCTGTCCTCAACAAAATATAGTCTGATGGAACAAAACTACTTATGTATTGTAACTGGTCTTACGCAAATCTCTGTTTGTTTAGACAAACTCATCCTCTGTGGCCTGCCTCTTTTGTACTCACTGAGGTCTTAATGACTGTCTTAGAATCCACGGCAGATGGAAATAGGTGCATGGTGCCATTGTCCTACAAGCTAGTGTGTACGAACATGCTGTTGCTAGTGAGGGCTGCATTTATGTTGGCTTCACAAGTGGCTCTGATGGCTCCCTCTTGGACTACTCTGGGTTGTGGTGCCTGAGGAACATGAGCACTGTCTGTTGCTTTCTGCTGCATGGGCGGCATTACCTCAGGTTTGCACATGGTCAGCTTTTCTTCTCAGATTGGCTGCCCAGCGCTAAAGTTTCTCACAAGCCAAGCAGATTCTCGATCATCTATGCCAGTGCTGCCTGGATCTGTGACTTCACAGTCCGAGGCATTCTCTATGGATCAAGTTCTTCCTGCACTCTTGCCAGTTGCCATGCATGGGATGGTAACCATCAGCAGCTCTCCCAGTCTTCCTGGTGGCTCTGATCTGCCTCTCCGGACTCGGAAAACCCTCTACTTGGAGATGCCTTGCAACTGTTGCAACCCCTGGATACTCAAGATAACTCTGTTGCAAGCAAGAGAGTGCCTCTGTGTGATAAACTTGCTTCTTCCACACTCAATGGCTTGGCTGATGCATCGCAAATGAGCTTTGAGCAGGCATCGTCATCTCCATTCATAAATGAAATAGATATTAATAGAATCTTCATCTCTGCAGCTACTAGGGTGGTCGCAAAGAATTAGACAAAGACAGCTATATTTTCACCTGATGCATCTCTAGATGAAATGAGGGTAAGAACCCCTGAAGCAAGATATGAGGTCTCCAATCAAAGTGCTACCTTAAGGCCCCAAAATACCCTGATATATGGAAACACAGCAAAGGTGAAGTATCAAGGAAAGGAAGCTACACTCAAATGGTGGATGATTCAAACCCAGAAAAACAAAAGTGGGAGATGAGATGAGCAGGCCACCCAAAGCCCAGGCCATGCATAAAACAGGGGTGATTACGACTAATGGCACAAAGGTGAAAATAAATATTTCTGCTCCTCCTCAGATTAGGCTGCTGATAAAAGAAGTCCCCTTTCAGGCCACTCGGCCTTGGTGCAGGGAGGATCTGATGATACTGCAGTACATGGCCTACTTACATACTTGATTCCTACTCAATTAGAACAGGATCACTCTTTGATGGGGATCAGCATTTCGCTTGGCATACCTCATGACAGAGGTTCAGTGACTAAATATCGAGGGACATAATATAGAATGCCCAAAATATCGACGCCAAAATATAGAAGGACAGAATATCGACTCCCTATCTACAAACAGGTAAGTACTAAAATATCAATTCCAAAATATAGAATGTTAAAATATAGTTAGCTAAAATATCGAATTTTTTAAATGTATTAAAAATAATATAAAAGTAATTAAATATTAAAAATAATTAAATAAAACATACATAATAAAATATAAAAAAGCTTAAATGTAAACATAATAAAAGTAATGTAAAAAAAGTAGAGATTTTGTTGGATAGTGAGAGCGTAAAAATTACTATTCCCACTCCAGTGAGTGCAACAGTAGGGAAAACGTTGGATAGCGTAGGTGTAAAAATTACTATTCCCACTCCAAAGAGTGCAACAGTAGGGAAAGCGTTGGATTGCGGGAAGGGAAAAAATACTATTCCCACTCCAGAGACTGTAACAGTAGGGAAAGCATTGGATAGCGGGAAGGGAAAAATTACTATTCCCACTCCAGTGAGTGCAACAGTAGGGAAAGCGTTGGATAGCGTAGGGGTAAAAATTACTATTCCCACTCCAGTGAGTGCAACAGTAGGAAAAACGTTGGATAGCGTAGGGGTAAAAATTACTATTCCCACTCCAGAGAGTGCAACAGTAGGGAAATGGTTGGAAAGCGGAAAGGGAAAAATTACTATTCCCACTCCAGTGACTCCAACAGTAGGGAAAGCGTTGGATAGCGGGAAGGGAAAAATTACTATTCCCACTCCAGTGAGTGCAACAGTAGGGAAAGCGTTGGATAGCGTAGGGGTAAAAATTACTATTCCCACTCCAGAGAGTGCAACAGTAGGGAAATGGTTGGATAGCGGGAAGGGAAAAATTACTATTCCCACTTCAGTGACTCCAACAGTAGGGAAAGCATTGGATAGTGTAGGGGTAAAAATTACTATTCCCACTCCAGAGAGTGCAACAGTACAGAAAGCATTGGATAGCAGGAAGAGAAAAATTACTATTCCCACTCCAATGAGTGCAACAGTAGGGAAAGCGTTGGATAGCGTAGGGGTAAAAATTACTATTCCCACTCCAAAGAGTGCAACAGTAGGGAAAGCGTTGGATAGCGTAGGGGTAAAAATTACTATTCCCACTCCAAAGAGTGCAACAGTAGGGAAAGCGTTGGATAGCGTAGGGGTAAAAATTACTATTCCCACTCCAGTGAGTGCAACAGTAGGGAAAACGTTGGATAGCGTAGGGGTAAAAATTACTATTCCCACTCCAAAGAGTGCAACAGTAGGGAAAGCGTTGGAAAGCGGGAGGATAAAATTTACTATTCCCACTCCAGAGAGTGCAACAGTAGGGAAAGCGTTGGATAGCGGGAAGGGAAAAATTACTATTCCCACTCCAGTGAATGCAACAGTAGGGAAAACGCTGGATAGTGTAGGGGTAAAAATAACTATTCCCACTCCAAAGAGTGTAACAGTAGGGAAAGCGTTGGATAGCAGGAGGGTAAAAATTACTATTCCCACTACAGTGAGTGCAACAGTAGGGAAAGAGATGGATAGCGGGAGGGTAAAAAATACTATTCCCACTCCTGAGAGTGCAAATGTAGGGAAAGTAATGATTTAATTTTAAAACAAGATTACTTTATTTATCAATACCAATAAAAAGTTAATTAAAAATAATTACCAATTAATAAAAATGAATTGCCATTGAAAGAAATGAATTACCAATTAATATACATTAATTACCAATTAATTAATCATCAATTAATTATCACTACATATAAATAAAAATTTATATTTACTTTATTACAATTAATTTACTTCTCACCCAATTCCCCTTGAAACCCACAACCCACTCCCAATAATACAAAATACAATTATTATTATCAATTAATCAATTAATACAAATTATTTAGCAATTAAAACAAATTAATTACCAATTCATACAAATTAATTACCAATTAATAATTATCAATTATCAATACACATAGATACAAAAATTAATATTTACTTTATTACAATTAATTTACTTCTCACCCAATTCCCCTATGAACCCACAACCCACTCCCAATAATAAAAAATACAATTAACATTATCAATTAATCAATTAATAAAAATGATTTAGCAATTAATAAAAATGAATTATCAATTCATACAAATTAATTACCCATTAATACAAATGAATCACCAATTAATAATTAATCATCAATTAATTACCAATACACATAAATAAAAAAAGTTGATATTTACTTTATTACAATTAAATTACTTCCCACCCAATTCCCCGATAAACCCACAACCCGCTCCTAATAAAATACAATGAACATAATTATCAATTAATCAATTAATATAAATTAATTACCAATTAATAAAAATTAACCAGCAATTAATAATTAATTATCAGTCAATTAATTATCAAAACATATATATAATTAATATTTAATTAACCATAATTAAATTACTTCCCACCCTATTCCCCTATAAACCCACAACCCGCTACGGAATGAAATTACGCAAAAATTAAATTACATAACATTCATTAGTTTAAAAAAATCAAACATACATTACAAAAATAATACATAATTTTAACACATATACTACCATACATAACACGAATTTTTTTTTTGATATTATAGATATCTGTATTTTAAAATTCGATATTATGGTAATCTATATTTTAACATTCGATATTATGGGAATCGATATTTCATACCCCAATTTCGATATTCTGACCTATCTATATTTTGATATTTAGATATTCTGTCCTATCTATATTTCAGAATCGATATTCTGGGCAGTCGATATTTCTGAATCGATATTTAGGGTGTTCACCATGACAGATGCCTCAGAGCAGTCTATTTTGCCCTTTTTCAACTGATCCAAATCCATTGCCCTGAGACTACTAAACATTATATTGAGGCTAGGGAGTATCGGTCCATCTTCGGCAAGCCATGAAAGAGATTGATGAGAAACTGACCACCCTATCCTCTCAGAACCAGGATCTCCAGTAGGGAGTCACTGGGGGCAAGGAGGTTACGGCATCTGCAGCACAGACAGTTACAGAACATGATACCTTGATGTTGGCTGCTCAGTCAAACAAGGTCTCGAGAATCATCAACACCAGAATAAGCTAAGGGTCTTAGGAATACAGGAAGGCAAAAAGGACAATGATGCCCGCTCATACATAGTTTTGCTATTTCAACAGGCCTTTCCTAATCTGGCAAAACATGTACACAGGCTTCCAATATCTAAACCCTTTGGCTACGGCTTCGGCAACTGACTACACTCCATACTGATATTTGTGGGAAACCTTATTTTGTGACAGGTTATTAATTTCAAGGCCAATCCAATTGATTCCGGTCCAGGGAAGACATGGCTTGGCAGTTCAGGCTGGACTGTTCTCATGAGGCACATGGTCAAGACTGATTTGCATATGACCATGTCTGAACTGGGGTGGCGTGGTGAGCAAAATAACAATGGATTAAACCCAGATGTGTGACTGTGGGTGAATGTTTTGCCAATGTGCAACATTCCGTCCATCATCTTGTGTGTTTTGCTGTTTGCCCTATGTGGGAAGGGTATGCCCAGACGTGGGTCCCGTGCTCACTACGCCACTGGAGTCAAGCTGTCCTGGCTGAAGAGGGGTGAAACCCCGAAACCGGTCCTAGGATGCTTGATTCCGGTCCAGGGAAGACATCTCTTGGCAGTTCAGGCTGGACTGTTCCCATGAGGCACAGGGTCAAGACTGATTTTCATATGGCCATGTCTGAACTGGGGTGGCGTGGTGAGCAAAATAACGATGGATTAAACCCAGATCTGTGAGTCCATCATCTTGTGTGTTTTGCTTTTCTAGTGGCTACCATGAAAACTATGGGCTTAGGTGATAGATACGTTGATTGTGTTCAGAGCTTATATAGGCACCCAATGGCCTGTGTGGTTCTGGCTGGACACTGCTCCTCTGTCTTTAAAATCTCCCATAGTGCACGGCAGGGATGTCTATTATCTCCGTTCCTATTTGCTCTTTATCTGAAACATTTATCTGGAACCTTTTTTTACAGCATCTTATTTTAATCCGTGGATAGCTTCAGTAGCCTTGAATGGAACTGAGATCATCAGAACCAACTCAGGCCATCCAATGTATTGCTGGGAAGGCTGGGAGAATCAGGGCAGTTTCTGCTTACCATCTTATTCTTTAAAAGACCACAACTAGTCTTAATTTTGCTTCTATTCTAAAGGAACCAAGTGTTGTACCTGTTGCAACTTATCTAGGAGTTAAGATCACTGCTTCTGTTAGTTAGATATCTAATTTAAATCATGAGAAGCTGCCTTCTTACTGATTGTCAACCGCATCTTTGTGTATCAAATAGGGGCTGGGTCTGACTGGAAGTTCTTACTGTGCAGGCATTCAGACCCTAACTACTTTGAGTCAGTAAGATTTAAGGTAATTGCTGATGTACGCAAGAGATGAGGAGACATCACCTCTGCTTTTCAAATGTCATCTCTACTGTCTTTTACACCTCTTTGGGGAAACCCATCCTAATCGTCTATTTAGGTCTCAGCTAGACAGCGCATGTGCTGTCACTTCGAGACATTTTGTTTTATGCGCAGTGGGTTTACACCATCCAACTGCTTTATCCTTGGTATGCTGTAGCGTAGTTCTCATTTCCTTCATTACGGTTTGCAGAGGCATGCCTGTTTCATGACATCTTCTTGTGATTGGCCCTTTCAAGGTAATGGACAAGTACTTGTGCCTAACCACTGCTCCCATTTATGGAGCAACTGTTTTTTTCCGTTCCAGCCCTTCACGAGCGCTTGCGTTTTCAGGCCATCTCCCACATCCCTATCCATGTTGCTTCTTTTAACTCTCACCTGCCACCTCTCCTTGTTGTTTTTTTCCTCACACATCTCTGCCCGAGTCTATGTCTTCTCCGCCCTCACCCACTCCCTCCATGTTTTATAAACATCCCTTTCCACTCGTCCTTGTCCGTGTTGTGTAAGTGAATCTGAAAACCGTTTGAGTGGAAGAAATGTGCTCTCCCACAAATCTTTTGCCAGGAACTATCTGGTGCTGTTCTGATTTCTGTTTTTTTTCATTTTATTCCTTTTGGCATCTTTTGTGTTTTATGAGCAGCCTCTCAGACAGGGAACAGAGCGGTGGTTCTTTTTTGTGTGCAGCTGTAAGCAGCTACTCCTGGATCGTTTTAGTTTTTAGCTCCGCTACACACCACGGGGCATATTTACAAGCGGCAGCGATAATTATCGCTGGCCGCTCTTAGTGAGAAAAATTTTATCGCTGGCTATCGCAGGAAATTATCGCCATGCTGCCATTGTATTAACAACGCACAGCGCAATGGCGATAATTTCCCAGTGATAGTGATGTTTTCCATGGAACATCGCTGGTTTTCCAGCGATGTTCCATGGAAAACGGCAATAACCTTGCTGATACGACCCTGTGTTTGTATCAGCATAATCAACCCCCAATGGTAAGTATAGCTAAGTCTGCATTTTAGCAGACGTTAGGGGCATATAAGCAACAACTGGCGATAATTATCACTAAGCGCACTCAGCGCTAGGATAATTATTGGCGGCTAGTGTGGATTTTTATCTCTGAGATAGCGTGCTATTAGCAACGCTTATCTCAAAAGCGATAAAAATCCTAGCGCTAACTGCCATACGTGAGATTATCGCTCCAGCGATAATACCACAAAGTTTGACGATAGCTTGCTGATAGGGCCTCACATACTTAGCCATGATATCCACCTTACATAGGATATCATGGCTAAGTCACCTTCAAAGCAGGCGTAAGGAAAGTAGCGATAACAGAGGTTATCGCTACTTTTTTTGTCGCTATGCTGCTTTGCGTGAGGCTTGATAAGAGGAGAAATGTAGCTTAGTGACATTTCTCCCGTTATCCTGGGGAGGAACGCCCACTTTGCATCTCATTAGAGATGCAAAGTGGGCGTTAGGAATTCAGGCGCTAAGGCAAGGTTTCACGCGATTGCGTGACCTTGCTAATATAGCGATTAAATTATCGCCGCTTTTCGGCCGAAAACGGCAGCAAAAGCACAGAACATTGCTCACCGTTTTAAAATCTCAACTTTCACCACCACAACTTTGGGTCATATGTAGATAGAATGGAAGATGGGTGGATTTTTACTTTTCAGTTTCTTTATGCTATATTATACTAATTAGAACAACATTCAGATGGGCATCAGTGTATATATCACAAAACGTAACATAACAAAAAGCAACAAACCTACCATTCCAGCTTCTTCCAGGGCAGCTTGGTTCTCTGAGGCATGGCCGGAGAGTGATTTTGATTTAATAACAAATGCACCAACCATGAATGGTGTACAGGCAAGAATAAGGAGAGTTAGTTGCCATCCGCAAACAAAGGAAATTATAAATGCTGTCATCAAGGTGGAGGTAGTCAGGCTGAATATAAATAGGCGGTCTCCAATTGCCTGGAAAGATAGAATACTTTAGTGAACTGGGTATATGTACCGTATGTGATTTTTGACTCATTCCTTATTGATTGTTTAGGCATACCCCTTTGGCCTGAGATGCATCAGTGGCAAGACGTGTGATCCAAATTCCTACATCATTCCTTCGATCATCAAACCATCCAATTTCCTAGAAAAGCAAAAAATATAACCTATCATAGCATAGTATTCATAGACACAGTGATTAGCTTCAGCCTTACAAAAATCCATCACATGGTCTAGGTTTACATAAATGTGTACGATTGAATGTTCTGGTTAGTACTTGTTAGAAATGGGGGTCTCTAGTTGGCAGAGGTAGGTACCTTTGACCTAATAGGGATCCTTGCTTCTAGTCAGGGTAAAGGGCTAGACTTCTAAAATAACCCCTGCTCACCCTCATGATAGCTTGGCACGAGCAGACAGGCTTATCTCAGAGGCAGTGTGTAAAGCATTTGTGAACACATACAGTAATACAGAGAAAACACTACAAATGGACACCACATCAGTTTACAAAAATAAGTAATCTTTACTAGACTCAACACAAGATCAAACAACATATATCCACAATACCATAATCAAAAATAGACATTAAAATGGTAGAAATAGCTTAGTTCAATGTAGATGGTAAATGTGACACTTTATTCTCAAAGTACCTTAGATGCGTCACCCAAAACAAGCAAAAGGGTCGCAGGGAAGTTGATGCACCGTTCCTTACACTCAGGGGAGTGGATGCGTCAGTTCCTTATTGCTGTGCAGGAGAGTTGAGGCTTGCTTCCCTACTATGTGGGCAGTTGATGCGTCATTTCTTACTGCGGCCCGGTGATGTTGCGACAAGGCGGCTCCTCAATGCGATGCGACAACATTGGATGCGATGCGTGCACGCCCAATGGCCGTGCGGTGAACTCGGTAACTTTTGAGCCGCGACAGGCCCTGCGACATGGTTCTCCGGTGATGCGACGGCGACCTCTGCAGTGGCGACATGCTTCCCCGGTGATGCGACACTCTTCGTCGATAATGGGACGGCAAACAGCTGCGGACACACGCTTCTCCTCGCTGCGTCGCGCTTCCAGCTCCCAGTGACACGCAGTCTTCTCAGAGGGCCCAACGAACCGTAGGCACATCTCTGCAAGTAGAATTCCCAGCAAGGATTTCAGGGGGCTGGTGGTGAAGTTTTTGTGTCCCTGAGGCTTCCCAACAGGAGGCAAGCTCAGCTTCAAACTCTTGGAGATCTTCCTCAAGATAGTAAAAGTACACACAAAGTTCCTTTTCTCTTTTCCTTGGCAATAAAGTAACCACTTCAGGCCAACCCCAACAGCACAGCACAGGGGCAGTCTCCTCCTTCAGCTTCCTTGGTTCTTCTCCTTGGCAAAGGTTTGTCTTGATTCCCAGAAGTGATCTAAAGTTTTGGGGTCTGGGTCCCCCTTTTTATACACCCAAATCCTTTGTCTCTGAAGGCAGAGAGTGTCTGCACCTAGTCCAACCCAGTTCTGGGTGCATTCTGCCAGTGCACAAATTCTTCCTTTGTCAGTGTGGGCCAGGGTCATCAGATGCACCACAGGAGGTGTAGCCATCATTGTGAAAGGCAAGCACAGCCCTATTCAGGCCCAGGTGCTACTCCTCCCACCACTCCCAATGCACATAGGTCTATTCAGCCTAGTACTGACTCACCCTGCCTCCTGGAGCCACCCCAACACCTGTCACTCACAAACCAGACATGAAATACACAAATCTAGCAGAGGCAGGCTGGATGGTTAGGCAAGAAAATACCTACCTTCTAAAAGTGGTATTTTCAAACACAGAATGTTAAAACCAACTTCACTAAAATATGTATTTTATCATTCTAAGTTCAGGCATACTAAATTTGGTTTTCTGCCATGTTCCCTGGGTCAGTTAGGACTATAAGATATTATAATCAAACTGCCCATGCTGGCCTATGGGGACAGGCAGCCTTGCAATAATGAACAACGAAATTGGCTGTAATTAACTATCAGGACATGCCACACACATCAGGGCATGTCCTACCTTTCACATACAATGCACCCTGCCCATGGGGGTACCTTGGGCCTACCATAGGGGTGACTAACATGTAGAAAAGAGAAGGTTTAGGGACTGGCAAGTGTGTGCACTTGCCAAGTCAACATGGCAGTCCCAGACTGCACACAGGCAATGCAATGGCAGGACTGAGCCACATTTTACAAGCTGCTTCTGTGAGTGGCACAACCAATGCTGCAAACCCACCAGCAGCATTTGATTTACAGGCCCTGGGCACACATGGTGCACTGTACTAGGGTCTGACAAGTAAATCAAATGAGCCAATCATGGAGTCACTTATCCATTACAACAATTTACAATAGAGAGCATATGCACTTTAGCACTGATCAGCAGTGGTAAAGTGCCCAGAGTCATGAAACCACCAACAACAGGTCAGAGAAAATACAGGAGGAAGGCAAAAAGTTCAGGGATGACCCTGCAAAAAGGGCCAAGTCCAACAGTACTGAATAGTAGATGGTTAGGATCTTTCTGTTATGTTATCATATTAAATAGTACATTTGTAATACTAAGTTGCATATGTAATGCAGTCAACCAATAAACACATTTATTTTTATGGAATGTGAAGTTTGTTCTAAATGCAGAAACATTTTCTTTAAGGAAAATGGCCTACATTTTTCAAAAATGTTTTCTTTTACCCAAGCAGGCTGCCATCCCTTTGATGGCCATCAATTGGACATAGTTAAAATCTATGAACTGCATCACTTATATGCATGTTTTACTAGTCGTACAAATACTGGTTGCAATAGGTGATCAGACAGTGACCAGTTTGTAAAGCATTAGGTTCCAGACTTGTGTTTTGTGTGGCTCTATGCCGCAAAAATAAACCAAATGGCATCTGGCTTGAGCTGGGGCTCAGATGGTCCCCAACAAAGAGTCAGAGACTCTTTGGATGTTTTTTTTTGCCTTGATAGAATATAAACAGCTGCTAGCTCCTTGCTGTGGAACAAAGTTCTTCTCTGTTTGTTATTATATGAGTGTGATATTATTAGTGATGTCACTCACACAAATGAGGCGTCTTACATCCAAGTTTGAATCATTCTCTCTAGGAAATGATGACACTATGAACAAGGGGAAAAAGCTGGATGTTTCTTGGCTACACTTTCACAACAAAGAGAATCACGAACTGCAAACCTAGCCATCTATAATGAGTTTAGAGAAATCTGCAATATTCTGCTACATATTGTGCAGGTATTTGATTTTTTATTTGAAAATCCATGCAAATCAGACACAAAGGCAACAGAAGGGATTTTCCTGCCCCACAATCCCCCGTGACTTTCTGATGAAGGCAAGCAGCTGCTGTGCAATAAAACCACTGTCAACAATATTTCGAAATTAATGTCTGATATCTTACAAGATATTTCCAGGGCAAGGGTGGCATCTATGCTAAATTTTACAAATTAGGTAAAGGGGGCTTCACCCTTAATGTTGTAGAGACTAAAAATATGGGTAGTAAAACCTTTGGATCTTTGACATCTGTCTCCAATAATGCATTGATCACACTAATTCCTAAAGCCAAAATGACCCATTGCATTGTGCCATCTATCAAATGTACTCTCTGATTAAATGTGATATCAAAATCCTAACAAACTTCCTGGTGAAGAGATTGTGGTGAGTGATCACCAGTCTGGTCAAAGAGATACAGGTAAGCTTTGAGCCCCCCAGGTCATCAGGAATTCATCTACATAGATTATCACACCTCTTGTGGATTGATTGAAAAAGCCTCTTATGAGAAACTCTCCCCCTCACTTTAGATGCACAGGAATGTAGAGTGGGGGTGCATGTTCAGAGCTCTAGCAAAGGCAAGACTGGTACAGAAGCAACAGACAGAAGGAAGCAACACTGTCTTTATACAAACCCAAGAGCTGAATAAACTGAAGGGGCTTTATGTCTGGCTTGTTCTCTGCAGAGAAGGGTGCTAGTGAGGATGGCCCCTTATACTCTTTCTTATTTTTTATTAAAGCTAGAACAACTCTGAAATGATCTGTTTAAATAAAGAAGTTCCGCTCTTCATGAGTTGAAAGAGAGTATTTATTCCAGATCCAAAGCAATACATCCATCACCGAGCAGTTACAGAGCAACGGATCAGTAACGGTTCAGGGAGTGCAGGGTAGAACGTTCGCCACGTTCCACGAGTATTCCAATGGTGGGGGTGAGTGGAAGAAACCAACAAGAACTAGATACAACACATCTTCCCCCCAATACAGTTTTGAAACCACAATAAGATCAATACGTAACAAAGTCTTTTTGCCAACTTGGTTTGGAGTGCACCCTTCTCGTGCACATCCTTAGATCAAGATTAGTATCCTGGGGGTTACTGTTAGGTCTTACATTACCTTCATTTAGAGTTAAGTCATCGCTCTTATCATGAACTATTCTGTCAACACTCCAATACTGGCCATCGTCCAACTTCACCACATTCTTAAAAACTTTGCTTACCACCTTCTTCCCAGAGAATTTAGAACAACCAGACATTACAAAATTTGGTAGTTTCACACTTACCACATCACCTACTTCGAAGACTCTAGTAGGCCTCTGTATTCTTTCGTTGTATCTATCTACATTTTTCTTTTGATTGATATGTATCTTTTCCATGATCATACCTCTACTCACTTCCTCTTCTGTTCCCCCAACAAGCCACAATGGGCTTAACTTGGTACCTGGCTCTCTACCTTTAAGAGACTTGAATGGTGACACACCAGTGAATGAGTGAGGAGTGATAAGATAGGACCAAACCATGTCCTCCAGTGCTTTCCTTACATTGCTGCTGTTTTGAACATTGAGTTGAATGCAGTCCTTAATCATGCGATGTATGCGCTCTACCAGCCCATTTGCCCTAGGGCAGTACAACGGTGTAAGTTGATAAACAACTGAAAACTTGTGCAGAAACTCTTTCATACATGCAGAGGTAAACTGGACCCCATTATCTGTGACCAAAAGCTGTGGTACCCCTTCGGTACGAAATACTCCTTGGAGGAAACTTTTTACACATTCAGTAGTGATGTTTTCAACTACCTTGACAATTATCCACTTAGAATGGTAGTCCACTAACGTGATGATAAATCTACCTCCTAGTCCTTTTACATTTAGTGGGCCAACAATGTCCATGGCTAATTTTACCCAAGGAGCAGTAGGAACTTCCACAGCAATGATTTTTCCTTTGCTCACCACTTTACTCTTGTCACTCATTGCGCAAGGTATGCACTCTCTTATTTCCCTCTCCACCATGCTGTCCATTTTCGGCCACCAATAATATAGTCAAATTTTACTTTTGGTTTTGCTGCAACCTAAATGTCCCTCATGTGCCAAATGTAATACCTTCTCTCTCATGCCCTCTGGAGGTACCAGTTTGTTTCCTCGATATATGTTAATACCTTGTATGTGTAACTCATTTCTTACTTCCCAAAACACCTCCTCACCTTTTTCCAACATTTTTTGACTGCATGGCCATCCTTCTTGGATAAGTTGTTTTACCCTTGGGAACAACTCATCCTTTGATACGGCTTCCCCCCATTCAATTTCTTCCAGGCCATCTGAGACTGCAGAAACTACAATTTCTTCTCCAGGTTCCTCCTCACTTTCCTGATTCTCTAGCGATAACCTAGACAAGCAATCAGCTGCCTGATTCTTCTCCCCCGGTATGTACACCACTTCAAAATTGTAACCTTGGAGGCCTAGAAACCATCTTGATATCCTAGGTGTTGACCTTCCTAGATTTTTTGATGTAAAAATACTTACTAGGGGCTTGTGATCCGTCCTTACCATAAATGGTATGCCCCACACAAATGTTCTAAAATGCAATATGGCCCAATAACATGCTAATGCCTCCCTTTCGATTACTGAGTAGCGTGATTCAGCTGCAGTCAAAGCTCTTGATGCAAATGCCACTATCTTTTCTCCACTTTCAGTTACTTGACTGAGAGTAGCTCCGACCCCTTTTAAACTCACATCAGTAGTAATGATGGTGCGTTTACTAGTGTCAAAACATGGTGCCTCTGATATTCTATTTTTAATCATTTTGAAAGCCTCATTACATTTACCATCCCACACAAATTTTGTACCTTTCTTGAGTAAGCATCTCAAAGGGTAAGTCGTGTCAGCAAAGTTCTTTATAAACTTTGAGTAATATTCTGAGAGCCCCAAGAAGGACTTGATCTCTTCCTTGTTAGTAGGACATGGTGCTAATTTAATGGCATCTACTAGATTTGTTTTTGGCTTGATTCCTTCTTGTGAAATGACATGTCCTAAGTAGGTGACTGACCGGACACCAATCTGGCATTTTTCCTTCTTCAAGGTAAGGCCTGCTTCCTTCAATCTACTTAGTACCAACCGCAGCTTTCCATTGTGTTCAATCTCATTTTTCCCATACACCAACAGGTCATCTTGGAAACACAAAACTTGCTCCAACCCTTCCAAGATATTCTGCATTGCCCTTTGGAAAACTGCCGCCGCTGAGGCTAAGCCAAATGGCATCCTACAAAATTGGAAAGCCCCAAACGGCGTTATGAACGTTGTAAGTGCCTTACTATCAGGGTGAAGTCTTATTTGATGGTAAGCTGATGACAGATCAGTTACTGAAAAGATTTCAGCTCCACATATCTGGTTTAACATATCATTGATATTAGGCAATGGGTGCCTATCAATCCATATGTTCTTGTTTAACTCTCTTAAATCAATGCATAACCTGATGCTGTTAGTATTCCCTTTAGCTGTGATAACTATGGGTGGAACCCACTCAGCACATTCCACTGGCTCTATGACCCCTTGACTAAGAAGTCTGTCAAGTTCTACTCTCAATGGTTCTTTCATCATGATTGGAATATTCCTACATTTATGGGCTACTGGCTTAGCTTCTGCCTTCAATTTTATTTTATGTTGGTAATCCTTCATGCACCCTAGTTGATCATTGAAAATTTCTGGGAACTCCTCAAAAATCTCTACTCCACACACACCTCTTTCCACCAGCATAACTGGTGTATCAGCACTGGGATCCAACTTCATTCCAAGATCTCTCTGGTGACCCCACCCAAGCAAGTTTGCCCCTTTACTTGCGATATACACTTTTCCCACTGTACTCCTGTTCTTAAAAGTTATTTTCATAATGGCTACTCCATCTAAGGGAATAGGATCCTTATTATACCCCACTGGTATTACATCAGGAGTGTGCACTTTAATCTCTTCCACCTTAAATTTCTTCCAAACTGTCTCACTGTTCATGATTGTGAATGGTGAACAAGAATCTGCAAACATCTCCACCTTTTCTCCATCTAGCCCTATTTCGCATTTTGGTAGTTCAATGTGGTTCACACTGCTTTCTTCCAAAACCCTCACTTGTAATACAAAGTTCCTTCTGTATCCTTCTCCATACTCCACACTGTTCACCGTTCTACCTGACATATCTTTGCACGCTCTAGCAAAATGGCCCTTACGATTGCAATTTCTGCACGTAGCTGTTCTTGCCATACAATTCATACTATTAGCCAAATGCCCACTACTCCCACATCTGAAGCATTTCATCCTATTCTCACTGTACATTTTCTCTTTGTTAATCACCTCCTTTCCTTCTTTCTTCTTCATATTCCTTATAGCACACACCTCTCTAAGTTCCTCACTTACCTCATTCACACTGTTATCACCCGTGGTGTTCATCTCCTTCATGCATTCCACTGTATGCTCAACACTCTTAGCAATATCTATTGCCATTTTCAAATCTGGATTACCCACAAGTAATTTTCCTTGAATCTTCTTGTTATTAGTACAGCGTACAAGTTGGTCACGTATCAAAGATTCTGTAAGATCATTGAATTCACAGGTATTCGCAAGCCCTCTTAAACTAGCAATGTAGGTCCCTACCTTCTCGTTCTTTCCGTGAACCCTTCCATAGAATTTATGTCTTTCAAGAACCACATTAATTTTGTCTGCAAATTGAAACTCTAGTTTTCTCATGCTACAATCATATACATCTCCCCTTTCTTCATCTTCTTCCTCATCCTCCACCTCTGGCAAGCTATCAAAGATCTTCCTTCCCTCTGCCCCTAAATTATGAAGCAGAATATGTTGTCTTCTTATTGCTGAAAACCCACTTGCCCCTATAGCTATGAGGTAAGATTTAAAGCTTTTCTTCCATTCCTTCCATGTTACTAACGGTTCTCCTGCTTCAGACAAAAATGGTGTAGGTTGTAACATACTTGCTGCCGCCATAATGATCACCTCACACACACACACTATCCCAATATACCTCACGTATAATCCTCCACCCCTCACACACAAATTTACTTCACTTTACTTCTTTAAATGTATTTTACAATAGTCTCAAGTTTCCCTATTCCTTCACCACTTTATGAAGGTGTCCTTACAGTCTGAGTCCCAATAGATAGGAATCTTCCTGACTATTCCTCAAATATTCCTTCGCTACGACAATAATGTCTCACCGTACTTCTTCCAAGTCAGTTAACCTTCTGCCTCTTGCGATATAGTTCTCCAAAATTACAGACGTCCTTGTATTGTTTCCGTCGAGCAGCTCACTCAGTCAGCCTTCCTTCCCATATTCCACTTGCAGTCTTCCTTGGTATCAGCTACTCAAATCATTGCGCATGTCTGTCTAAAATTCACTTCTCCTCAGGTTTCACTGACGCGCATAAACCCCGTCAGCTCCGTCGTTACTCTGCGCAGGTCCGCCCTTGTTCCTCTCCTCACCGCACCGCGCATGTGCTTGATCAGTACACTAACTTCTACGCAATATCCGTGTCTTCCATGAAGTTTTACTTCAGCAACACGCTTCACACCAAAGGAGACCTCCATAGCCCGCTTCTCTTCAATTTTCCTCAATCTCTCCGTATCTCCACTTCTCACTCCGGAAAGAATTCTTCACCATGCGTAACTGGTAGTGCACAGTAAGTCTTTTCTTTTTTTCTCCGTTCAATTTCACTTCAGTTCTCCTTAATAATATTTTTCTGCCTCGGCCACACACGGAGGGGATGTAAAGCTTCGTCCTCCACACGATTTCTCGTCGCTAATGAAATGATCTGTTTAAATAAAGAAGGTCCGCTCTTCATGAGTTGAAAGAGAGTATTTATTCAAGATCCAAGGCAATACATCCATCACCGAGCAGTTACAGAGCAATGGATCAGTAACGGTTCAGGGAGTGCAGGGTAGAACGTTCGCCACGTTCCACGAGTATTCCAATGGTGGGGGTGAGTGGAAGAAACCAACAAGAACTAGATACAACACATCTTCCCCCAATACAGTTTTGAAACCACAATAAGATCAATACGTAACAAAGTCTTTTTGCCAACTTGGTTTGGAGTGCACCCTTCTCGTGCACATCCTTAGATCACGATTAGTATCCTGGGGGTTACTGTTAGGTCTTACATTACCTTCATTTAGAGTTAAATCATCGCTCTTATCATGAACTATTCTGTCAACACTCCAATACTGGCCATCATCCAACTTCACTACATTCTTAAAAACTTTGCTTACCACCTTCTTCCCAGAGAATTTAGAACAACCAGACATTACAAAATTTGGTAGTTTCACACTTACCACATCACCTACTTCGAAGACTCTAGTAGGCCTCTGTATTCTTTCGTTGTATCTATCTACATATTTCTTTTGATTGATATGTATCTTTTCCATGATCATACCTCTACTCACTTTCTCTTCTCTTCCCCCAACAAGCCACAATGGGCTTAACTTGGTACCTGGCTCTCTACCTTTAAGAGACTTGAATGGTGACACACCAGTGACTGAGTGAGGAGTGATAAGATAGGACCAAACCATGTCCTCCAGTGCTTTCCTTACATTGCTGCTGTTTTGAACATTGAGTTGAATGCAGTCCGTAATCATGCGATTTATGTGCTCTACCCGCCCATTTGCCCTAGGGCAGTACAACGGTGTAAGTTGATGAACAACTGAAAACTTGTGCAGAAACTCTTTCATACATGCAGAGGTAAACTGGACCCCATTATCTGTGACCAAAATCTGTGGTACCCCTTCGGTACGAAATACTCCTTGGAGGAAACTTTTTACACATTCAGCAGTGATGTTTTCAACTACCTTGACAATTATCCACTTAGAATGGTAGTCCACTAACGTGATGATAAATCTACCTCCTAGACCTTTTACATTTAGTGGGCCAACAATGTCCATGGCTAATTTTACCCAAGGAGCAGTAGGAACTTCCACAGCAATGATTTTTCCTTTGCTCACCACTTTACTCTTGTCACTCATTGCGCAAGGTATGCCCTCTCTTATTTCCCTCTCCACCATGCTGTCCATTTTCGGCCACCAATAATGTAGTCGAATTTTACTTTTGGTTTTGCTGCACCCTAAATGTCCCTCATGTGCCAAATGTAATACCTTCTCTCTCATGCCCTCTGGAGGTACCAGTTTGTTTCCTTGATATATGTTAATACCTTGTATGTGTAACTCATTTCTTACTTCCCAGAACACCTCCTCACCTTTTTCCAAAATTTTTTGACTGCATGGCCATCCTTTTTGGATAAGTTTTTTTACCCTTGGGAACAACTCATCCTTTGATACTGCTTCCTCCCATTCAATTTCTTCCAAGCCATCTGAGACTGCAGAAACTACAATTTCTTCTCCAGGTTCCTCCTCACTTTCCTGATTCTCTAGCGGTAACCTAGACAAGCAATCAGCTGCCTGATTCTTCTCCCCCGGTATGTACACCACTTCAGAATTGTAACCTTGGAGGCCTAGAAACCATCTTGATATCCTAGGTGTTGACCTTCCTAGATTTTTTGATGTAAAAATACTTACTAGGGGCTTGTGATCCGTCCTTACCATAAATGGTATGCCCCACACAAATGTTCTAAAATGCAATATGGCCCAATAACATGCCAATGCCTCCCTTTCGATTACGGAGTAGCGTGATTCAGCTGCAGTCAAGGCTCTTGATGCAAATGCCACTATCTTTTCTCCACTTTCAGTTACTTGACTGAGAGTAGCTCCGACCCCTTTTAAACTCGCATCAGTAGTAATGATGGTGCGTTTACTAGGGTCAAAACATCCAAGGAATGGTGCCTCTGATATTCTATTTTTAATCATTTTGAAAGCCTCATTACATTTACCATCCCACTCAAATGTTGTACCTTTCTTGAGTAAGCATCTCAAAGGGTAAGTCGTGTCAGCAAAGTTCTTTATAAACTTTGAGTAATATTCTGAGAGCCCTAAGAAGGACTTGATCTCTTCCTTGTTAGTAGGACATGGTGCTAATTTAATGGCATCTACTAGATTTGTTTTTGGCTTGATTCCTTCTTGTGAAATGACATGTCCTAAGTAGGTGACTGACCGGACACCAATCTGGCATTTTTCCTTCTTCAAGGTAAGGCCTGCTTCCTTCATTCTACTTAGTACTAACCGCAGCTTCCCATTGTGTTCAATCTTATTTTTCCCATACACCAACAGGTCATCTTGGAAACACAAAACTTGCTCCAACCCTTCCAAGATATTCTGCATTGCCCTTTGGAAAACTGCCGCCGCTGAGGCTAAGCCAAATGGCATTCTACAAAATTGGAATGCCCCAAACGGCGTTATGAACGTTGTAAGTGCCTTACTCTCAGGGTGAAGTCTTATTTGATGGTAAGCTGATGACAGATCAATTACTGAAAAGATTTCAGCTCCACATATCTGGTTTAACATATCATTGATATTAGGCAATGGGTGCCTATCAATCCATATGTTCTTGTTTAACTCTCTTAAATCAATGCATAACCTGATGCTGTTAGTATTCCCTTTAGCTGTGATAACTATGGGTGCAACCCACTCAGCACATTCCACTGGCTCTATGACCCCTTGACTAAGAAGTTTGTCAAGTTCTACTCTCAATGGTTCTTTCATCATGATTGGAATATTGCTACATTTATGGGCTACTGGCTTAGCTTCTGCCTTCAATTTTATTTTATGTTGGTAATCCTTCATGCACCCTAGTTGATCATTGAAAATTTCTGGGAACTCCTCACAAATCTCTACTCCACACACACCTCTTTCCACCAGCATAACTGGTGTATCAGCACTGGGATCCAACTTCATTCCAAGATCTCTCTGGTGACCCCACCCAAGCAAGTTTGCCCCTTTCCTTGCGATATACACTTTTCCCACTGTACTCCTGTTCTTAAAAGTTATTTTCATAATGGCTACTCCATCTAAGGGAATAGGATCCTTATTATACCCCACTGGTATTACATCAGGAGTGTGCACCTTAATCTCTTCCTCCTTAAATTTCTTCCAGAATGTCTCACTGTTCATGAACGTGAATGGTGAACAAGAATCTGCAAACATCTCCACCTTTTCTCCATCTAGCCCTATTTCGCATTTTGGTAGTTCAATGTGGTTCACACTGCTTCCTTCCAAAACCCTCACTTGTAATACAAAGTTCCTTCTGTATCCTTCTCCATACTCCACACTGTTCACCGTTCTACCTGACATATCTTTGCACGCTCTAGCAAAATGGCCCTTACGATTGCAATTTCTGCACGTAGCTGTTCTTGCCATACAATTCATACTATTAGCCAAATGCCCACTACTCCCACATCTGAAGCATTTCATCCTATTCTCACTGTACATTTTCTCTTTGTTAATCACCTCCTTTCCTTCTTTCTTCTTCATATTCCTTATAGCACACACCTCTCTAAGTTCCTCACTTACCTCATTCACACTGTTATCACCCGTGGTGTTCATCTCCTTCATGCATTCCACTGTATGCTCAACACTCTTAGCAATATCTATTGCCATTTTGAAATCTGGATTACCCACAAGTAATTTTCCTTGAATCTTCTTGTTATTAGTACAGCGTACAAGTTGGTCACGTATCAAAGATTCTGTAAGATCATTGAATTCACAGGTATTCGCAAGCCCTCTTAAACTAGCAATGTAGTTCCCTACCTTCTTGTTCTTTCCGTGAACCCTTCCATAGAATTTATGTCTTTCAAGAACCACATTAATTTTGTCTGCAAATTGAAGCTCTAGTTTTCTCATGCTACAATCATATACATCTCCCCTTTCTTTATCTTCTTCCTCATCCTCCACCTCTGGCAAGCTATCAAAGATCTTCCTTCCCTCTGCCCCTAAATTATGAAGCAGAATATGTTGTCTTCTTATTGCTGAAAACCCACTTGCCCCTATAGCTATGAGGTAAGATTCAAAGCTTTTCTTCCATTCCTTCCATGTTACTAATGGTTCTCCTGCTTCAGACAAAAATGGTGTAGGTTGTAACATACTTGCTGCCGCCATAATGATCACCTCACACACACACCTATCCCAATATACCTCACGTATAATCCTCCACCCCTCACACACAAATTTACTTCACTTTACTTCTTTAAATGTATTTTACAATAGTCTCAAGTTCCCCTATTCCTTCACCACTTTATGAAGGTATCCTTACAGTCTGAGTCCCAATAGATAGGAATCTTCCTGACTATTCCTCAAATATTCCTTTGCTACGACAATAATGTCTCACCGTACTTCTTCCAAGTCAGTTAACCTACTGCCTCTTGCGATATAGTTCTCCAAAATTACAGACGTCCTTGTATTGTTTCCATCGAGCAGCTCACTCAGTCAGCCTTCCTTCCCTTACTCCACTTGCAGTCTTCCTTGGTATCAGCTACTCAAATCATTGCGCATGTCTGTCTAAAATACACTTCTCCTCAGGTTTCACTGACGTACATAAACCCCGTCAGCTCCGTCGTTACTCTGCGCAGGTCCGCCCTTGTTCCTCTCCTCACCGCACCGCGCATGTGCTTGATCAGTACACTAACTTCTACGCAATATCCGTGTCTTCCATGAAGTTTTACTTCAGCAACGCGCTTCACACCAAAGGAGACCTCCGTAGCTCCTCTTCTCTTCAATTTTCCTCAATCTCTCCGTATCTCCACTTCTCACTCCGGAAAGAATTCTTCACCATGTGTAACTGGTAGTGCACAGTAAGTCTTTTATTTTTTTCTCCGTTCAATTTTCACTTCAGTTCTCAATAATAATATTTTTCTGCCTCGGCCACACACGAAGGGGATGTAAAGCTTCGTCCTCCACACGATTTCTCGTCACCAATGAAATGATCTGTTTAAATAAAGAAGGTCCGCTCTTCATGAGTTGAAAGAGAGTATTTATTCCAGATCCAAGGCAATACATCCATCACCGAGCAGTTACAGAGCAACGTATCAGTAACGGTTCAGGGAGTGCAGGGTAGAACGTTCGCCACGTTCCACGAGTATTCCAATGGTGGGGGTGAGTGGAAGAAACCAACAAGAACTAGATACAACACTGTCTTTATACAAACCCAAGGGCTGAATAAACTGAAGGGGCTTTATGTCTGGCTTGTTCTCTGCAGAGAAGGGTGCTAGTCAGGATGGCCCCTTATACTCTTTCTTATTTTTTATTAAAGCTAGAACAACTCTTTGCAGCCATTCACCAAGCCACAGGAATCAAAGGAATGCTGACCCTAGCAGGGCATCCAAAGCACTCTATACTACCTTGATAACATTTTTCTCACACTCACTGATGCCAGGACTTTATTTGGATGGCTCACAAATGTAAATATCTTGGCACCCTCATTAATAGAGGCATAGTTCCCACAGTATGACCTGCTAAATGTCACCAAAAGATCTGTAGGGTACCTAATAATTCTTCAGGTCT
Organism: Triturus cristatus; assembly: GCF_964204655.1. Classification (NCBI taxonomy): domain Eukaryota; kingdom Metazoa; phylum Chordata; class Amphibia; order Caudata; family Salamandridae; genus Triturus; species Triturus cristatus. The sequence continues at coordinate 258,150,703 of NC_140593.1, read as the reverse complement.
GCATAGCTCCTAGAAGCACTTCAGTTGTCTAAAGTGGACTAAAGAGTGGACATAGACCCTGTTTATCTGAAGAACAGGTGGGCCAGGATTCCTGGGATAGATCATTGGGTGGGTCTGCCCATGGGAACGTGCTGAATGATCTTCTGAAAATAGACATCAGCCTTAAAACCAGGATTGTGGTGCTGGAATCAATAGTACAGGTGGGAAACCAAGTCACAGGCCCAGTCGGGACCGTCATGAGGGTATATGAATTCTGTGTGGGTTCTTCACAAAAGGAAGCCCAATGATTCCACAAATGTGGTGTATGAAACAGATAAAACGATTCTACACACTGGGTATTAAGGGAGATGTTCTGAGGTCCTGCATTGGGTCTAGCACTGCACATCTACATGACCTGTAGAGTGAGATTGAGAGCGGGTTGTCCCTCTCATCTGAGGGATATGAGGGGTTGCAAGAAGTTTTTCTGCATGACTTCCTTTTGGTGTCAGTACATAGTAAGTATGCAGAAATCTTCAGCCACATGTCTACTTCCTTGTGTCCGGAGGAAAGACTGGGAAGCCCTGAGGAATCTGTTGGTGTCATTCTGCTTTCCCACCAGAGGCCAGTATGCCCAGATAAGTGTGCTGTTGCCAGACATTTTCCGGATAGAGACAACAGGCTGTGACTCATGTGACAAGTTTGACAGATGTCAAAACAGGTGGCATCAATCCTGAGGCACTGAACCATTATGTGGAAGAAACGTAGTCTGTCCTGAACGCCGTGATGGTTACCATTTTTGCTTTTCTATGTCCATTATCTAGCCCTCTCAAACTATAATATATTAAGACTCTTCTATATCTTTCATAGAAAGTGTGAAGTTTTAAAGACCTGTGTAAAATTGTTTGCATTGTGCCTGCTTATAGTCTTTTTGTGTTGTTTATAATGCGGGTTACCCATTATCAATATCATAATCTAGATGACACATTTGTCCAATGATCGTTTAAATTATTTGATACTTTACTATCTGCAGGTTCTACATGTGTTGTCGTAGTATAAAATAAAATTGGTAATCGGATACTATAAAAATCCAGTTATCAAACCATAGTTGAAGAGGGACTTCACACTAGGACCATCACACCAGAGGTCATACCGGTTTGCAGCATATACTAGCCAAAGTCAGAGACGAAATCAAGGACAGCAAAAAAAAGTGCCTTTCAGCCTGTTGCTTTTTATTTCCCAGCCACACCAAATCAGACACTTTTGGACCTGTAAAAAAACTATCAGGAAGAAGGACAGCTGTGCTGCTACATGGATGGTCACTCTTCTGGATTGCTACACTGGAAGGACTGCTTTTTTGTGTGCTGCCTGCTGCCTGGTACCCTCTGACCCTGCTGAGGAAGAACTGGACTCTTCTTAAATCCAGAGTGATCTCCAAGTGCTTGTTGGCTTACCTCCCATTTTTCAGACTCAAGTCTCAACACCTGCTCCTGTGCCTGGTCTACTGGAAGTGGGCCCATGTACTTGTTTCAGTTGAACCGATGCATCTCCTGTCTGCATGAAGCAGAACTGATGCATCATTGTTGCAAGAGCAGAATCGATGACTTGAATTCGGAACCAGTGCATCACCTTGAAAAAGCAAAGCATCGGAACTGCCGCATCACCTCCCCTGCAGTGTGGGAAGATCGATGCATCACCTCGACTGCATGGAGAAACTCAGCACATCGTCTATCCAACCAACGCCTCTTGACTCAGTGCATTGTCTTCAGAGCCTGCGCATCACCACCACTGAATGAATAAAATCAAAACATCACCTTGACTGCAGGATCAATAAGGACGCATCTCTCTTCTGCCCCCGCGTCTCTTGATTGCGACAGGCCTTTCATGGCTCCTTTCCTGGCCCACAATTCATCACCGTTGGCCCAAACTTGACTTTGTCCCTGTGCTGCATGACCAGAGAACCTCCATCATTGCTTATTGCTTCTAAGTGCTATTTTCCTTTTAATCGTTATTCATATCTCGACTTCTAATTATTGGATGTTTGTCGTTTTGGCCTTAAATTATTTATAAAATCATCTATTTGTCTAAACTGGTGTAGAGTTTTTTATGGTGTTCTCACTGTTTTAATGTTTGTTCTTTTGCACAAATACTTAACACATTGCTTAAGTTCAGCCTGCCTGCCTGCTTTGTGTCAAGCTACCAGAAGGTGAGCACAGGTTAATTTATGGTGTGTGCCTGACTTACACTGACTAGGTTTGTGATTCCTGCTTGAACAGGGTGCATACCTCTGTATAACAACTCATTGGTACATAAGGTTCATAGTAACCAAGTACATCCTGTCAGACTACGTTTATGGTATTTCTATTCAAGCCTAGGGTACCTCCTGAATAAAGGATACTTTGTGGAATGTCACATTACGTGAGTGATCCCACATTGTCCAATTCTTGGAATTGCCCCTTCTTTCTTGCAGACAGAGATACTAACAGTAGTTAGGTAGAAAAACACAACTAGGGCTAGGGAGATAATTCTCTAGGCATGCTAAGAGGGCATCACGCCCCTTCTCTGTTTTGAATGCATACCTCTGCCAACCAGGAACCCAATTCCTAACACTGCCTTTTAAAATATGGCCTGTTTCTGTGCTGTTGGAGTAGAAGGCTCGACCCTGATTACACATGAACACATTTGTACATTCATTACACGTATGTGGATTTGAGAGAGTAGGACTGCAGTCTAACTCAGCCAGATATGTGTGCACAGGTAGCCTGTCACAGATTGAAAACACTGTTTGTGGCCTACGCAGGCCTTACAATTTAACTGAACATCCATAAAGAAAGGTCCCCTTTCTTTTTGACTACAGTGAGAGTGTACAGTGCTTGACTGTAAGTCTTTGTTGCTTTACTGTATTTACAATGTTGGTGAAAACTGCAATGTAGCTGAAAATATTAATGTTGTATTTCCTGAATACTAATAATTAATGCCATATTATATGTATATTAAGGTCCATACTGCAGATATAATAACTATTTAGCATTTTTGCATTCTTTCAAATAATTAGTTTTTTGCCTTATTTCATTGTTACCCATTAAGGAGATTCAATGTTTGACCACACTGCTGGGCAAAGTTAATTACTCTACTGGCCAGTAAGTTTAATCAAACCTTTCCCAGGAAAAAGCTCAAATCTAGTGGAGAAGAGGGTGGAGGGGAAATCTACATTGCCTGAATTACTGAGATGCCCTTCCCACAGAGACAAAGGGGAAATAGGCAGACCATTGAAACCACTCACACTAGCAGGCAACCTTTCATCTTTTGGAGAGAAGGAACCTGTTCTGAGTTGTTAAAGTTAAGACCCAGGGAGATGTTTTGCAAATACGAACTTGAGTTTGCTATCTTGGGAAACCCTAGAAAGTTGGAGGTATCATGGTTGGAGGAGTCATGTGGCATCTAAGAATTGGGCAAATATATCACCCTTTGAGAATATTCCAGCTCTACCTTTCAACGCCTGCACATGAAAGGAATTCTAAGAGAAGAGGGATCTAAGGAAGGGAAAGGAAACACAGACAGTATAGATGATCATCTGTCTGGAGGTAAAGGAAACTATGGATTTGTATCTTCTAGAACTCTTTTGGACCCTTTCTCCAGGGCTAGTGGCACTGACCATCTAGAGAACATTAGAGGATAGACTGTCTGCAGACTCTCAAGAAGAGGAATGTCCTGAGTTTCCTTGGACCAGTTCTGGGTTGAGGTGACATGGACATGACTGCTGTAAGACACATACTTGCTGTGCAAGTGGCCAACGGTTCATTTTTTCACTGGGGTGCAGGAAGGCAGTGAAGGCTATCTTGACAAGGGGTTGCTGTTGTCACACCGCAGGCCAAGGAGCTATCAGTCGTTAGGGGCAGGATGGTAGTTCACTGTGGCTCCCTCTCAGAGGGAGAACAGTCTGAGGCAATGCTCCTGAAGAGTCCAGGATCTCTGTAAACCCACTTTTGACTCCATCAGAAAGTGCTGCTGAAATGATAAAGGCCATGGGGCACTAATTTTACACTCTTGCTCAATCATACCACGAGGAGCAAAACACTGAAAACCCAATCCAGAAAGGCCCCATAAGGAGAGAAATATATGCCCCTTTGTCTGCCAGTGTTGTACTGCCCCTTGCATTTGCTCAGAGGGCCCCCTTAGGTTGTGAGAGTCTACCAGCCGATCCTGGTCCTTGGAACTTTTGGAGGCATCTGGAGAATCCATATACCTGGGGGTATCTCTGGGGGCGGGGTGGACTAGAAGCACAGCACTGTCATGCTCTTATACATTTCATTGTCTCCAGAGAGGTCCCTGGTGGAGGAGTGGAGGACCAAGCATTGCTGAGTGCTTCAGGAGGCTCAACTATGTCCCTCCCCATGCCTGTGCCTCAGGGAACAGGTGTTAAAAAAAAAGTGATGGATGGAATACCTGAATTAAACTCAGCCATTGTTAATTATTTGGGCGCATCCCAGGCCATCATTATTTTGCACACCATGCCATCTGAGTTTGGACCCAGTCATATGCAAATCAGTCATGACCCTCTTCCAATAGGAACAGTCCAGCCTGAACTGCCAGACCAGGACGTTCCTAAACTGGAACACAAGCAATCCAGGATGGTTTCACCCTAGTTAGGGCTCATCAGCCAAGTATAGCTTGGTTCCAATGACACAGTGTACACTTGACCCACATCTCGGCATACCAGTCCCATTAGGGCTACACACTGAAGCATACAAACAAGTGATGGATTGAATCCTTCAAGGAATGCTTGCAGGATTAACACTGGGTTTGTGCTGATATTTTTGGGAGAAAAGAAGACTGGGTACCCAATTCTCCTGCTGGCAAGACAAGTGGGCCACATGTGAGAGTGGGTAGTGCAAGAGTAAGGTCTCACCCCAGCTCTTGGACTGCTGGACAGATAGCGGGCTGGCCAGGTCATCTCACTACATCCACATGTGTCTCACACATGAGACACAGGGGCACAATCTCCCAGTTGAAGAATAAAATGTAACCAGCATCAGCAGGTACATATAGAAAAGATAAAAAGCAAAGGAATAGATGTCCATGACATGACCGCAGCAATCGAATAGGCACATGGTAAAGGAGTGCCCCAGAGTGTGCAGGGATGCTCATTCTCTATTTTAGAGCATTCTAAATACAAAATTAAATCTGGGAGCAGTATCCATCTTTTTCATTTGTATTTTACCCCAGAATGAAAGTTGTAGGTCAAACCTTCACGAAAAGTCTGAATCGATCTTATCCAACCATAGCAATATATTATCGACAACCATATCTTCTAGTCCCTTATTCACCAATATACTAAGATATTTTAATAAAAATGTTTTCTAAGTGAAGCCATGCTCATTGACTCATCTTCTCACCAGCTCATCATTGGCAGTGTTTCACTTTTGCTCAAGTTAATCCTTGAGGCCCTCCTCACCAGTCGCCTTGACACAGCAATGCATTCTATACCAGCATCTCCACCTGGCTCCTAAAGAGACTCCAGACCGTACAGAAGGATGCAGCCAGACTCATCCTGGACCTCCCCAAATGGAACCACATCAACCCCCACCTCAGTAACCTCAACTGGCCCCCCAACCAGAACAGATGCCAGTTCAAGATCCTCACGCCCACCTACAAAGCCCTACACAATCAAGTAGCTACATACATCAACCACCAACCTAACTTCCATGTACCCGCAAAACACCTGCGCTCTTCATCAGTAACCCTTGGGCACACCCTCCACATCTGCCGCAGTGGGGGTCTCTCCTCCTACATCACCACCAAGCCCTGCCCCTTCACCTCCAAACAGCATCCCTGGCAGAAGTCAGAAAGAAACTCAAGACCTGACTCTTCGACAGAGACCTCGCACCCAAGTTCCCAGATAAAAACCAGGGATTACAGTGCCATGCTCTGCAAAGGCTGATTAATTAATTGAGTCTGAGAAGACAGAGAAGTAATCAATCAAGGACATAAGACATGTGACCGAGACATCAAGGTCACAAACTGTTAGGAGAATATCATTACCATACAGCATCCTTTTACTTTGTCCTGCCTCAGTTTCTTTACCCTGTATCTGCTTCCTCTGTTGGATGGCAGCTGTCAGGGGCTCTAAAGCCAGTAAAAAGAGCAGCACAGAGAGAGGGTATCCTTGTCTCATCCCCCTGTGTATCGTAAATATATGTGACATGTGGTCCCCACAGTCTGTGTGGTGGGATTAGTACAGAGCCACCGTATTTTTGCAATGAAGTCTAGACCCAGGCCTGCTCTTCCCACAGTGTGTAATATGTATCCCCATTCCACTCTATCAAACACTTTTTTAGCATCTAATGAGAGTAGCATTTTATCATCTGCTTCTTTCTTCATTTGCCATAATATATTTGTTAGAGTCCTTATGTGATTTCTGGAGGAGCGACCTAGCACAAATGCTACTTGGGATTCAAGAATAAGCTCAGCAACACCTTTTTCAGTCTAATTGCTAATTCTTTGGCCACATTTTTAGATCGATATTTATGAGTGTAATGAGACTTCAAATGGCATGGCTAGTGGGATCTTTACCTTCCTTCAAAATCTGGCTGAATATTGCCTTATTGTATTCAGCCTTCAGTGCAACAGTCTTCTCTGCTTCATTAAACTTTTTATATTAGTGCTTTATTTTGCTTATAGAATTCATTGGGATACCTGTCATCCCATGGGGATTTATTAAGTGGCAGGTCAGCAATTGCCTCAGCAATCTCCTCTTCTGATATTTCTCCCTCCAACAGTGTATGGCCTTCATTGGAAAGAATGGGCAGGCGGACATTGTCCAAGAATTCCCGTTCACCTTGGTGCACTCTGGCTCCTCTGGGCTGTACAGGTCTCTGAGAAACTGAGCACATGTTTCAGGTATCTCCACTGTGTGGGTCACTAGCAAATGTTGCCTGTTCCTTGTGGCCAGTATAGGTTGGCGGGGTTCTTCCTGCCGTAACTGCGCCACCAGCAGCCTACCTACCTTCTCTCGCAGTTCATGATGTTTCCACTTCAACACAATAGTGCACATTCTACCTGTATCGTAAGACAGGTTTTTAGGTCAAACTTAGCCATCTCTAGGGACTGCAAGAGTTGTGGCATAGAGCTATATTCATATTGTCTGATCAAGTAGCGTACTTCCGTTTCTACTCATTTTTGATCTTCTTGTGATTTTCTGTTCCATCTAAGAGTCCCTCATAAGTTAGCCCTGTAACCTGGTCTTACCAGCTGCCCAAAGAGCAGCTCCATAGAGTTGAACAACCAGCTACTTTTTACTGGTATGCTCTGCCCAAAGCTCTCGGCTGCCCCACGTAGAATTACATTCATAAACTTGGACATACTCCTGCTCCAGGGTTGTACTTGTGGTTATAACACATGCCATTGCTAACACTGCATAATTATTGAAAGGCCCTCAATGCTGTAAAGATTTCATCCCAGGGCTAAGATGTCTAGAATGTCTGCAATAATGTCTCAATTTTACTACATTGAAGAGAGTTGCCACACAGGGGGTAATAACTTGACCGATCTTAACCCTTAGCTGGAGCATCGTTATACCCTTCCCACCTTCTTAGTAGCCGCTTCTACATCAGCTCAGTCTTTCAGAGGGAAGTAGGATCTCTCTCTGCCTCTTTGTGCTGACCTTAGGGGCTCTCAAGCCTCTTCTTCTTCCCACCTTTTGGTCATTGCTTTAAGTCTTTCATTTTCTGGCTTTGATTTGAGATTTTAAGCCCTCTTCAAATCTTAGGAAGGCTTGTAACAACAATGGTGATTGATCCTCCATTAGTGTGGTGCAGTCCGTATTCCGACTATCCCAACTTGTCAGATATTGTTCCAATTTTTTGGGTTCAATTAACTTTCTGTGCTTATCATTCACTGTAATCAGCACTGTAGCATTTTTAATTAGACCATAAGGAGTGTTCATTTTTTGGAGAAGGGGTCTGAGTGGCAGGAATATTTTTTCTTCCTTATCATAGTATCCTGTGAGAAGTCTGTGGCAATTAATATTTTTGCCTCTATAAATGAATGGTCCAATGTGACGTTTCACCGCTAGGGCCATCAATCTGGTCCGTTGGTGATTCAAGAAGCAAACTTTAATAGGCCTGGGTGCCATTCACTTTCAACCATCCTAGAGCAAATGCTCTGTACTCTCTAGAAGTCATTCGGGGGTTAAAGACGAGGCCTGTTATCTCTGTAATGAAGGAGGGTAAGAAGCCAAATATAGCCTCTGCCTGTTCTGAAAAGCCCACGAAACAAACATTGTTTTTCTTGCTTCTTTCTTCCATCTCCACCAGTTTCTTCTGCATCATCCTGAATTCCTAACTGAGGACAGACCCCCTGGTAATAGCCTCCATCTGTTCCTCAACTGCTCCCACTTTCCAGCCTGCGGTATCAAGTCTGGATTGAAAAGTTCCAAGATGAAGTCATGAATGGTTCCTGATATCTGGAAACAGGGACTAGATATGTTGTTACATGAAAAGTCTTCTGTGTTTCCATTGATCGTTAACAAATATCGCCCTATATCTTTGCAACCTTTACCTCTGACAGTTTTGGAAAAGGGGATCAAAAATCCATTAACCAACTATCCAGAAGAAAATGCCTGTTTTGATTTAACTGAATTCCATTTCTGTCCTCACCACAGCACTGAAACGACCCTTGTGACCATGTCTCACTACCATAGATCTATTTTGGACCAGGGAGGTTTGGCTTTACTGATTCCACCTGATCTCTCAGCTTTTGACAGGGTCTCATATACCTACTTTTTTTGTTTTTACTTTTTGACAATGGCGTCTGTAACCAAGCTCTTATTAGGTTGTACTCTTTTCTCTCTAGCAGGAGCAAATTCACTGTGCTCCGAGCTTTCTGCTTTTCATCAGTCCCTAGCACCCGCAGGGTACATCACAGTTCACCTGCTCTGTCCAACGTTTACATTTCCTCTCTAGGGTCCCTCATTGGGTCATTTGTCTTTAAGTTAATGCCTTATGCAGACAACACTATAACAAATAAAACAAGCTCAATAGGTAGAAAAACTGAACTTTTGTTATTCATTCTACCACTTGGCCCCCAATTAGGTGATCTTCAAAAGTTGGCCCTAAACTTACCCCTTTTCCCACTGCTGAAATTCTGTTTGAAAATAATCTGTTGCCAGTTGCTTTATTCCACTGAAAATGCTGATAAACTCATTCGGCTCTTACCTTTTTAGGCACAAACACGGAGGTCCAGGTCCTAATTATTTTGCATCCAGACTACTGGAAATTAATTCTACCTCGCCATCCCTGCTTACCTTCTCCACCGTCTACATGTTATCTAAAATGGGGTCTCTGGTTTTCTAAATCTTCCCATCGTATGCCGGTATCCATTCATCTCAAAAACTATATTGGCTTCCAATACACAAATGTTCCATTTTCAAATCTTCCTGCCTAGTTCATCAATAATGCTGAATTGTGCTAGGTCCATCTACTTCAGGCTCCAGTTTCTTTGTTCTTGTCCTTTGGGCACTCGTCGCTGGCTCACAGCCATTAAGGCGGTGCACACACTCGAGATAGCCTCACTGGTGGAAGCTCTTTATCATACGTGACTGCTAGTCATTTCGGTTCTCTCCCTTTCTCTGTCTGGAATACCACTCATAACCTTGTGTCTGGAGAAACAAAAAGGCTTTTCCAGCCTTACCCTCACAGTGCCAGTTTCAATTACGCTGTACAAGTATATTTCAATCATTTATTCACTGAGTCATGTTGAAGATTAGAGTCCTAATGGACAAAGATGACTGGAGTCAATAACCGCTACTATAATAGTAAGTGTTATATCATATGTTAATATATTTTATGATTACTGTGCCTCTGAAAGCTTTGACTGTGACACAAATAAGTAAGCATTTTTGCAAACTGTTTTTACAAAGAGGTATGCAAACTGAAACGCCGCTCGTTAGTGTGAACGCCAAGGCAGATGTAGACACAAAATTATGCTCTAGTCGAATATTATTTCGAGATTCTTTTAATTCATCTTTCATAGCCACATACTGCTAGTATATGTGTAGTTAAATAAAGAGCTTTCTTTTAATCTATGCTGCAATTTGCTAAAGCCTGAAAATATACGTGTTTTGGATCAAAATACACACATTATTAAGTTTCGGACACTTTCTGATCAAAATGTGAAATGTTCTGTGGAACATACACACCTGTCTTAGTAGTGCTTTAAATGATAATGATCGTAGTCTCATAGTAAGATTTCCACCAGCCTTTCCAAGAGTGTAGCCCTAAAAATGAAAAACAAAGAATTTTTCAGGGTGAGCAATACGGTGAGATTGTTGTCCAAAACTGAAAAATTAGCATATCCATACTGTCAATAACAAAAAAACAAAAAAAAAAACAGTTTGGCGGCTTGTAAGACAAACAAATTCATATATTCTGAAATAAGTAGTTTCCGGTACATATTTGCTATTACAAAAACAAGGTAAACTAATATTTTGCAAACATTGGGGCAAATTTAGAAACCCCTTACGGCAGATTTGCGCAGCCGTTGCGTCACTTTTGTGACGCAACGGCGGCGCAAAGCCAGCGCCATGCTGCAAGCTATTTACAACGTGACGCATCTAGAGAGATGTAAAGCCCTGTGCCACATGTGGGCGTTCCTGCACCGGGGGGGGGGGGCGTTCCAGCGCAGGAATGCCTCCAAAAACTATTACGGCCATGCTGCGTCAAAACCCTGCGCCTACTTGAAGCAGGCGTAAGGATTGACGCAGCATGTTAGGGATAGGGGCACCCCGAGCCTTGCTGGAGCTGTGTCGCGCTTGCGACGCAACTCCAGCAATGCAACGCCTTTCTGAGGGGGGGATGCGACACGCATCTGCCCACCCGTGCATCACCACTGATGCGCCGCATTTACAATTTGGCGCACAGATGGGCAGATGCGTGTCGCATTCCCCTCGTGGAAAGGTGGCGCATTGCTGGAGTTGCGTCGCAAGCGCAACGCAGCTCCAGCAAGGCTCGGGGTGCCCCTATCCCTAACATGCTGCGTCAATCCTTACACCTGCTTCAAGCAGGTGCAGGGTTTTGACGCAGCATGGCCGTAAAAGTGACTGAGTGAAATCTTGTAGATTTCACTCAGCCACTTTTCGGAAGCGTTCCAGCACCGGAATGCCCCCCCTGTGCAGGAACGCCCACATGTGGCGCAGGGCTTTAATACGTGACGCATCTCCCTAGATGCGTCACGTTGTAAATAGCCCACAGCATGGCACTGGCTTTGCGCCGCTGCTGCGTCACAAAAGTGACGCAACGGCGGCGCAAATCTGCCGTAAGGGGCTTGTAAATTTGCCCCTAAGTTTTTAATAAAGTAAGTACTTCTTTAATATAATCAGACCAAAAAGCAAAAAAAACAATCGCATGATGATTTGTAAAATTCAATAAGCAATTATAAAATATTTTAACAACTCTTTTGTGGAACACATTCTGGAAGGTAATCTGTCAAGTCATTAAGGGTAAAATTCACCAAGGCATTAGGGCTAAAAACGTGTTTATGCTCGAAATTAATTCATTTCTTTCATCCAGGAAGTATTCCACAAATTGATTCCAGAAAGTGTGTAAATCGTTTCCATACCGCGTGATTCTACAGCACAGAAGCACACAATTACACATTAGTAAACTTGCGAGGAGTCAGGTGCGGTTAGCAGTTTGTTAGCACTCACAACTTGTATGCTTGTGGCCATTCACAATCTTTCATTGAAACTTTTTCCACTCTGGGAAGGTATGCCATAATTACCCCAGTTCTCCTTCCAGGGACTTTAGTATGTGTTGGCTGGACTTGCAATAGAAATACCAGAACTAGTTTTACTGGCTGCTATCACCTCTGCAAAGTCTGGAAATTGCTTGTTTTTAGGTCGAACATTCCAGACCTCTTGTATATACTTTAGTATATACTTATACATACTTATATGTGTATGTACTTTGTGGGCTCTGGTGATCAGCCCTAGGACTAGTCTGCTTCAGCTCAGGGACTTTTTTTCGGTTCAACTGCCTCTATTTAACTGTCTTGATAGAAAACGGCCAGTAGAGGTCAGTAAAATAACAGAATTGCTTTCTGCTTGTTCAACTGCCTCTGTTTAACTCTCTTAATAGAAAACGACCAGTAGAGGTCAGTAAAAAAACAGAATTGCTTTCTGCTGAAGGACTTTCTTTTTTTTATTTTCTGACAACTGCCTCTATTTGACTTTCTTGATAGAAAACGTCCAGCAGAGGTCAGTAAAATACCAGAATCACTTTAGCAATCTCTAGAGCACCCGTAGACAATAATATTTTTTTTTAATCCTGTTTTTTCAGTGATATGACCACCGAACGCCCTGATTTTATATTAAAAACAGAGCTTTGGACTATAACATTTCCTGCTGAAATGTTTCTCTCCATGTGTTTCCACACCTGGTGTGACACACAGTATGGTGCTTACTTTCCCTCCATGTTAAAGAACAGTAGATGTTTCAGCACCCAGGCTAATGTGGTGCACAGGTAAATACATATAAGGTCCCAAAGGCGAGACCGATTGCATTTCAAATGCTTGTTTTACCCGATCTGGCTAAGGTTTGCTTGAACATGGATTTAGAAAACGTTTTACTGTGCAATTTGTCACCATTGTAATGGGAAAAAAATCTATACATTCCCACGTTCTCTGAGCAGGTGTAAGGTGTATGCAGGACTTCAAGTGTGGGGGTTGGGTCGATTGTGGATGAGGTGCTTCAATGCATGCTTGTGCCTGTCGGACGGGAGGACCCGGACTGCTCCAGGGGGTGAGCAGAACCAGGCGATGCTGCTGCCTCAGCCCCTGCAGCTTCTATTTCAGTTCCAAAGTCTGTAGGCCCGGAAATATTGGGTACACAGTTTCAGACATACTTATAAAGTTGATGTGCATTAATCCAAATGGAGTTACACATCCGTATAAAATAGCATAACGCACAAGGTTAGAAAGGGAAAGGCCCATTCCAAACTTGGGGAAGCCAAAAGAAAAAGGGTTTCTCGATGGCAAAAAATGAAAAACATGACTTTGCACACTCTTCTTCAATTCATCAGTGTATAATGGTGCACTATGTACAATTAAACATTTGGTAAATTATGTACTATATATTCCGCTACTCAAAACCCATTCTTCCTTATTTGATTTCCAACAGACAAGCCTTCCCACTTCTATACAACAATCTAAAATGACAAAAATTAGGCCAGCTTATTTTGACATGCACAAAGTAGGACCATTTTCCTCCAAGTTTTTTCGCTTTTGTATTTACGTTTTTCACAAGAGATATCTATTGGTCTTTCATTATGACAGGGAAATTGTTGGCAAAATCAAGGTGTTTGTCTCCGAATGATTCAAGGGCCAGAAGCTCAAAGCTTGTGGCCCTTTTTAGGACGTGCATTTTGTTGTATGCATAGTAGTATTGCAGTGGTATTACTTACTACAGAATGCAATTCACAAATCTAGGAGTAAAAATGTACACTTCGCTTATCTTTTCTATGAGGTGAATGCTGCATGTGTAAGTTTTCTACTTAGGGCCTAAATCCAATGGGGTAGGAAATGGGTCCGAGCGTCAGTAAAGAATAGGATTGCGACCAAACAGGGTTCGGTTGCATCCTACTTCTTGGACTGGACCCGACGACAGGAGGTTGTTCAGTTCCAGTTCGAAACCGATGTCTGAAGGACTCCGGTCCTTCCAACATCAGAAATGGGCTCTTAGAGGGACGCACCAGGAAGAGTGACTGGATAATTTGGAATACTTGCAACAAAACAGTAGGAGGGAACAGGTGTGGTGCAGCGGCCAGGGCGGCTTACTCCGGACCACGGGGGCTCACGGTTTGATCCCTGGTGCTGGCAGCAGGTTAGCCCAGCACCTTGTGACTCTGGGAAAAAACTCACTTAATCTTCCCAACAGCCCCCAGCGCCAGACATCTCACCTGAGGTAGCTGCGTACTTTACAAATGTTGGTATTATTATTAATATAGAGAGGCATGAGGAGAGGTTTATGGAGAGACATGCTAGTACAAATTCCCACTCATAAAAAAGAAAATTCATTGCAATTCCCAAACTACTACAGTGTAAATGGTCAAAAAACAGTTTTAAATGTACTCCAGCCCAGCCTTGGATTAAATATATGAACATCACATGGCCACTCACAGGTACTGCAACAGACGCCCATAGAAAAAGATGTGGGCAGGGATTTAAAATATCCTCACATTTGAAATAAAGTTAAAATATTGAAATTATTTTACCTTTTAAAATAAATATTGTGTGAAAATGTGGTCTATTATATGGTGTGATTGTGAGACCTCACAGTGTAATACAAAGGTGACTTGGTGTTGGGCCAGAGCACACACGTGGTTAAAGAATTGAAAAGAAAAGAATACAGAGAAGTCAGCTGTATTGAGGATTCTGTTTGTGAGCAAGCAATTTTGTGGCAGACAGCTGGATGAAATGGTCACCAAAGCATTCAGATATAGGAAATCTGATTTACCCTGGAAAAGCAAATATTATTCCTGAGAGGGTCATTTATTTATTATTGGTTCTCTGGAGAATGTGATTCACATTCTTTGAGATCATAGCAATAGAGGTTTTTTCAGCCTAGGAAATCTGCTAAGACATCAATTGTGTGTCTTTTGCTTCCTCGCCCTAAGTGCGCCGGGTATGCCAAGACGTGGGTCCCAGGCTCACTGTGCCACTGGATTCAAGCTATCCTGGCTGAAGAGGGGTGAAACCCTGAAACCGGTCCTAGGATGCTTGTTTGCGGTCCAGGGAGGACCTGGCTTAGCAGTTCGGGCTGGACTATTCCCATGAGGCACGGGGTCAAGACTGAATTGCATATGGCCAGGTCTAAACTGGGGTGGCATGGTGAGCAAAAGAATTATGGATTTTACCCATATCTGTTGACTGGGGGTGAATGTTTTGATTTGTTCTGCATTCCGTCCATCAATTGTGTGTCTTTTGCTTCCTCGCCCTAAGTGCGCCGGGTATGCCTAGACGTGGGTCCCGGGCTCACTGTGCCACTGGATTCAAGCTATCCTGGCTGAAGAGGGATGAAACCCTGAAACGGTCCTAGGATGCTTGTTTCCGGTCCAAGGAGGACCTGGCTTAGCAGTTCGGGCTGGACTGTTCCCATGAGGCACAGGGTTAAGACTGATTTGCATATTGTATGTGAGGAAAGTTTTTAAAGTCCCATATTTTTCGAGTTAGGCCCCAATATGGGATTCTCCCGGTACACCTGAATGTTTGAGAGATCAGCTCAGTCAGCCTTTGAAATTAGGGGGTATTCACTATTGGGCTGATCTTAAGCAGGGTCTAGACCTAATGAGCTGGGGAGATATGAATTATCTGTGTAAGGGGCAGTTAACAAGATTTAAGTATTGCCAACTAAGTTCCTGATGGGCCACACAGGTTTGGGTGGAGAATGATGAAACAAAATTTAGTCAGGAGATGAGAACTGACCAGTGGAAAAAAGAGGTGTCATTTTGGTACTGGGCCATTTTGGAAACAGACAAGGAACTAGAGATCGAAATTGTGAAGCTTTGGGGTCAGGAGTTTGGTGAAGAGGATTTAACGCAATTGTGGCGCATGACTATCTACGAACAGTAGTTAAACCAGCATCAGTCAAAAGAAATCATTTATTTACTATATATAGAGTGTACTGGTCACCTGCAAAGTTAACTAAGATCACCAGTAATTTATACAACTGTCCTAGATGTATGTTATTAGGGGCAGATGACATCCACCTATTTATGACATGTCCAAATATATTCAGTGTGTGACTTTATCAGGGAAACGACTGGGATGCAGATTACAGTCTGCACTCGGTTAAATTTTTTTGGTTTAAGTGTGGAGGAAAATGTGCAGCTTTCTGTGTGTAATGCGAAATTCTTGTTTTATGTGATTCTTTTGGCCAGACGGGAGATATGTAGGTTATGGAAATCAGGAAATCCACCTTTGTTTAGCGAATGCCTCAGAAATATAATATATACCAGTGAGTCCGATATGGCATGCGATCCTACGAGTGAGAGGAGAATCTGGGCACCGTTGGTAAGATGGAGAAATAAGGAAATGTGAATCCTATGATTAAGCCAAATCTGCTGTCGGCTACCATTCTCTCTTATTGGCGGTATCACTGGGTACAGGAGAGGGAAGTTGATGCAGCAGTAAGCTTGTGGGCTACTACTCGTGATTGTCTCATGGTCTACCGGTCAAGTATCCCTATATAAGACCTAGAGGGATCAGAGTAAACCCAAACAAGAATGTTGGCAGAATGAGGATAAAAAAATAAATAAATAAAAAAAAAGACTGATTTGCATATCGCCAGGTCTAAACTGGGGTGGCAATGTGAGCAAAAGAATGATGGATTTAACCCAGATCTCTTGACTGGGGGTGAATGTTTTGATTTGTTCTGCATTCCGTCCATCAATTGTGTGTCTTTTGCTTCCTCGCCCTAAGTGGGTCCCGGGCTCACTGTGCCACTGGATTCAAGCTATCCTGGCAGAACAGTGGTGAAACCCTGAAACCGGTCCTAGGATGCTTGTTTCCGGTCCAGGAAGGACCTGGCTTAGCAGTTCAGGCTAGACTGTTCCCATGAGGCACAGGGTCAAGACTGATTTGCATATGGCCAGGTCTAAACTGGGGTGGCATGGTGAGCAAAAGAATGATGAATTTAACCCAGATCTCTTGATTGGGGGTGAATGTTTTGATTTGTTCTGCATTCCATCCATCAATTGTGTGTCTTTTGAAGACATCTGAAGTAGCATCTGAGTAATAAGGACAAAAACAGTGACCTTGGATATCAGAGAAAAAGATTGTGGTTCACATGGAGATTGTAACCAATAATTTCAAGCACATTAGAAAGAGGACATTTCAAATCAATGCATTATGAAGGCTGTGCGCTAGACTTTGTCTCTATGCCTCCAAATAGGAGTCTCTTCCATACACCTCTTCCAAAAGCAAGGCCAAGGCAAAGAATGTATGGTAAGGCATCTTTGCATTGTTAAGAATGCCTTAGTGGGCAAAACACTATCAGGAGCATTCAAAAAGGAACAAAAGCCCCAACCTGTCTACCTAGCGGATCAAAAAGCCAATGTGACCAGTAGGGTAAAACCAAATTGAAAAACGATAAGAAATGTGGGGAGTCTTGTTTTGGCATAGGATGCCCCTAAATGCAGATTCCTTGGGGCCCATGCAGGTCTCAGAGAGCGGATTAGGGCATACACCAGTAATCGCTTTCCTGAGGACAGATTTTATCTGACATTACCACACAGGTAAAATATTACAACAGTGATGGGATGAAACGCTAGCCTGCCTTTGCCTCGGGCCATACCCTGTGGCCCAAACAGTATTTGTGCTCCCCTGGAAAACAGGATGGAGAGTTAACTGCTTGTTCTTGGCCAAATAATCCCAGTTCACTCTCATTTGCCATAATGAATGGCAGTATTATTTATGTTCAGGGTTAACCAGAAGCCAGGGATACTTACCAATCCAATTTTGCCTCAAGACCCAGAGGAATCTAGTGAAGCATTGCCTTTGTGGGTCTCAGAATGTTTCCCTACGCTGAATGCAAATTGGATGTCTACACTGAGCCTAAACACAGCCTATTACCTCTCTCTTACTGTAAAGAATGGCTACAGCATACTGATTCTGGTGTCTTCTATCACTTAGGTAACCCTACCAAACCTGAGCATTTTTTAAAACCATAATACAGGGTGGGCTGCTGTGGAGAGAAGTGGAAGAATGCTGGGCGGAGGTACTTTTTGCTGATCCCCACAGATTCCTGAACTTTCTTTCTTAAAAATGCAAGAAACATGTTAACGTTTTGCCAAAGTGAGATGTTTCTAAGGCATTCTGGGGATCATAAATTGGTGGGATATATGTAAGCCTTATCATCCTGTATTCCTTTGGGAGTATATTTTTTTTAGCTATGTCAGTGGTTGGTCGGAGTCATAAACTGAAATATTAATTGGGGTGTATGAACACAATAGGAGCAATGTTTGTGCTTCTTTTACCACACGCTTCACTTTAATGTGGACCTCATTTCTGCCAGCCAATGTCTCAATGTAGGGAATGGGACAAAATAATAAAGAAGCAAGATCTGGTCTGTTACTCACAGGACAACCTTGTCTGTGATTGCCAGGTAGGCGTTTGCACTTGATGTATTACCAGGATGTGGTGCACACTATGATATAAACATAAACTGAATTACTCACAGATCATCACACCTAATGCAGACACTCCCCTGTGCATCCCATCACACTCACTTCAGTATCTGTTTTAATTTTTCCCCCAACATGATCAGCAGGTAGCATAGGATCTTGGCTCAGGAGGATGGCAGGCTGATGCCTTCAGTTAAGTCACAGAATAATCATCTGAAGGAATGGAACTCTTCTCCAATCCAAAAGTGCTGTAAGGCACCTTACACATGTGCTCCACAATAATGAACTGTCCAGACCTGAACCAGGTAAACCTTTGGGTTACTTGACCCTCCAGCTATGCCTAGCGGCTGTAAGCAAAACATTACAACTAGTTGAACATGAGATGCTGAGGACAATATCATTGGTACTAGCAGTTGTAGTTCTGTATGTACTTACTTGTTGCCTTTGCCGAGAGATGCTGTGGTGAGAGTTTATTGTAAGGCATTAAAGATGGCCCCTTTGGGGTGCATGACTGATGGCACAACTTACTGTACAGTTTCAGATGCACCGATGTCCACTGCAGATCCTTGTCAGAGGATGACTTGCTGATGTCCATTGCAGACTCGTGACACAGAATCATGCGCTGATGTCCTCTGCAGGCTCATGACTCAGGATCTACTAGATGCCGTAATCATTAAGTCCAACAGTGACCAGAGCTGCTCTGAATATGCAGCCGAGTCAGCACCCATTCCTGAGTGCCTTTATAGTGTTAGTTCAATTAAGATGGCTGCTGAGTGGATGGCTCATTTCCTGATTGTATAATCACCAGGCTCATACCATAACGTAAAGGTGTCAACACAGCAACTACACACAAACTATATCAGGTGAGAGCACACACACAATCAGATGCACATGTGGAAAGCACACAGATACACATGTGCTATAAATATGGGTTTATACAGAGCCCATCCTCCAATATCTCACAGCGCCTGTCCAGGGATGCACATCAGAACAAGATTCATTTATGGTGATATATGTCCCCATGACAGTAGTCCAGCACAAGCAATAAAGTCATTAACTTGTTCTTTCCTCTGAAAAATTGGGTTGTTGGGTGAGTGGGTTTTTAAACCTGCTGAAGCAACACTCAATACCTGTCAAGGTGAACCAGAAATGTCACTAAATTACCCTGTGCTTAAACCTCTGGTAACTTGGCACAAAAGCAGTCAGGCTTAATTTAGAGGCAATATGTTAAGTACATAACAGGCCGCAGCAACAGACAGTCCTCAGAGTCCTTCTGCAGGTTCCAAAAGTGAACTATACAGAAGGTCTGAGGGTCCTATTGTTATACCTGGTGCCCTATTTGAAGTAGAAATTTCTATAGAATTAATTTTGCTGTGCTTGAAACTTCCTGCTTACCCTGCCCTGACACCTGGTTGCATACCTGATCTATTCACTGTTGTGAAAGGCTTTGAGTGAAAGCAGAGCACCCCCTGTTCAGTTACAAGTGAGGCCTAGCCGAGTTTCACTCCCCCATCCTAACTGGGATGTTCCATCCAGGCACACTTGATCCCTTTAGTGTGTGGCTGTCTAGGATGAATAAACAAAGTCCAAATCCACCCAGTCATGTGACCCAGGAACAGGATGCAGTCACCAAATAGTTAGGGCAGGAATATGTGACTTTACCATTAAAGAGGATTTTTAATTACCATCTCTAAGACACCAAACATTAAATGTTTTCCTGTCCCCAATAAAAGTTAACCCTTATTAAATGTAATAAGGCAACTCAATGTTATCCTGTGCGAGAGGTAGACCTCACAGTAGTAATGAACAAATGTAGGAGTTTTTCAGTACCAAGACATGTATAACTTAAAAGTACATGTATAACATTTTAATTACAATGTACCCTGTCCTATGGGATACCTAGTGCCTACCTTAGGGGTGACGTATATGCAATAAAAGGGGACGTTAAGAATTAGAAAGTGGGTTATATTGCCAAGTCAAGTTGGCTAATTAAAGCTGCATGCAGGCTGCCATAGCAGGCCTGGGACATATTTTAAGGGGCTACTTCTGTGGGTGGCACAATAAGTGCTACAGGTCCACTAGTAGCATTTAATTTACAGGCCTGGTGTATATTGGATAGCACTTTACTAGAGGCCTATAAGCAAATCAAATATGACAAAAGTTTTAGGACAATTTTACCATATTTTAAGGAGTGAGCACAAGCACTTTAGCATTGGTTAGCAGTGATAAAGAGCACAGAGTGCCAAAGTCAGCAAAAACAAATTCAGCAAGGTAGTATGGTGAAGGCAAAAACGTTTGGGGGAAGACAACCCTAAGACTGACAGTTCTAATAATTCCAGTCAAAGGATTCAGTAATGTAAGGCTGGGCTCAGCCCCTTGTCCCCGTGGCAGAGAGCAGAGATACTTAACATATACAAAATGTGTAAACTATTTAGAAGTAAGAAAACACTTAAAAGACATAACACAGTAAAAAAAGAACCTACTCCAATTTATAAAAAGAGAGAAAGTTTTAATAAGCAAAATGAGACAAAAAAAACTCTATGATGGGAACCAGAGATATGTAATTTTAAAAATGGTAGTGAAATTACTAAGAATGGTGTTAAATCATCACAGTAGACGTGTAAGTAGGCGTTATTTAGAGCTGGTGATGATGGAACCTGATCTGATTCGCCAAGTAGATTTTTCAAGCTGAAAGTCTGAAAACCAAAAAGCTTGAAAAAGTTTCAAATCACCAATCCCAAAAAAAAGGACTATGTTCTTTTGATGAGGAAAAATCTTTCTACGAGCAGGACAAAAATTAAATTGCAGCCACCACCATATAACTGAAGGTTAAATTTGCAAATCCCGGATGGTCCTGCTGAAGCAGTGGAGCTTTTGAGGTTTTTGGTTTAAAAACCTTCTCAGTCCAAACAAGGAAATGATTCTTTCTCAAAGGTGTGGAGGTCTCTATGTGGGAAAAACCTGCACTATAATCTGATGCAGTGGGACTGGCAGACATCTATTTTTAGTAGGCAGTTCCTCTGAAATCCAAGAGCTCTGGATCAAATGTTTTTCAAAAGTTTCCATACTTCTTTTACTTCCCCAAAGAAACAGGTATACACTTCCAAAACCCCGCAGGACCTCAAGAGGCAATTAGAGACTCTCAAAGTGCTGAGTAAATATTACAAGCAAACTCCTCTTGCAGATTGTTGCATAAGTTTCACCACATAGGAGGTCACACAACTCACTCTTCAAGTCCACTTCTTTGTCAAGGATACAGGAGGGAGCAGTTGCAGAGCTTCTCCTAGGTGAGCGAAAGCAACTCCACAATCCTCTTATGTTCTTCCATATATCCAGAAAGGGTTCTGAGGAAGGCTGTGTGAGGGTCCAGATTTGTGAGGGTCACCAGCATGTGGAGGGGCCCTAAGACACTCTTAGACCCTTTCTAAAAAATCAATCAATCAATCAGGCATTTATAAAGCGTGTGCTACTCACCCGGGAGGGTCACACGGCGGGGGCGGGGGCGTGCAGCTCTGGATCAGTGGAAGTGTTAGGTCTTGAGGCTCTTCCTGAAGGTCTGCGGAGTGGGGGAGCATCTGATGTTGAGTGGGAGCTTGTTCCAGGTCTTTGCTGCGACGTAGGAGAAGGCTCTTTTGCCTGCTCTGGCTCTGCGGATATGTGGGGTCTCTGCCAGGGCAAGGTCGGCAGAGCGGAGGTTCCTTTTGGGTTTGTGGAAGGAGACTCTTTTGATGAGGTATTTTGGTCCGATGTTGTGGAGGGATTTGTAGGCGTGGGTGAGTTGCTTGAAGGTTACTCTCTTCTTGATGGGGGGGCAGTGGAGGTCTCGTAGGTGCTGGGTCACGTGCTTGTGTCGTGGGGTTCCGAGGACGAGTCTGGCTGTGGTGTTCTGGATGGTTTGGAGCTTGTGTAGCAGGGTTTTGTTGATTCCGGCATAGAGGGCGTTGCCGTAGTCCATTCTGCTGGTTATGAGTGCGTGGGTGATGGTCTTTCTGCATTCGGGAGGATCCACTTGAAGGTCTTGCAGAGGATGCTGAGGGAGTTGAAGCAGGTGGAGGCAACGGCATTGATCTGGTGGGTCAAGGTAAGGGAGGAGTCTAGAATGATGCTGAGGTTCCGGGTGTGGTCCATTGGGGTGGGTGGGCTCCAGAGGGCAGGGGGCCACCAGCAGCTTTCCCACGGTAGGGTCCAAGGACAAGGACCTCTGTCTTCTCTGAGTTCAGTTTTAGGCAGCTGTCGCTCGTCCAGGCTGCAACGTCTTTCATTCCTTCTTTGAAGCGGAGTCTAGTGTCTTCGGGGTTTTTCATGAGAGAGAGGATGAGCTGGGTGTCATCGGCGTAAGATACCATGCTGAGCCCATGCTGTTTGACGATGGTGGCGAGGGGGGCCATTCAGATGTTGAAGAGCGTGGGACTGAGCGAGGATCCTTGTGGTACTCCAAAGTTGATCTCTGTAGGTTCGGAGAGGAAGTCTGATCCTTTGGGTTCTGCCAAAGAGAAAGGAGCAGATCCAGTCGAGGGCGGTTCCTCGTATACCGGCGTTGTGGAGTCTGGCTGTGAGAGTGCAGTGTGAGATGGTGTTGAAGGCTGCAGAGAGGTCTAGTAGGATGAGGGCCGCTGTGTGGCCCTGGTCAAGTAGCATGCGGATGTCACTGGTGGCAGCGAGGAGGGCGGCCTTGGTGCTGTGGTTGCTGCGAAATCCAGACTGGGAGGAGTGGAGGATGGTGTTCTCTTCAAAGAAGGTGATCAGCTGGGTGTTGATGAATCTCTCGGTGACTTTGGCTGTGAAGAGAAGGAGAGAGATGGGCCGTTAGTTTTTCAGGTCCGTTGGGTCGGGTCGGCCGAGGGTTTCTTGAGGAGGGGCTTATCCTCTGCCCACTTCCAGTCATTGGGGAAGATGCCGGATTCAAGGGAGGCGTTGATGGTCCGGCCTAGTTTTGGTGCTATGGCAGCGGCGGCTCTGTGGTAGATGTGCGGAGGGCAGGGGTCTGTGGGGGACTCCTGAGTGGGTGTTCTTCATGGTCGTGGTGGTGTCTTCAGTGGTTTCAGGTTTCCGGGTGGTGATGGTCGGCTGGTTGTCGGAGGTGGAGAGGGGGGTGGTGTCCGGAGTCTGTTCGCTGAAGTTGTCGTAGAGTGCCTTGATTTTCAGGTGGAAGTAGGAGCTGAGCTTGTTGCAGAGGTCCTGAGATGGTGTGACGTCCATGGCTTCACTGGGGGGTTTTGTGAATTGCTGTATGATGTTAAAGACTTCTTTTGCGTTACTAGCGTTGGTGTGGATTTTGTTCTTGATAAAGGTCTGCATGGTGATTCTTATGCGCTGGTGGTATTCATTCATGTTGTTCCTGTAGTTGTTCTGGTCTTCCATGATTTTCCTGTTCTGCCAGTTTCTCAAGGCATCTGCAGGAGTGCCTGGCTTCTTGGAGGTCGGTAGTGAACCAGATGGCCTTCAAGGGGTGTTCTTTGATGGGGTGGTGGAGGGGTGCGAGATTCCCAGCGCTGCCAGAGATCCAGCGGTGTAGTTCTTTGGCTGCAGAGTTGGCGTTGGTCGTGGCTGAGGGGGGGTCATTGAGGAGGGTGGTGTTGAGGTTTCCTGTGTGATCTTGCTCCAGTTCCTTTGTGGTGGGCACAGGCATGTTTGGGTGCGGTGGTGGTGTTGAAGGTGAAGTGTACCCAGTGGTGGTCTGTCCAGAGGGGCCTCGTGGCGTGGCTGAAGTAGATGTTTGTCCCTCCTGCGAAGATGGGGTCGAGGGTGTGTCCGGCTCAGTGGGTGGGGTTGGTGACAAGCTGCTTTAGTCCAAGGTTGGTGAGGTTGTCAAGGAGGGTGATGGAGTCGGGTTCGCTGCAGTTGTCGAGGTGGATGTTCAGGTCTCTGATGAGGATGTAGTCTGTGGAGGCGATTGCGTGGGGTGCGACGAGGTTGGCAATGCTGGTGGCGGAAGAGGCGCGAGGCCCTGGGGGGTCTGTAGATGAGGGTCCCGTGCAGTGTGGTTCTGGGGCTGGTTTGGATCTGGAAGTGGAGGTGCTCTGTGTTGGAGAGGGGGTCGCTCATGCTGGAGGTGGAGAGTCGGAGGGAGCTCTTGTGTGTGATGGCGAGTCCTCCTCCTGGGCGGTGGGGGCAGTCCTTTCTTTGGATCTTGTATCCATCGGGGATGGCAATGGCGATGTCGGGGGCGGAGGTGGCATTGGTCCATGTTTCCATGAAGAAGGAGACGTCTGGCGAGAGGGTGTCGAGTAGGTCCCAGATCTCCGTGGCATGTCTGTGGAGGGAGCACAGGTTGAGGAGTATGCAAGTCCGGGCTTTGGTGGTGCGGGCGTTCGACATGGGTTCAGTGGTCGTGGGGAGGCTGTTGATGGTGAAGGATTGTCAGCAGTGTCGGCAGCAGAACTGGCTGTGAGTGGTGTTTGGCGTCGATCTCTGGCAGCTGTTGTCTCTTTCGGGGTTGAGTAGGAGGCGGGAAGCTGAGTCATAGCATAACAAATGCACTAAATGTGCCCTGAGGCTTTTTTCTTTACTGAAACTGGCCAAAAATGAAATGGGTCTTGGAAATTTAAAATGGTGAAAGTCTTCAGCCACACTAAACTTGGATTCTGCAGGATGGAGGTGTCTATGGGAGTTGACTATGGAAATCACCAATGTCCACCCACAACTGTGACTAAAATTCAGTTTGAAGTTGGCCTGTCTGCTGAATGAACTAGGAGATAGACACTACGGAGGGAAGATTTTCCTTCAGCAAACAGACAGGGGATACACAAGAATTAATCAGGCTTACTGCTTGCTCCCTTTACAGGGCATAGAAGCTGTACATGTGTCTTAGACATCTCATGTGGGAAGTGACACTGTGATGTAAGGAAGGGGCACAGCTCCCACCCTTCTGCTGAGCTCAGAAGAATCACCATCCCCATTTAGGTCAACCTGTTAATAACAGTGATCTATTATGTAGCTCCTAGGGGAATTTCACATCTTATTCAAACTTTATTCAGAGGATGTACAAGCTGGGAGAAGCTGGAGACTTAATATAAGTTTTGCTTCAAAAACTTCAAGCAGGGCACACGTAACCTTTTAAAAGTTACTTTTCCTTAATCTTCATCAAAAATTTAACTTCACCATTTTATTGGAATTTAATAACAATTAAAAATTGCTGTTTACTTGTTTTTTAGTTATTCCTATTCCCAGTATACAGTATTAATATTTCAATAGCACGTCATGCCACGCTGAAAATAGTTAACATTTGTTTTCTACATATCTCTCTTTTAAAGACCATGCACCCTACCTTGTGAGTTATAGGGCCTGCATTGCGGTGAATTACTAACATTTAAAAGGGATATTTTTGCCCGTCAAATACGTTTATGTTAACAAGTTCAAACAGCGGCAGTATGGCTACTATGGTTGGCCAGAATCCATGATTCCCTGGTCACTTTAGTGGATGGAATATTAAATGCTGCAGTCCACATACAATATTTAACTTTCCATGCCATATGTGCAGTTTCTACACCAAAAACTATGAGCATACACAAATGCTAAGTATGCCAACCAGGGATTAGAAAATGTCTGCATGTTTCATTGGTTAGTTATGGAGAACAAGGGAACCCAAATAAGGTTGGTCAGGGACCTTGGGTAATCAATTATTTCTAAAAACAGTGGTCCTCGACAAGGATTAATGAGAGCATACAATAAATATAGACCCAATCAGTACTATATTTTACAGCTGTCCAGCGGGACAGGTGTTTTTAATATATAGTTGCTTAAATATACACAAAATTCAACAAGAAACAAATAAAGTAGGACACAAGCCTGTATCCAACTTAGTGGGAAGGACGTACAACATGAAACAAAAAGGCTCAGGCAGAGTATATTGTGTGCATGAGACACATTTTGGTAGGACAAACAAATGATAGTGGAGACACCATTACACATAATAAGAATTAAATAAAGAGGTGTATATGGCGTACAACAAGTCGACGGCGTTTTGATCCTTACAGTGACTTAAAACTGCGAAAATTGGAAATATTGACCACCAATTCGCCAGGAAAATAGAAGAATAAAACAGTTCATTGCTTTCTACACATAATGACACATTTTACTAAATGCCAATAGAACTTTATATGGTTTTTGTCCTATACCATGGACTTAGCTCTGTGACAAGGTATCAGAATGTTGTGGCCTAATATCATTTGACAAAAAAATGTCTCCTATATTTCATTTACAAAAGTGTTGGCTTAATAGAGTTAATACCATATATTCTAAAAAATAGAATATTTCAGTAAACAATGTTTGAGCCATAATCTTTATATTAAGCAATATTTCTTTTATCCATATCCTGATACAAAATGAGCAATCTACGCAAGAATTGTTCCTGTGATGTCTCTGATTGGTCATCAAGGACCCTTAGGCTAGTCTTCCCTTGTAAACCAGACCTCCTGAAAGGAGGCTGTGTTCAAGAGATATGCACTGCAAATCTGCAAATGCCCTGAATCAACGGGCGGTGTGGACAAAAAGATCTGCACCAAATCCACTAGGTGGTGATATGTCAACTTTCTGAAAACCTAAGCAGTTATACTAATAAAGTCTTGCAGCGCTAAAAGGAGCCGTGCTGCGGAGTTCACTGATGATCTTTGCGCTATTTAAAAGACAGAGTGTACTCTCAATAGGTTGTGGGGGGCTCCAACTATTTACCTAAGAAAAATGAAAACAGTGGAGCATGTGTTACCTTTTAAATCTTCCCAACCTCTATGTCACATTTCTACAATGCTTAAATCAGAAGGACTGTGTGTATCCAATCACGGTTTCTGACTATAGTCCAGTCCTTTACTTTTAGGTATCCCTGCTGGTCAAGATTATACTTCAAGGAAACATCTCAATGCACTGTTGGATTCTTGGAGCTTAGTTATTATCCCGTTTTTTTAAAATCAAGTTTTATGTTTGTATTAGAGGACTTTACTTACAATATGGTTGATGGCTTCTTCCTCCCAATTTGTCTGATATTGCAATCATTGTATTTAAAGTGCCTTAGGATGCAATGTATATGCTGGCAATTATTAGCAAACTGCATTTTGCCGTGTATTTGATAATGCTACAATAGTACTCCTAATGTACTACTGCTGGAGCAGAGTTTTCTGTTGAAAATGTATCGAGTTTTAAGCTCCAGTTTTGTTTATATGTTATGATTAAAATTACTAATTTGTAATCACTAATTATTAGTTTCGTTAAAAGTCTTAATTAACCAACATTACTAATGAGAGAAGCTACATGTGGGGATGCATATATGTTGTTTAATAATATGTGCAATTTAATTAAAAGAGTGTCGCAAAAGTGCTATTTGTTTAAAGCACAAACGCTTTTAAAAATAACGTGTGCTAATGCTTCTTTGTGTTGCAGACGGCTAGGTAATTACATACACATAAGGGTATTAGTGGGGATTAACACTGTATAATCATTATGATGTGGTAATGTTGTTTTGTGTTTCTTTTAATTAAGATGGTCCGTTTTGGCCTAAACAAAGATGGCTGCTATTTACAGCCTGCGCTCGAGTGATTGAGATGTGACGAGAGGCCTTGCTGAACATGGTTGAAAATCACCTGACCACAGCCTCTGTCTGAATTAAAAGTTTCCGTGAGGACAGCAGCTCCGGGCATGTTTCCAATTGCCCTTGGAAAAGAATAAAGCCACAATGAACGATGATAAATCTGCGGTGGCTCTGCTATGGTACCAAAGAAGAGCATTCATAAATGTATCGCTTGCAAACTCGAGTTTCCTTCTTCCGTGTTTTTATTTTTGTGATTTTTCCTGAGCGGAGGTTTTCTAAATGTTACCAAGTGACATCCTTTCCTGCTCGCTCTGCTCAGCGGCTCAACGGACATTCAGAATTTGTTTGTAACTTTATTTTCGCTAGTTTTGTTATAAATATACTAGACTAGAGAGGGTCTGTGTCATTGCATTTTGGATTTTTGAGGCCACTTCTTCCCGAACCTATGCTGAGGACGGCAGCTCGAGAGACTTTACTGAGAGACCTGTCCTGACCCATTTAGCTAGAATAGGTAACTATGAGAATAATGATTTTGCTATTTGATTGACTTTCATTTGAAGTAATTTAGATAAACAACCATTTGTTTGAATTCCAGTGTCGGGTGGTTATTTCTTTGTCATTTATTGAGTTTCAAATGTATGTTTAAAATCATGACTCAGGACAATATCTTTATGGTCGCATTGACCTCGTTTAGATGCAGATTGGTTTAGGTTTCTCTCCTATATTCAGTGTGGATAGAGTAATAGTGTGAATTTCAGTATGATGGGCCCTAGCGTATGATGAGTGTATGTGCGTGCGACTGTGGATTTACTCTGTCCGTGGAAGTAGGGAGAATTTATATGCGCTGATCTGCAGCAGTTTCCTGGTAGCAGAGGATGGTTAGATTATTGTCTTGATCTGATAGATTGCTTGTACATAGGCTTTTGATTTATTGATTTATTGGTTGATGTTGGTATATGTACTAATACTATATGTTGAGGTCGTCGTATTGAGTTCTATGTAGTGTGTACGGCTTCTGGAACTTGGGAGCTGGTGACGGTTCCGTAGTAGGGCAGAGGGAAGTGAGTGCTGCTCTCGGGAAAAACGGGATTGTTGGCCCTGTACGTATGCGGGGAAAAACGTGTGACAATTGAAGTTGCGCGTCACATTGTCTGGGTTCGGGATCAGTGACATCGTCGTGTGTTACTATTAGAGATATATTTCCGGTGTAAAAGGAGTGTGTATGGTAGCGAAGGCTATCTGTGAAACTCTGGTCTTAAGTCCCAGGGATCCGTAAGGTTCGCCGTTAAAGCTTATTGCGGGAGGAGTAATAGGTATTCTCTGAG
The DNA here is from genome assembly GCF_964204655.1 of Triturus cristatus. Lineage (NCBI taxonomy): Eukaryota > Metazoa > Chordata > Amphibia > Caudata > Salamandridae > Triturus > Triturus cristatus. The sequence continues at coordinate 258,121,706 of NC_140593.1, read as the reverse complement.
CTTGTTTGAAGGACTGGGCAGAGGTAAGCGCTGCTTGGTTAACGCGTGTTATAATTCTGTAGTGGGATAGACTGTTCGCTGTTCTCGGGAAAAGCAGGATTCTGTGTGCCTGTGCTACATTTTCTGGTGTGAAAGTGCGTGAATGTATGAGCATTTAGTTGATTGTAAGACTCTTTGGAGCAGTCCTAGAGGAAACAGTTAATGAATGCATGTTAGAAGGGCAGAGTAGAGGGATGTGCTACTGTGTCAACGAAAGTAATTATTCCGTAGTGGAGCAGAGGTAAGCGCTGTTCTAGAGAAAAGCGGGATTCTTGTGAGAAAGAATTTTCTTTACTATTCTGTGGTTAGCGAAGCAGACAATGGAGATGTTTATATGTTGTAACTAATAGATTTTGTAGAATCTGAAATTAAGTCTACTGGGAAAGCTTTGTAAAGGAGGGGTAGACGAGTGACAGGAGACAGGAGCAGAAGCGACTGCAGCGACTACTGACGTCATACAGACCGCGCTGTGATTGGGTAGTGGATCAGAACAGTGCTCGCGCTGGGATTGGTGTGTTAGTGTGAGCCGTGCAGGGATTGGAAGGAGTACAGGGTGACGTAGACGCTCCAGGATTGGTGCGTTAGTGTGAGTCGCGCTGTTATTGGACAGAAGATCGAACAGTTGCGGAAGGGACTAGAGAATATTGGTAAAGGTTAAAATGTATTACCAACCTGAGGAAAAGAAGAAGAAATCCTTGTTCGGTAAAATTAAAAGGTGGTTCGACAAGGATAAAAACATAATAACTAGAGAGGGTGAATTGCTACCTCCAACGAGAACTCCTGCATCCTTCATGGTTGCGAAATATGGGTATCATACCTGTATATGGTTGGATAACTGGGCTAAGTATACTAAAGAGGATGGTGTCTTAGCGTTCCCGGAACATGGTTCATTTAATCTGGCCGTGTTGAGAAATTTATGGGAAAAATGATGTGTCTAGAGCCTAGACCAAGGCCGACACAGTTCGAGGCGTTGGTGGAATGGGAAGATGAGGTGCATGAGCGAGAAAAGCAGAGGAGTGGAGGCAATTATAGGTATATTTTCGGGAGGAAATATGATCGTGAGACTCATCATGATCGAATGAGGAGATGGCGAGATGCTAGTATGTCAGATGAATTATATCCTATGAGAGCGAATTATATCCTATGAGAGCTGTTGAAGAAGCGGAAGGGAGGAAAGGTGCAGGAAAGGTGCCTGATACAGAAGTGAGAAGGTATGGGCCTAATGATTACGAAGATGAGGTCTTGGATGACATGATTTACAAGAGACCACCTCCATATAGACCAGAACCAGAAGAGAGCACGCCAGTTGCTACTCCGATAAGACATACTTTGCGAATTGTTAAAACTGAGGTTGTGACACCTGATCTGAAAAGTGGTAGCTCTTTCATGGAAAGGGAGAGAGAGTGAGAGCGAGAGAGAGAGAATCGAATCGGTGATGAGAAAACAAGGGAATTAGCCAGAACCACATCTGAGCTGACTGAGAAAATTAGAGAGCTGACGAAAAATCTAGAAGCTGTTACAGTGCCTGTAACGATAGGTCCGGTTGTGCCTATTTTTGATAAGCAAAGAATGGGTGAGAATGGTTTGACAGTTCCTTATGTTGGAAATGGTTTGGTTGGTACTTGTACTTTGGAGGAATCAAGAATGAAGACGGGTGAAAATAATTTGAGGCAGTCGAGACATGACACATGTAGTGGAGGATTAGATGTACAGCCTAATTCAGGATTGAATACTGGTGGTTTGGGAGGAACGATTTTGGAACCACAGAGGATGACAGAACAAGTGGGTGCAGTGAAAAAGTCTACTGAAATAACAGCTGAAGATTTGAATGATTGGTTGAAAGTTCTTCAAAAGAAGGATAAAGATTCACAGGCAATTGATGTAGCCAGGTTGCGCATAGAATTGGAGGAGCTTATTGCAGGAACAATTCCTACAGAAATATTGAAAAACCATCATGATGGAGAGTTGTTATTTATGTGTAAGAGTATCACCTGGAGGGCTAAGAGTACACATGACAGGTTAAGAGCAATAGCGAGTGAACAAGGAGTTGACATGGATAAGGTAAAAGCTTTGCAGAAGCCTTACAGGGTGGATTTCACTGACAAAGATATTGAAAATCTAAATGGTGCTGGCAGAACAGGACAGATTAAGGAAATGATTGCCTTATTGCGAAAATGGGGTGATGTGGAAAAATGGAAGGATAGGTGGTACAAGAAAAGGGAAGATTCGGTGGACAGGACTTATTCAGCTTTTCCCATGAGAGAAAAAGAGAAAACAGTGGATGCTTATCCTATGAGAGAGATTCCTGGAGGAGGATATGTACATGTCCCATGGACTAGACAGGATATTTTGTCATTTACGAATGATTTCCCTCGACTGAGAGAAAAGCCCGTCGAGTGGTATAGGCAGGTAGACAGGTTTGTGAAATTGTCAAAAGTGCTGTGGATTGACCTGAATAGTCTGTTTGATATAATTGTTCCAGCAGACTTGTGGGCAGAGTGTAAAATAGTTGTAGATTGGCCTGCAAAGGAGTATCCAAGAGATCCGAAAATGGGAGCACCAGACCCAGAGGTTATGAAGAAGTACGAGCAGGTTATAGTGTTCCTGAAAAATAAGGTACCCCCGAAAGAGACAGACTGGGTTAAGATAGATCGAACACATCAGGAAGCAAAAGAATCAGTTCATGCTTTTTACGAAAGGCTGATACTGGCATTCAAACAGTTCAGTGGAGATGAACACCTGGGTGATAAGGATTTGAGTCATTTTGTATACAGATTTGTATATGGCTTGAGACCTGAAATCAGTGAGAGAATACGTGAGCATACAGTTGATTGGCAGAGTAAGAAGATTGATGAAATCTTGAGACATGCAAAGTATTTCAGTGATGAGATTGAGGCAAAACAGAGAAAGCTGAAAGAGAAAGCAATGTGGGCACAGGTGAAAGTTGCTGAGAGACAAGAAGCACAGTTGGTGGAACAGGCAAATAATCCAGGAAATAGGCCCAGATATGCCGGAAAAGGAAAGGGGAATCTAGAGGAGGCCAAGAAAAAGTTCCCTTGTCACAACTGTGGATAATTGGGGCATTGGAGATCCGAGTGTACCAATCCACCATTAGTGAGTAATGAGAATAAACCCTTAAATCAGCAGGTGCAGAACGAGGGGTGTAATCAACAGCAGCAACAGCAGAAGGTTGTCAGACAGCAGAGCCAAGAGCCAAAACCGCCCTTGCCGCAGAATAGGGGGTCCCAAAAGTATAACCAGGACTCAGGATTCTACAATGATGAGCAGGTAAACAAATCGAGACGTTCTAACCTGGTACAGCAGTACTGGTTAAAGAATGAGGGGAGTGAGTCTGAAGGGGACTATTGACGGTGCCGAAGAGAGAGGAAGAGTGCATACTTGGTGCAACTCTAGAAATAGACCAGGCAGGACCATTTGCAGATGGGAAAATTAATGGGGAGAGTGTTACTTTTTTGGTAGACACAGGAGCGACGAGATCAACTGTCAGGTCAGCAGATATTAGAAATCTTCCTCTCTCGGACGAAGCAATCCAAGTGGTTGGTGTAGCCAATACACAGATTAAGACTCGTCTTACCGAACCAGTAAGGGTAAGAATAGGGAAATTCTCAGACATGCACAGGTTTGTAGTCTGTGACACTAGTCCAGTGAACTTGTTAGGAAGGGACCTATTGTGCAAGATGAATAGCTTTTGAGACACCAGATGAGGATGTTTTGTACTGGATGACTCTAGATAATAGGGAGAGTGAGATTGTTGGTACATATGCTGTGTTTAATCCAGATGATTTGCCTCAGGAGTTGAGACACAAAGTGAAAACAGCGGTTTGGGATTTTCCTGGAGAAGATGAGGGATTGATGAATAATGTAGAGCCAGTGAAGATTTCAGTGAAAGAGGGGATTGTTTATCCTAATATTCCTCAGTACAGATTGACACCAGAGATAATTGAGGGAATTACTCCTATAATTGACAAGATGATTCAACAGGGTGTTTTGAGAGAGTTACTGAGTAGCCCGTGTAATTCACCGATAATGGGGCTAAAGAAACCTAATGGAAAGTTCAGGATTGTACAAGATTTGAGAAAAGTTAACAAAATTGTGGTGGCATGTTGTCCCATTGTGCCAAATCCTTCAGTGATTTTGTATCAGATTCCTCATGATGCTGAGTGGTACACAGTGATTGATTTGTGTCATGCTTTCTTTTCAATTCCATTGCATCATGACAGCCAGCCGATTTTTGCATTTCGGTTTGGACAGCGTATTTTAGCATGGTGTCGTATCCCACAGGGGTATACAGAGAGTCCTTCGATATTCAATCAGTTGTTGAAAAAATCATTGGAGAGTTTGATCATGCCTGAGAGCTCAGTACTAGTGCAGTACATCGATGACTTACTTGTGGCATCGAAGACACGTGAAGCTTGGGAAGTAGATACTATAGCTTTACTGAATCATCTGGCAGATGGAGGGTTAAAGGTATCTCCAGCCAAATTGCAATTTTGCAAGAAAGAGGTGCATTATCTTGGACACAATATTGAAAAGGGTCTGAGAAAGGTGACTGATGACAGGATCAAAATTATCAGAGGAATGAGAGCCCCGATGACCCAAAGAGAAGTGAGGATGTTTCTGGGGATGGTGGGTTATTGTCGTCAGTGGATAAGTAATTTCTCCCTGATAGCAAAGCCACTGATTAAGTTGACCAAAAGTGAGGTGAGAGACCCATTGGAACTGGATGGAGAACAAATGGCAGCATTTGAAGAGTTAAAGAGCAGAATGTGTGAAGCCCCTGCTTTGGGAATGCCAGACTATGAGAAAGAGTTTGAGTTGTATTGCAGTGAGAGAAATGGTTGTGCACTTTCAGTGTTAATTCAGAAGCATGGACAACTGAGAAGTCCGATTGCGTACTTCTCATCGACACTTGACCCCGTAGCTGTGGGTTTGCCAGGTTGCCTGAAAGCAGTAGCTGCTACATGCAGAAGCTTGGAACAGAGTGAGGGTATAATAATGGGATATCCTGTACGGGTATTTGTACCTCATGATGTGGCAATTCTTTTGACAAGAAGCAGGACTCAGTACATGTCACATAGTCGGTTGACTAAATATGAGAAAATCATTCTGGGAGCATCAAATGTGACTCTTGAGAGATGTGTGAATGTGAATCCAGCAACGTTGTTACCAGATGCTGACAATGTGAATGTGGGAGATGATGTTGATCATGATTGTTTGGATGTGCTTGACTACTGCACAAAACCAAGACCAGACATAAGAGATTTGCCATTGCCAGAGAGTGATCATGTGCTGTTTGTGGATGGATCATGTCTAAGAACTGATGATGGTGTGCTGAGTGCAGCATATGCAGTGTGCAAGGTTTCAGAAGTTATGGAAGCTTCGCCTTTGAAAGGAGTGAGATCTGCTCAAGAGGCTGAATTGGTGGCATTGACAAAAGCTTGCAAAATTGGGAAAAATCTGAGAGTGACTGTGATGACTGATTGTCAGTACGGATTTGGAGTAGTTCATGATTTTGGCCAGCTTTGGCTACAGAGAGGTTTCTTGACGTCCAGTGGGACTCCAATAAAGAATGCTGAAGTGATTGGAAAGTTGCTTGAGGCGATACAGCTGCCTAAAGAATTAGCAGTTGTGAAGTGTGCTGCTCATGGACAAGGAGATGATTTTGTTACTCTTGGTAATCGTTTTGCCAATGACATAGCACAGTATTGTGCAAAGAACAATCATTCGATTAATAGGGCACGAGAAAGGGAGATGTCTTTTTGTTCTGTGATGTTTACTAATGTCCTAGAAACGTGGGATGAAGTGAAACAGTTGCAGGATGAAGCAGGAGATGAGGAAATGAGAGATTGGATCAACGCAGGTTGTGCCCCAAGAGAGACAGATCATGTTTGGATCTATAGAGATGGTAGACCAGTCATGCCCAATTCAATGTTGTCGACAATGGCAAGAATGTATCATGGCCAGGGACATCTGGGGAGGGACGCAATGATTAGGTCATTCAAGAAGACCTGGTACAATGCAAAGTTCAGGTTGATTGCAGAGAGCATCTGTCAGAGATGTTTGATTTGTCAGCAGTTCAATACTGGGAAAAAGACAGTGGTGAGTCTAGGCACAATAGGCAGAGAAGGAGGTCCTTTTACCAGGATGCAAATAGATTTCATTGAAATGCCCCAAGTGAACAGATTGAGGTATGTTCTAGTGGTAGTCTGTTTGTTCTCAAGATGGGTGGAGGCCTATCCGACTAGGAGAAATGATTGAATAACAGTTGCAAAGTTACTGTTAAGAGAGTTGATTCCTAGGTACGGGTTCCCAGTGACAATTGAGTCAGACAGAGGTGGACACTTCTACAATGAGCTCATGGGTTTAATTTGTGAAGCATTGAGCATACAGCAGAAGCTACATTGTGCATACAGACCAGAGGCTTCTGGCGTCGTTGAACAGATGAATGGCACAATAAAAAACCGAATTGGATAGATAGATAGAACCACAGGTTTGAGTCCGCACGAAATATTAATGGGACGTGCAATGAGACATGCATTAGTGCCTGTCAACAAGTTGATGACAATAACTGATGACATGATTTTGGATTACTGTAAAGGCCTGGCTGACGCAGTTCATTCTGTGTTTCACCAGGTTGGAGAAGACGCTACCACACTTGAGAAGAAGCAAGCCCATGATCTGAGTCCAGGGGACTGGGTGAGGATTAAGGTGCACAGAAGAAGAAATTGCTTGGTTCCAAGGTGGGGAAGGCCAAGACAAGTTATTCTGACTACGACAACTGCAGTAAAGTGTGCTGGTGTGAAAAACTGGGTGCATGCGAGTCATACTCTAAGAGTTCCAAATCCAAAAGATGGGACTGGTAAGGAGTATTTTGAAGAGTCAGATTCCAGTGATGATGCAGAAACTGAACCAGTGAGAAGAAAAAAGAATCCTGAAAGGGGTGAAGGAGAAAGAGAGTCAGGTGATTATTTTTTCTTTCCAAGAGAGGCTTCAAGAGAAACATTGAGAGTCTCAGAGGAGAGATCGGATTCTGTGAAAGTGCCTGAAGTTCCAACAAGCAGTGGAGAAGAAAGAAGAGGAAAGAGCAATTCCACAGTGACTACACCTGAATCAGATGAAGAGGTTGAAAATCCACTTGAGATTACACCTGAAGAAGCAGGGTCAGAAGAAGATAGAGAGGGACAGATTGCGGAAGACCCCCGAGGAGGTGTAGGGAACACTCCTGATAAGCTAGGTGAAGGGACAAGTAGACAGCAAGAAGATTGCGTGTCGGAGACCCGAGGAGGGACAGAAATAGGGAAATCTCAATCGGTGGTGGAAAAGACTGTGGAGCGAAAGAAAATTGTTGAAGAACAAGAGGCAAATGAGACAGAATCGGATGAGAGTGAGAATGAGAAATCAGAGGGTCGAGTTCTGAGAAAGAGAACTTGGATCGGAGAAAGAAATAATAAAGAAGTGAGACCAAAGAGGGTTGTAAGGGGAGATCTTTGGCCCAACAGGATAAAGAGACTGAGGTACAGACTGACACGAGCAAATTCATCGAAAGCTGAACAGGTGAACGAGGTGTCTAGTCAGAATCAAGCAAAAGGTGAAAAACAAAAGGTCACAAAAGAACCAGAGGAGATCAAGAGAATCAGAAAACCTAACCAGAAGTATAGGTCACCGGAATGGACGTATGTGGCACTGTCTGAAGGTGAAGAGGCAGAAAGTCAAGGAAATCCAGAGGGGACCATACGTGAAGTGGTTGAAGAGAAAACTGTTGGAATCCTGAAAGTTATCTTGACTGACATTGGAGAAGAGTCGGATGCACAGGATGTTGTTGAAGATCTGATACAATTTGATGTTGCTGAAGAGGAAGTGAAGAGTGATGAAAATCCAAACTGAGTGAACTGAAGGAGTCACTTGGAGAAAAGTGAAAAGAAAAAGTCTGAAATTAGCTGTTTGAAATAATCTAGAGTTCTAAATTTCGGTAGTGGAGTAGAAGAGGCTAAGTCAAAAGACACTGCCAAAGTAGTAAAATGGCTAACACAGAAAATAATCAAAGTAGATGTGCCTTCTTGAAAAGATGGTGTAGAATGTGCTGCTGCTGTACTGGATTATTAATGCTATTATGGGGTGTACTAGCTTTATTAGTTACCTTTAGGGTTACAATTGACACTTTTGGGATGCATACTGAGAATATAACTAACATAGAGAAGAGTTCACGGAAAGTAGTTCCAACTAGGAGTAGTAACATTTACATACATAAAGATAGGTCAATTAATGATTTTTCTAGCAATGTTTTTTCAAAGTTGTTGTACGAATACGTAAAGACAATGGAAGTTAGGGATTGCTACGTTTGTATGCAATTACCTGCATCCGTTTCAGAAGGTGTTACTTATCACCATTTGCCAGCTACGTATGGGATTTCATGTAGTGTGCTAAGTAGTGTTTTTTATTTGTTAGGGAAAATAGATTATGGGATGTCTAACAAAGATAACATTTTTGGGCAATTGCCTATAAACAAAAAGCTGAATCCAGCTAAAGAAGCTAACATTTTTGGTGAGATTTTTATTGAGAAAGAAGAATTAACATTAGATTACATTTTTAGAAACAATTTAACTTGCAGTTTGAAAGAAGAGGAGAAGGCTTTCCTAGACTTGGTAGAGGAAAGGAGAATGAACATGCATGAGAAGGCAGAGAAATATAAAGTGAGTGAGACAATATGGGATATTGAGATGGGAAAGGAGTTGAAGAATGGGGTTAGTCCAACTTTAGCTCTAGATGCACCACAGAAGGGTAAACTATGCATTACCAGAAAGAAATCCCAATATGATAGTATTTTGTTGGGACTAGTGAGTGTCATGATACATACTTCATTGCAACAGGATGGGGTTTTAAAGGTGCTGAAGATCCAGTTTTCCCGGGAGTGTATTATATTTGTGGGAACAAGGCTTATTACAGGTTGCCTGACCATTGGTATGGCACGTGTTATGTGGGCCTGGTCTTTCCAAAGATTTTTCATATAGATAGGATAGAAGATGTAGAACACATTAACTTACTAACACGTTTTAAGAGAGAAACTTGGTCAGAAATTGTGGGTGATATCTTTGGAGCTTTAATTCCAGCAGTGGGAATTTCTTTAAATGCATATGGAATTCGGAAACTGTCAACAGTGGTGGATCGCTTATCGACAAGTACCACTGGAGGGTTTCTTTTGGTAAATACGGAGATGATTGCCGTACGTGCCATGTCCATGCAAAATCGACTTGCCCTTGATATTCTATTGGCCAAGGAGGGTGGAGTTTGCGGAATGCTGAAAGTTCAACATTGTGGCACTTACATTCCTGACGAGAGCAGAGATCTAAAGATCTATATCAAAAATATTACTGATTTGCATGAGAAATTAGTACCACTGGAAGCTGAAAGTATCTGGACTAAAATAGCTAATAAGATAGTTGCTGTTAAGAATTTTATTGCTAAGATAGGTAGTACCATTATTGGTAAAGTATTATTTCCATTGACATGTGTAATTGTTGCTTTATTGATACTAAGATTGGGGTGTTTGTGTTGTAAAAACAGGGGAGGGAAAAAGAGAATAATTAGAGGAAATGCTGAGAAGAAACAAAAGAGGTCAAGGAGAGACCCACAAGAAATAGAATTAGAAGAATTGAGGGAGAGTGTGTACTTGGAGTCGAAGAGGGATGATGTGAGAGAGTCTGGTGTTTAATGTTGTGTCATAAAAGACATTTTCAATTTCTCCTAAAAATTGGGACTACATTTTTTTTGGGGGGTTGGTTTTTGTGGTGATAATATATCACCAAAGGGGGGATTGCTGGAGCAGAGTTTTCTGTTGAAAATGTATCAAGTTTTAAGCTCCAGTTTTGTTTATATGTTATGATTAAAATTACTAATTTGTAATCACTAATTATTAGTTTCGTTAAAAGTCTTAATTAACCAACATTACTAATGAGAGAAGCTACACGTGGGGATGCATATATGTTGTTTATTAATATGTGCAATTTAATTAAAAGAGTGTCGCAAAAGTGCTATTTGTTTAAAGCGCAAACGCTTTTAAAAATAACGTGTGCTAATGCTTCTTTGTGTTGCAGACGGCTAGGTAATTACATACACATAAGGGTATTAGTGGGGATTAACACTGTATAATCATTATGATGTGGTAATGTTGTTTTGTGTTTCTTTTAATTAAGATGGTCCGTTTTGGCCTAAACAAAGATGGCTGCTATTTACAGCCTGCGCTCGAGTGATTGAGATGTGACGAGAGGCCTTGCTGAACATGGTTGAAAATCACCTGACCACAGCCTCTGTCTGAATTAAAAGTTTCCGTGAGGACAGCAGCTCCGGGCATGTTTCCAATTGCCCTTGGAAAAGAATAAAGCCACAATGAACGATGATAAATCTGCGGTGGCTCTGCTATGGTACCAAGGAAGAGCATTCATAAATGTATCGCTTGCAAACTCGAGTTTCCTTCTTCCGTGTTTTTATTTTTGTGATTTTTCCTGAGCGGAGGTTTTCTAAATGTTACCAAGTGACATCCTTTCCTGCTCGCTCTGCTCAGCTGCTCAACGGACATTCAGAATTTGTTTGTAACTTTATTTTCGCTAGTTTTGTTATAAATATACTAGACTAGAGAGGGTCTGTGTCATTGCATTTTGGATTTTTGAGGCCACTTCTTCCCGAACCTATGCTGAGGACGGCAGCTCGAGAGACTTTACTGAGAGACCTGTCCTGACCCATTTAGCTAGAATAGGTAACTATGAGAATAATGATTTTGCTATTTGATTGACTTTCATTTGAAGTAATTTAGATAAACAACCATTTGTTTGAATTCCAGTGTCGGGTGGTTATTTCTTTGTCATTTATTGAGTTTCAAATGTATGTTTAAAATCATGACTCAGGACAATATCTTTATGGTCGCATTGACCTCGTTTAGATGCAGATTGGTTTAGGTTTCTCTCCTATATTCAGTGTGGATAGAGTAATAGTGTGAATTTCAGTATGATGGGCCCTAGCGTATGATGAGTGTATGTGCGTGCGACTGTGGATTTACTCTGTCCGTGGAAGTAGGGAGAATTTATATGCGCTGATCTGCAGCACTACAACATGCTTTTTACAAATAACGTAAGGCTGTTCAGCCTTCACCTCGCCTGTCTCCGCCCCAATTGTAGAATCTCCACATATATATATATATATATACGCAGTTCAGAGGCCCCTGCTTCGCAAGCCGGCCCGGACCCCACTGGCTCTTCTTCGGCTGTCTCTTCGCATTCCACGGGTTTGGAATGGTCTGGGCCCGCCACAATGATCGGGACTGATAAGGCGGTTGTGAGGTTACTCAGCCTCATGTCAGGCGGCATGCATTGCCATTGCTGCCCCCGCTGATTATTTTCCTGAGACTCGGGGCTGAAGCGGTGTGGGGACCCAAGGAGACACTTTGCTTTTACTACAAGCAGGATAATTGGGCTTATCATTACAGCGGAACCCTGCATCCCGCCCGACCACTAGGTCCAGTAAACATTCCACGCATCACCTACCTGGAAGCAGAGTGCTGCATTCTGGGAGTTGCAGTCCGCGACCACTTCGTGAACTGAAACAGGTGGGGTTACATCTGGGAAGGCGGAGCCTTTTCGCATAAATAAAAAGGCTGCAGGACTTTCACCTTGTTACAATGGAAGCCACCTGAAGACTTGGGCGCTGAAGAAGGCAATACCATGCCGAAATGCATTCACCATCATTGTAATATTAAAGTGCTTCCATGAACGTCCCCCGCTGTGGCCTCTGCTCTTTCATGAGGAGGAGGTTGGTGTGATATATATATATATATATTTTAGTAGTAAATGTTGGAGAGCCAACAGGGAGTAGCTGAGAAATAGGGAATACTTGATAAAAACAGCTGAAGGAGTGAAGGGAGGTGCAAAAAGGTGAAATCAATGGCTAGGGAGGGGTTTCCTGAGGAAAACTCAACTAACCACAAATGCGTAAGGGCCTTATTTCAAGTTTGAATGTCCTCCTGCTGGCCCTCCACCGCCGAGCAGACAGGAGGACCCCCAGGCCCATCGTGCGACTGCCCGACGAATTATGAGGGTGATCCATTGCAGTGGCGGTTTCACTACAGCGGCTGTGTAAGGCTCATAGGGAGCCTTAATAGCAGACCGCAGCTGTGACTGTGCCTGCAATATGTTCCTGCACAATCTGCAATGCATGCCAGACTGTAAATGTAAAAATAAATGTAAATGTCAAGGTACTTATAGAGCGCACTGTCACCAGACGGCCACCTTGCAGTGTTGCCTTAACGGTTTCCTGGCGCTGATACTCATACCGCTGTGGAACCCCTCCTGGCTTTCCCTGTGAAGTGTCCACTCCTGGGCACCCCCAGGGTGAAGCCAGGCATCCTTAGCGCTGTTGGGGCCGGTGTGGAGGCTAAGCAAGCTATTGCCCAGAGTTGCAGCGTGGGGCCCGTGATTAGAATAGGCACCGAGGCGAGAATGGACAGGTCCGAGGAAATTGAGCCCGAGCCCCGCCGAGGCGAGAATCAAACCCTGGTCCCTGGCCCGAACTCTGCATCAGGGTCTGCCGCTCTAACCATTGAGCCACACTCCTCCACTGTGCAGTAAAGGGGGTGCAATGTTGTGTCCCCCGCATGCACCCTCAGTCCCCTTAGTTGCCTCTCTCCCACTCTTTTCATGGCAGGCTCCCCGCCATGAAATGGGAGGTGGAAAGCCAACCCATAATATGCTCGGTGGTACCGGCAATAGCACTGCCAGCAAATTGAGTCCGGATGCAGACCGCCAGTGCAGCAGGATTCTTGAGCCTGGTGGAGCCGTCGGTCTCATGGGGGTCTGACTGTCACACTCAGAATACTGCCGGTGGACCCATAGAAGTGGCTGTTGAAACCCCACCATGAGTGCGGCAGTCCTGAGGACCGCCATACTCCTAATAAGGCCCTTAGTCCATTCCTATTCACACACTACACTTCTAAAAATAACTGTAGGCAAAAATGACCCAAACCAGTAAAAAATGTACTCCATCTCAGAGCAGGAGTAAGTCACATACCACACTGGCCAACCACTGATACTGCAACACCCTCCCATGGAAAATACTGTAGGTAGAGACTTACAATAATATGCCCTATGAAATAATGATACATGAAATGAATTTATTTAAACTAATTAAAACAGTTTATTTCAATTTACCATACATGCTTATAAAAACGTCTGTAGAACAATTGTTCCTAAACTATAATTAAATTACTTTTAACTATTCTATACATCCATTTTAATATTAGTTATTACATAATAAAATAATTATTGTTTAGTAAAGTGCAATAAATTACTTTTAAATGATTATATACACTACTGGTCAGAATGGTTCATACATAATCGAAAATATATTTATTTTTTACTTTAGACATTGTATAATTTAAAAGTTCAGACAAAAATATTTCTAATGTAATTTACTCACAATTGTTACGTTTTACATATAAATTATGTTAATAATGGTACAAATATGTTTTCATATTGTTCTAAAATTAAATTAAATATACAACATTATTTAACATAAACACATTTTTATAGTTTTTCTCTTTACTAAGTTTCATTAAGTTTTACAATCTTCCCTATATTTTACATATAGAGATCTCCACCCTTTTGACCTGCATGGGAAACGTTACTATCAGCAACTTCAAACCATTAACTTATTTAAATATATATTAAATTAATTTAAATATATGAAATTAGAAAAAAATTGTTTTATAGATATATAGAAAATGCACCTTATGTAAAATGTTTGTATTTGTTTATTACATATTAAAAATGTAAAACATTATGCATATAAATAATTGAAATTGGCTTACATTTTTTAATTAAAACATTTTTGTTGGATTTATTTTTCAAATGAAAAGCGTTAATACGTTTTATCATTAACATATGTATTTTTAAGCATATAGATTTGTTTATATGCAGTTTAATTTATATTTAAGTACCCATCTCCATTATTTTCTATGGTGGTATTACAGTATCAGTGTTTGGCCATGCCTGATACTGGATGTGCTACTGCTCCTTTTTGGCTGTAGTAACTTTACCCTTGTAAATTAGGCTCCTATTTAAGTTTCAGGGGGTATAGACATATAATTCTAAACTTTTAAGTAACTGTACACTAGTAGATGGTGAATAGCTAAAATTAGTAAAGTTATTCAACAGTGTAGACTTACTCAAGTTTAAGGTTGCCTTTGTGAATAGGCCCCGTCATGTTGGGCGGAAGATCCATTACATTTTAATGGAATATCCCATTCACTAAATTCTACATCAGGCCCTAAGCGATCATTAGATCTTGGTGGGTGATTCAACCTTCATGGAGCAGCACAGGTCCCATATATGACTGCCAGGGGGAAGACCTCTCAGAGTATTAACACTTGCCCATCACTCTGGTGGGAAGATTTTGCTAAACATGTTTCACGCAAGAAATCAGCACCACGTTTGAAAAAGAATGAAATGCTGGGTAGAAATATCCCTGATATTTTCCTAAGGGAGTTTTCACTCCGAGTTGGAAATATTTCTCTACTTTCTTGCCCATTATACCATGTGTCCCATCACTGACCTGGGAAAGAATAATGAAAACAAGGCGGCTCGTTCTTCTGATAGGGAGGCTCTTCCTGCACGCCTACATTTGTGGTACTATGGTGGATGGGGAAACATCGTTTACAACGCGGGGATTACATCGCGATACCATTACAAAGCGGTTTTTACAACGCAAGTCGTTACAACGACTTGCGCTAGATGGCGCTCTAGGACAAGGAATAGTATAATTTACTATCCAACACCTTCCCTACTGTACGTAGACTGGAGTTGGAATAGTAAATTATACTACTCCTAAGTTCCGCGCCCTCCAACGCAAGTCGTTGTAACGACTTGCGTTGTAAAAACCGCGATGTAATGTGCCGCGATGTAAATGTATGCGTTGTAACGTCATACATCCGGTGGATGGGTTGCTAGTCAAAGGCTTCTGCAGGCATAGTCTTCCGAGTTGCTACTATGAGTAAGCTGGTCACTCTCGACCTTTAAATGAAACAGAAGAACAGCATTTTGGGGGCGGAGGGACCTTACAGCTTATACTGGTTTTCCCCATAGACCAAACTGTAAATAATTACCAAACATTCGACTTGGAACATTAGGTTCTATATTTCAGAACTGTAAGTTGTTTGATTTTGATGTTACAGTTCACAACTCCTTATCCAACCAGCTTCGTGCTGTGCAATATGTTATCAACAGAGCATAAAGGGGACTTAGACTGATCATGTACATCTATAAAAAGAACATGCAAGCTTCATAGCTAATGTCTGGAAACATCATAATTTTAACATATCACAAACACACACCTACACAATTGCTTTACTGAAGAACGCATCTAAATTAGTACCAGTTTGATTTCAAGGACAATTTCCTTCAAATTGGCAGTTTTCGGTTTTAATTTGACAACAAAGAATTTTGTTACATAGTCAATTTGATTTACTTACGATAATAGTGTAGGCAAATAGACTAATTATCCCCATGACAAAGAACATTAACGAAATTATACTTGTCACCATGCTCCTTTTTCCACCATCTGTTTCACGAAAAGCCTATTAATTAAAACACAAAATATAATTATTGGTGTGAAATGTTGGTAATTCCTTTCCACTTACATACACAAACCTTGGCGATGGTTCAGCAATAGACAGGTATATGCCACAGCATCATACGAAGAGAGATTATTTGATATCTGTAAAGTAATGGAGGTTTATCTCCGTATCGAACTTCATCTGAACCGGATGGCCTCGGTTAGTTACGAGATAATGCTCAGTTTCGTATCCACAATTTAGGAATTTAATAATTAACAAACGGGAATGGGAAAGGATGATGCAGAACCCCTAGTCACTGTCAATGATCATATTGATGATAGAGACAGTGGAATGACATCACTATCCCGTTCCATAAATGGAGTCCCTGAAGAATATATGATGTCCTTTGTTACGTCACTGTGCCGGAAGTAAAGCAGAACAGCAGATCCCATTTTATAAACAGAAGGAGCATGATTCGTAAATCCATTTACCCACCTCTCGAATCCACGAAAGGGTAACAGGCACGAATATTCTATTAATACTAATATGAATCCACACGTGCATAAAGTGAGGGTGTAAGTGGGGAGTACGACGCTTAAAGTGTAGAGTTAGAAAACTTCTATAAAAAGGGCAGCTCTCCACCCCTTTCTCACTGTAGAAATGCTTAAAGGTCTATCCAAGCAAAGGACTGGAATGGCCCCCCTTCCGGTGAGTTTCTAAAAGCGAAACATTTACATCGGTGTGTAGAAGAACATGTCTAGGTGTACATTTACAACTTTTCAGAGGCAAATGAGCCCGAGGTATTCGATAGGAAATAATATACGAAAACTTAAATGTTCAAATTACAAAGACTACTAATCGGGGTTCCAATTACAGAGGGACCGTTATTTATTATAAAGCTATAACATTATTACTCCTATTGCCATATTGTAAGCTTGAAATAAAAAAAACACAAGATGGAAGTCTTCTGTTACAGCAATATCCATCCATCCATCCATCCATCCATCCATCCATCCATCCATCCATCCATCCATCCATCCATCCATCCATCCATCCATCCAACCTATCTACCCATCCATGTACCCATCCATCCATCTACCTATCCATCTACCCATCCATCCATCCATCCATCCATCCATCCATCCATCCATCCATCCATCCATCCATCCATCCATCCATCCATCCATCCATCCATCCATCATTCCATCTCTCTATCTAATCTCACTACCAATTTCTTATTTAACCACAAGAGTGTTCCTCATTTAGTCTTGCTCACTACCGCCACCTCACCTCCCATCTCCTTTATTAACTTAATCAAATTTCACCCCAGGGCCGCGCTAATCTCTATGGGTCCTAACAGTCACAAACACCACCAATTTCCACAGGCAGCCCAAGCTAACCATGAGAGAACCAAACGATAAGCTATTTGCATTAGCACGATTTGCTAGAAAGCTGACAAGGTTTTGCACGTACCCCAACTATCTTTCCATACAATAGAGAAAACGTAGGCCAAACACCCCCAGCGATGGCAGAGGCAATCAAGCACATAATGAGGTAAAGCCACTCTGGTTTGTTCCAACCAAGAACCTTTGGAAAAGGCACCTCAGGAAGGTCTTCCTGTAAAGAGAAAAGATACAAAGTGTTTAAATTGCGCCACTAACGATAAACCAGCAATAATTACGATGTTTAATTCATGACAGGATGAACTTTCACTAGAGCAAAGCAGCACAGCAAACCCCCCTCCCCCCCCTCCGTTTACGACTTTAACTGTTTATCAACTGAACTTTAAATGCACGCATGGGACAGACTGCACCAGACTTCCCCTGAGCAACTCTGCCCTAAAGCCTGCAGAGGCGATGACACTGTACTAATGCCTTGTTGCCGTTCAGTACCAAATTAATGATTCTATGTTAAATTATAGTGGGTAATACTGAACAAGGTATATTGCTACAAAGTGGTATCACATCACACACCCTATTGTCTTAAGCAAGACTATCATGGACAGATACCTCTGCACTTTGCTTAACTGCGTTATGTGTAATTGCGAAACTTGAGGCTTGACATCAGCACATCTGTGAGCACCTGTAATGTTCAACTGACTTACTTAAAGTAAGTTAACTGATAGTGACACAGGACTTCAAAACTCTGTATGCATTATTCTGTTAAATGAAAGCCCAGGACAAATGCACTGCCCCTAGAATGATGTATAGGTTTGGGACCAATATAGGTTATGAACTTACTCTCAATCAACATTTATCTCACCAAACCAGCCATTACCACCTCATACACTGTAGGGACCTCCTTTGCAAGCTTTCCTTGGAATAATAATGTAAGAAAGTCAGACATACAGAATCACATGCAAATAAAATATTGTCATGGCAAAAACCCTTGAAAAAACAGATAAGCAGATGCGCAGAATACCATCTACATTGAGTTGAGTAACAATAAACATCTGTTATTCAGCGCCTTGAGACCCATGGGTGATAAGTGAGCTTTACGAATACACATGTTATGTTATGTGGTACTTATTTCCATTGATGACAAAGCAGATGAGCATCATTCAACACTGAAGCTGCTTCTCTTCTTCTCACTGAAAAAACAAAACTTAAAGTGGTGTTATACTTAGATGGAGTGTAACATTTTAAACCTTAAAAACAACTGAAATTCACCAGTTATAGTTAACTTACGTAAAGTATAACTCATGTCCCCTCTATGCACAGTGTTGTCATCAATGATGTACTTTCAGATGCCATTAGTGATGTTATCACTGATTTTATAGAATGTTTCATAAGTAATGTATTTGTGAGGCTGTAAGCAGAGAGTGTGTGTGTGTGTGTGTGTATATAAAACCTTAGAAATTCATAGACAAAACCAAAGGTTACAGGGAAGTTATAGTTAGGGTGTCATTTCACTCGCACAAAACCAGAGAAATTCAGCTGTTATAGTTAGCTGAGATAATTATAACTCGCACCCCCGCAATGCACTGCTGATGATGTCACAAATTACATCACTCGTGACATGGTCCGTGACATCACTGATGACATCTCAAATGACATCACTGATTACATCATCCAATGAATGAGTGTTTCTTAAAAGTTTAAGAATGTTATATATGTATACACGTCAGAGTGTACTGAAGAATGAGTGGGTGTATGAGTGTCTGTATGGATGATTTAGTGCGTACGTGATTGATTGTGTAAGTGAGTGATTAAACGTGTGTATCAGTCAGTCAGTTGCTGTGTTAAGTGGATGCTTGGGTTGGTGAGTAGATACATAAGTGACAATATGGGTTACTGATTGGTTGTCTGAGTACCTGTATGGGTGCCTGAGTGTCTGTGTGGTTGGTTGAGGTTGTGTGTGACCCCCTGCATGGATGTATGAGTGGGTAAATCCCTGGGTGTATGGGCTCATGAGTGCATCTGTGAGAGACTGTATGGGCGAGTGAGTGTACGTATGGCTGTGTCGGTGACTGAATGGATGTCTAAATGTTATATGTGTTGGTAACTGCATATGTGAAAGGCAGTCTATGTGAGTGTTGAAGCATATAAGTTACTGTATGTGTGAGTGAGTGATTGTGAGAGTGGCTGTATGGGTGAGTGTGTGCTTGTGTGAGCGACTGTATGCAGAGTAAGTATTTGTTAGTATCTGTATGAGTAGTGAGTGTGTGTGTGTTTTTGTATGAGTGAGTAAGTGGCTGTGTGATTGAGTGTTTGGGTGATTGAGTAGGTGTATGAGTAGCTGTATGGTTGTATGAGTGGATATCTCAGCGGCTGTATTGGTGAGTGACTGTCTGTATGAGTGCCTGTATGGGTGAGAGAGTGGATGTGTATGTAGACCTATCAATCAGTGAGTGGGTATATATGTACTGGTATTGGTGTGTCAATGGTTTCAAGAATGGTAGTCTGAAATTTGGTGTGGGTGTATGATAGGTTATATTGGGGTATGAGTAGGTGCATCAGAGATTATGTGGATGATGTCATCAGTGATGTCTTTTGAGATGTCATCAGTGATGTCATTGACCATGTCATGGGTAACGCAATCTGTGACGTCATTAGCAGTGCATTACGGGGGCACAAGTTATAGTTAGCTCAGCTAAGTATAACCGCTGAATTTCTCTGGTTTTGTGTGAGTCAAATGACACCCTAACTATAACATCCCTGTAAGATTTTTTAAATGCAAATTCCTCTCTAAACATCCCTGAAACCTCTGTTTTTTTCAGTGAATTTCTAAGGTTTTTTAAATGTTAATTACTAACTATAGCGTCCCTGAAACCTGTGTTTTTTTCAGTGAATTTCTAAGGTTTTTTAAAATGCTAATTTCAATCTATAACGTTCCTGGAACATGTGTTTTTTCCGTGAATTTCTAAGGTTTTTTAAATGCTAATTTCTAACTAAGCCTACATAGGTAAGACATGTGCACAAAGAGAGCTGAAAGAAGCAACAGAGGTGCAGAAAAAGGCCCACTTTGACTGTACCTTTCCACAGACTCACATAAATAAGCCTAATCACTAATCCTTCTCCCAATTTTTCTTAAACTTCACTATTCTCTTGAAGGTTCACTATTCATTGACTGCTCAGAATGTTAGGCCTACTAAATGTAAAAAAGCAATCCTAACTATATCATTGTTGTAAGTCTCAACAAGTTTGTGAAGGTATGCATGCGAGTGTCTTTGCTTTTATCTAGTGACATGTTAAAAAAAAATAAACACACAAATAATTGAATATCTGTGTTTCAAACAGCATACTCTATATATTTTTGTGCAAGAAGTGATGATAGAGGCCAGTGAGGTGCAGAAAAAGGCAAGAGAGGTACATAAATAGGCAAGAGGGGTGCAGAAAGAGGCAAGAGGTGTGCGGAAAGAAGCCGGGGGTACAGAAAGAAGCAAGCAAAGTGCATCAAAAGGCAACAGAAGTGCAGAAAGAGGCAATAGAAGTGCAGAAAGAGGCAAAAGAGGTACACAAAGAGACAAGATATGCAGATGGAAGCAGCAGAAATGCAGAAAGGCAAGAGAAGTGCAGAAAAAGGCAAGAGAAATGCAGAAAGAAGCAAAAGAAGTGCAGAAAAAGGCAAAAGAATTGCAGAAAGTAGCAAGAGAGGTGCAGAATGAAGCAAGAGAGGTGCAGAAAGAGGCGAGAGGTGCAGAAAGATGCAAGAGAGGTACAGCAAGATGGCAAAACGGTGCAGAAAGATGTAAGAGGGGTGCAGCAAGATATAAGAGGGGTGCAGAAAGAAGCAAGAAGGGTTCAGAATGAATCAAGACTGGTGAAGAAAGAGGGAAGAGAAGTGCAGACATAAGCAAGAGAGGTGCAGAAAGAGGCAATAGAGGTGCAGAAAGAAGCAGAGAACTGCAGAAAGAAAAAGAAAGGAGCAGAAAGAGGGTAGAGGAGTGCAGAAAGAGGCAAGAGGGGTGCAGAAAGCAGCAAGAGAGGTGCATACAGAAGAAAGAGAAGTGCATAAAGAAGCAACAGAGGTGCAGAAAGAGGCAAGAGGGGGACAGAAAGAAGCAACAGAAATGCAGAAAGAGGTAAGAGAAGTGCAGAAAGAGGCAAGAGAAGTGCAGAAAGAGGGAAGAGGGGTACAAAAAGATCAAGAAAAGTACAGAAAGAAGCAACAGAGGTGCAGAATGAGGCAAGAGAGGTGCAGAAAGAGGCAAGAGAGGTGTAGAAAGAGTCAAAAGAGGTGCAGAAAGAAGGAAGAGAGGTGCTGAAAGAGGGAAGAGAGGTGCAAAAAGAGGGAAGAGAGGTACAGAAAGAGGGAAGAGAGGGATTCAGAAGGAAGCAAGAGAGGTGCAGAAATAAGGGAGGTGCAGAAAGTGGAAGAGATGTGCAGAAAGAAGAGAGGCAGAAAAAAGCAAGACAAATGCAGAAAGAGGCAAGAGAGACGCAGAAAGAAGCAAGAGTGGTTTGCATACCATTAGTACCACGCTGTAACACTTGTCACTGCATTTTTAGTAACGTATGAACCGTTTAAGGTAGAAACAAGTTTTGTTCAAATCTGCAGATTATGCAGCAGATGATGGATTATGTGGCAACTGCGGAAAATGTATAATTATGCGAAAATCGGTGCGGCTGAACAGTCACATAATTCTAGTGGCCCTGCTCAAACTCTGAATATGTTCAGAAGTGCTTCTCAGTGGTTCCTTCATTTTTTGTGTCTCATTGAGTTTATAGTTTAGCTACTATGGAAACGAGGAAGACTAAACCTGAGGTTACCACTCCACAACACAGACTACCATACCACAAATTACTCTCCATAACCCATAATCCCACTCTACATAATTCCTATACACTAAATACCACATACTTTCTATCCACATAATTGCACTGCACAACATACCACATAATTCCACTACACACAATGTACATCCACTTCACTCCCAGAAACATTAGTATAAAACTCATGGCAGGATTGTGATTGGTTTTGAGTGTCCTAGTTCGGTGCTCAACCAGGGAATGGAGGCCTGGGCTTGTTTTCCACGCAGGTTGTAATGCAGCCTGCATGGAGAACGGGGAAAGTGCGCATGACTGGTTTTGGCGGCCCGAGAGGGCCAATCAAACAGTCATTGCGCACTTAGGAGTGGGCAAACCACTCCTCCCCTGCCTTGCTCTGTGAGCAGAGCAGCCCCACCCACCCACACAGGAAACATAAAATGATAATAACTAAAAGTTATCATTTTATATTTCCTTTCCCTTACACTGCTCAAAAGCAGTGGGGTAACCCTCCTCTGCAATAGTGGAAGAGCTCCCAATACTCATTGTAGGGTGGCACATGATGTACGCATTTCTTCCAAAGTTCCTGTCATGTGGAATCTGCCCACACGTCTCACAGACGTACAGGAATGGAAAGGCAGGGTGGGGCCACCGAAGCACGAGCAGTCACTCATTAAGAAGTCCACTTGGCATCTGCTTCTGCTTAGAAATACTTTTAAAGGACTAGGCTTTCAATAATTAACAGGCTGTCGTAAAGAACCTTTACTTCGGTATCTTGCTTCAGTAAGTGCACCACACAATCTTTGCCCAAGATGGTGCCTCTGGATAAAAGACTTTGAAATCTATAGAGGCCCAGTTGGGATTCAAAATGAAAAAAGCTTCATTTGCCTCCTCATGCACTTTGTGGACTCGGTTACTAGAGTGTCTGCATTGGAAGCTGGCATGGCTCGCGGGTGGGGAGGCGGGCACGAGGGTCACACGGCGGGGGTTGCGATTATGGGAGGGAGTGAGCAAAAACAAATAACTTACCTTGCCACCGGGTCCCACATCTCTGCTCCTGCTCTCCTGCCTCCGACTTCAGGAACAGGAAGCAGACAGCCAGGCTCCCTCCCCTAAGCCAATCACAATGCTGCAATGCAGCGTTGTGATTGGTTTGAGTGCTGTGACTCAGTGCTCAGCCAGGGGCTGGAGGGGTGGGCGTGTTCTCCATGCAGGCTGTAATGCAGCCTGCATGGAGTACGGTGAAAGTGCGCATGACTGGTTTGGTAGGCCTGGTGCAGATAATGGAACCATGTGATTTTCAGCATGGAATTACAGGACACATTTTAATGAACTCCTTGGCTGCTGCTCATTGCTTGTTGGATAACTTTTGGGTCACACAAGTAGACCATCTGTTATGAATTTTCAGGCACTGGTGCGAAAGCTGCCTCCACAGGGCAGTATAAAACAGTTGTTACAGCCCGGCTTATGCTCCTATGAGTTAGCAAGCATTGTAGTATCTCCCCGTTAACGTGTTCCTCCTGCCCGGATACAGTACGAACCACGTGAATTAGTGCCCTGTGTGTCAAGAATTGGCCCTGGTTCACCCCGTATTTTTCCACTATTCCTTAAAAGGTATTCAATGCACCCTCATACACATTTCCCAACAAGAGTATCACAGCTTGCATTCATGCCTCGTATCATGCGAGACAGTCAAGGCCTTGAGCTCTGGCCACTCCCAAAGTGGCATCTGTAACCTGGCCTTTGTAAGATAACTATTCCAGATAGTATCTCTTATTTAAGACATCAGAGGTTTTCAAATGTTAAATGGCGATTGACATGCAGTTCACGATTCCGGGCCCTCTCTGTAGGTGGAAACACATGGGGTTTTACTAGGGGCTTTCCTGGACCTGGTAAAACTTGTAATTGGTAGGGGTGGTATGCTTTCCGCCCTACCTGTAATGAACCCCATACAATGTTCAAATCTTCTATATCAATTGAGCTCTTTGAGTCTTTTCCGAGAATACAAGACATAAGAACTTTCGAATGGGTTTCTGCGTCACTGTACACTTCCGGGCAATTCCCCAAATGAGCCGTATCTCCCATATTTAAATCCTCGCTTTGCTCTCATCATTTTGTATTTCTTACATTTCCATATAAAAGTTCGATGTGCATTGCTGTGTTTTTCGGTGTATAAATGCTATGGCATTGTTTCCAGTGCTTTGGAAAATGAGATGCTCCTGCATTTAATATCTTTCAAGGAACCGAGAAACTGATTTGCATCATTTTATTGTAATTTACTTTAAATCACTCACATTGCGATGGTATTTGGCAAAATGAAATGTATTCCAAGTTCTAGAATTCAATTGCTAGGTGTGTTTTTCTCAAGCACTGAGAGGCATATTATCAAGGACGGCGTTTAAAATTATCGCTGCTTTAGCGGCAGAAAACTGCCGCTAAAGCGGTGATAATGGGCTTGATAATATGCCCTTGAGAATTCCCATAGAAGTCCATGTTCTGGTGTCAACATGGACTGCTATTGGAATTCTCTGCGGCATATTATCAAGCCCATTATCGCTGCTTTAGCGGCAGTTTTCTGCCGCTAAAGCAGCGATGATTTTAACGCCGTGCTTGATAATATGCCCCAAACTACGCTGAGGTGGGGCATATCAGCAACAACCGGTGATAATTATCGCTAAGAGCACTTAGCGCTAGGATAATTATCGCCGGCTAGTGTGGATTTTTATCGCTGACATAGCGTGCTATTAGCAACACTTATCTCAAAAGCGATAAAAATCCTAGCACTAACTGCCAAAGTTGTGATTATTGATTATCGCTGGAAACCCAGCGATAATCCCACAAAGTTTGGCGATAGCTTGCTGATAGGGCCTCACAAACTTAGCCATGATATCCACCTTCCATAGGATATCATGGCTAAGTCAGTTTCAAAGCAGGCGTAAGGAAAGTAGCAATAACAGAGGTTATCGCTACTTTTGTTGTCACTATGCTGCTTTGCGTGAGGCTTGGTAATAGGAGAAATGTCGCTTAGCGACATTTCTCCTGTTTTTCTGCAGAGGAACGCCCACTTTGCATCTCATTAGAGATGCAAAGATGGGCATTAAGGGAAATGGAGAAAAGGCAAGGTTTCACGCGATAGTGTGACCTTGCAGATAAGGCGATAAAATTATCGCCGCTTTTCGTCTGAAAACGGACTCAAAAGCGGCGATAATATTTTAACGCCTGCTTGCATATATGCCCCTTGTGTAAGTTGATTTCTAAAAGCCAGGAACGGTTACCAGTGCCATAAAAAGAATATGCTCATTACAAGGCATATCAATTTCTCGGATGAATAAAAGGCAGCAAACAACCACTGCCCCAGGGACCGCCACGGGATGAATTATCTGCTAGCATATTAACAGCAATAGAGATCGAGCTAATACAAAAAAATGCAATCACTGGTAGAGGAAAGCGTGGACCCCAGTCGGTTCGCACTGCTTCCAAGTTGTCTCTCGACTTTTACAATCAGGCCTTTGCTGCTTTTTGCATTCCACGCCGTGGATGTTTTATTGGTCCGGCAGGTTAATGTTTACTTCAACCATAATAAGAGTTAGTCATCAAGACAAGGTCACTGTGCGCCTACAGTAATAGCTGTTCCCATTGCCATGTTTGTTACTCTTTTATGAGTCGTGTATTTTTCCACAGCGTAACAACAACCACTCGCTCGCATATCTCCACTTCCCAATTTAAAGAACCCACGGCAAATGCATGCACATGTGAGGGGGCGGTGCTATAGTGCTCAAAGGACTTCTAAACAAGAACACAAAAACACTACTGTTCATAAAACAAATTCAAATCCAGTCAGCCAGCAATCCGCCATCTTCAGGGGGCCGTAATGAAGGGAAGTTAGCGCAGAAAGCTCTATTTAAAAGTGTGAGAGCAAGACACTTTCAGCCAGCAACAGAAGGCTAACTCACTTTCCTTAATTGACAATATGTTTTATACCACTTTGAATGCCTATGTGCCTCCAGAAACAGCAGGGTGAGAGAACTTGAGCAGAAGTGGTACTACACTGAGAAGGGAAGCATTGATCAGACCTGCTCCATTACTGCTCTGTCCACCAGTGAGCAGTCCGCCTTTATAAGGTTTACCTGCATGCTTGGACATACAGAAGGGGAACAGAAAGCGGTGCACCGGTTATTTTCCACAGTCTTGCATTTCAAAATCACCCCTTCACCGAGCTTGTGCTGAAGCATCTCTGTCAAAACCAGAAAGCGCTTACTTGTGCCATTCCTTCTGGGTTGAAGATGTCACGCATGTAGGGGCATATTATCAAGGACGGCGTTAAAATTATCGCTGCTTTAGCGGCAGGAAACTGCCGCTAAAAGCGGCGATAATGGGCTTGATAATATGAGCAGAGAATTTCAATAGAAGCCCATGTTCTGGTGTCAACATGGGCTTCTATTGGAATTCTGGGGCATATTATCAAGACAGGTGATGAAATTATCGCCGCTTTAGCGGCAGAAAACTGCTGCTAAAGCGGCGATAATGGGCTTGACAATATGCTCCAATTGAAGCTCAGGTTAGATGTCCTCCACATTGGAATTCCGAAGAGCATATTATCAAGCCCATTATCGCCGTTTTAGCTGCAATTTTCTGCCGCTAAAGTGGCAATAATTTTATCGCCTGTTTTCATAATATGCCTCCCTCTGCGGCATATAATCAAGTTCATTATCGATGCTTTAGCGGCAGTTTCCTGCCGCTAAAGTGGCGATAATTTTAACGCCATCCTTGATAATATACCCCGTAGTTTTTTATCTCCAACGTATCGCTATGTATCTTTGTTAAATTGGGCAGGTCTTGGATAGCGCAGTAACTCTCACTTGCGTGACCTCCTGAAGCTGTGTATGGATTGCAGCATTGGAGATGTTTAACCCTTTACAGAGTGTGCAATTTTTCAGCTGTCTTGTAGCTATAGGAATTGTGGGGCATATCAGCAAGGCGAGGCGATAGAATTATCGCCGGCTGAAAAGCAGCGACAATTTAATCGCCTAATTAGCAAGCTCATGCTAACGCGTGAAAGCTTGTGTTAGCGTAAGAATTCCTAATGCCCAGCTTTGCATCTCTAATGAGATGCAAAGTGGGCGTTCCTGACCTGACATGACAGGAGAAATTTCGTTAAGCGACAATTCTCCTATCATCAAGCCCCACCCCTGTTATCGCTACTTTCCTTACGCCTGCTTCAGGACTGACTTAGCCATGATATCCTATGGAAGGTGGACATCATGGCTAAGGGGCATATCAGCGACAACCGACGGTAATTATCGCTAAGCGCACTTAGCGCTAGGATAATTATCGCCGGCTAGCGTGGATTTTTATCGCTGAGATAGCGTGCTATTAGCAACGCTTATCTCAAAAGCGATAAAAATCCTCACGCTAACTGCCTAACGTGAGATTATCGCTGGAAACCCAGCGATATTCTCACGCAATGTGGCATTACCTTGATGATAGGGACTCACAAACTTAGCCATGATATCCACCTTCCATAGGATATCATGGCTAAGTCAGTCCTGAAGCAGGCGTAAGGAAAGTAGTGATAACAGGGGCTATCTCTACTTTTCATGACGCTATGCTTCATAGCGTTGGGCTTGATGATAGGAGAAATGTCGCTTAGCGACATTTCTCCTTTCATGTCAGGTCAGGAGCGCCCACTTTGCATCTCATTAGAGATGCAAAGCTGGGCGTTAGGAATTCCTACGCTAACACAAGTTTTCATGCGTCAGCTTGAGCTTGCTAATTAGGCGATAAAATTATCGCTGCTTTTTGGCCGAAAACGGCCGCAAAAGCGGCGATAATTCTATCGCCTCACCTTGCTGATATGCCCCTAAGGTTGTGAGTCCCTAAAATCAAGCTAACGCCACATTGTGTGAGAATATCGCTGGATTTCCAGCGATAATCTCACGTTAGCGCGTACGTAAATTGATTTTATTAAGTGGTGATAATTCCAAACCGCAAATGGTTTCTGATGTGGCAGCGTCTGTATTTCGGAATGTGTTTATTTGGTTCCTGTGCCCACTCAGCATCGAGATACATGGTGGCGTCACAGGAAGATATCTACGAAGCTAGATAAGCACAGAGAGGATTAAATCTGGATGAAATAGGAACCAGATAAACACATTCCGAAATACAGACGCTGCCACATCAGAAACCATTTGCGGTTTGGAATTATCACCGCTTAATAAGATCAATTTACATACGGAATATAGCCTTGAGAAAGTCGCGGGACTACATCCCCACTTTGCGACGAAACACCTGTTGGCTGTAGAGAATTACTGGTAAGATCTGTACGAAATAAAGAGAACAACAAAGAAGAAGGAAGACTATTCTTTTGCGCATTCATTTGTCCATTATTTGTGGAAACACGCTACATACTTATGTTATTTCAAAACTGTTACGTGTGCTAAGGAGTGTCATTTGTTAAGGTCCTAACTATAACTAGCTACTGGCGATAAATATATATTTTCCATTATGAGTTACAATATGAGGTAGGGGGTATATTTAGAATTTGGAGGACGGGATACTCTGTCACAAATATGACCGATATCCCTTCTAATGTTTTTAAATATATATTTTCCATTATGAGTTACAATATGAGGTAGGGGGTATATTTAGAATTTGGAGGACGGGATACTCTGTCACAAATATGACCGATATCCCTTCTAATGTTTAGGAGACTTTATTTAATTCAGTAAATACTACATATCAACCAAATACAGGAACAATATTGATAAACCAAAGTGAATGTGTAGTATTAGATATCCATAAGAAGATCCATAAAAGTCTTTATTCATTTTATGAGATGAGGAGAGGAAAAGGAGAGAAGGGAGAGGGGAGGAAGGGAGGAAGGGAGTACAAAGGAAAGGTCATATTATGAGTCATCAGTAATAACAACAATGACATCAAGTTGCCTCAAGGATAATTTCATATAGTAAACATTATACATCTTAACATATCCGAAGATGTAATTATAGTATAAAAGAAAGACTGGGATAAACTTCATGGAGGATGAAAATTAAATTCTCAGAAGATACAGGTATAATATTTAATTTTCTTTTCCCCAATTTCGCCTTATTCACCATTGCCCCAAATCCTTTTATACCCGCTTTCTATTAATAATGAATGTAATTCTTGACGTATATACCTCTTAATAGAATTCCTCAAAGAAGATTCTTGTCTCTTCTCATATCACAGAATTTTTAAAAACTGGCCCTAAGGCTTCTGCAATCTATGAATATTTCTCCCTCCCGGATCCCTCTAGAACCAATTCTAAGTCTGAATTATTATGGGAGAGAGATTTGGGAGTTTCTTGGACTAGCTCCTTTTGGGATAAGGTATGGGTACGCATATATAAAATCTCATGGTCTGCTGGTATTACACAATCTCTATTTTTTGTATATCATCGCCTATATTTTACTCCTTTGCAATGTTCTAAATTCTTATCGGATAGTTCTGCAAAGTGCTGGTCCTGTGACTTTTCTGATGCAGATTTGGTGCATATTTTATTAAATTGTCCCAATATCCGTACGTTTTTGGTACAAAAGTTAAGTTCAGATTAAAAGGATTTTTAATATTGATTGCCCTTTTAATATTCTTCATCTCTTTTTTGCTCACCTGTCCAATTTAACTGCTCCATCAATCCCTAATTAGACATTCTATTCACAATTGCCTTTAACCTGATCAGCTTGAATTGGAAATCATCAGATATGTGACCGATATCCCTTCTGCTGTATTACAAACGCCATTGAATATAATGCACTTGCAATATGGAGGACGGGATATCCGTCACATTTGTGACAGAATATCCAATCTGCCAAACTCTAAATCAGGCCCATACATGTATTCTACATAGTAACAACAACATCAACTTCTTGATCATTCAATGAACAAGAAACAGATTCAATAAGGGGAGGAATAGGAGAATGAACAACAAGTGAGAGGAAGAGGTTGTACTATGATGGGATGTAATGTGACAAGAAGAGAAACAAGAAGGAGAACAGTAGTGAGTGTCATTATGAGAAGTGAGAGAAAGGAAAGTTCAGTGGTGTGGAAGGCAGGAGGAAATTGGGGGATGAAGGCATGTGGGATAGGTGGGCAAGAGAGGGATAAAGAGGAAGAAAAATGAAGGAAAAAAGACAGGGAGCAGGATAGTAACAAAGAGATGGGGAAATGATGGATTGAGGTTGATAAGGCATGTCGAGAGAAGGGTTGCAGGTGAAGTAGCAACTGAGTCATGCCAAAGTAGAGCCAGCAGGGTCAAGGAAGAGGAGGAGAGGGTGAGAAGATGAAAGCGATGATGGTGGAGAGAATGTGGTAAAGGATAGTGGAGGAGTAGCGAGAGAGGGCGGGAGGGATAGAGGGGGAGAGGATGAGAAAACAGGTACTTTACTTTTAAAAGCTTACCTCTGGATCAGGGTTTCTATTTTTCTTAGGTTTCCTTTTCTTTATAGATGACTTCCTTCTTGAATTTCTACTCAGTGTACTTGCTACACTCTTCCTTCTACCAGTATTTTCAATAGGAATGATGGATTGGTTATCTTCATCAAAGGTACCTAGTTCATCATCTGTTTCAACTTCTGTACTCTCCTCTTTCTCTTCATCACTCTCCTTTTTTTGACTCTATAATAAACACAAAATCCAATTGCAAGTGTTCATGTATTTTACTGGCAATGTCATTTATACTTTTTGTGGATTGTTATTCCCACAGTAGTACATTTGTCAAGTTAGTACAACTACACATTGCTGATCGGCACCCACTGTGCAATTGTATACTTTTTTCTTTCTTTTTTTTCTACAATGGGAAAGATTTTTGCTCACAGGGAAATGTCTTTCCTTGCACCCAGAAAATGTTAGTGAGTTACTTACTCTTTTCAATAAAACTTCGGAAATTACCTCAGGATTTTGCTGGAGGAAATTTCCAACCATGTCCAGGGTTGAAAAGGTGCTAAAGTAGTTTGTGATTGTCCACAAGCACACAATTTTGAGAGGCTTAAAAAAAATGCATGATGATCCACTACTTCATCTACCCACCCTTTGTTTGAGATTTAGCAATGAAGAATTGCATGCATTTATGGAGTTGTTTTACACAGTAATAAGTGCATTTAGGCTTGCTAGGCATCCTTTTGTGAAAACCTGGCATGCATAGATTAAGGCAATTTTAGTTGCAAATGTTGGATTGTGGTTGAAAATGGCTTTGTGATTCAGGTCCCTTATACATAGTTTTGGAATATACAAGATCCAATGCTGATATTAAGCAGTATACCACAACATATAGTGTGGTTGGATACTTATTTTCTAGACTATGTGACATTTTTCATTACCAGCTTCTAACATGTGTTAGCATTAGATCAGTTTTTAGAAAGGTCCCGCTCTAAAGAGTCCAGCACACAACAGAGCAACTGTTCCCTACACTACCCAAATTCACCATAAAACCTTTGTCATGGTTTCAGTGTAACCCTTCATCGGATCAACATAACATTACACAGCTTCCCTCAGTTCACCCCTAGCACTACCCGTGATGGAGACACCAGATATGGAACAAGCCTCAAACACACCAGGTGTAAATCACATCTGGCCTTTGGATGTAATACCTAAAGAAACAAGTCAGATGCACACACTCAAAAACAAATAAACGTACAGCAGAGGGCCTTCTTTCGGTCCAAGGACATGATGCCAGAGCAGCCGGTCAGTTGCATTTATCAGATAAAGCCCAAACAACGTCTAGAGGTAAGCGTCACCCTAGAAACACCCATGAGACATCTGGGTACCTGGACCACTTCAGAATGTGACATCCACTTGGTTTTATGGCCTCTTCTATCAGAGTGGGTTCGAGCATCTCAACATGCAATTTATGACCCACTGTACCAGTATTTTCAGCCCAAAGGGGGGTGTACTTAACTTTATTGCACCCACAAAACAGTATAAGGCATGCCATGTACCTAATGCAACTTGAATGCCAGCACGCAACTGTAAGATATGTGGCTGCTATTCCGGCCATTACTGTTTAATTAAACTTAAACTGTTCCTGATTGCCAAGCCTTGCTGGTCTCCTTTTTGATAATCAGAACCTGCTTCAACACATGTTTATATGTGCTGATTTGCACTGAAACTAAGCAACATGTCATAAGCACATTTTCCCTTGCCCATTGATGATATTGTACTAATTTACACTACACATGTGTAAATTAAGGTTCTTTATTCCAGTTTCAAAGAACAGCAACCTCCAGCAGCTCTAGGCTTCTTCAACTGTCAGAGCATCACATTCTAAATTACATACGAGTATGACATCAGTAATTGGAATGTTTCTTACATATCTTTCCCCTTTTAAAGAAACACAACAAAAAAACAATATATATTTAAAACATAATAAATACACAATGAACTATGAAAACAATAGGACTATAAACTTTGCCTTATTGTACAGTAAATATTAAGAATAATTAAGAACATTAACTTTGCTCAAGTTGCCAAAACTCCATTCTCTTCCACCCTCCTACACAACCACATTATTTTTACATCAACTACTCTACTAGGTTGAGAAAACTCTCACCTTTCTTTACAATGCCTCCTCTCCTTGTTACTACCCAGCCTCACCTCAAACTGGTGGATTTCACTCCCTTTTTGAGATCATTCATCTGTTTGTTCACTCGCTGTCTTTCCCTCACGCTAGAGTTCATAGCTTCCCGATCCACCCAAACTCTCTTCTTATCTTGAAACCACATAGGTGATTCCTTAGTAGAAGGTTGTCTACCCTTTAAAGCAATGAAGGGTGAAACACCTGTAGTAGAGCGTGGAGTCACACTGTGAGCCCATATCATCTTGTTTAATTCATCTCTCCAAGACAATCCATTGGCCAGAGAAGGTGAAGGTTTTCCTTAATAATAGGATTCATTCTTTAAACTAAACCATTCGCCTGAGGCCTAAAGAATGCCACTCTCTCATGTTTAATCCCCAGACAATCCAAGAACCTTACCATACCAGATGACACAAACTGCACTCCATTATCAGTTGTAATGACTCTTGGAATACCTTCTATCATAAAAACATCTTGTAAAACTCTCATCACATTCTCCGTTGTTATGTATTCCATAGTTCTAACAATAAGCCACTTACTATGGTAATCAACAATGACCAATAAGAATCAAGATTGTCATCCCAACTTCTCCACTGGTCCAATAAGGTCCATTGCCATATGTTCCCATGGTTTCTCAGGAATCATCATAGGACACAGAGGAGATTCTCTCACTACTTTGCTCTTATCACTGTTAAAACATGCTACACAATCTCGCACCTTTTCCTCCACTTCTCTATCCATTCCTGGCCACCAAAAAAACTGTCTCAACCTTCTTTTGCTCAGACTCCTGCCCACGTGTCCTTCGTACCCCATATCAATTAATGTAGCTCTTAGACTGCTTGGAGGAACTGCACGTCCAGCACGTAACACCTTGAATCCACAAACACTTTATTCATCCTTAACCATACCATATAGTTTCACTATTTGACTATCTTCCACTTCTTGATGCCAACCACCAACAATCAAATCTTTCTTCTTACCATATTCATCATCTCCCGCGGTAGTTCTACGCCAGTCATCCTCAGTTAAAGCAAATCCAGTAAGTTCACATATGTCCAACTAAACAATATATATTTTTTCCTTGTCCTCCAACTCATCTTCCACAGGCATACAAGATAAACAGTCCGCAACCACATTTCTCTTTCTTTTGACATATTCCACCACAAAGTTAAAATCCAATTCTGACAACATCCACCTTGTTGTTCTTGGTTTCACTCCACCTTCAAGTCCTATATCACATTTGAATATAAACAACAAAAGTTTATGATCAGTTTGAACTGTAAAGGGCAAACCCCACAGATAATATTTGAAATGATTTATTCCCCAACAGCAAGCTAAAGCTTCCTTTTCTATAGTAGAATAGGACCGCTCAGTCCCTTGCAATCTCCTTGAAGCAAATCCTACAATCCTTTCTTCACCATCCACTCTCTGGGACAACACCGCCCCCAATCCCACATTGCTTGCATCAGTTGTCACAATAGTTTTGTTATTCACATTGAAATGATGCAATGCAGGTGACATGCTGATTGACTCCTTAATAGCAGTAAAAGCAAGTTCACACTGCTCCCCCCAATCGTATGTGGCTTCATTTTCAGTAATAATCTCAACGGTTCAACTTCTTCAGTAAAATTACTTATAAATTTAGAGCAATACTCCACAAGTCCTGAAAAGGATTTTAACTGTTCCTTATTCTGAGGCCTAGGTACTTAAGATATAGCTTTTACAATGCTTTTCTTAGGCTTAATACCTGTAGCGGAAATTTCATGTCCCAAATAGTCAACCACATTTTTTTTATTTGACATTTTTCTTTTTTTATGGTCAGACCATGATTCTCAATCCTTGATAATACCTCATCCAACCTCTCATCATGTTCAACTTCAGATCCTCCAACCACCAATATGTCATCTTGAAAGCAAAGAACCTTCTGCATCCCTTTAAAGATTCCTTGCATCATCCTTCGTAAAACAGCCGAACCTGAGGCAAGTCCAAATGGCATCCTCCGATAACGAATAGCCCCAAGTGGAGTGATAAAAGAAGTTAATGGCCTAGACTGTTCGTGCAGGTTCACTTGATGATAGGCCGATGACATATCGAGAACACTGAACCATTTACCACCACCCATCATAGTTAGCATCTAAACTGTTGTCTATCGACCCATATATTGCGAAGGAGCTCCCTCAAGTCTATGCATAAACTGATTTTTCCACCATCCTTGGGAGCTACAACCACCGGAGATAACCAATCTGAAGAATCGATTGGCACTATAATTCCTTCTGCAAGTAGCTTATCCAGTTCTTTTTGTAATGGTTCTCTCATCAAGTGTGGTATAGATCTTACCTTGTGTATAACTGGTATAGTTTTTTCTTTCAAAATAATTTAATGAGTGAATCCTTTTAACAATCCCAATTTGTCAGGAAAAACACGAGGAAATTTCTGTAAAATATTTTCCCTTCTGCAATTTCTTGTACACTAGTTTCAAACACCATGACAGGTTCATGAGCATTCGGATTCAGAATAATGTTCAACTCTTTTTGATGTC
Organism: Triturus cristatus; assembly: GCF_964204655.1. Classification (NCBI taxonomy): domain Eukaryota; kingdom Metazoa; phylum Chordata; class Amphibia; order Caudata; family Salamandridae; genus Triturus; species Triturus cristatus. The sequence continues at coordinate 258,086,697 of NC_140593.1, read as the reverse complement.
TCCATCCAAGAAAATTTGAACCATTTCCTGTAATATATACTCTTCCTCTAACCATGTTATTCTTGAATCCAATATTCATCCATCTCATACCCAGGATTTCTATCCTCTTGCCACCATATCCTACAGCTTTCATGTCAGACGTTTGTAAGTCTTCCATCCTTCCTTTGAAACATTCCAAGTAAGTGTGTTTGCCTACAAGAGTAAATAAACTTCCTAAGTCAACCAAGATCCGAACATTCACTCCATCAAGACTCACTTCACAATGAGGTTTATCTAATTTACAAGTGCTCTCCATCTTCACTTTAGTATCACCTTCTTCATGCACACACATCTCCACTTCACTTACAGGCTCAACAATTTGATCAATATACAACATCACCTCCTTAATATCTTCACACACATCCTCTATCATGTTAAGTCCTTGCACCTGTGGTCCGCTTTTTGTTCTACAAACTTTAGCCAGGCGATCTCTCCAATCCACAACTCCAGCAACTCATATTCATAGCTGCACACCTAGTACTTGAACCATATGTCCTGTACTTCCACATCTATAACAAACTATCTTCCTCACATCTCTAGAATCATTCACCAACATCCTTCCTCCATTTGCTCCTGTTTTAACACTGGTACTCGTTTCAGTACTAACTCCAATGTCTGTCCTTCCATTCACACAACCAGTTTAAATTTCTTTTTTTTTCTATTCCTTTCACTTTAACCACATTTTCCTCATTGACTTCTTTCACTTTTTCATTCCTCGATTCCATGCCCTTGAGCCACAAGGTTGCATTTTCCATGCTTCTAGCAAGTAAGTAAGTAAGTAATTTTATTATGCATAATTAATTAAAATCATTGCATATGGTAATCATACAAAAAAAAAGCGCAATTTCTTAGTAATAACATTTCTGTACATTTAAATTAAAAAAAATATTTTTCTTAAGATCAGAGAGTGTTATACAATTATAAAAAAAGGAAAAGTTAATTCTTAAAACGTGCAAGTAAGAGAAATTTGCAAATCATCCGAAGACTAATCAATGTTTCATTAAACTGATAGCAAATCTAATTGGATATTTAATCTTTTCTCTGTAATATCTAAAAATTTTGTAAGGCGGCAGTTTAATTGAGTTACAGTTGGATTAAAACATAGAAGTATTGCTTGTCTGCAAGTCCTCACACCATGCTGATTAAAAAACGGTTTTAATAAGGATACCCTTATGTCTTTCAGTTTTTCACATATACAGATGATGTGGGTAATGTTCTCTTCACCTAGTCCACATAATCTACATTCACTGTTATGTCCGGTTCGTTTCCATGGCGGTAATAATGCAATTTGAATAGTGTCCTGCAAAGTAGAATGTTTTGCTAACATTTTTCCTTAACACGCTTGTTATTTGTACAGCAAACAATTTTATCTCTGATCAAACTTTCTGTTAAATCATGAAATTGACACATCACAGCCAATCCCCTCAAATCTGCCATATAAGAACATTGGGCCCCATAATGATGGTCGTCGGATGAGCGTCCGACCACCATCCTGCCAACAGGGAGTCACCGGTCCCGCCAGACAGATTACAGTCCGACCACTGTGGAGGCGGTTGGAATCATGTTTTGCAGCATTGAGGCTTGTGCTGCATCCCGAAAAAGGGCTGCAGCACAAGCCTCAAAGCTACAAGGCATATTTGTAAGCAGTGCCTGCCACATAGTGCAGGGATGTTTAGGGGAGCACCAAAGGTGCCCCCCAGGGCTCATGGCAGAGGGCCAGGGGGAAAGAGGGGCTTGCTAGTGGCCACTAAAGTCACTTTCTAGCAGCCTTTTAATGGCAGGTTAACTGCCATGAAATGGCCAGTGGAAAAGGACATTGTAATCCCTGCGGGGGTGCCTGAGCAGGCACCGCCACCATTGTAGAAAATGCAGACTGTCTGACTAGCACTCTTTCTTCTACAAGCTAAGCACTGGGTCTAGCTACAGACAGCCTTAACATAGCACCAGATCTTATGTCACCATCGTATACAATAGATAGAAATGGGTTCTGTGTCAGCACTTTTCAGCCATTGCCTTCAGTCAATAGCTAGATGAGCAATCCACTTTCTGCAGCATTTTACAGATGTTTTGGACATTTTCTTCCCCGTTTCTTTGAACTAGGTGCCTCATTTACAAGAGGCCTACACCATCGGAGAGTCACTTTTTTCAAAGCTCCAGTGGCACAGGCCTCAATCATATCTATGAGGCCATGAAAAGTCACCCTGCATGGCTTTGCATGGCCTCATAGATATGGAGTAGGGCAAGGCAGTGACTCAGGGCTGCACAATAAAGTGACTTGATGCGCTGTCCTGCATCAAAAACTCATAAATGAGGCCTTATGTTCTTTACTTAATTTCAGCTCTAATGCCATGTTTCTGGGGTCTTATGAGTTTTTGCCACAGTCATGCGTACAACAGAATGCAAGCAGCTTCTGTTTGTGCTGGTTTTATTTGTGCATTCTCTTTTGCCATAAAATGCATAACACACTTTGCGCTACAATATAGTGCAAAATGACAGATTTGCATTTCACATAACTATGCATAATTTTGCTAAATTACCCAAATGCAAATTCTGAATTCTCCAATTCCATGAGGCACTATCTAATGGGAAGAGTGCTGTTTCGAGTATTTCTCTCTTTGCTGTGCTGTACCTTGTAGAGCCCAAGATCTTGGATCTATTCAGAAAAGGTTGGAAATGCCTGTTCTTTAAATAGGTTGCAAATGTGTTTTGTGATTTCTCATTTAACAGACAGTGGGAGCATTTCCATGTGACATACATAACAGAAAATAAACAGCACTATGGTAATTCTGACAACTGTTTTTCCTCAGTATTGGGTGAGAAGATTACTGCACCCAATACAATCCAACAGCACTCTCTCAGGATTTATGCTACTCCAATCTAATTTACACTCTGGATGAAGCTGAGCATTTAGCAGCAGAAAATGCAATCTGGTCTGTACATCCACAATCTGCTTCCTCAGCGAAGCGTTCTGATCTCAACAGGCAAAAATTAGTCACAGCCTTGGAACATCTAGGCTTAAGAGTAATAAATGGTTGAACTCAGGATGATAGGCCTCCGAGATACACATTGCATGACACAAATTCATGGTCAATATTAGACCACACAATTTTTACCTCTTCGTACACATGACTTAATATGTAGTCAAATACACCAAAGTGACAATTCTTACCAGCACCTGAAGCTGAGCATAAACCCTCGAAGGCACATGAGTGCTCCTGTTGTGTTATATGGCCCTTAGGGACATTGTCGACATTGCTAAGTTAGCATGAGCTTTGCTGTCATTATGCTGCTATTGGTGCACGTTACCTCATGACTTTGTTTTTGCAAGACTCTGTCTGTGCCTTTCACATGAGAATGGGCTGCTTCTTCGGGTTTTCTGCCTTTCCTGGAGTTTAGTTTGAACACGATGTGCAAGGTCGATAAACAATGCCCCTTGTTAATCTGTTCTGGTCAGTCCCTAGCACTGAGACATAACATGCTACACACAGTTGCAATACTGAAGACTCGTGCTTTGATATTACGGAGTTGCCATGTTGTTTTAACACACTTGGAGAAAGCCGTTCCATGGAGAAGAGCTCCGCTGTTCCTATGATGTAAACCTTACATCCAGGCTTTAAGGTATGGGGTCTGCTGTCAAAGTGCAGAGATCTTCCTTTATATAAAATAAACTTCTTCTAGTCAAAGGGAGGGTAGTTAGGCCTCATTGTCCTTTATCCACAGTCTTTATATAATGACTTCCCCCTTTATACTCTATGGTATTGCAACAATGCTAACTGTGCTGAGTTTATGCATTTTGCTGCTGGTAGTGGCTCGTATACTGTATTGTAGAGCACAATATTTAAAATAAACATTTTGAACTATTTTGGTGACTCTGCATATTCTTATTGTGGACAAGTACGAGTGAGTGAGGGAAAGAGTATGTCTTGGTCCCGCGATTCCTCAGAGAGTCAAGAGTGTTGTGTTCTGGGTTGTCTAATCATTTGTAGCTTCGTGATATTTGGAGAACAAATGAGACACTGTAGCTATTCGGTTTTGGGATTCTAGGTACTAATGTGGTAGGTTGGTACACCCCTATACACTGAGGTCCGGTTTTCCTTCGCATAGTTCTGTGTATGTCCAGAATCCCTGCAACATGGCACCGCCAACGTTTGGTCTTGCTCTTATCTGCGAGACGCATGAGTAATGCATGTGCTTGTCCACAAAACCCACACTTCTGTTTCTGGAGAGAGCTGTAACGGTGTAACCTCCTATATTGATGTTTTAAAAGGTTGTTTCTCTTTATTCTTTTTTTTTTTTTTTTTTAAATTTTTTATTGAACAATAATTCGGTTACAAGCACGGGCCTACAACCACCAGGGCCGGCCGCTAGGTACAGAATGAAATATACATTTATCATGGCTGCAGTCAAGTCCCGGGGCGCAGCCCCGTAGTGGCTCCGGATAGTTCTAAAGGAACAGGAGACTTAAGTCCAACAGACACAAAAACTAAAAGAAAAACAAAAGGCGAGGCATAAGGGCAAACAGTGCGGGTCAGGCTTCCTCCGGGGAACTCCAGTGCAGACCATTAAGCAGCCGGCAAAAGGAAGGAGTACCGGGAGGCTGGGGACGGGGGGGGGGGGTCAAGGGAGATGCACGTCCATATGTAGTTATTCCAAAAGGTGCCAGGAACCATCAAGGGTCAGGGGGACATGGCGATATCGGTGTCCACCAGGGGGGGCGTACAGATACCCCCGCGATACGCATTCCATTGCCCCCAGATTCTACCCCATGCCCCCGGCTTACCACGGGCCACATACACAGTCTTCTCCCTGAACATACACCAGTCCATATTCTCCTTCCATACTGACACGGTGGGCGGCCGTTGGGCGCCCCAAAGCTGCGCTATATCTCTCTTGGCAATCATGTTCCCCAGGGCCGCCCACCGAGTCTGAGCCGCGCTGTAATCATTGGGCTCCCACACATTCAGGACACAGCGACGCACCTCCGGCAGCAGCACAACCCCAGTGACCTGTCCCATAACCATATGGACCCGGCGCCAGTAGTCCGCCACCTCGCGGCACTCCCACAGGATATGGAGAAAGGTGGCGCTGAGCCCACAACCCCGCTTACAGAGCCCGTCGTCGGAAAATCCCATCGAGACCAAGCGAGGACCCGTCACATACACCCGGTGAAGAATCTTGAGCTGTACCAACCGGAGACGGGCTGGAATGGCGACCTCCTTGGGGGACGACAGTGCAGACTGCCAGTCCTCGTCGTCCAATTCCACCCCGTCCCCCGTCCAAGCCTCCCGGAGGCGCACAAAGAGGTCAGCCCGATGATTAATCAGTTTTTTATAAGTTAAAGAAATAGTACTGTCAGGGACATGTCCGTCAAGTATGCGGTCCTCGAGGGGCGAGGAAACCGGGATCTTGGTCCCCTCCCCAAAGACCGAGAGCAGGGCGTGTCGAACCTGGGCATAGCGGAAGAACTCCCTGTCCGTAAGCTCGTATTCGGCCTGGAGCACCGCGAAAGTCTTAACAGTGCCCTTATGCCACAGGTCTCCCACTTTGCTAATACCAATCGTATCCCACTGGTCAAACCCCTTCGTAGTCCAGAGGCTGCCCAGGCGGTCGGAGGCAAACAAAGGAGTAGCACATGTTAGTCGCTCACTCCAGCCCGTGGCCGCAGTGGCAGCCCTCCAGGTCCGCACCGCAATCTTAGTAGGACCCGTAAGGGTCCGGCCAGCCGAGCGGGAGTAAAGTGCCCTGTTATAGTTCCCGCCGGGAAGCAGGAACTTGTCCATCTCATACGCCGGATTCAAGCCAGGCGCATACGTGGCATGGTTAATGGCCGCTAGCTGCGAGGCCCAATAGTACCTGCGAATGTCAGGAAGCGCGATGCCCCCGTCGTACCAGGGGAGAGTAAGCTTAGCAAGAGCAATACGCGCCCGCCCGTCCCACACCAGTCTCCTCTGCAGGCTCTCCACCTCCCGAAAGTAGGCCACTGGGATAACGTCGAAGGAGTTCTGGAGTGCATAGAGGAACCTGGGAAGGGACATCATTTTGAACAGCGCGGCCCGACCCAGCGGGGACAGGGGCAGCCTGCACCACCGGGCCGTGTCCTCTCGCAATCGCCGGAGTGGACGCAGGAGATTCTGCTCATAGCGAGCCACCGGGTCCAGCGAAACGTATATCCCCAGGTACTTAAAGCCGCTCAGAGATATTTGGATCGGAAGCCGAGGCGGCAGGAGAGGAGGACCACCAGAGATAGGATAGACGCAGGATTTAGACCAATTGATCGTGAGACCCGAATTGTTCCCAAAGGAAGTCAAAACGTCAAAGAGGACGTTAAGCGACTGCCGCGGTGAGGTGAGATACAGGAGAATATCGTCCGCATACAGCGAGACCCGATCTTCGAAGCCCGGGGCCCACCGGATCCCTCTAAGCGAGGGCTCCCAGCGGAGCCAAGCAGCGAGTGGCTCCAGGGCGAGAGCAAAGAGCAAAGGGGACAACGGGCACCCCTGCCTCGTGCCCCTGCCGAGGGCAAAGGGCCGAGAGACCCGCCCATTCACCACCACCTGAGCCATGGGCCCCGTGTAAAGAAGCTTCACCCAGCCAATAAATCCTTCCCCAAAGCCAAATTTAGCCAAGACAGCCCAGAGGAATGGCCACTCGATGGTGTCAAAAGCCATCGTGGCATCCAAAGAAACCAGCACGGCCGGTTCGGAGAGGAGCTCCGCCCTGGCCAGGGCGCCGTGAAGACGCCGCAAGTTAAGAGCGGTGTTGCGATGCGGGATGAAGCCGCATTGGTCCGGATGAATAAGATCGCACACGACGCTCAACAAACGATTGGCAAGGACTTTCGCCAGGATTTTAGGCTCTGCATTTAGCAGTGAAATAGGCCGGTAAGAAGTACAGCGGTCTCGCGGCTTGCCCTCCTTGGGGATCACGACTATCGTGGCCAAACGCTGGTCAGCCGGAAGGGAACCCGCCGCAAGAGACTCACGGAACATGCGACTGAGGAAGGGCGCAAGCTTATCAGGGCGCAATTTATATAGCTCAATGGGCAGACCGTTGGGACCCATAGCCTTGCCCGAGCGAAGGGAGCGGATCGCGTTCGCTATTTCATCCGCCGACAAGGGGGCGTCCAGCCGCTCACGGTCCTCAACGGACAGGCCGGGCAAGGCAATATCCCTCAGTAGAAGGCGAGAGTCGTCCTCATCTCTGTCAGTCACTGGGGAGTACACAGCCCGGAGGTGGTCGGCGAAACATTCCACAATCTCATCCGGCTCAGTCACACACACACCATCCGCAGCACGCAACTCCGGGACCACACGATTCACTCTCTCCTTTTTGTCCAGCCACGCAATCAACTTTCCCGCCTTGTCCCCGGCGTCGTACAGTCGACCCTGCTGCTCCCTATACATAGTTTTGGCCGCGTCAGTGACCAGGGACCTATATTCAAACTGTTTCAGGCTAAGGGCATGGAGCCCGTCCGGAGTGACATTCGCCTCCAAGGCCGACTCCAGCCCCGAGATGTCAGTCTCCAGCCTCACCACTGCCTCACTCTTGACCTTCTTAGCCACCACTATCTGGGAGAGGGCGTGTCCGCGGATCACGGTTTTAAAGGCTTCCCACAGGGACATTGCAGACGACACCGACCCCTCGTTATCAAGGAAGTATTGGTCCATAGCCTTAACCAGGCTGTCGCGAGTCGTAGGGTCTCGCAGGTACCATGGGTTAATGGGAGCGATCCGCCCTGCAGACCGCGACCCGGTGTCAAAAAGAAGCCACAGCGGAGAATGGTCGGAGATACCCCGCGCCAGGTGCCTGACCTCTCTAATCCGACCAGTCTGCGCCGCGGGCATAAGGAAGTAGTCTAACCTAGAGAGACTCCCATGCGCCCCCGAGTGAAAGGTGAACTGACATTGGGTCGGATGCATTAATCTCCAGCTATCCACCAGGCCGAAGGTCTCCAACATCCCACCCAGCCATGCCTGGGCAGCGGGGAGGGTCCTTGGTGGGTGACGATCCAGTTCACCCGAAACCACAGAATTAAAGTCCCCGCCCATGAGCAGGAGGCCGTCCGGAAGGTCAAGCAGCATTCGACCCAAGTCAGTGAAGGTGGAGTTCTGGAGGCCCGGGGGGACGTAGACTGAAACCAGGGTAAGGTTTCTCTTTATTCTTGATCCGTTATTGCGCTGCTGCGCTTTAGGTTGTTCTCAGTTTTTCGTAATGGCGATTAATATCCCGCCTTCTAGCCGTGTCTTGCTCAAGGCATATTTGACTCAATATGGAGTGCCTGATGCAGGAGCCACGCTTATATTTGTTGTTGAGGCAGATCCAGCGTTCCGCTTCGAGGTGTTTTACTCTTGGGTCACCTTTCTGGCAGTGGATGAAACAGGTGATTTGTTTCATAAATACACTGCCACGGCCCTTTCTCATGCTTATCAGCCTTATAGAGCTCTTGAGGTTCTGCTCACAGCTTGGCAACACCAAATTTTGTTTAATGGCACCCTTCCTCACCCAATAACACCGGTTCTTTTAGGCCCTTTATCGATAGATGGGGCTACATGCCCTGTTTTGGCTGGTTATACCCCACATCCCCTTCGACTGACGACAGCAACGATTGCAGAACTCCGCTTGCTACATGCGTCTTTGATATGCGTGCACAGAGCTGTTATACAGTTCATCTCGCACAACTTCGAGGTGCCTGGCATTGCTGCACTACCTGCTGGACCTGGTGGTGTAACTAACAGTCTCCTTATGGTTAATTCAGTGATGGGCAAGCGTCCACAGAATAAGGATGAGTTCCCTTATTGGGTTGCTGAAAAATTTGGACAACTAGAGGCTGTTTTTCCCAATACCTCTCCTGTGGAGAAATACAAGATATTGACTATTAGTTTGCCTAAAGACTTACTTCCCGAGTTGGCTGATGTAACACCTGGGGTAAGGTGTTTGCAGTGGTATATTTGAAGTGTTTCAGCACTCCCTCCATGACAGTGCTCCCCTCCGTGAATAAGCGTGTTCAAGATTATCACAGAGCCGAAGCGGCTGTTGAGTTGGGGATGAGACTGATGGGGGTGTTCGACGTGGTTGCTGATATGATCCTTGCAAATGTCAAGGGCGATGCGGTAAGCTTTCAAGTTGAAAACTGCTTAGAGGCTGTCCCAGATGCAGACAAGCCACGAGAATTACCAAAGATTATTGCAAAGGCTTATAAGACCATAGGCCGCAATAGTCTGGGAGTTAAGCCTTTTACTGAAACGCAAACACAAACTCAATCTCAACAAAAAACCCGGACTGATAAAGATGGGCATCCATTCTTTCCTAAAAAGAACTGGAAGAACAAAAAACAGGGGCAGCAACAGCAGAAGCAAGGTTCAAGTGCTGGTTCACCGACACCTGAGACTTTTGAGCTTACCTTCGACTTGGGCGACCGCGCAAAAAGGAAGTCTTCTGATAGATTTCAAGTCCCTGATCAGCGCTCTCCTCGTTATTTACTGGACACATCAGGCTCTCAAGTCAGCGGAGGGGAATGCAAGGAACATGGCAAAAGTCAACCTGCGCCACAGGGACGAAATCAGCCTTGACAGTTTGACGTTAAAGGAAAACAAGAGGATCTACCTCTTTTTCGACCCCCGTTTCAAAAGGAAAAAGTTGCTGCTTTAACAGTGAGATATGCCTCAGACAGTGAGAACGTGACTCCTGGATTGGACATGGGCAGTGACTCTGCTCGACAGCGCAGCGGAGGTTACCATAGTGCTGGAGGCTCTGCGTTCCTGTCTGGAAGCCACAGCAACTAATACATTCATTACAGTAGAGACTGCAGACACCCGGGTTGCCCCACTGGATAGGCTCTATGAGATTATTTTCCATATTGAAGGTGATATACCTCGTCCAATCAAGGTGGTTTTCTGGGAGAATCTAACCACCTTGTATGACTTTTTGTTAGCAGAGGCAGATTGACCTCCACCCTTTGTGCTAGCCGCTTCTAGTGGGGAAGACGTGATACTTCCGAGATTTTCGCGTTACGTCCCGGATGGAACATGCAATGGCTTTCGCAGCTTACTGGGCTTTGGTCCTTGCCCCAGCGGTATATCGTAATCAGGTGGGTTGGAATGTTTATTCACCGGCTCATGAAATACCTTTACGCTCTATGCCAAAGCCACAACCATAATATCCAATCAGACGTGAAGCAAAAGCTCACGTTTGTAACATTCTAACACAGTTCGAGTATCAAGGAGCGATTGAATCAAGTACATCACAGATTAATAATCCTCTCTTTACTGTATCAATATCTGACAGTTCATATCGGATTGTATTGGATTACAGAAAATTGAATAGTCATTGTCACACTTTTGCAGTGCAAAACACACACAGCTCTCCGCTGGTGAACAAACTTGTTCGTAAAAAATACAAAACTACACTTGACATTTCCAATGGTTTCTACAGTCACAATCTTGCTCCTGAGAGCCGTGACTTGACAGCATTTACTGTCGTCGGGAATCAGAAAAAATGTATGCGTTTGCCTATGGGGTATAAGAATAGCCCCGGGGCATTTGTGGCATGTATTGTGTCTTAATTAAACGACATAGACCCAGATGTGTTCTCATACTTGTATGACATTTATCTGACAGACGGTGAACTGATGCTGCATCTTGTCCGAGTTGACAGAATTATCTTGTCCTTTGCCGACTATGAATATAAATAAAAAATTTCAAAATCGCACATCGGCCATTTGACTGTACTCTTTTTGGGCTACGAGCTAGATAATGAAAGATAGGACTTAGCCCCCACTTCTTGGTGGAATGTGAACAATTGCAACCCCCTTCTACACTGAAGAAACTTCAGTCCTTGCTGGGATTTTTGAACTTCGGGAGGACATACATTAACGATTATGCCCAGCGTATCAAACTGCTTTATGCATTGAAACAACCCACATATTCTTCTGCCAGCTGGCTTCCGGAACATGCCTCTATCCTACATTCTTTGCAAACAGACTTGCTTGCAACTAACTAAGTATTGACCCGTGATAACACCACAAACCTGGTAATATGTATAGTTTCAGGGACAGTGGGTTTCACTTACTTGACATTAAATGAGGGCGACACAATACCTATCGCATACAAATCACATTTATACACTGCGGAGGAAATGCGTTTCTCCACTGTTGAAAAGATTTTGACAGCGGTGCAGATGGCGATTCTGAAAGAACGGTCACTGGCACAAGGTAAACACATTCTTATGGTCATGCCGTTCCCTGCTTTGGAAGCCGTGACTTTGGATACAATGGGCTACTTCTTTGATCCTGCTCTCCAGACACAGGAGTTTTTACAGTATGAACACGTTCATCCTCCTCCCTTGTCTCTGCTTCCTCTACATGAGTACGACTGCATCATTTATACTGATGGCTCGGCTTAACCAGCCACGGTTTCAAAACACGCTTATGCGCTTGCGCAATTTTTACTGGCTCAATTGTTGGAGAGTATAAGTCTTCCATTGTATACACTCAGGCACTTGGTTACTGTACAGCACAATTGGCGGAGCTGCGTGCTCTTGCTCTCCAGTTTGCTGATCCAAATGTGAATGCTCTTATTGAGTGCGATTCCTATTACTGTGTCCAGTCTTTCAATGACAACTTATTCTTTTGGTCTCTGAATGACTATCGAGACTCTAAGGGCAGCACAATTAAGCATAAAACGCTTTGGGTTCGATTGGCAGACCTTAAACAACGTCTGCCTCACACCCATTATGCATACTCTTGGCCATCAGTGTGTGGGAACACATGCTCTTGATAATTCTTTGACTGATGATGCAGCCATATCTGCAGTAGCCACGTGTTCTGTAGCAGCAGTTACAAGATCAATGACTAAAATAGATAATGATATTCTGGCTGGTGTCTGCCACGAGGGAGGGACCTGCTTATCCTCAGGGTTTCCCTTTGAAATACTATTATCATATAACTCCCAAACAGGTTCCTTATGCTATGATTCCTTCAGTTGGGGGATCTGCTGATTCCCAACTTGGACGGCAAACAAGCTCTGATCAAAGCTGCACACAAAGCCATTGCATCAACACATGCCAGTGTGTATACGACAGTCTCTATTTTACAGCAACGTTACTGGTGGCGTGGTTTATATAAACAGACCCATAATTATGTACATTTTTGTGACATTTGTCAGCAAATCAAGCCGTCCACGGTCTCACGTCCACCACAAACACAGCTGTGTATTTCTAATCAACCATTTGGCTGTGTCTATCTTGATCACTGCAGTCCTCTCTCTTCTGATACTGCGTACAAATATATATTTGTTGTAGTTGATTTGTGCACTAGATTCCTTTAGGTTTGGCAACAATGCAGTGCTGATGCTTGAAATGTCATCAGGGATTTACGTGTCTTTGTCAGGATGTTTGCCTGTGGTACCTTCCATTTTGACCAAGGTCCAGCGTTCGCCTCTAAGGCATACAAGGATGCAATGAATTCGATGGGGGTGCTGGTGCAGTTTTTGTCTCCATACAGGCCTGAGGGCAATTCAATTGTGGAGTGAATGAACCGTTACTTAAAGAAATCCTTGACAGCTAGAGTCTTAGATACTGGCAGGAACTGGCTGGCCCACTTTTATGGGGTTCAACGTGCACTTAATAATCTCCCTAGAAGATCTCTGGGTGGGCGGACCCCATACGAAATGCTCTTTGGCATTAAAATGTTTGTGCCAGACCTCGATGGTCTAGACATTGTTACGGCTGCTGCAACCTTTGACATAGATAATCATTCTACTGTGATCTTTCCTAGTGCGGAGCCCACCTTAGAGCGGGATCGCTCTGTCTGGGTCAGCGCTCTAGTTCTTACATCGGCCACTATAAAACACGCAATGGCGCGACCGCGCGGCGAGCCAAAGGCAAGCCCGTCTGCGCCCGTCCACGCCAAGACCGCGGCCTGCACCGGGGGCTCTGTGCGTGATGAAATAATTAGCTATCAGCGGGACGAACTCATGACATTAAACATTGGTAAGTGCCAGATGCCGGCTCTACTGCTCGATTATGACACAGTGGGCCCTAATTGTTGCCTAACGTGCGGGTTGAAGTCAGTGTTTATACCGGTGACAATCACCAATGACCCTATGAACAATTCTTGCATCTGGCCATTGGTGCAACCTGCTGACCATATGGACTCACCATCTGCTAACCCAAATCCTGGAAACACTTCTAATAGCGCAAATGATCTGAACTATGTCTTATTTAATACAAGGTCAATGTCAAAACATAAATACGAACCACTAGTCCGGACCTGGTTTTTCTCACGGAAACCTGGGCTTTTGTCTCCTTGGCTCCAGATTGGAATATTGCTATCCCTCCGGGCTATTCGCTGGTGCAAGTAGATAGGACAGGAACAGTCGGAGGGGGTATTGCGCTTATTTACCGCTCCCACCTCAAAATTACTTTTAAACAAGAATCCACATTAGAGGCTGAAGCCATGTCATTCACTGTAAAATTTAATAACTGTCAACTTCTCTCTGGTCTACTGATTTATAGACCACCAGGAGCAAGAGCGCCCTTTACCAAATCCCTACAGACTTTTTTAGAATCGTGTTTCGATACTTCAACGCTTACGGTCTTAGGTGATTTTAATTTCCATTTAGACGACCTTAATAATTCAGATTCATCTAATCTAATTGATACCATGGCAGGCTATGGGTTGAGGCAAATTATATCACAACCCACACACTTAGCGGGGCACATATTAGATGGAATCTTCACCAATAATGACAAGATCGAAGTGAAAGAAATACAACGTGTCCCTTGGTCGGACCACGCGGTAATCCATTTTAAAGTTAACCTTTACCTCTCTACTATTGGCCGGAAAGACCGCCCTCATCTAGTAAAAACCCGCCCTTGGAAGGACATACAAAGTGTGGAATTAGCTACAACTCTGACAAATAGCTGTCCCCATTTGGAGGATAGTAATGGACGGGCCACTAACTTTGATTTTTGGATCAGTAAGGCAATAGATAAACTAGCCCCAGAGAAAACCATCCTACCTAAAAGACGATTACTGACCTCACCGTGGTATACGGCAGAGCTGAAGCTTGCCAAAATCAAATGTAGGCGGCAGGAACGTCTCTGGAGATCTGATTACAGTCCTGCGCACAAGAAGGAATATAATCAAACTCTGGAACAATATAAATCTTTAATCAAACAGGCCAAAACGACATACTTTACTAACAGAATTCAAGAGGCAAAAAGTTCCTCTAAGGAACTGTTTAAAATAGTGACCTCCCTATCTAAGAGTCCTAATGATAGAACATTTCGTTCTGATCAAAACATCGTTGATAACCCTTGCTCTTTTTTTCACCGTAAGATTCAAGACGTTTATAATGAACTTCAGATGTTTCAGCCTGAACCTAGGAATGATATAGGCAAACCTTTGGAGGATCCTATATCGCTCAACTGTCTGTCCCAATTCTCTCTTCTTAGTGTAAAACAGGTTAGCGATCTATTAATTCAAATAAAATCAGGCTCCTCTCTTGATCCTTGCCCTCCCCGTATATTCCATCTGCCCCCTACAGAAATAAGTGTATCCTTGGCTTCCCTGTTAAATGAGATTATCAGATCTGGAGTCTTCCCTTCGAGATGGAAAAAGGCCTGCATAAGGCCCATTCTTATAAAATCCTCACTAGACCCACTGGATATTAAACATTACCGCCCTATATCCTGTCTCCCATTGCCATCCAAAATTTTGGAAAAAGCTATCAACCAGGAGCTGATGGAATATATTGACACAAACAGTTCCTTGGACACAACACAACATGGATTCAGACCACGTCATTCAACAGAATCGGCCTTAATAATGGCAACAGAGGAAATCCGTAAAGTTATGGACAACGGAGTCAGAGCCATTCTTGTCCTTCTTGATCTAACGGCGGCATTTGACACCGTTAATCATAGAGTATTACTAGAAAGACTAAATTATTAGGAATTAAAGACTCTGCTTTAGCGCTACTTCACTCCTTTCTGGACTCCAGATCACAGCAAATCCACTGGGATGGACTTCAGTCTGAAGAGTTCTCTCTTCCTTGTGGCGTTCCTCAGGGATCGGCGCTATCCCCCACACTGTTTAATCTTTATGTAACACCACTGGCAAACCTAATAAAAGATCATGGGATAAAATTAGTATTGTATGCCGACGATACCCAGCTGGTGGTGTCCCTGACGCAAAGTGTCGAACTCACTGCGGAGAGATTCAGAAACTGCCTCTCCAGTGTGATGAGTTGGATGAGTATGAATTTTCTCAAACTCAACACAGAGAAGACGGAGGTGATTGAATTTGGTCACAAACCATCTATCTGGAACCACCTCTGGTGGCCACCAGAAGCAGGTGTCTGCCCAGTACCCAAACACAAAGTGAAGAACTTAGGCTTCCTGGTTGACAATGATCTATCACTAACTTGTCAAGTCAACCAGGTTACCTCGGCCTGCTTCTTGATGATCAAGGTTCTCCGGAAGATACTCCCTTTTATTCCTTTTTCCTTAAGAAAAACGGTAGTGGGGGCCTTAGTCCATCCCGCATAGACTATTGCAATGTGCTATATTCTGGGATTGGCGAATGACAGCTTTCGAAGCTCCAGTCCTTACAAAACGAGGCAGTAAGAGTACGGCTAGATCTCCCGAAACATCATCCTACTTCATCAAACATGAGGAGACTTCACTGGCTTCCTGTGCGAAGGAGGATACAATTTAAGACCTTATGCCTTGTACATAAAGCTGTACATGGAGGAGGTGCAGATGACATGAAGTCTCTTTTTCTTCATTATATTCCGACTCGTACACTGAGATCCACTAGTATGGGACTAGTTTGCCTATCAAAATTCAAGAGGGCCCGGTGGGGTGGTAAGGCCTTTTCATTTCAGGCAGCAAGATTATGGAACACCCTACCAACAGAACTACGATTAAGAACAAACAAGATCCTGTTCAGAAAGGCCTTGAAAACCTGGCTCTTTACCAAATCTTAGACTTTCTCCGCACACCTCCTTCTATCACAGCGCCAAGACGCCTCGGCATAAGTGCGCTTAATAAATATCTCAGTCAGTCAATCAGACAGGATCTACAAAAGACACATGACAGCTATGCAACTGAACATTTACCCTCTTCCACTGATGCAGCACTACTGATTCCAGCTGCCAGTTGGCTTCCTAAAGTCAGAGATCTGGTAAGAGAAAAGCTGGAGAACTAAAAAGAATTTGGTCCCTCTAATCGTGCACCGGTTCCAGTGCTTGGACTGAAGGGTACTCGTACAGTCATTTTACCATCTTTACCTTGTCGCAAAGACAACAGATACATTTCTGTGGACAATGTCAAGTTACACTGTGTGGCCGATTCTGAATAGTGTCACACCTGCTGTTGTGTGCAGCTCAATTTCATTGGATCCTCTGACTTCATCATCTTCCACTGGTCCTTGTGTGGCTAATGAAGTCATGGACACTGTAATTGACCTTTCGCCCATCCACTCTCTATCTTCCACTACTGACGTTGAGTATACATATCATGCTGATGAGTGAAGTGCCGAACAGTCCTTGACAACATCAGACGGACCCAGCACTTCCACCTCTGATCAATCGACCCACGAGTGGCTACTTTGGAAATCATGCCAGCCTCTCCTCTGACACGTCCTCCTCGACATCCAGTTCGGTAGATTCACTAACTAAATTGAGTAGTTTCTTCTCTTGGTTCAAAAAGACTTACCTGGTCCCTCCATGGACCTACCTTTGGTTGGTGCTTATCCCGATTTTCCACTTCCTGTCAATTGGATTTGTGACCATGTTCTTCTTCCTCATCAATGGTCATTATTTGCCAAAACACTCTGCTATAAACTTGGTCGATGGAATTCTGGCCCCTCACACATCATCCCATATCATGAAATGTGATCAGACACTTGTGAACATTTCATCATACACGGTTGTGGATGGCATTGTTTGGGACAAAGTAGCCTTTGAAATCCACTGTCCGACCGAGGTACTCAGTGTGCCATACGTGTTTCGTGCCTCCGTAGGAGATGTGGTAACACGGGACATACATTCTGTACATGCATTGTTTTCTGATTTGAAATAATATGCTGCTTTTGATGCTGAAGATTTGTATTCAAATTCTGCCAATTATGGTGATGTCTTTTGCTATCAACATTATAGGCATCATTATTTGCACAAAACCAACATGTTAAGGCCTGTCTTTTATTACACGCAATGGGAACGCTGTCCTAATCCCGTAGAGGGGAGTTCTAAGACTCTTAGAGATAAATTCACTTATTTTACAGATTATGACACGTCTAATCCAGAATCTTATTTCTTTAAACTTCAATTGTCTTCACAATCCAAATGTATATTGACCTATACTAAAGTGATTTACTCCAAGTCATTTAGGACTAAATTAGCTACAGAGGTTTAAGATCGCTGGAAAGAGACCATTGATTTAAAATCTAGGGCACGTAGCCTCGGCAGGTTCAGGGAACTGAGGCTTTACATCGTGCCCACCTAATCCCAGCTCAAATTTTATTTTTAAATGATACAGTGTACCAGACCACTTTTTTTTGGCCTGGCTACTATCAAAAATGTAAACACCCCATCCATTCTGTCCTTAGCGGAATATGACGATTGGCGCACTCAAACAAATTATACTATAAAGGCATTGCAATCTTTGCTTCGAAATGACACTTTCAATGTCTCTGAAATTATTTCTTCTGGGTGGTTGGTGTGGCAAACAAATACATATGCATGCCAATTGCGTTTTTATAATGTTACGCCTGGTTTCGTTCAGACTAGACTTGATCCTCGTTATCCCCTCACACATTCGGTCACCACATACTCGGTGGGTAAATTATGTGAACAATTGGTTGGAACATTCCACGTTGGCATCAGTGAAACAACATCTTTCACTCTTGTCGAATGACATCAACCTGGCTGATTTCATCTTAGGACCTAGGAATCCTAGGTTTAAGAGGTTTATTTATGCCTGCTTACAATGAAATTCGGAAACTTTTGCAGATTGAGGCAGCTCTTCGTCTGCACCAAATTGATCAGGCGGATTTAGAAAAAGTCCTTGCCGTAGTAGACAATAGCATCAACACACTTTCCTCACGCATTTAAGTGTTGGATAATATTGTTTCGTCTGTTATTGATATTGTTCAAAGTGATGTTTCTGTGTTATATCATGGTCAAAATCAGTTAAGGTCTGTTATGCAATTTGCATGGACATTGTAAACTCTTAAAATGGGATAAGTACCTTTGGATTATTTGAATGCCACTGCTCTGCTTTTACCATTTAATTTAAATGATAAACAAAAATGTATGTCCATGAAGGATGCTACATATACACTCTTGCATATTGAACAATTAGAGCCCTTGCCGTTCTTGGTAGTGGAAAATGGCTCTGCTGTTTCGTTAATTCATGGGGTTATCTCTCCCTTTTTCGCTGTTTCAATTTAAATCACGCATGCAACATTTTCCACTTGGCCATTTTGGACCACTGGGTAGTGTATTTCTACATGAATTGTGGCCCCTACCTTTCACTTACAGATGTCAGAGGTTGGGTAAGGAAGTCTTTCTTACAGGGGAGGACTGTGATTCCACAGTAGGACATTCCCTGGTTTATAAACGTGTTAAGTTGCAAGGTGCTTGTAATGTGTCAGCGCCCAATCTTGCTTGTTTTTTAAAAGGAACCCCAGTACCATCAATAATTCCCACTTTTACGTTTCTTACGAATGGCAGTTATCCTATTTTGAACAATCAAGACTGCTGTGGTTTACGGGCGCGTAACTTGTTGTAGCAATGTACTTTTTTCACCCCCGCATGTGAGTCTAGATTGCTCCATTTGGCCTTCCATTCCGACTTTGAAAATAGATTTTAACATGTCGTGCAGGCTCAAAGCACTATTATTCCAACAAGAGGTGGCTCCCACTTTGGCCCTAGAGACCTTTGAGTTACAGGTGGCTAGGACTTCTAACGAGATACAGTCCCTTCTGAATACTAACCTCCCACTTCACTTTGGAGAGCGTATACATCAAATATTTAATGCGTCTGACACTAAAGGCCTTGCAAATTTTTTAAATAGTTGGGATCTGACCTTGTGACTTCTTTTCAGATGATATTTGGAATAATGCCAGCTTTTATTCATTCTATTTTTCCAGCGTCTTCGGAGGGTTCCCCTTAGTATTGGCGTTAGGTGCTGGAATCCTGCTTCTCCTGTTCCTGCTGCGCAATGGCTGCTCATCTTGTGGTAATGCACAGACCAGGCCAATTGCAGCTGTACCATGATTGCATTCAACAGGTTTTTGGATGCTTGCCACTAGCAACGCCTGGTGCCCGTTATGGATTAACTTTTCGCTTTGCCTACTTTACTTGCGTGCAACCAGTATTTTACTGATGGCGATGCCCCTTCTATTGGGCAATGGATATATGCCTCTCCAACACATCATATCCAGTCCTGGATTTTAACCAGTTGATGGGTCCTTAGAGACTCATGACCAGGCTTGATCTGGGCATGGCCGTATGGCCCGTGCGGCTGCACTTGGAGTATTGGCTGAACGGGATGTCTGTGTGGCTGTGCAGAACGGCCTGCATCAGAGTTTCAACAAATATAACGCACGTTGCCCACTTATGCTGTTAGAGGCGTCTGATCAAGTTAGTTCCTTCGACTTACTTAATTGGATGGCATCCCTTTTTTCTACCAACAATAAAGATGATCTGTTGAAGAGAATTGCATTCCTCGGTTCACACACCCTGATGGATTCACCACCTCCTTCATAATAACTTTGTTATACCTCAAATGGCACTCTTTAACCTCTTCAATGCCCATGACGAGCTGGTCTCGTCATGGGCCGCGGTGGCGCTGTGCCCATGACGAGACCAGCTCGTCATAAACCCCGCCCGCTAATACAACGGCCGGCACAGGGCGGGGAAAGGGGCGGGCACTGAAGGGGTTAAATAGGCCCAAAAGACAACGGTGAACTTTTTTTTGGGGGGGGGGATTTTTATTTTTTTATGAATTTGTTTATTTTGTTGCGAAAAACACTTTGAACTCTGCTTGCTTTTTGAACTCTGTTTTGGTCCTTTTTCTATGTCCTATGACCTTACCAAGGGGAGGGTGTTATATGGCCCTTAGGGACATTTTTTGACATTGCTAAGTTAACATGAACTTTGCTGCCATGATGCTGCTTTGAGCATGTTACTACATGACTTTGTTTTTGCAAGACTCTGTTTGGGCCTTTCACATGAGAATGGGCTGCTTTTCGCGTTCTCTGCCTTTCCTGGAGTTTAGTCTGAACACGATGTGCAAGGTCGATAAACAATGCCCCTTGTTATTCTGGTCAGTCCCTAGCACCTAAACATAACATGCTACACACTGCTGCAATACTGAAGACTCGTGCTTTGATATTATGGAGTTGCATGTTGTTTTAACGCACTTGGAAAAAGCTGTTCCATGGAGAAGAGCTCCGCTTTTCCTATGATGTAAACCTTACATCCAGGGTTTAAGGTATGGGGTCTGCTACCAAAGACATGAGATCTTCCTTTATATAAAATAAACTTCTTCTAGTCAAAAAGGGGAGGGTGGTTAGGCCTCATTGTCCTTTATCCACAGTCTTTATATAATGACTTCCCCCTTTGTACTTTATGGCATTGTAACAATGCTAACTATGCTTAGTTTATGCATTTTGCTGCTGGTAGGGGCTCGTATACTGTATTGTAGAGCACAATCATTAAAATAAACATTCTGAACTTTTGGTGACTCTGCATATTCTTATTGTGGACAAATACGAGTGAGTGAGCAAAAGAGTATGTCTTGCTGCCACGATTCTTGAGAGAGTAGGGAGTGTTGTATTCTGGGTTGTCTAATCACTTGTAGCTTTGTGATATTTGGAGGAGAACGAATGAGACACTATAGCTAGTCGGTTTTGGGAACTAATGTGGTAGGTTCGTACACCCCTATACACTGAGGTCCTGTTTTCCTGCGCATAGTTTTGTGTATGTGCAGAATCCCTGCAACAGTTGAAGTAGGGAGGTTTAAAAAAAAACTAACCTGAAATGCTTAAAATGGATATCCAATACTCTTTCCAAACTAGCGAGTCTGGCTAAAGAGATATTGGAGTTTAATAACACTCCTAGCTGCAGCCAACCAGAGACCTGGGGGGTTTTCTAACTAGCACAAGCACCCACAATAAAATGCGAAAGAAGGCAACTAGATAAGTGGTCCGATGACCTCACAAACACTGCTTTTGTTTTAAAAAGGGAACCAAGAAGGATAGTTAAGAGCATAAGAAACACCAACGCTCCAGAACATACATGGAAGAAAATAAACAATTTCAAGAAGAAATATAAAATACAAATCTGGGAGGACCGGCAAATGTATAAAGATGGATTTTGGACAAAACGTCTTTTTAATGCCAAATAATCAAATACGAGAGACTTCTAGGATACAGTGAACAGCATCACAATAGTTTCATGAGTAATAAACAATTCTAGTGTTCAGAGGATGCCGGAATTGTTCATTTAACCAAATCATTCACCAAAGGAACACCCCCAGGTTATCCAGAGCAGGAAAATAGCTACAAGTACAATATGAGTAAATCATGCATTGCTCTGGATTGTCCACTTGGGCAAGCTACTGTGTATTATCCAACCAAGAAGGTTGCAAATGTAAAAAAAAAGACATGGCGAAGGGATGGAGCTCCAGGGCCAAAGGGCACTCCACAGTCTATTTTCAATCTTAACCCTGAATACTGTGCAATCCCTCTGTCTGCACTATGAACACAATTCCCAGAAGCTGGAAAAAAATCAATTAAAAAATCCGGTCTTTAAGGGTGGTCTGACCCTGCTAACTATAGGCAAATAGCATCAATAGACTTTAAAGCTAAATGTTACGCATGGCTGATCCCAGGTCAGCTATTTGAATGGTCGAAGAACAATAATCTAATTCCACTAAACCAGACAGGGTTTGCAGAGGATTTGGAACAATCACAAATACCTTAGCAATTACATGATTAGCAGACAAGTGAAAGCACTTGCGGAAAAACTTACATCGATGCTTCATGGACTTTAAAGCAACCTTTGAGCAATAAGATTGGAGCTTGTTGTGGACAAAATTAAGCATGTGGGGTCTCCCAGTTAGAATACTTTAAGCCATAGTGAAGCTATACATGAAAAATTGGATTCAAGTCAAACTAGCTGATGGCTCAAGACTATCAAGGAGAATCACAATCGGCCTTAAATAAGGCTGTGTTTTAGCCTCACACCTGTTCAATCTGTTCTTGGCAGATTTCTCCTCATGACTTGATCAGGTAAAAATTCCCAACCTCCTCATCTGGACACTGTGGGGCATATTTACAAGCTGGCGATAAAAAATTATCGCCGATTTTGCGGCCGTTTTCGGCCGAAAAGCGGCGATAATTTCATCGCCTAATTAGCAAGGCCACGCTAACATGTGAAACCTTGCTTTAGCGTGGGGATTCCTAACGCCCAGCTTTGCATCTCTAATGAGATGCAAAGTGGGCGTTTCTGACCTAACATGACAGGAGAAATGCCGCTAAGCGACATTCCTCCTATCATCAAGCCCCACGCTATGAAGCATAGTGGCAGGAAAAGTAGCGATAATCCCTTTTATCGCTACTTTCCTTACGCCTGCTTCAGGACTGACTTAGCCATGATATCCTATGGAAGGTGGATATCATGGCTAAGTTTGTGAGTACCTATCATCAAGCTAACGCCACATTGCGTGAGATTATCGCTGGGATTCCAGTGATAATCTCACGTTAGGCAGTTAGCGTGAGGATTTTTATCCCTTTTGATATAAGCGTTGCTAATAGCACGCTATCTCAGCGATAAAAAGCCACGCTAGCTGGCGATAATTATCCTAGCGTTAAGTGCGCTTAGCGATAATTATCACCGGTTGTTGCTGATATGCCCCTGTGTGTGTGACACATCTTTCCTATACAGATGACATAGTCTTACTCAACCAAACAAGAGTGGGAATTCAAAGAGCACTGAATCAGCTAGCAAACTATGCCAAGATTAACCAACTTAAAATTAACACACCGTAAACAATGTCAATCAGGAATTGACCTGGTCCACATCTTATAATTAAGCTCGGTGAAGAAATCCTAGAGGAGATCAGCAGTTACAAATACTCGGGTCTGTACATAGACAACAGATTGAACTTCCAAAGGCACAAACAGTACGTTGTTAAAAAAAGGTAACGGCCCGATTTACATGTTCTGTTCCCAGGCACGGGCCTTCCTTCCAGTCACTATTGGCGGGCATAGCGGCAAAACTGCTGCCAACAGTGGCATATGCAAGTGTGGTGTTGCATGGTAAAGAAGCATCACTTTTGGATAGACTAAAAAGCAACACAATCAACAGAGTATTTGGCTTTCCACAGAAGGCTTCTCCTGCCAAGGTTTGCTTGGAATTTAGTCCTACGCAACAAATTCTAGGGCGGAGATACTCAACAATAAATACAAGGTGCAAAATCAGTTCACATCGAGCCAGTTTACTAAATAATGCGTTATGGCAGGCTCAGGAAGCAGATCCCCCCCATTCCACACAAAGCAAATACCAGAGATCATCCAAAAAGATTGTGGCATTCAGCATCCTCTGATGACCATCATTCAACAACATATGACAATTGCATAGCTTAAAAACACTATAGAACTATATGACACCCTGGCAGTTTGAACTCTCAGTACGAAAGGCCCGATCATGATGATTTTATGATTTCTAAATTTAACTATTATTTTTTGAATTAATAGTACTATGTCACTTATTTTATGGCATTATGATGTTTCTCTGAAGGCATTTATTTATGGTATTATGGTGGTTCTCAACTAGATAAAACAAATAGGACTACTTCTATTGTTAATTGAATTACTATTGATTAGATTCTAATGGTAACTAGACATTATGGCAGTTTTACCTTGGATTAAAAGATGTTTTTGCAATGTCATATTAATAACTGATTCAGGCGCGATTACATCGTGCTCCAATGGCAATGATAGCCTAGAAGTCTTACTTCACAAATACAGCTCTCTCTGTTGCACTGTAGTATTCTTATAGTCTTTATTAACTTAAACAATAACGTATTGAATTTGAAAAAGTTGATACTCCGACTTGCAGGGGACTGATATGCAGATGTTGGTGCTTACAGCACCAAAGTTTGCACCTTCTGTTGATTACCGTTCATTTTCCCCCGTATAAAAGTCCATCAAGTCTGACCGCCTGAAATTTGTCAGGGATTGTGGTTTTTATCACACTTTATAATTACAGGATCCAATAAAATCTGCGTAATTTACAATTCGATATGTGTGGTAACAAGAGTTACTCCGCGCAGTGGAATTTATTGGGCTACTTATAAAGAGGGTTTAATTCTTTCAACTCAAATAATAGGGAATTCACAAATTGTAATTTACTGTTAAAGCCCACATTCCTTCTCGCAGCATCTACCGAATTGTGCACGCTGGCTCAGGAGGGACTTGGCTGGGTTTGCACAGAAAGGATAAATGTTGATGCGTGTTCTTAAGGTCACTCTTCTGAAATGGCTCATTCTCTTTTTCTCATAGTATTAAAGCGTTGATTTTCTTCCACATCACAACGACACATTATCCTTGTTTCTATATAGGCATGTTGATGGATAACTCGCAAGAAAGCAAGTGTTTGCAAACCATGTAAATTTTTTGTTGAAAACTGTAGGGGATGAAACTGAATGTTTCTCTTTAATTTAAAACTATGGGGCATATCAGCAACAACCGGCGATAATTATCCCTAAGCGCACTTAGCGCTAGGATAATTATCGCCGGCTAGCGTGGTTTTTTATCGCTGAGATAGCGTTCTATTAGCAACGCTTATTTCAAAAGCGATACAAATCCTAGCGCTAACTGCCAAACGTGAGATTATCTCTGGAAATCCAGCGATAATCTCACGAAGTTTGGCGTTAGCTTGCTGATAGGGCCTCACATACTTAGCCATGATAGACACCTTACATAGGATATCATGGCTAAGTCAGTTTCAAAGCAGGCGTAAGGAAAGTAGCGATAACAGAGGTTATCGCTACTTTTCTTGTCGCTATGTTGCTTTGCATGAGGCTTGATAATAGGAGAAATGTCTCTTAGCGATATTTCTCCCGTTATCCTGGGAGGAATGCCCACTTTGCATCTCATTAGAGATGCAAAGATGGGCGTTCGGAATTCAGGCGCTAAGGCAAGGTTTCACGCGATAGCTTGACCTTGCTGATATAGCGATAAAATTATCGCCACTTTTGGGCCAAAAACGGCTGCAGAAGCGGCGATAATTTTGTATCGCCGCCTTATAGATATGCCCCTATGTAGGTAATATGTCTTGTTATAAAACCCATCTTTGTGTTTACATGCAAATGTCAAAAGTACACTTTTTCGTTCACTCTGAACGTAATCTTTTGTCTAATATTTTGTTTATGTCTCCCATGAGCGTGACATCTCAAGTTAAGGAATGAATATCCCTACTCAAATCGGCTTCATACATAGTGATTAGACTAGTTGGTAGTGAGACCCCCGAAAATTCCTTACTGCACATATAAATTCTTTTCTCCATAGCACTTACTTTCACAGGATTCTGTTTCTCAGCAGAGTATTTTAAAATGCCTTTTCTTTGGTTGGTGAATTTATGTCTGTGTTTTATTTTGGATGGGCAAGGAGGTAAATGCAAGAATGAGTCACTGGGTGGCTAAATGGCTGCAAAAACCAAATTTGAGCGACATACTGCCTACATATTCAGTGACTCAGTGCAAGGATGACAGCAGACTTTCAGCCACCTATTGACTCATTTGTGCAGCACATATTTGCCGAACCAGACCTAGTAGCTTTATCAATATTTTATTTCTGCACGCTGTATGGAATGAATTGATGGGTGAAGTACTTCTTTCAACATGACTGACTGCTCAAGTGAGGTAAAAAACAAGCATTTGCAATGCAATCGGTCTCGCCTTTGGGACCCTATATGTATTTAGCTATGCAACACATTAGCCCGGGTGCTGAAACATCTACTTCTCTTTAACATGGAGGGAAAGTAAGCACCAAACTGCGTGACATGCCAGGTATGGGAAAACATGGAGAGAAATATTGCCTTTCAGTGAGAAATTGTATAGTCCAAAGCTCTGTGTTTAATTTAAAATCAGGGCCTTCGGTGATCATATCACTGAAAATTCAAGATTTGAAAAAAATATTATTGTCTACGGGTGCTCATGGAAGACAATTTCTATGGACTGGAATCTAGAGAATGCTAAAGTGATTCTGGCATTTTACTGACCTCTGCTGGTCATTTTCTTTCAAGACGGTTAAATAGAGGCAGGTGAACAGAAAAAAAAGGCCTTAAGCGGAAGCAGACAAGTCCTAGGGCTGATCTCCAGAGCCCACAAAGTACATACACATATAAGTATATACTAAAGTATATACAAGAGGTCTCGAATGCTCGACCTAAAAACAGGCTTTGTTTCTCAACAGGGAAAGCACCCACAATATTAACTTCAACAGGTTCCCAGACTGCATACACAAAGTCATACAGAGATTTTCAATTAATTTGTGGGAACTGCATCCCTAAATTAGACATATTACAGGACAGCCACAATATTGATGGAGAAATATGTGTAAATCTGAAATAGAAATGAACAACTGACTGCAATGCCGAGATAAAAATGGCTGACAGCATATTGAGGGGCTTTAATTTAACATCACAAAGTATTGAAAGGTTTAATGTAAAACCGAAAAAATATCAAGCTAGGGAGACATTCTAACAATTTTAACTACATGGATTGTTATAAAATAAAAAATGTGAAATAATAATATTTATATAGAGTGGAATTTGATTTTAGAATCGCCCGCCGGAGGGAGCCAAAAAATAGGTGAAAATTTGATGAGACAAATCAAGAAAAAGTTACTGACCAAGCACATAGGAAGATATAATACCTTCCACATGGCAATCAGCTGTGTGCTGCCATGTCCCACCTAATATAATAAGGTCAGCTGCTACATAGTTGCTTAAAGTGAGCCAGTATGCTATCATATGTACAACAGTGCGTAGAAATTGTTTCTAACTTACCCTATCTGCACACAGGTACCACAGGTAGGACCTATAAAAAGTTGATTTTGGCCTGTGGTTGCAATCTAATTTAATTGAGCAGCCAAAAAATAATCACCCTTTCTGTTTGACTGGAATGTGACTATGTAGTGCTTTACTAAGAATAAGTGGTGGTATTCAGTGCTTAATTTGTGCTGGTGTTTTCTGTTGCTCAGCACCAGCACTTATTTCCAAACGCCGGCACCTATTAATAAGAATCCACAGTTGTTTTTGCATTTGTCACCCCGAGTGGGACGGGAATGCCCAGACGTGGGTCCCGTGTTCTCCATGCCACTGGGAGAGGAGTTGGCCTAACGGTTAGGGTGCTCAACCTCGGACCTGGGGAACTGGGTTTGAGTCTTGGTAATGACGCTGAACATCCTGTGATTCTGGGTAAATCACTTAATCTCCCCGTGCCTGACAAAAAATGAATGTGTGTCCTCATGTAATGTAACTGGTGCTATGTAAAGCGCTCTGATACCTGATTGGATTCGGGTCAAGTTCACGCTATATAAAACTCTGCATAAAAAACCCCCAAAACTGTTGATTTTGCACTTTTCACCCCGAGTGGGACGGGTATGCCCAGACGTGAGTCTCGTGCTCTCCATTCCACCGGAATCAAGCTATCCTGGCTGAAGAGGGGTGAATCCCCGAATCCAGTCCTAGGATGCTTGTCTCCAGTCTAGGGAGGACCTGGCTTGGCAGTTCGGGCTTGACTGTTCCCATGAGGCATAGGGTCAAGACTGATTTGCACATGGCTGGGTTCAAACTGGAATGTCATGGTGAGCAAAAAAATGATGGATTTAGGCCCAGATCTCTGTACTGGGGTGAATGTATGACATTGTTCTGCATTCTGTCCATCAACTGTTGATTTGCATTTGTCACCCCGAGTGGGACGGGTATGCCCAAACGTGGGTCCCGTGCTCTCCATGCCACTGGAATCTAGCTCTCCTGGCTGAAGAGTGGTGAAACCCCAAAACCGGTCCTAGGATGCTTGCTTTTAGTCCAGGGAGGACCTGGGTTGGCAGTTTGGGCTGGCCTGTTCCCATGAGGCATAGGGTCAAGACTGATTTGCATATGGCTGGGTTCAAACTGGAATGGCATGGTGAGCAAAAAAACAATGGATTTATACCCAGATCTCTGTACTGGGGTGAATGTGTGACATGGTTCTGCATTCTGTCCATCAACTGTGGTTATTGCATTTGTCAACCCGAGTGGGACGGGTGTGCCCAGACGTGGGTCCCGTGCTCTCTATGCCAATAGAATCAAGCTATCCTGGCTGAAGAGGAGTGAAACCCTGAAACCGGTCCTAGGACGCTTGTTTCTAGTCCAGGGAGCACCTGGCTTGGCAATTCGGGCTGGACTGTTCCCATGAGGCACAGGGTCAAGACTGATTTGCATATGGCTGGGTTCACACTGGAATGGCATGGCGAGCAAAAAAACAATGGATTTAGGCCCAGATCTCTGTACTGGGGTGAATGTATGACATTGTTCTGCATTCGGTCCATCAACTGTTGTTTTTAAAATTTAATTGAGCAGCCAAAAAATAATCACCCTTTCTTTTAGACTAGAATGTGACTATGTAATGCTTAACTAAAAATAATTGGTAGTATTCAGAGCTTAATTTGTGCTGGTGTTTTCTGATGCTCAACACCAGCACTTATTTCCAAACGCCGTCACCTATTAATAAGAATCCATCTCATGGTGGAGCTGTGTGTGTATTGTTTAAGCAAAGTGCATTAGTGGGGCAGTTACATGTTTAATACATCTTTCTTTTGTGTTTTAACTCTTTATTCAAAAAATCCAAAGAAGCATTACATTGAAGCAGGACATAATACCAGAAGGAGGAGAGGGGAGGTTTTACGGAAAGGGCGAATCAAGCAGAGCACATATTACATATGTTGTGCTCAAGAGTGTAATACCTTGGTAACAGGATCACATGTATCCAGCTGGACTGGATGGGGAGTGGGTTACCTAGTTAGTATCCAATCGGACACTCACCTTCCCCCGGGCCTAATTGAGGTGGGATGAAGGAGGAAGAAGGATGTCCTATGTTATTGGCAGGGGCTGGTGCTTCAGGGGAGGGTGGTGTGGCTGCAGCTCAATGGAACAGGGTATGTTTTGTCCGAGGGGTCAGGGGCGTGAGAGGAGGAAGGGGATAGCAGTGAGGGGGTAAGGTGGAAGAAAGGGGGAGTGGGGATAGGGTGCTCATGGGGTGGGGTGCCCATGGGATTAGGGTGAGTGTCTGATGCCCAGGGGAAAGGTGTTGTAATCTGTACAGGATGACACTTGTAGCCATGTTGTAGGTTTCAAAGCCTTCTTTATTAGTTCCAGTTCCAGATCACTTCAGACAAGGTTCAGCCACGTACCAGCTTCATCATTAGCCTATCTTAGGCCCTTGTTACAGCCTCTATGTCAGCCCATGTAACAGCCCCACCAGGAGCAGCCTTCCTAGCTGCTCAGCCCATCACCAACTGTCATCACTCACCCACAAAGGCACCCAGGCATTCCACGCATCACAGTCACACCAACATTCCGTTACCATCTCTCACTCTGGCTGAGCAGCTAGGAAGACCTAGGCTAATTACAATTAAGTAAAACTCAGGATATAACATTATCCCTTTCCTTTTAAAATGAAAACAAAGTAAAACATCACTAAAGCAAGAACAAAGCAAATTAAAGAGAAGATAGGAAAAAACGACATATCATAATATAACATGCATCAACATTATCCATCCTCCCTCATGAAGAGTATTATACCAATTTACAACGCACCTAACACTGCGTACTTTGGGGAAGACTTAACACTGTCTAACTAGCAGTGACCCCCTCCTTCTTTCCCCTGAACATACTAAATACACGTAGTGAAAGATGAACACATACTAAATACACGTAGTGAAAGATGAACACACCACGACAAACACCCGAGGCCATAAACAGACATCAATGGTGAACCGACACTACAAATACACGTGTACCACAATATGGACCACATAGAGGGTACACACAGTGAGGCGCAGGGCGACTTACACATGACCACAACTGAAGCGCAAGGCGACTTACACAGGACAACACGTGATGCACAAGGCGACTTACACACACAACAACATCTGAAGCGCAGGGCGACTTACACAGGACAACATGTGACGCGCAGGGCGACTTACACACATACAACATCTGAAGCGCAGGGCGACTTACACAGAACAACACGTGAAGCGCAGGACGACTTACACACAACACAAAGAAGTGGGAAACCACCCACCAAGACCATAACCACCCTCACATAAGAGAAACTGTGGCATACACAAACAATGTACCCTTGTACATACATCAGGAATAACACCCACTGGTATAAAGATGATAATCCATATACCTAACCCCATGTAGAGGTCACTAACTGGGACTAGAACCCAACCACACCCCTTCTTCTAAGGGATAAACTGTGATGACAACCCACCATGAGACTAAGACGTCCCATCTAACAACAGCATAAAGCAACTGTGGCATCACGAGATAAATAGAACACTGCAGAACACTGAGCCCTACGCCGGTGAGCGACCTCTCACCTGAGTAATACAATGTGCAATAACATCACCTTTTTAAATCAACAGAATTTTAGGACCTCATATCTGTGTATCACTCCAGCACTATCGGTTTCACTGATCAAATTCCCTTTATCCTTGGCCCCACGTCTGTGTGCAAGAATTAACCAAAAGTATAGTGCGGATAACAAAGTACCTGTGGTTTCCTGGTGCTGGGGCAAACAAAACCTGAAGACAACCAGAGCATTAGAGTGATCCCACGACGAAAATGCCAAAATTGTCACTCAACGCTTGCGGCAGTCAGTATGACATCGTGACCCCTCAACAATATACTCACAGTGCTTGTAAACGATACGCGGATTCTGGCACTACAGCGCGGGAACTTTGAGAGTACCCTTACTTCGTTGAACAACTCCTCTGCGCCTCTGTTTTTTTATAAAAAAACAAATCTCTGCTATACTGCTGGCAGAGATGAAGATCCTGTGCTGCAACTTCGGTCCTCCTCCCAACATCGATGCATACCACAAAAATTTCTTGTGTTGTACCCTGAGACCACGACGATATACTAAAACTTTATTTAAAGATAAACGAACAGCGTGGTTGGCAGCAAATATCATGCATGGCAATGACGAAGTCAAACACCGCAGATAGCTTCCAAACTCAAGATGGCGGCACATTTTTATTACGACCGCCGGGTGGCTCACGGCACGCTGTAGCTCCCAAAGCGTCTAATGTCAGAGCTCTGCACAGTAGTCAACGTCACAGAGGATCGAAGAAAGTACTCGCGCAACTCCAAGAATAATGTGAGTGGCACGTGCATATTTAAATTTTAACTTGCAAACAACCGTTGTTAAATCCAAAAAGATGAGGGCAGTTCATTGACGAAATAAAATGTTCACTAAAACTTGCCATTCTCTCGACAGACCTCATGACATTAAGCCCCATCTGCCCCCTTCTGTTGTCTACTGCAGTCGGCAGTGAGAGCACATAAACAACGTATTTCGACCGATGTCCATCACACATATGCCACACCTCACAGACGGCTTGTACACCCAGCACAACATCTATTACGATAGAACAAGGCACTGTGTAGATTCATGAAGGCAGAGATACACCAGAATCTAACACCAAAGTCAGACGTCACATTTCCTTTAACTCCCTTGCCTTTTCCGGATTATCTTCAGAACAAAACAGATCAAAACAAAATGATCTCCAGGCACATAACTTCAGCAGCATTCAGTTTGCATATTTATACATTCTTTGTGCCAACAAAACACCAATCTTTGCAAAACCACACTGCTCCTGTGTGGTACCTGTGAATTGGTTTCACTGAGTTGGTCCACAACTCACATCTTGAACAGCCACTCTGCTTTACTTCACTGAGTTGGACCACAACTCACATCTTGAACGGCCACCGGATACATCCATACGGCAGATTTAAAAGGAAGTGGTAGGGTGACAAGCAGTCATTTCACACCCTAACATACAGACCATACCTTTGGTCACGTCCATGGAGTAAGATCAGGCAGGTCACAGATTGGGGCCGTCCGATGACTGGACACTGGTGGGGCCAGCTTGCCTTTTACTCCATACTGTTACATGTACATTTCTTCTTTTTTACTTTGTAGTTGCGCTGGTTCTCACAGTTTCTTCGTAGTTGCGCTGGTTCTCACAGTTTCTTTGTGGTTCCTTGGTTTCTGTTCAGTCCTTAAGTACGCTTGGGTCCAGGCCCGCTCGTCGCCAAAATTAATATGTTGTAATCTGTACAGGATGACACTTGTAGCCATGTTGTAGGTTTCAAAGCCTTCTTTATTAGTTCCAGTTCCAGATCACTTCAGACAAGGTTCAGCCACGTACCAGCTTCATCATTAGCCTATCTTAGGCCCTTGTTACAGCCTCTATGTCAGCCCATGTAACAGCCCCACCAGGAGTAGCCTGCCTAGCTGCTCAGCCCATCACCAACTGTCATCACTCACCCACACAGGCACCCAGGCATTCCATTCATCACAGTCACACCAACATTCCGTTACCATCTCTCACTCTGGCTGAGCAGCTAGGAAGACCTAGGCTAATTACAATTAAGTAAAACTCAGGATATAACAAAAGGGCTCTATCCCAGTGCAATAAGCTGGTCGTGGTCAGTTTTTTTACAACTTTCACTTCGCTGTGTCATGGAGGAATGGCATCCATGTCTGTAGGAATGTCTCTGCTCTACCCTGTAGGATATATATCCCACGCTGGTGGGAGGCCACCTGAAACATTGCTACCAGCCACTCCGATTGTGACAGTGTGTGGGTGAGTGCCAGTGGCAGAGGATGGAGATTTGGGCTGTTACCAGGGCTGTGTGCAGAAGGTGGCACTGAGTGCAGGAGAGGTCTGAGGAGGCCCCAATGTCATGCAGTAGAATCATCGAGTGGGGGAAAGTGATCCTTAGCATCATGTTCTCCTCTAACACCGTCCTCACCACATCCCAGAAAGTTTGATTAAAGGGGTAATCACACAATACATTCACTAGGTCACAGCGGCTGGTGGGGTACCATCAACAGTTTGTGAGTGGCAACATTCCTGCCTTATGCAGCTTTGCCAGGGTCCAGTGCCAATCATGAAGTGTTTTGAAGAGATAACATTTCAAGTGGGCTTCCCGTGTCCCCATGTCAAGTGCCTCCATTATTTCTGCCCAGCCATCCACCTCGTATCCCGCCTGCAGATGGTTTCCCCATTTCGAGTCGGAGGTTGAAGAGGAGAGGGAGTGAGAATAAGTAGCGGTTCAAGAGGTCATAGAACCCCACCATAAACCCTCGGTAATGGCCCCACGTCCTAAGGTAGGATACTACAGATGATGCCTGCAAAGCCGCAGCTTAAGTTGCAGCCACACTTGTTGGGGAGATAGGCCAAACTCCTTGCGTATCCTTTCAAAGATATTGAGGGTCCAGTCTGCGATGACCTGGTCCAGGCTACGGATGCCCGTCGCTTGTCACTGTTCCCAATTGAGGGCCAGCCCTCCAAGGCATAGGCAGTCATTGCCCCATAGGGGTGCGTGCACATGAAGAACGGGATCCACTCAAAAGAGGTTATGCGCATAGTGCCACGATAACTGCATGGCCTACAGCATCGGGTTTTCAGGATATCTTGAAGGTTTGCCTCCCTTGTACAAGGGGTCAAGTCAATGCCGGCTTGACAACAGCAAGTGTTCCGAGACCCAGTGCAGTGGGTTCAGCATCCCAGGGAGCATGTAAGTCATCTGCGATAAGTGGATAGCCAGGCCTCCACATGAGGTGTGCGCCAGGAGTTTGATGTAGGCCAAGTGGGTTTGGGAGGACCCCCAGACAAAAAGACTGGATCCCCACATCCACTGACCATAGCCAGGGGGACCAAGAGAGGTAGCATGCCAAGGGCATATGTAAACCTCGGGAGCTTTACCATATGCACTGCCTGTAGCTTCCCCCAAATGAGACCACTTTTTGAAATCCAGTTTCATGCAGGCTGGGGAGGGTGCAGGTTGTCCGCCACCATATGGTCCATGACACAGTTGACCAAGATGCCTTGATACTTGAGGCACAAAGGCATCCATCGAAAGGAATAGCCATTGATAGCCCCCTCTTATCCCAGTTCACCTGGTACCTTGACAGGGCCATGAGGTCCGCTATAATGTCCAGCAGGGCTGGTAGAGAATGGCGGAGGTCCGTTAGGGTGACGAGTACATCATCTGCATACAGGTAGATCCTGGATGACCCTTCCAGCATGGGTACAACTGTGAGGAGTGGCAATTGGTGGCTGGTGACCAACAGCGGCTCCATTTCCAGAAGTAACAGTAGTGGTGATAATGGGCAGCCCTGATGTTTTCCGCTCGACAGGAAGCCAACATAATTGACCTGTGCTGGGGTGTTATCATACAGCCTTCTGACCTTGGCTATAAACTGATCTTTGAGCCTGAACCTCTTCAAGGCGGTGAAGCAGTACCCCCACTCGATCCTATTGAACATCAAGTGAGAGGGCAAGAGTCTCATCCAATAGGTATTCGGCCTCCCATAGGGCATGTGCAAGGGTGTGAAGGTGGCTCCTGGAGGAGCAATCGGGTACGAAGCCTACTTGCGTTGTTTATCAGGGATGGGAATCACCTTTCCAAAGCGAGACTCTAGTACTCCAGCAAGGATTTTAATATCTCCATTGAGTAAGGGGATGGGCCAATAGCTGCTACACAGACTGGAGTCCTTCCACAGTTTGGTGAGTATGATTATGGACCTTTTAAAAATAGTTTTTGGACTTTTGTGACCAATGGGGGCATTACCAATGTATGTGCATAAGTTATGATTCTAACACGTATGCCTATCACAACTATTACCTAATCACACAGGAATTACACGTTTATGGGGTAAAAACAGTTGTTTTACCCTCTCGTTGTGCATTCTGACACAGGCTCTTTATATGCAATAGGTCTTCAACATGCAGGCCTTATTATGCCTGTGAGTACTCCAACGGTTTCTAGCACAATACATTGGAGAGATTTGTCGATAAGCCTCTACTCTTCTGGATATACTTTCATGATTCTATAAGGTACACCCATGTCAATATTTACTAATCTAATTATAGGATGATCTATAGGTGCCTAGCTATATATCCCTCATGCCAATGCCGGTTAGGGCTGTCAAACCCACCTGTACAATTCTATCCTCTTTTATTTCTTTGAAATATGGTCTCTCCTGCCTCTGCCATGGTCTATTTATGCACTTGTATCCGTACAAGTGTTTGAATCTTTGCTCTGTAGGGTTCACTGTCTATCAAACCACTTCACTTATTTAATGGGCTAGTGTTGTGGTGTTAATTCTGAATGGTACATGTTTTATGGTTTGTTTTTAACTTGTACATATTCAATGTGTTTTTATGCTCAATATATTATGTCAATCACTGTAACATATAAGTGTGCATACTTGTCTAGTGTGTAACATGTCCAAGGATATACTTGTGTTTCTTTGTTTGAGTCCTGTGCCATTTTGTAACGTATTTAAGTTGGAATACTTTTGTGTCCTTATTTTGGTCTTTTTGTATGTCATTTTCAGTCCCGATGAAGTTTTCCTAGCGGGAAGGAAACGCGTTGGCTGAGCGTTGTTTTACTACTGAACTTTTGAAAAAGCAATTTGAAAAAAATGATTTTTTGATACTACACTGAGTCTATAGGACTTCCTTGCCTGGTGCAAACCCCTTGGAGCAATCAGGCATCGTCGCTTTCGACCTGGAGAGGCGAGATCCGTGGATAGCAAGACGTCTACATGGTCTGAGAGCGTGGCTTCCAGGATCTGAGATTCCTGGGAGATATCTCCCAGTGAGAGACCAATAAGTAGTCCAGTCTGGATTGGGTGTCATGTACGCCTACAGAGCGCGGTGAAGCGCCGGCAAAGAGAGATGTCCTGAGCACCTCTCCTCTCATCATCCTTGGTACCCTGCCAGCCACAGACACCTCTGCACCCACCCCACTGCAGTTACGTGGGGCACTCATAGCAGGGCCCGGGTACAGTTACCTTCTGGCCTACATGGTTCACATGCCCATATCTCCCCCAGCGGCAGAGAGGAGCGGCATTACCCCCCACCCCCGGCAACCACTAGACAGAGGTAGGCTGAGGTGGAGAAAGGGTCCTGGCTGTCATCTTGATAACAGGTTGGAGAGGTTCAAACCGGATTGTCAAAAACAAATGAGGCAACCCATTACAGTCACAGCAATCGGAGGGCAGCCCACCACAAGATCCGCACCCCCTTGACAAAGGCACAGAGGCTGGTCAAGTGGGGGAAGGTGAACAGGCCTCCATCTTCTCAATAGAGAGGAGGGCCATGCCTAGGACCTGCAGCGAACTGGGGTTAAACCCTCTCACTCCTAAATTCAGCTACCAGAGGGGGGCTCACCAACTATCCCCCTCTACCAGTGAGAGACATGGAGGACCCTTTACCCGAGTGCTTTGGAGCCCGGCGAGGTCCCTTACCCACCCAAAAAGAGAAGATGTACAGGGAATCTACCCAGACAAGGGCCCCAGACTATAGGCACACCCTTACACTCCTGGGGTGCAGGAGCAACAATGATGGGAGCTCACCACGGAAAGAATCAGACAACAGAAGCTGACCAACACTTTGAAAAGCAACATTTTAAAGTACACCACTGTGAAGCACTCCCTGGGATTGGCGAGGCCTGCTACTACAGTGCACAAATGAGCCTGCTGAGGCTATGGGTGAGGACGGGAAAAAGCCAGCAGCCACCTTGAAATGGGACAGAGGAGCCAGTGATGAATGCAGGGTGCAGCATCGCAACCAGCACAGGCAACGGTCAGTGTAGTACCTGGGGGTCACTGCATGGCCATAAGGGAACCAGGTGGGTGCCCTACCCCTTCATCCCCCCTACACCACACCTGAGACTTAACTCCAAAAATCATCCCCAGGAGCGAGGTCTTTGGGGCACCCCACACTACCCTATCACCCCTAGAGCCAGGGGCCACAGCACCTTCTACTAGGCCGCTGGCCACCGAACAGCGATTACCGGAGGCCCGCCCAGAAGCAGCATAGTAACGCGATGAATGGGGCCACACCTGAGTAAGTGGCCTGCAATATGCATACCCACCCCTAGCAGTGGGCTGACAAAGGAGGCCAGGGATGGGCAGATGAAAATATCCACAGAACTTTGTGCCTCGCTGATGAGAGAGTGGCTGGCTACCGGACAAGAACTGGCATGGCATCAGCTAGGACTGAAGAGAGGAGGCCTTGCCTGACCTGGGTCCCGACCGGTGGTGGGGAATCGAGGGGAAAGAAGCTCCAGCACCCCCCACTCTACTCCTCACAGGCCTGC
Source organism: Triturus cristatus (assembly GCF_964204655.1). Lineage (NCBI taxonomy): Eukaryota > Metazoa > Chordata > Amphibia > Caudata > Salamandridae > Triturus > Triturus cristatus. The sequence goes on along the minus strand of NC_140593.1, from coordinate 258,049,186 downwards.
CCCAGAACTGGAGATGCCATCTGGCAAATCCACCAGCAAAACCACTCAACAGCTGCTCATCTCAGAGACAGTCACTCAACATCATACCATGACAACAAGACGGTGAGCACCTGCAATAACTCCACAAGCTCACAGCAGGAAACCGTCATGGAGCACATTACGTGTGTACGTCGACGTCTGGAAGGAGTGAACTCTAAAGTATCAGACCTTGTGGCCAAAACCATCTGCTTGGACATATCAGGCTTCCAGGACTGGGTAGATCGGATGGAGCACTGGCTCATGGCTGCAGAAGACCACCTCAACACTGTTCCGAAGAGGGACCAGGAGCTCTTATATCGCAGGACCAAGATCACTGACTTAGAGGACAGAAGCCACAGAGACAATGTCTGCTTCTTTGGTTTTACAAAACGTGCTTAGGGCGGGGACCTTAGGTGGTTCTTCAAGGGTCTCCACCTCCCTTCACTGGCCTGACCTTCACCCCACCACTGGAACTCCAGTGGGCGCACCTTATGGGCTTTGTGCAACAGGACTAAATGGGGTAACATCGCCCCATTATAGTCTGCTTCCTCCTGCATGAGCAAGTGCGGCAGCTGCTAACTGTGGCCCGTTCACAAGGCCCCTATGACCACTAGGGGCAAAAGATCTGCATAGCTGTGGAATTTTCACAGGAAACCAATGACAGAAGAAAGGCACTCCTAGCCCTGTAGCCCCACCAGACCCACTGGAGCAGGCCAGTAGTTCAGGGTTCCTTTTAGGACTTAGAAAGCAGATCCAGCGCCCTTCAGTTCTAGATGTGTTCGAAAGATGTTGTTCGCGTGCCTAGATTTAACTTGTGGGTGAGGATGACTCCTAGACCCTACCTAACCAAAAGGTCAAAGGTTCCCTGGGGTGGCCCTATGGCCCTACACACCTTTGCAGCAGTTCTTGTGTGCCCTACTGCAAAGAATCACACAGTGCCCCTATCTTTCTAAATCCAAGCTGGAGATACCCTTCTCCCCTTTTGCACAGCCTATGTGCCTTAAGATGTTTTCCCAGGGTAATGAGCAACTCCTCCTCTATGGTCACTCCAAACAAGTTCTTAGGGCAGCTCTTCCCCACTGAGTTTGGTGCTTGAGTGGAAAAACAAAGGAATGGTGTCCTTCATGGCTCTTCTTAGGTCACAGACTGCTGCTCCAGACTTCTGCTTTTCCCTGGGTCCAGTAGTGTTCTGAATAAGGTGTTTGAGTGCCATTGCTTAATTGTGTGGGGACCTCAGGCCTATCCCTATCCAATAGAGAAAACCTTCACTAGGACCACTCTTCCAACTTTTAGAGCAATTCCCATGTTCCCTACTGCAAACAATCTCATGGTGCCCCTCATTCACTAAATCTAAGACAGAGAAAGGTGTGTGCCCACCTTGAGGAGTGGCCAGTTTAATAAGAGGTCACTCCAAACCAATTCTGATGGCAGCTCTTGCCACTGTGCTTAGTATCTTTGTAAATGGGAATGCAAAAGAAGGGGCCTTTCCAGGAGGCATCTGATATATATTTGTGACCGAGAAAGCCCCTTTATAGCAAATTTTCCTAAGTAAAAACCAACTGGTCTTCGTACTTGAGGAACAAAAACCTCCCCTCTCCCATGCCTAGGCATTTATCTCTGGGCTGGGAGCAGTTGTCACACCTCAAAATCTCATCGGGGCTTAGCACTCACTGGGCCACTGCTAGAGAGCTAAAGCAAATTACCCTCAACGAGCTTCTGGCGGAGATAAGTTAATTTTCCTTAATATTTACTGCAAATACAACTTCACCATTGAAAAGAACGGTTTCACCATATTTCTAGTCTCAATTCAGAGATAGAGGTTTCAATATTTAATACTGCTTCCAAGTGTTTCTCTATAGAGCAGCCAGTCTTCCTGTAGTGAAAATAGCTTATGGGTCCTAGTCCTGAGAAGAAATGGTAATTTCATTTCTCCATGTCCTCACGGCATTGTGGGCTGTTAGGCATACATAGTGGAGACTTATTCGTATTTATAAGAAGGTTTTCTGATTTCAAAAACTCTGATTTTGACAATATGGGATGCAGGTTTAAACTACAGCTACCAGGCTATAATGGCAGGCCTGGAGACATATTTGCATGGCCACTCTAGCGGAGGGCACAGTAGAGCTGTAATACATAGGGCACACTTAACTTTCCATGACATGGCTGTACATATACTATGGCCTTATGGCAAAGTTAAATATGCCAATTAGGGGTTAGACAATTTCAACATGTTTGAGGGTCAGAGCACAAGCACTGTTACCTGATTAACAGTGCCCAGTGAAGAGTCCAAACATTTGCAACATCAGTCACAAACATTGGAGGTGACCACACAAAAAGAGGCACTTTCCCACAGACAGAACCTTACAGAAAATGAAAAACATTTTATGGTGGACATTAAGCTTTGTAAATAGTTACTTGACAATTACAGACAGATTGGGAAAACATCTACAAAATAAATACAACTAAATTTGCAAGATCGAATTTCATGAAGCAACATTTTTATACTATTTCACAACAAATAAACACTCTTTCAAGAAAAAAAACAAGTGGGGCATTTGAGTATGATGCAAAAATGATGACGTAGCTAGTAAGTTAATTGACCTAGAAGAAACATTCAGCATGACTCTCCTGTTTAAGAATGTTTTGCTCACATTGCCACTGTTCTGAAATATTGAAAAGGAAACTTTGTTAAACAAGATACAAAAATGCACTGTTTTTAATAGAGGAATGTGAATAACCAGTGCTTTTTAGTGGATAGTGCTTGGGTAGAACATAGGATGATGCTCAGATTAGGATGAATACAAAATTCTATGACTGAACGCTGGGTGTACAGAATTATTGATACTGGCCCACGTTTCTCTGTGAATTTACTGTGATAATGAGTTAGTCCCAATGGAATGGGGAATAACAGTGCAAACACAGTTTTACAAAGCTATACTCAACACAAATTCCATGCTCAATAGGAAATAACTCTCACATTTAATAACTATTCTGAGCATATGCTAAGTGTGAGCTTGGGAGCATGGTGTGGGACAGAGGTAATGGGAGGAGGTTGGCTTGGGTGGGGGGCATTGGATTGTCGACTAGCAGAGCAGTATGAAATCTTCCCTAATCCATTTTAGAGGGTCAGATGGGAGCTGGCAAATGGAATGAGCTGTAATGCAGCCCTTTCCCAACAGAGATTTTACTAGCCAGAGCAATCACACTCTTAGACTTGGCAGTGAAACATCTGGAATTCCTGAATGGGTTGGGTGATCATGACACAACCATTGTGCAATATCTCTCTTCTTCTAAGAAATTGCTACTGTTGAGAGAAAAACATAAGATAGATAAGTAATATATGCAGCAGCTGTGGGAGTATAGAATGGAGAAACTTCATAAAATTGTTAACATTTCAGGGAGATGCATTTATGATGTACATCTTTGACAGCATTCTAAGCAGTCCCAAGAAGGCAGCAGTTCGAAAAGTTTCATGAGAAAAGGAAATGCATTCCTTGAATAGATATGACAGGCTGCAACTTTAATTAAACCATGCAATTTAGCAGGACCAACTGCTTCCTAAGTTCGGGTGCACATTTTTGATGCAAAACCAAAAAAACAGAGGTCCTGCTTCTAGGTGTAAGAAAGCCAAAGACACAAATGGTGGACGGAATGCAGAACAAATCAAACATTCATCCCCAGTCAAGAGATCTGGGCTACATACATTGTTCTTTTGCTCATTATGCCACCCCAGTTTAGACCCAGACATATGCAAATCAGTCTTGAACCTGCTCCTCGAGCTGCCAAGCCAGGTCCTCCCTGGGCCAGAAACAATCATCCTGGGACTGGTTTCAGGGTATCACCCCTCATCAGCCAGGCTAGCTTGAATCCAGTAGCACAGTGAGCCTGGGACCCACGGATGGATTCCCAGTGCACTTATGGTGAGATAGCAAAAGACACACAAATGATAGGCTGAATGTGGAACAAATCAAACATTCACCCCAGTCAAGAGATCTGGGTTAAATCCATTGTTCTTTTGCTCACCATGCAACCCTAGTTCAGACCCATACATATGCAAATCAGTCTTGAACCTGCTCCTCGAACTACCAAACCAGGTCCTCCCTGGACCAGAAACAAGCATCCTGGGACTGGTTTCAGGGTATCACCACTCATCAGCCAGGCTAGCTTGAATCCATTAGCACAGTGAGCCAGTGAGCCTGGGACCCACGGATGGATTCCCAGTGCACTTATGGCGAGAAAGCAAACGACACACAAATGATAGGCTCAATGTGGAATAAATCAACTATTCACCCCCAGTAGAGAGATCTGGGTTCAATCCATCGTTCTTTTGCTCACCATGCCACCCCAGTTCAGAACCAGTCATATGCAAATCAGTCTTGACCCTGCTCCTTGTGGAAATAGTCCAACAAAATGTTAAGAATTGTTCAAGTTCCTACGTATTGTACATCATTTGTTGTGGTTGCAACAGAGTACACATAGGTAGTACTACACAACAGTTACGAATAAGAATACAAGAATATGAGAAGGGCATGTAAAAATAGAAATAAAGATGCTCTAAATCCTTTGAAAACACATACTTGTACCTTCACAGATACTAATTTTAAATGTAGTTTTCATAGCATAGACTTAATAAAAATTAAATCCTAAATATTTATTGCTTGTGATCAGAAAAGTTGGTCTCAAATCTGACAAATTATTGCACCACTTATTATCAGTTCAGTAAAATCTTACTCTCTGTATTTAAGTGAGTCTTTGGTCATTGTTCACTATAATACTGATTCACAATTCGCACTAGGGTAATTCTATTAAGGTCTATTTAAATATTTTTAGGAATAAGTAGGTTCAGACTGTATTAATCTCTGTTACTGTACATATAGTTCTGTTGTATGTGTTTCCTTTACATCTCTAGTACTGTATGGAATCTTTGACCTCCTTGATACCCAGTATTCTGCTTACCCTGGTAAGGCATTTTGTCATCTTTGGTACATCCCTTGTGATGTACCTATCCTGATAATTTTGTTCTCACAATTAATGTTATTTATTTAAATGTAAGTTATTTGGCTGACAATTGACAGCATGTTGTTGTTTGTAGTACTCCACCTAGCCAGCATTTCACTATAACAAAATGGTGCAAATGATCACTTTTTTGTCCAAATTTTGATTATGGGTGCCCAAAGTCGAACAGACTAAGCCTTCTCACTTTATTCTTACAAGTTTCCTGGTTAATAGACAATCTATAGTCATTGTTGGCGAATTTACAGTCAAATATGGCATGCTGAATTGTGATTTCAGTTACGTTTTTGGTCTAATTATATTTATTTGCAGACATATTGTGTTTGAGTTTTTTCTGAAAACTATAATTTTGTATATACCATAACCATCTCATTCCTTTTTGGTCATTTAGCTGTTTATATTTACATATTCTATGGCCTGTAAGGTAATACTCTCATGTTTGTATGGTCCTATTGTTGTGCCAGCAGTCACGCAGTATAGCTTGGATACATGTGAGCTGATTGGTTCGTATTGGTATACGTGCGTGTCAAAAATGGAGGCAATATTTATACCAGAGAACTACCTGTAGGCTCGCTCTTGTTGCCGTCTCAAGCAATTATTGTTGCACAGTGGTATTGTTTTCCTTTCTTTAGATTTTGATTGTGTTACAAGTTAGACTGCTAATTGTTGTCTAAAAATGAACCATCATGCTGGAGACTCGATGTAACATGTTGGTAATGTTCACAGCTTTTCCTAAATTTCCCACTCCAAAATGACAGCTGCAGATTAAGTTATATGTACAACGTTTGGATTTTAAGAAGCCTTTAACTCTTTTTGAAAGGTGACCTTTGAGATGCATGAAGGGACAATATGGACGGAACTTGTGTACTCTCATCATTAATGCCAATGGTGTTATTTGAACATTTCACTAACATAACTATAACTACGTATAGACATTCTTCACACTGACTTAGGATGCTGACGTTTGGTAAGGCTGTCATAAATTTGTCCTGCCATTGTGGACTAACAGCAACAGGAGACTGCCCTGCTGGTACTCTGACCTCACAACTGGATTGTAATATGTAAGTGTAGCCATTTTCTTATTATTGGTACAATATGATTACAACACACACCAGTAATAGGAAACAATTGACAATATTTCGTGATGGTATTACTTTCTTCACCGTGTTATATCAACATTTGTTTATAATTACCTGTTGCATCACAAGAGAGTAATAGACTCCTTTTTTCTCCATGAGTTCACTGTGTGAACCTTGCTCGACAATAATCCCATTTTCAAATCCTGCAATGACGTCAGCTGTCTTCACTGTGGAAAGGCGATGAGCAATCAAAATTGTGGTGCGACCAGCCCTAGCCTTGAAAAGAAAAGGAACAAACATTCTGCAATTAAATTAAAGTTGCACATGGCATAATCAGAGTGTATTAACTCCGAGGGAGTTATTTATGCACTGGTGGACAGTACATCAAGGCCATAGTTGGGGAGGAGGCCTGTCCCCCGCACCCCACACTGTAGCCTGTTGTAGTAGCAGTCACTATCTCATGAAAATGCTTCTGCTGATCCAGAGGGAGCACTTTCATCAGAAATTAATGGTGAGGAGACGCTGTGTTTTTTCCAGCTAGCTTTTAGTTAAACGAACTCCAAAAGCGGAAGCTTGTTTGTGAAAAAAAACAAAGTAATGACCCTGATATGCAAGGGGTGTTCTGCCTGCGCTTGGGTCACTCTATCTTCTTTTTCTGCCTGCCTCACAAGACACACTTGGACAAACACAATAAGTTATGAGAGGACACTTCTGCATTTGATGGACCTCACAATGCGTTAAAGGTGGAAATCCTATAGGACCCTGTCTTTAACTAATGGGGGGCTCACAGGTGGTAAACTGGAAGTTCCCATCTTTAAATGAGATAGCATAAAACTTAGCAGAATAGGGAACCACTTACTTTTCATGGACCTCCAATCCTTCTAAGGTCTAATGAGCCTTTAAATATTCATGTTCTATGGTTTAATTATTCACACATATATTCCTAATCAATGAGCTATCAATCAATATATATTTTACTAAATTAATATATTGGATTTCAATATTTTGCAACATTACAATTCATAGTTCATATATACAACATTATTTAAGAGGGGTCTAAGAAATAATTCATAAATGGAAATAATGCATAAATGGAAATGTTTGTACATTAAAACAACTGTTCAAGAAATAATGAACTTTGAAGAATGTAAACATTCTCTTGCACAGTTCATAAAAACATATACTCAGGAAGATTTCATAAAAGCACCAAAAAAAGCATTATTTCCCAACACCAGATGAGATACGATTGATGTTGTGTTTAGTTAGGTCATTTACAAATAATATAGGACCTGATTCACAAGGTTAAATATACGTCAGGAAACCCCTAAACACATAGTTTTTTACCTACACATGAGCATAAATCTCTACCAGATGCAATTCAGCAATGCCGGCAGGAGATTTAGATGAGTAGTGGGAGGAGAAGGCATATGTATCTCTTTCCCTTTGACATGAGTGGACGGGGAAACCCACAGCTCAAATATGATTGTAAATTTACTGCCAGTATCATACTGTAGTATTTTAGACTTAATTATGCTAAATGTAGTTCTACATATCATGAGCAGAGATTGCTGCCTACACTATGTAGGACAATGAGCTTAACATAGAAATAGGCATCTGAGCAAGATAAGACACCTGATATTCATCCTTGACTTGTGCTGCAAGACCTCTTGTAGCCAAACTCAGCTACAGATGTGTGTGTGTCTATATTTTTGTAAGATCCATTTTTTTATGATGTGTTTTTGAAGGTGGGTGCATCAGAGTTATATGTGAGATGAGCCAAGCATTTTTTTACATGAAATAACATTTAAAACATGTTTACTTTTCTGTGTTTGCATCTGTTAGATTTTCATCTTTACAATGTAATATATATGGCAGACTGGAGCCATTTTAACTTCTTTGATTACTTGCATTTTTTAATTTTCTTTTGAGTATTTTACTATGTGTTTTCATACGTGTCTGCGGTTATTAAAGTTATATGACCATTTATTTTTTAAGTATAGGTCTTTATGATGGCAGTACTATTCCGTACCACCACTGAATACTGTGAGATTCTATTAAAGTACCTGTGAGTGGCCATATGGGGTGTCTGATTTACTCTGACAATTGACAGGAATACATTTTAGATGGATGTACTGCTGGAGCAACGTGGTGCACTTTTTGTGAATTACAACTGAAATCTTTTATAGGTGTACATTTGCATATCCACCCCTTTGTTTCTCCTATTTTTTCATTTTCTCTTCCACCTTCCAATTGATATTTCCTATTTTCCAGGCATTCCCTCTTGACACTGTCCCACTTACATCTAAAATGTATGACTGTGTGCTTAGTTCTACAAACTGTGGGCTGACTTACAAAGGTAAATTTACAATTTTGTGAAAGTTTATGATTGTTTGCTCTTCAAAAAGATTTACTAGTGATATATTTAGTAGTGCAGATACTTCCACATACAAAAAAGTATTTTTATATGTGCAGAGACTCCACACTAGTAAAGATATTACTCGTTGATCCCTTTGTGAATAGCAAACAAACTTACACAAAAGTGTAAGTTTACCTTTGTGAATCAGGCTCTGTCAGTAGAGCACTTCTCACATGATAGATAGAACATGTGTACACCTGATCCCTTAATTATGTGAATTGTATTTGAGTAAAACCAGCATTACAAATGTATTACTCTAAACACCGGCAAATGTCTTTGTGACTTGCCCACATAAACTGAGCTTATGATTAATAGAGAAAAGTTTATATTTATAGTCATATGTAAAGAATACTTTCTATTTACAGCAAAGCAGGTTTTATGACAGGAGCCAAACAGGATTCAGTGACAGCATATTACCTGCACTGATGCTGCAACCTGGTTGCTTAATGCAAATCTAGGTTGCATTGTTTTGTCTTGTGTGTAGTATCCGTTATGGCACTGCAGTATTGTTGGACCTGGCCCTTTTCATAGGTTCATCCCCAAACATTTTACCTTCCTCCTCCTATTATTTCTAAATTCATTTTTGCTGGCACTTTACCACTGCTAACCAAGTTCTAAAATGCTTGTGCTCTCGCCTCTAAACATGGTAGTATTGGCTTATCCCAAACTGGCATATTTAATTTACTTATAAGACCCTAGTAAAGTGCACTATTTGGGCCTAGGGTCTGTATAATAAATACTGCAGCACTGGTTGTGGCACCCACCCAAGTAGGACTGTAACCATGTTTCAGTCCTGTCATTGCAGAGCCTGTGTGTGCTGTTTTTAAATGCCATTTCGGCCTACCAAAATAACCCTTTTGTCAGGCCCAAACTTTCCTTTTTAATATACATGTCACCCTTGGGTAGGCCCTGGAGAGCCCAGAGGGCAGGGTGCACTGTATTTAAAATGCAAGATGCGTCCTTTTAAGTTTCTACATGTCCTGGCAGCGAGAAACTCCTCAAGTCGTTTTTCACTACTACAGGGCCCATCTATATCATAGGATAGCATTGCGATTACTTTATTATATTGTATAAGGGTAATATCCAATTGAGAGTAGACTTTTCAAGTTTGGTGTCTCTGGAATCACAATTTAGAACCCAACCTTATGGTGCAGTCAAATTTTAAATTGCAAGTCTAAAAACGCCACTTTTAGAAAGTTGCATTTTCTTACTCCAGTCTGTTAGTACCTTCTTCCTGTCTCTGATCACATGTCCTGAGCGAGTGACAGCAGGGATTTATGTATTTGCCCTAGACAGCCACACACAATTGGAGCTTCGGTGTGACTTGATGGGCAATCCTGGTAGGATGGGAGGGTGGAGTTGGATCCAGCCTCATTTACACCTTAATAGGATGGGTCCTGTACCCAGGCAAAGGGCTACATTCCCCTTGTAGTGAGTCTGGAGCCAGGGCAGAAAGGGCAGGGCCTCTGTGCACTCCAAGGCCTTTTTCTGAAGTCTACCTCTCTTCAAAGACACCACTGGGCATAAGTACTGGACCTCAGACACCATCTCTTCCGTTCACCTCTGGACCTGTGGATATCCTGCCAGGAAGAAGGACTGCTCTGCTTCTTAAAGGACTACCACTCGAAAGAAGTTGCTGCCTTGCTCTGCTGACCTGCTACTTGATGCCCTCTTGCATGGAGAGGAAGAACTGGACCTGAAACCCATTTTGAAACCAGGACCCCAGAGTGACTCAAAGGGCTTGTCTGTTGGCCTCCTGAACTGAGCCTCAGGGACATAACAGGGTCTCCATAGCTCCTGTACCGGTCTTCAACAAGCTTCTGACCCCAAAGTGGTGCCTTGACCATTGAAAGTAGGTTTTAAGCTCTTGAAGACAAGCTTTTGGGCTCTTCATGATCAAACCCATTCGCTCTAGAACCTTGTTGCTTGGCAGCAAATCTAGCTCAAGCAGCCGCAAGTTTAGGTATTCACACAGTCAGCATCGTACGCCCATGTGGATCACGACCACAAGGTCTGAGGCCATCCGTTAATGATGCCCAGCCTGTTCATCGTACCATGATGATCATAGCCAGCAAAGCTCTCTTTGCGCCCGGCGAACTTCTTCCCTGTGAACGGGACTCTTGTCACAATTCCTGAGAAGGTAAAACTGCAGCAGGACTAACCTGGGACTATGTCTGACCCAAGGTCGGATTGAACTTTTGACTTAGACCTAGTCTTGCGCAACCAGCTGTCAGTGATTGGCGCTTTTTGATTTTAGGTGCTATATTGCAGTTTATTCTTTGAAAAATCATAACTCTGGTTCTACTAATTGGATATTTGTCATTTTAGTCTTGTTTTATTTATGAAATGTTGCTCTGTTTCTCTAGCCTGGTGTGGAATCTATTTGTGTGGTGTCTTCACGGTTTTACTGTTTAAAGTATTTTACACATAGACTCTAAGTTAAGCCACTCTTCTCTGTACCAAGCAAGCAGGGGATGAGCAAATGTTAATTTAGGGTATGGCTGACACTTAACCTGACTAGAGTTGTGGTTGATGCTTGATGAGGGCTCATACCCCAGTAAATCTGTAACCCAATTTCTAACTAGTATCAACTAAGCATGTGTTTTACACAAAGGCTTTCTTACAAAAGAAACAAAAGGTTGGTTAGTGAAATGCTCAAACCAATCTCAACCACTCAGAATCACTGAAGCTGCATCACAGTCCATTGTGTATTTTACCTGCCATGCTACCTCAGATTAGGCCGAGCGGTATGCAAATCAGCTTTCGTCCTGCTCAAATCAGAACAGTCCAGTCTAAACTCCCAAGTCATGTCCTCTCTGCACTGGAACACAAGCAACCCAATACAGATTTGCATAAGGCAGATCTCTCTCTAAAAAGGCACAGTGGGTGAAAACTCATGGTCTGTAATGCTGCCCTATTAATTGTCAGTGGCTGAGATTAATTCAAGCATTGCTTCCATCACCTTGTTCTTTTTGCAGTGGATGACCTAAGTGTGACAGATATGCCCAGATGTGAGTCTGTGCTCACTGAGCCATAGAAGTCAAGCTATACCTTGTTGCCTGTTTTCCCATCTGAAGGGATCCTTGCCTGGGAGATTGAATGGGACTGTTCCTATTGCAGCAGGGCCATGACTGATTTGAATAAGTAGGGTCTCTGTCTAGGAAGACACAGGGGTATATTTACGAGGGCCTTGCATCATGCTTTCACCATGCAATGTGGTACATTCATGACACAAAGCCCCAAGTCATATTTATGAAGCTACAAAAACCCACTGTGCATGGCTTTTAATGGCATCACAAATATGTAGTAATGCAATGCAGTGCAAATGATGGCTGTTCCGCTGCATGGTTGTGATCCTTTCCCAGATTTACAACGACTTGTAAATCTGGGTATGCTTCAACATCTTATGCCTCCCGAAGTGAGGCGCAACGAGGAGAAATATTTTTATTTCTCTTCCTTGTTTTCTATTTCTATGTGTGCTGCAGAAGAGCATTCTGCAGCGCACATAGGAAGAGGAAAATGCCCCTATGGATTGTTTTTTGCAGGAAGGTGCCCCATCCTGAACAAAAACAATTCTACCTATAATGTAAGCACTCCTTGATGGTGCAAGGGTACCTGCGTTGGCGCTAGGTGGCCTAATCGGCACCAGTGCAGGGGAAAGGAGAGGAATGCACTATAATGGATACATGCAATGCATTCATGCCCTTTTCCTGTGTTGCAGCACAGCAAGGTAACTTGCTGCACTGCCCTGCATCACCATTCTGGTAAATATGCCCCACAGTTTTTGAGAAATGGTCTGGATTACAGCCCTGAGCAATTGCCAGCGGCTGAGAAAAATGCATGCATTTCTTCCATCACTTTGTTGTTCTTACAATAATGGGCCACCGCGCAGAAAGCTTTGTACTGGCCAAACTAGTGTCAACTGATGTTCTCCAATTATTACTGTTTGAATATCGAAAAATAGTTGAACATTTATAAGGTTGAGGGCAGGTGGAAGATGAATATAGCCCTGATTGCTAGTCACTGGGAAGATAATTGTGAGCACCACCCATAAGGGAGACTCAGATGAATAAATTAAAGAAATAAACTTAGATTTCACAAGAGGCAGGAGTTACAGAATAGAGGATTAAATGGAATTTACTCGGTAGCATGATTCAGATCCCCTCCCTCTCTGTTCCGACAGGTATCACCAGTATCCCATAAGTAATAGGGTTATATGGACCCATGTAACGGAAAGCGTTTGGTTGGCAGCAAGACTCATACTTTATGAACAAACGTTTGTGGTCTTTCCGTGGTAGCATGCTTTGGGATTTTTATTAATGTTAGTTGTCGTTGTACAGTGTTCTAGAGGTCAAACCGAGTTGGTGAAGGTCGCCCTAAGAGATGCTCCAGACTGAACCTATTCAGGTAATATTTGTAAAATTTTTTCATAGTTACAGAAGACAAGAAATACATTTTATGATAAAAGGAGAAGGGTACTGGGTGGGTGTTGCACGAATGAAGCAGCATATCTATCTTTATCTGTTTAAAGAGCAGTAGCGGTCCGTGGAGGGAGTTCGGTGGGGCAGTGAGGCGGGGCGGGGGAGGGGCAGAGTGGGGAAATGTAAACAAATTCCTTTGCGCGCGCTGCAAATTTGTTTTATTTATTTAAATGTGTACTTACCTCCATTCATCCATATTCCGGTGTTTACATTTCCCCACTCTGCCCCTCCCCCTCCACGCCTCACTGCCCCACCGAACTCCCTCCACGGACCGCTACTGTATATTTCTGAAATCCTGCCTTGCTGCTGCACAGGCCAGCCTACCACGCGTGGAACAATGATAACCATAAGCAACATTAATGCATCCCTGGTAGTCCCCCGGACAGGATATATAGGGCTTTAGCCACAGTTTACATAAAGACTCAAGGGCTCTTTTATGAGTCCTTGCGTCACTTTTGCGCCGCCGGCACCAGCGGCGTAAAAATTGGACCTTGTTGCACCATATTTAGAAAGAAACACACGCCACTTTGTAAACCCCTGCACTGCATTATACCTGTGTCAGGTATAATGTATGTAGGATGAGCGTTCCCACGTAAGTAAGCTTCGTAGAAGTGATGTAGTGAAATCTACAAGATTTCACTGCGCCACTTCTTGGGTGCAAATGTGTCAATATGTTACGCCTGCCTCACAGCAGGCGTAAGACTGACGCAGGCACTTTCACATGGGGCTTGCCCCATGTGAAAGGGCACATTGCTGGAGTTGCATAACTTTTTTAACGGTAACTCCTTGCGACATGATGCGTCATACTGTAAATATGACGCATCCATCATGTCGCAAGGAGGGCGCACTGAGAAGTGACGCATCGCTGCTTTCACGCAGCGATGCGTCACTTCTCACAAATGAGGCTCTCAGAGCCTGCCAAAATGGGATCTCTACAGAGCAGCATCGTGCTTCAGTTCTATTTGTTTTTTAATCCAGATTCCATTGTGATGAGTTTCTTTGTGCATTATTTAAATGCAGTAATTACGTTCTGCAGTTATATTTTTTATATAGGATAGGTTTGCATTAGCATGAATAATTCCCATTCACAAGAAAATTTAAGAAAAGGATGGCTAAGACCTATGCAATTTGGTGGACATTATGCAACATTACTCAGAATGCTCGTAATTGTTGTCAGATTGGAAAAAAACGTAGTCTACTCGTGTGAAGGAATCAATAAATTGCAAAATAAACGTAGATGGAAAAATAAAGTCTGTCCCCGTCCTATGACAAGTCCTGTTCTTTATGTTGCAAATTTGTAGATGACACACCTTTTTATGAGGTGTCAGCCCTCCCTTATAAGAGTTACATAAATGTTTCACATTTTACTTCACAGCACTAAACCTACTGCTGGTCCAGATATAATAACCATCACACTGTAAAACTCACTAGGGAGCACAGTTAGCCACCATTTTCACTATGATGTGATGAAAGACTTTAATGACAAGTGCCACCTCATGAATCCATTCCGCTCATTTTTACATGTAGATATTGTATGCAGGGCCACATTTCCGAGTGTTTTGTGTCTCCTGAGATCGGGGAGACTTGCGTGGACACTTTGTTACGTGGCTCTCCTCTGTAACAGAATCATGGGAAATGAGTAATGCGGCTAAAAAAAGTCACTCCCAGCACCACCATTACGGTCCACCAAACCATACCACTTCTCTTGCCACTTTTTGTGCGAAGACAAGCGCTTTATTAAGACTGATGTGACTGCAATATTGTACCTTAGATATGGGTAAGTAAATCTCTTTCTTTACTCTGGTAAAACATAGGGCTCTTGCCTTTTTTATGAAAATTATTATAGAGAATATTCTCTTGCAGTTAAAAAAAAAAATGGTTCTAGGAACAAAAAAAGCTAACCGGGGCTAGGAGTTGGAAACATGGGCTTTTATTGGTCTCTCAATTTTCTAAATTACTACTGCAGCGGATCATACTTTTGCGCCAGCCGGCAAGTATTTTAGAAACATACAACCGCTATAAGGGGCATATTATCAACGGCCAGCAATAATTATCGCTGGCCGTTCATAGCGATAGAAAAATTATCGCCAGCTATCGCTGAATATTATCGCCATGATAACGCTATATTTACTACGCATAGCACTATGACGATAACATTTCAGCGATAGCGGTGTTTTCAATGGAACATCGCAGGTTTTCCAGCGATGTTCCATTGAAAACAGCGATAACATTGCTGATAGGACCCTGTGGTCCTATCAGCATAATCCATATCCCATTAAAAGTATGCCTTAGTCAGGAATTTAACAGGTGTTAAATTCCTGAGTTAAGGCTGAGGTAGCGCGATTTTTTTTATCACTAGACCTCTTTGTTAATATCGCGAAGCTGCCTTCACGATATTAACATGTGTTGTTTTCACAGCCATGCCTCGTTTGCATCTCATTAGCGATGCGAGGCTGTGAAAAAACGAGCTCTACATAAGGAAACACGCGCTAGGGTGTCCTTGATGATATTGCGATATAATTATTGCTGCTTTTTGCCCAAAAACGGACGCTAAAGCGGCGATAATTATATCTCCAGCCCTTGCTAATATGCCCCTTAGTGCTGCTGCATGCATAATCTAAGCTGCAGTTAAACTCATCTCAAGTCACACTGATTTGTTTAGACTCTTCAAGATCATACCACAGGGATTTTTTTCTTTGTGCACCTATTTCAAAATATTATATTACAAAGTACCATGTAATTGATACATGTTGTCTTCATTTAATGTTGTGTGTAATTTAGCGTGCAGGTACGCACCAATATCTCACCAGCAAATCAGTATCGTAGCACCAAAATTGTCAGATTGCATCTATAATTTGTGGAGATTTATGTTCAGCAAATATACAATCTGCTCTACCTTTGAGATCCATTGCAATGCAGCTAATGCAGTTTGTTCTCTCTCAAAGACCTTTTTTACTATTCTCTCAACATACTTCTCTATCCATAACAAACCTGAAAATATTATGATAAAAAACAAATACATAAAAGCATTGAAAATAAAATACTCAACTCCATGCATTGCTCTAAGTCCATGTGAACGACACAGCCATCTAAGACATTTACATCAAAATGAATTAACAGTAAAAAAAACAAATTGGATATTTTAAACAAGCTTTCCACTGCCGGCATTGATAGAGATACACCCACTCTACAGTCAAACGTCTACAAATGCGATCTGACAGGAATGGATACAATCAAAACCTGTAGAAAGCACAATTATCTTTCATGAAAGTACGCCTGCAAAAGGGTATAAACAGACCCACCAAATCATGTTTTATATTTATACAATTCTGAGACTCCTGTGTCCTCTCTCCACAAACCCAGAAGATACAACTTCAAGAAGCACTTTGCTAAAATGAATTAGTACGTTGTGAATAACATTAATAATCCTTCTACTTCTAACCAACTATAAAAATAACCTTCATCAGCTTAGATTGACTTTAGTTATGCTGTAGGCATGATAATCAAACACATCATTACAAACACCATAATTCCACAATATTCTTTCAATTCTTTTGTTTATTCATTAAGCCGTATCCCAACCTCTCTGGCTTGAAACCATTAATGTCTTCTTCATTCATTACTGTTAGAAATGGGATTTCTGGTTGGCGTGGGCTTGCACCTAAGCCAGGCTGAAAACACCACTCAAGTGGCAAGGGAGTCACTCACTGAACATAACCCCTGCTCACCCCCTTGGTAGATTGGCACGAGCAGAAAGGCTTATCTCAGAGGCAATGTGTAAAGCGTTTGCGCAACACACACACACAGCAGCAACACACTAGGCACACCACAAAAGGAACTCCTCACAAGGTTATATAAAAAATAGCCTTTGTATTATCATAAACACATTAGAAACATAATCACACATTTACACTGTGCCAACTGGCCCCGGCAATATTCACAGGGGATTATATATAGGACCAGGCCAATCCGCCATGGTTGGAACCATCAGAACAGGTAAGTAAATGTAAAACACAACCAGTAACTACTGGTGCCATAATGACCTAAGCATTATCACATTAGCATTAGACACCATCCTAAACTATCATAACATGACGTTAGACATAAGATTACGCATAAACCACATTAGGCATAAAACTTATTATGGCCCAAACCTCATTAGCATAAATCACATTACGCAATAATCATGGGACATGAATCACATGAGGGCCTTGCACCCTACCAACCATAAACTGACCCCCTTGGCCAACTAGCCTTCTCTAGGGCACAAAACAACCTCTGTCCACAATGTCAGGGCTTGGCTGCCGATGTAGCAGAACCCAAGGGCGCAATTGCGCTGGCACTACTGTGCCTCCTGGATCCCCACTGGGACTCCTAATCAAGGCTTTGGCCTAAACATGGTAGCTGCCCGCTAATTGCGGTGCAGCTGTGGAGAAAGCTGTAGGCAGTGGCACCCTGGGGCCCCGCTCTGGGGCCCTCACCGGAACTCTCTCAACCAACACATGCCCCAATGTTGCAGTTACCCGCTATGGCAGCGTAACTGAGAAACCAAGAGGGGGCACTGGCACTTCCATGCCCTCTGGGCCCTACAAGACAATTGTGGCCAAAGAAAAGAAAAAAAATAGTACGGGCACCACGGGGCCTTCTGAGCCCAATGTGCTCCAACGTCACAGCTGCCCACTGTCAGGCGGGGCATCTGTGGCATAACAGACACTGGCACCAACAATATGCTGAGCGAAGCCCTCACTCACTGGGCTCTCTCTCTCTCTCTCTCTCGGGACACCTCCTTCTTTCAGGCACGTCGCAAGGCTCTCCCCTACTCACGGAGGCCCCGTCTCAGCAGGCAGGACATGCAGGGCTCCCACCACGGCTGCGGTAGCCCTGCCGCCAGGATCCCTCAGCGCTTTGTTTTTGCGTAGGGGAGCTCTGCTGGTTCACCGGCTGCAGCTTCCGTGAATGGCCCCGCCTACTGTCAGGCAGCAGGCGGCTGGCTTCCGGGTCGCCTGTCCCGGGTCGTGGCGGTGATTTCTCCTTACAGTGCAGTGCGAGGTGGGCTCCCGCCTGTATATGATAGCACAGCGGGGTGGGCACCCTCTAGATACACACACCAGCGGGGTGGGCACCGACTTCTCCCAGGTGCAGAAATGCAGGGTGGGCACCCCCTCTACAGATGCATAAAGCGGGGTAGGCTCCCGCTGTCCTTCTGCGATGCGGGGGAATCCTGCTCACTGCTGCAAGGCCCACACGCTCCTCTTCCCTGGAGCAGCAGTGCTAAATGGTGCAGCACTCACATGGCACTTGAATTCCCCCAAGCTCCAGGGCAAAGGCTGGACAAGGAATCCAGCAATAGAATAATCAAGCGCTCACAAGGCGCTAAGTCCAATGCAAGGTTCAGGGTCAAGGTCAGGGGAGCACAAGGCTGGGCTCAGGTAGGTCAGCACACAGGGCCCTCCAAGCAGGGAGGCAGTCCCTCGTAGCGGTTCCTCCTGGAGCTCAGCAGCAGCAGCTCCCAGTGTCAGAACAAGCACAGGAACAACATTTTTCATGGGGTCACATCCCCTACCTTTATACCACTTTCCCCCTTCGTCTGCAATGCACAGGGCTTGGGGAAACCAGTTGCAACTGGTTCAGGGGGGATTTGGAGCACTCTGTTGACAGGGCTGCTCTTCTCCACTGTTAAGTGGGGGCTCAACATCAGACACACCACAGGGGGGCAGAGCCAGCATTCACTAGGGCAGGCACCATCCTATTCAGGGACCAGGGACTTCTCCCCCCACCACTTCAAATGCAGATGTCCCATTCAGCCTAGTGCTGACTCACCCTGCCCCTCCTGGAGCCACACACACCTCACCAGCCCCTGTCACTTAAAACCCAGACATACAATTCACATCAGGTAGGCAGACACATAGCACACATAAATGCCAACTTCTAAAAGTGGCATTTCTAAAATAGTTATAATAAATCTGCGCACACCATTGCCTAGCATTTATTATCACTATTCCAAACATACCAAACTTGACCACGCTGTGCCTCTCATATCAGGGATTACCACTGAAACACTTATCAGGGAATACCCAATGCATTCCTATGGGAAAGCAGCCCCATAGTAGTGAGAAACCAAAATGGCTGTTTGTCACTACCAGGACATGTCACACACTTAAGGTACATGTCCTAGCTTTTACCTACAATGCACCCTGCCCATAGGGCTAGTTAGGGCCTACCTAAGGGGTGACTGACATGCAGGAAAAGGGGGGTCACAGACATGGCACACACTTTAGGTGCCAAGTTACAGCGGCAGTGACACTGCGCTCACAGGCCCTGCAATGGCAGGGGCCTGAGATAGGTTTGCAAGGCTACTTTGGTGGGTGGCGCAATCAGCGCTGCAAGCCCGCCAGTAGAATTTAATTTACCAGCCCTGGGTATATGAGATACCACTTTACAGAGGACTGACAGGTAAATTAAATGGGCCAAACAGGTGTAGACCAATCTTACCATATTACCATATTTAACACAGAGAGCACACGCACACGCACTTTACACTGAACAGCAGTGAGTCCTAAAACCACCAACACCATGTCAGAAAAGAAAAGGCTAAGAGAAAGGCAAACAGTTTAGGGATGACCCTACAAAAAGGGCCAAGTCCAACAATTACTCTTTCTGTCTCCTTAAAAGATGGCCATGTATGCCCTTCTCTACAAAACCTTGACACTAAGCCTGAACATCAGGTCCTGTTTCATGGAGAATTCTAATCCACCTTCTGATCTGGAAACATGAAAACAACATTTGTAAGATTGTAGATGATGCACTTCATATTTCTAATGAAGGATGCTAATGTCTACTAACTCTTAGATGTGCCGGCAACATTTGACACCATAGCACATCCCATCCTTCAAAAACGTGAAGGTGTTTGATGGGTACCGGAGGTGCCATTCTTCAGTACTTTTTATTTATTTTCTAATACATAGACCCCCAAAGCATCAACAATACTTTCACTTTCTCTTTCACCAGCTCTGTTCTTTTTGGAATGCCTCATGGTTCTATACATGCCCCCTTACTCTCCAAACTGTATGCTTAATCGCTGTGCAGATATTTCGAAATTGGTATCTCATTTCACAAGTACACTGATGATCTTCAGATGTCCCTGATAATTTATGACCAAGAGACCAAATGACACTAGGTTCTTCCTTCAATGAAATATGGTTAAGAATCACTAATGAAACTCAAGATAACACTGTGGATGATTGCATTGTTTCTCCTTTCTCTTAAGAAATCACAGACGTTTCTCTGTGAATGAAGCAAAATATATCCAATAAAATCTTCAACTCAGCCAAGACCCTGTGCTTAACACTTGACAAACTACTCAATCACAATATTCATGTCTGGGATATTCTGAATTAAAGTACTATGCACTTGCTTCAACTAGCTGTTTGTAACACCGAGTAGAATAAAGCAACACTTTGCTGCTAGGGTCATCACACCCACGAATGCAATAAAAATACACGAATCACCTACATGGCCATATGTCACTGCACACTCAGTTATCTCTCTTTAAAACTAGATATCACAGGTAAGAACAGTAGCTTAGTGAAGCACAAGCTTTTGAACATCAAGACACCACATTTTAAACAATAATGCACCTAAAATATGGAATGTCCTTCTTTCACACACCATCTTAACAAGAAGCCTACAGACCGGCTGGGTATATCCTCAGACCTGTCACGAAGTACCTATCTCCCAACTCTAGAACCTCTAACCGAGAGGTCTTCAACTTTGATAAGCGACAACATCCTCAGTTCGCTGTTTATGTCCTTTTTTTCTTACGTTCCAACGCTCACGTTTTTTAAACATTTTCTACCAACACTCTCTTCTATTTTTCTGGACTGCAACATTTTAGTGTACTTCAATCTACCATTTTCCATCAGCATGTTTCAACCTAACATGGTGTTGGTGCCTTTACCCCGAGTTAAGCTACTTCCTATAAACATGTATACTCACCCTGATCTATCTGCATTGTTTAGTATAAATGTTTTTTCAACTTACTCTACATGCATTCTGTTAGAAACGGGGTCTCTAGTGGGCAGGGGTTGTACCATTGTCCAAGTAGGGACCACCGCCCCCGACAGGGTGGGTCTCAAAATGACCTAGACCAGTGTTTACCAAACTGGGGTCCGTGGACCCCCAGGGGTCCGTGACACATTCCCAGGGGGTCCGCATGCAGCAGATTTAAAAGCACTGCAAAGTTCCTTGTAGAATTAGCAGTTTTCGAGCAACAATAAAAGTGTCATGATAACACCAGTGATTACCTGCTGGAAAGAGATGAGAGTTTTGTCCAGTGGCAGGTTTGACGTATCTAATCTAGCACAGAGGATTAATATGCCTGCTGCAAAGAACGCGTACCATGCATTTTAAAAAACAGTATTTTATGTGCATAGGTCAGTGGGTTACTGTTTTTGTCACAGAGATTCTTTTGTTACTATGCATAACAGACCATCATAATCTAGCACAGTGACCTATAAACGGTCATCAAAGAGCTGCTTACACACTGCATGGTACAAGTTAGTAAGTTATGTATTTTCCCAGTCTTTCATTATCCTGATGCTGTTAAAGGAGTTTATTTGGGTGGAAATACATTTTTATTGTTAGTCAATGCTAACCACTGTGTTATGTTCTGAATACTGAGTTTGTGCTTTTCCAGACCAAGCACTCTTTAAAAATGCCTACAATTATGAATGACACGTGAATCCTACACCTTGTAGTCCCCTTTGCCTTATGTAACATTTTCTCTACACTGATTTACAAGTATGATTCATTGTCTCTATATGTGTGTGATGTAAAGTGCTCTGACATCATACAATGGTATGAGAGGCGCTATAAAGCAAATGAAATACATGTAACAGGTATGCTATAGAGAAATGAGAGTCGCTGTTGAAGGCTGATAATAAGGGAATCATTGAAGAACCTGAACAAAGATTGTTGTATCCTGGTGCATAGTAAGGTAATCATTTACTATTCTTTAAAAGCTAATACAATTCAATCTATAATGATAAATGTGTTGTAGAACGCACCATTGTATTCTAAATTTTCTTGGGGGGGAGAGCCCCCCGAAGCCCCCTATACAGTGGTCAGGCTCACTCACTGCACTTAGTGTGCACTGTATGGGGACTGGTCTGAAAACATTTCCCATGGCTGCTTTGGGTTGCCACTCTGGCCCTGGCAGGAGCCTTGGACTGCAAAATAAAACTAACCATTTCAAATTTAATCACGGAGATGCAGCACCAACCTTCCCATTAAAATGTTCTTTTTTTTGCAAATTTTTTCAATATAAAATACTAAAATCCTTAGTAATTCGAGTATTTGTTTTGTGCGCACGTATGTTTTTTTTTTTTCAAATTACTCTTTTAATGTTTGAAAATTAAATCATACAAATTGCTGGGGTCCCCGGCTTCCAGTGGTGAGTCAATGGGGTCCTCAGGTGTCAAAAGTTTGGGAACCACTGACCTAGACCACCCTCTGGTAGCTTGGCGAAGAGCAGGGAGGCTACACTCTGGAGGCAACGTGTAAAGTACTTGTGCAACACACACCCACCATAACACAGTGAAAATACCACAAAAGGACACCACAGTGTTTTTTATAGAAAAATAGAAGCATCTTTATCTAAAGTTTTAGGCAAGACCAAATCAATAAAAATTCCACATATACCATGATGAGATTTCTTTAGGGGTGTCTTTGATAAGAAAAAGGAAAATAAACTTGTAGAGCCAGTATGGCTGCAACCTCTGTTTTGGACGTATAGGAAGTTACTTAAGAAGAAGAATGAGTTCTTGTCAATGTTGGGCACGTGTCCCTGGGGCGCGGGACCCCTCTCACTCTTTTGATCGGATTTAGGCCATGTAAGGCGTTTTCCAGCCAAAATCCTGCCGCAAAGGTTGGGATTTCAATGTTAATATGCCCTCGCTGTACTTACAGCAAGAATGCTGCCGCAAAAGTTGGGCTTTCAATGTTAATATGCCCCCACTGTATTCACAGCAAAAATGCTGCCCCCAGTATGAACTCAATCAGCCGGGAGACCGGGTCAGGTCTTGGTACCGCAAACCTCCACCTCGTTACTCCGGGCCGCAAACTGGACCAAGTTCAAAAGGGGGACAGTCCGGCTCGCAGCCTCAGACTGCTGACGCGAGCCTTACCTGCGGTGGGGGGTTCTCAGTCGCTGCCGGCACCTGGACTCGGGGTGGACGAGCTCTCTCTTGGCCAACGCTGCACACGGAGGTCGGGCGATCTTCGTCCAACTTGATCGCGGGTTCCCTCTTGACGCGGTGTTGACGTCCTACCAGGAAACTTCCTTTTCCCTCGGCGATGTGTCTCTGGGGAGGCCCCGGTTGCTAGGCAACACCTCGCGGCCGGGGAGTACAGCACGGCTTGCCTCTTCTTGCGCAGTGGCTCTGCCATTAAGTCCCATGCCGCACTGGTGTTTCCACTGTCGGCCCCCCCCACGAATGTCACGGTGCCAGCCGAGCTATGTGCCAAAACAGGTACATGGTGTTGTGGTGCGTTGGCTCCACGGAGCGCGTTGATGCAGGCAGGGCGTTCTCGGAGACCCCGGGCCAGCGGTGGTGTGAGCAGGCACAGTGCTCCTTACAACACACGTTGGGTGCAGAACATGCTCACTTAGCGACAAGCAGCTGATCCTTTGGGCTAATTTTATCCACACAGCAAGGGCAGGAGTGAAGTTAAGCGCAGTTTTGCGTGCACAGCATGCAGGCACAGTCCTTGCAGTTTGTAGTGTTCTTGTGATCCCGCAGTAACCAGGGAACCAATCAGTCGCAAATCGCGAAGACACTGTGGAGGTGTTTCT
The DNA here is from genome assembly GCF_964204655.1 of Triturus cristatus. NCBI lineage: Eukaryota > Metazoa > Chordata > Amphibia > Caudata > Salamandridae > Triturus > Triturus cristatus. The sequence goes on along the minus strand of NC_140593.1, from coordinate 258,025,327 downwards.
TCACTCTCTTCTTGGCAGGGCAAGATCAGGGGGCAGTAGGGCAGCTCAACAGAGCAGGACAGCTGTTCCTGGAAACAGTCAAATCCAGCAGAGTGGCAATCCTCCTAGCGCAGCAGTCTGTACTCCAGCAGAGTTTCTTCTTGACTGAGCAGTGTAACCAAGATGTGTGGCCAGCACCCTCCCTTTTATACCCTGGTGCCCAGGTACTAGAAGGGGGTAGAACCTTCTGGAAGGGCCTAGGGGTTTCTGGGGTGTTCCCTGCCTTCCCTGACCTGGCTCTTGGCTGTCTAGAGTGACAAAGGCAGGGTCGTTAAGTCTATTGTGGGGAGCCGGGCCCAGCCTATTCAAGTGCAAAGGTGTAACTCACCACTCCCTCCTCACAGCCCAGGAAGGCTATCAGCAATCAGATGTGAGGGGGGAGTCTGCAGCGCACAACCTAAGTGCAGGCAGGAAAATGTCCACTTTCTAAAAGTGGGATTTCTAAAGCAGTAGTGCCCAAACCTGATACATCACTAGAGAGGGTTCCCCACTATGATTCCAATTATACCAAACATGACATACTTATTAGGTCCCAGTCAGAAGTTATCCCATAAGGGGGAGGTTCCCAATGTTAACCTAAGGAGGGGTAGGCCTCACCGCGGTAGCAGGGGCCTGTGGCAGGTATGCCAGTGTCACCATGTTTTTTATGGAAGAGCACCTGCACTTTAGCACTGTTTAGCATTAGTAAGATTCCCAGAGTCCTAAGTCCAACAAAAATGTACAGTTAAGTGGGAGGCAAAAAGAGCAAAAAGGTAGCGGAGACCGCCCTAAGGCTGACAGGTCCAACACATTCTATCATGTTGTCACTTATTGTATTAACACGATTGTCATTATGTCTCACTCATCTAATTCTGCCTTCCATGAATGGCATTGCTTCAATGTATGAATCAATGTTTCGTTCCAGGTGTTTGATCCCTTCAGTAAATTCCTGCTTCCTCCCTACTGACTGCACTAGTTGTGCTCATAGTACACTATGATCCTTCCCAATGCCCTGATGCTGTTCTCATGTCAACTCTTCTCCCTTTTAGCGAATGTAACAGATGCGTTTACACCACCTGGAAAAGCGTTTTACTGCATCTTGAAGGTAACGGCGATGGTATATCATTAAGTAATGGAAATAAAACCTTACCAATAATGCATCTTGTTATTGGATTGCCTTTTCATATTTTTTTTTAGAATTAGGCACACTTAACCAATTCATGTTTTGTGGTTTATTAATAAGGAGATGGCTGTTTTCTATCCCCTGCGTGAGGTATACAATGTATGCAAATTATACGTTGCATTCAATTCTGACCTCTCAATTACCATTGCAGTCTCTGGTGGGAATGCACCTTATGGTGATATCTGAGGACAACAGGCAAGGCACATGAAGTACAGTCAGTGATTGGTGGGTCCTTACCTTATCCAGAGCTTCTTGCACCACAGCTTCGCTCTGAGTGTCCAACGCAGATGTTGCTTCGTCCAACAACAGAATTTTCGGGTTCCTTGCTAGGGCTCGAGCAATGGCAATCCTCTGCTTCTGCCCTCCACTCAGCTGGGCTCCTCTTGCACCCACTACTGTATTAAATTTCTTAAACAAATGTAAAAAATGTTTCTCTGAGTTTAATTTGTTTCTCTTTGGCTGATCATTATGTCAATAAACGCTGTAAAGTAACTCAAAACACAATGGTATACATACATTATTGTGAGAAAGTAATCAATTATAAACTAATCAAGCCTTGGCGCCATTACTCATAGTAGAAAGTAAAAGATACGCTGTGCATGCACGGGCATTAATATTGAAAATGCACAGGCACGCGCTTCAGAATGTGTGGGGTCACAGTGAAAAGCAATATGGGCAATGTAATTGAGGATTCTAAAGAATGCACAATTTACCAGAGCAAAACAGGCCTGCTGATCCTTTGCACTGGCCAACAAAATGCATCCTGTGCTGTGACCTGGAGCACATGCACTCACCTGGGGAGGCGAGCTTGTGTGTGCATTAAACTCGGACGCTCTGTTATGTTTAAATAGAACCAGGTTTTGAGAGAGGAACAAAATCACAGCGACTCCACAGGTTTGACTTAAAGAAAGTGTATCAAACAATTACACTTGCATCGCCAAACCCAATTCGAAGAACCATTTCTTAAGAATACAAAATAAGGGATACACTTCTGTAGTAACTCAAATTGTATTTACTATTAAAAAAACTATACAAAAATATCATATAGGGAATAGTGCAAACAAGGCAGCACTGTTATAATGCAGAAATATATTAAATGGAGCGAGATTTAAAAGATGAAAGATGGGTTGTAGGCAGGGCCGGACTGGGAGCCACAACCAGCCCAGGCAAAGTGCTCGGCCGCCCACAGCTCTTTACCAGGGCCGGTTTTCGGCCGATTTTGTTACAGGGCCGATTTTGCAGCTATGGCCCCAAGGGCCCAAAACCGGCCCCTACCCGTGCGGGGCACCGGGGGATTGCCCGGTGCCCGCTACGGCCAGTCCGGCCCTGGTTGTAGGGCACGGCAATTCAAGGTAAGAGTCCTTTCAAAATTATGATGCTTATATGATTAAAAGGCAATAAAGTTGTATTATCGGCCATAGGAGCTTGAATCTGTTTGTTTCATATGAATACTAAAGCCATCTGTCTATAAATAATTAGAAGCAACCTTTCGATAATTGGAAGTCGAAGGTGCATGCATTGCTCTACATAATGGTCCCATAACTAATGACTACAAACATAGGGCCTCATTAATGATGAATTGGCGTAGGGCAACGCCCCAAGTCTTCTTGCTGCACCGTCCTACGCCCATGTGGAAGGCAGGAATGCACAGTATTTATAGAATACAGTGCATTCCTGTTCTTTCCCCCTGCAATGGTGCACAATTTGCTCCCACACGCCAACCTAGGCACCATTGCACCATAGTGCAAGGGCGATTCTGTTGCAGGCAGGGTTGTTTTTGTGTAGTAAGGGGCACCTTTTTGTACAAAAACAACCCCAAAATGCATTTTCCTATTTCTATGAATGCTATAGAATGTATGGCTTTGCAGGGCATCAAATATATGGAGTAAGGCAAGGCAGCGCATGTCAATGTGCTGCCTTCCTCTGCACCATGGAGTCATTCCATGAGTGTTGCGATAGCTTTTCTCATGCAGGACCCATGGATTTTGACGCAGCCCTAGATTTAATTAATCACGTACACTTTGGCCAGCGCCAAATACTGCCACCTCCCCAGAGCAGGCGTAGTGAGGAGAAATCTTTTCATTTTTTCTCACTTTTTCTTCTTTCCATGTGCGCTGCATTCTGCACAAAACAAACCTACCTGCAATACAGACACCCAAGGATACCTGCTTCTGCACTAGGCAGCAAATTGTGTGCCAGCAGCGGGGAAAGGACAGGAGTGCACAGTATTTCATAAAGTGCATTTCTGCCCTTTCACATTGGGGTAGGGCTGCTCAGCAAGAAAACTTGCGGTGCTGCCCTATGATTATTCCCCATAAATGAGGCCCTTAAATTTGTAAAATAATGTGAATCTTAGTAGAAAAAACAGAGAGCAGGATAGTAAGTCCAAACTTGTCCACATTGCTATGGACAATTCTCTGAATACATCCTTTAAATGAAACCTGCTAAACCACTGTGCCTTTTTATGGATGCACTCCAGAATAGTTTTCTATGAAAGAAATTCTACCAACAATGTGGGAGGACTTCGGTGAAAAAAATGTCATGGTGGCCTGCTAGGCACTGTATTTTCTCAAAACAAACTCCCCAAACAGGGGGCTAATAATGACAAAAAGAACAAGTTGTGTCCCTAGAGCAGAATTACTTTCTTCTCTGTGTTTCAGGCATTTGTTATGCTTGTCTGGGACCGCAATGCCTCACATGAATGTCTGAATGCATGCCATTAATAGGATGGTCCTCCTGATTTTCAGTAGCTAAAGGCTCTGTGGCAGATGGGCAACCACTGGAAACGTATTAGCTCTACCACCTCTAAATAAGTCAGGGGAACTGTGGGATTTTTACAAGGAGGGAACCCAAGGACAAAAAAAATGAAAGAAACTAGAAAGAAGTAGCAAAAATATCTGCCACAAATAGCTTTGTGGGTTTGAGAGAAAATAGATTCATGGTTAAAGAAATTTTTATGACATAACATGTTCTGGATACTGATTATAGAGAGCCTAAGTTTTCTATAGCGCAAACTTGACCCGAGGGTATCGGATTTCAGAGCGCCTTACACGAGCACCAGTTGCGATACATGAGGACACATTCATTTTTGTTAGGCACAGAGAGATTAAGGGGCATATCAACAACAACCGGCGATAATTATCGCAAAGCGCACTTAGCGCTAGGATAATTATCGCCGGCTAGCGTGGATTTTTATCGCTGAGATAGCATGCTATTAGCAACGCTTATCTCAATAGCGATAAAAATCCTCACGCTAACTGGCTAACGTGAGATTATCGCTGGAAACCCAGCGATAATGTCACGGTAGCTTGTTGATAGGGACTCACAAACTTAGCCATGATATCCTCCTTCCATAGGATATCATGGCTAAGTCAGTCCTGAAGCAGGTGTTAGGAAAGTAGCGATAACAGGTGTTATCGCTACTTTTCCTGACGCTATGCTTCATAGCGTGGGACTTGATGATAGGAGAAATGTCGCTTATCGACATTTCTCCTATCATGTCAGGTCAGGAACGCCCACTTTGCATCTCATTAGAGATGCAAAGCTGGGTGTTAGAAATCCCCACGCTAAAGCAAGGTTTCACGCGTTTCCTAATATAGCGATAAAATTATCGCCGCTTTTTTCGGCCAAAAACGGCCGCTAAAGCGGCGATAATTTTTTATCACCTTGTTGTAAATATGCCCCTAAGTGATTTGCCCACAATCACAAGATGTTGAGCGCCCTTGCTGAGACTCAAACCCGGTTCCCCAGCTTCGAGGACGACATCCGTAGCGGTTAGGCCAACTCCTCCCCGGATTTGAAACTTGGGGAATTACTGTTATGCTTAATGAAAATGTATTGATTATAATTGTTTATCAATATTTAAGAAGAGTAAACTAGACTCTCATATCATGTTTTCAAGAGAACGTTGAGTGTGATGGCACTGTGAATGTAACACAGAGGGTGCAGCTTTGTAAGGGAATGATACCTTCTATTTGATATTGCCTTAGGCTTCTTGTTACAGCATTTCTGGTGCTTTTTCCAGGATTTTTGAACCTTTATTTATGGTCTAAATATACAACCGGGCCTGGCCATAAACAGAATTCATAATTGGCTGTTGTTTCAATGCATTCCAATGAATCAGCTTGATGCTCACATCTTCGAAAATTCAAGTAGTGTATATTGCACATACACGTTTCCCCCCAAAAACCTCTACCCATCTGTGTCTTTAACTATTCAATATACAACCTATGATTGAGTGCGGAGAGAAATAAAACTAACATTTTTGGAGCCTGAAAATCTTCAGCAGAGCAAAGCTTTAAGCTTTACAACTAATTAACTGTAACAAAAGAGTGAGCATAGATATCTGTTGTGTGCTGACACGCTACTAGGGCACTTTATGGTAAAAGGCTCTTGGCATTAATCAGACATAGTTGAATTTCTTGCTAGGCTTGGACCTTTTTCTATATTTTTCTTAAATCCCATAAAGCTAAAACCTGCCGAAAATGTTCTGCACATTTTTTTTAACGTGTCAATATTTTTCAAGAGACGCAAATTAGACAAATCAATGGGTTCATATTGCAGAACAACTCCACATAAAACTAGTTCAAATCTATATAAAAATATCCATTTCCATTTGGTTTCTGGGAATTCTCTGCAGCAGCATCCACAATATCCATAAACAGTAGGGACGTTTCACTGACAAGAAATACAAGTATCTAGTTACAACTCGTCCTCCGACCCACTTCCAGGTGGAGTAAGTGTCCTCACATTTAATGAGCTTCTGCACTCTACGTATACAGGAGGAAAGTTGCACAGGCAGCAGGGTTCACTGACATGACAGGGCACTATATTCTTATAAGCTTGGATGAGCAGCAGCTGTCTGAAACTCAACTCGGAGAAGACAGAAGTCTTATCCCTTGGACCCCCCCCCTCTGGGGAGGATCCAAGGGGCAACTCCTGGGGGCCCCCTGAACTGGGCACACTCCTACCCCCACAGACCATGCCCAAAACCTCAACATCATACTCGACTCCTCCCACCATGACCAGACAGATCAATGCCATCACCTCCACCTGCTTCAACACCCGCGGCATATTCCGCAAGACCTTCAAGTGTATCCCCCCGAAGCCAGAAAGACCATCACCCATGCACTCATAACAAGAAGACTGGACTATGGAAACGCCCTCTATGCTGGAATCAACAAATCCCTGCTACACAAACTCCAGACCATCCAGAACACCGCGGCCAGACTCTCCCTTGGCATCCCACGACATGAGCACATCACCCAACACCTGCGAGACCTCCACTGGCTCCCTATTGAGAAGAGAGTAACCTTCAAGCTACTCACCCACACCTACAATCCCTCCACAACTGCAGACCCAAATACCTTAACGAAAGAGTCTCCTTCCAGGTGCCCCTAAGGAACCTTCACTCCACCAACCTTGCCCTGGCAGAAACCCTGCGAATCAGCAGAATCAGAGCGGGTGTAAGGGCCTTCTACATCGCAGCCAAAGCCTGGAACAAACTCCCAGTCAGCAGCAGCTGCTCCCCTACTCTGCACACCTTCAGGATGATCCTCAAGACCTGGCTGTCCAGCTGATCCGGAGCTGCACCCCCCAGTGCCTTGAGACCAACACGGGTGGGTCGCACACTTTAAACCCCCTGATTGATTGATATAGATCTGAAGATAAAAATCTCTCTGCACCCCCATACACTGCAGACAGGAAATATGAAATGGAGGAACCAGAAAGGTGCCTAGGCCCAGCACCCTCCTCCATTTACCTGGGACTAGTCCTCCGACCAAACTAGATCCTTCTGGATCCCACATGTGTGACTCGAAGACTCCTCCTTTCTCTTCCTGCAGTCTCCTCTCTTCTCTTTCCTTTGTTTGCCTCTTTCTGAACCCCTAGCGATATTTCTCATGCTCTTTTCATGATTGCTCCTCTCTCTATTGTTTCAATGATTATGCTCTCTTATATCACTTTCCACACTTGTGCACTTTTTTCTACCCCATGCTTTTTCTCATTGGTGCCCTCGTCTCTCATTTTTCCACCCTCGTTCTCTATCATCTCCTTTTTCCACAATTGTGCTCTATTTTTATTGTTTCTCCACACTTCTGCTCTATTTGCTCATTTTTCCATACTTTTCTCTTTCCTTGTGCCTCTCTTTGGGCCTATAAAAGAGAAAGCTCTAGAACCTTCTCCTAACTTCAACGGAGACTCCAGGTATAAAAATAATGCCCTCAGACCCCCTCTTAAGTTCACTTTCTGAACTGCTGGAAGGACTCTCAGATGACTGCCTACTACTTTGGACCACTGTACACTCTCAAAGAATGCTCTGCTGCACCTGGAAGGACAGCTTTGCTGTTTGAAGCCTGCCTTGAACTCCCAGAGGTCAGCCTTTTTCTTCGAGCCCTGCAACTTCACCTTAACCCAGGACTACCAGAGTGACTACAGGGTAGTTTACTGGCTTCCTGTTCAGAGCCACAGGGACATAAAAGGCTCCCACCATCTTGAAACCACATCTGGAGCCAGAGTGTGTCTGGAACCCCCAAGTGGTGTCCCACTATTCCTTGACTCTTGGTTATGGTGCTAAAGGTACCCAGATGGCCAAATTCTACAACTTGAGATTTAGAAACCTTTTGGCTAAAAACTGCTCTGAGAACTGAAGGAAGACTGGGACCAACCTGCTCTTCGATCCGGCCAAGTTGCTTTGCTGGCCGGCCTGACTTCATGGATGCACTAGTACTCTCTTCTCAGCAGCAACAAATCCTGTTTAGCAGTCCTTCGCCAAAGGTTTATTTAACCTCCTGGAACTGTCTTCTGCTACAGCCTCCTGCCTAATCCCACTGGAGATTCTCAACTTTTAAAAAAGTCACTAAGTCTGAAGAAAATATCTTTGCCACAACTTTATCCAGCAGCTTCTCAATAATGACACTTCTTCCTCTAACACCGCTTGCAGCCTAGCCCCTCTGAACGTTACCTTCTCAGAACACTTTTTCAAAATTTCTTCTAAGTCCGAAGGTAAGTGCTAACCTGGCCCAATCCATTTCTTCTATCTGACCAACACTTCATCACAGTTGGCAATGTTTTTCGAGTTTGACCTGGTTTACCGTGAAAAGATGTCCGCAGTTGGCGCTTTGATCTTGTTAGACCTGGCGATTTCTGGTTGGCTAAGGCTTGCGCCAAAGTCAGGCAGAAACCACCACTCTAGTCAGGGCAAGGAAGTTACACGCCAAAGATAACCCCTGCTCACCCCCTTGGTAGCTTGGCACGAGCAGTCAGGCTTATCTCTGAGGCAATGTGTAAAGCGTTTGCGCGCGCACCCAGCAACAACACCCAAGGCCCACCACAAAGGAAACTCCACACAAGGTATTCTATAAAAATAACCTTTGTATTATACACAACACATTAGATAAAAACACACACTTTACAATGTGCCAACAGGCACGGGCAGAATTTACAAGGGATTATGTACAAGACAGGGCCACCTGGACCACTGTCAGGAATTAGCACTTTTTAGATATTTAGCACACAAAATATATAAAATCACTGTAGCACAAAAATAATATGTATAGCACACAACCAGTACTTACTGGTATCGGGGAAGTACCACCTACGTAACCCTAACTACTTTAGGAGACTGTCACGCAGGGAACTAGAACCTCACTAGCACCACCTGTACTAGGAGAAAGCAACAACCACCTACGTATCACAATACCTGTAGGGGTAATAGAACGTTACACATGATGCATCACATTCAGAGGTGTATGGAAGGAAAAACACATGATGCCTAAAAACATTCAGAGGTGTAAAAGCAATGGCACATGACGCATCAAAACACATTCAGAGGTGCAAGGAAGGAACACACATGATGCATAAAACATTCAGAGGTGTAAAAGCAATGGCACATGATGCATCAACACACATTCAGAGGTGCAGGTAGGAACACAATTGCGCAAAACTCCTATGCCACCACCTGTGGCAGTCCCTGGGCCAACTGGCCTGGAAGGGGCTAGGGCGCCCTGTGTTCAACAAAGTTAAGCTGCGCCAGCTGCGCAGACTAGAACAAGAATGGTCCCCCACCTAAACGTGGCAGCTGCCCACTAAGTGCTGGGCAGCTGGAAAACGGACTTCAGGCACTCTGCGTGCCTCTGGAGCCCTCTCTGGGCTCTGACCATCAAAGATGTGCCCTCTAGAGCCTTCGTGGCTCAGCACATCGTTGGAGCCTCACTGGGCTCGAGAAGCAACAATGCCCCACACGTTGGAGTCCCTCTGGACTCTGCGCCACCTGAAATGCCCCCTAGAGCCTCACGGGGCTCTAAATCAAGAGTGGCACCGTTGTTGGAGCGCCACGCGCTCAGAAACTACCACAATGCCCCCGGGTACGTGGGAGCCTTCTAGGCTCGAGGAGCAATACTGCGCACGTGGGAGCGTCTAGCGCTCTAGCTACTCGGGACCCCTCGGATGGAGCCTCACGGGGCTCGTCACACTGCCCCCGCACCCCCTCTGCACAGGCGCGGAGTCCCCCAGCCCTGCTAAACACTCACCGGGCTGCTCGGGGACTCCCGCGTCGTCTCCTCTCTCGATGGACGCCGAGGCTTCTTTGCAACGCGGAGGGGCAGGCACCGACAATGTGCCTCGCGCCCCCTCCGCACCAGCTCCGGCCGCACTTCTCCTCTCTCGGGTCCAGCGCGGGGTAGGCTCCCGCCTGGATCTTCACTGCACAGGAGCGCGGGGTAGGCTCCCGTCCGCTTCCTGCTTCCGTCTCGGGGCCCGCCCCCAGGCCTGCCTGACTTCCGGCTGAAGCCCGGCCGCGGCGGTGAATTCCTTGGCAAATGAGAGGGGTAGGCTCCCTCGCCAGCGAGCACAACGGCGGGGTGGGCACCCGCCGAACTTGGCAGACACCGTCAGGATCGCGGGGTGGGCACCCGCTATCAGATCCCAAGCGCTCACAGCGCCATAGAGCAAAACAGCGCTCCCAGCGCTATAAACAAAGGAAGGTCCAGCAAAACAGCGCGCCCAGCGCTAGGAAGTCCAAAAAGCGCTCCCAGGCGCTACAAGCAGGGTTCAGCAACAAAAAGGTCCTCCAGAGAGCAGGGGGAAAAGGCTGGGCCCAGAGCCAGCTCACAGGGCCCTCCAGCAGGGAGGCAGTCCCCAGTGGCAGTCTCTCCTGGCGCCCAGCAGCAGCAGGCCCCCCCTCAAGTGGATCCTGCAAGAGAACAACCTCTGTGGGGACACAGCCCCATTTTTATACAGTCAAATCCTTTGTCTAAGGTGCAGGGAAGGGGCGAACCAGTTCCAACAGGTTCCTGAGCACTTTGTTTTGCTCAGCCCCTCTCCCTATTAACTGGCAGGGCTAGGGTCATTAGACGCACCACAGGGGCCGGCGCCAGCATTGTGTGGGGGAATCCCTGTCCTATTCAGGACCCAGGTACACTCCTCCCCAGCCATCAACATGCTAACTCCCCATTCACCACTGGGTGACTCCTCCTGACTCTGGGGAATTCCCTAGTCCGTCACCTGACCTCACCAGCCAATCGCCAGACAAGCCACACATTTCAGACTGCACACTGAAGTGCCCACTTCTAGAAGTGGCACTTCCACACCAAGTACATGCACGCCGCACACATCAACGCGCAGCATTCACTCCCACGAGTCCGCACATACCAAACACGGGCCTGCACACCCCACGCATCAGGAACCACCGGGACACATACATTCCCCCATGCATTCCTATGGGAGGGCAGGCCAACCTCACAACACGCACGCACTTTACCCTGGGACACAGCGGTAAAGTGCGCAGAAGTCACTAAAATCACTAAACCAAGTCACCATATTACGCAAAAAGTTTCGGGGTGAACCGGCCAGAAGGGCCAAGTCCAACACAACCCCCTTCCAGCCAAAACGCAGGGTAGACCAATCACCACCGTGATGGACTTCCCTGCTTGGGGCGATAGAACACGGACGCGGGCCCGCCACTGCCGGGACACCCTCCTGTTCTACGCCACGGTGAACCCCTGGGGTTTCTTCTCAAACCACTCTCCGGACCAACTGGGCTACCCCACTGGTACTCCCAAGCTGTCCGCGGCCAAGACCAGGCCCTAGGCCACCCAGGTGCCACTGGTCCTTGCCTAACCACAGAGTGGGGGGTAGTAACCCCTGGCACATAGCAGCCATTCTCCACTCTACCCCTCATCAGGGCAGTTCTGAACTGCCACCGATCTTCCAGCCTAGGGTCTGTACCCTCAGGCTGACCAGAAGTCACGGGTGAGGCTCTCCTCCCCCTACCTCTTCTCCTAGGGTTCCGCCCTCTCCTCCTTTGAGAGGCACCCTCGTAACATACCTCACCAACCAGCTCAGGACCCCTCCCTGAGAGCTGGTCTACCAACCTAGGGTTTAACCCCTCAGGTTGCACCGGGGTCAGAGGTGGGCTCTCCCACCCTCTGCACCCCCTCCCAGAGTCCTGCTCCCTACCAACTGGGGCGGTCCCTCTGGAAGAAGAACCGGTCAGGACACTGGTTACAGTAGTCAGACCCTTCAGGTCAGGCTGCTCCTGAACCTGGCCTTCCAACCTCCGGTCTAAAACCTTCGGTGGAATAATTGCCTGGCACTCCAGGACTTCTGGGGATTTGCACACCATCCCCCCGAGAGTAACATATGCCCCATATGTTGCATGACCGTCTGCCTGGCGCAGATCTCCCGTCCCCTGTCCACCTGACAGTGCGCGAAGATCCCCCAGGCCAGACGTGTAGTCGCCATGGTCACTTCTAGGAGACTCAGCCCTCCCGGCTGGTCTCTGACCCACTGGCTCCTCCACCGGGGAACACAGCCCCATGCCACTCCTCTCGCTGGACTTCTGTACCCTCCCTACTGGAGCGGTACTGCCAGACTCTAGAACCACAGGAGCCCTGCTTACAGGCGCTCCAGGTCCTCTACTCACTAGGTGATCCTCCTCAAATGGGCTAACAGGACAGCCTAGGTCCCCAACTTGGTGTTCCCTCCTGAAACCACCCAAGTCCTGAGGCAGGGTTTCGTACGTCTGGGGACCCTCGGTCACCCACTTACTCCCGCTCCACTGAGCCAGGCCGTAAGGTCCTACACCCTCCTCGCTATCCTGGGACCTAGCTGGGCTACATGGAGCCTCTTCCACCCCGCTGGGCTGGAAGATACCTGAACCACTACTTGAGTCACTCCCTAATGACTCCAGAGAACCTCTAGCGCTTTCCCAGCGTTCCGCTTCCTCTGCCAGCGCCCAAGGACAAAAGTAGTCATACCTCACCAGGTGCTGGCGCAACCCTGGAGAACAACTACTGAGCATCTGCTCTTTGACAATCATTTTGAGCACTATATCCAAATCCTCTTCCGTGTTGACCTCCAGCCAGTCCCACAGTGCATCATGACAGTCATCCACAAACAACCCCCACGACTGGTGAGACGGTTTTCTACTGCCCCTGAACTTCAACCTATACTCCTCCTCTTGGGAAACAGGTACCAGACTGGGGAAACTGGGAGTGGGACTTGTCGCACGGGACTCTATTTCGCTGCCACCACTGGACTCAACCCTCCCTGGGGAGCCCAGAAAACTACGACTGCGCGCAGGCGATAATCTACTCTCCAGCACTGATTTCTCCCTGGCGAAGGCCCTCTCAGCCTCCGCCATCCTCTCCTGCGCTAAGACCCTCTCGGTCTCCAGCTTTTTCTCTGCCATAGTCAGCTGCGCCATCCCCCAGGCATGCTCTAACCTGAGCTTCTCCATGGCCAGCTGATGCTCCCTCTCTTCCCTCCTATCTACCCACTCCTCTGGGGACAGGGAAAGGGATGGGGTGCTGCTCCTGACACTGGACCCAGCAAGGGACTCCCTATCTATGGGGTCTCCACTCTCTACTGACGTCCCTGTCAGGTAACCTTCCTCCTCCTCAGATTCCTCAGGGCTCCCCTCAGACCCACCACCCTCTCGGCGTGCGGCCCGGGCCCTATCTTCCTCGCTGCGCTCTCGCTCCCACTCAACCTTTTGCCAAGTGATCAGGTTGTCCCTCAGTTTGGACTGGGTATCTAACTCACCCACCTCTATGTCCCTCTCCTCACAGAACCTTACCAGCTCCAACCTACTGTACCTAAACAGACCACAGAAGTTAAAAGCAGGCTCCATTTTGGCGGACGTTCCTGAGAAGAGTTCCACACAAGGAACCTGGGGGTTGGAGCTACACAGGAGTACACAATTCACAAAAGGTTTCAGTGAGCTCTCTATCCTGGAGAACTCACACTCACTGTCTAGTGCCCCACACACCATCCACACCCAACCCTCCCCTCGGACTGGTAAGGCAGTTTCTACCACCCCTGATCCCTCAACCTGACCACCACGTGACACAGGTACCAAACTCTGGGCGCAGGGCGGGGGACAAATGTACTGGACACAATTACACAATGATACCTTCAGGAGAAGAAATAAAGGAACTTCAAAAACAATAATCCCTAAAATGTGATTTATCTAATGCAGAGTTTTGTGGTGTAGCCAGTCGCTGCTGCGGTACAGCGCAAACGCAAGTCCAAATCCCACCGCTGATCACCAATGTTAGACCTGGCGATTTCTGGTTGGCTAAGGCTTGCGCCAAAGTCAGGCAGAAACCACCACTCTAGTCAGGGCAAGGAAGTTACACGCCAAAGATAACCCCTGCTCACCCCCTTGGTAGCTTGGCACGAGCAGTCAGGCTTATCTCTGAGGCAATGTGTAAAGCGTTTGCGCGCGCACCCAGCAACAACACCCAAGGCCCACCACAAAGGAAACTCCACACAAGGTATTCTATAAAAATAACCTTTGTATTATACACAACACATTAGATAAAAACACACACTTTACAATGTGCCAACAGGCACGGGCAGAATTTACAAGGGATTATGTACAAGACAGGGCCACCTGGACCACTGTCAGGAATTAGCACTTTTTAGATATTTAGCACACAAAATATATAAAATCACTGTAGCACAAAAATAATATGTATAGCACACAACCAGTACTTACTGGTATCGGGGAAGTACCACCTACGTAACCCTAACTACTTTAGGAGACTGTCACGCAGGGAACTAGAACCTCACTAGCACCACCTGTACTAGGAGAAAGCAACAACCACCTACGTATCACAATACCTGTAGGGGTAATAGAACGTTACACATGATGCATCACATTCAGAGGTGTATGGAAGGAAAAACACATGATGCCTAAAAACATTCAGAGGTGTAAAAGCAATGGCACATGACGCATCAAAACACATTCAGAGGTGCAAGGAAGGAACACACATGATGCATAAAACATTCAGAGGTGTAAAAGCAATGGCACATGATGCATCAACACACATTCAGAGGTGCAGGTAGGAACACAATTGCGCAAAACTCCTATGCCACCACCTGTGGCAGTCCCTGGGCCAACTGGCCTGGAAGGGGCTAGGGCGCCCTGTGTTCAACAAAGTTAAGCTGCGCCAGCTGCGCAGACTAGAACAAGAATGGTCCCCCACCTAAACGTGGCAGCTGCCCACTAAGTGCTGGGCAGCTGGAAAACGGACTTCAGGCACTCTGCGTGCCTCTGGAGCCCTCTCTGGGCTCTGACCATCAAAGATGTGCCCTCTAGAGCCTTCGTGGCTCAGCACATCGTTGGAGCCTCACTGGGCTCGAGAAGCAACAATGCCCCACACGTTGGAGTCCCTCTGGACTCTGCGCCACCTGAAATGCCCCCTAGAGCCTCACGGGGCTCTAAATCAAGAGTGGCACCGTTGTTGGAGCGCCACGCGCTCAGAAACTACCACAATGCCCCCGGGTACGTGGGAGCCTTCTAGGCTCGAGGAGCAATACTGCGCACGTGGGAGCGTCTAGCGCTCTAGCTACTCGGGACCCCTCGGATGGAGCCTCACGGGGCTCGTCACACTGCCCCCGCACCCCCTCTGCACAGGCGCGGAGTCCCCCAGCCCTGCTAAACACTCACCGGGCTGCTCGGGGACTCCCGCGTCGTCTCCTCTCTCGATGGACGCCGAGGCTTCTTTGCAACGCGGAGGGGCAGGCACCGACAATGTGCCTCGCGCCCCCTCCGCACCAGCTCCGGCCGCACTTCTCCTCTCTCGGGTCCAGCGCGGGGTAGGCTCCTGCCTGGATCTTCACTGCACAGGAGCGCGGGGTAGGCTCCCGTCCGCTTCCTGCTTCCGTCTCGGGGCCCGCCCCCAGGCCTGCCTGACTTCCGGCTGAAGCCCGGCCGCGGCGGTGAATTCCTTGGCAAATGAGAGGGGTAGGCTCCCTCGCCAGCGAGCACAAAGGCGGGGTGGGCACCCGCCGAACTTGGCAGACACCGTCAGGATCGCGGGGTGGGCACCCGCTATCAGATCCCAAGCGCTCACAGCGCCATAGAGCAAAACAGCGCTCCCAGCGCTATAAACAAAGGAAGGTCCAGCAAAACAGCGCGCCCAGCGCTAGGAAGTCCAAAAAGCGCTCCCAGGCGCTACAAGCAGGGTTCAGCAACAAAAAGGTCCTCCAGAGAGCAGGGGGCAAAGGCTGGGCCCAGAGCCAGCTCACAGGGCCCTCCAGCAGGGAGGCAGTCCCCAGTGGCGGTCTCTCCTGGCGCCCAGCAGCAGCAGGCCCCCCCTCAAGTGGATCCTGCAAGAGAACAACCTCTGTGGGGACACAGCCCCATTTTTATACAGTCAAATCCTTTGTCTAAGGTGCAGGGAAGGGGCGAACCAGTTCCAACAGGTTCCTGAGCACTTTGTTTTGCTCAGCCCCTCTCCCTATTCACTGGCAGGGCTAGGGTCATTAGACGCACCACAGGGGCCGGCGCCAGCATTGTGTGGGGGAATCCCTGTCCTATTCAGGACCCAGGTACACTCCTCCCCAGCCATCAACATGCTAACTCCCCATTCACCACTGGGTGACTCCTCCTGACTCTGGGGAATTCCCTAGTCCGTCACCTGACCTCACCAGCCAATCGCCAGACAAGCCACACATTTCAGACTGCACACTGAAGTGCCCACTTCTAGAAGTGGCACTTCCACACCAAGTACATGCACGCCACACACATCAACGCGCAGCATTCACTCCCACGAGTCCGCACATACCAAACACGGGCCTGCACACCCCACGCATCAGGAACCACCGGGACACATACATTCCCCCATGCATTCCTATGGGAGGGCAGGCCAACCTCACAACACGCACGCACTTTACCCTGGGACACAGCGGTAAAGTGCGCAGAAGTCACTAAAATCACTAAACCAAGTCACCATATTACGCAAAAAGTTTCGGGGTGAACCGGCCAGAAGGGCCAAGTCCAACAGATCTTTTATGTGCTAGTTTTTACTAATAAAGTTTAAAAATCATAACTCTCGTTCTACTGATTGGATTTTTGTTATATTGGTGTCAAAATGTATTCCAATTTTCTCTATTGTTTTAAGTTGGTATTGGTTTATCGGGTGTTGTGTTTTTACTTTATTACTGTTTATATGCTGCATAAACACCTTACACATTGTCTCTAAATTAAACGTGACTGCTTTTTGCGCTGAGCTACCCAGGGTCAAGCACAGGCTAATATAGTGATTTTTTGTGGTTCACCATGGCAATGATTTTGGCTGTTGCCTGACCATGGCTAATACCCAATTCAACCAACAACCTAATTTCTTACACCACCCTACACATCAGAGCTCAATAACTTAATCTGCGGAGTTCCCCAGGGTTCATTCTTCAGCCCACCCTGTTCAACACTTACATGACACCATTCGCCAACGTCATCAGGGCACACTAAGCCGAAGTCACACAACTCATGTTATCAATGACCGAAAAGTCCACCGTCACTAGAACCAACTTCACCGAATACATGATCAATGTATCAGAGTGGATCAATAATAATTGCCTGAAACTCAAATCCAACAAGACAGAATTGCTGCCCTGTAGGAACAGGAACTTCCCCTGGTACTCCACCTGGTGGACTTCAGAGCTTGGACTCGCACCAAGAAACCAAACAAAAACTTGAGAATGATCTTAGATAACAAACTCAACATAGCAGCATGGGTAAACACAGTCAACTCTGCCTGCTTTCATAAACTCAGCATTCTTCAAAAAATCTAAAAATGGATTCCCATAAACTCAAGGCATACCATCACTTAAGCCCTCACCACAAGCAGACTAGACTATGGCAATGCACTCTATGGTGGAATCTCTAACCACCCCCTCCACCAACTTCAGACCATCTAAAATGCTACAGCAAGACTCATCCCAGAAGTCCCACATCACCCATACATCACTTCACAGCTCAGAGTCCAACTGGCAGCCTATACACAAACAATGCAAATTTAAACTCTTCACACACACACATACAGAGCACTTCACAACATAGAACCAGCATACCTTTACAGCCACCTTCACTTTCACCAACCCACCAGACACCTGCACTCAGTCTCATTCTACCTCGTGCGCATCCCTGTATCTGTAAAAGCAGAACAGGAGGTAATGCTTTCACCCACATTGCAACTAAAACCTGGACTGGCCTCCCTCTACACATTAGAACCTCCTCTTCGCTTCTTGAATTTTGGAAGAAGTTGAAGACCTGGCCCTTCAACTGACTACTTGTGACTGACTCACTCACCACTTCCATAGGCCCACACCTATACACCTACTCCAGGGCCTGGATACCCTACGAGGTGATAAGCTGGGCTTTACAAATTCCGCTAACATAAAAGAACATATTCCTTATCTTTTTCTTCCAGTCTGCTTTCTGTTGGCAGTGAGTGAACCAGTGAATTAAAACTGTGTGTAATTGTCAATGATGCCTAAGCACATCAAACTAAAGCACTGACTATTTCTCCATTAAAGTTTCCATCTATATGTCTCAGTTCCAATTCAGGGTATATGCTTATAGAAAAAGTTGTACCACATTGGTTCGGAACACAGAAAAGTAATATGCAGCTTCTGGTTCGATTCAGGTATTATATTTTGTTCTCTCTAATGCCTCCAAATGATGGCCCTATTACCCCTACCAACAATCAAAGAAAATGTCTACATGCAGCTACCACAGCTATTATTTACTGTGCTGTGTTTGGCATTGCTGGTTATATACAGCTCTCTCGTTTCACAGGATGGGTTTCGTAGGGAGGGTCTCCACAATGTATCCCAATATTTGATATTCCTGTTCATGTTGTGATTCAATGTGAGCCACTGCTTCCATTGTCTGTGTGCAACTATATCCATTGAAAGTCGAAAGAAAACAACACACTCTTAAAACTGTAAATAATAATTCAGCTGCAGCATAAGTATTGGTATTTTAGATAAATGTTGTTTCTTAATTTGTAATAGCATACTATGAAATATATTAAAGATCTGCGAACAACCACAGAAATGCGATTTTGTAGATCATACTCCCCATCATAACCTTACCAAGTTTGATTTTTTACCACTACCCAGTTCTTTTAATCTATTCATCATTGTGACAGACACCAGATATAAAGTCTCTGTATGCACTACTGGGAATAATTTGATTATTAAAACTCATTACAATGATGGACATGCAACAATAAAAACCTATGTCAGACAGTTGCTAACATATTTACACATGTGGGGCAATAGAAAAGAGCCTTAACTGAGTTTCTGTAACTTTACGTACATTATTTCCTTATGCTCTTTCAAAAACGAGCCTAGATGCGGCCTCTTAATCCATTAATAGCATCAAGTATAAAGAGCAGATAATAAAAGGATATGTTTTTTAACAATAAATAGTTATCAACACCCGTTGGAAGATACGCAGTCTCTCTATATCCATACTGTTTGGCGGGCTGCATTTGAACGAGGAGACCTTTTGGTTAAGACACAATTAAAGCCATGATAGTTCATTTTAGTTTTAACTTCGTACTAAAACAAAGGGGCAAGACACTAGTCGTTACTGAAAGGCTGCTAACTAATCCACTGATGATGAAATTCTATTTATGACTAATTAAGAGCCCCACATAAGATGGTAGAAACTTCAAAATCGCACAAGACAGGGGACATTAAAAGAATGATGTGCAATATACCAGGTTCGGCCGCTACAACATGCTTAGTGCTGCCCAGTGTAAATTGACTTGCTGTCGCTCACAGTTTTTAGGACTTTTTACTGCTCTTGTAACAAACCAGATGTTATGCACTTGATTATCCGGATTCATGGATACAAGGACGGCTTGTCGACAGGAGCGAACACCAAGCTTTTTCCATTCGCCCCGTAGCAGGTTACTTTATCATTAAGGAGTTTGTTACAAGAGCAGTAAAAAGTCCTAAAAACTGTGAGCGACAGCAAGTCAACACTTGTTTGAATATCCTTGTTGTTATTTTGTGTACAAGGCTGTTATCTTTCCCCTGTATGATCTCCTGACCATAAAAGAGATAATTGAGGATTTTTGCCTTCATGACGCTTGTAAGAGGGGTCAAGCTTGGGCTGGATAGCTGCCTTGCGAGATTCATGAATGCCACCTGGACTATCATAGATTTAGCTTCTAGCTTGTCTCTGTGTTTTAAGAACAAGCCCCTTCTGTCCATGTGGACCCCTAAATATTTATATGAGGCAGCCCTGTCGATACTTTTACTGTTGTACTGCCATCAGCCACCTTGGTATTTCCTTACTCCCTAGGTGATTGCCATAGTCTTTGATAGGTTAAGTTCCAGCTCATTTTCGGTGGTATAGGGGGACAGCTGATCGAGAAATCTCTGCAAGCCGACCCTGGTGTGGCTGAGCGAGACAAGGTCATCTGCGTACAGTAAACTGCTTTCTCTGGTCCTGGCAAGTTTTGGGGAATGGGAGTTGACATATTCAAGTAACTGCGATAGATCGGAGAGAAAAAGATTGAAAAGGAGGGGCGCCTCTGTATCTTTTCCTAATACGGCTGCCATCACAATGAGCTTTATGCTCAAAGCTATTTGTGTCTGTAAGTATGACTTACACACATCAACAGGAAGAGTGAAAATCTATTCTACAGTGTCAGCGTGCATTGCTAGACTTAATTGTTGAGATGGCAGGGAGGGTGCTAAACTCTCTTTCTACTCGGTTCATGAACAAGTAAAGTTTTACATGCCAATCAGTATTCACAAAACTTTCTACTACTCTTTCATGGAAAATGATAGAACCTTTCTCTTGTTGAGGGAAGGGTTTTTTTCAGCATGGGAAAGAGAAGGGCCGTGGAAAGGTTAAGCGTATACCCCCAAATTTAGTGGGGTTATTCAAGGAGGAAATTCTACAAGGGAAACATTTTTGTCACATGAATGAAAACGGGAAAAAGCCATTACAACGCGGCTGTTACTACGCATGCCGTTACGCTGCATGCGTTACAACGCATGCGACGTAACCACACGTACACATTACGATGCGGGCCATTACATCGCATGCGCTTTTATAACGCATGTGATGTAATGGCGTCGGAGCACAGATAGCAACGCAGGAACCGGGAGCAGAGACGGCGACACAGGAAACGGGATCAGAACACAGGAAGCCGGAGCAGAGACGACCATGAGGAAGGAGAAAAGTAAGGGGGAATAGGGTTTAGGGTAGTCTCAGGTGGTAGTAGTGTATGCTTTAGGGCTTAGGGCAGTCAAAAGGGGGTTGTTGTGTGTGCTAGTGTTTTAGGATTAGGGCTTAGGGTAGTCTCAGGGGGTTGTAGTGTATGCAAGTATTTTAGGCTTAAGGGCTTAGGGCTTAGTGTAGTGTCAGGGGGTTGTAGTGTATGCTAGTGGTTTAGGATTTAGGGCTTAGGATAGTCTCAGGGGGTTGTAGTGTAATATAGTGTTTTAGGCTTTAGAGCTTAGGGTAGTGTCAGGAAGTTGTAGTGTATGCAAGTATTTTATGCTTTAGGGCTTAGGGTATTTTAAGGGGGTTGTAGTGTATGCTAGTGTTTTAGACTTTAGGGCTTAGGATAGTATCAGGGGGTTGTATTTATGGTATTGGTTTGGGCTTTAGGGTTGTGTAAGCAGGTCCGGTATGGTAGTGTTTCATGTAAAGGGGACAGACTGTGCGTAGGGGTAGGGTCGTGGTTTGAGTACTGTTTAGGGTAGTTTTCAATTTTGTACTGTAGGGTATTACTGTGGACTTTGTGTTTGTAGGGTAGTGTGTTAGTGTTTGGGGAATATTTTGCGATTTAAATACATGCGGGAAACTTGGGTTGTAAAGGCATATAGTATGCATTTCAAAGGAAATGCGAACTAATGCCATCCGTTGAAAAAACATGCGTTGTGACGGTACATGCAAACTAAAAACCACGTTGTAAAAGCACGTGTTGTTTTAGTTTGCGATGTATCGTCATACATCCATGAAAACATTTTAGTAGTTGCATTTGTATTGGTGCTTCATGTGAGAAAAATAAATTATTATATCTTTTACACCTAGAAACTTGCAATAATCATCGTTTGCAGGCATTTTTCTAGAAACCTTTGTGGTTTACCTTGAGTCATAAATCTTCATCTATTCCAGTGTGTAAACCTTCAGGTTCTGATTTATCCCTTATATTTTGAACAACACTCCTTAGACCCAATTGACAAAGGTATGTGTGCATAAGTAAATCTACTTATGTGTACTTATGCGTACTTCTTCTCCCACAGCTAAATGTAAATCTCCTCTTTTTTCCTTTTCACTATTTTTTGAATGGAGATTTGCATCAAGATGTAGACTTAAGAACTCCCTCCCCTTAACTGAGGGGGTAGAGAGTTCTAGCGCTGAATTTTTTAAGGTAAAGTTATTATCTGGATCTTTCTACATGTAAGGTAATTAAAAAAATAACATTACCATAGGACTTCTTACAAAAAAGACAACACACAACCTACTAAAATGAACTTTGTATTAAATTGTAAATTATTATTTTTAACACTTCATATTTAAATGTTATTTTTTATACAATACTGAAAATTAAAAATACCTACCTTCACAAATATGTTTTATTTATTTTCTTATTTTTTAATAGGAGAAATAAAAGCCATAACATTTAGAAGTGCAATTATTCATACATCAATTCAACATCTATATTATGAATGCATAAAGTCTTTATGTACCATCAGACTACATCTGACCCTGCTAATGTAATCTAGAAATATCCCCCCATATTTCCAATCAGTTCCTATCTTCATATGATCCTGCCCCAGAGTTCTACTACTTCATAGTTGAACCAGACCTTAAAGCATACAACCTTTCACATTATTTTACTTTCACCATCTTAACTTCCCATTGCTCAACTGTGGGCACATTAGATGTTCACCGGTTTAACCTGTAAGTATTATTATGTGTATTTTCTCATATAGTTTTGAGTTCAGCCCTACACTAGAAGAGTATCCCAGTAATAATAATTGGGAAGCTTCAGGAAATATAAAACCCAATACTATCTGGCAATATTGAGATATTTAACCCAAACATCCCTCTATTGTCAGGCATAACATATGGATGTGAGTCCCTCCCACTGAAAAGAACATCTAAAGAGCTGGATGGAATTTGCAGTCTGATTCGTAGATGATTGTGTTCTGTATAAAAGCCAGTTAGAAATGAAGTTTCTGGTTGGCTAGGGTATGCACATAAGCCAGGCAGAACCCACCACTCTAGTCAGGGTAAGGGAGTTACACATCCAAGATAACCCCTGCTTACCCCCTTAGTAGCTTGGCAGAACAGGCAGGCTTATCCCATAGGCAATGTGTAAAGCATTTGTACAATACACACAAACACACCAGTGTTTCATTAAACCCTGTATAATCAAAAGCTGCTGTGACATCATCGGGTATAGCTCCACCGGTTCCACAGTTATTATCCCCAATTAGGGACATTTGTTTAATGAAAATTGCAGAGCAAGTTTCAAGGGAACAAAGATAAGGCGCACAATATTTTGGAACACTGTATCCTTCAATGTTGAACAAACCAAAAAGCTAATACATAGGATTT
Organism: Triturus cristatus; assembly: GCF_964204655.1. Taxonomy (NCBI): domain Eukaryota; kingdom Metazoa; phylum Chordata; class Amphibia; order Caudata; family Salamandridae; genus Triturus; species Triturus cristatus. Next base: position 258,002,240 of record NC_140593.1, on the reverse strand, counting down.
TGTCTTACTATGGCGGATATTATCCCTACCCACTCCAGATGGAGTATTATGAGTAGGGGTCTCTGAGAAAAGCACCACTGAGTTACTTCAGTATCTAGCGTTAAATTAGTGCCTTACCGAACCTTTGGGCACCATGTAGTGTAGTTCTTATATCCCTGATAGGCTCTGCGCATTGGAATAATATACACTATAGTTTGACATAGGACTGAGGTCAGTATGTCTCTATGGAGTACATTAAACTTAATGTACTTAATGGACCCTTGACCCTTCCTTAGGCAGGTCGCTCTCCACTCGGCACAGCACCACCTGTGCGACCGTGCCCTGAGCCCAGCCACCGCTGCTGTACCAAGTTCAAGGCCCACCGCCACCCGCAGGTTACCGCCTGTGCCTCATCCCTGGTGGCCAGTGGTAGGCCATAGGTATGTCTTATTTGGTTAACTGTTCATTTCTTGTAATTGTATTGCTTCTGCTTATTAGGTTGTTTCGTACCTGTATTGCCCATTTGTTTATCTGCCCGTTTTCTTTCCTCCTTCCCCTTTGCATTCTGTGCCCTTTGTTTTTGTACTTGTAATGCCGATTTGTTTATCTGCCTGTTTTCTTTCCTCCTTCCCCTTTGCATTCTTTGCCCTTTGTTTTTGTACCTGTATTGCTCATTTGTTTATCTGCCCGTTTTCTTTCCTCCTTCCCCTTTGTATTCTGTGCCCTTTGTTTTTTGGACCTGTATTATCCATTTGTTTAACTGCTCATTTTCTTCCTCATTCCCCCTGTACTCTGTGCCCTTTTTGACTCCTGGTCCTTCACCGCTCCTGCCCCGTCTTTCCCGCCGCTGCATCCCCTGCGGCCCGCACCACGCACGCCCATTCGTCCACTCCCTCCTCCCAGCTGCTCCTCCCTCCCACCTCCCCTTCTTATGGCAGCCACTGCGCGGTAGGGAGAGCGACCCGTGACCCTTCCTTAGGCAGGTCGCTCTCCACGCCGCACAGCACGACCTGTGCGACCGTGCCCTGAGCCCAGCTCCCGCTGCTGAGCCACGTTCGAGGCCCACCTCCACCCACAGACTACCACCTGCGCCTCATCCCTGGTGGCCAGTGGTAGGCGGTAGGTTTGTCTTATTTGGTTAACTGTTAATTTCTTGTAATTGTATTGCTTCTGCTTATTAGGTTGTTTTGTACCTGTATTGCCCATTTGTTTATCTGTCCATTTACTTTCCTCCTTCCCCTTTGCATTCTGTGCCCTTTGATTTTGTACCTGTATTGCCCATTTGTTTATCTGCCCACTTTCTTTCCTCCTTCCCCTTTGCATTCTGTGCCCTTTGTTTTTGTACCTGTATTGCCCATTTGTTTATCTGCCCGTTTTCTTTCCTCCTTCCCCTTTGCATTCTGTGCCCTTTGTTTTTGTACCTGTATTGCCCATTTGTTTATCTGCCCGTTTTCTTTCCTCCTCCCCCTTTGCATTCTGTGCCCTTTGTTTTTGTACCTGTATTGCCCATTAGTTTATCTGGCCGTTTTTTTTCCTTTTCCCTTTTGCATTCTGTGCCCTTTGTTTTTGTACCTGTATTGCCCTTTTGTTTATCTGCCCGTTTTCTTTCCTCCTTCTCCTTTGCATTCTATGCCCTTTGTTTTTGTACCTGTATTGCCCATTTGTTTATTTGCCCGTTTTCTTTCCTCCTTCCCCTTTGTATTCTGGTCCCTTTGTTTTTTGGACCTGTATTGCCCATTTGTTTTACTGCTCATTTTCTTCCTCAATCTTCCTGTGCTCTGTGCCCTTTTTGCCTTCTGGTCCTTCGCTACTCCTGCCCCCGTCTTTCCTGCCGCTGCATCCCCTGCGGCCCCGCCCCCCACACACCCATTCACCCACTCCCTCCTCCCAGCTGCTCCTCCCTCCCACCTCCCGTTCTGATGGCGGCCACTGTGCGGCCGTGTCTAAGGCAAGCCCATCTGCGCCTTCCGCGCCTGGACCGTGCCCAGCGCCAGAACCCCTGGCCCCCGCGAACGCCACGATGCCCGACTCTGCTACAATGCCAGCACCCTCCACGCATTCAACACCGGTCAAACTCACTCCTGCTTCCAGGCCGCCCCGAAGTGCACCCAAGGACCCTTCTCCTGCCAGAACTGCAGCTTCACCAACAACAGACCTGAAATCCACCCACCAGGACAGGACTCAACCACCTCAGATGCATACTCCTGAACACCTGCTCCGCACACAAACATGCCATCGAACTCTGGGACCTGCTCGACACATCCTCCCCTGACATCACTATCCTGACTGAGACCTGGATGAACGACTCCTCGGCACCCGGCATTGCCATAGCCATCCCGGACAGCTACAAGATCACCTGCAGAGACCACACCAACGGAGTAGGAGGTGGAATCGCCATCATCCACAAGTCCACCCTCAAGGTCTCAACCAACTTCGATGACACCATCAACATCGCCAAATACCTGCACTTCCAGATCCACACTGATCCCAACACCACCCTCAGAGGAACTCTGATCTACAGGCCCCCGGACCCTGGCCACAGTTCAGCGACTCCATCGCCGACTTCGTCAGCACGGACGCTCTTGCGCCCATGGACTACATCCTCCTCGGGGACTTGAACTTCCACCTCGAGAAAAACAACAACACCAACTCCATCACCCTTCTCGACAACCTCGACAACCTCAGACTCAAACAGCTCATCACGACTCCCACCCACTCCGCCGGGCACACTCTTGATCCCATCTTCTCCGCAAGCCCCCATGTCTCCTTCAGCCACACCACCAAACTCCACTGGACCGATCATCGCTGCGTCCACTTCACCTTCAAGAAGCCCACCACGCACCACCGCAGCCAACAAACCCCCCGCCGCTGCTGGAGCAAAATCACAGAAGACCAGCTACACACCGCCCTCACCCGTAGCCCACCCACAGACCCCACCGACCCCGACGCTGCCACCAGCAACCTCAGACGCTGGATCAAAGACTGCGCCAACACCCTTGCCCTGATCAAGAATCCTTCCAACAGCCGCACCAACAAGACTGCCGGCTGGTTCACCGCGGACCTCCATACCTCCAAGCAAAACTGCCGAAAGCTGGAGAAGAAATGGCGCCACAAACAAACACCAGAGAACCAAGCAGCCCACAAGAACGCCAACATCATCAACTTATCAGATCCGCCAAAAAGACCTCATTCAAGGACCGCCTCGACAACAACGCACACAACAGCAAAGAGCTCTTCAGCATTGTGAAGGAACTCTCCAACCCCAGCGCCAGCACCAACGACATCCACCTTCGCAAGACCTGTGCGACTCCCTGGCCTCCTTCTTCCACTGCAAAATCACAGACATCCACGACAGCTTCGACAACCAGGCCGCCACAACAGCCCGCGGCACCTCAGACCCCATGGTCACCACCCACGGCGACCCCCTCCTCACCGGGACCAACATCAACGACAATGACACCATCAAAATCATGAGTACCATCCACTCCGGCTCCCCGTCAGGCCCATGCCCCCACCACATCTTCAACAAAGCCAGCACCACCATTACACCTCACCGCCGCAAAGCCATCAACATCTCCTTCGAGACCGCGACCTTCCCGGAGAACTGGAAGCATGCCGAGATCAACGCCCTGCTCAAGAAACCCAAAGCAGACCCCAAGGACCTCAAGACCCTCCAGCCCATCTCCCTGCTCCTGTTTCTGGTCGAAGGTCACCGAGAAAGCTGTCAACAAACAGCTGACCCGCTACCTCGAGAAGAACAACATCCTGGACCCGTCCCATTCTGGGTTCCGCAGCAACTACATTACCGAAGCTGCCCTCAACGCCGCCACCGATGACATTAGGGCCCTGCTGGACACCGGCGAGACCGTGGCCCTCATCCTCCTGGACCTGTCAGCTGCCTTCGACACCGTCTGCCACCGCACCCTACGCACCCGCCTCCACGACGCAGGAATCCGAGGCAAAGCACTGGACTGGACCACCTCCTTCCTCTCCGGCAGAACACAGAGCATCCGCCTCCCTTCCTTCCGATCCGAAGCCACCAAGATCGTCTGCGGTGTACCCCAAGGATCCTCCCTCAGCCCGACGCTGTTCAACATATACATGGCCCCACTCGCCCACGTCGCCAGACTGCACGACCTCAACATCATCTCCTACACAGATGACACACAACTGATCCTCTCACTCACCAAGGACCCCACCACCGCCAAAACCAACCTACACGAAGGTATGAAAGCCGTCGCCAAATGGATGAAGATCAGCCGTCTGAAGCTGAACTCGGACAAGATGGAGGTCCTCATCCTTGGCCCCATGCCTTCAGCCTGGGATGACACCTAGTCGTCGACTGCCCTGGGAGCAGCTTCTACACCCACCAACCACGCACGCAACCTGGAATTCATCCTCAACTCTACACTCTCCATGACCAAGCAAGTCAACTCCATCTCATCCTCCTGTTTCAACACAGCATGCTCTGAAAGATCTACAAGTGGATCCCCACAGACACTAGAAGAAAGGTCACCCAGGCCCTCAGCAGACTGGACTACGGAAACGCCCTCTACGCGGAAGCCCCGGCCATACTGCTGAAATGACTGCAACGCATACAGAACGCCTGTGCCCGCCTGATCCTCGACATCCCTCGCCGCAGCCACATCACACCCCACCTTAGAGACCTGCACTGGCTTACCATCAACAAGAGGATCACCTTCAAGCTTCTCACCCACACACACAAAGACCTCCACAACACCGGTCCAGCAGACCTCAACAAACGGCTTACCTTCTACACCCCGAACCGCCAGCTCCACTCCGCTGACCTCGCCCTCACCACCGTCCCCCACATCAGGAGAGCAACCACCGGTGGCAGATCATTCTCCTACTTCTCCACCAAGTCCTGGAACACCCTCCCCATCCTCCTATGGCAGACCGAAGAACTACTAACCTTCAGGAGGCTACTCAAGACCTGGCTGTTCGAGTAGTAGCAGCACCACCCCCCACAGCGCCTTGAGACCCTTACGGGTGAGTAGTGTGCTTTACAAATGTCTTGATTGATTGATTGAATTACTTGTGTGTGCCAGCTAACTCAGAGGTCACAATAAAACCTCTTGAATAAACAAGAAGGGATTAGTTTCTGACAACCACATAAACATGACAACTTTGTTTCCCTTAGAAACAGAACAATCTCAGAATCGTGGAAACAATAGATAATAGTTTCACTCAGTCAATCGTGCATGCTTAATTTCTATAGAGTTACACAGAAATAGATAGACAGGCATTTCAATAAAAAGGGTTTATTGAACAGTTCTATTTTTCGTGCATGAGATATGAACTGCTACAATCGTAAGACAGAATGTGAAGTATAATATGTACAGTGTTAGCAGTAAGATAAAATAATACTGCAATAGCATGGTTTGTAGCTATGACAGATATTCATAAAAATACATACATAAATAACACAGGCTAAAATGTTAATACTAATCTGATGCTTCTAGCTAGTTCTACCCCAGTGTACCTAACCTAAGTGTAGTACGAGGTAAGAAGTAGGTGCTGTTTGTCTATAGTCTAGTTTAGCTATAGTTGCCAAGATTTGCCAAAAGTCCCTCTAGGTTCTAGTCCGCTCCATACCTTAGAATGAGTGAGGTTGGAATCTCTTTCCGAGTTTTGATCTCTAACACCCCGCAAGGGGATTCAGAAACACTGGAGCTGGATTCTCTGCGAGGAGGATGACAGCGTCTGGTCAGTGCGGCAGGCTGGGACTTGACTTCCTTCCCAACTTGCCGTGGCGAGCCGTATCGTGCAAGTAGGCAGCCGAACCGTAGTTTGCCATGGTAAGTGAGGGTATAGTTATATCTTAAAGGTGTTTAGGAATGCCAGAATTGACGTAAAAGTCGGCAGAAGAATGTCAGGAATGAACCCCTAAGGAATAGATGTTCATGCATAGTAAATGAGTTCTTGGAGAAATCAATATCCAAGCAAGGGGAAATCCTAAAGGCTTAAGAATCTGGTTTTCCAAGAACTCGTTGTGACGTAGATGAACGGATGTAGGTGGCCATGCCTGTATTTGGTTAGCATGGATAATGCCTAAATAAGGGTAGGATTTCTATGCCTAAATATGGGCAATGCGAATTGTGCCTATATAAGGACATAAATCGGGAAACCTATATACGGTATCTAAATCGACACACAGCAATGGCGGCCGAACCAGGACAAACACCAGTCTCCTTCTTTGCAAATCAGTAGCACGTACATCAATGCTGCTAAGGGGAGATGAAGCCACATTCCCTATGCGCCGATTGTTGGCAAAAGGTAACTGCCAATGATAGCACTCCCAACACCCTTGTTTCCTTTGCCCAGAACGCTTGCACTGCCCTCAAGTACAGTGTACCAATCTGAATTTCAGCAGGAATAAAAGCGCTCACCACGCGCTGGACTTGCAACAAAAAGTGCTCCTCATGCACTTTCCCTTTACAAAATGTCACGAAGAGCCCAGTCCTTCCCCCTGCAGGAGCAGCAACTCCAGGTCAATGCACCCCTCACACAGTAGGGTCAGTAATCCTCACACAGCTCTTCAGCCCTCCTTTTAGATGTAGCAGATTTACGTTTCTTGAAGTATTTTATCCTCCTGAGACTTCCAACAGGATGTAAGCACACCCAAACCCTTGGAGATTTCTTCACAAGTAGCATACCACAGCAGGGCAAAAAGAGTCAGTCCTTTTCCTCCACCACTGATAGAAGCAGCAACTGCAGGCCAACTGACCCCTCACACAGAAAAGGAAGCACTCCTTACACAGTCGTTCGGCTCTTCTTCTTGGCAGGGTCCTCTTGTTTCTTGAAGTAATCTAAAGTCCTGGAGTTTAAGGTCCAATGCTTATACCACATGTTGTCATTGTTCTCTTTGTGGCAAGAGTCTCTGAACCCAGTCCAAAACAGTCCAGTCCTTCCTGGTGCAGCAGGACCACAAGGGGTGAAGACAGAACTGTACAAAGGAGACACAGCCTGTTCAGGTGCAAGCAAAACTCCTCCCACCACTCTAAATGCAGACCAGGTCTATTCAGCCTAGTGATAACTCACCCAGGCAAGGCACACCTATACCCCGATTGTGACTGCCTAGAGTGAATACACCCCCCAGCTCCTGTCACTCTAACACCAGACGCTGAATACACAAATAGTGAGAGGGACACAGCATGGTAAAGCTTTCTAAAAGTGGCATTTTCAAACAAACCATTTAAAAAACACCTTTACCAAAATGTGCATTAATAAATTCTTGAGTTCAGAGAGCCTTAACTCCATTTTTCCATCTTTTCCCTATTGAAAGCTACACATGTAACATGTTACAGCACAGCCCCAATGATAGCCTATTGGAAAGATAGCCTTTCAATAGAAAAAAACGAAATACATATTATTTCACTATCAGGACATGTCACACACACCAGTAAAATGTCCTATCTTTCACATACAATGCACCCTGCCCATGGGGGTACCTTGGGCTAACTTGAGGGGTGACTTACATGTAAGAAAAGGGAAGGTTTGGGCTTGGCAAGTGTGTCCACTTGCCAGGTCAACATGGCAGTTTACAGTGCAGTGACAGATCTGAGATACATTTACAGGGCTACTCATGAGGGCGGCACAATCAATGCTGCAATCCCACTGGTAGAATTTGATTTACAGGCCCTTGCACACAACGTGCACTTTACTAGGGGCTTACCAGTAAATCAAATATGCCAATCATGGATGCACTTTAGCACTGATCAGGAGAGGTAAAGTGCCCAGAATCCTATAGTCAACAAAAACAGGGTCAGAAAAATAGGTGGCAAAGGGCAAAACGTTTGGGGATAAACCTGCAAAAAAGGCCAGGTCTAACAAAGCCATTTCGTAGAAAACTGTATTCTGTTAAAATTTGCTGGACCTCTATCCCGGGTCTTAAAGTTAAAATGAGCATTATGTTGTCCACATACAGCTCAATTTTGGTCATTTCTTCTTTGGGGCTTTGATATGTTCATCCTATTTGATAACAATCCCTAACAGCTGACTAAAGAAAGAGAATGCAATGGGAAACCATGAGAATTTCTGCCTGGTACCTATATTAAGTTTTCATACATCTGCTTCGTTGGAATTTATGATCAATGAATGCTCTAGAAATTGAAAAAAGACTTTCCCAGTTGAACAAATTAAAGGTCTTCTCAGCATCTAAAAAAACATATAAGTTGGAAACCCCTTACTATTTAAAAATAATCAAGTGCAATTAAATCATGTGCATTTGTTGACACCTGCCTTCCTGCAATAAAGCTATTGTCATCTTTATTTATCAACAACGTTGCTACTTGATTTAATCTATCAGTCAACACTTTAGTTATTATCTTGTAATCTGAATTAAGCAAACCAACTGGTCTATAGGAGTTTAATTTTGTATGGTCTTTTATCTTTTTAGAAAACTTAAGAAAATCAAGTTATTTGAAGGTGGGGGGATGTTTGCCCCTGCAAAATATGATTGACCAGTTTTTAAATGTACAGATTTAATATTTTTCAAACCTTTTAATGAACTAGGCGGTAAAGCCTTCCTCTTCACCTGTCTTTCCATTTGATAGAGCTTGAAACACATTATCCACTTTGCCCAGTGTGACAGATTTTTATTGTGGGAACACATTTTATTGAGGTATATGCATAGAATCCAACACGGTCAGTGTGGCCCATAAAACAAATAGTCAGGTGCAATGATAAGTATAAGACATAACAGTTCTGCCAGCTTGCCCTCACCCTATGCCCCCCATCTAGCTGCAAAAGGAGTTCAGGAAAATAAATGTAATATATCTGAGTTCCATAACCCATATTCATCAATACATCAGCGTGGTACAGTCTCTTTTGGGCCCTAAAACATCCACATTTCATCCTCTAGAAGCTGGTGATTTTGATGGACTGGTGCTAGTTCAATTGCCCTATATTCTGCCCATCTCTTCCTTATCTTTGGTTGTTTTTTGGGGCATCCCCTTGCTTTATACACTGCAATCTCCATACCCATATAGTGGTACATACCCTTTTTCTAGACTGATAATGATGGAGGGGCTACTGCTTTACATTCTTTAGCTAAGTCGCATTTACTGTGCCTCAGTCCCAGGCCAAGGAGGGAGATCTTCTTCTATCTATTCCCACCAACAGCATCCATAAGATGGCGGGCCAACCGCAGGTTACATGGGATTAGACAGGACAGGACCCAGTCCAAGCATGTGACCAGCACCTCTGAACTCTCTCCAATGGTGGGCAGCTCCACACTGTGTGAAAGAATGTGCCTTCCTCTGCACCACAATGGAGACATGCAGGGTTAGCGATCACCTCCATATGCCATAGCTAATTTCGTGGCAGATAGACCTTGTGGAGGTACTTAAATTGAATGTGACAGAACCTTGTCACAATTGCTGCTCTTCGGGGGGAACCCAGTATCTCGGTCCAGTTTGCATTTTCTATTGTACTTACATGAGCCTCCCTTGCTACGCGCAGGCTCCAAAACTATCTGGTTGGTTAGCGATCACTGTCTGGTAGAGCTTGGTGATTTTAATGGATCAGTGTCCTTATAGGTGGATACAGTGCATGACAGAACTGGAGGAACTTATGAAATTGGCTACGATGCAGCTGAAACTCGGTTTGGAGTATCTGGTAGGACTTCAGGGCCATACCCTGCATTACATCCCCCAATGTGGAGATCCCGATGAGGTCACCTCTCCAGAATCCCTCTAATGCTTCCACCTGTGGGAGCATAGCTTTACACCAGAGTGGTGTTTGTTCCGTAGTCTGCCCACCATTCTGTTTGTTGAAGGGTCCAGATCCACTTTCATCGCTAGGGGAAGAGTGACATCTTTCCCACTCCCATATAGGTATGCTTGAAGAAGAGTCACACTCAGTGCCATCTTATCAAGAGCATACAAGTGCTCTCCCTGTTTAGCATACCACCACTCATTTATTATTTTAAGGTTGGCCACGCAGTAATAAGCTCGACATCCACTGCCACAATATGTTCACTGGAAGCATTTACTGACTGTAGAGCGGGGGACCCCCATCCCATGGAAAGGCATTAAGAATGGAGTTCAGTTTTTGAAACCACTGTAGTGGGATACCGAGTGGATACTATTTTGAAGATTGCTGACCATCCCGTTAGCAGCAGCAGCTGGCACAGGTGAGCGTGGTGGGGTGGTGGGGTGGTGGGGCAGGGCAAGGACCAGACTGGATGGGAGTGGGGAAGTTGACAGGTGACAGAATAGGTATAAATAAATAAACAAACTATACCTACAACGTTGTCGGTCTACTTCCCCCTGCAGTGCCCCACCCCACTTGCTCACCGTGCTTACCTGGGCCAGCCGCCACTGCCTGTTAGAGACAGCAGGTATCCAGACCAAATCTTTATGTCTTCTTTTGAATGTGTAACTATTCTGAATTAGTGCTGCATGCGACAGTAGCCACCAAGGAAATATAAACACCTAGGTATTGGAATCAGTCTGTGGCCACTCATATGGCTTCCGCCGAGCCAAGTTTATGCGGGCATGGCCTCACCGTGTATATCGTGGATTTAGAGGTGTTTGGGTTTTCCCAAATACATGCATTATCTGCAACAGTCGAGGTCTTGTCCTGTCCTGTCCGGCATTGTGATAAAGAATAAGACATTGTTAGCATCTAAAGCAAACCTGTCCAACTGCCCACCACCCCATTCGAAGCCCAGACCTGCACGTCCATCCTCAAAGACAACGCCAGTGGCTCCATGGTAATAGCAAACAGTAGGGGGGACAGGGGACAGTCCTTTCTTGTGCCTCGCTTTATGGGGATGGTACCTAACCAAGCCTTGGCTACCTGTAATGACACTGTCAAATCCGTATAAAATAGTCGGATATAGGAGATGAACCTTGGAACAAAGTTAAAGCGCTGAAGGAGAAGAAACAAATATGTCCAGTGCATGAATTCAAATGCCTTATCTATGTCAGCTAGGAGAAGCAATGCTGGCTACCTCAGCCCATCTACCATTGTCGACGTATTGTATGCTCGCCATATATTGTGGCGAGTGGCACTACAGGGCATGAAGCCGGATTAGTCAGGGTGGACCAAATCTGAGATGTGAGTGATCAGGCTATTTCCTAAAGCCTTGGCTATAATCTTAACTTCTTGGTGTAGAAGGGAGATACGATGATACAATGTGGGATCATCTGCCAGGTGCCCCGGCTTGGGGAAGACTGCGATCTCTGCAGGCACCAATCTGGTGCCATGACGCTTGCTTTCAGTGAGATTAAAACTTTGACATATATATTTTGAAAAATTCAATGGGAAAGTCACTTTGTCCAAGTTCATATTGGCCGTGACCACCAGGTGTTCTTCCCTGGTAAACGTAGAGTACAGTAATTCACGGGCCACAGGGGACAAGCATCAGAGCCGAAGTGCCTGTACAAACTCCCTTATTTGAATCTCCTTACGTACCTCTCTCCTGGCGTAGACCCCCTCCTGATAGGATGCAAAGACAATCGATATGACTCTAGGATCCATAAGTGGGATATCTTCTTCACTCCCAATTAGGGAAGAAGGGATGCTTTGGGGCACCACGGCATAATCTATGGAGCAATTTACTCAATTTACCCCCCCTCTGATAATTACGACTGAGAAGCCTGCCAGGAGAGGTGCACCTCACCTATCAGGGCTTGGTGGTACTGCTGCTACCAGGTCGAGTTGTCTGCATGCTTGTTGGGCCCCTGGCTGGCGGCCTTGTACGTCCAACTCTAGGATCTCTGTCTCTAGGGCAACTAAGTCCTGCAGTCTGCACCAGCGCTACCCTGATCAATAAACAATGCCTGCCCCCAAAGAGTTGGTTTTTGGGCCTCACTTAAAGTCTGAGGGGACTGCACTGTACCTATAATATGCGCAAAGTATTCCTCTATGCTGTGTTTGTGTAATTCTGGGTTCTGCAGATGCCATGGCAAGAGGTGCTAGTGAAATGGAGGGCCTCTGTGTCCCACCTGTAGGCCCAGGGCCACCGGAGAGTGAATTGAAACGTCCCTGGGGAGTACCGTTACACCCCACAACCTGTGTAAGTCATTGCTGGGGATCAGGAAAAAATCTAGCCATAAGTATGAGCCACGTGTGGAAGAGTAGAAGCTGTAGACACCCAGAAAGGGGTTGTGGACGCACCACACATCAATGAGACCCAGGGCTGAAACGATGGCAGAGGGAGGAGTCAGGCCTGATGCCTTGAATTATCACTGTGGGCGCGATCTGTCAACTGATGAACTAATAACTCCATTCCAATCTCCCCTTTTCATGACAAGCCCATCCAGCAGCTCACCCCAGAATCCCATCAGAGACTCAATAAAGGAATATCCTTTATTGAGGTGGAGGTGGGGCATATACATTGAACAACCTGATATATTCTCCATATAGCATCCAGGTGACCACTGTATATCTGTCATATTTATCTACTGATGTCTTCAGATGCTGAAAAGGGATGGCACGATACCTGTACTCCTGTAACCCCAAGTAGATCCGGAATGATACATTTGTGTATATCTCCATTGGGCTAGGTATGGGACCTTGTTCCCCATGAGTTGGGTCTCCTGTAAGTACAGGACATCTACTCCTATCCTCTTGGTCTCGCAAGAAGTGCGCGGGCGCCATGCACAGTTTTCTCAAACATTATCGGTGCGGAGAGGAAGAGGGCAGCCCGGGGATGCCACAGTACACAGGTAAGTAGTTTTAAGCTTGTTTTTAATTAATGTTATCTTACTTCTTAATAGGGGGGTGGAGGCAGGCAGCGTTGCGGAGCTCCGCGGAGTTTGTTTGCTACTATGTGGACCTCCACGTAGCCCTTCTATGCCCACTACGCCCGGGGTTACCTTTTACCTAACAGATTTTGCTTACAGCCAACAGGAAGGGGGTGCTCCTACAAGCTTTAGGTTTATTCGCATAGTTTAACTTCCTTAAACGATTAAACTTACACAGCCTCCCACTAAAAACTTGCAGGTAAGTGAAGCTGTTTATGGTGTGCCCATCTTTCTGGTTGGGTTTTTAATTTAAGGCCAGTTAGTAACAAGAATATTCATAGGTATCTAAAGAATTTTTTTATATGGTTCTAATGAACAGTTTCATATGAGCTCTTCACTTAAAGGTGATCCTGCTGTGTAGGAACGCGGAAGAGCAGTCACGCTGTATTGAACATCAGCGACGCAGCGCTGCCCTCGACGGGGTTTCCAAAGTCAGGCCGCAGAGACACCAAATCCCGCCACAGCCTGTACTCTACCCAGCTCCTCCTTCATATTGCTTGCTAGCCGTGAACATAGAGGGCAACAAGATGGGACAGAGTTGTAAACAATAATTACATGACTCTGCCCCATTTCCAATATTAAAGAATCTCTCGAGTTAAAGGTAGACTGGGCCTACCCCTCCCATGTGCAATGACACAACGAAAGCTAAGAGGAAAAACATAACAAAAAAGAAGGGATGATATAAACCCTACAGTGCAAGGGAATAATGGCAAACAGAAAGCCACTACTCGATGCGGAGTATAAACAGAATATTTTTAATACTTTAATCTTAAAAAAGGGATTAGATAAGCTAACCATGTCAGAGAATAGGAATGGGATGCAAGAGGGTTAGGATACACCCCTTAATGAAAATTTGCTAATGAGCTTTTTGAGAAACAGTTTAAGTCCTTCTTTAAGGAGCTAGTAGAAGCAGTCATTAACAAAAGAAAAAGGGATTACCCCACTGAGAAGGGCTCAGTTATCCCCGCAGAGGAGGAACACCCTTTACTAAAGAAAGGCGGTAACACTTTAAAAAAGACAAAACACTTATAGTGAGCCTCATGGTAGCCTGTTTGCTACAAAAGAATGGGATCAATCCCTGGGTACCCTGTGTGCTACGGATGACCTGGGTGTCTATAAGAGCACAATTGGCAAGAGCAGCCAGATTTGCCCAAATAGATAAGGTGTTCCTCGCAGTACAAGAAGATTAAGTGACCTTCATGGCACAAAAGACTGCAGTTTTCAAGCAGATAATGATGAGTGTTCCTTCCCAATGAATCTGTATAGTGAAGCGGACAAATATGAATTCAATCCCTTAGAAACCTAGATAACAAACTCTTTCATGAGGACTTGGACCAGCCTGGTAATTCTGAGGCTATTAAAGACCTTGCTGGTGTGGAGATGTTTAATTCTACTCGTATCACACACCCAAGAAGATCAGACTGTTGGCCCATGGACCACATGGCAAACTTTATAAAGTTCTGGATCCCTAAGTTTCTTGACAAAGAATACCCGAAATCTTATGAGGGCAGAATGTCCCAGTCCCTTCCTACACAATAAATCAAGGATGACACCTAACTTAGAACCTGAATTGCTGACATTTATTTTCAAAACAGGAAGGGATCCTAGGAAAGGGCTTGATCACTGCCTTAAACAGTGCCAAGACAAAGTACTAGGCACTTTAAGACCACTTGCTAGAATTTTAGACTTGGCAGAGGAAGCCTCTCTCAAGGACAGCCCTGTGGACATTGAACTCCTCCGGGGTGGAGTCAACAAACCCTCTGCCTCCATGGAAATTCCAATGCAGGGCTAACCACCTATCGTTGGAGAGCAATTTTAATGAGAATAGCCCCCAAACTTGGAGACCTTGCAAACAAGGATATTCAAAGTTATACAAATGTCTACTCTTTGGAGAAAAGCTTTTAAACATATTAGGGAAGTATTTTCGACCTTCACAGCCTTTAGTAACACCCAGACAAACATGAGACACATGTTTGCAAGTAGAGATTTTGAAAGGGCTGACAGGATGGGACTGGCTGTTATCCACGGGCAACATAGGCCCCTATTTTACCAACAATTTCAACTAGGTTACAGAAGATACTTCCAGGGAAACAATAATTCCTTCTTCCACCAAAGAGGTTGAAACACCCACACATTAGATCATGGCAGAGGCATATTCCAGGGACCTGGAGAGCAAGGTAAGAGACTTACCCTCTCTGTTGGTTCTTCCCAGTCAAAGGCAGGGGGAAGACTGCCCATTCAGCAAAAATTGGTGATTAGTAACAAACAATTGTTGGGCGCTGGATACTATAAAGGGCTTCAATATAGATTTCTACCAAGAGCCATATCAAGTGCATCAACCCAGAGAGTTAACCTTAGATCAGGATCACAAAGTTTTGGTAGACTAAGAAGTGAGTAAGATGTTACTCAAGGGGGTTATCTGCATAGTTTCAACCCAAAACAGGGCTTTGTGAGCACAATCTTTTTGGGAAAGAAAAAAGAGAAAGGCTGGTGTCCTGTTTTAAATTTGAGAGAACTATATAGGTTTTTAGTCTACAGATATTTCAAAATGGAAGGTATCCACCTCCTAAGCGACATCCTACAAAGGAAGGACTAGCTTATGAAACTAAAGTAGATCTCAAAGATGCCTATTTTAAAATTCCTATGCACCAGCACTAACAAAAATACCTAAGGATCGTTGCCTCCCCTTTGGCGTCTCTTCAGCACCTTGGTGCTTCACCAAGGTTCTAAGACCAGTACTCTTGACAAGGGGTGTACGACTAGTAATTTGTCCAGATGATATATAACTGATGTCACAAAATTAGAAGAATTAATGAAACACATGGAATTGTCATTGGATCTCTTGCAGGGGTTAGGATTGATTATCAATGTCAAAAATGTCATAATGAGACCTCCACAAAATCTGGAATTCCTAAGGTTTCAGGTAGATACCTTCAAGGCTGAACTACAATTACCAATAAAGAAACTGTCCAAAATAAAGAAACCGGTAGCTAATGTTTTATCAAAGCACGTGGTGACTTTACAAAACCTAGCAAGAGTGGTTGGTCTTTTGTTCTTTTCCATTCAAACAGTTTCACCGGGCCCACTACATTATAAGGCCTTACAGAGATTGAAATCTTTGGGGTTGCGGATAGGCCTGTGGTACTCAGACATAATTCCCTTGTCGCCAGAGGTTCAAGAAGACCTCCTGTTGTGGTGGAACAACCTAGACAGTTGGAACGGTGGCAAAGCAATATTTGGGAATACCCTGGGATCATATAGTGAAATCAGATGCAAGAAACCTGGGCTGGAGTTCAAACTAGGACAAATGGAAACAGGGGGGAAGTGGTCATAGGAGGAACTCTCACTTCACATAATGTGTTTAGAAATGATGGCGGGTTTGAATGCTTTGATGAGCTTCAAATCCACTTTAAAAAAACAGTGTTTTCCTGATCAGACTTGACAATTTAAATGTTAAGGGAGGTGCAAGGTCAAAAACACTTGCGGACCTGGCCAAGAAGAATTGGTATTTCTGTTGGAATCAAAAAATCCTGTTGAAGTCAGAGTTCATTCTGGGGCATCAGAACAAAAGAGCAGACTAGAATGCAAGGTCTTTAGGGGTTTTAAGCAAATGGAAGCTGAACCCAATGTTCTTTGAAAAGATTCAGACCCTGTGGGGCTCGTTTCAGGTGGATCTGTTTGCCAGCAGACTGACTTTTCTGATAGAGCGGTATTACAGTTGGAGGCCAGACCCCAATGCTGTGGTAGTGGATGCTCGGCTCCAAATCTGGCTCAAAGAGAGTTGCCATGCGTTCCCTCTGTTTGCACTAATTGGGAGGGTATTACTGAAAGTATGGATGGAGTGATGCAACATCGTCTTATTTACTCCATTTTGGAATTCCCAAGTATGGCTTCCGGAAGTTAAAGAATTAGCAGTAGGCTTTCCACGTTTGATCCCAGGGAGCTTAAGTCTTCTCCTAAGACAAAAAGGGGAAGAGCATCCTCTTCTCATAGAAGGAGAAATGAACCTTCTTGTTTTTGTGTGGATTTTAGGTGATTTGCCAGATACTCAGGCCTTTCGAGAGAGCCTAAAAGCCTTCTGGAAGAATCATGGGCACCTGGAACAATGAAGAGATGCACAGGTGTATGGAGAAAGTGGTGTAGTTGGTGCCTGGAATGGGATTTGGATTCCGTGGATGCTCCTGATATAGCAAACTATGTCGCAGGTTTATGTTTTAGAACAGTTAATTGTTACAGAGCAGGTAACTCGCCAAACCACGTACTAAAAGATGAATACTCTGAGTGTAGCGACCCGTTAATCCACAGGGTAATGAAGGGAATAAGACTTAGACGTCCTTCCAGAGCTAGACATGAGTCTTTATGGAACGTTAACCTTATATTTGACCTATTTGTTCGATGGCCTGATAATTAGTATCTTTCCAGAAAACAGCTGTAAATTAGTAACTTTACTCTGTCTTGTATCTTTTAGGAAAGTATCAGATGTTAAGGCATTATAAATATGTAATAGATACTACTTGCCAGAGGGAGTGCATTTCGAGATATGGAAAAGACCCAAAACAGTGTCTGAAAATATATTTTACCCCTATTTTGCTGACTGTCAGAAACTGTGTGTTGTAAATTTGTTTGAAAGCTTAAGAAAATAGCATGATGGATCTTAGACCAGATGGTCAGGATCAATTACTAATATCTCTTATGAAACCATATAAGGCAGTTTCTACAGCTACCATTTCAAGATGGGCGAGGATAGTCATGGTGGAAGCGGGAGTAGATGTGTCTAATTTTGGAGCGCACTCTTCCCGTGGTGCGTTGGCCAGCAAAGTGTTCTGGGATGGTATTTCACTTTCCAATATATTGAAAGCAGAAGACTAGTCCAATGCCTCCACCTTTGCAAGTTTTTACCTTAAGCCTGCGGAGCATGTGATCTGTGTGGCATTAAAAAGCTTTAAACATGAATAATGGTGGCATCTGTTCTTGTAATGAAATGGCGTTTCTCCAATTAACATACAGAGAGAATCTTAATTTTATTAAAGACAATGGAGGCTAACATTATCCCACCCTCCACACCCAGGTGGTTAAAGGGAAAACTTATTGTGTTTGAATATATTTCCTTACATATAAAAATCTTAACATTATTTATTATATATTTTATTGTAACAAATCTATGATGACATGCTAAAGTCTTTACCAGTTGGTATCACCTGCTTCTTTAATTTTTTTTTGCAGATAATTTTTCACTGTAAAACTCTTCTCCTTGTCATGTGCCCTTAAGGTTGAAGACATCAAATAAGTGGATTTCATTGTTTTTGTCACAGCTCTAAGAGGATGATGCCTAATTACCATGATGTTATATGTTGTTTTAAAGTTCTTAACAGAATGTTTTATTCATGATGTAACACATTCTTTAAAGGGCTGCATGATGAGGGGAGCAACAAAAGGTTAGTGTATAATGTTAGACTTCAATGTCTTTAATGAAACTAACATTTTCTCGTTAACTGAAGAATTGTCATTCTCCAATGAGGTAATGCTCGCTCTTTCTTGTTCTGCATTCCGTCCATCAATTGTGTGTCTTTTGCTTTCTCGCCCTAAGTGTGCCAGGTATGCTCAGACGGGAGTCCTGGGCTCACTGTGCCACTGGAATCAAGCTATCCTGGCTGAAGAGGGGTGAAACCCCGGAACCGGTCCTAGGATGCTTGTTTCCGGTCCAAGGAGGACCTGGCTTGGCAGTTCGGGCTGGACTGTTCCCATGAGGCACAGGGTCAAGACTGATTTGCATATAGCCAGGTCTAAACTGGGGTGGCATGGTGAGCAAAAGAATGATGGATTTAACCCAGATCTCTTGACTGGGGGTGAATGTTTTGATTTGTTCTGCATTCCGTCCATCAATTTTGTGTCTTTTGCAATGCTCGCTCTTTCCCCTAGGTATCAGGGGACTGGCCCGCCTGGATTTTGGTACCAAGCTTTCACCTGGGGTGGCAAGCCTCATCACCTCTTAGACAAACAAAATGGATAACAGGCAGAAAGGGGATATAGGAAAGTGTAGAGGATGAAAAAGAAAATCATCCTCTGTTACTCCAAAACATGACCAATGACCCTACAGAAATTACACAAACCATCCAAGGTGTATTTAATCATGCAAACCTGTTGACAAATTGCTTTGTGATTCAAGGAAAGACTGCTCCTGCAGAACTGAAGTAAAGACCAGAAAGCAGCCCTCATGTAAGGATTTATGCTTGGACTGCGGAACAAGCAAAGCCTATGCACCACCAGCTCTAAAAAGGTCAAATATGTTTCTAAGGTCTTTTGTTCTTCTGGCCACTACCACCTCCATATCTAAGAAACCCTAAAAAAATAATTACTCTTAGGAACCAAATGACTTTTGTTGGAATGCCTTGGACAATAATTGTCACCAGCATTGTCAGTGAGTGCTTCGAGTATGGTTGCAAGTTTGCCCAGGAATCTGATGGGCTCTCATAATTGTGAGACCAGAGGTTAAATTGGGGATAATGTAATTTTGTATGATTCTTTCAATTAATGGGATCATTCCATTCACCCTTTCCACACTCTGTAATCTCAAACCTCAGATTAGAGACACTTCTGTGATTTTCCATTCCCTCTTGTTTCTTCCTTAGGAGGCTGGTTTATTTCTCGAAATGTTCATGTCCTATTGAACCTCAATGCGATTGACTGATTCTGCACAAACTTAAATTCCTTAATCTCTGGCAAGATAGCCTCAAACAGCTGTTGGTGTGTCAGTGAAGCATAAGGGGAATTATTGAGGAGCTAAATAAAGCTGGAGGCTCCTGGAGTGCAGCATTATCCCTCTGAAGCCCTGCAATAAGAGAAGTAGACGAGGGAAACTGAGAGGATGAAAGGTTGTACTGTGGGGCAACACCATATTAATTATATTCGTCATTGCAGTAGTTGCTGTAAGACTGTAGCAAAGGATTTGTGCACTTCCCCAGAACTTTCATCCTGGAACTCTGTGCACTAGGGCTTCTCAAAAAGATCATATGGTTGATTCTTTTCTGATGTTGCTTCCTTATTGTCTTGAGGGCCCAGCTTCAGTTTACGGGCCCCTACTCAAAGAAGTCTGCCCTTGTGAGATTGTAAGTTACAGCAATTTTAAAGTGTATTACTAGCTGAGGCATCATTCAGAAAACAATAGCACCTGATACATCAACTGACTTCTCCTGGCCTTCTGACTCTGTTTATTGCCACAGGAGAGTTTCAAACAACTTCTTAGCATCAATGTTCTTAAGAGCAGGAGTTTCAATCTAGCCAGGCAGCCTCAAGACACTCTTAATATTGGTTTTAGGAGCTGGCTGCTTATGTTTCCTTGGCGACTTCATCCGGTTGGGTGTTCACATTGTCTTCCACGAAGATTTGACTTAAGTTGTCAATTGCAGCGCTTGTATTTCTTCCTTTCAGAAAGATGCTTTTCTGTGGTTCTGCCTCAGAAGAATATCTGACAAATATCCGCAGACAGATAGGTGGACTGCTGCGAATTTTCAATGATGATCAGAAAACAATGCATCAAACATGGTTAGGAGTAGAACTGATATACTTTATGAGCTGGTAAACATGTAAATTACTTAATTTTAAATCGAAGAGTAGTAATAAATTAAAAGCGAATAATTAAATCAATACATTATACTCACAAATGTTAACATATATACATATATATACACACACACATATATATACACACACATAAATATGCATATATACACACACACATATATATACATATATACATACACATATATACATTACTTGCACCTAGCTCCGGTTACGGGACATGTTCGGCTGATTCGCGGGCGGTCGGAGTTGGGGCTACCGGAAGCCCAATAGATATATTCACTCCGTTCTGCTCCTCCCACAAACGTACTCGGACACTCCACGTGTGCTAATGAACCATTTAATAGCAGGAAACTGCTATTAAATGGTTCATTAGCACACGTGGAGTGTCCGAGTATGTTTGTGAGAAGAGCAGAACGGAGTGAATATACACATATATTTACATATATATATACAGACACACATGTTATCTACTGGCGGTCGCCAGTAGATAGTTATAGTTAGGACCGAGTTCCCATAGGAAATCTGAAAATTCTATTTTGAATAACTTTGGCGCCGGTTGACGAACCCTCGCGAAATTTTCAAAACTAATGGGGCGCTCTGCTCAGCTCCTACCCTGAAAGTCTCGGGGTGATTCGTTAAGCGGGGGCTGAGAAAAAAGGGGGGTCCCAAAACACGTTTTCCTCATGCACTTTCCCATAGGACCTTTAGTCGAAGGTACAGCCCGAACGGCTGAACAGAATTACTTGAAATTTGGCAAAGAGGTAGTCCTCAGGTCAGGCATGTGCCTTTTGCATATATGGTGTCAATCTGTTCAGTAGTTCCTGAGAAAATTGCAGTTAAAAGTACACAAATATCTATATGCGTGCACCGTGCGCGCACGGTGCTCGCACGGTGCGCGCACCAAATGTGCGCAAGCGTAATTCTGATTGGTGGTTAGATGTCAGTCAACATTCGAATCGGTCGAAATCAGGAAGTGTCGGACAACATTTTGTGTGTCGCAGTGAAAAAGAAAGGTGGAGAACGTGAAAAGGGGGCAGGGTAGAGAGTTCCTGACCCCCTAGCCTTTGTCAGGGGGTCCCTGAAGGACCCTGAAGGGTGAAAAAAAACTTTCATTTTTTTTAAAAAAATCGCGGGGTGCGCGTAGCATGCGCGTACGGTAGAAACGGAAAAATTGCGCGAACTGCGTAACGTGGGCGCATGGTGCGCGAAGCCGCGCACCACGCGCCCACAGCGCGCGCGCGCACGGTGCGCGCTCGGTGAAAAACCCTTAAAAACAAAACATTTTAAACTATTTATAAGTTTATAGAAGATATTAACTATGCTGTTCAACGTCATCCATTCCATATTACAGGATACAGTCAATCTATAACTATATACATAGGTAGTTTATTGTAAAATAAATATATAAAAAATATAATAATACATACATAAATTAGCATTTAAAAAACCTTACAAATTCACTAAAAAAACATAGGTTTCACACACGTTATAGTTAGAAATTAGCATTTAAAAAACCTTGCAAATTCACTTAAAAAACCATAGGTTTCACACACGTTATAGTTATGAATTAGCATTTAAAAAACCTTGCAAATTCACTGAAAAAACCATAGGTTTCACACATGTTATAGTTAGCTGGACATTTCACTCGTAAAAAACCATTGAAATTCCCCCGTTATAGTTAGTTCAGCTAACTCTCTTTGTAGTCTTCTAGTGACCCATTCAGCACCATGTAGTAATTCATTTACTGTGCCACAACCCAAACATTTATAAATTCACCAAGACACTCTCTTTCCAGTACTCTGATGATTCAGTTACTGTCTAAGTATTCATGCACTGAGCCAGGACTTAGCACATGGACTGCTTCAAACCCCTATGCACTATGCATGCAGTCTTTTAACCACCTAGAGATTTCTCTTTTATACTTTCAATTCCCTAGTCAATATCCATATAGTCCAGCAAACATCTTGTCACTCCCTTTGCAGTCTTTTAGTGACCTTTTTAGTACCAAGTACTAATTCATTCCCTGTGCGAAAAGTCTACCAGTTATAAATTCATCCAGGCAGTCTCCTTGCTGTAGTCTAATCATTCAGTCAGTACCCAAGTACTCATGCAGTGAGCCAGGCCTTAGCACATGGACTGCTTTAAATGCCTATCCAGTATGCATTCAGTTCTCTAATGAGCCACACAGTTGTCTTTCGCAGCTTCAATTCCCCAGTTAGTATTCATATACTTCTAGCAAACACCCTGTTACTCACCCAGTGTGTCTCTTTTTAGTACTGTAATCATTCAGTTAGTTAGCATGTAGTCTTTTTGTGAGGTAGGCTTTAGGGCATGAACTGCTTCAAAGTAGTATGCATTAAGTATGTAGTGTTTTAATCATCGTCACACTTGTGGTTCAGGGCTATCGTTTTTTTTAGTCTGTTTTTATATAAAATGTGTTTGTACAGTAATGGAATATTGTAAATTTGAAAGTTATTAATATAAATTTATTTGTGACTCTTTTTTGCAGATACTGTTTTTCAACATTAAAATCAAGAAAGCATGCCAGAAAAAGAAAAGAACAGAGACAGGAGGATTATTTGAAGAAACATCAACCACAAGTATTGAATGTAAAAGATAATGTGGCTAAAAGGAAAAAATCTTCTGGTAAGATCACGAAGCAATTTATTAAAAATGTTTGTAGGAGCCAACAGAATGTAGAGAATGCTGCAACTTCAAATAATTTTTTGAGTAAGAAAAAAATCAAAATAAGAGGAAAAGTAAAAAAGCAAATGTTCAGTCAAAGGAGATAAAGTATGGTAAAAGAAGACAAAATCAGTATAAGGAATTATGCAAAAAAATATTTTACAAGAGAGTAGTGCATAATTTGCTGAAAGATGTAAAGAAATATAAAAAGAGAGCTTTATTTTATAAAAAGAAGAAGCATATTGAAAGCATTGTGGAAAAGGCTTTTGAAGTAAAAAGGAAACTGTTTATTTTAGTGTTGAACAGAATTCGATCACTAGATAAATCAATATATGTAATGAAGGCCAAAAGTAGGAGGGAAAGAGTTATTACTAAAAAAAAAATAGTTTCAGATGTGAAGCAGGTCTGTGAGGATATTGAGTTTTGTTACTTTGGGCCTCAGCAAGAGAGTGAAGAAACTGACACATTAGTAGAACAAAATGTTGAAGACAATGTAGAACCTGTAATTACAGAAAAATTTGAGGATGTAATGACAAAGTTTAAGGTAATTTCAGGTGAAAGACCAAATGTTTCTTGTATTTGTTGTCGGCAAAGTCACTATAAAAATCAGAATAGGGGTGTCAATCTATATTTAAAAAGTGAAATAGAAGATAATGATAAGTGGATGGAATTTGCAACTTATTTGTTGGTAGAGGATTGTTTTGATTCGGGATGTGAGCAGCGTATTTGCAAATATTGTTATAATAAATTAGATGAGAATAAAATGCCTGCTAGAGCTGTTCATAATAATCTAGAGTTGGTTGCTATTCCTCCAGAGCTGATAGATTTAAATATGTACGAGTCTATTCTGATACAATGTGTTCACCCTTTTCAGGCTATTGTTCGTATGGAGCCCAAAACAAGTAAATTACCTCTATTAGAGTTGCAAAGAGGATTGAAAGGAAGAGTTGTGCATTTACCATTAGATTTAAGGAAAAATGTTGAAACTTTTGGTGTAGATCATGCAGAAAATGAGCCACTAGTCATTCTAGTTAATGGTGTTCCTACTAAGAATAAGAAAATATGGCAAGAGTTAGTGGATGTTAGAAAAGTGCAAAAGGCATCATTGTATCTGATAAAAAATAATGAGTACTATAGAAATGTGTTTGTTGGAGAAGAAGAAATATATTTAGCAGAAGATAGTGAAACATTAAGTGGACAAATGGAAAAAGTGGACATGTCCAGATGTGAAGAGATCTATGAACATTACAGTGTACATCCACTTCATTCCAAAGAGGTGATGGGGAATACAAATGAGTTGTTTCAAATGAAAAAAGCAACAGGAAGTCCAATGAGTGTATGGGAAGAGAGTTTGGAAGCTCGTTGTTTCCCGCAGTTGTTTCCAACAGGAAAAGGTGGACGATATGATGAACGTCCTGTGCAGATTCCTGCATCTGAATATCGGACAACAAGATTATATGCAGAAGATCCAAGATTTCGACAATGTATCCCATATATGTTTCATCTTGTGTTTGAAAGTGACTTGTATGGACTTTCATATGCAGTAAATCACATTTTAAAAACTGGAATGCATCTGCAAAATGTAACTGCAAAGGATTTTATGGATAAAGTGCAT
Source organism: Triturus cristatus (assembly GCF_964204655.1). NCBI lineage: Eukaryota > Metazoa > Chordata > Amphibia > Caudata > Salamandridae > Triturus > Triturus cristatus. Next base: position 257,977,604 of record NC_140593.1, on the reverse strand, counting down.
CAGAGAGATGATCATTTAGAATCTCAGTTGATTAATCTGATGGCATGTCAGTGTGGGACTAATGAATATTGGTACAGTTGACATGGAGAACTGAAATGCATGCTACGGAACTTGGGAACTCCTACATGGTTTGTTACACTAATCTGTGCTGAGTATGGTTGGGATGATTTACTTGAATTTCTTCGAGAGGCAAATTCCAATATAAATAATATTGAATACAAGACACCTGGAGAATTGTGCTCTTTGGATCCTATCAATGTATGCAGATATTTCAATCATAGATTTGAAGCTATGATGTCTTTCATCTGCAATAAAAAGAATCCTCCTCTGGGAGAAGTTGTGGATTTCTTTTGGAGAAAGGAGTATCAAGCAAGAGGTGCTCCTCACATACATATGTTGCTATGGGTCAAGGATGCCCCCAAATTTGGAACAGATTCAGATGAAAGTGTTTTGTCTTTCATTGAAGATTATGCTACATGTGCTGTACCAAATAGCAGAGAAGACAAAAACTTAAAAGAACAAGTCTTAAGATTTCAAAGCCATAGGTGTGGAAAATACTGTCAACGAAAGTACAAGTCAAAGGATAAGTTCTATATAAAATATCATTTTGGATTTCCACGTCCTGTATTAGCCAAAGGAAGAGTGAACAGTTTCATGTCATACCATCACAAGAAAGTCTCCGAAAAACACCTACAACTTAAGAAGAAGCGAAGAATCGAAATACATAAATGACTACAACCCAGTTATTTTATCCATGTGGAACGCTAACATGGATATTCAGTATGTTGTGGACAATTCTATTGCTGTTGCTCGATATGTAACGTTTTACATTACTAAATCAGAAAAGACTGAATTGAAAGAAATGTGGGAAGAGATTTCTCACGAGAAGAGTCTAAGTAAGAAATTATACAGTTTCAGTTTGAAAATGTTATCGCATCGTGAAATTGGAGCATATGAATGCTCAGATCGGTGATCATCTGCAAGTCTATATTCCAAAAGTAGAAGAATCATTTGGGTGAGTCTAGGTCTTGCAGGAATGCGAAATCGGGTACTGAAATCTGTTCAAGAAATTGAATATTTAGCAGAAAATGACCCTGAAAGTACAGATATTTTGAAAAGCAATATGTTGGACACATACTATCCAAAGAGAAGTCATCATCTTGAGAACATGTGTCTCTATGAAGTGTTGCAAAACTACACTTTTAAACAGAATATTACAGAGAACATCGACGATGGAAAATATGGAGGGATTGGTTCTGAAGGATGTCTGGTGAAACAAAGGAAAGGAAATTTAATTAATCACAGAAAACTGAGTTGCGACACTGTTGACAAAAGGGAATTTTACTATTTAGCCCTTTTGCAAATGTTCAAGCCATGGCGTTCTGAACTGGAATTACTTGGAGATTTTCCCAGCTATGAAGATTCATTTAATGCTTGTAAAGATAGCATACAATGCAGTGCTTTCGCAAATTATGTGAAAATGTTGAATGATGAAATTGATCAAGAAGCTACAATTGCAGCTGAGATTGCTAGAGACAGTTCTCAAGATAGTCAAAGTTCTGCTGCACTGAATCAAGATCCACTTGGACAACCAATTGTTGAAAATGAAGCAGCGATTGCCATGAATGAGGTGGAAACAGCAATGTATCAAGCACAAAAAGATGCAATACAGTTAGGAGACTTGGAAGAGCAACTAAATGTTGAACAGAAACAAATATTTCAACAAGTGAAAGGGCAGATTGACCATGGATTACTTCATGAAAAGAAAGACTGCTCATGTACATCATTTCAACCTATCCGAATGTATGTGAGTGGTCAAGCTGGAACAGGAAAGAGTTTCTTAATTAAAGTAATTACAAGTTATCTGCAAAAAAAAACTGAGTCGCATTTGTTTTGTGTTGTCACTGCTCCAACTAGGTTGGCAGCACATAACATTAAAGGAATTACTTTACATCGTTTACTAATGCTGCCAGTAGAGAATGAGAACAAATTGGAATACCACAAGCTATCTGGAGAAGCTTGTTGTGAAGTTTCAAGAGTCCTGAAGAAAATGAAACTTCTCATTATTGATGAGGTGAGCATGGTCTCAAACTTGATGCTTGCCTTTGTGCATTTAAGAATGCAGCAAATTCTTAAAACAGACTATGATGTGTTATTTGGAGGAAAACACGTCATAGTTTTTGGAGATCTACTGCAACTGACACCGGTAAAAGGCCAACCGGTATTTAAAACACTTGCCCATGAAGATACCAGAAAGTCTCTTGGCAGTGTTGGTAATGTGAATATTTGGAGTAATTTTGAATACAAAGAACTGACAACAAATATGCGACAGGCAAATGATGCTGAATATGGAAGTATTCTTCAAGATATAAGAATTGGAATTCTTTCAAAAAAAGGGAAAGAAGCTTTGGAGAGTCGATTACTTTGCAATGTCTTTCCAAATGAAAATGCAGTTGCTGAAAAAGTGTACGTGGAAATTCCTAAAAATAAGTCAGTGATTTGCTTAATGCCAACACTGCGTGAATGTTCAATATTCAACGAAGAATTATTAAAATTGGAAAATGAAGAAATTGTCAAAATAGAAGCCATCGATAAAATACTACATGAAGGAATCACTATTATTTTAACGGGTAAGTTGAGATCAAAACTAGATTGTTCAGAAAAAAAAATATCTAAAACTGCTGGTTTGGAAAAGATACTGTATGTGTGTGTAAACTGTCGGGTAATTTTAAGGCATAATTTGGATGTAGAGAAAGGTTTAGTTAATGGTGCAATGGGTAAAGTGGTGGATTTTGTGAATTATCAGAAAAAAGAACGAATTGAATTTTTAAAAATTAAATTTGATCAGATTGATGAAGTTAAAGAAATTGGTCGTTGTTCAGTTCGTTTTTTGCTTGGATGTGTATTCTGGTTCTACACAATTTACACAAAATATCCAACAAGATGCTCAGGAATTTTTAATGTAGATGCTTACCATTTTTGAAAATGAAGGTGTAGAAATAGAAAATATTTTTGGCCTTTTTTACAAATGGGAACATCATTGTGAAAATTGCACGTATACATGTAGCACCAATGTAGACACTGAGAGATTTCTGTATTTAACATTACCAGACTTTAAATCAGAGGCTTTCGATAAATTAGTGAAAGGTGCAAATCAAAACATGGAGTGTAGCCAATGTAAATCAGAAATGTTATCCACATTATTGTTAACAAAATATGGAAAATACATAATTTTAATGATACAACGGTATACAGCTGATGGAAGAAAATTGGATACTTTAATAAAACAATTTGTAGCAGCACAAATATCAATATCAGGAAGGACTTTTGTAACAATTGCAATAATTTTCCATGATGGTCCTTCCACCACATCTGGACATTACACTGCCTTTCTAAAATGTGACAAAGGCTGGGCACTTTATAATGATGCCCAGTTGGTTTTCAAACAACGTTTGCCTAGGGAATTACAAAATTCCTACCTAATATTTTTGAAGCCAAAGTTTTAGGAAGCTAATTTACTCTCTGAGGAATTTATTATTATAATTTAATAGAACTACCATTGGACAGTTTACATAAAGAAGAAGTGCAAAAATAACATTTGGCCTCAAGGAAAGGTATATTTTTGAATTTTGGACTTTTTGGTGGTCATTTATTCGGTGATTATTTTAATGTGGCAACATTTACAGTTTTTATAAGTTAAAGTTATAAAATTTTGTAATCTGTAAGCATTTCATATGTGAATGATTTGTATTTTCTGGTATTTTACTGAGAACAGTATGTTGTTTTTTTTTTTAACAATCTTTCTGATTGTTTTTTTTTTTTGCCCGCTGTTAAGTGATGAGTACCATTGAAATCACTATTTCGAGTGAAATTCAATATATTCTGAGAACAGCAAAAAAGGCAAACAAATTACTTTGTGGAAATTATGTTGTGTTGTAAAAAATGTATTATTATATGTTATAATTTCTATTTTCTTTTCTTTCACAGATCCAAATTTTAAAATGAACAATTTTTAAGAATTTATATTTGAAAGAAAAATAGGCAAAAATGAATAACATTTTTTATTCCTATTACTGTGAAGGTAAGTTTAGCTAAGTCTCAATATGGAGAATGAAGAGGCCTGCAAGAATCTACAAAGTTGAAACACGTTTCTTAAAACACTTTGTTTATGTAGTTTTGAAATTTGACCATAATCAGATATCAAGTCACCTGCAAAAAAAGAGATTTGAGGGGTTCAGAATATTTCATCTTTTTAGCTGTTGAAGGGCCGCAATTATTTCAATCATTGTTCTTTGAACATATTTGCAGTCAAAATTCTGTGCTTACCTTCTATCATTTGCAAGGAAATTTAAAATTGGAAATATGTCACTTTTTGTAACATAGTTATTGTGTAAGATATTCTTTCATATTTTCAAAGAGAGGAAGAGGCACTCTGTGCACTTTTTATACTCCATGAAAATAAAACTTCATCATGCAGACCACTTTCGGATGTAGGGTGTTCTATAAGTGTTGTTGTGCATGGTTGCACTTAATACTCATAGAACAAGACACATGTCTAGATTTATTAGAAATCGTAAATCTCGATATGTGTGTGAATGGTGCACCATTCTTCAATTGGTGTAGGAAAGCACAACAAAGAGAATTGTTTTAATTTCTCCACATTTTTATTTCTTCAATGCATGCTGAAATGTTCAGCATACATTGAAGGAGAAAATTAATTTTCTCATTGTTTTTGTACAGGAAGGTGTGTCTTCCTGTAGAAAAACAAACAGCACATGACACAAATATCCTTGCACTATTGTGCAAGGGTGCCTGTGTCACCACATGGCTTCAGTTTAAGCAGCCGTGCCGTGCAGAGAGAAGCATAGATTTGCAACATATTTATGTACATATGTTGCATCCCTGTGCTTCGGAAGTACTACAGCACACAGCAGTTAAAGAGGTTACTGTGTGATGCTGCAGCACTTCCTTATAGTTCTGCACTTATACATTCACCATACGCTACTAATGCATTCATTCAGTCAATTACGTACTACACATACATTCATCTAAACTTTCACACACTAACAAAGAAATGTAGCTCTTTTTTTAAACCAGGAAAGTTAGTTCTTTAAAGAACTTTTTTCTTTCTTTCTTCTTTTATGTTTTTTGTGGGTGTTTTGAACAATTTTGTGTTTTTTTTGGTTTTTCTGAAAAAAAAAAAACCAGGAGAAACCAAACAATCAACTTCAGGGAACAGTAAAAAAAACAAAAAAAAAAACCTAGCATATATGACTTTCCTGCCGGCGGCAAATGAGGTCGATTGACTGCTCGCCATAGCACAAAGTCTTATTGCACTTTTAAAAATTGAAATTGAGGACAGATGTCCAAGGTTGAGTCTGAGGGATGCACTCTTGACGTGCTCGGCTGCGATGAGGTGGATGGCGCAGGAGCAGGAGTGTCTCTCATGCGTCGGCACTCTTCACGTGCAAGATTGTTTGGATGAAGGCTCCTCATGTGCTTCATCATACATGCCGTGCCGCAAGAGTATTTCTTGGTGGGATCCCCTCTCGATAAGACTCTTTTGCAAATCTTACATGTGACCAAGGTGGCATTGTTCTTATTCTGTCCTTCGGGAAAAGTAAAAAATGTCCACACCACTGAAGCAAAACGTTTTTTCTGTGGTTCCTCCGGCAAAAATTCATCCTCAGAGGTTTGAGGTGATGCAGGTGATGCCTGCTGCCCTGAAGCCATTTTTGGTTGCAAAAAGTTAGAACTAAGTGTATACTTAGTCTAAAAAAATCTTCTTCTTTCCAAAGAGATGGTTCTCCAAAGAAGCTCAAAGAAGAATGATTGAAATGGGTGGGGTCTTTCAGTAGTTAGAACAGGAAGTGTAATGAACCAATCAAATCTCTTTTTTTTGCAGGTCACATGGGATCCGCGCACCGTGCGCTTACGCAACACGCACCCAGCGCGCATCCGTGAAATTGAATTAAAAACAAATATAGCATTAGATGTCAAAATATATTAGTTTTAAGACTAGTTTAGAGTTTGTCTTCAATTAATATTCACATGCAATACATAAATATGTGTTTTTAAATGTTAAATACTTTGCGGGATCCGCGCACCCATCGTGTCACGGACGCATATGACGCATCGCGGAAGCGCGTAAACGTCGCGTTATGTACATCGAACATGTTGCGTATAGGCTGGGAGTCGTGTACCGGTCGCATAGCGATCGCGCAATAAACACGTACCCAATGCATACCATGCACGGATGCTATCGCGTACGGATCGTGAACGGTGCGCATAGGGTGCACGGATCCAAAAACATTTGAAAAAAAATATATCTAAAATAAAGTTTTGCACTTATAGTTGAAAAAATATTTTGAAAAATATAAAAAAATATGTTTGAAAAACACATTAAGTTCAAATAATATTTTTTAATTTTTAAAAGAATTAATTGAAGAAATATGTTTAAAAAGTGATGATAAAAAAGTATTTAAAAAAAAAAAAGAAAGAAAATGACACACTGAATTTGAAAAATATAGAAATGCAATCAAAATCATTAAACATGATATCTTTAGAGATAAGTTATAGATGGGAATTAGCATTTAAAAAACCTTTGAAATTCACTGAAAAAACCGTAGGTTTCATGCATGTTATAGTTAGGAATTGGCATTTAAAAAACCTTTGAAATTCACTGAAAAAACCAAAGGTTTCAGGGGCGTTATAGTTAGGAATTGGCATTTAAAAAACCTTTGAAATTCACTGAAAAAACCATATGTTTCAGGGGCATTATAGTTAGGAATTGGCATTTAAAAAACCTTAGAAATTCACTGAAAAAACCATAGGTTTCAGGGGCGTTATAGTTAGCTGGACATTTCCCTCGCACAAAACCCTAGAAATTCCCCTGTTATAGTTAGTTCAGCTAACTATAACTTGCGCCCCCGCAATGCACTGCTGATGACGTCACATATTACATCACTCATGACATGATCAGTGACATCACTCATGACATCACTGATGACATCTCAAATGACATCTGATTGGCTGAGGCGTTACGAGCACGAGCTTGCTGGTTATTGGCTGCAAACGGTTGGAACTAGGAAGTGTTGGCAGCCATTTTGTGATTCCGTTGAAGCGAGTAAGGGGAAAAAAGGGCAAAAAAAGTAGGAAAGAGGAGGGTAGGAGCGCTGTGAGCTCTGTGGGATGGTTAGGGTGTGCTATACAGGGAGTGTGAAGCAAAGTATTCACCCCTACCGTTGTGAAAGTGCTGTTTTGCCCAGAGTGAGATGGTGCTGAGGTGAGATGCCAGTACACTCGGGGATGAAACAGTGTGCCTAAACTTTGAGCTGATTGCTGTAAACTGATGTGCTCTGGGCGCTGTAGCATAGCTGTGCAAGTGGTGTTAGTATGTGTTTAGACTATCGAGGGAGTGGGAAGCAAACTACTCACTCCTACAGGTCTGAGGACTCGGGGATCAAACCGTGAGCCTAAGCCGTAAGCTGATTGCTGTAAAGTGATGTGCTGTGGGTGCTGTAGGATACTGGCCGCTGTAGCATACCTGTGTAAGTAGTGTTAGTATGCGTTTATACTATACAGGAGTGGGAAGCGAACTACTCACCCCTACCGGTGTGAAGACTCTGATGCAGTGTTTTAGCAAGCAGGAAAAAAGAAATAATCGTGAAGAATATAATGCAGAATGTTGCAATTCCACAGAAGACAAATAGTGACATCAGGTGTGTGTAAGAGAGTGGCTGTGTGTAATAAAGCAATGGAGTCTGCAAGTTATGTAAAAAGTGTCTTTATTTAAGTGCCATAAATGGACCCACTGGTGCAAGAGCTAAGGCATCCAGCTGAGGCACACTCCAACCGCTTCTGCTGTATTCAAACCTAAGCTCCTGCATCAGTGAATTCCACATTGCATGTTACAGTTCCATGTGACATAAACAATACCTATTAGACATGAATGACTCTAAATTCTATAATGAAAATAAAGGTAGGATACGATTACCACATGTATCCTTTAAGAAATATACATATTCCAAAATGTAATCAAGATTACCACATGTATCCTTTAAGAAATATACATATTCCAAAATGTAATCATCAAACTACTTAGGTACCCTGGTAATCCTTTTTTGTAACACAGGATTATCAACAGCAGAACAGTCAGCAATCTCTTCTACAGTAGATTCAATCTGGTGCATGTCAGAATTGGTAATAGTTCTACTCACATCGGAATTTTGAGGAGGAACACAAATATTGCGCTTCTCAGAAGTACATTTGGTACCATTCTCGTCAAACCATACATTATTGTCATCAGCCCTTCCAAAAAAACATTCTTGTGCAAGAGCTAAGGCTTCGAGCTGAGGCAAACTCCAACCGCTTCTGCTGTATTCATGCCTAAGCTGCTGCATCAGTGAATTGCACATTACATGTTACATTTCCATGTGAAATAAACAATAGCTATTAGACATGAATGAGTAAATTCTATAATAAAAATAAAGGTAGGATACAATTACCAGACTGTGCCAACTAGTTCCTAAACAATGTCGCGTTTTTTTATCTTGATCGCCAGCTTGTGTGCAGAGGGTGAGGATAAGCTAATTTGTGTGAAAGGGCTTCGTGGATAACAGACGTGTGCACAAAGAATAGACATGGTTTCAAAATGGATGTCGGGTTTAGGCTAATTTAGCAAGTAAATAGCATATTTGCATAGGCCATACATCACCCATCCCTGTTTAGGCTGGAGACGTAAGGGGCAATAATGAAAACAGAGTTCAAATGCCTGAGTATACTTAGAAAGTTATTATATGAAAATAGTTCAATTGAAGTGTGTTAAAAGAAATTATAGGGAAAAGTCAAAAAAGTTGGAATAAATCAATCCAAGGATAACGTGAATTTCTTACAAGTCCTGGAGATTGCAGTCTGGAAGTTCTTCAGCGGCTTGAGATGTGTAATGTCCCAAGAGGCGATTGTTGTCATCGTGTGTGAAAAGCGAAGCGATCCAATTCATATCCTCGAAGGGACAGTAATGTTCCTCGAATGTTGGAATGGCAATTTTGAATTGGGAGGCAATCTGCAATGTTGTCAAAGGTAGCACGTTGCAGGAGATCTTTCGCGGCTGCGCAGAAATCCCATTGCGCCAGGATACCTTTTTGCGTTGCATCCGCGAATGCTCCACTGCCCGAACAATCAAGTTCATAGTTTTCAAGATACTCCATTACCTGCTGGATATTGGGAGCGATTGTTGGGATGTTGGCAAGGCATAGATCCTTTCACCAGTCGAATGGGCAAGTTTTGAAATAAAAAGATGGTTGTACGCAGATTGCATATGTGTAAATAAATGTCATGTTGTAGCTGGCTCCGATAATAGATAGAGGCAGGCAGCCGAAAAGTTGTTCCATTTTTTCATGGTATTGATGTAGCTTCGCGTAGAGGCGTATTCTGTTGGACATGATTGTTACCACAGGGAGCGCAGCCATTTTTTACAAGCAAAAATAGTAGTAGGATGGCCGCAAACAGAGCGAGAATTAAGGGCACTGTTCCTGTTATTCCAGAGATGATCGAATAAATGAAGTCTGGCATTATACCAAAAACAGTTTGAAAGCCTGTGACAAGGCCGGAGGAGACAGTGTTAAAAAAATGTGTCAGACCTTGAGTGTCAGATGTGTTGAAAATTGTGTAACAATTCACAAAGTGTAATGGGAGGTTTGTATTTAAAAGGGACTGTATTTTATTTGAAGTTCGTGCTATCTGCAGTCGATAAATTTCTTTTGCAGAAGTGAGGGACACTTCTGTTTGAAACAAAAGGGCTTTCAATTTGCTCAGTTTAATAAATCGGTTTTCAAAGTAGGTATTGAAGGCCAAGTTGAACTGTGGGAGTTACTTTGTGTGGGTGGGAATAGACATTGCCACAGGAAGTTACTCGGTTTGAAACAGTAAGGACATACGGTATGCCAGCTCACATTCCGTAGCAGTTCATGTTATTAAGCACCAGATAACTGCTGTTAGAAAGCTGTGTGAATGTTGGTCTGATTGTGGGAGTTGGCGTGCTTTTAAGAAAGCACACAAGATTGGGGGCTGTAAGCTTAGAAGCATTGTGCAGTTGGACATTCTTGTATAGTAGTGAATGACTGCCATTGTGGTCGCACTTTTCACCTGTGAGAAAAACTTCTGTATCCTCTTTAAGACAGCGATATGTAAATGGGAGAAACCACTGATCATGAATAAATGCGCTACCTTGTATAATCACATACAACATGACAAACAACATGTACACCTAGCAGACACAACGACACTACGTACTGTGGGAACCGTGGCTAGCCATGTACACAAACCAAACATGGCATGGCACCTCTGCCACAGAATGCAGAATGCGGGGAGAGATGGGAACAACGTATGTGCGAAGTTGGCAAGTGATTTTCGATTATAAAAGTATACAATGCAAAGTGTTGAGGAGATGTGCCGGAGAGTCTTGAGTATGCAGAGCGCAGACATGTACATGTCAACATACACCAGCCAGTAAGGAAGATTACGAAAACATTGTGCCTACATGCCCCCTCCCCCCCAAATCTTTAGAGTAGTGGGCTGGCTCAGCGTACGCAAGGCTAGCGTAGAGGTATGAATAAAAGGCATGCTTCTCTGGGTGTGGTTCTCTTCCGGAATGGCGAACGTGTCTGCCAGGTATGCGCAGCTTACACCGCCACGAAGCTGACACCGTGAGCGAAGGTGGGTGCTTAAATGATGCTCTCAGCCTGCTGGTACCCAGAAACCACCATGGTCGCTGCGATGCACATATGCCCCACAGTTCACCTTTCAACACCGTCGTATGTGAAAGAGGGCCCACCACGTGCCAGCGGAAGCTCCTTGGCCAAGGTCTGCGATCTGGGAAGGCTTTTGAGATCAACGCTGGCTACCGCGACACAGGCATACAGCGCCCAGCCTGAGACCCAGCACTGTGGAGTGCTCTGTATACTACTAACACAGTAGTCCAACAGGTACCAACAGTGGAACGGTGTCTTGATCCCACAATGGACGATGTTAGAACTGCATCTGAGAGTGGAGATGAAGGTACTGCATTCGACCAGGTGATATCAACTCTAGGTCCCAACAGTGGAATGGTGTCTTGATCCCACAATGGACCATGTTAGAACTGCATCTGAGAGTGGAGATGAAGGTACTCCCTTTGACCAGGTGCAACCAACTCTAGGTCCCAACAGTGGAACGGTGTCTTAATCCCACAATGGACGATGTCCGATATTACCTGCTGCTTGGTTTTCACAGAACTCCCTTCGTTGAGGTGCACCACACTCTGTGCTTCCGTAGCTAACTGCTGCACATGATTATTCGGCTTGGGTGACGGCAGTCACTGTACTACACCGCGGTACAGCAGGTCCGAACAGTGATACGGGGTCTTGATTCTATGATTGAGGATGTCAGAAGTTAAAGTCTGCGATTATTTCTGTGTACCCCCTCCGATCAGGTGCAACCAACTCCGTGCTTCTGAATCCAACGGCAGGTGGCTGTGAGGCATTAATGACCACTGCCTGTGGCCTACACTGCGGTCAGCCGGGCTTACAATTCAGATGGAGTGGTGATTGTTAAATTACGGAATCCGGTAGGCAACTAACTACAACATCTATTGAAATATACACAATGTCCTTTTAGTATACTTGCTTGAAGAACTTTTTTTAGATTATTTATAGGCTTAGTACAATGACCAAAATCTTTTTGGTAGTGGAAAAGAACACTGAATAACAGTCTATACTGTGGATAGCAGAGATCGAAATTCGAATTGTTTTGATTCATTTATTGCAGAGTTTTTTGTAAGTTATGTTGTTGTATTTTGTGAAGAGGAAGTGAGAAAAAGTATTCATGGATGTCTGTGCTGACTACTGCCTTCAATTTACATTGCAGACAGCAGTGTTCACAATTCAGATCGAGTCGCTTTTTTGGATGACGCAGTCCTGCAGGCAAAAGACATTGCTCCAGTGCGCTCTGTCCGCACTACGCATACACATCATCGAAGGCTCCGCATACGCTTTTTGTTGCTTCGTGTATTGCAAACAGGACAGTTCAAGTCAACGCCACATGGCTGTGGGCCCTTGCTGATCCCTCTCTCTGGCCTACACTGTAGACGGCAGTGTTCACAATTCCGATCAAGTTGCTATTGCAGATGATGCAGTCCTGTAGGCAACAGACATTGCTCCTAGTACGGCTCGACCGCAGCACGGATCATCGCTGGCTGTGCATATGCTGAATGCTTTTGATGTGGCTATCTGAGTGCACTAGAACTGATGGGCCCTTTATGATACAATCTTTTTGTGTATTATTTCAGATCTACTGCCTGTATCTCAGTATACCACAAGTTATGGTTCTTTTACGATAGAATCTTTTGTGTATTATTTCACATCTACTATCCGTACCTTACTGCAGCACAAACTATTAACCATTTTGAATCCCTGTGTGTGATCCAATGATTACTGTTGTAGTTGATGCTAGCAGCAACCATTCCCTGAGGGGTGGTTTACACACACATTCAGCACAGACGTCACTGGATATGTGACCCTGGTAATAAAAAGGAGTCGAGCGCACGTGCCCATACTCACTTCCACTATCTATCTGTGTCCATGTGTTCATTATCTATGCATGATACTGCCCCTGGGCCGTACCACATTACATTGTGGACAGCGTATGCAACCATGTTACCTCTGGCAGTGGGTAAAACTTTTAGGTGCATGGCTATCACAGGTGCAAGGCTACTTTACAGACCATGAATATTGATGAAGATGATGGTTGCATGTTGTGTGTAGTGTAAGATATGTGTACATAGCAAAAACTTTTCAAAAAATCTCTTTAAGCAGAAGAGGTGTGTCTCATCAAATGCTGTAGAGAGAATGACTAAAATGGGTGGCGTTCTCCAACTGCTGCAATGGGAAATGGTATGAACTAATCAAATGCTTTTTTTAAGGTCACATGGCAATCGGGCACCCAGCGCGGAAGGAGACAGCACCTTAATATACGTTTATTACAGTTAGAAATATATAAATGTTTAAAATATTTTAGATTATCGCTTGCTCTCATATACACTTTAAAGTTATTTAGATATAGTTTTGAGACATAAAGAAATGAGCACACTGTCAGCGTTTAGGACGTATTTCTTAAAAGAAAAGAAAAACTGCTTTCAACTGCATTAGAAGCGTGTTTACAGCAATCAATAAATGGTTGACTGCCCGTGTTTAAGAGTGCGTCATACTGTGCTTTGAAGCCCCGCTGGGTGCAGTCGATGCTACATAAGATATTACACAAATAAATATAAGGGGGCTGTTAACTTTTTTATTCTGGTCAGAGGTGGGGGTCTGTCCTTTAACTGAAGACCCAATAAGAGATGGCAGCTAACACTTGTTTGATTAGGCGACCCATTTCACTGTACCTATTTACATCTCTTATCACAAGAGCGGGGCCCTGCTGTCTCCAAACTAACCCCTCCAGCCACCTTTTTAGATCTCTTATCCATCACCCGCAGCCTCCGCCCATGCGAGAGACATTAAACCTCTGTTTGCACAGTCGGGCCGAGTGTCTGGTGTCAAAGGACGGCTGGTTATACAGGGGTTCGTTCACAGGACCTCGGCACCCGCTTTGAAGAGAAGTGAGGCAAACACGCCTGCATCCTGGAGCTAGCCAGCCGAGCGTGGTTCGAGTCACTGCGTGCCGAGCTTGAGGCAGCCGCTGCACTACAGAGTAACACTTTTAGTGTGCATGCGCACAATGTAAAGCATCACACGCATGTGAGAGTCTGGACAGGTCAGGCAAAAGAAAGTGCGAATGCAGGCAGCCAATCAATTGAAAAAAAGCATTTACAAATGCAATAGGACTCTTATTTACGCGAGTCCTATTGCATTGTAAACAAAAATACAGGCGCCTAAGAAGGCAGGAACGGGAGTGGGTGGGGGGGTGGTGGTGGTCAGAGAAGTCACGGACTTTGGACGGGCACAGGGGGAGGCAGGGGAACAAAAGAGTTGCTGAAGTAAAGGGGCTGATAGCCATGAAAGGATAAAAATGACGTCATGGCAGTAAGGAGGCGGGACTAATACGCCGGCAACCATTGAGAATGCAGCATTTCAGATTTGAGCCAATCAAAAGCACGGGCAGAAAGTGGGCGGGGCTTCCACCACAATACTTTATACAGCATCTCTTGCCGAGACAGCGCATGCGCTGCCCAGGCGAAACCTAAAAATGAGGGAATGGCGTACCCGGCGCGACACCAAATGTCTATGACGTAACACAGGGCCTGGCAGCGTGCACTCGTCGCATACCTAACGCGCAGCCGGCGCGACCCCGTATGTATATGACGTAACACACGGTTTGGTACCGCGCAACCATCGCATACCAAACTAGCAGCCGGTCGCGACCTCATACGTATATGATGTTAGGCGGGACGCGGTGCCACGAATCCATCGGATACAAAATGCGCATCCTTTACGAGTTTAGCAATATGGCGGATAGGGATCGCGTGCTGATGGAGCTTGGTACACTACCGGTACGGGACTCCAGTATTCTAAAAAAAAAAAAAAAGATATGCATACTTTTTTTTGAAGATTTAAAACATTACATAATTTTTAAAATTTTAAAAAAAGGATAATAGAGTTCCAAAATATTACAAAAAAAATAGAAAAAATATAGGTTTTATAAATATTAAAATATGAAATTAACATTTAGAAAACCTTCGAAATTCACTGAAAGAACCACAGGTTTTACAGACGTTATACTTAGGAATTAGCATTTAAAAAACCTTTGAAATTCACTAAATAACTATAGGTTTCAGGGACGTTAAAGTTAGTTGGACATTTGACTCAAATAAAACCAGAGAAATTCTCCCGTTATAGTTAGTTGAGCTAACTATAACTCGCGCGCCCGCAATGCACTGGTGATGATGTCACATATTACATCACTCATGACATGGTCAGTGACATCACAGATGACATCTCAAATGACATCACTGATGACATCATCCATGTGATAATCTAATGCCCATACTGATGCCCAAATATACATTTTGATACACGCATTCTAAAATACAGACTACTATTTTTGAAACCATACATACAACAACGCCAGATACTACATGCCAGATACTACATACCACCCACTATTTTCTAGGTCTACACACACATCCAGTCACTTATACATGCAGATACTCATCAATACAGTACTATAATATGCACTCATACACCTATACATACAGTCACACTCCGCCACTCATCCATAGAGTACTCACACACGTAGTCAGTCATGCAAAGAATCAATCACATACCCATTTACTCATGAATATCGTTATACACACCAACTCCGTTATTTATACACACACCACATAACTTATTTATGCAGATACTAACACATACTTACTTTGTTATACAATCACTGATACAAGCAGACACTCATTTATACACCCACTCTTCAAATAACTTACTCTCACGTATAGTCATTCATATACTCCAACACTCACATATACTACCTTAAAACATATGTAGTTACTCACACATATACCACTGAGACATTCATTCACTCACCAACACACCGATACACACATTAACTCACCCATACAGCCCTTCCCAGATGCACTTTTGAATCCATACAACCAGTGCATCACCCACTCTGACATCTATGCACAGTCACACACTTCCCCACCCACCCCCACAGACACCCAGGCACCCATACAGATACTCAGACAACAAATCAATAAACCATATAGACACTCATGTAGCTACTCACCAACCCATGCAGCCGCTTACACACTAACTGAGAGACTAATACAGACTTTCACACAGTTTAGTCACTAACCCATGCATTCAGTAAGACACGTTCAGTCACTCACTTATACAGTCAGTCATGCACCTACTAAATAATCCATTCAGGCACTTGTAAATCCGCTCATTCTTCAATACACCTTGGCATAGATATATATGAAAAATATTGAAACTTTACAGAAACACACATTCACTGGATGATGTCATCAGTGATGTCATTTGAGATTTAATCAGTGATGTCATCAGTGATGTCACTGACCATGTCATGAGTGATGTAATATGTGACGCCATCACCAGTGCATTGCGGGCGCGCGAGTTATAGTTAGCTCAACTAACTATAACGGGTGAATTTCTCTGGTTTTATATGATTCAAGTCTCCAACTAACTATAATGTCCCTGAAACGTTTTTAGTGAATTTCAAAGGTTTTTTAAATGCTAATTATTAACTATAACATCTGTAAAACCTATGGTTTTTTCAGTGAATATATATATATATATATATATATATATACACACAAGTTTATTTGTTGGAACAAAAATTCTTGAGTGGCTGCAACCATATCAATTATGCATTGATGTGAAGTGAAAATTTTTGAAGTTACAGCATATATATATATATATATATATATACACTGTTGTTCATGTGCCCACTTGGGCTAGACAACTAGTACATGGATGGAATAGAGCAATCCTGATGCTAATCTTTGCACGTTTATGCGATACGGTCTTTTGTAATAGCATTCATATACATGCCCACTTGGGCGGGATAGCAATAGAGAAGCAATGTGTGGTACCCAGACGGGCATTCAGATAATTGTTATTGTCGTTTTTGGACCTTATGGGACTGCGTAGGTCTTCTTACCACAGTACGAGAATTATGGGATTGTTGAAGCATTCATTTTTCTGTAATTAGGAATAATGAATTTTTCCTTATAAGTTGGGCAAAAGCATGAATTAACAATATTGTATCATATTTATGTACTGCTGCCAGGCATCTAATATCTATCCATGTATTTATTATAGAAACACATTGCCCAAAGAACATTTCAAAATGGCCGCCAAATGTTGTAATTCGGGCTTATACACAATATGGGTGTTCAGTCCTCTTTTAATGTTGGGTAATGGATGTAGATAAAATCACACGAAAAATTCAATTGCAAGTAGAAGCATGAGCAAGGCGCAAGCCGAAACACGTCGTTTTTCTGCTATTAAAACTTTTTCAGCATACTTGGTTGTCCGAGTGCTTTCTGCGGAGGAGCGGAGAACTGTTGGATAAAAATTTGGGGCTTCTGGTAGCCCTAACTCGGACCACCCATGAGTCAGTCGGGCATAATCCTGTAACCGGACTTGGTGGAGTGGAGGATACATATACACACCAATATATATATATATTATCTACTGGCGGTCGCCAGTAGATAGTTATAGTTAGGATCGTGTTTCCATAGGAAATCCGCAACATTCTATTTGGAATAACTTTGGCGCCGATTGATGAATCCTCGCGAAAATTTCAAAATAGGTGGGGCGCTCCGCTCCTTCCCTAAAAGGGGATTCGTCAAGCGGGGGCTGAGAAAAAGGGGGGGTCCCAAAACGCGTTTTCCCCATGCATTTTTCCATAGGACCTTTAGTCCAAGCTACAGCCCAAACGGCTGAACAGAATTACTTGAAATTTGGCAGAGAGGTAGTCCTCAGGTCAGGGATGTGCCTTTTGCAGGTCTGGTGTAAATCTGTTCAGTATTTCCTGAGAAAATAGCATTTAAAAGCATATATATATCTATAGGCGCGCACCGTGCGCGTACGGTAAAACTTACCGTACGTGCACGCTGCCGTGCGCGAGCGTGATTCTGATTTGTTGTTAGATCTTAGTAAACATTCGAATCGGTCGAAACCAGGAAGTGTCGGCCGCCATTTCGTCTCTCGCAGTCTGAGGGGGTGAAAAACAAAGGTGGAGAACGTGAAAAGGGGGCAGGGTGGACAGTTCCTGACCCCCTAGCCTTTGTCAGGGGGTCCCAGAAGGAACCCCAAGGGCCAAAATTTCCTTTAATTTTTTTGCGAAAAATCGCGGAGTACGCGTAGCGTGCGCGTACGGTAGACACGGAAAAATTCCGCGAACTACGTAACGTGGGCGCACGGTGCGCGAAGTCGCGCACCACGCGCCCACAGTGCGCGCACGGTGCGCGAAGTGCACCGTGCGCGTACGGTACGCGCACGGTGAAAAACCTTAAAAAAAATAAATAAATAAATACATAACTTAGCATTTAAAAAAACGTACAAATTCACTGAAAAAACCATAGGTTTCACACACGTTATAGTTAGGAATTGGCATTTAAAAAACCTTGCAAATTCACTTAAAAAACCATAGGTTTCACACATGTTATAGTTAGCTGGACATTTCACTCGTGAAAAACCATTGAAATTCCCCTGTTATAGTTAGTGCAGGGAACTATAACTCACGCGACCGCAATCCTCTGCTGATGACGTCAGATATTACATCACTGATGACATATGTGTCTTTCTGAAAAAAAATATTTGTAATATATGTATAGCTAAAAATTAATGGAAGAAGACATGGGTAAATAAGTGTCTAAATACAGTGATGTAATATCTGACGTCATCAGCAAAGGATTGCGGTCGCGTGAGTTATAGTTGCCTGCACTAACTATAACGGGGGAATTTCAATGGTTTTTCACGAGTGAAATGTCCAGCTAACTATAACATGTGTGAAACCTATGGTTTTTTAAGTGAATATATATATATATACACACACACACATATATATACACACATATATATACATGTACACATATATACACACATATATATACACACATATATACATGTATATACACATATATACACACATATACATAAACACATATATATACTTGTATATACACACATATATATATACATATATACACATATTTGGTTTTTCTTTCACTGAAAAAACCCAAAGCTTACAGGGATGTTATAGTTACAAAAAAGAATTGAAAAAACCTTAGAACGTTTATTGAAAAACCAAAGGTTTTGGGGACTTTATAGCTAGGCTGACATTTGACCTGTGCAAAACTAGAGAAGTTCAGCAGTTATAATAGGCTGAGCTAACTATTACTTACGTTCCTGCAAAGCACTGCTTATGACCACACATTTTACATCACTCATGACATCACTGATGACATTTAAAAAAAACATCACTCATGACATCACTCATGACATTATCTCCACACACAAACCTAATCACTGATTCATAGAGCCACTCACATCAACTTACCCATACAGCTACTAATGCAATCACTAACTCCCATATACAGCCACTCATGCACCTACTCACTAAGCAATACACCCTGCATTTGTATGTTAATTTCCCTGGGTATGTGGCAGTCCCTGGGTCCGTAGGGGGACCACATGGGCCCCCCACACTTCTATAATTCATTGCCCCAGGAAGGTGGTGGTCCCAGTGGCTGCACGAGGGCTGGGCATGCCCCCACATTCTTAGCATTGTTTGTCCTGGGGAGGTTTTGGTTCCCAGGGCTTATCAATAGCCTTCTAGGCTAATGCTATAATAAGCCCGCAAGCCCCCGGGATTTGACTTACCCGGGGTTTCCTGAAAAAGACTTGCAGGAGACTGCATGTGTTTTTTTCTATTTTGGGCCAGATCCGTGGGTCCTCAAGCAAATTTGTGGAAAATTTGACTTAAAAAACAAATGCTTTCAACCCTCAATGGGGAGGGTCAGGGTATTCCTTCCCTGCCCCCTTTTTTTTTATTTGTTACATTTGTTTGGTACTCAGCTGTTAACACTTCCTGAATGAAGTGTTAGCAGCCAATAAAATTTCAGTAGTATCAGCGAGTCCAGTGCAAAGATATCTATATTTTTTCAACTTAATTATCTTTTTAACTACTGAACAAATTTACACCAAATGTCAAAAGGCACAGTTTCTGGACCAGCATCTAACTACCTGCTAAATTTGGTGTAGATCTGTTCAGCGGTTCCGGTTGTAGTCAGGTTTTAAATCCTTATGGGAAAATGCATGGGGAAAATATGTTTTGGGACCACCTTCTCAGGCCCCTCTTGATGGATCACCCCGAAACGTTCAACACAGCAGCTGAACCAAAAAGGGAAAGATTGTTTTAAATTGCGTGAAGATTCAGCAAGAGGCCACAAAGTTATTGGCAAAACAAAAAGCACTTTTCCTATGGAAACATTGTCCTTACTGTAACTACCTACAGGCGACCCAAATCTTTGATGCATTACCAGTGGTTGACCATGTGTGGTACTTGACCTTCTCTAAGGCTGGGCTAGAATACATTTCCCTTAACCCTACTCATTTTATAATATTTAGTTTCCCTTTTTTCTCCAATCTCCCTTTCACCTTCCACATTTACAACTAAATCCTATACATACATGTGCAGAGATATCCATGCTGTGTTACAGAAAATATAGGACAAACAGAGGTGGAGCTCTTGGACCTTAGGTTTGTAAATTGAATTTCTGTAGTAGCACTACTGGAGTGATATTTTATATACTTCAAAATTCCTTTTTTTGAATTGGACTTTTTATGTTTAACAATGCAAAATCTTACTTCTGGGAGCTTTGATATGAAGTCGTAAGCATTGGCTTCTATGGCAGCCTGCTGAATTTCTGATTCGGTTACATCATCTCTGCCATAGCGAATGTTCTCAGCAATTGTTGTAGCAAACAGGCTAGGTTCCTGGCTCACAATTCCAATCTTTTCTCTAAGCCATTTCACATTGAGTGTTCTTAAGTCATGTCCATCTAGAGTAACCTACAAAATATGAGAACCAACTATAAAATCTGTTAGCTCTTCTTCAATCAACAATAGAAATGAACACATATTAACAACTTTATGAAGAATTATGCTAGTGTTGCTACTCCATTTCAAATGTGTAATTTTATTCCCATAGCTTAAGTAATTACCTGTAGAAGTAATGTCACTGAAAAACTGCAATTATAACAAAAAAGTCTCAATCAAGTACAGAGTTAGTACCCAGTACAGCAAAGTTGTAAAAATTAAAAAAAAGTAATGCCTGCTTCATTACTTGAATTAATGTTCTAAGATCCATTGTATATTCAGCATACATTGTTTGAGAAAAATATCTGATTGTTTTATTTTTTTGAAGTTATCAGTTTTTTTATTGCATTTGTGATATTCTCCTGAATGTTGTGGTTGTCAAAACGAAAGGTAACTTGCAGTCTTTCCTAGGGCCTTCGAAAACTATTTGCACATGGGGAGTAAACTCAATAGCGTCTATGCTTGTGACAATGCTTTTCTACAAATAGTCAATAAAATTATCTTTGCATAGTTCGTTTTCCTTTGCATATATGAAGTCAAAGTATTGTTGTGATTATAACAAGCCCTCTGACCAGAGGGGAGCATCAGAACATCAGAATTAGCATTATAACATGACTTGTACATCTGGACATACAGAAATAAGTTGTCTTGGGTGATGTGAGACTACACCAGTGCCAGTTTTCGATTAGCACAGGTCAAAAGATCTGCGGTGAATTGCCAGTAAGCACCCACCATTTATCACACATGCATCACCTCCTCATCATCATCTCACTCGCCCTATTTCTTACTTCAATGAGTAGTGTGGCAACATTGCTACCACTGCTCAACCCTTCGAAAGCGTTCAACTTCTTGCATAGGTCCTTGGAAATATCCAATAAAACCCTTCTCCCCCCATTCCTATTTCCTGTTTCATATTTTAGGCCTTCCTTTCAGGACTTTCGGGAAAACTGTGGGGGCATTTCTTTCTCAGACGTGCTGGGGCCCCCTGATTTCTTTTTCAGCTACAGCTTCTTAAGATAAGAAGACACATTCATTAATTATTTTATGCTGTGGTGCCTAGCCTTTTTGGCTTGTAACTGTGGTTCTTTGACCTGTTTTTCCTTTCATCTAGTGGTGTGCAAGACAACTTTCTGTATGCTCTATCTTGTGCGGTGCTTTGACCCACACTCCTGCTGCTCCTTTATTTGTTTAATTGCAGTGGCAAGTCTTTGGGCATGGTCCCGGGATCTCCTTGTTTTATTGAGGGTCTCAGCACTTAGTGGTGCCTGGGCCCATTATTCTTTCTTATTCTGTCTAGAAACGGGGGTGGTTCACCTGCATCTATTTATTCATACTATGGGAGTAGCCTCAAGCAGCACTTTTGCCCACCTTGATTCCTTACATACTGGGCAAATAGCTCTGTAAGTGCGTTACTTACTTGCTCTATGGCGTGCTTGGCAGTCGGAGAATTACTGTCATGGGTCCTCGCATTACAGAACCAGAGGTGTATCCCTAGGTTTCAGGCAACAGATAAGGATGCTAATTTGTCTGTTAGAAAAGAAATAGTAATATATTTTGTGTGAAGGGACATTTGAGGGTCCTTAGAGTAGGTCATTTTTTGTCCTGGAAAATGCTTCTTTTGATCTTCCTTGTGGGTTAAAATAGTTTAGAGAAGTTTAAAGCATGCAGTTTTAAATAATCTTTTTAAAGGTCCCAGGGGCTATATAAAGTAGAGTTCCAGGACCTGTATGGAGCACTATGCTCCTGATTCAGCTATAGGCAAGGATTCACATAAGAGTCTCTATGTCTCTCCCACAAGTCCTAAACATAGATATCTTCATTCTCTTGCCTCTAGAGATAATACAGCCAAATCCCATGCTCTTCCTGATTTGGACTGGCATAAAATGGTGAAGTTGTTGTCTGAAACAACAAGCAAAGAGGCAGAATTTCCACTCCTCTTATTTCTCCAGCATCTTCTATGACATCTCAGTTGTCCGTATCCTCTCCTTTAGTCTCTTAATGGACATCTCACAATTATGATGAGGAGAAATCTGGGTTCTCTTCTGTGTCTCTTATGACTAGAGAAAAATAAATAGAAAGAAAGATCTTAAACCAATATTTTCTTATCTATCCTCCAATCCCCATTTAACCATGGAAGAGGAGCTGCCTAGTACTAGTTCTAACTGCATTTTTCAATATAACAGGTGACTCCTTCCCAGAATCATAATTTTTCCTGCAGTCAATAATGTCTCAAAAATAGACTGGAGAGGCCCTGATAGGGTGCTTGTGCCAAGGTCCATGGGAAGACTCCTATGATGAAGGGAGACACTGAAAGTTCAGAAGTCTTAAAACATTGATTCTTTTTCAGCAAGTCTCACTGAGAAGCCTTACCTTCTTTCCGAGGCCATTTCTATATCAAATAACATTGAGAAGAAGGCTGAAGATGCACTATAGAAGCCGTGTGTGTGCCTCAGTTTAGCTATGTGGTCAGAGAATTATGCTGTTTACATTCCTGGGCTGTTCCACTCCTCGTATTCCCCCACTTGCATCTAGCCTCGCTCTGCCGTTTACTTAAAAGCACTAACCATTGAGCATGGCTTGAGAGCACTCAATGGTTGTGCTAAATCTGATATTCAAGGTGCCCTCAAATATAATCAGCCATTGCATACTAGTCGAATAGATAATATTTTGGTTGATCTGAGGTTGTCACCAATAGTCATCAACATGGTCGTCACAGAAAGAATAGATAGTGATCACAATTCTCTAGCTGCAATTTTCATGTCTTTCTGTGAAACTATTAACCTAGTTCACATTGCAACTACCCATACTCGAGAGGCCATCCGCAAGGGTGGCAAACGCCATCCGTAATGGACCCAGATTTTTACTTCCACTCAAATTCTGGCCACAATAGAAAATTACCTTTATGCAGCTCTCGAGCAGATTTAAAAAGCTCATGAGCTCATGATAGCGCTCATGTACTTTTGGCCACGATCCACAAGCCTTTTTTTTTTAACAAGCTTTATCGGTATTTTTTTATCCCTAATACATCACTTAGGAAGCTGAAAATGAAAAGGCAGTACTCATGGTACAACAATGAATGTCATGCCATAAGTCGTTTATTAGTCAAGGCAGTAAGAATAAAAGATTTGCCTCAGATACCCGTCTTAAGGAAAACCTACAAAAAGGCTATCTTGCATGTAAATAAGTCCTAGTGGCTCAGGATCATTGAAGAGCCACACAGAACTTGAATAATAATGTGGCCACCTCTGATTGGGTACAATATTTTGGCAGATTCTATTCCAATCCAGATAACATCTAGCAACACGCCGATGTTTGAACCTGCTGATATCATTTAGACCCTGAATTCTTTTTCACTCTGGCATGCAGCTGGCCTGGCTGGCATACCTGGCAATACTTTTTTTAAATAACAGCTTTGGTCCCAGCATATTCTATCCTTGGCAAAAGCAGTTGTAGCTGGGGCCACCATTCCTGATTCATGGAAAAGTGCTATAGTCCTACCCATATTTAAAAAGGTAACCGTTCCCTACCATCTATCTATAGGCCAATAAGCCTTATGGATTGTATTCAGAAAATCTTTGATCGGTGGCTACTTAATAAGATACAATATTGGATAGATGAGAACAATATCCCAAGCCTGTTGATACACTGGAGAACTGTAATGATCCGTGGTGGCAGCTTGACTGTTGCGTTTATTGACCTAAAATCGTCTGTTAATATGATTTCTAGACCAAAACTATGGAGTATTTTGGCCGACTTGCACATTTCCCCTACGATGATCGCTATCTTAATCCATCTACATGAAGGCAATGATGCACCTATAAAATGAGGAGGAGACCAGACACAGTTGACAGAAAGAGTACCGGTCGGCAAAGGTGTTCGACAGGGATATGTGCTGGCACCCACCCTGTTTTAACTTTTTATTATTGACATCACTTCCACCTTGGCTCAACTCAAGGCAGACGGTCCATCATTTGCAGGTTTTAAAACTCCAATTATTTTATTTGCTGATGACACCCTGTTGATTTCCAAGACTCCGTCAAACCTCCAAAAACTTTTGGATCATTTTGACTAAATTCATGAGGATCGAGCTTGGAAATTAACACTTCAAAGACTAAGGTGATATCCTTTAGGCAGCATAAATGTTGTAATGGCAAACTAATCCTGGGAGGAACCTCTCTTGAACAAGTTGACCCCTTCACATATCTAGGGGTTACTTTTGCAGAGGGTATGTCTTGGCAACCGCACATTAGTGAGGCCATAACCAGGCTAAAGCAGATCTCTGGCACAGTACTTAAGGAGTTTTCAAAATCTTATTCTAACCCCATTACTCCTGCACTTAAAATGTATGATGCCACGGGTCTGGGCTCAAGCCTGTCTGGGGCTGAGCAGAGGCAATTTGCCAAACATGATGACTTCACTAATTCTGAGAACACTTTTCTCAGGAATTTGACTTCCCTCCCACCTAGTACCCCGTTATAGCCATTATTTAGTGACCTAGGTGTTACAAGGGCCACGAATAAAATGTGTCTATCGCCATTGTTGTACTGGAGGAGTTTGAGGACCACACCCGACCTTGCACAATATACTGATAACCGAAGGGATGTCATGATGGTTAACCTATTTAACTCAATCCTAAGGCTTTCAAACATGAAGTCAGCCTTGTATTTATTAGGCTTTTATGATTTGTGGAACCAACATAATAAATCTATTTTCCCATCCAAAGAGGAGTTCAAAATTAAACAGTGGTCGCTTGTGGATGACAAGGTTTTTTGGAAGTCAGCCACGGTTAAGCGGACAAGCGACGACACGGAGATCAAGATACGGTGTGGACGGGAACTATTCTGATATGTAGTAACAGTCCCATTGCATAGGAAACTTTATTTCCAGTTTCGTATAGGTACTCTACCCCTTAGGTATTTCACAGCAGGTTGGAAGGGTGAAGGACGTAGCACTTGCTTTTTGTGTGACCATCCGAAGGAAAGTGTTTCACACATATTGTTTTCTTGCCCAGGCTATTCATCCACATGGCATAAATGGCTGGCACCTATATATAGGTCACTCGGAATACCATATCTCCAGGACACCCTCTGTATTCTCAGATCAGACTCTTCTATACCACTGGTTATCTCTGTTGCATACAATTTGGCTGCAACGTGGGGGCTACGCAAGAAAGCCCTACGTTGATCACCTTTCTAACAATTTAACTCTCAGTTTGTTTTATATGTGCTCTATCTGGGTTATTGCTTTTGAACCCCCTTTTTAATGCTATGTCATATTTATACATTTCGTTCATAACTGTATATACATAAACATATTATAATATTGGAGAAAAATGGATGCATTCTTTTATCTGTTTAAACGTGCACGTTGTGTGATGAATTCTTCTTTAATGGCCCTTGTGGTCGAAATAAATAGTTTTTGACATTTGACCATTTCTCAAATACAGACCAAGTATTTATCACACTTGATGTTTAATAGCTCAAAAGCTTCAGCCATGGCTTCAGTGGGGGTAGCAGCAGGACGTCACCATTCTCTCTGGAGTTGGAAGGCTAATACTGTTCAGAAGGCTTGCCTATTAAGAATGCCCTATTCAGGTAAAATCTTGTTTGGGAAGGATTAGAGGAAGTGCTTAGAAAATTGTTTAAGACTCAAAAGCACACTTAGCCTTTCCACTCAAAGGGAAAATCCTCCTAGACTGGAAGAAAGAGGTACGGTTACTGTAAGAAAAAGAAATACAACTTCTTCCATAACAGATCATGGTTTTAGCCTGGAGGAGCTCATTCTAACTCTTCTTCACATCAATTGGTAGGAAAAGGTGTCCAGAAATAGAGCTCCTGACCAGTCTGAGAGTTTTGAGATACCAGTTGATGGCTTTGTCATTTTTAGCAAAAGTAGAGAGACTCCCTCTCGAACAACTGGGTTCTTCAGTTAATTTCAGAAGGCTATTCCATTGAGTTTTCTCCTCAGTTTCTAAAATCCCCAGTTTGTAAGCACACTTTTGCAACTGGATTTGCAGATGATGTAGTCTCTTTGTGACATGATTGCTGTCTCCCTGACAGCGATGTAGTCTCTTTGTGACATGATTGATGTCAGGAAGAGATGCATCATTCCAGTTCACACTCTGTAGAAGCGGAAGAGATGTTATTCATGTGCATTTCCAGTGAAGAAACACTTGATGAAATAACGGATGATCATTGTCTTCTGGTTTCTTAACACATTTATTCAGAGATTATGTTTCAAGATGAAATCTTTGCAGCAGGTGATTCTGTTAATTAAGTTGGGGGATTGTCTAATAAAAATAGTTCTCAAGAATGGATACCTGCATGTTGCTATAGGTCCATCTCACCAATAATATCTAAGGTTGGCTATGGGCAGTCAACAATGTCAATTCCAGGTCCTACTGTTGGCCTCAGGACCTACCCTACGGAATTCACAGAAGTAAAGTTGTGGCTCCAGTTTTGAGTTTACTACACTCTCAAGGAATTATGATATACCTTTACTGAATGAATGATCTGTTTATCTGGGCCTTGACCAAAGACCAGGTTCTAAAAGATACTAAAATGCGGATACATTTTCTCATAAATGGTTACATCTGGTGTAATGCCATGCCAAGGGTTCTGTTTTTCTATCAGGGCCAGGAAGAAAAAAAATCCAGAATCACCTGCTAGATTTTACATTGAGATCAGATGCTCCAGCAAGACTGTTATATAGGTCCGGGGAACATGATAAATTATCTGTTGTCTTGGAAAACCATGGTGTTCACTTAGTCAGTTTTTCTTTCACCTAACTGAGTTCAGTTTTTTTTTCCTTTCTGTTTTGCTTTCTATTGGTGGTGATTTTGAGTATAGTTTCATGGTCTCATCTACACCTAGGGTACATTGTTCATCATCTCCTATCTTTTTAGGTGCCACATTAGGACTGTTGGAGTGCTGAATTTGTGTAACAGACAAGATTCGGAATTTGATGGCCTTGTGGATGGATCCAGCATACTTTAAATCAAGGAGCCATGTTTGCCTATCCCAAACCCATTGTTATTAAAAACCAATGCCAGTGTCATAGGGTGGAGTGCAGTGCTAGACGAACTTTGCACTCAGGGGTTATGGGGTGCATTGGAGAGAAAGAGGTTGTCCAACTGGAGTGAGCTTATGATGATCTGGAAGACAACTCAGGCACTCTTCTATCTCCTTCTGGTCAAGGTGGTTCTCATACAGGTAGTCTTATCCTATCTAAGCAATCAGAAGTGACAGGTTCCCCCTCTCTGAATCATCTGACTCAGCAGAATTGTATGTAGGGTGAGCAAAGTATTCTAGGCTTGAGGGCAGTTTATATCAAGACAGGATAGTTTTGTCTATGGGCCCTAAATTCCTACCAAACTTCAACTCTAATTTTCATAGGGAACAGTAAATAGTTCTATCATCCTAGCAGCTTTCTATGAATACTGAAGCACGGCTTTCTAACTCCTGCTATGTATTGAGGGTGGCAATAGTTTGTTTTAAAAGGTTTTCAGAGTACAAAAATGTGGAAAGTTTGCTCATTATTTTTTGTTCTGTGAGGAAGGAAGAGAAGGTACCTTCATCAACCTTGTCAAGATGATTCAAAACTGTCATTGCTAATGAGGGCATTAACAAGCAGATGCCCTCTACTATTAAACCCCATTCCACTAGAGGAACGGATGCTTCTTGGGCTGAATGTCCAGTGGTCTCAATATTTGAGATATGTGATGCAGCCACATGGGCTTTTCTATCCACGTGTATTACTCATTACAAATTTAATGAAGTAGAACAGTCTAAATTAGTTTGTGGTACTTCAGTTTTAAGGGGTGCCACAATGTATGAATGATTATCCCTTATATTCTCTGTGGGCTTTTTTTGTTTTGTTTCATCTGAGGCTGCTGGATGATTAAAGATTTAATTCTGTTTAACAAGCATTCTTGTGTATGCTGGTCTCATTTTTGCTGATGAGGTTTAGCAGCTTGGTAGGACTTATTGAAGCAAGGAATGGGACGAGTGAGATGATAAGAAGGTAATAGACAGAGTAATGCGATTACATTACTCATTGAAGTAAGTACCTGGACGGGTGAGAAGAATGGGAGTAATGAAGATTACCTTTATGCAATCCGGCCATTATACAACAAACATGCATTGTCCATATTGTTCTAGTTTACCATCAGTGCTGCAAAATGTTATCTGATTTGTTCTCACGAAAGCCTCGTGCATTCAGTCTACCGAATGATGAGTGACATTTTCTTGAACAGATTTACTATATGATCTTGAAATACAAAAAGCCTACCTCCCCTTGGAGTGGATCATAAAATCTCTGTAAAAGCTGAATGGTGGTACTCTTTCCACTGCCGCTGGAACCAACCAGAGCGATGGTCTTCCCAGGTTCTACAATTAGGTTTAAACCTTTAAGAATCTGAAAGGTACATGTACATATTAGCCCATACCGAAATATGACAAAAAACAGTCATTAGTAGAAAGGCAAAAGAAAAATTCAAACCTCACCAGCACAGGGCCTAACAGTAAAGAAATATATATGGTGATCTCAGTGCAGGAATTTGGATTTACTTAAATATTTTTAGTCATTAGTTATTTGTTTATTGCCTTGTTCACAGACCAGTCACGGGCAGATTAAAAAACATTGCCTGGTGGAAGGTAGCTGTGCAAAAAGTAATTGAGTGTTCCCTGGCAAGAACATCAGAAATGTGCGTCTTGGGTGGACAGGCGTTGCTACCACAAAGCCAGGATTCCTCCCCCTCCCCTCCCCCTCAGACTTTCTGGACTCCTTTCTCCTTTGCAGTTCCTTTTCTGATGAAGCACTGTTACAGTAGGAAGGGTAGTGTTACTGTACATACGTCTCTTCCTGCATTGAAGGACTTCATATCACAGAGTGTATGCAAAAGATTCAGCCTCCTTTACTCTTTCTTTGAAGCTTTATTTGACATCACCAGCTCACAGGGGTGACAGATACGTTTACACAGGGCAAGGGGCAACAAGTTACATGACACAGAAAGAACAAAGCACAAGCGTGAAGGTTTTCGAGTGTCAGCATGTGAAAAATGTTCGTAAACAAACAATGTTGCATCTTAAATAGCTCAAGTAGGATAACAGAAATGGAAATGAAAATCAAATATTTAAAATATGCATAGTTTCAGTAATTTATCCAAGATAGGGAACAAGTTCATTATTCCAATTTGTGAATGCTGATCGTTTGTCATTAATGAAAATATCACTGAAATAGTGAGCATTTCAGAGAGCCACAGAAGAGGGATTTTCCAAAAAGAGTCCTACATCTTGTGTAAACTCGAGAAAGATTTCAGAATTCATTGTTTTTCTTCTCATGGTTGGAGTTTCTAAACGGAGTTTATAAGTGCTTCTATGAGAAAAGGGTCAATCTCTCGAACACTTAATTGAACAGGTATTTTGATATTCTTGAATGCAGTGTTTTTTTTTTAACTATACACCTGTATTCAATGGTATTCCTGGCTTCGATACTCCTGTCTTGAAAAGGTAGCTGTTTGAGGCTGATCAGGTCTACAAGGATGTGTTTAAACCGTGTAAATCATGAGACCAGTCTCGACACAGCATGTTAGGCGACCTTCAGAGATGCCAAATGGATTTTGGGGAATTCCAGTTTTCTGAGACTGGAGTGTTGATTTACATTCATTAGCTGGGATGAAAGGTTTCATGCTTATGAGCAGTTCGACATGTTATTGAGCAATACTATTTGATATCTCAAGAAATGCCACAAATATCTACGAAAAATATATTGTCTGTAGAGGTTACTTCCTCAATTTTGTACTGGTGACCTGTTGAATTTTAATCTAAGGTGCCCTGGCAGAGGTAGGTGTTGTTTCAAGCTTAAAGAATGAGAAAGACCTTCACCATGTCGTAGAAAAATACTCTTCGTGGATAAGAATTGGGGCCACACTGACTGAATTCTTGCAGTGCTTCAGGCTCATCATCATTGTCAAGCTTCTCTGAGTGCTTGTGAGAGGGGAGCTGAGTGATGCACAGGTTTGCTTTGCAGGCTGAAACCTTGGTATGTTGTGTGCTAGACAGTCATGCCATGTTCAGGTCTCCAGCACCACGGCAATTCCCCTCATTATCACTGTGGCTTCAAAAGCACAATCCACATTGCTTATGCATGTGTTACAATGTACTGAAGATGACCCTTATATATTTTTTCGCTATTTCGTAGCACATTGCTAAAACCTGAATTTCATATTTCGGCCTGGTAGTTATGGCTGACAAACTTGTGTTGTTGACGCTATGTTTAGTGCATTCATTAGGGTCCACACACCAGCTTGCATTTGATGTCACCGGGTACGTATAAAAGAGATAGACAAGGCGAATTCAGGACCCTTCCCTGCCTACTACATAAATTCAAACAATGCAAATTTTGCTTCCATAATTACCAGGACCCACTTTACAGGCAGCATACCAAAGGGTTTTACCTGTAGTTTTTTAGTGTTCTTTAGTGGGCTGCTGCCTAAATGTGAACAATATACATAATAACCATACCTACAGTGTATTTGTTTTGTAAAGTCCACAGCAAAGGGAAAAAGATACATTGCATTGACTAACATCCTCTGTTTAAAAATGTATATGTTTGTGAATATTAGCGTATCTGTCTGTCTCAAATCAGGGTGTGTGTGAGTGTGTGTGTGTGTGATATCCTTCAGTCATTCAGGAATGCAGACATGAGCAGCCAGTGTAGAAAGTAAAGAACAGGAATTTCAGTTTCAGTCATTAGTTGCACTTTTGTTTGCTGCCGGCCCTCCCTGGAAATGAGCAACAAATGTATGATGATACAACGCGTGTTATTACCACGCGGTAGGTAACAACGCGGTCATTACAATGACCGCGTTGTTACCACGCATGGCTTTACATCGCAAGTCGTTTCTACGACTTGTGCTAGATGGCGCTCTGGACTAAGGAATACTACAAATTACTATTCCTACTCCAGTTAGCGCAACAGCAGGGAATGTGTTGGATTTATAATCCAACACATTCCCTGGTGTTGCACGCCACCTAGCGCAAGTCATGGAAACGACTTGCGATGTAAAGTCACGCGTGGTAACAACGCGGTCGATGTAATGACCGCGTTGTTACCTACATGCGTGGTAACAAACAGCGTTGTAACCGCTGTTTCCCATGAGCAACAGTTTACCAAAAAAGGATGGCTGATGGAACATTTCAGATATACATGTCTAGGATAAGTCAGTAAGGAGTGCTACCAAGTGCCTGTTAGATTTGGGTCTCTAGTTGGCAGGGGTATGCACCCTGTCTAAGTAGGGACAGCAATTCTATTCAGGGTAAACTAGATACACACTAAAAGAAAACCTCTGGCAGCTTGCAACAGAGCAGTCAGGCTTATCTAAAGAGACAATGTGTAAAGTATATGAGCAACACACACATACATACAGGCACAGTAATACAATGAAAATACCACAAAAAGACTTCACAAAATTCAAGAAAAAAAAAGATTAATTTTAGTAAGCATTCAAGACCGAAACAACAAAACCCAATTAGTAGAACCGGAGTTTTGATTTTTTAATGAATAAACCAAAAAAAGAGCTTAGAAGTCAATTGCCCTACAAGGTTACTTGAGGTCGCAGTTGACCGGGGTGAATCCAAAGTTCAAGTTGACTGTGATGGGATGCAGGCCGGCTACTGAACTCAAACAGGTCGCACTGAAAAAGTACCTTAGATGGAGTCAAGTGTCGCCATCAAGAGTAAAATGCATAGGTTCTGATTCACACCATCAGGTCGATTCATCGAAGTTGAGCCTTGAAGTCAGGACCTCAGATTGTGG
This sequence comes from Triturus cristatus, assembly GCF_964204655.1. Taxonomy (NCBI): domain Eukaryota; kingdom Metazoa; phylum Chordata; class Amphibia; order Caudata; family Salamandridae; genus Triturus; species Triturus cristatus. Next base: position 257,945,184 of record NC_140593.1, on the reverse strand, counting down.
CTGCATTATCAGTTAGCTGCACATGGATGTCTTTAGATCGGCACTGTGTTGGTGTTGAATGGCACTGTGTCAACTCCAACAGGTGCAGTGGGCGCGATGTGCCGGTTTTGTAGCAAAACAGCTGCAGAACCCACTTCTGTCGCCCAGGAGTGGAGGGGGCAGATCAGGTAAGGGAAATCTCAAATGGCAGAGTCCAGCAATACCAGCAGAAGTGCAATACGTCTTTTAGGACCCTGACACTCCAGAAAACAGGACGCAAGCCAGCAAGCCCTTGGAGTCTCTCTGGGTTTGAGTGGGATAGTGAGATGGGTCCAGTTCTTGTCCTCAGCAGGGCAAAGATCAACAGGCAAAAGGGCAGTTCAGCACACAGTGAAGCAGTTCCTTAGAACAGTCAGTCCAGCAGAGTGGCAATCATCGTAGCACAACAGCCTTTACTTCTGGCAGAGTTCATCACACGGTCCAGTAGTGTACTTTGTTGGAATGCTCAGAGCCCCAAAAATATACCCAAATGAGCCTTTATAATAATAATATATTAATAATCCTTACTTAGTCACAAACACAGGAAGGGCTGGGTGTGACAGAAACTCATCTGCATTCGTCTGCATTCTTATAGCATTCCTGGGCAGGAAGGGGGAGAGGTGGCTATTCAGAAGTAAGTGTGAGCCCCCTCTCCTCTTTTGCTGCCCTGAGAATGCAGATGAATGCAGAGGAGTATTCTGCCACACCAAGCCCTTCCTGTTTTTGTGACTTTCTTTCTAAGGGGAGAGTACAGAGTGTAGATGTCACCCAGCCCATACCTATTTTGGAGAGGGGCTGCAGGCACACAGTGAAGAGTTAAGAGCAGCGAAATGTCTACTTTGTAAAAGTGGCATTTCTAAAATGGTAATGTCAAATCCAACTTTTCCACTAAAAATCATTTTTCATTACCAGTCCAAAGATATGAAACATGATGTAGCTACTCCTTTTTGGCCGGGAATTACAGCTTAAAAGGTGCTTTAAGTAATTCCCAATACTAGCCTATGAGAATAGTAGACCTCACAGTAGCGAAAAATGAACAGAACATGTAAAACATAAAAGTATATGTGATACAGCATATTGATAATAGGGCACTCAGGGACTTCCTTAGGGGTGACTTATGAGTAATACAAGGGAAGTATAAGGCTTGGCAAGTGGCTTTAAAAGTCAGGTCAAAGTGCCAGTAAACTGCACAAACAGGTCTAGCAATGGCAGGCCTGAGACAGTTTTGAAATGCTACTTGTATGGGTGGCACAATCAGTACTGCAGGCCCACTAGTAGCATTTACATTACAGGCCCTAGGTATATGGTATACCACTTCCTAAGGGACTTCCAGATAACCTAAATATGCCAATTAGTTATAAACCAATGTTAACATGTTTAGGAGAGATGCACATGCCTTTAGGCACTATTTAGCAGTGGTAAAATGCCCAGAGTCCTGAGGCCAACAAACGGATACAGCAAAAAGTGGAGGTAAGCAGGAAAAAGGTTTGGGGTGGACAACCCTAAAGATGACCGGCTTAACAGAGCCCCAGAGAAATCAGAACTGCGTGCTACTAAGTGTCACAAAACTGACTTGTCATATGTATCAGTAGTGTGTCTCAGTAAGAGGTGGTCTCTGTCATTTCTTGCCCAATAAGGTGAGCGTATACCCAATAAATGGTTTATGGCATTCACTGTGTCCGCTCACTTACTGTGTCTGAAAGATGGAATGAAGACTTGGTGACCTACATTAGTTGTACATTATGGGCAGTATTATGAAAAGGGTGCACTTTCACGGTTTGCTCTATAGTGCACCTCTAAACAGGATTGCTGGTAGCTAACAGGGACAGTGCACCCTATTAACAAGAATGTACTGCCTTTGGGCAGCACATTCAGAGCGGCTGCTTCAAAGTCTCTCTTTGTTTTTTAGTGGAGGCAGCATGCTGCATGCATTGTGAAGAAGGCAGAGCTATCCCTTGCTGGCAGGTGTGGTTAGAGACTGTACCGGCTTTCCTTCTTTACAGGAGACACGGACATTGTGCCACCTTTTTGTGGAACACTGCAAGTGCACCTCCTAAGGGCTTGTTTGCCCCTGTGCTCCATCTATAATATTGTGTGGGTGCATAGGCAGAGATTGCTTCTTTTGCATGGGACCATGCTCCCATGCAAATGAGAGAACATCCTCTCATGTGAGGTCTCGGTGCTATCAGTATTACAGAAGAGGACGCACAAGTGGCTGCGGCCCCTTCTGTAATATAATGTTGACTCAGGGCACAGAAAGTGGGGTGCGGCTCCTTCTGTAATAAAATTCTGACTCGGGGCACAGAAAGTGGGGGCACCCCTCAACCACAATGTATATTACGGTATAATACTGCCGTAGGTGTTTTCCAATCCATTGTGGCATAATTACTGCCAGGACAATGCTAATACCTAACGGCAGGCCCAGGAAATGAAGTGGGTTATTTATATATGCACTATAAAAATAAAGATTTGTTAATTTGGATTCAAAGCCCTATTTTACATATAAATAAATAATAGAGGGGACAAAAGACTAATAATGCTTGGTTGGTTTACAATGGGGTATTTCGTTGTGAATTATCGTCAGAATAGTGGAAGACCCTAACTACTATGAATATAAGAAGGAAGGGATTTGAAACCTTTGACATTTCCTTTGTGTTCTAGTAAATTAGTCTCCACTGTGGATTGGATGAATACCCCATGGACTACCCTTGGAAGAGTCATGAGGTCAATGTATTCCATTCAGTCAGATCATTCAAGGCAGTCTTGCATGTCTCTTCAGTATAGATCCATTTGGCTTCCTTGCGACAAAGGATGTTGTCCATGCAATACTGTTTAGGGTTGATATGCTCCAGGATATTCTATTCAAAATCAGGAGGGTTATGTGCTTTTCTTTGAAGTATGATAGAAGTGTAGTTGTTAATTTACATTTTCTATGGTGCTCTTGTTCCCCCCGAAAGTGTAACTTAATTTTCCTTGTTTTAAGGCTGATATAATATTAGCCACATTTGCATTCAAGTTTATAGACTTTGTAGTTTTAATGTATTATTTATAATTAACAATTTGTATTTTTTACATTTAATGTGATTTCTGTTATATTTAATGAATAAATCTATCATGTTAAATATATTTTAATTATGGTTTGGTCTATAGGATTTGAGATAGTAAGTGTGACTCCTCCAAAGTTAACCACTTTCCCTAGTTGTGCATACACTCGAATGTAAATAAGGAACTTAAGTCCTCCAGTGTCTAACACTTTCCCTACATTTTACTTAGTTTGAGTGGGAATAGTAATACTAATCCCTCCAAAGTCCAACACTTCCCCTACATTTGCTTAAATTGGAATAGTGAATCTAACCCCTGTGAAGCTCACCACCTTCCCTACTCTTCCTAATATTGGAGTGGATATAGTAAATCTGACCCTTCAAAATCCAAAACTTTCCCTACTTTTTCTAATGTTGGTGTATAAATAGTGCATCTTACCCCCCCCCCCCAAACTCCAGCACTTTTCCTACTGCTGCTTATGTTGGAGTGAGAATAGTAAATCTAACCACTCACAATTCAAACACTTTTGATTTCATTAGAGTGGGAATAGTAAATCTGATCCCTCCAAAGTCTAATGATTTCCCTGCTGTTGCTTTAGTTGGAGTGGAAATAATAAACCTGACTCCTTCAAAGTCCAATACTTCCCCTATTGTTGCTAGCATTGGAGTGGGAATAGTAAATCTAGTAAATGTAACCATCCAAAGTCCAACGCTTTCCATATTTGGCTTACTTTGGTGTGGGAAGTGTGGGAAAGTGGGAATAGTAAATCTGACCTGTTCAAAGCCCAATTATTTCACTACTGTTACTTATGTTGGAGTGGGACTAGGAAATTTGAACCTGCAAGGTCCACCACTTTCACTACTAATGCTTAGTCACAAATATTTATTTAAAATGTTTTTGTTTATTTTTTAATGTATAAAATTAAATAACCTGTAACTTAATTGTGGTTATTCATAATTGTAATGGAATTATTGTTACTAGCGGTTTGAGTATTTCTTGACACATATATATTTTTATATTTTAATTTTATTTGCTGTTCACTTTTTAAAAATAATACATTTATTTACTTTTAATTGTATTATTTTTAACTTTAATATCTAAATGTAATACTATATATGGTAAAATGTATATACATAGCTGCCTTCTTGATAAAATTCTCGTCCACAATATTTTTTCTCCATATTTTTATAGTTTGCGTACAACATATATATATTTGTTGCTGACATACACAAAGAATGTTAACACGATATTTAGGTTCTCAATACTTTTGCAATTTTTGTGTACAGTAATATTTTGTTTCCAATATTTTGGCATGCAACTCTCATGAAACCATCATCCTATTCTTAGGTTTCTTTGTCTTCGATTCCTCAAGATAGTGGTGGTTTTAAAGTGGCCAACTCCAACCTCCATGAAGAAGGTAAAGCCTTTTATGGAATTTGTCAATTTCTGAAGGCAGGTTGTCCCCCATTTTCTCAAGTGTCGGTCCCCATGACTCCTTTTAAGGATGGAGCGTATTTCAGCTTCTTTTTTCTTTTTTTTTTTTTTTTTTTGAAACCGTTTATTGCAATCTCAAATATATACAGGTATGGGCCTACAACCTTCCGGCCGGCCGCTAAAGTGACGATAACAAATGACATACATACATTGAGGCACTTGGCTTTGCATAGACACTAAGGCAGGAGGTATCAACAACGCGGGCCATATGGCTCTGAGCCCACAATACGGTTTCATTTTATACAACACAACAACATAAATAAACACACACCCGCAAGGCAACCCACGATCGAAAGTGGCAGCACGTGCTCCTCAAATGGGGGACCCCAAACCATCCACTGAAAACCCCCGAGAGGGGAAGGGAAACAGGTCCGGGACTGGGAGAACACTGTGCTCGGAACTGAGGGAGGGAGTAAACTAGGGGGATGGAGCTGGTGAAGCGGGAGGCAACAACGGCGGCTCGCAGATATCCCCACGGTAGGCGTTCCAGGGGCCCCATATCTTCACCCATGCGCCAGGCTTACCCCGCGCCACATACACCACCTTTTCTCGGAACATGCACCAATCCATGTGTTCTTTCCAGTCCGACACCGCCGGGGACCTCTGGGATCCCCACAGCTGTGCAACGTCCCGTTTAGCCACCATATAGCCCAGAGTCACCCATCGCGTCTGCGGAACCGAGTAATCGGTCGGTTCCCACACATTCAGCAAACATCTCCTCGCTTCAGGCAACAGCGCGACATGCGTAACCGCTCGCAGGACCTCATGCACACCACGCCAGAATCGCTCCACCCTCGGGCATTCCCACAAAATGTGCAAAAAGGTCGCTGAAGCACCACACCCACGCTTACACAATCCGTCCTCGGCATAGCCCATACGCAGAAGCCTTGGCCCCGTCATGTACACCCGGTGGAGTATCTTAAGCTGGACGAAACGAAGGCGAGCCGGGATGGCCACCTCCTTCGGAGAGGCCACCGCGGAAATCCAGTCCTCGTCGTCCAACTCCAGCCCATCGGCAACCCAGGCCTCGCGGAGGCCAGTCAGTAAGCCCGAGCGATCATTTATCAATTTCTTGTAAATGAGGGAGATCGTGCTGTCCGGAACATGGCCATCTAGCACTCGATCCTCCAGGGGGGAGGACTCCGGGATGGAGGCCACGTCTGGGAAGACGGAGCCCAGTGCGTGACGGACCTGCAGGTACCGAAAGTATTCACTGCCCCGCAGCTGAAACTCCGCCTGCAACGTCTCGAATGTTTTAAATCCTCCCCTCGTCCAGAGATCCCCCACTGTACTGATGCCTATCGTGTCCCACTGCGCAAAGCCATTCGAGGTCCACAGAGAGCCCAACCTCTCAGACACATACAGCGGTGACGCCCGGGTCAAACGGTCCTTCCAGCCCATAGCTGCATTAGCCGCGTGCCATACTCGCACCATGACACGCGTGGGTCCCGTCAAGCGGGAATCGGGCACACTAGCGTAGAGCGCTCGATTGTAGTCGCCACCGGGCAGGAGCATCTTGTCCATTTCAAATGCCGGGTTTAGGGCGGGCCCATAGAGGCCATGATTAATTGCAGCTAACTGGGAGGCCCAGTAATACCGTTTAATATCCGGGAGGGCAATCCCTCCATCGTACCACGGGAGCGTCAACTTTGCCAAGGCTATACGCGGCCTCCCGTCCCAGAACAGGCGGCGCTGTAAACCTTCCACTTCACGGAAGTAGCGCGCAGGGACCAAGTCCATAGTGTTCTGGAGAGCGTACAGGAAGCGCGGCAGTGACATCATCTTGAACAACGCCGCCCGGCCGAGCGGCGAAAGTGGCAAGCGCCTCCAGCGCGCGACATCCTCCTTCAAGCGCTGGAGGGGGGGAAGCAAATTTCGCTCGTAGCGGGCCACCGGGTCCAGCGTAATGTAGACACCCAAGTATCGAAATCCCTCCGAGGCAATCTGGATCGGACAGCCCCGCGGGAGGACAGGAGCCTCCCCGGAAAGCACATAGACACAGGATTTGGCCCAGTTGATGACAAGGCCTGAATTGCGGCCAAAAGAGTGCAGAACATCGACCAGGACAATCAGTGATTTGCGCGGGGAGGCTAAGTACAAAAGGATATCGTCTGCATAGAGAGACACGCGGTCCTCATACTCGGGGGTCCAACGGAGACCTCGGATAGAAGGGTGCCACCGCAGCCACTCCGCCAGGGGTTCCAAGGCCAGTGCGAACAGGAGCGGCGACAGGGGGCAACCCTGTCGCGTGCCCCGTCCCAGCACGAATGGGGCCGAGACTCGACCATTCACCACCACCTGCGCAAGTGGGTCCGAGTACAACAATTTGACCCAGCTGATGAAACCCGGCCCAAAGCCAAATTTCGCCAGCATCTCCCAGATGTACGGCCACTCGAGTGTGTCGAACGCCATAGTGGCATCCAAAGACGCCAAGATGGCCGGCTCCCGCACGAACGGAGCACGCGCTAACACGCCGTGCAGGCGTCGCAGATTAAGAGCCGTATTGCGATGGGGAATAAAGCCGGACTGGTCTTGGTGGACCAGGTCGCCCACCACGCCGACCAGCCGGTTGGCGAGCACCTTGGCGAGGATTTTAGGCTCCGCATTCAAGAGCGAGATAGGCCGATAGGATGTGACCCGGTCTCGAGGTCTCCCCTCCTTGTGGATGACCACGATGGTAGCCAGACGCTGGTCCGGCGGGAGGGAGCCCCGCGAGTGGGCCGCAAGGAACATTGCGCGGAGGTGGGGTGCCAGTACATCCGGTCGCAGCTTGTATAACTCGATAGGAATGCCGTTGGGGCCCATGGCCTTGCCAGAAGCGACCGAGCGGATGGCGAGGGCGATTTCGTCCGAGGTGGGGGCGGCATCCAGCAACTCCCTGTCCTCCACAGAAAGGGAGGGGAGCGCGATGTCACGCAGCAGGGCATGGGAATCCTCCTCCGAGCAGGGAGAAACCGGGGAATATACCTCGCGGAAATAATCCGCGAAGCAAGAAACAATGCCTTCCGGCTCAATGACACGCACGCCATCCGTCCTCTCAATCAGCGGGACCACACGACTCGCTCTCTCCTTCTTATCCAATCACGCAATCAACTTGCCCGCCTTATCACCCACATCATACAATCGCCCCTGTTGCTCTCTGCTGAGGCCCCTGGCCGCCTCCGTGACGAGGGCCCTATAGGCCGCCTGCTTAAGGTGCAGAACGTGTAGCGCAGCGTCAGTCACCCCACTCCCCAAATCACCCTCCAATTCAGTAATTTCGGCCTCCACCCGGGTCACCTCCTCCTGTGCGCGCCTCCGGGCATGGGAAATAAAGGAGAGGGCCTCCCCTCTCAGCACTGTCTTGAAAGCCTCCCACAGGGAGATAGCCGACAGGACTGACCCCACATTCTCCTCGAAATACCGTTGCAAGGATTTAATCAAGTCAGCGCGAATAGTGGGGTCGCGCAGGTACCAAGCGTTGATTGGAGCTACCCTGCCCTCCCCCCTCGGGAAGACATCAAAGTGCAACAGGAGCGGGGAGTGATCTGAAATGCCCCTCGCCAAATGGCGCACCTCCCCCACCCTCCCGGCATAGGCCGCAGGGACAAGGATATGATCAAGCCGCGAAAGGCTACCATGGGCACCCGAATGGAAGGTGTACTGCAGCTGAGTGGGATGCTTTAAACGCCAGCAGTCCACCAATCCCAGTGTGTCCAAAAGGCCCGACAGCCACGCCTGTGCCCGGGGGAGGTCCCTAGGGGGATAACGATCCATAGTCCCAGAAACCACCGCGTTGAAGTCTCCCCCAACCACCAGAAGCCCCCCCGGAAGGTCAAGAAGGAGGCGTCCCAGGTCCGCAAAGGTGGTGGACTGTAACCCCGGTGGGACGTACACTGAGACAAAGACGACTACTTTGCCCTCCATTCTCCCCACCAAAACAGTGTAGCGTCCCCTCTCATCATGGCGCACCTCGTCTATTTCTAGCGGTAGCGAGGTCTTGACCATAATGCCCACCCCTCGTGAGCCTGACGTATAGCCCGAGTGGGCCACCAAACGATAACCACGTCGATTCATGGCACAAAAGGAGTTACCAATAAGGTGTGTCTCCTGCAGAAAGACCACATCAGGCGAAATCCGTTTCAGATACTGCAGGACCACACCCCGCTTAATCCTATCCCCCAGCCCGTTAACGTTCCAGGACAACAAAGTCAGGTCCCTACCCCCCATCACATACAGAAGCCATCATTTGTCCCCCCGAGAGCAGCTCAAAAACACCAGTACAATAAAGGGTTTGCCTTGCGGTAGAAACGAACCACACCCCACCCCAACCCACCCATCCCAACAGAACTCCCCCCACCCTGCACCCCTGCATGAGCCCAAACAGCCCCCCCAAAGTGCAGTGTGCCTGTCGCCCCATAGAAAGAAAACTAACTAGTCCCCCAGAGGAGGAGGGAGATCCCCCAAGAGACCCCGCACGACCTCCACAGGAGGGGAACTTACCCTAACAGTCAATGGTGACAATAACACAGTCCGGAGCAAGGCCTACCATTAGTCCCTTAGTCCTGATCCGGCGGGCCCTCCCCACCAACCGCTCCCCCCCGCCCCCCCGGCCCCGATCTCCGGGCAAAGTGTCCAGCCAGTCCCCGGCCGCCTCGGGACGATCAAAGAAGTGCGTGCGGCCATCTACCTCCACCCTCAGCTTAGCTGGAAAAAGCATCGAATATTTGAGATTCATGTCTCGTAGGCGACGTTTGACACCCAGAAAGCTCAGTCTCTGCTTTTGGACCGCCGGGGTAAAGTCAGGATAGAAATTAATATCCATGTTGTCAAGTCTGACTGGCCCTTGGAGCCTAGAAGTCTGCAGGATAGCGTCTCTGTCCCTAAAATTGAAGATCCGGGCGATGAGAGGCCTCGGAGGGGCGCCGATCTTAGGCCTACCCCCGGGGACCATATGGGCCCGTTCCACTGCAAAGAATTTGCTCAGCCCCCGAGGCTGTAGGTGGGTGAGGACCAGGTCCTCCACGAACAGATCCGCTGCCTCCGCCTCTCGTCCCTCCGGCACCCCGATAATGCGGACGTTGTTTCTCCGGGCCCGACCCTCGGAATCCTTCAGTCGACGATTCATCAGGGCACTCGCCTGGCCAAGCCTGCGCACCTCCTGTTGGAGGGCCGCCACGTCAGTTGTGAGGCCCGAGGTAGAGTGGGCCAAAGAATCGACCCGGTCATTCGTTTTAGACAGATCGGCTCTCACGAGGCCCACGTCCACGAGGACCGAGTCGATCTTCTGCGCCAGAGTGTCAAAGCGCTGGTCCACCGAGGCCTTCATCTCGGCGATGGCGCCCATGACGTCCCGGAGGGTCAGGTCCGTGGGCAGAGCAGGAGCATCAGTCGGGCCCGTGGGGGACCTACGCAGCGCCTCTGGAGATCCCTTCTGGAGGGTGTAGCGGTCCATGTTATTGGATTGTTGGGCCGTGCCACGACGGGTCGACTTCACCTTGGCCCGGTCGCCATCTTGTTTTGTGGCCATGGTCGCAATCCCCAAATCGAGCCAATCTCCTCAGAAAGGGGGCAGACAATCCCGTTCAAGGGCTCCGGGGGGGGCGACCACCGCTCCTCAGGACGGATCGCAGCCGGCGGGCCGGCAGGGCAGCCCAACGAGGCCACAGCACCGCACACCGCCCCGCAACCCAACCTCGCCTGGCAGCAAGGAGGGCGCAAAAGCGAAAGTGAAAGTGCGGGGTACGCGAGCCACCCAGCCTTGCCCGCCGCTGTTGTTCACTTTGTGTCCGGATCGCCCCACAACTCCAGTACGGGGGGCCGGCGTGGAGAAGGCCGCAAACCTCAATCGATGCTCCTGCCGGTGTCCGAGGTCCGATTTAAAAATGGAAAACGGGCGTCACCTCTGCTCGGGCTCACAAATACAGTCCCCTCATCTGGGACAGGATTCTGTCAGGATTTATGCAGGAGGTCGCGGAGGTCCTCGGGAGCCTCGCACCTACGTGGCCATCTTGGTTGCGCGCTAGGCTCCTCCCCCTGTATTTCAGCTTCTTGAGGAATGCTTCACTTCTGCTCCGAACTTGCTACACCATGATAACCTGAACAATCCGAGAAAAACTATAAAGTATTTAAGATGAAATAACTGAAAGTCAAGGTGGCCTTTCAAAATGGCACATTACCATAGGGATGTGAGGCATCAGATAATTAAAATTCTAGGACTTTAGGAACCTGTAATTACCATGTCAGACAAGACCCTAGCATCTAAGCAGTTACGTTGGTCACTTTTTGTGGATCTCACCTTTGACCTATGTAGAAAAACTGTAAGGCAGAGTAAGTAAAGTAACATATCTCACAGTATCTCCTCTTTTCTATCACTTTTGTTAAAAGTGCCACTAAGCTGGTTGGTACGAGTCTGGGCCTCTGTAACTGAGCAAGAAATAGCAGCATTACATGTTTTCAGCAGGTTTGCAGGTCCTGCAGCACATCGCCAATTGGACAGTTTATTACTGCACAGAGTCAATATGTACTTATCCAGTAAAGCCCTGCGACAACGCACTGTCATAAAGCAGCATTACTTGGGCCTCCCAGCATTATAAAAAAACTGTGATGTAGCATACTTTTTCTGCTTTGCACGAGGTGAAATTATTATCATAAATATGTGTCAAAACAAGACAACTGCCTTTGGTACTAATCTGACAAAGAAGTCAGAATGACTGCAAAATGGAAATATTCCTCAACATTCCAGCGCAAAACAAGCTATTTGAAGATTAAACTGTTTTTGCATATAGTTATATCTCTTTCCCAAATGTAATTTACTGCAGTAGTAAACATTTTAGTTTTTATATAACACTGCAAAAGATTATGTAATGCCATCCAAATAAAACATCTGTATTACGGTTCCCTGCTGGACCTGCCAGCTGCTTTTCACACAAATAACCTCTTCATTGAACTCAAAATTTCTAAAGGCACCAATTCTCATTTGAGTCACATCTCTCCTTCGATAACTGGTGCCAGCATGTAAAATAAACTCTCTGCTCAGGGCCTCAGCGACTTGACAGTGTGGTGCAGAAAACCTCATTCTCTCCACCAGCCTTCTCATCATTTACATGTAACCAGTTCCCTCTTCTTTCAAACACTCATACATCAAATGTCACTTTGACGCTGGTGTCACACCATGTCATTGTTGAGTACTCCAAATATCTAGGTATCTTCTTGGACAGGAATTTGAACCTGCAAATGCACAATCACTTTTTGGCAAAAGAGGTGAAGTCCAGCTGATGCTCCTTTAAGTTATTACATTCTTCATCTCTTATAATGATGTTAAACGAGTGGTTCAAACTCCAGTGCCATTGAGGTTGCACCATTGAAATTCACTGATTGTAGGAATTCCTTTCTTGCTCTCAAATAGACTCTTCAAGTAGAAAAATGCCAGGCCACAGTCAAAACGTATCTGCAGCCCCAACAACGCACAGCCAGTTAACCAATGACTTTAGAAGTTCTTCTAAGCTAGCTACCAGTACCCACAGTATTCATCAATTTGACTCCCCATCCAACCTACAACAGAAATTAGTAATCTCAAGCACTTATGGACAACTTCAAATCTAATCATCTCGCCATCTCGTAATCGCTTATGTAAACATGTCAAAGACAGTAAAGCAATCCTTTTTTGAGGGTGTCCCCAGGATATGAAAGTTCCTTCCAAAGGGTTTTAAAGCATTTTCTTCCTATGTAACGATTGAAACAAACTATTTAAAACGTCACCTCATGAACTTACAAATTAGTTTCATTCTTGAGATACTGTGTTATGTAGTTATGACTGACATGCAACTAGGTTTTTCACCTTGGTCTCCAAACTGCTTATCCCTTTTGTATCAGGGTGTTTGCGCACCTATGTGCCAGAGCTTTAATAAAAAAGTCATTAGTCTGTTCAAATATATCTATATATATATGTATCTATTAGTTCTCTATGTACTATGCCCTTCATTGGCACATTCAGGGATAAGTACTGGTTCAAACCCTGCATCAATATCTTATTGTGGCTTTAAAATTAGATTAAAGTTATTTTTATTGTTAGCAATATTACGTTGCATTTCTCATATGGACAAATATAAATCCCAGAATAGTAAGTGTTGCCTTGAATGGCTGGGCTGTGGTATTACCAAGGTAATGTATTCTGCAAAATATTAGTGCAGATCACAAAATTGAAACAGAATCACTGTTTATGATGCACTATTAATTTAACGACTGATCAAACCAAAACTGCATGGAAGGTACTAAACATCTATATTTTATATTTCTGCACTGTTGCGGCTCAGGAGAAAGAGCTGGGGGGCTATTTCCTACCCTCTCTGTGATTTGAGTGTGAAGTGTGGCATTACGTAATTTCATTGCTATCTTTGGCCTAATAAAAAACACTCCAGCGGTCTAGGCTGCAGCTCCAGCCTCGTACAGTGCCCATGCTATCACTAGTGAGCGAGAGGCACTGAGGTGGTGGTATTGGTGTTGGTATTGGTGGTGGTGGTATAGGTCTTTTGTGGTATTGGTGGTGGTCGCATTGTTGTTGGTGGTGGCATTGATGGTATTGGTGGTGGTATTGGTGGTGGTGGTGGTATTGGAGGCAGTATTTGTGGTGGTGGTGGTACTGGTATTGGTGGTGGTGGTACTGGTATTGGTGGTGGTGGTGGTGGTATTGGTATTGTGATGGTGTTGGTAGTAGTAGTGGTATTGGTGGTGGTGGTGGTATTGGTGGTGTGGTATTGTTGGTGGTGGTATTGATATTGATGGTGGTGGTGGTAGAGGTATTGGTGGTGGTGGTATTGACGGTGGGGGTGGTACTGGTATTGGTGGTGGTGGTACTGGTAATGGTGGTGGTATTGGTGGTGGTGGCATTGGTGGTGGTATTGGTAGTGGTATTGGTGGTTGTGGTATTGGTGGTGGTGGCATTGTTGGTGGTGGTGGCATTGATGGTATTGGTTGTGGTGGTATTGGTGGGGGTATTGGTGGTGGTGGTATTGGTGGTGGTATTGGTGGTGGTGGTGGTACTGGAGGCAGTATTTGAGGTTGTGGCGGTGCTGGTATTGGTGGTGGTGGTATTGGAAATGGTATGGGTAGTGGTGGTGGTATTGGTGGTGGTCGTATTTGTGGTGGTGATATTGGTGATAGTATTGATGGTGGTATTAGTGGTGGTGGTGGTGGTGTATTGTGGTGGTGTGGTTGTTAATAAAACAGGCTTTTGAAAACAACCCATCAGGTGGCTTAGTGCAGATGACATGTAACACAGATGTGCTGTTGTCTGCTTCACCTCATTAGCACACAATTATGTGCTACCTGGAATTCACATGACTTAATTTGCTAATCATTTCTAAATCAATTTTACTTGGGGGAGGGGGGATTGAAACAGACATGAGATAGTGCTGGGCTAAAGAGATTGTAAGCGGGCGCCTGCGTTACGGGGGTGGCTGTGCTGCTTATAAAAAACACAAGCGGTTTTAGCGGAAGAAGCGCATGTCCGGCTTGCAGTAAGAGAAACTCAATAAAGTAAATGGTGCTAACAGACTAAATAACAGGTCCAGATAACAACCGAAGTAAAGGGGCCAGTAACTATGGGAGGTTACAAATGAAGACAAGGTCATACTAAGTTACGAAAGACAATGACACAAGCCAATAAAGAAAATATGGGAGGAGAGTGGGCACAGCTTCTCTCCCATTCTCTACTATAGTAGTCTCGCAGAGCGAGCAGTGCATGCACGCTGCCACTAGGCTCTACCTAAAAAACTGACTGTAGAAAGACCACATTGGCAATTCACAGAATCACACTGTAACAGTTTTGGACTACTCTTTATTTTATTTTTATTGAACATAGATAGCAGACAAAATAGACACGTTAAACATGGTATAACACACATTCATAATACCCAAGTTCATATTTCAGTAGACAATAAATAGATTTACATATAATATACCCAGCATTCTAAAATCCCGACAAAACTTCCCTAATAAACAAAATTCATATTTCGGTGGACAATAAATAGATTCACATACAATATAGCTAGCATTCTAAAAAGCCCAACACCGGGAGAAAATGTTTTGCAAAAAGAGAAAGTCTCATGTCATTTCTCGACCCCAAAGACCCCTGTCTTACCCATTCTCCACTTCACATACAATCCGAGCATAGCCCTCCCAGGTTGTCTTAAATCTATGAAGCACCCCTACCCTTTTTGCATATGCTTCTTCAAATTGGTAGGTCCGGGCCAACTTGGAGAGCCATTGTCCCACAGTAGACACCTTCTGGGGTCTCCAGTTTTTCAGCACCAGATATCTAGCTACTGCAATAGCAGCAAAGATGAAATATTGCCGATATTTTGGCAGCTGTCTAGTTGCGTGGGAAAAGACAAAAAGGGCAAGCAGTGATGAAGGTAAGATGATCCTAAACATACAATCACTAATACAACTGAACACCTCTTCCCAATAATTACATAGTTTGAGACATGTAAAAAATATGTGCATCCAATCGCCTACCCTCGCACGGTTACATCTAAAACATTCGTTTGGAAATGTTGGAAAATATTTGTGTAGTCTGAGAGGGGTATGATAGACAAACTACCTCGAAAGAAAGGATATCCTCTTAAAACTCGCTGCCCTCAATGCCTTATTCTGAAATTCGCATCCTTGTTGCCATTCCTTTATATTGAACCGGCAGTTAGTTCTCAGGGCAGTTTTTAAAAGCATTTTCTCGATGAGATTCTGGCTCGAGCCTTGACGTAGTAAACAGTACCAATTACCGATACCGCTTAAATTCAACTCTAGGGCTGCTTTCAGAATTATTCATTCCTTCTCGTTGATTATTTTACTTGTTCATGAGGAAACAAATTACCTGTCTAAAACGTAACTAGAGATTACCCCTCTGAGGTACACAATGCAATACGAATGCCTCCCATGATATAAAATTGGCGCCATTGTGGAAATCTCCCAGTCTACAGAATCCAAGCCTATTATAGAACTCCAGTAAATTTTGTGTGACCTGGATACCTCACAACTTGCAGTCTATAAGGGGAGGAAATGTGTGGCACAGTGGAATGTTATAAGCTTTATGAAACCATTGTATAGGGTTAGCAATCATATTCACCACCTTATACCTTGTTCTTTGGGGTAGCTTTGCAGTATGTAGAAATGCTGGTAGCTTAACTGCACTTTCTATTAGCATCAAATTCAGTAAGAAGTTATTGAATTTTGAGGCCGAAGCCGCCAGCTGCATGGGTAAACTAACCAGAGCAGCTTGGTAATAGGTAGATAGTTGAGGTAATGCAAGTCTGCCCTGCTCCACGTCTAGTTGGAGAATAGCTAGCTTGGTCCTTGCTTTTTTTTTTTTTGCCCATATAAAATGCCGTAAAATTTTGTCTACTTCATTAAAATAAGAAATCATTATTTTTAAAGGATGTTTTAAAAACAGGAATATCAGCATGGGAAGGAGTGACATTTTTTCACTAGAGAGACTCAGCCTACTATTGTCAAAGGTTAATGCGACCATTTTTGTAAAAGATGTTTTATTTTATTGAGCGTTTTTATATAGTTTAAATGGAACAGTTGAGAAAAAACTGCTGTGACAAAAAGGCCTAGATATCTAATAGGTCTTAATGGCTGATATTTTAGCCCTTTAGGAAGATCGACCTCTTGTGAATTGAATAAGAGAAGCTCCGTTTTGGTCTGATTGACCTTGTATCCTCCTAATTCTGTAATAGCTTGAATTTCCCCTAGCGCCAGCTGGATATTTGCCCTCTCTGGGTTCAGATATAAAATCAGTTCATCTGCAAAGAGCCTGATTTTGGACATTCCTGGTAGAGGAGCCAAGATTGACGTATTGGTTCAGATCTCTGTTGCCAGTGGCTCAATAAAAAGCAAGAATAAAAGGGGAGAAAGAGGACAACCCTGCCCAGTCCCCTGTCTTATCAATACTCCTCCCACCTGCTCTGCGTTTATAATTATTTTTGCAGATGCCCCCATATGGATTCTCCTTAGTATCTCTATCAGGCGGGCGGAAATCCAAACTGCTGAAGGATAAAAAAAATAGTCCTGTCAGTCAACCAGATCGAATGCCTTTCCAGCGTCCATCATTTAAATCACCACGCTATTCTTCCTGACAGAGAAATAATCACTAGCTTGAGTCAAATAAAAGGTATTTGCCGCCATTGACCTGCCAGGCAAAAACCCTGTTTGGTCCACATGTATCAAATGAAGGGTACATCCTGAGATCCTCTTCACCCAAATTTTCATAAAAAGCTTGCAGTCCATGTTTACTAGACTAATTGGAGGATAGGAACTTGGATCGGCTGGATCCTTCTCCTTCTTCAGGATAGTAATCACGACTGCTTCCTTAAATTTATCAGACACAGGGAGGCCATCCATAATCTGGTTATACAAAGACACTAGCATGGGGGAAAGTTCATCTATAAACATTTTGTAAACCTCAATCAGTAACCCATCATTACCACTTGCCTTCACACTGGCCATTTCTTTTATAGTATCCCAGAGTTCTGTAGCTGTAATTGGTTCACCCAGAACCTTGCACTCGCCCTCAGTAACCAAAGGTAGTTGGACTGAGCTAAATTAGTCCCCAAGGGCCTAGGTGTTTACCAGTTGGGTTTCCGCATATATTTTCTCAAAATGTGACACAAAGATCTTGGCAATGCTATCTTTGTTGGCAATGAGATTGGTGGTTTTGTGGTCCCTTATTTGAGGAATTAGTTGCCTACTCTGCTGCGTTTTCGTTGACCAGGCTAAGAATTTGCATATATGAGTCACTCAAATATGAGTTATTGTTTAAATCAATAGAAAGGTAAAAACAAATAGAGGTGAGATTTTTCCACACATTCAAGAACTTTCTCTAACAGAAATGTGGGGGAATTCAGTTTGTTTTAAAACAAAGTTTGATGTTAGCAAAGTATTCCGGGCAAGAAAGTGTTGCATCCATGCAAGACACATTACACAGGATTTCCCAGGTGCATAGTTTTCTAAAGTGTGTGGGGTTGGTATGATTCCCTAGATGCTTGCAGATCTAGGGATAAGAAACTACAGCTATGCACAACCCAAAAATTAACCTAATTCCTCCTTTTTTTCTTGTGCTTTCCATGGTCCTTTTGTTGGGTGTTCCCTCTCCTGACGATAGGCCAACTGTCCCTGATGGAGCAGTATTTTTTTTTTAGCATGGAGTAACTTTTGAATTTATCTGATATTTAATTTTCAATTGTTAGTCAGTGTCCACAAAGGCACCTTTTTCAAAACAATTTCTCAGAATGACCTGCAATGTACAATCAATGTGCACCTCTCTGTTGCCTGAGGCATTAGCCTGATGTCCAACTCTCTGCTTTCAAGTGTGTAACAAGCATCTAAATGGGGAAGAAGGTGCCTTTAAATGTTTCTATTATCCCAGACTGCCACTTGTGGGTGAAGAAAACACTGTCCTAGCAAAACCCTATAGCTCCCATTCAGGCAAACATGATTGATTTGAATTCTGTCACTGATTAAAGGGCAAAATGAATTGATGTACATTCATACCTTGAAAAAGTATTACTGTAGGGGCACAGCATGGAACTTCTATTTGAACTGCGGCACAGTAGAAAGAAGACTGATTTCTGCTGAAGCCCTGCAGCTCACTGCTGATAAGAGCAGGCATATCTACTGAGACCACAGTAAGTACCATAAGATTGATGAAATGCACACCAACAGTATCTGTAACTGGTGTGTGGCAGTCCAGATTAATGATTTATTGTCCTGACAGCGTGACCCAGGCTGCAGGATTATGGGTGTAAGAGTGCCCCAACATATTAAGTCTATTATGAGCACCAAGGCTACTAAACGAGATCAGCAACATCAAGTTGCCGATCGTGGGCGTGGAAAATAAACCTCCCGGCGAGATTCTCAACGCGGGGAGGACAGGTTTCTTATTGCGAGTGGTCGCGTATGCTCGCGATGAGAAACTACCAGTCCGCGTTGAGAAAGCTGCCGCTCGAGTGAAACTCTACTCGAGCGGCAGAAAACGACAGCTCGCACTGTGCAAGATGCCGTTTTCAATGACTGCACAGTCCAGACAAGCATCCGGCACTGTGGAATCATCACGAACAGCACACGACGCAGCTCGCGTAGTGCTATGCGTATCTCGCGAAGTGCACTTCGCGTAGCTACGCGTAGCACTACTATGCAAACTACGCCCAGGGTTAATAATGATACCAAATGTATGTTTTACCTCAACTGTGGGAAACTGGGTTCTTGTTGCAGTACCCCACCACTTTTTCCATAGTTTCTGATTCAACTTTGACTGAAGTGTACAGGTTCTTTGCTAACCAGGTTCGCCGTATCAGTGTTCTTTCCCTAAAATTGAACCACAACTGGCACAACTTCAGTAACCCCTACAAGTCCCTAATAATTGGTACCCCTGGTACCTAGGGCATTGGCATTGAAGAGGGTCCACTAGGGCCACAGAACATATTGTGCTATCCTAGGGATCCCTTGCCAAGACTATGCAAACTGCCATTGCAGGCTGCATGTCTTGCTGCAAAGAAAACTGAAGAGTTGACATGGCACACAGCCCTGTGCCATTCCTGCTGACACTTCATGAGGTATAGGTTTGTCACCCCTACTGCAGGCCTTACAGCCCTAAGGCAGGGTGCACTATATCCCATGTGTGGACATAACTGCATGAGAAGATTTGACCCTACAAGTTCATTCTTGGATATTGTCAGTGCCCAGGGAAGCCATAGGGAGTACATGTGCTGGATACTTGTCAACACGAGTTTCCTAGCTCCATGATGGCTTCATTGTACACTAATATGTTTGGTACGAAACATCTTGTCTTAATAAATCTTCACCAATGCCAGTGTTGGTTTGACTAATAAATGCACACAGAAGATACCTTAGAGATTACCCTGAAAACCACCTAACACTGGTGTCGTATCTGATTACTGTCAGCCAGCCAGCCACCACCAGACCTGTTTCTAAGTCTGGGCGGTGAGCTCCGCTCGCAGAGTTTTCCGCACTCGGCATTAAGCAGAGCTTGTGGAGTTGTTTTCCTCACTCACATTCGTCAACGTCAAGTTGGTGAGTGTGAACGAGGAAAATCCACCTCCCAGTGAAAATTTTCCTCATTTGCGATCGTCAACATCAATTCGCGATCACGAGCATAGAAAATCATCCTCCCGGAGAGATTTCTCAACGCGGGCGGTCAGATTTTCATTGCGAGTGGTAGCGAATGCTCACGCTGAGAAACTGTCCGCTCGCATTGAGAAAGCTGCAGCTCCAGTAAAAATCTACTTGAGCAGCAGAAAGGAAGCAGCGCCCGCTTGTGCTGTGCATGGTGCCTTTTGCAATGATTACACAGTGCGGACAAGCATCTGGCACTGAAAATCATCGTGAACAGCAAATATCTAACGAACTCCTCCACTTGTGGAGCTGCGTGCAGCGCGGTGGAGTTTTATTTGCACTTCACAACTCCGACCAGACTTATTTCTGCCATCATGGGGTCACTTTGAGGTCAGGAAAAAAGCGTGCTCCGGGCAGAAGTGTTTCACACCACGCTCAAGCCAGAATGGCATTAAAGGGTGAGAAGCTTCAAAGGCAATGATTCCTTTGAAATGCAACCAAGGCATTTTCAGATAGTGGAGGATGCCAAACCCCCCTGTCCTGCTTCACATTTGGTGGTAGGACAGGTGGGAACATTTGTTAGATTAGGAGGTGTTGATCACATTCAGCCAGCACCATCCTAAGGAGGGGGCAGGTGATGTGGGCATTACTTTTCCAATTCCTCCATCTTAAGATGGCCAGAATTAACCTATCACTGCTAGGGTAGTGCCCCTTCCCACAGGAAGTGGTCACTTAGCGAGTATTGACACCCTTAAAGGTAAGTAGCCCATTGGCCCCTACCTGTGACTCCCTGTCACATAACTACCTGTGTGTTGAAATCCTTAAATGTAGTATTTAAGTGGCAACCCTGCATCCTGAACCTAGACTCGACGGAAACAAAGAAGTCCTTTAAGTTTCCTTGTGCAGTGTATTTTTTGGAGGCCCCCTTCTCCATAGCACACCTGCTACCAACTGATAAGCCTAACTGCTTGCCCACAGTACAACAAAGAGTGTTATTATTAACTTTTGCCTCTGTATGTCAATCTAAGATCCACTAGACTCGGCACAACATACTTCAATTTAGTGCACTATATAGAAAACCAGCTTCCTAGATGACCTGCATGCCATATTCTCTCATTTCACTCCAGATCTTTACCTCCATGGGCTCCATGGCCATATTCTGGTGAAACTTCAATAGGGGATCCAACAGAACTGGTATGTCAGTGATGGCTAAGCTCCTGTCCTTCAACTGTCGCAGCAACTGTTGCTGCTTCTCTGGTGTTTACTAATGTCTGTGTTGTTGGTCATAGGGATCCACTCAGGTATTTATGAGATTATGCTCACAATATGTTGCCAAACAGCATGAAGGCCGGGGCATATTTGGTAGAGCAATGAATGTGGTGTAAAATGTTTGTAGACGATGGTACATCTCAATGACTGTCTACTATGTGGCCATATATTTTGAGTGTCGTCTTGAGCATCCTCACAAAAAACTCCAATTTACAAAAGACTGTGTTCACTGAGAGAAAACTTTTGGAAATCAGAGCCGTGGAATGAGCATCCATAATCTGCAATGGAATATCTTTGAAAGACATGTGTAGTTATTATATTTTAAACAGTTTGCACTATGATGTGCACACATCAGCTAAGACCATAACATACTGAGTGGTTCAAACATCAGCACTCAGCTTAGTTCATGGTTCCAGGCAGTCATCCTCAGTGATTATTGGTGCTAGAAGTTCTGAATTTGCTGATACTTGGACCACGTGGCTCTGTTTACTAGGGTCAGAAAACCAAGGCACTAACCTGGTACTGCCTATCCTATGGGCTCCAATATACATTTGGATGCTCAGCAACTGAGGGCAATCTGATAGGGTAAGCAATCATCTGTAGGATAAATGGGAGTGGGTAAAACAGAAAGGGTGCATTCTGGGCTCGAGATGTGAGACTACCTATGGGAATCAGTAGTCCTCTGTAGTCCTTCAGTCATTCACACTAATCAATTGTGGGGTCATGTCCCCTTTGTTTAACTTTCAGTGATTTCTTAAAATTCTGAGAGATTCTTTATACTGGCTCACACTTTTTACTCCTTCAAACTCTGTGTCTCTCCTTTGCCCCATGCACATCCTGGATTTTGAACTGACCTCCCTATATTTCAACTTTTTGCGTTAAAAAGGGAATACAGTCTCAGTTTTGCAACACTCTCTAATTTGTGCTTTAAAATTTTATATTTGCCTAATTCTTACCCACACTACGGGGCACATAGCCTTCTCTGTATGACACAAATAACTGTTTTCTAAAAATAAAAGACCAATTCCTTAGATTTAACATAAATATGATAATCAATGTTGCCTTGTTTTATTAGCTTTTCCAGATGCAAAGCTTGGCAATATTTATTTTCCAATAAAGTTTTGGGGACATCAAAAACTAAAACAAGCATTACATTTTAATTATTTTCTGTTCAGTCTATGAAGAAGTTCTTTGCACTCCAGTTGTTGGTCCTCCTCAATGGCGGAGGAGCGTCGCCCTACTGACCGGCTCAGAGCCAGCAAATGTAAAATAAATCGATGTTCTTGCATCATTTTATTTTGCATTTGCCGGCTCTCAACAAGAGGTGATGCGAGGGGTCAGCCTAGGCATGGGACGGGGGGGGGCAGGAGTGCTACATGCACTCCACTCCCAATGTGCACATGTGTGTTTTGGCTGGCTGTCTCAGGCCGGCCAAAACACACATGCGCATTTAGGTTTTCTCCAGCCCAGCTGAATTGATCAGCCAGGCTGGAGAAACCCTATAGACTCCCTGGTCTGAGCAAGGGATCTTTCCTGCCTGCTCAGACGGATCCCCACTTAGCAGCATGGGGATTGGATGGGAATCTGGGTCCCAGGGGCTGCTGGGACCCAGGAAGATGAGAGGCGGCGAAGGTGACGCGATGCTGGAGGCAGCTGCCGGCAAAAGGTACATTTGTTTTTAAATAATGTATTTGTAACATCCCCCCCATGCGACCCCTTCTGTGTGACCCTACCCGCCCACCACCCTTTGCTTATCACAGTGGCCACTGTTGAACTCTGGGACGATCACAAAACTGTTTTTATTGGCACTGTTTATTGAACTGAGTGGCAAGTAAGGCAGTGTTTGGTGGGAACGCCTTTCACCACTTCATTATGAAACCAGGATTCTGGAGGTGGTAATGTAGAAGACCACTTTTTCACATATTTGTGTATTCCATTTTGTTTTGCTAGTCATGTGTTCTGTTGCTTTTTCTGCTGCTGTGTTTCACAATGCATTATAGCAATGTAATGGCATATTGTACTGTGGTTGTTGTGTTGCATTCTGTTTTCAGTGTTTTGTGCTGCTCAAACTCTTCAACTGTTTAAGAAACTGGCCTGCAGAAACTTTGTGGCAGAAATATGTCTTAACCTTTTAGAGATCACTTCATGTTATACAGCTTTGGTAAGTTGCTCTTAGGCACATTAATTGCGCCTTACCGTGTGTTTTAATTTGTTCTGTGGACTACTGTAAAGAACAGTAACAGCTTTTTCATTTTTCACCCTTTATTTTCTTCGTAGGATAATTATGTTTTCCGAAATTTCCCCAAAATTATGCTGGTGGCTAGGCCTGGGAAGTAAATTCTGCCACGCTTGCGAATTTTCCGGAATTTTGGCAATTCTGTGTTCCGCGGATAACGCAGAATTGCAAAAAATTCCACGATCCGCGGTGTAGCGGAATTTTTTCCTTGTTTACGCTTTCAAAATGTGTGTGCGTGCATGCCAGAGCGTCTTACCGGGATCCCTGAGTTCGCCGATGAGTTTTCCTATCCGTTGATAGCCACGAGAGTGTGCGATCGCGAACAACTCATTCGGACACCCCATCGGACATCCACGTTCGTGAACAGGAAACACCCATCGCAAGCGGGCGGGGCAAGTAAAACAAGATGGCTGCGCCAATTAGCGACCGCATGGGCCAGTTTGTGAGATATTTCTCCCGAGCACGCAAACAGCATCCCTGAACAGGAAAAACGCATCGCGAACGGGCAGAACAAGCAATTCCTGATTAAAGGGCAAAATGAATTGATGTACATTCATACCTTGAAAAAGTATTACTGTAGGGGCACAGCATGGCACTTCTATGTGAACTGCGGCACAGTAGAAAGAAGACTGTTTTCTGCTTAAGCCCTGCGGCTCACTGCTGATAAGAGCAGGCCTATCTAATGTGACCACAGTAAGTACCATAAAATTGATTAAATGCACACCAACAGTATCTGTAACTGGTGTGTGGCAGTCCAGATTAATGATTTATTGTCCTGACAGCGTGACCCAGGCTGCAGGATTATGGGTGTAAGAGTGCCCCAACATATTAAGTCTATTATGAGCACCAAGGTTACTAAACAACATCCTTCCAAAAGCCATGCAAAACAAATAAATGGTGACAAGCTCAGTGCCTGGAATTAGTCAGTATAATTCATAATCTCTTAGTTGTTGTGATGAACATTTATGAAGATGGAGATAATTACTTCTTCAGCTATGCACTGGGGCAACCTCTGGTAAATTATTGGTCAAATATACTTGGATATCTGCATTGACAACACCTACTCCATCATCTTCTTACTTTTTATTCTGGTGAATATTCTTTTTAGAAACAACATATTGTTCTTGATTTCCCTGATGCACAACTGGTCATCAAGAACATTGTTAACAGCAAATCAACTAGAAAAGTCATCTCCATTCTCTTTGCTGCAGGTAGGTCCATTCCTGTCCCAAAGTCAAAGCACATACAATTAGAACCCAGTTCCATACATCTTGGAATGAACAGACTCCCCCACTCTCCTTTCTATATTTATCATATCAGCTGTTACATCAAGCTTTCAGCTCAGCAGTACCCAGCACCCTCACTTCTGAATCTTCCTCTTTTTTCCTTCCACTCACACACCTGCCACATAGTCCTCCCCATCATGCACTGCTGCCTTCAATTCCCCTGCTACGCCATCATTCACCTGAAATTCCTCCAACAATCTCGACCAGATATCTAGGTTCTCCATTACCTTATCATCCATCCTTACAACCTGATATGCTTGAATTGGCCCTAGCTGAGGAATAGCACATCTCTACTCCACAATGCCACCGCCGTAACTTTTTTACAATACCCAAAAGGCAGCCTTTTGGGTCTGTTCCATCACAAAACCAGTCATCCTTTTCACTCTCTCCAGTACAGTTGTCCAGAATGCATACACCGTCTGGCCCATTCATGCCATATGGAGGAAGGAGGCCCCTCTACACCAAACCTTAGGCAGTTTGCACCCTACCCACATAAATTCTGCTCAGTGTAATTGGTGTCAGGTAAATGTGGTATAGATATTTGTAATGCATCAATTTGAACCTGGCATTGCAGGACACCCAGCGGGTAAGTGCACAAGCCCCTTTCCAGTCTCTCTCTGTCCTATTGTTCTCCACATCGCTCCACCAGGTTCGTTTAGCAGGAAAACTTCACTTCATTAGGTCCTCTTTGAGCACCCCACAAATGACTCCAATCGCTGTGCACGTCCAACTGATAAACAACAACTGCAGCATTTCCGACCTGCTATGGGCCATGGGAAACCCTGACCAGATCTATTGAGCTGTACCGGCAAGCTTAGCATACTGTGGAAACTGGCCAGGCCCCACCATGAACTCAGTACATGCATTCTCAAATGTAATGAACCTCTCAATCGGGGAAAAATCGCCCAGAGTTTCACAGTCCCCTTCTCTCCAGTGGGCAGTTGACATTGCTTCACTAATGCACTTAAATGGCATCAACAACCAAATGCTCAGCTCTCTTGCAAACGATGGACGTTTTAGCACCCTGGTAATCACTCTCTCCCATTTCTCCACTGTCTGCTACAGCAGATAAGAGTAGTGTCCAGGTATCCTGGCCCCTTTTTTTAGCAATTCCAACAAAGGTGTAGTTCCGCAAGTGCATCTCAGTAGTCCCTTTCCCAGTTATCCTCAATTGTGACCCATCGTGTCGTATATTGCAGCTTAGTCGCATAATGTACTGCTCCAGATCAGGCAATCCCATGCCCCCTTTTGAGATCTAACTTCAGCATCAACAAAGCAACTATACTCCTCTTTCCCACCCAGGCCAGGGAGACCAACAGTCTATCCAGTGCTTAAATGTACTACCTGCATTTGTGTGCAATGACTTCTGTGTAATGAAAAGCCATCTTTGAAGGAAAATAATTTTTGCACCTGCTATCCTACCTGCCAACAATGGTGGCAAGGTATTCAAAAATTCAACAGGTTTACGACTGCCCTTCCAGCATCTTCCCTACAGCGTTGTTGGCCCTCCACCTCTCTTGCCACCATAATCAGCAAATACTGAAAGGCCTTCTTCTCCCATGTGAGTCCCAGCTGAGGCAGCTCCGATCCGGCACCATGCTCAGCGCCCCCAACAGGAACAGTAGTGTTTTGAGTCTATTATTCTTTATTCGATAGCCCAGCCACACCTCCAAACTAGCACAATCCATTCAACACCAACAGCACAGAGTATCTATTAGTCATCAGGTAGAACAGCACATCATCAGCATATAATGATTAACCCTGGGTGGACAACTACGCTACGCTCGCGAAGTTTGCGTAGTTTGTGCTACTTTGCGCTACGTGAATTGCACATAGCACAGTGCAAAATCACGTAGCATAGCGTAGTTGGCATTTTTTGCTCGCTTGCGGTCCACAACATCAAGTTGGCGTCCGCGAGCGAGCAAAACAACATCCCGGGGAGACTTTTTCCTCGTTCGCGATCAGCAACATCAAGTTGCCGATCGTGGAAAATAAACCTCCCGGCGTATGCTGGCGACCACTCGCGATGAGAAACTACCAGTCTGCGTTGAGAAAGCTGCCGCTCGAGTGAAAATCTACTCGAGAGGCAGAAAACAGCAGCTCGCACTGTGCAAGATGCTGTTATCAATGATTGCACAGTCCGGACAAGCATCCGGCACTGTGGAATCATCGCGAACAGCGCACTACGCAGCTCGCGTAGTGCTATGCGTATCTCGCGTAGTGCGAAGTGAACTTTGCATAGCTACGCGTAGCGCTACTACGCGAACTACGCCCAGGGTTAATAATGATACCTAATGTATTCTTTACCTCACCTGTGGGAAACTGGGTTCTTGTTGCAGTACCCCACCACTTTTTCCATAGTTTCTGATTCAACTTTGACTGAGGTATACAGGGTCCTTGCTAACCAGGTTCGCAGTATCAGTGTTCTTTCCCTAAAACTGAACCACAACTGGCACAACTTCAGTAACCCCTACAAGTCCCTAATAAATGATACCCCTGGTACCTAGGGCATTGGCATTGAAGAGGGTCCACTAGGGCCGCAGAACATATTGTGCTATCCTAGGGACCCCTTGCCAAGACTATGTAAATTGCCATTGCAGGCTGCATGTCTTTGCTGCAAAGAAAACTGAAGAGTTGACATGGCACACAGCCCTGTGCCATTCCTGCTGACACTTCATGAGATATAGTTATGTCACCCCTACTGCAGGCCTTACAGCCCTAAGGCAGGGTGCACTATATCCCATGTGTGGTCATAACTGCATGAGAAGATATGACCCTACAAGTTCATTCTTGAATATTGTCAGTGCCCAGGGAAGCCATAGGGAGTACATGTGCTGGATACTTGTCAACACGAGTTTCCTAGCTCCATGATGGCTTCATTGCACCCTAATATGTTTGGTACCAAACATCTTGTCTTAATAAATCTTCACCGATGCCAGTGTTGGATTGATTAATAAATGCACACAGAAGACACCTTAGAGATTACCCTGAAAACCACCAAACACTGATGTCGCATCTGATTACTGTCAGCCAGCCAGCCACCACCAGACCTGTTTCTAAGTCTGGGCGGTGAGCTCCGCTCGCCGAGTTTTCCGCACTCCGCATTACGCGGAGCTCGTGGAGTTTTTTTCCTCACTCGCATTCGTCAACGTCAAGTTGGTGAGTGTGAACAAGGAAAATCCACCTCCCAGTGAAATTTTTCCTCATTGGCGATCGTCAACATCAATTCGCGATCGCGAGCATACAAAATCAACCTCCCGGCGAGATTTCTCAACGCGGGCAGTCAGATTTCTCATTGCGAGTGGTTGCGAATGCTCACGTTGAGAAACTGTCCACTCGCATTGAGAAAGATGCCGCTCCAGTAAAAATCTACTCGAGCAGCAGAAAGGAAGCAGCGCCCGCTTGTGCAGTGCATGGTGCCTTTTGCAATGATTACACAGTGCGGACAAGCATCTGGCACTGAAAATCATCGCGAACAGCATATATCTAACGCACTCCTCCACTTGTGGTGCTCCGTGCAGCGCAGGGAGTTTTATTTGCACTTCACAACTCCGACCAGACTTATTTCTGCCATCATCGGGTGAGAGCCAGCACTTTGAGGTCAGGAAAAAAGCCTGCTCCGGGCAGAAGTGTTTCACACCACCCTCAAGCCGGAATGGCATTAAAGGGTGAGAAGCTTCAAAGGCAATCATTCCTTTGAAATGCAACCAAGGCACTTTCAGATAGTGGAGGAAGCCAAACCCCCCTGTTGCTCCACATTTGGTTGTAGGTCAGGTGGGAACATTTGTTAGATTAGGAGGTGTTGACCACTTTCAGCCAGCACCACCCTGAGGTGGGGGCAGGTGATATGGGCATTACTTTTCCAATTCCTCCATCTTGAGATGGCCGGAATTAACCTGTCACTGCTAGGCACTTAGCGAGTATTGACACCCTTAAAGGTAATTAGCCCATTGGCCCCACCTGTGACTCCCTGCCACATGACTACCTGACTACCTGTGTGTTGAAATCCCTAAATGTAGTATTTAGATGGCAACCCTGGACCCTGAACCTAGACTCGACAGAAACAAAGAAGACCTTTAAGTTTCCTTGTGCAGTGTATTTTTTGGAGGCCCCCTTCTCCATAGCACACCTGCTACCAACTGATAAGCCTAACTGCTTGCCCACAGTACAACAAAGAGTGTTATTATTAACTTTTGCCTCTGTATGTCAATCTCAGATCTATAGAAAACCAGCTTCCTAGACCACCTGCATGCCATATTCTCTCATTTCACTCCAGATCTTTACCTCCAGGGGCTCCATGGCCATATTCTGGTGAAACTTTAATAGGGGATTCAACAGAACTGGTATGTCTGTTGCTGCTTCTCTGGTGTTTACTAATGTCTGTGTTGTTGGTCATAGGGATCCACTCTGGGATTTATGAGATTATGCTCACAATATGTTGCCAAACAGCATGAAGGCCGGAGCATATTTGGTAGAGCAATTTATGTGGTGTAAAATGTTTGTAGACAATGGTACATCTCAATGACTGTCTACTATGTGGCCATATATTTTGAGTGTCGTCTTGAGCATCTTAACAAAAAACTCCAATTTGCAAAAGACTGTGTTCACTGAGAGAAAACTTTTGGAAATCAGAGCCGTGGAATGAGCACCCATATTCTGCAATGGAATATCTTTGAAAGACATGTGTAGTTATTATATTTTAAACAGTTTGCACTATGATGTGCACACATCAGCTAAGATCAGAACATACTGACCGGTTCAAACATCAGCACTCAGATTATTCCATGGTTCCAGGCAGTCATCCTCAGTGATTATGGGTGCTGGAAGTTCTGAATTTGCTGATACTTGGACCACGTGGCTCTGTTTACTAGGGTCAGAAAACCAAGGCACTAACCTGCTACTGCCTATCCTATGGACTCCAATATACATTTGGATGCTCAGCAACTGAGGGCAATCTGATAGGGTAAGCAATCATCTGTAGGATAAATGGGAGTGGGATAAAACAGAAAGGGTGTAGTCTGGGCTTGAGATGTGAGACCACCTATGGGAATCAGTAGTCCTCTGTAGTCCTTTAGTCATTCACACCAATCAATTGTGGGGTCCTGTCCTGGCTCCCCATTATTTAACTTTCAGTGATTACTTAAAACCCTGAGAGATTCTTTATACTGGCTCACACTTTTTACTCCTTCAAAATCTGTGTCTCTCCTTTTCCCCATGCACAGCCTGGATTTTGAACTGAACTCCCTATATTTCAACTTTTTGCGTCAAAAAGGGAATACAGTCTCAGTTTTGCAACACTCTCTAATTTGTGCTTTAAAATGTTATATTTGCCTAATTCTTACCCACACCGCAGGGCACATAGCCTTCTCTGTATCACACAAATAACTGTTTTCTAAAAATAAAAGAACAATTTCTTAGATTTAACACAAATATGATAATCAATGTTGCCTTGTTTTATTAGCTTTTCCAGATGCAAAGCTTGGCAATATTTATTTTCCAATAAAGTTTTGGGGACATCAAAAACTAAAACAAGCATTAAACTTTAATTATTTTTTGTTCAGTCTATGAAGACGTTCTTTGTACTCCAGTTGTGGCTCCTTCTCAATGGCAGAGGAGCGTCGCCCTACTGACCGGCTCAGAGCCAGCAAATGTAAAATAAATCGATGTTCTTGCATCATTTTATTTTGCATTTGCCGGCTCTCAACAAGAGGTGAAGCGAGGGGTCAGCCTAGGCATGGGACGGGGGGGGGTGCAGGAGACCTACGTGCACTCCACTCCCAATGTGCACATGTGTGTTCTGGCTGGCCGTCTCAGGCCGGCCAAAACACAAATGCGCACTTAGGTTTTCTCCAGCCCAGCTGAATTGATCGGCCAGGCTGGAGAAACCTATAGACTCCCTGAGCAAGGGATCTTTCCTGCCTGCTCAGACCAATCCCCACTTTGCAGCATGGGGATTGAATGGGAATCTGGGTCCCAGGGGCTGCTGGGACCCAGGAAGGTGATGCGATGCTGGAGGCAGCTGACGGCAAAAGGTACATTTGTTTTTAAATAATGTATTTGTAACATGCCCCGTGCGACCCCTTCTGTGCGACCCTACCCGCCCCCCACCGTTTGTTTATCACAGTGGCCACTGTTGAACTCTGGGACGATCACAAATCTGTTTTTATTGGCATTATTTATTGAACTGAGTGGCAAGTAAGGCAGTGTTTGGTGGGAACGCCTTTCACCACTTCATTATGAAACCAGGATTCGGGAGTTGGTAATGTAGAAGACCACTTTTTCACACGTTTGTGTATTCCATTTTGTTTTGCTAGTCATGTGTTCTGTTGCTTTTTCTGCTGCTGTGTTTCACAATGCATTATAGCAATGTAATGGCATATTGTACTGTGGTTGTTGTGTTGCATTCTGTTTTCAGTGTTTTGTGCTGCTCAAACTATTCAACTGTTTAAGAAACTGGCCTGCAGAAACCTTGTGGCAGAAGAATGTCTTAACCTTTTAGAGATCACTTCATGTTATACAGCCTTGGTAAGTTGCTCTTAGGCACATTAATTGCGTCTTACCGTGTGTTTTAATTTGTTCTGTGGACTACTGTAAAGAACAGTAACAGCTTTTTCATTTTTTACCCTTTATTTTCTCCGTAGGATAATTATGTTTTTCCGAAATTGCCCCAAAATTATGCTGGTGGCTAGGCCTGGGCAGTAAATTCTGCCACGCTTGCGAAATTTCCGTAATTTTGGCAATTCCGTGTTCCGCGGATAACACAGAATTGCAAAAAATTCCATGATCCGCGGCGTAGCGGAATTCTTTCCTTGTTTGCGCTTTCAAAATGTGTGTGCGCGCATGCCGGAGCGTCTTACCGGGATCCCTAAGTTCGCCGATTAGTTTTCCTATCCGTTGGTAGCCACGAGAGTGGGCGATCATGAACAAGTCATTCGGACGAGCCATCGGACATCAGCGTTCGCGAACAGGAAACACTCATTGCAAGTGGGCGGGGCAAGTAAAACAAGATGGCTGCGCCAATTGGCAACCGCATGGACAAGTTTGTGAGATACTTCCCCCGAGCACGCAAACAGCTTCCCTGAACAGGAAAAACGCATCGCAAACGGGCAGAACAAGCAATTCCGCATGCTTGTGGAATTCTGCATAGCTCGCGGAGATGTTTTACACTTTCGCGGAACTTTGCGGAACGCAGCGACGCAAATTCTGCCCACCCCTACACCAGTGACAGGAAATGGCGTAAGAGGTTAAGTTTTCAAAGGAGAACAACGGTGTTCTACATTCCCTGAAGTCCAGGACACCAAGCAAAGCTTCCAGAAATGGGTGCAGCTTAAATACCTAGCCACGTCCAAGATGGTTGCCATTCTAATGAAAGTTTAAAGACTCCAGAGAGTCTGTTGTCTTCATGAGCACCATGCACTATATGCTAATAAGTGTGCAAATCACTATGTTTTCCATTACATCATATATGGTGCTAAATTTAAAACGCTCTATTCAGTTAAATCGTTTATGCATTTAAAATAAATGCTTTTTTTAACTTCATTTTCAACAAGCATACTACGTATAATTGACATGATCTTCACTGGCAAATTACAGGGTTCACAAGTGCAGTTGAGACTGATGCCTTGATAGCATACCAAGAGTCATGGAAGGCTACACAAATACAGTAAGGGGTATACAGCATGATTCAAATCATACTACCATCACAGGCAGCAATACTTCCACACTACCCAATTTCGTGGATCCAGTAGCCAACCCACTGCAGCCATTGCCAGAAAGGGTTGCGCATAAATGTAATTACCAATGTTTCTCGATGCAGTATCCCACAGCAAGTGAGCCATAAATGCAGTAATCCAGTAAGCAGCAGGCTATACACCCGTCACAGAGTCAAAAACATTCCCACGCCTGTTCCCACATCAACAGGGGTATCATCTCCTGGTTGCAGGAGATACACTTAGTAAGGTCCCCAAATATCCTACGGGCGGGTACGGATTGGTATGAGGACATGGTACGCATCAGATTTAGTATTACAATAAGCCATAGCCACTTGCCATTCCTGCAGCACTGGAAGAAGACCCTTTACCCAGTGCATCGCTATCCTATGCTTTGCCAGCAGCAATCCCAAGGACACAAGGAGCCGGAAGGTATTCGGGACATCCCTGTCATAACCAAGCAGCACGAGTAAGGGGGTAGACTCTACACTTTTGCCCATGATCTCACGCAGTGCCCCCAGAACAGCAGCTCAAAAGCACTGCACACCTGGACATAACCAGTATACATGAGAAAATCCTGCACCGCACACCCCAAAGTGCGAGCAGTATAAATGATCACACAGACTGTAACAGAACAGTCATGCCAGAGTGTAATATACTCGATTAAGATACTTAAAGTGGATTAGCTGGTGTTTGCTGTTCAGAGTCACTTCGGACTACAGAACAGCAATGCCATTGTTTGTCACCAATTTTTAGTTCTAATTCCTCTTTCCAGTCCAGACGGGCCCTAATGACACCAGGCAGCCGCACTGCTTGTGCGCATGTATGAAGTTTGGTGATCTTGCGCTATAGTGATGTTCTCTGCCCTGCAGTAAGTCTAAGTGGGTAACTCCAGAGGTTCCCCCGGAGTCTCTCCAAGCAGTTCACACATTGTGTGGCATGCCCTAAAGCAGAGGTCTTCAAACCTTTTGATGCCAAGCCCCCTTCTCAAACCTTTTTAGGCGTAAGGGCCCCCTTTTGACAAAAATGTCCAGAACCTGGTACTACGCATCGATGACGAATATCGACAACCATAAATACCCCTTTTAGAATTGCATCTTTTGGCGTATTTGCCCTGTCTTTTTGATTTCTGGCCTTCTAGTTTTTACTGGTTTGGTGCCTCTGCGCACCTTCTCACTGCTGTTCAGTGTTAAAGTTCAAGTACTCCTATTGCAAATTGTATTCTGGAAGGTGTTTCCATGATTGGCATGTTTGACTTACTAGTAATTCCTTAGTAAAGTGATTGGAGAGTGCCAGGGCCTGTAAATCAAATGCTGCTGGTGGGCCTGCAGTACTGATTGTGCCACTCAAACTGCAGCCCTGAAAAGGAGCATTAGACCTGCCACTACAGTTTGTAACAGCCTTGTCGACCTGGCAAGTGCACCCACTTGCCCGGCCCTAATCTTACCGTTTCTTACATGTGAGTCACCCCTAAGGTAGGCCCAAGGTACCCCTGTGGGCAGGATGCCGTGTATATTAAAGGTAGGACATGTACTGGTGTGTGTGACATGTCCTGGTAGTGAATTAAAGTGTGTTTCGTTTTTCACTATGGAATGGCTATCTGTCCCATAGGATAGAATGGGAGTTTGCTTATAACATCTTATATGCATATCTTCCCATTGGGACAACATTGAGAAATGGGGTTTAGTATGCCTGAACTCAGAATATATATAATGCATCTTTTAGGAAAGATGATATTTATATTCTGTGTTTGAAAATACAATTTTTAGAAAGTAGGTATTTTCTTGCTTAGCCATCCTGTGTGTCTCTGCTGGGTTTGTGGATTGACTGTCTGGCTTTGGAGTGTAAGTGCCTGGGGATGTGCATTCTTATCAGACAGCCACGGGCGGTCAATGTGTGTCCTGCCTTTCCTGGAGGAGTCAGGAATGGGCTGAATAGACCTGAGCCGTATTTAGAGTAGTGGGAGCAGATTTCCTTGCACCTGAATGGGCCTGGTCTGCCTTGGATTATGCTGTCTCCACCTCCTGCCAGGAAGCTGGACCAGAGAGAATGGAACTTGTTTGTGCGGGGCACAGACACTCAGCCAAAAGAACAAAGAGAAACTGAGTATAAATTTTGGGGCCCATACCCCAGAACTTTAGAACGCGCTGGAATCTAGATATCTGCCAAGAAGAGCTGGAAGAACTGCCAGGAGGAGTACTGCCCCTTTGCTGTGTTGTTGCTTTGTTGGATTGGCCTGCAGTTGCTGTTTTTGCCTTGGGCAGTGAAAGGACTGGACTGAACTTTCTATACTTGTTGCTGAGTATCTCCAAGGGCTTGAAGTAGAGCTTGCCACCTGTTCTGATGTCTTAGGGACCACAAAGACTTCACCGACTTCTTGGTATCACCTCTGGAATTGTGGTTTCAGTTGCCACAGAGGAAGGAAAGCAACTGACTACGTCACTGACTCTTTCGCTGGCTCCGGGTCCTGAAGGCACCGCAGAGGGCTGAATCGTCACATCTCGCACCGCAACCCTGGTCTCACCGATGACGACCGCCGCAGTGCCGCTGCTTGCACCGTGACCTGTGGGCACCAAACTCTGCACCGCCTCGCTTCACTTCACCACCCTGGTCTCACTGATGTACTGGCTGCCCGCTGACTTCGACACCCGTGACTGCACCGCTCGTAAGTATTGCGATACACCACCCCGTCCCACACCGATCGACGCCAGCTCCCTGCAACCGGCACCGTCACCTTCAAAGTGATCTGTCGGCAGCGCAATAAGCACTGCCTTCACTCCATACCGCAGCCCTAGTCTCACCGATGCCGCTGGACGACCGTCATCGAGCCGCTGCCTGCACCGCAACCTGAGGGCACCGCATGCCGGACTGCTCCATTTGGTGGACAAATTTCTGCCTAGCACCAACATAACTAGGATTGTTTTTGTATGGGAAGGGGCACCTTCCTTCACCAAAACAATCCAGAGAGGCGTTTTCCTCTCTCTATGTGAGCTGCGGAATGCAGCACATATGGAAAGAGGAAAAAACGAGTAGAAATGAAAACATTTCTCCTTGTTACACCTCCGCTGGAGAGGGGTAGGGTTTTGACGCTGTCCCAGGTTTACGTTATTTTGTAAATCTGGGGCAGCATCAAAATCCATGGGTGTTGCGTGGGACCCCACACACAGCCCATGGAACACCTTCCTAGAAGCAGAGTAAGGCAACCCAGTGACTTGCGCTGCTTTGTCTTACTCCATATCTATGAGGCCATGCAAAGCCCCAGAGGGGGTCTTTTCATGGCCTCATAGATATGGTTGAGACGCTTGCACTACCGGTGTTAAATGGTAGCGGCAGTTTCAGTCGATAACCTTTCAAGTATTTGCCCGGCGGTAATCGCCTCTCATACCACTCGATAATTTACCAATAAAAGAGGCAGGCGCCGGAGACTGGAAGGCAGGAAACAAAGTTTTATTCCGTCGGAGCAGAACACATCAGATCAGACAGCAAGGTATCGTCACGAGGTGCTCTAACTGCATCTCTGAGACCTGGTCTCTTATACACTGGTTTATTGCTTTATTATACATAGTACATTCTTGAGATTCCCTTGATGTGCGGGGAAATATCCCCTGAAGCCCCGGCTCAGATCCGATCCCACACATGGTTACAGTAGAGGTTCCCACCCTACCCGCAGTGGGAGATGGCTATCGCGCAGCAGGGAATTCCGCTAATTCCCGGGGGTGTGTGCAACCGGCCGGGTCTCAGGGGGTAGGGGCTTTGATTCTACTGTAATCCCTTTGATGTGGGGTGTTTCCCTTACAGTAGGGGCAATAAACTGCATCCGCAGGGCTAGGTGATGGCCTGGGACTAGTTCAGACAATGGGGCGCAGAGGAAGGGGGTTATCAAAGGAGAGGCATGACCATGTATGGGTTGTCGGTCGGAAGTGGTTCCGTAGCAGGGTCGCGCAGAAGGAGAGGGCTTATGGCCTGTATGAGAGAGCGGGGGGGGTGGCCAGCGCGCGGGGGATGCTTGCAGCGCCAAGGGGACCGCGCTGGCGATTGACAATGAGTGGGGTGCCTAAAATGGCAGCCGTGCGTTCGCTGTGCGTGGTGCTGGGGAGGGGCAAGATGGCGCAGATAATGTTCCGTTTGCAGGCTAAATTTCCACAGTCCTCCCTTTTAACATATCTCGCCAGCTTGTCCGGCCAATATTCACCTTTGTTAGCCTTTCAGTTACAGTATCGTCAATGTTCGTCACACATTTTAAAGATACAGAGTCGTTAGGGTAGGCTGGAGTAATCTGACACATTTGTACATTGTCTCATACAGTTTGATAAAGTAGGCGAGGAGGAAGTACATTCAAAGTTGCAGTATAGTCGTGTACATGGCTGGTGTTGTATGAATGTTACTATACAAAGTTACATTTTCTTAACTTCTCAGTGTATAGTCGGAAGTGGTTGATGCAACATCATGAAAACTTGATAAGAAGATAGTTAATATAATAAGGTGGTTGGGAGAGGATTTTCAACTTTGACATGGGTTCTTCTTTCCAGTGTCCTTGTTTTATAAAGAGCTATCACTGGTAAGCTCTCATTGTTGTTCTTCTTTCGTTGGCACTGTTGAGCACCGGCGGTGGAACTAAGGTCCAGCTCAAATCCGATTTCTTCATGTGGCAGGGTGTGACCACTCACTGTTCTTTGATCACAGTCCTGTTCCTTAACACAGTTCACCACAGGTACTTTTGAGACAGGGTGCCGGCCTTTTGTTCCTCGGTAGTAGGTCAAAGTCATAGTCCAAATGAAAGAGGAAGAGAGAATGGGGTGGCATGGGATCGGATCAAAAATGCGGACCAAAGGGGGGGGGCAGAATCTTTTCAGCACTGGGCCCATCAATCGGGCCCGACGGGTTGAGACTTCAGGCACGCTGGTCAGTGAGCAGGGGCCTCGATGTAGCCCTTCGTGCTCATCGTTCTGATAATGGTGTCTCGTCTCACACCCTTGTTGCTTCGTCGCTTCCCCCTTGGTCGATGTCATAGATGCTTTATGATCCGCAGCCAGACTGTGCGTCACGTCCGACCCCTCTCTTCCGATGGCTGCAGGTTATCCTTGAATAGGTTATAAGAAACGAAAGTCTTAGAGATCTTGGCAGGGAAGACATTTACATACTTCATTCTCTCTCCCAACCACTGAGTAGTTGCGGAAATGCTCTTATCTGTTACTACATGATTGGTGCCTATTAACTCTGATGTTAATGTGCGTGTTACTAATCTATTAATTACTGCTGTGGTGCAGGGTTCTGTGGGTGTCCCTGTCCATCGTCTGGCCTTCTAGGTGTCGGTTTCTGCGCCTTATAATACAAGGTTTGGTAATACCCGTAAGTGCGAGGTGCTATGGTCATGCGTTCACGAGTATCCTTTTCATACAGTAGGTGACCCTTTATCAGTTTAAAACAGGGCCATCAGTTGTTTCGTTCGGGATACTCTGAGACGGCTTAGTATAGGGCTGGAGTTATCTCGGGGAGAAAAGGGTGCTTTAGACATTCTATTTCGGGCTAATTGGTCAGGGGTAATTCTGGGTGGTGGAGATGGTGTCCTTTAAGAACAAAAACCACTGACATATAGTCCCCGTGTTGAGGGTCAGATTGGGAGACATCAGTCGTCTTACCTGTCCTTTCCTTCTCAGCCGATTAGGCTTAATGTTTGTAAAAAGGAGAGGTAGTAACGTGGTAAAGTATGGTCGTTTTCGTTTCTGTCAATTTGTTCGAACACCACTGTGTTCAGGCCAATTATACACTTACCAAAGGGGTGTATGTCGTTAATTTATTCAAGAAGAAAAGAGGGCAAGAGAGAGAGCCTTTTGCGAGGGAGGGGGAGAGAGAGAGAGAGAGAGAGAGAGAGAGAGAGAGAGAGAGAGAGAGAGAGAGAGAGAGAGAGAGAGAGAGAGAGACGTGTGCATCAAGTAGGCTATTTTGGCATACATACGACACAAAACGAGAGAGAGAGAGAGATGGGTAAGATAATAGGCCACTTGGTGCACACACAACATGGAGTAGCATGGGTCTGTTCCATGTAAGAAAACACAAGCGGGGAAAAGACATAAATTCGGTGATCACGTACACACAAATGCCGGATAGGGTGTGACAGTACATGCATCAAGACGGAGACTCAGGGCTGCGTCGAGCACGGGGACCTCTCCTTTCCTGTCCTCTATTCCTATGCATGCTGCGTACCTTCAGTATTTTGTAGTTCATCTTATGGGTTGTCTGACCCTTTATTCTCCTCCCTTTGATCGGTGGACGCGCACTTCAATCATACAATGACGCTCTCTTCAAGTGATCCGAACATGAAATGCATACACATTCATATCGTATAATCGTAGTACACACGCACAATCATATCATACAGTTTTTCATGTTCCCAATGGTGGTCTGTAATTTTACGCACTATCTCACAACGTTTGTCTATGTTTTCCCTGATATTGAACTTGGTGCGGTCCATGTCCACTCCACTCTTCAGTCGGAACTTCGTCGTGACCTATAGAGGGGAAATAAGAGGGGAGGGGAGCTGCAGTATTCAAAATACCCCAGCGCGCGCAGACACGAAAGGTTCTACCTACCATGTACCAGGCTAGCCGCAGGGGTGGGTAATACCACGGACCCATTATTCTTTAGTTTGAGGCAAAGATGCTCTAGTTCATTCATCTCCTAAATTCGCGTTCCCTGGTCGTGCATGTATTTCTCAATTGGTCGTGTATCATGGTGCAGGATACCATACCTTGCATGCGACATATACCTTAAGTTATAGTTCATTATTGATTTGACAATTCTTGGAAAAAGGGCAGGCGTGATGGGTACAAATTCCGTTAAACAAAATGATTTTTAGGCAAATTGTGTCTGTGTTATCTGTATGCTTTCGCTTAGGAGTAACAATCATTTATTTAAAAGAAAAAAACTTTCAACAACCCAGATGATTAGTCATGACACTGATTTCGTAATTCCTTTTTAAGAAGCCCTTTATTTAAAACAATGTCAGTATGGAAGTACGGGCCTACAGCCGCCATAGACCGGCCACGGTGTGAGAGGCGTCGAGCAACATGAGCAACACTGGATTAACATAAAAATCGGTCCCCCCCCCCCCTTTTCCCCACCATCATGTGTGTAAGCATCGCATATATATATATATATCTCTCTTTTTTAACACAAATGTCACGTGACTGGAACGCCACAAGGAGTTGTAGGCCACTCCTACATCAGCGCCATCTTGGGGCGGGGTCGGGTCAGTGCACAGTCTAAGTCTTTCCATGAATTAGCTGTTGAACCAGGATTCCTTTCGGTAGTTCGAGAACTTTCGTTAGCGTCAACTTTGCGTCAGCATGGCGTCACTGCAACCTTGTAGCAATGCCACGGTTTGTTCTTAGGGCGGGGCAGCAGGCGGGTTCTTCCGCCGACGCTTTACTGTCTCACTGTATCAAGCGGAGGCAAGGTGGCTGCCGCCCGGGGGCATAAAGAGCAATGGTGGTGGTTTTGTCCTTACCGGAAGTCCGCAGGAGTCGAACGTCAAATGACTCCAACCAATTCTGCAAGGCTGAGGGGAGCGTTCTGTCAAGGGTGGGGCCCATGCCCTAGCAAACAAGCTTTCGAGTCCAGAATTGTCTCACGGTGGGCCAGGCCTGGAACCGGAGGGGTCAACCGCCGGAGTTCAAGGGCAGCAGTAGCAGCAGCTCTTCGGTACAGTCACCGGAGAGGAGCCAGCAGCAGTAACAGCGGCAGTTCGGATGGTACTGCCACCGGGGAGATTCCAGTAGCAGTGACGACAGCAGTTTGGATGGTATCACCACCGGGGTGGGTCCCCGATTACCTTGCTGCGGGGGCCCACTCCTCACGTCGGGTGCTAGCGGCAGTCCTGGTGAACCCGGTGCTTGGGTGGTTGCCTGGCGGCCGCGTGCAGGGGTGCCGGCTCAGCCGAACGGCGAATGAAGTGGCAAGGCGCAACTCAGCTGGCTGACGTGTGAAAGATGCGGTTTGGGGTGCCCTCATCTGCTGGCGAGCTCCCACCTGGGGAGGTGGGGGAGGCTCGTCCGCGTCGCCTCCCCCCGCCAGGGCACCCTCCGTTATTGAAGGAAGAAGTGACTGGGAAGACCCGCACAGCGTGCCAGGGTGAAATTCAGCAGGCCGATGAAAAAGATGGCTGGGTGCAGCTTAGCTGGCCGGTGAGTGAAAGACGGTTGGGGTGCCCGGCGAGCCTCCACCTGGGGAGGTGGGGGAGGCCCGTCCGCGTCGCTTCCCCCCGCCAGGGCACCAGCCCTCATTAAAGAAAGAAGAAGAGAAAGCGGAAAGGCCCGCACAGCGTGGCGGGCTCCGCCTTGGTGTTGCCAGAACTTCGGCGCTTCGTATAGCCTCCGGCCTATTCGCACAATCGCTCGCCACTGATGTCAATGGATTTTTGCATGGCTTTTATAGCCCAAAGTCAACTAAGAGGGACCGCCCAAAACAGGCCAATGTTGCAATTTCGAGGAAGGAGAGGCGTGGACGGTGTCACGTGGACGTTAAGGCTTTGGGATGGAGGTTGCAGCAGACTGTCATGTAAATAGTCGTTTTAAAACGTGTTTTAACCTGTTTACCCTGTTGGTGTGTTTGTTGTATCCTATAAGTTATTAAAATGTTATAACTACATTGCTTCGTTGGAGTGTTTGTACATATTTTGTAGTCTGATGACGAGCACAAGAAGGTTACTGTGCAATCGGAAAAATAACATAGCCCAATTGTGCGCGATCTAGCCCTAGTTTGGTGACGTCGATGGTGGGTGTCAGCAGGCTTCCGTTTGTGCGGGATTTTGTCATGCTTATTGGGCGGGGTGGGCAGTAGGGCAGACATGTTTAGGTAGCGAGAGTAATGGAGTCGGGCT
The DNA here is from genome assembly GCF_964204655.1 of Triturus cristatus. NCBI lineage: Eukaryota > Metazoa > Chordata > Amphibia > Caudata > Salamandridae > Triturus > Triturus cristatus. Next base: position 257,904,141 of record NC_140593.1, on the reverse strand, counting down.
ACCTCGCGGTCGTCTCGACCGTGAGCTTGACTCCTTCCCTTGGTTTCATATGTCCCACAAAGGGCTAACTCCTAGCGTTATTTTAGTTTTTGTAAGGTCAAAAAGGATCCTACCAGTGCCTTTACTATCTTGTCGATTCCTGTTTGTTCATCCTTAGTGAATCGATTCATTCTGGTGGACTCTTTCTTTCCTATCTCATGGTCGTCTAGCGTTGTAGTCGACGTTGGGTTCGGCACAAGAGGCTCAGCCGGCGCGGAGGCCGTGAGGGCCGAGGCCCCTGTACTGCTTTCGCTCGTGTTCGGGGGTTGTGGGAGCTGCACTATTGATTGGGAGGGTGCATACGGAGGGGGCATGTAAATGATCGGGGGACCTAACAGTAACTCGTCATTCGTTCGCTGCTTGGAGGACAACTCAGGGTAGAGCAAAGAAGGGGTCCTAACAGCGTACTGGCCTGAGGTTTCGGGCTCCTGTCTTAGTTTAGTTTCCCTTCTCTCCTTTATGTCTTCTTCTAACTTTCTAGCGGCAAGGTGAGCTGCCTTTCGTAATTCCTTTTCTGCTTTTACTTCTTCCCTCTTTTTCCGTTGCGTCGCTTCTTTGCGCCACATGCCAATACTGTCAAGCATAGTAGGCGTCGTCTTATTGCTACGCAGAGCTACTTCTAGCGCTTCTATCTTGCGGTCGTCGAAGGATCCCATCAGTGGCCACTGACTTTCGGGGTCCTTCTTGGTATATTTATGCCACAGCTTGCTATAAGCTACGGCGACTAGTCCATATTTAGTGAACATGTCCTTATTAGGGGTGCCTTCCAGTGGAGCCGGGTGGTTCACCTCTAATAAGCGGTCCGGGCAGAACCAACTACCAATCAGTGGGGAGAAGATAGGCATGACGGGTTTCAACGGGGACAAAAGTCAGCACTACCTATCTTTTCACTGCTTGCAAAGACTAGACAGAATGTCTCTATTCTTCGTTATTTGTAAGCAGAGAATACCTCCAAAGAACCAATATCGAACAACTAGTGTTCGGACAATCAATCAATCAATCAATGGGGAGATAAAGATAGGCACGACGGGTTTCAACGGGGACAAAAGTCTGCGTTACCTACCCTTCACTATTTGCAAAGACTAGACAGAATATTCCTATTCTACGTTATTTGCAAACAGAGAATATCTCAAAAAGCACTATTCTTCAAAACAATCAATGTTCGGACAATCAATCAATGGGGAGATAAAGATAGGCACGACGGGTTTCAACGGGGACAAAAGTCTGCGTTACCTACCCTTCACTATCTGCAAAGGGAGAGAGAGAGAGTATTTCTACTCCTCCCCGTTTGTAGACAGCGAATATCTCAAAGAGAACAATCAATGAGCAATACTAGTATTCAAACAATCAATCAATTATTTCGCACTTTTGTCGTATTTCACGACCTTACCCGGACCGCGTGGACAGTTTCTCGTCTTCCGCCTCCAGCGCCCGATCGTCCTCTACTCTCCGTATTTGCCGCGGCACTCCTGATGGTTCCCAGTCAGGACCGTAGATCACTCGAGAGAGGTCTGCTCGGAACCAGTGAAGTTCGGATGATCGGCTGCCAGACGAGGGTCTATTGGGCAGGAGCTCTCCCGATCGTTGCAGTCGTTCACTCTGTCGTCGGGACCTCTCCCACTGGATCCACGTGTCGCTGATGGGCCCCACGTTTGGGACGCCAATTGTTAAATGGTAGCGGCAGTTTCAGTCGATAACCTTTCAAGTATTTGCCCGGCGGTAATCGCCTCTCATACCACTCGATAATTTACCAATAAAAGAGGCAGGCGCCGGAGACTGGAAGGCAGGAAACAAAGTTTTATTCCGTCGGAGCAGAACACATCAGATCAGACAGCAAGGTATCGTCACGAGGTGCTCTAACTGCATCTCTGAGACCTGGTCTCTTATACACTGGTTTATTGCTTTATTATACATTGTACATTCTTGAGATTCCCTTGATGTGCGGGGAAATATCCCCTGAAGCCCCGGCTCAGATCCGATCCCACACATGGTTACAGTAGAGGTTCCCACCCTACCCGCAGTGGGAGATGGCTATCGCGCAGCAGGGAATTCCGCTAATTCCCGGGGGTGTGTGCAACCGGCCGGGTCTCAGGGGGTAGGGGCTTTGATTCTACTGTAATCCCTTTGATGTGGGGTGTTTCCCTTACAGTAGGGGCAATAAACTGCATCCGCAGGGCTAGGTGATGGCCTGGGACTAGTTCAGACAATGGGGCGCAGAGGAAGGGGGTTATCAAAGGAGAGGCATGACCATGTATGGGTTGTCGGTCGGAAGTGGTTCCGTAGCAGGGTCGCGCAGAAGGAGAGGGTTTATGGCCTGTATGAGAGAGCGGGGGGGGGGTGGCCAGCGCGCGGGGGATGCTTGCAGCGCCAAGGGGACCGCGCTGGCGATTGACAATGAGTGGGGTGCCTAAAATGGCAGCCGTGCGTTCGCTGTGCGTAGTGCTGGGGAGGGGCAAGATGGCGCAGATAATGTTCAGTTTGCAGGCTAAATTTCCACACCGGAGCATCAAAAAAAGTGATGCTCTGGCGATGCAAGCCTCTCATAAATAAGCCCAAAATATTCTGTATGTTTATTAGGTCTTTCACCATGAGGTATCTACATATAGAATAATGGGCAGCGCAAATGAAAAATTAATGGAAAAAGTTAATGCTCAGTGGGAAATGAACTGTAGTACATTATGAAACCAACCTCTATTAGTTAATGCACTGCAGAGGTCTTTGTGTAACCAGAAAACCACAGAATTAAATCTTTATTGTGTATTTTTAGTGCTCCAAGGTCACAGCCTGTAACAGAAAGCACTGTGAATATGTAAATCAATTTATTATACCTGCATTACATAGAGGGTAAGATAGAATACTGAAAAATGGGTATATAGTTTTACGATAAAATGGTGCTTTCAAAATGTAGATTTTAGTAACACCAGAGCATATATAATGCAATTTCCTTTTACATAACTGTCCCTTCAACACCTCTTTAGGGGCCCTAAGGTCTGTGTAAATATAGTTCCAATTAAAAGAATGATCCTCCCACCCAAGTTGTTAAATGTATGCACTTCCATACAAAAAAACAAACCTTTGTCATCACAAAGAGCCAGAACTGCTCCCAAGCATCCTTTACACTTGCAGATGAACTGATAAGGCACATTTGCATTTCAATCATTCAAGCAGCTGATAACGATCTAAATTAGCCATCCCAGGATGACTGTCTTTCTGCAGGGACAAGTGAAACTGGGGAATCTGTGACCCCCCTTCCCAAGAGTCCACGGCCCCCCTCTGGATCACGCCCTACAGATTTAAGACCTCTGCCCTAAAGCAATGTAATTGAGGAGAGATAGTAGAGGTGTCACTCTGAGCAGACACCTGTTCTCAACTATAAAAATCACCCATGCGCTGTATTCCCAAACCCTGTAGTGCATTCACCTCTGCCTTTTCTTGCCCATGGGGAACCACATGAACTACTTCAGTGGGATGTGAGGCGAATAATGCCTGTAGGCATGACCGTTTTTTCCTTTATTGTTTCAAGGTACCTATAAGGTCCACAGTGGAATAACGATAAGTCAAATTATTAAATAGTGTCTTGGATAAAGATAAGGGCAGAGCGACATCAATTTCCAGCCAAAAGTGGGGTTAATCCCCTGTCCATGCAACCAGTAGTGTTCAAACATGAATTGAGCAGCTCTATAATAGCCCTCCAGGTCTGGGTCCTTCAGACTACCCATCGGATAGGAAAGACTAAGCATGTTTCAATGCACATGCAGCTGCTTTCCAGTTAATGCCGAGTGCACCACCAGACCTTGCAAGGTCTGGAAACCCGAACCAGGCAGAAGAATGGGGATATTGACAAATAAAAATAGAAGTTGGGGCAACACCACCATCGTCATGATGGCGATACAGACTTATAAGGACAGAGGTAACCAAATTCAGCACTTGACCACTCAGTGAGGCCAATGAGTCCGTTATCCACTGTAGCGAATATTCAAAGTGTAGTGCCGTGGCAGTAGTAGGGCAAAGAGAAGTGATTTACCCCATATGATTTGCAAAGCAGTGACCACTGAATAGTACATCCTCCCTGGGAAATGGTGATAGATTACGCTCCTTTCTCGAATATAGTGAAGCATTGTGTCTGCATCGGAAGACAATTAAATTGTAATAGGGGAAGCACACTCTTCGGTGTGAGTGATATTCACGTAGCGCACATGCTAAGGGCTCTACCTCCAGAACTTACAACAATGGCGACAGGGGGAATCCCTGTTGGGCCATTTCCATAAATACATCGCCCACGCGCCACAACATGGAAAACAAGCACTCAATCAAATCAAATACTTTTCAGCATCTAATAAAACTGCGGTAGCGTGTACGTTGGGATCGATGTGGAAGATCGCTCCAAAGAGGCTCCTGAGATTATATATCAAAGACCGACCCAGTATGAAACCAGCTTGCTCCGGGCCCATAATTCCTGAGAGTTGGGGTGCCAAGCTGCTGGCTCCCCTGTCAGTGTTTATCAGTGATAGTGGGTGGTACAATCGGAATTTGACTGCTGGTTTGCCCGGTTTTAACAGGTAACCAGCAAAGCCTCATGCATTTTAAGGATCAAATGCCCTTCCTACACCATTTTTCAAAAGGGGTAAGAAAGTGCAGAACAAGTTTGTTCTGATAGGCTTTATATAAGGCCGTCAACCCATCTATACCCAGCGCCTTCCGCCCGGCATGTCCTTCAACACTGCCATGATCTCCAAGGGGCACAGTGGGACCATAATATTTTCTGTAGGTGCCACAGTCAACCACTTTGTAGTAATGTGGGCCAAGTAGTATGCCGAAGCCTACTCATCATACATAAGTCACGAGGTGTATAGGTCCAAATAGTAATGGTGGAACCGATATGCCACCTGGGTGGCAACATGAAGGATGGCACCCTGCTCCTTATTAACAGTGAGCACCACACTTCCCTCGCGGGAAGGCCGAAAAAGGGCTTTCAAACATTGCACTAGGTCACTTACCCTTGCCATTTACCCCTGCTATTGTATATCTACCCAGATGCATGACCTTGCTCTGACTCACTTCATTTTATTCTACCAAGCGGATCTTACTGTCACCCAGCAGACTACGCTCAACCGTCTCTCTGTGAGATCACTCTAAATCTGCCAATTCTGCCTCCAATCGTGACTGGCGGCCCCAAATCTAACTCAATAAACCACCATGCTTGGGTATATTCACCACCCGGATTTAAGCCTTGGAAGCTGTCCAGATAGGTGCAACCTTTTCTACAGATCCTAAATTGGTATTGAAGTAGTCGTTTATTGCCTGCACCAGTTCTCCACGGAATGCAGCGTCCATCAGAGAGTACTGCGGGAACTGCTGTGAGAACGCCTGGGGCACAGGCTGTCCAATTCAAGAACCAGTAACACCAGAGAATGATCTGCATAAGTGTGCAGCAAGTGTTTGCAACAGCAGACATGGGGCACTAGGCTCAGTGTCAATAGCCAATAGTGAATGCATTTATGAATCTTGTGCACCATGGAATAGTGGGTATTACCCAGTCTTGTGAGAAACCTATGCTGCCATACATCTAACAGCCCACTCTGTACAGCAGTTCAGTAAGAGCACGGGCCGCAGCAGAGGTGGGCCCCAGAAGAAGTCCCTATCAGGTCACAGAACACATTTAAAATTGCCACCCCATATCTGGTATAGATTGCCGCCTTGGGCAAGTCTGGCATTCAGCACATAGTAAAACTGAAGGTCATCATAATTGGGGTCATACACCCCCACTAGCAAAGCTGCAAAATGATCATTATAGCAACGCACAACTACAAAGCGACTACCGGGATCTTCTCAGACTTTCTGTAACTTAATACCAGAATCACGCCTGACCCTAATCAACACACCGCGGGCATGCACAGTGAAGCCCACTGCATAACATGTGCCCCTCATGCACCTCTGTGTGATCAGCCAGCTCCCAGGGACAAGGTGCGTTTCCTGAAGAAAAGCAACATCAATATTATGTTGTTATAAATATATCATCAACTTGGGTACTTTCCTGCAGTAATGTAATCCCCTGAACGTTCCACAGAAGAAATGACAACAGCAACATGCACTTAACAGCAAAGCCCTCATATGTCACAATAACAGCCATTACGGCACCGAGCAAACGTTACATGGCAGGCACATTGCAGACCGCACAGTGCAGTCTGTCCTCGCCAGCGCACAATTAATGGTGGTGTAACAACCAACCCACCCTTCCCCAGCAAATAACACAGCGAAGTCGTACCCACTCCAGACCCTCCACTCACCCAAAAAATAGCACCACAAGGAAAACTGTGTGGCACACATATGGAGGCAGATGGTGTTAAGCCTACTGCCTCTGCAACACAAAAGCACAGGGGGCAACTTTGTAGTGATAGCAAGTGCCAGAACACCAAAAATGATACTGCCTTTTGGAATCATGAGTACCATCACTCAGAAACCCGCACAAGGCACAGCAGATATACAGTGCTCCATATCACGTCATAAGAACAGCTGGAACTGGGCCAAAACTATCAACATACACATAAACACTGGGGCAACAAGCACAGCACATCGGCAGCCAGATTCCAGTTTCACCGCCCCATTTACAAAGCAATAAACATATGCAGCCACATAATACCAGAACCGAGAAGGAACAGGGGCACAAATAAAAAGCCTTGCAACAGAGGAAAAAGAATCAGAATAAGAATGTTAGGCAATAAAGACACAAATCCCAGTTCTCCTGTGAGGGTCTGACTTGCGGTCATCCAATCATGGCGAACGCTTTCGAGTCCCTGCCAATGCTCGCTGCTTAAGGAACTGCTACAAAAGTTTAGAGCCTTCCCATCAACCAACACATGCCGATGAGTAGGGTAATGCATATCATATTCCATATTCAGATCCTGCAGCTTGCACTCACCTGGGGCAAACTGCCTCTGACCCTCCTATATTTGTTGAGTGAAGTCCAAGAAAATGTGAAGTGAAGTTCTTTCATGACAGAGTGCCCATAGCTCCTGGGACCAGTGGAGTACCACATCCCTGTCTCCATAGATCAGCAATAGTGCATTAATCGGGTGGGGTCTTGCCCCTGGCATCGGACAAGGTGCGAGGGAATGATGGGTGACAAAGATTTCTGAGAATGTCTCCTGTATCATGTGATCAATGAGTAGTTGTTCCACATATCTCTCCATGTTTCCTATGTTCGTAGATTCTGCAAGGCCTACAATATGCAGATTGTTACCGCGTGAGTGGACTTCCAGATCGTCTGTCTTGGCCTCCAGGGAGGAAAGTGCCTTCTCCAATTCCCCCGAGACCACACACACACATACAGAAGACAGCTTTTGTAGGCAAAAAGTTCAAATAGTCCCTAGTAGAGCAGGACTTTGCATTTACACAGCTATGTCCAATACTGGAGCGACTCCTGTCAGGGGTGTACAGAGACCCCTGAATTTCCAGGTGCACTCACAGTGAGGTCAATGAGCCTGCAGGGGCATAAGGCGGCGGCAGGAACACAACAGGGAGACCACAGCGCCCAGAGGTGTACACAGGCAGGACACAGCATTCCACTGCCCCAATGCTGATAGTAGGTTCAACTGCAAAAGTTAATCACAAAGGGCGGCTCAGTAGGCCCGACAGCAAAAGTGTGGTCCACACCCTAGCACAGCCTGACAGTCTAGTGATGCCTCCGCACGAGGGTCTTTGGCTCCTGAGAAGTGTATTGCAGGCCCTATTTGGCTCCTGCAACACGCACGGCAGGCCCAGTGGCCTACTCCCGGGTCTGGCTGTAGGGCCGACAGTAAAGGGTGGCAGCTGGTAGTCAGTCACTGCCCCTCAGAAGGAGCAGTGCAGTTAGACAGAGATTCCACAAAGAAAGGCCTGCATCAACCCCCACAATACAGCAAGCAATTTCGCACTTGCCAAACACTGCGTCTCCCAGCCCGATGCCGAGAGAAATCTACCCCATGGGCGTAGAGCACCAGCATTGGTCTATCGTGCTCCGGCACCAATTGTGAGGTCTGTGATCAGGCTCCACCAGACACCACAACTGGGTTTCCATGTGGGGACTGGGGCTCAGGGAAGGTATAGCAGTGGCCCCATCTGGGTCACATAAAGCTGGCAACCGGATCTGCGGGATGCTCCAGGCCCCGTCGGTGCAGCTCAAAGAGAAGCGCGATTACCTTCCCTTAGTCACTGCAAGAGTTCAACATGCAAACAAGGTGGCGAAGGATAGTAAAATGGCACAGGATTATGTCAGATTGTCATGTGGCCAAAGGAGCTTGCCTAAATGACTGCCATCTTCAGGCCAGACAAACTCCACCCCCCAATATAAAACAATTATTGACCCTCAACTGGAAGCAAACAAGAGAGAGTTAAGTGCAAATACAAGGACCTCCTGAAGGCCTTAATAGAGCCTCACAACCAGACACTCAATCAGCGAATTTAAGCCAGTGAACCACACATTTTTCATTAGTCTTTCCTAGTCTAGGCCGTTCTTTGGTGCCTTTGATATGCCAGTTGAAGTATTCTTTCCATGAGGGAAAAAGAGAGGATGATATAATCCACCTTGAGTGATATTAAGACTTCTTTGTCTCCCCAGTAAAGGAGAACCCTCATCAACCGGGGAAACAGAGCAGCCCTGATCCTCCTCTAACTATCAGCAGCATTCAATACCATAGTTCACCACACCCTCATCAAGAGACTGCCACATTGGCATCCAGGGTGATGCCTTCAAATGGATCCCACCCCTCCTCACAGGTTAAACCCAGACTATCTGCATACCACCCTACACGTCGGAACCCAAGAGCATCATCTGGGGTTTCCCACAAGGTTCCTCCCTCAGCCCCACCCTTTCAACATCTACATGATGCCCCTGGCCAACATCACATCATCAAAACCCAGGGCATCAACAACATTTCCTACTTAGGTGACACCCAACTTATCCTATCACTCTCAGAAGACCCCACCACGGCCAGGACCAACTTCCACAACTGCATGAAGAGTGTCGCTGAATGGATTAAGACCAACTGCCTGAAACTCAGCACTGACAAGACTGAAGTGCTGAACTTTGGAAAGAACACATCCATGTGGAATGACACTTGGTGGCCTTCCAAACTCGGACCCCCACCAAAAGACCACACCAGCAACCTTAAAATCATCCTAGACAGCAAACTCACCATGAAACGCCAGATCAACACAGTTGCCTCCGCTTACTTCCACACCCTTCGCATACTCTAAAAGGTCTTCAGGCAGTTCCCCTTTGACAACAGGAAAACTATCACCCATGCCCAAGTCACCAGCCAATTTGACCACGGCAACAAGCTCTACATAGAACTCAGCCCCCAACTACTGAGGAGACTCCAGACGATGCAATCCTCTGCTCCCAAACTAGTCCTCAGCCGCCCAAAACTGATCCACATAACCCTCCACCTCAGGAACCTCAACTGGCTCCCCATTCAGAAAAGACGCCAGTTCAAGTTACTGCTACATGCCTATAAGGCCCTCCGTGACCAAGGACCAGAAAGCATAAACCACCGCCTGAACTGCCACCAACCTTCCAGACACCTGCACTCTAACTTCCTCACCCACAACCCCTGCATCCGTCAATGCCACAGTTGATGACGCTCCTTCTCCTACTTCTCTGCCAAGTCCAGGAATTACCCTCCTCTCCATCTCCAAATACCCCCCTCTCTCATGTTCTTCAGGAAGGTACGCAAGACTTAGCTCTTTGAATGATTGCAGCAGGTCCGTACTGCCTGGATACCCTCTTATGTGATTAACTGCACATTAAAAATACTAATTGATTCATTGAGATAAGTTAATTTCATGTTACACTTTAAAAAGCACAAACATTTTGTTTTATAGTACAGTGTTTATATGTGTGCCCTTCTAGAAAGTTCTTCACCAGCTATGGACTTTAATCTTGTGCATTTGCATTCATCAGATAGGCTAGTTTCGTGACTTTAGGACCCACACATCATGGGTCATGATGAGCTAGCTTTCCCATTTGATCAACTTGGGTTATGACACAGTTGGTGTGCGGGAGTGTCTTGACTGGTGATAGGTAGACTTGTGTTATTCCCAGATGTGTTGAATTTTAAAATTGTAAACTTGCAGTAGCAGTGACCCATTTTGTATTCTTGTTGGCAGATGCTGTCCAATTCTTTGAATCAGGGGTATCAATGGTTTCTGTCACCCCTCTGAAGTGCTTTCCACAATGCTGACCCTGCCACTTAATGACTATTGCTAAACTCGTGCAGGATTGATTATTCTAAGGAAGTTGAATACTGCTGTAATTTTCTTCAGGGGTCCTCACGACTTCACAGCTGAATATACCCCAAAGTTCAGCCTCTTTATCATCTCAGAACCACATTGGTGGAAAATGGCATCTTATATCAACTGGCTTCAACCAGTGGCAAATCAACAAGTGGATCAATGATATCTTAGGACTCGTCTGGTTCCAGCTTCTTCCTATCCTGGAGTCAGTAGGAAGCAGCTGGAACCGGACAGGTCTACCCGGGCTCCCAAAAGGACCGACATCGGCTTCAAGCTGAAGAAATCGAAAAATCCTGAAGGAAGTTATACCCTAAGAAGTCCACTGAACTGACAAGCCCGAGGGAAGTTTAAAAACACTACCCATGCTATTGCTGGGACACTAAGAAAAGGTTTATTGGAAATAAGTGTCCAACCTGACAATGGCCCTGCCCTGATGAAGACCTCTCAATCTATCAGCACGGTCCCAACTTGAAGGTCAAAACGTGTTGGCTGCTCTATTTCCGAGGCCAAGAGTAACCAAAAAGAAAAATAACACATGGACTAACAGACTTTCGGAGCTTGATCATTCAAGCTCAGCAATAGAGTCCTTAGAATAGAACTCTGACCTCCCTAGGACCTCGAAAATAGGAAATATTGAGGACATAATTATAACAGGTCCCGATACCAGACACAAGTCTGTAGGACATTAAGTTTTTGTGGAAATGTTTTTGCATGTAAAAAGAGAACAAAATGTACAGTAATATTCGTTTTTGTATTTGTTTGTGATAAGTGTTGGCAGTTTATGTACGTCGAGTAAAGTTAGTTGTTGCTTTCAGACAATGTCATTGTAAATATTGCAAAAGAATCTGAGGTGTATGTTTGAATTTAAAATAGAAAAAAAACATTGCAAAAAACAAAAGGGAATGTAAAAGTATTAAGCCCAGAGTCAATAAAAAGGACTACTGAGGTATGAGTAATTATGTATTTATGGTTACAGAGGCATTGATTTTATTGTTATTATGTAAATGATTCCAGCCTCTGATTCCTGAATTGAATCACCCCCCATCTTTAGTATAGTTACATGTTAGCATGGCGCCTGCGTTCATTGTTTCCTGCCTCGGCTCCATGTGCATGGTGAGTGCGTCCTCAACATGCGTTTAAAACAGCGTCCCATAGATGACTCTGCAGTTGATCTGCCAACTCCAGCAAATGCAAGACCTATTGCATTGCTAAGTTTTTTTTTTATTAGCTCTCGCCACTTACACAGGCAGACTGAAAATAGTTTTCATTAATTCAGCCAGTGATGTCTATGGTTGCATTATATGTTTGATGCTGCTTCCTCCGTTTCTTTCAGAAAACAAGCCAAGTACAAGACAACATTTGGAGCTCTGCTTTAAACATCATGCCTCCTGTTTTTTGTAACCAGTTGTAAACTATACACCACATATGGATGTAGGTCACAGTGTGTTACTGCATCTTCAATTGTTCAAGGCGTTGAGGAGTACTGTCTGGAGTACTCACCCATACCGTTCCCAAGAAGTCACAACAATCACTGTAAGTAATCACTCAATATTACAGGACAGCTTATAGATTTCTTCATCATACAATCTCCTCCTTCACAGAAAAACATAATTCAATACATGGTGGCGTAGATCTGTGGAAATATATTCATAATATTATTGCATGATGATCTTAGACCTTTTGTTGAGGATTGAAAACACAGACAGAACGTGCCATAACCTTTCTTTCAACATTATCGATTGTGTTGTGATATAGATCTATTTGACTTTTTTAGTATGGTCGTTTGAGGGTAATTAAGGATTTTTTTGTAGTGCCTATTAAAAGCACCTATTGTATCAGAAAAACATCTGTTTAATTTTGAAGCATGCAAAATTGTAATGTGGTATAACTTACAGGAACATCAGGTCTTGTTGGGTACGAGAAATGAATGTTTTTAAATTCAATCTTTCCTGTGAACTTGTCTGGTTTGTGTCCATCTTTAGAGCTGCTATCAATATTACGTTTCTAAAAGAAAAAAAAAGTTAGGTTCACATGGCATCAATAAGACACTCGACAGGCATGGATTCATCTGGGAGTAGATTACAATGTTTAACAATCGAATGTGTTGGCAAGTGCGCTTTTTTAACCCGTTTACCTGTTCCTAATGGCAAATAGGAAACTCAAGAAAGAGCCTGCAGACTGAGGATGTCTCATACCTAGACCCTAATTAGAAGCCAATTGTTTTTAAAACACAAATTTGCGCAGGGATACCGGTTACAACGCCATGCATAGTTTACGGCGCCCTGGGATAACTTTCATAGCGTAAAACCTGCTGCATTTCACTGACGGGTGAAGGGGTGGGAACTACGGGAACAATGCACATTCGGATGCGGAAAGCATCACCATCCACCTTGAGCCACTCATTTTTGGTAAAACTCAGAGTAAACACAATTTTTGCATAATATGGCTACGAATTCTCTTCAATCACAGCCTTTTGGAATACATATATATATCATTGTATGTTTAAAAGGGTTTTAGCATCTAGCAGAGAGAATTGCACAAAGAGGACTTTACCGCTGACATTCACATTTTGGGTTTAAAAATTGCCTATGTATACACTTATAATATAATTCGTCTTTTACCAAGTTTTACATTTCTCACCTGTACTTACTTTATCAATGTTCGGTTCAAAGGCAGAGATGGCTTTGCACGCATTCCTACTGGTCACTCACCGGCACTTCTTTTCATTAGGAACTCATGCCATTGAGCACGGAAGTAAATTATAAAATAAATAGCCGGGAAAACTCGCTGGGATAGTATTGATCCATGAAGGTAATGATATGCCTCGGAAACGCTTATTACTGTTCTGTTAATGATTACATACATTTTAATCTATAACAGTTTAACAAAAAGTGCTATTTAGGGATGCTTTTTTATGAGAATAGTTTGTACAAAAATAACATCTGGCTTTTATTTTATCCCCTAAATTAAAAAAAAAAATCATTCCATTGAGTGGACGTTTTGTATTATTTTTTCCAGTGGGGTCATCTTTGTAAACGATATTTGAGAAATGAAAAAATGCCAGATGATGGTCCTACAAGGACATTCTGGTGGGGCTTGTGGGTCTCTTTAGAGGAAAATGAGTCACGCACCCCTGCATTTCAAAATCCCAGGCCTTGCTAAAGAAGATTGAAGATGCTTTGATCCTCTCTGTTGCACCACTGTGGTCATGGTGGTCCAATTAGCGCAGTTAATGTCACAATCACACTGTTTTGTTCTTTGCTCACTCAAGGGTGGTGTGTAGTTTGATCAGATTACGATAGGTGAATCACAGAAAGGTAGAAATGTATTATGCCAGATATACACGTACTGACTGCAAATGTATCCATGCCCTCTGTACAGGTGTTTCATCCTGCACGGGCATCCTTACAGTAAAGTAATGCACATGCTTCAATGTGGCAAATGAAATACACATATTATAAACCACCTCCTATATAGCATCGGTGACGGGACGCAAAATGATGGAGCCCCCCTGAAGAATGTGAGGGGGGACCCTGGTGCCTCTCAGCTCGCACAGATAATCATTAGTCTTGGGCTCAATGGAGGCCCCTTGAAAGTTTGCTCCCCCCACACACTTAGGGGGTGTGCTTGAGAAAGCAGGGGCGCTTTCCCGAGCGTTTAACTATTTCTTATTCTATGACATTGCAAGAATTCTGCCAGGCATGCAGTGGCATGGCTTAGAGGGTGAGGGGGGCCCCTCTAAATCATGAAACCATGCCCCCCTCCACCCCGCACCGGGGGGGGGGGCTGCGAGGGGCGTCCATTACTGTATGGCATAACATGACAGTATTGTTGTGTTTTATATCCAGAGCTGATTTTATCAACTCTTTCAAGAAACAAGGTATCTGCAGCAGTCTATTTTCAGCTGGGGGATGTGCTACTGTCGATTCAAAATGGTGCAAATGTCTCTGAAATATTTTACTTTAATGCACTCTAATGCCATTTATCAGGTTCTTTGCATAAATTGCCGGTAAAACTAGGCACTGTTTCTAAAAATAGAAAATATGTTATCTTAATTGTAAAAACAAATTGTTGGCTTAAATGATTAGATAATAAAGAAATAAAATATATCCCGAGCAACAACAGCATTGTAAATTGTGGAATATTTTAATGTAAACATATTTTTCGGTTGCAAAAGATGTGATAGGTACTCATTGACCTAAACAAATGTACAAAGATGTGAATCACTGTTTGCTTTCAATTCTGTAAATCACCTTGAATGGAATTAAAAAGTGTTCAGAAGGAACGTTCAGTGCTACATGCCAACACAGCAAGTAATAGGAGGTTTTAATGGTCAGCAAATGTACTTTAGATAAACGAAAGTGAATGCATATGTCAATTGAATAATGTATTGCAGGAAAGATAGGGAGTGCGGTGTTATTAAAAAACACGTATTGGCAAAGATAAATGAAACTTTCAAATTGAACTGATTTGAGGGTTTTTGTATTACAATGGCATTATCATTTATAATGCACATTCTATAGTAATATAGCACTACGGTATTCAGGGGCATATTATCAAGAAACGGCGTTAAAATTATCGATAATGGGCTTGATAATATGCCCTGGAGAATTCCCATAGAAGCCCATGATCTGGTGTGAACACGGGCTTCTATTGGAATTCTCTGCGGCATATTATCAAGCCCATTATCGCAGCTTTAGCGGCAGTTTTCTGCAGCTAAAGCGACGATTATGTTAACGCCGTGCTTGATAATATGCCCCTAAATTAGCTTTCTGGTGCAAAAAAATAGCAGACAATTGTTCTCTGCGTGTCTCTGAAGGTGAGAAGGAACATTCACAGTCACTGAGCTACTCTGTGCAAAGCTTCTTGTGAAACAACATATCTATCAGGCGAAATAAAATAAACAGCTTCGAGGTGAAGGCTCAACAGTACCGACTAGCGGAAGTAAGACTAATTACAATCCCTAATAAGTGACTGTTGAAAATACAATTTTATGTGCATATAGCCTCACCTTACAAATGTATATCAAATAAGAAGGCAAAAAACTAAAAACTCCACTCTGGGATTTTTGCAACGATTTTCAGCGATGAAGGTAACTCTAAATTCTGAAAGTGATTGACTATCAACAATTAGATTTGCACTGCAGCCCACAGCAGTCTGTGCTAGCTTCCAGTTTTGCTTGTAAATATTAAGGATGACTGAGTGTTGAGGTATGCTCATGTCCTCCATAACCTTCAGTAGTCGACTAGGAGAGGTAGTTAAAGTACTTACTGGAGGTCTTTTGCTAGAATGGTTCACGATTTGAATGTGCGTTGATGTAGTTTTTAAATTAACACAGACTCTGTTGGATTGTTGTGTTGTGTTCGTGGTTTCTAAATAAACACAGACTCCGTGTGTGTTGAGCTGTTTTTAAAATCACTACATAGACTATGACATTGTTTGCACCTGAGATCCCCAGAGAGTAATAAATGAGTAGTGTTGTGGAAATTTAATATATTATCGCTGCCGCCTCGGGGGGCATATTAACAAGGCGGCGATATGAAATTATCGCCGCTTTTGCGTCCGTTTTCGGGTGAAAAGCGGCGATAATTTCATCGCCTTATCAGCAAAGACACGCTATTTTGTGTTTTGCTGATTTAGCGCCCCTTACAACAACGCCCAGCTTTGCATCTCTAATAAGATGCAAAGTGAGCGTTCCGTGCCAAAATGACTGACGAAACGTCGCTAAGCGACATTTCTCCAATTATCAAGCTGCACGCAAACAAGCAGAGCGATTAGAAAAGTACAGCTAACCACAGTTATCGCTACTTTCCTTATGCCTGCTTGTAATCTTATTTAGCCATGTAATCCAATGGGAGGTGGATTACATGACTACAACCACCCTGCCTTATCAGCAAGGTATCGCTGGTCGCAGTGCGATTATCGCTGGATTTCCAGCGATATTCACACTGTTTTCCAGCTAACGCATGGATTCCTGTCGCTTGGGAGATAAGCGTTGCTGACAGCATGCTATCTCCTTCGAGCATTAGCCTGCGATAATTATCCTCGCACTAAAAGCGCAAAGTGATCATTTTCACAGGCCCTTGCTGATATGCCCCAAAGTTTAAAAAAAACTTTTTGCAATGGCCAAAAAGAAAGGCCATTTACATGACTTTCAAATTTAATAAACAAATTAACTAAGGGGTAGCTGCCGTGAGAGAAACAGCGTATGGGGCAGCCGCGGTTGGTAGTAGAAGTAACTGCAGGGCAGTGACGTGGGGAGGGGGAGGGGCAGGGTGGGGGGTAGTAAACTATGGATTACGGAGGTTTACAGGTAAGTTAACATATAAATTAATAAAACAAATTTCGTTGCGTGCACTGCATCGCATTTGGGGATGCAGTGCACGCAACAAAATTTGTTTTATTATTTATATGTTAACTTACCTGTAAACCTCCGTAATCCATAGTTTACTACCCCCCACCCTGCCCCTCCCCCTCCCCACGTCACCGCCCTGCAGTTACTCCTACTACCGACCGCGGCTGGTATGGGGAATATGGCAACAGATAATGTATTTGTTTTTCTTATCTATTGTTTACTCCTTTAGATAGAAAATAGCATTTGTTAAGCTTGTGTGATTTCTTATGTGGGCACATACAATACAAATTGTGATACCATCACAAACAGTATTGTGAAAACAATGAGTAACATATTTGACTTCCCACCTTTTGGATAATCCTATAAATTTCATATGCGGCCACACGAGCACTGGCAACACTTTGAACATTTGGGGCACTTTGCCCAAACGTGAATGAACCCATTGTCACTGCGAGGAAAATCTGTAAAAGAAAAGCAAAATCAGTTAGTAAACAAAAAATTTACATTTTGGCAAAACAATGTATGCATCAAAATAACAATACTTCAATTAACTCCTAGATAAACAATGAGCTCTAGGGTGAATGCAGTTGCACATTAAGGACCTTATTATGACCCAGTCTGGGTGGCTCTTGCACCACACAATGTGGTCCAGGAGCGATATAAACGATAACCATATTTTTGAAGCAACGCAAATCCACTTTGCTTTGACTTGAATAGCTTAAAATATCTGGAGTAAGGCAACTCAGCGCAAATCGCTGCACTGCATTACTCTCCGCAAAGGTGGTGTTCTATGGGCATTGCATGGGTGTTCCCAAGCAACTCCCATGGCAGTTGATGCATTTCCAGATTTACCATACCTAGCAACCTGGGGATGCACCAAAAAGATACACCTCCCCCGGAGTGATGTAACAAGAAGAAATATCTTTATTTCACCTTGTTTTTTCCTCTTTCTATGTGTGCTGCATTTATCCTGGCTCAAATTATCAATCAAGACCATTAAGGAAATATGTGCACAAATAGGCTTCTTCCAATTGTTATTTTATAGATTTAGTTGAATGCCAAATCAATCATTAAAGAAACAAAAAAGTTAGTTGGTGTCAGAAGCCAAGTTCATCAATAAATCCAATAATTGAATGTGACTTAAAAAAATTAGGTAGCCACAATACATTTGGAAAATAGTCAATTTAATAATAAGCACTAATACAAAAATACCCCACAACATCTAGCCCTCTTTAGTATAGCAACAATTGGTTCTGTTGGGTAAGAACATTTCTTTACAATTCAAAATATTTGTGATATCAATGTAAACTACAAATAAGGGCTGACTAATTATTCAAAAGGAGGAACGACTCAAATGACATACATTTACAGTGAATAAAGAGCCCAGGTGAAGAATGTTGACTGTGTATGTACATGGACGTGAAGAGATTTTTCATGAAAAAGGAAGACATTTTACAAGTCCAAACAATATATGTTTCCAGTATCTCAAGTCCAAGCAAAAGAATTGCTTAATGATTCAAGGCCAACAAGATCTAAAGATGATTGGACAGATGTATTCGTTGACGTTTCGACCCTAACAAACCAAACGCAAAGGTAAGATAATGTCATGGCGGGTCTTCTTCAGGACAGGGGAACAGGAGGTCAGACAGCCTAGAGGGAAAATAATTCAAATGAGAATGTGTTACACAGATTACTGGTAAAAGAAAACTGGTCAGATGTGCAGATAAACTCACCCAAACCATATGTATTAATGGATTCTGATAACAGGAATTCAAGGCACCATGCTGTTCATGAGGTAGGCGGGAGAGATGGGACTCTTAATTAATAAAGGAAAGGGGGGGCTAGTTAGTCTGAGCTCAACCAGGCTGAACCATGATCAAGGAAACACGAATGCCAAAGAATCATACCTGAAAATTAGGATTCTAACTGATTGTGTGGGGTGAAAGTGCTGTGTCGGTAATCACCTAGAGTTAAACAATGAAGTACGTGAGTGCCTAGAACACGCACTGGTGGTGATATGATAAATTATGCCAGTATCCAATGAAACATACCTTGGTACGTAGAAAAAGTCCAAGAACGATGTCTTGAAACTTGTGGCGAGGATTTATTCATACAGTGATACTTCGATGCTTCATATCAATTACAAGGCATTTCTTTAAACAATATACATTTCTGTGAATTAAAGTAATTTAAGCCATCAAGGATTAGGCTAAAGGTTGTGTGCGCTCATTAAAAAGGAAGTCCATGGAATTCTGCTGAGTTACATAAAAACTCTGTGTGATTCCGTAGAGTTACATGAGCAGGGAGAATTGGCACTTTGTGCTGATTTTTAGCACCAGGAGCTTGTTCTGCACTGCAAAATCAGCACGAATGGCACGGCGTGGTGCACCAGAGGGCATTGCTTTCTTGGTGTCGCTCGAGTCGATTTTTGACTCGAGCTGCAGCTTTCTCACCATGAACAGTCACACCTGCCTGCGACCAGCCGCTCTTGCGAAAATCTCACCGGGTGGCGTCCTTGTGCTTGAAAATTGCACTACAGGAAGCATACTTTCGCTCATGCTCCAACTTAACGCTGGTGAGCCGTTCGCAAGAAAAAACTCCTCCACTCGGCAGTTGACAAGGTTTTGCCAGAACTCTGCATTACAAGCATAATGTGGAGTGGGCAAAACTCAGAAAACTTAATCAGGGGAACATAATATATCACCCACCCTAATTGTAATGGAAAGTAGACATTAAAATCAAACAAATGTATATGCTTAAATATATTTAGATATATGCTGTTAGAATTTGGGTCTCTAGTTGACATGGGTATACACCCTGTCCAATTAGGTACCACAATCCTAGTCTGTGTATGCTAGATACACACTAAAAGATAACTTGCACCCTTTCTCTGGTTCCTTGGCACAGAGCAATCAGGTTTATCTAATGAAACAAAGTGTAAAGTATTTGTGCAACACACACACACACACACACTGTAACACAATGAAAACATCACAAAAAGAGTCCATACAGATTTAGACAAAATAGAGAATATTTTTATGAGAAAATTAAGACCAAAATTACAAAAAAGCAATAAGTAGAACCGGAGTTATGAATGTTTAAAGAATAAACCAAAAATAGTGCTTAGAAGTCAATAGCACTAAAAGGTTACTTGAGGTCACGCAAGACCAAGGTAAATCCAACGTTCATGTTGACTGAACGGTTGACTCAACTTTACCATTACAGAGGATTTATATTTACCATTCTAAAGATATGAGACATGATGTGACTCCTTTCTTATCAGGAATTATAACTTAACAGTGTTTTAAGGAATTCCCAATACTAGCCTATGAGAGGAGTAGGCCTCACAGTAGTGAGAAACTAATTTAGCTGTTTGTCACTATCGGTACGTGTAAAATGTAAGAGTACATGTCCTACCTTTTAGCTACACAGCACCCTGCCCTTAGGGAGACCTATGGCCTACCTTAGGGGTAGCTTATGTGTAATAAAAGGTGAGTTTAAACTGCACACACAGGCCCTGAAATTGCAGGTTTGAGATAGGTTTGAAAAGCTACTTGTGTGGGAGGGACAATCAGTGCTGTAGGCTAACTAGTAGCATTTAGATAATAAGTCTGAGACTATGATATGCCACTTTGCAAGGGACTTACATTTAACCTAATTATGCCAATCAGCTATCCACCAAAGTCAGCGTTTTTATGGGAGAAGCATGTGCACTTTATCACTGGTTAGCAGTGGTGAAGTGATCAGAGTCCTAAGGTGAACAAAAAGATACAGCAAAATGTGGAGATAAGTAGGCAAAAAATTGGGGTAAGACCATCATAAGTCTGAAAGGTCTAACATATTCTGATTCTGTTATTTAACAAGAGAATACACAGGCCTTTCTCCATACCCACATTTATATTTATGTTATGATTTAAACACATTTTATCAAGTAATATAATCTTGCTCCTAGTGCAATTTTAAATATTTTAATTTCTCTATTATACAGCAAAACACCATAATATGTTGTGGTACATACCATGTCCACTCTGCCAATTGTATAGATATCTTTTTCATCGACGGTTAATTTTGTTCCATACCATATTCCAAGTCCATAGGTTGCCAATGTAAGCAACTGAGAGATTCCCATTGACAAATAAGTAGCAAGTGCTTTCCTCATGGCAAATTTTTTTGCAGCACATAAATTGACTTCATAACTGTGAAAGGAAAATGATGATGATTGAGTTAGAACATCACATGCTCAAATTAATAGATTATTATACAAAAGTGCATGCCTTCCTTTGTTCATGATAAGTATAAAAGATGCTTCCTTTAGAATCCAACGGAGTTATTTGCTAATATTTTGCAAGAGTTCTTGCATGGTTAAAAGTGATACAAAGAAAGTGTTGTTTATTACCACTTAAAAGGCAAAGTAATGCAACCCTTAGGAAATCTAGACTCAAAAGTATGTCAAAAAGGTATTTCAAACTTCTTCGTGAACATTTTTGCTGGAACACACTGATCAGTAATGGCTTCATTAGAAATAACGTATGCCCCAGGGCAGGCACAAACTCACAATAGTCCTGCTGGCAGCACATTAGTGGAAAGTGAATTGGCTCTTTGAAGCAGTTGCTCTGTCTTTCACATTGTAGGCAGTACCCAGCCTACATTTTAAAGGAGAACAGAGATCCTGCTGTAGGCGAGTTCAGTGAGTAACTACACCCTTCTGCATTAATAGGACACCATTTGCCTCTCTTGAAGGGGTTGCCCTCATTGGGCCCTGAGTCCATAATATGGTGTGGCTGCAGAGCCAATTTTTTGCCCTCATTTGGTGTTGCCTCCATGCAATTGAGGGACCAGTCCTTTAGGATATCACCTGTGCTCAATGTGTGGATGTTATCTGTATTCTAGAAGTGGTAATGGATACTTCTGGCATGTCTCAAGATATCATCATCAAAGTAAATTAAATGTAGGCAAAAACAAAATTGCATTTAACAAAATATCCTTATTACACACGCTTTCTAATGAAAACAGTTTTTAAAATGTGTATATTGTTAGTTTTAGCAAATAACCTTTTCTGCAATATTCCTCCAGAATGTATGCCATTTTTTTGACTCTTTTTTGTTGGTTTTAGGACTTTGTGCACTTTATCATTACTAAATCATAGCTTCACCTCTAAAACATGTGTTGTACTTTGAAACTCCCTACTTGCACTATTTAACTTCCTCATTAGTTCACGAGAAATAGTCTTTGAAGTGCACCTATGGCAGGAAAGTTAAATGGCATGTGTGGGATGCAGTGTGTATTTACACCAGGGGTGGGCAGAACTCATTGAGTTTCACTCCATGGAATTTCATGGAGTTTCCCTTCGTAGAATTCCACAGTTACATGAAAACAATGCGAGATTCTGCAGAGTTCCACACATGAGCAGAAATCAGCACGTTGCGCTGCTCATGCTGATTTTTCGCTCTGGGAGTTTGTTCCATGCTGAAAAATCAGCGCAAATGGCACCACACGGCGTGCCAAAGAGCGCTGCTTCTCGATTTGGTTATGCTGCAGTTCGAGCAGATTTTATACTCGAGCGTCAGCTTTTTCACTGCGAATGGTCGGGACTGCCTGAGACTGCCTACGTTGGCAAAATCTCACCTGGTGCCCTCTTAGCACCCAAAAATCAAACTACGAGATGCCTTTTCGCACTTGCATAAATAACTTACAGTTGGCGAGCTGCGTGAGAGATAAAACTCCACCCCACGGCGGTTGGAGGAGTTTTGCTAGAACTCTGCATTTGTCTCATCATCACACATAGTGGGCAAGACTCTGTGAACTCCACCGGCGGAGCAGAATGTATCACCCACCCCTAATTCACACCACCAACAAATATGAAAAACATGTTGTTCTACTGGGAACATCGCTGTGCTCTGGTTGGGATGCAGTTTAAATGCAGCACAATGGCACAACATGGAAAAATGCCTTTGCAATGAAGAAAAAACCTATTCATATGGATTTCCAAGTATCCCCTAAAGGATGCCTTGTAATCTCACAGGTACAATTTCAGACTGACAGCAATAGAGCTCAGATACCCCAAGCGGGTCATACCAATCAATGAGTTTACCTTCGGTAGCAGTTTTTTTATGGAAGACAAAATCTTCCTGTTTTCAAAATCCAAGCCTGTGCTAGTGAGGAAGCTTTAAAGTCAGATACATCATTGTTGAGCTAATAAAAAAGTCAAAAGCTCAGAGTAGAATAAACGTGGATTGCATAGCCAGTAAAGCTGCTCTGCGGGTCAGATATATTTGCCACCTCGTCCCAATTCAAAGTTTAGCATTCAAACATAGTCATTTTTTTAAAGTTGAAATCCTCCAGTGGGACCAGGCTAGAAGGTATAGGAAGGCAAGGCTCCACAACGCCAGGTGCCAGCAAAGTGTGGTCCCACTGAACCAGTTTACAGCACAACATAATAAGCACTGAGTGGGATGAACCTGATTTTCTTACCTTTTAAAAATGCAGCCTCACTTACTTTCCCCCTATTCTCCAAAGATCAAAAACATTTCTAAGGGCCTAATCACAAGTTTGTCTGTCTCACCACTGTACCACCGTGGCAGTGGTTCCAAGAAGACTATTGGCTTTCCGGTCTCCCACCAGCCATATTATGATGTTTCAGATTGGCTGACAGTCTCTTGGAGGTGGTGTCCCGAAAGAGTGATGTTTCACTGCTGCAGAGATAGATAAGTAAACGTGTATAGCTGAAACACACATAAATATATTGTGTATGTGTCATAATGTACATGTAGGTCATGTGTAATGTATGTTTTGTTGCATCTTAAATATAACAAACTGTTACAATGAACTGTAAAGGAGAAGGGACAGTGAAACCTATCTTTGCATCTGTGACAACGGGGCTGCAGAGCATCGCAATCTAGTATCAGCAGAACAGGATGGATCTGGACAATGGCATCCGACACAGATTCTGAAGTGGAACCCCCCTAAAAATGAGAGCTTTCACCTCTTTTCTGTGCTTTTCAGATGACTTTTGAATGGCGGAATGCTGCCATGAACAGCTTGGTGGAAGGTCAGATCATAATCCAGATGACATGAACCTTGGTTGGACTGCCTTCAAGTCCTGTCTCTGGCTTTCCCACCATAGATGCAGTGGCAGGCATCTCAGAGGTGGTGACCGTCCAGCGTTGGTCTTGTAGCCAAGTTCCCACAGGGATCATAATCATTGGGTCGAACCACCAAGGCAGCGGGCGGGAAGACCACCGAAAAGCGACAGTGGTGTCTTTCCACCAAACTTGGAATCAGGCCCCAAGTCTCGGCTTTTTCAAAGGTATGAGAAAGTTTGTTTTTGTCAGTCATGCTAGGCACCAGGTTTCTCTGCAGCTAGGTCACATGCAGGGTCCGGTATTCAGCAGTTAGCTGGGCCCCTCTATGATCAACTTTTTATGTCCTTCAATTAGAAAAATAGAAGGCCATCCACTTGGCCCTTGGAGATACATTTCAGTCCATGGGTGTCAACAGTAGTTAGGAGCAATTGAGTCTTTGAGTTCTTGTGTGAGTCCTCTTCTTCCATCAGGAGTCAAGAGTCTTTTTTCATCAGGTCCTTGTTCTTTAGAAGTATTCTTCCAAGGTCCACAAATGGTCTGAGGATGTGGCAGTGGAGGTGCCAGATTTAGCCTGTGAACTAGCCAGTGATTAGTGAAACTCTACCAGCAATCTTTAATTACTTTCTCACAGCCCGCATCTAATTTTGCAGCACAGAACCTTTGCTTTTCTGTAAAATTAGCCTGGTACACCTGTTTCAAGATGGCAAAATCCAGCTGCCACCAGGCAAGCTGGTCTTCAGCTTGTGAGTATGCATGGGCGTAATTTTAAAAGCATGGCGTGATATGCATTATTTTTGTGATTTTGTGGTACAAAATCAGGGCCAGACTGACTACCGGGCGTTTTGGTGTGCTGCCGAGCTGGGGCTGATTTCACTGCGGTGGGAGCTGATTTCGTTGATGGGGACCTGCGTTTGCTCCTGAATAAACAAAGCAAAACGAATGGTTTTAAGCACACACAGGTCCCCGTCAACGGAATCAGCCCCCAGCTTGGCAGCACACCAAAACGCCCGTTAGCCAGTCCGGCCCTGTACAAAATGTATGTGCAGGTACCAAGATTACACCAGTAAACCATTCTACTTAGCGATACTCCAGTTTGGGAAGAGTTTGTAACCAAAGGTGCACTTAAGCAACGAATTGGCATGAGTATGAGAGGCATCTTCACAATGCAACTAGCATCTTCCCAACGAGAGAGTCAGTTCCTTCAAGAGGGCAGTCAAACATTCCACGTTGAATTTTTACTATAATGGAATGAGCTGTTAATTGTTTAATGCTAAATAACAAATCTGAACACAAACAACAGTTCTTCTAATGCAAGAGACCAGAAAATTAAATTGAAATTACATTTTGGGATTTAATTCTTATCTAAAGGAGAATTTTCTGAATTTGAGCGTGAAAAGTATTTTTCTTTTTTCTTTTTTCTCTTTAAATAGAAATAAAGTGCCATACATACAGTAGCAATTTCCTCTTTTTGACCTCAAAGCTCTTCCATCTGCTTTTTTCAATGATGTCATTCAATATGAAATGAGTGATGGAATATGTGAGGTTATAAGCAGTGCATGGCGAATGTGCAAGTTATAGTTAGTTCAATAAACAAAACTGTAGTATGACAGTGTTTTTTTTGTTTAAAAAAAATACTGTTTATAGTATCACAAGGCCTTTCAAAAATGTCACTTTAACTATTCTTTCTGTGAATTCCTAGTTATTTGTTAATGTAAGCCAACATAGTATTACCACACCTAATCATAGTATCACTTTCACCTTTATTTTTTTCAGTGCCTTTCAGACTGTGGGCCTGTATCTGTGTGTTTTAAAACATGTCACACAGGGCACGATCACAATGAAAAAGGTGAAAAGACTTTAAAACTTTTAACATGTACAAACTACCAGTCTATAAATTTTAGTTTCTACTTCACAGAAATTGACATAAATCAAAAATGTAAATACAGGAATCAACAGTATATATAATCAATCATTGTGCGTGTATGTATAACCATGGTTGTTTTTTCCTTGTAATGGAGGATCACCTAGTTTAGCTTCCAGAATATGAATAATCACACTTTCCAAAGATTAACACTATTAATTCCATTTCTACATCACGCAATTACTAGCAAGCTCATATGTATAATACCATCCTTTTTTTCTGAGGTGGCCATTGGACATGCATTCGGAGTCAATCCAGGGTACAGTACCCTAATTACATATAGGCTAAATCAACATATATGCTGCACTTCAGTAAATCATTAGTACATCATAATTCAACAAAATCAAATATATATATATATACACATATACAGTGAAAAAAAACCCAAAGGTTACAGGGACATTATAGTTCGGAAATATAATTTAAACAACCCTTAGAAATTCACTGATAAAGACTAAGGTTACAGGGACATCATTACAGTCAGGCTCACATTTGACTTCTACAAAACCAGAGAAATTCAGCAGTTATAGTTACCTGAGCTAACTTTAAATCATGCCTGCAATGCACTGCTTATGACCGCACATATTACATCACTCATGACATGGTCAGAGACATCACTCATGACATCTCAAACGACATCCCTGATAATACCACTGATAGCATCTCAAATTACATCACTAATGACATCATCAAGTGAACCACTTACACATCCACTTACATCCATATACAACATCCCATACAGTATCACACAACCACTGACTTAACCATTCACAGGCCCATAGAAACACTCACACACCTACTGATTGATCAATCCCAATCCGGCTTCAGAAAAAGCCACAGCACGGAAACCGCCCTCCTTGCCTCAACAGACGGCATCTGCACCTTAATGGACAAAGGAGAAACAGCAGCCCTCAACCTCCTGGACCTCTCAGCGGCATCCGACACAGTCTCTCACCATACCCTAGTACGCAGACTCCACCATGCAGGAATTCAAGACAAGGCCCTAGACTGGATCTGCTCCTTCCTCACAGGCAGAATGCAGCGGGTCAGACTCCCCCCTTTCCTCTCCGACCCTACACCAACGACCTGTGGAGTCCCCCAGGGGTCATCTTCCAGCCCTACGCTCTTCAACGTCTACATGGCTCCGCTCTCCCCCATTGTCAGAACCTATGGACTCAATATAGTGTCATACACAGATGACACCCAACTCATCCTCTCCCTATCCAACGAACCCAACACCGCCAGACACAACTTTCGAGAAGGCAGGGAAGCCGTCTCCAAATGGATGAAAAACAGCTGCCTTTTAACTAAACACCAACAAAACAGAAGTACTCATCATGGGCCCACACTCCGATGCCTGGAATGACACCTGGTGGCCCCACGCTCTCGAAAGTCCGCCCACCTCCACGGACCACGCACACAACCTGGGAATCATCCTGGAGTCCGAACTCAAAATGGACCACCAGATCAATGCCGTCTCATCCTCCTGCTTCCACACCCTCCGCCTCCTACGTAAGACCTTCAAATGGATCCCCCTTGAACATAGAAAGACCGTCACTCACTCCCTGGTCACCAGCAGACTCGACTACGGCAACGCACTCTACGCCCGAATAAACAAAAACCTCACACTCAAGCTACAGAACATCCAGAACGCCGCCAAAAGACTGGTCCTCAACCTGCCAAGACACTGCCACATCTCCCAGCACCTGCGCACACTCCACTGGCTCCCCATCGAAGCTAGAGTCAACTTCAAGATGCTCACCCACGCTCACAAGGCCCTCCACGATTCCGGACCAGCATACCTGAACAGCAGACTCAAATTCCACGCACCCCAAAGGAGCCTACGATCAGTCCAGCTCTCCTACACTGTTGTCCCCCGCACCAGAAAGACCAGATCAGGCGGCCGCTCCTTCTCCTTCCTCACGGCCAGAGCCTGGAACGCCCTCCCACTCCACTTCAGACAGACATCTCTCCCCATCTTCACAAGAAACCTCAAAACCTGGTTCTTCTACAGACCCCATCCTTGATGGACTGGAACCTGTGTAACCCCCTCCCCCAGTGCCTTGAGACCCTTACGGGTGAGTAGTAGCACTTAACAAACGCATGATTGATTGATTGAATCAAGGCACTCACACATAAACACACCCATGCACACAGTAACCAAACCAGTAACTCACATAAACAGACACTAATGCACTGACCCACTGAACAATAAAGGTACTCACACATCAAGACATATAGAGATGCAAACACTTACATACTCACACATCCACCTATACAACAACTGACACACTGAGTCAGCCATACACCTACTCACACACTAACTCTCTCACCTATACAGTCACTCATATAGCCACTCACTCATTCATAAATTTGCTCTCACATGTAAACGCAAACACACTTTTCCATACATATACTAACATGTGTATTCACTCACGTATATAGTTTCTAAGACAAGCAGTCATACATTCTCATTCACAGTAACTCACCAAAACAGCACTCACACACCCATTCACTCACCCATAAATTTATTCAAGCACCCTGTTTATCACCAATACACCCAGTTTCATCTCCATTCATGTACCTGGACAACTCATGTATCCTGTTACTCACCAATATAGACACTTAGGTACCCCCATAGCCACCATTCACCCACTCATTCAGTCTCACATTCAACATTTTCAACAGCTGACATACCCGCACACAAACATACAGCTACTCATTCATCCTCTTATTCACTTTTACAGCCACTTTTCACCTACTTTCTCACCCATATAAATACTCATACAGCCTCTCACTTACTCATACACAAACTCACTCATGTATACAGTCTCTCACATACCAACTCACTCTTCTATACACCACATACACACCCACTGACTCTCCCATACAGACACTCCTTCAGCTATTTACCTTACTACATATATTTAACACTCAGTAAGTTTTAGAAAACACAATCACTGGATATCAGTAATGAGAGGTGTAATTTGAGATGTTATCAGTGATGTCACTTACCATGTCATGAGTGATGTAATATGTTAGGTCATAAGCAGTGCATTTAAGGAGTGTAGTTAGCTCAGGTAACTATAACTGCTGAATTTCAATGGTTTTGTACAAGTGAAATATGAGCCTGACTATAATGTCTCTGTAACCTTTGTTTTTTTTCAGTGAATTTCTAAGGGCTCTTTAAATTATATTGCCTAACTATAATGTCATTGTAACCTATGCTTTTTTCAGTGAATATATATGAAGGTTTCTCTAGGTGCTGCCTGAGTTAGTGCTCAAAATCTACAGCTATTCACTTCCCCAAAAACGGGTCAGTTTGAGGGGAAAAATTTGATTTGTCCATGTTGCGTTTTGGGCCAGTTCCTGTCTCGGGCACGAGGCCTACCCATATAAGTGAGGTACCAATTTTATTGGAAGACATAAGGGAATGCTAGGTGGATGAAAGTTTGTGGCTCTCCACAGATTCCAGGACTTTCCATCACAGAAATGTGAAGATTTTTGTTGTTGTCAATGTTTGTGGTTTGCAAGGGATTCTGGATAAAACACCCTGGTGAGAGCCATACAAGTCACCCCGTCCTGGAATCCCCTGGGTGTCTACTTTACAAAAATGTACAGGTTTGCTATGCTTCTTTAGATGCAGGCTGAGCTAGGTCCAAACATCCACAGCTGCAAAAAACGGGTCAGTTTGGATTGGAAAAATACGATGTATCCATGTTGCATTTTGGGCCGTTTCCTGTTGCAGGCACTGGCCGACCTGCACAAGTGAGGTACCAATTTTATTAGAAGACATGTGGAAGCAAAGAAAAGTAGGATATGTGGTATTACCAATTGAATATTGCTGCATTTTTGCCTTCCATATGTAAGCCAGTGTGTAAGAAAGAAAACATTTTGAAAGATACCCTCTAAATCATATGCTCTTATGGGTACCCACAAATTCAGATATGTACAAATAATCACTGGTTCTATACTGCGTATCTTGTGCCCATTTCAGAAATGCGTAGGTTACCTTGATATCTATTTTTGACTATATATAATTCACCATATGAGTTAGTCCATACTCAGTACACATAAAAAGGAGTTGAAGGAGTGAAGGATTGGGACAATGGGTAATGCAGCGGTGCTGTGCAGTGCATTTAAAGCCTCACACCTTTTGAGATGCACTGCAAGGGGTTGCAGTCTCCCCATCAGTGCTGGTTAAATTCTGCAGTTTGTGAACATTTGGTAAGGTGGTGCAACTGAGAGAACAAAGGTTTTTAAAGTAGTCCAGCTCCTTGCAGAGATGGCAGTGCATAGCAGCAACACCGCTATATAATTGAGGCAAAATTTCATGCCACATAATTGAGACAAAATATCATGGAGATTGTGGCCTATTTTGGGCATAAATAACCCCAGCCATGGTAGAGGAACGTTTGCTCATGGTAAGATGCTGTTCTCTCACCTTAACACTACCCCTTATTGTATATGAGATGTTCAGAGGCTCTCGGGGCCATATTTATTATCTGGTTTGCATCACTCTTGTGCCGTGCAATGTGGCGCAAATGTGACGCAAACCAAAAGTAATTTTTCTGAAGCCATGCAAAGCCACTTTGCGTGGCTTTGAATGACTTCAAAAATGTGAGAAACGCAAAGCAGTGCAAATCGATGTGTTGCATTATTCTGCACATGGCAGGAGTTCCATGGGTGTTCCCAGGTACATCCCTTCGATTTTGGCACATTTTCAGATTTACCAAACCTGATAAAACGGGGAATGTGCTAAAAAGATATGCCTCCCCACGAGAGGCATAGCAAAGAAAAATCTTTATTTCTCCTCATTTTTTTTCTATTTCTAAAGTGTGCTGCATTCTGAAAAAGTTTCTCAGGATTTATTTTGTGCAGAAAGCATGGACGGATTGGGAACCCAAAGCAGCCCTGGCAATTTAGTCAGACCAGCCCCCCCTGGGGAGGGGGGGTTGCGCTTGTGTGCACTGCTGCCTTTGATACTGGGGTCGATATTGCAGCACCAGTCCCCTGTAACAAAACCAGTCGCCACTGCTGAAAAACTGGCCCCACCCTTCCTTTTCTGCACAAAAACAATCCTGACTACAACACAAGCACCCTTGCACCAACCTGTGCTGCTGCC
Source organism: Triturus cristatus (assembly GCF_964204655.1). NCBI lineage: Eukaryota > Metazoa > Chordata > Amphibia > Caudata > Salamandridae > Triturus > Triturus cristatus. The sequence goes on along the minus strand of NC_140593.1, from coordinate 257,873,347 downwards.
AAAACGGGGCAAGGGAAAAGGACAGGAATGCGCCATATTGGATAAATACGGCACATTTGTGCCCTTTTCCTGTGATGCAGGGCAGCATAGCAAGGTGACTTTGCTGCACTGCCCTGCCTCACAAAACTCCTAAATCTGCCCCTTGGGTTATTATCTCATTTCACTTTCTTGCTGAGTGCTTTGCAAATTGTAAGTTTACTCTTAGGGTTGCATTTATAATAGGATTAGATATACAGTAAGAACCAGAACACACTTTAATCTGAATTTTAAAGTGCCAGAAAAAGAAGTGCATAAAGACAAGCTAAGGCTACAAGGGATAACATACCGGGCTACAGAATGCATCATCATTGTAGCATTAGCATATGCATGCTTTGGTAATCGGACAAATGCTTTCTTACAAACATTTTCAAAGTCACTAAATCTGGTATATGAACTGAAAATGCAAGTCAAACTCGCGTAGTTTGTCAATGCTTAGTTATTAATGTTTGCCAATGTATTCAAGGCTAATAGCGTATAATGACATGAGCGTATTTGTTTCGTGTAATTTAAAGTATTTCTTAATGTATAAATAAACTTAAATATGTTCTGGCCCATGTAGCACTCATGGCTTTTGTATAGTTATCGAGGTTCACACCTGGTTATTGGTTACGTTGGTAATTCCTCTATTGGCAGGAGACCGTCAATTAATTGTGTTTAAAGGTGCCGGTTTTGTATACTGTATGGTTTGATTTTGTATTCTTTAAGCCACTGGGTCATGTGCGAGCTGGAGAACAGCTCCCAGCTGCCTACCTCCGAACAGCATTTCATAGCACATTATAAGATAAATCCCTGGAGAGATTGGACCCTGTTGATATAGAAAGTGGCAAAATATAAAATAGTTTAACTATAAATACAGCATATTTGATTTGTTATCATTTTATTTTTTGTTTTACAAAGGTATGTAGAGTGTTACCATTCTGATTTATACTGCTTGAAAAGTCTGTTCAAACACTATCACTTACAAGCGCCTTGAAACAATTGATTTGAAAGTGTAGAGTACAGGAGTACATTCCACATTTTCTCAAATACTGTAGATATGATTTGAAATATAAAGCTTACCTTGCCAATGCTTTTTTCTGGCCATTAAAGGCAACAACAGTCCTCACTGAAGACAGAACTTCTTCTGCCACAGCTCCTGATTTTGCAGACGCAGATATTTCCTTAGCGGATATTGATCCTAGGAGCTGTAAAAGAAGGCATGTATGAAATTAGGTTAAAATAAACTCTCTCACTCCTCATCTCAGGATGTCTTCTGGGAAGTCTTTCCTTCCCTTCTCTTATTTTCAGTCCTTTAGAGCTCCTCTGAATGGTGAACACGGTTGAGGGAGGGTTTTGCCTTTTGCACTTGGGAGAAGAAGAAAGTAGGGGCGGTACATTGGCGACTACACGGACCACACTTTGATGTACACAGAGAGGCTCACATTAACATTGTATTTAGGTGCTCTCTGAAACCGTCACCTACATAATGCCTGTGTCATACCAAAACCTTGGTAATTTGTGCACAAATGTCTTTACTATCCTTTGAAACATCAATAAAAAGAGTTCAACCACAAACAAACAAATACATAAATAATATATAACATTGATGCAGACAGGGAAAAAGATCAAGGTATTGCTCCAGTCGGAGGGAGCAACATAAATAGCTGCTCCCTACGGGCAGAAGTAATTATAGCTCCCACTGCATGCGGAAGCCGGATTGGGCAGTAGGACCCTGGGTCCCCCATCATTGTGCATGGCGGATGCCCTGGGTGTGCACCGGGGCACTCACCTAAAAATAATGAGGGCCCTGGGTGATGGGGTTGCCGGGCCCATAATAGGCCCAGAGAGAGACTTAGTAGTCAAAATCCCCTTTGAAATAGATACGGCCCAGGGGATTGTGGTCCCCAAGATCAAAGTAGGCTAAGGGAGGGGAGGGGCTGTAAAAAAAAAAAAAAAAAACGACGGACCCTCGGGATGAGGTCTCGGGAGCATATAAAGCATGAGAGAGGGGGACGCACAGCCCCCGTTCCTGTTAAGTATATTTCAGTCCTGGGTGTTGGAGTCCTCAGGTGCATTTAGGCTCAGGGGGTGCAACTCGCTCCTCTCCCTTTATTTCTCAGCCCCGAGAGATGGGGTCCGAGGGGCTTAATAAGGCTTGGGTGAGGAGAGCTGTGTGAGGCACTGAATTGGCTGTCTTTGGGGGGGCTAGTCACAGTACCTTGTGTGGCTAACCCCCTGCTGCACACGGCCAAAGGCCATGCACAGCATGGAGTTGACTGCATACAGGGGTTGCACGCAGAGCCCGGACACAGGCCAAGCTTTGTGTCCAATCACGCCACTTCACATGGCTGAATGCCGTGTGCAGCTTGGCTTTGGCTACATGCAGGGGATTGGTGGCAAAAACACTAGAAATTGTCCAAAAAAAATAAAAGGCTAAAGTAACGTTATATTTAGGTGAAATATTCCATAACAATGTAACATTTTAAACACTAAAAAGCACATAAATTCACCAGTTACAGTTACCTCAAGTAACTATAACTCGCGCTCTAAGAGAAAGTTTTATTTCCCCAGAGGTGATAGAAGGTATATATGTTAGGGTCTATGCGGAGGAGTCTATGACATTGTGTCTTGGTCAACTGCATGCAGTATGTTATTGGGCTAATGTTCAAAGGCGATCACAGTGTTTCACCGTGTTTGGGCATGGTCTGTTTAAGTCAGCTGAGAAGGTGGCGGTAAAGTGTGACCTCATGCAGGTTCGAGCATTGATTTGGGTAAACAGAGGATCAACTGAGACAGGTGATGTGTTTAATAGAACAGTTGCATGCATGGTAGTCGTAAGCCTCCAGGAATGGTACGTACCCAAACTATTCCAGATTTAAGTCTGGATTTCGTTGGCCCCTATATTAATCTTTGTATTTCTGCCTCAATTCTATGTAGTGTATCTCACGCTAATAAAAGCATGGTAAAAACATAGTTGTACCAGGGTGCAATTGACATTTATCTAATTGTACTCTGCTACAGAGCGCTGCGTTTAATTCTGACCACCTTGTGACTACAGAAGATGTAGCGGCTATCAGGGGATTTGAGTTGTTATTAGTCATGAGTTCTAAGCCTCTATTGAGCTGTATCCCTAAATAAATCAGTCAGCTCTGTATCCATGTCATCTAGATCCCAGGTAGGTATGTATGTTGAGAGGGCATCCAACTTCACCCAATTAATTCTGTAGCTGGAAAATGGTGAGAAAATTTGAATAATGGATATGACTTTGGGAATGGAATTGGTGGGGTCTCCCAATGCTAGAATGATGTCATTTGCAGAAGGAAGTCTTAACAGAGCTTGCCGGACTGCCAATTCCCTTGCTGGTCAATGCTAATCACAGAGTAGAGGACAGTGATTCTAATGTCAGTAGAAAAAGCAATTAGTATCCCACCTAATCTGAATAGGACAGCCAAATATCCCTCCCATTGACGCAGGTCAAGAGTGTCTCAAAGTCACTATATTTTAGAGATACAGGTCCTGATTTAGATCTTGGCAAAGGGGAATACTCCATCACAAACATGACGGATATCCCGTCCGACATATTAAAATCCCATTATATCCCATGAAGATCATATTACAGCGGGTGGGATATCCGTTACATTTGTAACGGATTAACCCATCAGTTAAAATCTAAATAAAGCCCACAGTCTTGACCAAACCCGTCTCTCTCTAGGGTTTGGATGTGTGGAAAGGTATCATTATTTGACTCTATAGAATGCCTTCTCTGCATCCAGGGAGAGAGACAGAACCTCAGGTGGATGATCTTTAATATTCCATAGGACATGTGACAGGGTAGCCATATGGTTCATAGATGTTCTACTGTTTTTAAAACAAGCCTGAGGCATGAACCAGGGAATAGAGAACTTTACTGAACCTGCTGGGTAATATATTGGGCAATATAGTAAGGCCAACATTAATGAAGAATATACGCCTGTAGTTGGAGCATTTAAGAAGAGGCAAATCTGTCCACAATAACTAAAGTCTATATTAACAGAGAACCACCAGGGGATCTGATAGTGGGAATTGCCATTTGTGGTTTTCTCTGTTTTAAAATGTGCAGCTAAGAGGCGACCTGACTTCTCTTCTTTTTCCTCATAAAGCTTATAATTTGAGCTTTTTGATGGTATGTTCAGTTGTGTGGGGCTATCCCAGACAATTTCGGCAGTCTACAATTTTCTCTCCAGTTCAGTGGGCGGGATCATGTGTGCTGTGGTCAAATTCCTTATGTTCGGTTCCAGATGCAATATCTTAGGTTAGTGGCCTCTTTTGGCAAGAGCAACATCCCTCACCAAAGTACCTCTCCAAGTGGCTTTCCCGGAGGCTCACAGTAGTTTTTCCAGAGGCCACTAATCCCAAGCTGTTAGATAAATAGTCCTGGACTTGAGATTTTACTAGGTTTTCTTTTCAGCATTGTATACACCATGACTTTAATTCACACACCATAGCCCATCCAATTACAATCATACTAGAGAATAACTAGCGACCTGGCTTCCCAGGATTTTACAGTAAAAAATTTCAGGAAAGAGGGATCCCTGTAATAGGAAGTAGTCTAGTATAGATGAAGAGCCATGCTCACCTGACCAAAATGTGCAGACTAGCTCGGAGGAGAATTAAGCACCTGACATCAATCAAATTAATGCCAATCGTTAAGTCTTGCAATAAAATCCTGTCATCATTTATTCTATCTGCGAGGCTGGTTTTGTCAAATAATTGGTCTAAAGCAAGCAATGTTCTGGTTGTTGTCAAGCAGCATCAGATGCATTCAGCCCATGTAACAGCCTAGACAATTTGTCCAGAAACAGCCTCTTAGATAGGTGCATAGATACAACCCATAATGAGTGTGTGTTTGTTGACATGTATGTTTATCGACACATAGTGACCCTTGTCATCAGTCTAAGTATGGAATACTTTGTGGGGAAGCGAGTGACTAACAAAGAGAACTATTCTGCATAATTTAGAGTAAAGGAATGAGTTGGTGGGAGCACCATTTTAATCAACTGTACAACAACTACTGGCAGTATTAACCACCCAATCTCTTTGCAATTTGGCCGACTTGAGGCCAGATGAACAGGTTTCTTGAAGTAAATCGACATCAGCATTCTGAGCATAGAGGCCATTTTATGTTTGATAAGATGTGACAACCCACTAACATTGATTGGTAGAATGTTCAGTGGGCAGATATTCGGACTAAAGGAGGACTCTACCTGGTCCGTGACAGGAACAGGCATTCAGCTAGTTGGTATCCATTCAACACCAGTGCACACCTGAGTATAGAAAAAGGAGGGCCTTCCTCAGGACAGAAAATTGGGCATTGTAATATAAATGTTAGAAAATTATGGAAGCCTTAGAAATCTCAGTGAGTGCTTGCAGGCAGGGTCCTCTATGCAGTGGAGTTTTTATACCACTCTCCAGCTCTGGAAAGTAAGAACAAGGGTGCAAGAATTGAGGAAGGAACAAGGAGGAAAGGGAGGAAAGGTGAGTGGGCTCCACTAGCAAGTAAGAAGGAAAGGATCTAGTTGCTACTACTCTGTGGTCTTTGAGCTATCCACCTGTATCACTTGGCAGGACACTCTTAGACAAGACTGAACAGCAAACTGGTACCTGGTTCCCAGTACACGGTGCATATTAAGGGCCACTATTGGGTGGCTAGGCATAATGCATTTCTATGCATGTGTAGCTGCAATAGATTTGAAAAGAGGGGTCTGTAGTCACTCAACACAGTATATAGCAAGGTCTAACAATAACTGACAACCATTCTAAGCAGAAATCATAATTACATTGCAAATCAGAAGACAACAAAGCATACACTAAATGAAGAGCGACTGTATGAGGAAGCATCATGCAAAAGGAGGGCTGCAAAGTGGTGTAACAGCATGGGAAGAGACCCTCAATGAGTTAGTCAGAGAATCCCAGGCAGTATACTTCTATAAGTGAATATGTTAGCAACAGTCTGCATGAGTCCAGTGAGCATGCTTGCTCATAGCGTGCCATTGACCGGGACGTGCGTGGTGATTGTGAATTATCCTGATCATTGTGTAGCTTCTCCAGAATTTTATTCTGGCTTTCCCAATTCAAGTGTCTGTGTTGTGTTCTTCCTTAGCCTAATGATCCAAGGTGATCAAACCAGTGTTTATTAGTAGAGGGTGGTTAGAAGTACAAATTCTTAGTAATTTAGGCCTGGGCGTAGTTGGCGGAGTTTTGCTACGCGGAGCTCCGCAAAGTTGCAAAAGAACTCCGCAAACTTCCGCGATTGGCGGAGTGCAGTGCGAACTGCAGTTTGTGCTGGTATTTCTGCTGCTCGGGTAGAAATTCTACGAGAGCGGCAGCTCGTGAACTTACCGCTCGCGATCGCGAGCAGGAAAATACTCTGCTGCACATTGCAAAGCAGAGTTTTCTGCACTCTGCGAGCTCCGTGGAGTGCAGAAAACTCAGCAAACTCCGCGAACAGAGCGAAGTTCACTGCCCAGGCCTACTTAGTATCAGTATGAAAAGGTTTAGTTTCCATGTTCGACAGTTCCAGAAAGTCCATATAGTTCCCCAAGACCTACGATTCATAAAACCTTTTGGTGGTGCCTTGTGGCACCACAAATATAATGGTAGGTTCAAGTAAACCATATTTTCCATTCTGTTTCCGTAGGCGTGATGGGAGAGCTAGGAACCCTTACCGCATTGGTTGATCTCATTGAAGCATTCTGCTGACTAGTTTATTGAGTGCCAGAATTAAGAACCTAAGCATGGAAAAGAACAGGGTTTTCACTGTATTAGTGTAGGTGGCATGTTTCATCATAGGGGTCCTCTCAATCCGTTGCGGATTGAGGCGTGCTGCGAAATTACGTAGGAGCACTTCATTTGAAAAATGTGTAGTGCAGTGATGTGGAGTCAAAAGGAAAGTGGGTTAAGAATACCTAACTAGTGGGCTAATACTTAATTCTTGCTCCTAGTTGGCATGTTTAAAAACAGGGTTAATACTGGGGAAAACCAGACTATAACGAGTATAGTGTCTCTAGTATTGGGTCGACATGTTTCGAGCTGTCACCTAATGCTCTTCTTCAGGACTGTACAGGGACCAGCCCTGTGAGCACCAATCCTATAGTATCCTGTGAATAAGGAAACTGAAAATGGTAAACGAAAAATGCCCACCTAATGTGTGTGCACTAGTGTTTCAATACATACGGTTATATATTGATGCATAGTATCTGTAGGAAATAAAAAAAGGACAATTAGAAAACGCTAGCCTACCAGCCAAGCTGGCAGGCACTACATGCAAACGGCGTCATATCCTGTTAAAAGTTCACCTCTATAGTGGGTGTAGTTATCAGCTACCTCGTGTCGTCGTCCGTTTTGGGAAAACACTTAGCACACATATCTGGTGAAAAACGTGATTAAGTGTAAAATAAGAAAAAACGTGAAAAAGACACCATGTGACTTACAACACATAATACATGTACATATTTACATGTTAATGCCACATACTTTTGTTAAGGCTGAAATGTGCCCCATGGTCTGGAGGGGTTGAGGGGCTTGTAGTCTCAACATAAAATAGTAAAAATGACTAACCCTGGGCGTAGTTCGCGTAGCTGTGCTATGCATAGCTACGCGAAGTGCACTATGCACTACGCACGCTACGCGTAGCTACGCGTAGCTACGCGAACTGCGTAGTGCGGTAGGGAAATGCTGTTTGCAATGATTGCACAGTGCCGGATGCTTGTCCGCACTTACAATCATTGCGAACGGCATCATACACAGTGCAAGCGGTCATTTTCTGACGCTCGGGTAGATTTGTCCTCGAGCGGCAGCTTTCTCAACGTAGACTGGTAGTTTCTCATCGCGAGCGGTCGCGAGTATACGCGACCACTCGCAATGAGAAACCTAACCTCCCCGCATTGAGAATCTTGCCGGGAGGTTTATTTTCCACGCTCGCGATCGGAAACTTGATGTTGCCGATCACGAACAAGGAAAAAGTCTCGCCGGGAAGTTGATTTTGCTCGCTCGCGGTCGCCAACTTGACGTTGAGGACCGCGAGCGAGAAAAAAATGCCCGCTACGCGTTTTTGCACTGTGCTACGTGTGATTCGCGTAGCGCCTAGTTGCGCAAACTACACATACTCCGTGAGCGTAGCGTAGTTTTCCGTCCAGGCCTAATAATGACAAGGGTTTCTGGTTAACATTGCCTGTCAGGTAAAAAAAAGTGGGGGAAGTAAATGGGGATTGCCCGATACCTCCAAATCATCTGAAAAGCCTCAATTCATGCTCTGGAAGGAAGGCTGTAAAGGAAGAGGTCAGGAGACTTACTTCATCAAAGCACACCTCACAGATAATCACCTACTGGCACTCTGTATCCGCCTAGTCATGATGCAGTGATGACTAGACCGTGCACTTTCAAAGATGGCCAGCGAGGTTGGCTGTGCTGCGGGCCATATTACGTGGATGCGGTCTCCCAGGGTGCCATTAGGTGATTATCCGTGAGGCGTACGTTGCTGAAGTAAGTCTCCTGACCTCTTCCTTTAACCCCCCTTTAACCTCCTTCCTTGCCCTCCCTTCACCCTCTGACCTCTCCTGGCACACACCAACAAAACCATCATCTGCATGAGGTAGCTAAGCTATCGGTGCTTTAGGTGAATTGGGGGAAGTCCGGGGTTGTTTTTATTCCGAGTTAGTCACTGCTCAGCCAAAGACTGACCAGTGGACTATTGTCCAAAATTAGAGACATTTCTAGTGCAATGCAGGGCGACACAAAGTTACATTTGAAAATCACAAGATTTCTGAAAAGGAAACAACAGACCCGCAGACCTCATTTTGGCAAGCATCCAGATGTGTTTGTTCATCCTCTAGACTCTACATTTTTCTTAGGGCCACTTAGGCTTGTACATCCTGTTTTCATTGTATATGCCTAGATTCTGATCTATCCTATCTGTTGTATCCTACTTCATTTCACCCTTACATACTCTGCAGTGCTTGAAAGTTTTAATCACTGCAGAGTATGTGGGGCGAGTGTTATGCAGTGGTTTCTAAACTTTAAAAACCACTGCATAATTTTCAATTCCATCGGTCTACTACAAATATGCACATTAAATCAATGCAAGATTTTATTCCAAATCTAGACATTAAAGTAATTGGAAAGTGGGATTGGATTAAAAATCATAATTGCCCTCTCCCACTCTTAAGAATCTTAGGAATTCAATTTTCCATGACATTTTAGGAGTCTCCTTACTTGTGTTTTATAACCAAGCTTTAAATGCAGCATTTAACCTGTCCTAAAGACTACAGGCCCCCAATACCGTATCGAAATCGTTTTAAATGTAACTTAAAAAAAAATATAAGTAAATTCATCATTATCGGCCTTTACTTACTTTAGACGAAATTGCTGCTGTTGCTGCGAGTAATGGGCAGATAGATAAAATTACCAATGTTAATTTCCAGCCGTATGCAAATCCAATGACGATCCCTGCCACAAAATTTGAAAGATACTGCGCAAACATGGATACTTTGTCTCCAAGGCCATCACGAATGGTATTGATGTCGCTGCGAGAGAAACATTGGTTAAGAGGGAGCGAGAGCAGAAAAACAGGGAGATGAAGAGAATGAATGAGAATTCAAGTTAACTTTTTTCCATACAGAAGGTTAAAACATGCTAAAACATTATAAAGGGGGAATGCTGGGATTCACTTTACATTGCTGACTACTCAATCAATAAAACTTGTTAAAGATTGCATTACAAAGTTTCTGATTGGCTGTCTCACTGTCTACATTCAAATTGATATGTGAGCGCAATCAAGGAAAATGGAGCTTGTCCCCTGCTTTGGTAGTAAAAGACGGCTGTAATTTAAGTATTCAGAAAGCCACTTGCCATGGGTGACAGGTGTGTCCTACCACAGCATGCAGGCGAAGGCGGGGCATAGCCGCAGGTATAAATAAAGGGGTGTCTTCCCTCTCGGGGTGGAGTCCAGCCCACAATTCTTGTGTGCAGGATATCATTGACCTTGTCAGCATGTGTTTGCTTCCCCCACCTCGCAGCTCCATCTGAAGGTGGTCTGCCCTCCTGAGCCCCAGGCTCGTAGTCAGAGGCCCTCCTCGATCTGCAGGCCCCCGTCTGCGCCTTATCCCTGTGGGCCCAGTGGTGAGCTTTTGTTCTGTCTGCTGTTATTTCTTTTCTAATCTTTTTATTCTATTGCTTTTGTTTCTTTTCTTTTACTTTATTGCCTTTTTCTGTATTTTTTGTGCTGCCTCTTATTTTCATTGTTCATTTCTGTTCTTTACTCGCACTCCCGTTCCCCCATTCATGCCCGGCTCGCTCCCCACGACCCCGCCAGCTTCCAAGCACCGTTGTCTCGCCTCCCAGCTTACCAGCCCTTCCGCCTCCCCAACTCTACTTAATGGTGGTACCGATAGGCATGCCAAAGGCAAGCCAGTCTGTGCCTGCCTGTGCCTGGACAATGCCATGGACCCTGGTTCCCGCACCCTTCACCGTTATGATGCCAGCACCCTACTCACATTCAACCCCGGACATTCCACCATCTGCCACCTGGCATCACCGAAGAACACACAAAGCCCATTCACCTGCCACAACTGTGCCTTCTCCTGCCTCCGCACACCAGACTCACCCATTGCATGGCTCTTAAGAACTGACCCCGACCCCCTCAGCTGCATCCTACTCAGCGCCCGCTCCCTCAAAAGACATATCGTGGAGATCCTGGACCTGCTTGACTCCATCTTTCCCGATGTGGCCTTCTTCACTGAAACCTGGTTGAACCCCACCTCAGCATCATACATCGCAACCGCCAATCTCAATGGCTACAAAATCATCCACAAGGACCATGTAAATTGGCTGGGAGGAGGCATCGCCATAATACACAAAAGTACCCCCATCTCACAACCAGCTCTGATGACCACTCGCCTGACAAGGAACACATCTATTTCCAGATCCAGACCAACCTGAAAATCACCCTCCATGGCGCCCTCATCTACGGACCTCCTTGACCTCGCCTACTCTTCAGCTAAGCCATAGCCAACTTCATTGCCCACCACGCTCTCGCCTTAATGGACTACAACCTCCTCTGTGATCTCAATTTCCACCTGGACAACCTCGATGACCACAACACCTCATCCCTACTAGAAGCTCGCCACTTTTGAAGTAAAACAACTGATCTCCTCTCTGACCCACTCAGCAGGACACACGCTCAACCTAATCTTCTCCACAAACAACAATATTCCCGTCAGCCACACCTCCGAACCACATTGGACAGACCACCACTGCGTCCACTTTGCCTTTACCAAACCCCCTGTGCACCACCACACCGACCGCTATCCCCACAGAAGCTGGAACAAGGGCCCCGAAGACCAGCTCAACACTCTGGCACCCCTCAGGTTGCTCTCAGGCAAGCAGCCCTCCAAGAAAGCCAGCTGGTTCTCTCCCACCCTCCAAGAGTCCAGGCGCACCCTCAGATGACTAGAGAAAAGATGGAGGAGCAGCAAGATCATGGCAGCCTTTAAAACAGTCTTCACCGCACACCACCACCTCATCAGAACAACAAAGAGAACATCTATATATGAATGCAACAAAGCCAATGCACACAACAGCAAAGAATTCTTCCCATGGTCAAAGAATTCGCCAAAACCAGCACAGAGACAGCAGACATTCCCCCCTCTCAAGACCTCTGTGACAATCTCGCCACCTTCTTCCACAGCAAGATCAAGGAGATCTAGGACAGCTTCGCAAACCAAGACCCACCCACCCCATCAGGAACCACTGCACCAAATGGCTCCAGACCCCAGCAGACCCTGCCAAACTGGACTGCCAGCACCTCTGACAACGCCCTCAAGATCATGAAAAGCATCCACTCTGGAACCTCCTCATATCCCTATCCACACCATATCTCCAACAGAGCCAGCACCTCCATTGCACCCACACTTTGCCAAACCATCAACTGCCCCATCGAGTCCACCACCTTCCTAGGTGACTGGAATCACGCAGAGATCAACACCCTGCTGAAGAAATCCTCTGCCAACCTGACAGACCTCAAAAACTATAGACCCGTCTCTCTGCTCCCCTTCCCTGCCAAAGTTATTGAGAAAGCCATCAAGGCCCAACTATCGCCAAGTTCATCAAATCTAACCACATCCTAGACCTTTCCCAATCAGGCTTCAGAAACAACCACAGCACCTAGACACAGATGACATCTGCTTCCTCCACGACTGATGCAAGACTGCAGCCCTCATCCTCCTGGACCTCTCGGCTGCCTTCAACACAGTCTCCCATCACACCCTCTGCACAAGTCTCCATGATGCCGGCATCTGCGACAAAGCCTTAGAATGGATCGCTCCTTCCTCACCGGCCAAACACAGAGTAAGACTTCCACCGTACTGCTCAGAACCCACAGAGATCAGCTGTTAGAGTGCCTCAGGTATCCTCCATGAGCCCCACCCACTTAACATCAACTTGGCCCTGCTTGCAGCCATCGTCAGAAGTCACAGACTCAACATTGTCTCCTACACTGATGACACCCAGCTGATTCTCCCACTCACAGACAAACCCACAACCTCCAGGAGCAGCTAACACAACGGAATGAAATTGGTGACCACCAGGAAGAAGGACAGCTACCCCAGGCTCAACTCAGACAAGACTGAAGTCTTCATCCTGGGCTACACCGTCTTTGCCTGGCACAACTCCTGGTGGCCCACAGTGCTCAGAACCCCCTCCACAGATGGACCATGCAAGAAACCTCTGAATCATCCTGGACTCCTCGCTCTCAATGAACCCCCAAATCAATGCAGTCTCATCTTCCTGCTTCCACATGCTCTGCCTGCTTCAGAAGATCTTCAAGTGGATCCCCACCGAGTCCAGGAAAACAGTTACCCGAGAACTGGTCAGCAGCAGACTTGACTACGGCAACGCACTCTACGCCAGCACTACCCAAAAACAGCTTATTAACTGCAGAACATCTTGATCGCCTCCACCAGACTCTTCCTGAACATCCCCCACCACAACCACATCACCAGCCACCTGAGTGACTTTCACTGGCTACCTACCAACAAAAGAATCTCCTTCAAGCTCCCCACATATGCATACATAGCCTGCCACAATGCAGAACCTATATACCTCAGCCACAACCTCTCCTTCTACACTCCCACCAGACAACTCCGCTCCACCCACCTGGCCCTGGACGCAATCCCATGGATCCGCAAGACCACAGCTGGAGGAAGATCCTTCTCATACCTCACTCCGATTACTTGGAAATCTGTGCCTCTTCATTTCAGACAATCACCGTCACTACCTTAATTCAGGATGGACCTCAAGACCTGGCTCTCCAACTGAACAGCAGACCCACCCACCCCAACTCAGTGCCTTGAGATCTCAACTGGCTAGCAGTCATGCTTTACAAAAATCCTGATTGATTGATTTTAGTAGGGCACTGGGAGGGACTGGGTGGTCGCACTACACAGCCACAAAACAGAGTACTACAGACTTCTCACAACCCTGGGCACAGGTGTCAATGCACCTGCTGCACTATTGATAGAAACACACTAGCTAGTATTCATTAAGCAGTTCTAATTTCCCTTAGCAGTATTTATTGATTTTTGTTATCGATAATGGCCTTAGGTTATTCCATGTGGTTTTGTTGTGTGTGTGTATGAGTGTATAAACAACACATTTATTACGTTTTCACTTTTAAAGAATAACTGTTTTGGAATACAGTTATAAACTACCTGTAAAATGGCTGCACATATTAACACAGTAAAAGAATCTTCCAAACCATTGCCAATTAGTATATACTCCAGCTGTGTTTGATAAGCACAAACATTTAACTATTGAATCACTGAAGTAATTTGCTTCAAAGTAATTGCTCTTGCAGTATCTCCTGGTCTTGGGTTGATTGTTTTCTGTTCAGGGAGGCTGAAGCCCCTGTCAGTTGGGGCTTGTCTTTTCCCATTGGAGCAGGGTCAAGGCTGATTTGCATATGGCATGGTCCAAACTGAGGTGGCTTGGTGGGTAAAAGAGTGGTGGGTTGGCATGCTACCCCAAGTGGTTAAACAAATTGCAAACATGTCTCCCGACACCTTTTGTGTGTTTGATTTAATGCCCTGAGTGGCCATGGGTATGTCCAGCATGGGTCTAGTGTTGAATGTGACACTGGAACCAATCAATACTTAACTTAAGATCCCCAACAGGGCAAAAACAGTTTTGGGTTGTTTAACACCAGGAGACCAGGCGAGGGGGACGTTCTGTCTCCAATACCACGGACGACAGATGCAGCGGCCAACATTGGCCTGAAATATTGTGACAAGAAAGAAACGTTATATTTGGGATTCTCTGGACTGGTCAGTCATCAATTAACTGAGCAGAACAAGAATTGTATCTCCTAATACATCAGAGACAATACATCATTATAAGAAATTGTCACGTGACTGAGCCCTGAAGAAGTCACTTGAAGGGACGAAACGCGTTGGCTACACAATGAAGAACTTATAAAGAATAAAGGATTAATGAAAAAATGTATCACATGTCTCTATGAAATTGTTTGTACTTGACTGAAATGAGAATATTGATTCCTGTGATTTAATTTGTGTTTGAAAATATAGTGTGTGCTGATCATCCTGCTACACCAAGAGATTTCCAGTGGTTAGAAAAATTGCAAGCATGTCTCCCATCACCTTTTGTGTGTTTGATATGATGCCCTAAGTGGCCATGGGTATGTCCAGACATGGGTCTAGTGTTGAATGTGCTACTGGAACCAATCAATACTTAACTAAAGATCCTCAATGGGGCAAAAAAAGTTTTGGGTTATTTGCGGTTTTGGGCTGCTTGGAGAAGTAGAGGCCGATTCTGATCTCATTAGGAAACTCTTTCGACCGAATCGGTTTCGGAATAGTTTCCAAATGAATCTGGTTCTATGAGTCTGACCGACCGATTACGATGCTTTCATACATTTTCCGGTCAGACTCGCATTGACTTCAATGGGAGCCTGTATTCCAAATGAGAACACAGGCTCCCATTGCAAAAAGGGGTGGTTTGGGAAACCATGCATCCTGTGACGGGCACCCCACACTGTGAATGGTTTAATAAGGGGGTCCCACAGGCACTCCTGCAGGCCCTGACCGGAGACCTCAGGGTGAATGGGGGCCGGCTACGGGCCCCCAAAGTCACATTCTGACAGCCATTTTGTGTAGGGAAGACCGAATCGGAACTGCTGTCTGAATCGGTCATCGTAATCGCTCGTTCGTAAACCGTGTCCATTGAGCTGTACGAATCAGCTCTGAAAGACTCGGTCTGTCCGAATGCCGTTCAGAACCGATTTGGACAGCCCAAATGGTTTCATTGCATTGTCATCCTTAAAGGTGTCTGATTCGGTCGGAAACATAGTTTCTGAATCAGATTTGCCGAATCCTCTTTGGAGCCTTTCCAGACGGCAGCGCAATCAACCCTGTAGTCTGGAAGTTCATGCTAGACTGTTTCTACCAGAGTAGGCTCAAGACCAATTTACATATGACTGGGTCCAAACTGAGGTGGATTGGTGGACAAAAGAACAATGGGTTGGAATGCTACTCCGAGTGATTTCAAGGGTTTAGATAAACTGCAAGCAGTCCTTCTGCCACCTTTTGTGCTTTTGATTTGATGCCCTAAGTGTGCTATGGTGTGCCCTGTGCTTAATGTGCCACTAGAACCAAGCTACACTTGATGACAAGCCCCAACCAGGGCAAAACTGATATTGGGTTGCTTGTGTTCCAGTTTAGTGATGATGTAGGTTGCCAGTTCGGGCTGTACAGTTCCTAATGGAGCAGGGTCAAGAACGATTTGCATATGTCTGGGTCCAAACTGAGGTAGCTTGGTGGGCAAAAGCGTGATGAGTTGGAATGCTACCCCAAAAGATTGCCAATGGTTGGACAAATTACTAACATTCCTTCCATTACCTTTTGTGTGTTTGATGTGACACACTGTCACAACACACAGGCACATAACGGTTCTGTGAGCTTGTTTTTAAAGCAAATATGCTGTCAACAGCAACTCTGCTAACAGTGAAATACTACTGCCATATCACAAACGAGGCTTACATTCAATGAATGGAGTTGTGTGTCTGATTTGAATTAAATTGGGCTGTCATTTTGTGCATGTTATATCTAGGTGAATGTACAAGCTAGTGATCGAGTTGCAGACATCACACCTCTATACAGTGGAGCTACTTTGGGGTACATTTATGAATATATTGCAGAGGGTTTGCATCACAAAAGTGACCCAAAGTGGTGCAAAATGTTGTTTTGAAATTTACTTTCAAAAGTGGTGAAAGGTTCCTAAAAGTATTGCAAAGCAGTGAGTTTTTAGTATGTCTACCCCATAGTGTTTCTGAGTTTTGCTACATGCAACTCTGAATTGTGCGACATGACACTCATTTAGCAACTCTGACAGCTACAAAGAGTTCTTTAAGGGTCAGTGGACTCAGACATTTTGGCTACACAGCATACATAGAAGCCCCGGAAAACACTGATCCCATAGAAGTTGTTTATCACCTTTAGAGACGTAGGATCTATGACCCAGTAGAAGGGATTAATTAATTATGGGTGCTTTGACTATACATTTCGCAGCAAATACTTTAGTAGTAAATACACAAAATACCCAGAATATGATTCACAGAAGAAAGACAAGCTCTGCTTGACAACCTAAGGAGGACTTGAATCATGTCCTTATTAAAAACCTACAATTGCAAAGTGTGGTTCCACAATTATGATGCTTGAGGATGAGTTTAATCTGACAAGATTGTGGTGGTGTTGGAAAGTTTTTTTTTTGCAGGGTTATCCCCAAACATTTTGCTTCTTCCTCCTATTATTTTCCTGACCGGTCTTCGTTTGGGCACTTTGTCATTGCTGATCAGTGCTAACGTGCATATGCTCTCTGGGTAAATTGTGTTATGGATTGGTGTTTCCCTGATTGACATATTTGATTTACTTGTCAGTCCCTAGTAAAGTGCACTGCGTGTGCCAGGGCCTGTAAATCAAATACTACTAGTGGGACTACATCACTGATTGTGCCACCCACATGAGTAGCCCTGCAAAGGTAACTCAGACCAGCCACTGCAAAGTCTGCGTGCAGTTTGTAACTGTCATATTGACTTGGCAAGTGCACTTACTTGCCAGGCCCTAACCTTCCCTTTTCTTATATGTGAGTCACCCCTAAGATAGGCCCCAAGTACCCCTGTGAGCCGGGTGCAGTGTAAATGAATGGTAGGACATGTACTGATGTGTGTGACATGTCCTGGTAGCGAATTACAGTGCATTTTGTCTTTCACTATTGAAAGGCTATCTGGCCGATAGGAAAGCATGGGAGTTAATTTATAACATCTTATAAAGATAAATTTCCATTGGTACCAGATAGGAAAATAAAGTTTAGTATGCCTGAACTCAGAATGTTAAAATGCATCTTTTAGTGAGAGTGATTTTTACAATCTGTGTTTGAAAATACCACTTTTAGAACGTAGGTATATTCTTGCTTAGCCATCCAGTGTGCCTCTGCTAGGATGTGTATGACTGTCTGGCAGTGGAGTGACAGGGCCTGGGGATGTGAGGAGGAACTACCACTTTGCTGAGTGCTTTGCTGTGTTGGCCTGCAGTGGCTGCTTCTATCTTGGGCAATGAAAGGACTGAACTTTCTGCAACTTCTTTATTGAGTATCTCCAGGCGCCTGAAATAGGCTTGCCTCCTGTTCTGAAGTCTCAGGGACTGAAAAGACTCTGGGTACCGCTTCTGGAACCGCTGTTTCAGCTACCACAGAGAAGGGAAATGCAACCAACTCCGTCACTGACTCCGTCATTGGCCCGGTGTCCTGACGGCACCGCAGACCACACCATCCCATTCTTGCACTGCAACCCTGTTCTCACTGACGACGATGACTGATTCTGCTACCACCAAGCCTCTGCTTGCACATGACCTATGGGCACCGCACTCTGCACCGCCTCGCTTCACTTTGCCATCCTGGTCTCATCGATGCCATCGCTGCGGCTGACTTCGACACTCGTGACCCCATTGTGGCTGGGGGCCCCACTCGTAAGTTTCACGACGCACCGCCTCGTCCCACACAGCCGTCTGGGCCAACTGACACCAGCTCCCGCTTACATGCTCTGTCGCCTGCACCGCAACCTGCCAGCACCGCAACCTGCCAGCACCGCCTTGAGCATTGTCTCGCTGTGCACAATAAGCCTTGGTCTCACCGACGCTGTCTGGACGATCGTCAGCAAGCCGCTCCCTGCACCACATCGAGAGGACACCGGACCCTGCACCACTTCCATTTTGCAACTCCACTGCAATGGTTGCCACGACTGGCTCGCACCAACGTGTCAGACGCAATGAGAACGGCACTGTTACCGAGTCTGTTCACGCTTTTCACTGGCCCGTACCGATGTGGTCGGCTGGAACTGTTAGTTGTTTTCAGCATCGGGGTAGTCCCGGACGGAGCTACTGACTCATATAAACTATGTTTTTCAAGTATTCTTGCAAAATATACCTTTTTAAGTACTGCATTGTGGATTTTTACCGTTTTGGTCTTGTTTTAAGTATATAAAATATTGGATATGTTTCCAAAACCGGTGTGGTGTCCTTTTGTAGTGTTTTCACTGTATTACTGTTGGTTGTGTGCAAATGCTTTACACACTGCCTCTAATATAAGCCTGACTGATCGTGCCAAGCTACCAAGGGGGAGAGCTGGGGTTATTTTAGGAGTGTAACCCCCTTATCCTGAGTAGAAGGAAGGGTCCCTACTTGGACAAAGGTGCAAACCCTTGCCAACTAGAGACCCCCACTTCTAACAGGGGGAAATGATTGAAGAATGCATTTGCAGACCTGATAGCATTTGTATAAAAGGTCTGCTGCAATGAATGTGGTTTGGACTATGTTTTTTTTATCAAAACTTAAACCATGTACATTATCTAGTTTTGTGCCACGCAGAGAATATGATTTCCATGCTGTTCCTTGAATATCAAGTGGACCTTGTGACACTATGGTCTGAATATGAAGTAAGCGTTGGACTTTGCCTTGTCTGCAGGGCTACCCCAAAATGTCGGCTTTCACCCTCCTGTTTTCTGAACCTATTTCTGTTGGCTTTAGAACCCTGCATGCTTTACCACTTCTAACCAATTCTAAAATGCGTGTGCTCTCTCCTTCAAACAAGGTAAAATTGGCTTAAACCCATTTGCCACATTTAATTTACTTTAAGCTTATAGTAAAGTGGTGCTACATGTACGCAGGGCCTGGAAATTAGATGCTGCTAGTGGGCCTGTAGCACTAATTGCACCACTCACTTAAGTAGCCTTTGAAACATGTCTCAATCCTGCCAGTGCAAATTGTGTGTGCAGTTTTAACCTCTTGAGTGCCCATGACGAGATGGTCTCGTCATGGGCCGCGGTTGCGCTGTGCCCATGACGAGACTATCTCGTCATGAACCCCGCCCGCTAATGAAAGGGCCGGCACAGGGCGGGGAAAGGGCGGGGCACTCAAGGGGTTAAACTGCCATTTTAACCTGTCAAAATAAACTTCTTGCCAGGCCTAAACATTCTTTTTAGCACATGTATACCCCTAGGGTATAGTCCATAGGGCAGAGGAAGTGCATGTAAAAAGTTGGACATGTACTTTCAACTTTCATATGTCATGTAGAGAAAAATGTTTTAATTACTTTACTACTGCCAGAACGGCCTAGCCCTTAGGATAGCATTGAGTTACCTTATTACATATTTAATAAGTGCTAACTTTTAATTGAGAGTAGGTAACAATATCAAGTTTGGTGTCTAAAGAATAGTAATTTAAAACCATATTTGATGGTAAAGCTAGATTTTAAGTCACAATTTTGAAGACGCCCCTTTTAAGAAAATTGCATTCTTAACCATTTGGTGCCTGCAGACTGTATCCTGAGTCACATGAATAGATGAAGCTGGCAGTTGATCTTTGTGTATTTCTCCCAGCCCATGAGACAAAGGGGGAATTGGTGTTGGCAAGATGGGCCCTCTCTGGCTCGAAGTGGGGGAGCATTCCCCTACCACACTTGCACATCAGAAAGGTTCTGCCCAACATACTCACAATGGGATTTTACACTAGAATATTGTTTCCCCACACAAGCTGAGGCCAGAGCAGGGAGGCAGGAAATTCCAAGCACCTCTTGGGGTGGAAACTTCCAGAACCTTCTCCTACTTCAAAGCGGGCATCCGGTATAAATAGTGGATTTTCAGACCCAACTCATCAGTACTCCACAGGATCTGTAGAGGACTACTGTACTGCTGTGCTAGAAGGGCTGCTACTCTGTTGCCCTGCTGTCTGAGTAAGAAGGACTGGGTCTGTATCTTGATCCCAGGACCATCAAAGTGACTCCAAGGGCTAATTGGCTGGCCTCCTGATCTTAGCCTCAATGACAGAAAAGGCTACAAACACCTTGATTCCAGCTCCTGAACTCTGTTTACTGTGGGTCTTGCTCTCCTCAAATACTGCAACCCTGTCCTAGGCCCTTGGAAGTGGCTCTCAAGGTGTTCTGCCAATTTAAACAAAAAAGGAGTGCCCACAAATTGGTGGAACCAATCAACCTAGTATGGTCTACCCTGGTAACCCTATTGGTTTATTATTAGGATTCTCACCTACTGTGTTTTCACTCCAAATGCATACTTCATCATCAAGCCCTAGCCACAGATTTTAGACTTATATCTGGGAAGGGTCATCCTTGAAAGTTCAAGGTAGCTCTTTGAGTGGTACCTTTTTCTGAGCACAGGATCTACCTATAGAATTCCTTATTACTCTGGCCCCCTAGACAAGATTAAAAACATATGTTGATGCCTTTTGGAGCTTATATTATGTAATCAGCAGCTTAAGTCTGCATGTTTCATTCTTAACATACCCTGGCTTTCTGCAGGACCAAGGAAAAATCAGATCCCTACTTGTAGTTGTGTTAAACTCTTAATTGCCTTGTTTTGCTCTTATTTTAGTTTTACATTCATACACTCATCCTTAATGTATATGCTGCACTCACTTACTCAACTTTCTGCGGCATTTCCTCAGTCTAGTTCCTGTGGGCAAAAAGGGATATATTTCTGTCAATCTGTATTTTTTATGGCAATTATCTTGGACAAATGAATTGCTATTTGTAAGTGCTTTCCACCTACGTGATTCAATCTCTGTGAAGTTTCAAGCTAGCCTGGCTGATGAGGGGTGATGCCCTGAAACCGGTCCCAGGATGCTTGTTGCCGGTCAAGGTAGAACCTGGCTTGACAGTTCAGACTTGAACTGTTCCCATGAGGCACAGGGTCAAGACTGATGTGCATATAGCTGGGTCCAAACTGGGGTTGCGTGGTGAGCAATAGAACAATGGATTAAACCCAGATCTTTGTGACTGGGTGTGAATGTTTGCATTGTTCAACATTCGGTCCATCATTTGTACTTTTTGTAAAACATGTGGGCATTTCCCTCTGCCATCCCTGCTATGGTCCTGCAAGCACAACTAATGTAGTGTGATGCACCTGCTCACAGCCACTTCAGTGCTACTGCAGCATGTCGCATTCCTGACTCAGAACTTCGCAACTCAGCCCGCAGCTTCTTCAGAACTGCTGCTGCATGACACAGCCTTGATGCAGACATTTATACTGCAAGCCTCTCATCAACTGCATCCTTGACAATGATGCAGAACTCCACATGACAGCCCTGCACCTTCCTCTGAACCAAGGCTGCACAATGCCTCCTTGATGCAGGATCTCGCAATGCTATGAAACCAGGATCTAGGATACTTTGTTCAGCATGCCTAACTTGGTGCCTGGATCGGGCCCATGCTCCATCATCGTCAGCCTGAACTTGTGATGTTGTCCCTGTCCCACACAACTTGATAAACACAGTTGGCACTTTGAGCTTCTAGGCACTATGTTTACTTAAATATTTAAAACTGCATATCTCCGGTTCTATTGGCTGTATTTTGGTCATTTTGGTCTCAAATAATTTACAAAATGTGATTATTTTTTCTTAATTGATGTCGGACTTTTCTTGTGTTGTGTTTTCACTTTATCACTTTTTGGAGTGCTGCATAAATACTTTACACTTTGACTCTAAGTTAAGCTTGACTGCTTTTGTGCCAAGCAGCCTAAGGGTTGAGCATTGGTAAATGAATGGTGTGCTTGTGACTTCAGCCTTACAGGAATTGTAGTTGCTGCTTGAGTAGGGTTTCACCCCCCAACCAGTAACCACATTTTCAACAGTAGGCTGAATAAAACTGATTGAAAGGTGTATGAGAAGCTGCTATTTTGCTCACTGATTCACTTTTTTCAAGGGGAAGAGCTCACTGAAATTAATCTGTTTTTGAGGTTGTGGGCATGTACCCTATTTCATACCGCACAATTTTGCCTTATCAACATTTATTATGAAGGTTGGACGTTTAACTCAAAATAAAAAGAGTAAAGGTAAAACATAAAATACATGACTTTCATTATTTTTACATAAATACATAAGGCCCAATTCACAAAGGTAAACTTAGAACAAAAGTCTAAATTTACAACTTTTGAAATTCACAAAGTTAAACTTATATCAAAAGTATAAGTTTCAGAATTCACTATGGTAAGTTTACGAGAAGTATCTTCACATCTGCACTCGGGGTGGATTCTCCACACTCAGGGCGGAATTTCCGCCAAAGTGCGGTCATTCCACTCCCCACTCTGGGTGCAGAGTGGAATCACTGCACTCTGGTGAAGATTTCACCCCAAGTGCGGAAACTCCGTCCCAAGTGCAGAAGTAAAGACACTGCTGGGCCCTAAATCACTAGAAGGCCGCAGTTGTAAATTTACCTTTGCATCTGAATGCCACATATATGGCGGAAGTCAATAAATCAACAATATGTAACACATAAACAAATTTAAATAAAAATAATGCACTTGTGAACTCACAATTTTGAGAAAGCATTTGGACCCACTGACCAGTTCATAATGTTCTTTTCAGTCAGTTCAAAGTCATTCTTGCACTGATTCGTAAGTGAAACTTTCAGTTCATTTTCTACTGGACAGCCGATGGCAATGATGGTGCAATAAGGGCAGTTGTCAATGCAAAATTGCGCTATCATTAGCCTAAGTCGCAGAGAACCAATTTGAAGAGTTTTTGTGCATATGCTGCAAATGCCACAAAGAGAGGTGAATATTGTAATTTGTTGCTTTTGAAGAGATAGTAAGCACATGGGATTGATTAATTATACATCCTTCTAAATGACAGAAGGGGTTATATTATGAGTCTTCCTAATCTCAGAAAGAGACATTTTAGCACCCAAAACAGCATCACAAGTCGTTTTGAAAAAAAAAAATGTTCAACCAGTTCCTACTAAAACATCTAAAATATAAGAAAGATGTTCTTACTCTGTTAATCTGCTGTTTAAGGTTCCAGTCTTAGCTGTGTCAAACCAGGACATTTCCTGATGAAGGATGGCATAGAAGAATTTTCGCCGGATCCTGGCTGTCTGCCGTGTTGCAGCAAGGAAAAATGTCCAGACTTGAAAGAAACTCACAAGGAATACAGTAAATCCAATTGCAGCAAAATACCAAGCATACCTGTTGGAAGAAAAAAAGGGTTAAGCCACATTTTGGAAACTATGAGCCTCATTTATGGCATTTTGGCACACGGCCGGGTAGCAAGAAACCTTGCTACTCTGCCCTACGACAAAATGAAAGGGCAGGATACGCCGTATTTAAGCAATGGCGCATTCCTGTCCTTTCTGCCTGCGCTGGTGCGTTTCGGCAAGCTGGGCGAAAATGTAGGCAACCCTGTTTCGAGGATTTTTTTTTACTTTGCTGACTCCCACTATGGTTTATAACTTGTTGAAATTCCTTGGAATATTCTCCTTACAGTTTTCTCAACCTAACATATGACAGCTCCTTTATTTTTGCAGCTCACTCTTGATTTTACAGAGTATATATTTTCCTTCTGATGCCTTTTTATTTTAGCGTTTTGTCATAATTGACTTAATATTTTTACTTCATCATTTTAGCATTCAATTTTTTAAATTTTATGTCTGGCTATAGACAACTTAAACTTCTTGCGAGGGCTTACATCATCAAGTTGCATTTTGGGTGAGCCCATACTACAGCAATTGGGATGTGTACCTAACAGTCACGATATATGGGGTTTTGCCACTCTACATAATCTGAGCATTCCATTGGTAGAGTAAATATATCAACCTGCCCTGACAAAGGAGTTGTAAAGAAGACGAAGGAGGCGTGATAGTCTTCTTGTAGATTTAATTCAGGTTCAACAAAATAGGACCACTGATACAAAAGTGGCACAGCATCCAACAGACTCAGCTTCCAACTGCCCCAAGCTCTCACCCTTCCAGAACCCCCACACACAATTCCACTCCATGACGCCCAGAATGTACACACACATTCCAGACCCAAGAGGGAAAAGCAAAGTAGGACCAAAAGGAAAAAGAGAAGGTGAAATAGTAACCCACAACACATCCCCTACCCTTACAATAAAGGACAGAGATGCAAGGAACAGAATACATCAAATAAAAAAAACACTTCACGACAATAAGGGGAAAAGTGATAAGAACAAGATAGACATCTCAAGACATCTGATAATCTTTATGCCAATTCGGCTTACATCTCAACCTTCTACAAGTGCCAAAACCAGGAACACCGGAAGTGGCATTACTGTGGACTGATTTGGAAACAGATTCACATGTCGGATCAGATTCACGAGCATCAACACCAGGTTCCCACTTGACCAACCTGGACATGCTCCACACTTCACCCGAGTCCAAAACAACCACATTCCTCCTGACTTCCTTAATGACAAAGGGCCCCATAAACCGTGGCCGCCCCTTTTTCAACAGACCAGGATTTCTGATCAATACTTCATCCCCCACACACCAGTGTCTAAAAGATGTGGAGTTTCTCTGATCAAATCTGCGCTTGTACTCTCCCTGATAGACACTTCTTCTCAAGTCCACCTGCTCATTCATTTTGAAATCATTCACATCCAAC
The DNA here is from genome assembly GCF_964204655.1 of Triturus cristatus. Lineage (NCBI taxonomy): Eukaryota > Metazoa > Chordata > Amphibia > Caudata > Salamandridae > Triturus > Triturus cristatus. The sequence goes on along the minus strand of NC_140593.1, from coordinate 257,848,323 downwards.
TTTAACCAGGCAGGACTCAGCTTGTCATGAGCCTTCCTTCCTCTTAGAATAGAGAAAGGAGAAACAGAAGTCAGCCAATTTGGAGTGGTGCGATGAGCCCACCACGTCTCCCTGAGCATCTTCTTAAGAGAAGACCTAGTTTGCAAAGCTCTCTGAGCACAACTCTTAACCAATTTATTCATGCTTTCCGCAAGACCATTGGCTTGCGGTGAGTACAACGCTGTCTTGAAATGAATGATGGAAAACTCTTTTAAAAATCTGCTCATCTCATGCGAGACAAATTGCACCCCGTTATCTGTAATAAGCCATTTGGGAATGCCTTCTCTTGAAAATTCTTCCGAAAGGAATTCAATAACAGTTCTAGTATTGACAACAGACACACATTTAGTGACCACCCATTTGGAGGTGTAGTCCACCAATAACAACACATAACGCTCATCAGGAGGAAATAACTCAAAAGGCCCAGCAATATCCAAACCCAACTTGGACCATGGGTCAGAAGGAACATCTACCGGAGAAAGAGGTGCCACCCTAGTCTTTTTGCTTTTGTCACTGTTGGCACATTCCCAGCAGTCTTTTACAGCATCTTCGACCTGACGATCCATTGTAGGCCACCAGTACCATTCACGTACCCTGGCCTTGGTCAGATTCCTCCCCAAATGTCCTTCATGTGCCAAATTGATAATCTTCCCCCTAAGCCCTTGAGGGGGTATCACCCGATTACCCCTCAACAGTTTTTCATCAAAAACACTCAATTCCTCCTTAACATTAAGAAAAGGCTTCAAGGACTCAGGTACCTTACTGTCCACAGGCCAACCCTTGACAGAATACTCTTTGAGCATTTCCAAATCTTTATCCTCACGAGAAATGGAAGACCATTCATCAGAACCAACAGCAGATTCATGCACCCATGCCACCAAGGAATTCTCCACTTCTACACCTGATTGCTGCAAAGGTAGCCTTGAAAGGCAGTCAGCAATTGCATTCTTAGAACCTTGCACGTATTCGACCACAAAATTGAATTCAATCAACCCTTCCATCCAGCGCTTGATCCTAGGTGAAATATTGTCAGCCTCCCTGCAGGTGAAAATTTGACACAAAGGGCGATGATCAGATCTAATAACAATAGGTATCCCCCAAAGGTAAAACTTAAAGTGATGTATTGCCCAGAAAATCGCCAATGCTTCCCGCTCGATCACAGAGTAGCGCTCTTCTGCACCCTTGAGTGAACGAGAAGCAAAGGCAATTACTCTGGATTCACCATCCACAACTTGTGAAAGAACTGCACCCAATCCTAATAAACTAGCATCAGTGCACAAAACAGTTTTCCTGCGAGCATCAAAATGCCCTAAAGTCGGCATACAACCAATTTTGCCCTTAATGGAGTCAAAGGCAGAAGAACAATCATCAGACCATGAAAATTGCACCCCCTTCTTGAGCAGCAACCTAAGAGGAGCAGCAATCACAGCAAAATTTGGTACAAATTTGGAACAAAATTCCGCAAGTCCTAAAAATGATCGTACCTGATCCTTGTTGATAGGTACTGGAGCCTTCACAATGCTCTCTGCCAGATCCAATTTCGGACTAATCCCTTCAGCAGAGATGGTATGCCCCAAATAACTTACAGAGGACACCCCAAATTTACATTTTTCCTTCTTAATAACTAAGCCAGCTTCTTGTAGCCTCAGCAAAACCATCCATAAATGCTCATCATGTTCATCTTGATCTTTCCCAGACACAAGAATGTCGTCCTGGAAGATAAGAACCTTAGACAACCCTACCAGACCCTCTGGAAACATGCCGCGGCAGAAGCCAAACCAAAGGGCATGCGAACAAACCTGAAAGCCCCCAGAGGTGTCACAAAAGACGTCAAATGTCTCGAGTCTGGATGAAGTAGTACCTGATGGTATGCGGATGACAGATCCATGACACTAAAACATCTAGCATCCTTGATAAGAGCAAGAGTTTCAGAGATGTTAGGCAAAGGCTGTCTGTCAACCCAAATGTGCTTATTCAGACCGCGCAAGTCCACACACATGCGGATCCCTTTCCCACCATCCTTAGGAGCCAAAACAATGGGGGCCAACCACTCAGAACACTCAATTTCTTCAATGACCCCCATGACCAACAACCTATCAAGTTCTTGCTTTAAAGGTTCCATCATCAAGTGAGGAACTTTCCTCACTTTGGAAACAAAAGGTTGAGCATTTTCTTTCAACACGATTCTATGTTCAAAGTTCTTTAATAACCCTAACTCATCGCTGAAAACTTTAGGAAAACACAAACTGACATCCTTGCCAGTTAACATCTCTTGAGACAAAAGTAAAACTTTTTCAGGAGAATTGGGATTCAAAGTGATCCCCATGTCCCGTTGGTGCCTCCAGCCTAAAAGATTATCACCTCTCTTAGCTACATACACCTTCCCCACAGTTCCCTGTCCTTATATTGAATTTTCCTGACCACATATCCCAAGACATCTATTCTGACACCCCCATAGCCCACAGGGTTGATGTCAGGAGGAAATAACTCAATCTCATCTAGACCAAAAACCGCATCCCAATTGGCATCACCCACCATCGTGTAGGGTGAACCAGAGTCAGCCAAAACGGGAAATTGTTGACCACCAATCAACACATCGCACACGGGCATATCCAAATCATCACCATCCACCAGTCCATTCTCCTTGACACTACATACAAATTTCTTCTCCTCTTCAACATAACGCACAACCTGATTACCTTTGTACTGGCAAACTCTGGCATAATGGCCCTTTTTGCCACACTTATTACAAATTACAGACCTTGCAAAGCAGTTAGAACTATTAGAAAGATGCCTGTCACTACCACACCTAAAACACTTAAAACCAGGTCTGGTATTCTTGAACCCACTCTGTTCAGAATTTGGAATCTTGTAATTAAAAGTGGGTTGTTCAGAGTCTTGAATCTTTTTATCCTTGTCACCAACACTTCCCTTGAACCCCACCTTACCTTCCCTAGAATCATCTTTCTTCACATCACATTTTTTTACCTCATGAACAGCTTTTTCATCAACAGAAGCATCAATAACTTTCTCAGGTCTCATTTCTCGCACCCACATATTAGTATTTTCCATGCCCTCAACAATGGCTAGAGTTTCTTTAAGATCAGGATTCTTGGCAAGAAGCTTTTGCTGCACTTTCACATCATTTGTGCATCTCACAACTTGATCTCTGATCAAAGAGTCAGCCAGTTGCTCAAACTCACAGGTGCGAGCTAACGTCTTCAAAGCAGCCACATAACTAGTGATTCTCTCATGCTTACCCTGGACCCTACTAAAAAACTTATGGCGTTCCAAAACCACATTAATTTTAGATCCAAAATGCCTCTCAAGCATCATGATAGACATATCGTAAATGTTCTCAGGCTCACCTTCCCCACGCCCAAGAACAATCTCATCCAATCCATCATACACATGTCTACCTTCAACCCCTAAATTATGTAACAAAGTGGCTTGCTTGCGCACTGCTGAGAACTTTTCTCCCCCAATAGCTAATAAATACGAATCAAACGAAGGCTTCCATCTCTTCCACGGTAAGATTGGGTCACCTGATTCTGAAAGAAACTGTGGGGGTTGTGACATACCAGTAGCCATGGTGTAAAAGCACAAGAAAACTTAAAGTTAGGATAACAAATGCACAATGATGTCCCACAATTGATAAAGAGAATATCACCCACAGCCACAAGAAACAGTACTTCGGTAGGAATGTCGGTGTTGATCACGAAGAGATCATGAAGAAATGTCCCATAACTCCACACGAAGAATTGTTCACTTCCAGAATAAATAAAGAACAGTACTTCCACCAGCAACGTTGATCATGAACAGATATGAAGAAATGTACGCATCAGTGTGCGCACGTGCTGGACAGAAACAAAGATCCTTTAAGAAACGGAGGTGTGCGCATCACCGCGCATGTGCAGGGCAACAACAAAGCTCCTTCAACAAAATAAAGGTGTGCGCGTCACCGCGCATACACAGGGAAAGACTCAACCCTCAGCGCATGAAAAGTTCACTCCCCAACGTGCATATGACGCACAGAAAGCTTCACGCTAATGAAAGAGTGGTGTGCGCTTTACCGCGCATGAACAGAAGCTTCGCACATCAACGCGCATGTCGGAAAGGTCAGCTCCAAGATCGCTGTTTCCCTACTGCGTCCAACGCGCATGCGCAAACTCCAAATCTTGCCGCAACACTAAAAGCACTCCCAGTCCCACCGGAGCCCAGCCTCTCGGTCCAAGGCTTGCCGACAGCGTCACCTCCTTGCCGACAGCGTCACCTCCACTCGCAACAGAAGAACAGGAAATCTTCACACAAGGGATCCGGTGACCAACGGCAGCTCACGTCGTCAAGGCAACCAAGGTAGGCAGAGTACATCCGTTGTCAATCGTTCGTTTACCGAGGCATAGACCATATTAATCCTTCCGGAATTTAGTAGAAATAGCAGGTTTCCTACTGCGAATCGTCAATTCCCTTAGAAGAAGCAATTTTCATCTCACGCGTCTGGGTTTGATGGGGAAACCAGTGGTCCTGACACCTGTTCCCCACACAGGTTCAACTCGTCGCCAGTGTAAAGAAGACGAAGGAGGCGTGATAGTCTTCTTGTAGATTTAATTCAGGTTCAACAAAATAGGACCACTGATACAAAAGTGGCACAGCATCCAACAGACTCAGCTTCCAACTGCCCCAAGCTCTCACCCTTCCAGAACCCCCACACACAATTCCACTCCATGACGCCCAGAATGTACACACACATTCCAGACCCAAGAGGGAAAAGCAAAGTAGGACCAAAAGGAAAAAGAGAAGGTGAAATAGTAACCCACAACAGGAGTCCTCCTCCAGACTCTGGCATAAACTCTGCACATCAGTTCACCGTGCAGCTATAAGGACAATATGTGAGTACTATGTGATACTAACACAGGAGGCATGCCATGGCCCCAGCACACAGAAGATGATGGGAGGCATAGCACTGACCCTGCACAGAGACCGGAGCAATGTCAGTTGTACACCCCCTCCCCTGGCTCCACGTGCCACTTGCCCGGTCTGTATGTCATGATGCATGTGATTATGTTTGCATTGTGTTACTTCTTCAATGTTTCCAGAATACCCTAATGGGCGGTACTACCTGACTGTTGATGTTACTGCATGGATTTGCTGTGCACAGGTACCCCTTACAGTAGCCCACAGTGAAGCTGCCAGGCTTCTGTATAAGGGCGGTCTAGTGGACAGGGTTTTCACTCACCACCACATCACACATGGTGGTAAATAAGAGCAGGTTCTGTGGAGCGCTCCAGTGTCAAAAGGCAGACTATTCTTGTCACATATAGCAGCCAAACTGGGATATGATGAATAAAGGCACAGGCTTAGCTTTTAAAATGAGAATGTTCACAATAATGTGTTATCCCTGTTGACATGCTATGCTTCGCCCTGCTGCGCATTGCAGTAAAGTGAATCATCCATGTACCACAGTACAATCACCCTGACTGCTGCTACTGGACATTTATAAGAGGGGAAGGCAAACCCACAAGGAGCTGGAGGATTGGACGGCAGGTTTTAGTGTTAATAAGCCTGCACGTCAGCCCGAGCCATTTCCATTGGGGATGCAGCAGCTAGTCTCAGTAGTTTATGAGTTGCTCGACTCCATTCAGCTCCAGAAGCGCCCACTGTGCAGAGGGGGGCAGGTGTGCTTCGAAGACAGCAGCTGCAATGCTGCTCTTGAGCAGGGAAACACGGAGGCAATGGAGACAACATTCTGCTAACATTCTGTTTGCAGCATCTTTTCCCCCAAAACATGAATTCTTAGGAAAATCCAATTTGAAAGGTTTTAGGAAGGCCGTCTTGGTAAACAGTGTGGTATTGAGAGAGGCAGTTGGAACACCAATTAACATTTCTTTCTGTTACCGCTTTTCTCCTTTGCCTGCCCCTTGCAAGGATTATCAGGCTCCATGTCACTTATCCCTATCCCATCTCCTTCTCCCCACTACTCTCCAAGTGTTTAACCATCCTCTACCCACACCATTCATGTGCCCCACTGTTTCCCTGATCCAGCTGCTTCCATGTTCCATTCCTTTTGCTGTCTCACTTCCTACTATTTTTCTTCCAGCCACCTCTTTTACAGCCAGTTGTCTTCATGTCTCCTGTAGCTTAAACAATGCATGCTTCTTTCCCTCAATGAGATGGGCTCCTGCTGGGCAGCTGCGCTAAATGCTATCTTTACAACACATTTATCTAACTACTGACAGCTTTGCAATGTGTACATTCAAGGGACTCCATCTTAATAACCATTAGTCATGACATGCAGGTGCTTATGAATGTTTGAGGTTATTAGGCGGTAGGACTGTTGGTCACTTATCTGCTAAGACAACTCAAGATGTGCCCCCTACTTTCCCTATTGTAATGTGGTTTATTAGTAAGTGTAGGCTACCGCTAGAAATAGGGCAGCAATCACAAAATATGGCCCAGTCAAGGTCTCAATACATTATTCCCTTTGTTCACACTTGGTAGCTTGGGAGAAAGGTTTGTAAAGTATTTAAAAACACCAATACATTAAATAAGTAAGACACAACACAATAACAATCCAACTCGAATTTATAAAAATTGGATACATTTGTATGAATAAAATTACACCAAAACAGCAAAAATCCCATATAGGGAACTGGAGAGATGAATTTTTAAAGATGTCATACTTTATAGTGCCTAAAAACAAATGGCACCAACTTGAGACATCTGGATGCGTTTGACTGGAACAAAGTCAAAGTTTGAGGTCGATGGCAATGGAGCGCGGTGGGATACACTGAGCGGCAGCATCCGGCCAAGTTTTTCCCTTCGAACGTAGTCACTTTTCTGTAGTTTTTTTTTTGTCACCAAGCGAGGCACCTCGTTAGGCCAGGTTTGGAGTCAACGACAGAAGCTTGGTTCAGTGTGAAGCCTCGGTGAAATCCTGGAAGTCTTGAGCTCTGGAGCTTGCAGTGGAAATAACCTGAAATCCAGGCTGGGTCATGGTTCGACGTCTTCACTCGACGACGGGTAGGTCCACTTATGGAGCTTTTTATAAAAACTTCTCCACAGCTCTCCAAATTTCTGGAACTAATTCCGGAAGGTCCTTTTGAGGTTCCAAAGTGTCACAACACCAATACAAGGTTCCAGATGCTCAGAGTTGCGTCTTGGGATGTTGGGACTACAACTCCCACAATACACCTGGCCAAATCCTTTAAAGTCCGGCTAAAAGTAGCCAGCTGGTTTCTTCTTGCTGCACATGATGCAGCTGGAGATCTTTCAACCTGTTTCTGTCAGGAAGTTCACTCCTTCACCTCAGTGGGCTGAAGATCAAAATGTGCAGCATATCCAGTCTTTAAGAGTGCAGTCCGCTTGGTGCAGGCCAGGGGTCTAGCAGGGCAGTACTTTTTGTAGTTTCATATAGGGATCTTCCATATGTACCCAGTGCTGGGCACCCTGGGAAATTGCTTTTTGTAGTTTCATATAGGGATCTTCCATATGTACCCAGTGCTGGGCACCCTGGGAAATTGCTGGAGCTTGCACTAGGGGGTGGCAGTCATCCAGGGATATCTACGGCTCCATGAGGGGGTCTGCACGGCCCCCCTCTTTCAAGTATTTAGCCCTGGAGAGGTGGAGGTCCCAAGGGTCTGGAGTCTGCAACAGACCCCCTTAATTATTCTGTTTGTGCCCTGGGGAGATGGCAGTCCCAGTGGCAGTGGGGGAGCCAAGTGGCTCCCCCGCAAATATATTATTTCTGCCCCGGGGAGGTGGTGGTACCTGAGGCTGCAGTGGAAGTCATAGGTCCTCCCATGCATTAAAATCATGTACATGCCTCAGGGAGCTAGCGGTTCCCAGGGCATATGGGGAGCCATGTGGCTCCCCCAAATATTATTACTGCCCCGGGGAGGTGGCAGTCCCTAGGACTGCGCAACAGCCCTGTAAAAAGAAATCTGGGTGCCACAGGAAGGTGGAGTTCCCAGGGCAGTGGGGGAGTCATGCGGCTCCCCTGCCAGTAATTTGCCCTAGGGAGGTGGCTGTCCCCTGGGTTTAGAATAGCCTTAGGAGGGGGGCCCATGTGTCCCCCTCCTATGTTTACACAATGCCCCTGGGACCTGGCACACCATGGGGGCTAATTAAGGAAGAAGTGCGGGAGCCCCAGCTGCTTTTTAAAAAACAATTCACAGAGGCACAGATCCTGTGCGACTCCCACCAAAAATAATGAAACAAAATGTTTCAATGCCCAGCAGGGTCCCCAACAGCATTCCTACAGGGTAAGGGTAATTCTACCCAGCTCCCTTTCTTTATTTTGATGTTTTTTCTGGGACTCGGCTTCAAGCCGAGTCCCAAGAATGGCTGTCAACACTTCTTGGTGTTAGCAGCCAACCACTTTGCAGGAGATGGACTGCTGGATCTTTGGAGGATCTACATCCCTATTTATCCATATTTGTTTTTTTAAAAAATATTTCTGAAACTACTTAACAAATTTACATAAAATAACAAAAGACACTTCCTTGGACCAACATCTACCCTCCTCCCAAATGTGGTGTAATTACGTTCAGTAGTTCGTGCTGAAGCTGTGTCTAAAGGTCCTATGGGAATTAACATGGGGAGAACTCACTTAAGCACCCCCTGGTTCTCAACTCCACTTGAAGGATCACCCCAAAACTTTCAAGATAGCAGCTAACATGAGTGTCATATCAGTTCTACACATTTTGTGAAGATTCATCAAACGCGCCAAAATCAAAAAATGCTCTTCCTATAGACATAACTACAACTATCTACTGGCAACCGCCAGTAGGTAAAATATATTATAAAGTTTCTCCATTTATTTATTTTAAATGTCCTGGAAACAGACAGGCACGGACCTCGATCAGCTGGTGCAAAAGTGTTTATTGCAAACAATCCACCATGACGAGTTTTGGCCTCGACAGGCCTTGATCACATGACATCACTGCAATGTGGGACTTGGCTATTTAAAGTGACAAGTGCTACAATATTCCTGTTAAACACTGAGAACAGACTTTAAACTTACAAGTCCTTCAGATATTACCGTAATCACTGAGAACAGACTACCCATATATTTGGATACGTAGTACATTAGTTAAAACACATTTCATACTGTGTTGTTTACAAATTTTGGTAAAATACCAAATTTCATATTGTGCAACCGCTAATATCAACATGATTATAAACATGGTTGTAAACATGATTATAAAGGCATTAATTAGTGTGAGTATTGTAAATGACACATAGTGCAATTAGAATACATGCATCAATGCATTGTGTCTGTAAACATTCTTCATATTCACTGACCCTATCAGCTGCTGTGTCATTAAAAACCCCTTATGTTTGATCTTCTTGCCTTACTTGTATATGCTTCTTTTGATTATTGGTGGGTACATACCGACAGTAATTTCTCAATGTATTCTTTTACCGTTGAATAATATAACCATCTTAGATCGAATACTACTCTGTCATTACCGTAAGTGGTTTGTTTTAAGTTCAAAAAGTGCTGAATATAAAGTGCTTTATGTACATAGTTGCCCTCTCTTTGGTTTCATTAAAGTGCAACAGTGCAATACGATAACAGGTTAGCACCAACATTATATGATAAATTTTGACCTTAATGTCTTAAATGTCAGTTCATTTCTCCCATGTTGATTCTATGGACCGTTATAAATTATTGTTCATGCATACAATAATTTATTAAGAACCCCAAAAAAGTGTGTGGTATGTACTTTCAATTGATTGGCTGTATCTTATCTGATAGTTCCCTAGCCTAGCCTGGTCTTCGCACTGTTTTTTTGGGGATGTGGACGTCAGGGTGGTTGGTGGAAAACAGGTAGGGCTAATACAGTGTTCAGTGCAAATTGTACAATACACATGCCCCTGTTGGTACTATAGACAAGTAAAAAGTTCTTCACTGGCATTAAGGTCCCCAGGTATAGTGGTTTCTAATTCCAAGATATATAGGGTCTCCAACCTTCTTAGTGTAACTTCCCTGTTGCCTCACCGTCTTGAGTTTAGAACTGTGTCCAGTAGATAGTATCTAAATTGTTCCAGGTTGTTGCCATGAACTCCTTTAAAATGGTGGGCTACAGGGTAAGTTGGGCCAGAATTGGTAATTGCCCGGATGTGTTGGAGTATCCGCTTGTGTGCTTATAACTTAGTATTGCCAACATAGCGCAGTCCACAGGGACACTGTAACACATAAACCACATAGTCCGTTTTACATGTAAGGAACTTCTGGATTATGACAGAATTATCACTAAATGGAGTTGAATATGATGTTTTGTTCACCCCAAATGTGCAGGTTCGGCAGGCGGTGCATTTAACAAAACATTTTCTCTGTGACAACCAGATTCCCCCCTTTGTTATCTGAGGACTGCTTTTGGCTGAAGGTTTTTCTACATGTGATAGCAGGTGACTTAGGTAGAAGGTGACCTATGATCGGATCGTCTAGTACTACTGGCCTATTTCTCCTAATGATGTTCCTCAATTGTCTTTCTTGTTTATTGTACGTAATAATTAGCCTGGTTTGTTGAATGTCAACCTGTTTTAATATAGCTTTGGAGAGTGTATCCTCACTGTTCTTGCCAAATAGCAGCTCAGATCGGTTCAGCAGTTGTGTTTTACCAACTGCTGAATAACTGGTGTCCTTTATATAATACGGTAATCCCTGGACATGTTCTTGCAGAAAATAGTCTATGTATCAGGAGGTGTTCTCCGATAGACTTTGTCGCTCAGAGATTATGAAATGAAATGAAATTAAATATTTATAAAGTGCACAGACACTCAGAAGGAGTGTCCCGACGCTGATCTCACAACAGAAACCTCATGTAGACTCACTCCACCAGTAGTTCGTGTTGGAACAGCCACGTTCTGAGCTTGCCTCAGATATAGAGGTAATATATTCCACAAACGCGCCGCATGCACCTGGAATGACCTTCCTCCAATCCGGGATTTTCTGATCTTACGATTCACCATGAGAGATTGCTTAGAGGATCTAAGGACCCGTTGAGGCTGGTAACATTGGATCCTGTTCCTCAGGTATACTGCACCCGTATCATGGAAAGCCCGATAAGCAAGAACTAAGGCCTTAAACTGAACCCCTCTTTCTCACCGGGAGCCAATGTAGAGCCTTCAGGTTAGGTGACATACGTGTTCTGGTGTTTACCATAAGAATAGCTCTGGCCGCAGCGTTCTGCACAACCTGCAGCCGATTGAGCAAATACTCAGGCAGCTCCAGATCCAAGGTGTTCACGTAGACCAGCCTAGATGTGATCAAGGCTTGCACAACGATCTTACGGGATTCCATCGGGAGGAGAGGAAGAAAATTCTTTACCATTCTTATCAAGCCGAAGCAGGTGCCGGCGACCGCTTGAATTTGGGACTTCATCGCAAGACTCGAGTCCAGCTTGACTCCTAGACTTCTAACCATACTGACTGGAGCCGAAGGAGGGGACATATCGTTGGGCCACCATTCATTCCAATCCTCATTAGGGGAGCAGCCGAAAAAAATGATTTCGGATTTTTCTGAATTACATTTGAGCTGGTTCCGTCGCAGCCAAACGAAGATCTCAGTTAGACATTCTTTTATCTCCCACCCGCGAAAGCTCACTCCTTTATCGCAGGTGAACAGGAGCTGCGTATCGTCGGCATAGGAAATAATCTTTGCTCCATGCTGCTCTGCCAAATGAGCAAGAGGGGCCATATATATATTAAAACGGGTGGGGCTCAAGACGGAGCCCTGCGGGACCCCTACTTGCATTGAGGTGATAGTAGCTGAAAATGACCAGATTTCCTGTTGCCACTCCGAAAGGAAGGAAGCAAACCAATTGTACACCGTGCCCCCAACACCACACTCTGCCAACCTATGCAGAAGCCGGTCATGGGGCACGGTGTCAAAGGCCGCGGACAGATCCAGCAATATTAAGACAGCGCTACCCCCTTTGTCCATTTGAGCTTTAATAATTTCAGAGACCTCCAATAGGGCTATTTCTGTACTAAGAGTGGCTCTGAAGCCTGACTGGCTGTCATGAAGCACATGGTTACCTTATATAAATTCTGTTAGCGCGGAGTTGACGTACTTCTCCAAGACCTTCGAATAGAAAGGCAGCAAGGAAATGGGCCTGTAGTTGGATGCAACCGCAGGATCGGCTGAGGGTTTTTTCAACAGAGGAATAATGTTGGCCCTTTTCCAACAACAGTGTACTGTTCCATGTCCAAGGGAAGAATTAAGCACTGAATTGATTGCCGGGTTTAGAGGTTCCGCAATCTTCTTCAGAATCTTTGCTGGGCAAGGGTCGGAGGGTCGGACGGAGAGCCCGACTTCAGGGTGGTCATAATATCCAAAGATTTTTCTAGGGAGATGGGAGGAAATAGGGAGAGTGCACAGCTCGACCTCGGTGGCCGGATACCCAGTGACGTATCCACTTCAAGTGTACCCGTAGGGGCAAACGATTGTTGGATGAGATGGATCTTGTCATGGAAAAATCATGCCATCTGATGGACCCAACTAATGGTAGGAGTAAAGACCTTGCTTACAGCACTGGGAGATGTAAAATCTTTAACAATTTTAAATATTTCTTCACTTTTATTCGCCGCCCCTTTTATATTTAAGGTAAATAATATTTTCTTTTCAACTCGGACATCGTTATAATAGGCTTTCAAAGCTTGCTTGTAAATAACTCAGTCCGTGGAATTATACTTGGTATGCCAGACTGTCTCTAGGCGTTTGCAGGCACTTCTCCTTTCCCTAAGTGTCACTGTAAACCACGGTGCGGAAGCACGGTTGCTTGTGACTTTCCGCGTTTTATGAGGGGCCAATACCCTCACCTGATCTTCAAGCTATTGCTCTAGACCAGGAGCATCAATTTCTTGATTTCCACTGACGGGAATAGGGTGCTTCCCCAGGGCACACTCTAGGCTGTCAGACGTAACCTGATTAAAAGGTCTAAAAATAGCAGGATGGAGCATCTCCCTGTGTTGAGATTGAGCTGCAAACTTCGGAAATTTAAAGCTCAGGAGATAGTGATCCAACCTACCAGGCCTACCAGGAGACTTGGCGGGATTTTTATGAATGTTTGGTATAAAGTAGATTACTGGTATGACCAGACTATCATTTGCGAGGTATTTTTATATTTATCCAAGCTCAAGAAACCTGCACTATTCTATGCTAGTAGCCTTGAGTAAAATTCATTGTTTGTAGCACGGGCTGCCTGGACATTGCTTCTTTATACCAGTCCCTATTATTTAACTGTATTAATGCTTCCTCCAAATAATCTATTTTGGGCCATATGACAATATTTCCGCCTTTTGTCTGCATTTAGAATGACAATTTGGTTGTTTTTCTGTAATTTGTCAATCAATTGACGATCTTGAAAGTCCTGATTGTCGAGTTTTGATTGTGTTCTTTCTATTTAATGATTCAAGTATTTGATTTGTAATGTCACTGGTTCATTGAATATGTCAATAGCATCCTGGGGCATAATTGGATGAAATGTGGTTTTGGTTTAAAAGGTGTGGACACTTTTGCAAAGGTGTTTAGCCTTTGCAGATTGCATAGAGACTTCACATGAAGAGACTGCACTTTCATTCTCATCCTGTAGTTCTTGTAGCTCCCTTAAGAAGTGCATGTATGAAACCGTCAAATTGGTTGCATTTGGGGAAGAGATTTCAGAGTGGAGAGTTTTTGTGTTGTTACTGGCTTTTCGTACAAGATGATACTTTTTAAGTTTAAGTTTACGTACAAACTTGAAAATATCCATCCTCATCTGTGCATATTTGAAACTTCTTTCTGGACAGTAAGATAAGCCAAGAGATAGTAGTTGTGTTTCTGCCTGATTCAGATCGATTTGTCTCAAGATGATTATTGTTTTGGCATCATAAGGAGCTTGGTTCATTTGCGTCTCCATCTGCCTGTTGTTTGCGTCTTGTTTTTTTCTTTGTCGGCATGATTTTTTCCTTTCACACTGCTTTTTGTTTCTCCTTTTCCTGTTCTGGTATTTGGTATTCTCGGACGCAGTGTTTGCAGTCTGTCCTGGCGTAAAAAATCCAGGTCTTCTGCCAGGGAGAGTTTTTGCACCGTTTGGTCAATCTTTGATCTATTTGTTTCTGATTCTGACTCGCTCTCTAGGGCAGACCTCATATCAGAGGCTGATATAGTGCCTTGTAATTCTGTATTGGCAAAAGAAACCTGTATTTTGTCATTCATCCTACTCGATTTTAGGGATTTAAGTGAATCGTATCTTTTGGAAAGTGTGAAATTGCTTTTTTCGCAGTCCGCTTTATTCCGCTAGAATTTAAAAGCTATTCTGTTTTTAATTTTATCCTCTTCTTTGTGTAATCTTGCCATAATTTCTTCTCTCATTTTAGTTAGCATATCCGTTGAACCCATTTTATTTATTTCCTCATTCAGTTAATCTATTTGTCGCTGAAGCTCTGTTCGATCAGATTCGGCATATTTTACCAGGATTTTAACCAATCTTCTAGAAGATTCCAGGTTGCATTCTGCCCATCTTTTAATATATTGGGATTGGGGTTCTCGTAGCTTGGGGCTATCATTATCCTTCTACCCCTAGGTATTCTGTCCACATCCAAATAACGTTGTAGGGATTTGTGCTTCCACCATTTCATTTGTTCCTGTTTCATAAATGATTCGAATTCCCTTAGCAAGTCCCTAATGATGGTGGAGTCCCCTTGTGTGGCTCTGCTTATGCAAAAAGGTCCTCTGTGGGGGAATTACTGAACATTTCATCAGTTGCTGCCTCCCGGTCTTGCAGCAAGTCGGCGGACATTCTTGTTATTGATGCATATTTGGGGGGGGCAGTTGATAAGGACTCCCAACCCTACACACACCTCTCAACCTGATTGTGTGTACAATCCTACCTGTTTTCTGTGTTGCCCGCGTCCCTTAGTCCTCCGACTCAAGCCACACCGATACACAAAAAGGAGAAAGCTGGTGCTGTCAGGGGGCTAAGGCATCAATCCTTATGGAAAGTGCTTCACTTCTGACTCTCCGTAGAGGCAGTTTGTCGGATATGACTTCTTCTCCTCTCAGCCCTTAAGTGAGAGGGGGTCCATGTATGGCAGAGAAAGTCGTCTCAGCCTCATATATCAAGGTTCTCCACTTACTTCTTTTCCCTGTCATGTACCAGATGGGCACGGACCTGGATCAGCTGGGGAAAAAGTGTTTATTGCAAACAATCTGCCATGGCGCGTTTCGGCCTCAATAGGTCTTGATCACATGATGGCAGTGCAATGTGGGACTTGACTATTTAAAGCGACAAGTGCTACAATATTCACGTAAACACTGAGAACAGACTACCCATATATTTGGATACGTAGTATATTGGTCAAAACACATTTCATACTGTGTCCCCAGAATACATATAGACAAGATACCAATTTGAGAGATAAACTGTCCAACAATGTTGTGGAGAACCATAGAAATTGGCTCACAAATCCTTGAAAAGGCTTTACATCCTGCAGAAAATGCAAAGCATGTAGGAACAGTGAGCCCATTAACAAATACATATCACAGCGTACGGGACAAGAGAAAAACTTTGATAAGGCATTATCATGCAATTCGGATTACACTATTTATGTACTAGTGTGTTCATGTAACCGGTGGTACATAGGAAGTACGATCAATCCTGTAAAAATTGAGTATATTGGAACATATGAGGGCTGTTAAACATGAGGATAACATCTATGCTGTTGCAAGACACTTTGCAGCAGTTCATGAGAAATCTTGTAATCATCTGATATTCTTTGCAATAGACATAATCGAACTGCAGATAAGAGGTGGTAATAGAGAAACTGCACTTATTAGATTGGAGTCTAGACACATTATTGGTTTAAACATCAAGTTACTGCTAGGTCTCAACACAGATGAGGAATTAAATGTACATCTAGACTACCTGTGTCTCATGCAGATTCAGAATATTTAAAATATTTAAATCGTTTAGGACTTTCTTGTTGTACAGAATGATAAAGAAAATGTAAATTATCCA
The DNA here is from genome assembly GCF_964204655.1 of Triturus cristatus. Classification (NCBI taxonomy): domain Eukaryota; kingdom Metazoa; phylum Chordata; class Amphibia; order Caudata; family Salamandridae; genus Triturus; species Triturus cristatus. Next base: position 257,832,277 of record NC_140593.1, on the reverse strand, counting down.
CTATTTGATGGTTTTAATGTTTTTAATTCATTCATGTTGTGCTTTTTCTTTCTTTTTCAATTTTTTTCTTTTCTTTTTTTCTCCTTGTTTTTTTCTTTTCTTTCTTTTCTTTTTTCTTTTCTTTTGTTCTTGCACTTCGAACTTTCACATGGATGCTTTTAAATGTAGGGTTTGCTCTTGATGCATTTTCTTTCATGCACTTATGTTTCTCTTTTTTATTTTAGTATGTAATTTTCTTTCATACGTATATGTTTCATTAATTTCTGTATTATTCTTGGTCTAAACAGTAAATTATTTATCTTGCTAGTGAGAAACTACAAATGAGTCAGTAAGCTTCTGTGACAGTTGCAGAATGGGCGTAGTAATAATCGTCTGAAAACCGACAGGGTGTCCCTCTACGACAAACCATATTAATTTTGAATTTATTTAAAAAACAAATGTAGATGAACTGTACATCAGGTTGGTGAGATACTACTATTTGAGTAGGCCCACAGAATTGTTAGTTTGGATTTACTGTATCAGCTGAGTCCAGAATATAATTTAGGCCACTCGTGCAGAATTGTGAGCATGGATTTACTGCATTAGCTGAAAACAGTATGTAATTTTGTCTGGTATTTTCCTTGGATTATAATTTTATATACAGTACAAAGTATTTGAACTAGATATTATAAAATACCTGCATTGAATAATTTATTTGCCCACGGGCTATAATGGGAAACAATTGTCTCTAGGATAGTAAATCACAGGCATATATGAGAACATGCAAAGTAACATTGTACAAAATATTTGGATAAGATATATTTTATAAAAACATTGGTAGGATTATATGAAGCACACATTTCAAGATGGCTGGTCTATTCAGGACTTGTCAAAAATGCATGTCCTTTGTTCATTTCAATGGTGATTTCCAAGATGATGGATGTCCTTCTTGTTACCACTAAGATGACATATGATTTGAAATTGAATTTAACCTATAGTGTAAGGGAAAGCTTCCACCTGTGATCAAGTCGATGTGTTCTGTGTTCGCCGAAAAACATTGGTTTGTTTGTTCATCCACTGGCACGAATAACATATTTTGGATTGTGCCAACAGCAAGCAAACCTAGAGTGTGCATGTTTTCTTTCGAGCGCTGAGAAAGGAGTGTGTGTATATATATATATATTTACCCACTGAGACACTTACTCCTGCACACAGACCCACTGAGACACACTCACACCCACTCACTAACCCACTCAGCACTCGCACTGGTAGACTCAATTAGACCCTCTAACACCCACTCACAGCCCTGGAGACAATCTCATACTCACTCACATACACACACCCACTAACAAACACACTCATACATTCTCACACCCATTCCCTGACCCACTCAGTCATGCAGCCACTCACAGACCCACTCAGTTACTGTCACACTCATTCTCAGACCAACTGAGAAACCCTTAAACCTACTCACTGACCCAGTGAGACACACACAGACCCACTGGTAGATTCACTTAGACCTTCTCACGGCCACTCAAAGACCCACTGAGACACTCTTAGACCCACTTACAGACCCACTCACACACCTATACACCCACTCAGAGACCCACTCAGATATTCTCACATCCACTCACAGACCCACTCAGACAATAACTCAGACACTGTCACACCCACTCACAGAACCTCACAGCCATTCACACACCCACTCACAGACCCAGTCACCAACCTATACAATGACTCACATACCGATTTACTGACCCACACAGGCACTCACACATCCACAAATCCACTCACACACCAACTCACACACCCACATAGCCACTCAAACATCTACTCACAGACCCACACAGGCACTCACACACCGAGTCACTGACAATACAGTGACTCAAACAACTTTTTACTGACCCAGACAGCAACTACCAAACCCACTGCTAGACCCACACAGTCAAAGCAAGTTTGCTCTGATGGGGCGGGAGCTGTGCTCCCGCCCTGTCATAGCAAATGGCAATGTCCCGGGGGTGGGCACCCAAGGACATTGTAGGAGTCAGCCCTGGGGTGTGGCGGTCCCCAGGGCCATCGAGGGCTCCAGGGTTACAGAGTCACAAGATGGCTGCCAACACATTTTAGTTTGGAATGTTGCCAGCCAATTCGAATTGAACTCATGCTCGGGAGGGTTCATGACTACTCTGTGCTCAAATATCCAAACTTTTCTTTTTTTAATTTCTCGGGAACTACTGAACGGATTCACACCATTTAAAAAAAGGTAGCTTTCTGAACCAAGCGCTACCTTTTTGCCAAATTTGGTGTAATTCCGTTCAGCAGTTCGGGCTGTAGTCTTGGCTAAATTTTCCTATGGAAATTAACATGGAGATAACACATTTTGGGACCCCCCTTTTTTCTCAGCCCCCGCTTGACAAATCACACAAAAACTTTAACCCCTTTTGTGCCCATGACGAGCTGGACTCGTCATGGGCCGCGGTTGCGCTGTGCCCATGACGAGTCCAGCTCGTCATGAACCCCGCCTGCTAATGGAACGCCCGGCACAGGGCGGGGAAAGGGCGTGGCACACAAGGGGTTAAAGACAGGAGCTGACCTGAATGAACCTTTTTTTAAAACATTTCGTGAGAATTCATCAAACGGCGCCAAAGATATTGGCAAATCAATAAACGCTTCTCCTATGGATAATAGGTCCTAACTATAACTACCTACTGGTGACCGCCAGTAGGTAATATATCTAGATATATATCTATATCTCAGATTTACAGGCGAAGTCAGCAAGGAAACTGTCAATTTCTTAGACCTCAAAGTCTTTGCTGCAGATGGAAGACTGTGCACATCTCTGCACAGGAAACCAGCTGCAGGAAATTCTATTCTACAAGCTAGCAGTTGCCATTCAGGGAAAACTATCAGCAGTATCCCGTATGGCGAACTGCTCAGGATAAAAAGGAACTGCACACACGAATGCGATTTTGAAAAGGCTGCAGTAGAAAGCATGAATAGACTAAAGGCCCAAGGCTATTGCAAAGATATACTGGTGGAAGCTAAATCCAAAGCAGACAAAAAATCTAGAAAAGATCTCATAGCGAGTGGTGATCGCAATATACCTAAGGCTGTTGCAACTAACAATCTTAGGATGATCACTGACTACTCAGAAGATGCCTCTGCTATAAGAAAAATCTTTGCAACAAATTGGCATGTCTTGAGGTCAGATCCTACAATAGGGAAGGATCTTTCAAGAGTACCCTTAATTACATTCAGGAGAGCAAGATCCCTAAGAAATACCCTAGTCCAGAGTCACTGTGGGAATGAGAGTAGAATTCCACATTTTGGGGGTGTGGTGGGTTTCTTTCCATGCCTTAAATGTAGGGCATGCAAAAACAGCAAAAAGATGCTAGAATACTCAATACCAGGAGTGAAAGAACCCATTAAAATCAAGAGCCTGATGAACTGTAACACTAGCCACACGGTGTACTGTTTGGTATGTCCGTGCGGCCTACGTTACATCGGCAGTACGATCCATCCCACTAAGATAAGAATTCTGGAACACCTTAGGGCAATACAGAACAGGGATCCCACCTATCCTGTGGCCAGACACTTTGAGGAGTGCCACAATAGCAACAGGGACCAGTTAAGTTTCTTCTGTATTGATCAAGTACCTCTGAATGTTAGAGGGGGAAACAGGAAGCTGTCATTACGTAGGTTAGAGTCAAGACATATTATTGACAATCAGACTAAAAAACCGGGAGGTCTCAACAGTGGTGAGGAAATGGCAGTGCATCTGTAATGTTAAATATGTTTATACTTACCTATGCTGCTTGTTCTTTATGTAAATATGTCTTCATTGTATCAATGTCACTAGTATCTTACTAGGGTAGAATCAATCTTTCAACATAGATACATGTGACCATTGATTATCACTGTTAATTAATATACTGAAAAGCATAATGAATCCAAGCCCATCCAGGGCGGAAATTAAGATTGTTATGCATGTAGAAACTTGTGTCTATTTAAACAAATAGTGGTTTGCACAATCAAGCCCATCCAGGGCTATAAGTATGTTGAAACAAATTTACGTTTTGATTCATCTATTTTGTTTTGTTGTAACATACAACATGTTCAGTAATGGCCGACACCAATGACCAAAGTATGGTTGGTGTCCTTTGTTTATGTTTAACAGTGGATATTGATTTAAGTGTGTCTCAGACCGGCGCCGGCTACCATTGACAAAGGCGATAGCTGAAACGCGTCTGGTCGTGTGAAGAACCCATTAATAAACCTGGGTTATCCATTCCTGAGAGTGCTTGGTCCATTTTTCTGTGCCGTGAGCTGTGGATTGCTGATCCGTGCAGTTTCCGTCACCGCACTATTAAAGCACCCGATCGAGAGTGCAAGGGAGTCAAGGCGGGGATTGAGCTTGATATATCTATATCTATCTATATATATATTCAGTGAAAAAACCATACGTTTCACACACGTTATAGTTAGCGGACATTTCACTCATAAAAAACCAATGAAATTCCCCCGTTATAGTTAGTTAAGCTAACTATAACTCGCGCACCCGCAATCCACTGCTGATGACGTAACATATTACATCACTCATGACATGGTCAGTGACATCACTCATGACATCACTGATGACATCTCAAATGACATCACTGATGACATCATCCAGTGAATGTGTGTTTTTCTGAAAATTAAATATGTTTTATATATGTATATCTCAAGGTCGATGGAAGAATAAATGGGTATATAAGTGTCTAAAAGGATGATTTGTTTTTGAAAAATTGATTGTGTAACTGACTGATTAAGTGTATCTTAGTGAATACATGGCTTAGTGAGTAATGTTTAAATATGTAAATATCTGTATTAGTCTCTCACTTTGTGTATAAGTGGCTGCATGGGTTGGTGAGTAGCTACATGGGTGTCTATAAAGGTTATTAGTTGTTTTTTTTAGTATCAGTCTGAGTGTCTGCATGGTTCGGTGGGGGTTTTACGTAGTGCATAGGTGCATGAATGATTGACTCTCTGGTTGTATGTGTTGAAGACAGCATGTGTGCATGACTGTATGGTTGGATGAGTGTGTGTATGGGTGTGTTAGTGAGTGAATGACTGTCTCAATAGTGTCTTTATGAGTTACTAAATATGTTTTAAAGAAGAATATTTGACTATTGGTGTATATAAGTGAGTATATGTGAGAGTGAGAGATTGAAACAGTTCCTGGATGAATAAGTATGTGTTTTTATAAGTGATTATTTAAAAGAGTAAGTATGTGTAAGTTTCCGTAGAAGTAAGTGTGGTGGTGTGTGTATAACTGTATATGCAAGTAAATGTATGTTTGATTCTTTATTAGCATGAGTGACTATGTGTGTGAGTAACTCTATGGATGAGTGGCATTGTGTAACAGGATGTATAGGTGTATGAGTACATATGATGAGTGAGTACATGTATGAGTGACTGTACAGGACTGTTGGTGAATGAGTGGATGTGTATGTGGATCTTAGAATTACTGAAGAGGTTGTTGTAACTGGTATTGGTATGTCCATTTTTTTGAAAATTTCAGTCTCTATTTTTGAATGTTTGCATCAAAGGTTATATTAGGATGAGAGGAGGTCTACCACTCTGTCACAAGGATGATGTCATCAGTGATGTCATTTGAGATGTCATCAGTGATGTCATGAGTGATGTCACTGACCATGTCATGAGTGATGTAATATGTTACGTCATCAGCAGTGGATTGCGGGTGCGCAAGTTATAGTTAGCTTAACTAACTATAACGGGGGAATTTCATTGGTTTTTTATGAGTGAAATGTCCGCTAACTATAACGTGTGTGAAACCTATGGTTTTTTCACTGAATTTGCAAGGTTTTTTAAATGCTAATTCCTAACTATAACGTGTGTGAAACCCATGGTTTTTTCAGTGAATTTGTATGGTTTTTTAAATGCTAATTCTTACCTATAACATGTGTGATTCCCATGTTTTTTTTCATTGATTTTGTATGGTTTTTTTAATACAAATTCTTATATTGAACGTGTTTTTTTTATTTTTTTATTTGCAAGCTTTTTTTTTTTACTTTATATTCTCTTAAAACACTATGCTTAATTTTTAAAAATTCTGCAATATATTATTTTTTCTCATTTTTTTTTTACCAAACAGGTAAGATATATTAGTATAACATAGTGATTTTTTTTTTCCTTTTTTTTTTTTTTTTTTAAGTGCGCGTACGGTAAGCTTACGGTAAGCGTACGGTTTGCGTAATGTTCGTAATATTTCTACTCTTTTTGCGTATGGTTACGCAATTTACGTAGCCGTGCGTACTGCGTACGCGGCGCGTAAGCGTGTACGCTACACGCGCACGTTACGGGGAAGTGTTGGGGCGTGCCTGTTATGCGCATGCGCGCGAGCGCGTGTCTTTTTTACGCACATGCGTACTTTTACCGTAAGCGCTCCGTAAGCGCACCGTAAGCGTAACGTACGTGCACGGTGGGTCATGTGATCAAGAAACAAAACTTTTGATTGGTTCAAAGTAGTTTCAGTTCTAGAACTCTCCTACATCACACCCATTCCCCTCATTTCTGCTTGTGATCCCTTAGGAGAAGGAGCTGAGTTGTCTTTGGGATACGATGGCAGACCAGCACTCCTCTGCTGAGAGTGAGGCTAGCAGCACCACCATCAGGCAGAGAAAGAGGAAACAGAAGAGCTCTTTTATATGGGAGTATTTTACTTTTCCTGAGGGCGAGAAAAAAGTCAATGCTGCTTTGGTGACTTGTAAGCTGTGCCAGCGTGTACTTTCTAGAGGTAATCATAACAAGAAGTATTCCTTCGGGAATCACACTATGTTACGACACCTTGAGGATGTACACCCTAGGACACATGCACGACATACTAGAGGAAACCCTTCAGTAAGTCGAGCAAGCACATCCACAGCAGCTCAGCCGAGTCCATCTTCGGAAGCTCAGCTGAGCCCTTCATCTGTGGGGGCAGATTCACCTTTTTCTGGTCCTGTGGAAACTAACCATCAGTTTGCGAGGGTTACAATGCGGTGCTCATTTTGCCATGGTCTAATTGTTCATAGGAAGACCAGTCTTCCCCTCATTAACAACAAAATAGACCAGCACATTTGTCCTACCAGCTAATGTTCCCATTCTTCCTTTCCTCTGTCCCTGCATGAACACAACGGCTCTTTTAAGAGCCAACCTTAACTTTTTTTTTTTTTTTACCGTACGCCGTAAGCGTATTTTTTTTTTTTTTTTTTTAAAACACTAAAAAATAATTACCACATTACAAGGTCCTTGAGGGATTAATAACTAAATACTGAAAATCTGTTTGAGGAGAAGTGGAAGAAAGGGACCATCTAATTTCTGACTTACCTGACCCACCCAACAATTTAATTTTTAATTAAAATTTAATTGAAATTACTTGTAAAAATGGGGTTTTTTTTCGAAAATTTTCTTTCACAATCTGAAAAAAAAGAAAAAAGTATTAATATTTAATAAATCATTATATAATACAGTACACGTATTTACATATTTTCCAAAAACTATTTTTTGCCATTTTTTTGCTGTTTTCAGAATATATTGCATCTCACTATAAATCGTGAAAGCAATTGCATTCATCACTTAACAGCGGGCAAAAAAAAAATAACAATCTCAAAGATTGTTTTAAAAAAGCCCAGAATCTCTTTTTACTTAAACATAACATTATAGAAATGCAAAATATTAAAAAAAAATCATCTAATAACAATAACTATTTCTTTAAAATACCGTCTGACAATTTTGTTACAGAAGCATAATCACAAAAATAATATATCTCAAATAACTCCACAATACATCTGGTTACATTTCCTTTAGGCCAAATGGTAATTTTAAAATTCTTTTTTGATTAAATTTCCAATGGTAATCTAATAAAATTCCAAAATTTAAATTGTACAGATGTTACCGATTCTCTCTAAAATTTTGGTTTCCAAAAGATTAATTAGTAATTAAATAAGTCCACAATACAATTGGTTACCTTTCCTTATGGCCAAATGGTAATTTTAAAAATCTTTTTTGATTAAATTTCCAATGGTAATCCAATAAAATTCCAAAATTTAAATTGTACAGATGTTACCGATTCTCTCCAAATTTTTGGTTTCTGAAAGATTCATTAGGAATTAAATAAGTCCACAATACAATTGGTTACCTTTCCTTTAGGCCAAATGGTAATTTGAAAAATCTTTTTATTTGAAAATTCCAATGGTAATCCAATAAAATGGTAAAATTGTTTTGTACAGATCTTGCCAATTCTCTCTAAAATTTAGGTTTCAGGAAGATTAGATAGGAATATCCTAAATCAAAAGGCAAACGTTGCTTGAAAATCAATTGGGAATCATTACACAGTGTCCAGCCTTTTTCACATTTAAGATAAACTGTGTAATGTCCAGAAGTTACAGTAGGTCCTTCATGGAAAATTATTGCAACTGTTACAAAAGTTTTTCCTGAAATTGATAATTGCTGTCCTATAAACTTCTTTATTAAAGTATCCAATTTTGAACCATCAGCTCTACATCGTTGCATCATTAAAATTACATACTGTCCGTATTCCTTTAAAATTAACGTTGAAAACATGTCAGATTTACACTCACCGCATTCCATGCTATGATTAGCATCTTTAACTAATTTAGCAAAAGTGACTGTTTTACTGTCTGGCAATGTTAAATAAATAAACCTTTCAGAATCAACATTAGAGCCACATGTATTGAAACAGTTTTCACAACTATGTTCCCATTTATAAGAGACACCAAACATATTTTCAATTTGTACCCCTTCTTCTTCCAGTACCTGAAGAAAATACATCAAGAATTCCTGTGCGTCTTGCTGTACATTTTGAGAAAACTGTGTTCGTCCTGAACATACATCTAAAAGTTTTCTAATTTCAGTAGCACTTTCTATTTGAGTTTTATCATTACTCAGCTTTTGAAAAAGGAGACTCAACTCAGAACAGAATCTTTTTCTCTGATTTACTATTATCTGCTCTTGCAAACTTTCCAGATAAAATGCAACATTCAGCACTACATTAGCGTAGCAGTTGACACCAGAGCTATTTTCAAAATGACAACCTACAACCTCTTCAACATTTTCCTTTTTCTTTTTGCTTGCAATTACATCACTCCTCTTTTTGTTTCTCCTCTCTACATCCTCATTACAGATATTCTCAATTCTCCTTTTTCGAGAAACTACACGTTTCTCCAACACAGGATACTGACCTAAATGAGGAGCATAGGTTCTTCTTAATCTATTATACTCCTTTACACAGTTTGTATCAGCACTAACTTTTGAATCATCAAAGTCTATCATGAATAAACCAGATAATGTTTTCACTTGTGACAAAGCTACATAAGCCATACCTTCTTTAAACACAGTTGAACCAATGTTTACAAATGCACAATCTACAGTCAATCCTTGAGACTTGTGAATAGTTACAGCATATGCTAGAGAAAACGGAAACTGTTTCCTACGTACATATAAGTCTTTCACAAGCATGAAACGAACTGTACAACGACAAATGTCTATAACTTCTTCTATCTGATCAAATTTTATTTTTAAACATTCAATTCCATCTTTTTTCTGATAATTAATAAAACCCACAACTCTTCCCATAGCTCCATTTACCAAACCTTTTTCAACATCCAAATTTCTCCTTAAAAATACTCTACAGTTCATGCAAACATATGGATTTTTTTCTAATCCAGCAGTTTTTGAAATGTTCTTCTCTAGTGAATCCAATTTATTTTTCAGTTTGCCTGTTAATGTAATAGTAATTCTTTCATGCTGAATTTTGTCCACTGCTTCCAATTTCCTAATCTCTTCCTTTTCCAATTTCAAAAGCTCCTCATTGAATATTGAGCATTCACGTAGAGTTGGCATTAAGCAGATGACACTTTTCTTTTCTGCAATGTTCTTGTATATCTTCTATGCAACTATTTCTTCCTTTGGAAATAAATTATGTAGCAACCGACTCTGTAATGCTTTCGTGCCAGCTTCAGTGAGTAGTCCAATTCTGATATCTTTCAGAATACTTCCATATTCTTCATCGTTTCCTTGCCTCATATTAGTAGTAAGTTCCTTGTACTCAAAGAAGGACCAAATATTTGCATTACCAATGCTTCCCAATGACTTCTTTGTGTCTTCATGTGTCACAGTATTAAACACTGGTTGTCCTTTAACTGGAGTAAGCTGTAGAAGATCCCCAAAAACTATGACATGTTTTCCACCAAATAACACGTCATAGTCTGTCCTTAGAATTTGCTGCATTCTTAAATGCACAAAGGCAAGCATTAAGTTTGATACCATGCTCACCTCATCAATAATGAGAACTTGCATCTTCTTCAATACTCTTGAAACTTCCAAGCATGGTTCTCCAGTTAGCTTGTGGTATTGTATTTTGTTCTCATGCTCCACTGGTAACATTAGCAAACGATGTAAGGTGATTCCTTTTATGTTATATGCTGCTAACCCAGTTGGAGCAGTAACCACACAAGACAAAGTTGAATCCATTTTTTGATGTAGGTAGCTTCTGATGACTTTTATTAAGAAACTTTTTCCAGTTCCAGCTTGTCCGCTTACATACATCCTGATTGTTTGAAATGATGTGCATGAGCACTCTTTTTTTCATGTAGTAATCCGTGATCAATTTTGTTTCTGATCTCTTCATAAATTTGTTGCTGCTCTTCATTCAGTTGTCTTTCCAAATTTGGTAAGTCTATAAATTCTTCTTGAGCTTGATTCATAGCCGTTTCCACTTCAGTCATAGCTATTGCAGCTTCATTTTCAACGATTGGTTGTCCTAGAGGATTTTGACTGAGTGTTCCTGAACTTTGGCTGTCTTGAGAACTGTCTCTAGCTACTTCAGCTGCAATTGTAGTTTCCTGTTCAATTTCTTCATTTAACATTTGCACATAATTTGTGAAAGTACTGCATTCTATGCTGTCTTTGCAAGCATTAAAGGAATCTTCATAGCTTTGAAATTCTCCCAGTAATTCGTCCTCTGTACGCCATGGTTTAAACAGCTGTAAAAGAGCCAAGTAGTAAAATTCCTTTTTGTCAGTAGTGTCGCAACTAGGCCTGGGCGGTAAATTCCGTTCCGTTCGCGGAATTTGCGTAATTTGCGTAATTTGCGTAATTTCGCGTTCCGCGGAGAACGTGAAATTGCCCAAAAATCTGCGTTCCGCGACTTTGCGAAATTTTTTGCTTGTTCGCGTTCTCAATATCGCGAGATATTTCACCCCGAGCACGCAAACAGAGATCGCGAACAGGAAAAAAGTATCGCGAACAAGCAATTCCGCGTGTTCGCGGAATTTCTGCGTGTTCGCGGAGATTTTTTACCATTTCGCGGAGATTTGCGTAACGCGATTACGCGAATTCCGCCCACCCCTAGTCGCAACTCAGCTTCCTGTGATTTATCAAACTTCCTTTTGTTTGCTTCACCAAACATCCTTCCTCACCAATGACTTTATATTTTCCATTGTTGATGTCTTCTGTGGCTTTCCGTGAATAAATGTAGTTCTGCAGCACTTCATAGAGACACATGTTCTCTAGATGAAGACTTCTCTTGGGATAATATGTGTCCAACATGTTTGATTTCAAAATATCTGTACTTTCTGGGTCATTCTCGGCCAAATATTCAATTTCTCCAACAGATTTCAGTACCCGATTTCTCATTGCTGCAAGGCCTAAACTTGCCCAAATTATTCTTCTTGATTTCGAGTAGAGACTTGCAGAAGATAACCTATCTGAACATTCGTAGGATCCAATTTCTCGATGCGATAACATCTTTAAACTGAAACTGTACAGCTTCTTACTGACAGTCTTCTCGTGAGAAATCTCTTCCCACATTTCTTTCAATTCAGTTTTTTCTGATTTAGTAATGTAAGACGTTACATATCGAGCAACAGCAATGGAATTGTCAGCTACATACTGTATATCCATGTTAGCATTCCACATGGATAAAATGACTGGGTTGTAGTCATTTATATTTTTTGATTCTTCTTTTCTTTTAAGGTTGTAGGTATTCTTAGGTGATTTTCTTGTAATAGTATGTCTCACAGATGACATAAAACTGTTTACTCTTCCATTTGAAAGAACAGGTCTAGGAAATCCAAATCGACATTTAGTGTAGTATTTATCTTTGCTCTTGTATTTCCGTCGACAGTATTTTCCACACCGATGACTTTGGAAACGTAAAACTTGCTCCTTTAACTTTTTCTCTTCTGTGCTTTTTGGTATAGCACATGTTGCATATTCTTCAATGAAAGATAACACTGCTTCATCAGTGTCTGTTCCAAACTTTGGGGCATCCTTGATCCACAACAGTATATGAATATGAGGAGCACCTCTTGCCTGGTACTCTTTTCTCCAAAAGAAATCCACTACTTCTCCAAGAGGTGGATTTTTTTTATTGCAGATGAAGGACATCATAGCCTCAAATCTATGATTGAAATATCTGCAAACATTAACCGGATCCAATGAGCACAGTTCTCCTGCTGTCTTGTATTCGATGTTTTTAATGTTTGAATTTGCCTCTCGTAGAAAATCCAGTAAATCATCCCAAGCGTACTCAGCACAGCTTAGGGTAAGGAACCATGTTGGTGTTCCTAAATTCCGTAACATGCATTTTAATTCACCATGGCGTCGGTACCAATATTCATTTGTCCCACGCTGACAAGCCATCAGATTGATCAGTTGTGTTTCCAAATGATCATCTCGGTGCTGCACTTTCTCCATAAAATCCTTAGCAGACGCATTTTGTAAATGTACTCCACTTTTTAAAATGTGATTTACTGCATATGATAATGCAGACAAGTCGCTTTCAAATAAAAGATGGAACAAATAAGGAATACTTTGTCGAAATCTTGGATCTTCTGCATATAGTCTTGTAGTTCGATACTCAGAAGCTGGAATCTGTTCTGGACGTTCATCGTATCGTCCTCCTTTTCCTGTAGGAAACAGCTGGGGAAAACATCGAGCTTCCAAGCTCTCCTCCCATACACTCACAGGAGTTCCTTTTGCTTTCTTCATCTGAAACAGATCAATATTGTCTCCCATAACTTCTTTTGAATGAAGAGGATGTATGCTAAAATGTTCATAAATTTCTTCTTCCTTTGACTTGTCCACTTTTTCAATTTGTCCAGTTGGTGTTTCTGTGTCTTCTTGTAAATCTTCTTCTTCTTCTTCTCTTCTTCTTCTTCTTCTATATAAATTGATTCATACCATTTGTTATTCCTTTTCAAATACAAATTTGCTCTTTGTACTTTCCGTACATCTACCAGCTCCTGCCAAATCTTCTTATTCTTTGTAGGTACACCATTAACCAGAATAACTAATGGTTCAGTTTCCAAAGTATCTGCATCAATAGTTTCCATATTTTTTTTCAAATCCAAGGGCAAATACACCACTCTACCTTTTAAACCTCTCAGTAAATCTGAAGGAGGTAATTTACCAGTTTTGGGCTCCATACGTACTATGGTCTGGAACGGATGAACACATTGAATAAGTATAGACTCATATGTATTTAATTCAGAAAGTTCGGCAGGAATAGCATCCAATTCTAAATTATTATGTACAGCTCTGGTCGGCATTCTATTTTCTTCTAACTTGTTGTAACAGTATTTACAAATACGCTGATCTTCACCCAATTCAAAACAATTTTCAAGAAATATATATGTGGCAAAATCCTTCCACTTATAATTATCTTCATTTTCACTTTTTCTGTAGAGATCAACATTCCTGGTTTGTTTTCTATAATGAATTCTGCGGCAACAAATACAAGTAATATTTGGTCTTTCATTAGAGATTATTGCAAATTTTGTTATGTGATCATTAAATTTCTTACTTACAGAGGGTTCTACATTCTCTTCCACTTCTTCCTCATTTACTGTGTCCTTTTCTGCACTTTCTTGTTCTGGACCAAAGTAACAAAACTGAATTTCATCAGTAACCTTCTCTACATCTGATACCGATCCACGGAACAGAGCCCTATTCAATTCATCTAACTTTATTGCTGGACTTTTAGCAAAATACAATCGTCCCACAAACTTTCTCATTTCAGTATGATGAACAGCCAGCATCCTAAAATGATGAAAAACACTTTTACACACTTTTCTAGATAGACAAGCCAGAGAATGTCCCTGCAAACCAGTATTCTCTCTCACTCTGCATGGATCTAGACTTTGAAGCACCTTAATCTTCTGTTTAACACTTTTTTTTACTATATTCTCTTAGAAACTCACGAAATGTATCAATAGATTCCTGACGCACAGTGCAAATACTACTACAATTCCAAGTGTACACTGGGGCTTTAGGACGTCTCCCCATAGCCTCATCGGCCATCACTTGTTCCTCATCTCTTGGAACCATTTTCTCCTTCTCCATTATACAACCATTTTTCACTTCATAAGCACGACCTCTGGTGTCAACTGCATGCAGCAAACTGTTACTTTGAAAATAACTCTCTTCATTAAAAAAAGGTTCACTACTTGAACTATGCATCCATTCTCCTAAAAACACTTTACAAAAGTTTGTTCTTTTCACTAGTCTTTTCCTTTTGCTTTGTGATTTCAGTACATTGACCATTTTATCTAATGTACGCATCCTGTTCAAAATTAAAATGAATAGTTTCCTTTGTAATTCTAAAGCCTTTGCTGCAATGGCCTCAATTTCTTTTTTTCTCTTATAAAATTTAGCTTTTTTCTTATATTTCTTCACATCCTTTATCAAATTGGACATAACTCTTCTCTGAAACATTTTTCTACGAATCTCTTTAAACGCTGTTTTTCTTTTTAAGTTAATCTTTATTGTTTCTGAAGGTATATTTGCATTAACTAAATGCTCAATTTTTTCCTGTTGTTTTCTATTTAAAACATTCTTTCCAGTACAGACATTTTGTACATTTTTCCGTTTTTTGAAGATATTGTTTAAAAAATCTTTTGTCTGCTTACCAGAAGACTTTCTCTTTTTCCCAACATGAGCATCTCCAACTAACTTAGGTCCTCCAGTTGTCTTCAAATATAGATTTTTTTTGTGGTTTTTCCTTAGTCTGGATTTTGTAGGCATCTTAAATTTTGTTCACTGCTCTTCAGCAATATCTGAAAAAAACTAAAAAAAAATTCCTTTATTTTATTTAAATATATTACTACATTTTTTATGATCTTTTCAAATCTTAAAATACTATGTACCCCTTTCCTACAAGTGAAAATCACAATAACACCATCACAAATTAAATATCTAAAAACAATTCCTGTGTGCACACAGAGTCATGGTTTGATATTAGTCAGAAAACGAAATTTGTTTGCCAATTGGAAAGCACACTTACTACTCTTTTTTTGGCAAGTGATAAGTACTTTTACAGTCTGACACATTTTGAATCCACTTTTCAGATTCTGAAAACAGCACATGTCCAAAGAGGTTTTTGAGACCAGCAACATGTGTAACCTGGGTGACTGACTACACTCCAGCAATGGCAACCAGCCTTAGTGATGCTGAATGTATTTGCATTACTGACTGCAACCTCAAACCCCACTCGGTTGTGAATACTATGCATGATTCTACAGGATAAGCAGCTGGGTGTGTGCTAAGAGTCAGCTTCTGCAGAAAAAATAGCTCCCCCTTTCCTACTAATGCAAATGTAAAATTACCAGAGTAATACGCAATAAATCTCTGTCTATAATTCCTCTTTGCACACAGAGTCATGGTTTGAAATTAGTCAGAAAACGAAATTTGTTTGCCAATTTGAAAGCACACTTACTACTCTTTTTTTGGCAAGTGATAAGTACTTTTACAGTCTGACACATTTTGAATCCACTTTTCAGATTCTGAAAACAGCACATGTCCAAACAGCTTTTTGAGACCAGCAACATGTGTAACGTGGGTGACTGACTACACTCCAGCAAGGGCACCCAGCCTTAGTGATGCTGAATGTATTTGCATTACTGACTGCAACCTCAAACCCTAAAAGTATTCCTCATTTATACCAGTACACCTTAATTTATGGTGAAAACATAGTCCATATTATTTTACATGTTCCTTACATTTAAATTTCTCCCAAAACACAAAATGATAAACACAACTTCAACAAAAGGAATTCCAATTCTATTATTCATTTCTTAATTTACCATATACATCCCCTCTCAAACTCATAACTCACCTTTAAAATTAGTTAGTTGTGAAAGAAATGTGGCACTCAAACAGCAGATTATCAGAGCCAGTATCTCTGTTCTGTACACCTCTCTCCTCTCAGCAGAACCAGATAATGGCAATGTTTCCCTCTCTTTTTCCACACATATACATGTTAATTTCAAATCTCAGTGCTTCCCCCTTTTTTTCAAATGTAATCACACATTTCTATTGGTTGAAAACCAACCCTTTTCCAAAAGTACCCTTCCCCCAACTTGACTTCTGCCTAGTACCCTTCCCCCAACTTGACTTCTGCCTGCTACCATAGCAACAGCTCACGGAACACTGCTGTGTGGAGTTAGGTCAGAAGTTCACCACACAATGTTTCATTTCCAAAGAGCAAGAGTGCTTGACTTTTCAAACCTAACAGCAAATCCATAGTACTGTTCTTTGGTAACACATTTTTCTGTACCAATACAAAACATGCTTCTATAAATTGACACATACAGCCTAGTTTTTAGTGTAGAATGGTATGAAACAGCCAATGAGTTATTTTTATTTTAAAAAAATATGTATGCCTCCATTTCCAAACTGTGTTTCATTTCTTTTTCCCATTCTACTGAAATACACCTCCTGAGTGCATCCAGATCTCCTTTGAAGATGTTCACAGTGTGGATTGTAGGGCACAGCTTTGTCTTCTGGAGTGAAAAGTATGCAGAGAAAACAGGTATGGTGAGAGACCTTGCTTTGCCAAATGTAGACATTAAATGGATTGGTCAGAGAGGGTTAAAGTGGCACCAATTGATGTCATTGGTGAAATCCTTCATGCAAATCCAACACCCTGACCTCATAATAGTGCACTGTGGTGGCAATGACCTAGGCACTTTGACTGGGGTAGGTCTGGAAATGCTTATGAAGGAGACCTTTGCACAACTGTTTTCACTTGTCCCTAAAACTGCCTTTTATGCCAAAAGCAAAAATGGAACTGGTCCAATCATTTTTGTCCGCAGATTGACAAAGCAAGAAAGCACGTCAACAAATCTGTTTCTGCTTTCCTCCGAGACTATGGTATGGGTTCCATTTACCACAACAACTTGCGTTACGACATGCAAGACATTTATAGAGGAGATGGTGTACACTTCACTGATGAAGGGAACAGAGTCTTCCTCTTGAACCTTAGACTCTGCATCGGTACTTACTTGTAGGTACCACTAAAAAATCACTTCATAAACACAACGGCTCTTTTTAGAGCCCCCTAATGTCTAAACACTTAAATCTGAATTTTATTTCTTTTTTTATTTTTTTTCTACCGTACGCGTACGGTAAGATTACCGTACGCGTACCCGCGATTTTTTTTTTAAATTAATAAATGTTTTTTTTGTACTTTTCTGTCCTTCTTTGACCCCCTTTCAAATGTTAGGGGGTCTGTAACTCTCTTCCTTGCCCCCTTTTCAAGTTATCTCCCTTTTTTTTTCTGTGTGAAACACACAAAATGGCGGCCGACACTTCCTGATTTCGTCCGATTCGAATGTTTACAGTCATGTGACAACCAATCAGATTTGAGCTCGCGCACGGCAACGTACGCGTACGGTAAGCTTACCGTAAGCGCACGGTAAGCGCACGGTAAGCTGCCACAGATATATATATTGATTTAAATGCTATTTTCTCAGGAACTACTGAACAGATTTACACCAGACCTACAAAAGGCACTTCCTTGACCTGTAGACTACCTCTCTGCCAAATTTCAAGTAACTCTGTTCAGCCGTTCGGGCTGTAGCTGTGTCTAAAGGTCCTATGGAAAAATGCATGGGGAAAACGCGTTTTGGGACCCCCCTTTTTTCTCAGCCCCTGCTTGACGAATCCCCCCGAGACTTTCAGGGTAGGAGCGGAGCGTAGCGCCCCATTAGTTTTGAAAATTTCGCGAGGATTCGTCGACCGGCGCCAAAGTTATTCAAAATAGAATGTTGCGGTTTTCCTATGGAAACAGGGTCCTAACTATAACTACCTACTGGCAACCGCCAGTAGGTAATATATATATATATATATATAGATAGATATAGATATATATATATACAACATCAATCTCTTGTTCGCTTGCTTTCCCTTCACACTGCTGGAAAAGAACAGCAATTGACTCCACTTGTCCTGGTGCAATATTATTTTATTTGCTTAGTGCTCCACCATGACGCGCTTCGGCCTATGCAGGCTTGATCACATGACACGGCTACATTACAGTGCTCATATATAAAGTGACAAGTGCAGAATAAATATAGAAAACAGACTCACGTTCAACTTCACATGGTCTTAGCAAATGACAGATGCATTGCAAGTCAATTGAGCAATATGATAAATGAATAAATAAATAAATATTCATTTTTTTATATTAGATACATTGAATATGAATATACAAATTCAAAGATAAATAGGCAGGTAAGTTAATAGATGAATAAATGGCTTGTTTAAAACCATTTAAAACATTAAAATGTCTAAAAATACCTTTGGCACTAACTGTAACACATTTTCTATGACCATGTTTTTTTGTCATGTCTGTGTGTATGTAGCCAATTTGCACCCTTCAACCATCTATCATTTAAACATCCTCTATGCTCATTGTTAGGCTGACATAGTGTAGCCCCAGTGGGCCTGAATTGCTGTATGTTTTCATCAGAAAGTGTATTGATAAAGTGCTGGTGCTGATAACATTTCTCCTTGTGCCCCAAAAAGAGTAAAAATATAAAATAGAAGATTAAAAAGTTGTATGCAGAGAAGAAGCAGGGATTGTGTGTGTTAGCACATATGAATATTTACAAATGGACATGAAGGATGGTTTATCATTGTTTACCACCGCTTAATGATGTTATAAACAGGTGAAAAGATATTCACTGGCATTTAGCCCATGTGGGCTTTTGGTGTCGAGCTCTATGATGTGGCGTGTTTCTAGTTTTCTTAAAGTTGCCTCCCAATTACCTCCACGTCTTGAGTGCAAAACTGAGTCTAATACATAGTACTTGAGGTGGTCTAGCTCGTGGACTCCTCTGAAATGACGTGCCACTGGGTACGTGGGATCAGAGTATGTGATAGCTCTGATGTGTTGGAGAATCCTCTTGTGGACCTGTAGCTTTGTGCTAACTACATAACATAGACTGCTGCTAACTAGAATGTTGCTCATAGATTTGGCTTTCCTAAAAGTGATGGCTGGCCTTTTAGGTAGTATGTCGCCTATTACTGTATCACTCAGGACAATTGGCCAGTTCTTCATGATTATATTGCATAATCTATTCTTCGGTTTATTGAAAGTCAAAATTAATCGTCTTCTCTAATTCGTCTACACTTTGTGTTTGTTGTGTAGAGGTGTTATCTCATTGCCTACAGTTTTAAACAGCAATTCAGATCTGCTTAGAGATTGGGTTTTGGTTATGGCAGGATTGATCGCATTTT
Organism: Triturus cristatus; assembly: GCF_964204655.1. Taxonomy (NCBI): domain Eukaryota; kingdom Metazoa; phylum Chordata; class Amphibia; order Caudata; family Salamandridae; genus Triturus; species Triturus cristatus. The sequence continues at coordinate 257,812,714 of NC_140593.1, read as the reverse complement.
CTGAGTAAGCTCATGCCAGAAATCTGAGTTTACTTTCCCTTTGCGCTATTTCTAGGTCTATGACACTACTGCATATACTTCTAATTCTAAGCATCTCACCAAAAGGAATGCTGTGTGTAGGAGAGTAGGATCTGCTTCACATGGGTACCCCCACTTTTTGCTGGTGTTTCACTGTTTTTCGACCTTAGTCTGGCTGTGGCCCTACTAATCAGGACCACAGCCTAGCTGCTTCCTCTCTAAAATGGTTTGAATGTACATTAGGTACATATCTAATTGGATTCTGGAGTGTCTTATAAGCCCAAAGTATATGGTATACTATGTACCTAGGGCATAGGTAATCAGAGGCCTACCAGGGGCTGAAGCATGTATTATGCCACCCCTGGCAAGCACTCCAAAATGGCACCACTGGTTTGCTATGGCAGCCTGGGTAAGGGTGTGCTTGCAACCCTTACAGTGGTATAGGCTACCTATATCCACATATATATATACAGACACATAGAAAGCTATAAGTCACTCCTATGGCAGGCCTTGACAATTCTGAAGGCAGAGTGCTTCGTTTTGTGTGACAGGGTGCCCAAGCATGAGCTGAGCCCCTCTTCAGCTTTCGGAAATACTTCCTTATGGCTGTTCTGTGATACAGCCATACCATATACTCTTAAGTGCAATATAACCTTGCGGTAAAATGCTAACTTTGGAATGGCTGCATCAAAACATGTCGTGTATGGTGTCAAACGCTTTGGAATACTACCACTCCGCCACTTCTGGTGATGGGGGTAGCATTCCACCCTTCTAGAGGGAAAGACATGTTCACACTGGTCAAACTCGGTAGGACTTTCCTGAGCCCTGGCATCACAAAATGGATGCCTCTGCCACAGACACGGGTCTGGCCTCCTGCTGCTGACCAAAACTCCGGCAGGGGAGGCCTGGACAATAGACTTCCTGTCGAAGGGAGGTGTAACCACCTCCCCAGACATGCAGATGTGTATTGGGGCTGGGCAGGAGCACTCTCTGGTGCTTTGAAGACCTGCACTGGGGGCACGTTTGCTGTCTCTGTGCATAGTCCAGTTCAAACTGGTTGCAGGGGCTACCTGCCCCTGCTCTGGCTTGAAACTGGACAAAGGAAATGGGTGTAACCACCCCTCTTTCCAAACTCACCCATAGGTGGGGCTTAGAGTTAGTCCATCCCCTAAACTTAGTATAAGTATAGGAATCCAGTCCCTAGGACTTTGGATTACCCTGGACGAAACTCTGCAACATATATCCTGAACCTTCGACTTTCTATTTCGACTAGAAGACAGAAGAAATCTCCCTTGGGGTCAAGGGGTGACTCCCATGCTTGGCAGGCACCAAAGAAGCAACTGACCAGTCTGCATCGCTGAAGCTCCCGCCGGACGCTGAAGTCTTTGCATCACCAGAGGTGAATTTCCAGACTTCCCCGAGGCTACCCTGAGTCCACAGCAAATCTGAGGCCCGTGGCTACCGTGGGTAACGTGGAACCATGACCCCTGGACACCATGAACTTTTGCTGCAACACTATCTTCCTGGGCCTTCTCAAAGTTGTGCTTTGGGCTCCGAGTAGCCCCAGCCTTTAGCACCTTCTGCACCAAAGATTGCTGGCCTCCACTCCACGAGTGACCCATGGGCCAGTTTCAAGTGTGACCACTTGAGGCTCCTTTGCGATCACTATCCCGTTGGCTAGCAGGTCCCCACGAAAGCAAATCCTCTTCTACTTGGGCTTTCCTGGTTGCTCTAGACGTGCCCTAACATATCCTTGCTGGGTGAGTCCCTCAGACCTTGCCGGTCTGCACCACAGTCCTTTCTCTGAATTCCAGTGACTTGCCGTTGCCAAGGCTTGTTGGGTCCATTCTGGTCACCGACACCGCAGTACTCGACAGACTTTGTGAGACAGCTCAAATCCAGCTCGTGGACTTCATCGACACCTCCTGGACCTCATGGCTGAAGAGTCAAGACACCCATCAACTCACCTGAAGCACCCAACATCTGTGGGCATTGGTCCATCCTGCCATCGGTCACTGGCTAGTGACCCAGACTCTGTCCCCTCTGCTTTCAGGTTCCTTCCATCCTAGATCAAGGCTTGGATCTCTTCGGACACTTCTCCTCTTCACGGCAGCAGCAGTTCTTTGCAGGCTTTTATTGCAATCGACGACCCGACCCGACACCAAAGGACACCTATGCACCCAGCTTCCCTGGGTGAGGTAACTCGAGTACTCCGGTGCTCCCATGGGTGCTAGCCCTAGAACTGCTTAAGTCCAAAAGGGTTTGGCCCTCACTGATTCTAAGAGTCCCTAATCTTTACATTTCGAACCGCGACATTGCCCATATAAGATAACGGGAACCCTCGGTTGTGTTCACACACTGCATACAGTCCCCGTGGGTCCCCTGTCTCACTACCTTGGGTGGTTCCTTGGGGTCCCAGCGATTCTACAGGCTCTAGGCCTTGTGTCTAGTTCACTCGTGGTTCTTATACCACTTTTTTGGTATATGGTTTGGTACGCCCCTATGGCCCAAACGTATATTTGTGCTATTACTGATGATTGCTCACTTGTAACTTAAGTACTTCGAACTCCAGTCTCATAAAGAGACTAGAGGGGTGTGTGTTAACCTAAATACATATATTTTAAATATATACCTGGTGTGGTTGTCCTTTCATTTGATCAGTCAAGAGATTAAAGAATGGTAAAACAAGCTGCTTTACATTCCTTCAAGACTTAGCCTGAAGGCTGCTCTCCATAGCTACCACTAGGATAGCTTTCAATAAAGGTTGTCTTTAACCTACCACCATAAGGGGTTGTTTGGACTGATACAAGGTGCCCACTAGAACTAGTGGAAAGCATATATCAGGCCACCTTCTCATATTGGTGTGCAGCGTGTGGGATTCCAGCGTGCTATTTTTTTACCAGATAATCTCAATTTAATTGAGGTACATATAATATCAAGTTTAGCTACAGTAAGTTCTACTGAACTTAAGGTTGTGTGTCAAGGGATAGCATACCCTTTCTACAACTCAAGAGAGTTTAGTAGGCCACACTAGGGTAGGTAGTGTAATACACCACACCACATTAGTAATGTTTAACCAGCCAGGAACTAGTGGGTCCCTACCAGGAACCAGTGAGTTCCTTCCCTATAAATATGAGGATCTCTCCTTTGCTCAGCTTAGGGCCTTATGTTCCATTAGGAAGCTGAAGACAGGCAAAAGTCCATCCACCCGGATGTATGATGATACATCGCCAACCGTCACATCGCAAGCAATTATCACGCTGTTTTAAAATCGTTAAAGGCATTACATCGCACGCATTTACTGCACATGCTGTTGCCACACGATTATTGGGGCATATTATCAAGGACGGCGTTAAAATTATCGCCGGTTTAGCGGCAGAAAACTGCCGCTAAAGTGGCAATAATGGGCTTGATAATATACCCTGGAGAATTCCAATAGAAGCCCATGTTCACACCAGAACATGGACTTCTATTGGAATTCTCAAGGGCATATTATCAAGTCCATTATCGCCGCTTTAGCGGCATTTTTCTGCCGCTAAACCGGCGATAATTTTTAAGGCTGTCCTTGATAATATGCCCCGTAGTGTCTCTGCTGCTTTGGGTCATTACAACGCAGTTCACTTAATCACCTGCTGTTACATCGTTTTTTTCACTGAGTTAATTCAGTTTCTGTGCCGTGTTGTTTTTCATTCTGGTGTTTTATGTTTCTTTAGTGTAATAATAAATGTCAACATACCCTCAACAAGCGTTCACTTCAAAATTGTTCTCCATTATTACAATTAAAGCCTGTCAATTGTTATATGAAGCTGAAGTCCTTTTTATTGATTATTAACACAGAATTCTGTACATTTGCAAAGTATGAATAAAAATTGGTTTACTGAGACACTTTTTATACAAGCGCTACAACAAAAGTCCTACCACACTTTCATCATCGATGTAAGTTTCCTCTTATGCAGCTTAGGTTGTGACACTGGTATAGGCTACAGCACCTGATTTACACTGGTATAGGCTACAGCACCTGATTTCCATCTGCTATGAAACCGGTACAGTAGTCAGCAGGTTTAGCATAATCCGTCATCTTGCACCTGTCATCTGTGCACGCATCTGTCATCTTGTGCACGCACCTGTCATGCTATCATCGATGTAAGTTTCATCTTGTGCAGGTTAGGTTATGACACTGGTATAGGCTACAGCACCTGATTTCCATCTGCTATGAAACCGGTACAGTAGTCAGCAGGTTTAGCATAATCCGTCATCTTGCACCTGTCATCTGTGCACGCATCTGTCATCTTGTGCACGCACCTGTCATGCTATCATCGATGTAAGTTTCATCTTGTGCAGGTTAGGTTATGACACTGGTATAGGCTACAGCACCTGATTTCCATCTGCTATGAAACCGGTACAGTAGTCAGCAGGTTTAGCATAATCCGTCATCTTGCACCTGTCATCTGTGCACGCATCTGTCATCTTGTGTACGCACCTGTCATGCTATCATCGATGTAAGTTTCATCTTGTGCAGGTTAGGTTATGACACTGGTATAGGCTACAGCACCTGATTTCCATCTGCTATGAAACCGGTACAGTGGTCAGCAGGTTTAGCATAATCCGTCATCTTGCACCGATCATCTGTGCAGGCATCTGTCATCTTGTGCACGCACCTGTCATACTATCATCTTTTTGCATCTGTCATAATCCGTCATTTTGGGTTTTCAAACGTACCGTTATCTTGCACCACTTATGTGTTTTAAAATGTACCGTCATCTTGTACCGCATCTGTCATGTCATTGCAGCACAAATTCAATGTTCACACCCCGTAGTCAGCAGGTTTAGCATAATCCGTCATCTTGCACCTGTCATCTGTGCACGCATGTGTCATCCTGTGCACGCACCTGACATGCTATCATCGGTGTAAGTTTCATCTTGTGCAGGTTAGGTTGTGACACTGGTATAGGCTACAGCAGCTGATTTCCATCTGCTATGAAACCGGTACAGTAGTCAGCAGGTTTAGCATAATCCGTCATATTGCACCTGTCATCTGTGCATGCATCTGTCATCGTGTGTGCGCACCTGTCATGCTATTATCTTTTTGCATCTGTCATAATCAGTCATCTTGTGTTTTAAAACGTACCGTCATCTTGCACCGCATTTGTGTTTTCTAACGTAGCGTCATCTTGCACCGCATTTGTGTTTTCAAACTTAACGTCATCTTGCACCTCATTTGTGTTTTAAAACGTACCGTCATCTTGCACCGCATATGTGTTTTAAAACGTACCGTCATCTTGCACCGCATCTGTCATGTCATAGCAGCACAAAATCAATGTTAACACCCGTGTGATCTATAGTGCCAGTGTCTGTCATGTCATTGCAGCACACGATGACATTGCTAGCAATTTAAATGTCAATGCGCAGCTGTAGCATGCGTTCTAAAAACATGCAATGTAAAGCCTTTTGCGATGTGAAAGTCGCGTTGCGATGGCACCGTGTGAAAAGACCGTTGTTGTAATGGATGTTTGCCATCCACCTGGCATCTCATAAAGATACTTAAGCTGGATGATATCACAGTGCCTAGTGGGCCTGATGAGGTAGACAGTGTGGGTGGGACAGCAGGTGAGGGTGGGCCTAGGGGTAACAATTCCCCTGACCCTACCTCTAATGCTGACCAGACTGGTGACAATGACCAGATTCTGGTGAACCCAGATCTCCTGGATGAGGATGAGGAGGATGACAATAATGCTCCTTCCTTTATTCCTCCAGGTAGACCTGACAACAGGGCTAGAAGGGATAGATCTCTGTCAAGGGGATCTATACAGTCTAACTCCTCGATAGGGACCTCTGTCTCTCCTCACAGAGGGAGGGAAACCTCCCAGGAGAGGAGAGAGACACTGCTGAAGTATGAGCAAGACAAGTTCAACCTCAGAAAGCAGCAGATGGCCTTAGATATGGAAGCCCTAGAGCTCTACAGAGATAATAAAAAGGAGGGACTAGAGTCCCTTGGCGGCAGCAATTTCCCTAGAGATAGGGAGAGGTCTAATGACCATATAAACCTAAGTAAGATTGTCCCTCCCTACCAGAGTGGGGATGACATCCACAAATGGATAACTGCCTTGGAGAGGGCCTGTAAAGTACAGAAGGTCCCTCAAGGTCAGTGGGCAGCAATCTTATGGCTCTCCTTTTCAGACAAAGGTAGAGATAAGCTCCTCACTGTAAGAGAAGAGGATGCTGATGATTACAAAGTCTTGAAAAGTGCACTAATAGATGGGTTTGGCCTAACCACTGTACAATACAGGTAAACGTTCAGGGACACCCAAAAAGCACAAAATCAAAACTGGGTTGACTTTGTTGACTGTGCTGCTAAGGCTCTGGAAGGTTGGTTATTGGGCAGTAAAGTGTGTGACTTCAAAGGATTGTACAATCTGATAATGAGGGAGCAGATTCTTAATAACTGTCAAAATCAGCTGTTGCACCAGTACCTGGTAGACTCTGATCTGACCTCTCCCCAAGAATTGGGAAAGAAGGGAGACAAATGGTTCAGAACCAGGGTGAGGCAGAAGGTACAGAACCAAGGTGGTGACCCAAAGAAGCAAGATTCCAAGAACTCTGACAAGGGTGGGGACAAGGGTAAAGACCAGAAGTCTTCTCAAGGGCCCCAAAAATCTTCTTCAGGTGGGGATTCACAGGCTAACAAAGGGAAAGGCCAAAAGAAACATTGGTGCAAAATATGTAAGCAGAATACTCACTGGACCAGTGACTGCAACAAAGCCAAAGAAAATACTCCAACTACCACCAATACCCTTAAGGCACCTGCTCCCCCTAGTGCAGTTACAATTGGTGGTGGGAATACACAGAATAAGGGTGTAGTAGGGTTGACCCTGGGTTCTGAGATGGACTCTGGCCTCGTCAGAGTACCAACTCAGGATGTGCTTGTCAGTGAGGGGGGAATGGATATGTCCCCCTTTGTGAGTCCCAGTAACTTGGGCAAATGCAGACAGCAGCCTTTGATAAATGGAGTTGAAGCTTGGGCATTCAGGGACACAGGAGCAAGTGTAACAATGGTGACAAAAGATCTTGTGGATCCTGGGCAGATTATAATTGGTGAAATGTACCAAGTGACCAATGCTAGCAATGTCAGAACAGACCATTCTCTGGCAGTTGTTAGCTTCTCCTGGGGAGGGGTAACTGGCCTTAAGAAGGTTGTGGTAAGTGCAGACCTACCAGTACAGTGCTTGCTTGGCAATGATCTAGAGACTTCAGCTTGGGCTGAAGTGGAGCTCAGGACACATGCAGAAATGTTAGGGATCCCTGCACATGTCTTTACTGTGACCAGGCCACAGGCTAAAATGTCTAAAACTGGACAGGCCCTGTATTCTGGAATAATGGACCAGGTGCCTCACAAGAGGAGGAGCAGTAGGGTTAAGGCAGAGCCTTCCCACCTGACTCAGAATGCTGATCAGTCTCCTCAGGGAGATGATCTTGAGCCTGAAGAAGGAACTGTCCCAGAGGAGCTTGAACCTGACCAGGTTGATTTCTTGGGGACAGGGGGCCCTTCCAGGTCTGATCTGAGCCAGGAGCAGAAAACCTGCCCCTCTCTTGAACCCATCAGACAGCAAGCTGCTGATGAGGCTGCTGGGAATGCTAGTGGCACCCATAAAGTTTATTGGGATGATGGACTCCTTTACTCAGAGAGTAGAGACCCCAAGCCTGGTGCATCCAGGAGGTTGGTTATACCTCTGAAGTTTAGGGTTTCCTATTGACACTGTTACTAGACATGCCTCTTGTGTACTGGCTGGGATTCGGGAACCACAGATAGCCAGGATCTGCACTTTTTAGACGCTCCCTTAGTGTGCTTAGGAACCACAGATAGCCAGGATCTGCACTTTTTAGACGCTCCCTTAGTGTGCTTAAGTAGGAGGAGTGTATCCCTTCCTTAAATAGTTCCCATTGACAGGAAACCGGTCCTTGGCTTTCTGAGTCTTTGAGTCCAAAAGTCCACGCCCTTCCTGTTCGAGATACTGGTTTCTTCGTTGGTCCCTGAGCTGCGCCCTGTTGAGTTGCTTGATCCTGAACCACTCTCTGCCCTGTTTCTAGTACAGCCCGAATCTAGGCAGTATCTGTTTACACCTATTTATTCTTTGTTTTGGGAGTTGTATCGCGGTCTCGTGTAATTGTAACGCGACCGCGTTTGTTTGCCATTTGTTGATTTAGCTCCCGCTCTCTTCTTTTGTTGTTTAACGAATCGCGGTCGCGTGTTAGTTTCCTGTAGAACGCGACCGCGTCTGATTGCAACATAGTTGCTGTGCACCTTCAGCTCTATTTTCTCGCGGTCGCGTGTAAGCTTAAGTACGCGACCACGTCGTCTGGGTGCAACTTTGTTGCTTTGTCTTCGATGCTCTGGTAGAGCGATCCCAGCCCTAGAGTCATAGCGTGAGCAAGAGTGCGGGCGAATTCCTTATTACAATTATTCGCGCATGCCGCGCTTATAGGGCGATCACATATATTTTTGTTCATGCGCCGTGTGCGCTGTTGAAATTCTTTTGAGGATCCTCAATTTAATTTCTAGACCCTTAGGAGTGCGTAGGGGTGATTTTCCTATTCTAAGCACTGGGATATCCCTTCTGTATATAATCTCCTAGGATATTTCTAGAACTACTACTTGTAGCCCTCTCCTGTACCCACTCATTAGTCAAGTAGTGTTTCCTGTTTCTCCTTCCCTGCTCCTGTTGTCTACGAGTATTTACCTGCTCAACGAATCCCATTGAGATCCTGCTGTGTCACTTCTTAAAGGCTACCGAGATGTCCAGTGGGTAAGAGGGAAAAGGAAAGCGGGGGCGCTCTGAGCACTAGCACCTGATTGTAGGTTACTGCTGTATAGAAGGATTAATCACTATCATATTTTTGTGTTGTCTTTTGCTCCAGGTTGTTCTCTGCGGTGCCCATCAAGAAAACACCCACTGGGGGAATCAAGGGAGCGCTTCCATACCTTGTTCCCACATCTCTCGGGGCCTGTTTTCGGTCAGTGTGTATAAAGGTTCACGCCTTCGTGGACAGGCCTCAAGAGAGTGGGGGTATTATCGTCGTTCCTGTGGATTGGGGCTATAGCAGGCGACAGAAAGCCAAGCCCACGAATTTAAGTCCACCCGAGCGACGATGAATATGGAAGGATATAGTTTGGTAACCGAGAACCCCCGTCCCCGTCCTACGGTAGAAGAGCTAGCAGCAGCTCTGTTAGATCTACAAAGAGAAGTAGGGAGATTGAGGACAGAAAATCAACAATTACACTTAGAAGTAGAAAGACAACATCAACTAGACATAGTTACTGGGGCGGAACCTTCACAGACTACTAAGAGGACATACATACAACCTGCCCGTTTTCAAGTTCCTTCTTCTAGGGGTGAGCCTATTAGTCCATCTACTTCACAAGCAGTCCAGGTAGAGGTGCATACTCATAACCCCGTCCCTTTAGCGGTCCCAGAACGCTTTTATGGAGATAGTGCCAAATTTAATGTGTTCCTCAATCAATGTCAGTTACATTTTCTTTGTATGGCTGCGGCCTTTCCTGATGACGCGGCTAAAGTGGCTTTTGTTATTTCATACTTAGGGGGTAATGCAGCAAATTGGGCTGTCCCTTTAGTAGAAAGTAATGATCCTCTCCTCTATAATTTTACACTTTTTAAAGAGAAACTGAAGAGTCTGTCCGCAAAGCATACCTATGTACAAGCTAGTGATACTGAATTATTGAGATTGAAACAAGGTAGTAAAGATCTATTGTCTTATGTAACGGAATACAATAGGTTAATCATAGAAACGCAATGGCCGGAAGAAAAAAGAACCTCTCTCTTCTATAGAGGTTTAAACGACGATTTGAAAGATCTTTTGTCTCATATTGTGGACCCTCCAGAGGATTGTTCCTCTTTTATTGACTTAGTGGTGAAACTCAACCACCGCTTAACAGAAAGAAAAGGTGAAAAATCCCGTGGCAATCTAGCTCGTTTAGTCATAGTTAGAGGGGATAAAAGAGAAAACAAGGAACTTAAAGATACCAGTGAACCAATGCAAATTGGAAGCATAAGAAGTCCTTTGACCACTGAAGAAAAGGACAGACGAAGGAAACAAAATCTCTGTCTTTATTGCCGAAAAGGGGGACACTATGCAAGAGGTTGTCCGAGTAAAAAGGGAACTATCCCTAAAACAACAGCAGCAATTTGTCAAGAATATGGGGCCATGGCGGAAAACTACAGAACTTGAAGAAAGAGGAGACCGGTTCTTCAAGTGAAATAGTTAAGATGGTCTCTGTAGAGGTAGCTAGTATACACACACCGTTGGCTCGTCATTTCACCTTATCAGTTACTCTCATTGTGTCAGTGCAAAGCCGGAAAAACCTAACCATCCTGTTAGATTCAGGGGCGACGGGTAAGTTCCTAGATATACACTTGGCTCAGACCTTGAAAATACCCTTTTTGCCCAAGGCCAAACCCGAACCCATTAGAGCAGTGGACGGAAAGGATTTATCCTCCGGGTTGGTCACATATCATACACCTGAATTGACGATGGTGTGTAGTAACGGGCATTCAGAACAAGTCGTGTTTGATCTTATAGACACACCTAATTTCGGGGCCATTCTCGGGATACCCTGGTTACAGATACACAATCCTCATATTGACTGGATATCGCGCAAGATCACTCTTAAATCTGCGTATTGTGTGCTCCATTGTTATAATGAGGCTCATGAGTGGGAAACACCTTTATGTGGAGCGGTGGAGAAGTTGGAAACATCTCTCCCGCCCATGTACAGCGAATATGCAGCAGTCTTCGATGAAGAAAAGGCATCGGCCTTACCTCCACATAGGAGTTATGACTGTAGAATAGATCTTATACCAGGAGTTGAACTGCCTGTGAGTCGTGTCTATGCCTTAACAGAACCGGAAACTGAGTACCTTCAACACTACCTTGAGGAAATGTTAGACAAGGGATTCATACGGCATTCTACATCCCCAGTGTCCTCTCCTCTCTTCTTCATTCCCAAACTTGAAGGGGGTCTACGAGCCTGTTTGGATTACCGTGCTTTAAATAAGGCAACCATCAAGAACAAGTACCCATTGCCTCTCATATCGGTACTTCTGGATCAAGTGCGAGGCGCCAAGATATTCACCAAGTTAGATCTTCGAGGAGCATATCATTTGATCAGGGTTAAACAAGGAGACGAGTGGAAGACGGCCTTTCGTACCAAATTTGGCTTATTCGAATACTGTGTCATGCCATTCGGTCTTTGCAATGCTCCTGCTGCCTTTCAGTATTTCATTAATGACATCTTACGTGAATATCTTGACCTCTTCGTCATTGTATACATTGACGATATTCTGATTTTTTCCAAATCTGAAGAAGAACATGTAGATCATGTAAAAAAGATTCTGAAAAAACTAATGGCCAATCATCTTTTTGCTAAATTAGACAAAAGTTTGTTACACACCGATAAAGTGGATTTCTTAGGGTTCATCATCTCCCCTGAAGGTATTCTTATGGATCCAAAGAAGATAGACGCCCTAGTCAAATGGCCTAGTCCCTCCTCAGTGAAAGAGGTGCAATCATTCATCGGCTTTGCAAATTTTTATAGGCGCTTCATCGATCATTTTTCTGATCTCATCGCCCCCATTACGAAGTTGTTGCGTAAAGGTAGTCAATTTGTCTGGTCAGAAGAGGCAGAAAGGGCGTTTGTACAACTAAAGAAAAGATTCACGACAGCCCCTATCATGTGTCATGCAGACAATTCACAACCATATTATGTGGAAGCAGACGCCTCACAATATGCGGTAGGTGGTGTGTTATCACAACGTAATTCCATTACGGGGTGCTTACATCCGGTAGCATATTTCTCAAAAAAGCTCCTACCTGCTGAACAGAACTATACCATAGGGGAAAGAGAACTTCTGGCCATCAAACTTGCCTTTCAGGAGTGGAGGCATTATTTATTGGGATCACCACATACCATCACGATTTACACCGATCATCGTAATCTGCAATTTTTTAAATCAGCTAAGGCCTTAACCCCTAGACAATTAAGATGGGTGTTATTCTATAGTGAATACGATTTTATCATTACCTATCGGCCTGGGGCTCAACAAGGAAAAGCGGATGCATTATCACGATTAGGTGCAGATCATAGAATACACATAAACGAACCCACTCCTCTCATTCCTTGCCATAAAATAATTGGGGTTACTACTTCGGATCAATCTGCACCCTTTGTGGATCAGCTTAAGAAAGCATATGAAGAGATATCTCCATTAGAGTGGACCACAGATCCACAACAAACCCTCAAGGAAGGGTTATACCTTCACAATGATAAAATCTACATTCCACTCCCAATTCTCCAACAACAGATCATTAAATGGTGTCATGACTCGTCCTTAACAGCTCATCCGGGTGGGGAAAAGACCATTCAGTTATGTCAAAGATGGTTTTGGTGGAAAGGTATGAGTAAGGACATCTTGTCTTATGTTTCGAAATGTCAGGTATGCGCAAGACAGAAATCTTCACATACTGCCCCGGCAGGGTTGCTGCGCCCTTTATCAACACCAACTATTCCTTGGCATACAATCAGTATGGATTTTATCACTGATTTGCCACTGGTTCAAGGGTACAACACTATTTTAGTGGTGGTAGATCTGTTCACAAAGATGGCTCATTTCATTCCTCTAAAAAATCTGCCCACTGCTAGAGCCTTGGCACAAGTGTTCATAGATCAAATTATTAGATTGCATGGCGTGCCCTCAGTAATCATCACTGACAGAGGTGCCCACTTCATTTCTCGGTTTTGGCAGGGTTTATGCACAGCATTGGGAATGGATCATAGATTATCCACAGCTTATCATCCTCAAACTGATGGTCAGACTGAGAGAACCAATCAGACCTTAGAACAGTATCTAAGATGTTTATTGTCAACCGTTACATCTAACTGGGTGCATGCATTATCTTTAGCGGAATTCGCTTATAACAATTCCATGCATTCATCCACTGGGGTTTCCCCATTCTTTTTTGCTCAAGCTCATCATCCTAGGTTCCTGCCTTTACCAGTAACTCTGCATCTAGATCATATACCTGCAGTACACCAGCATCATGCGACCATTTTAGACACTTGGAAAGCTGCCTCGAAGGAGTTAAGAAAGACACAAGAAGATATGAAGAGACAAGCAGATAAACATCGAAGACCCGCTCCAGATTATAAAGTTGGTGATCAAGTTTGGTTATCCACTAGAAATCTAAAACTGCCAGGTCCACGTAAATTACAACCCCGTTACATAGGACCTTATAAAATAATCAAGATAATCACTCCTGTATCCATGAAACTAGAGTTACCTGACGAAATGCAGGTCCATTCAGTTTTCCATGTGTCTCTCTTAACAGAGTGTCAGACTTCCCTGAATTCTGATATTCCCCCACCTCCTATCCTGGTTGAGAAAGATTTAGAATATGAAGTCAAGAGAATTCTAGATTCCCGTAGATATCGAGGGAAATTGCAATACTTAATTGATTGGGTTGGTTTTGCTCCCGAGGATCGGTCTTGGGAACCTGCCGAAAATGTGCATGCCCCTGTTCTGATTCGCAGATTTCACGCCCTGCATCCTGACAAACCTCGCCCGGTACAGCGGCCTTTGGGTGGGAGAACTGTTACTAGACATGCCTCTTGTGTACTGGCTGGGATTCGGGAACCACAGATAGCCAGGATCTGCACTTTTTAGACGCTCCCTTAGTGTGCTTAAGTAGGAGGAGTGTATCCCTTCCTTAAATAGTTCCCATTGACAGGAAACCGGTGCTTGGCTTTCTGAGTCTTTGAGTCCAAAAGTCCACGCCCTTCCTGTTCGAGATACTGGTTTCTTCGTTGGTCCCTGAGCTGCGCCCTGTTGAGTTGCTTGATCCTGAACCACTCTCTGCCCTGTTTCTAGTACAGCCCGAATCTAGGCAGTATCTGTTTACACCTATTTATTCTTTGTTTTGGGAGTTGTAGCGCGGTCTCGTGTAATTGTAACGCTACCGCGTTTGTTTGCCATTTGTTGATTTAGCTCCCGCTCTCTTCTTTTGTTGTTTAACGAATCGCGGTCGCGTGTTAGTTTCCTGTAGAACGCGACTGATTGCAACATAGTTGCTGTGCACCTTCAGCTCTATTTTCTCGCGGTCGCGTGTAAGCTTAAGTACACGACCACGTCGTCTGGGTGCAACTTTGTTGCTTTGTCTTCGATGCTCTGGTAGAGCGATCCCAGCCCTAGAGTCATAGCGTGAGCAAGAGTGCGGGCGAATTCCTTATTACAATTATTCGCGCATGCCGCGCTTATAGGGCGATCACATATATTTTTGTTCATGCGCCGTGTGCGCTGTTGAAAATCTTTTGAGGATCCTCAATTTAATTTCTAGACCCCTAGGAGTGCGTAGGGGTGATTTTCCTATTCTAAGCACTTGGATATCCCTTCTGAATATAATCTCCTAGGATATTTCTAGAACTACTACTTTTAGCCCTCTTCTGTACCCACTCATTAGTCAAGTAGTGTTTCCTGTTTCTCCTTCCCTGCTCCTGTTGTCTACGAGTATTTTCCTGCTCAACGAATCCCATTGAGATCCTGCTGTGTCACTTCTTAAAGGCTACCGAGATGTCCAGTGGGTAAGAGGGAAAAGGAAAGCGGGGGCGCTCTGAGCAGTAGCACCTGATTGTAGGTTACTGCTGTATAGAAGGATTAATCACTATCATATTTTTGTGTTGTCTTTTGCTCCAGGTTGTTCTCTGCGGTGCCCATCAAGAAAACACCCACTGGGGGAATAAAGGGAGCGCTTCCATACCTTGTCCCCACATCTCTCGGGGCCTGTTTTCGGTCAGTGTGTATATAGGTTCACGCCTTCGTGGACAGGCCTCAAGAGAGTGGGGGTATTATCGTCGTTCCTGTGGATTGGGGCTATAGCAGGCGACAGACACTAGCCCATGATATTCCCCTAGCAGGGCACCTGGGCCAGAACAAGACTTGGGACAGAATTGTCCCTCACTTTCACTGCCCCCACATGTCTGAAGATACAAAGGAGTTTTGTCGCTCCTGTGTAACCTGCCAAGCCAGTGGCAAAGCAGGTGCACTACAAAGGCCCCCCTGATACCACTACCTGTGGTGGGGGTTCCCTTTGAGATGGTTGGGATTTACATTGTTGGTTCCATGGATCCTCAAACAGCATCTGGGCACAGATTTAAACTGGTGGTGGTGGATCATGCCACCAGGTACCCAGAGGCAATTCCCCTAAGGACCACTACAGAACCTGTAGTGGCAAGAGCTCTCTTGATTGTGTTCTCAAGAGTAGGCTTTCCGAAGGAGGTAGTATCTAACAGGGATACAAACTTCATGTATAGTTACTTGACTGCTATGTGGAAGGAGTGTGGAGTGAACTTCAAGTTCACCACACCCTATCAACCACAATGCAATGGTTTAGTTGAGAGATTCAACAAAACATTAAAGGGCATGATCAAAGGACCCCCAGAGAAGTTTAGGCGAAAATGAGACCAGCTCTTGCCCTGCCTTTTATGTGCATACAGGGAGGTGCCTCAAAGGCGGGTTGGCTACAGCCCATTTGAACTTTTGTTTGGACACCCTGTCAGGGGTCCATTGTGTTTGGTGAAGGAAGGATGGGAGTTACCTCTTAAGCCCCCAAAGCAAGACATAGTGGAGTATGTACTTGGTCTCCGCTCCAGGATGGCTGAGTACATGAAAAAGGCAAACAAAAACCTTGAGGCTAGCCAGGAACTGCAAAAAGCCTGGCATGACCAAAAGGCTGTACTGACTGTTTACCAGCCAGGACAGAAGGTATGGGTGTTGGAGCACGTGACCCCAGCAGCCCTCCGGGACAAATGGAGTGCCCTCCATACAACTGTTTAGCAGAAAGGGGAGGTTACCCACTTGGTAGACCTTGGAACCCCTAGGAGTCCCCATAGGGTACTTCATGTCAACAGACTTAAACCATATGTTGACAGGGCAGACATGGGCTTGCTCATGGCTACTGATGAAGGACAGGGAGAAGAGAGTGACCCACTCCCTGACCTGCTTTCTCAGAACCCTGATGATGGGTCAGTTGATGGATTAGCCTTGGCAGGCAGCCTCACCGCCCAGCAACAAACTGACTGCAGAAACTTTCTCAGCCAGTTTAGACATATGTTTTCTCTGACTCCAAGTCAGACCACCTGGTGCACTCATGAGGTGGACACTGGGGACAGTCTACTTGTGAAGAATAAGATCTACAGGCAACCTGACCATGTCAGGGACTGTATAAGGACAGAAGTCCAAAAGATGTTGGATCTGGGTGTGATTGCACCCTCAGTTAGCCCTTGGGCTAGCCCAGTAGTCCTGGTACCTAAACATCACACCAGTGGTGGGAAAAGAAAGATTAGGTTTTGTGTAGACTACAGGGGTCTCAATGCAGTCACTAGGACTGATGCCCATCCCATCCCCTTGGCAGCTGATCTAATAGACACTTTGGCCTCAGCCAAGTTTCTAAGCACATTTGACCTGATAGCTGGCTACTGGCAGATCAGACTAGCTGATGATGCAAAGCCAAAGACAGCATTTTCTACACCTAGGGGGCACTATCAATTTGTGGTAATGCCTTTTGGTTTGAAGAATGCACCTGCCACTTTCCAAAGGTTGGTGAATCAAGTCCTTATAGGCCTGGAAGACTTTAGTGCAGCATATCTAGATGATATTGGTGTCTTTAGCTCCCCCTGGGAGGATCACCTGGTCCACCTGAGGAATGTTTTGGAGACCCTGCAAAGGGCAGGCCTCACTATCAAGGCTACTAAGTGCCAGATAGGGCAGAGTCAGGTTGTGTACCTGGGCCACCTTGTAGGTGGAGGCCAGGTTCAACCATTACAGAGCAAAATCCAGACCATAATTGACTGGGTTGCTCCAACTACCCAGACTCAGGTGAGAGCCTTCTTAGGCCTGACTGGGTACTATAGGAGATTTGTCAAAGGGTATGGATCAATAGTGACACCCTTGAATGACTTAACTTCTAAAAAGATGCCCAAAACAGTTATGTGGACAGCTAGTTGTCAAAAAGCATTTGATGACCTGAAGCAGGCCATGTGCACTGCTCCCATTCTGCAGAGTCCTGACTACTCCAAGAAGTTCATTGTCCAAGCAGATGCATCTGAATTGGGGGTAGGGGCTTTACTGTCACAATTGAATGATAAAGGTCAGGATCAGCCAGTAGCTTTCATAAGCAGAAGGCTGACCCCTAGAGAGAAACGTTGGTCAGCCTTTGAGAGGGAGGCCTTTGCTGTGGTTTGGGCTCTGAAGAAGTTGAGGCCATTCTTGTTTGGTACTCACTTCCTTGTTCATACAGACCATAAGCCCCTCTTATGCCTAAAGCAAATGAAGGGTGAAAACCTCAAACTGCTTAGGTGGTCCAATTCCTTACAGGGGATGGACTTTACAGTGGAACATAGACCTGGGAGTAACCATGCCAATAAAGATGGACTCTCTAGGTATTTCCACTTAGAACATGAAGACTCAACTGGTCAAGGTCAGTTTAATGTCCCTACGTTTGGGGGGGGGATTGTGTAGGAGAGTAGGATCTGCTTCACATGGGTTCCCCCACTTTTTGCTGGTGTTTCACTGTTTTTCAACCTTAGTCTGGCTGTAGCCCTGCTAATCAGGACCACAGCCTAGCTGCTTCCTCTCTAAAATGGTTTGCATGTACATTAGGTACATATCTAATTGGATTCTGGAGTGCCTTATAAGCCCCTAGTATATGGTATACTATGTACCTAGGGCATAGGTACCTCAGAGGCCTACCAGGGGCTGAAGCATGTATTATGCCACCCCTGGGAAGCACTCCAAAATTACACCACAGGTCTGCTATGGCAGCCTGGGTAATTGTGTGTTTGCACCCCTTACAGTGGTATAGGCTACCTATATCCACATATATATACAGACACATAGAAACATATAAGTCACTCCTATGGCAGGCCTTGACAATCCTAAAGGCAGAGTGCTTGGTTTTGTGTGAGAGTGTGACCAAGCATGAGCTGAGCCCCTCTTCAGCTTTCGGAAATACTTCCTTATGGCTGTTCTGTGATACAGTCATACCATATACTCTTAAATGCATTATAAGCTCGCGGTAAATGCTAACTTTGGAATGGCTGCATCAAAACATGTTGTGTTTGGTGTCAAACACTTTGGAATACTACTCCCCCCGCCAGTTCTGGCAGCGGGGGTAGCATTCCACCTTTCTAGAGGGAAAGACATGTTCACACTGGTCAAACCCGGTAGGACTTTCCTGAGCCCTGGCATCACAAAATGGATGCCTCTGCCACAGACACGGGTCTGGCCTCCTGCTGTTGACCGAAACTCCAGCAGGGGAGGCCTGGACAATAGGTTTCCTGTCGAAGGGAGGTGTAACCACCTCCCCAGACAGGCAGATATGTATTGGGGCGGGGCGGGAGCACTCTCTGGTGCTTTGAAGTCCTGCACTGGGGGCACGTTTGCTGTCCCTGTGCATAGTCCAGTTCAAACCGGTTGCAGGGGCTACCTGCCCCTGCTCTGGCGCGGAACTGGACAAAGGAAATGGGTGTAAACACCCCTCTTTCCAAACCCACCCATAGGTGGGACCTTAGAGTTAGTCCATCCCCTAAACTTAGTATAAGTATAGGAATACAGTCCCTAGAACTTTAGATTACCCTGGACGAAACTCTGCAACATATATCCTGGACCTTCGACTTTCTATTTTGACTAGATAACGGAAGAAATCTCCCTTGGGGTCAAGGAGTGACTCCCCTGCTTGGCAGGCACCAAAGAAGCAACTGACCGGTCTGCATCGCTGAAGCTCCCGCCAGACGCCAAAGTCTTTGCATCACCAGAGGTGGATTTCCAGACTTCCCCGAGGCTACCCTGAGTCCACAGCAAAGCTGAGACCCGTGGCTATCGTGGGTGACGTGGAAATGCGACCCCTGGACACTGTGAACGTTTGCAGCAATACTATCTTCCTGGTCCTCCTCGAAGTTGTGCTTTGGGCTCCGAGTAGCCCCAACCTTGATCACCTTCTGCAACGAAGATTGCTGGCCTCCACTCCACGAGTGACCCGTGGGCCAGTTTCAAGAGAGAACGCACGAGGCTCCTTCATGATCACTAGCCCATTGGCCAGCAGGTCCCCACGAAGGCAACTCCTCTTCTACTTGGGCTTTCCTGGTTGCTCCAGACGTGCCCTGACTTACCGTCACTGGGTGAGTCCCTCAGACCTTTCTAGTCTGCACCGCAGTCCTTTCTCTGAATTCCAGTGACTTTCCATTGCCAAGGCCATGGTAGAAACATTGCTCAAAAAACCCCACCTCGATCCGCTAGAACTCGGCAATTACAGGCCAATTTCCTTACTCCCTGGTACCAGTAAAATAGCTGAGAAACATGTCAACCAAAATCTCTCCCAATTCCTCGAGTCCAACAAACTACTGAAACCCTCCCAAACGGGATTCAGGCCAGGCCAGAGCACCGAGACCGCAATACTGGCGGTAGTCGAAGAGGCAAGGAAGATCATAGACTCAGGGGGATCAGTGGCAGTGATCCTCCTGGATCTTAGCGCCGCACCGTCAACCACTTGATCCTGATCCAAAGACTCAAACACCTTGGAGTCACAGGAACGGCTCTGGCCTGGTTAGAATCCTTCCTCAACAACCGACTCTTTCAGGTGAGAGACGGCACCTTCACGTCCAGACCCACAGCCATCAACTGCGGGGTACCACAGGGCTCGTCCCTGAGCCCAACCCTTTTTAATGTCTATATGTCCCCCCTTGAGAAGGTCGTCGCCCCCTATGGCATCAAACTCCTGACTTACGCCGACGACACCCAACTTGTGGTCTCCCTTAACCAGCAAGACCACTCCATTCCCAACCTGCATACCTGCTTGATCGAGATAACAAAATGGATGAGTAGCTCCCATCTCAAGCTGAACAACGAAAAAACTGAGATCATGTTTCTAGGCAACAAATCTTTATACAGTTCCATCTCCATATGGCCGTCATCCATGGGCCCCCCCCCCCCCTGTACCCAAACCAGAAATTAAGAGCCTGGGCATCTGGTTAGACGAAAAACTCAACTTCTCAGCCCAAGCACGGAAAACCGCTGGAACCTGTCACGGTCTGCTAAGATCGGCAAGAAAAATTCTACCCTTACTTCCGACTCAATCCCGCAAACTCCTCATTCACGGCCTTGTACTATCTCGTTTAGACTATGGCAACGCCCTATACCTAGGGGCTCCCAAAAAAGTTTTAGCAAAACTCCAAACGGCCCAAAACGCGGCAGCCCGCATCCTCACAGGTACCCATCGTCGCTGCTCAGCCAAACCGTCCTTGAAGACCATGCACTGGCTCCCTATACAAGAGAGAATCCAATTCAAGGCTCTCTGCACGACCCACAAGATTATGCATGGCAAAGCCCCTCCAATACTTCAAAACCTTATCTCACCCCACACCACTTCTAGAACTCTCCGCTCTTCCAACTGCAATTTAGCCTCCGTTCCAAGGATCAGAAAAGCCCGCTCAGGCGGCCGACTGTTCTCACTCAACGCTGCCAAACTGTGGAACTCGCTCCCCCCTTATCTCAGAGCCCAACCTAACCTTCTTTCATTCCGTAGAGCACTTACAACATGGCTGTTCCCATAAAAACATCTCCCACCAGGTTCTTGTCTATCAGCGCTGGGACGCCCATGGGCAGCCATGCGCTCTATAAATCTGTTAAATAAATAAAATAAATAAATAAGGCTTGTTGGGTCCATTCTGGTCGCCAACACCGCAGCACTCGACAGACTTTGTGCGACAGCTCGAATCCAGCTCGTGGACTTCGTCGACGCCTCCTGGACCTCGTGGCTGAAGAGTCAAGACACCCATCAACTCACCTGAAGCACCCGACATCTGTGGGCATTGGTCCATCCTGCCCTCGGTCACTGGCTACTGACCCAGACTCTGTCCCCTCTGCTTTCAGGTTCCTTCCATCCTAGATCCAGGCTTGGATCTCTTCGGACACTTCTCCTCAGCAGCAGTTCTTTGCAGGCTTCCATTGCAATCGACGCCGCGACCCAACACCAAAAGACACCTATGCACCCAGCTTCCCTGGGTGAGGTAACTCGAGTACTCTGGTGCTCCCGTGGGTGCTAGCCCTAGCACTTCTTAAGTCCAAAAGGGTTTGGTCCTGACTCAATTCTAAGTGTACCTAATCTTTACATTTCGAACCGCGACATTGCCCATAGAAGATAACGGGAACCCTCGGTTGTGTTCACACACTGCATACAGTCCTCGTGGGTCCCCTGTGTCACTACCTTGGGTGGTTCCTTGGGGTCCCAGCGATTCTACAGGCTCTAGGCCTTGTGTCTACTTCAGTTGTGGTTCTTATACCACTTTTTTGGTATATGGTTTGGTACACCCCTAGGGCCCAAACGTATATTTGTGCTATTACTGATGATTGCTCACTTGTAACTTAAGTACTTCGAACTCCAGTCTCATAAAGAGACTAGAGGGGCGTGTGTTAACCTAAATACATATATTTGAAATATATACCTGGTGTGGTTGTCCTTTCATTTGATCATTCAAGAGATTATAGACTGGTAAAACAAGCTGCTTTACATTCCTTCAAGACTTAGCCTGAAGGCTGCTCTTCATAGCTACCACTAGGATAGCTTTCAATAAACGTTGCATTTAACCTTCCACCATAAGGGGCTGTTTGGGCTGATACAAGGTGCCCACTAGAACTACTAGACAGCATATATCAGTCCACCTTCTCACACTGTGTATGAGATTTTTGGGATGGAAACTCCTGGCATGTAAGACTGAGTTGCCCGCAGTAGGTTTTTGATGTAGTTTGGTTTCAATTTTCTTGTTCAATTTATATCACTCTACATCTAAAAAGCAGACTGATTCTTGGCTGAGGTTGGCTGTAAAATGTAAGTTAATATTATTGACATTGATTTGTACTATAAAACTCATGGCGCTTTCTTTCGTGCTCCGCCATATTACAAATAAGTCATCAATATACGTTATCCATTTCACTACATGTATATATATATATATATATATATATATATATATATATATATATATATATAATATATATATATAAAACACTCCAAAACAGGTGGGTGCTCGCAAGGGTGAATCGCAATCTATTTGGACGCTCTTTTCTATAACAGACAGCACTCACAGGAGAGAATAATCCTAAATTTATTGGGCTAAAAATTACACTTAGACTTGTTTCACCAACCGCCGATCTCAATGATGGTGGGCGGCGTTACACGGCATCATTAAATAACATACACTTCATTGTTTGCTCTCACGGCGCATTTACATATACAGAGGACACGCGAGTAACATCGTTCACATGTATTTTTAGCACTGCCATCTTATAAGATTGCAGTACAATAACAATTACCAACACTGCATCAAATCAATTCCTGCCGACAATTCAGTACTTGTCAACATAGAAAAACAAGAAGAGAACAACATTAAATTACAGTGAAAAAATCACTATTATGCCCTGTCTGGGCACTTCTCGCCTAATGCATTGATTCAATGGATCAATGCTATACTGCCCTGTATGGGCCAGGAATCCTACATTTTCCATGTGACATACTGTGTATCGCAAAAAATACATCGAGCAGCAATGCAGGCTGGAAATAAAATAAAATTACAGTTCAGCAATTCATTAATTCATTGTTTTCATATCAGGTCATGTAGCTATCCTCAGCAAACACAACCCTTCTTATAATTATCATGATGAAAATGGTCATACATCGGATCTCCCTTCACCTTGCCAATCCAAATATTTCCAACATTATCAATCATTTCACCAACCATGAACCCCCTCAATCCATCAAAACAAAAAAAATAAGAAACAGGAAAATAAGAAAATGTGTCTTAGTCTCTAAATAATTTATAGCCAGCTTATCCAGCATATTCTGATCTCACATGCTCTCTATAAAGTCCAACCCACCTAAACTTGGTAGAACTATGATTCACGACTACTTTATAGGTGCACTGCCAATTCTTCTCCACTGTTTAACCCTGCCGATACTTTGGTTTGTACATCAATAATGTACCTCAACTCAAGCCTGTGAAGTCTTAACTCCATCTCGTCCTTGAATATCTCTTGGTACATGGTCCAAACAAAAGAAAATTAATAGATTCCTGTTGCTCCCGTGAAAGGATTCAAAGTGCCTTTCCACCGGATATGTGACTTCCCTGTTGGTAATAGCTCTGAGATGCTCAAGGATCCATATTTGAGTGGGGTATATTGTGCTCCCAATGTATCTCAACACACAGGGACATACCAGGCAGTATACTGTATAGCTCGTATTACAGTTTTCTAAATTCGGTAATCGTTTTTGGTGCATCCAGACCTGGTATGGCATATGTCAGCACTTTATTGCTGTTAGCGCAGCCTGTGCATGTCCCATAAGAGAAGAAACCCTGGACAATGTTAAGGGAGAGGGAGGAGGCAGTGGCAGAAATTTAGTTTCTATTTGGCAGAGGTATGCTCCCTGTCCTAGCAGGAACCACAATCCTAGTTGGGGTAAGTCACAACACACAAAATTATCCTGTAGTCACACTCTTGGCACAGAGCAGTTGGGATTAACCTAATAGGTCATGTTTAAAGTATTTGTGCAACACTTCTAATAACAACACAGTGAAAACAGCACAAAAAGACTCCATACCTGGTTAGAAATATAGAGCTTAACCTTATTAATAAAAGACCAAAATGAGAAAAATCCAATTATAAGTCCAGATATGAATTTTCAATTAACAAATGTAAAATAGCGTTTACAGGCAACAAGCACTTAAATGGTATATCTGGTTGTGCTGGACTGGGGGAAAGTCAAATGTTCAGGCTGACTGTGATGTAGCGTGCGCCAGATACACAGATCCTCTTAGACCCGCTGAACAACAGTACCGCGATCTGGGCTTGCATCAATGTCGAAGAACATGGGAGGTGCAGCCAAAGTGATGCGTCTGTGTCAAGCTAACCAGTGGGCGAGATGAGTCAAGATTCTCCCCGCAATGGCATTGATCATTCTTTACCTCAATGGTGGAAGCTGCAGGAATACCACTTGGGATAATCTCTGCAACACAGGATGATTCCTCTGTAGGAGGACTAGGGGGAATTCAACCCAGTGAGGTGTCTAGCACGCTGTCCTCCTGAAATTCAATATAAAATTTGTCATTGTCATAGTAATGGGAGGCACCCAGTAGTATCCTCATTATGTTGCCTTTAAACCTGGAAATTCAGGGTGCTTTGTGATAAGCTGTGGGATCAGTTCCTCAGTGAGAGACCACGGCTGGGGGTTGAGGCACCTTGATGTCCCTGCACCTTCTCCGGTTGAAAGTGACCAGAAGAGGGAGAACCCTGCTTTGACTGCTTGTGTTTCTTTTTACACTTGGATTTATCTGACTACTTGAAATGAGATGACGATCTTTTGCCAAAATGGCACAGAGAACGGGAATGGGTCTGCGTCCTCGACTTTAGCTGAGAACAGCAATAACATGTCTTTTGATGGTGGTTGGCAGTGTATAGCATGGCTTCATTCTTTCAGATCATCTTGGGCTTTACCCTGGTGCTGCCCCAGCAAGCCTTGGACTCGTATGAGGATCGCAGACACCAGAGATATATAGTGTGGGCATCAGTCACAGACTTCTGCTTGTGACAGTCTTCACAAGGTTCAAAGCCTGTAGTCTTCAGGAAGCGAATGTTTCCTTGAACACCATTTAAGAAAAATCTTTGACGAAAATTTGTCAAAAGACAAATACATTTTTGTTTTTGTCAGCAAGTTTCAGATTCTCGTCCGAATGCATGGAATGAAACAATCTAACATCAGCATGCAGGAATGGTGCATATATGTGGCTCCAGCATATCGTCCAGGGTAGGACGGAGTCAAGGTAGAGTCACACAACACCACATACTGGCATGTTGAATCAATGTTGAGAAATACTTCTGAATCTAGTCTGCTGTCTGGGGTATTCATAAGTTGAGCAATGACAAGGAAAGGCACCTGTGGTATTTATAAGAATTCGTTTTCTGTCTAGTGCTTTTCCATAATGAAAAGAATAATTTGTCTACTGCAAAATCAATTTTTTGCAAGAAATAAATAAGTGGACCATTGGCTTCCATAGGAAAGGGTTATGCATTGCATGTTCCTATGCACTTCCCTGCTCCAAGTCTGAAGAAAGAATGGATAGGAGGATCATGCAAAAAAACAGTAAAACATTGAGGGGCCTATTACGATGTTGGTCGTATATCCTCCAGCCTCAGGTCGGAGGCCTTACGACCAACATAGTCTGTTTCATTTCAAACTGTCTGATTCTGATTCAGCCAGTCTTAACTGAAATAGGCTGGTCATTCCGGCTGGCTTTCTACGGACCCAAGGAGCCCATTGGTCAGTCGGAACAGGCCCGTAATCCAAATGGATGGCGGTTTATGCCGTCCGGATTACGATGCTCGGTTTCTGGCAGAGTTTCCATGCTGGCTTTTTCCCGACTTGGAAACCCTGTTGGATTTGGGCCATCCTCATTCAGTCATTGGTAAGTTCGAATCAATCCATTTAAGTCATTGTTAGAAAAAAGTGTAATTCCCATTAGACTTTGGCTATTAGGTGGGTTATTGACCTGCCTCGAGAATGCCTCCCAGTGCTGTACATGGATGACGAAGTGAAGCATATATGCATTGCAATAGATGTTCTGTAAAGTGTTTCCATAATTCTGTTGGCTACTATTGGAACTCCATCAGCAATTTTCTTTCTTCTAAATGCTTTTTGTGTTCCTAATTATGTTTTCACACTCCTTCTAATATTGAAGAAGGTGTCATTTTTTAAGTTGCATTTGATTTTGTAACAAAATGTGATGTTTCTAACAAGGATTATTTTGCACATAATATTACCATACCTCAAAAATGTGATTTGAGTTCCTAAAACTTTTTCACCCCACCCTCATATTGATATTGCACCACCAATGATTTTGCTTATCAATGTACTCCCAACTAATGTGATGTCATCATGATCCATACGTTTTGCACATAGTATGAAATCTTACCATTACATTTTCTCACTTTAGCATCCTGTAAGGCCTGTTTCGCACTGTTCCACTACAAAACTTACTGTCTCTACTTCCAGAGCACCCACAGCATCCAGACCCTTCTTCAAGCACACACAACCACACTTTCTGAATTCCCCTACATCTACATTTTGAGCCTGGTACTTATGACTCTGTTCTAAGGTTCTGTAAAGCAAGCAGACCTCCTGATACTCGCCAAACAAGGTGGTTCAATACCTTCAAGAGTACCAAAGAATGACCATCTCCATTCCCATTCCTTAATGAACCTTCTCTTGCTGGAATTAGAAAATGAATCGTCGGGACACCCCAAAGGAGTCCCCAACACCAATTGACACTTCTATCTCCCCACCTTCAACAGAAACCTCTGAATAATTGCAAATGGGGGAAATGAAAAGGTTAGATTTCCCAACAAACTCTGTTGAAAGTAATCCACTGATGTGGCATCCGGATCTGAAATCCAGCTGTAATCTCTCTATTTGAAAAGTTACCCTGCAAAATGATCAACTTCCAGTGTACCCCATCCCATGGCTATCCTCTTGAAGCAATTCTGCTTTATCATCTAATCATTGAAATCTCTCAATCTTCTTGAATTCCAACGCGTGGTAACATTTGGTTATCCAGAAAAATACACCAACCTCAGATTAATCTTGTGCTCCAAACAAAAAATCCACAGTTCCTTCACCAAATATGATAAACATTGGGACCTGCTTCCCCCAGTTGATTTATATGTGTTACTGCAGATCCATTGTCCGTTCTCATCAGCACCACATTTCCCATTGAAAACATTCTTGAAACTTCAATCTTGATGTCAACTGCAAACAATTTATATGCTGTTTTCTTTCCATTCCAGTCCATAAGCCACCAGTCTCCTGGTATCCTAATCATGTGCTCCATTTTTCCAGACTGGGGTCTGTCTCTGATACAAAGCCCAACATGGAACTAAAAATGGCTTACCCACTCCATGCCTCCAGATTCTCCAACCACCATAATAACTCTTCCTTTGCCTCCTGGTCCAAAATTATTTCATGACCATACAACAAATTGTGTCTTAATGGCTGTGCTTTCAGTTGCTACTCAAAGTTTAAACTCTCACACAACAGATATTATCCTCATAATTAAATCAAACCTATTGATTAAAAGAGGATGAACATTCTGTGTAGGGATTATTTATGGGAGTTCTAATCATAGATTGCTGTTTTGGTGAAGTGATGTTGTTCTTTAAATCCACTGTGGGAGTGTCCCAAAACCCTGTAATGGCTACCGCAACATGTTGTCCATATTGTGGCTAGAAAATCAAGGGTAGTGAAGCTTAGGAATCCTCTTGTATGCCTCTTATAGTTAGGGTGTGCTAACTGTGCACCCCCACCCATTATTTTGTTTTCAATTACTTTTCATGACACGCAGACCAGGAGTCCTGTAATGGCTGCCGCAACATATTGCTCAGGTTATGGCCAAACAATCAGAATTGGTTAGTCCCCTTTAAAGTGGATAAACAAATCATATCTGGAAATCAGCAGTCCAGATACACATACAATCTTAATCATGTCATTCTTAACCCAAAACCCTATACAGCATAAAAAATAACAAAAAGCAAGCTTTCTGAGTAAAATTCTAACTTTAGCTAACTATTGTGTAAATCCATACACGTAGTTTTTTTTCTGCAGCTGAAAGAAAAGAAGTTTCTAATAGGAATTAACATTGGTAAACTTTTTTGGGTCCTCCCCTTTTTCTTTCCCATGTTTGATGGATCGCTGCTTATTTTTCCCGAATCCAAGTAAACCTGTAACGAGGAAGGGGGACTTTAATAGCTGTTACAGCACAAGGCTGAAGGGCTATAAGGCTATTAGACCATTCCACCCACAGAGGATAGAATCTTATAAATTGAAAAGGGAAAAACACAAAGACAAGCATTGGAATGGTGGAGGAGAAAGCCTATCATAGTCATTATTAGCTTTGATCTTGTCCCTTATCTTCAATGAAGTTCTCAACATTTCTAATAAAAATGATGTCTTTGTAAAATGCTTACTTAGTTAATATTTACTTTAGTTTAAACCTGTCAAAGCACCAGTTCAGCCAGGCAACTGCGGAATGCATATTCTCAGTCGACTTGAAACGGTTGAAATGGACAAAAGAGAACATCGAAAACTCCAAGCCAAACTACTGAGGCTCAAAATGGAAAGTGAAAATAGAAGTCTAAACAAGATACAAGATTGGGTAAACTTTATAGATAAAGTAACAACACTCATGACTGGCAAATCAAAACAGGCGCCTAGACACAAAAACAACATGCCATTACCGATTGACGTCCTCAAACTTAAACGAGAACTGAAAAAAACTCTTAGGAGACTAAAAAGAACGGAGCTGAGCCCCACAGATTGGAAAGCCATATGCAACCTTAGGAAGGAATATAAAAAGAAGATATGGGCACACAAAAGAAGAAGAAAAACAATTCAAGTACATGTTGGCAAACAAACAACCTGAATCGGCCCATCAATTCTTTAGCAGCAAGTGTACAAGAACAAGAATTGGCAACCTTTCTTACAAAATGATTTACAAACACAAAGCTTCTAGATCTCCCATCAGACAAGGAGAAGGAGTATGTAAACAATGAGGACCAAGTTGAACTAAAGAACAAGGACATTGCTCCCAGACAGAAAACTAACAGCACCACGCCTCGATACCCAACTACTGTGCTGCTAGTGGACGAAGTACAAAGGAATGGAGCTGGGACCAGTGCCTGTATCTTATTGGCTAGATCTGAAAGCCTTGCCTATCAATTGGTTGATGTAAAGAGAACAATCCTAAATCAACGAGGAAACCGGGCACCAGGACTAAATGTCATCCCCCAAGTAATCTTCAAACTTGCACCAGATGTGTGGTGTAGCAGATTAAAGAATCTGTTCGAAGACTTTGAGAATATAAAGCAAATTCCATTGAGCTGGCAAGGATCAATAATTACATCGATCTATAAAGGGGACGATAGAACATGCCCGTCAAATTACAGGTTAATCGCACTACTGGATGTAGACACAAAGTACTATGCTTCACTGATACTGGAAGACCTGATTACCTGGTCAAACAAGTTCAAACTGATACCGGTCAACCAGACAGGTTTCAGAAAAGGAATCTGGAAAATTACAAATATCTAATCACTTTTGTTGATTGCCGACAAATACAAATGGAGGAAAAAGCTGCACCTCTGTTTTATCGACCTTAAGGCGGCATTCAACAGCGTGGATCATCACATCCTGTGGGTAAAGCTGCAAGCTTGGAACATTCCTGAGAAAATACTGAGAGGAATATTGCTCCTTTACTCCAACACATGGATGAAAGTAAAGTTGGGAGATGGTTCAAGATTACCAAGGAAGGTGACCACCACAAAAGGGATGAAACAAGGGTGCGTGCAGGCACTGCACAATTTTAGTCTCTTTATAGCGGACCTGGCAAACAAGCTCAACAAGATCAATTCCCATCCACCACAACTGGACACTTTACATTATTGCACCTATCATATGCAGACGACATAGTCCTGATGAGCCTACATTGAAAAGCAAGACAATGCTAATTTGCAGCTACCCAACGGCCAAACAGAATTTACAACTAGAGGGCAACCAGCTAGAGGAAGTCTCTAACTATAAGTACCTGGGTTTTTATATAGACAACAGGCTGAACCATCAAGAGCAAAAAGCATATATGCAGCAGTGAACAAATGCCATATTGTTTGCCTTCAGGACCCTAGCAAAAAAAACTGAAGGGGCCATCGTACAAATCCTTGTTAGCAGTAGTAATGGCCAAAATGCTACCAACGTTAACATATGGCAGTATTGCGCTTCATGGGAAAGAATTCGACCTTCTAAACAAATTGCAAGTTTCAACATATAAAAGGGTCTTTCAGATTCACCAATCTGCATCTCCAGCCCAGGTGAGACTAGAATTTGGGGTAGCTAACGAAACACTAGGGAGGATGTATGCAACCATTAAGCAATGGTACAGACTGAAACAAAACATAGCAGATTCAGAATTGAACAAAGCTCTGTGGGCGGAACAAGAAAAGGAAAAACAATCTCCCTACAACCAATATCTACAAAAAGCTTTATTGGCAACTTGTGCAGGTGAGCTCTGGAACACCAACCTGTCCTACCCATCCTCCAAACAAGCCATAAACAAAACTGCTAAATTCCACTCTTTGCTAATGGACAAAAACATCTTCAGCAAGAGGAAGCATGCTTGGATGGTAATCAACAATTATAAGATCCTCGTCCCAGCTCCATACCTAAACATCACTAGCTTGGTCTATTGAAAGCAACAACTGATGGCCCTGCACTTCGGCAAACTACCTTCCATCGCGGACCAGCCAACATGGGTCCACAAAGGGCCGAAAGAATGCAGACTATGCGGCAGCGACAAATTAGATTTCATCCACTTAGTCTGTGTATTTCCCAAACTTTTAAAAGCACGAGTCACTTGATTAAGGAATGCAATGAACACCGGAAGAATGAGGACCTGCAAATCTGCTATTATAGCTGGGTTGGATCCGACTGACACCTTAATGAACTGTAAACTAATAAAGTTCCTTACCTCACATGAGCAGGCATTAAAAACAGAACATCTAGCCATTGCGCAGTAATCCAGAAAAAAGGTTGGCAGGAACTTGAGAGAGATTGTCGGTCAATTTAGAATTATGTCCGTAATGTATCCTTTTTAATTTTACGGTGGAACATGGACTAACTAATGCTTAGGACCCATTAATTGTTTACTACATATTCTTGTACATACTTGAATATTATTAATTGATAACAAAAGGTTTTTGTGGTTTTAAGGAAAATAGCAAATATTTTATTGTCGAACCTTTTTACATAGGGGACAATTGTTACAGTTTTAATTAACTGAGACAATAAACATTGATTGGATTTTGATTTTTAGTTAATATTTATAACAATTTTAAATTCCAAACTCCAAACAAAAGAGAGTAAAACTATTAAACAATACAATTTATTAATTGCAATCCTACAAACAAACAAACAAATATAATTATAGTTGATAAATCCCATGAATAGAAGGGATCATATTTGCTATTTGAAGTTTAGTTGAGCACAAATTGGGGAAAGTATTAGAAAAAATTGCATGGTCCTTCCTAGTTATACTTATTCATATAATATATTCAGGGTATTCCCATTGTATTGCTATTTCAATGTTTTGGGGTCAATTCAGAAAGGCATGTAAGTGTACATAAACGAGTACTTTATGAGTACTACTGCCTGTACTCCAAAATGCATATGTGCCCCATTGTTTCTGCTGATCATTTCCACAGGTTCTCTCCTAAAACAAATGTCCATCTGATATTTTAGGGTAGGTGTGATATTATCAAGAGCCGAAATTTTTCATCATACTTCTGAGACTAATAAAATAAGTGGCATTAAGCCCTCATTCTGAGTGCTCATTTAATCCTGTTGGGTCCGATAACAGCAGTTACTGGCCCCATTGAAATACTTAGAATTATGAGATCTATTAAATTTTATTAAAAAAGCAGTCCTAGACATGGTGGTCTGCTGAGCCCAGCTGGCCACCATCCCTGGGAGGGCCTGTCATTCCCAATGGGCTCGTAAATTGCGAGAGGCTCATTAATATTCATGAGCCCCGCAATTTGCGACCCCATTGGGAATTGCAAACAGTGTTAAACACACTGTTGTACATGCAAAATAGCACCTCGCAAATTGCTTACTGGAAGAGTAAGAAAAAAGCAAATGAAAGCTCATTAGTACAGATTAATTATAGGCGCAACATTTCAACATGACTTTTAAATAAGTGCCAAATTTCTCACCTTGGTTATCTACCTATGTGAATGAAATCTCAATAAAAAAAGTAGGCCTTAGTTTGAAACGCACACATAGAGTGTTGCAACTTCTGTGAACAGAAATTTTACTTACTTCGACATCTCAGCTTCAATGTCTACTCCTGAAGAACCATCGCATTCATTACTGCTTGTAGCTAGGGCTGGAAAGAAACGAAAAGTTTAATAGCAGTAACATACGCCATTTATGTAGCAAAGAAATTAAAAGCTTAGATACATGTTTTCTTTGTAGTCTCAAGGTCTTCTATGACTCTATCATGTCACACTAGAGATTTGAACGAGTCTCCTTGAGTGATGATGAGATCAGGAGGTGACTAAGAAAATGGAGCTTCATGGATAAGTGTTGAAAATATCAGACGCTAATAGGGAGGTCGTTTATAAAGGGAGTGTATTTTATGCAATTTGCACATGGTTGATCTGTTCCCATAGGTGACACAAGCCATTACAATTGCATTACCTTCTGAGTGTCCTTACCATGTTGTAATAAGACAGGAAGTAGATGCCGGCATGCTATTCTGTGCTGTAGCTCCAACTCGCATCTTACTTCTGCCTCGCATGTCCCAGCCAAGCAGCAAGCAGGCATAACTGACTCAATGAGCCAGGCTAGAACCTCCTAGCCACTCTCACCCAATAATATTATCAACTGCTGTAAACTATTTGGTCACTGTAGGCGAGATTTGACGTCAGAGTGCCCCTGTAATAAGAACGCCATGTCACTACTCGCTAGAGAGAAGAATGGTTCTTCTTGCAGGGATGTTCACCCCTTAGAAGCTTCGGCGGATTCAAGTATGCAGTCACCATAAACGTTTTTTGAATGCCACAAGCAGTATTATGTGATAGAAATATTCTTCTCCTTATTCTGGACAACAGGGATAGTTTTCCTGAACCCAAAGAAATCCTGACGCACTCCAAGAGAAGGCTGCAGCTCTTCCTGAAGTCCGCTTCAGCTCACCTTACACCACACCCCGCTGCTCCCTCGTGGTACAAACAAAAGGGATTTGGGAAGGATAAGCAGTGGAAAGCGGGGACGGGCAGAGGGGCCATTCGGCTCAGAAAGAAATACAGCAGTTATATGTAACCTCATAGCTTTTGCAACATTTTCACCCATTCCTTGCTTAAAGTTTATAGCACTATGCATTCCTGGACATATACATTTTGTATTTGTGTGTTGCAAGCAAATGCTTAAATTTCACAGCATTCAAAACGCTTTTGGATGAAAGGGCATACATGGAAAACGATGACTTATTGCAGAGTGAGGACACAAGTTTGAAATGATCTGCCTGTTTCAGCTTCAGTTCTATTTAACTTACATTTCAATCTTTTTGCTGAGCCATTCACAAAATCACATATAGCGCATCATCAACATACATAAAATACAGATCTGTATTTAAGGATTGATAGTATTCTGAGCTTAGACTCACTTGTGTAGCGTTGTAGCCTGGGGCCTAGGAATAAGTTATTACGCCACATGTGTTGTTGAGTGGTGGCTAGAACACTGCTTCCCATGCCCAGCTCTCCAGGCTATTTATTCTTACACATCACGTGCCTCCCGTGTGGACGTCAGGCACGTCCACGGTGGGCACGCTCAGGGGGGGGAATAACTTTCACTATGGCCAGGGACCCCTGTGGCAGTGGTAGGGTCCACTTGGCCAAACACTACATTCCTCCTTTACCCACAAATGCAAAAACTAAACAAACATTAGGCTTAGCGACAAACGTTCTTACAGTCTCAAACTCAGTCTCTGCAGATTTCCTGACCAAGCAAAAAAGAACAGTCTTACTTGGTCTTGGTGCAGCTCACTCCCACTTCGGGAGTTGACAGCGGGCCACAAAGTCTCGGTACCTCTGGGATGGCTGCGGGCATGGGCGTAGGTGGTACCTGCTCTGGCTGCGCCCTTCTGGAGGGGTTGGAAACATGTCCTCAGAACAGTCTGTACCCGCCACGCTGGGGCGGCTCGGTGTCCCTTGCAATTCCCGATCTCCTTGGGTTGGTGTGGTCGAGGCACTCTCCGCGTCTTTGGTTCTGCGGGGAGTCTCTCCTGCCGCGGCTGTCTCCTCTTCCGTGTCCTCTCTGGGACCCGAGGGTGCCACTGGCCGGTAGTCTTCTCGCTCGGGAAACCCTTCCTCTCCTTCACCTGAGACTCTCTTAAAGAATGACACATTCCTTGTGACCTCTTCTCCATTCCTGACCGCCGTGATCAGTGTTCCGCTGACTCTCGTGACCGTCCAGGGGTCTAGCTCGAAGGGCAGGCGGAACTTTCCCCCTGGGTGGCGGTCTTTCACAAGCACTCGGTCACCCACTTGGATGGGGCTGTCGGCAGCTCTCCTCTTCTGGGATGCTTTGCGATTGGTTTTTGTCCTGTGTTCCATGGACCGGTTAGGCGGGGTCGGCGCTGACGCCCACCTGGGATGGTGTGGGATAGTATCGGTGACTGTCCTGCCAAAGCAGAGGCGGCTTGGAGAAACCCCCGTGGTGCAGTGGGGTGTCAACCTGTACTCCCGTAGAAACTGATAGAGGGCTAACTCTATGCCCTGGCCGTCTGCCAGTGCGATCTGAATGGTTTTGTTTAGAGTTCTCATTAGTCTCGCGACTTCACCGTTAGCTTGAGGCCACCTCGGGGTTCTGAGTTTGTGCTTAATACTGTGGGACTGCAGGTATTCTGCTAGCTCGGTGCCATTGAACGAGGGAACATTGTCCGTGCGCAGCTCCCCAAGGAGGCCGTGGGTGGCGATTATCTTTTCCAACTTGGGAATTACTTCAGATGCGGCTGTCGAGGACAGGAACTCCACTTTGGGGTATCGCGAGAAATCGTCCACCACCACCAGCATGTACTTTCCCCCGGGGAGACTGCCGAAGTCTGCGCTGGCTCGCACCCATGGAGACGTTGGTCCTTCTTCGGTGATTATTGGCGCTGGAGGGTTGGGTAGGCTGGTCGCTAAGCACACTGGACATCGCTGGACGATTGTCTCCACCATCTTGTCGAGGCCAGGGAACCAGAGCTTGCTCCCAAGGCGGTTCTTCGACTTCACAATGCCTTGGTGCGTGCCATACGCCAGGAGGGCCGCCTGTTGGGTGAGGCAGTGAGGTAGCACCAGACGGGGCCCTCTCAGGAGGCATCCTTCCGGAGACACGGACAGTTCGTTCCGGACTTGATGGAGGGCCTTAAGCGTCGCTTGGGCATCCGGTGTGCGGAACGACGATGGGCTTTGGAGGGCCTTCCAGTTGCCCGACGTGACGGCTTGGATGGCAATCTGTAGGCAGTCGTCATCTTTGGTGGCTCGCGCCACTTCCTCCAAAGAGATCGGTAGCGGCCGTGACCTCTCCACGATCATCCTGACGTATTCCTCCGTGGCTTCTGCGGCTTCCGAGTCAGTGGCAGGGCGTGCGTGCTTCGACAAAAAGTCGGCAGGGTTCCGGGTGCCCGGCCGATACTCCACCGTGAGCTGGAATTGCTGGTGTTGGAGCACCCATTTTTCGATCCGAGGAGGGGGGCGCGTGGAGGAACCTTGGAACAGCGGGACTAGAGGTTTGTGGTCTGTGATGACTACAAAAGGGTGCCCATACAGGTAAATGTGGAAATGCCAGCACCTCCACAGGATGGCGATGGCCTCTCGTTCTATCTGCGAGTACCGCTGTTCTGTCGGTGTGAGGGTTCTGCTCGCGTATGTGATGGGGGCCCATTCTCCGCATGCTTGTTGTTGGGTTAGCACGGCCCCCAGGCCTGTCGGGCTGGCGTCCACCACACGTTGTGATTCGTTGCGGGGATCGAAATAGGCAAAGGTTGTGTCGGCCGATAGTGCCGCTTTTGTCCTCTGGAATGCCTCTTGCTGTGCCGGACCCCACTCCCAGGTGGCAGCCGCCTTTGTGAGGTCCCGGAGGGGGCCGGTGAGGTCAGACAGATTCTTGATGAACCTCCCGCAGTAGGTGACCATCCCGAGGAAGCTGCGGACTGCTGTCACCGACGTGGGGGCGGGGGCCGCGTGAATATCCTTGACCTTTTCTGGGTCCGGGCCAATTCCTTGGTCTGAAAACCGGTAGCCGAAAAAACTGATGTCCTTGCGTAGGAAATCGCATTTTTCTCGGTGGAGGGTCAGCCCTTGCTCTTGAAGCCGGGTGAACACTGCCTGGAGGCGTTGGATGTGCTCGTCCAAGGTTGGTGCGTGAACCAGAATGTCATCACTGACATTTAAAACTCCCTCGAGCCCTTGTAGTACGTTCTGAATGATGTTTTGAAACACCTCCGCCGCACTCGATATTCCAAAGTTGAGCCGGGTGTAGCGCCAGAGGCTCACATGCGTGGAGAAAGTGGTAATTGGGCGCAAATCCGGGTGCAGGGGAATTTGGTGGTATCCCGACCTCAGGTCCATCTTGGAGAACCACCTCGAGCCAGACAGCTCTCCGACTATTTCGTCTATGGTTGGCGTCAGGTGGCGCTCGCGCTTGATAGCGAGGTTGGGAATGCGCATATCCACGCAGATTCGCACGGCGTCCGGCTGTTTCGGCTTCTTGGCCACTACGATGGGTGACACCCACGGGGTGGGCCCGCTTACCCTCTCAATGATTCCAGCCCGCTCGAGTACCCTCAGCTCTGCTTCAACTTTGGGTCGTAGGTGTAACGCAATGCGTCGGTGACGGAGGGCTACCGGGGAGACCGACTTGTCTATGTGGAGGTGGATGGCGGGTCCCTTCAAACAGCCGATCCCTTCGAACAGAGATGTGTGTTTTTGAACCAGATGGTCGTGGCTGTGGGCTTAGACTGTGAGCGCGAAATGGATCAGCCCGAGATCTTGGGCTGTTCGGTAACCAAGCAAGAATCCCGATACCTCTTGCGACACATAGATCTTGGTTTGCAGGCGAGTGGTGTCGTGGGACAGATCTGTTCGGAACATCCCTCACAGGCGGAGTGGGCGACTGGTGCCGTAGGCGTATACTTGTACCCTCGTGGGATGTAGTGCCGGGGCATTTTCTAGCGTCCGGTGTACGCTGGCAGCCATCAGGTTCATTGATGCGCCTGTGTCGATCAAGGCCGCCACTGCTTGGTCTCGCACGTTGACTGTGCACATGGGTTCTGCGGATGGTGTAGCCACCAACGTGTGGAGCACTCTCACGACATGTACGGAGGCCACGTCCGCTTCATCGTCATCCGTGTCGCTGCTGGTGGATGTACAGGGTAGCGGCTCTACCTGTCTTACCCTCCTGGGTGGGCCACTCTGTTTCTACTTGGGTGCCGACAGACATACACTCGCGAAATGGTTGGCCTTTCCACACGCGCTACATACTTTGCCTTGTGCCGGGCACGCTCCTCTGTGGGGTGTCGCGCCGCCAAACCACGCGCAGGCGCGGCCGGGAGGGGCTTGCGCCGGTCTTGGGTTTCTCCACCGGGATTGTTTCGTGTGATTCTCGGCGGCGTCGGTCCTGAGGGCGCACACTGGCTCTGTCTTGATTGCGACCACCGGCTTTGGCTTCATGTGCTGGCTTTAGACAACTCCTTTGACCGCCCGAGTACGAGGATGTCGCGCATGGGCATGTTGTCCGCTTCCAACACCCTCTCGGGCAACTTCGACGACGTACAGCCCTGGATGAATTGGGCGCGGATTTCGTCGTCCACGTCGGGCAGGGTGCACGTGCTGGCTAGCTTCTTTAGTCTTGCGTAAAAGACGTCTACTGACTCCTCCGGGAGTTGGCGGGCTTGGCAGAGTAGGAATCTCTCATCGTCGGTGCTAGCGAAAGGTTCAAAGTACGCTGTGATGGCATCGCGCAGCGTGTCATATGTCCTGGGCGGGCCAGCCTCCGTTACGTCCTTCGATATGTCATGGATGGCTTCTCCGCCTAAGTGTAGAAGCATGGCGCGCCGCCGCTCAGCCGCGATCTCTGCCACCACAAAGTAGTTCTCGAGCCGTTACACCCACTTCTTCCACCGTGCCGCCTGCGATGGGGGGGTGCCGGTGACAGCAAATGGCTCCAAAGGGGGTACGTTGGCCATGGGCATTGGGGATGGGCGCAGCAGCAGGGGCGGGCTCACCTTCACTCTCCTGGGGGCGGTGCACTATTCTTCCAGGCGTCGTGCGCTGGTCCTGAGGGGCCGCCTCGGTGTCCAGGGGCATCCAGGGAAGCAGGAGGGGTGACCCAGGGCCTCAGAATGGCTAGATTCGCATCTCACGCGAGATGCGTGAGAAACGGCAAGTCCGGACGACGCGTTGCACGCGAGATGCGTGAGAAATGGCAGGCGGGTCGCGTTGTTCCGGGGGTGCAGGCTCCGCAGGCACAGAAGCTTCCCGGACAGGCAGGAGGCGGTCGCTGGAGGCCAAGGGGGCAGCGGTGGGCCTGGCCAGGCGGGGAAATGCACACAGCACGGCTGGGCACGGGGTAGGCTGCCTGGAGCACGCTGTGATGGCATCGCGCAGCGTGTCATATGTCCTGGGCGGGCCAGCCTCCGTTACGTCCTTCGATATGTCATGGATGGCTTCTCCGCCTAAGTGTAGAAGCATGGCGCGCCGCCGCTCAGCCGCGATCTCTGCCACCACAAAGTAGTTCTCGAGCCGTTCCACCCACTTCTTCCACCGTGCCGCCTGCGATGGGGGGGTGCCGGTGACAGCAAATGGCTCCAAAGGGGGTACGTTGGCCATGGGCATTGGGGATGGGCGCAGCAGCAGGGGCGGGCTCACCTTCACTCTCCTGGGGGCGGTGCACTATTCTTCCAGGCGTCGTGCGCTGGTCCTGAGGGGCCGCCTCGGTGTCCAGGGGCATCCAGGGAAGCAGGAGGGGTGACCCAGGGCCTCAGAATGGCTAGATTCGCATCTCACGCGAGATGCGTGAGAAACGGCAAGTCCGGACGACGCGTTGCACGCGAGATGCGTGAGAAATGGCAGGCGGGTCGCGTTGTTCCGGGGGTGCAGGCTCCGCAGGCACAGAAGCTTCCCGGACAGGCAGGAGGCGGTCGCTGGAGGCCAAGGGGGCAGCGGTGGGCCTGGCCAGGCGGGGAAATGCACACAGCATGACTGGGCACGGGGTAGGCTGCCTGGAGCCGGCTGGGGCCACACAGGGGGCGGTGCACGGCCTCACGAGGAGGGGAATCGATCCGCTCCTTGGGCAAGAGCGAGAGGCGGCAATGCACGCGATGGGGTGGCTAGACCACCTCGTCGCCAGTGTAGCGTTGTAGCCTGGGGCCTAGGAATAAGTTATTACGCCACACGTGTTCCTGAGTGGTGGCTAGAACACTGCTTCCCATGCCCAGCACTCCGGGCTATTTATTCTTACACATCACGTGCCTCCCGTGTGGACGTCAGGCACGTCCACGGTAGGCACGCTCAGGGGGGAATTACTTTCACTATGGCCAGGGACCCCCGTGGCAGTGGTCGGGTGCACTTGGCCAAACACTACAACTTGGGGGCTTATTATCAAGAAACGGCGTTAAAATTGATAATATGCCCTTGAGAATTCCCATAGAAGCCCATGTTCTGGTGTCAACATGGGCTTCTATTGGAATTCTCTGTGGCATATTATCAAGCCCATTATCGCCGCTTTAGTGGCAGTTTTCTGCCGCTAAAGCAGCGATAATTTTAACGCCATCCTTGATAATATGCCCCTTGCTTTCTTTCTTTCAGATGTTGGTTATCGGATGTCTCAGATGAAACTCAGACTTTTGTCTAGTAAACTAAGGTGATGACTGAGAATTTGGTGGATGTAGGACATCCAGCAAAAAGTGATGGATGCCCCATCTGCAAAATTATGAGTTGGGAGGAATTCTATTGAAAGATTCTGATATTGGTCAGCATCTCCACCTAGAATTTCTGCAATTATAGGACAGAGCCCTTGGAAACAGAAAAAACTGTTTGGATCCATCATTGCTGACTGGCATTCCACCTGAAAATCCAGATTGAGGAATTCCAGATTCCAGGGGAGGGTCAATGCAGATATTCACCACTAACAGATCTCTGAAACTATAGAACATCATGCCATATTATCAAGGAAGGGCGATAATATTATCGCCGCTTTTGCGGCAGGAAACTGCAGCTAAAGCGGCGAAAATGGGCTTGATAATATGACCTTGTGAATTCCCATTGAAGCCCAGGTTCATACCAGAACCTGGACTTCTATGGGAATTCACAAGGGCATATTATCAAGCCCATTATTGCCGCTTTAGCGGCAGTTTTCTGCCACTAAAGCGGCGATAATGTTATCGCCGTTCCTTGATAATATGGCCGATCGTTGTCAAAAATGTGAGAAAAAAACTATTGTTCACCATAAAATCGTGATCTTATACATTCAGTGGTACGTACAAAAATATCAGCAAAAAAATGTTTGACACTAATATCATCCATAAATAGACAAAATAATGATTTGTTAATATAAATAGAGATCAAAGTAGTAAATGTTAAATATTTTCATAAATATTTTTAAATAATGTATAAATTATTGATGTTCTACTTATGTTTAACACACACATATATATATCGTTGTGATCAAGGCCGCCTGAACCGGCGAAACGCGTCAAGACAAACTGCTGAAATAAAGAACATTGCACCATTGATGGTCTGCGCTCGTCATTTCTGCATAAAGCAGAGGGAAAGTGTCACGAGTTGGAGGTGATATATATATATATATATATATATATATATATATATATATATATACACATGCATATTTAGACACACATAAAGTGGTGTTTATTATTTGGCAAAATCTTCACAAAATTTCCCTAAAAAATGTCATCGTGAGTCTTGTTGTGCATGAAAAGTTTGGGGGTGAACCGTCAAGCATGGGATGAGGGCCAACAAAAAATACGATTTCCCATAGGAACTTTGAACACAAATACAGTCCGAACCGCTGGATATAATTATACAAAATTTGGCAGTAAGGCAAATTTTGGTTCACAGATCACACTTTGTTATCCGGTGCTAACCTGTTCAGCAAAAGCAAAAAAGGATACCTGGGCAGAGCCTAAGCACAGCTCTCATTGTGAGTTCGGATTGTCTGTGGCCACTTAAACAAGGAAATGTCGGCAGCCATCTTGGTACTCGTCTTGAGCCAATTAGGAATATTCTGACCCCTAGGTGGTGGGGTCCTCCTGTGAACCCCGACAGAGCAAAAGAATCTCTTTTTTCAGAAATGTTTGCTGCAAAAACAAGAGTTGCGAATCTGCTGCAATAAAAAAAATGCACAGGCCATTTTTTTAAATAAAGGAGGGAGCACACAGGGCCCCCCTCCTAAGGCTCTTTGAGACCTGGGGACCTACCCCTTACTGGGGCTTTATTGATAAAAAGGAGGGGGCACACTGAACACCCTTCCATGGGATTTATAAGTCCTGGGGACAACAACCTCCCTGAAATTAAAGAAAGATAGATTGGGGGCATGTGCACCCCCTGATCCCAGGGCCCACCACCTCTATGAGGCCAAATGTTTGAAAAACTGAGGGGGCTATATGGCCCCCTTCTAGGGCCATATACAGCCTAGGGGACCACCACCTCACTGTGTCTGGCCCATGCATATCAAAGGAGCCAATAATGGCCCTGGACACCACCACCCGAGGTTCCCACCCCTGAGACATAGCTGTTTGCTCTTACTCTCGCCAAGTCAGAGCAAACACGAACTCCGATCTCAGCAAGCTATAGCTGTGAAACAGCTTCCATGTGCTGAGAGACGAGTTTTCATATGTTTCTCTGCCCACTGTCAAGCAGGCAACGAAACAGATAAAAGGTTGCTCTGACAGAAAGGGAACTAAATGTTTAGCAGCTTCCACTTTGTGAAAGCAATGCCTGCTCCTACTGGAGGCAGGGAGTTGGCTGGGATCGCGTGGCCTTGAGGCTCCCCTTGTGGACCCAGATGGAAAAAATGAGAAAAAGACAAAATAAAGGACAGAAACAAGCAGAAAGAGGCAGAATAAAGGTCAGCAACAGGCAGAAAGAGGCAAGCTAAATGTCAGAAACAAGCAGAAAGAAGCAAAATAGAGATCAGAACCGAGCAGAAAGAGGCCAAGTACAGGTCAACAATGAACAGAAACAGGAACAATAAATGTCAGCAACAAGCAAAAAGAAGCAAAATAAAGGTCAGAAGTTGACAGAAAAAAGGCAGAAAACTTGGGGTGGGCTATTAGCTCTGCTCTGATCGCAGTGTTTTCAGAGTTTTTCCACTCTGCTCGGAATGCAGAATTTGGCAAAAACTCCCCCAATGTTGGTGGAGTGGAGTTTACCAACAC
This sequence comes from Triturus cristatus, assembly GCF_964204655.1. NCBI lineage: Eukaryota > Metazoa > Chordata > Amphibia > Caudata > Salamandridae > Triturus > Triturus cristatus. The sequence continues at coordinate 257,770,548 of NC_140593.1, read as the reverse complement.
ACTCACCCCTAGACTTCATCCCCCAACCAGTAGTGGGCCAGGAGGTGAGTTTGCAGAGTTGTTGAGAATCGCGGCGCGGCCTCCGATGAGGTCTCAGCAATGCTGCTATGGGGGGACTTACTTGTGGCAACAAAAAGGGTTCTTAGGAGCAATTACCATCAGCAGCCAAGGGAACTTCATCCCCCAACCAGTAGTTTGCCAGGAGGCCCAGTTTACAGAGTGGTTAAGAGAGGAGGCGGGCCTCCGACGAAGTCTCAGAAATCCCACTGTGGTGGACTTACTTGTGGCAACAATGGGGTACTTGGCCCAAATATATCAGATGACCAAGTGCACTAAAGAATTATGTAAGACAGTGTGAACATTGTGATTCTTAGTGGCTCAGTAAGAGCTTTTAGGTTCTTTCTTGTGGAGGAGGAACAATTCTTATGTGTTTTTGCTGGTTGATTTTCTCCTTATGATTTCCATTCCCCACATTGAATAGCCATTGGGCAGCCAATTAGAACAATAATGGGTCCTTCTTTTGACACCCTTGCATTATATCCCCTAAAGAGCTGTTTTCTGATGTGATTAGTGGCGCAGATTCCTATTTCATCTTGGGATTTACTTTTACATGTTCTGCAGAAAGATTCTTTGGAAACATTTAATATGTATGTATTTCATTAAGAATTTTGACACTTAAAGATTTTCTTGTTGCTATTTGTTCTGGTTAAAAGTTTTGAAAAACTTGTACTTTTATTGAGAAAGGAGTGTTGAAACCAAATCTGAATTTCTTATCCTACAATCTTTTTCCTTCTTTCTATTGTACGCAGGAGCATATTCAACATACATCTGATCTGCATAGAGCTCTATTTATTTAGTTTGAACTGCAGAGCTTTGTTAGTTTAATTTGCTTTGTTTTGCTTCTGTCCCATCAGATAGCAGTCACATACTTTCTACAACAACTTTAAGCAGATAAGTGCGGGTGTCTATTTTGTTTATCTACCAAAATGAGGATCTGCCTCTTCCTTCTTGCGTTCTCCTAACAGCTTGGAATGTTTTTGAAAAGATTCAGGTGATCGGTGGAAGTCTAGTTCCATTTGAAAGGAAAGAGTCAATTCCACAGTACCAACTGAAGAGTAGAGGGATAGCACACAAGAGAGAAGGTGGTTGTTGTGTAGCTTAAGGAGGTGAATAAGGTTTCATGGCTTAACGTTAAAAAACTGAAATAGGACCCATTAATGAATATTTTCAGTCAAAGTGTAATCAGTACAGCACATACTGATGAACCAAAGTGGCCGAAGCATGCATGATCCACTTAAACCTGTAGGAGATTTAGAAAGTATTTTAGGTGGAGCTGTATATTGATTCCCTATCAAAAATTATTTAAATTGTAATTTGGTTTGAACATAATCATACTCTTATAAATATATAATTTAGGTTTTTAGGACATCTTCACTCGTATACCTGGGGATTTGGGACAAAGGTTTCTGTAAAAATAATGTCTACAACCTGTAATACTAATATTAGCAAGCCCGTTACATTTAAATTCATCACTAAATAGTCATCACAACGCTGATATTTCCACTACATAGCCACATTTCTGTAACTTTTTTATGAAGCACAGAAGAAAATAATACTAAGATGATGTGTGTGGGATAGGTACACTGCAGGTGGAAAAAGCATGACTAAGGAAAATCAAGATAAATAGAAATGTACCAATTCCATACAAAAAGTCATAAAGAGCATACTACAGAGAATTGGGTACTGAGGCGGTGATTTAAGCATGGAAATGGAGACTAGCTCTTTAGTGCTCTTGTGCTTTGAACCGCCCTTAAATTTCCATCCTGTCAATAATGTCATAAAAAGAGCTGTTTTAAAGAGGGTAGGTTTAAAAAAGAGCGACTGAAAGAAAGCCACTCTGCCCTCAATAGTGGTCACTGTTCATTCAGTTATATAGGAGCTGGTTCTGTAGGTTAGCTGTCAAAGCAGGGCTAAGAGACCTGCTGGTATACACGCGCTATATAAATCAACTTACAAATACAAATACAAAGGTCTAGAGCAGTAAAATGAACAGTAAATGTCCATTGTGGTGACAGAAATGCAGAAGAAGCCTAACTCAAATAATCCATTTTAATTTCTCCTTCTTAAGTGCCGCTGGCCAAAAGTAAGTTATGGACCATAGGAGCTCATCGGTCTCACCCTCAACAAATTACTAAAGATCAAGACTACCTTTAATTCGGTTGACTTAAATGAAAATCTTCTGAGGTGAGCTCTAAAACAGTTGAGTTTGAAGAAGAAAGGCCTTACCAAACAGGATATCCCCTCTTCAGGTTTATTAAGGAGATGTGTCTAAGATCAAATCTAAAATGAATCTAAGATTAATGCTATAATTTGGGTGCAGCAATAAAATGAGTATAAGAGGGTTTGGAGCTTCATGAAGGGAGGCAATAGCCTATTTTGAATGTCCAGCCTGAGGTACAGGTAAGGAGGAGGCAATAGTTCAAGGAAGCTGTCTTCTCCAGCCCTAGATAAACTGATAAAGACCAAGGCTGCTCAAATATTCACATGCCTAAAGTAATGTATTGTTGGGGACAGGAATAAAAGAAAGACCCTAAAAATAGACTAAAATATTGGCTAATTTTCATTCAGTTCCATGGGCAGAGATGTGGACAATTCTAATCATGGATATCTACTACAGTTTGATTTCAGAAACAAGGAAAGAGTAAGCAGATTTGCACTTTTGAAGGGCAGTAACCAAAGCGATGGAGACCAGGACTGCTCACATATTCACGTGCTCAAAATAATGTATTGTTGGGGATGAGTTGAAGAAAAGAAAGGCCTCGAGTAGACTAAAATAGTGGCTAACTTTTATTCAGTTCTATAAGCAGAGGTGTGGACAAGGTTAATCTAAGATGCCTGCTATAGTTTGATTACTGCAACAATGAAAGAGAAAGCAGCTTTCACACTTTTGAAGGGGCAGTAGAATCCTATCTGAGATCCCTAATTTTAATTTTCCTTATTTTATGGTGCTGATAAGGATGAGGTGATGAATCAGAGATGATTGCTCACATTCTGCTCCACTCTTTGAATTGAATACCAAGATAGTTATCTGTGTTCTCAAAGACACCCATAGACAATTTGTTGGCTGTGTGTTGAGTGTTAAGAATAAGACATCACAACTCTTTCATTAAGTCCAAAAAACTCTCCAGGTCAGCAAAGCACTCATTCAGGAGTACAGCCCAGACATCTCCCATCAGACTGGACGAAAGTGAGTTGTGGCTGGGGTGAAGATTCAGTTTTCAATGATTTGGAGCTTTTCAAAAGCAGCAAATCTTATTGAGTGTGTCCTCATGGAAAAGGTATCTGGTCACGTGGAGCCCTCTTGGGCTACTACCTGCAGCCTTGCTTAGCTGGAAAAAGACAAACATAAAAAAGTGACTAAGCCTGAGCATAGACATCTTCACTGGGCCCAGGGGCCAAAAGTAAAGACTGGTGAGGGTCCCTCTCTGGGCACGAATTTCAAATTTCTCCTACTCTGAACTTTCAAGCCAATGTCAAATGCTTCTGACGTCATGAAACACTCTTCAGCCAGAGCCTGCTGCCTTTCACTGCTGAAGATTTTTGACATTTCAGAGACTAAGGACCTGATTGAGAGCTCGTCGGACGAGCTACTTCATCACAACGGTGATGGATATGCCATCCGCCGAAATATAAATCCATTATAGCTAATGGGACTTATATTTCTGTGGCCAGGATATCCATCACCATTGTGGGAGAGTAACCCGTTCGCTAAGATCTAAACCTGGCCCTAAATCCAAAAGTAAATCTTCATACCGTTTTTTTGGTACTATTTATGATTTCAACTTTAAAAATTCATATCTCCAGTATCCCTTTTTGGAATTTATTATTTTGTTGTTATGAATTTGATCAAAGTGTGCTCTATTTGCTAAATTGGTTTGGGATTATTCTTTTGTTGTGTTTTGACCTTATTACTGTTTTGGTACTGCATAAATACTTCAGCCTTTGCCTTTACATTAAACCTGGCTGCTCTGTGTCATAACTCCCAGAGGGGTAGAGCTCAGGTGGATGGATGCTTGTGAGGAAAAAGGCTTTTTGCAGGTTCACTCACAATTTTTGCCCCATGTGGCCTACTAGGCACTATTCTAATAACTCTGAAATTCCCTGATCCATGCTAATCAGGACTCCGGGTATGTGCTCAGACCCGTTTAAAAGTGTAATATCCCCAATTTTCGTAGCTTAGCTCACTTGTTAATCCATAGTATTTGGTATTGTGGTACCTGGGGCCTGTAAGTTAGTGTCACTCATGGACTGTAGCACTAGTTGTGACAGCATGGGTGTGATAAAGCAAAAGCATGACTCTTATCCTGTCATTGCTGGCTGGTAGAACAGTTTTAAACTGCTAACTCAACATTGGTATTTCAAGCCATGGCAAAGTCCTTTTAAATGTTTGGAGGTTGCCTCTCAAAATGGCCTACTCGGCCCAAAAGCCAGGGTGCATTATATTAAAAGGTTGGACCTCAAGTTTCATGTTTAAAGGTCCTACTAGTAAAAATCTCACATTGTCACTTTTACTTTTTATTGTTGAAAGGCTAATAGCCCCATTGACAAGTGAGGCTACATGCTTACACTTCAGCAAGGTTGATACCTCAAGGTGTCAAACTGATCAGTGCATTGAATAAAATTTTGTGGTTCAATCACGAACTCACTAGTAGGGAAAGTGCAAATTTAGTACGTTGCCACTTTATTGCCAAGGGTTTCCAGTGCCCATTTACAGTTGCACACAAACCATGTCTATATAGATAGCCTTCTGGCTCAGTGGGGAAGTGTGTTAATGACCCCCAGGAAGGGACACGTAGGGTCTGCCATAGGAGAAGGTCTTATGTCCCCCTGGCAGGAATAGCCACATGGGCTGGGAGACTAAAAAGAGAGCTTCAAAGGGTAATTGCCATTGGTGGGTAAATGACAAGCACACACCAAAGGTGTTGCTCTTTTGTCCATGTAAACAAGATGGCATCGGGGACAGAGGGGAGAAACAGTAGTTAAAATGATTTTCGACAGGTGTAAAACCCTTGGATAGTCACATCCTGGGGTGGGCTACCAAGCTCCACAAGCCAAGAGAGGGGTTCTGCTACATTAAGAGTAGGCAGAACACAGCATTCTAGGATAGCAAGATTCCAACTTCACACCCAGACTACAGATCTGCACTGAAGGAGAGGACTGAAGAAGGTCTGCCCTGCTGACCTTGGACCTGGCAAAAAGAGGCCACATCGACGTTGGACTGTCCCTGCTGCTCCCTGGACTAGCAAAGAGAGGACTGTGACTGCGGCACCCTGCTCGAGGAAGTCATCCTCGTGTGCCAGGTATAAGAAGAGACTCCAAGAGTCAGTTGACTTATTCCAAGATACAAGGTGAAGGGGGGGCAGCAACTTGATACAACAAGCAGTACAATGCTACAAACTGGCAGACCAAGGCAGTCAGAGAATGCAAGGCCTCAAGTTGTAAATAGACAGTGTCAAATACAACAGATCCCACCCTCATTGGAGATCTGCTTTATCTTTTACTGTTTCTCTACTGTTATAATATTTATATTATGTCTCTGTTTAATATGTGTAAGCACTCTTATACCTGTAAGCGTCTGGTTTGCACTATATAAAACCTTCAAATAAATAATAAATAAATCAAATAGGTGGGGCGGACTTGGGATAGTTGAGGAAGGGCGGGCAAGCCGGGAGGAGGGGTACTGTGGGAAGAGAAGGGGCAGAGGATGGAAGAGAAGAGGGGGCAGGAGGCGACATGGAGGGGAGAAGAGAAAAGAGAAAAGAGAAAAGAAAAGGGAAAAGAAAGAGGGAGGGTAGAAGAAACAAGAGAAAAGAAAGGAAACGAAGAAGAAAGAGAGAGGGTAGAAGAAACATGGGAAAAGGGGAAAGAAAGAGGAAGGGGAGAAGAGAGAAGAGAAAATAAAAGGGGAGCGAGGCAGGAGAGAAGAGAGAAGAGAAAATAAAGGCAAATGGGAATGAAAGAGGGAGGGGAGAAGATAGAAGAGAGAAGTGAAAACAAAAGCGGAGGGGAGAGGAGAGTGCAGAGGAGAGAAGAGAGGAGAGAAGAGAGAAGAAGAGAGGAGAAAAGAGGAGAGAAGTGATGAGAGAAGAGAAAAGAAATGGGGAAAGAAAGGGTGAAGAAAAAAAGGAAAAGGGGAAAGAAAGAGGAGAGAAAAGAGAAGAAAAGAGGAAAGAGGGAAGATAGGAGAGAAGAGAAAAGAGGAGAGAAAAAAGAAAAGAGAAAAGAAAGAGGTAAGGAAAGGAAGGGAAAGGAATGGAAATGAAAGGAAAGGAAGAGAGGGGAAGGGAAAGAGGAAAAGAAAAGATTAGGAAATAGTAGGGGAAGACGATAGAGGAGGTAAAAAGAGAAATAGAGAAGAAATTAAAATAAAAGGAAAGGACAGAGAAGAAAGAGAATGCTGAGAAATTGTGGTGGGACCAGACCATGGGAGTGGAGCAGGAAAGGAGTAACAGCAAGAGTGTAGAAGAATCGTGGGTGAATGTAGATGGAGACACAATCATGGATGAGGTCGTGGAGGAGGAGGAGTCCCAAATGAGGCTCGAGGCAAAAGAAAAGGGAGAAATAGAGCAGGAGAATATGAAGGAGAAGAAGGAGAAGGAGAAGACCAGGGCCCGCTAACCAAGACCAAGAGGTTGGTTACAATTGTAATTTACATAGAAATATATTTCTTGAGTGGCACGTTAAAGGATGAGTGCGGGATCCAGGATAATCATGGGGGTGTCGGCGTTTCGACACGTCTTAGGGCCATAGGGCAATTTCGGACCTCGGCCATGCGGGTCTTCTTCAGGACTAGGTGGGGCAACCTGGGTAGGTATGGGCTAAGTGACATCGCTAAGGGTGAATAGAAAGGTAGGGTTTAGGATGTTGCACTGGAGGGTAACAGTTTAACTATGTGCGTCAATCACTGAGGATAAGGCCTACCCGCCATCATTTGCAGGATGTCGGCGGTGGTGGGCCACGTAATTACTGTGGCCGCGTGGATTAGGATCGCTTGTTGTAATATTAAAAGCGACAGAAGCTGAAACAAGAGAAAGGGCGAGTAAGCATCCCCACTGATTCCTGAGGTATCTATTGTATAAAATCGCGCATGGGCGCTCAAATTACCTTAATTTAGCTGTGCCAGAATAGCTCCAAAATTCAAGGGGAAACGGTCCGTGCAATTTTAATTATTTGCAGCAATGAATGCTCGGTCAATTGTAGAACTGAAAGGAGTGAAATAGAAATCAAAAGGGCATTTTAATGAAGGATAACGGGTGATCCTAATGTCATTTGCGGTATCTACAGCCCCGATGGGTATCGTTTACCTTGTGCGCAGTATTCCGTCTCTCATCTAGGCCTCAGTCTGCTTGGTTCTGAAAGAGCGGCCACCTCGAGGACGTATTTAACGGAAAGTACCGCGCGCGCGTCTGGTGACGCCGCCAGTATGTTCAGAGAGGGATGAAAGACTAACCTGTTCCCCTGTGCACATGAGTCATATTTTTAGGAGCATTGTACAATTTAGGAAATTAATGCAAAATGGTAATTTGATTGGGATGCATGATGAACAGCTAAACTATCATTGTGCGCGTCATGTTGGAAAATACAGAGATATTAATATTGACTCAAAATACGGGTCCCGTTAACGGCAGGTGTTCGAGGGAGGCAAGTGCGGGTAGCATCTCAACATAGTTACAAAAAAGTAATTTAGGCAGATAAAATGTTAAAAACAAACAAGGCAGTATACATATTTGGAGGAATATGGGATGAGCATATTGCAAACCCGCCTTATGTACATAGTAGAGGTACTAGTTTCTTAATCATAAGCATTTAACTATCCAATCAGTTTGTAATGCACATTAATGCCATAGTGTATACATCGCCAAATATAGAGACCTGTCGAATGATTTCCTCAAATGCATTCAGGCAAGCGTGGAGAGCATGTCAACATAGTTACACAATAGTGATTGGGCAGATAAGATGTTAAAAGCAACCATGGCTGTATGCATATTTATAAAGGCAGTGATGGTGTAGGCAGAATTAGCAATGCAATAAGACAATTACATATGTGCCACATGAGGCCAATACCTATTGCAAAATGTGGAAGTACTAGCTACCTAGTGGTACACATTTTGCTACCCAAACAGGTTGTAACGCACATTGTGTACATCAGCAAATTCATCCATTACTTAATACAGAGACCTGTCTATTGATTTCCTCAAATTTGTTCAGGCCTTGTTTAATCGTGTCTAAAGAATGTATCCATCTGCACTCACGTATATTAAGAATGTTGGCAAAATCACCACCCCAGGGATTGGGTTTGACCTTTTCAATGACCCACCATTTTAGACTTTCAGCTGTGTGTTCAAATGTGCTGAAATGTTCGACTAAAGGTGCGCCTTGTACCTTACATCTTATGCAGCTGCAGTGCTGTAGGATCTGGCATTTTACTCTCTGGATGGTCTGTCCTACATACATGAAGCCGCACAGACATGTGATCACGTAAATTACTCCGGTGGTGTTACAATTAGTGTGTTCCTGTAGTGTATGCGTCTGATCATTATGTGTAAACTCAGTGATTTCTTCCGTCATAGGGCACGCTTTACATGAGCCACATTTGTGGTGACCTCTAACTGGTGGGATCCCCCACAGAGTTGTTTGGCCAGAAATCCGTGGTGTGGGTAACAGGGATTTAACCACATGGTCTCTTACGTTTTTACCTTTTCTAAAAGCATGTAAAGGTGGAGGCATATTGCCCAGTTCATCCGCCACTAGATGCCAGTGTTGGTCGATGAGCTTCTTAATTGCGTTGCTTTTGGTGTTAAAGGTGGTCACACACACCAACCGTTCCTCGCTTTTAGAAAAGGTAAAAACTTAAGCCTGGCCATGGAGGAGGATGTTCATGGGGAAAAGGCAGTGGGTGCGCAACCAAGCCATGGGCACGTGTTGGATCATTGGGTTCCCGGAGCTGGGTGCAGAAGTCCTGTAATGGTAGAGACGATGCAATCCCTGGGGCCAGCTAGGATATTACAGTCTATCAAGACCCATATCAGGAGGTCGGGGTCTGTGGTAGTATGTAAACAAGCTGCGCTAGGTTTAGGGCCAAGTCATGGCGTAAACTAAAAACCCAGGCGCCATACAAATGGTGGGCAACCAGATGCCTACTGGCCAGCCTGGGTTGGAAGTAACCCCACAAGGCTCTAATGGTCTTGGTCAAGGAGCGTAACAGCAAAAGGGTGCCTAGGAGGAGTAGCATGCCCAGGACATAGGTAAAGCACAGTAGAGCCACCATCTTGACCACCTACACTCTGCCCAATAGCGAGAGACTGAAGTGGGACGACATTGAAAAATTTAACCACATGCAGTCTAGGAGTGGTTCAAGGTTATCCGCCACCATGCTTCCAGGCCCTGGTTGGATGTCTGTGTGGATAGTCACTCATGAGGGTGGAATATCTCACGCTTACCATAATTATCTCTGTAGCCTGAAATCACAGTAAAGACAGAGATGATGGATATGTGTGCTGGAAGGGACTGGGGAGGTGTGAGCGCATGAGCTGAAGATTGTCGGCTTAAAGATAAAGGGCCGACATTCCTACAGAAGTGGGGATGCCCACCAATGATGGGGACAGGGAAAGAGTCTCTGCCAGAGGCTCCATGCAAAAACAACAATTGATGGACAGAATGCAGAACAATGTCATACATTCACCCCAGTACAGAGATCTGGGCCTAAATCCATCGTTTTTTTGCTCACCATGCCATTCCAGTTTGAACCCAGCCATATGCAAATCAGTCTTGACCCTGTGCCCCATGGGAACAGTCCAGCCCGAACTGCCAAGCCAGGTCCTCCCTGGACTGGAAGCAAGCATCCTAGGACCGGTTTCGGGCTTTCAGCCCTCGTCAGCCAGGATAGCTTGATTCCAGTGGCATGGAGAGCAAGGGACTCACGTCTGAGCATACCCTTCCCACTCGGGGTGACAAATGCAAAAACAACAATTGATGGACAGAATGCAGAACAATGTCATACATTCACCCCAGTACAGAGATCTGGGCCTAAATCCATCGTTTTTTTGCTCACCATGCCATTCCAGTTTGAACCCAGCCATATGCAAATCAGTCTTGACCCTGTGCCCCATGGGAACAGTCCAGCCCGAACTGCCAAGCCAGGTCCTCCCTGGACTGGAAACAAGCATCCTAGGACCGGTTTCGGGCTTTCAGCCCTCGTCAGCCAGGATAGCTTGATTCCAGTGGCATGGAGAGCAAGGGACTCACGTCTGAGCATACCCTTCCCACTCGGGGTGACAAATGCAAAAACAACAATTGATGGACAGAATGCAGAACAATGTCATACATTCACCCCAGTACAGAGATCTGGGCCTAAATCCATCGTTTTTTTGCTCACCATGCCATTCCAGTTTGAACCCAGCCATATGCAAATCAGTCTTGACCCTGTGCCCCATGGGAACAGTCCAGCCCGAACTGCCAAGCCAGGTCCTCCCTGGACTGGAAACAAGCATCCTAGGACCGGTTTCGGGCTTTCAGCCCTCGTCAGCCAGGATAGCTTGATTCCAGTGGCATGGAGAGCAAGGGACTCACGTCTGAGCATACCCTTCCCACTCGGGGTGACAAATGCAAAAACAACAATTGATGGACAGAATGCAGAACAATGTCATACATTCACCCCAGTACAGAGATCTGGGCCTAAATCCATTGTTTTTTTGCTCACCATGCCATTCCAGTTTGAACCCAGCCATATGCAAATCAGTCTTGACCCTGTGCCCCATGGGAACAGTCCAGCCCGAACTGCCAAGCCAGGTCCTCCCTGGACTGGAAACAAGCATCCTAGGACCGGTTTCGGGCTTTCAGCCCTCGTCAGCCAGGATAGCTTGATTCCAGTGGCATGGAGAGCAAGGGACTCACGTCTGAGCATACCCTTCCCACTCGGGGTGACAAATGCAAAAACAACAATTGAAGGACAGAATGCAGAACAATGTCATACATTCACCCCAGTACAGAGATCTGGGCCTAAATCCATCGTTTTTTTGCTCACCATGCCATTCCAGTTTGAACCCAGCCATATGCAAATCAGTCTTGACCCTGTGCCCCATGGGAACAGTCCAGCCCGAACTGCCAAGCCAGGTCCTCCCTGGACTGGAAACTAGCATCCTAGGACCGGTTTCGGGCTTTCAGCCCTCGTCAGCCAGGATAGCTTGATTCCAGTGGCATGGAGAGCAAGGGACTCACGTCTGAGCATACCCTTCCCACTCGGGGTGACAAATGCAAAAACAACAATTGATGGACAGAATGCAGAACAATGTCATACATTCACCCCAGTACAGAGATCTGGGCCTAAATCCATCGTTTTTTTGCTCACCATTCCATTCCAGTTTGAACCCAGCCATATGCAAATCAGTCTTGACCCTGTGCCCCATGGGAACAGTCCAGCCCGAACTGCCAAGCCAGGTCCTCCCTGGACTGGAAACAAGCATCCTAGGACCGGTTTCGGGCTTTCAGCCCTCGTCAGCCAGGATATCTTGATTCCAGTGGCATGGAGAGCAAGGGACTCACGTCTGAGCATACCCTTCCCACTCGGGGTGACAAATGCAAAAACAACAATTGATGGACAGAATGCATAACAATGTCATACATTCACCCCAGTACAGAGATCTGGGCCTAAATCCATCGTTTATTTGCTCACCATGCCATTCCAGTTTGAACCCAGCCATATGCAAATCAGTCTTGACCCTGTGCCCCATGGGAACAGTCCAGCCCGAACTGCCAAGCCAGGTCCTCCCTGGACTGGAAACAAGCATCCTAGGACCGGTTTCGGGCTTTCAGCCCTCGTCAGCCAGGATAGCTTGATTCCAGTGGCATGGAGAGCAAGGGACTCACGTCTGAGCATACCCTTCCCACTCGGGGTGACAAATGCAAAAACAACAATTGATGGACAGAACGCAGAACAATGTCATACATTCACCCCAGTACAGAGATCTGGGCCTAAATCCATCGTTTTTTTGCTCACCATGCCATTCCAGTTTGAACCCAGCCATATGCAAATCAGTCTTGACCCTGTGCCCCATGGGAACAGTCCAGCCCGAACTGCCAAGCCAGGTCCTCCCTGGACTGGAAACAAGAATCCTAGGACCGGTTTCGGGCTTTCAGCCCTCGTCAGCCAGGATAGCTTGATTCCAGTCGCATGGAGAGCAAGGGACTCACGTCTGAGCATACCCTTCCCACTCGGGGTGACAAATGCAAAAACAACAATTGATGGACAGAATGCAGAACAATGTCATACATTCACCCCAGTACAGAGATCTGGGCCTAAATCCATCGTTTTTTTGCTCACCATGCCATTCCAGTTTGAACCCAGCCATATGCAAATCAGTCTTGACCCTGTGCCCCATGGGAACAGTCCAGCCCGAACTGCCAAGCCAGGTCCTCCCTGGACTGGAAACAAGCATCCTAGGACCGGTTTCGGGCTTTCAGCCCTCGTCAGCCAGGATAGCTTGATTCCAGTGGCATGGAGAGCAAGGGACTCACGTCTGAGCATACCCTTCCCACTCGGGGTGACAAATGCAAAAACAACAATTGATGGACAGAACGCAGAACAATGTCATACATTCACCCCAGTACAGAGATCTGGGCCTAAATCCATCGTTTTTTTGCTCACCATGCCATTCCAGTTTGAACCCAGCCATATGCAAATCAGTCTTGACCCTGTGCCCCATGGGAACAGTCCAGCCCGAACTGCCAAGCCAGGTCCTCCCTGGACTGGAAACAAGCATCCTAGGACCGGTTTCGGGCTTTCAGCCCTCGTCAGCCAGGATAGCTTGATTCCAGTGGCATGGAGAGCAAGGGACTCACGTCTGAGCATACCCTTCCCACTCGGGGTGACAAATGCAAAAACAACAATTGATGGACAGAACGCAGAACAATGTAATACATTCACCCCAGTACAGAGATCTGGGCCTAAATCCATCGTTTTTTTGCTCACCATGCCATTCCAGTTTGAACCCAGCCATATGCAAATCAGTCTTGACCCTGTGCCCCATGGGAACAGTCCAGCCCGAACTGCCAAGCCAGGTCCTCCCTGGACTGGAAACAAGCATCCTAGGACCGGTTTCGGGCTTTCAGCCCTCGTCAGCCAGGATAGCTTGATTCCAGTGGCATGGAGAGCAAGGGACTCACGTCTGAGCATACCCTTCCCACTCGGGGTGACAAATTCAAAAACAACAATTGATGGACAGAATGCAGAACAATGTCATACATTCACCCCAGTACAGAGATCTGGGCCTAAATCCATCGTTTATTTGCTCACCATGCCATTCCAGTTTGAACCCAGCCATATGCAAATCAGTCTTGACCCTGTGCCCCATGGGAACAGTCCAGCCCAAACTGCCAAGCCAGGTCCTCCCTGGACTGGAAACAAGCATCCTAGGACCGGTTTCGGGCTTTCAGCCCTCGTCAGCCAGGATAGCTTGATTCCAGTGGCATGGAGAGCAAGGGACTCACGTCTGAGCATACCCTTCCCACTCGGGGTGACAAATGCAAAAACAACAATTGATGGACAGAACGCAGAACAACTTTTATACATTCACCCCAGTACAGAGATCTGGGCCTAAATCCATCGTTTTTTTACTCACCATGCCATTCCAGTTTGAACCCAGCCATATGCAAATCAGTCTTGACCCTGTGCCCCATGGGAACAGTCCAGCCCGAACTGCCAAGCCAGGTCCTCCCTGGACTGGAAACAAGCATCCTAGGACCGGTTTCGGGCTTTCAGCCCTCGTCAGCCAGGATAGCTTGATTCCAGTGGCATGGAGAGCAAGGGACTCACGTCTGAGCATACCCTTCCCACTCGGGGTGACAAATGCAAAAACAACAATTGATGGACAGAATGCAGAACAATGTCATACATTCACCCCAGTACAGAGATCTGGGCCTAAATCCATCGTTTTTTTGCTCACCATGCCATTCCAGTTTGAACCCAGCCATATGCAAATCAGTCTTGACCCTGTGCCCCATGGGAACAGTCCAGCCCGAACTGCCAAGCCAGGTCCTTCCTGGACTGGAAACAAGCATCCTAGGACCGGTTTCGGGCTTTCAGCCCTCGTCAGCCAGGATAGCTTGATTCCAGTGGCATGGAGAGCAAGGGACTCACGTCTGAGCATACCCTTCCCACTCGGGGTGACAAATGCAAAAACAACAATTGATGGACAGAATGCAGAACAATGTCATATATTCACCCCAGTACAGAGATCTGGGCCTAAATCCATCGTTTTTTTGCTCACCATGCCATTCCAGTTTGAACCCAGCCATATGCAAATCAGTCTTGACCCTGTGCCCCATGGGAACAGTCCAGCCCGAACTGCCAAGCCAGGTCCTCCCTGGACTGGAAACAAGCATCCTAGGACCGGTTTCGGGCTTTCAGCCCTCGTCAGCCAGGATAGCATGATTCCAGTGGCATGGAGAGCAAGGGACTCACGTCTCAGCATACCCATCCCACTCGGGGTGACAAATGCAAAAACAACAATTGATGGACAGAATGCAGAACAATGTCATACATTCACCCCAGTACAGAGATCTGGGCCTAAATCCATCGTTTTTTTGCTCACCATGCCATTCCAGTTTGAACCCAGCCATATGCAAATCAGTCTTGACCCTGTGCCCCATGAGAACAGTCCAGCCCGAACTGCCAAGCCAGGTCCTCCCTGGACTGGGAACAAGCATCTTAGGACCGGTTTCGGGCTTTCAGCCCTCGTCAGCCAGGATAGCTTGATTCCAGTGGCATGGAGAGCAAGGGACTCACGTCTCAGCATACCCTTCCCACTCGGGGTGACAAATGCAAAAACAACAATTGATGGACAGAATGCATAACAATGTCATACATTCACCCCAGTACAGAGATCTGGGCCTAAATCCATCGTTTATTTGCTCACCATGCCATTCCAGTTTGAACCCAGCCATATGCAAATCAGTCTTGACCCTGTGCCCCATGGGAACAGTCCAGCCCGAACTGCCAAGCCAGGTCCTCCCTGGACTGGAAACAAGCATCCTAGGACCGGTTTCGGGCTTTCAGCCCTCGTCAGCCAGGATAGCTTGATTCCAGTGGCATGGAGAGCAAGGGACTCACGTCTGAGCATACCCTTCCCACTCGGGGTGACAAATGCAAAAACAACAATTGATGGACAGAACGCAGAACAACTTTTATACATTCACCCCAGTACAGAGATCTGGGCCTAAATCCATCGTTTTTTTGCTCACCATGCCATTCCAGTTTGAACCCAGCCATATGCAAATCAGTCTTGACCCTGTGCCCCATGGGAACAGTCCAGCCCGAACTGCCAAGCCAGGTCCTCCCTGGACTGGAAACAAGCATCCTAGGACCGGTTTCGGGCTTTCAGCCCTCGTCAGCCAGGATAGCTTGATTCCAGTGGCATGGAGAGCAAGGGACTCAAGTCTGAGCATACCCTTCCCACTCGGGGTGACAAATGCAAAAACAACAATTGATGGACAGAATGCAGAACAATGTCATACATTCACCCCAGTACAGAGATCTGGGCCTAAATCCATCGTTTTTTTGCTCACCATGCCATTCCAGTTTGAACCCAGCCATATGCAAATCAGTCTTGACCCTGTGCCCCATGGGAACAGTCCAGCCCGAACTGCCAAGCCAGGTCCTCCCTGGACTGGAAACATGCATCCTAGGACCGGTTTCGGGCTTTCAGCCCTCGTCAGCCAGGATAGCTTGATTCCAGTGGCATGGAGAGCAAGGGACTCACGTCTGAGCATACCCTTCCCACTCGGGGTGACAAATGCAAAAACAACAATTGATGGACAGAATGCATAACAATGTCATACATTCACCCCAGTACAGAGATCTGGGCCTAAATCCATCGTTTTTTTGCTCACCATGCCATTCCAGTTTGAACCCAGCCATATGCAAATCAGTCTTGACCCTGTGCCCCATGGGAACAGTCCAGCCCGAACTGCCAAGCCAGGTCCTCCCTGGACTGGAAACAAGCATCCTAGGACCGGTTTCGGGCTTTCAGCCCTCGTCAGCCAGGATAGCTTGATTCCAGTGGCATGGAGAGCAAGGGACTCACGTCTGAGCATACCCTTCCCACTCGGGGTGACAAATGCAAAAACAACAATTGATGGACAGAACGCAGAACAATGTCATACATTCACCCCAGTACAGAGATCTGGGCCTAAATCCATCGTTTTTTTGCTCACCATGCCATTCCAGTTTGAACCCAGCCATATGCAAATCAGTCTTGACCCTGTGCCCCATGGGAACAGTCCAGCCCGAACTGCCAAGCCAGGTCCTCCCTGGATTGGAAACAAGCATCCTAGGACCGGTTTCGGGCTTTCAGCCCTCGTCAGCCAGGATAGCTTGATTCCAGTGGCATGGAGAGCAAGGGACTCACGTCTGAGCATACCCTTCCCACTCGGGGTGACAAATGCAAAAACAACAATTGATGGACAGAATGCAGAACAATGTCATACATTCACCCCAGTACAGAGATCTGGGCCTAAATCCATCGTTTTTTTGCTCACCATGCCATTCCAGTTTGAACCCAGCCATATGCAAATCAGTCTTGACCCTGTGCCCCATGGGAACAGTCCAGCCCGAACTGCCAAGCCAGGTCCTCCCTGGACTGGAAACAAGCATCTTAGGACCGGTTTCGGGCTTTCAGCCCTCGTCAGCCAGGATAGCTTGATTCCAGTGGCATGGAGAGCAAGGGACTCACGTCTGAGCATACCTTTCCCACTCGGGGTGACAAATGCAAAAACAACAATTGATGGACAGAATGCAGAACAATGTCATACATTCACCCCAGTACAGAGATCTGGGCCTAAATCCATCGTTTTTTTGCTCACCATGCCATTCCAGTTTGAACCCAGCCATATGCAAATCAGTCTTGACCCTGTGCCCCATGGGAACAGTCCAGCTCGAACTGCCAAGCCAGGTACTCCCTGGACTGGAAACAAGCATCCTAGGACCGGTTTCAGGCTTTCAGCCCTCGTCAGCCAGGATAGCTTGATTCCAGTGGCATGGTGAGCAAGGGACTCACGTCTGAGCATACCCTTCCCACTCGGGGTGACAAATGCAAAAACAACAATTGATGGACAGAATGCAGAACAATGTCATACATTCACCCCAGTACAGAGATCTGGGCCTAAATCCATCGTTTTTTTGCTCACATGCCATTCCAGTTTGAACCCAGCCATATGCAAATCAGTCTTGACCCTGTGCCCCATGGGAACAGTCCAGCCCGAACTGCCAAGCCAGGTCCTCCCTGGACTGGAAACAATTATCCTAGGACCGGTTTCGGGCTTTCAGCCCTCGTCAGCCAGGATAGCTTGATTCCAGTGGCATGGAGAGCAAGGGACTCACGTCTGAGCATACCTTTCCCACTCGGGGTGACAAATGCAAAAACAACAATTGATGGACAGAATGCAGAACAATGTCATACATTCACCCCAGTACAGAGATCTGGGCCTAAATCCATCGTTTTTTTGCTCACCATGCCATTCCAGTTTGAACCCAGCCATATGCAAATCAGTCTTGACCCTGTGCCCCATGGGAACAGTCCAGCTCAAACTGCCAAGCCAGGTACTCCGTGGACTGGAAACAAGCATCCTAGGACCGGTTTCAGGCTTTCAGCCCTCGTCAGCCAGGGTAGCTTGATTCCAGTGGCATGGAGAGCAAGGGACTCACGTCTGAGCATACCCTTCCCACTCGGGGTGACAAATGCAAAAACAACAATAGATGGACAGAATGCAGAAGAATGTCATACATTCACCCCAGTACAGAGATCTGGGCCTAAATCCATCGTTTTTTTGCTCACCATGCCATTCCAGTTTGAACCCAGCCATATGCAAATCAGTCTTGACCCTGTGCCCCATGGGAACAGTCCAGCCCGAACTGCCAAGCCAGGTCCTCCCTGGACTGGAAACAAGCATCCTAGGACCGGTTTCGGGCTTTCAGCCCTCGTCAGCCAGGATAGCTTGATTCCAGAGGCATGGAGAGCAAGGGACTCACGTCTGAGCATACCCTTCCCACTCGGGGTGACAAGTGCAAAAACAACAATTGATGGACAGAATGCAGAACAATGTCATACATTCACCCCAGTACAGAGATCTGGGCCTAAATCCATAGTTTTTTTGCTCACCATGCCATTCCAGTTTGAACCCAGCCATATGCAAATCAGTCTTGACCCTGTGCCCCATGGGAACAGTCCAGCCCGAACTGCCAAGCCAGGTCCTCCCTGGACTGGAAACAAGCATCCTAGGACCGGTTTCGGGCTTTCAGCCCTCGTCAGCCAGGATAGCTTGATTCCAGTGGCATGGAGAGCAAGGGACTCACGTCTGAGCATACCCTTCCCACTCGGGGTGACAAATGCAAAAACAACAATTGATGGACAGAATGCAGAACAATGTCATACATTCACCCCAGTACAGAGATCTGGGCCTAAATCCATGTACAGAGCTCCATGGCCAGCAGGAAGATAAGGGACTATAACGGACAGCCTTGTCGTAGCCCTTCACGGACCTGTAAGGCTGTACCGTTGGAGCGTCACAAAGAAGAAAATCCACTTGATCCTGTCGAATACCTTCTCAGTATCCAGGGAGAGGGCAAAGACCACTTCAGGGAGGTCCTTTGCTGAACAGAAGGCATGGGACAGCATGTTAAGTTGGTTGTATGAGGAGCACCCGGTGACAAACACCTGTGAATGATGGATAAGGGTTAGGATCACCATCTGGAGGGGCACCGCCAGAACCACAGCCAAGATCTTCACGTCCCCATTGAGGAGGGAGATAGTCCTATAACTGCTACAGAGAAGGAGGTCCTTCCCTGGCTAGGGGAGAACTGCAATCAGGGCCCTGTTGGAGAGAAGGCCAACGAAGCCCGTCTGTCCAGTCTTCTGGAAGGCCTTGTAGAGGGAGTTCATCACCTTCTCCCTTGTCCACTTGTAGAACTCTGTCAGGAAGCTATCCTCCCAGGGAGCCTTGTGGTATGGGAGATTGGAGATGGATAGCAGGATCTCAGCCTTAGTGATCTCACCCTTGAGGAGCTCTTTACCTGAGTCATTGAGGTAGGAGAGGCGCACCTTGTCGAAGAAGGTATCAACCCTGCTGGATCTGCCACGGCCTACGGGGTACATAGGTCCCAGTAGTAAGCTGCAAATTCATTTATAATGTCATGTGGCCAGGTGAGGATCTCTCCTGTGGTGGACCAAAAGGCCGGAATGGCCAACACCACCTCTTGTTAATTTAATTAACCCAGCCTTCTCCCCTTGCTCATAGTGGTGACCCCACAGGTGTTGATATGCATATCACGCCTTATAATTAAACTGCACATTAAGGTCCATGCGAGGCTTCTCCGATGGGGACTCCATGTAGAGGTGGGTGAGGGATTTGATGTCAGCCTCCAGGGCTTTTTGATGGTCTGCTTGCTGTTTGTTCAGGAGGGTCATATCCCTCATCAAATGAACTCAAATGGTCGCTTTAGCAGCCACCCATACAGGGTATAGGGAGGCCACCGTACCCTGGTTGTGCTCCAGGTATCCCTTGATGGGAGACTAAAGCTGCGCCTTGCCCGAATGGGGGCAATACTGAGAGATGTTAAGGTAGCAAGGCTTATGACCTGGGCTGGTCAGCCCCATTTCCAGGGAGAGCAGTGCCGAGGAATTGCCAGAGAGCGGGCTCTAAAGAATCAGAGCTTCTCGGGATAAGGCAACCACAGGGTGCAAAACCAGGAAGTAGTCTAACTGAGACAGTGAGCTGTGTACTAGCGAAAGGTGGATGAGGGAGACTCCAGATGTCCACAAGGCCATGATCAGCCATGATGTCCTCCAGGAGGGCCCGGGCAGCATTACTGCCTACATCAAGCAGGCCAGTGAGATCCAAAACCCGGGCCAGATTCTGTTCCCCGTCCCATGATCCAGTGGTTATTGTCAATGTCTGTGAGGACAGACTTCAACTGAAGGAAGAATTGTAGTTTGGGCCCCATTGGAGGATAGACAGGGCACACACAGAGTGTTTTTAAGGTGAAGTTTCACGAAGACATATCGGCGCTCATCGCTGGTCCACATCTTGAGCATCGTAAGTGCAGAGATTCCCCCATGAGGATTGCCAAGAGCGGTGCTCTCGGGCAATAAAAGTTGGTGGCTACTATGGATTACCCTCCCTACCCAGTCTCAACAAGCAGATCCACCTCCGCTGATGAAATGTGGGTCACTTGGAAGAAGGCCACATCCACAAGCTTGGACTGAAGATATGTCAGGATTTTCTTACTTTAATTAGGTGTGTCAGGCCATGCGCATTCCAGGAGTTACTACACCAAGTGGCACTTCAAAACCATAGATAATGCAGAGTGAGGCCCTAAAAAAATAAGAAAACAAATAGGAGTGGACAGGGATCACCGGAGTGTCCATAGATCAAGAGCGTCATGGGGGAGGGGAGGGGGAAAATGAGGGGAAAAGGTAGGCCTCTAAGGCTGAGACTCTGAGGGGCAGAAAAAAAGGCTGCAGGGAGGCATATGTACGGCAGCTGGGGAAACAGACATGCAGGCTGCAAATCAAGGAGATGGAGCTAGGTGAAGAATAACCAGGATGCAAGTGAACAGGCTTGACCCAGATGTAATGAGTGGGGCAGGGGGGTTGGGAAGAAGGGATTGGGGGGCAACCCCCTGAGAAATTGGGGGTGCAACTAAACACAAACAGTGACTATCAAACAAGCAGCCCACAGACTGAGAAACATTAAAAACAGCAGCCATTCACGAAAGATTATGAGGAAAACAAGAGCAAGCAAAGCCCCCTCCCACCAAATACAGAAGCAGATACTAATTCTACAATCAGTCTGGGGAGGCTCCAACAGTGGGCCAAACAATAAATGGATGGCAGGAAAAGGGGGACTCTCAGTCCATAGATGTCCAAGGCTTCAGTGGGGAGCAGGACTTGCCCCAATCTCGGTCCGGAGTGAGCTCTGCCATTGCCTGGTGAGCATTGTCCCTGCCACTCTCGGATCTGCGCAAGTGATCATGAAGTCTGTCCAAAGGACGGTCCCCTCAAGGGTTGAGGTCCTCAGTGCCCAAGGGGGTGGGGAGTCCAGATTGGAAGCAGGTCCTGAAGGTGCTGGTCATGAATATTTTCCAGAATGGTGCACAGTTCTCCTGGGTCATAGAAGTCCTTGGATCTGCCATTCCTCATGATCCACATCTGTGTGGGTACAAAACGGCCACATTTGATGACCAATTTGTGAAGTAGACCATCCGGTCCCAATGGGCAGCCCCCTAGGCAAAGTGAAATGGGCCAGGGACTGCATTGTGCTGCAGTCTGTATTTGGCAAATGTGAGCATTGCATGGCATATGCCTCCGTGGAAGGCCCTGTTGGGCTCTAAGCCTCGAGTGTCCAGGGGGGTGCGAAATGCCAGAGAATGATATGAATGCAGGGAAGGGGGAGGGCAGGTTATCTCTCCACTCCCCCGACAGCAACAGTAGCCACCACGGCGCTCCTCGCTGCCACACTGGTCCCTTCAGGTGTGGCAGCACACTTGGCCGGGCCATCAGGCTCCAGAAAATGTGATTGCTTTTTCAGCAACATTTGTCCTGTGAAGTCCTTTGAATGCCCTTTGTCCTCGTGGTCTACCTTAGGAATTTAGATTCAGGGTTAAGAGCTCACTATAGCTCCTCCTATCTGGTACAATGGTCTATTTCTCCTGGACACACAACTGTGAACTGCTGCTTCCAGTCCTTACAGACACGTATTCAGATTTTAACCCTAAAAATACCCTGTCATTGCACCAGCAGATAAAACCAATTATCCTTAAAGACATAACCATTGAATAGTTGACAGTGACAAATGGTTAAGGAGATGTAGATATTTAAACATTTTTACTATTAAATATGGTCAGGTGAATAACAGGAGAATCTCTGTGGACACCAGATGTTATCAGATAGAAACATCAGAAGCTCTGTTACCCCAATAATACCCATACAAAACTGACTGGAGATATTGTGAACATATAAAGGTTCATAGTATAGTATCATTAAGTTACAATTCAGTGTGCCTTTGTTTTGAATTTTTCCTCTGGTCACAGACGTTATCACAGAGAATCATCAATTTTCATGGGAGGTTGAGTTGAAGGTTCCCCTACAAAGTTAATATAACAGCAATGTATCTTCTTGGCAAGTCCATTGACCCACACAGTGAAATGTATAAGCACTCAGGCCAGCTGAACATCGATACATTCGGCAGAAATTACATAGGCTAAGCTTGTTGCATTCTTTGCCAAGCGAGAGATTTGTAGTAACTATATGCCGTGACAAGTGTTTGTGAGTAGTAAAGTGATCACGAACCACAGAGCATTTGCAAACACTATCTGGCACATGCATAAACAATGCCATTTGCGATTCCTTAATAGCGAAAAATAAGGAGTCGCTAATAAGGAATAGCAAAAGGCTATGCATGTAGAAATCGCTTAAAAAATAGCGATTTCTAAACATTCCTTAATTGCTACTCGCAAATTGCGAGTCGCAATTAAGGAATACCTCCCCATTGATTCCTATGGGCCTAGAGGCCCATAGGAATGAATGGGAAGACTTTCTCAATTTGCTAATCTCAATTAGAGTATCGCAAATTGCTCATGCTATTTCAAGGGTGCCAGGGCGTCAAAAAGACACCCTGTTGCACCCCTGAAATCTGCATATGAATACATCTTGCACACACACATGCCCCAAGGGCATGTGTGTGTGTAAAATGGAACTTTGAAAAATGCACTTTAGTGCATTTTTCAAAGTTTTTGCAAATTACCATGAAGTTCAACTTCATGGTAATTTGCTCCCCCTATTAGCGAAATCGCTAATTTTTAAACTTTCATGCATTGCATTTCAGGAATCTCAATTTGGGATTCCTTAAATGCAATAGCAGTTTAAGGAATTGCAATTTAGAGATTCCTTAAATTGCGATTTTTGCATTTGGGATGATGCATCCCAAATGCAAAAATCCCAGTCGCAAAGGGGCAGATTCTGAGAATCTGCCCATTTGCGACTGGCTTTTGCTTTGATGCATGTGGGCCTAAATTAAGAATTAAGGAGATTACCCCAATTTCATCGTCTGTAATTTTGTAATTTTTCTTGTTTCATTCATTTTCCTCCTTCTGATTCTTTGCAATATTCCATTATCAAAATGATAAGCCTGGTTGCATAGTCTCTCTTTTTATTATCTTTAATGTCAGTGTTGTATTGCATTTAGTCTCCACCTTCACATAATCAGTCACCTGCCATAAATTAGACAATTATCAGAAAACGAAGTAGATAAAACTTTGTCCCAATTACAATTCTTATTTATTTGAAGGCAAAATCCTTTTGATTTTCTGCTACAGTATTTTCTATGGAGGGACACCCTGGGGCAGGAAGTGGAAAGGTGAATGTCGTATCTTCCAACATTCCCTGGCAAGTGTCAGGTAGAGCAAAAAAGATAGCCCTAGAAGGTAAGTGTCATGGGGTTAACGTGGTTGATAAGAGATTTGAAGATCTTAGGGATGGGCTAGGAGGTTGCAGCATGGCTCTCGGTACAGTGGCCTGCAGGTAATTTCTTGAATTATTGAGCAGGTTCTGCAGGTTTTGGGCAGGGACCGATTCTGTTAATTTGCCAGGGCCTTCCAGCTGGAGAAGGGCTAGGTGGTTGACAAATGACAAGTCACCCCGCGAAAACCCTACTGCCCTCAGTGCCCATATGTATTTTAGTAAAACTATGCATAGCTGCACTGTCAGCATAGCTAATCCTATTTTGACAACGTCTTACGCAAACCGGTGAGCTGCTGTGAGCAACTGTGTGCTCTTCTCTTTGAATGCTTTCCTACGTTACCTAATATAGGGGCATATTATCAAGAAACGGCGTTAAAATTATCGCCACTTTAGCGACAGTAAACTGTTGCTAAAGCAGTGATAATGGGCTTGATAATATGCCGCAGAGAATTCCCATAGAAGCCCATGTTCTGGTGTAAACACCAGAACATGGTCTTCTATAGGAATTCTCTGCGGCATATTATCAAGCCCATTATCGCCTCTTTAGTTGCAGTTTTCTGCCGCTAAAGCGGCGATAATTTTAATGCTGTTTCATGATAATATGCCCTCTAAGTAGTTTGTAAAAGTGAGACATTTTCTAACAGGGCGTTAGCTAAAGCCATCTTGTTGCTCAATAATGCATAGCACCCGATAGTTACGAATTACCTCCAATTGTAGTCTACCTGCAAGAGATGCCCAAGTCTTCTGTTTATGCATGCACGCAGGCGCATATGATAAACGGATACCACCAGTGTCTTCTTGAGCATATAACACATTTACACATATTCACTATTACAAATAAAAACAAAATCCTTATGAGCATAAAGCTTTTGTTGGGCTCAAAGAACATTACTATGCATAATTCAAGTGTGTTTACATTTTCAATAAGATGACTAAGCAAAACACAAACTCTTGCATAATATGCAATTTATTTTACTTTTAAAATATCTATATTAATGTTCTAGGCTCAAGAAGAACTACCTCATTACACCTACCAACTAAAGAGTTAAACAACTGATGCGAATAGACTAAAATACATTTTAATAATTCATAAACTCTGCAGGCAATAGTTCTGGTTTTCTAAAAAGGCCCAAACCCATATCTCAGATATCAGCTAGGTCCCTTTGTTATAGTACAGGTCATTACAAAATATCCACGTCTTCATTGTTGATAACAGCAGAATGTAGGCACTGCCAGAAGGACCATGGGACGATGATTGCATGGTAATAAAGGGTGTAAGAAATGAACTATGTACTAAAAAAAGTGGAAAGTGCATGTATATGTGTCTGTCTAGAGTATGTGTATGTATGTATTTTTAAATGTTTATGTTGTATGTAGATACGTACATATATAGTATATGTGTGGTATTTATATACCACTAACTTAGCCACGCAGTAAGAGGTAAGGATGCAGTTAATGGGTAACTGAAGGGGAAGCTGAGTTGTGAGCATAGAGTTGGACACATTATTTGAAGAGGTGTCATCAACTCTTAAAAATACAGCACTGTTGGATTTTCATGATGGATACACGGATATTGATCCAGATCGTCAGTGAATAAGTACAGAAGAACTGGTGCCTACTTGTTTCTGTTTTTTGCATTTCTTATTCTCTAGTGTGCATGTATGTATGTATACAATATTTTTATATAGCGCAAACCTAGCCAAAGGCAGAATATCATTGTACATAGGAAAAAGACAAGCAAAGTCAAAAAGTAATACTAGAGGAAGCTTGGTTTATGGATGGTTATTCATTATTCATTATGATGTAATGTTCTTTAAAGAGGTGAGCCTTCAACTCTTTCCTAAAGTGGAGTAGCATTGGAGCAATGCTGATGGGAACATAGATGTTATTCCAGATCCTAGGTGCCTAGATAGAAAAGGACTGCTGTCTTTTTTTGTGCTTTTTTACACTTCTTAGTCTGTAGTCTGATGTTGTCATGAATTCAGGCTTGTTGAGAACCATCAGAGATGGCAAGATAAGCAGAGGTGGTGGCCATGATAGCTTCGCACTTGATGTAGCTGATCTTGAAGATGGTGTAGACTGACAAATGAAGCAAATGGGGTTGATTTGATTATATTTCTTTAGATACTGGATGAGACATGTTGTGGTGTCTATGATGTCCCTTATGGGTGCCTGTGTGCAGTCTGCTAGGCCATGGGGTAGGCTATTGCCACTATCCAGATACAATAGCATGAGGACTTGGAAAGCAGTTCTAAAGTTGCTGATACCATGCCCTTTTTGTGTTCCCTGAGGGTGAGATTGTTGTCCAGGGAGAATCCCATTAGGGACTCCAGTTTGTATTTGACAGTGGGATGGTCAACTGTGTAGAAGGCAGCTGAAAGGTCCAGAAATGTCATGCGGCAGGGGTCACTTTCCTCTGCAGTCAAGAAGACATTGTGTATGATGTGTGACGGAGCAGGAGAATATTAGCACTGATGTGATCTTGAAGTTGACTAGACTGCTTTTTCAATGATCTTGTCTACGAATGGTAGCTAGGAGGCCCCGGGAGTTAGTGAGGACGTAGTAAAGGTTTATCTTAGTAGAAGGAGTATCTGGCCTCTCCTGAGAGCTTCTGGAGTGTCTTGAGTGAGGGAGGTATTGACAATGGTAAGTAGGGGTAAGAGAGCATGCTCAAGGAGAGCTTTGATGAACAATGGTGGTAAGACATCTTCATAAAAAGTAGCTATGAGGGAGTTAGGTAGGTCAGCAAGATCTGGGAGGGATAGGGCTTGCAGTCATTGTCAAAGGTAAATCAGAATAACTTCACAATTGGTGAAAATATATGAGTTACGTGACAGCTATAAAATTAAGACACCTACAAGTTCCAGGTTCCTGATTCCCATTCTCCTTGTTCCTTTCAGGAATCGATGGATCAACAATTTGGTGGAGGGGGATGACAGGATCGGAGACAGGGCGAGTCCACGCAACAAAGGTGAGACCAGCAGTAACAGTTTGACACAAAAGACAAACGCGAGGAACGACCTCAGTATTGTGCTCCGTTTCAGAAGAAAAAAGTTGCTGCTTTGACTGCAAAGTATGCCCCAGACAGTGAGAACTCTCCTCCTGGAAAGAAGTTGGGTGGTAACTCTCCTCAACAGCGCGGCAGAAGTTACCATAGTTCAGCAGACACTACACCAGCATCTGGAGGCAAAAGCAACTGACACTTTTATTACTGTTGAAACCGCGGACCCCCGTATAGCCCCACCTGATAGACTTTATCATGTTAAACTTTTCAAATTGAAGGAGATATTAAACGCACCATAAATGTCATCTTTTGGGACAATTTGAATTCTTCTTATGACATTTTGTTGGCGGAGGTTGATTGTCCTACCCCTTTTGTCCTCGCTTCCTCTAGGGGCAAGGATATAATTTTACAGTCTAAACAAGCTTATTCTTCGGAGTGAGTTCTGTCCTTCGTTCCTGCTTTGTATCACCCTCAGGCGGGTTGGGATAGGGATTCACCTTCGCATGTAATTCCTTTGTGGTCTACACCTCAGCCTCAACTGCAATATCCAATTAAACATGATGCTAAAGACTCCATTAGTGACATTCTGACACAATTGGAATATGAGTATGTTATTGAGCCCTGTGTTTCATCAATGAATAATCATCTTTTTCCTATATTGAAGCCGGATGGTTCATATTGTATACTTTTAGACTACAGACATTTGAACAGTCATGTTCGTATCTTTGCAGTACAGAACACACACAGCTCTGCGTTAGTAAATAATAGTTTGTAAAAAGTTCAAAATTTTGCTAGATATTTCCAATGGATTTTTCAGTCACGCTTTAGTTACTGAGAGCTGTGACTTGACTGCATTCAGCGCTTTTGGCAATCAGAGATGCTATGCGAGATTGCTTATGGGGTTTAAGAATAGCCCCAGGGTTTTTGCTGCACACATAGTGTCACTTTTACATGAAATTGACCCAGATGCATTTTCTTAAGTCTATGATATTTACTTGTTGGATGATGAATTAAATCAGCTTCTCATGCGACCGCATAATTACACATTTTTCAGCTTTAGGTTACAAATTCAATGTTGCGAAATCCCATATTGCCTTTTTGGCTGTTCTTTTTCTCAGTTATCGCTATGGGCTAGTTGTTGCTTCTTTTTTGTGGTAAATAGTTCTGTCTTGGTGGGCTTGAACTTCATTTTGATGCTGGACATCCAGGTTTGAATAATGTGCAGGCAATGTTTGAGGCATTGGATGGGTTGACTGAAGGGGACTTTAATTTAGAGCTGTGAGTTGGCAGCATATTGATAACTTTCTATGCTGGTGTCAGTTAGTAGAGTTGGTACACACACAGGCCACATGTTCCATTGCAGAGGCAATGCCCTGACTCGACTCGAGCTCAGCAGAGAACATCCGCTGTCTCAAACTTGAGATTAAAAGTTGGTATTTAAGTTTTAATGATATATGCAAAGGCACAAGATGACATACTCATTCACATTTTCAATTCTTTTTTTATCAATGCCGCTCTTTTCAATTCAAAGAAGAAATCATTATCAAAGGATGATTATTACAGACTGGATAATGAAGTTATACATACGATGAGGTTTGTGGTTACATGGTGAAATACACCTACAGCATTTTTCTGCCTCACAGTCCATTCAAAAATATATTAAGCACGGACCTTTACTGTTATGCTAATTAAAGTAGGTATACATATAGGCACAATGTGACCTGTCACATCTCACAATGCTGAATTATTAACTATTTGCCATTAACTTTCTCTTTGTGAAGTAGAAGTAAAAGTAGCTAAAGTCGGCCGTGAAATTTCGTTAACGCTTTCATAATCTTACATAATTTCCAGCAATCTCTATTATGCTAGTTACACAGAATGCACCAAAGTATGCCATTACACCATATTGCATAATGTTGCTTCTATTTGGGTAAAAAATACTATCACAGGAGTATAAAAGCACAGGAACAATGTGAGCAAACATATATTGTTTGTGTATGTGTGAATGTGGTTTATTAGTTGAGATGGGTTGAGGTCCAACACAAGTAAAAAATTAACTATCTTGTTAGGTCCAGTTTAAGGCTTAAGTAATTTAAATGTGAACTCGACCCCGAGTAGCTATGGCACAAAACAAACAGGCTTTACTCAGAGAAAAGATAAGAGAATTACAAGAACAATTAGAAAGCCAAAAAACACAATGCAATAAAAATACCACTACAATTGACAAAATTACAAAAAACACACGCGAACTGGAGATGAGAATTTCAGAGGATTTCAGTGAAAATAGCACTGTAAGAATTTGGGTGTGCTATATGATATGGCTATGGGGACTTATCATGGAGTACACTCGCAAATACCATCCTGGGTCCAGTTATTCCTGTTTACTTAACCTTAACTCTTCAGTTAGTCTTGTTTACTTAACCTTAACTCACCCCTGGGTAGCTGTGGCTGTTGGCAGTAAATGTTTGGCAAAGGAATTCAGGTAAAGCATTGTGTGTGTAGAGTGTGTATTTTTGTGATCAACAAAATCCACTGAAGGGTTCCAGAGATACAGGTTTTAGAACTGTTTATCATTTTTAGATGTAACAGCAAATAAGTATTGCTCAATAGAAAGTTTGCAAACATTTAAAAAGTTTGAAAGCGTTAATGTGAATATTCTGGCCCGGGTTAGGCGACCAAATCTGGCAGGAAAAAGGTCTTGGGGTCCAGAAAGGAAACTTTTGACAGTTACCTGGCCACCAGAGAGAGTTTTTAAGACAAGTTCCAAACTTTACAAAACACCCACCATAGACATCAATGGAGTGGTCCTGATGATGAAGATATAGGCATTAGATGCTCAAAGGATGCTCCTGGTGCTGTCCGGTCGATGGGGGTAAGTTGTAGTCAAGTACTTGGCACACGGTGAGGTGGGGCTACTTCGTCCAAAGAACTCGGGGTTCCACAACATCAACTTTGGGATGGTAAAAGGCCAGCTGTGGCTGGCCTACCATTATCACAGCATAGCAGTTAAGGCAAAGATCCTTGGTGGGGGCTGTTGTCCCTTGGGTGTAATGAGACCTAATTCTGATAACACTCCCAAGCCTTGTAGAAACAGATGCATCTTTTGGCTATCTCCGATTGGTTGTCTTGGATGACCGGCGAATGGTAGTGGTAAAAACTCTGGGGTGGCTACCTACTTGTCGGTTTTGGCTCCTTCAACTCTTGTGTCCCTGGAGCTGGACTCTGCTGTAGGTGAATGCTGGGAATCTACTTTTACCTGAGCCAGGAGCCACAGGCACAGTCCAAATCTCACTAGTCCAAAAGTGCATCAAGTGCAGTCCTCTCAGATGTGCAGCCTTTCTTTGTGCAGGTTAGGGGCATCAGATCAATCCTTTGTTGGTCCTTTCTTTGATTCCAGTGTGGTCTGTGGTTTAGGGTGCAAGGGGTTCCAAATGTATCCCTTAAAAGTGGCCCAAGGGAACCACATGCTTATAAGCCAGTGGACTTGTAAGTCCCCACCTATTTGGCGACATTCTCAGAGTGCAATATTCTTGCCACTCTCAAAATGTTGGGACCTTACCTCAGCTGTGAGGAGCTTAGAAGCGCCCACCAGAAGCATGGCAACCTAAGGGCTTCACGCCCACATGAAAAAAAACATTTGGGCATAGCTTTTCCTTCTCTGTCTCCAACTTGTCCATGTGAACAAAAGGCAGCCTGCTCTGGAGAGTTATTTTTGGCGGCCCTTAAAAAGCAGCTTGCCTTTTGAAGCTTGCCATGTGGGCTAACACCTGAGTGGCCTTCCTGGGAGAGATGGTCCCACCTCCCTCTGTGGCAACTACCTTTGTTCTTAAGCCTGGAAGTCATTCAGACATCTCACCAGGTGGGCAGATAGCTGTCTGAGTGCCAGGGCCTGTGTGAGGCCACTGGACCAGCTTGAGCACAGAGTGGCAACTTGTTAAATGTTTCTTAACTTTAATAGTGGCATTAATCTTGACTTGGGAATTAAGTCAAAATTAATGTTACAATTAATTTGATACCTTACAGTAACCAGTTAGGTAGTCTCATTCAAACGTTAGCCAGACTGGGGTGCCAGACGGTAACCCTGTGTTAGCCATGGGGGACTATTAACCTTTCCACAGCAAACAATTTGGATGTGTTGCTGTCAAGGCATGTGAGAAGAAATATATGTCTTACTTATAATATATAGCTCCCTGCCATAGGGCTCCATAGTTCTTCCTTAGGGCAGACTCACATATGCTAATTAAGGGAGTGGTGGTCTTGCCTTTAGCTAACTGGCAAAGTCGAACTAGCAATGCAAACACTGCCCTTCCAGTCGGAAGTGGCAGGTCCTGAGCAATTTTGTCCTTGGTCACAGCCATGAACAGTGCAGCAGCCCTGGTTGGAAACTTTACCCTACATGCCCTGGGTATCATATACTAGGGAATTATAAGTAAGTCAGTACTTGCCAATTGGGTAAATCCAATTCACATATACTTTTGTAATGGGCCAGAACACTGGCACTCAGGTCTGGTTAGCAGGCCTCAGTGCACTATCAGAGTTGAAAAACCAGCAGCTAGTAGTCCACATGGGGACAAAAAGAGAAGGAGAAACCTGCAAAAAGTCTGTTTCCTTACAAGGGTCAAAAAGCACTAGTCACCAGTGCAGGTCAACTGCTTGTGGTGGACCAGGACTAGGCACAATGTCAGTCTGAGCGCAATGGCACAAGGGTTAGATTCATCAACCAGGTTCAACTCAGTCAGACATTTTATTGAGGGATCTAGTCTCCTCGGTTGAACAGCACCATGAAGTGGTCAAGTAGCTTGTATGTCTCAGTGACCTGGAGAGCTCTGCCGACAGGTGCTTTGTTTCTTGGCAGGGTCGCCTAAGCTGGACAAGTCAAAGGGTTAGAGACCAGACAAAGCACCATCCAATGATCCTCCAGTTTGGGGGTTAAGCATAAGGCTAACAACATTTCCCATAAAAAGCATTTTTTACAAAAAAGCTGAAAAACCACAAAAGCCTCTTGGCACAAGGGACTTTCAGAGTCTCCATATGAGCCATGCAAGATAGACAGTAGTCAAAGCCACAAGGTAGCTACTGACAGGATGACGGATGTTGGAGTGACAAGTGCAAGACCATTAATGGATTTGGGAATGCAGGGACTACGTATGACACAGTAAAGCTGTCCTAAATAACATCTGAGATGAGACATTACAACCTACACATCCAAGATGATCAGCAAATGTTGGTGCACCCAATCTGGCAGGAAACAAAACATCACTTGGGAGTGGGTACTATACTCAGAAACGGACAATGACCAACATAACGAACGAGTAGCTATCATCTTGAACAAGAGCACAGAGAAATGACTAACTCAGTGGAAGCCAGTCAACAGCAGATACATGTCAGCCAGGTTAAACGACAGACAAAGCAACACCACCTTTATTGAGTGCTATGCTCCAACAAATGATGCAGAGGAAACATTCAAGGACATATTCTACCAATAGATGCAAGCTGAGCTTAATACAATGAAAAAACCCGAAAATAAGATTGAGATGGGAGATCTGAATACTAACATGGGGAATGACAACATAAAACATGAGAGATAGAGACCACGTATGTCACCTGATAATAAGCAGCACCTGGGGACACTCCCAGCAAAATTTCAATGTGAGCAGACATTAGCAATCACGGTCTGGTGACTGCTTTTGTGAAGCTCAAAAAAACACAGTGGCAGCCGGCACAGATAAGAGTGGCAGGGCGGGCGGGGCATGGTATTGAAGTACAAAGACAACTGTAAAATAAAGAAAAATACTTACATAGTGCTCGCCTCATCACCAACTCGGCGAAGGGGCAAGCGCAAGTTAAGTGGTTTTATTTAATTTTACCTATGCTGTCGGCTGTTGACTCCCCCCCCTGACCCGACCCCACCCGCCCTACCGCTCTTACCTGTGCTGCCTACCACTTTAAAAATAGAACGCAAATATCAGGAAGACAGCACTTTGATTTGGCAAAATTACAGGACCCAAGACCAAGAAGGCATTAATCTTACAAATCAAAAGCAAAATCAAAATCAAAAGCAGGTTTCCACTCCTGGAACATACTATCACATGGTCCATAGGGACATTGTCATCTTCCCTAAGTTGCACGAGCACGCTGCAGACTGACAGCTGCTTTGCACACGTTACTACATGAGTTTATTTTGCAAATGCCCTTTTGATATTTTCTTGAGAACCTACTGTTGTGTGCAGGCTTTTCAGGTTCCTGGGATTTAGTCTGAACATTGTGAGCAAGGTCGAACAACAAAGCCCCTTGTTATTCTGTTATGGTTAGGCCTAAACACCTAGACAAAATATACAGCTGCAGCTGTTTGGGAATATGTACATTTTGTTCCTATGGGAATACACGGATAGGTAGCACACGCCTGGAGAGGGACCTTTCCAGGGAAAAGAGCATGACAGCACCTATGATATAGAACTACCATCTATAGACTGAGGTACGGGTCTGCAGAAAACACCCAGAGATCTTCCGTTATATAATCATCTTGCTTCTATACAAGGGGAGGGAGGTTAGGCTATGCTGTCTCATTGTGACATCTCCTTTTATGATTTCCAGACGACTTGCTCTGCTGACTGTATTTGTGTTATGCATTTCTCTGCATATTGTGGCACGTATACTGCATATTAGAGCACATTAGTTAAAATAAATATTTTAAACTTTTTTGTGTCTCTGTCAGATCTTATTGTGGACAAGTACAGAGTTTGAGTGAAAGGGTGTGTCTTGTAACCGCAATTCCTGGGAGAGTCGGGAGTGTTATGTTCTGCAGTGTCTAATTACTTGTTCCTCTGAGTGAGTAGGAGGGCAAATGAGACACTATAGCTAGTCGGTCCTGGGCTCATGGGTACTAAGTTGGTAGGATGACTCAGTCCCTATATACTAAGGTCCCATAATCTTACGCATAGTTCAGTGTTTGCAAAGAATCCATGCAACATGGCGCTGCCAACATTTGATCTGGCACCTATTCGCGGGACCCCTGAGTAGCGTTTGTGCTCGTCCACAATAACCACTGGCTGTTTCCCAGGGACGCCCGAGGTGGGAGGGATTAGACTCCTGCAGTTGTTGGATACAACTATTTCTGTAGGTTTTTTAAGCTTGAATTCTAAAAGGTTTCTTTAACCCAGTTTGCGCTACCGTTTTCTTTGACTTTCCATAATATATGGCACAACTGGTCGCGATTCCGGCAAATAGCCGGGCAGGGGTTACACAACATTTGACACTGCATGGAGTCTCCAATATGGGCGATAACGTTATCATGGTGGTCGAGGCGGATTCAGCATACCGCTTCGAGGTTTTTTATTCCTGGGTTACATTTCCTGCAGTTGATGAAAATGATGATTTTTTTCATGCATACACAGTTGCTGCTCTTCTGGCTGCGTATCGTCCTTACACGATGATTGAAGTTCCGTTGACTTCCTGGAGCATACGATTTGGTTTAATGACGCCCTTCTTCACCCTATCTCTTTTGTTCGTATGGGCTCCTTAAGTATAGATGGGTCTGCTTGGCCGGTTTTGGCTGGTTTTACACCAAATCCAAATTATGTATATGTTACTATAGTGGAGCTTCATCAACTCTATGCACAGGTGACCCAACTGTATAGACAGGTCATACAATACATTTCTCATACCATTCAATTAGCTCCACCTGGAGCTGGGCCTTTGGCACCTGCACAGGGTAGGGGTCTTGTGATGCGTCCCATCATGATTAATTCGGTGATAGGTTAACATCCTCAAAATTGTGAGTATCTTCCCTTTGGAAAGCACAAAATATTAAACAGATTGAAGCTGTTTTCCCACACACGAGTCCTGTGGAGAAACACAGGATCCGTACCATGTGTTTGCCGAGTGGTCTGATTCTCCCTCTAGCGGATTGCAATACCTGGGGGATGGTGATTGCCTCAGTGTATACACTGCTTTGGCACCCCCTCCATGAGCATTCTCCCGATTGTTCTAAAAAGAGTACAGGATGAATACTGGGCGGGCCCAGCCCTGGATCTGGGGATGAGATTAGTGGGAATGTTCCCTATTTTCTCCGATATGATTCTGGCTAACATTAAAGGTGAAGCGGTCTTCTTGCAGGTGCACCAATGCCTCGCAGCAGTGCCGGATGCTGATTGGGAGCAACAGTTGCTGATTTTTACTCTGGATGTCTAAACATTCCTTGGTCGCAATAATTTTGGGAGTCAGGCCATTTGCACAAGTACAAAGTAAACTCCCTCCAGACAAGGAGGGTCGTCCAGTCTTTCCTAAGAAGGGCTGGAACAAAAATTGGCAGCAACAGAAGCCTAAGTCTCGTGCTGATTTGCCTCCATCGGACGCTTCTGAGCGTAGATATGATTTATGTGACCGCTGTAAAATTAAGACACCTGAGAGGTTACAGGTTCCTGATCTCTGTTCTCAGGAATCATCGGATCAACAATTTGGTGGACGGGGATGACAGGATCAGAGACAGGGCGAGTCCACGCAACAAAGGTGAGACCCGCAGCACCAGTTTGACGTAAAAGTCAAATAGGAGGAACCACCTCGGTATCGTGCTCAGTTTCAGAAGAAAAAAGTTGCCACTTTGACTGCAAACAATACCCCAGATGGTGAGAACCCTCCTCCTGGACAGGAGTTGAGAGGTAACTCCCCTCGACAGCGCAGCAGAAGTTACCATAGTTCGGCAGACACTCCACCAGCACCTGGAGGCAAAAGCAACCGTCAATTTTATTACTGTTGAAACCGTGGACAACCGTGTAGCCCCCCGATAAACTTCACCATATTGAACTTCAAATTTGAGGAGATATTAGATGCACCATAAATGCTGTCTTTTGGGACAATTTCACTTCTTCTTATGACATTTTGCTCGCAGAGGTTGATTGGCCTCCCCCTTTTGTACTCGCTTCCTCTATCGGCAAGGATATATTTTCCTCAGTATGTCTCAGAGGAGACTAAACAAGCTTATGCTTCGGAGTGGGTTTTGGCCTTCGCTCCTGCTTTGTATCACACTTAGGCAGTTGGGATAGGGATTTACCTTCGCATGTAATTCCTTTGTGATCTACATCTCAGCCTCAACCGCAATATCCCATTAAACGTGATACTAAAGCCTCCGTTAGGGACATTCTGACAAATGGACGATGGATTTAACCCAGATCTCTTGACTGGGGGAGAATGTCTGCATTGTCAGCATTCCGTCCATCATTTGTTTGTTGTAACGCTTTTCGCCCTAAGTGGGATGGGTATTCCCAGACGTGGGACCCGTGCTCACTACGCCACTGGAGTCAAGCTATCCTGGCTGATGACGGCTGATAGCCAGAAACCGGTCCTAGGATGCTTGATTCCGGTCCAGGGAAGACATGGCTTGGCAGTTCGGGCTGGACTGTTCCCATGAGGCACAGGGTCAAGACTGATTTGCATATGGCCATGTCTGAACTGGGGTGGCGTAGTGGGCAAAAGAACGATGGATTTAACCCAGATCTCTTGACTGGGGGAGAATGTCTGCATTGTCAGCATTCCGTCCATCATTTGTTTGTTGTAACGCTTTTCGCCCTAAGTGGGATGGGTATTCCCAGACGTGGGACCCGTGCTCACTACGCCACTGGAGTCAAGCTATCCTGGCTGATGACGGCTGATAGCCAGAAACCGGTCCTAGGATGCTTGATTCCGGTCCAGGGAAGACATGGCTTGGCAGTTCGGGCTGGACTGTTCCCATGAGGCACAGGGTCAAGACTGATTTGCATATGGCCATGTCTGAACTGGGGTGGCGTAGTGGGCAAAAGAACGATGGATTTAACCCAGATCTCTTGACTGGGGGAGAATGTCTGCATTGTCAGCATTCCGTCCATCATTTGTTTGTTGTAACGCTTTTCGCCCTAAGTGGGATGGGTATTCCCAGACGTGGGACCCGTGCTCACTACGCCACTGGAGTCAAGCTATCCTGGCTGATGACGGCTGATAGCCAGAAACCGGTCCTAGGATGCTTGATTCCGGTCCAGGGAAGACATGGCTTGGCAGTTCGGGCTGGACTGTTCCCATGAGGCACAGGGTCAAGACTGATTTGCATATGGCCATGTCTGAACTGGGGTGGCGTAGTGGGCAAAAGAACGATGGATTTAACCCAGATCTCTTGACTGGGGGAGAATGTCTGCATTGTCAGCATTCCGTCCATCATTTGTTTGTTGTAACGCTTTTCGCCCTAAGTGGGATGGGTATTCCCAGACGTGGGACCCGTGCTCACTACGCCACTGGAGTCAAGCTATCCTGGCTGATGACGGCTGATAGCCAGAAACCGGTCCTAGGATGCTTGATTCCGGTCCAGGGAAGACATGGCTTGGCAGTTCGGGCTGGACTGTTCCCATGAGGCACAGGGTCAAGACTGATTTGCATATGGCCATGTCTGAACTGGGGTGGCGTAGTGGGCAAAAGAACGATGGATTTAACCCAGATCTCTTGACTGGGGGAGAATGTCTGCATTGTCAGCATTCCGTCCATCATTTGTTTGTTGTAACGCTTTTCGCCCTAAGTGGGATGGGTATTCCCAGACGTGGGACCCGTGCTCACTACGCCACTGGAGTCAAGCTATCCTGGCTGATGACGGCTGATAGCCAGAAACCGGTCCTAGGATGCTTGATTCCGGTCCAGGGAAGACATGGCTTGGCAGTTCGGGCTGGACTGTTCCCATGAGGCACAGGGTCAAGACTGATTTGCATATGGCCATGTCTGAACTGGGGTGGCGTAGTGGGCAAAAGAACGATGGATTTAACCCAGATCTCTTGACTGGGGGAGAATGTCTGCATTGTCAGCATTCCGTCCATCATTTGTTTGTTGTAACGCTTTTCGCCCTAAGTGGGATGGGTATTCCCAGACGTGGGACCCGTGCTCACTACGCCACTGGAGTCAAGCTATCCTGGCTGATGACGGCTGATAGCCAGAAACCGGTCCTAGGATGCTTGATTCCGGTCCAGGGAAGACATGGCTTGGCAGTTCGGGCTGGACTGTTCCCATGAGGCACAGGGTCAAGACTGATTTGCATATGGCCATGTCTGAACTGGGGTGGCGTAGTGGGCAAAAGAACGATGGATTTAACCCAGATCTCTTGACTGGGGGAGAATGTCTGCATTGTCAGCATTCCGTCCATCATTTGTTTGTTGTAACGCTTTTCGCCCTAAGTGGGATGGGTATTCCCAGACGTGGGACCCGTGCTCACTACGCCACTGGAGTCAAGCTATCCTGGCTGATGACGGCTGATAGCCAGAAACCGGTCCTAGGATGCTTGATTCCGGTCCAGGGAAGACATGGCTTGGCAGTTCGGGCTGGACTGTTCCCATGAGGCACAGGGTCAAGACTGATTTGCATATGGCCATGTCTGAACTGGGGTGGCGTAGTGGGCAAAAGAACGATGGATTTAACCCAGATCTCTTGACTGGGGGAGAATGTCTGCATTGTCAGCATTCCGTCCATCATTTGTTTGTTGAAATGGAATATCTGGGCGTTATTGAGCCCTGTGCTTCATCAATGAATAATCCTCTTTTTCCTATATTGAAGCTGGATGGTTCATATCGTATAGCTTTAGACTACTGACATTTGAACAGTCCTGTTCGTACTTTGCAGTACAGAACACATACAGTTCTGCGTTAGTAAAGTTCATAAAAAGTTCAAAACTACGCTAAATATTTCCAAAGGATTTTTCAGTCACGCTTTGGCTTCTGAGAACCGTGACTTGAATGCATTCATCGCCCTCGGCAACAGATAGCATACAAATTGCATTTATATACTCCTGCTGAAATGCGTTTTTCTTCTACCGCTATTTCTTCAATGCCAGAACAGATGGCGCTTCTAAAAGAACGCTCTCTGGCTCAGGGCAAATGCATTTTCATGGTCTCGCCTGTGCCGGCTTTGGAAGCTGTCACCAAGGCAAGTGTGCCCAATTCTAAAGCTCTGCATC
The DNA here is from genome assembly GCF_964204655.1 of Triturus cristatus. Lineage (NCBI taxonomy): Eukaryota > Metazoa > Chordata > Amphibia > Caudata > Salamandridae > Triturus > Triturus cristatus. The sequence goes on along the minus strand of NC_140593.1, from coordinate 257,732,015 downwards.
TTCATTGGATACAATGGGCTAGTTTGTTGACATTGCTTATGTCAATTTCAATTTTGATCCTTCTTTGCAGACTCAAGAGTTTTTACAATATGAACATGTTCAACCTCTTCCTTTATCCCTACTCCCTCTTATTCACTATAAATGTATCATTTACACTGATGGGTCTGCACAGCCAGCTTTTGGTTCTCAACATGCTTATTCTGCAGCCTGCGCTTATTTGGCAGGGACAATAGTGGGCGGTGATTTTAAATCCTCCCCGGTTCGCACACAATCCCTTGGGGATTGTAAGTCGCAATAGGCCGAGTTATGCTCTTTACTATTAGCCCTTGAGTTTGCTGATCCTGAAGTGTCTACACTTGTAGTGTGAAATTCCTTTTACTGTGTACAATCCTTTAATGACACTTAATCTTTTGAAAACAGAATGATTTCTGTGATTCTAAAGGTAGCACAATAAAACATAAAATGCTTTGGGTCCGGGTGGCTGCTCTTAAGGAACTTTTGCCACTCACACATGCAATCCATTCATTGGGTAATCATCATGTGGGAGTACAAACTGTTGGTAATGCTATGGATGATGAAGCCGCCAAATCTGCAGTAGCTACATGCACGGTAGCAGCTGTTACAAGATCCATGACTAAAATTGATTATGATATTTTGGCTGCAATTGCTGCAACGAAGGAGGGTACACCTTATCCCTCACGAACTATGGCCACTAGGAGAAGAAACTTCTCCAGGACTGGAAGGGGGAGATGGGCTCCTAGTGGGGTACGTCCTCCAAAGTTTAGTACAATACCAACATAAGTACCTCACTTATATTAGAGACAGTTGGAAAAAAGTCAGAAAACTCCCAGGGTGCCAACCACTCAGGCGCGTATGAGAGCAGAAATTTGGTGAGTGGTGAGGTGTGTGGTAAATATGATGCAAAGGTGTGTGTAATTACACTGGAGTCATGGGTCGGGTGGTTGGATGTAACTGACATTGCCACCCCATACGGATTAATGCTTTAAGTGAGTGTGATACCTTTAAAGCACGGTTAAGATGCGATATCCTTAGAATTCACTTGCACTGTAGCACCCATCACAAATGGCAATTATGAGTGACGGAGGTGTAGCGCGGATGGGAAAAGTATGCGCCTAACAATTTGTATATGTTTCTTTTACAGATGGATTTGAAACATTGCGGAAAAGGATGAGAGATAAGTGATCTGTTTTCCTTTTTCGTATGAATGCAGCTTTCTACTGTCTACATCACCCCTATGGACCATTTTTTGAGGAATGAAACATGTTGGCACTAGGGTCATAGGACCATTACCTCCTTGCGACCCCCCATTTTTCAAACGTTCATATCCCCTATGGTTCTGCTAATAAAGGAATACCTGGAAACCGTAGGAGGAGTTTTAATCTTTAAACCCTCTGGCCACGATCTCTTAAGTGCTCCCTGGAACATGGTCGAGCCCACCCTGACCTTGATGAGTCAGGGTGAACCTAATGATGAAGCATGACACTACAAGAGTGTGTAAGGGTTATTTAACAAAAAGGAATTGCTACCTTTACTGCACCTGACCGCTCGTTATACTTATCACTTGACCACTGACCAAGTTCTGTTTGTGAATATTCCCTCTATTGGTGATCGCTTGAGTGCCAACGACCACCGCAGACTTTCGCTTATTATGCCAGCGCATGAAGGAATGGCTTCTGCACATGCAGGAGTGACAGCCACCATTACTCTTTTACAGCAACATTATTGGTAGTGCGGATTAGATCAACAAGCAAGCAAATATGTACTTTCCTGTGACATTTGTCAACAGATTAAACCTTCTACTGTCTTGCGTCCACCACACACTCAACTTTTCATTTCTAATCAACCGTTGTATTCATCTTGATCACTTTATTTATTTATTTGGGCGTTTCTATAGCGCCAGAATCGACTCCAAGGAGTATCTCTGTGCTTTTGTGGAGGCGTATCAGTTGTATAAAGAAGGCTATAAGGTTGATTCTATTTATTTTTATTAGAAGCAAAACAAACTAGTTTTAAGTGATTTCCTGAAAGCTAAGTGATTTGAGCATTCTTTCAAAGAAGAAGGAAGTTCATTCCAATATTTCGGTCCAAGGTATGATAAAGATTTACCTACTGGTCTCGCTCTCCTGATTCTAGGAACTATCAGTAGATGTTTGGTGCTGGAACGCAGAGATCTCGGGGGAAGATAGGGGCTGAATTTTTCTGCCAGTTAGCTAGGACCAAGATTAAATAATGCTTTGTGAATGGTACAACAAACCATAAATTTAATCCGATGTCGTATTGGGAGCCAATGAAGTTTTAATAAAAGAGGGCGGGAAGCAGATCTGGGTGGCATATTCAAAACCAGTTGCGCCGCCGTATTATTATTATTATTATTATTAAAACTTATATAGCGCGCAGCTACCCTCGGGCATCCCGGCGCTATGAACAGTGCATCAACCGTGGGACCATGGAGTAAGGATGGCGACTCACCGGGGAAACAAATGTGTTTTCAAGTCTCTGCGAAAACGCAGGGTACAGGTCTCGGCGCGGAGTTTTAGTGGGAGGGAGTTCCAGAGCATTGCTGTATGCACAGAGAATCTCCTCCCTCCCGTGCGTGATCTTTTTACTCTCGGGACCTGGAGCAGATACCTCTGGTCAGACCTCAGTGCTCTATTAGCTTTGTAAGGCACTACCAGGCTCCCTAAAAGAGGGGGCCCACCGCCCTGGAATGTTTTATGGGCGATGGACAGTGCCTTGAACTGTACTCTCTCCCGCACCGGTAACCAGTGCAGTGCCTTGAGAGCGGGTCTGGCGGATTCTGTTCGGGGGATACCCATAAGGAGTCTAGCTGCCGCGTTTTGCACCTGCTGGAGCTTGTTAAAAGTCGATTCAGGGGCGCCCAGAAACAGACTATTGCTGTAATCAAGGCGAGATGTTATCAAACCCTGAATCAACAACTTCCTTGATGGAAAAGGAAGAAGCGGAAGAATTTTCCGCGCAGCCCGCAGCAGGGCAAAGCAGACTCCCGCAGTTCTTTTGGCGTGAGTTCTAAGGGAAAGATCTTGCTCTAGCCAGACTCCTAAGCTCTTGATCTCCTCTTTCATGGTTGGAAAGTCACCCATACAGCTTGGCCAACATGAAGGTGGCAATGATGGCGCTTTGTTTCCAAGCAGCATGATCTCTGTTTTAGAGCCGTTCAGCTTCAGGGCTGAACTGCTCATCCAGGTGTGGACGTCCGCCAGACATGAGTGCAACAAGTCAGGGTTCTCCACCAGTTGAGGAAGGGCGACCACCAGCTGGGTATCATCAGCATAGCTGATGATTTTGATGTTATAAGGGGTCACCACATCCTCCAGGGGGGCCATGTAGACATTAAATAATGTCGGGCTCAGGGACGAGCCCTGCGGCACCCCCCACTGGAGAGAAATAGATGGAGACTTGTTGCTTCCTTCCCAGACCTGATAGGAACGGTCTTCCAGAAATGAGCAGAGCCATTTCAGGGCGATACCTGCCACACCCACCTTTGACAGCCGTTGGGTCAACACCTGATGGTCAACGGTGTCGAATGCCGCACTCAGATCCAGGAGGATCACTGCCACTGATCCTCCCGAATCTAAGATGCGCCTTGATTCCTCAACGACCGCCAAGAGGGCCGTGTCGGTACCATGGCCGGGACGGAAGCCGGTCTGCGAGTCTCGGAGCAGACCATTTGACTCAAGAAAGTTGGACAGTCGATGATTAGCAAGTTTCTCAGCAATTTTGCTGAGACCTGGCAACAGAGAAATGGGCCTGAAATTGGCCAGCTCAGTCGCGTCGAGGTTAGATTTTTTTAGAAGAGCCTTGACCACGGCTTTTTTCCAGGTGGGTGGCACCAAACCACGAGAGAAGGAGGCATTGATCAAGTTCGTAATGGGCCCGACCACAGCAATTGCCGCTTGTTTTAGAATTTTAAAGGGGACAGGGTCCATGGGGGAACCGCTTTTTATAGACACTATGGCTTTTAATGTTTCACTTTCTGAAACTGGGCCGAACATGTCAAGGGAGAAGGGACACTCTTTTATCCCCGCAGGGAGGGGGTCTTCTTGAATCCCATGGAATGTAGCCACCTGGGGTAACGAGTCTAATATTTTTGCTATTTTAGTGTGGAAAAAATTAGCCAACTCCTTACACCTCTCGGGGTCATGGGAGACTGCTGGCTCAGGAACTTTTAGCAGTTCTTGCACCACTTTAAAGGTCTCCCTGGAGGAGTTTGAGGCAAGTTGTATTCGCTCTTCAAAAAATTGTGTTTTTGCCAGGCGGAGGGCCGCTTTATAGGCTCTCATAGCTGTCCAGTAATCCTTACGCCTGGCCGCATCAAATTTCTTCCTCCAGGCCCTTTCCAGTTTCTTACATCCTTTCTTAAGCAGGCGGAGCTCATCCGTGAACCAGGGGGCGGAACCCACTCGTTTCTCCCTCTTCTGTAGGGTTTTCACCACCTGTAATTTATTGATTGACACTTCAGTTGCAGACAGCAGCAGACCATTACAGTAGTCTGAACGACTTAGTATAAGAGCCTGAATCTGGAAGTAATGGGAAGACTCGTCGGAGAAGGCCCAAGGTGTAGAAGCATGCACCAACTGTCTGGCCAACATGTCTTTTAAAAGTGAGAGCCTGATCTAGCCAAACCCCCAAGTTCTTAACAGAAGTTTTGGGAATAGGAGACTTTCCAAGATTAGAGGGCCACCAGTTGGGAGACCATAATAATGGGGCTTCACCAAAAAGTAAGAGCTCGGTCTTCCCAACATTTCACTGAAGAAAGTTGTTCCTCATCCATTGTGAAATAGCATTCATGCCCAAAGAGAAGGTTTCCTGAATAGACAGGGCTATTTCACTGAAGGGAAATAGTAGCTGCGTATCGTCAGAGTAAGATATCGGAACAAAACCATGCTTCCTCAGAACATTAGCCAATGGAGCTACATAGATATTAAATAGAGAAGGGCTCAAACAGGAGCCCTGTGGAACTCCCTTGGTAAGTTCTATGGGTGCTGAACGATATGGGCCTAGGTTAACCATCTGAGTCTGACCAGAGAGAAAACTAGCCATCCAGCGAAAGGCAGAGTCTCTTAGTCCTATCTCCTTCAGCCTTCTGAGTAGTATTTGATGGGAAACAGTGTCGAAAGCAGCTGATAGGTCTAATAGCACCAGAATCATAGAATGGCCTTTATCCAGGGTCATTTTGATGTTATCAGTTACCGCTAGTAAGGCTGATTTGGTGCTATATTTAGGCAAAAAACCTGACTGAGAGGGATCTAAATTACCTGATAATTCGACATAACTAGAGAGTTATGTCGTCCCTTGAACTCTAACAATGCTTTCAAATACATTTCAGTTGCAGCAGATTCATGCACTAGATTCTTCTGGGTTTGGGCGCAGCACTGTACTGGCGCTCGTACTGTTATAAAAGATTTGCATGTCTTTATAAGGACATATGACTGTGGCACCTTCCATTCAGACCAAGGTCCGGCTTTTGCCTCTAAGGATTACCAGGATTTGATGAAGTCGATGGGGGTGCAGGTGCATTTTTCATCTCCATATCAGCCTGAGGGCAATTCAGTTGTGGAGCAGATGAACCATGACCTAAAGCAATCTTTAACAGCAAGGGTACAGGCAGGGGCTGGTGAACTCAACTATATGGGGTTCAACATGCACTCAATCTCCCTAGAGGATCTCTGGGTGGGCGGACCCCGTACAAAATGCTCTTTGGCATTAAGATGTTTGTGCCTGACCTTGATGGTCTAGACGTTGTGGTGGCTGCCGCGACATTTGACATAGATAACTATTGTGCTATGTTACAGAATCTACAAAAGAGATGCTCTAGCAAAATCGCATTTACCCTCGCCGATGGATACAGCAATCTTAGTCCTGTTATTGACCTGCTTCCGAAAGTTGGAGATCTGATCTGGGAAAAAGTGGCGAACACAAAATGTGGACCCTTCTACCATGCTCCGGTCCCAGTACTTAGTATAAAGGGCACCCGAACTGTCATTTTACCTCTGCTGCCTGGATGCAAAGATAACCAATTAATTTACGTTGAACAAGTCAAACTACATCATAGGGCCGATGGAGTCTTCAATTGATTTATTGCCTGTTTTGCCTTCAACGCTTGCAATTGTGGAAAATGAGTAATCTCCCTCGCCAGTTGATCTTATGGTTGATATCCCTAAACCTGTAATACATTCAGCTTCTAATGGAGACGAAACACCACTGTTTCAGCTCGGCTCCAGCGGTTTCTATCTTGACCAGGATAACTTTTTTTTAGATACCTCTTCATTGTCTTTGTCTATTGCTGTGCCTCCGAATCGGAATTGTGTCTTCATCTCATCTCGTGGTTAAAGAGCACATACCTAGTCCCACCATGGACTTACATATGGATCATGTTGTCGATGGTGTTTCTCTTTATGTGGATTAGATTCGTGGTTGTCTTTTTCCTTTTGATCAATGGCCACTACTTGCCTGAACGCTCTGCTGTGGAACTGGGTGATGGGGTACTGGTCCCACATTCTTCTTCACATAAATTGAAAAGAAACCAAACAGCTAATTTTTCAGCAGACCTGATCGCTGATGGCATTGTTTGAGACAAAGTGGCTTTTGATGTATATGGTCCGACGGAGACCCTCCAAATTACATACGTCTTCCATGTTTCTTTGGGAGATGTTGTTTTGCCTGGAATGCATTCAGATGATTGGGATGTCAGTCCTGTTAATTCTTTGTTTTCTAATTTATTATATTATACTGTTTTTGATGTGGAAAGATCTATATTTGAATTCAAAAGACACGCAATTGATGGACGGAATGCAGAACAAATCTGCCTCATGGGAACAGTTCAGCCTGAACTGCCAAGCCAGGTCCTCCCTGGACCGGAAACAAGCATCCTAGGACCTGTTTCAGGGTTTCACCCGTCATCAGCTTGGATAGCTTAATTCCAGAGGCACAGTGAGCCCGGGACCCACGTCTGGGCATACCTGGTGCACTAAGGGCGAGAAAGCAAAAGACATACAATTGATGGATGGAATGTAGAACAAATCAAAACATTCACCCCAGTCAAAAGATCTGGGTTAAATCCATCATTCTTTTGCTCACCATGCCACCCCAATTTAGACTAGGCCTGGGCTAAAATTTCGTTCCGTTCTCGGAAATTGCGATAATTTGACATTTTCGCGTTCCGCGGAAAGCGCGAAAATGTCAAAATTTCCGCATTCCGCAGCTTGGCGATAATTTGTTTCTTGCTCGCGCTGTAAAATAATACATTCTCGCGTGCGCGCGATCGCCTCACCTGAATCCCTGCGTTCGCCGACAAGTTTTCTTGATCCGGTCATGTTCTCCATGAGATGTTGTATTGTTTTTAGCCATTTGCGCTGTCTCGCGACGCAGTGACGTCATGCGTCGCGCGTTCACGTCTTTCTTCTCGCGATCATGCACCGCGAGACAACTGAAAGCAAGATGGCCGCGCCCGCGAGCAACCACATGGGTAAGTTGGCGAGCCGCAACCACGCAGAAAATCTCGCGAACATGCAGGAAAAAAACTTCCGCATCTTCGCGATATTTCCGCATGTTTGCGATAATTTTTAACATTTTCGCGATAATTTGCGAAAGTGGATTTCGCAAATTCCACCCACCCCTAGTTTAGACCTGGCCATATGCACATCAGTCTTGACCCTGTGCCTCATGGGAACAGGTCAGCCTGAACTGCATTGTGTCCATCAATTGTTCTTTTTGTATTTCTCACCTCGAGTAGGACAGGCATGCCCAGACGTGGGTCCTGTGCTCTCATTGCCACTGGAGTCAAGCTATCCTGGTTGATGAGGGCTGAAATCCCCAAACCAGTACTAGGATTCTTGTTTCCATTCCAGGGAGGACCTGGCCTGGCAGTTCAGGCTAGACTGTTCCGATTGGGCACAGGGTCAAGACTGATTTGCATATGGCTGGGTCTGAACTAGAATGGCATGGCAAGCAAAAAACAATGGATTTAGGCCCAGATCTCTGTACTGCGGTGAATGTATGACATTGTTCTGCATTCTTTCCATCAATTGTTCTTTTTGCTTTTGTCACCCCGAGTAGGACGGGCATGCCCAGACATGGGTCTTGTACTCTCCATGCCACTAGAGTCAAGTTATCCTGGCTGATGAGGGCTGAAAACCTGAAACCAGTCTTAGGATGCTTGTTTCCAGTCCAGGGAGGGCCTGGCCTGGCAGTTTGGGCTGGACTGTTCCCATTGAGTGCAGGGTCAAGACTGATTTGCATATGTCTGGGTCTGAACTGGAATGGCATGGTGAGCAAAAAACGATGGTTTTAGGCCCAGATCTTTGTACTGGGGTGAATGTATGACATTGTTTTGCATTCTGTCCATCAATTGTTCTTTTTCCACTTGTCACTCAGAGTGGGATGGGCATGCCCTAACGTGGGTCCCGTGCTCTCCATGCCACTGGAGTCAAGCTATCCTGGCTGATGAGGGCTGAAAGCCGGAAACCGGTCCTGGGATGCTTGTTTCCAGTCCAGGGAGGACCTGGCTTGGCAGTTCGGGCTGGACTGTTCCCATGGTGAGCAAAAAAATGACGGATTTAGGCTCAGATGTCTGTACTGGGGTGAATGTATGACATTGTTCTGCATTCTGTCCATCAATGTTTCTTTTTGCCTATATTTGAGTTCAGCAGATTATGCAGATCTATTTTGTTACCAACATTATGGCCATCACTTTATTCACAAATCAAATACTCAAAGACCCACATTCAATTATGCACAGAAAAAGAAATGTTCTTATTTTACGGGTTACAATCCATTTGAACAAGCATCATATTATTTTAAATTGAAGAAATATATGCTTACACACACTAAACTAATTTATTCCTAATTTGTTATAGATGATCTGTCACTGAAGGTTTCCAATTTGTGGAAAGACACTGTTGATTTAAAGTCTATTTGGGGAACCAAAGTTTACCAAGTGCAGGGGAGTGAATCTGTGCAACGTGCATGTTTAATACCATCTCAAACATTATTAAATCAGACAGTGCAACAAATTACCTGCTTCGGTTTGGCCACTGCAAACAATTTGAATGTTCCTTCTTTTCCATTGTTAGCTCAATATGAGTTGTGAAGCATACACACACAAATTATACTATTGATGACCTGACTTGGCTAATACAGAATGGCTCTTTTAACTCATCTATGATAAATCGGGTGGGCTGAGTATTGTGGCCTACAAACAGTGATGCTGGTCATTTATGTTTTTTGAATCTTACTAAGGGTTTTACCCAAATTAGACCTGATCCTCGTGACCCACATTTAGATACAGTTATCACTTATTCTGTTGGAAAATTATGTCAATAGTGGTTGGAACATTCCACATTAGCTTCTGTGAAACACCATCTTTCCCTTTTGTCAGGTGACATTGATCTTTCGGATTTTCCCAAGACCAAGAAGGCATTAATCTTATAAATCAAAAGCAGGTTTCAACTCCTGGAACACACGGAAGATCAGGCAAGCCATAGCAGATGCAGTCAACTAGAAATGGGAACAGGTCTCTACAATATATGTGAAGAGCAATGAAACATACCTGAGGACCAAGACAAGGAAGAGAAAAGAATGGATAAGACAAGACACATGGCAAGATATTGAACACAGGAGGGCAGGAAAAAGAATCTCATGGACATGACATCTGAGAAGTTGCGGGAGAAGTACAAGCAACCATACTTAGAAGCAAACAGAGCAGTAATAAGAATCACAAGAACAGACAAACGGGCATACACTGATAACCTTCCCAGCCATGCAGAGGAGGCACCCAGTAGAGAACGGGGAAGGTCTTCAAGATATCAAAGACAGGCAGTGAAAAACCTTGTGCAAAATGCAACACCCCTCTCCTTGACAAGCAAAGCAAACTAATCACAATGCAGAGAGAGCAGGAAGGAAGCTGGGTTGAGCACTTCAAAGACGTCTTGAACAGATTAGTGCCAACAAGTGAAGTGGTTATCCAAGAAGCAGAGAAATACTTGGATATGCAAAACACCTCATCACAGAAAGACTAAATTGTCCCTGCCCTCCAATCTCTCAAGAATGTCAAAACTCCTGGCTAAGACAATTGCAATGCATAAATGTTCAAGGCAGACCCTGAAACATCATCCAAGATCCTCCAACCACTGTTTATATAGATATGGGAGGGAAAAAAGTAACAGATGGCTGGAATAAAGGCATTATCATCAAGATTTTAAAGAAAGGTGCATTACCCAACTGTAACAACTAATGAGGAATCACCTTTCTGTCAATCCTGAATAAAATCCTGGTAAAAATCATTATACAGCACAATTCTGAGCTCGTGGACTTGAATTTAGGAAAATAACAGGATGGGCTCCACAAGGGCAGATAGTGGTTTAGCACTTTAGCACTTAGCACTTTAATATACGGCACTTTAAGAAAATTTGTATTTTTGCGCAATTTATTGTTGATCCGATGAAACAGATTAAAATGTGGCGGGATAGAAGGTTGGGGAAAGCAGATGCTTTTCTTACTGGGGATTGGAGGCCATTAGATAAATTGTTATCAATATAAAATTGAAGTTCTGTAGAAAGTCCTATAGTGCTGCACACTGCACTTTAGTAGCCCTACACTTTGTTTTAGGTTATTTTTATGGCTTGTATTATAAGAAAGCATTATGCTATTTTTATGTGGGGTTGTTTTACAAGTCTATATCTTTGATTTTAGTTTGGTATGCTAGGATTTGTTGTTTCAGACTCATGCATGTATCAGAAAGAAATCGTAATAGTGTTTAAAGATTGTTTTTTATCCTGCTCTCCTCTGCTCAATAAAAAATTATAAAAAAAAATAAAAAAGGGCAGATAGTGCATTAATCAGATTCTTACTCTACACAACATCATATAACTGTGCATTGTTTTCTTTTTTCTTTTGAGAAGAATTTGAGAGTATCCATTGTGACATCCTCTGGCAAACACAGAGCTTATGGCATATCACAGCAAATTGTTCTCCCCATCAAGAGCTTCTTTGAAAATGTTGCCTGCAAGGTGGAAGATAAAGAGTTTAGCTTAAAAGTAAAGACTTGAGGGGGCAAGGATGCTTGATGTCAGCGCTGCTCTTCAAATCAGTCAGCAGCTAGTTGATCTAACACACAATTGAATACCAAGCCAGAGGCATCAGATGCACCTTATTTATCTACAGAAGAGGTATTTAACTATGCAGAGAAATGGGGTTACTCTCTCACATACACCAGGATATGTAGGAAAACACATCTAACCTCAACATCAATGCACAGCAATTGGGCCTGAAGTTCAACATGAAGAAATCTGAAGTCATGTCATTCAATGTTGCCAAACCTTCACCAATCAAGAAAGACCTAGCGATGACTGAATAGTTCACCTACCTAGACAGTACTATCAGAAATTATGGAGGGGCAGACAGTGACATCAAGTGCAGACTGAACAAGGGCAGGAATGCCTTTAGGATGCTGAGCAATGTGTGGAGGTCAACTCAGTACAGCACCAACACCAAGCTGAAGCTTTACCAGAGCTGCATTCTGTCCACACTCTTTTATAGATCAGAATGCTGGTTGATGATGAAAGCCACCTCACCAAACTGTCAGGCTTCCACACCAGTAACCTGGGAAGAATATTGTGTATTTTCTGGCCACAAACCATTTCCAATCAGAAACTGCTCACTAGATGCAAACAAGAGAGCATGGACACCATCATTATGAGAAATAGATGGAGATAGATAGGACATGCCATCTGAAAAAAACAGGACTGCATTACTAGAACAGCTCTCCATTGGACCCGATAGATCAAACAGGAGAGAGGCAGGCCAAAGAACGCATGAAGGCAACTGTGGAAAGAAAAATGAAGATCCTGAACTGCAGGTGGGACACCATTCAGAAACTTGCCCAAGGAAAAGAGAAGGGGAGGTCCTTTGTCGCTGTCCTTCATGCCAATCAGCATAACAAGCAGTAAGTGACTTGGTCTTGGAAATGGAATTTGAAATCCTTCAGGTGGACAAGATAGCAGGCTATATATCTGAGGAGGGATCTACAATGTTGGATAGGTGTTGGATGAGGTCCCAGTGATACCGTTGGTTTTGGCTGGAAAAGCTCAGAGTGTGAAAATTTTAATTTCCACGCCCTAGCGATTCCTTTCACCAGCCAGATACTTTTTATTCCTTTGCCGATTCAAAATGTTTACCTTCGGCCAGATTTTACTTTGGAATTTTAAAGCAAACCCCCCCACACAGAGTTCTGTTGATATTACCAAACCAAAGCAAATCTTGATTTGTATAGGATTGTAACCAAAAGTAACCCAAAGCTTTACAATGTGCTGCCTTGCATTACTTCAGGTTGAGGAGGCATTCATGATTAGTATATGGGCATTCCTATGTAATCACCCATGGGTTTTAATGCATATCCAAATCCACAAAGAAATATGGACAGGTATTTGTGACAAAATCCTGCACCACCTTAAAGGCATGCATAACAAGGAGAAATATTTTGATTTCTCCTCATTTTTCTCTTTTTTCTTGTGTCCTGCATTCTCCAGCACTCATCCAAAGAGGCAAACACATTAAAGCATAGTTTTTGAACAGGGAGTGACCTCATCCTGTACAAAGAGTACAATTGGAACAACACAAACCTCTTGCACTAAATGCTGCAAGTGGCAGCATAAAGTACACCAGGGCTGGAAAAGGGCAGAACAGCATTACATCTTACTAGATATGGCACAATTCTGCTCTCTTTACACAGTGAAGCAACTTTGCTTGCTGTGCTGAGTCCATAGTCTCCTTTTTGAGCTCTGAAACCTCCAGTGGGGCAAACATGCAGGATGTGTCTGATGAAGTCTCCATGAGGCTGGATACCTTTTCACTGAGGTACCGCTGAAACTGACCAGCTGCTGCTGAGCAGCTCATAGTGGGGGAAACCTGTTTCTTCAACCCTGGGAGGTCACAGTTTGGATGCATCAGCGTAGCAGGTTTGTCTCAGTCCTTCAGAGATCTTGATGTCCTGCCACTAGCAGGATCTATGTCAAGCTTAGTTGGTACTTGTCATCGGGGCACTTCAGGGAAAAAGGACTCATGCAGATTGTTATGTCCCTGTAGCCAGACTGGAGGTCAGACAATTGACCCTTGAAGTCTATTTCTTTATTCTAGGTACAATTGGGAACAGGTCCAGTACTTCATGTCTCCTCACAGGTCTCAAACAGCAGGTACAATCTTTTTTCAGTTCCTCCACAGGTCCAGAGTGTTCTGAAGAAGGCATCTTGGTGTGCCACATTTTTGTGAGTGGGTGTCTACTGGCCTACCAAACAGGGTAAAAGATCCTAGGGTAACACTCTCCACTTTTGCAACAGTTCTTGTATGCACAACTGCAAACAATCCCACAGTGCCCCTCATTCACAAAATACAATATGGAGAAACTTTTATTGTATAAAGCCTGTGTACCCACCCAGAAATGTTATCAGGGTAGTGGGCAGCCCTTCCTCTGTGGTCACTCCAGATAAGTTCTGGGGCATCTCCACCCTCCCCACTGGGTGGTGTGGTGTCCGTTTGATTAACAAGACAAAGGAAGGGCTTGTTCAGGTGTCATTTGATATCTGATTGTAACAAGGGAGGCCCCTTTGAAGTACATTGCATTTCGTGGCACAGCCCAACTGCTCTTCCTGCCTGGGAAACAAACCTCATTAACGCTATTCATCAGCTGAGTGACAGTTGAGGGTTAATGCATATTAGCTTCCAGGATATTCAGGCAGGGGAAATGTAACTTTTTAAAAGTCACTTTTCAAATTTCTGAAATATCAAACTTTACTTTCATTTCAGGCTTCTAATAATTATCAACAATATTTGTTTAGTAATTTTTCTAGCTGGTCCCTAGCATGAGATAGAAGAATTAATATTTAATATATTTTTGGGAAACTATATACAATGCACATGCATTGAGGCCTGGTTAGTAGATTATCCTAGTGCAGAGTAAAAAAAACAATTAAGGTGAAAACACAAGAAGAGGCACTTTTTTGCTTTACTTCATGAATTTAATATCTGCAAAGCATACATGACATACTTTTTCCTATATATTTGTGGGTGCTTCTTAGTAGTTTTACATAATAGAATTGTGGTTTGCATTTAAATTAACTTTAAACCTTGAAATAATTCAAAGTACATTACAAAGAATGACTGTGTACTACGTTGATGGGCTACATTTGACCACTTTATCAGCTTGTTGATTACATTGAAATAACTCAATAGCAGTAAATATGTATAATGAATAGTTCAGTGTCCTCAGATAGATATTTACCTTCAGATGAATTTGTAATACTGTTCTTGATAAAAATATCCATCATCTGGCCAAAGATGATAAATCTAATGGGCAGTCCAAGGCCATTGATGAGTGCACAAATTAAGCCCACAATCATTAGGACAATATCAAAGGCATCGGCGAACCTAAACTAAAAAAATAAATACAAATTTAAGTAGTTATTGATGTCTATTTTCATGGTAATAAATGATACAACATCATACATATACTTGAACATTTCTGCTTTTATTCTAATGTTGACGTTTCTACACAGACACTTCTTCAATCTTCAACATTGATTGTGGAGAGGGCAGCAATGGACTAAACTAAAACAGCAAACATCCCACCACCTCTGCATTCCCCTGTCCAACATGGAGTATGGCAAAAGGCTGCCTTCTCTTTGGCAGAGCCACCCCAGGCTTCTTTTTTATATCCACAATAAAGGGAACTCTGAATTTGGTGTTGATCCAGCCATCCTGTTTAGGGTTGGTGGATTGCCATGCATTGTGGTAGTTCCTATTCTTTTTAGGCCTACAAGTAAGCAATGCTACTTTTTCAATTCTTACTGTGAGTAAACTCCGATCATGTCAGGGACACATATAATATGAGTAGTGGGAATAGAGACCCATGCTGGAGTGCATTTCTAGTCACCATACTGGTGATGGATTTTACACCCTGCAGGACCAGAATGGTAGAACTGCAATAATGGAAGAGTTTTTTTCAAAAAGAATGGCCTACCATAAAATCAAGAACAAGTACAGAGGATAAAGCAATGGCAGGGAAATTTAAATGTGACAGGACCACCTTCTATTGTTGTGCTGGAGGTGTTTCTTATGCCACAGTGGGACCTGCACGCCCTGGCTCCCACCTCTAAAAGAACCTTACACATACATTTAGATTTGAGATACAAGACAACCTGGTTTTCTTTCTATTTCTTTCTTCCCCTTTGTAAATATCTGTTTTTTGTTGTAGTGCTGTGTGGAGTGCAATATATAATTTATGCGTATATTATTGTTGACATAGATAAAGATTAATTATTTAAAAAGATTAAACTAAACGGTCCTGTGAAATGGAGTTTCTGCCATTGTTACATTTATTGAGGATATATTAATGTGATTAGTCTGAACTTCTTCCTAGATTTTGTGTTACTTAAATATATGTATTTAATTAATTTCCTCACATAAGTAAATTATTATTTAAAAATTCCTCAAGCATTAAACTTACTAGCTCCAGAAATCCAACCATGTTTTTCTTTGACTCTATGGTATTGCCATTTTCATCACTAGAATAAAAAATACATAAACTGAAACCCTTGCTTTTGATTCCACATTCTGATCAGCATGCAGAATTAAAATACTTAAACCTGTTCTTGCTTCTCGTCACTTTTACATTTTCCATACAATTTTCATCATTGTTGAAGTCTGGGTTCTCATAACCTTTTCTTGGAAATGTGTCTGTGGAAACAAAATACATAAGAGATTGATGTTTTTTAAAATCTTCACACACATTTGAAATAAACACATTCAATTATACAAGTCTAACCAAAGTTTGTAAAATATCCTGAGACCCAAAGAATGGAAAAGATGCTTTGAACAATTTGCCACTATTTTGATGGATTTAAATGGATAACTGGATACCTTCACGGGTGATCAGCCAAGCTCTACAAATCTGATTGATTACTTGATTGATTGATTTGCTTTTTTTGAACAACCTATATTGCCATCCATATAGCAGCATGAAGATGTTAACATACGTGATTTATCAATATAGTCAGAACAAACTTTGCTTTTAATTCATACCATACTTTATTAGCAAAGGTTTTTTAATATACTTTAATCACTTAGCAATATGTCATATCTCTGTTTATTGTAATGGTTTTATATTATAGCATGGATGCAAATTTAAATGTAGTTATTATTTTAATTTAGTTCATCATGATTGCATTGCTCTTAATAATAGCCTAAATAGTTTAGAAATTGCCTGAGAATTTGCAAAGATTGAACTGAGTCATGGAAAATGGTTTACTGAGAGCATGTGGACAGGATGCCAATCCATTGAGAGTATATTTTCCATGAAATTCAAACCTCTGCTTGAGGCTAATGCAATATAAAATATGCAAATCTTCAGAAGCCTTGAAACAACTCCCATTTCACTAACTAACAGATCATAACTACTCGATCATCGAATGAAAATGCTCAGATAAAATCTAATGCTTGATCTAAACCATTCAGAGACCGTTAGTAGTAGCTACAATAAATCCTTGATTGAAAAAACAGTAGATTAGGTCAACAGAGAACTTGTGCTAGTCCTTTTCATCATCATTGATATGTGTGCACTCCTCACACATCCACCATTAAATCAGCAACCTACTGGGCATTTTTACCATC
This sequence comes from Triturus cristatus, assembly GCF_964204655.1. Classification (NCBI taxonomy): domain Eukaryota; kingdom Metazoa; phylum Chordata; class Amphibia; order Caudata; family Salamandridae; genus Triturus; species Triturus cristatus. The sequence goes on along the minus strand of NC_140593.1, from coordinate 257,715,314 downwards.
ATTTCACACAACACAGCAAGACTACTTGCTGCACCATGCTGCATAAAAGGGAAAGGGCAGGAATGCGCTGTATTTAACATTATACAGCACATTCCGGTCCTTTCCTTGCATTGGTATACAATGTGCTGCCTTGTGCCAACACAAGCTCCCTTGCACCATGGTGCAAGAAGGCTTGCTCTGCAGACAGGTTTGTTTTTGGGCAAAAAGGGGCAGTTTCCTACACAAACAATCCTCTGGGGCATTTTCCTCTATCAGCACACAAGGAAATGTAAACAGACAAGGAGATATAAAAGTATATATACTCTGTAAGTCCCACCTGGGGAGGCATAGCAATTGACACATTCCCAGGTCTGTCAGCAATGGTAAGTATGGGATTGCACCAAAATAATTGGGTGGCTGCATGGGAACACCCATGCTCCACCCATGGAATTCCTCCCTGGGGCAGAGTAATTCGATTTATCAAGCCACACAAGGCCAGGCAAGGTAGCCTTGCATTGCTTGATATTCTGTCTTAGTTATTGCACCGCCCTTGAGTGGCGCAAGAGTGATGCCACTGATTGATGAACATGCCCCTAAATATGCAAATATCCACAATGATAAATTGGGTTGGTGGTTGAGTGAGGTATTACCCATGCTCAAGCAACAGCAACAATCCTCATCAGGTTGAACCACAAAAGTCACAAAATTAACCTTTACTTAACCATTTAGTGTTTGGACACAAAGCAGTCAGGCTTAACTTAAAAGTAACATTTAAAGTATTCATGCAGAAAGAAAACAGCAATAAAGTGAAAACACAACTCAAAAAAAATCCCACTCCAATTTGGTAAAATAGAGTAAGTTGTAATACATTTGACACCAATATGACAAAAATCTAATCAGTAGAATTGGAGTTATCAATTTTTGAAATATAATGGAAGAACGAGTGCCTAAAATATCACGGCACCAACCACAGATATCTAGTTGTGGAAGACCGGGTCAAAGTAAACAAGATGTGGCAGACTGTGTTAGGGCACGGGTCGGATCCAAAAAGTGGATTGGGCCGATCCGTCGCTTACTTTCAGACTGTTCTGAGAAGGTAATGTTCAGTGAGGCAACGATGCAGACTGTGTCCGAAGTGGAGGCACCATTGTCAGGGAGCTGCGGGATGAAGTCACAGCAATGATTTCTACATTCAGACTCCGTCTCTTTTTTGAAGTTGAAATTCTCCAGCAGGATGAAGCTTGAAGCTGTAGCTGACAAGTGTTCCATTAGGCTGTAGAAGAAAGTGGCGAGCGCTGCCACAAAGTCAGGCTGACTGGAGATGCACATTGGGTGGATAGACAAGCAGGTTGTTTATGGTCTCCTCTTGGTTCTCAGAACTGATTTTAGCCAAAAATTCCCACATTTTGGATTTTGGATAACTGCCACCGAGAGTCCAGAACTGAAGGGGCACCACTTGGAAGTTTAGGAGACTGGGTTTAGATGTGGGCTCAACATGGTTGGAGCCCATTCTGTCCCTGAGACTCTGATTAAGAGACCAGACAACTACACCTTGGGGTCACTCTGATAGACCTGGGTTCAGCAGTAGAATAGGGCTTAAAACAGCAGGACAGTCTCCTGAGGGTTCAAGGCAGGCTTTAGGCAGCAAAGCAGTTGTGTCAGAAGCAGAAAAGCAGTCCTCTGAAGTACAAACCAGGCCATAGCAGCAGGCCATCCTCAGAGTCCTACTGAAGGTCCAGAAAGTAAACAGAAGAGTGAGTCTGAGGGTCCTATTTATTTACCCAGTTTGTTCTCTAAAGTCGGTGAACTTTCTAGATAATTCCCTTTGAGGTTCATGAAGTTTCCTGTCTCCCTTGCCCTGACTGTTTGCATAATTATGCAGTGGGAACAGGTCCTTTTCTTTGAGGCAGGGCACAGCCTAGTCAGTGGGGCTGTGCACAGCTCCAACCCCCATCCTGCCAATTGATGGCTCATCCAGGCACTCCTAATCCCTCTATTATGTGACTGTCTGGAAGGAATAAACTAAGTCCAACTGCCACCTACAACCAGTCATGTGACCAGGCAACTGTCAAATACTGGCATTTTCATTAAAGAATGTTTTAAATTATAATTTTGCAGACACCAAACATGAAAGGTTTACCTGTTCCCAATATAACGTTAACACTTATTAAATGTAATGTTCCTCTGGAAGGGGTAGGCCTCACATTAGTGAAAAACGAATGTAGGCGTTTTTCACTACCAGAATATGTAAAACTTAAAAGTAAATGTCTGACCTTTCAATTACAATGCACTGTGACCTATGGGCTGACTTGGGCCTATCTAAGTGGTTACGTATATGCAATAAAAGGGGAGTTTAAGGCTTGGCAAGGGGGTATATGGTGAAGTTGCATTATTAGTTTAAAACTGCATTCAGGCTACAATGGCAGGTCTGGGGCATGTTTTAAGGGCTACTTAATTGATTGGCACATTTCGTGCTGCAGGCCGATTAGTAGCATTTAATTTACATGCCCTGTGTATGAGGTGAACCATTTTAGCGTGGACTTGAGTAAATTAAATACGCCAATCAAGTGTAAGCCAATGCTACCATGCTTTAGGAAGTGAGTACAAGCACTTCAGCACTGGTTAGCAGTGGTGAAGTGCACAGAGTTCTAAAGCCAACACAAAATGAATTCAGCAAACATAGGAGGTGTGAAGGTAAAACTGACTCTGCAGAGAGGGCTAAGTCCAACATCCACCAGTAGCCTTGCACATAAAAGCGTACCTCTCACGGGCAGGTAACTCCTGCAGTTCTTAGAATGTTTAACATGCAAAAACATGTGGACTATGTTAAGGCCATACTTGAAGGGGAGATGTTCAATTATTAGCAGCAAAACCCTCTGTTTTAAAGAAGAACTGTTACCTAAAATCTAAATTCTATGTCCCAGCTGAGCTATCATTCCAACTATCACCGAAAATAAGGGTCAGTATAGCAGGACAGTGTTTTTTCTCTATGTCAATTCAGTCTGATCCAACAATGAGGAAGGCACATTTATAACACATAATAGGTTTCGATTTAATTGATTCAGAAATAGCACTGCTACAGAACAAGAAAAGCTTAACTTCAAAAAGCTTTATTTTGGGGGGCGTGGCTTCGGAGCCGTTGGAGATGGCCGCCGTTTTCGGGAGCTCCGCAGCAACGTAGGCAGCAGGGAGTCTCCAGGCTTCTTTTTCTCGGTATCGGACCGCGGAAAACGGCATTTCAAGCGTCGGAATACCTCAGCCACCGCTGGGATGAGTCGCGGAGAATTTCCATGCCGTTAAGGTGATTTTATATCGTCAAATGCAGTCAGTCAGAGCAGCGGCCGCCATTTTGTTTTCTGTTATGTTATTTTCCTGACGCACTCGTTGCCTTATTATCAGTGCCATTCTCTTCAGGATTTCTGCTATTAACATATGCACAAAGGTTTTTTCCTCAATTGGGTTACAAATTCTCTGGACTTCTTTGTAATGGTTATTGGAGTACCTTCTGCAGCCTCCTTTTTCCTCATTTTTATTTTATCCTTCCTTCAACGCTTCTTTGTGGAATTCCTCTAACTTTGACAATTATTGCTATCCGAACCTTCTTTCCTTGTGACCCTCTATACCATTACCAAAAGGGACTTTGTTTTCCTTCTCTTCATGGCAATGCCGCGTGGTGCTCGTAGTGGGGCTCACCAAACTATCTCCCCTCCATTGGCTGATAATAATCCTTTTAATGTCCTACGTGATAATATGGATGAAGCTCCCCCGGAGTCCTCTGACTCTAAAGCCCCCTCTTCGGCGGGCACTCGCCCCAAACAACTTTCCAAGTTACCAGCGGCTTCTACTTCCGGCAAAAGGGTAAAAACTAATCCTCCTTCTCCTACTAATCCACCCTCTTCAATCTCTATGGAGCTTCTCCTTGATGAAATTCGTGCTCTGAAGCCCTATATGGAGGAAACTAATTTGCGCTTACAAAGCCTTGAAGACAATTGGTCTCACACCATCCAGAGAGTTGTGGTCCTTGAACAAAGGGTTGATGCGTCAGAGGAGACCATGCATCAAGTCCCCATTTTACATACAGAGATTGATCATCTTAAACAACAAGTTGAACAATTGGAAAACCGCAACAGGCGCAATAACCTGCGTATTTATGGTTTGGTTGAAGGTCTTGAAGGTTCTAATCCACTCTCATTTTTCCAGTCATTTTTACCTTCTCTTCTTGGTCTTCCTGAATCTCCTCCTTTGAACATTCAACGCGCTCATCGTTTGGGCCGGATGTCTGTCTCTTCCTCCTCTTCAACGAGACCTAGAGGTGGCATCTTATATTTTCTGGAATATACTGACTTGCTCAAGGTACTCCAAGCTGCCAAACAAAAAGGAAAGATTTCTTGGCATGGCTCCAATCTATTTTTTACTCAGGATTATGCCAAAGTGACTGCAGATCGTCGGAAAAGGTTCCTGGAAATGAGGCCTGCTCTTCGAAGTCTCAATGCTAGATATGGCCTTTTTCATCCTTGCCTTTTTAAAGTGACGTATAACAACAAGACTACATCTTATGAAGACCCGGCTGTTCTCCAACAATTTTTGAACACATGTCGTCATGATTCTATGGATGTATCCAGATTGTAATTGTGTTGTTTTCCTCATGTAGATTGCTTGCTGTTTTGCTGGTTTTGGATCTAATGTTCTACACTGTTAATATATGTATTTTGTCTTTTTCTCTTTAGTTTTGGATATTTGGGCCTCTGTATGTTATCTTCTTCAGTCTTCCTGGATGACGTCCTCCCTGTCGTTGTTGTCCTGCGGTTTCCCGTTCGGCGTCCCATTTCCCTGATGTGGTTCCAACACCCTCATTCTTTCTTGTTCTCGTGTGGTATGTCTTTTGCTAATGTGTTCTTATGTTTATGGAGTTGGTTTATTTTGCTTTGTTGTTCTCTTCTCTTTATTCTATTGTCTTCTTTTGCTTATCATACCTTCTTTTGTTACCGTTGTTTCACTTCTTTTCTCTTTATTCTTACTTCTTGTTCTTTTCTTTTTCTTTATCTCTTTCTTTTTAACCATGTACTTCAATCTATGTTTTGCTTCTTCTTTTCATCCGTTTATTCCCATTCTCTTCACCTGCTTCAATTTCGAATCTTTCTTTATTCTCTGATTTCCTTGCCTTTTCAATACAATGTGTTTATGGCGGTTCTTCAGTTGTATTTACTTGGTTATGTATCTTCTTTCTTTTTTGTATTTGGTACTATTTCTTCTTCCTGCAATGTTCTGTTTTTTCTTCTCCTACAAATGTAATGATTATTACCCAGTTTTTAATTATTCATGCTTTTCTGTTTTCTTTCTATTTGCATTTTCTCCCTTATCTGTAGATGTCTTTGAATATTTTATCTTGGAATGTTAAAGGTCTTGGTTCATCTATTAAACGTCAAAGAGTTTTGTCTCATGTAGCAAATTTAAAAGGGGATATTGTGTTATTACAAGAAATTCATGTTAAAGATACTGAAATCCCTAAATTACGTCGTCATTGGGTTGGTCATGTTTTTGCCTCTCCTGGGTCTGGGAAGCGTAATGGAGTCGCTATTTTATGTCATAAGAGGTTAGATGTTCATCTTGTCAAACAAGATAATGATTCAGATGGTAGGTGGGTAGCAGTCTCTTTGTTGATTAATAAAATCCCTCTGACTATTATTAATATTTATGCTCCCACTGTTCCGGATAAAGTCTTTTGGCCCCATATTCTTTCCCTGCTCATGCAACACACTGATGATTATCTGATTTTGGGTGGTGACTGTAATATGGTTATAGACCCCTTTTTGGACAGAAGATCTGATTCTAGGTTGTCCCCCTCCCACATGCATTCTTTGTTTACCTCCACTATTTCCCAAAGAGCTCTTGTTGATTCTTGGAGGCTTTGTCACCCTACTCTTCGAGAATACACTTTTTATTCACCTCCTCACTCTTCCCAATCTCGATTAGATTATATTTTCATTTCCAAAGCCCTCACTCAACTCATTACTCACTCTGACATAGGTTCTATTTTACTTTCTGATCACGCCCCAGTCTCTTTAAGTCTAGATTTACTCCCCCCCATGAGAGGCACTAGGAGATGGAGGGTTAATAACTCTCTTTTATTGGACCCACAGTTTACACCAGCTTTTATGGATTTTGCTTCTTCATTTTTTGAGGACAATGACTCGTCTCAGTTAACCCCTTCCCTTATATGGGATACATTTAAAGCCGCTTCTAGAGATTTCATTATTACATTTGTTGCCCGTAAGCATCGTAAAGCCTCTCAATCTATTCATTTGCTTAACGCACAAATGAAACAATTAGAAACTCCTTTTATCTCTCTAAGAAACAATCTGACCTAGATGATCTTATTAAGGCTAAACTTTCCTTTAATAAAATTTCTACTGACTCTGCCAATTTGTTTTTACTTAAGTCTAGTGCTAAATACTACACCGCACAAAATAAAGCCGGTAATCTTTTAGCTAGATACCTCAAAGTTAAGAAAGAGCGTACTAAAATTGAATCCATTGTTACTTCCTCTAATGTTGTGGTTCATAAAGACGAGGATATTTTAGCTGAATTCACGGATTTTTATCAACGTTTATATACTCCTGAATCCTCTCCTGTCTTGTCTGAAATTACTCGATATTTATCCTCCATTTCTCCACCTTCCTCTTCAGAGGTTGACTTCTCCTCTTTAGAAGCTGATATCACGCGTAAAGATATTTTGGAGGCTATTCAAGTTCTAAAGAGGGGTAAGGCCCCTGGCCCCGATGGGTTTACTATAGAATTTTATTCCCATTTTTCCTCCCTACTTCTTCCAAGAATTCATCAATTATTTTCATCCTTTATTGCGTCTCAACAAACTGAGGGCACCTTTCAGGAAGCCCTTATTTGTCTTCTCCCTAAGGATGGTAAAGATCACACTTTTTGTAAGAATTATAGGCCCATTTCCTTAATTAATCTAGATTACAAAATTTTTGCCAAGATCCTTGCACTTCGTTTAGAAAAAATTCTTCCACAATTAATCGCCAAAGAACAATGTGGTTTTATCAAAGGGCGTCATCTATCTGATAATACCCGTCTTTTCTTTAATGTCTTAAGCAAGTCTCATTCTCATAAGACGTCATTGGCAGCTATTGCACTGGACGCTGAGAAAGCTTTTGACAGAGTCAACTGGCAATTTATTTTTTCTTCCCTTTCTTGGTTCGGTTTTGGCCCTAAGTTTCTTTTATATGTCTCTATGCTCTACTCTTCTCCTAGGTCCTTTATTTTGGCCAATGGCCTTGTCTCTTCCTCCTTTCCTCTTCTTCGTGGTGTCCGGCAGGGTTGTCCGCTTTCTCCGCTCCTATTTATTTTAGCATTAGAACCTTTCTTAACTAAGATTCGTATGAACGTTGATATTTCTGGCTTCCCTTATGGTTCTACACAGTTAAAGATCTCTGCGTACGCAGATGATATTCTGTTATTTCTTTCGAACCCTCATACGTCTCTGCCATCATTTTTATTAGAGGTTTCAAACTATGCATCAGTGTCTGGCTATAAGCTTAATGTAGACAAATGCGAAATCCTTCCTCTCAATAAATTCGGTTTTCATGCTGATTTCTTAGCTTCTTCCTTCCACTGGAGCCCAAATAAAATCAAATATCTTGGTCTTTGGTTTACACCTTCTATTAAGGATACTGTGGCTTTGAACCTTAAAAATTTACTAACAGCTCTTACTGCCTCTACGAAACAATGGCATCCCTTGTTCTTATCTTGGTGGGGTAGATTAGATTCTATCAAAATGATGTTGGTTCCGGTAGTCTTATTTCTCTTATCGAATCTTCCAGTTAACATCCCCAAATTTTATTACAAGAATATTTATTCCATATTATCTAAATTTTTATGGCAAAACAAAACTGCCAGAATGTCTTTTTCTAAACTTAAATCTCCTAAACATTTAGGTGGTGTTAATTTTCCTGACTTTTCCTCATATCATACTTCCTTTTTTCTCACTCACTCTACCTCTTTCCTTTCTGATCATATTCCTGATTCTTCTTCCCGTCCTTTGTGGGTAGAGGTTGAAACTTCCTTTTTTCATCCCTTTGCGTTTGAAGAGTCTGTTTCATTGTCGCAAGCTCCAAAGAAATTTTCTCTTCCCATCCTTCAACATGTTCGCAAGACCTTTCAACCTATTATTTTGCATAACTTGGATGATCGTGCTCGTTTTTTACAATCTCCTATTTGGTATAACTCTCTTATCAAAATTAAAAATAGATCTATTTTTTGGAGTGACTGGTTATCTCTTGGTCTTAAATGGACTCATCAGCTTTTTCATGATGGTTCTTTTATCCCCTTTTCTGTTCTTCAAGAACGTTTCTCTCTCCCCCTCTCTTCTTATCCCAAATATACTCTATTAAGAACGGCGGCTCAAGCTACTTTTGATGCTCCTACGGGTACTTCCATTCAATATAATTCTTCTCGCATTTCCTTACCATTTTTACACTCTTCCCCATCTGCTTCTCAAATTTACAAAAAACTGCGAGATTCGTCTGCTCATCGAGTGAAGTCTGCTGTGGAGTGTGCTTGGGAATCAGATTTAGATGACTGTTTTCTTCTTTCTACCTGGGATAACATTTGGATCAAAATAAGGAAATCATCTAGAGCGGCAAATACAACCCAAACTCTATTTTTTATATACAATAGACTTTTAATTACCCCAAGCAAACTACATCACATTGACTCTTCTATCCCGTCTATCTGTTGGTCCTGTTCGGCTTTGGTGGCTGATCTTAAACATATGTTGTTTACTTGTCCTGCTGTTCACCTTTTCTGGAGCAAAGTATGGCAACAAATTAATTCCATTTTCTCCACCAATTTCCCCTTTTCTCTTTCTCATATTTTTCTTGGTAGTCTTTCACAAATATGGTCCTCCTCCAGTGCTAACACCTCCATTGTTGATCTCCTTCTTGCTGTGGCGTTTCAACATATCACGAAAGCTTGGAAGGATACCTCCCTTATTTCTTATCAAGCCTGGTGGTATGGGGTTTGCTATAATCATAGACTAGATAGAGCTTATGTTCACCCTATTTCCCTTGCAATTAAAAGGGACTTACTATGGTTACCCATTACCTCCTTTTTGAACTTGTCTGCCCAACCCCTTCCTTTACATAATCCTTGCAGGGAAGAAGTATCTAAACCTCCTTGATCTTCTTGTTATTATTAATGATTCTGATATTATTAATGTATGAAGTTTGCCAATTTTGTTCTAACTCTTGTTGAATTATTAATTCTTGTATTATGAAGTTGCATTTTTTTTTTATTCTGCCGTTTATTTATTATATATTGTTGTAATATGTTTTTGATGATATCTCTTTTTCTTTTCTTCTTTTCTTCTCTCTCTTTTTCTCTCTACTCCTTTTTTACTTTTCTGAAATGTCTTGCAATTTATTCTTACCTACAAAATGTATATTACTACTGTACTGGAACTTTTTTGTTCTTCAATAAAATCTTCTTTAAACTGAAAAAAAAAGCTTTATTTTGACAGTAGAGTAATAAAAGCAGGTACAACAAAGCATTCATAATTTAACTACTGAATAGATCTTACAAGTCAAACTGTTTCAGTGTGTACAAATAAAAAAACAGCTGTTAATCGTTTCATCCTAAAAGCGGTCTCGTCGTTGGTACCTCCATGGAATCATATAACATACACTATGTACAGTGGTAACGTGGTATATAATATGATAATTAGCACCGCACAAAATGTCACAAACCGCATAACAAACCATACAACAAAGGATTAATCAAATGGTGGGTAGCCATTATAAATATCAGACCAATAAAATCAGGCATGTAGTAAAACTCAGTCATAAATGAATAGGAAAAAAGGTTAAAAAGTTATTAACACGATATAAAATGCAAATAGTAAACTTTTCACACAGTGGAATTCAGTTAATAGCCTATAAAAATCAAATTAATTCTGCAACAGAGTGGAAATCTGGTAGCAAAGAACCATGATCATTCTATATTGATGCAGTTTTTGATCTGATGCACCAAGCTCACTAGGGGAATAGCATAGCGAAGCGAGGGATCAGTCCTCAAAATTCTTAAAACTTTGCTGCTTTGCCTAGTGCCCAAGTTCTTACATAAAGGCACTAGCCAGGTCTTCCGTGGGATGGCATAAGCACGACATAAAAAAAGAACATTTTGATAGGTTTCTATATATGTTCAGCACAATATGGGCACTTGTTATCTCCCAAATCTGACCAATTTTAAGTAAAGGATTTTAACGGTAAGGAGCCGACTCTAAATTGGAAATACAGTTTTCAGACAAGGGGTTTGGAGATAGTATCCCAATATGGTTCAAGGTCGGTACGAGGTTTAGCTAACACGAACCTACCAATCAGCGTTGTACTATCACTCAGCCTGCTGGTATTTTGACCCACCATGTCCCAGTATTTTCTCCTCAGTACGGCTTTAGGCACAGGCAATTAGTTACTCTGGTTCTCCCATAAATTTTTCAAACCCATTGAAGCCAGTGTTCCCTTGATATCACTCAGCCACCCTATTTTATGTTAGCGATCAGCAGCAAGGACATCCCTGAGTCCACTTGCAAAGGTGGTTAACTCGGGTGGGACCCAAATTTGGTGCCAATATAGCAGGGGTGGAGCCTTGCTATATCTGCTAGAAGATGCCTTTCCATGTCAGTAAGCAATGGGAGTGAGGGAGTACTCTTGGGGAGACTAGAAATTGCACAAAAATCTTATTTTCAGCAATGGTCAGCTGTGTAAGATTTCCATACCCCATAGTTCCGAGCCATAAAGAACTGAGCTGATTACCAAGGCATTATATATCTGTATTACAGGACTAACTGGTTTAGTCAGGGATGAGCTGAATTCTCTGCTGGAGGCACCCGCTAGCTGTCTGTGTTTTAATGCCATTTTTTCGATATGGGATCTCCATTTCATCCTTTTCTCCATGGTGACACCTAGGTACGTAAATACATCTACTTCCTCTAGTGCCACACCCTCCATGGTAATTTTCCCCCTGTATGGTCGATGTTTATTAAAAATCCTAAGTTTTCTTTTGTCTGCATTGATCTTAAGCCCTCTAAGTTTGCAGAAATTTTCAAACAGGGACAACGAATGCTGTAGTCCACTCGGGGTCTTAGAAATAATGGTATCGTCCACAAACATGAGAATTAGGACCTTGGAGCCAGCAAGGGACGGGCATCAGTAGGTGTTGAGGCAAGAACAAGAAATGCTATTTCACTGATTTCATTAATTCTGTCAAGATCAATGTATCAGAGGAATAGACAGAGAAATAAGTAATTATTTCTAGGTAACCCATGACAACACACTATTTTGACAAAAAAAGACACCTGTGTTCTTCTATTATCCACAACTATTAGGAATAAAGGGGCATATGCATCAACCAAACTAATACCGATTCCTTAATAGCGAAAAATAAGGAATCGCCATTAAGGAATCGGTAATTGGCATGCATCAACAGATTCGGTAAAATTTAGCGATTCCTTAAAAATCGCTAAATTTACCGATTCCTTAATAGCGGGGCACGCAAACGGCCCCACTAGCAAATAGCGAGTTCGGTAATACCGATTTGGCTAATAGCGAGTTCGGTAATACCGAATTAGCAATTACCGAATCGGTAATAGCGAAATCGCAAATTGCCGCGTCGCACCGGGAACAGGCTGATGACATCACCAACCAGGAAATACTGCTGCCCCACCCACATAGCCTCGACAGAGGAGCAGACAGGAGCTGGAAAGAAGGACAGGCTGTGCAGAGTGAGGCCACACAGATTCTGCCAGTCACAGCACACATCCATCATGTCGCAGGAAGTGCCATCCAGCGCTGAATCTGCACGCAAGCGCAAGAAGAAGTTTTCAGACAGGGAGCTGGAGTACCTCATCGAGGGAGTGGCCAGCAAACACGACCGCCTCTTTGGCAAGCTGTCCCTCAAGGTGCCTGAGACTGAGAAGCGGCGCATCTGGCAGCGCATCCGTGAGAGGATCAATGCGGTTGGCGTCACTAGCCGCAGCATCGACGATCTCAAAAAACGGTGGTATGACCTCCGGAAGCGCGCAAAAGAGAGGATTGCTGAGAGGCTCCGGGAGGCAAGAAGGACTGGAGGCGGAACAAGCACTGCACCATCCAACACAGCCCTGGAGGACCTTGTGGAAGGGACGATAGAGCGGGAAGCCGTCGTGGGGGTGATCCAGATGGACACGTCCGGCTCAGCCACAAGTGCCCAAGGTAAGATGCATGCCTGTGCCACACCCAGCATAGCGTAAATCCATACCCATGCCCCCAGCCCAATCTCACTGTGTCTGCAGCTCTGGCACAGACAGTTCCACACATGACACTACTGCATCTTGGGAGTTGTAGTCTAGTCAGCCCAGAGTGCAGGCACAGGCGTAAATCCTCACACAACACATATGTTGTACATGGCTGTAGACTGTTCATTTGTTGGACCACAGAGGGACATTGATGGGTACAACACTATGTAGGTGTAATCATCCCACTAATCATGCACTGTTTCACACACAGATGCATCACCTGGGGACTCTGACGACAGCGACCAGCTGATCATCTCTGAGACACCCGTGGAGTCAGACCAGGAGACTGTGCAGGATGCGCACGCACCGCCAACACCTGCCACCCCACCAGCACCACCTCCACCAGCGCCACAATCATCGGCACCAGCACCAGTGCCACAAGCCAAGGCACCTGCGCCACAAGCCAAGGCACCACCACCTGCGCCACAAGCAACGGCACCAGCAAGCCAGCCTGCAGCCAGTGCAGCCACAATACCGCAGAGGCACAGGCACCAAGTTGCGCCCTTGCAGGAGATGGCAACCCCCCCCCCTCAATTGGCACCCACGCAGCGCACATCCACACCACCTGCTGCACCACATGGAGGCTCAAGATACGCACGGCGTCACAGGGCCCGTCGCAGTTCCGTCTCCTCAGCTGACCAGGATGTCCCAACAACCTCTGCAATTGAGGAGAGGATGCTGCGCACACAGAACCTGCAGGGAAGACATGTGGCTAGCATCAGCTGCAACATCGTGCGCCTAGCGAGGGAGATGCGCGCCATGACTGCAGCAGTCACCGACATGGGCTCCGCGGTCAGGGACATGGGCACGGCGGTCAGGGACCAGACCACTGCGGTTGCTGATGGCAATGCTCAGCTCAGGGAGGAGGTACGTGAGCTCACCCGTGCCATCAGGGAGGGCCATGAGTCCCAGAGGAGGAGTAACCGGCAGCTAATGTTGCGTTCTGCCGCCGCTACCAAGGCCATACAACGGCACAGCAACTGCACCGCTGTGTTGGCACGCCGCACAGTCTCCCTGCAGGTGGACCTTGGGCACTTCTGCGGTGATGTTGCCAAGTCACTGAGACACATCACCACTGCTGTGGAACAACTTCAGAGCAGCACATGCAGTGCTGCAGCATTGGGAGGGGATGACACCAGTGAGGCTGCCTCCAGTGTCAGCAGCGTGTCACTGGCAGAGGCCAGCACCAGGCGCCGAAGTTCGCGTGCCTCCACGGGGACAGGCCGTGGTGAGGGTATGGATGCACCTGAGCGGAGGCTTGGTGTACGTGGCAAGCGGCACTAGAAAGTTGTACATGCTGCAGGTCCATGGTGGAGCAACCATGGCCATCCAATTATTCTGTTTGCACAGGCCTGACTTTAAGGAACCTTTTATTTACATTTATGCAATCGGAGCATGATTCACAATGCTAGTTCTGTTGCACAATCCTCAGTGCTACTGTGCATTAAACAGTTGCACCCAACACCAACTTGTAATGTCTCATTTTACCCAGGGTCAAAAATGATTTTGCGTTATGTCTGTCCGCCTCCTATGGCCCTCTGCTGTGTTTGGGATGTGTGCCGGTCGTCGTTGGGCGGGTGGTTGGTCAGCCTGGGGGTCGTCATCCCTGTCCACCTCCATGGGTATCCCCCTTCTGGTGGCAATGTTGTGCAGCATTGCACATACAGCAATTATTCGACAGCATGTGTCTGGTTGGTATAGCATTGCGCCGCCAGTCTTGTGGAGGATACGGAAGCGGCTCTTGAGAATCCCAAAAGTCCGCTCTATCACATTCCTCGTGCTGATGTGTGCAGCGTTGTAGCGATGTTCCTGCGGGGTTGCTGGATTTCGGTATGGGGTTAGTATGTATTCCCGCAGGGCGTAAGCACTGTCACCTAGAAGATAGAAGCATAGACTTAGCATTGGTGATGTACATACATGTGTGGTGTTGGTGTGGGGAAGCGTAGTTCTACTTACCTAACAGGAGTCCCTCTCCAAATTCGCCATTGAGTAGTCGCCTGTGCATTCCACTGTTGCGGAAGATGTATGAGTCGTGTGTGCTCCCTGGGAATTGTGCCACTAGGTCCGTTATGATGTTGTTGGCATCGCACACAACCTGCACGTTGATCGAGTGGTATGACTTGCGGTTCCTGAAAAGGTACTCATTTGCTGACGGAGGGCATATGGGGATATGCGTGCAGTCGATGCATCCAATCACATGTGGAAATTGTGCCACCTGGTAGAATGCCTGTTTAGTGCGGTCCAACTGCTGTGGGGTTGTGGGGAAGCTGATGTGTCTGTGGAGCATTGTCAGCATGGCATCTTGGAATTTTTGGAAGAAGCGTGACAGTGCGCTTTGCGAAACACCTCCAGCAACCGCAATTACCCCCTGGAAACTCCCAGAGGCCAGTAGGTGCAGGCTGCATAGTACCTGAACGTGCGCAGGGATAGCATTTGTCCGGTGGGTCTGGTGCTGCAGTAATGGTTCCAGGTCTGCAATCAGGCACATGATCATAGCGCGATTGAGGCGATATTTCTGGTACACCTCGTCCTCATTCTGGCCGAGCAGGGTTATGCGCAGTCTGAACACTCTCTCCTGTACCCTTCTCCTGCGCTGTCCTGCTGCATTGATCCGCATCCTCCTTGCAAGCACGTAGAGGGCAGCCATTTTGGGGGAGCCAACAGGGTCTCCTGGGCCAAATTTAAGGGTTTAGTGATTGCCTCAATCATTTGCACATGTAGGTTTTTTTTTTTTTTTTTTTTTTTTTTACTTTACCTCCAGGTTTTGATTCCCCTTATTTAGCTCTGGCAAAATAGCGATTTTTGGGATTTTCGGAATTAGCGAGTTTTCTTGCATTGGGGTGCGATTCTTTATTTGCTATTGGCAATTTCCGGGAGCTAATAGTGATTTCGGTAATTGCGGATTCGGTATTTAGCGATTCGGTAAATTAGCATTTTTGGTATTAGCGATTCGGTATGTTCGAGGTTATTTATTTAGCGATTCGTTATTTGCTCGGGTTTTGGGTTGATGCATTGGGATTGGGTATTTTTAACACAATACCGGGAGCTATTACCGAATCGGTATTTTACCGACTGGATTTTGGCTTGATGCATAAGGGTGATAATGAATTGTTAAAGTTTGCATGTTTGATTAATTTTTTATTGCCAACATCAAAGAGGAAATATCAAGCATTTTTACAAAACAGGACATTGGGCATTTAGAGCTCAAAAAAAATAAAAGAAACTATGTGGTAACTTGGTCAGGGAGTCAGGAACTAGCTCAAATGGTGTAGTGTGACAGTTGAAACGAAATACAGTATAACAATATTTCCCCAATTAAAAATGGAATGCACAGCCAGAGTTATTTTGAATAAAACAAGCAATATGTTTTATAATTGTGAGAATGTAGATTCTGAATCACTTTAGAATTTTTGATTGTGTATTTCCTAGTGTTTGAAACTCTGTTGTACGCCAGTCTCACCAATGCAGTCTCTCACTTAATACTCTGCTATAATGGATTTTCAGTGCTTACCGGCACTGCCTACCTTTTTAAATAAGGCCCACTTCGGTACAGTTGTGGTAAGAGGCATTGTGCTGGTTACAGGTGTGCAGTTTGTGTAACTTAGCCCACTCTCTATGCACAGGTAGCCTGATGCAAAGAAGACTTGTATTTAATTGATGATGACTGTACAGGCTATATAATTTAGTGAAACATAAAAAAAAGTCTTAATTTTTTTTCTATAGTGCAATTCTGTAATAATTTACTATATTCATACCATAGGTGAAAGCTAAACTACAAAATCACCTTTTCAATTTCTCAACTTAGAGAGAAGATGAAAGTCTCACCTACTAGTATAAAAAAATTCTGAGCGCAAATACATTATTAATCTGGCCATATTCACTTCTTACATATGGGGTGTTGGAATGGTTTCCTGAGTCAAAGCCTAATGGAATTTGAGCTTTGAACTATCCTAAATGGACAAGATAATTACTGTGCTCGCCATCAAATAAATTTTCCCTGTGAAATTTGCCCATTTCCTGAGAACTAGCCGGATCCTGGGAGAGGAAGAAGGTGGGGAGCCAATCTGCATGGTCTCATTATCTCACACCTTTTGGCAAGTCTGGCCATGCCCTTTTTCACAGAAAGAAAGGGAGGCAAACAGACAAATGGCAGTATTTACAAGAAAGGTTCCCTTTACTGCTTTGGAAGCAAAATATCAGTTTGCTGTATTATTTGGGAGAGGAGCTAAAGTGTGGTAATTAGAACTGTACCACTCAGAACTTGATCTTCTTGAAGTAAGTAAGTTTATTTAGAGTAAGCTTCATCCATGTAAAGGAGCGTGGCACAGGCCAAGAGGTCGACCAGCAACTGTCACTGCAGATCGAACCCACCGACCGTGAACACTCCAAGCATGGATAAACATAGAATCACAAATACATCCTGAAACAAAATATGGCATTCCAACACAAACCCACTACATCACCTCCCTCTTTTAACAAAACCCAAATTCACAAAATCCAACTCACAATAACTGACCTAAAATTAATATCTAACAATCTTTGAACCTAATCGGAGGTCTCCTAAACGGTGAACAACCTTTACAACGCAACTTTTACACCGCACTACCATTACAACGAAACTATTACAACGCGAAATCTGTTACAACGCATGCCATTACAACGCATGCTATTACAACGAAATGCACTAGATGGCGTGCTAACATTAGAAATAGTGTAGTTTTACTATCCAAACACCTTCCCTACTGCAACGTGGACTGGAGTTAGAATAGTAAATTATACTTTTCTAATGTCAGCACTCCATCTAGTGTACGTCGTTGTAAAAGCATGCGTTGTAAAGGCTGGCGTTGTAACAGATCTTGCGGTGTAAAAAATGCGTTGTAACGGCATGCGGTGTAAAAGCATGCGTTGTAACGTCATACATCCCTCCTAAACCAACCCCCAGATTCAGAGCCAGGCAAGGTAAAGGCCAAAGTACGCCCTCTAGACTCACAATTTCTCTGGTCCACACTCTCACCAGCTGATTCAGCCCCCTCTCCAACCTGCAGCCAATATCCTGTTCCTTCATAGAACCCTTCCTTTGATGGCTAATTAATGTAGCCTGATCCTGTGTCCCCTTCATCAACCACCTTTTGTTCCACCATCCTTTTCTATCCAAGAATGCTGCTCCCTTGCTCACCTTGCCAACCTGCACAGGATCAGAAAACAGAGTCCCATTTCTTTACCTCAATAAGTTTTTATAACATAATCCAATAACCAACAGATATTTCTATGTCTCCCAGATGTCCTTTTTTGTCAAAATTGTCTTTCATTCATCACTGCTTCTCTGTCAGCAACACAACCTGCACCCACCCCTTTCTCCCCAGCCACTTTCTTTTTGCCCTCCAGCCAGGAAGGAAAGAAAGTTGTGTTTGCCTTTCGACCTTTAAGTAACTCAAACGGAGTAGTTTCAGTGGTACAGTGCGGTGAGGTGTTATAATTCCACACCTTCTCCTCTTAATAATTTCCTACATCTAACCCACAAGAAAAAGCCGTTTGAGTTCCTTCATTTAGGACCTTATCAATTAAACCGGGGAATTGTAAGTGCGCTACTCACCCGTGAATAGCAGGTTCCACAAGTGCTTTATATCCTGAATTTCCAAAAATGTGCAAATATTTTCAGACACAAAATGCATCCCGTTATCTTTAACCAATGCTCTAGGAGCCCCTTCCAACAAAAACACTTTTTCAAAAATCCAATTGCATGATCCATATCCGGAGATTACATGAATTTATAATACATCCACTTTGAATGATATTCTAGAGCCAAAATCAGATACCTCATTTCTACGGCAACACATTATATGCCCGAGAAATCCAAACCAACCTTTTCCCAAGCTGTCCTAGGAGATTTTGTTGGATGCAAATGAATGGGAACCAACTTCCAGTGCTTGCCTGATAACAGACATTCCCCACAACCTTCCACTAATCTCCTGACTTGAGCATCCAAGGCGGGCCACCAATAGTGCTGTTTTATCTTCGTGCTAATTTTAGTAACTCCCAAGTGACCTTTGTGAGCTACCCTAATTATGGAATCTTGTAATTCTGCAGGAGGAATCAACTTGTCACCCCTCACAAAGTCATCTTTCACAGAAAGCTCATCTGCCACTTAAGCAAAACTATTTAAATCACCCATCAAACTCCTCACCTCTGGCCATTTATGAGAAGAATACTCCATCCCCTTAGCTAACAGAGCATCCTTTCCATTAGCCTCCTTCAAATCATTCTCTGACATGACCAAACCCCGTTCGTCAATAGCACCCACCACAGTGACACACTCCACCTCTCCCTCCACCAAATCTTCCTCATCATCCTTCTCCATCAACATTCTAGATAAACAATCAGCCTGATGACTTTTACCTCCTGGGATGTGCTTCATTTCAGAATTATACTCTTGTAGCTTAGATACCAGTCTGGTCAACCTGGCAGACATGTTGTTACCTTTAATCTTGCTAAGAATGAAAGAGGCTTGTGATCTGTATAAATTTCAATTTTGCGGCCACAAATATACATTTGAAATTTTTGTGCCGCCCAGACAAAAGACAAAGCCTCACGCTCAATAGTACTGTATTGTCTCTCAAACTGCTTAATTGATCTAGAGACAAATGCCACTGTTTGCTCCCTGCCATTTACCTTCTGACTGAGCACTGCCCCAAACCTCTCATCCTAGTATCCACGGTTATGACTGAAGTACCATCATCCCGAATAGTGTGAATAGCTTGAGCTAAAACAATTAGCTCTTTCACCTTTGTAAATACTCCATCCAGTTCTTTCGACCACACAAACTTCTGGCCCTTTTTAAGCAATGTGCGTAGAGGCTCCACTATCTGAGCATAGTTACCCACAAATCTGGTATAATACTCCACCAGACCTAAGAAAGAGCAGAGTGTTTCCTTATCATTGGGAGCCCTTGCCTCTTTCAGTGCTCCAATCACTGAGAACTTAGGTTTGATACCTTCCACAGACACTGTGGCCCAGGTATTCCAACTCTCTCACACCAAACTTGCATTTATCCATTCTTACAGTCATACCATGCTCCCCCAAAATAGACAACATCAGTAGTTTAAAATGTTCCTCCAAGCTTTTTGAAAAAATCAAGATATCATCCAAATAAGCCTGCACCAATTTCTTGTTTCAGAACAGAGTATCCATCAGCCTCTGAAATAAGCTGGCTGCTGCGGCCAGACCAAAGGCAAGTCTCAGGAACTTGTATGCTCCAAAAGGTGTTACA
This sequence comes from Triturus cristatus, assembly GCF_964204655.1. Taxonomy (NCBI): domain Eukaryota; kingdom Metazoa; phylum Chordata; class Amphibia; order Caudata; family Salamandridae; genus Triturus; species Triturus cristatus. Next base: position 257,695,722 of record NC_140593.1, on the reverse strand, counting down.
AACGTAGTCAAATCCTGAGACTCCCTAGCCAACAGCAGTTGGTGATAGGCTGACTTCAGGTCAATTAGGGAGAACAACTTGGAGCCTCCCAAATTCTACAAAAGTTCATGTATCTTAGGAAGGGGATGGCAGTCCACCATAATTTTTTTTTGTTTGATCTCTGAGATCTGCACACAATCTAATCTCGCTGGTCTTCTTGCCAGCTACCACAATAGGGGCGACCCATTGAGAAGACTCAGTCGGATGTATTATACCTTGAGTGCATAATCTATATTGCATCACCCTTAATTCCTCTCTCACGCTCAACGACACTGGCTGAACATAATGTACTACAGGCTGAGTTCCAGGAATTAGCCTAACTTTGTGTTCCACACCTTTCACACAACCCACCTGATCACTAAACACAGATTGAAATTCAGTCAATAATCTCTTAGTATCAATTCCGGCTCCATCACATTACACACCAAAACGTCCCTCACCCTAACAGGGTTGTCATCCCCGTCACTAAGTACAGCCCAGTTCCTGCAAGGACCTTCCATCCCACCATGTTTTTTCCTTTGATGGCCACAAACATTTTTGTGCAAATTCCCCTGTCCATAACTTTCACTTTACCCGTGAAAAACCCCAACATGTGAATATTATTTTGTAGTGATTGAATCAGGTACAAGTGATGAGTTTCAGGTAGTTTTATTCAAGATGATACAAAAGACTCAAGACCCCACCAGGAGCAGCCAGCATGCTGCTCAGCCCAGCCAACTGTGACTATTTGATCCACAACATTCCATAACATGTCATCACAGTAAGATTCTACAGGCAGGGCATGAATAGCATTGAACTCAGGATATAACATATCCCTCTTTCTCCCAAATATACAAAAGAACAACAACTCAGGATATAAAATATCCCCCTTTCTCCCAAATATACAAAAGAACAACAACTAAGGATATAACATATCCTCCTTTTTCCCAAATATACAAAAGACCAATGAAGAGAGAAAAAGAAAGATTAAGAGGACAAACAGCAAGGACATAAGAACCACGAACCAAAGAAAGAAGAGAGCAACTAAAAAGGATAAGAAAAGCAAAGAAGAGAGGAAAACAAGAACATAAGAAGCATCCTCCCTTCTATACACAAAAGAAAAGGCAAGAAATTAACATAGTCAGAGAAGAGAAGAAACAGCACAAATGACTGCCCTAGAACATTCCCACTGACCATAACAGGAATGTAAGGAGGCTGAAAAATGAAAAACCAACAGAGCAAGAAAACACGACAGAAAAGCAGAGGAAAGCTCAGAATCCACACAAGACACCAGACGAAGACATCACCAAGAGAACAGAAATGAAGAAAGAAAACAAGGAGGAAAAGCATAAGGATAATCCTCACCCATAAGAAACACCATCAATACAACATTAAAATATAAAGAAAAGACAAAAGTGCATATTAATAATTCATAACTATATGTGAGGTTCTGGAAGACTATAACTCAAAAACAAACCCTTGAAAGATAAGGCAATATAGCAGTAACAGATGGGACTAAGACCCATAGGAACCATAGTCCTTGTAAAGTTGACATTGTGAAAACAAAGAAAGAGGTTGAGAGATGTTAAAAAACAGATATGGGTGAGAACCCATATGATTAAAACAGATACGGGTAGGGACATATATGATAATGCGAAAGGGACTAAAACCCTCGCATAGCTTCCAGAAGGAAGACAGAGTAAAGTTGTGCACATGTAACGTATGCACCAAGTGTGGCGTAACCCATGCACTGTAGAAATTGGACTAGAACCCAAATTAGATACCCAAAAGAGTACAAATTAGAATCTAAGAGTGAACCTAGCATAAAGAAATGTTTAGCACTTCACTGACGGGACTATAACCCAGACTGTGCACCCTGTGTGGGGCAATGTGTAAAAGGAAAAGTGCAGTTAATGAGCTCTGTAGATGAGCAAGGCATTCCACAAATGAATGCTTAGCTAATTGTGAAGAATCAAACGTCAATTATCGTGACTGGTAATAAAGAAAAAGCACGTGAAATGGTACCAATGAACAATGCATTCGTAAAACATTTGAATGTTGATAAACTGATAGGCTCGATGTGCAATATGTGACACCCAGATTGACAACACAATATTTTGTGAGAAAGAAAACTTAGAAAAGAACAACCAGTCAACATACAATTTAACACTAGATGGCAGCATAACTCTGGGCAGAGAATATTGAAAATAGTAGCTGCATAAAAACAAAATCTCATCTCACAGCTGAACATTACCATGCCGCATTAGAGAAAACACTGAGTCACTTGTTCATGTAGTGAAGTCACCGCCGCTCTGATAAGTGTCTCAATCGAGTTTTGCTAATTTCAGGAGTACGTGGTTTGCAGAGATGAGAGTAAACGTGCAGCAACCGATAGATGGTGGGACGTAGCAGTCACAGAATGATTAAGTAAAAACAGTACCTGTAGTGAAGGAACAGCAAAAGCTGCAATGGTGACTTTTAAAGCAGTGGACAGCTTGAGAAGAGAAGCAACCCAAGGACGTTGAAATAAAACTTCATAAAAACAAACAACGTGGTAGGAAGAGCAATGAAGTACGCAGGAAGCTGCAGAAGACCTGATGAGGCATGACAAACATAAGATGGTGGTACGCACTGGTGACACCACGCCGGATGACTCTCTGCATCATCGTGCTCCACAACGCCTAACCGCAGTAATCCTCGTGGACTGACAACGTCACAGAGGAGTGTGAGGAGACATCACTGGACAGCTGAAGCAAGGTAAGCTGGCGCGCTCTGTGTGCATAGCCCGTGGCAACTTTAAAATGGCAGTTGAACTGTCATATGTCCAAAAGGCAGCAGGGACACAAATAAAAACAAAAATAGACCCACCCCTGAAAATGTGCACCTTCATCTTGAAAGCAAACTGTATACTTTAAGATAAAATAGCTTGCAGGAGTCTGCATTTGCATTTTGCGGTCTGTAGACTTTGAGATAAAGTGAAAGGCTGAGGAAACAAACCTTGACCAAACAGCGTCCATACCAGATCGATTTCATTTGAAAGTGCAAGATTTACACAGTAGACACAAAGGGGCAGATTTACAAGAAACGCATCTGTAGAGATGCGTCACTTTCCTTGCGCCAACATGCCAAATCCTTGCGTCACCATGGATGCGCCGTATTTACAATACGGTGCACCATGGCGCAAGGATTGACAGATGCGTCAGAAATTCTGACGCATCTTTTTGATTTTATGTGAGGCTCAATTAAACACAAATTGATCCCTGATGTAATCATTTAACAATGGTCTGAATCCACAGGAAGTTGGCAGAAACCTTAGCGCTGAAATGTACTCCTCTACTTTTTCTTCTTCCCTTTGTTTGCGCTTATAAAAATGATGCCTTTCCAACATTATATTTGGAGGGTCTGGAAATTGCTTCTTTAATCTAGCTATTGCCTCTAAATAAACATTCCACTGTCTGCCTCCAGACTGACCCGGCAGCGGAGGAATTGGGGGAAAGCCTTCGAAAATAGGCTGTGCTGCCTGTCCCAAGCTTCCAAAAAGCAAAGCAAATTTGGGAGCATGTGAATACCCTAACGCATTGATGGCAACCAAGTGAGTTCCACAGTTCCTAGCGTGCACAAAGTGAGTGATGCCTCAGAGGCTGTGTGAGAACAGAGCGAGCCTCCAACAGTCACCAGCGCATGGGGAATGCGCAAAATCAGGGCCAATCTGGCAAAAACAAAAGAAAGAGGTCCTACCAGGCACCTTGACCAGCGAACATCGAAGTGAAAGGCTCCGACGTCCCTGCAGAGCTCTGCTTCCAACATTGAACACCTGACCGCAGATCCTTATCTTCATCAAACAGTACCGAAGAGCTGACCCCGCAGCATGGAGTTCTTCAGTAGATGAAGCCATACCTAATTGTCGCCAAATGTGGTAATTGGAAATGTATCACTCGGAAGTCGATCTACTTGAAGTTCTGAAGATCTTTTTGAAGTAAGTTTTAGAGTAATCTTCATCCACTACAAGGAGCATGTCACAGGCCGAGAGGTCAATCAGCAACTGTCACTGCAGATCGAACCCACCAATCGTGAACACTCCAAGGACGGGGCAATATAGAATAAGAAATACATTCTGAAACAAAACATGGCATTCCAATACAAGAAGAGCCGTTATTGACCACAGTCTAAATTATTCATAATAAAAATCCCAAAAGCCTGTGCAGGAGTGTGGTGCTTCAATGACAAAGGAAATTGAAGGTAAGGAGAATTAAGATGTTCAACAGCTTATCACAGCAAGCTGCTGGTAGCTGCGCCATCCATCTCCCGTTCTACACAGACCTGCGCTTAGAACCCTCACATCACAATGCAAGGGTTGCACAAGAAGCGTGTAGCTGACTACCAGTACATAGGCAACTACATGGCTCTTTCTTTTTGCAACAAAGTTTTCATTTGATATACTTTCAACAACAATTCATATACAGAAAGAAATATAAATAAATATATCCTAAGTAGGTAAAGTAATACAAATAAATTCAACCTTTACTTATACCATATATCTATGCACACTTCTAAAAGGAAAAATATTAACTATTGTATTGCTGATTCACACTATTTAAATAAATAATAAAATCTGAGGACAACCTAAAAGAGTGTTCTGAACTAGACACATTCTGTGAACCTCACAGGTACTTCTCTTTATCTAACGCTGCATCGCAGACCACAATCTTGGTCTGGCTCCGGCAAGAGCAGATTTAGGCTAGGAGAACCAGCATCACCTGTAGACTTCACTAACTTAGATTCAATAACCATGGGATCTCTCCTTTCTCGTACAATTTTGTTTTTACCATTAATCACTCTCCCCACACTTTTACTGTTCCCCCACTGGCCATCTTCCACCTTCACACTACTCCCATTTACTTTCATGACTTTAGCAGGAGCATTAAACCTGGTACCCCACCTTGGAGACATGAACAGGTTTACACACACAAACCATATCACCAGCCATTAAATTTGGCATCATTACTCTGTTTCTATAATCAAAATACTTTTTGTTTTTGTTGCATTCTGGAAACTCTTTCCCTGATGTTTTCATCTGACTTTTTACCTTGTCCAGACCTCACCCAATTATTCATCTATGCAGAGCAAAAACAGGCAGTAGCACTTCTCCCTCATAACAATTCAAATGGAAACACTCATGTTGCAACATGTGGGTGGCACGATAACCAAAGCATACTTTTCATAGCATTAGCAACTACACACTTGTTAGCAATTGCCATTGAATGTATTCCCCCAGCACCTTGTTCATTCTTTCAACTAGAGCATTAATTTGGGGATATTATAAAGAACTCCTAAGATGCTTTATACCACTCACATCTAGGAACGTTTTAAATTCTTTGGAAATAAACTGGTAATTAAATGAGACATATGGGAGGAGTTCCTAATTTCATTGACTTGTCACAGCTGGAACAGAGCACACATTACTTCATCACAATCTATTTTGTGATCAATAGCAGGCCACCAGAGAGACAACCTTACATGTCTTTCTCATAGTGGCTCCTAGGTGACCTTCATGGCCACCTACAATGATGGTATTTCTCAAAGCAGTGGGAGGTACAAACTTGTTAGTCCTCAATAGTGGACAATCATCCACAGATAGCTCTTCTGCTTCCTTGACAAAAGACTTAAGGTCATAATCAAGACTTTTCTCATTTGTCTAACCAGTCTCAATATATTTAATGACGAAGCCTAAAGCGGAATTCTTTTTGTTGTCTTCACCACTCAATCCCTTTTCTTCTACCCAATCTGATGTTTGTGATAGGAAATCTGCACACCCATCCTTCACACCAGGAATGTATTCTGGTTCAAAGTCAAATTGCAACAACCTAATTGAGAGACGTGCAATAAGATGTTGGGCAATGGATGAGAGTCCACCAATATCTCTCTATTTAAACAGCAAAGGTCAACACACATGCTCAACTCCCCACTCTGCTTGCGAGTCACTACCAAGGGTGACAACCTCAGAGAGAACTCTACTGGGTCAATTATACCTCTTTTGCATAGCATGTCTAGCTCCTGCTCTAAATCTTTGGAAATGCTAAAATGTACACTTTTGAGCTTATGCTTCACTGGCCTGGCTTCCTCCTTTACAATGATTTTGTGTTTGAACAACAAAATGCTGCGTAACTCACCCGATTCATGATGTTTTTTAATTCTGGATCATCTTTAATGGCTAATACCTGCTCCTCATTTCCAGGTTTGACAATCATGCCAAAGAGTCAATGGTGAAACCACCCTAGAATAGTAAGACCCTTGTTGGCTACATATATTCTTCCTGCTATTCTACACCCTTTAAATTCTAGTATGTCATCAATGTATCCATCCAGGTCAATGCTGCACCCTTCATAGGACACAGCCTTCCAATCAGGAGGTACTAATGTCTTGTCTGGCCAGACCCTATCAAAAAGCTCTCTGGTAACCAAAGTTATGTGCTCCAGAATCCAGCAGCAATTTTATTGTTTTACTTCCTACTACAATGTCAACATAAGGGTCAATGCATGAATTGGCATCCCCATTCTTTATTAGGGTTGCGCGGAATTTGCGCAGTCGCGCTACGCAAAGCTCCAAGAAATGGCAAAAAATCTCTGCGAGCATGCAAAAGTTCTGCGAACATGCAGAATTGCTTGTTTCACCCGTTCGCAATGCTTTTTTCTTGTTCGCAAACACTGTTTGGGTGCTCGGGGAGAAATATCTTGCGAACACGCATTTTGAAAGCACGAAGAAGCAATAAATTTCACAAAGCCACGGATCACATCAATTTTGGAAATTCTGCGTTCTCTGCAGAACGCGAAATTACCCAAATTCTGAGAATTCCATGAGCAAAACAGAATTTTCCACCCAGGCATAGTCTTTATGTCCTCTGACATAACCACTAGGACCATGTCCCTCAAATCTCTTTCGATATGGTCTGCTTCATCGACTATGCCCTGATCAGTAATACATTTGACTTAAGACGCAATCATTGGTCTTTGCATCTAGCACACCTTGGCAAAATGCCCACTTTTGTTGCATATCTTACATGCAATGTTTTTCACAAGAAATTGTCTTGCTTCTTTGGCATGCATTCGATTACCACAGCTGAAACACAACTTGCTGGGTGAAAAATGATTTAGATTTGTCTGGTTGCTTAGCATCTTTTCGGAGTTTGTTCACTCTAGTATTCACAGCCCTCACCTGTTCAGTACTCATGCAGTCCAGTTCCTTTGCAGACACTTGGGAGCTCTCTATACTTTAAAAAAAATCTTTTTATTAGAATTTTTCCGATAATATGTCCAAAAATGTGTTACAAGGCAAAGCCTAGTGAATACATTTTAACCAATACAGTCAAGAAGAAACAAAGTTGCAAGCACTTTACAGTACAGTTATAACTCTTATTTGCACAACAGTAAACTTGACAGCTGTTATTTACCAATGCTTTGCTTCATTTAGAAATACCTCTTATTGGGGAGTCCTCCAGGCTTGCTAATGACAAATGATTCCTTATTTTCTAATAAGCAAAATGTATTCTTTTAACATATTAAACCCAAAACAACTAATTCCTCCTGGGGTAATGTTCTGTGTCGGTCTTCCATTATCTTTGTTACCTATCAGATAGTGATCTATAGTGCGCTGTGAAGTCATAAAGATAAGGATTGCTCAGGGCACCCGGTCTTATAATGTGTCTCATTTTGTGTGCTCCTTTATTATTGGATCTCAGGGGTGGTGTTAGGAGGTGGGCTTCACCCTCTCTATTATTTCTCAGGGGCAGGGTCCCCCCTAACACTCTCTCTATCCTTCTCTCCTCTGGCCTCCCAAGCTCGCACAATTTCAGCCCAGGGCTCTGCCAGTGGTCTACGTCTTTTAATGGTTTGGTCTTCTGTGGCAAGGCTCTTTCCTCAGCTGTGGCCCAGAGTGACACTGCCCTCTCCCAATCAGGGACCCTAGGGCCTATTGTTACCTACCATCTGGGGGCAATACACCTTTTGGCCAAAATTGGTGCGAGATCTATAAATTTATGTCACACTTTTTTCGGTTTGGGCCTCGGGAATAGGCCTAACAAGCAAATCTCCGCACTGCATGGAAAAGTTTACGCCAAGACTTATTGAGACTCAACAAACGTAAGCCAGTACTTTTGTATAATTGGGCACTCCCACGCCATGTGTGCGAATCTTGCATCCAGTGCCCCACATCTCTGGCATTGTCAGTTATCTTCCCCATACATAATATTAAGTCTATGTGGTGTAAGGTAGGACATATGTTGTATGTTAAACTGTGTAAATTTGAAGTTGGAGTTCCTGGAGATTTTCTTTGGTCTTTTCCAAGGCACTCTTTCATTCCTCATCCGACAGACTCCTCTCCACCCATTTCACATGTAGGTGGGCCAAGGGTTGCTCCGTCAAGCTCATTGGTGCGGTATCTAACCATTTTACCGGATGTCAAGCCGACACAAGTGTCACTACTGCTTGTAGGACTACGTGCATGTTAGGTTCGGAGGAGTCCACTCCCCATAGTGTGGTAAAGGTACTCATCATGGTGTAGTTATTTAGGAACTGCCTAGGGGATAAGTCATAGTGCTAAAGGAAATTGACAAGGGGGGAACCTCTCTCCGTCTTGGTAGCAGTCACGATCTATGGTCACTCCAGCTCCTGTCCATTCCCTCAGTTTACCCTGTGTGAAGGGGAAGCAATATCCACCCTGTGGCTATCCGATCAGGGGTAGGTCAGGTACGTAAAGGGCAGTCCTGGCTGCTCAATGAATACATCTGTTTCAACATTTCAAAGCCACTTATAGCAAAGCCCCATGTCTTGTACTTGGTGCTTGGAATGCAGGAGCTTGGTGAGGAGTCTCTTAAGAGTGTGTGGTCCTGATACCCCCAGTGTCTCCATTCCTCTCCCATCCAACCATTGGGCCAGCCATTGAAGCTGTGTTGCCAAATATTAGGCCTGAAAGTCTGGTGCCCCCAGGCCTCCCATCAACAGAGATCGCCGCAGAACCTCCAGGGATACCCTATTCTGATCTCTGTCCTAGATTAGTTCCCTTAACAATCCATCCAAGTCCTTAAACCACCTCAAGGGAATCACCACTGGGAGATTGACAAAGTTGTATAGTAACCTCGGGAGGATAACCATTTTGGAGAGCGCTACCCTAGCCATAACCAATAGTTTAAGGGAGCCCCAGAATGTCACATTTGACTTCAGGGAGTGCACGCTTGATTAAGGTTTCCTTCCATAAGGTCTGCTTGTTTGTGAAATATCCATACGGCCAGATACCAAAAGGAGCTTGGGGCCAAGTTAAGGCCCAACTAAGGGTCTCTTGGTCTGGATATGCAGGGTACTAGTGGAAATATGGGGTTTTTTAGAGCGTTGACTCGAAGTTTGGACAGTCAAGCAAATTCCTAAAAAATGTTCATGGTGTGCGATATACCACTGGAGCAATCCCTGATATATAACAATAGGTCATCCACAAATAAGGAAATCACATGCGTCCTTCCATCCAAGAGCAGCCAATGTCTGACCCCCTCCTGTCTGAGCGTTGTAAGTGGTTCAATCGGCAGAGCAAAAAGCAGGGGCGACAGTGGACAGCCCTGTCTCGTTACTCTGTGTATAGGGACTGGAACCCTCTCCACCTACATGCACTGTAGCAGTGGGGTCCTTGTAAAGTTGGCGTACCCACCTCAGCCATCCTTCCCCCAGACCCATGCACATCATGACTTGCAGAACAAAGTCCCATCTTAGGGAATCAAATGCCTTTTCGAGGTCGACTGCCTTCACCACTGCTTCAGGGTATGCAGAAAGGCCCCAGTGGAACAAGACATGATACAGTCTCCTCAGGTTCCCAGAGGTCAACCTAGTTGGAACAAACCCATTCTGGTCTGTATGGACCAATATTGACATTTGTGGGAGTAGCCTCGCAGCTAACCCTTTGCTTAGCAATTTGAAGTCTAAATTCAACATGGATAGTGGACAGAAATCTGCTGTGCCAGCTGGGCTATACTTAGTTTTTGGTAGGGGAACCTCTTGGCGGTCCGAAGATGGCCCAGTCATAGTGAGTTGGCATACATTTTCCCTAGATGTGAAATTAACAACATTGCGATTGTGGAGTGAAACACTGCCGGGAGACCATCTGGTTCTGAAGTCTTCCTTCTGGTCATCTCTTTAATCACCAGGCTTTTTCCTGAGTAAAGATTGCCTCCCGCAAGCATTTCCATACAAACTGGTCTACCCCATTAAGCTGTAAGTCCTATAAGTACTCGCTCAGCAATTGTTTGGGTACTTCCTCAGGCTTCCCATACAGGGTTGCATAGTATTCCCTAAACGTGTTGTTCATGAGAAGACCGTTTGACCATCATTTGCCCGAATGCTGGAGATGGGGGTGCCTCTTTCTTCCGGCTTGATCAACCATGCTTGTAATCTCCCACTGCTTCCCCATTCCACGTGTTGTCTCTCCTGATAAGTTCCGAGATCTAATAGCCGCAAGTGTTCCAAGGCTTCATTATGTTTGTTCTTGGTGTTTGATAATTGTCTCTAGGCCTCATCGTCCGTTCCTAGCCAGCTATCTAGTGAATTTGTGTTGTGTTGTGTTGTCAAGTCTAGTATGTAGACCATATAGCGGGAAGAAAAATAAGCATTCCCGTTGTGTTCATTATGTAGTCGCCAAATGTCTAATAATTCCCACCCATTCATCCCATCTCAGAAAACTTTAGATGTCATGGCTGCTGCAGTACCAGATAATAGGGAGCTAGCTCTATCCAGGTCTATATCTGCAAGGCAGTTGTAATCAACCCCAGGACTAAATCACCTGCCACCACTTCTGATATGGGCTTGGAGAGTTATTGTAGGAATTGCATCTGGTCCTGGTTCGGGGCATAGAGATGCTTCCTAGTGTCACCTCCCTGCCCATCAATCCCTTCACCATAACATATCGCCCTTCAGAGTCAATAATTGTATGGGTTGTAGGAAAGGGAGTACTTTGCGTTATCCACACTAGGGCCCCACGTGAAAATCCTGAGTATGTGATAGCAAACAATAGATCCCGCCATCTGTGGCAGAATCTGGAGGCTTCCTCAGCCGTTAGATGTGTTTCCTACAGCATTACTATCTAAGGTCCTCTTTGCCATATACAATTAAAAATATTATAGCGTTTGGCGGGGGAGCCCATACCCTGAATATTCCAAGATAATAGTTGGACCTCTTCTATTGTGGCCTTCTTGGTAATCGTAGCTGTAAGAGACCTACATTGCTACTTCACCCACCCCTCTCCATCTTCTGACGTGACCCGACCACGCTTCAAGATTATATGTAGAGGACCCCATGGTCGTTATCATCAAAATTAACTCCACATCCCAAGAGCAGCCTGGCAACGGCCGGCCATCGAAACCTGTGATAAAACAACCTCATTACAGTGAGAACATCACCCTCAGCTTCTCCAGCACCACTCTGGTGGGGGGTGAGTCAAGTTAGCTCTAGGACATTGGATTCATCCCAGCCTAGGATGTGAATTGAAGGGTTGACCAATGAACTCTGGAAGATGAGATCCTGTGCTCCCCTCCATTTGGCCCACCCTTCTGTGTGTCCACCCAAATTCTGAGCCTTCATATAATGTCATCCACTGTGAGGGGGGTTACTTTCAGCATCCCAGCTTCATTTCCTGTGTTGTGATTGAGTCCGTTAGGTCCCTTGGCTCAGAAGACGTATCTTCCAGTCTGTCAGATTTTTGTGGTGACATGATCTGTTTTATGGCTTGCAGGGCTGCTTTCCTGTCCTGCTGTGTTTGAGATATTGTAGGTCTCTGCAGATGGGTGGTTTTCTTCGCTCGATGCTGTCTTTTCCTGGCGGCTCATTTCATCCTGCGGGGACCAGATTAAGGATTTGTTCTATGCCTCTAGCCAGGTCCAAGTGTCTTCTTGGGAGTTGTAGAAATGGGTGGCTCCATCCAGGATGATTCAGAGTTCCACTGGAAAGATACAAGTATTGCAGCCCTGCCTCCCGGAGGGCACTCTTGGCCTCTATGAAAGATTCACACTGTGCCTGCACCTTAGCTGCAAAATCAAGTAACACCAACATTTTGCTATTGTTCAAGGCATAGGGGGCCGTGCGCCCTGGCCTGCTGTAGGATGGTATCCTGATCCCGGTAGTGGAGAAGTCTGGCCACCACTGGTCAGAGAGGCCTCCCCGGTGCTGGGAGGCGTGCAGGGACTGGATGTGCCCATTCCAGCGTGAAGAATTTGGAGAGGCATTCTGGGCCCGTTTTGGTTCTTAGCCAGTCTTCCAGGAATGCCAGCATGTCCAACCCTCCCGTGCGCTCCGAGATCCCTATCACTCTTATATTGCTGAGTCTATTATGCCCTTCAGCTTCCTGCACTCATTGCTCTTGTACTGTTACCCTAGATGAGAGTTCTTCCAGTCGTGCAGCTACTTGCTTGTGCTCCGGGTGGAGCTCTGCCACTACTTCCTCCACCTCTTTCACTCTGTCTGAAAGTTTATGGTGTTCAGCCTGTAGGAGCCCCAAGCCCACTGAAACTGTTCTGATATCCTGCTGCAGGGCTGCTTTAGTGTCAGCTATTGCCACCAATACTTTGTCCAGGTGTAAATGGAGCGAGGCCTCTGTATTGGTAGGCTCACCCCTGTCTTTCTCTGTGGGCAGTGGGGAGGACTCTCTCATGTTGGGCTGCATACCCCCTGATTTAGCTTTCTGTCTGTGCGTCTTGGCATTCTGGAGGACAGGGCCGTGCTGCAAAGTGGACTTGGCCCCGGGTAACTGATCAACAGCTCCATTAGTGCCTTTCGCGCCAATAGTCTCTAGGGGAGCCTGCAAGCAGGTCTCCGTGTTCGATTTACTCCTAGCTCTGTCCGGGCTACCGGTTTCAATAGGGCTGGTTTGGCATGTACTTTAATTCAACTGAGTCCGCATCCACCACCACAGGTGGAATTAGACCCCACCTCCTCGCCAGGCTGCAGCTGTCTCTTGGTTGCACCCTTAATTCTGGGCCCTTTTTGCTTGCTGCCAACTGAGGCCCAGCGAATTCTCCTGTGGAGCAGATCTCCTGCCCTTCGGACCCTAGTGCAGTCAAGGAGGTTCAAATGGCCTCCACAGTGCTTCTACGCCAGCTCTGCCATCACCCGTGCAATTGGTCCCACCGGATTCTTGCCCACAGCTAGGCACTACAGTCCCACGTTTTAATTTCCTCCGGGCTAAGGTGTGTTTCTCAGTTAGTCCTGTGCCCGACAATGAACGCAACTCCCTGTGCAGATCTCGTCTCCAGCCCAATTCTCCCTGGCCCAGAGGTGTTCCTTTTTCTATTTCCTCTGTGCCCCAGGCTTTGAATCTCTTCTCACCTCCCAGGCTGATTTGAGCACCAGGTCGGCAGTCCGGCAATTCAGGATAATGGCTCCTCTGAGCACTCCTCCCTGGCTCCGGGCTTGGTGCACTCACTGCCGATGCACCACTCTGGCACCAATGCTGCCCAACCTCAGAAGCCGTTCATCTCTGTTTGGGCCCGCAACTGCGTCTGCCTCGGTCCCTTTAACAACGGGGCCTCGTGGGTCAAGTTCCAATTTTACAGGGCCCACAGCTGTCACCGCAGCCACGGACTACCCTCAGCAGGATGCACAGGTCCTTCCTTGAGCACCCAGCCTAGGGCGTCCACGCTGATTCTTCCTATCTCACCTATCTCGGAAGGGGTCAAGCTTTACCCCATTCTTTTCACTGTGGTTGTGCCAGCCGTAATACTCTCCCTCGGAGCTGCGAGGTCAGCCAACTCCCAGAGAAAGGCAGGATATCTTTTAGGCCGGTACGGAGCTCCCACTTCAAGCATCTGCTATGTTCGCGCTCTCAGCCACGCCCCCAGGTGTATATACTTTTAGCCATTTTGATTGTTGCTTCTCAAGACGAATTTCCCATGAACAAGAATTTTTATTTTATGGTTTCATCACTGCAGTGACCAATAAATTGATCCTGCACCAGCTGATCAGCAACATTTTCAAATTGGCATTCAGCCACCAGCCTACTGAGTGCTGTTATGTACGTATCTGAATCTTCTCCTGCCTGCTGGACTCTTTTCAAGAATTTATGCTTAACAACCACTAAGGTTGATCGGACTTTAAAGCTATCCTGTAATTTCTTCCCCATCTCCCGGTATTCATCCAATTCTTCTTCCCCTTCCAGTACTTCAACATTGGGTAAAAGTTTCAAAATAGCCATGCCCTCAAAGCCTACTGTGTGGAGCAAAAGGTTTTTTTTTCTTTCTGGCCAAAAGTGTAGAGTATCAATTGCACCAATATATGCCTAATGTGGATCACCTGATGTTTTAGGAAATGGGGTAGGGCATAGAGCTAGCATTTTCCTAAGCACTGGATTTTCAAACTGAGTTAATTACCAACAGCAAAAAATATTGTGCAATTCTCAATCAAATAAATATGCACTAGATCACCCCAAACCCTTCTCTTAGAGACAAGTTACGCACTGTATTGTAAGTAATTAAATATCTGCTGGTCAAACACACATATTGACTCAGTGGTGTAGTGCAGACATAAGCTAACATTTGCACTGCTAATGGAATCGGTGAAAAATATAAGGATGTTCCCAATGGTAGTAATAAAATGGAAAACAAATGTGGGGATTGGACTGCACGTCAGCATTTGGACGTATTAAACACAACAGGAAAAGTGTTCCAACGTGTTATGAAAGAAAGTTACAGGGCTATATTTTGTTAATTCCAGATGGCAAAGCACACCATCTCCAATGGTAACATGAATTGTGCTGAGCCTATCTGCAACAAAACAATTTCTTGAAATATGCTGAGCATGCAGTAAACCTGTGCCTGAAATTAAGTGAGATGCACTGTGCTTGTCAACGATGCCATTCCCCTTTTTAATATTAGCTGCTAGAATACTGGAGTTCCTGCATGGTATTCATGTCAGCAAGTGGAAAATCAGCCAACACCCCAGTACAAGACTAAGCTGTGTGCATCAGTGATACCACTCTCATCTTGGGGGCTCTCCCCTCCGCCTCCCAGGACACACTGACATTCAAAACATCTAACACAGGCTGTGATATACCTTACAAAATGTAGGATACTCTGCGACTAAGTGATGCTGTGTCTCAACTAAGTGCATGCCTCTTGCACTCAGCATCGTTGTGTTCCTCCGTTCTCTCTGATTGTTTTTACAAAATGGCCACTCCACGTCTATGCTTCTTGACGCTACATTTCAAGCTTATGCATGAGTCTCATCTGCTTGACCTGCTCTGCATTTCAGAGATTGATGGTTGCGTTCCAAGTCTGCACCACGCATAAGTGCCCACACATGACTTAAAAAGCAGGGAGAGTGCTGTTATTAACAACTCATCCATCCCCCATGCACAACTACACACATATCCATGTACAGTACCTTAGGTTTAGCCACCCCCAAGGCATATTACATGTACAGGAAACACTTCTTCAATGAGCAGTGGGTATGTGTCAGCAGCTCACCCACAACTCGTCGGCAACAAAACCTGTGGTGCTTCAATGATGGAGACTGAAGGTAAGGACAATTAAGCTGTTTAATAGCTTATCACAGTGAGCTGCAGGTAGCAGTGCCATCCATCTCCAACTGCTGTTCCACACAGCCCTGCATGTGGAACCCTCACAGCACAATGCCAGGTTTCCATAAGCAGCGAATGGCTAAGTATGCTACTACATGGTGGATCAGGGGTGATGGAGTTGGCACAGATGTCCATCTCCTAAAACTTTCAGTAAAATTAAGTAAATGAGGCACTGGAGGACTCTGGATAAGCTTGAACAAAGTTTATTATAGAGAGTAAAGGTCTCATCCAACCAACAGCTTGAGCCAGATGCAACTGACTCTCATACCTAACACTACATTCTATCACCATGGTGCTACTCAAATGGAAATAAGCAGACACACCTAAATGATGCTGAGAGCTACATAAAGGGAGATACATACATAGCAATAAGCACATTGTTATACACCTTCCCTCTATATAACACAGAGGAAAACAGTGAGATAACTAAACAAAACTGAGTACCTAAAAGAAACAATGAAAACCAATACAGGTATACAAGAGTAGAACATACCATTATCATTTCATGACAAAGCATTTGAACCTTGAAGGTTGTTTTCTTGCTCTTCTTCCACCTTGTAGAGCAGTTGGACATGTAGTGGGACAAGAGGTTGAATCAGTTGATTGCCTGGTATGCCCATTGCTGAAAAAGGAACTGTTCTTGACAACTACCACTCTATTGAAATTCCAAACACTAGAATCTTCAGTTTTTATTGCATTAGTTAAAAGCTTGACAGCTCTGTGTGGTCTTTGGAACAAACCTGAAGCTTTACGCCCAAAGGGTGCCCTGATCATGACGAAATCCTCTACATTCACAAGAGTGGTCTTGACTGCTTTCCTTGCATCATAACTTTGTTTCCGTGCACCACTTTTTTCTGCCTCTTTCTCCTTCCATTCACCAGGTGATGACATCCTCCTTTCTTTGATTCAACATAATGTACCCAATAAGGTGCTATGAGAGTGTTGGGATGTCTTTCTTTGAACAATTCAAAGGGTGTACAACCAGTAGTTGCATGAGGAGAAATTCTCCATCTCCACCTTTTTATTAATCTCTTCTTTCCAGTCTAAATTGTTTTGTTTGGCCATGGCAATAGTCTCTTTAAGGACGCGGTTAAAGTGTTCCACCATACCATTCGTCTCGGGATGATAAAGTGAACAGCATTTCCGATTGATGGAATACCCTTGAAAGAATGCTTCTATGTCATTAGAAACAAATTGAACCCCATTATCCGTTAATAGGAAACCAGGTAGACCTTCTCATGTAAAAAACCTCTTTAAGAAAAGTAATGACATGTTTAGTGTCAATGCTCCTTGTGATCTTTATTTCTGACCACCTGGAGTACATGTCTATGAGGACAAGTACATAACACTCACAATCCTTACTTTGTATGGGACCCAACATTTCTAATGCTAACTCCTCCCGAGGTCCTTTGGGGCATTCTCTGATGACCATGGGTTGTACCCTGGATTAAAGACATTTTTCACTCAACGTACATGGTATGCATTCTCTAACTAAACGTTCAACTTGTAAATCCATCCCTGCCCACCAGTAATTGAGTCTTAACCTTTCTTTAGTTTTTGACACCCCTTGATGCCCTTGATGGGCTAACTCAAGCAACTCACTGCGAAGTAGGATGAGGGAATCAGTCTAGTTCCTCGAAACATCAAACCACGAGACTCCGACAACTCATGTCTTACATTCCAATACTTTTCGGAGTTGCCTTGGATTTTCTTATTTCACCCTTCCTCGATCACAGAAGAAAGTTCTAATAATTCTTCATGAGATCCACACTCCTCACGACACCTGCTTTCTTTCATGCCATCATTTTCAATGTTACACACCCATTTACTCAGTTCTTGTTCCTCATACCCCAAATTGTCCTCAATGGAAGGTACAAGTCTAGAAAGTGCGTCAGCAATGCAGTTGCATGCTCCAGGCAAACACTCAACATTAAAATTATAACATGAAGAGCCACGACCCATCTGGAAATTCTGCTCGATATTGCATTGATTCCTTTTTTATTAAATACTTCTCACAGAGGTTTGTGGTCTGTATGCACAATAAACTTGGTACAACAAAGGAGATTTTTGAGTTTCTGAATACTGTAATTCTGCCCCTCTGAGACTCCTAGAGAGGAACAGAATAACATTAACGGTGTTACCATTCTCTTGCTGCAAAACGGCCCCAAGCCCCTTCATGCTGGCATCAGTGATAAGTACAGACTTCAAAGAGGGATCAAAACTCCTCAACATGGGGGATTTCTTAAGTAATTGTTTCACTTCATTAAATTCAGCTTCACATTCTTCTGACCAGATGAACTCTACACCTTTTCACAGCAAGGTCCGCATACTAACGCTCTTTCCCGCAAAACCCTTGACAAGTTTGCTGTAATACTCAGCCATACCAAGAAATTTCATAAGCTCCTCTTTATCTGTTGGTGAGACTAATTTTTGTATGGTCTCAATCAAATCACACTTAGGTTCTACACCCTTACCAGATATGGGGCCTCATGTAGGTAAATAAATTTTACCGGTTCTTAAATACCGAGCCGTACCGAATCGGTAAATTAGAATCGGTAAGTTATATGTAGGTAAAAATTCGGTAACAGTTACCGATTCGGTAACATTCGGTAAATACGAATCGGAATTCACCGAATCGGAAAATACCGAGGTGATAATTACCGAATCGGAAAATACCGAGGTGGTATCTACCGATTCGGAAAAGACCGAGGTGGTATCCACCGAATCGGAAAATACCGAATCGGTATGTACGGATTCGGTAAATAACATCACATGACTTGACGAAACAGCTAATCCTGTGCAACGACAGCCCACCCAACCAGGAACTGCCCACACCCAGGCAGGTGTACATAATTAGCCGACGTGGCCACACCCAGGCAGGTGTACATAATTAGCCGACCCTGGAGAGGCTTGGAGTGCAGAGGAGAGGCAGGGAGCAGTTGCATGTGCGAGCGGGAAACGAACAGCATGTCCAGCCAGAGAACACAGAAAGACGGAGGGGAAAGGAGGAGGAAGCTCAAATTCAGCCCCAAGGAACTCCAGGTGCTGGTGGAGGAGGTGGTGAAGCAGCACCAGAAGCTGTTTGGGAGGCAATCCCTGCAAGTGCCTGAGGCCGAAAAGCGCAACATATGGCTGGCCATCCAGGCGCAGGTCAATGCTGTGGGAGTGACCCACAGGGACATTGAGGTCCTCAAAAAGCGCTGGTATGACCTGAGGATTGTGACCAAGAGGAAGATGGGCGACATCCAGAAGGAGGCCAGCCAGACCGGAGGTGGAACCAACAGGGCACCTGCCCTCACCGAACTGGAGGAGCTGGTGGCGGCCACAATCGAGCAAGAGAGCGTCGTGGGTCTTGGGGACGCCGACAGCTCTGCCAGAGCCGCAACACACCAAGGTAAGACGAAAGCACAGCAATGTAGCCCCCCCTACCCCTATCCCACATCCCCCATTGTGAAACGAGAATCACACTGCAGTCCACACGTGTCAGTGCAGACAGGCAATGCATTCCGGGAGATGCAGTCAGGGCAACACTAACCATGACGTAAATGTCACAGGGCAACAGGGCATGTCACGCACTCGAGGCACAAGGAGACAGAGGACAGATTGGAATGTGAAATGATTTATTGTGACGCTTGCAATGCAGCCCTTCGGGGACACTGAGCCAATGTTGTTTTTCTGTCCACAGATGTGACATCATGCAGTACAGGGCATGCTGCAGGGGAGACGGCACACCTGCCACAAAAATCACCTCTAGCCAGCACGAGTTCAGACCAGGGAGCAGGCCCACTGGCAGCCGCACCACCAACACAGCCAGCCTCGCCGCACACAGAGCCAGCATCACCTCACCGAGAGCCAGCATCACCACAACCACAGCCAGCATCGCCACTCATGTTCGAATCACCGGCCACATCTCCGCTTGCAGGTGTGAGAATGAGGAGGCGTCCAGCAGCCAGGCTACGAGCCTTCGACACCTCGTCAGACGACAGCATGGGCCCAGAAGACCGCACCGGGCACCAGGAAGGGAGCCATCCCACTGTGCCCCACACCTCACAGGCAGCACAGACGGGAGCAAGAGGGCGCCGCAGGTCGCGTGTCCAGAGTCCACCAGCACCCACTGACGGCCATGGTGTCTTCTTGGGGCTCGAGGGCCAAATGTTGAAGCAACAGCGCCTGCAATCAAAGGCAGTTATGTCAGTCCAGAGGCACATGCGGGTGATGAAGACAAGCTTAGTCAACATGGACACAAACATTGGCGGCATGGCTGCGGGCATTCGGGACATGTCCCAGTCAATCCAGCAGTTGTGCAGCAAATTAGATGCTGACATCGAAGCACGGCGCCGGGAACGCCAAAAAAGGGACACTACCAGCAGGGCACTCAACCGTCTGGCAACTGCGACTTCCCTACTTTGCCGGCGCTCTGTGACGATGCAGGAGGGCCTAACACAGTGCTGCAGCGACCTGTCTCGGGGGATGGTGCAGGTGACAAGTGCACTAGGGGTGCTATTGACTAGTCAGGCGTCGACAACTGCTGCAGGGGATGCTGCGGAGCGCATCGACACCAGCAGCAGCATCACACCCCCCGTCCCAGAAGCACGCAGGAGCAGCAGGCGGCTTGGGGTTGGCTCTAGTGAGGATGCACAGGCCGTGCAATCCACCACTGCAGCGTGTATGCGCAAACATTGATGTGGCCCTGCTTAGCCACTTCCCATTGGGTGACGTAACCCTGGACATACTCCTTGTATAGATGGTATATTGCCAGATTGGCCTGTTCATGTGTTCATGGCGTGGTGCCACATTAAACTACGTCATGACTTCTCACAACTCGCTGTGTCCCCTCACTTACTCAGAAATAGTTGCATGTGATCTCTGCCCGTCTCTCTCTCCCATCGATTGCAGTTGGCACTCTAGCTGCGCTGCCCTCTGGCTGGCCTGACTCATCCTCGTTGTCCTCAAAATATGTTAGTTCCACATCTGTACCTTTTTTCGTGGCAAGGTTGTGCAGCATTGCACAAGTGGCAATAATCTTGCAGCAGGTGATGGGTTTGTACTGGCGTGCGCCTCCGCTCTTGTGGAGGCAGCGGAACCTGCTCTTCAGTAGTCCAAACGTGCGCTCCACCACATTGCGTGTTGTTTTGTGGGCCACGTTGTATCGTCTCTCACTCTGGGTTGCTGGGTGTAGGTAGGGAGTGAGGATGAATGAACGGCATGCATATGCACTGTCGCCTGGATGAGTAAGAGGGAACCATCAGTTACATGCCTCTATACACTCTGATTTGCAGGTTTCAAGGGGCGTCACTGTTACTTACCCAGCAGGTATCCCTCTCCGAATTCGCCGGCACTCAGTCGTGTGTAGATCCCACTATTCTGGAAGATGTAAGAGTCGTGGGTGCTCCCAGGAAACTTTGCAACAATATCTGTGATGATGTTCCCTGCATCACAGATCACCTGCACATTGATGGAGTGGGTGGACTTCCTGTTCCTGTAGATGTGCTCTGTATCAGCTGGTGGACAGATTGGGATGTGTGTACCATCAATACAGCCGATGACATGGGGGAACTGTGCCATGTGATAAAAGTCTGTTTTTGTTTTCTGCAGTGCAGCCTGTGTGTTTGGGAAGCTTATGTAGTGGTGCATTCTCTGCATCATGGCATCCAGGAACTTCCTGAAGAAACGGGACAGGCAACTCTGGGATACACCACCCACCGCAGCTATCACCACCTGATAACTGCCGGATGCCAGTAGATGTAGGCTGCAGAGCACCTGCACATGTGGTGGTATGGCGTGCGCCCTTCTTGTTGGCTGGTCCAGGAGTGGGTGCAGGTCCCTTATCAGGTCCATGATGGTTTCGGGGTGTAGCCTGTACCTCTCATGTATCTCTGCATCAGTCAGCTGTAATAGTGTGATGCGCTGTCTGTAGATTTGTTCCTCCCGTCGCCACACCCTCAGTCCTGCTGCCTGTAGACGTAGGCGCCTTGCAATGACGTACATGGCGGCCATGTTGTCCACGCTGTTGCATTTTGGGATTGCTTATGTGCATTGTTGATGGTTACCACCTGCTTTCAATCCGTGTTAATTACCGACTCTTATTTACCGATTTTCCTGGATTTCTTAATTACCGCCTGCTCCTACATGTCATTTTAAATTTTTACCACTTCATATTTACCACTTCATATTTACCGATTCGTTAATTATGTATTCGGTAACTCTGATTCGGTATTTTGGAATTCGGTAACTATGAATCGGTATTTACCGCCTCATATTTACCGAAAAGTGGTTTTTGGACTCCTACATCTCACTTGTCTGAATACCGGTCGGTAACGGCATATTTACCGAAAATCGGCCGTTACCGACCGGTATTTCGCTACCTACATGAGGCCCATGGTGTGATCAAGATAGTCAACATAGGATTTCCTAAATTTACACTTGTCTATCCTGACTGTGAGATTGTGTTGATTAAACTTTTCTAACACCTGTTTAAGTCTAAGATCATGGGGCATATTATCAAGACAGGCGATAAAATTATCACTGCTTTAGCGGCAGAAAACTGCCGCTAAAACGGCAATAATCGGCTTGATAATATGCTCCATGGAATTCCAATTGAAGCACAGGTTAGATGTCCTTCACATCTAACATGGGCTTCAATTGGAAAACTGCCGCTAAGGCGGCGATAATTTTAACGCCTGTCTTGATAATATGCCCCCACGTTCTTCCTCATCTTTCCCATAAATCAGAATGTCATCTTGGTAAATTTTGACACCAAGTTGTCCTTTTAAAACCTTTTCTATAGCCCTTTGGAATACTGAGGCTGCCGATACCAACCCAAACGGTAACCTTATGAATCTGAAGGTTCTGAATGGAGTGACAAGAGCACTATGGGGCATATTATAAAGGACGGCGTTAAAAATTTTCGCCGGTTCAGCGTTAGAAAACTGCAGCTAAAGCGGCGATAATGGGCTTGATAATATGCCCTTGAGAATTCCAATAGAAATCCATGTTCTGGTGTTAACATGGACTTCTATTGGAATTCACAAGGGCATATTATCAAGCCCATGTTCGCCGCTTTAGCTGCAGTTTTCTGCCGCTAAACCGGTGATAATTTTAACGCTGTCCTTGATAATATGCCCCTATAATCTTTAGAATCTTCATCTAATTTTATTTGATGATATACAGACTTTAGGTCTACTGTTGAAAATACCTCAGCTCCTTGTAAAAGCATGAGCATATCAGATATTTTGAAAAGTGGATACCTATCCACAACAACCTGTTTATTGAGCTCCCTCAAATCTATGCATAAACGAAGACTACCATCAGATTTCCGTGCAGCGACGATTGGCGCCAACCATTGTGTCCCTTCTACCTCCTCAATTATGCCTTCAGGCTTAAGTTTTTCAAGTTGAGATTTCATCTCTCACAGATAAAGGAACACCACAAATTTTACTAGCTACCGGTACAGCCCCAGA
The DNA here is from genome assembly GCF_964204655.1 of Triturus cristatus. Lineage (NCBI taxonomy): Eukaryota > Metazoa > Chordata > Amphibia > Caudata > Salamandridae > Triturus > Triturus cristatus. The sequence continues at coordinate 257,672,644 of NC_140593.1, read as the reverse complement.
CACTAGCTTAATTTTATGCACATAGTCACGAAAGCATCCTAGTTCACTCCTGAACACATTGGGAAATGTCCTTCCCAGATTTGTAGTATAAGGATCATCACTGTCTTGAGTGTCAATTTCATTTACTCGAAAAAAAAAATCAATAATATGGGAGGATCACTGTTGGGATCTAACATAACACCTAAATCCCTCTGGTGAAACCAGTTTAGAATGCTATCACCTTTACGAGAAATGTAGACCTTCCCAGAGATGTACCTCCCTTTGTACTCAATCAAACCATGAAAATATCCCAAAAGCTTTATGGGTTTTCCACCGTAAGCAAAAGGTTTGATGTCAGCACTTGACATTTTTCCTTTTCTTTCAAGAAGTGCATGTAGAAATGTCTAGAGACAATGGTAATTTTCGCCCCCGAATCAAACAACACACGAGTTCCACTACCTTCAACTAACACTTCATCAAACGGACCCTTCTTATTGTTATCAGAAACCTGTGATACTATTTGTCCACAGTCTAAATCAGAATCAGAGTCACTATCATTCTACATGTGGAGAAAGATTTGATGTACTTTTGTCTTACTTTTCTTGGCTTTGCAAACTGCAGTGAAATGCTCGATTTTTTTACAATTTGCACATGTAGCTTTCAATGCAGGACATTTAATATCTTTAGTGAGATGACCTGGATTACCACATCTGTAACACTTAGGTTGAAAATGTGATTTTTAAAAACTTTGAGACGCATTAATTTCTGATTTTACTTTACATGCTTTTCTTTTGAGGATGTCTTTACCTCATGCACAACATCACTCTTTGTTTCATGTTTGCTGATGATTTCAACACAATTTTGTAAATGTTCAATTTGTTTGGCAATGGTTATCATTTCTTCTAACGAAGGATCATCTTTTTGCCAAATATCATCCCTAACTTTTTTGTACATTACAACCTAACATAAATTGGTCTCTTATACTCTCTTCTAACAAAGCACCAAACTTGCATGAGGAGCCTAATTTTCTTAGGGCAGTAATATAATTCTCAACAGAGTCACCAACATTTTGGCTTCTGCGACCAAAATGGTACCGCTCCAGGATTGTGCTTACCTTAGGCAAGTAATGCCTTTCAAGTTTCAAAATACACATTTCATACTCATCAACAATTTCCGGTAAATTATCAAATACTTCTTGTCCCTCTGAACCGAGACAATGCAAAAGAAGTGCCGTTCTCCTTTCTGCACTAAGATTAGTTCCACACACCTTGGAGTATCTTTCAAATACTTTTTTCCATTTCTGCGACAATAGGAAAAACGATGGAGTAGTTACATTCTGCATTGTTGTATGCACCAAATAGGAACAAAATAATGTTAAAAGTGTAAAAGAGTGATTTAAAGTAGGCAAGATTCATATAAACAACACATTCTAAAGGAGATTCTTAGTGCCCTGATGCCCACCGTTGATAAATGTATGGCAATAATAATAAACAACAATCTAAAAAAAAAACTATTTCCTGGTAAGGAAATACCTTGAAAGGAAAATGGGATGGTGGTTAAACAAGAAGCATCACCACAACACCACAGCAAATAATTACTTGAAAGGACTGTTCAGAACATAGTGTAGTACGGTGTGCAAATACCATCAATGAAAGAAACCACCACAAAATTGGTTAGAGGTACACAATCAAACATATAAAAGCATATATTCGTGCTATATGTGTAAATGCAGTCAACGAGAGATAGAATAAAAAATAAAAAAGGCTGATAAAGCAGTTCGTAACTCACAAATGCTACTCTAATAACGACGTTCCGGTGTGAAAGTCTCGAACTCCAGACATGAAATGTATTAAAGATGGCCGCCACGTCACGTACGTCAAGTAGAGACATAATGTGACGTCATGATGTCAAACACAGAGATTAGAGTGTTCAAACAGCAGCGTTTGAGAAAATAGGATCCCACAAGTCAAGAACAAAGGCAGATCAAAGTTCCAGGCAAGTGTGTTTGAATGTTTTAAAACAAAACATGTATACATGTAAACGCTGGAACATCTTAGTGAGATTTCAAAAGAGACGTTTAAAACTGGAGATAGTTAAAAAGTTTCCACAGCGCTTGAGACCAAAACTTCAATAACGTGACAAAATAAAACCTGTCAAGCTTATCCATATTATTCCTGGTACTCCTAAAGGTCATCAGAAAGAGTGCCGAAAATTAAAAACAGAAACAGGACGAATTTTCCTCCACACTTCGAACCATTTAAATCACTGACAGTTCAAAAGTACGAAATCAAGTCCACTGTAGTACAGAGGTGTATAGACCCAACATGCAAGCTTCTTAAACCAAACGCTGAGAACACTGCACAGTTACACTCAGCTGGTCAATAACTGGAAAAAGCTTAGCCCTTAAATGTAAGAGGCTTATGGCTCGTGAGACACAAATGAAGTCAGAGAGATAGTTAACTCCTAGCTTGTGAGCCTGCGCCGTACCTCCCAACCTCTCGTCTTACACAAAAAGGTGAGGAAAGTGGCAAATGCTTCCAACAAGAAGGAAAGGAGTAACTTGAAAGAGCCCACATCGAGGCCTCCCAACCAAAAAATTTTTCAATAAATAAGGTGAGGCATGTGGCGAATGCTCTAAATCTCTCAAAAATAGTTCAAGTAGTAACTTACGTGGTATGTAGAGCCAAGAAGCAGGAATAGCTGTGCTTTAAAAGGAATTCTGAAGATGAATCACTTCTTCTTATTTCCTAAAGATGTTGAGACCATACTTCCCGCTTCTAAGTACGCAGAGAAGGTTTCCTTCACTCGTCCCCAGAGTAAAATTTAGAAAATGAGGCACTGGAGGACTCTGGACAAGCTTGAAGAAAGTTTATTGTAGAAAGTAAAAGGTCTCATCCATCCAACAGCTTGAGCCAGATGCAACTGACTCTCCATCCTAACACACATTCTATCACCATGGTGCTACTCAAATGGAAATAAGCAGAGACACCTAAATGAAGCTGAGAACTACATAAAGGCAGATACATACATAGCAATAAGCACATTGTTACACCTGCACACCCAAGTTTAAACACCTGAACAAGGGATGAACTCCGTAAGCACTGGAAACTCCAGAAGACAAGGAAGGATGGATTTTTGTGAAGTAATATGGGTGGAAATTTAGAGTTCTGGCCCAAAGTATCTCCACCAAAAAATCCACTGAGCTCAAGACCTAAAAGAGGGGCATTGATAGATAACATACTGAATTCAAGCAACAATGCCAAATCTGCAAAAACACAGAAAATTAATAATTTTAAGGAAATTCATACCTAGTTCCTTTATATTCACAGATGCCTCTTCCATTTTCTTATAATTGAGGAATGCACAGCCAGTGAAATGGTGTTTGCTGCAAACAGAAATAATTTGAAATAGTGTTAAAATATTTGAGTGTATGTATTCATCAGCCATATTTTTCTCCAGGCATTGACTTATTGTTTCTATATGTTTTCTTTAGTTCCGCAAATGCATCATATTAGAGACAGTTTAGTAGATTAACTCCATTCAATCCTACTACATCAACAACCATTGAAGACGGACAGCCAATTTATTATTATTTTTTTTTAAAATAGGTACAATTATTTGATACACTTAAAAACACACTGTTTTGTGTAAAACCAAGCATTGTAATAATGTTTGTCTATAAGAAATGAAGGGGTTGTTAATGTACAAATGTGTATTTTCACCTGACAATCATCTAATTGCTCAGAAATGTTTGTGTGTTTTTTTGTTTGCACATTTCCAGAATGCATGATGGCCATAAACATTCTGTCAATCAGTAAATGATCCTCATAAGGTAAAAGACTGTGTTAGAAACTCTAACACTGTGCTACTCTTAGTTGTGGTCAATGAATTTTCATCAATAGAATCAGATGCCAATAATCATGGCAGTTGACTGTAAACAAACTATTTGGTCCCCTCTAATATCTAACTTTTTGTAAAAGTGAATTGACCACCATGTATACCAATGAGATGGCCTCTAGGAAAGAAGGTGTATGTAAGGGATTGCGGTTTTCTTTAATTAAACACATAAAAGTGTTTGGAAGGTTATATATTAACACTGAGGATATTTTGGACAGCTCTCTTCCTATGTTTTTTTATTCAAGTCTCATTCCCAGCTTTCTTTTCTACTGCAGCCAACAGAATTGGACAGTTAATTAGGCCACTTCAGCTATTGGCCCTCTGTACAGTAAGCAATGTAATTTTGTTATTGTACATATCCACCAATAAATTATAAGAAATGTGAAAATGGCAATAAAAATAAGTTTAAAAAAAATTAGTTAACTTCTGTGGCTACGGATTCCTTAGTCTATAAGTAGAATAATGCTCAACTGGTTTAGGAGGAGCCTTTTACGCAACAGTCTAGTGGATCCTGTTTACTATTTCTGTTTGATGGACAAAGCAAAATACGTACAATGGTTTTAGACTTTAAAACGATTGTTACACAAACTTTATTTGGGGAGTCAGAGATATTGGCACCAAGAGTCAGAACAATGGGTTTCATTTATTACTATTGGGTCTGGGCATGGGATCAAACCTTCCTGCTAGATATCACATTTGACATTCTATTTTAAAGCAAAATACCGAACACATAATACTAGGTGTGTCCTGATAATTCAATATGTTTAATTAGGAAAATCAGGCAGACATTATACACAGACAAGTATGTTATTAGTAAGCATCATTTGTCTAAGGTACTGCTCCCTCTCCTTTTAAAGCTGGTTGTGAAAATTCACAGAGGATACTAACTGCAGTCACCTGAATCCATGCAAGGTTTTAATTGAAAGCACAACAATGTGCAGAATAACAATTTTTCTCAGATATGCCACAAATTAATAGTTGCATGTAGGTGAAGTGAACAGGGAACACACAAAATCACAGTAAATTTAAATGAATTATATCACTAATGCAAGAATTTAAAAAATGCCATTGGTCTAGATTTGTAAAATGCATTTAATGCATTAGTTGTAAATCATAATGCATTACTTTGGTAACAACGCTCCTCTAAATGTGCCCTTCTGAATACCATGTGGACATGATTTCCAAAGTTCTCCCATCACAAAGAGGTTAATTTTGATACTTAAGTTAGCCTTGATGTAGGTGAAACCAGCATTGTCAATAAGTGTTATGTTAGCAATACCATGTGAATTCTTTATTATGTTAAATTTGAAATGTCAATTTCTTTGCAGTTATCTACATCGTGTTTTGTTGGAATGCACAGCCTGACACAGCTACTCTGTTTATGGGTATATTCAAGCCACTCTCAAATAATCTCTGCACTTTTTATCCTAATAAATAATCTGAACTTCACATTTAGTTGCACTGAGTGAGACATTTACAATTCTAGCACTGAACAAGACTTACAAGTTTACATTACATTCAGTTGTTAGACATACTGAGAATAACATAGTTAGGTATGATAATACGATCTTAGTGCGTTTTAAAAAACAGCTTAGTATGAAAAAACTGAAAAAAACAAAGATAAAAGTGGTGTCATAAGTAGGTGTTGAAATAAGATACAAGTTAATGTTTAAAAAACAAAACACTGCCAGTCACTATTTACAGTTTACTAAGCTAATTATAACTTGTGTCTCCCCTATGCACTGTTTATGACCACCCATATTACATTATATGAAATGGTGAATCACAAAATTGATGACGTGTCTGATGACATCTCAAATAGCATCATTTATGACACTCCTAACTCTATAGTCTGATACAGCACAGAGTTATTGTGAGAACATGTGTGGTTGCATAGCAATGATGCAGCATAAATCCTTGAGGCATGTGTGGTTGCACATGTTCAAAGCTATATGATAAATAGTTTGTAAATCACTAAAGTTTGCAGTGCAATTAGTGCTCTGGTAAAAACTGGCCGCACATGATGTAGGTTTCAGAATAGTGTTTAAAAGTAGATTATTCCTGAACATCAAAGCTTATTGCAAAAAAAATGTGTGCGCCCAAAGCTTCAGTTTAGACTAGATTATTGACCAGGGCATTTCTCGGCCCATGTCTTTATTAAACAGTTGTAAGACAGTAGTATAGAGACACACGATATAATGGGGATGTTTATAAGGTGTGAATGTTTACTTTCAGAACGTTGTCCGATCATTGAATAATGTATAAATAGGGGTGACCACATAGAGATGTTTTATTTCACATAACATAACATGTGAATCCAGTTCTACAGGCAATTGTGCCCACCTCAAGAATGTGTTTAGTGTATTCTACCAAACTGCAGCTGGTTGACCGAAGGGCCTGGAAATATATGGCTTTTCAGTGGCAAATGCATACCATCTAAATTTATTTAAAAATGCTGTCTAGAATAAGCCAAATCACAAAAAACAAGCTTTCTGAAAAAGTTGTAACTTTGTGTCAAATTTGGGAAATTCAGTTTATCTGTTTTTTCTGTGTTGCAGAGCAAAGTTTCCTATGAAAATTGACATGGGGAAACAACTTTTTGGCACTCCTTGCCTCTTTCTTCTGAGTCTCACTGTTGGGATCAGCATGAAACTTTCCATGAAGGAGCAGAGGTTAAAATTGTATTCGAACAGTGTTGTGAAAGAGCAGCCATTGAACCAAGAACCAGAGGTCTCCTCACTCCAAATGAAGAGCATACAGCTCCAGCTTGGATAGCTTTGAAAAAATATGGAAATTTCTCCTGGGGTCATGGATTTAATGATACAGGATACTACTTTTTTTTTAATGATGCTGGGGAACTGCTGCACTCCCTGCAGCCCAACCACATTAAAAAAGAATGTTTGGTGGTACCACTACTTCTTCTAGGGGCACCACCAGCTATATAATATGTTGGATGACAATTCCCCAGGGCATTATGGGGTGTTTCTTGCTAGGGACAGTGAAAAATAAATGAGCAGCTCTTGCCAGTCATTTGATACTACTTTCCACTTTGTATTCAATATTGTGGACGGTTGTGACCTCGGATCCCATCCCCATTAGCAAATTGTTTTTCTTTTAAGGGAATGGGGCATGCTAACACTGGCCTGCAGACTCTCTCCACCAGGGCGGACATATGTTTAAAGGAGAGGGAGTATGCACCCCCCCTCCCGAGCCATAACAGGCCCCAAGGGCCCCATCCCCCTTGGCAGAAATACTTCCGGGACGCCCCTTGGCTGGGGCAGCTGTGCGCCTTATAAATACTATTAACATAACATAACATAACATAACTTCTAATATAAAAGGGGCAGGGTGGCATGAAATAAGTGTTTAGCTCACCTGTTTAATATTACTTGCATGGGACCCATGTATCGAGACCCCAAAGTTCAAAGTTAAAATAATTGATTCTTCTAAACAAATTCTGTACAGTAGTTTTAAGAACATTAAAAAATGATTACCAAGACACAAACAGCAAACTATACTGCTAGACACACATTTTCATGCATATTGATAGCAATAAAAATGTTGAGGAAAGGAAAGAGAATATTGGGTTATATTTCCAACACAACAGAAACAGACACAAACTCATACATTTCAAATATTAAAAACACAATAACCTTATTACTACTAAGGCAAAATGTTCTGCATTTACAATATAACAAAGCCCAGTCAGATTGGTCAGTAACATAAATAGCACTAATAATCTAATCCCAATATTTTATAACTAAATGAGACCAAATGATTCCACTACATCAGAAGAAGAAAACAATCTCTCTTACCAAGGCATCAAATCACATAGTATATCACTGACCCAAGAGATTGTCACCCTCAGAGGTACAAAACTGAAACAAGAGTAGGTAGGTAAAGTACTGTTAGCATGCAACATACTTGAATCAAATTCCCATGTCACCACAGTTTGAAAAGGCAACGGTGGCAATTCAAGTCATAAATGTTTTACTGGTATCAATTGTAAAGCTTTGAACAGACACAGGTGGCACCTATGTGTTGGCAAATGTGTCCATACAGAGCTAAGTTCTGGTAAAAGGATCAATGTATGCACAAATCGGACTACTGGAATATTATAGCAGACTCATTCATTGATAGATCAGGTACACCAGATGCAGGCAACAGTAGAAACCAGGGATACCTACAAGATTTACTTAAAGACAGTCAAGTACTTGACATATGGAAATGATAGAATCCAGGAGAAAGAAAGATTACTTTGACATATTGCATGCACAGTGCATAGACACACATTTTGGAATATCAGCAAATGCTTTTCTGTGGGTCACAAAAATTCATTCTTGAGAATGAATAACTGGCCACTATCCTTTTAAGCATCAAGATGTGTAAACTGCTCTTCAAACACCCAATTGCATATGACCATCTTTATCTTAAAAATTCCTAAAGAGAAAAAGCATTCACAGGCAATGCTTTTTGTGTTTTTTATTTTAACATAATGAGTGCTGAGTAACATCTAATGAAACACTTTGAGTGGCAGAGAAGGCATACATTAGGGGTCGAATGAAGACAGAATTATCAATATACCTACTGAAAACTAAAATGGCACAATAACAATTAGCAAAAGATATTAGAGACCTCAGAATTAAATATAACAAACCCCTCCCTCCATTCTTTTGGAAGACCTACAATGAGGAAAATTCAATCTTGATACCTTATTTACAAAAAGCAGAATTTGTTCTGCATAGATTAAGAAGAAAGAACACTTGAAGTAAAGTTGTGCACATAGTAGTTGTTCATCTATGAAAATGAGAAGCTCTCAGCAATCTCAGTAATTCCAGACAACAAGGGAAATCCAATATCGCATCCAGTAGAAACAATAGAGGATCTCACAAACTTCTTTGAATTTATGTGTTTATTAACATTACAAACACACAAAATTGAATCCAGCATATAGAAGAAATTCAATAACCTTAGGAAATTTTAAGATTAGGAAATTATAAAATTGATTGGAGTGTGCCATTATCACTAACATAATTTCATTTTCAAACATACTGAGCTTTTGAAGCAGTCCTCCAAAGGAGATGCTTTTTATTTAGCATGTCATTAGTAAATTAGCAGACAAAGAGTAAAAGGTATAGTGACAGCCAGCAGCTCTACTTTCCCAGTACTGCAAGTGTAATTTTATTAATTTTTATCAATTGCATGTTCAGGCATGTTCATAGCCACACACAATCCCAAATTAATAAACGCTTTTGATAGGTAGGACAAGCAAACATAATAAATTGGAATCTAGGAAATTAGGACATTTCTCTCTGCCTTCGTCTTCACTTTTCAATTAATATTATGCTGAGGTTAGCCAAGTGTTTACCTCTTGGAGATTGAAGGAATATCTGTGTTTTTCCACCGGTTTCACTTGTTAAGGCACAAGAGAGATAACATGGCGTTTTTGGGCCTGATTTGGAGGTTGACGGATAGAGTAAATGAAGTGAGGATGGCAGAGGACTTTACATTTCCTACCCTGCCTTCACTTCACCTGCCAAATATCTAACTGTACTACTTTTCGGTATTCACAAAGGTAAACTTAGACCAAAAGTCTAATTTTATTACTTTTCAGTATTCACAAAGGTAAACTTAGACCAAACATCTGACTTTACTAGTAGTAGCTTACCTTTGTGAATACCGAAAGGTAGCAAAGATTGAGTTTTGGTCTAAGTTTAACTTTGTGAATACTGAGAAGAAATAGGCTTGCACAAAAGTGTAATTTCACGTTTGTGAATTAGGCCCAGAGTGTTTCCTTTTTTGCAAGCGAGCCACACCCCATGGAAATGAGGACACTCTTCCACATGATGGCTACAGTGCAGGGCAGAGGTGTGGCGCCGCGGCCAGGGTGACTGACTCTGGAATCTGGGGATCACGGTTCGATCGCCGGCGGCAGATTAGTCCAGCACCATGTGACTCTGGGCAATTGCTTGCTTAATCTTCCAGACAGCCCCCAGCACCTAGAGACCCTTATGGGTGATTGTTCGCGCTTTACAAATGTGGATTATTATATGTGTGAATTGTGCACCAGTGCAATCTATATATCAGAAAGGGCTACACAAACATCTGACTTACCTAGTTACAGGCAAGTTTAACCCTGTCCCTTTGAGACTGAATTGGTGGCAACTGAGTGATACACCATGTTATTTTGCATTGCTGAGTGCAATTTCAATTTTGAAGTCACTACAGACATTTTGGACATGCATGCAAAATTCTGCAATTAAAGCAAAAATTGTTAACACTTATTAATAATATATGGTGTCACACAATCCATGTATAAAAACCTAATTTTGTTATTATAGGTGAATTGTGATGTCCCTAATCACCTGTACTAAATAAGTGGCATTGCTGCTAAACTGTAATAACATATTACATTTGAGTTTTGACGCCCCAATGCCTACTTTCTGAGCTGGTAGCCGAGGATAAAGGCAAGTCATGGAGCATAATTAAAGCTGCATTTTAAAGAAACAAAAAGGAAACATGGCTTTTCCACCTCCTGCTCTGTTTTTCTAGCTGAAAAGTGACAAGCAGAAAGGAGATACATATATGAACATATTTATGCTTTATCAGGCTTTAAATAAGTATAACAAAGATATGTAGGCTCCCAGCCGCGCGAGGTCTTGACAAACCCTAGCTCCAGGCACACTATTACGATTTTCGGTCGTAACGACTAGGATAGGCAAACATGAGTATCAGAGGTGCCTCACCATCACGACGCTGCATTCCCCCCCTAGTGCAATTGGATATATTCTTCCATATTCATTCCCTAGTTTATACCTCTGTTAAACCCCAGTTCCTTTGCCATATATGGAACCCGAGATCGTAGGATGTGAACGTCACGATAACTGTATACACTGTTTATGCCTCTTGGTAACGAATCATCAATCAATACAATTGTTAAGTATCCTTACAGGATGTATGATCGAACACGACCACTTGAAGAATATGAATGATGTACAATGTATGAAATGTGAAAATGGCAATAAAAATAAGTTTAAAAAAAAAAAAACAAAGATATGTTCATACACATTCTGAGCGACAGTGTGTTTTTTTATCTGACTTGAATTAAACTGAAACTAATTTGTTTTGGCAGGAAATATCTAATTGCTTTTAGTGTGTTTAATTTTGCACTAGAGATTCTAATGATTTCTTCTTCATATTTAAAAACTTCCTATCTTATACATAGGAAAGAGCACCACACTAATGACTTAAGTTGATTGTAGAAACTCAGCCTTCCACCTCATTGCACTATATGGGTAAAGAACTCCTTGGTAACTTTCAATATTCTTAAAAGGTACTGTGGGGTTCTTTATCCCATTTATCAACACCCACACGCCTAACTAAGGGCCTGATTAAGAGTGTGGCGGTGTTCTGACTGTCGCACTCATGGCGGCGGTTCACTGTCTGCTGGATCACGACTTTCTCAGTCATACCGGCGGTGGACCACCGTCTGTGTAAGGGAAACTTTGTTCACTTGCGCTAGTGCAGAAGAGGGCCAATATAATATGCAGAGTGAGACTGCCTCCACTCCCAGCCTTTTCATGGCATGAAAAGGATGGTGGTAGGGTAACAAAGGAGATACATGTATCCATGGGGATACATTTTGGAGGGCACAACATGTGCCCCACTGTCTGCTTGTACCCCATGTTCCAGCACAGCATAGCCTTGACAGTTCATGCCATTCGGGAACATTTTTGCCGTTCCCTTTTGCGGGGACTTTTTTCTGGCACCGCTGTGGGAATGGAAAAGACCATCCGCCTGCACAAGTTCAACTCATAATCAGGCAGGCGGTCTTTGCACATCTTTGGCTAAGCCGCACTAGAGGAAAGCCAGCGTAACTGCACTAAAGTTGCAATCCTAAGTCTTTTTCAATGAACCCTCTACTTGAAACTAATTAAATGGCTCAGCCTACATATAAAGAATATCAATATAATTTGAGAGAATTGTGTTTCTTTATTGTAAAGCTGTCTTGCAGATCCCCAAATCTCCTTGATGGGCCAGTTTCACCATAACGATCATGTACATTTGAGAGGAATAGTTGTTCCACTGTAAAGTATTTGCAGTTTGCCTAAATAAAGGCCCAATTCACAAACGGGACCTACGGTCATGACAGATGGGCTTTAAATTCAACTTCTGCAAAGAGTAGTGTAGCCCATCACTCAATGAACTGGATACTCGACACATGTGAATTAGGGTGTATATATCCTAGAATCCCTAAAATATCCTAATTAACTTAGTGTTGAAGTATTTTTGAGGGATAAGAATGGCAATCTGTAAAACAGTGGTACAGTAAACACAATGAAAATATTTCTCTTCAGGGTACATTAATCCTCCCCCTGTGCACTATTTACATACTGCCAGAGACATATGAGAGCCTGGTGCATCTCATTGTGAATGGGGGATGCAAAAGGTTCTATACCAGCCCCACATCAACTCCTGCTCCTTACACATATATTGCTCCTATCCTTTGTGAATTGGCACAGTTGTTATTTGAATACATGCAGAACCCATAGAACAGTTGCATCTTCATAAAGTGATGTTATAATCTGCAAAATATGGCCCTCATTTATGGGGATTTGGCATAGGGCAGGGCAGCGCAGTATGCTTGCTGTGCTGCCCTACGCCAAAGTGAAAGGGCAGGAATTCACCATATTTCTGCAGTACAGTGCATTCCTGCCCTTCCCCCCTGCACTGGCGCTGTTTCGGCAGTGTAGCGCCAATGCACGCAATGGTGCAAGGGTGACTGTGTTGTCAGCAGGATTGGTTTTGTACAGAAAGGGGTACCTTCCTGCACAGAAACCATCCTAAGGTATTTTCCTCTTCCTATGTGTGCTGCAGAATGCAGTACACTTTGAAAGAGGTAAGACGAGGAGAATAAAAGTCACTTTTCATTGCGCCCCAGCTTGGAAGGAGTACGTTTTGGCGATTCCCAGGTTTACATGCTCTTGTTAATCTGCAGAGGTGTCAAAATCAATGGGTGTTGCATGGGAAAACCCCTCATGGCGCCCAAATGCAGAGTAAGGCAATGCAGTGATTTGCGCTATCTTGCCTTACTCCATTATACCTATGAGGCCATTCAAATCCACGCATAGTGGCTTTGCGTGGCCTCATAGATATAATTTTGTGATTTGCGCCACTGGATCATCAGAAAAAATGACACTTTGGTGACACAAGGGGTTCAAAATATGCTCCTATGTTTTTATGTAATCTGCACATTAAGGGGCATATTTATGAGCCTCTTCGTGCCATTCCTGCACCACACAACAGGGTGCAAGAGCAACGTAAATGTAATTTGAGATTTATGAAGTCACGCAAAGACACCTTGCATGGCCCTGTGTGGCTTCATACATCTCGGGTAATGTAACGCAGCGCAAATCAATGTGTTGCATTACTCTGCACCAGGGAGGCGTTTTCATGGGTGTTGCGTGGGTGTTCCCATACACCTTTTTGACGCATTACCAGATTTACAAGAAGCTTTAAACCTGGGGATGCGCCAAAAACATATGAGTTCCGAGGAGAGACGTAAAAAATAGAAAATAGTAACTGGGCCAGATTTATAAGCCTGCCTTTTTTTTTTAGTTTCCTATATATTTAGCATCTCAAATTAAAGCTGTATGTAGGTTTTCTAATATTCCAAACAGGTGTTTCATTTCTTAAAAAAGGACTATGCAAAAACACAACTGTGGCTAATCTGACTGACAGCCTATGTGGCAGTAAGGGCACCATCATCCTGTGAGCTCTACCTCCCACACTGCTTTAGCGTAAGGAACCAGGAAGCAAGCAGGTTTTACTAAGGGAAACCGGGTTTGACGTTACGCAGTGAGTTCTAAACAGCTCGGAAAACATAGAGGAAATACTAGAAGTGCTGAGTGTGGCAAACCTCAAAACAACAATACAGTTAATCAAATATAGAGCAAACATTGAAATGAAAACTGTATGCATTTAATTGCAAAAATGTCAGAAAAATGAAAAATTTCAGATGTGATGTTAGTCAGGAACGCAAACGTTTAACACTATTCTATGGAAATCAGAAATATTTGGCGCAAGCTCTAAGGCCAATAGGTCTAGCATGCAACTCAAAATACAAGCCGGTCCCACTATTTGTCCGTTTTTGTACTCCGCATTTGCCTAAGACACAAATTGGAAAACAGATGTATTTATTTCATTTGGGCAAACTTTCACGGAACAAAACCATATACATGTAATTGATCAGCTTCAAAACTTTTATATAATACAGTGCATGAATGGCTATTCTTTTCCAAAAAGTATGGGAACTGTTTTGATAAAAGTAAAAAAGCTTAGGAATGTTGTTCTCAATAGATCCCGTTCAACCTCTAGTTGACTATTGTGTTAATTAGATCTATAAACCTGCTCTAAATCTTTAAAAATGTGCTTCCCATGTAATAAAAGGGATTATAAAACAAAAAAACAAGCCAGGAAGAATTAGCATGAGTACAGGTTGTAATTAAGTGTGAAAGGCGTTAATAGATATTGCTAAAAGTGAATTGATGGCATTGATACTCAGAATCTGATTCAGGTTTCTAAACTTTCAATAAGCAATCCCTGGGTGTGGAAATTGTTTCTTTTGTTCCAGAATAATTACTTCTAACATTTTAAGGTGAGTAATTACAATGTGATTGACAGCATATTTGAAGTATTATGTTCTCAGGACAGGTTATCAGCGGATTCAGGGCACCGCCCAAAGATGGTGGGAATGACCTAGTTCTCCTCAATATGGCTGGCAAATCAGATGTGTTCAGCAAAAATAGTATGGATGGAAAAACACTACCTTGCTTTAAGCCTGAGTATGTGATATTGCCTTGGTTACTTTATTTGCAAATCCTATCATACCTTTCACCCAGTTATCTGTATTTATGCAGTTCATTAATCATATTTAACAAATGAGTAGGTGCCTCCGGGCTCCCCCTTTTTGTCTTAAGATGAAGTCGTCAACACAATCGACTATCTGAAAATGACAGAATTATTTGCTGCACTATAGTTTTAAGTTCAAGTACTTTCATCTGACAATGATCTGGATCTTGGGCCTTTCTTACCTAGATGGCTAATAGAACTGTCACACGAGGAGGCAGAAATGTTTGCTCTTTAAACAAATGTTAAAAATGTCAAATATTTTGTCCATACTGTTACAGAATATTAGAAAATGTCTATTTATGTGGATATCCTCCGAGCTCTGGGTGTGGGAGGATTGATAACATTTTATTGGAATCCCTGCCTTTTCTTCTGTCATTATTATCTAACTTGTCAGAGGATCATAAACTTTTGACTTCTGAGAATACCACTGAATTTCTACTGGAAGCCGAGGACTACAGCCTCAGAAATGTCGCCATTTTGAACCACACATTACTACACAGAAATAGACAAATAGGATCATACGAATACACGATTTATTTATTAATATTCACAAAATATACAAAATTGAACATTTAATTTCACTGGTAAATTTGTAGCTATTAAAAATGTATTCTATTTCTAAAAGATGAAGAGACATGCTTGATTCTAGAATGTAAAATTGTTTTTGCTCTAAATGTATGCTCCACTTTTTTGTCAACTAGCTCCAAGTACTTCAGTTGAGACCACCAAATGGCCACACCCCATCCTATTTGCTGTACCTGCGCTGCTACCACAAATCAAACTAAGGATGCCAGATAATGAACTTTTACCATCTGATTCAGCCTCTTTCACATTCACAGACTGTTTTAACATTTTACTTTTAAATATTTCTTTCTTATGTGTATATATACACTTCCCTAACTTCCTAATAATATTTAATTTTGCAAACAGTTGCAGACCACCTGAGCAGGCCCTGAGGACCCCAAGGGTCCACCAGGGCCGGACTGGCTACCGGGCGTTTTGGAATGCTGCTGAGCTGGGGACTGATTTCGTTGATGGGGACCTGTGTGTACTGAACAAAATTAGTTTTGCTTTAATTATTTCGAAGTACACGCAGGTCTCCATGAACGAAATCAGCCCCCACCGCAGTGAAATCTGCCCTGCTCGGCAGAATTCCAAAACGCCCGGTAGTCAGTCCGGCCCTGGGGTCCACTGACTACAGGGTAAGAACTAGTGACATTGAAAGATGAAAAATAATCATCCTAAACAGCCTCACCCATAGATAGTGATTTCTTAGAAGTTGTTGAGCCCAATATTGTAGCAACTGACACCCAGAATTGCCACAAATTGCCTTTTGACAAATGTGTACAATTATTGCACCACTAGTGAGCTTCAAACCCCCCCATTCCCTACGGGTATGAACTTCGAAAATTGTTTTTAATCTACAGGGGTGTAGCTTGGTCAGTAAGAGTGGGTGGTGGTGGGGGAAGAATGAGATTTCCCGACCATCAAGTAGGCATTACATGTTAAAATACATTATATGACAAGAAGGACACATGAGAGGGGTGTACGAGGCAGTGGAAAGGGAGAGGAATACTGATTAATAGAAGCACTAAATAAGAGAAACACAATATTTTGTAAAATAACATTTTTTGGGTCTTTCAAAACACAGATGATAGAGAGTGTGTGCGCATTTTTGTCTGCGTTTATGCAAAAATTCCAGGTGAAATCCAACAGGCACCTCACTATATCCGACTGAAACCCCCTGTACCCAACTATTAATCGGAAAATACATTTATTAGGGGGGTGTAATCTAGCAAACACTCCCCACCCCCCGCAGCTATGCCCCTGTTAACATGAAGAAAAGATTTTTGTTTATTTATTAATTAAGGACTAGGCTCGAGATTTGTACAAAAGGGAAATTGATTCAATTCTTTGTTCAAAAGGAAGTTGGATCAAGACTGAAATGGCCACACTCTGTAAGTCATGTACTACTTTCTTTCCCTATTGTTGAATTTCAATGTTCTATTCCATTTTATTTCTTTTTTCCTATAATAGTTATAGTTCCCCTGAGGTAGATTAACATTTCAGCTAATTGGACTCGTAATGTTAAGATTACTCTTACATGTTTACCGTTCTCAGAGCTGTGAGGTCTAAAAAATGAATTTACAGATGCAAATGGTAGATGGTTATATTTAGATGTCAAAGTTAACAATACTCAACTCTCTTTTTGCAATGTTTATGTCCCAAATGGCATTGATTTATCTTTTTGGAGTGATTTTTCTGCACTTTTTTCCTCCCATGCCGCTGAAAATCTGGTTGTGGGAGGAGACTGTAACAAACTTATGGACCCCTTCCTTGATTGGAAATCTCAAATCAAATATGTCCCCAATAAGATGCAAAAAATATTTCATAAGGCCATTAATGCAAGAGGACTGGTTGACGCATGGAGAACATCCCATCAAGATGTTTTAGAATGCTCTTTCTTGTCACCTGTCCACAGATCTCACTCTCGTATTGACTATATCTTTCTCACACAACCTACCCTGCAACTCATGAACAATGTTGAGATTGGCTCCATTCTTATCCCCGATCACGCCCCTGTCATTTTACATATGGAGTATCCTTCTTCTACACCTACATCCCGACGTTGGCGCTTCAATAATTCTCTTCTATTGGACTCTCACTTTGTTGAACAATTCATCCTTTTTGCTCAAGAATTTTTTCATCATAATCTTTCTTCTGTCTCTCAGTATCATTTTATTTGGGGCGCCTTCAAAGCGTCTGCCAGAGGCTTTATAATAGATTTTGTGTCCCAGAAAAAAAGAAAGCTCTCTCGAGCTCAATATCGCTTTTAAAGCAAATTAAAACTTTAGAACATAAATACTTCACTACCAATTGTCCAGATACATTATAATTTCTCATTAAAGCAAAAATGCAATATAACAAAATATCTAGGGATTCGGCTTGTAATAATCTTCTCAATTTCAATGCGAAAATGTCTGGTGGTTAAAACAAGGCAGGAAGACCCTTAGCAACTTATCTTAAAATCAAAAAGCAAAGGTCTAAAATTGCAGCCATTAGGGCTAATTCTGGAGTACTACATCTTTCAGATGCCAAGATCCTTGATTGTTTCACTGACTATTACACTTCCCTTTACACCCCGGAAACCCCTCTTCTACCGATCTTATTGACTCCTTTTTTCAAAATATTCCCAAATCCCCTGAGAGCCATGTGGATCTCACATCCTTGAATGTTCCTATTTCTGAGCAGGAAATCATTGAGGCCACTACCCTTTTGCCTAAGGATAAAACACCAGGCCCTGATGGCTTTACTGTTCGTTTTTTCCTTCACTTCAAATCACTTTTGATCCCTCACCTTCTTTCATTGATCAATCATTTTCTCGCCACGGGTGCATTGCAAGGTGCTTTTACTCAGGCAATGCTCTGTTTAATACCCAAAAAGATGAGGATTCCTCTCTCTGTAAGAATTATAGGCCCATCTCCTTGATAAACACGGACTGCAAAATGTACGCTAAATTACTTGCCCTCCGTATCAATAAAGTTATTCCTGATCTAGTTAATATTTACCAATCCGGCTTCGTCAAGGGACGCTGTATTACAGATAATTCATGCACCTTTCTTAATATCATTCATCTGGCCTCCAAACTTGATTCGCCTGTAGCCGCTATTACCTTAGATGCTGAAAAAGCGTTTGTGACAGGGTTAATTGGGAATTTATTTTTGGTGCCTTACGATGGCATGGTTTTAGTCCTCCTATTTTTAAATATATCCAACTCTTATTTTCCACTACCACTACTTCTGTCTGGGTAAATGGCTGTCAATCTCGATTTTTCCCCCTCCGTAGGGGGACTAGACAGGGATGCCCCCTTTCCCCCCTTCTATTTATCCTCGCCTTAGAGCCCTTCCTAGAAACACTCAGATGTTCAACACATTATACAGGTTTCCAATTCCATAATCTTGATATCAAATTTACTGCATACGCTGATGATATTTTGTTATATATTTCCAACCCATCTACCTCCTTACTGGCCTTCTTTTCTGTTTTACAAGATTACTCTACTGTTTCCGGTTATAAATTGAATATAGATAAATCTGAAATTCTGCCTCTAAATAAGTGCTGCCTCCCTTCTATGTTTCCGGATAGAGGCTTTGAATGGAACTCCAAACATATCAAATGTCTTGGTATCCTTTACTCCAACAGCATTAGGGAGACTGTTAAAATTAATCATGCTGATATACATAAAAAACTCTCCACTCTCACTGAAAGCTGGTCTCCAATTTTCCTTTCTTGGTTGGGGCGATTAGCCACAATTAAAATGATGCTTCTCCCAATTATAATTTTTTATCTCTCTATGCTTCCTGTTTCTCTTCCTAACACTTTTTTTTAACCATTAATAGTTCTTTATCCAAATTTCTATGGAACGGTCGCAAGCCTAGGATAACACTGGCCCGTCTCCAACTCTCTAAGGGACTGGGTGGTGTTAACTTTCCTAATCTTAGACGTTATCATTCAGCATTTACCGTGAAACAGATATGGACCTCCTTCTCTGAATCCACAGTTTCACTGACAACAGCATGGAGCCCTTTGGAACAGGCCCAATATTCTCCTTTTTCATTTATCTCAGCCACTCGCATTTCCCAACCCCCGAAACGTTTCCCTTCTCCTATTCTTATGCATTTCAAAGCACTAACCACTTTCTTGCTTAGCTCTCTCTTTCCTCCTGCAGATCTGTCCCTACGCATTCCAATCTGGTACAACAAACATATAAAGTTCAATAATCGTGCTTTATTTTGGAAAGAATGGATCGACAAAGGCATTACCACACCTCAACATTTGATGAAGGATGGGTCCTTTATGGATTTTTCGGAACTCCAATCCTCCTATGGTCTCTCTTCTTCACACGCCTTTCACTATCCTCTACTTAAGGACTCTCTTACTCGTCTCTCCCTCCAAGGAAGCCCTATGGTTACAATTGATCAAACAATCCCTCCCTCTATTGACTTCTCCACTCAATTTAAAGCTGCCACTATCTATAAGATATTGTCCCATCCCACTAAGGATAGAAACAAATCCAGTTTGGAGCTCCTATGGGAAAAGGACCTGGCCCTTGATCTTTCATTTCAAACGTGGGACTCCCTCTGGTCAAAAATCCATACTTCTTCACGCTCTGCTAGCACAACACAGAATTTATACTATTTTTACAACAGACTTTTTTTTACTCCTAATGACCTGCATAGATTTAAATTAATAGATTCCCCAAAGTGTTGGTCATGTCACAATGAGAAGGGTGATTTCCTTCATATGTTTTTCCATTGTCCTTTAGTTAAATCTTTTTGGTCTCGTATTTGGTTGAAACTGAATGACATTCTATCGACTAATGTCCCCTTTGACACTACACATGTTTTTTTAGGCAGTTCTTCTTTTGTTTGGCATGCTTACAGTAATGTAGGTAACTTTATTGATTTATTTTTAGCCATTTCATTTCAGATTATTACGACAAATTGGAAGGATACCTCAAAAATTTCGTTCCAAGCCTGGTGGAATTTATTGTGTCATCATCATAGATTAGACCGTGCGTATGCTACCTCTACCGCTTTGTTGATTAAAAAAGATTTGTTATGGTTGCCACTAACATCTTTTCTTTCCAGATTGCATTTTTGATTCTGCTTAGGCATTTGTTACGGAGTTTTTGCCTTTGATTTTATCTTTTGCTAATTGATTCTGTTTGCCTCACTCATTGGACTCTTCTTTTCTTCTTCCTCCCTTCTTCTCTCTCTCTCTCTTCATTTTCATTTTCCTTCTCTTTTCTTTCATTCAAAATTTTTAAAAATGCATTTACTCTTGGTACAGATTTTATCCATTGAGGATATAGTCCTGTTTTTTCATCTCCATTTCATACATATGTTTTATATTTATCCTCTTTCTACATGACTTTGTAATGATGTTTTACTTTGTTTATTATCTTAATAAAGCATTCTAAACTTAAATATATTTTAAGAGCTATATAAGAAATAAATATGAAGTCTATTGTGAGTGAACTCAACAGTGTGACCAAAAAAAAAACAATATAACAGAGCCATAGGTTGACTTCATTGCAGGGTTAGAAAATACATAATTTTCTGAAAAACTGTTGTCATTACATAACTTGGTCTCTATTAAACAGACTATATCTATATCTTAGAGAAAGACCTATATATGGTCATCTAAAAAACATAAAAACCCAGCCCTGGTCCAAGATAAAATAGAACAGGTGTTGTTGTGTGTGCTTCAAAGGTACAGTTTCTATCTTTGAATTCCTAAAGAGGCAGCCACCCAAGACAAATTTTGTCTGTTAGGTGAATCATCGTAACAAAAAGAATGTTCTCCTGGAAGATGGTCAAAAGGTGTTTACTCCCCAGAATATAAGGGCCTCATTTACAACTTTTTGGCACAGGGCTTCTTGCAGTGCTTGCCTGTGTCAATAGGAAAGGGCAGGAATTAGACATTACTGAAATATGCCTCATTTCGGTCCTTTCTGCCTTCACCGGGGAAAAAACTTTTTCCCAGGGCCAACACTGGCACCCTTGCACCATGATGCAGGGGTAATGGTATTGAGATTCATACAGCCCACATCTACTAAAAGAGGGACCAGTGCTAAACAGACATAACGGCACCTGCAGCGATGATCTATGCAGATTTTTGAAAGAGCCATGGACCTGATTATGATTCTGGTGGTATGAGGATCGCCAGACTCGCAGAGACGCCGCAGTGGCTGTCCAGCCACCGCTGCACCAGGGGTCTGACCACTGTATTACAACTTTGGTGGTTGGACCGTAGTTGCACTGCCCATGAAGGCAAGGGGCTCACAATATGCTGGCGGTGCTGTTGCAGCACCACCATGCATATTAGGACCGCCAGCGGTGTCATGGAGGTTCTTCCTCCATGAAACTGCTGGCAGTCATGAAATTGGCTGCGTCATGCCACATGCATGAGGCTGCATACAGGGCAGCACATGTTGTGCTCACCCTGTGCACATGCTTCACATCAATGCCGTGCTGGAACGGGATGTGGCGATCCTGCAGCAATGCCTTTCTAAGGCATACATAGGTGCCTTTGAAAGGCACTACTGCAGGACTGCCTCACCGCCCGCCAGACCACAAAAAACTCTTCATCTGGTGGCGGTCCTGTTTGGCGGTCCTGGGGTGAGGTGGTGGTTTGACAGCCCACTCCAGGCCCGCCAAACTAATAATCGGGCCCAAAGTCTTTAGTTTTTTCTTGAAGGTGGAGAAATCAGGCATAGTTTGTAGCTCCTGAGGGAGTTTGTTCTGGGCAATCAGCTCCAGATAGGAGAAGGATTTACTGCATGCTCTGAGCCAGCAGATTTTTGGAAAGCTAGCCCAGTGTTCAGAAGAAGAACATAAAGTCCTGGAATGAATGTAGTCATGGATGATCTCCCCCAGATAGCCGGCACCTGAGCCATGCAGAGCTTTATGAACCAGGACCATGGATTTGAACAGAATTCTTTTTCTTGGGAAGCCAGTGGAGGGCCTCCAGATGGGAGGACATATGTGTTCTCAGAGGAAAATTAAGACGCAACCCTGCGGCTGAGTTCTGTACCACCTGAAGTCTGCCCAGGAGGTACTCTGCAAGCCTTAGGTGAAGAGCTTTTTCATAATTTAAAAGTTATTACTGCTTGGATTACCATTCTCTTGGAGCACTGACAAAAGAGGCAGGAAGTTTTTCAACATCCAAAGCATTTCAAAGCAAGGAGCTGTCAGAGCCTGGATCTGTGGTTGAAATGAGAGAGCCTTATTGAATTTGATGTCCAAGTTATTTGTTGAACCCTGTTGAGGGTTTTGGAGAGGAGAGTCCTTTGGCCATGAGGATCTCCCTGTTTGGGGGTTACCTATTAGGTAGTTACCCCCGTATAAACCGTCCCACCGGCCTTCCATCCCGCCTGCCCCTGGACCGGACTGAACTCCCCTACTGAAGCACTTTGTGGAAGCAGAATCTGACTTACTCGTTGGGTCGACTGCCGCAGCTGCCCAGGTCTGTGTGATACTGCCTGGACTCCAGCACTCCAGCTCGAGGTAGCTCTGGCTCCAGGACGAGTCTGTTGCTATGGGACAGACTTTCATGGCAGCGAGTCCTTGGTTTTTGCGGCTGCTGGCTCCTCAGTTCCCGCACCGCCTGCTTCCAGAGACCCGAGATCTCCTGGTGCCTGTGGGTGACTTTCCAGGCAGGCGCCATTCGCAGTTCATCTCCCGATGACTGAATGATCGGGCAAGTGTTCCTGCTTGCGGCCGGCTATCTCCGCCCATGGGAATCTGACTGGTCGTTGGGTCCTTCTCCTCCGCTTCTGGAGGACCGACAGCTCACCTGATGACAACGCGGGGGTAGGGGGCATCGGCTCCTTGTGGCTCTGACGCCATTTTCTTGCCTCCGATGCTGCTGCCCCTCTGACCTGCCCGGATCCCGGCAGCGATCTCCGTCCTCGGAGTCCCTCCCCTTCGCCTTCGTTTGATTCACGCATGACGATTGCCAGGTATTTCACCGCCTTGGTCCGGTAATTGTCTACAGACAATCGTGGTCTTAGGATTGCTTGCACTTATGATTACGGCGCCATAGGCAATGCGGGGCTCACTGCACTGGTCTTGTGTTGTTCTGTACTTCCCACAAGGCGATATGCAGGCGATCCTGTTAGGCATTTCTTTTCAGCCTTGGTGACTGAGCTCATTTAACCGGGGCATTTACAGCTCCCATAGTTGTCACATGCTGAACACTGCCTGACTTTAAAATGGCTGCACTACAAAGACATTGTGAATAATGTACCCTCTCTAGTTATATTGAGAGTGGAGATCCAGGCTTGTAATTAATTGTATTGTTGCATCTCCTACATTTCAGGTGGAATCGCCCCACTACACATCTGATTTCTTTGCTATGGGCTGCCTGTGTCAAGCCCTCATTGGTTGCTGAAGCCCTAGGAACCGACTGCCGGACTTGATAATGGCTTTGGTCGGGCGCCTTCAGGAATATGCTTAGGTATAAACAATGGCCTACAACGACTACAGAAGCCCTTGCACCCTACGGCATGTCTTAAAACGGCGTCTGTCAGGCACTTTACTCACTTAGTTCACAGTCTTGTGCCCAGGCTGTAGAGCAGACATCCTTCTGCTCCCCGCTTATTTCTTCCTAAATGGGCCTTCTATCGCCCTGTGTACGGTCTAGTGCCAATCTATGGACCCGAGACGAATTACGGGATCCCACAACTGCAGCGACTTAGGGGGCCATCGTCACTAACTCTGCACAGCAAGATCTCTGCACCTCCCAACATGCTGCCATTCCACCCCTCACCTTTCCTCAGAGACCCAGGATTGTTGTCGTGTTCTCTCACCTCCTTATTCTCTTCTCTTGGCTCCCATCCTTGCTAGGATTCTACTTAACAATGGAGAAAAGCCCCGACCACAATGGTTCCAATGCCTTCATCATCAATTACCCAACTGACCTCTCAAAAAATGCAGCAAAAAAATACAAAAATCGCACACTCAAAGCTAGACCTGAAATTCTATTCTCAGAACCCTACTTCTGCACCAACAAAGGTACTCTGGTTAATGACCTCATCTTCTATATCAGAAAACTGGCTTGCTGGCGTGCTGTGCTCTAATTCTTGCTTCGAATAACAGGATCTAAGAAAACCCCACATGGCCTCAAACTAATGTCTCCCTCATCCACCCTCAAAGCCTCCACGACTATCACCCTCTATAATAATGGTATCATCCTAATCCACGCCTCTAATATCAATTTAGTAAAGATGGCCAATTTTGACTCCACTTTCAGAAAAGCGGTATATGGCAACTCCACTGACCGCTACTCAACCACTACTTCTCCACTGGGCCTAATCAGTACTCCCCCCTTAACAGTTGTGAGTACCCCACTCTGCCTTAACCCCACATCTCCTTTAGCTGATACCACCTTGTCTCCGGTTGAATTATGTCAACCCGCTAGAACACCCTCTCAGGTGGTTGGCTGATCTATGGGCTCAAGTTCTTCACCATCTGTCAGTCCGTCACAGGGTTGCTCTCGAGCTGAGAGGTTCCCTCAAAATCTACAGTCTTCTCAATGATTAGACGATGCCCCTTCCCCCATCCCTATAACTTTGCCACGTGCTATGCCAGAATCTGGACAACTATCCTCC
This sequence comes from Triturus cristatus, assembly GCF_964204655.1. NCBI lineage: Eukaryota > Metazoa > Chordata > Amphibia > Caudata > Salamandridae > Triturus > Triturus cristatus. The sequence goes on along the minus strand of NC_140593.1, from coordinate 257,647,680 downwards.
ACACAGGCCTCATTTGGCTTACACTGATGCCCCCCGTCACCGCTCGTTTTTCCCTCACGCCCTCCACCCCTATACCAACACTCAGACTTGGCTACGCACCTTGACGAGATATCTCGACAGTTTCACCTTCTCACTTCTGATCTACATGACCTGAAAGCCCTCTCAAATGTTTTTTTCCCCATGTTCAGCTCTCTCTCCTCATCTCTGCAAATTGGCACAGAGGGTCCACTAGGGATAGCGACCACATGGATCAGCCTCCAGCCCCCTCCATCTCAAAATCCATTCCCCTACCCAATGCCTCCACCAACCCCAGAGGATGTGAGTCACACCCGGTGTCCATTGATCTCCTGGACAGTCAAAACTCTTGCTCTTCTTGGTCCAGCTGAGACAAATACAGTCCATCCTTTCTAACCTGAACAAAGAACCTCTTCGCAATCCTAGATGCAGCAATTCCGACAACCTCGCCCCTGTGAACATCACCCAGACTCCTCCCTCCTAATCCACTACGACTTAAATGTATACTACTTAATTGCAGATCAGCCAGTAAACACGCCTCCGATATCTTCAACCTCATCCAATACAATGATATAGACATCATCCTCACTGAAACTTGGCTAAATCCCACTTCCACTCCTATCTTAGACCTCCTAGTACCTCCCACTCATGACTTTATTAGGATAGACAGAGCTCTGAAGTTGTGCGGTGGCCTACCAACACTAACAAAAAACACCTACCTATATAAAAGGCTTTCAATAGGCCCAAAAAAAGGGTCACAATATTATACAACAACAGCTAGGGCTGATAAACGCATCTATTCAAAGAATTCAGGGTTTAAATTAATTGGCACATTTATTTTTCTTTTATTATCATTATTTCAAGCATTGTTACCAGACTTCACACAGTAAATACATAAATACATAAAGTATAGTCAATAATATGTACAGGTCCCACACATAACATTCATAACCATCAGTCATGCTCACATTCACTCATAGTAGCATACACATTCATTCAACAGTAACATTCCTAGAACATCAAAAATCAATCTAGGTGGTAAAACAGCCACATGATGTCAGAGTGGAAAGTTTTCGTGTGTCCTCCCAATGGTGAATGGAGGCAAGGTCCAATAACACGAGAAAAATTAAACGCCAACGTGCGTTTCGGTGTACAGCCCAGGACAGGGCAACACCTTCATCAGGGCGGAGATAGATAAGAGGTGTGGGACACACAATCAAACCTAAAATTACAGGAGAATATATCATCAGCATGTACATTTCCAAGATTTAACACTCACAGACAACATGGGCATTATCCAATGCAGAGAGGTTCATTAGAAAATTAGTATAGCAAAGGTCAGCCCAAGGAGGGTACCCGATTCATGTTTCATAAGATAGGAAGCGCAGCAGTCTAAAAAATGGAATAGGGTGCACCAGAGAGAGAATAGGATAAGGTAAAAGCAATAAAGGTTGGGTGGTGGCCTAGCCTGTTTTCACAGAAACATACTCTCGATTCCTCAGTTGGAGTCCTCTGCGCCTTCCTACATTGAATACCTGTGTCTCAGCATCTCAAGTAAGAACATACAGGTTTGCAAACTTCACACCTTTTGCCACCCCCAGGTGACATTCTCCCCTTCATTGAGCAACTAATGGAAATCCTCACTAGCAATGTCGACTCAGCGGTGGCTCAAATCTTCCTTGGTGAGTTCAACCTTCACTAGTCTAACCCCAATGAATCCGCTGTATCTTGCCTTAAATCATTCTTAAAAGATCAAGATCTGACTCAGCACTGTGAACAACCAACTCATATTAAAGGAGAAGATCTAGACCTCATCATCTCTAAAGGGCAGACCATCACCCTAGATTCCACTACCCCTTGTGATTGGCCCAACCACCATAGCACACTCTTTTACATTAACAGGGAGGTGCTGATGAGGAAGGCTCAACCACTGAAATCAAAGATATGGAAAAGAGACCTCAGATGAATTACCTCTGACGAACTAGCTGTCCAATGTAAATCTGTCCTCTCCTCCCAAGCTGACTTGGTCGAGGTGCAATCACTCACCAACACCTAAAATTCGACAATCACCGACATCATGGATGACATTGCTCCACTCCAACATAAAGATGCCTCAAAAAAAATCAGTTGTTGGTCCAAACCACACTGAACCTGGTGGCAGTCCACCCTCTTGCGACGAACTTGCCGCTTTCTTGGAGAAATCAAGCCTCATCTCTGCTGACCTCGCCTCTAAGAAGGCTCTATTGCCTTCCTCAAGTGCGGCCTCCCCTTGACCCCTTTGAAAAGGGCAAATCGACCAACCAGAACACCAAGAACAATGCGTCATGGGACACCTTTACCCCATTTGGTGAAAATTACATCCACAAGGTTCTTCAGAATATCAACCCTTCCAACCCCTTCAGTGACCCGTTGCCCCCTGGCCATCTTCAAAGAAATCAAGAATGCACTCATCCCCACCTGGACAAGGATTGTAAACACCTCTCTTTCACAAGGCACGATGCCCAATTGCCTAAAAGCAGCTCAGGTATCACCTATTCTAAAAAAACTAACACTGACAAATCTGATCTCAATAATATCCGCCCCATTTCCAACATCCCCACCTTAGCGAAACCTCTAGAAAAATGTGTACAATCTCAACTTTGTGCTCATATAGAGAATTAGCAACTCCTAGACCAGCATCAATCTGGTTTTAAGAAGGGACACAGCACCGAATCGTATCTCACTCATGTTATAGATGACATTTTAAAAATGCTTGACAAAAACGAATCTTGCCTCCTGATTCTCCTTGACCTTTCCTCCACATTCAACACGGTTAATCATGACAACCTCCTATCAATCCTGCTAAACAGAATGGGTTTTGCTGATCAGCTGCTACAATGGTTCTCGTCTTTCCTACATCACAGATCACAAAGAGTCATGGCAAACCACTCACCCCCAGCCCTCTCCTGTACTCATGGGGGTCCCCCAATGGTCCTCTCTATCTCCTATCCTCTTCAAACATTTCCTGGAACCTCTTGCTAACTCATTAAACTCCATGAACATGTAAGCGGACGACACGCAACTCTATTTGAAAATCTCATCCCTGGAAAACATCATCTCTCTCAACACTGCCCTGACGTCTACTCAAAACTAGTTAACAGAGAACCATCTCCTGCTTAACACTTCCAAAATGGAATTCCTGCTCATCTCCCCTCCGAACCACATTCCCAAACTAGACCTATGGCTCGGTCACCTCACTGCTTTCAATTGCACTCCGCTCATCATAGACTCAGCCAAATCTCTCGGAGTCACCATGGACAGCACCTGAATATGAAAAATCATATCAGCAAAGTATGTAAGGGAGCAAACCACTTGTTGAGGTCACTCAGAAATATAAAACTTTTCCTTCCACTAAATGATTTCAAGCAGGTGGTCCAAGCGCTTGTCTTGCCGAGGCTAGACTACGGCAGTGCTACCCTCTGTGGCCTTCCCAAATATGCCCTGGCTCCACTAAGTTCATCACTGAAAGTGGCGGCTAGACTGGTCACAGGCACCAAACGATACAAACATATATCCCCAGTCCTAAAATCTCTCAAATGGCTGCCCTACGAAGCATGAATTTAGTTAAAGATTGCCATTCTGGCGCACAAAGCCCTTTCCTTCAATACTCCCAGGTACCTTGCGCAAAAACTTGAAATATCCTGTGGTTTAAGAGCCTCAAGAAGCACCACTACCTTCCTCTTGAAACCACTCATTCTTAACAAAAAAAGAACTTGTCACTGAGCTTTCTCCGGCGCTGTCCCAAAGATATGGAACTCTCTTCCACCGGAGGTACGCAAAATCTCTTCAACGAAGGCTTTCAAATTGGAAGCTAAGCGATTCCTTATGAACAAATTCTTACCCTAAGAGGGATAGGCTCACTTGCTCATTGACATTGTTCCCACTATCATGGTACCTCCGTTTGAAATGGCTCTTCTTTAATTAACACTGTGCCCCCCCCCGTTCATTGCCCGTGTACACCTGCTTATTGTATTACCCTCCTGGGTGCAATTGTCCCGCACTTTGCTACCATTCCAGTCTTTTTTTTTTCTCTCTCTATCTACCGGATGTTGATATTGAATTTATGTTCTTCATCCCATCATATTGTGAAGCGGCTGATTTCCTTCGGGATCTTGTTCGCCCTATATAAAAATTTATAAATAAATAAGTAAAATAAATCTCTTTAAAAGTCTGGTGAAGATGAACCAAAGATCATAACAGCAGTCTTAGTCGGGTTGCATTGTAACTGATTAATTGCCAGCCACTGCAGAAAGGCAGTTTTTAATAGCCTCCCCAGCGACCTCCTCTCTTTTTCCGCAGGAGAAGAGAAGCTGGATGTCACCTGTATAAAAGATAACTTTAGCCCCTACATACTCCATCAATGCCGCTAATAGTGTAAGATAAACATTGAACAAACTAGAGCTTAGAGCAGTGCCTTGAGGTTCACTAACTGTAAATTTGCATGCTTTGGAAGAGAAAGAGGCATCCAAACCTATTGGCTTCTTCCATCCAATTCAGAGCAATATTTTTAATCCTGATTGCACGGAATTGATCGAGGAGCCTTGGATGAATAACAGTATCAAAGGCTGCCGATAAGTCCGGCATGCTCAAGATGGCCTTGCCTCCTATGTCCGGGGCACCTCTTACGTATTCCACAACTTCTAGTACAGCAGTTTTACAGTGCTGAAGTGGGGCATAAAGCCAGACTTTCTATGCTGTAGTAGACTATTCTCCAACAAAAATTGTGAGAGTTGCGAGTTGACAGATTTTTCAAATATTTTAGGGAAAGCAGGGAGAAAGGTCTATAATTAGCTGGTACTTTGGGGTCTGCTGTGGGTTAAGTAATGGTATGATTTTTGCGCTTTTCCAATGGGCTTGAATCTTGCCAGATTTCAAAGAGGCTTTCAAAACTCCTTTTACAATCAGATTAATAACCTGGGTTACTTTAGCCAACATTGAGGGAGGGCATGGATCGGAGAAGGGATCCCGACTTCAGACTCTTGATTGCAAGCGAGGAGTCCTCTAGAGGCAATGGCTACAATTAGCAGGGGTTGGACACCACTTGATAGGTGTGGAAACCTTTGATGTGTCAAGATGGATTCCTGCATCCACGAGTAAATTTGCCTGAACCATGATGATTTTTCCCTGAAAGTAATTCCAGCGCATCACTCCATTCTATCGAAGATTGGCAATCACTAGAGATGGCCTTGGGGCTCAAAAAGGTTTTCACAATTTTAAAGATCGCTTTGGATTTATTACTGGCTTCAGCAATCTTATTTTCAAAGAATTTTGGGGGGGCAAGATGCACCTCTGTGTAATAGTTATTCAGTGCTAGCTTGTAAGCAATTTTGCCATTTAAACTGAAGATGTGCCTCCATTTAGTTTCAAGGTGTTTACATTGTTTTTTTTTTACTTAATCTAGGGTCCTCATTATACAAAGGAGCTGTTGGTTTAGTCCTGTGCAAATGATGTGTGGAAATTTGAGCTAACCCATTAATAGTACCTCAAATCCAATCATCAAAACACACGGCATCCGATTCAAAGGAACAAAATAGGAGTGGAATATTTGCTTCTAGCGCGTAGATCGGATTAGTTGAATGGACTTTATGGAGAGCATGAGAGTGAGCACAGGTTTTCTACATGGTGGAATGCACTTTCAACGTTCTTGGACAATTAAATTGAATTAAGTGATAAGACCACACAAGAGGAACAGGCTCGGGCACGTCCAGACTCAAGTTGGAAAAAACCTCATTTAATGTGTGATCAGGTTGGTAAGTTGGGCCATGTAGCTGTTGCTCATGGACAAGAGATGACATAGTATCTGAAAGTAGGGAGACTTCACAGTCTGAAGGTTCATCCACATGGGCGTTAAAGTCCCCAGGAGTTGAATTTTGGCACACCTAAGAGCCCAAGAGTCTAGCGTGCTTCCTAATAACTTTATAAATTGACCAGCATGACCAGGAGATTTATAAATAAGAGCACTTACCATAAACTGCTGTGTGGACATGGCTACATTGGTTAGGCAGAAGCCCTGTGTTTCAGCATTTTCAAGTCCCTCGAGAGGGAATGGTATACATTCATACCCACTTTTACTAGCTATTGCTACCTCACCACCTTTACCCTTTTCACTGTATTTTGCTAACATTTTATAACTAGGTGGAATAGCAATTTCTAAAGTTGGATTGGCCCACTGTGAAGCTCATTTTTCAGTGAGTAGCAAAAAGTCCGGCTTTTCATCATTTTAAAAATCAAAAACCTTTGCCCGGGGCACACGTCAGGGCTGCCCCTTGTCCCCCCTCTTATTTGCGCTCTACATGGAGCCTGGTGTGGCGCCGTGGCCAGGGCGACTGACGCCGGAATCTGGGGATCATGGTTCAAGCCCCGGCGCCAGCGGCAGATTAGCCCAGCACCATGTGACTCTTGGCAATAGCTTGCTTAATCTTCCCGATGGCCCCCAGCGCCTAGAGACCCTTACGGGTGATTGTTCGCGCTTTACAAATGTGGATTATTATAGTTATTATTTCGCTCAACGCGTCTGTTCCAACCCTGACATTGCGGGCCTGAAGTTTGGAGCTGATATTCATAAAATCATTATGTATGCTGATGATGCCATCCTTTCACTCACACAACGCCGAACGACTCTGCAGTATTTGACTAAGGAGCTTACTACCTTTGAAATGTAGCAGGGTTTAACTTTACAAAATGGCAAATCCTCAATATCTCTATCCCGGAGACTGAGGTACAGGATCTCCAACGAGATTTTGAATTCCAGTGGGTGTTCATGGATATCACATACCTGGGCATTCATCTCACCTCCTCCATTGCTCGGTCAGTCGCTCTTAATTACTCCCTGTTGCTTGAGCAGACGACCGAGGCACTGGCTGCCTGGTCGCGTCTCAAACTGGCGTGGTACGACAGGTTGGCGGCGGTGAAGATGACAGTGTTACTGCGCATCCTCTACATCTTCCAAGTGCTTTCTTTGAGCCCGCCGCCAGGTGCGCTTCGCAAACTACAGAGACTTTTTAAGAAGTTCTTATGGGACAATAAGAAACCACGTCTCGCATTTGCGCATGTGACCTCCTCGAAGGCACAGGGAGGGCTCGGCTTCCCGATGGTGAGTGTCTATTACTAGGCAAAATGTCTCCGTTTCATAACGGAATGGACCAGGCCTCTATCCAGCAAGCACTGGAATTTTATGGACCAAACGGTAGCCGGTCGGAACATATGGCGGGAACTGTGGCTTCCGCGCTGGCATAGAGCATGGGGGCTATACTCCTCTCCGGTTACCTCCCCGACTCTCAAAGTTTGGGATCGATTAGCAGGCCCGAAAGGGTGGACCACTTTTCCTTCCCCTCTGTCCCTCATAGTAGACAATCCTGACTTTCAGCCAGGATGTGCATCCCAGATCTTCCAACGCTGGAGGGAGGAGGGTTGCAAAAGGGTGGGTGCCCTGTTCGATCTCGAGGGTGTGATTCCCTTTCATCAGCTACGTAGGGATTATGATTTGCCTGAGTCAGATGCCTTCCACTATTCGCAGGTTGTACACTGGGTTACGCGGCCATAGAACTTCACTCTAATGTCTCGCCCCCTGACATCCTTCGGAAAATGGCTGGGGTGTAAAAAGGACGACCGTAAATCATCTCTGAACTTTATGCCATGATCACTACACAAGCGAAGAGACACTGCGCAAAAGCGCAAATCAGATGGGAAACTGACCTGGGGAGGCCCTTGTCGCACAGAGTGGGAACACATTTTTTACAGAGCGCACCATACTGCCTCCAATACGGCGGGGGCGGAATCTGCATATAAAGTGGTTACTCACTGGTAATATACTCCAGTGCGCATTAAGAGTTGGGAAAGGTCCAAGTCAGACCTCTACTGGCAGGGGTGTGGTCTTGTTGGCACTCTGGTGCATTTACTTTGGCACTGCCCCAAAGTCGTGCACTATTGGACAGCAATAATTGATGACATTGATGCAGCATTTCAGATTACTTTGCCACGTACTCCCGAGTATACCTTGTTGGGTCTCCCCCATCCTAAGTTCTTTCCGCTGAAATCACTGATTGGATCGGAGATCTGCAGATCACTCTCTAAACACTGCACTGAGATTTCAATATTCCTAGAGGCAAGTAAACCTGATGTTTTATTTTTGACAGAAACTTGGCTCCACTCTGAGTCCGACCCTGATGTTATTAATGCCCTTCCCGAGGGCTATTCGATCTTGCGGGTAGATCGTCCCACCAGGAGAGGAGGCGGACTGGCTATTATCTTCAAGGATTGCTATAACTGTCGGAGCCTGCCCAACTCTCTACCTAATTGTGAAAGCTTAACCTTCGCTCTAGATCTTTCTGCCACTAACACCTTCTCAGGGACACTCATTTACCGCCCACCGGGACCCATAGGACAATTTCTCCACGCCCTCCCCCCCCTTGTTAGCCGACTCAGTATGTAATTCGGCAAATTATACTCTTCTAGGAGATTTCAATATTCATTTTGATAATCCTAATGACCATAATGCCCTAGATCTGTCCGAGAACCTTGCTGCATTACAACTTTTACAGTTAGTAACAAAACCTACTCACTGTAAGGGTCATTTGTTGGATCCTATTTTCAGTAATTGCTCTGATCTTCTGGTGGAAAACCCCGTGCCACTACCCTGGACAGATCACCTCCTGGTCCCTTTTAAGCTATCTATCGTACACAGTCCCCCTCCCCCGCCTACCGCAATTCGGATAGAACGGAATTGGTCTAAACTATCCCGAGCAGACTGGACCCTGGCCCTTGAGTCTTCTAGGCCCCCCTTTACCTCTAACCCCACCCTGGCCAATCTTAATTTTAACAACTGGATTCGGAACTCCCTAGACGCTATACTTCCTTTAGAAAGCAGCAAGCCTAAACGTGGCACAAAAACTGCCCCTTGGTATTCCCAAGACTTGCGAGAAAATAAGCGCTACTGCAAAAAACTGGAGAGGAAATGGCGTCTAGATTTCTCACCCTCTAGGAAAAAGGCTTATAGAGCTGCCATAAAATCCTATAAGGAAAAAATTATAGCAGGGCAAGCTGCCTTCTATGAAACTAAAATTAATGCAGCTGCCTCCAAGCCCAAAGAAATTTATAACATTGCAAAATCTCTCCTTAAACTACCAGAAAAAATGTCCAACCCTGCCAACGCACAACTTCATTGCAACGATCTGGCGGAGTTTTCCATGAAAAAATCCAAGCGATTTATACCACTTTCTCTACCACCCAGATTGTTTCAACACTTATTGAAGATACTCGGCCAGAGGTGCCGCCTTGTGCTACTCTGGAAAAGCTCCCTTCTCTAAATCTGTTCATCCTACAATCTCTGATGCTCCAGATCAAGTCGGGCTCGCCCAATGACCCCGCGCCCCCGCGATCTCTGATCTCGGTTAGCCCTCTCATTCTGCCGACTATCATGTATCTGCTTAATGCCTCCTTAACCACTGGTATAGTTCCGCTTCCTTGGAAACAGGCCATGGTAAAAGCCCTGCTAAAAAAAAACAACTTAGATAGTAACAATCCAGCTAACTATCGTCCTGTTTCTCTTCTGCCTTGGATCAGTAAGATTTTGGAGAAACATGTCAATAAGTCTTTGACAGAGTTTCTCGAAACCCATCATCTGCTAGATCCTTCCCAGACTGGGTTCCGGCCCCTGCATGGGACTGAGACTGCTCTGGTCGCAGTGACGGAAGAGGCTAGGAGGATTATTGATCAAGGAGGTACTGATGCCATCTTCCTCCTTGATCTTAGCGCTGCCTTTGACACTGTGAACCACGGCATCCTTCTCCAGAGACTCTCCAATCTGGGAGTCTCCACCCATGTTCTCAACTGGTTTAAATCTTTCCTGTCCAGTCGCTCCTTCCAGGTTTTCGAGAATGATGCCATCTCCTCTCGTAAACCTTTAGGATGCGGAGTACCACAGGGCTCTTCATTGAGTCCGACGCTTTTCAATATTTACATGACCCTGCTGGCTGCGATCGTCCGCCCCTTCGGGATCAAAATTCTAACCTATGCAGACGATACGCAGTAGTCGCGCTAAATCAAAATCAAACCCAGACACAGACTAACAACAATCTGAGGGACTGCTTAGAAGCAGTTGCTTCTTGGATGACCTCCTCCTGTCTTAAATTAAATGGAGATAAGACAGAGATGATGCTCTTGGGCAATGCATCATACACCATTAATAACTCCTTCTGGCCATCCTGCCTTGGCCCTACTCCTACTCCCAAGTACTCTATTAAGAGTCTGGGAATCTGGCTGGATAAGTCCCTTAACTTCTCATACCAGGTGGCGAAGTTATCAGCCGCCTGTGTAGGCATACTTAGGCTTATCAAAAAAATCCTTTCTAGACTTCCCTTTAAAGCCAGACAGATTATGACACAAGGCTTGGTTCTCTCTCGCCTGGACTATGGAAACGCCCTCTATCTGGGGGCCCCTCAGTCTACCACCAATAAACTTCAGGTCATCCAAAATTGTGCAGCACGAATGCTCTTGCAAGCCCCTCGCTTCGTCTCAATAAAATCTGGTTTAAAGAAACTGCACTGGCTCCCAATTAGAGAAAGAATCATCTTTAAGAGCCTATGCATTGCCCATCGTGCTTTCTGGAAGACTGGCGCCACCATAAACCACTCACTGATTTCCCCCTACATTCCTACCAGACATCTCAGGTCAGCATCCTTGTTCTTGACCACAGTCCCTAAAATTAAGAAAACTAGAGCGGGCGGACGATTGTTCTCCTATAACTCCTCAAAACTCTGGAACTCTCTCCCCTTTCATTTACGCTCTGAACCCAATCATCTTTCTTTCCGAAAGGGGCTAAAAACGTTGCTATTTACCACCACAGAATAGGTCCCCTCATCCACTCATGCATACTTAGGCCTCTAGCGCTGGGATGCCTCAGGGTAGCCATCGCGCTCTATAAATATTCTTTTCATTCATTCATTCATTTCATTCACTGACGCTGGCAGCGTGGCAGGTGTTTCTAGCACATTGGGGGTCTCTGATGATTCCAGACTCTCGAGATTGGACTCAGAAACTTTGGCAACTCTTAGCAATGGAGCGGTTATCGCTGAGTGTAGATGGGAAAGGCAAGGACTTTGCAGAACTGTGGGCTCCTTTCTTGCAGATTCTTACCAAAGATATGAGAGAAGCCACGTGCCCGAAATATCTGCAAATTCTTTGTCTCATACCTTTAGAACTGCCTGGTGCATCCACAGATTGACTTACTAGATGACTGACCATTGATTAGATACAAGAGTGAGCTGGCTTCACCAGATTCAAACTGATGCGGAGGGAGGGAGGGGGTTGGGTTGAGGGAGGGGGGTTGTTTCTTTATGTTAATGTTTCTTATAAAAGTGGTACTATCGCTTGGTGCCTTACTGACTGTGGCTTGAACTCAACGTGAGGTCATCCTCAGGGATGTAGACCTACACGCTGTGTCATTCTCAGTAGTTTTGGCTCTGCCGGCGCTATGATGTAGGCAGCTAAGCTGTGTATTTGCTCCCTTGCGGCCACGTAATAAAAATGATTGATTCTAAAAATCAAAAACCTACAATTCATGTTTTTGTAATGAGTGCACATTCAATAGTACAACAGAATACTGTGCTAATAATAGATTAGAACTTTGAGTATTAGTAGAAGCTGCGCCTTTAATTAACACATTGTGGGACATTGCAGAGTGTCGACAAACAAAATCTTCCAGTACGATACTGGGTGAACAATGAGGTACCCAATGAGATTTAGGGGCTAAACTGTGCAGAACCGAGCTTTCATAGGAAATAGGGGGGCTTACCTTCTAATGAGAAATGGACATTGAGGATGGTGCTGGATGCTTTGGGGACAGATAGGCTTGCCTTAGGTGTGCTGAAGGTGCATCAGCACAGTCTGCTGCGCATTCGCGCCTCCTTTTAACAGCATGTGGGCAAAATGGCTAGAGTGTGCATGTACCAAAATGGCACCTGGCAGTGGAGAAGTGTGGCTCACTGGTTAGAGGAGGCATACCCTGAAGCAGAGGTCAGACCCGGGACCAGGGTTCAATTCCCGACGCGGCAGGGTCTGAGCCCAAGTGTCCACGGACTCGATAATTCTCACTTCGGTGCCTACTCAAATCATGGGTTCACACTTTGCAACTCTGGGCAATAGCTTGCTTAATTTCCACTACGCCCCCCCCGCGGCGGGATGCCTGGCTTTCACCTTGGGGATGCCCAGTACGGGTTATCTCACAGGGAAAAAGCCAGGACGGGTTCCCAATGCAAGCGCCGAGATGCCCAAGGGTAAGTCGAGCGCTATATAAGAACACACACACATATAAGAACACACACACACACCTCTAAAATATCCCAACCCGGAAGTAACAATACAGATCATTCAGATGTCCGCAAAAGAACATTTTTGCTGCTTTCCCTCCCTTCTTTCAACAGTTAAAAAGTTCCCCTCACAAAAGCAAATTATCAATAGTGTTCAGTCTTTACACTGGTCAACACAGAGTTACCGAAGCCTCCGTGCAGTGCCTCTATTTAAGTGCATGTGGACAAAAATGCTAGTGTGCGCACAAACCAAAATGGCGGCTCTAGAATGATCCAACCAAGAAGAAACAGTACCGAAAATATAGATGCCTGCAAAATAAACTTTTATCTGCTCCCCCTCCCTCATGTCAACATTTAATAGGAGGGCTTCTGGGTTATTGGCACAATAGGTTTTGTGCAGGAAGAGACACCTTCCTGCACAAAAAACAATAAATGAAGCATTTTCCTCTTTCAATGTGTTCTGCAGAATGCAAGAAGAAATTATGTTGTTTATCCTCATTACGCCTCCCCTTGGAGGTGGACAGTTTTGACACATTCCCTTGTTTACAGATCTTCGTAAATCTGGGAATGTGTCAAAACCCATGGGTGTTGCATAGTTAAACCCACCACAACGCCCATGGAACACCTCCTTGATGCAGAGTAAGGCAAGGCAGTGCTTTGTGCTGCCTTGCCTTACTCAAGATCTATGAGGCCATGCAAAGCCAGACAGGGTGGCTCTGCATCACCTCATAGATATGATTGATAGGCCTGTGCCACCGGCGGTCATAAAAAGTGATGCTCCTGCGGTGCAGGCCTCTTTTAAATGAGTCCCTTGGTCTGTAAAGAATGTCCCCAGTTTCAATTCAATTAAATTCATTGAGTAATCATAGAAGATACCATAAAAATATACATATAAAATTAAATAAGAGAAAATAAAAGGAATGAGAAATTTGTAATTATATCATAAATGATTTTAATTATTGAGACCTTCCAAGGAATGGGTATAGCCAACCATCCTATTCCTTCATACATTAATAAAATCACCCATTCTCTAGCGAATTCTTAAGTTAATCCTTTAACCTGACATCCTCAAAAGTGGTTCATCTACATTTTTCGGATTGTCTCTCCTCTACTTTCATGGAATTTCTGTAGTCCTTGAATAAATCAGGTCTTCCAGTCTATTCACAAATCAATTGTACATGCCTCAACCATGCAATGTTAGAGGTGTTATCAAGTGAGAGGCAATATAAAAATATATCTGTTTAACGTCACTTCATCCCAGTTCCAAACACTATGCGATAACAACAACAGACTTTGTGTCTTCAGTGAAGCGCAAAGCAACTTCACGACAGGACAAATATGAGGAAGCCAATTTGGGGACAGTAAAGCTATTCTCAGTTATCTAGATAAAGGAAAGCTTAGTAAGCAAAAAACATATTTATTGATTTAGATCTTAACTGAGATCAACAATATTTACGAAGTAATTAGACATCTACAATTTACAAGTTACGTCATAAACAATTGTTAGATTTAAAAAGAGTTTGAAAGAAATGAAAACGGTTATAGTATACGACTTCGTAAGGAAGAGTCTTTACCAATAACATAAAAAAATAACGTGAATTTGTAAAATGTGTGCTCACTCTGACCGGTATCCTGGAGAGGAAAATCAGATGTTTATTGTTACCCAACTCAATGATAATCATAACGACCTTAGAAGGATGAAAGACTGAGTGAACCCATCTGGATTTGAACCTGTGACCATAAGGTCAAACACAGGCACCTACAGTGGACACATTAGTCCACTGAGCCACAAAACATGGATATCAATTCATTAAATGGAAAGATTTTATACTTAAAATACTGGGGTTTCAAAAAACGATTTCTGGTATCCACCACCGTTGCATGCAGACACAGACGAAGTGCATACTTTAGGTCTAGCACCCTCTATTGTAAAGATCACAAATTCCAGACAAATATTCTAAACCATACCAATGTTTCACAAAATCATTTAGTGTTAAAAAGTCCAGTCTTAACATCATTAGTTGTCGCATATTGTTATACAAGGAAAAAGATAAATATTTTTAGGTTTGCTTGAAATACTTACTTTCACAGTAGGGCCTATATGTTTTTTGAGTTCAAAAGTTTTTATTGGTTGCTTTCTTGAACATAAGAGTACATCATCATACGGAAAGAAGCAACTTCATGATGTAAAGAAATTGAACAAGTTGATAACAAAGACAGAGAAATGCTGGTGGTTTTACTGAAATACTGGCATCTAGAAGTTCACAATCCATTTCACTTATCAATGGATGCATTCCCCCAAACTAAGTCAAGGGACGTGTTCTCAGCAAATCTAATCAACTCTCTCACAAAAATGCTATAGGATTACGCACAGTTCAACTTCATCGTATCTGTGGACTTCAATAAGACTCTGGTGCCGAGCATGGAACGTGAAGTCATCTTAATTCAACAGGATGTTCCCTGATGTATTCCAACCCAGGCAAAATACAACACAAGGTGCAGAGACATGATGGGGGAATTATTAACGAAAGGATTTGAACCAGTTGGCCTGAGAATTTTAAACAAGTAATTCCTTTCTGACCAACCCTTGACATGGACCTTCAACTCATTAACTACATGTTCCATTATTGACTTTACAATGGAATCCATGTCCCTCTTTGCCTTAATAAACACATTTTGAATTGAAGATAAATTGGAAGGCCACCATCGTCCACAGGTTATTGAGCTCACAATTAGTTGCTCCATGCACAAGTTCATAAATAATCTGCCTGGCAATTTGGAGTCAATCAATCGCAAGAGGACCCGAATGTCCGAGAGTACAATTGATAGAACTCCGGTACAAATCTTTCAATGGTCAAACAGATTTGATCTCCAATTACTATCTCGGAACCTTTTCTGACCACTATTCAACAATTGTATTAGTCGCGCAGATACTGCAAACAATATTGGACTGTAGTCTTATCTATAGCCTACAAAAACATGTATTGCCTCTCCCTGACTGCCAGGGATATTTAAAAGAAGCTGAACAGAGCCCTGCACATATTGAGACAAGCTCCAAATGATCAAGCTAGCCTGGAAAACATGTGATGCTTAAAAATGATGTATAAAAACATTTTTGTAGGAGGAAAGATGCTCTTCAGAACGGGCAAGAAAAAGCCCTTTTCCCCAGCAGGAAAACAAATTCTAGGCACTTCTGGAGAATGATAAATGTGCTTAACAGATCACCAAATATCACAAACAACTCAACTATTTCAGAAAGCAGCCGGGCACATTACTTACAGACCATTTTTGTCCTACAACAGATAACCCACTGCTGGCAACAGAAAGGCAAGTGATTGCAGGGGTTTCTTCTGGATTCTTAAGCTTCGCAACGTGCCATTTTGGACAACAGGCTGTCTTTCACTGAAAAGCGAGCCCTAAAGAGATATAGGATGGTTGACGTGATGGGTCCATCATACAAAGTTAACTCTATTTTTTGGGCCAATGCATTGATCTCAGTTTTCAACAGTAATCATTGACTATATCACGCGGAACACTGGGTCAGTTGAGTCCCCCTCTATGTGTGGGAGGCATTCAAGGAGCTCACTCATGCCGTCTGCATCGCACAGCAATCTGGAGTGCTACGGTCACTGCAAGGCACTCTGTGCAGGCTGGAAGATGAAATCCAGAATTTAGAAAGGAACTATTTCAGAAACCCTGATCCCACCATATTAGCTGACATTAGAGAGAAACTCAAAATCAATGGATAGGAGGCAGATTGGGAAATGCACTACCTTGACAGAGAGGCTTGAGCATGACGATATGGGGAGGGGGACCACCCGGGGAGGACGCTAGTGGGAATGCTGTGCAAACCCCATGCTTCAACATGGGTTGCCAAACTAATAAAAGATGAACCAAAGTCACTGCGGGAGTTTTGGCAGAGAGGTTACCTAGATGCTCCGATCACACAAGAAGAGATTGCCCAGGTGATCGCAGGACTGCTGGCGGACAAGTTTCTAGGACTAAATGGATTAACACCAGCTTTCTATAAGGAAAATGCTTCCTTACTCATACCCCACCTTATAGAAATGGACAATGAGTCACTGACAGTGAGGCAACTTCCACCCTCGCGAAGGGAGGTGATGATAGTGACCATCATAAAGCCAGACAAACTTGCTGAACTATGAGATGCATACTGCCCCCTGTCAGTCATCAATATCGACAATAAGATTTATGCAAAAGTGCTGACGAAATGCCAGTTGCTCCTTTTGCCACTGATTGTCTGCCAGGACAGGTCGGGCTTCATCCCTGGGCGTGCCACATCGCACAACCTCCATACTATTTTTGCGAGTATGCATCATATACACCCCGATATACCGGCAGTGGCTGCATTATTGGATGCCACCAACGTTTTTGACACTCCGGAGTGGTCCTTTCTCTTTTCGCTGCTTGGCAGGTTAGGGCTAACCTATGAATTTATCTGAAAAATTTGACCCTCCCAACTGCACAAATTATGGTGTCTCTGAATCGATAAACATTACTTGTGGCACCAGACAGCGGTGCCCTTTGTCCCCGCTCCTATTTGCCAGAGCTAGGGAGCCACTGGCAGCCAGACTGAGGCAGCATTACGCAGATCGGGGCATTGGCTTCACCACCCTTGGTCTCATTGTATCCGTGTACACCGATGATGTGGCGCTATAGGTGCATGACCCAAAAACGAACTAGGAACCAATGATACTTGAGGAGACCCGCTATGGCGGATACTCGGGTATCCAAATCAATCTTTCCAAGTCGATCCTATTTCCATTGACGGATGCCGCAAAAACCTATGCAACTGATCATCCCCTGAAATGGGCAATGGAACCTGTCAAGTGTCTGGGCATATGGCTAAGAGACTCTGAAGAAGTCTGGGAAGCAAACTACGGCTGTGCTATGGACTGGTTGGAAACCCAAATTCAACTGTGGATCAAGCTTCCACTTTCGCTGGTGGGCCACATATCCATTGCTAGGATAGTGCTACTGACAAAGTTTTTGTACCTCTTTGTAAACATACTGATCCCCCTTATGGGCCAATTTTTAAAACAATTGCAATCTAACCTGATTAAGCTCACATAGGCGGGCAAGCAGCATGAGTATCCCATGAAAGGCTGACACTGCCACTCAGGCCTGGTGGTGTGGGAGCACTATGCGTTCAAGTGCAATTTTGTCATTGCTGGCTCCATCCTACCTCATTCCAGCCACACCCAGTGGTCAAGCACAATCAAACAATGCCTCCGCCACTGAAAACTGCAGTGTTCCAATGTTATAACGCCCCCAAAAATGAGATTAGCACTGTGGAGTGTGCGCGTTGGGCATGGGACAGTCTGTCCAAACGGGCCACCCTACCAGTGCTATACACACCTACTGCCTTTGTAATAGACAACCCTTTACTCCCACCATTGCAGGACAAAGGAACAGCCAGATGCATGGAGGCACACAGCAGTAACAATTTTGCAGACTCATACCCAGAGGACGAGTTTTCACCCAGCTTTGCCAGCATGGCCATAGGACTGCTGACATTCCAGGACACACTGTTATACTATTAAATCAGAGCACACTGTAGTGAGGTATACAACTCATTCCCCGCCCCCTCCTGTGTTTGCAGCTGCTTCACTGAGCACACTTATAACCCGGCTATACATATTGTCACAACGATAGCATCTGCTATTAACACCTTGGAGGCTTGGATGGCCTGGGAAAGGGACCTGCATTCTGTAATATCAGAGACACAATGGCAGTATTGCTGTGCCCAAATTGAGAAATTGTCTCCCAATTCCAGATTGCGACTGATACACTTTAACTACTTGCACAGAACTTACAGTACACTAACGCTTTGTGGGGGAGGTCCCATGGGATGTCGACAGCTCACTGCGATGCTGCTGCTGCTAGCTAAGCATAGAAGGCGATACACGGGGAGACAGCCAGCCCCGGCAACGCAGGCTTGGATTGCAGACATTTCACATTGCCAGGAGCTGCCAAAAGCATATTGGGACATGATGCCCCTGGCAACATGACCTAAAGATATCTGGGAACTGTCTGTGGCTTTTCTCAGGAGGGCTGACACTGACGGGATGACCACACTGGGCCCAGGCACACCCATCACATAAAAGTCTGCTGGAGCCAGGCTATGCCAACCAATAGAGTCTGAACTGCTGATTGTCAGATTAGATATCATGGATATAAAGTAGTGAAGATGACAGAAAGGTTAAATGTCACTGTAATATGCAAAATGAATGGACATGAAAGTGCTGCCTTATATTGTATGCAACATGTACTGGGAGACTGTGCAGTTGCTTTGTGGGGCTATGTTGGGAGGAAGTTATAGCTATTGAAAATTAATGAAGACATTTTTAAAAAAAGAAAGAAAGTTATCGGGCATACATAGCAATTCAAATATTCAGGAGGCTTGTCCACTATGTACAAATCTGCTTTCACACGTTAGTGGGCTAAGTACATCAGTCCATAGTTTGCCGTCAACCTGCAATTAATTAGTATAGACTGGAAGTAAGGCAGGCAACATTTTGACCCTCCGAGGAAGCATGTGCTTTCTTTAAATCCTTGCAGGTCTTCATCAACACTGAATATGGATGGTACAACCTGGGATCCTATAATGACTGTGTGTGACCTTACCTCCCTTGAAATATGTTCCCTCGTGTATTCAGGTAGACAGTTCCTCACTGTTTTCAAAAAGAAGGCATAAAATGCTCCTTTGGCATATCCTCTTAAACCCAAGGTGCATAAAGGATAGTGTGCTGAATAGTTACCTTGCATCCCAAATCATATAGCTTTTCAGAATGAACTGCTCCCACTGAATGTAATTGAGGATTTGTGTTGTGTGTGGGTGATTGATTATTTTTTCTTCATGCAATGCATAAACACATTTTTCACCCATTGCCTATAGAGCACATTTTTGTTTGATTCATGTAATTGATACTAATTATCTAACAATTGAATATGGTTTAGACCTAAATAAACATTGAATAAACTAAGACTCAACGATGATCCTTGGGGGACTCTGCAGGGAAGAGAGAAAGAGGGTGAGACATAGTCCCCAAAGGCAATAGATTGAGTTTGCTCCAAAAGGAAGGAATCTAGAAGGGATACTCTTTTTCCTTGATCCCAAGTGAGGCTAAATGGTCAACCAGGAGTTTATGGTTGACCGTATCAAAGGTGGCTGATAGATCTAATAACATCAAGGCTGTGCTGCAGCCATTGTCCAGGTATTGTCTGAGCTCTTCAGTGGTGGTGATTAGGGCTAGCTCTGTACTATGTTGACCTTGAAAGCCAAATTGGGGTGAATCAAGGGTAGAGTTGTTCATGATAAAAGTCGTTTGTTCCATATTAATAGCTTTCTCTTCTACCTTTGAAGGGAAAGGGAGTCTTGAGATTGGTCTGTAACTAAGGGAATCACTAATATCCAAATTCGGCTTTTTCAGGAGTGGGAGTATTGAGGCCTTCTTTCACTCATTGAGAAAGAGTACCAGAGTGAACAACCTGGTGGCAATGTAGGTGGCTATAGTCTTAGGGGACAGATGTAGAATTCTCTGCAGACACGGGTTCCTAGAGGATCCTGACTTGATGGAAGTTAGTATATTGAGAGTCTGAGTATAGTAAAAGTCGAGATGGTGTTTGTGGTAGGCATTAAAGGGCCTGAGTGTAGAGGCAGACAATGTTGTTGTTTTTCTGTAGATGGATGGGTATCTGGGCAGAATGCTTATCATAAAGCAAAAAGGTGTCACATTCAGGCTTTACCTTATCCTGAAAGGAGGTGGTCAGGGAGTTGCAGAATTGCTGACCTTTTAGAGGAATTTTTGGTTCAGCAAATTTAGAAAGTTTTTTCACAGTGGCGAATAATACCTTAGAGCAACTTTTAGCAGCTCTGATTCTCTCTGTATTATAGGAGGCTTTTTCTTTCATTATTAATCTCTTGTAGGTTTCAATAGAAGTTTTATATTTAATTTTATCATGTGTATTGTAGTCTGATCTCCATTTTCTTTTGAGTCTCCAGCACGATTGTTGATCTTAGTACATTGTTGAGCCAGGGTTCCGGTGGGGAAGTCTTGGATGGCCGATGATTGTTCTGGGGAGTTCATTGAACTGTTGCTGATCCTAGCCAAGAGTGGTAATTTGTGACCACTTGGTCGAGATTAAGAGGGGTATCATGCACTAGTTGCTTGAGTAAAGCATTGAGTTTGTTAGCTTTTATCTCATTCAAAGGACGGCTGGAGGCTGTGTTCTCGGGGTGCTTCAGAGAAGATTTAAGTAGTCCTGAGATTTTAAACATAATTGCATTATGGTCACACCACGTTAAAGAGAGAGAACTGATCCAATTTAAATTGGGATTATCAGACAAAATCGAATCCAAACAGTGTCCTGCTTTGTGTGTGGTGCCCTTTACTATCTGGAGTCCTCCAACACTGGTCATCTGATCTAGGAGAATTTCTGTATCAGAGTCCCTAGTGTTGTCCAAATGAAAATTTAAGTCTCCTAGAATCGAAAAATTGGGGGACTGGGCTCTGTGTTCCAGAAGGTGGCAAATATTATCAATGGAAGTGGCTTTGGTTCTCGGCGGGCGATAGAGCAATATTCCATTGAAGGAGCCTCATAAAAGAGTTCCTTGAGTATTTGCCATTGGGCGACGGTTGTAGTGGATCTGAATACAAACCGGCAGGTTGGCTAGTGCTGAGAGCGGTCCCACCGCGGACAGTCGCAGATGGGCTTGCCTTCGGTGCACCTTTCGGTGTGCCAGCGGCACAGATGTGCTTGTGGGCCGGCTTTATAGAATGGCATCTGAGGGTGGGTTAGGTGTGTGAGGGGGCGTGGCCACAGGCACTACTAAGTGGGAGGGCAAAACAAACAATGAGGGCAAAGAAAATGTCAAACTGGGGTCCAGCTACACCGGCTACACTCACAAGCATCCTTAGGAGTCATAGCTACTATGAAATAAAACAAGTTAAAAGAACGGTGGGAAAGTAAAAGCGTAAAACAATCAAAATCTGCATTTCTAAAATGGTGGTCACAGACGGGAGCCAGGCAACTCCCTGGCACTCTAGTGCCTGCAAGGAAAGAAACAAAACACTAATGGATGAGGTCCACGCTGTCACAGAAGCTGCGTGGATGCTCTTGTGGGCTGGCTTTGTTGCCTGAATTCTGAGGGTGGGCCCACGCTGTCACAGAAGGCTGCATGGATGCACTTGTTGGGCGGCTTTGTAGCCTGGCATCTGAGGTTGGGTTAGAAGGTCATAATGGGGTGTGGCCAGAAGCACCAGGGCAAAACAAACCATGAGGGCAAAGAAAATGTCCAACTGGGGTCCAGCTACTCCGGCTACACTCACAAGCTCCCTTGTGAGACGTAGCTACTGTGAATTATAAACAAGTTAAAAGAAAGGTGGGTAAATAAAAGCATGAAAAGATCAAAATCCGCATTTCCAAGATGGCAGTTACAGTCAGGAGCCAGGCAATTCTCCGGCACTCTAGTGCCTGTAAGGAAAGAAACAAAACACTAATGGATGAGGTCCACACTGTCACAGAAGGCTGGGTGGACGCGCTTGTAGGCTGACTTTGTAGTCTTGTATCTGAGGGTGGGTTTGTATCTGAGGGGCTTTGGCCATCGACCTGCAGTGTTGCACACTTTAGCTTGGATTTGGCAACAGGCAACAAACTCCTGTTGACTTTGCAGGATAGGCATCAAACAATTCAACCACATTTTATGTTTTGCCCCACACTTTTAACTGAAAAGAGGGTTCTCCTAAGAATGCCATGTAACATCAGGAGCATTTGCTCATGCACCCAACCAGTTCTAGCCTGCTTTAATTCCCTGCAAACTGACAATTCACCAAATTGAATAGTGGACCAAAATCTAAAGGTGGCAGAAGTATCCCCACCCCTGGTTCAACAATGAAAGATCTATGATACTTTATTTTTTCTTGTGGTTTGTTTAATTGACAGGTTTTTATTACTCTTATAGAGATTTGCAATGGAAGAATACTGCTCCTTCGGATCAATATTTTTTATTTTTTTAAATTAATGAAACTGATTTCAGGTTGCATGTATTTAACATATTCAGCCAGTAAAATGTTTGCTCTGGTGTCAGAAAGCCTACAGAGTCTAGCAGTGGTGGTATTCATTTGGTTAAACCACTTAGAATTTGTAAAGGCTATGCCTTTTTTTAGTTGAATTTATTAATGCTCAGTGTGAACCAAGACCTCTTACCGCAGCTGTAATAGGTCAAGTAAAGCAAGCATTGTTGGTAGTATGAAATGACTCTTTAGTCAGAAAATGACAACCATTACAACGTGTATGTACCTTCTAACCTCAAGTAAAAACCTTCAGCAATACGCGCCACCAACTGTGCAGATATTATCATTAAACATGGTCATTAAAATATTCTAAAACTGCACACATTTTCTCTACAAGCATCATCTTATCAATCTTTAGAAATGTACATTATGTCCAAATTCAGTTTCCAAGTCATGGCACAGTATATAGTGTAGAAACTATTCCCATGATATGGAAAGTTAAATATTGCCTGTGTACTGCAGCACTTCTTGTGCCTTCCACTAGTGTGACAAGGAGAACATGACTTCAGGCCTGCCAACATAGCTGGCTGCTGCAGTTTAGACCTGCAGTTCGACCTACTAAAATCCTCTGCTTGACAGGTCCAAACCTCCCTTTGAAATACTAATAA
This sequence comes from Triturus cristatus, assembly GCF_964204655.1. NCBI lineage: Eukaryota > Metazoa > Chordata > Amphibia > Caudata > Salamandridae > Triturus > Triturus cristatus. The sequence continues at coordinate 257,624,616 of NC_140593.1, read as the reverse complement.
GCCTTCCCAATGTAGGTCTTGTAGACCAAAAGGCAGGATGTATAGTAATTAAAAATTGCACATGTAAAAATGTAACGTGACCAGGGCGCTGAACCAAATGGGTGCCACACATTTAGTACGCCAGGATTGTTTTGCTTTTTGACCACCTGTTTTTTGGACCTGCATTGTGGGCAGTAATTGGACTCTGCACGTTTATCGCCAGTGTCCTCCTTTAAAGATAAGCATGCTGTAGCACAGTTAGGGTAAGAGGTATTGGAATGGTTACACAAACCAGTATGCACATGTATGCATAAATGTGTGTACTGCACAACAATGACTGCAGTTGTGTGCAGTCTCATAGCTTCACACAGGTTACTTGGCTGTGGTATCTTGCCTGTGGCAATTTCAAACTGCAATTTCGACCTGTCAAAATACCCATTTGGTAGGCCTAAACATTCCTTATGAATAGTATTAAGACACCCATATATAAGCTTTAATGCTCATAAAGGATGGGTTTACAGTGTTTAAAAGTAGAACATGTACAGATTAATACTAAATGTGTCCTTAAAGTGAAATGTCCCCCCAAAATGATTTTCAATGTAGCTAGGCTGGCTGCTGCTATAGGGAATCATTTGGATACATTGTTACATTTATTAAATGCAAACTTCAGATTGGTAGCAGGTAGAGAAATATTTCAAGGACTCATTTTGATCCACATTTAAAATCCAATTTATTGGTTAAATCAAATCTTGTCTACTTACTTGGCAAAATACTTTTACAAAGTTGGCATTTTCCTGCCAAAGACAAAAATGCCTTCTTGCCAGTGTCAAAGGTCACCTGACTGTTAATGGCTTTCCTGCGGTGTGATGTGTATTGACAGTAAGCAGTGGGGCTCTTGAGTGTGGGGAGATGTGGGTCTTTCTGACAGGATGTCCATTTGCAAACTGACCTTCATATCTTGCTCTTCCTATGCCTCTTTGAGCCACTATCCGAAATTGCAACTACCATAGAGAAAATTTGAAATCTGTTCCATCACTGACAAAATGGTGATAGATCTTGCTGTATATGGCATTTAAGAGTTCACATGGTTTCTTATGACTATTACAAAAACATCCCAGGAAGGTTAATGGGCAGGCCTTCAATATTAACCAATGGCGTAGTTTGCGAAGTAGCGCTACGCGTAGCTACGCGAAGTGCACTTCGCACTACGCGAGCTACGCGTAGCTTCGCAAAGTGCATAGTGCACTGTGCAAGATGCTGTTCCCACTGTGCAATCAGTGCAAACTGCATCTTGCACAGTGCAAGCGGTCGTTTTCTGCTGCTCGAGTAGATTTCTAATCGAGCGGCAGCTTTCTTAACGCGGACTGGTAGTTTCTCATCGTGAGCAGTCATGAGCATACTCGACCACTCGCAATGAGAAACCTGACCTCCTCGCGTTGGGAAGCTCGCCGGGAGGTTTATTTTCCATGCTCGTGATCGGCAACTTGATCTTGCTGATTGCGAACAAGGAAAAAGTCTTGCCGGGATGTCATTTTGCTTGCTGCAAAAATGACCGCTGCACTACACTACGCTACGCGTGTTTGCACTGTGTTTGCACTGTGCTACGTGCAATTCGCGTAGAGAGAAGTAGCGCAAACTTAGCAAACTACACAAACGTAGCGTAGTGCTTTGCCCAGGCTTATTCAATATTCCCAAGCATGATCACTTTCGACTAGGGAAATATTTCATCCCAAGAAACAATTTTGAGTTCATCAATATACAGTAACAAGGAATGGATTGATATCATCTTAGGCAAAGAATAATGGAGACGAGGGTCAGTAACAACAATTAATTCACAGTTTCACAGCACAATCTTGTCTGCACTAAAACATTTATTGTTTAAATAGTGTTGTATAGTCCCAAAGTATTGGTATTGTCCTCTGTGATGTCAACAAACTCCCTGGTAACTTGAACAAGCAAATATCATTACATTTTATGTGGTAGCTATCATGTAAGAAGCAACTTATGTTGTTGAGATTTGTAGAACCTTCTAATTTACAATTGTGAGTTCATAAAACAATCAAAATCTGCATTTCTAAAATGGTGGTCACAGACGGGAGCCAGGCAACTCCCTGGCACTCTAGTGCCTGCAAGGAAAGAAACAAAACACTAATGGATGAGGTCCACGCTGTCACAGAAGCTGCGTGGATGCGCTTGTGGGCTGGCTTTGTTGCCTGAATTCTGAAGGTGGGCCCACGCTGTCACAGAAGGCTGCACGGATGCACTTGTTGGGCGGCTTTGTAGCCTGGCATCTGAGGTTGGGTTAGAAGGTCATAATGGGGTGTGGCCAGAAGCACCAGGGCAAAACAAACCATGAGGGCAAAGAAAATGTCCAACTGGGGTCCAGCTACTCCGGCTACACTCACAAGCTCCCTTGTGAGACGTAGCTACTGTGAATTATAAACAAGTTAAAAGAAAGGTGGGTAAATAAAAGCATGAAAAGATCAAAATCCGCATTTCCAAGATGGCAGTTACAGTCAGGAGCCAGGCAATTCCCCGGCACTCTAGTGCCTGTAAGGAAAGAAACAAAACACTAATGGATGAGGTCCACACTGTCACAGAAGGCTGGGTGGACGCGCTTGTAGGCTGACTTTGTAGTCTTGCATCTGAGGGTGGGTTTGTATCTGAGGGGCTTTGGCCATCTACCTGCAGTGTTGCACACTTTAGCTTGGTTTTGGCAACAGGCAACAAACTCCTGTTGACTATGCAGGATAGGCATCAAACAATTCAACCACATTTTATGTTTTGCCCCACACTTTTAACTGAAAAGAGGGTTCTCCTAAGAATGCCATGTAACATCAGGAGCATTTGCTCATGCACCCAACCAGTTCTAGCCTGCTTTAATTCCCTGCAAACTGACAATTCACCAAATTGAATAGTGGACCAAAATCTAAAGGTGGCAGAAGTATCCCCACCCCTGGTTCAACAATGAAAGATCTATGATACTTTATTTTTTCTTGTTGTTTGTTTAATTGACAGGTTTTTATTACTCTTATAGAGATTTGCAATGGAAGAATACTGCTCCTTCGGATCAATATTTTTTATTTTTTTAAATTAATAAAACTGACTTCAGGTTGCATGTATTTAACATATTCAGCCAGTAAAATGTTTGCTCTGGTGTCAGAAAGCCTACAGAGTCTAGCAGTGGTGGTATTCATTTGGTTAAACCACTTAGAATTTGTAAAGGCTATGCCTTTTTTTAATTGAATTTAGTAATGCTCAGTGTGAACTAAGACCTCTTACCGCAGCTGTAATAGGTAAAGTAAAGCAAGCATTGTTGGTAGTATGAAATGACTCTTTAGTCAGAAAATGACAACCATTACAACGTGTATGTACCTTCTAACCTCAAGTAAATAACTTCAGCAATACGCGCCACCAACTGTGCAGATATTATCATTAAACATGGTCATTAAAGTATTCTAAAACTGCACACATTTTCTCTACAAGCATCATCTTATCAATCTTTGGAAATGTACATTATGTCCAAATTCAGTTTCCAAGTCATGGCACAGTATATAGTGTAGAAACTATTCCCATGATATGGAAAGTTAAATATTGCCTGTGTACTGCAGCACTTCTTGTGCCTTCCACTAGTGTGACAAGGAGAACATGACTTCAGGCCTGCCAACATAGCTGGCTGCTGCAGTTTAGACCTGCAGTTCGACCTACTAAAATCATCTGCTTGACAGGTCCAAACCTCCCTTTGAAATACTAATAAGCCTCCCAATGTAGGTCTTGTAGACCAAAAGGCAGGATGTATAGTAATTAAAAATTGCACATGTAAAAATGTAACGTGACCAGGGCGCTGAACCAAATGGGTGCCACACATTTAGTACGCCAGGATTTTTTGCTTTTTGACCACCTGTTTTTTGGACCTGCATTGTGGGCAGTAATTGGACTCTGCACGTTTATCGCCAGTGTCCTCCTTTTAAGATAAGCATGCTGTAGCACAGTTAGGGTAAGAGGTATTGGAATGGTTACACAAACCAGTATGCACATGTGTGCATAAATGTGTGTACTGCACAACAATGACTGCAGTTGTGTGCAGTCTCATAGCTTCACACAGGTTACTTGGCTGTGGCATCTTGCCTGTGGCAATTTCAAACTGCAATTTCGACCTGTCAAAATACCCATTTTGATAGGCCTAAACATTCCTTATGAATATTATTAAGACACCCATATATAAGCTTTAATGCTCATAAAGGATGGGTTTACAGTGTTTAAAAGTAGAACATGTACAGATTAATACTAAATGTGTCCTTAAAGTGAAATGTCCCCCCAAAAGATTTTCAATGTAGCAAGGCTGGCTGCTGCCATAGGGAATCATTTGGATACATTGTTACATTTATTAAATGCAAATTTCAGATTGGTAGCAGGTAGAGAAATATTTCAAGGACTCATTTTGATCCACATTTAAAATCCAATTTATTGGTAAAATCAAATCTTGTCTACTTACTTGGCAAAATACTTTTACAAAGTTGGCATTTTCCTGGCAAAGGCAAAAATGCCTTCTTGCCAGTGTCAAAGGTCACCTGACTGTTAATGGCTTTCCTGCGGTGTGATGTGTATTGACAGTAAGCAGTGGGGCTCTTGAGTGTGGAGAGATGTGGGTCTTTCTGACAGGATGTCCATTTGCAAACTGACCTTCATATCTTGCTCTTCCTATGCCTCTTTGAGCCACTATCCGAAATTGCAACTACCATAGAGAAAATTTGAAATCTGTTCCATCACTGACAAAATGGTGATAGATCTTGCTGTACATGGCATTTAAGAGTTCACATGGTTTCTTATGACTATTACAAAAACATCCCAGGAAGGTTAATGGGCAGGCCTTCAATATTAACCAATGGTGTAGTTTGCGAAGTAGCGCTACGCGTAGCTACGCAAAGTGCACTTCGCACTACGCGAGCTACGCGTAGCTTCGCAAAGTGCATAGTGCACTGTGCAAGATGCTGTTCGCACTGTGCAATCAGTGCAAACTGCATCTTGCACAGTGCAAGCGGTCGTTTTCTGCTGCTCGAGTAGATTTCTAATTGAACGGCAGCTTTCTCAACGCGGACTGGTAGTTTCTCATCGTGAGCAGTCATGAGCATACTCGACCACTTGCAATGAGAAACCTGACCTCCTCGCGTTGGGAAGCTCGCCGGGAGGTTTATTTTCCACGCTCGTGATCGGTAACTTGATCTTGCTGATCGCGAACGAGGAAAAGTCTTGCCGGGATGTCATTTTGCTTGCTGCAAAAATGACCGCTGCACTACACTACGCTACGCGTGTTTGCACTGTGTTTGCACTGTGCTACGTGCAATTCGCATAGAGAGAAGTAGCGCAAACTTCGCAAACTACGCAAACGTAGCGTAGTGCTTTGCCCAGGCTTATTCAATATTCCCAAGCATGATCACTTTCGACTAGGGAAATATTTCATCCCAAGAAACAATTTTGAGTTCATCAATATACAGTAACAAGGAATGGATTGATATCATCTTAGGCAAAAAATAAAGGAGACGAGGGTCAGTAACAACAATTAATTCACAGTTTCACAGCACAATCTTGTCAGCACTAAAACATTTATTGTTTAAATAGTTTTGTATAGTCCCAAAGTCTTGGTATTGTCCTCTGTGATGTCAACAAACTCCCTGGTAACTTGAACAAGCAAATATCATTACATTTTATGTGGCAGCTATCATGTAAGAAGCAACTTATGTTGTTGAGATTTGTAGAACCTTCTAATTTACAATTGTGAGTTCAGAGGTGGGACATATTTTGTGAGGAGAAAATCTTTGCTTATGAAGTGGTGCCAAAGGATTGACTGGCTTTTGCATTTTCTATTACAAATGCAATTATTTTTGCTGGGGATAACTTTTTGAGCTCCAATATTTGAAGTCTGATGGCTCCTTCTATTGACACATGGGAGCAGCTGCTGAGCGTTTTCGGGTCCATACTGGAATCTGGGGGAGATCTGCGGCTACATTGAGTATCTACCAGAAAGAGTGTTACTGATTGTATTGGAAAATGGTTTATTTGTAGTGATAAGTAGGGACCTACCACTAGTTATAAGGCCACAAACACAATAAAAGGTTCAGTCAAGGTCTCAATAAATTAGTCCCTTGCTTAACCCTTGGTAGCTGACTGCGAGCAGGCAGGCGTAACTTAGGAGACAGGTGTGTAAAGCATTTAAAAACAATTACAATAAACAAGACACAAAACACAATAAAAATCCAACACCAATTTATAAAAATTAGAAATATTTGTATGATTAAAATGACAGCACAACAACAAATATTCAATGTAGGGAGCCAGAGATCTACATTTGGAAACATTTAAAGAAAACTAGTGCTAAGAAGCAAATAGTGCACAAGCATTTGAAAAAGGTTAAGCTGGACTGGGACAATGTCACCACAATGTAACCCTTTTACACGTACTTCCAAATGTTGTTCTTGATGCAGAAAAGGGTCCACAACTCCAACCAAGGATCCAGAACTGTTGATTTGCTGCTTGGTGTTTTGAGACTACAATTAACACAATGCAACTGCTCAAATTATTTAAAAGTCCACTGGATGTTATTCAGCTGGGTTATTCTTAGTGGAGTTGATGTAGGTGACTTCTTGAAGCTTTTTTGCATCTGTTGCTTTCTAGGAGTCCACTCCTTAAACTTTAAAGCAAGACAAAGTCCTCTTTTCTGAAGCCCAGAGTGTGCAGTAGGTGCAGTCCTTATGAGTGTAGTCTTCTCTAGTGCAGACCAGGGGTTCAGCACGGCAGTCCTTCTTCTTGTTTATTTTGGGTCTTTGAAGTGTCCACAACACCACTTCAAGGGCCTAGAAGTTCTGAGATGGTCCTTCGGAATTTGGGACTATGCATCCCAGAATGCACGTGACAAAATCCTTAAAGGTTAGGATGGGTTCTTCTAGGTGGAGATGATGCATGTGGAGCTCTATTAACCTGTTGCTTCCAGGAAGTCCACTCCTTCCACTTATTAAGCAAGGCAAAGTCTTTTAGGGCTGTAGCTCCAAGTGTGCAGCAGGTGCCGCCGTCCAGAGTGCAATCCTTTGGGTTGCAGACCAGGGTTCCATCAGGTCAGTCCTTCTCCTTTCAGTTACAGGCAGGGATCTTTTGTAGCTTTTTGGTACCTGTTAATTCTTTTCAAACAAGGCAAAGTTCTTAGGGCTGTCGTTTCAAAGTGGTCAGCAGGTGCAGTCCTTATGAGTGCAGTCCTCTTGTGGTGCAGACCAGGGGTTCCAGCAAGGCAATCATTCTCTTGATTTTTCCAGGCAGGGATCTGATTTGGCTAGGGAGCTCTTACAATTTTATCCAGTGTTCTTGGGTGACAAGCAGGAGGGCACCCCTGACAAATAGGGTGCAGGGTGCAACCCTCAGGTCTGACCACTTCCTCCAAAGTGTGGCATATTCTTGACGTAGAAAGCCCCATTCTTCCAAAATACAACACAAAAGAAACTTTCTCCTGAAGGTTAAAATCTGGATAAGCCATTCCGCTGGTGTGGCTAAGTTACCTATAACATTCTGGGTTAGAGAAAAAAAAGAGGCAGGGGTCCAAGCATCTGGCGTTGTCCAGGTAGGGATGGGCGCAGACAGGCTTACCATTTCCCAAAATGGCAGCGGTCCATAGGTACACAGTATGTAGGGGCCTGCAGCAAACAGCACAACAGCCACAATGGTGACGCTTCTCAACTGGAGTTGTCTTCATTGTTGATGTTAGATGTAGCCCTTTCAGCACTTTTCTACCTGGTGCTTAGAAGTGAGTCCCCTCCTTGTTCTTTAAGGCAGGCAAAGCCCTTTTGCTGGACCCTTAGACTGCACATGAGAGGTCTGCACTCATAAGGACTGCACCTGCTGCACTCACAAGGCACAACAAAAGGGTTTTGCCTGTCCAAAAGGGCAAGGAGTGGACTCCCTGATCAGAAACAAGTAGAAAATTGCTGGAAGAGCTTCCCTGCAATATCAGCAATGAGGACAAATCTAGCTGTTAAGCTGCACCTGGGTTTTACTGGGATTGAACCGGTACAATGTGGGAGTTTTAGTCCCAGACCCCAGGAGACCAACCAGAGCATCTGAACCCTTGGCTGATGCTGTGAACCCCTTTCCTGCATCAAAAAACACTGCTTGAAGTAAGTGTAAAAGTATTACATCATGGGAGGCTTGAACTGTGGACTTTGTAGTCGTCCAGCGCAACCTTTCTTAACCTTTTGAGCACTGTTTGCTTCTAAGCATTAGTTTTACTTCTAATCTTTACACATTCTTATCTCTGGTTCCCTATATTCTTTTCTTGTTGTTCTGGTGTCGTTTTAATCTGCCCTCTACCAAAGGTTGAGCAAGGTAAACATTTATTGAAAACTTGACTTGACCTTATATTGTGATTATGGCCTTATTACTAGTGGTATGTACCTACCTACCCCTACCAATTAACTAACTTCCAACAGAATATAAGTAACTTGTTTTTCTTGTCTCTGTCTAGTCACAAGCTTCTTGCATACAAGGAGAAGGAGGCTATTTATGAGCATGTGAAGAGGCATGGAGTGATAATCCTAGAAAGGTGATATGGCCCTTAAGTGCTAACGTTCTTATTAACAGTAAGTACTGCTGCCATTGTGGGGTATAAAAGAATGAATAGGTATACACAATTTAGTGGTTGATCTCACAGTTTTCAACTATCTGGATGCCACACATCACCCAAATAATTCAATTGTTTCACCTTTACCCTGTATCCTGATTCTTGTTTAAGTCATGTGATTCTTACTCATGTGCTAAACACAATAAATACATTAGGATATTCATCAGGACCTCCCTCTGTGGAGAATGTTCAGGTTTGATGATGCACAATTGTGGGCAATCTAAAAATATGCATGTGTTGTTGTCGTATAAAATTACATTTGTTCTTGGAGATCATGCTTCTTGTGGGCAAGACTCCTGCGAAATTCGGAGTTTACCTCCTCCCTCTCTGCAAAGCCAATTGTCTTAAACATGCACATCACCTTCCCCTGTCACCCAGTGATGGTGTTACTTTCCTATTGCCCTTACACATGTGCTGCTTTCCAATCTTGCATATACTTGTTAGAAAAATCAAATATACGTTTCATTCTACTTGCAGTGAGCCAGTCTGCTTTACATCGTATGCTCGTGAATTGGGAAAACCGGTGATGAGGAAAAACGTCCATTGTGCAGGTTTCTATACAAATAAGTGAACACCATTGATAATCAAGTCATTTTTTGTTCGATCTCTTTCCAATAATTCAGGAACCACATACAATTACACTGGGCATGTTACGGCAGGTATGTGTGCATCTCATTCTCACCCCATTCATTTACATTCCAGTGTCACCAGTGGAAAAATTGTAGCATGTAGCCTAACCAAGCAGTGCGGCAAATATGTGCAGCATGTCTGCTGAGCAAGTCAACAGTCTCAAGACAGGGACATTTTGGGGCTTTCTTCAGGATAAATCTGTAACAGTTTAACTGCAGTGGCGGTCTTACCAGAAATTATGTTTGAAGCAAAGCTTTTTATTTCTCCATCAGTGATATGCTTCCTCCATTTTCTCCGATGTCAGCTTGGAGTTTCCTAGACATGTTCTTTAAGCACAGTTGAGGGTGATAGTTTAAGAGACTGCAGCAGAAAACATTTTAAGAATCACACAGGACAATGCTCTGTGCTGCTTACTATGAGGTTTTTGCAGTCCCTTTCACTTTAGGACCTTCTGTCTGAAGTAACAGGGAAGATCAGACTGAAGAATCATTGAGCCTAATTTGAACCATGCAGGTGACTGGCAACACCGCTGCCATGATATTAGTGTTGCTGCACCAGTAGTAAGTGTGTTCAGGTCTGAGCAGCACGCCTTTAACAATGCTGATACTTCAGCTATGGTCCACCCACCCCCCTCATTCAATAGGTTTTTGATGTGGTTGACAAACGATTGTACCATGTTATTATGGCAGCATTCCACTTGTGATGCCACCAGCGACCCAATGGCCCTGAAAATAATGACATGGAATGTCAGTGGTCTGAACGATTGTAATAAGTGGAGAGCAGTGTTGGTTTATGCGAAATGACACACCCCAATGTGCTCATACTGCAGGAGATGGACCTCCATGGTACCCGATGCCCCTTCTTGTCCCTTTATAAATATGATCTGGTCTACCACGCTGGTTGCACTAGGGGCTCCCGCGGAGCAGTGAAAAAGTTATTGGGCCTAAGTCCATACATGGAATTAAACCATGTAAACAACAAGTTATCATTGCAGACACTCTGCATGACCCTGCACAGTAGACTACAAAACAAACAATCCTATGACTGCACCATTCAAATCTCTGAGCAGGTGTTCCGCAAAATAGGGTTTCCACAGGACACACAATGTACAATTTCAATTTTCATTCATTAACAGGCCAGCAAAGCACTTGTTTTACCTACTTTGCACTCTGTGACTTGCAGTCCATGCTGTCTCCTTATAAAAACATAATTATAAGTGGCAGAATACAAACACAAAATAACATGCACTGGATGAACTCCCATACATGAGCCTGAAAAACATGAGTGCTGCACAATTTCAGGCTTATCAGCACCCACGTGAAAACAGGACACAACGTAGGCTTTGAGTTAATGAAATACTGCATGCTGGGACTTGTAGTCTACACATTCTTCTACTTACACTAATGATAAATATTGTTTTAGGAAACTCAAGGGCTGGAAATGGTGTCCCAACATATAAAGCAGTGTGACAACTCAGTGTACAATACATCCATAGCCAAGCATTTCTTATTGTAAACACAAATAGCATCCACATTTTGAATGCAATGCCTGCTGGCTGTCTTTCCAAACATCCACTCAAGTAGGAGAAAAAAGCAGATTGGCTTACCAAATTGATGTAGCAGAACAAGAAACAACATAACTGGGAGAAAAAAGGTATTCTTAATTGAAAAACTGAAAGTGGCCATGATCTGGCACCAGAGAACAAGGAGTAGCAGTAGTTCACACTTTTCTTAACTCTTTCCTTTCCACAGGAGTCAACACAAGGGCTGTATGTACATAAGCCTTACTTACGCTACCACACATCATCTGGAACTTCATGAGATGGGCAGTGCAGCTATCAAAAAGTGCTTGACTGTGTCTCACTGTCTCAGAGTGAAGCAATCAGACATGAGGATGTTTAACTTTATTTATAATAGAATACATTATGTAAAGGGGCCTCAAAGTGGGTGGGTGTGGCTTCAACACTCATGCAGCAGCCGCTGCTGCCATGGAGTAGCTATCCTGATCCACAAATGCTTACCAATGGTGATTACCCTTAGTGTGGCAGACCCACAAGACCATGGCCGGACTGGCCGTAGCGGGCACCGGGCAATCCCCCGGTGCGCCGCACGGGTGGGGGCCGGTTTTGGGCCGGTTTTGGGCCCATGGGGGCCGTTTTTGTTACAGGGCCGTTTTTGCAGCATGGCTGCAAAATCGGCCCTGTAACAAAATCAGCCGAAAACCGGCCCTGACAAAGAGCTCGGCGGCACCCCCAAGTCCTGGGGGGGCCGGCCGAGCACTTTGCCAGGGCCGGTTTTGGTTCCCAGTCCGGCCCTGCACAAGACAGTTATATCACAGTGGAGGGGGAGAACGCTGGGCAGGCTAACAATATGCTGAGTGTTTAGGTTCCTCCCGAGATGTTGGACTCGCTACAAGAGGTATTTAACCGCTTTCCTAGGGGTGTCACTGTGGTGGATTGGGATTTCAATACGACTATGTCATCAGACAAAGATGGCTCAAAGGCTTTGGATTGGGCATCTGGCCTTGACATGTGTGATGTCTGGTGTACCTGTAACGGCCACGTGCAGGCTTATACTGACAGATCAGCTGCACAAAAGACCAGATCACATATTGAGTATGCAGTTCTGCTTGCCACAGACTTACTACACACCATGGGGTCATACATCCTCCCCAAGGATATCTTGGATCATGCCCTGATCACTATTTAACTGGGCGGGGTGCATGAGGAGAGTGTCTGGTCTGGCGCCTTAACTCCATACACCCTGAGGACAATGACGCAGGGTTCTTGCTGCTGCAGGAGTTAGACGCCTTGCTGGCACTGAATGTAGATTCAGTGGGCTCCCTAGTATTACTTTGGGCTGCAGACAAAGCATACATGCAAACGATTCATTGCACAAATATTTGCACTTGAGATCAGCAGAAGTTATTGCAGATTGAGGAGCTGGCAGCCTACATATCGCTGGCGGAAGAACGTTCAGCTTCATATGTAGCTGAACCGCCTTAACTGGCACTGGATGGGCTCTCACTAACAGCTCCGCCTCGACTAAGCAAGTTTATAATGGGTGCCCTCTCACAGTAGAGTTACAGTTCTGTAATGGCTGGCAACAAGCTGCTTGGGCGAACAAAGTGCACTTTATATGTGCATTGCCCGTGACCACTACGCGAGTACTCCTCCCCATTGATTGCCACCATGAGGGTATGCAGGTGCAAGTATGTAAATGTGAAGATCTTGATGAACCACTCACCCTTGAAGAAATCGACACAGCCCTTTCAGATACAAATCCCGGCTAGACACCAGGACCTGACGGCTTCCCAGTAGAGTATTACCGGAATTTCCAGAGATCGTTACTGCCCCATTTACTTCCCCTTTACAATGAGGCAATTGACAAAGTCCACTTTCCGGCGGAGTTGAATGAGGTGACTACAGTGGTCCTCCACAAGGCGTGCGTTCTCCAGTGAACTACGTGTCTTATTGCTTGATCTTCCTTTTTAATTCTGAGCCTAAGATATATGCCATGGTGTTATCCAATCAACTCCTCAGGGTCATTCAGGTGTTGGGACACGTAGAGTACAGGCGACGGTGGTATAACTTCACCTGCTGCTGGGGTCTAACAGCTTTGTCCTCATAGACTTTGAAAAGACTTTTGACTCCCTCGATTTGGATTTCCAGTGGGACACACTTGATCACCTGTGCTTCAGTCCCCAATTTAAGTGCAGACAATTTTACTGCCCCATGGTCAAATTCGAATGAAAGGGTTGCTTTTGCAGGCATTTAAGATTCAGTCGGGAACCGGGCAAGGTGCCTCTCATCTCCTCTACTTTTCTCTCTTGCGATCAAAACTCTATTTGTGTGGCTTTGTCGCAATGCACAATTACAGGGGTTCTGGTTAGGGCATTGGGGAAGACTGCATCACTCTGTACGCTGATGTGTTGCTCTTTCTGTGCGACCCAAAAGTGGTGGGCCCCAGAGTACTCCCCATGCAAGAGCTATATGGTCAGGCCTCCGGCTTGCTGGTTAATCACTCTAAGGGCCAGCTGTACATACGTTTGGCTTTGCAATTACCGAATAGAAAATGTTTGTAATTCGCTAATTGGTATTGGCAAACACTAATGGGTCTTTGACACAGTCTGCGATTCCCAGTGGGTCGCACATAATAACAATGAAGTAGGTCTCGGTTTGCTACCCATTGGGAATCGCTAAAATCACACGTATGGTTGCCTGCTGGGGTCAGCAGACGACCATGTCTGGGATTGCTTTACAACAAACAAAATATTTTAACCTGATGTCCCTGGCTGCTTGCATAAAGAGACCTAAAGCTGTGGTCCCTACTACCACTCAACATTATCACCCCGTTTAAAATTATGGAGCTACTGTGTGTTTTATATGTTCTGCAAAACTTCCCTTAAACCCTCTCCCAATTGTGGTTGAGTGCCATACAGACGCTAGTGTGCCCCTTTTTGTGGGCTCATTGGGTTCCATGCATCACCTTCTGCAAGTGTGCAAAGTCCACCTTCGATGGCGACAGGAGACTTGCAGCTTTACTACCAGGCATAACAACTTGTGGTTTTGAATGATTTCTCCATGGTGACAGAGATGACGCAGCGTACTGTGTGGGACTGTTGCCTATGTCATGAGAGACAGCTTAGGCCACAGGTATAGGTTGTCTACTACTTACTCTCTTCCTACCCTGATTATTCAGGAAATGGCAGGCAGCCATGAGGTGGACTGGATGGGGGCAGGGTTACTCTCCAAACTCCCCTTTGGAGAGGTACATGGCTACACCAGGTGGCCAGCTTGGTGGGGGTTTGTAAGTGGGACCTGATTGGCATTCTAAGGTTGGGTGTCAGGAATCAACCATGCAGTGCTTTTCAGAGTTACAGGCTGAATTCCAGTTACACTGCTCTAAAACTTTCAAATTCTTACAGCTCCAACATGCCCTGCTGTCCCCCCGGCCTTCTCTCGGGGAAGTTCTTGAATTCAGTCTCATGGAGGTAAGGTTCTCCTGGATCCCCTGGGCCAGGGAGGGGTCTCAATTGGTCCTCAATTCCATGGATTCGCTTACCACAATTCGTACCTGTTGGGAATCCTGTGTGGGCATTCTAGAGAACAGAGAATGGAGGGAGGCACTCATGGCCCTGTGAGATATGTCCATATTCACTAGACTCCGGCTAAACCAAATTAATTTCTTACATGCTATATTCATAACACCACTGGGGCTTTAGAAGACAGGTACACTTACATTGCTGCAAAGTCGACTGTGAAGACCATGCAGTCTATATGCCCTTTTGTATACGGGTACTGGTTCCGGAGTTATGGGAGTTGGACTGGTCGCAAGTCATTGGAGTTCTGTCCAAGGTTTTGGGGATATCAGTGGACTGTTCACCCCGTATTGCCCTTTTGGGACTACCGGATGATATTGGTGGGAGTTGATTTGAGAAGTATCTTCTGGGTCTAGGTACTCTACTTGCTAAATGAACCCAGAACTAGACCTCTCATTCAGCCCGGGATTGGAATCATGGCAACGGGCTATGGTCTGGTATGCTAAAATGGAAGAACCAGTGTATGAAGTGTGAGGCTGACTACAAACACCACTAGAAATAGGGCATTTGGTAGACTATTTTGGACTCCAGGGACTGTTCTGATGATCCTTGTGATGACATTCGGCTATGGGGGCTGTGGTTAGGTTGCTTTGCTCTGCCTGCCATGTTTATTGCATTTTTATAAATCTTTGCAAACCCTAAAAAATAAAAATTATAAAAAAAATATATATATTGGTGCAGATTAAAGTGTCATACTCTTAGACTGAGCTACTGTCTTGGCAATAATACAGATGTCATTAAGGCTGAAGTACCTACCTTGTTACTGCCAGTGTTCAAACACTACTCATTGCCTCTTGCCTTGCTATTTTGTAAAATTCAGCGCAAAGGATGAGGACCTTAGGCACATGTTAGTGTGCTATAAAGTAGGCGGTGTCAGCCTTTGTAGGTTGGGGAAGGTGATGTTGAGGGAAATTGTGATGCAACCAAATATTCATTATCTTTCGTCACAATGTGTGCAGACTAGTGAGGTTAAACAGTAATATATTGAATAGCCTAAGAAATGCACAATTACTTTTTCTTCAAGGACTTTTAACTTTTTTCTCATATGTAAATGTACATTTATGAATATTTACCAATCAAATAAATATGTGTGCATATTTGTATATCAATGTGGGTTTAGTGCAGGGATGCATCTGCATACCTGTGTATGTCTACGTATATATGAAAAATATATGTACATATTTGTGTGTATCTATGTGTGTAAATAGGATTGTCTTTTAGGTACCTCTACCTTTGTGTATAGTTATGTATGCTTTCCATAAGGGCATAACAATATATTTAAATATACCATATAAATTTGTAAATTCAAATTCAAAAGTACACAACATATGGATGGATGGATCTGTATATGAGGTGGTCTATATACTTGAATTTGAGGTGTTTGTAATGCACATAAAACCCACAGGCATCGAAACGCTGAGCCGGAAAAGACAGATGTGAGAAGAGTACCTACCGCAAATAAAGCTGCTATCCTAATACTAATTTGACCTGTCTCCTGAACACTAAATAGGACATTGTGCTCCTTATGTTTTTCAGGGAGAGAATCCCAGAGCCTTGTTGCTGCCACTGAGAAGATCTGATCTCCCCATCTAACTGTTCTGCTCCTGGGTATTTCCATATTTCTCCCTCCTAGAGATCATTTATGTGTATGTATATGGGTGTATGCTTCAGTTTAGAAGGATATACATACATATAAAAACCAAAAAAATGAAAAAGAACAACAAATACAATTTAACTGTCTATGTAGGACATGGGCTGGATGAGAAATAAAACACCTACTGTTGGAAGGGCCAGTAGCATCATATGAGCTTACACTAAAACACCAAATAGTCTTATTGCCCTCAAAATCCTAAGGGCAGAGAAACCATGGCTGTCTTCTAAGCATAGTTGTTATTTTATGTTGCAATGTGAGACATTGCAAGTTTGACATATTTGTATACATACATATATATATATATATATAATTCACTTAAAAAACCATAGGTTTCACACATGTTATAGTTAGCTGGACATTTCACTCGTAAAAAACCAATGAAATTCCCCCGTTATAGTTAGTGCAGGCAACCATAACTCACGCGACCACAATCCTCTGCTGATGACGTCAGATATTACATCACTGTATTTAGACACTTATTTACCCATGTCTTCTTCCATTAATCTTTAGCTATACATGTTGTAGACTTGTAAAGCGTACAGCTGCCCCAGCAACGGGGCGTCCCAGCACTGTAGACCGCTGGGGAACCCGTCCTGGCTATCCCTGTGAGATGGTCCCTTTCTGGGTATCTCCAAGGTGAAACCAGGCATCCCCGGTGTCTGTGGGGGGCCGTTGTAGAGATGAGGCAAGCTTAATGCCCAGAGTTGCCGAGTGTGTTACTGGTTAGAGTAGATACCGAGGCGAGAATTATCGAGTCCGTTTTGACACTGGTCCACGACCCTGCTGCGTCGGGAATTGAACCCTGGTCCCTGGCCGATTCTCTGCTTACGGGTCTGCCACCTCTAACCAGTGAGCCACACCTCCCCACTTATTACAAATATTTATTTTTCATAAAGACACATATGTCATCAATGATGTAATATCTGACGTCATCTGCAGATGATTGCGGTCGCGTGAGTTATAGTTGCCTGCAGTAACTATAACGGGGGAATTTCATTGGTTTTTTATGAGTGAAATGTCCAGCTAACTATAACATGTGTGAAACCTATGGGTTTTTTAAGTGAATTTGCAAGGTGTTTTAAATGCTAATTTCTAACTATAACGTGTGTGAAACCTATGGGTTTTTCAGTGAATTTGTACGGTTTTTTAAATGCTAAGTTATGTATTTATTAATTTTGTTTTTTTTCAGGTTTTTCACCGTGCGCGTAGGCTCAAGAGGAACTGCTCCCGTTCTGAGGATTTTCAAGAAGCAGCCGATGAGTCCCTATTGAGATTCAAAGATAGAGGCTATAAGAGCAAAGTGCTGCAGGAAGCAGTTGAAAAGGCAGGTGGTAGAAGTAGACAACAGCTACTCACCAAGAAACAGGTCAATGATAGCGAAATGGAGGAAGAACAATCAAAGGTCAGATTAATTATGACCTTCTCGGCAGAGGCTCACAAAATTAGGGGCCTCATTCATAAAAATTGGGGAATTCTCCAAACTGATGGGGTCCTGGGGAAATTGATCTCTCCCAATCCAGACATTACTTTCAGGAAAAGTTCCTCATTAAAAGACATTCTGGTGCGTAGTCACTTTGAGGAAAAAACAAGGACCAAACCGACTATAACCGGTTTCTTTCCTTGCATGAGTTGCAAGGCGTGTAAAAACTGCAAGAAGGTCAAAGACTATGCAGTACCAGGCAAAAAGTTTAAAAGACCTATTGACAAACTTCTCAACTGTAATTCCAGTTTTGTAATATACTGCCTGGTTTGTCCTTGTGGACTGCAATACATTGGAAGCACCATACACCCAGCAAAGAAGCGTATCCTGGAACATAAAAGAGCCATAACCAACAGGGATAAAACGTACCCAGTGGCGAGGCACTTTGCTGGGTTGCATGGTGCTAAAAGTGACAAGCTGACATATTATTGCATAGATCAAGTCCCAGCAGGAGAAAGAGGAGGGGACAGAGTCAGGTCACTGAGACAGCTTGAGGCAAAACTCATAGTGGAGCTACGCACCAAGACCCCAGGAGGGCTTAACCAGGAGGAGGAACTCTGGTCCTTTATTGGATGAAACAATGAAAATTTAAACGCTGTCCCTTAGAAACACCAACACAATGGGGAAGGATGGTATTTAACCGCTCAGATAACCATGATTAAATAACTGAAGGAAGCCCATTCAGGGCGTTATTTGTGTTAAAACTCGAGTAAGAAGCAATGAGGTATAGATACCCCAATTGGGTTATAATTAGCCGGGGGCATAAATGAATACGTTTATGTTTAACAAACATTATGTTTTTATAAATTTGAAAGCAAGATGTAAAGAATTTTGTTTATACAATTGTGAATTGCAATGCACAAATACATTTTTGATTAACAAACATTATGTTTTTACAATTTGCAAGCAACACGCAAAGTATTTTGTTTACATATTAGTGAATTATAACGTGGAACCCATAGGCTTGATGCACTAATCGAGTATTGAGTATTGCGGTATGACACAGTGTCAATATGGCCGACAAACTTCTTCCCACATTGAATATCTGTATACATGAAGTCCGCTTTTCATTTCCATTTTTTTTTTGTGATTTCAATAACCAATTGAATGCTTAAATAGAAAATGGGAACTTAGTATTATTGACATTGACGAAGGCCAGGAGGCTGAAACGCGTTTGTCAGCAGATCGTGTACAGATCGTGTTTGCAACGAATTTCAATAAATAACTGAATTGCATATTGACCAGAGTGCGCAGCAATCTTTGAAACTGTGGCTGAAATGGATTCGCGAGTTCCGCCCTCGCGGCTGGAGCACCCGCTGTGCTGACAGCAGGATAATCGACGGAAAACGTGGAACATAGCAATTGAATTTCCCGCTCCGCTACCGCAACGGAATACGCGACCAACATTTCCGAGGCTTCGTGAAAACAGCCTCGTTTGGAAGCGCCCAACGGATACCGAGGAACCCCTTCAAAGGACGAGAGAGCCGGAGACTGGTGGCAGCACCTCTGGAGGTACCGTCCTTACACGAGGAGGGTGTAGATAGAGAGACGCGCCGAGACGCGAGAGACGCGCAGACGAGCGCGAGCGGCTGTGCGGAGATCGCCCTGGTGAGTTCCCTCTGCCCTTGGCGTTTATATTCTTGTAATTGCGGCAGCAACGGCGTTTTTGGTCATAAAACAGGAACAGACATTGACTTTTAATATTCCATGCAAACACGATCATGTTCAGCGACGCTGAACGGCTAGAAGCGGCAGAGACTGTTTTTAAAGGGACAGCGCATGGGCAGAGAAGAGAAGGGGAACAGCAACCCAACACAACACCTAGTAACCTACGAGGGTGGTTCACTAGATTGGAAAGAACCTATGAGAAAGAAATAAGGAAGTGGTGGGAGGCCACTTCCCTACAACGCTACTTGGATGTGGATAGGATCCCGAAGGAGCCTCCAGGACGTCCGATAGTTTCCTCACTGGGTAGTCTATTGGAAAAGGCTTCTATCTATGTAGACTCCTTTTTGTTCCCCATGGTCAAGGACCTGAGTTCGTTTATCCTGGACACAACAGACTTCATCCGCCAGATTCAAGGGATCTCCTGGGATGATGAATTACTGTTAATATCTCTTGATATAACTAGTTTATATACAAGTATCAGACATTCACAGGGACTAGAAGCCCTTGAATTTTTCCTGAAAACCCGAGCCCTGAAGTTCCAGGAACATAACAAAATGCTATCACAAATAGTCTCATTTTGTCTGCATAACAATATTTTTCTATTTGCAGGAGAACTCTACTTACAGACACAAGGTACCGCGATGGGCACGTGCTTTGCCCCCAGCTACGCGAATCTTTTCGTGGGCTGGTGGGAGAAGCACGTGGCCTGGGCGGGTGACAATGAGATCTGGCTTGACAAAATAGCCTTATGGACTAGGTACATTGACGACCTCTTCATAGTTTGGAGAGGTACACACACAGAGGCAGAGGAATATGTGAGGGCTTTAAATGAAAATGACTATAACCTCAAGTTCACGAGTAACATCAGTGGAAAGGAGGTAGCCTTTTTGGATCTCCTGGTCTTTGTGGCAGATAATAAGCTGTGCACAAAATTGTACCGAAAGCCGACAGCAGGCAACACTGTCCTGCACTCTTGGAGCCAGCATCCCCGGAATTTGATCAATAGCATTCCGTACGGGGAGCTTTTAAGGCTCAAGAGGAACTGCTCCCGTTCTGAGGATTTTCAAGAAGCAGCCGATGAGTCCCTATTGAGATTCAAAGATAGAGGCTATAAGAGCAAAGTGCTGCAGGAAGCAGTTGAAAAGGCAGGTGGTAGAAGTAGACAAGAGCTACTCACCAAGAAACAGGTCAATGATAGCGAAATGGAGGAAGACCAATCAAAGGTCAGATTAATTATGACCTTATCGGCAGAGGCTCACAAAATTAGGGGCCTCATTCAGAAAAATTGGGGAATTCTCCAAACTGATGGGGTCCTGGGGAAATTGATCTCTCCCAATCCAGACATTACTTTCAGGAAAAGTTCCTCATTAAAAGACATTCTGGTGCGTAGTCACTTTGAGGAAAAAACAAGGACCAAACCGACTATAACCGGTTTCTTTCCTTGCATGAGTTGCAAGGCGTGTAAAAACTGCAAGAAGGTCAAAGACTATGCAGTACCAGGCAAAAAGTTTAAAAGACCTATTGACAAACTTCTCAACTGTAATTCCAGTTTTGTAATATACTGCCTGGTTTGTCCTTGTGGACTGCAATACATTGGAAGCACCATACACCCAGCAAAGAAGCGTATCCTGGAACATAAAAGAGCCATAACCAACAGGGATAAAACGTACCCAGTGGCGAGGCACTTTGCTGGGTTGCATGGTGCTAAAAGTGACAAGCTGACATATTATTGCATAGATCAAGTCCCAGCAGGAGAAAGAGGAGGGGACAGAGTCAGGTCACTGAGACAGCTTGAGGCAATACTCATAGTGGAGCTACGCACCAAGAGCCCAGGAGGGCTTAACCAGGAGGAGGAACTCTGGTCCTTTATTGGATGAAACAATGAAAATTTAAACGCTGTCCCTTAGAAACACCAACACAATGGGGAAGGATGGTATTTAACCGCTCAGATAACCATGATTAAATAACTGAAGGAAGCCCATTCAGGGCGTTATTTGTGTTAAAACTCGAGTAAGAAGCAATGAGGTATAGATACCCCAATTGGGTTATAATTAGCCGGGGGCATAAATGAATACGTTTATGTTTAACAAACATTATGTTTTTATAAATTTGAAAGCAAGATGTAAAGAATTTTGTTTATACAATTGTGAATTGCAATGCACGAATACATTTTTGATTAACAAACATTATGTTTTTACAATTTGCAAGCAACACGCAAAGTATTTTGTTTACATATTAGTGAATTATAACGTGGAACCCATAGGCTTGATGCACTAATCGAGTATTGAGTATTGCGGTATGACACAGTGTCAATATGGCCGACAAACTTCTTCCCACATTGAATATCTGTATACATGAAGTCCGCTTTTCATTTCCATTTTTTTTGTGTGATTTCAATAACCAATTGAATGCTTAAATAGAAAATGGGAACTTAGTATTATTGACATTGACGAAGGCCAGGAGGCTGAAACGCGTTTGTCAGCAGATCGTGTACAGATCGTGTTTGCAACGAATTTCAATAAATAACTGAATTGCATATTGACCAGAGTGCGCAGCAATCTTTGAAACTGTGGCTGAAATGGATTCGCGAGTTCCGCCCTCGCGGCTGGAGCACCCGCTGTGCTGAGAGCAGGATAATCGACGGAAAACGTGGAACATATATATATATATATATATATATATAGTGTATTAGGATATGCAAAGTATAATATGCTATTTATTATTATTGTTCAGCATGGTAAGGACCCGTTATTCAGTATATGTCAAGCTTCAACTGGATTATGTCCCTCCCCTTCTTCCAATTAGTTAATAAATAACATATGTGCAGTGAATCTGCATTTATTCTTTATGTCATGCTGCCATTTCATGTCTAGTAATTATAACAAATTATTTAAACCTAACCATGTACATCATTTTGGGGTCACCTGGGGGTGACAGCTGTGACCCCTGACTTCCTTCAAATGAACCCTGCCCTCAGAGGTTTCAAAATCAGTGACAGGAACACAAGGGTAGCTCTGCATTCCTGATTTGCTGCATGTTTTTAATTATGTCATAATAAAAAATATTCTGGTGCCGCTCGCAGGCTTCGACAGTGCACATTACCGGCTGGGTTTTCATTCTGCTTGTGACCTACGATTTGAGAGGACCTGCAAGGATGCTACGCTGTACCAAGGGGGAAGGCTGTTGAATCCCTCACCTTCGGGACTGCGAGGACCGCGGTGCTCAGCGCCTAATTCATTCGCCACACCTGGCTCCTCTTCCCGATCCCGCCTCCATCACCCATACAACGCCTCGCGGCCCCTGCTTCGCGGGAGCAGCTCGCAGGCTTCGACAGAGCACATTACCGGCTGGGTTTTCATTCTGCTTGTGACCTACGATTTGAGAGGACCTGCAAGGACGCTACGCTGTACCAAGGGGGAAGGCTGTTAAATCCCTCACCTTCGGGACTGCGAGGACCACGGTGCTCAGCGCCTAATTCATTCGCCACACCTGGCTCCTCTTCCCGATCCCGCCTCCATCACCCATACAACGCCTCGCGGCCCCCGCTTCGTGGGTGTCGCTCGCAGGCTTCGACAGTGCACATTACCGGCTGGGTTTTCATTCTGCTTGTGACCTACGATTTGAGGGGACCTGCAAGGACGCTACGCTGTACCAAGGGGGAAGGCTGTTGAATCCCTCACCTTCGGGACTGCGAGGACCACGGTGCTCAGCGCCTAATCCATTCGCCACACCTGGCTCCTCTTCCCGATTCCGCCTCCATCACCCATACAACGCCTGGCGGCCCCCGCTTCGCGGGAGCCGCTCGCAGGCTTCGACAGTGCACATTACCGTCTGGGTTTTCATTCTGCTTGTGACCTACGATTTGAGAGGACCTGCAAGGATGCTACGCTGTACCAAGGGGGAAGGCTGTTGAATCCCTCACTTTCGGGACTGCGAGGACCACGGTGCTCAGCGCCTAATTCATTCGCCACACCTGGCTCCTGTTCCCGATCCCGCCTCCATCACCCATACAACGCCTCGCGGCCCCCGCTGTGCGGGGGCCGCTCGCAGGCTTCGACAGTGCACATTACCGGCTGGGTTTTCATTCTGCTTGTGACCTACGATTTGAGAGGACCTGCAAGGACGCTACGCTGTACCAAGGGGGAAGGCTGTTGAATCCCTCACCTTTGGGACTGGGAGGACCACGGTGCTTAGCGCCTAATTCATTCGCCACACCTGGCTCCTCTTCCCGATCCCGCCCCATCTTGCCCTCCCACTCATTAACAAGGCCCCTCCCAAACGCGCTAGCGGAACGCGCGCGGGACGTAGCTCGGGGCGAAGATCGGGCAAAGAGCGGGCCGTTTGAGGCCATTCGTAGACAGCCGTGGACGAGACGGGCCACCCCTCCAAGTTTGACTTTTATTTATTTATGTGATACAAATACTTGTGCAACTGTGAGTTTATGTTTTATCATTATCCGGTTGATAGCCGTTCGCAGTAGCTGCTATGTTATTCTAGTGTTTTACCCTAACGTGATTTCTGGTACCTGCATCATCTTGTATTCCTAGGTCCATTGTCACTTCCTCTGGCTACCCTCCCTATTGCTTGCTCTTTATCCTTGAGGATGACTTCCTTAAGGTCTGGTAAGAAGATTGTGCAGGGTAGTATTGGGGGTCGTGTAACAGGGACTCTTGATAACTTTATTACAAGAGCAGCTCGGGTCCTTGAACAAGAAATTATTTTAACAGAAAAAAGACTGTCTTTACAAATCTCAGCTAAGAGATCGTCCCTTGGTAACATCATGGCAGCCACTTCCCCCGAATGTAGGCAGCCCCAACCTGTTTCCGACTTGCTACCTAGTAACGTGCAAGGGTCGCTGGATATATCAGCACTGAGTTCTCTGGAAAACATCCCCGATATCATAAATATTTCTGAACCTAGTGGCTTACCCACAAATACTAGTGTTATTCTCTCACAGCCCACTATTGAGCAGTCATGCATAGACACCCCGACCTTGGGTAGAAAGTCCCAGTCTATCCTTGGGAAAAGAAAACGTGTGGGAGTGCCCTTCAAGGGTAGACGTGCAAAAGTGTCAAAAGTGTCTAAATTGTCCAAACCTGCCAACCCACGTCATGCTCCCCATTCCCATTTGCTTTGTAGCACTCCTCCTGTTGTTGGGAGTCTTATGTCATCTCATTCTCCCACTACTCTGCCTAATGTCAACTCCCTGCCCTCTGGCTTTTCCGAGCTTGTGGAGCAACTACTTAAATCTTTCTTTCTACCGTTATACGAGAGAGTCAATCGACTCTCTACTTCCATTGGGAAAATAGAGAGTATGGTGCTCACTAACACGTCCTTACTGGAGAAGATTATAGTGACTCCATCTGGCTCTAAGATTTTCCCAACCTCTGATATAGCTGATAAAACGGGGATTGTTCCTAATGGTATTACTCCTTTGGTTAGTGTACCTTCCCATTCCCATGCTCATAAAGATCATGTCGTGGAAGTATCCCACACACCTGTTAGTACTGTTACGCCCAATGAACCAGCTAGAAATGCCGTTATTAATAAGAGTAATATCACAACCAGACAGCCCATTACTGAGGGTGATGGTCCTTTCTTAAAACTCCCATGTATTAATCTTCCTCCAGAGTCGCTGCCATATACTGTCATCATGGTAGGTGTTCCAAGGCTCCCCCAGGCAAAGATTGAGTCCCATAGCGAGCTGAAGAACAAAGTAATTCACTGGCTAAATGGAAATAGGCCACTGCCGGCTAGATTATGTGCCGAGATCCTGACTGTACGTAGGGTGAGCTGGTTGGGCAATGGGGTTAAGAAAGTGGAGGGAGATTGTGTGATTATTAACTTTCGGGACCCAAGGGTGGTGAGTCATATATGTTCCCATCCCAAAACCGCGAGTGTCACTGGAATAAGTACTCTGGATTTGTCATACTTCTACCCTCTTGTCCCATGTGTTATTCCCTGTGACATGTCTACTGGTTGGGAAAGGGTTAACAGGGGCTTTCGTCTTCAGCCCGGATTTTATTTCCATCTCCCACTGTCTAATTTCTTTGCCCCCTTGAATACTTTAGAAAGGGTTGATTGACCGTCATCAAACCTACTCAATTTGGGTTGTGCGAGTAAGGCCCCTGCTGGCCCTGAATGTTCCGGGATTGTAAGTTGGGGTGGGCCAAGGGGGTACACTTGGGTTCGGGTATCTTGTATCCCAACTATGCTTGTGTTTTACAAAATGTCCCCCTTAGAAATTCTGATTCCTTATTACCAGTTTTGGAGTGTCTAGATAATCCTCAGGGCACTAGCCCTGTTAACTCCAATCCATCGAGACGGTACCCGTACCCGTTTGTCGCATATCGACAGACCATCAACTATACACACTGATCCTTGTGTCCTTGAGATTGAGTGTATGGGACCTGGTATTACCGTAACCCACCCAGCCATTCTGGGTTCCCTACCTGCCCCCCTGCTGGTTGACTCTACTAGCTCCCCCCTCTCACTTTGGCCTCATGGAATATTGCTGGTCTCCGTAGTAAAATAATAACGGAAGATTGGTCTGCTTGGGCAACTATCCACGATATCCTTGTATTTCAGGAAACGTGGGCTGTGGACCCTATTTATTTTTCTGGGTATGTAAACTTTCATAAGGGGGCTTCCAGTGGAACAAGGGGCCGTCCTTCGGGCGGTCTCTGCATATGGGTAAGGCAAACTCTCAAGTACAGACTCACTGAATTGGCCATTGATAGCCCCGACATATTGATCAGCACATTGCAACTCAATGACGACCCTGACATCCTGATTATAAATGTATATAACAGGGGCCTTCCAGGTGGGCGTGGCACAAACACCTTTTTACAACTGGATGGGTTTTTGGACACCGTCAATACATGTACTAATGTGGTAATAGTGGGTGATTTAAATTGTTGTTTTGAGCCTCTGCATATTGCTTGGGATTCACTCACATTGGAAGTGGATGCAATTTTGAACATCCCACCTCTTGATCTCCCCCCTATCAAGAGGTGGACCGAATCTGCTATCCAGTGGATGAGTTTATGTATGGAGCGTGGTTTCAGGGCTGCCAACGGAGGGACCCCATCCGATAAAAATCGCAAGGAGACCTTTTCTGATGGTCGTCGTCGTAGTAGTAGAATCGATTATGCCCTAATCAAAGTGGAGTTTTGGTCCACATTATGCGATATGGTGGTTCTAGACCGCCCCCGAGAGCGACCATAATCACTTAGTTCTGAGTTTCTTGTTTTGTCCAGCCCATAGAAACAAACCGTCAGAGATAGCGACTGCCGATGCCCTCCTAACTAACAACCAACGGAGAGTGCGCTGGGAAAAGGTTGCCATTGATAGTGTAGTACTCTCTGAGATCAGCTCAAAAGTCTCTTGTGCATTGGAAGACTTACAGTCTCTTCGGAGCCCTGAGGATGTCATTGGTGAGTCTACTCACATACATGAAAATCTATTTTTTGGCCTTAAGTCTCTTTTTTCCAAACCTTGCAAGGTCAACAAATCATTCACTCCAAAGCCAAATTCTTGGTATAATAAAGCTTGCCGTGAGTCTTATAGCAAACTGAAATCTGCTATTAAAACTAAAAACCAGGCTATTATTAGACTAGCCAGGAAAGACTATAGCAAGGCTAAAGTTCTGGCCAAACAAGATTGGGATAATGATCACTGGAATGACCTTTTGGCTGCTAGTAAACAAAGGAATTTAACTTTGTTCTGGCATATCGTGAAGTGGGGCAACTCCCCGAGTACGCAGGTCCCTTCTAATCATGTATTCCCAGATATCTGTGTGTCGCACTTTGAGTCTCAGTTCTCGGATACCAATCTGGTCGAAGCGATCGCCTCTTCCTCTATTCGGGATTTTTCCACTTCCCTGAATTTTAAATTCGATTGTGAAGAGGTTGAGATGGCTCTAACCAAGGTGCCTAGTGGCAAGGCACCGGGTATAGACTGTGTTCCCGCGGATCTCTTCAAATTCGATCGTGGCAATTGGGTGCCTTACATTGCACTCATGGCAACTGCTATAGCCAAGGGGGCTGCCATTCCTGAATCTTGGAAGGGCGCTGAGATTCTGCCCATCTTTAAGAAAGGTGATCGCTCCTGCCCGGGGAACTATCGCCCGATTAGTTTAATTGATTCTGTTCAAAAAATTATTGCAAGAATGATCCTAGCAAGAATCCAGTCTTGGATCGAGCAGGAGGATATCATCTCGCCCCTGCAGGCCGGTTTCAGACCCTGCACTAGTACCATCGACCAGGCGTTCAAGTTTCAACTGATCGTCTGGAAAACGGTTTATCTTTGTGGTGGTACTCTATATGCTGCTTTTGTCGATCTTCGGTCAGCATTTGACCTAGTCAATAGGACTAAACTGTGGGGGGCATTAGCGGAGCTGGGGATGCCTGCTGATCTTTTGAACATCGTCATCAGGTTGCATGAAAATAACTTTGCACAAGTTTGATGGGGGAATCAAGGGCAGGTCACTGATAGATTCAAAGTTAGTAGGGGCGTCAGGCAAGGGTGCGTCCTTGCGCCCACTCTATTTCTGTTATTCATAAATAGAGTTGTGCAGTATTTTTCTTCTACATCCACGCCCCTATGCTGGGTGGTACCAAAATTCCACTCCTCATGTTTGCCGATGACACCCTACTCCTATCCCAGACTTTGTCTGGGCTACAGGTGGCTTTGAATGTATTTGCCAACTTTTGCTCTGACTTTGACCTGTTAGTTAATGTTTCCAAAACCAAATACATGGTCTTTAACAAAGGGAGATGTGTGAAAGGCCATGTGTCTATGAATAATGATTTACTTGAACCTTATGGCTACCTCTCTGCCAAATTTCACGTAATTCTATTCAGCCGTTCGGGCTGTAGCTGCGACTAAAGGTCCTATGGAAAAATGCATGGGGAAAACACGTTTTGGGGTCCCCCCCTTTTTCTTGGCCCCCGCTTGACGAATCACCCCAAGACTTTCAGGGTAGGAGCTGAACGGAGCGCCTCATTAGTTTTTAAAATTTCGTGAGGATTCGTCAACCGGCGCCAAAGTTATTCAAAATAGAATTTTTAGATTTCCTATGGAAACTAGGTTGTAACTATAACTATAACTGGCGACCGCCAGTAGATAATATATATATATATATATATTCACTAGAAAAAACACTGGTTTCAGGGACGTTATAGTTATTTGGACATTTCACTCATATAAAACCAGAGAAATTCGGCCATTATAGCGCCCCCGCATTGCACTGCTTATGACATCACATATTACATCACTGATGACATGGTCACTGACATCACTGATGACATCTCAAGTTATATCACTGATGACATCACTGATGACATCATCCACATGATCATCTAATGCACCGCCTCACACCCCAATAAAACCTTTGGTACATCCACTCTAAAGTATAGACTACCAATATCGAAACCATAGACAGACCAATAGCAGTTAGTACATTCCCGCTCAGTGATTCATACGTCTACACACACATCTACTCACTAACCCCTACAGTCAGTCATACACAGTCATTCATCAATACAGCCACTGATATATCCACTCATACACCCATATAGACACTAACACACTGCCACTCACCCAAAGAGTTACTCAAACACCTAGTCAGTCCCCCAAATAATTAATTACACTGCTATTTACTCACCTATACAGCTATATACACACCACCTCACTTATTCATACAGATAGTACTATGTTGGTACTGTCTTCAACAATTACAAACATAATCATACTCTTAACACACTTATCCATGCAGCCACTGTCACAATCACTCACTGTAACATATACTCGCTTATATACTCTAACACTCACATCTACTGCCTTTCACATATGTCGCTACCGACACATATACCACTAAGACATCCATTCACTCACCAACCGAGTTATACGTACACTCACTCACCCATACAGTCCCTAACCCACATACTCATAAACCCATACACCCAGTGAATCACCCACTCACACATCTGTGTAGGGAGTCACACATCCCCCCACCCACCCACACAGACACTTAGGCACCCATAGAGGTACCCAGACAACCAATCATTAACCCATATAGATACTGATGTACCTACTCACTAACCCATGCAACCACTTACACACCAACTGATTGACTGATACAGACATTTACACAGATGAATCATTCACCCATGCATTCACTAAGACACGTTTAATCACTCACTTATACAGTCAGTCATGCACCCAATAAATCTTCTATTCAGACACTCATGCACCCCATCATTCTTAGATGCACCTTGGTATATTATATATATATATATATATATATATATATATATATATATATATATTATATATATATATATATACATACATACATATATATATATTCACTGAAAAAACCATAGGTTTCAGGGGTGTTATAGTTAGCTGGACTTTTCACTTGTACAGAACCATTGAAATTCCCCCGTTATAGTTAGTTCAGCTAACTATAACTCGCGCGCCCGCAATGCACTGCTGATGACGTCACATATTACATCACTCATGACATGGTCAGTGACATCACTCATGACATCACTGATGACATCTCAAATGACATCACTGATGACATCACTGATGACATCATCCAGTGAATGTGTGTTATTCTGAAAATTAAATATGTTTTATATATGTATATCTCAAGGTCGATGGAAGAATAAATGGGTATATAAGTGTCTCAATGGATGATTTGTTTTTGAAAAATTGATTGTGTAACTGACTGATTAAGTGTATCATAGTGAATACATGGCTTAGTGAGTAATGTTTAAATATGTAAATATCTGTATCAGTCTCTCACTTTGTGTATAAGTGGCTGCATGGGTTGGTGAGTAGCTACATGGGTGTCTATATAGGTTATTAGTTGGTTTTTTGAGTATCAGTCTGAGTGTCTGCATGGTTCGGTGGGGGGTATTACGTAGTGCATAGGTGCATGAATGAGTGACTCACTGTTTGTATGTGTTGAACACAGTATGTGTGCAGGACTGTATGGGTGGATGAGTGTGTGTATGGGTGTGTTAGTGAGTGAATGACTGTCTCAATAGTGTCTTTATGAGTAACTACATATGTTTTAAACTAGTATATGTGACTATTGGTGTATATATGTGAGTATATGTGAGAGTGAGAGATTGAAAGAGTTCCTGTATGAATAAGTATGTGTTTCTATAAGTGATTGTTTAAAAGACTAAGTATGTGTAAGTTTCCGTAGAAGTAAGTGTGGTGGTGTGTGTATAACTGTATATGCAAGTAAATGTATGTTTGATTCTTTATTAGCATGAGTGACTATGTGTGTGAGTAACTATGGATGAGTGGCATTGTGTAACAGGATGTATAGGTGTATGAGTACATATGATGAGTGAGTACATGTATGAGTGACTGTATTGGACTGTTGGTGAATGAGTGGATGTGTATGTGGATCTTAGAATTACTGAAGAGGTTGTTGTAACTGGTATTGGTATGTCCATTGTTTTGAAAATTTTAGTCTCTATTTTTGAATGTGTGTATCAAAGGTTATATTAGGGTGAGAGGAGGTCTACCACTCTGTCACAAGGATGATGTCATCAGTGATGTCATCAGTGATGTCATTTGAGATGTCATCAGTGATATCATGAGTGATGTCACTGACCATGTCATGAGTGATGTAATATGTGACGTCATCAGCAGTGCATTGCGGGCGCGCGAGTTATAGTTAGCTGAACTAACTATAACGGGGGAATTTCAATGGTTTTGTACAAGTGAAAAGTCCAGCTAACTATAACACCCCTGAAACCTATGGTTTTTTCAGTGAATTTCTGAGGTTTTTTAAATGCTAATTCCTAACTATAACGTGCCTGAAACCTATGGTTTTTTCTGTTAATTTCAAAGGTTTTTTAAATGCTAATTTCTAACTATGCCTACAGAGATAGGACATGTGAAGAAAGAAGAAAAAATGCACAGAAAGAAACAAAAGAAGTGCAGAAAGAAGCAACAGAAGTCCTCAAATACGAAGATAAGTGCAGGAAGAAGGATAACGTGCAGAAAGAACAAAAAGAAGAGCAGAAAGAAGCCTTGTTGCAAAATCATCCTGTACCCTCAACTTTTTCAGACGGATACTGGTGGTAACTGAGTCTGACTAACCAGTCCTAGAGCCAGTGCTATGTTAAAAGACACTTAGAATACAGTGAAAACACCTACATACACTAGGGAACATTATGCGTTGGGGTCCCCCTGTGATTAGCCTTACCTCCTCTATAAGCCCCTAGTATATAATAGGGCATGGG
Organism: Triturus cristatus; assembly: GCF_964204655.1. Lineage (NCBI taxonomy): Eukaryota > Metazoa > Chordata > Amphibia > Caudata > Salamandridae > Triturus > Triturus cristatus. The sequence continues at coordinate 257,593,168 of NC_140593.1, read as the reverse complement.
GATTAAAACTACCTCTTAAAACAGGCCACAGGGCGTTTTTGCACACGTTAACTCAGGCCCCGTCCCCTCCTTTCACCATTGTGTAAACACGCCCTGTGTCTGTTTTTAGTTGGGAGATTAAGTTCATTTGAGTCCTGAGGGTCCCTAGGGTCCAACTAGCCCACTAGGTACCTCCAGTAAGTGCCACAGAGCTGCGTTGCAGAGAGGTGTAAAAAGTGGCACGGCCTGGACCACCTCTCTGCAATGCAGCTCAGTGGCGCTTACTGGAAGCACTTGGTGGGCTAGTTAGCCCCCAGGGGCCCTCAGTATTGAAGGGAAATTATATCCCCAATTTAAAACGTGCCATGGTGCGTGTTTGCACACGTCACCTCAGGCCCCGTCCCCTCCCTTCACCACTGTGTAAACGCGCCCTGTGGCTGTTCTAAGTTGAGAGATTAAGTCCCCTTGAATCCTAAGGGTCCCTAGGGTCACACTAGACCACTAGGTACCTCCAGTAAGCGCCACAGAGCTGCGTTGCAGAGAGGTGTAAAAAGGGGCTTGGCCTCAGAACACCTGTCTGCAGCGCAGCTCCCTGGCGCATACTGGAGATGCCTGTTGGGGGCGCGTTTGCAGAGTGCTGCTTGGAGGGGGCATGGCCTCCGGCACGATGCCAGTCTTTTATTTATTTTATTTTTTTAAGAAGGGGGGCTGTGTGGTTCCCCTTCTTATTCTAATTTATTGTCCCTGATGACCCCATCCCCCAGGGCCTGTCTCCTAATTATATTTTTTTGACCCCAATCCCCAGGGCCGGCCACTGTTTTTTATTATTTTTAAAAAATATATATTTATAGACACACCTAGGACATGCTGGACAAACCGTACGTACCTATCACCATGACGATTTGCGTGATATTCATTAAAAGGCGACTATGCATGCAATTAATCCACGTGGAATGTATTTACACCACTAGTGAAGCTCTGACATGTCTGATGCTCTACCGTGCCTAATCCCGGTAGACACCCTTGTCATTTATTTATACAAACATGGGTAGCTATTGACGGGCACATTTAATACACATGCACACCAAGCCATTCAAAGGGGATTCGACAAAAATTCGACCAAAACTATGCAAGAAACCCCCCTCACAGTTAATAAAACACACATCCACTGCCGGATGTGTAATACTTTTTATTTTACTCTCTGGAAAGGGGACGAACATCACTTGCGAGTCACAGCCCGCTCCTGACAGAGCCCAATGCTGTGTTACACCCACCATTGCCTGCCGAGTGCCACACACCTCTGTATTGTATTCCACTAGCTAGTGCATATGCTATGACACTCTCTAGCCAATGTGCACTGTAACACCACCCCGTGAAAATGTCATGCCACACTTGTCTTCGCACGGGTTATATTGCCCCATCTAACGTGCCTTCCTCGATGCCTATGTTATAACGCACAGTGCTATGCCATACATATTACAATTTGGGATCCATATCTTTGTCACAGTGCATATGCAACGTTACACTCCCCAGCACATATTTTATATTACAACTTTAGAGACTAGTTAGGTTACACAACACTGCCCTGTGCATATTACACTCCAAGGCGCATATCGCATAGCACACGCTAGTGCCTGTGCTATCTCGCGCTCTCCAATGAATCTGTCATTGCGCACAATGTATTGCATATTATATTTCACGCCTGGTTCATCTTATATCACACTTTTTGGTGCATAGTTTATACCATACACTATATCTAGTTTTCATTTTCAATCGTGCTCTCAGGACTATGTTCTATATAACACTGTGTTCACCTACCCTTTTCACAGGCATTACATTTTGCGATAGGGGGTGGAGGGTCAGGGGGTGTTTTTGCCAAGTGAGCCCGGAGTCACAGTCACTAACGTCTTCTTCTTCCTGAATAAAAGTGAGATTATGCTGCATACTTGTTCATATTTTAAGTAGTTTGCACAGACAAAATGTTTTAAAAACAATAAAGTTTCTAATACCCGCCTTCTCTGAACAGTTAGCTTGCTGCCCCATCCCCCTCCACCCTATCCTCTGTTGTGTGAATCCATGGACTAGCCTCCTCCCTCCTGCCATGCATGGTCTGATGTGCTGCCACTGCCCTCAATTTAGTATGATGTACCAGTCCACTCCTCCTGCCCTCCATTGCCCAATTCTATGCCCCATCATTGACCTCCTGCTTAAACTCTGTGCTTAGCTTGCTGCCCCTATTCTCCTTCCCCCTGCCCTCCGATGTCTTTGTGCATGCCCCTGCTCCATCCTTTTTGCCCACCATGTCCCATGGACCTGCCACTCCTATCTACTCTGAGTGTTCTGTTGAGCTGCCACTCCCCTCCCACCTGCCTAGCATTGTCAGATGACTGTAACCTGTCCCTGCCACCTCCACCCTGCCTGTCCACATGCCATGCCTCTATCCTCTTCCTCCTGTCCTACATGGTCCATTGTACTGCCACACCCTTCTGCCCTCCCTGGTCTGTTGTGCTGCAACTGCTCCTCCTGCCTGCCCCGTGTGGTCTGTTGTGAGGCCCCTTCCCCTGAACTTTCTTGTCTGTGCACAGGTCCTGACCCTCCCTTCTATCCTCCATCGTCCTTTGTGCATGCCCCTGCACCCTCCTTCTTGCCCATCATAGCCATTGTGCTGCCACTAACCCTCCCACTTGCCATGCATGGTCTTCTGTGCTGCCATGGCCCCTCCCACCTTCCCTGTGTGGTCAGTTAGCTGCCCCTGACCCCCTCCCACCTTCCCTCCATGGTCTGTGTGTATGCCATCACAGTCTCACTGTTGCTCTTCATGTTGTGTCTTGCTTCTAGTGCCCATCCTGCCTGACCTCCATGGCCATCTTGCTGCTCCTGCCCTGCCCCCTTGCCCCCAGCCCTCTGTTTACATGTGCAGACCCCTACTCCCTCCCTCCTGGCTTGTCTGTTCCATTGTAATGCCCCTGATCCGTCCCTCCTGCCCTTTATGGTCTGTTATGCTGCAGCTTTCTCTCCTGTCTGTCCATTATGGTCAGCTAGCTACCATTGCCTCTTGCCCCTCTGTTCTCTGTTGTCCATGTGCATGGTCCTGTCCCCTCCCTCTTGCTTTCTATGGATTGTTGTGCTGCACTCCCGTCCTGCATGCCCTGTGTGGTGTATTGTGCTGCTGCAAACCCTGATGCCTGCCCTGCAGGGTCAGTTTGGTGCACCTCTCCATGTCTCTCCTGTCCTCTGTTATCCAAGTCCATGTCCCTATCCCATTTCCTTCCATGATCCAATGTACCATACTTGCGAACATTTTGAACTTGGTAAGAGGGAGATTTTGAAAAAAAACTGGGGTATTGATTTTCCCCTTTGAGTTACATTGAAAAAGAGGATATTGTAGACAGGAGACAGATCAAATAAAGCCCATTTGAGCTTAAAAACATTGGACGTTTCCTGGCTGAATCGGGTCTGTTGGCATGTATGGTTGTACTACCATTGCCTCTTCCTTCTGCCCACAATGGTCTATTACATTGCCACAGCCTTGAAGGAGGGTAGATTTTGTATCACAGGGGGCCCCTGGCCCGTTCTGTCCACACCTGAAGTATGAGACCCTTGTCCTTGCCCTGCCAGCCGCATTTGTAGGCCGTATTAAATTGACCAGCGGGTCCTGTGTTGCTATATAATTATCCTGAGACATCCTTACCACTCAGCCAGCATAAAACCCCTGTGTAGGCCCTTCTGTTCAATATGTAGGCCTCTTTGTTAAATTGACCATAGCTCTGCAATTTTAGTGTATAGCAGTCTGAAGGCAGGTCTGCGAGGCCTTCTGCTCCAAACTAGTAGCCCCCACCCTACCCGAGTGCTCCGTGCTCGGTATCAAAGTTCAACATCCCCCTGAAGCTGTCGACATACAGTAGGCTGCATCCTGGACTGGTACTTGCTTCCTGGGCAGGTTTTAAGGAAGTGGCAACCGCAGAGCGTCAAGTTAGGAGAACTGAGGAGATTTTATACATGAATATATTGAATTCCTGTACAATACCCATTATTTTCTGCTTGCTCTATGGAACTTACGATAAGCGATTGGCCTGAGAGACTGACCTTTTCACCCAGTCCATTGTCAGCATTAAGTGGGTAAATGACGAAATGTCTGGTAAAATCTGCAGACGAAGCTTTTGGGTAGCATACGTAGGTAGATGTAGCGTGCAAAGGAGCCCACAAAATGATATAAAAAGGGAGCACCCACAGATATCGACGGACAACCTCGTCGTCTGTATGTAGGTTAACAGGCTGTGCAGGTTTTCCCCAAGAACTGGGAGCTCTTGTCTTCCTTTGCTTAAAATGTCTTGCTCGGCTTTGCTTGAAGTATCTTATTCTATTTTACCTATATGAAATGTCATGTTATGTTTAACCATTGTTCTCTTTACTTTTGCATTTAAAAGATGTTGTATTGTAATTGCAGGAATGCTTGCTCTAAGAGTAAATGTGAGTGTCCCTAGGTAACATTTTCCTTGGTGTAACTTGTTTCTCATGATGCATTTATAGATGTGTTTTCTCTCTCTCTCTGTCAGTCCATTAATTGAGATACAGAGAATATCATGACAGCTGTATGATTATCTGGATTCTGTATTTTGTACTTTAGGTCTCTATTCTGCGGTTTCTTTGAAGTTGCATCTTCTCATTAAACTGCCATTGTATTCTGCCTCCAATTCCATGTCTCATATGTCTGTTTTCTTCATTTTTGGAGCAAGCGTTCCTAGGCACCCCGGCTCAAATTAAGGTGCCCCTTTTGTCCCTGACTCACTCTCCTGCTCAGTTCTGTGGTGGCTCCCGGGGCTCTGGGGACCGCCCCTAGCTTCCTTGACCCGTAATAGATCTTCCCTCCAACAGCCTCTCTTGCAAGTCCTGTATTGTTGGTTTGTTGCCCCTGCCCCCCTTTCCACTGCCCTCCATAGTCTGTTGTGCTTCCACGGCCCTTCCTGCCTGCTCAGTGTGGTTAAATTGTTGCCTTTGCACCCTCCTACCTGCCTTCAATTTTCAGAGTCCGTGCCCCTGGCCTCTGCCTCTCAACAGTATCCTAATGAACAACTAGATTGCTAACATTCTATATTTATTACAAAAGTGTGGAGCGCCTGACATCATCTTGATGTAATCAAAACTGTAATACCTAGAGCATTCCTTTAGAAATTACATATATGAGAGGGTCTTATTGGCATCAAAATTATGGTTAGTGCTCTAAAAGACTAAAATAAGGACATATTTTCTGAGTTTTCAAATAGCGACAAAGCACTTTTAAATTATTTGTTATCTTTATGTTTTTTTATCTAGTTGACAACTTGATTAAATGTTGCACTTAGGGGAGAGGATGTGGTGTTACTTCCAGAACTGCAGACTTTGCAACTGGGGAACCAGGTTGAAGTTTCTGCTTCAGCTCGACATTCTGTGATTCTGGTCAAATCACTTAGTCTCCCCATGTCTACAACCAAAATGAATTTGTTCTTGTGTGATGTAACCAATGCTCATGTAAAGCACTCCAATACCTGACAAGTCTGCACTATATAACACTGCAAAAACACAAAATAATAAGTGTTTTGCACACTTCTGTCATTGGGCTATATTTGGGCTATATCTGGGTGATTTTGGGCTACATTTGGGCTCTTTTGTCTCCGGTGGCCATCTTGGGAGATTTATTTGTTATGAAGTTTCCTAATTTCCTCATGTACTGCAGTCTCCTCAGTCAGAAATGCTTTCAGTTTTTTACTTTGATTCCATCATGAAGGTATTCAGATATGTCACACATTTGCCATGAATTCTGAATGTTAGCACTCTAGTTGCTCATTAGATCACTGTAGTAAAACTACTGCTCACCATGGAAGTCTGCTCCTGGTATTAAAAGTGCATGTTTCAGTCTGCATGTCAGAATTTTTTAATGAAATAGAAGAGGATTTGAGAAGTCACTCAAAATGTGCCCTCATTTTCTTTCTTCAGCATTAATCATAATTTCTATGGCAAAATGAACCCCCTCATTGTGTTCCTTTTTAAATTAAATGTTTTAAGTGTTACCAGTTTATTCCAATCAAGATGGCTTCAGGTGTGCCATACTTTTGTCATAATGAAGACAGTAAGTGCTCTAGTTGTTTTTAAGAACATTCTTGGACATTCTGTCATTGGGCTATACTTGGGCTACATCTGGGTGATATTTGGGCTACATTTGGGCTCTTTTGTCTCTGGTGGCCATCTTGGGAGACTTATTTGTTATGAAGTTTCCTAATTTCCTCATTTACTGCAGTCTCCTCAGTAGGAAATACTTTCAGTTTTTTACTTTGATTCCATCAAGAAGGCATTCAAATGTGTCACACATTTGCCATAAAATCAGAATGTTAGCACTCTTTTTGCTCATTAGATCATTGTAGTAAAGCTACTGCTCACCAGGGAAAACTGCTGCTGGTATTGAAAGTGCATGTTTCAGTCTGCATGCCAGGATTTGAGAAGTCACTCAAAATGGGCCCTAATTTTTCTTTATGCAGCACTAATCATACTTTTTATGGAAAAATGAACCACCTCATTTTGTTCCTTTTTAAATTAAATGTTTTAAGAGTTACCACTTTAATCCAAGCAAGATGGCTTCAGGTGTGCCATACATTTATCATAAGTAGGACGGTTAGCGCTCTAGTAGTTCTTTGGAACACTCTGGAAAGCTGCAGTAGAACACAAAGGAATCAACTGACAGTCTCTGCCCTTGTTGGATGTACATGTTTTACTGAGAATGTCAGACTTCATTCTCACATGACTGAGAAAGATAATGTGAATTTACAGAAAATAAGCTCTCAGTTTAGCTTATAGATCACCTTCCAAACCTCTGTGGTAAAAGCATGAGAAAATATTTTTCTCTCAATCATGATATCCCAGCAGAAGGCTTTTTCACATGGTGAAATCACCTTAGAACATACCACAATTCCTAAAATGAGTATGGTACCATCAACAAATGATTTATAATGTAACTAAAGTCTTAAAATCTTCTATTAACTGCAATGCTTTTTAATGAGGTGCTATCATGTATATTGGTCCCAAGATGGCTGCCAACACTTCTTGGATGAAGTGCTGACAGCCAATCAGATCTCAGGATGAGATGTGTGGTTAGGCTCCGCCCACATATATATATTGATTTAAATGCTATTTTCTCAGGAACTACTGAACAGATTTACACCAGACCTACAAAAGGCACTTCCTTGACCTGAGGACTACCTCTCTGCCAAATTTCAAGTAACTCTGTTCAGCCGTTCGGGCTGTAGCTGTGTCTAAAGGTCCTATGGAAAAATGCATGGGAAAAACGCGTTTTGGGACCCCCCTTTTTTCTCAGCCCCCGCTTGACGAATCCCCCCGAGACTTTCAGGGTAGGAGCGGAGCGTAGCGCCCCACCTATTTTGAAAATTTTGCGAGGATTCATCGACCGGCGCCAAAGTTATTCCAAATAGAATGTTGCGGATTTCCTATGGAAACAGGGTCCTAACTATAACTATCTACTGGCGACCGCCAGTAGATAATATATATATATATATATATATATATATATATATATATATATATATATATATATATATATATATATATATATATATATATATATATATATAGTGTATTAGTATATGCAAAGTATGATATGCTATTTATTACTATTGTTCAGCATGGTAAGGACCCGTTATTCAGTATATGTCAAGCTTCAACTGGATTATGTCCCTCCCCTTCTTCCAATTAGGTAATAAATAACATATGTGCAGTGAATCTGCATTTATTGTTTATGTCATGCTGCCATTTCATGTCTAGTATTTATAACAAATTATTTAAACCTAACCATGTACATCATTTTGGGGTCACCTGGGGGTGACATCTGTGACCCCTGACTTCCTTCAAATGAACCCTGCCCTCAGAGGTTTCAAAATCAGTGACAGGAACACAAGGGTAGCTCTGCATTCCTGATTTGCTGCATGTTTTTAATTATGTCATAATAAAAAATATTCTGGTGCCGCTCGCAGGCTTCGACAGTGCACATTACCGGCTGGGTTTTCATTCTGCTTGTGACCTACGATTTGAGAGGACCTGCAAGGACGCTACGCTGTACCAAGGGGGAAGGCTGTTGAATCCCTCACCTTCGGGACTGTGAGGACCACGGTGCTCAGCGCCTAATTCATTCGCCACACCTGGCTCCTCTTCCCGATCCCGCCTCCATCACCCATACAACGCCTCGCGGCCCCTGCTTCGCGGGAGCCGCTCGCAGGCTTCGACAGTGCACATTACCGGCTGGGTTTTCATTCTGCTTGTGACCTACGATTTGAGAGGACCTGCAAGGACGCTACGCTGTACCAAGGGGGAAGGCTGTTAAATCCCTCATCTTCGGGACTGTGAGGACCACGGTGCTCAGCGCCTAATTCATTCGCCACACCTGGCTCCTCTTCCCGATCCCGCCTCCATCACCCATACAACGCCTCGCGGCCCCCGCTTCGTGGGTGTCGCTCGCAGGCTTCGACAGTGCACATTACCGGCTGGGTTTTCATTCTGCTTGTGACCTACGATTTGAGAGGACCTGCAAGCATGCTACGCTGTACCAAGGGGGAAGGCTGTTGAATCCCTCACTTTCGGGACTGCGAGGACCACGGTGCTCAGCGCCTAATTCATTCGCCACACCTGGCTCCTCTTCCCGATCCCGCCTCCATCACCCATACAACGCCTCGCGGCCCCCGCTGCGCGGGGGCCGCTCGCAGGCTTCGACAGTGCACATTACCGGCTGGGTTTTCATTCTGCTTGTGACCTACGATTTGAGAGGACCTGCAAGGACGCTACGCTGTACCAAGGGGAAGGCTGTTGAATCCCTCACCTTTGGGACAGCGAGGACCACGGTGCTTAGCGCCTAATTCATTCCCCACACCTGGCTCCTCTTCCCGATCCCGCCCCATCTTGCCCTCCCACTCATTAACAAGGCCCCTCCCAAACGCGCTAGCGGAACGCGCGCGGGACGTAGCTCGGGGCGAAGACCGGGCAAAGAGCGGGCCGTTTGAGGCCGTTCGTGGACGGCCATGGACGAGACGGGCCACCCCTCCAAGTTTGACTTTTATTTATTTATGTGATACAAATACTTGTGCAACTGTGAGTTTATGTTTTATCATTATCCGGTTGATAGCCGTTCGCAGTAGCTGCTATGTTATTCTAGTGTTTTACCCTAACGTGATTTCTGGTACCTGCATCATCTTGTATTCCTAGGTCCATTGTCACTTCCTCTGGCTACCCTCCCTATTTCTTGCTCTTTATCCTTGAGGATGACTTCCTTAAGGTCTGGTAGGAAGATTGTGCAGGGTAGTATTGGGGGTCGTGTAACAGGGACTCTTGATAACTTTATTACAAGAGCAGCTCGGGTCCTTGAACAAGAAATTATTTTAACAGAAAAAAGACTGTCTTTACAAATCTCAGCTAAGAGATCGTCCCTTGGTAACATCATGGCAGCCATTTCCCCCGAATGTAGGCAGCCCCAACCCGTTTCCGACTTGCTACCTAGTAACGTGCAAGGGTCGCTGGATATATCAGCACTGAGTTCTCTGGAAAACATCCCCGATATCATAAATATTTCTGAACCCAGTGGCTTACCCACAAATACTAGTGTTATTCTCTCACAGCCCACTATTGAGCAGTCATGCATAGACACCCCGACCTTGGGTAGAAAGTCCCAGTCTATCCTTGGGAAAAGAAAACGTGTGGGAGTGCCCTTCAAGGGTAGACGTGCAAAAGTGTCAAAAGTGTCTAAATTGTCCAAACCTGCCAACCCACGTAATGCTCCCCATTCCCATTTGCTTTGTAGCACTCCTCCTGTTGTTGGGAGTCTTATGTCATCTCATTCTCCCACTACTCTGCCTAATGTCAACTCCCTGCCCTCTGGCTTTTCCGAGCTTGTGGAGCAACTACTTAAATCTTTCTTTCTACCGTTATACAAGAGAGTCAATCGACTCTCTACTTCCATTGGGAAAATAGAGAGTATGGTGCTCACTAACACGTCCTTACTGGAGAAGATTATAGTGACTCCATCTGGCTCTAAGATTTTCCCAACCTCTGATATAGCTGATAAAACGGGGATTGTTCCTAATGGTATTACTCCTTTGGTTAGTGTACCTTCCCATTCCCATGCTCATAAAGATCATGTCGTGGACGTATCCCACACACCTGTTAGTACTGTTACGCCCAATGAACCAGCTAGAAATGCCGTTATTAATAAGAGTATAATCACAACCAGACAGCCCATTACTGAGGGTGATGGTCCTTTCTTAAAACTCCCATGTATTAATCTTCCTCCAGAGTCGCTGCCATATACTGTCATCATGGTAGGTGATCCAAGGCTCCCCCAGGCAAAGATTGAGTCCCATAGCGAGCTGAAGAACAAAGTAATTCACTGGCTAAATGGAAATAGGCCACTGCCGGCTAGATTATGTGCCGAGATCCTGACTGTACGTAGGGTGAGCTGGTTGGGCAATGGGGTTAAGAAAGTGGAGGGAGATTGTGTGATTATTAACTTTCGGGACCCAAGGGTGGTGAGTCATATATGTTCCCATCCCAACACCGCGAGTGTCACTGGAATAAGTACTCTGGATTTGTCATACTTCTACCCTCTTGTCCCATGTGTTATTCCCTGTGACATGTCTACTGGTTGGGAAAGGGTTAACAGGGGCTTTCGTCGTCAGCCCGGATTTGATTTCCATCTCCCACTGTCTAATTTCTTTGCCCCCTTGAATACTTTAGAAGGGGTTGATTGACCGTCATCAAACCTACTCAATTTGGGTTGTGCGAGTAAGGCCCCTGCTGGGCCTGAATGTTCCGGGTTTGTAAGTTGGGGTGGGTCAAGGGGGGTTTACTTGGGTTCGGGTGTCTTGTATCCCAACTATGCTCGTGTTTTACAAAATATCCCCCTTAGAAATTCTGATTCCTTATTACCAGTTTTGGAGTGTCTAGATAATCCTCAGGGCACTAGCCCTGTTAACTCCAATCCATCGAGAATCGAGACGGTACCCCGTACCCGTTTGTCGCATATCGACAGACCATCAACTATACACACTGATCCTTGTGTCCTTGAGATTGAGTGTATGGGACCTGGTATTACCGTAACCCACCCAGCCATTCTGGGTTCCCTACCTGCCCCCCTGCTGGTTGACTCTAGTAGCTCCCCCCTCTCACTTTGGCCTCATGGAATATTGCTGGTCTCCGTAGTAAAATAATAACGGAAGATTGGTCTGCTTGGGCAACTATCCACGATATCCTTGTATTTCAGGAAACGTGGGCTGTGGACCCTATTTATTTTTCTGGGTATGTAAACTTTCATAAGGGGGCTTCCAGTGGAACAAGGGGCCGTCCTTCGGGCGGTCTCTGCATATGGGTAAGGCAAACTCTCAAGTACAGACTCACTGAATTGGCCATTGATAGCCCCGACATATTGATCAGCACATTGCAACTCAATGACGACCCTGACATCCTGATTATAAATGTATATAACAGGGGCCTTCCAGGTGGGCGTGGCACAAACACCTTTTTACAACTGGATGGGTTTTTGGACACCGTCAATACATGTACTAATGTGGTAATAGTGGGTGATTTAAATTGTTGTTTTGAGCCTCTGCATATTGCTTGGGATTCACTCACATTGGAAGTGGATGCAATTTTGAACATCCCACCTCTTGATCTCCCCCCTATCAAGAGGTGGACCGAATCTGCTATCCAGTGGATGAGCTTATGTATGGAGCGTGGTTTCAGGGCTGCCAACGGAGGGACCCCATCCGATAAAAATGGCAAGGAGACCTTTTCTGATGGTCGTCGTCGTAGTAGTAGAATCAATTATGCCCTAATCAAAGTGGAGTTTTGGTCCACATTATGCGAGATGGTGGTTCTAGACCGCCCCAAGAGCGATCATAATCCCTTAGTTCTGAGTTTCTTGTTTTGTCCAGCCCATAGAAACAAACCGTCAGAGATAGCGACTGCCGATGCCCTCCTAACTAACAACCAACGGAGAGTGCGCTGGGAAAAGGTTGCCATTGATAGTGTAGTACTCTCTGAGATCAGCTCCAAAGTCTCTTGTGCATTGGAAGACTTACAGTCTCTTCGGAGCCCTGAGGATGTCGTTGGTGAGTCTACTCACATACATGAAAATCTATTTTTTGGCCTTAAGTCTCTTTTTTCCAAACCTTGCAAGGTCAAGAAATCATTCACTCCAAAGCCAAATTCTTGGTATAATAAAGCTTGCCGTGAGTCTTATAGCAAACTGAAATCTGCTATTAAAACTAAAAACCAGGCTATTATTAGACTAGCCAGGAAAGACTATAGCAAGGCTAAAGTTCTGGCCAAACAAGATTGGGATAATGATCACTGGAATGACCTTTTGGCTGCTAGTAAACAAAGGAATTTAACTTTGTTCTGGCATATCGTGAAGTGGGGCAACTCCCCGAGTACGCAGGTCCCTTCTAATCATGTACTCCCAGATATCTGTGTGTCGCACTTTGAGTCTCAGTTCTCGGATACCAATCTGGTCAAAGCGATCGCCTCTTCCTCTATTCGGGATTTTTCCACTTCTCTGAATTTAAAATTCGATTGTGAAGAGGTTGAGATGGCTCTAACCAAGGTGCCTAGTGGCAAGGCACCGGGTATAGACTGTGTTCCCGCGGATCTCTTCAAATTCGATCTTGGCAATTGGGTGCCTTACATTGCACTCATGGCAACTGCTATAGCCAAAGGGGCTGCCATTCCTGAATCTTGGAAGGGCGCTGAGATTCTGCCCATCTTTAAGAAAGGTGATCGCTCCTGCCCGGGGAACTATCGCCCGATTAGTTTAATTGATTCTGTTCAAAACATTATTGCAAGAATGATCCTTGCAAGAATCCAGTCTTGGATCGAGCAGGAGGATATCATCTCGCCCCTGCAGGCCGGTTTCAGACCCTGCACTAGTACCATCGACCAGGTGTTCAAGTTTCAACTGATCGTCTGGAAAACGGTTTATCTTTGTGGTGGTACTCTATATGCTGCTTTTGTCGATCTTCGGTCAGCATTTGACCTAGTCAATAGGACTAAACTGTGGGGGGCATTAGCGGAGCTGGGGATGCCTGCTGATCTTTTGAACATCGTCATCAGGTTGCATGAAAATAACTTTGCACAAGTTTGATGGGGGAATCAAGGGCAGGTCACTGATAGATTCAAAGTTAGTAGGGGCGTCAGGCAAGGGTGCGTCCTTGCGCCCACTCTATTTCTGTTATTCATAAATAGAGTTGTGCAGTATTTTTCTTCTACATCCACGCCCCTATGCTGGGTGGTACCAAAATCCCACTCCTCATGTTTGCCGATGACACCCTACTCCTATCCCAGACTTTGTCTGGGCTACAGGTGGCTTTGAATGTATTTGCCAACTTTTGCTCTGACTTTGACCTGTTAGTTAATGTTTCCAAAACCAAATACATGGTCTTTAACAAAGGGAGATGTGTGAAAGGCCATGTGTCTATGACTAATGATTTACTTGAACGAACCAATGTTATGACTTACCTGGGGGTAGTCTTCGAAAATAAGCTGAATTGGAGGCCACAAATAGATGTCCTATCTCTTAAATTTGCCCAGCTCTTCGGGTGCTTGGTTAAAGAACAAAAGCAATCCCAGTCGAAATTGATAGGCCCTCCCATTAAAATTTACAATGCAAGGATTAACTCAGCGATCCTTTACGGCGCTGAACTCTGGGGTTTTGCCGATCTTTCCCCCCTGGTTAAGGCGCAACACAAATTTCTCAGGAAGCTTACGGGTCTCCCCTGTTCCACCCCAGTGAAACCGCTCCTGCTGGATCTTGGCTGTCATTCTTTTGATGACATTGCTAGGTTTAAACCATTGGCCTTCTGGAGGAAATTATGGACGGTCCCGGAATTAGGCCCCTATGCAAAGGCATTTCTGGACGTCCGTTCCATCTTGGGAGCTGGTAACATCATCTGGTTCAGGCAAGTTAGTCAACTTTTGGAATCTATGGGACTGGGAATTCTTTGGACCGACCCGGCTACCAACCCTTTTCCCCCCCAAAAACATTTTAAAAGCCTTTATTGGTCAATGGTGCTACGAAAACATCTATCCTTAGTTTCAGCTGAGTCCTTGTCAGGCAGGTTTCTCGAGCATAAAAAAGTCCCTCTTTTAGAAGCCTACTGGGACATTATTACCAGGCCCAGCGACAGGAAACTTTACCATCAATTTAGGGTTGGCACCTTACCAACTAAATCATTTACAAAAAAATGGAAGGATGTGACCTGTGATTCCTGTAGCTGGTGTACTGACTGTGCTGATTCAGTAGGTCACATATTCTTTGTCTGCCCGGCCTATGCTGCCCCCCGGGCCAAATGGCTTAAACCTATATGTAGCACATTGGGAACTAGACAGGGGTTTGAAGCCCTAAGAATTCTGAGATTTGATACTGGTGAATGTGTCGTAGTCGCAGTGGCCAAATTTTTGGGTTGGGTCTGGATTATCAGAAATAGGAGGCACTAGATTTTTGAGCTGTGTTTACTCATGATTTTATTCTAATTGTGTTACTTTGGACTTGTTCTTAACATGTATTCTGTTTGTATTTTTTACTCTGTAATTGTCTTTTTTGATGAAATCTATTGATAATAAAGACTAACGAAATGAAATATCAGCATAATAAAAGATAGAGCACACTTAGTAGGAATGGGTTCTTTGGGGGCAGCTGTGGTAAGTAAAAATGGTTTTAATTGTATGTTGTATGCATACTTGTGAGTGAAAGTGGTGTTTATGTGAGATACTGTATGTGTGAGTATCAGGGCCGGACTGTGAACCAAAACCGGCCCTGGGAAAGTGCTCCCCCCCCCGCCCGGGCTTGGGGGTGTAGCCGAGTTCTTTGCCAGGGCCGGTTTTCGGACGATTTTGTTACAGGGCCGATTTTGCAGCTATGCTGCAAAAACGGCCCTGTAAGAAAAACAGCCCCCAGGGACCAAAACCGGCCCCCACCCTTGCGGCGCACCGGGGGATTGCCCAGTGCCCTGGTGAGCATGTGTATATGTGCAAGAATGTGTGCGTGAGTGAAAGTAAGCAAGAGTCAGTGACAAGTAGGGAGTGAGATTGTGTGAGATTGAGGCCCAGATTTAGAAGTCTGTGATGCAAGGCAACACTTCACCAAAGTTCCTGCCCTGCTCTGAGTCAAAGAGCAAAAAATGTGCCAAAGCACACACTTTTGCGCCATAGTGTAATGGTGTGTGCATCTCTGAAGCATAGGTTTTGTACTAAAAGGGGGGGGGTTCCATTCCAGTACAAAACTATGCTCTAAGGTTCTTCCGGTTCGAGTGTGTGCTGTACAATGCAGCACACATGCACAGTTTGAAAAACGTAGAAAAATGCAAACGTTTCTCCTCATTACGGCTGCCATGAGGACATGTGTGATTTTTGGTACAAATTTCTGTCTATCGATATTTGTCTGAAAAATTGCATGCATCAATAGGCCTAATAACAGATATTAGTGGGCAGACAGAGAACATGAAAGGGACAAGGAACATCACTAATGTAAGCAGCATACATTGAGCATCAGCATGGGTTAAAAAGCATCTGCAAACCAAAATGAGCATCAGTAAGACTAAGAAGACTTATACAATTCCTAACCTTGCAGTCCAAGGGTCCTGTCTACATTATCAATGGTACCATCATCAATAGATTATGCAAGAGACTTGTTCATTGTACAACTCGCATACATAATCCAATCTGTTGAAAGCGACACAGACAGGGTGATTCGTAACATGAAGTCCTATGAATACATCAGTCCAGCTCTGAACAACCTTTTCCAGTCCCTCAGTTAAATTATTTCCGTAGAGTGTATGCAGCTCACAAGACAATTCATAAGAAACAGTCTGCTGTTCCTTTGATCAAATATAAATATATCAAACAAAGTACCATTTATTATCATCACCACTTAACAAGACAGAAAAGGAAGCAAACCATTCTCTGTACAAGCTGTAAGACTCGGGGACATTCTCTCTAAATACATCAGATCCTATGTGAAAGAGCTTTCATCCTCCAAAGTCCTCAAAGTTCTTTTTTAACCCTCAGATTGTTATTCTATAACTCCTATAACAAGAAGTATTTCAGCAAAAATATCCCAAGCTTAACGACCACAAGTATAAGGAAAACCAACGGTCCATAAATATTCAATAATGTAGCACTGGGAAATTTAGGAAAGAAGAACTTCTTCATAGAGAATCCTTCACAGTCAATCAGATAATGAAACGGTCTGCGATAAACAACCTGGTAAGTATAAGAACAGTGATGGTTGCATCTTCTTACTCCATAATATGGTTAAACGTTTCTTGGATCTAAGCCTCTATCCCAGAGCCCCAAAATAAATCATAAATCTTAGACTTCTGCTTTAAAAACAATGTAATATTTGATTATCAATCCTATACAGCTTGAGAGTAAAGATGCACAGAACACTCTTACCCCACTTTCAACTCTTTTCTGGTAAGCACCTGCCAAAGGCTGTTATTAGAATGGTTTGCATGAGAATGGAACAAACATTATTGGACCTAAACACAAACTGCATGTTGCAGTAGGCAAAGCAGTACTAAAGAAGTACTATTTGAGCTACAAAATGCTCTCCACAAGCATACAGGAGGAGAACTCTCCAGTCTTTCTTTTGCACTGGTCTCCGCTATTGTGGCCAACATTTCTGCACATGTAGGTATATGGCTCAGTAGTAAAAGTGTCAGAGGGGCAAGGGAAAGTGGCTGAAAAATGGGGAATACTTACTAAAAATTGAAGTGTGTCATGGAAATTTAAGGAGGATCTAGGGTTGGACATGCAAATACAAATACAAACCAACAAATATGTAAAACCATTACTAGTCACAAACTAAAATTCTAAAGCCCTGTGAGCCTGAAGCTTAAGAAGGACAAAACAGAAGTGCTGATCTTCAGGAAGTACGCCACCCCATGGAACAACAGCTGGTGGCCCTCTCAGCTCAGACCCACACCAACAGTGCATGCCCACAGCCTCAATATCATCCTAGACAGTAAACCTGCCATGAGGTGCCAAATCAATGCAGTTGCCTCCTCCTGCTGCCAAACCCTCTGCATGCAACGAAAAATATTCAGATGGATCCCCTTCAACACCAGAAAAAACTGTCACCCAGGTCCTCATCACCAGCTGGCTTGACGATGGAAATGCGCTCTAATCCAGTATCACCACTCAACTCCTCAAGAGACTCCAAATCATACAGAACACAGCAGCCAGGCTCATCCTCAACCTCCCCAAACAAACCCACATCACCCCCTCCTCCAGAACCTCCACTAGCTCCCCATCCAAAAGAGATGCCAGTTCAAGCCCCTGACACATGCCTACAGAGCCCTACATGACCAAGGAACATCATACATCAATCACCATGTGCACTTCCACCAATAAGCCAAACATCTGCACTCCACCTCTCTGGCCCTCAGCACACCCATCACTGCCACAGTGGAGGTAATTTCTTCTCCTTACCTTGCCGCCAAGTCCTGGAACAGCCTGCCACTCCATCTACAAGCATTATCTTCCCTAGTGGACTTCAGTAGGGGACTTAGGACCTGGCTTTTCAAATGAGACCAGCACAACCTCAGTGCCTGGATACCCTCAGTGGTGAAGAGCAGCACTTTACACAAAACTGATTGATTGAAATTTACTAAAGTTTAAAGGTGTCAAAACAGGAATGAATGTGCTGCCGACCAGCCTTAGAGTAAACCAAGCACCACACATGGCCAACCACTGATATTGCAACTCACTCCCATAGAAAGCAATAGAAGCAGGGATATAAAATATAGGAAATAATTTTAGAAATATCATAGTATTTTGAGGGTGTGTGCCTAGACATGCATGAAGAGGCTGCATGATTCTATGATTGTAGCGGCTCTGCACAGTTAGCACTGCTGGAGCCAAGTGTAAGAAGTTCTGTTGCACACAGTGAAGTGCTGGGGTATCAGGAGCTCCCACAAGGACAGGTAGCCAGCGTGATTGCCGGGTAACTGGAGTGACGGCACCTTAACAAGATGGTGCCACCCATAGAGATCGCTTCATCCAGTACATAGGGAGGAGTGACAAGTGACGCACCGAGATACCTCAATGTACATTGCAGGTGTGGCAGTGTTGCACCCTGCCTGATTGAGTGTGGAGAGTGGGTTGAGAGAAGCCTTAGCCCACAGAGCAGCAAACAGGTGGGTAGAGAGACCTACTGAAGACCGTATATGCAGACGCTGTTGGCGGATCAATAGCCGGTGGCCGGGGGAGGGACTATAGGGCACCTGCTGTAGAGTAGGGCACTCTGGGATCGATAAATGTGAGAACTGAAGTGAATACTGAACACTGGGGAACACCATAACTTTGTTGGAACTTCAGTGCAGAGGGGGGGACCTTAAAATGTAAGTTGATAACACAAGGAGACTTGAGAGTACCTCACAGATTGTAACATGCCCCGGAAATGCATAACCCCCGAAATTTAGCATAAGGAAAATCAATAGCTCCAACTACTACGCCGGCGCTGGCATACTGCATCCACCTCATTGGGTGAATGGGTTGCTTGGGACAGAAAACAAGACATTGGACCATGCTGGCAGTGATGCCCTGGGTCCTCCCTGGTGTATACCCATTTACTCTATGTTTGAATCTAGTTGAAACTGACGCCATTGTCTTATGCAGTGATCACAAAAAACTGGCAGAAAAAGTGTGAATGACTGAATTTTTGTTGGATTAAATAACCCTAAAAGTTGATGGCCTTAACAAAAATGTTAATGACTTCAGTGGCAAATTGTGATTGTTGAAAAGCAGGGCTGACGGTGCTGAAGTCTGCAATAGGAGGAATAATGTGCACATCATTGGACAACTAGAAGGCAAAGAAGGAACAGACATGGTGTCATGTAGCTGTGTAGGCACTGGTCACAAGTACTTCCATTTTACATGTTCACATTTAAAGTTAAAAATGTTTAAACAGTGACCTTTGTAATGCATTTTCTTTGCACATCAGCATTCTCAGAAAATAGTTGCTTACATGTACTTTTCTTCGTAGGCACATTATTGTCACATAGAACACTCTGTACAAGGTCACCCATACTCTGCGCAAACTGTGTTATGGATTGTTGTCTGTTAGGTGACTGTTAGGTAACAGCCCTGGGCGAGTAAAATAAATAAGATATGTCTGGACCAGAGGTCAAGCACTGAATGCATGGGTTTAGTTTAAAATATAAACTGCATGAGCCCTTGCTCAGGTGGAGAAGCATTTCCGCAGGGTTGCCGTGGCCACTCTGTGCCTGAATTCCTGCCCAGCTAGATTTCATCCCTACCCTGAGTAGGACTACAGCCTGCTTAACATCAGACCTGGCTGGTATATTATATATACATATCTATACATTATCTACTGGCGGTCGCCAGTAGATAGTTATAGTTAGGACCTATTTTCCATAGGAAATCTGCAACATTCTATTGGGAATATCTTTGGCGCCGATTGACGAATCTTCGCAAAATTCTCCAAACTTTTGGCCAGCTCCGCTCCGCTCCTACCCTGAAAGTTTTGCAGTGATCCGTGAAGCGGGGGCCGAGAAAAAAGGGGGTCCCAAAACACATTTTCCCCATGCAATTTTCCATAGGATCTGTTGTCGCAACTACAGCCCGAACCGCTGAACGGAATGACACCAAATTTGGCAAAGAGGTAGTCCTCAGTTCGGACTCGTGCCTTTTGCATATTTGGTGTGAATCTGTTCAGTAGTTCCTGAGAAAATTAGGGTAAAAAAGTTAGTGATATTTATGGCCGTGGAGGATCCGCGGACCCTACCCGCACCGTAAGCGCACCCTCCCCGAACCGAGCGCGCACCCTCCCGATCGCGCGCTGAATGCTAATTGGCTGTCGAGCGTCTCTTCACATTCTAAACCAGGAACTGTTGGCGGCCATTTTCTGCCTCGGTAGAAGCGAGGCTGAAGATGGAAGGGGAATAAGTGTGTAAAAGAAAAGGGGGCAGAGTGGAAATACTCTGACCCTCTAGATCTGCTTAGGGGGTCCCAGAAGGACCCCCTGTGGTCCCCCTTTTAAAAAAAAAAAAGCGGCGAAATGCGCGCATCCTATCGCGTTGGATGCACGGATTCTCTCGCGGTGGGTACGTTTTTTGAAAAACGACAAGAAATCATTGGTTGTATAACAACTTTCTACACTGAAAGGTAGGGTGTATATTTTTGTTTTTTAAAGGTATGATTGTTATTGGTTAACAAAAACATATTGTAAGGAACATTATATATGATAAGCTGATATGTTGAAAAGTCAAGCACACTTCCTGCCTTGTGTAGGAACATCGTGTGCTGAACTTGTGACCTGTGAGCTCAGTGCAGTGTTCCATGACCTGTTTCTATGGTAACAGGCAGAAGGCAGATTGGGGGAAGGATTGAAATGTATTTCAGTTGGAAAGGGTTGAAATGTTTAACCAATAGAAATGTGTGTTTGCTTTTGAGTTTATGTGCGAAGGATTGTGATTTGATGTTTACATGTATATGTGTGGAAAATGAAAGGGAAACTTTTTCATTCTTTGCTTTTGCTGAGAGGTGCACAGTGCAGAGATTCTGTAAAAGAAAATATGGTGAGTGACTGATATACTCCTTAATCTACAAAAGAACTTGAAAGATGACGCGCTCTTTGAGGAACTTACTTGTGACCTGGCCAACTTGCTGTCGCTATTGCCGTGAGGGGAACGGCTAGTGCGGAGGAAATCTGTGCTTGCTATTGCCGAGGAAACGCCGTGAGGGGGGCCAAGCGAACTACATTACCCAGAGGCCCTGCTGCTGTGCGCCCGGCTGTGACGAGATCAGCCTGCGCCCAGCCTGTTTAAAACCCACACAGGCTCAACGCGGCGCGGGACGCGCGCGGGCGAAGCCCGGGCCAGGGGCGGGCCCGTCCTTGCCCGTCACTGACAGGAACAGACTGGACTGGGCAACCCCCCTAAGGACGTATCCCTAGTAGATGCCTTCAGGTACTATTGAAATTGCCTATTTTTCCTGCTTGTTGGAGAGTGTAGTGATAGGGATACAGAGTGATAATTAAACAATATATTGACCTCATACTTCCTGTATAATCTCGCTTGACCAGTGAAGCCCATAATGTCTAATTTGTTATCGTGTCTTTTTGCAATTACCATGCCAGCCAAAGATACGAAAGGGAAAGTGTCCAACGTCCAATTTTCTGGAACTATGGACCAATTCATCACTAAGGTCAATTGCGTCATTGATCAGGAAATTACGCTGCTGGAACGCCGCGTATCGCAGGATCTCGCGGCGGCCAGGAGGTCTTCGATGGGCCATATAGCCACTGTTTGTACCCCTGTTCAACATACCACTACAAGCCTTGTAACCCCATGCTTGACACTGATGTTTCGACTTTGGACTTGTTACCCAGTGGAACAGTTGCAGTATCAATGGGTGAACAGTCCATGGTCTCTGAATCATTGTTGAGCTCACCTCGCCCATTACCATCCACACATGTTGCAATCCCAGAGCCATGTACTAGACAACTACGAGATAGGCACCTTGGGGCTGTCCCTAAAACTAAACAAGGGTATACTCTCACAAATGGTGGAAAGGCCAAGAAAGGAAGTAAAAAAATAAAGCCTGTGAACCATTCGAGAAGTTCCAGAACGCCTAATGCCCATCTGGAGCAGCATATATTGGCTGCACCCATAAACAAAAATGCACCTTTAGTTCTTCCATCATCTGTTATGCAGGATGCAAGCGGGGGTACAAACATCATACCCAGGGACGAGGGAATGTGCCCCGATTTGTCTAACATTTATGACACAATTAGATTTCTCCTCTGCTCCATAGAGGATAGATTAAATAAGATTGAGGATCATCTATCCAGGATTGAACAAGGGCTCCGGGGTTTTATTGATTCCAGAATTATAATTGACCAACCTGGGGTTTGCAAATCGTTGGATAGTACCCAAGTAGAAATTGCATTGGCTGCTTCCCAAAACCTGCCAGGATTACCCCCTATTCGCCAAGACCTAACCGCAATTAACAAGTCCATAGTTGTGCTCGACAATGAGCAATCCGCTCAATGCAAAGTACCCCAACATAAACATGATGCTAGGCCTTCTACTCTCGAGATACCAAGGGGAGAAAATATTCCAAATTCACCTCCAGAAGCCGCCCCATTTGTTGTTATTTTAACAGGGGTTCCCGTACTGGGCAAATATGAGGTCGAATCCCCCACAACCTTGAGAAACAGGGTTGTGCACTGGCTAAATAAAAATAGACCACTCCCATTGCACAAAGCCTGTAAGATAATCATGGTCAGGAGGGTGCCATGGGTTGGCCACTTGGCAAAAAATATAGGGGGGGATTGTATCCTAATCAACTTTGATGACCCCACTATAGTCGATTATATCTGTAAATGGAATGAATCCAAAATAGGTGTATCAATTAAGGCCTTTCCTTTGACTTATTTCTACCCCCCTGGCCATTTTGCCACTAAATTCGATGGATTGAAAACTGTGAATAGAAATGGGAGGGGCCCACATCAAGGGCACTGGCATAGACCCCCCTTTTCCCCAGATCCTATTTCCTTGCAAAACCGGTTCAGCAGCCTGGAGACTGTTGACTGACTGAGGGGCGGTGGAATTACATTAGGTAATTCCCTGCTCTCCCCAGGTTGCTGTTTATCCGACAATACATCCACCCCTTTGAAGGTAATAGATGCCCATAACGGTTGTAATACTAATAAGGAAGCACCATCGGGGGCTAGATCAAGTGTCATATTTGGTAAGCCATATGTGGAGAAGTCAACTGTAGTACTCCCGAGAACTTTAGTAGAAGTAAGAAGTATTTCTGAGGAAGGTGCTGTTAAATTAACAACTAGTCAAATAACATCTAAAAACGCTATATTACCAGAGGCAGGACTTAACTTCATGACCTGGAATATAGCTGGCCGAAGTACAAAGTTAAATACCCCTTTCTGGAACGATTTCATTGCACAAGGGTTTGACATTATATGTCTCCAAGAGACTTGGTATAAAGAAGCCATTTATGTGGAAGGTTATACGTCACACTGGGTATTGGCTGTGAATTCGGCAGTAGGAAGGGCAAAAGCTGGTCTTCTAATTTTAGTATCAACTAAATTAATTCAGTTTAAGCCTAATACTTATTATGAGGTGGCCCCTTACGCTCAGTTATTACGATTGGAGCATGCCACAGGCAAGGACTTAATTATTATTAATTATTACAACAATACCTTTGACGCACGCAGGGGTCCCATTGTGCATGAAATAGGTAAAGAAATAGATAAGTTGCTGGCTGGTTCTAGGAACCCATCGATTTTATTTTGGGCAGGAGATTTTAATATACAAGCCTGTCCATATGCAAACCAAAGGACATGCGGTTTCCTGGGGGAAATAGACGATAATGTTAGTCCTCCACATATCCATTTCCCCCACGACGATTACGGAACCTCTCTTAACAACTTGATAGCTAAATTGGACTTAGAGTTACTCAACTGCTCCCTGAAAAAGGGCAATATTATATGTCCAACCTTTAAAGGTAGGGGTGCCCACTCCAACATTGACCACATTCTTGTCTCCTGCAACACTGCTTATACCGACCTATGGAAAACAGAGCAAGCAGTAAGCGACCATAATAGCATCTCTGTAACACTACTGACGTGGGGAAATGTACATTCAGACCCCACCAGTTCTGTTAGAGATATAGTTGCAGAGAGACCAAATGGGGTAAGAATTAAGTGGGCCAGGAACATGGCGGCAGTAGACTAGCTGCCGCGGTACTCCGCCCCTAACCTCCGGAGTGAGGAGTGCAGTAGCGGCGTTTCCTTATGGTTCCTCCGTGGTAATAGTGTAGAGACCATTTCGTGGAAAGTATAGTCTTCCCTGATCTTTCTTTCCTGGTCTTGCTCTTTCCTCTCCCTCCATGTGTGTTCCGCTTGTGGGCGCCGAGGAATCTGAGCCGGCGTTCTCAAGTTGGCAGAAGCGGAGCATCGCGCTTGGAGTGCGGCGCTGGAGTGAAGCGGCTCTGGAGCTGCGGCTTGGAAAGCGAAGTCAGTGGCGGGGAAGGCGAAGTCAGTGGCCGCCAGCCTTTCCAGCTGGCTCCAGTGTTGGATTAATCTTCTCCGGCGCGGAGGTGGCGGCTCCCGTAGCCCTTACAGCATCAGTGGGGGCGGCGGCTGACGGTGAAGTCAGCTCAACGGCTGCTTCGGGAGTTGCAACGAGATCAAAATCCGCGTTAGAGAAGCAGAGACCCAAGGTGAAGGGGAGCGAGTCGGGGGGAAGCTCAAACAATTTGCCTGACCGAGAGGAGCTGGGTGGAGTGCCGGGGAGTCAGCCTGGAGCCTCGGAGGTTTTGTTTTCGGAGAGTAGTTGCATAGCTGGAAATAGTGCCCTGCAGTCTCATCTTAGACCGTGCACCTTCAAGTATCGAGAAAAGGAGGGCAGGGAGGACAAGTGTGTAAAGGGCCACCCGCTCCATGTTAGTAAAGCGGTTAACAGGGGTGCGAAGATACAAAAGACCCCAAAGTCTTATCAGTCTACAAAAAGTTTGCCACTAAGGTCACAATCCACAATAAAAGCTTCATCTTTTTTAGCTAACGGGGTGAAGGGTAAGAGAGCTTACAAGGCTGATAGGGCTGTAAGGTCAGGAAAGTCTGTCTTAGACTCGAATTCTAAGATATCACCCTCTTTGCGCTCGTACTTCAAAGCTGTCCCCCAACTGCTTAACATTGGGAAAAGCCCTAATGCACTATTAGCCACTACCCTCCTATCTGATGGTGAGGACATCCATGAGGGTAGCCGAGATCACACTTCAGCACCGTCACCAGAGCCCATTTCCGTTTCTGTCTCCGACCTCTCTCCTCCGCCCTCCAATCACCAGACCAATTCTACTCCCGTCTCTCCTTCAAATCTCTTGCAATCTTCCTCCCCCCAGGCTATAATGGGCGATTTGGTCTATACTTCTTGCCCTGGTCCTTTGCCTTCTGTCCCTGTTCTCGCCCCTGCGCTTTCCCCTAAGCTTATGAGGACCTTTGCCTCTGAATTGCAGACTCCGTCTGTTGATTTAATCAGCTTGGGAGCTCCCTCATCACTGTCTGTCACCTCATCTGATAATATTGGATCCGTCTTAGTTCCCATCCCCCCCTCACTGTCAGAGTACGGAAGACCAGACGGCGAGCTTCAAGTACCTCCTGGGGTAGTGGGCGATGGTCAGCCCCTGCGTCAAGTACATACAGTACATACAGTTCAACAGGCTCAGGTGCAGAGCCCGCCTCGGGGGGGGGCTAGAAGTGATACTGAATGGCAGCCACCAACAGACTTCGCATGTTTTGGGAGCCGGGCTACCGCAAGAGACCCCAGTTGTCCTTGCAGCATCTCTACCTCTTCCACCTGCTCCCTCTCTGGAGCAAATGTTTCGGTCTCTCTCAGCCGACATTAAACGTGGCTTTGAAGAATCAGCTGCAATTCAGAGAGAGATCAAAAACTATTGTGAGGCATTGGCTAGCAAAGTTGATGGGCTCGTCACGAGAACCAATGCGTTAGAAGAAGCGGTTGGCGGGTTATCTTTGCATCTAGATAATGTGACGGATGAGATAGTGAATCTCAAGAAGGAAGACGTTTCAATCGCTGAGAGGATGGAGACTTTGGAAAACCATGCCAGGCGTAACAACATCCGGGTTTTGAATATTCCTGAGGGAATTGAGGGTTCTGATGTCAAAGGATTCATCGTTCCCTTGCTAGCTTCTTCTTTATCGTTGGGGCTGTCTGAAGAAGAAATAGCTAACGATATTCAACGGGTACACAGGGACCCTTTTAGACGAAATTCCCAAAGATCAAAACCGAGGAGGATCCTTGTGAATTTTCACACTTACACCATAAAGGAGAAGATTCTTAATGCAGCTTTAAAGCTGAAGTCCCTGGTCTATAAAGGCTTCACATTTCAGGTACGGTCTGACTTATCTAGAGCAACACTTGAAAAGCAGTGGGAGTTGGGTAAAAGGATGGATGCATTTCGGAAAATTGGTGCCACCGTCCAGTTAAGTTTTCCTGCATTACTGAAGATCATGCCGAATAACAAAATGTACAATATCCGTACTGTGCAGGCTGCTGATGATTTATCTACCCTCCAAAGTGACAGGGGCGCAACGGGTGGCCCTCCCTCAGCACTTACCTATAGCTGATCTCCTTCTCAAATTACTCTCCACCTTTTGCTAATTTTTTATTTATATATATCTTTGCATATGTATAGGCTAGGTACACGAGTACATGAGTAAAAGGGAGCTACAGGTAAGGTGGTGAATGTAAAAAAGTAATTCGTAATACAATATAACCTAGCATTAGAATGGAAAAGTTAGGAGAAATAAGATAGAAGGTGGAGGGGGAAAAAGGGAAAAGGAAGGAAAGAAAAAAAAAAGGAAAACATTTTTTTAAAAAAAAGAAGAAAGAGATTAAAAGAGATGGAAGGTAAAAAAGGGGAGCAAAAAAAAACGGAAGGGAGGTGAGAGAAAAAAGGAAAAAAGGAAGGAAAAAAAAAAAAAAGCGGGAAAATAAAGGGTTTAAATTAAAATAAAAAAAGTTTTTCCTTTATAAAAGTTATATCACAAGTCACACGTACGGAACCACGATTGTGCACTCACTCCGGGGGTGGGGTTGGGTAATTTTTACCTCAAACCGGTCTCCGGTTGGTCCTTACAAGGGTTCCTCAGGGGGTGGGGGGGTGAGGTTAGGTCACAGGGGTGTAGGCGCAAGGTTAGGGGTGCGGGTTGGTGTTATTGGAAAAATTTCCTCATTTTCAGTCTGGTCTCAGATTCAGTGGCGTAAATTTACATGTAGTCACGTTTTTTCTTTTTATGTCTGGCAGCATGGTTACTTTAGGAGCATGTTTAGGTTCCTTGTTTTTGAGTTTAAATTTCACTTTACTCTCTCGAGTGTGTATTTGACCTATGAGTAATCTTAGGATTCTCTCTTGGAATGTCAATGGTCTGCGCACCAAACCAAGGGCTAATAGAATTATACAGTATCTTCGTGATATTGATGCGCAGATCATTGTACTCCAGGAGACACATCTCATTGAGGAGGAGATGCTCGATTTGGTGAAAAGGAATAGGTGGATCGATCTCTCGGTATCCACCTCCCAGCCACTCAACACGAGGGGTGTGTCTATCTTGTTTAAAAAATCCATCAATACAAGAATTATAACTCAGCAGGTCGACCAGGGAGGTAGGTGGGCGATCACCTTGGTGGTTATTGGTGGGGTAAAACTAACATTGGCAGGTTTTTATGGTCCTAACCTGGACGACTCATCTCCCTTAGAGTCTCTCTTCTCAAGTCTGTTGCACTTTCCAGATCCTATAATTCTTACAGGGGACTTTAATATAGTGCTGGATCCAATATTAGATAAGACCCCCCGCAGTAGACAGTTGACCCCGTCTAAAGCTAGAGCCTTTTTATTGAGTTCCATGAAGCAATATGGGTTTATTGACATTTGGCGGGCAAGAGCAGGTACAAAACCAGGTTTTTCATTTCACAATCACAAGTATCACCATCAATCCAGAATTGATTATTTCTTGATAAGTCACGCTTTGGTCGATTCTGTTAAATATATTTCTTACTATCCTCCACACCTTTCAGACCACTCTGCTGTTCTTCTCGAGATAGCTGGGGTTACTAATCCTCTTACTACCCCCTGGTCATTTGATAGATCTTTACTCTCTTGTCCCCAAGATGTCCTGTCTATCAGAGCTGACACTCTTGAGTTTATGCATATCAATATTGGTTCCTCAGACCCTCGGGTCGTTTGGGACGCATTCAAGTGTTGTCTTCGTGGATTAATAAAAAATAAGGTAGTATTTCGAAGGAGGCAATACGCGCAGGAGATATCATCCATTGAAGTTGCGCTTCTTCAAGTGCAAGTTGAAATTAATCTTAATCTTAGTAGTCAAGACCCTACAGATAGATATCTTGCTCTCCAAGAGAAACTTGCTTCCCTCAAAGCGAACCTGGCCTCCGTATTAAATCAACGAATTTTGCAAAAATGGGAAGCGAGTAAATTATCGCACTTTGAATATGGAGAAGGGGCAGGCAAGCTGTTGGCCTGGAAGGCTAAATCTGATAGGGCGCGTAATATAATTACTGCTGTAACATCTTCCCAGGGCACTGTCTTCTCGGATTTGGAGATTAGAACCACTTTTAAAAACTTCTTCCAGAACATCTATCAGGAGGACAACAACATTGACTCATCAGCTATTGAGAGTTGGTTATCGGGTATTTCTCTTCCAAGACTGTCGGATCTGCAATCTGAAATTTTGGAAAGGGAGGTAACTAGGGAAGAGGTAGAGGGGGCTGTGCGAGCCTCTAAGGCAGGGAAAGCTGCTGGTCCGGATGGTTTACCGGCAGAGCTATACAAGATCCTAGTTGAAGAAATTTCTCCTTTTCTTACATCGTTGTTCAATCAAATCTTAGTAGGAGGTGTCACACCACCAGCAACTTGGAATGACGCTTCCATTACTCTTATATTAAAACCTGGCAAACCCCCTACCGATTGTGGCTCCTACCGCCCTATATCTATATTAAATGCAGATTATAAAATCTTTGCCTCTCTGCTGGCAAGAAGGCTGGGTCGAGTCATCCCAACATTAGTACATCCTAACCAAAAGTGTTTTATTGGAGGCCGCCAGCTCTTCGAGCCAACATACGATCTAATAGGGGCCATCGATATGGCTACTTTGAACGCAGCTCCGTTGGCTATTTTAACACTGGATGCAACCAAGGCCTTCGACAGGGTCAATTGGTCGTACTTGTCGGGGGCCTTGACTAAGTTTGGTGTGGGAGGAAATTTTCGAGGGGCTGTACGGCTGCTATATAATCACCCCACAGCTCGGATACTTGTTAACGGTGGTCTTTCTGATGCATTTGTTATCTCCAGAGGGACCCGTCAGGGTTGTCCTCTTTCCCCCCTCCTATTTGATCTCTACATTGAGCCTTTGGCTCAAAAAATACGCGAAGAACACTCCATTATACCCTTCGTATGTAGGGGATGGGAGAAGAAGGTTGCGTTATATGCGGATGATCTCATGGTTATGACCTCTGACATCGACTCTGCCTTCCCGGCTGTCATTGGGCTGGCTGTGGAATTTGGAAATGTTTCTGGATATGAGGTAAACGCAGCCAAAACAGAAACATTGGTGTGGAACGATGTCGGCAGCAGCTTTAGTAATGGCTCAAATAAGAGTCTTCGTTATTTGGGCTTAAACATTACTAAAGATATCTCTCTGATCGGCCCTACTAATTTTGCTAGAATTGCAAAAGAATGCCGCAAATTGATGAGAGCTTGGCTACACCTTCCCCTTACTGTAATTGGTAGAGTTAACCTGGTGAAAATGTCTATTCTCCCTAGGGTTTCTTTCTTGTTTAATACAATTCCTCTTTACTTTGAACCCGTTTTATTGGCTAAACTCCAGAGCGAGATAAGCTCTTTTATTTGGTGTAACAAAAACCCAAGGATAGCCTGGAAAAAGATAAGGCATCAGAGAGAGAAGGGGGGCTTGGCAGGGCCCAACCTACAGGCTTATCTCTGGGCATTCCAGCTTTCTCACTCACGTATGCTTTTAAAAACACCTTCTGGCGTGGGGATTGGCAATTTGTTTGCCACTCTGTTGAAGTGCGAAGGAGCTGGGCAGTCTGGTTTTCTGTTTAAATTTGGAGACCCCAAATTCTTCAAAAAGGTCAAGTTGAAGATCCTACAGGGCCTGGCAAGAACATGGGCAAAAATAAAATCCTGCACTAAATTGGGGTATTACTTTAGCAGAGCTCCTTTATGGGATCTTCCAGAGGCGCCAACCTGGCTAAATGACGCACTGGCTTCACCACTCAGGGAATCTGGGTTGGCTGTTTGGGGGGATCTTTTTGTGGAAGGGACTTTGCTCCCCTGGGAGGACTTAGTTCGTAAAGTAGTGCCCAATCTATCAAGATTTAAATATGTACAAATAGTAAGTTGGGCCCAAGCAGTAACATTGCGACCCACACGACCTAATAAGTTCATTCTAGGGGGAGGAAGTCACTTGGAAACCCTCTTAGTTGATCAGCCTGTTGTAAAAAAGGAGGTCTCGCTATGGTATTCCCTAATAATGGATGAAATGGATGGCGATTTTCTTCTCCCGGAACAGCTGTGGAGTTCCTTGGTACCGACCCCTAATATCGTAGATCTTTGGTTGTTTTCCTGTAAACTGCTGTGGGAATTAGTGAAACCAGCTAGGTTAGGCAGGAATCACTTGTTTACACTACACAGGGCTTACTATTCCCCACAAAGACTTTCGAAATTTGCGGCTGGTGGTCCTGTGGCTTGTCCGAGATGTGGACTTATGGAGGCTACTGATGCACACATGTTTTTCGAATGTCCTCACTTAACTCCATTTTGGGACGCAATTAGTAACAAACTCTCGGCCTGGCTGGGGCGTCCGATATTAACAGATCTGAAGCTAGTAATTTTTGGAACAGCAGACTGCACACGATCAATGGCTGGTAATCTTCTATTCTACGCAATGTTGGTGGCTCGCAGAGAAATCTGCAAACGCTGGAAAGAACCCACTGTACCATCTCTCCATGAGTGGCGTAGATCTCTGCTCCAGTTCTCTATATTAGATATAGCCAGGGCTGGTAATCGTGACAGGAGAAACTTTTGGAAATTGCTGGATGGCCCGGTTTGAACTTGTTGAGCTAGCTGGGGTTTGTTTTTTTCCCAGCTCCGATGATTATTCTGCCATAGTACTATCTTGCTGTTTTTTACTTTTCCGATGGTTCATTTCTCTATCGTCCAGGTTCGCTGGTTTTAACGGCAACGGCATACATAACCTTAAAGTTGGTTAACTTCTGTCGGTTGACTAGTAAGGGTTGAGCTGCTGAGGTGGCCACGGCAGCTGTAGGGCTCCTGTATTTGATTTGTCATCTACTGCCCTTCCAGCATTGGCTGTGACAGCGCAACGGTACTCTCGCAACTCTCACTACCCATACAGTTGGCTCTCAGTAGTCTGGAACCATGGCAGTAAATGAGGAACAAAAAAAAAAAGAAAAAAGAATTAAGTGGGCCAATGTCAATTCTGCTAAACTCCTGGGAGAAGTTATAACTAAATGTATAACTGAAATTGACTACTGCCTAAGCAATGAGATAGTACCTGCCATACTGCTTTCTAAATTTTATAAAATTAATACTGTTATTGAAGGCTTATTGACAGGTAGGAGTAGGCCATCAAAAACCAGGTCAGTCGGCTGGTTTGACAAAAATTGTATACAGGCCTTGTCGAGATTAAAAACTGCCCTGGTTACTAAACCCAGGGATAATACTCTTATTAAAGCCGAACGTCATAATTATAAGATTTCTTTGGAAGCCCGGAAAAAAGAAATACAGGAGGAGTTATGGCATAAACTCAATTTAGCTGCTAACACAAACAATAATGGTTTATTTTGGGAGACAATTAACTGCCCTTTTCTTAAGAATGATACCATTCCCGAACTAACGTCTTATGTAAATTGCAATGATTGGATTGATCATTTTACTAATATTTTTAATCCTGATAGGTTGGTTTTAGACTTTTTAGCAAATCACAACTCTGTATGGTTATCGTCACCTTTATCCGTTAGTCTGGACGAGGTTTATTTGGGGCTGACAAAAAGTAGCGGGGGTAAAGCCCTGGGCCCGGATGGTGTTCCCGTGGATCTGTATAAACAGGAGATGAATTTATGGGCACCTATCTTAACCCGTATTTTCAATGCCGCTATTGAAGGCAATCTTCCTTTGACCTGGGGACAATCTATTATTTTCCCCCTATTCAAGAAGGGGTCCAGGTCCGAGGCACGGAACTATCGCCCCATCTCCCTCCTGGACTCATCAATTAAAATTCTGAGTAGAATACTCCTTAACAGACTGGAGATATGGGCAGAAGAAAATACTATTTTATCACCAGTCCAGTATGGGTTCAGGAGGGGAATGGGTACGATGGAGCAGTGCCTGAACCTCGACCTCATTATAAATAAATATGTTACGGTCAAAAAAGGGAACTTGTTTTTATGTTTCGCCGACCTCAGTAGTGCCTTCGATCTGGTCGAACATTCTACTTTATGGCCAATACTTTTGGAAAAGGGCGCACCAAAAGATATTGTACATTTCTTGGCCAGACTATATGAAAGGCTCTCCTGTAAAGTGCGTTTTGGGCCCAATGGGGAATCCACCCCCTTTTTTAGAGTTACTAGAGGCATCAGGCAGGGTTGTGTCTTAGCCCCCCTGCTTTTTTCTTTATTTGTCAATCAAATTGATACAACCCTTAGGCAAGTTCCTGCTGATGCCCCCCCGAGTAGATGGCGACCCCATCCCAATACTGCTATATGCGGATGACGCCGTCCTCCTGTCACGTACCCAAATCGGCCTCCAACGCCTAATTAGCAGTTTCTGCAGGTTTATTGATAATAGGAAACTGCTAATTAACAAAGAAAAAACATATGTAATGACTTGCGGGAAGAAGAAAGGGGTTAAAAGGACCTTCTTCCTGGATGAGACCAAAATCCTATCCGTGACTAGTTTTTGTTATCTTGGTGTCACATTCTCTGGTGACGGGAGATGGGACAATGAATGTGAAAATGTGCGCCTTAAAATGGTAAAGAATACTAATGGTGTATTTAGATTTGCCTCTAAGCTTGGGAATAGTAGAATTAAGGATATGATTTCGATTTATAAAGCTAGATGTATATCATCTGCTTTATATGGCGCTGGTGTGTGGGGGCACCATACCCCTTGTGGTAACCGCATCCAACTTGACGAAAACTCATTTTTGAGGCGTCTATTGAGTGCTCCTGCATCAGCTTCCATAGAGCTAATTCACAGAGAGGTGGGCTTAGATTACATTAAAGATCTTGTAGTCCTTCGTCCTCTGGCTTTATGGCGATCCATCTGGTCTAAAACCGAAACCATATTTACCCAAAAAGTAATTAGAGATTGTCTAAGGCTGGACCATTGTTTGCATATTCCTTGGCTCAGACATATTCATTACTGGTATAAGCTCCTATTTAATTTGGATCCTTTTTTAATCCCGGAGGAAGCTTCCAGTATATCCAAACTAGATCTCAAGGTGTCTCTTTTACGCCATTTAAGACAATCCAGAGATCTTGTCTGTGTCAAACAATGTAACTCTGTTTTGTACTGCGAAATTAACTTAAGTGAAGGTTTCCAGCTATATCTGACAGAAGTTACAAGAAGATCTCACCGTTTTGTTCTCACTCGCCTAAGGCTTGGTACAGTACACCATCTTGTGTCCTTCCCCATCACCAGGCAGCACAGTAACACTTTATGCCCCTGTGATGATTTATCCAAACAGAGTTGTTGTCATTTTATGCTGTTTTGTAAATTTTATATGTTTTTAAGACGATATTTTTTAAAACCCATCTTTTTAAAATACAATGTACAGTCTAATAGGAGTGCAATGCAGCTAATGTTTAACCTGGAAAGTGCAGATATATGTTTTTATATAGCTACTTATATCTTAAAATGTATGAGCGCCAGAAAATCCATTGTTATGTAATTGATTAGGATCTCAGCAAGTTGCACTGTCACTTTGTCAAGCACCGTAATGGTTTTTTCCCGTGATGCTCTGTACATGTTCAGAACTGATTAACTCGATGAATAATAGTTAATAAAACTAACCTGCTCACTATATCTTCGAAGCAACTTGTCACATTCAGACTCACCCATAGACACGGGCTTTGCTCAACATCACGCCTTCACTCTCCTCTGCTCTAAATACAACCTCTACTCACAGGGAGTGGTCACACTAACTTCTCTTAGCTCACTCATTGACTTTTTCTAGGATTAATTCCTTTTTGTACTTTCTTCCCTTATCCTCGTACAGCCTTGAGAAAGCCCCGGCCTCAACTGAGCCTAGGGGGCGAAACACGTGTTGGCTGTCCATGTTCACTTGATTTTTTTTTGTTCATTCAAATCACGAATAAAAAGAACTCTCTGTTTCTACCAAAAGCCTGAATATGGTCTATTACAAGAGAGAGGGTATCTGACTCACTACTACAAAAACTTATGAATTTTTAAGGCCATAGAGGTCCAGTGCCTTGAGTCTACTCCCTCGAGAATTCATTTTAATGGAATTGAGCAATACTCTCCAGGACCCGGGATCCTAGGGCCTCAGAACTTTAAATTCTACTCAATAAGGATTCCTCATCCCTGGAGCGCTATAAATATCTGGATAACCAAATCTTCCAATAAACAGAGACCTTGTTACAAATCAAAAATACTCACTACTTTGCACCAAAACAAGGAAAATTTGAAGGAAAAATGGCAACCTATGACAATAGGAGAGAAAGAAGGAACATCAGACTTGAGGAAATCTTTGACCCATTAGGAACTAATATATCAAGATCAACGAATGCACTCAACACACAATCTGCAAAAAGTACCTTCCAGGCTTTGGAAAAATCAGTTAAAAAAGAAACTTCAAAATGGTGGGAAGGAGCTTCACTCAAGAAATACTTAGAACACAACTTGATACCGAGAGGCCTGAGAATCCTGATATTTCCACCAACTGAAACCACATTACCTGAAAAACTACAACTTTGGGAAGACAATCTCAGAACGGCATCCAACAACATGTTGAGACAACTAATAGATATTGCCCAGGAAGAATATGATAAATACAAACTGGAAGTGGACACATTGTCCAAAACTATTGAGGAAGCCAACTGGGGTGACATTACAATCAAAAACTATGCTATTCTGAACAAAGTCCTAGATGACTTTGAGGAAGATATCATCCAAAGGAAGAATCGAAAATTTCGACGTGACATGACTGATTACCAACAAGGCAGGGTCTACTCTTTTGCAAAAAAGTATGATAACATCACTCCCACCACCACCACAAATCATGCAAGCAGCTCTTCTGAAATGATACCATCATCCGATGTAGAATCTATAGAACAACCAGAGGAAGTGAGAAACACAGGACCACATGTAAATTTTCACGAGGAAGTACGCCGACATCGTCTAGGAAATATACAAGACAACCGAAGCCGACCTCCAAATATACAAACAACAAAACCAAGTACATTGGGAGTGCAAACACGGGCACGAAGCAAAGAGCTGACAAAGTCGGGACCACCAGTACAGAAGTAACACCATGCAACCTTGTGGTCAATCTCTCGGATAAGACCCTGACCCCTGTTCACCACCAAATACTAAATAAGGGCCTATCGTTCTGCCCCACATCTAGTTGGAACTTGGTACAGACCCAAGTGGATCTATACAAATTCACTCGGAAATTGAAACTACACTCCTTCTTCTTTGACGGAACCCAACAACAGAGACAACCAGGTCACCCCAACATCACTAGCCATCTTTCAGCCAAAGACCTAGAAGACATTAACCTATTAACCCACCTGTCTACGGATGTTCCAACAGATGACCTGGAATCCCTTACAAGCACGGCAGAAGAATTGGATATCGACATCTTTTACTGTAAAAACACAACACTTAGGGGCAAATCTAAGTTTACGCCAATTTTACCAACTGGTAACCCAATAGACACCTTCTTCTCTGCAGTGAGTAATGATCTGATATCTGAACATCGCAAATATCTGTCCAAACGAAAATACTTTACACATAACATAACACGAGAAGAAGAACATGCACTATTGGAACTTAAAAATGACTCCTCATTAACAATTAAGGAAGCAGACAAAGGGGGCAATATTGTCATCCTTAACACATCGGATTATCTTCAAGAAGCCGAACGCCAATTGCAAGACCCCATCTGCTACAGCAAACTGACTAACAATCCAACTAAAGACATACAAAACAAACTGCAGTGCTTACTGAATAAATGGTATGAAAAAGGCCTTCTCACATTGGCAGAAAAACAACTCCTCTTCATAGATACGCCAGTAACTCCGACTCTATACCTTCTGCCAAAAGTCCATAAACCAGGTACACCTCCCAAAGGAAGACCTATCATTGCAGGTATCGACTCCATATGCTCCAGGATTGGGGCATACATTGATGAAGAACTACAGCCGTTCATGAGAGACCTTCCCTCTTTCATCCGGGACACTAAGGATATACTACAGAAGCTGAATAACATCACATGGCAACCGGACTACCTCCTCTCAAGCATTGATGTCGTCAGTCTATATACATCAATTCGACACCCTGATGGTATAGCGGCAGTAAGGAAATGTCTACTAGGAAGATCAGTACACTTTACAGCGAGAAACAATATGATTCTAGAATTCCTGGAATTTTGCCTATATAACAACTTTTTTCTATTCAATGGCACCTATTACCTACAGACCCAAGGTACGGCGATGGGGGCAAAATTTGCTCCTCCATACGCCTGCATCTTTATGGGGGAAGTAGAGCGTCACTGGATTTGGAAGGATCACGACCCAAACTACTCCGAGAACATAGTTATGTGGGGAAGATACATCGATGACGTGCTGCTAATATGGCAAGGATCTGAAGAACATCTACTCAACTTCCTCAGAACCCTGACACCAAACCAATGGGATATCAATATCACCTATACCATATCTAAAAACGAAATAGAATTCCTGGACGTAAAAATATCTGTCGAAGACAACTCCCTACTAACACAGTTTCATCGCAAAACCACAGCCGCTAACTCCATCCTACACGCGACCAGCAGCCATCCACAGCATACCATCAAAAACATACCATCAGGAGAATTTCGCAGGGCCAGAATCAATTGCAGCTCAGACCAAGGATTTGAAATACATTCTAGGGACATTACATCACGACTCGCCCAACGAGGATATAACACCAGTTCCCTTACAAACACTCAACAACAAGTCTCCACTCTGGACAGAAACATTCTTCTACAAAACAGGAAAAAGAAGGAGACGGAATCTACCATACGTTTCCTTACCCCGTTTCACAACGGTCACCACCACATACGAAAAGTGCTCAAAAAACACTGGAATCTATTAACATTAAACCCAACCATCAGATCTGCAATAAAAGACCAACCACAACTCAGCTTTAAGAGAAGTAAAAATCTGAGAGACTCACCATGTCCATCATTTTTCGAAGCCAAACAAAAAACGACAACATTTCTACAGAAACCACATGGATTCTACACATGCTCCAACTGCTCAATATGTAAACTAGGCCAATCAAAACTACAACAAACAACAATAAATGGACACACAATTACCATCCAAGATTTCATCAACTGTGAGAGTACTAATGTGATCTACCTCATCACATGTCCATGTGGTCAACATTACATTGGGAGCACAACCCGCCCACTCAAAAAGCGGATACAGGAACACTATCGCAATATCCACAAAACAGATGATAGACAACCTTTAGTTGAGCACTACAATCTGTACCATGATCACAATCGGAACTTTGTTTTCTGTGGCTTAGAAAGGTTGCGACAAACTGACAGAGGAGGAAACCTGGAACAACGCCTGAGACAGAAAGAAAGCTCTTACATAATCCGTTGTGGAACTGTAGAATTTGGTCTCAACAAAGATCATGAGTGGCATCACTGGCTGTAAAAAGACACTGGCCACATCCGAAAGCCAATGAAAAGACTGAAATGGATGTCGAAATATTCTTAGACACATTGATGAGGACATTTATGTGTATACATGTATATTCGGTTTTTCAATGAACTGTTGCTTTCCTGCTTTCTGTCTACCAAACTGTTCCCTGATCTGTAAGTCATAATCATCTCCCGCGTTTCCCCTTACTGGCCCTACTACATTCCATTGAATACAAAGAGCATTTAGCGCCATAAATGGAAAATATAATAACAAAATATTCCCCTTCTTGAGTTTTCCTTCTCACCTAAACATCGCGGAAATTAACATCCAAAATAACATTGTAAACATAATTCCAAGAAAAGATTCGCAAAATAAAACTAAAGGAGTAAAACAAACCCTACGTACCCGTGATCACTGTTTATAATAAATACAGATTAAAGCAGTGAACTAACCTAAACTTTACATTGCCCCCAGGCAACTTCGAAGTTGGCGACGGCGGTCCTAACAAATCCCGAGCCCACATTGATTAATTCAATTGAATTGAATGGAGATCATGCAGTCCCTAAGATTATACCTCAAGGTGGCGCGGACTATTCAAATAACTGCGTATAGTCGATCGCGCAAAATAATAACAAATAAAATTAAAATTAAATACTCCTCCAAATTATACCAATTAGGTAACAGAGTGAATTTAAACATAACGAACAAGGAAGAAAGTCGACTCTCCAACAATCGACAATAAATAAATACGATCAGAGACACTAACCATCCCGTAAAACTAACATAACCACACTCCAAGATGGCGCGACAAAACGAGCCCATCTGACGTGAATAACACGCGACAGGTCGCATTAACCCTCTTTAAGATGGCCGCGGACCAGAACGCGAACACACCACACGGAAGAACACCAGAGACGGCATTCTCGCCGTGATTCTGTTCTCATGCCTGAAAGTAAGTAGTAGACTCTTTGTAGGCAATGTTTCGGTAACAGAACCCAGCTGGCGTTTTAGTCCTTTATTAATATCAATCCTTTTTTCCCCCCATCATGGGCCATTACGCTGTTCTTGTAACGGGTTATTTTACTCCTTATAACCGTTCTAACCGACCAACTAACCTCTTCCTGCATAAAATCAACCATTGGGCCCCCAGAACTTTCTTATTCTCATAGAATACATAACAGAGGGGACAAACAAGGATAATAAGACTACAATGTTTATAATAATGTTAAGGCTTGGCTAAAAAACTAGAATTCGCATTACCGGATGGTCCTCTGTATAAATTAATGCAAATTGTACAAATAACTACTTGTCCTGACTACCTCCGAATATCAATGAATGATTCGCCTGTTGCAATTTTCGTTTCTGTATACATATATATTGTTTTATGCAGAGGCTGGTATACCTGTATTTTACACGTAACCTGTGAAAAGAATGACAAGATAAGGAAGATATCATGACCTTTTTGAGATGTTTTAAATCGAAAATAATTTGAAAGCACATCCCCAGGTAAAAATATGCTCGCACTCTTCTGCCCTATTCACAGTCCTTGGGTATTGGACCCTATACCTCACCAACTTCAACTAACTTTTTCTAGCACAGCGTTTCTCTCCTTACATAGGTTACTGAGTCAATTTAAACGCGACCTCGGATAAGAATTGAACTAACCCTGACACAGGTTAAGCACTATCAAGTCCTATTTGATTAACTCGATGAATAATAGTTAATAAAACTAACCTGCTCACTATATCTTCGAAGCAACTTGTCACATTCAGACTCACCCATAGACACGGGCTTTGCTCAACATCACGCCTTCACTCTCCTCTTCTCTAAATACAACCTCTACTCACAGGGAGTGGTCACACTAACTTCTCTTAGCTCACTCATTGACTTTTTCTAGGATTAATTCCTTTTTGTACTTTCTTCCCTTATCCTCGTACAGCCTTGAGAAAGCCCCGGCCTCAACTGAGCCTAGGGGGCTAAACACGTGTTGGCTGTCCATGTTCACTTGATTTTTTTTTTGTTCATTCAAATCACGAATAAAAAGAACTCTCTGTTTCTACCAAAAGCCTGAATATGGTCTATTACAAGAGAGAGGGTATCTGACTCACTACTACAAAAACTTATGAATTTTTAAGGCCATAGAGGTCCAGTGCCTTGAGTCTACTCCCTCGAGAATTCATTTTAATGGAATTGAGCAATACTCTCCAGGACCCGGGATCCTAGGGCCTCAGAACTTTAAATTCTACTCAATAAGGATTCCTCATCCCTGGAGCGCTATAAATATCTGGATAACCAAATCTTCCAATAAACAGAGACCTTGTTACAAATCAAAAATACTCACTACTTTGCACCAAAACAAGGAAAATTTGAAGGAAAAATGGCAACCTATGACAATAGGAGAGAAAGAAGGAACATCAGACTTGAGGAAATCTTTGACCCATTAGGAACTAATATAT
The DNA here is from genome assembly GCF_964204655.1 of Triturus cristatus. Lineage (NCBI taxonomy): Eukaryota > Metazoa > Chordata > Amphibia > Caudata > Salamandridae > Triturus > Triturus cristatus. The sequence continues at coordinate 257,553,141 of NC_140593.1, read as the reverse complement.
CAAGATCAACGAATGCACTCAACACACAATCTGCAAAAAGTACCTTCCAGGCTTTGGAAAAATCAGTTAAAAAAGAAACTTCAAAATGGTGGGAAGGAGCTTCACTCAAGAAATACTTAGAACACAACTTGATACCGAGAGGCCTGAGAATCCTGATATTTCCACCAATTGAAACCACATTACCTGAAAAACTACAACTTTGGGAAGACAATCTCAGAACGGCATCCAACAACATGTTGAGACAACTAATAGATATTGCCCAGGAAGAATATGATAAATACAAACTGGAAGTGGACACATTGTCCAAAACTATTGAGGAAGCCAACTGGGGTGACATTACAATCAAAAACTATGCTATTCTGAACAAAGTCCTAGATGACTTTGAGGAAGATATCATCCAAAGGAAGAATCGAAAATTTCGACGTGACATGACTGATTACCAACAAGGCAGGGTCTACACTTTTGCAAAAAAGTATGATAACATCACTCCCACCACCACCACAAATCATGCAAGCAGCTCTTCTGAAATGATACCATCATCCGATGTAGAATCTATAGAACAACCAGAGGAAGTGAGAAACACAAGACCACATGTAAATTTTCAGGAGGAAGTACGCCGACATCGTCTAGGAAATATACAAGACAACCGAAGCCGACCTCCAAATATACAAACAACAAAACCAAGTACATTGGGAGTGCAAACACGGGCACGAAGCAAAGAGCTGACAAAGTCGGGACCACCAGTACAGAAGTAACACCATGCAACCTTGTGGTCAATCTCTCGGATAAGACCCTGACCCCTGTTCACCACCAAATACTAAATAAGGGCCTATCGTTCTGCCCCACATCTAGTTGGAACTTGGTACAGACCCAAGTGGATCTATACAAATTCACTCGGAAATTGAAACTACACTCCTTCTTCTTTGACGGAACCCAACAACAGAGACAACCAGGTCACCCCAACATCACTAGCCATCTTTCAGCCAAAGACCTAGAAGACATTAACCTATTAACCCACCTGTCTACGGATGTTCCAACAGATGACCTGGAATCCCTTACAAGCACGGCAGAAGAATTGGATATCGACATCTTTTACTGTAAAAACACAACACTTAGGGGCAAATCTAAGTTTACGCCAATTTTACCAACTGGTAACCCAATAGACACCTTCTTCTCGGCAGTGAGTAATGATCTGATATCTGAACATCGCAAATATCTGTCCAAACGAAAATACTTTACACATAACATAACACGAGAAGAAGAACATGCACTATTGGAACTTAAAAATGACTCCTCATTAACAATTAAGGAAGCAGACAAAGGGGGCAATATTGTCATCCTTAACACATCTGATTATCTTCAAGAAGCCGAACGCCAATTGCAAGACCCCATCTGCTACAGCAAACTGACTAACAATCCAACTAAAGACATACAAAACAAACTGCAGTGCTTACTGAATAAATGGTATGAAAAAGGCCTTCTCACATTGGCAGAAAAACAACTCCTCTTCATAGATACGCCAGTAACTCCGACTCTATACCTTCTGCCAAAAGTCCATAAACCAGGTACACCTCCCAAAGGAAGACCTATCATTGCAGGTATCGACTCCATATGCTCCAGGATTGGGGCATACATTGATGAAGAACTACAGCCGTTCATGAGAGACCTTCCCTCTTTCATCCGGGACACTAAGGATATACTACAGAAGCTGAATAACATCACATGGCAACCGGACTACCTCCTCTCAAGCATTGATGTCGTCAGTCTATATACATCAATTCGACACCCTGATGGTATAGCGGCAGTAAGGAAATGTCTACTAGGAAGATCAGTACACTTTACAGCGAGAAACAATATGATTCTAGAATTCCTGGAATTTTGCCTATATAACAACTTTTTTCTATTCAATGGCACCTATTACCTACAGACCCAAGGTACGGCGATGGGGGCAAAATTTGCTCCTCCATACGCCTGCATCTTTATGGGGGAAGTAGAGCGTCACTGGATTTGGAAGGATCACGACCCAAACTACTCCGAGAACATAGTTATGTGGGGAAGATACATCGATGACGTGCTGCTAATATGGCAAGGATCTGAAGAACATCTACTCAACTTCCTCAGAACCCTGACACCAAACCAATGGGATATCAATATCACCTATACCATATCTAAAAACGAAATAGAATTCCTGGACGTAAAAATATCTGTCGAAGACAACTCCCTACTAACACAGTTTCATCGCAAAACCACAGCCGCTAACTCCATCCTACACGCGACCAGCAGCCATCCACAGCATACCATCAAAAACATACCATCAGGAGAATTTCGCAGGGCCAGAATCAATTGCAGCTCAGACAAAGGATTTGAAATACATTCTAGGGACATTACATCACGACTCGCCCAACGAGGATATAACACCAGTTCCCTTACAAACACTCAACAACAAGTCTCCACTCTGGACAGAAACATTCTTCTACAAAACAGGAAAAAGAAGGAGACGGAATCTACCATACGTTTCCTTACCCCGTTTCACAACGGTCACCACCACATACGAAAAGTGCTCAAAAACACTGGAATCTATTAACATTAAACCCAACCATCAGATCTGCAATAAAAGACCAACCACAACTCAGCTTTAAGAGAAGTAAAAATCTGAGAGACTCACCATGTCCATCATTTTTCGAAGCCAAACAAAAAACGACAACATTTCTACAGAAACCACATGGATTCTACACATGCTCCAACTGCTCAATATGTAAACTAGGCCAATCAAAACTACAACAAACAACAATAAATGGACACACAATTACCATCCAAGATTTCATCAACTGTGAGAGTACTAATGTGATCTACCTCATCACATGTCCATGTGGTCAACATTACATTGGGAGCACAACCCGCCCACTCAAAAAGCGGATACAGGAACACTATCGCAATATCCACAAAACAGATGATAGACAACCTTTAGTTGAGCACTACAATCTGTACCATGATCACAATCGGAACTTTGTTTTCTGTGGCTTAGAAAGGTTGCGACAAACTGACAGAGGAGGAAACCTGGAACAACGCCTGAGACAGAAAGAAAGCTCTTACATAATCCGTTGTGGAACTGTAGAATTTGGTCTCAACAAAGATCATGAGTGGCATCACTGGCTGTAAAAAGACACTGGCCACATCCGAAAGCCAATGAAAAGACTGAAATGGATGTCGAAATATTCTTAGACACATTGATGAGGACATTTATGTGTATACATGTATATTCGGTTTTTCAATGAACTGTTGCTTTCCTGCTTTCTGTCTACCAAACTGTTCCCTGATCTGTAAGTCATAATCATCTCCCGCGTTTCCCCTTACTGGCCCTACTACATTCCATTGAATACAAAGAGCATTTAGCGCCATAAATGGAAAATATAATAACAAAATATTCCCCTTCTTGAGTTTTCCTTCTCACCTAAACATCGCGGAAATTAACATCCAAAATAACATTGTAAACATAATTCCAAGAAAAGATTCGCAAAATAAAACTAAAGGAGTAAAACAAACCCTACGTACCCGTGATCACTGTTTATAATAAATACAGATTAAAGCAGTGAACTAACCTAAACTTTACATTGCCCCCAGGCAACTTCGAAGTTGGCGACGGCGGTCCTAACAAATCCCGAGCCCACATTGATTAATTCAATTGAATTGAATGGAGATCATGCAGTCCCTAAGATTATACCTCAAGGTGGCGCGGACTATTCAAATAACTGCGTATAGTCGATCGCGCAAAATAATAACAAATAAAATTAAAATTAAATACTCCTCCAAATTATACCAATTAGGTAACAGAGTGAATTTAAACATAACGAACAAGGAAGAAAGTCGACTCTCCAACAATCGACAATAAATAAATACGATCAGAGACACTAACCATCCCGTAAAACTAACATAACCACACTCCAAGATGGCGCGACAAAACGAGCCCATCTGACGTGAATAACACGCGACAGGTCGCATTAACCCTCTTTAAGATGGCCGCGGACCAGAACGCGAACACACCACTCGGAAGAACACCAGAGACGGCATTCTCGCCGTGATTCTGTTCTCATGCCTGAAAGTAAGTAGTAGACTCTTTGTAGGCAATGTTTCGGTAACAGAACCCAGCTGGCGTTTTAGTCCTTTATTAATATCAATCCTTTTTTCCCCCCATCATGGGCCATTACGCTGTTCTTGTAACGGGTTATTTTACTCCTTATAACCGTTCTAACCGACCAACTAACCTCTTCCTGCATAAAATCAACCATTGGGCCCCCAGAACTTTCTTATTCTCATAGAATACATAACAGAGGGGACAAACAAGGATAATAAGACTACAATGTTTATAATAATGTTAAGGCTTGGCTAAAAAACTAGAATTCGCATTACCGGATGGTCCTCTGTATAAATTAATGCAAATTGTACAAATAACTACTTGTCCTGACTACCTCCGAATATCAATGAATGATTCGCCTGTTGCAATTTTCGTTTCTGTATACATATATATTGTTTTATGCAGAGGCTGGTATACCTGTATTTTACACGTAACCTGTGAAAAGAATGACAAGATAAGGAAGATATCATGACCTTTTTGAGATGTTTTAAATCGAAAATAATTTGAAAGCACATCCCCAGGTAAAAATATGCTCGCACTCTTCTGCCCTATTCACAGTCCTTGGGTATTGGACCCTATACCTCACCAACTTCAACTAACTTTTTCTAGCACAGCGTTTCTCTCCTTACATAGGTTACTGAGTCAATTTAAACGCGACCTCGGATAAGAATTGAACTAACCCTGACACAGGTTAAGCACTATCAAGTCCTATTTGATTAACTCGATGAATAATAGTTAATAAAACTAACCTGCTCACTCTATCTTCGAAGCAACTTGTCACATTCAGACTCACCCATAGACACGGGCTTTGCTCAACATCACGCCTTCACTCTCCTCTTCTCTAAATACAACCTCTACTCACAGGGAGTGGTCACACTAACTTCTCTTAGCTCACTCATTGACTTTTTCTAGGATTAATTCCTTTTTGTACTTTCTTCCCTTATCCTCGTACAGCCTTGAGAAAGCCCCGGCCTCAACTGAGCCTAGGGGGCGAAACACGTGTTGGCTGTCCATGTTCACTTGATTTTTTTTTTGTTCATTCAAATCACGAATAAAAAGAACTCTCTGTTTCTACCAAAAGCCTGAATATGGTCTATTACAAGAGAGAGGGTATCTGACTCACTACTACAAAAACTTATGAATTTTTAAGGCCATAGAGGTCCAGTGCCTTGAGTCTACTCCCTCGAGAATTCATTTTAATGGAATTGAGCAATACTCTCCAGGACCCGGGATCCTAGGGCCTCAGAACTTTAAATTCTACTCAATAAGGATTCCTCATCCCTGGAGCGCTATAAATATCTGGATAACCAAATCTTCCAATAAACAGAGACCTTGTTACAAATCAAAAATACTCACTACTTTGCACCAAAACAAGGAAAATTTGAAGGAAAAATGGCAACCTATGACAATAGGAGAGAAAGAAGGAACATCAGACTTGAGGAAATCTTTGACCCATTAGGAACTAATATATCAAGATCAACGAATGCACTCAACACACAATCTGCAAAAAGTACCTTCCAGGCTTTGGAAAAATCAGTTAAAAAAGAAACTTCAAAATGGTGGGAAGGAGCTTCACTCAAGAAATACTTAGAACACAACTTGATACCGAGAGGCCTGAGAATCCTGATATTTCCACCAATTGAAACCACATTACCTGAAAAACTACAACTTTGGGAAGACAATCTCAGAACGGCATCCAACAACATGTTGAGACAACTAATAGATATTGCCCAGGAAGAATATGATAAATACAAACTGGAAGTGGACACATTGTCCAAAACTATTGAGGAAGCCAACTGGGGTGACATTACAATCAAAAACTATGCTATTCTGAACAAAGTCCTAGATGACTTTGAGGAAGATATCATCCAAAGGAAGAATCGAAAATTTCGACGTGACATGACTGATTACCAACAAGGCAGGGTCTACACTTTTGCAAAAAAGTATGATAACATCACTCCCACCACCACCACAAATCATGCAAGCAGCTCTTCTGAAATGATACCATCATCCGATGTAGAATCTATAGAACAACCAGAGGAAGTGAGAAACACAAGACCACATGTAAATTTTCAGGAGGAAGTACGCCGACATCGTCTAGGAAATATACAAGACAACCGAAGCCGACCTCCAAATATACAAACAACAAAACCAAGTACATTGGGAGTGCAAACACGGGCACGAAGCAAAGAGCTGACAAAGTCGGGACCACCAGTACAGAAGTAACACCATGCAACCTTGTGGTCAATCTCTCGGATAAGACCCTGACCCCTGTTCACCACCAAATACTAAATAAGGGCCTATCGTTCTGCCCCACATCTAGTTGGAACTTGGTACAGACCCAAGTGGATCTATACAAATTCACTCGGAAATTGAAACTACACTCCTTCTTCTTTGACGGAACCCAACAACAGAGACAACCAGGTCACCCCAACATCACTAGCCATCTTTCAGCCAAAGACCTAGAAGACATTAACCTATTAACCCACCTGTCTACGGATGTTCCAACAGATGACCTGGAATCCCTTACAAGCACGGCAGAAGAATTGGATATCGACATCTTTTACTGTAAAAACACAACACTTAGGGGCAAATCTAAGTTTACGCCAATTTTACCAACTGGTAACCCAATAGACACCTTCTTCTCGGCAGTGAGTAATGATCTGATATCTGAACATCGCAAATATCTGTCCAAACGAAAATACTTTACACATAACATAACACGAGAAGAAGAACATGCACTATTGGAACTTAAAAATGACTCCTCATTAACAATTAAGGAAGCAGACAAAGGGGGCAATATTGTCATCCTTAACACATCTGATTATCTTCAAGAAGCCGAACGCCAATTGCAAGACCCCATCTGCTACAGCAAACTGACTAACAATCCAACTAAAGACATACAAAACAAACTGCAGTGCTTACTGAATAAATGGTATGAAAAAGGCCTTCTCACATTGGCAGAAAAACAACTCCTCTTCATAGATACGCCAGTAACTCCGACTCTATACCTTCTGCCAAAAGTCCATAAACCAGGTACACCTCCCAAAGGAAGACCTATCATTGCAGGTATCGACTCCATATGCTCCAGGATTGGGGCATACATTGATGAAGAACTACAGCCGTTCATGAGAGACCTTCCCTCTTTCATCCGGGACACTAAGGATATACTACAGAAGCTGAATAACATCACATGGCAACCGGACTACCTCCTCTCAAGCATTGATGTCGTCAGTCTATATACATCAATTCGACACCCTGATGGTATAGCGGCAGTAAGGAAATGTCTACTAGGAAGATCAGTACACTTTACAGCGAGAAACAATATGATTCTAGAATTCCTGGAATTTTGCCTATATAACAACTTTTTTCTATTCAATGGCACCTATTACCTACAGACCCAAGGTACGGCGATGGGGGCAAAATTTGCTCCTCCATACGCCTGCATCTTTATGGGGGAAGTAGAGCGTCACTGGATTTGGAAGGATCACGACCCAAACTACTCCGAGAACATAGTTATGTGGGGAAGATACATCGATGACGTGCTGCTAATATGGCAAGGATCTGAAGAACATCTACTCAACTTCCTCAGAACCCTGACACCAAACCAATGGGATATCAATATCACCTATACCATATCTAAAAACGAAATAGAATTCCTGGACGTAAAAATATCTGTCGAAGACAACTCCCTACTAACACAGTTTCATCGCAAAACCACAGCCGCTAACTCCATCCTACACGCGACCAGCAGCCATCCACAGCATACCATCAAAAACATACCATCAGGAGAATTTCGCAGGGCCAGAATCAATTGCAGCTCAGACAAAGGATTTGAAATACATTCTAGGGACATTACATCACGACTCGCCCAACGAGGATATAACACCAGTTCCCTTACAAACACTCAACAACAAGTCTCCACTCTGGACAGAAACATTCTTCTACAAAACAGGAAAAAGAAGGAGACGGAATCTACCATACGTTTCCTTACCCCGTTTCACAACGGTCACCACCACATACGAAAAGTGCTCAAAAAACACTGGAATCTATTAACATTAAACCCAACCATCAGATCTGCAATAAAAGACCAACCACAACTCAGCTTTAAGAGAAGTAAAAATCTGAGAGACTCACCATGTCCATCATTTTTCGAAGCCAAACAAAAAACGACAACATTTCTACAGAAACCACATGGATTCTACACATGCTCCAACTGCTCAATATGTAAACTAGGCCAATCAAAACTACAACAAACAACAATAAATGGACACACAATTACCATCCAAGATTTCATCAACTGTGAGAGTACTAATGTGATCTACCTCATCACATGTCCATGTGGTCAACATTACATTGGGAGCACAACCCGCCCACTCAAAAAGCGGATACAGGAACACTATCGCAATATCCACAAAACAGATGATAGACAACCTTTAGTTGAGCACTACAATCTGTACCATGATCACAATCGGAACTTTGTTTTCTGTGGCTTAGAAAGGTTGCGACAAACTGACAGAGGAGGAAACCTGGAACAACGCCTGAGACAGAAAGAAAGCTCTTACATAATCCGTTGTGGAACTGTAGAATTTGGTCTCAACAAAGATCATGAGTGGCATCACTGGCTGTAAAAAGACACTGGCCACATCCGAAAGCCAATGAAAAGACTGAAATGGATGTCGAAATATTCTTAGACACATTGATGAGGACATTTATGTGTATACATGTATATTCGGTTTTTCAATGAACTGTTGCTTTCCTGCTTTCTGTCTACCAAACTGTTCCCTGATCTGTAAGTCATAATCATCTCCCGCGTTTCCCCTTACTGGCCCTACTACATTCCATTGAATACAAAGAGCATTTAGCGCCATAAATGGAAAATATAATAACAAAATATTCCCCTTCTTGAGTTTTCCTTCTCACCTAAACATCGCGGAAATTAACATCCAAAATAACATTGTAAACATAATTCCAAGAAAAGATTCGCAAAATAAAACTAAAGGAGTAAAACAAACCCTACGTACCCGTGATCACTGTTTATAATAAATACAGATTAAAGCAGTGAACTAACCTAAACTTTACATTGCCCCCAGGCAACTTCGAAGTTGGCGACGGCGGTCCTAACAAATCCCGAGCCCACATTGATTAATTCAATTGAATTGAATGGAGATCATGCAGTCCCTAAGATTATACCTCAAGGTGGCGCGGACTATTCAAATAACTGCGTATAGTCGATCGCGCAAAATAATAACAAATAAAATTAAAATTAAATACTCCTCCAAATTATACCAATTAGGTAACAGAGTGAATTTAAACATAACGAACAAGGAAGAAAGTCGACTCTCCAACAATCGACAATAAATAAATACGATCAGAGACACTAACCATCCCGTAAAACTAACATAACCACACTCCAAGATGGCGCGACAAAACGAGCCCATCTGACGTGAATAACACGCGACAGGTCGCATTATCCCTCTTTAAGATGGCCGCGGACCAGAACGCGAACACACCACTCGGAAGAACACCAGAGACGGCATTCTCGCCGTGATTCTGTTCTCATGCCTGAAAGTAAGTAGTAGACTCTTTGTAGGCAATGTTTCGGTAACAGAACCCAGCTGGCGTTTTAGTCCTTTATTAATATCAATCCTTTTTTCCCCCCATCATGGGCCATTACGCTGTTCTTGTAACGGGTTATTTTACTCCTTATAACCGTTCTAACCGACCAACTAACCTCTTCCTGCATAAAATCAACCATTGGGCCCCCAGAACTTTCTTATTCTCATAGAATACATAACAGAGGGGACAAACAAGGATAATAAGACTACAATGTTTATAATAATGTTAAGGCTTGGCTAAAAAACTAGAATTCGCATTACCGGATGGTCCTCTGTATAAATTAATGCAAATTGTACAAATAACTACTTGTCCTGACTACCTCCGAATATCAATGAATGATTCGCCTGTTGCAATTTTCGTTTCTGTATATATATATATTGTTTTATGCAGAGGCTGGTATACCTGTATTTTACACGTAACCTGTGAAAAGAATGACAAGATAAGGAAGATATCATGACCTTTTTGAGATGTTTTAAATCGAAAATAATTTGAAAGCACATCCCCAGGTAAAAATATGCTCGCACTCTTCTGCCCTATTCACAGTCCTTGGGTATTGGACCCTATACCTCACCAACTTCAACTAACTTTTTCTAGCACAGCGTTTCTCTCCTTACATAGGTTACTGAGTCAATTTAAACGCGACCTCGGATAAGAATTGAACTAACCCTGACACAGGTTAAGCACTATCAAGTCCTATTTGATTAACTCGATGAATAATAGTTAATAAAACTAACCTGCTCACTATATCTTCGAAGCAACTTGTCACATTCAGACTCACCCATAGACACGGGCTTTGCTCAACATCACGCCTTCACTCTCCTCTTCTCTAAATACAACCTCTACTCACAGGGAGTGGTCACACTAACTTCTCTTAGCTCACTCATTGACTTTTTCTAGGATTAATTCCTTTTTGTACTTTCTTCCCTTATCCTCGTACAGCCTTGAGAAAGCCCCGGCCTCAACTGAGCCTAGGGGGCGAAACACGTGTTGGCTGTCCATGTTCACTTGATTTTTTTTTTGTTCATTCAAATCACGAATAAAAAGAACTCTCTGTTTCTACCAAAAGCCTGAATATGGTCTATTACAAGAGAGAGGGTATCTGACTCACTACTACAAAAACTTATGAATTTTTAAGGCCATAGAGGTCCAGTGCCTTGAGTCTACTCCCTCGAGAATTCATTTTAATGGAATTGAGCAATACTCTCCAGGACCCGGGATCCTAGGGCCTCAGAACTTTAAATTCTACTCAATAAGGATTCCTCATCCCTGGAGCGCTATAAATATCTGGATAACCAAATCTTCCAATAAACAGAGACCTTGTTACAAATCAAAAATACTCACTACTTTGCACCAAAACAAGGAAAATTTGAAGGAAAAATGGCAACCTATGACAATAGGAGAGAAAGAAGGAACATCAGACTTGAGGAAATCTTTGACCCATTAGGAACTAATATATCAAGATCAACGAATGCACTCAACACACAATCTGCAAAAAGTACCTTCCAGGCTTTGGAAAAATCAGTTAAAAAAGAAACTTCAAAATGGTGGGAAGGAGCTTCACTCAAGAAATACTTAGAACACAACTTGATACCGAGAGGCCTGAGAATCCTGATATTTCCACCAATTGAAACCACATTACCTGAAAAACTACAACTTTGGGAAGACAATCTCAGAACGGCATCCAACAACATGTTGAGACAACTAATAGATATTGCCCAGGAAGAATATGATAAATACAAACTGGAAGTGGACACATTGTCCAAAACTATTGAGGAAGCCAACTGGGGTGACATTACAATCAAAAACTATGCTATTCTGAACAAAGTCCTAGATGACTTTGAGGAAGATATCATCCAAAGGAAGAATCGAAAATTTCGACGTGACATGACTGATTACCAACAAGGCAGGGTCTACACTTTTGCAAAAAAGTATGATAACATCACTCCCACCACCACCACAAATCATGCAAGCAGCTCTTCTGAAATGATACCATCATCCGATGTAGAATCTATAGAACAACCAGAGGAAGTGAGAAACACAAGACCACATGTAAATTTTCAGGAGGAAGTACGCCGACATCGTCTAGGAAATATACAAGACAACCGAAGCCGACCTCCAAATATACAAACAACAAAACCAAGTACATTGGGAGTGCAAACACGGGCACGAAGCAAAGAGCTGACAAAGTCGGGACCACCAGTACAGAAGTAACACCATGCAACCTTGTGGTCAATCTCTCGGATAAGACCCTGACCCCTGTTCACCACCAAATACTAAATAAGGGCCTATCGTTCTGCCCCACATCTAGTTGGAACTTGGTACAGACCCAAGTGGATCTATACAAATTCACTCGGAAATTGAAACTACACTCCTTCTTCTTTGACGGAACCCAACAACAGAGACAACCAGGTCACCCCAACATCACTAGCCATCTTTCAGCCAAAGACCTAGAAGACATTAACCTATTAACCCACCTGTCTACGGATGTTCCAACAGATGACCTGGAATCCCTTACAAGCACGGCAGAAGAATTGGATATCGACATCTTTTACTGTAAAAACACAACACTTAGGGGCAAATCTAAGTTTACGCCAATTTTACCAACTGGTAACCCAATAGACACCTTCTTCTCGGCAGTGAGTAATGATCTGATATCTGAACATCGCAAATATCTGTCCAAACGAAAATACTTTACACATAACATAACACGAGAAGAAGAACATGCACTATTGGAACTTAAAAATGACTCCTCATTAACAATTAAGGAAGCAGACAAAGGGGGCAATATTGTCATCCTTAACACATCGGATTATCTTCAAGAAGCCGAACGCCAATTGCAAGACCCCATCTGCTACAGCAAACTGACTAACAATCCAACTAAAGACATACAAAACAAACTGCAGTGCTTACTGAATAAATGGTATGAAAAAGGCCTTCTCACATTGGCAGAAAAACAACTCCTCTTCATAGATACGCCAGTAACTCCGACTCTATACCTTCTGCCAAAAGTCCATAAACCAGGTACACCTCCCAAAGGAAGACCTATCATTGCAGGTATCGACTCCATATGCTCCAGGATTGGGGCATACATTGATGAAGAACTACAGCCGTTCATGAGAGACCTTCCCTCTTTCATCCGGGACACTAAGGATATACTACAGAAGCTGAATAACATCACATGGCAACCGGACTACCTCCTCTCAAGCATTGATGTCGTCAGTCTATATACATCAATTCGACACCCTGATGGTATAGCGGCAGTAAGGAAATGTCTACTAGGAAGATCAGTACACTTTACAGCGAGAAACAATATGATTCTAGAATTCCTGGAATTTTGCCTATATAACAACTTTTTTCTATTCAATGGCACCTATTACCTACAGACCCAAGGTACGGCGATGGGGGCAAAATTTGCTCCTCCATACGCCTGCATCTTTATGGGGGAGGTAGAGCGCACTGGATTTGGAAGGATCACGACCCAAACTACTCCGAGAACATAGTTATGTGGGGAAGATACATCGATGACGTGCTGCTAATATGGCAAGGATCTGAAGAACATCTACTCAACTTCCTCAGAACCCTGACACCAAACAAATGGGATATCAATATCACCTATACCATATCTAAAAACGAAATAGAATTCCTGGACGTAAAAATATCTGTCGAAGACAACTCCCTACTAACACAGTTTCATCGCAAAACCACAGCCGCTAACTCCATCCTACACGCGACCAGCAGCCATCCACAGCATACCATCAAAAACATACCATCAGGAGAATTTCGCAGGGCCAGAATCAATTGCAGCTCAGACCAAGGATTTGAAATACATTCTAGGGACATTACATCACGACTCGCCCAACGAGGATATAACACCAGTTCCCTTACAAACACTCAACAACAAGTCTCCACTCTGGACAGAAACATTCTTCTACAAAACAGGAAAAAGAAGGAGACGGAATCTACCATACGTTTCCTTACCCCGTTTCACAACGGTCACCACCACATACGAAAAGTGCTCAAAAAACACTGGAATCTATTAACATTAAACCCAACCATCAGATCTGCAATAAAAGACCAACCACAACTCAGCTTTAAGAGAAGTAAAAATCTGAGAGACTCACTATGTCCATCATTTTTCGAAGCCAAACAAAAAACGACAACATTTCTACAGAAACCACATGGATTCTACACATGCTCCAACTGCTCAATATGTAAACTAGGCCAATCAAAACTACAACAAACAACAATAAATGGACACACAATTACCATCCAAGATTTCATCAACTGTGAGAGTACTAATGTGATCTACCTCATCACATGTCCATGTGGTCAACATTACATTGGGAGCACAACACGCCCACTCAAAAAGCGGATACAGGAACACTATCGCAATATCCACAAAACAGATGATAGACAACCTTTAGTTGAGCACTACAATCTGTACCATGATCACAATCGGAACTTTGTTTTCTGTGGCTTAGAAAGGTTGCGACAAACTGACAGAGGAGGAAACCTGGAACAACGCATGAGACAGAAAGAAAGCTCTTACATAATCCGTTGTGGAACTGTAGAATTTGGTCTCAACAAAGATCATGAGTGGCATCACTGGCTGTAAAAAGACACTGGCCACATCCGAAAGCCAATGAAAAGACTGAAATGGATGTCGAAATATTCTTAGACACATTGATGAGGACATTTATGTGTATACATGTATATTCGGTTTTTCAATGAACTGTTGCTTTCCTGCTTTCTGTCTACCAAACTGTTCCCTGATCTGTAAGTCATAATCATCTCCCGCGTTTCCCCTTACTGGCCCTACTACATTCCATTGAATACAAAGAGCATTTAGCGCCATAAATGGAAAATATTATAACAAAATATTCCCCTTCTTGAGTTTTCCTTCTCACCTAAACATCGCGGAAATTAACATCCAAAATAACATTGTAAACATAATTCCAAGAAAAGATTCGCAAAATAAAACTAAAGGAGTAAAACAAACCCTACGTACCCGTGATCACTGTTTATAATAAATACAGATTAAAGCAGTGAACTAACCTAAACTTTACATTGCCCCCAGGCAACTTCGAAGTTGGCGACGGCGGTCCTAACAAATCCCGAGCCCACATTGATTAATTCAATTGAATTGAATGGAGATCATGCAGTCCCTAAGATTATACCTCAAGGTGGCGCGGACTATTCAAATAACTGCGTATAGTCGATCGCGCAAAATAATACCAAATAAAATTAAAATTAAATACTCCTCCAAATTATACCAATTAGGTAACAGAGTGAATTTAAACATAACGAACAAGGAAGAAAGTCGACTCTCCAACAATCGACAATAAATAAATACGATCAGAGACACTAACCATCCCGTAAAACTAACATAACCACACTCCAAGATGGCGCGACAAAACGAGCCCATCTGACGTGAATAACACGCGACAGGTCGCATTAACCCTCTTTAAGATGGCCGTGGACCAGAACGCGAACACACCGCACGGAAGAACACCAGAGACGGCATTCTCGCCGTGATTCTGTTCTCATGCCTGAAAGTAAGTAGACTCTTTGTAGGCAATGTTTCGGTAACAGAACCCAGCTGGCGTTTTAGTCCTTTATTAATATCAATCCTTTTTTCCCCCCATCATCGGCCATTACGCTGTTCTTGTAACGGGTTATTTTACTCCTTATAACCGTTCTAACCGACCAACTAACCTCTTCCTGCATAAAATCAACCATTGGGCCCCCAGAACTTTCTTATTCTCATAGAATACATAACAGAGGGGACAAACAAGGATAATAAGACTACAATGTTTATAATAATGTTAAGGCTTGGCTAAAAAACTAGAATTCGCATTACCGGATGGTCCTCTGTATAAATTAATGCAAATTGTACAAATAACTACTTGTCCTGACTACCTCCGAATATCAATGAATGATTCGCCTGTTGCAATTTTCGTTTCTGTATACATATATATTGTTTTATGCAGAGGCTGGTATACCTGTATTTTACACGTAACCTGTGAAAAGAATGACAAGATAATGAAGATATCATGACCTTTTTGAGATGTTTTAAATCGAAAATAATTTGAAAGCACATCCCCAGGTAAAAATATGCTCGCACTCTTCTGCCCTATTCACAGTCCTTGGGTATTGGACCCTATACCTCACCAACTTCAACTAACTTTTTCTAGCACAGCGTTTCTCTCCTTACATAGGTTACTGAGTCAATTTAAACGCGACCTCGGATAAGAATTGAACTAACCCTGACACAGGTTAAGCACTATCAAGTCCTATTTGATTAACTCGATGAATAATAGTTAATAAAACTAACCTGCTCACTATATCTTCGAAGCAACTTGTCACATTCAGACTCACCCATAGACACGGGCTTTGCTCAACATCACGCCTTCACTCTCCTCTTCTCTAAATACAACCTCTACTCACAGGGAGTGGTCACACTAACTTCTCTTAGCTCACTCATTGACTTTTTCTAGGATTAATTCCTTTTTGTACTTTCTTCCCTTATCCTCGTACAGCCTTGAGAAAGCCCCGGCCTCAACTGAGCCTAGGGGGCGAAACACGTGTTGGCTGTCCATGTTCACTTGATTTTTTTTTTTTGTTCATTCAAATCACGAATAAAAAGAACTCTCTGTTTCTACCAAAAGCCTGAATATGGTCTATTACAAGAGAGAGGGTATCTGACTCACTACTACAAAAACATGTTCAGAACTGTGTATGGCACTTTACTTTGCATATTTTGCACATTAACCGGTACGTTGGTTTTTAGGATATACAAATTTTAAAGCTTATCAGAATTATTTTATCTATTTTTATATTGTTCATCTCATCATGCATTGGTTCTTTTATGGGGATGGTATCATAATTATTTTGTGGGGATAGTATCACAATTAATTTGCCCTGTTTATACCCTTGCTACTGGTCTATACTCTGCCCTTTTACAGTTTTATCGTATGAATGTTGTATGTTTTATTTTATGTCTGCTATATGGCTGTATATACATGCCGAATAAAGCATTTTTGAACTGAACTGAACTGAAAGATGAGTTATTTAATTGTGAGGGGATGTATGTAGACTATTTTGATTTTAATCAGACTAACGTATTTTTCCTGCTAAAGTGTAGGGAGTACTTTTTTTTCTCTACAATCTTATTGACAGTGTGTGTGCATGTGGAAACCATTTTGTGATAAGGATTTGTTTTTTTCATGTGTTTGTAGACAGATAACTATGCAGTTTTTATATTTTGGTAGAATTAGAAACCAGTCACTGTTTATGAATTTGTGAAATGAGTTATGCTTCTGCAGTAAAATGTAGTACTCCTTGTAGATGAAGAAATGTGTTTTGGTATATTGCAAGGGATAGTGGTGCTTGTCTTGAATCACACTGTGAGTGTGTGTGCATTTGGGAACCACTGTGAGAGAAGGATTGGGTAACATCGTGTATTTTCTGACAGAGAGCTCTTTTAAAACCGGTCATGTTGTCAACTTTTAGTTGCATTAGAAGCTAGTCTTTGCTTATGTGTTGATTAAATGAGTCATGCATTGACACTAAAGTGCAGTCGTGAAATTTGTAGATTGTGTGCAGTTCCCTAATCACTTTCAGTGTAGTGAATGAGTTTTGGTAAACTCCTAGGGATAGTGGTGCTTGTCTAGAATCACACTGGGAGTCTGTGTGCATTTGGGAACCACTGTGAGAGAAGTGTTTGGTAACATCGTGTATTTTCTGACTGTTCTGAACCCTGTCATGTTGTCAAGTTTTAGTAACATTAGAATCCAGTCTTTGCTTATGCGTTGATTAAATGAGTGAGGCTTTGACACAAAAGTGCAGTCCCTAAATATGTAGATTGTGTGCAGTTCCCTTACCTCTTCCACAGTAGGGAATGGTTTTTGGTAAACTCTTAGGTATAGTGGTTGTTGTCTAGAATCACACTGTGAGTGTGTGTGCATTTGGGAACCACTGTGAGAGAAGGATTGGGTAACATCGTGTATTTTCTGACAGAGAGCTCTTTTAAAACCGGTCATGTTGTCAAGGTTTAGTAGCATTAGAATCCAGTCTTTGCTTATGTGTTGATTAAATGAGTCAGGCATTGACACTAAAGTGCAGTCGTGAAATATGTAGCTTGTGTGCAGTTCCCTTATCACTTCAGTGTAGTGAATGAGTTTTGGTAAACTCCTAGGGATAGTGGTGCTTGTCTAGAATCACACTGTCAGTCTGTGTGCATTTGTGAACCACTGTGAGAGAAGTGTTTGGTAACATCATGTATTTGCTGAGAGAAAACTGTTTTGAAACCTGTCATGTTGTCAAGTTTTAGTACCATTAGAATCCAGTGTTTGCTTATGTGTTGATTAAATTAGTCAGGCGTTGACATTAAAGTGCAGTCGTGAAATATGTAGATTGTGTGCAGTTCCCTTACCTCTTCCACTGTAGTGAATGAGTTTTGGTAAACTCCTAGGGATAGTGGTGCTTGTCTAGAATCACACTGTCAGTCTTTGTGCATTTGGAACCACTGTGAAAGAAGCGTTTGGTAACATCGTGTATTTGCTGACAGAAAACTGTTTTAAAACTGTTGTCATGTTGTCAAGTTTTAGTAGCATTAGAATCCAGTCTTTGCTCATGCGTTGATTAAATGAGTCATGCTTTGACACTGATGTGGTGTACTTAAATATGTAGATTGTGTGCAGTACCATTAACTCTTCCAGAGTAGTGAATGAGTTTTAGTAAACTCATAGGGATACTGGTGCTTGTCTAGAATCACACTGTGAGTTAGTGTGTATTTGGGATCAGTGTGAGAGAATCATTTGGTAACATCATGTATTTGTTGACAGATAACTGTTTTAAAATCTGTCATGTTGTGAAGTTTTAGTAGCATTAAAATCTAGTCTTTGCTTATATGTTGATTAAATGAGTCATGCCTTGACACTGATGTGCTGTACTTAAATATGTAGATTGTGTGCAGTCCCCTTACCCCTTCCACAGTAGTGAATGAGTTTTGGTAAAGTCCGAGGATAGTGTTGATTGTCTAAAATCACACTGTGAGTCTGTGTGCATTTGGGTAAGGATTGTGAGAGAAGCATTTGGTAACATTGTGTATTTACTGACAGATAACTGTTTTAAAACCTGTCATGTTGTCAAGTTTTAGTAGCATTAGAAGCCAGTCTTTGCTTATGCGTTGATTAAATTAGTCAGGCATTGACATTAAAGTGTAGTTGTGAAATATGTAGATTGTATGCAGTTCCTTTACCACTTCCACTGTAGTGAATGAGTTTTGGTAAACTCCTAGGGATAGTGTTGTTTGTCTAGAATCACACTGTGAGTCTGTGTGTATTTGGGAACCACTGTGAGAGAAGTGTTTGGTAACATCGTGTATTTTCTGACAGAGAGCTCTTTTAAAACCGGTCATGTTGTCAAGTTTTAGTAGCATTAGAAGCCAGTCTTTGCTTATGTGTTGATTAAATGAGTCAGGCATTGACACTAAAGTGCAGTCGTGAAATATGTAGATTGTGTGCAGTTCCCTTATCACTTCCAGTGTAGTGAATGAGTTTTGGTAAACTCCTAGGGATAGTGGTGCTTGTCTAGAATCACACTGTGAGTCTGTGTGCATTTGGGAACCACTGTGAGAGAAGTGTTTGGTAACATTGTGTATTTGCTGAGAGAAAACTGTTTTGAAACCTGTCATGTTGTCAAGTTTTAGTACCATTAGAATCCAGTGTTTGCTTATGTGTTGATTAAATTAGTCAGGCGTTGACATTAAAGTGCAGTCGTGAAATATGTAGATTGTGTGCAGTTCCCTTACCTCTTCCACTGTAGTGAATGAGTTTTGGTAAACTCCTAGGGATAGTGGTGCTTGTCTAGAATCACACTGTGAGTCTTTGTGCATTTGGGAACCACTGTGAAAGAAGCGTTTGGTAACATTGTGTATTTGCTGACAGAAAACTGTTTTAAAACTTGTCATGTTGTCAAGTTTTAGTAGCATTAGTATCCAGTCTTTGCTTATGCGTTGATTAAATGAGTCATGCTTTGACACTGATGTGGTGTACTTAAATATGTAGATTGTGTGCAGTACCATTAACTCTTCCAGAGTAGTGAATTAGTTTTGGTAAACTCATAGGGATAGTGGTGCTTGTCTAGAATCACACTGTGAGTTAGTGTCTATTTGGGATCAGTGTGAGAGAATCATTTGGTAACATCATGTATTTGTTGACAGATAACTGTTTTAAAATCTGTCATGTTGTGAAGTTTTAGTAGTATTAGAATCCAGTCTTTGCTTATATGTTGATTAAATGAGTCATGCCTTGACACTGATGTGCTGTACTTAAATATGTAGATTGTGTGCAGTCCCCTTACCCCTTCCACAGTAGTGAATGCGTTTTGGTAAAGTCCTAGGATAGTGTTGTTTGTCTAAAATCACACTGTGAGTCTGTGTGCATTTGGGTAAGGATTGTGAGAGAAGCATTTGGTAACATCGTGTATTTACTGACAGATAACTGTTTTAAAACCTGTCACGTTGTCAAGTTTTAGTAGCATTAGAAGACAGTTATGGCTTATGCTTTCATTATATGAGTCCGGCATTGACAGTAAATTGCAGTTGTGAAATATGTAGATAGTGTGCAGTTCCCTTACCACTTGCACTGTAGTGAATGAGTTTTGGTAAACTCATAGGGATAGTGGTGCTTGTCTAGAATCACACTGTGAGTTAGTGTGTATTTGAGATCACTGTGAGAGAAGCATTTGGTAACACCATGTATTTGCTGACAGATAACTGTTTTAAAACCTGTCATGTTGTGAAGTTTTAGTAGGATTATAATCCAGTCTTTGCTTTTGCGTTGATTAAATGAGTCATGCTTTGACACTGATGTGGTGTACTGAAATATGTAGACTGTGTGCAGTACCATTAACTCTTCCAGAGTAGTGAATGAGTTTTGGTAAACTCCTAGGATAGTGTTGCTTGTCTAAAATCACACTGTGAGTCTGTGTGCATGTGGGTAAGGATTGTGAGAGAAGCATTTGGTAACATCGTGTATTTGCTGACATATACCTGTTTTAAAACCGGTCATGTTGTGAAGTTTTAGTAGCATTAGAAGCCAGTCTTTGCTTATGCTTTGATTATATGAGTCAGGCTTTGACATAAAAGTGCAGTCCTGAAATATGAAGATTGTGTGCAGTTCGCTTACCACTTCCACTGTAGTGAATGAGTTTTGGTAAACTCCTAGGGATAGTGGTGCTTGTCTAGAATCACACTGTGAGTCTGTGTGCATTTGAGAACCACTGTGAAAGAAGCGTTTGGTAACATCGTGTATTTGCTGACCGAAAACTGTTTTAAAACCTCTCATGTTGTCAAGTTTTAGTAGCATTAGAAGCTAGTCTTTGCTTATGCATTGATAAAATGAGTCAGGGTTTGACACTAAGGTGCAATACCATGTACTATTCTGTTCACTGTGGCAGAACTGAAAATGTTAAAGTTTTATCTAAGCACTGTCCTAGAAGTAGTCTGATTATTTAGTCAGTTTCTAAGTACCAAATAGACTGCTTCAAATGTCTATGCATTGTGCATGTAGTGTTCTAACATACTATACACTTGTCTTTTACACCTTCAATTCCCTAGTTAGTATCCATACACTTCCAGGAAATATCCTGTCACTTACTTTGCATTCCTCTAGAGACCCATTCAACAGCATGTACTAATCCATTCACTGTGCCAAAACCCAAACACTTATAAATTCACCAAGACACTCTCTTTCCAGTACTCTAATGATTCAGTCACTGCCTAAGTATTCATGCACAGAGCCAGGTCTTAGCATATGGACTTCTTCAAACCCCTATCCACTATGCATGCAGTCCTCTAAGCACCTACAGACTTGTCTTTCACACCTTCAATTCCCCAGTCAGTATCCGTTCACTTCCAGCAAACACCCTGTCACTCCATTTGCTCTCCTATAGTGACCCATTCAGCATCATGTACTAATCCATTCACTGCGCCAAACCCTAATAAATTCACCCAGGCACTCTCCTTGCAGTACTCTAATCTTTCAGTCAGTACACAAGTACTCATCCGGTGAGCCAGGCCTTAGCACATTGACTGCGTTAAATGCCTATGCAGTATGGATGCAGTCCTCTAATCACCTACACAGTTGTCTTTCACACCTTCAGTTCTCTAGTTAGTATTCATACTCTTCTAGCAAACACCCTGTCACTCACCCAGTGTGTCTCCTTATAGTACTGTGATCATTTAGTCAGTTAGCATGTAGTCTTTTAGTGAGGTAGGCTTTAGGGCATGAACTGCTTCAAAGTAGTATGCACTATGCATGTAGTGTTTTAACGATCGTCACACTTGTGGTTCAGGGCTACAGTTTCTTAGTCAGTTTTTATATAAAATGTGTTTGTACATAAATGGAATAGTATAAATTTGAAAGTTATTAATATACATTTATTTGTAATTCTTTTTTACAGATACAGAACAGGAGTGATTCTCATCTGTTTGCACTCTTCTCGTGCAAGATTGTTTGGATGAAGGGTCCTTAGGTGTTTCATCATACTTGCTGTGCCGCACGAGTATTTTTTGTTAGGATCCCCTCGTAACAGTTTTCTTTGGCAAATCTTGCGAATGAAGAAGGTGGCATTGGTCTTTGTTAAAAATTAAAAATTAAAAAATTTTAAAAATTAAAAATTTCTTCACCACTGATAAAAAACATTGTGGGCGTGGTGCCTTCTGCAAAAAAAATTCCTCAGATTCGGTAAATATTTTAAAGCAGCAACATTTACAGTTTTTGTAAGTTAAACTTATAAAATGTTATTAGCTGTATACATTTTATATATCTGTGATTTGTATCTTGTGGTATTTTGTTAAGAATACCATGTTGTTTTTTTTTTAACAGTCTTTTTGATTTTCCAGGTCTGTCGTCGACATCCGTGGTTCCCACAGGAGTGTTCTGCTTTGTTGTTTTGTATTATTGTTGTTACATTTTGTTTATTAGTTTATTGTTTATATTTATGTTAATAAAAATATAAAGTTTGAAAATAGTTTATCGTTTATATATTTATTATTATAAAAAATAAATTTTGAAAACATTTTTTATAATGTTTTTGGTTGTTCTCTTAACTGCTGTGTGACTCTTTCTTGTTCTTATTACTGTTATTTGATGGAGTCCACCATGGTGTTAAATTTTGGGGCACTTATCGCTGGAATACTAGTGATATCTGTAGTTTGCACCAACTTCTGAATAGTGTGTTAGATTTATCGCAACTTTACTTCCGTTAAATGCTGATAATGAAATGGAGAGTAGCCGTTCCCGTGCAAAAAGACATGAGGTGCACCTTTGCGATTTATTCTAAATACTAAAATCCTGTATTGTATTGCACTGAGGTATTGGCTGCACTTACAGTGTACACACGAAATCTATTAAGAAATCTCATTGTATTTATATTGATTGGGAATAGTGCGTCAGGTGCTGGATCTTGATGAGATACACTGCTCAGTTCGTATATTGTTCTGCATACGAAAAAAATCACATCACAACTTTCACACCAATTGCAATGCGAAACAAATTCTGGCGATAAGACACGTTAGCACCAGGGATTTTACACCTGCTTTCTGCTGGTGTTAAGCAGGACAACTACCTGCACCATGAAAGGGAACACAGCCAAGAGCCACACCAGAACACCCACAGGTGCCATAAAGTCAATGAGCATGATACAGGGATACCCATGAGGGCCAGAAGACTCATCTCAACAACTCCAGGACCGCCAATGCCCCCAAACCCATATCTTAGTAAGTGTGTCCCTGTGGTCATGGTCTTAGCATGATAGGCACGAGCCCTGCAACATCACAGTGTGCTGTCACCTCAGCGTTGGCAGTGAGCCTGGATGTGTAGCTACATACGCATCCTCCTGCATGCACAACTGGTGTGTGCTGGTCTGGGGTGTAGAGGTCAGTGGAGTGGTGTGCCTATCCGGCAAGGGGAACGGGGTGTCACGGGCATGTCCGTGTACAGGCAGTGCGGTAAGTGTGTCTCTGTGTTCTGGTGTGGCCTGTTACAAGAGCCGCAGCAGTCGATGTTGTAAAGTGGCATGTACCACCTCCAAACGGCACTGTGATGTTGTTGTTGGAATGTAGCTGGACATGCACAAATAGGCATTACAATGGCATGCCGTACGAGTGCACTAGATACAACAGCTCACCATACAAAAGTGTGGGGGCTCGTGGGAGGGAAGAGCAGCCGTTTGGCAACATAACACACAGTAAACTCGACCATGTGCCACATGCTGGGCATCTCATCCATGATGACCACAGTCGCAGACATCCCATAACACCAACGACTGGCCTTTGTACACATCCTGTATGAATGCAGCGTGGTTTTCACTTCTATGCTCGTTCAGTGGTGTGATTTTGGCGGGTTGTGTGACTTGTGCTCCTTGTTGGTGTGTTTCATTTTGGCCATTGTTTGTCTATACTTGTGCTGTACTTAATTGTGCATATGTGCCATTCTGCCCATCTCCCCTCATCCCCCCACTCCCTGCTTCTTCCTCTTCCTGGTGCTGGTGTGTCTATAATTTTGTTGCTGCACACATAAATACATGTAAAGAATACATTAGAATAGTTCCTTGATTCTTTTAGGTTTCAAAACTTCCCTATTGGTTTCTTTTTAATTTTCCATATGAACCGTTTTTTAAATATTCAACAACACATAGAAGTCAGAAGTGCAACATATTCTATCAACACACTTTCTAGAACATTCTACAACACGTGCATTTTAAAAGTTCATCAATTTTTTAAAACTTTATGATATTTTTTTGTAACATTTTCTTGAACATTTAATGACATGTGCAGGTTAAAATTTGACGATTGGTTTAAGTTCGAACAGTGCCTTCTAAATGCAAGTAGCAGGTGTGGTTGAGCTGAGCAAATTTTAACCTATGATATGTACTCCACGTTGAAACTGCTTTTTCTTAACCAATCACAAAGATGCTTTTCCACAAAACTAATGTGCACCCTATTTTTAAAAAAGAATGCTTTTCATGATATCTTCAGAGATAAGTTATAGATAGGAATTAGCATTTAAAAAACCTTTGAAATTCACTGAAAAAACCATAGGTTTCCTGCACGCTATAGTTAGGAATTGGCATTTAAAAAAGCTTTGAAATTCACTGAAAAAACCAAAGGTTTCAGGGGCGTTATAGTTAGGAAATGGCATTTAAAAAACCTTAGAAATTCACTGAAAAAAACATAGGTTTCAGGGGCGTTATAGTTAGCTGGACATTTCCGTCGTACAAAACCCTAGAAATTCCCCTGTTATAGTTAGTTCAGCTAACTATAACTCGCGCCCCCACAATACACTGCTGATGACGTCACATATTACATCACTCATGACATGGTCAGTGACATCACTGATGACATCACTGATGACATCTCAAATGACATCACTGATGACATCACTGATGACATCATCCAGTGACTGTGTGTTTCTGTAAATTTTAAATATGTTTTATATATTTATAGTGAAAGGCCTGTGGAAGAATGAGTGGCTGTACAAGTGTGTAAATGGATGATTTTCTAGGTGCGTAACTGACTCTATAAGTGAGTCATTAAATGTATCGTACTGCAGACTATTGACTAAACTGTGTGAATGTCTGTATGTTTCTGTCTGTTGGTGTATAAGTGGCTGCATGGTTTTGTGAATAGCTATATGAGTGTCTATATGGGTTATCGATTGGTTGTCTGAGTATCTGTATGGGTGCCTGGGTGTTTGTGTGGGTAGGCTGTGTGTGACTCTGTGCATAGATGTGTGAGTGGGTGATTCTAGGGGTTCATGGTTTTAAGAATGCATCTGTGATGAACTGTATGGTTGAGTGTATGTATGGGTGTGTTAGGGATTGAATGTATATCTCAGTGGTACATTTGTGACTAACTACATATGTAAAAGGCAGTATATATGCGTGTAAGAGTATATAAGTGGGTATATGTGAGAGTGTGTGATTGTGAGAGTGGCTGTATGGATGAGTGTGTGCTTGTATCAATGATTGCATAAGAGCGTAAGAATGTGGTACTATTTTTATGAGTAAGTGAACTTGAGTGTGTATAACTGCATAGGTGAGTAAATGGGAGTGTGATTAATTATTTGCATGGATGATTGGTGGTGTGTGAGTGTCTATGTAGGTGTATAAATGCATATGATAGTCTTGTACGGAGTGACTGTAAGTATGAGTGACTGTACATGTGAATGAGTGGAGGTGTATGTAGACCTAAGAGTTAACCCCTTCGCTGCTGCGGACATTCCGCTGCAGCGCTGGGGGGGGCAGGGGGGCAGCGCGGTGGGCCTGTGCTCATGACGGAGCCGCTCCGTCATGAGCCACAGTTGAGCTGTGCTCATGACGGAACGGTTCCGTCATGACTCCGCCCATTTGCGTTGTCGCCCCGCACAGGCGGGGAAACAGCGCCGCGCAGGCGGAGCGGCCGCCGACAGGATTGTCATGACGGAACCGTTCCGTCATGAGCACAGCGCAACCGTGGCTCATGACGGAACGGTTCCGTCATGAGCAGGGAAGGGGTTAATAAGTGGGTATGTAGTTATTGGTATTGGAGTATCTATGGTTTTGAGAATGGACGTCTGAAATTTTGACTTCATGTATCAACGGTTAAATTAGGGTGTGAGAAGATGCAGTAATTTATCACATGGATG
Source organism: Triturus cristatus (assembly GCF_964204655.1). NCBI lineage: Eukaryota > Metazoa > Chordata > Amphibia > Caudata > Salamandridae > Triturus > Triturus cristatus. The sequence goes on along the minus strand of NC_140593.1, from coordinate 257,526,696 downwards.
ACGTCATCAGTGATGTCATCAGTGATGTCATTTGAGATGTCATCAGGGATGTCATCAGTGATGTCACTGACCATGTCATGAGTGATGTAATATGTGACGTCATCAGCAGTGCATTGCGGGGGCGCGAGTTATAGTTAGCTGAACTAACTATAACAGGGGAATTTCTAGGGCTTTGTATGAGGGAAATGTTCAGCTAACTATAACGCCCCTGAAACCTATGGTTTTTTCAGTGAATTTCTAAGGTTTTTTAAATGCCAATTCCTAACTATAACGCCCCTGAAACCTTTGGTTTTTTCAGTGAATTTCAAAGGTTTTTTAAATGCCAATTCCTAACTATAGCGTGCATGAAACCTATGGTTTTTTCAGTGAATATATATATAAAATTCACAGAAAAAAACATGGGTTTCACACATGTTATAGTTAGGTGGACATTTCACTCGTAAAAAACCAATGAAATTCCACCGTTATAGTTAGTTGAGATAACTATAACTCGCGCGCCCGCAATCCAGTGCTCATGACGTCACATATTTCATCTCTCATGACATGGTCAGTGGCATCACTCATGACATCACTGATGACATCATCCTTGTGATAGAGTGGCAGTCGCGCGAGTTATAGTTATCTTAACTAACTATAACGGTGGAACTTCATTGGTTTTTTACGAGTAAAATGTCCACCTAACTATAACATGTGTGAAACCTATGGTTTTTTAAGTGAATTTGCAAGGTTTTTTAAATGCTAATTCCTAACTATAACGTGTGTGAAACCTATGTTTTTTTAAGTGAATTTGTACGGTTTTTTAAATGCTAATTTTTTTTAAACATTTTTATTTATTTTTTATGGTTTTTCACCATGCGATTAAAAAAAAAAAGGTTTTCACCCTTCGGGTCCTTTAGGGACCCCCTGACAAAGGCTAGGGGGGCAGGAACTCTCTACCCTGCCCCCTTTTCACGTTCGCCACCTCTCTTTTTCACTCTTGCACCCACAACAAACAAAATGGCGGCAGACACTTCCTGATTTCGACCGATTCGAACGTTGACTGACATGTAACCACCAATCAGAATTACGCTCGCACACGTTAGGGTGCGCACACCGTCCGCGCACGGTGCGCGCACGGTGCGCGGCTATAGATATGTATGTGCTTTTAAATGCAATTTTCTCAGGAACTACTGAACAGATTGACACCATATATGCAAAACGCGTTACAACAAACTGGGGGAGAATGTCTGCATTGTCAGCATTCCGTCCATCATTTGTTTGTTGTAACGCTTATCGCCCTAAGTGGGATGGGTATTCCCAGACGTGGGACCCGTGCTCACTTCGCCACTGGAGTCAAGCTATCCTGGCTGATGACGGCTGATAGCCAGAAACCGGTCCTAGGATGCTAGATTCCTGTCCAGGGAAGACATGGCTTGGCAGTTCGGGCTGGACTGTTCCCATGAGGCACAGGGTCAAGACTGATTTGCATATGGCCATGTCTAAACTGGGGTGGCGTAGTGGGCAAAAGAACGATGGATTTAACCCAGATCTCTTGACTGGGGGAGAATGTCTGCATTGTCAGCATTCCGTCCATCATTTGTTTGTTGTAACGCTTATCGCCCTAAGTGGGATGGGTATTCCCAGACGTGGGACCCGTGCTCACTTCGCCACTGGAGTCAAGCTATCCTGGCTGATGACGGCTGATAGCCAGAAACCGGTCCTAGGATGCTAGATTCCTGTCCAGGGAAGACATGGCTTGGCAGTTCGGGCTGGACTGTTCCCATGAGGCACAGGGTCAAGACTGATTTGCATATGGCCATGTCTAAACTGGGGTGGCGTAGTGGGCAAAAGAACGATGGATTTAACCCAGATCTCTTGACTGGGGGAGAATGTCTGCATTGTCAGCATTCCGTCCATCATTTGTTTGTTGTAACGCTTATCGCCCTAAGTGGGATGGGTATTCCCAGACGTGGGACCCGTGCTCACTTCGCCACTGGAGTCAAGCTATCCTGGCTGATGACGGCTGATAGCCAGAAACCGGTCCTAGGATGCTAGATTCCTGTCCAGGGAAGACATGGCTTGGCAGTTCGGGCTGGACTGTTCCCATGAGGCACAGGGTCAAGACTGATTTGCATATGGCCATGTCTAAACTGGGGTGGCGTAGTGGGCAAAAGAACGATGGATTTAACCCAGATCTCTTGACTGGGGGAGAATGTCTGCATTGTCAGCATTCCGTCCATCATTTGTTTGTTGTAACGCTTATCGCCCTAAGTGGGATGGGTATTCCCAGACGTGGGACCCGTGCTCACTTCGCCACTGGAGTCAAGCTATCCTGGCTGATGACGGCTGATAGCCAGAAACCGGTCCTAGGATGCTAGATTCCTGTCCAGGGAAGACATGGCTTGGCAGTTCGGGCTGGACTGTTCCCATGAGGCACAGGGTCAAGACTGATTTGCATATGGCCATGTCTAAACTGGGGTGGCGTAGTGGGCAAAAGAACGATGGATTTAACCCAGATCTCTTGACTGGGGGAGAATGTCTGCATTGTCAGCATTCCGTCCATCATTTGTTTGTTGTAACGCTTATCGCCCTAAGTGGGATGGGTATTCCCAGACGTGGGACCCGTGCTCACTTCGCCACTGGAGTCAAGCTATCCTGGCTGATGACGGCTGATAGCCAGAAACCGGTCCTAGGATGCTAGATTCCTGTCCAGGGAAGACATGGCTTGGCAGTTCGGGCTGGACTGTTCCCATGAGGCACAGGGTCAAGACTGATTTGCATATGGCCATGTCTAAACTGGGGTGGCGTAGTGGGCAAAAGAACGATGGATTTAACCCAGATCTCTTGACTGGGGGAGAATGTCTGCATTGTCAGCATTCCGTCCATCATTTGTTTGTTGTAACGCTTATCGCCCTAAGTGGGATGGGTATTCCCAGACGTGGGACCCGTGCTCACTTCGCCACTGGAGTCAAGCTATCCTGGCTGATGACGGCTGATAGCCAGAAACCGGTCCTAGGATGCTAGATTCCTGTCCAGGGAAGACATGGCTTGGCAGTTCGGGCTGGACTGTTCCCATGAGGCACAGGGTCAAGACTGATTTGCATATGGCCATGTCTAAACTGGGGTGGCGTAGTGGGCAAAAGAACGATGGATTTAACCCAGATCTCTTGACTGGGGGAGAATGTCTGCATTGTCAGCATTCCGTCCATCATTTGTTTGTTGTAACGCTTATCGCCCTAAGTGGGATGGGTATTCCCAGACGTGGGACCCGTGCTCACTTCGCCACTGGAGTCAAGCTATCCTGGCTGATGACGGCTGATAGCCAGAAACCGGTCCTAGGATGCTAGATTCCTGTCCAGGGAAGACATGGCTTGGCAGTTCGGGCTGGACTGTTCCCATGAGGCACAGGGTCAAGACTGATTTGCATATGGCCATGTCTAAACTGGGGTGGCGTAGTGGGCAAAAGAACGATGGATTTAACCCAGATCTCTTGACTGGGGGAGAATGTCTGCATTGTCAGCATTCCGTCCATCATTTGTTTGTTGTAACGCTTATCGCCCTAAGTGGGATGGGTATTCCCAGACGTGGGACCCGTGCTCACTTCGCCACTGGAGTCAAGCTATCCTGGCTGATGACGGCTGATAGCCAGAAACCGGTCCTAGGATGCTAGATTCCTGTCCAGGGAAGACATGGCTTGGCAGTTCGGGCTGGACTGTTCCCATGAGGCACAGGGTCAAGACTGATTTGCATATGGCCATGTCTAAACTGGGGTGGCGTAGTGGGCAAAAGAACGATGGATTTAACCCAGATCTCTTGACTGGGGGAGAATGTCTGCATTGTCAGCATTCCGTCCATCATTTGTTTGTTGTAAACCATATATGCAAAAGGCACATGCCTGACCTGAGGACTACCTCTTTGCCAAATTTCAAGTAATTCTGTTCAGCCGTTCGGGCTGTACCTTCAACTAAAGGTCCTATGGGAAAATGCATGGGGAAAACGTGTTTTGGGACCCCCTTTTTTTCTCGGCCCCCGCTTGACGAATCCCCCCGAGACTTTCAGGGTAGGAGCTGAGCGGAGCGCCCCACCTAGTTTGAAAAATTCGCGAGGATTCGTCAACCGGCGCCAAAGTTATTCAAAATTGAATTTTCAGATTTCCTATGGAAACACGGTCCTAACTATAACTATCTACTGGCGACTGCCAGTAGATAATATATATAGATAGATAGATAGATATATAGATCGATATATATAGATATATATATACACACAAAGTTAGACTGCTCTGGGGGGACTGGCAGATTATCACACCTATGTTTATTAGGATATGTAAAGCTAGGCAGGAGTATAAATACATGTGTTCATATAATCTAATGCAATTTTACAATGGTTAAATTATTTATCCTGTTCAATCAATCAATCAATCAAGGACATTTATAGAGCGCACTACCTACCCATAGGGTCTCAAGGCGCTGGGGGGAGGGGGGTGCCGTTACTGCTCGAACAGCCAGGTCTTCAGCTTCTTCCTGAAGGAGAGGTGGTCTTGGGTAAGGCGCAGGTCGGTCGGTCGGGAGTTCCAGGTCTTGGCGGCCAGGTAGGAGAAGGACCTTCCTCCTGTTGTCGCTCTTCGGATGCGGGGGACGGCGGCGAGGGCGTGGTTGGCTGAGCGGAGGTGGCGTTTGGGAGCGTAGAAGTTGATTCGGTTGTTGAGGTAGCTCGGGCCTTGGTCGTGTAGGGCTTTGTGTGCGTGGGTGAGGCAACCATTCACGGCATGCTTGTGACATTGGTTTTCTTCTTTCTATTGATCATTGTAGTGCATATATTTTATACAAGATTACAGTTGCCTCAATTGACTTTAAATGCCACTTGAGCATTTCTTGTGTACCTCTTTGAGCATTGCTGAGTTTCAAACAAAAGGGTAAGATTTGTTTCCACGATTTCTAAGGGGGAATTAGGGTGGTCCTGTTTTGAGGTTGCAGACACCATCAGGTACCCGTGTAGGCTTATGAGTCCGGATGGTGCCCTGTGAGCTAGCCAGGAATCAGGTCAACATATTCTCATGGTATGTGTGGAATGACACTTTTGTTGGCCAAACACAGTCTTACTGTCAAAGTAGGAACCTTATGACAATGGTAGCGTACTTAAAACAATGGGTGACTACAGCTGTGGCACCACAGGTGCTGACCAAATCCTTTGCACTGGGAAGAGTGCCCGCTAGGAAACCCCAACCAGGAGCACCTCCTAGACCAGTCATAGCATGGCTGCTGCATTATAAAGATTGTGACATTCTCTTACAGAAAGTCAGGCAAGCTGGCAGCTTCATGGTTGGGAATCATAAGGTGACTATCTTCCTAGACTAAAAGGTTAGCAGTGCCGAGGATGTGAACATCTGTCATTGAAGTTAAAAAATCATTCAAAGAGGAAGGTATTCACATACATACTTTTATACCCAGCAAAACTGAGAGTGATTATAGAGGATATGACCACCCTTTTCACTGATTCTTGTGAAGCCTAGAACTAGGTGAAGTAGTGAAATTCAGAATGAGACGGAGAACAAAGCATTTAAGGGCCTTTGCCCCATCAGAAGCACGTCATTAGGTCTCAACGGAGGAACACAAAGAAGCCAACAAAGGCTTAGGAAACAGAGTAAAGTGACAGTACTTGAGGCTGCAGCGGGATTAGTGGATTACGTGAAAAACAATGAGATTTGGAGTAAAACACCTGAAGATTTGGGCAAAAATTCTAATGCAGATAGAGTTACCTAAGGGAGAAGCCCTCCTGAACATGATCCCACGTACAGCAGATGACTATCAAACTAAGGGCCCGATTCAGACCTAGTTTTAATAGTAGTAAAGTTAGACTTTTGGTCCACTATTATACCAAAAGCCTACCTTTACTACTAGTAAAGTCAGACCAAAAGCTTAAGTTTACCCTTGTGAATCAGGCCATAAAGTGGCAGGGTCGTACATGCCAGGTGGTGATTAACCTCCAGCCAAATTGGCTTGTAAGTAGGTGGGGAATGGCATTGCCGAACATAGTACAAGGTAACTAATGACAAAGGCTGCTGCATTCTGGCAGTAAGCATGTAAAACCAACCTAAACATATGGCACTGCTTGACTAATGGTCATTATCATATAGTGCTGACTGGGCAGGCACCAGGGTAAGCACCAGAGGCCTGATCACTAACCCAAACTTTTCATATGGAAAAACTGTGGGGGTGTGATATGCATGCAGCTTTTGTTTTTGTAATTTTGGGATGGTGGCTGTTTGCCTTCAGACCTGGGGAGGCCACCTGGGGGGAAATTATTGTTTTACCAGAATATGGTCACTAACAACAGATACACATAACTCACTGAGAAGGGCGTATTTCTTTGGATACTAGCAGGGATACCATTCATACCTAATACTATAGATATAAATAGCAAAAGGAGATTTGTGATTGGTGCAGGTATACTAGATTGCAAAGATATCACCATCAGAAGGGTGTATGCTCCGAGTACAGACCAATTTTTTTTTTATTCACTTTCATCCAAATTAGCGACCACTATGTATATGCTACTCATCTTGGGAGGTGACACTAACTGTACAATAAAAAGCACTTCACCACTCCTATCCACCTTTGCCACATGTGTATGATGACAAAACAGCTCTGGTGCTGACAAGGTGGATGCAGAACTAGTTCCTCATAGATGTGTGGTGCAGTGGGTATCCCAGGGAGAGGGAGTATTCCTTTCATTTAAAACCATGCAATTTATATCTCAGGCTTGACAGATTTTTTGCCTCCCAGGATATCACTCACATTTTTCTGAGTTCAAAGTAGCTGGGACTCACTATATCCAACAATAATCCTTTATTAATGCTGGTAAAAGGGGCCACCCATTCATACCAATACTTACTTGGAGTCTGCAGGGCTTGATGTTGCAAGATATCGTATTTAGCAATTAGCTAAGGGAAGTCATCAGCAGTTACTTTAGTGACAATTAGGGCACTGCATCATCACCTTCAACTGAATCAAAGGCATTTAAGGCAGTTGTGAGGGGACACTAATTAGGGGGAAAAAATAGTGAGCCACAGGTCATTAGAGAGAGAATTGAATGGACTGGGCAAGTCAATGCGGGAGCTAGAAAAAACAAGTTATTTATTTGAAAAATTTGGTGTAGCGCGAACAGGATCTAAATGGGTATCAGACCGCTGTACAAAGGAGCAGAAGTGGAAGGAGGTGAAAGAATGAATACAACACCATAAAGGGACATGTGAGGTACAAGGAAAGCCACTAAGTCATAAAGAGCATTTAAAAAACAAAAATAAAATGCTGAACAGAGGTAACATACCATCTTGTGGGATATGTAAAGTTCCAGAAGAGCAATAAACCTCATAGGGCACATGAAGAGACAGAATTAGAACTTTTGAACAAAAGTATCAAAGATTGTTAACCGGAGATAGAAAGAAGTAAGTTAAGATGGCTATGTGTCTATTGCTGTAGATGGTCATTCAGGAGTAACCATTTGACATGTTTCTTGAATGAGGAGGTAGAGGGGTTTGATCTGATCTCGGGAGGAAACGCGTTCCATATTCTTAGTGCAAGACCCGAGAAAGCATGATTGTATGTTCTTTTCTTATTGAATTTGTAAGGTTTCAACAGTAGGGTTTTAGAGATTCTTAGGTTCCAACTCGAACTTGATAGTACAAGTTTTTTTGCCAGGTAAAAGGGGATGTGGTAGTGAATAGCTTTGTGCATCAGGTAACCTATGCTGAAATGGATCCTTGCTTTGATAGACAGCCAATTTAGTTGAATTAAGTCTAGTGTGATGTCATATTTTCTGGAGCCAGTGATGAATCCACCGAAGAATTCAGAGTGGCTCTAAGAAGTGCCAATCTAGCTTTAGGTAACCCAGCTAGGGTCGTCAATCCATATTCCAAGCATGAGATAACAAGGGATTGGACTGCAGACTGAATGTCCTCAGAAGGCAAGAATGGCTTGATTTCCATAATGTGTTGAGCTGATGATTGGCTCCCCTTATTGTTGCAATGATGTGATCTTGCATATTCAGGTATGTGTCCATAGTTATACCTAAAGATCTCACAGAGTCAACAACATGAGGGGTGCAGTTGAGCGCTGTAAGTTGTTTGAGTCAGTCTTGAGTGGGTGCAAAGGGATGGTAGGGGGCAATCAGGAGGAATTCTGTTTTGAGGGTATTTAGCAAAAGCTGATTATGAATTAACCATTGTTGAGTTTTCAGCAGCGCACAGTTTAGTTTTTTTATGTAATCTGGAAAAGAGATTTTCAAATACAATTGAGTGTCATCAGCATACATATTGTTTTGAATGTTAGAGCGGTGCAGAATTTCAGACAGTGGTTCCATGAAAAGGTTGAAAAGCGTGGGCGAGAGAGTGGAACATTGAGGCACTCCAATTGTGACCTGGGTACTGGTTGCAAGGGAGTGTTTAACTTTGATTCTTTGCGTGATGTTTTGTAGGAACGTGGCAAACCAACTTAAGACAGGGCCTGATAGCCCCATCCTTTTGTGAAGAAGAACAATCAGGTTTTCACGTTTGACCGTGTCAAATGCTGAGGAGAAATCAAGAAGGATCAGTAGACAAGTTACATTCTGGTCAAGCGATCTCAAGGAGTCATCAACTATGTGAATTAGGGCTGTTTCAGTACTGTGACCCCCTCTGAAACCTCACTGGTAAAGGTCAAGGAGCTAAAACGTCTCAATGTGGTTGCAGAGCTGTGTGTGAACGCATTTCTCAAAGCAATTTGGCTAAAATCATGATATTAGTAATTGGACGGAAAATGTTAGGATCAGCTAAGTCTGCATTTGGCGTTTTTGGGATGGCGAATTGACACATCTTGAGGCAATCAGTAACCCTACTCTGCACAAGAGATTCATGAATAATCAGGGACCAAAGTGGAAGAATGTCTAATTTGAGTTCTTTGAAAAACTTGGCGGCTTGAGGATCGTTGAAGTGATTGGAAGGTTTTAAAGAAGCCATAGATTGGAGCAGCTCCGCATCATCTGAATGCATTGTTTTTAGAAGGGTAAACTCTGGGGTAGGAAGTAGGTACTCTTGCTTCCATTGGCTCAAATGAGTGTGAGAGGGAGGTCAGATGCAGAAAATTAGGTGAGGAGCGTTGCAGTTCAAGTAAAATTTTTCTTGCCTTTTCAGTGAAGTGTGTTCAGAAGTCCTCCTCACGGGGCAAGAGATCATGGGTGCAGAGAGTTAATTGGAAGAGTCGTTAGTTTGATGTTTGATGATTTCAAATAGTTTTTTGGGTCTGTTTTTGATGTTGTCAAGCGGTGCCCATACACAATAGTAGCTGATCCCGCTCAACATGGCATCCTGAAAGGGAACGTTGCATGACCCTAGTGGACAGACAGATGTATGAACTATACAGAATAGCTTACCAGGCAGCAAGGGGAGAGGAACAAAGCAGGATGGCATGGCCTGCGACACTACACTATGCAGACACCACTATTACCCAGTATAAAGACAGCAAGGGATTTATATAATGCTCTCAAACTGAAATAAATATGATGTTCCTTGTCAATATAGCACACTGTATGTGCCAGTACACAGTTGGGTGCTCCCATCACTCAAACCAAAATAAGAATAGTCTTCAAGGAAAGGACATTGGGCAAAAAAGCAGGGACAAACTGCTTCCTGATAGAGTTTTTTCTTACTTATTTGTATGTCTTGACTAAGCACCTGGCGAGGGAGTATACAGCTGCAAACAATTAGGACATGCTACTTATGTTGATGAGTGAGGTCCTTATTGTGTCGCTTCCCTAACCACACAGGGACTTGTTAGTTGGATCAGCATTTAGACCATTATCACTTAACTATGATTACAAAATCCTGAATAAAGTGCTAGCTAACCAGCTGCTGCTCCTAATGATCCGTTTGATAGACCCAGATCAGCATGGATTTATATCTGGCAGGAGCACCACTGCTAACATTAGACAGTTATTTTGTGCCTAAGAAGAGACAAGGTGGGAAGACAGGGCAACATCCTTTATTCAGTCTATTGAACTAGAACACCTCAGCTGGCAATTACTGCAAATCACACTCAGATCCTTGAGTAGTTGGATCAATTGGATTAGCTTGATTTTTAAAATGATACACTGACAAAGTCTTTAGGGCCCGACTTATTTTTTTGTAGGCATAGGCTCCAATTTCTGTATTTCTGCAGAATTAACAACATGTCTTCCTTTGACACAGATGCTGCCTGTCCGTATTTTAGCAAGAACCTGTTAAAGTGTCAAGTCACTGAGATATAACATCAACAAGACACCTGATATGACATCAGGGTGAAACAAGCACCTTGTTAGCTCTATTTGCAGGTCAAACAAGAATAGCCAAAAGTGTAGTCTGAATTGACATATTATTTTTACCATATTTGTTTACAAGAATGCATCTTGAACTAGCATCTTGATGCTCATTGGTTATACCAACAAGTTACATCTCATATAACATATAATATAAAGGTTCGGCCACTTGAACACTAGTCAGGAGAGGTCCTTTGCCCCAGATTGTCATGCAGGAAACTTCCAGAGAAGATTATGATGGACAGCAGTACTGCTGTATTGCACTTTCTACTCAAAGCTGATATCAAGCTTAAGTCCAGGAGAAGTAAATGCTTATACAATGTGTTTGCTCTAAATGCAAGTCATAGTACTCCATGCTCTCCTAGCGTTATGTATAGAAGTAGGTTTTTAGGGTGTTAGATTTTTTGATGAAATCTTTTAACCATTCTTGAAATATTCCCTTTATTTTTTGTGCTGTTTTAATTATAATTTGAGTGGTTGTGTCAATGTGCTAAGCAACAGGGTGCACCTATTGCAATAAACACATTTTATAGTTCAAGTGGATTTTTATTAGGGCAGTTTATGTGTGTCATATTGAAAAGAATGAACATTTTTCGACCACTATGGTGTCCCTGGATCCCTGCTTAGAGACTGTTAGTAAATCAAAGCACTGATGCCACTTCAACTGTGTATTGGGTGAGGTTCTGCAGTGCTACAAAAACCCGCCTTTGACATTCAACTAAGTTCACTTGTTTCAACCGTTGGTGTGAAAACACATCTTGTAGAGGTGAGCCTGAGTCTGTTTATGCAACAACACGTGTGAAAATAGATAAACTCAAGCCTACAAGATATTCAGAGGAACATGTCAGGCATGCCTTTTTTCTCTGGTTCAGTCACTGGACTCTTTTTCCAAGATGCTCCAGAGACAACAAACTTCTTGGGTTATATAATTAGTAGATGGGGTACTTTCAATATCATAAGCTGGTAGTAATATCTTCATTTACCCAAAAAATCCTCCCCCCATGAGACAGTCCTTAGGAGTGAAAGTATGTGTGGTATATGCGTTACCTAAGTGTGCTATTTTGAAACAGTTACTAGTGGAGGGCATACAGCCGGCTGCACTCATATCTCCTCTCCGTCAATCAGGCTTGGTTACAGTCAGCAGTGCTATATGGAGATCCATGGTGGAAGGGTTATGCTTGCATTCCCACTGGTGAGGGCATAGTGGTTTTGGAGTCAGGGGATGGAAAGCTATCCACCAGGGTGTCCAAGCCATGGACTGTATCTATTTTGCCCATACCTTGTTTGACTCTTGCCTGTCACAACCTTCCCTTGAAGCTTGCCAATTTCTCCATCTCCCTACGGGGGCCTCCCAGAAATTCCAGTTCCTTGCAACTTCCTCTTTAGCCACTATGAATGCTAAGCCTTGAAATTCACTAGTGACCTTATTTTTAGAGGTGTGAGGGAACCATCCAAATAAACAGTGGCTTGGGTAGACAGGGAACTTTTTATCAGTAACTGTCTAGTGATGTACACATGTTGTGTGCAAGTGGGAGAATGTAGAAACGAGATTGGTGCATGGGGGATCTGCCGGCATCCCACAGCCTGCCCAGATGCATGGAGCTGCCAAAATTCTGTGTTGACTGTTGACCGGGGAAGTCACTACCAGTCAAAAGATGCCACTTCCATTCTGATGGAGATCCACTGTATCGATTGCTGACTTTGCATAGAATAATAAGTCAGAACAACAATCACTTGATGCAAGAATGTGAGTCTCTGATCTGCTGCCACTAAATTGAGCCCATGGCCGTACAACAATGTATAGTTGAGCGTAAAAAAGCTCCACGATGTTTCTCTCAGTTGAATTTTGAGGTGGCTGCCAAAACCCTGCTATGCTGCCAGTTGGTAGACTTTTTGACAAACTGCGCTCTCCAAGCGGAGAACGCAATAGCAAAACTCTGCGAACCCCACCAAAGGCAAGCCCGTCTGCGCCCGTCCGGGACCAGGGGCCATGACCCCTGGCCCAAATAGGGCTCTTAGGCTTGTCTATTCCACTAGCCAACCAATGGCTTACCAAAATCCACCACTCGCCGATTGTACCCTGTTACATCTTGAGAACGGGGGGATAAATGTGCATGCTGTGGCTTCTCCTTTGATACAACCTTGGGCCGTAACCCTATTTTTAATGGCAACAAACACAAAACTCCTTCCCGAATCCACGCCACTTTAACAGGCAAGGAATTTACCTTCCTTAGCACAAACTGCCACTCTCTCCAGAAGCATAAAGCGGACATTTTTGAACTTTTGGTCAACGAACAGCCAGATGCCGTATTTTTTACGGAGACATGGCTGCATGAAAGTTTTGGCCCTGACGTTGCGGCTGCCTTACCGCCTAATTATGCTATAGTGAGGAAAGATAGGGTCTTCAAATTAGGTGGGGGTATTGCTATTATTTTTTAAAAAGTCTACCAATGTAAATTTGAAGATTTACCATTCAAGAGTTGTGAGGCAGCATTATTCAAGCTGGCCCTGACTCCGAAATGTAACTTTTCAGGCATACTGGTGTACCCCTCTCCCGAACCGTCTGGTCCTTGGGCCTCATCTTTTTCTGGTCTGCTTACCCCTCTGCTTATGGATACTGCCAATTTCTCTATTCTGGGGGATCTTAACCTGCATTTGGAGGACACAACATTCAATATCAGCACTTCCCTTATATCTGATTTAGCAGCCACAAATATTAATTTACGCAATTCAGGTGTCACACATGTGGCGGGCCATCTACTGGTTCCTATTTTTTCAAATTTAACTAGTAATCATTGCTCGCCAGCACTCCCTCTATGCTGGTCCGATCACTTTATCACTGATATCCGTCTGGTATCTCCAGAAAACTCTGCGTCTGCGATCCTCTCTCTCAAAAAATTAACAAGAAATAGGAAAACATTAGATATGCATGCTTTAAATAATATCCTGTCCTCCAACATGTCCATTTCCAAACAAATGTTGGATAATTTATCGGACACTGTACAAAACTGGCTTCTCAATGCCATTGACACCTGTCTCCCTCTTTCCCAAAAAAGGCTAAATAATCATCGCCCTTCAGCACCCTGGTTCACTGAAAAACTGAAAATAGAGTAAGGCAAATGTAAGGTGCTAGAAAGATGGTGGAAAAAAAATTATGCCTCCAACTCTAAAACTGCTTACAAAAATGCCCAAAACTGCTCCAAAACATTATTTAACATGGTCAAGGAACTCGCTGGCTCCGAAACCCAATCTAGGCCCCCCTCACTTAACAATCGGCAATGTGAGGGACTGGCTGCTTTCTTTGTCCAGAAAGAAGAAAAAATATATTCAGAAATAGCTGGCTTGCAGTGTGATAGCCCCTCTCCACAGCAGCCCACTAACTCACCCCAACCTGAAATGACATTGCCTTCAGCTGAAAATACTCACCCCGACCAGGACAGGGTGTGTCATGCACCTTCTAATAAACTGGATACATGGCCCCTACTTATCACAGCTTCCTTTAAAGGTCTTCTTGAAAGCATCAAATCAGGATCGCCTAGGGACCCTCTCCCTATTTCTGTGCTTAAGCAGCTTGAGCCGCTATCTCTGCTTGTAATTATGGATCTTTTAAATGCCCCATTACAAGAAGCCACAGTTCCATCAGAGTGGAAGCATGCTATGGTGCTCCCCCTTTTGAAGAAGGCCAATGCGGATCCCGACATGCCCCCCAACTATCGGCCCATCTCTTTGCTGCTGGCTTTCTCAAAAACTTTAGAGAAATACATTCATGGTCAGATTTCCAACTTTGTGGAATCACAAAAGTTCCTTCACCCATCCCAATCAGGCTTCAGAGCCGGTTTCTTCACGGAAACAACTCTACTTGGGGTAACGGAAAGACTGCGGCTTCACCTGGATGCTGGAGACACGGTGGCCCTTATTCTGTTGGACGTAAGCGCAGCATTCGACACGGTGTCTCACACCGTGTTAAAAAAAACATTAAGATTATTAGGCATCTGTGGCCCAGCCTTGATGGCTCATTTCAATCCTTGCCAACCGCACGTTTCTAGTCTTCTCCCCAACAGCCTTCTCCGATACCCATTCTTCCCCTTATGGGGTACCTCAGGGCTCCATCCTTAGCCCTTTACTATTCAATCTTTATGTTAGATCTCCGGCTGATGTCTCTGAAAATGCCAGGCTGTCCCTGTTCTCATACGCGGATGACTCTGAGAATTATCTTTTCTATTTCTATAGAGAATACGGCTGAATCTTCCCCCTTCAGTTAGGCTTGGGAATAATAGCATCTTGGATGCAGGTAAATTACCTTAAGCTCAACGAAGAGAAGACTGAGATCTTGATATTGGGAAAAAACAAAGATCTCTAGGGCCCACAACATTGGCCTAGCGGGATGGGTGCACTTCCCCAACCTTCCCGTCAAGTCCGTAATTTGGGGGTCACCATTGATGACTCACTAACTATGCAACATCATGCTACCAAGGTGGGCGCCACATGCTTCATCATTCTGAAGTGGCTAAAAAAGATCATTTGGATGCTGCTAGAGTCCACCAAGAGAACAGTAGTCCAGGCGCTAATCACCTCAAGACTGGACTACGGTAACGTTCTTTACCTAGGGTCCAATAAGGAGGTCACTCGCAGGCTGCAAATGGTTCAGAACTCCGTAGCAAGGCTACTCTGCCGGATTCTCAGAGCCTCTTCTGTTTCCAGTCACCTGCAGGAGCTGCACTGGCTCAGGGTTGAGAACCGAATTAAGTTCAAAGCCCTGAGCTACATGTTCAAAATCAAAACAGGTGTAGCCCCTCAGTACCTACAGTCTCTGGTTTGCCCCTATGTGCCTCTTAGATGCCTACGTTCATCTACTCAAGGGAAATTCTCTGTGCCCAGAGTCAGAGTATCTCAGATGGGTGTCAGATAGTGTGCATACCTCTGTCCTTCACTCTGGAATTCCCTTCCCACATCTATTCAGAATGAAACAGTATATGTCCAATTCTGCAAATCATTGAAAACGTGACTTTTTAACCAATAATTATTTAAGCAGTTTTACATTCCGTGGACTGCCTGGTGCCGGGAAACCCTTTTTGGGTAGCTGATGCACCCTATAAATTTAATTATTATTATTAATAATAATAATAATAATAATAATAATAATAATAATATTATTAGGGGAGTGGAGCTTACCACCCACTACTATTACCATTACATACCACAAAAAAACAGCTGTGGTCCAGAATGTTAAGACTGGCGCATATGCCTCAGTCAACTCCTTGAAGTCTGGTCGATGAAGAAAAAGCTCAGGTTTGACATCGCCGGTTTGACTCTAGAAAATGGGTCTGTCAACTTCGAGTCAGGCAACGTCCTTCTTTTGCTAAAGCCCAAAGTGTGCAGCAGGTGCAGTCTTTATGATTTCAGTCCTCTTGGTGCAGGCCAGGGGTTCAGCAGGGTGGTCGTTCTTCTTGTTTCTTCCAGGTAGGGATCCAAGTTTCTGGACAGGTCTGCCATATTTTTACAGGCTTCTGGGCTGGCGAGGGGGCACCACTGGCCAATGGGATGTATAGTGCCACCCTCAGTGATGGACATTTCCTCTGAAGAGTGGCATATTCTTTTCCAAGAAAGCACTGTTCCATAAAATCTGAAATGACATCTCTCCTGGAGTTAAAATATGGATAACCCAACCATCAGGTGTGGCTAACTTTCCCTAACACTCCCCTTCCAGTCCCTCTGATATTTAAAATATAAGAGCTCACATCTGGCTGGGGGTGCAGGAAGTTGGGGTAGGCCTAGGTCCTACATTCTAAGGGGCAGATTTATGTTCCCTGGCACATCCCTGCAAATCAGCATGGATGCTCCAGGGAAGATGCATCACGAAAGTTTACCCTTGCGCCACAATAGATGCGCCGCATTTACAATGCAGCGCATCGTGGCGCAAGGATTAACAGATGCATGACGCATCTGATGGCGGAAGGTTGACGCATTGTTGGAGTTGCGTCGCAAGCGTGACGCAGCTCCAGCAAGGGTCAGGGGTGCCCTATTGTTACAATGCTGCGTCAATCCTTACGCCTGCTTCAAGCAGGTGCAGGGTTTTGACGCGGCATGGCCGGAAAAGTGACTGAGTGAAATCTTGTAGATTTCACTCAGCCACTTTTCGGAGGCGTTCCTGCGCCGGAACGCCCCCCCCTGTGCAGGTACGCCCACATGTGTCGCAGGCTTTACAACGTGACGCATCTCCCTAGATGCGTCACGTTGTAAATGGGGCGCAACATGGCGCAGGGTCACAAAAGTGACGCAACGGCGGCGTAAAAGTGGCGCAAGTCCGTTATAAATCTGCCCCTAAGTGTTTAGCCCTCTTTGAACACCAGTTTGGCTACCCGGTCCTCTTCCTGCCTTTTGCTCTGCCACTGCAGATCTCCTCCCAGCAACTGTCTTTGTTTCTTTTCAGGCCACTTCACACCTCAGAGCATAGGCTGACCAATAAGGGGAGGCTGCTCTAGAGCTGGATTCAGGCAGATCAGAAAAACAAGTACTACAACTTCTTGTCTGTCATAGTTATTATAAATCCCACCTTTGCAAGTTGTTGATGTTATTCAAACTATAATTTTGACACTTTTAATTATTATTATAGCTCACTTCTATCAATGGTTGGACTTTAAAAAAGTTTAACAAAGCAGTCCCATGTTAGCCGGTGAAGCCAATATACTACAATGGGCAAAAATGAAATTGGCAGTTTTTCCCATCACCAAAGAATACGAAACATCTTTTATAATATCCCTGCTTATTTTAACATAGCCCTTTGGGGCACCGAGGGCAGACCTTAGGGGTGACGTATGTAAAAATAAGGTAGATTAGGACATTGAAAGTACTTTTCCAAAGTTTTATTTTAAAAGCAGCCTTCAAAGCAGGGTTGACATTTAAAATGACAGCAGGCAACCCAGCAGTACACATTTAAATGCATTAAATCTAATGGACCTCTAAACCTAGATGCCTTCCCATATACAAGGGACTTACAGGAAGGTTGTCAGTACCAATTTTAATTATACCCAATTACCATGTACCTTTTTGCACAGAGCACTGGCACTGGGTCTGGTTAGCAGAGCCAAGGGCACATTCAGTCAGAAAACTAACATCTAGTATACAAAAAGTACGGGGACACTGCAAAAAGCCCTGGCTTCTCAGACTTTCTAAAACTAAATAAAAATCCTTATCTACATCCATTATCCTACTGGATGACTTGTTACAGGCCTAGACAAATGGACAGGTGGACTATATACAAACTTCAGAATGGTGACCCCGATAGGTAGATAGGTGACTGTTTTAAGGAATCAAACCTGTTAACTATGAAGGCAATTGTGGAAGACTTGTGGTTCTCTCCAGTAGGATTCCTGGATAGTCTTAGAAGCTTAGTGAAAGAAGGAGCATTGAGGTTGTAGAGACACAGAGCCCCCAACACATGAAGCACTAGTGATCTTATTCAAAATGGGTAATGGCAACAAACTGATTACCTGGTTTAATAAATCCTTTATAGACATGAGCAAAATCAACATGGTAGTCTTCAAAACCAGATGTGAGACTTGCATGGAGATGGTCCTCTCGGTTAACGAATGAGAAGGGACAAAAGGCTGCATTCAAAGAGTGTCTATCAATGCTAGACTCAAAAATATCCAGTTTGACTACCTACATGCCACATACTGGACACCTACGTGGATCAACCCTACATCTGGGTCTGAAACTAAAAGTAACTGAGATGTGGCAGCATAGATGCATACTTTTGACACATGGTATGGATATAGCTAGGAACAAAGGGTCCAAACATTTAACACAGTGGTCCAAAGGGAACACAGCTGCACCCCAGAGGAGAGCCTCTTGGGGATATTTCCTAGGCCTAAAGCAAGCAGAATTGGTGATAGGTTCATTAACTTGGCATTTATATTGGCCAAAAGATGAATCACCAAGAACTGGAAATTAGATAAACTGCCATCATTGGCACGGTGGAAGCATGATGTCCATAAATGGGCCAAGAGTGAATATAGGTTAATACTACATGAAGTCTGGATGGTTTTAGACAATACCCCATAGCAGAGACTTGGGGCGGGATGTACGAAAATGC
This sequence comes from Triturus cristatus, assembly GCF_964204655.1. Classification (NCBI taxonomy): domain Eukaryota; kingdom Metazoa; phylum Chordata; class Amphibia; order Caudata; family Salamandridae; genus Triturus; species Triturus cristatus. The sequence goes on along the minus strand of NC_140593.1, from coordinate 257,508,293 downwards.
AATTTTGCTTTCCGAAATAGCGACTCCATAGGAATCCCTATTTAAGAAATGCAAAATGATATGTGTGAAATTACCGATTTCCTAATAGGAAGTCCTACTGAGTTGGAATCGCTCTACAATGGGCTACTTTTGCATTTCCAAATTAGCGATTTTCTATAAGGAAATTGCTATTTTGGAAATGCTAAACCAAGGATGGCTATGTGCATAATGCACCCCACAAAAATTGTAGTTCATATTTAGAGCACGCATATGTCCTATGTGCATGTGTGTGCTGTATTGCACTGTACTAAAAGCATCTTGGGGTGCTTTTAAAAAAAAGAAATTGCACATGGTTACCATCGACAGAGTTTAATGTAAATGCATTTCATAATGCTCATTTTGCATTCAGGATGCTTTGTACATGTGCTAAGAAATCACAAATAGGAATTCCCTATTTGCAATTTCCTATTAGAGAATTGCTAGATGCGATTTCAACTGGGTAGAAATCCCATTTTGCGATTCTCTAAAGGCCTTTGAACATAGGAAAAGGCAGTTTTGCATTTCTTAATGGGCTGAAATAGCGATTCGGGCCATTTAGAAAGGCAAAAGGCCTTTGTACATCTGGCCCTTGGAGTACAATACTGACCACCTTTGAGCAACCCTCCCAAAACCTGCATGACACATTAATATACCAGCAAGCACCTAGGCATCAGTGATGTGATCAGTGATGTCATCAATGAGGTCATTTGAGATTTCATTAGTGATGTCTTCACTGATGTTATTTAACATGTTACGAGTGAATTATAATGCAAGATCATAAGCAATTCATGGTAAGGATGTAAGTTAGGCTTAGACGAGTAAAGTAACTAGTACATTTCAGTTATTGACCTCTGAGTTTTCATTTTATTACAAGACTTAACTCTAAAGTCACATTAACATTTATGGTTGTCACTTATTTATGATTTTTTTTTAAATATAAGCTAAAATCGTATTACTTTAGCAAAGTAAAACTTCATTTTAATTTTAGTTTAGTTTTTTTCCAGTAAATTTGTGAGTTTTTTTACCACTAAGTAAAATCGTAATACTCTACCTAATTATACAGTTACTTTAACCATTTTGTTTCAGTACATTTCCGATGTTTTAAACTTATTTACCCAAGCCCCTCATTGAGCATAACTTTAGACAATGCGTAGCATAGGGTTGGCTAAAGGGCCTGGCTTATCACCAGGCCCAGCCCTAAATCTATACAGTGAGCCCCCTGCCATACAATTCCTTCAGCCATGTATGTCAGGCTGCAGGACCAGTATAGAAAAGAGCCCTTTTTGTGTGGTCTCCCTCCCGCTTTTTGCTCGAATGCTGATGGTGAGGACTTTGAAGGTGACCTGGAGTCTGCTGCCCAGGTTAAACTGCCAGTGCTCTCTCCCTAAACATGGTAACCCTAATTGGCAAGGACTTTAACCTTCTTATAAGACCCTAATATATGGTACCAGTGGGAAACAGGGCATGGGTGTTAAAGGGTCATTCAGAGAGGCACTGTTTGTGCTACTCTGAATGACCCAAGTAAAATACTGACATCAGTCCTGCCATTGCAGACTGCAGGAGGAGTTCAAACTGCTCTAACACAACTTTACTCTCACCATGCGTTGCAAAGTCAATGCACTATTTTTAATGTATGCCAGTCACCGGAAGGCCTCCTGAGCCCAGGTGGCAGGGTGCATTATATAAAAGGTGTGTACATATAAGTTAAGGTCTATCTGTACCTATAGTGGTCTTTACCGTTAAAGGACAGTCCACAGGATAACATTGGCTAGCACCCGGGCAAACCTGCGGTTGCCAGCTCCAATATGATACCACCTAAATATGTTGCATTTGATATCAAACAACATGCCTCATCACCAATTAGATGAATCTTGTGTAGAGGGCAATGTGGCAGGCACCCAGGTGGCTACCTTAGAGATGTCCCACCTGTTTTCCCCAGCCTTTCCTGTGCTCGGACTGGCAGCCTGCGACTGCTGCTGCCAACACAGGAATTGAACCCTGCCAGGAAGTGTGAACTCAACCAGGAGACAGAAACAAAGGCCTGGACAGGAAGGAGGTCACACCTCCTTCCTTGACAGGATGGTTAGTGAAGTAGCATATCAAGGTGACGAGGTAAAAGGCTTCAGTGCCTGTGATATGCAACCAGGCTGCCCCCCATTAGAGGAAACAGCCCACCCCCAGGCACAGGTGTGTATGCCCAGAAGGCAAGACACACCTCTAGGGTGGGCTACCAAGTCTTTAGCTAAGGAATACATCTGTCGTTTTTACAAGTGGTAGAATGGTGATTTCTGGGTAGAAAAGGTGACTGAGTCCTAACCAAAGGCGTGATACTTTGCTCCAGTGGCAATCTGCCTGGAATGGCAAGAATATGATTAGTCTTGGAGCAAAGCTCGGTTCACCCGGACAGAGGCACCCCTTTGTGAGCCAGGGGCATCATCAGACTTCCCTCGACTAAAGGCACTAGTCCCCTGCAACCTCATGTAAATCAACACACCAGAACTAAATAATCGTGGAACCATCAAGCACTCTGAGAAACCGCTGAAGTAGATGATCCAGTGCATTGTGGGAAACACCTTCCTGACCTTTACAAAGTTTCAGGGAGTTACAATGTTACCCCGGATGTTGAATTACCTTTCTGCTGTGCTTACCACTGCAAAGGCTTCCTGGTTGCCAATTTGGCAACCAACCCCTTTACTCCAGGTTGCACCTCAAGGGAACTCCGCAAAACCTTCATCCAACATCAGCTTTGACCTTGTTGTCCATGTTTTGCACCATGTTCCACATCAACACTGTGTAAGTGGTAAAACCAGCTTTCCAACAGCTCCCTCTTCGGCACCAAGGACACCCAGCACAACTCTGCACCTAGCCCTCTCGAGCCAGGTAAGTTTGAACTTACTGTGGCGACTTGGTCCTGAGACCCGCATAACCTTTACCTTCCTTGGGATAAACTCAACTCGGAATGCAAGGGACCAATTGTCACTAGTGCTTTTTCCCATTGACTGCAATGATTTGCAGTACTGTTTTGCACTCAATTAGTATTGCTTCTAAAATTCATACCTCTGGTTATACTTTTCTGATTTACTTCATTTTGGGGTCTAAAGTTATATGAAATTCTGCTTTATTTTTAGATCTTGCCTACGCAGCGCACATGCGCTGCGTAGGCAAAAAGACCTTTAGCGATCGCTTTGGCTTTTCAGCCAAAAACGTGCATGCGTTCCATTGCCTTCAAAGGCAACGTGTGCACGTCTGGAGATTCACTTGCGGGAGCAAGCGGCTGGTGCCATATGTTATCAATTATCGCAGCGCCAGCCGCTCGCTCCTGCAAGTGAATCGCTCAGGCCCCCACCCTCTGCTGCCACGCGAGGCGCGTGCGCTTGTTTATGTAGCAATCACTCTCCCTATTGCCCTTCAGAATATGGTGGTATTTCATGCCCTCTCCTCATAATTGCACCACTTATGCCAACTTTTTGAAGATGCACATTTACGTGCGCAGTTCATTTGTGATTAATTTTGCAAATGTTTTAAACATTCACAGCCTTCTGATTTTGTGGGCGTTTGCGATAGTTACAATGCGATCTCCCAGAAGAACATCTATTTCCTCACCTCACACTTACTAATGTGTAGAATCTGACCATCTTTTCTGCAATTCTACTTGCATCTGCCCCAATAAATATCCACAAAACCTGATTCTGTGGTTCAGGATCAGCCGTTAGCACACCTAAATGTACCATGGGTATATAAAATATTTTGTGATTCGGTATGTAGGTGCGATTTTGTTGTTTAAAAAAACATTTTTTTAAAAGAGGCCCGTAGTGTGGCTATGGAGCCACGGGTCCAAATGCAAGAAATGGGTCCTCACCACCCGTGGAAATAAAAGACAATCATAATTGGGATGCAGTGGGCCCCTTAAAGCATTGTGCACTGGAGCCACTACGCCCAATAAACTAATGATTTCTATGCAACTAAAAGAGACTGACCATCCACAAGACAGAACAAAAACACAAGCCGAAGTAGCACATTTCCATGGATTTTTGCTTGCAATTCAACAATATACACATGGGCCAAAAACGTCTATAAATTAAACAGATTAAAGCCACTGGGGGAAGAAGCCACTGACAGCTATGGGGTGATGAAAACAATGGAATGGGTGTGTACCTAACAAGACAAACAGCACAGCAACAATTAATCAACATGACAACAGAGCATATATTTGGGCAATCCCCGAGGAGGAATATTTTCTCTTTAACATTTGAAAAATACTATGTTTTATTTTAGAAACAACTTAACAAATAGAATAAATAACATACATTGTCAAAGTCATTAGGTCTGGCCTTAGCAGACTGGGGTAATGAATCATTTTTTCATTTCTATTTTACGTATAAGGCACAGAAATAACAAGCATTGGCATAGTCAATAGGTCTCACTTTTGGGACCTTATAAGTGTTTAGTTATCCAGCACCATATGCTTGGTGCAACAACATCAACTGTTGCATGGCTAAACACTTATAAGGTCCCAAAGGCGAGACCTATTGGCTATGCTAATGCTTGTTATAAATTGGTGTTGGATTTCTTTTTAGTCATGTCAATTGCTTAACCCATGATCCTCTAGTAAAGCCTGACTACTATATTCTATTCTACCAGGTCTGAGATAAGAATTCATTATTGTAAATTTTTTAAGGACACTGGGGATTTTCTAAAAAAGGATATATAACATGCCATGGGATGAGAACTATGTACTTATGTCTCTTGATACTATAGCTCTTTATACTAGTATTAGTCATTATGATGGGTTAAGGGCGGTAGAACATTTTTTGTGAAGCGAGCCACTAAAGCCGTACAGGCAAAATCAGATGCTGTTAGGGATAAGGTGGTGCTTGGAGCATAATTATTTTCTTTTTGGCAGTCAATTGATCCACCAATTGCACTGCTTAGCGATGGGCTACTGTTTCTCCCCCTGGTACGCAAACATTTACACGGGCTGGTGGGAGGAACAGGTTCTCCACATCTGTCACAAAACAGCATGGATGACCATGTAGTCGTCTGCCTTCACTTTATCAATGATTTATATGTGGTGCGGAGAGTGTCTGTCCAGACTGCAACTAACTTTGTGGATGATATCAATAAGAATGATCTGAACCTGTATTTTACAAGTGACGTTAGCAAATCCAAGGTTTAATATTTTATGGATTTGGAGGTTTTCTTTGAAAACAACAAATTGGAAGCTAAGTTATACTGAAAACAAACTGCTGGAAATACTGCTTTGCATGCCTCAAAATTTAATTCCTCACACCTCATAGCTAGTATCCTATATCGTGAAATGTTACTTGCTAAGCACAATTGTAGTGTGAGCCCTGATGTCAGAAGGAGATGTTTAGCAGATTCTGGCAGAGGGGATACAGCTGAAAATTGTTAACAAGAACACAGGAGGTAGTAAACAAAATGATCAGGGATACCATTTTATTTACTAGAAAAACAAACAAGCAAGAAACACAAGCTAGAATGATTGTGCCTTACAGTTTGCAGGATGAGACACTGCATTCATTAGTATGGAAAATCAGGCATATCATTTGATCTGATCCAGTTATTGGTCCACTGGTATTAAAAAATCCTTGCATGACATACTGCAGATCCTACTCAATAAGAGATGCTGGGGTGAGAAACAGCCCTGTAGCATTTAGACCACAGAGGTGGCTGATGCCCAAGAACAAATTCTTTAAATGTGCTACCTGCAGAGCAATCACAATTGGGATGAACTGCACAGAATATCAAATCCCCTTCCATGTGAAACCTCATTGGTACTTTTAATTGGAAACCTGATTTTGTGATGTATATAGTCACATGCCACTGCAATCCGTACACTTTAGGGCACAATGTCCTACAACTCCACAACTGCATATTCCAACACTTGTGGGAAAATTTCAATGAGGACCAGACATATCCAGTGGCGAGATACAACTCAGAATACCTCAAACGTGATTTACAACACACAAAATATTTTATCATTGACTCTGTGCCACCAAACAGATGGGTGGGATCGAGATACAGTTCTAAGGTGGTTAGAGACTCGATATATCCTTGACCTGGATTCAAGTTTCCCAGTGGGCCTAATGCAGATGAAGAGCTGCAAACATGGCTGTAGTATGATAATGAATTATAGGCACATAATGTGTGAAGGTCTTGTCATGTTTGTCTAATTCAAAATTTCAAAATGTCATTTCATCCAATGGAAAGTGCACATATAAGTATCAAAGCTTTCCTCACAGAGCATAATGAATTGATCAATATAAAATCGTGGGAAAAATAGTGTTTAAAGTCTGCCAACCACTTGGGTTAAAGTACAATACACAGTTGGGCACATTTGAGGTTTACAATGTTTGCCAACTTGGGACTAAACTGTGATCAATTATGTTAAGAAATTAATGCTGTCACTATGATGAACTTGTAAAGATATGAACTCTGGTGGATTATACTGATGCACTGAATTTCATTCACATGTGAACCTGAATAACGGTGTAAAGATAAAGGTATCGCTTAATGATTGTCCTTTTGTAGAATATTATTAAGTGATGAAAGAGTTTCGAGTTTCATTCATTTTTTCTTTGAATGGTGATTTTATTTCTTTTCACATTCCTTGGTGAAAGCACATTGGGGTGGAAAAATGTCTGGGTTCTGTTGTCAATGTCCATGATGACGCATGGGCATATACAAATGTACCAAAATGGTGGCGCAGTAAGTGTGTGATCAAGGCCTTATGTGCCAGCTGGAATGTGTTAAGGCGAGGTTGTGCATGGCAATAAAAATCACTATTGAGCAAAAGCTTGAGTTTGCATCAATCCTTGTGTTAGAAGCATGGCTTTTGGATTGTCAGTTATGCGATTGAATTTTCCCTGTATGGGCTGCCGCACCCTCTCACAGGAGCAGTTCACCCTGGTATTCTAGGCACGGCTACCATCCTGCATGCCATTTAATAATTGATATATTTCCTCTCAAGATATCAAACAAACAAAACCTGATCTCCAGCCATTACATAATTTGAGGCCTAAGATATATCTAGGTATACTAGTGTCAGAAAATGTGATTGAAATATATACACTGAATTATGTCCCACTAGTGCAGAAAGTCAAGTGGCTATATGCAAAATGGAATCAACTCCCAATCTCAATAGTTGGACGGGTAGCACTAATATGAATGTCCATTTTACCATTAATATTCTATTCACTGCAATCCCTGTGCACTACAAATGTCATTATATAAAGAAATAGATGGGTTATTCTCTTCCTTTTTATGGGCTAACAAGGTACTGAGGTTAGCACCAGTCACATTAAGTAACCCAAATGAGGAGAGAGGGTTAGACCTTCCCAACCTGAGGGAATACTATCATGCACATAACGCACATGGACTTTCTAACTATCTTAATTCTCCAAGCATGGATAAAAAAATTTTAATAAGAATACTGTAAGAATATAAAATTCTAGATCCTATGAGGCTGGAGATGAACCCCAAAAAAGTATGTTACAAGGTCTTCCAGTGGTTTTTAAAGCAAAAAACCTAACTGTTCAAATATTTTGAATACCTAAGAGAAATGGCTCAACATGTTTGACCGACCTGCAGGCTGGGGAGAATTGATCCAATCTAATATACTAAAGAAATAGGAGGAGAACTGATATATTTATGTGGAAGATTTCCTTAGGTCTGATATTTGGAAAAGGTGGGCAGAGATAAAATGTGGCCCTAGTCATTCTAAAGATATCCTAAAATGGTATTTTATTCAAATAAGGTATCTTTTAGAAAAATGTGACCTGTCCGCACTAAGTGCAAGACTAGAACTTAGTGAGACTTTACTTTACCCAACTACTCATTGGTCTCTGTCTAGTTGTTTCAAGTTAAAAAAAAACAGAAGACTATAAAGCTGTACGAAAAAGCTCGAGATAAATGGTATGAGAAAGAAGGTCTACAGATTTCAAGGATGGTCTGGAATAAAATTAACAAATAAATTCTACACTACATTGAGAGGCGCCAATTTCAGGAGAATGCAATTCTACACTAAATGACAGATATATAGGACTCCTTTTCTGCATAGAGTATATCCTCAGATAGAGGACAGATGTTTCCAGTGTTTAGCAGAAGAGGGAGGCACATGGACTCATTTTGTTTGGGATTGCCCAAAGATTAAGCAATTTTGGGAAGAAATTGAGAAATACTGCAGAATGAAGCTAGGCAATGCAATGGTGATCAATAGATATATTGCAACCCTTGGATGTTCCCCAAGTATAATGTTAAACAACTCACAAGAGGAAGGGCTACATATGCTGGCCTCAGTGGTGAGATCACTTACTCTCCATAATTGGCGAAGTGAGATCATACCAACTTTTCAAATTTGGCAGTCTAAATTGTATAAATTTAGAGAGCTGGAGAGACGATATGCTCTAAGGTCGGGCTTGTACACAAAGTTTGAGAAATGCTGGAAGTCCATAGGAAACTAGTCAGTAGATTAGACAAGTTTTTAAGGGGAAGTTGTGCAATATACGTTTATGTAATTGTGTAATGAACTCTCAATAATAAAAATATTTTTTTTAAAATAGAAAAGTTGCCCCTTGCCTGCTGCAAATATTGCTGTCCCTTAGTCACGCATGCACACACATAAATACAGTCCAATGATCAATCTTCCTCATAATAAATAATTCTTGATCATAGATCAGTGTAGTACATGAGAACTGCCAGAAGTGCCGCAAAATATTGACATGCTATGTACTTAAATGCAACTGGTGTTTTCTGATATTAAACACTGACTTTTGGCAAGCCTGGGCATTTCTAGATTTCCGGACATTATCCAGGAGAGAAGACTTTTGCCATTTGGTTTCAATTAATATTCAGCATAAAAATATGGCGGCCATGCTAACAAGTATTTACTTAGATGGCAAGCTCTTCCCCCTTGCCGACATTACGTTCTCCAATGGGAGCGCAGTTTGATACATTTACATGGATCTGTGATAATGGTGCATTTCTGTTTTGAGAATTGAGAAAGGCTTGGTAGCTGAAAACGTGTCTGCTTATTTATAAAATAAATTGTAGTTCAGACCACAAGAGTGCACTTCCTGCTATCTTTGGAGGAGTAAAATGAATCTATACACGAGTCCAACTTCATGATCGGAGCACCTACCTTAAAATGTATATAGTTAGGGCTGTGTTTCCAGAGGAAAAACGTTTCACGACTTTTCTATATTTTTGGCGCCATTTGACAAATCTTCACAAAATCTTCCAAACAAAGTGTGCCAGTGATTCTTGTTGTGTATGCAAAGTATCGGGGCAGTTCATCAATGTGGAGGCCAAGGAAAAGAGGGGGTAAAAAAATTGTCTTTCCAATTTTCATTTCTATAAAACTACTACAGCCCAAACCGCTGGATGGCATTACACCAAATTTTGCAGAAAGGTAGCTCTTGGTCCAGAAAGAACCCTTTGTTATTTGGTATAAATACGTTCAGTAATTTTGGAGATAATGAAAAAAACAAATTTGTATATATAGGGAAGGGGATTCTCAGAGGTTTCGACAGTCCCTGTGCTGAAATCTGATGGGCTGCCAAGAATTCACCATGAATTGTTGACAGCCATCTTGAGACTTGGCTTCCGCTGACTCCTAGAAAAAAAAATGTTTAACCCCTTCGTTGCTAGGGCTTCACCCCCCGTACTAAGCATTTTTTTTTAAATATGTAGGTTAGTTCAAGCTTAGGCCCCTGTAACTTTTTGACCACATAAGGTATCCTCGTCAAATGTGCGGCCTTTTCTTCCAACATCATAGGGATTTTAAAAGTACCCAGGGTTTGTTGATTTCCCTGGAGGGGACCCAGAAATTAGCCAAAATTTAGCAACATTTTGTTTTTTGTAGAAAAATGGGAAAAAAGTGCTGCACATGAAAGCATCTTTTTTTCCCCTACAAATGGTATCATCAAAGGGTTTGTGGTGCTGCAGTCACCATCTTCCCAGCTTTCAGGGACTGACAGACTTTTGCAAGAAAACAACATTTTGTACACAGTTTTGGCATTTTACTGGGCCTATTTTTGCTATTTTTTGTGCTCTCAACCTGGTTTTGCAAGGGGGGTGCTTGCTTTTTTGGATCGTGCTCAACAGCCATGGGGAAACCTACCAAACCCACACATTTCTGAAAACTAGACACATGTCTGAGTCCAGGGAGTTGTGGCTAGCATTGATCCCCCTATGTTTTGCCACCCAGACTCCCCTGAAACTTCAAATGTAGCTGGAAAAAAATATTCAAATTTTTCCCACATTTCTGTGTGGGAAAGTTGTTGGATCACTAGGTTGTCACAAAGGATAAAAAGAAAAAGGGGGCAGGGTAGGAAGACCCCTCTAACAGTGGTTCTGGGACCCTGACTGGGACAAAAACACTTTAAAAAAAAAATCCACAGGAATCTGACAGTCACACATCTGTTGCAAAATTGAAGAAAAAAAATAACAAGTGCAGTCTCTTGTACTTGTTTACATTATAGCCCCTGAGTGAGTCAGGTCTAGGGGCCATGAGCTCCTCTTCTTAATCTTAATCATGCCACAGGGACCACCACCTCCCTGGGGCTTAGTTTTAATAATGTGGAAGGGGGCTCTTGGACCGCCACAGCCTGTAGACCATGAGGTTATAAATAAATGGACTGGTGGGGGCCTGCACGGACCCCCCTGAGCCCTGGGGACCACCAACTCCCAGGGGCTGTCTTTATTTGAAAAAAATGGAGGAGGGCACGCACCCCCGGGCTGTACTCGGCCCATGGTACCACCAGCTCACCAGGGTCGCCCCAAGCAACCAGAAGGAGGGGGGCTGCACTGCCCGCCTCCTGGAGTCATACATGGCCCTGGGTACTGACACCCCCAAGGACTGGCTCCTGTAATGTCCTGGGAAACTCTTCTCCAGACATAGTTGTTTGCTTTTGCATGGTGTAAGCTTTGACATCTCCCACCATGCAAAAGCAAACATTACAGCTCCAGCCAGAGGGAGAGGTCTAAGTTCTCCCACCCACTGAAAGCAGAGGTTTTAGCTAGATGAAATAATTGATCATTCACAGAGGGAGCTGCCTTCACAGCAGCATCCTCAGTGCAGCAGCAATTCTCGCTCCTGCAGGAGATGAGCAGTTGTTTGGGACCATAGGGGTCTTGAGGGGAAAACAGCAGAAAGAGGCAGAATAAAGAGCAGCAACAAGAAGAAAGAGGCAAAATAAAGGTCAAAAGGGAGCAGAAGGAGACAGAATAAAGGTTGGAAGGGAGCAGAAAGAGGCAGAATAAAGGTCAAAAACTAACAGCAAGAGGCATATAGGCCAGCAATTAGAAGAAAGAGGCAGAATAAGGTTCAGAAAAGAGAACAACGAGGTAGAATAAAAGTCATAAATGAGCAGCAAGAAACAAAATAGCAGTCATAGACGAGCAAGAGGCAAAATAGAGGGCAAAAGCTAGTAGCAGAATAAAGGTCAGGAGTGAGCAGAAATTGCCAAAATAAGGGGTAAAAAGAGGCAAAATATACGGCAGGAGAGAAGAGGCAGAAACAAGGAGTAACAAAATACAAGGCATCAGAGGATAGCAGACTGCAGGAAAGTTAGACACAGGGGGAGCTGGCGAGAGGACCTGTGCCCTCTACTTTTTAGGTCGAACAAAACAATGCAGCTGTCTCTTCGAGACCTGCTGTAATCAGTCTTTGTGAATCAAGTTAATCCCCTTTTTAGCCATTCCTTTTCATTTGTCTATTTCAGTGTCCTTTAAAAATCCTTGCTTACTAGTGGTCAGTCCAGCCTCTTTGTCCCTCATTTCTCTCTTCTGTTCCTCCCACAGAGCAGGGGCTTAGTAATGTCTTATTCCTCTATGGTTCTTTATCTCTTGTTTGGAGGACTCTTTTCTTTCTTGGTTTCCTGCTCTTTTACTGTTTGTCTGTGCTCAACTTTAGCACCCTAGCTTCCTACATTTAAATATATATATATAGCATTCCTTCTCCTACCCCTGTTAACACCACAGTTGTGTTACAGCTGCCTCCCCTGCCCTGCCTCCTCCTGGGTTTCTTGTTAATAATTGTCGCATCAGTGCTGCTACCATTTCACAAGCGCTGCACTAGTTTCTTTTGTGTTGTGTATTTCCTGGCTCCTCGGTCTACTTTCTCTGCTCAGGTGGATGGAGAGGGGGCACTGCTGTCTGTGACTTTCTAGCTCCTCGCAGCTGCCCCTGACTGACTCTGGTTTTTGTTTGTTCGGTTTCACATGCAATGTGACACTCTGAAACAGGATGCGAAAAACCGGGGCAGCTGTGTTGATAAGCTGTTACCGATAAGCTATCTCTGCTTCAGGATCGGCTTGTTAGGTTTCGCACTCCGAGGAATCAAGTAATCTGTATATTGAGAGAAACTCCGCCTATTGCCGGTTAAATTCTCCTGCCGCTTGCCATTTGTTAAACGTTGACATAGCTTTTCTTATTAGGATTTTTATTGGCTGTAGATGCGATGCATCACTTCCGTTTATTCCGGAAGCGGCACTGCCTAACTACAGTTTTTGTCCGCTTTTGTGGACTTCCCTTGTTTAGCTGTTGTCTTTAAGAACTCTTTTTTTTTATGAATTGTGACCTACGGCAATGGCGGGCGCTTTTTGTGTTTATTTCCTGTGCGCAATGCGCGCTTTTACTTTTACTGTGTTTATTTCCTGTGTGCAATGCACGGTTTACTTTTAATTGTCAGACCACCACCAGCACTGCAGCTGCTGGGCGTGCCGTGCAGACTCGGGCTGCCGTAGCGTTGCTATCCCCCTTCCACTGCCACCGCCGCCAGACTGTCATCTAGCAGCAACGTGTCCAGCTCCCCCAGTGATAGCGCCTTGTTTTCTTTGATGTGGGCTTTTTCTTATTTTTTTTTAACTTTCGAGTAAACATGACGTGCCCTTACCTATGCACTAGTCCGGTTGATGCGTGAACATTTCTAATGGTGGCCGCACGGCATTTGAGCCATTCACATATACTATCTATGCTGTTAAGCAGACAAGCAGAAATACTTTATCACGCCCTGCTTTGCCCGTCTGTGTGATTTATGGCTGATGTTGGGCTACAGTGGTGTGGTTGCATCCCTGCGGGATTAGGAGCAGAGACTGAAGGAGGTTGTTTCGTGCTGGTAAATTATTTTGAATGTAGTATCACTTCAGATCTCATTTCCAGGGCCCTCATCTGAAGCAGTTTATGCAGCTGATTGCTGTTGTCTTAAATCATAACTGCATCGGGCTTGAGCAAGGTCCTCTATAGTCTGCTCGCATGTGGCCTGCAAGCTAATTCTTCAAAGTAGTCCTTTGGAGTCTCCTTATTGTGAGGTTTCAATTCTTCCGGTGTTAGGAGTAAAGTCACGACGGAACTGAACTATGACAAGATCTGTTCATTTGAAACTGACTTTGTTGGTTACAAAAGGAAAAACGGCTGACTCAACCCGACTGGAATCGGACCCCGGACACTTCATTATTTATTTCAGCTATTTCAGGATGCACAGCGTAATGGTCGTGGTTTTGCCTTCTCAACACTCCTCATAATATAAGTAACTTTGTGGCATATTTACAAGATGGCGATAAAAAGTTATCGCCGCTTTTGCGGCCATTTTGGGCCGAAAAGCGGCGATAATTTTACCGCCTAATTAGCAAGCTCACGCTAACGCGTGAAACTTGCGTTAGCGTAGGAATTCCTAACGCCCAGCTTTGCATCTCTAATGAGATGCAAAGTGGGCGTTCCTGACCTGACATGATAGGAGAAATGTTGCTAAGCGACATTTCTCCTATCATCAAGCCCCACGCTATGAAGCATAGTGGCAAGAAAAGTAGCAATAACCCCTGTTATCGCTACTTTCCTTACGCCTGCTTCAGGATTGACTTAGCCATGATATCCTATGGAAGGTGGATATCAAGGCTAAGTTTGTGAGTCCCTATCATCAAGCTAATGCCACATTGCGTGAGATTATCGCTGGGTTTCCAGCGATAATCTCACGTTAGGCAGTTAGCGCTAGGATTTTTATCGCTTTTGAGATAGGCGTTGCTAATAGCACACTATCTCAGTGATAAAAATCCATGCTAGCCGGCGATAATTATCCTAGCGCTAATTGCGCTTAGCGATAATTATCGCCGGGTGTTGCTGATATGCCCCTTTGTTTTATTGTTTTATCCTGTACCTCTGCCACTTTAACCCTGCAAATAGTTATTACCATTATTAACCACTTATTTATAGAATGTCCCGTCTCCAGAATGCAAATACTGTTCCTGCTGGAATTTTAAGTCATAGCCTGTACTATGTCTCCACATATATCATCACTTAATGCTTAGCCCAGTAAACCAGACACTTGCTCCAAATGTTGATCGATGTTCAGAATGTGGTCAGGTTAGCCAGAAAAGAAGTTCTTCTGGCTGCTTGTCGGGATTTGGAACTCTGCTACTACCAACCTTGCTAAATATTTAACTTTATTTTCAAATGTTATTGTGCTTTTTCAATTAGGCTGCTTTGCCTTTATGCATTGTTGTATGGCCAAGGTTAACCTAGGCCTACCAATCAGTAATAGGTTATTTATTTCTAGGGTAGTAAACGATGTGTAGATTGTTCATATAAATAATGCAAACGTCCAATCCAAGTTTTAAAAAAAAGCTGAGACTTCAGTAAGGAAAATAAATCAGCCTTCACCCTTTCGGCCGCTTCATCCTGCCTAATCTAGAGTCAGGGTTAGCATACACGTTAGCCTTTAAGTCGGTAATGAGTCCATGCACTTCCATCCCCTAGACTAACTCACCTCACACAGGTCTGCCCATGCTCTTCCAAACCCAGAGGAGCTGCCTGGATTCATATTCTTTTTAGGCCTCGCCTAACAAAGAATACATTTCCATTTGTTTTTATTGGAAGTGAAATTTTTGATAGCTTATGTTTAAAAATGCATCATTGTTGTTTATTAAGGTTTATTTCACAAACAAAAATGAATAAACAACAATGGTGCACTTTTAAAACGCAAGCTAGAAGAAATCGCATTTCCAATAAAAACAAATAAAAATGTATGCTCAGCAGCAATCTTTCTCTTTATAATTCACTTAAGGGTGCAGTCCTTTAATTGGCTAATAAAAGTCCCTTTACAACTCCACAGGGACACCTGATAGCATGGTCTGATAGCACCATTTCCTTCCTTCGTAGAATTTCATTTACTATTACTCATGCTCCTACATGGGATATTGTTTAACAAAATAAAACAAACATTAGCATTTGCAACGCCAATGGCTCAACATTTCACTAATGTGAGATCTATTCCATTGCAAATGCTTGTTTACCATGTACCCACTGACAGATCTACTCATACATTCATGCACCCAATCACACACTCATGCACCCACTCAAAGATCCATTCAAGTACTCATGTACCCACTCACAGACCCACTGAGATACTCATGCACCGACTCACAGACCCACTCACACTAATGTAGCCACTCACTGACTCAGAGAATCTCACGTGCTCTCACAGGCCCACTCAAAAACTTATCCGCCCACTCGCAGACCCATTCAAGCACTCATTCACCCACTCTCAGACCCACTGAGAGAATCACACACACTCACACACACTCATGCATCTACTCACAGACTCACTCAGACACTTGTGTTCCCATTCACAGACCCAATCAAAGACCCGCAGAACCATGCACAGACCATCAGAGACACACACCAACCCACAGGCCTACTCAGACATGTATGTACCCACTCACGGACCCACTCAGACACTCACTCATCCAGACACAGACCCACTCAGAGACTCATGCACTTACTCACAGACAAACTCAGAGGCTCGTGTACTCATTCAAAAACGCACTCACACACCAACTCAGACTTACTGAGACACTCATGCACTCACTCACACACTCACTGTCAAAGGTTAGTAGTTACATTTAGGAAATAAATTATAAAAAATCTTAGATGTTCGCTGAAAAAACAACGGTTACAAGAACTTTATAGTTAGGCTCATATTTTACTCCTACAAAATCAATGAAATTCAGCAGTTATAGTTAGCTGAGCTAACTACAAGTTATGCCCCACAATGCGCTGCTTTTGACCGCACATATTGCATCACTTATGACATAGGCAGTGACATCACTGATGACATCATCCTCAGAAGCAGTTACTCACCAATACAACTGCTCATGCACCCACCCACTATATATATTTATTGATTTTATTTAAAGTGTGCAGCTACCAAAAAGTGTCTGCCGGTCCTGATGAAAGGGAAAGATGTCAGATAACAGCTTAAAGCAGCCTGTTCTTAATGCCTTCATGGAAATCAAGTAGAGAGGTGCAATTTAGTAGAGGCTCTGGGAGGGAGTTCACAGTTTCAGGCCCAGAACTGAGGAGCACCACCCTCCCATGTGGGCCAGATGACTGCACAGTGCACAAAGCAAGGTTCAATGATCTCGTAATGAGGCGGAAGCAGGAAGGACTGGATTAACTCGTGGCGTTTCCATATGACAGTTGTTGGCACGGCGAGTGATTAGAAGAGAGCCGGGGTCCCCCACAGTGAATAAGACTGACAGTAGTGAAGGTTCCTAGGGGAAACACCGACCATTGAATAGGGGAAGAGTATAAACCCACGTTGAAAAAGGAGTTGTTTGTCTCTGATAGTCTGGATAAGACTACAGATAGTGTGTACCCTTGTCCTGAGGAAGCTGATAAGAAATTGGGGGCTGAAACACGACCGCGTTGACAGATAAAGGAGGAGCCCAACTATTTGTTTAAATCAGATGTTAGTTAATATGCGCACACAAGTCAATGAGAGAGAGGTGTGATACCTCTGGCGCTAAGAGGACTACCTCTGAATGTAACACTCAGATTTAGAAGTGTACATGGATACGAAATAGTTAGGGGAATGTATATGTTATGTATATTTTATATATATTGTATATATGTATGTTTGTCGTAATTTATGTTTGATCAGTTCATTTATATTATGTCTTGTGTTTAATTAATGTGAATATGTATGTCTTTGAGTCTCGCCGATTGATATATGTGCCTTACAAAAACTATGAATAATTGTTTCAACAAAAACACTAAAATGCCAAGGTAATATGTGGTCCCTTGTGCAAAACTAAATTAGTGATTGATCCCTCCATACTGTTTGCCTTTATATATTGTAGAGGTTCAATGATCTCAGCATACGTGTTGGCTGATGAGGAACCATCAGATCCTGAATGTAGCATGGACCTACTCCAGCTATCGGTTTGAACATATAGAACAGAGCTTCAAACTGAATACAGCTTGTAACCAAAGCCAATGAAGCTCTTGGAAAAGGTGAGTTCGAAGCATGCTTCAGGAGCCAATATAAAAATCTAGCCTCTCAGTTCTGAACTATCTGTAAATGTCGGATAGATGCTTGATCTGATCCAAAGTACAGAATGCTGCCATAGTCCAATCTAGATAAGATTAGAGCTTTGCTTACTATCCTTTGGGCAGATTGGAGAATCATCCAGATGATCTTTTTCAACCACTTGAGTATAGCGAAACAGATGGCGATAAACTTTGTACACCTGAGGTTTCATGGAGAGATTCTCATCCAATATAAAACTCAAATTTGTACCTTTGGGGACAGGTCATGAAGAGTTCCTAGGGATTCCGGTCAATGATGTGTACCACAGAGTTGAGGTTTCTTACCCAGGATCATAACCTCCGTCTTCTCACCATTGAGCTTGAGGGAGTTATTCTTCAAAGAGACGATTTGGCTCAAGCCCATATTAAGATCGGACGGTCCATGATCCTGTGCAGATGACAAAGAAAAGATGATTTGTGTGTCATCTACATAAGAGAATAAGGTCAGACCACAACTATCCACTACATCTGCCAGTGGGCAGTGGGTGGACTTAGATCTCAAACATTGGGCTTAGCACTGAACCCGGAGGGAATCCAGAAGTTAGAGCTTGTGTCTTTAACCTAACATTTGCCAAAAAGACTTCAAATGTCCGATCCTTTAGGAATGAGGTTAACCAGGCTGATGCTGTTCCTTCCAGACCAAATGCTGCCAATCTATCGATCAAGGTGGAATGGGACACCATGTCAAAGGCTGTGCTAAGGTTTAATATAATAAGCGCGGCTGGTCCCCCACCCATCCAGAAGTTGTCTAAGGTTATCAGTGACTCCAAAGAGGGGGAATTCAGTACTATGTCTAGCCCTAAAGCCCTAATGAGAAGGATGTAAACATTTTTGGGCCTCCACATAAGTTAGAAGCAGTCTGTCACGTTTTGCCAAGATTTTCGAGAACCTGGGCAACAGGATCACGATTAGGCTTTGTTAGGAATGGAAGAACCATGGCAGGCTTCCAGCTCTGTAAAACATAGCCGTGCCAGATACAAGATGAGGATGTTGATACTGGTGATGCGGAACAGTTGTTGCATGATCAGAGCATAAGTTTTGACCACAATGTACAGACAAAATGTAAATCCAAGTCCAAATTTATCTGATCAATGCCTTCCACAAGAAGGTAGTCAAAGACCTCAAAAGACTGATGTCTAAGTGTAAAAGAACCAGGAGAAACAACACATGGTGTGAAAGGAAGACTATTGAGTCACTAGCCAATGACAGTGACATTGTAATATGTTCTGCTGATAAAAGGGGGAAACATTGTTGTCATACCTACTGACATGTACCCCGCTGAAGCTAAAAGACAAATCAGTGACAGCAACTGTTACACCACTATTAGTCAGGCTAACTACAAAAGCAACATCACCCAATTCTGGAATAAACTCAACATGTGGAAAAGCAAAGGCCTCAGAGGAATGGGGGAATATCAATTACTCAAGAACCTACAATCTAGGTTACTGACCTTGTACCCACTCCCAAAATGTACATACATGCCCTACCAACCCTCTGGCAAATCAATGGTTTCACCCAGAAATAGTTCCTTGGAAAACACTGTGTGGTACATAGACCACTTTCTGCTACCTCTGGTGGCAGATGTTGCCTTCCACAAAGAGATCACTAAAGACTTTCTTAAAAGGATTGAATGCATTGCCTGGAAACCCAATTTTCTCCTTCTCACTCTTGATGTGTAATCACTCAATACGAGTATCTTACATAAGGACTGATTAAGGTAATGCAAATACTTTTCTAAGGACCAGACGTGTCAGCAACTTTGTTCACATACTGATGCTCCTAGACATGGAGTTTTGACTCACTAATAACATTATCACATTCAACAGCACTCTTTACAGACATTTACAAGGGATTGTGATGAGCACTTGCTTCACGCCCAGCTATGTGGATCTCATCATAGGCTGGTGGGAGGAACAAGTATCCACCACACTGAATTGGACAAGGTCATACTTTGGGTGAGGTTCATAGAGGACCTGTTTTTGATTTGACAGGGCAGTGAAACAGATGCCAAGGATTTTGTGAAACATCTGAATGACCATACTCCTAATCGGGAATATGAGCAGGGATCAGATAATATTCTTAGACAGAGGTCTACATACTACACAACAAGGTCAACTACCACATTACATTGTGAACCCACAGCAGGGAATAGCATTCTCCACACACTTAGCAGTCAACCAAGCTAGTTAAAGTGGATCATCCCCTATGGGAAGTTATGTGCCAAGCAAAACTGTTGTAATGAAACCTCATTTCTTAGGGAACAGGGTACCATGTCAGAACGATTTTCCTAAAGAGGTTACCTCAAGTGGGTCCTTGACATAGCCATTAAGCAGGCCTGCACACAGTCCAGGAATGAGATCATGTTTGGACACAGAGGTATGAACAAAGTCTGCAATGGCAAATCCACCAGATGTATCAACAAATTTAACAGTGAATCGAGTGCTGTACATTGGATCATAGCTAACAATTGGGACCTGCTCAAACATTACTCTAATTTAGGTATGTCCATGGGTAAACCACTGAGCATTACTTATCACAAAAACAGATCCCTGAGAGACATGCTGGTTAAGGCAGATATACAATCACCAGTGAAAACAAATACCACACTCTTATACCAGCTCACCTGGGTTCATACACACGGCAAGTGTACTGCTTGTGAACAATCTATAAAATCTTTGTATCACAGATACAATTGAACACAAACGCATCAGACATTTTATCACTTGAAGCATTACACACGTTCTCAATGTACTACAGTGTCTATGTGACCTCAGATATGTTGGCAGCATGATACATCCGGTACTTAAAATTCCTGGAACACACTTGAGCCATTACAAACTATGACCAGTGTTACCCAGTGGCATGTCATTTTGGTTTGAACTCTGGTGATTAGTTATATGTGAATCTGGAATAATGCATTTCTGTATATTCTTGTGTTCTATTTGTGCTGTGATGTTTTACTATCTTCAGCAACATGCAATACCCTATTTTTTCTGTTTCATTTGCAGGAAGGGACTCGGACCTAAGGTGCTAGGTTCTGATAGAGGACCCCCAGCTGGAGCGCTGTACACTACTCTTCCAGGACACTGCAGAGTCACTGGGTGTTATGGTTTCATTTTGCACCATCCAAGTTTCACTTTTGTCATTTAATTGAATGGCGGAAAGATTGGAGATGGCTTTAGATGTTGGGGGCCTCCCCTTCATAGTCATCTAGATTGATATTGCATCTAAGCTATGGCCTTAAGGTGGTATTTCGATGACTGTTATGCTTATGGTGGCAACCAGTTATGGGCCCACTTGGGCCCTACTCCTTTAGTCATACCGGGCAGGTTGTCCATCCTTACCAGCCTGGATGTCCATTGCTTGCACACACCACAACTGTTTCCCCACATTACCCTCTCCAACACTTTAAGTCTCCTTTATAGGCCACAGCACATGAGAGACTTTATCATTATGGGGTGAAAACTCCAAAGTCGTTGCCATCACCCAACACCTCTTGGCATTTGGATCATTCAGGGCTTAGAGATTGGTTTCAACCTTACTCGCTGACCACATGAGCTGTATAGTTTTATGTTCTTTATCTAGCCCATTTCCCTATAATCTTCATTATTTTCAACTATTACCAAGATATGACAGTTAAGTGGAACGTGCAGTATCCACAGGGCCCTTACAGGAGATCCAGTGCCAATGTGACAAGGATTTCATCTGTCCTTGGTTGACACTGCACATTATGGTTGCACAATGCCGTTTGCACAGGCAGCCCCAATTGTAGAATTTTCCAACATTCAAAATGTACTTGCCTTATATTTTGGGCCATACTGTGGTCTTTGCCAATGCACCAATTTAAATGTAAAACTATTTTAAATTTACTTATGTTCAATAGTTGCATGATGGCTCTAATAGGCAGCAGACAAAACAGTACCAGTTGATTTGACGGTAACACCTTGCATTTACTTTAATTTGACATGTGTTTTTGAACCGCCATGAAGATTTTATGACATAATAATGTCAGCTGCCACAATTGTCATGCAGACGAATGTGGTTGTATAACATGTTGGTGCACATTGTTACAGATAAGTATGGTGACACCGTTTTTTCATTTTGTATTTTACTTAGGTGTATATTTTATTTTGCAACTTCAGGCATGAGAGTCACAATGTATATATACTACACATCAATGGAAAACCACTGGGCTCTATGTTAAGACATTTGCCCTCCAATATGGTCTGTTTATATTTATGCATTTGTATAACCTGATGTTTGGGTTTGGTATATATGGAGTCAGTATAACTATGACCCTTCAAGTGTGACCAAGGCCATTGGCTGAAATGCGTTATAGGGGCTAAGTGCATGTAACTCATATATATACAAATATATACACACACATATACACATACATATATATTACCGTAGTTATAGTTAGGACCTGGTTTCCATAGAAAAAGCATTTTTTGATTTGCTAATACCTTTGGTGCAGTTTGACGAATCTTCGCGAAATTTTCAATACTAATGGGGCTGTCACGTCAGCTACTGTATTTAAAACTTTGAAGTGATCTGTCAAGCTGGGGCTGAGAAAAAGGGGGGTCCCAAAACATTTTCTCCAACTTAATTTCCATAGCAAACATTTGATGGGGCCAGCCGCGGTCGGTAGTAGGAGTAACTGCAGGGCGGTGACGTGGGGAGGGGGAGGGGCAGGGTGGGGGGTAGTAAACTATGAATTCCGGAGGTTTACAGGTAAGTTAACATATAAATTAATAAAACAAATTTTGTTGCGTGCACAGCATCGCATTTGGTGATGCAGTGCACGCAACGAAATTCGTGTTATTAATTTATATGTTAACTTACCTGTAAACCTCCGGAATCCATAGTTTACTACCCCCCACCCTGCCCCTCCCCCTCCCCACGTCACCGCCCTGCAGTTACTCCTACTACCGACCGCGGCTGGATGGGGCTGCAGCCTGAACTACTTAATTGAATTACACCAAATCTGGCAGGAAGGTAGCTAGTGGTTCAGAAAGCACTCTTTGTTATATGGTGTAAATCCCTTCAGTAGTTCCTTAGAAATTTTAAGATTTCTCAGATATACAACTGTGGCCGCGGTGGATCTGCGAACCATCCCGATCTCATACCAGAGATCTAATTGGCTGCTAATACTTCAAATTAGGAAGTGTTTGCTGCCATGTGACTCGGTTGAACTGAGTCACAAGAAAAAAGTTTAGAAAAAGAAAAGGGGGCAGAGTAGAAGCATCCTAACCCACTAGGCCTGTTCAGGGGGTCCCACAAGGCCAATAAAAGGCATTACAAAAAAAAAAAGAAAAAGGTTTGGGCCAGATTTACGGCAAATCCGGCTGAAGTCTTTTTCAAAAAAACGAAGCCCTGGCTCCTGTGCTTCAATGAATTTAGGCTGCCCGGTGTGTCAGGTCCTGAGAGCAATACAAAATTAATTATGGGGGCCCACAACCCCGGGGATTGCCACCTCCCTGGGGCTGATTTACTGAAATGTAGACCACCACCTCCCAAGGCTAAATAGAATTATAGTGCATTGGGGGGCACTCAGCCCTGGGGACTACCACCTCCCCAGGGATAATATATTACAATAAGGGAGGCATGCGCCCCACTGCTGCCCCAGGGACCGCCACCTCTCTGGGACTATATCAAATTATAATATGTTGGGTGGCTCCAGCACCCTCATGTGGCCCCAGGGATGCCCCCTCCCTGGTACTCTGCAGAAGAAGGGAGGGGTGTGTTTCCAGAATGGAGGAGAAATAATGTGGCCACAGAAAATCTCTTAGCAAGCCCACTGTGATGGACTGGCTAGAGGTAAGATGAGGGGTAGTTGGCCCCCAAGAACCCTCAATAGCTAAGGGGAGATCATCAACCTACAAGTAGTGTGGCAGTTGGTGCAATTGCAGAGTGGCGGAAAAAGGGTACGTGACCTGCTATGAGATCTCAGACATCCTCCTGTTTCGGACTTACTGGAGGTAATAGGAGGGGTAGTTGGCACCCAAGGACTTCCTGGGGGCAACTACGAATCATGTTTCCTCCAGTAAGTCCTACACATCAGGATTGTGCATAAGTTGTCATAGGCCACACCCTCTTTCTCCACCACTCTGCAAAAGGGCCTCCCGGTGCACTACTGGTTGGGAGAAAGTTCCCTTGGCTCCAGAGGGACTTTGGGGGCCAAGCAGTTCTCCTGGTACCTCCTGTAAGTCCTACACGGCTGAATTCCCGAGAGCTGGTCGAAGGCACAGACCCCTTTCTCCACCACTATGCAAACATGACTGCTGGTTAAAAATGGTTACAGGGACGTTATAGTTAGGGTCAGATTTTACTCATACAAAAGCAGAGAAATTCCGCCATTATAGTTACTTTAGTTAACTATAACTCGTGCCCCGCAATGCACTGCTTATGACCTCACATATTACATCACTCATGACATGGCCAGTGATATCACTGATGACATCTCAAATAACATCACTGATGACATCAGTGATGACATCACCCACAGCATCTCTGATGCACTCACACCCCTATAGAATCTTTTATACACCCACTGCCACTCCCACACAACCATCACAAACCCATCCACAGAGCCATATCAGTACTTACACACCCACTCACTGATTCATAGATCTAAACACATATCTACTCGCACACCCATAGTGCCACTTATACACCCCCTCACACACTAATACAGCCATTGACATATCCACTCATACACCCATGCAGGCACTCACACACTCAGTGGCCTACTCACATACCTAGACACTCACCCATACATTCACACAGCCACTTACTTACCCAAATAGTTACACACACTCATACAAATAGTAACACATATTCACTCACCTATACAGTTAGTGACAGAAGCACACAGTCATCCATTTAGCTACTCTTATATTCACTCACTCATAAAGTGACTCATATACCCCATCACTCACCTATACTGTTTTTCACATACACAGTTACTCACCCATACTTACACATGCACTCAATCACCGACACAGACACACAGACATTCTCTCACCCATACAGCTTCTCAAACACCGAACCCCATACAGCCACTGTCTCACCCACTCACTCATCTATACAGGCAGTCACAAACCTACTCACCCACCACACAGACAGACACCCAGACAACAATAAAGGTATTCAGACAATCAATCACCCACATAGCCATTCATGTATTGACTAACACACTCATACACCCACTTAGACTTCTACTGACAGATACACTCATTTACACAACCAGTCACACACCCATACATTAACTGAGAAACCCAATCACTCACTTGCAGTCAGTCATATGCCCACTGAGTCATCCATACAGACACCCATACACCCACTGATTTACCAATACACCTTAGTATAAACACTTAACACTCAAAAATGTTAAAAACACCCACTGGATGATGTCATCAGTAATGTAATTTAAGATGTCTGAAATGTCATCAGATATCACTAACAATGTCATGAGTGATGTAATATGTAAGGTCACAAGCAGTGCAGTGGGGGCACAAGTTATAGTTAACTCAGGTAAATATAACTGCTGAATTTCTCTGGCTTTGTATGAGTAAAATCTGGCCCAAATTGTAACGTCCCTTGTAATCTTCATTTTTTTCAGTGCATATATATACATATATACACACATATATATGTATGTGTACACAAACACACACACACACACATATATATATATTACCTACTGGCGGTCGCCAGTAGGTAGTTATAGTTAGGACCCTGTTTCCATAGGAAAACCGCAACATTCTATTTTGAATAACTTTGGCGCTGGTCGACGAATCCTCGCGAAATTTTCAAAATAGGTGGGGCGCTGTGCTCCGCTCCTACCCTGAAAGTCTCGGGGGGATTCGTCAAGCGGGGGCTGAGATAAAAGGGGGGTCCCAAAACGCGTTTTTCCCATGCATTTTTCCATAGGACCTTTAGACACAGCTACAGCCCGAACGGCTGAACAGAGTTCCTTGAAATTTGGCAGAGAGGTAGTCTACAGGTCAAGGAAGTGCCTTTTGTAGGTTTGGTGTAAATCTGTTCAGTAGATTCTGAGAAAATAGCCTTTAAATCAAGATATATATCTGAGCCAGCTTACGGTGCGCTTACGGTGTGCTTACCGTACGCGTACGGTGACGTGCGCGAGCGCGATTCTGATTGGCTGTTAGATCTTAGTAAACATTCGAATCGGTCGAAACCAGGAAGCGGCGGCCGCCATTTTCTCTCTCGTACTCTGAGTGGGGATTAAAAAACAAAGGACCAAAACATGTAAAGGGGCTGTTTAGACAGCTCCTAAGCACCTAGCCATGTTGGTGGAGTCCCCAAAGATCCCCCAAGGCCAAAAAACGGAATTTTAATATTTTCGATAATTTCGCCGATTACGTTTACCGTACGTGTACGGTAAAAAAAATTAAAAAAAAAAAAATTATCCATACTCTCCCCACCCCATGTGCATGGCATATCACCTATGTGAAAAATTAAAATATTACCTTTTACAACGAAGCGCATCATATGTCCTCCATGTGCGCACGGTGCGCGAAGCGCATCGTGCGTACATGGCCCATCTAGCGTAACGTGGGCACGCGGTGCGCATAGCGCACCGCGTGCCCACCGTGCGTGCACGGCACTAACTGCGTAAAGTGGGCGCGCGGTGCGCAAAGCGCACCGTGCGCACACGGAACGAACTGCGTTAAGTGGGCGCGCACGCCACGAATGGGCGCGCACGCCGCAAAGCGCATCGTGTGTACATGGCCCATCTAGCGTAACGTGGGCACGCGGTGCGCGTAGCGCACCGCGTGCCCACCGTGCGTGCACGGCACTAACTGCGTAAAGTGGGCGCGCGGTGCGCGAAGCGCACCGTGTGCTCACTGTGTGCGCACAGTGCGCGAAGCGCACCGTGCGCGCACGGAACGAACTGCGTTAAGTGGGCGCGCACGCCACGAATGGCGTAAAGTAACTTAGCATTTAAAAAACCGTACAAATTCACTGAAAAAACCATAGGTTTCACACACGTTATAGTTAGGAATTAGCATTTAAAAAACCTTGCAAATTCACTGAAAAAACCATAGGTTTCACACATGTTATAGTTAGCGGAAATTTTACTGATAAAAAACCAATGAAATTCCCCCGTTATAGTTAGTGCAGGCAACTATAACTCACGCGACCGCGATCTTCTGCTGATGACATATGTGTCTTTATGAAAAAAAAATATTTGTAATATATGTATAGCTAAAAATTTATGGAAGAAGACATGGGCAAATAAGTGTCTAAATACAGTATTAGCATCAGCAGAGGATTGATGTCGCGTGAGTTATAGTTGCCTGCACTAACTATAACGGGGGAATTTCATTGGTTTTTTATCAGTAAAATTTCCGCTAACTATAACATGTGTGAAACCTATGGTTTTTTCAGTGAATATATATATATATATGTCCACTTGACCTTGCCAAGTCACACTAGATGCCTCTGCCACATGCAAAGGTGCCTCGTGGTTCGGAGTGTGGGTCCGATAACATTCATCAAAACAATCAGTGCAGCACAACACACAAACAATCCGCAGGTTCGTCAAATTTCAACAGTTTACTGGAATTTTTGCAACAAGTTAAGGCTACTTACATGTTTCAGAGACAGCCATCTCACTGCTCATAGGTCAGGAAGCAGACATCGCAGGCATCATTTATTCCACTTGTACACAAACATTAAACAGTGAATGAGAACTCAATACATTTAATGCAGTGCATTATGCTGGCAAATCCAGGCGCTATTTTGCCCGGATTTCGCTCGTAATTGTACAACTCTTTAGATTTGATGAATCCCCCTTGGGCTTAGGCAATGGAGTCTCTGTTATATTTTAAAAATGTTACATTTTGAACTATAATTGTTATGGTAATAGTGACCTGTTGGAAAATCCTACATTTTTTATTTCATTGCAACAACCGGATAAGTGGCAAATTGAGTGAGGGCGGAAGCTGGGATCGGCACATTCACTTCTCACTGGTGCAGCGAAAATGTAAAGGAAATTGCACAGAGCAAAGTGGAACATACTATTGAGCTCATATCATAAAAGAAATGAGTGATGAGGAAGGTGCTGCAAGGGACCAAGAGGCATTGAAACTGTTTCCGGAAACAAGCTCTGTGAATGAAGTAACAGGAGAGAGGCCTGTGGTAGCTGGAAACAGCAATGATATTTAGAAAAATTTAACTGTTTGAAAGATTAAAAAAGAGATAGAACTCTCATTGATAGGAGGATGCATCTTTAAAACAATAGGTACCAATGAGCCATATTCCGAGAGAATTACTGATTACGATCATTCCGATTTAGGAGAAGCACCACCCAGAGCTCTTGAAGGAGTGGGCCGAACATAAGCTCTATTAGATTTATCCACATTTTGATTAAATATGCAGAGATATAGAAAGTGATAAAAAAATTACATATTTAAGAATAACCTGGACAATGATTCAAACCAAGGGAGAATTTTGAAATTCAAGTACAAATAGAAAGGTTGTTTGCTGAAATACAAGCAAAGAATCAAGGAGAGAAAATCTAACAAATTCTTGTGTGATCGCCTAGATTGTCAAAAGGGCAAGATCTATACATTTGCAAAGCACCTTGATATCATAAGGAGACAGAGAATTCAAGACACTAACAAAAAACAGCAAGAATATTTTTGTAGTATTGTTAGCCCCAACATGGGGTATGAGGAGAAACAGGAAGACCCTGATGGGGTGAAGGAAGAGTGACGTACTTCACAGTCTCAGATGAACAATGTTTTTTACAGCAGGATCAGAGAACAGACTACAGAGTGGTAAGAGGGCAAGGAAGGCCACAAGGAAGAGGAAACAAAGGAGGGGGTGACAAGAATGAAGGAGGAGCTCAAGGAGAAACAACAGGGAGCACAACCCGGCTTAATCTGAAACAATTAACCAAGTAACGATTCCAACAAAAACTATTTTGAATTCGAGCCAAGTACAGTTATCTGAAGAGAGCTCTACTCTATAACTGGGTCTTTAATATTGTCATAAAGACAAATTTGATTATGCTCAGAGTAGAATTGACTAATATAAATACACACGAGAACTGAAGTTGACTAAAGTTCATAAAATCAGGGGGATGACCTCACAAGTGACTCCCATTGTAGAAACGTTTAAAAGAAGTACGTGTCCCAATCTATTGGTATCAGATTTGGATGTTATGGATGATCAATGGGCATTACAAGAAGAAAGTGATTCGAAACAGAGTCCACAAAAATCCACTGATAATATGACCCAAGAACTGGCTAGTCTAAGAATGCCATCAAAGGATTTACCCCCTTTCGTCCAAAGTCCAGATATATCCCTCAGACAAAAAGGGATAATCTGGATATCTTGTCGGAAACTTTTATTGAAGATCTGCGTCATGTTTATTGTATGATCATGAGTAAGGAAAAACAACACGATAAAAGGGACAGGACACATTTCTTGATTAGAAAATTAAAAATTCAGATGATGTGATAGTGAAGCCCTCAGATAAAGGGGGAACATTGTCTTGTGGGGCAAACTGTTGTATCAGACAGAGGCATTGATTCACCTGAATGATCCGGAATGTTACAAACTAATAAGATGGATGGATACATAAGTGTAAAGGAGTAGTTTATCTATAAGCTGGAATCATGGAGAGATCAGGAACTCTTGAGTTGGGATGAATATTGTTTTCTTAAACAAGATCATCCTATGATACCTGTAATTTATATGATACCCAAAATACACAAACATCTTAATAGGCCAACAGGAAGACCTAAGATTGTCGCACAAAACAGTATATTTAAGAAGATGTTGAAATCCAATGATTATTTTTAAAACCAGATTGTGGCTACCCTTCCATCCCACATACAAGATTAGGCTTATTTTTTAAGACACATTTATGATGTTAAGTGGGAACAAGATATGCTTTTAAAGACACCCAGTGAGTCAACTATACACCAGCATTAGACATCAGGACGGTCTAAGGGCAGCCAAGCATTTTCTGCGAATGAGGCAAATAGGCTATGCTGCGCATAATGCTATGCTTTTTAAAAATGATGGAATGGCATTTATACAAGATTATCTTTTCGACAAGGAGCTATTTCTATAACAACAAGTTAGAGCTATGGGCACCTACTTCTCCCCCAGCTATGTGCTGGTGGGAAGAGGATGTGATCAGAGGGCTGAAAATGGAGCACTAGTCTGAGGAACACCATAATGTGGTAGAGTTTCTTCGACAACCTGTTTGTACTGTGGCAGAGTACTGAAAAAGAGGTGGATCTATTCATGTCAGAATTAAACAATAATGCTCTCAACCTAAGATTGACAGGAAGAATAAGTAAGACATCCATTGACATTCTAATGGTTCTGATTAGTGTGGGGGTGGAGTAGGTGGAAATCCTAAAGAGGGGAACATTATTCTCCACGCTTGAATCTCCAGCCCCACCCCTTCGATAAAGAGCATACCTTTTGGTGATGTTTTTGAACTAGGCGGGCTTTCAGTACGGATGAGGATGATAAGGTTGAAACCGAGATGAGGAATCATTTCTTACAGAGAGGTTACTCACAACCAATACCAGAAGCAGTCTCAAGGAAAGCCAGGGCACTGAACAGAGAAAAGGCCCTATTTAATGCTTCCCAATCTTTGTTGAAGAAAAATGTAAACAAAGATGCATCACGCACATTTATATCAACTTATAATACCAGTCATGTCAAGGTTGGTCAGATTTTACATAGGAACTGGCATTTGGTTAGGGATGATCCTATTATAGGCACCTTAGTTACTTAAGATCTTCAGATTACCTATAGGAAATCTAAATCCCTGAGAGATTACCTGGTTCGAGCAAATTCACTACTGATGCCACCAATAGAATGTGGCTCAGTCCCAGGAATGACTTTAGAAGTGCAAAGCGTGCAAGAATCGTGATAACCCGACTACACTACAAACTGCTTTAAAATTAATATCAAGGTAAGCGGCATTCTGACATGCAAATCAAGCTTTGTGGTATACACTCTTAACTGCTTGTGTCAAAAATTGTACATGGGGTCGCAGCTATCTTGTAGCTTGACATTTTAGAAAGTATCAGAGTGATCCCACACAGCTTAGATATAGTTGTATTTTACAAGTCCTTAAGAGGAACAGGGTGGAGATAGGAAAAGAGCTATGCAAATTAGAAACATTCTTCATTTTGGAATTGGATAGCATAGGAACCCTACGACTTATACATTGATGAAGATCTGTATACTTGCCTCTATTACCCAGTAATCCTCCAGGCAGCACTTCCTATAGGCCACTTTCAGCAGTTAACTGGAGTTAAGATTACACATTTTAGGGGGAAGAAAATAGGAATAATTCACTCAATCACATAGGTTTTATAAGTTCTCTAGATTTTAACATTATTCTTTTTGTTTCATCAGTAGTGTTTAATTCTAATGCAAATATTCGTGTAGGATGTATTTTGCTTTGATATATCTGTTGAGGTTTAATTATACTGTATAAGTAACACACTTGTGTACAATAGTTTGATTATCAGGTTATATCTTTATGAGTAATGCATCCACAATAAGAGAAACGTGTTTGTTCTGTTTCTTCTTTATAATTTTTTGATCATTGAATCATACTTGTGAAATGTTAGATATGTAGGTATTTTTGATGATATTGTTCTATAGAAGCAGACAGTATTTTGCATAAAACATGATATTTAGGGAACCTTATATTTTAATGTTAGAATTTGCACAAAGCACTATAAGGGTTTGTTTGAAGATGCATTATGGGGTGTTAGCAACGACACTTGCCATTAAGACTTATAGAATAGCAATGGAATATTAATTTAAGAATAAAACATTAGGTCATTACAAATGACTGCGATTGTATTACAATTGTTTATGTGCTCACTTTGTCTTTAAACATTTTGAGTTGGTGAGGGCAAAGGTAACTATGTTAGTAATTTACAGTTTATGGCGAAATATGATAGAGTTACAAATGATGGAACTTCTGAGTTTTTCTCAATATTATGGATTAGATATTTGAGGGAGTTTAATGAGTCAACTGTGCATATCAAGTGAGCACTAATAAACTCACTTTATAATACAAACTTTGCATGCTGAAAGATGGCACTGACCAGCTAGTTGCATCTTTCACTCTGTAGTCCTTCTGCTATGTTTTCTACTAAGGTATTTAATTAATATAGTCGTAGTATAATATCGCCATCTTGAACAAGGTTGCGGGATGCAACTGAAATGCATAGACGTGTAATTTCCTGAGCTTGAAAATAAAATTCTTGAAGTTTCACTGTGGAGTGCCAACGTTGTTCTTCGACGAGAAACATTGTTTTGGGATCTAAACATTTATAATCTATAGTTATAATCTTTTATAGTTTTAAAAAGAAGACATTTAATCTTAATTAAGTGTTAATGTTAGAAATGGTGTTCTCTAGATGGCAAGTTGTTAAGTTGGTACCCTGTCGAAGTAGAGACCTTTCTTCCTAGTCAGGATAAGGGAGTTACACTTTTGAAACTAGCCCTGCTCACCCCCTTGGTAGCTTGGCATGAGCAGTCAGGATCATCTGAGGCAGTGTGTAAAGCATTTACACAAAACAAATGGTAACACAGTGAAAAACACTACAAAAGGACACCACACCAGCTTTAGAAAAATAGCCAATATCTACCTGTGAACAAGACCCAAACGACAAGAATTCAACATACAGCTATTCAAAATACTCAAAGCAAAGATAGACTTTGAAAAACAGTTCCTTGAAGTCAATAGTTCTTTCCAGGGCTATCACAGCATTGTTTACAAACAAGTCCAACAGTTCTGGCGTCGTGGGCCAACTACGGCATAGGGACGACCTGCAAACAGTACCTTTAGAAATGCAGGGCGTGGGGGGCCACACAATGAGCTCCGAAGCGCCGGTGTTGGCAGGCGTCTGTTCCGGACGTCAGTGCAGGAGTCGCTGGGCCCTTGAAGTCCCAAGAGTTTCAGATCAAACTCCATGCGGTTAAAGTCAGGAACGCCGGTGGGCGATGTGGCTGCGACACGAAGTGCAGTGGCAAGACAGCAGCTCAGTGACAGTTGTCCAGCGGCGTCGGTGAGACCAGGGCTGCTCTGGGAAGTGGGATAGTGCTAGTCATGGTGTTTGCAGGATAGAAGCAGCCACTGCTAGCCAAAACAGCAAAAAACACAGCAAAGTGGTAGTCTCTCCTGACAGCTTCTCCAGCTCTTCTTCTCGGTTGGTTTGTTTGTCCAAAAGAGTTCTAAAATCCTGGGATCTGAGCTCCAATATTTATACCACA
Organism: Triturus cristatus; assembly: GCF_964204655.1. NCBI lineage: Eukaryota > Metazoa > Chordata > Amphibia > Caudata > Salamandridae > Triturus > Triturus cristatus. The sequence continues at coordinate 257,475,593 of NC_140593.1, read as the reverse complement.
TTTCCCTTTGGAGTTCTGTGGTGTTGGCATAAAAAAAATTCTCCAGGCACACAATCCAGTTCTGTCCTGCTCAGGCCAGGGACAATACAGGAGGTAGAGACAGCATTGTGGAAGGCAGACACAGTCCATTCAGGTGCATGTTGCACCTCCTCCGACCCGCCCTAGATGCAAGACAGACCCATCAGTCTGGCTATGAGTCATCCAGGAAAGGCAGGACACCCCTCAGCCCCCTTTGTTTCTCTATCTAGTATGAATGCACAAACCAGCCTCTGTCAGTCTGAAACCCAGACAGCTAATACATAAACAGGCAGAGGCATGTGGATGGTTTTACAGGAAATATCCACTTTCTAAAAAGTGGTATTTCCAAACACACAATATAGAAATCCTCTTTACTAAAAGTTCAGGCATACTACGCACCACTTTTCTATCTGCTTCCACTGGCAAGCTGCATGTGTAAATGTGTTACAAAACAGCTCCAATTTTAATCCACTGGAAAGATTGCCTTTCCGCAGTGAAAACAAAATGCCCAGTATTTAACCATTAGGACATGTAAAAACATCAGTACATGTCCTACCATTCCCTCACACTGCAACTTGTCCACAGGGGTGCCTCGGGCCTACCTATGGGTTTCATATGTGAGAAAAGGGATGGTCAGGGACTGGGAATTGGGTGCACTTGTCAGGTGGACTATCCAGTAGAAACTGCGCGCAGACACTGTAGTGGCAGGTCTGAGTACCCTTTGAAAGACTGCTGGTGTGGGTGACACACTCAGTGCTGCAGTCGCACTAGCAGCATTCGGTTTACAGGCCCTGGGCACAGACAGTGCACTGTACTTGGGAGTTAGGAGAAAATCGAATAGGCCAATCATGGAAACCCCATTTAATAAACATAATGTACAGTAGGAGCACTTGCACTTTAGTTAAGTTCAACAGAATTAAGGTGAGAAACACAAAGAAAAACAAGATCCAGAGTACCACAAAAACCAGGAGGTCAGAAGCAAAACAGGGAATGACGCCAAAAGATGACAGGTCCAACAGTAAATGAGGGTAGGTCAATTTATTTTGACTTTATTGCTTAAATCTAACCATTTACAAATGAAGGGGCATATTATCAAGGGCCTTATCTCCGCTTTTTTGGCTTAAAAAGCCAAAGAAGCGGAGATAATGTATTCGCCCTATTTACAAGGCAGTGCTAACATGCATTAGCGCATGTTAGCAACCTTTTTACCCACGCCTCACTTTGCATCTCTAATGAGATGCAAAGTGGGCGTTTCCTACTAACACAACACGGGAATCAAGGAGTTACAGCACTACTCCCTATCAACAAGCTGGCAATACCTATGTTAGAATCAGCGCTAACCGCGGATAACGCCGATAGCTAACGTCTGCTAAAAAGCAGACTTAGCTATACATATTATGGGAGGTGGATTCTATGGCTGAATCCACATCTCCCTATTAGCAAGGCTTGCCTTATCGCTTCCGTTGTATCGCTGGATTTCCAGCGATGTGCGCGGATTTCACCGCTATCGCCGGATTTGATATCGCCGTGGAGATATGCGTTGTAAATAACGCGATATCTCGGCGATTAAATCCGGCGATAGCCGGCGTTATGCTAAACCCGCTCAGCGATGTTTATCGCTATTCTTTGTTGATATGCTCCAAAATTTATATTAATATTAATTTATAATTGAATACAAATGTGATTTTGCTACTTAATTTGCTGTAATGATTTTCGTTTTTGTTTCAACGTAATATAAATGGTTTTAAATGTATTTACATTTTTCTTTAAACTATAGAAATAATCTTTTAAATAAAATGTATTAAATTCCCCTATACTTTGCCATAGTTAGATCTCCACACCAGTTGTGGGGATATCCACCAAAGGGAAAAGTTACTTGTAGCAACTGAATCCTTGTAAATTCTTTTGTAGTAGCCTCCCCTCTATATAAAAGGGGGTACAGACATGCATGTTTACAACTATGTATGAATCTCCACTCAGAAATGCTAAACAGCAAAAAAGTGGAGAGTTACACTTAAGTTTAGGAGCAGATCTACATGTGAGTAAATTTGCACATCCATATTGCCTTTGTGATTCAGGCACAACGTATTTAATTGACCTGGGGATGTGGTTCATTCTTTTTTGTGACAGCCTTGCTTTCTCTGCTAATTTTGCTATTAAATATCCCAATTTCCGCCCTCACCAGGGACTAACTAGGGAGGGAAGAGGACTGATAGTTCTCCAGTGCCTTAGAACTAATCTTCATCAGCAGAACAATCAGATCATGGTATATTCTACCCATCAGAGTCATAACCCAATATTAGCACAGAGTTCAGCTGTTTCATCAATGTGATTTTATTTCTGACATTACCCTAAACATTCTGGTGTCAACTTCCTTAAATAACTTTTTACATTTAATAACGTCCTTGATAAACTATCCCTTTCAAATTTACTTAGAAAATGACATAGGCTACAGTAAATTATTATATACAATGCATTATATAAGTGACACAACCCACACTACTTTATACATTGGCCTAATGATGCAAGCCCAAAAAAAATGTAGGTACTATATTCGAAGTGTGCATGCCACTTTCTAGTTGCTAAAATTATGCGATATTTTAATCCATGCACAATAAATTGTATAAATATGAAGGGTTTTTTTAAGGCTAGGGTAGACTTTGAAATTATTACATAGAAAAGAGTGTTGGTCGGTGTTTAATCCATGTCCTGTAAGTGATGCACTCATACGTTTTGTTAATATCTTGTAGCTTTAAGAAACATCTTAAATGCTTTATAATAAGGACAGTTCTTGGAATCGAACCATAAGCAATATCAGCATTTTAAATGCATGAATCCACCAAATGTGGGTTGAATATTTTCTTCCCTTTTTCAATCTGTTTTATCTGGATTCTTTAAAATAGCACAACTGTCCTCAATGGGTCTGCCGGAGGCACCGTGTAACTATTTTCCAAAGTGATTGAATTCTTCGTTTGCCTTCTGAATTTGCACGCTGACAGTGAGCAATGTGGATTTTCAGTAATGTAGCTTGTAGCCTGATAAAAAAATGTAGATTTGCAGATAATGTCCTTTAAACTATGATCATCCCCCAGAGAATCGCCAAATAACAATGCCAGGTCATCACCATTCGGCAGCAAATAAATAAACAGGGAGACGCAGTTGCTGAAAATCATGCTCTCTTACCCGCAGGCTGGACCGTCCGAGTCCCTCCTCGTCTGCAGAGAGTTTGCTCCAGCAGGCCCGTCTTGCCCGCCCAAGGGACAGTTTAAAGTGCCGCGACATGCATTTCAACCCAAGTTTTTCATTGCGCCTCCCTGTGGACATCGAACGCATGGCGGAACAGGTACGTCATCGTTATGCTTGGGAAGCTTTTATTACTCACGGTTGCATGACATTGCATAACGAATTTGTCGATTCAGTTTAATTAATGCAGAATAAATCCTAGGTGGGAACATTGCTGTAAAGCAGGCGGAATCATTAGGTTTTGGGCAACAACGATTTCAACATAGCCCTGTGGCGTCTGGGCGTGGCTGACCCAAGAGCTCTTGGAGTGTCAGGTTCACATATTTTACCGGTTTCTAATAATAGCGCTTACCTTGCAGTGCATCTTGACAGCCCGTATTTACAGTGCTCTTTCTCACAGACCTATTTCGTCGGTCACGCGATTGCTGAATGCAATTAAAGGGGCATTCCTCTGTATAATTTTGTTTAATGATCAACATGATTGCGACCTAGTTGGAGAAAGAAACAGTTGGTTGCATGGGATGTAAGCAATGGTCCTGCAGCGACCTCAATTCTTATCAGGGTAAGGCACAAGCAAACCCCAAATTAACCTGCACTCAGTTCTTGGTAGCTTGGCATAGAGCAGTTAGGCTTAATTTAGAGAAAATGTGTGAAGCACTTATGCCACAATTCAAACAGTAAATCAATGAAAACACACCACCAACGGATCCCACAATAGATTTTTAAAAAGAGTGTCATTTTTAATAAAACAAAACCAAAATGACAAAAATCTAATTAGTAGAACAGGAGATATTGAATTTTGTAGTGAAAACAGCACTATAAAAAGGTGGTTCTGACCATGTAATCCACCCAGATTTTTTGCTTTTTAATCACCTAGGGGCATATTATCAAGGACGGCGTTAGAATTATCGCCGCTTTAGCAGCAGGAAACTGCCGCTAAAGCGGCGATAATGGGCTTGATAATATGCCGCAGAGAATTCCAATAGAAGCCCAGGTTCACACCAGAACATGGGCTTCTATTGGAATTCTTTGCAGCAGTTTCCTGCCGCTAAAGCAGCGATAATTCTAATGCCGTCCTTGATAATCTGCCCCCTAGTTTTTTACATTTGACTCTGAGGGAGCCTCATAACCTGTGACTCAAGCACAGTAAACTCATGGTAAAGTGGACTGTGCGTGTTTACTGCCAGTGTCTGCCTTTTAAGATGAGGCTGCCGAGACGCAGTAAGAATAAAAGGCACATGGCTGGTTACATGTGTGAGAGCAGTGCATGGGAGACTCCTGTTGTGTGAAGCAGAGGAACTGTACAGGTAGCCTGGTGCAGAAGGGCATCTGCAGGGTCGAGTATTGAATTTGGATAAGCCTTATAATGTTGGTGTACACAGATATTGAAAGTCAGTGTGGTTAACTGTCTGGTCTGCAGTGACCCTCCATTAAATACTACAAAGAAGACCACCATAGAGTGAAGCTCCGCTTTCCCTTGGTCTAAAGATCCAGGGTCAGGCTAATGGACAGTGTAGCCTGTCAGAAAAGAACAATGCAGTAAATTCCAAAATCATATTTTCAAAGCTTATGGGTCATCCAGGAATGTCATCTTTCTCTGGCTCTGCTTAGATCAGAGTCCAGGACTTTTGTCACCCTCCTCGGCTGGGTTATCTACCTTTCTATCCAGCAGCAGGAACAAAGGCCTCCTCCCACAAAGGGACCAATTAAAGTCCCTTTGTAGGTCAGCTCCTCAGGAGGAAGGTGTGGGGTGACCTGTTCTGCATCAAACAGCCAGCTGTCATCCTGTGCCAGGAAGAGGACTGGCACACGCCCACCAAACAATTGGAGGGACCCCGGAGGCAAACCAGGAGGAAGGCTCCTTCAAAGTTTTACTGTCGCAGGGCCTGGGAGTGATGTTAACGAGAGGTGGAGCAAATGAGGCAATTTACTGCTGGGTAATATCCAAGGCTGACCACGCAGGGAGGTTGTGACAGAGGTGGAGAGGTGTGTTAGCACATCAGGATAGGCTAGCAGTGTATCCCTGCTGGAACCCCCCAACCCCACTTAAAAGGTGCTGCTCAAAGGGAAGTGGTATTTTGGTTGTGATTTTCGGGTGGACACTGCTACTGGAGGCTGATGCGATGGTCAATTGGAAGGAAGAACCCCCTTGCTGACATCTGATTTACCCTAGGATTAGTGGGCACTCAGAACAAGGGATGCTGGTCCCCTTATGCCCCCTGAGGACCAGTTTGAGAAAACATTAGGCACCCGCTCCATGAAGGAGAGAAGCCCAGATGAAAAGTAAAGTGAAAGGCTGGCGCAGGTAGCCAGCGAAACCAGCTCTCTGCAAATGTGGTCACCTTGGAGGCCAGGAGGCCTAAAGAAAGTGGTCCATGTGTCTAGGGATCGCCACCCTGAGAAAATCAAGACCAACATCATCAAAAAAGGCCCATTGGGCCTGAGACATGACAATTCTGAGTTTGGGGTGACCATTGACCTTTTACCGGCCAAGAATGCATGGAGCTCTACTGCGTGGCTGGTTTGGGCCCCTGGGGTGGGCCAGGGCCAAGAGGCGGCCCCGTGAATGGAGACACTACTGGGAAGTGCGGTTGTGCTTTCCCCAAAGAAGGAGAAGGGGCCAAGGACCCCATCAAGCATACAAGGCAAGGGGATGCTACCCCACTCCCATGCAATAAGAAGAAGGGCCCCCTGGGCCCCGCAAAGATGTCTGGTATAAGGGAGCACTGCTGCACTCCCCACCAAGGAGAGAAGAGGCCCAGGACCCCATCCCTGGTCTCACCGAAGTGAAAATTGCAAGAGTGCCAAAGCTCAATTGCAGGAAGGGTAGCCAGGACCTCATCCTTGGGCCCCATGGACTAAGGAGGAGGGGTGTGGGGAGTGCTTCCGCACTCCCTCCGCATGGCTTGCCTTTCCTGCTCCCTGGCATATGACTGGGTTAGTGGGAAGGCCAACCACAATTGACAAGTCTACCCACAGCCTAGAGAAGTGCTGACAGTGCCTATGGCAGCACAATGGAATGCTGCTGGCATGGGAAGCCAGCATGGGCAGCCGGGGGTGGGTTCCCCGAGCTGTCCAACATCCTGGAAGGCTGCACTTAGGGCACCCGAGTGGAACCGAGTGACCTAAATGAAAATGATGTAGCGCGAGGCTGCTAAGAATGAAAGGAAAACTGATGGAAAGTGATGCAGCTTTCCCCGACAAGTTGGGAAAACCGCGGTTCACAAATTCACCAACAGCTCGAGGAGCTTCCCATAATTCCCTGCAGGACCTGGCTGCAATTGATAATTTGAAACTCTCATTTTCACCTCATTGTGGCCCCAGGAAGTTCGGGTCACAACCAAAATTTAGCATAAGTGTGTGGGAGCTGCAGAAGCAGTGCAGACTCTCCGCAACAGGGTCTAAAATGTTCCCACTCTAAGATGGCTGGGACTCTGCAAAGACCCCTCAAGGGTTCCAAGGTGTCCGTAAGCACTCCTCAGGCTGGAGCTTTCATTCTACAGCTGGGAGTGCTGCACCCTCTAGAGGCAAGGACTATGGCTGCAATCCTTGTGGCCTCAAGTGGTCTGAGTTTTCATGTTGGCAGATACTCTCTAGTTGTACATTTGTGTAATGCTCAACATAATTGCTTTTAGGAGCTATGTTTAAATTGTGTATTTATGCTAGAAGTTATGTTAATAGTACAAATCATCCAGACATACCTATACATTTTACTTGCTCCAGTTTGTGAAATAATGATGTTGATAATTATTCCTGATCAAAGTTTGCATGCTTCATTGCCAGTATTAAGTGCTCTCAGTCATGGTTGTGTTTACCCAATTCCCTAACTTCTAAGATGAAATGCTTGTCTGAGATAATGAGGCTGACAGCCATTCATTATCAATGTTTGCACGCTTTATTGCCAGTATTAAGATCATTCACCCTCAGTTTTGCTCAAGTATTGCATTTGAATACATGTTAATGTTTTTGACTTGTGATTTGTTGGTCTAAATCTCCCTTTAGGAGGGACACGAATGATTACGCAATATCATCAAGAAGTAGTTCCATCAGCTTGTGTTGTGGCTGATCTAAAGTTACTTATTCTCTGTGTTCATACCCTAAGAAATGCAAGAACTGTTCCTTTATGCAGTGTCATCTGAATGGTTTTGGGGCCCAGACAAGATATATTTTGGGGGCTTTTTAATGGGGAACAAATGTACATTTTATTTCTCGTTTATTCATATAATTTAATCTTGCATAATGCCAAAAAATACAAAATTATGTGTTAAACTTCAACGTGTCAGAAAAAAACTGTTTAAATATGTATTGCCGGACCCCATATATTCTTACGATGGCACTGGGTAGACAGGCAGTCAGACAAATGCAGGTAGAGAAGGATAGAGGTTAGATAGACAATTTGACTAGACAGATGTCTAATGGAGAGAAGGTACACTTTCCAAGGGGGCCCCTTGCAAGATGTACTTTACTCATGACTTAAAAAATCTTTGCCCTTATGAGTGAATGAGAATGCAAAGCAGTAGCAAGTTTCCTCTAGGGTAGGTGCAAACTGTTTTTTTCTAATCTTTATGATACTAAGAGGCCCATTAGGATGTAGGGTGGATCGCCACCGCCCGCATGGCCTGCCACCCATTTACCCCCTGCCATATTAGTATGGCGGGGGTACCGCGGTGGATGGGAAGACCGTCCGCCGCTTTCCCGCCCGGTCGACAAGTCGACTGGGAGGAAAAGGGTTTAATATGGTGGCGGTGTCTGCTAGACACAGGCATCCATATTAGCAAGGGGGCGGAAACATGCCTTTCCGTGGTGGCGTTGCCGCCACAGAAAGGAATGCGGAATTCTCTTCCAGGGGCCCGTTGCGGGCCCCCAGGGTATTGGGGGTTGGGAGGTGCTCATGGGGGGTACCTATGGCACCCCCTGTATTGTCATGGACATGGTTGCAAGCACCTCACGGTGTCTGTCACCTTGTGCATGACAATGCACCCAGTGCATTCCCAGCATTGTGGCGGGCGGTGCTGTGAACCCCGCCGCCACAATGCTGGGAATGGAGGATGCCACCGTCACAGTGACGGTGGCATCCTAATCGTCGGTGTGGGACCACTGCACCACTGGCGGCCAGTCTCAGCACCGCAAGGGCGTCCGCCCGCCCGCCATCCTAATGGGCCTCTTAGTAAATTAATTAACTTAGCAGTTAGTGAAGGATATTTTTTCAAGTTTGCCAGCACTGTAGCAGCCGGCTGATATCGGAAGAAGATAGTTAGAAGGAGAGGATGGATATAACTTGCGGCCAGTCAATGCTGTGGTGCCAAGGTTTTGTACATCAGGTTGCTCTGGCAGGATATGCCAGAATTTGTTTAGGGATTGGCAGGTGCTCGTAAAAGCAGTGATTCTCCTGCCTCGTTTGAAGTTATTGGCAGGCAGACATTGAGGGGGTGGAAAGGTTATTCAGCATGCAATTTTTCCAGCTTCTTTGGAGCAATGATGCCTCTGGGCTTATGGTTCCATCAGACAGGTATTGCATAATGAGTTGGGTATAGCATTATGCCTGCTCAGCTTGTGATCCAGAGGATATAAGTCCATGAAGGGGGATTATACTACCAACTGGTTTTGGGAGCCTCTTCAGGCAAGCATTACAAGGGTGGGGACAATCCAGAATGTACTCCCCAAACCCCTTTTTGGACATACTGCCTGTTGGGCAAGGGGTCCAAGCAGATAAATATTACTAGGCTCTATTGCCTGCCATACTCGATTTCCTTGCAAGCAGACAATGCAGGGATTGAAGGGAATATGGCAATAGCCCACCACCCATTTGGGATTTCAAATTCTGCTGGCTATAGGACACAGAAAGGTGGATACTGCAGGGGCAGAGACAAATAGGATGCATTTTCTTACCCCCTGTGGGTACTAAAACCTATTAGTGTGTGGTCCAAGCAGACATATTCTGAAGCAGTGGGGTTACACTGCAACAGCTCACACACTCAAGTGGGCGGTACCATGCATGTCATATGTGTGGTCTTAGCCTGCGATTGGTCTACATATCGCCTGCCGGGCATTGCTTCCCAGCAGACAGCCCATGCATGGGTAGGAGGCATATAGCATTTGCACCCCCACTAATTTGGGGGTGCCATAATCATATTGGGCTAGAGGTCCTTAATATGAACAACAGGACAGGCCCATAACTACAAGAAACCTAGGCATGTTGTGAAAGAAGGAAACAATGGCTTGCAAGGTTTCCTCAATATCTTAATATATGTAGTATTTGATTCTACTAAATATGTTCGGGCAGTAAATTGAAAAACAAATGGTAAGGGCCAAACTATGTGCAAATGTATGCAATTCATTACATTCACATCATAAAATCAATTGCAAACGTAATAAATGTAGAGCTGTGGAGGGCACTGTCCTTAGTAAAAACGGATGCAAAAATGACCAAGTTGAAAATAATTTAAATGAATGTGAGAGGCAATTATTCCTCTGTGCTGAATATGTGCTAATATCAAGTTTAAATTTACCCATGTCAATGTTTGACCCTATATACTTATGTCAGTGAGTCTCCTCAGAAAAATAAGGAAGTTGTCTGGCTACACCCAGTATAAATTAAAAAATCAAAATGGCTCTATTATGTATGCAGAATTGACTAAATTCAAAAGTGCAAGCAGTGCTGTATCAACAAGGAGAGCCAAACTCACAAAAACCCTTGTCAATAGAGAAGGCAGCTGCTGTGTAACTACTAGCCATGATACTGTTATAAATAAAAAAATAAAAAACACTGCTCAGGAAAAATATAGGAAAATGTGAGTAAAGAACATCTAGTTGTAAATACTTACTAATGATTGCTTACTAGAAATGTTGGTCAGAGCACTAGACATTTTAAGATAAGGGTTGTAAATGGGTGGCTCTGCCAACATCTGATTACCAGTCACTGTCTTGAGATCAGGTAAGTGATGGCTTTATAGAAATAAGGCCTAATGAAGACAGAAAAGAGGTCTGTGCTGCCTTAAAAAGGTGCACATTTAGCACAATGCCCTTCAGGTCTAAAGCGACGTGATGGGGTTGCAGTGTCTGAGGTATCTGGAAACAGATGGCACTGCTATCTGAAAAAATGCATTTGAAAAATGGCTGCGAAATCTGACATGGTGGAAATCCAGACCTCAGAATGTAAGTATGGTGGCCGCCAGTAGGTAGAATGGTTAGGGCCTAGTTTCTATAGGAAAAGCATTTTTGGTTTTGTGAATAAATTTGCTGCCCTTTAATGAACGTTCACAAAATTTTCAAAACAAGTTTTGCTAATCACTTCAGCTGCCTTCTTGAACGCTTTGGGATGCTTCATCAAGGGGACTTGAGAAAATGGGGATCCCAAAATGGCACAATTGCAGCCCGAACCTGAACGGCATGATCTTGGTGCAGAAAGAGGGCTTTTTGGAATTTGATAAAAATCTGTTTGACAGGTTCTGAGTAATTAAAAAAAAAGCTAAATGTATCTCAGATGTGGACCCACCTGTTTTGAATGTGGCTTCTCACCAATAAGCCAAACCCAATCCCTGCACTCCCACCTGGGAGGCAAATATACTACACCTTTGCACTTCCTAAGGTGGGCAAACTTTCAACACTCCCCCAAAGGCAAGGCAAGAAAACAATAATTTGCGCATCACTTTTGAGGAGTAGCACCAACTTCCTATAACACAATTACCTGCTAGAAGGGAATTCACCCATCCTTCTACAACAGAATACTTGGCCAAGAAGAGTCCACACCTCCTGCTACAAGGAAAAGACGAATTGGTATATCTGGGATGTATTTATTAGTAAATAGCATCACACAGTAAGCCAAATGCACCTAACATAGCAGACTCTAACGTATCAATAATATGATTGAACATATTCAAATATATGTAGCAAACTTATAATCTAAAGGCACGAATCAATAACTGAGCAAACTATAATACTGATTAATAAACAAGCAATAACTGATATAAGATAAGGTACACTGGACGTCCTTCAAGAGATCAGAAAGATATACATATATAGAGAGCAGAGGAGTACTCTGGATGTGCACCTCCCACACCACAAAGAAAACACCTCCAATGATCAAAGAACCACACAACTCAATACATCACCTGGTGCATACACTGCCCACTTCTGACTGGGGGAATTACAGCCGGGGATCAGAGCTCAGCAAGCCAGGGTTCAATCCGAGATAGACACGTCTGCCCTCGCTCGGAATCCAAACTCCCAGTTTCTCAGCCTGCAACCCTCAGCTATAAACACACTAGAAGATTCGTGAAAGACCTCCTCCCACCGCCAGAGGAATTTTACCAGAACTGGCCAAGTTCCAAGCAAGCATCTCCATGGCAGTAAGGAGCTCTCAAGTCTCTTCCTCCATTCGCATTTCTTCCAGCCTCTGTCTTGACGAAGCTCTCACAAGGCCTTCCACAGTACACTAAACAAAAACAATCGCTCAGGAAAACACCAAGACCTTGAATGTGAATAACCCAAACAACTTGCAAGCACGGATGTGCACGCAGCAGCAAGGCAGAGTCAGACATGAGGCCCTGTCAAAGGCAATAGTCCGCACCTATAATTCTCATCCACACAACTTACAAGCACCACTGTGCACACAGAAAAGTTTGAAGCAAGGTAAAGTCAGAAGGCAGAATGACATTAGACTACGTCAAAGCCAATAGGTCAAAGTCAGAATTCACCTAACCCAAATAACATTATACACTTAATCCCTCAGTATACAACATTGAGCACATGTGTGCACCACCACCCACAAGACTGCGCCTCAACATCCCATACCTTCTATTCTTGGAAAGACTATTCCACCAAAAGGCAGAAGAAAAGTAGGGGTGGGCGGAATTTGCGGAATTAACCTTCGCAAATTATCGCGAGAATGTTTAAAATTATCGCAAACAAGCAGAAATATCGCGAAGATGCGGAAGTTTTTTTCCGGCATGTTCGCGAGATTTTCTGCATGGTTGCGGGTCGCCAACTTACCCATGTGGTTGCTTGCGGGCGCGGCCATCTTGTTTTGAGTTGTTCTCGCGGTGCATGATCGCGAGAAGAAAGACGTGATCGCGCGACGCATGACGTCACTGCGGGCGCGAACTGTCGCGAGACAGCGCAAATGGCTAAAAACAATACAACATCTCATGGAGAACGCGACCGGATCAAGAAAACTTGTCGGCGAACGCAGGGATTCAGGTAAGGCGATCGCGCGCGCGCGAGAATGTATCATTTTACAGCGCGAGCAAGAAACAAATTATCGCCAAGCTGCGGAAACCGGAATTTTTGACATTTTCGCGCTCTCCGCGGAACGCAAAAATGTCAAATTATCGCAATTTCCGCGAACGGAACGAAATTTTTGCCCAGGCCTAAAGAAAAGCAGACATATGCAAACCCATCCTACATTAAGGCTAAGGTAACATAACACACTTAAGTCAGTACAGAATGGTGGTGGTTGAGGGTCATCATAGGGTGTCAGACCACAAAAGTGGCTGATTCACTACATTGCACCCCATGACCCTTGATCATCACCATTCACATATGTCAAAAACAAAATCTAGCAAATACATAACTGAAAAACAAAACTATCATTAAATCACTGCATATCTCAATTGAAAGCAAAACCATTTAAAACCACATGTCCAAATTGAAAGGCACAACTACTAAAAAGCACATGTTAAAACAGCAACTCATGTGTTGAAGTGGCACACAAAAATACATAATTCAAAACAAATCATGACTAAAAAGCCACTATGATCGAAATGCTCCATTGCAAAACTGAAAAACTCATCAAAAGTATGAGAATCACTTTAGAGCACATAGTCTGCATTCTCTAAATACATGTAGAAGCAATAACTCAGGTGCATCTAGAAATAGATATCTGGATACATGTTTAAATGAATACACAAAATAAATGAATCAAGCTTTTGAATGCTCCTAATGCCTCTAATGGTGAAACTGGAAACTCTACTGCCCAACTCATATATTGTAGCAATAGCTACAGGTTATTACTGTTCACTAACTTAGAAAATATCTACTCTGATCGCTGCAAAGCGTCTCTATTGGTCTCCATCCCTAAAAACAAAAACAGTCCTTCTGTGCGAAAAAACACACAGCAATCACCTTCACGTTGATAAAACAGTTCTGGCAAAGCACATCCTGTAGTTCCTTCTTTTGTTTTGTCTTCACCGTCACACAAGCAGTCACCCTGTGTGAAAGACACACAGCCTTCATGCATATAAAGTTGGCCTCACGTGAAAGAAACAGTTCCACACTCCGCTGATCCCTCTTTGCTTGAAAAGAAGCGGTCCATCATGTTCTCCGGTATATATCTGCATCCGTATCTCCTTGACAAGGGAGGACCCATCCAGTCTGGATAGCCACAGGCATCAGCCGCCACCGTCTGGTCTGGCGATCACTCCAGGCTTGGGGGGGGGGGGAAGGGGAGGGAAGGGAAGGGGGAGGGGGGGAGAGGGAGGGCCCCACTCACACGGGAGAAGGGAGTCCCACTCACACGCGGAGAACTGGGCGAATCTGAAAAAAGAAACAAGCATCACTCTTCTTGCAAAAAACATTTTTTCAAAAGTACACTTCTTCCGTCTTGCATTTCTAAAAATCCAATATTTTAATTTCTGTCTACATAGGTCTCCTCCAACTCTGGGGAATTGTCTAAGAATACTACCAATGCTTTAGCCTCTGAATTCTTGGTAAAATCTCTCTTCTTCTTTACACAGCAAGAAGGGCTGGGGCAGTCTCCTTCTCTTACTTCTCTCACTGCACCCCTCACAGGTGCTGCCCCCCTTCACAAATCTCTGCGGACACTAAATGGCCCCTTGCCAAACATAACAAGCAGAGACTTCTCCGGCTGTCTCTAGCTCGCACCTTATCTCTTCAAGGTCAACGTGCTCTGAACTCCTGCTGCCAACTTTCCTCTGAACCTATCTGCTCTATGACTCTCTCTACTGGGGAGAGGAGCTGGGATGACCCCTCCCTTAGGCCTCCTAAGTCATCACAGAAAGCCTGAGCTCTTCTCAGCGTTGCTGGATGATCTCACTGCAAGCCTCGCAAACATCAGTCTCAAAGACGCTTTCAAATGACCCACTCCCAGAACAACTCTTTACATGTCTGAGAGGAAAAACAGCTTTAACCTCTCCTTACCTCCAGCAAGACTTCACATTCTTTACTCTGAAAATGCTCCTCCATTCTGTCCAACTAATTCTAGCAAATTCTTAACTGACATTAGTCTATCGCCTCATGAAAAAATAACTAAACTGCTCTTGACATATCAAAAAGAAAAAAGCATTGGCAATATCAAAAGTCACTTATCAAGTCCCATGCTACTTCTGTAACAATATCTGGGACAGCATCAGTCAGAGAAGGTATATATTTGTCCAATTCGCAATAATCAACTGTCATGCGCCAAGAATTGTCACCACCTCAATCTGTCAAGCCCTGAATGATCTCACTGATCCCTTCACGCCCATCTGGCATTCTGTACTGTTTCAAATTAATTTCCTTTGTAACATAGGGCACCTTCACTGGGAAATCTTGTGTTTCAAACTCCACTTCAGGACTTTCTATCATATCCTGTGCAAACTGTTTTTCTGTCTGTACATGCCACTTAATAACCATTGCAATCTCCCATAGGCAAACCACATTTTCTCTACCAGTATCTTGTGGTGCGCAAACGCACAAAATCATCTGCATTTGTCCAGCATCTGAATTTAAAAGTAACCTTTCATGTCCCTGCACTTTCCTGTAATCATTGTACACAATCTGCTGTTCACATTCAAAATCATATTGTTGCATTTCTCTTTCGAAGCAAAATGTATCATTCACTGTAATGTCTAAATTATGTCCGCAACCGGTGATCGTTAAGCCTAAAACATTAGTCTGGTTACTTTCCTGCACATTCCTTACTGGCTGCACATCTGAATCATTCTGGCAGGTCAAAGTAAACAGCTTCACAGCCTGGTACACGTTTAATTCTGTCTTCAAAGATATATTTTCAAACTGGGCATCAACTAGCTCTGTTTTCAACTCACTACGTTCTTTTAGCAAATGCTCACATGTTTGATGCATATTAACCAACACATTTAAAATAACACCGCTGTCTCTGTCTAAAATGTCATTAAACTTCTGCTGATTAACACCCTTCATCGCAACTCTGGAGTCTGTAATCTCGGAGTCCCACGTTTCAGAGTTATGCTCTGATATCTTACATTCACTTTGCAACTGAAAACATTTGATATGCATTCCTTAACAAACACTTGAAAGGGATCCAGCCCTTTCTGCTTCACGTAGCAAGCTATTTATAAGCACTTTTTACAAAACACACTTAAACACACACACACCAATTCTAACTCAGCACAATTAGCTCACTTCACGAGCCAGCACATCATATGGGCTACCCCCATGCAAATAAATCAATTGATATCTAAGAGTCTGCTTTCAATTTCTAAAAAACATATTTCTTCCCCTTTTAAATCAATGTTCAGATCCTGCAACCGACTACGCCAAAATGTTTTGAATGTGGCTTCTCACCAATAAGCCACACCCAATCCCTGCACTCCCACCTGGGAGGCAAATATACTACACCTTTGCACTTCCTAAGGTGGGCAAACTTTCAACACTCCCCCAAAGGCAAGGCAAGAAAACAATAATTTGCGCATCACTTTTGAGGAGTAGCGCCAACTTCCTATAACACAATTACCTGCTAGAAGGGAATTCACCCATCCTTCTACAACAGAATACTTGGCCAAGAAGAGTCCACACCTCCTGCTACAAGGAAAAGACGAATTGGTATATCTGGGATGTATTTATTAGTAAATAGCATCACACAGTAAGCCAAATGCACCTAACATAGCAGACTCTAACATATCAATAATATGATTGAACATATTCAAATATATGTAGCAAACTTATAATCTAAAGGCACGAATCAATAACTGAGCAAACTATAATACTGATTAATAAACAAGCAATAACTGATATAAGATAAGGTACACTGGACGTCCTGCAAGAGATCAGAAAGATATACATATATAGAGAGCAGAGGAGTACTCTGTATGTGCACCTCCCACACCACAAAGAAAACACCTCCAATGATCAAAGAACCACACAACTCAATACATCACCTGGTGCATACACTGCCCACTTCTGACTGGGGGAATTACAGCCGGGGATCAGAGCTCAGCAAGCCAGGGTTCAATCCGAGATAGACACGTCTGCCCTCGCTCGGAATCCAAACTCCCAGTTTCTCAGCCTGCAACCCTCAGCTATAAACACACTAGAAGATTCGTGAAAGACCTCCTCCAACCGCCAGAGGAATTTTACCAGAACTGGCCAAGTTCCAAGCAAGCATCTCCATGGCAGTAAGGAGCTCTCAAGTCTCTTCCTCCATTCGCATTTCTTCCAGCCTTTGTCTTGACGAAGCTCTCACAAGGCCTTCCACAGTACACTAAACAAAAACAATCGCTCAGGAAAACACCAAGACCTTGAATGTGAATAACCCAAACAACTTGCAAGTACGGCTGTGCACGCAGCAGCAAGGCAGAGTCAGACATGAGGCCCTGTCAAAGGCAATAGTCCGCACCTATAATTCTCATCCACACAACTTACAAGCACCACTGTGCACACAGAAAAGTTTGAAGCAAGGTAAAGTCAGAAGGCAGAATGACATTAGACTACGTCAAAGCCAATAGGTCAAAGTCATAATTCACCTAACCCAAATAACATTATACACTTAATCCCTCAGTATACAACATTGAGCACATGTGTGCACCACCACCCACAAGACTGCACCTCAACATCCCATACCTTCTATTCTTGGAAAGACTATTCCACTAAAAGACAGAAGAAAAGCAGACATATGCAAACCCATCCTACATTAAGGCTAAGGTAACATAACACACTTAAGTCAGTACAGAATGGTGGTGGTTGAGGGTCATCATAGGGTGTCAGACCACAAAAGTGGCTGATTCACTACACCACCGTGGATAATGCTGTGAGTGGTTGGACACAATCTGAGGGAAAATTTGTGGCTTCCATTTTGTGAATCAGGACATTGGTCCCTGGGTGTGGCAATAAAGTATAAATAGGATATAAGGGGTCCGGAAAGAGGTATTCATACCTCATGAGGCTGATGAAGGGATCTGTGAGGGACACCTCATGGTGAAGAAATTGTGGGAAAAAGGCTTTTTTTGCACAGGTGAGGATCTACCCCAGTGCTCAAAGCGGCCCCGTGTGAATCTGCATCAGATCTGCAGATCCAGACCTCACTTCAAAAAGACATACAACCACTCACAGGCCTACTCACAAACTGTTTCAAACCCTCACAACCACTCACACACCCACTAACATATCCATACACCAACTCAAGCACCCCCCACACGCACACAAACTATCACAGACCCACACAGGCACTCAAACACCCACATACACACACATATAGCCATTCATACATCCACTCAGTAATCCACCCACGCATCTAGTAAAACCACTGACACACACACTAACACACTCACAACATCATTCACACACCACCCAGAGACCTACACAGCCACCTATATACCCACTCATACAGCAACCTACTACACATTCACTTGCCCACTTACACAACCACTCTCATCCATACAGCCACTTACAATACCTACACAGCCAGACGTATAGCCAATCACAAACCCACTCCAGACTCACAAAACCGCTTACAAATCCACACAACCACTCACACACCCATACAGCCACTTACACACCCATTCTCAGATCCAGAAAACCACTCCCACTCCCACTCAGGCACTAGACAGCTTCTCACACACCCACAAAGTCACTCTCACATCCAGTTACACACCCACACAGCCACTAACACACACACACATTTATCCCCTCACACACCACACAGTTACTTACACAGGTACTCACACACGCCCACACAGGCAGTAATACAGTTATATAAATTGTAATTGGATATGTTTGTATTAAATGTGTTGTTTTGTATCTATGGGGTGCATTTGGTTGAGGATGAATCTGAAAATCCATCACAGATCCTCCTGCAACATAGCCAGCAGATCCCTTATTTGGCTGAGGATCCACAGATCCAAGTGGAAAATTAGAAAAGAAGGATTTCAAAACAAAATGAGCCTGTGTTTTGGAAAAGGGTATCTCTGAAAAAAGCAAAAGTGTTCATGGTGTGTAGCTGATACTTACACACAGAATAGGATGCAGTATTCTAAGCTGTTGAAAAACACCTGGTTTCCTGTGCCTGCTGCCTTATTGATATGTTTCCTGGTTTACTCTAGCTGCGGACAAAATTGAGTTAATTACTCCCACTTCTGTTATTGGCAAAGTTTGGGGGAACATCAAAGCAGTGCTCCCTTGTGTCTGCACAAAGATAAACCGCCCTGAAGAGCTATAATGATAACAAAACTTGTGTTAGGGGTTGTTGTATTCATCTCGGGTTGGCAAGCATTCTATTTTACCAATCCAAAGCTATAATATTGTGCCTGAAGTGATAAAAGCAAAAACAACAGTTGATGGACAGAATGCAGAACAATGTCATACATTCACCCCATTACAGAGATCTGGGCCTAAATCCATAGTTTTTTTGCTCACCATGCCATTCCAGTTTGAACCCAGCCATATGCAAATCAGTCTTGACCCTGTGCCTCATGGGAACAGTCCAGCCCGAACTGCCAAGCCAGGTCCTCCTACAGGAGCTGCTCTCTATCTAAACTCACAGAGTAACAATCCACATAAATACACTCCACATCATATCACATGATTCTAATCAGCATAATTTCACTCAACGCCACACAGTTCCAAGGAGCACAATTCCACTCCACACATTTCCAATCCACACCACATAATTGAGCAAAAAAAACCATAATTCAACTCAACACATTTGCACAACACTCCACATACATCCAATCAACACCACAGAATACCACATCATGCCACATAATTCAACAGCACACCACATAGTTAAACTCCACAACATACCACTACACAACACAAAATAGCATTCTACATAATTACACTACATGACACAATCCCACTCCACATAATTCCAGTACACTCAAACCCTCATAATTACTATCCACATTATTCCACTGCAAGTCGTGCCACATATTTTCACTCCATACATCTGTTCCACACCACACAATTCCACAACTAACAATTCTATTCTAACCCTCATAATTCCACTCCACACACATCCACTCCACTCCATAAAACATCGGTAAAAGACATTGACATTTACAACAGCAATAGCTCTAACTCTCACAAATGTGGGATTGCCAATGCTTGTTATTAACACAGATCAGGATAATGCCCTGCACCCCGATAATCTGTCTTTTGACTAGGCCAACATCTATGCTGCTTCTAGTAGGACACCAAATATTCTAAATTAACTGGTCATTTTGAAAAGATGTGTCTTATGGGATCATGCCTATGATGCTAATAGGTGGGCACCAGTGACCTATAACTAATCAGGAGGTCCTCGGCATATCCAGTAGATTTTTTACTTATTTATTGGTTTGGCAAGCTGCATCTTGGATAGGTTCTTAACATGTCAGCTGGCTTTAGGAAGATTTATTTTTCAGTGGGTCACACCTGCATCACTCCCAGGTGGGCCCTATAGATTAATTATCGGTTGTATCTGGTAATCTGATGCTACTTAGATTTCAAAAGTACCCAGAGAACTATTGATCATTGACTTGTTAACGATCTATACTGCTGCAGCTGGATACAGCCCACTGATGTCTAGCACCAGTTGAGAGTTTTCCATGTGGTCACTGTGAGAAGTTGGCCTGATATATG
Source organism: Triturus cristatus (assembly GCF_964204655.1). Lineage (NCBI taxonomy): Eukaryota > Metazoa > Chordata > Amphibia > Caudata > Salamandridae > Triturus > Triturus cristatus. Next base: position 257,455,517 of record NC_140593.1, on the reverse strand, counting down.
CTGTCCACTAGTTATAGTGGGCACCTTGTATCAGTCCAAACAACCCCTTATTGGTTATAGGTTAAAGACAACCTTTATTGAAAGCTTTCCTAGTGCTAGCTCTGGAGAGCAGCCTTCAGGCTAAGTCTTGAAGGAATGTAAAGTAGCTTGTTTTACCAGTCTATAATCTCTTGAGTCACTAAATGAAAGATATCCACACCAGGTATATATATAAAATATATGTATTTATTACTAAACACACCCTCCTAGTCTCTTTATGAGACTAGAGGTCAAAACACATAAGTTACACTTCAATAATCACAGTAAAATAGCACAAATACACGTCAGGCCCTAGGGGCGAGCCAAACCATATACTAAAATACTGGTATAAGAACCACGACTTAACTAGACACAAGGCCTAGAGCCTGTAGAATCGCTGGGACCCCAGGGAAACACCCAAGGTAGTATCACAGGGGACCACGAGGGCCGTGTGCAGTGTGTGAACACAGCCGCGAGCTCCCGCTAGCTTCTATGGGGAAAGTCACAGTTAGATTTTTAAAGATTAGGGACACTTAGAAATGAGTCAGGACCAAACCCTTTTTGACTTAGTAAGTTCTAGGGCTAGCACCCATGGGAGCACCGGAGTACTCGTGTTACCTCACCCAGGGAAGCCGGGTGCATAGGTGTCTTTTGGTGTTGGGTCGTGTCATCGATTTCATTTGGAGCAGGCGAAGTGCGGCCGTGAAGATGCGAAGTGTCCGAAGAAATCCAATCCTGGATTGAAGATGAGAAGAACCTGAAAGCAGAGGGGACAGAGTCTGGGTCACTTGCCAGTGACCTGGAAGGCGATGAGCAGATGCCCACCGATGTCGGATGATTTCAGGTGAAAGAGGTGAAGATTGACTCTTCAGCCACGAGGTCCAGGAGGTGTCGAGGACAACCAGGAGCTGGATTTGAGCTGTCCCACGAAGGATGTCGGGTGCTGCAGCGTTGGTGCACGGATTAGACACTACAAGCCTTGGCAACAGCAATCCACGCAGAAACGAGAAAGATGCTTCGGTGCAGACCAGCAAGGTCTGTGGGACTCATCACCACTTAGATGGGAGTCAGGGCACATCTGCAGAAACCAGGAAAGCCCAGGGAAAGGCAGTGTTACCCCCTCAGGGACCCACCAGTCAACGGACCAGGGATCGCGAAAGGGACCTTGTGATGAAACACAAAATGGCGGCCCACGGGTCACTCGGAATGACCAGGCCAACAATCTTCAGTGGATTCTGTGCTCGAGGTGGGGGCTACAAGTTAGCCCAAGCACAACTTCAAGAACCGTCGAGAAGTCAATACACTTGCAGAAATGCACAGTGACCAGGAGTTCCGGTTCCATGCTACTCACAGGGCTGGGGGTCTCAGCTATGCTCAGGACTCGGGTTGGGCTCTGAGTTGTCTGGAATTCCTCTTCCTGGGCTGCAAATACTTCAAAGCCCGGCGGGAGCTTTGATGATGCAGACCAGTAAATTGCTTCATTGGTGCCTGCCAAGCAGGGGAGTCACTCCTTGACCCCAAGGGAGATTTCTTCAGTCCTCTGGTCTTGAGCAGAGCGTCGAAGGTCCAGGATTAGGCATCAGAGTTTCATCCAGGGTAATCTAAAGTCCTAAGGACAGGGGTCCCATACTTATACTAAGGTAGGGGGTTGGACATACTCTGGGGACCCACCTATAGGAGGGTTTGGAAAGAGGGGTGGCTGCACCCATTTCCTTTGTCCAGTTTCACTCCAGAGCAGGGCCTGGAAGTCCCTGAACCAGTTTGAGCTGGACTATGCACAGGGACACCACATTTGCCCCCAGTGCAGGACTTCAAAGCACTCAGAGAGCGCTCCCACCCAGCCCCAATACACATCAGCCTGTCTGGGAGGTGCTTACACATACCTGTGACAGGAATTCTATTGTCCAGGCCTCCCCTGCCGGAGTTTCGGTCAGCAGCAGGAGGCCAGACCCGTGTCTGTGTCTGCAGCATCCATTTTGTGATGCCAGGGCTCCATTAAGTTTCTACCGGGTATACCAATGCTGTCATATCTCTCCTTCTAGAAGTGTGGGATCATACTCCCACACCAGTTACTGGTGTGGGGGTATGATTCCAAGGTGTTTAACACCAAACAAGACATGTTTCTGTGCAGTCAGTCCAAAGTTAGCATTTACCGTTTGGTTATAATGCACTTTAGAGTATATGGTCAGGCTGCACTACAAACAGCATCAGAGAAGGGTCCCCGAATGCTGCAGAGGGGCTCTGCTCATGCACCCTCTCACATAAGAACCAAGCACTCTGCCTTCAGGATTCATAAGGCCTGTCATAGGAGTGACTTATAGGTTTATATGTGTTTATATATATATATAGTGATATAGGTAACCTATATCACAGTAATTGGTTGCATGCACCACCTTACCTAGGCTGCAGTAGCAGACCTGTGGTGTCATTTTGGGTGGCTGTCTAGGGGTGGCATAATACAAGCTTCAACCCCTGGTAGGCCTTTGGGGTACCTATGTACTGGCTACATAGTATACCACATACTAGGGGCTTACAAGGGTACCTCAGTTCCAATCTGAAATGTATCTAAAGTACATGGAATCATTTTACAGAGGAAGCAGCTAGGCTGGGGCCCTCGTTAGCAGGGTCCCAGCTAGAGTAAAGTCAAAAAACAGCGAAACACCAGCAAAAAGAGGGGGTAAACATGTGAAGCAGATCCTGCTCTCCTACAGTCACAAAGTTCCCACCTTCAGGTTCACATCCCAGACATATATTTCCCTTCTGGCTACTCGCCCCTCTTTCTATACGTTCTCCCCCCTTTCTTCCCCAGCTCTCTCCACTACTCACTACTTCCTCATAATGCAGATACTGCCTAATTTTTCTCTCCTCACCTACCTCCCCTTTGCCTCCTCACCGCTCTTAACTTTCTGCTTCTCACTTATCCTCTCTGTTCTGTAGCAAAGCTCCCTATATATATCCTCCTCATAGCCCTCCTCTTCCCACCAACAATGCTCCCTTAACCTCATCCCTCACCACAAACCCTATTTCCTGCTTATATTTGTCGCCTTCTTACCAACGTCATGTTATTTCTGTTTTCTCTAAAGTCAGCTGTAACTCCTCTTAGTAACTCCTCTTAGTGCCTAATATTCAATGTGACACCCTCTATAATATAGACTGACCTACTAGTATTGATGCTACTGCTGTCTAAATCAGTTTATAGAGCCTCATATAGAAGTAGTTGATAAAGGAAAATCCTTCAATTTGAGGATCAAATGCTAAAAAAAGAGAAAAAATCCACATATGAATATTCCATCTGCATAGCCATTGAATGGATAATCCCCCACACGTTTAATAAAGCATCCTGAATTGCAATTTCCTCCCTTCTATTATGCATATATTGGAGAAAATTCCAGTGGTGTATTATTTTACAAATGTGGCTCGGGCTCCACAATTCACAGAATCACAGACTCTTCTATTCCCACCCAACTCTAAATCAGGCCTTATTCAGACATTCCAGACTTTTTTTTTAGGCAAATTGCAGATATTTGTAGGCAAATGTTAATATCCTCACTATTGGCAGGTAATGGAGCTGAGACACATGTAGATAAACTGCTTTAATTAGAGTTGGGTTGTAACAGAATCCTCCAGTTCTCTGGCTGCAGATAGTAACCATCATAGGCTGGACGCCTGGAGTTTTACAATCCTGCAGCCATAGTGTTTTCTGCCTAGTTAGGGACTTGACACATTTGCAGTTTAATCTGTCATCTGCGACATAATTTGCAGATTATTATTTTTTTTTAATTGTCAAATAGCTCAAATAGATCAAAAGTTACTACAAATGCAGGGAAATGTGTTGCCAGGCAGTGTAAGGCCCTTCTCAAAAGCTGACTGGTCACCTTTAGATTTCCTTTCGCTATATGAGAGTCTTAAAATGTTCCTAAATGGGTGGAACCTGTGCCCAACAGTGTTGACATATGAAACAGACACATAATGGGAGTAAAACTGTAACCAAATATGTCGCAAAACACCACCTAACTTGGCTTTTGCCTCATAATTTAGCAAAACCTGCTGCATAATTCGGTCACCCAATTCCTGTTGCCCTGATCATAGGTCTAGCATAAAACATGTAATCTGCTGACATACTCTCCACTGGTAGAGACTCTTCTATGGAAGGAATTGCCACCTTCTCCTTACATAGACAAATGTAATGTTACAAATTCACTCAAAATCAGCCGACTGGAACCTTCAGTGATAGTAGAAATTCTTCAGTTTGTGGTGTAAGGGCTAACAAAGAGGATAACCTACAGGTGGAGTTTTCACCTCCTTAGCAGAGTATGGAAATTCTACCATAGGGCTAATGTGTAATTATCAGAATTTTCATTAGCTCCTCCATATTATCTATACCTTGGAGAATATTCTGTTGGTGGTTTTTCCACCAGTTTTATCACCTCCTCCACAAATAATGGGGTTTTCAGCAACCAGAGGCATTTAAGCAAACTAGGCAATTCACACTCCGTTTGCATGCAGCTATTAACATCCGCAGTGTTGGAAGACTGAAGGGCACATGTAGAGGAGTGGACATGCAGGAATTTATAAATGAACCATTGGAGAAGTCTCATTTGGTGGCAAGTCCCATAGTGAAATTACTTTACAATAGTATCCTAAACCGAAGGTAATCTCACAGGCTGGTTATTTTTACTGATACACCTATATCTAACAAAGAAATTGCCACTAAGGGTGTGTGAAATTTGTGTCACTTGCTTTTCCTTAATTATAGGAAATTTTGGGAAAATTCTGCATCATCAAGGGAAATTCATCATTTAGCACTAAATGTTACCGCAAACTGCATATTTGTGTCATTTTGTGACTCAATGACTCATTTCAATCTAAACAAAAAGTGCAAAAAACAACACATTGCAGCAGCAATTCACATTAGGTTGTTCCTGGGTCTTTCAGGTAAAATTTTAAGACATAATGATTTCATTTCATGAATTTCGCATTAAGGAGAAGAAAGCAGAAATGTTGAAATTAATTGAAAATCACCAACTTAATTGCATTTCATCCTGGCCTCTTTACCACTTTATTAATTAATTGGTGGGTTTTTCTCTTGTGGTCAATATCATTTCAGGCCTTAAATGCTTATAATTGTACATTTGGAAAAGGGGGAAAAGGGTATGTAGCCAGAGTGCCCATGTCACACATAAATAATTTCACCCCTTGGCTAATTTTCTCCCTCTCCTAATGTATTTTTGTTCCCGTTTAAAAGAAGAGCCAGCACAAAATGATACACAAACCCCTTGATAAAGCACTGAAAAACATACAGTTGCAGTGATAGAGGGCATCGTTCAGCATTTAACAAATAAGCTTAAAGAAAAATGACCACTTTTAAATTTCGCGTGTGGCAATGAAACTATGGGTCTTGTAGGCACACTTGTATAAAACCACATACAAAATGTAATAAAGGTTTCATAAAACAATGACCAAAATATGTAAGAATTACAATTGAGCATAATAGAAAACTTTTACTTGCATTAGTTAAAAGCCTTTTTAAAAAATACAAACTTCAACACAGAATAATGATTTCCTCCCATTCTAGAGAAGTAAAAAGTGAATCACTGATACTTGTGCCACAAGATAATTACCTCAACTGCCAAGTATTCGTAGCTAGCATTACATATCTATTGTAAATGGTTCATTTCATTCCTTCATTTCAGCAAAGTCCAATCCTAACATCAAAGCTTTGCATCTGACTTAGCAAAGCTAAAACTTGAGCTGACTATTCAACTTTATATTTAAAAAATAAAGGCCACAAATACCTCCTCAAATGGAAGGAATACAATTAAATGGAAGCTTGCTTCATTTCAACTTTCAACATGCAATTACACCTGTATGTCTGACCCACAACTGACCTCCATGTGAATTTTCTTGTGTGAAGTCGGTTTATTGCTCTGTGTACTTTCTCTTTTATTAATTTACAATGTAACTTCTAAGATGTCACTACGTTTTAACATTAACTTTTTCTTAGGCTTATTCTTAGAAGGAGCTCAAAGACTCTGCCCCCTGTTCCTGAAGGGAGAATGAAGGGTATTCAAGGCACTGTCCAAGGTCGGCACATTCTTGCATAGCAATGATCCGGTTAACCAGCTCTGGGAAACCACCTTCAGTCAGCGACTGTCACAGACTGGGGGATGGGCGACATGCAGCAGAATGCACACACCTTGTGAAGGGAGCAGACAGAGCGCCAGCAAACAGCAGTAGGTTTGCCCGGCCTGAAACTTCAGTGGTAATGTGTGTAATATCGCGAGAGACGATGGGGCAGCCCACGCCTCACGCTACAATAGGGGGAAGGTTTGGGAGAACCCCCCCCCCCCCATATAGTTTAGTGTAAGTGGGCTCAACGAAGGTCGAGACCACGTGATTAAAAGCAATACAAAGCCCAGGGCTCTGGGCGGGAGTTAGTTCCTGACTAAATGTTACCACTACACCTGTGTACTGCGTGTTTATTGATCTCGTGGGCCTCGCGACCCACGATATTACAATGTGGTTGACAACTTAAGACTGCCTATTGCGCTCCAAATAACAAAAACGCGATGCAAAGCGAAGCATATGCAGGGCAGCATTTTTCATTTCTACCACTGATAAATATTGCGAAGAAAAGAGTGACAAAGGTCAAGTCATCCTCAGAGGTGAATGTGGGCGCCGCACTCATTCAAATCATATTTATCTGTCGTAACAGAACATCCGGTTCTCCTGCACAAGTGCAGACAGTTTAAAGCAACATTTGCTATATTTTCATAATTAAAAAAAAACTATAAATTACATTTTTGGGAATCTAGAATTTATTTTTCACTGAACATTTCAAAATCATTTATATCATTTTAGATGAGTTCTAAATGCAAATGTGTAGGCTACATTTCATCACTCTTTTACTTGAATCGCCTTTTGCTTATAGGTACAAATTGGCCTATCAGCTAAAAGAGCGGGTTCACCCCGGTTTTGCAACATTAACTAACTTACTTGACCTAGGTAAAATTGAGGATATGTTTGAGAAATTCCTGATATTTAAATAATGCGAAATTTATAAAATTTTAAAATTACACAATTTCAGATATGGGTTTTTTGTGGGAGAAAGATTTGCACATTAACTGTCTTACAAGAAAACATTGTCTTCTCAAACCAATCTCTTTCTGCGGTCTCTTGTGACTTTTAATTATGCAAGGTATGACCTCACGCGACAGATGTAATACAATACAGCACAATTTCTAAAAGGAAGAAAAAGCTGATTTTTGCATAATCACCCTCAAAGCACGGAACTGATGATGCTGGTCTTCACCTCTGAGGGTCCATTTACAATATTTTGATACATGGCAGCACAGCAAGCCTTCCTGCTGCGTGTCAAAATAAAAGGCCAGGATTGCACCGTATCTAGAAGATATGGTGCATTGTTGTCCCTCTCTGCGCACATGCACAAACAGCAGCAGTGCGCCATGTTTGCTTCATTTTGCAACGGTGCCTGCACTGAGGGGATGATTGTTTTTGCACAAGAAGGGACACCTTCTTACACAAAATCGTTAAAGGCATTTTCCTCATTGAGTGCAGCACACATAGAGAGAGGAAAAAACAAGGAGAAATAAAAGTATTTCTCCTCATTGCCCCTACTTACGACTCCCCTGAGGAGGCGCAGGATTCTGACACATTGGGTTTACAAAACGTTAATTTGGGAATGTGTCAAGTTCCATGGATGTTGGTTGGGAACACCCACAGGAACACCCTTGGAACGCCCCTTTCATCCAGAGTTATTCGTGAAAGGGAAACATATTTTCACGGGCAAGAAAAGTCACACATTGTGACTTTATATGGCCTTGCAAATACGGAGAAGCCCATTGCGCTGCGGGTGCGCCAATAAAAGTGACACACCAGTGGCACAATGGGCTTGTAAATAAGCCCCTGAGAGTGCACGGAGGCCTGCCAACCTGTGCTCAGTGCCAGTGTTCTAACCCCGTTCAAAGTGTATGTTGCATTGAGTACCCTCAATCTTTTTACGCACCACCTTCTAATTACTATAATGCACGCACCTCTGTACACAGAGTTGTGAACTCAAAAATTGCACAGTACATAGACTATAACTTGCACCTTCTCTATGCACACCTTATACACTTTCATATTACATCACTTATACTTTGTTGAATTATATCATTTATAACACTCATCACTTTTCCAATTCCATCCTATTATGAGAGCACTGTGCATGGCAGCAGGGCATGTCATAGTTCATGTACTGTGTTATTAGTGAGTTCACAAAACTGTGTGCAGAGGTGTGTGATTTATAGTAATTTAAAGATGGTGCATAAATCAGAAATTGAAGGTGTAACTAACTTTTGAATGTCTAATATTTTTGTAGTTTAATTTTTTTTCTATACAAAGAATAAAACATCTTTTCCCAACTATAATTAAGATTTGAACTTTTTTCCACCATTTTTGTTAAACATCGCAAAGTAAATCCATTATTGTTTTTCTTCTTATATAGTGGTTTGATGTGGCGTGGTGTAAAATGGCATACAGTAGAGTGCGGTAGAGTAGAGTGTGGTAGGGAACTGGTGTACTGAGTGCAGTGGCATAAGGTGAAGTGGTGTGGACTGGAGTGTCATTGAGTGCAGTGGCGTAGAGCGTAGTGGCATAAAGTTGAGTGGAATAGAATCGAGTGGAGAACAGTGAAGTGGCGTAGAGTGGGGTATAGAACAGTGGAGTTGCTTAGAGTGGGGTAGCATAGCATTGAATAATGTAAAGTGGAGTAGCGTAGAGTGGAGTAGCATAGAGTGAAGTGGCATGGAGTCAAACAGAGAAGAATGGAGTGGGGTAGAGAAGAGAAGAATGGGTTAGGATGGAGTGGTGCAGAGTGGAGTTGCATACAGTAGAATTGCGTTTAGTGGAGTGGAGTATTTGTACAACAAAGTAGCATAGAGTGGAGTGGAGTAGCGTACAGTCAAATGTCAAGTGGAGTGGCATAGAGTGGAGTATTATAGAGTGTATGGCCTACACTGGAATAACGTAGAGTGGTGTGACGTAGCCCAGAGTGGAGTGGTGTAGAGAGGAATAGCATAGAGATGAGTGGTGTAGAGAGGAGTGGCATAGAGTGTAACAGTGTAACATGGAGTGGCTCAGAATGGAATGCAGTGGTGTGGCATACAATGGAGTGACAGAATAGAGTGCTGTACAGTAGAGTGGTGTAGAGTGGAACGCTATAAAATGGCATAGAGTCCAGTCATGTAGAGTAGAATAGCATAGAATGGTGTGGAGTGGAGCACCATGTCAAGTCTTTTAGGATAGTCCCATTGATGTATACCCCATTTTTACATACTTTGTCCCATCCACACGACAATAAAGATTCTAAACAGGTGACCTTTTACCTAGTAGCTTGCTCCTGTCTCGTTGACACCTGGCTCTAAGTATTCTATCATAATCCCTGTGCCTGACGTACACACACATGTCCCCAGATTTATTCTGTATAAGGGTCGCCACATTTTTCATCCTTGGCCAACAGCCAGCTGTGCATCATCACACTTGTTTAGAAAAGCATTGGCGAGTGTTTTCAAAACATTTATGGTTGTTTTCAAAACATCCATGGTTGTTTTAAAAACATATTGATTCTAGTAAAAACCCTGGAGTGACCACTTTATTATAAAAGACTCTCACTCCCCCCTAAAAATTAGTGGAGTCAAATTAGTGGAGTATTTCCTTCAGGCTGAGACAGGGGTCCTGCATGCCGAATCTTTGACACACATTGGTTTGAAATCCCTTGTGGGTTGTCATCCTCAACGCAAAGACTGGGTCCTTCATTCTAAACCATCAGGTGGGGGAGGCTGGTTCATCCCTAGGGGTTTCTTGGCTACAAACTTTAAACAGTTTTTAAAAATGTTAAACGTTTTTAGAAACTTTTTAAAATGTCTGCTTGATAATTTTATGCACTGACACTGTTATAAATGTGTATCTCATAAATGTGTGTTATTATTGTTAAGTATAAGGAGGAGTGGGTGTACCCTAATATAGGTCCAGGGAACATTGTACACTTTCCCTCCATCAGCTCCCATTATTTCATATGAACGATCCTTATAAGGACATAACTCCAAATAAGGACAGAACGCCTTATAGGGACATCACGCCTTATAAGGACTGCAGCGTTTTATGGACTAAACATTTCACGTAGTTCCATGCCGAGGGTGGGTTTTTCCCAATCGATATTGCTAAGACGTCATCCTTAGCGTATATGAATAATTGATGAGTACACTCTCCAGGAGGTATACTTCACCTCTCCCATCGACGCACAAGGTTTAATCCCCAACGTCATTCTCATACTGAACAATGGGTAACACACGTACATAGACTGTATAAATACAGCACCTCTTGCTATCAGAAAGCAGGAGGGACCCAAGACTTCATGGCCGACACACTGACCAGAGACGGCAGCTCCGGCATGCCATCACTCCAGCTGACAGTGGTCTGAAGATCCCTTGTGGGGTGTCCAGCTCAAGTCCTGGACAAAGTCCCACACTCTCACTATTCAGGTACGGGGGTTTGACTAAAGCCTAGTGGGATTCTTGGCTCTTGGGCTCTTAGGCATAGGCTATATAGCACCTACTCACATGCTAGGTACACTTAGGTACATCTAGTCAGGCATCTCAGGAGTAGGCCTGGGCAAAAATTTCGTTCCGTTTGCGGAAATTGCGATAATTTGACATTTTCGCGTTCCGCGGAGAGCGCGAAAATGTCAAAATTTCCGCTTTCCGCAGCTTGGCGATAATTTGTTTCTTGCTCGCGCTGTAAAATAATACATTCTCGCGCGCGCGCGATCGCCTTACCTGAATCCCTGCGTTCGCCGACAAGTTTTCTTGATCCGGTCGCGTTCTCCATGAGATGTTGGATTGTTTTTAGCCATTTGCGCTGTCTCGCGACAGCTCGCGCCCGCAGTGACGTCATGCGTCGCGCGATCACGTCTTTCTTCTCGCGGTCATGCACCGCGAGACAACTCAAAACAAGATGGCCGCGCCCGCGAGCAACCACATGGGTAAGTTGGCGACCCGCAACCATGCAGAAAATCTCGCAGACATGCGGGAAAAAAAATTCCGCATCTTCGCGATATTTCCGCTTGTTTGCGATAATTTTAAACATTTTCGCGATAAATTGCGAAAGTGGATTTCGCAAATTCCGCCCACCCCTACTCAGGAGTACTCACTTCATTTTATAAATGCATTTTCTTATTCATGTATATGTTCATGACTATTGAAAAATGGTAGATCAATACTATTTCATTGTATTCACTCTACTGCTGGTTCTATATCACTGCTACTGTGTTACAGTTGTAATAGCGAACATATTCTACATTAGAAGAACTACTGTACAATAAATTCTATTGTAAACACGTTCAACTGTTTCTTCTCTGTATCTCTCTGAGAGCAAAAACAAGCAAGCACGAGTGACTAGGTGAAAAGTAATATATTGTTTGCACCAGTCTGAGGTTATTGTGTTCTAAGGTTGACAAAAACTAGTCTCTCTGATAGCAGGAGATTCTATTGGCACTGCAAGCTAGCTAATGCGAACCATAGGCTAATATATGCGGCGGGGTGTACAGAGTCTCCAGACCCACAGTCCACAGTATATGTTATCCGTAAATGTCGTAGGTCCTGCATGACAGGTTACTATTGGGACTACACTACATGGTGGCAGATGACACCGCTCTTCTAGTACTGGTTATATGTGCTACGGGGGTGTACAGAGTCAGTCTGCCACCAGACCCACAGTATATGTTATCCGTAAACATCGTAGGTCCTGCATGACAGGGTACTATTGGGACTACACTACATGGCGCCCAATGTGGACAAAAAGTTAGCTGCCAGACTTTTGCTTTCACTTGACAGCTCATATCCCAAAAATAGGACATTGAAGTGGGCTATTTTCGACTTTTTAAAGTTGAACTTATAGCCTTCTGTGGCAAATCCCATAAAAATCCCTGGTCAAGTGCCTCATCAAATCATCGTCGGTCAGATAAATATCATCCACATAGGACAACGCTTCTTCATCAAATTTGTGAAACTTGCTGAAACTACACCTGGGCTGTTTTTATACCCTTGTGGCATATGACAAAATTGTTGCTGGGACCCTAACGCACTGAAGGCGGTCAGATACCTGCTTTCAGGTGTTATATTTTGGCAGAAAAATCCATTTGAGATATGTGTGGTTTTGTATTTTTTGCGCACAATGTTATTCATTAATGTGGCACTGTGTGCATTTTGGACAGCAAATGTCTTTGTGCATGAGTTTAGATGTCTGTAATCTAAAAGTAGACTATATGTATTGTCGGATTTAGAGACGGGAAACAAAGGATTGTTCATTGGAGAGGTACATTTTTCAATTACCCCCTGGTATTCAAGTTGATCTAAGATTTCCCTGACCTGTTTTTTTAGCTTCTTGCTTTATTGGGTATTGTCTGGTAGATAAAACTTTTAACGGGATCACATGGTAGGTTGAGTTCTCATCCCAACCTGCGTGATTTTTGTATAGTACTGGAGCTTGGGATACTGCCCACTCCTGTGCATAAGCATGTTTTAAGTGAACGGGAAAATAGTTGGAAAATTCAGGAAAAATTACACTTTCTCCCCTGGGGCACTCCGTAACGAATGCAGACAGCCAATCTTGTTCTGATAACAGGATGTCATAATCAGATAATAAGTTTTTCCAAAAAAGAGCTTTTACTTTCCTGGGCTTGTCCCCCTCCAGCCGGAGTGTTACTTCATAGAACCTATGTGGGATGCTCACCCTGGTGTCTGGTGTTACCACTGTGATGTAATCATACAACTCCGCTGTCACCAGAAATTTCTTCAGATTCAGGCGACCTATTGTTACTTATGCTGCGTTGTCTAGCATCGTCAGAGCGCATTCCTAATTCAGTAAGTTGTGTCCTCAGAATTCTGGGCATGTCTGATTTTCTGACCAGCAACTTTCTTTTTCCTGAATTGAGGTTTTGGATTTTGCTTCTCTTCTTTTTTAGAATTAAAGTCTTGAGCGCGCTGCTTGTCTCTGGACTGTGTGCACTCCTCTCTGTGTTCTGACTGTCCTTCTCTTTCGGAGCCTTTTTTCGAGCCCTGAAAGGAACGAGAGGAACGTGTATCAGTATCCTGATACCTGTCAGGTTTTCTAACATTATCTCTGTTCCTAAGGTTGTACCTCTTTTCAGAGAGCTCCTGTCGAGGAGACCTACCTCGGGACTGAGATCTTTTCTTTTTAGAGTTGTCTTTTTTGTTATCCCACTTCTTTTTAGAAGAAGTAGGTGTCTGTTTAAAAGTGTCCTTTTCAGGACTACCCTGTAGTTGAGGTTTTAAAGCTTTTCCCCCCAAACTATAACAATAATAATAAACAAATTTATAAAGCATATGGCTACACTCACTAGTGTGTCCCCGCGCTGCGGCATCAAAAAACTCGTCAGTAGCAGTACTGTGAAACAGATAGAAGGGAAGGCCTAAGGACGGAAAAAGCCAAGTTTTGAGTCTTTTCCGAAAGAGTGTCTCCGATGGGTCCATTCGGAGACCAAGGGGGAGGTTATTCCAATGCTTGGCCGCCAGGAAGCAGAAGGATTGACCCCCCATTCTCACTCTTTTGATGGTCGGAGCTCTGACCTTTCCCGTCCCACATAAGAAGGTGGGTCAGAGTGTAGGTGGTAAGTGATCATGTAGATAGGTTGGACCTTTTCTCTGTAAGATGTGGTGACTAACACACAGGGCTTTGAAGAGAATGCTCTCCCTCACCGGAAGCCAGTGTAGGGATGCCAGGGCCTGGTTAGAGGAAGCTCTCCTGGGCAGCATCAGAACGAGGCAGGCTGCCGCGTTCTGAATGCATTGAAGTCTTTTCATGCATTTGCTACTTGCCCCCAAATAAAGGGCATTACCATAGTCCAAGTGGGAGGTTACCAAAGCATTGACCATGGTTTTTCTAGCTTTCATGGGAAGTACATCAAGGGTCTTCCGAAGTCCTCTCATTACCCCAAAACATTTCCCTGTCACCAGTCTGGTGTGGCTCTCAAAGGAGAGCTTGGTGTCCAGCCACATCCATAGGTTCTTAACGTGTTCGCTGGGGGATGGAGTAGGGTCCAAAGTCTCAGGCCACCATGATGAGGACCAAATCGAGGGGGCTTTGCCTACCACTAGAACCTCTGTCTTATTGCCATTACGTTTTAAACAGTTGTTCGACATCCAAGATGGCAGGTCTTGAAGGCAAGTAGAGAAGTTGATGGCTGCCTCATCATGGGTTTGTGCTAATGACACCACCAGTTGTGTGTCATCCGCATATGACACAAAACTGATGCCATACTTCCCAATAATCTCTGCCAATGGGGTGATATTGAGATTAAAGAGAGTGTAGCTGAGTATGGAGCCCTGAGGGACCCCTTCGGCCAGCGCAATGCTCTTAGAATAGTAAGGTTGCTGAGACACCTGGAAGCTGCGGTCATGTAAGAAGGACCTCAGCCAGTCTAGGGCTTGTTCCGCCAGTCCTCCTTTCCTGAGACGCTGTAGATGTATTGGGTGGGCTACAATGTTGAATGCGGCACTGAGGCTTAAGAGGACTAGGGCGACCATCTGGCCCTCATCTACATGTTTGTGGTTGGTTTCAGTGGATAGGAGCACTGCTGATTCAGTAGAGTAGGTCACTCGAAAGCCCGATTGTGTAGGGTGAAATAGGTTATGTTGATTACTATGGGCTATCAGTTGAGTGTTGATGACTTTTTCTGCAATTTTTGCAAAATATGGCAGAAGTGAGATCGGACGCAGGTTCTCCAATTGACTCATGCTTATGTTCAGCTTCTTTTTTATGGGGAGGACAATCGCCTCTTTCCACCTTTTTGGGACCGTTCCCGAAGTGAAAGAGAGTCCAAGGAGGTGGCTGATGTAGGGTGCTAGAACCTCTAGGCTCTCTCTTAACACTTTAAGAGGAGTGGGGTCCCTAGGTGAGCCGGATTTGATGCTTGAGGCTATGCCTTTGAGGTTGTCACAGGAGGGGAGAACAAAACCACAAAGGCAGTCTGCCTCCGCTATGTTGGACGTCCCATCTCTATCAGAGCACCCATTACGTGCTTCACCTGGGAAGGTAGAATAGATCCTTTCTACCCTCTTCGCAAAGAAGTCTGCCACCAAGTTGCAGGAGTCCACAGAACTGATATTAGAAGCTGTAGTTCTTGCTAGTGACGAGATCTCTTTGAAAATATCTATAGAAGGCGGCCCGGGTTTTTCTTATAAGGGAGTGATATTGTTTAAAGCTGGTTTTGTATTCAGTCTTCAGGTCTTTCTTCCATGTCTTTTCTAAACGCTTGCAGGCGGACTTAGCTATCCTGAGTTCGTTATTAAACCAAGGTGTCTCCCAGGCACACTCGAGGACCATGGAGCAATTCTATCTAATGTCTCCTTAATCCGCTTCTCTGGTGCGCTGCAGGCTGAGTCGATATCATTACCACCAGGTGGTCCGCCCTGCAGGAGGGAGAGATTAAAGCTTGCTGCTGAAAACCTAGCCCACTTTCCCAGTGCCTGACGTCTTAGGAGTGGAGGTAAGGGGTACCAGAGCGCTAAAGGGAACCACAAAGTGATCTGTCCAAGGAACTCCAATTGGGGGTTCAATTCCTACGGCCCCCCAATTGGCAATATTCTGCGTATGCAGTTTCAATTATTTTGGGTAGTTCATTTTCCTGTTCTAATGGAGAGAACTCCCTTAGGCATTGGCGGATTTACACCGATGATGCTTCCCCTTTAATGTTAGCTAGTATTATGGCTGATACCTGATCATAGTTGTTTAATAAATTCATCCCTAAGTTCAGGGCAGGATCTGCTCCATAGTTATTTTGTATTTGTCCCAATACATCTGGTGCTACTGCTAATGAAGGAATACCATAAGGTCTGGTATATATGTCAGCAAAGACTGTACTCCAAGAGGTGCAATCCTCTAACTGTGGGGTAATCCCCATGGGGAAACAGAGTGTTAACATTCTGTGTTTTTCAAATGGTGTTGTATTTGGAAGAACTGCTTCTAACTGGGTTACTTTTTGAGCTACCCAGAAAGGAATTTGTTCAAGTTTTGTGGGCACTTTGCCCATCACTGGGTGTTATGTTTGTGGAGCAATTTTAGTCCGTGAGCTCTGTGTAGGAGCTGCAGTTGGTGTAATTACTATAGGTTGGACTGCGAGTGTCCTCAAGACGAAATGTGTCATGTTTCTGTAGAGGTTTATCAGCTCTTTGCGTTGAACAAGTAGTTCATTACCTGGTGTTGTGTTTCGATTTAGATGTCCGTACATAGGTGTTCCTAAATAATGTCCTTATATAGGCACAATTCGCATTGCCCTTATTTAGGCATAGAATCCCAGTCCTTATTTAGGCATTAGCCATGCTATCCAAATACAGGCATGGTCACCTACATCCGTCCATCCCCACGTCACAACGAGTTCTTAGAAACCAGACCCTTAAGCCATTGGGGCTTTCCTTAGCTAGAATTATTGATTTCTCCAAGAACTCATCTATTATGCATGAACTACTATTCCTTAGGGGCTCATTCATGACGTCTTCCTCTGCCCGACTTTAGGTCAATGCTAACATTCCTAAGCACCTTCCAGGTATAAATATACCTTCCCTTACCATGGCAAACCATGGCTCGGCTGCACAGCTCGATACGGCTCGTCACGGCAAGTTCGGAAGTATTCGAGTCCCCGCCTGACGCACTGACCAGACGGTGTCATCCCTGCTCGCAGAGAATCCAGCCTCCAGTGTTCTGACTCCCTTCGCAGGGTGTTAGAGTTTGAGACCCGGAAAGAGATTCCCACTTCTCTCATTCTAAGGTATGGAGCTGACTAGAACCTAGAGGGACTCTTGGCATATGCAAAACTATAGCTTACCATACTATAGAATACGGCACCTACTTCTTACCTTGTACTACACTTAGGTTAGGTACACTGGGGTAGAACTATTTGGAAGCATCAAATGAGTATCCACTTTTTAGCCTATGTTATTTATGTATGTGTATATGAATATATGTCATAGTTAGAGGACAATGCTGTTTCTTCTTACAGCTTACGCTGTACGTATTATATCTCGCATACTGTCATGCTATTGTAACAGCTCATATCTCTTACACGAGAAACAAGACTGTTCAATAAATCCTTTTATTGAAACACCCGTCTATCTATTTCTGTGTAATCTCTGAAGAAACTAAGCATGCATGATTGACTGAGTGAAACTGATATCTGTTGTTTCCACGATTCTGACACATGTTCCGATTCTAAGGGAAACAAAGTTGTCATGTTTATGCGGTTGCCAGAAACTACTCCCTTCTTGTTTATTCAAGGAGTTTCTAGTGGCCTCTGAGTTATCTGGCACACAAAGTAATTAAGTTTCATGTACTCGATAGAGACATACTGTTGTCCCTTCAGAATGGGACAGAGGTTGAGACCGGATCAAAATGCTATGACTGTATGCAGGCGAAACTCTCCTTCGCTGACCAAATTAGTAGGGTCATATCATCTTATTTTTACATTCTCAGAATTCTGAGGAAAATCAAATTACTCCTTTCAGAAGACAGCCTGAAGACAGCAGTCACAGCGCTCATTCTGTCACGTCTGGATTACTGCAATAGTCTATATATCAACATCCAGAAGAGACATTTGGTCAGACTCCAGATCGTACAGAATGCGGCAGCCAGGCTGTTAACAGGTACATCCAGGTTTGTCTCGGTGAGGATGGGACTTAGAACTCTTCACTGGCTCCCCGTCATGCAACGGGCCCAGTTTAAGGCTTTGTGTCTAGTTCTTAAGGCCCTTAAGGGTGTTGGTCCTGTCTTTTTGAAACATGCAACACAATGGTATGTTCCCGGAAGAGTTTTGCGCTCTTTGCAAGCTAAACAAGTGATCGTTCCTCGCTACAACAAGGCCAGTTGGGGTGGTAGGAGCTTTCATCACTGTGCCGCTAAGGCATGGAACAGCCTGCCTTTCCATCTTAGAAGCTCTACTGAGCTCCTCCCCTTCAGGAAAGAATTAAAAACATGGCTATTTACATGAGTAATTCCATCTGATTTATCTCCAGGTAGGTAGTGCACAGCGCCAGGACACCCCAAGGTAACAGAGCGCTTTAGAAGTCTCAGTAACATTAACATTAACATACTGACCTCAGTCCTATGCCACAACTATAGTGTATATTATTCCAATGCGCAGAGCCTATACGGAAAATAGGAACTACACTACATGGCGCCCAACGTGTTTGGTAAGGCACTAATTTAACGCTAGATACTGAAGTAACTCAGTCGTGCTTTTCTCAGAGACCCCTACTCCTAATACTCCATAAGACGTCTGGAGTGGGTAGGGTTAATATCCGCCAAAGCTGAGTAGGACGAAAATCCTATGTATTAACTGTTTGGTTTGTTCAACGTTGAAGGATACAGTGTTCCAAAATATTGTGCACCTTATCTTTGTTTCTTTGAAACTTGTTCTACATTTTTCTAAAACAATGTCCCAAAACGGGGATAATAATACCGTGACCGGTGAGGCTACGACTGACCAAGTCGTAACAGCTTTTAATCTTACAGGTTTAAATGAAACCGATGAGGGTGTTATAAACATCCATCCAAATTTAAGGAAAGCCATCACTCTAAAACCTATGAAACAAGGCCTAACAACAAGCGGTGGTAGAGCAGTTTTCGTGATAGAGGCACATGAATCTTTTCAAACAGAGGTATTTTATTGATGGATAGTATTCCCAGAATCAAATCCAGTAACAAAAGTGTTTCACTTCTATGAAGAAGATTAACCACCTGAGGAATATATTCCCTTCGAGGATGTTGAAATTCCACTCACATACCAGGAGCATAATCTCTGGTTTAAAGGCGCCCTAAAACATTACAATCACATTACCAGGAACGGTCCACTAGGTAGACCAGGAGCAACATGGCCGATTTTAGCCGGCTACACACCTATTCCAGACATTGAAGCAATGTCAGACGAGGAATTACTTTATCAACTACAAGAATTAAAAGAATTACACAGTTAAACCACAACTGTCAAAAGGTCCTGTGAAGGACTCTTTTAAACATCTTCTAAAAAGAAGTGGGAAAATAAAAACAACATTCAAGAGAGAAACGTTCTCAATCCCGAGGTAGGTCTCCTCAAAAGGAGCCCTCTGAAAGGAGGTATAACCTCAGGAATAGGGATAATTTGAGAAAACCTGACAGGTATCAAGATACTGATACACGTTCCTCTCATACCTTTCAGATATCGTCACAGACATCTGAAAGAAGAGGACAGTCAGATCACAAAGAAGAACGCGTAAAGTCCAAAGACAAACAACACGTTCAGAAAAACAAACCAAAACCTCAGTTCACTAAGAAGATGGTAGCAGGTCTGAAGATTAAACATGCCGAGAATTCTGAGAACACTACTCAAGAACGGAGAATGGGCTCAGACAATGCTAGACAGTGCAGCAGAAGTAACAATAGCTCGCCAGAACCTGAAGGAACTTCTGGAGATAGTGGACTTGAATGAGTACATCACAGTTGAGACTGTAGACACCAGGGTTAGTACTCCACAAAGGTTATATGAAATAACACTCTGGATGGAGGGAGACATACCAAGAAAAGTGAGAGCACTCATTTGGGAGAAACTTTCAAGGGGTTATGATATACTTCTAGCAGAACAGGACTGGCCACCAGAATTTGTCAGGGAGTGCCCAAATGGCGAAGACATGATTATGCCAGCCTTCTCCAACCATGTTCCAGTATACCTAAAATATACATATGCCAGGAAATGGGCAGTGGCCCAGGCCCCAGCATTATACAAAAACCATGTAGGATGGGATGAGGACTCACCTCACCACAGATACAGTTAAAAAATCAACCAACTGCACAAAGGCAGTGCCCAATTAAGCAAGAAGCTAAAAAACAGGTCAGCGAGATCTTAGATCAACTTGAATACCAAGGAGCGATTGAAACATGCACCTCATCAATGAACAAGCCTTTGTTTCCTGTCTCCAAACCAGATAATACATATCGTCTAGTTTTGGATTACAGACACCTGAACACTTGTTCTAAGATATTTGCAGTGCAAAATGCACACAGTACAGCATTAATAAATAACATTGTGCGTAAACAATATAAAACCACATTAGGCATTTCAAATGGGTTCTTTTGTCAAAACATAGCACCTGAAAGTAGGTACTTGACAGCTTTCTCAATAAGGGGGACCCAGCGTCACTTTTGACGACTCCCTCAAGGGTTCAAGAACAGCCTGGGGTTATTCTCAGCAAGAGTAATAGAGTTACTACAAATTTATGATGAAGAGGCATTACCATATGTCGATGATATCTATCTGACAGACGATGACGTGGATAGGCACTTGAACAGGGTTAATACCATTATACTGGGCTTTGCCTCTGAGGGATACAAATTCAATTGTAAAAAATCAAGATTTGCCCATTTCAATGTCCTTTTCCTAGGATATGAGCTTTCAAGTGAAGGAAAAAGCCTGGCAGCTAACTTTTTAGAAAAGTGTGCGCTGCTCCAACCTCCAAAAACGCTGAAAAACTTACAGTCGATTCTAGGTTTTCTAAATTTTGGAAGAACTTACATTCTAAATTACGCAGAAAGAGTTAAACCTCTCTACGAATTAATCAAACCTGATTTCAAAATCAAAAATTGGATACAGGAACACACAGATATCCTGCGTTCACTTCAAGGTGATATGTTAGCAACAAATCACTTACAAACACGCGTAAATATACACAGTTTAGTGATCCGAATAATTTCGGGTTAATGTGGATTCACCTACTTAACTTTTAATGAAGGTGAAAAAGTACCAATTGCATACAAATCACATTTGTATACACAAGCGGAAATGTGCTTCAATTCGACAGAAAAAATTCTGACAGCAGTTCAAACCTCAGTAGCAAAATAAAGCGCTCTAGCTCAGGGGAAACGCATTATTGTCATGACTCCGGTACCAGCCTTAGAGGCAGTTACAAAAGTGAGCATTCCAAATGCAATAGCTTTACATCCAGGATGGATACTGTGGGTTAATTTTCTTGCTGCAATGGATGTTGAATATGTTTTTGATCCTTATTTAAAATACAAGAATTTCTGCAATATGAACATGAATGTCCTCTGCCTATTGAGATTCTCCCTCTTGATCAGTATGAATTTATAATTTATACTGACGGATCAGCACGACCCGCTACGGAAAGTAAGCAAGCTTACAGTGCAGCGTGCGCAATCGTTAAAGGTCACATGCACGATGGTAAATTCCGACCAATGGTCACTAAAACACAATCTCTAGGAGATTGTGCAGCTCAGCGAGCTGAACTACAAGCATTCAAATTGGCACTTGAAAATACGGATCGCAAATTCCCCACACTTATAGTGTGCGATTCTTTTTACTGTGTTTAATCATATAATGAATATTTACAGAGTTGGCTTCAAAATAGTTTCAAAGATGCAAAAGGTGGCACAATCAAGCATAAAATGCTTTGGGAACAAGTAGTTCAGTTGCGAGATGGACTACGAAACACTCACCTGATACACACGCTGAGTCATCAACGTGATGGCGTTCACGTTGCAGGGAATTCATTGGCTGACGAAGCCGTGAAGGGGGCTGTGCAAACGGCTTCCGTAGCTGCGATCACTCATTCAAAAACGAGAATAGACAGTGAGATATTATTGGCTGTCAATGCGTAAAGCAAAGGCAGTGGTGCAGCGTTACCTAAAAAATTTCCACTGAAATACTCGTACATAATTGTTGCGAACAACGTTCCATTTGCTCGAATCGCTGGAGTGGGGATAGGGTAATTCCAAATATGGAACGTAGATTAGGACTAATCCTAGCAGTACTTGAAGGGATAGCCTCTGCCCATGCAGGTGTTTCTTCCACAGTATCGTTATTTAAACAGAGATATTGGTGGCCCGGAATTAGGAAACAGACCAAAAACTTTGATTTTGGAATGTGAAATATGCCAACAGATGAAAGTCTCTACAGTGAAACATCCTGCTCAGACACCCCTGTTAATTTCAGATAAACCATTAGCTTGTGTTTACCTGGATCACTGCGGTCCCTTGCAAAGGGATGGTAACTATAAATATATCATGGTCGCAGTGGATTCGTGTTCAAGGTTCCTATGGATGTGGCCTCATCCCGAGGGGAATTCTGTTGTGGAAAGGCAAAACCGGGACATGAATCAGTCTATTACAGCTAGAGAATTAGGTTCGGGTGATGGGTGGGTCAAACATCTTTATGGGGTCCAACACTCATTAAACAATTTGCCAAGAAGTTCTCTAGGGGGGGTCACTCCATATGAGGTCCTCTTTGGGACAAGAATGTGGGTTCCAGATCTCGAATGTAAAGGCACAGTGGTGGAAAATAAACCATTTGATATCAAAGATCGTTTGGCTTAAATGAACTAAGATCGAAACAAAGCAACGTGTTCCTGAAGCCAACCACCACTGGGGAAATTCCAGCCGTCCCAGCAAGGCCTGTCTGGATCCCAAAGCTTGGGGATCTAGTCAGAGAGAATATCATGGACAAGAAGGAATTTGGGGGCATAGTATCTAGAAATGGCATTAAAATTATCGCCGCTTTAGCGGCAGAAAACTGCCGCTAAAGCGGTGAGAATGGGCTTGATAATATGCCCTTGAGAATTTCCATACAAGCCCATGTTCTGGTGTCAACATGGGCTTCTATGGGAATTCTCTGCGGCATATTATGAAAAGCCCATTATCGCCGCTTTAGCAGCAGTTTTCTGCCGCTAAAGCGGCGATAATTTTAACGCTGTTTCTTGATAATATGCCCCTTTGGGCTTATTACAGACAACCAGTACCTGTCCTAGCCATCCACGGAACAAGAACAGTACTTCTGCCGCCCCTTGCTGGAAAAAAGGAGAACAGATTTGTATCAATCTGCCTCTTCAAACCACACTGTGTGGCCAATACTAAACAGTAGGCCTTGTGGACTCCGACCAAGTAGCAGACGCACTCCTATTCAAGAGGTTCCAACTGAAAGACTCATCACCATCGAGGAGTCAGCAGTAAGAAATGAAGGACTCAGCAACAATGCTATGGAACTCATTCCTCTTGAAATTCAAATAACAATTTGTCCTGAGACGCCTGTCTACATCAACATAACACATGATCAATTGGTGCCAACGATTTCAACGACTCCTGATGCAATTACAACCATTGACAGAACTGCCTCTGGCTATTTCATTAAGTTTGATACGTTTTCTGAGGATCCAAGCGAACCGGAAACGATGCCAAGAACTTTCAAAAAACGAGCACAAGACCTTTTTCATCTTCTGGAAAAGACTTATTTGGTTTCACCATGGATTGAACTATGGATTATTTCTGGAATATTTTTCTTTCTGCTTTGGCTAGTTTTAGTAATGACTCTGAGCATGCTGATAAATGGAAGATTAATTCACTTTGACACAGAAAGTAAAAATGTGAACTTACTTTTGAAACTACACAAATCTTCCCATCGTGAAACAAGAGACGTGTCAGCAGTGAACATCACAGCCGTTCCTATACAAGATGGTATACTTTGGGACAAAACAGATTATGATATATTCGGCCCGTCGGATCTTTTGAAGATTCCACACTTATTTAAGATTTCATTAAGGGACTTTATTTCTTCCAGTACCTATTCTGATGATTGAGACTTTGAGACTGTTAATAACATGATGTCTGATCTAGAAAGGTCTGCTGCATTCTCTAACCATGAATACTTAGAGGGTTCAACAGACAGCTTTATTGTTACAATCACTATGGTCATCATTTCTTGCATAAATCTGCAACACCTAGAAATGTATTTATGTATAACCAATGGGAACATTGTCCTACACCATCAAGGGGTAGCTCAAAAACGTTTGTAATGAAGTTTCCATATTTTTCAGGGTACAATACATCCAATCCGGAAACTTTTTACTTAAGAATGTGAACAAAACAGGAGCGAAAAATATGTTAACCAATACAAAACAGATATATTCTGCAGCCTTTATTGCCCAACTGTCTGGACAGGGTTTCGACTTTTGGAAAGACACAATTGACACAAAATATGCCTGGGGTACAAAACATTGGCAAGTTCAGGGGATAGAAGCTTTGTTTAGAGCCTGCATCATCCCACAGCAAATAATGTTTTTGAATGACACTGTCCAACAAACGTCTTGCCTTGGGCTACCCAAGAACAGAGACATGAACACACCGTCCATACCTACACCTGCAAGTAATAGCAGTACACAGGGGGAGGTCGAAGTGCATACAATTTTACAAACCAACAGATCAGATCCTGAATGGGAAAAATGGTTGCTCTGGCCCACAGACACAAACATTTGTCAAGAAAGATTCCTTAACCGAATACAGGGTTTTAAAATCAATAAGCCAGACCCACGTTATGTTCAAAGACAGCATCTAGGGATAGTAACAACATACATTGTAGGAAAATTATGCTTTGATTGGCTACAGAAATCTACACTAGATGATGTGAAACAACACTTATCTTTACTTAATGAAGGCGTAGACCGTAGGGATTTCTTGCTAGGTCCAACAAAACCACGTCCAAAACGTTTCATATATGCCAGCATCTATGCTGCTTATAACGAAATATGGAAGGTTACCCAAGCAGACGCCGCAGAAAGAATACGAGAAATATGAAAGGTTGGGTAAAGAATACATCAGGACATCCTGGGATTTACCTTACACACACAGATGTTGGAGTGGGGGGCATGAAGTGTTTTTTAGCAGTACACACTGTGAAAATGCACTGAGCAGTTCACTCATATGTCGGGATGTTAGTACACCTTTTGGGCTTACCTCGTCTACAAGAATTAAATACCACATGGTTTCTGTCATTCAGACCAATCTGGCAAGATTGCATCTTACCTGTTCTACGCTGCCTGCTTTGCAGTGAAGAATGCGTGCTAGACACTCCCATCAATCATGCCAGATATCGATACTCTGCTGGACCCGATTACGGCCCGTGCTCTGTGTTGTCCCCAGAGGCTACTAATCCTGATGACGGCATTTGTTGAGATCTCACAGACGCAACATGCTACTGCTGAGGTATGAGATGGATCAACAGGCCCACAGGAAACATCGGAAACGCACATTGCTACTGGCGATGCTTCACATTTATGTGAAGTTAATCTTCTAAACAAGGTATTCCAACTATCACCGACATCGGTAGACAATCTTTTGTCTACAGGAATAGAGGATTTCATGTTTTACACTGACTTTTGATTCGACTCACAGTGTACCGGGAAAGCTACGAATTTGGCCTTCATTTTTCAAAACAAAGACAAAACCTTGGAACTTTTTCATACAGTTTTTTTTTCCTTTCTTCTCTCTAAAATTAAATTTTTTCTTTTTATGGTGAAGTAATATGCTTAAAGTAGAACTATTCATAGAGAACAGAGGGGCATATTATCAAGGACGGCGTTAAAATTATGGCTGGTTTAGCGGCAGAAAACTGTCGCTAAAGCGGGGATAATGGGCTTGATAATATGCCTTGGAGAATTCCAATGGAAGTCCATGTTCACACCACAACATGGACTCCTATTGGAATTCTCAAGGGCATATTATCAAGCCCATTATCGCCGATTTAGCTGCAGTTTTCTGCCGCTAAACCGGCAATAATTTTAAACGCCGTCCTTGATAATATGCCCCAGACTTCTTTTAACACTTCCAGGGACACATTGTCACCTTTATTCACCACAATTTCATTTATGTACCATGACATGGAATGGCTTTGACCTTTTCTTCTGTAATCGGGAGCCATTTCATCATATGGGTATACATTTCTATTCATTCACTTAGCATCCACTGTAAATATATGCTTAGAATGAAACATCGCTTTATTATGTACAGCACCTTTGTATTTCATGTCTAGCAAACATTTTTTACCGTAAACTTATTTTAGTATGATTTTACAAATCTTTTTAGCAACATGCGGTACTCAGTTTTAAATGTCTAGCATTTCATGTTTAGCATTTAGTATTATCGTTCATTCGAAAGTGGAGTGGGTGTTGTGTTTCGATTTAGATGTCCACACATAGGTTGTCCTAAATCATGTCCTTATATAGGCACAATTCGCAGTGCCCCTATTTAGGCATAGAATCCCAGTCCTTATTTAGGCATTAGAGATGCTATCCAAATACAGGCATGGTCACCTACATCCGTCTATGCCCACGTCACAACGAGATCTTAGAAACTAGACCCTTAAGCCATTGGGACTTTCCCTAGCTAGAATCATTGATTTCTCCAAGAACTCATCTATTATGCATGAACTACTATTCCATAGGAGTTCATTCATGACGTCTTCCTCTGCCCGACTTTACGTCAATGCTTACATTCCTAAGCACCTTCCAGGTATAAATATACCTTCCCTTACCATGGCAAACCACGGCTCAGATGCACAGCTCGATACGGCTCGCCACGGCAAGTTCGGAAGTATTCGAGTCCCCGCCTGACGCACTGACCAGGCGCTGTCATCCCTGCTCGCAGAGAATCCAGCTTCCAGTGTTCTGACTCCCTTCGTAGGGTGTTAGAGTTTGAGACCCAGAAAGAGATTCCCACCTTTCTCATTCTGAGGTATGGAGCTGACTAGAACCTAGAGGGACTCTTGGCATATGCAAATCTATAGCTTACCATACTATAGAATACGGCACCTTGTACTACACTTAGGTTAGGTACACTGGGGTAGAACTATTTAGAAGCATCAAACGAGTATCCACTTTTTAGCCTATGTTATTATGTATGTGTATATGAATATATGTCATAGCTAGGAGACAATGCTGTTGCATTATTATTTCTTCTTACGCTGTACGTATTATATCTCGCATACTGTCTTGCGATTGTAGCAGCTCATATCTCTCACACGAGAAACAAGACTGTTCAATAAATCCTTTCATTGGAAACGCTGTCTATCTATTTCTGTGTAAACTCTGAAGAAAATAAGCATGCACGATTGACTGAGTGAAACTGTTATCTGTTGTTTCCACGATTCTGAGACATGCTCCGATTCTAAGGGAAACAATGTTGTCATGTTTATGCGGTTGCCAGAAACTACTCCCTTCTTGTTTATTTAAGGAGTTTCTAGTGGCCTCTGAGTTTGCTGGCACACAAATTAATTAAGTTTAATGTACTCGATAGAGGCATACTGACCTCAGTCCTATGCCACAACTATAGTGTATATTATTCCAATGCGCAGAGCCTATAAGGGAAATAGGAACTACACTACACTGGCATTGCGTCAATGTCGGGATTTGGTGCATAGGTCGCTAATATCAGCCATGTTGCTCCTGGAATCCCTAAAGGACCAAGCCTTGCTCTTGTTCTTATGTGGGGTAGGGCTCCATTAAACCAGAAAATATGTTCCTAGAAAGTATGCGGAATCTCAGAATCCTCAAAAGGAGTGTCGACCGCTGGAATGTCAACAATAAACAAGAAAGGGACCCTGAAAAAGTTAAGTAGGTGGGGAAGTCAACAGGGAAATCGCAAATATCAAAACACACAATACTTCCCTCATACTTATACATCTAGTATTGACAATAAGTCCATTAATTAGGAACACCCACATTCCAAAATAATTTTTATAAAATAATTTTTAGGTCATTTATTCATCAAAATATATTTTTTGCTTCATGATTATCTATACATTTTTCTTCATTTTCATGTATAATGCATAAGACATCACAAACATTAAGTAAAACACAACATGAGCCCAGCACACAAAATTAGTAGGGAACCTATTGGCAAATAAACCTGTGACCACCCAAACCACCACATGAGGAAAAATACAACAATACCTAACAAAAAACTAAACAAAACAATTATGACAAAATACAATACATGACACAAAGATAACAAAAGCAAGCAAGGAAAAAAGCGCAGACGCTCGTTTCGGAGATCCCATGTATGTCAACAAGCTCCTTCTTCAGGGCGCAATTTATTTGCTTGTTTTAAAGATAACCATCATCTTGGCTGTGACCACATATTCAAATTAATGCCGGGCTTCATTCACAATAAGACTTTGGTGTGTGGGAGGGAAACATAGGATGAATGCTTCGAATAAAGATAATATTTTCAATAACAAAAGGGAGCAGCTAACCATTCCAAAGAAGTCCAAGTATAGAAAAAGTTAGAGACAAGAGATATTGCCACCACCAAATAGGTTTATATAGATATATATACATGAGAAGATACAGGATAGAAAGTGATAAACCAGAAAAAATAGGACTGACCAGTGCCCCCATCAAAAGTCGCATTAAAGCAAAAGGAAAATTATGTAGTGCACCTAATAGTGAACCTCTAAAAATAAAACAAAATATGAACAAAATAGTCCACGTACTTGAGCTCGAATCCAATACAAATAATAATTAAGAAAGCACGAACGGCTAGAGCCTCCTCCAATAAGCGTTCATGAACTAAGGAAGTCAAAAACAAATCAAATGAAAAAATTGAAAGAAATTGTAAACAATTTTTAAGAGTCCAGTGCTATTGCATATAAATGGCCAGTAAATGTCAGTTATAAATTAGGAAAGAGCTAAAACTTCCAAGTAACTACGGGCACCGAATAGATAGTTAAACATAACTTGAATAAGGTGCCTGAAGTACATATTAAACACATGCTACGGCAAACCGAATGGCCAATACACTCAAAAAAGTTCCCACATAAATATAGGTCTACTTTGGGCAATGACCTCCACCTAAATGCATGGCAGAGCCATTAGGCAGAGGGAAGATATATTAATTAAAAAAATACCCAGTCGCCAACCAAGTAGCCAGCTAACTATTGGTATGCCCACAGAAATAAGATGCATATCAGAGAGCAGTCTTTTCGTATGTTGGAAGTTTAGAACATCGAACTACATATACATGCTTACCTGAAGAGAAACGGAAATTGCACATTAATGCGCTTACCTAAAAATAGAAATTACAGGATGACGAATGTCTTCTTAGGAAATGTGGTCGTAGTGTAAAATTGGCTGAAAAAAAGGGGGAAAAAGTATGTCTGTACAAAGCTGTATGGAAAGCTGTCTCCTAGATAAATCATACTAATCCCAAAAACGGTACTTACATAGATATAAGAGACTTTTAGGAGGAGGCCACAGATGTAGTACGAGCAGTTAGAATCAGACGATTAGTCAAAAGGCCATTCCTGGGTTTAAGACGCCAACAAGGCAAAGAGACCTAGATACACGGAAAATATAGGAAGTGTGAGCAGCTGATTCTCCAAAATAAAGAAAGCGAAAAATATATATATAATAAATTAAGAAAGGTAGGTCACTTACAGTTCTAATAAACGTAATAGTTTCGGATAGAATTACTAACACGTCCGGTAATCAGTTAGTTAAACTCAGAACCGCGGGGAAATACTGCCAACGTGGGTACGGTCTGCAAAAAACCACAGAGAGGCCGAGGGAGAAAGAGTTTTAGATGGTAAAACAATGGCTATGCAGATTACTGGTGAGTTAGTGGTAAAGGCGCCCCAAACTTGTACTCACCAGAATACCGCCATCCTCAGTCTTGCAAAATGGGGGTCCAAAGTTAAGAATACGACCTGCGGTAGCGGAAGCTAAAAACGTACATCTTATAAAGGGTAGCACGTACTCGATCAATTAACCAAGTGCATGGAGAGGAAAAAGGGTCCCCGACACAAACAAAGGACTTAAGAACGAATATGAACCTAAATGGTCCCAAGCTACGACTCTAAATACTAAACATAGAAGGTGGACTTAGTAAATGCCAATGGCGCCGTGATAGAACGGGCTATGAATCGAGTTGCCCAGATCGAAGAGGAAAAGTATAGAGTACAAATATTGAGGTAAATGCACCTATATGAAAATATTTAAAAATAGAGAAAAATTAAACCTATAACCAGCCAAGAAAGGTATGAAAGTAAAAACGAGATTAATGATGGGAGACACAATTAGTAAAAAAAATGTATCGAACATTTTAAGTAAACATAAAGACGGCCAAAGGCAAAGAAAATCATACAGAAAAAGTCATCCTGCCAATAGTGCATGAAGTCAATAGGTATCTGTAGTCGGCAAATGGTAAAATAGAGCAGAATATCGGATACTATACAAAAAACTGCATAAAAAAAAGCCTATAATAAACTCAGTACCGTCAAGTGGCGGAATTACAATGTGGCCCGCAAAAAGACCAATAGACAGGGCAAAGCAAGTCGCTCTCAGATAAATGAAACCTGATTCATATAATAGCATTCTCCCAAGGGAGGGACTCATTGAGTCCTTTATCAAATGTCTGTAAGGTGTAAATCCAGAATACCTCCCTCTTCCTTCTCAGGGCATCTATATTGCTATCCTTAGGGGGAAGTATGTGTTCAAATATGATCCAGAGTAAATCTTTCACTGAGTGTCCAAACTCTACCAAGTGAGTAACCATAGGGGCACCAAGTCGTTTGTTGTGAATAGCTGATTTATGTTCGCTGAACCTCACTCTGAACTCCCTACCCGTCTCTCCTACATACCCTTTGTGGCAGGGGCACAGAATAAGGTACACCACGTTATTGATTCTACAATTGGTCATGTTCTTGAATACAAAGATCCTCTTACCCCATTTGAGCTCATGTGAAACAATTGCAGAGTCACAAACGTGGCAGTGACCACATTTATGTGTACCCATAAATGGATTGGTGCCTAAGATAGATTTCTGGGCAAACTTGTCACTCTGTGGCTCCCTTGCTTTAACCAAAGCATTCCTGAGATTGTTGTTACGACGGAATGCAAAGATGGGTTTGGGAAGGGTGCTTTTATGGATATCAGAATTGAGAATGTGCCATTGGGTGTTAATTATTTGTCATAATTTATGATTCAAGTTAGAGTGTGTGGTAACACACACTAGCTTGTTATCAGTTTTGGCCTCCTTATTCTGTAGCAGGTCCATTCTGTCATAATATATCGCCCTTTTGTAAGATTCTTTGATAAGTCTATGTGGATAACCCCTGTTCAGAAGTTTCACCTTCAATTGTTCCGCGTGAAGTTCAAAGTTCTGCATAGTGGTGCAATTCCTGCGTAAACTCAGGAATTGGCTGAACAGAATACTGTCCTTCCTTTTGGCTACACGGGTGATAGCTGGCGTATTGTAACAGGGTATTCCGTGCAGTAGGTTTAGTATAGAGGGAAACCTCTATTTTCTGATCAATGACCTGGATCCAGATCCAGAGGGTATTCCGTGCAGTAGGTTTAGTATAGAGGGAAACCTCTATTTTCTGATCAATGACCTGGATCCAGATGTCCAGAAATTCCATTTTTTCCGTACTCATATTGGGGCATATGCATCAACATTGGCATTTGCGATTCCTTATTAGCGAAAAATAAGGATTCGCTAATAAGGAATAGCAAAAGGCTATGCATGTAGGAATCACTATTCAAATAGCGATTCCTTAACTTTCCTTAATTGCTACTAGCAAATTGCGAGTAGCAATTAAGGAATGCCATCCCAATCATTCCTATGGGCCTGGAATTGGAGATTGCATGAGCAAATAGCGAGTACCATCCCAATCATTCCTATGGGCCTGGAATTGGAGATTGCATGAGCAAATAGCGAGTACCAGTAGGTTCTCGCAAATTGCTCATGCAATTTCAAGGGTGCAAGGGTGTCAAAATGACACCCTATTGCACCCCTGAAATTGATATGTGCACATATGTTGCACACACACATGCTCTAAGGGCATGTGTGTGCGCAACATGAAACTTTGAAAAATGCACAAAAGTGCATTTTTCAAACTTTTAGCAAATTACCATGCAGTTCATCTTCATGGTAATTTGCTCCCCCTATTAGCGAATTCGCTAATTTTTTAACTTTCATGCATTGCATTTAAGGAATCCCAAATTGAGATTCCTTAAATTAAGGAATCTCAATTTGGGATTCCATAAATGCTATCGCTATTTAAGGAATCGCTATTTAAGGAGTCCTTAAATAGCGATTTTTGCTTTTGGGTTGATGCATTGGGATTATTGGGACTAAACTTGAAGTGAGAGTCACACAGGTTGATCCATAGGACAAATTCCTCGAGTTGTTCTTCTTGACCTCTCCAAATAAAGAAAATATCGTCGATTAAACAACGCCAAAGGAGTATATTCTCACTAAAGGGGGCAACTTCATTGAAGATGTACTTTTTTTCGAAGGCTCCCATAAAGATATTAGCCACATTGGGCGCACAAGCTGCGTCCATACTAACTCCTTGTATCTGCTTGTAGATGGTTCTATCAAATTCGTAGTAGTTTTCCTTGAGCACAATAGCCAGGCATTCCAGAAGAAAAATATGGTCACAAGAACTCTCCCCATTTTCTAATGCACTCTTCACAGCTATCAATGCATCATTCTGAGAAATATTGGTATATAGGGCCTCGATGTCCATCGTGAACAAGATGTCAGTATGGGGATTAAAACGGGTGCCCTCTATTTTGCTGATAAGGTGACCAGTATCCATAATATAACCTGAAAGTGTGGATGCCAAGGGCTGCAAATGGACATCCACATACTTAGATAAAGGTTCAGTAAGGGACCCAATTGTTGAAACAATAAGTCTAAAAGGCGGTGGGGTAAGGTTCCGCTGACATCATCGCTGGAATGTCATTATGTAAGCAATAATGAAACGTTTTTGTTACAGCTTCTGCTGCTGGAAATATAACCCATGAGTAGAATACCTCTGTTTTGAAATCTTCATGTGCTTCTATCAGGAATATTACTACACCTCCTCTGGGTGATAACCCATGTTTGAGTAGTTTAACTGTCAGAGTTTGTCTCACTTTGGCTGCAATTTGGATTGCATCTGCATCTTCCTCTGATTCTGGAAGTGGTTGCTCTAGTGGGTTTAAGGTTGGAGTAGCCATTGTGTATGGAACACAGACTAACTGTCCAAGTAAAGGATGAATAGGTTTTATGCACAATTTTGGAAGTTTTCCTTTCAAGCTTGATTTAACCTACAGCCAATACATAGGATATCTCGCCTACTCAGCTGTGGCGGAGTTTTTCCCACTTGCTCAATACGTCTCTGGGTTTTGTAAGTACGGTCTCCGAGAATAAGAAGAAGTACGACTGGGCTACTCAGATTCTACTGTTGAGTAAGTGCACCTTCAATATACCGCGTTGGGCGCCATGTAGTGTAGTCCCAATAGTACCCTGTCATGCAGGACCTACAACGTTTACGGATAACATATACTGTGGGACTGATGGCAGACTGACTCTGTACACACCCACCGCATATATTAGCCTATGGTTCGCTTTAGCAAGTTCGCAGTGCCACTAGAATCTTCTGCTATCAGAGAGATTAGTTTTTGGCAACCTTAGAACAGAATAACCTCAGACTCATGGAAACAATATATTACTTTTCACCTAGTCACTTGTGCTTGCTTGTTTTTGCTCTCAGAGAGATACAGAGAAGAAACAGTCGAATGTGTTTACAATAAGAATTTATTGTACAGTAGTTCTTCTCATGTAGAATATGTGCGCTGTTACAACTGTAGCACAGTTTCAATAGTCATGAACATATACATGAATAAGAAAATGCATTTATAAAATGATGTGCATACTCCTGAAATGCCTGACTGGATGTACCTAGCATGTGAGTAGGTGATATATAGCCTAAGCCTAAGAGCTAAGAATCCCACTAGGCTTTAGCCAAACCCCCATACCTGAATAGTGAGAGTGTGGGACTTCGTCCTGGACTTTAGCTGGACACCCCGCAAGGGATCTTCAGACCACTGTCAGCTGGAGCGATGGCATGCCGGAGCTGCAGCGTCTCTGGTCAGTGTGTTGGCTGTGAAGTCTCGGGTCCCTCCTGCTTTCTGATAGCAAGAGGTACTGTATTTATACAATCTATGTATGTGTGTTACCCTTTGTTCAGTATGAGGATGACCTTTAGGTATTAAACCCTGTGCGTCGATGGGAGAGGTGATGTTTACCTCGTGGAGAGTGTACTCACTAATTATTCATAAGCGCTAAGGATGATGTCTTAGCAATATCGGCTGGGAAAAACCCACCCTCGGCATGGAACTGGGTGAAAGGTTTAGTCCATAAAAGGCTGCAGTCCTTATAAGGCATGATGTCCCTATAAGGCATTCTGTCCTTATTTGGAGTTATGTCCTTATAAGGATCGTTCATATGAAATAATGGGAGCTGATGTAGGGAAAGTGTACGATGTTCCCTGGACCTATATTAGGGTACCGATATGAACTATAACAGTACAATCTGTTGGATTATTTGTTGATTAGTTTTGCCAATATAGATTTTCGGGCAAGGGCAAATCACAGCATAAATCACATTTTCTGTTTTACAATTAGTAAATTCCTTATGTTTCCATTTAGTGGTATTATGACTAAATTCCCTTCCTTCAATCGTGAATTCACAAGCGGAACAATTACCACACTGTGGTGGCCCTCAACAGGTTTTAATTTCCATTGGGCTCTTAAATCGCCCTTCTGACGACGTGAAGACATATCAGCTCTAAAAATGTGTTGCCCTAAACTTGTGTTTGTTTTCATGGCAAATAATGGCCTCAGAAATGGGCATTCTAAATTTTTTTAAAGATGTCAGTTCTTTTAAATGATTTGCTGGAACTTGTTGGTGTCAGGGCCAAAGGTGGACACACACACAAGTCTCTCCAGAGGCTGCTTGACTTTTTGGTAATTAACAAAATGTAACAGACTACAGGAGAGAACAATATGCTTTTAAAGTTATTCTACATTCAGGTAAGGGAAAATTAGACTTGAGTCCGGTGGCAAGCCACGCCTACTGAAAACGATAAAAAACTTATTTAATCTCACACTGCAAAAATGTAAATCACAAGTCTCTGCACACCAGCCAAACTACACCCAGGCCAGAAAAATATGTCACTATCCTTTCTGATTCCTGCTGGGGCATTTCTCTCATCCGGTGGCTTTCCACTTCAACGCCGTACCTATGCATTTAACAAGGAACAGAGGCAAGCATAAGCAAGTTTCCGAGGAGCCATGCCTGCTCTACTGCACATGACTGAAGCCTGAGCTTTGTTTCACCAATACATCCTCAACAAGCATTTGCAATGCATTAGATCTCCCATTTACGCAAGTTTAAGCTATTGGCATTGTAAATGACAATGCCTTTTATTTATGTTTTAAAAACCAAAACATAAATAAAAGACATTGTCATTCACAATGCCAATAGCTCAAACTTGCATAAATGCAAGACCTATTGCATTTCAAATAATTGGTGGTTGTTGTGGTGGCCTGGCCATGTGGCAGGCGGCCATTTTGTGAAGGTAGCCAGTGTGCTTCTGCATTAGGCCTGCAAGCCTTCTTTGTGGTGCCCATGCCTTGTTGTTTATTTGCATGCAATTTTTTCTTCTTTTACCCAGCAAACAATGCATCACATTTCACTACATTTCCTAATAAATTTGCAATATTATTCATTTGAATTGATTCACTGTGTGGCCAAGTCTGCCAATGGGTTATCCAACCAATAGGCCTAGAGCTACTCATGGGTGCATGAAGCAAATGTTTCTGTGGTGTCTGTTGAATTTAAACATCATTTAGGGCATGGATGGCATTGGATTGAATAGCAAAATGTGATTTTGTGGGGTATTTCTCTTTTTTTGTGTGTGTTAATTAAATGTATTTGCTGGATGTGTGTGGTGTGGTTGTTGTGTAACTTGCAAACCTTTTTTAGCCCTGTGGATTTTCGTTTTTGCATTGTTTCATTAAAGCTGTGTTGTCTAGCATTCCTCCTTTGTCTGGCCATATAGGTCTGCTTGAGTTCATTGTTTTACAGGCTTCCTGCTTGTTGTGACTGTGAGTGACCATGTTGCTGGTGGCCATTTTGTGGTGGTAGTACTAGTTAGTGTGCAGCTTTTGCCAGAGGCCTGCATGTCTTTCCTTTGTTCCTCTTGGCTTACTGCTTCCATCCCCATTGCCAGCTGTAGCTCCCTGAATGCTGCATCCCACGTGATTCACAATGCCAAACAGATTCAATTACATTTGTATTTTTGTTTTTGTTCTTCTTCTTTCCTATCCTTCCTGAATGCACACAGTACACCATGAAAGCCCTTGTTGTCAAAGTTTCACAAATGACTATACTGTTGTTATTTTTTTAATAACTAAACTGAGTTAATAACATTTAATAATATTAACAATAAGTTACAACACTAACAAGTGTGACCACACACTAAGTTATATATTATTAATATTTTATTTTGTTTGTACTAGTAGTTATGGAACAAGAACAACAAATGCCACATTTCACTGATGTTCTTGTGATTTCTTTTCCTTTAGGTGCACAAAAGGCTGAGGAGGAGATGTCATCATCACCCGTTGTACTGCCAGACAAAAGTCCTGCTGCGCACGATGTCACGTGACGTGTGACCACAGACAGACATCTCTTCAACTTGTGCCACTGCATGCTGCTAACATCTGAAGAAGATGGACCCAAAGAAAGGTACCAGGTCCTCCAGTACCAAGAAAGTTGCCAGTGAGAAGAAGGAACTGCCACTTACCAAGACTGGTGTGTGGGAAACAAAAAACTGCGCCTGAAGCAGCGGTGTTTGGAGAGCAAGCTCAGAGCAGCACCCTCACATCAGTGGACCCATCCCTTAAACCTAGGCCCAAGCCCTTGTCCCTCACAGAGGCAGGCAGCCTAATCACAACAACGTCAATGAGCAGTGATGTTAAAATTGACTTATCGTTATCGCAAAGTAGTACCCAATCAATGCAGGAAACTCAGATAAGTGGACAACAACAGCTGCAACAACAGCCGCAACAACAGCTGTAACCACCTCCCACAATAGTAGTTGTTCCTCCCAAAGTAGGGGCAGTTCAGGAGATAGAACTTCCTGCAGAGGAAGAAGGGCAAGCCACTCTTTCAGAAGATCCATTGTCTTCCAGATCCCCAGCAAGGAAAAGAAGGGTTAGTCCATTTAGTTCTTCTACAAGCCCCCCTTCTGATGATCTAGATGACAATTGAATGCCCCCACCTCAGTCAGAGAGTGAGATATGCCATGAGAGAAGGCTAGGGAAAAGAAAGGTTTTAGAAAGCCTTAGAGTTATGAAGGTAGATGTGGAAAAGGAAGATGATGACGAGCCAGTCATCATCGTGGACATTAGTCCCGCCCCAGTGGAGACTGACATTACCCCATCCCAAATTACTGTGAGGGATGTGGCATGGATACGAGCAACACAGATAACATTAACACCACCTGCAGCTTCCATATTTGCATTTGCAAAGGCCCAGGCCCAGCAGTGACCTCATGCACAACCACCTCAGTAGAAGTAGGTACTGCATCTGCAGAGAGTCAAATTCCACCACGCCCACCTTCCAGTTCATCCGGCATTGCAAGTGGCACCTTCAGCAGCACCAGAAGGTTCACCACCCCAGTTTGGGACTTCTTTTTTGAGTTAGCACTAAGGAGGAGAATGTTGCTATATGCTCCATTTGTGGACAAGGTATTAGTCAGGGTAAGCTTGGTACAAACTATGTTTCTGGAGGCCCAAAAACCATCTTAAAGGCCAAAAAACTCCACCCATTGCTGTTGGTGGTGATGAAGAAGTAGAAGATACGATCGCGGTGGAAGGTGAACAAGAGTGAGATATTTTCTCCGGTACACAAAGTAGCCATGTCCCCAGAAGTGCAGTGGTACTGCCCACATCCTCATCAGTCTCAGCAACATCTCAGTGGCACAAGAGTCAGGCTGAGACATTAAGGCAAGAGAGTACCGCAAAGAATAAATGTGCGGCATTGAGCCTAACAACAACTGGCGTCAAGAAGTCACCTGCATCAGTGGCACCAGAAAATAAAATAATCCAGCCTACCATTCTCAGCATGTTTAGGTCGGAGGGGCAGTACGAACGCAACCACCCAACGGCCCTTTTGTACAATGCGAATCTGGCTAAAATGTTAGCGCTGGACCGCGTCCCTTTTTCTTTTGTGGAAGGGGTAGGCTTTCTTGAATTTGTGACAGCCATCTGCCCAAAATGGAAGGTTGCCAGCCGGTCCTATTTTGCCAGAGTTGCTGTTCCAGCACTGCATCATGATGTGCTGGAATTGCTTGGACAAGCTTTGCAGCAGAGTGTTGTTCACACTATTCACCTGACAACAGACATGTGGAGCAGTTGTCAAGCTACTGATTACATATGCATCACTGGACACTGGATCTCTTTTGTGGGGGTTAGAGAAAAGATATCTGCAGGTGCTGACACTGCTGATATTTTTAATGCCACTCGTAAACATGCAACTGTAGCCATTTTCACCATGGAGAAATCTCATACTCCTGTAAACATTTTGGAAGATTTTAAGAGCAAGGTCTATGAATAGCTGCACCCAAGAGGGCTTAACATTATTTTTGTTGCCACGGACAAAGGCAATAATATAGTTAGGGCCATGTACGATGGTGGCTATTTCAGGGTCCTATGTTTGGCGCGCTGCATTAACTTTATTTTTCATGACTTTCTGAAAGATGAAGACCGAGTCAGCAGCTTACTGACCACCTGCAGAAGAATCTGCACACATTTCAGGCATTCTTTTAAAGTCCAGAAGCAGCTGGGGATAATTCAACATGAGCATAGAGTGCCAGTAAAAGCACTCATCCAGGAGGTGTCAACACATTGGTACTTAACTTATTACATGCTTGAACATCCGTTTGTACAGTACAGAACAATCAATGAATATGTCATGCAAAGAGGGGATGCTACTGTGAAAGGCATTACCATTGAGATGGACCAATGGGGCTTAGTTAAATGCCTGACAGAAATGCTACTTACTTTAGAACTCTTCACACGTGAAGTCAGCAAACTATCCCATTGTTGTACATGCTACAGGAACAGCTGAAGGGGGTGTCTGCAATGTATGCAGGTGTGGCGGAAAAAAGAAGCATATGAGTTGATGGAGAGCCTAACCCTTCTCTTATCAAGGGTGCAAAGAGACATTGTGTCATCCAACCATTACATTTCTGCCACAATTCTGGATCCATGGTACAAAGTAGTACTGAACACTAACACATTGATTCCTTTTCAGAAGTGGATGTTGCCAAGTACAATACTTGGATAGCTGTGGAAGCCAGTTGATTAGAAAAAGAATGGCTGGCAATTAGAGGCCCACTACTCCAGGCCACAACAAGTACTGCAGGGCAGCCGGCGTCAAGTTCAACTTCAGAGCCTGAAGGCAGTGTGGTTGGTTCACAGCAGCCAATACCACCAACACCAAGAACAACATCAACAATAACAAGAACAGCTGTATCAGCTCCACCAGAATCGGCACAGGCATGGTTTCTACAGCAAGGGCTTGTTAGGTCCAGTGCTGAAGCTAAGGCAAAAGAGGCTGAGCAAAGCGGAGCACCCATGAGCATTGAGCGGATGGCCCAGGCCTATCTGGATGACCCAACAGAGGTCTACATTGATCAAAACCCATTGCTGTATTGGTATTGGAAAAGGCGCCAATGGCCAGTGCTCAGCATGCTGGCGATAAACTATCTGGCTTGCCTTGTCGCAAGTGTCTCTTCTGAGAGTGTTTTCAGTGCTGCTGGTGCTGTTGTAACAGTGAAAAGGACCATTCTCTCACCTCAAAACGTGGAAAGGTTAACCATGATCAAAATGAATCAGCACTTTATACCACTGGATTACACCATACCTAAAGTAACACAGCATGAAGATGATGACGGCGAATTAGGTCATGGAAGTAGTGTGTTAGATGACCTACTTCTGGGTGAACCACCAGAGTTTGAGGACGAGCTCTACTTCCTTGACAACTAGGCTTTCAACGTGTTACTTTCTTCCTCATTTACTTTTATTATTTGTGTGTATCTCTGTCATTCTGGTTTGAATCACAACAAATCCATCACCACTGTTTTACTCTTTTTATTGCTGTATTGGATTTGCAACTGTGTGAATTTACTAAAAGTAAGTCCACTCCTTCTATTCGTGCTCCATCCTGACTCACCCTAAATCCATTTCCCTCAAGCCAGACATCGGATGGAGAACAGTGCAAGAAATGTGTGCCTGCCTCATCGAGTTCCTCCAAAGAACATGACTATGACTATTCTCCTTTCCGAGCTGAGAGGGTCTGCCCCTTAAGAACAACAGGTATGATGGATGGCATGCATTGGACGCTGACTCTGAGTGATTCGTGTTTGTGTTGTTGTTGTGCATGAAGTGTACTAGTATTTAATCTACGCTGTAAAAGTGACACAAGTCAATGATTCGTTTCTTGTTGTTTAGTAACAAAATTGTACTTCTACTGCAGGTTGATCCATTGCATTTTTGAATATGGAATCTGGACTCACTAGGTACACTACAGACTGAGTTTGACAACATGATGATGATAACCATACTAAACTTATCGCAGTCAGTCAGTAGGATTGGAGATGATTGATGGAATAACTCGGGGTGTTTCATGAAGTGGCCTAAAAGATAAACAAGTCAACAAAAATTGCAGCAGACCAACATGTCTGTTTACTGGTGGAGTCAACTGTAGTGGTATGACTGACAGTGGTGCATTGATTTAGTTACTTAATTTGGAAAATGCTATGTTGCTGTATATGTGTGCTCGGTCTGGATCAAAATCTGAGCTTAGTGGAGGTTGGGTGGGCGCCGTGGGCCTCCTCTGCCCTGTTGTTGTTGTAGGTTAATGCTGGACACAGAGTAGACATGATGATTTAGACATGCCACCTCTGAAAGTGTTCTTGTTGCACTCCTCAGTAATTTACACATTTTTTTTCAACATCCCTTTTGTTTTTCCATCTACACTTACAGGCTGGCCTTTACCCTGTGTTGCTATACTGGGGAAAACAACTCACACTTACCTTACCAATCCGCATCCGCATCCGCATCCGCATCCGCCAGGCAGGCAGTGGCACCCAAGATTGATGGACAGAGCATCCATGGAAGGGAGAACCATGAGGAATGCCGAGATGCAACTCCCCAATTTGACCAAACATACAGTAACTTAGTATCATTCATCATCTTTTAATGAATTTGATTAATTTTTACTCTTCAATCATTAAGACTGTGTGTTGTTGTTTATTATATTTGCTGTTAGCTTATAATTGATCCCTACAGCTATTTTTTATGTAATTTGAGTCTCTCTGAGGGCAGACAGGCAAGACATAATAATAATAATTAATAATATACTGATGCCCTGGACTGTCTACTAGTCTAGTTAGTACTGTACTACTTAGCATTAAACATCAAGTCATTATCATGCATGCATTTCTTTTGTCTCCCTTAACCGATTTATGAATATGATGGTCGTCTGCCAAGATTGTGTGTTATTGTCCATGTGTTGTATTTGTCTTTGTCAAACCTTTCCCTCAAATACCCTATCTTAACCATTCATCAAACCATAACCCTCTTCCCCGGGCTGTGTGATTTATATTTTGAGGTGTGATTAAAATTGATTTACACCAATAATTGATCACACACTTGCTGGGGCGGATGTGGTGAAAGCAACACTAACTCAAGGTAGGGCGACAATCTTCTTCTGCTTGCCCACCCATGCTGAATATTTGCAAGTCAATTTTTTTTCAAGCGGAACATAATGCATCATAATTGCCGTCATTGATTCATCATCCTTACAGCACTAAAGGTTACGCTTGTCCACTTCATAGGTCGAGTCAACTACAGTTTGTAACTTGTACCAGGCTATCCCCGCCACCATTATGTTTTATTTTACTTTATCATTGCTAATAATTATGGTTTCTTGTTTGGCAGTCTTCTTGTGTACTGTACTTCATTGTACTACTCCTTCCCGAGTCTACCTCAGGTGACTGACTGTCTAATTTTATTTTTTTGCAAAGGCTACTGCCAGTGTCTACTACTACTACCACCACCACCATGGCATCTTGGGAAACCCAACCATCATCATCATGCAGCCATCACTTTGCATAAGTTTAAAAAACATCAATCACAGGTAAGAGCGGAAGTTTGGGGGAGGCATAAATAATAATATGAAAAAAATGCAATCATTCACACACCCACACTATTTCTAGTCCAGTTGCAGACTGCATAGACTAGGAGGAGAGATTGACAGTACTAGCAGGACAAGTCACTCACAAGTGAGGGTACCACATCTATCTGTGCATGTGTTACACTATCAGCAGATTATTTAAATCAAAAACTGTCTGAGGAAACCGTGTGAAGAAAAAGAGTGACCCCCACAAAACATTTACATTGTATATAAAGTTTAAGTGACTAACAAAATAAACTAATGTAAAAATCCCACAATACCTGACCCATCCTTCTCCCTAACCGCAACCAATGTCCAAAGATAAAGAAAGAGTCCAACCAATGTCCGGTCAATTGTCCATATTAAATAATAAAAATAGACCCCAACTTTTCCCCAATGCAAACACTGAATTCCCACCCACCCAATTTTTTTTTTTTAAAGGATCAATACGACGGAGTTCTCTAGCGGTGGGCTCGTCGCTTGTTACCCTCAAGGACTTTTATCCACTGCTCTAGGCGTGCCACCCGGAGGAGCATGCGGCGCTTGAAAGATTTACAATTGCACCACGGGGGGGCAGCAGTGTTGAATGAAGCACAGTGGGCGGCTGCCAGACCGCGGTGCTGTACCACTGGGGGGGCCTGGCTGGGACCCGGGGCACTGGAGGAGGCTGGAGCTGCTGCCGTCTCCTCCTCCTCCGCCGCCAGAACTACCAGCCACTGATATTCCTTGCTGATGGACCCCAGCTTCCGGCACTGGGCCATGACTGCCGACTCCTTCCTGTATGGTTTTGCTTTTTTTGGTTGGGAAGGAGTAACTATATCAAGATAGAAAAAAGACTATTGTAACCAATACTCTTAGCAAAACAGTAACACAAAATGATTTCTGCATATAGTGGCACAGTGGCACTAGCAAGCACAGTACATAACATTTGTAGTGTCCTTCCACTTCCTCAGCCTCTAACATTTGTGGGAGTTTTAGGCATTACTGCTACTAGACACTATAGAGTACACCAGTCTTCTTCTTTTCTCTCTTGCTTAGCTAAATTAACCTTGTTTTAGCCTGCATGTCAGCTCAGTCAGCTGGCGCCCTAGTCAAACACACTTGTGTCGCAGACCCACGTTATTTTTATTTACTACTCTCTGCAGGTGGGGAAGCTGTAGTTTACAACTACTCAATCATCTTATTTTTCTATTATGGGTGGCCATACTCTGTTACATCAAGGGCAACTGCTCAATTTCACTTTCACCCTGACTACTACAGCAAGGCAGATGATATCTGATCCAAATGATCATTGATTATATATGGGATGACACATGAGGTACTTTTGATTGATTGTGTAACCATGCAGCTGATAGGCCACCCATGGCAGGCTGACACAGTCGAAAATAAATGACATAGGTAGGGAGTGGGCCTCAGAGTCGGAGGGAGGCACTTGATAACATACATACACAATATATATGCTGTGCTTGCAAACTACTGTGAGTCAAGAGAGTATTCTGAAAATACAACCTTGAATCGAAAACCTTGCATAAAAACAGTCCTGTTGTTTCTCTTCCAAGCGATTTTATATACATTGCATTGCTCTTCTAGCCTCATATTTTTTCAATTCTAATCTTCTATTATTCTCCTTGGCTTTGCTACTCTGGTGCGGTTTATTTTTCTTTTACATTCTCTTTAAAGACTCTTCATCCAGTGACTGTCTCCACCTATGCTATGATGATTGAATACTACCCAGGCATCCATCCATTCAAAGTAAACATGTCTATCATTCTTCTTAATCTCTCAAGAATCCTTAGTTTCACCAACAACATACAATTTTTATTTTGTTTTTAAACCACCACCCATGCGTTCTTCCTTCTTTACTTGCCTTTGAGCTTGACCCATGAAAAACCCCGGAGGAATCTTCCTATCACCCATACAGTTTCACCCACCCAGGCAGGCATCTTTTCTTTCACCTTCCACCTATCCTTCAACCACCCATGCATCTGATTCCTATCAGCCATATATACATCCCACGCATCCTTCTCTGCCAGTC
The DNA here is from genome assembly GCF_964204655.1 of Triturus cristatus. NCBI lineage: Eukaryota > Metazoa > Chordata > Amphibia > Caudata > Salamandridae > Triturus > Triturus cristatus. The sequence goes on along the minus strand of NC_140593.1, from coordinate 257,411,503 downwards.
ATATATTACATTTCGCCCGTCCTTCCTCCTTCCATCCTTCTTTCCCTTTTTGTTCAACCCATCCATCAAGGTCGTCTGACTCTTAGTCTTCTCCATAAAACTTTCCCAGCTGACTTGAAGTCAGATAGAAGAGGCCATTAGTTACTCAACTCCCACCACTAATGCTATTGCTCTAATGCTAAGTAAAGGGTGTCTTCTTCTTCAACCGTTGTTCACAACTTAGTCTCTCTCAACATACAGTGTACATCTTTGCAGCGAGTGTGTAACTATTGTCAATAAGTAAGGAATATAAGTATTACTTACCACCGCCTGCCACTGCTACTAGCTCACCCACCCCTGCGGCAGCTGCCGCATCCGCTGCTCCCTCCTGGCTGGTGTCACCTGCCCCGCTGCTGGCCCCTGCACAGGTGGTCGGTACGCCTAGAACAAAATGACACATTTTTTAGATGTCATATACGCCTTTCCCTATTTATTCTTTTTCACTAGCAAGATTGAAAAAATAGTTAAAATACATACATACACCACATACATCACTAGTACAAATCGAGTACTAGAGTAGAGAGTAGACAGTAGTAGTATGTCCAATCCTATCAAAAATAGTAAAATATCTTGTTGGGCATTTTGTTGGTGGCAATTGTCGAAAAGCCTCTCAAGAAGATAAAGAAGACTAGAAGAGGACAACCCAAAGGACCGGACTCAGTGGCTAGAGCTATTGGTGAATCTGAGTTTTAAAACTTTTTAAAAATAAAGAGAGGCCAACTGGGTAAGCGTAGCTACAGACAGACTAATAGTAGTAGTCAGAGCAGAGGAATTTAGAGGCAGGGATAAAAAGAATTTAGAAACAGATAGATTAAAAAAAGATTTGGTAAAAAATAGAATTAGGAAACGGAAATAATAGTTTGGAAAAAATAAGGTGCAGTTAAAGTTAGGGAAATACAATTATTAATGTTAACAACAGGAGGACTTACTGGGGCCAGCAGCAGAACCCTCTGTAGAGGAGCGGTCCTGGCCCTGGGAGGCATCTTCTCCAGCTCCCGCCTCAGACCCCGTCTTGATTGGTGTGAAACATATAAAATATTTTTTTAAACGCTCCCCAAAACAGTTTTGGAAACAACAATTGTAATAAAATTGACCTATCTAATCTGATCGACTAGTAGTATAGTGGGATTCGCAGTCCATCTAGTTGTTATTTATTAACTAATCTAGTGTTCCTTTCTGATTCCAGAATCCTAAACCTAAGTACCACCTGACCTAGCCCATCTATTCCAAAGACATTGGAAATGAATTGCCAAAAATATATGTGCTTCTTCTAAGTTTCAATCTCATTCGAAATCATCAATTAATCAACCGCCTTTGACGGGCCACTTGTTCACTAAGTGTACATTTCCATTTATTTTAGTGCTCAAAAATGCATAGATGGACATGTGCATAAATTTGCATACACCAAATTGTTGGTTGGTAGCTGCTGATGTGCTGCTGATGACTTAGTTGCTCTATCACTAACTGACAAACTACAAAAGGTTCTACTAAAGACTGGAGTCAGCACTCAGCAGCATGTGACGTAATGGAGGATGTGTCACGCAGACCACTAAAAAATTACCAACTAATACTAAGTAACTAAACTACCTATCAATCCACCACTATCTAAGTGACAGGAGGACACAGGAAAGGACAAGAGTCTCTCCAGCATTACCTAACTTAAGTTCTCTAAACTCTCTTACATAATCAGCCCAAGCGAGCGCAAAGTTGCAAACAAGTAAGATTAGTAGCGCCGAGTACCTGTCTAGAGTCTAGAAGAATAACAATCACAGAAGATTTTTAAGCATAACTTACCTGCATGTAAGCAGCAGCATTCTTGCTATTTGGGCAAAAAATAATATTCGCAATAACAGTAACACAGAACAGAACACACAATACTACTATAAATAGCTACTCACCAAGGAACTCAACATCTAGCAGGTCCAGCAGGTCCTCCTCCCGGTCCAAGATTTCTGACCACCGGTGGGTCAGCTGACTATGGGTGTGCCGGAACCTAGAGCAGCAAGACACTGCCCGGTGCACCCTCGCCCACTGGTGGTGACGCTCCTGGGTAGCGTAACTGGAGCCGGGCCTGCTGCCTGTTGCCAAGTTTAAGGGGAGGTGGCGCTGAACAAAAAAAAAACAAGGGCAGCCACCTCCGCCTTGGTGAAAAGGACCCGGGCTGCACCCCTTCAGGGAGCTGTCTGCCGCAAGGAACGTGGTTCTTGGGTGCAGGCACCTTCCCCTTACTATTGGAGGTAACCTTAGCCATGGTTCTGGATGGGTGAGGGTCGGAAAAGAAAATGTAGGAGTAAAAAATAAAATCAGGAGAAGAAGTAGGAGAGTAAAAAAGCAAGTTGTATAAAAACAGTAGAAAAAAGTAAAAAAATGCAGTAAAAGTAGAAATGAAACACAAAATATACACGTAGGGAGAGAGAGGGATAGATAATTAAAAAAAAGATCAGAAAAACTGTGTAAAAACAAAGGATTGAAAAGATTAGAGATGGAAGAGTAACAGACCCCAGAACCATGCAAAGGGTAGGAAAACAAGATGGCCGTGCCCATTGATGACCGCGTGGTGAAGTTTGCGCGATATTTCCCCCCAAACACGCAATCCGCGTTGCGGAATGTCAAAAACATCTCTCAAGCATGCGCGATTATACGCGAGCAGGCAGAACAAGCAACTCTGCATGCTCGCGTAACTCCGTGTAGTGTTGCAGAGTTTGTTTGCAGCTTCGTGTAGCCTCGCGTAGCGCAGCTACGCAAACTCCGCCCGGGGTTAATCTTGTCCAGCAGACCTTTCGTGGCTCCTCTATCTGGTGCACCCTCCATTGCGGTTGGCCTAAACTCTTGACTTTGCCCCTGTGCAGTTATACCAGATAATCCCCGTAGGCGCTTATTGCCTCTAAGTGCTACTTTCACTTTTATTCTTTAAAATTCATATCTCGACTTCTACTTATTGGATTTTTTTTGCTTTGGTCTTGTTTTATTTATAAACTCATAACCTGTTGTTCTTACCTAGTGTGGAGTGTTTTTGGTGCTTTAACTGAGATACTGTTTGAAGTGGTGCACAAATACTGGACACAGTGCCTCTTAAGTTCAGCCAACCTGCTCTGTGCCAAGCTACCTGTGGCTGAGCAAAGGTTAAATTAAAATGTGTAGCTCACTTACCCTGACTAGGATTGTGGTGCCTGCTTGGACAGGGTGCATAACTCTCCCAACCAGGAACCAAATTTATAACAGGTGTTATGACTTTGTAGTTTAAATGTGAAAATAGCACCAAAATACTGTTACGCGTAAACTGCTGTCATGTGGTGCACTTGACTGGTGCCCAGGTGCAAGCTAAGGTTGAATGCAATGGAGCAGATTTAGGGCCCAACATATATGTTGGCAGAAAGGGTAATCTATTGTAAATTAGTACCCTTCCCACCAATATAATGGTATGCGCCGCAGATTTACAAGCAGGTGGATATTTGGTGCAACCACGGCAGAGACTATTCTACCTCAACGTAGTTAGACCCCTCTGATGGCCCAGCAGAGTCTGGGCCACCTGAGACTAACCTGTTTGTCCACCCACCCAATTTAGATGGGCGTACATATAGGTCAGTTCTCACTGCCCATTACTGACAGGATAGCACTGGTGGTAAGGGGCAGAAAAAAACTGCAAAATTACCATGACAAGGGGTGCATTGTTTTTTTTATTTTCAAAAATAAAATTCTACTTTGGGGGTTTGTTTTTGAAAATGAAAAACATGCAAAGTTACAATGCTTTGATAGGAACCTCCTTGACAACGGTTTCTGCAATGCGATAAATGTCTACTGACCTGACGAACATGTATAAATTTGGTATTCAAGACATCCGTTAGGGTGACAGTGTAAAATACTCCATAGACCTAGTAAAGGACAGCCAAGTCTTTCCATATATAAATCGGGTCTTTAGTCTTTGAAATGGAGGCAAAAAATCCTGAGCGAGGCAAGGAAGCATACTGTGGCCAAAGAGGGCTCCACAATGGACGAGGTCTTGGTGAAGCTATTGAATTTTGATGGGAAAGCTCAAAGAGGAAAAAATTTGAATTCCGCTGTCAAGAACGATTTCTCACTGGCCTGATATTTTTCGTGCCTTGCCTGGTGAAGATTTCTACCTACAGACTCAGTCATTGTTTCTGAGCTCAGATTCTTCCAGTGAGACAAGGCTGTAGGCTATAGCCAAGGTGGGTTCTACAAAGCTGGATACCTTTTCTGTGTGGTCCCACTGAATTGAACGTACTGCTATGAAAATTACTAGTGGCTGCAACCTGAATCGTAGGTGCAGTTGCAGATCACCTTCATTAACTGAGCTTGACAGGTTGGCCATGGTCCTCCTATGATGTTCGGAGAAAAAAGTTTCTAAATCTCAGGTTTCAGAAAAAGTTTGGAGAAGTATACTTTTGTAAACCTGGGCAGAGACCTCCGCTTCGCCCGTGGAGTGTGCGGAGATTTGCCTCCACCGCGTTCCACGGAGAATGTGGAGAAGGAAAATCTCCACACACTGGAATGTGTCATCCCCAGGCTGCCCTCCTCCTCTTCCTCACTGTCTGGGTAAATCTTTGAAAAAACTGCGCATTCGCAGGGTGTGTGCACATGCGCAGTTTTCTCAAAGAATTACCCAAGATGGCAAGGAAGAGGAGGAGGGCTGCCCAGGAATGCTGCATGCCAAGTAAGTGATTTTACTTTAATTTTCAGTCATGTAGAATTAATTGTTAATATAGGAGAGGTGGAGGCAGGTGTCATAGCGGAGTTCCACAGAGTTTATTCACAACTCCGTGGACCACCGCGTAGCCCCACTAAGCCCACTATGCCCGGCATTATACTTTTACACCTGCAAGGGTCCAGGAACATGGGAACTGCACTTAGGTTCAACACTCACTCCAGAAGCAGGGTCCAGGTCAGGTCCCATTCAAAGTGGTAAGCAGGGCAGTTGCAGGAAACTCCTCTTGTTGCTTGTTGTATCCCTGTCAGCCCTATGACATTCAGAGTCCACTTCTTTTTCCTGAGTACAACATCGAGTGAATGTCCAGTCTTCTAGGGTCACATACAGAAGCTTCTTCCACAGATCCAGAAAATGTTCTCAGGAGGGTACAGGGGATGCTATATTTATGTCTGGTACCACCCTGTAAGAGGGGGATACTCCTGGCCACTACTAACCAATGGGGTAAAGGTTCAGAGGGGTGACAATACCTAAGTTTGCAGCATTTCCTGTGTGCCCTACTGGAAACAATCCCTCAGTGCCTTTTTCTACTACTGAAAACCAAGATGGCAGAACCATTCTTCCCAAGTGCAGAGCTCCTCTGCCAACCCCAGGGGGGTAGCCATGGAAATTAGCAAAGATTCCTCTGTAGTCTCTCTAAGTCAGTTCTGGGAGCGGTTCCTCTCCCACTGGGATTGCTGCAGACAGACTGGGAGAACAAAGAACGGCCATGCCCAGGTGTCAGCTAATATTTGCCTGTGGCAGGATAGGCCCCTTTGAAATTGAATTTCTTGGGCACTTCCCAGATGGCCATCCTACCAAAAGAACAGAACACCTCCTCATACCAAAGTAGTTTGTCTCAGCTATGTGAGCAAATTCACATCTGAGCTAGGGAGATATTCAGCTGCTAGGTCACAGTTGAAAGTCATATAAATTGGCCCATAGAGAATCCAACTTTACCAGTGAATTGGGCACGTAATAAAATATTTTAAAAAGTCGAAAAACGTAATTTCTAGCTTTTTCCCAGCTAGGGATAACATTATTGTACTGAATATTGTATTTCAGTGCTTTTCTATTGTATACCTAATTCTGCTGTGGTGAAAATAGCTTTTGGGGCCTTTTTAGTGTAAGACCAAATTTAGGATTAAAGTTTTACATGTCCTACTTTTAAATACCATTCACTCTGCCTTATGAGCAGTAAGGCCTACATAGGGGTAATTTTTTAATATGCAAAAGGAAGGTTTAGGCCTGTCAAAAGGGTTATTTCTTTTTTATAATTTTTATTGAGAATGCAGATACAGTAATAAAACATTACGGGGCATATCATCAAGGGGAAGCGATTAAATTATTGCCGCTTTAGCGTCCGTTTTTGGGCGAAAAGCGGCTATAATTTTATCGCACTATCAGCAAGAACAAGCTAGCGCGTGTTTCCATGCCTCTGCGCCTGTTTCCCTAATGGCCAGCTTTGCATCTCTAATGATATGCAAAGCGGGTGTTCCTCACCAAAATAACGTGGGAAATGTCGCTAACAGACATTTCTCCTATCAGCAAGCTGCACGCTAACCTTCACAGCGACGAGAAATGTAGCGCTAACCCCAGGTTTCATTACGCCTGCTTGTAACCTGACTAAACCATTTTAGCCTATGGGTGGTGGATTATAGGGCTGAGACCACCCAGCCCTATCAATAAGGTATCGCCTGTCGCTGTGTGATTGTCGCTGGATTTCCAGCGATAATCGCACTTTTTGCAACTATCACTGGATTATATATCGCATCAGAGATAAGCATTGCTGATAGCACGCTATCTCGGCGATATAATCCAGCGATAGCCAGCAATAATTATCCTCGCGCTAAGCGATAATTATCGCCAGCTGTTATGATGTTATGATATGGCCCTACATTGGTTAAAAGACATGTAAGAAATAACAAAGACATAAGAATTTACAAAATCATTTGGAAAAAGAAAAATACTTAATAACAATTGGAAAATTCCATATCATTGAAAACTATTTGAGAAGACAGAAATAGTAAAAAAATAATTACATCTACATAGTAAATTCATGTTTCACATAGGAAAATGTCTCAGTTTCATTTGTTTGTTTTTGTTTTATATAAAAAAGAAAGAGAAGAAAGAGAGGGAAAAGGTGAAAGGGAAAGATGAGGTAGATATATAAAATATAATAAAGGTATTATGAGAAGGATGAGTGTGAGGATAGAAAAGTGGAAAAAGGTAACCATAATAAATCAGATGTAATCTTTTGAAATACAGAGCAATGTAAAACAGAAGCAATTCTATGTTCATCACAAATCAAGTTCCACCAAAACAAAAAGGATAGTTTAGAATTATCTTTCCAACAGGTTAATTTAACTTTAAAAGCAAGAGCGATAAAAAGCTTGAATAGAATTGTTTTTGAGGGGAGATGATCAAAATCAGTAGATATAGTTCCCAAAAAGATATTGTGAATAGCAATGGAATATTACATGAAAAAATCAGTAGACATTTCGACCATATAACTTTCCAAAATTCATATACATTAGGACAATATTGAAGTAAATGCATCAAAGTATCTTCAGAGGAGAGACATGACCAACACAAGGGAGAGATAGAATGGTTAATTTTATGTAAAAATTGGGGAGTAACAACCACTTTGTTATATATGAAATATAGGGACTGTGTAATGATGGCTGCGTTAGAGGTCTTAAAAATCTTTTGCCACATTCAATCCCATTGATGGACAGAGAGTGATTGAGATAGATCTTTTTCCCATAGTAATTCGATAGAAGATGTATTCCTTGTATTAATGGGGGAGGACATAGTTTTGTATATGAAAGAAACCCCATAGAGTGGGATCCAAAATTACATTAAATAAGGGTGTAACAGGAGTAACTAAAGTAATATTAGAGTTGGAACTATTATTAGGCAAAAAGGTTTGAAGTACAGGAAATAATGTGTTATATTGTTGAATACAAGAATCAGGGAGGCCAAATTTCTCATGTAATTGAAAAAATGATAAAATTGAATTATTGACTATTAAATGATTCACATAAAAAATACCCTTTTCTTTCCAGCGCTTGACATAAAAAGATTTGTGGTGAAATTTAATATATTTATTATACCATAAAGAGGAGGTCAAAAAGGATTGAAAAAAGTCAAATCCTTGGGTAAAAAGAGTATGTAGTAAATGCTGAGAATACTTTAAACTAGGGTATTTGGAAATTAAAGTACAATTGGTCATGAAAACAACATCCTGAAAGGAAAAATCATGTAACAGTGAACGTTCAAAAAGGAGAGTCATGATAATCCTTTGACATAGCATAGAATTGATGGATTAGGAAGGCAGTATGATATAATTTAGAATCAGGAAAATGTACACTACCCTCTGATTTTGGTCGAATTAATTTAGATAAAGCAATACGAACATGTTTGTTATTCCAAAGGAATTTAGTACAACTAGAAATAATCTGATAAAAGTAATAGTTAGGAATTTTAAAAGGTAATATTGAGAGCTATTTCATGAGAGTTGAGTTTAAAATCAGTTATATCAGGGTTATGTTCAAGAAAGGGTTCTAAACAAAGGTGAAAAAGTAATGGGGAACGCGGACAGCCCTGTCTAGTGCCTCTTTGTAATTTTAAATAGGGAGAGAAATGGCCATTGACAAACACACAAGCACATGGATTATTATACAACAATTTAATATAAGAAATAAACTTTTGCCCAAAACCAAACCAATGAAGAGTATAAAACATGTAGTACCAATTTATGCGGTCAAAAGATCTTTCAGCATCGATTTAGAGGGCAGCTAAAGGAGATGAGTTATTTTTCCCAAGGGCGAGGATATTAGTAAACATTCTAGCGTTGTCAGAAGCAAGTCTACCTTTAATGAAACCAGCTTGACCTGTCTTTATAAGGAGTTGAATTACATTTTCCAAACGAGAAACTAAAATCTTTGCAAAGACTTTACAATCATAGTTAACTAGAGAAATGGGTCAAGTTTTTTTTACAAAGAGTAGAATCTTTGTCTGGCTTGGGAATCATGACAATGACGGCCTCTGAAAAGGAACCATATGCTTTAGAATTAGAAAAGAATGAGTTAAAAAGTTCCAACAGTTTAGGAGCAAAACTGGTGGAAAAGGATGAGAGTAGTTCAACGGAGAAACCATCTGGTCCAGAGGCTTTGGCCTTTTTTTAAAGATTTGAGAGCATCAGTAATCTCCTGAAGGGAGATATCTTCCTCAAGGGGTAAGAGAGTGTCAGATAGGGAAGGGGGTTTAGGAATACCCTGGAAAAAGGCTCAAAATCTTTTTAGGAAGGAGTCGTATCTTCTGTGTATAGTAGTTCATAAAGGTTTGGTCTGAGAGTAGGGAATTATTAAACCGCCAACAGCCTTGTTTGCAAGTGCTGAGGGACATATCAAAAGAAGAAAACACAGAGGCATGATCAGAAATAAAAATAGAACCAATATCAGAGGAATGTATAGAAGGGAGCAATGATTTAGAAACCAAAATATAATCAATACGGGACATGGTGAACATTTGAAAAAAAAGTAAATTCACAAGCGTCAGGATTACATGTTTTCCATACGTCATAGAAAGGGCGAGAGGCGATGGCAGATTGAAATGCCTTGTGAGCTTTATAAGGTTTAAATTTACAATTAGATTTTTTATCAGATTAAAGAATCTAACCAATCATTAAATTCACCGCCAACAATTATATTGGGATTAGGGATAGAGGATAATTTCAGTTTAATACAATGCCAAAATTTGGGATCAGATTTGACAGAAACATAAATGTTGAAGAAAGTGACTTGTTTTTTCATATAATGGCATCAACCAAAGCCCATTGCCCATTCGAACCACATGCAGTTGATAATATTTGTGCATTAACAGCCTCATGCATCAAGCCAAAATCCAGTCGGTAAAATACCGATTCGCTAATACCTCCCGGTATTGAGTTAAAAATACCCAATCCCAATGCATCAACCCAAAAGCAAAAATCGCTATTTAAGGAATCCTTAAATAGCGATTCCTTAAATAGCGATAGCATTTAAGGAATCCCAAATTGAGATTCCTTAATTTAAGGAATCTCAATTTGGGATTCCTTAAATGCAATGCATGAAAGTTAAAAAATTTGCGAATTCGCTAATAGGGGGAGCAAATTACCATGAAGATGAACTGCATGGTAATTTGCTAAAAGTTTGAAAAATGCACTTTTGTGCATTTTTCAAAGTTTCATGTTGCGCACACACATGCCCTTAGAGCATGTGTGTGTGCAACATATGTGCACATATCAATTTCAGGGGTGCAATAGGGTGTCATTTTGAAACCCTTGCACCCTTGAAATTGCATGAGCAATTTGCGAGAACCTACTGGTACTCGCTATTTGCTCATGCAATCTCCTATTCATTCCTATGGGCCTGGAGGCCCACAGGAATGATTGGGATGGCATTCCTTAATTGCTACTCGCAATTTGCTAGTAGCAATTAAGGAAAGTTAAGGAATCGCTATTTGAATAGCGATTCCTACATGCATAGCCTTTTGCTATTCCTTATTAGCGAATCCTTATTTTTCGCTAATAAGGAATCGCAAATGCCAATGTTGATGCATATGCCCCTTAGTGACTTATGAAATAGAATGGCAACACCACCATGACGATTAACAGCAGGAGAAAAAATAACCTGATTAACCCATTGAAGTTTGGATAAATGAGACAATACCTTTTGACGCTTGACAAGATGACCTAGATGACGCACATTCCACAAGACTACATTAAACATGTTTTAGGATGGGGGAACATATGAAAACAGGAGTAACAAGCTGCAGGACCAATAAAAAAGAAAGATAAACAACATTTAACAATCATGAAATCTGGAAGACAGAGTAGTTGTAATGGAAAGAGAATAAAGGTAAAGAAAAACACTCATACATATGAAGAAATAGTGATAAGGGAAAACTATGAAGAGAAATAACAAATAGAAGGAGAGGTGGGAAAAGGGAAAAGAAAATGAGATGAAAAAAAAGAAAGACAGATCAAGGAAAAAGATCCAGATCTGAAATACAGAAGTTAGGAACATGCTTACACCAAATACAAGAACGACAACAAATGAAAGTAAGAACTACAAAAGTTATAAAAGAAGTAGCCATAGGGTTGAAACTTGAAAAGCAGAGAAAAGCAAGATAAAGTAAAAGAAGACTATGATATGAATTAGAGATACTAATATTGCTATGATAGGATATAGGAAAAATAGATCAACAGAGAAGGAAATAAATTAGTGAAGAGAAAAGTGAGCAACTTAGAAAATATTAAGGCAAAAGGGTTATTTTGACAGGTTGAATATATATTTTTAAAACTACATACTTAGGCTGCAATGGTAAGCTTGCAGTCATGATTACACTGTCACTGTAGTGAATGGAACAATGGCGCTACAATCCACGAGTGACATTTCACATACAGACCCTCAGTACACTTTGTACTATATGTTAGGGTCTTAATGGTAAGTTAAACATATCAATTATACCAATTCATCGTGTCAAAAGGGGTAGCACATACAGTTTGCCTCTGGTTTGCTTCTGGTTAGTTCTACAGCGAGAAAAAACAGTTAAGGCAAACATCTGGGGGAACCCCATGCAAAAAAAATGTTAATTTCCAACATGGGTGTTCCTCAGCAGCAGGAGGGGAGAACTACCCACCCCATGAGATTTCTCATTGCTAAGACGGAAAAACCTGGAAACACCCTCCACATTGGAGTCATCAATTCCAGGCCGATATTCCACCATAAAGTTCACATCTTGTATGTGAGATGGATCCCCTCAACAGTTAGAATTCTCATTTGCCATTTGCATCAGACATCTGAGGGGTCTGTGGTCTGCCTAAACCCAGAAATGAATCCCAAATAGATATGGTCTCAGTTTCCTCAGTGCACAGACCACTGGCCATGCTTCCTTTCAATTTCACTCCATCTGTGTTCCATCTTTGTTCCCTAGATACTAGCCACTTGCTTATAATGGCCATGGGTTGGTCCAGGCCCTCCTGAATTAGCTGTGACAGAACAGCCTATATGCTATGCTCTGAAGCATATGTCTGCACAAGGAATTCCTTACTTTAGTTAAGTGCCTTCAATACTGGTACTGAACACGTGGGAAATGCCTTCTGCCACATCTCTGTCCAGATCACCTTCTTTGACTTCTTTTGTAAAGTAATCTTAGTCAAAGGGGCAACAATTGCTCCTTACCCATTGACAAATCATCTCTAGTAGTCATTGAGGCCTATGATGGCTCTCACCTGGGTCTGGGTCTTCTGAGGCTCCCAAGTAATACTTGTCTTTGTCTTGGCCTGGAGAGGTTGTACCTGGCCTCCACCAAGTTGGTGGTCCAAGAACGCCTGAGAGCCCTGCCCTATGTTAATGTTAATGTTAATGAAATTTGTACAGGGCACGAATACCCTCGGGTGTCTTGGCGCTTACGGAAAAAAACATACTGTACTGAGTACTACTACTGCTGAAAGAGGCAGGTCTTCAACTGTTTCCTAAATTCCAGATGGGGAGTGATTTTTCTGACAAGTAACGTAGAGAGTTCCATTCCTTGATGGTGTTAAGGTAAGACTCCTCTCTCACTAAAAGGCTTTGATGGTCAGGCCTGCCTGTTGGAGGGCCTAAACACTTCCTTGAGGTGGTACAGATGGTCATCCCAGCTGGGACTGAAGACAGAGTTTTCATCCAGGTAGGTTTAACTGAAGTTGTGCAGCCCAGCTAGGATCAGATTGCCCAACCTCTGGAAAATGCAGGGACATTTTGTAACCCAATGGGCTTCACTCAGAAGTCACAATACCCTTGTGGCATGCAGAATGCTGACCTCTCTTTGATCCCCTCAGGTAGGGCACTCTGCCAATAGCCAGACATCAAGTCAAAGGCATTGAAAAATGTAGCAGCCCCTAACCGGTCAATGAGCTCATCACTTCTGGAAATGGGGGGTGAGCATCAATCTTAGTGACTGAATTGAGGCCCCTGTTGTCTACACAGAATCTCAATTCTAGAGTGGTGCCCAGGTGTGGGATTTGAGGGGGAGCCTTTGGTACCAGAGCCACTGGGCTGGACCAGGGACTACAGAAAGGCTAAATCACCTCCAGCCGCAGCATCTTAGAAACCTTGGGGCCAATTCACAAACTAATCTGAGATAAAATCCTAAACTTACTACTTTTGGTATTCACCGAAGGCATTTAATAGTAGTAAAGTTAGGACTCATAACTTTATTACTACTAAACTGAGACAAAATCCTAACTTTACGACATTCGGTATTCACAAAAGGCATTTAGTAGTAATACAGTTAGGAGTCCTAACTTTACTACTACTAAATGCCTTCTGTGAATACTAAAAGTAGTAAGTTTAGGATTTTATCACAGTTTACTAGTAGTAAAGTTAGGAGTCCTAACTTTACTACTACTAAATGCCTTCTGTGAATACCAAAAGTAGTACGTTTAGGATTTTATCTCAGATTAGTTCTGTGAATCGGCCCCCTTATCTTTGATGGGCCTCACCTTATCAAATAGCCTGCGAATGGTGTTTTTGATTGGCACTGTGTACTCTCTATCAATATTATGTGTACACCAGTCGGTGATCTCAAGTGAGAGCGAGTAGAGACAAGAACTGTCCCAGTAATCTGCAAATGTCCCTCAGATACTCTGCTGTCAATGCGGGTGAGAGAACAACTACCTACACCGACCCATCCTGCTCTTTGGAAGACAGTACACCTCGGAGGGGTTCACTCTCCTTTTCATCACTGTCTGACACCATGAGCATAGTGAACTCAGCAGATTCACATGCAGTCCCTTTAGGGGTTCCCATCATTTTTGGAGGTCTGCCAGATAGATGACCTGACTTTCTTTTCTCCTTGATCTCATGGGGCTCTGTCTCCTTGTACTAAAAGGCTCGGGGTTACATGGGCTCCACAGCCAATACATTTTGGCCAGGTTGGTTTCTACTAGAGAAGCCTTCTGTTCTACCATTACGTCATTATCTTCTGGCTGGCTTCAAGATTCTAAGTGGGTTCCTTCATGAAGTGCCTTGTCTGAGGCTATGAGGGCTAACATGCAGCAAACTGTATTTTGTGGGGTTTTGCTGGGAGCTTGCTCCCACCACCCATCCTTGACAATACTGAGAGATCCTTTCACATGATGGTCAAATAAAAGCTTAAAGGGGCTGGAACCCACTTACCTCCGGGGCACCTCCAGGTAGATAAATGGCATGCACGGTAGCACAGCGCACCACTTACAGTCCATGGGCTCTGACAGGGCATAATTATGCCTTTCAGGGTCTTGTTGAGCCTTTCAACAAGCCCATTTGTTTGGAGGTGGTATGGTTTGGAGAGCTTGTAGGTTACCCCATACTCATATAAGATGACTTTCAAGCAGGCAGATATGAAATTGGTGCACCTGTCAGACACTTGGGAAACCCAAGTTGTCTAAAATCCCCAATAGTGCCCTGGCCCCCACGAGCGCAGTCACTGTTCTTAGCAGTATGTCCTCAGGGTACCTTTTGGCATGGTCCACCAAGATCAGGATAAACCTTTTTTCTAAGGCTGTCTTGGGGTGCAAATGCCCAACAATATAAAAACTCACCCTCTCATAGGGTGTTCACACCATAGAGAAATGCTGCAGGGTGGCCCTGTACATCTGATTCTGTTCTCATCTGAAGCATCAGGGTCCTGCCAGGAAATATCATTAGCCACCGTGAGTAGGAAGGTCCTACAGCACTGGGTGACCTCCAACACTCTGGATGAGCCACGCTTAGGGACCTTAGGCTAGGCTCCTTATACAAAAGACCATTCTCCAAATAAATGTGATGATCACCAGAGGTATCACCATAGGCCTGGGCCTATGGCCTGTAGATGCTCAAGATTCGGGTACTGCATTTGTACCTTGAAAATATCTGCCTGCTATTGTCCTCCTGCAGCATACCACCCGGCTAGCTCAGATTGTTCTCCCAGAGCCACAATATATTTCTCTTTTGGCTCTGGGCCCTCAGGTTCAGTCTCCTTCAGTCAGTGAGAACTTCCCAGGTGGGTTTATTCTACCCTACCCTACCCTTCTTCCTGGCAGGCACCTGGGTCATTGATTCAGGCTGCAGATCCTTCTGGCTCCCCTGATGGGCTGCCATGGAGTATGTAGTCATTAACACCTATTCAGGCAATCCCACAATCTCCAGATGGGATCTGAGCTCTACTTCTTTTCACAAAGTGTGCTCTCGGTCATTCCCCAGCAAACAATCGACAGGCATAGCTGGACTCACAGCTACTCTCAGAAAACCAGAGACCCCACCCCACTCCAGGGGAAACACAGCCACAGGCTGACCTGTTTGTCAGCTGTCAAAACCTCATGGACTACATCATGGATATCATCCTACAAGGACACAAGATGACACCTAGCAGTAGTAATGCTGGCTCCTGTATCTCTTAAAGCCTCAATCCTCTGCCTATTGATGGTGAGCTACTGTATGTACATTTTAGAGTTATCAATGATGTGAGCTTGAGGCACTACCACTCTTCACCCAGTAGCACAAGGATAACCTCTACAAGACACCAAGCTAACTGGGCCAACACCCTTCATGGCATTATACTATCAATACCTGGTGTTGGCCCTCAAATTGGAGTCTGCTTATTCCTAAGAATGTTGGCATCTCTTTTGTGCCCTGACAGGTGACAGTCATAGCATTAGGGCAAATATCCCCCATGGGTTTCTACTTTTTAGGGGCTAAGCACACCAACACTATTTATTCTCATCATAAGTAAAAGTCAAAACAGTGCCATAACCCATCCAGCTTGCATTTTGCACCATGTGCCCTTGATCTTGTGAGTTACTGCAAGATCTTGGCTGTTCACATGTTTGGGAGGCCATTTTGGGGAGGAGGTATGAATACCTTGCTTGACTTTGTCATGTACTTGGACCATAGGCAGATTAAGCAGATTTCCCCTCAAAAGAGCCACACAAGTGACAACACATCCATGCTCTAATCATTTTAGTTCCTCAAAATGGACCTGGAAGAGAAGTAAAAGAGAGACATTCAAATAAGATATAACATATACTTGTTATGTGCACAAGCGACACCAGTTGCAATCCGGTTAGTGCACTAAAATTTCTGTAAGAATAAAGGCTAGCAATACACGGCACAGTTTGTCTGGTAAATCTAGAGCAAACCTTTATAAAGAGAATAGGGGCATATCAGCAACAACCGGCGATAATTATCACTAAGGGCACTTAGCGCTAGGATAATTATCGCCGGCTATCGCTGGTTTCTATCACAGAGATAGCGCGCTACCAGCGACGCTTATCTCTAAAGCGATAGAAATACCAGCGATAGCTACATATTGTGCGATTATCGCTGGAAATCCAGGAATAATTGTACAACGATCGGCGAAACGTTGGTGATAGGGGAGGGCAGACTTAACCATTATATCCACCTTCCATTGGATATAATGGCTAAGTCAGATTAAAAGCAGGCGTGAGAAAAGTAGCGATAAGCGCAGTTAGCGCTACTTTTCTTATCGCCATGCCAGTTAGCGGGAGGTTTGATAATAGGAGAAATGTCGGTTAGTGACATTTCTCCCGTTATCTCTCATTAGAGATGCACAGCTGGGCGTTCAGGGAAAGGGTGAAAAAGCATAGAAATAAACGCTAACATGTCCATGCTGATAGGGCGTTAAGATTATCGCCACTTTAGCGGCAAAAAGTGCCGCTAAAGCGGCGATAATGCCCTTGATGATATGCCCCATAGTTACAGAGAACCTTGAGTGAAAACTTTCTCAGGACATTGCAAATTCTATAAAATGCTTAACTCCGGAAATCGATCAAAGAGCCATGAAAAACAATAACAGTGACCGTGATTTAAGGATTACAGACATTTTCTTGAAGTTATGAAAGGGACAGACATTTTCACTGCCATTGAATGACATCAACGATTTGGTAATGTTCACGGTGTGCACATATTTTTAATGTTAAAGTGTGTTTAAACCTGCAGCGGTGTTAGTAATCCTTATGACCATTTTACAGATAATGTAATCAAGAAGAACTGGCTCACAGTTTGAAGCCTCAAGGTTATGTTCGTGAGAAACCAGTAAGTTACTTAAGAAAACCCTCACCCACCAACCTAGTTGGTGGCATGCTTCATCATTGGGTCCCACCCAAGGTGCTGAGTGCACCTCGGGTGTGCTGCAACGCCTGAACTACAGTGGAGCAGGTTTATTTGTGCAATTATGCGCAGTGAATGTGATGTTAAAACTATCTATAGGGTCCCTTTTATGAATTATTTTAATAGTGGGCCTATGACAGGGTTAAAATAAGGAGATGCGGATATGTGTAGAGTTTAGGTTTAGACTGAAATATCCTAAGGGTTGGTCAAGATGTTTCAGCCAGTCTCATAAGTGCGCTGGCTTTCGTCAGGACCAGTGTGAAAAAAGTGTAATGAAAGTGTTTGGAACGGTCAGGCTTCAGTCTTCCTGGCTGGGCTACTTAAAAAGTGTTGCACGTGGTAAGGTGTGGAAAAATGAGAGGAGGAGAACCCGTTGTTTCCTCCGGATATATCCTTCGATTATGTTGTTGTAATCTGTGAAGAAAAAATGAGACAAGACACAAACATATAAACATAAAACATATAGTTGCTTTAAAGCGATTGGTTCATGCACTCATGTGTGCCACTGTGTCAGACTCAAACCTTAGTTGATCTATGCGGTGGTGACAGTATGTTACACTCATGCGTGCATCACGTTTCATCAATGTTTTTTTTATGCGCTACTGTGTATATGTCTGCAGCGGCTAAATTGCGGCAGGGTGTGTGGCTTTAATTGATCAAATAATGCTTACTATGGTAGACTCACCATAAACAACATGAATCCCCCAAGGGGGCAGGGCCTGTAGTCACATGCTGAAAATTAGAAAGTGAAAAGTGCAAAAGTTACTAGGTTATTTACCAGGTGCCGCTTTGGCCCTTCGCATTATCCGGTTTATGAGCCCATGTGCTCCACTTACTACCTCAAACTCCACTGTCGTCCGATAATACCTGTTGCAGCCTTTGGTTGGGATTCTGTGGATATTTGGCCACTTCGATAACCTGCATTAACTGTGCAGTCTCCCGTATTCCATTGTCATCGTGCGTGCTATCGCATCATCACACGGGGGCATGATCGCGTCATCACGGGGGCGTGGTCAGTGGAAATGCGAGACAGACTATGCCTCAGGTAGCACAGACGGTCCCTACGGGGCTGTCTCCACGATTGAT
Organism: Triturus cristatus; assembly: GCF_964204655.1. Lineage (NCBI taxonomy): Eukaryota > Metazoa > Chordata > Amphibia > Caudata > Salamandridae > Triturus > Triturus cristatus. Next base: position 257,393,497 of record NC_140593.1, on the reverse strand, counting down.
CCTTATGTGTGCCAATAGTGAAAAGGTCATAAGGGAAACATTCTTTGTAAGAAGGAAAAAACAATAAATTGGTAGGCAGATTATGTATGCCCGTCGACTATTGTGAGAACGAGTGTAAGTAAATGATCAAGGAGGCGAGTGGTTCAGATATAGAGTACTCAGCACTTACGGACTTGGTGTTGTCTGGAGTGATTGTGTTCCTCGGAGTGGAATCTTACTGGCATGGGCTGGTGCTAATATGCCGCTGAGTGTTGGTTCCTTCTTGTAAGTACGCTTTGGGTGCATGTTTCCGTATCGGGATTTTTGGGATCAGTTTACTGTAGATACGTACTGTTTGCCTCTTTATAAGATTTCGGTCATGGGTTGTTGGTGTGAGTTTCAGTATTACGGTGTTCAGATTTTCATCGGTTATTTAGTGCATTCCATGGAATGTTGTCATTCAACCCGGTTTTATGTGTTGACAGGAGATAAATTCAGCATTGTTCCTTTTGCAGGAGTATGTTCTCCCCTGTCCCTGGTAATGCCGCTATCTGTTCTTTGACGACCCACTGTATATCGTTTGCAGTATGTCCTGTCCTAATAAAGTGGTCAGTCACTCTTGTGGTGTTTCTGTTGCAACGGATATTGCTTCTATGCTCTAAACATGATGTTTTTATTAACCGTGGGCGGAGTTCCGCAAAGTGGAAAAAATCTCCGCGAGCTAAGCAGAATTCCGCGAGCACACGGAGTTGCTTGTTCCGCCCGATCGCGATGCGTTTTTCCTGTTCGTGAACGTGGATTGTGTGTTCGGGACGCTGTTTGCTTGCTCGGGGGAAATATCTTGCGTTTTTGCCCATGCGGTTGCCAATGGGGGCGGCCATCTTGTTCTTCCACTTGCCCCGCTCGCTCACGATTCATATTTCCTGTTCCAAAATGCATATTGCATGTTCGCGCCCGTTCGCGATGTATATTTCCTGTTTGGGAACGCGTTTTGCGTGTTCGCGATGCTTTTTGCGTGCTCGGGGAGGAAATTTCGTGATAACTTGCCCATGCGGTCGCAATGGGCGCGACCATCTTGTTTTTAACTTTTTTGCAATGGTCTGGGCCTGTTTTTCCATCCTCCCACTATCTTTTCAATCCTTTGTTTCTGGAAACTTTTTTTTGATCTTTTTTATTTATTATCTATCTCTCTATTTTCCTGATTCTATATTTTGAGTTTTTTTCTACTTTTTGTGTGTTTTTCACTACTTATTCACTCTTTTTCTATTACTTGCTTTTTTCATCACTTTTACTTACTTTTTTAATTCCTACCTTTTCTTTTCCGCCCCACCGAGTACCAGAACCATGGCAAAGGGGAAGGGCAAGGCTCGTAGCTGCAACCAGAGCAGCAACCGTCTTCCTTGCGGAAGGCGTCACCAAAAAGGGGTACAGGCACAGGCCTTATTTGGTGCGGCGGAGGTGGCCGCACTTGTTTTTTTTGTGCAGTGCCACCTCCCCTTTACCCTGGCAGCAGGCCTGGGTCTGAGTACAGCCTCTGGGAGCGTCACCAGCGGTGGGGTAGGGTGCGCCGGGCAGTGCTTCGCTGCTCTGGGGTCCGGCGCACCCCTAGCCAGCTTACGAATCGGTGGTCCAATATCCTGGACCGGGAGCAGGACCTGCTGGACCTGCTAGGAGATGAGGTCCCGGGGCTTGGTGAGTAGCCATTTAATATTACTACTTTGTGTTCTTCTGCTTGGTGTTATGTATTGCGAATATAATTTTTTTTCGAATAGTAAGAATGCTGCTGTTTACATTGCAGGTAAATTGCGTTGAAAACTCTTCTGTGATTGTTATGCCACAGGTGCTCGGCGCTACTAATCTTACTTGTTTGCAACTTTGCGCTCGCTTGGGCTGATTATGTAAGAGTTTACTTTAGAGAACTTAGGTAATGCTAGAGAGACTCTAATCCTTCCTTTGTCCTCCTGTCACTAAGAGGTAGAGATAGAATAATAGGTTTAGTTACTTATTAGTATGAGTTGGTAATTCTTTAGCGGACTGCGTGACGCATCCTCTGTTACGTCAGGTGCTGCTGAGTTCTGCTTACCCCAGTCCTTAGTATAACCTTTTGTAGTTTGTTTAGTGAGTGGTAATAGGCTTAGCACAAGCAGAACATCAGCAGCAACCAACCAACAATTTGGTGTATGCAAAAATGTATGCATGTGTCCTCCATGTATGCATTTTTGAGGACTAAAATAAATGGAAATGCAGAGTTAGTAAACAATTGGCCTGCCTGGAATAGGTGGGCTAGGCCAGGTGGTACTTAAGCTTAGTTAGTATTCTGGAATCAGAATGCATCCCTGGATTAGTGTTCATAAATAATAACTAGACGGTCCACAAATCCAGCGATACTACTAGTCGACCAAATTAGATAGGTCAATGTCATTGCAATTGTTGTTTCCATAAATGTATTTTATTTGTTCAACACCAATCATCAATGTTTGTCTTTCTTTCTTATATCTTTCATGCTCAGCATCCAGGGCCAAGAAGACGGGGTTGTTGGAGTCAGCGGGAGCAGCTGTGAAAGATGCCGGCCAGGACCGCTCCTCTACCGAGGGCTCTACTGCTCGCCCCAGTAAGTCCTCCTGTTGGTAATAATAATAATTATACTTCCCTAACTTTTACTGCACCTTATTTTTTCCAAACTCATATTTCTGTTTCCTAATTCTATTTTTTAGCAATTCTTCTTCGATCTAGACTATCTGTTTCTAAATTCTTGTTATCCCTGCCTCTAACTGCCTCTGCTATGACTCTCTGTACTACTAGTGTGTCTGTAGCTAAACTTGCACAGTTGGCCTCTCTTTATTTAAAAGGTTTTAAAACTCAGATTCACCAATAGCTCTAGCCACTGAGTCCAGTCCTTTGGGTTGCCCTCTTCTAGTCTTCTTAATCTTGAGGCATTGACAATTCCCACCAACAAAATGCCCAACCAGATATTTTAATATTTTTGATAGGATAAGGCGTACTACTACTAGTCTACTTAACTCTAGTAGCCCATTTGTAATAGTGATGTATGTTGTATATGTATGTATTAACTTTTTTTCAATTTTGCTAGTGAAAAAAAATAAATAGGGGGAGGTGTATATGGCATCTGAAAAATGTGTAATGTTTTTTCTAGGCATAGGCGTAGCGAAGGCGAAGCGGCCAGTAAGGAGGGAGCAGAAGATACGCAGCTGCAGGAGGTGAGCCAGCAGCAGAGGCGGGTGGTGGTTAGTTATATTCCTTACTTATTGACATTACACTCGCTGCAAGAGTGTACACTGTACTGTTGAGAGAGACTAAGTTGTTGTGAACAACAGTTGAAGAAGACACCCTTTACTTAACATTAGCAATAGCATTAGTGGTGGGAGTTGAGTAACGAATGGCCTCTTCTATCTGACTTCAACTCAGCTGTGAAAGTTTTATGGAGAAGATTAAGAGTCAGATCAGATGACCTTGATGGATGGGTTGAAGGAAAAGGGAAAGAAGGGTGGAAGCCAAGGAGGAAGGAGATGTAATATTTATGTCTGGCAGAGAAGGATATGCGGGATGCATGCTACCGGTGAAGAAACAGTCCTTTTTCAAAATCTGTTGCCTCTCATATAATGCCCTGAGAGGCAAAGGTCCACTCTACCTTAAAAAAGACGTACAGTGTACAGACCATCCCGAAATCTCAGATGAAGCTCGTGGGCTCCTCTGTGTGTGCCTCACATACGTCAAACGTGCACCGGGGGCAAGGCTTTCTCTTACCTGGCCCCAGGATATTGGAATAAATTACGCATTACTCTTCGTGAGATCCCTAACTATAATATTTTTAGGAAAAAACTGAAAGCTTATCTGTATTAATTATGTTGGTGATCCCCCTGTTCAGATGCTCCTCTACAGCGCCGAGATGCCCCCGGGTGATTTGTGCGCTATAAAAGTGGCAATAACATAACATAACATAACATAACATGCATAGGTGGCTGATGGGAATCAGATGCTTGAGTGGTTGAAGGATGGGTGAAAGGTGAAAGAAAAGATGCCTGCCTGGGTGAAACTGTATGGGTAGATAGCAAGAATCCTCCGGGGTGTTTCATGGGTCAAACTCAAAGCCAAGGCAAGCAAGGAAGGAAGGACGCATGGGTGGTGATTTAAAAAAAAGAACAAATGTTTGTTGTTGGTGAAACAAGCAAAGGTTTGTTGAGAGATTAAGAAGAATGATAGACATGTTTACTTTGAATGGATGGATGCCTGGATGGTATTCATCATCGATAGCATAGGTGGAGACTGTCACTGGATGAAGAGTTTTATTTGAAGAGAATGTAAAGTACACCGCGCCAGAGGAGCAAAGCCAAGAGAATAGAACAGAAGTTGTATTTTCAGAACACACCCTTGACTCACAGTAGTTTACAAGCACAGCATTTATATTGTGTATGCATGTTGTTATCAAGCGCCTCACTCCGACTCCGAGGCCCACTCCCTACCTATGTTAATTTATTTACGACTGTGTCAGCCTGCCATGGGTGGCCTATCATTCAGGCAGGACCTTTCGAACTGCAATTGGTTCGCTTGTTTTTCATGTGTTACTTAAGGACTTGTGTCGCTTATTTATTCATAGGACTACGACAATCGAATTGGTGTCCAAGTCACTTTTTGATATGTTGTATGTTGTTTTATGTATATAAATAGATTTAGATTTCGTTTCTTTATATGTCACATTGCCAATTTTTGTTGTTTTGTTCACAAGTGTATCACACTAAGGATTTGTGTGGCTTTCTCTATGACATGAAGAAACGTTGTAAACATTGTGAATAATGTGCATAGCTAATGTGAAATAAATCACTTGCACTTGTAATTGATTGTCCAAGTGCTGATTAATGATCATTCAATTATCTATCTGGTCATTTGCTTGTTTCAGACAATAGGGTGGTTCAGGCCAGGTAGACATAGGACCCAAGCCTCTGGTTGGTTTAGCTATGGGTGGACTATCGGCTGAATGTTTATTGTTACACAATCAATCAAAACAAAGTACCTCATGTCGTCCCATATATAAGCAAGGATCATTTGGATCAGATTTCATCTACCTTTTTGTAGAAGTCAGGGCAGGGCGAAAGTGAAATTGAGCAGTTGCCATTGATGTAACAGACTATGGCCAGTGCCACCAGTAATAGAAAAATACGATGATTGTGTAGTCAGCTTCCCCACCTGCAGATTGTAGTAAATAAAGCTAACATGAGTCTGCGTCACAAGTATGTTTGTCTTGGGTGCAAGCTGACTGAGCTGGCATGCCAGCTACAGCAAGGTTACATAATTTCCCTAAACAAGAGAGAAGAAGAAGACTGGTGTACTGTGTATTTGAGTCCATAGTGCTAGTATAATGCCTAAAACTCCTACAAATTTTAGAGGCCGAGGAAGTGGGAGGATAGATACATACCACAAATGTTATGTACTCTGCCACTATGTGTAGAATTAATTTGTCATACTGTTTTGCTAAGAATATATTGTTACAATAGTCTTTTTTTTCTTCTTAATATAGCTACTCCTTCCAAAGGAAAATCTAAACCAGACAGGAAGGAGTTGGCAGCCATGGCCTGGTGCCAGAAGCTGGAAGCCATTCAAACTGAATACCGGCGGCCGGTGGTTCTGGCGGAGGAGGAGGAGATGGCAGCAGCTACAGCCTCCTCTAATGCCCTGGGCCCCAGCCAGGCCCAGGCCCCTCCAGTGGTACGGCGCTGCGGTCAGGCAGCCACCCGACGCCGCACTACATCAAACACTGCTGTCCCCCCCTGTGGATGCAATTGTTGGGCATTCAAGCGCTGCATGCTCCTCCAAATGGCTCGTCTAGAGAAGCACCTAGAGGAGCGGGTAAATATCCTGGTGAACAAGCCTCTCAGAGCCCCCAAATCCGTTAAGAATGGCCCAGTTGGATTGCCCCTTTTTTATTCCTTTTTTTGGTGGATGGGAATTGGGCATTGGGGTTTAATTTATTCACCGGTCATTGGTTGGACTTTTTCTTGTTCGACATTGGTTGGGATTAGGGAGAGGGGTGTTGTGGGATTTTTCACATAGTTTATTTTTGTTAAGGGATTAAATTATATTTATACTTCAACTTTACATACAATGTTAATGTTTTGTGGGGGGTTACTGTTTTATGTCACATGGTTTCCTTGCTGCTGCAGGGCCGCAGCCAGTGTTTGATTTAAATAATCTGCTGATTTAGTAACACACAAACAGATAGATGTGGTACCCCTCACTGAGTGACTTGTCCTACTAGTACTGTCAGTCTCTTCTCCTAGTCGATGTATTCTGCAACAATAGAACTCAAAGGGTGTGTGAATTAATTAATTAATATTATTAAATATACCTCCCCCAAACTTCTTCTCTTACCTGTGATTGATGTGTAACTTAGGCACAGCGATGGCTGCATGGCGCTGATGGTTTGGTTTCCCAAGATGCCATGGTTGTGGTGGTAGTAGTAGACAGTGGAAAAAAAAAGAAAATGAGACAGTCAGTTGCCTGAGAGAGAGTCTGGGAGGAGTAGTAGAACGAAGTACAGTACAGTACACAAGAAGACTGCAAAACAATAATAATAATGCTGATTAGCAATGCTAAAATAAAATAAAACATAATGGTGGCAGGGATAGCCTAGTACAACAAGTTACAAACTGTAGTTGTGTCCAGTCACTCGACACAAGCGTACCCTTTAGTGCTGTGTAGGAGGATGATGAATCCAATCGATGCCGGCAATTAATGAGGATGGATTAGGTTCCTTTGTAAAAGAAAATTGACTTGCAAATATACTGATCAAGGGTGGGCAAGCAGAAGAAGATCCTTGCCCTGCCTTAAAATTGAATTAATGTTGCTTTCACCACATTCGTCCCAGCAAGCGTGTGATCAATTATTGGTGTACATTTAATTTAGTCACACATCAATATAAATCACACAGCTCGGGGCAAGAGGGTTAGGGTTTGATGAATGGTTGGGAAGGGGGGTTTGTGAAAGGTTGGACAAAGAAAAACACTACGCATGAACAAACAAATAAACACAATCTTGGCAAATGACCATCATATCCATAAATCTGTTAAGGGAGAAAAAGGAAATGCATGCATGATAATGATGGCTTGATGATTAATGATAAGTAGTACTTACTACTAACTAGACTAGTAGACAGTATGTTATTAGCTATTATGCAATTTGCCTTGCCTCTCTGCCCTTAGAGAGACCCAAATTACATACATCTTTACTTCTGTTGTACCGGGTTACTTTCTAGAGCTTGCAAAGAAAATTAAAAAATAGCTGTAGGGATCAATTATAAGCAGAGAGCAAACAACAACAACAACACACAGTATTAATGATTGAAGAGAAAAAATGAATCAAATTATTTAAAAGATGATGAATGTTGATACTAAAGTGTTACTGTATTTTATCCTGGTCAAATTGGGGAGCAGCATCTCGGCATTCCTCTTGGTCCTCCTGTCCACGCTACATCCGTCAATATTGGGTGCCACTGCCTGCCTGACAGATGTGGGTTCATAGGTGAGTGTGAGCTGTTTTTCCAAATATAGCACAGGGTAAAGGCTGGCTTGTAAGTGTTGATGGAAAAAGGGATATTTAAAAATCAAGTAGAAAAAACCCCACATAAATTACGGAGGAGTGCAAACACTTTCAGAGCGGCATGGCTAAATCATGTCTACTTTGTTGTCTGTTTCTAGCATTAACCTACAACAGCAACAGGACAGAACAGGCCCACGGTGCCCACCCAACCTCCACTTAGCTTAGATTTTGACTGAGCTAGACAGAGCACATATGTCACATATATACAGCAACATAGCATTTTCCAAAGTAGGTAACTAAATCAATGGCATGCACAGCTGTCAGTCATACCACCACTACTACACTCGTGACTCAACTCCACCACTACACAAACATGTAGGTCTGCTGTGGTTGTTGTTGACTTGTTTACATTTTATGCCACTCATGAAACACCCTGAGTTATTCCATCAATCATCTCCGATCCTACTGAGTGACTCCGAAGATATATGTCATTGTGGTCATCATCATGGTGTTGTCCAACTCAGTGTGCAGTGTGCAGAGTGAGTCCACATTCCATATTCAAATTGCAATGGTTCGGCCTGCAGTAGAAGTCCAATTTTGTTATTAAACAACAAGAAGGGAAATATTGACTTGAGTTACTTTTAGAGTATAGATTAAATAATAGTACACAATGAATTCACTTCATGCACAACAAACAACAACAACACAAACACTCAGTCAGTGTCCAATGCATGCCATCATTAATTACCTGGTCCATCTCATCTTAAGTTAAGGGGCAGTCTCTCTGGGAAAAAACCAAAGGAAATAATGGACGGAGTGTTGAACATTGCAAGCACTCACCCCCAGTCAACTGATCTGGGTTTAATCCATCACCGTTCTTTAGCCCACTCTGCCACCCCAGTTCAGACATGGCCATATGCAAATCAGTCTGACCCTGTGCCTCATGGGAACAGTCCAGCCCGAACTGCCAAGCCATGTCTTCCCTGGACCGGAAACAAGCTTCCTAGGACCGGTTTCTGGCATTTCAGCCATCTTCAGCCAGGCTTGCTTGAATCCAGTGGCAAAGTGAGCAAGGGACTCACGTCTGAGCATACCCTGCCAACTTCTGGCAAACAAAGCAAAAACCAAAGGAAATAATGGACGGAGTGTTGAACATTGCAAGCACTCACCCCCAGTCAACTGATCTGGGTTTAATCCATCACCGTTCTTTAGCCCACTCTGCCACCCCAGTTCAGACATGGCCATATGCAAATCAGTCTGACCCTGTGCCTCATGGGAACAGTCCAGCCCGAACTGCCAAGCCATGTCTTCCCTGGACCGGAAACAAGCTTCCTAGGACCGGTTTCTGGCATTTCAGCCGTCTTCAGCCAGGCTTGCTTGAATCCAGTGGCAAAGTGAGCAAGGGACTCACGTCTGAGCATACCCTGCCAACTTATGGCGAACAAAGCAAAAACCAAAGGAAATAATGGACGGAGTGTTGAACATTGCAAGCACTCACCCCCAGTCAACTGATCTGGGATTAATCCATCACCGTTCTTTAGCCCACTCTGCCACCCCAGTTCAGACATGGCCATATGCAAATCAGTCTGACCCTGTGCCTCATGGGAACAGTCCAGCCCGAACTGCCAAGCCATGTCTTCCCTGGACCGGAAACAAGCTTCCTAGGACCGGTTTCTGGCATTTCAGCCGTCTTCAGCCAGGCTTGCTTGAATCCAGTGGCAAAGTGAGCAAGGGACTCACGTCTGAGCATACCCTGCCAACTTATGGCGAACAAAGCAAAAACCAAAGGAAATAATGGACGGAGTGTTGAACATTGCAAGCACTCACCCCCAGTCAACTGATCTGGGTTTAATCCATCACCGTTCTTTAGCCCACTCTGCCACCCCAGTTTAGACATGGCCATATGCAAATCAGTCTGACCCTGTGCCTCATGGGAACAGTCCAGCCCGAACTGCCAAGCCATGTCTTCCCTGGACCGGAAACAAGCTTCCTAGGACCGGTTTCTGGCATTTCAGCCGTCTTCAGCCAGGCTTGCTTGAATCCAGTGGCAAAGTGAGCAAGGGACTCACGTCTGAGCATACCCTGCCAACTTATGGCGAACAAAGCAAAAACCAAAGGAAATAATGGACGGAGTGTTGAACATTGCAAGCACTCACCCTCAGTCAACTGATCTGGGTTTAATCCATCACCGTTCTTTAGCCCACTCTGCAAGCCCAGTTCAGACATGGCCATATGCAAATCAGTCTGACCCTGTGCCTCATGGGAACAGTCCAGCCCGAACTGCCAAGCCATGTCTTCCCTGGACCGGAAACAAGCTTCCTAGGACCGGTTTCTGGCATTTCAGCCGTCTTCAGCCAGGCTTGCTTGAATCCAGTGGCAAAGTGAGCAAGGGACTCACGTCTGAGCATACCCTGCCAACTTATGGCGAACAAAGCAAAAACCAAAGGAAATAATGGACGGAGTGTTGAACATTGCAAGCATTCACCCCCAGTCAACTGATCTGGGTTTAATCCATCACCGTTCTGTAGCCCACTCTGCCACCCCAGTTCAGACATGGCCATATGCAAATCAGTCTGATCCTGTGCCTCATGGGAACAGTCCAGCCCGAACTGCCAAGCCATGTCTTCCCTGGACCGGAAACAAGCTTCCTAGGACTGGTTTCTGGCATTTCAGCCGTCTTCAGCCAGGCTTGCTTGAATCCAGTGGCAAAGTGAGCAAGGGACTCACGTCTGAGCATACCCTGCCAACTTAAGGCGAACAAAGCAAAAACCAAAGGACTCTCTCTGGGCTCAGAAAAGAGGGTAGCTATAGTAGTCATCATGTTCCACTTCTTTTGGAGAGACTCAACAAGGCAACATTTTCTTGTACTATTATTCTCCATCCAATCATCATCTGGCTTGAGGGGAATGGATTTAGGGCGAGTCAGGAGGATGGAGGAGCAGGACTCGGAGGAGTGGACTTCAGTTAAATGCAGACAGCTGCAACTCCAATATGGCCATAAAAGACTAGAAGACGATGGTGATGGATTTGTTGTGATTCGAAGTTTCGAACCAGTAAGACAGATACACACAAATAAAAGTAAATAAGGAAGGAAGAAAGTAAGAAGTTCAAGCCTAGTTGTCAGGGAAGTATAGCTCATCCTGAAACTCTGGAGGTTTAACTAGAAGTAGGTAATCATCTAGCACACTACTTCCGTCACCTAAGTCGCTGTCCTCATCTTCCTGCATTGATTCATGTATTGTGTAATTCGGTGGTATAAAGTGCTGATTCATTTTGATCATGGTTAACCTCTCCACGTTTTTGGGAAAGAGACTGGTCCTTTTTACTGTTACAGTGGCACCAGCAGCACTGAAAACATGTTCAGAAGAGACATTTGCAACAGGGCAAGTCAGATAGTTTATCGCCAGCCTGCTGAGCACTGGCCATTGGCCCCTTTTCCCATACCAATACTGCAACGGGTTTTGATCAATGTAGACCTCTGTTGGGTCATCCAGATAGGCCTGGACCATCCGCTCAATGTTCAGGGGTGCTCCACCTTCCTTGGCCTATTTTGTCTTTGCATCAGCACTAGACCTAGCAAGTCCTTGCTGTAAATATCAATCCTGTGGCGATTTTCTGGGGCTGATGATCCGGTTCTTGCTGTTCTCGATAGTGCTGGTGACAGCTCTGAGCCAAATGCACTGTCCTCAGGCCCTGAAGTTGAACTTGACGCCGGATGCCCTGCTGCAGTACTTGTTGCTGGTTCGAGTAGCGTGCCTTTAATTAACAGCCGTTCATTTTCCAAGTCATTGGCTGCCTTAGCTATCCAAGTTTTGTACTGGGTAACATCCACATCTGAAAAAGGAATTAATGTCTTACTGTTCAGTGCCGATTTGTACCATGGATCCAGAATTGTGGCACAAATGTAAGGTTTTTCTGAAACAATGCGAGTTTGTACCCTTGCATTTTCACCTAAGCGATGGGATAAGCTCTCCACCAACTCATATGCTTCATTTTTTTCCTCCACACCAGTGTACACTTGTGACACCTCCTTCAGCTATTGCTTTAGCATGTGCAACAATGGGATAGCTTAGCCCATAGTACAATCCTTCTTGCTGACTTCACGTGTGAAGAGCTCGAAAGGAAGAGCATCTCTGTCAGGCATTTACCTAGGCCTCATTGGTCCATCTGTAGGATTGTACCTTTCACAGTCACATCCCTTATTCTTTGCATGACATACTCATTGATTGGTCTGTACTGATCAAACAGACGATCATGCACGTAATAAGTTGAGTTCCAACGTGTTGGCACCTCCTGGATGAGTGCTTTGACTGGCATTCTATGCTCACATTGAATGATCCTCAGCTGCTTCCGGGCTTTAAAAGAATGTCTGAAATGTGTGCATATTCTTCTGCAGGTGGTCAGTAAGTTGCTGACTCTGGCTTCTTTTTTCAGAAAGTCTTGAACAAAGATGTTAATGCAGTGCGTCAAACACAGGACCCTGAAATAGGCACCATCCTCCATGGCCTTAACTATATTACTGCCATTATCCGTGGCAACAAAACCAATGTTAAGCCCTCTTGGATGCAGCCATTTAAAGACCTTGCTGTTAAACTCTTCCAAAATATTTGCAGCAGTATGAGATTTCTCCATGGCGAACATGGCTACAGTTGCATGTTTCTGAGTAGCATTCAAAATCTCAGCAGTGTCAACAACAGCACCTGCTTCAGATATCTTTTCTCTAACCCCCACAAAAGAGATCCAGTGTGCAGTGATGCACATGTAATCAGTGGCTTGGCAACTGGTCCACATGTCTGTTGTCAGGTGGATACTGTGAACAGCACTCTTATTATCCAAGCAATTCCAGCACATTGTGATGTAGTGCTGGAACAGCAACTCTGGCGAAATAGGATCGACTGGGAAACATCAATTTTGGCATAATGGCTGTCACAAATTCAAGGAAACCCACCCCTTCCCCAAAAGAAAAAGGGAGAAGGTCCAGTGCTAACATTTTAGCCAGCTTCGCATTGCGCAAACGTGCCGTTGGGTGGTTGCGTTCGTACTGCCCCTCCGACCTAAGCATGCTGGCAATGGTAGGCTGGATTATTTTCCTTTGTGGTGCAGCTGATGCAGGTGACTTCTTGAACCCAGTTAGGCTCAACGACGGCAACGCACTTTTTTTCATTACAGTACTCTGTTGGCTTGGTGTCTCAGCCTGACTCTTACTACGGTGCCACTGAGATGTTGCTGAGGATGTGTGTGGTACCACTACACTGCTGGGGACAGGGCTACTTTGTGTACCAGAGAAAATGTCTCCTTCTTGGTCACCTTCCACAGAGATCATATCTTTTTCTACTTCTTCATCGACACTAACAGCAATGGGTGCAGTTTTACTTTTTAGGCCTTTAAGGTGTTCCTCCCACTGGATCAAGTGGTGTTTTTTCAGATGGGTTGTTTGGCCTCCGGTACCATAGTTTGTACCAAGCTTACCCCAACTAACACTATGTCGACAAATTGAGCATATAGCAACGTTCTCCTCCTTACTGCTAACAAAAAAGAAGTTCCAATCTGGGGAGGTGCACTTTCTTGCGTTGCTGGAGGTGCCACTTGCAATGCCGGATGAACTGGAGGGTGTGCCTCAAATTTGACTCTGTGCAGGACCACTACTACCTACTGAGGTGTGGTTGTCCTGGATGTAGGTCCCTGCCGGGCATTTGCAAATGAAAATATGGAAGCTGGAGGTGGTGTTGATATAACCTGTCTTGGTGGTATCTATGCCACATCCCTCACAGCAATTTGGGATAGGGTAATAATGTCAGTCTCCATCTCCACTGGGCCGGGAGTGATGTTCATGATGACTGGCTCGTCATCATCATCATCCCACTATTCTACATCTACCTCCATAACTCTAAGGCTTTCTGGGATCTTCCTTTTCCCTAGCCTTGTATTGTGGTGTGCCTCACTCTCAGACGGAGATGGTGGCTTCCAAGTGGCATCTAGATCATCAGAAAGGGGGCTTGAAGAAGAAGTTGATGGACTAACACTCCTTTTCCTTGCTGGGGATCTGGAAGACAATGGATCTCCTGAAAGAGTGGCTTGCTCTTCTTCGTCTGCAGGAAGCTCGATTTCCTGAACTGCCCCTACTTCGGGAAGAACAACTACTAATGTGGGCTGTTGTCGCGGCAGTTGTTGCGGCTGTTATTGCGGCTGTTGTTGCAGCTGTTGTCGCAGCTGTTGTTGCGGCTGTTGTTCCGGCTGTTTTTGCCCACTTATCTGCTAAGTTCCGCCTGGGTTGATTGGGTACTACTTTGCGATAATGACATTTCAACATCACTGCTCGTTGGCGTTTGCGCAAGTAGACTAGCTACCTCTGCGACACTCAGGGGCTTGGGCCTATTTTGGTGGGGTGGGCCCACTGATGCAGAGGTGCTTCTCCCAGCTTGGTTCCCGGACACTGCTGATGCATGCTTAATTTTTTGTTTCCCAAAAAACATCTTGGCCGGCACACCAGTCTTGGTAAGTGCCACTTCTTTCTTCTCCCTGGCAACTATCTTGGTACTGGAGGACCTGGGACCTTTCTTTGGGGCCATCTTCTTCCTTCCGATGTCAGCAGGACGCAAGTGCAGATATGTCTGTGGTCACACGTGGACATGACGTGGTGCGCAGCAGCACTTCTGTCTGGCAGTACAACGGGTGATGATGACACCTCCTCCTCTGTCTTTTTGTGCACCTAAAAGTAAAGAAGCCAGGAGAAGAATATCCGGGAAATGTTGCATTTGTTGTTGTGGTTCAATTACTACTAGTACAAACAAACAAATATAATATATAACTTAGTGTGTGGTGGTCACACTTGTTAGTGTTATATTATTACATTTAATTAGCTCAGTTTAAGTTATAAAAAACAATAACAGTGTAGCCATTTGTGGGACTTTTACAACAAGGGCTTTCATGGTATACTGTGTACACTCAGGAAGGATTGGAAAGAAGAAGAAGAACAAAAACAAAAATACAAATGTAATGGAATTAGAACCTGTTTGGCATTTATTTGCTCATCACGTCATTCAGGGAGCTGCAGGTGGCAAAGGGGATGAAAGCAGTAAGCCAAGAGGAACAAGGGAAAGACAGGCAGGCCTATATGGCAAAAGCAGCACACTACTATACTATCACCACAAAATGGCCGCCAGCCACATGGCCAGGCCACCCACAGCAGCAGCAAGAAAGGGAAGACAGACAATGCAGGCCTATGGCAAAAGCACATCGCCTGGCTTGAAAATGGCCGCCAGCCACCTGGCGAGGCCAACCACAGCAATAAGAAAGGGAAGACAGACAATGCAGGGCTATGGCAAAAGCACACTGCCTGGCTTCAAAATAGCCCCCCGCCACATGGCCAGGCACACAACAACAAGAAGCCTAGGTCAAGAGGAACAAAGGAAAGACATGCACACCTATATGGCAAAAGCAGCACACTACTACACTACCACCACAAAATGGCCACCGGCCACATGGTCACTCACAGTCACAAGTTCACAACAAGCAGGAGGCCTGGAAAACAATGAACTCAAGCATGGTCAGACAAGGGGGGCATGCTAAACAACACAGCTTTAATGCAAAAATGAAAATCCACAGGGCTAAGCAAGGTTTGTAAGTTACACAACAACCACATCACACACACACATCCAACAAAGGCATTTATTTAACACACACCAAAAAAGTGAAATAAAATAACCCAAAAAATACACATTTTGCAATTCAATCCAATGCTGTTCATGCTCTAAGAGATGTTTAAGTTAGGGGTGGGCGGAATTTGCGAAGTTGCCTTCCGCAAAATTCCGCGAAACGGCAAAAAATCTCAGCGAGCACGCAAACTTTTGCGTGCTGGCGGAGATTTTACTGCACCCGTTATAATCTATGCAGGGTCATTCTCAGGGGCAGACGAGCATTGTGACAGCCAGAATGAATCCTGCCCTGCAAATGTATCCAAGAAGATGCCAGCGTTTTGTGCGATTCCTCTACAAAGCTGGAGTATTTTGTACTAGCTAATCAGTAAGTGCTACCTCGAATGGCGCCAAGGTCCCTTGATTGAGCTGTCAATCATAGTGGGGAAATGCAGGGAAGACGTTGCATACCGCTAGTGTATGTGGGGCAGTGCTCCCTTCAATGCGAGTTCACAATGCCTCTTGTTCGTAAAGGGTAGGGACTGGGAGCAAAACTATTGCCTGTAAAGTGGCGCTACTGTGTTTGCGTGAGAATAAAATCAGCCTGGTCACCATGTCTTGCTTTATTTATTTATTTATTTTATTTATTTCCTGCTTTGCGGCCAACGTGCCGTGCTTTGTTTATTTATTTATTTTTCACGTTTTCTTGAACTTTTTGACTGTAACAAAACGAAAACCTGCTACAAATGTAATTTTGAAGGGATTGGCAAATGACGTCAGCCACCAGCCCTCCTAACCAGTATTCACAGATTCCCTGTGTCGGAAAATGCCTTTTATTGTGCGGATGTGTGAATGTAACACTCCAAAAGGAGAAAACTGTCACCCAAAAAAAAGAGAATGGAGCAAGGCCTTTCCGCAAAACGTGGTTTAAGCTTATAAATATGCACCTGTGTCCACACAACGCACTGTGTCAATAATTGCCTCTGTTGTCTACGGAAATGGAATGCCAAATTCTTATAGAATTAATTTCAAATTAAATTGACAAGATGTGGTTTGATGAGAATGATGCTTTCCAAAGTGCCTACACAACCTCCTAATTATGGAGCTCATCCTCCTTTGCTACAACACCTCTTGAGTCTATCAATTCATTAGACGAGGGCAGTGAAGTCGTGAGTGGGAGACTCTGATAGGATGATCCTACCTGGGATTTAAAACGACCTACCAATGATGCGGCTGCTTTGTAATCTTCTACAGTTACTGTGCTGGCAATAAATACTGTTCTCGCGCACGAACCCTGCGCCACAGAGATGACCACGTATTTATCTGACGAGACTCATGAGCTTGTTTAGTAAGAAAATTGCTGCTCAAAACCGAGTCTGATCATTTTAAAGATATTATTTACTTTTTGATAGGTGGACTGAATTGTGATTAATACGGTGAGCCTTGAAAGCCTATTGCAATCCATACTTCTTTGTGACTCCTCGTCGCCAAGAGCCTTTTGCGGAAAAATGAACAACTCTGAATTTATCATCTTTTTGTGTGATTTCATTCTTGTCCAAGAGTTTTGTTTCCCTCATTTTTGAGGTGCTCGAGCAATTACTTGGGCTTGCACAGACTGTGCCGCTGAAGTGGTGCAAAATTGCGCGTGCCCTCTGCCTTACGTGCCTCCCCTGGTTTAATCTGTTTCAACCTCGCGACTGTACAAAAGAGCCAAAAACCGATGGGTCCGCTAAAATATTTCTCCCGCTGCGGTTGAATTGAAAAATACAACCGAAAAAAGCGCTGCCTGAAAAGATAAACAGTAAATAACTTGCTGCTAAAGAAATAACACATTTTTACAGAAAGTTGCTGAACATTTTAGAGTTAGGTGCCTTCGGGGAAGCATAATCCTGTTATCAGGCTCTCTTTTTGCCTGTAAGAAAGAGTATTTACGTTCCTGAAAGGGTTAGGCCCTGTAGTAGATTACTTTTCATGCTCAGGTTACCAGGCACTCAAATATGCAGTAAATTGGAATGCATGTGTTCAGTGCTTGTTAATTCTACGCTAGCAAAAGCCAGTTAAAAATGCTTACAGTAAGAACTAATTCATGCCAATTGTAAATCAAAACAGAACATAACTGAAGCATTCTATGACCCCTGCAGATGGACGTGTTTTGTTTGCCTTCTCCATCTAGACGCTGCACTTTGAAAGAGAAAAATGAAAGAAACAGACTGCTTTTCCAGCAACAGGGTTTCATTCGATTTTGGATCCATTTCACTGGGGAACAAATAGAGGAAGTTTGCCAGCAAGTCAGTAGGATCGAGATCGAGGTAGAGGCGGATGGAAAGAAAGAGAGAGAGGGAGGAAGGGAGGGAGGGAGGGAGTCAGAGAAGTGGACACTCGGGCTCCTGCAAGTGCTTCCTGGTGAGGTTTAAAATTACCTCATGCCCCCCGAATTCCGTTCCGCTGCGGAGCACGGAAGTTTCGACATTTTCCATGCAGAACGCAGAAATGCCAAAATTTTGCAAGTTCCGCAAGCAAAACGGAATTTGCCGTCCACCCCTAGTTTGATTTCAACAGACACCACAGAAACAGTTGTTTCATTTCGTGCACCCATGAGTAGCTCTGGGCCTACTGGATGTAAGGCCTATTGGCAGACTAGGCCACAAGCTTGCAGGCCTATGGCATAAGCACACTGGCTGGCTCCACAAAATGTCCTCTAGCCGCATGGCTGGGCCACCCACAGCAACAAGAAAGGGAAGACAGACAATGCAGGCCAATGGCAAAAAGCACACTGCCTGGATTCAAAATTGCTGCCAGCCACGTGGCCAAGCCACCGACAGCAACAAGAAAGGAAGACAGACAATGCAGGCCCATGGCAAAAGCACACTGCCTGTCTTCAAAATGGCCACCAGCCACATGGCCAGGCCCACAACAGCAAGAAGCCTAGGCCAAAAGGAACAAAGGAAACACATGCAGGCCTACATGTCAAAAGCAGCACACTTCTAAACTACCTCCACAAAATGGCCACCAGCCACTTAGTCACTCACAGTCACAGCAAGCAGGAGGCCTGAAAAACAATGAACTGAAACAGGCCTATAATGGCCAGGCAAAGGAGGCATTCTAAACAACACAGTTTAATGCAATAAAATGCAAAACGAAAATCCACAGGGCTAAACAAGGTGTGTAAGTTACAGAACAAGCACACCACATACACAACAAAAGCATTTATTTAACACACACCAAAAAAGTGAAATACCCCCAAAAATACACATTTTGCAATTCAATACAATGCCATCCATGCCCTAAATGCTGTTTAAATTCAACAGACACAACAGAAACAGTTGTTTCATGCACCCATGACTACCTCTGGGCCTACTGCCTACCCACAATATATATATATATTTTTTTAAATGATGAAAAGTACAAAATATTTTGTTGCAGCAACTGCAATGCCCCAATCAAACAAACAATACCAACTTACTTTTAAAATCTCAAATTCAAAAGTCCTCAAATCCAAAACTCCTCAAATCCATTGATATATGATGCAGCAGACACAACGAGTGATCCTTCCAGCTCCAAATTCAAATGAAAAGTGAACAGGACATGTAAAAAGCACTGGGAGGAGCCTGCTGGATAGGAACAGGAAGTTGGAGACTCTGGGGCACTTCCTTCCTCTCCAAAAAAAAGGTAAAAAAAGAAAAAGGACTCCTTGCACAAAAAAGTACAGCAAACTATCAATCTGAGGAGATTTTTTCATCCAAATCATCATTTTCGAGAAGGTCTCATGCTGCTCGAGAGATATTCTTCCACCAGATTGCAAATTTTGCGCGTTCGGCACTGCAAGCTTCCGATGGTGCATCCGAGTGACGTGTTCGCGATCACACAATTTCGCGGGATCACGCTGCCGGCTGACAAAATCTCGTGGCGCATGCGAACGGATAGGAAAACTCATCGGCAAACACAGGGATGCCGGTAAAGCGCTATCACTTGCGCAAAAACGCATTTTGAAAGCGTGAACAAGGGAAAAACTCCTCTATGCCGCAGATCGCTGAGTTTTCAGTAACTCCGCGTTCTACGCAGAACGCGGAGTTGCCAAAAATCCTCAAACTCCATGAGCGGAGCGGATTTTACCGCCCAGGCTTAGTTTTTATGACCAAATGTCAACTTCACATCTTGCGTCAACCTTATGCCTTTCCAAATGACGCAGCCAAAGTGACGTTTATAATTAATTTCTAAATAAGAAAACGTGGTTAACGGGTCTATTCCCTTAGTTGATAGCGATGATCCCATATTGTATAACTGTGACAGTTTCATAAAGGCAATGAAGAAATTGTTTGCCAAATGTGTTCATTCAATCCAGGGATAACAATCGTTTGAATTTAAGGCAATGGTCTAAGGGTCTTTTTACCTACACTGCAACTTTTAACTGATTGTTAACTGCAACACAGTGGCCAGAAGAAAAAAATACATCTCACTTTTGTCAAGGGTTGAGAGACTACTTAAAGTATTCCTTATCCCCATCATAGATTTAACTTAAGATAGCTCTGTTTTCATTGACCTTATGTCAAACAAGACCATCGCTTGGGCAAAGAAAGGGAGGACAGCTTTGTAGAGATACTATGGTAGTGATTCTAAAAGCACTAAAAGGTAGAAAAAATGTTTTAGAAGTAGAACTCATGCAAATTGAGGGGATTCCAGATTTTTTAACATCTGAGGAAAAGGACCATAGTTGCAAGCTTAATTCATGACTGTATTGTGGCAAAACTCTGTATTTTGCTACGAAATGCTCAGCCAAACTCAAAGCTCCCAAGGAGTGGCAGCTGCCATGCGCGCAGAAGACCAAAGCTAGGAAAGCGAGGATGCTCAGCAAGAGGAAGAGGTCAAGTTGCAAAGAGAAAAAAAGCAAAGTGACATCACAGTACTTGGCTATTACTAGCTACAGAGTCCCTCATCATCAAACCTCACTGTGACGCTGAGGATTACTACTCCACAAAGAAGGTATATCCAATGTTTACTGATTCAGGGGCTACTGAAGCCCAATTATGAGATCGAAGCAGTTCAAGCAGTGCACAGTATCTCAAGAAGTACCTTGATGAATTAGTAGAAATTGGGTTAATTCAACACTCCAACTCGCCAATTACATCCCCATTGTTCTTTGTCCCAAAACATAATAGTGGGTTACAAGCAAACAATAATTATAGGGAAGTGAATAAAGCCACCATTAAAAGGTTACCCCTACCATTGATTCCCAAATTAATTGATCAAATTTGTAACTACAACCTTTATACTAAGCTAGACGTATGGGGCACTTGCTACCTTATTCGTGTCAGAGAAGAAGATTAATGGGAAACTGCCTTTAGAAGGAAGTTCAGTTTATTCATATATACAGCCCCGCCTTTTGAGCTTTAAAACCCCAATACACATTTCTATACTTTAACAATGAAGTCCTCTGTGGATTCCTGGACATATGTGCAATTATATATATAGACGATAGCCTAATCTATTCCCATACAGAAGCACATTCCATAGGTTAGAGCAATCCTCTAGTGTTTGTATGCTAAGAACTTATTTAAAAAACTGGAGAAATATTCATTCCATGTGAGGTCAGTGGAATTCTAAGGTATTTCTTATCACATTCAGGAATGACTATGGACCCTAAAATGTAGATGCCATTCTCAAATAACGAGCCCAAACAGTGGAAAAAGAGGTCCAAAGCATGTTTTGATTTTTCAGATTCTGCTGGAGGATTATCACCCACCTCTCCAAAATAGTCACACCTACTACCCAGCTTCTTGGTCAGAGATTGAGCTTTCAAAGTTCTGCAAAAGAAATTCCCCACTGCATCTGTCCTTTGCCATCCATACCCAGATAAATCCTTTTATGAACAAGCAGACGACTCTCAGGTCCCAGTTGGAGGGTTATCTCAAAGGGACCCAGACTCTAGCCATTTGCACCAAATAGCATTCAACCCAAAGAAGCTACTCACTAGAGAACAAAAGTATACCATGGCATAGAGGGAGATATTGGCCATTAAGTTAGTTTTTTTCTGAATGGAGACTAAGGGGCTAAGCACACCAACAGAATTTATTCTGATCATAAGAATATGTAATTATTTAGCTCTTTGAAAACATTAACCTCCAGATAAATGTGCTGGTTGCAATTCCTTGTTCATTTGGACTAGGAGTCAAACAAGTTAAAGCTGATGTATGATCCTAGCTAACCTACTCCAGGTTCCGGCAGACCCTCCAATGTCCTGAAGACAAAATGATTGTCATGTGTGAAGCTGAAGACTTCATAAAAATGGTGAAAGAAGACACCCAATCAATAGATTCAGAATGGTGGCTCAGGATAAAACCTAACATGTTCAAGATGGTTTAGTTTTTATAATAATCACTTGTTTGTAGCAACATTAGAGCTTGTTCAGAAAGCAACATGATGCAGCCCTAGCAGGACACTCTGGGGAACAAAACCTTGTATACTAGTAAAAGAAACGTTGGTGGGAAAAAATGTCCAGAAATGTAAAAAGGTATGTACAGACTTGTCCAGTGTGAGCTTGCAATAAGGCCACACATAACTCAGATTTTAGATTATTACAACGCTTACCAACACACCTAGGGCCATGGAACAACATTAGTTTGAATTTTGTTACTGACTTACCAGATTCCAAAAAGAAAAATACCAATCTAGCGGTTGCCAGTTTTTTTGTCCAAAATGGCCCATTTCATTCCATTGACCAAAATACATTTGACAACAGGACAAAATGAGATGTTTATCTACCAGGTAGTGAGGTTACATCGAGTACACCATATCACATCAAAGTTCTCCTGTTAGTCTTTTGTGTTCGATACACAATTCATCCTGTCCGCTATCCCAACAGCATTTTCTTTTCTGGCTCATGGTTGATGCCTTGAAAAGGATTCTGTGAGAGGCTGGCCTGGTATATGCTGTCCACTAATTACAGTGGGCACCCTGCACCAGTCCAGACTACCCTTATGATGATTTAGAGGTCTCAGGACAACCTTAAGAAAGCTATCCAAGTGGTAACTGTGGAGAGCAGCCTTCAGGCTTATTCTTGAAGGAGAGTTAAGCAGCTTGTTTCACCTGAATGCAATCTTATAGAATTGAATAAATGAAAGGAGAAACACATAGTAGTTATAAAAATATGTATTTGTTAATATAACACTATCTGGTACAACACAGTATCTTCTACACAAAGATAATAAAAAAGCACACAATACTGTAGCACAGAAACAATAGTAAATAGCACAAATACACAGTGGGCCCCAGAGAGAATTACTGGGATCCCAAGGAACCACCCAAGGTGAGTAGAAAGGGACTCCACGGAGGAGGGGTGCAGTTTGGGAACACGACCCTGTGCTATTCTATGGGTCACGGTTGACCTTTAAGAGTTTAAAGACCCTTCCGAGTTGACTTCGAAGAAACCCCATGGAAGTTAGGAGGTTGGAGAGCCACCCAACCCATGGATACTGAAGTACCGGAGTTACCTATCCCAGGGGAGCCGGGTGCATAGGTCTGAAGTGGCATCGGAAACTGCTGTCGAACACAATGGAGGACTTCGAAAAAGAGCTGCTGTTGGAAGAAAGCAAAGTGTCCGTTGGAATCCAAAGGTGGATTCTTGTCGAAGGGTGCCTGAAAGCAGAGGGGACAGAGTCTGGGTCTTCAGGTTGCTTGATGGAGTCCTTGACTCATCAGCTGCGGGGACCAGGAGACGTTGAGGATGACCAGGAGCCAGATGTGAGCTGTCCCATAAAGGATGTCAAGCAACCCAGGCAGAAGGTCAAGAAGGGTTACGGTTCAAACCAGCAAGGTCTGGGAAACTCACCAAACACAGGGGAGTCAGGGTGAGCCTGGAGCAACCAGGGGAGCCCAAGAAAAGCAAAGTTGACCCTCAAATGGACCCAAAGGCCAGAGGCACAGGAGTCGCGAGAGAACCTCAAGCGATTTCACCAAACAACAGCCCACGGAGCACTCAGTACGAGGAGGTCGAAGTTCTTGATAGGAAATGGTGCCAGAGGTTGGGGCTACTCGGAGCCTAATGCACTCATTCAGGAAATGCCAACAAGCATTTGAACTTGCAAATGGACGCAGTGCACAGGGGTAAGGCTATTGCAGCCCCCACAAGGGCTTTCTGACCTCAAACTTGGTGAGAGGACAGCTCGGAACTCATGGCATGTAGAAACTCATCTCCTGTGTTGCTGGAGACTTTGGAGTCTGCAGGAGCTCAGGATCAGCAGACCGGTCAGTTGTCATGTGGTGCCTGCAGATGCAGGGGGAGTGACACCTTCACTCAAAGGGAGATATCTTCAGTTGTCTTTGATGCTCCACAGGTCCTGCATGGATCCTGTAGGGTGCACGAGCACAGACGATGTTTCACACTGAGAGGGAGACAATGTCATGCCCAAACGAAGTCCATCGAAGTCCAGAGTGTCTAGACGGCCTCAGTTTAGTAATTTCTGGTTCAGAATTTTGTCCATGTCAAATCTAAGGTCCTGCAGCCAGGTAATCCCTTTAGTACCCACAGAAGAGGGTTGAAAAGATTAAAGGGAACCTTACAGGGGAGGGTCTGGACAGTAGGAAGGTTACTCCCATGTCCTTAGTCCAGTTTTGTGCCATAGCAGGAGACAACGGTTCCCAGTACTGGTTTGGACTGGACTATGCGCAGGGACACCAAATGTGCCCCTCATGCAGACTTTCAGTCACTGGCAAGCACACTCACCCAGTCCTAATACACTAAATCCTGACTGGGAGGTTGTCTCACCTTGCCTTGACAGATTACCTATTGTTCTGCATTCCCCTGCTTGAGCTTGACTCAGCAGCAAGAGGGCAGACATGTGTTTTTGGTCAGCAGCAACCATTTTGTGCTGTCTGGGACTAGTAGGCTGGTACCGAGAACACCAGGGATCCCACAAAGCTTGCTTCTGAGGGATGGAATCATACCTCCCACACCAGTTACCAGTGTTGGGGTATGATTCGAACATGTTTGTTACCAAACACAATAGGGTTTGATTCAGCCACTTTAGAGTTAGTCAGTACAGGGTCGCATAATGCCAGTCTATATGTCGTATATGGCTGTATCAGTGACAACCCGGAAGAATGGACTCTGTAGTCTCCAGGGGTATCCAGCTCATGCTAGGACACTCTCCCACTTAAAACCAAGCACCCTGCCTTCAGGATCGTTAAGGCCTGCTATAGGGGTGACTTATAGGTTTTAAGTGCAGTGACGCTTAGATATAGTGAACCTATATCTAAAGTAAGTGGTGCATGTACCATCTTACACAGGCTGCTAAGGCAGACCTGCAGTTCCATTTTGCATGACCTCTCATGGATGGCATCATACATTCTTTAGCCCATGAGAGGCCTCTGGAGTACCTATGCCCTTGGGTACATGTGTGCCATATACCACAGACTGACAAGGGTGCCCCAGTATCCAATCTGGAGTGTACATAAGTACACGTGCATAACAATTTAAGGAGAAAGCAGATAGACTGGGGTCCTGATTAGCAGGATACCAGTCAGACTAGTCAAAAACAGTATTACATTCAGCAAAAAGTGTAAGTAACCATAAGAAGCAGATCCTACTTTCCTACAGCTTTAATATGCAGTTCCTTAAACAATTTCATGGAGGGACACAACTAGTGATTTTCCTTGTGAAGATTACAAAACCAAAATGATCTATGTTAATTCATCAGGACCTTATAATGGCCTAATCTACAGGGGACTGGGAAAGAAGTCCAAATTGGTGAAGTGCCCAATCCAATGAACCACCTGTAAATTGTGGCAGAACCAAAATCTCTTACTGAAACTTTCATGAATAGAAATGAAAAACAAGTGATTCTGACCCTAGTGGAGTGATACCAAGGTCGCCTAGGCATTGAAGGCATCAGTTAATAGGCTGTGTGCAGTCTGACCTTGTGTGCAGTCACTACCAGATGACATGCTCCTTTGCTGCATTCCTCAATGTGAAAAGGACCACTATTACAATAAAGTAGTGAGAAGATGGCCCTTAGCCAATTTGGGCAATTCACTCACTTTGCCTCCAATCTACAACTCTGGCACCCTCACTATAGGCTTACTACAGTGCATAAATTCAAAGACCACCCCTCGATGGACCAGGTGGGCATTGCAGTGCTGGCCCAATGAGGAGCTGCCCGATTTTGAAGCATGGCACCCATTTGGGTAAATGAGGGCTCTTGCTCCTCTTCATGGAAATGCAGTAGTAGTGTCACGCCATGAAATAATTTAGGAAGTGCAAACTCTTTGTGTATTAATTAGAATATACAGGGGAGCGTGTATGCTGGAACTTAATTGCTCCCAGACCCTTCTTTGTTGATGGAAAAGGCTTCCGACAAATGTGGCTCAACTCTAATAATATCATCCATTATAACAGTTCACTTCTTTTCAGAAAATGTAAGTGCCTTCTTCCAGGCATCGTGAAAACAAAGAATGACGTGAGTACTTTGAGTGGCAAATGACTTGTGTGATTTGAGAACTCTCTTTTCTAGTGTGACTTGCAGGTGTTGTTGATGAACTGATTTTGAGTAGATGTATGTTGATGGACGCATCACTTAATGTTGCTGAAAATGTCCGCATTTAGAAACCCCTTTCGTCATTATTGTCCTCTGTTATGAGGGTCCCATCATCCCGATGGCAGACAACTCTAAATATGGTAGAAAGATGTCCACAATAACAGCATTAAAGAAGTTGACATCATACAATGGTCAGATGGCCTAAAATAGAGCACCGAGGATTGGCCATTGGGCTGTCTTCTGTCATAATGGATGGTAGTCCATCAGGCCATACACTAAATACAGCAGACGTAAATCAGTCATCCAGGCTGACCAATTAGTCCTTCAATGACTAAGGAACATCTGTCTGCCAAACTCTGAATCAGTGTCATAGTTTTAAAACTTTAATCTTGTTACCATGACAGGAAAACATTAAAACCAGGATCAATAGAAGTTCCACAATGGAACTCCCACTGAACTTGGTTTGATCTGTCCTTGTCACAGACACTAGGCCCGACACATAAGTGAGGCAGCGTTTTTATTGGGACAGGTGGTGTAAAGCTGTGTGGTAGGAATTTTGTGGATTCCTCCAGATTAAAGAAGTTTGATATTTGCAGGGCATTGTGGCCAATAAAATCTTGCAGGATTCATGCAAAGCACATCACTGAGACATCCCCTGAGACATCCCCTGAATGTCTAGTTTTCATAAATGTATGTGGTTGGAAGGTTTCCATGATTAGCAGCCCAGCATGGCCCATAAATACAACAGCTACTTTTATTGTTGATTTTTCCACTTAGAGCTGTAGGGCCTTTTGTTGGTTGTCTCTTTGCCCACCCACACAAGTGGGGTAGCATTGTTATCAATAGATGTGTGGGAACACCGGGTGGTACAACATTTGTTGATCCCCACAGATTCAGAAGCTTTCCTGCACTGAAATATGAGGAAAATGTGTGTGTTTTAATTAAAGTTTAAGGCTTACAAAGGAAATTAGGTAAGAAAACTGGGTTAGTGACCCCCAGTGACAGTCTAGTTCTAAAACACGTACAAGTTTGCTAGGTTTCCTGTTAGAAATGGGGATCTCTGGTTGGCAATGGTTTGCCTGGACCAAGTAGGGACCCTTCCTTCTAGTCAAGACAAGGGGGATTACACTTTTAGAATAACCCCATCCAAACCCCTTGATAGCTTGGCATGAGCAGCAAGGTTTATCCCAGACGCAATGTGTAAAACGCTTGCACATAACACACAGTAGTGCCAAGAAAACACTACAAGAGGACACCACACCAGTTTTAGAAAAATAGCCAATCTTTATCTGTACAAAACAAGACCAAAATGATAAAGATCCAAAATACACTAATCAAAATAAAAATAATTCAAAGAAAATAGACTTTAAATGCAGTTCCTTGAAGTCGATATCTTCATCTGGGGCAGTGGTTCCCAAACTATTTCGATCCATGGCTCCTTGACCTATTGGCCATTCGCCATGGCTCCCCATTATGTTACTTTTTTTAGTTGGTGAGGGGATGTCAACCCTACCTCAGTAGAACTGCAATTTTTCTCCCTGAAAATAATTGCCATGAAGCTGATAAAGGTATTATACTCATAGATGCAACTAAATAAATATATATAACAATTGTTTAATACAATATTTTTTGGGGGTTTAGTCACAGCGCATTCAAACAAAGTTAACCTTACAGGCCAGTGCAGGCAATGTATTGTGATGAATGCCCCCAACAGGTGGCTCAATAATAGACAGTGTATTACCCAGACTGTCTATGGTTAGTAGGCAATTAACATGAACTCTTTTTGTAATCATATTAAATATTTGGATTTAACTGGTAAAGTTCAAGTCTGAGGATACCTAAATCCAAAAGATGTTGAGGAAAGTCATGTCGATGACCTCTTAAAATGGTACTGCATTCTAGTGTCAAAGACTACATTATCCGCTATACATGCCATTCCTCAAATTGCCTAAACATTGAAGGTAAAAAAGAGAAACAGATCTGAAAATCTTCCACACTACTCTGGACCCCACTCGCAACTCTTAGATTTAATTTTCCACCACTTGGAACAGTTGGACCCCCACATTTCGAATTAGTTTACTAGAAATATTTAATTTTTGGAATAAACTGCATTTTTTGTTCAACTAAAAATTTCCTACAGATTTCTGTTAAGAATGGGATATTTTACATTCAGCACAAATGTAGTTGATCTTTTCCTGACATTGCTCCAGAGAGGGAAAAATGCATACCTCCTGTTTAAAGTGACCATGATTTCTGTGTTTATGAGCTATTTTCAAATATGCACAGAATTGTAATTGAAAATACAGAGCTTCCCAAATGCCTCCGGGAATTTAGAAGTTGCCATGCAAAGCTTCTCTCTGCACCATTTTGGAATGGGACAGGTAACTGATGAAAACTGTGCAGAGAAGTATACACCCGCATGCACTTACACCACACCACTTTTACACCAGATTCAGGTGCTGGAGAGTTTACGCCTGAATCTGAATTTGCACAAAAATAGAAATAATTGCTAAAATTTAAGTTTTGGAACCAGTGGCCTGAATATCAGAATTGTGATTGTTTTCAAACAGATTTGAATCTTGCCATTATAAGTGCAAAAGCATTTCTGCTTCCTTTGAAATCTTGTCTTCAAGATGATTTTAAGTTATAATGAAGTCGTTTTTGAGCACGACATGGAAAATTTCTTGATTGGCCTGCAAGGTCGTGTTTTTAACTTGCTAAATTGCTAGGCTGCAGCAGCAACTTGATATACCCGGTCTTCAGAGTTGTGACAAAAAGTGAGGGTGCAGCCAAAAACGTATCTACAAACTGGTATTGTTTTTAATAAAACGTGTTTATGACAGGCCTGTACTGTGAGGGGAAAGCAACGTACCTTTTGGGACGAGATAGTGCAAATATTGGTTCAAAACAATTGTTGCAGCCAAGAAGTTATTAAACGAATTAGGGGGAAAAAAGTCTGCATTGTAAGACTTTTTTGGCTCCAAGATGCACGTCTAAGGCAGTCTGACCTATTTAGCCTCTTGTTTGTGGAGAGAGAAAAAGAATGCAGAAATATGAACAGAGGGTTTCCAAATGTTCCTGCCTGATCAGCTCTGACCCAGGGGTGAAGGTGGCAGGGTTAGGACTCATCATCTGCCGTTGTGTCCGCAGCTCTGATTGCTTTCCCCTTGAAGTAATAAAGCGTTGCTGCCCGTGGTGTGCGTTTTGGCAGTGCATTGAAAAGTTATTTATTGGGTGTTTGTTATTTCTCTTGATTTCATTTTCTCTCACAGCTTTGGTAGCAGAGCTGTGCAGTTCGGAAGGAGAGGTCAAAGGCCTTGACAGTGGTTCCCAAACTGTGTTCACGGCGCTCCTGGCTTGTTTTGATGGCGCACCAGGGCGCCATGGCGCACAGATTGGGAACCACTGGTCTGGGGCTATTACGGTGTTGTGAACACACAAACCCAATGGTTCCAGTTTACCACGGCAGTGGGGCCTGCTGCGGTGTCAAAATATCCTCAAACAGTACCTTTCATTCCAGCTGACCACGGTGGTGCAGGCCGGCTGTGGCAGGCATCGAGGCTGCAGCATGAAGCAGAGCGGTGCAGCATGCAGTGCCCTCAGGTCGCGGTGCAGGCAGCAGTTCGGTGGCAGTTGTTCAGTGGTGTCAGTGAGACCAGGGCTGTGGTGCAAAGTGGGGTGGTGCCAGTTGCGGTGCTGACAGGTCATGGTACAACAAGCAGTGCAGGTTGATGATCTGGGGTTGGTGGGGCTGGCGTTGGTGGGCCAAGTCTGCAGTGTGGGACGGGCGTGCATCAAGTAAGTTATGAGCGGTGCCCCCAAACCCTAGTACAGGCAGTGGCATCGATGTCAGCTTGCAGTACCATCATTGGTGAGACCAGGTTGTGTTGTGCGGTGTCCACAGGTCATGGTGCAAGTAGCAGCTCAGTGGCAGGGGCGGACGTCATCAGTGAGACCAGGGTTGCAGTGCAAAGTGGAACAGTGCCTTCTGTGGTGCTTTCAGGTCATAGAGCCGGCAGTGGCATAGGTGATGGCATTGGTTTGCGGTTTCCCCCTGTGGCAACTGAAACACACAGTCTCAGCTGCAGTACACAGAGGAAGGTGAAGTCTTTGCTGTTCCTGAGACTTCTTGGATAGGTGGCAAGCTCTACTTCAAGCCCTTGGAAATAGTGAAAAGAAAAATTTGCAGAAAGTTCAGTCCAGTCCTTTCACTGCCCGAGACAGAAGCAGCCACTGTAGGCCAACACAGCAAAGCACACAGCAAAGTGGCAGTCTCTCCTCATAGCTTCTCCGGCTCTTCTTCTTGGCAGGTTTCTTAATCCCAAAGAGTTCCAAAGTCCTTGGGCCAGGGCCCCAATATTTATAACAAATTTCCCTTTGAAGTTGGTACAAGTAAAGTTCCTCTGGCACACATAAAGCAGTTCTGCCTGGCTCAGGCCATGTTCACTAAAGGAGGTGAAGACAGCTTTGTTTTAAGGAATCCACAGTCCATTCAGGTGCACGAGACAACTCCTCCCGCTACTGTAAATGCAGCCATGTGTATTCAGCCTGGGTATGAGTCACCCAAGAAAGGCAGGACACACCTCAAACCCCCTTGTGTCTGTCTAGTGTGAATGCACGTCCCCTGCTTCTGTCACTCTGGACCCAGGCAATGAATACACAAATGGCAGAGGCACACAGGATAGTTAAGCAAGAAAATGCCCACTTTCTAAAAGTGGCATTTTTCGAAACACACTATAAAAATCATCTTCACTAAAAGATGTATTTTTAAATTCTGAGTTCAGGAAGCCTAAACTCCAGTTCCCAATGGAAAGTTATGCTTGTAGGTGTTACAATTCGTTAAGGGTAGACCCAAAGATACTGGGACCTGGGTAGCAGACAGTAAAATATGAGATGGTCCCAGTGAACAATATTAAGCCACAGAACACATTAGAAAACGTATATTCAACAAAATATAAGAACAATGCATAGATTGAATGATTGAACAGTGTTATTTAATCACAACGTCATATCCGCAGATGCATAAATTACAAAATCAAATTAATACACACTGTCCCCAGAAGAACAAGGAAAAGCAAGGGCTGGTAGGGAAACTCAGTGATTTTGTGAGGATTTGAGTGATGTGAAGAGATGAGGGATGTGCAAGTAATAAATCCTAGTTTCAACAATAAAAATTCAAATTCATGGCTAGTTATTCCACCATTAATCACAGCTGTTTACATGATTTAGAATAGCCAAGCTACACAGGAAAAAACACAGTAGAGCAATCTTTGTTGTTTGTGGCTGGCTCAGACAAAAGTGTTGACGTTTCGACCCCATATATATTGTAGGCTTATTGGCACCTTACGTGGGGGTCTTCCTCAGGACAGTGATAAGGGAATGGGCACCTAGGGTTCAAGTGAAACAATATTTGTAATTACGTAAATGGCAGGGGAACAATAAAAAAACAATAATGCATTGGCGAAGTCCCAAGAATTACTGTAAGGGGCCCTACAGGGAGGGCTGTGGGGAAA
The DNA here is from genome assembly GCF_964204655.1 of Triturus cristatus. Taxonomy (NCBI): domain Eukaryota; kingdom Metazoa; phylum Chordata; class Amphibia; order Caudata; family Salamandridae; genus Triturus; species Triturus cristatus. The sequence goes on along the minus strand of NC_140593.1, from coordinate 257,362,291 downwards.
AGGATCGGGCACATAGGCTCCAATACACAAAGAGAGTGGGATACCTGCACCTGCAAAAGTAAGGTGTAGTATTCAAATATATATATATATATATATATATATATATATATATATATATATATATATATATATATATATATATATATATATATATATATATTACCTACTGGCGGTCGCCAGTAGGTAGTTATAGTTAGGACCCTGTTTCCATAGGAAATCCGCAACATTCTATTTTGAATAACTTTGGCACCGGTCGACGAATCCTCGCGAATTTCTCAAAATAGGTGGGGCGCTACGCTCCTACCCTGAAAGTCTCGGGGGGATTCGTCAAGCGGGGGCTGAGATAAAAGGGGGGTCCCAAAACGCGTTTTTCCCATGCATTTTTCCATAGGACCTTTAGACAGGGCTACAGCCCGAACGGCTGAACAGAATTACTAGAAATTTGGCAGAGAGGTAGTCCTCAGGTCAAGGAAGTGCCTTTTGTAGGTTTGGTGTAAATCTGTTCAGTAGATTCTGAGAAAATAGCCTTTAAATCAATATATATATCTGAGCCAGCTTACGGTACGCTTACCGTAAGCTTACCGTACGCGTACGGTGGCGTGCGCGAGCGCGATTCTGATTGGCTGTTACATCTAAGTAAACATTCGAATCGGTCGAAACCAGGAAGCGGCGGCCGCCGTTTTCTCTCTCGCACTCTGAGGGGGGGCTGTAAACAAAGGCAAAAAACATATAAAGGGGCTGTTTAGACAGCGCCCATGCACATAGCCATGTTAGTTGAGTCCTCAAAGATCCCCCAAGGCCAAAAACGGTAAATTTTTATTTTTTGAAAATTTCGCCGATTACGCTTACCGTACGCGTACGGTGCGCTTACGCTAAAATTTTTTTTTAAAAAAACACTCTCTGTGCATGGCATATTATTGTCATCACTTACAAATTAAATTTAACAGATTACCTATCACAAGGAAGCGCATAATATGTCCTCCATGTGCGCACGGTGCGTAACATGGGCACGCGGTGCGCGTAGCGCACTGCGTGCCTACCTTGCGTGTACGGCACTAACTGCGTAAAGTGGGTGCGCGGTGCGCGAAGCGCACCGCGTGCTCACCGTGCGCGCACGGAACGAACTGCGTTAAGTGGGTGTGCACGCCACGAATGGCGTAAAGTAACTTAGCATTTAAAAAAACGTACAAATTCACTGAAAAAACCATAGGTTTCACACACGTTATAGTTAGGAATTAGCATTTAAAAAACCTTGCTAATTCAATGAAAAAACCATAGGTTTCACACATGTTATAGTTAGCTGGAAATTTTACTGATAAAAAACCAATGAAATTCCCCCGTTATAGTTACTGTAGGCAACTATAACTCACGCGACCGCAATCCTCTGCTGATGACATATGTGTCTTTATGAAAAAAATATATTTGTAATATATGTATAGTTAAAATTTAATGGAAGAAGACATGGGCAAATAAGTGTCTAAATACAGTATTAGCATCAGCAGAGGATTGCGGTCGCGTGAGTTATAGTTGCCTACAGTAACTATAACGGGGGAATTTCATTGGTTTTTTATCAGTAAAATTTCCAGCTAACTATAACATGTGTGAAACCTATGGTTTTTTCATTGAATATATATATATATATATATATATTACCTACTGGCGGTCGCCAGTAGGTAGTTATAGTTAGGACCCCTTTTCCATAGGAAAACCGCAACATTCTATTTGGAATAACTTTGGCGCCGGTCGACGAATCCTCGCGAATTTCTCAAAATAGGTGGGGCGCTACGCTCCGCTCCTACCCTGAAAGTCTCGGGGGGATTCGTCAAGCGGGGGCTGAGATAAAAGGGGGGTCCCAAAACGCGTTTTTCCCATGCATTTTTCCATAGGACCTTTAGACAGGGCTACAGCCCGAACGGCTGAACAGAATTACTAGAAATTTGGCAGAGAGGTAGTCCTCAGGTCAAGGAAGTGCCTTTTGTAGGTTTGGTGTAAATCTGTTCAGTAGATTCTGAGAAAATAGCCTTTAAATCAATATATATATCTGAGCCAGCTTACGGTACGCTTACCGTAAGCTTACCGTACGCGTACGGTGGCGTGCGCGAGCGCGATTCTGATTGGCTCTTAGATCTTAGTAAACATTCGAATCGGCCGAAACCAGGAAGCGGCGGCCGCCATTTTCTCTCTCGCACTGAGAGTTAGGTTGTTAAATAAAACCAATAAACATGTAAAGGGGCTGTTTAGACAGCTCCCACACACATAGCCATGTTGAGGGAGTCCCCAAAGACCCCCCAAGGCCAAAAATTGAATTTTTATTTTTTCGCTAATTTCGCCGATTACGCTTACCGTACGCGTACGGTAAAAAATGTAATAAAAAAAACACTATCCACACTCTCCCCACCCCCTGTGCTTTTGGTGGCCGCAGGCCACCAAATGTGCATGGCTTATTAGATGTGTGAAAAACCACAATATTTTAAACAAAAATATTAAAAGAAAAAATTATCCACACTCTCTCCACCCCGTGTGCAAATGGTGCCCGAAGGGCACCATTTGTGCATGGCTTATAAAAATTACGAAAAATTAAAATATTACCTTTCAAAACGAAGTGCATCATATGTCCTCCATGTGCGCACGGTGCGCGAAGCGCATCGTGCGTACATGGCCCATCTAGCGTAACGTGGGCACGCGGTGCGCGTAGCGCACCACGTGCCCACCGTGCGTGCACGGCACTAACTGCGTAAAGTGGGCGCGCACGCCACGAATGGCGTAAAGTAACTTAGCATTTAAAAAAACGTACAAATTCACTGAAAAAACCATAGGTTTCACACACGTTATAGTTAGGAATTAGCATTTAAAAAACCTTGCAAATTCACTGAAAAAACCATAGGTTTCACACATGTTATAGTTAGCGGAAATTTTACTGATAAAAAACCAGTGAAATTCCCCCGTTATAGTTAGTGCAGGCAACTATAACTCACGCGACCGCAATCTTCTGCTGATGACATATGTGTCTTTATGAAAAAAAAATATTTGTAATATATGTATAGCTAAAAATGTATGGAAGAAGACATGGGCAAATAAGTGTCTAAATACAGTATTAGCATCAGCAGAGGATTGCGGTCGCGTGAGTTATAGTTGCCTGCACTAACTATAACGGGGGAATTTCACTGGTTTTTTATCAGTAAAATTTCCGCTAACTATAACATGTGTGAAACCTATGGTTTTTTCAGTGAATATATATATATATATATATATATATATATATATATATATATATATATATATATATATATAATTACTTTAAAAAAACATAGGTTTCACACATGTTATAGTTAGCTGGACATTTCCCTCGTAAAAAACCAATGAAATTTCCCCATTATAGTTAGTGCAGGCAACTATAACTCACGCGACCGCAATCCTCTGCTGATGACGTCAGATATTACATCACTGATTACATATGTGTCTTTCTGAAAAATAAATATTTGTAATATATGTATAGCTAAAGATTAATGGAAGAAGACATGGGTAATTAGGTGTCTAAATACAGTGATGTAATTTCATGTGTGAAACCTTTGGTTTTTTAAGTGAATTTGCAAGGTTTTTTAAAAGCTAATTCCTAACTATAATGTGTGTGAAACCTATGGTTTTTTTAAGTGAATTTGTACGGTTTTTTAAATGCTAAGTTATGTATTTATTAATATTTTTTTTTTTCAGGTTTTTTACCGTGCGCGCATATAATATATATATATTATCTACTGGCAGTCGCCAGTAGATAGTTATAGTTAGGACCGCGTTTCCATAGGAAATCTCAAAATTCTATTTTGAATAACTTTGGCGCCGGTTGACGAATCTTCGCGAAATTTTCAAAACTAATGGGGCGCTCTGCTCAACTCCTACCCTGAAAGTCTCGGGGTGATTCGTCAAGCGGGGGCCAAGAAAAAAGGGGGGTCCCAAAACGCGTTGTCCCCATGCATTTTTCCATAGGACCTTTAGTCGAAGGTACAGCCCGAACGGCTGAACAGAATTACTTGAAATTTGGCAGAGAGGTAGTCCTCAGGTCAGGGAAGTGCCTTTAGCAGGTCTGGTGTCAATCTGTTCAGTATTTCCTGAGAAAATAGCATTTAAAAGCATATAAATATCTATACGCGTGCACCGTGCGCAAGCGAAATTCTGATTCATTGTTAGATGTCAGTCAACATTCGAATCGGTCGAAATCAGGAAGTGTCGGCTTCCATTTTGTCTCTCTCACTGAAAAGGAAAGGGGGAAAAAAGGTGGAAAACGTGAATAGGGGGCAGGGAAGAGAGTTCCTGCCCCCCCAGCCTTTGTCAGGGGATCACAGAAGGACCCCCATGGCTGAAATAAACATTTTTTTTTTTTATAAAAATCGCGGGGTGCGTGCACGGTGCGCGCATGGTTCACAGTGTGCGCAGAGTACCGTGTGCCCAACGCGCCCGCACGGTGCGCGAAGTGCACTGTGCGCGCACGGTGAAAAACCTTTAAAAAAATATATATTAATAAATACATAACTTAGCATTTAAAAAAACGTACAAATTCACCTAAAAAACCATAGGTTTCACACACGTAATAGTTAGGAATTAGCATTTAAAAAACCTTGCAAATTCACTTAATAAACCATAGGTTTGACACAGGTTATAGTTAGGTGGACATTTCACTCGTAAAAAACCAATGAAATTCCCCCGTTATAGTTAGTTCAGATAACTATAACTCGCGCGACCGCCACTCTATCACAAGGATGATGTCATCAGTGATGTCATGAGTGATGCCACTGACCATGTCATGAGTGATGTAATATGTGACGTCATGAGCAGTGGATTGCGGGCGCGCGAGTTATAGTTATCTGAACTAACTATAACGGGGGAATTTCATTGTTTTTTTACGAATGAAATGTCCACCTAACTATAACCTGTGTGAAACCTATGGTATTTTAAGTGAATTTGCAAGGTTTTTTAAATGCTAATTCCTAACTATAACGTGTGTGAAACCTATGGTTTTTTAAGTGAATATATATATATATATATATATATTACCTACTGGCGGTCGCCAGTAGGTAGTTATAGTTAGGACCGTGTTTCCATAGGAAATCTCAAAATTCTATTTTGAATAACTTTGGCGCCGGTTGGCGAATCCTCGCGAAATTTTCAAAACTAATGGGGCGCTCCGCTCAGCTCCTACCCTAAAAGTTTCGGGGGGATTCATCAAGCGGGGGCCGAGAAAAAAGGGGGTCCCAAAACGCGTTTTCCCCATGCATTTTTCCATAGAGACTTTGGTCGCAGCTACAGCCCGAACGGCTGAACAGAATTATGTGAAATTTGGCAGAGAGGTAGCCATAAGGTCCATGAAGTGCCTTTTGCAGGTTTGGTGTAAATCTGTTCAGTATTTCCTGAGAAAATAGCATTTAAATCAATATATATATCTGTATGCGCGTACCGTGCGCGCACTGCGCAAGTCCTGTGGGCGCACCTTGCCGATTGCGAGCCTACTTCTGATTGGTTGTTAGATGTCAGTAAACATTCGAATCGGTGGAAATCAGGAAGCGGCGGCCGCCATTTTGTCTCTAGCATAAAGAGGGGGTGATAAACAAAGGGGGAGAACTTGAAAAGGGGGCAGAGTGGGGAGATATTGACCCACTAGGCATTGTAAGGGGGTCACAGTAGGACCTTGTAGGGCAAAAAAAAAGATTTATATTTTGAAAAAAAATATCGCCGAGTGCGCGCACCCAGCGAGCACCCCAAATTTTTTTTTTTTTTAAAAATAATAAAAAATCGCATTTAAGTGTTTAGATATAAGGTGGCTCTAAAAAGAGCCCTTGTGTTTATTGTTTGTTTTTTGGTACCTACAAGTAAGTACCGATGCAGAGTCTAAAGTTCAAGAGGAAGACTCTGTTGCCTTCATCAGTGAAGTGTACACCATCTCCTCTATAAATGTCTTGCATGTTGTAACGCAAGTTTTGTGGTATATAGAACCCATACCATAGTCTCTGAGGAAAGCAGAAATAGATTTGTTGACGTGCTTCCTTGCTTTGTCAATCTGCGGACAAAATTGGTTGGACCAGTTCCACTTTTGCCTTTGGCATATGTTAGAATATACGAAGGCAGTTTGTGGAAAAAGTGACATCAATTGCACAAAGGTGTCCTTAATAAGCATTTCCAGACCTACCCCAGTTAAAGTGCCTAGGTCATTTCCACCACAGTGCACAATAATAAGATTAGGCTGTGGGAGATGTAGAAAGGTTTTCACCAAAGGCATTAATTGGTGCCACTTTAACCCTCTCTGACCAATTCATTTAATGTCTACATTTGGCAAAGCAAGGTCTCTCACCATACCTCTTTTTTCTGCAAATGTTTCACTCCAGAAGACATAGCTGTGACCTACAATCCACACTGTGAACATCTTCAAAGGAGATCTGGATGCACTCAGGAGGTGTCTTTCAGTAGAATGGCAATATGAAATGAAAGACAGTTGAAAAATGGGGGCACACATACTTTTTTTTATAAAAAGAACTCATTGGCTGTTTCAAACCATTCTACACTAAAAACTAGGCTGTATGTTTAAATTTTAAAAAGCATGTATTGTATTGGTTCAGAAAAATGTGTGAACAAAGAACATTAGTTTGGATTTGCTGTTAGGTTTGAAAAGTCAAGCACTCTTGCTCTTTGGAAATGAAACATTGTCTGCTGAACTTCTGACCTCTCTGCTCACACCTGTGTTCCATGACCTGTTGCTATGGTAGCAGGCAGAAGTCAAGTTGGGGCAAGGGTACATTTGGAAAGGGGTTGAAGTTTTCAACCAATAGAAATGTGTGATTTCATTTGAAAAAATGTGGGAAGCACTGAGATTTTGAATTAACATGTATATGTGTGAAAAAAGAGAGGGAAACGGTGCCATTAACTGGTTCTGCTGAGAGGAGAGAGGTGTTCAGCTCAGAGATTCTGGTCTGATAAACTGCTGTGTGACTGCCACATTTCTTTCACAACTAACTAATTTTAAAGGTGAGTTATGAGTTTGAGAGGGGGTGTTTGTGGTTAATTTAGATATAAAAAAAAGAATTGTGATTATTTGTTTAAAGTTGTGATTTACATTTTCTGTTTTGCGAGATATTTAACTGTTTTGAATATGTTAAATATTATGGAGTATGTTTTCACCATAAGTTAATGTGTACTGGTAACAATGAGGAATACTGTTTTGTGCCTACCATCAAACTATGAGTCTGTGTGCAGAGAAGAATTGTTGACAGAGATGTAATTTGTGTTGCTGTTGAAAAGTAAGACTTGCAGTTGAAAGAAAAGGACAGCTTGTTTTTAATTGTGATGGTTAGCATTTAGCAGAAAACACTTTGAAAGAAAAGAGAGGAAAATGGCAGCACATTAGAAAAAAGCATTAGTACTGTAAGAATTGATAACTCAGGAAAGGGGCAGCCTGTGTTTTGTGCCTACCAACACAGCATGAGTCTGTGTGTATATAGGAATTGTTGTCTGAGATTTAATTTGTGAAGTTGTTGTTCAGTAAGAAATGCAGTCCTAGGAAAGGGGCAGCCTGTGTTATGTGCTTAAAATGATGACATGAGTCTGTGTGCACACAGGAATTGTGGGCAGAGATTTAATTTGTGAAGATGTTGTTCAGTAAGAAATGCAGTTCCAGGAAAGGGGCAGCCTGTGTTATGTGCCTAAAATGATGGCATGACTCTGTGTGCACACAGGAAATGTGGGCAGAGATTTAATTTGTGAAGATGTTGTTAAGTAAGAAATGCAGTCCCAGGAAAGGGGCAGCCTGTTGTGTTTACACAAATTATCCCTTAGCACACATGCACTGTTACGTACATCCCTGCAGTCTTCATGCAGTTCTGGAAGTATCTTTGCTCATCTGTCTTGCACCAGACAATACACAGTGTTCAGAAACACACTCTTGGCACACACGCAGCAGCTTCTCCAACACTCTCATGTGTAGTACTCAGCTCTGTGTGCTGTTTCAGATAGCACTGTGTAATGCAAACACATTCAACGTCAGCAAGGCCTCATTTAAATTGATCTAGTCTAATCACTCACCCTGTAACACATGGTCATTGTCTTAAGGAGCTGTTAGGACATGTGCTGTTTTCTGCTTCTGTAAATGATAAGGGAACTGTATGAGGCTGTAACAGTAATTTGGTACTATTCAGGGACACTGTTTTGTTCCAAAAAACATAGCATGAGTCTGTGTGCGCACAGGAATTGTGGGCAGAGATTTAATTTGTGAAGATGTTGTTCAGTAAGAAATGCAGTCCCAGGAAAGGGGCAGCCTGTGTTATGTGCATAAAAAGATGGCATGAGTCTGTGTGCACACAGGAATTGTGGGCAGAGATTTAATTTGTGAAGATGTTGTTCAGTAAGAAATGCAGTCCCAGGAAAGGGGCAGCCTGTTGTGTTTACACAAATTATCCCTTAGTACACATGCACTGTTACATACATCCCTGCAGTCTTCATGCAGTTCTGGAAGTCTCTTTGCTCATCTGTCTTGCACCAGACAATACCCAGTGTTCAGAAACACACTCTTGGCACACACGCAGCAGCTTCTCCAACACTCTCATGTGTAGTACTCAGCTCTGTGTGCTGTTTCAGATAGCACTGTGTAATGCAAACACATTCAACGTCAGCAAGGCCTAATTTAAATTGATCTAGTCTAATCACTCACCCTGTAACACATGGTCATTGTCTTAAGGAGCTGTTAGGACATGTGCTGTTTTCTGCTTCTGTAAATGATAAGGGAACTGTATCAGGCTGTAACAGTAATTTGGTACTATTCAGGGACACTGTTTTGTTCCAAAAAACATAGCATGAGTCTGTGAGCGCACAGGAATTGTGGGCAGAGATTTAATTTGTGAAGATGTTGTTCAGTAAGAAATGCAGTCCCAGGAAAGGGGCAGCCTGTGTTATGTGCGTAAAAAGATGGCATGAGTCTGTGTGCACACAGGAATTGTGGGCAGAGATTTAATTTATGAATTTGTTGTTCAGTAAGAAATGCAGTCCCAGGAAAGGGGCAGCCTGTTGTGTTTACACAAATTATCCCTTAGCACACATGCACTGTTACGTACATCCCTGCAGTCTTCATGCAGTTCTGGAAGTCTCTTTGCTCATCTGTCTTGCACCAGACAATACACAGTGTTCAGAAACACACTCTTGGCACACACGCAGCAGCTTCTCCAACACTCTCATGTGTAGTACTCAGCTCTGTGTGCTGTTTCAGATAGTACTGTGTAATGCAAACACATTCAACGTCAGCAAGGCCTCATTTAAATTGATCTAGTCTAATCACTCACCCTGTAACACATGGTCATTGTCTTAAGGAGCTGTTAGGACATGTGCTGTTTTCTGCTTCTGTAAATGATAAGGGAACTGTATCAGGCTGTAACAGTAATTTGGTACTATTCAGGGACACTGTTTTGTTCCAAAAAACATAGCATGAGTCTGTGTGCGCACAGGAATTGTGGGAAGAGATTTAATTTGTGAAGATGTTGTTCAGTAAGAAATGCAGTCCCAGGAAAGGGGCAGCCTGTGTTATGTGCGTAAAAAGATGGCATGAGTCTGTGTGCACACAGGAATTGTGGGCAGAGATTTAATTTGTGAAGATGTTGTTCAGTAAGAAATGCAGTCCCAGGAAAGGGGCAGCCTGTTGTGTTTACACAAATTATCCCTTAGTACACATGCACTGTTACGTACATCCCTGCAGTCTTCATGCAGTTCTGGAAGTCTCTTTGCTCATCTGTCTTGCACCAGACAATACCCAGTGTTCAGAAACACACTCTTGGCACACACGCAGCAGCTTCTCCAACACTCTCATGTGTAGTACTCAGCTCTGGGTGCTGTTTCAGATAGCACTGTGTAATGCAAACACATTCAACGTCAGCAAGGCCTCAGTTAAATTGATCTAGTCTAATCACTCACCCTGTAACACGTGGTCATTGTCTTAAGGAGCTGTTAGGACATGTGCTGTTTTCTGCTTCTATAAATGATAAGGGAACTGTATCAGGCTGTAACAGTAATTTGGTACTATTCAGGGACACTGTTTTGTTCCAAAAAACATAGCATGAGTCTGTGTGCGCGCAGGAATTGTGGGCAGAGATTTAATTTGTGAAGATGTTGTTCAGTAAGAAATGCAGTCCCAGGAAAGGGGCAGCCTGTGTTATGTGCGTAAAAAGATGGCATGAGTCTGTGTGCACACAGGAATTGTGGGCAGAGATTTAATTTATGAATTTGTTGTTCAGTAAGAAATGCAGTCCCAGGAAAGGGGCAGCCTGTTGTGTTTACACAAATTATCCCTTAGCACACATGCACTGTTACGTACATCCCTGCAGTCTTCATGCAGTTCTGGAAGTCTCTTTGCTCATCTGTCTTGCACCAGACAATACCCAGTGTTCAGAAACACACTCTTGGCACACACGCAGCAGCTTCTCCAACACTCTCATGTGTAGTACTCAGCTCTGTGTGCTGTTTCAGATAGCACTGTGTAATGCAAACACATTCAACGTCAGCAAGGCCTCATTTAAATTGATCTAGTCTAATCACCCACCCTGTAACACATGGTCATTGTCTTAAGGAGCTGTTAAGACATGTGCTGTTTTCTGCTTCTGTAAATGATAAGGGAACTGTATCAGGCTGTAACAGTAATTTGGTACTATTCAGGGACACTGTTTTGTTCCAAAAAACATAGCATGAGTCTGTGTGCGCACAGGAATTGTGGGCAGAGATTTAATTTGTGAAGATGTTGTTCAGTAAGAAATGCAGTCCCAGGAAAGGGGCAGCCTGTGTTATGTGCATAAAAAGATGGCATGAGTCTGTGTGCACACAGGAATTGTGGGCAGAGATTTAATTTGTGAAGATGTTGTTCAGTAAGAAATGCAGTCCCAGGAAAGGGGCAGCCTGTTAAAAGTTAAAAAATATTTTAATGAATTATAATTACAAAAAGGATTTTTTTTTTTGTTCCTTGCAGGTATTGCTCAGCAACAGTGAAAAAAAAATGCCTTTAAGGACAAGAAAAAGGAAAGAAAAGCAACAACAAGTATATCTGGACAAAACTGGGAAAAACAAAATAGCAGGAGAAGCTGGTGATGGCAAAAAGAAAAAGTCTACTGCTAAGCAGAGCAGAGATTTCTTAAAAAAGATTTTCAAAAAACAAAAAATTGGCAAAAATAACTGTAAAACAAAGAGAGTTTTATGTACAAAGCAACAACACAGTTAACAGCAAAAAAAAAAAAGCTAATGTACAATCAGAAGTATGTCAAACAGATTTAACACGATAATTAGATTTTAAAAACATTCGTCGAAAAATGTTTCAGAGAAGAGTGATGTTAAATTTGCTAAAGGATGTGAAAAAATATAAGAAAAAATCAAAATTTATTAAGAAATTTTTTTTATAGAAAATATTGTAAGTAAGGCTTTGGAAATAAAAAGAAAACTTTTTATTCCAATTTTGAATAGGATGCGTAGATTAGAAAAATTAGTGAATGCAATGAAGTCACAAAGCAAAAGGAAAAGAGAAGTGAAAAAAGTAACTTTTGTAAAGTGTTCCTGGGAGAATGGAAACACAGTTCAAGTACTGAACCATTTTTTAATGAAGAGAGTTATCTTCAAATTAATAGTTTGTTGTATGCAGTTGACACCAATGGTAGAGCATATGAAGTTAAGGATGGTTGTGTGATGCAAAAAGAGAAAATGGTCCCAAGAAATGAGGAAGAAGTAATGGCTGCTGAGGCTATGGGGAGACGTCCAAAAGCCCCAGTGTACACTTGGAACTGTAGTAATATTTGTACTGTGCGTCAGGAATCTATTGATAAATTTTGTGACTTTCTAAGAGAATATAGTAAAAAGAGTGTAAAACAGAAGATGAAGGTGCTTCAAACACTAGATCCATGCAGAGTGAGAGAAAATACTGGTTTGCAGGGACATTCTCTGTCTAACTAGAAAAGTGTGTAAAAGTGTTTTTCATCATTTTAGGATGCTGGCTGTTCATCATACTGAAATGAGAAAGTTTGTGAGAACATTGTATTTTGCTAAAAGTCCAGCAGTAAAGTTGAATGAGTTGAATAATGCTCTGTTCCGTGGATCTGTATCAGATGTAGTGAAGGTTACTGATGAGATTCAGTTTTGTTACTTTGGTCCAGAACAAGAAAGTGCAGAAAAGGACACAGTAAATGAGGAAAATGAGGAACAGAATGTAGAACTCATTATTACTAAAAATTTAGAGGATGAAATGACAAAATTTACTATCACCTCTAATGAAAGACCAAATATTACTTGTATTTGTTGCCGCAGAAGTCATTATAAAATTCAAACAAGGAGTGTTGATCTGTATAAAAAAAGTGAAAATGAAGATAATTATAAGTGGAAGGATTTTGCAACATATATATTTCTTGAAAATTGCTTTGAATTGGGTGAAGATCAGCGTATTTGTAAATACTGTTATAATAAGTTAGAAGAAAATAGAATGCCGACCAGAGCTGTACATAATAATTTAGAATTGGATGCTATTCCTGCCGAACTTTCTGAATTAAATACATATGAGTCTATACTCATTCAATGTGTTCATCCGTTCCAGACCATAGTACGTATGGAGCCCAAAACTGGTAAATTACCTCCTTCTGATTTACTGAGATGTTTAAAAGGAAGAGTGGTGTATTTGCCCTTGGATTTGAAAAAAAATATGGAAACTATTGATGCAGATACTTTGGAAACTGAACCATTAGTAATTCTGGTTAATGGTGTACCTACAAAGAATAAGAAGATTTGGCAGGAGCTGGTGGATGTACGAAAAGTACAAAGAGCAAATTTGTATTTGAAAAAAAATAATAAATGGTATGAATCAATTTATATAGAAGAAGAAGATTTACAAGAAGACACAGAAACTCCAACTGGTCAAATTGAAAAAGTTGACAAGTCAAAGGAAGAAGAAATTTATGAACATTTTAGCATACATCCTCTTCATTCAAAAGAAGTTATGGGAGACACTATTGATCTGTTTCAGATGAAGAAAGCAAAAGGAACTCCTGTGAGTGTATGGGAGGAGAGCTTGGAAGCTCGATGTTTTCCTCAGCTGTTTCCTACAGGAAAAGGTGGACGATACGATGATCGCCCAGAACAGATTCCAGCTTCTGAGTATCGGACTACAAGACTATATGCAGAAGATCCAAGATTTCGTCAAAGTATTCCTTATTTGTTCCATCTTTTATTTGAAAGCGACTTGTCTGCATTATCTTATGCAGTAAATCACATTTTAAAAAGTGGAGTACATCTACAAAATGTGTCTGCTAAGGATTTTATAGAGAAAGTGCAGCACCGAGATGATCATTTGGAAACACAACTGATCAATCTGATGGCTTGTCAGCGTGGGACAAATTAATATTGGTACCGATGCCATGGTGAATTAAAATGCATGTTACGGAATTTAGGAACTCCAACATGGTTCCTTACCCTAAGCTGTGCCGAGTACGCTTGGGATGATTTACTGAATTTTCTAAGAGAGGCAAATTCAAACATTAAAAACATTGAATACAAGACAGCTGGAGAACTGTGCTCTTTGGATCCAGTTAATGTTTGCAGATATTTCAATCATAGATTTGAAGCTATGATGTCTTTTATCTGCAATAAAAAAAATCCTCCTCTTGGAGAAGTTGTGGATTTCTTTTGGAGAAAGGAGTACCAGGCAAGAGGTGCTCCTCATATTCATATGCTGTTGTGGATCAAGGATGCTCCAAAGTTTGGAACAGATACTGATGAAGCAGTGTTATCTTTCATTGAAGAATATGCAACATGTGCTATACCTAAAAGCACAGAAGAGAAAAAGTTAAAAGAGCAAGTTTTACGTTTCCAAAGTCATCGGTGTGGAAAATACTGTCGACGGAAGTACAAGACGAAAGATAAATTGTACACAAAGTGTCGATTTGGATTTCCTAGACCTGTTCTTTCAAAAGGAAGAGTCAACAGTTTTATGTCAGCTGTGCGACATACTATAACCAGAAAATCTCCCAAAAATACATACAACCTAAAAAGAAATGAAGAGTCAAAATTTATAAATGACTTCAACCCAGTCATTTTATCCATGTGGAATGCTAACATGGATATTCAGTATGTGGCAGACAATTCTATTGCTGTTGCTCGGTATGTGACATCTTACATCCCTAAATCTGAGAAAACAGAATTGAAAGAAATGTGGGAAGAGATTTCTCACGAGAAGACTGTCAGTAAGAAGCTGTACAGTTTCAGTTTAAAGATGTTATCGCATCGAGAAATTGAATCCTACGAATGCTCAGATAGGTTATCATCTGCAAGTCTTTACTCGAAATCCAGAAGAATAATTTGGGTAAGCTTAGGCCTTGCAGGAATGAGAATCGGGTACTGAAATCTGTTGGAGAAATTGAATATTTGGCCGAGAATGACCCAGAAAGTACAGATATTTTGAAATCAAACATGTTGGACACATATTACCCAAAGAGAAGTCATCTTCTTGAGAACATGTGTCTCTATGAAGTGCTGCAGAACTACATTTATTCACGGAAAGCCACAGAAGATATCAACAATGGAAAATATAAAGTCATTGGTGAGGAAGGATGTTTGGTGAAGCAAACAAAAGGAAGGTTGATAAATCACAGGAAGCTCAGTTGCGAAACTACTGACAAAAAGGAATTTTACTACTTGGCTCTTTTACAGCTGTTTAAACCATGGCGTTCAGAGGACGAACTACTGGGAGAATTTCAAAGCTATGAAGATTCTTTTAATGCTAGCAAAGACAGTATAGAATGCAGTACTTTCTCAAATTATGTCCAAATGTTAAATGAAGAAAATGAACAGGAAGCAAAAATTGCAGCTGAGGTAGCTAGAGACAGTTCTCAAGACAGCCAAAGTTCAGTAACACTCAGTCAAGATCCCCTAGGACAACCGATCATAGAAAATGAAGCTGCAGTAGCCATGACTGAAGTAGAAACGGCTATGAATCAAGCACAGGAAGATTCAATCGACTTACTAAATCTGGAACAACAACTGAATGAAGAACAAAAAGAAATTCATGAAGAAGTTATCAAAAAAATTGATCATGGATTACTACATGAAAAGAAAGAGTGCTCATGCACATCATTTGAACCAATCAGGATGTATGTTAGTTGACAAGCTGGAACTGGTAAAAGTTTCTTAACAAAAGTCATCAGAAGATACCTACAGCAAAAAACAGCTTCAAATTTGTCTTGTGTGGTAACTGCTCCAACTGGGTTAGCAGCCTATAACATAAAAGGAATTACCTTACATCGCTTGCTAATGTTACCAGTGGAGCATGAGAACAAAATAGAATACCACAAGCTAACTGGAGAAGCATGCCTCGAAGTTTCAAGAGTGTTGAAGAAGATGCAAGTTCTCATTATTGATGAGGTGAGCATGGTTTCAAATTTAATGCTTGCCTTTGTGCATTTAAGAATGCAACAAATTCTTAAGAGAGACTATGACGTGTTATTTGGAGGTAAACACGTCATAGTTTTTGGGGATCTTCTGCAGCTCACTCCAGTTAAAGGACAACCAGTGTTTAATACTGTGACACATGAAGACACGAAGAAGTCATTAGGAAGCATTGGTAATGCGAATATTTGGTCGTTCTTTGAGTACAAAGAACTCACTACCAATATGAGACAAGCAAACGACGAAGATTATGCAAGTATTCTGAAAGATATCAGAATTGGACTACTCACAGAAGTTGGCAAAAAAGCATTACAGTGTCGGTTGCTACATAACTTATTTCCAAATGAAGAAATAGTTGCAGAGAAAATATACCAGAACATTGCAGAAAAAAATACTGTAATCTGCTTAATGCCAACACTACGTGAGTGCTCAATATTCAATGAGGAACTTTTGAAGTTGGAAAAGGAAGAGATTAAGAAAATGGAAGCAGAGGACAAAATTCAGCATGAAAGAATTACTTTTACATTAACAGGCAAACTGAAAAATAAATTGGATTCACTAGAGAAGAATGTTTGCATGAATTGTCGAGTGATTTTAAGGAGAAATTTGGATGTAGAAAAAGGTTTAGTGAATGGAGCTATGGGAAGAGTTGTGGGTTTTATTAATTACCAGAAAAAAGATGGAATTGAATGTTTAAAAATAAAATTTGATCAGATAGAAGAAGTTAAAGACATTTGTCGTTGTTCAGTTCGTTTCATGCTTGTGAAAGACATATGTACGTAGGAAGCAGTTTCCGTTTTCTCTAGCATATGCTGTCTCTATTCACAAGTCTCAAGGATTGACTGTAGATAGTGCTTTTGTAAACATTGGTTCTACTGTGTTCAAAGAAGGTATGGCATATGTTGCTTTGTCACAAGTGAAAACATTATCTGGTTTATTTATGATAGACTTTGATGACTCAAAAGTTAGTGCTGATACAAACTTTGTAAAGGAGTATAACAGATTAAGAAGAACCTATGCTCCTCATTTAGGTCAGTATCCTGTGATTGAAAAACATGTTGTTTGTCGGAAAAGGAGATTTGAGAATATCTGTAATGTGGATGAACAGAACAAAAAAAAAAAGGACAGTGATGTGATAGCAAGGAAAAAGAAAAAGGACAGTGTTGAAGAGGTTGTTGGTTGCCATTTTGAAAATAGCTCTGGTGTCAACTGCTATGCAAATGTAGTGCTGAATGTTGTATTTTATCTTGAAAAGTTGCTAGAACAGATAATAGTAAATCATGGAAAAAGATTGTGTTCTCTGCTGAGTCTCCTTTTTGAGAAGCTGAGTACTGATAAAACTGAAATAGAAAGTGCTACTGATGTTAGAAATCTTTTAGATGCATGTTGTGGTTCTACACAGTTTAAAGAAAATGTCCAGCAAGATGCTCAGGAATTCTTAATATATATTTTGAGTGTACTAGAAGATGAAGGAGTAGAAGTAGAAAACTTATTTGGTGTCTTTTACAAATGGGAACATTGCTGTGAAAACTGTATGAACACATGTAGTAGTAATGTTGATTCAGAAAGGTTCATATTTTTACCATTACCACAAAGTAAATCAGTGACTTTTAGTAAATTAGTTAAAGATGCCAATCACAACATGGAATGTTCTGAATGTAAATCAGACATGTTTTCTACATTATTTTTACAGAAATATGGTCAGTATGTAATTTTAATGATGCAACGTTGTAGAGCTGATGGTTCAAAATTGGATACTTTAATAAAGAAGTTTATAGGACAACAATTATCAATTTCTGGAAAAACTTTTGTTACAGTTGCAATAATTTTTCATGAAGGACCTACTGCAACTTCTGGACATTACACAGTTTATCTTAAATGTGAAAAAGGCTGGACACTGTGTAATGATTCCCAATTGATTTTCAAGCAACGTTTGCCTTATGATTTACCCAATTCTTACTTAATTTTTCTGAAACCTAAATTTTGAAAACTAAAAACTGCATCTGAAGAAAGCATTTTTTGTAATTGTAAAGGATTATAATTGAAGATATCACTTAAAAAGGATTTTGAAATTACTATTTGGCCTAAAGGAAAAGTAATAAAAACAATTGTGGACTCCTTTGACAGAAATTATTTGGCATGTGTGCTTTTGCGACAAGGTTTAAAGACGGTTTGTCTAGAAAAATTTTATTCATCTAGAGAAGTACTTGTAATATATATGTAATATTTCTAACAAGGTATATTTTAGTGAGGAAAGTTTTAGGGCTTTTTTAAAGCAATCTTTCAGATTGTTTTTTTTTTGCCCGCTGTTAAATGATGAATACAATTGTTTTCACTAGTTTAAGTGAAAAATTAAAAATTCTGAAAACAGCAAAAAAAGGGCAAAAAATTGCTTTGTAAAATATGTAAAAACATGTAATGCTTTTTGTAATGTATGATTGAATATTAATACTTATTTTCTTTTTTTGCAGAACTGGAAAGAAAAAATTTAAAAAAATTCTGTTCCTTTGCAAAATACTTTAAAAAAATTTCTTTTCGAATTTTTTTTTTTTTTTTTAAAATAAGTGAAAAATATTAGTATTACTCAATCCTCCCTTTTCATGCTTCCATTTCTTCACCTCTTTTTGTACATTAAATTTAAAAAAAAATAATAATAATTTTTTAAAAAACACCTTGGGTGCGCGCACCCCAAAAAAAAATACAAAAAAAAATCCCTCAAAAATTTTTTGGGGGGTTTAGTTTATAAGTGGCTCTTAAAAGAGCCCTTGAGTTAATGGAGGGAAACAGGAAGAGAAAAACGAAAAAAAAGAAAAAACATCTATGGCCTACTTGCACTCATGGGCATCAAATTTTCTCTGAATGAGATCAAGACTGGTCTCACCCACAGAAATAAGTTTACCGCAATCAGTGCAGCATGTGGACAACCTAGCCAAACAAGGTGGTCCAAAAAGAGGTGTGGAAGAAGGCAAAGGCACCACTGCAGAAGAAGTGCTCGGCTGAGCTGCTGAAGATGTCGTCGGTAGAGCAGGTGGAGGGTTTGCTCCAGAAGCTCGACGAAAAGATACTGGATGCATTGCCTCAACATGCCTCGTCTTGTGTGTATGCTAAAAGAATATTTCTTGTTAGCATTCCCACGTGATAAGACTTTTTGACACAATGTACAAGTAACTTTCGGTGCATTTACCTTTTTTTGTCCCTCTGGGAAAGTAAAAAACTGCCATATAAAGATGTCTTTCTGCTTCCTGTTCCTCTGCCTCTCAAGAGTGTCCTGCTCAGTGTCTGAAGATGGTTGCTGTTCAGCCATTGTATCTCAACAACAGAATAGCTCCTTCTCCAAAGGAATCAGAACTAATAATGAGGGGAGTAGGTGTGGTTTGGGAAGAATCTGGAACTGAAAGTACTTCAAACCAATCAAAAGTGATGATTCTTGATCACATGACTTGCCATGAGGGGATTGGGTGTGGTGTTGAAACAATCAGAAACTGAAAGTAATGATAACCAATAAGAAGTGCTGTTTTATTATGCATAAACCCGAGGTGCGCGCACTGCGCAAGCTCCGAGCGTGCACCTCGTGATTACGTATGCACGAACGCGTAGGAGCGCATGTGCATACGTCATAAGCGCGTACCTAGCGCGCATACATTGAATACGCGTATACGCGACCGTTATTGCGAGTAATTTTAGCGTATGCGGAAGTAAACCGCGTGGAGCGCGTAGGACGCACGCACACATGCGTACGTACGCATACGTACTGGGTGCGCGCTCCCAGCGCGCACTATGACGTATATTTGCGTACGTAAATAACGTACGACGGTATTCATAAAAAACTAACGAAATTGTACTAGGAGCGCGCTCAGAGCACGCACCCCAAGAATTTATATATAAAAAAAAAAAAGTGGAGAAAAATTAATTGCAAAAATTTAAAAAACTATTCAACTTTATCCTAATTTAATTTTTTTTAAAAAAGCAAAAACAAATAAAAAGATACAGATAATATATAAATGAATACATAGGAATTTTATTTTTAATAAAAAAAATATTTTTTAATTAAATAATACAAAAATTAGCATTTAAAAAACCGTACAAATTCACTGAAAAAACCAAAGGTTTCACACACGTTATAGTTAGGAATTAGCATTTAAAAAACCTTGCAAATTCACTGAAAAAACCATAGGTTTCACACATGTTATAGTTAGCTGGACATTTCACTCGTGAAAAACCAATGAAATTCCCCCGTTATAGTTGGTTCAGCTAACTATAACTCGCGCCCCCGCAATGCACTGCTGATGACGTCACATATTACATCACTCATGACATGGTCAGTGACATCACTCATGACATCACTGATGACATCTCAAATGACATCACTGATGACATCATCCTTGTGACAGAGTGGCAGACCTCCTCTCACCCTATTATAACCTTTGATACACACATTCAAAAATAGCGACTAACATTTTCAAAAAAATGGACATACCAATACCAGTTACAACAACCTCTTGAGTTATTCTAAGATCCACATACACATCCACTCATTCACCAACAGTCCTATACAGTCACTCATACATGTACTCACTCATCATATGTACTCATACACCTATACATCCTGTTACACAATGCCACTCATCCACAGAGTTACTCACACACATAATCACTCATGCTAATAAAGGAAGAAACATACATTTACTTGCATATACATTTATACACACACCACCACACTTACTTCTACGGGAACTTACACATACTTAGTCTTTTAAACAATCACTTATAGAAACACATACTTATTCATACAGGAACTCTTTCAATCTCTCACTCTCACATATACTCACTTATATACACCAACAGTCACATATACTAGTTTAAAACATATGTAGTTACTAATAAAGACACTATTGAGACAGTCTTTAACTCACTACCACACCCATACAGACACTCATCCACCCATACAGTCCTGCACACATGCTGTCTTCAACACATACAAAGAGAGAGTCACTCAGTCATGCACCTATGCACTACGTAATACCCCCC
This sequence comes from Triturus cristatus, assembly GCF_964204655.1. Taxonomy (NCBI): domain Eukaryota; kingdom Metazoa; phylum Chordata; class Amphibia; order Caudata; family Salamandridae; genus Triturus; species Triturus cristatus. Next base: position 257,341,834 of record NC_140593.1, on the reverse strand, counting down.
ACCGAACCATGCAGACACTCAGACTGATACTCAAAAAACCAACTAATAACCTATATAGACACCCATGTAGCTACTCACCAACCCATGCAGCCACTTATACACAAAGTGAGAGACTGATAAAGATATTTACATATTTAAACATGGAACTGGTAAAAGTTTCTTAACAAAAGTCATCAGAAGCTACCTACAGCAAAAAACAGCTTCAAATTTGTCTTGTGTGGTAACTGCTCCAACTGGGTTAGCAGCCTATAACATAAAAGGAATTACCTTACATCGCTTGCTAATGTTACCAGTGGAGCATGAGAACAAAATAGAATACCACAAGCTAACTGGAGAAGCATGCCTCGAAGTTTCAAGAGTGTTGAAGAAGATGCAAGTTCTCATTATTGATGAGGTGAGCATGGTTTCAAATTTAATGCTTGCCTTTGTGCATTTAAGAATGCAACAAATTCTTAAGAGAGACTATGACGTGTTATTTGGAGGTAAACACGTCATAGTTTTTGGGGATCTTCTGCAGCTCACTCCAGTTAAAGGACAACCAGTGTTTAATACTGTGACACATGAAGACACGAAGAAGTCATTAGGAAGCATTGGTAATGCGAATATTTGGTCGTTCTTTGAGTACAAAGAACTCACTACCAATATGAGACAAGCAAACGACGAAGATTATGCAAGTATTCTGAAAGATATCAGAATTGGACTACTCACAGAAGTTGGCAAAAAAGCATTACAGTGTCGGTTGCTACATAACTTATTTCCAAATGAAGAAATAGTTGCAGAGAAAATATACCAGAACATTGCAGAAAAAAATACTGTAATCTGCTTAATGCCAACACTACGTGAGTGCTCAATATTCAATGAGGAACTTTTGAAGTTGGAAAAGGAAGAGATTAAGAAAATGGAAGCAGAGGACAAAATTCAGCATGAAAGAATTACTTTTACATTAACAGGCAAACTGAAAAATAAATTGGATTCACTAGAGAAGAATGTTTGCATGAATTGTCGAGTGATTTTAAGGAGAAATTTGGATGTAGAAAAAGGTTTAGTGAATGGAGCTATGGGAAGAGTTGTGGGTTTTATTAATTACCAGAAAAAAGATGGAATTGAATGTTTAAAAATAAAATTTGATCAGATAGAAGAAGTTAAAGACATTTGTCGTTGTTCAGTTCGTTTCATGCTTGTGAAAGACATATGTACGTAGGAAGCAGTTTCCGTTTTCTCTAGCATATGCTGTCTCTATTCACAAGTCTCAAGGATTGACTGTAGATAGTGCTTTTGTAAACATTGGTTCTACTGTGTTCAAAGAAGGTATGGCATATGTTGCTTTGTCACAAGTGAAAACATTATCTGGTTTATTTATGATAGACTTTGATGACTCAAAAGTTAGTGCTGATACAAACTTTGTAAAGGAGTATAACAGATTAAGAAGAACCTATGCTCCTCATTTAGGTCAGTATCCTGTGATTGAAAAACATGTTGTTTGTCGGAAAAGGAGATTTGAGAATATCTGTAATGTGGATGAACAGAACAAAAAAAAAAAGGACAGTGATGTGATAGCAAGGAAAAAGAAAAAGGACAGTGTTGAAGAGGTTGTTGGTTGCCATTTTGAAAATAGCTCTGGTGTCAACTGCTATGCAAATGTAGTGCTGAATGTTGTATTTTATCTTGAAAAGTTGCTAGAACAGATAATAGTAAATCATGGAAAAAGATTGTGTTCTCTGCTGAGTCTCCTTTTTGAGAAGCTGAGTACTGATAAAACTGAAATAGAAAGTGCTACTGATGTTAGAAATCTTTTAGATGCATGTTGTGGTTCTACACAGTTTAAAGAAAATGTCCAGCAAGATGCTCAGGAATTCTTAATATATATTTTGAGTGTACTAGAAGATGAAGGAGTAGAAGTAGAAAACTTATTTGGTGTCTTTTACAAATGGGAACATTGCTGTGAAAACTGTATGAACACATGTAGTAGTAATGTTGATTCAGAAAGGTTCATATTTTTACCATTACCACAAAGTAAATCAGTGACTTTTAGTAAATTAGTTAAAGATGCCAATCACAACATGGAATGTTCTGAATGTAAATCAGACATGTTTTCTACATTATTTTTACAGAAATATGGTCAGTATGTAATTTTAATGATGCAACGTTGTAGAGCTGATGGTTCAAAATTGGATACTTTAATAAAGAAGTTTATAGGACAACAATTATCAATTTCTGGAAAAACTTTTGTTACAGTTGCAATAATTTTTCATGAAGGACCTACTGCAACTTCTGGACATTACACAGTTTATCTTAAATGTGAAAAAGGCTGGACACTGTGTAATGATTCCCAATTGATTTTCAAGCAACGTTTGCCTTATGATTTACCCAATTCTTACTTAATTTTTCTGAAACCTAAATTTTGAAAACTAAAAACTGCATCTGAAGAAAGCATTTTTTGTAATTGTAAAGGATTATAATTGAAGATATCACTTAAAAAGGATTTTGAAATTACTATTTGGCCTAAAGGAAAAGTAATAAAAACAATTGTGGACTCCTTTGACAGAAATTATTTGGCATGTGTGCTTTTGCGACAAGGTTTAAAGACGGTTTGTCTAGAAAATTTTTATTCATCTAGAGAAGTACTTGTAATATATATGTAATATTTCTAACAAGGTATATTTTAGTGAGGAAAGTTTTAGGGCTTTTTTAAAGCAATCTTTCAGATTGTTTTTTTTTTGCCCGCTGTTAAATGATGAATACAATTGTTTTCACTAGTTTAAGTGAAAAATTAAAAATTCTGAAAACAGCAAAAAAAGGGCAAAAAATTGCTTTGTAAAATATGTAAAAACATGTAATGCTTTTTGTAATGTATGATTGAATATTAATACTTATTTTCTTTTTTTGCAGAACTGGAAAGAAAAAATAAAAAAAAAATTCTGTTCCTTTGCAAAATACTTTAAAAAAATTTCTTTTCGAAATTTTTTTTTTTTTTGAAAATAAGTGAAAAATATTAGTATTACTCAATCCTCCCTTTTCATGCTTCCATTTCTTCACCTCTTTTTGTACATTAAATTTAAAAAAAAAAAATAATAAGTTTTTTAAAAAACACCTTGGGTGCGCGCACCCCAAAAAAAAATACAAAAAAAAATCCCTCAAAAATTTTTTGGGGGGTTTAGTTTATAAGTGGCTCTTAAAAGAGCCCTTGAGTTAATGGAGGGAAACAGGAAGAGAAAAATGAAAAAAAAGAAAAAACATCTATGGCCTACTTGCACTCATGGGCATCAAATTTTCTCTGAATGAGATCAAGACTGGTCTCACCCACAGAAATAAGTTTACCGCAATCAGTGCAGCATGTGGACAACCTAGCCAAACAAGGTGGTCCAAAAAGAGGTGTGGAAGAAGGCAAAGGCACCACTGCAGAAGAAGTGCTCGGCTGAGCTGCTGAAGATGTCGTCGGTAGAGCAGGTGGAGGGTTTGCTCCAGAAGCTCGACGAAAAGATACTGGATGCATTGCCTCAACATGCCTCGTCTTGTGTGTATGCTAAAAGAATATTTCTTGTTAGCATTCCCACGTGATAAGACTTTTTGACACAATGTACAAGTAACTTTCGGTGCATTTACCTTTTTTTGTCCCTCTGGGAAAGTAAAAAACTGCCATATAAAGCTGTCTTTCTGCTTCCTGTTCCTCTGCCTCTCAAGAGTGTCCTGCTCAGTGTCTGAAGATGGTTGCTGTTCAGCCATTGTATCTCAACAACAGAATAGCTCCTTCTCCAAAGGAATCAGAACTAATAATGAGGGGAGTAGGTGTAGTTTGGGAAGAATCTGGATCTGAAAGTACTTCAAACCAATCAAAAGTGATGATTCTTGATCACATGACTTGCCATGAGGGGATTGGGTGTGGTGTTGAAACAATCAGAAACTGAAAGTAATGATAACCAATAAGAAGTGCTGTTTTATTATGCATAAACCCGAGGTGCGCGCACTGCGCAAGCTCCGAGCGTGCACCTCGTGATTACGTATGCACGAACGCGTAGGAGCGCATGTGCATACGTCATAAGCGCGTACCTAGCGCGCATACGTTGAATACGCGTATACGCGACCGTTATTGCGCGTAATTTTAGCATATGCGGAAGTAAACCGCGTGGAGCGCGTAGGACGCACGAACGCATGCGTACGTACGCATACGTACTGGGTGCGCGCTCCCAGCGCGCACTATGACGTATATTTGCGTACGTAAATAACGTACGACGGTATTCATAAAAAACTAACGAAATTGTACTAGGAGCGCGCTCAGAGCGCGCACCCCAAGAATTTATATATAAAAAAAAAAAAAGTGGAGAAAAATTAATTGCAAAAATTTAAAAAACTATTCAACTTTATCCTAATTTAATTTTTTTTTAAAAAGCAAAAACAAATAAAAAAGATACAGATAATATATAAATGAATACATAGGAATTTTATTTTTAATAAAAAAAATATTTTTTAATTAAATAATACAAAAATTAGCATTTAAAAAACCGTACAAATTCACTGAAAAAACCAAAGGTTTCACACACGTTATAGTTAGGAATTAGCATTTAAAAAACCTTGCAAATTCACTGAAAAAACCATAGGTTTCACACATGTTATAGTTAGCTGGACATTTCACTCGTGAAAAACCAATGAAATTCCCCCGTTATAGTTGGTTCAGCTAACTATAACTCGCGCCCCCGCAATGCTCTGCTGATGACGTCACATATTACATCACTCATGACATGGTCAGTGACATCACTCATGACATCACTGATGACATCTCAAATGACATCACTGATGACATCATCCTTGTGACAGAGTGGCAGACCTCCTCTCACCCTATTATAACCTTTGATACACACATTCAAAAATAGCGACTAACATTTTCAAAAAAATGGACATACCAATACCAGTTACAACAACCTCTTGAGTTATTCTAAGATCCACATACACATCCACTCATTCACCAACAGTCCTATACAGTCACTCATACATGTACTCACTCATCATATGTACTCATACACCTATACATCCTGTTACACAATGCCACTCATCCACAGAGTTACTCACACACATAATCACTCATGCTAATAAAGGAAGAAACATACATTTACTTGCATATACATTTATACACACACCACCACACTTACTTCTACGGGAACTTACACATACTTAGTCTTTTAAACAATCACTTATAGAAACACATACTTATTCATACAGGAACTCTTTCAATCTCTCACTCTCACATATACTCACTTATATACACCAACAGTCACATATACTAGTTTAAAACATATGTAGTTACTAATAAAGACACTATTGAGACAGTCTTTAACTCACTACCACACCCATACAGACACTCATCCACCCATACAGTCCTGCACACATGCTGTCTTCAACACATACAAAGAGAGAGTCACTCAGTCATGCACCTATGCACTACGTAATACCCCCCACCGAACCATGCAGACACTCAGACTGATACTCAAAAAACCAACTAATAACCTATATAGACACCCATGTAGCTACTCACCAACCCATGCAGCCACTTATACACAAAGTGAGAGACTGATAAAGATATTTACATATTTAAACATGGAACTGGTAAAAGTTTCTTAACAAAAGTCATCAGAAGCTACCTACAGCAAAAAACAGCTTCAAATTTGTCTTGTGTGGTAACTGCTCCAACTGGGTTAGCAGCCTATAACATAAAAGGAATTACCTTACATCGCTTGCTAATGTTACCAGTGGAGCATGAGAACAAAATAGAATACCACAAGCTAACTGGAGAAGCATGCCTCGAAGTTTCAAGAGTGTTGAAGAAGATGCAAGTTCTCATTATTGATGAGGTGAGCATGGTTTCAAATTTAATGCTTGCCTTTGTGCATTTAAGAATGCAACAAATTCTTAAGAGAGACTATGACGTGTTATTTGGAGGTAAACACGTCATAGTTTTTGGGGATCTTCTGCAGCTCACTCCAGTTAAAGGACAACCAGTGTTTAATACTGTGACACATGAAGACACGAAGAAGTCATTAGGAAGCATTGGTAATGCGAATATTTGGTCGTTCTTTGAGTACAAAGAACTCACTACCAATATGAGACAAGCAAACGACGAAGATTATGCAAGTATTCTGAAAGATATCAGAATTGGACTACTCACAGAAGTTGGCAAAAAAGCATTACAGTGTCGGTTGCTACATAACTTATTTCCAAATGAAGAAATAGTTGCAGAGAAAATATACCAGAACATTGCAGAAAAAAATACTGTAATCTGCTTAATGCCAACACTACGTGAGTGCTCAATATTCAATGAGGAACTTTTGAAGTTGGAAAAGGAAGAGATTAAGAAAATGGAAGCAGAGGACAAAATTCAGCATGAAAGAATTACTTTTACATTAACAGGCAAACTGAAAAATAAATTGGATTCACTAGAGAAGAATGTTTGCATGAATTGTCGAGTGATTTTAAGGAGAAATTTGGATGTAGAAAAAGGTTTAGTGAATGGAGCTATGGGAAGAGTTGTGGGTTTTATTAATTACCAGAAAAAAGATGGAATTGAATGTTTAAAAATAAAATTTGATCAGATAGAAGAAGTTAAAGACATTTGTCGTTGTTCAGTTCGTTTCATGCTTGTGAAAGACATATGTACGTAGGAAGCAGTTTCCGTTTTCTCTAGCATATGCTGTCTCTATTCACAAGTCTCAAGGATTGACTGTAGATAGTGCTTTTGTAAACATTGGTTCTACTGTGTTCAAAGAAGGTATGGCATATGTTGCTTTGTCACAAGTGAAAACATTATCTGGTTTATTTATGATAGACTTTGATGACTCAAAAGTTAGTGCTGATACAAACTTTGTAAAGGAGTATAACAGATTAAGAAGAACCTATGCTCCTCATTTAGGTCAGTATCCTGTGATTGAAAAACATGTTGTTTGTCGGAAAAGGAGATTTGAGAATATCTGTAATGTGGATGAACAGAACAAAAAAAAAAAGGACAGTGATGTGATAGCAAGGAAAAAGAAAAAGGACAGTGTTGAAGAGGTTGTTGGTTGCCATTTTGAAAATAGCTCTGGTGTCAACTGCTATGCAAATGTAGTGCTGAATGTTGTATTTTATCTTGAAAAGTTGCTAGAACAGATAATAGTAAATCATGGAAAAAGATTGTGTTCTCTGCTGAGTCTCCTTTTTGAGAAGCTGAGTACTGATAAAACTGAAATAGAAAGTGCTACTGATGTTAGAAATCTTTTAGATGTATGTTGTGGTTCTACACAGTTTAAAGAAAATGTCCAGCAAGATGCTCAGGAATTCTTAATATATATTTTGAGTGTACTAGAAGATGAAGGAGTAGAAGTAGAAAACTTATTTGGTGTCTCTTACAAATGGGAACATTGCTGTGAAAACTGTATGAACACATGTAGTAGTAATGTTGATTCAGAAAGGTTCATATTTTTACCATTACCACAAAGTAAATCAGTGACTTTTAGTAAATTAGTTAAAGATGCCAATCACAACATGGAATGTTCTGAATGTAAATCAGACATGTTTTCTACATTATTTTTACAGAAATATGGTCAGTATGTAATTTTAATGATGCAATGTTGTAGAGCTGATGGTTCAAAATTGGATACTTTAATAAAGAAGTTTATAGGACAACAATTATCAATTTCTGGAAAACTTTTGTTACAGTTGCAATAATTTTTCATGAAGGACCTACTGCAACTTCTGGACATTACACAGTTTATCTTAAATGTGAAAAAGGCTGGACACTGTGTAATGATTCCCAATTGATTTTCAAGCAACGTTTGCCTTATGATTTACCCAATTCTTACTTAATTTTTCTGAAACCTAAATTTTGAAAACTAAAAACTGCATCTGAAGAAAGCATTTTTTGTAATTTTAAAGGATTATAATTGAAGATATCACTTAAAAAGGATTTTGAAATTACTATTTGGCCTAAAGGAAAAGTAATAAAAACAATTGTGGACTCCTTTGACAGAAATTATTTGGCATGTGTGCTTTTGCGACAAGGTTTAAAGACGGTTTGTCTAGAAAATTTTTATTCATCTAGAGAAGTACTTGTAATATATATGTAATATTTCTAACAAGGTATATTTTAGTGAGGAAAGTTTTAGGGCTTTTTTAAAGCAATCTTTCAGATTGTTTTTTTTTTGCCCGCTGTTAAATGATGAATACAATTGTTTTCACTAGTTTAAGTGAAAAATTAAAAATTCTGAAAACAGCAAAAAAAGGGCAAAAAATTGCTTTGTAAAATATGTAAAAACATGTAATGCTTTTTGTAATGTATGATTGAATATTAATACTTATTTTCTTTTTTTGCAGAACTGGAAAGAAAAAATAAAAAAAAAATTCTGTTCCTTTGCAAAATACTTTAAAAAAAATTCTTTTCGAATTTTTTTTTTTTTAAAAAAATAAGTGAAAAATATTAGTATTACTCAATCCTCCCTTTTCATGCTTCCATTTCTTCACCTCTTTTTGTACATTAAATTTAAAAAAATAAATAAATAATTTTTTAAAAAACACCTTGGGTGCGCGCAGGGTGCGCGCACCCCAAAAAAAATACAAAAAAAATCCCTCAAAAATTTTTGGGGGGGTTTAGTTTATAAGTGGCTCTTAAAAGAGCCCTTGAGTTAATGGAGGGAAACAGGAAGAGAAAAACGAAAAAAAAGAAAAAACATCTATGGCCTACTTGCACTCATGGGCATCAAATTTTCTCTGAATGAGATCAAGACTGGTCTCACCCACAGTAATAAGTTTACCGCAATCAGTGCAGCATGTGGACAACCTAGCCAAACAAGGTGGTCCAAAAAGAGGTGTGGAAGAAGGCAAAGGCACCACTGCAGAAGAAGTGCTCGGCTGAGCTGCTGAAGATGTCGTCGGTAGAGCAGGTGGAGGGTTTGCTCCAGAAGCTCGACGAAAAGATACTGGATGCATTGCCTCAACATGCCTCGTCTTGTGTGTATGCTAAAAGAATATTTCTTGTTAGCATTCCCACGTGATAAGACTTTTTGACACAATGTACAAGTAACTTTCGGTGCATTTACCTTTTTTTGTCCCTCTGGGAAAGTAAAAAACTGCCATATAAAGCTGTCTTTCTGCTTCCTGTTCCTCTGCCTCTCAAGAGTGTCCTGCTCAGTGTCTGAAGATGGTTGCTGTTCAGCCATTGTATCTCAACAACAGAATAGCTCCTTCTCCAAAGGAATCAGAACTAATAATGAGGGGAGTAGGTGTGGTTTGGGAAGAATCTGGATCTGAAAGTACTTCAAACCAATCAAAAGTGATGATTCTTGATCACATGACTTGCCATGAGGGGATTGGGTGTGGTGTTGAAACAATCAGAAACTGAAAGTAATGATAACCAATAAGAAGTGCTGTTTTATTATGCATAAACCCGAGGTGCGCGCACTGCGCAAGCTCCGAGCGTGCACCTCGTGATTACGTATGCACGAACGCGTAGGAGCGCATGTGCATACGTCATAAGCGCGTACCTAGCGCGCATACGTTGAATACGCGTATACGCGACCGTTATTGCGCGTAATTTTAGCATATGCGGAAGTAAACCGCGTGGAGCGCGTAGGACGCACGCACGCATGCGTACGTACGCATACGTACTGGGTGCGCGCTCCCAGCGCGCACTATGACGTATATTTGCGTACGTAAATAACGTACGACGGTATTCATAAAAAACTAACGAAATTGTACTAGGAGCGCGCTCAGAGCGCGCACCCCAAGAATTTATATATAAAAAAAAAAAAAGTGGAGAAAAATTAATTGCAAAAATTTAAAAAACTATTCAACTTTATCCTAATTTAATTTTTTTTTAAAAAGCAAAAACAAATAAAAAAGATACAGATAATATATAAATGAATACATAGGAATTTTATTTTTAATAAAAAAAATATTTTTTAATTAAATAATACAAAAATTAGCATTTAAAAAACCGTACAAATTCACTGAAAAAACCAAAGGTTTCACACACGTTATAGTTAGGAATTAGCATTTAAAAAACCTTGCAAATTCACTGAAAAAACCATAGGTTTCACACATGTTATAGTTAGCTGGACATTTCACTCGTGAAAAACCAATGAAATTCCCCCGTTATAGTTGGTTCAGCTAACTATAACTCGCGCCCCCGCAATGCACTGCTGATGACGTCACATATTACATCACTCATGACATGGTCAGTGACATCACTCATGACATCACTGATGACATCTCAAATGACATCACTGATGACATCATCCTTGTGACAGAGTGGCAGACCTCCTCTCACCCTATTATAACCTTTGATACACACATTCAAAAATAGCGACTAACATTTTCAAAAAAATGGACATACCAATACCAGTTACAACAACCTCTTGAGTTATTCTAAGATCCACATACACATCCACTCATTCACCAACAGTCCTATACAGTCACTCATACATGTACTCACTCATCATATGTACTCATACACCTATACATCCTGTTACACAATGCCACTCATCCACAGAGTTACTCACACACATAATCACTCATGCTAATAAAGGAAGAAACATACATTTACTTGCATATACATTTATACACACACCACCACACTTACTTCTACGGGAACTTACACATACTTAGTCTTTTAAACAATCACTTATAGAAACACATACTTATTCATACAGGAACTCTTTCAATCTCTCACTCTCACATATACTCACTTATATACACCAACAGTCACATATACTAGTTTAAAACATATGTAGTTACTAATAAAGACACTATTGAGACAGTCTTTAACTCACTACCACACCCATACAGACACTCATCCACCCATACAGTCCTGCACACATGCTGTCTTCAACACATACAAAGAGAGAGTCACTCAGTCATGCACCTATGCACTACGTAATACCCCCCACCGAACCATGCAGACACTCAGACTGATACTCAAAAAACCAACTAATAACCTATATAGACACCCATGTAGCTACTCACCAACCCATGCAGCCACTTATACACAAAGTGAGAGACTGATAAAGATATTTACATATTTAAACATTACTCACTAAGCCATGTATTCACTAAGATACACTTAATCAGTCAGTTATACAATCAATTTTTCAAAAACAAATCATCCATTGAGACACTTATATACCCATTTATTCTTCCATCGACCTTGAGATATACATATATAAAACATATTTAATTTTCAGAAAAACACACATTCACTGGATGATGTCATCAGTGATGTCATTTGAGATGTCATCAGTGATGTCATGAGTGTTGTCACTGACCATGTCATGAGTGATGTAATATGTGACGTCATCAGCAGTGCATTGCGGGGGCGCGAGTTATAGTTAGCTGAACTAACTATAACGGGGGAATTTCATTGGTTTTTCACGAGTGAAATGTCCAGCTAACTATAACATGTGTGAAACCTATGGTTTTTTCAGTGAATTTGCAAGGTTTTTTAAATGCTAATTCCTAACTATAACGTGTGTGAAACCTTTGGTTTTTTCAGTGAATATATATATATATATATATATATCACGCTCACTCTCCGTCTTGCTTCCCTTGCACTCACGATCGGGTGCTGTGATGCGCGGTGACGGACACCGCGTGGATTTAAAATCCACGGCTTGCGGTATTCAAAGATATACCAGCACTCGCAGGAACATAACAACTCCAAATTTAATCGGAAGAAGTATACACAGTTAGACACGTTTCGGCTTGCCACCTTTGTCAATAGAGGCCGGCGCCAACATGCCACAGATTTAAATACAGCAGTGTTAGTTGACATAGACAGAGGACACCTTGACTTGCTTCAGTCAGGGTGTCAGCCATTGTTAAACGGGTGACTCAATACAGGATAAACTCAAATTGTTCAAATCTTAAACAAACTATCTTATTGAAAGTCGCATATTATGAACTTTTATGGCATGCATTGTTATTTTGCCCTGAATGGGCTTGAGTAATACATGAATTATGTATAGATTCTATACCTTTTCCTGATATATCAGTGAGAATGGAGGTACTGGATATTACATCAATCTCGCCCTGGATGGGCTAATCCTCTGTCTACAACATCTAAAATTAAAGGTGTATTGCCTCCCTCATGTATGAGTACCCCAACAACTTTCCAATCACTTTGTTGTCACAATACCGCACAAGCTTCCAGAATCACATTAATATAGAAAACGTTATAAATGTACAGCCATTTCTTCCCCATTATTGAGACCACCTGGCCTCTTCGTCTGATTGTCAATGATGTATCGTGACTCCAGTCTACGTAATTGTAATTGCCTGTTGCCCCCTCTGACATTCATGGGCACTTGGTCCATACAGAAGAAACTCAAAATATCTCTATTACTCTGATGAAACACCTCAAAATGCCTCGCCACCGGATAGGTGGGATCCCTGTTCTGTATGGCCCTGAGATGTTCCAAAAGTCTAATCTTAGTGGGATGAATGGTACTTCCAATGTAGCGCAACCCACACGGACACACCAAAGAATATACCGTGTGGGTAGTGTTACAGTTCATCAGACTCTTTATTTTTCTCGGTTCTCTCATTCCTGGTACTCTGTACTCCAGTACTTTCTTGCTGTTTCTGCAGGCCCTACATTTGAGACATGGGTAAAATCCCATAAATTTGCCAACTGGTGGGACTTTACTATCATTCTCACAATGGCTCTGAACTAGTGTAGTGCTTAGGGATTTTGCTCTTCTGAACGTTAGCAGGGGTGCCTTTGGCAGATCCTTCCCTATCACTGGGTCGGATCTTAAAATGTGCCAATTTTTTGCAAAGATCTTCCTAATTTCCACCGCATCACCTGAATAGTCTGTGATCATCCTTAAACTATTGGTTTTGGTGTCCTTTACCCTTTCTTTTTCTTCCATACCCACCGTGCTACCAGCTAGCAAGTCTTTTCTAGGTTTCCTTTCTGCTTTAGACATGGCTTCCTCTAGAGTCTCTCTACGATAGCCTCTCACTCTGAATCTATTCATGCTATCCTTAGCTGCTGTTGTGAAGTCACAGAGGCGTGTGCAATTCCTTTTAATTCTTAATAGTTCGCCATATGGGATGCTAGTTATTGTTTTCCCCGGATGGCAACTGCCTGCATGCAGTACGGAATTCCCTGCAGTCGGTTTCCGCTTGCAGGAAACACCTTTAGATCCAAAAGTTTACAGCTTCCGTGCTCACTTCACCTGTGAATTTGAGATTGAGGTCATTCGTGTTAAGAACGTCAATATATTCTCTGGCTGGTTGTTCTGTGCCTCTATAGATGATAAATAAGTCATCTATGTATCTATTCCAGCTTAAAACCCTATGGGTTCACTGTGTGTTTCTCGCTGTTGCCCAGGCCACCTGCTCCTCCCACCAGCCCACGAAAAGATTTGCATAACTGGGGGCGAAGCAGGTGCCCATCGCAGTACCGCGTATCTGTTTGAATAGTTGGTCCTGGAACAGGAATATATTATTCCACAGACAAAATTCCACAAATTCTATTATCATCTTGTTATGTTCAGCTAGATTCATAGGTTTCCTTCCTAAAAACCATCTCACTGCTTCTAAAACTTACATATATATGCCTATCCGAGTAATTAATCGGGGACAGGAGGTCAAGAAAAAATCTACCATCAAATGCAGCAGTGAAAATGAAACACTTACGCTCATCTGAAAAAATCAAACATGTCCCATCCACTCTGGTTCATGTAAACATGATGCAACAAAAGGTTCGGTTTAGAGTGGAAAAATGTGATTTGTGTCCATCTTGCATTTTGGGCCCTTTCCTGTCACAGGCAGTAAGCCTTCCCACACAAGGGAGGCACAATGTTTATAGAGTGATTTGTGGGAAGACTGGGGGAAAGAAGTTTGTGGCTTCCCACAGTTTCTTGAACTTTCTGATCACAGACATATAAGTAAAATGTATTTTTTTATGTTTCAATCTGTTATATTTGTTTTAGAAGATAAATGATACAACAAACATCTGACCTACATCCATCGGCTAGTGAGGTGCAACAAGGGGATGACAGGGTAACAAGTGGAGAGGAAAAACAGCATGTAGGTTGGAGAGAAAGGGAGAGGGAAAAGTATAAAGAGAGGACATTAGAGGATGGATGGAGTTCGCTCGACAGCTCCCAAAAGTAGAGTGGATAAGATGTTCAGGCTGATGGCAGATAGCATAAGGTAAGTCTTTCCATCTATACCTCAACCAGTGCTATGTTCCATGTGAGTAAATTGGAATATTCGTAGATATGCTGGGCAAGTTACTTCCCTGAATTCGTGAGATAGAATCAGTATACCTGGCCCCAAAACACTATTAAATTACACCAGTTTGCAGTCCAACGCTGTTACCAGTTATTCCATGCCGAGGAGTTCCTACAGTTTGTGTAGCCAGTCCAGCCATGTTGGCATTTTATCTGTGCACCACCTGGAAAGTATGACTTGCTTGGCTGCACAAAGGGTAAATGTGATAGCCCGTCCCCTCGATGACTGTAGAGGCTATGTTAGTGCATTGGAGAGGCCTAGTAAAATGTAGCTGGGAAACCTGAGGAGGTCAGTTTTTTACAACTCATTAATGTTTGTCAGGACATCCATCCAGTATTGTAGTTTGCCAGAGAATGTGTGTCAATGTACATAGGAGTCCTCATTGCCTCCAACAATTAGTGTCCCCTCCCTGCTTCCATTTATCCAGTCTAGCTGGTGTGTAATACCAATTGTGTGTAATTTGGAGTAACATCTCTTTGCCGGATGCACTACAAGCAGAGTTATGGGCTCAGTGTAATGGAGGCGTAGATTTTAGAAAGAAGGCTTTTGTCCATGTGCCTAGTGAGGAGCCACTTCTCAAATTATGTAAGGGAACAATATCGATGGTGACATATTGGTAGTGTGCACTGGAAGAAATGCCATAGTAAGATTGGATCTGCGCAAAGTTCAGAAGACTGTCTTGATCAAATGAGTGCCTCAATCTCCTACAATTGGCATTTTGCCACTGCAAGAAAGTGGCCCCCTGAAGAGCCGGGAGAATGTAGGGAATCCCCATGATCCATGTCTCGGGTGAGTTGCAAGTGGAGAGCTTTCTTGTCACTTGCACCTTATCCCAGGTTCCCATTGTCGCCCGAGTTACAGGAGAGATATAATCCTCTGGTGGCCAATGGGGCCTGTGTAGCCAAGGCACCTTTGGGATATAGATCCTAGCCACTGTCTGGTCAATAAAGCACCAGTGCTTCTCTGTAAGAGGTCTAGACCACTCCACCTCCACCAAGAATCTAAGTTGTCCACCCTGATAGTATCGTTCCGAATGGGGAATGGCTAAGCCACCCTCTGCTGAGGTGAATTGTGCTTGTTTTTTGGTGATGAATGCCTTTTTTAATTTTGAAAAACTCTTCAGCAAGGTACTTTACATAGAAAAATGCGGGCATATAAATTACCTAACAAATTGTGCAATTAAAATTTTACAAAAATTTAGCATTTACCAAAATATGCTCATCCATTAGATTTTGCAGTTTACTAATTACTTGTTGGGGGGCTACAGCAACAATGTATGCATAACATAGAGTATCCTAGGCAGTAAAGACATTTTGACTGCTGCTAGCTTACCCAACCAAGAGAGGTGTTACACTTTCAGGAATGTGGATTGGATTGGGTGGTAGAGAGAAGCACTATGTCGTTGTGGATTGGATTGGGTGGTAGAGAGAAGCACCATGTAGTTGTGGTACGCTACGCCACAGGGTATATGTGCAGACCCAGGGACATGAACTGATGTGTGACCAAGGAGAAGGGAAAAAGGCATTCAAGCTTAAATTGGTCAGCTTTTGGGAGAGTAATGCTAAGTGCTTGGGATTTCTGAAGGTTTTACCTTAAAGCCAGATGCTCTTCCAAATGCTTCCAAATCCAACTCCTGCATCAGCATGGGAAGGGAGGCGAATGGCTTTGTAACGCCATCCACATACAGAGCAAAGTTTATGTTCCCTACCCCCCGCTGTGATGCCTGCAACATTTGTGCGTTTGCATATTCTTTCTATGAACGGCACCACATAGATGGAAAAGAGGAGCAGGGACAGTGGGCAGCCCTGCGACTTTCTCAAGCTACTGCCTGACCTAGGGCCCCAAATCCACAGCTACCAATAATGGGAAAAATTTCAGTTTTGAGAGGAAAAATGTGAGGCGTACATGTTACATTTTGGCCCATTTCATGTTGCGGGCACTAGGCCTACCCACACAAGTAAGGTGCCATTTCTATTGGGAGTCTCGTGAGAATGCTGGGTGGTAGGAGGTTTGGGGCTCCCCACAGATTCCAGAACTTTCCATCACAGAAATATTAGGAGGATGTGTTTTGTTAGTCAAAACTAAGGTTTGCAAAGGATTCTGGATAAAAGATCTGGTGAGGGAAACACAAGTCATCCCACCCTGGATTACCCTGGGTGTCTACTTTTCAAAAACATACAGTTCTGCTAGGTTTCCCTAGGTGCTGCCTAACTTAGGGCCCAAAATCCACAGCTACCCACATTGGGAAAAAAGGGTCAGTTTGAGTGGTAAAATGTGAAGTATCCATGTAGGAATTTGGCCCATATCCTGTTGAGGGCACTAGTGCAAGTACAAGTGAGGAACCATTTTTATCGGAAGACATGTGGGAAGATAGAATAGTAGAGTATTTGTTGTTACAAATTGAATTTCATTGCATTTGTGCCTTCCAAAAGTAAGCAATTGTGTAAGAAAGATGAGATTTTGCAAAATCTCCTCAAAATCACATGCTTTTATGGGTACCCAAAAATTCATTATCATTAATGTACAAGTAATCGTTGCTGCTAAACTCCATATCTTGAGACCATTTCAGAAATACTTAGATTTCCTTGATATCTATTTTTCACAACAAATTTCACCACATTGAAAAACCATTGTACTGTGCAGGTCAGTTGATGGGTCTGAGTACCTCGAGTTCTTGGAGAACCTACAAGCACTAAATACCACCAGAAGGGTCTAGCGAATATAATGATGTATTGCTTTTGTAAATTGGCCATCATGAAGAAAAGTTCCAGATGAAAACGGTGGCAACAGAGGCCGTTTTCTCCTACTCGTTTTCAGCATTTCCTCATTTTAACAGTTTGTTTCTTTGGAAAAACCTCGAAGGATCCACACATTTGACCCCTTGCTGAATTCAGAATCGAACCTACTTTTTGGAGATCTTAGATTTCCTAGATACCCATGGGTTTCACTTTGGTTTCCTCCACAAACTGTAAGTAGGCTGAAAGCACAAAAAATAGGAAAAAAGTGTCACCCCTTTGAAAAGTGCCAAAACTGTGGTCAAAAGTACGTTTTTTGATTCAACTCTTCATATTCCTGAAAGCGGGAAAGATGGTGACTTCAGCAAGGCAAACCTTTTGTTGATGCAGTTTTCATGAAAAAAACAGACACATTTTTTCAGAGCAGTTTTTCAATAGTTTTTCCCAGAAACTTAAAATCTACCTATATTTTCCCTATTTTCTCGGTCCCTTCTAGGGAAATCAACAAATTACAGGTATCTTTAGAACCCCTAGGATGTTGGAAAATAGGATGCAAATTTGGTGTGGATACCTTATGTGGAATAAACTGTATAGAGGCCTATGCACAAACTTGCCCAAATAGCCAATGAAGGGCTCCAGCAGTAGTGGCAGGAAAGTCCCAGTAGTTATGGGGTTAATAAGCTTCAATAAAAACAACACAAAGATTGGCCAGTAGAGTGAATGTCATGTTTTCCTCAAACGTCCAGAAATGTAATTTGCCAATTAATAACATATGTGACAATTTGTTTGACAAATTTAATTAATGCTTTATAAGAAATTGAATGCTTAAAACATATCACAAATATTCTGGATTGCATACTAACACAAAATAGCAACTAATGTGTACCTTCAAGTGGAAAGGTGCTCAGGCCAGTCACCAGGATTCTGCTGTCTCCCCGAATATCCAACCAGTACCACACCTCCTCTGGTGTCAGAAAGAAGTGAGATGGACCCTCATGGAGGACTTCCAGTTTTGTGGGGAATTACAGCATGTACTTAACACCATGGCTCTCTGTTTTTGTTGCACTCCCCCAGATGTTTTTCGCATTTGTTACTTATGTTGGGTATAATTTGGGAAAATCCGAATGATGCTGTCTCGAAGGAGGGATCGTTTCGCCAGTGGACTGTGTGTAATAGAACATCCTGGTCCCTGCAATTAAGGATCTTAGCGATTATTGTTCTAGGTGGACCTAACATGGGGGATGGCACCATGGCACTGTGTGCCCACTCCACCACAAAACAGGTGAAAAGTCAGCATCTGAGAACTTCTTCCAGAGCAATTGTTCAATGGCCAATCCTTCCACTCCCTCAGGAAGCCCTGCAAGCACCACAACCTGCAAATGACAGTGTCTGGAGCGACCCTCATCTTCCTCCGCTCTCACCTCGAGCCACTGCATCTGAGTCATCAGCGTAGCAATTGTGGACTTGAAGGCCCTGACCTCCTCCTGGAGTGTCAGGATATGTTGCTCTGTCTCTAACATCTCGGCCACCATACGTAGGCCAACACACAACAAATTTACGTCCTTAGAGACAGAGTCTATCTTGGCCTATACATTGGCACTGGAGGCCTCAATCAAAGCCAAAATCTGTGTGCCCGTAGGGGCCTGTGAGTCATCCAGGCCTCTGCCCCACTCACTTTTGGTGGGCCACCTCCTGCTCCCATGGCCATGTATTGATCAATTTCTGTCTGATGCTCCTTCCCCACCGCTACATTCTGCCCTTACCCATCTCCAGGTCAGATAAGGGTCTCTGATGCACCTAATACAAAGAAGTGCTCACACAGGGTCACCCACCTACACACTCAACAGTTATCAGTCATGTGCCGTCACTGCCCCCATCTCCAACTAGAGGCCCGCAAGTCCAACAGTGAGGGGGGCAGCCAAAGTCCACCAAGCTCACCAGAAGGCCAGTACTGCAAAGCAGGCCAGTCACATTTACTCTACAGGGTCTGAAGGGATGGCCATGGCCCTGTCACAAACTGTGGGGAAGTAAAAGTACAGCACTAGGGTAGTGGGTTCTACCCCGACTGTGGTGACCCAAGAAAATAGTGGACCAACCTGTGCATTTGAGTACAGGCCAACCCCAGGGGTCTCAGGCATAGATACATAGGTACCTGTATCCTCCCAGCCATCATCAGCCACTGCAGTTCCCTAGGCCCTCACCAGGTAGACCTAGGCCCAGTGGACCCCACACTTGTCCCAATTGCGCCCTCCACAGACATCTTTACAGCACTCCAATGCAGGTCCAGGTGGAGTCTCCCACCTGTACCAGGGCTCCTGCCCCAGTAAACGGACCACTCAAGTAGACGCTCCAGGGATATCAGGCAGCACCCCCTGGCTATCCAGCAACAAAGTCACTCCCCCCAGATCAGAAGTGCCCTCGAAGTCTCAGAGGCAGAGGATGCAATGTAGGGGCAAAACTCATGTCCACTTCAGGGGACTGCCTCCGCAACCACTAGCCACCACGTAGTACCCTCAGCACTCACCTAACACCCTACTAGTCAGCAATAGGCCTGGCAGTGCACTCACATGAACCCAATTCCCCTCTCCAGCCACAGTATAAGCACAGTACCCTCAAAACTAGCCCTGGGGGCACCACTGGCTGCAGCATGTTGTAGACACACTCAATAGTGTGTGTGTGATGGCTGTAGTATACTTCAGGATTAAACAACCGTCTGGGAGCTCACACTAAAGTTGCAGATCGGACATCTTGCCGGCCACGCCCCCCATGGTACACCAAACTACTTTTATTCCCAAATAAGGCAACATCTTTTGTTAGTGCCTAAGTTTGGGATTTGTCACAGGTCAGATCAGCGCCCAGTCAGCTACAAAACCACATGCTGGGCCAGACATGCAGCGAAGCAGAAGGTGAAAGGAACCCTGATTAGAGTAGTGCCGTCTGCCTTAGTGGAAGCGGCACTTCGCAAAATTTGGTTTTGCTGGTTTTACTAGTTTTAAATTTTTGCGGCATTCATTTTTACAGTGTGTTTTAAACTTAAATTGCACTTACCTGCTCTCGCAGAGTAAACCAGCTTCAACTCTTCTACTTTCCTGATCCACCATGGCATTGCTGATTGAGCGGAGGGAAGCAGACACTTCCCCTCACCTGACTTGGCTGACTTCCGGCGGGGGGCTGTGGGTCACAGGTCAGATCAGCGCCCGGTCAGCTACCAAACCACATGCTGGGCCCGACGCGCAGCAGACGCTTAGCGGGTGCGCCAAAGGCAAGCCCGTCTACGCCCGACTGTGCCCAGATCACGCCAAGCACCGGAAATGCTGCCCTTTTTTTCCAAATTAAAGAAACTAGGATTTAGTGTTCCGGTAGGGCTC
The DNA here is from genome assembly GCF_964204655.1 of Triturus cristatus. Taxonomy (NCBI): domain Eukaryota; kingdom Metazoa; phylum Chordata; class Amphibia; order Caudata; family Salamandridae; genus Triturus; species Triturus cristatus. The sequence continues at coordinate 257,321,472 of NC_140593.1, read as the reverse complement.
TTCTATCTTTTAATAAAACGAATCCCTGCTGCCCCCGAGTCAATCTTAGTCAAGATCTCTCTAGTCTTCAGTGTCACAATTGTGGTTTTCAGATCACCAATCTTGAGTTGTTACCTTACGTCAAACAGGCTCACATTAACAACACTCAGCATCTCACTATTCACAAATACCACCTGGCCATGATCAACACACGGTCCTTAGTAAAGCATGCACTTGAGGTGGCGGAGCTCATTGAGAATCAACAACTTGATGCCATTTTCATCACAGAAACATGGGCTAAAAATCACTCCAGCCCTGACCTGCTAATAGCAACCCCACAAGGCTACTCATTGATAAGAGCAGACAGAGTTGGAAAAAGAGGTGGCGGTCTGGGGATAATTTACAGAAGTCACTTCAAAATTAAAATTGACTCCAAGTCTAACTCAGAATGTGAAATGTTATCTTTCAGCCTTGAATTAACTAACAACTACTCTTTTAAAGGCCTGTTCATTTATCGCCCCCCAGGCACTAGACATGATTTTCTTCAATTAATTCATATGCTAGTTGAGGGGGGGCGTGTAAGAGCGACTATACAGAACTTGGAGATTTTAACTTCCACTTAGACTGTATTGAGGATAAAGACACGGAGGCTCTTCTGGATATTATGAATGCTTTCAACCTCCCACAATTAATACATCAGTCTACTCACAACCATGGTCACATTCTGTATGCAATTTTTTCAAATAACCATTTCATTTCTGTCATAGAATGACTTCCACTTACATGGGCTGACCTCAAAGCAGTTCTTTTTGAACTGTCTATCCCCCTTCCTACTCAAAGCAGGAATGTAGATTCCAACCATTTGCCATTCTATCTCTGGTCAAAAACCAATTTTGACATTTTTAAACAACACCTGTCCTAGGCAACGTTTCCCTAGTTGCTCGACCGATATCAGGCCATAGCTGCCTATACCAATTGGCTCAATTTGGCCATCACAAAAGAGGTTAAAAAAAAATGCGACAATAAACACAAACTTAAACAATCCACACCTTTGTTTTCAGATGCTCTTTGTCTTAAAAAACAGAAGTGTAGAAAACTGGAAAGAATATGGAAATCAAATTACAATCCCCCTGACAAACTAATATATGACCATCCCCTGGCCAACTATAAAGCAGCCATAATCAGGGAAAAGTCATCCTTTTTTATGCAGCAAATAGAAGCGTCCAAGAACTCTGCAGAGAACTCTTTCAGGTCATAAACAAACTAACTAAATTACCAGAGACTAAATGTAATAACATTAGTCAATCTTTTTGTGAGGAAATAGCTTCTCATTTTCGTAATAAAGTTGAACAAATCTACAACCAGTTCTCTGCCTTCTGTGACATCAACCTTAGCATTAGTCCCATGACTGTCCAAGCTGCAGCCAGTGTAAGTCCTCCATCCAACTTCAACCAATTTTCATCTACTATCTCTGCAGATGTCCTTCACTTACTTAATTCTACAAAGTCAGGATCACCTTATGACCCGTGCCCCCCCTCCATATTAAAACAGATTTCGGCTCCGATTGCTACATTTCTAGCTAGCATCTTCAACTGAATGTTTAGCATCGGTACCTTTCCTAATCTTTGGAATAAGGCCTCTATTTTGCCACTCCTAAAGAAACCCAACCTAGACCCTGACAATCCAGCCAACTATCGTCCTATCTCTAGGTTACCCCTACCAGCCAAAATAGTGGAAAATCTGATCATCATACAACTTACACAGTTTATTCAGGAAAATCATCTGTTGGATCCTTCTCAGTTCGGCTTTAGGGCCGAACATAGTACTGAGACAGCATTAATAAAAAACCACAGATGAATTAAGAACTATCTTAGACAAAGAGAATATGCAGGACTTATTCTCCTTCACCTGTCGGCGACCTTCGATACGGTTGATCATGTCACTTTTGATAACTGCCTCAAAAAATTGGGCCTTGCTGATAAAGCCCTGGCCCTACTTCAATCATTTCTAACTGACAGAAGTCACTCACTTATGTTGGAGAAATCTTCATCCAACTCCTTCTCTCTTCCGTGCGGGGTTCCCCAGGGATCTTCTCTAAGCCCTCTGCTCTTCAATGTCTATGTTTCAGAATTGGCCCCCCTGATTAGATCTTTTGGACTTTCCCCTACATCTTATGCAGACAATACTCAAATTGTGGTGTCGGCCTCTAACAATACAGAAGTCACCATCTCTAAGTTTCACAACTGTATGAGAGCTGTTAGTGATTGGATGGGAAGGCATTGTCTCAAACTAAACTGAGAGAAAACTGAGGTGATACTCTTTGGTAATAAACCTCAATTTTGGAGCCCAGCCTGCTGGCCAGCAGAGTTGGGAACCCTCCCAACCCCAGTCCAAAAAGCAAACAAGCATTGGCATAGCCAATAGGTCTCGCTTTTGGGACCTTATAAGTATTTAGTTATGCAGCACAATATCCTAGGTGCAACAACATCAACTGCTGCATGGCTAAACAATTATAAGGTCCCAAAGGTGAGACCTATTGGCTATGCCAATGGTTGTTTGAGTCTGGGCAATGACGCTCAACATCCTGTGATTCTGGGCAAATCACTTAATCTCCCGTGCCTAACAAAACAACAAATGTGTTTAGAGTGTGTGCGATAATATGTTGCTCGTGCAAAGCCTGCTAAAATGAAATTATGTTTATTAACTTAAAGTGACCTTTATTCAAAAGCGGTCTTCGGCAAATTCGTCTTTACAACGGAAATTCAAAAGTTATTATTCATAATGTCTCTCGAAATAAGATGCTTGGGGTGGAAATGCTTTCATGAGGCCCCTCGTTTTAAGTTGAAAGTGAGGGACTCTTAGAGCGCATATTAATGGCAGTAAAGAGGGATGCCTGCAGGCCGAGCCTGTTTTAAGTTACTGGTAGATAGACTCACATTGCAGCATGAGGAAGGTGGAAACAAGAGTCTACCACTGTTCCATGCAACCTGGCTTCAGCTACAGAATTTGCCCACAGATTCAGGCAGGATGCATGGGGGCTCATTAAATCTCACCGCCAACATAGCAAGTCATATGTTTGTTTTTAACATAAGATTTTATTAGATAACAAATGTGCAGAATAAACAACACTCTAATGGTGTTGTTGCTGCTGGTGATGTGATCTTTGGGGACATTGCTCGATTACACTCCACAACTGTAGAGTTCGACTGATCTTGATTGTGAGCAGTTAGTTTACCATACTGCTTACTACTAAAATGGGAGCTTATAGGGTATTTGATTGAAGGCCTCCCTATGCCCCGCACCCAGCTATTTGGGTGTAGTTGTGCAGTCCAGGTACTGCAAGAACTGATTGGGTCAGAACGCAGATGGGTAGGGGCTAAAAGGGGGGTTTGGTTTGTGAGCCACACAAGGGTAGGAGCCATTTTAGATTGAACAGCGACAGAGCGGTGGAGTATAAGCACATTTTCTTCAATTAGTTTGGACTTGTGGGGGTTGGCATTTGATGTACCTCGAGGTTTGGGAGTAGTACAAGGGAGTGTACGGCAATAGAGAAAAGGGTAGCAATTGGTTAGGCTAGGCAGGGCAGTTCGATTTGGGTGGTGCAGTAGTAATAATTGCGGGTGGGATGTGCATTGAGGAGGCACCGCAGGGTTCTCTGCAAGACAGGCAGAGAAGATTTGCTGGGCCCATGTACTTTAGAGGTCCTAGGAGTAGCATGCGTGCCCGTCCAACAAGGCACTCAGTAGAAGGTGTGGAGGTGACCCTACTTGCCTGCTCGCCACCGCATCAGAAGATCCAGTGGAAGGCAAGAAGAGGGTGGGGAGTGGGAGATGCAATGCGAAGGGGCAGGCGGCTTACAAAAAGCACTCTGGGTGGGAAGCAATGCGGACTGAACTGTTATGGCTGCTTTACCCGTTCATTTGGAAACAAGAGAATGGCTGCAAGGGAGGGGTAGGCTCAGGAGAGATTTAGCAGCCGTTGGACGGACAGTGGTTGTGGCATTTGGAGTCTAGGAGGCACACTGAGATGTTAGTATTCCCCCCGCCCCCTGCATGTGTGTCATCCGAGGATAGTAGGACTAAGGTGCAGCAGTGGGTCAGGTAACACAAAATAAAAGTGAGCACGCTGAGGAGCTAATCGAAAAAATGAGATAGGGTAATAGCATCAGCAATTGACTCCGCAATGTTGAAATGGAGAGGGTAGGAGGGAGAGAGCGATGAGGACACAGAGTTGGAAGAGGCAGGGGAGGCAGCAGGAGTTGACAGCGAAAGAAGGCAGAAGTAGGCCTATGAGAGTTTATGCAATGAACAAGAGACAGGTAATCATTGGCATGAAAGCATATGACTTCAAGAGAACAAGCATCGCAGCACCTGCGATTTACTTTTAACATTAAAATTGAAAAGCGCGGGTGCCGCGATTATAGTAAAAGTAAAGAAATAGATTTTTTTTCTATTTCTTTACTTTTGTGCTAATGACTCGTGAAAGACTGATGGCGGCCGGCTGCGCGCGTGCTAGACTACTGTACCAGACTCTTTTTTTAAGCTCCAAAAAAAACATGTGAATAAACTCCAAAGCGTACAGAATGCGGCGGCCAGGTTTATTTTTGATCTTCCCAAATTCCACCCAGATTCAGCCTCCATTAAGCAACTTCATGGATTACGGTAAATAACTGCATTAAATTCAAAGAATTATGCCTCACCTATAAAGCCTTGCATGATCTAGGTCCTAGTTACCTCAAACAATCCCTCTCTTGATACATACCCAACAGAGACCTAGGATCTAAAAATTCCCTGACAGTGTCTCGTCCCAGTTTTAAGAGACTTAAATGGGGAGGCAGTTGTTTTTTCTCTGAATCCCAGGTTCTGTGGAACAGTCTGCCTATAAACATTAAAGCAGCCCCCACACTATTGACCTCTAGTCTCCCACTGCTCCCACCTATACTGCTCTCCCAACAAGTGCCAATACACCCATGGGTATTTGAGCGCTTTAGAAACATTTTAACATAACATTCATAAGGCACTTGTGCAGAAGAATCTGGTGACATAATTATATTGCATTATTTGCAAGGACACTCTAGCACATGTTTCCTTGTTTCAGCTCCCGTTTTGTTAACGCCTCGCTTTGCATCTCTAATGAGATGCAAAGGAGGCGTGCCTGACAAAACACCATGGGAAACTATTGCTACCCTAGCTTCGTGATATCATCAACGAGGGGTAGCGATATTTTAAATCCTATTAACTATGCCTTAATGCAGGAATTTAACATCTGTTAAATTCCTGACTAAGGCATAGCTAACATGGGAGGTGGATTATGGTGATACGACCACAGGGTCACCAAGGTTATTTCTGTTTTGGGTGCAACATCACTGGTTTTCCAGCGATGTTGGCCCATTTCCCTGGAATATTATCGCCCTGGTAACGCTTTATTAACAACGTGTTACTCCAGGGCGATAATATAAATTCTTGCGATAGATGGCGATAAATAAACAAGCGCTAAGCGCGCTTTGCGTTTATTTATCGCTGTCCTAGTAAATATGCCCCTTAGCCATTTGTTTGAACAGTTTTCCACAGTTATGTTTTTTTATTTGGCGCCTACACTAAGCTCTATTTTCCTTCAGTACTCCAGTCTAAATCTCTTTTGAACAGTTTAATATACAGCTTCACATATTTTGTCCTAATTAGGAAATGATTGTCTACTTAAAAAACAAGTATTTTCTAATCCACATTTCCTTGTTGTTTTTGGAACTTCATTTGTCCCAAAATTACGTTTTTTATGTCATGAACTGTTCAAGATTGAGTTTGTTGTTCCCTGCATTACAAATTGCCTCTTGTGTGACTGGGCCCTAAGCTTGTCTATTCAACCAAATGGTGAGCAAACGCTTTTGACTTCGCCTCTTTTCGTCAACAGGTGATTATAGGTCATGTACATTTTCCTCTTCATTTGTACGTTGTGAACCTTTACATTTCACACATCTACTTCCTGAGGGCTTTTTCACTCTTTACGTTTGTGTGTGAGTGTATGTTTGTCTCCACACACACCCGCTTGACCAAGCGGGCCTTCACAGGGCTTCACAGGTTGACACTATTTACACAACAGGCGTTAGAATCAGAGAACTCTACCTGATTTTTATATTATGCACTATTTCACTCATAGATGACACAAGTACAGCATAAAGGACAATTATAAAACGTACATGTTGATTTTAATTACATTTTGAAATTTATTTTTTTAAACCCAAGTGAAAAGCCGCAGGGTAGGAGCAGCAGAGCAACACCCATGGATTTTAAGCACATAAACATTGCACAAGAGAACAGTAATATGGGGGCATATTATCAAGCACGGCGTTAAAATTATCGCCGCTTTAGCGGCAGAAAACTGCTGCTAAAGCGGCGATAATTGGCTTGATAATATGCTGCAGAGAATTCCCATAGAAGCCCATGTTCACCCCATTTTCTGCTACTAAACCTGCTATAATTTTTAACGCCGTCCTTGATAATATGCCCCTTGGAGATTAACATTACATAACAAGGCAGGATATTAAACATAGAGGAGGACCGCCAAGCAGAAAAGGAGTGGAAGGAGCGGTGCTGCCACAAAGCAAAGAAACACAGCTACCTTGGTCGTAACCTAGGAGTGTCCCGAATTTAGGGGCATATTATCAAGGACGGCGTTACAATTATCGCTGCTTTAGCGGCAGAAAACTGCTGCTAAAGCGGCGATAATGGGCTTGATAATATGCCCTTGAGAATTCCAATGGAAGCCAATGTTGACACCAGAACATGGGCTTCTATTGGAATTTTCCAGGGCGTATTATCAAGCCCATTATCGCCGCTTTAGCGGCAGTTTTCTGCCGCTAAAGCAGCGATAATTGTAACGCCGTCCTTGATAATATGCCCCTAAATTCGGGACAAAAAGGCTCAACAATTGCATTTAACAGTGCTTTAGCGTGAAACACTTTTTGTTGCATGTCTGTAGAGAATGTTGGTACAAGGGAAGCCTCATTTGTGCACATTGTATAGAAAGGTCATAGAATGAACAATTTGTGTGATATTTTGCATTTCCTTATACTTGAATAGGCTGGGAAATTAACAAACTGGATCTATGTGGTAGATTTGATTGGATACAGTGTATATACTTCTACTGAATAGGCTGGTCTTCCAAGCCACCATTATGAAAACATTCACAGGAAGTTGAAGATTTCCACTTCCCCTTTAACCTGACCGCTTTACCACAGTCTGCAAATCCTCTGCTCTCCTCTTGGTTTGCCCAGTTTCCTCTTAGCCAATCTGCAACCTTTTTTGCTCAGTTTGCCCGTTCTCCCCCCAGATCTGCCCTCTTTCCCTAACCCCTGGGTGCTTTAGCTCCGAACTGTCCTTTCTTCTCCCATTGAGTCTACCTCTATGCACTGCTCTTCTCTCTGCTGGTCAGCTTTTAGCTGAAGAACCCCAGAGGAGGGGAGGAGGAGGGAACTGTCCAGGCGGTCATATGACATGCTGGCCACCTCATTTATTCACTGCTGGGTAAATAGCGTGCAAGGTGTGTTATTCAGCCATTACCCAGGAGAAAAGACACTTCTGATACAAAAAGCGTAGAAACAGAGTAGAAAGTCTGCTTCCTGGTACAAGGCATCCATTTTGTCTCTGCACATTTCAACTTCCTACATGGATCAGTACTCTTAATTTGACCTCCTCAATGTAGATGTTTGTTGCCGCTATAGAACAAGGCTTGCCTTTCCCTAGCCTGCACCAGCATCTGAACTCACACTAGCAGTAACATGACCAGAGGGCATGGATTGGTTTGCCATGGGGACATGTCAGCAAGTATCACATTTGGAATTCCCATACAGTGTACTTGAGCGACTCACCCAGAGGCTTCCAACCTCCTATATGCCTTCAGGGACCCCTTTCATAGGCCGAGACCTGGATCTATAGCAGAGAGACTGACAGTATGGTTTGTGCCTTTAAAGATTCACCCCTTGTTTGCCATTAGGAGGCAGGAAACCCTCTCATTGGCAGGGGAGGTTACAGTGACCGAGTGCAACCTTTGAAGGGTCGGCCTCAAAATCCACTTTCTAAAAGGACCCCTTGAAGAACGCACTAAAGCTCTCATTCGTGGTAACTGGAGAAATTCAACTTATTTCCTTACTCCGGAATTACCATAACCAGGGGACATTTTAATAAAATGAGCAGAGAAGTAATGGGATTGTTAGATTTGGGGGTCTCTAGTTGGCAGAGGTAGGTACCTTTGACAAATAGGGACCCTTGCGTCTAGTCAGGGTAAGGAAGTACACACATAAAATAACCCCTGCTCACCCCCTTGGTAGCTTGGCACGAGCAGGCAGGCTTATCTCAGAGGAAGTGTGTAAAGCATTTGTGAACACAGACAGTAATCCAGTGACAACACTACAGATGGACACCACACAAGTTTTATATAAAAAAAAGTATTCTTTATATAGACTTATCACAGGACCACAAAAGACAAAAATCCACAATACTGTACTTTAAAGTGGTAGAATTAGCTTAGTTCTCTTAAGATGGTAAATGAGACACTCAGAGTTCAATGTACCTTAAGATGCGTAACGCAAGACAACTAAAGTGTTGCAAGGACGGTGAGGCGTTGAAGATCTGGTGCAAAGAAACAAAGGTGTCGCTTTCTTCTTGATGCGACATGCTTTCCGGTGATGCGGCGGCATCTGCTGAGACGTCGAACCTCTTCTCCGGCGATGCGAGATGCTTCCACACGATGTGAGCCGCGGCAGCAGCAGTTTGGTGACACGCTTCTTGTTCGTGAGTCGCGCTTCCAGCTCCTTGCGACATGCAGTCCCTCAGAAAGCCTCGCAAAACAGCAGGCACTTCCAAAGATCTCTTGAGGAGCTGGTGGGTGAAGTCTGTTGTCCTTGAGACTTCAGCAGGAGGCAATCTCTTTTCCAAGCCCTTGGAGATCCATCACAAGTTGAATAAAGTGCACACAAAGTCCTTTCTCCTTTCTTTGGCAGTCAGGCAACCCCTGCAGGCCAGTCCCTCAAGCTTAGGGATAGTCTCTCCTCAGTATCTTCTGGTTCCGGTCCTCAGCAAAGGTTTCTTCTTGTTTCCCAAAGTGATCTAAAGTTCTTGGGTTTGGGTCCCAATATTTATACACAGTTTCTTTTTTTTCTCTGAAGGCATAGAGGCCTTTGCCTACTCCAAACTACTTCTGGTCAGTCCTGGAGCACTTTGTTGACAAGACTCCTTCTTTCCTTTCAGACTGCAGGGCAGAGACATCAGATGCACGCCAGGAAGTGGAGCCCGCATTGTGGAGGGAAGGCACAGCTCTATTCAGGTCCCAGGTGCAACCCCTCCCACCCATCTAGATGCAGATCTCTCTATTCAGCCCTGTGCTGACTCACCCTGTCTCCTGGAAGTTCCCCAGCCCCTGTCACTCAAACTCCAGACAAGGAATACACATCCTAGCAGAGGCAGGTTTGGATGGTTAGACAAGAAAATACCTACTTTCTAAAAGTGGTATTTTCAAACACAGAATGTTAAAACCAACTTCACTAAAAGATGTATTTTATCACGCCAAGGTGGCAGGTCTAACAGGGATCACAACGTTTAGGGGAAAAAACATAGCCCTACAAGTTTAAAGAAGCATTTTTTACAACGTTTAGGGGAATAACACACAAGAGTTGGAATTATCACGGCAAATTCCATATGTTTTCCCCAGTATTCTACAAGGAGACTTTGCCTGCTTGCAGCAGCTAAAATGCCCATGTGGAATACCTCTCACCAGCTCTGTTTCCACTAAACCTATATTTCTGATGAACAATCATGATGTGGCCACAACTGCATACGGCCTCATGATTGGTACCACACCCATGCTCCTGTCAGCTATTGTCTCTATCTTTAATGTGGCGCATATGCCCTATGCCCAGGTCCTGAGGAATGTTTGGCCCAAAAACCCATACAAATCTAGAGACCTTTTTTCAAGAAAGAAGTGCCCAGAATTAGAGAAGGCATTCAGAAATGCACCTACTGAGCTCACATGGCACTTCAGAAACACATATCTCGAAATGGATGTACATTTTCTATCCAGTTATGTGAATTCATCACAGATTGGTCCATTTTCATGTCAGTTCTCTAATTTGCCTGAATCTCGACCTGTATCTATTTCAATCCATTCTGTCACGTGATTGTTTGGTAGAATGTGCGTTATCATTAAATATCCAGAGAGACATTTAATACCCATAACCTCGACCCTTCTTCTCAGCTTCCTTGAGGGGTACATGGGCATTTTGTAAATGGGGGAGCACTTGTCTGTGCTTGAGCTTGTGGATAACCTGACTGCAGCCCTTCGAGGGTGTATATCCTGTTCAAGTACAGAAGAGATTGAACAATACCTCACCATTGGGATGTTTTTGAACAGCTCCCAATACCTCTCAGTTTGTCCAAGAATCGGTGCCTATTTTCAAGAGGACAACAAGAATCCTTATTCTTCTTTAAAGTATTGTTTGTTGCGCTTACTTTTCTGAACAGAAGTTTGTCATTACATTGTGCAGGTGATTTTTTTTGTCTTCTTTATTCTGGAAAAGGAAAGCAGAGCGCATTATACAGTTCAAACTCCTGGCAGAAACTTAGGAACGGAATCCAATTTACTGTCAATCGTTTTTAGAATTTATTCTTTTGACTCTTTATTTACTAGTTAGCTAGTTGTATTTTCATTTGAAAAGACCCTTGAAAGGTGGTTTTAGTGGACAGAAGCCAATGTTCCTGTTGCACGAGTGCTTATCTTTCACCACAGAGACCTAGCTTCTAGTCCAGGATTGAATACTTGATAAACAGAGTCTGGTCTGCTGCTTTGCATCCCTGTGTTCCAAGTTGTAAACATGTATCATGGTTCCAGAAACTCTGCAAGGCCTCCAAGAAACCCCAGAGACCTTTCAACCTTCACCAAAGTGCCAAGGACCTCTCTTCGAACTAGAGGCTCTAGTCCCCGGCGTCCACCGGTACAAGAACCGCAGCAGTGAGGACCGACACTTGTGTCGACGCGACTCACTGTTACCAAAGAAGTTCATGACTGCAGTGGTAGTAGACCAGCATTTGTTTTGATGCAACTTTACCCTGTGAAAAGAACACCTTGCACTAGGACGACCTCGTGGGATCCTCTCGGCCCCACAACCCGAGTTGTACCCAGCTCTGTGCCCGAGAGGTCGTACCCTCCTGCAAGTGTCAGCCTTCTCCTGCACCTCTTGCATGGCCTGCCCGACTCGTGACAGTCTGACGATGGCAGAACTTCTCCATCCGATTGACAGCAGCCAGCAGCCGGCGACCATGATGGTAACTGTGTTGGCAGTCTGCTGAAAACTTCTCCGCTTCATTACTCTCTGTGGACCCCAAGGGTAGATCTCATTGCCGGTATCGACAGCCTCAGAATAGATATTAAATCCTGCACCTCTTGGGTGCCCACCAATCACCCACAACTGACATCGCCCACAGTGGTGGCCTGAGACACCCAAAGACTGGACTGGAACTGTAAGTGGCATACTTTTTTTGGGGGGGGTTTCAAACACCTTTATTGATGGCGTAAGTTGTTGACCACAGCATGGTGCCTACATCCAAGGCCAGGCCGGCACAGCAAAGTAGTGTTCCGTCTACCAATTTAGGCTGGGAAAAGGAGCACAGCAAGCCGCCTACAACCACAACAGGCCGGCCGCGTCAAGTAGGACAGGTTTGGAAAGTAACATTAAGGGGGTCATAAGTGTTTTAAAGAGTGTAACTTAGGAAAAAGAAAACAACATTACCACTTAAGCTTAGTTAATAAAAGAGGTTGCCCATTTATACTGACATAAGCTGAAACTGTTGAGTCCATAAGTGATTGTATTCTATTCTCTGTCGCCTCTTTGGAGGTCACACCCTGACCTAAGTAAAGCCCCACAGGCATCAGTTTGCATCTCTGCTGTGCACCACACTGTCGCTAGCATGAGGCTCAGCGGCCGTGTCTGTAGCGGTGGTGTGCTCCAGAAGATAGGTTTGAACGGAGCCCATATGTCGCGTGGGCGGGAGGAGGGCGGTAAGTGCTCGACATAAATGGGCAATCGTACTTGGCAATAGATAAGAACTTGCAGCCAGTCCTTGAATTTGCGAGCCCTCCCTCTACCCCACCTACAGGCGACCCGCCTTTTGGCGAGAAGGAGTGCTAGGGAAACATAACCCTGCACCTTGGCGGCTAGTGTCTCAGTATAGCCTAGGAGTGTAGTTAAGGGGTCATCGGGAAGTTGTAGTCCTGTCATTCGGTCTAGTGCTGTCAGTACCTCCATCCAGTAGCTTCATATGGGTGGGCAGTCCCAAGCTATGTGTTCAAAGTCCGCTCCTGCACCACCGCATCAGTCACAGCGGTCGTTGTCACGAAGATGAAGGCGTTACAGGCACTCTGGCATGTGATAAATGCGGTGATTGTATTTGTAGTGGATGATGTGCGGTCTGCTGCTGGCGGAGATGTCGCCAGTTTGGCGGCAGAAGAAGGACCACTGTTCATCAGTAAGGGGGGATCCTAGTTCCTCCTCCCACGTCCCCTTCTCACAGAGGGTCATATGTGCGGTCCCTTTGGGTGATGCGATATAGTAGTGACACAACGTGTGTGGGGTAGATTGCTGCAGAAGGGCATGTAAGGGGGACATGATGGGGGGCTCCTGCAGAAAGCATGGGGTGAGGGCTCGCACATCCTGTTGCAATCTAATATTTAAAAAACGCTCCAGTGGGGTAGGTGGTGAAGTGCCAAAGAATTCCTCACTAGTGCCCTTGATATAGAGGTTCTCCCAGGTCTGTTTGGAGAGTCTGCGGAGGAGTCTACGGCATCCTACCTCCTGTGTGACCAGGAGGTCATGCCTCCCATGGAGGGGCAGTAGGGGGGAGTATTGTAGGGTGCAGTGAAGTCGGTAAGCTAGGTCACGCCAGGCGCTAGTGGTGCATTGCAATGTGGCGGAAGCTAAGCACCTCGGGACAGCAGGGGTGCTCAAGTGGGCAGAGCACAGGGTTGGGGTCATGTACCCGTCCTCTATCGCTTGGTGGGGCATTTACCGGGGGGGGTTTATCCAGTATGCCGCAAAGTGAGCCTGAGGGCAGCCGAAGTATAACTCCAGGTCTGGCACCTCAAATCCTCTGGCATTGTAGGGTCGGTAAGATTGTCCCAGCACAGCCTGGCTTGTTTCCCTCCCCATATAAGGCGAATAAGTTGGGTCTTAAGGGCTTTAAAAAAATGTCGGCATGGGGCGTAGGGAATATTAATGAAGAGGTAGAGTAGTTTTGGTAGGACCACCATTTTTATAAGGGAAATTCTCCCAGTCATAGAGAGGGGAAGCGCAATCCATCTGGTAATTTTCTCAGTTATTAGATCAAGCACCCGCCCATAATTTGCCGTCATCAAGACATTCCGATTACGAGTGATGACTATGACAAGAAATGTGAATGTGTCGTCGCACCACGTAAGGGGATAGTCAGGGACGAATTGTAAGGTGACATCTGTGAGGGGGTAAATCTGGGACTTCCTCCAGTTGATATTGACCCCGGAGAGGTGACCAAAGCGAATGAGTATCCTGAGAACGGGGTTACATCCGGGTTGCAAAGGTAGAGGGTGAGGTCATCCGCGTATAAGGAGATCAAAATTTGTCTAAATTTGGGTAGATGAGGGCATGGTCTCGGAAGTGCTGTCGGACTTTGGCAGCCAGAGGTTCAATAGCCAGGGCAAAGAGAAGGGGCGAAAGAGGGCACCCCTGCTGTGTGCCTCTGGCAATTGTGAAGGGAGAGGATCGAGCGCCGTTGACCTTAAAGCTGGCCTGCAGGCCAGTGTATAGCAAGTTGATCCAGGCTAAAAAAGGAGCTGGGAACCCCATACGTTGCAGGACAAAAGCGAGATAATCCCATTTTAGGGAATCGAACGCCTTAGTGGCGTAGAGAAAGACGGCCACAGCATTCGTGTCATGGTCAAGATCTTGGAGGACAGCAAACAGGGTGCGCAGGTTGTGAGATGTGCCTCTGCTTGGTACAAACCCCGAATGGTCAGGAAGGACCAGGGTGGTCATGAGGGGGTTAATGCGATTTGCGATCAGCTTTGCCAATATCTTGGCATCGACGTTGATAAGGGAGAGGGTCTGTATGAATCGCACTGTATGGTCGGCTTGCTCGGCTTCAGCAGGGAGATTATTAGCGCCTTGCGCATTGTTTGGGGCAATATCGCCGTTTCACGGGCCTCTTCGAAGACATGCGCAGTACTGGAATGAGTAGGTGGTGGTACGTTTTGTAGAATTCGGTCAGAATGCCATTGGGCCCAGGGACCTTGCCAGATTGTAGTTGCAATATAGCGGATATGATTTCCTTGTCTTTGTGGTGTGCAAGGAGAAATTCTCTTTGATTGTCTCCCAGCCAAGTTATCGCGGTGTCTTCAAAAAAGGGGGCAAAATCTACAGGTTGCGTTCTATTCGTCGTGTAGAGGGTTTTGTAAAAACGTCGAAAGTCGGCTACTTTATCTGTAGTGCTGATGTGCTACCTGGCTTTCCTCATCAACGATCTCTACAACAGTATAGGAGAATATGCGGGGGTGAATTAAAGATGCGAGTGCTTTACCTGGTCTTTCGCCTTCTCCATAGTGGCGTGCTTGGTAGTATTTCCCTCTAAACTTGCATTCCCTCCAAGCCGTCTCCTGGTAGTCAGTGAGTAGGCCTCTCAGGTGTGCTTTTAATGCAGGGGAGGGTGCAACCTGTATCTGCATTTCTGTTTGTGTAAGCTCCATTTCTAACTTACGGAGTGTAGCCTGAATATCTTGCAAGATTCCCCCACTTTTGGCAATCCACGAATGGTGACCTTAAAGGCCTCCCAGACCGTGGAGTATTGTTTGACTGAGTTGTCGTTTCGGGGAAAGAAATCAGTTATCTCTTGTTCTAATTCTGCCTTAAATACTGGGTCTAAAAGGATCTGCGGGGCCAGATGCCAGGACAGGTAGGGTGACGCTTCATGAGGGGGTGTGAGGGTGAAGAGCACCGGTGAATGATCCGAGTATGTGCGAGGGAGGTGAGAAGCGTGCAACAACCATGGGGCTAACCCTCTAGTGAGAAGCCAGCTGTCTATGCATGACCAGGAGGAGTGAGCAGTGGAGAAGCAGGAGCCTTCCCGGACTTGCGGATGGAAAGTACGCCAGGCGTCGATCAGATCATGGTCATCAATAATGTGGTTGAGGGCGTGATGTGCGTGAGAGTCGTGGTGGGGTTGTGGCTGTGAACGGTCTAATGTTGGGTCCAGGGTAACGTTAAAATCTCCTCCCCATATCAAATGTCTAGTATCTTACCCCAGAGGACCCGAAAAAATTCTGGGTTGTCAGTTTTCGGCCTGTAGCAGGAGACAAAAGTTATAGATTGGGCAGCAAATCGACCCCAAAGGATATAGTAGCGGCCCTGCGGGTCGGCGTGGGACCCTATAGGGGTGTAGGGAAGTGTGCGTTTCACCAGTATAACAGTGCCCCTGCGCATAGGAGGAATATGATGAGAAGCATCTGCAGGTCACCTAGCAGAACGTAAATGAGGTGGGAGCTTTGGGGCCAAGGTGTGTCTCCTGGAGCATAGCGCAGTGGATATTGTGATGATCTAGATAAGAGAGGATGTGTCGGCGCTTGAGGGGGTCTCCCCGGCCATGCACGTTCCATGTCAAAAAGTTATAGTTAGGGGCCTAGGTCAGGTCTCCAGGGCGGTGCGGCAGAGTAATAGTGGCGGAGAGTAGGCGCTGTCTAAGCTGATCAGCTGACCTGTGCATACATGTGCTAGTCAATTCAGTGAAAAGTGGCATGAAACAATCCCATTCCCCTCCCCCTCCCACAGCGGCAGCCCAAACCTGCTGTGCTTTTCCCCCCCCTTCCCCAAAGTCCCCATGTTCCACACTCCCAACAGGGGAGAATGGGCGTAAAGTGTCCAACATTCCAAACTAGAACAATGTAGGGTTTTCCTGAGTGGGTAGTTGAAAGAGGGCGACCAGTTACTCCTCGCTTCAGCAAGGGGTGCTTGGGAGGTATTATCAACAGGTCAGAGTGGTATCAATTGTGAACCGCTGGCGAGGGGAGAAGCCGCTCCAGCCGCCAGGTAGGACCAGCGGGAGTTACGTCGCAGCAACTGCTCAATGTTCCGCAGTGCAGGCTGCGGGCCAAATGGAGATGGACGCAGACTTCCTGGACTAGGGCTGAGTCGTCACTCTACATCTGACGTGCCTCCATCTACAGTGATTCGAGTGGAAGGGGAGGAACAGTCCGTGGACACTCTGGGCAAGGTTTTAAGGAAGTTGTGTATATGCTGAGGGTTGGTGAAGAAGTGTTGTTTCCCATGGTGAGTAATTTTGAGGCGTGCTGGGTAGAGCATGGCGTAAGCAGTGTTCATTTGTTGGAGCTTTTTCTTCACTGGGAGAAATTTTCTGCACCCCTCCTGGACAGCCATCATAAAATCCGGGTATAGTGAGACTTCCATGCCATCAAAGAGCACTTTGTTGTGTTCCCTGGCGAGTCAAAGGGCGGCGTCACGGTCCCTATAGTTAAGAAGTCTCGCAATAATGGGGCGAGGAGGGGCGCCAGGTATGGGGTGAGAGGCCAGTGAGCGATGTGCTCTCTCAACGATGAACACCGGTGAGAACGCCTCTCTACCAAAGGCGGTAGTAAGCATGCGTTCTAGGTATTCTTCCATCTTGCCAGTGGCGTTGGATTTTGGTACTCCCAGGATTCGTAGGTGATTGCGCCTGGAGCGCGATTCCAAGTCCTCATTCTTTGCGGCTATGAGTTTCAGGACTTTCTCCATGTCCAATGTTTTGGTAATGGTAGTGGTGGATGCATCATCCACATCAGAAATCCGCTGCTCAGCTTCCTTGAGGCATTCGTCATGCTGGTCACTCTTGTGCGCCAGGGAGTCTATGCGGGCATTCAGAGCATCCATTTTGGTTGCAATACAGGATAGGCTAGACTGTATGGCGAGGAGAAGGGCCTTCAGGTCGTCTGTGGATGTGGGTTGGTCAGGGGTGCCGGGTCGTTCCCCCTCCATTTCAGCCTCCGTTCTTTTGGATTTCGTGGCTTCGAAGTTAAGTTTAAGTTGCTTTCCATCCGTTTGTCCCATGGCGGGGCAATGGAACAACGGCGGCTGGGCCGGCAGGGTGGGGATGCAGGGCAATGAGGGGGCAGATGCGTGCCAGCTAAGACGAAGATGCGCTGACCGATGTCCGTGGTCCCACCAGCCCCGGCACAGATGTCACGCGGTGTGCTAGCGTGCAAGATGGGAAGTTCAAAGGCACCTCTATCTGCACAGTTTGCCGGCAGGACGAGGAAGGCACCGCGTGGGGGTGTCACAGGTTCGGGGCCAATCCCTTCCACACTCTGCGTCGATCACAAAGTGGTCACCCACAGGTAAGTGGGCCGTGAGGCCGTGTCCCGAAGCAGCAGGGGAACGCAGCAGGAGTCGCGGTCACAGTGGGTCCTCCGAAGCAGCAGGTCATCCGTCCAGGCAGAAGGCCATCTCTCAGGCGACGATAGGGCAGTGGCGGTCACTAGGCATGGGGGTCCCGGGTCCTCTTCGGCCCCCACAACCCCGGGTCACCATCAGTCGATAGATCGGGACAGTAGAGGCAGGGCAGCTCACCAGTCGCAGTGGGGTAACTACGATCCAGGGGGCCAGTTGGTCAAGACTCCCCCAGCTCTCCAGTGCAGACAGCCGGCGCCGCTGCTTCCCCCACAAGAACCAGGGGGGTAGTCGTGCAGTTCCGCTGTAGGCCCAGGGGCAGTGGTGCGCAGAGGTGAGCAGGCCCAGGTGGCTAAAGCGATGATGTAGGCCCACCACCATGGGCGGGCAGCCGAAGGCCCTGGGAGGATTGTTTGTTGAGGGCAGGGCAGCTCCCGGCGGTCCCAGCAGGCTTCGTAGGTGTGTGGTGTGGGGGTGAGTGGGCGGAAAGGCAGCCTCCAGCCGAGACACGGCCCACAATGTCCCTCGAAGGTAGATGAGAGAAGTCATGGTGAAGAGACCTTGTGGCTATTAGGCGAGCTCTTTCCCAGGGAAAATATAATTGATCCATGCTAAATTTGAGGTAGTAAACAGAGTTTTTGTAAAGTCAATTTTGCTTTACCGTATTACCACCTTTGCACTGTAGTAATGAGTGAATGTGCGTTTATTTGTACAGTTGACTAAATAACGTGGGTGTCACTGACATGGCACGAATAATAAATCTCAACTTTCACATATATGCTTACCTTCATGATGTCTAAGTAGTCCACGTATTAGCTGCAATATTTTAGTCGCACAATATTTTTGATCTCCTTAGTCTCACTTACAGGCCACCATTAGGTATATTTGTGTGTCATCGCAGTAGTAGTAGAAGTTGAAGTGATGGGTGATGAAACCGATGTAAATGCCGATTATAAAGGTGAACACGGGGAGCCTAATGTGAGTCTGTAGTTGAATGAGCTGGTGGTGAGGAGAATTTGACTAGTCTAAATGTTTGACTGCAGTTATATAGGCAAGATGTAGGCAAATTCAAAATTTCTCTCAGACATATGTCACTAATTTTAATCAGTGCAGAAGGAGTGTCTGCTCTCTGGTGTCAAATGGAACCAACAAGTCAAAAAGGCTTTGCATGCACATGCCCAGGGCATTGTGGTCAGCTGTTTCTAAGATGTTATTCCTGACTGTGATGAGTGTAGGCTTTGCCCTGTGTTCAAGCTGGATTTCTGATTGGTTGGAGTCGGGCATGCTCCAAGGCCTCTATGTGTCAAGGACGTAGTCTTTGGAAGCACAGACATCGGAAACTACAGCTAGCTCACAGAGGGGCATATCAGCAACAACCGGCGATAATTATCGCTAAGCGCACTTAGCACTAGGATAATTATCACCGGCTAGCGTGGATTTTTATCGCTGAGATAGCGTGCTATTAGCAACGCTTATCTCAGAAGCGATAAAAATCCTAGCGCTAACTGCCTAACGTGAGATTATCACTGGAAACCCATTGATAATCTCACGTAGTGTGGGGTTAGCTTGCTGATAGGGACTCACAAACTTAGCCATGATATCCACCTTCCATAGGATATCATGGCTAAGTCAGTCCTGAAGCTGGCGTAAGGAAAGAAGCGATAACAGGGGTTATCGCTACTTTTCCTGCCTCTATGCTTCATAGCGTGGGGCTTGATGATAGGAGAAATGTCGCTTAGCGACATTTCTCCTGTCATGTTAGGTCAGGAACGGCCACTTTGCATCTCATTAGAGATGCAAAGCTGGACGTTAAGAATTAGTGCTCTAATGCAAGGTTTCATGCGTTAGCGTGACCTTGCTAATTAGGCGATAAAATTATCGCCGCTTTTCGGCCGAAAACGGACGCAAAAGCGGCGATAATTTTTTATTGCCAGCTTGTAAATATGCCCCAGAATTCTTCAGTACATCCTCCATAGGCAAGGCCTACTCCTGAAAAGTGGTGTGCTGTGGGACAGAAAAACTAGTTCAGGCAGCACATATATCACTCATAATAAATATTATAGTCAAACATTTTATCAAATAATATAAAAATGAGTTAGTATCCTTAATTAACTCTGTTCAGCAATGTACATAGGTGTTGTGGCAGATTTTGTACTTTGCATTATCCTAGTAGCTTTGCTGGATATGTTGATGACCAAAAAAGAGGGTGAGAAATGCATACTGCAAATTCGGATTAGAATAGCCTTGGTAGATATTTTAGTGCCCTGAACTACTTTCTGTCAGAGCAGCTTGAGTGAAGAGTAAGCGGAAGGTTTTTACTCATAGTGTGTGAAGAGTAAGCAGAATAGTTTTACTCGCAGTAAATGTAAATCGATTTCCAGATTTTTAGCAGAAGCAAACAGAGTAGCGAATATTTATGTTGTCATTTAATTAATTTTTGCATGAAAAATGTAAGAAAAGAAATCATTTGTGTTACCTTGTAAAGGAGGGGTCAGTTGCGAGTGCTGCACTGATGTTACAGAGGGCAGCGCTGGGATTGGTTGGAACAGCGGGCGTGTGATTAACGCAAAAATTGTGAAGGAAGGGTCAGTAGTAAGAAGTGATACTGACGTCACTGAGAGCCGTGCTAGCATTGGCTAAACGCATAGCATAAAACAGAATCTGATTGGTTAGAAGAATAGAAGCTGCACTGGTATTGGTCAATTATTAATGTAAAACACGAGCATTTGATTGGTTAGGAAAATAGAAGCCATAATAATAATTGATAGTGTTGCATGTGGAAAAACAATCATACTTTAATAGGGAATCGCCCAGACAGAAGGTACTTAGGATTTGCAAGAGAACAGTATATCAAAGGATCAACAACAAAACTTTACGGAGAAAAGAGGAAAATGACTTTTATGCAGAAAATTTAAAATCATTTCAAGAAGGATAAACCCCTTAAAACTAGAGAAGGAATTCTTATCCCTCCCCAGAAAACGCCCGCATCATACATGATGATGGAAAGAGGCTATCATACCTGTGTATGGTGAGAAAATTGGATAGAATATACAAAGAGTGACGGAGTGCTAGCTTTCCCAGAAAATGGTACGTTTAATGGTAGAGTTTTACATATTCTGAGATTGAGAATGAATGAATTAGAACCCAGACCAAGATGAACTCAATACTAGGGGTGGGCGAAATTTGCGAAATTAACTTTCGCAAATTATCGCGAAAATGCTAAAAATCTCCGCAAACACGCCGGAAATATCGCGAAGATGCGGAAGTTTTTTTCCCGCCTGTTCGCAGTATTTTTTGCGTGATCGCGGGTCGCCAACTTACCCATGCGGTTGCTCAAGGGCGCGGCCATCTTGTTTTCAGTTGTCCCGCCCTCTCGCGATGCTTACTTCCTGTTCCGGGTCGCGCAATGCATGTTCGCGCCCGTTCGTGGTCGATATTTCCTGTTCGCGACCGCTTTTACTTGATCGAGTTGCTGTTTGCTTGCTAGGGGAGAAAATATCGCACGAACTTGCGCACGTGGTCGCAATGGGCGCGGCCATCTTGTTTTTCACTCTATTGCATGGTTCTGGGGCCTGATTTTCAATCCTCCTGTAACGCCCTGAACGTCTCAGGATCGTTTAACAGACACGATAATGAGAACGCAACCACTTGTGAAGGTTTAGTTATTTTAATGAAGGCAAAAATAATACAAGGAATAAACAAAGGTTATAGTCACTGGAATCCTCCAGGCTAAGTACGTTACCAGCCCACAGCACGGATGGTCCTAACCGTCCTCTGCATATACGCCGATCCCGGCGTATGCCAACAGAGGGCAGAAATGAAATGGCCGACAATGCCAATCGGTAGGCTGTGAGGGGCACGAAGAGTGTTGGGGAGAATCGAGGAGTCAGGGAAACACCCAGCCGGGGTCTCTACCTGAAGGGAGCAGCCGCTCAACCTCTTCCTCAGACTGCACCGGGACGCGGAGTCACCTCCTGGTGATGCGTCACCGATACCCCAATCACAAGCAAAGAAGACTGAACCGAGAGCAGCCGCTCGATCGATCCTGTGGATTTCCGAGTCTGGAACGCGGCAAACACCTTCTGGTGTGCGTTACAGCTGGCAGTCCCTGTATCTCTGGTCGGGCTGGGAGTTACGACTCCAACCAGCAAAAGCACCACTGCGCTTTGACTCAGCCGAGTCAAAAAGCGAAGCTTAATGGTTATCCGGTAGAGCTTCCGGGTCCTTCACAGGTGACGATGGGGCAAGACACGGCCCAGGGAGTAACGACTCGACCTACCTCCGTTCTTGCCTTACTGGAGCACCACTCCGGAACACTGCTCTTCACTAAGCAGGTACGTCGGTGTAAACACAATATCCGACAGCGTTGTACCTCCCGGTTCCTCCCTTTATAGGGCGTGTTTTCCTTGAGTTATGTAACAGCTCTCCTGTTTACATAAGGGCGTGTTTTCCTTGAGTTATGTAACAGCTCTCCTGTTTACATAAGGGCGTGTTTCCTTGAGTTATGTAACAGCTCTCCTGTTTACATAAGGGCGTGTTTTCCTTGAGTTATGTAACAGCTCTCCTGTTTACATAAGGGCGTGTTTTCCTTGAGTTATGTAACAGCTCTCCTGTTTACATAACCTCTCAACCGCTAAGCATCCTGGGAGATGTAGTCCGTTTTCGCTGGTTACCGTTTTCCTCCCCTCGCATGACAGGAATTCTTGACACCTCCCAAAATCTTTTCAATCCTTTGTTTATAGCCACTTTTTTTGGATCTTTATTACTTATTATTTCTCTAACTATTTTCCTGCTTCTATATTTTTGGTTGTTGTCTACTCTTTTTTTGTTTTTTAGCTACTTTTTCTCTTTCTATTGCCTGCTATTTATTTCCTTTACTCCTTTATTTATTTTACCTTTTCTTTCCCGCCCCGTCCCCAGAACCATGTCCAAGGGTAGGGCTGTTCGCCGGCGCAGCCAGAGCCGCGACCGCCTTCCTGGGGAAGGCGGCGCCCACAAGGGGTGCAGGCACGGGCCTTATTTGGGGAGGAGGAGTTGGCTGCACTAATTTTCTTTGTGCAGCGCCACCTCCCCTCAACCCTGGCAGCAGGTGGCAGGCCTGGGTCCGGGTACGGCCTCCGGGAGCGTCGGCAGCGGTGGGGGAAGGTGCGCCGGGCAGTGTCGCGCATCTCTGGGGTCCGGCGCACCCTGGCACAGCTGACGCACCGGTGGTCTGACATCCTGGACCGTGAGCAGGACCTGCTGGACCTGCTAGGAGTGGAGGTCCCGGGGCTTGGTGAGTATATATTTAATTACTACAACTTTGTGTCTGTTCTTCTGCTCTGTGTTATATATTGCGAATATTTTTTTTCCTTCCTACCAGCTAGAATGTTGCTGCTTACAATACATTCCAGGTTAATAACGTTTAAAAGTCTTCTGTGATTATGGTGCTCTTCTGTGCTACTACTAATCTTACTTGTTTGCAGCTTTGCGTTTGCGCTTGCTTAGCGTGATTCTTCACGAGTTTATTTTAGAGAAATTAAGTTACGTAATGCTACAGTGACTCTAGTCCACTCCTTACTTTGTCCCGTCACTAATAGATAGGGGAGGATTGATGTTTAGGTACACTACTTTGTATGAGCTTCTAATTTGTTAGTGGTATGCGTGATGCCCCCTCACTCAGTTACGTGATGTGCTGCTAGTACGGCAGTCTTTAGAACCTTTTCTAGTTTGTTCCACGAGTGGTGGTAGGCTTAGCAGTTACTTAGCAGTAGCAGATCAGCATCAATCAAACCAAAATTTGGTGTATACAAAAAATGTAGTCATGTTCATGTGTCCTCCATGATTTGACCATACGCATTGTTGAGGAATACAGTGGAAATGCATACTTAATGTACAATTGGCATGCCTGGAATAGGTGGGCTAGGTTGGGTGGTACGTTGTACTTAGGCTTAGTTGTAACTTAGTTTTCTGGAATCAGAATGGAAGACTGGATTACTGTTGATAAATAGTAACTTAAGTAGTCGAACTGCGAATCCCCCGATATTACATGTTGACCAGATGAGATCGGTCAATGTAGTTATTGCAATTGTTGTTTACATAAGTGTTTTTTGACCGTTGTTGAAAAATATTGTATTTGTTTGACACCATCCATCAATGTTTGTCTCTTTCTTATATCTTTCCTGTTCATCAGCACCCAGGGGCAGACCGACAGGGACTGGGCAGTCGGCGGGACAGGAACAACCCCACCAGGAGGACACCGCTGAGGGCTCCTCTGCTGGCCCCAGTAAGTCTTCTTGTTTTTAATAATATTTCTTATTCCATAACTTTTACTGCCCCATATTTTTCCTGAACTATTGTTTGTTTCCAAATGCTATTTTTTTACCACCAATTATCCTTCGATCTGTACGGTTTCAAAAATCTTATCCCTGCCTCCGCTATGATGACTCTGAGTACTACTACTACTACTACATACTATCAGCCATTGAGTCCAATCCGTTGGGTCGTCGTCTTGTACTACTGTTACTCTTATTGATCTTGAGGCTTTGAAAATTCACAGCAACAACAGCCCTACCAGATTTATTACTATTTTGATATGATACCCTATAGGACATACTACTGTTGTAGGGATTTTGAACATACATTTGCACCAGAAAATAGGATGTTAGTAATGGTAGGTTGGACCTTCCTTGCACACCTCAATCAGAAATTCCGCACCCACCACAATTCCACTGCTTGACTATAGTACTGTCTTGTCATAAATATTAGGTCTCGGAACCCTCCCCCCAAGATACCCAACAAGTAGACAACCCAGAACATAACACACCCAACCTCTCAGTCGTGGAAGCAATTCACATGCACACCCTTACTTTAATTTGCTCACTGGTGTAAGTTAGTCCACACCAAATACCACCAAGTCTATGTAAGTTCAAAATGTTTATTTCAATTTGAGAAGGTCTGCACACTGTTTTCTTATCAGCACCAACCGAAAAATCAATAACATTAAAACAATATACATTGTTACACTTATACAGTTGGGAATTAAATCATGATAACTGAACAGTGGTGGAAGGCAGCACCACCATCCCATAGCAATTTAGTTTATATAAATTTATAAAAGAAGATGTGAGTGAAGGGACCCCTCACCTTAGAAGAACCTAGTACTGGTAGTTGTTGCATCATTCAGAAGCTCTGGTTCGTAGAAGGGAATCTTGCGTCTGTAATGCGAAAAAAGAAATGGTGTGCGTTAGTATATTGCAACTTGCAAGCATTTCTCAGCCGTGCCAAAAAGTGTAGCATCTATGGATAAGCAATATGGACTAACAGTAACAGTAGTACACCAGTACTTCCTAATAAAGTGGCTTGTTAATGTTTGTGGACCGCTTGTACGCAGCGCGTAGACTAGACAGTAGTAGTGTGAGGCAGGTCATGTGGGCTCAAAGGTGTCTTAAGAAGCTGCAAGGTAAAGGTAATGTCACATGTGCAAAAATAAAAGCCACAAAGGTAAAATGGTAGCATGGCTAGAGCTAATTAAGCAAAGGCTACAATGATCATATATAACTATTAGTGTCTACTCTACTACTACCTGATTTGTACTAGTGATGTATGTTAGTATTAACTCATTTTTCAACCTTGCAACTGATCAATAGGGGGAAGGTGAATATGACGCCTAATAAATGTGTAATGTTTTCTAGGCGCACTACCGACCACCAGTGCCGGGGCCAGCGAACAAGACGACGCGGAGGGAGAGGATGCGGCAGGTGCTGCCGATACCGACGATGGAGCGGTAGGGGTAGTGGCAGCACCAGTGGTAGGCGGTGGTAAGTTAGATTCATAATCCTTAACTATTGTTGAACTTGACAGCACACT
Organism: Triturus cristatus; assembly: GCF_964204655.1. NCBI lineage: Eukaryota > Metazoa > Chordata > Amphibia > Caudata > Salamandridae > Triturus > Triturus cristatus. The sequence continues at coordinate 257,296,196 of NC_140593.1, read as the reverse complement.
CACTGCAAGGGTGTACTGTATGTATATGTATACTGTACAGTTGTGACTTAGGGCCCCATTAGGATGGTGGGCGTATTGCCCCCGCCGGGCCGGCTGGAATTCACTGCCGACACCGCAGGGGCAAACCTCCGCCATCCCTGTAGAAATTATTCAGACCCCCCACATGTCGACCAGGCGGAAAAGGGTTCAATATGCCGGTGGTGTCTCTCTGAACACACCACCAGCCATATAATCTGCATTTTGGAATGCCTTTGCATGGCGGCATTGCCGTCCGCCACGGAAAGGCATGCAGACATTGCAGAGTATGCTTGGGTGCCCCCATGGAGGGTACCTACCTATGCTATGGTACCCCCCCGCCCACCATACGATGTCGTAAGTAGTAAGTATGAGTTGTTGTAAACGTTTGAAGTGTGAACTATAAGACTAGAATCCCTTTAATTGGAATAGGAGCGGGAGTATTGAGTAACCGATGGCCTCATCCAATTTCAACTCCGCTTTGAAAGTTTTATGGAGAAGAGCACCTGGTGCACTGTTCAACTAAAAAGTGAAAGACGGGTGGAAGGAAGAAGGACGGGCGCGATTTAAAATGTTATGTACTACTGTGCTTTATAGTGCTACTCTACCATGCCACTATGTGTATAAATAATTAACTTGTCTTACTGTTTTTCTAAGAGTATATTTTACAAATGTCTTGTTTTTTTCTTTTTGATACACAGCTACTCCTAAACTAAATCGAAGGGAGTTGGCCGCCAAGGCACGGCGCCGGAAGCTGTAGGCAATCCAGCAAGAATACCGGTGGCTGGTGGTCTTAGCCGAGGAGGAGGAGGAGACTGCGGCTGCAATTGTGGAAGCCTCCTCCCGTGGCCCGGGCCCCAGCCACCACCCTCCAGCGGTACGGCGCCACCGTCTGGCGGCTGCCCGCCGCCACCGTGCCATCTCCGGTGCCCCCCCACTGTGGCTGCAACTGCCGCACCCTTAGACGCCGCGTCGCCCGTTTAGAGGGCGAGATGTGCCAGATGCGTGTCCTCCTCGAGTCCCGCCCCACCAGTTAGTCCCTGTCATCCTGTTCTGCCCCTTTTTTAATTCTTGTTCTTAACTCGTTTGGGTGTTACAGACTTTTTTCTACTATGGACAGTGGTTGGGGTTAGGGAGGGGGGTGGGTCAGCTTTTGTGGGTTTAGTTTATTTTTGTTAGGGTAAATTAAATATATTTTTCTATGTTACATGCAATGTTGTTAATGTTTTGTAGGTGGGGTAACTGTTTTACATCACACTGTTTCCTTGCTGGTGCATGGCCGCCCATAGCCTGTGTTTGATTTCAATAATTGGCTGACTGTATAAGACACAAACAGATAGATGAGAGACACACCTCACTCATTGACTGGTCCTTCTAGTACTTTCAGTCTGTCCTCTAGTCTATGCATTCTTTGTACTGGTGTGTGAAAACGAAATCATTGACATGTCCATTATTAATTCTGCCTCCCCCAAACTTGTCTCTTACCGGTGCTTGATGTTTATGTCCAACTGTGTCACAGCACTGGCTGGATGGTGAAGATGGTTTCCTTTTTCATACATGCCATGATTGGGGTGGTGGTGGTGGTGGTGGTAGTATAGTAGTAGTAGTAGACACTGGAAGAGCGGCAGCATTTCCAAAAAAAGAAAAGGAGACAGTCAATCGCCTTTGAGAGACTGTCAGAGGAGTAGTTGAATGAAGTACAGTACAGAAATTACCGAGCAACAATAATATGCTCAAATATTTGACAAAAAAACTGAATGGTGGTTAGGAGGATAGCCTACTAGACAGAGTTACAAACTATAGTTGTGTCGAGTCACTTGACTATGCCTACAGTCTAACAGTTAGTGCTGTATATGAGGAATGACAACAAACAAATCCAATCAATGCCGGCAATTCATGCTGAGGTATATGTTCCTTTGTTAAATAAAATAACCTCTGAAATATCCTACTCATGGGTGGCCAAGCAGAAGAAGATCATCGCTCTGCCTTGAAATTGAAGTAGTGTTGCTTGAACCACATCCGCCCCAGCAAGTGTGTGATTAAGTATTGGTGTACATTTAATTTAGTTACACCTCGACAATAAGTCACACAGCCCGGGGGAAGAGGGTTAGGGTTTGTTGAATGGATGGGAAGGGGGTTTTTGGGAAAGGTTTGACATAGAAAAACAGTATGCATACATAGACAAACAAACGACAATCATTGAAGACTACCATATCCATATGTTAAGGGAGAAAAAGGCAATGCATGCATGATGATGAGAGACCCGGATTACATACACTTCTAGTTCTTGTTCTGTTGTTCCGGCCTTAATACTTTAACACATAGCAAATAGAAATTTTAAATATTGGTAGGGAAGAAACGTAAACACAGAGCAAACCTAATGATGATAACAACTCCAAGAACACACTGTTGTAAAGATTGTATACAAGATATTAATCAAATTATTTAAAAGAAGATAAAAGTGGATACTGTTACTGTCTTATCCCGGTCAAAAATGTGGACTGGATTTGCATCTCGGCATTCCTCTTGCTCCTCTCGTCCATCAATCTTGGGTGTGTCGCCTCGCCACTGCCCGGCTGGAAAAAAAAAGGTGATGGATTGGTAAGGTAATTAATATGCATTGTTCAGGGCAAGGCCCGGCCTGTAATTGTAGATGGAAAACCAAAGGGGATATTGAGAAAGAAAGTTAAAACAAATGCACAAGTGATGGTGTAGTGCAACAAGAACACTTTCCGAGGTGGCATGTATGTATCATCTCCTCTACTCTAGTCTGTTTCCAGCATTGACCTTCAACAGTAACAGGAGAGAGCAGGCCCACAGTGCTTAGCATTAGCACATCCTACGTTAACACTTTAGAGTCCTTTTTTTTTCTCTCAAAGAGTTGGACAAACGCAAAGCACATTATCCATTCCAAACATAGCATTTTACAGTTTAAGTTAGTAAAATCAATGCACTGCAGTTATCCCACCGCTACACTCTATTCAACTTCTACACAGACATTTGGGTCTGCTGTGGTTGTTGTTGACGTGTTTACCTTTAGGCTTTTCCGTTTTATGCCACTCCTGAAACATCCTCCTGACTTCATCATCATCTCTGATACTTTTACTGACTGACTGTGAAGATCGGCCTGCAGTATAAGTAAATTTTTATGACACAACAAGAGTAGAAATATAAATATTGCTGACTTGAGTCATTCTTTATTGTGTACAGAAAGATAGATTACTAATAGTACACTTTGACATCACTTTGTGCATAACAAACAAACAACGCAAACACAAAGACCAATAGCTCAGAGTCAGGTGTCCAATGCATGCCATTAATTGTCATCATTCATTACCTGTTCCTTCTCATCTTAAGTTAACGGGCCATCTCTTTCGCCATCATCATGATGGACGGTGCTGTTGTGTCACAGTCATTTGCATTGCGCAGATTGAGTGAGTCCCCTTCCTGTATTGAATTAAAAGCAATGTATCACCAAGATGCAGGAGAAGTACAAATTTCTTATTTGCAAGAAGGGGAAAAATAGTGTGTTCTGTAGGAAGTTGATTAGTGGCAGTGCACAATTACATAAATTCATGCACAACAAACACAAAAAAATCTAAATCATTCAGTCTGCGACTCTGCGTCCAATGCATGGCATCAATCATTACCTGTTCCATCTTATTTTCAGTTAATGGCCAATCTCTCTCGGCTCTGAAAGGAGGGTAGCTATAGTAGTCATCTGATTCATGGTCCACTTGTTTTGGAAGGACGAGGAAAGTTTGAATTTGTTGTTACCATCATCCAATCATCATTCATGAGGGAAATGGAATTGAGCAGGAGATTCAGTATGATCGAGCGGAGGAGCTGGATTCGTAGGACTGTACTGTCAAATGGCAGACACCTGAAACTTGTATATTAAATTAGAAGAGTAGAAGACGGTGATAATGGATTTGTTGCGATTCACAAGTTTATAACCGGAACGACAAACACATAAACAAAGGGGGAAAAAAGGGAGGAAGACAGTAAGTGCGAGCCTAATTGTCAGGGAAGTAGAGCTCGTCCTCAAACTCTGGGGGTTCTTCCAGTAGTAGGTAATCATCTGACACAATACTTCCGTCACCTGAGCTGCTGTCCTCATCTTCCTCTGTTGATTCATGTATTGTGTAATTCGGTGGTATGAAGTGCTGATTCATTTTGATCATTGTTAACCTCTCCACGTTTTTTGGAGATAGACTGGTCCTTCTCAATCTTACAATGGAACCAGCAGCACTGAAAACACGTTCGGAAGAGACACTTGCGACAGGGCAAGCCAGATAGCTTATCGCCAGCCTGCTGAGCTGTGGCCATTCAGACCTTTTCCTATACCAATACTGCAATGGGTTTTGATCAACGTACACCTCTGTTGGGTCATCCAGATAGGCCTGGACCATCCGCTCAATGTTCAGGGTTGCTGCTGGTAAGCTTTTGTGCTGTTTTTTCTGTGCATCAGCACTGTGCTTACAATAGCCCATCTTTACATACCAATCCTGTAATGATAATGATTGTACTCGGCATAATGATCCAGTTATTGTTTCTGTAGTCGATAGTGATGGTGAGTGTTGTGATTGTGAGCCAACCGCACTGCCCACAGACGACGAAGTTGCACTTGATTCTGCATGGCCTGCTTCAGTATCAGTACTTGTTGTGGGTTGATGTGGCGGGCTTTTAATTAGCAGCCCTTCGTTTTCAAACTTAATGTCTGCTTCAGCTAAACAACTTTTGTAGCGGGCAACATCATTGTCGGAAAAAGCAAGGAATGTCTTCACTAGTCCTAATTTTGCACGTGGATCCAGATTTGTGGCACAAATGTAATGTTCTTGTGACAAAATTTTATTTTGTATCCTTACATTTTCAGTTAAGCGCCTGGATAAGCTCTCCACCAAGTCATGGGCTTGCCTTCTGTCCTCTACACCTTTGTAGGATTCAGACACATTATTCAGCTCATGCTCTAGCATTTGCAACAATGGGATAGCTTGGCCCATTGTACAGTCCTCCTTGCTGACTTCACGTGTGAAGACCTCAAAAGGAGACAGCATCTCAGTCAGGCATTTAATTAGGGTCCATTGCTCCCTCTGAAGGGTCATGCCTTTAACACTAGCATCACTGCTTCTGTACCAGACATATTCATGGAGTGACCTGTGCTGTTCGTACAGACGATCAAGCATGTAATACGTTTAGTTCCAACGTGTTGCCACCTCCTGGATGAGTGCCTTGACTGGCATCCTAAATTCACGTTGGATGATCCTCAGCTGCTTCCGAGCTTTAAAAGAATGGCTGAAATGAGTGCATATTCTTCGGCAGATGGCCAGTAAATTGCTGACTATGGGTTCTTTTTTCAGAAAGTCTTGCACTATAATGTTTATGCAGTGTGCCAAATACGGAACCCTGAAATAGGAACCAAGTTCCATGGCCTTAAGTACATTACTGCCACTGTCTGTGGCAACAAAACCAATACCAAGCCCTCTGGGCCGCAGCCATTCCAAAACCTTGGTGCAAAACTCTTCTAAAATGTTTTCAGCCGTATGAGATTTCTCCATGGCGAACATGGCTACAGTTGCATGTTTCCGAGTACCTTCAAAAATCGCAGCTGTGTCAACAACACCTCGTGCAGATAGTTTATCTCTAACCCCCACAAAAGAGATCCAGTGTGCAGTGATGCACATGTAATCTGTGGCTTGGCAAATGCTCCACATGTCTGTTGTCAGGTGGATATTGTGCACAGCACTCTGCTGCAAATCATGACCAACCAATTCCAGCACATCATGATGTAGTGCCAGAACAGCAATTCTTGCGAAATAGGACCGGCTGGGAACTTTCCATTTTGGGCAGATGGCAGACACAAATTCAAGGAAACCCACCCCTTCCACAAATGAAAAAGTAAGAAGGTCCAGCGCTAACATTTTAGCCAGCTTCGCATTGTACAATCGTGCCGTTGGGTGGTTGCGTTGGAACTGCCCCTCCAACCTAAACATGCTCTCAATGGTAGGCTGGCTTACTTTCCTTAGTGGTGCTGTTTTCATTAACCCACTAAGGCTCAACGACACAGATTGTCTCATTGAGGTACTCGCCGGTCGCCTTGGTGTCTCACTCACACTCTGAGTATGGCTCTTACTGCGGTGCCACTCTGATGTTACTGAGGAGGATGTGGGCGTTACCACTGCAGTGACTGCACTACTGGAGACAGGGCTAGAAATGCCTCCCTGTTCTTCACCTGCCACCACAATAATATCGCTCCCTGATTCTGAATCCTGACCAACTTCAATGGGTTGACTTTTTCTACTTTCTTTTAACTTAAGTAGGTGATCCTCCCACACGATAGTGTGGTGTATTCTGAGATGACTTGCTTGTCCTCCGGTACCATAGTTTGTACCAAGCTTACCACGCCGAACACCTTGCCGACAAATTGAGCATATAGCAACGTTCTCCTCCTTGGCGCTAACAGAAAAGAAGTCCCAAACTGGGGAGGAGAACTTTCTGGCACTGCTGGATGTGCCACTTTCAACACCAGATGAACTTGAGGGGGTGTTTGAAAATGTGTGACCCTGTGCACCTACACTGTGACTTTTACTACCACTACCTACTGAGATGGTTGAGCTGGATGTAGGTCCCTGCCGGGCCTTGGAAAATATGGCAGCTGGAGGTAGTGGTGGTGTAACCTGTGTTGGTGAGATCCGTGCTACATCCCGCTCAGTAGCAGCCTTTCTGGATAGGGTGAGAATGTTGGTCTCTAATCCCTTTGGGGCGGGAGTAATGTGCGTGATGACTGGCTCGTCTTCATCAACATCATCACCCCCCTCTTCTACATCTACCTCCATAACTCTAAGTTTTTCTGGGACCTTCCTTTTCAGAAGCATTGTCTTGTGGCGTATATCACTCTCAGACCGAGCTGGTGGGACCCAAGTGTCATCACGATCATCAGAAGCGGGGCTTGAAGAAGAAGATGATGGACTAAGCCTCCTTTTCCTTGCTGGTGGTCTGGAAGACAATAGATCTTCTGAAACAGTGGTTTGACTTTGCTCCACTTTGTCTGCAGGAAGCTCGATTTCCTGAAATGCCCCTACGTCAGGAGCAACAACTACTATGGTGGGCTGTTGCGGCGGCTGCTGCTGTTCTTGTTGCAGCGGCTGCTGCTGTTCTTGTTGCGGCGGCTGCTGCTGTTCTTGTTGCGGCAGCTGCTGCTGTTCTTGTTGCGGCGGCTTGACAGTGATCTGCTGAGTTTGCGCCTGCGTTGAACTTGTTTGTGTACTACTTTGCGGTAATGACATTTCTTCAACATCGCTGCTCGTTAGTAGACTGGCTACCTCTGCGACACTAAAGCCCTTGTGCCTAGGTTGGTGGGGTTGGACCGCTGTGCTGCTCCCAGCTTGGTTCCCGGACAACGCTTTGGTGCCAAAAAAAACATTGGCCGGCACACCACCAGTCGTGGTTAATGGCACTTCCTTTTTCTGTTCCTTCTTCTCACCGGCAACTTTCTTGGTACTGGACCTGGTACCTTTCTTTGGGGCCATCTTCTTCAGATGTCAGGCAGGATGCAGATGCACAACAAGTTCTGGTCTCACGTGGAAGTGATGCGCAGCAGGACTTCTGTCTGGCTGGCAGTACAACGGGTAGCCGGGTGATGCTGATGACACCCCCTACTCTGTCTTTTGTGAACCTAAAAGCAAATAAGACAGGAGAAGAACATCAGTGAAATGTTGCATTTGCTGTTGTGGTTCAGTTACTTAGTACTGTACTAGTGCAAACAAAAGATAGTCTAGCCATTTATGACTTTTTTTTTTAACTAGAGCTATGTTATACTACTGTGTACAGCCACACACTACACTCTCAGGAAGGATAGTAATGTTAATAATAACCACCAAAATAAAAATGTAATGAAAGTGGGGTGGACCATTAAATTATTTGAGCATCTCAGCATCCATGGAGATGCTGCTGGCAAAGGGGGTGGATGGATGGAAGCAGTAAGCAAAATAGCCAATAGGAAAACCATGCAGGCCTATGGCAAAAGCAGGACACTAATAACTCACAGTCCAAACACCAAAAAAGGCCAGCACCCACATGGACACTCACAAATCACAAACAAGCCGGGGGCCTGGGAAACACCAGGAGCTGACAAAAGGCCTATAAAAGCCAGGTAAAGGATGCATGCTAAAGCACACTGCTCTGCCTTTTTAATGCAACAAAATGGAAATACGAACATTCACAGGCCCCAAAAAGGTCTGGAGAGTGCATGCATTGCACACCAACACACCAGACACATACAACAAAAGCATGTCTTTAAGACAACCAACATCAGAAAGGCCACCCCAAAAAACACACTTCCCCAACTCAATCCAATGCCATCCATGCCCTAAATGATGTCTAAATTCAACAGATCACACAGAAAACACTTAATTAATAAAGCTGTGGCTACCTGCTCTGATCCTGGTGGATGAAAAACCAGGCCTGTTGGCAGACAAGGCCAGGCAAGCTTGCAGGCCTAGGCTTCAAAATGGCCACCAGCCACATGGCCAGGCCCAACAACATCACAAAGGCCACCCCCAAAAAACACACTTCCCCAACTCAATCCAATGCCATCCATGCCCTAAATGATGTCTAAATTCAACAGACCACACAGAAAACACTTGATTAATAAAGCTGTGGCTACCTGCTCTGATCCTGGTGGATGAAAAAGCAGGCCTGTTGGCAGACAAGGCCAGGCAAGCTTGCAGGCCTAGGCTTCAAAATGGCCACCAGCCACATGGCCAGGCCCAACAACATCACAAAGGCCACCCCCAAAAAACACACTTCCCCAACTCATTCCAATGCCATCCATGCCCTAAATGATGACTAAATTCAACAGATCACACAGAAAACACTTGATTAATAAAGCTGTGGCTACCTGCTCTGATCCTAGTGGATGAAAAAGCAGGCCTGTTGGCAGACAAGGCCAGGCAAGCTTGCAGGCCTAGGCTTCAAAATGGCCACCAGCCACATGGCCAGGCCCAACAACATCACAAAGGCCACCCCCAAAAAACACACTTCCCCAACTCATTCCAATGCCATCCATGCCCTAAATGATGTCTAAATTCAACAGATCACACAGAAAACACTTGATTAATAAAGCTGTGGCTACCTGCTCTGACCCTAAATGTGCTTGAAAATGAAATACATTCAAAAAACAAGAAAAGGAACAGTTGCTTCATCATGCACACACCCAAGAGGCCATGCCCATGGCTAGCTCGGGCCTACTACTACTACCCACAAAATGGAAAAAAAAAAAAAGGAATGATGATAATTAATTATCAAAAATAAATTGTAGTTACAACAACTGCAATGCCCACAATCAAACAGACACAACAACCACTTACTTGTAAAATATCCTATTCCAAAAATCCTCAAATCCCATTGCAATGATGCAGCAGACAAAAAGAGTGATCCTTCCAGCTCCAAATCCAAAGGCAGAATGAGCAGGAGATGGACAAAGCACTGGGAGGAGCCTGCTGGACAGGAACAGGAAGTTGGAGATTCTGTGTCACTTCTTCCCTCTCTCCACCTTTTAAAAAAAGGACTCCTTGCACAAAAAAGGACAGCCAAATGTCAATGTAAGGAGTTGTTTTCATCCAAAATCAGCATTTGCAGAAGGTTTCATGCTGCTAGAGCTGATATTCCTCACCAAATTGAAAATTTTACATATTCAAGTTCTCGAGCTTCACATTACTTCTGCCGGCGTGTCGAAAATGACATGATCACGTTCTCTTTATCCCTGTCGCGTTGGATATGACGTGTTCGGGGTCTCTTTCTCCTGTTCGCGTTCAATTAGACGTGCCCGCGTCCTCACCCTCTCGCTCGCGATGTAGAATGACGTGTTCGAGATCTCAATCTTCTCATACTCGCGCGGTGCATGATCGCGAGAAGAAAGACGTGATCGCGCGACAAATGACGTGATCGCGCGACAAATGATGTTAATGCGGCCGCGAACTGTCACGAGACAGCGCAAAATGGCTACCAACAATCCAACATCTCGTGGAGAACGTGACCGGGTCGGGAAAACTTGTCGGCGAACGCGGGGATTCAGGTAAGGCGATCGCGCGCACGCTAGAATGTATTATTTTACAGCGCGAGCAAGAAACAAATTATCGCTAAGCTGTGGAATGCGGAAATTTTGACATTTTCGCGCTTTCCGCGGAACGCGAAAATGCCAAAATATCGCATTTTCCGCGAACGGAACGGAATTTTGGCCCAGGCCTACTCAATACTAGGGGGGGGGCGGAATTTTCGAAATTTACTTTCGCAAACTATCGCGAAAATTTTGAAAATCTCCGCAAACACGCCGGAAATATCGCGAAGACGCGGATGGTTTTTTCCCGCCTGTTCGCGGTATTTTTGCGTGATCGCGGCTCGCCAACTTACCCATGCGGTTGCTCACGGGCGTGGCCATCTTGTTTTCACTTGTCCCACCCTCCCGCGATGCTTACTTCCTGTTCCGGGTCGCGCAATGCATGCTCGCGCCCGTTCGCGGTACGTATTTCCTGTTCGCGAACGCTTTTACTTGTTCGCGTTGCTTTTTGCGTGCTCGGGGAGAAAATATCACGCAAACTTGCGCACGTGGTCGCAATGGGCGCGGCCATCTTCTTTTTCACTCTATTGCATGGTTCTGGGGCCTGATTTTCAATCCTCCCTGCATCTTTCCAATCCTTTGAATTGAAGCCACCTTTTTTTGATCTTTTTTATTTATTATTTCTCTAACTATTTTCCTGCTTCTATATTTTTGGTTTTTGTCTTCTTTTTATTGTTTTTTAGCTACTTTTTCATTCTTTCTATTGCCTGCTATTTATTTCCTTTACTTACCTTTTAAATTTTATTACCTTTTCTTTCCCGCCCCGTCTCTCATCCCCAGAACCATGTCAAAGGGTAGGGCTCCCGCAGCCAAAGCCGCGACCGCCTTCCTTGTGGAAGGCGGCGCCCACAAGGGGTGCAGGCACGGGGCTTATTTGGGGAGGTGGAGTTGGCTGCACTCATTTTCTTTGTGCAGCACCACCTACCCTCAACCCTGGCAGCAGGTGGCAGGCCTGGGTCCGGGTACGGCCTCCGGGAGCGTCGACAGAGGTGGAGGAAGGTGCGCCGGGCAGTATTGCGCTGCTCTGGGGTCCGGCGCACCCAGGCGCAGTTGACGCACCGGTGGTCCGACATCCTGGACCGTGAGCAGGACCTGCTGGACCTGCTAGGAGTGGAGACCCCGTGTCTTGGTGAGTAACTATTTAATTATTACTACTTTGTGCCTGTTCTTCTGCTCTGTGTTATATATTGCGAATATCTTTTTTTTCTTCCAACCAGCTAGAATGTTGCTGCTTACATTCCAGGTTAATTACGTTTAAAAGTCTTCTGTGATTGTTATGACACAGGTGCTCCTCTGCACTACTACTAATCTTACTTGTTTGCAACTTTGCATTTGCGCTCGCTTAGCGTGATTCTGTAAGAGTTTATTTTAGAGAAATTAAGTTACGTAATGCTATAGTGACTCTAGTCCTTACTTTGTCCTGTCACTAAGAGATAGGGGCAGATTGATACTTAGGTTTAGGTACTTTGTATGAGTTTGTAGTTTTTTTGCGGTATGCATGATGCCCCCTCATTTACGTCATGTGCTGCTAGTATGCCAGTCTTTATTAGAACCTTTTCTAGTTTGTTCAATGAGTGGTTGTAATTGGCTTAGCACTAGCAGAACATCAGCATCAATCAATCAACCCAAAATTTGGTGTAGTCATGTGTCCTCCATTTGACCAGATGCATTGTTGAGGACTAAAAAAAGTGGAAATGTATACTTGATGTACAATTGGCACGCCTGGAATAGGTGGGCTAGGTCGGGTGGTACGTCATACTTAGGCTTAGTTGTAACTTAGTATTCTGGAATCAGAATGGAAGACTGGATTACTGTTGATAAATAGTAACTTAAGTAGTCGATCCACGAATCCCCCCGATACTACTTGTTGACCAGATGAGATTGGTCAATTTAGTTATTGCAATTGTTGTTTACATAAGTGTTTTTTGACCGTTCTTTAAAAATATTGTATTTGTTTGACACCATCCATCAATGTTTGTCTCTTTTTTATATCTTTCCTGTTCATCAGCACCCAGGGGCAGGCAGACAGGGAGTGGGCAGTCGGCGGGAGAACAACACCACCAGGAGGACACCAACGAGGGCTCCTCTGCTGGCCCTAGTAAGTCTTATTGTTTTCAATAATAATTCTTATTCCATAACTTTTACTGCACCATATTTTTCCACAAACTATTGTTTCAGTTTCCCAATGCTATTTTTTGCCAACAATTATCCTTCGATCTGTACGGTTTCAAAAATCTTGTCATCCCTGCATCTGCTATGATGACTGCTACTACTATCAGTCTGTCTGTACTGTAGTAGCTAAACTTGCCCAGTTGGCCACTCTTTATTTGAAAGGTTGTAAATAAAACTCAGATTCACCAGTAGCTCTAGCCATTGCGTCCAGTCCTTTGGCTCGTCCTCTTGTACTACTCCTAGTCTTATTGATCTTGAGTCTTTGTTAATCTTGAGGCTTTGACAATTCACACCAACAAATGCCCAACCAGATTTATTACTATTTTGATATAGGACATACTACTACTGTTGTAGGGATTTTGCACATACAGACCTGTGCACAAGAAAAGAGGATGTTGGTGATGGTAGGTTGGACCTTCCTCACACACCTCAATCAGAAATTCAGAGCCCACCACAATCCCCTGCCCGACTATAGTAGTGTCTTGTCATAACTATTAGTTCTCCAAACCCTCCCCTCAAGATACCCAACAAGTAGACAACCCAGAACATAACACACCCAACCTCTCAGTCGTGGAAGCAATGCACATGCACACCCTTCCTTTAATTTGCTCACTCGTGTAAGTCCACACCAAATACCACCAAGTCTATGTATGTAAGTTCAAAAGGTTTATTTTGGATTGAGGAGCTCTGTACATTGTTCTATTATATAATGCAGCACAAACAGGAAAATCAATAACATTAAAACAATAAACATTGTTACACTTACTTACAGTTGGGAATTAAATCATGATAACTGAACAGTGGTGGAAGGCAGCACCACCATCCCCTAGGAATTTAGTTTATATAAATTTATACATGAAGATCTCTGAGTGAAGGGACCCCGCACCTTAGAAGAAGCTAGTACTGGTAGTTGTTGCATCATAAGCTCTGCAAAGCTCTGCTTCGTAGAAGGAAATCTTCCGTCTGTAATGCGAAAAATGAAATGGTGCACGTTAGTATATTGCAACTTGCAAGCATTTCTCAGCCGTGACAAAAAGTGTAGCATTTATGGATAAGCAATATGGACTAACAGTACACCAGTACTTTATAAAAAAGTGGCTTGTTAATGTTTTGGTTGACCGCTTGTACGCTGCGCGTAGACAGTAGCAGTGTGAGGCAGGTCATGTGGGCTCCAAGGTGTCTTATACAACAAGCTGCAAGGTAACGTCACATGTGCAAAAATAAAAGACACAAAGGTAAAATGGTTGCATGGCTCGGGCTAACTAAGCAAAGGCTAGAATGACCCTAGGGGGGACCATATATAACTATTAGTGTCTACTCTACTACTACCTGATTTGTACTAGTGATGTATGTTATATACTATTAACTAATTTTTCAATCTTGCTACTAACCAATAGGGGGAGGTGTATATGACGCCTAATAAATGTGTAATCTTTTCTAGGTGCACTACCGACCACGACCACCATTGCCGGGGCCAGAGAAGGCGACGCGAAGGGAGAGGATGCGGCAGTTGCCGATACCGACCATGGAGTGGTAGGGGGAATGCCAGCACCAGTGGCGGGCGGTTGTAAGTTAGATTCATAATCCTTAACTATTGTTGACACTACACTCACTGCAAGGGTGTACTGTAAGTATACTGTACTGTTGAGACTTAGGGCCCCATTAGGATGGCGGGTGGATTGCCCCCGCTGGGCCGGCGGTAGTCACCGCTGACCCCGCAGGGGCATTCCTCCCGCCATCCCTGTAGAAAAGAGTCAGACCCCCCACATGTCGACCGGGCAGAAAAGGGTTCAATATGGTGGTGGTGTCTGAACACACCGCCAGCCATATAATCTGCATTTTGGAATGCCTTTACGTGGCGGCATTGCCGGCCGCCACAGAAAGGCATGCGTAGTATGCTTGGGGGCCCCCATGGAGGGTACCTATGCTATAGTACCCCCCTGCCTTTCAAAGCACAACGTGGCAGGCTCCGCGCGGGGCCTGTCACATTGTGCTTGGAAAAGCACAACATGTATTTTTTTAGCATTGCTTTCGGCACTGCCCACCAGAATGTAAATAAAAGTGGCAGGCGCATCCTAATTGTCCCCACGGGACCCCCGCCCTTTTTAGCGTGAGGATGGCCCGCCATTCAATGTCCTAAGTAAGTGAGAGTTGTTGTGAACGTTTGAAGAGTGAACCAGACACCCTTTAATTGGCATAGGGGCGGGAGTATTGAGTAACCAATGGCCTCATCTATCTGATTTCAACTCCGCATTGAAAGTTTTATGGAGAAGACTAAAAGTCAGATCAGATCACCTGGTGTTCAACAAAAAAGTGAAAGACGGGTGGAAGGAAGAAGGACGGGCAAGATTTAAAATGTTATGTACTGTGCTGTATAGTGCTACCATGCCACTATGTGTATAATTAACTTGTCTTACTGTTTTTCTAAGAGTATATTTTACAATTGTCCTGTTTTTTTCTTTTTGATACACAGCTACTCCTTCCAAAGTCAATCGGAAGGAGTTGGCCGCCAAGGCAGGGCGCCGGAAGTTGGAGGCAATCCAGCAGGAATATCGGCGGCTGGTGGTCTTGGCAGAGGAGGAGACTGCAGCAGCACTTCAAGCCCCCTCCAGTGCCCCGGGCCCCAGCCACCACCCTCCAGCGGTACGGCGCCACCGTCTGGTGGCTGCCCACCGCCACCACAATACCATCTCTGGTGCCCCCCCACTGTGGCTGCAACTGTCGCGCCCTTAGACGCCGCGTCGCCCTTCTAGAGGAGCAGATGCATGTCCTTCTGCAATCCCGCCCCACACCTTAGTCCCTGTCTTCTGCCCCTTTTTTAATTCTTGTTTGGGTGGGTGGGAATTGTGCGTTGGGTTTTTGGACTATTTTCTGGACTTTTTTACGGACATTGGTTGGGTTTAGGGAGGGGGTGGGTCAGCTTTTGTGGGTTTTTTGTTTATTTTTGTTAGGGTCAATTAAATCTAATTTTCTATGTTACATGTAATGTTGTTAATGTTATGTAGGTGGGGTTACTGTTTTACATCACACTGTTTCCTTGCTGGTGCAGGCCTGCCCATAGCCAGTGTTTGATTTAAATAATTGGCTGACTGTGTAAGACACAAAAAGATAGATGCGACACCCCTCACTGATTGACTTGTCCTACTAGTACTTTCAGTCTCTCCTCTAGTCTATGCATTCTTTATCTTGACTCAAAGGGGTGTGTGAAATGGAATTCATTGAAAACATGTCCATTATTAATTTTGCCTCCCCCAAACTTCTCTTACCTTTGCTTGATGTTTAACTTAGGCTGCATGGTGAAGATGGTTTCCTTTTTCTAACATGCCATGATTGGGGTGGTGTTGGTAGTATAGTAGTAGTAGTAGACACTGGCAGGGCAGCAGCATTTGCAAAAAAAGAAAATTGCAGTCAGTCGCCTTTGAGAGACTGTTCGAGGAGTAGTAGAATGAAGTACAGTACAGAACTTACCGAGCAACAATAATATGCTAAAATATTTTACAACAAAACATAATGGTGGTTGCAATAGCCTACTAGACAGAGTTACAAACTATATCTAGGCCTACAGCGTAACAGTTAGTGCTGTGTATGAGGAATGGCAACAAATCCAATCAATGCCGGCAATTAATGCTGAGGTATATGTTCCTTTGTTAAATAAAATCACCTCTAAAATATACTACTCATGGGTGGGCAAGCAGAAGAAGATCATCGCTCTGCCTTGAATTTGAAGTGCTGTTGCTTTCGCCACATCCGCCCCAGCAAGCGTGTGATTAAGTATTGGTGTACATTTAATTTAGTCACACCTCGACAATAAGTCACACAGCCCGGGGGAAGGGGGTTAGGGTTTGTTGAATGGATGGGATGGGGGTTTGGAGAAAGGTTTGACAGTGAAAAACAGTACGCATGAACAAACAAACGTCAATCTTTGAAGACTACCATATCCATATGTTAAGGGAGAAAAAGGAAATGCATGCATGATGATGATTGATAAAGAGACCCGGATTACATACACTTCTTGTTCTGTTGTTCCGACCTTAATACTTTTACAGATAGCAAATAGAAATTTTAAATATTGGTAGGGATGAATCGTAAACAGAGAGCAAACCTAATGATGATAATAACAACAACAACAACACACTGTTGTAAAGATTGTAGACAAAAAGTGAATCAAATTATTTAAAATAAGATGAAAGTTGATACTGTTACTGTGTTATCCTGGTCAAAAATGTGGACTGGATTTGCATCTCGGCATTCCTCTTGGTCCTCTCGTCCATCAATCTTGGGTGTCGCCACTCGCCACTGCCCGGCTGGAAAACAATGTCGATTTATTGGTAAGGTAAGTGTGCATTGTAATGTTTTCCCAAGTATAGGGCAAGGCCCGGCATGTAATTGTAGATGGAAAAACAAAGGGGACATTGAGAAACAAAGTTGAAACAAATGCACAAGTTATTGTGTAGTGCAACAAGAACACTTTCTGAGGCGGCATGGATGCATCATCTCTACTCTAGTCTGTTTCCAGCATTGAACTTCAACAACAACAGGAGAGAGCAGGCCCACAGTGACAGGCCTGACGGCACGTTGCTTAACACATCCTACGTTTAGAGTACTTTTTTTTTTTTTAAAGAGTTGGACAAAGGCAAAGCACATATCCATTCCAAACATAGCATTTTACAATTTAAGTAAGTAAATCAATGCACCGCAGTCAGCCCACCGCTACACTCGACTCCACTTCTACACAGACATTTGGTTCTGCTGTGGTTTTTGTTGACGTGTTTACCTTTAGGCTTTTATGCCACTCATGAAACGTCCTCCTGACTTGTTATTATTCCATCAATCATCTCCGATACTTGTACTGACTGACTGTGAAGATCGGTCTGCAGCAGAAGTAACATTTTGTTATTACACAACAAGAGTAGAAATATTATTGACTTGAGTCACTCTTTAGTGTGTACAGTAAGACTACTAGTACACTTTGACTTCACTTCGTGTACAACAAACAAACAACGAAAACACAAACACCAATCGCTCAGAGTCAGGTGTACAATGCATGCCATTAATTGTCATTACCTGTTCCTTCTCATCTTCAGTTAACGAGCCGTCTTTTTCGCCATCATCATCATGGACGGTGCTGTTGTCAATCATACTCAGTGTGCAGTTACGTTTAGTGTGTTAGTGCACAATGACATAACTTCATGCACAACAAACAACAACAAAATCACTCAGTCTGTGACTCTGCGTCCAATGCATGACATCAATCATAACCTGTTCCATCTAATTTTCAGTTAATGGGCAGTCTCTCTCAGCTCTGAAAGGAGGATAGCTATAATAGTCATCTGATTCATACTCCAGTTCTTTTGGCGGGACTAGGAAAGTTTTTATTTTTTCTTCTATTTTCCTTCATCCAATCATCATTCATGAGGGCAATGGATTTAGGCGGGAGATTCAGTATGATGGAGCGGAGGAGCTGGATTCGGAAGACTGTACTGTCAAATTGCAGACACCTGAAACTTGTATATTAAATAAGAAGAGTAGAAGATGGTGGTAATGGATTTGTTGTGATTCACAAGTTTGTAACCGGAATGACAGACACACAAATAAAGGGGAAAAAAAGGGAGGAAGACAGTAAGTGCAGGCATAATTGTCAGGGATGTATAGCTCGTCCTCAAACTCTGGGGGTTCAGCCAGTAGTAGGTAATCATGTGACACACTACTTCCGTCACCTGAGCCGCTGTCCTCATCTTCCTCCATTGCTTCATGTATTGTGTAATTCGGTGGTATGAAGTGCTGATTAATTTTGATCATTGTTAACCTCTCCACGTTTTTGGGCGAGAGACTGGTCCTTCTCACTGTTACAATGGAACCAGCAGCACTGAAAACACGTTTGGAAGAGACACTTGCGACAGGGCAAGCCAGATAGCTTATCGCCAGCCTGCTGAGCAGTGGCCATTCAGACCTTTTCCTATACCAATACTGCAATGGGTTTTGATCAATGTACACCTCTGTTGGGTCGTCCAGATAGGCCTGGACCATCCGCTCAATGTTCAGGGGTGCTGCTGGTAAGCTTTCGGGCTCTTTTCTCTGTGCATCAGCACTGTGCTTATTAATGACTAACTGTACATACCAATCGTCTAACGATTCTACTGGGCCTAATGATCCACTTATTGTTGCTGTTATCGATAGTGATGGTGAGTGTTGTGATTCAAACGCACTGCCCTCAGCCGACGAAGTTGCATTTGATGCTGCATGCTCTGCTGCAGTACTTCTTGTGGGTTGATCTTGCAGGCTTTTAATTAGCAGCCGTTCGGTTTCCAACTTACTCGCTGCCTCAGCTATACAAGTTTTGTAGCGGGCAACATCAATCTCTGAAAAAGTAAAAAATTTCTTCAGTCCAAATTTTGCACGTGGATCCAGAATTGTGGCACAAATGTAATGTTCTTGTGACAAACTTTAATTTTCTATCCTTGTATTTTCAGCTAAGCGACGGGCTAAGCTCTCCACCAAGTCATAGGCTTCCCTTTTGTCCTCTACACCTTTGTATGATGCAGACACCTTCTTCAGCTGATGCTCTAGCATTTGCAATAATGGGATATCTTGCTGACTTCACGTGTGAAGACCTCAAAAGGACGAAGCATCTCAGTCAGGCATTTAATTAGGCTCCATTGCTCCATCTGAAGGTTCATGCCTTTAACAGTAGCATCCCCTCTTTTCCAAACATATTCATTGAGTGGCTTGTACTGCTCAAACAGACGATCAAGCATGTAATACGTTGAGTTCCAACGTATTGCCACCTCCTGGATGAGTACTTTGACTGGCTTCCTATATTCACGTTGAAGGATCCTCAGCTGCTTCCGAGCTTTAAAAGAATGGCTGAAATGAGTGCATATTCTTCGGCAGATGGCCAGTAAGTTGCTGACTATGGGTTCTTTTTTCAGAAAGTCTTGAACAATAATGTTTATGCAGTGCGCCAAACACGGAACCCTGAAATAGGAACCAAGATCCATGGCCTTAAGTACATTACTGCCATTGTCTGTGGCAACAAAACCAATACTAAGCCCTCTTGGGCGCAGCCATTCAAAAACCTTGCTGCGAAACTCTTGCAAAATGTTTACAGCCGAATGAGATTTCTCCATGGCGAACATGGCTACAGTTGCATGTATCCCTACGAGTACCTTTAAAAATCGCAGCTGTGTCAACAGCACCTCGTTCAGATAGCTTATCTCTAACCCCCACGAAAGAGACCCAGTGTGCAGTGATGCACATGTAATCTGTGGCTTGGCAACTGGTCCACATGTCTGTTGTCGGGTGGATATTGTGAACAGCACTCTGCTACAAAGCTTGTCCAACCAATTCCAGCACATTATGATGTAATGCCGGAACAGCAATTCTTGCGATATAGGACCGGCTGGGAACCTTCCATTTAGGACAGATGGCTGACACAAATTCAAGGAAACCCACCCCTTCCACAAATGAAAAAGGGAGAAGGTCCAGCACTAACATTTTAGCCAGCTTCGCATTGTACAACCGTGCCGTTGGGTGGTTGCGTTGGAACTGCCCCTCCAACCTAAGCATGCTCTCAATGGTAGGCTGGATTACTTTCCTTTGTGGTGCTGTTGTTTTCATTAACCCACTTAGGCTCAACGATGCAGTTTGTCTCATTGCAGTACTCGGTCGCCTTGGTGTCTCCGCCTGACTCTGAGTATGGCTTTTACTGCGGTGCCACTCAGATGTTACTGAGGAGGATGTGGGCGGTACCACTACACTACCGGGGCCAGGGCTAGAAATGCCTCCCTCTTCTTCACCTTCCACTGCAATAATATCGCCCCCTGATTCTTCCTGACCAACTTCAATGGGTTGAGTTTTTCTACTTTCGTTTAACTGAAGTAGGTGATTCACCCACACAATAGTGTGGTGTATTCTGAGATGACTTGCTTGGCCTCCGGTACCATAGTTTGTACCAATCTTACCACGCCGAACACCTTGTCGACAAATTGAACATATAGCAACGTTCTCCTCCTTGGTGCTAACAGAAAAGAAGTCCCAAACTGGGGAGGAGAACTTTCTGGCACTGCTGGATGTGCTACTTTCAATACCAGATGAACTGGAGGGGGTGCTTGGAATGTGACCCTGTGCAGCTACACTGTGACTTTTACTACCACTACCTACTGAGATGGTTGAGCTGAATGTAGGTCCCTGCCGGGCCTTGGAAAATATGGCAGCTGGAGGTAGTGGTGGTGTAACCTGTGTTGGTGATATCCATGTTACATCCCGCTGAGTAGCAACCTTTCTGGACAGGGTGAGAATGTTGGTCTCCAATCCCTTTGGGGTGGGAGTGATGTGCGTGATGACTGGTTCGTCTTCATCAACATCACCCCCCTCTTCTACATCTACCTCCATAACTCTAAGTTTTTCTGGGACCTTCCTTTTCAGAAGCATTGTCTTGTGGCGTGCATCACTCTCAGACTGAGCTAGTGGCTGCCAAGTGGCATCACGATCATCAGAAGCGGGGCTTGACGAAGAAGATGATGGACTAAGCCTCCTTTTCCTTGCTGGTGGTCTGGAAGACAATAGATCTTCCGAAACAGTGGTTTGCTCTACTTTGTCTGCAGGAAGCTCGATTTCCTGAAATGCCCCTACGTCAGGAGCAACAACTACTATGGTGGGCTGTTGTTGCGGCTGCTGCTGTTCTTGTTGCGGCTGCACACTTATCTACTGAGTTTCCGCCTGCATTGATTGTGTACTACTTTGCGATAATGACATTTCAACATCGCTGCTCGTTAGTAGACTGGCTACCTCTGCGACACTCAAGGCCTTGGGCCCAGGTTGGTGGGGTTGGACCGCTGGTGCTGAGGTGCTGCTTCCAGCTTGGTTCCCAGACAACGCTGCTGCAGGCGTAACTTTTTTGGTTTTCCAACAAAAAAAGACCCAATCCATTCAGTACAGGACTATTTTATACACTGTGTAACAAAAGGAATCGAGAGGTATCAGATTAACCTCTTCAAAACCACCCCCTGTTTAGCTGAAACTATGGGGTGGATTCCCAATTTACCAGGTACTGTACTAATTTAAAAAAGATTTCGCAGGAACCCTAAATCAATGTAGCAGTCACTGTGTTCAAAAGCAATTTTTTATATATATTTTTTTATATATATAAACGTGTTTGATGAAAACAGTTCACTCACAGGGATACAACACCCCACACGGTGAAAAATCAGTGAAAAAACAGTGAGAAAAAAAAATATGTGGCGAGCAAGGAGGCACCTCACGTGCGCAACACCTTAGCAGGCTGACACTGGTTAGATCATCACCAGTACTGCCACGTTTCTCATCATAGGTTGCCACCTTGCTCAAAGAAAATTGAAAAATGTTTCCAACAAAAAAAAAAAAAAACATTGGCCGGCACACCAGTCGTGGTTAATGGCACTTCCTTTTTCTGTTCCTTCTTCTCACCGGCAACTTTCTTGGTACTGGACCTGGTACCTTTCTTTGGGGCCATCTTCTTCAGATGTCAGGCAGGACGCAGATGCACAACAAGTTCTGGTCACACGTGGACGTGATGCGCAGCAGGACTTCTGTCTGGCTGGCAGTACAACGGGTGATGGGGATGACACCTCCTCCACCTAAAAGCAAATAAGCCAGGAGAAGAACATCAGTGAAATGTTGCATTTGTTGTTGTGGTTCAGTTACTTACTACTGTACTAGTCCAAACAAAAGATATAGTCTAGCCATTTCTGACTTTTTTTCAACAAGGGCTATGTTATACTACTGTGTACAGTCACCCACTACACTCTCAGGAAGGATAGGAAAGTTAATAAGAACCACCAAAATAAAAATGTAATGGAAGTGGGGTGGACCCTATTTGCCAATAAATTATTTGAGCATCTCATCATCCATGGAGCTGCTGCTGGCAAAGGGGGTGGATGGATGGAAGCAGTAAGCCAATAGGAAATCCATGCAGGCCTATATTAGGGGTGGGCGGAATTTGCGTAATCGCGTTACGCAAATCTCCGCGAAACGGTAAAATATCTCCGCGAACATGCAGAAATTCCGCGAACACGCGGAATTGCTTGTTCGCGATACTTTTTTCCTGTTCGCGATCGCTGTTTGCGTGCTCGGGGTGAAATATCTCGCGAACACGCATATTGAGAACGCGAACAAGCAAAAATTTCGCGAAGTTGCGGAACGCAGATTTTTGGGCAATTTCGCGTTCTCCGCGGAACGCGAAATTACCCAAATTCCGCAAATTCCGCGAACGGAACGGAATTTACCGCCCAGGCCTAGCCTATATGGCAAAAGCAGGACACTAATAACTACCAACACAAGAAAAGGCCACCAGCCACATGGACACTCACAAATCACAAACAAGCAGGGGGCCTGGGAAACACCAGGAGCTGACAAAATGCCTATAAAAGCCAAGTAAAGGATGCATGCTCAAGCACACTGCTCTGCCTTTTTAATGCAACAAAATGCAAATACGAACATTCACAGGCCCCAAAAAGGTCTGCAGGGTGCATGCATTGCACACCAACACACACCAGACACACACAACAAAAGCATGTATTTAAGACAACCAACATCAGAAAGCGAACCCCAAAACAAACACACTTGCCAACTCAATCCAATGCCATCCATGCCCTAAATGATGTGTAAATTCAACAGACCACACATAAACACTTGATTAATACAGCTGTGGCCACCTGCACAGCCTCTGAGCCTACTGGATGAAAGCAGGCCTGTTGTTGGCAGACAAGGCCAGACAAGCTTGCAGGCCTAGGCTTCAAAATGGCCACCAGCCACATGGCCAGGCCCAACAACATCAGAAAGCCCACCCCAACAAAACACACTTCCCCAACTCAATCCAATGCCATCCATGCCCTAAATGATGTCTAAATTCAACAGAACACACAGAAACACTTGATTAACAGCTGTGGCTACCTGCTCTGAGCCTATTAGATCAAAGCAGGCCTGTAGGCAGACAACAAGGCCAGACAAGACACAACAAGCTTGCAGGCCTAGGCTTCAAAATGGCCACCAGCCACATGGCCAGGCCCAACAACATCAGAAAGCCCACCCCAAAAAAACATACTTCCCAACTCAATCCAATGCCATCCGGGCCCTAAATGATGTGTAGGCCTACTCAATACGAGGCATTAGAAGAGTGGGAAACTGAAGCATTTGAGTGCAACAGATCAAGAATTAGCAGAAACCTTAGTGGATTTTATCCCAGACTAAAGCGTGAAACTCAAGATAATCAGATGAAACAATGGAGACAAGCAATGGTGGTTGAAGGATTGTATCCTGTACTGATGATAGAGGAACAGTCAGGAGGCAAGTGCACCGAGAAGATAAAACATTTAGCAATGACAGGAAGTGGAGAATCGGAAGATTTTTTGGAGGACATATTAATGAAAAACCCTCCACCAAATCATGCTGAAGTTGGTAGAACTATTCCTAGTGCCCCAGGTTTGGGAATACCATTGGTTCCACAAGTTATACATGATCCAACGAATGGGAGGGCACTGCAGGAAAAGGAAAGAGAGGCAATGAATAAGAACAGCAAAGAATTAATACAGAAAATAACCCAATTGAATACCCATCCTGAAGCATTAACCATACCCGTAACTATAGGTCCGGTTGTTCCACTGTATGGGAATAAGGTGATCAGCCCTGAAACTCCAGTAATGTCCACACCTGTAATATAACCCAGAAAAGAAAAAATAATAATTGATGACCAAGGCAGTGAATGTGAGTCAGTGATATCATTGACGGATTTACCAATAAGAGGACAGATAAGTGAAACCGCGAGAAGAGTTATACCTAGCAGTTCAAGGGAAGTACAAATAGAGACTTCAACAGGAGTCCAGAGTGCCACAATGGTATCACCAGAAGAGATAGAAAGGTGGGCACAAGAAATAGAGAAGCCAAAACAGCCACTGAAAGTTCTAGATATTTACAAATTAAAAATAGAATTAGAGGAACTGATAGCTGGAAATGTGGGATTAGACAGGCTAAATACTTACAGTGAAGAAGAGTTACTGTTCATTTGTAGGAGTATCACCAGAAATACAAAGGTATTCCATGATAAACTGACAGATTTAGCTCATGAAATGGGAAATGAAATAGAGAAATCCAAGGCATTACAAAAACCATACAGAGCAGAATTTTGTGATAAAGACTTAGAAAATATGAATGTGTCTGGAAGGAAGTTGCAGGTTAAAGAATGAATGACCATTCTGCAAAACTGGGGTGATCTAGACAAATGGAAAGCTAGATGGAGGAGGAAAAACGAAGAAGCACAGGCAAATAGAACAGCTTCTGAATATCTGTTGAAAGAAACAGGAAAGGTTGAGAGATTATGGGGCATATCAACAACGAGGCGATAGAAAATTATCGCCGCTTTTGCGGCCGTTTTCGTCCGAAAAGCGGCGATAATTTTAGCGCCTAATTAGCAAGGTCACGCTAAAGCGTGAAACCTTGCTTTAGTGTACGAAATCTTAACGCCCAGCTTTGCATCTCTAATGAGATGCAAAGTGGGCGTTCCTGACCTGACATGACAGGAGAAACGTCGCTAAGCGACATTTCTCCTATCATCAAGTCCCACGCCATGAAGCATAGCGGCAGGAAAAGTAGCGATAACCCCTGTTATCGCAACTTTCCTTACGCCTGCTTCAGGACTGACTTAGCCATGATATCCTATGGAAGGAGGATATCATGGCTAAGTTTGTGAGTCCCTATCAACAAGCTGACGCCACATTTTGTGAGATTATCGCTGGATTTCCAGCGATAATGTCACGTTAGGCAGTTAGCGCTAGGATTTTTATCGCTTTTGAGATAAGCGTTGCTAATAGCATGCTATCTCAGCGATAAAAATCCACGCTAGCCAGCAATAATTATCCTAGCGCTAAGTGCGCTTAGCGATAATTATCGCCGGTTGTTGTTGATATGCCCCTATGTCCCATGAGAGAGGTACCAGGAGGAGGATATGTACATGTACCATGGACTAGACAGGATATTTTATCTTTTACTAATGAATTGCCGAAGTTAAGAGAAAAACCAGTTGAATGATACAGGCAAGTTAAAAAATTTGTGAAAGTTTCAAAGGTTCTGTTAAAATATTTGTAGGCATATCAACAAGGGCTTTATCTCTGCTTTTTTGGCTTTAAAAGCCAAAACAGCAGAGATAAAACTAGCGCCCTATCAGCAACAGGGTGCTAACACGCAAATTCGCATGTTAGCACCCTTTTCCTCTACGCTTCCCCTTGCATCTCTAATGAGATTCAAAGGGGGCGTTCCAGAGTAAAATAATAGGAGAAATGTCGCTAAGCGTATGTCTATCCCTATCAGCAACCTATCGCCATACCTTGTGCGATTATTGCTGTATTTCCAGCGATAATCGCACAATTGACAGCTTGCGCTCTGAATTTTATCGCTTTGGAGATAAGCGTTGCTGATAGCACGCTATCTCCGCGATAAAATTCAGAGTTGGCCGGCGATAATTATCCTCGCTGAGCGATAATTATTGCCAGCCCTTGCTGATATGCCCCTTGGATGGTTTGTTTGACATAGTAGTACCTGCAGATATGTGGACAGAATGTAAAATTACTGTTGATTGGCCTAGTGATGAGTACCCAAGAGATGTGAAAACAGGAGCTCCTTCAGAAGAGGTAATGAAGAAAAATCATCGGGTGATCACTTTCTTGAAAGGGAAAATTTCTCCGAAAGAAACAGATTGGGTAAAAATAGACAGAACAACCCAGGAAAGAAATGAGTCAGTACATACTTACTATGAACGACTATCACAAGTATTTAAGCAGTATAGCGGATTTGAGAATATCCGGGATCAAGATATGGGACATTTTGTGTATCGATTTGTGACAAAATTAAACCCAGAAATTGGAGACATGATTCGTCAACACATATTGTGTTGGCAGGCAAGGCCAATAGATGATATCCTCAAGTACACAAAGTACTGAGGAAATGAAATTGACAATAGACGAAAAACGTTAGAAGAAAAAGTGATGTGGGGTCAAGCGAAACTAGCAGAACAGCAGGAACTCCAACTAAATAGTCAGACAGGAAGTCAAGGGAAGGGGCAAGGTCAAGGTGAAAATAATGGGGGAAAACAAAGGGCAAGAATGAGTAGAGAAGAAGCGAAGAAAAAGTTTCCCTGTCATGGGTGCGGAAAATTGGGGCATTGGAAAAACGAGTGTAAAAGTATTCAGGCTAATAATGGCCCAAATAAAAATTCTAATCCACAGATGCAGAATGAGGGGATAATAAGCCAAAAGCAGCAGGTTGTAAGTCCACAGAGTCAGTTGCCACATGCCCCTATGCCAAATTTTGTGAACCAGGCCAAGTACAGTGCGGATACCGGATTTCAAGGAGGAAATGGTAAGAAACATTTTGTAACATCGCAATTTCTTTTGCAGGATAATTATTTCCAGGATAGTGATCAATGACGGTGCCTGAGAGGGGAGGAAAAGGAGTGCGTACTTGGCGCATCCTTACTGGTAGATCATTCAGGTCCATATATTGATGGTAAAGTAGACGGAAAGGATATTACCTTTTTATTGGACACTGGTGCTACCTGTTCTACTGTGAGAACAGCAGACATTCCAAATCTACCCCTCTCAGAAGATTCAATCCAGGTAGTTGGCGTCTCGAACAAACAGATTAGAACTCCTATTACAGAACCAACGGAGGTAAGAATTGGCAATTTCAGGGAAATACACAAATTTGTGGTGTGTGACTCCAGTCCTGTAAATCTATTAGGCAGGGACCTATTGTGCGAAATGAACTGCACAATATTTTGCACAACGGATGGTGTTGTAATTCAAACCCCAGATGAAGATGGAGTATATAAAATTATGTTAGCAAAACAAGGCACAGAGGTAGATAAGCTGTATTCATTGATGACAACAGATGATTTACCAGATGAAGTTAAATTGACAGTGAATCCAGAGGTGTGGGATTTCAAAGGAAAAGAGGTAGGATTATTGGCAAATGTAGATCCAGTAAAAGTAACCGTAAAAGAAGGTGCAGTTTATCCAAACACTCGACAATATAAAATGAGTCCCGAACTTAAAGCTGGTGTTTCAGCAGAAATTAATCGGAAGATTGAACAAGGCATTTTAAAGGAAATAATGAGCAGTCCATGCAATTCACCTATAACTGGCATTAAGAAACCAAATGGAAAATATAGGGTGGTGCAAGATTTATGAGAGATAAACAAGATTGTTGTACCATGTTGCCCTGTGGTGCCTAACCCAGCAGTAATCTTGTACCAGATACCATGGAAAGCTGGATGGTTTACTGTAATTGATTTATGTCATGCTTTCTTTTCCATCCCGCTGCATCCTGATAGCCAATATTTGTTTTCTTTCAAATTTGAGGAGCGTGTTTACATTTGGAATCGGATTCCTCAAGAGTATACTGAAAGTCCTTAAATTTTTAACCAAATTTTGAAAAAGTGTCTTGAAACCTTAGTGCTACCTAGGAAGTCAGTCCTGGTGCAGTATATTGATGACCTATTGGTTGCATCAAAAACAAGAGATGACTGTGTTACTGATTCAATTGCCTTGTTGAACCATTTGCCTGATGGTGGACATAAAGTGTCAAGTAAAAGAAATAAGGACCAACCTGACCAGAGGGGTTCAAAGTTGGGAATCCAATTTATGTGATTATAATGCCCTCACACACCCTGTCGGGTGTCATGCTTCATCATCCGGCTGCTCCTCATCGGGTCGGCGGTGCAGTACCCGACGGGCTCCCTATAGTAGGGGCACTTTAGCGGAGATCTTTTTCCACCAGCCGTTTGGTGAAGTGGGGGTAAGGGAGTCTAGTGTGTGTAGATGAATGTGTGTTTAGAGTGTGTAAGTGATTCTAAAATATGGTTTGGAGTACCTACAACAACAACTTGAATCAAGGGGTCTCCTACCCTAAGTAAAAACAAGGATATAAGGCGCTAGGCTGAGGTTATGTCTCAGGTTGTGGCGCTCTTATATGTGATCAGTCAACATGTTTCTCCCCAATTGAATAATCTGTGGGCGATTCATCAGGACCAAAGCGGTGAAATCCTATCTACAACTAATAACTCAAATGGTGTTGTGGCTGCACACTCACATCAACCATACGACTAACTAGTCATGTACCTGGTAGTACTGGAACTACCCACAACTGTAGACTAACCAGGCTTCACAGTACTCGGTAGGTTAAAAACACGAGGAGTTACTCATTGTATAGTGTGCCTGTAGCACGTAGCTTTGCGACCTACCCACATCTACCGGGTCCCGGTTCCTTACTTCAGAGGAACAGCATAAACCTTTTTCTATACTGCACGTAGGGCATCTATGCTGGACCTGCCGTAATGCCCTTTGTACCCACTTCGATTATTGGACATAAAGTGTCCCCTGAAAAAATTGAGTTTTGCAGAATAGAGTCAAATATCGTGGAGTGAGGAGAGTGAGTCCTGAGGAATAGAAATAATATGACAGATGAAATTGCCTGAAACCCGAAGTGAAATAAGAATGTTCCTTGGAGTTGTGGGGTACTGTGGGCAGTGGATTGTAAGGTTTTCCTTGCTAGCTAAACCTCTGATACAAATGACTAAGAAACGAGCACAAGATCCAATAGAATGGGATGATGAAAGTTTGGAAGCCTTTGGAAACTTGCGAAAATGTCTATGTGAAGCTCCTGATTTAGGTATGCCAGATTACTCGAAAGAATTTGCACTATTTTATTGTGAAAGAAATAGTTGTGCACTTTCAGTGTTAACTCAGAGACATGGTTTGATGCGACGTCCAGTGTCATATTTTTCTGCCACTTTGGACCCTGTAACCTCCGCTTTACCTGGTTGTTTAAAAGCGGTAGCTGCCACATGCACGAGTTTAGAACAAAGTGAGTCAATTGTGATGGGACATCCGGTAAAGTTGCATGTTCCACATTCAGTTGAAATTCTGCTGACAAGAACACAAACTCAGTATCTTACCCCTAGTCAGATGACCAAATATGAAGTGATAATATTGGGTGCTGAGAATGTGACACTAGTCAGATGTACCGTTTTAAATCCAGCCACTTTGTTGTTAGATGTATACGGAGAGGAAGGGAACGATGAAGTCGAGCATGACTGTTTGGACGTGACCGAACTTTGCACCAAACCCCGACCAGATATACAGGAAGAACCCTTGAAAAATGCTGAACATGAGCTCTTTGCAGATAGCTTGTGTATGCGCCATGAGGAGGGAGGACTAAGTGCTGCTTACGTTGTGTGTACATTGGCTGGAATAGTCTAAGCATCCTATTTACCAGGAGTCAAATCTGCACAAGTAGCTGAATTTGTGGCTTATATTAAAGCATGCCAAATTGGGAAAAATTGGAAAGTAACCATATTTACTGATAGCCAGTATGGTTACGGGGTCGTGCATGATTTTGGCCAGCTCTGGATGCAGAGGGATTTCTTGACTTCTTCAGGATCCCCGATTAAAAATGGAAATTTCGTAAAAGAATTGCTTGAAGTAATACAATTGCCAAAAGAATTGGCAGTGGTCAAGTGTGCCGCACATCAGTCAGGAAATGACTATGTGACAGCTGGAAATAGGTATGCTTACCAGCTTGCCCATGACTGTGCAAAATATAAAATAGCAGTGAACAATAAGATTGAGATATGCGGAATAAGCTGCCAACTTATGTTACTCTCAGGATTAGAAACATGGGAAGAAGTAAAGCAATTACAAGAGGAGGTAGACTTGAAAGAAAAGGAAGAATGGGTGAAAGAAGGATGTGAAAAAAGGTCCCAAGACAATGTGTGGGTTCACCAAGATGGCAGACCAGTAATGCCAAAATGTTTGCTTTCTCAATTTACTAGGATGTACCATGGAGACACCCATGTAGGCAGGGATGCCATGATCAGACTTTTTAAACAGGATTGGTTTAACCCAAGGTTCAGGAATGTAGCAGAAAGTCTATACCAGAGGTGCTTAGGGGCATATTATCAATGAGGCGATAAAAAATTATTGCCACTTTTGCGTCCGTTTTCGGACCAAAAGCGTAGATAATTTTAACGCCCTATTAGCAAGGACATGCTAACGCGTGAATCCATGCTTCTTCGCCCTTTCCCTTAACGCCCAGCTTTGCATCTCTAATGAGATGCAAAGTGGGCGTTCCTCACAAGAATAACGGGAGAAATGTCGCTAAGCGACATTTCTCCTATTATCAAGCCTCACGCTAAGAAGCATAGCGACAAGAAAAGTAGCGATACCCTCTGGTATCGCTAATTTCCTTACGCCTGCTTTGAAACTGACTTAGCCATGATATCCTATGGAAGGTGGATATCATGGCTAAGTATGTGTAGCCCTATCAGCAAGCTATCGCCAAAAGTTGTGTGATTATTGCTGCATTTCGGGCGATAATCGCAGTTGGCAGCTTGCGCTCTGAATTTTATCGCTTTGGAGATAAGTGTTGCTGATAGCACGCTATCTCCGCGATAAAATTCAGAGTTGGCCGACGATAATTATCCTCACGCTAAGTGTGCTTAGTGATAATTATCGCCGGCTCTTACTGATATGCCCCCAAATTTGTCAACAAATGAATCCAGGTCATAAGACAATAGTCAGCACAGGAAAAATTGGAAAAGCAGAAGGTCCTTTTATAAGGCTGCAATTAGATTTTATTCAATTACCACCATGTAGAGGTTTGACAGTATAACAGTTGCCAAACTATTACTAAGAGAACTGATTCCACGGTTCGGTTTTCCAGTGACCTTGAAATCTGAAAGAGGGTCTCATTTTAATAATGAGGTAATTCGATTGATCTGTGAAGCATTTAAAATTGAACAAAAACTGCACTGTGTATACCGCCCAGAGGCTTCTGGAGTGGTAGAACAACTGAATGGCACTATAAAAGCAAGACTGGGAAAAGTATGTGCATCCACCTCACTGGACTGGCCTGATGAATTACCTCTTGTTCTGATGGGGCTCAGAAGCATTCCTGACAGGAATACAGGATTGAGTCCCCATGAAATACTCATGGGAAGAGCAATGAGTCAGGCATGCATACCAGGACATAAACTGTTAAATATATCTGATGACTTGGTATTGGAATATTGGAAAGAACTGGCTGACTTAGTGCGTTCTATCTCTCATCAGGTTGGAGAAGACGCAGTTGCCAGGCAGCTGAACCAAGCACATGATCTGAATCCTGGTGATTGGGTGGTGGTGAAGGAACATACACGAGAGTCGTGCCTAGCACCCAGGTGGGGAAAACCACATCAGGTTATATTGGTTACAACCACAGCAGTGAAATGTGCAGTCTTGCCTAATTGGATTCATGCAAGCCATACTATGAAAGTACCAGCACCTGACATAGGAGGTCCCCAACTGACTCAAGCAATTGATGCTGCAAAAGGTTGTACAGCTGAACGATCGAGAATATCAGGTCCTGAAGTAGCTGACCAAGAATAACTGAGCACAAGTCTGGATGACTGGATACCAGTGGTTGACATACCTGAAGCAATTGTGAGAACAAGAAGCCAAACTAAGCTAGAAAGACAGGAAAATAGTGAGGACCAGACAGGTATAGAAGAACAGGCTCAGGAAAGTGAAAATACCATTATTAGAAAATCTGAGCAGATATAGATAAGGAAAGAACAATCTACTCAGAGAGAAGCGGACAAAATAAATCACGAGTCTGAGAAGGGAAAGATAGGTTTAGAAGAACGCGTTCAGGTGGCAGAAAGCCAAAGTGCAGTAAGACCTGATCAGGACCAGACACGAAAAGAGAAACAAGTTCAGGTAGAAGAGGAGAAATTCGAAATAAAACCTGAACAGGGTTTAGTTAGAGAAGGAGAACACATCCAGGCAGAAAAGGACCTTGCAAAAACAAACCCTGGACAGGACCAGGCAGAGAGGGGTTCCGAAGATGAAAAGGATCAAATCGTGCTACAACTTAATGAGAACAAAAGAACACTCGAAGACAGTGACAGTGCAGTGCAAGCAAAAAGGGTCAGAAGAGGTGATAATTGACCAAGTGTTGTGAAAAGATTGAAGTATCATTTCAAAACAATTAGTCAAGAACCTGACCAAGTAAATGAAATTTCAAGCTGACTTAGTGCGTTCTATCTCTCATCAGGTTGGAGAAGACGCAGTTGCCAGGCAGCTGAACCAAGCACATGATCTAACTCCTGGTGATTGGGTGGTGGTGAAGGAACATACACGAGAGTCGTGCCTAGCACCCAGGTGGGGAAAACCACATCAGGTTATATTGGTTACAACCACAGCAGTGAAATGTGCAGTCTTGCCTAATTGGATTCATGCAAGCCATACTATGAAAGTACCAGCACCTGACATAGGAGGTCCCCAACTGACTCAAGCAATTGAGTCTGCAAAAGGTTGTACAGCTGAAGGATCTAGAATATCAGGTCCTGAAGTAGCTGACCAAGAATAACTGAGCACAAGTCTGGATGACTGGATACCAGTGGTTGACATACCTGAAGTAATTGTGAGAACAAGAAGCAAAACTAAGCTAGAAAGACAGGAAAATAGTGAGGACCAGACAGGTATAGAAGAACAGGCTCGGGAAAGTGAAAATACCATTATTAGAAAATCTGAGCAGATATAGATAAGGAAAGAACAATCTACTCAGATAGAAGCGGACAAAATAAATCACGAGTCTGAGAAGGGACAGATAGGTTTAGAAGAACGCGTTCAGGTGGCAGAAAGCCAAAGTGCAGTAAGACCTGATCAGGACCAGACATGAAAAGAGAAACAAGTTCAGGTAGAAGAGGAGAAATTCGAAATAAAACCTGAACAGGGTTTAGTTAGAGAAGGAGAACACATCCAGGCAGAAAAGGACCTTGCAAAACAAACCCTGGACAGGACCAGGCAGAGAGGGGTTCCGAAGATGAAAAGGATCAAATCGTGCTACAACTTAATGAGAATAAAAGAACACTCGAAGACAGTGACAGTGCAGTGCAAGCAAAAAGGGTCAGAAGAGGTGATAATTGACCAAGTGTTGTGAAAAGATTGAAGTATCATTTCAAAACAATTAGTCAAGAACCTGACCAAGTAAATGAAATTTCAAGCCAGTCAAACACTAAAAGTATTGAACAATAAGTTCAAAGGTCCTGAATGGACCTATGTAATTCTCGAAGATTGAGATTTAAATGAAGAAAGGGATGGGGAAATAAATGCAGAACAGATTGCCGAAGAAGTTAGGCCAACTTGAAATTTCTCTAAGAAATGTATATTACAAATTTTTATCTAAAAATAAAGAAGAGAAATCTTCTTACCCCAAAATGGCTGATGATAGGGCTGCTGGAAAACCGAAACAAAATTGTGTACAAAAATTTTGTAAAATATGTATATGTAGTATATTTTTAGTACTCATAATTTGGTTAGTGCTGACAGTAGCCATTCCTTATTTGATAGTTACAAAGGAAAAGAATAACACAAGTACGCATGATAGGGTAGATAACTTTAAAGGCGATAGAGTAGGATTAAATTCACCGAATGTATCTAAGACTGAAAGAGATAGAGCAGATTTAGATGCACCAGATGAGTTCAATGTACACCACACTGTGACAAATAATGACACTGCTTTAAATGTTTTCACAAATGTATTAGTACAATATGTAGACACTATGGAAGTGAGTGATTGCTATGTGTGTATGAAATTATCAGCAATAGTAGCAGAACGCATAACATATCACCATATTCCTTTAACATATGGTAGTTCTTGTAGCGTTTTAGCTAGTTTGTTTTATAGAACAGGAAAGTTACAGTATTTTTATTCTAATGTACATGTGATTTTCTCTGAGGTTCCTATGCGAAAAAGCATGAACCCAGTTCTTAGTACTAAGGATGCACAGGTTATGGGAGAATATTTCCTAACTATGAAAACAATAGATATAGCTGAAGCACACAAGCACAATTTAACATGTAAAGAAGAAAATATATTTTTGAATTTAGTTGAGCAAAGGAGAAAGGTTTCCAAAGAAGGGCTTCTGAACCAAAACCTCAGATACCTCAATGGGCTGGGAAAAAAAATATGTATACAATTGGCAAGACTCATGCTGCTATGTCCCTGGACTTTCAAAAGAAAGGGAAGATCTGCCTCCATAGATTGAAGACTACTATAACAATGCATTTAGAGGTTCCAGTGAGTGTGAACATAATTTTCTGGTAATTGGGGGATGGGGACTAAAAGGTGGAACAGATCCAGTATTTCCTGGGATTTATTATGTATGTGGAGCCAAAGCATATTTTATGCTGCCTAATCATTGGCACGGGAGTTGCTATTTCGGAATAGTTTTCCTAACGGTGTACCATGTGAAAAGAATCACTGGAAGCAATGAAAACGAACAGGAACTAACACGTATGAAGAGGGCTAGTTTTTCAGAAATTGTAGGTGACATATTCAGTGCATTGATACCTTCAGTGGGAGTAATTCTAAACTCACATAGGATTTGTCAATTATCTATAGTGGTTGATCGTCTATCGACTGTTACTACTGGAGGGTTCTTGATGATTAACACAGAGATGGTTGCGATTAGATCTATGGTTTTGCAAAATTTACTTGCTCTTGATTTATTATTGGCAAAAGAGGGCGGAGTCTGTAAAATGTTGAAAGCGCAACATTGTTGCACTTACATTCCTGGCAAAAGTGTCAAAATTGGAGGATATATTGAAAATATTACAAAATTGGAGGAAGATTTGAAACCAGTGGAAGTTGACAGTGTATGGAAGAAATTAACATTTAGTATTATAACCATAGGTGGTTGTTTTTCTAACTTAGGTAATAGCCTTATTGGTCAAATAATATTTCCAGTATTAGGAATAACACTATTAGTTCTAGCAGTAATGACATGGTTCAAGTGTTGCAAGAAGAGAAAGTGATATACAGTAAATGAAAGAGGAAAGAAGAGAAAATACAGTGAAATACAGTTGGAGGAAATGAAAGGAGATCTATACAAAAAGATGAAGATTTTACAAATTAGCAACTAAAAAGAAAGAAAAGAAAGAATTGAAAAGATTGAAGAGGGAATTGAGATGTGCTAAAGTTGGCATCTGATTGGTGGTGGGAAATTAGTGATGGCATTAAATGCCATCAGAGAGGGGATTAATGGAGCAAGGACTCGTATAAAAGAGACTTGCTCAGAAGCAATCCTCTCAAATAACTCGTAACCCCTTAATAACTGTGTTTGTAAATACTAATTTGCACTACAAGTTCTTACACACAAATCTAGGGGAAGCTTGCCTATGTGTTTTATTAACAAGTAAACCGAGTGACACTAAAGATGGCTGCTAAACGCGGGATTCTGTATTGTGCATGCATCTACTGCATCTACGCAGTATGACGTTCTATCGCATGGGGGGAAAATCTTTGCAGCTTCGCAGTTGCTTCCAGTATGGCCGCTTGAAACCCACATGATAGTGCGCATGCTTTGCTGAAACTAAACTATGCAAGTTTACTAGAATGCTAATGCGAAAGATTTTTTATAAGTAAATGGGATTAGAGTAGAGATAGGTGGTATACAGTGAAATCATTTATTTTAGATTTTAACATTCTTTTCTTTGACCTCTCTACTAGTTCGTATTTGGGCCTCTGAGGGAAGCTGGGGCTGACGTACCACATGATTAGTTCACATGCGCAGAAATGACAAACCCACAATACACGATGCAAAGCCTTGAATGCCATCCAAAATAAAACAGTAACATGTCCTGGGAACAAGCATGAAGACCTGTGAACAGAACCAAATTGTATACATTGTAATGATTAAAATGTGAATACCGGTGGGAAATAAAGCATGGGACAGTAAATTAGGGGGTGGAAACATTGAACAATAAGCTAAAAGAAAAGTATTAAACTTAGCATGGTGTGATGATCATCTCCCTTTGCTTGTCCAATCAGAATTAGGTGTTTCATGAACATTGAAACATTTGAGGGTGGTGTTACCATTAGAAGAGTATAATTGAGGTAGTTCAGTTAGTTAGATGCTCCCAATCATGCGGCAGAGATGCTGAGAGACTGAGATGAATCGAGGAGGCACATAATTGAGAACATTGCGGAAGAATCGAGGAGGAAAATAGTGTCAGAGAAGGGTGCGACGTAGGCGTCGCATCTAGAAGAGGTCACCTTTCCTGTCCTGAATCCTGTCCTGAGTCCTGTCCTGAATCCTGTCCTGAAGGCTTCGGTCTCCTAATCTGTCCCAGGGCACCCTTTCCAGCTCCTAGGCCAAGGGGTTGGTTTCCACACCATCCTAGGTAAATATAACTCTCTAGTATGTCATTGTACTGCTCTCTCTGATTTTCCTTCCTTGAAAGAAACGGTGCACAAACTGTATTTTATGCCTCTGGTTTCACATGACATTTATTATATAAACATTTAAACCAACTCGAGTTTGTGGTCATTTAAAAATATTTACTTGATGGCATTTACACCTAAACTGCTAACAACTAGGTCCATTGATTAGAGGAAACTATATTCAGACAGAAGGAATGGTAAGAATTGGTGAGGTAAAGTTATCTCGCAGGCATTAACACACAAAATTGATCTGAGCAGCGCTTACTAACTTAAGTATGAATGGTTATGGGCCCAAGTGAGTATGTGGATAGTGAGTATCATTTAGCTGGTAACCCTCCGCTCCATCATCATGACACAGTTTAGGCTTCTCTTGTCATGATTCATAGTCCCTCCCCACAACCAACAATGGAAACAAAATGTATGTTAATCTATTCACATCTGCATATATACTATAAATGTAAATGCCAACCGCCCTACCTTACAGGAGAATGCATTGAACTCACAACAAAGCATAATTGATTGGTTCCAGTTCTGGAACAATCTTCTCTTTCTACAATGCTCCTGCTCACGTGCTCTTTGGGCGCAAACTGAAGTCACCCCTACTCCGACAGAAGCCCTAATAAAGACTCTCTATATAACTCCAAGTCTCCTTTTTTGCTGACTCTGTACCGAGCCCAGTCAAAAAACCTTGGATATTACAGTTGTTGTTTCTCCCTTTTCTTCTTGGCGACCAGACCTATGATGTATTTACTGTAAGTAACTTCTGTAACTACAATCATGTCCCCTTCAAAGTAAATATAACTGCAGAATTCCCTCAACCCCCTCACTCCTCCTACCCCCCATACAGGGCATTTCCCAATGAACTGAGACACAGAAGACCTAGCCATAGATTACCTTTGCAAGCACTAAAAGCAATTATGCTGTGCAGTGTCGTATGACTGATGCAATAGATTAGTATAAAAACTACTATCCATTGTAGTAGATTTTATTCTTCACACATTGTTTGGCCCCAATGACATTTTTACTCTCTATTTTTCCAACCAATTTTCCCACCCAAAGTGAGTTGTAAACCAGGGGCTGCCATCTGCTGCTAGCAGCAGAGGCTGGGGTCACCTTACAAAGGCAGCAGGCACTTACAATATTAGGAAACGGGGCACAATATTGTAGGGGCATATCAAGCAGATATGCTGTCACCTGTAGTATTGTGCACAATTCCTTAAGGCTGTGAGGCCTGCTAGAGGGGTGATTTACCTATGCTGCCAGGCAGTGGTAGCTTGCTTGGCATCCAGGCAGGGTGCCATGTTGACTTTGTAATTTCCCTCCTCACAGGGGCATGCAGGCTGAAAGGGCAGTGACATGGTCCCAGTGAGGGGGTCACAAGGGACCCTCTTCAGATCCCAGGCCCTAGCTACCCAGGGTACCATTCATTTGGGACTTACTGGGTGTAGAAGTACCAATTGGACGTTTGCTTTAGGTAAGAAACACAAGGTATCTGATTGACAGAAACCCTGTGCACTACATTTGAAATCTTATCAAATCCAGGCACAAAGTGGGGGGATAACCATGAAAAAGAAGCACTTTCTTACAGAACCTAACATAGGTATACCATCGCACCTGTATCCAAGCACTGACATGCATGTTTAACATACAATCAGAGGGCATTAAGGAGCCAACTCATGGCATATTACTAAAATTTACCAGTGAGAGCTTGTAGGCTAGTTCCAAGGTTTAGTTAAAAAAAAATCTGTAACCTGTTGTTATAATCAGCTACCAGAAACTGTCAGCAGTATAATTACCTGGCAATGTGAATGAAATCCACAAACTTTAAAGGACTAATACTATCAGTGCAGAGTTTAGCCTTTACGTTTTGAGCAACACACCATATTCATGTAGAGCACTGGTCAGGAGACTTGTTGCACTGGTTTAGTTCACTAGAAAACATACTGGGTCTGCCAGCATAATCAAAGGAGGAACAGTTTGCCACATGAACGCAGTGTCAAGGACTTTTGCCTCTAACATGGGTGTCTATTGACCTGCTGTGTTTTTATGTAGGCTTGTAGTTGGACTATTACAACTTTTAATAGCACCTTTAGGATTCATTCCAACCTAGCAATGTAACAGTAGAGTATGGAGTCAGCCAGGTCAAGGATAGTTTCTATTGAGAGAGATATCACCAGTGAGTGTGTTTAAGGAGATGTTTACAGGTGTGGTCACTGGGGAGATTAGCATTTACAGCAGTGATTGGTGATGCATGTAAGTGACATGGCTTTCTGCGAGTGTGAGTGTATCAGGCAATAGTCACATTTCTAGGGTATTGGAAAGAGTTTCTGTGGCCAGTCACCTTGCTATCTACCAGGTGTTGGTGTAGTACCTTTAAAACTGGTATTGAGCATGTGCTTCCTCCGAATCAGGTTGTAAAGTCCACCAAAATCATCCACTTTGCTGTCCCTCACCCAGCGCTTCTGTGCCTTTCTGCAATAGTCCAAGACGTCCACCCAGGACTTGTTCGGGAGTTTGTGGCTGTTCCTGAACCTCTGATGATATTTCTCAGGAGTCAGCCTAAATTTGAAAAAAGAAGGATGGTCTTCATGGGGGCATACTTGATCTGGTTATCTACCTCAAATGTAAGAAGTGTGTCCTTCCCCACTGTAGCCATGTACCGCCACAAGTAACCACCAAGTATTCATCTGGGACCTTGTGTACCCTCAGAGCTATCTCATACACAGAAAACCATTTATCTATATCATCTCCCATGACATAAGGAGGAACCAGCTCCTTGGATAGGTGGACCCTCACCTCTCAAATGGGTTCTGCAAGTATGTTGCCACCAATACCTTGGAATACGCTTGCTTGGCTTTTATATCCAGGTCTTTCAGACTGAGCTAATGGCCATTCTCTGTTTGTCCATGGCCAGTCTCTTCTCCTCCAAGGCTTTCTTAGCCTCTGCATTTTCTCTTTTCATTCTCTCCTAAGATTCCAACTTTTGCTTGGCTAGCTGCAATTTGAGCTCCCTCTCTGTTTTTCTGTCTTCCAGTTCCTCTGGGTGAAGCCCCTCGCAGCCACACTGCTCTCTGCAATATGTTGGGTATATTTGTCATCTCCTGGGGTTGAGATGGGCTCTCCTTTCAGCTCAGAAATCATCCTCTGTCCGTGTTCCCTCCTCCTCATTGCCATCACCATTATCCTCTCCTGAGGTGAACTGCCACCTCTGTACCTCCTCAAAGGTTCTGAGGGCTACCTGGAGACCCAGTTGGACAGCCCTCATGCCTGCTTTCAGCTCCTTCAGCCTGCAGAGCTTCAACATCTCAGCCCTGCTGAGAGCATCAAAGTTGCACAGATCTATGGTGCAAAAAGATGGCAGGGTACTTGAATTTAGAAAAGGGATAAAACAGCCAATGGGAAAACAGGAAGAAATTAAAAAGAGGTATCTCCAATGTCAAATTATTTATCTGGGATGTTTGTGTAATAGAAATCACTGTATAATACTTCACAAATACAGGATCTGATCTACACCACTGAATATCAAGGTGAGAAATTAGGTTGTTGGTTGACTGGGGTGTGACCCCTGGTGAAGCATCAACTGCGGACCACTTAGCAGGGTGAGTCATGAAAAGTCACTAAATTAACCTGTGCTTACACCTGTGTAGCTCGGCACAAAAAGCAATTAGGCAATGTGTAAAGTATTTATGCAGCATACAAACAGTAATAAAGTTATAACGTAACACAAGAAAAATCCCTCACCAATTTAAGGAAATAGAGTACATTTAAATACATTGTGTGACACCAAAATGATAAAAATCCAATCCGTAGAACCTGAGTTATGAGTTTTTTAAAGTTTTTAGTAAAAACTAATACCTAAAAAATCAAAGTGCCATCCGCCTACATCTAGTTACGCAAGGCCAGGTCAAAGTAAAAAAACAATACGGCTGACCGTGATGGAGCGTGGGTCAGATACAAGAAGTGGATTGGGCGCAGTCGGCACTAACCTTCAGACTTAAAAGACATTTTGAGAAAAATGTTCTGAGAAGGTAAAGTTCCGCGGGGCAAAACTGCAGGAAGTGTCCGAGGAGGGAGCATTGTTCTCAGGGAACCTTGAGTCAGAACAACAGTGAAGATTTCTATGTTCAGATGTAGTCTTTTCTTTTGGAATCCCAAAATCTCCAGTGGAATGAGGCAGAAGGTTGTAGTCAAAGACAGTTCCAGGGGATCGGGTAC
Source organism: Triturus cristatus (assembly GCF_964204655.1). Taxonomy (NCBI): domain Eukaryota; kingdom Metazoa; phylum Chordata; class Amphibia; order Caudata; family Salamandridae; genus Triturus; species Triturus cristatus. The sequence goes on along the minus strand of NC_140593.1, from coordinate 257,255,386 downwards.
TCCTTTGGCGAAGGACCACTAAATAGGATTTACAGTCCATGGATGTAGCGGGAGCTGCCGCAATGTCAGGCCGAATGGCGCTGTGCCTTGGGCAGATCAATGAGCATGTTGGTCGTCATCTCCTCCTGGTTCTCAGAGCAGTGTATGGCCAACATTGGTTTACAGTTTTGCATTTTGGCCATCTGGGCACCTTTAGCACCACAACCAAGGGCTCAGGAGTGGTGAGACACCACTTGGAGGTTAAGGACTCACTCAGAGGCTGGGTCCAAGTGCGGATCCAAGATGGTGGTATCCTTTTTTGACCCTGATGCTCTGAACAGTAGGCCAGCAAACTAGCCCTTGAAGTCACTTTGGTAGTCCTGGGTGCATGTGTGGATGCAAGGCTCAAAGATCAGCGCTAGCCTCTGAGGGTTCAAGGGAGGCTGCAGGCAGCAAGGCAGTCATTTTAGGCACAGCAAAGCAGTCTTGCAGAGTGCAGACTGGTCAAGGCAGCAGGCTGTTCTCTGAGAGTCCTTTCGTAGGTGCAACAATGAACTGAAGAGTGGGTTTGAGGGTCCTATTTTTATTCCTGGTGCCCTTCCTCTAGAAGGTGGAAGAAGCTTCTAGAAAGTCTATTTGAATTGCATGGAATTTCCTGAATTCACAGCCCTTGACCCAGGCAGCTTGCAGTGACATTGGGGAGATAATAACTAGTCCTTTGTGTAAAGGCAGAGCACAGTCTTTTCAATTGCAAGTGGGGATGTACTCAGCTCCACTCCACTCCTATCCTGCCAGCAGGTGACCCATTCAGGCACTCCTAATCCTTCTATTGTGTGACTGTCTGGGGGGGAATCACAAAGTCTGTCAGTTACTCCTAGTCATGAGACCCAAGATAGGTTGCAGGCACAAATGGGCTAATTGTAGGAAAATACCAACTTTCTAAAATTAATTACCACCAACAGGGACAGCCCTAAGACCTGAACCTGGGGCAAAGTAAAGAATAGAATCCTAACAAAGGTTCAAGTTAAATGTCTAACGTAAAATACACATTAACAATAACAATGAGTTAAACCAAAATTAATAAAATAAAGAGAAACAAGACAATAATGAAATTGTTTTTGTAAAAGCAAAATTGTGAATATCTTTCTAACAAATGATACCCCTACACAAATTCACAAAAATATATGCCCAATTTTTAATAAGACAAAAACAATGGCGCTCAATCAGTTACACAAACAACCATACAGACAATAAACTGTTTAAACAGATGACATGGCTGAGGAAAATTACAAATATGTAGTTTGTACAAAACAAAAACAAAACATAGCAATCCTCGCCAATTCTTTTTTGCTATGCTCCAATGCTGTATCAATGCCATGGATTAACCAATGGTGGGAGCACATCACCCCTATGTGACTGAAGCCCTTTCTGAATTTGGGATCAGTGGTGAAAATGACTGGTACATTGCAGACTTGTAGGCCCACTGGGATTGTTTTTTTTTTTTAGATATTCGATCATCATTAATACATGAAGTGTGGTGAGAACATATTTCTTACGATACTGCACCAACTCATGCTGAATTGGAAAGATGCTTAAGCGAAGGCAATGTAATAGCGGACGCTAAAACCGCCCTGGAAAGGGTGATCAAAACTATTGTTGAATTTGAGAGAATCGAGCGTATGAAAAAAAACAATAAAATTCAAAAAGACATCACTAACTTTGACCAATTTAAGGCACATCCCTACCTTTTAGATGAATTCTACGCCCAACGAGACAACAATATTCTGACAACTATCAGACGTGGGGTTGTTTTAGACGAAATACAGAAATTACATTCTCTGATTACTCAGCGAGTTCGGCAGATGAATCTGGTACAAGTACCAACCTTGGCCAGGGCCCCCCCACATCTGCCTATAACCTTTTTTTAGGTCAGCGTGGTCACGGGAGTGGGCGGGTGAAAACCAGGCCTCCATCCTAACAGTGAAATGTTCAGGCAGGGGAATGGCAGACCCACTGGAAACTTTATCAATGGGGTCCACCACAATAATCAATATGTTTACTCCTGAATCAGGCCCAGATACTATTCCTATGTTTAATTTATCTGAGCATATCTTTTCCCCAGCTGAAATTACTCTATTGAGCAAAGGGCTCAGATTTGTGCCTACTGGGAAAACCAGTCATTTTGATATCCAAATTGAACTTTTGCAATTTTTCCGAAAGTTAAGTCTAAAGGCTTTCTTCTTGGACAAGGTCAACATCGAAAGTTTTAACCCTTCAAAACTGAGAATACCCTCTACATTTAATCCACCTACTAGCAAGATGCAGGTTGAACTTCTGTCCTTTGAAGCAATGGTAATGAAGGAGCTCACAGCACTTGGGAAAGGCTTTGAATATATTCCATACAATATCTCCCTCATGGAGCGAGAAGCACTTTGTGGTCTAAAATCCAATCAGGAAGTTATTATAAAGCTGCCGATAAGGGAGGGGGCATTGTGATTACATCTATAGGGATATACAAGTTGGAAATCTCTAAAGAACTGTCCAGCTTGAACCATTATGCTACCTTGAGACCGAATCCTCAACCTGAGATCCCAAAACATATCTCTAATATAACAGCCTAAGAGAAATTGATCGGGTTTCTAAGCAATAAATAATTTGACTTTCTCAATGCAAAATCACCTAGGACTCAGGTCCTATTTACTCTTCTGTACATGCACAAAAATTTTACGAGTCCTCCAGGCCGCCCCATTGTTTCGGGCTGTGAGTCGGTACTGGAACCACTATTTAAATACATAGATGTGTTTATTAAAGAACTGGCCATCAATACTAAGAGTTATGTGTGCGACAGTGGTGATATCAGTACTCAGCTTGAATAAATGCACTTTTCACCTCAAGTTGAATTATTGGTGTTTTTGGACATTGAGTCCTTATACACCAATATCCCTCAAGTTGAGGCGATTGAGGTGATCAGGTGAGCTTTGGATGCAAGATCTGGTCCAGTGAGTGTTCCTACTGATTTTATTATTGATCTTCTGACGATTTCCCTGACTCGAATTACTTTGAGTTTGACGGCAAATATGTCCTACAAATAAAGGGTACTTCGATGGGGGCTTCTTATGCCCCCAACTTTGCCATCCTGTACGTCTATGATTTTGAGAGACATTACATTTATGATCATGAAATCAATCCATAGTTTGACAATGTACGTCATCTGCGGTGATACATCGATTATATTTTCTTTGTTTGGACAGGTAATACCGCCAGTTTAGCGTTTTTGTCTTGACTGGCTTAACTCATGCTCACCCGATCTGAAGTTCAGTTTGCATGCCAGATATGAGCATGTTGATTTTTTAGATCTTACCATCATTCCCTCTGAAGGTAATCTAGCGACGAAACTGTACACTAAACCTATAGCCAGGAACACCTTACTGTAATACACTAGTCACCATCCGAAAGGCTAGAAGGACGGCCTCCCTTTTGGCCAATTTCTGCGTATGCGCAGAAACTGCCAATTTTAAGCTGATTACTTTAGGAGGCAGATATTCTTGCTAAAAAAATAGAACTGCATAGCTACCCCAGGAGACTAATTAAAAGATCCTTAAGAGAGCCTGGTAGAACCATTGCGAGTTTTTGCTCTACCCCCATCCTCCAAAAAGATTGGCAAGAATTCCTTGTGTTACAACATTCTGCACACAAAATAATAAATTAAACAAGATTATAAAAAAAACATTGGCCTTTGATACAATCCAAAGGCATTACTCATGAACCACCTTTATTTTCTTTCACGAGAGGCAGAAATATTGGTGATCATTTGGTCCATGCTGCTTTACCCAGAATTGCTTCACTGGATTTGACCACGATGTGGGGCATTAACAGGATTGTGGGCCATTACCGCTGTGGTAACTGCCTGATGTGCGAATCCACTTTTAGTACAAAGCAGTTTATTCATGACGATATAGCATACCACACAACGACACAAACTGTAACTCACAAAATGTAGTCTATGCCATTTGGTGCCCCTGCAAATTCATCTGCGTGGGGCATCCGACTCAAAAAATCAGGGTTCGACTTTCTCAGCATAAAAGTCGTATCAAATGTAAGAATGAACATGCACCATTGGTGTCGCATTTAATTGATTTGAACCACTCTCCATCGGAAATACGCTGGCAGTTCATTGAAATCATAAAGAAACCGCCACGGGGAGGTAACATTCTGAATATTTTGAACAAAACTGAATGTTACTGGATCTTAAGATGCGATAGCATCAACAAGGCTTTAAACACCCTTGAGGAATGCAACTCTATAATATCCGGCTGAGACTTCTCCTTCTAGCCAAAATATTACATTGCTGGTGCCCTCCATGATGATTAACAGCTATTTTCTGACAACTTCGCTGTATTTTTTCCCTTTTTAGACCTATTTTACATTGGGTTCTAAAAAGATGATAAGGCACCACTTTTTAAGTCTTGGGGGCATATTTACAAGCTGGCGATAAAAAATTATCGCTGCTTTTGCGGCCGTTTTTGGCCGAAAAGCGGCGATAATTTTATCGTCTAATTAGCAAGGCCACGCTAACGCGTGAGACCTTGCTTTAGCGTCGCGATTCCTAACGCCCAGCTTTGCATCTCTAATGAGATGTAAAGTGGGCGTTCCTGACCTAACATGACAGGAGAAATGTCGCTAAGCGACATTTCTCCTATCATCAAACCCCACGCTATGAAGCATAGCGTCAGGAAAAGTAGCGATAACCCCTGTTATCGCTACTTTCCTTACGCCTGCTTCAGGACTGACTTAGCCATGATATCCTATGGAAGGTGGATATCATGGCTAAGTTTGTGAGTCCCTATCAGCAAGCTAACGCCACACTACGTGAGATTATCGCTGGGTTTCCAGCGATTATTTCACGTTAGGCAGTTAGCGTGAGGATTTTTATCGCTAAGGAGATAAGCGTTGCTAATAGCACGCTATCTCAGCGATAAAAATCCACGTTACCCAGCGATAATTATCCTCACGTTTAGAGCGCTGAGGGATAATTATCGCCGGTTGTTGCTGATATGCCCCTTGGTTCTTTATTTCTTTATCTCTGTATGAAATAATGATGTGCTTGTTTAAATCTGTTTTCGTTGCACCATATATTTTGTTTGGATCAAATATATCTCTTCTACGAGTACTCTACATAAGTAATATGTTGTATAACAATTTATGACAGATTTCGTTGTTGAATTCCTGCATTTTGTTAAAACTCAATTAAAACAAATATGTATTCATATTTAGGTTTTGTTTTATTTCCTCAAAACTATGAGTTATATCACTCATTATTGTTGTTTCCCACATCTGATTGACATAAGTTGACTTCGCATTACAAGTTTTTAATTTGTTTAATATGCAGCACAAATTCAATGCATCTATTTTGATATTTTATCATACGAGATAGATTTGTATCCCAATTCAATCTATAGGATTTTGCATATCATTGTTGATATTTGTACAACAGCTCTTGTTCTTGCGGAGTCACACATTGCAAAAGAGTGCTATTTTTGCTTTTAAATTCTTCCTCTATACTATTACCATCTCTTTTCAATTATAATTCTTTTAGTCACTCACTGGTGCATCACTTTTTCATCTATTATTTTCTGCTTCTGTTTTGTGCAATGCAAGTGGAATTTTCACTTTATTTTTCTTTATGGTTAACGACCCCACAGATCTCCTGTCATTAGGGAGTGCCTTTATACTTACAGACATCAGTGTACCTGTCCTGTCAGGCTTTTCTCTCTCTCTCTTATACATTTGGCACAAACTAGCACCCTACATCTGAGTGTGTTGGTCCCAGCAGTTTACTCTTTTTATTTTGAATTTTAGATCAGTATCTCTACATACGTTTCTCTTTCCCAAAAATTGCTTTATTATTTTTTCCTTGCTTTATTATAATCTTGCCCCATTCTCAAGTAAAAAATTACTACAATATCCGCCACGGGGACAGTTTTACAACATCTACAGTCCTATTTCTAGTATTTTGGTTCCATCCAGCATTTGACGCTACTTTACCAGCTTTACAGCTTCTACAGTCATATTTCCAGCTCTGTTGCTCTGTCCAGTGTCCGACGCTACTTTAACGTGGAGTCTGAGATGCTGAGTTGTTTCCGGCTTTCAGTCCAGACTGCCACTCGAGCGACATGAGGAATTCAAAATTTGCGAAACATATGTGACAAGAATTTTCAATTCTATTAAGGACACGTAGGCGAGGATTATGCTTCTCATTTCTTTACTTGAAATCTCAGCAGCCAATCAGATAAGAGTAAAATACAATAACACTACAATACCCATGAGCATACTGGGTATCACCGGACAACTATAGAGTAACCCCTATAAAAGGTCCATAAGAGAATACCATATCCTCTTTCTTTGGTAAAAATAACAGTTAAAGTAAGGAAACCAATCCAACATTTGTGAAGAACGTGGAAAGAAAAGAAGCTTGAGCACTGGAAATAGAAGATTTGAAGCTTGCATCCTCAGAAAAACCGGAACCTGCAGGTACCCATAAGACAGTCCATGGAGACAGAGCAACGCGTCTCAATTAGTATCCGAACCTGAAAAGAAATATATAGAGTCATAATACACCATTCCCTCATGGCAGAAAAATACAGTAAAAGGGGGGGTAAAAACAAGGAATATATCCATAGTACATAATACACATATGCAATAAAGGCAGATAATGCACCCACAACCATATGAAATACAGAAAACAATGGGTGGTATAATCCTCGCCTCCGTGTCCTTAATAGAATTTAAAATTCTTGTTACGTATGTTCGCAAACTTTGAATGCTATGTCAGGACCGGAGGCTCAGATTATGCTTGTTCAAATCTGCGCCACCACTACAGATGCAATATCCACAATCGGTTTATAATAAAAAGTCTTAAACATAGAATCAGTTGACCAGTCAGCTGCCTTCATAATGTTCATTAAACTCACTCCCATAGAAAAAGCTTTGGAAGCCATAGCTCCACGAGCTGAATGTGCACCAAATATCGTAACATCAATACCTGCCTCACCCAGGAGCCATCTCACCCATCTTGCTAATGTAGCCGGGGTTACCGGGCGAAAAGGTTTTTGCAGAGCAATCAACAACTGACCATGCATATTGCGTCGAAATTCAGCAGTACTTACCTCATAAACCTTGATACATTGTACTAAGGGTGGGAGGAATTTGCGAAAGTGCCTTTTGCAAAATTTCGCGAAACGGCAAAAAATCTCAGCGATCACGTGAAATTTCACGTGATCGCGGAGATTTTGTGCTGATTAATGCGTTACTGAATTTGACCTTCAACTCGGGCTCCTGCTTTATTTATATCTGTAAGTGCTTCCTGTTTGCTTCCTGTTGAGGTTTAATTTTTGTGACAGGAGCATCGTGCCAGAATGAATTCTGCCCTGCATATTTATCCAAGAAGATGCCACCATTTTGTGCAATACCTCTACTCAACTGGAGTACTTTCTACTGGCTAATCAGTAAGTGCTACCTCTTTGGGTAAATGTGTAGTGCTTTTCCTACACTACAGCTGCGTAAAGGACCAGAAGAGTTGTCTCCAGCGACCATGTGTGTCTGTAACTTTGCCACAGCGCCGATGGGCGCCGGGGTCCCTCGAGTGAGCTGTCCATCATAGTGGGGAAAGGGCAGGAAGACGTTGCACACTGCCAGTGTGTGAGGTGGGGCTTCTATGCAGTTCACATGCTTCTTGTTTATAAAGGGTCAGAGACACACCAGAGCAGTAGATGAGGAGACAGAACCTCCTGGTGTCAGGAACTACACGGGGATTGCGCTCGAGAAACCCATGGATGCACAGACCTCCATCAATGATTACAGCAAATTGCTGTCGGTAGATATGGGGAGAAAGCACACCTGCCTTGTCTCCACCGTGCTCACGAATCTTTTGTGCTGATTAATGCGTTACTGAAAGTGACCTTCAACTCGGGCACCTGCTTTAAATCTGTTTGTGCTCCTGATAGGAGAGGTAAACCCTTAAAGTTATATATACAGGCAGTGGATGATAAGGACAATAATGTGTCGCGATAAAGGACTGGTTAAGAACTTTGCAGTTTATATCATTAGCTAATTAAATTGAAGATAGCAAACTGAAATAATGTTTTTAGACTCAATATCTATAAACAAGGATTAAATCCATTGCTTGCTGCCAATTACTTGCTCTGTTGAAACCCTGATGAAGAAAGTGTTTCTTCTGAGAAAACAGGTATTGGTGTCCAGCGTGATTTTAATTTTAAGGGACATTTTCCTATGGATATGATGATTGGAGTTTAATTGAAAGTAAATTAAAATTACTCTGAATTTTTATAAAAAATCTTGAAAACTTTCAGATGTTTTTTGCATATGAGCAATCAGAGGCTTGTGGCCAAAAAAAAGTTGGCAAGAAAAATATATCTGAATAGATATAATAAGCCCTAGTAAAGATTGTAAAGTGAAGGCAGTGAAAGATTTAGTGGTGAAAAAAGGTATAGCGGGAGAAAGTAAGAGAAAAGTGATGAGAAAGGACCAAGCAGCCAGCCTGTGCAAATCATATTACCGAATAATGCTTTGAAACATTCACTTCAGCTCTTTATTAGTCACTCAGTGGGATGGACTGGGGGCCTCTGACAACGGTGCTTTATTTGAGCCAGTGGTTGCAAGTGTAGCCCGCTGGCACTTGTTTTTAGGGAAGGCACTTATTTATTTCATCTGACTAAGACCCAGACCAAGAAGGTGAGAAAGATAAAAGAGGGAAGGAAGGAGGAAGGAATAGGCAAAAGAACATTAACAAAGGGAGAAAGCAGAGATGAAAATGTATTTGCAAGAGTGAGATAAAGGAGCAGGAGGGGCATCGAGTGTTTGGGGGGTGATAAAAGAGTCATGAGGCCTAATCAAGATTAGGCTGTTTTGAGATTTGACATCCCCAACATACTTTAGCGCCTAGAGTCCTAGATCACTAGTAAAGTTGCTAGGCTACAGGCTACATGCCATTTTTAACCATTCATTACTAAGAATGTTTTTTTTTAAAACTTTTAATTGGTTTTATGCTGTAATTAGTATATTGTTACATAATAATTACATACACATTGGGTATCATCCTCCCTAGACCGGTTATTCTGGTGGGGAGGAAGTCAAGAGAATTAACCAAAAAGCACTTTTATTCAACCCGGAGGCTCAAGCAACTTGATGCTCCCTTCCACCCCTCCCTGAAGTGTCCATTTTCTGGTGTGTGAGATGTGTCTAGGTCAACTTGTTAGTAATCATACAGAACGTATTTGTTGGGCTGTGGAAGTGATACCTTGGTTATTTGAAATATGGCTGACATGAGGATCTTTGTCAATGGCATGCGAGTGTTGGGTGGCACGGTGGGTTTCATGGAGCCTATCTGTTAGTGAGAGTCTGAAAGGAGGTGACATCACTCCATGTCAGAGGTCATGGATGTGTCAGGGGGTGGTCACTGACGAGGGTGGGCCATGTATTTGGGATGCCTGTCTACTTTCATTCCCATGGTTTTAGAACTCCTGGACCATGGTTGCCCAGTATGTTGCAATGAGTGTTTTGCGTAGTCCCATGTTTTCTTCTCTGTGTTAAGCTGTTCTCTCTGCCTCAGCCCAGGAGACCACTGCCTGTTTAAAACCTGCTAGTGTAGGGGGGAGTACGAGCTTTCCACCGCGTGGTTATTGCTCGTTTGGCCAGTATTAATGACAAGGGGGGCCGACAATTTCCGTTCCCTCGCGGATCAAGAAGTTTTGACATTTTCGCGTTCAGCGCGGAACGCGAACATGTCGAAATTTCGCAATTTCCGCGAGCGGAACGGAAATTGTCGCCCACCCTTACATTGTACTACACAAAGTTTTGGATAATTAGGAAAACTCGGGTAAGTAACAGAGGCAGTATTACACTTAATGCGTCTGGAGATAGCAAAAGTGACACCTTCTGGTGAAAATCTACAACCTGCAAGATCCAGAGCACGGATATCAGAAACGCGCTTACAAGTAACTAAAAACATAATAACATAGTTAGTTTTGCCGAAAGCTGTTTGCGGGATATATTAGTATTGGAGGGCCAAGCCTCCAAGAATCACAAAACAGTAGAAACATCCCATAAATCAACGTATTTAGGGCAAGGAGGTTTTACCAACCGGATACCCTTGAGTAACTTGCAAACTAAGGGGTGTTCACCAGCAGGTTTGTCATTGATTGTTATATGGCCTGCAGAAATGGCAGATCGAAAATTATTAACCGTTCTATAAGCAAGACCGGAAGAAGCAATCAATGCAAGAAAATTCACAGTCAAAGAGATATCTGCTGAAGCGGGATCCACCTCCCGTTGATCGCACCAACTACACCATCGTTTCCAGGCTGTGGAATAATGTTTGTGTGTGTTGGGAGCCTCGCTGATAAATCTGGTAGCGTCTCGCAAAAGGCCTGGGATTTTCCAGCGATCCCCGAAACCCGCCATGCAACAAGAAGGAGTTGACCTGACTCTATCAATGGATGCGGGTTGTTGAGAGGGTCCAGCAACAGATTCCAACGCTGGGGAAGAAGGAGCGGCACTGCACAAATCATCTCCAAAAGAACCGGGAACCAAGCCTGAGCCCTCCAAAGAGGAGTGATCAGAATCAATTCCGACTGATAATGCTTTGTGCGTGCTAAGACCCTGGGGATCATCACAAACAGGGGAAAGGCATAATACAGATGAGACGGCCAGTCCTGCAGAAATGCATCCGTGGCCAGAGCTTGTTGCCTGTTGAGTCGAGAGGCAAACAGATCAATCTGGCACTGACCATAAAAGCGAGTTAGGGACCTGAATACACGAGGATGAAGCCTCCAATCTCTGAAATCTCAGAGGTGACAAGAGTTCCAATCTGCAATCTGATTGTTGCACCCCAGAAGATATTCCACAATCACTGTGATGTTTCTCTGAAGACAAAAGTGCCAGAAATCCTTGGCGATTTCTGCTAGAATCTTGGATCTTGTTCCCCCTAATTTGTTGACATACCGAACAGCTGACACATTGTCCATGCGGGGAAGTATGCAACAGTTTGTCATACGTGGAGACAGACAACGAATCGCAAATGACCCAGCCAGAAGCTCCAGATAATTGATATGGAGAGACAATTCGTCCTGGGACCACCGGCCCCCCCATAGTTACCTCACTGTAACAGGCTCCCCATCCCCACCGACTGGCGTCGGACTCTATCACCACTTCCGGAGACACTCTGAACAGGGCTCAACCATTCCAAGACTCCATGTGTTCTAACCACCACAACATCTCCCACCTCGCCTCCTCCGAAAGAGGAATCTGATCTGAATATTTGAGGCCTTTCTGGAGATGGCAGATTTTGAGTCGCTGAAGTGCTCGGTAATGGAGAGGACCCGGAAATATAGCTTGGATCGAGGAAGCTAGCAGGCCGACTATCCGAGCTACAGACCTCAATGATACAATCTGTTTGTGTAAAATCAATCTCAACTCCCTCTTGATGGATCTGATCTTCTGGTTGGGCAAGAGGAGTTGGCAAGTGAGGGAATTGACTAGAAAACCCAGGAATTCCATCGATTGAGACGGGATGAAAACCGACTTCTGTGGATTCACTACAAATCCGAATGACTGTAAAAGATCTATTGACCACTCCAAATGAGTCATTAACAGGCAAGGGCAACGAGCCATGATGAGAATGTCATCCAAATAAACAATCAGACGAACACCCCGGGCTCTCAGAGATTCCACGACAGGCCTCAGGAGCTTCGTGAAGCACCAAGGTGCTGACGAGAGGCCGAAAGGGAGAACTTTGTACTCGAACCAGACTCCCTGCCATTGAAACTGCAGAAACCGTCGATGAGGACCGTAAATGACAATCGACAAATACGCATCTTTCAGATCTAGACCATCCAGTCCACCTTCCTGAAGTAGGTCCCGCAGAAGATGGATGCCCTCGATCTTGAAGTGTCGGTAAACGACCCAGCTATTGAAGTCCTTGAGGTTGAGAACTAATCTGGAACCACCCCCCTTTTTCTGAACCAGAAAGATGTTGCTCGAGAAACCCTGAGGATGACGGGTGGTCTGAACTATGGCCCCTTTTTTCAGAAGAGAGTCTATTTCCATGGAAATGACATCTTGATCCGGAAGGGAAAAAATTCGGGGCGATGGAGGATGAGATTTAAGGGGAAAACTGAAGAACTCTATCTTGTAACCCTTGACAGTGTCCAACACCCATGCATCGCTCGAGATCAGTTGTCAACTGGGGAGAAAACATTGAATTCTGCCCCCCAACAAAACTTCTGAAACAGAGATCAAGCTCACCTGAAGCTGAGGAATCGTGATGTCCTCCTTGATTGCCACCATAACGTCCTTTCTTGAACTGGTTGCAAGTGGGATAGAAGGAGGATTTGTTGTTATATCCTGAGTCTTGATAACCTCCACGATGGGACTGAGAGCCATGCTGGGCGCCTTGGTGAAAACTGCGGCTGAACGATCGTCCCCTATATCGTCCGGCCCGTCCAAAAACCGGGCGAAAAGCTCGTCGAAGGCCCAGATTCAGAAGAGGACAAGTCTGCTAATTTCGGGTCCAACTTCAAAAGAATAGACCGTCTGCGCTCACATGACTTGGCACAATTGGCATTACCCAATTGACAAATGGCTGTCTGAGTCCACCCAATCAACTCATCTGGGTCAATGGTGGAGGCAGACTCCTTAGTCCGAAAACCCAGTTCCAAAATGTTTGTGAGTGGACCAAGCAAGTCTAATAACTTGTCCTGACAAGAGCGCCATGCTCTATCAATTCATTTTTTGGGGTCTTTAGCGTAGTTCATAAGGTAAGTCACCATGGTTGGATCCGCTAATTTATCAGCCAGATCTGGCCGAGGACATTCAGAACGCAAACGCGTCCTCACATCTTTGTCAGAAGGTTGACGAATATGGGACTGGACATATTTTTATTATTAATCGGGTTTATAAAGCGCCTGGTTACACTATACAGTGTGTCCCCGTGCTGTGGTGCTTGACGCTCTGATGATTACAGAGACCTATCCAGGCGGGAATAGATGAGTTTTCAGCTTCTTCCTAAACATGCCCTCAGAGGGATCCAGCCGAAGGCTCTCAGGGAGTTTGTTCCAGAGTTGGGCGGCCAAAAAGCGGAAGGAGCGACCACCCATCCTAGCTCTCCTCACAGCCAGGACGCGTACCAATCCCCTCCCCTCAGACCTCAGGTGGCGGGTTGGAACGTAGGGGGTAAGGAGGTTCAACAAGTAGGCAGGCGAAGTCCCCTGGATAATGCGACGACATACACATAACGCTTTAAACCAGACTCGTTCTCGTATAGGTAGCCAGTGGAGAGAGGCAAGAGCCGGTTTAGAGGCAGTTCTCCTCGGGCGCATCAGGGTCAAGCGGGCTGCTGTGTTCTGAACGCATTGGAGTCTCTTTATGCACCTTTCGGTGATACCAAGGTATAAGACATTCCCATAATCGAGACGAGAGGTCACGAGGGCATGAACTAGGGTCTTCCTAGCAGCAATAGGTAGTATATCCAAGGTTTTTCGGAGACTTTTAAGGGTTTCAAAACAGATTCCTGCGACCCGTCTGGTGTGATATTCAAAGGATAGGTGAGGGTCCATCCAAACCCCCAGGTTTTTGGCCTGGGCCCATGGCACAGGGGTAGGGCCCAAGTTCTGTGGCCACCAAGCAGAGGACCATACGGATGGAGCTCTTCCCACCACCAGTACTTCTGTCTTATCACCGTTAAGTTTCAGACAGTTTCTGTCCATCCAAGAGGCTAATTCTTGCAGGCACGCTACCAGATTGGGCCCTGCCGACTTCTGTTCCTGTGTCAAGGACACCACCAACTGGGTATCGTCGGCGTATGAGACGACTTTAATCCCAAAACCATCAGCGATCTCTGCTAAAGGAGCCACATAGAGATTAAACAAAGTTGGGCTCAAAATTGAGCCCTGAGGAACCCCCTGCTGCAATCCCATGACCCTAGAGTAGAACTCGCCCTGCCTCACCTGGAAGCTGCGATTAGCTAGAAATGATATAAGCCAATCTAAGGCCCTCCCAGACACACCTCCTTTCCTTAGACGGTGAACTAGAGTGTGGTGAGCTACCGTGTCAAAGGCCGCACTAAGATCCAGCAGGATCAGGGCGGCCGTTTGACCAGCATCCACATATTCCTGAATGGTCTCAGTTGCCAACAGAAGGGCCGACTCCGTCGAGTGGTGTTTACGGAAATCCGATTGAGTGGGGTGAAGGAGATGACATTTCCCAATGTGAGCCGTAAGTTGTTCATTTACCACTTTCTCTGCGATCTTAGCAAAGTAGGGTAAAAGAGATATAGGTTGCAAATTATCTAATCGCTCCGGGCCTAACTGTGGTTTTTTTGGGAGTGGAAGTACTACTGCCTCCTTCCAACAACCAGGGACTGTATTGGTCCTGAATGAGATCTCCAAGAGATGTCTGATAAAGGGCTCCAAGGTTTCTAAGCACCCCTTAAGCTTACTCGGGGAGGTCGGATCCTTTGGGGAGCCTGACTTGTTGCTCAGGCAGAACTTTTTCAGGATTTCAGGGGGAGGGATCACAAAAATCTCAAGTCTCTCATCCTCACCTATAGGTCTTGACACATCCAGAAGGTCCTGGTCGACCCCGGCCAACTCAGGAAAAGTGGAGTAGATAGGCACAACTTTGTCAGAGAAGAAATTCGCTATGAGATTACAGCGTTCAACTGGCCCTGCAGCAGGAGCTGCCACTATGTCCAAGGAAGAGATCTCCTTATAAACCTTGAATAATTCCCTAGTAGAATTCCAGCAGACCCATTTCTTTCAAGGTAATATTCTGCCTTAGTTTTCCTGATGAGTCCATGATATGCCTTCAGCACCGCTTTGTACTCGCACCTTCCTGGGGTAGAGAAGTCCTTCCTCCACTGCCTTTCAGCTCGTTTACAGTCTGCCTTAGCATTTTTCAGCACTGAATTAAACCATGGGGCAGATTTCTTTGCTCTCGTTAGTGTTTTCCATGACCAAGGGGCAGTACTATTGAGTGCTTCTGCTAGCCTCCTATCCAACTCTGAGCAAGCACTGTCAGCATCTAACCCCCCAGGCGGACCCCCTATCAGGAGGGCGTTCTTAAACTTGCATGGGGAAAAGCCACCCCATTTACTGTAGGTTATTCCCTCCTGCAAGTTCTCCTGCACCTTAGGCTTATGGTAATCAGTCCAAACCAAGGGCTGTGGTAGACCAACCTCTACCGCCTCCCAGTTAGTAAAAATGGGATCAAGCAAATGACCCTTCTGGTGCATGGGCCAGGTAGCACTAAGATTTAGCTGTAGTGTCTCGAGTTCCTGTTTTAGTGCTGCAGCCACCGTACATCCTGCATCTTCCAGATGTAGGTTCCTATTGCCCAACACAAGGAACTTGCTATACCGCAGGGCTGGTTGAGTGAGATATTCAACCAGATTAGAAATAAAACGGGAGGGGTAGCCCGGAGGGCGATAGACCAGGAGGCCCTTGATAATGCAGTTACTATCAACCGTGATGGTAAAAAGGCCTGCCTCACTGTCAATAAGAGAGATGGGTTCAAGGTGGCATTGGATGGCGTGTTTATAAATCATTGCCACCCCACCTCCTCTGCCCGAGTCCCTATCAATTTGCTTTACAGTGTAGCCATATGGAATCGCCTCAAGAAGTTCCAGGACAGAGTCCTCATCCAACCAGGTCTCTGTAAGAAACATAACATCCACCTGTTTGTCGATCAGGAGATCATGAATCTCAAGCCTGTGCTTCTTAAGAGATCAACAGTTCAAAAGACAGCAACTCAACACGGGCGAACCCCCCTTACTCTCGTATCCATAGTTGAACGAAAAGGCACAGTGCCTGCACATTCTACATGGGCCACCGACTTGCATGTTATGAGCACAGATATCAGCAGTATGGGGGCAAAGGGCGCGAAGGTCCTGGCTAGAATAGCAAAGTGTCAAGCCAAAACTACAAGGGGGAGTGGCCCCGAGCCCCGGACGGCTGCGGACGGGCGCAGACGGGCGAAGACGGGCTTGCCTTAGGCGAGCCTTCGGCGTGCCAGCGGCGCGCCCGCTGCGCGCGTCCGCTGCGTGGCCGCCGGAGCATCCGTTTTTATGTGCCCTACTTCCCGTCTGCCCCCGGAAGTGTCTTGCTCTGACCTGCTCCGCCCTCCACGCAACGGCACTAATTGCCGCTTCGGACGGGGCGAGCAGGAAGAATGAAGGTGCCAAGACAAAACCCCGCTTACTGAAGTCCCACAGGTAAGCCTTGCCTGCCTACGAAGTAGCAGCAGAAAAAGTATTTAAAAATACACAGTCACCACAGTCTTAAAAACGATAAAAGCACAGCTCAGCTGCTCATACCTCGAGCTGTCTCTGTCAACCCAAAGCGGCTCAGGGTACTGCCACTGCCCTGGACACCGCTGTGCGGCTGCCGGAGCATCCGTTTTTATGTGCCCTGCTTCCTATCTGCCCCCAGAAGTGTCTTGCTCTGACCTGCTCCGCCCTCCGCGCAGCGGCACTAATTGCCGCGTCGGACCGGGGCGAGCAGGAAGAATGAAGGAGCCAAGACAAAACCCCGCTTACTGAAGACCCACAGGTAAGCCTGCACTGCCTACGAAGTAGCAGCAGAAAAAGTATTTAAAAATACACAGTCACCACAGTCTTAAAAATACATACTCCGCTACCTCCGCGGACGGGAGCCAAGAAGAGGAATTAGGGTGCACAATTTCTGAAGGATCAAAAGTAAGTAGTTGAGGATGCGTAGGTACATCCACAAAATGCTCCTTACGAGCCTTCTTAGCAGGAGGAGGAGAAGCGTCATGGTCCGAAGACGTGCCAGAAGAAGTGTCACCTTCCTTCGTCTGGCGAGGCTGAGAAACCAGAGCCTCCTTAGAAGACTGACCATAGGAATGCTCATCAGAGAGAGCCTTGGCTAACTTAGCAAAGTCTGACTTATGAGGATTCGCAACCTTGGCAGCGGTCGAGGAAGAACGCCCAGAAGAAGTAGGCAGCCAGCCCTGTTGCAAAGCATAGTTAGACAGATGACGTTTCAAGGGCTCAATAGCGCGAACCAATGCTTTATTTACATACTGTTGAACACCCACATCAAGTGCGTCAACCAACTCTTGCTCCATGGAGCCAGAGGCCCCTTCATCATAATAATAATAACCTTCCTCTTCAAAGTATTCAGCCATAGTAACACAATAAAGTGCCAATAATGCCCACAAGAGGAAGTAGAAACACTGTAATCAAAGGCAATGCCAAAGGCAAATGAAAGGGGGAGTGGTAAAACCCCCAGGCAAGCCAACAAGACAGTTACAAAGTAACCTGGAAAAAACCAAATTAAGCGTGGAGGGAGGTCTTGCCAGAAAACCCACTCCAAGCAATGCCTATGCACTATTATGCAGCCCAAACTGGTAAATTGAACAGCTGGACGTAAATTGGGGCTTGGACAGGCTTGTGGGCAAAGAGCATATGAAGCGCTGCTCCTGCACAAAATTTGCGATGTTCGCAATCGATAATAACAAAGAAAATGGCCGCCACGCATGCGCGGTAACAACCGTGAGGTTCTGTGAGAATCGTAATGGTACTTTTTGGGTGTGTTCGAATATGGACGAGTTTGGTATCTACGAACCGCAAATGACGAGTTTAGTGGGTGTACGCGTTTTCGCTACGCTACTATGTACGGTTCGTCTTATTCCTGGGTATGTCCATCTGAACCTTTGGGTTCCATCTTAGGTACGGCATCCATTTTGTCTCTTGCCCTCAAGTAGCCAGCGAACGGACCTTGTCCGCTTTGTGACCCTGGGATTCCCAAGCTTTTGTGGAGGACACGTGTTCCTTTGAAGATGTCTTTATGATGAGGGGGTTGACACGGCAAAGGCAGATGGCTCCGCTCGAGGCTCATCTTGCCGTGCCAGTCTATTGTTTCAGTCATGCATGCATTAGGCACGAGTCCTTTGATCCTGCAATCGAGTTTCCGATATTGCTCTTTTCACTCTTTTTCCAATCTGTGTGCATCCTTGTTTTTCCTTTGCATCTGTTCCTGTCCCTTCTCCTAATTCGTTTACAGTCGGAATGGAATGTGCTTAATGTGGGGATAATGTGCTTTTACAGTTGGGAACCGGCAATGCTGCTGTAATTATGTTCTGGGCTTCTGAAACATGAATGCGACCCTTTTGAAGTTTACTGTGGGAACTGAGTTGTAACCTTTGTTCGTCATGTTGTGCAATGACGAAAATGTGTATAAAAGGAGCGATCCACTTGTGTAATTTGAAGCAGTCTCCCAGAACCTACACGTTGTGTACTTCTTGCGATTTCTGTATCCCTGCAGTAAATAAACGCTGATCTTTGACGCCGCAGGAAGTGTCCCGTGTCTCTGTGTTTTGTACGCCGGAACAGGTAACCCACGAAGGTTTCAGGTGTTGTCCCCTGGCACCTGGAATAGCCCAGTCCTTCAGTTGGCGCCCAACGTGGGGCGACATCAGCGGTACCGGTCCAAAGCCCGACGATCGTGAGGAACTTCGTGTGAAATCTCCGAGGGAAGGTGCACCCCGCTTCATCGATCCAGTTGTCGAAATAAGTGGCCCGAAGACTTTTCCCGCGAAGATTCCCGCCTCCTGACGGCTGCGACGGACTGATGCCCTGACTGTCGACCTGTTTTGGCGCCTGGCGTAGTCCTTTGTACGGCGAGACGATAGACGGGCCTTCCTGGTGACGCCATTGCTCTTTCGGTTAAGTATTTGTGGGTCGCTCCCAGAGTTCTTGGTTAAACCTGGTTGTTTGCATGGTTCCATTGCATTTGTGGTTCTTAGTTGTTGGTTCTTAGTTGTTGGGTTTTATTTGACGATTGCCATTGCCAAAAACCGAGGGTCTTGCATTTTTTTGCGAGGACATCGTAATTCGATAGCCCTTGAGGTTTGTAAACTCGGTTAGTGTGCACGATGCCTGGCCGTAGTACTTTGTTTGGTTTCCTTAAATGTTGCAGCACGGATTCACGATTGGAGGATTCATGTCCGATACCTCCAGTTGGAACTCCAATTTATGAGCTCTATAGTCGCCACGGAGTAGGTCCTATTGTATACAATGAATATTGGATTCGTTACACTAAAAATGATGGTGTTCTTAGTTGGCCATCACATGGTAGTTTCAAAACTGCAATATTGGATAATCTTGAAGCTAAATTGTTTAAAAAGAAGGTTAGGCCGGCCATGTTTGATTCCTTTCGGTTATGGCGTAAAGAGGCCAAGCAGAAAGAAATCAAACAGATTAAGAAAAATAAGAGAGAAGGTGTTATTACGGTGATGCAAAATGCAGAACAGTATCAGCGAGACAAAGACGAGAAGGAGCAGGAAGTTTGTGCTAGACTTCATCATATGGCGGTGGATAAATGTTATCCGGTTTTACCGTCTAGTTCTGATAAGACGGGAGAAGAAGCGGTAGAAGATCCCATATTGTCTTATCTATTGAAATCACCACCTCCCTATGCACCAGATACTGTAGGTCCTGTGATTCCTCCTGTTCCTCAACCTGTTGTTCTGGCGGCTGCTGGTCAGCCTGTCGTTCCTCCTGTTCTTCCGAATACCCTTGTGCCACAAATTGTTCATCCTCCTTTACCCGCTCTTTTTCCTACTGCTCCTTTGTCAGTATCTCATCAGCCCAATCTTGCTACTACTCCCGTTATCCCGACTACCGCTACTGCTTCTACGTTTACTCCTAATGTCGTTGCTCCTGTGCTTCCTTCTTCTTCTCCTTCCGTTCGTAGTCGTATATTTAATGCTGTCGCTAATCTCTATTCTCCACTTTTCGGACCAATACTCGGGTCTGATCTTTCTGATGTCGCTCAGAGGCGCAGTCAAATTGCTGATGGTAGGGAACGTGAGTCGTTAGGGAAAATGGCGCGTAAATGGATTAGGCACCCTGCGAAGTACACTTCGCGTATAGTTTTTGAGACATTTACCCAGTTCAATGAGCCCACACAAAGATTCGTGTTCGAGGAAATGTGTAAATTCTTGACAGAAGAGTGGGATAATGAGGAGGTAGACAATGTACCGCCCGAGATGACTGAGCTTCAGAATCAGTTTTCGACAGGTATGATTGTGGGTGGTAATGTCCGACGTGCTTTAGAGCGTCTGTTATCTTTTCGATCTACAGTACAACCTCGAGCATTGTTTAAGGACGAAACTGAGGAGCGGTTGGCTCAACCTGGTCAGTATCCTATGCGGGAAGTTCCCCCAGTATGGATGCCAGGTGATCCTGCTGCTAATCCTGTTATTCCACCACACTTTCAGAGAGTTTGGATACACCTCCCGTGGAAGCGATTGGAAGTTTTGCAGGTAAAGCAAACTTTGCCTGATCCCCGCAAAAATCCTGCAGGTTATTATAAGGAGTTGTCCCAATTAGTGGATGCTACTGTTATGAACCTTGCCGATATTGACATGTTGTTTGGTAACGTAGTCCCTCAACCGATTTGGGCGAAAATCCGTCAAGAGAATCACGCAGCCGAGTTAGGCGGTGATTGGGCTGCTCTTGCGGCGGCTGACGGACGGCAAGTTGGTGGGGCTAAACCTGAACAGATCATTGAGAATCTGCCCCAGAGGATAATTACACTTATGAAGACACTTATGCCAGCAATACGTGTTAATTGGGACAAATTGTCTGCGTGCAAACAAAAGAAGGGTGAGAGTGTCTCCGATTTCTTTACGAGATTTGAGGAGGCATTTATCGATCATAGTGGTCAGGATATGAGTTCTGAGGGAGGTCAGCGATTGTTCGTTGATAAATTTGTATCGAATTTGTTGCCTGAACTAAGCAACAAGTTGAAGAATTCTGAAAGTTCGTGGGCCGTTTCTACCACTGCTCAGATATTAGCCACGGCCCAATACTACGAAAATAGAGAGAAAGAAGAAAGCGAGCGCGCAGATAAGAAAACGAAGGATCTTAAAACTAAGGTCTTGTTGCAGCAAGCGTATCCTCCGCGCTCGAATCAAAATGACTCGCAACAGCCAAATCGATTACAATCGCAGTTTTCTAGATCGCAGTCGCGTACTGACTCCTCTACACCTCGCTCTATGTTGGGGTATAATCATCATCATCAAGATATCTTTATTTCGGCAATTTGCCTTAAAAAGTACATATAAAAATAAATATATATACAGACAAACTTGGCACAGAATGAAATATATCATTACAATACATTAAGTAGTGCATAGTCCCCTTCTCCTGTTCCACATTGCAAAGAGGAATTTAGAAACTGCAAAGACTATACATTCAGATGTGTCTGTTTTTAAAATTCTAAAAGCATGGCTACATTGCCGAAAACCCATATTTTTGCAGATAGGCACTATCCAGTGCTTCCTAGCTTTTGTGTATGCAGGGCAAAAAAATAATACATGGAGCTCATCCTCTTTAACACAACTGCAGCCAGGGCAGGTCTCAACAGAATTTGATGCCCAGCTGCTAGTGAAAGCTCGCAGAGGTAGTGTGCCGTATCTCCATTGCAAATATAGTTTTCTTGATGGTATAGGATAAATAATATCCATAAAATTCTCAAATTGGTAAAAATCCTTGACACTTAAAAAAGATTTAGTTAAAACTCCAATATTAAGGGCAGTCTGCACTCTGTTTTGTTTCTCAGCCACATAGATCTTAGTGAGCATCTTCCGTGAGATCATCTTGCAGCTTAATTCCGGTTCATACCACATGTCACCCAGCCCGAGTTTGATGCACTGGGATTTTATAAACACAAACCAAGGGATTTTTAGTACACAGTTGCTTGCCAGAATTTCCTTCAGCTCTAATCTATAATACAATAATTCTGGTGTAGTCCACAACCTGTGCCAGTACCTAAGAGGCTTCAAAGCTAGTTCATCATCCATCGACCTCAGATTCAGATCCATCCTCAAAGGATGCATCGGGGTACTCTGTGGGAGTGATAGTAACTGTCTGATGAACTTGTTTTCAATTTTGAGAAGTTCCAGCCCAGGTAAGTGCCCCCAAAGTTCTGCTCCATATAGAATTGCTGCCCTGGCCTGGCTCTTATATACTTCGAGCGGGGGTTTAATTGGTTTGTATGTGGACGTGTTGGAAAACTTAAGGATACCCCCAGCGTACTGGGCTAATTTCAGCTGCGCCTTAGCAATTTGTGGAACCCATGAAAGAGTTTCGCTCAGCGTTACTCCTAGATAATCAAAAGTTTTTACCCTTTCCAGATTTGATGAATCAAGTTTAGGGTTTGGCCGTGTGGAAGGTGAAGGGTTAAACACCATATACTTTGTTTTGTTCACATTAATTTCCAGGCCTCGACCTCTACAGAAGTCCTCGAAACTGTCAAGGACACGCTGGATTCCCATTGGTGATTTGGAAAGTAGCAGGGTGTCATCCGCAAACATGATTGCTGGCACCCTGCTACCTGCCAAAATTGGGGCGTCATTGTTAAGGGCGCTATTAAGATGGGAAATCACGCCATTGACATATAGGCAGAACAGGGTAGGTGCTAGAACGCACCCCTGTCTCACCCCTCTGCCAATGGGGAACTTAGAGGTTAAAGCCCCGTTCTTCCCATGACGCACCTGGGCAAAATTGCCCTCATGCAACTTGATCAGTATTGTCAGGATTGGTAGAGGTACCCCCAGACTGACCAACACACCCCAAAGTTTCCCTCGGGGTACTAAATCGAAAGCGGAGCGGAGGTCCACGAATACCATGTAGAGGCTGCCACCCTCAATCTTTGCTGTTTTCCAGAATAGTAATAACAAGCGAAAGATTTGGTCCATGGTAGAGGTGTTCCTCCTAAACCCCGCTTGGTATTGGCTCAGTATAGCGTGCTCCTCCATCCAGTCCTCAAGTCGTTCAAGGATGAGCCGCGCAAAAATTTTTTGCGGAACATCTATGAGGCTGATGGGTCTGTAATTAGCCGGTAGCAAGGGGGAACCCTTCTTGAAGATGGGAACGATTTCTGCGCCCAACCAAGTGCAGGGCACGTTCATTCCTCTCAAGATTGCATTAAATAAAATGCATAGATATGGTCCCCAGATCTCCATTTGGTGTTTAAAGAGGTCTCCCGGCAATTTGTCTAGCCCAGGGGCCTTGCTAGGTGGAATTTTCGAAATGGCATTAACAACTTCCTCAGGCGAAAACTGTATGCAATCATAGGAGTCATTCAGTGCTGGTAGTGCCGGATATGTGTCCATATCAACTTCGATAGCATACAGGGCTCTAAAGTGGTCTTCCCAAATACTAGCCTCTATATTAGGCTCAGTGGCCGGTTTAGGATCCCCTCTTCCTGTGTTGATTATAGACCAAAATTTACGGGCATCTCTCTGTTCTAGAGCACATGACAGATCGGTCCATTTTGCATGGTCCCAATCCTGTTTGGCCAACTTCAGCATAGCTTTATAGTGAGTTCTCTTGGTGGCGATAAGGATCTTGTCGTTGCCTTGCTTTACAGCCCGTATCAACTCTTTTTTTGCCTGGCGACAAGCATCATTATACCAAGAGGAAAGGGGGGTCCTGTTCTTTCTTTTGGTTGCTACTGGATTAAACATATCTGACAAGATACTAACCAGATTCGTATGCAGGGCCTGCAGTTTGATATTAAAATCTGGAGAAGGTTCTTGGGTTATTAAAACATCTAATTCGATAAAGCACGGCAAGACTGAATTGTACAATCTTGCCAGGTCCTCAGGGGATGCCTCCACCTTGTCCCACTTGACCCTGCGCCGGTCATTGGTTAGGACTAACCTGTCTACTTGGGCGTCTCTGGGTCCTAAATCCTTCGGTTGTGAGATCGGAGAAGCCAGCTTCAGCCTCAGCAAATTGTGATCACTGTCGTCCCTTGCAATAATCTCAAGGTCGATAACCTTTGACCACAACTGTGTCCGAACCATAATGTAGTCTAGATGCGATTCGTGGCCCTTTTTGTTGTATGTGCACCTAGAAGGAGTATCTGAATTGGTGCGTCCGTTGCAAGCCCTGATTGAGTGGCTTAGTGCGAGGGCCGTTATTTGGACCGCTAGAGGGGACCAGGACCTGGTGTGAGGAGATTGGACTTGCGGAATGGACCAGTAATCATCCTCAGTTGCAAGTGCACCATGGTCCATCCCCGGTAAGGGTTCAAAGTGGCAGTTAAAATCTCCTGCTACTAGTAAGGACACATCCGTAGGGATGGTGTACAAAAAGTTTGATAGTTCGTCGACCGTAGTAGACTCACTAGATAGACTGACAGGCCTCGAGTAGACATTCACAACAGCCATCTTAAAATTATTGGGCCATTTCAGGATTACACACTGTATATCGTCCGAGTGCGTGCTAACAGACTCGGCTGAACAGCCCAAGTGAGTTGCCACCCATATGGTAAGACCCCCAGACGGTCGACCCTTACCCCCCCATCGTGCAGGTATATGAAAACCCGCAAATCCCATTCTCCTTTCCTCAGTTCTTGCCCAGGTCTCCTGGAATAGACATATGTCCATTCCATCGATAAACGTTCCCCATTCGCCGCTCGCTACTTTACTATGTAGGCCCGCAACATTCCAGGACGCAATTACCATGGATTCAGTGTTCGTAGGTACCCTGGTATTACAGTCGCTCCTAATTATAACCGTGCTGTCACATAGGTGCGGTTCTGTAACCTCTTGCACGTCTGGACACCTAGCATCAGATGTAACCTCTTGAAGTTCAGGAGGGAGTTCAGCAGTATGGGTGTGTTTCTCTATGATAGTAGTTGAGAGCCCATCTATTATTGACGGGCCTTCAGCTTCATTGACAACCCGACTTTTGCTGTTATTCTGAGTTTGACACCGCTCCCATTACCCGACCAAGTCAATCCACTTGGTCCAGACAACTGTATCTGTTTTGTGTAAATATTTTGGGGGGTGCTGGTGGATGGTCAATTGGAGCCCTTGATGGCCTTGCTCCTCCTCTATGTTGTACTAATGTCCAGCCATTCTCCATAGCATCCCAGCGGGTCGGTGGATAGAAGTAAGACAGCGGGTGAGTTTGGATCAGTGCACCCTGTCCCTGGTACCTCCAATTGCAGATATATTCAGCAGTTCGGGGGTCTTTAAAGTTTACTAGAATACAATCACCTTTGATGTTTTTAGGGCCATGACCCACCCACGATGCTCTGCGTACCATAAGGATTTCGCTAGTAATGCGTTCGGGAAGTGGTCGGTTTTTATTAAGCCAATCTATTACTTTATTTTTGAGGGAGGGGTATGATTCTATGGTTGAGATTGGGAGCTCGGGGACTCCAACCAAAATTGCCACATAAGGGCTGCATTCTGGTGGCAAATCTATGGTACATTCCTTGGGGAGATGCTCCTTGCTCTCCATCTGATCACCCTTCCCTTCATTTGTATTGGCATCCCCCCTCCCCATTTGAGTGGTTGGAATAGTGGCTGGGTTTGTTGCTGTTGGAATTTTTGGAGGAACAGGCGTGTTGTTAGTTAGATCTAAGTCAGACTGGAGACACCCATTTTTAGCAGGAGGAGGGCATGGATTAGGTATATTTGGAATTAGCTTGCTCTGTGTATCCAGCGCCACCTGTTCTAACCGTGAAAGCTGCTGCTCAATACGAGACAATCTCAATTCCAGGGGATTAATAATAGCACTCAGAAGAGCAGTTATAGTGGCATTTGTCTCTGCTGGGGTGTCATGTATCTCAAGTGGGGTTTCACTACTAATGGGAGTTACTGCCCCAGTTCCTAAGGGTATCGGTGGGGCCTGAACTAAAGCAGCTGCGTGTTGGGCTGTTATAGTTGAATCAGTTGTCATCTGAGTACCCGTATGACCTTTGGCAAATTTCGCTTTTTTTCCCCCCGCTCTCGGCGCCATAGTCAATTTTCTTTTTGGCATCGCTCCCTCACGTCTTTCTCGCAACTGGGGGAGACTTAACCTCTCAGGTGAGCTTAGCATTGTTGACGCTAAAGTAGAATCTAGGGCTTGCTCAGATGGGAGGGGCTGCAATGGATCTGAACTACAGGATGCATTGTCCATGCATGAGGGGCAATTATCTGGCATTACTCTGCTAAGAGCATCCGGAGTGCATACATTAGCAATATGACCCAAAGAGGATCTTTTTGCAAACGCTAAGTCTTGGGAGACTCTTCTTTCCATTAATATTATCCCCTGATCTATTACGGAGTTTGCTCTTGTTATAAAATTGTCCAGAGTTCCTGTTAATACAGTCCTGCTTCTGGTTGATGGTGCAGCCATGGTGCGTTAGTCAGGGAGCGAAAATAACAGTACTTACAATCCTCCTCGAAGCCGATACAGCAAGCAGTATCAGGGATGACAGAGGGGTGGCCCGGTCCGGTCTTGATCGTGCTTGAACGGGCTTAAACGGGCCCGCCCTTGGCCCGGGCTTCGCCCGGCGCGTCCCGCGTTCTGTCCCCCGCTCCCCCGAGGGAGCCTCGTCCTTTTGTGCGCCTCCGGGCGCGTGGGTGTCGTCACCGGCCGCTGTGGTGCCTGGGAGCTGTAGTCTCCCCGCTCTCGGCCGCGAGATGGAAACAGCGGCGGCAGGGGAGACACCAGCGTGTGGGACCCAGGAGCAGCGGCGAAAATTACTGGCAAGGCGGACGGGGCACCAACGGAATCCCCAGCAGGTAAAATCGGCCTCAGGTTCTGTCCCGCTCTGTTATCCTCTTAAGATAGAGTCTCTGGCAGTTTGAAGCTTTAAAGTTTATTGTGTGTGCCACTTTATTTGGAGCAGTGCTTTTACTTAATGGTGGCGCCAACCCCAACTTGCAAAAAAAAAAAACCGAAGACTGCACAATCCCCGGTGCACTAACCCTTCCTTCTCCACACAACCGACTAAGTCCTCGATTCAGCGCTCCTGAACTACGGAGGCGGCAAACCACGCTTCGCTCCCTCAACTGGCTTCAGCCTGCTGCAGCGTCCTCCGTCGGCACCGGTGATTCGGACCAGCTGACACGCCTCCTTGCAGCTCAGCCCGGCTTCGATCTCAGGGCTCTCGATTACAGCTCCTTCAGTTTATTTTTTTCATTTATTTTGTACAATACTCCATCGTACAAAAATCCACTCAGCTACGCGTCGCTATATGCCGCTTCGATATCCACCCGTGCTTAATCTTTTAGAAGTCTCCGCATATGATTTGCCGCGAACAGAGAGGAGCCGCTGTGTGAATCGATCCAGGGAGGAGACGAACTGAGGGACACACTCACAATCCGGCGATGAAACAAAACTTGCTCCCGCCGCGTTAAACACCGCCAAAGGTCTGGTAACTACTGCCGCTGGTGGGGGTGACGCTTGGCGTTTTTACTGCGTACACAACCGAAAGCTCCCAGCCGTTCACCGCCCTCAGCTCCTCAGTGTCCTTCCAAGCACCATCAATGCGCATATTGTAGGGGTGAGGGCCATTTGAAGTTTAATTGTCCAGTTTTGCGTGACCGAAACAATGGTGTTTCGGCTCGAGGAGGTCGTAGTGGTCCTCAACAAGCGTCACGTGGTAGAGGTCGTGGTGTTACTCAGAATAAGACTGAGCGTTTTGCCACTTCATCAGACTCGCAAAATTGCTTTGATCGGCGCGATCCATCGTCTGGTAGATCTGCACAGTATCATGTGGACGACTATTATGTCGAGCATGACGTTGATGCTGACGGTAATTACTAG
Source organism: Triturus cristatus (assembly GCF_964204655.1). Classification (NCBI taxonomy): domain Eukaryota; kingdom Metazoa; phylum Chordata; class Amphibia; order Caudata; family Salamandridae; genus Triturus; species Triturus cristatus. The sequence goes on along the minus strand of NC_140593.1, from coordinate 257,227,749 downwards.
GACAGCCATAGACAAAGGAAGGGAGTAGTATCAGTTCCGGTTGATCAGAGAGGGCCTTATGTCGCAGTTACCACATTGGGCGTAGTTGAGCCTTTTCTGTTGGACACTGGTGCAGCGAAAAGTTCCATCATGCATTCGAAACTCCCTGGCGCGCCTTTGTCTGGCTTAACGAATGTTTCCGTTGGATTCTCTGGCGCCCCTGTTAGCAATCCAGTTTCTAGCCCTTTGCCCCTTACAATTGGGTCTCGTGAGTTAGAGGCTCCTTTGATTTTGACTACTGGATATGGTGAGAATCTTTTGGGTCTGGATTTGTTGAAGCGGTTATATGCGACTTTGTACTGTTCTCCTGCGGGAGTGGAGCTTACGTTGGGTCAGAGAGTGATCTCTCCTATGTTTTTGTCGACTGATAAGCTCCCACCAGAATTGAGTTCTCTTCCTGAGTCTTTGTGGGCAACAGGTCCCAATGATGTGGGCCTGCTGGATATACCACCTTATGTTGTTCAATTGAAATCCAACGTGCGACTGCCACGTATTCCCCAGTATCGTATCTCTCTTGATGGAGAACGAGCACTATTAGCGATCATTTACGATTTGATCGATAAAGATGTCATTGAAGAAACTCGGGGTAACGTGTGTAACAGTCCTGTGTTACCTATTTTGAAACGAACTGATCCATCCAAGCCTCCTGTGTATCGTTTTGTTATTGATTTAAGGGAGGTAAATAAATTGTTATTCCACAGTTTCCCGTGGTGCCTGACATTACAGCTTTGCTGACTCTGATTCCAGCTTCTGCATCATGGTTCTCGGTAATTGATCTGAAGAATGCTTTCTTTAGCATTCCAATTGCTGAGGAAAGCAGAGATCTATTTGGTTTCTCATTAGGTGGTCGCAGCTTCAGGTTCAAACGCGCACCTCAGGGCTACTGTGAGAGTCCATCGATCTACAGCCAAGCTCTTAAGAGTCAACTTGATGCATTTGTGTTACCGGCTGGTGCGGCCTTGATTCAGTACGTTGATGATCTGTTGGTAGCTGCTGACACTGAACAGATTTGTAGAACTGCTACAGTATCACTGTTACAGCATTTATGTGACTTACATCACAAAGTGTCACCTTCTAAACTACAATATTGTTGTCAAGAAGTAAACTATCTAGGTCACTTATTGTCAAAGGCGGGAAGAAGGTTGACCCCTGAAAGAATCGCAGCAATTGCTCGAATGACTGTGCCAACAACTCAGAGAGATGTGCGCGCCTTTCTCGGTATCACGTCATACTGCAGGCAGTGGATTCCGAACTTTTCACTGTTAGAGAAGCCATTGATAGCTCTCACGTGCAAGGATGTTTCGACTCCTTTGCCATGGACGGAAGAATGACAGGAAAGTTTTTCTGAACTACGTGATGCGCTGTGTTCGGCTCCTGTGTTAGGTACTCCTGATTACAGTAAGCCATTTACACTATACGTTCACGAGAGAGAAGGTTGTGCGTTGAGTGTTTTGACGCAACAATTTGGTGGTAAGCAGCGTCCGTGTGCGTATTTTTCCGCGACTTTAGACCCGGTAGCTAGAGCGTTGCCAAGTTGCTTGAGAGCGACAGTGGCAGCTACGGTGTCTATTCGACAATCCGCAGGTCTGGTCATGGATAATATGCTCATCGTGATGGTTCCGCATGCAGTTGACACTCTTCTGAATCGGACAAAAACTCAACATCTGACGAGTGCAAGGTTGTCCGGGTATGAGTTGACACTGTTGGCAAGTCATATACAGATCAAGCGTTGTAATGTGCTGAATCCGGCGACATTGTTGCCGACTAATATGGAATCAGATGATGTACCACCACATGATTGTTATTTACGAACTGAGGAAGAAACGAAGGGTCGGGTGGACCTGAAAAACACTCCATTGACAGACCCCGATGGCACTTTGTATGTTGATGGTTCATGTTTTAAGTTGCCGAATGGTGATGTGACGACTGCGTATGCTGTAGTGACGTTGAGTACGGTTGTGGAAACTGCGAGATTGAGTCAGAATTCAGCGCAAGCGGCAGAATTGATTGCGTTGACAAGAGCGTGTGTTTTATCTAAGGGAAAGCGAGTGAATGTGTTTACCGACAGTCAGTATGCATTTGGTGTTGCACATAGTTTTGGACGATTGTGGAGAGAAAGAGGATTTATGACATCGCATGGTGCGAAGATCCAACACGGACAGCTCGTGAACGATCTTTTGGATGCACTTACATTGCCTAAACAAGTGGCGATCATTAAATGTAGTGCGCATCGAAAGGTTACGGATGACGTTGGTCGTGGTAATGCATTTGCAGATGAGATTGCTAAAGAAACGGCTAAGAATCTTGCAACCCGAATGTATGTTACGAGTTCAGTGAGGTGGCCGACGGAGACTGGTATGTGTGAAGACACTGTTGAGAGCGTGAAAGCAATTCAGAATGAGGCCACTGAAACTGAAAGGATCAAGTGGAAAGAAGGCACGGGAAAGTTAGACACGCATGGATGTTGGGTTGACTTGTCAGAATATCAGAGGTGGATGTTACCGGATGCATATGTGCTAGCTGTTGTGACTATGGCTCATGGCTTGTCACACATTAGTGCGAAAGGTATATGTAAGTTATTGTCCCCTGTATGGAAGAACGATGGTATTGCTAAATGTGCTGAGAGGGTGGTTAAGAGTTGTATGGTGTGTTTGATGCATAATCCTGGCAAGGGCACCCCCACTCCACCTGGTCATTTTGCTCCTCCTGCCTGTCCCTTTGAGGTTATCCAACTGGACTTCATCCATATGGAGAGATGCAATAATCTGAAGTATGTTTTGGTTGTGGTTTGTGCGTTCTCCAGATGGATTGAGGCCTATCCTCTTAAGGATAAAACTGCCCTGTCCACAGCGAAAGTCCTACTGAAGGAATACTTTCCTCGGTATGGAATGCCACGGATTGTGTGGTCAGATAACGGAAGCGAGTTTGTGGGAAGTGTGATGCAGAGTGTGTGTAAGGGCCTTGGAATTCGACAGAAATTCTATAGCGCCAATCATCCCCAGGCAGCGGGTTTGGTTGAAGGGTACAATGGTACTCTGAAGCTGAAACTTGCGAAGATACAAGCTACGACTGGTTTGTCATGGCCTGATGCCTTGCCTCTGGCTCTCTTATCGACCAGAGCGACCGTGCACTCTCGAGTAGGGCTCAGCCCATATGAGATTGTGTTTGGACGCCCTACGAACATTTGGGGAGTCCCGAGGCCCAAGGCCTTTGATAGTCTTGAGTATCCAATACTAATTGATTATCTTCATGATCTGACTGCTAAACTGAGGTTAATTCATCAACAGGTCTTTGAAGCTTTACCGGCACAGACAGAGGGTCCTGGACATTGGCTTCAACCGGGTGACTGGGTTGTTACCCGTAATTTTGGCAGAAAACGTAACTTGGAGCCGAGATTCGTGGGTCCCTACCAAGTGCTGCTGGCTACAAGGACTGCAGTTCGGTTGGAAGGCAGGAAGAACTGGGTTCACGCCACCCATACCAAGAAAGTTCCGATCCCTTTACCAGCAGACAGTTGGGTGAGAACTGGTATTGCGGCAACGGAAACCGAGACCCCTCTATGCTTTGTGCCGTTTAGTGATGCTCAGCCTGTAAGAGACAATTCATTGCAGCCAGACACATCTGTTGAGTCGTCAGTTTTGGAGAACTCAAGGTCTGCATTGTCATCTGATCGACTGAACACTGTCTCACCAGTTGAACAATTATTTGAAGAGCAGACTCGACCTGGAAGAAATCGATATTTTCTTCGCCCACGTGACAAAGACTAATAAAATTTTTCTTATATTTTCCTTTACTGTTGCCACGAACATTAAGAACAATTACATCCTTTTCTGATTTTTGAGTTCCTTTTTATGTGTGCTCTTTACAGCTAAGAGATTTTTATTAAGTTGAGTGTTTGTTTAAGAAAACCTATCATCCGGGTTAACCGTAGGGCCGTGCGGGTACTCCTTTCTGTTTAGCAGGTTCCTGACACTAGGTTGGTTACTTTTTGTCGACTCCTGGGAACTCCTGGGAATTGATAATCGCTACTCAGAACGAAGTGCGTCAAGGACGTCACGGACGGTTTTTAGAGGATGGCATTCTCTAAGCTGTTGGAAGTAGAAAGGATGTCGGCGCAAAGATCAAAATTGCATAAGATTATACGGACAAAATGTTTTTTGTTTCAGGTATTCCTGCTGTTTCTGACTGTATCTATGCTATTGGTGGGTGGAGTGTATTTTGGAATACAGTCGTTATTGCCTTCCATTTCACCTACTTTTTCTCCTAAACTAAGTGCTGTTACCACTGTTTCTCCACATTCCTTTCATCCTCTGCCCCAACATGAACAGGTTAGGCGTGCGGAATTCATGAATAATTCCTTCGTTCAACTCCTACATCAGCATCAGTTGGTGATGAATACTACCAATTGTTGGGTGTGCGGGTTAATGCCACATACCATGGATAGGGGTATTCCGTATCTGGTTCTTCCTTATAGCTCCCAAGGGTCAGCTCGAGCATTCCAAACTATGTTCCGTAGTGCACTAGATTCCTACCCCAGTCGAGAGCCACGTTCTGCAAACTTCGGTCCTGGTCCGTACCACAAGCCTTTGGCGATAGCGATTGCTGATTTAGATAGAGATATTTTTGATGCATCGCTTATTCCAGAGGAAGAGGTGCAAGCCTATAAAGATCTGAGTGAGGCTGAGTATAGTATGTCAGTGGGTGATAGACAGCTTAAGAGCTCGTCTCCAATATGGATCGTACCCCACCTCGGTAACTTCTTCTTGAAAGGTCTTGGTCGAAATCCGAGAGCACAACTTAGGAAGAGTGCTTGTACTGATACGTATGTTTTACCAACGCTCTCTTCCCCTGTTTTCTTGACTGCCAAGGGTACCTATTTCGTATGTTATGAGCGTGCATATACATGGTTGCCCCGTGACTTCTCGGGCACCTGTTATATTGCGAATCTTTTGCCACCGACTTTTACAGTTGCCTCAGACTATCACAAGACTAGAGTTGTGAGAGGCGTTATTAGTGAAGAGGACACTGCCGGTCAAGAAGCAGGAGACTTCTTTAAGGGTTTCTTGCCGTTTTGGGGACCTATGGTTAATAGTAGGAACCTGAGACAGTTGACCCGTGTAGTAGAGTCGACTGCTAACATAACTGCGAGTGCTCTTGGTAATCTAACAGCAGAACTTCAGGCGGATAGACTTATGACGTTGCAGAACCGTATGGTTCTAGACGTTGTTCTAGCAGATAGAGGTGGTGTGTGCAAAGTGATCCATTCGAGTTGTTGCATTTTCATCCCTGACAACGCTCCAACTGTTTATCAAGCCATCTCGAAGTTACATAAGATCTCCGAGTCCATACACGTGGACGAAGGTGGTTGGACACTTCTAGGATGGTTTTGGGGCCTGATATCAACTTGGGGTTGGAAGATTCTGATGATCGTAGGGGTTGTTGTAACGTTTTTGTTCACGTGTTGTCTTTGTGTGCAGTGTGGTCCTGCCTTATGTGGTCTTTGTGCCACAACGTGTATAAGACGGCCATCTGTTACCAAGGAGACATTGATGGATAGAATGATGTTCCAGCAACATCTGAACGATTTGATGAATATCGAAATCGATTCTGATCTCGACTAGTGCTTGCCTACATGAGGGCAAAAGGAGCGTCTGAGGTTCCGTGAGAATCGTAATGGTACTTTTTGGGTGTGTTCGAATATGGACGAGTTTGGTATCTACGAACCGCAAATGACGAGTTTAGTGGGTGTACGCGTTTTCGCTACGCTACTATGTACGGTTCGTCTTATTCCTGGGTATGTCCATCTGAACCTTTGGGTTCCATCTTAGATACGGCATCCATTTTGTCTCTTGCCCTCAAGTAGCCAGCGAACGGACCTTGTCCGCTTCGTGACCCTGGGATTCCCAAGCTTTCGTGGAGGACACGTGTTCCTTTGAAGATGTCTTTATGATGAGGGGGTTGACACGGCAAAGGCAGATGGCTCCGCTCGAGGCTCATCTTGCCGTGCCAGTCTATTGTTTCAGTCATGCATGCATTAGGCACGAGTCCTTTGATCCTGCAATCGAGTTTCCGATATTGCTCTTTACACTCTTTTTCCAATCTGTGTGCATCCTTGTTTTTCCTTTGCATCTGTTCCTGTCCCTTCTCCTAATTCGTTTACAGTCGGAATGGAATGTGCTTAATGTGGGGATAATGTGCTTTTACAGTTGGGAACCGGCAATGCTGCTGTAATTATGTTCTGGGCTTCTGAAACATGAATGCGACCCTTTTGAAGTTTACTGTGGGAACTGAGTTGTAACCTTTGTTCGTCATGTTGTGCAATGACGAAAATGTGTATAAAAGGAGCGATCCACTTGTGTAATTTGAAGCAGTCTCCCAGAACCTACACGTTGTGTACTTCTTGCGATTTCTGTATCCCTGCAGTAAATAAACGCTGATCTTTGACGCCGCAGGAAGTGTCCCGTGTCTCTGTGTTTTGTACGCCGGAACCGGTAACCCACGAAGGTTTCAGGTGTTGTCCCCTGGCACCGCTGGGCCTTAGAATAGCCCAGTCCTTCAACCGCCTGACCACAATGGAAAAAGAACTACACGATACAGTACGCGCATAGTCCTTTAGCCCCGCACTCTCACTCAACCAGAAAAACGAGCGCAAAGCTCCCAAACCAGGGAAGTGACACACGCTCCCTGCAACGAACACCAACCGACGATCCAGAAACAGGCAAAACGAAAAATACAAAGCGCGGTGAGCGCCGCACGGCGAGCAAAGCCGAAGTTGGAAACAAAGCAATAACCACAGCAACGCGATGCAGGTACAACCCTCAGGACGATAGAAACACACATGCACAATATAGCAATGAAGCGATATCAAACGCGCTGCAAGTCAAAGCGACAATGAAAAATAATGTAACTTGAAAGGCAAAGCACTTAACTGGCTGCGGAGCAGCAAAGAAAGAGGATATAGTATTCTCTTATGGCCCTTTTATAGGGGTTACTCTATGGTTGTCCGGTGATACCCAGTATGCTCATGGGTATTGTAGTGTTATTTTATTTTACTGTTATCTGATTGGCTGCTGAGATTTCTAGTAAAGAAATGACAAGCATAATGGGAGCCTCCGGTCCTGACTTAGAATTTGGTGCAGACGGGCTCATGACCTGATTAGGTAAGCGGTGCTACTGCCTCCTTGTTGGCTTGTTTATTTTGGCATGTATATACAGTGCAGTATCCCTGAGTATCTGTGCGTCTTTCCCCCTTTTTCTAGTTCGACCTGAATGGTGGGACAGGCAATTTTATGACTGGCCCTCCGCTTACACTTGCTCGAAGTTGGAGCAGGTAAGGGTCTTTCTTGTTCTTGTGATTTTCATGCAATTTTTGTGTGACATTCCGTTTTATATTTTGCTTTGTTTCAATTGCAGTTTTTGCCTGATCCAAGGGCGATTTAATGAATGTTTGGCCCCGCGCAGTAACAATCTCAAGACCATACTAGTGATTTACATGAGTTGTGAATTCTAGTGGATGTGAGTATATACCCACTATATAAACTATATAGATCTTTGGCGGTTGTCCTAATTTATTAATTTGTGCCCCCCCCAAATCTCCCCTTCTTATCTTTATAAAGGTCCTTCTTCCTTCTTAATTTAATTTGAGCAGTAGCGGTTCCTGGAGGGAGTGCTGCTGGGCAGTGAGGCAGGGAGGGGGAGGGGCAGGGTGGGGGGTAGTAAACTGTGGATTATGGCCGAACGGAGGTAAGTATACAAATAAATAAATAAAACAAATTTCATTGCACGTGGCGCATCGCATTTGGGGATGCAGCGCGCGCAATGAAGTTTGTTTTATTTATTTATTTGTATACTTACCTCTGTTGGGCCATAATCCGCAGTTTACTACCCCCCACCCTGCCCCTCCCCCGCCCTGCGTCACTGCCCGGGAGCACTCCCTCCAGAAGCCGCTACTGACTTTGGGACTATCATGATTTGAACAGTTGGAGCCTGCCTATTCCCATGCCTTGGACTTAATAGATGATCTATTTCATTGGTTAACTTATACATTGATTGAAGAGATATCATTTCTTCATCTATATCTTTCTTTTAAGTTTTTCAGTTTTTTTAGGCACACTCTTGATTAAGGTTTTCTATTCAACATTTCTAATGACCTGGTGTTAACATCAGTTTGCCTAATTTTTGCAATACACATTGTCTTGGGTATTTTTTCTGAACCTTAGTCTCCTGTCAGTTTGGCTGGTTGTTTCTCTGGAGTTCCATTTCTTCTGTTCTCTTCACATTGGGTGATGGGCATCTTTCACTTTTGTTGTTTCGCCTTAAGCTATCTTGATTGATCTTTTGCTATTATATGACCCCTGGAAGATTTTGAGATATCCCTGTCTCATATTTCTCTTTGTTTTCTGGAAATTATTATTGGAACTCTTTATTGGACGCTCTGCTATTTAGTATTGTCTGTGCTGATGATGACCACCAAATTTTAATGTGGTTGAAAGCCGTTGATGCCTTCATGTGGCCCTGATTGTAGAGGACACATTCTTTGCTATGTTTTGTTTTTGTTTTGTACAAACTACATATTTGTTATATTCCTCAGCCTCGTCTTCTGTCTACACAGTGCATTGTCTGAATGGTTGTTTGTGTAACTTATTGAGCGCAATTGTTGTTTTTGTCTTATTAAATACTTGGTATATATATATATTTGTGAATTTGTGTACGAGTATCATTTGTTAGAAAGCTATTCACAATTTTACTTTTACAAAACTGTTTTCATTATTGTCTTGTTTTTCTTTATTTTATTAATTTTAACTTTCTAAAATTGGCATTTTCATAATTGTAATTAAAAATCCCACTTTACCATCAAAGAGGATTTTCATTACAATTTCATGGATAACAAACATGAAATGGCCACCTGGTCTCAATCAAAGATTAGTATTTATTAATTGTAATAAAGCAAACCAATGTAACCCAATCGGGCAGCTAGGCCTCTTAGTAATGAAAATAAATGTAAAATATTTTCTCTACCAGGACTTGTAATACTTAAAACTACATGTCCAATCTTTGCAAGTGGTTTATATTGCCAAGTCCAATTGAGAGCTTAAAACTGCACCCAGTATGTACAATGGCAGGCCTGGGACATGTTGTAAGGTGCTACTTAAGTGGGTAGCACAATAGGTGCTGCAGGCCCACTGGTACCGTTTAATTTACAGGCCCTGGGTATATGCTATGCCATTCTACACTGGAGTTATAAGTAAATTAAACATGACAATCAGGTGTAAGCCACTCAAACCATGTTTGAGGGAGTGAGCGCAAGCTCTTTAATACCGGTTAGCAGTGCAGTGGTAAAGTGCACAGAGTCCTAAGGCCAACAAAAATGAATTTCAGCTCCAAAAATCGTGGTTTGTAGGCAAAAAAGTTGGTGGAAGACCACCCTAAGGCTGACAGGTCAGGTTCCAATGAGGCTGGTTACGGAAGTTACCAGCCCCATCGGAAATATAAGTTTAGTGGGAATACGTCTGGTCAAAGTGTTCCACCTACAGATTTAACCTGCTCAATGGAGAACGTTTTCAGGTGAAGTACAGAGGAAAAACGCTTACATTGGCATGGTAGATCCAATTCCTGCATGTATTCTTTTTTTCTTTTGAATCCTTGATACTCTCCCTCAAATTATCCCTCTGCTTTTTTCCAGGTAACGATAAATCTGTGAGAAAAGGGGAATAACAGTGCTTGTTCTGGCCCACTCACTCCGTCCATCATCGCCTTTGGTTTTGCTTTGTTCGCCCTAAGTTGGCAGGGTATGCCCAGACGTGGGTCCCTTGCTCACTTTGGCACTGGATTCAAGCTAGCCTGGCTGATGACGGCTGATTAGCCAGAAACCGGTCCCAGGATGCTTGTTTCCGGTCCAGGGAAGGCATGGCTTGGCAGTTCGGGCTGAACCGTTCCCATGAGGCACAGGATCAGACTGATTTGCATATGGCCAAGTCTGAACTGGGGTGGCGGAGTGAGCTAAAGAATGATGATGGATTAAACCCAGATCAGTTGACTTGGGGGTGAGTGCTTGCGTTGTTCAACACTCCGTCCATCCTCCCTTTGGTTCCACTCACGGAGCGAGGCAAGGCGAGTGATGGGAGGAGAGAATAGATGAATATTTACTGAGAATTGAAAATCCAATGTTTGAGGAAAATTGAGAACAAACCGAGCGAATGATGGTAAACCTGCCTGGAAATACCTTCCAAAACAGACAATTAAATGAAAAGATCAATAATTACCAAACAATCCACATTTATGAGTGATAACTAAAAGAATCATCCACTCATTATTCCTGTTTATCAGGAGTGAGTGCATGCAAGCGGAGCTCTAACACAATACCGTAATGTGGCACTTATACACTAATCGAATACTTATGTGACAACCTGTTTCAACATTTATTTAATATTGAACCAATTTTGCTAACTGAAAGCGCAAATAGCCCAAAGATGTGCTTAAATGGATCAAATGAGGTGTGACTGCCATCTTCTGGTAACCATTAATATAGCTGGAAAGCCAAATTGAATGCAGTGATAACATGATAAGCCTAAGTGAATTGTAATAACTCACAGAAGACCATTCGACATGCACTTTTAATTCACAAACTAAGACTGGGACTGATATTTGAAATCTGCCACTGCTTCTAAGTTGATGTGTAAAAATACAGATCATGTCGCAGTGAAATATCTAATGAGGGCTATTTAATTCGATTACATCATTTTAGTGGAGCAGCACAGTTTAGTGCCCGCTCCTTTAATATGGAACGTATATAAGTAACGTTTGTTTAAGTGTATTAGCACGTGTGCATTTTATTAATCATTTTCAGTAAATGGATGTATATTATTTTTGTAATGAGAGCCAATTGTATATATAGCTGTATTATAATAAGTGTATTCACCATGAAAGGAATGGATGCTTTCTTTAAAACTATTTGATATAATCACTTATGCTAACTGTATCTATTTGGAACCTGTTAATCTAGTGTTAGCCTAATCTAACCAGGCCTCACTGCACATGCTATGTTTTATAATAGGTTTTGCAAATGAATTGTTTTTCTCTTATTTGCAGGTGTCTTATCTATGTTCTCGTTAGCTTAGAATAGGTTAATTGTTCATTATTAATTATTGATACTGGATATGGAGACTGAGGCGGTGGGAGTGATGCTGTTGTACCAGGCAGACCAGACTTATGTTACATCCAAGAATGTCCAGGTAAATACTTCTTTGATGAAAGCTAGGAAACAAGGGAGTCTACCTGCTCTCCAAAAACACTGTCTTTTGATTGGTTTGTTCCATGAAAGATGATAAGGAAAAGAGTTCTGAAAACTTCATTCATGCTTTAATTGCGTGTTCTTTAGAACAGCAGACAAGATATTATCCTGACTCTGCTGAGATAAGACCTGTTCTCTATTCTGTTGATTTCTCCAGCCAGAGGGTTAAGTTCCATACTTGAATACCCATGACCTCATATATGGGTCTTTTGCCGTAGGGCAGCGTGGCAGGCCTTGCTGCTGCTCTGCCCTATGGCAAAGAAAAGGGCAGGAATGCGCTGTATCTATTAATTGCAGTGCATCCCTGTCCTTTTCCCTGCGCCGGGCACAATGGGCTGTCATGCACCAACGCAGGCACCTTTGCACGATGGTGCAAGAGTGCCTGCATTGCGGGGATGATTATTTAGGCTTTTCCCTCTTCTATGATGCTACAGAATGCAGCACATATAGAAGGCCCCTGGGGAGCTGTATGTTTTTGGTGCTGCCTCAGAATTACGATTTCTTGTATATCTAGGGCAGTGTCAACAAGCCCGCGATGATGCTAAGAATGTAAGATGCCCCCAGCAACACCCATGGAACGCCGCTTTCATGCAGCTTGTGTGAAAGGGTCACATATTTATAAGGACATGAAAAGCCACGTAACGTGGCTTACCTGGTGATATAAATATGATAGAGGCACATTGCGCCACCAGAACGTCAAAAAAGTGATGTTTCGGTGGCTCAATAGTGCCGGTAGGGCCTCCGGCCCTCAGATTCTGTCTTTTAAACCTTAAATCTGGTTAATCGGATGCTGGAACATTCCTCATAGAGTTTCCCTTTGTTACTTCTAATACTTTTTTTAGAATAGGGTTGGTCCTTTTGGAACCTGCTTGGGTCATATTTTGGTCACTGTTTGTTATTCCATTTTTCGGAGTCTTTTTGAATATATACATATACGTTTAGACTGCATAAACCCTTAAATATGTATATTCTTACTATATCATTTTTGCTAATTGATTTGATATGGAACCTGAACTAATTTTGCAAATAAAACCCTTAAGGTTTGGGCACCATCTTCTCTGTTGTTAATTGGGAGCCATACTAGTTTCACTGTACTTGCAATTTATTTTCAAGTTTAGCTCTGTTCTCGCACTTCAAGTCAACAATAAAAGGTCCTTACGACCAGTGGGGGATTTTATTTGATGATTTTCCCAAGAGACTGAGATGCAAGAAACCCAGCTCTACCATTAGTTACGCATAATTTCAAATATTTGTTAGGGTGAATATGATTTATTTAAAATATAAACTACTGATTCTTCTATCCTTTTTTATCACACACTGATTTTGCTATAATAGAAACGAAGTTACGAAACCCCATTAGGGCTATTAACAAAGGTAACAAACTTGTGATTAACTTACATGTGTAATTTACTCTTACACGTTTTTATAGATTTACTACTTTTGGCAATCCACAAAATCTGAGTGTAAAGTTACTCAAAAGTATAGACATAGGGGCAGATTTATATCGGACTTGCGCTACTTTTACGCTGCCGTTGCGTCACTTTTGTGACGCAGCAGCGGTGTAAACCCTGCGCCATGTTGCGCCCCATTTACAACGTGACGCATCTAGGGAGATGCGTCACATTGTAAAGCTTGCGCCACATGTGGGCGTACCTGCACAGGGGGGGCGTTCCGGCGCAGGAACGCCTCCGAAAAGTGGCTGAGTGAAATCTACAAGATTTCACTCAGTCACTTTTCCGGCCATGCTGCGTCAAAACCCTGCGCCTGCTTGAAGCAGGCGTAAGGATTGACACAGCATTGTAACGATAGGGCACCCCGAGCCTTATTGGAGCTGCGTCGCACTTGCGATGCAACTCCAGCAATGCGCCAACCTTCCACCATCAGATGCGTCACGCATCTGTTTATCCTTGCGCCACCATGCGCTGCATTGTAAATGCGGCGCATCTATTGTGGCGCAAGGGTAAACTTTCGTGACGCATCTTTCCTGGCGCATCCCTGCTGATTTGCAGGGATGTGCCAGGAAACATAAATCTGCCCCATACATTTCTCCAGGCCCTAAGAATGGAGGGGCTTATCTAAAAGGCGGCGATATAAAATTATCGCCGCTTTTGCGGCCGTTTCGGCCGAAAAGCGGCGATAATTTTATCGCTATATTAGCAAGGTCACGCTATGGCGTGAAACCTTGCCTTTGCACCTGAATTCCTAACGCCCATCTTTACATCTCTAATGAGATGCAAAGTGGGCGTTCCTCCCCAGGATAATGTGAGAAATGTCGCTAAGCGACATTCCTCCTATTATCAAGCCTCACGCAAAGCAGCATAGTGACAAGAAAAGTAGTGATAACCTCTGTTATCACTACTTTCCTTACGCCTGCTTTGAAACTGACTTAGCCATGATATCCTATGGAAGGTGGATATCATGGCTAAGTATGTGAGGCCCTATCAGCAAACTATCGCCAAACTTCGTGGGATTATCGCTGGGTTTCCAGCGATAATCTCACGTTTGGCAGTTAGCTCTAGGATTTTTATCTCAGCGATAAAAATCCACGCTAGCCGGCGATAATTATCCTAGCGCAAAGTGCGCTTAGCGATAATTATCGCCGGTTGTTGCTGATATGCCCCGGAGTTTGTCCATAATTATGAAGGTATTTTACTATTGCAAAAAACAAACCAGTAGCAAGTCCAGCACCACACATGGCCAACAACTGATACTTCAACACTCTCCCATAGAAAACTATAAAGGTAGGAACTTAAGAATAACACTACATAGGACATAATGTTAAATTGATGTACACAATTTTATATAGGTATAAATATAAATAAGTTTAATTTAATGTTGAAAAATCTAACAGACGTAAATATATTTATCATTTAATTATAAAATACCTAATAACCTTTTCAAAACTATTATCAAAATATATTCACATTACTTTTAATTAGTACTATACATATTTTATTCCCATAAGGCAAATGGCAACCAACACTGATGAACCAACTAACTGCGGTTTTGCTGTACCCAATGCTTCTCCTACAATGGCTAATCCTGAATAAATAGCTAAAAATTGCAACTCTAGTGTTGGCAATATTTCCACTTATGAGGTAGAAATCCCCAGAGGTTCGATAACGCCGAGCAATGGCGTACACAAAGGATTGTCCCTGATTTCATGGAACTTGGCAGGGATTCACTCCAAACTTTTAGATCCAGGTTGGCATGCATTCACAGAAAGTAATGATATCTGTATTTTTCAGGAGACATGGGCCGTGGGCAGGGTATATATAAATGGTTACACAACTTACAGTGCTGACGCAATTGTTCCTAAAAAATCAGGTAGAGCTAGCGGTGGACAGGTAGTTTTTGTGAAGAACACCTTAGCGTGTAAATACAAACAGTCATCAATTAACTCAGCTGATATATTTGGGATCCAGCTCACCTTTCCCACAGGATTAATCCTGACTGTGCTTAACGTTTATGCAAGGTCAGAATCCCATTGTAATGAGTTCTTGGTGCTATCCCTGCTAGATAATTAAGTTGGAGTATACCAAACCAACTCTAAGTGCTAGCGGCTGGGGATTTCAATACTTCTTTAGAACCTTCCCTTTTATTAAACACCCCTTTCGAGGAAGAGGATGAGATTTGGGGTATAGCAAACTTGGTATCGACCACTGGTAACTATTGCTCCACAGCTGTGTCCCTCCAGCATGCATCTTTGGCTATGGGAAGGAGCCTGAGGGCTTGCAATAGGAGGACCCCCTCAGATACGAAGAGGCAGCCTACTTCTAAACGGGGCCCCAGATCTAGTGTGCTTGCTTACATCTTAGTAGACATCAGTATTTGACCACTAATTGAGAATATGGTGATTGTCCAGAGGTCTGATAATTATCATAATTCCCTGCTTTTAAGTATGGAGGGTGCCGCTCTTGAACGGAATTCACCTAGCCATATTTTAACGGAACAGGAGTCTCTTATATCTAGCAACTGTAGAGGAGTAACCTGGACTAGTGCTCTTGCCAATAGAGATTTTCACTCAAAGATCTATGAGCTATTTGAGTATTTTCTGTCTGTCCTGAATAGTGCCCATTTTTTAGGGGCAGCATTATTACTATCAATTCATAGGGATTTTTACAAGGCCTTGCAAGTGTTTTTTTCCAAACATGTGGCTCGTAAGAAGCCTATTGGTGGAATAAATAATAAATGGTACAAATGTATTTGTAAATTGTAAATCAGCAAAATGGGTCCTAAAAATAGCAGTTACTGAGCGCAACCAACCTGGGATAGCTCCGGCATGACGCAGATATATGGCTGCACTTGCTAGTGCCAAGCGGGATGAAAACTGGCAAAATTTGCTATCAGCAGCAAGGACTAATGATAACCGCTCATTTTGGCACATCATTACACATGGAAGCTTGGAAATTATTATGACCCTTAGCTACCACATCCAGCCGGAGGTATGGGTTGGCAACTTCTCTATGCTATACGCCAGAGAAGAGGATTAGCTGCATACCAACCACTAGTGCTAAATTTACTACTCCAGACATTTCTTCTCCTTCGAACACAATTAGTGCTGTTGGTCTTTAGCCTGGATCACACTGTATCAGCTGACTGAAAGCAGGAAAAGCCCCTGGGCCTGACCGGATACAAGGCGATTCATATAAATCTGAACCTATGGTATGGGCTCCTTACATAAATCGTTTGTCAAACTGTATATTATCAGGAGGGGATATTCCAACAACCTGGAAAGGGGCAGAGATAATTATTATATATAAAAATGGAGATACATCAATCCACTCCAACTATAGATCGATCAGCTTGATCTATAATTTGAAAAAGATTTTTGTGAGACACGTCCTCGATAAACTCCAAGCTTGGATAGATGATAATGCAATCTTTTCTTCCTATCAAGTGGGCTTTCAATCCAAAATAAGTACATGTAACCAGGCCTAGATCAACCTGTAGCCTTCATCAGTATGAGGTTACTTCCACGGGAACAGAGGTGGAGTGCTATTGAGGCATTTGCTGTGGTCTGGGCACTGATGAAGCTGAGACCATACTTGTTTGGGACTCACTTCTGGGTTCAGACCACAGGCCCCTCAGATGGTTGATGCAGATGAGGGGTGAGAATCCAAAGCTGTTGAGGTGGTCCATTTCCCTACAGGGGATGGACTTCACCGTGGAACACCGCCCTGGTACAGAACACACCAATGCTGATGGTCTGTCCAGATTTTTCCGCCTTAGTGATGAGAACTCCCAGGAGGTAGGGTAGTTCGCCCCACAATTCAGCTGGAGGGGACACGTGTTAGACCTGGCACCATTGGCATGGGTCTCCCTTCCATTTTCTTTTGCTGCTGCCTCATATGTATTTGCTGGTTTTAGATGCTTTGGGCACTTTGCCACTGCTATTCAGTGCCACAGTGAAAGTGCTCCCTATGATAAATTGATGTATGGATTAGTGACTCCATGATTGGGTTATTTGATTTACTGGTCAGACTCTAGTACAGTGCACCATGGGTGCCCAGGGCTTGTAAATCAAGTGCTGCTGGTGGGCTTGCAGCACTGGTTGTGCCAGCCACGCAAGCAGCCTGTAAAGTGTGTCTCAGGCATGCCATTGCAGAGCCTGTGTGTAGTCTGGTACAAGTCAATTGAAAGAAAGTAGTTTGTTCTGCTTCCAAGCTGGAGGCGCGCACAGATATTCTAAGACCAATAGGGGTCTAGTTCATGTTGAATATTTCCAAAAGAAATTCTTTCAAAGTCGTAATGTTAATTGACATCCTTGCATTTATTTGCATTCATTTCATTATTTCTTCATCGCAAATTCATTCTTTGCTGAAATATATGTACTTTACAATTTTACAATCACCCAATGCATTTCGGGTCGATAAGTAGACCCTTCCTCAGGGGTCTGTGAATGGAAAAGACAAAGAAAATTTTCAGGGCTGCTCAGCCTATTCCAAAACTAAGTTAGTACAAATGCTAGTTCAATGCTCTGGTTGTTACATGAACAGTCTATTACATGTACCTCGCTAATCGTAAAAGTCACACATCTCTAAATTCAATGGCATTCAAATGTTATATTGAACTGTCTGAAAAACCAGTGTCATTTTAAACAAAAAAACGAATTCAAACAACCTCCTCAGGTCTAGCGGAATGGTAACTGTTTGTTGGAAAGTGTATAATCAAACTATAAACCGGTGCTTTCAAATCCTTCATATTTTATAGTGTCCTCTTGTGCGATTGATTATTTGTAAATGCGTCTGCTTAGATGTATGAATATTTAAGCGCATTAACATAACTATTCTATGCTCGCGTATTTCTATCTGCACTTACTTCCTTGTGTAAAATTGCCGCGTATCCGTCTTCCAATGGGGATCAGGCTTGTAAATTTCACGTGTCTATACTATTTAAACGTATCATGATTGGTTCAAACACGATGTAATAACGTTTCTCCACTCACGTGATTCTATCTACACTTACTTCCGTATGTGAAATTACCACGTGTCTATCTTCCGATAGGAATCAAGCTTGTACAAATTAACATGTCTCCACTTCTCAACTGAACTCTAATAGGTTCAACCGCGCTATGATGTCGCTATAGAACCGATTAATATTGTAACAATACGATACTACTAAGTTATTTGTGACTGTTGATCTCAGTGAATGATGACATATTGTAATTTCTAAACGCCCTAATATTTTAGAAAAATACACGTAAAAAACTCAAGAGTTGGATATTTAAAATCTAACCTGGAACATATCAAGAAGCTAACATAATAAATGAAAATGCGAATAAAATAATAAAATAATAAAGATGATAACATGATAAAAAGGTCTTCATGAGTTCAGCCATATTGAATTGGGATGGTGATATGATATTCTTGCAGGAGTGCAATACTTATTTCCTCAACAGATGATCAAAGAAAGCATGATAATTCAATCCTATCATTAATTCCTTTCGGTTGCATGCTGTCCATTTTCCTGATCCAAAAATATTCCGCTCTCAATCTTTGTTTGTGAGCAACCATGGTTGGGTGTTGTCGTACTTTGCAATTTGGGACCGCGTAGGAGGCAGGGCCCTACCCCTGTCTATCCCGGTATTAATGAACCGCGGATGGTTAATGCGGTACGTACAAGTGTTTTTTGTAACGTTTTAGTTATGGATGCACTGTGTATACGCTATTTCACATCACTACGTGGGTTCCATTTTGTATCGGTGGCCATCTTATGGTTGCCCTCACATAGGCTATATAGCATGAAGCGAATACTGGCCTTTTAGAGCACATGTGCCTTTCTTTGACTTTTCTGTGACCTGGGCAGCTTGGCTCCGCTGCCCCAGGTCAAACTGGTCTCACGAGTTCCCCGTCCTCTGGCCACCTGTGATTAGCATCAGGGCTTGACACACCATAAAGTCTTTTCATCCTACACGAGCCTCCAGCTAATCTCTTTCACACCTGACTGTTCCTGCTTTATGGCTTGTTTCCCAAACAGGAGATGCTCATGTTTATTGGGGCCTATCGATATCTGATGTGGGATCTGAGCCTTGCTGTGTAAATAATTGCGGGCTGGCTTAACTGGAATGTGGGATGGTCATCATGACTCTGCCTTTTCGTTTGAAATGTATACATGTAATAGCCATATCGTAAAACTAAGGAATGTATGCCTGAGGCAGGATATTCTGTATTTAAGAAGCAGCCCGTTTCTGTGATTTTCAGCAGTCTTCTGAGAACATACACGCTGTTGTACTTCTAGGATACCTGTGATTGGTCTGCAGCCAATAAACTGATCTTTGACTTCACCCAGAAGACTCTGTGTTTCTGTAGGTCTGAAACAGGAAGAACCCGAAGTCATAGGGTGTGTTCCCCTGCACCGCTGGGCTTAAAATTCCCAGTACTTCAGTGTGGTTTAATCACTTCCAATATCGTGAATCTCAACTGTGTGATATTGTGACCTGCTTCTGTCCAATGTGTGGACAATGTCGATTTCTGATTCTTATTTCTGATGTTGCTTTTATGTTCTGTTATTCTTGTTTTTATCTTACGTTCCGTTTGTCCTATGTATAACTTCCCACATGGACATTTTATTCCATAGATTACTCCTTTGGTATCGCAAGTGCTTGAATGTGATAAAGGAATCCTTTTGCCAGTCGTTGGATGGGTGAAGTATTGGCCAATCATCACATTATTGCAATGTGTGCAATTTTCACATCTCCTCATTCCTTTGTGTATGATCTTTTTATTCTCTGTGTATTGGCTCGTCATTAGTTCTTTTAGATTTCTAGATCTTTTGTACGCAAATGTAATTTGATTTGCTACCAATGGTCGGAGATCCGGTTCTTCTGTAATGAGAGACCAGTGTTTTTTCATAATTGTTGTGATTTGAACAGTTTGCACTGAATGTTTCAATACACACACTGTGAGTTTTTTGTCTGTTCTTTCTTTCTTATTGAGTAAAGATCCTCTGTTCATGGATAAAGCTTTCATTTTTGAATCCTGGAGTATTTTTTTGGGATATCCACGTTTCATGTATTTTTGGATCTGCGTATCGATGGTGGAGGACAAATCATTGGGGTCTGATGTGATCCTTTTATAACGAATGAATTGAGACAGCGGTAAATGTGTCTTCAATGAATGGTGATGAAAGCTTTCAAAGTGGAGACCACTGTTTCTGTCAGTATCTTTAATGTAAACCTTGGTGTTTATTTGACCATCCTTTATAGTTATTTTTACATCCAAAAATGCCAATTCATTTCTGTCCATTTGATGGGTGAACTTGATCCTTTCATGCACTTGATTCAGTGTTTGAATGTTTTCAACAAGTTGTTCTTTAGCTCCTTTCCATATTATAACAATATCATCAATGTATCTTTTAAATACCATAATACCACTTGTCCATTGTGGATTGTTCAATATGTAATCATTTTCAAACTTTGCCATAAAGGTATTTGCGTAGGATGGTGCCCCCGCAAAACCCATCGATGTTCCAGATGGTTGATGCAGATGAGGGGTGAGAATCCAAAGCTGTTGAGGTGGTCCATTTCCCTACAGGGGATGGACTTCACCGTGGAACACCGCCCTGGTACAGAACACACCAATGCTGATGGTCTGTCCAGATTTTTCCGCCTTAGTGATGAGAACTCCCAGGAGGTAGGGTAGTTCGCCCCACAATTCAGCTGGAGGGGACACGTGTTAGACCTGGCACCATTGGCATGGGTCTCCCTTCCATTTTCTTTTGCTGCTGCCTCATATGTATTTGCTGGTTTTAGATGCTTTGGGCACTTTGCCACTGCTATTCAGTGCCACAGTGCAAGTGTTCCCTATGATAAATTGATGTATGGATTAGTGACTCCATGATTGGGTTATTTGATTTACTGGTCAGACTCTAGTACAGTGCACCATGGGTGCCCAGGGCTTGTAAATCAAGTGCTGCTGGTGGGCTTGCAGCACTGGTTGTGCCAGCCACGCAAGCAGCCTGTAAAGTGCGTCTCAGGCCTGCCATTGCAGAGCCTGTGTGTAGTCTGGTACTGCCATGTTGACTGGCCAAGTGCACCCCCTTGCCAGTCCCTAAACCTTCCTGTTTCTTCATATTAGGTAGGCCCAAGGGCAGGGTGCATTGTAAGTAAAAGGTAGGACATGCCCTGGTGTGTGTGGCATGTCCTAATAGTGAATTACAGCCATTTTCGTTTTTCACTATTGCAAAGCCACCTGTTCCCCATAGGCCAGAATGGGCGGCAGCATGTCCAGCAACCTACGAACTCTTTCCCTACTGATGACGGAGGAATCCAGAAACACGTGTCTATAGATACGCAACAAAAAATATGGCATTAGCCAATTATTATCTGAACTTTGTACTGAGTGAAAAACTTTGAACTACATCGACCAAGATGCCTGGAGGTAATGATGCTGAGACGTGATGACAGTGTGCTCCTATCCCCTTTGATCATTTAAAAAGGCTCCCTCGAGCCGCCTGAGCTGACGAGCTTGGGAGCGCCTGCTTGCCCTGAGTGGAATTATGCCTGTGAAAATTAAGCGGCAGCATGTCCAGCAACCTACAAACTCTTTCCCTCCTGAGGACGGAGGAATCCAGAAACACGTGTCTAGGGATACGCAACAAAAATATGGCATTAGCCAATTATTATCTGAACTTTGTACTGAGCGAAAAAAACTTTGAACTACATCGACCAAGATGCCTGGAGGTAATGACGCTGAGACGTGATGACAGTGTGCTCCTATCCCCTTTTACCATTTAAAAAGGCTCCCTCGAGCTGCCTGAGCTGACGAGCTTGGGAGCGCCTGCTTGCCCTGAGTGGAATTATGCCTGTGAAAATTAAGCGGCAGCATGTCCAGCAACCTACAAACTCTTTCCCTACTGATGACGGAGGAATCCAGAAACACGTGTCTAGGGATACGCAACAAAAAATATGGCATTAGCCAATTATTATCTGAACTTTGTACTGAGCGAAAAACTTTGAACTACATCGACCAAGATGCCTGGAGGTAATGACGCTGAGACGTGATGACCGTGTGCTCCTATCCCCTTTTACCAGAATGGGCTGTTTGATTGTAAAATCTTATAATCCTAACTGACCCAGGGAACATGGTAGAAATTCGAGTTTTGTATGCCTGAACTCAGGATGATACAATACATCTTTTAGTGAAGTTGGTTTTAACATTCAGTGCTTGAAAATACCACTTTTAGAAAGTAGGTATTTTCTTGCCTAACCATCCAAGCCTGCCTCTGCTAGGTTGTGTATTCTTTGTCTGGTTTGTGAGTGACAGGGGCTGGGGGTTCCAGGAGACAGGGTGAGTCAGCACATGGCTGAATAGAGAGATCTACATGGAGAGTGGTGGGAGGAGTTGCACCTGGGTCTGAATAGGTCTGTGCCTCCTACAATGCTGGTTCCACCTCCTGTGGTGCATCTGATGTCCCTGGCCTACGCTGTCAAAGGAAAGAAGGAAGTCCTGTAAACAAAGAGCTCCAAGACTTCACAGAACTGGCTTGAACTAGGCACAGGCCCTTCTGCCTTCAGAGACAAAGTATTTTGGTCTATAAAAGGGGGGACCCAGACCCCAGAATTTAAGATCACTTTTGGGAAACAAGAAGAACTTTTGCTGAGGAGAAGAACCAGAGGGAAACTGAAGGAGGAGACTATCCCTAAGCTGAGTGCTGTTTGGGGGATTGGCCTGCAGTGGTTGCCTGACTGCCAAAGAAAGGAGAAAGGAACTTTGTGCTACTTTCATCAACTTGTAAAGGATCTCCAAGGGCTTGAAGACTGAGCTTACCTCCTGCTGAAGTCTCAGGGATAACAAACTTCACCAACCAGCTCCCCTGCATTCCCTTGCTGGGAATTTGAAGTGCCTACCATTGTGCTGGGCTTTCTGAGAGACTGCGTGTCGCTGGGAGCTGGAAGCTGGAAGCGTGACTCATGGAGAAGAAGCATGATGCCGCCGCAGCCGCTGTTGCATCGCATCACCGGAGAAGAGTGTCGCCGTCGCAACAGATGCCGTCGCATCACCGGAGAAGTGTGTCACAGGGCCTGTTGCGGATCAGAAGATTCACAGAGTCGCCGCACAGCCGTCGGGCGTGCACGCATTCCCTCTTCGTTGTCGCATCAAGAAGAAGACGCCATTTTGTTTCATTGCACCGGATCATCATCACATCGCAGCATTGCTGGTTGCATCGCCACAGAAGCGCGGTAAGAAACCGACGCATCAGCTCCTTACGCGGAGAAGAACCGATGCATCACCTCCGCTCCGGTAAGGAACCGACGCATCACCGTCCCCTACGCAGCAATAGGGAACCGATGTAACACATCCCCCGGAGTAAGGAACCAACGCATCCCCATTCTTGCGTGTAAGGAACCGATGCATCACCTTCCCTGCAACTCTTTTGTTTGTATAGCGTTACACATCCAAAGCTACATTGAACGTAAAGTGTTGCATTTACCATCTAATGAGAACTAAGCTATTTCTACCATTTTAAAGTACAGTATTGTGGATTTTTGTCATTTGTGGTCTTGTGATAAATCTATATAAATAATACTTATTTTTATATACAACCTGTGTGGTGTCCATCTATAGTGTTGTCACTGTATTACTGTATGTGTTCACAAATGCTTTACACACTGCCTCTGAGATGAGCCTGCCTGCTCGTGCCAAACTATCAAGGGGGTGAGCAGGGGTTATTTGAGGAGTGTACCCCCTTACCCTGACTAGAAGCAAGGGTCCCTATTTGGTCAAAGGCAGCTACCTCTGCCAACTAGAGACCCCCAGTTCTAACACACACATAAGTCAGACCCCTACTCAAAAAATCCTCAGCACACCCTATGGACCTCAAGAGCTATCGGCCCCTCTCCCTCCTCCCCTTCGCAGCAAAAGTCACTGAGAAGACAGTCAACACCCAATTAACTAATTCATAGAAGAGAACTCCATCCTCGGCCTCTCCCAATCCGGATTCTGCAGCAGCCACAGCACCGAGACCGCCCTCCTTGCTGCCACAGACGACATCCGCACTCTCCTCGACCAAGGACACACTGTGGCACCAATCCTACTTGGCCTATCAGCAGCCTTCGACACCGTCTCCCACTGTACACCCATCACCAGACTCCATGACACTGGCATGCAGGGAACCGCCCTCGAATGCTCCACTCCTTACTCACCGGCATAGCCCAAAGAATCAGAAACCTATCCTTCCTCTCCGAACCGACAGAGATCAACTGTGGAGTCTCCCAAGGATCATCACTCAGCCCCATTCTCTTCAGCATCATCATGTCCCCTCTCGCCACCATCATCAGACCACACTGACTCAGCATAGTTTAGTACGGCAACAACACCAAGCTCATCCTCTCCCTCACCAAGGACCCCATCACCAGCAGACTCAACTTCCAGGAAAGAATAAAGGACTATGCATCCTGGATGAAAAGCAGCTGCTTGAAGCTCAACTCAGAGAAGACAGAGGTCCTCGTGCTCGGACCCTCCCCCTCTGTATGGGGCAACACCTGGTGGCCCACTGCCCTCGGCAGCCCCCCCAACCCCACAGACCATGCCCGGAACCTTGGCATTGTATTCGGCTCCTCTTTCTCCATGACCCAACAGGTCAACGCCGTCACCTCCACCTGCTTCAACACCCTCCGCATCCTCCAGAAGACTTTCAGATGGATCCCCACCAAATCAAGGAAGACCATCACCCACGCACTGATAACCAGCAAACAGAACTATGGAAAGGCCATCTATGCCGGGATCAAAAAGTCTCTGCTCCACAAACTGCAAAGCATACAGAACACCACAGCCAGACTCGTCCTCAGAGTCCCTCAACATGAACACATCACCCAACACCTTCAAAATCTCCACTGGCTTCCTGTCGAGAAAAGAGTAACCTTCAAAATACTCACCCACGCCTACAAATGCCTCCACAACACCGGACCCCAATATCTCAAAGACAGAATCTCCTTCCACGTGCACAAGAGAAACCTCAGATCCTCCAACCTCGCCCTCGCTGAACCCCTGCACATCTGCAGAGCTAGAACGGGTGGCAGAACCTTTTCCTACATTGCAGCCAAGACCTAGAACAACCTCCCGATCGACATCAGACACATCATCAGGAAGACCCTCAAGACCTGGCTCTTTGACTGACCCAACCTACATCCCCTCCGACCCCCCAGCACCTTGAGACCCTCAGGGGTGAGTAGCGTGCTTTAAATTAAACCCCCTGATTGATTGATTGATCTTTCCACCATAGCATGGCCACGTAAAATGGTCTATGTCACAGTATTGTCCATTAATGTTGCCCAGTTTGGTTTTGTGGCAATGGCACTTCCCGCATAGGCACACATCCCGACCACTGCAGGAGACTTGTCCTTGGGACTTCTTGCAACTGTTTGGAGAAAACATATCCTTTTCCGTTGTGCAGGCCCTTTCTGAGGACTGTAGGGTTTGTCCTTCTTAAGAAGTTTCACGGAAACATTGTCCATCTTGTCTCATGCTGCCATGACATGAGCAGGAACAGTTCACATTAATCATGATTTTAAAAGTTTCATTGAAACCGATGGGTTTGATTACGATGTCTTTTTGTCCTTCACCCACATCAAATCTGTTTAATGCAAGAGGTATATTAAGCAGAACCTAGCAAACAAAGACACAAGATTTACTTTCCAATAAAGGCATCAAGAAAAACTTTTTTCTCAACCAAAGACACAAGGCTTAGTTAAATATGTGCATATCTTAGAACAAAAATTCTACCTGCCTTCATAAATTACAAATAGCGGTTATTAGAAAGATTAGGACTCTAGAAAATCTGCAAACATGGCAGATGTCTTTTCAGTCATACATGCAGGGTAAGAGCAAGAACATGGGTGTTCGCAGAGGGCATTAGGTAGACAGCTGGAACTTAATTTCATAGTGAAAGCAGACTTGAGTAAGTCTGCAAACAAGTAAAACCGACACCCTCACACAGTTTACTAATGATGCAGGTCAGTGGTTCTTAACTGGCGGTTCAAGGACCCAAGGGGTCTGTGACGCTGAATCATGGGTGCGTGACTGCTAATATTAACAGAATAATAAAGTATATATAATGAAGAGGCAAAATGTTTGTTTTTTTAATTTGGATACGTTCTGTAAGTTTGAAAAAATGTGAAACTGGAGGCTAAAATAAGTTGGTGTCCTCCGATTGATTCGTACGAGCAGAGCAAGAACATTAAATAGAATATAGTATGGACAATACATTTGGAACAACTCCACCCTTCCCATTAAAATTAAGTTTTCAATTGATAATTTTTGTGAAATAAATGAAGTATTTCCTCATTTGTTTATTTGTTAGATGCATATTTCTACTTTTTTGTATATTGATCTGTGGTTCAAATCATAAAAATTGATTAGGTCAGAGTCCTCTGCGTCCAGTAATGTCTCAGTGTGACCCCTCTTCCCTGGCGCATCCATGCTGATTTGCAGGGATGCGCCAGGGAGCATAAATCTGCCCCTTTATTTTTAATTTTGCACCAACTTGAAAAAGTGGACCAGTCACTGTTAGATAACATGCTAACCTGTAGATGTTCCAGGATGAGGGATGTTGAGTAATTGTATTAAGCTTGATGTCTTTTTCCTCTAGTTTGAGTAAATGTTAGCTTATCACACCTGCACTTTACATTTGGCATTATGAAAGAGTCAGAGTAAGATGGTAACACTATGATATATAATAATATGTGGTGACACTGCTATCCAGAAGAGTTTTTACTTTTTCCTGTTTCTCCTTTATGCCACCGTTTCACTACTAGCATATCTTGCACTGTAACATTTGCACTATATATCTGTTTTTCTGGACAGGTCATTGATAGATAAATTGGCAATTGCAGATCATTCAGGATGAGGGGGTTGAGTAAATTATTTTTTAGCTTGATGTCTTCTATTTTTAGCCAATTTTATATTGGCACATTTGCTCTTTTTGTCTGATATTACAAAAGAGGCAGTGTACAACAATAGGCAACTATGTGGAATAAGAGGAGACGAGGTGTCACTGCTGCCAAGATATAGCCTACCCATTCCTTATATCTAACCGTAGCAGGTAACTCAGTTCCACCAGCAGAGTTTACTGAGTGTTGCCTACTCCGCGGTCTGTTGCAAATGCAGAGTTTAGCAAAACTCTGACTCTGTGGCAGAGCGCAGTCGACCCTTCCACTCTCCCTAATGAATTATAATGAAAATAAAAGGCACTTACCTTCTTTGGTTGCCTCCTCCTCACCATTGCTGCTCTCCTTCCTCGTCCTCACCGTCCTTGTCTGTTGGAAACCCCTACATTGTACATCTTGCGGGTGCACATGCACAAGTGCAAGACTTACAACGTAGGGGTTTCCAATAGACAAGTATAGCGTGGACCAGGAAGGAGAGCTGCCATGCGAGGAGGAGGCAGCCACAGCAGGTAAGTGACTTTTTTTAAAAGTATAATTAATTAGGGAGGGGGTGAGCAGAGCGGAGTTCCACTGAGTTTTTTTCCAACTCCATGGAACTCCACGTAGAGGCACTATGCCAGCTCCGCCCAGGCTTACTTATATCTCATTTATGCTACCCTTGCTTTTAGTTGCACTTTTAGTACACCCAGCATTGTCACATTTGCAAATTATACCTGATTTTATGTAAGAGGTATTATAAGACAAGTCATAATGCAAATTAACTAGATCATATGAGATGTTATTGTTTCCCTGAATGAGGGTATTGTTTTAATTCTTTGTAAACCTTTTCATTCATTTGTGATGTGTAATTTATGGGTATTAACTGAAATAAACATGACTTTGACTTTTGCAGTCGTCAACCAATGTGGAATGCTTGCTGCATGATGACAGTTCAAAATTTACAGAGCTCCTTATTGCAGTACAGAACCTGAAAACTTCACTGGAACGAAGTTAATAGATATGGGTATCCTACAGTGGGAACATAAGAATCTTAAAACAAAAGTAATTGTTCATGAAACCACCATATCAGCATTGCAGTCCAGTGCGACAGCTTCACAGACCCAGATCAAGTCTCTGCTGTCAGAGGTGGGGAGTTGTTAAGGCACAGAGCAGATGATGTGGAAGGCTAATCATGCTGTAACAATATTAGGGTGGTGGGCCTACCAGAATGAGTTGAAGGCCTGAGTATTGATGGGCCTATAGATGGAGCAATGGCTGACACAAACAGTTCTGGGGGGTCAAAGAGCAGCCTTCTTCTCTCTGGAGCATGCACACAGGGTACTGGGTAGGCCTCTGCTGCCTTGGGATGCCCCCAATGGCCGGTGGTGGTGGGCTTGTTCAACATTCAATATACTGCAAATTGCTAGAAACAAGGGCCCGTGGCAGGTGGAGAATAATACACTCACAATTTTTGACAGACATTGTGAATCCCGTTACTCTGTTAATCAAGGCTCCAGCATCTTGGGCTCAACTATGCACTAATATTCCCAGTGAAACTGAAGGTGTTGGAGGGAGACAAGACACCCTTTTTTCTTTCCTCGAAGGTGGCCGAGATTGACAGGAGGCCAAGGGGGAGAAACACCCCTTGGACCATGGAGAAATGGAAGGGGTCTGGAAGATGAAAAGGAGCAGGTGCCGAGCTACCTGCAGACTCTGGGGCTGCCCTTCCAAGGATCAGGCAGCACAAGAAAGAGCACAGGTGGTTGCCAAACTGAAGCATTCCGGGACACCCGATGCCGGGACTAGGTACTTTGATTTGAACGTCCTGAAAACTCAAGATAGATCCCTCCATGAGGGCATCTCAGAGGACGAGCGGGTTGGCCCACAGATTGCCCCAAGGATGGCGGATCTTCTACTATGACAACTATGCCGATCTATCCTTTTCCTTGAAGTGTGAGCGAGACAATATTGGCTAATGCCACAGACTGGTGGGCTGAGGTCCTAACGGCGGGGTGTGGTGAACACTAGTCATGGCATGGCACTGGGGAATACTAATGGCAAGACAATGAACACTGTTATTGACATGAGACACCCCCCACCATCCAGAGGGACCTTTGGTTGGACACTAACTTGTCTACCGTTTTTGGCTGTCTCTAGCACCGTTATGCAACGGCCTGGGGAGGGGAATTTCAGAGAGAATAGTTTTTGCATTGTTTATCATGTTTTTTGTTTGTAGGTGCCCATCCCCACATGAAATGTGAGAGGCATGGCCAAACAGAGGCACTGGAGTCACATAGACTTTGCATGCCTCCAGGAGACAGGCTTAATGGCAGTGGAACTCTCCCAACTGCGTAAACGGTGGTGGGAAGGAATATTTGCCATGATTTCTTCGGGGTTTGCAAGGGGACTTCTTTTTTGGGTGTCCCCAGGAAACCTGTCCATGGTCTCACACACTCAGATAGAGGTAGAGGGATGCTATGTTATGGTGGAGGGGCTGCTAGACAGGGAGCCACTGGTGTTCGTGGCTGTGTATGCGCCCAACACAGCGCTGATTCTTTCTTTGCCTCATTGATGCCCTCACATTGTGAGATGCCACCGTAGCCTCAATATAGTGCGGGGACTTTAATTAGGTCCTGGATCTCATGAGAGATATATCCATACCCCAGGTTCCTGGTGAATAGGTCCTGCACCAGTTCTCAGCAGATACCTCTTTGGGCACAGAACATACAGGTGAGGGATGTATGGAGACTACTGCATCCCAAAGAGAGGGAATACTGATACTACTCAGCAGAACATGCACTACATTCATGACTAGATATAGTGTACTGTTCCCTTGATCTGGTCCATAAATTAACATGTGTGGAATACCTGGGGCTCATCCTCTCTGATCACAACCCGCTACTAGTTTTTGCACACCTGGGTCAGGCCTTGCCCGAGAATCCCAAAGTGACACCTGACAACAGCAACTTTAAGTGAGGAGGGGTTCTGTACGTAGACAGGAAAGATGATAGGACAGCATTTCACAGTAAACAAGGGCACTGCCTCAGATGCACTTGTGGATTGGGATGCATTTAAGGTGGTTGTGATTGTGCATGGGGTGTGAAAGGTGCTGAATGAGGAAGTTCTTACAACAGAGAATTGTATTAAAACCTTAGAAAGTGAGTGCGCGTCTCACCCGGGCCACCAGGCAGCACTGACTGAACTGAGGAAGGATGATAGGATACTATTGAATAGATTGGACTACAAGACATACCTTAAGTATCAACATGAAATAGGGGATGAATCAGGTATCTTCCTGGCTTAGTGGTTGCACACAGAGTTCCCCCACATCCTGATAGCTGCGGTCCGCTTAGGATTGAGGCCAATGGTGAACTCCCAACAAGAGATAAATAAAGCATTTGAGGTATATTACCAGGTCCATTGGCTAACTTGGGAATTTTTTATTTTAGTATAAATATTGACAGGAGCGAGCTTGAAATATAATTCAAGGACTTGAAGAATAGTTCAGATAAATCCAACAACTTGTCACTGCTAAATTTGTTATAACTATTACAGACAAGAAGTTATAACATTCTTTTCTGTAAGCCAAAATCCAGCCTTCCAGCTGCCCTGTACTGATTGGCCAGCCTCTGCCAGGCTGAGTCAAGCTGTCTTAGTGAAGTGGCCTTTTAAAGAGACAAAAGATTTCCTGTGGGTGGTGATCTGCAGAGGCAAAAGCAAAAGGCAGGATGGAGGTGGAGTAGCCAGACTGGTCTTCGAAGAGAGACTGACAAATTACGACAGCACAGGCTCACCCCCACATCCTGCACGTCCAGCTACACAGGAGCCCCAGTAATTAGATTAGTGAAGTGACTGGAAGGGGAGTGTTAGATAATCTTAGACACACCATTGGGTTAGATCACCAGATCTAACCCTCCGGAGAAAGAAATGGCAATGACATATCTGGAGAAGACAGAGACCTCCTCAATCTGCCCTACACAGACAAGGAACTGGACGACCCCTTAACTAGGGGTGGAAGGAGTTCCCCTATGCTGAATTCCGTGGACTGAAAAGAAAACTCAGCAAACTCTACCTAACTCAAGCGAACTGGTGAAGTTGTGCGCAAAGTTGTTCTCGGCCACCCGATTACTATGCTCCACATAGTAACGTCTGGATGAATGTCACCACGTGGCTATTTTGCTTTTCCTTCTGCCCGTTTGGAATCGCCTGCTGCCAGCCTACTTCTTGCGGAACCCGCTCCGCGGGTCCCGCTGCGTGAGGAGTGTTGACCGCAGCGCCTTGAAGGGGACACCGAGGGAAGTACTTGCACGGGGCTGCGAGCGAGTGCGTGAGCTCCTTGGGACTGCATTTCCCAGGAGCACCCGCCAGCCCTGATCAGCTACACCTGGGCCGCTCTCCCCGACCCCTCCTACCCCTTCTACCTATTGTGCTCATACTCCTTATTAAGCCACAAGTACTCCTGCAGCGCGGGAGAGCGCGCGGGAGAAGCCCGGGACAAGGGCGGGACCGTCTGTGGCCGTCCGGGGCCGAAGGAGGCCGGGCTGGGCCACCCCCCTTACCAGTGACATATAGTATCACCTCCAGTAAGTGGCTTAGAAAAGTTGGATTTGTTTAGTGTTTAACATGGCAACGTCTACATCAACAAACTCTGTAAATAGCCCTCAAATAACTCCTCCTGTAGAGTCTGGTCCACTGGCAATTGGCCCTTTAGATAAATTTTTCTTTAATCGTTCACTGGTAATAGACAAAGAGTTGACCTTGGCAGAGAAGCGCGCAGAGCGTAGGCTGTCAATCGAAATACTTAAGAATTCAATGGATAAGTTTTCAAATCTAGCTTACCCCACCCTGGTAACTCCTCTGTCATCAGTGAACCTGCCAGTTGTAAACGACCATTTTGAGGTCCAGGCCCAAAAACCAAACAAGGATGTTGTGATAGAACTAAATAATCCTTGTGGCGGCAAAATCCTACCAGCACCGCTCACTGATTCTGGCGCCGAGGTTACATTGGCCCAACCCAAAATCGGGTCCAAACAGAAACGACCAGTATCTGTAAGAAAATGTAAAAGGGTGGTCAAACCCCCTCAAAAACTCAGGAAGTTACATAAACTCGTGAACACAGGAGAGGTAGCTACTAACAAAACTCAAAGCACAGAAAGTGTTACACCTACTAATCTTGTCTCCTTGAACAGTCAGGACGGAGATGACAATCCTTGTACCGACTCCACTGTACCATGTAAAGATAAGGAGCAATCACTTGTAATTGTTCTCCCTGAACTGGAAAAATTGTTTAGATCACTACTCACCCCCATTGAGGATAGAATTGCAAAGCTTGTAGATAGGCTAAACCATTTTGAACAGACTACCTTAGACAATTTTTATTCCACAAAATCACTGATTAAAGCGAATAGGGTGGAAGTAAGCACAAACTCTCAGGTCCTAAACAACCCTGTTATTCAGGATAAGGGAAGAAATCCCCGAAATAGCTCTCCTTTACCTCCCAAACTGAGCAAACCTACAGTTAAAGCCATTACAAAATCCCCAGACAGAACAGAGAGAGCAAACGTTGGCCCTGATTTACCTCAGTCGACCATAATACACCCTACACAGCCCACAATCCCCCTGACACAAAATCCACCAATCGCAACGAGTGCTGAGGCTACAGTGCGTCACCAAGCGGGAATAGTACCAACAAACGCAAACGTAACTAATAGCACGCAGAAAGCTCAGAATATTCCGGTGGGAGGGAATAGGGCTAACATAGGTTTGTTGGTAGGTAAAACTTCAGTACCGTCCCAAATAAATAACAAACAACAGGCGCTGAAGCCTGTCCCCCAATATGTCCCCCAAGTTCCCAAATCTATCCCACCGCCCGTGGCAAAACAACCCTACAGAAAACCACCAATTAATCTCACCCCAGACTCCTTTCCCTATGTAGCAGTTCTTATAAACGTCCCACCATTACCCCCAGGACAGAGAGAAACTTTCCAGATGCTCAAAAACAAGATCATGCACTGGCTAAAGGAAAACCGTCCTCTGCCTGGTGACATCGACGGGCTAATCATAGGGGCAAGGAGAATAGATTGGATGGGATATACATCGAAAACCTTGGGTGGGGATTGCATAGTGGTCAATTTCCAAGACCCAAGGGTGGCGGGATGGATAACAAGGCAGGGATGGGGAACAAATAAGGGAGGTATCGGAATTGTAGACCTTACCTTTTTCTACCCCCGACCGACTAGAGTAACGGCGAGTTTACTCAATGAACCCCTTATTCCCCCTACTGTATCATGGCCAGTCAACCCCTTACCACCGCCTCCTGTAGGTCATAATCATACCACTTACACATATTACAACCCTCATGTAGGATGGCAGGAGCCGGGATGGGGATATTGACAAACCAGTACTGACAGTTTAGGAGGGAACACTAACGAGCCAGAAGGGCAATGTGATGTTCATGGTAATACAACTGTTACAAACTCATTGGTCAATTACATCGAGACGGGGGGTTTGGTCGAAGAAGGTGGTTTTAGACTGGGAACCCTAAATACAAATGCCAAGATAACATACCCAGCCAATACGACAGTGGATCCGACAGATGACCAAGAAAGGCAGACTAATTCTACTGAAAGCCCTATGTTAGCCCAAGTATTTCCATTGACTAACACCCGAGATGGGCTAGATGCTAGCATTGGTACGCTTTTATCTTGGAATGTCGCTGGGCTGGCAAGTAAATTGGATTCCCAATCCTGGGTGGATTTTATAAGTGGGTATGACATCTGTTGCTTCCAAGAAACCTGGGCTTGTGATCCCCTTTTCTGTCTTGGTTATTTGAACTATTGTATACCAGCGTCAAAAGGGGGAAGAGGGCGGCCCAAGGGAGGCTTAACTGTTTGGGTTAGACAGGACCTGCAGGTCAACATCAAAATGTTGGACCTGGGAAATTGTGATTTGCAATTATTAAGAATCTCCGTAGCAAAGGGTCAACTAATAGATTTGTACAATGTCTACGTGAGAGGTAGCACCGTAACCAATTTACCCACCATTGAGCTGTTGTCTACTGCCATTGAGACCAAGTCCCAGGATAGTGTAACGATAATTGTAGGGGACCTCAACAGGACTTTTGAACCTCTGGACTGTACAAATGACCTCTTGGAGAGCGAAGAGGACAATCTCTGGGGAGTACCACCTCTATGCCTAAAACCTGTAAGGAGATGGACAAAAGAGATCTTATCACTGAATGGAATTTGTATGGAACATGGCTTAAGAGCACTGAACGGGAGGACACCTGGGGACAAGGAGGGCAGCTACACTTTTGACAATGGCATCAACAGGAGCCGAATCGATTACATTTTGTGCAGTCTCCAACTGTGGAAAGGGGTTGTTGACATGACAGTTAGGCCCCGGGTTGAAAGTGACCACAACCCCCTCTGTGTGACTCATAGGTGGTGGAATACTGGTGCGGGTAACCCTCTAGTGATATACGATGAAACCCCTGTTATGAGTAATGATGAACGCAGGTTAAAATGGCCCAAGGTACTGGCAAACGAGGCCACTATGACTTACATCAATAATGCTGTTGATTGTGCAATTTCCGCGATGGAAACAGCGGTTCCAGTGGTTCCAGGGGATAGTGGAACCACCGAAATCCACAATAAGTTATTCTCCCTCCTGAGACCATGCTTCTTCATTAAAAAAAGGAAAGGGAAGAATTCTAAAGAAGTGGGAAGGTGGTTTGATAGTCATTGTAGATCAGCACGATTAGCCCTGGGACAAGCCATAAGGAATAGGGACCGCGCCGCTGTGACAAAGAATAGGGAACTGTACAAGATGGCCATCTATCGTGCAAAAAAGAATTGGGATGAAGGCCACTGGG
Organism: Triturus cristatus; assembly: GCF_964204655.1. Lineage (NCBI taxonomy): Eukaryota > Metazoa > Chordata > Amphibia > Caudata > Salamandridae > Triturus > Triturus cristatus. The sequence continues at coordinate 257,193,180 of NC_140593.1, read as the reverse complement.
CCGAACTAAAAGAGGCCTCTGATAGTAAAGACTCCAGGGCATTCTGGAAAATCATCAAGTGGGGTAGTGGAGCCGGTCCTGCGAAGCCAGACAACAATGTAGCAGAGGAAGCTTGGGTTGATTACTTTAGACCTCAGTACGCGGAAGTTAACCATCCTGTGGCAGCTGATAGTATAACACCGGTTTATGCAACCGATGATTTGTTCTCCCTTAGAGAAGTGGAAATTGCCATTGGTTCCGCGAAATGTGGGAGGGCGCCAGGTCCAGATGGCATTCCACCTGATATTTTTAAACACGATATGACCAGATGGGCGAGATATACCCTCCTTGTAGCGAATGCCCTAGCCAAGGGGGAAGTGGTCCCAGACCTCTGGAAAGGCGCAACCATTATCCCCATCCACAAGAAGGGAGATCGTTCACTGCCTGCAAACTATAGGCCCATAAGCTTAATAGCCACCATACAGAAAGTAGTTGGGAGAATGGTAACAAACCAGCTTATGGACTGGGTTGAAGACAACAACGCCCTTTCTCCATACCAAGCGGGATTCAGGCGAGCAACCAGTACCATCGATCAGGTCTTCCGCTTTACCATATTAAGGTGGAAGACCGTTGTACTGGGAAGGGGCTGCCTGTACGTCGCGTTCGTCGACCTGCGGACGGCGTTCGACCTAGTCCCCCGGTCTAAGTTATGGTTGGTTTTGCAAAAGTTGGGGATCCCTGCTGATCTACTAACATTAATTATGCGACTGCACGAATCCAACTTCGCTAGAGTCCAGTGGGGTGGAAGTAGAGAGACAACAGAGGATTTCCCAGTGGAAAGGGGTGTTCGACAGGGCTGTTCCATGGCCCCTTTACTTTTCTCGTTATTTATTAACGGAATCGTTGAGAGGATGCTGAAGGCTAGTGTTGATGCCCCATCGTTAGCGGACACCAGGGTTCCGATCCTGATGTTCGCTGACGACACTCTTATCTTGTCTAAGACCCCCATGGGGCTGCAACGTGCATTAAACATTTTTGATGCTTTTTGCACTGAGCATGGGCTAGAGGTAAATGTGGGAAAAACAAAACTAATGGCTTTTTCCCCCGGACGCAGGAACTACCCCAAGGTAACCTTAAACAGCAGTAGGTTAGACATTGTCAAAGAATTTACGTACCTGGGTGTACAGATCGCAGAGGGCATTGGCTGGACGCATCATGTAGATAAAGTGGTCTTAAAGCACCAGCAGCTTTCTGGTGCTTTAAGGGGGGAACACCGCAAATCCAAAACAAAACCCATAAAACCCGCATTAATAATGTATGACGCGAAGGTTTTGGGTGCCACATTATATGGCGCGGAGCTATGGGCCTGGGATGGTTTAGCGGCTCTTCAGACTTCAGAGAACAAGTTTATGCGAGGGATTACAAGACTCCCACAGAGTACCCCCTTAACCCCACTGTTTTTGGAGTTAGGTAGACGCACCATTGTAGATAGAGCCCGATTGCGCCCAGTCCTTTACTGGAGACGTCTCTGGACGACTCCAGAAATAAGACAATATGCGGAGGGTTTTCAATGGATTATCAAGGAAGATACCTTCCATAAGATAAAATGGCTAAAACATCTGAAGTCCATGTTAGTAAACTTAGGGTTTTCAAATCTTTGGAATAACCCTGAGGGAGAGATCTTCCCTAGCAAAGAAGCCCTTAAAGAACAATACTGGGATTGGGTTGGCGGTAAGATGCTGAATGACACCAGGTCCGACTCTATGACTGGTCGCTTCCTGGAGATAAAAAAATTTCCTGCCCTGGAAAATTACTGGGACAACATCACGGTACCAATGGACAGGAAACTTGTATTCCAGCTAAGATCAGGATCTATCCCCCTCAAGAAACTGACATCTGGCTGGCACAGACCCACCAATAACTTATGTCCAGCATGCGAAAATGCCGAGGAGAGCATAGGCCATTTTCTTTTCGTATGCCACGCTTATGTGAATCCGAGGAGAAAATGGCTCTCGCCGGTATGCAAAAACTTGGGGACATGAGACAGCACAGTGGCTCTAAGAATCCTACGTACAACAACTCAGGATTCGATAGTCATAGGGGTCGCTAAATACCTGGGTTGGGCATGGGCAATTAGAAGACGGTCCCTGGGGGGAAGCAGGTAACAAGGTATTCCTCTCAACAATGATTAATGTAATACTATTTGTAAATATGATTTTTATATGCAAATGTTGTATGAGCTGTACTCTATGTTTAATGAATTTTTAATCCGTAATAATGTATTATTGTATAACTGTGTTGATTTTATGTGCTTTTATGAGAATTGTCTCGAATAAAGCTTATACATTTGCTTTTTTTTTTTTGCTTTTCCTATTTTGTGCATGTTGCTGGGCCTACTTCCCAATCCTAACTATATGTTTGCCGTCCTTAATTTATCCTTACTCTAGCCAACTTATCCTCCCCTGTTTTACATTTATTTTCTTAGTGTGTGTATTTGTGTTTTTTTATTGTCTGTCTTTTATCCCTTTAATACATTTCCCCTAACTTGCTAAGTTATCCCTCTCTAGTCTGTTCCTGCTCTTCCTTCTGTCTTTCTCTTTTTTTTCATACTCACCCAGTGCCATGGCAGAGCATTGAAGAGGTGGTGCCAGTGCAGGCGGTGAAGTGAACCGCATACCCTGTGGGAGCCACCAGGTGGTGCATCTTTGTGCCATTTTTAGCGAGGAAGAGGTGGCTGCACTCATTTTGTTTGTGCAGCACCACCTCCCATTCATGCTAGCAGCAGGCAGCGGCCCGGGAGTGGGTCTGAACTAATCTATTTTTGCTATTATCTTTATTTATTATTTCAGCAACCAAGAGCAAAAAGATGGCATCAGAGGGTTGGACTGAGGACGGTGCAACCACCAGTACCGCAGTGGGTAAAAGTTCCACTGCAACCACCAGTGCCGTTGCAGACGGCTCTGCTGGCCCCAGTAAGTTCTCAATAAATTATTATTCATTTCCCTAACTTTTTCAACTCCCCATAAAATAAATATTTACTCCTTTCTGATATACTGTGACCTTTTTAAAATGCTCTTCATCATTTAATGTTTATTCTTGTTATCCCTCTACATTATCCTTTTGTCTATATGTCGTGCTTATGTAGCTTTGTCTGTACTAAGATGTACTGTAAGCTTTCTTCTTATTAGTTATGCTGTCCCTCTCCCTTAACTTTATACCCTGTGGACTGGTACTGTAAGACTAGGATGCCAGATTAGGTAGTCCACTGTGATGATTGCTGAGTGTCCATAGCTAAGCAAGCTCTTCCACTCTTCCTTGTTGAGAAGGCTTTCTAATTCTTGCTAATGCTCAAATGACGAGTGTGGCCATGGTTATGGTGAACCCCCCAATGCTGTATTGTATATATTATTATTCAGTATCCCAGCAGTTTTAATGACAGTGCAGCGTGGCAGGAGAGTAGTATGAGGACAGTCCCATTGCATTTGCCAATCATTACTATTTGTCCTTTATTGACCAATTTATTCTACCCCTTCATTGGACTTTGAATGATGCACAGTCAGCAAATCTCTGTCTCTACATTAAGGTTGGCTTGACTACTGGCTTTTCTAACCTTGTCAACCAGCAAAGTGTCCAAAGTGATATTTTAGACAGGAGAAAAGAAACTGAAAACTGAACTATAATGTGTTTCTGCTGTATTTTGTTTAAAAAAAAATATAAAGGAATGAGGTGTATCTGGTATCTAAAATGTGCAATATTTTTTCTAGCCGCAGAGACCACCAGTGATGGGACCAGCAACTGAAGTGGGAGTCTCTGTGGTGACAGAGATAGTTGATGGTAAGTCATATTGCTTGGTTATTGACAATTACTAATATACCCACTGTATTTGTTAAGTGAGGCAGATCCTACCCATCATCATTCATCCATGACCTCCCTGCCCATGGCACTTCGGGAGTTGTAACTCATCTAGGGGATCTCCAACTGCAGGATTAATCAAAAGGATCACAGGTAACTAAATTGAAAGAAAAAACAAGAGTTATAAGGTTATACATATACATTCATGTTATAACTTTGCAGAGATAAAGGACAGACTACTACCACCATGACACATGACACATCAAAGAATACCATATATTATAACGAACACTAGCAACAGTAAATTAATCTGAGCAATGGTAAGCATGGAATCTGAAAACCAAAGTTATGAAATCTTTAAGGGAAAATGTACTCAAAGTCTGTTCTCTGTAGTCAACAAGGTTAAACATTTTATTTATGCATAACAAAGGCCTTAAAGATGATGTTGATGAATGATATTCTTACTTATGCGTGGTTGGGTGAGTGTGGCTGATGTGGGCTACTGCTCAGATAATAGAAGATCCCTCAGTGAGTTGGTTTCACATTTAACCACATCAGCCTTATCAAGTATGTAATGTATTTGGTGTATATTAAGACACACCGCCAAGAAAACCACACAGCCTGGGGTAAGACGGTTAGGGTTTTGATGAATGGATGGGTAAGAGGATTTGGGGAAAGGTATGACATAGACAAACAAAACACAAGAACAATATTCATCAGTGTGATGAGCAGAACATCATCAATCTGTTGTTGAAGTAAACAAAGGAATTAATATGACACAGCTCAGTTAAATGTATTGCAAACATTACTTCTGCCCCAGAAACCAAAGTTATTAGATATCTAATTATACTGTCTTCCAGTCTTCCAGGTTTTAAAAAAATCGAATTATAAACAAATGAATTGAACACACCCAGTTTCAAAAATATGATTGTTAAAAGAAAAGTGAGACGAATTGAGCAGTGCATCTGCATTATCCTTAGGAACTGACCTTCTTTCTTGGGTGCCTGTCTGAACCAATCCAGTAGGTAAGAGGGAGTGTTGAGCTCAGATTTCTCCTTTTGTTTGTGCAGGAGAGGAGAAGGCATGCGGATATTAAAAAAGGAACTGTACTGTAGAGTCAAAGAAAGGATAGAAGGAAGGTAAGCTTTTTAAGGAGTGTGCCAAGAAGACTCAGAGGCAGAGCAAAAATCAAGAGGACTCGGATTTTCATTTTTGCTACCAGTGAAACACACACATTCAGCAGCATTTGCCAAATCAACGCTCCTCTCTCAATTCCACATAGCTGAGTACAAGTCCTCAGAGTCATGGTTTCCCTTTGAAGTCGATAACTTCTTTCTTCTAGCTGTTGCTGAGGTAGTCCTGCAGGAGTCTTTCCATCCTCCTCCTGACTCCGAGTAACTCCGTCCCAGTGCTGACCGAAGCAAGATAGACGTGTAGGGCACTGCTGTTAAAAAAGAAACAGAATTGCAATATTTTGTATAGATGAGTTTGTTAATTAAAGTGACTGGCCTGGGCTCTGAATAACCCGAAAAAGGAGTGGACTGTACGGGTACATTTTTGCTAAGTGATCACTCACCTTCAGGAAAAATGATCACCCTTCAGGCTACAAACATTGCCATTCATTAAAATGAAGTTTACTATTAATTGAACACACTCCCTCACTGTTTGCCACTGCATAAATCATCAATCATCAGTGGGTGTAAGCTATGCTGCAGAATGGGTACTCTCTATGTTTTCGACACCGTCCCCCCTCAATCCCTCCAGTTCTACCATCGTGTCACCAGTTAAAGCTCTTGCAGAGAGAAGTTGCCATCATCAATCATCACTCACAATCATTCACTCATTGTTGCAATAGTTGCAGTTACCTCTTCCAATCCAAGCACAAGTAGGTTAGGTTGGTACACAACTATATCTTTGACGCAGGCAAGACTTTGGAATTTGGTATTGGCACTCTTGTAAATCAATGATCTTCTGGGGCATCCCTGCTATGTGATGCAAAAAAAAAGAGTAGGCATGAGAGGGTGGCTGCCATTGTCTCCAATATCATGAAGAAACTGTGGAGGCTTCTTCACTGCACCCTGGTCTAAGTCCAATCCGGCCATATATGTGACTAAAAAATGGTGGGGCAGCATAAATCTAACACAAACATAATGTTCCACTTTCTAATCTTTTTGTTGTTGCCAAGAATGATGTTCAACAAGAAATTATTTCTAAAGTTCTACGGTGGCACTGGCATACTCAGTCTGGAAAGTAGAATTCGTCCTCTGGTGGTTCAGCCAGATGTTGGTCAGCTAACACACTTTATTCTGACCAATCATCCTCTTCCTCCTCCTGTGTGGTTTAAGGAATGGGTTATTTGTGTGGTATGAACTGTTGCTTCATTTTGATCATGGTCAGTCTCTCCATGTTTTAAAGCAGGAGACTGATCCTTCTCACTGTAAAAACTGCACCAGGTGCACTGAACACAGGCTCAGCAGACACACTGGCTACAGGACAAGCCAGATACTTGATTGCCAGTCTGATGAGCTCTGGCCATTGGTATATCTTCCCATACCAATACATCATTGGGTTTTGATCCACATAGATATCTTTTGGGTCATCCAGAAGCTACTGGAACATCCTGTGAATTTTCATGTATGCTGCCACTAGCTTGACGTCGTTTGCCTTCGCCTCTGCACTGGACTTAAGCCCTGCCATGTGATACAAGGGCAATGCAGAGGTTGTGGACAATTCTTGTGTTTCTGTTGTTGTTTGCACTGGCATTCTTGTTGTTGGTGTTTGCTGCAGAGATACAACAGTACTGTCCCCTCTGGAAGTTGAAGGTGACACCACAGAACTGAGGAGTGGGACTCTAAGTTCCAACCCTTCTTCTTCCAGGTCTCCGACTTGCTCAACAGTCCACCTCTTGTACTTTGAAACATCCCCGTCAAAAACAGAATGAAAGGGGAAGAACATTTTTGTACAGTGGATCAAGTAGTGTGACACAGATATACTCTTTGGACAAGATGATGTCATTTTTCAGCCTTGCATTACAAGCCAAGCGAAGCATTAACCTCTCAACCAAGGTATGTGCTTCTGTGTTTTTGTTCACACTTGCGAGTGCGAACCTTTCAAGTACCTTCTTTAGCTGGTCCTGTAGAAGATGCAACAATGGAATAGCCTGGCCTATTGTATTATCCACCTTGCTAACTTCCCATGTGAAAACCTCAAAAGGGAGTAACATCTGTGCCAGCCATTTGACTAAATCCCATTTTCCACATCCATGGTCATAGCTTTCCCGATTGCATCCCCTCCTCTTTGAATGACATAGCCATTGATCGATCTTTACTGCTCAAACAGATGTTGAAACATGTAATAGGTTGAGTTCCAATTTGTACTCTATCAGCATGCTGAATAATCTGCAACTGTTTTCAGGCTTTAAAAGAATGCCTTAAATGAGTGCAGATTCTCCTGCAGATGGTCAGTATGTTGCTGACTAGGTTTTCTTTTTTCAAAAAGTCTTGCACAACCATGTTGATGCAAAGCACCGAACACAGGACCCTGAAATAGCCACCATCTGCCCTAGCCTTGTGCATGTTCCTGCTATTGTCCGTGGCCACAAATTTAATTCTGAGACCTCTGGGTCACAGCCATTTAGACACTTTGCTGTTAAATTTATCCAAGATATCTACAGCTGCATGGATTTCTTCTAGTGGTGGGCAGAGCTTGCTGAGTTGCACTACGTGGAATTCGGTGAACTTGGAAAAAAACTCAGTAGATTCTGCGGCATTCTGTGAGCGGACAGAGTTGCTCCATTCACCCACCCCTAATTACCTGATTGTAGCTGCAGTTGTGAGACTCTGGCTAAGAATGTCAGGATTTCAGGAAGAGGTCTGCTACAGTGACCACCTCCGTCAGCAGGGCTCCTTGTAGCGCGGGCTATGAGGTGGAGTTAGAGTTGGGTGTCATTGGTGTGTGCAAGTAGAGGCAGGCTCGGTGAGGTGGCGTGAAGGCCGAGGCATCACCAGGGGCATAGCACAGGCCACTTTCCCCAAAGAGACACAATGAGGCTTCTGTCCCCATTCTTCATGGAGTCTGCCACTAGTCTAAGGCCCTTGTCATAAGCCTTGTGGCTTTTACTCCAAGCGCACAGCAGCGCAACGGCTGCAAGCCCCCTCTGCTCGTACCTGTGCCCAGGAGGGCTGCTGTGTACCATATGTTGTGGGGTCTCATCGGCAGCCCCATCCTCCCTGGTGCAAACACCCAAGAGCATCCTGTGTGCAGCGGGGGCACCTATGTAAGAGTGCATCAGTGGGCAAAACAGCGGGCTAAGGGAGGGCCACGCCTATGTTCAGCCATGCTGCACCACCACATCCACCCCTCCACCAGCAGCAACACCAGCCCTGGCTCCCTGACAACCTGTGCAGTGTGTGGTGAGTCTGCAGGGGGGATCCAGTGTGTGCACGGAGGGACGTGAACCACCCACATGGCCATCACTCTTCTATCCCAAGTGCACACCTGCATCTCCTTAGGACTCTGAAGGCATAGTGATGTCTGCCTGGGTATAAGACGGTCACCTTTGAGGACATGGCCACAACTTGGTCCAATGCACATGCACAACACAAAAGAGCTGTCATGTGTGTGTGACCTGTATTTGGCTTTTGCACTCTCTTCTGCACACATGCTCTATCTTCCTCAGTGACGTGCACTCAAGTTGCTCTTCCAGGAACAGTGTACCCTCTGGGCCCAGAAGAAGGGCTTTGAGAAGATCATGTGGTACACTGGGATGCCCGCAGTGTGGAGGGTCACAATCCAGCTGGGAACTACTTTACGAAAGGGACAAATCAAATTCAGGGTCATTGCTCATCAGCAATCGTCATGATTGAAGTGACTGCCTCACTGACAGACATGGTCTTGGGCTTAGGTCGGGGTGGTGCTGCTGATGCTGGAGTGCTGTTTCCAGGTTCCTCCCCAGAGGCAGGTCTGGCAGGCACATAGCTCCCAAAAAAGGTTGTGGTCGACACGCCAGTGGTGGAAAGTTGCTTCTTCTCGCTGACCACTTTCTTGGGAGCAATTTTCTTTGGGGTTATCTTAAAGCTCTCAGTTGACAGTAGCACCAAGCTTCACAAGCGGGAGAGATTGAAGGACTGACATCACTGTTCAGGCCTTTTGTTTGGCAGTACTGCAAGTGATATCTCTTCTTCTCTTGTGCACCTAAAAGCAAACATGCAAGAAAAACATTTAGTGAAACATGGCATTGTTGCAGTTTGAATTAGTACAGAGAAAGGCAGTATTAGTGTGTTTAGTTATTTAGGTAATAATAAATCACCCACTTTAACCCCTTCGATGCTGCGCAGATTCCGCCGCTGTGCTGGCGGAATCTTGCGCGGGCGTGGTCATGACGGAATGGTTCCGTCATGAGCACAGCTCAACCGTGGGTCATGACGGAACCATTCCGTCATGAGCACCGAAGGGGTTAAAGCCAAACCACACCCCATACCATAAAATCCAATTTCCAATCAGGATAACACAACATACAGATATAGTCATTTGCTTTATGTCCATCTATTCTAAAGGGGACACCTGTGGCCCTCAGCAATGTGCATGGGTAAATGGAATAATAATCTTTAAAATATATGAAGGTATAATAATCATTAAAAAAGTAAATGTTGCTGATGGAATTATACCCTAAAAAAATGTTGTTGCACGATTGTGTGTCTATGGTGGACAGATAGATGGATGGAGGCAAAACGCAAAAATAAAAATTACAACTGTGCAAAAATAAATTAAAACATTTTTTTAATTACAAATTTAAAAAAATAAATTGTAGAAATTAAATGTAAATAAAAAATATAATAAAAACAATTGAAATAAAAAAATAAGAAATTTAAATTAAAAAGTAAAACATTTTTTTAATGAAAACAATGATCAATAATTGCTAATGTTTGTATGGGAGGATGAGAAGAAACCCATTGTGAGGCAAGGAGGTGCAAAATAAACAAATGGAAAGAATGCATGTAATATATAAGCACAGTTCCTCAAAATCATATTCTTAATATACATACACTAAAATGATACTCAAGCATATCATTAAACTGATATTACACATCCATCCATGCAAGCCTTTGGTAAAGTCAGGATGCACATAATGGCTGCCAGCCACATGGTCAAACAACAACAACAGTGAGCACGGCGGCATGGGAAACAAAGAACAAATGCAAGCCTATGGCAAAAAAACACACTGGCTGGATGCACAAAATGATTGGCAGCCACATGCTCAAACAACAACAAGATCGACCAAAGCAGGCATGTGGAACAAAGTACAGATGCAAGCCTATGGCAAAAACACACTGACTAGATGCACAAAATGGCTGCTGGCCACATGGTCAAACAACAACGCCGAGCAAAGAGGCATGGGGAGCAAAGAACACATACAAGACAAAACCATACTTTTTATTTTATCCATTGCTATCCCAACGCTAAATGATGTTTTAAAACAACATGTACCACAGAAACAGTAGTTTCATGCACCCATGACTAGTACTGTCTTGGGACAACTGACTTTATGGCCCAGCAGATTAGGCCACATAGTAAAATTAATAAATATTGTGCAAACATACTGAACTGTGCAATAATTTTTCATTACAAATGAATAAAAATTAAATGCAAAAATATAGCTAGGCCCCTACTGAAACTGCAGGCCATTCACCACAATAAATTTGCAGAATCAAATAAAAGTAGAAATAAATACTGGTGCCTACTCTCTATCAAAGAAACAGCACCCTTATACAAGAGTTTTTGAACTCACTTGTGAAATCTCAAATGCAAAGTCCTTAAATACAATGGTAGATATGCAGCAGGCAAATAGCGCAATCCTTCCAGCTACAAATCTAAATGAAAAGTGACCAGGAGGTGGACAACGCACTTCCTCTTTGTTGGAAAAAACGTTAAAAAAAGCTGCTCCCACTAGAAACAAGTTAAATGGTCTGTTGGAGAAGAAAATCCACTCAAAAACCTCTTTAGGAGAAAATGTAGCTACTTCTAGAGCAGAAATGCTGTATGAGGTGCGTTCGCGATTACGAGCAGCACTATATCAGCACCGTCGCAGCTGGAAGCCATGTAAGTGGGCCCAAAATCTCTTGCGCGCTTACTAGGACCCCAAAAGCACTGTGATGCTTGCTCATGAGTGCCAAACTAAAATGTCAAGCATTCAAGCAGAAACAGAAACACTGCTTTATGCCGGATAGCAGAATCCGGGAACTCCATGCTAATCTATGTAGCGCGGAGTACCAGAATACCGAAAAACTCGACGTGCAGAGCAGAGTTTTCTTACCAGTGTCTACCCTTAACCCTAGAGGATAATAATGGTGAGATTACAGAGATTACACAGGGTAAGCGTTAGAAACTGGGTTGGTTCAATGGGGTGTGATCCTTTATCAAGTAGCAAACACAATCCTAGTCAGGGTAAAGCTCAAACAGGTGCCAAATTAACCTGTGCTCAGCCCCTGGTAGCTTGGCACAGAGCAGTCAGGCTTGACTTAGAGGCAATGTTTAAAGTATTTTTGCTACACCTCAAACATTAAAACTGTGAAAACACCACACAGAAAGATCCCACATCTGGTTGGAGCTTAACTTTATGAATAATACAAGACCAAAAGAACTGGTCCTACAGTTCAGAAAACCTTCACGTTAAGGGGTCTATAACATTGCACGGGAGATGAGACTGCCCGCTATGAGGTTCTTTAATTTTGACTCCATTTTACATTCACCGCTATTTTGTGTTGCCTTTACACAGGCTGCTCGATTCACGAAGTGTCTCTGCCCCTTGGACTGCAACGTGTCAAAAACCCCCTCCGTCCTTGTCTTGAAACCCATCTCAGACACCAGCCGGCCTAAACTAATCCTTGTCTGGACTACCTAATCTCTTGTAACCTCCCGGTTCCTCCCTTTATTTCACTTAGCCTATGTTCCAGCCGTAATACCAGGTTGATAAGGCCCTCACATGTCTTGGGTTGTGGGTCAATACGAGCCACGGCGTCCTTGAGCTCCTCGCACAGCCCGTGATGGAAGAGCGCCGTCTGTTTAGCAACAGGCCACTTGGTTTCCGCAACCAGCCTTCGGAACGCGTTGAGATACTGCACCAGGTCGTTGGATCCCTGTCTCAACTCAAGCATTTCACGGTCCGCCGTGTACGAGTCAGCCCTTCTGTCGAAGACTTTCAGGAATTCCTCGCGAAAAGCACCCCAATCACATAAGATGGGGTCGTCCCTGCTCACCAGAGGTACGGCCCATTGTGCCGCGTTTCCAGCCAAATAGGATATAAGGAAAGCCACACGAGCCTGACTCGTGGGGAACGCCCTTGGTTTGCACGATAAGTGTAGCGCCACTTGTGTGAGGAATACCTGCACTGTGTTAGGATCCCCACTGTACCTCTCTGGTGTTGCCAAGGGGACGGCTACCGGCATTTCCACTACTACCGCAGGGGTCTGGTTCGTGAGGGAGGTGCTGGGCGTGAGCGGGTCCAATTGGATAGCATCCAGTCTGGCTTTTACATCGGCTGTTTCTTGCCTGGAGGCAGCCAATTCAATTTGCACGGTCGCTAAAGCAGCCAGCACATCATCAAGTGTTGCCATGTCTGTTATCGACCGGGAGACAGTTAGTGTTATTAAGGTCGGATATTTTGTAACGCCCTGAACGTCACAGGATCGTTTAACAGACACGATAATGAGAACGCAACCACTTGTGAAGGTTTAGTTATTTTAATGAAGGCAAAAATAATACAAGGAATAAACAAAGGTTATAGTCACTGGAATCCTCCAGGCTACGTACGTTACCAGCCCACAGCACGGATGGTCCTAACCGTCCTCTGCATATACGCCGATCCCGGCGTATGCCAACAGAGGGCAGAAATGAAATGGCCGACAATGCCAATCGGTAGGCTGCGAGGGGCACGAAGGGTGTTGGGGAGAATCGAGGAGTCAGGGAAACACCCAGCCGGGGTCTCTACCTGAAGGGAGCAGCCGCTCAACCTCTTCCTCAGACTGCACCGGGACGCGGAGTCACCTCCTGGTGATGCGTCACCGATACCCCAATCACAAGCAAAGAAGACTGAACCGAGAGCAGCCGCTCGATCGATCCTGTGGACTTCCGAGTCTGTAACGCGGCAAACACCTCCTGGTGTGCGTTTACAGCTGGCAGTCCCTGTATCTCTGGTCGGGCTGGGAGTTACGACTCCAACCAGCAAAAGCGTCACTGCGCTTTGACTCAGCCGAGTCAAAAAGCGAAGCTCAATGGTTATCCGGTAGAGCTTCCGGGTCCTTCACAGGTGACGATGGGGCAAGACACGGCCCAGGGAGTAACGACTCGACCTACCTCCGTTCTTGCCTTACTGGAGCACCACTCCGGAACACTGCTCTTCACTAAGCAGGTACGTCGGTGTAAACACAATATCCGACAGCGTTGTACCTCCCGGTTCCTCCCTTTATAGGGCGTGTTTTCCTTGAGTTATGTAACAGCTCTCCTGTTTACATAAGGGCGTGTTTTCCTTGAGTTATGTAACAGCTCTCCTGTTTACATAAGGGCGTGTTTTCCTTGAGTTATGTAACAGCTCTCCTGTTTACATAAGGGCGTGTTTTCCTTGAGTTATGTAACAGCTCTCCTGTTTACATAACCTCTCAACCGCTAAGCATCCTGGGAGATGTAGTCCGTTTTCGCTGGTTACCGTTTTCCTCCCCTCGCATGACAGGAATTCTTGACATCTCTATATCAACTATCTGTTAGCCTTTAGTATTCTTCTCTTGCCGTATCTTATCTTTTGGCCTTCGCTATTCTCTCCCTGTGTTTTCCTATTCCACAACCTTTCCTTTGAAGCACACAAACATGTTCTGCCATTGCTGATTGACCTATGGGTGCTGTCATTGATTAACTTATGGGATTGGGCAAAAACACGACTCAAGGGGGACGTTCTGGTTACATGATGCCTTGTTTTGAATGTTTTCCTTTTGGCTAATATTTGGCAGATTTTGTATATCCATATTGTCATTTTGCATGCTTGCATGAGCCAGGAATGCCCCTTTCTTTTATGCTGAGTTTGTAACCCTCACATATATAAGACCCCAGTGTACTGTACTCTTTGGACTGCCTCATTCAGTTACTGCGGCTTCTGGGTGACATAGTCACACTCATTTTGAGTTTAATAAAGATGTTCTTTTATATTTCAGTTTCTGTGCCAACTTCTTTTTTTGTTAGTTTAATCCTGAGAAGGAGTTTTGAGTTTCTTCAGCTATGTGTGCGGAGGTCCCGCATGTGCAATTAGGATGTGCCCGCCACACTGGCGGGCACATCCCACATTTTTGCATTGCGGCGGGCGGTGCTGTCAGCAGCACCTGCCGCAATGCAAAAAAGGCATCTGTGCATTTGCATTCACAATGTGGCGCATGCCACGTCGTGCATGCAAATGCAGGGGGGTACCATGGGTACCCCCATGTGCCCCCTCCACCCCTCCAACATCCTGGGGCCCCGCGACAGGCCCCCAGCTGCAGAAACCACATGCAGTGGCCGCCACAGAAAGGCTGGTTTCCGCAGCCATTGTAATATGGATGGCGGTGTCAAGCAGACACCGCCACCATATTCAACCCTTTTCCGCCAGGTCAACTGGTCGACCGGGTGGAAAACGGTGGACGGTCTGCCCATCCGCCGCTGTACCCCCCGCCATCATGATATGGCGGGGGTAAATGGGAGGCTGGTAGGAGATTCTGTTGGGCGGATCGCCACCACCATGCAGGCGGTGGCGATCCGCCCGACATAGTAATAGACCCCTAAGTATTGTTTTGTCACAGTTCCGTTATTACCCGCCTCCACAGCTCAAAGACATTTTGTCTTAACTCCAAACAGAATGCAGATGCACAGGGTAAGCTATTACAGATACAGTAAAGTTGACATCAATGGTCTATATCTGAGGCAGGATGACTGATGGGGAGTGGCCGAGCCAGCCAAGATGGCGGACTCCTCTCTCTGAGGCTCCTGCTCGGCGGCCCGTGAAAAAGTCAGTCCTACCTGCCCCGGGCGTCCACCGACCCTGAAACGTGTCGGACCGAGCCCAGCAACAGCGGTGACACTCCCGACCGGCTCCAGATCCCCGAGGTCGAGGCTGAGGCGGTGCCGGGGGCTCCGCGCGCGGACACTAGCAGACCGCACACAAGATGGCGGACAGGCGATCGGCCTGAGAGGAGCGGCGGCGAGACTGAGGAGCCGCGGCGACCCAGGCAGCACGATAAACCCAGCTGGCGATCGCAGCCACCCGTGTAGGTGCCCAGTGACAGTGGGGCCAAGGCAGGATCCGAGGAGGGGACCTGGGCGCTCCAACGGCTGCGAGGGCGGAAAGGCGGGAGAGCGCTAATCCCCTCCCCCCCAGTGGCTGCGTGGCGGACAGAAGATGCCGGGCTGGATTCTCGCCAGGGTGTTGGCAGCCTGACGGAGTGGCCCGCACAGCAGGTGAGCCCCGATCTGGGCGTGCGCTACGTGGGGACAACAAGGGACCCCCCCTGCACACTGTCTGGGGGTGATAGATGGCGGATCATCCGGCGGGGGTGAGAGGAACAGCCCGCTATCCTCAGGGGCGGCCCGGGACGAGGGACCCCGACCACAGCCCTAGCGGACGCCAGAGGTCATGTGGCAGGGGGTGTGCGGAGCCATGGACGGGGTCACCAGCGGAGGAGCGAGGTGAGCCCCGGCCGCGCACAATCGCTTGACTGGCTTGGAGGTGGGACCGGCGGGGAGACGCAGATCACGGAGGGAGCCCAGACGTGCGCACCCCATCGAGCCTGAGGGACTGTCAGGTCGGGGAGCGCGAGGAGTGTGTGGGGCCTGCGGCGCTGACACAACGGGATCAGTCGGGCTGAGAGGGACCCGCCCAGTGCGTGCGGCTTCATGAGGGAACCTCTGAGCCTCGAGGGAACGGGCTTGGTTTCACCTCCTGGGGACCAATGATAACGGAACACTCACCCCCGCACAGAGAGCAGGGCAGGCCCGCGGACGCTGGGGGGTCACCGACGTCCCATGAGCCAGACACACTGACGAGTTGAAGACCAGGAGAGGCGCGGGCGGTGCACTTTCCCACGGGACAGCGGGACACGGCCCAGAGGTGACAGCTCCCTGGAGTGACACACCGGCAGAGAGAACAGGCCTACCGGGTCAGTCAGAGTGTGGGCACCGGCGAGCGGACGCATCCACCAACACGGGGAGAATCCTCCCCCCCACAATGGGTCGTCAAAAAACGGCGGGGATACCGCCGGCCTCACACCATTCCAGAACGACCGAGCCGACGCCAGCGAGACCCCCCCACGGCACCGAGCCCGTCAAGGACGACTCCACGTCCAGGAAACTGGACCAGGTCCTGGCAGCCATAGAACAATCTCGAGTGGCAATGGAGGGGAGATTCGGCGAGCTGGCATCGGACCTGGGCCTCCTTCGCGACGACCAGAGAAAACTGGCGCGCACTCTATCCAAACACTGGAACCGCAGGTGCAAAAGCATGGCAACACGCTTCAGGACCTACTAACTTGGATAAAGGTGCTGGAGAATAAGACGGACGACCTAGAAGGGCGCTCCAGGCGGAGCAACATCCGAATCATGAATTTGCCGGAAGGAATCGAAGGACCCAACCCGGTCAAATACATCTCAGATTGTATAGCCACATTCACGCCAGCAGACGCCCTCACCGCGTTTTTCTCCGTGGAGAGAGCCCACAGGGTGCCGGCCCGCAGACCACAAAGCAAAAATATTGGTTCTGTTGGGAGTACGCTTAATTTGAATGACATTAAATGTTTTTAGATAGCTATTGAAATTTATGCTTAATCTCTTTCATACACACACACATAGAAATCATTAATTTGAAAAAACTGAGAGATAAATTTCCTTTTTAAACTATATTTAAATCCACATGTAAATTATTACTGTACAGGACTGACCAAAAAACATATAAATCACAACATATATAGTGACCAACAATGCATAATAACATAACAATTAACTGACATTACATCAAACTGAATACACACAAATTTAAACAAATATGTGTTTTAAATGAAGTTGATCCAAAGTAAATTGCATATAACACCACAACATATATCTTCTATTTTTCAAATGATGAAATTGCATGGACCAATCTGATGAACAACGTTGACGTTTCGACCCTAGATTAATGTGTAAGTTTGTACGCATCAGTGGCGGGTCTTCCTCAGGACAATAGTCTAAATGTCAGCCTGTAATGACAAAACGTATAATCACAAGGTCTGTATGTGTGTGATTTTTATTAAAACTAGAGCACGTGTGAAACTCGGGCTCACCTGAAGGCTCGGAAAATTAATCAATCCTAATGTCACATATGGTAAATTCAATGGACTTCGGTCTTCGTCTGTTCAATATTTACTCTAGAATGAATAATGAATAATAACCATTTTGTATGTCTGTATAGTATTCACAACCAATATTGTGAATGCCTAGCATCGATCACATACTTTAGAGATAAAACAGTCACAAGTCGTGGGACGGTGCCGTCAAATCGATCACCGAAATCTAAACACGGGGAGAAAACGGACTGAAATGAGTCGCTATTACCTTAATATATAGTGTCCTAATAGTTAAAAGTTTCGCCCCAGTAGAGTCCAACTAGTCACCCGACTTTAATCGGAAATTCCTTTAAAGATCAGCCACTGAAGGTGTGCGCGTCTATATCACCCCCTATCAACGACTGTAAAGTCGTTAACAAAGTCACAGCCTTAATCCTGAAAGAGGCCGTTCTTACCGTTGTATTAAGGCAAGTCGGCTTATAAACGATAATCACCTGTTTTTAAGCAATGGAAGCTCAAGTCTACATTAAAACGTTAGATTACGAGTACATCTACGCAGACCACAGCCGGGCATGCCTCCTCGCCCTTTCCTGCTCAAGCTCCTCCATTATCAGTACCGAGACACTATCCTACGAGCAGCCAGACAGCGGGGGCGGCTGCAGCTGGAGGACAAGCAAGTCATGCTGTTCCCGGACTACTCCCGTGCGGTACAGCAGCAACGGGCCACCTTCCTGGCAGTGAAGCGCGCCATGCGCCTGAAAAACATACAATATGTGCTCCTCTTCCCGGCCCGCCTCAAGATCATCTATGGCGGCGAGACGCACTTCTTCACGGACCCAGGAGAAGCGGCGACATGGGTGGAACAGCACACACAACACCCCGGGGATGGCCCCGGCCCTCGCCCGAAAATGACACCCGGGTCGCCGGCCCCGGAGGGCCTCCTCCACACCGATTAGTGTGCGGACCGGAACTACCACCGCCAGCTCCCCGGACCTCGCACAGATCATTGCGGAACGTCGGAAGGCTCTCCAGGCAGTGGCCACTCTGAGTCCCCAGGACAGAGGATCAGACTCGGAACGTGGCCCTCACATCTTTAGCTCAGATGACGAAAGGAGTGCCACGCCTAGGTCGCGAGAGGGCTCGATGACGCCCCCCATGGTGACCCCCCGGACCGCAGACACACTCATCTGACAAGAGACCCACGGATCGGATCAGCGGGAAAACGGACACGCGCGGCCCTACAGACCGCATGGAACAGAATAACCACTGAGCCCGACACCGGGCAGGACACTTATAGACATCAACAATATACGGGCAACCACCAGAGCGGGAGTCGGCAGCCACCAGAACCACCACCCCCACAGTTACGAACTAAAGTTACACCATGGCACCCAGTTTGGGCACATCGCTTCGCGCGATGCGCCCCCAGCATTGGGACTGTTTCCCACCGTTGTTGCAGTTCACCCCCTACCCTATGTGTTCCCTCTCCACCATTCCCAGAGCGGGCAAGGCAACCTTCATGGACGATGCAGTACACAGGCGGACGGTAAGTGGTGGACGAGGGGCCGGGCGCGACGGTTGTGGGGTCCACGATACAACAAGGACGTATACACATGACTTCCCACAACGTGTCTCACAACTCTCCTAACACGGACATAAAATTCCTAACACTGAATGTCCGGGGAATGCATACCGCCCGCAAGCGATACTCCATTTATGCCTACATCAAGAGACAGAAGGCCCAGGTAGCACTCTTACAAGAAACGCATCTGACGGCGGGGGAGGCGGACTGGCTACAGAGAAAGTGGCGAGGCATAATATGTGCCACGACCTACTCCGCATTCGCCAGGGGTGCGCTAGCGTGGATCAGACCGGGGGTGCCCTTTAAAGAGCAAAGCAGACTCGTAGACAGAGAGGGCTGTTAGAGGGCCAACAACCACTGATAGGGAGTATATACTCCCCCAACACAGAACAGGAGGGCTACTGGGGCAAACTCACACACACATTGGCTCATCACACGTCGGTCCCATGGCTCTTGGGAGGGGATTACAATTGCACCCTAGATCCACACCTGGACCGCTCGCACCCCCCGCAAGCCCACTCATCAGCATACAAGCAGGCCGCAGGCCTCCGCAGCTGGGCAGACAGATGGGGACTAGCAGACATCTGGAGAACTCGCCATCCCACCACAAAGCTTTACTCCTTTCATTCGATCGCACACGATCTGAGGGTCCGTCTGGACAGATTCCTATGCTCAACGTCGCTCTTACCCTCAGTACAAGAGTTGGACTATCTAGTCAGAATAGTGTCGGATCACGATGCACACACGGCGGTCCTCCGATGGAAACCCCCTCACCCCCCGATCCCAACGTGGAGGATGCCCCGGGAATGTCTCACAGACCCGGTATTCCGCCAAACCCTTGAGGAATATATGCAGGGCCACTTTCGACAGAACGACAACACGGCTTCCGCGCGTTCATTTGAGTGGGATGCATTCAAGGTGAGCGCCAGAGGCCACTGCATTCAGCAAGTAGTTGGGGTCAGGAGAGTGCTAGACAGGGCCTTGCAGGGGGCGGAGACCCAGCTCGCGGAACTCTCGAAGAGGGTAGATCAGGGAGACGCCACCGCAGCGCAACTATCGGCGGCCAAATCCTCCCACGCAACAGCGCTGCGAGACCTACGTAAATATAACTTTCGGGCATACGCGACACGGACACACAGAGAGGGGAATAGGGCAGGATCCCTCCTGGCTTGGCTAGCCAAGCAAGACACAGCACCACGCCCAATCACAGAACTCCGGACCCCGGACTGGCAACTCAAATGTTCGCAGATGGATATCCTTCACATCTTCCACGGGTACTACGCGGCCCTATACCGGTCCCCGCGGGTCAGACCCTTAGGAGACCTCGTTGGTTTCCTAGGCGGGTCGCCCCTGCCCACGATTCCCCCCACAATCGGGAAGGAACTAGACAAAAAACTTAAACCGGTCGATGTGAAACAAGCGATTAAGGCCTTAGCACGCGGGAAAGCGCCGGGCACGGACGGATTCCCGATTGAGTACTACCAAACGTTCGCGACACTGTTGGCGCCGCGGCTGGTCTCCATATACGAAGAGGTGGTAGCCCGCAAAATGCTCCCAGACTCGATGCGGACGTCGATCTTGGTGACCTTCTTGAAGCCACACAGAGATCCCGTGCTCCCGGCTTCCTACCGGCCGATAACGCTCCTGAACACGGACTGCAAGATCCTAGGGAAAATCTTAGCGGAACGCTACAGTCAAATCCTCCCCACACTGGTACATACGGACCAATGTGGGTTCGTTCCCCGGCGTAACACCTCACATAATTTGCGCCGCCTTTTTCACATCCAGGATCAGATGAAAGAACGATATCCCTGGGCGGCGTGTCTGGTCCTGGACCTGGAGAAGGTGTTTGATACCCTGCTGTGGCCCTTCCTGTTCGAGGTCCTGCGACACGTGGGTGTCGGGCCCACGCTGCTGGCCTATACCCAGCTACTATACGGGGGCCTCACCTCCAGAGTGAAACTCGGCAAACTCGTATCGGCTCCATTCTCGGTGACCAGCGGGACCAGGCAGGGATGCCCCCTCTCTCCTCTCCTCTTCGCCCTGGCGATGGAACCCCTGGCCATAAGGCTGCGACGGGATGGGGAAGCATGGGGGATTCCCATAGCGGACGTCACCCATTGTGTGTCATTATATGCGGACGATCTCCTGATATACGTCCGTGATATATCGGCCGACCTCACGTCAATCTGGACGACGCTACAGGAGTACGAGGAAATCTCGGGACTCAGGGTCAACTGGGAAAAATCGTCCATTTTCCCTTTGGGCACCCACGCAGGGCCCCTGGCGATAACGCTAGGCGCTCAGGCGCTGAGGTGGGATGGGGCGGCCCCCAGATATTTGGGAGTGCGCCTATACCATTCCCCCAGAGACCTCTTCGAGGGAAACCACCGAAGGGCACTGACGAGCCTACGTACGGCGGTAGGGTTCTGGAAGACGCTACCATTAGCACCTATAGGGCGCGTCGCGATTGCAAAAATGATCATGGTCCCAAGAATGCTCTACTACTTTGCAAACCTCCCTATAATCCCGCCGCGTTCCTTCTTTCGAGAACTAGACACGCTGTTGGCAGCCTTGATATGGGGGGCGGCCGACACCGAGTAGCGCTGCGCACACTGTACCTCCCCACAACAGCCGGAGGCCTGGGAGCACCGTCCTTCGAATCGTACTTCCTCGCGGCACAGCTCCAGTGGCTGTCCCACTGGACGGCGGAACGGCATGTAGAGGAGACGATCACAGAGGCAGGCAGACTGCCTCTACCTGTGATCCGACGAATGCTCATGCCGGGCTCTAAACCGGCGCGCACGCACCCGCTCCAGGTCGCTATAGCCCGCAGATGCATGATGAGGATCCACCGCATGTCGAAGGGCCAGCCACTATATTCACCTCTACTCCCCCTTGTGGGTTTCCCCCAGCAGAGCAGGTACTACACCGCGAGAGCCCTCCAGGTGTGGACGGACCACGGTGTCACAGAGATGGAGGCGTTGTTCCAAGAGGGACAACTGAGGACGTACGCACAACTGGTGGAGTGGTACGACCTCCCCCAGGGACAATTTTTGAAACACAGGCAACTACTGGAAAGTGGTGGCCGCTTCTGGCGCCCACGCGATGGGAAACCCCCGACGCATCCGGTGTTACACACAGTGCTGTGTATGGGAGCAGGCAGCCACCTAATCACCTGGCTTTATAAAGCGATCCGGGAGCTGGCGGACGTCTCCCTGGACAAACTCCGGGAAACGTGGGAAGACGACGCAGGCAGAGTATTCAATGATGCGGAGTGGCGTAAAGCCCTGGAGTCCCCCAAAAAGGTGTCCAGGAACGCGCGATTCAAAAATATTCAATTCAATATCTTACAACGGGCATACCTCACCCCGGACAAACTCCACCGGTTTTACCCCGACACATGATTTGAATGTCCCCGCTGCCACCTGGTAGACGCCGATTTCAAACATATGTTTTGGGCCTGTCCATCCATTCAACGTTTCTGGGGAGAGGTACACCAAGCCGTTCGAGCGACAACCGAAATCCCGACTGCCTTCACCTGGGAGGAATGTGCGCTGGGGATATCCCCGAGGAGGAAATCCACGAAGGTGCAATGGAAGTTTATTTCCTTGGCCATTCTCCTCGCGAAGAGGAACATCGCGATGCATTGGAGGGCCCCAGAGGGGCCGTCTGGTCTGGCATGGGTGGGCGCGGTGCTCAAGTGGGGAGCAGCAGAGGAGGAACTACTGCGGGAGGAAGAGGCGAAGGGCGCCCGCAGACACCCTATATCTATGGAGTGGGCACAGCTCCTCATCCTTTTTAAGCAAACATGCGCAACGAGGGAGGCCCCGGACACGACATAGCCCACCCCCCACGCCTCGTCGGCCTCCCCCGACCGCCCCGGACCAGCGGAGGACGCGAGTGGCCCATTAGGCAGGTAACATACCTAGACGTGAGGGCGAGTACGAACCCAGTCCCCTGCTTTGCGACGAACGGTAGGCCCGCCCAACCCCCCTCCCCCTGGTGAGCCCCAAGGTGCACCACATGTACTTACCACCAGTCCACACACAATCTACCACGGGAACTTCTCATTCGCCAATCCCGCATCCTTCCCCCCCTCCCATACTTCACGCACTGCTTCCTTCCCCCCCCCCACTTTACCCAGTTTTGGGGCCCCACCCCACCCTAGGGCCCTTCCCAAGCTGCCCCGTAGGCAGCAGTAGCCCCAGTTGGCGGTTCACACGCCGTTGTCCTAGTTACATGACATGACAGTGAATCTGGGAAAGAAGGGACCGCTGCATAGACCAAGTTGGGGAGGTAGAGTGGACCCCGATCGAGACGGAAGTTGTAAGCACTACCGGGATGATATGCACGGGGGCCAGACAGAACCGACCTATGGGAGACAAGTCTTTCAGGCAATCACAGGAGATCTCAGCAGCTAATGGACTACAGTACCCACCCACTATAGCTTACGCAAAGGTCCAGGATGTTGTGATGCAGTGATTCACGCTTATACTTGTGAATGTTCAACGTGATGAAATGCATGCAAAACCCTAATAAAAACATGTCAATTAAAAAAAAAATCTGAGGCAGGATGACTGATATCAGACAACATAAAATTATGTACAAGACCACCACCCGAACTACTGTATATTCTGTATGTGCTTGGTAAAAGGCAAACATTCAATAAAAACAGATTAAAAAAATAATCACTTCAGATGTTGCATTGAAATATTTGATTACCATATGGATTTTTATTGTATGGTCATTTGCGCAACGGACCTTTGCAAGTCAATGGTCAAGGCATTTTTTATTCTCCCTTGAAAACATTTCTTATTTATGAAGATTTTGAGTTCAGCTTTAAAGATATTGAGAGTAGGTGCTTTCCTTATTGAGGATGGGAGGTGTGAGAAGTTGGCCTGATATATGCTGTCCACTAGTTATAGTGGGCACCTTGTATCAGTCCAAACAATCCCTTATTGGTTATAGGTTGAAGACAACCTTTATTGAAAGCTATCCTAGTGGTAACTATGGAGAACAGCCTTCAGGCTAAGTCTTGAAGGAATGTAAAGCAGCTTGTTTTATCAGTCTATAATCTCTTGAGTCACTAAATGAACGATATCCACAACAGGTATATGTATAAAATATATGTATTTATTACTAAACATACCCTCCTAGTCTCTTTATGAGACTAGAGGTCATAACACATAAGTTACACTTCAATAATCACAGTAAAATAG
Organism: Triturus cristatus; assembly: GCF_964204655.1. Taxonomy (NCBI): domain Eukaryota; kingdom Metazoa; phylum Chordata; class Amphibia; order Caudata; family Salamandridae; genus Triturus; species Triturus cristatus. The sequence continues at coordinate 257,169,217 of NC_140593.1, read as the reverse complement.
CACAAATACACGTAAGCCCTAGGGGCGAGCCAAACCATATACTGAAATAGTGGTATAAGAACCATGACTTAACTAGACACAAGGCCTAGAGCCTGTAGAATCGCTGGGACCCCAAAGAACCACCCAAGGTTGTGACACAGGGGAGCCACGGGGGACGTGTGCAGTGTGTGAACACAGCCGCGAGCTCCCGTTAGCTTCTATGGGGAAAGTTGCTGTTAGATTTTTAAAGATTAGGGACACTTAGAAATGAGTCAGGACCAAACCCTTTTGGACTTAGGAAGTTCTAGGGCTGGCACCCACGGTAGCACCAGAGTACTTGTGTTACCTCACCCAGGGAAGCCGGTTGCATAGGTGTCATTGGTGTTGGGTCGCGTCGTCGATTTCAATGGCAGCTGGCGAAGAAGTGCTGCTGCCGTGAAAATGCGAAGTGTCCGAAGAGATTCAAGCCTGGATCGAAGATGAGAAGAACCTGAAAGCAGAGGGGACAGAGTCTGGGTCACTAGCCTATGACCAGGAAGGCGATGAGCAGATGCCGACCGATGTCGGGGGATTTCAGGTGAAAGAGGTGAAGCTTGACTCTTCAGCCACGAGGTCCAGGAGGTGTCGAGGACAACCAGGAGCTGAATTAGAGCTGTCCCAGGAAGGATGTCGAGTGCTGCAGTGTCGGTGCCCGGATTGGAAACAACAAGTCTTGGCAGCAGCAACCCACACAGAAATGAGAAAGATGCTTCAGTGCAGACCAGCAAGGTCTGTGGGACTCACCACTTGGTTGGGAGTCAGGGCATGTCTGGAGCAACCAGGGACGCCCAAGGAAATACAAAGTTACCCCCTCAGGGACCCACCAGTCAACGGACCAGGGATCGCGAAGGAACCTCGAGACAAAACACAAAATGGCAGCCCACGGGTCACTCGGAATGACCAGTCTGACAATCTTTGGTGGATTCAGTGCTCGAGGATCGGGCTACAAGTCAGCCTAAGCATGACTTCAAGAGACGTCGAGATGTCAATGCACTTGCAGAATTGCACGGCTACCAGGAGTTATGGTTCCACGCTACTCACGAGGGCTGCGGGTCTCAGCTTTTCTGGGGACTTGGGTTGGCCTCTGAGAAGTCTGGAAATTTTCTTCCTGGGCTGCAAATACTTCGGAGTCCAGAGGGAGCTTTGATAATGCGGACTGGCAAATTGCTTCGTTGGTGCCTGCCAAGCAGGGGAGTCACTCCTTGACCCCAAGGGAGATTTATTCAGTCCTCTGGTCTTGAGGAGAGCGTCGAAGGTCCAGGATTCAGCTTCAGAGTTTCGTCCAGGGTAATCTAAAGTCCTAAGGACTGGGGCCCCATACTTATACTAAGGTAGGGAGTTGGACTAACTCTGGGGACCCACCTATGGGAGGGTTTGGAAAGAGGGGTGGCTACACCCATTTCCTTTGTTCAGTTTCACGCCAGAGCAGGGGCTGGAAGCCCCTGAACTGGTTTTTAGCAGGACTATGCACAGGGACACCAAATGTTCCGCCAGTACAGGACTTCAAAGCACTCAGAGAGTGCTCCCACCCAGCCACAATACACATAAGCCTGTCTGGGAGGTGGTTACACCTCCCTGTGACAGGAAACCTATTGTCCAGGCCTCCCCTGCTGGAGTTCCGGTCAGCAGCAGGAGGCCAGACCTGTGTCTGTGCCTGCAGCATCCATTTTGTGATGCCAGGGCTCTATTACGTTTTTACCGGGTATACCAGTGCTGTCATGTCTCTCCCTCTAGAAGGGTGGGATCATACATAGGAAGAGGTGTGGCGCTGCGGCCAGGGCGACTGACGTCGGAATCTGGGGATCACGGTTCGATCACCGGCGGCAGATCAGCCCAGCACCATGCGACTCTGGGCAATAGCTTGCTTAATCTTCCCGATGGCCCCCAGCGCCTAGAGACCCTTACGGGTGATTGTTCGCACTTTACAAATGTGGATTATTATTATTATTATTATTATTATTACTCCCACACCAGTTACTGGTGTGGGGGTATGATTCCAAAGTGTTTGACACCAAACACAACATGTTTCTGTGCAGCCAGTCCATAGTTAGCATTTACCGTTTGGTTATAATGCACTTAAGAGTATATGGTCAGACTGCACTACAAACAGCATCAGAGAAGGATCTCCGAATGCTGCAGAGGGGCTCTGCTCATGCAGGGGCACCCTCTCACATAAGAACCAAGCACTCTGCCTTCAGGATTGATAGGGCCTGCCATAGGAGTGACTTATAAATTTATATGTGTGTATATATATATATATATACATAGTGATATCGGTAACCTATATCACAGTAAGGGGTGCATGCACCACCTTACCCAGGCTGCAGTAGCAAACCTGTGGTGTCATTTTGGGTGGCTTTCCAGGGGTGGCATAATACATGCTTCAGCCCCTGGTAAGCCTCTGGGGGACCTATGCCCTGGGTACATAGTATACCATATACTAGGGACTTATAAGAGCACCTCAGATCCAATCTGAACTGTACCTAAAGTACATGGAATCATTTTGGAGAGGAAGCGGCTAGGCTGGGGCCCTGAATAGCAGGGTCCCAGCCAGACTAAAGTCGAAAAACAGTGAAACACCAGCAAAAAGTGGGAGTAAACATGTGAAGCAGATCCTACTCTCCTACACAACCCCCCCCCCCAAATGCAGGAACATTAAACTAATCTTGACCAGTTGAGTCTTCATGTTCTAAGTGGAAATATCTGGAGAGTCCATCTGCATTGGTATGGTTACTTCCAGGTCTATGTTCCACTGTATAGTCCATCCCCTGTAGGGAAATGGACCACCTGCGCAATTTGGGATTTTCAACCGTCAACTGTTTTAGCCATAAGAGGGGCTTATGATCTGTCTGAACAATGAAGTGAGTACCAAATAATTATGGCACCAACTTCTTCAGAGCTCAAACAACAGCAAAGGCCTCCTTCTCAATGGCTGACCAACATTTCTCTCTGGGGTCAAGCTTCTGCTTATGAAACCTACTGGTTGATCCTGACCTTCATCATTCAACTGTGACAGTACAGCCCCTACCCCCAACCCAGATGCATCTGTTTGGACAATGAACTTTTTGGAGTAGTCAGGACTTTGCAGAATGGGAGCAGTGCACATGGCCTGTTTCAGGTCATCAAATGCCTTTTGACAGCTAGCTGTCCACTGAACCTTTTGGGGCATTTTCTTAGAGGTTAAGTCATTCAGGGGTGTCACTATTGATCCATGCCCTTTAACAAATCTTGTATAGTACCCAGTCAGGCCTAAGAAGGCTCTCACCTGAGTATGGGTAGTTGGAGCAATCCAGTCCACTATGGTCTGGATTTTGCTCTGCAATGGTTGAACCTGGCCTCCATCTACAAGGTGGCCCAGGTACACAACCTGACTCTGCCCTATCTGGCACTTAGTAGCCTTGACGGTTTGGCCTGCTTTTTGCAGGGCCTCCAAAACATTCCTCAGGTGGACCAGGTGATCCTCCCATGTGGAGCTAAAGACAGCAATATCATCTAGATATGCTAGACTATAGTCTTTCAGTCCTGTAAGGGCTTGATTTACCAACCTTTGGAAAGTGGCATGTGCATTATCTCGAACCAAGGGGCATTACCACAAATTGATAGTGCTCACTAGGGGTAGAAAATGCTGTCTTTGGCTTTGCATCATCAGCTAGTCTGATCTGCCAGTAGCCAGCTGTCATGCCAAATATGCTTAGAAACTTGGCTGAGGCCAACGGATCTATCAGCTCATCTGCCCTAGGGATGGGATGGGCATCAGTCCTAGTAACTGCATTGAGACCCCTGTAGTCTACACAAAACCTCATCTCTCTCTTGCCATCTGTGGTGTGAGGTTTAGGTACCAGGACTACTGGACTAGCCAAACGACTAACTGAGGGTTCAATAACTCCCAAATCCAACATCTTTTGGACTTCTGTCCTTATACAGTCTGTGACATGGTCAGGGTGCCTGTAGATCTTATTCTTCACAGGCAGACTGTCCCCAGTGTCCACTTCATGAGTGCACCAGGTGGTCTGACTTGGAGTCAGAGAAAACATATGTCTGAATTGGCTGAGAAGTTTTCTGCAGTCAGTTTGCTGCTGGGCAGTGAGGCTGCCTGCCAAGGCTACACCATCAACTGACCCATCATCAGGGTTCTGAGAAAGCAGGTCAGGGAGTGGGTCACTCTCTTCCTAATGTCCTTCATCAGTAGCCACGAGCAAGCCCATGTCTGCCCTGTCAACATATGGTTTTAGTCTGTTGACATGAAGTACCCTGTGGGGACTCCTAGGGGTTCCAAGGTCTACCAAGTAGGTGACATCCCCTTTCTTTTCAACAATTGTATGGGGGCCACTCCATTTGTCCTGGAGGGCTGCTGGGGCCACAGGCTCCAACACCCACACTTTCTGTCCTGGCTGATAGACAGTCAGTACAGCCTTTTGGTCATGCCAGGCTTTTTGTAATTTCTGGCTAGCCTCAAGGTTTTTGGTTGCCTTTTTCATATACTCAGCCATCCTGGAGCAGAGACCATGTACATAGTCGACTATGTCTTGTTTGGGGGTCTTGAGAGGTAACTCACATCCTTCTTCAACCAGAAACAATGGACCCCTGACAGAGTGACCAAACAAAAGTTCAAAAGGGCTGTAACCAACCCCCTTTTGAGGCACCTCCCTGTATGCAAATAAAAGGCTGGTCAAGAGTATGTCCTATCTTCGCCTAAGCTTTTCTGGGAGTCCTTTAATCATGCCCTTTAAGGTTTTGTTGAACCTTTCAACTAAGCCATTGCATTGCGGGTGATAGGGTGTGGTGAACTTGAACAACACACTCCTTCCACATACCAGTCAAGTAACTAGACATGAAGTTTGCCTCCCTGTCAGATACTACCTCCTAAGGAAAGCCTACTCTTGAGAATACACTCAAGAGAGCTCTTGCCACCACAGGTGTAAAGTGGTCCTTAGGGGCATTGCTTCTGGGTACCTGGTGGCATGGTCCACAACCACCAGTATAAACCTGTGCCCAGATGCTGTCTGAGGTTCCATGGGACCAACAATGTCAATCCCAACCTTCTCAAAGGGAATCCCCTAGTAGGGTAGTGGTATCAGGGGGGCCTTTGTGGTTCCACGTGCCTTGCCACTGGCTTGGCAGGTCACACAGGAGCGACAAAACTCCTTAGTGTCTTCAGACATGTGGGGCCAGTGAAAGTGAGGGACAATTCTGTCCAAAGTCTTGTTATGGCCCAGGTGTCCTGCTAGGGGAAAATCAACGGCTAGTGTCAATAGGAAGCCCCTAAACGTCTGAGGTATAACCAACCTCCTGGATGCACCAGGCTTGGGGTCTCTACACTCTGAATAAAGGAGTCCATCATCCAAATAAACTTTATGGGTGCCACTAGCATTCCAAGCAGCCTCATCAGCAGCTTGCTTTCTGAGGGGTCCAAGAGAGGGGTAGGTTTTCTGCTCCTGGCTCAGATCAGACCTGGAAGGGCCCCTGTCCCCAAGAACTCAACCTGGTCAGGTTCAAGCTCCTCTGGGACAGTTCCTTCTTCAGGCTCAAGATCATCTCCCTGAGGAGACTGATCAGCATTCTGAGTCAGGTGGGAAGGCACTGCCTTAACCCTACTGCTACTCCTCTTGGGAGGCACCTAGTCCATTATTCTAGGATCCAGAGCCAGTCCAGTTTTAGACATTTTGGCATGTGACCTAGTCACAGCAAAGACATGAGCAGGGATCCCTAACATTTCTGCATGTGTCCTGAGCTCCACTGCAGCCCAGGTTGAAGTTTCCAGATCATTGCCAAGCAAGCACTGTACTGGTAGGTCTGCACTTACCACAACCTTCTTAAGGCCAGTTACCCCTCCCCAGGAGAAGTTAACAACTGCCAGAGAATGGTCTGTTCTGACATTGCTAGCATTGGTCACATTCTACATTTCACCAAGTATAATCTGCCCAGGATCCACAAGATCTTGTGTCACCATTGTGACACTTGCTCCTGTGTCCCTGAATGCCAAAGCCTCTATTCCATTTATTAAAGGCTGTTGTCTGTATTTGCCCAGATTACTGGGGCTCACAAAGGGGGACATATCCATGCCCCCATCACAGACTAGAACAGCCTGAGTTGGAACTCTGACTAGGCCAAAGTCCATCTCAGAACCCAGGGTCAACCCTACTACACCCTTATTCTGAACATTACCACCACCAATTGTAGAAGTACTAGGGGGAACAGTTGCCTTAGGGGCAATGGTGGCTGGAGTAGATTTTCTGGGCTTGGTGCAATCACTGGTCCAGTGAGTTTTCTGTTTACAAATGTTGCACCATGGTTTCTTTTGGCCTTTTCCCTTGTTAGACTGTGAATCCCCACCTGAAGAAGGTTTTGGGGGGCCTTGTGAAGACTTCTGGTCTTTACCCTTCTCCCCACCATTATCAGAGTTTTTAGGATCTTGCTTCTTGGGTTCACCACCTTGGTTCTGTACCTTCTGCCTCACCCTGGTTCTGACCCACTTGTCTGCCTTCTTTGCCAATTCTTGGGGAGAGGTCAGATCTGAGTCTACCAGGTACTGGTGCAACAGCTGATTCTGACAAATATTAAGGACCTGCTCCCTCATAATCAAATTGTACAATCCTTGATAATCATGCACTTTACAGCCAAGTAACCAACCTTCCGGAGCCTTAGTAGCACAAACTACAAAGTCTACCCAGTCCTGAGTCTGTGCCTTTTGGGTATCCCTGACCTTTAACCTGTATTGCTCAGTGGTAAGGCCAAACCCATCAATTAAGGCACTCTTCAGACTGTTGTAATCATCTGCCTCCTCCTCTCTAACAGTGAGGAGCTTATCTCTACCCTTGACTGCAAAGGAGAGCCATAAGATTGATGCCCACTGCTCCTGGGGGACCCTTTGAACTTTACAGGCCCTTTCCAGTGCAGTTATCCATTTGTGGATGCCATCCCCATTCTGGTATGGAGGGACAATCTTTTTCAGGTTTCTATGGTCATAAGACCTTTCCCTATCTCTAGGGATGTTGCTGCCACCATGAGACTCTAGTCCCATCTTTTTTTCTAGCTCTGTAGAGCTTTAGGGCCTCCCTATCTAGGGCTACCTGCTTTCTTCTGATTTCAAGCTGAGCTTCCTCATACTTAAGCAGTCTCTCCCTTCTCTCCTGAGAGGTTTCCCTCCTATGAGAGGAGATTGAGGTCCCTATGGATGATTTAGAATGGTTAGACTCCACTGAGGGAGATCTTGACCTTCTTGGTCCACCACCAACTCTCCCAGGAGGGACAACGAGGGGTCCATTATGGTCCTTTTCATCACTGTCTAGGGGAATTGGATTTTCCAGGTCCAGATCATTGTTATCTGCCTGGCCAGCCTCAGAGGTCAGGTCATGGGGAGTTACACCCCTAGACCTTTCCTCAGCTGCTGTCCCACCCACTGTACCTAACCCTTCAGATCCTAAAGATCTGCTAAGGTCATCCAGCCTGAGTACCTCTATGAGAGGCTGGGTGGTTGGACTTTTGCCTATCTTCAGTTTCCTAGTTGTACACAATCCTCTCAATTCCATGAATGGGAGTTTATCATACTGGGAATCTTGAAGCCCATTGGTTCTGGCAAGGACCTACTGGTTCCTGGCCTTGAAGACATTACTAGTGTGGTGTGGTGTATTGCACTACCTACTCTAGTGTGGCCTACTAAACTTTCTTGAGTTGTATAAAGGGTGTGCTAAATCCTTAACACACAACTCTAAGTTCTGTAGAACTTACCGTATTCTAAAGCTTGTATTATATGTACCTAGGGTACCTTTAGTGGTTTTCAGTTAGTTACTCAATTGAGATTATCTGGTAAAACAATAGCAAGCTGGAATCCCACACGCTGCACACCAATGTGAGAAGTTGGCCTGATATATGCTGTCCACTAGTTATAGTGGGCACCTTGTATCAGTCCAAACAACCCTTATTGGTTATAGGTTAAAGACAACGGGCCCGATTCACAGAACTAATTTAAGACAAAATCCTAAACGTACTACTTTTGGTATTCACAGAAGTTAGGTTTTTGTCTTAAGTTTGTCTTAAGACAAACTTAAGACAGACTTAAGACAGTCTTAAGACAGACTTAAGACAAACTTAAGACAGACTTAAGACATACTTAAGTTAGGATTTTGTCTTAAGTTTGTCTTAAGTCTGTCTTAATTCTGTCTTAAGTCTGTCTTAAGCCTGTCTTAAGTTTGTCTTAAGTCTGTCTTAAGACTGTCTTAAGTTTGTCTTAAAACTGTCTTAAGTCTGTAACTTCTGTGAATACCAAAAGTAGTAAGTTTAGGATTTTGTCTTAAGTTAGTTCTGTGAATCGGCCCCAACATTTATTGCAAGCTATCCTACTGGTAGTTATAGAGAGCAGCCTTCAGGCTAAGTCTTGAAGGAATGTAAAGCAGCTTGTTTTACCAGTCTATAATCTCTTGAGTCACTAAATGAACGATATCCACACCAGGTATATATAAAATATATGTATTTATTACTAAACACACCCTCCTAGTCTCTTTATGAGACTAGAGGTCAAAACACATAAGTTACACTTCAATAATCACAGTAAAATAGCACAAATACACGTCAAGCCCTAGGGGCGAGCCAAACTAAATAGTGGTATAAGAACCACGACTTAACTAGACACAAGGTCTAGAGCCTGCAGAATCACTGGGAACCCAAGGAACCACCCAAGGTAGTGACACAGGGGACCCACGGGGGCTGTGTGCAGTGGTCGTTAGCTTCTATGGGGAAAGTCGCAGTGAGATTTTTCAAGATTAGGGACACTTAGAAATGAGTCAGGATCAAACCCTTTTGGACGTAGGAAGTTCTGGGGCTAGCACCCACAGGAGCACCGGAGTACTCGTGTTACCTCAGCCAGGGAAGCCGGGTGCATAGGTGTCTTTTGGTGTCGGGTTGCGTCGTCGATTTCAATGGGAGCTGGCGAAGTAGTGCTGCTGCCGGAAGGATGCGAAGTGTCCGAAGAGATCCAAGCCTGAATCAAAGATGAGAAGAACCTGAAAGCAGAGGGGACAGAGTCTGGGTCACTAGCCAATGACAAGGAAGGCGATGAGCAGATGCCCACCGATATTTGGGGATTTCAGGTGAAAGAGATGAAGCTTTACTCTTCAGCCACGAGGTCCAGGAGGTGTCGAGGACAGCCAGGAGATGGTATCAAGCTGTCTCACGAAGAATGTCGAGTGCTGCAGTGTCGGTGCCCGGATTGGACACAACAAGCCTTGGCAACAGCAACCAACGCAGAAACAAGAAAGATGTTTCGGTGCAGACCAGGAAGGTCTGTGGGACTCACCACTTGGTTGGGAGTCAGGGCACGTCTGGAGCACCCAGGAAAGAACAAGGAAAGACAAAGTTACCCCCTCAGGGACCCACCAGTCAACAGGCCAGGGATCACAAAGGGGCCTGAAGACAAAACACAACATGGCGGCCCATGGGTCACCAGGCTAACAATCTTTGGTGGATTCAGTGCTCATGGTGTGAGCTATAAGTCAGCCCAAGCATGACTTCACGAGATGTTGAGAAGTCAATGCACTTGCAGAAATGCATGGTGACCAGGATTTCCGGTTCCACGCTACTAACGAGGGCTGTGGGTTTCAGCTTTGCTGGGGACTCGGGTCGATCTCTGAGATGTCTGGAAATCCTCTTTGTGGGCTGCAAATACTTCAGAGTCTGGCAGGAGCTTCGATAATGCAGACCGGCAAATTGCTTTATTGGTGCCTGCCAATCAGGAGAGTCACTGCTTGACCCCCAAGGGAGATTTCGTCAGTCCTCTGGTCTTTAGCAGAGCGTCAAAGGTCCAGGATTCAGATTCAGAGTTTCATCCAGGGTAATTTAAAGTCCTAAGGACTGGGGTCCCATACTTATACTAAGGTAGGGGGTTGGACATACTCTGGGGACCCACCTATGGGAGGGTTTGGAAAGAGGGGTGGCTACACCCATTTCCTTTGTCCAGTTTCATGCCAGAGCAGGGGCTGGAAGCCCCTGAACCGGTCTGAGCTGGACTATGCACAGGGACACCAAATGTGCTGCCAGTGCAGGACTTCAAAGCACTCAGAGAGTGCTCCCACCCAGCCCCAATACACATAAGCATGTTTGGGAGGTGGTCACACCTCCCTGTGACAGGAAACCTATTGTCCAGGCCTCCCCTGCTGGAGTTTTGGTCAGCAGCAGGAGGCCAGACCCGTGTCTATGGCTGCAGCATCCATTTTGTGATGCCAGGGCTCTATTAAGTTTCTATCGGGTATACCAGTGCTGTCATGTCTTTCCCTCTAGAAGGGTGGGATCATACTCCCACACCAGTTACTGGTGTGGGGGTATGATTACAAGGTGTTTGACACCAAACACAACATGTTTCCGTGCAGCCAGTCCAAAGTTAGCATTTACTGTTTGGTTATAATGCACTTAAGAGTATACGGTCAAGCTGCACTACAAAAAAACATCAAAGAAGGGTCTCTGAATGCTGCAGAGGGGCTCTGCTCATGCAGGGGCACCCTCTCACATAAGAACCAAGCACTCTGCCTTCAGGATTGATAGGGCCTGTCATAGGAGTGACTTATAGATTTATATGTGTATATATATATGTATATATATATATATATATTCACTGAAAAAACCATAGGTTTCACACACGTTATAGTTAGGAATTAGCATTTTAAAAACCTTGCAAATTCACTGAAAAAAATAGAGGTTTCACAAACGTTATAGTTAGCTGGACATTTTACTCGTAAAAAAACAATGAAATTCCCCCGTTATAGTTAGTTCAGCTAACTATAACTCGCGCGCCCGCAATCAACTGCTGATGACGTCACATATTACATCACTCATGACATGGTCAGTGACATTACTGATGACATCACTGATGACATCTCAAATGACATCACTGATGACATCACTGATGACATCATCCAGTGAGTATGTGTTTTTGAAAAATTTCAATATGTTTAATATATATAGGGAAAGGCCTGTTTAAGAATGAGTGGGTGTACAAGTGTGTAAATGGATGATTTTCTGTGGTGCATAACATGATTCTTTAAGTTAGTCATTAAATGTATCTTACTGCAGACTAGTGACTAAACTGTGTAAATGTATGTATGTGTCTGTATGTTGGTGTATAAGTGGCTGCATGGTTTTGAGAACAGCTATATGAGTGTCTATATGAGTTATTGATTGCTTGTGTGAGTATCTGTATGGGTTCATGAGTGTTTGTGTGGGCAGGGTGTGTGTCACTCTATGCATAGATGTGTGATTGTGTGATTCTATTGGTGCATGGTTTTAAGAGTGCATCTGTGAGGGACTGTATGGTTGGATGAGTGTATGTATGGGTGTGTTAGGGATTGAATGTATATCTCAGTGGCACATGTGTGACTAACTACATATGTGAAAGGCAGTATATATGCGTGTAAGAGTATATAAGTGGGTATATGTGAGAGTGTGTGATTGTGAGAGTGGCTGTATGGATGAGTGTGTGCTTGTATCAATGATTGTATAAGAGCGTAAGAATGTGATACTATTTTTATGAGTAAGTGAACTTGAGTGTGTTTCACTGCCTAGGTGAGTAAATGGGAGTGTGATTATTTGCATGATTGAGTAAGTGTGAGAGCACCTCTATGGATGATTTGTAGTGTGTGAGTGTCTATATATTTGTGTGTATAAATTCATATGATACTTTTGTATGAAGTGACTGTAAGTATGAGTGACTGTACAGGTGAGTGTGTGGAGGTGTATGTTGTCCTAAGAGTTAATAATTGGGTATGTAGTTATTGGTATTGCAGCGTGTATTGTATTGAGAATGAAACTCTTAAATTTTTTGTCGGTGTATCAAAGGTTATATTAGAGTGTGAGAAGATGTGCTACTCTATCACAAGGATGATGTCATCAGTGATGTCATTTGAGATGTCACTGACCATGTCATGAGTGATGTAATATGTGACGTCATCAGCAGTGGATTGCCGGCGCGCGAGTTATAGTTAGCTGAACTAACTATAACGGGGGAATTTCATTGGTTTTTTACCAGTAAAATGTCCAGCTAACTATAACGTGTGTGAAACCTCTGGTTTTTTCAGTGAATTTGCAAGGTTTTTTAAATGCTAATTCCTAACTATAACGTGTGTGAAACCTATGGTTTTTTCAGTGAATTTCAATGGTTTTTTAAATGCTAATTTTTTAAATTTTTTATTATATTTTTGAAATATTTCTTTTTAAAAAACTTCCCTATGTATACATTTATATATTATCTGTATCCTTTAATTTGGTGTGGCTTATTTTTTTTTAAGTTTTATTTAATTTAAAGTTGAACAGCATAGTTAATATTTTCTATTAAGTTATGTCCACTTTTTTTTTTTATATAAATTCTTGGGGTGCGCGCTCAGTGCGCGCACCTAGTACGTTTGCGTAAATTTTTCATGAATTTCAGCGTATGTTATTTACGTACGCATACATACGTATTACTGCGCGCTCGGAGCGCGCACCTAGTACGCATGCGTACGTACGCACGCTTACGTGCGTCGTAAGTGCTCCACGCAGGACACTTCCGTATACGCGTAGAGTACGCGCGCTGACGTTTACGCATACGCGCGTGCTGCGTATGCGCGTTACGTACGCGCATAGTACATAAGCGCATGCGCGCATACGCGTTCGCGCATGCGTAATTGTACCGTGCGCGCAGGGAGCTTGCTCGGTGCGCGCACCTCAGGGTATGTGATGAATAAAACAACACTTCTAATTGGTTTTCATTACTTTCAGTTTCAGATTGTTTCAACACCACACCCAATCCCCTCATGGCAAGTCATGTGATCCAGAAACATCACTTTTCATTGGATCAAAGTACTTTCAGTTCCAGATTCTTCCAAAATCACACCCACCCCCCTCATTGTTAGTTCTGATTCCCTAGGAGAAGGAGCTAATCTGTGTGTTGAGATACAATGGCAGAGCAGCAGCCTCCTTCTGAGAGTGAGCAGGACACTCTTGAGAGACAGAGGCAGAGGAAGCAGAAAGACTCCTTTATATGGCAGTTTTTCACTTTTCCTGAGGGACAAAAGAAGGTGAATGCACCAAAGGTCACCTGCAAACTGTGTCAGTGCGTCTTGTCACGTGGGAATCCTAACAAGAAGTATTCTTTTAGTATTCATACTATGACGAGACACGTTGAGAAAATGCATCCAGTGACTTTTCGTCGAGCTTCTGGAGCAAACCCTCCACCTGCTCAGCCGACGACATCTGCAGCAGATCAGCCGAGCACATCTTCGGCAGCTCAGGCAAGCACTTCTTCTGCAGTGGTGCCTTCACCTTCTACCACACCTCTGGATATTCGTCCTTGTTTTTTGAGGATGAGTACTCACTGCATGGATTGTGGTCGTCTTAATACTTTGGGTGAGAGCAGTATTGATCTCATTCAAAGAAAATTTGAGGAGCATCCTTGCGAGAGGCCATAATTTTCTTATTTTTTTTTTTTGGTTTTTCTCTTCCTCTGTCCCTACATTAACTCAAGGGCTCTTTTTAGAGCCACCTAAAATCAAAACACCACAACTTGTTTTTTACAATCTATTTCTTCTTTTTTTTTTTAGAGTGCGGGCACCCAGCGCGCACCCAATGGGTTTTTTTAAAAAAAAACCAAAAAACATTTTTTTTCACCTTTACTAAACCTTCAGGAACTCCTTGAGAAAGAGAGGGGAGAGGCAAAGTAATTAAAAAAGAGATGGTGTACATTTCACAGATGAACGTAAGACAGTTTTCCTATTAAACTTTAAACTCTGCATCAGTATTTATGTATAGGTACCCAAAAAACATAATAGCTCATTTTAGTGCTGCATTTGAATTGGCTGTATTTACAAGGAGAGGAAAAGACACACAGAGAGGCTTATCCTCTCCTTGTAAATATGGAGGAGCACCCTGCGCCACTAGTACGTCAAGAAAATTGACGTAGTGGTGGCGCAGGTGGCTTGTAAATGTGCCTCAGAGATGTTAAGGAAATTAAGGGTGAAACAGACAAATCAAGAGTGACAGATACAGACACAGAGAGCAAACAACTGACAAGGAGTAAGGCAGTTAAAAAGACTAAGACATATGGATACAGAAAAAGAAACATGGATGAAAAATTAGTGATAGAGGTAGTAAAGGTAGGGGAGTAGTATAGAAGGAGTGAGGAAGTTACAAAAGAGTAGTAAAGGAGGAAGAGAGAGTGAGAAGAGAAATGAGAAAAGTAGAGTAAGGACAGGTGAAGAAAAGGAAGCATGAAACGAAACCAGTGACACATACAGATATGTTAAACTTACCTGACCATCAAAATAAATAATTTAGATTTAAATGTTTTTATTTAATTGCAAAGATAACTGAATAACATCTTCTACATTTTCTTTCTAGTTCTGAAAAAAAGAAAAAAAGTATTAATATTCAACAATACACTTTATTAAACAGTACATTTTTTTTCATATTTAGCAAAGCAATTTTTTGCCCTTTTTTTGCTGTTTTCAGAATGTTTTGATTTTCACTGACAATAGTGAAATCAATTGTATTCATCATTTAACAGCGGGCAAAAAAAAAACAATCTGAAAGATTGTTTAAAAAAGCCCCAAATGTATCCTCACTAAAACATACCTTAATAGAAATGTTAAAAATACCTTTTAAAAAGAATAACAATTTCTAAAAAATAACGTCTGTAAACCTTGTTGCAAAAGAACATTTTCCAAAATAATATCTGTCAAAGAAGTCCACAATTGTTTGTTTTACCTTTCCTTACGGCCAAATGATAAGTTTAAAATCTCTTTTGAGCGAAATATCCAATTTAAATCCTTTAATATTTTAATAATGCTTTCTCCCAATGATGATGTTAGTATTTAAAATTTGGGTTTCAGAAAAATTAGGTAACAATTGGGTAAATCATAAGGCAAACGTTGCTTGAAAATCAATTGAGAATCATTACACAGTGTCCATCCTTTTTCACATTTAAGATAAACTGTGTAATGACCAGAAGTTATAGAAGGCCCATCATGAAAAATTATTGCAACTGCAACAAAAGTTTTTCCAGATATTGATAATTGTTGTCCTGTAAACTTCTTTATTAAAGTGTCCAATTTTGTTCCATCAGCTCTACAACGTTGCATCATTAAAATTACATACTGTCCATATTTCTTTAAAAATAACGTTGACAACATGTCTGATTTACATTGAGAACATTCCATGTTGTGATTAGCATCTTTAACTAATTTACTAAAAGTCACTGTTTTACTCTCTGGTAATGGTAAATATATGAACCTTTCAGAATCAACATTACTACTGCTTGTGTCCATACAGTTATCACAACAATGTTCCCATTTATAAGAGACACCAAATACATTTTCTACTTCTACCCCTTCATCTTCCAGTACCATCAGGATATACATCAAGAATTCCTTTGCATCTTGCTGGACATTTTGTGTAAACTGTGTACGTCCAGAACATACATCTAAAAGATTTCTAATATCAGAAGCACTTTCTATTTTAGTTTTATCAATACTCAGCTTCTCATAGAGGAGACTCAGCAAAGAACAGAATCTTTTTTCTTGATTTAGTATTATCTGCTCTTGCAAACTTTCAAGATAAAATACAACATTCAGCACTACATTTGCGTAGCAGTTGACACCAGAGCTATTTTCAAAATGACAACCAACAACCTCTTCAGCATTGTCCTTTTTCTTTTTGCTTGCAGTCACATCACTATCTTTTTGTTTTCTCTTCCGTACATCCTCATTAGAGATATTCTCAAATCTCCTTTTCCGACAAACACCACGTTTTTCAAACACAGGATATTGACCTAAATGAGGAGCATAGCTTCTTCTTAATCTATTATACTCCTTTACACAGTTTGCATCAGCACTTACTTTTGAGTCATCAAAGTCTATCATGAATGAACCAGATAATTTTTTCACGCGTGACAAAGCAACTTATGCCATACCTTCTTTAAACACACTAGATCCAATGTTTACAAAAGCACTATCAACAGTTATTCCTTGAGACTTGTGAATAGTTACAGCATATGCTAGAGAAAACGGAAACTGCTTCCTACGCACATATAAGTCTTTCACAAGCAAGAAATGAACTGAACAACAACAAATGTCTTTAACCTCTTGTATCTGATCAAATTTTATTTATAAACATTCAATTCCAACTTTTTTCTGGTAATTAATAAAACCCACAACTCTTCCCATAGCTCCATTCACTAAACCTTTCTCTACATCCAAATTCCGTCTTAAAATTACTCTACAGTTCATACACACATAAAGATTCTTTTCCAAACTTGCTGTTTTTGAAATGTTTTTCTCCAGAGAATCCAATTTAGTACCCAATTTGCCTGTCAATATAACAGTTATTCGTTCATGTTCTATTTTATCCACAACTTCCAGTTTTATAATCTCTTCATTTTCCAATTTCAAAGGTTCTTGATTGAATACAGAACATTCATGTAGTGTTGGCATTAAGCAGATTACAGTATTTTTTTCTGCAATTTCCTTGTATATTTTCTCTGGAACTATTTGTTCTGTTGGAAACAAATTACTCAGCAATCGACTCTGTAATGCTTTTCTGCCATGTTCTGTGAGTAGTCCAATTCTTATATCTTTCAGAATACTTCCATAGTCCTCATCATTGGCTTGCCTCATATTGGTAATGAGTTCCTTATACTCAAAATATGTCCAAATATTTACATTGCCTATACTTCCTAATGACTTTTTCGTGTCTTCATGTGTAAGAGTATGGAATACCGGTTGTCCTTTAACTGGAGTAAGTTGCAAAAGATCCCCAAAAACTATGACGTGTTTTCCTCCAAATAGGACGTCAAAGTCTGTCTTCAGAATTTGCTGCATTCTTAAATGCACAAAGGCAAGCATTAAGTTTGATACCATGCTTACCTCATCAATAATGAGTACTTTCATTTACTTCCAAGCATGCTTCTCCTGCTAGTTTGTGGTACTGTATTTTGTTCTCATGCTCTACTGGTAACATTAGCAAACGATGTAAGGTAACTCCTTTGATGTTATACGCTGCTAACCCAGTTGGAGCAGTAACAACACAAGACAAAATGGAATCCATTTTTTTCTGTAGGTAGCTTCTAATTACATTAATTAAGAAACTTTTTCCAGTTCCTGCTTGCCCACTTACATACATTCTCATTGGTTCAAAAGATGTGCATGAGCACTCTTTATTTTCATGTAGTAATCCGTGATCAATTTTTTGTCTGACTTCTTCATAAATTTGTTTTTGTTCTTCATTCAGTTGCTCCTCCAAATATGTTATCTCTACAAAATCTTCCTGAGCTTGATTCATAGCTGTTTCCACTTCGTTCATGGCTATTGCTGCTTCATTTTCGATGATCGGTTGTCCTAGAGGATCTTGACTGAATGTCCCAGAACTTTGACTGTCTTGAGAACTGTCTCTAGCTACTTCAGCTGCAATTGTTGCTTCTTGTTCAATTTCTTCATTTAACATTTGAACATAAGTTGTGAAAGTACTGCATTCAACGCTGTCTTTGCTAGCATTGAAGGAATCTTCATAGCTCTGAAATTCTCCAAGTAGTTCCTCCTCTGAACGCCATGGTTTAAACAGCTGCAAAAGTGCCAAGTAGTAAAATTCCTTTTTATCAAGAGTGTCGCAACTCAGCTTCCGGTGATTTATCAAACTTCCTTTTGTTTGCTTCACCAAACATCCTTCCTCACCAATGACTTTATATTTTCCATTGTTGATATCTTCTGTGACATTCCGTTTAAAAATAAAGTTCTGCAGCACTTCATAGAGACACATGTTCTCAAGGTGATGACTTCTTCGTGGGTAATATGTGTCCAACATGTTTGTTCTTAAAATGTCTGTACTTTCTGGTTCGAACTCTGCTAAATATTCAATTTCTCGAATAGATTTCAGAACCCGATTTCGCATTCCTGCAAGGCCTAAACTTGCCCAAATTATTCTTCTGGATTTCGAGTACAGACTTGCAGATGATAACCTATCTGAGCATTCGTAGGATCCAATTTCTCGATGCGATAACATCTTTAAACTGAAACTGTATAGCTTCTTACTGACAGTCTTCTCGTGAGAAATCTCTTCCCACATTTCTTTCAATTCCGTTTTCTCAGATTTAGTGATGTAAGATGTGACAAAGCGAGCAACAGCAATAGAATTGTCAGCCACATACTGTATATCCATGTTAGCATTCCACATGGATAAAATGACTGGGTTGTAGTCATTTATATATTTTGACTCTTCTTTTCTTCTTAGGTTGTAGGTATTCTTAGGCGATTTTCTTGTAATAGTATGTCGCACAGCTGACATAAAACTGTTTACTCTTCCTTTTGAAAGAACAGGTCGTGGAAATCCAAATCGACATTTTGTGTAGAATTTATCTTTACTCTTGTACTTCCGTCGACAGTATTTTCCACACCGATGACTTTGGAATCGTAAAACTTGCTCTTTTAAATTTTTCTCTGCTGTGCTTTTAGGTATAGCACATGTTGCATATCCTTCGATGAAACTTAAAACTGCATCAGCAGAATCTGTTCCAAATTTTGGAGCATCCTTGATCCACAACAGCATATGAATATGAGGAGCACCTCTGGCTTGGTACTCTTTTCTCCAAATGAAATCCACAACTTCTCCAAGAGGTGGATTTTTTTAATTGCAGATGAAGGACATCATAGCCTCAAATCTATGATTGAAATATCTGCAAACATTAACCGGATCCAATGAGCACAATTCTCCTGCTGTCTTGTATTGGATGTTTTCAATATTTGAATTTGCCTCTCGAAGAAAATCCAGAAGATCATCCCAAGCGTACTCAGCACAGCTTAGGGTAAGGAACCATGTAGGAGTTCCTAAATTCCGTAACATACATTTCAATTCTCCATGGCGTCGGTACCAGTATTCTTTCATCCCACGCTGACAAGCCATCAAATTGATCAATTGAGATTCCAAATGATCATCTCGCTGTTGCACTTTGTTCATAAAATCCTTTGCAGTCACATTACATAGATGTACTCCAGTTTTCAAAATGTGATTTACTGCATAAGATAGTGCTGACAAGTCACTTTCAAATAAAAGATGGAACAAATAAGGAATACTTTGACGAAATCTCGGATCTTCAGCATATAGTCTTGTATTACGATACTCAGAAGCAGGAATCTGTACTGGACGTTCATCATATCGTCCTCCTTCTCCTGTAGGAAACAGCTGGGGAAAACAACAAGCTTCCAAGCTCTTCTCCCATACCCTCACGGGAGTTCCTTGTGCTTTCTTCATCTGAAACAGATCAATAGCGTTTCCCATAACTTCTTTAGAATGTAGAGGATGTATGCTGAAATGTTCATAAATTTCTTCTTCTTTTGACTTATCCACTTTTTCAAGTTGCCCAGTTGGTATTCCTGTGTATTCTAGTATTTCTTCTTCATCCATATAAATGGCTTCATACCATTTATTATTTTTTTTCAAATACAAATTTGCTCTTTGTACTTTTCGTACATCCACCAGCTCCTGCCAAATTTTCTTATTCTTTGTAGGTACACCATTAACCAGAATAATTAATGGTTCAGTTTCCAAAGTATCCGCATCAATAGTTTCCATATTTTTTTTCAAATCTAATGGCAAATAGACAACTCTTCCTTTTAAACCTCTCTGTAAATCCGAAGGAGGTAATTTACCAGTTTTTGGCTCCATATGCACTATGGTCTGAAACGGATGGACACATTGAATGAGTATAGACTCATACGTATTTAAATCAGAAAGTTCTGGAGGAATATCAACCAATTCTAAATTATTATGTACAGCTCTAGCTGGCATTCTATTTTCTTCTAACTTGTTATAACAGTATTGACAAATACGCTGATCTTCACCCAAATCAAAACAATTTTCCAGAAATATATATGTTGCAAAATCTTTCCACTTATAATTATCTTCATTTTCAATTTTTTTATACAGATCAACATTCCTTGTTTGATTTTTCTAATGGCTTCTCCGGCAACATATACAAGTAATATTTGGTCTTTCATTAGAGATGATAGCAAATTTTGTCATTTCATCATCAAACTTTTTACTAACAGTGAGTTCTACATTCTCTTCCACATTTTCATCAATAACTGTGTCATTTTCTGCACTTTCTTGTTCTGGGCCAAAGTAACAAAACTGAATTTCATCAGTAACCTTCACTACATCTGATACAGATCCACGGAACAGAGCATTATTCAACTCATTTAACTTTAGTGCTGGACTTTTAGCAAAATACAATGTTCTCACAAACTTTCTCATTTCAGTATGATGAACAGCCAGCATCCTAAAATGGTGAAAAACACTTTGACACACTTTGCGAGATAGACAAGACAGAGAATGTCCTTGCAAACCAGTATTCTCTCTCACTCTGCATGGATCTAGTCTTTGAAGCACCTTAATTGTCTGTTTAACACTCTTTTTACTATATTCTCTTAGAAAGTCACGTAATTTATCAATAGATTCCTGACGCACAGTACAAATACTACTACAATTCCAAGTGTACACTGGGGCTTTAGGACGTCTCCCCATAACCTCATCAGCCATCACTTGTTCCTCATTTCTTGGAACCATTTTCTCCTTTTCCATTACACAACCATCCTTAACTTCATAAGCTCTACCATTGGTGTCAACTGCATGCAACAAACTATTACTTTGAAGATAACTCTCTTCATTAAAAAATGGTTCAGTACTTGAACTATGCTTCCATTCTCCTAAGAACACTTTACAAAAGTTTTTTTTTTGACTTCTCTTTTCCTTTTGCTTTGTGACTTCATTGCATTCACTAATTTATCTAATCTACGTATCCTGTTCAAAATTAAAATGAATAGTTTTTTTTTATTTCTAATGCCTTGGTAACAATATTTTCAATTAATTTCTTTTTCTTATAAAATTTGGTTTTTTTCTTATATTTTTTCATATCCTTCAGCAAATTTAACATCACTCTTCTCTGAAACATTTTTCGACAAATGTTTTTAAAATCTATTTTCCGTGTTGAGTCACTCTTCCTAACTTCTGAGTCTATATTAGCATTTTGTTTTTGCTGTCGACTCTGTTGTTGTTTTGTACTTGAAACACTGTTTGAATGTATCTTCCGATCATTTTTTTTTTTTGAAGATATTTTTAAAAAAATCTTTAGTTTGCTTACCAGAAGACTTTTTCTGTTTCCCAACACGTGCTTCGCCTCCTATTTTTTTTTATCAGTCGTCTACAAATATAGTTGTTGTTTATTTTCTTTTGTTTTTCTTGACTTTATAGGCATCTTTATATTTTTTCACTGTTGCTCACCAATACCTGAAAAAAACTAAAAAAAATACCTTTATGTAATTTAAATTCATTACATTTTTTAAAAAAAAACTTTTCAAATCCTATCACATGAGCTGATCCTTTCCTACGAGTCAAACTCTTACAAAATAGAAGAAACATGAATTAAATCTCTGACAACAATTCCTGTGTCCACACAGACTCATGGTCTGATTCTAGGCAGAAAGCGATATTTCCTTTGGCAATTTAAAAGCACATTTACTACTGGGGTAGAGCAAGTGATAATTACTGTAACAGACTGACACATGTTCATTCTAGTTTAGACAGGCAGAAAGGAGCACATGTCCTAACAGCTCCTTGAGACCATGACCATGTGTTAGAGGGTGAGTGATTAGACTAGAGCAAAGGAAATAAGCCTTGGTGATTTAGAATCTGTTTGCGTTACACACTGCTATCTAAAACAGCACACAGAGCTGACTAATACACATGGGACTGTAGCAGAAGCTGCCGCGTGTGTGCAAAGAGTGTGTTTCTGGAGACTGTGTATTGTCAGCTGCAAGAGAGATCTGCATGGAGACTTCCACAACTGCATGAAGAGTACAGACATGTGTGTAAGAGTACATGTGTGGTAAGGGTTAATTGGAGTTTTCAACATGTAGGAACCACCTCAGCCATTGCAAGAATTGATGAAAAATCTACCATGCTATTTTCAAATGTGTTTGCATTTGCATCACATTTTTGAGATACTGATTTCTGCTGATTGCTAACCAACACATTGGAAGAAAACAGGCTGAGCCTTTCCTGAATGTGCAAGTTTTACAGAACAACAGCAACACAAATTAAAACGCTAACAACAATTCCTGTATGCACACAGACTCATGCTCTCATTCTAGGCAGAAAGCAATATTTCCTTTGGCAATTTGAAAGCACATTTACTACTGGGGTAGAGCAAGTGATAATTACTGTAACAGACTGACACATGTTCCTTCTAGTTTAGACAGGCAGAAAGGAGCACATGTCCTAACAGCTCCTTGAGACCATGACCATGTGTTAGAGGGTGACTGATTAGACTAGAGCAAAGGAAATGAGCCTCGGTGATTTAGAATCTGTTTGCGTTACACACTGCTATCTGAAACAGCACACAGGGCTGACTAATACACATGGGAGTGTAGCAGAAGCTGCTGCGTGTGTGCAAAGAGTGTGTTTCTGGAGACTGTGTATTGTCAGCTGCAAGAGACATCTGCATGGAGACTCCCACAACTGCATGAAGACTACAGACATGTGTGTAAGAGTACATGTGTGGTAAGGGTTAATTGGAGTTTTCAACATGTAGGAACCACCTCAGCCATTGCAAGAATTGATGAAAACTCTACCATGCTATTTTCAAATGTGTTTGCATTTGCATCACATTTTTTGAGATACTGATTTCTGCTGATTGCTAACCAACACATTGGAAGAAAACAAGCTGAGCCTTTCCTGAATGTGTAAGTTTTACAGAACAACAGCAACACAAATTAAAACGCTAACAACAATTCCTGTATGCACACAGACTCATGCTCTCATTCTAGGCAGAAAGCAATATTTCCTTTGGCAATTTGAAAGCACATTTACAACTGGGGTAGAGCAAGTGATAATTACTGTAACAGACTGACACATGTTCCTTCTAGTTTAGACAGGCAGAAAGGAGCACATGTCCTAACAGCTCCTTGAGACCATGACCATGTGTTAGAGGGTGACTGGTTAGACTAGAGCAAAGGAAATGAGCCTTGGTGATTTAGAATCTGTTTGCGTTACACACTGCTATCTGAAACAGCACACAGAGCTGACTAATACACATGGGAGTGTAGCAGAAGCTGTTGCGTGTGTGCAAAGAGTGTGTTTCTGGAGACTGTGTATTGTCAGCTGCAAGAGAGATCTGCATGGAAACTCCCACAACTGCATGAAGAGTACAGACATGTGTGTAAGAGTACATGTGTGGTAAGGGTTAATTGGAGTTTTCAACATGTAGGAACCACCTCAGCCATTGCAAGAATTAATGAAAAATCTACCATGCTATTTTCAAATGTGTTTGCATTTGCATCACATTTTTGAGATACTGATTTCTGCTGATTGCTAACCAACTCATTGGAAGAAAACAAGCTGAGCCTTTCCTGAATGTGCAAGTTTCACAGAACAACAGCAACACAAATTAAAACACTAACAACAATTCCTGTATGCACACAGACTCATGCTCTCATTCTAGGCAGAAAGCAATATTTCCTTTGGCAATTTGGAAGCACATTTACTACTGGGGTAGAGCAAGTGATAATTACTGTAACAGACTGACACATGTTCCTTCTAGTTTAGACAGGCAGAAAGGAGCACATGTCCTAACAGCTCCTTGAGACCATGACCATGTGTTAGAGGGTGACTGATTAGACTAGAGCAAAGGAAATGAGCCTTGGTGATTTAGAATCTGTTTGTGTTACACACTGCTATCTGAAACAGCACACAGAGCTGACTAATACACATGGGAGTGTAGCAGAAGGTGCTGCGTGCGTGCAAAGAGTGTGTTTCTGGAGACTGTGTATTGTCAGCTGCAAGAGAGATCTGCATGGAGACTCCCACAACTGCATGAAGAGTACAGACATGTGTGTAAGAGTACATGTGTGGTAAGGGTTAATTGGAGTTTTCAACATGTAGGAACCACCTCAGCCATTGCAAGAAAAGACGAAAAATCTACCATGCTATTTTCAAATGTGTTTGCATTTGCATCACATTTTTGAGATACTGATTTCTGCTGATTGCTAACCAACACATTGGAAGAAAACAAGCTGAGCCTTTCCTGAATGTGCAAGTTTTACAGAACAACAGCAACACAAATTAAAACGCTAACAACAATTCCTGTATGCACACAGACTCATGCTCTCATTCTAGGCAGAAAGCAATATTTCCTTTGGCAATTTGAAAGCACATTTACTACTGGGGTAGAGCAAGTGATAATTACTGTAACAGACTGATACATGTTCCTTCTAGTTTAGACAGGCAGAAAGGAGCACATGTCCTAACAGCTCCTTGAGACCATGACCATGTGTTACAGGGTGACTGATTAGACTAGAGCAAAGGAAATGAGCCTTGGTGATTTAGAATCTGTTTGCGTTACACACTGCTATCTGAAACAGCACACAGAGCTGACTAATACACATGGGAGTGTAGCAGAAGCTGCTGCATGTGTGCAAAGAGTGTGTTTCTGGAGACTGTGTATTGTCAGCTGCAAGAGAGATCTGCATGGAGACTCCCACAACTGCATGAAGAGTACAGACATGTGTGTAAGAGTACATGTGTGGTAAGGGTTAATTGGAGTTTTCAACATGTAGGAACCACCTCAACCATTGCAAGAATTGATGAAAAATCTACCATGCTATTTTCAAATGTGTTTGCATTTGCATCACATTTTTGAGATACTGATTTCTGCTGATTGCTAACCAACACATTGGAAGAAAACAAGCTGAGCCTTTCCTGAATGTGCAAGTTTTACAGAACAACAGCAACACAAATTAAAACGCTAACAACAATTCCTGTATGCACACAGACTCATGCTATCATTCTAGGCAGAAAGCAATATTTCCTTTGGCAATTTGAAAGCACATTTACTACTGGGGTAGAGCAAGTGATAATTACTGTAACAGACTGACACATGTTCATTCTAGTTTAGACAGGCAGAAAGGAGCACATGTCCTAACAGCTCCTTGAGACCATGACCATGTGTTAGAGGGTGACTGATTAGACTAGATTGTTACAAAAAAACAAGCTGCCCCTTTCCTGCGAGTGCAAGGGTAATAGAGCAAGACCAACCGGAATGAAATCTCTCTTTACATTTCCTATGTGCTCACTGTCTCATGGTATGATTCTAGGTAGAAAACAGTATTCCTGAGTGATACCAGTACACATTAACTTACAATGAAGACATACTCCATAATATATAACATGTTCAAGTCACTTAAATATCTTCCTTAACATAAAATGTTAAACACAACTTTTAAAGTGGTAGGAAAATGTACCATACTATTTTCAAATGTGTTTGCATTTGCCTCTCACTGATCAGTAAATACTTTCTGCTGAATGCTAACCATCACACTTTAACATAACAAACTACCCCTTTTCTGCGAGTGCAAGGCTAACAGAACAAAAGCAACACAAATTAAAACTCTGTCAAAAAATCCTGTGTGCAGACAGACTCATGATGTAATTCTAGTCACAAAACAATATTCCTCACTAATACCACTACACCTTAACTTACAGTGAAGACATACTCCATAATATCTTACTAGTTCAAGACAGTTAAATTTCTCCTAAATCACAAAATGTAAAACACAACTTAAAAACAAGAATGACAATTCTATATTTATATCAAAATACACCACATACTTCCCCTCTCAAACTCATAACTCACCTTTAAAATTAATTAGTTGAGAAAGAAATGTGGGACTCAAACAGCAGATTATCAGAGCCAGAATCTCAGAGCTGTACACCTCTCTCCTCTCTTCACAACCAGTAAATGGCAATTTTTCCCTCTCTTTTTTCCCACATATACATGTTAATGAAAAATCACAGTCCTTCCCACATTTTTTCAAATGGAATTACACATTTCTATTGGTTGCAACTTTCAACCCCTTTGCAAATCATCCCTTCCCCCAACATGACTTCTGCCTGCTACCATAGCAACAGCTCATGGAACACTGGTGTGAGCAGAGAGGTCAGAAGTTCCGCAGACATTGTTTCAAATCAAAACAGCAAGAGTGCTTGACTTTTAAACCTAACAGCAAATCCAAAGTAATGTTCAGTGGGAACACATTTTTCTGTACCAATCCAAAACATGCTTTTAAAAATGTAAACATACAGCCTAGTTTTAACTGTAAAATGGTTTAAATCAGCCAATGAGTTCTTTTTATCAAAAAAAAGTATGTATGCCTCCATTTTCCAACTGTGTTTCTTTTCATATTGCCATTCTACTGAAAGACACCTTCTGAGTGCATCCAGATCTCCTTGAAACATGTTCACAGTGTGGATTGTAGGTCATAGCTATGTCTTCTGGAGTGAAAAATTTGCAGAAAAAAGAGGTATGGTGAGAGACCTTGCTTTGCCAAATGTAGACATTAAATGGATTGGTCAGAGAGGGTTAAAGTGGCACCAATTAATGCCTTTGGTGAAAACCTTTCTACATCTCCCACAGCCTAACCTTATTATTGTGCACTGTGGTGGAAATGACCTAGGCACTTTAACTGGGGTAGGTCTGGAAATGCTTATTAAGGACACCTTTGTGCAATTGATGTCGCTTTTTCCTCAATCTGCCTTTGTATATTCTAACATATGCCAAAGGCAAAAGTGGAACTGGTCCAACCAATTTTGTCCACAGATTGACAAAGCAAGAAAGGACGTCAATAAGTCTGTTTCTGCTTTCCTCAGAGACTATGGTATGGGTTCTATATACCACAACAACTTGCGTTACAACATGCAAGACATTTATAGAGGAGACGGTGTACATTTCAATGATGAAGGGAACAGAGTCTTCCTCTTGAACTTTAGACTCTGCATCGGTACTTACTTGTAGGTACCGAAAAACACTCAATGAACACAAGGGCTCTTTTTAGAGCCACCTAATATCTAAACACTTAAAAGTGATTTTTATTTCTTTTTTTTTTTATGTTTTTTTACGGGTGCGCGCTGGGTGCGCGCACCTCGTGATGTTTTTAAGGTTTTTTCGGGTACGCGTAGAGTGCGCGCACTTCGCAATGTTTTTTAAAAAATTGTAATCTTTTTTTTGCCCTTCGTGGTCCTACTGTGACCCCTGACAATGACTAGGGGGTTTACAACTCCCTACCCTGCCCCCTGTTCACGGTCTCCACCTTTCCTTTTTAGTGCGACAGACAAAATGGCGGCCGACACTTCCTGATTTCGACCGATTCGAATGTTTACTGACATCTAACAACCAATCAGAATTACGCTCACGCATGGCATGGTGCGCGCACAGGGCTTGCTCAGTGCGCGCACGGTACGCACGTATAGATATTGATATGCTTTTAAATGCTATTTTCTCAAGAAATACTGAACAGATTTACACCATACCTGCGAAAGGCACTTCCTTGGCCTTATGGCTACCTCACCGCCAAATTTCAAGTAATTCTGTTCAGCCGTTCGGGCTGTAGCTGTGTCTAAAGGTCCTATGGGAAAATGCATGGGGAAAACGCGTTTTGGGACCCCCCTTTTTTCTCGGCCCCCGCTTGACGAATCCCCCCGAGACTTTCAGGGTAGGAGCTGAACGGACCGCCCCATTAGTTTTCAAAATTTCGCGAGTATTCGTCAACCGGCGCCAAAGTAATTTAAAATAGAATTTTCAGATTTCCTATGGAAACATGGTCCTAACTATAACTATCTACTGGCGACCGCTAGTAGATAATATATATATATATATATATATATATATATATATATATATATATATATATATATATATATATATATATATATTACCTACTGGCGGTCGCCAGTAGGTAGTTATAGTTAGGACCACGTTTCCATAGGAAAACCTCAACATTCTATTTTGAATAACTTTGGCGCCGGTCGACGAATCCTCGCGAATTTCACAAATTAGGTGGGGCGCTACGCTCCGCTCCTACCCTGAAAGTCTCGGGGGGATTCGTCAAGCGGGGGCTGAGATAAAAGGGGGGTCCCAAAACGCGTTTTTCCCATGCATTTTTCCATAGGACCTTTAGAACGAGCTACAGCCCGAACGGCTGAACAGAATTACTTGAAATTTGGCAGAGAGGTGGTCCTCAGGTCAAGGAAGTGCCTTTTGTAGGTTTGGTGTAAATCTGTTCAGTAGATTCTGAGAAAATAGCCTTTAAATCAATATATATATCTGAGCCCGCTTACGGTACGCTTACCGTACGCTTACGGTAAGCGTACGGCGGCGTGCGCGAGCGCGATTCTGATTGGCTGTTAGATCTTAGTAAACATTCGAATCGGTCGAAACCAGGAAGCGGCGGCCGCCATTTTGTGTATTTCACTCTGAAAAAAAAGAGTGAAAACAAGGAAAGGGGGCAATGAGGAGAGTTACAGACCCCCTAACATTTGTAAGGGGGTCAAAGAAGGACAGAAAAGTACAAAAAAAACATTTATTGATTTAAAAAAAAATCACGGGGTACGCGTACGGTAAGCTTACGGTAAGCGTACGGTAAAAAAAAAAAAAATAGATAAATGAAAAGCAGATTTAAGAGTTTAGAAATTAGGGAGCTCTAAAAATAGCTGTTGTGTTTATGAAGTCATTTTTTTAGTGGTACCTACAAGTAAGTACTGATGCAGAGTCTAAGGTTCAAGAGGAAGACTCTGTTCCCTTCATCATTGAAGTGCACACCATCTCCTCTATAAATGTCTTGCATGTCATAACGCAAGTTGTTGTGGTAAATGGCACCCATACCATAGTCACGGAGGAAAGCAGAAACAGATTTGTTGACGTGCTTTCTTGCTTTGTCAATCTGTGGACAGAAATGATTGGACCAGTTCCATTTTTGCCTTTGGCATATGTTGGAAAACACAAAGGCAGTTTTAGGGAAAAGTGTAAACAGTTGTGCAAAGGTGTCCTTCATAAGCATTTCCAGACCTACCCCAGTCAAAGTGCCTAGGTCATTGCCACCACAGTGCACTATTATGAGGTCAGGGTGTTGGATTTGAATGAAGGATTTCACCAATGGCATCAATTGGTGCCACTTTAACCCTCTCTGACCAATCCATTTAATGTCTACATTTGGCAAAGCAAGGTCTCTCACCATATCTGTTTTCTCTGCAAACTTTTCACTCCAGAAGACATAGCTGTGCCCTACAATCCACACTGTGAACATCTTCAAAGGAGAACTGGATGCACTCAGGAGGTGTCTTTCAGTAGAATGGCAATAAGAAAAGAAAGACAGTTTGGAAATGGAGGCATACATATTTTTTTAAAACAAAAAGAACTGATTGGCTGTTTCATACCATTCTAGAATAAAAACTAGGCTGTATGTGAAAATTAATAGAAGCATGTTTTGTATTGGTACAAAAAAATGTGTAACCAAAGAACAGTACTATGGATTTGCTGTAAGGTTTGAAAAGTCAAGCACTCTTGCTCTGTGGAATTGAAACATTGTGTGTCGAACTTCTGACCTAACTGCACACAGCAGTGTTCCATGAGCTGTTGCTATGGTAGCAGGCAGAAGTCAAGTTGGGGGAAGGGTACTAGGCAGAAGTCAAGTTGGGGGCAGGGTACTTTTGGAAAAGGGTTGGTTTTCAACCAATAGAAATGTGTGAATACATGTGAAAAAAAGGGGGAAGCACTGAGATTTGAAACTTACATGTATATGTGTGGAAAAAAAGAGGGAAAGTTTGCCATTATATGGTTCTGCTGAGAGGAGAGAGGTGAACAGAACAGAGATCCTGGCTCTGATAATCTGCTGTTTGAGTGTCACATTTCTTTCACAACTAACTAATTTTAAAGGTGAGTTTACAGTTTGAGAGGGGATGTATGTGGTAAATTAAGAAATGAATAATAGAAATGGGAATTGTTTTTGTTGTAGTTACACATGGTGGTTTCATAATGTGTCAGTGTGTAAAAGTGATTTACACTTGCCCTGAAAAAAAAAAAGAGCAGTAAGTGTGCTTACAAATTGGCAAAGAAATTTCGTTTTGGCACTAATGTGAAAACATGACTCTGTGTGCATAGAAGAATTATAGGCAGAGATTTATTGCATCTTGCTCTGGTGATTTCACAGTTGCATTAGATGGAAAGGGGGAGCGAATTATTGGGGGAAGAAGCAGAGGCTTAGCACACACCCATTTCCTTGCCGTGTATAGTCATGCACAGTATTTACAAGCCAGTGGGGTTTTCAGGTTTAAGTCTGTAATGCAAATACATTCAGCATCACTAAGGCTGGTTGCCCTTGCTGGAGTGTAGGCAGTCACAGAGAATGCACATGGTGGTGGTCTGAAAAAAAAGCAGCTTGGACACGTGCAATTAAATAAATCAAAAATAGTGGTTTCATAATGTGTCAGTCTGTAAAAGTGATTTCAAATTGTAAAAAGAGATTTTCACTTGGCCCGAAAAAAAAAGAGCAGTAAGTGTGCTTTGAAATTGGCAAAGAAATTTCGTTTTGGCACTAATGTGAAAACATGACTCTGTGTGCATAGAAGAATTATAGGCAGAGATTTATTGCGTCTTGCTCTGGTGATTTCACAGTTGCATTAGATGGAAAGGGGGAGCGAATTATTGGGGGAAGAAGCAGAGGCTTAGCACACACCCATGTCCTTGCCGTGTATAGTCATGCACAGTATTTACAAGCCAGTGGGGTTTTCAGGTTTAAGTCTGTAATGCAAATACATTCAGCATCACTAAGGCTGGTTGCCCTTGCTGGAGTGTAGGCAGTCACAGAGAATGCACATGGTGGTGGTCTGAAAAAAAAGCAGCTTGGACACGTGCAATTAAATAAATCAAAAATAGTGGTTTCATAATGTGTCAGTCTGTAAAAGTGATTTCAAATTGTAAAAAGAGATTTTCACTTGGCCCGAAAAAAAAAGAGCAGTAAGTGTGCTTTGAAATTGGCAAAGAAATTTCGTTTTGGCACTAATGTGAAAACATGACTCTGTGTGCATAGAAGAATTATAGGCAGAGATTTATTGCGTCTTGCTCTGGTGATTTCACAGTTGCATTAGATGGAAAGGGGGAGCGAATTATTGGGGGAAGAAGCAGAGGCTTAGCACACACCCATGTCCTTGCCGTGTATAGTCATGCACAGTATTTACAAGCCAGTGGGGTTTTCAGGTTTAAGTCTGTAATGCAAATACATTCAGCATCACTAAGGCTGGTTGCCCTTGCTGGAGTGTAGGCAGTCACAGAGAATGCACATGGTGGTGGTCTGAAAAAAAAGCAGCTTGGACACGTGCAATTAAATAAATCAAAAATAGTGGTTTCATAATGTGTCAGTCTGTAAAAGTGATTTCAAATTGTAAAAAGAGATTTTCACTTGGCCCGAAAAAAAAAAAGAGCAGTAAGTGTGCTTTCAAATTGGCAAAGAAATTTCGTTTTGGCACTAATGTGAAAACATGACTCTGTGTGCATAGAAGAATTATAGGCAGAGATTTATTGCGTCTTGCTCTGGTGATTTCACAGTTGCATTAGATGGAAAGGGGGAGCGAATTTTTGGGGGAAGAAGCAGAGGCTTAGCACACACCCATGTCCTTGCCGTGTATAGTCATGCACAGTATTTACAAGCCAGTGGGGTTTTCAGGTTTAAGTCTGTAATGCAAATACATTCAGCATCACTAAGGCTGGTTGCCCTTGCTGGAGTGTAGGCAGTCACAGAGAATGCACATGGTGGTGGTCTGAAAAAAAAACAGCTTGGACACGTGCAATTAAATAAATCAAAAATAGTGGTTTCATAATGTGTCAGTCTGTAAAAGTGATTTCAAATTGTAAAAAGAGATTTTCACTTGGCCCGAAAAAAAAAGAGCAGTAAGTGTGCTTTCAAATTGGCAAAGAAATTTCGTTTTGGCACTAATGTGAAAACATGACTCTGTGTGCATAGAAGAATTATAGGCAGAGATTTATTGCGTCTTGCTCTGGTGATTTCACAGTTGCATTAGATGGAAAGGGGGAGCGAATTTTTGGGGGAAGAAGCAGAGTCTTAGCACACACCCATGTGCTTGCCGTGTATAGTCATGCACAGTATTTAGAAGCCAGTGGGGTTTTCAGGTTTAAGTCTGTAATGCAAATACATTCAGCATCACTAAGGCTGGTTGCCCTTGGTGGAGTGTAGGCAGTCACAGAGAATGCACATGGTGGTGGTCTGAAAAAAAAACAGCTTGGACACGTGCAATTAAATAAATCAAAAATAGTGGTTTCATAATGTGTCAGTCTGTAAAAGTGATTTCAAATTGTAAAAAGAGATTTTCACTTGGCCCGAAAAAAAAAAAGAGCAGTAAGTGTGCTTTCAAATTGGCAAAGAAATTTCGTTTTGGCACTAATGTGAAAACATGACTCTGTGTGCATAGAAGAATTATAGGCAGAGATTTATTGCGTCTTGCTCTGGTGATTTCACAGTTGCATTAGATGGAAAGGGGGAGCGAATTTTTGGGGGAAGAAGCAGAGGCTTAGCACACACCCATGTCCTTGCCGTGTATAGTCATGCACAGTATTTACAAGCCAGTGGGGTTTTCAGGTTTAAGTCTGTAATGCAAATACATTCAGCATCACTAAGGCTGGTTGCCCTTGGTGGAGTGTAGGCAGTCACAGAGAATGCACATGGTGGTGGTCTGAAAAAAAAACAGCTTGGACACGTGCAATTAAATAAATCAAAAATAGTGGTTTCATAATGTGTCAGTCTGTAAAAGTGATTTCAAATTGTAAAAAGAGATTTTCACTTGGCCCGAAAAAAAAAGAGCAGTAAGTGTGCTTTCAAATTGGCAAAGAAATTTCGTTTTGGCACTAATGTGAAAACATGACTCTGTGTGCATAGAAGAATTATAGGCAGAGATTTATTGCGTCTTGCTCTGTTGATTTCACAGTTGCATTAGATGGAAAGGGGGAGCGAATTTTTGGGGGAAGAAGCAGAGGCTTAGCACACACCCATGTCCTTGCCGTGTATAGTCATGCACAGTATTTACAAGCCAGTGGGGTTTTCAGGTTTAAGTCTGTAATGCAAATACATTCAGCATCACTAAGGCTGGTTGCCCTTGCTGGAGTGTAGGCAGTCACAGAGAATGCACATGGTGGTGGTCTGAAAAAAAAGCAGCTTGGACACGTGCAATTAAATAAATCAAAAATAGTGGTTTCATAATGTGTTAGTCTGTAAAAGTGATTTCAAATTGTAAAAAGAGATTTTCACTTGGCCCGAAAAAAAAAAAGAGCAGTAAGTGTGCTTTCAAATTGGCAAAGAAATTTCGTTTTGGCACTAATGTGAAAACATGACTCTGTGTGCATAGAAGAATTATAGGCAGAGATTTATTGCGTCTTGCTCTGGTGATTTCACAGTTGCATTAGATGGAAAGGGGGAGCGAATTTTTGGGGGAAGAAGCAGAGGCTTAGCACACACCCATGTCCTTGCCGTGTATAGTCATGCACAGTATTTACAAGCCAGTGGGGTTTTCAGGTTTAAGTCTGTAATGCAAATACATTCAGCATCACTAAGGCTGGTTGCCCTTGCTGGAGTGTAGGCAGTCACAGAGAATGCACATGGTGGTGGTCTGAAAAAAAAACAGCTTGGACACGTGCAATTAAATAAATCAAAAATAGTGGTTTCATAATGTGTCAGTCTGTAAAAGTGATTTCAAATTGTAAAAAGAGATTTTCACTTGGCCCGAAAAAAAAAGAGCAGTAAGTGTGCTTTCAAATTGGCAAAGAAATTTCGTTTTGGCACTAATGTGAAAACATGACTCTGTGTGCATAGAAGAATTATAGGCAGAGATTTATTGCGTCTTGCTCTGGTGATTTCACAGTTGCATTAGATGGAAAGGGGGAGCGAATTTTTGGGGGAAGAAGCAGAGTCTTAGCACACACCCATGTGCTTGCCGTGTATAGTCATGCACAGTATTTAGAAGCCAGTGGGGTTTTCAGGTTTAAGTCTGTAATGCAAATACATTCAGCATCACTAAGGCTGGTTGCCCTTGGTGGAGTGTAGGCAGTCACAGAGAATGCACATGGTGGTGGTCTGAAAAAAAAACAGCTTGGACACGTGCAATTAAATAAATCAAAAATAGTGGTTTCATAATGTGTCAGTCTGTAAAAGTGATTTCAAATTGTAAAAAGAGATTTTTACTTGGCCCGAAAAAAAAAAAGAGCAGTAAGTGTGCTTTCAAATTGGCAAAGAAATTTCGTTTTGGCACTAATGTGAAAACATGACTCTGTGTGCATAGAAGAATTATAGGCAGAGATTTATTGCGTCTTGCTCTGGTGATTTCACAGTTGCATTAGATGGAAAGGGGGAGCGAATTTTTGGGGGAAGAAGCAGAGGCTTAGCACACACCCATGTCCTTGCCGTGTATAGTCATGCACAGTATTTACAAGCCAGTGGGGTTTTCAGGTTTAAGTCTGTAATGCAAATACATTCAGCATCACTAAGGCTGGTTGCCCTTGGTGGAGTGTAGGCAGTCACAGAGAATGCACATGGTGGTGGTCTGAAAAAAAAACAGCTTGGACACGTGCAATTAAATAAATCAAAAATAGTGGTTTCATAATGTGTCAGTCTGTAAAAGTGATTTCAAATTGTAAAAAGAGATTTTCACTTGGCCCGAAAAAAAAAGAGCAGTAAGTGTGCTTTCAAATTGGCAAAGAAATTTCGTTTTGGCACTAATGTGAAAACATGACTCTGTGTGCATAGAAGAATTATAGGCAGAGATTTATTGCGTCTTGCTCTGGTGATTTCACAGTTGCATTAGATGGAAAGGGGGAGCGAATTTTTGGGGGAAGAAGCAGAGGCTTAGCACACACCCATGTCCTTGCCGTGTATAGTCATGCACAGTATTTACAAGCCAGTGGGGTTTTCAGGTTTAAGTCTGTAATGCAAATACATTCAGCATCACTAAGGCTGGTTGCCCTTGGTGGAGTGTAGGCAGTCACAGAGAATGCACATGGTGGTGGTCTGAAAAAAAAACAGCTTGGACACGTGCAATTAAATAAATCAAAAATAGTGGTTTCATAATGTGTCAATCTGTAAAAGTGATTTCAAATTGTAAAAAGAGATTTTCACTTGGCCCGAAAAAAAAGAGCAGTAAGTGTGCTTTCAAAATGGCAAAGAAATTTCGTTTTGGCACTAATGTGAAAACATGACTCTGTGTGCATAGAAGAATTATAGGCAGAGATTTATTGCGTCTTGCTCTGGTGATTTCACAGTTGCATTAGATGGAAAGGGGGAGCGAATTTTTGGGGGAAGTAGCAGAGGCTTAGCACACACCCATGTCCTTGCCGTGTATAGTCATGCACAGTATTTACAAGCCAGTGGGGTTTTCAGGTTTAAGTCTGTAATGCAAATACATTCAGCATCACTAAGGCTGGTTGCCCTTGGTGGAGTGTAGGCAGTCACAGAGAATGCACATGGTGTTGGTCTGAAAAAAAAACAGCTTGGACACGTCCAATTAAATAAATCAAAAATAGTGGTTTCATAATGTGTCAGTCTGTAAAAGTGATTTCAAATTGTAAAAAGAGATTTTCACTTGGCCCGAAAAAAAAAGAGCAGTAAGTGTGCTTTGAAATTGGCAAAGAAATTTCGTTTTGGCACTAATGTGAAAACATGACTCTGTGTGCATAGAAGAATTATAGGCAGAGATTTATTGCGTCTTGCTCTGGTGATTTCACAGTTGCATTAGATGGAAAGGGGGAGCGAATTTTTGGGGGAAGAAGCAGAGGCTTAGCACACACCCATGTCCTTGCCGTGTATAGTCATGCACAGTATTTACAAGCCAGTGGGGTTTTCAGGTTTAAGTCTGTAATGCAAATACATTCAGCATCACTAAGGCTGGTTGCCCTTGCTGGAGTGTAGGCAGTCACAGAGAATGCACATGGTGGTGGTCTGAAAAAACAGCTTGGACATGTGCATTTAAATAAATCAAAAAAAGTGGTTTTATAATGTGTCAGTCTGTAAAAGTGATTTCCAATTGTAAAAAGTGATTTTCACTTGGCCCGAAAAAAAAAGAGCAGTAAGTGTGCTTTCAAAATGGCAAAGAAATTTCGTTTTGGCACTAATGTGAAAACATGACTCTGTGTGCATAGAAGAATTATAGGCAGAGATTTATTGCGTCTTGCTCTGGTGATTTCACAGTTGCATTAGATGGAAAGGGGGAGCGAATTTTTGGGGGAAGAAGCAGAGGCTTAGCACACACCCATGTCCTTGCCGTGTATAGTCATGCACAGTATTTACAAGCCAGTGGGGTTTTCAGGTTTAAGTCTGTAATGCAAATACATTCAGCATCACTAAGGCTGGTTGCCCTTGCTGGAGTGTAGGCAGTCACAGAGAATGCACATGGTGGTGGTCTGAAAAAAAAACAGCTTGGACACGTGCAATTAAATAAATCAAAAATAGTGGTTTCATAATGTGTCAATCTGTAAAAGTGATTTCAAATTGTAAAAAGAGATTTTCACTTGGCCCGAAAAAAAAAGAGCAGTAAGTGTGCTTTCAAATTGGCAAAGAAATTTCGTTTTGGGACTAATGTGAAAACATGACTCTGTGTGCATAGAAGAATTATAGGCAGAGATTTATTGCGTCTTGCTCTGGTGATTTCACAGTTGCATTAGATGGAAAGGGGGAGCGAATTATTGGGGGAAGAAGCAGAGGCTTAGCACACACCCATGTCCTTGCCGTGTATAGTCATGCACAGTATTTAGAAGCCAGTGGGGTTTTCAGGTTTAAGTCTGTAATGCAAATACATTCAGCATCACTAAGGCTGGTTGCCCTTGGTGGAGTGTAGCACTGTGGACATGGGCTTTTTAAAAAATCTGAAAAGTGTTTTCATAATGTGACAGTTTGTAAAAGAGATTTTCACTTGCCCAAAAAAAAGAGCAGTTTGTGTGCATTCAAATTGGCAAAGAAATTTCGTTTTGTGACTATTGTGAAAAGAAATGTAGTAATATATTTAAATACAATAACAGATTTTTTTTTTAGTTTTTTTCAGGTATTGCTGAAGAACAGTGAACAAAATTTAAGATGCCTACAAAATCTCGAGTTCAAAAAACGCTAAAAAAAAAACTATATTTGAAGACAACTGGAGGACCAAAGTTAGTAGAAGATGCTGATGTTGGGAAAAAGAAAAAATCTTCTGGTAAGGAAAAAAAACAATTCCTAAACAAAATATTTAAAACAAAGAAAAATGTACAAAATGTCTGTTCTCGGAAAAATGTAACAAAACATAGAGAACAGCAAAAAATTGAGAATTTAGTTAATGCAAATATACCTTCTGCAATTGAAAAGTTTAACATAAGCAGAAAAACAGCATTTAAAGAGATACGTAGAAAAATGTTTCAGAGAAGAGTTATGTCCAATTTGATAAAGGATATAAAGAAATATAAGCAAAAGGCTAAATATTACAAGAGAAAAAAAGAAATTGAAGCCATTGCAGCAAAAGCATTAGAATTAAAAAGGAAACTATTCATATTAATTTTGAATAGGATGCGTACATTAGATAAAATGGTTAATGTACTGAAATCACAAAGCAAAAGCAAAAGAGTAGTGAACAGAACAAACTTTTGTAAAGTGTTTTTAGGAAAGTGGATGCATAGTTCAAGTAGTGAACCTTTTTTTAATGAAGAGAGCTATTTTCAAAGTAATAGTTTGCTGCATGCAGTTGACACCAGAGGTCGTTCATACGAAGTAAAAAATGGTTGCATAATGGAGAAGGAGATAATGGTTCCAAGAGATGAGGTACAAGTGATGGCAGATGAGGCAATGGGGAGACGTCCTAAAGCCCCAGTGTACACTTGGAATTGTAGTAGTATTTGCACTGTGCGTCAGGAATCTATTGACAGATTTCGAGAGTTTCTAAGAGAATATAGTAAAAAAAAGTGTAAAACAAAAGATTAAGGTGCTTCAAAGTCTGGATCCATGCAGAGTGAGAGAGAATACTGGTTTGCAGGGTCATTCTCTTGCTTGTCTATCTAGAAAAGTGTGCAATAGTGTTTTCCTTCATTTTAGGATGCTGGCTGTTCATCATACTGAAATGAGAAAGTTTGTGAGACGGTTGTATTTTGCCAAAAGTCCAGCAATAAAGTTAAATGAATTGAATAGGGCTCTGTTCCGAGGAACGGTATCAGATGTAGAGAAGGTTGTTGATGAAATTCAGTTTTGTTACTTTGGTCCTGAACAAAACAGTGCAGAGAAGGACACAGTAAATGAGGAAGAAGTGGAAGAGAATGTAGAACCCTCTGTAAGTAACACATTTAATGATCACATAACAAAATTTGCAATAGTCTCTAATGAAAGACCAAATTTTACTTGTATTTGTTGCCGCAGAACTCATTATAGAAAACAAACTAGGAATGTTGATCTCTACAGAAAGAGTGAAAATGAAGATAATTATAAGTGGAAGGATTTTGCCACATATATATTTCTAGAAAATTGTTTTGAATTGGGTGAAGATCAGCGTATTTGTAAATACTGTTATAATAAGTTAGAGGAAAATAGAATGCCGACCAGAGCTGTACATAATAATTTAGAATTGGATGCTATTCCTGCTGAACTTTCTGAATTAAATACATATGAGTCTATACTCATTCAATGTGTTCATCCGTTCCAGACCATAGTACGTATGGAGCCCAAAACTGGTAAATTACCTCCTTCAGATTTACTGAGAGGTTTAAAAGGTAGAGTGGTGTATTTGCCCTTGGATTTGAAAAAAAATATGGAAACTATTGATGCGGATACTTTGGAAACTGAACCATTAATTATTCTGGTTAATGGTGTACCTACAAAGAATAAGAAGATTTGGCAGGAGCTGGTAGATGTGCGGAAAGTACAAAGAGCAAATTTGTATTTGAAAAAAAATAACAAATGGTATGAATCAATTTATATAGAAGAAGAAGAAGAAGAAGAAGATTTACAAGGAGACACAGAAACACCAACTGGACAAATTGAAAAAGTGGACAAGTCAAAGGAAGAAGAAATTTATGAACATTTTAGCATACATCCTCTCCATTCGAAAGAAGTTATGGGAGACAATATTGATCTCTTTCAGATGAAGAAAGCAAAAGGAAATCCCGTGAGTGTATGGGAGGAGAGCTTGGAAGCTCGATGTTTTCCCCAGCTGTTTCCTAAAGGAAAAGGAGGACGATACGATGAACGTCCAGAACAGATTCCAGCTTCAGAGTATCGGACTACAAGACTATATGCTGAAGATCCCAGATTTCGACAAAGTATTCCTTATTTGTTCCATCTTTTATTTGAAAGCGACTTGTCTGCACTGTCTTATGCAGTAAATCACATTTTAAAAAGTGGAGTACATTTACAAAATGTGTCTGCTAAGGATTTTATGGAGAAAGTGCAGCACCGAGATGATCATTTGGAAACACAACTGATCAATCTGATGGCTTGTCAGCGTGGGACAAATGAATATTGGTTCCGACGCCATGGTGAACTAAAATGCATGTTACGCAATTTAGGAACACCAACATGGTTCCTTACCCTAAGCTGTGCCGAGTACGCTTGGGATGATTTACTGGATTTTCTACGAGAGGCCAATTCAAACATTAAAAACATCGAATACAAGACAGCAGGAGAACTGTGCTCATTGGATCCGGTTAATGTTTGCAGATATTTCAATCATAGATTTGAGGCTATGATGTCCTTCATCTGCAATAAAAAAAATCCACCCCTTGGAGAAGTAGTGGATTTCTTTTGGAGAAAAGAGTACCAGGCAAGAGGTGCTCCTCATATTCATATGCTGCTGTGGATCAAGGATGCCCCAAAGTTTGGAACAGATACTGATGAAGCAGTGTTATCTTACATTGAAGAATATGCAACATGTGCTATACCAAAAAGCACAGAAGAGAACAAGTTAAAGGAGCAAGTTCTACGTTTCCAAAGTCATCGGTGTGGAAAATACTGTCGACGGAAATACAAGAGCAAAGAAAAATACTACACTAAATGTCGATTTGGATTTCCTAGACCTGTTCTTTCAAATGGAAGAGTCAACAGTTTTATGTCAGCTGTGAGACATACTATCACAAGAAAATCACCTAAGAATACCTACAACCTTAAAAGAAAAGAAGAATCAAAAAATATAAATGACTACAACCCAGTCATTTTATCCATGTGGAACGCTAACATGGATATACAGTATGTTGCTGACAATTCCATTGCTGTTGCTCGATATGTAACGTCTTACATTACGAAATCAGAAAAAACAGAATTGAAGGAAATGTGGGAAGAGATTTCTCACGAGAAGACTGTCAGTAAGAAGCTGTACAGTTTCAGTTTGAAGATGTTATCGCATCGAGAAATTGGATCCTACGAATGTTCAGATAGGTTATCTTCTGCAAGTCTCTACTCGAAGTCAAGAAGAATAATTTGGGCAAGTTTAGGCCTTGCAGCAATGAGAAATCGGGTACTGAAATCTGTTGGAGAAATTGAATATTTGGCTGAGAATGACCCAGAAAGTACAGATATATTGAAAACAAACATGTTGGACACATATTATCCCAAGAGAAGTCATCATCTGGAGAACATGTGTCTCTATGAAGTGTTACAGAACTACATTTATTCACGGAAAGCTGCAGAAGACATCAACAGTGGAAAATATAAAGTTGTTGGTGAAGAAGGATGTTTGGTGAAGCAAACCAAAGGAAGTTTGATAAATCACCGGAAGCTGAGTTGCGACACTACCGACAAGAAAGAATTTTACTACTTGGCTCTTTTACAGTTGTTTAAACCATGGCGTACAGAGGATGAACTACTGGGAGAATTCCAGAGCTATGAAGATTCTTTTAATGCTTGTAAAGACAGCATACAATGCAGTACATTCTCAACTTATCTGCAAATGTTAAATGAAGAAATTGAACAGGAAACTACAATTGCAGCAGAAATAGCTAGAGACAGTTCTCAGGACAGCCAAAGTTCAGGAACATACAGTCAAGATCCCCTAGGACAACCAATCGTTGAAAATGAAGCATCAATAGCCATGAATGAAGTGGAAACGGCTATGAATCAAGGTCAAGAAGAATTTATAGACTTAGAAAATTTGGAAAGACAACTGAATCAAGAGCAGCAACAAATTTATGAAGAGATCAAAAACAAAATTGATCACGGATTTCTACATATCAAAAAAGAGTGCTCATGCACATCATTTCATCCAATCAGGATGTATGTAAGCGGACAAGCTGGCACTGGAAAAAGTTTCCTAATTAAAGTCATCAGAAGCTACCAAAAGCAAAAAACGGATTCTACTTTGTCTTGTGTGGTTACTGCTCCAACTGGGTTAGCAGCATATAACATAAAAGGAATCACCTTACATCGTTTGCTAATGTTACCAGTGGAGCATGAGAACAAAATACAATTCAACAAGCTAACTGGAGAAGCATCCTTGGAAGTTTCAAGAGTATTGAAGAAGATGCAAGTTCTCATTATTGATGAGGTGAGCATGGTATCGAACTTAATGCTTGCCTTTGTGCATTTAAGAATGCAGCAAATTTTGAAGACAGACTATGACGTGTTATTTGGTGGAAAACACGTCATAGTTTTTGGGGATCTTTTGCAACTTACTCCAGTTAAAGGACAACCAGTGTTTAATACTGTGACACATGAAGACACGAAGAAGTCATTGGGAAGCATTGGAAATACAAATATTTGGTCCTTCTTTGAGTACAAGGAACTTACA
Organism: Triturus cristatus; assembly: GCF_964204655.1. Classification (NCBI taxonomy): domain Eukaryota; kingdom Metazoa; phylum Chordata; class Amphibia; order Caudata; family Salamandridae; genus Triturus; species Triturus cristatus. Next base: position 257,127,580 of record NC_140593.1, on the reverse strand, counting down.
ACTAATATGAGGCAAGCAAACGATGAAGAATATGGAAGTATTCTGAAAGATATCAGGATTGGAATACTCACAGAAGTTGGGAAAAAAGCATTACAGAGTCGGCTGCTACATAATTTATTTCCAAAGGAAGAAATAGTTGCAGAGAAAATATACAAGAATATTGCAGAAAACAAAAGTGTCATCTGCTTAATGCCAACTCTACGTGAATGCTCAATATTTAATGAGGAGCTTTTGAAATTGGAAAAGGAAGACATCAGGAAATTGGAAGCAGTGGACAAAATTGAGGATGGAAGAATTACTGTCACAGTAACAGGCAAACTGAAAAATAAATTGGACTCACTAGAGAAGAACATCTCCAAAACAGCAGGATTAGAAAAAAATCTATATGTTTGCATGAACTGTAGAGTGTTTTTAAGGAGAAATTTGGATGTTGAGAAAGGCTTAGTGAATGGAGCAATGGGAAGAGTTGTGGGTTTTATTAATTATCAGAAAAAAGAAGGAATTGAATGTTTAAAAATAAAATTTGATCAGATAGAAGAAGTTAAAGATATTTGTCGTTGTACAGTTCGTTTTATGCTTGTGAAAGACTTATATGTACGTAGGAAGCAGTTTCCGTTTTCTCTAGCATATGCTGTAACTATTCACAAGTCTCAAGGATTGACTGTAGATTGTGCATTTGTGAACATTGGTTCAACTGTGTTCAAAGAAGGTATGGCATATGTAGCTTTGTCACGAGTCAAAACATTATCAGGTTTATTCATGATAGACTTTGATGACTCAAAAGTTAGTGCTGATACAAACTGTGTAAAGGAGTATAATAGATTAAGAAGAAGCTATGCTCCTCATTTAGGTCAGTATCCTGTGTTGGAGAAACGTGTAGTTTCTCGTAAAAGGAGAAATGAGAATATCTGTAATGAAGATATAGAGAAGAGGAAAAAAAAGAGGAGTGATGTAATTGCAAGCAAAAAGAAAAAGGAAAATGAAGAACAGGTTGTAGGATGTCATTTTGAAAATAGCTCTGGTGTCAACTGCTATGCAAATGTAGTGCTGAATGTTGCATTTTATCTGGAAAGTTTGCAAGAGCAGATAATAGTAAATCAGGGAAAAAGATTCTGTTCAGAGCTGAGTCTCCTTTTTCAAAAGCTGAGTAAAGATAAAACTCAAAAAGAAAGTGCTACTGACATTAGAAAACTTTTAGATGTATGTTCAGGACGAACACAGTTTTCTCAAAATGAACAGCAAGATGCACACGAATTTTTGATGTATTTTCTTCAGGTAGTGGAAGAAGAAGGAGTTCCCATTGACATTTTTTTTGGTCTCTCTTATAAATGGGAACATAGTTGTGATAATTGTTATAATATATGTGGCTCTATTGTTGATAATGAAAGGTTTATTTATTTGACATTGCCAGAGAGTAAAACAGTCACTTTTGCAAAATTAGTTAAAGATGCTAATCATAGCATGAAATGTGGTGAGTGTAATTCTGACATGTTATCAACATTAATTTTAAAGGAATACGGACAGTATGTAATTTTAATGATGCAACGATGTAGAGCTGATGGATCAAAATTGGATACTTTAATAAAGAAGTTTACAGGACAGCAATTATCAATTTCAGGAAAAACTTTTGTAACTGTTGCAATAATTTTCCATGATGGACCTACTGTTACTTCTGGACATTACACAGTTTATCTAAAATGTGAAAAAGGCTGGACACTGTGTAATGATTCCCAATTGATTTTCAAACAACGTTTGCCTTTTGATTTAGCAAATTCCTATCTAATCTTCCTGAAACCTAAATTTTAGAGAGACTTGGCAAGATCTGGACAAAATAATTTTACCATTTTACTGGATTACCATTGCAATTTTGTAAAAAAAAGATTTTTAAAATTATCATTTGGCCTAATGGAAAGATAACCAATTGTAATGTGGACTTTTTTAATTTTTAATGCAATTTTGAAAAACCAATAATTTAGAGATAATCGGTGACTTCTGCACATTTTAAATTTTGGAATGCTATTGAACTGCCATTGGAAATTTTTTTCAAAAAAGATTTACAAAATTACTATTTGGCCATGTGGAAAAGTAAGCAATTCTATTGTGGACTAAATAAATTATTCAAAAAATTTTCGTGAACCAAAATGTTACAGAGAATCGGTGAGATCTGGACAGATTAAACTTTAGAATTTTAATGGATTTCCCTTGGAAATTTATTCCAGGAAAAAAAAAAAAATACTATTTGGCCTAAAGGAAATAAAATCAGATGTATTTTGGAGTTATTTGAGATATAATATTGTGATTATACTTCTCAAACAAACATATCAGACGGTATTTTAAAGAAAAAAGTATTGTTTTTAGATGATATTTTTTTAGAATAATATGCATTTCTGTAATGATAAGTTTAAGTGAGAAGAGATTCTGGGCTTTTTTAATACAATCTTTGTGATTGTTAATTTTTTTTGCCCGCTGTAAAATGATGAATGCAATTGCTTTCACAATTAATAGTGAAATGCAATATATTCTGAAAACAGCAAAAATAAGGCAAAAATATTTTTTGGTAAAAAATGTAAATATGTGTACTGTATTATAAAATGGTTTAAAAATATTAATACTTTTTTCTTTATTTTCAGATCGATATAGAAAATTTTCGGAAACTACAACCATTTTAATAACTATTTTTTAAAAAAACAAATGAATAAATATTTTTTTGAGTGAGTATGGTAAGTCAAAAATAAAAATTGTAGTCTCTCAAGGACTTTGTAATGTGATAAATGATTTTTAGTGTTTAAAAAATAAAAAAAGGTACGCTTACGCGTACGGTAAAAAAAAAAAAAAAAAAGTTTTTAAAAACAAGTAAAAAAAAGATGGAAGATAAGGTTGGCTCTTAAAAAAACCGTTGTGTTCATGCAGGGACAGAGGAAAGGAAGCATGGGAAAATCATTCAAAGCTACAAATGTGCTGATCTATTTTGTTGTTCACTAGGGAAACACTGGTCTCCCTATGACAAATTAGACCTTTACAAAATGTGCAATGAATATCAACCTTCCGAAATCGAAGGTTCATTTCCAGAGGGCCAGCAAAAGGAGATTCTCCCCCCACAGATGAAGGGCTCACCTGACCTGCAGAAGAAGGAGTAAGCCCTGCAGGTGATGGTCCAGGCTGAGCTGCTGTGGATGTACTGGCTCGTCTTTCTGAAGAGTTACCTCCAAAAAGATGACCATGTGTCCTTCTGTGTACATCCTGGAGGTGTCTCTTCATGGTGTGATTCCCAAAGGAATACTTCCTGTTAGGATTACCTCTAGAAAGTACACGCTTACACAGCTTGCAAGTAACTAAAGGTGCATTCACCTTTTGCTGGCCTTCTGGAAAAGTAAAATAATCCCAAACATAAGAAGGCTTTACTTTCCTCGCTCTCTGCCTCAAGACAGTGCTGCTGGTGCTAGCCTCACTCTCAGAAGAGCTCTGCTGTTCTGCCATCGTATCCCAAAGACAAACCAGCTCCTTCTCCCAAGGGATCACAAGCAGAAATGAGGGGAATGGGTGTGGTGTAGGAGAGTTCTAGAACTGAAAGTACTTTCAACCAATCAAAAGTTGTGTTTCATGATCACATGACCTACCGTACGCTTACGGTACGCTTACGGTGCGCTTACGGCAAAAAGTACGCATGTGCGTAAAAAAGACACGCGCTTGCGCGCATGCGCATAACAGTCACTCCCCGGTACTTCCGCGTAACGTGCGCGTGTGGCGTAAGCGCGCACGCGACCCACGCGCAGTACGCGCGGCTACGCAAAGTACGTAACTATACGCAAGCAGCGTAGATAGATTACGGGCGTTGCGTAAACCGTACGCTTACCGTGAGCTTACGGTACGCGTACTATAAAAAAAAAAAAAAAAAAAAAAAAATCTGGAAATAAATTTTACATGTTTATTTTAAAAAATTTATATAAAATAAATATTTAATGATTTTAAAAATTTAAGCATAGTCTTTATAAAAGGTAAGAAAATTAAATTAAAAATATGTTTGAAAATAATGAAGAAAAAAAAAAAAAAATAGCATTTAAAAAACCTTGCAAATTCACTGAAAAAACCATGGGTTTCACACACGTTATAGTTAGGAATTAGCATTTAAAAAACCTTAGAAATTCACTGAAAAAACCATAGGTTTCACACACGTTATAGTTAGGAATTAGCATTTAAAAAACCTTAGAAATTCAGTGAAAAAACCATAGGTTTCACACATGTTATAGTTAGCTGGACATTTTACTCGTAAAAAACCAATGAAATTGCCCCGTTATAGTTAGTTCAGCTAACTATAACTCGCGCGCCCGCAATGCACTGCTGATGACGTCACATATTACATCACTCATGACATGGTCAGTGACATCACTCATGACATCACTGATGACATCTCAAATGACATCACTGATGACATCACTGATGACATCATCCTTGTGATAGAGTGGCAGACCTCCTCTCACCTTAATATAAGCTTTGATACACACATTCAAAAATAGAGACTAAAATTTTCAAAACAATGGACATACCAATACCAGTTACAACAACCTCTTCAGTAATTCTAAGATCAACATACACATCCACTCATTCACCAACAGTCCTATACAGTCACTCATACATGTACTCACTCATCATATGTACTCATACACCTATACATCCTGTTACATAATGCCACTCATCCATAGAGTTACTCACACACATAGTCACTCATGCTAATAAAGAATCAAACATACATTCACCTGCATATACAGTTATACACACACCACCACACTTACTTCTACGGAAACTTACACATACTTAGTCTTTTAAACAATCACTTATAGAAACACATACTTATTCATACAGGAACTCTTTCAATCTCTCCCTCTCACATATACTCACATATATACACCAATAGTCACATATACTAGTTTAAAACATATGTAGTTACTCATAAAGACACTATTGAGACAGTCATTCACTCACTAACACACCAATACACACACGCATCCACCCATGCAGTCCTGCACACATGCTCTGTTCAACACATACAAACAGTGAGTCACTCATTCATGCACCTATGCACTACGTCATACCCCCCACCGAACCATGCAGACACTCAGACTAATACTCAAAAAAATCAACTAATAACCTATATAGACACCCATGTAGCTACTCACCAACCCATGCAGCCACTTATACACAAAGTGAAAAAATGATACAGATATTTACATATTTAAATATTACTCACTAAGCCATGTATTCACTATGATACACTTAATCAGTCAGTTACACAATCAATTTTTCAAAAAGAAATCATCCATTTAGACAGTAATATACCCATTTATTCTTCTATCAACCTTGAGATATACATATATAAAACATATTTAATTTTCAGAAAAACACACATTCACTGGATGATGTCATCTGTGATGTCATCAGTGATGTCATTTGAGATGTCATCAGTGATGTCACTGACCATGTCATGAGTGATGTAATATGTGACGTCATCAGCAGTGCATTGCGGGCGCGCGAGTTATAGTTAGCTGAACTAACTATAACGGGGCAATTTCATTGGTTTTTTACGAGTAAAATGTCCAGCTAACTATAACATGTGTGAAACCTATGGTTTTTTCACTGAATTTCTAAGGTTTTTTAAATGCTAATTCCTAACTATAACGTGTGTGAAACCTATGGTTTTTTCAGTGAATATATATATATATATATATATATATATATATATATATATATATATATAGTGATATAGGTAACCTATATCACAGTAAGGGGTGCATGCACCACCTTACACAGGCTGCAGTAGCAGACCTGTGGTGTCATTTTGGGTGGCTTTCCAGTGGTGGCTTAATACATGCTTCAGCCCCTGGTAGGCCTCTGTTGGACCAATGCCCTGAGTATATAGTATACCATATACTAGGAACTTATAAGTGCACCTCAGATCCAATCAGAACTGTACCTAAAGTACATGGAATCATTTTGGAGAGAAAGCAGCTAGGCTGGGACCCTGAATAGCAGGGTCCCAGCCAGACTAAAGTCGAAGAACAGTGAAACACCAGCAAAAAGTGGGGGTAAACATGTGAAGCAGATCCTACTCTCTCCTACAGGAGGGAGTCCCAGAGTTGTGGTCCTGCTCCAGAGTTGTTTTGCTATAAGGGAAAGTTGGTGCAGTGGAGTCGATGTAGTGAGGGTAATTACATGTAATACTTACCTTGTAGATGTAGAAGTAAATGAAAGTTCAAAGTTCTGCGATAAAGTGATAGGTGGAAATACATGGATCCCAGTATCATACAGCAGTTCGAGAGGATCGCCATGCTTGTGCTAACAAAATTATTGACCTCAAAGCCAGTAACTAAATGTAATTCTCTATTTAGTGCACTAGCTGGTGTTGCTGTAGCATTGCAGCACTTTCTGTAGTTTATCCTCCTTTAGTACCTTGGCATGTGTCTGACCCATGACCTTGGTGGAAACCATAAAACAGCATTTTTGATGTGCTCCATAGTCAAAATTTCTAGTTAATCACTCATGCTTGCAGTGCAGTGTATCTTCTATGAATGAGTACTTCAAAATGATTTTCAGCCTAGTACTGCAGAGACGCTATTTCGGTCTAAAAACTAAAAACTATGAACAGCTTGTATTTAATTAGGCATTTTCTGCAGAATAAATATTTTGCTAAATGTCCTATGCCCTGCCTATTCCTTTCAATCCGAATATGAGAATGAACTTTTGCACTTTTACTTAATTTTGCACATTGTTCATTTTAAGCTACTCACAAATAACAGCATTCCTCCATGATGCAGCGATAGGCCCATGATCATCCACACAGTCACACAGGACTCTGTTACCCATACCTGTTGTTTTAGGAATGTATTAATTCATTGGGTACTTCAAGAGCAAATGATAATTGTTTTTTGTTAATACACTATTCATATTCTACATTTAATTCCATACTAACTTGCCTGCCCCAAGTTAATATGATCAAGGTGTGCCTCAAAACAGGATAATTCCACTTTGATATAGTTTACATCTAGATTATTGGTATTTGGCATTTTTACATGTGCTTAGAGCACAGTTTCCTTTACTTTTCCACTGTTTCCTGTTTTCCATTGTTTCCCAATCTTTTTCCTATTGGGATTTGTATCATTTTCACAGCGATGTATATCATGTATTAGCTCACACCGAAGACATCTCACACCTTGTTGCCACCGTTCATAGGATTCAGGTGGTAGTCGGGGCTTCCAGTGTTTCCTGATTGCCTAGTAGTAATTAATAGATAGAAAAATAGATTAGCATCCAAAATCTTGTATGCACTGACATTCTGCAAGAATATGGGTTAATGTGCTGTCTAAACGGTTGCATCCCTGACAAAACTATATATCAAAATAAAAAAATAAGCATGAGTGTAATAAAGACAGTACATAATAAAACAAGCACTGGCATAGCCAATAGGTCTCGCCTTTGGGATCTAATAAGTATTTAATTATGCAGCACAATATCCTTGGTCAGGGCCAGACTGGGAACCAAAACCAGCCCTGGCAAAGTGCTCAGCCGGGGCTTGGGGGTGCTGCCGAGCTCTTTCCCAGGGCCGGTTTTTGGCCGATTTTGTTACAGGGCCGATTTTGCAGCTATGCTGCAAAACCGGCCCTGTAACAAAAACGGCCCCCAGGGGCCCAAAACCGTCCACCACCCGTGCAGCGCACCGGGGGATTGCCCGGTGCCCGCTACAGCCAGTCCGGCCCTGTCCTTGGTGCAACATCAACTGTTGAATGGATAAACACTTATAATGTCCCAAAGGCGAGACCTATTGGCTATACCTATGCTTGTTTTCTAAATGAGCCTGTGTCTTTTTCATTGTGAAGCATTCCGTTGCCTTAATGCTAGGTTGATCCTATAACAAAGCCACGTGCACACATGCATACAAATGAAAGTAGGAACTCCAGCCGCAACCCCTCCCCCTGGTTACCCTTCAAGTCAAGCTCGGAGGGATGACTCTGCGACTATCCACGTGTCACACAGAATCCAAGTAAGTTTGCCTTGTCATACTCTCCGCCCACGGTCTAAATAAACCCTTTTAACCTGCCACCATCTAAGAGGTAATTCCTCACTTTAAGTGGGCTGTCGTTTCTTTTTCAAGAGCTAAGCATCCCCCTCATACCCCCCGTAGACTGCTGTCCAATGCGCTTTGATTTATCAAGCGTCACGGAATGTAGATGGATCACCCTGTAAAGGCACATACACAGATGTGCATAACCCCATCCCACCAAGGAGTGACACCATCACCAGAGTGGAGTCTTGAACCTGGAGAACAACAAAGAGACTGAAGCACACCCATCGAAATAAGAGACCAAGTGTCCAAAGGCCGTGTTCCATGTGCCCATGTGTCCTAATGGCAAGCCAACCAACCATTAACTCACACACCCAGGCGGCTGCCCAAACGACTTCGGTGGATCCCGTCAGTGTTCCTGCATCAGCCCCCAGGCGGCCCACAAGCAGCCCTGCACAAGGGCCTTAAGTGCATCCTGCTTCCAGGGATCATTGCACGAGAGATGGTCGAGAAGCGGCTCCAGCGACAAGGTACCGGAAGGCACCGCAGCTTCAGGGCATAATGTCCTGAACATCATTGCCACCATTCCAGCCCTGGCAGATTGGTCATCCTAGTGCCCAGACACCTCAAGCAAAGACTCTGCAGAAGGACTCCACCGACGCTCGAAGATGCACCATATTTTAGTTGACAGACACCAACAGCATCACCGCCAGAGCCCGCTAGCTCAGCCATCAGTGTGTGAGAGGACATTGATCTGACTGACAGGCTGCCAAGGAATCTGGACTCCATCGATGCATCGTTCGTGCCCAGTAGACTCTGGCTAAATTATGGACGTGTGCCGAGATGCTCAGGTGCTCCCAGCTGCACCTGTACACTATTGTCCTGCGGACTTCCTCTCTGGCCCATGAGACTGTGTGGTGTCCTATGTGAATAGTTTGTTTCCAGAAGTTGGACTTTATTTTATTTTGAATAAACTCTGGGAGGAATGTAGTGTAGTGTTGCACACGTTCTAGTGTCTCAGCAGACAGTTAGTCAGCCACTCTCTTGTGGGAGTGGACACACATGCACCCCACACCCATCCATCACAGGCGTCATGAGTGACGTGACCCTCAAATAAAAGGCCCCGTTGCACGTGCTCCAGGCCAGTTAACTAACCACATATCCAGTGTCTGTGTCGTGATTTCAGCAGCATGTGGGCCACAACACTACATCGACAACTATCATTCCACAAGATAGGCATCAGGCGATTCTGTACATTTTGTGGTAAAAAGTGAACAATACATACTTTTGTTTTAAGAATAGCAACAAACACATTCTATAAAATGCATTTAGCTCATGTGTCCTGTCCCTGAAATGTAAGCACGTTTTTAAATTCAATACAACTATGGTGGAATGCAAACAGTGACGTTTAACAATTGTATATACAGATGAATCGCACTTAATTATTGTCTGCGCATTCACAAAATACCCGCACATGCATGGCACGGTCCCCACGACCTGTCCTTAAGAATGTGAAATGTCAAACAGTATTTTGTAAATGTTACGTTCCAGGAATAACCTGCAAGGACAACATTTCTCCTTTTAGCGTTTACTAATGTATCATTTATTCCCGTGTGAATTTGCTACGCGAGAAAAACTATCCAAGGATTCTTTTAAATGTAACAAACTGGACTTCTTTGCTGAACGCGGTCCCCGGATTGCAGTTGAAACACAGCTATGAGCACAGAGGAAGGAGCTCTTTTTGAAAGTAGTGTTTACGTGAAGCCTTTATGGAACGCATCACGTGACAAGGTCTGAGGCAGTGCTAAATGGAAAAAAAAAAAAGTTAGTCACAGCTGGTTCTTCCTGTTTGTGGTTGTTGGTGCTGCAGAAGCTCTAAAAGCAGCCACAGAGCAATGTTGTAATAAAGTGTTGTTAAAGCTGTTCAACATGGAATTCGTGAGTTCTCAATTTAAAAGAAAAAGAGCCAGTCTGTTTCATGTGCCCCTGCCCAGTAGCCATGGTGTGGGTCGAGAGAGAGAGAGCTGGGGGCTGGGAGGTAGTGAGGAGAGAGGTGGGGTGGGAAGGGTCTGTTGCTGAATACGTAACTGGATTTGACAGGCTTGCAGGCGTGCGTGTTGCCCTTAGTTTCTCCTCTGCCACCGGAGGGTGTTTTAGGGGCCAGGTGGAGCGTTCATCGTAGCACGATTCTGATTTACTCTCTGTCATAGTCGCTAACAGTCTTCCAAGCTGCTGCTACCTTTTCTTGGGCACACTCTGATAATATAATCAACACGTATGTGAAGGGCGATTGCTTGTCTACTCAATTGGAGTGCGGCTTTGGTCAGGGGGCTGTAAGTGCCCAGGCAGGTGAAATAATGAGCGTTAGCGGGGAGGGGTTATGAGAAAACACCTGACACTCTTCCTTTTGTAGATAACTATACTACAAACCACTCCAGTCTTGCGTTACTGAATGGCCATGAATTTTACTTTCCTCATCAGAATAGGGAAGTACTTTCATTCATTGCTGCAAGGACATCGCCTACGCGAGTCTAAACGTTCCCCTTTTTTCCATAAAGTTATATCACAATGGGCAGTGCGTAAAATTCATTTCACACTAACCGGGTTTGTTTTCTTCACTTTTTGACAACTGTTTAGATGTGTAGATAACAGCTGCTAACAAGAGCGTGCCTCACGCTGAAGGGGAAAAAAGATGAGGAGAGGAGGAGGCAGCAGGGGGAGGGGAGAGAGGACGGGCCTGCGCCTGTGTCCCTTGCGGGAGCGAGCAGGAACCATATGTTAGTAATTAACACATGGTGTGAAAGCTCGCTCCCGCAAGGGAATTGCCAAACGTGCACGCGTTGCATTCAAAGCAATGCAATGCGTGCACGTTTTTGGCAGCAAAGCTGAAGCAATTGCTAAAGGTCTTTTCCTATGCATCGCATGCGCGCTGCATAGGTGAGAGCTAAAAATGAATTATACAAGGCCAAAACAACAAAAATCTAATTAGTAGCACCGAAGATATTCAATTTTCAGTAAAAATAGTGACAAAAAAGCACAAAGCTCCAACTGTGGATATCTGGTCACGCAGGACTGAGATGAAGGCACATGTTCAGGTCAACCATAATGGAGTGGGGAGATGGCTACAAGGACGCTGTTGGGCTTGCTAAACAAAGTACCTTAAATCCTGGTTGTGGAGCATTTTGTGGATCTCAGCCAAAGACACATTGCACAGTCCCAGTGGTGCATCATTTCCAAGATGTGGCAAGGCTGTGGTGTGAGGTCCTGTTGCATTCTCATCCAGGATCCTGTTCACAGGGCTTGCAATGCAAAGTCCAGCATTGGGGATGCGGTGCACAGCTGCTGATGTGTTAGTTTTGAGGAGCTCTGAGATGCGGAGTCTGCCATTGAGGCTGCCATCAACAAGAGATGCAAAGGCCTTGGCTGTGGATGTGCTGTGCCATTGGTGGCAATTCATTGGTTTCGAGCACTGCAGGGGTTACGCAAGTCTTTGCAATGGGTCCAATCCACTCAGCAGCTGCAATGCTTTGGTTATGCTTGGGAATCCTCTGCTCAGCTGAGGAGATGCATCGGTTCTGCTTGGGGATGCTCCACTCAGCAGAGAAGATGTGTCAGTTTTGCTGGCATGTACCTTAGGCCCACTTCCAAGGGTCCAGAACTAGGGTGTCACCACCTGGCAGGGTAGACTCACAGTTGTCAGAGTCCAGGTGCAAGGAGTTTGGAACCGTGTTATTTCCCTGAGACTATCAGATCAGGAGGTCAGTCAACTAGCCCTTGGAGCTACTCTGGGTTCTTCGTGCTGGGTTTAAGAGATGCTGATCAAGACCTTTTTGGACAGGTAAGCGGGCAGCAGGCAGTAGCGATGCACAGCAGGGTAGCAATTCCAGCAGAAAAGCCGTCCAGTAGAGTGACAGCCCTTCGGAAGCACAGCAGTCCTTCTTCCTGGCAAGGTATTCACATGTTCAGAAGTGCACTGAAGTGGTGGTGTCTGAGGTCATTCTTTTATACACAGTTTTGACTTTGAAGTGGGTTGAATTTTATAGAGGCATGCCTTTGAAGTGCACAGATGTCCTGCCTTCCCTGCCCTGGCACCAGACTAACTACCTGAGATTCACAGCCCTTTGTGTGGAGACAGGACACTGCCTATTCAGGTGTAAGTGAGGCAGGGCCCAGCTCCTCCCTCCCATACTGCCAGTGATAGCCCATTTAGTCACACCTAAGCTTCCATTGTGTATGATTGTCTAAAAGAAATAAAAAAAGCCCAGCTGCCAACTACACCCAGTTATGTGCCCAGACAGGCAGCAGGCATCAAATGGCTAAGGCAAGAAAATACCACCTTTCTTAAAGTGGCATTTTCAGAACTGTAACTGAAAGTCTTACTCCACTATTAGTTTTGATCTGAGCCAATCAATGGTAATTAGTGTCTAAATCATACAGATACCTGAACACAATGAGACTGACAAGAATTAAATTAAAACAGGTGGATGATATATTATTTGTCAGATATCATATCATATTTAATACATACAAATGTATACAATAAAAAACATCTAAACACATAAACATATACCGTGTAATATACAGGAAACAACAGTCAACATTTACATTTACAGTACAAATAAGAGGTTGAGGGTGAAAGAAATCTTCAATATGCATCTGCAATAATTCGACCCATTATTTAACACATAAAGCCTTATCCTTAGCCATCACTATGTGAAATGTTGGTGAGGGATATCTTCTTATATCTTCTTCAATAAGTCGACATTTTTATCTCATGTGAAAGAGTGTTATTGGAAAATACATTAGATTGGGTATGTGTGTGGGGGGGAACCTGGAATACTATTTTAGGAAGTGGGGTGTCTGAGGCCTCAGTTATCTTACAGTGACCGTGCAGCCTCATCCACTCATCACCATAATAAAATCCAGAAATGCTTCGCGGTATAATAGACAATGGGTTCCTTCAAAACCATTGATCCTTAAGAGACGGAGCCAACGCGTCCTTCCGTAAACTCAGCATGAATTTGTGGTATAATCCAGAAAAGCTTCACTGTATAATGGACAATGGGTTCCTTCAAAACCTGTGGTCCTTAAGAGACAGCGTCAACCCGAGTTCAAAACCGCAGCACGAAACCGGTGTAGTGGAACTACACCTGATTCATGCTGCGGTTCTAGATGGACAGCAGAGCTTTTCTGGATTATACCATGGAATCATGCTCCTTAGTGTCCCGAGTAAAATGATACCTCACTTGTGTGGCTGTCCAATACTGAATTGGCTAAAAACGTATTTTAAAAAAAATGTAGCGCTTAGAATTCTCGGTGCTATACCCTTATTCCCTATGTTTTGGGCTATTCCCAGTCACAGGCCCTTGCCCCACCCACACAAGTGAGGTATCATTTTACTCTGGAGACTCAGGAGAACGCTGTGGGGTAGGCATGGTGATTCCACACAAAAATATGTGGAAAATGTGTTTTTTTTCAGCTAAATTTGAAGTTTGCATGGCATTCTGGTAGGAAAATGTTGGGGGATCCATGCAAGCCATACCTCATTGGACTCCGCCGGGTGTCTAGTTTTCAGAAATGTTTGGGTTTGGTACTTTCCCAAGATGGCCGCCATGCCCGGGGACAAAGTCTCAGGTGACCCCCCCCCCCCCCAAAACCAGGTAGTTTTCTTATAGGTAATTTTGAAGTCTCCACAGTAGGATTTGGGCCATTTCCTGTTGCAGCCACTATGCTTACCCACAAGAGTCAGTTACCATTTTTCTCAGAAGACCTGAGGGAACGCTGGGTGGGAGTAAATATGTGGATCCACGCAGATTCCAGAACTTTCCCACACAGAAATTTGAGAAAAAAGTGATTTTTTCAGCGGAATTTACAGTTTGCAGGGGATTCTGGTTAGAAGAATGCTGGGGGACCCACGCAAGCCATACCTCGCTGGACTCCCCCGGGTGTCTAGTTTCCAGAAATGTGTGGGTTTAGTAGGTTTCCCTAGTTGGCCGTCTAGCCCCGGGCCAAAAACTCATGGGACCCCCCTTGCAAAACCAAGTTGGTTTGTGATAGGTAATTTTGATGTCGCCTCAATAGGTTTTAGGCCCTTGCCTGTCGCGGGTCCTTTACCCACCCATGCGAGTGAGGTACCATTTTTATTGGGAGACCTGGGGGAACGCTGGGTGGAAGGAAATTTGTGGATCCACACAGATTCCAGAACTTTCCCACACAGAAATTTGAGAAAAAAGTGATTTTGAGGTTTGTAGGGGATTCTGGGTAGGAAAACGTTGGGGGACCCACGTGAGCCATACCTCGCTGGGCTCCCCCGGGTGTCTAGTTTTCAGAAATGTGTGGGTTTGGTAGGTATCCCTAGATGTGGGTACTTGACCCACACAAGCGAGGCACCATTTTTCTTGGAAGACTTCGGGGAATGAGGGGTGGGTAGAATTTTGTGGATCCACTCAGAAATGTGAGGAAAACGTGTTTGTTTTGGCTAATTTTTAGGTTTGCAAAGGATTCTGGGTAACAGAACCAGGTGAGAGCCAGACAAGTCACCCCATCCTGGATTCCCCTGGGTGTCTAGTTTTCAAAAATGTACAGGTTTGCTAGGTTTCCCTAAGTGCCAGCTGCGCTAGGGCCCAAAATCCACATGTAGGCACATTGCCAAAAGAAAGTCGGTGCCTAGTGGGCTTTCTGCCACAAGTGAGGTACCATTTTTCTCTGAAGACTTTGGGTAACGCAAGTTGGGTGGAATTTTGTGGATCCACGCAGATTCCAGAACTTTCCACCACAGAAATGTGAGGAAAATTAGTTTTATTGACAATTTTTTAGGTTTGTAAGGGATTCTGGGTAACAGAACCTGGTGAGAGCCAGTCAAGTCACCTGATCCTGGATTCCTCTTGGTGTCTTGTTTTCAAAAATGTACAGGTATACTAGGTTTCCCTACGTGCCAGCTGCGTTAGGGCCCAAAATCCACAAGTAGGCACATTGCCAAAAAAAAGTAGGTGCCAAGTGGGCTTTCTGCCACCTTGGGGGGGAATCAGGGGAGGGAGGGTTTGCCAAGATATGCCCCCAAGGGGGCAGAAAGACTATGGCTATTTTTTGTGGGGGTGGGGGCATTGGTATGCCCATTTTGGGCAGCCCCCACGCATAAAAAAAGCCAGCGTAATCGCTGGTGCCTAGTGGGCTTTCTTCCCCCCCTGAGGGTGCATATCAGGGGCCACAGCCCCATCTGCCCTCCGGGGGGGCAGAAAGACAGGAATTTCTCTGGTGGGGTATTGTCATGCTCATTTTTGTCAGCCCCTACCCCTACACGTATAGAAAAAAAACCCTGGCATCAAGTTGGCTTTCTGGGCCCCGGGGGGGGGGGCAGAAAGGCTGTAATGGTGGCAGGGGTGGGGGCATTGGGGTGCCTGTTTCGGGCAGTCCCCACCCTAAAACAATTTGCGCCAAAACAAAATACCTGGCATTTAGTGGCCTTTCTGCCCCCCCTGGGGGGCAGAAAGGCTCTAATGGTGGCGGGGTGGGGGCATTGGGGTGCCCGTTTCATGCAGCTCCCACCCTAAAAACAAATGCGCCCAAAAAAATCCCACACCTTCATTAAAATTGCACAAAAAAAATCCCTGGCATCCAGTGGGCTTTCTGCCCCCTCGGGGGGGGCAGATTGGGGGCTACAGCCCCCACCCTAAAAACAAATGTGCCCAAAAAAATCCCTGGTGTTTAGTGGGCTTTCTGCCCACCCCGGGGTGGCAGATTGGGGGCTACTGCCCCCATTGCCCACAGGGAGGGCAGAAAGGCTGTAATGGTGGCCGGGATTGTGGCATTGGCATGCCCGTTTTGGGCAGCCCCACCCTCATTTTAATTTCTCACTAAAAATCCCTGTTGCCCAGTGGGCTTTCAGCCCCCAAGGGGGGCAGAAAGGCTGTAATGGTTGCGCGGGTGGGGGCATTGGGGTGCCCATTTCGGGCAGCCCCCACCTTAAAAAAAAATACGCCCAAAAAATCCCTGGTGTTTAGTGGGCTTTCTGCCCCAGGGCTGTGACTGGATTCTCTTGTTGAATTTGCAAATCACTTTGTGATTGTGAATAGCCCGGTTTACACACGTTGCTGACCAGCTGGCTTGTAACTTGTTAGGTTGTAGGCAAATCTAGAAGTTTTCTAAATGGTTTATAGTGGTGTGTTGGTTGTTTAAACAGAGAGTAATACATCGAGTGAGGTCTCTTATCGCTGAGCGCTTAATATAGAGAGTGAAGCCGTGGGCGTTGAAGATTTCAGTAAACGCATGTCGATATATTTAAACACTCGTGTGCGGACGTAGACTGAGTTCATGCCGATTTTAGTGGCAGCGTGGGGATTAATGCGCTGTTATCAGTGGTTTTGATGCCATAAGTTGTATTACTCTCTGTTTAAGCAACTAACACGCCACTATAAACCATTAAGTAAACTTCTAGCAAAACAATAGTAAGGTGCAATCAGTATCCTTCATGATTATGGGATTTTCCTTTCTCTACTATTTTTCAATATACTTAGGTGGAATTCCTCAATTAACTGATCCACGTCTGAATTCAAACACAGGTAGATAACTGACAGCTTTTGCATACATCCTCGCTCTACCCCTATTTGCCATATAATCTTGGCGAGGGTACTATTAAACCCCAATCCGAGATGATGACATGTTCAGTTGGTGACATTTTTCTGAGCTGTTCACCGTACACTTTGCAATCGTTCCTACGATAGCTTTTTCAATATCATTCCTCCTACCCATTTTTTGATTTGTGGGAACAGAAACCTAAGAGGGTCATATTATTCTTGGGGGAAGCAATATAGGACCCATTTGCTACACGTTCAGATTCAACACTGCTAATGTTAGACCCCATTTAAAGATAGCAACGCCTCTAGGGAACTTTCTCATACTATCTACGCACACACGGTCTGCGTGCTGACATTAGTTTGTTCAATTTCATCTCTATTGAATTTAGGGAACGCCAGATGCTGGCTGACACATTTTTCATGGTTCTCCCTGCCAGAACAATGAGGTACTCTTCCTGAAGTCTTGAAATAGGTAAGAACCTGGTATAAATATTCTCTCACAGTTAGGTTGTGTAGCCTTTTGTTAGGTAATTACTACCACCCAGTCGAATATCGGTTTCCGTAACGCTTCTATGCCTGGGCAATAGATCCAATGTATATGGATTCTAGTGGTCTAGCACAATTCTTTCTAAGTGTTTTCATCTTATGACCTTGCTTCCACTTCAAATGTAATTTGCAGGTTTGTGTCATGGCCCCTACCAGATGTAGATCACATTTGTGAGTTAGGCATTAGAAATTTGACCTGCATACCTCTACTGGGTAGACAGCTTAAGAAATATCATAGCGACATACAGGGGATGCAATGATAGCTAATATGTGACATTAGCAAGATTATAGCTGGACATCAGGGGCCCTATTTACATATATACATATATATATTATATATATATATACAAAGAGATAAATTGTATGGAATTTCTCCTTCTTTATCTTATGTATATCTTATCGGAGACATTTTGTACTCCATGCCTCCAATCGTATTATCCTTGTGGTACCTCTCGTATAACTAAATAAATGAAGAGGTAACTTCTTTTTATATATTAGGACACTGACTTCTTATAACCAAGAACCAAACAAGTTTATCTGAATCGCCAGACACATGGCACCTCTGTAGATTTACTAGTTACTGTGTCAACTTCTAACAAAGGTAACACGTAGCGCCTCATTAGTGATAATAGAAATTCATCTTTTTAAAATAAAAGATTATGTTTGAGCTTAAAAAAAAGTTTTCTCCTCATTATGTTTTCCAAATAGGATCTTAAATGTAGAGACACATCTAAAGATATTTGATCATTATTAAATGAGGATTTGCCTCTGGATCTACACATAATCCTCAAGGACTAGTGCATCCTAGGACTAGGGTCGTACCCATAACTATCTTAGTAAGTGCAGACACATTTATAAATGCACTTATGTATGGGGTATTTGAAATAGGACCATAAGCATGCAAGAGATCTTTTCTGAATCTATTCACTTGCCTCTTTCCTTAAAAAATAATTGCTTTGTGACCTTTGAATTTATTTCACCTCATGCATGGCAAATGGGAAAAAGAGCACACATTTTGCACAATGAATGCTCGGGAGAGGCAGCACTTTCTTTCTACACAAGAACACCTTATCCCTTACTAATCTTTGGTGCTTTTTGAGCTATGGCATTATACATTTGAACCCATCTTTAATATTTAGGTTTTTCCTCCAGATTCTGGGAGGCTATTTTGGTTGGTCCTGATCCCATGTAATTATTTGTTTTTATTAGACTCTTCCCTTCATACCTACCTCTGGAAGTAAACCCAAAATATTATGTGTGGTCCTGAAGAAGGTGACTGGGGGGAATTATATAACCACTAAAACAAGGGGGTACCCGTAAGACGATATAGGTAGTGCAAAGGGGGAAATTCAAGGGTATCAAAAAACAGAAATGCACTACCTATCTATTTTCAAAAGAGCGCAATAAAGTCGTCAGGTATAATGCTCCAGCTATACCATGTGCTCAATTCAAGAAAAAAATTGTTTAATCAAAACATTTTCTTTTAATTTTGCTATTGTCATCATAAAATATATACAACGAAATGGCATTGATCCTTGAAAATGAAAATACCCATGGACTACCTTA
The DNA here is from genome assembly GCF_964204655.1 of Triturus cristatus. Classification (NCBI taxonomy): domain Eukaryota; kingdom Metazoa; phylum Chordata; class Amphibia; order Caudata; family Salamandridae; genus Triturus; species Triturus cristatus. The sequence continues at coordinate 257,108,842 of NC_140593.1, read as the reverse complement.
TATACCATTCATACATACATCCTAACACTCACATAACCCATTCTGAATGTGGAAGTACATTAAACATTCATCAAACATGATGCCCAAAACTGATATCAATTCCCTATACAGATAACAGAAACTTTTTGTTAAAGTATATCTATATATATCCTTTCATCAATCAATCAGATTTCAGGTTCATGATCCACCAGTGATCAAATCAATGTGGATATATAATATTTGGTTCAATCAATGAAATGCATAGGGAACAGGGGTTTATTATTTCCCAGAGACACGCCGACGCGCGTTTCAGTGTTACTTCAACAAAAAGTTTCTGTTATTTATTGCGCTCTTTTGAAAATAGATAGGTAGTGCATTTCGGTTTTTTGATACTCTGGGGGAATTATTTGTGCACACCAAAACGTGTGTTGACCTCTTGTTTGAAAGCAGATCCCAGCCCACAACACCGAAGCGAATAATGTTACATACTGTATCTCTACTGAGGCTTGTCTTGATGTATAGATTGCTGGGACATCAGTGTGAATGTTGTGGTATGCTAGTGATGCAGTGTGAATAGAATATAGAATAAGAGGCTTGGGTATGAAGGCAGTTGGTCTATTTTTGATGGCACTACCTTGTTTTATTTAAATAAAACCAAAGAAATAGGTGTTGTTAATTATGTATTTGTAGACCGTTCATATTAATATGCTGTTTTACAAATAATACATAAGAAATACTAGAAAACTTGCTAAATAAAATATACACAAAAGATAAAATTGATCTTATGAAAAACCATTCACATGTCAATATTTCATTGTAAATGGTATAGCACCAACAGCATGTATCAGCAGAATTGAAGTAATACAGGTCTGGAGGGTGCTAATTTCTTCTTCTTAGTTTGCATGGGAGTCTTGGTAAGAAAACCTTTGGAAAGCCATGCAAATCACTCCACCCTGGATTCCCTCCAGTGTCTAGTATTCAAACATGTGCATGATTGCTAGGTTTCCCAAGCTGCTTCCTGACCTAGGGCTCCAAATCAACAACTACCACAATGGAAAAACAAGCATTGGCATAGCCAATAGGTCTCGCCTTTGGGACCTTATAAGTATTTAGTTATGCAGCACAATATCCTTACTGCAACAAAATTAACTGTTGCATGGCTAAACACTTATAAGGTCCCAAAGGCGAGTCCTATTGACTATGCCAATGCTTGTTTTTGCAGACGCTAATAGGAAATCGGCAAATTGGCGACCGCAAAATAGGTCTGTGCAATGTATAAACACTATCTTGCGAGTCAGTAACCTATTAGTGACTCGCAAAAATAGTGATTGAGACTCGCTAATAGGAAGGGGCGTGTGAAGGGCATCTCTTCCCAATAGCAAGTCGCACTTCTATGCACGATTCTTTTGTGACCACAATTGCGGTCGCAAAACATTCATTGTTTACCACCTATTTCAAAAAGGTGGTAATCCACTCATAAACAGGAAGGGGTGCCTAGGGGATACCCCTTACCCTTTGTGATTGGCTGATAAAATCTTTTTATAAGAGCAGGCAGTGGTCAGTGGGAAACAGAAACGTTTCATTTTTCTTTTTTAAATGCATCCCAATTTCCTTTGAGGAAAACTGGCTGCATTAAAAAAAAGATTTAAAAAACCGTCACAGACATGGTGGTCTGCTGACCCCAGCTGGCCACCATTCCTGTGGGTGCTGGCCTTTCCTAATGGAGTCGTAAAAAATTGCGATCTGCCTCAAGAATATTAATGCAGCAGGTCATTTGTGATCCCATTGGTAATTGCCAACAGTGTCTAAGACACTGTTGTACATTCCATTTTGCGAGTCGCAAAACGAGCAATTTGCAAAATGGAAGGGTCGTACATTTGCCCCTCAGTCCTCACTCTATGAACTTAACCAGAAGCTTTAGTGGCCTGACCCCATTGCTGCAGTGGGGGGAGGGAGGGAAGAAAAATGTGAGTGACTGTAACCGACCAAGGGATAAAGAGGATTGGCTAAAAGCCCCTACAAGCTAAGGCTAGACTAAAAAGAGTAAAAGTACTTAACAACTAAGAAGGCCATACTAACAGACTATGCACTCCACAAATGTCAACAGTATACATCGTAGGGAGAGAGACTGTGCAATGACTTGCCCAGAAGAGAGGCCGAGTAAGTGCTACACAGGTGTCAAAAAAAGAAAAGCCATATTGTCACGGAAGAAAAAGCGATACCCTAGTTTTCAGCTTAGGGCAGAGATACCTTTAAGAACTGAAAGATGTTGATTTATGCGAAAAGATCAGCTGTGCCACATCTTCCACCGAGGGTTTGTGGTCCAGCATATTGGCTCTACCATGGTCTTTTAGCCATGTTATAGAGACATGTAGCTGCTGTGCAGCATGGCTAAAATACCATTTTTAAAGCAATCTCATACAGTAAGACTTAATTGGCTTGGTATAGTCTCTTTTCTGGCTCCACATGGTTTCCTTTCCGCTCATTCTTTTCTCCATCTCTCATTTTTTATTTAACTTTTTATTGAGTGGTTATTATTGCCGGTGGCATCACACGCTACACATTGCTTGTCACCTTACCACAGCACACATGTATTTAAAGTTTCATTATTAATGCAGGATGTCTGCACAGAGATGAACAGCCCGTAGCAGATGCCGCCATTTCGTCTGCAACTAACAAACTTTGAGGCATACATGTCACTCACCTTCCGTATGATCTGTCTCGGATGCTCCATGTAGTGGGTTCCCACTCCCTGCCACGCCCGGTTCATAGACAAACCGAGATTTAAACTTTGACGACAATACCGGGGTCTGCCAGTTGGTTTCAGAGATGCCATTCAGGCGCCCTGTGTCAGAGCCTAAAATAAAGTAAAGAGCTGGTGACAGGCGGAAGAACGACAAGTGAAAGAGACCTGCAGTGAAGAAGTCATCGTGAACTCCTCACCTGTCCGATATGTCTGATGCTGTCTATCAAGAGCAGCCATCAGTGGAACCTGTGGAACAAGAGAGCACAAGTCAGAGCACCTGTAGAATGGCCACACAAAGATCTCAAGTTTCCCGAGTCCATGCTTAAGAGGCTCAACTAAGCACCGCTATATTTAACTCTGGGACTTATAGCAATAACTTTATCGCTGAATCAGCAGGGGTTCAATTCCCAGATTGCAGAAGTAAAATAAATTTAAAAAAAATATATATAAACACACACAACACTGGACTTGCTGACTGACGCGCATGGAAATGTGAAACTTTTAGGCTTAGAAACACTTCCATCTCTTTTGCTCAATGACAATAATAACAAGAACAGTTTGCAGCATTGTTAAAAGCCCCCCCCCCGCCAAAAACTTGAAACTTTTAGGCTTAGAAACACTACCATCTCTTTTGCTCAGTGACAATAATAACGAGAACAGTTTGCAGCATTGTTAAAAGCACCCCCCAAAAAAAACACAGACACATACATGACTTTTTTTTTAATAAAGCTCCAAAACTTGTAGAAGAGTTCACCGATTATTTAACAACAGTGGCGATAAACCGTGTATTGGTAACATTCCGTACATGCAAACTAAATCCCACAAGATGTTAAGTAGCTCAGCACCTCCGCCAAGCTAATCCAATAACTGTCAACGACCGACCATACAATCAAGGAACATTAGCTACAACAGACACTAAGGAAGAAAATACCAAGGAAAACTGACAAAGATAAGTTACTCTAACAGTTGCCCGTTAATGATGTTTTAACGGCTAGTTGCCCGTAATTTCAGTACTTCCGGGTCGCGTGGCACCCAATCATAGGTCTGAACATATTCTGACATTATAGGGTGTGGGAGGAACTCCTGTGTAAAATGAACTAGAATTGGAGGCTTAGTGACACCGCAGCCAATCCTAGCGTGCTGCACAGAAATACCGAAATGCTTATTGGTTGAGTAGGTGGTGTTTTTTTCCCACGGAATGCACAGACTTGCAGTGCCTTGTTCTAGAGCATGGCCACGGTGACGGTGGGCTTTTCTGGCGAATGGTTTGTGGTAACCACTGAGTCAGCCACGGACCGGCCATTGAAGTATGCTGGGTGGTGTCAGTAGTGTTCTAACCGTGCGTGCTCCTCTATATGCTTATTATGCTTCTTTGAAGTGGACTGGAAGTACTGCTTAAATACATGCACTTGTACTCATCCTTCTCTCTGTTCCTGCTCTAAATTCCATGTCACAGATGTCAGAAAAATGCGGGTTCATTTGGTACATATATTCCTAGTGGTAATTCTGTACTGTCCCTTGTGGCATTAAACTATTGTAGTAACCCTTGTTTTAAACTCATTCGGGCCGCCATGAAGCTGATTATAGGCATAACAAGCATGCGCGCCTCGCACAAGTAGGGGGTGGGGGAGTGCGGACGAGAGCAGGCAGCGTTTCCCTTGTGGGAGTGAGCGGCGCCAGGAGAGATAATTGATAACACATGGCGAAACAGCTCGCTCCTGCAAGGGAATCGCCAGACGTGCACGCGTTGGAAACAATGCAATGTGTGCATGTTTTTGCCCGCAAAGCTGTGCTGATGGCTAAAGGTCTTTTTACTATGCAGCGCATGCGCACTGCATACGCGAGACCTAAAAAGGTCAGTTTTGAGCGTAATAATGTGGGGCGTACATGTTACATTTTGGCCCGTTTCATGTTGCAGGCACTAGGCCTACAATCAACATTAAGTTGCCATTTCTATTGGGAAACTCATGGGAATGCTGAGTTGTAGGAGGTTTGGAGCTCCACACAGATTCCAGAACTTTCCATGACAGAAATATGAGGAAGATGTGTTTTCTTAGCTAAAGTTAAGGTTTGCAAGGGATTCTGCATCTACTTTTCAAAAACTGTTAGGTTTTATCTAGGTGCTGCCTAACCTGAGGGCCCACAATCCACAGCTACCCACATTGGGAAAAAGGGTCAATTTGAGTGGGAAAATGTGAAGCATCCATGTTGGATTTTGGCCAATTTCCTGTTGAGGGCTCTAGTGCAAGTACAAGTGAGGAACCATTTTTATCAGAAGACATGTGGGAAGATAGAATATCAGAGCATTTGTTATTACACATTGAATTTCATTGCATTTGTGCATTTCAAATGTAAGCAAGTGTGTAAGAAAGAAGTTATTTTGTAAAATGTCCTCTAAATCACAAGCTTGAATGGGTACCCAAAAATTAATTACTGTTTAAATAACCCTTGCTGCTAAACTCCATATCATGAGCCCATTTCAGAAATGCATAGAATTCCTTGATATCTATTTTTCACAACAAAATTCACCGTATGAATTGTTCTCGGTTCACATTGAAAAACCATTGTACTGTGCAGATCAGTTGTTGGCTTTGAGTACCTCGAGTTCTGAGGTAAGGTAATATAGCCCCAATCACCTTGAGTGTCTCTATGCAATCCGAATTCCTCTTTGGTGTCACCGGGACGATCTTTAGACTGGAGCACCCAGTAATATCACAGATACAATTTTTGGTACCAGCTCCCAGATTGGATGGTGATTTCAAATGCGCTTTTGGCGCTATCCCATACACTTCAGTAGCTTACGGAGTTCCCATTTGGAGCAATAAGAGGTTATCGAGGCTTAAGTGCATAATCAGTCTTCTTACACTACCGGAAGGAGATGCACCTGATTCCATTAGTGTTTTACAGTTCGCTCATCAGCATGTGTTAATAATATTAAAACTTTCGAGATCGATAAAATATTTACTCATGTGATCATAATTCTAAAAACGTTCTGCCTAAAGCAAGCACTGCTAACGATTGTTAATGTTCCAAGGAACATTACAACATTGAATCAAGCAATGGGGGAGGGGCCACAAACAGGGGGCGTGGTCGAGGCACGGAGACCTGGGCCTAATCCTCGCTTTGTGCAGCTCTGTTACAATTACTTCATCGGCAGCCTCCCTTCACTTTCCACCAAAAATGTAAAGTGCTAGAAAAGAAAAGAAATACTGCCTCTGCAGCTGGACGTCACCTGTGCTTGTCCGTGCTACGGCATTCAAGAGAGGTACAGCCAGGGGCACTGGAATTATGCTGTTCTTTGGGTGCAAAGTTTTCCGCATAATTATGGATTTACTGTAATTGCCACATACTCTTATCATCTGCTGCATAATTTGCTTATTTTAGCAACCACAAAAAATTTGACTCAAACGGATTAAGAGTTATTAAAACGTTACGTGGCCCTTGGCAAAGGTTGACTGGCCTTACAGTTGCTTTTTACTGCATGCCGGTGTTTTACTGGTACTAATGAAGTGAAACCGTGCATAGCTGGTGTTAACATATGTAGACATGACAAAATCATGAAGTAATATCCAAATGTGAGGCATTACGTCTTTTATGTTGCCTTTTCTTGCCGCATAATTTTTGCCTGGTCCTTGTCGCATAATTCCAGCCGCCCTCGGTGTAGCTCTTGTAAGCACAGAAGGGCACCCAGGGGACTGGACATAGGACATTGACGGCAGCGCGCGTCACCGGTGCCTCCTCGTCAGCCATGACACCACATCCACAAAATCCCGCCTGACATTTTGGTGTCATCTGTTCGGAACTGCTCCGAGTCACAAGGAAGGTGCTATATATTACACAGAAAGAGGGCCGACCTGTCTTCGTAGTTTTGTAAACAAACTTAAACGGTTTAAGCTATTGGCATTGTAAATGACAATGCCTTTTATTTATGTTTTTGAAACGAAAACAAAAATAAAAGGCATTGTTATTTGCAATGTCAATAGCTCAAACTCACAAACCGAATTGCTTTAACTTAAACAAGGCCTTTTGCATTTTCAATGTTTCTTTTTATGTGTTGTTTTTTAAACATAAATAACAGGCATTGTCATTTACAACACCAATAGCTCAAAATTTCGGAATTTGGAGACCTATTTCATTGCAAATGCTTGTTTAGGACTTGTGCCCTGGCAAAGCCAGTCACAACAGAAGCCACTTTCAAAACAAAGCCCATCACAATGCAAGCCACGTCCAAAGCCCGTGGCTGCCCCATCATTAGAGCCTGTGATAAATGGGACGAGGCAAGAAATTAACTGAGAGCCCAGACAAAGTTTGTCTCTGGTTCTAAGAACCCATAAACGATCCTTGATATGATAACATATTTGGCACGCAAATCATGCAACAATCGTCTGATATGATAAGGTATCATACTTCTCCGCTTTGAGTATGTAATACAAGTTAGTTTAAAAGAAACAAATACCATTCAATTAAAAAAGCGGGAGGACAGTAGTCTGAATTGGGTCATGAAGCGCCTGTGCCTCACCTCAGCCATTGCACTCTGGCGGGTGCCAGCCGCGAACCACTTCCAATGCCCGGAGGGGGTTACGCATCAGCGAGAACTAGATATACGGTCACGCGTCTCCTGCTGCTCCCTTTGGGCCCCGGGTCTCTGGGAGCTCGCTCCTCCTATCAGGGGATGCCCTGCTGGGGCAATTACCGGCTCTTGTCTCAGACCTTCCCCAAGGTACTTGAGTGACAGACGCACTCAGCACGTGACCTCAGTGATGAGCTTCCTCCGCTACAACCATGTTTACGCCTACTCGTTTATAAATGACTCCGCTTCACATGTTTTGTAACTGAGGGTGACTTTATTATTTTGAATTTAGCAGGGGATTTTGTGGAAATGTACTAAATATGAACAATAAAAGTTCTAAGGGAATGAATTACAATGTATAAAACGCGCACTACCAATTCGCAAATTGCCGGTTTTACCAAGAAAACCGCTAATAGCTCGGGATTCCTAATATGTAAATGACCTCTGACGTTAAACTTATCCCTTGCGACAAACCTCGCACCCAATCATGGACCTGTAGAACGGCCATCTTGGAAAAGTTGGATTTAAAGGCATCTACATAGAGGAGCAAATTGCTTTCAATGCGCCGTGTCTCCTGTAAAGCATAATCACAAATTCAGTAAATAACATTAATCCGATAACTAAAGCAGAGTCAGATTTCAATGGACACTCTATAGTCTGATGACCAAGGTATGATGATATCTATAATTTTATCTTCCTCCATGAAATACAAAACTACATTTTTTTGTTGTTGCATATTTATATAGCGCGAACTCGACCCGAAGGTATTGGAGAGCTTTACATAGTACCGTATTTACATTACACATTCAGGCACGGGAGATTAAGTGATTTGCCTAGAATCACAGGATGTGGACGCGACCTGGAGTCTCGAACCCTGGTTTCCTGCACCAGAGGCGGCAGCGCAGCCGACGGACCACAATCTCTGTTTTATTGATATGACTAAAGAGGTGTTGCACTATTTACAGATTACACCATTTATAAAACAAGAGCGTGCATGCCTTTGATATGGTCAATTGCTGACAAATACCTTTCTATCTTTACAGTAGCTCTATTCTTTCCCCTAACTTACTAGATAGAGCCTGTCGATCTAGCCGCTCTGTCACTGCGTCGTAACATGCTAGTCCCTCTTCTATGTCCATGACGTCTGTATACAACTCACCCGGTTTAGGAAGGTGTGGGAACTCAATTTTCTTTTTGTATTTTTCTTTTAATATATATAACTCACCCAGTTGAAGAAGGAGGTATTTAAAAAAAAAATAATAATAATAAAAAAAAAAGGAAGCTCAATTTTAATGAGCAAAACAGTGCTACGCCAGCGGTGTCATTGCGGCCAACACCAGCTACGGGGCCGTTCTTCTGCTGAGAACCCCTATGCCAATGTCACCAGCTCCTTACAAAGCGGCATGCATGGTGGCGACCCACTAATAGTCGTGTATGGCACTGAGCATGCGCTTAAATTGTTAGGGCGAGATTGCGGAACATTAGTGTTTTCACTAGTCTTTCAAAAGATCTGCTAACTTTGAACAACAAGCCTTTGCAATGCAATAGGACTTGCATTTACGCAAGACCTATTGCATTGCAAACGGGGCTGCGGGCGGACGGTTAGGCAGAGAGGCGAGAAGGGACGAACTGTGGGAGTGTGGGTGGTGGGGCGGGAAGGCACAGACTTGCAGGAGGGGGAGAAGGCACAGGCAGTAAGAGAACCTCATTAAAGAAAACAGTGCTTACAATCTAAATAACACATACCCTGCAACACTCGAAGTAAGGGGCCAGTAGACATGGAAGGATACAAATGACGACATTGCCGTCACAAGGAGGGACTAACAACCCTAAAAACGAATCAGAAGGCAGCATTTAGGAAGGACAAAGACGCAAGCCAATGAAAAAGATGGGCGGGGAAGTGGGCGGAGCTTCCCTCATTAGTGAACTACCACAGATCAACCCCAAAGCAGCGCTTGCGCTCTCGCTCAGGGCAAGACCTAAAAATAGTGGAGGACCTCCAAGCAGAAGTGGAGTGGAAGGAGCGGTGCTGCCACAAAGCAAAGAAATACAGCTACTTTGGTCGTAACCTAGTAGTGGCCCGAATTTACTGACAAAAGGCTTGATAATTCCCTTTAAAAGTGCTTTAGCGTGAAACTTTGTTTTTGCGTGTCTGAAGTTCTCAAACCTTTGTTAGGCCGATGATCAATCATAATGTGGCCCCAACTGCATACAGCCTCATGACTGGCACCGCGCCCATGCTCCTGTTAGCTATTGTCTCTGTAATGTGACGCATATGCCTTATGCTAAGGTCTTGAGGAATGTTAGACCCAAAAGCCCATGAAAATCTAGAGACCTTTTTTCAAGAAAGAATAACCAAGAATTCGAGAAGGCATTCAGAAATGCGCCTACTGAGCTCACGTGGCACTTCAGAAACGAAGATACTGAAATGGATGTACATTTTCTATCCAGTTATGTGAATTCGTCAAAGATTGGTCCATTTTCATGTCCGTTCTCTAATTTGCTTGAATCTCGACCTGTATCTATTTCAATCCATTCTGTCACGTGATTGTTTGGTAAAATCTGCGTTATCATTAAATATCCAGAGAGACATTTAATTCCCATAACCTCGACCCTTTTTCTCAGCTTCCTTGAGGGGTACATGGGCATTTTGTAAATGAGGGAGCACTTGTCTGTGCTTAAGCTCGTGGATAGCCTGACTGCAGCCCTTCGAGAGTGTATATCCCGTTTACGTACAGAGGAGCTTGAACAATACATCACCATTGCATACATGCCAACCCTCCCGATTCAGGCGGGAGACTACCGATTTCAAGGCTAGTCTCCCGCCTCCTGATTCCTGCAAGCAAAAACCCGATTCCTCAGGGTTTCAGCAGACAGGGCTCGGTATTGTGTAACGTGCTAATTCTTCCAGCAATAGTCAGAGTGGCGATGCAGGGGCTCTAGAAGGGGTGAAAAACCAACAAAGCCCCATTAACAAGCGAATGGTCTTTTAAAGACCTGTGGAGTACTCGGGGGCGGCTGTGTGTGTGCCTGGGCTGCCACACGGGGGGAGGGGGTTGGTATATGCGCTGCCAGCAACCTGCCAGGCCAGTGAGTGCAGAACACTTGCATAACCCTCTCTCTGCCTGCCATTGCGCTCCATGCTTCTGAAAGGTAAGAAAAAAACGTGCATTTGCGTTTCAAATGTCCGATCCTGCAGCAGCACACTTCCAAGACCCATACATGACAGTAACCCGATTCAAGGCCCCATTCTCCCGATTTTTTTTTAAGAATCTCCAACTTTGCTCTTCTGAAATGTTGGCATGTATGCCATTGGGATGTTTTGAACAGCTTCCAATACCTATCAGTTTGTCCTAGAATCAGTGTCTATTTTCAAGAGGACAATAATCCGTATTCATCTTTGAAGTACCGTTTGTGGCGCTTCCTTTGCTGAGCAGAAAGCTGTCATTACATCTTGCAAGTGATGTATTTTGTCTTCTTTAGTCTGGAAAAGGAAAGCAGAGCCCATCATACAGTTCTCAACATTCGAAATCCAGCAGAACTCCTCCAACTTCTGACAGAAACTTAGAAACGGAATCCAATTTAATGTCATCCGTTTTTAGAATTCATTCGTTTATCTCTTTATTTACTAGTTAGTTGTATTTTTATTAAAGACCCTTGAAAGGTGGTTTTAGTGGACAGAAGCCAATGTTCTTGTTGCACAAGTGCTTATCTTTCACCACAGAGACCTAGCTTCTTCGCCAGCATATTTCCCTGCACCTGAGACAGCTTCACTGGCTCCCAGTGGCCAGGAGGATTGAGTTCAAGGCACTCACTCTTGCTTTTCGAGCCATTCTTGGAAGGGGTCCAGGCTACCTCAGGTTGAGGCTTAGCCTATATCGACAGGAGTGGACCTTGAGATCAAATCAGAAGAGTCTCCTCTCGGTCCCACATTTTACAAAGATGCGAAGATGGGGCAGGTCCTTCACGGTAAGGACTGTCAAACTATAGAACACCTTGCCTTGCCACCTGGGCTTGTTAGAAACAGAAAATTACCTTAGAAAGGCCCTATAAACCTGGCTCTTAGGCAGGGGGATTAGTATCATAAGCTGTTCAGTCTCTCTAGTCTGTATGGTAGCGCCAGGACACCTCGGTCGAGGTAGCTGTGCACTTTATATAAATGGCCATTGATTGATTGATTGATTATCCAGGATTTAATACTTGATAAACAGAGTCCGGCCTGTTGCTTTGCATCCCTGTATCCCAAGTTGTAAACTTGTATTATGGTTTTTAAGTAGACTATAGAGGGAAAATGTCATTGGGAACAATAAATGTGTGAAGTCCAAAATTATTTACAATACATAGTAATTTTTATAAAAAATTTTTGTAGCAATCATACTACACTGCACAGCTTAATTGCCTCTAGGTGCTTGAAAAGGTCATCTTCTAAGGCTAAGCCTTCTTGGTTACAGTTTATTGGGCAATGCCCTGTATGGCGGGGGATGGAGGGTGAGAGAATTCTGCAGATATATTTACTTTGGAGAGGACATGATTGTAGTTACACAAGTTACTTCCAGTAAACACATCAAATTCCTGGTCGCCAAGAAAACAAGCATTTGCAGTGCAAATAGGTCTCGCATTTGTGAGTTAGAGCTATTGACATTGTAAATGGCAATGTTTTATTACCTATATGTTTTATTTCTGGAGTGAATGTATGTAGTGTGCAAAATCCCTTGGAAAGGTCCTGCACTTCGTGATAAATATATTGAAAAAGACGCAAAGTGTGGATAATATCAACAATTGTTTGGCACGTACCTCATGGGTGAAGTGTCGCCACACATGCACACTGTGGTGCTTTACTAATGTGAAACTCATTAATAAAAGTAGTGCTTACAGACTAACCAATGCGATCGGAATCAGAGCATGCGAATCCAAATCCTGGCTTCTCTTTCATTTTCTAGACTATTTGACTCACTCTCCTGCATCTTGGTTATCCCCCAAACACTGGGAGGCAATGAAGTTTGCCTAGGGGGCGGGGGGCAGGGGGACTTCGGGGGTACATGAAAATGTATTCATTGCCTAGTTGCTAAAGATCGCCCGGTGCTATTAGTTAAAAGTGTGCAGATTTCATTACGATATTAAGAGTACTTTACTCACATCTATGAGAAAATCGACATTAACTAAACAAAATGCCAGAATGCGTGTCAGTTGTAACAGTGTTTTAGACAGTACTCATTGCTTAGTTTCATTGCATCAATTTTTGTATTTACTCTTTTACACAGCATCCAAAGTAGGTTACCTAACCCCAAAGCCCGAGTTGTTAAATGACCCATAGAAGGGAGTGTTTTACAGTTGAGCAAATGTGTCCAAATATGATTTTGGTAGTGCCATGGAATGATAAGCCAATGAGGTCCTCGATGACCAGGTATTTAACTACATGTTCAAAACGTACGGTATTGTGGCTGTTGTTTGTTTGTACACAACCACCTCTCTGAATGTGTTTATTAACACAGAGCTTCATCTTCCAGACAGTGCTCACAGAGGGGCGACTAAAGCACAGAACAAAATGTATTCATTTATCCTGAGTATGAAGGCACCCGGAAGGCTTAGGTGCCCACCCGGAGAGGCTAGGGATCCCAGCGCTTCTACATACTCTGCCGTGCTCCTCTTAACCAGCATGGCACAGATCAGAATCTGCCGCTTCTGCTACAAATAGGTGAGGGGTATGAGGTTGGGGCATGCGGGAGTTGCCGGAAGATTTCCTGGTTATTGAAAGTGATGATTCTGACGTGAGGCAATGGAGACTGGCTTTGTCAGTTTGTCTGCACCAGTCTATTTCTCTACCATCTACCAGGCTCACTGTCATACATCCATTCATCTCTCTCTGTTAGAGGTGCATGAGCCAATATATTAATTGCGTGTAACAAGAGGGAGAGAGAGGACTAGTTAGCTAGTCCGAGTCCCCGAGGGTTTATATGTGATTAAACAAAGAGGACTAGCTTAAGTTGACCAAAGTGTTACAGTACTCAAACAAGTTCTGTCACGGGCACCTTGTTGGTGTATTCATGAAGCCCTCACCCACCAACCTAGTTGGTGGCATGCTTCATCATCGGGCCCACCCAGTGACACCTAGTATGTCCCGGGTGTGCTACGACGCCTGATTACAGCGGAGCTGGTATATTGCTGAGAGTGCAGTGAGGTTGGGTGAGTTGTGATTTAAAACGGCTTGGTGGTGGTCCCAGTACCCGAGGGTAAATTAAATTTTAATAACTGGGCCGTCACCAGCGGTTAAAAGTAAGGCTACAGGACGCGTGAGGGTGGCGAGTTACTGGCCCCTGCGTCCTTCAGATGGTCGACATGTTTCAGCCAGTGCCTTAGAGTGTTCTGGCTTTCCTCAGGACCGTTTTTTTAAAAAAGGTGTGGTGAAATAAAACAGACTTAGTGTTGTGGTACAGACTATGTGATACACTCACTAAGGCGTTTTTCTATATGTGAGAGGGGGATTCCCTTCTCATGCATATGCTTTGGGTTATTAGCCAAGGCTTCCTGGAGGGAAGCGGTAAGGGGATGACCAGTCTTTCTGGTCAGTGCCTGCCTTGTACCTGTTGTCCCGCCGTCGTCCTCCGGTAACTCACCCAACCTCACTGCACTCTCAGCAATATACCAACTAGGTTGGTGGGTGAGGGCTTCATGAATACACCAACAAGGTGCCCGTGACAGAACTTATTTGAGTACTGTAACACTTTGGTCAACTTAAGCTAGTCCTCTTTATTTAATCACCAATATATTAATTAACAGGTAGAGCCAGCCGTATACGAGCCAGTGGGCGAGCCGTGAAAATGATCAGCATGTTAATCCTACTGTAAACATGATGTAAATGTGCGATAATGTCTCTTCAGAATTCAAAAAAGTGCATTTCTTTAGCGTGTCACCTCAGTACACAAGATTATAGCACTGAATTGAGAGGAAGTTATTAAAAGTGCTAGTTTTAAGCATGAGTTAAAACACTGCCACTCCTCCCGCCCGACAACAATGCCATTTGTGAACTAAGAGGCGTCAGTTGCCATGCATATCCCGAATGTGGCCTAGAGTCTTATTATATTTAGAGTAACATTAAAATCTAGTTCATTAAACACGAGAAGTTTTTGTACAGCACGCATCTTGAACTCGCATATTTCAAGGTGGCAATAATAAAGATGAAAACAGAAGTGCCAGCAGGCAAGAGAACATGAACAGGAGTGGGGAGGGGGGTGGGGGAGGGTGAGAAGTCACAGACTCAGGGAGGGGGTGGTGGGGTGGGGAGACAGGGAAGAAAATAGTGTTAGGAGTAAAGGGGCCAATAGCCGTGGAAGGATACAAATGATGAATGAGGAGGGAATAACAAGCCTCAAACCAATCGGAAGGCAGCATTTAAGACAAAAGCCAATGGGCAGAGAGTGGGCGGAGCTTCCACGAAGCTTCCACACTACAGTATATACTGCATATCTCGCAAAGCGATGGCAGCGCATTCGCGCTGCAACGCTAGGCAAGACCTAAAAGAAAATAGTGCCAGGAGTAAAGTGGCCAATAGCCGTGGAAGGATGCAAATGATGAATGAGGAGGGACTAACAAGCCTCAAACCAATTGAAAGGCAGCATTTAAGACAAAAGCCAATGGGCAGAGAGTGAGCGGAGCTTCCATGAAGCTTCCACACTACAGTATATACTGCGTGCCTCGCAAAGCGATGGCAGCGCATTCACGCTGCAATGCTTGGCGAGACCTAAAAAGGGAGAAACATCTGTAATATCCATGGATTTTGGACTGACTCGGTGTAAGAAAGTGGCTCTGTATATACTGTTCCCAAATAGGTACACTGTGCACAGAGTCCACAATCCCCAGAGGTTTGGCAGAGGCTAAAGTTAGATATAACCTTCCTCTCTAAAGTGGTAGCTTGGTCGAGCAGTAAGGCACTATCAGAGGACAGTGTAAAGCATTTGTTGTACACACTCAGTCAGCAAATGGTCTCACACACTCAAGAACTGAACTCTAGGCCAATGGTTTTGTATACAAATATATGGTTGTTTTTTTTTAGAACCAACAATAGGTATCAAAATATACTTTCTCAGAATGAGATGCTTTAGATAAATACTTTCAATAGGCAATAGACTTCTGAATGCAATGTTACAGTTGTTTCAATAGGCAACACAATTTCAAACACAATTATACATTGAGCTCAACGGGAATTTCTATTTAAATGCAATAGATTACTTTTTGGATTACTTTTCTTACCACAGGACTGGATCCTAGATTCAGTCCTGGGACATCTCCTGTAAACAGTTGAGTAAAAACGTTTTGGTTACAGTAGTGATCTTTAAGGAATATTATTGTATTTTAAAAGTTGACACTTAAAAACTTTTTCACATAGAATCACCAATGTTATCCTATGGGAGGAAATTCACTTAGCAGGTAAGTGGGGTTATTGTTACTTTTTCTAACTCAGTGCTGGATCCTGGATCCAGCACTGGGGCATCTCCTATAAACAGTTGAAAGAATGTGTTTTTGTTATACAGGCGATTTTTAATGAATATTTGTAAGTTTGCAAAATCGATACTTAGAAGAATTTCTGGCAAAACCAGGCAATGTTTTCCTATGGAGGAAAATCAAGTTATAGGTAAGTACGGTTGTAATTACTTTTCAGGGTCAGTGCTGGGCACCAAGAGACAGCACTGGGATCTCTCCTGATAACAGGTGAGTAAATTCATTTTCGTAATTTGGCTGATTTTAGATGAATATTTTAAGTTTCAAAACTCGACACTTAGAAGAATTTCCAAGTGAAACCAGTCAATGTTACCCTATGGAAGAAAAGTGAGTTATCTGTTTTTGGGTAAGTACTCGACTGGCAGAGTTAAGGTTCTGGGCATAGACTCAGGGGTCTCCCAGGGTCAGGTAGGTACAGTTGTTACACCCTCAGCGGCACAGGGGCAGCCGGGTGCAGAGTGAGTTAGGCCTATGTTATCCTAAGGGAGGCAGTGGGCCTTTGGTTGGTGGCTGCTGGCTCGCAGGCCACGCAGCTGTGGGAGCTGAGCTCCTGGTCACTTGCTCAGGGCAAATGGGGAAGTAGATTAGAGTAGAGGTTGCACTGCCAGCGGCACTTAGGCGGCTGGGTGCAGCGTGCTTTTGAGCCGTCGGGCGCTCAATGGATTTCAATGGAGAAGCTCAAGAACGAACAAAGGCTGCAAGCTCGGGGAAGAAGATTCTTCAGGTGCGACCACCACTTCGAGAGGTAAGTTGGGTAGTTGGAGGATAGGTAGCCATCCAGGATTTGGGCACAGGGGGGCCGCAGGGTGCCGGGCGCAGGGGTGCCTTCTGGTGTTGGGAAATCTTACCCTCTGCTGTTCGCGGTTGGAGGGGTACCTGGTTCTGAGGCTGCAGGCGTCGACATCAGGAGCGTCGAGGTGGGTCCTTGAGTGCTGGATTCAGGGTCACAGTCGCCGGGGGGACGTCCTCGTGGTCTTTGTCCACTCCAGCACAGGCCAGGCTTGGCAGGTGCAGAGTGTGCAGGGTTCGCGGTTCCTGGCTGATGCCAGGGGTCAGTTACTTGCTTTGAGCAGTACCACTGCTCGTGGGAGTCCCAGGTAGTTAGAGTCACAAGGCAGTGAGGTCCTCCGGGGTTTTTGAGGTTGCTGACCACTGGAGATGCCGGGGTTTAGCAGGAGCAGGTTCGAGGGTCGACAGGCCAGTAGGGCTGGGGCCAATTCAGTTGGTGTCTTCCTCTTGTTAGCAGCTGTACGGCAGGTCTTCTTGTTCCTTGTTCTTCTTTCTTGTTTCGGAATCTGGATTTGAGGAAGGAAGGTTCAGCGTTCCCCTAAATACTAAATTTAGGGGCGTTACAGGTAGGTAAAGGGCAGGGACCAATGGGTCCCTTCCCTGGGGTGGGTACTCCCCCTATCCTGCCACTCTCCTGTGGGAGGGGGGCAGTAGCCTAGTCCTGATTGGGCAGGGCTTCCCATCTTCAAGATGGCGAGAGCCCGGAGATGTGCTTCACCTTGCCTCCCCCACCTGAGGGGTGGGGTTGGCAGAGGCTGGCACACCCCTTTTCCTTCCTTGGGGTTTCCGGCCAGTCTTCCTGCCAGAGTGGGGGTCTTAACCGGTAGGGACCAGTTGCTGAGTACAGCAAGTGGCCTGGAGAAGCTCACAAAGGCGGCATGCCTTTGAAGCTTCCCCTGCCCATCCTGGGGAGGAGACCTTGCACTTCGCCCAGGATGTGCATTGTTGCAGGCCCAGGAGAGCGGATGACTCTCTACTCAGGGATCCAGCAACATGTCTGCTGTGTGGTAGCCTAGGCAGCCCCTCAGACAAGACGTGGATAGTAGGTTAGGTTCAGGGGGCATCTCTAAGATGCCCTCTGTCGTGCATTGTACATTACATCCCACACTGGCATCAGTTGTGCTGAGAAGTTTGATACCAAATTTCTCAGTCTTCAGTGTAGCCATCATGGTGCTGTGGAGTTCGTGTTGACGATCTATCAGCACCATATACTCTTAAATGGCAGCACTGCACTTACAGTGCCCAGGAATGGACCTGGGTACTGTAGGGGCACAGGGCTCATGCGCCTGTACCCACACCACTGGCATAGGGCACCCAGCTAGAGGGGTGACTGAGGTATGCCAGGGCAGTGTGTGTTGTGGTCATGGCACACAGGGATGTGTGCCATGTCGACTCTCTGTTTTGTCCTGCACCCAGACACTCAGCCTGCAAGGGCAGTGTGTGTGTGTCAGGGTACAGGGCCTCTAAGGGTGGCACAATAAGTGCTGCAGCCCTTAGGGGCCTTCTCTGGTCACAAGGCCCTGGGTACCTAGTGTGCCATTTACCAGCGGCTGACATGTGGCCAGAGATGCCAATTGGGTTTAGGCTTCAACACAGTTTTAGGGAAGGAACATAGGCCCTGGGTACCTGATTAGCAGGAGCCCAGGGCACACTCAGTCAAAGTACATCAGCAATTCAGCAAAAAGTGGGGGCATACCATGCAAGAAAGATGGCACTTTCTCACACTCGGTACAGAGTAAGCAAAAAAATAGACTAGTAGGCATCATTTGCAGACTTGGTGTAAGTGTTGCAATGTTTGGAGTTATAGAGAGAGTCTTTGTTAGGGCTTCTGTTGCAATAGGGCCTAAAGAGCACATGAGCAGGAGCATTGTAGAAAGAGAAGATTGTTCCAGAACTGGAACCTATCAATTATGTTTCTCGCCTTTGTTATGAGTTCAGTTCATTCTCCTGTAAGATAGGGCAGTTGGCGTTTACATTTATAGTATATATGCAGATGTGAATAAATTAACATACATTTTCATTCCATTGTTGTTTGTGAGGCGGGACTATGAATCATGACAAGAGAAGCCTAAAATGTGTCACAATGCCCATCCACACCCTCAAAGGGGTAGTAAATAGCATATAAAAAGCTGTGCATCTTCATTTCCGGTTTATGCCATGGCCTTTTTTCATGTATGCTCGTTTTTCCAAAAGATATCTGACCAAAACCAGGATTCAATGGGTTAAAGTTTTGCAGTAAGATAGGATCACATTGAAGAGACCTTGTGACTATTAGGAGAGGTCTTTCCCTGTGAAAAAGTATTTGATACGTGCTAACTTTGAGGCAATAAACAGAGTTTCCCTAAAATCAATTTTGCTTTACTGTATTTCCACCTTCTTACTGTAGTAATTGTAGTGGTCTAGTTGTTAGCCGCTCCGGTGAGAGAGACCCCAACCCGGAACCTTACCTATACATTGTATCACCTTCTGGCCAGGCGTGGCCAGAAGGCTTAATATAAAGGGACCGGAGTCGCTCGGGACTTCCGGTCCGTACCAGTGACCATTGTGTCCGTGTTGATCATTGCAACGTCCCCGTTTGCCATTTACCACGGTTGCACCCGAACACCCCCCCTCTTAGACATAACACTGGCGACGAGGGTGTAGGCTTCAGAACCCCTCACCTCGGCTGCGGATCGTCGCTGCCGATCCACGTTCCAGCCCGACTGCCCGATGGTCCCTGCGACGTGAGGATCGCCCTGTCAGCGGATAGGTGTGCGAAGTGTCGCCTGCGGGCAGGTCGAGGTGAGCTCTACCATCGCTCCCTGCTCGGCACCGAACCGATCCGCTACGCTCCGGATCGCGCTTCTCCTGGGCCTCGCGCGGTGTCTGGAAGCATGCTGAGGCCTGCGCTCATCACGGAGGGGCCCGCATGCGCAGTGGTGAGTTTTGCCTGCCTGGAACGGAAGGTGTGCCAGAAGCGGCAGCAGCGCAAGAAAACCCCAGCGGTGTTTGTCGGTCAGTCGAGGCACACGCCCAAGAGCCACAGCAACACCCAAGAGTCACAGCAACACCAACAGACAACAAGCATTGGCAAACACAACATAAATAGAGTGGAAGAGGGCCACAAGAGTGCCATTACAGACTGGCTGAGTAACACACTGCCTTGCACAGCACAAGGGCCACAAGAATGAACATCACAGCCCACAAGGGAAGCCACCAATAAGCGCCAAGCAGGGGAAACACCCAGCTTATCAGAAAAACAAGAGGGGGCAGAGTGAGGTGCTGGAGCACGACCAGAGAATTGTGGGGAAAAAAAAATAGAAAAGGGGACAGAAAAGGGGATACGTCACGACAAACTCACAGACAGCAGGAGGCTCAGTCAAGGAAAACAAAAAAAAGAGTGCCACAAAGCACAGCCATGACGGACCAAGCAGCGGCCCCACTGCAAGCAGCAGCGGCAGCTCCAGCAACGCCAGTGCATTCCCAGGTGAGCGCGCTACCACCGCTCAGCGAACTAATTGATCCCGCCACTGCATCACCAACGTGGAACGTGTGGGTTGGCCGGCTGGACAATTACTTTACCGCCACCAGAGAAACAGATGGCGCCGTCAAGAGGTCGTTGTTGCTACACTTCACTGGGGATGAGATATACAAGCTTTTCAAGCACCTACCGAACACGGGGGCCCCCACAGATTATGACGCAGCAGTGAGGGCACTTAATGCCCATTTTGACCCGCAACTAAACCCCGATTACGAACGTTTTAAATTGCGGCAGGCCCGTCAAAGGGAAGGGGAGTCCATGGATACGTTCCACGCACGTTTGAGAGAGTTAGCCAGCACATGCACGGAGGATGATCCACTTAAGGAAGTGCGCGCACAACTCATCCAAGGGTGCCGAAACAAGACGCTGAGGACGCTCATCCTCCGACAACCCAGAATCTCGTTGGAAGACATGCTGGTCCTAGCACGGTCACATGACCTGTCCGAGGTCCGGTCCACAGTGATGGAGGCGGCGCTTATGCCCACAGCGAGTTCAGCAATGGCCATCAAGACAGAAAGGGTGGATGCAGCGTACACCCCAGGGTGTGGCAGCAGAGGGCGGTGGCCCACAAGGAGGCCACGCCAGTCGCAGTGCAGATACTGCGGCAAAGAAGAGCACGCACCAAAAGAGTGTCCGGCTCGAGGGAAGACTTGCTCAAAGTGCGGGATTCCGAACCATTTTGCCAGCATATGCCGTGGGGGCATGCGGAGCAGAGGGAGTGCCGGACGACGGCCACCGACGAAAGCAGTGAGACACCTCTCACTTGAAGAACCCGACACGGCACGAACACTGAAGGTAGCCCCACCGCACAGAGGGTACCTCGAAGACCCGTCCACAGATGAGGAAGAGGAGTGCCTCCTCATATCATTCGCAAGTGACATAAAATGGAGGCGACGTCCTCAACCGACGTGTGCAATCGAGATCGCAGGATCCCCCGTCACAGCCCTAATTGACACCGGAGCCTCGGTCAACGTGATGGGGAGCCAGCACTATAAGAGACTAAACCCAAGACCCCAGCTCACGCCGTCCAAGGTAAAAATCCTGATGTATGGAAGTCGTACGCCCCTGCCGCTAAAAGGGAAAATGACGGTGCAGGTGAAGTCAGAAAGTCATGAAGTAAAAACTGCGTTCCACGTGGTTGACAAAGAGGCAGATATCCTCATGGGGAGCCACACCGCGGAGGACCTAAGCGCAAATGCGGTAAGAGTACTTCAGATAGAAGACATCCTAGAACTGTTTCCACATTTGTTCAAAGGGCTAGGGATCATGAAACGACCTCCAGTCCGACTGCATATTGACACGTCGGTGAAACCCGTGGTCTTAAGGCACAGACGCATCCCATTCCATCTACGGCCAATGGTGGAGCAGGAGTTAATCAAACTGGAACAACAAGGGGTGATAGAAAATGTTACCGGACCCACCCTCTGGGTATCACCCATGGTAATCACTGAGAAGCCGAAACAGCCTGGACAAATCAGACTCTGTATAGACATGTGCATGCCTAACCAGGCAAAACGTCGGGAGAGACATTTGACACCAACCGCAGACGACATCCTTGTGGATCTCAATGGGTCCCGGTGGTTTTCTAAATTAGACCTCAACGCAGGATACCACCAGTTGAGGTTGGCTGAGGAAAGCAGGTACATAACTACCTACTCGACACACCTGGGACTTAGGCGGTACAAAAGACTAAATTTCGGAGTATCCTCAGCTGCCGAGATATTCCAAAACGCAGTCCGGGAAGTCTTGACAGGGCTTCAAGGGGTGTTAAATGTCAGTGATGACATCCTAATTCATTCAGCAACGTTGGAAGACCATCAACGGTGGCTCAGAGCCACGCTCCATCGCCTCACAGAACACGGGGTGACTCTACACAAAGAGAAGTGCCAGTTCTTCCAAAAGACTATCGAATTCTTTGGGTATGTCTTCAGCCAAGAGGGTGTTAAAGTAGACCCCCAGAAGTCGCAAGCAATCCAGCTAGCTCCAGCTCCCACAACAGCATCAGAAGTTCGAAGCTTTCTAGGTATGGCAACGTACTGTGGGAGGTTCATACCTAACCTTGCAACAGTCGCAGAACCATTGCGAAACCTAACCAAGAAAGACAGCATGTGGAAGTGGGACCCGGAAGAACAGGAAGCCTTCAGCAAGGTAAAATCCACACTACTAGAAAAGACAACGATGGCATATTTCGACACAAAGCGACCAACGGAACTAATCGTGGACGCCAGCCCCGTAGGCCTTGGAGCGCTGTTGTCCCAAGAAACGAATCCAGGAACATGGGTCCCCCTAGCATTCGCCAGTAAATCCCTGACGGCAACGGAGACAAGATACTCCCAAATTGAACGAGAAGCACTGGCCATCAAGTGGACCTGCAACCACTTTCACCTATATCTGAGCGGACATCCGTTCCGCTTGGTAACGGATCACCAGCCCCTTGTCCCGCTATTCAGAGGAACGGCACCCCACCCACCACCACAGATCGAACGGTGGGTGATTCAACTCCAGCATTACCAATTTGATCTGGTATACAGGCCTGGTGCCAAAAATCCAGTGGATTTTTTGTCACGCCACCCAGCCGCTACCGCGGAGGAAACTCATTGCGAAGAGCAACTGACGGAGGAGTTTGTCAGCATGATCACCCAGTGGGCATTCCCAAAGGCCCTAACACTGTCAGAGATTGAATCACATACTCAGTCCGACAAGGTTCTGAAGAAGGTGCTGGAAGCGATACAAAAGGGTTCGTGGGCAGGGTTTCTCCAAGACGTTAGCGGATGGACCGAAATGGACCAAGCTCGCCTCGGGAAGGTGTGGCGAGTCCATGAGGAGTTGAGCGCCGCAGCTAGCGGAGTGGTGCTAAGAGGCTCACGCATTGTCATGCCCCTAACTCTCCAAGACCAAGTGACTGCCCTAGCCCATGAGGGTCATCAAGGCACCAGACGGATGAAAGCCAGGTTGAGTGAGAAGATCTGGTTCCCGAATCTGGAAGAAGCCATAGAAGAGTTCATACGCAGGTGCCGAGCTTGTCAGCTGACAGGGTGCTCGGAAGCTCCAGCTCCAGTGATCACAGAGGAGCCGGCTCCGTCACCCTGGTCATGGATCAGCCTCGACTTCGGAAGCTTCCCTGATGGGCGAGTGACAGCCGTTCTGATAGATGGGTACACGAAATATCCAGTAGTGGAAGTACAACCGTCAACCGCGTTCGACCACCTACTGTCAATGCTGGACAAGACGTTCACACTCTTCGGACTACTGCATGTGGTCAAAACAGACAATGGACCCCCATTTCAAGGGCACGAGTTCAGGGCCTTTCTGGCGCGCCTAGGCGTCAAACATCACCGCATCACGCCGCAGTGGCCGCAAGCAAACAGAGAGGCTGAGAGGTTCATGCGGACGCTGAACAAAGTGTTACGGATATCTGTGGCTGAGCAGTCCGACCCGGAAGTCGCACTTCAAAAATTCCTGCGGGAATATCGGAGCACTCCACATTGCACCACTCAACGTTCTCCGTGGTCGCTGATGCTGGCTGGGCAATGGCGGGACAACATCCCTGTAGCAGAGAACTGGGAGCCTGAACCTTATGATCCTGCGAGCACACAGGCAAGGAGACTAGCCAACAATGAGAGAGCAAGCAGGAATAGACGATCCAAGGTTTGGCCGATGACACCGGGCTGTGTCGTGCTTGTGAGAAATCGTCGTAGCAGAGGGAAATTCCGCACACCTTATGAACCAGGACCGTGGCTAGTCAAAGGTGTGAAGGGCACGGCAGTAACAGCCGAAAGAGATGGGGAAGTCATCACTCGAAACGTTTCGTGGTTCAAGAGGGTGCCAGGCTCAAGAGTAGAGGGACCAATGGTCGAGGAAGTCCCCTGCCGAGACCATGGTCAGATAGGCGGAAGCCATAGCGAGGCAAGCAGCCCGAACATGAGTGTAGCAGGCCAGGAGAGTTGCAGGGATCTTAGGCCGGAGGAAAGGTCACCTGTAGAAGAACCCGCAAACCCGAGAGATGACAACCAACGACATCGGTATAATCTGAGACCTCGTCCAAAGCGCAATCAAAGGCTCACTGACTATGTGTGTTAATTTCATGTCGTTTATTCAGACTGATTTGGGATGGGATGTAGCGGTCTAGTTGTTAGCCGCTCCGGTGAGAGAGACCCCAACCAGGAACCTTACCTATACATTGTATCACCTTCTGGCCAGGCGTGGCTAGAAGGCTTTAAATAAAGGGACCAGAGTCGCTCGGGACTTCTGGTCCGTACCAGTGACCATCATGTCCGTGTTGATCATTGCAACATCCCCGTTTGCCATTTACCACATTTGCACCCGAACACCCCCCCCTCTTAGACATAACAGTAATGAGTGAATGTGCATTTATTTGCACAGTTGACTAAATAACGTGGGTGTCACTGACATGGCACGAATAATAAATCTCAACTATTTCATATATGCTTACCTTCATGATGTCTTAGTAGTCTACATATTAACTGCAATATTTTAATCGTACAATATGTTTACTCTCCCTTGCCTCACTTACAAGCCACCATTAGGTATATTTGTGTGTCATCGCAGTAGTAGTAGAAGTTGAAGTGTGGGTGAGGAAACCGCTGTGAATGCCGATTATAAAGGTGAACATGGGGAGCCTAATGTGAGTCTGCAGTTGAATGGGCTGGTCAATGAGGATAATTTGCTAGTCTTCATTTTTGACTGCAGTTGGATAGGACAATTCCTCTGAGCAATGAGTCGTTGTTTTTAATCAGTGCAGAAGGAGTGTCTGCTCTCTGGTGTCAAATGGAACCAACAAGTCAAAAAGGCTTTGCATGCCCATGCCCAGAGCATTGTGGTCAGCTGTTTCTAAGATGTTGTTCCTGACTGTGATGAGTGAAGGCTCTGCCCTGAGTTCAACCTGGATTTCTGATTGGTTGGAGTCGGGAATTCTCCAAAGCCTAAAGGAGTCAAGGACAGGTAGGCGATATTTTGAACAAGTGCTAGCTTAGTCTTTTGAAACATAGACATCAGATACTACAGCTTGCTCACAGTATTTTACAGTACATCCTCCGTAGGCAAGGCCTACTCCTGAAAAGTGGTGCGGTGTGGGACAGAACAACTAGTTCAGGCAGCACATATATCACTCAAAATAAATATTATAGTCAAACATTTTATCAAATAATATAAAAATGCGTTAGTATCCTTAAATAATTCTGCTCAGTAACGTACAGAGGTGTTGTGGCATATATTGTACTTTTACATTATCCTAGTAGCTATGCTGGAAATGTCGATGCCCAAAAAAGAGAGTGAGAAATGCATACTGCAAATTCGCATTAGAATAGCCTTGGTTTACATTTGAGTGCCCTGAACTACTTTCCGTCCTAGCAGCTTTCTTCAGTAAAAGATTCTTTAGTGTTTGTGCTGCTAAGAAGGCAGGATCCAAAGGATCCCAGTTCCATAGATCACGTTTGCTGGAGTTGCATTGGCTTCTCCGGGTGTGCCAGAGAAAAACAACATCTCTGCAGCTTACAGTCATTAGGTCAGACCTGGGCGATTGCTCACTGCTAACGTCTCATGACAAATGGCCTATGGGAAAATGTAGTTGGGGAGACGTCATGCTCCAGGTGCATGAGCTCACAGCGATGATGGCCTATCTCACCAGATGCAGCTCAGATGCTCACATGTCCAATTCACACCTCCAGAGTTGTTTCATTGAGCAGGTTGCTTGCGTTATCAGTTCCAACAAGGGCTGGGCAGTGGAACACTGCAAAAAGTCTCGGGAGTATATTTACAAGCCTCTAGCAGCATTTCTTCCTGCACAAAAACAATTTGGTTTGTAATGCAGTCACCCTTGCACCGTGGTGCAAAGGTGCCTGCATCAGCACTAGGCTGCCTGAAGTGCGCCAGAGCTATGAGAGAGCAGAATTACACCATATCTTAATGGATACGGTGCATTTCTGCTCTCTGCCTTTCGTGCAAGGCAGCACAGGAAGGTACCATCAACAGTTGAAACTGATACTCTTGGTATGAGGATTCCAGGTGGACAGTTCCTGCCTTCCAACAAAAAGTATCAGGGTACAATCCTTGGCAAAGCCACCAGGCTACATTTGTTTTTTCAGTTGTTGTTGCTGGAATTTGTCATATTTTAAGAAAAGGGGCTTCCTTTGATTGATGATTCAAGTGAGACAGTGAACGTGACTTCCAAATGAAATGCTACAGAGGGGGGATCTATTGAGCAGTGCAGGGGACATGCAATAAGAGGGTAAGCAGCTAATCACTGCTACCACTAATACTGTGGAGCCAAGCACTCTATAATGTTATGAGCTGCATAATTACAGGAGGAGGAACCTGTCGGAAGCTGGGTCTGTATATAATATTGTCACTAGTTGGTAATACCGTTAACAGAGTCCAGGGGTTCCACAAAGGTGTTCAGGGCTCTATTAATGGTAGTGTGGGTGAGCAGCCTTAGCCGTAGCACAGAGGAGTGTAAGACATTTATTGCACTACAGTAATCAATAATGGACACACGACTCATGAAGGAGATCCAGACCAATTTAAGAAAATTATACTTTGTTTATATTTTATTATAAGACCAAGGTCTTCACATTACGGTAAGTACGGTTCGCATTAAAAATACTTTTCATGTTTCAGAAGTTTGACAGTGCCAATTTGAGACCAGTTCAATATTACCCTGTGGAGAAAAACAATTGTGCAGGGTAACAACTAAGTAAGCCACTTACAGTTCCAGTCCAGTCTTTGGGTGTATCACGCCACCACTGCAGGCAATGTCGGTTGTGGTAGACTGGGGGCACCCAAGAGGACCAGGATTCCTCTTGGGTGCCCCCAATCTACCACATTTCTGAGTGTCAAGACCACCGTAGCGATGGTATGAGTGGCCAATGCACAAAGAACCAAGAATTCACGTTTGTTGGAGGTCAGGAAATACCCTCGATGGATTAGACAGCAATTGGGTTCAAAACTCGCAATAAAACATTGTGTGAGAATAATAAAAAACTCTCACTTGGAAAATGGTGGTCCTGGCAAGGATCGTTTGTTTTCAGGGTCGCGGTCTACAGAGACGTTTTAATGCATGGGCAAAGTGGGCTCTGGCCCAGGGCCCCAGCCTTTCAGGGGGACCCCCTGACAGAGTTAGCTCCATTCTCCAGTGTTTTGCTTTAATGACCTTGAATATTTCTTAAACAGATTGTTTTAAAGCCTGTTTTCATTTAATTTATTTTTTTATGTACCCGATGTGTGAGAGTCTAGTCTAGTACAGCCATTTTGCAGAGAAATGTTTTGTTTATGTTTCATGCAATATACATAAAAAAGTTTCTTTTACATCAAAACAAGGCCTAACATATAAGAAATGGGAGGGCGTCACAAAGATTATTTGCAGTAATATTGGCGAGCTGATGCTGTGTTACAATATTGAAAACACACATAACTATCCCTGAATATTAGATGTAAACACATTTAGGGCCTTATTTATGATAAGTGATGCATCGCTGTGTGAAATCAGGGATGCGTCACTTCCTAGTGCGCCCTCCTTACGACATGATGGATGCGTCATATTTACCGTATGACGCATCATGTCGCAAGGAGTTGCAGATACGTCAGTCTTTCTGACGTATCTGTAAGCGCAAAAGTGATGCATTGCTGGGGTGTGTCTGAAAATAGACGCAACTCCAGCAATGTGTCCTTTCACATGGGGAAAGTGCCATGTGAAAGGGCCTCCATCAGTCTTACGCCTGCTGTGAGGCAGGTGTAAGATATTGATGCAATGGCGTCCTAGAAGTGGCACACTGAGTTCTCATAGATATCTACGAGGCTTTTTGTAGGGCAACACCCACCCTGCATACATTATACCTGGTGTGGGTATAATGTGGTGCAGGGGTTTACAAAGTGAGGCATCCGCCTAGATGCGACACTTTGTAAATAGGGCGCAACATGGCACATTTATCACGCTGCCGGTGCGTCACAAAAAGTGACGCGCCGGCAGCATAAAAGTGAAGCAATGCCTCATAAATAAGGCCCTAAGAATTTGGACCAGTCCTCCTTTGAACTGTCAGGGACCTAATGAAATGAAATAGTGTATTTAATAAAGTGCGCATCTACCCTTACTAGAGTGTCCTGACGCGTGACAGTGGGTCGAAAATGTGCGTAAATGACCAATCAGTTATTAAAAAGCCAGGTTTTTAAGTTCTTCCTGAAAGAGAATAGGTCTGTGGTTAGTCTCAAAGACTCAGAGAGGCTAGTCTACAATTTTGCACCTAGAAAGCCGAGGGATCTGCCTCCAGTGCGGGCACAGCATATTTTAGGCAAAATGGCCAGGTTGACATTGCAAGATCTTAGGGGTCTAGATGTTGTGTAGCGATTAACGCGCTTATTTAGGTAGCCGGCTCCTAAGCCCTGGAAAGCTTTAAAGAAAATGGTCATCGCTTTGAAGTCGATCCGTTCTTTTATGCGGAGCCAGTGTAAAGACTTAAGAATAGGGGTCATACTAGATCTGGGTTTAGGTCTCAGGATGGCTCTGGCCGCCGCATTTTGTAACACTTATAGGTGCTGGATAAGGGATTTGGGAAGACAGAGGTACAAGCTGTTGACATAGTCAAGCTTTGATGTCACCAGAGCCTGTACCACTGTCTTTCTGCTCTCAAGCTGTAACAGTGTCAGGATTTATTTTACCATCCAGAGTATGCCAAAGCAAACGCCAGTTAGATTTTGGATTTGAAAGCACATGGAGAATGTCTGGTCTATGACAATTCCTTATGGTCACCAACAGCTCCAGTCAGGCGTTTCTGGATTACCAAAGAAAACATCTTCAGTTTTGTCAGGATTGCACTTCAGCTGATTGATCTTAAGCCAGTTACAAACCTTTGTGAGGCAAGACCAAATCATTGCCCCGTCAAAGTTGGTTCCTTTTTCACACGTAAAAATCAGCTGAGTGTCATCAGCATCGGAAACAATTTTGGTGCCCTCTTCCTCTACCAGAAATGCAAGGGGGGATAGATATATATTTAAAAGGGTAGGACTGAGAATGGAGCCCTGAGGGACACCTACATTCAAGGCCGGAACCGGGGTTGAGAAAGGGAGGAGCCAGATGTCCTGAGATCTATTTGCCAAGAAGGATGACATCCATGTTAAGGCGGTGTCCCCAGGCCGATGTTAGCATGTCTGTCCAGGAGCCTTTCGTGTGGGACTGTATCGTAGGCCGCCGACAGATCGAGCAGCATCAGAACAGCTTTGCTTCCCTGGTCCAGCTTACCCTTGAGAAATTCAGTCACTTCCAGCAGAGCGGACTCCGTACTGTAGCTAGCCCTAAAACCGGATTGGGACTCATGAAGGAGCTTCCCATAATCAATGTGTTTTTGGAGAGTCTTGTTACATGCTTCTCTTGAAATTGGCCTGTAGTTGGCAGGGTCCGTCGGTTTGGCGTTAGCCTTTATTATCAGTGGAAGAATCTTAGCATTCTTCCATATTTCGACATGTTGCCTGAGGAGAGGGAAGCATTAAAGAGCTGGTTTACCGCGGGGTTTTTGGTGGGAGCTAATAGGTTCAGGATATTCGCTGGACATGGGTCAGTAGGAGAGCCAGACTTAATGCTTTGGAGAAGAGTTAGTGAGTCTTCAAGCTGAAACTCATGGAAAGCTAGTAGAGATGAAGGATCCAAGAGGTGAAATTTGCTATTAGAATAAACGCAGAAGGTCAGTTCTTTCTCTGAGATGTTAGTGAAGGCTTGTTGGATCACGGAGATCTTTTTGTGGAAGAATTGAGCTATTTGCTTAGACCATTCTTCCATGCATGGCCCTTCCTTTGTGCTGGCTTCCGGGGCAGTAAAGGATTTAACTATGCTAAAGATTTCCTTACTCTTATTTTGGGCATTTTCTATCTTGGTTTGAAAGAAGTTTTACTTGGCTGCCTTCACAAGAATGTAATGAGCTTTTAATGTATCTTTATACACCTTCCTGTCCTCAGGTAGCTAGGATTTACGCCATATCAATTCAATTTTTCTACAATTTCTTTTGTTAGATCTGAGGGAATCTTTAAACCATGGAGCTGGGGGGGCAACCTCTTTGAGGAGTTGAAAACAACCGGTATCTCTGCATCAATGTTGGTTCGGAGCCATGAATCTACTGAGAGGTAGTCCGAGTCAGGGCAGCCAGACAGCTCCGGTGTGGAACGACCAAGGGTGTCTGCTAACATTGGGATAGATATTTTATGGAACGTCCTGTAATTAGGGACCCTCTGCCCTGCGTTAGCCCGAGAGGCTGTGGCAGAGTTGGGAATGGCGAATTTTAATAGGAGGTGGTCAGACCAGGTAATGGGAAGAGGTAGGCTTACTGATATGTCAAAGTTGTGAAAGATTTGGTCTAGGGTATGGCCCTTCTCATGGGTGGCCGAAGAAATAGATGGAACATGTTGCAGGCCTGCAGCGTCTCCGACAAGGAATTTGTTTGAGGGTCTTTTCCATTGTCCATATGTATATTGAAATCTCCCAGAATTAAGCAGTTGTTGTAATTTAAGGCCCGGGAGGCGGTGGCTGTATTAAGCGTAGTAATAAAATTTCCAATTGCACTGGGAGGTCTGTAAATCAGAAAACCATCTATGCTATGATGGGGGATAAGGTACAGTGGAAGACTAAGGACTCTGCGCCCTCAATGTTTTCCATTGGGATGGCAGAGCAGTCTTGTTTTTTTAATTATGGCGACACCGCTCCCTTCCCACTCGGTCAGTCCCTCCTAAGAATTTAATCACCCGTAGGGATGGCAGACGTGATAGTAGAGTTGGAGGCTTCAGACAGTCAGGTCTCAGTGAGAAATAAAAGATCAGGCTGTTCATCTAAAAGTAGGCGATAAATGTGTGGTTCATGCTTTTGCTTAGAGCGACAACTTAAAAGGGTGGCCTTTAAGTCCTCTGTTTTCTTATTGCTTTTACACTTATTGTGTGTGAGGATTTTGGGTATGAGTTTCCTGGGCTGGAGGAGAGACCATTTTCACTTATTAGAAAGAAAGTCTACCTCCAAGCTCGGATCAGCCGCTGTACACTGACATAATGGTAGCTGCCTAAGGCTAAGCAGCTTTTCCTTATTGTAATATAGTGTAAGAAACTCATCGGAGGGGAACTGGACAGCATGGCCGGCACCAGACACCTCCAGGCGCAGACGGGCTTGCCTTTGGTACGCGTTCGGCATAACAGCAGCACGCCCGCTGCACATGTCCGCTGCGCGCGTCCGTTTGCATCAGGAATATATAGGTTAATGCCTATGATGCAAACTGGATTGCTAACGCAGCTGAGAAGTGGAAACTGCATGGGCAGAAGTGAGGAGCCCAGTAGTAGCCCCAGCCCTCCACACAATCGGCATATCAGCCGCGGCGGACCAGGACTGGACGAAAAGCAAGATGCGAATCAAAGCAGCTAAGGAGGTGTAGGCAAGCAGAATCAAGTAAAGTGCAAGTGCGCATAGTTATGAGAAATTGTTAAAAAGCACAGAGTAATTCAGCCACACATATACAATTTAAAAAGTATTAAAAACCTAGTTGCAGGGCAGGAAGCTCTAAATCCTACCGCTGTCAGCTGCGTGCGTCCGTTTGCATCGGGAATATATAGGCTAATGCCTATGATGCAAACTGGATCGCTAACACAGTTGAGGAAGTGGAAACTGGGTGGGCGAAAGTGAGAAGCCCGATAGTAGCCCCAGCCGTCCGCACAATCGGAGTATCAGCTGCGGCGAACCAGGACTGGAGGAAAAGCGAGATGCGAATTGGAGCAGCTAAGGAGGTGTAGGCAAGCAGAATCAAGTAAAGTGCAAGTGTGCGTAGGTAGGAGAAATTGTTAATAATCACAGAGTAATTCAGCCACACATATACAATTTAAAAAGTATTAAAAAACTAGTAGCAGGGCATGAAACACTAAATCCTACCGCTGTCAGCTGCACACGTCCATATACATCAGGAATATATAGGCTAATGCCTACGATGCAAATTGGATTGCTAACACAACTGAGGAAACAGAAACTGCGTGGGAAAGAGGGGCTCAAATTGGATCATAAATTCAAAGCTGTTCTGAACAGGGGCTCCCAAAATATGTTTGGCCCAGGGCCCCCAAAATCCTTAAGATGTCCCTGGCGGTCTAGTGCTCCAGCTCGCGCGACCCGCTGAGTCCTCAATGCACATGTTACACGAAGGAACTGCGCACTTCAACTGTGACCGTGCACGGAGATAGTGTCTCCTCAACGCACAGTCTTTCTGAGGCAATTTTCGAGCTTGTTTTGGAGACGCGAGTAGCGTCTATTGATTTGAGATTAGTTTCCTATTTACAGTCCAACTGAGGTCGACAATGCATGCGCAACGAGGGAGTGTTGCTGTGGAGAAAACTAAAGGAAACAAACTGAAGGGCAACGACCGCTTAGTGTCATTTCTACACTGACTGACAAGACAAGGTACTGAGAATCTCTTTTCCTGTTGGAACTTAATGCTGAGAACTCTTTTTAGTGACTAAGCTCATTCCCAGTTACCAACAGGTAGCTCAGAAAGAACGCTAAGGAGTTGTAGAAAAGACAATTGCTACTGAAGTTGAATACAAGGATTTTTGAGGAATATTACATAGTATTATGAGGTAAACACTAATCTAGAAACAGATTTAGAACAGCAATTTAGGAATATAGGTTGTTCATGTTTTCTTGTCGCCCTTGCAGGTGTGGTAAGGTCAAACATCTTCAATACTACCAGTTAGAGAGCAGCAAAAGCCTTTGGTCAATGGGGTAATTATAGTCAAAATCAAAATCAGCAGTATATTGAACTAACATTATAAGGTTGTATCATTATTATTTTTATTATTATGGAATTTTGTAAAGCGCATGGTTACGCACCCCGGCGTGTCCCCGTGCTGAGTGAAGAGTGTGAGGCGGCTAGAGCATGGAGGTTACATCAGTGCTGAGCGAAAGAGGTGAGTTTTTAGCGCTCTGCGGAACTTAGCCTCTGAAGGTTCGAGGCGCAGCTCCATCGGAAGCATATTCCAGCTCTTGGCTGCAAGAAACCGGAAAGATCTCCCCCCCATTCGAGCTTTATGGACTTTGGGGACGACTACCTGTCCGGTGCCAGAGGATCTGAGCATCCGCTCCGGTCTGTAGGGGGTGATGAGGTTGTGTAGGGGAGCTGGCGCCCTGCCCCTAATAATGCGGTGGCACATGCAGAGTGCTTTGAAGATAATCCTTTCTCTGACCGGAAGCCAGTGTAGGGACTTCAAGGCAGCTTTAGAGGCAGTTCTTCTAGGAAGCCTCAGCACCAGCCGGGCTGTGGCATTTTGAAGTACCTGGAGACGATTGAGGCTTCTGGCTGTTATTCCTAGATAGAGGAGGTTAGAGTAATCGAGTCTGGATGTGACCAAGGCATGCACAAGAGTCTGCCTGGCACCAACTGGAAGTAGGTCCAGGATCTTCCTTAGACTCTTGAGCATACCGAAGCACATTCCGACAACCCTATGAATCTGGGGAGCAAATGATAGGTCGGAGTCAAACATCACTCCAAGATTTTTGGCCTGTTGACAGGGCACTGGAGTGGAGCCCAGGCATGCTGGCCACCATGCCGAGGACCACACGTTCGGTCTACCCCCTACCACGAGCACTTCAGTTTTGGACCCATTCAGCTTCAGGCAGTTGTCAGACATCCAGGATGCAAGCTCCTGCATGCAAGCACTGAAGCTGGATGCCACAACATCAGGTGCTCGTGACAGCGAGATGACCATCTGTGTGTCATCAGCATATGACACTAGTTGGATGCCATGCCTTTCCACAATGGTGGCTACAGGGGAGACATAAAGGTTAAACAGGGTGGGGCTGAGGGCGGAGCCCTGAGGGACCCCTTGATCAAGACTGAATACACAAGAGTAGTATTCTCCCTGTCTGACGTGAAAGCCCCTGTCTGTCAGGAAAGATTGGATCCACCTCAGTGCTGACCAAGTGACTCCCCCTTTGTTGAGACACTGTAGCAAGGTGAAATGTGCTACAGTGTCAAAGTCTGCACTTAGGTCAAGTAAAATGAGGACCATAGTATGCCCCTCATCGACCCCTTGCCTGATGGTCTCAGTGGCCATGAGCAGTGCAGACTCCGTAGAATGGCGTGCACGAAAGCCAAACTGAGTTGTATGGAGCAGGTTGGCTTTCTCCACAAAAGCCATAAGTTGAAGATTTGCCACCTTTTCTGCCACTTTGGCCAGGTAGGGGAGGAGTGAAATAGGACGGAGATTATCCAACCTGTCCCAGCTAAGATTAGTTTTTTTTTGAAGCGGGAGTTCTACAGCCTGCTTCCGACTTTTGGGTACGGTGCCGGATTTGAAGGAAAGATCCAGAACATCTCTAATATAGGGTTCAAGGGTCTCAATACTCTCTCCAAGAAGTTTCGGTGATGCAGGATCACGGGGGGATCCTGACTTAATGGAGCAACATATCTGCTGGAGCTCGTCAGGGGATGGGGTGAGAAAGTTGTCAAGGCTATTAGCACCCACATCGATCAATATACTGTCACTGAACTCTGTTCCCTTTTCCTTCCCCCCGAAAAAGTGGAATAGATGGTGGCCACTTTATCAGAAAAGAAGGCAGCAATGCGGTTACAGGTTTCCTCTGAGATCAAGGACGGGTCAACAGATGAGCCACAGAGAGAGATTTCCATATAAATTTTAAATAGCTCCTTGGTAGAGTTATTAGCTTCTCCTATCCTACCTAAAAAATGAATTGTTTTAGCACGCCTGATCAAACTATGATATTCTCTACGTTTATCTATATACCTCTGTTTTGCTTGATCAAGGTAAGCCAACCTCCACTGTCTTTCTAGTTGTTTACATTCCGCTTTCGCTAGGCGAAGTTCATCACTATACCAGGGGGCGGATCTCTGGCGTCTACTACAAGGATTTTTGTGATAGAGAGGGGCTATGTCATCTAAAGCATTACTAATGCGACCTTCTAGTCTATCCGATGCAGTCACAGCATCCTCCCCTCCTGGTCTGCCGCCTTTAGTCAGAGCAGTATCGAACTTGGCTTTAGAAAAGGCAGTCCATCTACGGCTCATATATTTAGAGTTAGTAGGCTTCTGGATATTACTGCCAGGGATATTTATTATAAAAGGCACAAAGAAGTGGTCAGACCAAGGGACAGGAACGGGGGCCTTAACTTCAATGCCTTCCCAGTTGACAAAGATAGGGTCCAATAAGTGGCCCTTTTGGTGGGTCGGGCCTTGGATCTGATGTGTAGTTGAAGGGAATGTAATTGCTGACAAAAGTCAGTGGCTCCTTTATCCTGTTGGTCATCCAGATGGATGTTAAGGTCACCTAAGAGCATAAGCTTGTTCCTACGCAGAGCGGCTTCCGTTATACCTTCGATTAGGCTGGTAGTAAAGTGGGTAAACGGACCAGGAGCACGATAGACCAAGAAACCCTTCACCGTGTTACCATCGTTAACCTTAATGGAGAAGGCTCCTGTCTCACTGTCAGCGATAGCGAGAGGTTCAAGTTGACAACATAGTGGCTTCTTAAAAATTATAGCTATTCCACCACCTCTACCCACAGTTCTGTCCAGTCGTACTATGGAATAGTCAACGGGAAGAGAAGTGACTATATCCGGTTCAGAATTGGGGTCAAGCCAAGTCTCAGTAAGAAATAGTAGGTCAAGTTTCATATCTGTGAGCAGCTCGTATATATCGAGACTATGCTTCCGCATAGATCTAGTATTAAGTAGTCCGCATGTAAGCCTACTATTCTCAGCCTTAAGCGTAGATCTATTAAGCCAGTTATACTGACACTCCTTACAATTGTTAGTGTCTTCCGCCTTAAGACTATGGAGACAGGCTTTAGAAAAGGCCGGACAGAAGGCTCGAAGTTGTTGCACGCTCCAGCAAATTACTGACCCATTTCGGCCAGGGGTCATGGCCCCTGTCCCCGGCCGGCCGCGGACGGGCGCAGACGGGCTTGCCTTGGGCGCGCCTTCGGCGCGCCGGCGGCGCGCCCGCTGCGCGCTCGCGTAGGCATTGTCCTTAAGTAGGGGCCAATGAGGAAGCCTAGAGCGCTAACCTCAAAGCTCCCAAGATGGCGGCTCCGCCTTGCAACGGCGGTAGAATGAGAAGCTGTGCAAATGAGCTCAACAGAGCGAAGCTGTGCAAATAAGCAGTGCGAAGGTAATAGCAGCAGTATTCAGTTAAAAAACAATTAAAAGCAGTTTCAGTACCTCGCTAGCCGCGCGCTCACTATACACCCGGCTCAAGCCTCAGGTGTCCTTGGGCGTGCTCGCGTAGGCACCGTCCTTAAGTAGGGGCCAATGAGGAAGCTTAGAGCGCTAACCTCAAAGCTCCCAAGATGGCGGCTCCGCCTTGCAACGGCGGTAGAATGAGAAGCTGTGCAAATGAGCTCAACAGAGCGAAGCTGTGCAAATACGCAGTGCGAAGGTAATAGCAGCAGTATTCAGTTAAAAAACAATTAAAAGCAGTTTCAGTACCTCGCTAGCCGCGTGCTCACTATACACCCGGCTCAAGCCTCAGGTGTCCTTGGGCGCGCTCGCGTAGGCACCGTCCTTAAGTAGGGGCCAATGAGGAAGCCTAGAGCGCTAACCTCAAAGCTCCCAAGATGGCGGCTCCGCCTTGCAACGGCGGTAGAATGAGAAGCTGTGCAAATGAGCTCAACAGAGCGAAGCTGTGCAAATAAGCAGTGCGAAGGTAATAGCAGCAGTATTCAGTTAAAAAACAATTAAAAGCAGTTTCAGTACCTCGCTAGCCGCGCGCTCACTATACACCCGGCTCAAGCCTCAGGTGTCCTTGGGCGTGCTCGCGTAGGCACCGTCCTTAAGTAGGGGCCAATGAGGAAGCTTAGAGCGCTAACCTCAAAGCTCCCAAGATGGCGGCTCCGCCTTGCAACGGCGGTAGAATGAGAAGCTGTGCAAATGAGCTCAACAGAGCGAAGCTGTGCAAATACGCAGTGCGAAGGTAATAGCAGCAGTATTCAGTTAAAAAACAATTAAAAGCAGTTTCAGTACCTCGCTAGCCGCGTGCTCACTATACACCCGGCTCAAGCCTCAGGTGTCCTTGGGCGCGCTCGCGTAGGCACCGTCCTTAAGTAGGGGCCAATGAGGAAGCCTAGAGCGCTAACCTCAAAGCTCCCAAGATGGCGGCTCCGCCTTGCAACGGCGGTAGAATGAGAAGCTGTGCAAATGAGCTCAACAGAGCGAAGCTGTGCAAATAAGCAGTGCGAAGGTAATAGCAGCAGTATTCAGTTAAAAAACAATTAAAAGCAGTTTCTTTACCTCGCTAGCCGCGCGCTCACTATACACCCGGCTCAAGCCTCAGGTGTCCTTGGGCGCGCTCGCGTAGGCACCGTCCTTAAGTAGGGGCCAATGAGGAAGCCTAGAGCGCTAACCTCAAAGCTCCCAAGATGGCGGCTCCGCCTTGCAACGGCGGTAGAATGAGAAGCTGTGCAAATGAGCTCAACAGAGCGAAGCTGTGCAAATAAGCAGTGCGAAGGTAATAGCAGCAGTATTCAGTTAAAAAACAATTAAAAGCAGTTTCAGTACCTCGCTAGCCGCACGCTCACTATACACCCGGCTCAAGCCTCAGGTGTAGTAGTTTATCAATGTCGTTCCCTCCCAGGTGCAGCTAGAAGATGTTCTCCACCACATCGACCCGAAGCAAGTGAGGACTCCGGTTCTCTGACGCGGAGGCTGTCTCTCTTTTTCTCCCTTTTCCCCTTTCCCCTCTACTTAAGCTCTGACCTACGAGTCTTCCTTCGGGTGGCAGTTCAGGTGGTGGGGTATTGGGTCCATCGTCGACTCCTGTGGTCTGGAGCTGGAATCTGACACTGAGGCGGCCAATACTGGCAATAAGATTCACCCTCGCAGTTTGCTGAGAGCACTGAAGCGGATCAGTTTTCAGCAGACTGCCACACAGTCGTCAGACCGTCTTGGGGAGGTTGCGGTTTCGCAGGCAGTGCAAGAGGTGCAGGAGGAGGCTGACAGGGCCACTTACAGGAGGGTACGGGATCTCGGGCACAGTGCTGGGCACAGCTCGGGTCGTAGGGCCAAGAGGATCCCTCGAAGTCGTGGAGGCCATCCTAGTGTGAGGTTTTCCTTCCACAGGGTAAGGCGTGTCGACACACGTGCCGGTCCTCTACCACTGCAGTCGTGCAGTTCTTTGCTAGCAGTGAGTCGCGTAGACACAAGTGCCGGTCCTCACTGCTGCAGTTCTTATACCGGTGGAACAGCTTGCCACATGAACGCAGTGTCAAGGACTTCTGCCCCTGGGTGTCCAGAGACCTGTTGTGCTTTTATGTATGCATGTAGTTGGACTATTACAGCTTTTAATAGCACCTTTTAGATTGATTCCAACCTATCAATGTAACAGTAGTGTCTTGAGTCAGCCAGGTCAAGGATGCTTTCTATTAAGAGAGATATCACCAGTGAGTGCGTTTAAGGAGATGTTTACAAGTGTGGTCACTGGGAAAATTAGCATTTACAGCTGTGATTGGTGATGCATGTACGTGACATGGTTTTATGCAGGTGTGAAAGTATCTGGAAATTGTGAGAAGTTGACCTGGTGTATGCTGTCCACTAGTTATAGTGCGCACCCTGTACCAGTCCAAACAACCCCTTATTGGTTATAGGTTAAAGACAACCTTTATTGAAAGCTATCCTAGTGGTAGCTATGGAGAGCAGCCTTCAGGGTAAGTCTTGAAGGAATGTAAAGCAGCTTGTTTTACCAGTCTATAATCTCTTGAGTTCCTAAATGAAAGATAACCTCACCAGGTATATATATATAAAATGTATGTATTTATTTCTAAACACATCCTCCTAGACTCTTCATGAATCTAGAGGTCAAAACACATAAGTTGCACTTCAAATATCACAGTAATAAGCACAAATACACATCAGGCCCTAGGGGCGAGCAAAACCATATACTAAAATAGTGGTATAAGAACCACGACTTAACTAGACACAAGGCCTAGAGCCTGTAGAATTACTGGGACCCCAAGGAACCACCCGAGGTAGTGACACAGGGGACCCATGGGGGCCGTGTGCACTGTGCAGTGTGAGAACACAGCTGTGAGCTCCCGTTAGATTCTATGGGGAAAGCCGCGGTTAGTTTTTTAAAGATTAGGAACACTTAGAAATGAGGCAGGACCAAAGCCTCTTTGACTTAGGAAGTTCTAGGGTCAGCACCCACGGGAGCACCAGAGTACTCGTGTTACCCCACCGAGGGAAGCCGGGTGCATAGGTGTCAAATGGTGTCGGTCGCGTCATCGATTTCAATGGGAGCAGGCGAAGAAGTGCTGCTGCTACCGTGAAGATGCGAAGTGTCCGAAGAGATTGAAGCCTGGATCGAAGACGAGAAGAACCTGAAAGCAGAGGGGACAGAGTCTGGGTCACTAGCCAGTGACAAGGAAAGCGATAGGCAGATGCCCACCGATGTTGGGTGATTTCAGGTGAAGGAGGTGAAGCTTGACTCTTCAGCCACAAGGACCAGGAGGCGTCAACAACAACCAGGAGCTGAATTAGAGCTGTCCCACAAAGGATGTCGAGTGCTGCGGTGTTGGGGTCTGGATTGGACTCACCAAGCCTTGGCAACAGCAACCCACGCAGAAAGGAGGAAGATGCTTCGGTGCAGACCAGCAAGGTCTGTGGGACTCACCAGTTGGTAGGGAGTCGGGGTACATCTGGAGCAACCAGGGAAGCCCAAGGAAATCCGAAGATACCCCCTCAGGGACCCACCAGTCGACGGACCAGGGATCGCGAAGGGACCTCGAGACGAAACACAAAATGGCGGCCCACGGGTCACTTGGGGTGACTAGGCCAACAATCTTCGGTGGATTCTGTGTTGGAGGTTGGGGATACAAGTTAGCCCAAGCACGACTTCAGGAGATGTCGAGAAGTCAATGCACTTGCAAAAGTGCACGGTGACCAGGAGTTCCAGTTCCACGCTACTCACGAGGGTTGCGGGTCTCAGCTTTGTCGGCCTCCGAGATGTCTGGGCTGCAAATACATCAGAGTCCGGCGGGAGCTTCGGAAATGCAGACCGGCAAATTGCTTCATTGGTGCCTGCCAAGCAGGAGAGTCACCCCTTGACCCCAAGGGAGATTTCTTCAGTCCTCGAGTCTTGAGTAGAGCGTCGCAGTTCCAGGATTCAGCTTCAGTGTTTCATCCAGGGATATCTAAACTTCTGGTTACAGAGGTTCCTTACTTATACCTAAGGAAGGGGTTGGACTAGCTCTGGGGACCCACCTATGGGAGGGTTTGGAAAGAGGGGTGGCTACACCCATTTCCTTTGTCCAGTTTCAGGCCAGAGCAGGGGCTGGAGGCCCCTGAACCGGTCTGAGCTGGCCTATGCACAGGGACACCAAATGTGCCCCCAGTGCAGGAATTCAAAGCACTCAGAGAGTGCTCACACCCAGCCCTAATACAAATAAGCCTGTCTGGGAGGTTGTTACACCTTCTTGTGACAGGAAACCTATTGTCCAGGCCTCCCCTGCCAGAGTTTTGGTCAGCAGCAGGAGGCCAAAGCATCCATTTTGTGATGCCAGGGCTCTATTAAGTTTCTACCGAGGATACCAGTGGGGACATCTCTCCCTCTAGAAGGGTGGAATACTACCCCCGCTGCCAGAAATGGTGGGTGGGGGGGTTAGAATTCCAAAGTGTTTGACACCAAACACAACATGTTTCTGTGCAGCCATCCCAAAGTTAGCATTTACCGCGAGGGTATAATGCACTTAAGAGTATATGGTCAGGCTGCCCTACAAACAGCATCAGAGAAGGGTCTCCGAACGCTGCAGAGGGGCTCTGATCATGCAGGGGCATCCTCTCACATAAGAACCAAGCACTCTGCCTTCAGGATTGTTAAGGCCTGCCATAGGAGTGATTTATAGGTTTATATGTGTGTATATATATATATAGTGATACAGGTAACCTATATCACAGTAAGGGGTGCATGCACCACCTTACCCAGGCTGCAGTAGCAGACCTGTGGCGTCATTTTGGGTGGCTTTCCAGGGGTGGCATATTACATGCTTCAGCCACTGGTAGGCCTCTGGGGTACCTATGCCCTGGGTACATAGTGTACCATATACTAGGGACTCACAAGGGTAC
Source organism: Triturus cristatus (assembly GCF_964204655.1). Lineage (NCBI taxonomy): Eukaryota > Metazoa > Chordata > Amphibia > Caudata > Salamandridae > Triturus > Triturus cristatus. The sequence goes on along the minus strand of NC_140593.1, from coordinate 257,067,648 downwards.
CTCAGGATCTAATCTGTGGTGTACCTAAAGTACATGCAATCAATTTAGAGAGGAAGCAGCTAGGCTTGGGCCCTGGACAGCAGGGTCCCAGCTAGACTAAAGTTGAAAAACAGTGAAACACCAGCAAAAAGTGGAGGTAAACATGAAGCAGATCCTACTCTCCTACAGAAATGATAACATTTCTAGGGTATCGGGGGCCAGTGACCTTGCTATCTGCCAGGTGTTGGCATAGCTCCAAAAACAGGTATTGAGCATGTGCTACCTCCGAATCAGGTTGTACAGCCCAACAAAATTATCCACTTTGCTGCACCTCACCCAGCACTTCTGTGACTTGCTGAAATAGTCCAAGGTGTCCACCCAGGACTTGTTTGGGGGTTTGTGGCTGTTCCTGAACCTCTGATGATATTTCTCAGGAGTCAACCTGAATTTGAAAAAAGAATGATAGCCTTCATGGGGCATACTTGATCTGGTCGTCAATTTCAACTGTATGAAGTGTGTCCTTCCACACTGTAGCCATGTACCGCCACAAATTACTACCAAGTACACCTCTGGGACCTTGTGTACCGTCAGTGCTATCTCATACACAGAACACCATTAACTATATTATCTCCCGTCGCCTTAAGGAGGTACCAACTCCTTGGGTAGGTGGAACCTTACCTCTTCAATGGGTCCTGCAAGAAAGTTGCCACCAATACTGCTAGAATCCACTTGCTTGGCTGTTATGTCCAGCTCTTTGAGACTGAGCGCATGGGCCATTCTCTGATTCTCCATGGACAGTTGCTTCTCATCCTAGGCTATCTCAGCCTCTACATTTTCTCTTGTTATTTTCTCCACAGATTCCATCTTTTGCTTGGCCAGCTGCAATTTGAGCTCCCTCTCTGCCTTTCTGTCCTCCAGTTCCTCTGGGATGAGGCTCCTGGCAGACACACTGCTCTCTGCTCTATGTGGGGCATATTGATAATCTGCTGGGGTTGAGATTGGCTCTCCTTTCAGCTCATAAACCTGGACTGGACCCTTCCTCCTCTCATCCTCTGTCAGTGTTCCCTCCTCCTCATTGTCATCACCATTATCCTCTCCTGAGGTGGACTACCACCTCTGCACCTCCTCAAAGGCTCTGAGGGCTACCCGGAGACCCAGTTGGATAGCCCTCTTGTCTGCTTTCAGCTCCTTCTGCCTGCAGAGCTTCAACAGCTTTGCCCTGCTGAGAGTATCAAAGTTGCACAGATCCCTCGCCACGGTGCAAATATAAGGTAGTGTACTTAAATTTAGAAAAAGGATAAAACAGCCAATGGAAAACCAGCAAAAATTTAAAAAGATAGATCACCAATGTCAAATTATTTTTCTGGGATGTTTGTGTAACACAAAACACTGTATGATACTTCACAAATACAGAGCCTGATCCACACCACTGAAAACTAATGTGAGAAATTAGGTCGTTGGTTGACTGGGGTGTGAGCCCTGGTCAAGCATCAGCCACACTCCTTTGAAGGGTGAGCCAAGAAAAGTTACTAAATTAACCTGTGCTTACACCTGTGTAGCTCGGCATAAAAAGCAATCAGGCTTAACTTAGGGACAATGTGTAAAGTATTTATGCAGTATACAAACAGTAATAAAATGAAAACACAAAACAAGAAAAATCCCTCACCAATTTAGGGAAATAGAGTACATTTTGATAAATTTTGTGACACCAAAATGATAAAAATCCAATCCATAGAAGCTGAGTTATGATTTAGATTTTTTTTTTGTAAAAACTAGCACCTTAGAGATCAAAGTGCCATCTGCCTACATCCAGTCGCGCAAAACCAGGTCAAAGTAAAATATATGGCCGACCGCGATGGAGCGTGAGCCAGATACAAGAAATGGATTGGGCTCGGTCAGCGCTGACCTTCGGACTTAGAAGAAATTTTGAGAAAAATGTTCTGAGTAGGTAAAGTTCAGCAGGGCAAAGCTGCAGAAAGCGTCCGAGGAGGGAGCGTTGTCCTCAGGGAGCCTTGAGTCGGAGCTGCAATGAATATTTCTATGCACGGACATATTCTTTTTTTTTGGAAGTCCAAAATCTCCAGTGGAATGAGGCAGAAGGCAGTAGTCAAATACAGTTCCAGGGGCTCAGATAACCCTTTGATGAAGGACCACTGAATAGGATTTGCAGCCCACGGAGAACAAAGTAGCAGTAGCAGCTGCAACATCAGGTCGAAAGGTGATGTGCCTTGGGCAGCTTAACAAGCATGTTGGTCCTGATCTCCTCCTGGTTCTCAGAGCAATTTCTGGTGAAAATAGTTTTTCAGTTTTGGATTATGGCCATTTGCGCACCTTTAGTACCACAACCAAGGGCCCAGGAGTGGTGGAACACCACTTGGTGGTTCAGGACTCACTCAGGTTGGGTCCAAGTGCGGATCCAAGATGGTGGGAGCCGTTTGTGTCCCTAACGCTCTGAACAGTAGGCAAGAAAACTATCCCTTGAAGTCACTTTGGTAGTCTTGGGTGCAGGCGTGGATGCAAGGCTTAAACAGCAGTGCTGGCCTCTGAGGGTTCAAGGCAGGCTGCAGGCAGCAAAGCAGTCTTTTTTCGGTATAGTAAACCAGCCTTACAGTGTGCAAACAGGTCAAGGCAGCAGGCTGTTCTCTGAGATTCCTTCCGTAGGTGAAACAATGAACTGAAGAGTGGGTTTGAGGGTCTATTTTTACACCTGGTGCCCTTCCTCTGGAAGGTGGGAGAAGGTTCTAGAAAGTCTCTGAATTGCATGGATATTCCTGTCTTCCCAGCCCTGGATCCAGGCTGGTTGCAGTGACAATAGGTAAGTAATAACTAGTCCTCTGTGTAAAGGCAGAGCACAGCCTTTTCAATTGCAAGTGGGGCTGTGCTCAGCTCCACCCCACTTCTAGCCTGCCAGCAGATGGCCCATTCAGGCACCTAATCCTTCTGTTGTGTGACTGTTGGTGACTGTTGTGTGACTGTCTGGGAGGAATTCAATAAGTCTAACTGTCAATGAGACCCAAGATAGATTGCAGGCGCAAAAGGGCTAATGGTAGGAAAATACCAACAGGCATTTTCAAAATTGAAGAGGGTTTTCATTACAATTTCATAGATAACAAACATGAACTAGCTACCTGGTCCCAATCAAAGATTAGCACTTATTAAATTTAATAAGGCAACCCAATATTACCCAATGGGACAGATAGGCCTCTTGCAGTTTTGCGGATAAGCTCAGTGTGACACTTGCATCATCCATCCTCAACTCCAACTTCTCAGTGTTGGGTGACTTTAATTTTCATCTAGAAAAGGAGAATGATTCGGACTCCACAAACCGATTAATATTATGAACGGTCTTGGACTATCTTTAATATCCAGAGGATCGACAGACAGGGCTGGACATCTGTTTCTAATGATCCATCTCTCATGTGGTCCGACCACTGGGCAGGTAAATGGCAGGTAAAAATTCAGGAGACTTCTTTTCACAGACCTGTAGTTCAACAAACTGCAGGAAGAGCCTGGCACAGAATTCAGCTGGCTGAGTTGGAAGCCATACTTACAACCTCACTCTGGCAACCGACCTATAATCTAGAGCAGAAAGTTGAAAACGTTTCCATTTGGTTAGGCTTGGCCTTAGACACTCTAGCTCAGGTCAAATTAAAACCTATAACAAAGAAAGTCTCCCAGCCATGGTACAATGAGATTCTCAAGACATCAAGATAGGAATTTCGTAGGCAAGAACAGAAGTGGAGGAAAAACTATGAGTCCGATGAAAGAATAACCTACAAATGTAAATTAGCCAAACTTAAAAAATGTATTCTAGCTGCTAAAACGCTCTATTACTCTGAGCAGATAAAATTAGCATGTAATGCCAATAAAACCCTTTTTCAAGTCATAAAAAAAACTGGTAGTACCAGTCAATCTTAATTCAGCAGTGAATAGTCAAGATTTTTGTGATGCTTTTGCCTGCTTTTTTCAAGAGAAAGTAGCCAATATGTTTAATAAACTTTCTGCAGGCAGGGCAACTATACCGTCATAGGTTCAAATACTAAATGCAGCTTCAGGTCAATCTAGGCTCTCTACTTTTAAGGTACCTTATGAATAACTGCTCAGGAGTTTAATCCCTATAGTTAAATCTGATGTTCTGTAATACCCATGTCCACCAAAAATAATGCATATGATTCCAGTGCAAGTGGCAAAACATCTTACGCAGATTTTCAATATAATGTTTTCGGAGGGTGCTTTCCCCGTGCACTGGAAATCTGCCTTGGTTCTACAACTTCTTAAAAAGGATAATCTCAGCGCCCTGGACTAGAACAACTATCGCCCAATTTCCAGACTTCCCTTGCTGCTAAGTTGGTGGAGAAAGTAATGAATGAGCAGCTATCCGAATATATTGAAGACAAGGAGCGTTTGCAGCAGGAGCGTTACGGCGCTGTCGCGAAAATTTTAATATCTTACCTGTTTTCTTTTGTTCTTAGGTTTTCGGACTCGCGCTTCATTTCCCCCTCACTTGCATTATAATTTGTGTCCCTCACCGCCGTTTGGCGGGCTGGTTCCGGGTTCCGGGTGCCGGGGTGGCAGACATCTTGGGTTGGGGGTGAGGATCAGGCTCACAGCGCTTACTGCGCATGCGCCAGAGGGGAACGGGCATTTAAGGCGAGTCTCCGCCTTCCTTCCCCCCTGACAAGGAGCGTTTGCAGCAGGAGCGTTACGGCGCTGTCGCGCAAATTTTAATATCTTACCTGTTTTCTTTTGTTCTTAGGTTTTCGGACTCGCGCTTCATTTCCCCCTCACTTGCATTATAATTTGTGTCCCTCACCGCCGTTTGGCGAGCTGGTTCCGGGTTCCGGGTGCCGGGGTGGCAGACATCTTGGGTTGGGGGTGAGGATCAGGCTCACAGCGCTTACTGCGCATGCGCCAGAGGGGAACGGGCATTTAAGGCGAGTCCCCGCCTTCCTTCCCCCCCTGACAAGGAGCGTTTGCAGCAGGAGCGTTACGGCGCTGTCGCGCAAATTTTAATATCTTACCTGTTTTCTTTTGTTCTTAGGTTTTCGGACTCGCGCTTCATTTCCCCCTCACTTGCATTCTAATTTGTGTCCCTCACCGCCGTTTGGCGGGCTGGTTCCGGGCTCTGGGTGCCGGGGTGGCAGACATCTTGGGTTGGGGGTGAGGATCAGGCTCACAGCGCTTACTGCGCATGCGCCAGAGGGGAACGGGCATTTAATGCTCCTCCCCTAGCGCAGCGGGATCGCGCAGCGGGCGTGTCCTCGCGTGGCCAGAGTCGTGCCAGAGTCCTGCCCGTCCGCGCTAAGGCCGTGCGGGTCGTGGCGGACTCTGGCTCGGGTGCGTGAGAGTTGAACAACGTGTCCGCCGGCATGCTGACATATACCAGGGAAAGCCTGATGTTTATCAATCAGGTGAGTCGCTGCTGTGCGCACCCGCCGATCCATCCTCTCTGTGGCCCATACCATTGCCCATGTAACGGCCTGATTCTTGGCCCCCCAAAGCCGCTTCTTCGGAAATCTCACTCGGCGGTTCAACGTAGCAGGGTGTCTTCTCCCGCTTTGCGGATTATGAACTTGAATGTGAGATCGATCCTGAAACATCAACAGAATCTGTATGATCTCATTGAGGATGAAGGTCCGGACATTATGGCCATAACTGAAACATGGCTTCAGGAAGCTGATACTGCCATTCTCAATCTGGCATGCCCCTCTGGCTATTCGATATACACCTTGAATAGAGCTTCCAGAGGAGGGGGAATAGCGCTGATAGTTAAGTCTTGTTTTCCCTGTGTGTGGAATAGTATCAAAATAACTGGCTGTGAAAGCGCCTCGTTTAAAGTTTCTGTCAATCCTGAGTTTACACTGTCTGGGATGGTGGTATATCGTCCACCTGGCAGTGATGTGTCGTTTAGAAATGCTTTTGTGGATACTGTCGGCACTTTGACCACCGACTGCGCCAATTTCTCTATACTGGGCGATTTAAATCTGCATTTCGACACATTGTCCAGTTTGACAGCTCGTGCCATCTCTTTGGATCTAGAGGCTTTTCAACTATTCCAGCTGGTCTCACAGCCTACGCATATAGGGGGACACACTTTGGACCCTTTCTTTACCAACTTAACTGAGGCCAAAGTTAATGCAGTTACACCAGTAGAATGGTCTGACCATTTCCTGGTGTCTATTCAGTGTCCCGTATCAGTGACCTATCCCATTTCTTCAGCCAGACGGGTACTTAGGAGATCTTGGAACAAACTCAGGCTGGAAGACTTCCACCATTTTTTGTTGGTGGAACCCTTGGGCACATCGGACAATGTGGATGAAGGGTATGATCTCTTTTGCTCTTGGCTCACTAGGGCGCTGGACACTCTGATACCTATTGTATCAATTAAAATCAACCCCCGGGAGTCTAGTCCCTGGTATGGCGGGGCCTTACGCGCTTTGAAGGGGGCCTGTAGACGGGCGGAGTGGGCATGGCGGAAGACCTATGGGGCGGACTTAAAAGCCGCTTATGCTGCTTCGGTTAAGATCTACCACCGGGCCATATGTCGGGCTCGTGCGGCCTTCTATGCTGAAGAATTTCGGAACAGCACCAACCCGTCGAAGGCCATCTTCAAAGCGGTTAAAGATCTTATGGCCAAACGGACTATCCCTTTAGCCGAGAGCTCGGTCTCCCATTGTGAAGCCCTAGCCTCTTATTTTCTGGGAAAGGTCCAAGCGATCTATCGGACCTTCCCTAGTATTGGGGCTCCGCTGGAAAGTTCCATCGAGACATTACGTCAGTTTACCCTGCCTTCATTCCCCCCCTCACCTCTGATGGGTTTGACAAACTTGCTTTGCAAGTTAAATCAGGATCTCCATCTGATCCGGTAAAGCCTGCTCTCTTCCGAGACCAGACCTTTTTGGGACGCCCTGTGGTGCGCTCCCTTGTCAACCTCTCCTTGGAGTCGGGGGTTGTTCCAACTAAATGGAAGCAGGCGGTAGTGTCTCCGATTATTAAAAAACCCTCCCTAGACCCGTCTAAGCCTGAAAGTTTTCGCCCCATTTCGCTGCTACCGTGGCCGGCAAAGTTGACAGAGGCCCATGTCAATCTGGCCCTGTCGGAACATCTTGCCCGGACCAATGCCCTTGATCCCACACAGAACGGTTTTCGTGCTGGTCACAGCACGGAGACCGCTCTCCTCGCAATGGTGGAACATCTGCGTGCTAGGTTGGATGCGGGTCAGACGGCGGCGCTGATATTGTTAGATCTCAGCGCCGCCTTCGACACTGTATCTCATGGCATCCTCCTGCATCGGCTAGAGGAGATTGGTGTTCAGGGTCTGGCGTTGCAGTGGTTCCGCTCCTTCCTGGACAATCGGTCATTCTGTGTGGCTATTCCTCCCTTCTCGTCCAGTTCTCAACCTCTGGCCATGGGGGTTCCGCAAGGGTCTTCGCTAAGTCCCACGTTGTTCAACCTTTACGTGAGACCGCTGGCTGATGTCGCGAGGCAGTGGGGCCTTACTTTGCTCTCATATGCCGATGACACTCAGCTGGCGGTTACTCTTAGCGGGGATGTCCAGCTAGACGCCCCTAGGTTTCGGTCTGGACTGAAGGCGGTGGCTTGCTGGTTGACAGAAAACTGTCTCCAGCTTAATGCCACAAAAACAGAGGTGATGGTTGTTGGGAAGGGAGTGGAGCTCTGGGGTGATCAGTGGTGGCCTTCCGAGCTGGGCCCCACTCCGACCCCTGTGTCGGAGGTGAAAAATCTGGGGGTCTGGTTGGACGCCGGCCTTACTTTCACAGGACATACTAAAAAAACGTCAGCTTGTTGTTTCGGCCTACTAAGAGGTCTTAGACCAGTCCTCAAATACTTCGATGCCCCTACCAGACAGCTGGTAGTCCAGGCTACTATCATCTCTCGCCTGGACTACGCTAGCTCTCTTCTGGTTGGGGCGAATCAGGCTGAGTTAACCCGCTTACAGCGGGTTCAAAACGCTGCGGCTAGAGCCATTGTTGGCCTGCCCAGATTTTGTCCGGTGGCGAATGTCCTTCGTTCCTTGCATTGGCTCCCTGTAAGGAAGCGTATTCTTTTCAAGGTCCTCTGCTTGGTTTTTAAGATACTAAGAGGTATTGGCCCTGAAATCTTGTCCAATCTTATTTCCTCCTACGTTCCTACCCGTAGCCTCCGATCTCAGGGCCAGGCCCTTGCTGTGGTCCCCAGATTTAGACTCTGTCGGATGGGGGGTCGTTCCTTCAGCGTGAAAGCTGCTCTAATCTGGAACACCCTCCCAGTGGAAATCCGACAGTTAGACGATCTGCTTTCTTTCCGTAGAGCGATTAAGACTTTTCTGTTTTAGCTGTCTATCTTGGGCGTCCTTGTTTTGCTATGTTGTGTTCCTCCTTGTCTGTGCGCCGGGACGCTCCTTCGCTGGAGTAGCTGTGCGCATAATAAATTAACTTAACATAACATAACATAACAGAACCATCTGTTGGATGACACCCAGTACGGGTTCAGGAAAAATCATAGCACAGAGTTTGCCTTGGTGGTAGCCACTGTGGAAATTCGAGAAACTCTGGATAGTGGAGGGACTGCGGCTTTGATTTTACTGGATCTCTCTGCGGCGTTCGATACGGTCAACCATGATATTTTGGTTGACCATATGCAGAAGCTGGGGATACAGGGTATCGCACTTAATCTCCTTCAATCTTTACTAGCGAAAGGCAACAGAGAGTGGTACTGGGTAAGTTCACCTCCAAGCCCTTCTCCCTGCCTTGCGGAGTCCCACAGGGCTCTTCGTTGTTCGATCTATATGTCACGGCACTAGCTGAACTCATTAAAACATTTGGGGGCCGATTACGATCCTGTAAAAACCGGGTACGAACCGTCGGACGGAGCATATTCTCCGTCCGACGCGTACCCGGTCGTAACAATATACAAACATGGAAGTACGATTCGCACGGAAATACTATTTCCGTACGAATCGTACAAAACCCCGACCGACGAAAATAAACATACAAATGTGATCCGGGAAAGCGCCGACGTGACGTTGGGACGCACGCAGCCTGCCATTCATGAACCAGGAAGTACGATTCGCACCGACGTCATCCCGCACGGAGAATATTTTCCGGCAGCCAAAAACTGCCAGGAAATCAGGACGACGCGAACAAGAAGTACCTGCACGCGACGGACAGACATGGACCCGAACCTACGTGTCATCCCGGCCCTCATAGCAGTCGACCTCCTCTACAGGTTACGACGCAGATGCCGCAGAAGGTCAGAACAACAAAGGGAGAGGGGAAAGGGGGGGGCAGGAGCAGGGACAGACCACAAAACCCCCACCAAAGTCACACAGCACACATGCCCTGGACATACCTGACCCCCAGGCCCTGGTCACTACGAGGGGGTGGGGGCGTGTCCAGCAAAGCCAGTGTCCGCCACAACGGAAGTGGTTGACGACGCGAACCGGCAACACAACAATACAGGTACGTCCCGTACCCACGCCTTAAGAGTGTGGGTACGAGTCGTACCACGCCCACACCTACGTCACCCCAACAATGGCGGGACGGCTGTACCCACGTGGCAAAGGCCTGGGTACGGCCCGCACAAGCATTCCACAGCGTGGGTATGGATATGTACGGACCGTAGCCCCACCCCCGTATGCATGGAGCGTACCCCCCACCCCACCAGTGCATGTACGGACCGTACCCTCACCCACGTATGCATGGAGCGTACCACCCATGCCAACAGTGTACGTACGGACCGTACCCCCACCCTGTATGCATGGAGCGTACCCCCACCCCAACCGTGTATGTACGACCCGTACCCTCACCCGTGTACGTATGGAGCGTACCCCCATGCCAACAGTGTACGTACGGACCGTACCCCCACCCCATATGCATGGAGCGTACCCCCACCCCAACTGTGTATGTACGACCAGTAACCTCACCCGCGTACGCATGGAGCGTACCCCCACCCCAACAGTGTATGTACGACCCGTACCCTCACCCTCGTATGTATGGAGCGTACCCCCACCCCAACCGTGTATGTACGACCCGTACCCTCACCCGCGTATGTATGGAGCGTACCCCCACCCCAACCGTGTATGTACGACCCGTACCCTCACCCACGTATGTATGGAGCGTACCCCCACCCCAACAGTGTATGTACGGCCTGTACCCCCACCCCAACCGTGTATGTACGACCCGTACCCTCACCCGCGTACGTATGGAGCGTACCCCCCATGCCAACAGTGTACGTACGGACCGTACCCCCACCCCGTATGCATGGAGCGTACCCCCACCCCAACCGTGTATGTACGACCCGTACCCTCACCCACGTACGTATGGAGCGAACCCCCACCCCAACAGTGTATGTACGACCCGTACCCTCACCTGTGTATGTATGGAGCGTACCCCCACCCCAACCGTGTATGTACGACCCGTACCCTCACCCGCGTATGTATGGAGCATACCCCCACCCCAACCATGTATGTACGACCCATACCCTCACCTGCGTATGTATGGAGCGTACCCCCACCCCAACAGTGTTTGTATGGAGCGTACATGGTCAGACGCAGGAGGGGTGGGTGCAGAGTCCTCCCAGCAGTGCCCAGACACAGGAGGGGTGGGTGCCTATCACTCCCAGCAGTGCCCAGACATAGGAGGGGTGGGTGCAGAGTCCTCCCAGCAGTGCCCAGACACAGGAGGGGTGGGTGCCTATCACTCCCAGCAGTGCCCAGACATAGGAGGGGTGGGTGCAGAGTCCTCCCAGCAGTGCCCAGACACAGGAGGGGTGGGTGCAGAGTCCTCCCAGCAGTGCCCAGACACAAGAGGGGTGGGTGCCTATCACTCCCAGCAGTGCCCAGACATAGGAGGGATGGGTGCCTATCACTCCCAGCAGTGCCCAGACATAGGAGGGGTGGGTGCAGAGTCCTCCCAGCAGTGCTCAGACACAGGAGGGGTGGGTGCAGAGTCCTCCCAGCAGTGCCCAGACACAGGAGGGGTGGGTGCAGAGTCCTCCCAGCAGTGCCCAGACACAGGAGGGGTGGGTGCCTATCACTCCCAGCAGTGCCCAGACATAGGAGGGGTGGGTGCAGAGTCCTCCCAGCAGTGCCCAGACACAGGAGGGGTGGGTGCAGAGTCCTCCCAGCAGTGCCCAGACACAGGAGGGGTGGGTGCAGAGTCCTCCCAGCAGTGCCCAGACACAGGAGGGGTGGGTGCCTATCACTCCCAGCAGTGCCCAGACATAGGAGGGGTGGGTGCAGAGTCCTCCCAGCAGTGCCCAGACACAGGAGGGGTGGGTGCAGAGTCCTCCCAGCAGTGCCCAGACACAGGAGGGGTGGGTGCCTATCACTCCCAGCAGTGCCCAGACATAGGAGGGGTGGGTGCAGAGTCCTCCCAGCAGTGCCCAGACACAGGAGGGGTGGGTGCCTATCACTTCCAGCAGTGCCCAGACATAGGAGGGGTGGGTGCAGAGTCCTCCCAGCAGTGCCCAGACACAGGAGGGGTGGGTGCAGAGTCCTCCCAGCAGTGCCCAGACACAGGAGGGGTGGGTGCCTATCACTCCCAGCAGTGCCCAGACATAGGAGGGGTGGGTGCAGAGTCCTCCCAGCAGTGCCCAGACACAGGAGGGGTGGGTGCAGAGTCCTCCCAGCAGTGCCCAGACACAGGAGGGGTGGGTGCCTATCACTCCCAGCAGTGCCCAGACATAGGAGGGGTGGGTGCAGAGTCCTCCCAGCAGTGCCCAGACACAGGAGGGGTGGGTGTAGAGTCCACCCAGCAGTGCCCATGGAACGCAAAGGGTGGAGTACCCACAGATACAATGCCCACAAATGTCAGTCAGGTGCACAAAGACCCTGCAGTACATGTACCACATGTGAACGAGGCTGGGAGTACACACATGCATAGCGCCTAAAAGAGAACATGTCCACATGAAGTCTTGTCAACAGTCTACATACACAAGTACAGTGACCACCAAGGATGCCACGAATGATGCAGGTGGAGACATCGCTCAGCATGCATGGCCCAAGTCTAACGAGTCCGTCACACACCCAGCTGATGTAGACACAGCTCAGCACCACATATTGGAATGACCCTGCAGGGAAGATGTGAGGTTACACAGAGGAAGGAACACACCTTGGGACGATGTCACCATGCAGTGACTGCTTACATGAACAAAGTTATGTAGCCAACAGCTTGTGATGGCACACAGATACCAGGATCCACCCTATGACCAGCACAAGACTACAATTCCCACACACCCAACACATTATCACCACCCAAAATAATGGAGCAGGTCCACCAACAGCAATACCAGACAGACAGTAGTGTACTAAGGAAAAATAAATTGCTTTATTCAGCATCCAAAAATCTGTTTGTCCCTTGAAAGTTCAAAATGTACAATGCCCATAGGGCAATCCAAAGTACAAATCCAGGTGGGGGACACAGTGGGACGCGTGTCCCCTAGCTTGCCTGCACAGTCAGACTCCTTCGTCTTCCAGAGGGGGGGGCATCATGTGGGGGTGAAGGACCAGGCACCGCAGGGACATGAGGGCGAAAGGTAGGTATCGTGGGTGCAGGGATAGAGGACTCCACCACAGGGGGTGGGGCAGGGCCAAAGGCGGAGGCCAGGATGGCGCTGCACACCTTAGCAAGGTCCTCCAGCGACTCCCCTGCACCCGAAGGAACCACAGGCCCCAAGGAGGGGGGGGTCAGAGGGATGGGTCGCAGCGCCACTGGGGGAGGGTGTGGACAGGGGGGGGACTCAACCACCCTGACCGGGGACTCCCTTGACCGCTTGCGGGGTGGTGTCACTGTGGGGCTCAGGGACAGAGCGGCCATGAAGGAGTCTTTGCTGGATATGTGGTCAGGAGAGCTGAGGGGAGGGGATTTGGAGGGAGTGGATTTGGTGGAATGCGGACTCCCACTCTGGCTGCGTGACTTACGTTTGCCCCCCGACCCAGTGGGTGTGCCTACTTCACCCTGTGTGTGCGTGCCAGGAGGTGTGCGTTTGACCTTCCCTGCTGGTGTGGTGCCTGTGTCTGTTGTGGTGGGTGCATGCTGACGTCTGGGTGTACGTGGGACAGGCATGGGAGTGAGAAGTGTGGATGGGTCAGGGGTAGGGGGTTGGATGAAACGCTGCAGGAGACCCACTGCTGCAGTCAGTGTCGAGTCAATGGACCTCAGCAAGTTGCGTTGGTCAGCCTGCAATGAGAAAATGCCCTCCAAGTATGCCTCCATGTTGTTCAGCACTTGGCTGTGGCCATGGAGGACATTAAGCATCGCAGCCTGACCAACCTGCAACTGCCGCTGGATGTCCACAGACTCGGCATTGGCGGCAGCAGTGGAGACAGGGGCAGGGGGTGCGGTGCCTGGCAGGAAGGAGACATGTGGTGACCGGGCACGCTGGGAAGGGACACGAGCAAGTGGGAGGCGGCTGATGGCAATGGAGGGGGCGGGGAGAGATGTTGTGCCGCTGTCAGCTGCTGGTGCAGCCTCCGCCCACTCGGAGAGCTCATCCTCGGACCCGTCAGCTTCATATTCTGTGGTGGCACTGGACAGGTCCTCGGCCTCACTCTCCTCCGCCTCAGTTCCATTTGATGTGCCAGCCACGATGTCACCACTGGCACTGGTGCTCGGTCCCTCCGCTCCGTCCGTGCTGATGTCTCTCTCCGTGTCCCCCGACGATGCTGTGGGCAAGGTGAAGAGACAGCAATTAATCATACACCTGTATACATATGTCACATGAGTCCAATCTACATAGGTTACAGTGCATAGCCTGAAAAGAAAGATGAGTAACATCTACAAAACAAGGTACATATGTAGGGCATGCAACACACAGTTGGTTGACCCACCATGCCACTGAAAAACTATGGAGAGCATGACACAATAGCAAATGACATGAAATGGATTTTGACAGAGGAGCCAGGCTCTGGGGACAATCCAGCACTGCATCTGCACCACACAGCGTTGCCGAAAATAGGGATGAGCAGGGACCATATCCATGAACTTGAGGCACATGCTGCATAGGTAATACTGAAAACATGCCCACCATGACTGGCTCACTGCACCTTGAGTGTATGCCCAGACAAACATCACACACTGGCCAGACCTAGCAAGGAGATATCAGGTTTTGACATGTAGGCTTTGCCCGCACCAACCACCCCCTACATGAGACAATTTGTTGAGACACAGGAAGCACTTACATCTCTTAGTCTGGGTGAAATACACATGGGCTGGATAAATGCAAGATTGGACACCAAATACCCAAGGTGCGCCTGTCCAAATAATCATGTACAAATGGTCATCATCAGATGATTGTAACAAGACACACAGGCACTGGCCACCGTGAGTATGAACAAGGAAAATCAGGTCAGGCTGTACAGTGGACACTTGTACTACATTTTACGTCAATATACATGGTGCCAGGGGACAATGGCACAGAGCACAACCTATGCTGTAGACACTGAGAGTGTCCACATTTTGTGATGACACACATGACACATAGGAAAATATGCCCCAGGGGACAGTAGTGGCCACACAACTCCATGGTCCTGAATGGGAATGACTCCAACACACGCCACCATCCCTGCACCATGCGTATCGCACACTCATGCACATCATGTCACAGGCCACAACATAGGACATGCGTGCTGTAAGGCATGACACTTGAGAGACTAACTCCCATGTCCGGACTCAGCATCAGTGCCAACTGACATGGAACCCACAAGTACTGAACTGGACAGGGCACAGGCAAGGTCCCAAAACCTGTTACACACCACCCCCACACATGATGCTACAGGCATTGTTCACGTGGAAAAACTGCCAGCCTAGATAACCTTGTGAAGGAGTGACTACACACAGACCAGGGAACACATTGCAAGGAGGGGAAGGGAGGCAAGAGAGCACCGCTATACTGTGGGTAACCGGATCTGCACAGCACCTGTAAACCCTGGCAGTGTATCCATGCAACTGTGCACTTACAAATGCTGGTGACACACAACAAACACACATGTACCTACCCCCTTCCTGCTGCTGCTTCTCCTGTAAGCGCCTGTCCAAGTCTGGAAAGACCACCGCCAGCACATGCTTGTGGATGTGGGTCAGACGGCGGCACCTGCGGTTCTTATGGGTCTCAGGTGAGTCCCCCAGCAGGACCCGTGCGATCCTCCGCGTCCAGCACCGGATATCCTGCCAGCGTTTTCTCACCTGGGCCAGGCGCCGCTTGCGACCCTCCGTCCTCCTCATGGCACTGACGGTGTTCATCCAGATCTGCTTCTTGGCAGAGGCGCCTACCTGTGAGGATGAACAAGTGACACTACATCAATACACCTGGCACATGTCACAGAGACACATATTAGAACCAATTTGCTGTTTACAACAAGGCATAGTATGCATCCAACGCATTGCACCTTTGTCATAGGGACATGATCCTCTGGGGAAGGGCAAAAGCAGTACGTGCCATTGAAAGTACACAGGTGGAATGAGGGCAACGACACAATCAATGATCCTGGCTCACACTGTGCATCACAAGCTACACCAGGATTATGTGCAGCACCTCTAAGCAGTCACATGGCACAGGCCACTGACGCTACCTCAGCAGAGTACACAGACACACACAGGCACAGGACATTCACCTGCCATTGCCAAATGCAGCAACAAACCTCACTCTGCACATGTGCCAGTAGACGGGGGGGGGGCTCACAGGTGTGGGGCTGGCTCTGCACGTCAGACACACAGCACTGCTCCCTGCTCACATCAGATGGGCAGGGTATATCCATCCCTCATGCAGCCCGGGTGCTACACTCCACATATGCACCCACCCACATGACAGGGGACTTACACACACACCGATGTCCAGGGTACGAACACATCATGTGGACACTCTCAGCACAGGTACACAGAACTAACACACATCTGTGGGTACAGTCACCTGTCACACTGGGCTGACCACATAATCAAATGAGGACTGTAGAGGCTACATTCCCAGGAGGATAAGACAGGCAGAATGTGGCATGCACCATGCAGTGATTGTCACAGTAAACACAATGCAAGTGAGGATGGCAGACATGCACCACAGCATGCTCTGGCTGGGAGACATCAGGCATTCCTCCCCCCCTGGGACTCACCCTACAGTACATTGCATGTGTGTCACACCTGGACACAATTCCAGAAGTCACAGTCACAAAAAAGGGACACAGTCTGTGCTAGTAGACTCTGCACTCACCTGATACCCTGGTCGCCCATACAGCAGGGGGTACTGTAGGAGGATCACATCCAGCAATGCCAGGTTCTCCTCCAGGGTGAAAGGCTGTGCCCTCTCCACAGACCTTGACATGGTTCCAGGGAATCAGGAGCAGCAGCTGGGTCGTAGAATCCAAAGATGTGCAGGCAAGTGCTCCCTCATGGGACCTGGCTGCCTTATATCTGCCTTGCTGGCCTGTTTCATGCACAGGAGTACAGAGTGATTGGTCACTCACATTTGCATCCTATGTTTCCTCCAATCCCTTCAAACCTAGCACAGTCAGTGGGTTTAAATTGTGTTCTTTTCTTGAGCATGATGTCAACTCCAGAACCACATTGCAACAAAGTAGATTCATTCAAACTGACTTCTGCTGTGCACCTGCAGAAAAAAGTTCATACTTTAAACTTGGTCTCCATGACAACCAGCATGCATGTAGGCCTTTATACTTGTCCCTCATGTGTCCCCTATGTAATTTGGACATTCACACACAGGTACGGTGAGTTCCAGGGCCCTAGGGCACCCCAAATGCATAGAAACGGCCCGTACACGCGCGTGTATGGGGCGTATCACTATGGGTACGCATACGCGAGCTAAGCCATAGTGAAACGGCCCGTACAGGTGTGTGTACGGTCTGTATCACTATGGGTGTGCTCGCGTATGCGTACCCATAGTGATAGTGAGCGTACAGGCATGTGTACGGTCCGTATCACTATGGGTGTGCTCGCGTATGCTTACCCATAGTGATAGTGAGCGTACAGGCGTGTGTACGGTCCGTATCACTATGGGTGTGCTCGCGTATGCGTACCCATAGTGATACGGACTGTACACACGCCTGTACGCTCACTATCACTATGGGTACGCATACGCGAGCACACCCATAGTGATACGGACCGTACACACGCCTGTACGCTCACTATCACTATGGATACGCATACGGCAGCACTCCCATAGTGTTAGGGAACGTACACAGGCCCTCTGAGCGAATGTACGGTGCCTTTCACACATCACAGTGGTGACAGGCAGCACACAGGAAGGAATAGAGCTGACATACTTGTCCATGGATGGACATCAAGGCATTGTCTGGGCAGTACTACATGTGTGGGGCACAGGTGTGAAAGGCTGTGATGTGGCACATTACTCCTGAGTCGAGGAGGCAATAGATGTATGATGAGATGTGTACAGATGTTATGTGTGACGGTGCAATATGTGCCAGGCATGCCCTTGACTCCTTTGACATGTGTGCATGTCGTACTGCATACTTGGGATGAGCGTCACTGGCATGGCACAGTCAACAACACACGCAAGTGTCCCCTGATGGCCGCTACAGGGGTTACCACACCAGACATGTGACTACCCACGGTGCACGATGTGTCTATGTCATGTATGTGTGGTGTGTTCCCATTAGCTTGATGTTGGTGTTCCCTCAAGAGCATCAGCTGTTGCAGCAACCAACATGTGTCTGTGTGTAGATGGACATGGCACACTGTTACGCACACCAGGCCACATGTGGTATCGGATGTGAGGTGCGTATGTATGCATGGGACACGGAGTAGCGTAACAAGGACCTGTCTGCATCCTCTCAATGTATGTGTGGTGAGTCATTACATGTACACCTTATTGGCAAGGTGTGTGGGCTGTCCTAGTGTAATGTCATGTGACCTGTGGCTCTAGTGTTCCGCTACCTGTCTCTGAAATCGACATCCTACTTCTGCTGATGTGTTGATGTATGTCACTCCTGTGTTGCGTCTGGCTGTTCACTTACACTGGGACACAGCTAATCCCATGCCATGGCATGTGGAGGTTCACAATCTCCGTGTGTAGCTGGGTCCTGGTAGGAGTGTCACCTGGCAGCCATACGTGTCCAGGGCATGTGGCACATACCTGACTCCGTATGTGGCATATGTGTATGGACAGATTAACATGTGCTCAGTACAAATAAATTGTTGTTGTAGTGCACTCACTCTTCCTTGTCACTTCCAAATTACTGCAGAGCGCCGCCTCTTCCCCGACCAATTGCGGACTTGGCTGACATGCGGGAGAATGACTGTATACGCTGCTACCGCTTCCCCCAACCGTTGATTGAGGAGTTGACGGCAAGGCTGGCACCACACCTGCAACCGCTGCACAGGTATCCTACGGCACTGACACCCAAGCTGAAGGTAATGGCAGCCCTACATTTTCTTGCCACGGGTACCTTTCAATATACCATAGCTCATGTTGGTGGCATGTCCCAGAGCATGTTCAGCCGTGTGCTGCATGATTTCTTAGAGGCCATGTTGCTTCACCTTGATGAGTTCATCCATTTCCCAACTCTTGAACTGTTGACTGGGGTCAAGCGTGGATTCTATGCCCTGGGAGGGATGCCCCATGTCATTGGGTCCATAGATGGGACACATGTGGCTTCGGTACCACCACAGGCACAGGAGGTAGCGTACAGGAATCGCAAACACTACCACTCCATCAATGCCATTGTGGTGTGTCTGTCCAACATGGTGATTTCACATGTCTGTGCTAGTTTTCCAGGATCAGCACACGATGCCTACATCATGAGGCGTAGCAGGGTGCCTGAAATGATGACGCAGCTGCGCAACGAACGAGCATGTGTTGTTGGTGGGTACACTCTGTCTGTCCTGTATTTTGTGTAGACTTCCAGCACGACCGCTTCTCCTGTCCTACTTATGTCCATGTGGTTTCCATGTAGGGGACGCTGGCTATCCCAACATGCCATGGCTGATCACACCTCTGCGCAACCCCAGCACGCCGGCCCAGCTCCGCTACAACACCGCCCATGGCCGGACAAGGCGAGTGATAGAGAGGACATTTGGCCTCCTGAAGAGCCGATTCAGATGCCTCCATAAGACCGGCGGCGCCCTCCCATATGCCCCGGCGAAGGTCTGCAAAATCTTCATGGTCTGCTGCATGCTGCACAACATGGCAGTTGAGAAAGCTGTGCCACTCATCCTGGATCAAGATGATCAGGACCATCCACCCGTGGAGGACGAAGGGCTTGGCAATGGGGCTAGTGATGTGGAGGATGTGGTTCCACAAGAGGACATTCGGAGTCGGCTCATACGCGACTTCTTTGCTTAGTGGTGAGTACCAGTGTCTGAGTGTGCACGCATTGGTCCCCGTGTGGCATGTGTTGCGATGTGTGTGTCCATCTGCATGTATGCCACGTGAGTCAGAGGTGTGTGTGGATGTGTCACTGGAGTGATGGTGCCAGTGATGAGTGTAATTCCCCAGTCATAATTGTGACCTAGCATGTTGTCATCCTTACATGTGTCGAGTAGATGCACATGCAAGTGGCTGTGCTTTTTGTGGCTGACTTCTTGTGTGTCTCTCATCCCCAGGTACCTGCGCATGGCGTCTGCTGGTTGCATTGTTGTGGCACTGCTATTCCTCATGGACACGTCATCGTGTACTGACTCAGCGTTACACGCATGGACAAGTTTGGAAGTCTCCTTAGGGTAAGGGATGCATCAGGGGTGTATTGGGTGTGGCAGTTGTTTACGATGTGTGCACACTGCCCCTGTCGATGTTTGGTTCCTCTGCAGACATGTCGCATCACCATGGGACACATGACATGTAGCTGGGTACACCTGAATAGATGGTCAGACTTGTTGACAGTCATCTGTGATGGGATAGTGCATTGTGATGATGGCATCAATGTGTGTAACACTGCCCTCGGACACATACGGTTTGCATTGGCTTGACATGGTGTGGGACTTCCACATCAGAGGATCAATGGTGTATGGCAGCCTCTCCGTGAGCAGCAGAGGGTGTTTAGCTGTTACCCGACACTTGTGTGCCAGTTCCATGGATATCAAGCATTTGTGGTGCAGAAGGGGGGTGCCAGTGTTGGACCCACATGTTACTCCACATTACCTGTGTATGTGTACTCCGAGTTGCCTCTGCATTCCGGAATACATGACTAATAAAGGTGTCCCTATGCCTCCAAGGTGCCTCTTCTCAGTCAATGCTGGTGTGTTGCCTCGGTGCATACGGCATGTCTGGCATGGTTTTCCCTGATAGTGGCTATGTGTCTATGTGTCGAGTAGCAAGATGCAAGCTGTTTGTGTGGGATTAGACTGTGTATTGTGCATGATGTCCATGACTGTGTGGGTATTGTGACATGTGCCATCCCCATGCATCCAATGTTGGCCAGGCCACCATTCTCTGCATCCACCTGACTCAAGCTTGCAGGACATGGTTCTGCCACCTGTCCACACATACCTGGGTGCCCCCCAGGAGACTCCACATGATCCCTGACCTCTGCGCATGGCTGTCGCTGTACTCAATATGTCTGTTGGCACGGTTGTGCGGCCACCCCCTCAGCTGGTTGGGCCCATCACGGGTGTGTATGGTGCTCCATGTCTGTGTTGCCTAATACATTGTGACCCATGTGTGTCCGGTGCCAGACTCAGGCCCCAGGGTGTGGATGGTTGAAGTCATATGAGAACTCAGGCATGGTTAGACTTTACAAGACACATGTAAGGTAATAATGCAAAATGTAGGCATCATCTCTTTATCGTGTAACTTTTTATTTTTGTTGGGGTACATGAGGGGCTTTCCGGGTGTGTGGAAGTTCACTAGGGGAGTTGGTGTCCTTGCCATTGGAAATCCTCAGAGTCCATGCCACAGTCTTTGTCAACATTGGTCAGACAGTGACCAGCAAGTCCATGTGGCAGAGAATGTATTTTGCTGCTGTGCTGCTGTTGGTCCAGTGGGCCAGGTGCCAGGCCAGCTGTCCTGGGGGATGGTGCTGTGGCGCCGACCCTCACGGTCTTTTCCGTGGACGACCCGCCCTCCTGCGGGGACCCTCAGAAGCAGGCCGTGACGATGTTTGGGATGCTCCGTCGGATGTCTCCTCCTCCTCCTGATCCCTCCCTGTGGGTGGTGATGTTCTACGCCTGGCGGCACAGGGAGGGTTGCCCATGTTGTCGGCTATCCGACGGAGTGTATGGTGAATTCCCGTGAACACCGTCACGAGCTCAGCCTGTCTGTCCTCCATCCGCCCTTGGTGTTGCAGTAGACAGGCATGTTGCTCCGCATGTTGCTGGGCCTGCTGGGTCTTGATCTCCTCGAGGATGGACACAACCTGGGCCATGCCCGTGGTGTCCTGCCGGTATGTCTCCAGGATGTTTCTGACATGGGAATATACCGGTTCCGCAGCCAACTGGTCAGGCTCGTGCCTCCACCGTCCTCCACTCCCACCACCGCTGCCCACTTGCACCTGGCCTGCCCTTGTGGGCACATCGGGTCTCCGGGACCCCTGAGGGGTGGCATTGGCATTGTCGCCTGCCTCCTCCTGGGTGCCCTTTACACCGTGTCCCTCCTGGACAGCCTGGCTGCATTGTGGTGGTGGGGCAGGGATCCTGGGTGTCTCCTGGGATGTGGCAGGAGTGGGGGTGGTGGTTGGCCCAGTTGTACCTGACGCAGGTGCTGCAGGTGGTTGGACATCAGAGGGGCCAGGTTGGTCGGGGTCGTCCACAGAGTGGTGAGAGTCGTCGCTGCCGGTGGGTCCGTCATCCCGCCGAGCCGGGTCCTGTGAGTCTTCCCCCCCAGTGTTGGGGGGTGATCCACGACGTTGACCTGTGTGTGAGAGAGACAATGTTAATTTTGTTCCATGCAACATCCATGTTTCATTCGTTTCTAAGTTGGCACATTTCCTCTGGGAATTTGGATATGTCTTGCATTCCACTCACAGTGCACTTGTGCATGGGTATGTCCCTTGGCCACAGTTTTTGCGACTTTACCTATCTGTGGCACAGTCTTACTTGCTGCGTCAATTGTGACTGCAGTCAGCAGTGGAGTGAGCAGGTGTGGCGAGCCATGCATTGGCGCCTTCCGTGTTGCACTGTACGTGGGCACATGGAGTTGTTCCACACACTTATATAATGCAGGTAGCTGGCGTTGTGCTCGTGCACTGGTTGATACATGGCCCAGTGTTTTGCCATGGAGAAGAGAGGGGGATTCAGGCACTGGCCACCCTTGTCTACATGCACGCAGTCCACCTGCTGACGAGCAGACATTCCCACACCCCCCAAGGCTGACTTGGTCTCCCTGTGTGTCCCTTTCTCATTCCCTCTCTGTCCCCCTCTCCCTCCCTCCCTGTGTCAGCCTCCTCCCTCTGTCCGTCTCCCTGTGTCTCCCTCCCTCTCTCTCCCCCTCTCCCTCCCTCTGTGTGTCACCCTCTGTCACCTCAGCCCAGCTTCCTAGGCACACACTTTTTGCAGTTCTTTGAATGGCCCTTGGCTTGTTGATGTGAGTTTGTTTCTGATCTCCAGGGACCCATTGGGTGTAGTGTCTGTGTCTGCGCTGCTGCTGTGGTGGTGTGTGCTGCCACTCTTTCACAGTGTTGGCTGTTCATTAGCTGCTGTCATGTGCAAAAACGTGCCGTCACCCCCATGTCTTAATGCAAGGCGTCCGCCATTTGCTGGTAAGTCTTTCCTGTGTGGGGACACACTGTTTGTCTGGCTGTGACCTAGGCCATATGGGCAGAGGGCATTGTTGTCTGCTTCTGAGTTGCACTATGTGATTTTTGGGGCCCACACTCCCGCCATCCGGCTTACCGTGTCTTGTGTTGGTGATTTCTGTGGCCTGTGACTTTGCATTGTCCAGCTGGGTGCATGGGGCATGGTGGCGCCAGTGGCATGTGCGTGTTCATGGAGTGTGGTTGAGTCATGCGATAGCTTGGGGTGGTTGCGTGCCTGATTGTGAGTTTGGTTGTGGATGACGTTCCCCCCATGTGAGGTGAGTTGTTTGTGTACTCACCCGGGTCTCGGAGTCCTTCTAATCCGTCCACTGACACCACCGGCAGTATGGCCATCACCCTCTCCTCCCAGGGATGGTATTGTACGGGTCTGCGGGGCGGCCCTCCTCCAGTGACGTTGGCCTGGTTGTGGTCGTCGGTCATTTTGTCTCGGACCCTCCTCCGCAGATCGTACCACCTGGCTTGGCATTCATGCCTGGTCCTTCTGGTGGACGCAACAGCATTCACAGCATCGACAATCCTCTGCCACATGGCTGTTTTTTCGGACATGCAGGTCTGTCTGACCAATGTTCCAAAGAGGCGTGGCTCGACTCTGAGGATTTCGTCGACAAGGACCTTCAACTCTTGGCTAGTGAACTTTGGATTCTTGTTAGTGGGCATGGTGAGGGGTGTGGGTGTGGATGGTTGTGGGGGGTGTGGGTGTGGATGGTTGTGGGGGGTGTGGGTGTGGATGGTTGTGGGTGTGTGTGTGTGAATGTGATGAGGGGGTGTTTGTGAAGGTGGGTGTGTGAAGGTGTGCAAGTGTAAGGTGTAGTAAAGGTTCAAGTATGGTGCTGTAGGTTGTCTGTGGGGTCTGGCAGCAGTGAGTCTGTTGCAAAGGCTCATGGTTTGTGTCTGTGGGCCCTTTTTATTGGTCCATTGGTGGGTGTGGCTGTGTTTGAACTTTGGGTGGGTGTGTTATAAGGAGTGGTTGTGTTTTGGGCCTCTGTTTGGGATTTTGTCAGTTGCAGGTCAGTGAATGTATTGTTTTTGTGCTTGTTGGACATGTTTTGTGGCTTTGTGCCATTCGAATAGTGTATTCTTGTGTTGTTTTGCTTTGTCCTGGTTGTGTACGTGCTTTTTTAGCGTGTGTACGGTGTGTACTTCGGGAATTTTGTTGTACAGTGCTGTCCTTGTGTCTGGCTTGGTACGACTCGTACATGCGCGATGTTGGGTGAAGGTGCTGGTGTTGGGGCCTGGGGTGCGCTCCGTACTTGGAATGTTGGGGTGGGGGTACGCTCCATACGTACGCGGGTGAGGGTACGGGTCGTACATACACGATTGGGGTGGGGGTACGGTCCGTACATACACTGTTGGGGTGGGGGTACGCTCCATGCATACGCGGGTGAGGGTACGGGTTGTACATACACGGTTGGGGTGGGAGTACGGGTCGTACATACACTGTTGGGGTGGGGGTACGCTCCATACGTACGCGGGTGAGGGTACGGGTCGTACATACACGGTTGGGGTGGGGGTACGGTCCGTACATACACTGTTGGGGTGGGGGTACGCTCCATGCATACGCGGGTGAGGGTACGGGTCGTACATACACGGTTGGAGTGGGAGTACGGTCCGTACATACACTGTTGGGGTGGGGGTACGCTCCATACATACGCGGGTGAGGGTACGGGTCGTACATACACGGTTGGGGTGGGGGTACGGTCCGTACATACATGGTTGGGGTGGGGGTACTCTCCGTACGTACGCGGGTGAGGGTACGAGTCGTACATACACGGTTGGGGTGGGGGTACGGGTCGTACATACACGGTTGGTGTGGGGGTACGCTCCATGCATACGCGGGTGAGGGTACGGGTCGTACATACACGGTTGGGGTGGGGGTACGGGTCGTACATACACGGTTGGGGTGGGGGTACGCTCCATACATTCGCGGGTGAGGGTACAGGTCGTACATACACGGTTGGGGTGGGGGTACGGGTCGTACATACACGGTTGGGGTGGGGGTATGCTCCATACATACGCGGGTGAGGGTACGGGTCGTACATACACTGTTGGGGTGGGGGTACGCTCCATACATACGCGGGTGGGGGTACGGGCCGTACGTACGGGGGTGTACATACACGGGTGGGGGTACGTCTCGTACATACACGGGTGTACATACACGGGTGTACATACACAGGTGTACATACACGGGTGGGGATTCGACTCGTACATAGGGGGGCTGGGGGGAGTGTTGGGCGCGTATGCGGGCACATGTCTCCATGGTTGCTATGGGAGTTCGGTGCGGATGGTGTTTTTTCCATACGGTTGTAACATCGGACGCACGGGATGGATCCTACTTGCGCGGTCGGACTTCACTTTTCACATTTGTACGGTAAATCGTCCGAGGATGTGTCGGACACATTTTCCGACCCGAGGACGTGTGGGGAATAATTCCCAATGCGATTCGTATGGACTTTTTCCCATGCGAATCGTACTTGGCAGTTTGTACGGCACTTGTACGATTCGTACGGTAAAAAGACCGGATACGAGTCGTACGGGGAAATTTTTTCCAGGATCGTAATCGGCACCTTGGTCTTTCCCCAGCCTCCTACGAAGATGACACACAAATTGTGGTGTCACTGGCAAAACTCAAGAATAACTCGGTCCACGCCTTTAGAACCTGCATGAGCGATATTAGTAAATGGATGTATAACAATTGTCTGAAGCTAAACTCAGCAAAAACTGAGGGTATCCCTTTAGGCAATAATCCATCATTTTGGACGCTCAAATGGTGGCCTCCTGAATTCGGATCTCTCCCAGAACCAGTAACTAAAGTGAAAAATGTTGGATTTCTGCTTGATGAGGGATTGAAGCTCAAAGATCAAGTGAACAAAGTTACATCTGCCTCTTTTTGTTCCTTGAGCCTTGTTAAAAAAATTGAAAAATTCTTGCCGTCAGATCTTCTGAAAACAGTAATCGCCTCGCTGGTACTTTCAAGGCATGATTACTGTAATAGCCTATATCTCAATCTATCAGTAGGATCTTTGAAGAAGCTTCAGACATTGCAGAATGTGGCGGCTTGATTTCAGCTAGAGGATCCATCAGGAAACTTCACTGGCTTCCAGTCAAACAAAGTATTAGGATTTAAGGCATTCTGTCTGGACTACAAATCATTGAAGGGACTAGGGCCATCTCAGTTTAAGGATAAGCTCAAATGGTATATCCCAGGGAGGATCCCACAATCAGAGTCGGCTATGAACCTTGTAGTCCCTCCCTTCATGAAAAAAACCTGGAGTGGGAAGACCTTCTTTAGGACCACAGCTTTGATCTGGAACAGCCTGCCCTTTGAACTCAAAGCTGCTCCCGCGCTATCTCTTTTTAGAAAAGCCTTAAAATCTTGGCTCTTCTCTCAGGATTAGGAGCGGTGTATGTCCCGTAAGGTATCAAGAGTCTTTACAAGGTTAACCAATTCTGTAGCCGTACCCATCTTCTTTAGCGCCAAGAAGCCATTTAGCAAGAGCTTGCGCTTTATAAATTTCTCATTCAGTAATGAAAAACGAATGTAAGATTTTTTCACTAACAGGACATGTAAAACTTAAAAGTACATGTCCAATCCTGGCAAGGGGTTTATATTACCAAGCCCAGTTGACAGTTTAAAACTGCACTCAGTATGCACAATGGCAGGACTGGGACATGTTGTAAGGTACTACATAAGTGGGTGGCACAATAGATGCTGCAGGCCCAATGGCAGTGTTTAACTTACAGGCCCTGTGTATATGGTATGCCTCTCTACAAGGGACATATAAGTAAATTGAATATGCCAATCAGCTGTAAGCCACTCAAACCATGTTGGGGGGAGTCAGCACAAGCACTTTAACACAGGTTAGCAGTGCATTGGTAAAGTGCACAGAGTTCTAAGGCCAACACAAATGAATTTCAGCTACAAACATTGTGGTCGGTAGGCAAAAAGGTTTGTGGAAGACCACCCTAAGGCTGACAGGTCAGGTTCCAATGAGGCTGGTTACTGAGTTTACCAGCCCCATCGGAAATATAAGTTTAATGGGAATACCTCTGGTCAAAGTATGCCACCCACCAATGTAACCTTCTAAATGGAGAACTTTTCAGGTGAAGTACAGAGGGAAAACGCGTACATTGGCATGGTAGATCCAATTCCTGCATGTTCTTATTTTTTTTTTTAAATCCTTGTTATTCTCCCTGAAATTAACGCCCTGCGCTCTTCCAGGTAACAATACATCTGTGGGAAAAGGGTAATAACAGGGCTTGCTCTGGCCCACTCACATAGCGAGGCAAGGCGAATGATGGGAGGAGAGAATAGATGAATATTCACTCAGAATTGAAGACCCAATGTTTAAGGAAAATTGAGAACAAACCGAGCGAATGATGGTAAACCTGACTGGAAATACCTATGAAAACAGACAAATGAAAAGATCAATAGTTACCAATCAATCCACATGCAGGAGTAATAACTAAAAGACTCATCCACTCATTATTCCTGTTTATCAGGAGTGAGTACATGCAAGCGGAGCTCTAACACAATACCGTAATGTGGCACATATGCACTAACCGAATACTTATGTGACAACCTGGTGGTTTCAACATTTATTTCCTTATTAAACCAATTTTGCCAACTGAAAGCGCAAATAAGCAACGATGTGCTGAAATGGACCAAATGAGGTGTGACTGCCATCTACTGGTAACCATTAATATAGCTGGGAAGCCAAAGCGAATGCAGTGATCACAAAGAAAGCCTAAGTAAATTGTAACACACAGTAGACATACATTCGACATGAACTTTTAATTCACCAACTAAGACTGGGGCTGATATTTCAAATATGTCACTGCTGTGTAAGTTGACGTGTAAAAACACAGATCACGTCTCAGTGAAATAGCTAAAGAGGACTCGTCAATTCGAATAAATCATTTTAGTGGAGCAGCACAGTTTAGTGCCCGCTCCGTTAATATGCAAAGTATATAAGTAACGTTAGTTTAATTGTATAAGTATGTGTGCGTTTTATTAATATTTTTCCGTAAATGGCTGTGTATTCTTTTTTAATGAGAGCCAATTGTATATACAGCTGAATTATAATAAATGCATTCACCTTGAAAGGATGGATGCTTTCTATAAAATTATATTTGACATTATCACTTATGCTAACTGTATCTATTTAGTCTCAGCCTAATCCCTAATCAGGCATCAGTGCACATGTTATGTTTTATGACAGTGTTTTGCAAATGCCTTGTTTTTCTATTATTTGCAGGTTACCGTAGAATAGCTTAATTGTTCATAGTATTAGACGAGCAGACCTCTAATCAGTAAATTAATTCTCGGTATTGGATATGGAGAATAAGACGGTGAGAGACATGATCTTGTAGCAGGCAGACCGGACTTATGTTACATCCAAGAATGTCCAGATGAATACTTCTCTGATGGAAGCTAGGAAACAAAGAAGTCTATCCTCTCTCTGAAAACACTGGGACTGATTAAGATGGTGGTCAGACCTATGTCCAACCGCCATCCTGGTGGGAAACGGGTCCGCCCAACAAGCTATTGGCTGTCGCACACGAACTGAATCACGATGCGACCGCCAGTCGCAAAGTATATATTTTGTATTGCAGCGGGTGCTGCAGGCTGCAGCACACGCCACAGTATAAAATATGCACCTCATGCATATCCCTGCACTATGTGGAAGGCTCCATGCAAGGATTTGTTGGTGGGCACCATTTCGGAGGACCAGGGAGGAAGGGGGGCATGCTGCAGGCCCCCAATGTCCCTTTCCGTCTGCATTTTCATGGCGGGTAAACCGTCAACGGCTGGTGGGAAGGGACACTGTAAACCGCATGGTGGTGGCTGGCAGGCATGCTGCTGTTGTAGGGATCCAAGTCCCTCCGATGGACCAACGCGCTCCTTGAGCCTGTCGGATCCATGGCGGTCGGTCTCTCCGACTGCCAACCATCTGCCCGCCATCCTAATGTGGCGGGCTGTAATCAGTATTATGATGGCGGTAAGACCACCACCTATGAGCTGTCGGTGGCGGCCCCACAGTATCCTAATCAGGCCCACTGTCTTTTGATTGGTTTGTTGATGAAAACTTTGTTCATGCTTTAATTGTGTGTTTATTAGAACAGCAGACCAGACCTTATCCTCATTCTGCTAAGAGAAGACCTCCTCTCAATTCTGTTGATTTCTCCAGCCAGGGGGTTATTTTCCATGCTTGAATAATCAGATTCTGTCTATTAAACCTTCAGTCTGGTTCATTGGATGCTGGCACCTTCCTCATAGAAGTTCCTCGTGTTACTTTCAATACTTTATTTAGAATAGGATTGTCCCTTTATGGAACTTGCTTGGATTATATTTTGTCCACTGTTATTCCATTTTTCAGATTCTTTTTGAATATATATGCCTTTAGACTGCATAAAGATTTAAATATGTACATTCTTATTATATTTTCCTATCAGTTTTGCTAATTGATTTGATATGTAACCTGAACTAATTTTGTAAATAAAACCCTTAAGGTTTGTGCACCATCCTCTCTTTTGCTTTGGGAGCCATATTGATTTCAGTGTACCTGCAATGCATTTTCAATGTTAGCTCCTTTGTCACTCTTCAAGTCAACAATAAAAGGTCCTTACGACTAGTGGGGGATTTTGTTTGATGATTTTACCAAGAGACTGAAATGCAAGAAACCCAGCTCCACCATTAGTTACGCATAATTCTGAATATTTGTTAGACATTGTGCTGTACAAGAGTAGGGTGAATATGATTTATTTAAAATATAAACTAATGATTTTTCTATCCTTTTTTTTAATCACAAGCTGAGTTGTCATAATAGATATGAAGTTACGAAAATAATAAAAAATACAAAACATATATATTTTCTACATCAGGAGGGAATTTATTATTCATTTTTATTATTCTTATTCAAACGTAAACAATAAGAATTTTTTATTTAATTTAGTATATTTAAATTATTTAAACCACCTCAAATGTTAAGTCTTCCTATGATAAAGAACAAGGAAACATAAAAAGAAGTTCATTTCACTCATAGACAAATAGTAAAAATATTTGTAGGGAAAATATACATGTAAATTGATGATGTTACATATTTAATTTAAATGTAGAACAAAATAAATAAAGCTACAGCACTATTAACTAAGTTTTCAATGAATCTCAAAAATATAATGCATTAAATTATTGTTAAAAGCTATGTATAGAATTAATTAGGAGTAATATAAATATATTTCAATACAAGTTTCAGTAATTTATAAATTAATAAAAGGGTTTTAAAACATTTTGTAATTCAAAAATAAATATTTTATTATTAGTTTTTTTTTAATTAGATTACATGTATTTATATGTTTCACTATTTTAATTAATTTTTATGTAATTTAACATTATTACATAGTGGGTTTTATTTTAAGTCCCTACCGACATTATTTTCTATAGGAAGGTGTTGCAGTCCCAGTTGTTAGCCATGTGTGGTGTTAGATTTACTCCAACTCTAAGCTGAATTAATTTACTATGGGTTTAGATCCTTTTTGGCTGTAGTAACTTTAAAGGACAGTCAGTGAATACCAATGTGCTTACTCTTTTGTACGTGTGAATATTTCTCACCTAAACTCTTACCCCTCCCTACATCCCTCCTTACTCCTCCCTAAACCCCCCATTTAGAAGT
Organism: Triturus cristatus; assembly: GCF_964204655.1. Classification (NCBI taxonomy): domain Eukaryota; kingdom Metazoa; phylum Chordata; class Amphibia; order Caudata; family Salamandridae; genus Triturus; species Triturus cristatus. The sequence goes on along the minus strand of NC_140593.1, from coordinate 257,037,282 downwards.
AAGTATACTCTCTTTTCCAGCCACTCCCTGGCCCCGCCCACAGTTACTATCAACTAGTAAACATACGTGGGTAAGATAGTAGGTTTGTGAATAGCATTTTATAGTACTTTAGTAGTACTTTAGTTTTACAACTAGGTGTACTACAAAATGCAGTTTCTGAATAGTCCCAATTGGTGTTGGGACAATTCACAAATTGGAGTATAGTCACAAAAGAATATGCCTTGTCTTGTATATACAGAGTTCTCCACCACGAGGTGTAAATGTGAAATGGGCAAGTGGGAGTGGTAGGAAGATAGGTTTTGGGCTTGGCCCTTTATGCAAAGTCACTCCTAAACATTTTCTGTCTCTACCCCTCCTGCTTTCTGAACATGTTTTGCTGGCTTTTGGATCTCTGTGCACTCTACCACTTCTAACCAGTGCTGAAGTGTTAGTGCCCACTCCTTAAGACATGGTAACATTTTCTTACAAATTTGAAGGGTGAGTGGGGCACTCCTATTATTAATTGTCAATCAATAACGAAAATGTACTTCTATATTGCATGCATCACAGGATTGGGGAACTGCCTAAGGGCTATATGTATCAAAAAAGAGTTTTGCGATTCTCAAATTGCGATTTTTAGCGAATCGCAATTAGAAAATTGCAAAATGCAATGCATGTATGATTTGCTAAAAATTTTGTGAATCCTACATATTCCTTATTTGCAATTCGCAAATTGAGATTCGCAGATAAGGAATACCTTCCAATTCATTCCTATGGGCTAGGAGGCCCATAGGAATGAATGGGAGGACATTCTCAATTTGTGATTACCAATTAGAGAATCTCAAATTGAGAATGTAATTTCAAGGTTGCAAGGGTGCCAAAAGGACACCCTATTGTACCCCTGAAATATGCATGAGTGCACATTTTGTGCACATACATGCCCTAAGGGCATGTATGTGCGACATATGGCACTTTAAAAAAATCTAAAAAGTGCTTTTTTAAAGAAAATCGCAAATTACCACCAACTTGAAGTTGGTGGTAATTTGCAATTCCTTAAGGCCAAATAGCACATTTCTGGTGCTTCCAGAATTGCATTTAAGGAATTGCAATTTGCAATTCCTTAATTGCATTCGCAAAATAGAGAATAGCAAATTTTGCGATTCTCTATTTTGCGATGGCCTTTTGGGATGATACATCCCAAAAGGTTTTTTCCCATTTGCAAATGGGCAGATTCTGAGAATCTGCCCGTTTGCAAATGGGAAAAAGGCTTGATACATATGGCCCTAAATCCCTAAGTTAACTAAAGGAGTGTACAGGACCACGTTATGCCTTAAAAACCTGTGTGCACGGCCTGGTGTATTTGACATACAATGTCAACTGTTTAAACACTTTTTAAGCAGTATTAAACCATGATTTTTGGCATATATTCAATCAGAGACCCTTGTTCACATATACTCGGACTCAAAACATTAACGATTTCTTATCGACAACTAATAATGTCATGGAGTCAAATCCAAAAGGCATGAGAAAATGCCGGAATTGCGTACATTGCAATAACGTGATCAGTGGGAATAACATTACAGAGTTGCCATTGCCCGATGACAAAAACAAATCGTGTTCACATATACTCTGATTCAAAACATTAACGGATTTATTATCAACAACTGATAATGTCATGGAGTCTGTTGCATCCTAGTAACCTTGCTTGGCAACTGTGTACTGTAGCCTAGTAATGGTTGCCAGTCTCTCAGTGTTCTGGAAGACTGTATGGTACTTGGTGGGACAGTTGGTGCGCATGAAGACATGTCCAGGGGTTGCTCCCTTACTATAGCCTTATATCCCACCGTAGCGGGCTATACTGGCTATTAAAGGCCCGCTGCAGCGTTAAAGGCCCGAGCCAAAGGCGAGGGACTTTAACAAAGCAGCAGGACTTTAATAGCCGGTAGAGCCCTGCTACGAAGGGCTATAAGGCTATTATAACATTCTGCCACTAGAGGGCAGAATGTTCTAATAAATAAAACAAAGCCTTCGGGGAGCGTGAGGGGATTCAAATCCCCTCAGGCTCCCTGAAGCCTTTGTTCACAGCCAGAGTTGTGAACCAAGAAACTTTGGAATGTTGAAGCTCTGAGTTTATACAAGCCATTATAAGCCCAGAGCACACCATTGTTTTCAATGGAGCTTCCAACATTCCAATGTTCTAATACTTATTAAACTCCTTTCTAACCTAATCTCAAGTCTGCACTTCTTAAATGGGTCAAATACAAAAGGCATGAGAAAATGCCAGAATCGCAAACATTGCAATAACGTGATCTGTGGAAATAACATCACTCAGCCCAGGACAGGAGAAATCGTGCATTGGAAACACTCTGCAGATTGTAACTCTAAGAATGATATATACTGTATCAAATGCCCGTGCTGCCTTCTTTACATTGGAAAGAATGAACGAAAAGTGAAGACATGGATATCAGAGCACAAGAGTACAGTGCGCAACAAAAATATGAACTCTAATTTAGCAGTACACTGGACATATCAATGTCATAATATCACTCGGTTACTTTTTTTGGTTCTTGAAATTGTTGTACCTAAGGTCGTCAACGGACCACAACCTTACTAATCCATACACTACGGGGCAGATTTACAAGCTCCTTACGCCTCATTTACGCCGCCGTTGCGTCACTTTTGTGACGCAGCGGCGGCGCAAATCCTGCGCCATGGTGTGGGGTACTTACAACATGACGCATCTGGGAGATGCGTCACGTTGTAAAGTCCTGCGCCACATGTAGGCGTTCCAGCGCAGGTGGGGGCGTTCCGGCGCAGGAACGCCTCCTAAAAGTGGCTGAGTGAAATCTACAAGATTTCACTTAGTCACTTTTAGGCCCATGCTGCGTCAAAACCCTGCGCCTGCCTGAAGCAGGCGTAAGGATTGACGCAGCATTAACAAGATAGGGCCCCCCAGAGCATTGCAGGAGCTGCGTCGCTCTTGCGACGCAACTCCAGCAATGCGGCACTTTTACGGCACAGATGCGTCACGCATCTGTGCCGTTTTTGCCCCATGGTGCGCCGAATTGTAAATGCGGCGCATCCATGGTGGCGGAGCTGTGGCGCACAATAACTGGCGCATCCCTGCTGATATGCAGGGATGCGCCAGTTATTGTAAATCTGCCCCCCAGTATTGATGTCAAACCAGGCAGTACAGAAATGCTTCCTCTTCTCTTGTAAAAACACATAAAAATGCTGATTCACGATTCTATTAATTCATCAAGAGGGGATGGTTTAAATGAATAGAATTTAGTCTAATCCGGATTAGTCTCTCGATGAACAACTTTGGGACTTTTAAGGTGGCTGCCGCTTTTTTGCATTGAACCACGCACAACGTTACTAATCCACGCCCCACGTGTCGAAGTCACAAGTAACCAGGAAGTATAAAAATGCGACCTAGCATCGGCTCCCGTGATCGAGATCCGTGACGGTTTCTCCATCCGGCAAAAGTTTGCTAAATGACCAAGTAAATACGAGCAAGATGCGATATCCATGGATCATGCTAAATTGATCCATTTCACTGATAAAAAAGCCTCCCTATCACACTTTGTCTCGTTTTTTCTAGAGTAGTTCACTAACCGATCCTGACACCACACCTGAGAATTTTCCAATGTGAGTGTCTTAAAACTCGTTATACGGAAATCGTTGCGAGTGTAGCGTATACATTATTGGCAAGTTATTGCACCACTTATGATTTGAGCATGTAATGTTTTTCTAAAAAATTTAAGTAGGATAACGCAAAAGTAGATATTTATTAACTACAATATTTTTATCAAGCCTTGAATGACTATGATATTACTGTTGATGTGGTCAGTATCATTTAATAAACAAGACTAGGAATTGTCGAATTTACAATAAACGCCTCCTTTTTCAACACAGATGAAGGTGTTGAAAGGTCCATAATAGACATTCAAATTGAGGCAGTGTATTTTAATCTACTCCTTGAATTACACTGTTGAACATGTTTTTGAAAGTCAAGGCACAAAGATCTGTTTTTTTCCAATAGACTCAATGGAAACAATCGCTTTGCCGTTTTGAACATCATCAGATTAGATTTGTGCTAAAATCCAGTAAGTCTAACAAGCTTTGGATACAAGGTCATCTGTTAGCCTTTTACCACATATCTCCAACTATGTACACAGGCTGGTGAATATCTATCTTTAGCCTAAAAAATCCTTTCAAACATTATTACTAAAATCTCTGGTTTCATTTTTGTCTCATCACCAGGTTGTTTTGATGAAAATCTGGGAACCACTTAGCTTCACTCACACTTTCTCTGCACGGGTGTTTAACTTTTTTAATCATTAGTACTTAACTTTCACACATACTTTATGAGATTATTCATTTAACCTAGGGGTCTTCAGTTCACAATATTAACATCCCATCTTGAAGATGGTCTAAGAGATGAGAACAAATAGACAATGTTTTCCATGCTGTTAAAGAACTGGAATAGGTGTTGACAAAAGTGTTAATGAGAAACTGATCAGTGTGTAAAGAATTTAACTCATTTCACTTTTGTATACTTGTGATTTGCTTTTTCTGTACGCTCAATGAATTTTTCTACATAAATTTACATTTTTCTAAAAAAGTATACACCCGTCTTGTTTTCTTTGGAGATTCATTCATGTTGAAAAAATATATTTAATTCCAAAAGTTTGAAGTCACTATTTAGGACTTCCGAAAAATATAAAAAGATTATGAAGATTTAGAGAAAAATAAGGCACTTTTATAAAGTTGGCCTTTTATTGTGCTAACCATTCTGGGTCACCTGACTGGGTTTAGTTTACAGATGGACCTAGGTGCCAATTACGATCCGGTAAAAAAATTCCCCGTGCGACTCGTATCCGGTCTTTTTACCGTACGAATCGTACAAGTGCCGTACGAACTGGCAATCACGATTCGCATGGGAAAAAGACCATACGAATCGCATTGGGAATAATTCCCCACACGTCCTCGGGTCGGAAAAAGTGTCCGACACGTCCTCGTACGATTTACCGTACAAACGTGAAAAGCGAAGTCCGACCGGGGAATCACGATCCGTCCCGGGCGTCCGAATGTACAACCGTATGGTGAAAAGACCATCCGCACCGAACTCCTATAACAACCATGGAGACGTCCAAACAGGTGCCCGGTACGTGCCGTACCCCCCCAGCCCCCGCATGTACGCGACGTACCCCCCTACGCGCTGGGGGTACGCACCGTACATACACGGGTGGGGGTACGACTCAAACGTACTCGGTGTACATACACGGGGGGTTCGACACGTACTCGGGTGTACATACACGGGGGGTTCGACACGTACTCGGGTGTACATACACGGGGGGGTTCGACACGTACTCGGGTGTACATACACGGGGGGTTCGACACGTACATGCGGGGGCTGGGGGGGGTACGGCGCTTACCGGGCCACCTACTCTGGTCGTTTCGCGGCGTACTTCGCATTTGCGGCACTTTTTGGGTGCCTTGAAAATATTGCCGTCCGAACTGCTGTCGGTTCGAATCATAATTCCTGGGTCGTGAAACGCTGCCTAGAAGCGTCCCGACGTCACGTCGCAGCATTCCCGGATCACATTCGTATGCATATTTTCGTCGGTCGGTGTTTTTTACGATTCGTACGGAAATGGTGTTTCCGTGCGAATCGTAATTCCATGTTTGTAATGTTTTACAACCGGGTACGAGTCGGACGGAGAATACGCTCCGACCGACGGTTCGTACCCGGTTTTTACCGGATCGTAATCGGCACCCTAGTGTATTCCTCTCAGACAGTGAGACAAAGTGGGACTATGTGTTGACAGGATGGGCCATTGGATGTGCCATCCTGGCAGGATGCAAGGGGCACAGCTCTTCCCTGCCTCACTCAAATTACGAAGGGCTGCCTCCATCACATTCACATTAACTTGCGCCAGCCTTTTTTTTACCATAGACCTCTTGGACCCTGGACAGGGAAAAGAGGGAAATATCCAGAACCAGTACCACTTCAAAGACTGGCGCCATGTATATATATTGGACCTACAGACCAGCTCTTCAGTTCACTCCTGGAAATGCTTAGGACACTCAGTTGGACTGGCTTGTATTCCGGAGAACTGTCCTGCTACTTCAGGCCTGCTTTCTACTTTAAAGGACTGCAGTGCTGCTTCCAGAGAACTGCACTGCTGCTTGAAGCCTGCCTTGTGCCCTCAGATGACTGCCTTGCTGCCTGAGGCCTGCCTTGCTGCTGGAAACCAGGACTGGCAATAGCTAGTTAGCTGGCCTTTTTTCTGAGCTACAGGGATACAACAATTTCCAGCAATCTTGAACCCGCACCTGCCAGTGGTGCCCAACCAGTCCTGGACCATTGAGGTGGTTTTTAAGATTCAAACAGCCAAAACCTGAAACTGGGGTCCACCTGATTTTGCAGAACCTCCCGCTACGTTCTTCTTCCAAGCAGCAAATTCTGTTCAGCGGCTCCTCTTGGAAAGGGTATCTGGTCTCATGGAGGCCTCATAGGCAATAACCTACATCTTCTTCCCACTTGACAATTTCACACTCTCCTCCCTATCATCATGCAAATTGAACCATTCGATCTTTTAAAAAAGCCCTGCATACGATCATGCATTTGAGAAATCCAAATTTGTTCTATCCTTCTAGTAAGTGCTCGAGGTTTGGACCTTTATTCTCGTTGTTCAATAACAGTCCAACTGAGTGTGTCAGGGGAATACTGCTGTTCCTGGAAATGCATAATTATTTTTCTGGTCAGTACACTCCATCTGATGTTGGACTAATATTTTTTCTATTTTGATCTTTACTTTTGGTTCTGCTGTGTAAGGACTAAGGGGCATATTATCAAGCCAGGAAATAAAATTATCGCCGCTTTAGCGGCAGAAAACTGCCGCTAAAACGGCGATAATGGGCTTGATAATATGCTCTATGGAATTCCCATCGAAACCCATGTTAAATGTGAAGGACGTCTAACATGGGCTTCAATTGGAATTCCATAGACAATATTATCAAGCCCATTATCGCTGTTTTAGCGGCAGTTTTCTGCCGCTAAAGCGGTGATAATTTTATCGCCTGGCTTGATAATATGCCCCCATATTTCTTTAGTATAAGTATTTGACCCGATCAGTAGGAAAGAGCCAATCAATGGTAATTAGTGTCTAAACCATACAGATACATGAACACAATGAGACTGACAAGAATCAACCTACAAAAAGTGGGTGATATATTATTTGTCATATTTCATATCGTATGATCTCTGATCCTTAATCACTTCTGTGCTCATGAGGGCCGGGAGCCGTCATGAGACACAGTGGGCGTGCTCATGACGGTTCCCGGCCATCATGGCACATGGCCCCAGAAATCCCTCTGGTGCAGGCACCAGAGGGATTTCTATTTCTCCCCTGTGACCTCGGGAGCTGGGGAAGAGCTTCCCCAGCTCCCGAGGACCCCCCCCTGTTTCAGTGAAATGACGATCAGCGCGCACATCGCTCTGACGTCATTTCACTTAAACCGAAACAGAAATGAGCCTTTAGGCTCATTTCAGTTCCACTTTCTACGTGCTCGGGGGGCTATCTCCGCCCCCTGAGCACGTAGAAAGACGGGAGAGGTATCATTGGAAAGGGGAGACTCACTCTCCCCTTTCCAATGGTACCCCTCCCCAGTGGATCCCTGCTTGGGGATTGCCCCAGGAGGGCGATCCCCCACTAGACACCAGGGAGGGTGGAGCGGCCCCTTGGGCATGGGCCTTTGCTCCCCCCAATTTTTTGCGGGTCATATTCAGTCTTTCTGCCCCCCTGGTCAGGCAGATTGGGGCAGTAGCCCCCAATCTGCCCCCTGGGGGGCAGAAAGCTCACTGGACGGCAGGGACTTTTTGTGAGAAATTAAAACGAGGGTGGGGGCTGCCCAAAACGGGCACGCCAAAGCCCCCTCCCCCAAACCACCATTACAGCCTTTCTGCCCCCCCTGGTGGGCAGATGGGGACAGTAGCCCCCAATCTGCCACCCGGGGGGGGGGGGGCTGAAAGCCCACTGGACACCAGGGATTTTTTGTGAGAAATTAAAATGAGGGTGGGGCTTCCCAAAAAGGGCACGCCAATGCCACCCCCGCCACCATTACATCCCTTCTGCCCTCCCTGGTGTGCAGATGGGGGCAGTGGCCCCTGATAAGCCTCCTAGGAGGGGAAGAAAGCCCACTTAGCGCCAGCGATTACGCTGGATTTTTTTAAGCGTGGGGGTGGGGGCAAACAAATAGCCACAGTCTTTCTGCCCCCTTGGGGGCATATCGTGGCGAACCATCCCCCCCCTGATTCCCCCCAAGGCAGCAGAAAGCCCACTAGGCACCGACTTTTATTTTGGCAATGTGCCTACATGTGGATTTTGGGCCCTAGCGCAGCTGGCACATCGGGAAACCTAGCAAACCTGTACATTTTTGAAAACTAGACACCAAGGGGAATCCAGGATGGGGTGCCTTGTCTGGCTCTCACCAGGTTCTGTTACCCAGAATCCCTTGCAAACCTAACAATTTGTCAAAACAAACACATTTTCCTCACATTTCTGTGGTGGAAACTTCTGGAATCTGAGTGGATCCACAAAATTCCACCCACCCCGCATTCCCCAAAGTCTTCAGAGAAAAATGGTGCCTCACTTGTTTGGGTGGGTCATGTACCCACATCTAGGGATGCCTACCAAACCCACACATTTCTGAAAACTAGACACCCAGGGGAATCCAGCGAGGTATGGCTTGCGTGGATCCCCAATGTTTTCCTACCCAGAATCCCCTGCAAACCTTCAAATTTAGCTGAAGAAAACAATTTTTCTCAAATTTCTGTGTGGGAAAGTTCGGGAATCTACGTGGATCCACAAATTTCCTACCACCCAGTGTTCCCCAGGTCTCCCGATAAAAATTAAACCTCACTCACGTGGGTGGGTCAAATACCCGCAACAGGCAAGGGCCCAAAACATATTGAGTATCACAAAAACCTAGTTTTGGAAGGGGGTCACCTGGGTTTTTGGCCCCGGGCTCGGTGGCCATCTTGGGAACTACCAAACCCACACATTTCTGAAAACTAGACACCCAGGGGAGACCAGCGAGGTATGACTCGTGTGGGTCAACCAATGTTTTCCTACCCAAAATCCCCTGCAAACCTCAAATGTCGCTGAAAAAAATCACTTTTTTCTCAAATTTCTGTGTGGGAAAGTTCTGGAATCTGTGTGGATCCACAAATTTCCTCCCACCCAGCGTTCCCCCAGGTCTCCCAATAAAATGGTACCTCACTCGCGTGGGTGGGTCAAGGACCCGCGACAGGCAAGGGCCCAAAACGTATTGAGGCGACATCACAAACCAACCTGGTTTTGCAAGGGGGGTGATTTAGACGGAAAGGGTATACAGTTCCTCTATTTGTATAGGAGTGTGCAGAGTACACTCATCCTTGGAATTCAGACAAAGTGGGAGGCAATGTCTAGTAAGCCTGAAAGAGTACTAGCTTGTGTAGGGTGGGGGAACCCACATTGGTGGAACTAAAACCCTCACACACCCAGCAAGCTAGGTGTCATGCTTCATCATCTGGGTTTTGCTCCTCGTCGGGTCGGCGCTGCAATTCCCGACGGGCACCCAGGAATGGGGCTCTTTGGCGGAGATCTTTTGTTCCTTGCCGAGGGTGAGTGCAAGTGAGGGCCAGGTAAGTGTAGATGTTTGTGAGTGTGGTTTAAAAAGGGGTTGGTTAGTCTGAATATATGATTTTATTCGGTCAGTAAACCACCCTATTAAAAATGAAATGAGAGGTGGTAGTCTTGACTAAATGGGTCAGGGACTACTCTACTCTGCTCAGGTGGTCAACATGTTTCATGCCTACAAGGTCAGGAGGATCCAGCGGCAATTCATCAGGACCGGTGAAATAAACTATCTACAAGATTGTGAGGGTGAGTGGCTAATTATTTACAGTGATGTCTGGATAAAAACTACCCTAGGTAAGTGTCGGAAAAACTAGACACTTCCGTTATGGAATGGCCTATAGGAAAAGGAAAGAAGAAACAAAAACAGGCCAACAGAGTACATTAAAACACACACTTAGTCATATCTATACATTTCGAAATGTGGAGCCAAGGACTCCTCCTATGCATGTTCACTGTAAAAAGCAATTTGCGCTAAACAAGAGTGATCATGCACAAGTGGATGCATAGTGCAGGTACGTGTCAAGTGATCAAATTCAAAACCACTCAGATTTCTTACGTGAATGAGATGCTCACCTAACGTATTGGAAAGTGCCACTCCAGTCGGTGCTTGGCGAGCCTCTTGGGGTGGCGTGATAGCCTACTGTGAGTAATGGTACAATTGTGAAGAGGCGAGAGGCTCATGCATTAAGGAGAAGCATGCTCCCTGATGCTATGTCCAATCAGGGCAAAGACGGCAAAGTTCCCCCCGGGAACCGCGACCGGAAAACCACCGGCCGTAGAGCGAAGCGACCCCCGGCCCCAAGCGTCTCACGGAGGAGACAGGAGGGAGCCTAAGGGCCGGACCGCTGCCACAGCCGCGGCCAGCCGCTCACCGAAAACGAGGGGGTCTCTGCTCGTGCAATAGAGTCTTACGGACGGAAAGCAACTACTTACAGTTCTGTCGCCCAAGGGTGGTTATTAGACCTACCCCGCTCCGCCGAAACCGGGAAGTGTGGTCTGCTTCCCGCTGATCAGTTAAAAGCCAATCCTGTGAGTCTAGGCGGGTACTGATTGGTCATTGGAAACTGGTGAGATAGTTCGAAAGGCAGCCTCGTCTTCAAGGGTAGCCACGGGTGCCATCTTGGAATGGGGTATAGCACTAAGTAGCAGATCGTGTAATTATCTCTAGGAGGTCAGAGGGTCCTTGAAAGAAAACAGTAAGCTACACAAAGTCGTCATCTGATGTAACCCTACCAAGAGCCTCGAATAGTCACGCTTTGTATGTGAGATCTCGTCAAGGAAAATCATATACATACAAGGGAATGCGCATCAAAACATGGTGTAGCAAAAGGTATAGCGGATCTAATTTCTGCTACTCACTTACAGGCCAAAACCGTCAGGTCTAGGAGAGTACTGATTAGGGCATTTGAAACTGACGTAATAGTTCAAACGGCAGCCTCGTCATCAAGGTTGACTACGGGCGCCATCTTGGAATGGGGTAATACGCTATGTGACAGGGTTGGAGGGTCCTTAAAAGATAACAGTGAGCTACAACTGATATATCCCTGTCAACAGCATAGCAACGTCACGAGTTGTATGTAAAATGTCGTGGATGGAGATTATATACATACAAGGGAGTGCGCATTAAAACATGTTAAGTGGCTTCGACATGTCGGTGTATGTCAGGGATATCTTATAAGGGTTGCCGGGTATGTCTGGTCACTATCACTATTATGAAATGGTGCCCCTCCCTTTCTTTTGTTTTCCTTGAGGAAAGGGACAGTAGTGAAGTGTAAGCATATTTCTAGGTCTCAATGTGTCAAGGAAACCCATGGTATGTCATCATTTAGACCCCGTGTATCAGAAGCCAATTTGTGGACCCATCTTTGTTCTAATCTGAAAAGTGTTTGTGGTGTCATGCCTGGATGTGATTCAAGAACAACCCATCGTAAGGAGTCTGCTGTATGGTGGAGATTTTTAAAATGGCAATACAATTTTGTGGTCTCCTTAGAGCATCTGATGTTACTTTTGTGCTCTGTGATGCGTGTCTTGATTGATCGTGTCGTCATCCCTATGTAATTCAATGTGCAAGGGCATTGTAACAGATAGATGCAATTCTTAGAGTTACAATTTGTATGACGTACCAATTTCCAGGTCAAGTTATCAGACAAAATCAATTCCTTGACGGTCATCGTCTGTTGGCAAGATGTGCAATTGCCACAAGGGAAATGTCCTGTGACTGGTGGAAGTCCCCAAAGAGTGGCCTGGGTATTCTGCGCTGTTTTTTTGGGTCTAGTGTGGATCAAAATGTCTTTAAGGTTTTGCGTTCTCTTAAAGGCAAACCTGGGTTGCGGTAGAGTTAGATCCCCAGCAGCTAAAATACCCCAATGTTTCTTAATGACTTTTTTCATGTTGTTGGAGGATGGGGTGAATGAAGTCACACATGTCAAGGTTTCGGTTTGTTCACGGGTCTTGGTCTCAAGTAACACCTCTCTAGGGTTGTTCCTTGCACGTTTCATGGCGTTATTGATAGTGGCGGTGGGGTACCCTCTCTCTTTTAAATTATTAGCCAGAGTATCTGCCTCTTTCTTGTAGTCCGACACAGAACTACAATTTCTCCTCACCCGGAGAAACTGGCCAAACGGTAGGTTATCCCTCAGTGCTTTGGGGTGGTGACTGCTATACAACAATAGGCTGTTCCTATCTGTTGGTTTTTTGTAGAGGCTAGTTGTTAATACTCCGGACTCCAATCTGATGTCTAGGTCCAAGAAGGCAATGTGGGAGGGAGAGATGTGGTTGGTAAATCTTAAATAGGGGTTCTGGGTATTGATCCATTGGCAGAACTCTTCACATCTGCTCAAAGACCCCTTCCAAAGGATGAGAATGTCGTCAATGAAACGCCTCCACATAATCAGACTCTCATTAAAGGGGTTAGTCGGGCTCTGAATGATCTCCTCCTCGAAGGCTGCCATGTAAAGGCAGGCTAAGCTGGGGGCAAATGTACTGCCCATAGAAGTCCCTTGGCATTGGTGGAACAATTCGTTCCTGAATTCGAAGAAATTCTCCGTCAATGCTAGGGATGCTAGGTCCATAATGAAAGACACAGGGGTGGGTGATGTCCAGTCTTCCTTACGAAGGGCCTCTTCGATCACAGTTAGGGTGGCTTGTTGTGGGATATTTGTGTAAAGTGCCTCCACGTCTAAGGTGACGAGGAGGCTGATCTCCCCATTGGGTGCCAACCCTTCTATTGTTCTTAAAATGTCACTGGTATCTTTGATATAAGATGGTATCCTTTGGACCAAGGGTTGTAGGAAGTGATCCACAAATCTGGACAGTGGCTCTAGGACCGAGCCAATCCCGGACACAATGGGCCTACCTGGGGTAGGAGAAGTTCCCTTATGGACTTTTGGCAAAGTGTAAAAATATGGTGTTACGGGATTCAGTATGTTGAGGTAATCAGACTCTTTCTTTGTGATCCACCCATTGGTCTCAGCCTCCAGCGTGAGGCTATTGATAGTGTCCTTCAGCCTGGGAGTGGGGTCTAAAGTGATCGGAGTATAGTATTTCCGATCACCTAGTTGTCTCCGACACTCTCTCTCGTAATCAAGGGTGGACTGGATGACTGTGGCCCCACCCTTGTCTGCTTGTTTGATTGTGATCGAGTGGTCATCAGCCAGGGCCCTGGCTGCATTCATTTCCTCTTTAGAGAGATTATAGAAAGTGTTAGACCTATCTCGTGTCACGGCTAGATCCTTGAGTATCGCTTTTTCAAAGGTTAGGACTTCTGGGGGGACCATGCCAGCGTTGGGAGTAAAGACTGAGGGATTGTGTAGCCCAGTGTCTGTCTGTTCTGTATCAATAACAGATTTGTTGTGAAAGAAGGCTTTTAGGCGAATCTTTCTAAAGAAACTATGCAGTTCGCATGCTTCCCTGAATTTATGAATCTTAGGTGTTGGTACAAAGCCTAATCCTTTGCGAATCACTCGTAGTTCAATGTTGTTGAGTGGTCTTTCAGAGAGGTTAATCACTAGGTCCTTCTGCCCCTGCGTTGGCTCCGGGTCTCCATCGGTGGCTGAACTTGGTCTTGCCACTGGACATGTTGTGTTCCTCGCCTTCGCCCTCTTCCTCTGCCCCAGCCTCTGCCTAAAAAAGGTTGGGGGTTGGTCCCTGGGTAGAATTGGGGAGGGCATGGGGGAAACATCGGGTATTGCCAAAATTGAGTTTGTGGTGGTGGACCTGGGAATATTGGTTCCCCTCGATTGTAGAAGGGACGGTTGTTCCTTCTTCTCTGGTTAGGAATATCCCAACTACCAGAGCTCGAATTGCTGTTGTTGGAACCCCTCCTGCCATTATTGCTATATTCTTCGTCGCTGGAATAATTGTTCCTGTTAGGTGTAAAGTCTGGTTTCAGGTAGGGGAAGATTTTTTCCCTGTCGAACTTCGAGGTGTCCTTCTGCAGCTTAGCTATCTTCTGTTTGAGAAGATACTCCCTATTCTCCGTTATTTCTGAGTTGATCTCAGCTAACTTGGTTTTATAAGTGCTGTTGGGCACTGCAGATTTCATATTAGACTCTGCGGTTTGTATCCGTAATAACAAAGCATCAGCGAGTCTTTTCGCAGTGTTAATTATAAGGACTAGGAGGTCACGAGTACATTTCCAAGAGACTGAAGACCAGTCTTTCTTGAATGGGGGATCCTCCAGAAATAAACGGGGAAAGATGTTCACGATCAGTCCATTGGGGGCAATGTTAGCCCTCAAATACTCAGTCATAACAGCTCCATGCATAGTTATTCTGAGCCATTCTTTTTTGAGGGATACCAAGTTAGACCAGTCATCTGAGTGGGACACGTTTGCTGTTGCACCGTCTACTCCTAGGAGTGACGGTGTTCTGAGGATGTCTGAGACCGCATCCTCGCCATAGCTAATCCCTAATTCTCCATCCATTGTGTGGAAAACGGGGAACAATGGCCACTAACCCAATGTCGGGGATTAGTCTGTTGTGGGGTGGGCCTACCAGTGTAAATTGACACTGTAGGTAACCTCAGTATTTTCCTACGGTTTTCCAACCGCGCAAGGAATCACAATCAAATGAAGGAAAAATAAAAAAGCGGGTGGGCTATATTTAACGAGGTCCAGTATACAGGCCCTGAAGTGATTTAGACGGAAAGGGTATACAGTTCCTCTATTTGTATAGGAGTGTGCAGAGTACACTCATCCTTGGAATTCAGACAAAGTGGGAGGCAATGTCTAGTAAGCCTGAAAGAGTACTAGCTTGTGTAGGGTGGGGGAACCCACATTGGTGGAACTAAAACCCTCACACACCCAGCAAGCTAGGTGTCATGCTTCATCATCTGGGTTTTGCTCCTCGTCGGGTCGGCGCTGCAATTCCCGACGGGCACCCAGGAATGGGGCTCTTTGGCGGAGATCTTTTGTTCCTTGCCGAGGGTGAGTGCAAGTGAGGGCCAGGTAAGTGTAGATGTTTGTGAGTGTGGTTTAAAAAGGGGTTGGTTAGTCTGAATATATGATTTTATTCGGTCAGTAAACCACCCTATTAAAAATGAAATGAGAGGTGGTAGTCTTGACTAAATGGGTCAGGGACTACTCTACTCTGCTCAGGTGGTCAACATGTTTCATGCCTACAAGGTCAGGGGGATCCAGCGGCAATTCATCAGGACCGGTGAAATAAACTATCTACAAGATTGTGAGGGTGAGTGGCTAATTATTTACAGTGATGTCTGGATAAAAACTACCCTAGGTAAGTGTCGGAAAAACTAGACACTTCCGTTATGGAATGGCCTATAGGAAAAGGAAAGAAGAAACAAAAACAGGCCAACAGAGTACATTAAAACACACACTTAGTCATATCTATACATTTCGAAATGTGGAGCCAAGGACTCCTCCTATGCATGTTCACTGTAAAAAGCAATTTGCGCTAAACAAGAGTGATCATGCACAAGTGGATGCATAGTGCAGGTACGTGTCAAGTGATCAAATTCAAAACCACTCAGATTTCTTACGTGAATGAGATGCTCACCTAACGTATTGGAAAGTGCCACTCCAGTCGGTGCTTGGCGAGCCTCTTGGGGTGGCGTGATAGCCTACTGTGAGTAATGGTACAATTGTGAAGAGGCGAGAGGCTCATGCATTAAGGAGAAGCATGCTCCCTGATGCTATGTCCAATCAGGGCAAAGACGGCAAAGTTCCCCCCGGGAACCGCGACCGGAAAACCACCGGCCGTAGAGCGACGCGACCCCCGGCCCCAAGCGTCTCACGGAGGAGACAGGAGGGAGCCTAAGGGCCGGACCGCTGCCACAGCCGCGGCCAGCCGCTCACCGAAAACGAGGGGGTCTCTGCTCGTGCAATAGAGTCTTACGGACGGAAAGCAACTACTTACAGTTCTGTCACCCAAGGGTGGTTATTAGACCTACCCCGCTCCGCCGAAACCGGGAAGTGTGGTCTGCTTCCCGCTGATCAGTTAAAAGCCAATCCTGTGAGTCTAGGCGGGTACTGATTGGTCATTGGAAACTGGTGAGATAGTTCGAAAGGCAGCCTCGTCTTCAAGGGTAGCCACGGGCGCCATCTTGGAATGGGGTATAGCACTAAGTAGCAGATCGTGTAATTATCTCTAGGAGGTCAGAGGGTCCTTGAAAGAAAACAGTAAGCTACACAAAGTCGTCATCTGATGTAACCCTACCAAGAGCCTCGAATAGTCACGCTTTGTATGTGAGATCTCGTCAAGGAAAATCATATACATACAAGGGAATGCACATCAAAACATGGTGTAGCAAAAGGTATAGCGGATCTAATTTCTGCTACTCACTTACAGGCCAAAACCGTCAGGTCTAGGAGAGTACTGATTAGGGCATTTGAAACTGACGTAATAGTTCAAACGGCAGCCTCGTCATCAAGGTTGACTACGGGCGCCATCTTGGAATGGGGTAATACGCTATGTGACAGGGTTGGAGGGTCCTTAAAAGATAACAGTGAGCTACAACTGATATATCCCTGTCAACAGCATTGCAACGTCACGAGTTGTATGTAAAATGTCGTGGATGGAGATTATATACATACAAGGGAGTGCGCATTAAAACATGTTAAGTGGCTTCGACATGTCGGTGTATGTCAGGGATATCTTATAAGGGTTGCCGGGTATGTCTGGTCACTATCACTATTATGAAATGGTGCCCCTCCCTTTCTTTTGTTTTCCTTGAGGAAAGGGACAGTAGTGAAGTGTAAGCATATTTCTAGGTCTCAATGTGTCAAGGAAACCCATGGTATGTCATCATTTAGACCCCGTGTATCAGAAGCCAATTTGTGGACCCATCTTTGTTCTAATCTGAAAAGTGTTTGTGGTGTCATGCCTGGATGTGATTCAAGAACAACCCATCGTAAGGAGTCTGCTGTATGGTGGAGATTTTTAAAATGGCAATACAATTTTGTGGTCTCCTTAGAGCATCTGATGTTACTTTTGTGCTCTGTGATGCGTGTCTTGATTGATCATGTCGTCATCCCTATGTAATTCACCAATGTGGGTTCCCCCACCCTACACAAGCTAGTACTCTTTCAGGCTTACTAGACATTGCCTCCCACTTTGTCTGAATTCCAAGGATGAGTGTACTCTGCACACTCCTATACAAATAGAGGAACTGTATACCCTTTCCGTCTAAATCACTTCAGGGCCTGTATACTGGACCTCGTTAAATATAGCCCACCCGCTTTTTTATTTTTCCTTCATTTGATTGTGGTTTGCAAGGGGGGTCCCATGAGTTTTTGGGCCGGGGCTCGGCGGTCATCTAGGGAAACCTATCAAACCCACACATTTCTGGAAACTAGACACCCGGGGAGTCCAGCGAGGTATGGCTTGTGTGGGTCCCCCAGCATTCTCCTACCCAGAATCCCCTGCAAACCGTAAATTTCGCTGAAAAAATCACTTTTTTCTCAAATTTCTGTGTGGGAAAGTTCTGGAATCTGCGTGGATCCACAAATTTCCTCCCGCCCAGCCTTCCCTAAGGTCTCCCGAGAAAAATGGTACCTCACTTTTGTGGGTAGGCATAGTGGCTGCAACAGGAAATGGACCAAATCATACTGTGGAGAGTTCAAAATTACCTGGAAGAAAACGACCTGGTTTTGGGGGGGTCACCTCAGATTTTGTCCCCGGGCAACGCGGCCATCTTGGGAAAGTACCAAACCCAAACATTTCTGAAAACTAGACACCCGGCGGAGTCCAATGAGGTATGGCTTGCGTGGATCCCCCAACGTTTTCCTACCCAGAATGCCATGCAAACCTCAAATTTAGCCTGAAAAAACACCTTTTCCATATATTTTTGTGTGGAATCACCGTGCCGGCACAAATTTTCTACCCCACAGTGTTCCCCTGAGTCTCCCGAGTAAAACGATGCCTCACTTGTGTGGGTGGGGCAAGGGCCTGTGACTGGGAAGAGCCCAAAACATAGGGAATAAGGGTATAGCACCGAGAATTCTCAGCGCTACATTTAAAAAAAAAATAAGTTTTCAGCCAATTCTGCATTGGACAGCCACACAAGTGAGGTAACATTTTACTAGGGACACTAAGGAGAACTCAGCATGATTCCATGGTATAATCCAGAAAAGCTTTGCTGTCCATCCAGAACCGCAGCACGAATCCGGTGTAGTTCCACCACACCGAAGTCGTACTGCGGTTTTGAACTCGGGTTGACGCTGTCTCTTAAGGACCACAGGTTTTGAAGGAACCCATTGTCCATTATACAGTGAAGCTTTTCTGGATTATACCACGAATTCATGCTGAGTTTACGGAAGGACGTGTTGGCTCCGTCTCTTAAGGGTCAATGGTTTTGAAGGAACCCATTGTCTATTATACCGCAAAGCATTTCTGGATTTTATCATGGTGATGAGCGGATGCTGCTGCACTGTCACTGGAAGCTAACAGAGGCCTCAGACACCCCACTTCTTAAAATAGTATTCCAGGTTGCCCCCCCACACATTCCCAATCCTATAGAGGACTCTCTGAGGTATTGTCCAATAACACTCTTTCACAAGGGGTCGAAATGTCGACGTATTGAAGAAGATATCCCAAACCAACATTTCACATAGTGATGCCTAAGGATAAGGCTTTATGTGTTAAATAATGGGTCAAGTTATTGCAGATGCATATTGAATATTTCTTTCACCCTCTCCCCTATCATTTGTACTATAAATTTTGACTGTTGTTTCCTGTATATTACACAGTATATGTTTATGTGTTTAGATGTGTTTTATTGTATACATTTGTATGTATTAAATATGATCTGACAAATAATATATCATCCACTTGTTTTAGTTTAATTTTTGTCAGTCTCACTGTGTTCAGGTATCCGTATGATTTAGAAACTAATTACCATTGATTGGCTCTTTCCTACTGATCAGGTCAAAACTAATGGTGGAGTAAGACTTTCAGTTACAGTTCTGAAAATGCCACTTTAAGAAAGGTGACATTTTCTTGCCTTAGCCATTTGATGCCTGCTGCCTGCCTGGGCACATGAATGGGTGTAGTTGGCAGCTGGGCTTTTTTTTGTTCCTTTTAGACAATCATGCACAATGGAAGCTTAGGTGTGACTGGATTGGCTATCACTGGTAGTATGGGATGGAGGAGCTGGGCCCTGCCTCGCTTACACCTGAATAGGCACTGTCCTGTCTCCACACAAAGGGCTGCGAACCCCAGGTAGTTAGTCTGGAGCCAGGGCAGGGAAGGTAGAACATCTGTGCACTTCAAAGGCATGCCTCTATAAAATTCAACCCACTTCAAAGTCAAAATTGTGTATAAAAGAATGACCTCAGACACCACCACTTCAGTACACTTCTGGACATGTGAATACCTTCCCAGGAAGAAGGACTGCTGTGCTTCCGAAGGGCTGTCACTCTACTAGACTGCTTTTCTGCTGGAATTGCTACCCTGCTGTGCATCGCTACTACCTGCTGCCCTCTTGCCTGTGCAAA
Organism: Triturus cristatus; assembly: GCF_964204655.1. NCBI lineage: Eukaryota > Metazoa > Chordata > Amphibia > Caudata > Salamandridae > Triturus > Triturus cristatus. The sequence goes on along the minus strand of NC_140593.1, from coordinate 257,017,662 downwards.
AATGTCTTGATCAGCATCTCTTAAACCCAGCACGAAGAACCCAGAGTAGCTCCAAGGGCTAGTTGACTGACCTCCTGATCTGATAGTCTCAGGGAAATAACACAGTTCCAAACTCCTTCCACCTGGACTCTGACAACTGTGAGTCTACCCTGCCAGGTGGTGACACCCTAGTCCTGGACCCTTGGAAGTGGGCCTAAGGTGCATGCCAGCAAAACCGACACATCTTCTCTGCTGAGTGGAGCATCCCCAAGCAGAACCGATGCATCTCCTCAGCTGAGCGGAGCATTCCCAAGCAGAACCAAAGCATTGCAGCTGCTGAGTGGATTGGACCCATAGCAAAGACTTGCGTAACCCCCGCAGTGCTCGAAACCAACGCATTGCCCCCGATGGCACAGCAGATCCACAGCCAAGGCCTTCGCATCTCTTGTTGATGGCAGCCTCGCATCCCCAAAGCTGGAATTTGCATTGCAAGCCCTGTGAACAGGATCCTGGATGAGAATGCAACAGGACCTCACACCACAGGCTTGCCACATCTTGGAAATGATGCACCACTGGGACTGTGCAATGTGTCTTCGGCTGAGATCCACAAAATGCTCCACAACCAGGATTTAAGGTACTTTGTTTAGCAAGCCCAATGGCGTCCCTGTAGCCAGCTCCCCACTCCATTATGATTGGCCTGAACTTGTGCCTTCATCTCAGTCCTGCGTGACCAGAGATCCACAGTTGGAGCTTTGTGCTTTTTTTGTCACTATTTTTACTGAAAATTGAATATCTCCGGTTCTACTAATTAGATTTTTGTTGTTTTGGCATAGTATAATTCATTTTTAGGTCTCGCCTATGCAGCGCGGATGCGATACATAGGAAAAGACCTTTAGCAATCGCTTCAGCTTTGCTGTCAAAAACGTGCACGCATTGCATTGCTTTGAATGCAATGCGTGCACTTTTGGCGATTCCCTTGCGGGAGCGAGCTTTCAAACCATGTGTTAATTACTAACATATGGTTCCTACTCGCTCCCGCAAGGGAAACAGGTGCAGGCCCCCTCTTCTCTCCCCTTCCCCTGCTGCCTCCTCCTCTCCTCGTCTTTTTTTTCCCTTCAGTGCGAGGCGCGCGCTTGTTAGCAGCTGATATCTACACATATAAACAGTTGTCAAAAAGGGAAAAAAACAAACTGACAAGATACCCAGTTAGTGTGAAATCAATTTTGCGCACTGCCCATTGTGATATAACTTTTTCGCAAAAAGGGGAACATTTAGACTCGCATAGGCGATGTCCTTCCCTATTCTGATGAGGAAAATAAAATTCATGGCCATTCAGTAATGCAAGACTGGTGTGGTTTGTAGTATAGTTATCCACAAAAGGAAGAGCGTCAGGTATTTTCTCATAAACCTTCCCCACTAACGCTCATCCTTTCACCTGCCTGGGCGCTTAAAGCCCCCTGACCAAAGCCGCACTTCAATTGGGTAGACAAGCAATCGCCCTCCACATACGTGTTGATTATATTATCAGAGTGTGCCCAAGAAAAGGCAGCTGCAGCATGGAAGACTGACAGCGACTATGACAGACAGTAAATCAGAACCCTGCTCCGATGAACGCTCCACCTAGCCCCTAAAACACCTTCCGATGGCAGAAGAGAAACTAAGGGCAACACGCATGCCTGCAAGCCTGTCAAATCCAGTTACGTATCCAGCGACAGACCCTTCCCACTCCACCTCTCCCCTCACTACCTCCCAGCCCCCAGCTCTCTCTCTAAACACACACCATGGTTACTGGGCAGGAGCGCATGAAACAGACTGGCTCTTTTTCTTTTAAATTGAGAACTCACAAATTCCATGTTGAACAGCTTTAACAACTCTTTATTACAGCTTTGCTCTGTGGCTGCTTTTAGAGCTTCTGCAGCACCAACAACCACAAACAGGAAGAACCAGCTCTGACTAGCTTTTTTTATTTTCTCCATTTAGCACTGCCTCAGACCTTGTCACGTGACGCGTTCCATAAAGGCTTCACGTAAACACTACTTTCAAAAAGAGCTCCTTCCTCTGTGGTCATAGCTGTGTTTCAACTGCAATCCGGGGACTGGGTTCAGCAAAGAAGTGCAGTTTGTTACATTTAAAAGAATCCTTGGATAGTTTTTCTTGCGTAGGAATAAATGATACATTAGTAAACGCTAAAAGGAGAAAAGTTGTCCTTGCGGGTTATTCCTGGAACTTAACATTTACAAAATACTGTTTGACATTTCACATTCTTAAGGACAGATCGTGGGGACAGTGCCATGCATGTGCGTGTATTTTTTGAATGTGCAGACAATAATTAAGTGCGATTCATCTGTATATACAATTGTTAAACGTCACTGTTTGCATTCCACCATAATTGTATTGAATTTAAAAACGTGCTTACATTTCAGGGACAGGATACACAAGCTAATTGCATTTTATCGAATGTTTGTTGCTATTCTTAAAACAAAAGTATGTATTGTTCACTATTTACCACAAAATGTACAGAATCACCTGACGCCTATCTTGTGGAATGATAGTTATCGATGTAGTGTTATGGGCCCTAGGCCCACATGCTGCTGAAATCACGACACAGACAACTGGCCTGGAGCACGTGCACCCGGGGCCTTTTATTTGCAGGGTCACGTCACTCGCGACGCCTGTGATGGATGGGTGTGGGGTGCATGTGTGTCCACTCCCACAAGGGAGTGGCTGACTAACTGTCTGCTGAGACACTAGAACGTGTACAACACGACACTACATTCCTCCCAGACTTTATTCAAAATAAAAAAAAGTCCAGCTTCTGGAAACAAACTATTCACATAGGACACCACACAGTCTCATGGGCCTGAGAGGCAGTCCGCAGGACAATAGTGTACAGGTGCAGCTGTGAGCACCCGAGCATCTCAGCACACGTCCATAATTTAGCCAGAGTCTACTGGGCACGAACGATGCATCGATGGAGTACAGATTCCTTGACAGCCTGTCAGTCAGATCAATGTCCTCACACACACTGATGGCTGAGCTAGCGTGCTCTGGTGGCAATGCTGTTGGTGTCTGTCAACTAAAATATGGTGCATCACGAGCGTCGGTGGAGTCTTTCTGCAGAGTCTTCGCTTGATTGTGTCTGGGCACTAGGATGACCAATTTGCCAGAGCTGGAATGGCGGCAATGATGTTCAGGACGTTATCCCCTGAAGCTGCGGTGCCTCCCGGTACCTTGTCGCTGGAGCCGCTTCTCGACGATCTCTCGTGCAAGGATCCCTGGGAGCAGGATGTTCTTGAGGCCCTTGTGCAGGGCTGCTTGTGGGCCGCCTGGGGGCCGATGCAGGAATACTGATGGGATCCGCCGACGTTGTTTGGGCAGCCGCCCGAGTGTGTGAGTTAACGGATGGTGGGCTTGCCATTAGGACACATGAGCACATGGCACACGGCCATGTGCTCATGTGTCCTAATGGACACATGAGCACATGTGAATACCGAAGTGAGTAAGTGTCTTCTGTGAATACCAAAATGAGTAAGTGCCTTCTGTGAATACGAAAATGGTAGTAAATTTAGGATTTTGTCTTAAGTTAGTTCTGTGAATCGGGCCCTTGGTCTCTCATTTCGATGGGTGTGCATCAGTCTCTTTGTTCTTCTCCAGGTGCAAGACTCCACTCTGGTGATGGTGTCGCTCCTTGGTGGGATGGGGTTATGCACATCTGTGTATGTGCCTTTACAGGGTGATCCATCTACATTCTGTGACGCTTGATAAATCAAAGCGCATTGGACAGCAGTCTACGGGGGGATGCCTAGCTCTTGAAAAAGAAACGACAGCCCATTTAAAGTGAGGAATTACCTGTTGGCAGGTTAAAAGGGTATATTAAGACCACGGGTGGAGAGTATGTCATGGCAAACTTACTTGGATTCTGTGTGACATGTGGATAGTCGCAGAGTCATCACTCTGAGCTTGACTTGAATGGTAACCAGGGGGAGGGGGTGCGGCTGGAGTTCCTACTTTCTTTTGTATGTATGTGTGCACGTGGCATTGTTATAGGAGCAACCTAGCATTAAGGCAACGGAATGCTTCACAAAGAAAAAGACACAGCCTCAATTAGAAAATAAGCATTGGCATAGCCAATAGGTCTCACCTTTGGGACATTATAAGTGTTTATCCATTCAACAGTTGATGTTGCACGAAGGATATTGTGCTGCATAATTAAATACTTATAAGGTCCCAAAGGCGAGACCTATTGGCTATGCCAATGCTTGTTTTATCACATACTGTTTTTACTACACTCTTGCTTATTTTTTTATTTTGATATATAGTTTTGTCAGAGATGCAATGGATTACACAGCACATGAACCTATATTATTTCAGAATGTCAGTGCATACAAGATTTTGGATGCTAATCTATTTTTCTATCTATTAATTACTACTAGGCAATCAGGAAACACTGGAAGCCCCCACTACCACCTGAATCACACGAATGGTGGAAACAAGGTGTGAGATGTCTTCAGTGTGAGCTAACACATGATATACATCGATGGGACAATGATACAAATCCCAGTAGGAAAAAGATTGGGAAACAATGGAAAACAGGAAACAGTGGAAAAGTAAAGGAAACTGTGCTCTAAACACATGTAAAAATGGCAAATACCAATAATCTAGGTGTAAACTATATCAAAGTGGAATTATCCTGTTTTGAGGCACACCTTGATCATATTAACTTGGGGCAGGCAAGTTAGTATGGAATTAAATGTAGAATATGAATAGTGTATTAAAAAAAACCAATTATCATTTGCTCTTGAAGTACCCGATGAATTAATACATTCCTAAAACAATAGACATGGGTAACAGATTCCTTTGTGACTGTGTGGATGATCATGGGCCTATCACTGCATCATGGAGGAATGCTGTTATTTGTGAGTGGCTTAAAATGAACAGTGTGCAAAATTAAGTAAAAGTGCAAAAGTTCATTCTCATATTCGGATTGAAAGGAATAGGCAGGGCATAGGACATTTACCAAAAATATTTATTCTGCAGAAAATGCCTAATTAAATACAAGCTGTTCATAGTTTTTGGTTTTTACACCGAAATAGCATCTCTGCAGTACTAGGCTGAAAATCATTTTGAAGTACTCATCCACAGAAGATACACTGCAAGCATAAGTGATTAACTAGAACAGTTGACTATGGAGCACATCAAAAATGCTGTTCCACCAAGGTCATGGGTCAGACACATGCCGAGGTACTAAAGGAGGATAAACTACAGAATGTGCTGCAATGCCACAGCAACACCAGCTCGTGCACTATCTAAGTAGTGAATTACAATTAGTTACTGGCTTTGAGGTCAATAATTTCGTTAGCACAAGCACGGTGATCCTCTCGAACTGCTGTGTGATACTGGGTTCCATGTATTTCCACCTATCACTTTATCGCAGCATCTACTTTGATTTACTTCTACATTTACAATCTAAGTATTAATTGTAATTACCCTCACTACATCGACTCCACTACACCAACTTTCCATTATAGCAAAACAACTCTGGAGCAGGACCACAACTCTGGGACTCCCTCCTGTAGGAGAGCAGGATCTCCTTCACATGTTTACCCCCACTTTTTGCTGGTGTTTCACTGTTTCTCGACTTTAGACAGGTTGGGACCCTGCTATTCAGGGCCCCAGCCTAGCTGCTTCCTCTCTAAAATGATTCCATGTACTTTAGGTACAGTTCAGATTGGATCCGAGGTGCCCTTATAAGTCCCTAGTATATGGTATACTATGTACCCAGGGCATAGGTCTCCCAGAGGCCTACCAGGGGCTGGAGCATGTATTATGCTACCCCTGTAAAGCCACCCAAAATGACACCACAGGTCTGCTACTGTAGCCTCGGTAAGGTGGTGCATGCACCCCTTACTGTGATATAGGCTACCTATATCACCATGTATATACACACAAATAAACCTATAAGTCACTTTTGCATACAGGGAGGTGCCTCAAAAGGGGGTTGGTTAAAGCCCTTTTGAACTTTCGTTTGGTCACCCTGTCAGGGGTCCATTGTGTCTGGTTAAGGAAGGATGGGAGTTACCTTTGAAGCCCCCCAAACAGGACATAGTGGACTACGTACTTGGTATCCGCTCGAGGATGGCTGAGTATATGAAAAAGGCAACCAAAAACCTTGAGGCTAGCCAGGAATTACAAAAAACCTGGCATGACCAAAAGGCTGTACTGACTGTCTACCAGCCAGGACAGAAACTGTGGGTATTGGAGCCTGTGGCCCCAGCAGCCCTCCAGAACAAATGGAGTGGTCCCGATACAATTGTTGAACAGAAAGCGGAAGACACCTACTTGGTAGACCTTGGAACCCCTAGGAGTCCCCACAGGGTACTTCATGTCAACAGACTAAAACCACATGTTGACAGGGCAGACATGGGCTTGCTCATGGCTACTGATGAAGGACAGGAGGAAGAGAGTGACCCACTCCCTGTGAAGTACTGGGATTTTAAAGCCCAGCGGTGCAGGGGAACACACCCTAAGACTTCGGGTTCTTCCTGTTTCAGACCTACAGAAACACAGAGTCTTCTGGGTGAAGTCAAAGATCGATTTATTGGCTGCAGACCAATTACAGGTATCCGAGAAGTACAACACAATGTATGTTCTCAGGAGACTGCTTAAACTTACAGAAACGGCCTTCTCCTTATATACAAAATATCATGCTTCAGGCACACATTCCTTGTTTTACGATATGGTCATTCACATGTATTCATTACAAACGAAAAGGCAGAGTCATGATGACCATCCCGCATTCCAGTTAAGCCAGCCCACAATTATTTACCCAGCGAGGCTCAGATCCCACATCAGATATCAACCGACCCCAATAAACACGGGCATCTCCTGTTTGTAAAACAAGCCATAAAGCAGGAAGAGTCAGGTGTGAAAGAGATTAGCCGGAGGCTTGTGTGGGATGAAAAGGCTTTATGGTGTATCAAACCCTGATGCTAATCACAGGTGGCCGTAGGACGGGGAGCTCGTGGGACCGGACTGACCTGGGGGCAGCGGAGCCAAGCTGCACAGGTCACAGAAAAGTCAAACAGAAAGCACATGTGTTCTAAAGGCCCATACTTGTTTGTAATGTATAGCCTATGTGAGGGCAACCATAAGATGGCCACCGCTCCAAGATGGAACCCACGAAATCAATATGTAATGTCGTATACATAATGCATTTATCGATGAAATGTTATGCAAAGCACTTGTACATACCGCATTGACCATTCGCGGTTCGCTAATACCGGAATAGACAGGGGTAGGGCCCTGCCTCCTACGCGGTCCCAAATTTTAAAGTACCACAGACCCTCCTTTTGCCCTTACATAGGCAATAACTATACTCATTTCAATCCGAGTCTAGGTCTATATTCATGAAGTCATGGAGATGTTGTTGTAGCATCATCCTATTACTTAGCTCGTCCCTCGATACAGGTTTCCTTACACATAATGTAGCACAGAGGCCACATATCGCAGGAGCACACTGTATACACAGACAGAACAGGAAAAGAATGGCTAAGATCATTCCAATGACCATCAGAATTTTCCAACCCCAGGCAGATATCAGTTCCCAGAACCATCCCACCAGTGACCAATCTCCTTTATCCACGTGTATAGATTCGGATATTTTATGCAGTTTGGAGATGGCTTGATACACTGTTGGAGCGTTATCTGGTATGAAAATGCAACAACTAGATTGGATGACCTTACATACCCCACCGCGGTCTGCAAGTATGACGTCTAGAACCATACGGTTCTGCAAAGTCATGAGGCGATCCGCTTGGAGCTCAGCTGTCAAATTACCAAGGGCACCAGCCGTTACATTAACAGTGGATTCAACCACACGAGTCAGTTGTCTCAGCTTCCTACTATTGACCATAGGTCCCCAAAACGGCAGGAAACCCAAAAAGAAGTCTCCTGCTTCCTGACCGGCAGTATCCTCCTTACTAATCACGCCTCTTACAACTCTGGTCTTGTGATAATCAGAGGCAGCAGTAAATGTTGGCGGTAGCAAATTTGCAATATAACATGTGCCCGAGAAATCAGGGGGCAACCATGTATATGCTCGGTCATTGCAGACAAAATATGTGCCCTTGGCAGCCAAAAACGCAGGGGAAAACTGCGATGGAAAAGTGTACGTTTCAGTACAGTCACTTCTCCCCAGTTGAGCTCTTGGATTCTGACCATTACCTTGTAAACAGAACCGACCGATGTGGGGTACGACCCAAATTGGGGATGTGATTTTTCGCTGCCTTTCACCCAGACTAATGCTATACCCCGTCGCGTTCCAACCTACATAAGCTCGCAATTCATCCTTGGGGATAGATGAGTATGCGTCGATATCTCTGCTCATATCGGCGACTCCTTTCATTAAGGCTTTATTATTTGTGCTAGGTCTGATGGAACGCGGTTGTCGCGGGGAGTACGCATCTAATGCAAAAAGAAACATGGTCTGGAATGCCCATGACGATCCATTGTAACTAAACGGCAGCACTAGATAAGGAATACCCTTGTTAATGGTATGTGGCATTAAACCACACACCCAGCAATTGGTTGTATTCATGACTAGTTGGTGCTGGTGCAGGAGCTGAATAAACGAGTTGTTTACAAACTCTGATCGTCTAGCTTGTTCGTGTTCAGGCAGAGGGTGGAAAGAGTGCAAGGAGGCAGTAGGAGGAGGTATAGGCTGTACAGTGGGTGCAATGGGCTCCTGAGAGGAGAAGAATACAAATCCTACAGTAAACACCATCATACTACATAGTATAAACAAACATAATAATACAAAACGTTTGCTCTTCATTATTTTACATATTTTCGCTTTAAAGTTCATTTCCTCAGCGAGTCTCTCCATCTTAAAAAACTCCATCCTCTAATCGTGCCGCTCGCGGCGGGTGAGTATCTTCCGCTAAGGGGTACGCCTGTCAGTCCAGGGAACGCCCTAGACCAACCAGAACCGTTGACCTAACGTCTTCGGCCTGTACCCCAAAGTCTTGTCACCGCGACCCTGTGGCTGAACCCGGATGGTGGTTCGAAAAACAAAAATCAAGAAAGTCCTTCAGATGGGAGAGCTATAATATCAAAAATAGTAAGGGAAGGGAATTTTTATTTGTCCATAGGCCTTGGTCTCAGGTTGTAGCGGTTTCTGCCAGCTACTGTCTGGTCTTGAAACAAGAGTTCAGGCTCTGTGGTGTCCAATCGAATTAACGGTGGCACAGCCTCTTGCAAAATATCGTCACTCTCTTGTTCTGAAGCTGTGCCTCTTACGCGTGCATCACTAAATGGTACAAAACGGGGTACAGTGTCTGTTTCAGAATCAGCGATACCCTCCTGGACCCACTGGTCATATGGTAGAGGCAAAGGGATCCGCTTGCAGTGGGCGCCATGAATCCAATTCTTCTTCCCTTTTACTCGAAACGCTGACCTTGTCAACAGAAGTACGAGGTGAGGGCCAATCCAACGGGGCTCATCGTTGCTCTTTCGCTGGAAGTTCCTCACGAGAACCCATGTGCCAGGGTCGATAGGGTGTCCTGGAGCTTCAGAGGCCTGGGGCAGAGTATCATGCACCTGTTGATGTAAAACACGCAATTTAGCCGTCAATTCATACAGATAGTCAAGCAGTACTGGATGTTCGATTTCGCTGAATTTTGTCGGTCTTGGCACACCCCATACATTGGCCGGGTGGCCAAAAACCACCTCATATGGATTAAGTCCCTCTCGTCATTCTGGTGGATAGGAGTGCTAAAGGCAGAGCTTCAGGCCATTTAAGGCCCGGAGCTCGCCTGGATTTTGGCTAGTTTTAGCTTCAGAGTGCCGTTGTAGCACTCTACTAATCCAGCTGATTGGGGGTGATTTGCAGCATGAAATTTTTGCTTTATCCCTAACCCCTCACACACATTCTTCATCACTCAACCCACAAATTCACTCCAATTATCACTCCACACGATTCTTGGCATTCCAAACCTAGGAAAACATTCTTTAACAAGGGCTTTGGCCGTGGATAAAGCAGTGTTGTCTTTTAGAGGATATGCTTCTATCCATTTTGAAAAAGCGCAAACAACAACCAGTACATATTTCAAGTTGTTGCACCTTTCCATGTGGATAAAATCTAGCTGCAAAACTTCAAATGGATATGATGGAGGCGCAAAATGACCAGCTGGAGTTGGGGTTCCCCTACCAGGCTTGTATTTCAAACATACCATACAATTCTTGACCACATTCTCTGCACACTTGGGAATTCCAGCATTCTGCCATACTGGAGCCAACAACTTACAGATTCCTTTCATACTGATATGTGCCATTCCATGTGCCATAGTAACCACTGGAAGCATATATGCATCAGGTAACAACCATCGCCGGTGTTCTGACAAATCCACCCAACAACCATTCTCATCCAATTTACCCGCACTTTCTCTCCACTTGCTCAACTCTTTCTCTGTGGCTTCAGCTTGAAGGGACTTCACACTCTCTATCGTGTCTTCACACATTCCAACATCACCAACCCATCTTGCAGGGCCTGCAACATACATTCGAGTCTTCACATCTTTTGCTGTTTCTTTCGCGATTTCGTCAGCAAATGCATTACCACGACCAACATCATCAGTGACTTTCTTGTGCGCACTGCATTTCATAATCGCAACTTGTAACGTTAGGGTCAGTGACTCAAGGAGATCATTCACCAACTTGCCATTCTGAATTTTAGCTCCATGCGAAGTCAGGAACCCACGTTCTTTCCACAATCGCCCAAAACTATGCGCCACGCCAAAGGCGTACTGACTGTCAGTATATATGTTCACTTTCATTCCTTCAGACAACACGCATGCTCTTGTAAGGGCAATCAATTCTGCTGCTTGAGCTGAATTATGTGGCACTCGTGCAGTTTCAACAATCGTGTGCAAAGTCGTGATAGCATATGCAGCAGTCGTATCACCATTCGGAAGCTTGAAGCACGAACCATCCACCCATAAGGTACCATCACACTCAGTCAGGGGAGTATCTTTAAGATCCACTCTCCCTTTTGTCTCTTCTTCTGTTCTGAACAGACAATCATGCTGCTCAATCTCATCTATGTTTGCTGGAATCGGCAATAATGTAGCTGGATTCAACGTGTTGCATCTCTTTATGTGTATATGATTTGTTAACAGTGTCAATTCATATCCTGACAATCGCGCACTAGTTAAGTGCTGTGTCTTGGTCCTGTTTAACAATGTGTCCACAGCATGTGGAACCATTACAATCAATGTATTATCCATCACTAGTCCAGCAGACTGTCGAATAGACATAGCTGCTGCGGCTGTAGCTCTCAAACAACTTGGCAATGCCCTAGCTACTGGGTCCAAGGTTGACGAAAAATATGCGCATGGACGCGGTCTGTCGCCAAAAGGCTGTGTTAATACTGATAATGCGCAACTGTCTTTTTCATGAACATACAATGTAAAAGTCTTACTGTAGTCAGGGGTACCCAACACAGGAGCTGAACATAATGCATCACGCAATTCCAATAAACTTTTCTGACACTCTTCAGACAATGGGATAGGATTCGGTGTGTCTTTACATGTTAGTGCTAACAAAGGTTTTGCCAGCAAAGAAAAATTCGGTATCCAATGCCTACAGTATGAAGTGATGCCCAAGAAGGCACGCACTTCTCTCTGTGTTCTTGGCACGCTCAATTGTGCAATGGCCTGAATTCTTTCTGGGGTCAGTTTCCTTCCCTCCTTCGATAAGAGATGACCTAAGTAGGTCACTTCTTGTCGACCATATTGCAGTTTTGAGAGAGACACTTTGTGATGGAAGGCAGACAAATGATGCAACAATGACAATGTAGCTTCTTTGCAAATCTTTTCAGTATCCGCGGCGATTAGTAAATCGTCAACGTACTGAATAAGGATAGCGCCACTAGGTAAAACAAGTGCATCAAGCTGCGCTTTTAAAGCTTGACTGTATATTGATGGACTTTCACAGTAGCCCTGGGGAGCGCGTTTGAAGCGGAAGCTTCGACCTCCTAAACTGAAGCCAAAAATGTCCCTGCTCTCCTCTGCAATTGGGATGCTAAAGAAAGCATTCTTTAAATCTATCACTGAGAACCATGCAGCGGAGGCTGGAATCATAGTTAACAAGGCAGTTATATCAGGGACAACTGGAAACTATGGCACAACAATCTTATTAACCTCTCTAAGATCGATCACAAATCTGTAAACAGGTGGCTGTAAAGGGTCCGTTCGTTTTAAGACGGGTAAAACAGGACTATTGCAAACGTTGCCTCTTGTTTCTTCAATTACACCCTTTTTAATCAAATCGCTGACAATGGCTAACAACGCTTTCTGACCTTCATTGGAGATCTTGTACTGGGGAATGCGTGGCAATCTGACATTGGCCTTTAAAGTGACCACGTATGGCGGTATTTCCAAGAGACCCACATCATTGGGACCAGTAGCCCAAAGGACATCCGGAAGGGATGACAATTCGGGTGGCATTGCATTCTTAGACAAATACATAGGGGAAATCACTTCCTTACCTAATGTAAGTTGTACTCCTGAGGGAGAACAATATAGCGTTGCATGCAATCTTTTTAACAAATCCAATCCTAACAAATTTTCACCACAACCTGTCGTTAGGATGAGGGGTGCTTTTAGCTCACAAGGTCCAACAGAAAGTGACATAGGACTAGAAATCGGGTTCCTAACTGGGGCGCCAGAAAAACCTACTGAAACATTCATTTCGCCAGACAAAGGCGCGCCAGGGAGTTTTGAAAGCATAATTGAACTATTTGCAGCACCAGTATCCAGCAGAAAGGGCTCTGTTACACCCGCTGTAGTCACCTTAACATATGGTCCATTCTGATCCACTGGCACTGAAACAACTCCCTCTCTCTGTCTATGGCTGTCCTAGTAATCATTACCTTCCACATTGTCGTCTTCTGCATAATAATCATTATTATAGTACTGAGCTGTATTACCAGTTGCATTGGCTTGCTGATCAAAGCTATTTATCGTATTTTGAGGCGGAAGAGGACACGCGTTCTGGGGAACATTTCCACGCCCTCTACCTCTAGGAGCTTGCTGACCACCTCTACCTCTTGCGCCATACGCATTATTAGTACGCTGCATTAATTTAGGACAACTATACTTGAAATGACCTTCCTCTCTGCAATATGAACATTGATTGGGACCTATAGGGATACGTGGTTGATAATACCCATTCATTTGCTGGTTATTCTGAAACTGTTGGGGTTGCTGATAGATACCTTGGGTTTGCCTATAATTATTCTGTCCTCCACGTGGCGGATATGCCTGCTGTAAAAGGACCTTCGTTTTCAATTCCTTCGTTTTCTTATCTGTTCTATCCTTCTCGTCCTTATCTCTATTTTCATAATACTGTGCAGTAGCCAGTATTTGCGCTGAAGAGGAAACAGCCCAAGAACTCTCTGAATCTTTTAATTTCTTACACAACTCGGGAAGTAGATTCTGCACAAATTTATCAACAAATAACCGTTGGCCACCTTCAGTACTCATGTCTTGACCACTGTGGTCGATAAACGTGTCTTCAAACCTTGTAAAGAAATCGGACACTGTCTCATCATTCTTCTGCTTGCATGCGGATAGTTTATCCCAATTCACGCGCATCGCGGGCATTAAAATTTTCATGTATGTAATAATTCTACTAGGGAGTTCTGCTACGAGGGGCTCAGGTTTTGCACCACCAACTTGTCTAGTGTCTGCGGCAACGATATTAGCCCATGTGTCTCCTAGTTCTGCAGCATGATCCGTATTACGAATGGATCCCCATAAAGGCTGTGGAACAACATTCCCAAACAACATATCTATATCAGCCAGATTCATGACACACGATTCTGCAGTTTGTGATAACTCCTTATAATATCCTGCAGGGTTTTTACGGGGGTCAGGCAATGTCTGTTTAAGCGCTAACACCTCAGAACGCTTCCATGGGACATGTACCCAAACACGCTGAAAATGAGCTGGAGCAGCAGCAATACCTCGAGCGGCATCAGCCGCAACGGCTTCCTTCCATACCGGAGGGACTTCTCTCATAGGGTATTGTCGCACTTTTCCTTTTTTCCCCACAGGGAATTCCTGTTCGAACAATGATTGCTGACAATCGCCATTCCTGAAGGACAGTAAAGTCGCAACCGCTTTATCTACATCGGGACCCACAATTATACCTGTTCCAAAATCAAATCGCACGCGACACAATTCCTGCGGGATTGTGTTTGAACCATTATCTTCCAATTCCTCACAGAGGCATTCACACATTTTCTCAAACACATACCTCTGTTTTGGGGCATCCCATTGGTGAAAAATGTTAACAACTGACTCCACCTCATAGAGTGAAGGAAAAACAATCCATCTACGCGCCATATGATCTAGTACCTCTTTCTCTTCAGGGTTAGGTAGCTGACTGCGCAACTGCTTACGTTGTAAACCAGGGGTCATACTAGATGACCCAAAGAGAGGCGACATTAAACTAGTAACCACATTAGCTAGTCGTTGTCGTGCTGAAGGAGAAGTTGAGGCGAAAACGGGGGGATAGACAGAGGGAAGAAAAGCGGATTCAGATACAGGTACCTGGGTAGTGTAAGAAGGAGCGCCAGGGGAGGCAGCTGATGTGCTAGGCAAAGTCGCAGGAAGCGCAGGGGCAACAGGTAACACAACTGGCGGCCCTTGAGAGGGCTGCACTGTAGGGATAGGAGCCAGCTGAGGAGGAGCTGGCGGCTGTGGGAAGGCTTGCGGCACATTAACTGGAGGCTGCGCATTTACAAGCTGTGGAGGCGCTGTGGCATTTTGCGCATACGGGGGTGGTGAACTTAGCAAATGGGACATTAGGGGATCTTTCTCTTTCTCTTTCGTCTCATCTTGTACAAGGGGTGACAAAACAGGGTAACATTTATCTATCCCTAGTTTGCGCTGTCTATGTAACTGCTCATTCATTTGTTCCTCCTCATTATCTTTAAATTGCACAGCTGCTTGCATCATTGACATACCCTTTTCTCTCTTATTCCTTTTCGCTAGCTTAATTTCCTTCTGTTTGGCTTCCTTTCGCCATAGGCGGAAAGAATCAAACATCGCCGGCCGGGCTTTCTTTTTAAACAATTTAACTTCCAAATTATCTAAGATATCTGTATCGAAACTACCATTTTGGGGCCATTTTAAAACACCGTCCTTTCTGGTGTATGGGATCCATACTTCATTATATGCAATGGGGCCCACACCATGTTTTACATAAAGCTCATAAGTTGGAGTTCCAATTGGAGGAACCGGACACGAGTCCTCTAATTGGGAATCCCTTCTACAACCCAAACAAAACAATCTTCCAAATACACTAGAACCAGGCATCTTGCGCTCACTAGTCTAGTTTCAAACTTCAAAGGATTATCGAATACGATAGTCTCGTGAATACACGAGTCCTCTGGCTTTGGCACTTGCAAGCTCCAAATCAAAGCGATCCCGAAGGATACCAAAAATCCCGAAGGATACCAAAAAAACTGGGAGGCTCCACTTATACTTAACTGAATATCGATGATCGATGTCGTCACCAGAAGACTCTCTCGATTGTTTCGCTCTACCAAATCGTCAAGGGTCCAAAACAGGGCGATTAATCAGGGCAGCAGTCCTTCGTAGCCGTCGGGACGCGGAGAACCTCGCAGAAAAGACTTTCGGACCACGTCGACATGCAGGGGTCGATGAAGTGGCGGCCTTCCTCCGGAATTTCCACACGAAGCTCCTCACGAACCTCTGGCTTGGACCGGTACCGCTGAAATCGCCCCGAGTTGGGCGCCAACTGAAGTACTGGGATTTTAAAGCCCAGCGATGCAGGGGAACACACCCTAAGACTTCGGGTTCTTGCTGTTTCAGACCTACAGAAACACAGAGTCTTCTGGGTGAAGTCAAAGATCGATTTATTGTCTGCAGACCAATTACAGGTATCCGAGAAGTACAACACAATGTATGTTCTCAGGAGACTGCTTAAACTTACAGAAACGGCCTTCTCCTTATATACAAAATATCATGCTTCAGGCACACATTCCTTGTTTTACGATATGGTCATTCACATGTATTCATTACAAACGAAAAGGCAGAGTCATGATGACCATCCCACATTCCAGTTAAGCCAGCCCACAATTATTTACCCAGCGAGCCTCAGATCCCACATCAGATATCAACCGACCCCATTAAACACGGGCATCTCCTGTTTGTAAAACAAGCCATAAAGCAGGAAGAGTCAGGTGTGAAAGAGATTAGCCGGAGGCTTGTGTGGGATGAAAAGGCTTTAGGGTGTATCAAACCCTGATGCTAATCACAGGTGGCCGTAGGACGGGGAGCTCGTGGGACCGGACTGACCTGAGGGCAGCGGAGCCAAGCTGCACAGGTCACAGAGAAGTCAAACAGAAAGCACATGTGTCCTAAAGGCCCGTACTTGTTTGTAATGTATAGCCTATGTGAGGGCAACCATAAGATGGCCACCGCTCCAAGATGGAACTCATGAAATCAATATGTAATGTCGTATACATAGTGCATTTATCGATGAAATGTTATGCAAAGCACTTGTACATACCGCATTGACCATTCGCGGTTCGCTAATACCGGAATAGACAGGGGTAGGGCCCTGCCTCCTACGCGGTCCCAAATTTTAAAGTACCACACCTGACCTGCTTTCTCAGAACCCTGATGATTGGTCAGTTGATGGTGCAGCCTTGGCAGGCAGCCTCACTGCCCAGCAGCAAACTGACTACAGAAAACTTCTCAGCCAGTTCAGACATATGTTTTCTCTGACTCCAAGTCAGACCACCTTGTGCCCTCATGAAGTGGACACTGGGGACAGTCTGCCTGTGAAGAATAAGATCTACAGGCAACCTGACCATGTTAGGGATTGTATAAGGACAGAAGTCCAAAAGATGTTGGATTTGGGAGTTATTGAACCCTTAGTTAGCCCTTGGGCTAGTCCAGTAGTCCTGGTACCTAAACCTCACACCACAGATGGCAAGAGAGAGATGAGATTTTGTGTAGACTACAGGGGTCTCAATGCAGTCACTAGGACTGATGCCCATCCCCAGGGCAGATGAGCTAATAGATACTTTGGCCTCAGCCAAGTTTCTAAGCACATTTGACCTGACAGCTGGCTACTGGCAGATCAGACTAGCTGATGATGAAAAGCAAAAGACAGCATTTTCTACCCCTAATGGGCACTATCAATTTGTGGTAATGCCCTTTGGTTTGAAGAATGCACCTGCCACTTTCCAAAGGTTGGTGAATCAAGTCCTTACAGGCCTGGAAGACTATAGTGCAGCATATCTAGATGATATTGCTGTCTTTAGATCCACCTGGGAGGATCACCTGGTCCACCTGAGGAATGTTTTGGAGGCCCTGCAAAAAGCAGGCCTAACTATCAAGGCTACTAAGTGCCAGATAGGGCAGAGTTAGGTTGTGTACCTGGGCCACCTTGTAGGTGGAGGCCAGGTTCAACCATTGCAGAGCAAAATCCAGACCATAATGGACTGGATTGCTCCAACTACCCAGACTCAGGTGAGAGCCTTCTTAGGCCTGACTGGGTACTATAGAAGATTTGTCAAAGGGTATGGATCAATAGTGACCCCCCTGAATGACTTAACCTCTAAGAAAATGCCCAAAAAGGTTCAGTGGACAGCTAGCTGTCAAAAGGCATTTGATGACCTGAAGTAGGCAATGTGCACTGCTCCCATTCTGCAAAGTCCTGACTACTCCAAAAAGTTCATTGTCCAAACAGATGCATCTGAATTGGGGGTAGGGGCTGTTCTGTCACAGTAGAATGATGAAGGTCAGGATCAACCAGTAGCTTTCATAAGCAGAAGGTTGACCCCAGAGAGAAACGTTGGTCAGCCATTGAGAGGGAGGCCTTTGCTGTGGTTTGGGTTCTGAAGAAGTTGAGGCCATACTTATTTGGTACTGACTTCATTGTTCAGACAGACCATAAGCCCCTCTTATGGCTAAAACAGATGAAGGGTGAAAATCCAAAATTGCTCAGGTGGTCCATTTCCCTACAGGGGATGGACTATACAGTGAAAGATAGACTTGGGAGTAACCACGTCAATGCAGATGGACTCTCCAGAGATATTTCCACTTACAACATGAAGACTCAACTGGTCAAGGTTAGTTTAATGTCCCTGCGTTTGGGGGGGTTTGTGTAGGAGAGTAGGATCTGCTTCACATGTTTACCCCCACTTTTTGCTGGTGTTTCACTGTTTTTCGATTTTAGTCTGGCTGGGACCCTGCTATTCAGGGCCCCAAAAATGACACTACTGCAGCCTGGATAAGGTGGTGCATGCACCCCTTACTGTGATATAGGTTACCTATATCACTGTATATATACACCCATATAAATCTATAAGTCACTCCTATGGCAGGCCCTATCAATCCTGAAGGCAGAGTGCTTGGTTCTTATGTGAGAGGGTACCCCTGCATGAGCAGAGCCCCTCTGCAGCGTTCGGAGACCCTTCTCTGATGCTGTTTGTAGTGCAGCCTGACCATATACTCTTAAGTGCATTATAACCAAACGGTAAATGCTAACTTTGGACTGGCTGCACAGAAACATGTCATGTTTGGTGTCAAACACCTTGGAATCATACCCCCACACCAGTAACAGTATGATCCCACCCTTCTAGAGGGAGAGACATGACAGCACTGGTATACCCAGTAGAAACTTAATAGAGCCCTGGCATCAAAAACTGGATGCTGCAGCCACAGACACAGGTCTGGCCTCCTGCTGCTGACCGAAACTCCAGCAGGGGAGGCCTGGACAATAGGTTTCCTGTCACAGGGAGGTGAAACCACCTCCCAGACAGGCTTATGTGTATTGGGGCTGGGTGGGAGCACTCTCTGAGTGCTTTGAAGCCCTGCACTGGGGGCACATTTGGTGTCCCTGTGCATAGTCCTGCTCAAACCGGTTCAGGGGCTTCCAGCCCCTGCTCTGGTGCGAAACTGGACAAAGGAAATGGGTGTAGCCACCCCTCTTTCCAAACCCTCCCATAGGTGGGTACCCAGAGTATGTCCAACCCCCTACCTTAGTATAAGTATGGGACCCCAGTCCTTAGGACTTTAGATTACCCTGGACGAAACTCTGAATCTGAATCCTGGACCTTCGATGCTCTGCTCAAGACCAGAGGACTGAAGAAATCTCCCTTGGGGTCAAGGAGTGACTCCCCTGCTTGGCAGGCACCAACAAAGCAATTTAACAGTCTGCATTATCGAAGCTCTCACCGGACTCTGAAGTATTTGCAGCCCAGGAATGGACTTCCAGACATCTCAGAGGCCGACCCGAATCCCCAGCAAAGCTGAGACCCACAGCCCTCGTGAGTAGCGTGGAACCAGAACTCCTGGTCACCATGCATTTCTGCAAGTGCATTAACTTTTTGACATCTCTTGAAGTCATGCTTGGGCTGACTTGTAGCCCCCACCTTGAGCACTGAATCCACCGAAGATTGTTGGCCTGGTCATTCCGAGTGACCCGTGGGAAGCCATTTTGTGTTTTGTCTCGAGGTCCCTTTGCAATCCCTGGTCCATTGACTGGTGGGTCCCTGAGGGGGTAACTTTGTTTTCCCTTGTGCTTCTCTGGTTGCTCCAGACGTGCCCTGACTTCCAACCAAGTGGTGAGTCCCACAGACCTTGCTGGTCTGCACCGAAGCATCTTTCTTGTTTCTGCATAGGTTGCTGTTGCCAAGACTTGTTGTGTCCAATCCAGGCACCGAGGCTGCAGCACTCGACATCCTTTGTGGGACAGCTCGAATCTAGCTCCTGGTTGTCCTCGACACCTGATGGACCTCGTGGCTCAAGAGTCAAGCTTCACCTCTTTCACCTGAAATCACCCAACATCGGTGGGCATCTGCTCATCGCCTTCCTGGTCACTGGCTAGTGACCCAGACTCTGTCCCCTCTGCTTTCAGGTTCTTCTCATCTTCGATCCAGGCTTGGATCTCTTCAGGACACTTCGCATCTTCACGGCCGCAGCACTTCTTCGCCAGCTCCCATTGAAATCGATGACGCGACACGACACCAAAAGACACCTGTGCACCCGGCTTCCCTGGGTGAGGTAACATGAGTACTCTTGTGCTCCCGTGGGTGCTAGCCCTAGAACTTCCTAAGTCCAAAAGGGTTTGGTGCTGACTCATTTCTAAGTGTCCCTAACCTTTGAAAATCTAACCGCAACTTTCCCCTTAGAAGCTAACGGGAGCTCGCGGCTGTGTTCACCCACTGCACACGGCCCCCGTGGGTCCACTGTGTCACTACCTTGGGTGGTTCCTTGGTGTCCCAGCGATTCTACACGCTCTAGGCCTTGTGTCTAGTTAAGTCGTGGTTCTTATACCACTATTTTAGTATATGGTTTGGCTCGCCCCTAGGGCCTGATGTGTATTTGTGCTATTTTACTGTGATTATTGATGTGTAACTTATGTGTTATGACCTTTAGTCTCATAAAGAGACTAGGAGGGTGGGTTTAGTAATAAATACGTATATTTTATATATATACCTGGTGCGTATATCGTGCATTTAGTGACTCAAGAGATTATAGACTGGTAAAACAAGCTGCTTTACATTCCTTCAAGACTTAGCCTGAAGGCTGCTCTCCATAGCTAACACTAGGATAGCTTTCAATAAAGGTTGTCTTTAACCTATAACCAATAAGGGGTTGTTTGGACTGATACAAGGTGCCCATTATAACTAGTGGACGGCATATATCAGGCCAACTTCTCACACCTCCCATCCTCAATAAGGAAAGCACCTACTCTCAATATCTTTAAAGCTGAGCTCAAAATCTTCATAAATAAGAAATGTTTTCAAGGGAGCAAAAAAAAGGCCTTGACCATTGACTTGCAAAGCCCCGTTGCGCCAATGACCACACAATAAAAACCTATATTGTAATCAAATATTTCATGGTAACATCTGAAGTTTAATTTTTTTTTTAAATCTGTTTTATTGAATTTTTGCCTTTTACCAAGCACATACAGAATATACAGTACTTCGGGTGGTGGCCTTGTACAATATTTGTTGACAGAAGTATTACTGACATTCATACCAGTTATAATTTACAGTGTCCGATGGGTCATCTATAATTTTACAACAATATATCAACTTTACTTAGCATGATTTTATGTTGTCTGATATCAGTCATCCTGCCTCAGATATAGACCATTGATGTCAACTTTACTGTATCTGTTAAAGCTTAAGCTGTGTATCTGCGTTCTGTTTGCATTTAAGACAAAATGTCTTTGAACTGTGGAGGCAGGTAATAACAGAACTGTGACAAAACAATACTTAGGGGTCTATTACTATGTTGGGCAGATTGCCACCGCCCGCATGGCTGTGGTGATCGCCCGACAGAATCTCCCGACCGCCTCTCATTTACCCCCCGCCATATCATGATGGCGGCGGGTGCCGTGGCGGACGGGCAGACCGTCCCCCGGGTTGACACCGCCATCCATATTACAAAGGCTGCGGGAACCAGCCTGTCCGTGGCGGCAACAGCATGTGGTTTTTGCAGTTGGGGGCCTGTCGCGGGCCCCCAGTATGTTGGAGGGGGGGGGGAGGCACATGGGGTTACCTATGGTACCATTCAACTTGTTTCTAGTGGGAGCAGCTTTTTTAAAAACCTTTTTCCAACAAAAAGGAAGTGCCCCAGTCCTCCTACTGTGTTGTCCACCTCCTGGTCACATTTCATTTAGATTTGTAGCTGGAAGGAATGCTCTCTTTGCCTGCTGCATATATACCAATGTATTTAAGGACTTAGTATTTGAGATTTCACAAGTAAGTTAAAAAACACCTGTATAAGGGTGCTGTTTGTTTGATAGTGAGTAGGCACCAGTATTTATTTCTACTTTTATTTGATTCTGCAAATTTATTGTGTTGGTGGCCTGCAGTTTCAGTAGGGACCTAGTTATATTTTTGCATTTAATTTTTCTTCTTGTGTAATGAAAAATTATTGCACAGTTCAGTATGTTTTCTCCATGTTTGCTAAACGCACAATATTTATTTATTTTACTATGTGGCCTAATCTGCCAGCGGGCCATAAAGTCAGTTGTCCCAGGACAGTACTAGTCATGGGTGCATGAAACTACTGTTTCTTTGGTACATGTTGTTTTAAAACATCATTTAGTGCTGGGATAGCAATGGATAAAATAAAAAGTATGTTTTTTTATGTATGTCTTCTTTGCTCCCATGCCTCTTTGCTCGCCGTTGTTGCTTGACCATGTGGCCAGCAGCCATTTTGTGCATCTAGTCAGTGTGTTTTTGGCATAGGCTTGAATGTGTACTTTGTTCCACATGCCTGCTTTGCTCAATCTTGTTGTTGTTTGAGCATGTGGCTGCCAATCCTTTTGTGTATCCAGCCAGTGTGTTTTTTTGCCATATGATTGCATGTATTCTTTGTTCCCCATGCCCTTTGCTCACTGTTGTTCTTTGACCATGTGTTTTTGCCATAGGTTTGCATTTGTTCTTTGTTTCCTTTGACGCTGTGCTCGCTGTTGTTGTTTGACCATATGGCTGGCAGCCATTATGTGCATCCAGACTTTACCAAAGGCTTGCATGGAGGGATGTGTAGTATCGGTTTAATAATATGCTTGAGTATCATTTTAGTGTATGTATATTAAGAATATGATTTTGAGGAACTGCGCTTATATATTACATGCATTCTTTCCATTTGTTTATTTTGCACCTCCTTGCCTCACAATGGGTTTCTTCTCATACTCCCATACAAACATTAGCAATTATTGATCATTGTTTTCATTAAAATGTTTTACGTTTTAATTTAAATTTCTTATTTTTTATTTCAATTGTTTTTATAATATTTTTTATTTACATTTTTGATTTAGATTTTTCCACTTTAATTTCTACAATTTTATTTTTTTGTAATTAAAAAAATAGTTTAATTTATTTTTGCACAGTTGTATTTTTTTTTTTTGCGTTTTGCCTCCATCCATCTATCTGTCCACCATAGACACACAATCGTGCAACAACATTTTTTTAGGGTATAATTCCATCAGCAACATTTACTTTTTTAATGATTATTCATTTTTACCCTGAATGAAATTGCCTGCCATAGGCACACACTGACTATTATTCCATTTACCCATGCACATTGCTGAGTGCCACAGGTGTTCCCTTTAGAATAGATGGACATAAAGCAAATGACTATATATGTATGTTGTGTTATCCTGATTGGAAATTGGATTTTATGGTATGGGGGTATGATTTGGCTTTAAAGTGGGTGATTTATTATTACCTAAATAACTAAACACACTAATACTGCCTTTCTCTGTACTAATTCAAACTGCAACAATGCCATGTTTCACTAAATGTTTTTCCTGCATGTTTGCTTTTAGGTGCACAAGAGAAGAAGAGACATCACTTACAGTACTGCCAAACAGAAGGCCTGTACAGTGATGTCAGTCCTTCAATCTCTTCCGCTTGTGAAGCTTGGTGCTACTGTCAACTGAGAGATTTAAGATCACCCCAAAGAAAATTACTCCCAAGAAAGTGGTCAGTGAGAAGAAGCAACTTTCCACTACTAGCGTGCTGACCACAACCTTTTTTTGGGAGCTATGTGCCTGCCAGACCTGCCTCTGGGGAGGAACCTGGGAACAGCACTCCGGCATCAACAGCACCACCCCAACCTAAGCCCAAGACCTTGTCTGTCAGTGAGGCAGTCACTGCAATCATGACGATTGCTGTTGAGCAATGACCCTGAATTTGATTTGTCCCTTTCGTAAAGTAGTTCCCAGCCGGATTGTGAGCCTCCACACTGCAGGCATCCGAGAGTACCACATGATCTTCTCAAAGCTGTTCTTCTGGGCCCAGAGGGTAACCTGCTCCGGGAAGAGCAACTTGAGTGCACGTCACTGAGAAAGATAGAGCATGTGTGCAGAAGAGAGTGCAAAAGCCAAATACAGGTCACACACATGACTGCTCTTTTGTGTTGTGTATGTGCCTTGGACCAAGTTGTGGCCATGTCCTCAAAGGTGACCGTCTTATACTCAGGCAGACATCACTATGCCTTCAGAGTCCTAGGGAGATGCAGCTGTGCACTTGGGATTGAAGAGTGATGGGCATGTGGGTGGTTCACATCCCTCTGTGCACACACTGGATGCCCCCTGCAGACTCACCACACACTGCAAGTGTTGTCAGGGAGCCAGGGCTGGTGTTGCTGCTGGTGGAGGGATAGATGTGGCGGTGCAGCATGGCTGAACACAGCCCTGGCCCTCCCTTAGCCCACTGTTTTTCCCACTGATGCACTCTTACATAGGTGCCCCCGCTGCACACAGGCTGATCTTGGGTGTTTGCACCAGGGAGGATGGGGCTGCCGATGAGACCCCACAACATATGGTACACAGCAGCCCTCCTGGGCACACGTACGAACAGGGGGGCTTGCAGCCATCGTGCTGCTGTGCGCATGCAGTAAAAGCCACAAGGCTTATGACAAGGGCCTTAGACAAGTGGCAGACTCCATGAAGAATGGGGACAGAAGCCTCACTGTGTCTCTTTGGGGATAGTCGCCTGTGCTATGCCCCTGGTGATGCCTTGGCCTTCATGCCACCTCACTGAGCCTGCCTCTACTTGCACACACCAATGACACCCAACTCTAACTCCACCTCATAGCCCGCGCTGCAAGGAGCCCTGCTGATGGAGGTGGTCACTGTAGCAGACCTCTTCCTGAAATCCTGACGTTCTTCACCAGAGCCTCACAACTGCAGCTACAATCAGGTAATTAGGGGTGGGTGAATGGAGCAACTCTGTCCGCTCACAGAATGCCGCAGAATCCACTGAGTTTTTTTGCAAGTTCACCGAATTCCACGTAGTGCAACTCAGCAAGCTCTGCCCACCCCTAGAAATCCATGCAGCTGTAAACATCTTGGATGAATTTAACAGCAAAGTGTCTAAATGGCTGTGACCCAGAGGTCTCAGAAATAAATTTGTTGCCACAGACAATAGCAGTAACATACACAAGGCCAGGGCAGCCGGTGGCTATTTCAGGGTCCTGTGTTCGGTGCTTTGCATCAACATGGTTGTGCAAGACTTTTTGAAAAAAGAAAACCTAGTCAGCAACATACTGACCATCTGCAAGAGAATCTGCACTCATTTAAGCCATTCTTTTAAAGCCTGGAAACAGTTGCAGATTATTCAGCATGATGATAGAGTACACATTGGAACTCAACCTATTACATGTTGCAACATCTGTTTGAGCAGTAAAGATTGATCAATGGCTATGTAATTTAAAGAGGAGCCGATGCAATCAGGAAAGCTATGACCATGGATGTGGAAAATGTGCTTTAGTCAAATGGCTGCCCATATGTTACTCCCTTGTGAGGTTTTCACATGGGAAGTTAGCAAGGAGGACAATACAATGGGCCAGGCTATCCCATTGTTACATCTACTGCAGGACCAGCTAAAGAAGGTACTTGAAAGGTTCTCACTCGCAGGTGTGAACGAAAACACAGAAGCACATACCTCGGTTGAGAGCTCAATCCTTCGATTGGCTTGTAATGCAAGGCTGAAAAATGACAACATCTTGTCCAAAGAGTATATCTGTGTCACAATACTTGATCCCCTGTACAAAAATGTTCTGCCCCCTTTCATTCTGTTTTTGAAGAGGATGTTTCAAAATACAAGAGGTGGACTGTTGAGCAGGTCGTAGACCTGGAAGAAGAAGGGTTGGAACTTAGAGTCCCACTCCTCAGATCTGTGGTGTCACCATCAACTTCCAGAGGGGACAGTACTGTTGTATCTCTGCAGCAAACACCAGCAACAAGAATGCCAGTGCAAACAACAACAGAAACACAAGAATTGTCCACAACCTCTGCATTGACCTTGTATCAAATGGCAGGGCTTAAGTCCAGTGCAGAGGTGAAGGCAAAAGATGTCAAGCTAGTGGCAGCATAAATGAAAATTCACAGGATGTTCCAGGAGCTTCTGGATGACCCAAAAGATGTCTATGTGGATCAAAACCCAATGATGTATTGGTATGGGAAGATACACCAATGGCCAGAGCTCATCAGTAAGCCTGGGCGTTGAACTACGCTCCGTTCGCGGAGCTTGCGAAGTTTTGGTAACTTCGCGCTTCGCGTAGAGCGCGAAGTTGCAGATTGCTACGCAATCTAGCGCGTAGCGTAGTAAATTTGCTTCCTCGCGCGCTCAATATTCATTCTCGCGCGCGCGGTAATGTCTTACCTTGATTCTGCGATCGCCAACTTGCTTTTCTGTCTGTTTGCGAGCGCCACGAGATTTGTACTATGGCTGCCCAAGCCCGCGAGAGTGTGCGCCCCCGAACACGTCATTGGTGCGCGCGAACTGACTTCCGGCGGCTGTTTTGGTAAGATCGCGATCCCGAACATGGAAAAACTGCAATCTGGCAAAGAATATCTCGCGAGCTTCATAAAACCTTCTCTAAAATGTTCATTTTGCTCAGAAAACTCCTCAGATTGTGATCTTGCTGTAGTCTTTGTGTAAGAAAGAGTCCTTTAATTTTTTTAACACTTTTTTTTCAAGAGGAAGGAAGTGCCCCTGACACTGCAACTTCCTGTTCCTGTCCAGCAGGCTCCTCCCACGTGCTTTGTGCATGTGTTGTTCACTTTCATTTGGATTTGGAGCTGGAAGGATCACTTTTTGTGTCTGTCTGCTGCATCACACCATTTTTTTGGATTTATTTGAGGAATTTTTGATTTGAGATTTAATTGACGACAAGTAAGTTGGAGAATTGGTGTGATTGTTTCATTGGGGCTTGTTTGTACCTACATTTTTCTGGGATTTTTATTGTTTTAAAAAATTATTGTTGTGGTGGGTGGCCTGTACTACTTTCAATATGGGCCTAGTTGTTTTTCTCTGCAATTTCAGCCAGTAGGGTACCCATAGGTCCATGTTTTGTGGTGTCTGTAGAATTTCTACATCATGTAGGGCATGGATGGCATAGGATTGAAATGCTAAACGTGGCTGTGGTGTATTTCACTGATGGTGTGTCTGTGTGATTTACCTTTGTTGGATGTGTGTGCTTGTGGCCTAGTAGTCTTCCACTAGGCCCAGAGGTAGTCAGCCTCCAAGCTGTGGTGCGTGATTTTGAATGTACAGTTGGTGTTGTCTGGTGATTTTCCTTTACTCCACGGATGGCTTTGGATTTTGTTGCAAAAGGTGTGTTTGGGGTGCAATAGCATTTTTTGGGTGTGTGCTAAACAAATTGGGCTATTTTGGCCTGCATTTAAGGCAAGGGATTCAGCTCGCGAACTTTCGGTAACTCTGCACAGCGCGACAACGCGGACTTACAGTTTTCGTCATTTTTGCGCTCGCAATATGCGTGTTCGCGCACGCGAGAAAGCCTTTTTGTACAGTTCGCGATCCCGAACACGCAGCTTTTGCAATCTGGCAAACAATATCTCGCGAGCAACATAGACCCTTCTCGAAAACGCTTTTTTGTGCATTTCTGCACAAAAAACTCCTCAGGCTGTCATTGAGCTGTAGGTTTGGAGCAGGGAGAAGCTGTTATTTGTCTGGAAACCATTTTTATGAGAGGGATTAAGTTCCACAGACACTCCAACTTCCTCTTCCTGTCCTTTCCAATCACTTTCTTGTGTGTTATTGTGGTGGGGGGGCTGGGCATGTGTGTGGCGGCCATTTTGGGAAGGCATGCATTGTGCCTTTGCCATAGGCGTCCATTGACTGTCTCCCATTTCTTGTGGTTGTTGTGGGTGTGTGGCGGCCATTTTGTGAAGCCATCCAAGCAGTGTGCTTGCTTTTGCCATCCGGAAGGAAGTGCCCCTGACACTGCAACTTCCTGTTCCTGTCCAGCAGGCTCCTCCCACGTGCTTTGTGCATGTGTTGTTCACTTTCATTTGGATTTGGAGCTGGAAGGATCACTTTTTGTGTCTGTCTGCTGCATCACACCATTTTTTTGGATTTATTTGAGGAATTTTTGATTTGAGATTTAATTGACGACAAGTAAGTTGGAGAATTGGTGTGATTGTTTCATTGGGGCTTGTTTGTACCTACATTTTTCTGGGATTTTTATTGTTTTAAAAAATTATTGTTGTGGTGGGTGGCCTGTACTACTTTCAATATGGGCCTAGTTGTTTTTCTCTGCAATTTCAGCCAGTAGGGTACCCATAGGTCCATGTTTTGTGGTGTCTGTAGAATTTCTACATCATGTAGGGCATGGATGGCGTAGGATTGAAATGCTAAACGTGGCTGTGGTGTATTTCACTGTTGGTGTGTGTGTGTGATTTACCTTTGTTGGATGTGTGTGCTTGTGGCCTAGTAGTCTTCCACTAGGCCCAGAGGTAGTCAGCCTCCAAGCTGTGGTGCGTGATTTTGAATGTACAGTTGGTGTTGTCTGGTGATTTTCCTTTACTCCACGGATGGCTTTGGATTTTGTTGCAAAAGGTGTGTTTGGTGTGCAATAGCATTTTTTGGGTGTGTGCTAAACAAATTGGGCTATTTTGGCCTGCATTTAAGGCAAGGGATTCAGCTCGCGAACTTTCGGTAACTCTGCACAGCGCGACAACGCGGACTTACAGTTTTCGTCATTTTTGCGCTCGCAATATGCGTGTTCGCGCACGCGAGAAAGCCTTTTTGTACAGTTCGCGATCCCGAACACGCAGCTTTTGCAATCTGGCAAACAATATCTCGCGAGCAACATAGACCCTTCTCGAAAACGCTTTTTTGTGCATTTCTGCACAAAAAACTCCTCAGGCTGTCATTGAGCTGTAGGTTTGGAGCAGGGAGAAGCTGTTATTTGTCTGGAAACCATTTTTATGAGAGGGATTAAGTTCCACAGACACTCCAACTTCCTCTTCCTGTCCTTTCCAATCACTTTCTTGTGTGTTATTGTGGTGGGGGGGCTGGGCATGTGTGTGGCGGCCATTTTGGGAAGGCATGCATTGTGCCTTTGCCATAGGCGTCCATTGACTGTCTCCCATTTCTTGTGGTTGTTGTGGGTGTGTGGTGGCCATTTTGTGAAGCCATCCAAGCAGTGTGCTTGCTTTTGCCATCCGGTTCCAAGCTTGTGGCCTAGTAGTCTTCCACTAGGCCCAGAGGTAGTCAGCCTCCAAGCTGTGGTGCGTGATTTTACATGTACAGTTGGTGTTGTCTGGTGATTTTCCTTTACTCCATGGATGGCTTTGGATTTTGTTGCAAAAGGTGTGTTTGGGGTGCAATAGCATTTTTTGGGTGTGTGCTAAACAAATTGGGCTATTTTGGCCTGCATGTAAGGCAAGGGATTCAGCTCGCGAACGGCCATTTTAGGAAGGCATGCATTGTGCCTTTGCCATAGGCGTCCATTGACTGTCTCCCATTTCTTGTGGTTGTTGTGGGTGTGTGGCTGCCATTTTGTGAAGCCATCCAAGCAGTGTGCTTGCTTTTGCCATCCAGTTCCAAGCTTGTGGCCTAGTAGTCTTCCACTAGGCCCAGAGGTAGTCAGCCTCCAAGCTGTGGTGCGTGATTTTACATGTACAGTTGGTGTTGTCTGGTGATTTTCCTTTGCTCCATGGATGGCTTTGGATTTTGTTGCAAAAGGTGTGTTTGGGGTGCAATAGCATTTTTTGGGTGTGTGCTAAACAAATTGGGCTATTTTGGCCTGCATGTAAGGCAAGGGATTCAGCTCGCGAACTTTCGGTAACTCTGCACAGCGCGACAACGCGGACTTACAGTTTTCGTCATTTTTGCGCTCGCAATATGCGTGTTCGCGCACGCGAGAAAGCCTTTTTGTACAGTTCGCGATCCCGAACACGCAGCTTTTGCAATCTGGCAAACAATATCTCGCGAGCAACATAGACCCTTCTCGAAAACGCTTTTTTGTGCATTTCTGCACAAAAAACTCCTCAGGCTGTCATTGAGCTGTAGGTTTGGAGCAGGGAGAAGCTGTTATTTGTCTGGAAAACATTTTTATGAGAGGGATTAAGTTCCACAGACACTACAACTTCCTCTTCCTGTCCTTTCCAATCACTTTTTGTGTGTTATTGTGGTGGGGGGGCTGAGCATGTGTGTGGCGGCCATTTTAGGAAGGCATGCATTGTGCCTTTGCCATAGGCGTCCATTGACTGTCTCCCATTTCTTGTGGTTGTTGTGGGTGTGTGGCGGCCATTTTGTGAAGCCATCCAAGCAGTGTGCTTGCTTTTGCCATCCGGTTCCAAGCTTGTGGCCTAGTAGTCTTCCACTAGGCCCAGAGGTAGTCAGCCTCCAAGCTGTGGTGCGTGATTTTACATGTACAGTTGGTGTTGTCTGGTGATTTTCCTTTACTCCATGGATGACTTTGGATTTTGTTGCAAAAGGTGTGTTTGGGGTGCAATAGCATTTTTTGGGTGTGTGCTAAACAAATTGGGCTATTTTGGCCTGCATGTAAGGCAAGGGATTCAGCTCGCGAACTTTCGGTAACTCTGCACAGCGCGACAACGCGGACTTACAGTTTTCGTCATTTTTGCGCTCGCAATATGCGTGTTCGCGCACGCGAGAAAGCCTTTTTGTACAGTTCGCGATCCCGAACACGCAGCTTTTGCAATCTGGCAAACAATATCTCGCGAGCAACATAGACCCTTCTCGAAAACGCTTTTTTGTGCATTTCTGCACAAAAAACTCCTCAGGCTGTCATTGAGCTGTAGGTTTGGAGCAGGGAGAAGCTGTTATTTGTCTGGAAAACATTTTTATGAGAGGGATTAAGTTCCACAGACACTACAACTTCCTCTTCCTGTCCTTTCCAATCACTTTTTGTGTGTTATTGTGGTGGGGGGGCTGGGCATGTGTGTGGCGGCCATTTTAGGAAGGCATGCATTGTGCCTTTGCCATAGGCGTCCAAACTTGTGGCCTAGTCGTACAGTAGGCCCAGGGGTACAACTCAGCAATCATCACGGCGGGTTTTTTTCCCTTGCTATTCTTCTTCCTAAGTGTACACTACACAGTACAAATACAAAAGGATCCCTGGCCTTGTCAGTCTCTTAATGGCTGGCTATACTGTTGATGTTGTTCACTGACTGCATGAAATTTAATAATTGTGATGACAACCC
Organism: Triturus cristatus; assembly: GCF_964204655.1. NCBI lineage: Eukaryota > Metazoa > Chordata > Amphibia > Caudata > Salamandridae > Triturus > Triturus cristatus. The sequence continues at coordinate 256,986,639 of NC_140593.1, read as the reverse complement.
ACGAGACACTAATAAATTATATATTATATTATGGATCTTTTGACTGATGTTCTTCTGGCTTTTTGCTTTTAGGTGCACAAAAGACAGAGGTGTGTCATCATCATCCACTGTTGTGGTGCCAGACCGACGTCCTGCTGCTGTAGTGTACACAACGTGACGTGTCAGTGACCTGACCAGGCATCTCTGCAACTTGTGCAACTGAGTGCTGTTTTGACATCTGTTGAAGATGCCCCCAAAGAAAGCAGGTAGCAGGTCCTCCGGTGCCAAGAAAGTTGCCATGGAGAAGAAGGAACAGAAGAAGAAGGAAGTGTCACTTAAGTCTGGTGTGCCTCCCAAAACCTTTTTTGGTTCACCAAAAATGAGGCCTGCAGCAGCGGTGTCGGGGGGGCAAGCTGGGGGCAGCACCTCCACATCAGTGGGCCCAACCCACCAACCCATGCCCAAGCAGATGAGTGTGGAAGAGGTAGCCAGCCTTATGGTAGAAAGCAGTGATGCTGAGCCTGAACTAAACTTATCGCTATCTCAAAGTAGTACACAATCCACGCAGGAGGGAACATCATCAACACAGCAGATAAGTGGTCAACAGCCGCAGCTACCGCCCGCAATAGTAGCTGTTCCTCCTGAAGTAGGGGCAGTTCAGGAAATTGAGCCTCATGCAGAGGAAGAAGAGGAAGCCACTCCTTTAGAAGTTGCATTGGCTTTTAAATCCCCAGCAAGGAAAAGGAGGGTTAGTACATCAAGTTCTTCACCAAGCCCCCCTTCTGATGATCTAGATGTCACTTGGAAGCCACAAAGTGAGTCTGAGAGGGAAACACATCACAAGAGCAGGCATGGCAAAAGGAAGGTTCCAGAAAGCCTTACACTTATGGATGTTGATGTAGAAGAGCAGGTTGATGATGATGATGATGATGAGCCAGTCATCACAAACATCACTCCCGGGCCTGAGGAGATGGAGAGCAACATTTTTACATTATCCAAAATGGATGCGAGGGATGTAGCACGCATACCTCCAACACAGGTAACACCAACACGACCTCCAGCTTCCATATTTACATTAGCAAAGGGCCGGCAGCGTCCTACATCCAGCACAACAAGCACCACCTCAGCAGAAGTAGGTAGTGGTCCTGCACAGAGTCAAATTCAACACACACCCTCCAGTTCATCCGGCATTGGAAGTGGGAGTGGCACCTCCAGCAGGAGACAAAAGTTAAGCTCCCCAGTGTGGGACTACTTTACGGTTAGCCCAAAGGAGGAGAACATTGCTGTATGCTCCGTTTGTCATTCCTCTGTTAGCCGTGGAAAGCTTGGTACAAACTATGGTACCGGAGGCCAAATGACCCATCTGAAAAAACACCACGCAATCCAGTGGGAGGAGCACCTTAGGCTCATCAAAACTGGAACCATTGCTGTTGGGCATAAACGAGTAGAAAGTCCGCTCACGGTGGAACAGGAAGAAGAGGGAGACATTCTCTGTGCTAGTGGTAGACAAAGTAGCCCTGTCCCCAGCACTGCAGTGGTAACGCCCACATCCTCAGCCACATCTCATTGGCACAAGAGTAAGAGCCAGCCTGAGACACCAAGGAGTACAGCTGGGCCAAAAAGTGCGAAGTCGACCACAGGAAGGAATACCATGCAGCCTACCATTCTTAGCATGTTTAGTAGGCCGGAGGGGCAGTACGAACGCAATCACCCAATAGCACGTTTGTACAATGCTAAGCTGGCAAAAATGTTAGCACTGGACCTTCTCCCTTTTTCTTTTGTTGAAGGGGTGGGTTTTCTTGAGTTTGTGACCACCATCTGCCCAAAATGGAAAGTTCCCAGCCGCTACTATTTTGCAAGAGTTGCTGTTCCAGCACTACATCACGACGTGCTGGAATTGCTTGGAAAAGCCTTAAAACAGAGTGCTGTTCAGAGTATACACCTGACAACAGACATGTGGACCAGTTGCCAAGCCACTGATTACATGTGCATCACTGCACACTGGGTCTCTTTTTCGGGTGTTAAAGATAAGATATCTGACGGCGTTGTTGACACCGCTGAGATTTTTAAAGACACTCGCAAACATGCAACTGTAGCCATGTTTGCAATGGAGAAATCTCATACTGCTGCTAACATTTTGGATGAGTTTAACAGCAAGGTGTCGGAGTGGCTGCGACCAAGAGGTCTTACCATTGGTTTTGTTGCCACGGACAATGGCAGTAATGTAGTTCGGGCCATGAAAGATGGTGGGTATTTCAGGGTGCCATGTTTGGCACACTGCATTAACATTGTTGTGCAAGACTTTCTGAAAAATGAAAGCAAAGTCAGCAGCTTACTGACCACCTGCAGAAGAATATGCACACATTTCAACCATTCTTTTAAAGCCCGGAAGGAGCTGAGGGTGATTCAACGTGAGCATAAAATGCCAGTCAAAGCACTCATCCAAGAGGTGCCAACACGTTGGAACTCAACGTATTACATGCTTGAGCGTCTGTTTGAGCAGTATATACCACTTAATGCTTATGTCATGAAAAGGTCAGGGGATCCTACAGTGAAAGGCATGAGAGTTGAGATGACCCAATGGGACCTTGTCAAAAGCCTGACAGAGATGCTACTTCCTTGTGAGGTCTTCACCCGTGAAGTGAGCCGGGAGGACTGTACTATGGGCCAAGCTATCCCATTGTTGTACATGCTAGAGCAACAGCTGAAGGATGTGGCAGAAATGTACGCAGATGTGGATGACAAAGTAGAAGCACATTCTTTGGCAGACACCTTATCCGCTCGCTTATCTCACAATACAAGGCTTCAAAATAACATTCTGTCAGATCCACATTACATTACTGCCTCAATTTTGGATCCACGTTACAAATTATTGCTGCGCAGTAATGAAGTCATTCCTTTTTCAGAATTGAATGTTGCCCAGTACAAAACTTGGATAGCTAAGGAAGCCACTGAGTTTGAAAACGAAAGGATCTTCATTAAAGGCCCGCCCCTCCAGGTCAGAAAAAGTACTGCAGGGCACCCAGAACGAAGTTCTACTTCAGAAGCCAAGAGCAGTGCGTTTGCCTCCCAGCAGTCAACACTGCCAGCAGCAATAACATCAACAGCACCAACAGGATCATCAGGCACATTTCCAAAAACGGCAGGGGATTGGTTTCTACGGAAAGGGTATTGCACATCAATGACTGATGCAAAGGCAAAAGAGGCCCAGGAAATCGGAGCACCCCTGAACATTGAGCGGATGGTTCAGGCCTATCTAGATGACACAACAGAGGTCTACATGGAGCAAAGCCCATTGGTGTATTGGTATGGGAAAAGAAGCCAATGGCCAGTGCTCAGCAGGCTGGCGATAAAGTATGTGGCTTGCCCTGTTGCAAGTGTCTCTTCAGAGCGTGTTTTCAGTGCTGCTGGTGCCATTGTTACTGTCAAAAGGACCAGTCTCTCGCCCAAAAGTGTTGAGAGGTTAACCATGATCAAAATGAATCAACACTTTATACCACCAGAGTACAAAATACGTGAATCACAGGAGGAAGAGGAGAGTGACTTTGATGACATAAGTAGTGGATTGTTAGACGTACTGCTGTCCGAACCACCAGAGTTTGAGGACGAGCTCCTCTTCCCTGGCAACTAGGCTTTCAAATTGTTCTCCCTTCCTTTATTTGTGTGTGACTGTGTGTATCTGTTTTTCTGGTTCAAAATCTACATTCACAACAATGCCATCAACAGTCTCCTTTTTTTATTTCCCTATTGGAGTTAGATGTCTGTGCATAACTGTCCACTCCACTCCTCAGGGTCCTGCTCCATGTTCCGTACTCTCCCTAAGTACATTTCAAGCAAGTCAGACATTGGATGGAGATGGAGAATAGTACAATACATGTTGCCTCTAACAGTCCCTCCATAAGAAGTGAAACGTGACTCCACCTATATTCCATTTTGTTTCCAATCCGAAAGAAACTCATCACTGACTGGCAGAAGGCTAGGCAGGCATCAGATCAGACAGCCAAAGAGAACACAAAGACAGGTAATGAGTGATTATTGTGAATGATGGTGGCATGCATTGCATTGGATGCTGGCTCACTACGAAGAATTGTGCATGCCATGAAGTAGAACTATACTAGTTTACCGACAAAGTACAAGTGACTCAGGTGTGGTGACAGTTAATGTTTCCTTGCTGTTTAATAATGACCACATTGTACTCCTACCACTGCAGGTGCCGGCCAATATCCGTTGCAATTTGGTAATATGGAATATATTATAAACTTAATCAGTCACTACAGACTGAGTTGGTGTTGGAGAATACGTACCACACGGTCACCATCATTGAGGATGCTGAGCATACTATCTTTGCACACAGTCAGTTGGATTGGAGAAAATGTATGGAATAACGGCGTTTGATGGGCTGACATAAAAGGTAAAAAGTTTGAACAAGAACCACAGCAGACCTAGGCTAGATGTCCTTGTAGTGGTGTGGACTGGAGTAGAGTGTAGTGGTATGACGGACAGTGGCGCATTGATTTAGTCACTTCATTGGGAAAATTCTAGGTTGCTGCAGTGCATTTGACATTTCTCTGGCTCGGTCAAAATGTAAGTAAGGGGGTAGGGTGCCTGGCCTGTGCCGCGGTTCTCCTGTCCTGTGGCTGTGCTGGCTCCTGAATCCTGTCCCGTTGTTGTTGTACCTTAATGCTTGCTGTAGAGTAGACACACTATGTAGCCTATCCAAGCTGCCTCAGTCTGAAAGTGTTCTCTCCAGAGTGTTGTCTTGCACTCCACTGTAATTGAGTTTATTGTTGTAAAGGCTGTAATTTTTCAATACCCCGTTTGTTTTTCCATCTACACTTACAGGCCGGCCTTTACCCTGTGCTACAGTGGGAGAAACGACTCACACGTACCTTACCAATACGCATCAGGCTTTTGATGGGCTGACATAAAAGGTAAAAAGTTTGAACAAGAACCACAGCAGACCTAGGCTAGATGTCCTTGTAGTGGTGTGGACTGGAGTAGAGTGTAGTGGTATGACGGACAGTGGCGCATTGATTTAGTCACTTCATTGGGAAAATTCTAGGTTGCTGCAGTGCATTTGACATTTCTCTGGCTCGGTCAAAATGTAAGTAAGGGGTAGGGTGCCTGGCCTGTGCCGCGGTTCTCCTGTCCTGTGGCTGTGCTGGCTCCTGAATCCTGTCCCGTTGTTGTTGTACCTTAATGCTTGCTGTAGAGTAGACACACTATGTAGCCTATCCAAGCTGCCTCAGTCTGAAAGTGTTCTCTCCAGAGTGTTGTCTTGCACTCCACTGTAATTGAGTTTATTGTTGTAAAGGCTGTAATTTTTCAATACCCCGTTTGTTTTTCCATCTACACTTACAGGCTGGCCGGCCCTTTACCCTGTGCTACAGTGGGAGAAACGACTCACACGTACCTTACCAATACGCATCAGGCAGGCAGTGATACCCAAGATTGATGTGCGGAGTGTCCATGGAAGGGAGGACCAAGAAGAATGACGAGAATGATGCAACTCCTCATTTGGACCAGGATAATACAGTAACTTTAGTATCATCATTCGTCTTTACATTTATTTGCTTGCTTTTTTCTCTTTAATCATTACGACTGTGTGTTGTGGTTTGTTTGTTAATTGATCCAACTTTTTTTTAGTTTCCTTAGCTAGCTTGAAAAATGAAAGTAAGCCCGGTAGAGCAGGCAATTGGGTTCGGTCTGAGCTCTGAGGGCGTCAGACAGGCAAGGCAAATTTCAATTTCGTCCCTGACTGTACTGTCTCATTGGGTCATAGTAGTTATAGTACAACTCATTATCTCATTAACCATCAAGTTATCCTCCTCAGCATGCATGCATTTGCTTTCTCTCACTTCATACTTTGATTTCTTTGATAATGGATCATGGTCGTCTTACAAGATTGTGTTTTACTTTTGTTGTGTCCATGCATTGTAACGCCCTGAACGTCTCAGGATCGTTTAACAGACACGACAATGAGGACGCAACCACTAGTGAAGGGTTAGTTGTTTTAATGAAGGCAAATATAATACAAAGAATAAACAAGTTATAGTCACTGGAATCCTCCAGGCTAAGTACGTTACCAGCCCACAGCACGGATGGTCCTAACCGTCCTCTGCATATACGCCGGTCCCGGCGTATGCCAACAGAGGGCAGAAATGAAATGGCCGACAATGCCAATCGGTAGGCTGTGAGGGGCACGAAGAGTGTTGGGGAGAATCGAGGAGTCAGGGAAACACCCAGCCGGGGTCTCTACCTGAAGGGAGCAGCCGCTCAACCTCTTCCTCAGACTGCACCGGGACGCGGAGTCACCTCCTGGTGATGCGTCACCGATACCCCAATCACAAGCAAGAAGACTGAACCGAGAGCAGCCGCTCGATCGATCCTGTGGACTTCCGAGTCTGTAACGCGGCAAACACCTCCTGGTGTGCGTTACAGCTGGCAGTCCCTGTGTCTCTGGTCGGGCTGGGAGTTACGACTCCAACCAGCAAAAGCGCCACTGCGCTTGGACTCAGCCGAGTCAAAAAGCGAAGCTCAATGGTTGACCGGTAGAGCTTCCGGGTCCTTCACAGGTGACGATGGGGCAAGACACGGCCCAGGGAGTAACGACTCGACCTACCTCCGTTCTTGCCTTACTGGAGCACCACTCCGGAACACTGCTCTTCACGAAGCAGGTACGTCGGTGTGAACACAATATCCGACCGCGTTGTACCTCCCGGTTCCTCCCTTTATAGGGCGTGTTTTCCTTGAGTTATGTAACAGCTCTCCTGTTTACATAAGGGCGTGTTTCCTTGAGTTATGTAACAGCTCTCCTGTTTACATAAGGGCGTGTTTCCCTTGAGTTATGTAACAGCTCTCCTGTTTACATAAGGGCGTGTTTCCCTTGAGTTATGTAACAGCTCTCCTGTTTACATAAGGGCGTGTTTCCCTTGAGTTATGTAACAGCTCTCCTGTTTACATAAGGGCGTGTTTCCCTTGAGTTATGTAACAGCTCTCCTGTTTACATAAGGGCGTGTTTTCCTTGAGTTATGTAACAGCTCTCCTGTTTACATAAGGGCGTGTTTCCCTTGTATGACAGGAATTCTTGACAGTACATCCTCCCTCTCAGCGGCTCCCCACGGGTCCAGCGCTGGCAGGAAAACGCCAATGGAACAAGGAGACCAAGCGCGGAGCATGAACCCCTTCAGCCGGTTCCCATGAATGCTCCTCCGGGCCATAGCCTTTCCACGCAACCAGGTACCACAGCTTCCCCCTGCGCCATTTGGACGCCCGTATGCCCGACACTTCATACTCCACCTCCGACTCCACGCATACCGGCCGAGGTGTCCCAGACGGCTTGGAGGGTGCTGGTTTGAGCAATGATACATGAAAGACAGGGTGTATCCGCAATGACTGGGGCAAGCACACCTTCACGTTCACGGGACCCATACACTTGGTAATTCGATAGGGGCCCATGTACTTGGGATGGAACACACTGTTCTTTCGAAACCTCATGTTTCTTGTGGATATCCAGACGTAGTCTCCAGTGCGGTACAGTGGCCCGGGCCTTCTCTTCCTATCTGCCGCAGCCTTGTATCTTCTCTTGGCCTCTATTAGGACAGCCCTTGAGCGCATCAATGTGTCTTTTATGTGTGCCACCCTGTCCGCTGTGGCGGGAATCCTGTCCTCTCTGAACGGATGTAGAAATGGCAAGAACCTGGGATGTTGGCCATAGTTGCTATAGAACGGAGATGACTGTGTGGAGCTGTGAGTGGCGTTGTTATAGGCTATCTCTGCAACCCATAGCAAGTCGACCCATTCTCCCCTGCCCTGGTCCACAAAACATCGCAGATACTGTTTGAGCGTTTGGTTCAGGCGCTCGGTTTGGCCGTCCGTTTGAGGGTGGTAGCTGGTGGACAGGGCGGTCTTAACATGCAGCGCAGTGCACCAAGTCTTCCAGAATTGCGCAGTAAACTGCGACCCCCGGTCCGACACGATCACCCCAGGTAATCCATGCAGTCGTACCACATTCTTTAGGAGTAGTGACGCCAATTCCCCGGCCGTAGGGACTCTCTTGCAGGGGATGAAGTGCCCCATTTTCGTCAAGTAATCCACCACCACCAGTATTGCCGTCATCCCCTGGTCTACCGGTAGGCCCACCACGAAGTCCAGTGATATGCTATCCCATGGTCTATCCGGGGTTGGAAGTGGATATAAGAGCCCTTGGGTTCGGCCATGGTCGGCCTTCATGGTAGCACACGTAGGACACTCCTGTCCCCACCTCCTGACATCCACTCTCATGGTTGGCCACCAGAAATGCCGTCCCATGCTAGCCACCGTTTTTTCAAAGCCCAAATGACCTGCGCATGGAGAGTCATGGCACCAGATGAATGCTTGTTACCTTAGCCTAGGCGTGGGTATCAATAGGCACCTGCCCTTCAGGGGTATCCCGTCCTTCAGCTGCCATTCTCTGTGACTGAGGAGCCACCTCCGCCATGCGAATGACCTGATCCCTCTCTTTATTCCCCTCAGGAAAGTATCCGGTTGGATAACCCCCAATACCATCCTCGGGGAAATGATGGAACGCTCGGTCGCAGGCAATGGTTCCTTAACTGCAGATTGACGGGACAGGGCATCCGCCTTTCGGTTTTCCGTCCCCGGCCGATATGTGATGCGGAAGTTGAACCCCGCAAAGAAGATCATCCACCGCAGCTGCCTGGGAGAAAGGTGTCTAGTGGCAGTCATGAACTGTAGGTTCCGATGGTCCGTGTACACCGATACCACATGTCTTGCCCCCATCAACCAATGCCTCCATTCGGTGAAGGCGTCCTTGATTGCGAGAAGCTCCTTCTCCGCAATATGGTAGTTGCCTTCGGCGTCGTTGAGTTTGCGGGACATGTACGCAACGGGATGAAGCACCCCTGTGTCGTGGTTGCGTTGGGACAAGATAGCCCCCAGCGCCACATCCGACGCGTCCGCTTCCACCACGTAGGGGAGATCCGGATCGGGATGAGCCAACACCGGCGCCTTACCAAAGGCGCTTTTCAGGGCCTCAAAGGCTTTGTTCGCTTCAGGGGACCAGACAAACTCCTTGGACTTCCTCAGTAGCTGTGTGATTGGGGCCACCACTCCTGAAAATCCATCTATGAACCGCCTGTAAAAGTTGGCGAAGCCAATGAAACTTTGGACGTCCTTCACGCTTTGGGGCACCGGCCATTCTTTCACCGCCTTGATCTTTCGTTCTGCCATCTCCTGTCCCTCTGGACTCAGCATCACTCCGAGGAATTCCACGGATGTGACGTGGAAGTCACACTTGCTGAGTTTACAAAACAGCATGTTTTCCCTCAGCTTTTGGAGCACAGCTTTGACGTGGTGTACGTGCTCCTCCACACTGGACGAATAGATGAGGATGTCGTCGATATATACGACCACGTAGATATCCAACTCCTCTCTGAATACCTCATTCAAAAAGTACTGAAAGGCTGCCGGGGCGTTGCACAGACCGAACGGCATGACGAGGTACTCAAAAAGGCCGAACCTGGTCTTAAAGGCGGTCTTCCACTCGTCTCCGTCCCTCATGCGCACCAGATGGTATGCCCCTTTCAAATCCAACTTGGTGTAGATACGAGCTTTCTTGACCTGTTCCAGAAGTACACTGATGAGAGGCAAGGGGTACCGATTTTTTATGGTTATCGCATTCAATGCCCTAAAGTCCACACAGGCTCTCAGCTCCCCATTAGCCTTCGGGATGAAGAAGAGTGGCGAGGCGGCCGGAGACTTGGACGGGCGGATGAATCCTAGCTTGAGGAGTTTATCCAGGTACCCCCGGAGATGCACGTTTTCAGGCTCCGTCAGGGCATACAGCCTGCCGCTGGGAACGCTGGCCCCTGGCACCAGGTCGATCTGGCAGTCAAATTGTCTATGTGGTGGTAGCACTTCCGCCTTCACCTCATCAAATACATCCTCAAAACTGTGATAAGCCTGGGGGAGAGCCACATCTTTTTCTGCCGCTGTAGCCACCGTCTGACTCCCGCTCTCATCTGCGTCAAGGGATTCCGTTCTTATTCCACAATGCAGGATGCAATACGGTGACGTCATTTCGATGCGATGTGTTGGCCAATCCACAAAGGGGTTGTGTTTCTGTAGCCACGGCAATCCCAATATGACGCCATATTGGGGCGCTCGGATGATGTTAAAATCGATTTGTTCCAAATGGTTCCACCCATATCTCATCGGAAGGACCCCCGTGTGCTGCCCGATGGGCCCCGTCACCAATCGCCTTCCGTCTACAGCATAGACGTCTTCGGGTACAGCTTTGGGAAGAAGCACTAGCCCTAGCCTGCATGCCTCGTTGTGGTCCATAAACATGCCAGTGGCCCCTGAATCCACCATGGCCACAACGGGTATCCACTGGTCATGCACTCCCACGTGCACCGTGATAAACAGGTGTCGTTGTCCCTTAGTGACCGAGTTGGAAAGTGAAGGGATGGATGAGTGACTCCGAGATGCCCCTTCTCTGGTCTTGGAGTCCTCTAGTTTTCCGCCGGTATGTCCACCACGGCTGTTACCGACCGGTTGGCCCGATAACGTGACGTCTTCGGTTTGGCAGGGCATTCACGTACGTAGTGGCCTTTTTTGCCACAATATAGGCACAATCCTTGTTTACGGCGTGACTCTTTCTCCGTGGCTGTGAGGCTCGCTCGTATTGCGCCGATGTCCATGGGTTCTCCCTTGGATGCGGTGGAAGTTTCAGGACTTCCCACCGTCACATAGGATGGAAGGGATTTTCCTTTTCTCCCATGATCCCCCTTTCTTTCACTTAGCCTATGTTCCAGCCGTAATACCAGGTTGATAAGGCCCTCACATGTCTTGGGTTGAGGGTCAATATGAGCCACGGCGTCCTTGAGCTCATCGCACAGCCCTTGATGGAAGAGCGCCGTCTGTTTAGCAACAGGCCACTTGGTTTCCGCAACCAGCCTTCGGAACGCGTTGAGATACTGCACCAGGTCGTTGGATCCCTGTCTCAACTCAAGCATTTCACGGTCCGCCGTGTACGAGTCAGCCCTTCTGTCGAATACCTTCAGGAATTCCTCGCGAAAAGCACCCCAATCACATAAGAGGGGGTCGTCCCTGCTCACCAGAGGTACGGCCCATTGTGCCGCGTTTCTAGCCAAATAGGATATAAGGAAAGCCACACGAGCCTGACTCGTGGGGAACGCCTTTGGTTTGCACGATAAATGTAGCGCCACTTGTGTGAGGAATACCTGCACTGTGTTAGGATCCCCACTGTACCTCTCTGGTGTCGCCAAGGGGATGGCTACCGGCATTTCCACTACTACCGCAGGGGTCTGATTCGTGAGGGAGGTGCTGGGCGTGAGCGGGTCCAATTGGATAGCATCCAGTCTGGCTTTTACATCGGCTGTTTCTTGCCTAGAGGCAGCCACTTCAACTTGCATGGCCGCTAAAGCAGCCAGCACATCATCAAGTGTTGCCATGTCTGTTATCGACCGGGAGACAGTTAGTGTTATTAAGGTCGGATATTTTGTAACGCCCTGAACGTCTCAGGATCGTTTAACAGACACGACAATGAGGACGCAACCACTAGTGAAGGGTTAGTTGTTTTAATGAAGGCAAATATAATACAAAGAATAAACAAGTTATAGTCACTGGAATCCTCCAGGCTAAGTACGTTACCAGCCCACAGCACGGATGGTCCTAACCGTCCTCTGCATATACGCCGGTCCCGGCGTATGCCAACAGAGGGCAGAAATGAAATGGCCGACAATGCCAATCGGTAGGCTGTGAGGGGCACGAAGAGTGTTGGGGAGAATCGAGGAGTCAGGGAAACACCCAGCCGGGGTCTCTACCTGAAGGGAGCAGCCGCTCAACCTCTTCCTCAGACTGCACCGGGACGCGGAGTCACCTCCTGGTGATGCGTCACCGATACCCCAATCACAAGCAAGAAGACTGAACCGAGAGCAGCCGCTCGATCGATCCTGTGGACTTCCGAGTCTGTAACGCGGCAAACACCTCCTGGTGTGCGTTACAGCTGGCAGTCCCTGTGTCTCTGGTCGGGCTGGGAGTTACGACTCCAACCAGCAAAAGCGCCACTGCGCTTGGACTCAGCCGAGTCAAAAAGCGAAGCTCAATGGTTGACCGGTAGAGCTTCCGGGTCCTTCACAGGTGACGATGGGGCAAGACACGGCCCAGGGAGTAACGACTCGACCTACCTCCGTTCTTGCCTTACTGGAGCACCACTCCGGAACACTGCTCTTCACGAAGCAGGTACGTCGGTGTGAACACAATATCCGACCGCGTTGTACCTCCCGGTTCCTCCCTTTATAGGGCGTGTTTTCCTTGAGTTATGTAACAGCTCTCCTGTTTACATAAGGGCGTGTTTCCTTGAGTTATGTAACAGCTCTCCTGTTTACATAAGGGCGTGTTTCCTTGAGTTATGTAACAGCTCTCCTGTTTACATAAGGGCGTGTTTCCCTTGAGTTATGTAACAGCTCTCCTGTTTACATAAGGGCGTGTTTCCCTTGAGTTATGTAACAGCTCTCCTGTTTACATAAGGGCGTGTTTCCCTTGAGTTATGTAACAGCTCTCCTGTTTACATAAGGGCGTGTTTTCCTTGAGTTATGTAACAGCTCTCCTGTTTACATAAGGGCGTGTTTCCCTTGTATGACAGGAATTCTTGACATGCATATTGTCTGTTTTTCTTTCTCAAACCTTTCCCAAAACCCCACTTCCCATCCAATCATCAATCCCTAACCCTCTTCCCCCGGGCTGTGTGATTTATATTGAGGTGTGATGTGATGACTATGTACACCAATTGATCACACGCTTGCTGGGGCAGATGTGGTGAAAGCAACAGTAATTCAATTTCAACTAAGGCAGGGCAAGGATCTTCTTCTGCTTGACCACCCATGCTGTAGTTTACTTTGTGTTCTGTTCCACTCCTCCTCCCTGAGTCTCAGTCAAGTGACTTTCTCTTTCTTTTTTCAAACGCTATTGCCAGTGTCTACTACTACCACCACTATAATGGCATCTACTCCGTCAATTTGAGAAACCAACCATGCAGCCATCAGTGTGCCGAACTTCATCATCAATCACAGGTAAGAGTTTGGTGGGAGGTATGGACTAGGAGGAGAGACTGACAGTACTATGACAATTAAAAATAACTCAGTGAGGGGTACTGCATCTATCGGTTTGTGTGTTACAAAATCGGCAGATCTTTTAAATCAAACACTGGCTGTGGGCATGCAGCAGCACGGAAACAAAGTAAACAACCATGTAACTTACATTGAATTCGGAAAACTGTAACCTACCACAAAAAACATTAACATCATATAAATAAATAGTAAGTATATTTTTAATATCCCCTAACAAAAATAAACTATCCCGCTCTGACCTAACCCACCCCCCTCCCTAACCCCAACGAAACGAAAGTCCAAAGTCCCAATGTCCGTTGAAATCCCCAACGCCCACAAACCCACCCACCAACAAAAGGAATTAAAAAAGGGGCAAACGACGAGGTCCTCTACTGTCGGCGGGCCTTAAGGTGTTTATCCACCAGGATCTTGACCCGCTCCTCCATGTTCTCCTCCCAGCGGGCCATCCGGCGGAGTAGCTGGCGGCGAAATGCCCTAAAGTTGCTTCCAGGGTGGGGGGCAGCAGTGCTGGAAATCGAGGCGCGGCGGCGGGCAAATGCCGGACCACGGCGCCGTGAAAGTGGAGGCCGGGCCTGACTGGGGCCCGGGGCATTGGAGGAGGCTGCAGCTTCAGCCGCCTCCTCCTCCTCCTCCTCCTGAGCCACCAGCCGGCGATAATGCTCGCAGATGGCCTCCAGTTTCCGGCGCCGGGCCCTAGCGGCCAACTCCTTCCTTGATGGTTTTTGGGAAGGAGTATCATCTATATCAAAAAAGAAAAAGAACATGTTGGAGCCAATACTCTTAGCAAAACAGGAACACTAATCATTCAACACATAGTGTCACAGTATCACTAGCAAGCACAGTTCATAACATTTGGGATTTGGTGCTGGGGTAAGTATCTCTAATCCTACTTCCTTGGACTCTAACATTTGTGACCGTTTCAGACATTATTTATAAATATAATCGTACTATGTATGTACTGCGGTACACCAGTCGTGCTGTTCTTATCTGTAGTTTAGCCCAATTACATAACCTTGTTGTAGGCGGCATGCCAGGTCCATCAGCTAAGCTTGCACCCAAGAGAAACAGATATGAGCCACATGATGATGCAGACTCACGTTACTTTTATTTACTACTACTGTCTGCAGGTGGGGAAGCTCATCTTTTTGTCTGACGCCTTACGGCCGTTGGCACTGGTCATACTCTGTTACATGAGGGCAAATGGCATGCACAATTTCACTTACACCCTACCATGGGTACTACAAAAAGGCTGATTATTTATTTATCGGATCCAACGATCATTGCTTATATTCATATTATAGATGCTGCTAGTGCTAATACGATATACGACATCAGGTCGGTAGCGGTCGGTGGTGGGAGTGCTGCCGGTCGGTGACGTGGGAAGGTGCAGGGTGGGGATAGTAAACGATGGATTAAGGACATTCACAGGTAATTAAAGAATACATAAAAAAAAAAACATTGCTGCACACAGTAGCACACACTGCATCGCATTCGGCGGTGCAGTGCGCACCTTGAAAATAGTTTAATTTATTTTTATGTTGATTACCTGTATTTGGCCGTAACAGTAATGCACAGTTTACTCGCCAGTGCCACCCACCCGTCCCCTCCCCATGTCGCCGCCCGCCAACAATCCCACCACCAACCGCTACTGCAGAGGGTACATTGCTTTCATTGCTTGTGTAACCAATATACATAAACATTAAACAAGAGATAGGCCACCCTTTGCAGGCTGGCTGCCCCAATCGAAAATACATTAATAATAATAGGTAGGGAGTGGTCCCCAGAGTGGGAGGAAGGGGTTTCCGCTTGATAATATATGACGTGCTTGCAAACTACTGCAAGTGTACTGTATGCTCATAATACTACCTTGATTCCTCTAGGCTTTGCTACTGTCGCGCAGTTTCTGTTACATTTTCTTCAAGGTAAGAATCTCCAGTGACACTTTCCACCTATACTGTCTCTTGGTGATAGTACATCCAGGCATACATCCATTAAAGTAAACGTCTATCCTTTTGTATATATCTCTTAACAAACCTTAGTTGGTTTCACCAACAAACACCCATGCTTCTGCTCCTTCCTTCCTTGCCTTGGCTTTGAGTTTGAACCAAAAACACCGCTGATTCTTGCTATCTAGTACTATCCACCCATACTGTGTCGCCCACCCAGGCAGGCATTCTTTCACCTTCCACCCATCCTTCAACAACCCATGCATCTGATCTTATTACTATCAGACTCCTATACATGCTTCCAACAACATATCCTTCTCTGCCGGTCAGTCATATTGTTTATCTCGCCCGTCCTTCCACCCTTAGTGCTTTCCCTCTATGTTCAACACATCCATGAAGGTCATCTGATCTGAGTTTGTCTTCTCCATAAAACATTCACAGCTGATTTTGGAATCAAATAGAAGAGGCCATTGGTTACTCTACTCACGCTGGTAATGCTACGTAAAGGGTGTCTTCTTCAACCGTTGTATAATGTCGCACAGTACAGTGAAATAGTGAACACAGTTCCATCTAGCTGTAATGTCAAGAAGTAATGAATATAACTCACCGCCGCCGGCCACTGCTGCTGGATCCCCGATGGGCCCTGTGTCTCCTGCAGGTGCCGCCAGTTCGCCTGCCCCCTCCGGAATGGCCGCATCGCTGGCCCCGACGGCACTGGTGGATGGTAGTGTGCCTAGAAAAAAGCATCAAATTTTTTAGATGCCTGTAAACCTCCCCCTATTTTAAGTGTTCACTTGGAACATTGAACAAAAAGTTAATGCGATGCAACATACATCAGCACTAGACAGTAAGTACAGTCAGTAGACAGACACTAGTAGGATATGGTTCCACTTCCGAGGGTCATCTAGTCCTACTCTACTCTTTTGAAAGTTAGCCTGAGCCATGAGTAACCCTTTTAGATTCATCATGTTGACTACTACTCTTTTGGTGCATATTATACCTGCCAGCGTATTGATGTGCAGTAGATGCCTTTAAGGCCGCTTGACTGTTGCGTACAAGTGAAGAGGTCGAAAAAAAAACAACATATTGACTTTGTTTAGTTTATATTGCTTAGCCATCACACATACATGTTACACTTTTTGGCATGACTGCAAAATGCTAGCATCATTCACCAGTATACTATCTAACGGCTAACTCGCAGTGTTTTTCTCATATATCATAGGCGAAAGATTCCCTTCTACAAACCAGAGATTTACAGAGCATAGTGGATGCAAGATGATGTAACCAGTATTTCTACGTTCTACGGTGAGGGATCTTCCACAATTATAAAGATCTTGGCTCTTGTTCTTGTTGTCAATCATGCACTTGTAAATGTTTACTGTTTTAATGTTAGGCTTTTTGCTGGCTTATTGACTATGGCTGTCGTAAATTAAATTTCATATTAACGATGTACAGAGTTTGATACTTGTTTCAAATAAACCTTTTGAACTTACACATAGACTCTGTGGTATTTGGTGTGGTGGAGTGGACTTACACAAGTGTGTGAGCAAAATGGTGTTTGTTATTATGTTCTGGATTGTCTCTGTCTCCGTCATCATCAACATTGTGTATCGTCTTCGTGGGGGGGTCGGGAGTGGGACCCTAATGTGAGACACTATGGCTAGTCTGTTAGGGGATCCTGGGTTTTTCTGACTGAGGTGTGATCAGTAAGATCCAACCTCCCATCACCACCATCCTATTTTGTTGTGCATAGTTCTGTATGTGGCTCTGCAGAATCATAGACAATAGTAGTATCATGTACTATCCGATCAAAAATACTAGTCAAATATCTGGTTGGGAATTTTGTTTGTGGTAATTGTCAAAGCCTCAACATTGAGAAGACTTGAAGAGGACAACCAAAGGACAGGACCCAGTGGCTAGAGCTATTGGTCAATCAGAGTTTAATTGTTGCAAAGAAAACCGTCTATTAAAGAGTGGGCAACTGTGCAAGCTTCGCTACACACAGAGTAATAATAGTAATAGTAGTAGTAGTAGTATTAGTAGCACAGAGAGTCATAGCAGAGGGAGTTAGAAGCAACTTCGAGGCAGGGATAAACAGAATTAGTAAACAGATAGTCAAGGTCAAAGAAGTAAGCTTTTGTAAAAAAGATTCAGAAAGTGGAACCATAATTTAGAGTTTGGGAAAAAAAAGATGCAGTAACATAACATTTAGGGAAATATAAATGTCAATCTAACCAATGGAGGACTTACTGGGGCCAGCTGCAGGAGCCTCAGTAGAGGAGAGGTCCTGGGGTTCCCCCGCCGCCTCCGACCCCGTCTTCTTGCCCCTGGGTGGTGCTGATGATCATGTAAAATATAATACAGAAAGAGACCAACATTAAGGAGTGCTGTGAGAAAAATAATAAATCATTTGGAAAAACAATAAGTCAAAGAACATTTTAGGAAACAACAAGTGCAATAAAATTGCCCTATCTAATCAGATGGATCGACTACTGGCTGCTTCCTAGTGCATTTACGGATCGTCTACTTATTTATGAACAATCCAGTGTTCCTTGATCATTCTGATTCCAAATACTAACAAAGCCTAGTAAGTACCACCTGACCTACACCACCTATTCCAGACGGGCCAATTGTTCACTAAGTCTGCACTTGAATTTTTTTCAGCCATCAAATGCATAGATGATGAGATGGAGGACACATGCATAGTTGCATACATTAGTGCATACATACAACAAATTGTGGGTTGGTTGCATAATGCTGATCTAGTTCTGCTACTGACTGACCATGCTAAGCCTACCACACACTAAACAAAGTACAAAAGGTTCGACGGAGGACTGGGGTAAGCAGCACTCAGTGACAGAGGATGCGTCACGCAGACCGCATAAAACAATTAGTAACTACTACTAACAAACTAAACCTAGTATCCAATATCCATCCACCACTATTTCACAGTAGGACAATGGAAGGACTAGAGTCTCTCTAGCAAATCGCATTACCTAACTTCAGTTCTGTAAAGTAAACTCTTACATAATCAGCATCAGCACAAGCTAGCGCAAACTACGTTGCAAACAAGTAAGAGTACCACCGGGAACCTGGGTCCTTAAATCAAAGAACATTTTGCTTTTTGGAACGTAATACCAGCAACGCTTGGCACGCAGCAGTAATCTTGTTGTTCATCTAATTTAATATACACAATCAGTTACTCACCAAGCCCGATGACCTCGACACCTAGCAGGTCCAACAGGTCCTGCTCCCGGTCCAGGATGTCGGACCACCGGTGAGCTAGCTGGTTGTGGGTGCGCCGGATCCCAGTGCACCGGAACACGGCCCGGCGCACCTTCGCCCACCGACGGTGCCGCTCCTGGGTAGCGTACCCGGAGCCGGGCCTGCCGCCTGCTGCCAAGGTCAAGGGGAGGAGGCGCTGGATGAAAAAAACAAGAGCCGCCACCTCCTCCTCCCCAAACAGTTGCCGGGCCTGCAGGACGCATTCTGCCGCAAGGCAGGCGGCGCTTCTCTGCGCCTGCAGGTCCCTTGCCCTTGGGACTTGGTGTGCCCTTGGCCATGGTTCTGGGGTGGGTGGGAGGCGGAAAAGAAAAGTCAGAAGGGGAAAAAAGTTAGGGGGAAGAAGATAGAAAGAACTTTATAAAAGTAACAAAAACACAGTAAAAGTAGAAATAAAATGCAAAATATAAACTGAGGCAAACAGAGAGATAGATAATAACTAAAAAAAGTCAGGAAAAAGGCTTAAAAGACAAAGGATTGCTGAGATAAATGGAGGATACAAAAGTAGGCCCAGAAACATGGCATAGAGTGAAAAACAAGATGGCCGCGCCCATTCGCGACCGCGTGGGTAAGTTCGCGCGATATTTCTCGCGAACATGTACAATTTATCGCGAACAAGTAAAATGCGCTCCCGAACACGTCAATGCACATCGCGAACACGCTATCCGCGACCCGGAACAGGAAATAAGGCATCGCGAGCGGGCGGGACTATAGAAAAACAAGATGGCCGCGCCCATTGGCGACCGCATGGGTAAGATCGCGAGATATATCCCCCGAGCATGCAAACAGTTCCCCGAACATGCTTACCGCGCTCGCGAACAAGAAAAAGCCATCGCGAACAGGTTGCCACAAGCAACTACGCAAGCTCGCGAAGCTTCGCGAAGGTCGCGTAGTGCAATGACATCTTCGCGAAGCTTCGCGAAGCGCGACTACGCGAACTACGCCCAGGGTTACTCATCAGGCTGGCAATCCAGTGTTTGGCTTGTCCTGTAGCCAGTGTGTCTGCTGAGCCTGTGTTCAGTGCACCTGGTTCAGTTTTTACAGTAAGAAGGATCAGTCTCCTGCCTGAAAACATGGAGAGATTGACCATGATCAAAATGAAGCAACAGTTCATACCACACAAATAACCCATTCCTTAAACCACACAGGAGGAGGAAGAGGATGATTGGTCAGAATAAAGTGTGCCACCGTAGAACTTTAGAAATAATTTCTTGTTGAACATCATTCTTTGCAACAACAAAAAAAGATAAGAAAGTGGAACATTATGCTTGTGTCAGATTTATGCTGCCCCACCATTTTTTAGTCACATATATGGCCAAATTGGACTTAGACCAGTGTGCAGTGAAGCAGCCTCCACAATTTCTTCATGATATTGGAGACAATGGCAGCCACCCTCTCATGCCTACTCTCAAGAGTGCCAATACCAAATTCTAAAGTCTTGCCTGCGTCACAGATATAATTGTGTACCAACCTAACCTACTTGTGCTTGGATTGGAGGAGGTATCTACAACTATTGCAACAATGAGTGAATGTTTGTGAGTGATGATTGATGATGTATGCAGTGGCAGACAGTGAGGGAGTGTATTCAATTAATAGTAAACTTCATTTTAATGAATGGCAATGTTTGTTGTCTGATGGGTGATCATTTTTCCTAAAGGTGATTGGTCTTTACAAACTCACTTAGCGAAAATATATTTGCACAGTCCACTCCTTTTTCGGGTTCTTCAGAGCCCAGACCAGCCCAGTCACTTTAATTAACAAACTCATCCATACAAAATTTTGCAATTCTGTTTCTTTTTTCAACAGCAGTGCCCTACACGTCTATCTTGCTTGGGTCAGGACTGGGACGGAGTTACTCGGAGTCAGGAGGCAGATGGAAAGACTCATGCAGGACTACCTCATCAACAGCTAGAAGAAATAAGTTATCAACTTCAAAGGGAAACCATGACTCTGAGGACTAGTACTCATCTATGTGCAATAGAGAGAGGTGTGTTGATTTCGCAAATGCTGCTGAATGTGTGTATTTCGCTGGTAGCAAAAATGAAAATCCGAGTCCTCTTGATTTTTGCTCTGCCTCTGAGTCTTCTCGGCACACTCCTTAAAAAGCTTACCTTCCTTCTATCCTTTCTTTGACTCTACAGTACAGTTCCTGTTTTAAAATCCGCATGCCTTCTCCTCTCCTGCACAAACAAAAGGCGAAAGTTGAGCTCAACACTCCTGCTTACCTACTGGATTGGTTCAGACAGGCACCCAAGAAAGAAGGTCAGTTATTGAGGATAATGGAGATGCACCACTCAATTTGTCTAACTTTTCTTTTAACAATCATATTTTTGAAACTGGATGTGTTCAATTCATTCGTTTATAAATAAAAAAATGTTAAACCTGGAAGACTGGAAGACAGCATAATTAGATATCTAATAACTTTGGTTTCTGGGGCAGAAGGAATGTTTGCAATACATTTAACTGAGCTGTCTCATACTAATTCCTTTGTTTACTTCAACAATACATTGATGATGTTCTGCTCATCACCCTGATGAATATTGTTCTTGTGTTTTGTTTGTCTTTGTCATACCTTTCCCCAAATCCTCTTACCCATCCATTCATCAAAACCCTAACCGTCTTACCCCAGGCTGTGTGATTTTCTTTGGCGGTGTGTCTTAATATACACCAAGTACATCACATACTTGGTAAGGCGGATGTGGCTAAATGTAACACCAACTCACTGAGGGATCCTCTATTATCTACGCAGTAGCCCACACCAGCCACACTCACCCAACCACGCATAAGTAAGAATATCATTCCTCAACATCAACATCATCTTTAAGGCCTTAGTTATGCGTAAATAAAATGTTTAACCTTGTTGACTACAGAGAACAGACTTTGAGTACATTTTCCCTTAAAGATTTCATAACTTTGGTTTTCAGATTCCATGCTTACTATTGCTCAGATTAATTTACTATTGCTAGTGTTCGTTATAATATATGGTATTCTTTGATGTGTCATGGTGGTAGTAATCTGTCCTTAATCTCTGCAAAGTTATAACATGAATGTATATGTATAACCTTATAACTGTTTTTTTCTCTTTCAATTTAGTTACCTGTGATCCTTTTGATTAAACCTGCAGTTGGAGATCCCCTAGATGAGTTACAAATCGCGAAGTGCCATGGGCAGAGAGGTCATAGATGAAGAACGATGGGTAGGATCTGCCTCACTTAACAAATACAGTGGGTATATTAGTAATTGTCAATAACCAAGCAATATGACTTACCATCAACTATCTCTGTCATCACAGAGACTCCCACTTCAGTTGCTGGCCCCATCACTTGTGGCCTCTGCGGCTAGAAAAAATATTACACATTTTAGATACCAGATACACCTCACTCTTTTATATATTTTTTAGCAAAATACAACAGCAACATATTACAGTTCAGTTTGCAGTTTCTTTTCTCCCGTCTAAAATATCACTTTGGACATTTTGCTGGTTGACAAGGTTAGAAAAGCCAGTAGTCAAGCCAACCGTAATGGAGAGGCAGAGATATGCTGACTGTGCATCATTCAAAGTGCAATGAAGGGGTCAAATAAATTGGTCAATAAAGGACAAATGGTAATGATTGGCAAATGCAATGGGACTGTCCTCATACTACTCTCCTGCCATGCTGCACTGTCATCAAAACTGCTGGGATACTGAATAATAATATATACAATACAGCAATGGGGGGGTCACCATAATCATGACCACACTCGTCATTTGAGCATTAGCGAGAATTAGAAAGCCTTCTCAACAAGGAAGTGTAGAAGAGCTTGCTTAGATATGGACACTTCGCAATCATCACAGTGGACTACCTAATCTGGCGTCCTAGTCTTACAGTACCAGTCCACAGGGTATAAAGTTAAGGGAGAGGGACAGCATAACTAATAAGAAGAAAGCTTAAGGTACATCTTAGTACAGACAAAGCTACAGAAACAAGACATATAGACAAAAGGATAAGGTAGGGAGGGATAACAAGAATAAACATTAAATAGAATCAAGAGCATTTTAAAAAGTTCACAGTATAACAGAAAGGAGGAAATATTTATCTTATGGGGAGGTGTAAAAGTTAGGGAAATTAATAATATTTTAATGAGAACTTACTGGGGCCGGCAGAGCCGTCTGCCATGGCGCTGGTGGTTGCAGTGGAACTTTTACCCACTGCGGTACTGGTGGTTGCACCGTCCTTGGCCCAACCCTCTGATGCCATCTTTTTGCTCTTTGTTGCTGATATAATAAATAAAGACAATAGCAAAAATAGATTAGTGGTACAGTTACTCGTCTAGAAAATATTTTGACAGTCAAAGGCAAACGCAGTAACATATTGAAGTTATACTTTTCTAAATCAGATTACCTATATTATTGGGTTGTCCTATTCCTAATTTCCGAAACCTTACCTAAGCCCCATTCTAAATTTCCTAAACTACATTTAAAAAAAAAATATATATATTTTCTTTATTAGAAAATTCATATATCATATATTACAGTACAGCACAGCATAGAATACATCCAAAAAGAAAAAAAACAAAGAAATGCAAGTATTAATAACCAAAAAACCCCTTCTATCAATTATAATAGAAGATAGCTTGTAAGATAACTCATATATCTTTCTTTCACATAGGGCAATGTAATATAAACAACATGACTGGTATTTACTCCATTTGCTCTTTCCATCTCCGTACTGGATCCCAAATTCTCAGCCCCAGCTGCCTCCCCTTTCTACCTCTACGCTCATAAATCCCTTTTTCTAGATTGTAGGCTGCCAAGAGCTTGGACAGCCATTGATTCCTTATGGGAGGTGATTTATCCAGCCATGCTCTCGCTATAACAAGTCGAAAAACTGCCATGGCTACAAACATAAACTCTCGATTGATAACATCACTATCTAAAATTATTCCCAATAGAATCATGGTTGGTGTAATTGTAGTTTGAATTCCTAGGTGCATCCCCAGGAATTCCTCCACCTCCCTGATCAGCGTAGAGAGTTGGGGGTAGGTAGCAAAAATGTGGACTAAATCCGCCTGTGATTGATTACAGCGTGGGCATTGGGTCCCTGATGTACCACCCCATTGCGCTATTCTATCTGGTGTATAATACAGACAATATAGGGTCTTATAATGCTGTGATTGTAATGGTGCTGAGCAGAGCACAGTGCGTCCCAAATCCAGCGATTCCTGAAAACAGGCGGTCGTAATACCCAATCTCATAGCCCATTTATCGCCATACTTGGCGAGATCATCTGTTTTGCTTGCTACTTAACATGCATAAAAACTGCGGATCTTGCAATCTCCCCCCTTCTCAATCTTATCCAAAATGTAATTGTTATTGAATCCGATGGTCCCGCCTCGCTTAGTATTTAAAAAACTTCTAACCTGTAAATATTTGAAAAAACTCCTACTGTCTATTTGATATTTAGTTACTAAATCAGCAAACTGCACAATCCCATCCAGACCAATGATGTTCCCAATCCTCCTAATCCCTTTATGCTCCCAGGTTGCAAAAACCGAATCTGCGAATATCTCCCCTGGCAAGGACTTATTCTTAAGCATTCGAGTATATCTATTGTACCTGCCCAATCCAGCTTTTTTCAGGAAGGCCTTCCAAATATTAACAGCGGCAGCGACTGTCTTAAACCTTGTTCTTTTGAAGTAGGAGAAATCCGTACAGTTTAAAAAACAATTCTCAGCATCCGCCCCAAGACTATTGCATACACCGCCGTAGACATTCTGATGATTCTAGGATGTGCTCCCCCACCAATCAAACCCTGCATATATTGAAGTGCTGTAGCCAAATAATATAACCTAAAATCAGGAGCCCCCCACCCCCCTCTTTCCCTTGGAAGGGTGATGAATCTATACGCCCTCCTAGTCTTTCCATGGGCCCATATGAATCTATTTAGCAGCAGCTCTATCGCCTGAAACCATTTCACCCCAAAATATAGTGGTATTGCTCTAAATAAATATAGACATTTGGGCAGTATTACCATTTTGATGACATTCGTACAGCCCACTAAAGAGAGATGGAGGTTATTCATTCTGTCTAAATCTAGTTTTACTTTTGCCATTAGGGGAGTCATGTTCTGCTCAACCACTCTCTCTAGATCTGCTGATATTTCTATTCCCAAGTATACTGCCCAATTAACTACCCTGCTATCGTCACATATCACATGTGAATTCCTGACAATCTGAGTTTTTGTCTTATTAAGACTGTAGCCTGCCACCTGACCAAAACATAGTGCTTCTAATTCTATTGCACGAATAGCAAGAGTAAGGTTAGATGTAATAATTGCCACATCGTCCGCATATGCCTGTGTCTTAATTTCCATATTGTTAATTATTATTGGGGGGATGTTAGAATTAATCTCTAGTCTACGCAGAAATGGATCCATATAGAGCGCGAACAAGAGGGGGGAAGATGGACACCCCTGTCTAGTCCCTCTTTCTATTCGCACTGTGGCTGAGTATCCTTTGTTGACCCTAATCCTAGCTGATGGCTTGTTATATAAAGTCTGAATGGCTCTGATGTATTTCTCACCGAATCCATGCCATCTCAGTACTGTCCATAAGGATTCCCAGGAGACCCTATCGAACGCTTTTTCTGCGTCCAGTAACAATACCGCCATAGGATCCCCTGGGACCTCTGCGGCATCGAAGAGTGTAAATATCTGCCTAATGTGTTGTGTCGTGCCCTTGCCAGGTATAAAACCATGTTGTATAGGGCTAACCAAAGCCTCGATTACATCAGCCAATCTCTTCGCGAGTATTTTAAAATAGACCTTAACGTCTGCGTTCATTAAGGTAATGGGCCTATACGAAGATGGTGCCAATGGACTTTTACCTTTTTTCAAAATAACGACAATGTCGGCCCCTCCCCATGAGTTAGGAATGGATTCCCCTCTTTGTGCCTGGAGCAGAGTGAGAAAGAGTTCAGTGCCTAATTCCTCTTTAAATACTTTATAAAATTCTACAGGGATCATGTCTGGACCCGTGGCTTTACCAGCAGGAAGACTTTCCAGTGCTACCATCACCTCTTCCAGCTTAATTGGTGCATCTAGCATATCCCTGTCTTCCTCCGGCAGAAACGTTGGCCTAATATTATTAAGATAGTCTAGAATATCCCCTGATTCTAGATCCTTATCTAAGCTATACAAGCCCTCATAAAACTGCCTGAACACTTCCCTTACCCCATCAGGCTCTGTAACAATATTACTCTGAACATCCATGATATTCTTGATCTCTGCTGATGAAGCTTTTTGTCTAGAGCGAATAGCCAATATATGCCCCACTCTCTCGCTCAACTCATCGGAATCCTCTCTCTTTAATAAATATCTAGCTGCAGCCTTGCTGGCAATGCTCTCTACTTCCCTTGCTTTAAGATTAACTATTTTTAATCCCTGTTGTTCCACCGGCTGTTTAAGCTGTAGCGCTAGAAATAACTCTACCTCCGCTTTGGCTAGCTCTATACCACTTCGTTAAATCTCGCTTTTTCCCTTTTCTGTTTATACAATGAATAACTCAACGTTTCTCCCCGTATACCTGCCTTAAAAGCATCCCACTCCATTCCAGAATCTGCTGTCCCCCTGTTTATTTCCCAAAAATTACTAATCCAGGATTTCATATGATTAATGTATGCCTCCTCCTTTAACAGGGCTCTCTCATACGTCCATAAAGAATCCAGTACCCGCCGCTGGCCCATTTTTACAGTTAAAATCAGGGGGTTATGAATATGATCAGATACAATCTGAGGGTGCTTTTCTATTTGGGATCTACTAATCAGAGAGTTGGATATCCAAAAATAGTCTAATCTTACCAAGACCCTATGAGGTGCAGAGAAGAATGTACTTCCGTCTTTAAGGGGGTAAGGCGTGGCCCAGAGGTCTGTCAGTGAATTATGTTGTGCCAAATCCCTTAATGCCCTATAAAAAAAATTTTCCTACCGATATATCCCCTCCCTGCAGTTGGAGATACCCCAGTTGGGCTATGGATATTAAAGTCACCGCAGCAAATAATCGGTTCAGGCCACAAAGCTAATTGTGCGTCTAAAAACTGAAAGATTTCAGGATCATCCTCAGTGGAGCCATAGACTGAAACCAACGTGAACCTCTCCTCCCTGAATATAATCTCCAATATCACCCATCTACCCCATTGATCTTCTCTCTTCCTACTTACTACCGTATCCCTAGTTTTGCCCAACACCATAACCCCCCTAGTTTTAGACCCCTGTTTTGTATTAGCCAATACAGAAAATCCCAGCTGATCTAACAGAAACCCCCTACCACCCTCTATATGTGTCTCCTGGAGACAGACTAAGTCCAAGTTCATTGTTCTCAGTAGAGCCGAAACTCGTAATCTTTTGTTAACATCATTAAGACCACAAATGTTAATTGAAGCTATTTTACCTGTCATTAAAACACCCCGTACGTTAATCTTATCTTAACCACTAATATAATAATATAATAATCAAGCCCAACAAAAACCAAAATGTGCTGTGCTGAAAGTGCCAAATATGCTGTATTTTTCTTATGACCCTCCCCTCCTATTCCCCTCCCCCCTCCTCCCTACCCCCCCTGTCCCCACCTGCCCACCTACAGGCAAATAGGTCAACCATGACCTATGTGTGATCGCTTGAGAATGCAGTTGTCGCCTCCTCCTCCCAGTATCAGTAAACCTTACCCTCCCAATCTGACTAGTTTTTCCCCCTTTCTTTCCCCCTTTTTTTTTTTTAATGACCCTCTCTGTCTTTGTAGCCCAGCACATCTACCATATACTCTTTCGCCTTTATTTCGGAAAATAGCATTTTCACCTGGCCCTTTGTGACTATCTTTAATTTGGCTGGGTAGAGTAGATAAGCTTCTGAACCTAAGGCTTGTTTTAGTGCAATCAACTGCCTCAGCCTCCACCTTCGCTCTACAGTAACATGGCAGAAGTCGGGCCTGGCGAAGAAAGCCACACCGTTGAATGTACATTTAGATTCTGGCTTTGCTTTCTCCAATATCTGTTGTCTCAGCAAACAATTGCCTATAAACAAAAGAATAGCTCTAGGTCTAGTGTCTTGTCATGAATTCTGTTCTCTCCTAACCACTAAAGGGAATCGATGAGCTCTCTGAATTTCGGTTTCCCAGTTCCATGCAGATAGTTCTGGAAATGCACCCTTTAACAAATTCACCACAAACATCCTAACATCTTGCCCTTCGATCCCCTCCTCAACCCCCAAGAGTCTTATATTATTGCGGCGCTGCCGATTTTCATAATCTTCCATCTTCCACTGTATATCCTCGGAAACTTTACTTTGCTCTTGCTTAAAGCTCCGGATGTGGCTCAGATCGTCTTCCAACCTCCCCGTTCTCTCTTCCACCTGCGTGACCCTCTCAGCGACCTCCTCATATAGCTTATACATCTTCCTTAATGAGTTGTGAATTTTATTCAGCCCCTGTCTCGACCTCCGACCTTAGGCCCTTGCCTCCTTTTGCATAGTTTTAAGAGTGCTAAATAGTAAGTCCAATGATGTTGCTTGGGGGTTTAATTGAGATGGTCCCTCCCCCCCAGATGGCGCCATCGTGTTAGCGGCATCTTGGTATGTCTGTGAGGTAGCTGAGTAATCCCATGATAGTTTTTTTATAGGGTCAGGTGGGGTTTCTGAGGAGTTCGGCTTTCTACGTGATCTACGTTTCTTTAAAGTACACTTTTGCGGCGCCAAACTACTTCCTGAGACAGAGGATTCATCCAGACTGTCATCACTTGGGGTTATCGGCTCTGAGTCCTCATTAACCGAGAAAAAGTAGTCTGGTGAGACAGCCCCCCCAACTGGCCCCCTACTCGGTAGGTCCACTGAAGTATCCTCTTCCAACCGCTGTTGGTTTATAGAGACCTCGAGTTCAGCACCTATTTCCTGCCTTATATTTTGTCCATCGCACAACTCACCATCTCTTTGAGCTATAGGGATCTCCTTAGCCTCCGGGTGTTAGCTCACGTTAGCATTATCTTCCGTGATGGATAGAACTTTCACCCCTGCTTCAGTTCTAGCATCGCAAACCGAAGAGACCTTTTCCTTCGTTTCTTCCACCCATTCACCCTCTGTCTGCTCCTCGGCCGCACCACCCACAACCACACACGTCAGCTCCTGCACGGACGCTTGCTCTGGTTGCCTAGGTACCTCTGTGTCCTCGTGGGTATTTTGCAGCTCAGTCCCGCTCCGTTTGTCCCGTTTGCTGGCGTTCCCCAGATCCAAGCGCCCCATGCTTTTCAGTGGGAAACTCTCTGTTACCGAGGGTTGTCTTAGCGATGATTCTTTATTCGCCGCCTTAGTGGATCGCAGACTCCTTGGATCCCGAGGATCGCTAGAAGCAGTCGACCCTTCGCCATTACTTCGCAGCTCGCCGTTGCCTCGCGGCTCTCCAGTCTTCTTACAAGCCGGTTTCCTTACGGTAAGTGTAGTGCTAGCTCGCGGCGCTGCCCCAGTTGCCGGTTTTGAGTCATTTTTGTCACGAGTGGGCTGCTCTTTCTTCGTGCTGTCTTTACACGCCTCACTCCCTTTGACAATACGAGGAGGCATCTCACAGCACCCGATGTCTGGTTGTGTAGTATACTCTGCAAATTTCCTTTGAATCAGGCAAATTATCTTCCAGGATAGCCCGCCCAAAGAATAACTCTCCAAGACAGCCAAGATATTCTTAAAATCCACTCCTCGTAGCCAAATACCAACTCTCATCGCCGTACTAGGAGGGTTTATTTCATTTCTTCTATAATCAGGAGGAGGAGTGGGATGCGACTTCTCACTGCAAACCACCAGCGGCCATCTTGCCTCAGTAAACTACATTTGTTAATACTTGATCTTAGCTTCACAAATTGCACCCCCTTTGATGGGCCAACTCAGTCAGTTTCTCTCTTCAATAAATAGATGCGTATCTTGCATACTACATCACTGCAAGATTGCTTGGGACTGTACAAGCTACATAAAAAGAAAGACATAGAGAATGCTAACTCACCGATAATACATTACTACTACTACAGTACAGCTATATTAGTGACGGGAGGACAGAGAAGTCAGCATAACATCTTACATAATCAGCCCAAGCGAGTGCCTACAGCAACAAGCACAAACACCTGACTCACTCAAATTGGATCACATAATTTTTGTAACGTTATCTTACGTGAACTTAACTTACCTCTGAGTGTGAGGAGCATGCTATTTGGAAACAAATTAGCATTATGGGACAGGACACAGCACATTAGTAATAATTAATTACTAGTACTCACCAAGCTGCGCAACCTGGATGCCCAGCAGGTCAAGCAGGTCCCTTTCCCAGTCCAGGATGTCAGCCCAGGGGTGCATCAGCTGTTGCTGGATACGCTGAATCCCAGTGCGTTGGTAAATTCAATGGCTTACCCTCCCCCACAGCAGCAAATGCTCCCGCAGTTCAGACCCACTCCCGGGCCGCCGCCTGCTGATAGCATGAAGGGGAGGTGGTGCTGCACAAACTAAATGAGTGCAGCCACCTCTTCCTCGCTAAAAATGGCACAAAGCTGCACCACCTGGTGGCTCCCACAGGTTATGCGGTTCGCTTCACCACCTGCACTGGCACCACCTCTTCAACGCTTTGCCATGGCACTGGGTGAGTATGAAAAAAAAGAGACAGACAGAAGGAACAGAAGGAACAGACTGGAGAGGGACAACTTAGCAAGTTAGGGGAAATCTATTAAAGGGATAAAAGACAGACAATAAAAAAACACAAATACACACACTAGGAAAATAAATGTAAAACAGGGGAGGATAAGTTGGCTAGAGTAAGGATAAATTAAGGACGGCAAAAATATAGTTAGGATTGGGAAGTAGGCCCAGCAACATGCACAAAATAGGAAAAGCAAAATGGCCGCGTGGTGACATTCATCCAGACGTTACTATGTGGAGCATACTAATCGGGTGGCCGAGCACAACTTTGTGCACAACTTCACCCATTCGCATGAGTTAGGTAGAGTTTGCTGAGTTTTCTTTTCAGTCCACGGAATTCAGCAAAGGGGAACTCCATCCTCCCCAAGTTAAGGGCTCGTCCAGTTCCTTGTCTGTGTAGGGCAGACAGAGGAGGTCTCTATCTTCTCCAGATATGTCATTGCCATTTCTTTCTCCTGGAGGGTTAGATCTGATGATCTAACCCAATGGTGTGTCTAAGATTATCTAACACTCCCCTTCCAGTCACTTCACTAATCTAATTACAGGGGCTCCTGTGCACCTGGACGTGCAGCATGTGGGGGTGAGCCTGTGCTGTCGTAATTTGTCAGTCTCTCTTCGAAGACCAGTCTGGCTACTCCACCTCCATCCTATCTTTTGCTTTTGCCGCTGCAGATCTCCACCCACAGGACATCCTTTGTCTCTTTAAAAGGCCACTTCACTAAGACAACTTGACTCAGCCTGGCAGAGGCTGGCCAATCAGGAGAGGGCAGCTGGAAGGCTGGATTTTGGCTTACAAAAAAGAAAGTTATAACTGCTTGTCTGTAATAGTTATAACAAATTTAGCAGTGACAAATTGTGGGTTTATCTGAACTATTCTTCAAGTCCTTGAATTATATTTCAAGCTCGCTCCCGTCAATATTTATACTTAAATAAAAAATTCCCAAGTTAATCAATGGACCTGGTAATATACCTCAAATGCTTTATTTATCTCTTGTTGGGAGTTCACCATTGGCCGCAATCCTAAACGGACCACAGCTATCAGGATGTGGGGGAACTCTGTGTACAACCACTAAGCCAGGAAGATACCTGATTCATCCCCTATTTCATGTTGATACTTAAGGTATGTCTTGTAGTCCAGGTTGGACAATCTATTCAATAGTATCCTATAATCCTTCCTCAGTTCAGTCAGTGATGCCTGGTGATCCAGGTGAAACATGCACTCACTTTCTAAGGTTTTAAAACAATACTCTGTTGTAAGAACTTCCTCATTCAGCACCTTTCACACCCCATGCACAATCACAACCACCTTAAATGCATCCCAATCCACAAGTGCATCTGAGGCAGTGCCCTTGCTTTCTGTAAAATGCTGTCCTATCATCTTTCCTGTCTACATACAGAACCCCTCCTCACTTAAAGTTGCTGTCGTCAGGTGTCACTTTGGGATCCTCTGGCAAGGCCTAACCCAGGGTAGGCTATATCTAGGCAGCAGTGACACCTCGTCTCCTCTTGTTCCACATAGTTGCCTATTGTTGTACACTGCCTCTTTTGTAATACCAGACAAAAAGTGCAAATGTGCCAATTTAAAATTGGCTAAAAATAGAAGACATCAAGCTAAAAAACATTTACTCAACCCCCCTCATCCTGAATGATCTGCAATTGGCAATTTATTTTTGAAAAAACTCCTACTGTCTATTTGATATTTAGTTACTAAATCAGCAAACTGCACAATCCCATCCGGACCAATGATGTTCCCAATCCTCCTAATCCCTTTATGCTCCCAGGTTGCAAAAACCGAATCAGCGAATATCTCCCCTGGCAAGGACTTATTCTTAAGCATTCGAGTATATCTATTGTACCTGCCCAATCCAGCTTTTTTCAGGAAGGCCTTCCAAATATTAAAAGCGGCAGCGACTGTCTTAAACCTTGTTCTTTTGAAGTAGGAGAAATCCGTACAGTTTAAAAAACAATTCTCAGCATCCGCCCCAAGACTATTGCATACATCGACGTAGACATTCTGATGATTCTAGGATGTGCTCCCCCACCAATCAAACCCTGCATATATTGTAGTGCTGTAGCCAAATAATATAACCTAAAATCAGTCATGTTCTGCTCAACCACTCTCTCTAGATCTGCTGATATTTCTATTCCCAAGAATACTGCCCAATTAACTACCCTGCTATCGTCACATATCACATGTGAATTCCTGACAATCTGAGTTTTTGTCTTATTAAGACTGTAGCCTGCCACCTGACCAAAACATAGTGCTTCTAATTCTATTGCACGAATAGCAAGAGTGGGGTTAGATGTAATAATTGCCACATCGTCCGCATATGCCTGTGTCTTAATTTCCATATTGTTAATTATTATTGGGGGGATGTTAGAATTAATCTCTAGTCTACGCAGAAATGGATCCATATAGAGCGCGAACAAGAGGGGGGAAGATGGACACCCCTGTCTAGTCCCTCTTTCTATTCGCACTGTGGCTGAGTATCCTTTGTTGACCCTAATCCTAGCTGATGGCTTGTTATATAAAGTCTGAATGGCTCTGATGTATTTCTCACCGAATCCATACCATCTCAGTACTGTCCATAAGGATTCCCAGGAGACCCTATCGAACGCTTTTTCTGCGTCCAGTAACAATACCGCCATAGGATCCCCTGGGACCTCTGCGGCATCGAAGAGTGTAAATATCTGCCTAATGTGTTGTGTCGTGCCCTTGCCAGGTATAAAACCATGTTGTATAGGGCTAACCAAAGCCTCGATTACATCGATTGGCTCGATTACATCAGCCAATCTCTTCGCGAGTATTTTAGAGTAGACCTTAACGTCTGCGTTCATTAAGGTAATGGGCCTATACGAAGATGGTGCCAATGGACTTTTACCTTTTTTCAAAATAACGACAATGTCGGCCCCTCCCCATGAGTTAGGAATGAGTTAGGAATGGATTCCCCTCTTTGTGCCTGGAGCAGAGTGAGAAAGAGTTCAGTGCCTAATTCCTCTTTAAATACTTTATAAAATTCTACAGGGGTCATGTCTGGACCCGTGGCTTTACCAGCAGGAAGACTTTCCAGTGCTACCATCACCTCTTCCAGCTTAATTGGTGCATCTAGCATATCCCTGTCTTCCTCCGGCAGAAACGTTGGCCTAATATTATTAAGATAGTCTAGAATATCCCCTGATTCTAGATCCTTATCTAAGCTATACAAGCCCTCATAAAACTGCCTGAACACTTCCCTTACCCCATCAGGCTCTGTAACAATATTACTCTGAACATCCATGATATTCTTGATCTCTGCTGATGAAGCTTTTTGTCTAGAGCGAATAGCCAATATATGCCCCACTCTCTCGCTCAACTCATAGGCATCCTCTCTCTTTAATAAATATCTAGCTGCAGCCTTGCTGGCAATGCTCTCTACTTCCCTTGCTTTAAGATTAACTATTTTCAATCCCTGTTGTTCCACCGGCTGTTTAAGCTGTAGCGCTAGAAATAACTCTACCTCCGCTTTGGCTAGCTCTATAACCACTTTGTTAAATCTCGCTTTTTCCCTTTTCTGTTTATACAATGAATAACTCAACGTTTCTCCCCGTATACTTGCCTTAAAAGCATCCCACTCCATTCCAGAATCTGCTGTCCCCCTGTTTATTTCCCAAAAATTACTAATCCAGGATTTCATATGATTAATGTATGCCTCCTCCTTTAACAGGGCTCTCTCATATGTCCAAAAAGAATCCAGTACCCGCCGCTGGCCCATTTTTACAGTTAAAATCAGGGGGTTATGAATATGATCAGATACAATCTGAGGGTGCTTTTCTATTTGAGATCTACTAATCAGAGAGTTGGATATCCAAAAATAGTCTAATCTTACCAAGACCCTATGAGGTGCAGAGAAGAATGTACTTCCGTCTTTAAGGGGGTAAAGCGTGGCCCAGAGGTCTGTCAGTGAATTATGTTGTGCCAAATCCCTTAATGCCCTATACGTTTTTTTTTTCCTACCGATATATCCCCTCCCTGCAGTTGGAGATACCCCAGTTGGGCAATGGATATTAAAGTCACCGCAGCAAATAATCAGTTCAGGCCACAAAGCTAATTCTGCGTCTAAAAACTGAAAGATTTCAGGATCATCCTCAGTGGAGCCATAGACTGAAACCAACGTGAACCTCTCCTCCCTGAATATAATCTCCAATATCACCCATCTACCCCATTGATCTTCTCTCTTCCTACTTACTACCGTATCCCTAGTCTTGCCCAACACCGTAACCCCCCTAGTTTTAGACCCCTGTTTTGTATTAGCCAATACAGAAAATCCCAGCTGATCTAACAGAAACCCCCTACCACCCTCTATATGTGTCTCCTGGAGACAGACTAAGTCCAAGTTCATTGTTCTCAGTAGAGCCGAAACTCGTAATCTTTTGTTAACATCTTTAAGAACACAAATGTTAATTGAAGCTATTTTACCTGTCATTAAAACACCCCGTACGTTAATCTTATCTTAACCACTAATATAATAATATAATAATCAAGACCAACAAAAACCAAAATGTGCTGTGCTGAAAGTGCCAAATATGCTGTATTTTTCTTATGACCCTCCCCTCCTATACCCCTCCCCCCTCCTCCCTACCCCTGCTTGTCCCCGCCTCCCCCCTACAGGCAAATAGGTCAACCATGACCTATGTGTGATCGCTTGAGAATGCAGTTGTCGCCTCTTCCTCCCAGTATCAGTAAACCTTACCATCCCAATCTGACTAGTTTTTCCCCCTTTCTTTCCCCCTTTTTTTTTTTTAATGACCCTCTCTGTCTTTGTAGCCCAGCACATCTACCATATACTCTTTCGCCTTTATTTCGGAAAATAGCATTTTCACCTGGCCCTTTGTGACTATCTTTAATTTGGCTGGGTAGAGTAGATAAGCTTCTGAACCTAAGGCTTGTTTTGGTGCAATCAACTGCCTCAGCCTCCACCTTCGCTCTACAGTAACATGGCAGAAATCGGGCCTGGCGAAAAAAGCCACACCGTTGAATGTACATTTAGATTCTGGCTTTGCTTTCTCCAATGTCTGTTGTCTCAGCAAACAATTGCCTATAAACAAAAGAATAGCTCTAGGTCTAGTGTCTTGTCATGAATTCTGTTCTCTCCTAACCACTAAAGGGAATCGATGAGCTCTCTGAATTTCGGTTTCCCAGTTCCATGCAGATAGTTCTGGAAATGCACCCTTTAACAAATTCACCACAAACATCCTAACATCTTGCCCTTCGATCCCCTCCTCAACCCCCAAGAGTCTTATATTATTGCGGCGCTGCCGATTTTCATAATCTTCCATCTTCCACTGTATATCATCGGAAACTTTACTTTGCTCTTGCTTAAAGCTCCGGATGTTGCTCAGATCATCTTCCAACCTCCCCGTTCTCTCTTCCACCTGCGTGACCCTCTCAGCGACCTCCTCATATAGCTTATTCATCTTCCTTAATGAGTTGTGAATTTTATTCAGCCCCTGTCTCGACCTCCGACCTTCGGCCCTTGCCTCCTTTTGCATAGTTTTAAGAGTGCTAAATAGTAAGTCCAATGATGTTGCTTGGGGGTTTAATTGAGATGGTCCCTCCCCCCCAGATGGCGCCATCGTGTTAGCGGCATCTTGGTATGTCTGTGAGGTAGCTGAGTAATCCCATGATAGTTTTTTTATAGGGTCAGGTGGGGTTTCTGAGGAGTTCGGCTTTCTCCGTGATCTACGTTTCTTTAAAGTACACTTTTGCGGCGCCGAACTACTTCCTGAGACAGAGGATTCATCCAGACTGTCATCACTTGGGGTTATCGGCTCTGAGTCCTCATTAACCGAGAAAAAGTAGTCTGGTGAGACAGCCCCCCCAACTGGCCCCCTACTCGGTAGGTCCACTGAAGTATCCTCTTCCAACCGCTGTTGGTTTATAGAGACCTCGAGTTCAGCACCTTTTTCCTGCCTTATATTTTGTCCATCGCACAACTCACCATCTCTTTGAGCTATAGGGATCTCCTTAGCCTCCGGGTGTTAGCTCACGTTAGCATTATCTTCCGTGATGGATAGAACTTTCACCCCTGCTTCAGTTCTAGCATCGCAAACCGAAGAGACCTTTTCCTTCGTTTCTTCCACCCATTCACCCTCTGTCTGCTCCTCGGCTGCACCACCCACAACCACACACGTCAGCTCCTGCACGGACGCTTGCTCTGGTTGCCTAGGTACCTCTGTGTCCTCGTGGGTATTTTGCAGCTCAGCCCCGCTCCGTTTGTCCCGTTTGCTGGCGTTCCCCAGATCCAAGCGCCCCGTGCTTTTCAGTGGGAAACTCTCTGTTACCGAGGGTTGTTTTAGCGATGATTCTTTATTCGCCGCCTTAGTGGATCGCAGACTCCTTGGATCCCGAGGATCGCTAGAAGCAGTCGACCCTTCGCCATTACTTCGCAGCTCGCCGTTGCCTCGCGGCTCTCCAGTCTTCTTACCAGCCGGTTTCCTTACGGTAAGTGTAGTGCTAGCTCGCGGCGCTGCCCCAGTTGCCGGTTTTGAGTCATTTTTGTCACGAGTGGGCTGCTCTTTCATCGCGCTGTCTTTACACGCCTCACTCCCTTTGACAATACGAGGAGGCATCTCACAGCACCCGATGTCTGGTTGTGTAGTATACTCTGCAAATTTCCTTTGAATCAGGCAAATTATCTTCCAGGATAGCCCGCCCAAAGGATAACTCTCCAAGACAGCCAAGATATTCTTAAAATCCACTCCTCGTAGCCAAATACCAACTCTAATCGCCGTACTAGGAGGGTTTTATTTCATTTCTTCTATAATCAGGAGGAGGAGTGGGATGCGACTTCTCACTGCAAACCACCAGCGGCCATCTTGCCTCAGTAAACTACATTTGTTAATACTTGATCTTAGCTTCACAAATTGCACCCCCTTTGATGGGCCAACTCAGTCAGTTTCACTCTTCAATAAATAGATGTGTATCTTGCATACTACATCACTGCAAGATTGCTTGGGACTGTACAAGCTACATAAAAAGAAAGACATAGAGAATGCTAACTCACCGATAATACATTACTACTACTACAGTACAGCTATATTAGTGACGGGAGGACAGAGAAGTCAGCATAACATCTTACATAATCAGCCCAAGCGAGTGCCTACAGCAACAAGCACAAACACCTGACTCACTCAAATTGGATCACATAATTTTTGTAACGTTATCTTACGTGAACTTAACTTACCTCTGAGTGTGAGGAGCATGCTATTTGGAAACAAATGAGCATTATGGGACAGGACACAACACATTAGTAATAATTAATTACTAGTACTCACCAAGCTGCGCAACCTGGATGCCCAGCAGGTCAAGCAGGTCCCTTTCCCAGTCCAGGATGTTAGCCCAGGGGTGCATCAGCTGTTGCTGGATACGCTGAATCCCAGTGCGTTGGTAAATTCAATGGCTTACCCTCCCCCACAGCAGCAAATGCTCCCGCAGTTCAGACCCACTCCCGGGCCGCTGCCTGCTGCTAGCATGAAGGGGAGGAGGTGCTGCACAAACTAAATGAGTGCAGCCACCTCTTCCTCGCTAAAAATGGCACAAAGCTGCACCACCTGGTGGCTCCCACAGGTTATGCGGTTCGCTTCACCACCTGCACTGGCACCACCTCTTCAACGCTTTGCCATGGCACTGGGTGAGTATGAAAAAAAAGAGACAGACAGAAGGAAGAGAAGGAACAGACTGGAGAGGGACAACTTAGCAAGTTAGGGGAAATCTATTAAAGGGATAAAAGACAGACAATAAAAAAACACAAATACACACACTAGGAAAATAAATGTAAAACAGGGGAGGATAAGTTGGCTAGAGTAAGGATAAAATAAGGACGGCAAAAATATAGTTAGGATTGGGAAGTAGGCCCAGCAACATGCACAAAATAGGAAAAGCAAAATGGCCGCGTGGTGACATTCATCCAGACGTTACTATGTGGAGCATACTAATCGGGTGGCCGAGCACAACTTTGTGCACAACTTCACCCATTCGCATGAGTTAGGTAGAGTTTGCTGAGTTTTCTTTTCAGTCCACGGAATTCAGCATAGGGGAACTCCATCCACCCCAAGTTAAGGGCTCGTCCAGTTCCTTGTCTGTGTAGGGCAGATAGAGGAGGTCTCTATCTTCTCCAGATATGTCATTGCCATTTCTTTCTCCTGGAGGGTTAGATCTGATGATCTAACCCAATGGTGTGTCTAAGATTATCTAACACTCCCCTTCCAGTCACTTCACTAATCTAATTACAGGGGCTCCTGTGCACCTGGACGTGCAGCATGTGGGGGTGAGCCTGTGCTGTCGTAATTTGTCAGTCTCTCTTCGAAGACCAGTCTGGCTACTCCACCTCCATCCTATCTTTTGCCGCTGCAGATCTCCACCCACAGGACATCCTTTGTCTCTTTAAAAGGCCACTTCACTAAGACAACTTGACTCAGCCTGGCAGAGGCTGGCCAATCAGGAGAGGGCAGCTGGAAGGCTGGATTTTGGCTTACAGAAAAGAAAGTTATAACTGCTTGTCTGTAATAGTTATAACAAATTTAGCAGTGACAAATTGTGGGTTTATCTGAACTATTCTTCAAGTCCTTGAATTATATTTCAAGCTCGCTCCTGTCAATATTTATACTTAAATAAAAAATTCCCAAGTTAACCAATGGACCTGGTAATATACCTCAAATGCTTTATTTATCTCTTGTTGCGAGTTCACCATTGGCCGCAATCCTAAACGGACCACAACTATCAGGATGTGGGGGAACTCTATGTACAACCACTAAGCCAGGAAGATACCTGATTCATCCCCTATTTCATGTTGATACTTAAGGTATGTCTTGTAGTCCAGGTTGGACAATCTATTCAATAGTATCCTATAATCCTTCCTCAGTTCAGTCAGTGATGCCTGGTGATCCAGGTGAAACATGCACTCACTTTCTAAGGTTTTAAAACAATACTCTGTTGTAAGAACTTCCTCATTCAGCACCTTTCACACCCCATGCACAATCACAACCACCTTAAATGCATCCCAATCCACAAGTGCATCTGAGGCAGTGCCCTTGCTTTCTGTAAAATGCTGTCCTATCATCTTTCCTGTCTACGTACAGAACCCCTCCTCACTTAAAGTTGCTGTCGTCAGGTGTCAATTTGGGATCCTCTGGCAAGGCCTGACCCAGGTGTTCAAAAACTAGTAGCGGGTTGTGATCTGAGAGGATGAGCCCCAGGTATTCCACACATGTTAATTTATGGACCAGATCAAGGGAACAGTACACTATATCAAGTCCTGAATTTAGTGAATGTTCTGCTGAGTAGTATCAGTATTAACTCTCTTTGGGATGCAGCAGTCTCCATACATCCCTCCCCTGCATGTTCTGTGCCCAAAGAGGTATCTGCTGAGAATTGGTGCAGGACCTATTCACCAGGAACCGGGGGTATGGATCTATCTCTCATGAGATTCAGGACCTAATTAAAGTCCCCGCACTATATTGAGGCTGCTGTGGCATCTCACAAAAATGAGGGCATCAATGAGGCAAAGAAAGAAGCAGCGCTGTGTTGGGCGCATACAGCCATGAACACCAGTGACTCCCTGTCTAGCAGCCCTTCCACCATAACATAGCCTCCCTCTAAGTCTATCTGAGTGTGTGAGACCATGTACAGGTTTCCTGGGGACACCCACAAAGGAACTCCCCTTGCAAACCCCAAAGGAATCATGCTAAGATTCTTCCCCACCACCGTTTACGCAGTTGGGGTGTTCTCCTGGAGGCATGCAAAGTCTATGTGACACCTTTCCAGATAGGTGTGAATCCTGTGCCTCTGTTTGGCCATGCCTCTCACTTTTCATGTGGGGATGGGCGCCAACACACAAAAAACATGATAAACAATGCAAAAACTATTCTCTCTGAAACTCCCCTCCCCAGGCCGTTGCATAGCGGTGCTAGAGACAGCCAAAAACAGTAGACAAGTTAGTGTCCAACCAAAGGTCCCTCTTGATGGTGGGGGTTGTCTCATGTCAATAACAGTGTTCATTGTCTTGCCATTAGTATTCCCCAATTCCATACCATGATTAGTGTTCACCACACCCTGCCGTTAGGACCTCAGCCCACCAGTCTGTGGCATTAGCCAATATTTTCTTGCTCACACTTCAAGGAAAGGATATATCAGCATAGTGTCATAGTAGAAGATCCGCCATCATTGGGGCAATCTGTGGGCCAACCCGCAAGTCCTCTGAGATCCCCTCATGGAGGGATCTATCTTGTGAGTTCAGGACATCCAAATCAAAGTACCTAGTCCCGTCATCGGGTGTCCCAGAATGCTTCAGCTTGGCAACCACCTGTGCTCTTTCTTGTGCTGCCTGATCCTTGGAAGGGCAGCCCCGGAGTCTGCAGGTAGCTCGGCACCTGTTCCTTTTCCTTTTCCAGACCCCTTCCATTTCTCCATGGTCCAAGCGGTGTTTCTCCCCCTTGGCCTCCTGTCAATCCCAGCCTCCTTCGAGGAAAGAAAAAAGAGTGTCTTTTCTCCCTCCAACACCTTCAGTTTCACTGGGAATATTAGTGCATATTTGAACCCAAGATGCCGTAGCCTGGATTAACAGAGTAACGGAATTCACAATGTCTGTCAAAAATTGTGAGTGTATTATTCTCCACCTGCCACGGGCCCTTGTTTCTAGCAATAGGCAGTATATTGAAAGTTGAAAAAGCACACCACCACCGGCCTTTGGGGACACCCCAAGGCAGCAGAGGCCTACCCAGTACCCTGTGTGCATGCTCCAGGGAGAAGAAGGCTGCTGTCTGACCCCCCAGAACCATGTGTGTCAGCCATTGCTCCATGTATAGGCCCATCAATACTCAGGCCATCAACTCATTCTGGTAGGCCCACCACCTTAATATTGTTACAGCGTGATTAGCCTTCCACATCATCTGTTCTGTGCCTTAACAACTCCCCACCTCTGACAGCAGAGACTTGATCTTGGTCAGTGAAGCAGTCGCACTGGACTGCAAAGTTGATATGGTGGTTTCATGAACAATTACTTTTGTTTTAAGTTTCTTATGTTCCCACCGTAGGATATCCATATCTATTAACTTCATTCCATTGAGGTTTTCAGGTTCTGTACTGCTGTAAGGAGCTCTGTCAATTTTG
The DNA here is from genome assembly GCF_964204655.1 of Triturus cristatus. Lineage (NCBI taxonomy): Eukaryota > Metazoa > Chordata > Amphibia > Caudata > Salamandridae > Triturus > Triturus cristatus. Next base: position 256,945,437 of record NC_140593.1, on the reverse strand, counting down.
AACTGTCATCATGCAGAAAGCATTCCACATTGGTTGATGACTGCAAATGTCAAAGTCATGTTTATTTCAGTTAATAATACCCATAAATTACACACCACAAATGAATGAAAAGGTTTACAAAGAATTAAAACAATACCCTCATTCAGGGGAACAGTAACAGCTCATATGATCTAGTTAATTTGCATCCTGACTTGTCTTGTAATACCTCTTACATAAAACCAGGTATAATTTGCAAATGTGACAATGCTGGGTGTACTAAAAGTGCAACTAAAAGTTCAAGGGTAGCATAAATGAGACATAAGTAAGCTGGCATAGTGCATAAATGACACATAAGTAAGCTGGCATAGTGCCTCTACGCGGAGTTCCACGGAGTTGGAAAGAAACTCAGTGTAACTCCGCTCTGTACACCCCCTCCCTAATTAATTATTATTTTAAAAAGGCACTTACCTGCTGTGGCTGCCTCCTCCTTACATGACAGCTCTCCTTCCTGGTCCACGCCGTCCTTGTCTATTGGAAACCCCTACGTTGTACGTCTTGCACTTGTGCATGTGCACCCGCAAGATGTACAAAGTAGGGGTTTCCAACAGACAAGGATGGTGAGGACGAGGAAGGAGAGCAGCCATGGAGAGGAGGAGGCAGCCACAGCAGGTAAGTGCCTTTTATTTTAATTATAATGAATTAGGGAGGGTGGAAGGGTCGACTAACTGTGCTCCGCCACAGAGTGTGAGTTTTGCTAAACTCTGCATTTGCAACAGAGCACGGAGTAGGCAACACTCAGTAAAGTCTGCTGGCGGAACTGAGTTACCTGCTCGGGGGTTAGATGTAAGGAATGGGTAGGCTATATCTAGGCAGCAGTGACACCTCGTCTCCTCTTGTTCCACATAGTTACCAGACAAAAAGTGCAAATGTGCCAATTTAAAATTGGCTAAAAATAGAAGACATCAAGCTAAAAAACATTTACTCAACCCCCCTCATCCTGAATGATCTGCAATTGGCAATTTATCTATCAATGACCTGTCCAGAAAACCAGATATATAGCGCAAATGTTACACTGCAAGATACGCTAGTAGTGCAACGGTGGCATAAAGTCGAAACAGGAAAAAGTAAAAACTCTTTTGGATAGCAGTGTCACCACATATTATTATATATCACATTGTTATCGTCTTACTCTGACTCTTTCATAATGCCAAATGTAAAGTGCAGGTGTGATAAGCTAACATTTACTCAAACTAGAGGAAAAAGACATCAAGCTTAATGCAATTACTCAACATCCTTCATCCTGGAACTTCTACAGGTTAGCATTTTATCTAACAGTGACTGGTCCACTTTTTCAAGTTGGTGCAAAATTCAAAATAAAGTGTTGGAAGATAAGAAGAAGAAGCATCAGATCAGGATATTTCTCAGGAGTGTCCCTTCTTATTACTTTGGATCTTGTTGTTCCACATCATGTCCTGTGCAGCTGCTTCTATTTTATTTAGACTAAAGTGCTGAAGTAACTATGCAGAAGAAGCTAAAAGAGTGGAGCTATTGTTTATTCTTCCTCCAAACTACAGCCTCTAAGCCTTTTTCTGAGAGCAGCCAATCGGCTTTCATGATGAATTTTGGGAAATCTGCAACCACTCGCCGACTATTGCCTTTTAGACAGAAGACAGGTTCTTCTGATGCCGTTCTGATTTATGCAGTAAACCTTTACATTCAGTCAGCAGCTTGGGACAAGCTGATACGATGTGAGTCTGACTTTCTGTGTGGAAAAGACAATACCTGCATTTAGATCACAGAGGTTTCCTTGACCAATTTATCAGGTGATTGTTAGTTTGGCACAAGCTAAAATACGCATAAAGGAACTTGCTTTTAACAAAGAATCTCATTAAAACAGTTAAATGTGATTGCAGGTGGAGTTGTTTGGAAGAATCAATGACATGGCTTCTTTTACTAAAATCTCTCTTTTCTTTCATCCATGAGATTTTCTTTATTTGCTTTTATAAGAATGTTTTGAAGAGGGAATGCAATAGTGTTGATTCCCATAGTTCATTAGCCTCAAGGGTATTCACAGCCAGATCGAAAGCCTGCGCTCAACTGTTTAATTTTAGGGTTGTAGTTTGGATTTCTTACCATATGTCAGCACTCAATGTCGAGTGATCAGACAGCCTTAGTAGTGACATATACTTATATACTAATACTTGGTTTAACAGACCAAATTCCAGCGTCAATTGGGCCGGGGCAGCGCTTTGCTGGAGGTGGAAAAGAATGAGAAATGCCCTACTTTGTGCGGAGATAAAAAAGCCCCCAAATGTTTTCCCGGAAAGCCAATGTGAAAAAAAGCTGATTGGTGGACTAAATTTGGCTTTTTTCACTGCAAGACGCGGTGCCAAGGTAGGGTTTTACACCTTGCGGTGTAGGGATTGAAAGTCTGCAATTAATGAGGCGGTCTTCAGCTAACAAAATGAAAGGCGCTCCTGCAGTTATACACCGAGACATTTATAACAAGTGCCTCTTGAGACTGTCTGTCCAACCAGAAGCCAACTGCCTATCTTCCTGACCTTCCTTCTGAACACACCTGATCTGAGTTTTTGTGAGGTTCACCACCATTTTGTTTTCGGCACATTAAGTGTGGAGATTGCTGAAGACCAATGTCTGTCATATTCGTTAGAACTACATCATCTGCGTACTCTAATGAGGTCACCTGATGATGTCCCAGTCTTGGTGGATGTGATTTGGATATGTCAAGGTGTGCACTAGGTCTGATAAAAAGTGATTGAAGAGCATTTGGGCCAGGATGCACCCTTGTTTCAGGCCCCTTTTTACTTTTTTTTTAGATGACAAGCCATTGTTCGAACCAAGTTTGGCCATTGCCCAGTTAGTTTAATATAGTGGTTGGATGGTGCATAATAGTTTAGCAAAGATGTTCCAGCCGGCCAGCTTTCTCCCTAAGAGATTGTTGATGACATGATCAAACGCTTTGGAGCAATCCACAAAGCAGGTATAAAAAGCTGTTTTCTATTAATGATATATTTCTCAGCAATCATTGAGAGCGTGACTGAGTTACCTATGTTACTAGATTTAGGTCTGAAGCAAGTTTGATTGGAAGCAATTAATTTTTATTTTTCCGTCCAGGCTTCCAGCCTTGCCAGTAGTAAGCTATCAAAAGGTTTTGAATCTACGTTGCTGGAAAGTGGTTTATTAGTAATTATAAGTAGGGACCTGCAACTAGCAAATAAGGCCACAAACACAATAAAAGGTATAGTCATGGCTTCAATAAATGATTCCCTTGCTCAACCCCTGGCAGCTGGCTGCGAGCAGGCAGGCTTAACTTAGGAGACAGGTGTGAAAATAATTTGAAGAACTAATACTTTGAATAAGTAAGACATAAATGCAATAAAAATCTAACACAAATTTATACAAATAGGTTATTTTTTATGAACAAATAGACACCAAAATGACAAAAATCCAATATAAGGAACCAGAAATTTGAATTTTTAAAGAATAACATTTTATTAGTGCTTAAAAACCTATAGGCCCATGGGGTGCATACCACAGGGTGCAGGGTTTTCCACACACCCTAATTTCCCCGCAGGAGCCTGTGTTGTCAGGTGGAATATGGGCTCCCGTAAGAGTCAATGGGAATCCAAACTGTTCGGTCGCATTGTAATCGGTAGGGAGGAACCACCGACCATGAGCCAGTCAGTCCCAATTCTAAGTACGTGTCGGGAGGAGGAAACTCAGACCGACATCGTAATGAGGCCCTTAGTCATTTTTCTGGAGCTGTTTCTCTTGATGTCAGGCAAATCTTTTCTTCAGGCCGATTTTGTGTCAACGTCTTTGGCTTGGTTTTCTGGGGGGCCCCATTGAAATCTAGGAAGTCTGGAACTCCGAAGCTTTCAGCGGGGCAAACGTGAAATCTAGGCCGGGTCATGGTCGAAGGTTGCTGGCTTGACTCTCAACATTGTGTCAGTCACCTTATGGAGCTTTTTACCAGAGAGTTCCCAAACTTCACCACCTTCTGGATCTTCTTCCAGAAGGTCTCTTTGAGGGTTCAAGTGTCCACAACAGCATCCCAGAGATCTAGAATTTCTGATATGGTCCTCAGGATATTGGCACTACAATTTCCACAGTGCACCTAGTAAAATCCTTAAAAAACCACTGGACGAGATGATGCAGGTGGGCTCTGTTAACCTATAGCATACAGGGAGTCCACACCTTAATATTTCGTAACGCAGGGCAAAATCCTTAGGGCTGTAGTCCAAGAATATGCAGCAGATGCAGTCCTTCAGAGTGCAGACCTGTGGGCTGGAGATCAGGTTTCCAGCTGGGAAGTCCTTATTCTCCTTGTAGTTTCAGGCAGCAGATCTGAGTTGCATGGTAACTCTTCTATATTTTTTCAGTGTTCCTAGGCATTAGGCAGGGGGGCACAGCTGACCAACGGGGAGCAGGGTGCCACCCTCAAGTATGATCACTTCTTCTAAAGTGTGGCATATTCCTACCCCAGAACACACTATTCTTCCAAATTCCAAAATGGAGAAACTTTCTGCTGGAGGGTTAGATCTGGCTGATCCAACCCAATGGTGTGTCTAAGATTATCTAACACTCCCTTTCCAGTCACTTCACTAATCTAATTACAGGGGCTCTTGTGTAGCTAGACGTGCAGGATGTGGGGGTGAGCCTGTGCTGTCATAATGTGTCAGTCCCTCTTCGAAGACCAGTCTGGCTACTCCACCTCCATCCTGACTTTTGCTTCTGCTGCTGCAGATCTCCACCCACAGGGAATCCTTTGTTTCTTTAAAAGGCCACTTCACTAAGTCAGCTTGACTCAGCCTGGCAGAATCAGGAGAGGGCAGCTGGAAGGCTGGGTTTTGGCTTACAGAAAAGAAAGTTATAACTTCTTGTCTGTAATAGTGTTAGACCTGGTACCATTGGCTTGGGCCTCCCTTCCATTTGTTCGCTGTTGTATCCTCTGTTTTTGATATGTTTTGTTGGTTCAGATGCTATGGGCACTGTGCCACTGCTATTCAGTGCCACAGTGCAAGTGCTCCCTGTTGTAAATTGATGTAATGGATTAGTGACTCCATGATTGGCTTATATGATTTACTTGTCAGACTCTAGTATAGTGCACCCTGGGTTCCCAGGGCCTGGAAATCAAATGCTGCTAGTGGGCTTGCAGCATTGGTTGTGCCACCCACAGAAGCAGCTTGTAAAAGTGTGTCTCAGACCTGTCATTGCAGAGCCTGTGTGCAGTCTAGTACTGCCCTGTTGACTTGGTAAGTGCACCCACTTGCCAGTCCCTAAACCTTCCCTTTTCTACATATCAGACACCCCTAAGGTAAGCCCTAGGTCAGGGTGCATTGTATGTGAAAGGTAGGACATGCTCCCAAACAAAAACAGGTTGAAAACAGGAGGGTCCTGAGGAAAGTTTAGAGACCACACAGGATTTATCCCCCAATCTTAACTGACATAACAATACGAAATCCCTGGGTCTAAACAAATAACTAATATAGAATGTGATCAAAACTACAAAATAAATTGAGAAGAATTTATCAAAACAGAATTGCAGACACCCCTGGAACAGTGGGCATTTCCCTTTTTAGGACAAAATCCCTCACTCACCACAATGTGACATGCTTCATCATAGGGACTCTCCTCTCAAAGGAAAAGCCTTAGTTCCTTTGAGGGCTACAACCCTCTCACCAAGAGAGAGGAGCTCAGGGATGTTTTTGTAACAAAAAGGATATTCTAAATCCTCATGTGAAGAGCAAAGAATTTTAGGGGTGAGGGCGGAGTGCAAAAAAAGTGAAAAAAGTACAAATAAAACTAGTTAGGGGGTGTCCAATTCTGAATTTATTCAAAGACACTCACTGCCAGAATTAAAATCAGAGCACCAGCGATATGGATTTATACCTGCTACGGTGAAGAAAAGAATTGGTCAACATGTTTCAGCCATATCATCCACACGTGGGTCAGGCTTTCATCAGGACCTCAAAAAGGTGCTGCTGCGAAAAGGTGAATTAGTGCAACAAAAAAGGATATATTTTTAACAGTGTGTGAACTAAATCCTCAGTGCATCTGTTACAACAAGGAAGAGTATACCTAGAAACAAAAAAATAACGATAAGTAAAGATAATCATGTTGAACACAATGGTGTATGCTGCGATTCTGTAATGAAAGAGATATTTAAATATCTTACCCGCAACTGCTGGGTACTCATTTCCATCTCAGCCTGGCAGCCGCTCAGGAAGGGGGCACCGCTCTAAAAAAGTGGTGTACAATGTCATTAAGAAGAACATGTCCTCCCTTGTCTATGGTTAGCTAAAATTCCTATAGAAAATCGGTAAGGCATGTGTGTTAAAGCAAAATTATAAAACAGGGAGTGAAAAGGAACTTCATGAATGACATGGCCAGTAGTCATGATAAGCCTATGGCGATAGCAACAGCTTTGAGGGATCAATAGAAAAAAACATTTGGCCAACAAGCCAACATTTTTGTAAAATATATTGTTAAAGCATTTTAATGTGTGAAAAAGAAAGAATATCCAAAAAGCATTATCTCTTAAAAACCCAACACACACTATTACTTAGAAAAAACTTCATGGGACCAAAAGAGAGCAAAATAACAAATGGGCTCCATGATTTAACATGTGACTGTTTTAATAGTTCCCCCAAAGAAAACACACCCCAGTGATTATAGGGGTGCTCTTTGCACAACCGCAAAACTGTACCAGATTGATAAAGCACACAAAGCCAAGAGAAAAGAGATCAGAGATCAAAAACAGATAGACCCATCAGCGTTCAACTCACCTCTCCATTGGTACTCCGTGTCTAGTTGAGCCGGCGACCGGAGGTGAGTTAAAAACGAAACCACAACCCGTTTATATAGTGCACTGGTATTATGGCCAGATCGAGAGCAGCTGTGCTCATCTCGTCATTGCGCAAGTACTGCGCAGTCGCCGAAAAAATAAACACTAATCGACCACGCATGCGCAATAACAATGACTATCAAATTAAATTACACATAAATGTAGCGACATCCTCTTCATGGGGCCATCTGATTTAGGCATCGCTACCTTTCTTACAAACATGTGCCAACGGTGATTCACTTCGAAATGGCAATAATGTCCAAACCAAAAAAAGCCTCGCTATGATCAAAAACGACTCACACTGCGCATGCGTCATAACACTACCACTGTACAGACGCACCTGCGCAAAGTATCGGAAGTCCGAAGTTCATTTAACTGACAATGGTTCTGCCCTCAAGTACTGCAAAAGAGTTAAACCATTAAAGCACAGAATATAAACGCATGAAATAATGAGTAAAATCTTTGTTAGAACCCCCATTATAAGCCCCGTTTATGCTCGTGAAGCACAAGAACTCAGACAAAACCATACATCGATAAATCAGCAGTCAAGTCCAAACCCCTTTAGCGATATTAATATCTGCACAAAAAAGCTGATAAGTAAATAATAGTGTACCACTCACATTTACTTTGAGGGTCAACCAAACTGTCTAATGTATCTCCATCATCATACACCTCTGGACCCTAAATCAAAGATTAAAGAACAGAAACGGGGATGAATGTACATAGAACATCTATTGTAGTGAAACCCATGGGATCTCATCATTGAGACCCACCCTGTCACTTTTCAATTTATGGACTCACCATTGTTCTCGTTTGAATAAGAAGGAGGTCATGTCTGTAATGTGTGATGGAATATACGGTTTGTCTAACACAGTCCATCTAAGATCCGAAGGACTGGGTTGAGCTGACAAAAAATGATTAGACAGTTTCGTAGAAGATTTCCTGCACCTAATAGTGCTCTTATGTTCAAGAATTCGTACCTTCACTTTACGTGTGGTCATGCCCACGTAACGAAGGGCACATGGGCAAGTGATCAAGTAAAGAAGGTTCTCACTATTGCAATTCGTGTGATGTACTAATAGCCACGGTTTTGGACAACCAATGTCAATCTCCGTAATATGAGAGGTATTGGGACATGCTGTGCAAGAGCCACAAGGGAAATGACCCTGTACCGGGGGTTAACCCCACAGGGTATCCTGCGGATTGATCTTTTCATGGTGTGGACGGTATGTATCAATCGGTCTTTAATACTAGTGCTGCGTTTAAACGCAAAAAGTGGACGGGGTAATACTGTCTCACCAATGTTCAGAATTTTGCAATTGGACACGATGCTCTTTTTGATTTTGTTGGAGAAACTACAAAATGTATGTACACATGTTAATCTGTCCATTGATGTTTTAGGAGCCCCGGTATCTAAAAGAGCCGCCCGATTGTTATTGGCAGCACGTTTCATTGACCTTTTAACAAGGTCCTTGGGATATTGTCGAGCTTTCAATTGAACTGCCAGTTTCTTTGCATGTTTCGGATGCTTGCTAGTGGTGGAACAATTTCTCTTAATGCATAAAAACTGGCCAAATGGTAAATTATCACGTAAGGCCTGAGGGTGAAAACTCCCATATGTTAAAAGCAAATTTTTTGCCATTGATTTTTTATATAGCTCTGTATTGAAGCCACCAAAAATGGTAGTTGGATTTTACTGTCTTCACACGTGAAGTTCAAAAATTCATTCTGAATATTTAACCAAGCTTTAAAATCGAGGATCGAAGCTGATGTTCCTCTCCATACCACAAACACATCATTGATGTATCTTCTCCATAACCGGATATTCTCTCTATATGGATTATTGATGTTAAAAATGTGCTGTTGTTCAAAACTATGAACTTACAGGTTTGCCAAGCTTGGGGCAAAAACACTCTCCATCGAGGTACCTGACACCTGGAGAAAAAATCGATCCACAAATTAGAATTTTTTTTCTTTCATGGCAAGTCTCGCACAATTAACAATTAAAGATACCGGAGTCATTGAATCCAAATTCCTATTCAATAAAAGAGTTTCAATGGTGGAGAGGGTCTCATCTTGTGGAATACAAGTAAATAAGGATTCCACATCGAAAGAGACCAAGAAATCCTTCTCTGGCTCAAACTCGATCTCCTCAACCAACGCTAAAACATCTTTTGTGTCCTTCAAATAAGTTGGCATATCTAATACCAACGGTATTAAAAAATAGTCCACAAAGGTGGAAAGGGGTTCCAAGAGGGAACCCAAACCAGACACTATTGGGCGTCCTGGAGGAGGTCTTTGAACCTTATGCACTTTGGGAAGTGTATAAAAATACGGGACTATTGGGTGGACTTTAATCAAAAAATTAGCCTCATTGGCAGTAATCCAACAGTTGGAACATGCTTCCTCCACCATGATCTTGATTTCATTCTCAAGTCGCTTAGTAGGATCTTCTCGTAAAACCTGATAGTAACGTCGGTCTTCCAGTTGTCTTAAACATTCAGTGCGATATGAGGAGGTGTCCATTAAGACAATTGCTCCCCCCTTATCAGCAGGTTTCATCATTATCGTGTTGTCTGATGCCAAGGAAAGCATAGCCTGACGCTCCCTTTTCATTAGATTTTGAAACTGTCTCGTGTTACTAGTACAAATATTATCAATTTGCGAGATCACTGCTTTTTCAAAGGTCAGAACCTGGGGAGGTACTTGGTTAGATAAGGGATTAAATGTAGATTTGTTCTTAAGTCCAGTGTTAATGTCTGCCTCTGTAGTCTCCACCCATGATCTGTCCTTGAAATAAAAATGTAAACGGATTTTGCGAAAAAATTGAGCAATCTCCTGTCTGATCTCAATAGAGTCACCCCAATACAATGGAACAAAGCCTAGTCCTTTATTTAAAAGGGCTAATTCATTTGAAGTTAGGATCTTGCTACTGAGATTCATGACTAAGTCATCTCGTGACTCGTTCCCGCCTGTGCTTCCATCATGCTCCTGGTGGACCGAGCTGGTGGATTGTCTGCCCAGTGTACTTGGGCCTGCTGATTCCGGTGTTTGCCTCGGGACCTTCCTCGGCCAAACCCTAAAAAAGACTGATCAGGGTACAACTGAGGTTGAGGTTGAAAATGGAAAACGTGACCTTGTGGTGGAATGGGAGGATATCCATAGAGGCCAGGAGGGCACCATTGAGAAGGTGGAAATGGTTGAAAACCACCCCGATAGTCTCTCCACTGGCCTCTACCCCTGCGGTTATTTACTCTATTCATAGGGTATCCTTGATTAGGAGTGTCGGAATCACTCGACCATTCATCACTCGATGACGTGGAGTAATTCGATCCATATCTTTTCCCCTGTCGATTATATTGAGGGGGCACTCAGCGCTGGTATAAGGATAGACTTTCTCCATTGAAAAACGAGCAAGATCCTTTTTGAATTTATTGATCTTGATTGTCAAAATAGAATCCTTAAATTCCTTGTTGTTTTTAATATTTACTTCATTCTGTTTTTTAAAAAGAGGACCAGACAAAGTTACTTTAATTTGAGATTCCAAAGCCTGTATCTCACAATATAGTGTCTGCGATGCACTTCTGTGTTAATTATCAAAATCTATCAGTCACGAGTGCACCGCCAGGCCACCACAGACCAATCCTTAAGAAACAATTTATCATCCAAGAATAGATGAGGAGTGTTGGAAACAGCCCACTCCCACTCCGCAGGGTGGTGGTGGACTCCCCGAACACACTGTGGTAGCTTGGCTCGAGTGGTCAGGAAACAGGCGCAGTGCTAAGCATACAATATACCCATACAATAACCATGCGTGCATCCGTTCCAAAAACGACTCTACACCGTAAAAATTATGAAAATATTCTTTCTTTATCTTTTTCTCTTAGTTGCTGATTGGAAAAATAAATAGGTCAATCACAATATACAAGTTTCAATTAGTGCAGGTCAAATAAATATTGGCTGTTTGATGAAATAAATAGGGGTGATCATAAATAACAGGGCATAAATACAAGTGCAATATATACAGACAATTAAATACTTTGAGGCAATAAATACTGTACCAATAAATATTGTACACCATCAAGTCCTGTGGACCTATAAATATAGTGCAGCAATAAATAGGTAAAAACTCAATAAATACAGTATCCCCAATAAATAATTAAAAGTATACCGCAACCCTCATATAATCAGAGGACACTTCAATTCTTAAGGGCTGATAGGGCCCAGGCACAGCTTGTAGGGTTGTGGAAGGCTTGAGGGGGGCTACTCCCTGGCTGGGACAAGGCTGAGGCCTAATCTGAGGTAGATCAAAGGGGGGAATACCAGTGCCCTGGCTTTCTCTCTCCACACAACCTCTCTAGGTTAGTCCCAGTTCACCCCTTGCACAGTCAGGTTGGTTTCAGCACCTCCCTAGCCCCTTAGAGCAGTCTCTCAGGTCTCCACAGGGCCTTAGGCGCCCTCTACTCCACTTACTGCCCTTTTTCTGATGTTCCGACGCCGCTGGAGTCGTGTCGACGCCGTGAGGCGGTTCCGGTTCGGTCTCGGCGGCCTCGGCACAATGTCAGTTCTTTGACGACGCCGGCAGGCGGTTCCGGTCCGATGTCGGTGGCCTCGGTTCGATCTCGACCTCCGATTCGACGGCGTCGGGCAGTCTCCTCACGATGTCGACTTCGGGCGGCTCCGGTCCGATGGCGCTCTCGGCTCCGATGACGTCAGCCGGCCTGGCCTCGATGTCGACTTCCGGCGACTCCGGGGTGCGATCCTCACCCCCGACCTCCGGTGCTCCTCCTCACAGGCTCCGGGCGACTCCGGAGTGCGATCCTCACTCCCGACCTCCGGTGCTCCTCTACCTCGGTCTCCGACGACTCCGGAGGGCGGACTTCACTCCTCCGATGACGCCGCTCGCTCGACCTCGGTTCACTTCCTCCTCGACCTCTGGTATTCCTCACGACCTCCGTCGGCGCCCTCTCACGACCTCTGGCGGCTCCGGGTACGACGTCTGCTACTTCAGTCAGCGCCGCTTCTCCACCTCGGGCTCCAGGTCTTCAGGCTACTCGACGCCGGACTCCAGGGAAACCAGTTCTCAGGTCAGGATCTTGCTGCTTTCTGCTTCTAAGGCCTGTTCCTGCTGTTCAGGTCCTTAGGATGAGTTTTTCTGTCTTCTTCCCACACAGGGCTATAGGCTGGGATCCATCAGTAGGGACAAGTATCAAGGGTGGGTTTATGGACCCCACTCCAGGCACAAGTTTCCACCCCTGCTGCTTCACTCCTTCCTCCTTCACTGTTGTGCTCCTCTCTCTTCACCAGTCAGGTGCCAACTGCCTCTCTTATCCTCCCAACATTCTAAACCGCCTCCAACGGTCACAGGGTTCTGGAATCTCCTGGAATGTTCTGGAAGGTGCTGGTAGGTTCCAGTGGATGCTGGTGATGTCACAGGTGGCCACCATTTTGTGCTCCAGGCCCTCAGACAGAAGTTTCAGGGGTAGCTAAAATGGCTCCCTGAATCTGCAGCAACACGAAAAAGTCTGGTGGTTCCCAAAAAGGAAAAAATTCAAACAGGGTTTGAGGCAAAAGTGGGACAAAATAAATAATGATGAGGAGGGACCACCCAAAGGGCTGACAGGTCTAACAAGGAGCATTTGTGACAATGAGACCTGTGGGGGCACAATTGCCCCTCAGGTACTCTGTCATGATTGCACCATGAATATACACCCAAGAGTGCAATTTTTTTAGAATGAGTAATCGGGACCAATCATCTCCAGATGCTGGTAACCCTCCTTGAAAGGTATCAACTATACTGGGTGTGCTTAGAAGTGATTGTGCCACTGTGTCATCAAACAAGAGACCCTGTCGTTCAGCCATAATAAGATATCAAACAACACAAAGGTGTGATAAAAAAAATGTAACTAGAAATCCCTTTAACACTCAACCTGTCTAAAAAATGCTCATTGGTTTGAATAAACAGAGTGACCTATTCTAATCTCTGTATGACAAAAGGACCCACAGCCCATAGGGCTGCTCAAAGAACTCCCAAACAAAAACAGGTTAAAAACAGGAGGGTCCTGAGAAAAGTTTAGAGACCACACAGGATGTATTCCCCAATCTTAACTGACATAACAATACAAAATCCCTGGGTCTAAACAAATAACGAATATAGAATGTGATCAAAACTACAAAATAAATTGAGAAGAATTTATCAAAACAGAATCGCAGACACCCCTGGAACAGTGGGCATTTCCCTTTTTAGGACAAAATCCCTCGCTCACCACTAGGTGACATGCTTCATCATAGGGGCTCTCCTCTCAAAGGAAAAACCTTTGTTCCTTGAGGGCTACAACCCTCTCACCAAGAGAGAGGAGCTCAGGGATGTTTTTGTAACAAACAGGATATTCTAAATCCTCCTATGAAGAGCAAAGAATTTTAGGGGTGAGGGCGCAGCGCAAAAAAGAGTGAAAAATTGCAAATAAAACTAGCTAGGGGGTGTCCAATTCTGAATGTATTCAAAGACACCCACTGCCAGGATTAAAATCAGAGCAGCAGCGGTATGGATTTATAACCGCTACGATGAAGAGAAGAATTGGTCAACATGTTTCAGCCATATCACCCACACGTGGGTCAGGCTTTCATATTGTTATAAAGGTAGGACATGCCCTGATGTGTGTGGCATGTCCTGATAGTGAATTACAGCCAATTTAGTTTTTTTTCACTATTGTAAGGCTACCTGTCCCATTAGGCCAGAATGGGCAGTTTGATTATAACATCTTATAATCCTAACTGACCCAGGGAGCATGGTAGAAAACCGAATTTAGTATGCCTGAACTCAGCATAATAAAATACATCTTTTAGTGAAGTTGGTTTTTACATTCTGTGTTTGAAAATACCACTTTTAGAAAGTAGGTATTTTCTTACCTAAACATCCAACATGCCTGCCTCCGCTAGATTGTGTATTGCATGTCTGGTTTGTGAGTGATAGGAGGGCTTGGGCTCCAGCAGTCTGATGGGTTGGGGCTGGGCTGAATAGGACCTTGGCAGAATAGAGATTAGGGGGCAGAGATTTGCTTTCTGTGCCCCCTGCCTTCATCGAATAGAGAGTAGGGGGAGGAGATTTCCTTTCAGCTACCTGGGCCAGGTCTGCTTTCAACAATGCTGTCTCCACCTCCTGCCAGGAAGCATCACAGAACTGGTTTTGGCTAGGTACAGGCACCCTCTGCCTTCAGAGAACAAAGAGAATAGTAGTTTATATATTTGGGCCCAGACCTCAAGACTTTAGATCACTTCTGGGAACCAAGAAGGACCTTTGCGAAGAAGAAGAAACCAAGGTAGCTGAAGGATTTGACTGCCCCTGTGCCAGTGTTCTATTTTCTGGGGTTGACCTGCAGTGGTTACTTAATTGCCAAGGAAAGGGGAAGGAGCTTTTATTAAACGTTCATCATCTTGAAGAAGAATCTCCAAGGGCTTGAACTGTGCCTGCCTCCTGTGAAGTCTCAGGGATACAAGACTTCACCACCAGCTCCCCCCTGAATTTCCTTGCTGGGAATTCTGTCTGCAGAAGCCTGCGTATTGTTGGGAGCTGGAAGCGCGACTCAACGATTAGAAGCGTTTCACCATCACAGCTGTTACCGTTGCATCACTGAAGAAGAGTGTCACCGCCGCAGAGGTCACCGCCGCATCGCCGGAAAAGCGTGTCTCCGTCGCAGCTGTTTGTCCTCGCTTCGCCGGAGAAGTGTGTCACCACCGCAAGGGTCGCCTTCGCATCACCGGAGAAGCATGTCGCAGGGCCTGTCGCGGCTCAGAAGTTACTGTGTTTGCCACTCAGCCGTCGGGCGTGCATGCATCACCTTCATGTTGTTGCATCGCATCAAGGGCACCATCTTACAGCATCACACCGAATCGTCGCAATGCATCGAGATGCCATCCTGTCGCATTTTAACCGGTACACAGTAAGAGATTGACGCATCACCTCCTCTCCGGTATAGAACAGCTGCATCGCATACTTTGTGCAAGCATTGAGGAACAGACGCATCGCCTCACCCCAAAGCAAGGAACCAACGCATCACCCTCACTGCGAACCTTTTGTTTGTTTTGCGTTAAGCATTTAAGGTACTTTGTGAGAAGCGTGTCGCATTTACCATCCACTTTGAACTAAGCTATTTCTGCCATTCTACATTCTTAAGCCTATTCTTGATTACAGTATGGATTTTTGTCACCTGGGTCTTGTGTTAAGTCTATATAAAAAACGACTTATTTTTATAAAACTTGTGTCTATTTGTAGTGTTTTCACTGTATTACTGTATGTGTTCACAAATGCTTTACACACTGCCTCTGAGATAAGCCTGCCTGCTTGTGCCAAGCTACCAAGGGGGTGAGCAGGGGTTATTTAGGAGTGTAACCCCCTTACCCTGACTAGAAGCAAGGGTCCCTAATTGGTCAAAGGTACCTACCTCTGCCAACTAGAGACCCCCAGTTCTAACAAATAGTTATGTCAAATTTAGCAGTGACAAGTTGTTGGATTTATCTGAACTTATCTTCAAATCCTTGAATTATATTTCCAGCTCGCCCATGTCAATATTTATACTTAAATAACAAATTCCCAAGTTAGCCTACGGACCTGGTAATATACCTCAAGTGATTTATTTATCTCTTGTTGGGATTTCACCATTGGCCTCCTTCCTGAACAGACCGCAGCTGTCAGCATGTGGGGGAACTCTGTGTCAACCACCATGCCAGGAAGATGCCTGATGCATCCCCTATTTCATGTTGATGCTTGAGGTAGGTCTTGTAGTCCAGGTTGGACAATCTGTTCAATAGCATCCTATAATCCTTCCTCAGTTCAGTCAGTGCTGCCCGATGGTCTCGGTGAGACACGCACTCGCTTTCTATGGTTTTAACGCAAGCCTCTTTTGTACGCACTTACTCATTCAGCACCTTTCAAACCCCATGCACAATCGCAACCAGTTTGAATGCATCCCAAAATACAAGCGCATCTGAGGCTGTTCCCTTGTTTTCTGTAAAATGCTGTCCTATCATCTTTCCTGTCTATGTACAGAAACCCTCCTTCTGTCGTCAGGTGTCACATTGGGATACTCCGGCAAGGCCTGCCCCAGGTGTACTAAAACCAGTAGCGGGTTGTAATCAGAGAGGATGAGCCCTAGGTATTCCACACATGTATATTTATGGACCAGATCAAGGGAACAGTACTCTATATCTAGTCATGAGTGTAGTGAATGTTCTGCTGAGTAGTATCAGTATTAACTCTCTTTGGAATGCAGTAGTCTCCATACATCCCTCACCTGCATGTTCTGTGCCCAAATAGGTATCTGCTGAGAAATGGCGCAGGACCTATTCACCAGGAACCTGGGGTGTGGATCTATCCCTCATGAGATCTAGGACCTAATTACAGTCTCTGCACCATATTGAGGCTGCTGTGGTATCTCACAAAACTGAGGGCGTCAATGAGGCAAAGAAAGAAGCAGCCCTGTGTTGGGCGCATACACAGCCACAAACACCAGTGGCCCCCATTCTAGCAGCCCCTTCACCATAACATATCATCCCTCTTGGTCTATCTGAGTGTGTGAGACCATGTACAGGTTTCCTGGGGGCACCGCAAAAGAACTCCCCTTGCGAACCCCGAATAAATCATGCCAAAGATTCCTCCCCACCACCGTTTACGCAGTTTGGGGAGTTCCACTGCCATAAAGCCTGTCTCCTGGAGGCATGCAAAGTATATGTGGCACCTTTTCAGATAAGTGTGAATCCTGTGCCTGTTTTTGGTCATGCCTCTCACATTTCCTGTGGGGATGGGCGCCAACACACAAAAAACATGAAAAAAAATGCAAAAATCATTCTCTCTGAAACTCCCCTCCCCAGGCCGTTGCATAATGGTGCTAGAGACAGTAGACAAGTTAGTGTCCAACCAAAGGTCCCTCTGGATGGTGGGGGGTGTCTCATATCAATAATAGTGTTCATTGTCTTGCCATTAGTATTCCCCAGTGCCATGACCAGTGTTAACCACACCCCGCCGTCAGGACCTCAGCCAACCAGTCTGTGGCACTAGCCAATATTGTCTCACTCACACTTCAAGGAAAAGGATAGATCGGCATAGTTGGCATAGTAGAAGATCTGCCATCATTGGGGTAATCTGTTGGCCACCCCGCAATTCTTCTGAGATGCTCTAATGGAGAGATCTATCTTGTGAGTTTAGGACGTCCTAATCAGATTTTCTACTCCCTGCATCGTGTGTCCTGGAATGCTTTAGCTTAGTAACCACCTGTGCTCTTTCTTATGCTGCCTGATCCTTGGAAGGGAAACCCCAGAGTCTGCAGGTAACTCGGCACCTGCTCCTTTTCTTATTCCAGACCCCTGTCTTTTCTCCATGGTCCGAGGGGTGTTTCTCCCCCTTGGCCTCCTGTCAATCTGGGCCTCCTTCAAGGGAAGAAAAAAGAGTGTCTTGTCTCCCTCAAACACCTTCAGTTTCACTGGGAATATTAGTGCATATTTGAGCTCAAGATGCCAGAGCCTTGATTAACAGAGTAATAGGCTTCCCAATGTCTGTCAAAAATTGTGAGTGTATTATTCTCTGCCTGCCACAGGCCCTTGTTTCTAGCAATTTGCAGTATATTGAAAGCTGAACAAGCACACCACCACCGGCCTTTGGGGGCAACCCAAGGCAGCAGAGGCCTACCCACTACCCTGTGTGCATGCTCCACAGAGAAGAAGGCTGTTGTCTGACCCCCCAGAACCGTGTGTGTCAGCCATTGCTCAATGTACAGGCCCATCCAAACTCAGGCCTTCAACTCTTTCTGGTAGGCCCACCACCCTAAAATTGTTACAGCGTGATTAGCCTTCCACATCATCTGCTCTGTGCCTTAACAACTCTCCATCTCTCACAGCAGAGACTTGATCTGGGACTATGAAGCAGTCACACTGGTCTGCAACGCTGATATGGTGGTTTCATGAACAATTACATTTGTTTTAAGTTTCTCATGCTCCCACTGTAGGATACCTATGTCTATTAATTTCATTCCAGTGAGGTTTTCAGGTTCTGTACTGCTGTAAGGAGCTCTGTAAATTGAATTGTCATCATGCAGCAAGCATTCCGCATAGGTTGATGACTGCAGAAGTCAAAGGCATGTTTATTTCAGTTAATTATACCAATAAATTACACATCACAAACGAATGAAAAGGTTGACAAAGAATTAAAACAATACCCTCATTCAGGGGAACAGTATCGGCCCATATGATCTAGTTCATTTGCATCCTGACTTGTCTTGTAATACCTCCTACATAAAACCTGGTATAATTTGCAAATGTGACAATGCTGGGTGTACTAAAAGTACAAGGTTACCATAAATGAGATATAAGTAAGCCTGGGTGGAGGTGGCGTAGTGCCTCTACCTGGAGTTCCACAGAGTTGAAAAAAAACTCAGTGTAACTATGCTCCGCTCCGCTCCTCGTCATCCTAATTAATTATGATTTAAAAAAAGGCACTTACCTGCTGTGGCTACCTCCTCCCTGTTGTGGCTGCCTCCTCCTTACCATGGCAACTCTCCTTCCTCATCCTCGCCGCCCTTTTCTATTGGAAACCCCTACGTTTTACGTCTTGCACTTGCGCATGTGCATGCGCAAGATGTACAATGTAGGGGTTTCCAATAGACAAGGACAGCGAGGACGAGGAAGGACAGCAGGCATGGCTAGGAGGAACAAAGCAAAACCGAAGGGGATGATGGACGGAGTGTTGAACATTGCAAGCACTCACCCCCAGTCAACTGATCTGGGTTTAATCCATCATCATTCTTTAACCCACTCCGCCACCCCAGTTCAGACATGGCAATATGCAAATCAGTCTGACCCTGTGCCTCATAGGAACAGCCCAGCCCGAACTGCCAAGCCATGTCTTCCCTGGACTGGAAACAAGCATCCTGGGACCGGTTTCTGGCTAATCAGCCATCATCAGCCAGGCTATCTTGAATCCAGTGGCAAAGTGAGCAAGGGACCCACGTCTGGGCATACCATGACAACTTAGGGCGAACAAAGCAAAACCAAAAGGGATGATGGACGGAGTGTTGAACATTGCAAGCACTCACCCCCAGTCAACTGATCTGGGTTTAATCCATCATCATTCTTTAGCTCACTCCGCCACCCCAGTTCAGACATGGTATATGAAAATAAGTCTGAATCTGTGCCTCATGGGAACAGTCCCACCCAAACTGGCGAGGAGGAGGCAGCCACAGCAGGTAAGTGCAGTTTTTAAAATTATAATTAATTAGGGAGGGTGGAAGGGTCTGCTAAATGCGCTCTACCACGGTCAGAAAACTCGGCGTTTGCAACAGAGAGTGGAGTAGACAAAACTCAGTAAACTCCACTGGCGAAGCTGAGTTACATATTCGAGGTTAGATATAAGGAAAGGGTAAGCTATAGGCACGAGTGACACCTCGTATCATCTTCCTGCATATTTGTTTTATTTATTTATTTATTTTATTTTAAAAGTGTTCTATAGCGCGAACATGACCACCGGGGGTATCAGAGAGCTTTACAATTTATACATCAAGTGGAATACAGATACAAGCAATCTAAGCAGAAGCAACCGAGCAGAGGATAAAGTCATGTGGAGCAAAGGGAGTCTCGAGACCATATCAGCGGGGCCACAAAACTACGACTTTGACCTCCATAACAGATTGAAAAGCAGACAGATGGCTTTACAATTTATACACCAAGCATAATATAGATACATGCAATCAAAACAGAATCAACAAAGGAGATGAGAGAGTCATGTAGAGCCAAGGGAATCTTGTGGCCATATCAGCTTGGCAATAGAACTATGACTGTGACCTCAGTAACCACTTGAAAAGCCAGTCAGAAGCAGAACTCTCTTAATCAAGAGCCCTTTGACTTCTTTTTTGAAGAGGACAATGGATGGGTTCACCGTGACTTCGGGGGGCAAGAGAGTTCCAAATTCTTGGTGCTATACCAGAGAAGGCTTGATTATATGGTTTTTCTTCTTGAATTTTTGTAGTTTGAGCAATAGGGTGCTGGTGCTTCTGGAGGCTCTCTCACCACATGAGAGCTCCAGTTTCTGAGCGAGGTACAAAGGGGTATTGAAGTGAATGGCTTTGTGTGCCATGCAGGCAATTTTTTATTGTATCCGAGCTTCATATGGCAGCCAGTTAAAAAACAAAAGATCAGGGGTGATATGGTTGTATTGTTTGGTTCCTGTTACGAGCCTAGCAGCAGAATTGAGTGCAGCCCTAAGAGGAGCAGTCTTCACTCTAGGTAGGCCGCAAAGGGTTGCGCTACCATAGTCCAGCTTTGATATCACTAAGGCTTGCACTGCCACCTTTAGGTCATGAACAGGGAGGTAGGGTTTGAATTTCCTAAGAATGCTGAGTTGGAAGTTCGCTCCTTTTGAGAGGGAGCTGATGTGCTTCTGCATGTTCAGACTTTTATCTAATATAATTCCAAGAGAGGTTGCAGAATCAACAAGGAGTGGCTTTCAGTTAAGAGCAGTGAGACGGTTCAACCATCGTAAGATGACCAAAGATTGTTTGTGTGGAGCTATAAGCAGGAATTCTGTTTTGAGAGCGTTTAACTTCAGGTGGTTGCGTGTCAGCCAGCTTTGAGTTTCCAGAAGGACTGAATTGAGGGACCGGATGTCTTTAAGAGAGGCTCTTCAGGTATAGTTGGGTCTCATCTGCATACATGTTATAGTGAATGTTGGATGATTTCGGAATTTCTGTCAAAGGCTCCATGAACAGGTTGAAGAGCGAGAGTGCTGAACCCTGGGGAACCCCCATCATAACCGGCGAAGGATGAGAGAGGGACTGGTTCACCTTGAAGCTTTGGGATCTGTCATGAAGAAATGAGGAGAACCAGTTTAGTACAGGCACAGCCAGCCCCATTCTATGTTCCAGGAACTCAATTAGGTTATCATGCTTGATGGTGTCAAATGCTGACGAAAGGTCGAGAAGGATCTGAAGGCAAGATTCATTCTTAGTGCATCATCGTCAATGTGAGTTAGATCAGATTCTGTATGACCCAGGCGAAAACCAGATTGGCATTGGTCCAGGAGTTGGAAGTGGTTGATGTGGTTGCAGTGTTGGGCGAGAACACATTTGTCCAGGAGCTTTGCCAATGTGGGGATGTTAGACATTGGGCGAAAGTTGTGAATGTCCGAGTGATCTGCAGTCGGTTTCTTTAGGATCGGGGTAACTTGACCCACTTTTAGGCAATCCGGAATAGCACCTTGTCGAAGTGATGCATTGACAATCTTAGTCCAAAGTGGGAGTAAGTAGGTTCTAACTTCAGAGAAGAGGTTCGATGGTAGGGGGTGGTTGTAGTGATTAGACGGTTTCAGGGTAGCCAGCGTTTTGCGTATGGCCTTCTCATCCAAGGATTGGAACAGGCTCTAGATGTGTTGTTTTTGGGAAGGTAGGGCTGCGCTGGGGACGTGACAGGCAACCCAGTGGGCGGAGGGGTGTTCAGCTGCCTGAACAACAATTTTTCCAGTGCAGAGCGTAGTTCAGCTTCAATCTTAGTGGTCTTTTCCGTGATGAAGTCAGCAAATTCATCACAGTTCGGGAGTGGCCCTTGACCCTAAGGCGATGCATTAGGCTGACTGTTCGCTTGGGACTTGATGAGTTCGAACAGTTTTCTAGGACGGTTTTTAGCTTGCTCTAGTTGATTTCGGAAGAAGGTGGCCTTTGAGCATCTGATGCGTTTGTTGTAGATAGTTGCCTATTGTTGTACACTGCCTCTTTTGTAATACCAGACAAAAAGTGCAAATGTGACAATATAAAATTGGCTAAAAATAGAAGAAGACATCAAGCTAATTAACATTTACTCGACCCCCCTTAGAGATCATCCTAAAAGTTCTGCAATTGGCAATTTACTTATTAATGTCCTGTCCAGACAACCAGATATATGGTACAAATGTTACAGTGCAAGATATGCTAGTAATGCAAGGGTGGCATAAAGGAGAAACAGGAAAAAGTAAAAACTCTTCTGGATAGCAGTGTCACCCCTACCTATTGTCTTACTCTGTCTCTTTCATAATGCCAAATCTAAAGTGCAGGTGTGATAGGCAAACATTTACTCAAACTGGAGGAAAAGGACATCAAGCTTAATACAATTACTCAACCTCCCTCATCCTGGAACATCTACAGGTTAGCATTTTATCTAACAGTGACCTGTCCACTTTTTCCAGTAGGTGCATGTTGGACTTGGCCCTTTTTGCAGGGTCATCCCTGAACCTTTTGCCTTCCTCCTGTATTTTTTCTGACCTGTCATTGGCTGTTTTATGACTCTGGGCACTTTACCACTGCTGATCAGTGCTAAAGTGCATATGCTCTCCCTATGTTAAATTGATGTATTTATTAGTGACTCCATGATTGGGTTATTTGATTTACTTGTCAGACCCTAGTACAGTGCACCATGTGTGCCCAGGGCTGGTAAATCGAATGCTGCTGGTGGGCTTGCAGCACTGGTTGTGCCACCCACAGAATCAGCTTGTAAAGTGTGTCTCAGGCCTGCCATTGCAGAGCCTGTGTGCAGTCTCTGACTGCCATGTCAACTTGGCAAGTGCACCCACTTGCCAGTCCCTAAACCTTCCCTTTTCTTCATATCAGGCACCCCTATGGTAGGCCCAAAGGCAGTGTGCAATGTAAGTATAAGGTGGGACATGCCCTAGTTTATGTGGCATGTCCTAATAGTGAATTACAGCCATTTTCGTCTTTCACTATTGCAAGGCTAGCTGTTCCCCATAGGCCAGAATGGGCAGTTTGATTATAACATCTTATAATCCTAACTGACTCAGGGAACATGGTAGAAATTCGAGTTTAGTATGCCTGAACTCAGAATGATAAAATGCATCTTTTAGTGAGGTTGGTTTTAACATTCTGTGTTTGGAAATACCACTTTTAGAAAGTAGGTATCTTCTTGCTTAACTGTCATAGCCTGCCTCTGCTAGGTTGTGTATTGTGTGTCTGGTTCTGTGAGTGACAGGGGCTGGGGGATTCCAGGAGAGAGGGAGAGTCAGCACAGGGCTGAATAGGAAGATCTGCATGTAGATGGGTGGGAGGGGTTGCACCTGGGACCTGAATAGGGCTGTGCCTTCCCTCCACAATGCTGGCTCCACCTCCTGTGGTGCGTCTGATGTCTCTGCCCTGCACTGTGAAAGGAAAGAAGGAGTCTTGTAAACAAAGTGCTTCAGTACTGACCAGAACTGGTTTGGACTAGGCGAAGGCCTCTCTGCCTTCAGAGAATAAAGAGAAAAGTAGTATAAATATGGGGACCCAGACCCCAAGACTTTAGATCACTTCTGGAACAACAAGACAAATCTCTGCCAAGGAGAAGAACCAAAGGAAGCTGCCCCCCTGTCAGTGTGCTGTGTTGCAGGGTTGGCCTCCAGTGGTGTTTTCAGTGCAAAGTAGAGGAGAAGGAACTTTCAAAGGACTTTCATCATCTTGAAGAATATTACTCAAAGGGCCTAAACTTGTGCTTGCCTCCTGCTGAAGTCTCAGGGACAAAAGACTTCACCACCAGCTCCCCTCGGAAGTTACTTGCTGGGAATTCTATCTGCAGAAGCCTGCGTGCTACTGGGAGCTGGAAGCTCGATGCAACGAGAAGCGTGTCGCCGTTGCAGCTGTAGTCGTCGCATCGCCGGAGAAGCGTGCCGCCGCCGCATCTCCCCAGAAGCGTGTCTTTGTCGCAGCTGTCTGCTGTCGCATCACCGGAGACGCGTGACGCCACCGTGAGGGGCGCTGCCGCATCATCAACGAAGCGTGTCCCAGGGCCTGTCGCGGCTCCAAAGTACAGAGTCGCCACAAGGCTGCCTAAGGCATGTACGCATCGTCTTCACATCGTCACATCAAGGGTGCCATCTTATCGCATTGCACCGGATTGTCGCATTGCATCGAGGCGCCATCTTGCCGCATCGCAACCGGGCCGTAGCACGAGAATCTACGCATCACCTCCTCTCCAGTAAGGATCAAGACGTATCCCCTACTCTGCGCAAGCATTGAGGCGCGACGCATCGTCTCCCCCGAAGCAAGGAACCAACGCATCTCCAACACGGCGAGCCTTTTTTTTATTTTGCATTACACATCCAGGTAGTTTTGTGAGAACTGTGTTGTATTTACCATCAACTTGAACTAGGTTAATCCTACCATCTTTATGTCAATTGTGAGTACAGTATTGTGGATTTTTGTCGTTTGTGGTCTTGTCTATATAAAGAATACTTATTTTTATAAAACCTGTGAGGTGTCCATCTGTAGTGTTTTCACTGTATTACTGCATGTGTTCACAAATGCTTAACACACTGCCTCTGAGATAAGCCTGTCTGCTAGTGCCAAGCTACCAAGGGGGTGAGCAGGGGTTATCCAGTAGTGTAATCCCTTTTCCATGACTTAGAAGCAAGGGTCCCTATTTGGTCAAAGGTACATACCTCTGCCAACTAGAGACCCCCAGTTCTAACAGTGCAAAATTCACAATAAAGTGTGGAAGATAATTAAGAAGAAGCATCAGATCAGGATATTTCTCAGGAGTGTCCCGAGTTATTATTTTGGATCTAGTTGTTCCACATCATGTCCTGTGCACCTGCTTCTTTTAAATTTAGAATAAAGTGCTGAAGCAACTATGCAGATGAAGCTAAAAGAGTGGAGCAATTGTTTATTCTTTCTCCAAACTACAGCCTCTAAGCCTTTTTCTGAGAGCAGCCAATCGGCTTTTATGATGAATTTTGTGAAATTTTCAACCACTCCCCGAACTTTGCCTTTTAGACAGAAAACAGGTTCTGATGCTGTCCTGATTTATGCAGTAAACCTTAACACTCAGTCAGCAGCTTGGGACAAGCTGATACGATGTGAGTCTAACTTTCTGTACGGAAAAGACAATGCCTGCAGTTAGATCACAGAGGTTTCCTTGACAGTTGTTAGTTTGGCATAAGCTGAAACACGCATAAAGGAACTTGCTTTTAACAAAGAATCTCATTAACACAGTTAAATATGAATGCAGGTGGAGTTGTTTGGAAGAATCAATGACTGTCCACGCATGGCTTCTTTTACTCAAATCTCTCTTTTCTTTCATCCATGCGATTTTCTTTATTTGCTTTTATAAGAATGTTTTGAAGAAGAAATGCAATAGTGTTGATTCCCATAGTTCATTAGCCTCAAGGGTAGTCACAGCCAGATCGAAAGCCTGTGCTCAACTGTTTAATTTGAGGGTTGTAGTTTGGATTTCTTACCATATTTCAGCACTCAATGTCGAGTGATCAGACAGCCTTAGTGTTGACATATACTGATTTACTAATACTTGGTTTAACAGAACAAATTCCATCCTAAATTGGTCAGGGTGAGGGGCGCTTTGCTGAAGGTGGTAAAGAATGTAAGATGCCATACTTTGTGCAGAGTTAAAAAAAAAAAATGTTTTCCTAAAAAGCCAATGTGCCAAAGCTGATTGGTGAAATAAATGTGACTTTTATAACTGCAAGAAGAGGTGTCAAGGTAGGGTTTCACACCTTGCGGTGTAGGGAATGAAAGTCTGCAATTAATGAGGCAGTCTTCCGCTAACAAAAAGAAAGGCGCTCCTGCAGTTATACACCGAGACATTTATAACAAGTGCCTCTTGAGACTGTCTGTCCAACCAGAAGCCAACTGCCTTTCTTCCTGACCTTCCTTCTGAATACACCTGATCTGAGTTTTTGTGAGGTTCACCACCATTTTGTTTTTGGCACATTCAGTGTGGAGATTGCTTAAGAGCCTCTGAAGACCAATGTCTGTCAAATTCATCAGAACTACATCAACAGCGTACTCTAATGAGGTCACCTGATGATGTCCCAGTCTTAGTGGATGTGATTTGGATATGTCAAGCCGTGCACTAGGTCTGATAGTCAAGAGATTGAAGAGCATTTGGGGCAGGATGCACCCTTGTTTCAGACCCATTTGACTTCTATTTTAGATGACAAGCCATTGTTCGAACCGAGTTTGGCCACTGCCCAGTTAGTTGGATGGCGCATAATAGTTTAGCTGGGATGTTCCAGCCGGCCAGCTTTCTCCATAAGAGATTGTTGATGACATGATCAAACACTTTGGAGAAATCCACAAAGCAGGTATATGAAAGCTGTTTTCCATTAATGATATTTTTCTCAGCAATTATTGAGGGCGTGACTAAATTATCTATGGTACTAGATTGAGCTGTGAAGCCAGTTTGATTGGAAGCAATTAATTTTTCTTTTTCTGTTCAGGCTTTCAGCTGTGCTAGTTGTAAGCTATCAAAAGTTGTTGAATATACGTTGCTGGAAAGTGATAAGTAGGGACCTGCAACTAGCAAATAAGGCCACAAGCACAATAAAAGGTATAGTCAAGGTTTAAATAAATAATTCCTTTGCTCAACCCTTGGGTGCTGGCTGCAAGCAGGCAGGCTTAACTTCTTCAGGCCGATTTTGCGTTGAGGTCTTCGGCTTGGTTTTCTGGGAGGCTCCATTGAAATCTTGGTTGTCTGTAGTTCCGAAGCTTTAAGAGCGACAAACTTGAAATCTAGGCCAGGTCACTGTTGAAGGTTGCTGCCTTAACTCTCAACATTGAGCCAGTTACCTTATGAAGCTTTTTACCAAAGAGTTCCCAAACTTCACCTAGATCCAGAAGGTCTCTTTGAGGGTTTAAAGTGTCCACAACAGCAATCCAGAGATCTGGGATCTCTGTTATGGTCCTTGGGATGTTGGCACTACAATTTCCACAATGCACCTAGTAAAATCCTTAAAAGACCACTGGATGAGATGATGCAGGTTGTTAACCTGTAGCATGCAGGGAATCCACTCCTTAATGGTTCTTGAAGCAAGGCAAAGTCCTTAGGGCTGTAGTCCAAGAATGTGCAGCAGATGCAGCCCTTCAGAGTGCAGACCGGTGGGCAGGAGATCAGGTTTCCAGCAGGGAAGTCCTTCTTCTCCTTGTAGTTTCAGGACGCAGATCTGAGTTGCATGGTAACTCTTCCATATTTTTCAGTGTTCCTAGACATTAAGCAGGGGGGAACACCCGACCAATGGGGGAGCAGGGTGCCACCCTCAGGCAGTAGCGGTCCGTGGAGGGAGTTCAGTGGGGCAGTGAGGTGGGGCGGGGGAGGGGCAGGGTGGGGAAATGTAAACACCGGAATATGGATGAACGAAGGTAAGTACACATTTAAATAAATAAAACGAATTTCGTTGCGCGCACTGCATCGCATTTTGATCTGGACCTCGCCGCTCACAGCACCTTTGGCCCCATCAATCAGTAAGTTCTGCAGCCTCGACATGAGCGCCCGGGGGGCCAGGAAAGGTGGCAAAACGAAGACAGCAGCCATCCTCGAGCCCAGAGAACCCAGGGACACTGCACCTACAGAAGGGACTGTTAAACCCAGGCAAGAGGTTAGTTGCAGCAAAAAACTGTTGGGTAGAGCAGGAGGGGCGGGCCGCTTAAAGACATAAAAGACACAAAAGATTCAACATCTATGCAGCCCCCCCTAGCAAAAATGTTTATGGGAGCTAGAACCCAATCCTCAGGCGCTATTTCCAAGACCCTTGCGCTCCCCACTGAGAGTGTCGCCACGGCCCCACTCACCATGCTGACTGCACCAGCATCTGCACCCGCTCCGCAGCAAGAGGCTTGCTTAGCGGCTAACCAAGAGACTGTCCTGGCAGAAACCGGACCCAGGGAAATGCCATGCACTGACGCTGGCACTAGCACCAATGCCACCTCTGTGGGGCTATCAGATCCTGCTACGAACTTAGGTATCTCTCTCTGTGTACATCCTATTAATCCCCCAAAAGGGGCAACCATGCAACAAACTTTATCAACTCTGCCCTTTGTAGCGCAGGAACTTGTCAATGGCTCCAATGTTGTGAGCCTTGGCACCCCTCTCACTGCACCAGAAATGCAGACTTCGGGTACAGCCAACTTTATCCAGCGCCTAGAGGCTCCCCCTGGTGCACAAGCTCCTTGGACCCCAGAAGCAGGGCCTGAGCATTTGTATTCCATCTCCGATAGCACACCTACCTCTTCGGGCGAGGGAGGGTCCAACACAAGTGAAGGAGACAGTGAGGCCTCAAATCAGGACACAGGCACGGTCCAGCGACCAAAGAAACCCAGAAGTAAGAGCAAGCGGCGCAGCCAGTTGAAATGGGACTACTCAGACTCTCAAATGTCTTATCCTATGGACGAGGATGATCCCAGCACAACACAGTGGGGGTCTACAAAAAACCTGCCTGCATACCTAGGTGAGCCATCCCTCGCCTCTACACTAGCTTCCATCAAAGAGTTTCAGGAGGAGGTTCGGGCCGACAATCGCGCAGCCAAAAGTGCTGCTAAGAAACTTCAGGGAGGTATAAGAAGGCTGAATAAAACCTGCACCGACATCAGCGACCGCGTCTCCATGGTGGAAGCGCGTACCGAGCATTTGGAAATCGAATCCGTGGCAGTCAAGCAACAGAGCGAGTCCAATACTGCCTGCCTGGTAGACCTAATGTCTAAGATGGAGGACCAGGAAAACCGCCAGCGCAGGAACAATCTCCGCCTGCTTGGTATTCCGGAGGGGAAGGAAGGGGACAACCCCAGACGCTTCATTGTGAAACTTTTGCAGGACTCCTTTCCTGACCAACAGGGGTGGGATTGGGATCACGCGGTGCAGAGGGCGCACCGCTTTCCCTTTAACTAGAGACGGCAACATGACCGCGGCATCACCACTGGGGGACAGCCAAGGGTATTCCTGGTTTACTTTGACAACTTTATTCTTAGACAGTTAATCTACGATCAGGCTCACCCTAACTCCAAGAAAGGGGCCAATGGTATAATATTTTTCGCTAAACCTGACTTTTGCCATCAGACAGTAGAGCGGAGATGGCGCCTGAGACAACTGATCTCTCCGTTTCAGCAGCTGGGGGCCGAAGTATACTTAATGAACCCTGCTAGACTCAAAGTAATCTTCAATGGGGGCACCAAAGTCTTCCTATCTGAAGTAAAAGCTGGTGAATACTTGAACGAGCTGAAATCCAGGAAGAGTCTTAGATGAAAAGCTCATTCTTTTGCCCCTGCTATTTCCTCTCTGCTCTTATTCTCGTTTTACAGTTTCTATAAATTTGCAAGCCTCCAAGAGCTGTGACAATGGTCGCACTACGGCAGCTTTATGTGAATCTTAAAATTGATATAGTGGGCAGCCCTTTGTTTTCTTAATTGTTTCTTCCGTTTTTTTAAACAAGGGGGCTACTAGCCGAATGAAAGCTTAATTTGGTTCTTTTTAGGCGTGGTTGACAGCCGGGGCTCATGACTGACTATCATCACTCAGGTTATTCCTGATTGCTCAGAAGAAGGGGGGGGGCTGGGCGGACGAGAGGGGGGATGGGACGGGCACTAGAAATGGCACAGAAGAATTAAGGGCACTCTTTGGCATGTACACATCTCCGTACTCACTTGTTAAGATATTGGGCGAGTTGAAACGTCTCCTCTCAACATCTAGATGGCTAAGATAGATTCACTTAGGCTTGTCTCTGCCAATATTTGCGGTTTGAATGACACCTCTAAAAGGCAAAATGTTGCTCAAGGTCTACGCTCTCTAGGGGGCAATATAATCTGCCTCCAGGAGACTCACATAGAGGGTTCACAGAAGCATCTATTAGATACACTAGGGTTCAAAGTCGTGGGGGCTACCACACAGGGCGCCAAGACAAAAGGGGTAGGAATTATGGCAGATGGAAAACTTTCTCTTAGTAATCCCCGGGTTAAATCAGATCCACTGGGCCGATGGGTAATAACTGAATGCCACCTTTCCTCTAACCCTCCTTTTACCCTCTGCTCACTGTATGGTCGCAATGTAGATGACCCAGGGATTATTAACATGGTCTCAGGGGAGCTGGCCCACTCCTATCATCCTATGTGGCAACCTCAATATACATTTGGCCTCCGACTGGAAAATTGACAGCAAATGGAGATACAAAGGCAGAAAGCCCCGAGTATTCCAAGCACTAGTTAACCTAGTTCAGATCCACGGGCTAAGTGATATCTGGGCCAGTTTAAATCCTACACAACCTGGCTACACCTTTTTCTCGGCCCCACACAACACTCTTGTTAGATTAGATTATTTTTTTGTTTCATCTTCACTCCTTAATAATTGTATCATAGACACTGCACCTCACTTTATGTCAGATCATAACCCTCTTATAGTAAACATCAAGGGATTAGGGAATTGGAAGGAGGCACCTAGATGGAGTTTCGAGAAAGTCCTTTTACATAACGCAGGCTATCGGACACATATGCAAGGCTGGATCCAGGAATTCCTGGAAATAAACATCGGAACTGCCTCAACGATGACTGTCTGGGACACACTAAAGGCGGGGGTCAGGGGCGAAACTTTGAGGTTCTCAGCAAGGAAAAACAGGAAGGAGAAGTTGCTAATTAGTGATCTGCAGGAGAAACTAAGTAGAGCAGAAACAAACCTGGTCTTATTGGTTAAGTCAGGGCAGGATACTGAAAATGCCCAAAAAGAGGTAGTCCTTGCTAAAGCAGAAATAGGAGCAATATTTGCGGAAAAAACTGCAGCTAAGTGGGCAACACTGCGGGAAAAAAATTACGAGTGCAGTGATTGCATTGGGCATCATCTAGCCGTCAAAACCAGGCAACAGTCCACAAGTAGTGAAATACATGCAATCAAATTAACTACAGGGAATGAGACTAATGATCCTAATGCAATACAGAAGGGATTTCAGGAATTTTACACCGAGTTATACACTGAGGAGAACCGCAGTGCGGCTGGCTCACTCGAAAGCGAGATAGTTAGCTACCTAAGCGAGATAGATCTTAGACAGCTTAACTCTGATAACAGCGAGCTGCTAGAACTCATTCCAACCTGGGATGAAATCATGGAAGCTCTCTCTAGCCTACCAGACGGGAAAGCCGCAGGAATGGATGGTATTCCTGTAGAGTTTTATAAGATCTTCGCCCCTCAAATTAAATCAATCTTCACCGACGTGGTAACATCTATCTTTAATGGGGCTTCCCCCCTGCTTCCTGGTCCAATGCTGGAATTTCTATATTCCCCAAAAAGGGTAAGTCCCCACTAGAGATGAGCTCATACAGACCCATCACCCTTATCAACTGCGACTCCAAAGTCTTCTCTAAAATACTGGCATCCAGAATATCCTCTGTGGTCGAGTCCTTAGTTTCAGAATGACAACATGGTTTTATTCCTAAAAAAGGCACCACGGAACACGTCAGGCGGGCCACTACCCTGTTTGACGCAGCGCAGGTAGCAGGAGACCCGATGTCATTAACTTTATTAGATGCTGAAAAAGCATTTGACCGGGTCTCCTGGCGGTTCTTGTGGGCTGTCATGGGTAGGATGGGTTTTGGGACTAGACTTACGCAGGCGGTACAGGCTCTATATTTAAAACCGACGGCCCCTGTCTCCATTAATGGGTGACACACTGACCAATTTAACATTTCCCGGGGCACTAGACAGGGCTGTCCTTGCTCCCCTCTGTTATTTGCCCTTTACCTAGACCCATTCATTAAACAAATTGAAAGGAATCCCGCCATCTTAGCAATTAGCACCCAGGGCATTAACATTAAAATCATGGCTTATGCGGACGACCTGGCCATAACTTCCCCTGATCCCGAGAACGCCATAACAGCATTGGAGCTAGAGGCACAAAAAATTGGGAAAATCTCGGGCTACGCCTTGAACAGAAATAAAACCCAAATAATCATAAACAGGGAAATCACCTGGATTGATGCTAGGGTAGTGCCAAAAGCTAAATATCTCAGGGTTTTCAGATCTGCCAATATTGACGAAATTGTAACAGATAACTTAGCTCCTCTCGCTGCAGAAACCAAGAAGGCCCTCGTTGGTAGATGCAACGTAATTAAAATGACATACTTTCCTAAACTTCTTTACTTCTTTCGCACTGTACCCCTGGAATTCAGCAAAGCTAATTTGCAGAAATTCCAGCAAATATTCACGCAGTTTATTTGGGCCTACTCACAACCAAGGAGGGCTCTAAGGCAACTATCTCTTCCTAGAGAGCGGGGTGGGCCTTCCCTAACATTATGCTTTACCACTGGGCCGCAGTTATGCAATACAGCTCTGAGCTGGTGAGGGAACCCCCCCTCTCACCTACATCTGGCCTCTCCTCGCCTTTCCAACTTCTATTGGGGGAAGAGCACTGGGGCTGTCTCCTCCGAGAGACTTCGTTTGGATACTATAAACGTGTGAGATTCAAGACCTTAATGAACTCATACATGGTCTTCCATAATATCCGCAGAATATTCGGGTTGGGAAGATTTAACTATTACTCTCCCATCATGACAAATTGCAATGTTCCTGCTATTTTTGGCAGGTCCTACTTTTCAGATTGGCACAGGGCAGGCATTACGAAACTGGGGGATCTCATTACTAGCGAGGGAGTCAAATCATTCGTAAATCTGCAATTTAAATACAGTCTGAAAAACCAAGACGTTTTCAAGTATCTATCCATATCTAATTTTCTTTCCAGAAAGGTTGGGGGCAATGCAGGGTTCACGGAAGTGGAACTTCTCAACAAACTACGTGACACCACGGCCCCTCGGATAGGTCTTTTGTATAACATTCTAAATAGACAAACCCCAGATGATTTACAAAAGGTAGCCGATAAATGGCACACCAAACTCGAATCTTCACACAGCACATTTTTCAACTCCTTAGCATTGTCTCAAAATATTTTTCCGTCAGCCAAACTACAGGCACAACATTTTAAAACCATCTTTTTTCTGTACATTACCCCCAACAAAATCGCCAAGTGGGGAGTTGGCAAAGGGACAGTATGCCCCCGGTGTTCTGAGTTTGGTGTCGACTCAATTCACATATTTGCAACCTGTCCTAAACTCGCCTCAATCCTCCTTAAGGTACAAGAATTTCTAGGGGATGTCACCACCCAGACTATTGTGCTAACCCCCACAGTCATCCTGTTGGGGACCCAGTCCGAAACCATCAGGATCAAAAGTGGGGGCTTAATATTCACCGCAATGGCAGTCTGGAGGATCTGTGTTGCTTCTGCATGGTTGGATGCCGATCCCTCACGATTCTCTCAGTGGCTGGCCAGACTAGTCGCTACTTACCATCTAGAAAAAGCAGTCTACGCCAGGAAAGGGCGCAAAAGTCGGAAGAAGGGCCTGGATTTGTGGGGAAAGCTAACATCTTGGCTAGAGCAGCTGGGTTAACCCGTCCTGTGTCCTCTCCCTTGCCTGTTTTCTTTTCCTTACGTTGTTATATTCTTTTCTCTTTTTTCTTTTTTTTTTTGACGCCTGGATTCTTTCTTAGTATCCTCTCTTTTATTATTATCCTTTCTCTTCTCTCCTGGTTCTTATAGCGCCATTTACTTATGTTTATCTTTCTTTCTGTGCTACTGATTCCGTAGTTTTACAGAGTGGGGGGTGGGGGGAGGGGTGGGCGTCTTGAATGTCATACCTCTGTACTATTTTTGTTTTGACTTTGCAAAATAAAAAAATTTATTATTATTTTTTTTTTTAAATGACAGCAGGCACTACAGTAATGCACACTTAAGTGCAATAAGTCTACTAGGTACCTGAACGTGCATGCCCTATTATATACTATAGACTTACAGCTAGGCTGTCAGTACCAATTGTAATTACACCTAATTACCATATACTTTTAATCAGAGCTCAGGCCCTGGGTCTGGTTAGCAGAGCTCAGGGCACATGCAGAGTCAGAAAAGCAGCACCTAGCTGTCAAAATGGGGGCAAAAAGTGGGGGGGACAATGCAAACAGGTTCTGCTTTCTCACACACATCCAAAAGGATGATCATGCGATAGCTGTCAGGAAAGTCATACTTGCCATTCTTGTATATAGGTTGGAAAATAGAGCCAATCCATTATTCTGGAACTGCCTTCTCCTTAGACAGAAATTGAACAAGGACTAAAACGCGTGCACACCAGAAATCAGTCGTTTATATGTAGCTGCAGGAAGGCCATTTGGGCCAGGTGCACCGTTCCTTCTACATTTCTAGTTTCTAGTTAGCGCTGGGATGCCTGCGGGTAGCTATGCGCTTAACAAATGTTGATTATTAATAATAATAATTTCGTAATTTTTTCTTTGATTCCACACAATTTTATTGAAGAGGGGGAGCGTAACAAAGGTGTAGTCCAAGACAGATTCAGCTTTGCAGGATTTTCCTGTGGCTGTCATCGGGATATCACCTAGGCAGCACCAGTTGAGTGCCCAATATCCAAGGGCCTCTAAAGTGCAGAGTCCATTCTTCTTAAGTTGCCACTTTCTTTACTCTTGACCATTTTGTACCTTTAGAACAGCCTGGAGTTACTAAGCTCCTCACTGAGATTCACTCCGGCTCTCCGCTGGAACCTTGCCCAGCATCAGTTCTGAGGCTGGTCCCGGATATCATTGGGGAAGCTCTTACCCCATTGTTTCGTTCTATTTTTAAAACCGGTTGCTTCCCTGTTCTATGGAAGACTGCTTCAGTTCTTCCACTGTTAAAAAAAGCTAATCTAGACTTAAAAGACTCCAGCAACTATAGGCCCATCTCTCGTCTTCCCTTTCCAGGTAAGATGATTGAGAGGACCATGAATGCTCAACTTAGCCAATTCCTACAACTGAACTCATCCTTGGACCCCACGGAGTTTGGGTTTCGCGCCGAACATAGTACCGAACTGGCACTATTAAAATCCACGGACGAGATCAGGGGGGCCCTAGATCAGAGTGGTGCCGCCATTCTCATCCTTTTGGACCTTTCGACCGCATTTGATACGGTCCATCATGAAGTCTTGATGGACCGTTAAACAGCGGTCGGGGTCAGAGGTAGGGCCTGGGATCTCCTGAAATCTTTTCTAGCTAATAGGTCTCAAACCGTGGATCTCGGCAGGAACCGCTCTAAGCCTTTTGTCCTTCCCTGTGGGGTTCCACAGGGGTCTTCACTCAGCCCAACGCTTTTTAATGTTTATGTTACCCCCCTGGCCACTCTGGTTAAATCTTTTGGATTTCAGCTGTCATCGTATGCCGATGACACACAAATTGTGTTGTCAATAAAAAAGGGGACAGAAGCTGAAACAGCCTCTAAGTGTCACAATTGTATGCAGGCAATAGCTGCCTGGATGGCAGCAAACTGCGTCAAGCT
Source organism: Triturus cristatus (assembly GCF_964204655.1). Lineage (NCBI taxonomy): Eukaryota > Metazoa > Chordata > Amphibia > Caudata > Salamandridae > Triturus > Triturus cristatus. Next base: position 256,910,455 of record NC_140593.1, on the reverse strand, counting down.
TAATGCTGAAAAGACCGAGGTCATACTTTTTGGGAACACTGCCAACCTTTGGACATCAGACTGGTGGCCGACTTCGATGGGAAGGCCTCCTGTCCCAGTCGCGAAGGCGAAAAACCTTGGGGTGCTTGTAGATGCAAAATTGTCCTTTGAGGATCAGGTTAGCAGGGTTGTCTCTTCCTGCTCTTTTACACTTAAACTTTTACGTAAAATTAGATCCTTTCTCCCAGAAGACTGTCTAAAAATTGCAGTCACTGCACTTATCTTGTCTCGGCTGGACTATTGTAACAGTCTTTATATTAATATTCATAAAAAACATCTGACTAGACTCCAGACCGTGCAAAACGCTGCAGCCAGATTACTTACCGGTACACCCAGGTTTACCTCAGTAAAGGCAGGACTCAGATCTCTACACTGGTTGCCGGTGGCAGCTCAAATTCAGTTCAAAGCTTTATACCTAGTCTTTAAAGCTCTCAACGGCATTGGCCCTGACTTCTTAAAGCATTCTATTCAGTGGTATGTGCCAGGGAGAACCCTACGATCGCTGCAGTCTAAACGTGCTATTCTTCCCCGCTACCACAAACTCAGTTGGAGTGGTGGCAGCTTCTGTCACTGTGCCATTAAGGCTTGGAATAGTCTCCCTTTTCATCTTAGGAACTCTACTGGACTTCTTCCTTTTAGAAAGGGTTTGAAAACTTGGCTTTTTTCTTGAAGAACCTTTTCCTCCTAATGTCTTAATCGGCTTGCTTTGGCAGATAGCGCACAGCGCCAGGACACCTCAGGGTAACAGTGCGCTTTAGAAGTCTTGATAACAGAACATAACATAACTTCTTCTGAGGTGATTTGCCAAATTGAGATTAAATTCGCTTGTGAGTATTCATGAGATACCATTATATGTGCTTTCTAGTACCATGAGTACATTTTCAATTGATTTTATATTTTGCTGCTTATGCCTGGGGCCTGAGTTGATGTAAACATATAGGATAAAGATTGGACCGTTTTTTTTGCCAAAGTACCAATTGGATATTAAACTGAGTATGAGTGGTGTGTTAGACTCCAAGTGGCTCAAGCTGAATGTCTTGCCCAGCATCACATAGATTGAGAGGCCACCCTTGGGGAGCCTATTTTTCTTGGCTTTTCCTGCAGCAACAACATTTCTGCCTACCCTTCCAGGTGCTGTTACTCCATTTTCCATGTCTCTTGGAGACAGGCCAGATCGAAACACTTCTTGTACGACTCAAGCTCTGGGTCTGAATGCAGTTGTTTTTATTCCTGCAACGTTCCATGAAATGATGCACATGGGTCATGGTGATTTATGGAGAAGCTTATCACAGCAGGCTGTGTTTAGCATGGTCTTTTTAAAAGGAAGTTGCTGTGTTGAACGTTTTATCCTAACACAGTTGTCTTGGTATTTCTCGTAACAGCATCAGACAATTTTATTTGATTAAGTTTAGATGATAACCAATTCCACTCTGTGGTTCGGGAGATTGGATAGTTGACAAACCAGCACTGATGGCCTTGTGAACTATTGAGTGAGATCGGCATCTATAGGGGAGGTCTGCTTTGCTCCACAAGTACCTAATGCACTTTTCAGCAAAGTTGTGGTTTTCATCAAGTTCTGCTTGGCCCGATGATTGTCCTTCACCATTGCGATTTGTTCACGCTTCTCAAATAACAGTACAATGGGGTACTTCTCGGGCAAGAATGGTGCCTTTATTCTCCTGTTAAAAAAAACCTCTGTGTTTTGAGAGAAGCCGGTCTGCAGTTGCAACTGAGGATTACATTATCAATGTGGCCTCAAAGGGGTCCCCTAGTTTAAATTCAACTGCCTCAATGTATGTGGAGGAGACATGATACGGATCTTCCTGTGGGGATAAACGTCGCAAGATGTTGCATCTATTTAGGATGTCACTGCTACCCCGGGATTTGTAAAGTTGTTGAAATACAGTCTTGGTAGCTCCTCTGGTGTTTTTTTCCTTATTAATATGCACTCTGGAGCGGCCTGTTTGGAGTGGAGGCTTGACATCCTAAGGCATGGATGTTTGCGCCCCAAGGGGCATATTATCAAGACAGGCGATAAAATTATCGCCGTTTTAGCGGCAGAAAACTGCTGCTAAAACGGCGATAATGGGCTTGATAATATGCTCTATGGAATTCCAATTTAAGCCCATGTTAGATGTGAAGGACATCTAACATGGGCGTCAATTGGAATTCTCAGCGGCATATTATCAAGCCCATTATCGCCGCTTTAGCGGCAGTTTTCTGCCTCTAATGCGGCGATAATTTTAATGCCGTTTCTTGATAATATGCCCCTTGGTTCTTTGCAGCCTATTCTTGAGATCTGGTGAGTCCCAGAGCTAGACCCCTCCTTGGTCATGATTTGCAGATGATTTCATGAGATTCAAGTAAGGTACAGGGCGATTCAAACTTTCAGGTGGGTGAGAATTTGGCTAATTGTCGTCTGGGGAGGCTGTCATGGAACAGGTTTAGTGATTAATTTCTAGTAGTTGACCACAACGCTGGCCGATGAGTGCCTCCTCTTGGTCTCTTGAGGCAGGTGTACCTTCCTGTGCTTCATTTTCCGGGGTAATCCTGGTGTTTGTGTAAAACTAGGGAAAAATTCTACAGTGGTTTCTCTTAGTCTCATATATTTTGCATTTTGTTTTTTCATTTTGTTTTGCTTTCTTAATTTTTCAGTTTACTCCTCGAGGAAGTAGAAGCTTTCATGGGAGATTTTGATGAAAAACGTTTGATACTAGAAATTTCCATGAATTATGAGATTCTTATGTTAGGTGCAGGCTCATTTGTGTAGGAGAGTAGGATCTGCTTCACATGGGTACCCCCACTTTTTGCTGGTGTTTCACTGTTTTACGACCTTAGTCTGGCTGTGGCCCTGCTAATCAGGACCCCAGCCTAGCTGCTTCCTCTCTAAAATGGTTTTCATGTACATTAGGTACATATCTAATTGGATTCTGGAGTGCCTTATAAGCCCCTAGTATATGGTATACTATGTACCTAGGGCATAGGTACCTCAGAGGCCTACCAGGGGCTGAAGCATGTATTATGTCACCCCTGGGAAGCACTCCAAAATGGCACCACAGGTCTCCTACTGCAGCCTGGGTAAGAGTGTGCTTGCACCCCTTACAGTGGTATAGGCTACCTATATCACTACCATTGTACACACATATAAAACCTATAAGTCATTCCTATGGCAGGCCTTAACAAACCTGAAGGCAGAGTGCTTGGTTTTTATGTGAGAGGGTGCCCCTGCATGAGCAGAGCCCCTCTGCAGCATTCAGAGTACATCCTCTGATGCGGTTTGTGGTGCAGCCTGACCATATACTCTTAAGTGCATCATAACCTCGCAGTAAATGCTCACTTTGGGATGGCTGCACGGAAACATGTCGTGTTTGGTGTCAAATGCTTTGGAATACTACCCCCCACCAGTTCTGGCGGCGGGGGTAGTATTCCACCCCTCTAGGGGGAGAGGCATGTTCACACTGGTCTAACCCGGTAGGACTTTCTACAGCTCTGGCATCACAAAATGGATGCCTCTGCCACAGACACGGGTCTGGCCTCCTGCTGCTGACCGAAACTCCGGCAGGGGAGGCCTGGACAATAGGTTTCCTGTCCCAGGGAGGTATAACCACCTCTCCAGACAGGCAGATGTGTATTGGGGCTGGGCGGGAGCACTCTCTGGTGCTTTGAAGTCCTGCACTGGGGGCACACTTGGTGTCCCTGTGCATAGTCCAGTTCAAACCGGTTGCAGGGGCTACCTGCCCCTGCTCTGGCATGAAACTGGACAAAGGAAATGGGTATAACCACCCCTCTTTCCAAACCCCCCCATAGGTGGGTCCCTAGAGTATGTCCAAACCCCAAACTTTGTATAAGTATGGGAACCCAGTCCTTGCGACTTTAGATTACCCTGGACGAAACTCTGCAACATATATCCTGGACCTTCAATGTTATACTTTGCTTAGAAGACTGAATAAATCTCCCTTGGGGTCAAGGAATGACTCCCCTGCTTGGCAGGCACCAAAGAAGCAACTGTCTGGTCTGCAATTCTGAAGCTCCCGTTGGACGCCAAAGTCTCTGCATCACCAGAGGTGGATTTCCTGACTTCCCCGAGGCTACCCTGAGTCCACAGCAAAGCTGAGGCCCATGGCTATCGTGGGTGTCGAGGAACCGTGACCCCTGGGCACCGCGTACTATTGCTGGTACATCGCCTTCCTGTTTATCTTTGAAGTTCTGCTTTGGGCTCCGAGTAGCCCCAGCCTTGAGCACTGACTGCACTGAAGATCTCTGGCCTCCACTCCATGAGTGACCCGTGGGCTGGGTTCCAGTACAACCGCTCGAGGCTCCTTCATGATCGCTAGCCCGTTGGCTAGTGGGTCCCCACGAAGACAACTCCTCCTTTGCTTGGGCTTCCCTGATTGCTCCAGACGTGCCCTGACTTACCCTTGCTGGGTGAGTCCCTCAGACCTTGCTGGTCTGCACCGACGTCCTTCTTCTCTTTCCATGAGACTTGCCGTTGCCAAGGCTTGTTGGGTCCATTCTGGTCACCGACATCGCAGCACTCGACAAACTTCAGCTCGAGTCTGGCTCGTGGACTTAGTTGACACCTCCTGGACCTCGTGGCCAAAGAGTCAAGACACCCATCAACTCACCTGAAGCACCCGACGTCTGTGGGCATTGGTCCATCGTGCCCCTGGTCACTGGCAAGTGACCCAGACTCTGTCCCCTCTGCTTTCAGGTTCCTTCCATCCTAGATCCATGCTTGGATCGCTTCGGCCACTTCTCCTCTTCACGGCGGCAGCACTTATTCGCCAGCTACCATTGAAATCGACGACGCGACCCGAGCCGACACCAAAAGACACCTATGCACCCGGCTTCCCTGGGTGAGGTAACACGAGTACTCTAGTGCTCCCGTGGGTGCTAGCCCTAGAACTGCCTAAGTCCAAAAGGGTTTGGTCCTAACTCGATTCTAAGTGTCCCTATTCTTTTCCAACCGCGACATTACCCATAGAAGCTAACGGGAACCCGCGGTTGTGTTTACACACTGCACACGGCCCCCGTCGGTCCCCTGTGTCACTACCTTGGGTGGTTCCTTGGGGTCCCAGCGATTCTACAGGCTCTAGGCCTTGAGTCTAGGTCAGTCGTGGTTCGTATACCCCTTTATTGGTATATGGTTTGGTACGCCCCTAGGGCCCAAACGTGTATTTGTGCTATTACTGTTGCTTGCTAACTTGTAAATTAAGTACTTCGAACTCCAGTCTCATAAAGAGACTAGAGGGGTGTGTTTTATCTTAAATACATATATTTTAAATATATACCTGGTGTGGTTGTCCTTTCATTTGGTCATTTAAGAGATTATTGACTGGTAAAACAAGCTGCTTTACATTCCTTCAAGACTTAGCCTGAAGGCTGCTCTCCATAGCTACCACTAGGATAGCTTTGAATAAAGGTTGTCTTTAACCAATTCACCATAAGGGGTTGTTTGGACTGATACAGGGTGCCCACTATAATTAGTGGACAGCATATATCAGGCCAACTTCTCACAATTAGCGTTGGATAAATCGCACCCATTCTTTTCCTTTTGATCCTGCCTTCTGTGTACTTCTGCTGTCACACACAGTGTAGTTGGATCTTGGAGGTCAATTAAAGGCTGTTGATGAAGGTTTTGTTGGGCTGATCCTGGAGAGTCTGAAAAATGGGGCTCCACTCACAGGTGTCCATTGTGGAGGGGAGAAAGAGTGCCTTAATATATTTAACTTCTTCAACCTGAGAAGATGCAATGGTTGGGAATTTTTGAAGTTTCTGCGTGATATGGCTACATGACCATTTTGGTGTTAGTCTTTGATTAGCCGTGGAAAGAGGTTTATTAGTGTCACTAAGCAGTTATTTTACTGTCAAATGCAAATTCTCAAAATGTGAGTCAATAGCAATGGTGTATTGTGCCAAGGATTCCAGCAGAGATATTTGGATATCAAATGTGTTCGATTGAAACTCAAGTAATTTTGATGTAGCATCCAATGTTTGAAACGGACAAAACCACAAATCTTGTTCCAAGACAATGATATGCTTGCAGGAGAGTTGCATATCATCTGCTGAGTTGCATGCTGTAAAAAGGTTACAAACCTCAGCTTTGCTGTCATCTTTTGGCAGGTCAAGTAAGCAGTTGCCCACAGATGGTTTTTTTCCCTGGTTGAGCCAAGAGTTTGATGCACTGGGAGGCAACAGAGTATCAAAAAATGATAGAGAGTGCTCGCTCACAGCTTTTTTAGAGAGAGATACAGAGTGTTCGGTAGTAGGCTTCAGTAATGTAGGGACAGGTGAGAATAAACTCTGCACCGGAAATAAGGGGAGAAACAACAATGCTGCCATCGAGGCCTCCTTTTTTTTGCAGACCAGGCCCTTGTTTTTCTTGAGGGTCATTTTGGAGGAGTATTGGGTCTGCGTGCCAGAGTATTGATCTTTTCTTTCTTATTTGGGTTGTTGACTCCAGAATCCATAGCTCCTCAGGACATCAATTAATTCCCCCCACAGAGAGGACCTTGAGTTTGAGCTCAAAAGGGGGATTGAATCCAAACTTAGAGCTGCAAAGCCATACAGTAACGTGATGTTCAGCACCCTTGTTGGCTCCCAAGGTGTGCATGGCAATGGAGCAGGAGTGTAGTGTCGCAGTCACAGTCTCACCACACATGAGAAATGGGGGAGTAAGGCCAGATAGAGCAAGAGGAAAAAGGGAAGGGGGAGCTCACCTGGACTGCAAGCCACAACCAAGCCTAGCCGGACTACCTGCGCAGTCACAGGGCTCCACCGCAAAGCAGCAGTAACTAAACCACTGCTTCCCTGTTTGTGGTCCCTCCAATCACTCACTGAGCACTCCTAGCAGACCCTTGCCTGCTTCAAATGTTCCCCAAAAGATGTCAAAAGGATGTAAGCAGCGGAGGTAGGCCTGCCAGGCTGTTGAGCTGGCTTTAAAGCAGACAGGAAGCAAGGTTTGTGCTGTAGCAGAGGATGCTGGCGGCCTAGTGCTCTAGCTCCATGGTGCACCTAATAATCACCGTTAGTGACTATGGGACCAAAAATAGTGCTGATTAATTATGGCAGTTGAGGCTTTTCAGGACTGTAGCATGCAAGGGTGGGCAAGTGGGTTTAAGCTGGAGGGGGCCTAGTGGTTGGGGCAAGCACTCATGCACCTTGTTCAAAACTGAATGGATAACTTAAAAATGTTCCTTCGATGCAGCTCAGGCCCCCCGCATAAATGCCTGGGCCACCACTTGCCTATCTCTCACCGCCTGCGACGACTGGGTCAGGGGTGCACCATTTACACTCATGGGGGGTGTAGCAACACCTCGCCCTTTCTGGACCCCTTCTGCTTCACCATTTCATCAGGGGGGTAATCTCCAGGTATAATTGAGGCTACAACAGATGCCCCTCTCGTGCAGTTGAACGTCCCAAACCAAGCCACTCTCTTCTGCAAGAACAGCTACTGTGCCGGCCCGACTTAGCCCTCCTACGTACCACCCTTACTGATGATTATCTGTTGATCATCAATAATTCCGTCATATCAGATCGTCAGCTTATACGGAGACTTTGCAAGCACCATGAGACCTTTTTGGTTATTTGTGCGCTCAATAAGTTCCTTTGACTTTGATCATGGCCTGGGAGAGGAGGCCCCCAAGTCTTCCCTGACCTGCTGCAAGTCTTAGTTGTCCCAAAGGTCCTGATAGTGGGGGCCCCCTCATTGCAGAGACCAATCTCACCCCTGCTGTGTGTCATAATTTAAGCCACTATGATGCACCACTCGGAGGTCTCGGGTGTCTCTGCTTGCCCTCTCAACAAACGAAGTGTAGTGTCTGGGGCACCCCCTTTTCAGCCAGGGGGTTCCACTTGTTCTCTCCAGGCTCACTCCAGTGGTCTCTGGAGGCCGTCAATATTGAAGGCTCCCATTGCGTGCCCAGTCTTTATTGTTTTCCAGGCCCCCCTTGGCACCCACCTCATGCCGCAGTCCCTCCACGTGGTGGAGGTCCACTCCCCGGCTCCACCACAAGGAAGACACCAGTATCATGGCAGGTGCACCTGGATTGGCCAGCTCTATTACCCCCATCCGAGAGACCTTGAGTGTGCCACAGAGGCCTGGGCGTCACTGGCATTTGTGACAACTCCCTCCTCCTCTGTCATAACCCCCTCTTGGGACCTCTGCATAGTGGTCCAGCATGCCGGGCACATGCTATTTATGTAGTGGTTTACCAAAGATCAAAAATACTTTAACAAACTGATAGCAATGGGTTTTGTGGCCCACATTGTCCAAGGATATGCATGACTATGTTCAGACCTCCCAATAAGTACTAAAAACAAGACTTCCAATTCCACCCCATCAGGCTGTATAGAAGCCATATCGTTGGAATCCCAAAAGCATGGACAGTATTACAGGTCTCCCCAACTTCAAGGGCTAAAGGAAATAACAAGTAAGACAAAAAGGGTACAAAGTTCCTCAGGTCAGTTAAGGAAAAGTAGTGATTTCAGCAAATAGTGTCGTCTGTCATGGAGAAGGGGGGGAAACCCTTTAGTTGGAACTAGGGCCCTCACACACCCAGCAAGCTAGGTGTCATGCTTCATCATTTGAGCCTGCCCCTCGTCAGGTCGGCGCTGCAATTCCTGACGGGCTCCCAATATTGGGGCTCTTTGGCGGGGATCTTCTGTTCCTGCCGAAGGGTGCTGTGGGGGTAAGGGGCCCTAGAATGTGTAGATGTGGTGTACGGATAAAATAGGTACTGTTAGTCCACAAAAAATGTGTTTAATAGAGTGGTAAACAGCCTAGTTAAAAAGAAAGTGAGGTGGGGATAGCTACTAGTGATTATGATGCTAGTTGTGTATGCCCTACTCTCAGAAGGATCAACATGTTTCTTGCCCTTTAAGCCAGTAATTGGTCACGGCAATTCGTCAGGATCAGGAAAACATAAACTATCTACAACAAGGTATGTGTGTTTTACATACCCGAAAGGTGCTCAGGAGTCACCTATGGAAAGATTGGAGACAGAAAATACATGACAAAATACTGTAAGGATAAACAATACATACAAAACAACTACAGCTGAAATCATCGAGAGTCTCATGGGGTGAAGCTCTCAGGGCGAGTACTGGAGGGTCTCGAAGGACAGACTAAAATAAAAACCAGGACTGGGGGTGGAGACAGAGCGGAGGTTGAAAACTCACCTCTTGCGTTAGCAAGGCAATCTTGCAGCAGTCTCCGACGGGTAAAAAGGACTCCTAGCGTGGGTCCTGAAGTAAAAAACCGGGAGGAGCAATTAAGAAACCAGGTAGGGAAGAAATTAAAAATATCTTGGTCAGCCCGGCAATCCATGTGGTAAGTGTAGTTTTGGAGGGTAATGACAGCCTTGAATATCAAAAATTGCTAACATGAGCGATTAGGTGTGCAGCCATGGTGACCCTCATGCTCAGGGGCCAAGGCGTATCGCCGCCCAAAAGTGGTCAATGAGGTCAGTAACGGTTTGCCACAAGAGACTCAAGAGCAAAGTAGGGGGCGACCGCCATCGTCCCTGGTAGCGGATGGGTCAGAGCAGGACGTACTCGCTCAAGCTGCCAATGAAGTCATGGAGGCGTCACGAGTCCCCCTTAATAAATACCCAAACTCACCTTATGGAAGACGGCGTGGATGAACCCTGATACACTCACCTGCGTCTGGCGACGCGTGGGATGGAAGACCTACCCCTACCGCCGGACCTGGGATGGGTTCCGAATGGAGTCGGTATTGGCCAGATAAGGGTATCGGGAGGTGTGTAATGTGTCACATGACCAAGGTAGTCACCAGCCCATTGGTCTGGGAGTGTATAGCGGTTCGGCCATGTTGGAACAGGTAAAGAGAGCAGCCATCCATATCCGGTATGACTCGGGAAGTAATAATCCGTGGGTTGGTGTGCTCACAGGGATTGGTTGTCAGAGCGGTTGTGTAAATCCCATTGGTTGGGGATAGAGGGGCGGTCATGTTGGAGCAGGTGGTGTTGAGAAACTATCGAAATACGGTATGAATCAGGGAATGATTCTACGTGGGTAAATTTACTCACAGAGTTGGTTGCCATGGTGATATAATTAAAGACAGGCAAGTGGTGGGTGGCCAGACTAAATGCCACGGGTAACACCTAGGAATGTGAAAAATTATAAAAATTATAAGAGCGATAGTGATAGGGTTCGCGGGGGCCGTGATGAAGTATCAAAGTCCCACCAAAAACTTTTTTTATGTACGGGGATGTAACCCGTGAATGGGGGTCTAAAAACAGAGCGGCAACCATCCGCATCGGGGGCTGACACATAAAAACACATAAAGGCACATAAAAGGAAAAAGGATACCAAGATAGTGTATCTATTTTAAAGCAGTGGAAAAGAGATCTAGATGGTTCGTGATCTGTCAAGAGGTGTATTTTCAGAGAACATCACTGCTAAGGATTAAGGGTCCGCATCCAAGTTAACAGGTATGGCCAAGTTGGTTGTAGGCCTAACAAGGACACGTGGTGTATTCCGGAAGGGTCACAGGTCCTACCAAGGAGCGTGCTTACCTAATGAGTGTGGACCATGGGATGTCGTCGTTAAGACCAGTCAGGTGTGAAGATATTCTAAGGACCCATCTTTGCTCAAGTTTAAACAATGCATTTTGGGACATCTGAGGGTGTGCTTCCAGGACCAACCAGTTGATGGAATCTGTCTGGTGTTGCATCGTTTTAAAATGGGTGTAGAGTTTGGTGGTCACTTTCTGACATCGGATGTTGCTCTTATGTTCCATAATCCTGGTCTTTACCATGCGGGTTGTCATGCCTATGTATACCAACTCACACGAACACCTGATCATATATATGCAGTTTTTAGTGTTGCAATTCGTGTGTCTATTTAGTGTCCAGTGGAAGTTGTTCGTAAAAGTTATGTCCTTGTAGGCGTTAGTCAGTTTGCACACTACACATGAACCGCATGGGAAATGGCCCTTTACCGGTGGTAGCTCCCATATCGTCCTTTGTGGACCAATGGTGTGCAGTCTAGGTCTAGTGTGGACAAGCAGGTCTTTGATGTTTTGTGTGCGTCTGTAGGCAAATATGGGTTTGGGTATGTTAAGATTCCCTTTGTCTAGAATACCCCAGTTGTTCAAGATGATCTTTCTGATCCTGCTTGAGTCAGATGTAAAAGACGTGACACAGGTCAAAACATCGGTATCGGGTTTGGTATGTGTAACCAGTAGTGTCTCCCGTGGGTTATTCCTGGCCCTTTTCATAGAGTTTCCGACACACCTAGGTGGATAACCCCTAACCCGCAAATTTGATGCTAATAACTTAGCTTCTGAGTTATAGTCTGTTAGCTGAGTGCAATTACGTCTGATGCGTAAAAATTGCCCAAAGGGCAGGTTATCCCTCAGTGCTTTAGGGTGGTGGCTATCATAACGTAAAAGACTATTGCGGTCAGTGGGTTTCTTGTACAGTGTGGTGGTCAGGGTGCCTTCAAAAAGATTGATGTTCAGGTCCAGGAATGGTGCCGAATGTTCTGATATAGTGTGGGAGAACTTTAGGAACTCATTCTGCTCGTTAATCCACTGTATGAAATTCATACATTCAGTATGTGTGCCATGCCAAAAGACGAGTATATCGTCTATAAACCTTTTCCAAAGGGAGATGTTGTCATGGAAAGGGTTAGATGTGCAAGAGATCACATTCTTCTCGAAATCAGCCATATAGAGGCACGCTACACTGGGAGCAAAGGTACTACCCATAGATGTGCCTTGGCTCTGGTGGTATAGTTGTTTGTTAAATTCAAAGAAGTTTTCAGTGAGAGCCAAGGTAGCACAATCAATGATAAAGGTGACTGGTGTGGGTGATGACCAGTCTAGTGCCCGTAGTGTTGACTCAATAACGGCCAGAGAGGCCCTCTGGGGGATGTTGGTGTAGAGGGCCTCCACATCCAAGGTCAAAAGATAGTTAATGGCACTAGTGTCTGGAAAGTCATCAATGATTTTGAGGACATCAGTGGTGTCTTAATGAATGAGGGTATGTCACGTACCAGGGGTTGCAAAAAGTGATCACAAAATTTGGACAGAGGTTCGAGGAGCGAACCAATGCCGGATACAATAGGTCGTCCTGGGACCGGAGTCGTACCCTTATGTATTTTCGGGAGGGTATAGAAAAAGGGAATCCTAGGTTCCCGAGTTATCAGGAAATCTGCCTCTTTGTGGGTAATCCAGCCATTGGCTTCTGCTTCATAGACCATAGTGCAGATGGTGGTCTTCAGACGAGGAGTTGGGTCAGACGCTATGGGAGTATAATATCTCTCATTTGTGAGTTGGCGTTTGCATTCAGTCTCATAGTCTGTTGTAGACTGGATTACGATCGCACCGCCCTTGTCCGCCTGTTTGATAGTAATCGTGGAATCTTCAGAGAGGTTTTTTAAGAGCAGGGTTTCATGCCCAGTCAAATTATGGTAGGGCGCCTCCCTGTGGGGTGAATTTAGCTCTTTCAATACCGCTTTCTCAAATGTAAGGTTCTCCACAGGAACCATGTTATTATGTGGAGTAAATGTGGAGGGGTTTCTTAATCCAGAATCTATAACCTCATTGTGAGGTTGGTCCTGAAAAAAGGCTTTGAGGCGTATCTTCCGAAAAAGACTGTGGATTTCGCAGTGATCCCTGAATCTGTCTACCCTTGGGGTGGGGACAAAACCAAGGCCTTTCTGTAGTAGTGACTTCTCAGGAGCAGTGAGGACCCTATGTGAGAGGTTCACTACTAGTTCCTCTTGTCCTTCGTTCTGCTCCTGGTGTCCATGCCGCTGGTCGGTGGTTCTTGCCAGTGAACCTGTTTCTGTGCGCCTCTTCTGTTGCGTCCTCTTCCTCTGCCCCAGCCTCTTCCTAAAAAAGGCTGGTTGTTACCATTGAAAAACTGGGGGGGACAATGTTGGTATTGAGGAAACTGCCAGTATGGTAGTGGTGGGAGAGGACCTTGGAACATAGGGGGGCCCTGGAAGGGAGGGCCATTGTAGGGTCGATTATTTCGTTGATTTTTTCTCGAGTTATTACTCCCCCAGCTATTAGTGCTAGAATTACTATCGCTGGAGTCTCTCCTATCTGAGGTCGACTAAAGGAAATAACCACAACCAAGACCCTTACAATGCTATTCATTCAACAAATCATGCAATTGCATGGACTCCCCTCGACAATTATTTATGATGGAGGCCAGCTATCCATTTCACAGTTTTGTTGAACTCTTTGCACATCATTGGACATTAATGCTCAACTCTCAGTTGCCTATCATGCGCAAACTGATGTGCAGACCAGATTTTAAAGCAGACCCTGCAATGTCTCTTGACCACTACTCCAAAGGGTCGGGAATCCATGTTACCTTTCGCTGAATTTATTAACTATAACTCACAGTATTCAGCCACTGGAAATTCGCCCTTTTATTGTTTAAGTGGTATTCATTCTTGTACATTGCCTGAAAATGTTGTAATGTACTCTGAAAATGTACTTAACACAAACGGCTTTGCAAAACACCAGGCTGATCCACAACAGCAGGTGTTATCACATTTACATCAGGCTAAGTTGTGTATGAAAAATTATGTTAACGGACATCAACCACAGCTAGATTATAATGTTGAAGACCAAGTTTGGCTGTCCACAATATATCCGCAATTGCAAGGGTGACATAAGCTACCACCCAGATATGTGGATCCCTTTTCTATTGAACAAGTCAGTAACCCAGCAGGTGTTCAATTTGACAGATGATTTACCCATTCATCCAGTGTTTCTTGTGTCGTTATTAAAGCCCTATTGGGGCCAGACTCATCCTATTAATCTTCCTTCATCTCTAACACTGGATAATCATTTGGAATTCAATGTACAGACAATCATTTATTCTGAGTGTAAGAAAGAACGAATGCTTTACTATATTGCTTGGAAAGGGTTCGGTCCATAAAAACAGTTTTGGGAACTAGCCAGTAATGTTCATACCCCTCACCTGGTCTGCTCCTTCCATGCCAGTCACCCAGCTGAATCACGACCTGTAGATCATTCCTTGGGGGGGGAATTATAATGACCCCCTCCTCTTCCTTCTCTGTCACAACCCCCTCTTGCGTCCTCTGCATAGTAGTCTAGTGTGCAGGGCTTATGTTGCTCAATGCAGTGGTCTAGCATGCAGGTCTCATGTTGCTCTATTCCTATGGCGCCCTATGCACGCTATGATATTCCTGACTGATCCTTCCCCATCATCCTCATGACCCAAGCTCCCCCAACACCCTCCCGAACTGATGCTCCCCCAGCATCCCTTATAACGGATGTTTCCCCAGCAAACTCATGCCTGATGCACCCCCAGCATTCCTCATGGCTAGTGTTCCCCCAGCTCCCTCATGGCTGATGCTTTGCCAGCATCCCTCCTGGAAAGTGTTCCCCCAGCTCCCTCATGACTGATGCTTCCCCAGCATCCCTCAAAGCAAGTGTGCCCTCATCTCCCTCATGATTGATGCACCCCCAGCATCCCTCACGGCTAGTGTTTCCTCAGCACCCTCATGAGTGATGCTTCCCCAGCACCCTCATGACCAATGCTTCCCCAGCGCCCATAATGTACAATCCGCTTGAACCCCTGCAAGCGTTCCCTACCTCACGTGAAACAATGGATTAACCTATCTTGCTATTGCTAGGGACTTTGTAAGGTTGTGCATTAAATCCCTGCAAGCTTCCTCCAGTATCCTGTAAGCCAATGGCAAGCCTTACTTTTACTGGGGTCTGGGTGTTGTTCTCCACTCTGCATGTTCGAGGGAAAAAGATACATTTGTTTCCTGTTATTTGGTTCCATTCAACAAGTTGCTCCTACTCATTCTGTAAGGTCACCGAGAGTGTACTATGAGCGTGTTTTCCCCAAGGTTCAAGAAACTTCCATATGGCCATGTGTACCATGCATAACCTGTTTTCTAGCTACACCCTTTGAGCCTTCGAGAGGGTATATAAAGCCTACCAAAACCTGATTCGTGGCTTGGACTTGCTTCCTGTAGAACAAGTTTCACTCTTCCCACTCATCTGAGGAATCCTGCCAGAACCAAGAAGCACTCCAGTCTCCTTACACCTGAACCGGTGGTTCCTGTGGCATCCGCTCCCTCAATGTCTTTAGTATTTAGGATCAAGTTAGTGCACACTAAACCATCTACAGTAGTAAAGGGGACTAAAGTAGTAAAGACTTTTCCTCCAATTCCTTTCTGTGATTACTCCAGCGCTTCTTGTGTGTTTATACTCCGGACCCTCCCTACAACCTTGATGCTAGAACTGTCACCACTCAAGGGTTAAAGACCTTAGTCCTGTGTTTCTCTGATGAACAGCAGTGCCACTAAAGAGCACATAAGAGACTTTTGATATCTGCATCAACCTTGTATCCCACTCTGTGTTTTGAGTGTATCCCTATGATTGCAAGTCACTCCCACCTTTGCACCGAGGGCAGCCCTTTGAGTGCAAGTCACTACAATCTATGCTCAGAGTGTATCTTGAGGAGTGCTGATAACACTAATCTGTATTTCAAGTTCATGTCTTGGAGTGTCACACTCCAATCTATGATTTTGGTATTTCTGCTCTTATGTTGCACTGCTGACAAAGCTTGTAAGTTTGTGTCACTAAGTTAATGCATGTTCATTTTATAAATAGACTTCTTAGTGTACTGATGGTAACTGCCTCCTCTTGTTATTTCCAGTGCATTGTGTCATCACAAAGCCAGAGGTACTGGTCCAGTGCACATCTACCTCGCATATATAGATAGTCTCAGAAGTGATGAATCCTGTACTTCAGATCCAGTACTGCAAGTCTCTCTTTTCTTATGTTATCCCAGCTCCCCTTCCCTCCAGGGGAAATTGTGGACTCTCAAGTTTTGGTTCCTGGATCTGCATTGCCCTCGGATAGGACAGGAGGTCCAGCATCGGCTCCAATTTCAGCTCTGTGGTAGGGACCAAGAGAGTGCTTGAGAGCAACCAGCATCCCCCTTGCACCAGGCCACAGAGTCCCTTTCAGTCCCCTCCACAAATGTCATTGTCCAGAGTCAGAGAATTCAGCCCGTCCCGTCAGGATCTCTGTGGTGCTGGGACTGTGACTGGTCTGGCTACCATCTTGGCTATGCCCCTGTGTGCCTGATATAGCATTTCCTTTGAGCCCCACCTCCTAGTTGGGCAAAGTTTGCAGTGCAGACTGCGACAGTTAGTCCAGTGTTTCCCCATCAGCTACGGTGTGCCACACTGCAGGAGAAGTGTGAACTTGATATAGTGCTCCCTTAGAGCTGCGCCTCCTCCTGGGGAAAAGTTCACTGTGCAGGCTGGAAGAGGTAGTCCAGTGTCCCTATCAGCTACAGTGTTATTAATATTATTGTTTTTAATGTTATTATTATTATATTTAGCAGTAGTAGTAGTAATAGTAGTATTACAGTATTCCGTCTATGTATGATGCTCTTTAGCATCTCAAAACTGTGTGCTTGGGCCATAAGATTGAAAAATAAAATAAAATACATAAAATAAACTGCTAACCAAAGACTTATAAAATCAAGAGCAGCAACAGCCTGTATGAACACTTGGATGGATAGCTTCATACGGCTGATAACTTTTGCAGTTTTTAAGCCCTTGCTTTTAGCTGTTTTCTGGTTTGTAAGTATTACTTGTGAGTTCAATATATCCTCAGCCCCCACAGCAGGCCATATGCAGGCTGCACATTTTGGCACATAGACCAGATTCTTCTGTGCTGAGTTCATGAATATTATAGAATAGAGATACAGCAAACAAATTGTGTCCCAAATAAACCAAAAGGAGATTCAGCAACAGGAATACATTTAATCAAATCCACTTGCTTGCCTGGCAAAAACTCAACACACTGTTAAATTGAAGTAGAAGAATACATTCATTTTTTTTAAAATTGCCAATAGGAAGTTTTAATTGCATACATTATGAGCACTCTGAAAAATAGCATTCAAGGTTCATCTAGGCAGGAAGACGAACATGAGCCAGTAACAAGATTTAGTTGAAAACAATGACATGATGTGTGACTCATTGCATGAGTACTCCGTATAGTTCCCATTTTACAAAAGCATAAATCTGCATTGCAAATGTCGAATGATCAGTGCATCCAGTTAGTTACAGCTGAAAGATTTAACAGCTAAACCCTGTCAAAAACAAAGCAATGTAAAACTTCATCCATCCCACTCTCACTAGCAATATTACAGTTCAATGAATACTTATAAATTAATCTGATTAAAAAAATGATTCTTGTTAAACAACATTGTTGACTATCAGACAAACAAAACTGTAGAAAAATACAAATTTAGTCCTTCGATCCTGACATTACATTTGTTAAATGATATACAACACAATGGCACTTTTAACCTCCACTTCCACTAATTTTAAATACGAAAAATATATACATGTATGATTACGAAAACAGCCCCAACAGTTTAAATAGTTTGGATGAGGTGCCTTTAATGACTGTGCCCTTGTTATTTTGCTATTTTTTTGTTCCAGAAAAATCATGCAATATTCTTATAGATCAATATATTATTTCAGTAAGATACAATGAGGTCATGATGGTGATAACTGGGAATATAATGGTCTGGTGGCTCAGTGGGCCAATGCATCCCATGAAGCAAAGGGTATATATTTGACCTCATGGTCACCAGGTTCAAATCGCAGTTGGTTAACTTAGCTTTTATTGTTCTGAGAACGATAACATGAGTAGCGTTGAAATTGGTAAAAAGTCTGTAATTCACACCAAGAGGGAAATGTGTCTTTGACAAATACACATTATGAATAGTTGAGATGTACCAAGTTTTTGATTAAATTACAGTTTCACACTAGATAAACTGTATTTTTGAATATGGAAACAAATTATTTCTGTACAGAAAGCTTAGTAAAAATGAATCAATAAAGAAATGAATGCAAGTGGGTACAAGATTAAGAAAACAATTTTTATACATAGCTATGCCAATTTCATTTCATAAAGTCTAAAATAATATAAAGTACTAACTGCAAATGTACCAGTGACAATAGAGACGATTTGCATCCGCATGGATGTGGATTTGTTGCATGTACTGTTCCTACTTTAGACAAGCATGTAGGTTTTACTGATTTCATCATTTTTGAGAGACTCTGGGACAACTCATGTGAAATGTTCCACTATCTCTGCACAATGATTCAGACCTATTACTCATTTAAGATAGGATAAAGAATATTTATTTTGGTTTATAGTCATATATATCATGTTTATTGCCCATGCTCTATAATGTGCCATCACCATATAGCACTTACAAGTCTAATATTAACTTTATTTTGAGAAATCTTTCTACATGCTGGTTTCATGAGCATTCTGAAGAATGAGCGTAGACTATATACACTTCCACAACATACTGTGAAAGATTCTTTGAAAAAGGTCAGAAATTTACTTTTTGTCTTTTTAGAACCTGCTGGACAATTTGAGCAGATGTACATGCAATCTGAAAATGGCGCTGATTCAGGAACTATTTTTGAATTCTGACTTACTTATAGGCAGCATTTTCCCAGGGATACATTTAGCAAGCGTATCATTATTCAGGTGCAAATATGATGCATAAGTGCTAAGTGCAACTGCACTTGCTAATTTTTGTTTTTGTTTCTTTATTTCAAAAAAAGTTCATCCTGTGGAGAAACCCATTCTTAACACATCCATGCACTCTGGGGGTGTTCCATTCATATTTGCACCGTGAAGAAGGTTTTTCTCTTGCCCTTCACAAGAGGAATTTCTTACAGTCCCCAGGATGGAATGTGCCAAATGGTTTAGGAAGGGTTGCCCTGGACCCATTCAAAAAAACAAAAATGCCTTTCGATGATGGTTTGTGCAAAAGTACCATTTTTGGAATGCTGTAGTCTCTTCAGACAACCTATCTACTGCCATAATGACAGCCACACCCCTAAGGGTGCCTGCTAAGAATCTCAGAACATCCAAAGCGCTCAAGATTATGGTTGCTCAGCTACCTATGGGGCATATCTGCCTTGGCGGAGCCATAACCTGAAATTGTGAGCAGATTTGCTCAAACATCATATTACACCATACTGATGTAATACAGTATGTGAGCAAATACTTTTTATGACTTGGTTTGTTAAAAAAAATGTGGATCTATCATCATAAATGGAGGCATCTGTACAGCAAAGTTCAATGTAGGTTTGCAAATTATTTTAAGAATCAAGCCTTATCTTGCTGAGAGGTGTTATAGAACACAAAATATAAAATAAAACCAATGTAGCAACATGCTAAAGTTGAGTAGGTGTCCACTTAGTTGCTTACGGTAAATCTTTCTTTTGTGTGAATGATTGTTTCCTATTTATCAGTTCTCTGACAACTATTTGTTGTTTCTGTCACAACCTAAATTCATAATAAAAATGAGCTAACGTCTAGCAATAATGCACCTGCATAGACATTTATGTTTAACAACTGTAAGCATTTGTTAGTTGGCAGCTTCAGAACTATTGATCAATTTTTTCTATGTCATAATTAAACTTTTTAATTTAATGTCAAAAATATACAATACCCTGGGCTTTAGAAAGCCTTCTTGACATTAGAGTAAAACAGAGCCCTTATAATTGTAGGGGCTAACAGATTATTGAAATGATTCTTGTGAGGAAAAACTTATTGTGTTGAAAGGAGAGAAAAGAAAAAAAAACAAATAACAGTAAGACATGGGACGAAGACAATCAGAGTAGAGTCATTAGGTGATACACAAAGACTTTGAGAACAAAGTGTAAAGTGTGCAAAACCTAAATGCCCCTTCATTTTTATGAATGTTTTACATTTGTACCATTCCACGTACATGCTAATGGAACTCAAGCACAAGTATGCATGCCGTTGCATTAATGCAAATCTGTACTGTAGTCATACCAAGTAATAAATCAAATCAATCATTTTGCACAATACATCCAATGCATACATTATGCATGAACCTGGATTTGGCAAATCAAAATATACTATGCTTTATAGGAAGTGTTTTCTATTCACATGCGCGATGCTCATTATTGCATGTATCTTATAGAGATACAACAGGTCCATTAAGGATTAATTAGTGTGTTGAGGGTTAACTCTAAAGTTTGTCGGCAGCCTCAAATGTACAACTTTTCTGTGATAAGTATTTTGTATTGAAATTCAATTGGCCACTCTGAAGCACCCTTGATAATGTCCTATTCTTTAGTAAATTGGAATTTACATGTGTTTAATATACACATACATCGCAAACATTAGGAATAATTAACATGTACGTCTAGCTACATTTTATTTATGTTTTTGTGCAACAAATGCAATGCATTGATGAATTTCTTATAAATTTTTACTTTAAGCTTGCTACATCATTTCCTTTGTGATTACATCCCACCTCTCCAAATGCTAATCACATGACCATGAAACTTGAAGGTGTTATGTAGGCACTGCACAAGAACTTAGTCATATATTTATTTTCTAATCATTGTGGGTAATGTATTTGAAACTATTGTATTTTGTATGACCTACTACAAATGGTTTGCCACAAATCAGTATGTAATATTATTTAATGTGAAAAACATTAAATAATTGTCAGACTGTGAATTATTTTTGTAATCTGTCATAGCATTTAACTGTCAGCCGCCGATATCATTAGAAACATTTCAAGCAGGAATCTCAGTAAGAACATTCCAGGGATATATGAGAATGATGCCCTTAAATAAGGCACAGCTATTTGGGATATTTAGAAATATTCAGAGCGTTTACAACTGGCCAAATAAAAAAAGCTAGATGGGCATGCCATGATTTTCCACAATCATAACCACATAACCTATAGTAACATTTTAACTGAAATTCTAATAGATATTCTTTGTATATGTTATCGCACAAAACCATTCATGTTAAATTCAATAAAGATTGTAATTACTAGGTGGACATATGCGGGAATGTTAGTTGAAAGTTTATCATGAAAAAATGTGTCTAATAAAGAACTAATTTGATGTTGGAGAAAGCCTAAATTAAAGTGTCATGCTATCCTGCTGTAGCTTCAGCAAAACAGAGATATGATTCTATAATAGGAATAGAGAATTAGAGAATAAAAGAGAACATTCGGAATGAGTGGAAATAGGCTTGTTTACTGCTTACTCACTGGCTCAGTACCTTCCCATCCTAAAAACTATATCTCACCCCCTGATTATCCTGTCAATACCAAACCTAGGATTCAGAACAGATGGCATAGGAAATGGATGACGGGATTTTAGACTGTGATGAGGGAAACAGTGACATGAAGGAATGCTCACCGGTAATCAAAGTTTTATACCAGATGCCATTTTCCCATTTTTTCCGTACAGGATAATGCATTTTTCATAATTTCAAACCACCTGCAACTATTCATTTTATGACATGTTCATGACAATTAGGACCTGTCCTTGAAGGCACCTCATTCCCCAAACAATCTTTAAAAATGACTGTATTTTATAAATGTTAGTGTTTAATTCAAGAACAAGTGACTCACATTATTTGCAGACTTCCATGACATTACATTGTTAACTAAAGTGAAACAGTGCTTTGACCCATGTTTGAACTACCATCTAAAAAAATAAGTTATACTTTACAATAAAGTGCTACCTCAACACTATCATTCATGAACAGTAGTAATGCACATCTATTCTAGACACAAACTCAGCAGCTATCTTGCAGGTATATACCCACACCAGTACCTCAAAATGGTAACATTTCAGTATGTACCATGAAACCATGTTGAACACTTACATGAAATATCTACTGGAACAGCAGCACTGCAAAAGGCCTTAATAAACTACAATTGGCTCAATTTGCTTGTTAGTAGAACTTCTACAGTGTTTTCAAAACATATGGATTTTTTAATACATAATGACTTTCTATGCCCACAATCTACAAATGCCATTTTGCTAAATATATGGTGAGCAATTTATGACATGACTGGCAAACACATTAAAAATGATGTGTCAATGTTTTATGGCAGTGCTGCTGTAGCTGTATTGCAGTTAAATACGGCTGTTGTATTACGCTTTGACTTACATATATTTGTCAGCATATCAAAATACCGTAGAAATGTACCATGTTTTTGATTATAAGACAGAGTCAGTTTAATTTATTATCAATGTGTGCCACATTTGAAAAAACCCTGTGGAAATTCCGGTTGGTTACTTATAGATATTTCCTAAAGGATACAGTTGCTGACATATGTGTTTTTGGGCATCTGCTGAACTGCTTTGGATAATATTGCAGTTGAGGTTGGTTGGTAATTGAAACTAATTATTTGTGCCTGGTGTGGCTATCTGTTTCACCTTGCATTTGTAGTTAACTAATAAAATGCCCTTTGTTCTATCCACTCAAACTATAACACCCAATATCAAATACCCATATAGTGCAACTGCATCTAGTTAAAGCATTTGTAATAGTCTATGAGAATTACAAAAGAGAATGTAATGGTTAATGCACTGTCTTGTACTAACTGTACAATTTAAAAACGCGGAGTTAGGAAAATCCATTTACACCAAATCTTCTTCAAAACTTGTACTTGAATATTTCATGACCTTGTATTCTGCTGATATCAATATTCATTTCATCTTCTTTATTTCGTCTGTATGTTACTGTTGCTGTGCAGACAGTTGGCAAAAAAACCTTGTCCTTGAAAATAAACATGACAATTATTGTCAAACAACTTATTTATTATTTCAGTTTAGACAAATGTAAATGTAGTACACTTGAAACAATGCATGCTATTCCATGCAAATATCTACAAGAGACATACCTTTCTCGATGATTCCTTGCAATGTACAGATGATTTAATTTTATTATTGTTCAATTGCAGCATTATCTGTCTAATAATTAGAAGACTGAGTAAGCCGATGAGGAACGTAATTATTACAATTATGGAGAATATTCTAAAGTGGCTTGAATCAGAGAAACATTCTGCAATGAAATGAAAGTATATTAAAATGGGGCATACATTCAAGGAAAAGTTTGCTCGGTTAACACATCAATTACATATGTTGTAGAGTCAAGCATGCACTCTGTAGATAAATAAGTAGTTTTAAAAGAGACACAAGGAATAGGGCACTTAGAATGCCTACTATCATGATATTATGTTACCTTAAAGTTTAGGCAAGCCAAGTGAACTCTAAAGCATATAAGTGGCAGGCACTTGTAAGATCACTAATCTAGAACTCATTTAGGCATATGTCCATCATGATTCCAGCGGAAAAAACTGAAAGAGCCCATCTAGGGTAAAACACAGATGGTGAAGGCCTCTTTAAATGTAGATTGTTCCCTCCAAAAACTAGCAGATCATTAATAAGCACATCTGTCTTAGAACTCTCCCCATTACCTTTAAACATACGTTGATTGAGAAATGAGTGACAGTTTTGAAGAAGAGGTGATAGATACATGATCCTGTAGACCCTTTACCTGGAGGGAAGTATGTGCAAGGACATCTAACTAATGGCTCCATAGTGCCATAAGACTCTTCTTCCTCAAACTCACTGCTCATTTGTCAAGGAGTTAAAATTGGGATGGGGAACATTTGGATTCAGTGAAGTAACAAACATGACCAGCAATCCACTGGTGCAAAAACAACAATTGATGGACAGAATGCAGAACAATGTCATACATTCACCCCAGTACAGAGATCTGGGCCTAAATCCATCGTTTCTTTGCTCATCATGCCATTCCAGTTTGAACCCAGCCTTATGCAAATCAGTCTTGACCCTGTGCCTCATGGGATCAGTCCAGCCCGAACTGCCAAGCCAGGTCCCCCCTGGACTGGAAACAAGCATCCTAGGACCGGTTTCGGGGTTTCACCCCTCTTCAGCCAGGATAGCTTGATTCCAGTGGCATGGAGAGCACGGGACTCACGTCTGAGCATACCCGTCCCACTCGGGGTGACAAATGCAAAAACAACAATTGATGGACAGAATGCAGAACAATGTCATACATTCACCCCAGTACAGAGATCTGGGCCTAAATCCATCGTTTCTTTGCTAATCATGCCATTCCAGTTTGAACCCAGCCATATGCAAATCAGTCTTGACCCTGTGCCTCATGGGATCAGTCCAGCCCGAACTGCCAAGCCAGGTCCCCCCTGGACTGGAAACAAGCATCCTAGGACCGGTTTCGGGGTTTCACCCCTCTTCAGCCAGGATAGCTTGATTCCAGTGGCATGGAGAGCACGGGACTCACGTCTGAGCATACCCGTCCCACTCGGGGTGACAAATGCAAAAACAACAATTGATGGACAGAATGCAGAACAATGTCATACATTCACCCCAGTACAGAGATCTGGGCCTAAATCCATTGTTTTTTTGCTCACCATGCCAATCCAGTTTGAACCCAGCCATATGCAAATCAGTCTTGACCCTGTGCCTCATGGGAACAGTCCAGCCCGAAGTGCCAAGCCAGGTCCTCCCTGGACTGGAAACAAGCATCCTAGGACCGGTTTCGGGGTATCACCCCTCTTCAGCCAGGATAGCTGTGCCTCATGGGAACAGTCCAGCCAATATCAGCTTCCCTATGTTTAAACTATCTTGTATTCAACTGTTTAAAATGCTGTCATTCGTATGCATACAATACCTTACTAATGCATGATGCTGTGTGACGTTGTGTGGAATTATTAATACAGAGTACACAGACTTCAAGTGAGAACTATGCATAGTATGTGTATTGCACATAAAGATTGTCCTCCTGCAAAAATCTGTACTTTGTGACATTTTGGGTGCAAAGCTTTTATTTTGACCATCTGTTTGTAATAAAAAGGATGCGAGTGACCATCAAAATTGAAAACCTGGCACAAAATATGTTGCAAGAGAGCAGCACATAGTTCAACTCTACCCAGTGAGGTGTGCCAGAACTGGGCAAACACCTGTCACACAAACAAATTATGTGAAACAAGTATGTGTCTGACACTTAATAATTAACCATTTTCTGCTAATTTTAAAAGCCTTCTGTTGTGAGCATTACATGTTTTGGCCCTTTGAGAGCCCACAGATATTTTTGTTCATATATCCTGTTATTGTGCTGGTGCAATGCTTGTAATCTGTTTAGTTCATGGTTGATATTTTTTAATTAATATTCATTGATTTTTCAAGCCTCCTGCCTGCCTTTATATGGGAAACATATCTCTGGAGGGACACCAAATAATATTTCTAATTTTTTCAAATTTCTTTCAACATTTTTTCTATGGTGATTGGGCTTGCTGGCCATTAGTTAATATGTTTATTTATTTATAAAATGTTTGCCTTTTTCGTATAAGGTCCTATGGGCCCTGGAGGAGTGTTAGAAATGTATTGCCTCATTAAAATATGCCTCTTTAAAATAGTCCTGAATGGGTGTTGTTTTAGTGGTGTTATGTCATACTCATTGAATAAACTGTCAGTATCAAGGTCATTTTTAGTATTGAAAATACATTTTTTATATTCACTATCGTATCATTGATTTTTGTCTAACTAGGTCAGGCCTAACAATTAGTTTACACAAGAGTATTATTGTTATATCTGTGAGAAAATGATTTTTAAACATCACTATTCTTGTTAGGCCCAGTAAAGATTTTAGTAATGTAAACCTGAGCTCAACCCCTGGTAGCTATGGCACAGAGCAGACAAGCTTATTTTGAGATTTATTTTTGAGGATTTAGAAGTACCAAAACAGTTATAAAGTCTAAAACACAACATATTAAGAATCACAAAAAGAATTCCACTTCAAGTGATAACAAGAGAGAATATTTTAATTAACAAACTGACAACAAAAATTAAAAGATTTAATGGGGAAACCGAATATATGAATATTTAAAGTTTCTAAATGAAATTGAAAATGAAAGAAATTAGCACCAATAAGAGACAAGCATCAATCTTGGTCATCTGGTTGTGCTTGCCCAGAGTCTACTGGTCCCTGAACCCTGCCAGTGGAGTTAAAAATAAAGGAAGGTTCACAAACAACCCTGGGCGTAGTTTGCGTAGTAGCACTACGCTATGCTATGCGAAGTGCACTTCGCACTACGCAAGCTACGCATAGCTACATGAGCTGCGTAGTGCGGTAGGGAAAATGCTGTTCGCACTGATTGCACAGTCCGGATGCTTGTCCGCACTGTGCAATCATTGCAAATGGAATCTTGCACAGTGCAAGCGGTCGTTTTCTGCAGCTCGAGTAGATTTGTACTAGAGCAGCAGTTTTCTCAACCCGGACTGGTAGTTTCTCATCGCGAGCATACGCGACCCCTCGCAATGAGAAACCTTATCTCCCCACATTGAGAATCTCACCGGGAGGTTTATTTTCCACGCTTGTGATCGGCAACTTGATGTTGTTGATCACGAACGAGGACAAAGTTTCACCGGGATGTCATTTTGCTCGCGATCGCCAACTTGATGCTGAGGACCGCGAGCAAGCAAGAAATGCCCGCTACGCTACGCATTTTTGCACTGTGCTACGTGCAATTTGCGTAGCGCGTACTTGTGCAAACTACGCAAGCGTAGCGTAGTCTTACGCTCAGGGTTATTCACAAAGCATAGCTGGGAGTGAGGGAGATGAAACAGTCATTGTTCATGTCTAGGCTGATATTGAACCAAATCAAATTGATATAATATGTAATCTGACAGTGCCAGAATGGCTTAGCATGTGGGCTGTGTTTTGACTGTTTACGTGCCTGTATAAAATGTTTACAGGTGGCTTCTCAAACTTTACCACAAACATTGCCTGTAGAAAACACTCATGCATGCAGTCTACTGTACCTTGTAAAACTCCTAGCACAACAGCGTGTATTTACAAGTTCAAAACTGCTCAAATTTTAAACACTGGCCACTTTTTTAACTATCTGATTCACTAATGGGGGCCACTTTTATTTTGGTGTTTGGGCCTATTTTCTGTTCCAGTCTGACCCAAAGAAGGTGTCTACCATGAAAGGTTCCAAGCCAGACCTATTTATCAATGTGTCACAGCTGCATCATTAATTGTTTAAAGTGGTCGGTAAGGCAATGAAGCAGACGACTGTGCATTGCATCCATCTCACCACAGACTGCTAGTACTACCTGTTCATCACTACACACCAGGGCTCCTTTAGTGTGGTTAAGTAAAGACTATTATTTGGTGCCACATGAAATATGCTTTTTTTAAGGCATTCATAAATATCCAACAGCTGCAAAGAATTTAATAGCAAAGTGTTCAGATTTGATTTGTTGCAACTGAGAATGGAATCAATTTTGTCTAAACATGACAGGTGGAGGAATGGCAGATAATGTATACCTCAGCATGCTCTGATTAGCCCATTGCATCAAACTGATTGTGCTGTGCTTCCTCAGAAATAAGGAAATAGTCTACAACTTTCTGGTTAGATATCAGAGGAGTTGCAGACAATTTTACCATTTATTTACAGCCCAGAATAGGTTGAAGATCAATGTGAGGTAATAACTATTCTCATACAGGAGGCACAGATCTGTTCTCTACCTTCATCTTCTACATACTGCAACTCCTACTGTTCAATTTCATAAATGTTTATGTGCTAAAAATGGGAGTATATACTGCTGACAATGCCAAGTTAATTCATGTTGCAAAATGGGGGTTAAAAGAGTGCCTTATCAAAATCCTTATAACTTTAGGTATTTTTACACCAAGTCATCAAGGAAGATTGTACTATGCTCTAAGCCATCCCATTGTTGCACCTGCCAACAGATCCATTTGTGGAAGTTGGAAAAGAAATTACCAATGTTAATGAAGAAGAATTTGGTTTAGCCAACTGCCTACTCCTATGTCTAGATACAAATGGCAGCTGCAATGAAAGATTTTGTCCTCCAAAGAGTATGTCTTTGCCACTTTATTGGATCCATAGTACAAACATGGATGGTCTATTTTCATTCATTTTTCAGCATTGCACTATTAGAATTGTATCGTCATGAAAGTACCTGAACTTGGATATAAAAGATTGCATCTTTGAGGTTAAAGAATGCTGAATTGCTATCTTCACCTACTTCTTTAGAACACACTGATGGCTCCAACAGCATCTTGCAAAAGCAGTACCCACCCCTGGTGAAACAATCACTATTATGCCATACCTTCTGTTACAAAAAGAAAGCTAACAGTATGACTAGAAAGGTTCTTTATGCTGGTACTACGACATCTAGAGAATATGTTATCTTGTATATTCAGTCAAGTACAAAGGTACATAAAAGATTTCCAATATATCTAGACCCATTGAGGTATTGGCATGGAAAAAAGGACCAATTCAGCAGGCTGACCATAAAATCTCTAGGATGTCCCGTAGCCAGCATATCCTCTTAGTGGGTTCCCAGTGTGTCAGAGTCATGGTCAGAAAAACCAGTCTGCTTTCTCAAATTAAGTAGCGACTCACAATGATCAGAATGAACAAGCATTTCATACATAAAATGTATTTTGCCCCACAAGACAAAACAGCTAATGTAGGTATAATCTCAGAAACCATGTTCGGCAATTTACCTCCTATAAGAGAGTCCTGATTATGAAGATGAACTGAACATACTTGATTGAAAGATAGCAGCACAATATCTGCTGTGCAGAATATGAACAAAACATGTTTGTATTATCCTTGCTGTTCCAAGAGATGTAAATAAACAAAAATGGACTAGTGTACTCAATGTGCTAGGCACAGCCAGATAATCAAGTACACAGTCATGCGGTCCGGAGAATAGTGACAAAGAAAACCAATTAAACCATAGATATTACAAAGAAAAATAGACACTACAATGGCTACAATGGACACTGCCATTTCCTCAAAGAACTACATGTCTCAAAAACCTAACCCATGCTCAGTTGTGTGAGTGTGGCTTCTATAAAACCATGATGCATAGATACAACACTGCTTTGGAAACAGATGATTCTGATTAATTAATTAATGTCAACTGATTAATGTGATGACTTAGCTAAATTTACCATTTTTAATGTTTGGGTAACCATTCTGGGGACAAGATTCTACGTGTTTGTGTGAGTGTTGATTGAACTTTAGGTAACAGTACACAAGCATCTGTTTCTACTGTGACAACAGTTTACCTGGGCAGTATGTTTACATTTGTTTTCCATTTCTTGTTCAACATACCTTTACTTTTCTTGTTCAACACCTCTGTCTCTTATTGGGAGAAACGAAAATGTCACATCAAAAACATGAACAGAAGGGCTTAGCTGTGGCTATCTGCCTACATAGGGAAACTCTCAAATGGTCATGCCTCTATGGACTTGACGCAGGTCATTTATTTGGGATAATGCTAAGTAGTGATTTGAGTGGCAAATGCGAGTGATTAATGTGGTGAACATTATGGGTGCAGCTAAAATTGTGTCTTTTTAAGCACTAGTATGATCAGTAATTCAGCATACATGCAAATAGGTGTCTGGACACTGGAACTAAATTGTTAATGGCACTCACGGCAGCTTATGTTCGTGATTCTGAGTCCTTGCATTCCTCAGTTACCTTAACTATCAAAAATTACACTTTTCTCATTCACCATGTCATCTGTTCTCAAAGGAATTTCATTGTGCTTCTGCTCGGCAGTTCAGCCCACTCCCAGAAAGGGCAATGCTAGAATGGAACTGCGCCATTTTCATGCAGTACTACGTTTACTTATTATACTTGTTTTGAACTATGTTTTTCCTTACTATTGTGCATCAAACAAAATAAACGCAAAGTCGACCATCATCCTGCCTCCCATACCCATGTGATATCTTCTTACTGATCACAGTACTCAATGTTAAGCTACATCTAAGTAGTGTGTACTTATCTTTATATAATCTATGTACCACAGAGAATCTAGTTGCTGAAACTCTTAAACAGGGGCTGATGGGATGAAAAGGGTCCAATTGGAGTGGGGTGGGTGGGGAAACAGGCGGGAAGGAGCAGGATGCAGTGAGGAGTGCCATACCCTAGCCAAAAATAGCAAGGCATGAGTCATATCACACGCAGTGTTGCCCTAATATTTTAGTACAACATGAGTCCTTGTCTTTCGTGAGATGATAGCAATCTATTCTGTGAATGTTTGCATCATTTTGTAGGGAATTCCATAAAATTCTTTTTAACAAAATTAAATCATTTTACTAAGGGTTACTATGAAGGATAAGCTTGCAGTTCACGTCCCTCATAATATATAGGACTCAGATGGGAGGTCGGACATTCATCCTCCTATCTGGCTGCACAAGGGAGTGGGCCAGCTGAGTGTGTGGTGGGTGTCACAATGACTTGGTCACTGAGGGACAGTAGTATGTTCTCTTCCAGGTGACATAATGCAGCAGTAACGCAGAAAAGCCATCATAACACTCAGCAGCATGGGGGCGTGGCCAGGGTTTGAATGCAGTCGGACGTGTGAGCCTGCTGCTCCGCCGAGGCCCGGCCGAAAATCCTGAAATAGGAGCTGAAAACGGCACCCCGAAACAGAGTGCACCGGACCGTAGAGCTGGCCGTGTGAAGAGGAGCACTTTGCTACGAAACAAAGGGTTGCTGAAAGTGGCGGAGCGGGAGACAGCCGAGGGCTGACAAGATGGCGGCTGCAAAACTATCCGGAGCCTGAGTGGGCGGTCGCTGTTCCGCGCTGCTGCCAGAGAGGTGCTCTGAGGCTGGAAAGGAGCGCGAGGAGCACCGGAGCAGAGGAGTGCTGCAGCGAAATGGAGAGGTGATAACTGGGCGATAGCGGGAGCCGAGAGGAGCCCGGGAGTGGGGCGTGAATCAGAGACGGCGATCGCGAGGCGGGTGGAGGCGGCGGTTTGAGATCTGGAGCTGGATGACGGAGTCGATTGAGGAGGTCAGAGCTATGTGCGGAGAGCTGGCTTAGAGAGATACCAACCCGGCATGGTCTGCAGATGGAGCGGAGGCACCTGACGGCCCACTGCGGAAGGCTTCTCCCTCCCCCTCTGGTCCTGGAGGACGGCGCGAAAGTTTGGAGGGGGAGGCGGGTGCTGTAGTTGGCTGTCGAACGGCAGCAGTGGAGAGGAGACCACGACTAAAGATAATGTGGAGGGGAGCCTCAGCTTGCACTGCATTACACTGAGGAATGGGGAGGATCCTTTGCGGCGCCGGGTGCCCGGATCGGCGCCCGGCCCTGAGAGCACGGAACTAGCGTTGGCGGAATGCTGAGGTTCTGAGGGACCCTGAGATGCTCGACAGGGTGAGATGACAAGCTGATACCCGAGCCTCGACAACCCAGAGGCCCAGAGCAGCACACTTTTTGCGAGCAGAGCAGAGAGAAGGGCTGGGCCGGAACGCTGAGTCCTGAATTGGGAATGAGACTGGGCGCGGTCCTGCTACGGCGCTAGGAGGGGAAATGAGCTGCTCAAGCAGCGATTGTACCGGTCAAAAGAAGGGGGTCCTGGGAAGGATTGCTACGGTGGAGCGCGCGATAGCGCTAGAGACTACGACTAACTCTAGGAGAGAGCGTGAGGGCCCATCACGGGTAGGCCAGAGATCTGTTAACTCGTGCTAGCGTTGGAGACGAGGTACCGCGACGGGGGTCCTAAGAACATGATGGGGAAACCCCGACACAAGCAGGGCGGAGGGCAGGCGACCCGAGACACAGAGGCGAGCTCAGCGGTGGAGCAGACAAGACAGTCGACGCCAACTGATTGCCACCCGCAACAGCAAGTAGATCAGATCTTGCAAGCCATAACAACCACGCGAGAAGCGTTGCAGGCGGACATAGCACAGGTAACACAGAGTCTGGGATTATTAAGAGCGGATCACAGCAAGCTGACGGACAGAGTGAAAACAGCTGAAACAGCACTGGAAGGTATGGAACCGACAACTAAGGCGTTAACAGCCCAGATGAAAAAAGTGCAGAGTCGGCTACAGATGCTGGAACAGAGGGCGGAAGATGCTGAAGGGAGAAATCGGCGAAGCAACATTCGCGTGGTGGGATTGCCGGAAGGAGTTGAGGGAAAGAGTATGCTGGAGTACTTAGAAACCTGGTTGAAAGCTGAAGTAGCACCGGAGGGCCTGACCCCCTTCTACACGCTGGAAAGAGTGCATAGAGTACCGGCGAGACCACTGGCGCCGGGGCGCCCACCCAGACCAGTGATTGCTAAGTTGCTGCATTATAAGGACAGAGACTGGCTACTGGCCCAGGCGCGCAAAAAGGGACCGTATAAAGTGGACAATGCTTCTGTAACAATATTCCCGGATTATACATGGGAAGTGCAGCGAAAAAGGGCATCCTATCTGGCGGTCAAAAAGGCGCTGCGAGAAGAGGGACTGCAGTATGCCCTAATGTATCCTGCGAACTTAAAAATCCTGGTTGATAATAAGTCCTACTTCCACAGCAATCCGGAAGATGCATGGGACTGGCTGGAGCGTTATAGGGCGGAAGAGGAGCAGCCAACTCACGAAGGAAGGGTGATCCCAACACGGCCTAAACCCAGCCAAATTCCAAAGTATCGGAAATGACAACTGGGATCCCCACGACCGACATCGCGACAAGTGGAAACGGAAAGATCGGCAGCGATAGAGGCGGTAGCGGCGCTATCCAGGACGGAGGTGGACTCGCAGAGCGACAAAGGGGGCTCGGAGTTGGGCACAGACGGATCGGACTCGGAAGCGTCAAGGGCGGACAGTGTGCGGCTGCCACATGTGACGGCGAGGACGGCTGATGAGCTGGTGGACTTATGATTAGTTCACCCTGAACATTTGAGGCGGCCTCCTGCTGAACTGGTCTGTATACTGCTGGATGGTGAAGATGTAGCTAGCTAAAGGTTGGGGCTTCGGCGGGTGCGGGGCGAACTGGGCCTCTTTGGACCTTTGTGCCTACCCCCAGTGTCATAGGGTGTTGGAGATTCCTTGGGGGTCTGAACACTCTGGTTACTTCATTAGTTTGGATGGGTGTTCAAGTTGGGGCATCTGTCCTGGGAGGGGGAGTTGGGGTGTGTTTAGTTTTGTTCATGGGTATCAGAGGGGAACCAGTGTGCTCCAGGTAGAGTGGCGGATTGATGGGGATAGGAGATAAGATAACGGCCTCCATCCCTGTATTTAGGTGCATAACCTAGAATGTACGGGGGCTCCACACTATGACCAGGCGACATGCACACAGGGGAGTGCAGGTTGCTCTCTTACAAGAGACGCATCTTACGATGGACGAGGGAAAGGCGCTTCAGCGCAGATGGCGAGGGCAGGTATATTATACTACCTACTCAGCGTACGCAAGAGGTGCACTGGTGTGGATTAGGGCGAGGGTGCCATTCAAACTGCTGCACAAGATGATCGATCCTGAGGGCCGCTACGTTCTGCTGGTGGGCGCCTGAATGGGGTAGATGTCATGATAGGGAGTATATACGCCCCAAATGTTGAACAAGGACGTTTCTTTGACCGCCTGTCTGGGGCCATAGCTGCGCACGCGCCGAGCTCGATGCTTCTAGGGGGTGATTTCAACTCGGTGTTAGATGTGACCATAGATAGGTCTCACCCGCCACTGCCTGAGTCGGCGAGTGCTAGATTAGCGGCTAAGAGGCGAAGATGGCAATCAAATTGGAATCTAGTAGATATATGGCAGGAACAGCACCAGCTAGAGCAAGATTATTCTTATTATTCTGGTCTGCATGATTTGCATGTTAGGTTGGATGCGATGCTGGGCACTTCTGATGTCTGTGTGAAAGTGCAGCACAGTGAATACTTGGCCAAAACATTCTCAGACCATAACCCCCTGCTGATCCACTTGGGATGGCACAGAGAGCGGGCGCTGATTCCAACTTGGCAGCTGAGCCCTGAAATGCTGGAAGACCCAGTGTTCAGGGACGAGCTCCAGCAGGGGATCCTCTGTTACTTTAACCCCTTGCATGCCCGCCCCTTTCCCCGCCCAGTGCCGCGCCTTCCATTAGCGGGCGGAGTTCATGACGAGCTGGACTCGTCATGGGCACAGCGCCACCGCAGCCCATGACGAGTCCAGCTCGTCATGGGCACTGAAGGGGTTAATGAAAATGAAAATACAGCGCCAACACTGGCGGCAGAATGGGAGGCATTCAAGACTGTGGTCCGAGGGATGTGTATCTCTAAGAAGGTGGGGGTACGGAAAATCCTACTTGATGATATCCAGAGAGCGGACGAGCGGTTGCGAGAAGCAGAGAAGCGTAGTCACACAGTGGGGAGGGATCAAACAGAGGTGGCAGGAGCGAGGGAGGAGGTAGCGTGGCAAGTTGAAAGGCTCAGGGCGTTTGATTATAAAGCATATAAAGTGCGTATGCATGATGAGGGGGACAAAACGGGTAGGTTATTAGCGTGGCTTGTCGCCCCTGATAATGGAGGAGCGCCAATCCTGGGGATCCGTACTCAGGTAGCAACGATGGAATATACCCAATGGGAAATCAATGACATGTTCGCGTGCTACTATGCCACGTTGTATAGTAGCCGGGGGGCGGCTGATGTCGAAGAAATGGAGAGTTATTTTGCTGGGTT
This sequence comes from Triturus cristatus, assembly GCF_964204655.1. Classification (NCBI taxonomy): domain Eukaryota; kingdom Metazoa; phylum Chordata; class Amphibia; order Caudata; family Salamandridae; genus Triturus; species Triturus cristatus. The sequence goes on along the minus strand of NC_140593.1, from coordinate 256,876,034 downwards.
GGTGTGGCCCCAACTAGAAGAGGAACAATCGCTAGCATTGGGGCAAGAGATATCGTTAGGGGAAATCAGGTCAGCAATTAAGCACATGGCCCGAAATAAGACACCGGGAGTGGACGGGCTACCAATTGAGTTCTATGCCACATTTGTGGATGTACGGGCCCCCCGGCTGCAAGCGCTGTATAAACAGGCCTGGATGGCGGGAGCGCTGCCAACCACTACTCGGGAGGCTATTATAATTCCCATTCTAAAGCTGGGCAAAGACCCGGCTGACCTAGCTGCGTATAGGCCACTCTCAATGTTAACGGTGGATTATAAAATATTAAGTAGGATACTTGCGACGCGCCTGCTCCCTTATATGGCCTCCTTAGTGCACAGTGATCAGGGGGGGTTTATCCCCAAACGGAATACGGCCGGCAATATCAGACGTCTCCTGCGGGTTTTAGAGGAACACCGAGACACTACAACGGGAGTGGCGGTATTGGCGATAGATGTCGAAAATGCCTTTGACAGCCTGGAATGGTCTTTTTTACATTATGCGATGGGGAAAATGGGATTAGGAGACGACTATGCAAGATGGACTCGAATCCTCTATAATGGGGCCACGGCTAGAGTGTGAACGGGCACAACAATTTCTCGGGCATACAATATAGAAAGAGGGATGAGACAGGGCTGCTCTCTCTCCCCGCTGCTATTTGCAATGCAATTGAACCGTTAGCTATGCTGGTGTGCACGGGAAAGCAGCACCGGGGCCTAGTGCTACAGGGGGATGTGCAATAAATTTCGCTGTATGCAGACGACCTCTTAATGTTCTTGGAGGACACTGGAGAGGCTCTAACAAAGGCGAAACACCTGTTGACCGGCTATGGAAATAGATCGGGGCTGCGGATCAATTGGTCGAAGACTTGCCTATTCCCGTTGAAACCGAACCTACGTGCGTTGACCCAGATGCAAGGGATCCGATGGGAGGTACAGTGCCTGCCATACTTGGGAGTCCTCATTTATCATACAGAAGACGGGCTCCTGGAAGGTAACATTAGTTGGGCAATCCGTGGAGTTAAAGGGAGTATGGAGTTCTGGACTGCCTTGAAGATGTTGGTGGCAGGAAGGGTGGCTTTGCTAAAAATGGTAGTGTTGCCGAGACTGTTATATCTCTTTAGGACTCTCCCAATATGGATACCTGGGGCGATGTTCAAGCAGTTGAAAGCGATGGTGGGAAATTTCCTGTGGGGCACTGGTAGGAGACGGGTTGCCCTAGACACAATGATGCGCCCCAGAGTGGCCGGGGGTTGGGCGGTGCCCGACTTTGAAAGGTACTATCTGGCGGCCCAGCTCCAAGGGCTCATGCAGGCAGTGGCGGCGACGTTTAGAGGGCCCTACCCAGGCAATAACTGCTGGATACCGAGACATGTGCTCTCCTATATCCTGTTGGGGCAGAGACTGCGTAGAGATACTATCACGAATGAGGAGAGAACATTGCAACGTTGCTGGATCAGGAGTCACCAAAAACTTAGAGTGGAGTGCCCCTACGCACCTGAACTCCCGATAGGGGCGTGTACAGCGTTACCCCATGGGGGAGACTGGTCTGCATTGGGGGAAAGGGAGGAGAAAGGAATATTTATGGTGGGTGACCTCTATGACGACGGTGTCTTAGTGCCGTTCTCGAGTTTACGAGATAGATATGATCTGCCGCGGGGACACTACTTATTGCACGCGGCACTGGTAGCGGCGATCCAGCACAGGTGGAAGATGGGGCTATCAGAACCAAAGACGTCATTAATTTGCCAATATGTAGCTATGGCGGCCGGCACGTTCAAGGCTGTCACGTGCCTTAATAGGAGAATGGAACAGGAAGGAAGGCAGCCGATGGATAGACTAAAGGAGAAGTGGGAGCAGGGCTTGGGGAGGGACATTCCGGACACTACTTGGCCCAAGCTAGTGGAAAGAGCATGGAAAAGTACGAGGAACGCTAGGTTTCAGCTAATACAATTTTATGTGCTACATAGGGCATATATGACCCCGAAGCATATTAAACAGTTTTTTAGAGTGGAAAAGGCTGACTGCCCTAGATGTGGGACGGAGGAGGTGGACTTTCACCATATGCTATGGTCCTGCCCGAATCTGACACTATATTGGGGAGACGTAATTACGGCACTGGAGTTGGCAACGGAGCGAACACTTAACAAGGACATGTGGGTGAGTTTGTTACATTGGTTTACGCATACCAAATGCAATAAAGTGACCAGCAAATTTATAGACTTGGGACTGATATTAGTGAGGAAATATGAATTTTTATGGTCAATTGTGTCCCCTATCTAGACCCCAACGGCTCCATGTACATGCCACAAGTACATGTATGTTCCCTCCACTTCAAGTTATGAAGACGCAAATACACTTGTGTCCAACGTTAATATGTCCTCTTTCTTATCTGCCATGAATGGGCCAGATATTCCGTTCCTAAGTATGCCTTGCCACCATCTTTATATGGTATACTCTGGCAAGGTAGGCCCTGATTTCTGCCATCGAGCTTTTCCTGCTCCTGCCTCTGAATGCTCCAGCCTGGACCTGCATCTGTATCCATGAACTTTGTCTTACTTCCTGCGCGGCTAACGGTGCCTAGCCCGGTCTGTTGCCTGCCAAAACTGTATTCAGCCTTCAAGTTATCTGCTCCGCTCCTCAAGAAATGCATTCCTGTCTAGTAGCTTAGGTAAACATCCCTCCAGCTGCAGAGCAAAGGGCCCGGCCTTACTGTCTCCGTGCAAGTAATTCATGACTCTCGTTACCATGGTAGGCCCATGCCCCCTCGCATCTCATGTAGACACTTAGACGCTTGTACACGCACTAGCAGTCAGTATAGAATAGGATCTGTCCGAGAAGACCTTTCCTTCTAGATAATATAGTTCCTTAAACACAAGATATTAGATATGATTTGGGATTAGGTTGTCCTGACACCCCAGACTTTTGTCTCCTCATGTAGGGCTAAATGTCAAGTTCCCTTCACCCTCTAGTTACACGTCAATCACACGTCATGCGGCTGCGCGCGCATCTCTGCCATGTATTTTTGCCGACTTTGCAGGATTCTTTTATGGATCCACCCACTTGTGTCATCATCATAATGACGTTTTTAGTATACGCCTCTATGCACGCCTATTGTAACGCCTTTTTCATTACGTATGTGTATTCTTATCAGCTGTAACGCCTCCTGCATCTGTCTTTACTGTAATGCATTACTATATATATTATAACCTGTCAATAATGTATTGCTGATCCCTTCCTGAACCTTCGTTGTGACGGAACTCGATTGCCTGGTTCGAACCATCATCATCATTCCTTTGTAAGGAATAAATTCCCTATTATACCCTCGAATACCACGGATTCTGCCTCTTATTTTTACTGAGTTATTCGTATTGTATTTTACCGCATAAATTAAGTCTAGGTAATTTAAATTTACCACATAATTGGCGCCCGAATAGGGACACCTCTCACACCCCACGCGCCGGAGGTGCGTTGCAGACCCGGTCTCCTGCCACAGCCGGACGGACAATTACGCGTACCCGCAGGATTTCCTGTATCTCCCTCAGGCCAACGGGGGGCGACTGAGGCTGCGATCAACACCCAGACGAGGCGGTGAGGAGTGCGGAGAATCCCGACCAGAGCCTAGCTGAGAGAGCAAGATCCGAGGTATACAGAGGCCCACCAGATTCCGAAGTTCCGAAGTATCTAAGTCACGAGTCGAGTCCAGTCCAGTTTGGTCTAGTCCAGTCCAGACTTCCGAGGCCTTCCGTTCCGTGCTTCCCGGTGAGTACCGTTGCTGGGGACGCATCTAGACGTGCACATTAGTTTGTGCCGGTCAAGACGGGTCTGGGTACACAGACCTGGTCTGCACTGTTTTAGCAGTGTATCTGTACTGTTTAGCAGTACATACAGTATTTTTAGTATCATGCAGTTAACTAGTTTTATTCTAATTATTATTGTTCGTTCTAAAATGTTTTGATATGTTTTAAATGTCGTGGTATGAGTGATTGTTCGATCTTCATTATTGTGTTTATTGTAATTGTTGTGTTCAAGACCGAGCAAGAATTAAGTAGCAAGGTTCAAAATGCCGTTATTTTCAAAATTAAGACAGATAAAAACTAGAAAAGGAATACTCGAGGAAGCTGTTCCCATCCCACCTAGGGACACCCCAGGGTACTTTATGTACCATAAACATGGCCTAGATGCCGTATTATATCTTGATCTATGGGTGGACTACACCAAGGATTTAGCAGAGAGTCAGAGATGGCCCGCTGCTGGAACATGGGATGCAGATTGCATCATGAGAGTAGAAGAAGCATTATGGAAAAAGAAAGCTAGACAGTCACAGAAAGATGCCATTGAACTATGGCGTAAAGAATCGCATAGGCGCACAGAGAAAGCGCTCAGAAAGTAAGAGAAAGGTAGGGAAGACTCAGAAAGAGCCCGAGAAAACATATTAATTGACGAAGGTATCCGAGTAAAAACAGAACAAGTAGACAGACAACGAAACACTCTTATGAATGGTATGTATCCTCTTCTGGCCGAGGGTTTGCCTAAGGCCACCTTGGAGGTACCAAAGGATCTGCCACCTCCATTACTCCCGGTTAAAGTACATCCCAAGACCGCAAAGGACATTTTCCTTTCTTCCTATTTAGATGATGCAGCCCCCGAATATGCTAATGGTGCGCAGCAACGCACACCACCTGTTAACGACGCTCAACCCCAAGATCAGCTGCACCCACCTCCGCAGCAACAAACTCCTACTCACGTTCTAAACATTCCATCTGTTTCTACAGTCCTTCCTGCACCCACACTCTCTACCCTACACCCAACAAATCCTTTTGGACTTGGCACCTCAGGAGGTGCGACAGGAGGTTTTTTCACGCCACCGCCAACAACTAGTTTGACTTATAGGGATTTAGCATACCAACGTACACCCCAAAGAGCTAATGACAATATATTGAATGAGCCTCTTACAGATTGTAGATATGATCCAGTGCCAGGAAAACATGACAGAATGTTGCTATCTTCAGTACGTTTACGACGAGCTGCAAACTATTTAATGACGTTACCAGGAATGGTTGAACATCTAGACAAAATATATCGCTTTGTCCAAACAGGGCAAGGTCCTGAAAGTATTGCCGAAGCCATGGAATACCAGAAAGTAGACATGCAAAAATTATTGTTACGCTTTTTCATAAACCGCTTGATCAGAAACAGAGATAGGCCTGAGGTAGATTCGGAGGAAATGCAAGTACTTACCAAATGGGGTCAGAATATAACGGACGGGAGACATGATAAACAGAAGTGTATAGAAGTCATGTGCCGAAGGATCAGAAAAGAAGTAGAACGAATACATGAAAGAAGAGTAGAAGCAGATAAAACTGAATCAGAGGAAGAGGAGGAGGAACAGTCAGAAATGAACACAGGACAATTTGAATTACCAGCTAAACAAATGATAGCTTATGTAGGAAAAGGAAGATCTTTTAATAAAACAATACGTCCGATACGCCCAGAATGTAACAGAATTTTTCAAACAGCTATCTCAAATCCAAGGACCCCATAACACTTATTCCAGGCTAATGATAAATTACTTCGAGAACGAAGGGGGTACCATGTGCTCGATTCTATGGATGAACAAGAATTAGCCAGGTCAGCAGTACAATGGGCTGACAGTCCTGAAAAATACAGTGATGATGCGCTAGCACACACGTTTTTGAATCTCGCCCCAGACGAACAGCGTTTAGCTAGTATATACATGATACAACATCTCCTTATATTATATAAAGGCCAACACTCCTGTGGTAAATAATTTAATTACCGGGACTTAATTTGATACAGAAACATAATAAAATAGCTCAGTAAATAAGAGGCAGAATCCGTGGTATTAGAGGTTCGGAATGGGCTTTATTCCAGTGGTCGATTATAATCGGTTGCTCCAAGTTCCATCACCACGAAGGTTCAGGAAGTGAAGTACATACATTATTGATAATTATTCACTTTTATACAATAGGCATTACAGTGAGGCCAATGCAAGAGGCGTAACAATTGATAGCAAAGATAACATTTCACATACGTAGCTGAAGTAGGCGTAACTGGGAGTGATGAAAGAACGTCATCAGATGTGATGTCATAAGAGGGTGGTTACATGAAAGAATTTCGCAATGTCAGCAGAAATACTTGGCAGAGATGCGCGCGCAGCAGCATGACGTGTAATTGACGTGTAACTAGGGGGTGAAGGGGACTTGACATTTAGCTCTACACGTGGCGACAGAAGTCTGGAGGGTCAAGTCAACCTAATCCCAAATCATATCTACCATCCTATGTTTAAAGAACTAAGTTATCCAAAAGAGAGGTCTCTTCGAGTAGAATCTTGTTCTATACTGACTATACTGACTGTTAGTGCGTGTACAAGCGTCTAAGTGTCTACACTAGATGCGAGGGCGGAAATCTTCCATAGCAATAGGGCTATGAATTACTTGCATAAAGACAGAGAAGCCGGGCCTTTGCTCGGTAGCTGGAAGAATGTTTACTTAAACTACTAGACAGGAATGCATCGGGCAGGGAACGGAGCAGATAATTTCGAAGGTGAAATACAGTTTTTGGCAGGCAGCAGGCTGATGTCAGGCTTCGTGAGCCGCGTAGAGAACGAGACAAAGTTCACGGTCACAGATGCAGGCTCAGACTGGAGCTTTCAGAGGCAGAAGGCAAGAAGAGTTCGAAGACAGAATCAGGGCCTACTTGCCTGGACTGTAAAATGGCATAAGTGAACCATATAAAGCCGGTGGCCTTTCATACTTAAGAATGGAATATCCGGCCTATTCATGGCGGATCTGACAGAGGACATGTTGACGGTGGACGCACATGTGTTTGCGTCTTCATAACTGGAACTGGAGGGAACATACATGTATTTGTAACATGCACATAGAACCGTTGGGGTCCAAGATAGGGGACATAACTGACCAGAAAAATCCATATTTCCACATTCCCTCCTTGTCCCCTACTTGCCCGTTAAGAGATATCAATCTTCATTAATCCATTGATCTGTTCATTTAGCATCATTTGTTCTTCTTTTTTCTTCTGGGACGAATGAGATCTTGGTGGTGGAATACACGATGTGGCACACAGACCACAGATCGCTGGCCCACATTGTAGACATAGACAGCAACTGAATAGTATGAGAAGGCCAATACCTAGGAAAGATAGGACCTTCCATCCAAAGGTAGATAATACACTCCAAAACCAACCGGACCAAGTCCAGGTGCCTGGATTCTGGTGTATCTGGCTTACAATCTTATGAAGGCGAGTTATGGCTTTATATACAGATGGCGAATTTTCTGGTATGAAAATGCAACAGCTTGATCCGATGACCCTACAAGCTCCGCCCCTATCGGCCAGTTTGACGTCAAGGACAAGACGATTTTGAAGCACAACAATCCGCATAGCAGACTGCTCTTCTGTCAAATTGCCTAAGGCGGAAATAGTTTCGTTCACTACTGCTTCAAGGGTTCTAGTTAATCTACGTATCAGCTTACTATTAGTAACGGTACCTATATAGGGAAAGAGACCTTTATTGAAATCTGTGTATTTTTCCCATGCTGTTTCAGTGTAATCGACTATTGGGAGATCTCTCCTTACTCTATTATATACAAAATGAGTATTTCTGTGATAATCAGCCGGAACTAGAAAAACAGGTGGCAAAAGAAATCCAATGTAGCAAGTACCATCCCAATCTAGAGGCAAACGTACATATGCCGTCTGACCACATATGAAATAGGAATGGCGAGAAGCTCTAAATGTAGACTTGCCTTGATCACTAAATTCTACTACAGTGGTGCATGTACTATGGCCCATGTGTATGGAACCATTCTTTCTTATACATAATTCACCTTTTAGTGGAAATATTGACATAGCGGGCAAAATTGGAGTAACTTCGGATTTGACATTTAGGATCATAAGATTAAGCGTAAAATTACCTAATCCATACACTTCATTTTCTAGATCAGTTCCTGTTCTCTGAGGAAGTCCCTCCTTGTTAGGGTGGCAGACTTTAAGCAAAACTAAGTTCAAATTTCCCCATACCCAGTTATCTTGATAAACTGCAGAATTCGAATCTAGAGAATTAATTAAACTAAACCATGCTCCACAGGAGCCGTTGTGTGTGAACGGGTATGGAAAGAGAGGTAGAATTCCTTTATAATTCTGATAGGGAGGGAGTCGGCCACATATCCAACAATTTGTAGCATTGCTAACCTGATGGGAATGATGTAACATACTAATAAACGTGTTATTGCGCAGCGCAAATCTATAAGACAACTCAAGCGGAGGTAATTCACTAAAAGAATGTTCAGCAGTAACATTGTAAACATGTCTAGAAATAGGATAATATATGTGCAACAATATACTTGCAGTAATTATTAAAAGACTTGAGAAAAACAAAATTAATAATGTCACTATGCAATGACTACGCAGTGATTTACAGTACGCCTGTCGTTTCAACATTTTTCGGGTGCTTTCTCTATTCAGGTCCAAGGGATACATGTCAGAGACAATTCAACCGCTTCACCTTGGAGAGGACTTAAACAATCAAATTGCTCGACTTATTGGGCCTGAGCTTTAATTTATAATGTTCGGAATCACTTTTTTCCACAAAAGGAAGTTTTGAATCAATGGGGAAGTCACACGAGGTGGGGTATTCACATCTGCTGGTAGTCCATGAAATTTCTTGATATGACTTGAATGAATCCAGCCTTTTCTGCCCTCGATCTTCACGGCTGTTCTTGTGGTGAGCAACACCAGCTGGGGCGTCCTCCACCTAGGTTCCAGCTGAGTCTTTCGATCAAAGTTCCTCACGAGGACCAAGTCTCCCGGAACTATGTCATGGGGTTTCACCTCAGTGTTGTCAGGAAAAGCTGCAGCTACCTGTGAACGACAAGATTGTAGTGCAGACATCAAGGAAGCCAAGTAATCTGTCAGCATATTACAGTCAACATCAGTTATTTTGCGTGGTATAGGCGTCCCCCACATATTTGGTGGTCTGCCGAAGATCACTTCATACGGGGATAGCCCTGTTCGAGAGTGTGCTACCATTCTTGTGTAAAAGAGTGCAACTGGTAATGCTACTACCCAGTCGACACCTTTCTCTCTGCATATTTTGGATAATCTTATTTTCAGAGTCTGATTATGTCTTTCTACGAGACCTGCTGCTTCGGGGTGTCGGACACAGTGGAATTTCCACTGATAGCCTAACAGAAGTGAAACGTGTTTCATTAATTCGGATGAGAACGGCTGGCCGTTATCTGAGTGAACAACACGTGGCAAACCATATCGTGGGAAGAATTCTCGAACTAGCTGTTTGGCAGTAGTCGGGGCAGTGTAATCTGAAACCGGGTATGCCTCCGTCCAACGGGAAAGAGCACACACAACTACGAGAACATATTTGAATCCTCTACATCGTTCCATCTGGATATAATCCATCTGGAGGACTTCAAAAGGATGATCAGGAGGATGAAATCCACCCTGTTCTACGGGAACGCTTTTTCCTGGGTTGAACTGGCAACAGATCATACAGGTACGAACTTTTTGCTTGGCTGCTGCTCGCAAATGTTTATTGAACCAAATGTGTTGAATGCTGTCTAGCATAGCTTTTTCTCCTAGATGTGCGGGACTATGTACAGTGTTAATTATAACCTGGACCATTGAATCAGGAAGGAACCACACAGACTTTTCCTTCATCATCCATCCTTGGTCCGTTTGGATCCCTCCTAATTCGGTCCATTTCTTTATTTCATCTGGTGTAGCATGTGTCTGTATGTCAATTACGTCAAGAGTAGGATCTTTAACTGTCATGCAATGTGTCGGCGTCGGGACTATTGTCTTTGTCATGTCGGATGTTTGAGTTTGAGCAGTCTGTTTAGCTGTTCTGTCAGCTAGATCATTGCCTTGAGAAATGATATCAGTAACTTTCGTATGAGCTTTACATTTCATGATTGATATTGCATTGGGTAGATGTATTGCATCTAATAAGGCATGAATAAGGGGTCCGTGCTGAATGTGGGCACCGTGGGAAGTTAAATAACCTCTCTCTCGCCACAGCACGCCGAAGTCATGTACAACTCCGAATGCATAACGTGAATCAGTGTATATGTTGACTTTTTTATTTGTGGCTTGAATACAGGCTTGTGTCAGAGCGATGAGCTCTGCGGCTTGAGCTGACAAGGTATTTATGCAATTTGTTTCAATGATTTCAGTATCTGTTGTGACTGCGTAAGCGGCCACTAACTCTCCTGTACTAGTTCTCATACATGAACCATCTACATACAACGTCAGGTCTGGGTCTGATAATGGGACATCGGTTAAGTCTTGTCTGGGTTTCGTCGTAATTGTAATAACTTCAATACAGTCATGGGCTAGTGGGTCTGTTCCGATTACAGGTAAAAGTGTGGCAGGATTCAATGTGTTACAGCGTCTGATTTCTATATGTGGCTGAAACAATGTTAGTTCATACCCAGTGAGTCGCGCTATAGTCAAGTGTTGTGTTTGCGTTCGATTCACAAGAACCTCTACTGCGTGTGGCACTTGAACTGTCAATGGATGTCCTAACACTATGGCATCGCTTTGTCTGATTGCTAAAGCTGTCGCTGCCACTGATTTCAGACACGCAGGCAAAGCCTGAGCTACGGGATCTAATGTACTAGAAAAATAAGCACATGGTTTGTGTGCTCCTGCTTGTTCCTGTGTGAGTACTGACAAGGCAGTACCTTCGCGTTCTGTAACAAAAAGTGTAAACTGTTTTCTGTAACATGGTGTTGCTAAAACAGGCGCTTGACATAAAGCTTTCTTTAAGCTTTCAAAAGCTTGTGTATGTTCCTGAGTCCAAGGGAGAACAGTCGATGTGGCTGCCTCCTGTGTTGTCAACTGAATGAGTGGTTTTGCTAGAAATGCATACTGAGGGATCCACTGCCTACAATATGAAGTGAGGCCTATGAAAGCCCGCACCTCCTTTTGTGTCTTGGGTATTGGCATGTTAGCTATTAACTGAATGCGGTCGGGTGTAAGCTGCCTTCCCTCCTTGGACAGCGAGTGTCCAAGATAAACAACTCGCTGGACACAGAATTGCAGCTTAGAAGGGGACACCTTGTGCCCCTTTTCGGCTAGAAATTGTAAAACTGTCAGTGATGCTTTCTCACATTCGGGTTCGCTTCTCGCGGTGATCAGCAGATCATCGACATATTGAAGCAAAGCAGTGTTAACTGGCATGTGGATACTGTCGAGTTCTCGTTTCAGTGCTTGGCTATAGATGCTGGGGCTTTCTGTAAATCCTTGAGGTGCGCGTGAGAATTTAAAACTACGTCCATTTAAACTAAATCCGAACAAATATTGGCTTTCCGGATCTATTGGGACGCTGAAAAAGGCATTCTTGAGATCAATTACAGTAAAGAATGTTGCTTCAGAATCAATAGCTGTCAGTAATGACGAGATATCTGGGACCACAGGGAATTGTGGCACAATGCATTTGTTCAATTCGCGCAGATCAATAACCAATCGATATACTGGCGGGGCCTTTGGATCTGTTCGTTTAAAAATCGGAATTATCGGTGAATTACATATATTGGAGTCTGTTTCCACAACCACTCCTTGGGCAATAAGCTCGTCAATGATTTGCAGTAAGGCCACTACAGCATCTGGTGGTAACTTGTATTGTCGCATTCGTGGTAGTACCACTCCTGCCTTTAGTGTGACTCGATAGGGTGTAATATTCATGCAACCAACATCAGTAGGGCCTTGTGCCCATAGATGTGTAGGTAAAGTCTGCAATCGGGGATCCATGTCTCTAGACACATAGTGACCTTTAAAATCACGTAAAAACAATCTCACTCCTTCCGGAGAGCAACATATTATAGCGCCTAGAGCTTTCAGTGTTTTTATTCCTAACAAATTTTCTGGACATGATTTAGTAAGCAATAAATCTGTAGTTCGGGTCAAAGGTCCTATCGTAAGTGGAAGAGGTTGTGACACTTCATTAACAATAGGTTTTCCTGAAAAACCAAGGGAAATATTCTGAGAGCCTGAGAGGGGTGCCCCTGGAACTTCACTACGTTTTATGGTTGTTCGACTTGCCCCTGTATCGAGTAAAAATTTTCTGTCTTGGCCTAATAATTCACTATGTACATAAGGTCCTTCTTGATCTACAGGGATCTCGATAAGGGGTAAGTCAACTTCCCTCTCTAGGCTGGTTCATGCGTATCGCTGGTAATCAGGATAGTCGTACTGTGCGGTCTGGTACAGTTGTCTTGTCGTGGTTTGTGTGGCAGCAACAGGCAGCGCTGGTGCAGCTGGCACAAACTGTATAGACTGTGGTGGAGCGGGCATGGACTGTGCATGCTGCGGGGCTCCTTGTTCATTCTGATCCTGTCTAGGTGGCCGTGGTCTTTCTTTTGTATTACCTATGGCGATATTATGTTTCAAAACTGGACAATCGTGTACGTAATGACCTGGCTTTTTACAATAATTGCATGTCCCTTTTACAGGTCCTGTTAAATCACCGGAATGTGTCATACCCTTTTTATGTCCTTCAGCTGGAACTGTCTGGGAAACTAGCATTTTCATTTTCGTGTCTTTCATACGTCTATGTTCATGTTCTTGTTCCTCTCTAATTCTATTGTGATGGTACTGTAACATTTGTGACATTTGTGATGGGGTGTTACCTTGCCAGGTACTCTCGAATTTTAATACTCTGCTCTTCACTTGAGGCAGGGCATTTTCTACTAATTTTGTTACAAACAGATGTGGGTATGATTCGCTACTTGCTTTTATGCCACTATTTATACCAAAACATTTTTCAAATCGGGCATAGTAATCGCTAGTGTCTTCATCTTGCTTCTGTTTACAGGCTGAAATTGTACCCCAATCTTCCTTTTTCGTAGTTAATAAACGTGGCAGTACCTGTACTAGTAAACCTGGTAGTGCTTTAGTTTTATCCCCCAGCCCTGCTCCTGCAGTTCGGGCCTTTTCTTCTGCTTCTAATGCTGACCATTCTATCTTTTGGTCTCCTACCTCCCACTCTTTTTCCCTGAGTTTCTCATAAATGCCAGCGGGCATTAATACCTTTAATATTGTCATAATGTCGGGATAGGTATACTCTCCCATGAGTAACATGTCTTTAATTTCTCGGTGAAAACCCGCTGGGTCTTTGTCATGACTGGGTACCACTTTCTTCATTTCCAATAATTCTATTTTCGATATGGGCGTATATACAAATACGCGTTTAAACTCATTGTCCTCGCCTTTTATTGGGTGCACTTCTCGTAAGGGATTCTGTCTGTCCATGTAATACGTGGTTCTTTCCTTGATGGGCAATGAGACATGTTCTGAACATACAAAAAGAATATACTGCTTTCTTGATTCTAGAATTTCTTTAATTAATGTAGTACCTGAACCTCTCCATCTATTCATGAGTAATTCAGTCAATATGTCAGGTAAGGGACCAGGGTCCGAATGCTGACTCTGATATAGTATAAGGAGTTGTTGAATCATATAAATCCCAGCTAAACGCTGTTCATCTGGGGTGAGATTCAAAAATGTGCGTGCTACTGTATCATCACTATACTTTCCGGGACTGTCAACCCAATGGACAGCTGACCTGGCTAATTCTTGTTCATCCATGGAATCGAGAAAATGATAACCCCTTCGTTCTCGGAGTAATTTGTCAGCTGCTTGGAATGAATGCTCGTTAGACCTTATATTAATTATAGGTGTTTGGAAATTCCTGTTATTATCTGGACATATCGGACGTATCGGGTCAATAAGACATCTATTACTATTACAAGATCTTCCTCTACCTACATAGGCTATGGTGTCTGACTGTCCTATGGACAGTCCTGATCCTTCTTCCTCGTTTTGCTCGGACTGGTCTACCGCTAATCTCTCTTCATGTGAACGTTCTATTTCTTTACGGATCTTTCGGCACATGGCTACTATACAATTTTGCTTATCATGTCTACCTTCTGATATATTCTGGCTCCATCTAGTAAGAATTTGCACTGCTTCCGGGTCTACCCCCGGTCGGTCTTGATTTCTGATCACACAATTTATGAGGAAACGTAACAGTTCCCCCTGTATCTCCACTTTCTGGTATTCCATAGCTCTGTTAATACATTCAGAATCTCGCCCTGTTTGGACAAAATGGTATATATTATCTAGATGCGCAGTCATTCCTGGTAACTTCCCTAAATACACTGCGGCTCGTCTGATACGTAATGATGCCATGATCATTTCGTCCTCTTTGCCGGGCACAGGGTCATATCTACAATCTACAAGAAGTTCCTTAAGCGTACGGGCATTTATGAGTTTGGGGGTACGTGAATGTGCTGACTCTTGAAAAGTAAGTTTATTTATTCTAGGTGGCGTAGAAAAGATATTGGTAGCACCTCCGGTAGCCCCGTCTGGGGTATCGGGTGTGAAAGGATTCGTTGAACGCGATACAGCAACTATAGGTGTGGACACAGCTATAGAAGTAGCAGTAGGAACAGATGCAGAAACAGATGTGCTTGCCGGAATTTGTTGCTGTAGAGATACGGGTACTGGATCTTGGCGTTGAACCTCCCTGACAGGCTGTCTATGTGGGGCGGAATTAGCATACTCGGGAGCTGCGTCATCTAAATATGAGGAAAGAAAAACATCTTCTGCGGTTCTAGGATGCCCCTTAGGATGTACCTTTATTGGAAATAATGGGGTTGGCAAGTCTTTTGGTATCTCTGGAGTAGCCTTAGGTAATCCTTCGGCCAGAAGGGGATACATACCATTCATAAGGGCATTTCTTTGTCTGTCTACTTGTTCTGATTTCACTCGGATACCTTCTTCAATTAATAGATTCTCTCGGACTTTATTTGAATTCTCTCTATTTCTCTCTTCCTGTCGGAGTGCTTTTTCTGTACGTCTATGAGATTCTTTACGCCATAACTCAATGGCGTCTTTCTGTGACTGTCTGACTTTCCTTTTCCATAACTCTTCCTCGACTTTCATGATGCACTCTGCATCCCAGGTCCCCGCTGTGGGCCACCTCTGACTTTCTGGTAATTCCTTGGTGTAGTCTACCCATAAATCAAGAAATAATATAGCGTCTAAGCCATGTTTATGATACATGAAGTACCCTGGAGTGTCCCTAGGAGGAATAGGAACGGCTTCTTCGAGTACCCCTTTTCTTGTTGTGATCTGTCTTAATTTCGAAAAGAGCGGCATATTGAGAACTGATCTGATACTTGATTCTGAACAAACTTAATACAGTAAACACGATAATGAACAGTCATTCACACCACAATATGCAGAACGTACTTAAAACATTTAACATTTAACATTTACCTGAACAATCAATAATGATGACGGTCTAAGGAAAACTTAATCACTAAACATAATACTCGACATTAACTGAATCATTCTGAATTATATACTTGATACACTAGATATACTGCTAAACAGTACAGATACACTGCTAAAACAGTGCAGACCGGATTTGTGTACCCAAACCCGTCTTGACCGGCACAACCTATGTGCACGTCAGAAAGCCTCCCCAGTAATGGTACTCACCGGGTAGCTCGGAAACGGAAGGCCTCGGAAACTGAACTGAACTTGAACCGGACTGGACTCGACTCGAACACTGCGGAGACTGGACTCGACTTGGGACTTCGGAAACTGGTGGGCCTCTGTATACCTCGGATCTTGCTCTCTCAGCTAGGCTCTGGTCGGGATACTTCGCACTTCTCACCGCCTCGTCTGGGTGTTGATCGCAGCCTCAGTCGCCCCCGCTTGACCGGAGGGAGATACAGGAAATCCTGCTGGTACGCGTTATTGTCCGTCCAGCTGTGGCAGGAGACCGGGCCTGCAACTCACCGCCGGCGCGTGAAATGAGAAAGTGTCCCTATTCGGGCGCCATTCATGTGGTAAATAATTTAATTACCGGGACTTAATTTGATACAGAAACATAATAAAATAGCTCAGTAAATAAGAGGCAGAATCCGTGGTATTAGAGGTTCGGAATGGGCTTTATTCCAGTGGTCGATTATAATCGGTTGCTCCAAGTTCCATCACCACGAAGGTTCAGGAAGTGAAGTACATACATTATTGATAATTATTCACTTTTATACAATAGGCATTACAGTGAGGCCAATGCAAGAGGCGTAACAATTGATAGCAAAGATAACATTTCACATACGTAGCTGAAGTAGGCGTAACTGGGAGTGATGAAAGAACGTCATCAGATGTGATGTCATAAGAGGGTGGTTACATGAAAGAATTTCGCAATGTCAGCAGAAATACTTGGCAGAGATGCGCGCGCAGCAGCATGACGTGTAATTGACGTGTAACTAGGGGGTGAAGGGGACTTGACATTTAGCTCTACACGTGGCGACAGAAGTCTGGACGGTCAAGTCAACCTAATCCCAAATCATATCTACCATCCTATGTTTAAAGAACTAAGTTATCCAAAAGAGAGGTCTCTTCGAGTAGAATCTTGTTCTATACTGACTATACTGACTGTTAGTGCGTGTACAAGCGTCTAAGTGTCTACACTAGATGCGAGGGCGGAAATCTTCCATAGCAATAGGGCTATGAATTACTTGCATAAAGACAGAGAAGCCGGGCCTTTGCTCGGTAGCTGGAAGAATGTTTACTTAAACTACTAGACAGGAATGCATCGGGCAGGGAACGGAGCAGATAATTTCGAAGGTGAAATACAGTTTTTGGCAGGCAGCAGGCTGATGTCAGGCTTCGTGAGCCGCGTAGAGAACGAGACAAAGTTCACGGTCACAGATGCAGGCTCAGACTGGAGCTTTCAGAGGCAGAAGGCAAGAAGAGTTCGAAGACAGAATCAGGGCCTACTTGCCTGGACTGTAAAATGGCATAAGTGAACCATATAAAGCCGGTGGCCTTTCATACTTAAGAATGGAATATCCGGCCTATTCATGGCGGATCTGACAGAGGACATGTTGACGGTGGACGCACATGTGTTTGCGTCTTCATAACTGGAACTGGAGGGAACATACATGTATTTGTAACATGCACATAGAACCGTTGGGGTCCAAGATAGGGGACATAACTGACCAGAAAAATCCATATTTCCACACTCCGATCCTGGTCCCCTACCTGATATATTGATAGAACTACTCATGAATAAATGGAGAGGTCTAGGTACCGATCTAATTAAAGTAATTCTAGAATACCGACATAGATATAGTGCCTTTTTGTGTCCGGAACATGATCCAGCTCCTTCCATGGAGAGAAAAACGTATTACATAGACAGACAGAATCCCTTACGCGAAGTGCACCCAGTCAGGAATGATGACAATACGTTTAGACGCGTGTTTGTGTACACGCCCATAACTAAAATAGAACTATTGGAAATGAAAAAATTAGTGCCCAGCCATGACAAAGATCCAGCAGGTTTTCACCGTGAACTAAAGGACATGTTACTCATGGGTGACTATACCTATCCTGACATTATGAAAATATTGAAAGTATTATTGCCTGCCGGTATTTATGAGAAACTCAAAGAAAAAGAATGGGAGGTGGGAGACCAAAAGATTGATTGGACCGCATTAGAAACCAAAGAAAATAACAGAACTGCAGGCGTAGGGCTTGGGGACAAAACTAAAGCATTACCAGGATTATTAGTACAAGTATTGCCACGTTTATTAACTACGAAAAAGGAATATTGGGGAGCAATCTCAGCTTGTAAACAGAAACCTGATGAAGACACTAGTGATTTTTATTCCCGATTTGAAAAATGTTTTGGTATTAATAGCGGCCTGAAAGCAAGTAGTGATTCATATCCACATCTTTTTGTAACAAAACTAGTCGAGAATTCCCTGCCACAGGTTAAAAACAGAGTATTGAAAGTTGAAAGCACTTGGCAAGCTAACACTCCTTCACAAATGTTACAGTATCACCAGAATAGAATTAGAGAAGAACAAGAACACGAACAAAGACGTATGAAAGACACGAAAATGAAAATGCTAGTCGCTCAGTCAGTTCCAGCAGACAGTCATAAAAAGGGTGCGATGCAGTCCAGTAATTCAGCGGTTCCCGTTAAAGGGACATGCAACTATTGTAAACAGCCAGGTCATTATATAAACGATTGTGCAGTTCTGAAACATAAAATCTCTACGGGTAAAACCAAGGAGAGACCGCGTCCGCCTAGACAGGATCAGATCCAACAACAAGTACCTCAGAATGTACAGCCTATGCAAGCTGCACAACAGACCGTACCACAACCACAGCCACAGCCTATTGCCGCAACACAAAACACGACACAACAGATGTACCAGTATGCACAAAATGACTATCCAGAGTATCAGCGATACACATGAAATAGCCTAGAGAGGGAAGTTGGCTTACCCCTTATTGAGGTTCCTGTAGATCAAGAGGGTCCTTATGTACAGAGTCAAGTATTAGGGAAAGACAGAAAGTTTCTACTTGATACAGGGGCAAGCAGAACAACTATAAGTCACGATGAAGTCCCAGGGGCACCCCTCTCAGGCTCACAAAATATTTCCCTTGGTTTCTCAGGAAAGCCTACTATTAACGAAGTATCGCAACCGCTTGCATTCACAGTCGGTCCATTAACACGGACTACAGATCTATTGCTTACAAAATCTTGCCCAGAAAACTTGTTAGGTATAAAAACATTGAAAGCTCTAGGAGCTATAATATGTTGTTCTCCGGACGGAGTACGACTATTTTTGCGTGACTTTAAAGGTCACTACGTGTCAAGAGACATGGATCACCGGTTACAGAATCTACCTGCACATTTATGGGCACAAGGCCCCACTGATGTAGGTTGTATGCACATTACACCATATCGAGTCACACTCAAAGCAGGAGTGATATTACCACGAATGCGACAATACAAGTTACCCCCAGATGCTGTAGTGGCTTTACTGCAAATCATTGACGAGCTCATTGCACAAGGAGTGGTTGTAGAAACCGACTCCAATGTATGTAATTCTCCGATCATTCCGATTCTTAAACGAACTGATCCAAAAGCACCTCCAGTATATCGATTAGTTATTGATCTGCGCGAATTGAACAAATGCATTGTACCACAATATCCCGTGGTCCCAGATATCTCCTCATTACTGACAGCTATTGATTCAGAGGCAACGTTCTTTACTGTAATTGACCTCAAGAACGCCTTCTTTAGCGTCCCAATCGATCCGGAAAGTCAATATTTGTTCGGATTTAGTTTAAATGGACGAAGTTTTAAATTTGCACACGCACCTCAAGGATTTACAGAAAGTCCTAGCATCTACAGCCAAGCACTGAAAAGACAACTTGACAGTATCCACATGCCAGTTAACACTGCACTGCTTCAGTATGTCGATGATCTGCTGATCACCGCCCGAAGCGAACCCGAATGTGAAAAAGCATCACTGACGGTTTTACATTTTCTGTCCGACAAGGGGCACAAGGTGTCCCCTTCAAAGCTGCAATTTTGTGCCCAGCAAGTTGTGTACCTAGGGCACTTGCTGTCCAAATGGGGGAGACAGCTCACACCTGATCGCATCCAGTTAATTGTAAACATGCCACCACCCAAGACACAAAAGGAGGTACGGGCCTTCATAGGCCTCACTTCGTACTGCAGGCAGTGGATTCCCCAATATGCATTTCTAGCAAAACCACTCATTCAGTTGACAACCCAGGAGGCAGCGACATCGACTGTCCTCCCTTGGACTTCAGAACATACACAAGCTTTTGAAGACTTAAAGAAAGCTTTATGCCAAGCACCTGTTTTAGCGACACCATGTTACAGTAAGCCTTTTACACTCTTTATTACAGAACGTGAAGGTACTGCTTTGTCAGTACTCACGCAGGAACAAGCAGGATCACACAAGCCATGTGCTTACTTTTCTAGCACATTAGATCCCGTAGCTCAAGCTCTTCCTGCGTGTCTGAAATCAGTTGCAGCAACAGCTCTAGCGATTAGACAAAGCGATTCCATAGTATTAGGACATCAATTGACAGTACAAGTACCACACGCAGTAGAGGTTCTCTTGAACCGGACACAAACACAACACTTGACTATAGCACGACTGACAGGTTACGAACTCATATTGTTTCAGCCACACATAGAAATCAGACGTTGTAGTACATTAAATCCTGCCACACTTTTGCCATTAAGTGGAACAGACCCACTTGCACATGATTGTATTGAAGTCATTACTATTACGACGAAACCCAGACAAGACTTGACAGACGTCCCATTACCAGACCCAGACCTGACACTTTATGTAGCGGGTTCATGTATGAGAACAAGTACAGGAGAGTTAGTGGCCGCTTATGCAGTCACGACAGACACCGAAGTCATTGAAACAAATTGTATTGACACATTATCAGCTCAAGCAGCAGAACTTATTGCTCTGACACAAGCCTGTATTCAAGCCAAGAATAGAAAAGTTAACATATACACAGATTCACGTTATGCTTTCGGAGTTGTACACGACTTCGGAGTCCTTTGGCGAGAGAGAGGTTATTTGACTTCTCACGGTGCCAACATTCAACACGGTCCCCTCATTCAAGCTCTGTTAGATGCAATAAATCTACCTACTTCAATATCTATCATGAAGTGTAAAGCCCATACAAAGGTCACCGATATCATTTCCCAGGGTAACGACCTAGCAGACCGAACAGCTAAATGGACAGCTCAGAATAGGACTCATGCAACTGACTTGACAAAGACAATAGTTCCGACGCCGACACACTGCATGACAGTTAAGGATCCCGCCATTGATGTAATTGACATACAGACACATGCTACGCCAGAGGAAATAAAGAAATGGACTGAATTAGGAGGGATCCAAACGGATCAGGGATGGATGACGAAGGGAAAATCTATATGGTTTCTCCCCGACTCAATGGTTCAAGTTATCATTAACACAATACATAGTCCAGCACATCTAGGAGAGAAAGCTATGTTAGACAGTATTCAACACATTTGGTTCAACAAACACTTACGAGCTGCAGCCAAACAGAAAGTCCGAACTTGTATGATTTGTTGTCAGTTCAATCCAGGTAAAGGCGTACCTGTAGAGCAGGGTGGATTTCAACCTCCCGATCATCCTTTTGAAGTCCTCCAGATGGATTATATCCAGATGGAACGATGTCGAGGATTCAAATATGTCCTCGTAGTTGTATGCGCTCTTTCCCGTTGGACAGAGGCATATCCCGTCTCAGATTACACTGCCCTGACTACTGCCAAACAATTAGTTCGTGAATTCTTCCCACGGTATGGTTTGCCCCGTATCGTGTACTCAGATAATGGCCAGCCGTTCTCATCCGAGCTAATGAAACACATTTCACTCTTGTTAGGCAATCAATGGAAATTCCACTGTGTCCGACATCCCGAGGCAGCAGGTCTCGTGGAACGTCATAATCAGACCCTGAAAATATGACTTTCTAAAATCTGTAGAGAGAAAGGTGTCGACTGGATAGTAGCCTTACCAGTTGCACTATTTTACATGAGAATGGTAGCACATTCTCGCACAGGGCTATTCCCGTACGAGGTGGTCTTCGGTAGGCCACCAAATATGTGGGGGACGCCTATACCTCGTAAAATAACTGATGTTGATTGTAATATGCTGACAAATTACCTTGCTTCCTTGATGTCTGCACTACAATCTTGCCGTTCACAGGTAGCTGCAGCCTTTCCCGACAACACCGAGGTAAAGCCCCATGAAGTGGTTCCTGGAGATCTAGTTTTTATACGAAACTTCGACAGGAGGAGCCCGTTGGAGCCCCGCTGGCAACAACCAAAGCTGGTTCTTCTAACGACGAGGACAGCAGTGAAGGTCGAGGGTCGCAAGGGTTGGTTACATTCGAGTCATATCAAGAAATTTCATGGACTACCGTCTGATCTGAACTCTCAGCCCTGCCCCCTTCCAGAGACTGATTCAAAACTCCCCCTGGTTGAAAAGACCGAATCACAAGAATACAAACTGAAACTAAGGTCTAGCAAGTCAGACAATTCGATTGTTTAAGTCCTCTCCAAGGTGAATCGGTTGAATTAAGTCTTTGACATGTATCCTCTAGACCGAATGAGAGAGAGAAATAGACAGAAACAGCTCAAGAAACATGGATACTGTAAATCACTGCATAGTCACTGTATAGTGACATTGTTGATTATGTTTTTTCTAAGTCTTTTTATTATTGCTGCAAGTATACTGTTGCACATGTATTATCCTATTTTCAAGCGTGCTTACAATGTTACTGCCGAACATTCTTTTAGTGAACTACCTCCACATGAGTTGTCCTATAGATTTGCGCTGCGCAACAACACATTCATTAGTATGTTACATCATTCCCATCAGACCAGCAATGCTACAAATTGTTGGATATGTGGCCGACTCCCTCCCTATCAGAAGTACAAAGGAGTTCTGCCTCTCTTTCCGTACCCGTTCACACACAATGGTTCCTGTGGAGCATGGTTTAGTTTGATTAACTCTTTAGATTCCAACACTGTAGTTTACCAGAGCAACTGGGTATGGGGAAACCTGAACTTAGTTTTGCTTAAAGCCTGTTATCCTAACAAGGAGGGACTTCCCAAAAGAACAGGAACTGACCTAGAAAATGAAGTATATGGATTAGGTAATTTTACACTTAACCTCATGATTCTAAATGTTGAATCTGAAGCTGCACTAGTCTTGCCCGCTATGTCCGTATTACCAGTCAAAGGTGAATTATGTGTAAGAAAGAATGGTTCAGTACACCTGGGTCATAGTAAATGTACTACTGTGATCGAATTCAGTGATAAAGGCAAGTCTACATTTAGAGCTTCCCGTCACTCCTACTTCATATGTGGTCACACCGCATATATACGCCTACCTCTAGATTGGGATGGTACCTGTTACATTGCATTCCTTCTGCCACCTGTTTTCCTAGCCCCTCCTGATTATCATAGAAATACCAATCTAGTACACCATAGACCCCAGAGAGATATCCCGATTGTTGACTACTCCGAAACAGCATGGGATCAATATACAGACTTCAATAAAGGTCTCTTTCCTTACATAGGTGTTGTCTCAAACAGTAAACTGATACGTAGATTAACCAGAACTCTTGAAGCAGTAGTGAATGAAACTACCTCTGCCCTAGGCAACTTAACAGAGGAGCAGTCTGCGATGCGGATTGTTGTTCTCCAAAATCGTCTTGTCCTTGACGTCATCCTAGCCGATAGGGGCGGAGCTTGTAGGGTCATCGGATCAAGTTGCTGTGTTTTCATCCCAGAAAACGCGCCATCCGTATATAAAGCCATAACTCGTCTTCACAAGATTGCGAACCAGATACATCAGAATCCAGGCACCTGGACATGGTCCGGTTGGTTTTGGAGCGTGTTGTCAGCCTGGGGATGGAAAGTCCTATCCTTCCTAGGTATTGGCCTTCTAATAATATTCAGTTGCTGCCTGTGTCTACAATGTGGACCAGCGATTTGCGGCCTGTGTGCCACATCGTGTATTCCACGTTCAAGTTTTCATTCAAGATCCCGGAAGAAGAAAGAAGAGCAAATGATGTTACATGAACAGATTGATGGATTCCTGAAGATCGATATTTAATGAAGGGTCCGTAGGGGACAAGGAGGGAATTAGGAAATATGAATTTTTATGGTCAATTGTGTCCCCTATCTAGACCCCAACGGCTCCATGTACATGCCACAAGTACATGTATGTTCCCTCCACTTCAAGTTATGAAGACGCAAATACACTTGTGTCCAACGTTAATATGTCCTCTTTCATATCTGCCATGAATGGGCCAGATATTCCGTTCCTAAGTATGCCTTGCCACCGTCTTTATATGGTATACTTTTCACGTTTTCCAGCTCTGGCAAGGTAGGCCCTGATTTCTGCCATCGAGCTTTTCCTGCTCCTGCCTCTGAATGCTCCAGCCTGGACCTGCATCTGTATCCATGAACTTTGTCTTACTTCCTGCGCGGCTAACGGTGCCTAGCCCGGCCTGTTGCCTGCCAAAACTGTATTCAGCCTTCAAGTTATCTGCTCCGCTCCTCAAGAAATGCATTCCTGTCTAGTAGCTTAGGTAAACATCCCTCCAGCTGCAGAGCAAAGGGCCCGGCCTTACTGTCTCCGTGCAAGTAATTCATGACTCTCGTTACCATGGTAGGCCCATGCCCCCTCGCATCTCATGTAGACACTTAGACGCTTGTACACGCACTAGCAGTCAGTATAGAATAGGATCTGTCCGAGAAGACCTTTCCTTCTAGATAATATAGTTCCTTAAACACAAGATATTAGATATGATTTGGGATTAGGTTGTCCTGACACCCCAGACTTTTGTCTCCTCATGTAGGGCTAAATGTCAAGTTCCCTTCACCCTCTAGTTACACGTCAATCACACGTCATGCGGCTGCGCGCGCATCTCTGCCATGTATTTTTGCCGACTTTGCAGGATTCTTTTATGGATCCACCCACTTGTGTCATCATCATAATGACGTTTTTAGTATACGCCTCTATGCACGCCTATTGTAACGCCTTTTTCATTACGTATGTGTATTCTTATCAGCTGTAACGCCTCCTGCATCTGTCTTTACTGTAATGCATTACTATATATATTATAACCTGTCAATAATGTATTGCTGATCCCTTCCTGAACCTTCGTGGTGACGGAACTCGATTGCCTGGTTCGAACCATCATCATCATTCCTTTGTAAGGAATAAATTCCCTATTATACCTATCTAGGGGGTGATTTCAACTCGGTGTTAGATGTGACCATAGATAGGTCTCACCCGCCACTGCCTGAGTCGGCGAGTGCTAGATTAGCGGCTAAGAGGCGAAGATGGCAATCAAATTGGAATCTAGTAGATATATGGCAGGAACAGCACCAGCTAGAGCGAGATTATTCTTATTATTCTGGTCTGCATGATTTGCATGTTAGGTTGGATGCGATGCTGGGCACTTCTGATGTCTGTGTGAAAGTGCAGCACAGTGAATACTTGGCCAAAACATTCTCAGACCATAACCCCCTGCTGATCCACTTGGGATGGCACAGAGAGCGGGCGCTGATTCCAACTTGGCAGCTGAGCCCTGAAATGCTGGAAGACCCAGTGTTCAGGGACGAGCTCCAGCAGGGGATCCTCTGTTACTTTAACCCCTTGCATGCCCGCCCCTTTCCCCGCCCAGTGCCGCGCCTTCCATTAGCGGGCGGAGTTCATGACGAGCTGGACTCGTCATGGGCACAGCGCCACCGCAGCCCATGACGAGTCCAGCTCGTCATGGGCACTGAAGGGGTTAATGAAAATGAAAATACAGCGACAACACTGGCGGCAGAATGGGAGGCATTCAAGACTGTGGTCCGAGGGATGTGTATCTCTAAGAAGGTGGGGGTACGGAAAATCCTACTTGATGATATCCAGAGAGCGGACGAGCGGTTGCGAGAAGCAGAGAAGCGTAGTCACACAGTGGGGAGGGATCAAACAGAGGTGGCAGGAGCGAGGGAGGAGGTAGCGTGGCAAGTTGAAAGGCTCAGGGCGTTTGATTATAAAGCATATAAAGTGCGTATGCATGATGAGGGGGACAAAACGGGTAGGTTATTAGCGTGGCTTGTCGTCCCTGATAATGGAGGAGCGCCAATCCTGGGGATCCGTACTCAGGTAGCAACGATGGAATATACCCAATGGGAAATCAATGACATGTTCGCGTGCTACTATGCCACGTTGTATAGTAGCCGGGGGGCGGCTGATGTCGAAGAAATGGAGAGTTATTTTGCTGGGTTGGTGTGGCCCCAACTAGAAGAGGAACAATCGCTAGCATTGGGGCAAGAGATATCGTTAGGGGAAATCAGGTCAGCAATTAAGCACATGGCCCGAAATAAGACACCGGGAGTGGACGGGCTACCAATTGAGTTCTATGCCACATTTGTGGATGTACGGGCCCCCCGGCTGCAAGCGCTGTATAAACAGGCCTGGATGGCGGGAGCGCTGCCAACCACTACTCGGGAGGCTATTATAATTCCCATTCTAAAGCTGGGCAAAGACCCGGCTGACCTAGCTGTGTATAGGCCACTCTCAATGTTAACGGTGGATTATAAAATATTAAGTAGGATACTTGCGACGCGCCTGCTCCCTTATATGGCCTCCTTAGTGCACAGTGATCAGGGGGGGATTATCCCCAAACGGAATACGGCCGGCAATATCAGACGTCTCCTGCGGGTTTTAGAGGAACACCGAGACACTACAACGGGAGTGGCGGTATTGGCGATAGATGTCGAAAATGCCTTAGACAGCCTGGAATGGTCTTTTTTACATTATGCGATGGGGAAAATGGGATTAGGAGACGACTATGCAAGATGGACTCGAATCCTCTATAATGGGGCCACGGCTAGAGTGTGAACGGGCACAACAATTTCTCGGGCATACAATATAGAAAGAGGGATGAGACAGGGCTGCTCTCTCTCCCCGCTGCTATTTGCAATGCAATTGAACCGTTAGCTATGCTGGCGTGCACGGGAAAGCAGCACCGGGGCCTAGTGCTACAGGGGGATGTGCAATAAATTTCGCTGTATGCAGACGACCTCTTAATGTTCTTGGAGGACACTGGAGAGGCTCTAACAAAGGTGAAACACCTGTTGACCGGCTATGGAAATAGATCGGGGCTGCGGATCAATTGGTCGAAGACTTGCCTATTCCCGTTGAAACCGAACCTACGTGCGCTGACCCAGATGCAAGGGATCCGATGGGAGGTACAGTGCCTGCCATACTTGGAAGTCCTCATTTATCATACAGAAGATGGGCTCCTGGAAGGTAACATTAGTCGGGCAATCCGTGGAGTTAAAGGGAGTATGGAGTTCTGGACTGCCTTGAAGATGTCGGTGGCAGGAAGGGTGGCTTTGCTAAAAATGGTAGTGTTGCCGAGACTGTTATATCTCTTTAGGACTCTCCCAATATGGATACCTGGGGCGATGTTCAAGCAGTTGAAAGCGATGGTGGGAAATTTCTTGTGGGGCACTGGTAGGAGACGGGTTGCCCTAGACACAATGATGCGCCCCAGAGTGGCCGGGGGTTGGGCGGTGCCCGACTTTGAAAGGTACTATCTGGCGGCCCAGCTCCAAGGGCTCACGCAGGCAGTGGCGGCGACGTTTAGAGGGCCCTACCCAGGCAATAACTGCTGGATACCGAGACATGTGCTCTCCTATATCCTGTTGGGGCAGAGACTGCGTAGAGATACTATCACGAATGAGGAGAGAACATTGCAACGTTCCTGGATCAGGAGTCACAAAAAACTTAGAGTGGAGTGCCCCTACGCACCTGAACTCCCGATAGGGGCGTGTACAGCGTTACCCCATGGGGGAGACTGGTCTGCATTGGGGGAATGGGAGGAGAAAGGAATATTTATGGTGGGTGACCTCTATGACGACGGTGTCTTAGTGCCGTTCTCGAGTTTACGAGATAGATATGATCTGCCGCGGGGACACTACTTATTGCACGCGGCACTGGTAGCGGCGATCCAGCACAGGTATGTAGCTATGGCGGCCGGCACGTTCAAGGCTGTCACGTGCCTTAATAGGAGAATGGAACAGGAAGGAAGGCAGCCGATGGATAGACTAAAGGAGAAGTGGGAGCAGGGCTTGGGGAGGGACATTCCGGACACTACTTGGCCCAAGCTAGTGGAAAGAGCATGGAAAAGTACGAGGAACGCTAGGTTTCAGCTAATACAATTTTATGTGCTACATAGGGCATATATGACCCCGAAGCATATTAAACAGTTTTTTAGAGTGGAAAAGGCTGACTGCCCTAGATGTGGGACGGAGGAGGTGGACTTTCACCATATGCTATGGTCCTGCCCGAATCTGACACTATATTGGGGAGACGTAATTACGGCACTGGAGTTGGCAACGGAGCGAACACTTAACAAGGACATGTGGGTGAGTTTGTTACATTGGTTTACGCATACCAAATGCAATAAAGTGACCAGCAAATTTATAGACTTGGGACTGATATTAGCTAAAAGGGAGATAACCAGCCATTGGAAGCATAGCCAGGGCCCTAGAGTGCAGAGATGGAAACACAAATTCCTTAAGTGGGCTGCGAGTGAAAGTGTGATTAAGCTACGGCTGGCGCATAGGTACCAGAAAGAGACAATTTTGGAAGTGGCACGTGCATGGGAGGCGCTAGTTGAAGCACTGCGCAGGGCTGACAGGGACCATCACTGGACCGAGGATCACGGGGAGCACCGGAGGGAACGCGGGGACTAGAAGCGCAGTAGGAAGAGAAAGTGCCAGATAACATAGGGATGGAGGCTGCACTGCAACGAAGGCACATTGTAGGCAGACACCTATAGGACAGATCACATTGGGAAAGGTGCGCTATGGAGGAGCACACTGGAGGGGGGGGTAGGGGTGGGAAGTACTAGTAGTTCTGTTGTTGGGGGGGGTTCAGGGATGCAGCTATTAGCAGGTAATAACTGTTGGGAGACTACGGGACACTGTAAATAGCTGCCTGGATAATAAAGTGTACGCTTATGTTTGAGAAGAGTAACAACTGAGCACATAAGGGACAGAGAACAATTAATAAC
The DNA here is from genome assembly GCF_964204655.1 of Triturus cristatus. Lineage (NCBI taxonomy): Eukaryota > Metazoa > Chordata > Amphibia > Caudata > Salamandridae > Triturus > Triturus cristatus. The sequence continues at coordinate 256,847,453 of NC_140593.1, read as the reverse complement.
TATGCACTGTATGCAACATATATGGATGTTAAGATGACGATTGTAAAAATGACAATAATAAAAAAGTTTTACAAAAAAAAAAAATAACACTCAGCATCATATAGACATGGCCTACTTTGAAAATCACCACTATAACATGTAAATGTCACTAAAATGCCTTAGACTCATGCTGAATGTGAAATACACTTTTTCAAACAATGGTTAAAGTGGGATAATTGAAACAAGCAAGTGACTGAACTAGGATAACCCAAATCCCTCTGTGAATTTTTGTGTTAATGACATGAGCAGTGACAAACAACTAAAGCAATCTGCAGCCAGGTCTAGAAAGGACCACAGCAGTTTATGTTTATTTGCTGAAAATGTTATTGAAGTTGTTTTCTTACGGCCGAACCAGGCCCAGGGTGTAGCCGAACACTGCATAGAATGGACTGGAGCATGAATAAATGTTTAATGTATATTAAACAATACTAAGTATCAAATATCATATTGCACCATGCTGCCATTTGAAGCATGATTTAGAGTAATTTATTAAATCAATTAAAAAGAATGGCTGGGAGTCAGAAAAACAACTGTCATGCAGAACCATGTCAGCAGTAGGCACTCGATCCAGAGGCCAGATTGTCCTTAAACAGAAAATTAAGAAGAAAACGAGAGGGAGAATATGAAAGAAAATCAATGTAAATTGGAAACAAACAAGAAGGAAAAAGGAGAGTTCGGCAGAGAGCCAGCAATTGCGGAAGATGCTGCTTTTCAAGGCCGGAAACCCTTAGTGTGGAGGTGATGAGTGAACAATGGGTGTTCAAGTACTTTTATGAATGTCTGGTGGGAGCTCAGGGGAAAGGAGTTCAAAACTCCTGGCTGTTGCTTTATAAGGTTTGTGCAACTTAGGAAACTGTGAACTATAAGCACAGTGGTTGACGTTTCAATACTTTTTTGACCCCCTGCTATGATTAGTGCCTCAGACAGGTAATAAGGAAAGTTGGCACCGTGTATACCGGCAGACCGCAGAATAAAGCTAATGGTTGTATCTGAATACAGTGTGGAGGCATTCTAAGGGGCATATTATCAAGAAACAGCGATAAAATTATTGCAGAGAATTCCAATAGAAGCCCATGTTCTGGTGCCAACTTGGACTTCAATGGGAATTCTCAAGGGCATATTATCAAGCCCATTACCGCCGCTTTAGCGGCAGTTTTTTGCCGCTAAAGCGGCGATCATTTTAACGCCGTGCTTGATAATATGCCCCTAAGTCTGCTGTCTTATGCAGCTTGTTTCTCCCTGGGCCATGATAGGGAGATGGGCTCTGCCAGAAGATTTGCTAGGTGTCACTCACACTCATGTTTCGTGTACGTTTGAAGTCAAACTCCCTTAGGTCCTTCCTTCATCTTAACTCACTCTGGGACAATGACTTGAATTTCTGTCCTACAGTGGTGCTCTGAGGCTTGGTTGCATGAGCAGCATAGAACATTCTCCGGTTGCGAACCAGGCATTTGGAGTGCAGAGACCGTATAGTACACTTTACCTGTCCTACCGCCACGATAAGCATAATTAGGAGCCTAACCGGCCTTTTCCAACAATGCGTTCTTTCTGATCCACACAACTATTTTGCATAACCTTTACTTGGCCTATAATATTTATTTTTGTTAACGGATGCTATTTACATCAAATGTGTCGACAATGATAAACATCTAACAAATTGGACGCTGACTATTCGTTTAATAAATACAAATATATATTTACATATTTGTCTTTTCAATATTTACAACATTTAAAATGTTATTTAGCCTTCTTTGGCACAAAACAATAAAACCTGGATTATACTTGGGATGACCAGACTACAGTTCCTGGTGTAGGGAAGGCTGGCTTATATTTAAAATTATGGATGAGTATATTTTTATTTTAATGTTAACAAGAGAAAAGCTTGATACTTCCTTTGAAGCGTTTAGCTCAGTTATTGATCTCTGCCCATTTGCATGTGTTTATTGTGCATGTCCCGCTGTAAACCTATTTAATAGCTCATCTATGCAGCAGAAGAGATTGCATGAGGAAGCCATAGAAAAAATTCCACCCCAACTCCTTTCTGCTGCCCTCATGCTCCCTCTGCTTTCCCCTCGACCTCCCCACCTTTGTCATCTGTCCCTTCTGTAATGTTTTACAGTTTCATATCGAGTGTTCCCACGTTGAACATCTCATTTATTTACTTATTCCTTAATTCGTGTATTTATTTGTTGACTGACATAATGTTAACTCCACCGAAACTGGTTACATACCATGTACAATTGGATTCGAGATTAACATGGCAAATAGGTACGAACACATTTCAATAGGCAAGAAAAGGTAAAGATGGATCAACTGGCCTACAGTGTGCAGGTCATGCATGCTTACAAGATATAAGTTTAGCAAAGTCATACAACAGTCGTGGTGAGTCACATTACAGGCTAAACATGTAGAGCTAAAACAAAATGGTGAGGTGTACTTTGTAAAGATGGTAACAAAAAACATTAATTGGTGACACCTGAGTGTGCAAAAGGTTTACAAGGTGCTGAGCAGTCAGAGTAAGTATGAAACCTAGTTGCTGACCAACCAAAACAAGTTAGCAAGAAGGGAAACCATCAGCCACACAAGACACAAAATAGTAATATACACAAAGTGGAGCTTGACATTTTAAGACCAACAGTTGAGCTTAAATAGTGCTGCGGAATCATCTTTAAGGGATGCAACAATAGAGTGCATATGGAGGTGTTGCAGCCTAAGTGGTAGAAACATTGGAAAACACAGATAACATGAATTACAAAGAAAGGGGAGCAGTGTGTAGTTTAACACTCAATTTTGCATGCAGTACCAATTTAAAATTAGGACGATCCTAGAGTAAGGTAACATTCCATAGGCTGAGTGAAGAATAGTTTAAGATTAGTCCACTAAGAAGGAGAGCAGAGGGAAAGGAACTGCATTACCAAGGTCTGCAGATGTTGAATGATTGCTCATCCAAACACAGATCTTTCCCAAAAAGCAGATTATTTGAGGGTGATTTAAACATCTGAGAAGGAGCAGCATCCTCAATATGAAGAGGGACAGCATTCCAGGGTTGCATTTGCTCCACACAGTGTACATGCCATGAGATAAGGCTAACGTCTGCCAGCTCCCCCAGGAGTTACCAATACCCGGGATGTAATTTACACTGCAGGGCTGAGTTAACACGTATTAAGACTCAAACTGAGGTTCCCCCTAGAAAAGATGAATTAAGAGTGGAATTTGTAATTGCACACCTGAGTTCCCTTGTCATTCCTCATTTAACCCAAGGACTCCATCTTCTTTTATTCAGGGCCCTTGAATGTACATGCTTTTATGCCATTTTGCTGGGTTAGTGGCCTAGTTCTCTGATCTGCCTGCCCAGCTCCTATTTAATGAGAGTCACAATGCGGACATGCATCGGGCACGTCGCTGGTGCGCCAAAGGCAAGCTCGTTTGCGCCTGTCCGTGTCCGGTACACAGCCAGGATAATTGGGAGATCACCACTATGAGGCTGAGTTATATTGGGAATATTGAGGGCTTGACCTTCTGTGTCAAGATCTCATCATCCTGCTCTTTGCCCAGGCGTCTACTATATAGGCATCCAGACTGCCCCTTTATCTGCTTGTCAGATCTTTGCAACACTGTTGCTCAGCTATCTTTACAATATGCAAATTTGACAGTTTTAGGAGATTTTAATCTACACTCAGCCGACCACAGCTGCTCCTAGCCGACCCAGTTTTAGATACATTAGATGACCTTAACCTCATGCAACTAGTTACTGCATCTACACATAGAGCGGGCCACATGCAGGATTTGATCTTTTCAAACAACCAAAATCTTAGGTTAGGGATTGCTTTGCGTCTGACTTGGATGGACCACTTCTTGGTACCATTTATTCTTAGGTCAGAGCTGAGGCCTCCAATACACAGGTTAAATACGGCAACTAGGAGAAACTGGAGGAAAGTTACCAAAGAGGCCCTTGGGTCTGCCCTTCAAGAATCTGTGCCACAGCTAACAGGGAATCCTGATAGGGATTCATCCTGCTTCAATTTATGGGTTATGACTGCCTTGGACACAGTCGCCCCGCTAATGCCAGCTGTATCCAATAGACTTAAACCTTCAGCCCCTTGCTTCTCTACTGAACTAAGAATGGAGAAGAGCCTCTGTAAGAAGCTTGAACGGTGCTGGAGAAGGTCTTACAATCCTGTAGGAAAAGGCATCTATAAAGAGGCTCTAAAAAATTTCACAGGCTGAAACAAAGTAAGATGAGGGAATACTTTGTAGGTCACATAAAGAATTTGGATAACTCTGCCACAGAAATCTTTAAGATTGTAAAAACGTTCACTATTCCAACAGCCACTGATGACATGTTTCTCCCCTCTCTTGCTCTTTGCTCGAGCCTGTCGGATTTCTTTGAGGAAAGACCCATAAAATCTTTACCTCTTTTTCCTTGGATGTAGAACCATCTGTTGATCTGCAAGCCCGGACCTCCGATTCCCTCACTTCCTTTTCAAAATGTCTCCCTATTTCAGCTGAAGAGTCTTTAATGGAGCTATCAAAGTGCAAATCTGGCTCCCCTGGAGATCCATGCCCGTCCCAGTTTTATAGTATGTTGGCCCTTTGGCTAAATCCCATATTAAACCAGATTTGGAACTCCTCCCTGAAATCAGGCATTTACCCTGCCACATGGAAACAGGCGTTCCTGCTGCCATTATTTTAAAAAACGGACTGACCCTGGGGTGCCCAGCAATTTTAGACCTATTTCTCTGTTGCCAGCTGCAGCTACAATTTTAGAGAAGGCAGTTCAGAGGCAATTGGCAGGTTTTATAGAAGCAAACTAACTTCTGCATGATTCTCAATCGAGTTTCCGAGCTGGGTATAACACTGAGACTGCTCTTTTAGAAGTCTCCTAATCAGTGAGTGAGTCTGTGGACAAGGGCTCTTGTGCCATGCTGGTACTGTTAGACCTGTCTGCAGCAATTGACACGGTTACAGATCCGATCCTGCTTAGTAGACTGAGTCTATTGGGTGTGCATGAGACGGCATGGTCCTGGCTGTGGTTGTTCCTGCAGAACCTCTCTCAACAGGTGTTTCTTCATCCTTTTTTATCTTCACAGAAACCTCTGGTGTGCGGGGTGCCTCAGGGTTCGGCTCTGAGCCCACTGCTTTTTAATATCTACCTCTCCCCACTGGCTACCCTTATTGAATCCTGGGGTGTGAAGGTAGTTTCCTATGTGGATGCCACACAGTTGGTATTCTTTATTAAAGAACATTCTGTGGTGGCCTTTCATAATTTCAAGCAATGCCTGAAAAATATGTTGGTCTGCATGAATGGGAACTGGCTGAAACTGAATGCAGAAAAGCCTGTGGTCTTGTTCTTCAGTCAGGCATCACCCCCTCCTTCAAAATTCTAGTGGCCCATGGAGCTGAATTCCCCCCCAATTCCGGCAGATTCAGCTAGAAACCTGGGACTCAGGGTAGATAAGGATCTATAATTTATAACTCAGGTGCGCCATATCTCCTCTACTTTCTTCTGGAAGCTGAGATCCATTAGGAAGTTTATATGCTTTTTGCCAGAGGAATGCTGTAAGATTACATTCCATGCTCTGGTGACTTCACAGCTGGACTATGCCAACAATTTTATCTGCGGCTACCTGCCTACTTGGCTAGCAGGCTACAAATAATTCACGATTCCACGGCAAGGCTGATTCGGTGAGTACCCCTCCGGAATCATATCTCCCCTTATTTGAGACAATTGCACTGGCTCCTGGTAACTAAGCCTGGACAGAATTTTGCTATGCGGAACTCTGCGAAGTGCAAAACAAACTCTGCCGCTAAGTGGAGCTCTGCAAGTGGCTGAGTGCGTTGGATAAATGCAGTTCGCAGTGATTTTCAGCGCTGGGTTTTTGACCGCACTGTGCAATTATCGTGAATGGCACCATGCACAGCGCAAGTGGGCACAAGTGGGCGCTGCTTCCTCAGCTTTCTCAGCACAAACGGACGGTTTCTCAATGCGAACGGTCGCGAGCATACGCGACCACTCGCAATGAGAAATCAAACCGCCCATGTTGAGAAATCTCACCGGAAGGTTGATTTTCCATGCTCACGCTCGCCAATTTGATGTTGACAATTGCGAATGAGAAAATACTTTGCTGGGAAGTGGATTATCCTCGCTCGCCAACTTGACGTTGATGAGCAAGAGCGAGAAACAAAACTCTGTATTGCGTTTTTCAGAACTTCGTGAGCTCCGCGTAAGAGGAGAGCGGAAAACTCCGCTAACTCCACAAGGAGAGCGGAGTTCACCGCCCAGACTTATTGGTAACCAGAAGGACAGAGTTTAAGTCACTGACCCTGGATTTTACAGCCACTAGGAACGTATGGCCTAGGTAGCTCAGGCAGAGGTTGCATTTATATCATCAGGAACGGATCCAACCACCTGCAGCTCCTTCGGGTTCCATGCTTTTCTAAAGTCCAGCAAGGTTGCAGGTCCTTTGGGGTAAACATAGCGAAACTCTGGAACTCTATGCCAGTCCATCTATACCTGATTGAGACTGAACTAGAGTTCAGGAGGGCTTTAAAAACCTGGCTCTTTATTCAGGCATAGCCTCTTGTCAATACTCTTGTTAGTCTGTTGCTAGCGCAAGGACACCTCCTTTGAGGTAGCTGCGCACTCTATAAATGTCTATACATTACATTACATTTTAGAAGGTGGAGTCTCCAGGTGATAGACACCACATCTTCTGAGTTGCTACAGATATCATAATTCCAGTGTATTAGGTAACTCTTTCTCTCGCCACGTCAAACTTAAAAAGCAAATCCTATTGAGAAAGATGGTGGAGTGTCTGTTTTTCAGGAAGCCGGGAATCAAATCAGGAGATAACTATTACCTCTACTACCAGTTTGTGAGGGAGAATATGTGTTTAAAATGTTTGAGCTTATGAAGGGGGAATCTGTCAGAATTTGGCATAGATTGGCTTTGGCTTGAGGTTTAGGATATCATCATAAAGAGAGCCCATAGATATGCAGTGGTAGCTACTTTTGGAGTGACTCCTGCAGTATTTATGGGTTGTAAGGTATTAAAGAATGGTTGCTCGGTCAGGGTTTGGGCTTAGGAAAAGAGATTTTGTCTTTGAGGAATTGCATTTTATGTGGGTTTGGTCCACCTATGTGTGAATGTAATGCAGTTAACACTTAATCCTAGATATGAATTCAGGGGATTCAGGGGCTGCTATATGACATATACCTTGGTGTTGTCATCCTATTGTTGAAAGGAGATACCACTGTCTTTAGGCGCTGTCACAAATGGTCCAACATATACATTGACAGAGTTGGGATTGCAGCAAATTTGTTATTTTAGCTGCAAACTACTTGTACACATGTATGAGAGAGTGTAGCTAGAAATGAGATACTAACAGCTTGGGCACAAATGAAGAGTCTAATATGTGAATAGCAGATTCCAAACAAATTTCTCTTTGGGGAACTTTACAAATTTCCGTTAATTGCAAACCTCATCTGGCAAATGTGCCTTGAAATGCCATAAACTATATTACAAATTGTGATTCATAGATTGGCAGAGAGGGACTCCATCACAAATGTGGAAGAGTACCTTGTATGCCAAATTGACAAATTGCCCTCGCGATATAAAGTGAAGCAGACTGTCATGTTTCTAAAGAAGTTCCCCTGCTGGCTCTCTTGGTGGAAACCCTATACCAATTGCCGGAATGCAGGTGAGGCTGTTGGTGTAGGTGCTTCATTGTCCATTCTATTGCTCTATTCAGAGTCAGGACTCTCAGGAAACCCTGGTGGTGCCGAAGAGAAAAATAAATGATGGCCATCCCCTTGAAGAAAACTCTCAGGGGATAGGGTCCATAGTTTTTAAAAAACAAACTCCTGATTTATGAGTTGTTTTTTGAAAGAAAAATAAAGTCAGGTGAGCAGCCGCCTGAAATATGGCAGCTGCTCAGCAAACCTAGTGTCTTCAGTGGAGCTTGGCTGCGGCTACACCGAATGCAAAGAGATCTCCTCAGGGCAGGCAGAGATTTCCATATACGGTTGGCAGTTGTCCAGCCATGGTGGTGGAGGTAATGTTCTCCTCCACCCAGATGGACAGCAGGCCATCTGCAGTATTCTAAATTAGTCCAGTTTTGTAAAGATTCAAAACATTTCACTTGGTCAAATTAAAAAATAAATTAGTCTGTGAGGAAATGCATGGTTAGTGAGGCCCATGATATCTTGAAAAAATTGACTGTATTTTGATTTACTATTTTTGACACCTGTTAAATGTGTTATTCTGAGGAAGAAATCTTCTAATGATTGAAGAAAATCCTGCCTTCCTATGAGTATTTACATCTAAAGAGGGTGTCTTTTCCTCTAAAAAAACAACAGAGATGTTTTTAACATTGGCTGAAAGTACTCTATCTGCTTTCCTTAATGTATTTTCAGTGTTTGTCAGCAACATATACCGATGCCATGAGGTCACTTGATAATGCTTTTGTTTTTTTAAACAAGATTTTACGTACCTGATGTTTGGTCAAGGTAATATACAATTTTAGTGCAGGAGGTTTTACAGTGATAGTTCATAGTGTGTGACATATTGAAAATATGACACTTCAGACAGTTCCTGAAAATGAATATAGAATGACAGTTTCAGATATCACACATCCATATTCTACATAGTTTATATACAGCTACTTAAAATCTCTGCAGTAGTAGCGAATAAGGTAACTCAGGACATTTTCAAAACAATAATACTATTGAAAGATGTCCTTTTAGTAAATGCAAAATAAATATGACATACATACATTAATGTTATATGCATTAAACACTGTCATGAGCATGTAGACCTATTAGTATTACAAAACCACATTATCAAGTTTTTAGGGTAGCAGGCAATCCAGAAGAGTATTAATCCCACAAAAGCACTGATGGAGGGTATGGAGGTAATTCTCAAAATTATTATCAGAATTATAAAATATAATCACCAAATCCTCATTTTTTTTTGTAAAATGTGGAATTCTGCATCCCCTGTATAAAAAAACTGCCTCTAATTTCCTTATTACAGGTTAGTTGTGATATCCATGGTAGCTTGTAAAAAAGCAATAAAGAAGCTTGTCATCTGTAATAACATTATATTTGAGTTCTGACATCACAATGCATACTACGATAGCCAGTAGCCAAGGTGAAAGCAGGCCAGGGAGCTTAATCAAAGATGAACTTTAGAAAATGAAATGAAACCTCGCTATTCCTTATTCTGCCTTATTTTTGTAGACAAACACTGATAAGCAGAAAGGAGATATTATTATTAAAACATATTTCTCTGCATGTTTCCACACATTCTGAGCTACATGATTTTATTTTAAATCTGATTGTAGCAAACTGATACTAATATAACTTTGCAAGACATATCTAACTGCTTTTTGCCTTGTTTAATTTTGCTCTAGGGATTCTACTTTTATTCTTCGAAAGATCCTATCACTTTCATATGAAAAATCCACACATCAAAGATTTAGTCAATTGTGGGAAGTCTGGTGTGACGATGCATTATAAGGAATAAAGTTCATCCTGCTGTACTGTGAGAGGCTGGCTTGGTACATGATGCACACTTTTGTAAGTGGGCACCCTGCACCAATTCAGAAAACCCTTATGGTGATTTTAGTGGTCTTAGACAACCTTAAAAAGCTCACCAAGTAGTAGCTGTGGAGATCTGTCTTCGGGCTTAGTTCCAGAAGGAGTGTAAAGCAGCGTGTTTTACCAGAACATAATCTTATTGATATAGATTAAGAGAAAAGGGACCACACAGTGTATTTATAAAAATATGTATTTATTATAAGACACTCACTAACACATACAGATATCTCCTAGCTGGAGATATACACAATGCACACAATACTTTTCAATAGAAACAGGTAAATAACACAGAATACACAGTGGTCACCAGGGGGAGACCAAACCATATACTAAAATAGTTGTATGCAAACTACGACTTGAGTCAAAACTATTCGCAGAAGACGTAGAAATGCTGGGGACCAAAAGAACCACCCAAGGTGAGTATCTAGGAGCCCCACGGAGGTTGTGTGCAGAGTGGGAACACGACCGCATTCTCAGTACAAGTCAACACGGTAAGTCACAGTTGAAAATTTAAAGAAGATGCACCCTTCCTAGTGGACCCTGTGGAAGACAAGAGGTTGGAGATACACCCCACCCGTGGATACCCTAGGAACCAGAATTCCTACACCAGGGAAGCTGAGTGCATATGTGTGAAGTGGCATCAGAAACAGGTGTCAAACTCAATGTGAGACTTCAGGAAGATGCCGCTGCTGGAGAAGGTGAAAGTGTCCATTGGAACCCAAAGGTGGATTCGAGGTGAAGAGTACCTGCAAGAAGAGGGACAGACTCTAGGCCACTCAGGAGTGACCACGTAGCCCAGACGTCGAGTGCCAACCAATGTCGGGTGCTGCAGGAGAGATGACAGTGACCTTGGAGCTTCAGCTGTGAGGATCAGGAGATGCTGTGGAAGACCAGGAGCCATTCATGAGCTGTCCCACATTGGATGTCGAGAGTGGAGGGGTCGGTATCCATTGGGAGCACCAACAAGCCTTGACAACTGCAAACCACCTGAAAAGTGAAAAAGGTGCAGTGTCAGGACCAGCAAGGTCCAGGTGACTCACCACAAGCAGGGAAGTCAGGGCGGCCCGAGCAATCAGGGGAGCCCACACAAATTAAAGAGGAGCCTCAACAGGACCCACAGGCTAGAGGCACAGGAGTCACAAGAGGACCTCAAGCTGCTCACCAAAGATGCAGGCCCATGGTTCAAGTGATGTGCTGAGGATGAAGATCTTGGTCACAGGAGGTGCTTGAGGTGGGGGGCTACTTGGAGCCCGAAGATCTTGATGGAAGGAAGCCAACAAGCCTTTGCAACATCAAGTCAATGCTGTGCACAGGGGCTCGTTCTGGCGACTCGAAAGAGGGATACTGGCCTCACACTTGGTGAGAGGAGAGGACAGGACTCGGGGGATGTGGAGAACCACCACCTGAGTTGCTGAGCCTTTCGGAGTCTGTGGGAGCCCAGGATCAGACCAGTCAGCTTTGTTGCTGTGCCTGCAGATGCAGGGATGTGACTCCTTCAATTCAAGGGAGATTCCTTCAGGTGTCTTGGATGCCCACAGGCCTTGGAAGGTTCCTGTATGGAACAGGCATGGACGTTGCAGCAGACAAGCAGGGCGACGAGATCAGGAGCAGCATGATTCTTCCTGGTTGCAGCCTTGATGCCCAGAGCAAAGTCCAGTGAAGTCCAGAGTGCCCAGAATGTCGAAGTAGAAGTGGTGTCTCTAAATGAATCTTGTCCCACGATGAATCTAGGGACCCACCATCAGGTAAGCCCTTAAGAACCCTAAGGAATACGTTTGGAGGATCCAGGGTTCCCTCCCAGGGGAGGGGTCAGACAGTGAGGAGAATACTCCCATGTCCTTTGTCCAGTTTCGCACTTGAGTGGGAGCCAACGGCTTCCTGAGCTGGTTTGAACTGGACTATGCAAGGAGGGCACCAAATGTGCCCTTCAAGCAGACTGAGTGGTGCTGGCAAGCGCTCCCACCCGGCCCCAATACACTAAACCCTGTCTGGGAGGTGGTTATACCTCCCTGTGACAGGACACCTATTGTTCTGCCTTCCCCTGCTCGAGCTTGACTCAGCAGCATGAAGGCAGAATTGTGTCTCTGGTCGGCAGCATCCATGCTGTGCTGTCCAGGTCTAGATGACTGGTACCGGGAGCACTGAAGGCCTCCCGTAAGAGCTTTTCAGTGTATTGAATCATACCTCCCATACCGTGTATGGTGTGGAGGTATGTTTCCAACATGTTTGATACCAAGTATGATGCTGTGCCCCTCTATATTTTATTTGGCTGTCGCACTTACAACCCGGGAGAATGGACTCCGTAGGCTGTAGGGGTGTCCTGCTCATGCAGGGGCACCCTCGCACTTAGAACTGAGCATCCTGCCTTCAAGATTGAAAGGCCTGCTTTAGTGGTGACTTATAGGTTTTAAGTGCAGTGATCTTAGATATAGGGAAACCTATATCTTTTGTAAGAGGTGCTAGCACCAGCTTACACAGACTGCAATGGCAGGGCTGTAGTTACAGTTTGAGTGGTCCCTCATGGGTGGCATATCGCATGCTTCAGCCCATGGGGGACCCCTGGTGTACCTACGCCCTGGGTAACTTAGTACCATATACTAGGGACTGATAAGGGTACACCACTGTCCAACCTGGGAGGTACCTAAGTACTTACTATTCTCAATTTAGGGGAGAAAGCACAGAGACTAGGGTCTTGGTTAGCAGGATCCCAGTCAGGCTAGTCTGAAACAGCATAGCACCAGTCAAAAGGTGAGGGGAAACAATGCAGAAGGATCCTACCTTCCTACATGTACAATATAAGGATATTGCAAGTCACCTTAGAGTTCCATGCAAATATAAAGGAACTCGGCCATCTGCCTCCTTCCTCTATATTGTCTTGGAACTCATCTGTGATTTTAAATGCCCTTATCATGTACAACAGGGGGTATTTTATACATAGGCTTTCCTGTTTTCAGTTTCTATTTTTGGTAAATTCTGGTGGGGTTTTTCAGTGTTTTTAAGTGGTTATCAGTGGTTACACATTCTCGTGCCATTAAAAACTACTGAAACATTGTTTTTCCGGTGTTTATGAAACGTTTTGCTTTTATTATTGCTTGTTTTCTGCACTGATAGCGCATGGAATATAGACAGTGTAAGTATAGTGTATATCAGGTCCAAATAGATTTTTGCAAATTAAACCTATTGTATTACACCATACAATACTTCAGTGAGTCTTTGGTCATGTGCGCTCACTCTTTCCATCCCATGTAAACTTCTGTGAAAAGGCCCTCTCAACATTGGCACTTGAGATGAGCAACACCAAAACAGCCAGTACTCAATTTGTTAACTCTGGCCACTAACATAGCTGTCGATGCCAATATTGGTTCACTTGAAGATTGCAATTCTCAGGGTAAGCTCTGCAACATTTGCGCTGATCTGGGCGCTTATGCCCTCAGAGTTATTGAAGCGGTCAAAAATGAAGCAGCACTTTTGATACTACGGAGGAAACTCCTCTTTACGGAAGGGATCTAGAACAGAGTACCACTGTGAGGTTTCATTGACTTCAAATGCCATTGGTGGTGAAGGGACATTTCTATGCATCATTGCAAGCCATTTCTCATACATTGTAAAATAAAAGTGCCTGAATTACTCTTCACCATTGCTTTGCTTACCAAGTGGCAAGCACACTAACATAGAATATGTTGCAGTGCCAAAGTCACTAAAGGTGTCATTCAGCCTACTCTTAAGGAGATGTTTCACATCTACACTTGGCAGACAAGGGTGTTTTCAGACTCTAGTTTTTTTATTATGTCCACTACAGCAGTTATGTTTTCCTGTAAAAATCTAAGAATGCAGTACAGTGTACTTTCTTTCAAATTACTATCAATATGTGACCAAAGATCCTCACTTTTCTTGCCTTTGGCATCATCACTCAGCAAACATTCTGTAAACTGTTGCCACATGGATAGTATAGCATTCATAGCCCCTTGGACTGAGAATCATCATCTAAGGGATGCAGTTGGGATGACTCTTTCTTTGATGCCACACAAAGCACAAAATGATAAATATTTGCGTTTTAGTTCCTGTGCATTAGAAAACAGTGCACCAGAATGGACTAAAAAGTCAAGAGCATTCCCCATTAACTCTGAAGATTGTAAAGATGCTTTCAGCATACCATCTAACAAGTGGCAAGGATCTCTTACAGGGAAGCACTTCAGCTCAGGTATGAATTTTGACAGGTCATCACACAACATTTTTATATACGTAGCTGAATCACTGCAAATACAAACAGTATCACTCCAATCTTTGTAGAACTTGGAAAGAACCTTTTTTGCAGAACATTCCAAGTGACACTGTGTTCCATGTTTTCCAAAAGTCTGGTGTCATGTTTTAACCACTATCCCAGATGCTTGGTGATAGCGCTCTTTTCACATATACTTGTCATAATATCTTGCATTTAATTTTTTAAAGCCTGAGGTGTTGGCAATTCGCCTATTATCAATACTGACTCACTAGAAACTGGGGGCTGATGTATTAAGGGCTTTTACCAATTCTCTGTGGGTAAATGTGATGACACATACTAGGAAATATTCTTATGAAACCAGCCATTTTACCAGTGAAAGAATCAAATGCAGTCAAAATATCAAATATGATTTTGATATTTCCTGATTCTCTACAAACAAGATCTTAAATATGCTTCTAAACCCTGCATCTTTAGACCAAAGACCACAAAACTGTAAAAAAACAAAAGGACGAAGAAACAATATTTTAGTGGCATCCCTAAACAACCATACTCAAGCAGAATAATGTTAGCCCAGACTTTCTTACTGCTAGCTTGTATAACAAAGTTTCATTGTATTGGTCCCTTCAGGAAGAAAAACAATGACTTCTTCACTTTCTTTTTCTTTTATTTGAATGGCATTTAGTTTGTGGTTGTGCAGGTGTTTTTTTCAGTGTTTATATGTTTTACTGGTGAGGGCTATTTCTCTTTCAGTAGGGTTTTATCAGTTATTATAGGTTTAAACCTAAAACCGGACAGCCTTTTATACAATATATATCCCTTATATAATCATGGAGGCCTGCTATCCCTGTATAAAAGTCACTAATTTCCTCATTAAAGGTGACTTGTGATGTCTCTAGTCGCCTGTAACAAAGAAATGCTGTAGCTGCTTAACTGTAATATGTTATTACAGTTGGGTAGTGACATTATAATGCTGCTACCAGAGCCAACAGCTAAGGTGAAAGGCAGGTCATGGAGCATCCTTGTAGCTGCACTTTAACAAAGCAATGAAATCTTTACATATTTATGAGTACACGTTTATTGTTTGCACTCCATCGGTTATTACAGCAAAAATAGAGAATATCTGCTCTTATCTACATACCATGAGTGTCATTATTGTTTTACTCTGACTTACATTAAAGAGATTCTAATACCTTTTTGCAACAAATTAAATAACTTCTTTCTGGAGTCTTTAAGTTTGAACTAGAATTTACTTTTATTCTTGATGTTTTCAACCATACCAGATTTACTCAACGGTGACACAATGCAACACAGCAAATGAAGTTGCTGCACTATGCTAAAGGGAGGGAGCAGATATGCACCTTATCTATTAAGATATGGGCCAGTTCTATTCTCTCATAGCACTGGCTCTCTTCTGGCTTCTGAGCACCATCATAGGCACCCTTGCACAACAATGAACGGATGCGTGTGCTGTGGTCGGACTAGTTTTTATGCAGGAAGGGATTCCGTCCTGCACAAAAACTATTCTTAGAGGATGATTCCTCTTTGTAGGTGTGCTGTACAATGCAGCACACATGCAAAGAGGATGAAACACGGAGAAATAAATATATATTTCCTTGTTACACCAGCCTTGAGTAAGCACCATTCTAGCGCAAACTCATTTTTACTGACTTTCGCAGGACATTGCTGTCAGGATTTGAGAACTCCAAAGCCCAGAAATCATCTCAACAGCTACGCCCGAATAAATGAGGGGCTTCTAAGGCGCTGCGCTAATAAAAGCACTCAGTTGTTTGCGCAGCACACAATGCTGTTGTTAGGACTTGGGGACTTCTTAATCCAGAAAACATTTCACTAGCTAACCCCAGGTGAAGGAGGGGTTTCTAACGTGCTGCATTTCGAAAATGTCTGTTATTCCCACAGCGCGAGGCACATGAGGGATGTACCCGTTTGAGGCCCGTGCAATGAGCAAGACTATCTGTGCCTGTCCACCTGTCCACGCCCGAATGAGTCCAGACCGAGCCACCCCTCTTTCTTCTGTTTTAGGCACCTGGAGCGATAGGTAAGCAGAAGTTAACTACACCACAGGTTCCCTCCAGCTCTTCCCAGAACAAGGCCCAGGAAGGTGGCCATGGTAAGTCTACTATTCTGTCTTACCTCTCCTCAGCCATCGGAGCCCTTAATGAACATAACACCAATGTTAAAGAGGAGCTGGAGTCATATAGAAGGTCAGACACAGTAGCAGTGTCAGATAGCTTACCATCTGCACCGGCTAGGACTAGTATTACATCTTCAGATCAGTTGCAAGGGAAAGCACCTGCTGTCACTACTCAGGACAGAATTTTTAGAGATACCAGTTCTAAGACAGTGCATTAGCTCAGCTCAGACTTTACCACTGTTCTGGATAAGGTGAACCTGGATTCTCATCCCCCAGCAAAAAATAGGAAAACAAGTTGGGAAGGGCCCTTAGGGCAAATAATAGAAGGGGACTTTTCCCCCAATCACACCCAGTTTCATAGGGTTCTTTAATGGTTCAGCATTCTTCTATGTCCCAGAAAATGCCCAATTCGTACCTCTTTAGAATCAAAAGAAGTCTTGTCCAAGGGCTGTACAGGAGGTTTGAGTTCAATATCAATTGTCTCAGTTGTTTGAAGCATACTCGGTCTCCTACGGTTGATTCCTTTCAGTGTCAACAATGTCTCCTCAAGTTTAAGTCAGTTGGGAGAGGTATCTCTCTCTCTGGCTCAACTGAGTTTAGGTTTTATAGTTTAAACTGTCGTTCTCTTGTAAGACATCATGCTGAGATATTTGACTTTTTAACAGATGAATCGCCTGTTGGACTTTTTTTGACTGAGATCTGGTTAACACATGATTCTGGTGCAGAATCCTGGTTGGCACTCCCCCCTGGCTATATTATGTACCAGCTTGATAGACCTGTTAATCGTGGCGGAGGTATCGCACTGATCCTCAAGGAGCCTTTTTCAGGCAGTTTTAGGAAGGAGGATATTCCTGAGTGTGAAAGTGTGTTTTTTCAAATCACCCTCAACCACAATTTTACGGTTTCAGGGCTGCTTATATATCGTCCTCCAGGGTCATCTAAAATATTCAGGGAAGCCCTTGTGAATAGGGTTACCATATTTGCTAGTAAATCAGCTAATTTTAATATCTTGGGTGATTTAAACCTTCATCTGGAAGATAGTGGCAAAACAGATATTGCCAGTTTCTTAGGTGACTTAGATAGCACACACGTTGCTGGCCATCCGCTGGATCCTATATATTCTAATTTGAGTTCTCTAACGGTGTCGCCCCCGCTCCCTTTGGTCTGGACAGACTATTTTTTGGTCCCTTTTTCCCTGCCAGGGAAATCTGTTCTGAGCCGTTCTCGGTAAGTGATGAAACATCCCTGGCATAAATGGGATGTTAGTCAATTTTCGGACTCTCTGTTAAGTCTCATGCCACAGTTTCCTTCTAATATAGAGACAGCTGATATGCTCTTTCAGGACTGGCTGATCCAAGCCCTAGATACCTGTATTCCTGCTAATTTGAGCTCAAAGAAGAAACAAGGGCCCTCTAATCCCTGGTACAATGAAACCTTGGCTAAAGCTAATAAGATCTGTAAGCAATTGGAGCGTACCTGGAGGCGCGTCTATGACATGGAAGCAAAAATAAATACCGTGATTCAATTAAGACGTACCATAGGTTGATCCGGAAAGCTAGAGCTGAATACATTGCTGCAAAAATTGTGGAGAGCAATAATCCTCCCAAAATGATCTTTTCCCTTCTTAAAAAGATGCAACATTCTAATGTGAAAGCTTATCCACCAGTCTCCTCCAATACTCAGTGCGATGAACTTGCAGGGTTTTTTGTGCGTAAGGTGGAGACTATTTATAACAACCTTTCAACTGTTAGTCCCCCCTTTGTTATTGTCAACATTGATCGAATAGATGAGCTCGAGGATAGGCTAATCATCTCTGAACCAACGTTGTGTTCTTTCCCCTCACTTTCGCTCTGTGAGACTGAATCTCTTTGTCTTAAAATTAAATCAGGCTCTCCAGCCGATCCTTTGAGACCAGATCAACTTGGTCAGGTTCATAATTCCATTTTACCAGTGGTTAGGGATTTGATCAATTTATTATTGTCTTCTGCATTATTTCCTGCAACATGGAAACATGCAAAAGTCATACCTCTCTTAAAGAAGCCTTCCTTAGAGCCCTCGGACCCAGGTAATTTTTGCCCGATTTCGCAGCTTCCTTTCTTAGCGAAGGCTACAGAATCCTATGAAAATACTGTCTTGGCTGAATTTGTTGAGCATAACAAAATCCTTGACTCCTCACAAAATGGTTTCCGTCCCCGCCACAGCACCGAGTCGGCGCTGTTGGCTGTGGCCGAAGATATCCGTAGCAGCCTAGGTGTCAGCCTTAATTCTTTTGGATTTAAGTGCCGCTTTTGACACTGTTTCCCATGACATCCTTTTGTGTAGACTGCAGGATATCGGGGTTAGGGGGCCGGCCTTGGCCTGGTTTCATTCTTGTTTGGAAGATAGAACCTTCCAAGTTGTTGTACCCCCGTACCATTCGCAGGTGTATGCCATTAAGCATGGAGTCCCACAGGGCTCAATATTGAGCCCAGCGCTTTTTAACATCTATGTCCAACCCCTAGCTTTGGTAGCAAAGAGTAGAGGGTTGTCATTGGTATCCTATGCCGATGACACCTAGCTAGTTATTGCTTTCTCTAAAAAATGCAAAAACAACCTCTTTAAATTTAAAAAGGATTTGTTAGTAATTGCTGATTGGATGACAGCAAACTGTTTACAGCTTAATGCTGCTAAGTCAAAAATTCTTGTGCTAGGGAGCGATAGGGCTCTTTGGTCAGAACATTGGTGGCCTGACAAACTCAAACCAGCACCACTGCCTAAAGAAGCGGTTAAGAATTTAGGTTTTTGGATAGACAGCGATCTTTCGTTTAATACCCAATCCAAAGCCTTGGCGGGGTCCTGTTTTGGACTCTTAAGGGGGTTGAAACCTCTGCTTGGATATTTTGAACCAAAAATCCACCAAACCATTCTTCAGGCTACAATTTTAGCCAGGTTAGATTATGGCAACTCTCTTTATCTAGGTGCTAATAAATCTTGCATTCTACGTCTCCAAAGAATTTAGAATGCGACTCCCCAAGTCATGTTCGGTATCTAATTTTTTGCCTAAACTTCATTGGCTGCCAATAGTTAAAAGAATTCAGTTTAAGTCTCTGTGTGTAACCCATACAATTTTGACTCAACAAGGCCCTCCAATTTTAGGGGATCTGGTAGTCCATTATGTTCCAAATCACCCTCTGCGTTCGGCCAACTTGGGTTTGGTCTGTACCTCTCGATTTCAGAGAGCCAGAGCTGGTGGTCGCTCTTTTAAGGTTCAGGCGGCCAACCTATGGAATTCTCTTCCGATTTCCATTAGAGAAATTCAGAACCATCTGGCATTTTGAAAGGCCATAAAGACCTGGCTCTTTCCAGCGTAACTGTTTTGTTTACTTGAGTGGTCTCTTGAAACTTGTTCTTTAGGTAGAGCTGGGACACCCCGTTGCTGGGGCAGCTAAGCGCTATATAAATTAATTCATAAATAAATAAATAAATGATTCAGACACCGGTTAACTTACCCTGAGGCAACCCCGTATATTGTTATTATAAGTTAAGTCTCACCACCAAAAACTGGCTTGAATGAGTCCTTTGAACAACTTTATTAAAAAGTGAGCCATTGGTTAGGGAGGCGTGTGGTTGATGGACCAAGACTCTCTCAAAGCATTAACATGTTCAGGAGGATTCGCTGGTTTAGGAGCAGCAGGAAATGTTTTGAGGGGGACTGGGTAATAATCAATTTCAACCTGAATGAGGTGGCAGGTCACTTGTTGACTGTAACATCTTCTTTTGAACCGGGTCCTGCTTCCTCTTGATAGCTGCTCCCATTTGTTTTTTATATGAACCACTAACAGTACTCCTTGATACTAGGGGGCACACTCCAACTTTGGAGAAGAAGTCAAAGGAGGCCCCTGGTCATTTTGCAGTAAGTTCTTTTAATAGGTTTTAGCCTCTGAGCTGTTTGGCGAGCAGCGACTGACTCAACTTGGATTATGGATGTGAGTTGTTATCTCCCGTACCTGGAAATTGAGTTTCTCGTCCTGTCTTGAGGGCAATTTCAGCCCTCAGTGTTATTAGTTGGAATGTGGTATGGTTATCTAGTAAATTCACAATGAAATTTGGATTTCTTTTTTCAAGCACTTAGTCTGCCTGCAAGAAACATGGGACACTTCAAGGAGCTTCTTTAGAAGCATGTAAGTATAAATTCTAGCTCCGGTAGTGCAAAAGGTGGTCTTTTATTCGATTAACTTCCTTATTGTTGAAATAAAGGTTTGATGACCTAGTAACTGCTTCCCTTAACCACCAAGCCATTATGATCACTTGCCCTAAAATGTTTCATGTTTTATTGTTGAATTTCTACAGTGCTAATCCCCTTTGTTCAATATGGTTAACAAACATTCTTTAAATTCATATCTCAAAAAGACAGTAGGCAGTACTTTTTCATCATTTCAAATCCTATTGCTAGGAGATTTCAATATTCATGTTTGTGGGAGCATCGAATAGTATCCCAGGTTTCCTTCTGTAGGTGGGACTGATTCTGGATTGCACGGGCAACATACTATCACAGGGGATTTTCTAAACAACGATTTCTGTAAATGTAATCTTGTTTTCCCCTTTTGTCGTGTAGTTCCTAAAAATACTTAGGATCTGAGCGTTTAGATAACCAAAACTAAGGGTTTGGTGTCTAGAGTGATTCCGGACAACCCCAAAAGAAATGTCAGTCTTTAGACAAGCTAGCTTACAGTGCCACCATAAGCCCCCTAACTTTACCAAGGAGCAAATAGTTTCTGGCAACTATCGAACATGACAACCCTTGATACTTCAGGGATCGTGGAAAGAGTACAGTACTTTTCGCTCAGTCAATCGTACTCACTTAGTCTCAGAGAGATACACGGAAAAAACAATGAGGACATTTTCAATAAGCATTTATTGAACCAGCATCATTCTAGTATAAAACATGTGAGCTGTGACAATCATTAGACAGAAGCAAATATAAAAGATTACTAGCACCAACAGAGTAAACAAAAGGTAGAATTCTACCATGGTGCTAAGCAGTGATTATAAGTAGGCATATAAATATGACAGTAATCAAGGGTACTTCTACGATGCAACCCTACCTAAGTGTACCTTAGTGTACCTAGCATGTATGTGGATGTAAGGCCAAGATTCCCCTAGGAAAGAGCCAACCGCATTACCTGATGGGAGAGAATGAAGGGCCCCGTCTTGGTCTCAAATTGGACACCCCACAAGGGATGTCAGACCACTGCGTGCTGCAGCTTCTGCATGAGGGACCTCAGTGTCAGCGTGGAAGCTTCTGCTCTGCCTCTCTAGTGTAGGTATGGTTCTTTTATACCATAAAAATAGCCTTGGGGTTCCTACCACAATCAATATGTTGTGAGTATGATTATGGAAATGAGCCTAAATCAATACCTGCAATTATGCAAAGTAGTTTGTTCACCATAGGATGAAGATGAATATGACTTTTTTACAGAGTATGTTAATCCTGTTATGAACGTCATGTGCAGAGGACTTTTCTATGAATCCTAATGCATAATAAATTAGGCTAGTTTCATGGAAATTGAACAACATTTATTCAACACATACCTGGAAAAAAGGTCAGTGCTAGAACTGTTATGCAGAGCAAGGTAGTACTAATCTAGGTGAAAGGTCATTTGCTACTTAGGCCTAGTTTGGGGTACATAACACTTTGACAAATTTAAGGCGTGCTTTGGATGGCTAATTTTATACCCTGTTTGTGATAGGAATTGATTGTCTTTTATTCTTCATTTTATTTTGGATAGTCTAATGAGTATTATGCACAGTGTTTTATGGATTGTACTTGTATGGGTGTGCCATCGTAGGTATTTACTTGATTGTTTAATGTTTTACTATGTGCATCTTGATTTAAAGATTAATTGTGTTTGCATTATAATGTACGTATCTTTCATGGTTAACTTAACTTTAGCCCAGTAAAAATTATGAAGATGACTTTAGCAAATTTGGATGTGCGTCGGAAGAGAAGGGTGGATGCACTCAAATGCCCATGCTCCACCCATGTGACCTCTTCCAGAGGCAAGTTAACACAATGAAGTGCTGTGCACTACGTTGTGTTACTTTTTTACCCCCAAAACCACGTCAATTGGGCTTCACGTGGCCTAGTAAATGGCAAAATAGATTTTGTGTTGGGCTGCATCAAAAAAATGACACAACACTGACATAAAATCTTGGTAAATTTGAGTCCTAAGATTTAAGTGATTTGAGGGAATGGTAATGGTGTGGCCATGTATTATAAGGAAAAAGACACCCTTTGCCAAACATCTCAAGGATATTGTAAGTCACCTCAGAGGTTCCACGACTTTATCATGGAACTTGGCCTTCAGCCTCAGTCCTCTATATTGTCATGGAACTACTCTGTGACTTGCAATATCCTTATAATATACAACAGGGGTACTTTATCCAATACATCCTTAAATTACACAGTGTGGAAGTGCCCATTGCAACGGTTTTATTACATGAGCAAGAAGAAAGTCTCACATAGAGCCCAATTACTGGCTTGCCCACACTTCCCCAAGTTTTCCACTTTTCCTCTGTCTACTTTCTTGCAAAACATTTTCCCATAAAAACTGGCAGTGCTTTCTCTGAAGAACTAGTTACTTCTGAAATGGATGTGCCATTTTGTTATACTTTAATTTTTAAACAACTTTTTGCTACTGATAATTTGGATGGATGTTGGCAATCGGGTTGTCCTCAAAATACCATAAGGGGCACATTATTCTTGGTCTTAACGTGAAAACCCACATTCACATAACTTTGTGAACTCTGAATAGTATTCATAGTTTTCTCGTGACTAACAGGAAGTTAAGAGTGAAACATTTGCACACACTTAGTCCCTCATTATGAGTGGCCTCTTGATTTCAAAGATCCCAGTAACAGCTGTTATCAGCCCCATTGGAATTATGGGATCCGTAGGAACACCACAGATCTCATCATTTTAAAAAATAAAGTCCAGAAAGGCCAAACCGAGAAATTGCAGAAGGAATTGAACATGGAATTACAGATTTTCTGGTAATTCATCATTTCTTAGTGGAACCTCAGGGTCTAACTCATAAAAGGCAGCATTTTCCTAACCCCTGGAGTTGCCAGTACCCCTTCAGTGTTAGGAAAAATCTGGCCACAGTTAATGAGGGCCTTAGATGTTACCCCAAGCAGGATTTACATACAAAGCAAATCCATCAGATTTCAAGTTCCTCAAGAAACTATAATGTGAATGTTAAAGACCTCCAATCATAAAAATAAGAGTAGGACTTGGAAATCTATAAACATTTCTAACGTAGAATCAAAATAATATATACTATCATTTGAACAGCTTCATATAATGCACCATCTGATTCTGATCATTATGTGCAGTAACATTTGCTTATTGAAGTGACAATGGGCATAATAGGGGGTTAATATCGCAAGAAAAAGCATGAATGTTCTTCCTCACTGTTAGAAATGGGGGTCTCTAGTTGGCAATGATTTGCACCTCTATCCAAATGAATGAATGAATGAATCTGTATTTATAAAGCGCATGGCTACCAAAGGCCTCCCAGCGCTAAGACGAAGCCCACGATCAAGGACCATCTTAAGGAAAGAGCAGGGTCTTTAAAGCTTTCCGAAAGGACGAGTGGCTAGTTTCAAGCCGGATCTTGTCAGGGAGTAAATTCCACTTTTGGGAAGCGATGGTAGAGAACATCCGGCCCCCACTCCGGGCTCTCTGTACTCTGGGGATTATCGCTAGATGCTTTGATTCCGACCGAAGAGTTCTCTTAGGGAAATAGGGGGAGATAATAGCTCTTATATTAAGAGGAGCCTTCAGATACATTACTTTATGCGCAATACAGAGAGCCTTGAACTGTATTCTTTCAGTCACAGGAAGCCAATGCAAAGCGGTAATCAAAGGACTGGAAGCGGTCCTATAGGGGGCCTGCATCAAAGAACGGGCCGCACAGTTCTGGACCCTCTGAAGCTTTTTTATCACAGAACTGGGGGCACCCAGATAGAGGACGTTAGCATAGTCGATTCTGGACAGAATCAAAGCCTGGACCATCAATTTTCCAGCCTCAAACGGCAAAACTGGAAGAATCTTCCTAATCATTTTTAGGATTCCAAAGCACGTGGCTGCCACTTTTTGTGCTTGCACACTGAAGTCAAGTTTATGGTCCAACCATACTCCCAAGCTCTTTATATGATCTCTAGGCGTGGGCATCTCCCCTAGGCACTTTGGCCAAAGAGCCTTGGGGTTGAAGTTGATGGGATTCCCAAGGAACATAAGCTCAGTTTTTTCGCCGTTCAGTTTGAGGAAGGAGTTATCCATCCAATTGGCGATATGCTCCAAGCAATTAGCCAGACCGAGCTGATCCTTGTTCAAGTGGTTTAAGGAGACAATCAGTTGTGTATCGTCTGCATATGAGACGATCTTAACCCCAAATGGCCTAACCAACTCGCCCAGAGGACGCATATATACATTGAAGAGTGTGGGGCTCAGGGAAGATCCCTGAGGAACCCCACAATGCAGTGGCATTCTTACAGAGACCGAGTCATTCTGAAAGACTTGAAATGACCTATCCCTAAGAAAAGACTCTAACCATTTAAACAGAGCGCCAGAAACTCCGATCTCTTTCAGTCTTTCCAGCAAAATTGAGTGATTGACAGTATCAAAGGCCGCGCTTAGGTCCCTAGGAACCCTTCCTTCTAGTCAGGAAAAGGGGATACACTGCTGAAATAACCCCTGCTCACCCCCTTGGTAGGTTTGCACAAGCAGTCAGGCTTATCTCAGAGGCAGTGTGTAAAGCATTTGCACATAGCCAACAGTATTACAGTGAAAACACTACAAAAGGACACCACACCAGTTAAAAAAAATATTCAATATTTTATAAATTCAAAACAAGACCAAAACGATAAACATACAACATATAGTACTTAAAAATATGCACTTTGCCAGAATAACCTTGAAAAATGAAATTCCTTGAAGTCGGTAGCTCCATCCGGTGCTACCGCGGTGCTGAAAACAACAGAATCCAACAGTTCTGTCTAACCGCATTGGTCGTGGTGTCTGCAGACTCTTAAACAATACCTTTTCATTGCGTCCGATCACGTTGGTACGGGCTGGCCGTGGCAACCATCGCGGTTGCGAGTTGAAGTGTAGCGGTGCGGCGTACAGTGACCTCAAGTCGTGGTGCAAGCACGGTCTCACCGATGGTCGTCCAATGGCATCGTTGAGACTAGGACTGAGGTGCAGAGTGAGGCAGTGCCTGTGGCAGTGCTGACAGGTCAGGGTGCAAGCAACAGTGCCGATTGATGGTAGCTGGTGTGGGTCGGCCCAGACTGTGGGGTGGGACAGGGCGATTGGTTGTATAGCTTACGAATGGTGCCCCTAAACCACGGTGTGGTCACGGATGTCACCGCCAGTAGGCAGCGACATCATCGATTAGAAAAGAGGGGCAGAGTGAAGTGATGTGGTGCGGAATGCAGTGCCCACAGGTTGCGGTGCAAGCAGTGGCTCATGGCAGCGGCGGTCGTCATCATCAGTGAGACCAGGGTTGCTGTGGGAAGTGCAGCAGTGCTCTCTGCAGTGCTTTCAGGATACGGAGTCTGCAGCGGTGTTGGTGTTGGATGCTTTACCCCTCTGTGACCACTGAAACCACGGTTCCAGTGGCAGTGCCCAGAGGTAGGTGAAGTCCTTGCTGTCCCTGAGACTTTGTGAACAGGAGGCAATCTCTATTTCAATGTCATGCCTTTAGAGATACTCAGCAACTAGTAAAAGAAAGCTCAGTCTAGTCTTTTCACCTCCCAAGCTCCCAAGGTAGAAGCAGCAACTGCAGGCCAAGCCAACAAAGCAATAGCACAGCAAAGGGGGCAGTACTCCTCCTGGAAGCTCTTCCAGCTCTTCTTCTTGGCAGGTTCCTTGATTCCAGTGAGTTCTCTGAAGTGTTTTATCTCCCTGAGACTTCCAACAGGGGGCAAGCTCTACTTGAAGCCCTTGGAGAAAACTCTAACAGCAGGATGGTGAAAGTACAATCCAGTCCTTTCCCTGCCCAAGACAGAAGCAGCAAGCAGCAGGCCAACACTGCAGAGTACGCAGCAAAGTGCAGTTCCTCCTGACAGTTTTCCAGCTCCTCTTCCTGACAAGTTCCTTAGTTCAGCAGTAATCTAAAGTTCTGGGGTCTGGGCTCCAATATTTATACTCAGTTTCTCGTTGTTCTTTTGGGCAGAGAGTGTATGTGCTCAGCCCAAACCAGTTCTGTCCTCTCTGGTCCAGCTTCCCAGCAAGAGGTGGAAGGGAGATCTCCTCCCACCACTCTAAATGCAGATCAGGCCAATACGGTTGCTAGTGGAACTCCTCCCACTACTCTAAATACATCCCAGGTCTATTCAGCCCAGCCCTGACTCATCCAGAAAAGGCAGGGCACATCTCAGCACACCCAGTGGATGTCTACAGTGAATGCACATCCCCAGCCCCTGTCACTCCAAAGCCAGACAGTCAATCCACAGCCCAGCAGAGGCACACAGAATGTCTAAGCAAGAAAATACCTACTTTCTAAAAGTGGTATTTTCAAACACAGAACATAAAAATCATCGTTCTAAAAAACTCATTTTTATATTCTGAGTTCAGGCATACTAAACCCCATTTCTCCATCTTGTCCCAATGGAGAGATATGCTTAAAAGGTGTTGTAAGTAAACTCCCATTCTATCATATGGGACAGATAGCTTTTCCATAGTGAAAACAAAAATACACTGCAATTCACCACCAGGACATGTCACACCCACCAGTACATGTCCTACCTTTAATATACACAGCACCCTGCCCACAGAAGTACCTTGGGTCTTCCTTAGGGGTGACTTACAGGTAAGAAAAGGGAAGACTAGGGACTGGCAAGTGGGTGCACTTGCCAGGTCGACATGGCAGTTACAAACTGCGCGCAGACACTGCAGTGGCAGGTCTGAGAACCCTTTTGAAGGGCTGCTTGGGAGGGTGGCACAACCAGTGCTGCATGCCCACTAGCGTTACATTGATTTAAAGGCTCTGGGCACACCTTGTGCACTTTACTAGGGACCTATCAGTAAATCAAATAGCCAAATATGGAAACACTAATCCATAACCATAATTTACATGGAGACCATATTCACTGCTAAAGCGCCCATAGTCCTAAAATCCAACCAAAACAGGGTCAAAAACAGGAGGCCAAAAAGCAAAAAGTCTGGGGGTAAACGCGCTGAAAAAGCACGATATAACACTCACTATACATCATAAAATGGGGCTGACATTATTGACATGTTATCCCTGATTGCTGATGTTACACATACTGCATTTGGTATTAATAAGTGCTCCATCAAATGCTTCACCACATATTTACCACAACCTACACATCAAAATGCAAAACATTTGCTAGTAGCATCCTTCCATAGGCGAGACCCATATAGGCGAAACTTGTTTTAACACAAACAATGTGAGCAGTCAGTGAGGAGGAAGGTGTTGATTCATATGTTTTTTAAAACTTACCAGTTATTTTCACATGCGCTGATACAGGAAGTGCAGTATTCACAGAAAGGGCCGAAGCTTCCAGGTTCAGAACAAACACAGTAACCACAAGTGCAAGTACCTCGTCCGCTGCAGACCTCTCTGTTTGCATTCATGCATTTTTCTTTTGAAGATGAACATTGGCACCGGTCACCATCCCAGCCAATCGAACATCTGCAGTTACCATCTTCACATTCCCCTTTGCCTGCAACACCAAATTTTTTTTTCTATTTAGTTAAGTTAAACTGCAATCTGTTAAAATTAATGTTAATATCATCAACAAAAGCATTATGGGACCGGCTTACAAACACATTTACGAGTTTAGGATGTAGTTCTACAAGAGTATTTTGACATACTCTTAAATACCTTCCTGAATAGGTCATACAGTGGCCTATTTACAAACGGCATTTTGTTGTATTGAAAAATGCTATTCACAAACTTCTGAATGTAAATTTCCCCCTCTTCTTCTCCTATCTTTTCTATAGGGAAATGTTAGAACTGGGTTCTCTAGTTGACAGTGGTATGCACTTTGTCTAAGTAGGGACTCTTCTTTCTAGTCAAGGTAAGGTGGATTACACTTCTAAAATAACCCCTGCTCACCCCCTTGGTGGCTTGGCAGGAGCAGTCAGGCTTATCTCAGAGGCAATGAACAAAGCATTTTCACATAACACACAGTAATACAGTGAAACCACTGCAAAAGGACACCACACCAGTTTTAGAAAAATATCCACTATTTATCTGTGTAAAACAATTCCAAAACAATAAAGATCCAACATACAGTAATCAAAACACGAATAATTTAAAAAAATAGACTTAAAATACAGTTCCTTGAAGTCAATAGCTCTTTCCAGGGCTATCTTGGAGTCATGAACAAACAAATCCAACAGTTGAGGCTGACAACAGTGTCGCGGGTCAGCTACGGTGTTGGGACGACCCGCAATACAGTACCTTGAAAATGCAGGGCGTCGTTCACCGTGCGATGAGATTTAAAAGGGCAGCATTGGGAGACGTTGTTTCGGAGGTTGTTACAGGAGACATCGGGCCCTTGTTGTCACACATGTTGCAGATCGAAATCCTTGAGGTTGAAGTCAGGAGCGCAGGCATTGGCAGGCGTCGGGGATGCGGTGCAAAGTTGAGCGATGCTGCATCTTGTGCCCTCAGGTCGAGTTGCAGGCAGTGGCTTAGTGAAGGTATTGAGCAGTGTCAGTGAAACCAGGGCCGCAGTGTGAAGCAGTTCACGGTGCAGGCAACGGCTGCATCCTTGCTGAAGCACTGTCATCGGTAGATGATCTGGAGCCGATGGCGCCAGCATCAGTGGGCAATTACTGCGGTGTGAGACGGGGCGGTGGGTCAAGTAACTTTCAAATGGTGCCCCCAGGCCATAGTGAAGGCAGCGGCATGGAGCTCGGTGTGGAGCATCGTCATCATGAATACCAGGGCAGAGATGTGGAATGAGGCGGTGTGCTGCCCTCGGGTCACAATGTAAGCAGCGGCTCAGTGGCGGCAACGGTGAGACCAGGGTTGCGGTTAAAAGTGGGCGGTGCTCCCTGCAGTGCCAACAAGTGACGGAGCCGGCAGTGGCGGTGTTGACAGCCTCGGGTTGCTTTTTCTTCTGAAGCAGTACAAAACACACAGTTCCCAGTGCTGGAAGCTGGTGATCTTGAGTTCCTTGCTATTCCTGAGACTTCCTGAGCAGGGGGCAAGCTCTGTCTCAAGCAACCTCTTCAGGATAACACAGCAAAGCACACAGCAAAGTAGTAGTTCCTTCTGACAGGTTCTCCAACTCTTCTTGTTGGGAGGTTTCTTAGTCCAAACAAGTTCTAAAGTTCTGGGGTCAGTGCCCAATATGTATACTATTTTCCCTTTGAAATCTAGGCAGCAATCCCTCTTGCTCAGTAGAAACCAGTTCTGTCCTCTCTAGTCCAGTTCCTCTACAGGAGGTGGATACAACATTGAGCAGAGCAGACCCAGCCTATGTAGGTGCTGCTAGTGAAAACACTTCCCATAATTCTAAAAGCAGAAAGGTCTATTCAGCTTGGCTATGAGTCACCAAGGTAAGGCAGAACACGCCTGAACCCCCCTTTTGATTATCTAGAGATAATGCACATTCCCAGCTCCTGTCACTCTAAAGACAGACATTGAATACACAAACACAGGATGGTTAAGCAAGAAAATGCCTTTTGTACCGCTTTGTTCGCCATAAGTTGGCAGGGTATGCTCAGACGTGAGTCCCTTGCTCACTTTGCCACTGGATTCAAGCAAGCCTGGCTGAAGACGGCTGAAATGCCAGAAACCGGTCCTAGGAAGCTTGTTTCCAGTCCAGGGAAGGCATGGCTTGGCAGTTCGGGCTGGACTGTTCCCATGAGGCATAGGGTCAGACTGATTTGCATATGGCCATGTCTGAACTGGGGTGGCAGAGTGGGCTAAAGAACGGTGATGGATCAAACCCAGATCTGTTGACTGGGTGTGAGTGTTTGATTGGTTCTGATACTCCGTCCATCACCACCCCTTTTGTACCACTTTCCAAAAATGGCATTTTCAAATACACAATTAAAAAAAACACCTTTACTTAAAGATGTGCTATTAAATTCTGTATTAAACAACAGGAGCAAAACCCATAAACCACGTTGAGATTTGGGTAGGTACGTGAAGCAAACAACAATTTCTCAACTGGTGTCATTAGCCAGGACAGTTAGGCAAGCATGTGCAATACATTACATGAAAGAAAGGGAGACTCTCGGTAGGTTTTTGTTAAGAATGTGCACATGGCATCATATATTTTGAAACAAACTCAGACAAGGAAAAAAGGAGAATTACAGTTGTAACAGCACTGTAGGCAAAATCAATTTGCGTGAACAACCCGAATTGTACTTGGTGCTCAATTGTGTTTGTGACACAACGGGTGGCGACGCAAGTGACAATGTGATATCAGCAAGGAATGGCGCAAGGTGCAGAAGTGAAAGTATGTACAGTGAATATGGTGTTTCAAATCAATAATTCACAATCTTTTTTAGAAAATTTGAAAACAGTTTCTTTTGAACCACATGAGGGAAGCGCCATCAATTGCGCTGACAAGTCGACGACGTTTCGATCCAGTGATTTAGGATCATCTTCAGGACCGGATTGGCATGGTTTGGATGGTGCTGTACAAGGAGGGAAAGGAGAAGGGTAAGGGAGGGGAACGGGAATAGGAAGGAGACGCGAGGCAATAAGTCAGATCGGTAAGGGGGTAAAACAGACATGCGGGTGAGAGTGAGGAGCTGGCCATGGCAAGAGGCTGGTGTCTGCTGGGTGTATAGTTAGTGCCGCATGTAATTGGCGGACTGCTCGTGCAATTGTGGCTGGAGAGGTTGTGATGACCCCAGGGACATACTCCCGTGTTTGCTAATTGGGTGGTCTGCCGTGATGGGGAAGAACATGGTGGGTGAGGTAAGGGGTGGGATCGGTGTAAGCTGTCAGCGGTATGCTCACAGGGCGCAATGGAGGCAAGCGTGTGACGCGCGCCTAGATGAGTGGGTTACCTGGAATTGTAAAGAAGGCCGTGTCTAATGAGACATCGGCGCTGCCAGAGGATTCAGCATGTCAACCAGTAAATGGTATGTCTGCGGCAAAACGAGCGTCACCATTAATCCGGGATGGGGGGAGGGGGTTGGGTGAAAAGGGGGAAGGCAGAGCACTATACTTCTAGTGTTCGGCTTCCACTGATCGCAACACGATCCTGTCTCCTGAATTGCCCGGGTTTAACTTCCATGCTCGTTTTCCCCACAGATCCCGAGCTCTCGCTATTGCCGGTCTGACTCTGATTTCATCTACATCACCGATGTCCCTCCCAACACGGCTCCTTCTCAAGCCATTAACCTCCCAATCCAGGTAGTGGACGCGTGTTCTCTACCCAACACACTTGCTCTGCCTTCCCCCTTTTCACCCAACCCCCCCTCCCCCGGCTTAATGGTGACGCTCGTTTATCCTCAGACATACCATTTACTGGTTGACACGCTGAATCCTCCGGCAGCACCGACGTCTCGTTAGACACAGCCTTCTTCACAATTCCAGGTAACCCACTCATCTAGGCGTGCATCACATGCTTGCCTCCATTGCGCCCTGTGAGCTCACCCCCCGACAGCTCACACCGATCCCACCCCTTACCTCACCCACCTTGTTCTTCCCCATCATGGCAGACCAGCCAATTAGCAAACACAGGAGTATGTCCCAGGGGTCATCACAACCTCTCCAGCCACAATTGCACGAGCATTCCGCCAATTACATGAGGCACTAACTATACACCCAGCAAACTCCAGCCTCTTGCCATGGCCAGCTCCTCACTCTCACCCGCATGTCTGTTTTACCCCCTTACCGATCTGACTTATTGCCTCCTAAGCATCCCATCCCTCGCGTCTCCTCCCTATTCCCATTCCCCTCCCTTACCCTTCTCCTTTCCCTCCTTGTACAGCACCGTCCAAACCATGCCAACCCAGTCCTGAAGATGATCCTAAATCACTAGACCGAAATGTCGTCGACCTGTCAGCACAATTGATGGCGCTTCCCTCATGTGGTTCAAAAGAAACAGTTTTCAAATTTTCGAAAAAAGATTGCGAATTATTGATTTGAACCACCATATTCACTGTACATACTTTCACTTCTGCACCTTGTGCCATTCCTTGCTGATATCACATTGTCACTTGCATCGCCACCCGTTGTGCCATGAACACAATTGAGCACCAAGTACAATTTGGGTTTTTCACGCAAATTGGTGTTGCCTACAGTGCTGTTACAACTGAAATTCTCCTTTTTTCCTTGTCTGAATTTGTTTCAAAATATATGATGCCATGTGCACATTCTTAACAAAAACCTATAGAGAGTCTCCCTTTCTTTTATGTAATGTATAGCACATGCTTATTACATTCTAGGCTCAGAGAGTTTAAACTCAATTTCTCCTTCAGTCCCAATGGAAAGTTACACTTGTAAAGTGTTACAAGGCACTCCCATGTTAACCTATGGGACAGACAACCTTTCAATACTAAAAAACGAAATTGGCAGCATTTCACTACCAGGACATGTACAACACACTACTACATGTCCTACCTGTCACATATGCCGCACTCTGCCCAGGGGCCTACCTTGGGGGTGACATATGTAAGAAAAGGGAAGGTCACTTGCCAGGTCGACATGGCAGTAAAAACTACACACAAACATTGCATTGGCAGGTCTGAGACACCTTTGAAAGCTACTTGTATGAGTTGCACAACCAGTGCTGCAGGCCCACTTGTAGCATTTGATTTACAGGCCCTGGGCACAAACAGTGCACTGCACTAGGGACTTACTAGTCAATCAAATATACCAATCATGGAAAACAAATCATAACACAATTTACATAGGATCATTGCACTTTAGCACTGAATAGCATTAAAAAAGTGTGCAGAGATTCTAAACCAGCAAAAACGACGAAGTCCAGCATACCATCAAAAACAGGGAGTCAGACGGCTAAAAACAGGAGAAGCACGCCAAAAGGTGCCAGGGCTACCGGGAAATCATCACACATGTCAGTTTATCATATAGTAGTAAATGTGGGCGAGACCAGGGAGTGGGGTGGAAAAAGGGCATACCTACTGATAAATAGGAGGGGTTTAGGGAGGAGTAAGGATGAGTTTAGGGAGGACTAGGGAGGGGTTTGAGGAGGGACATGCACATACACACAAAGGAGCAAGTCTATTGCTATTCATAAACTGCCCTTCCACAGTTACTATAGCCAAAAAAGGGGTTCAAAGCAGTAGTAAATCACTTACATTTCGCAGCTGGAGTAGGTCAAGCACCATACATGACCTATCACTAATACTGCAACACCCTCCCATATAAAAAATAATGGAGGTGGGGACTAAAAATAAAATCCCATAGGAAATAACGTTAAAAGTAATTATTTTAATTATTTAAAAATGAAAATAAATATAATTTAAAGTAAAAAACATCTAAAAATTAAACACATTTATTAAAATATTTTAACAAATATGTTTGAATCTCTACATTAATTTAAAATTAATTTGTAATAAACAATAATTAAACTATTTTTAATTAATTCTAAACATCACTTTTAATAAGTATTAATGCATGATAAAATTCAATTTTATTACTTTTTGATGGGTATTTATTTTTTAATGTTAACTTCAAAGAATATTTTTAATTTCATAGAGATAATGAACTAAAGATTATGTTAATAGTGCTGGAATGTTTTTAAGATTTTGGCATACATTTTAAACAAATACTCTAATATTTATTTTAGTTAAATAAACGTTTTTTTATTTTTCCGTTCACTTTACCATAAGAACACTCCACAGTCAGGCTCCATATCTCCCTATGGTAAAGTAAAGAGAAAACTTCAATGGCTGCTTACAATGGTTAGACTAAAAGATCAATGGTGCATTTGTTTTGGTGCTTATACATGTTGCAGCACAGAATGGATAAGCTTTGTGGTGCTTTGCATTAGTTTGAGTCAATGGGTATTTCATGTGTGGTACATGTGCATTCTCATGAAGCCACCTATGGTTTTTGACGCAAAGTCTTATCTACTAGTAATGAGGTACCCTTACAGAACAAAACATATGATAGAAATGACGTTGACACCTTTGCAACTTGGTGAAAAGTTGTGTGCTCGGCAGCCTGATTGTGCACCAATGCTAAAGAGAGAGAAAGACAGGAGCACATCTTAACAAAAATTGTGTTTTCCTGCTCCCTCTGCCTCAAGTAATGCCACGCAGCAACATTGGTTGATGCTCTGCAATTTAGAACATCTTTGTAAATCTGGGACACAATTTTATGTTCCTAGATAGGGCCTCATTAAACGTTGTCTCTTGCTATAACCACAGGGGGGCGGGAGAGTACTGCCCAAGGTGACTACTACATATTTCCTGGTGTGACAGGGCACATAAGTATCAGGTCCTAAACTCTGAACCCGATAATTCCAGGCCCAGGAATAGCAGTCTCAGACTCCATTGTGAAGCTACAAGGGCCAGCTGTGGAGAGCAGAAAAAGTTTTCCCCAGTTAAAGTAAAAGTAAACCTTTCCCTCTGTTGCCCCCATCCTCTTTCTACTCCACTAGAGGCAAAATAAGAAGCTCCCAGAGTATGTAATACCTGCTCCAGTAGGTGGTTAATGTTCACAGATTTCAGCTCTTTATTTACCCATGCAATGGAAAAAACACTTAGGGGTATATTCACAAGAATGTGTGATAACTTCCGCAAGAGTAGCGTAACGCAACTTTCAATATCGCAGCCCATCGCAGGAAAATAACCCGTGACACCGTGGGATTCACATCAAGGTGGTAGCATGCGATAGTCTGCCGAAACCGCGGACAATGTCTGCAATAAAACCACTTCGATGGAGATAAAAATACAAACCACAACACCAAAAAACCTGCAATGGGCCAAAGCGTGCTGAGGAAATCAGCGATAAGCAGCGCCAGGCCTGCAACACACACCTGGCAGGTGGGAAAAATCTCCATAAAAGCAGAAAAAACACCCACACACAAACTGACCAACACCCAAGCACCATGGAGGCTGCTGGAGCAGGCGCAGAGGACAAGCGCAACCCCACAAGCACCCCGGACAACCAGCCTTGGACCACGGTGACAGGGAAGGGCAAGGACAAGAAGACAAGGAAGACGAAGTTCAGTCCGCAGGCAAACAGGATCATAGTCACGGAGGTGTTGGAACACCATCAACAACTCTTCGTCACCTCCAACGTGTCACTGGGCACCAAATCTGCAATGTGGCGGGACTTCGTCGACAAGGTGAATGCCGTCGGAGAGCACAAGAGTACAATGGACGAGGTCAAGAGGTGATGGAATGACATCAAGCGGAACACTAAGGAGAAACTCTCCGCCAACCAGAAGGCAGCAACGCAGACTGGGGGTGGGGGCCCAGCGCCACAGCTGGAGCTGGATGACATGGAGGAGCTGGTGTCGACAGTCATCAGTGTGGAGACTGTGGCCGGAGACAGGGGACCGGACACTGCTCGACAGGACACAACACAACTGCAACAGGGTGAGTGACCACCAGGTAATGGGGGGATGGGTGGAGATGGGCACAATGGCACACATGCACAATCAAGCTGAGCACAGTGCACACCCACAAAGACTGTGGGTCATCGCCCAGATCTACAGACTGTCACAATGTACAATGCCATGCTGTCTGAATGTCAACCTGTACCATGAGTCTACAAACATGTGGACACATTGTAATACACCATCTCCCCTTCACATCGCAGGGGCACCGTCAGCACCTCCTGCAGAGCAGTCCCAGCCACTCTTCATGGATGACGAGCAGGACAACGCCAGCATCGACGCCCAAACCATCCAAGACATCATTGACCTCATCCGTCACTCACCTCCAGGCTTAGGGCAGCCTAGCTACATCGATGAGACCCCACCCACCACCCAAACCACCCAGCAGGAGGCACCCACAGCCTGACATACTCCCAAGATCTCCAGGAACAACACATGGCCTTCCAACGCCGTGTGGTGGAGTGCCAGATGGAGACGACTGAGCAGGTGCTGGTGGGCTTCTGCATCATGGCTGCCAAACTGGATGCCATCCTTGGGTGTCTATGTCCGCCCCATGGTCTCCAACGAGCCCTGACTGACATCGCTGGATTCATGATGCGGAGAGAAGAGCACCTGTCCGCTCAGAGTGGCTCCAGCGATGCCAGCCTTGAGCTGGCACACATACGGAGGCTCATGGAGGACATGGTGCAGATGGAGGCAGAAAGGATGGCAGCCACCGCTGCACATCATCGAAATGTAGCTGGGATCTATCATGCCCTACTGACCTCCACCATGGCATTGCTGCCACAAGGCATGGTGCTGATGAATGCTGCTGTGCCCACACCATCCACATCCTGGTGTGTCAGTGCCTCCCAGTGAGGCAGCCGGATCCACTCCGGCCCAGGATGTGTCAGTGGCACACAGTGCAGCAGCCGGATCCACCCACGCCCCTGATGTGTCAGTGGCACACAGTGCGGCAGCCGGTTCTGCAACACCCACAGGTGGGGCAGAGCACACACCCGGGGACGAGGATGTGGATGGGACTGTGGTCAGAAGGACCAGGCACTAGCATTCATTACCGCCACCTGGCCTGTTTCTGCTTGGTCCCACACATGGCCTCATGACTTTCCACTGACCCACGATACACTCTGATGCACTCACCTTGGACAGCGACATGGACTGCCACTTCCGGATTGATGCCCAATGACACGGCAACCAGGCTGTGGACTGTACCCTTCACTTCAGCAGGACTTGTCATCCCCAGATGGACTCTGGCTGGCCCTCCACAGGCCCATATTGTGTAGTGTGCTGGCCATTGCCCTGAACCGCTTCAGCTGCATAACTGCACTGGATGTGCAATAAACATCGATTGACACTCTGCTGTGTTATGTCTATCATCAGTGATGTATGCATGTGTGGATGAATGTTGAGACAGTGATTTCCCTTGCCTTAATGATGCGCATCCTGTGGGATGCCAGTCAAAGGGTACAACATTGCATTTTGTCTACCAGGTCCCATGGACACTACAACTGGAACACACGCATCACTCACTTCCTTGTCTGGACATGGACTGAACAACGCACAGAGATCAAATGTCATTGTGGCAAGCCCTGTGCTGGTCCGGCATATGGCAGGCCAGACCCCTCCACTTACGCTCCAAGGGGGGGCCCTCATTGCCACTCGTCGCAGGCTTACTCGCTGGTGGTGTGCAGGTCACTGGTCTAGTTGTCAGCATGTCACAGCCACTCCCTGAGAGCAGGTTTGCACGCACACCACACCTATCTGGCACAGGTGTCACATGCCATGTGACTCCACCAACATAAGGGGCCGACGACGTCACATTCTCCTCTGCCCGTGGTGACTGGATGACAGATGCCACGGTTCCCAATCATAAAGGACACAAGAGTTTTGTTGTGCACAGGGTTAGTGGGATCCCAGGCCTGCGTACGGCATGGGCCGACCACCATGTGGCGCTGACTGGGGTTGCACAGGGTTAGTGGCAACCCAGGCCTGCATACGGCATGGGCCGACCACCACGTGGCGCTGCCTGGGGTTGCACAGGGTTAGTCACACCCGGCGCATTGTGGCAGGCACAGGCACCCCGCCACGGGATGGTGACTTTTGGTGCACTGAGTCAGTGGCACTTTGAGCTGCTGAGCAGGTGGGCACCCTGCGATGATGCCCCATCCTGGTGGTCCGGGCAACTCAGGTTTCATGTGCCCTGCTGGACCGCAGTAGAGGCCAGAACCAGCAGGCAGCACGGGCCTACTGCCACGTGGCCTCGCTTACGGGTCACATAGTGGCACCCTTTGGGCTGATCGGGTGTGCAAAAGACACACAATTGATGTATGTAATGCTGAACAAAGCAAAACTGAGCAGGTGTGCAGCCTGCGATGTTGCCGGGTGCACTGATATGTCCTGAGCCATGGAGTATTCAAGACCCAGCAACACATGTGAGACCTGGTGGCCTGCGGAGCGTGGCTGCATGGTGTGGAGGGTGCCATGTCCGCGGGCCCCGGGCTTGTGGCTTGCAGCGGCACATGGTGGGACATCCAGTCTACACACCGGTGGCGGAAGGTGAGCAGTGAGGCCTGGGTGGGCATGGGCGGGCATGCTCCTTGCCCGGCGGGTGCCTTTGTGATGCCTCTGCCTGAGTGTGCATGGGCGGGCAGGCACTGTTGTCTTGTGTGAGTGTGTGTACTGTGACAGTCATGTATCTGGACTCTGTTTCAGATGACAGCTTTGACTCAGATGTGTGACCTAATGGACTGCCCTACATGCCGGCAAGTGGTTGGAATCACACCGGTGGCAGCAGGTGAGCTGTGTGGCTTGGGTGTGCAGGGGCGGCTCTCTCTCTTCTTCTCTCTCTCTCTCTCCCTCTCTTCTTCTCTCTCCCTCTCTTCTTCTCTCTCTCTCTCCCCCTCTCTTCTTCTCTCTCTCTCTCCCCTCTCTTCTCTCTCTCTCTCTCTCTCTCTCTCTCTCTCTCTCTCTCTCTCCCCCTCTCTTCTTCTCTCTCTCTCCCCCTCTCTTCTTCTCTCTCCCCCTCTCTTCTTCTCTCTCTCTCCCCCTCTCTTCTTTTCTCTCTCTCTCTCTCTCTCTCCCTCCCTCTCTTCTTCTCTCTCTCTCGCCCTCTCTTCTTCTCTCTCTCCCCCCTCTCCTTCTCTCTCTCTCTCTCCCCCTCACTTCTTCTCTCTCTCTCTCCCCCTCTCTTCTTCTCTTTCTCTCCCTCTCTTCTTCTCTCTCTCTTCTTCCCTCCATCTCTCTCCCCCACTCTTCTTCTGCCTCGCTTCTTCTTCTTCTCTCTCTCCCCCTTTCTTCTTCTTCTCTCTCTCTCCCTCTCCCTCTCCCTCTCTTCTTCTCTCTCTCTCCCCCCTCTCTTCTTCTCTCTCTGTCTCTCTCCCTCTCTCTTCTCTCTCTCTCTCCCCCTCTCTTCTCTCTCTCTCTCCCCCTCTGTCCTTCTCTCTCCCCCTCTCTTCTTCTCTCTCTCTCGCTCTCCCCCTCTCTTCTTCTCTCTCTATCTCTCTCTCTTCTTCTCTCTCGCCCTCTCTTCTTCTCTCTCTCTCCCCCTCTCTTCTTCTCTCTCTCTCTCTCCCCCTCACTTCTTCTCTCCCTCTCTCTCCCCCTCTCTTCTTCTCTCTCTCTCCCTCTCTTCTTCTCTCTCTCTCCCACTCTCTTCTTCCCTCCCTCTCTCTCCCCCTCTCTTCTTCTCCCTCTCTTCTTCTTCTCTCTCTCCCCCTTTCTTCTTCTTCTCTCTCTCTCTCTTTCTCTCTTCTTCTCTCTCTCTCCGCCTCTCTTCTTTTCTCTCTCTCTCCCTCTCTATTCTCTCTCCCTCTCTCTTCTTCTTCTCTCTCTCTCTCCCCCTCTCTTCTCTCTCTCTCTACCCTCTCTTCTTCTCTCTCTCTCTCCCTCTCTTCTTCTCTCTCTCCCCTCTCTTCTCTCTCTCTCTCTCTCTCTCTCTCTCTCTCCCTCTCTCCTTCACTCCCTCTCTGTCCTTTGATGTGTGCAGGACACACCTTCTCATCATGTTTTTTGTCTTGCAGGCTGTGACCTACGGACGGTCCTGCGAGGAGCCGCCATGTGTCTTCATTTGATTTCGGTGGTCATTTTAATAAAGTTTTTTTTGTTGCTTCGGAAGTGAATGTGGGATGCTCATTTCTGTGTCGGCACATGCATTTCAACTGTTGTGATTGTGCGACATCG
The DNA here is from genome assembly GCF_964204655.1 of Triturus cristatus. Classification (NCBI taxonomy): domain Eukaryota; kingdom Metazoa; phylum Chordata; class Amphibia; order Caudata; family Salamandridae; genus Triturus; species Triturus cristatus. Next base: position 256,807,680 of record NC_140593.1, on the reverse strand, counting down.
CCATTGTTAGACTCAAGAGTTGCTTCAGGTTGGGGTAATAGTGAATGAGCAATACTGCCTCCTCCAGCTAGTTTATATGTACATCTCATTATCATCACTAGGTTTAGAAGATGTCAATATACCTATCAAGGTGATAGAGAGCTAAGACAACTGTGTAAAAACTATTTAGTTTCACCAAATGGGTCTTTAAGTTTTTCTGAATAGCAAGAGTTGCTGTGAAAGCCCATATATATCAGCAGTTTTTTTTCAAAGTTTACAGTTCAGCCATCAAGACTGTGAATGACCTTCCCCCACCCTGGGCCTCATGTTTTTTTGCCAGCAGCATCTTAGTCAGTGAGTCTAATGCTCTTGTGAAGTAATACCAATTCAGATTTTTTTGTGTATTCAGGCACCTTTTGTGTAAGCATGAGTGCCTTAAATGCAAGCCCTGATGCTACTGGAATCCAATTAATTTCTCTGTGAGCCTCAAAGACATATGCTGATTTGAGTGCATTAGTCCCAAATCAGATTTCTGCAACAGCTGCAATTTATCCTAATTGGTTCAGAAGCACGTACCAGTAGAACATTACCATACTCTATTTTGGCCGCAATTGAAATCCTGACAATGGTCTGTCTATCTTCCTCAGATGAGAGATGATGAGTCCTATAATGCACTTTAAAGTGATAATTGGAGGAATGGATCACATGGCTTTACATGGCTATCCACCAACATGTGCTTCTAAACCTAAGTTAAAAATGGAGGACTCATAGCTATCTTCTTGGACATAAAAGTTTCCTTCAGTTCTACAGATCAGCTATAACTGTGGAGGAAGCGTGTGGATTTGAGTAATAGTCCATTCATACTAACAGTCATCCAGGTTTTACACATTGATGTCACAGTTGGAGTGTAGTGCAAGGTATGCAGCAAGTTAACCCAGATGTTCCATATATAGTAGGGAGTCAGGTAAGGATGTATTCTATTCTACTCATTGTTAATCCTGTAATTAATGATTGAAATTCCCTTCTCTGAAGCACAGCTCTAGACGTTCCGACATTAAATGATAAACAGCTTTGCTAATATTGCTGGCTAGCCCCATAGTGATGTGAAGAACATGGTTATGGGGAGAAGAACAAGGACGATGTATAACCTTTGCGAATAGAACATTACTGCAAAATGAACTAGCTAGTGTTAAACACTGGGGAATCAAAATATATGGCATTTGGAAAGCAACCAAACCTGAAAAGTCATTAAAGGTTAGAAATCCAGAGGTCAGATAGAGTGTAGCAATATGACTATTTCAATGTCAGATTTGCAGGCAAGAAATATTGGAAGATGCTGGTGATGAGAAGGACAGCATTCTAACTAAAAAACACAGGCATTGTACTTTCAGTTAAATTGGTAGTTTGGAGTATAGGCATTCAGAGATGCCCTCAATGTATATCAATGAGAGTCAATAGCCAGAGGCATTTTATTGTGCATAGCTTTTTGGATTAGATTGAGTTAACTGACCCAGATATATGTTTTCCAGACAAACATATGTCCCAGAATGCCAATTAGCTTGTTATTCACATGTAGGATCTCTAGTAAATAATAAGAGACATGAGTGGCTTTAATATCGAAGTGTAGAAAAAAAAACAGTGGTCATGGGTTCCCAACACGTTTTTGATTTGTGGAATTTAAAAAATAAACCGGTCATTGTTTCTGCCTCGCTTATAAGCTTTGCTTAAAGGTTGTTCCCCTTCATTGCCAATGCAGTCCTTGGCTGTATGAGGCATTATGCTGACTTTTGGAAGTATCAAAGTATTGCAATTAGAACCTACGTTTTGTGGCAATATAGGATCAATCATTTTGCCTACAAATATACCTAATGTGTCCTTTGTGTACAGTAATTGCAGCTAGATGCCCTTTCTGCAGCTAGCCCTCTTGTAAATTGTAACCTGTCCATTTATTTCTTCATTACGAGTATGCAGGGACCTGATGCAGGGATACTGGAGGAAGAAAGCTCTGATTACAACCAGTATCCCCTCTCCAAATTCCTGCTGTTCAAAGTTTTGGCCCACACAGTCCTATGAATACCAGGTCCTTTTCTTTCTTTCTCCTCAATTTAATGAACAAATTGGCTGATACTTTTACTCTGTTCAACAATCAGCTGACATTTTCTGTCAGTTCATAGCAGTTATGAAAATGTCAACAGCAGGGCTGGATGGAGTCGGAGATGACAATCGGGGCACCATGTTCTCTCTGTGTAGGGAAAGAGAATGTCAATCAGCCCCAGGCTGTTGCAATTGCACATGGATGTCCATCTCCTGGGTGGGCCAATGGAAAGGTAATGGAAGGAGGGGTCTGGAGACACCTTGGATAGGCAGTAGTATGCCCAATTGTTGTGCTGGAAGCATCGCACAGAAGCCAAGAAGCGATTCTGCCCTCAACCAAGGTTAAGTACTGATCATAATATTAATTTTCATATTGACTCTTTAACATGATATGAACAGATATTGATTGACAACTCATCCCTCAAACCTTTTAGTGTTGAATACAATTCCTTTAAAGAGTTGCAATGAATCATCTCAATTCAAATTCTACAAAATATAACATCTTGGGATTGTAGAACATAGTTTTCTTAAGAATAAGTTTGCTGCATGTATTTCTGATCAGCTTTGAGTACATAATGTCTTCACTAGGACAAGATATTCAGCTAGGGTGAATACAGTGCTCTACAACTAGTACTACTACAGCTAATATAATGAATATTAATAATACAATTAATAATAATAATATTGTTTTATTTTAGACCCTCAACCTTTTTTCTTGCATTTTTTTCACTTATTGAGAGAGATCAAATGTATAAATATAGGAAATTGCAGCTAATCCATATATTTCCAAATTTTGCAAGCACTAAGGGGCTGGTTATGAGTCTGGCATTCATAAGACCGCCAGACTCGCGGTGGCCCATCTGCCGCATTACAACTTCAAAAGTTGTTGCGGCGGGGGACCACCGGCTGTGCTAGGGAAAAGTCGTACCCTGGCGGTGGCAGAGCTGTGCCACAATGTAAGATGCTGCATATTACAAGTTCCGCCACCGTCAGCTTTTCATGGCAGGAGCATTGCCATGAAAAGGCTGGCAGTGGAGGAATAAACGCTACAGGGCCCCCATGCCCCCGCCATGTGCCCCCCACCATGGGTATACCATCAAAGGGGCACAACACGTGAGCCCCTGTCTGTATTCCCCCAGAATTCCAACACAGCATGGACATCATCATCCGTGCTGGAACCTTTTTGCTGTTCCCATTGCGGTGCCTGTTTTCCAAGCAACGCCATGGGAAAGGCAAAGGACCGTCCACCGTACACGAGTTCAACTCGCAATACGGCAGGTGGTCCTTGTGCTCTTTTGCTGCAGCTGTGTTGGCAGAGAGTCGGCACAACTGCGCCAAAGTTGTAATCAGACCCTTATATATTTTAGGTAGGGGAAATTTCTCTTCAAATTATCTATAAAAGAAAGAATTAGTGAGATGACAGGATGCATATCTCTATACCTGTTGTCCTCCTACATCTAGATGCTTGCCAAATTCTATATAACCTGTTTTAAGATGGCTGAAAAACTTTCTTTTAAAAACATCCACATAGTTTACCAATCTGGATGTTAAAGATTTGTTATCTCATTTCCTATTATGATGCCATGTATAAACTTTAGATCATTGATTAGTTCTGCTTTTGAGTGTATTAGGTAAGTGGCCTGTTTTTTGATACATGCGATGGTTGAAATACTTGTAGCTAGGTAACTTGAAATGTGATTTAACTTGTGAGTGACCCCTTCCAAAATGGCTGAATGGTGTCCAATGTTCGTGTTTATCATTCAGTTTTGATTAGTAATATGTCTGGACAACATACCAATTGTGAACTATTTTGGTTGAATTTCTGCTGCCCAACATTACGTACAAGGGGTCAATATAATCTATATAACTTCTCTTCTCCTTACGATAACTAAATGATGCTTGTTTCTTTCAATCAGTTTAGTTTCTTATAATACATGACTCATGAATTGAGTCGAGATTTCAATAGCAATAAACCTTGACTGTGCTTTACCACTCATTGTATGTAGACATAACTAAACTTCAACATAAATGTTTTTGTTAGGTCTACATACGATACGATAAGATAACACATCATTTCTTAATTTTTCTTTCCAATATTATCAATATAAATCATTTGATGATATTTATTCATAGGGGACTACTAGACAACACATAACTCTACAAATTCTAAAAAGTGGATGGGAGAAAAATAATACTATTCATTTGGAAAATAATTATTAGATAAGGTCTGTATTTTGAACACTCATTAGATTTGCTAGGATCTTGAGATTCCCGGTCTGCTACAATAAAATATGTTATATTTGTAAACAAAAGATTTCAATGTTGCTTTGCTCAATGAACTTCATGCACAACTTAAAAATAAGTATTGGTGCATGCCTAATTATGTTTTTAAAAATTGAGATAATCATTTAGACCAAGAAAAAGGTAAAAATCTTGATTCTTTATGCTGGACTATGTGAATCATCTAGACTATTTATTGTAAACTGTTTATGATCCTCCCTCTATATGTTTCCATTCAAATATCACATTTTAAAAAATGGGAGTGATGGAGGATATTAATTGATGCCTACGTGAATTAGGATTTCATATAGAACACTATTCCTTTATGGTCCTATAAAAACATTTATAGAAGGTGCATGTTGTCTTTAGGTTTTTGGGTCATTTACCAATGTGGTTATGCATCACAAGGATTGTTTGGTTTGTTGTGTGTTACTATGTTTTAATTGACTACACAATTTTAGTAAAATGTGATTTTAATGTTTGTATATTGTATCATGTATTTTTTATCAGCCCTGACGAAGTCCCTCTGTCTTTTGGACTAAATTATCTCTTATATAACAAGAAAGAAAGAACATTATCTTGACTAAAACCAACTCTTGTACATCTTTTCATCTGCACAACTTCTTATGTCTTTTTTGGACGACTTTAGAGGTTTTTTTTACTGTCTCCCTTATCTCTATATATATAATATAATATTTGGGTGGTTTTGAAAAGTTAAGCTATGGAGTCGAGTACCCTTGTTTTGGAACAAATTGGAGACCACCATTATAACCTACAACCATTCATATTTTGGGGATTGTTTATGAGCCCTTGCGATACTTTTGCGCCGCCGGTGCGTCACTTGTTGTGACACACCAGCAGCGTAAAAAATGCGCCATGTTGTGCCCTGTTTACAAAGTGACACATCTAGGCAGATGACTACATTACTCCTGCAGCAGGTATAATGGATGCAGGGTGGGCATTCCCCCACATCAAAGCCTCGCAGAAGTGGTGTATTGAACAATATAAGAATTCAGTGCACCATTTCTAGGATACCATTGCGTGAAAACCTTACGACTGCCTCATGGCAGGTGAAAGGGTGATGCAGGCCCTTTCACATGGGGCTGATGAATCTCTAACTTCTTATGACATGATGCACCGTACTTTAAAAATGGCGCACCTATGGTGTTGCAAGGAGGGCTCACTGAGGTGTGTTGCATCGCTGCATTGTCGCAGCGATGCAACACTTCTCATAAATGAGGCCCTTAGTTCTTACAAAATAGAAAACCTTTGTGAGTAAAATCGTGCTACAAAGAAATACTTTGTGAGGTAAAAGATTATATAACAGTATCTAAAATACTAAATACAATGACAAAACGTATTTAGGTTCATGGTCCTAGATCCAGATAGTGGTTAGTTGCAATTTAAAAATGTGTCTTTTGACTTATTGACATTTCTTTTCAAATGTTTGCCAGTATTACCAAATTAACTTTGTAATGGGTGAAAAAGATTTTATGCAAAATAATCACTTGCATAAAGAATGTTTTTGCGGTGGCCAAATTCTCATGAAAAAAAGTTTGTGTGGCACAAATATCCCACAATAAACGCTACAGAAAATGTTTCTAACCAGCAAATGTATGTGATTCATTTCAATTTCATGCAACTAGGAAGTTTGTCGCCTTAAAACCTTTCCTAGACACCTTATGTAAGAACTAACTTTGTGGATATTGCTGCTGTTGAATCCACGTTGTAGTTACAAGGAACTTCCATGTCCTTTATTTGTGCACATAGAAAACCTCTGCTCAACTACATGTATGCAGGCCATGGCCATAGTCAAGTATGGCATAATAATCAGAAAAAGGGACAGATCATCATATTGTGATTAAAAGAGACCCAGAGAATGTTATTTCTTTTTCCACTAGACAAAACAGAATTAATTCTTGCAAATGAAAGCAGAGCACTAAGTGCAAGAGGAGCAACTGTGGATTAAATGTAGAGCTAAAATTGACAGAAAGACCAAACTCATAGAGGAATGTAAACTGTTGAGACTAAGAAATCACATTGATAAAAATAAATAAGTGCGGCTGCAGATTTATTGGAATTCTGAATGATATTGTTGTAAAAATTCAAATTCTCTTTCTATTCTATGGAAGCCCTTTTTAAACTAGGTGCTCATGTTGCACTTTCAATTTATTAATCTTAAACATATTCAAGAAAACAATTTAAAATGTCACATACAATTTCTGTAAATATCAAATTTTTGGGATGCTGATTCCAAATTATATTAGAAAAAATGGTCCTTCTTTAATTTCTGCTATGTATACTGAGAATGGCACTGAATGGGGTGCTATCTCATGTACCACGTGTCTGGCTGGATGTGAAAACTCGATCATTAGCAACATGGCCACTTAAAAGATTGTCAACACCTCCCTTACACCAACAGTACTAAACACAACTTTCAAGGAGTGGTGTCATTTGTAACCCTCTCGTGAATTTAAAAATCGTACCTGACCAATGCCCTAATCTCATAAACTTAAAGCCTACCCATTAGAAATTGGGTTTCTGGTTAGCAGAGGTATCCACCCTGTCCAAGGAGGAACCTCCACTCTAATCAGGGTTAGCGAGATATACGCTAAAAGCTAACTTGTGCTCACCCTCTGGTAGTTTGGCACAGAGCATTCAGGCTTATCTTAGGAGGCAATGTGTGAAGTATTTGTGTAACACACACATTAACACACACAGTAACACAATGAAAACACCAAAACAAAAGACTCCACACAGCGTTAGAAAACTAGATAACATTTATCTGAGTAAATCAAGACCAAAACAGCAACAATCCAATAATTAGAACCAGAGATATACATTTTTAAAGAATAAACCAAAAATAGTGCTTAGAAGTCAGCAACACTAAGGGGTTACTTGAAGTCGCGTTAGACCGACGTAAATCAATGTTCCGACTGACTGCAATGGAGAGGTAGGCTGGCTATAGGACTGATAAGGGTCCCGCTGCAAAGTACCTTAGATGAAGCAAGCATTGATGTCAAAGACTCAATGTGAGGAGTCGTCACATCATTGTAGATCCCGTGGACGGAGGTGAAGCATTGGCCCTGTTCCACTCGGGCGATGAAAGCTTCAGCATCAAATCCCTTTACGTTTCAAGTGCTGTGTATATGTCATGCCTCGCTGTCCTTGGAGTCACTCTGTGTTCAAGTGAGATGAGTCCAGTCCTTATCTTCAGCAGGGCAGAGATCAGCAGGCAGCAGGGGAAACACAGAACAGCAATGAAGCAGTTTCTAACAATAGTTAGTCAAGCAGAGTGGCAATCCTAGCACAGCAGTCCTTACTCCAGGCAGAGTTCTTCACAGATCCAGTAGTGGACTTTCTTGGCAGGGTCAGATCTTCAGGGCATATACCCAAATGCGCCTTTGAAGTGAGGTGAATTCAAAGCAGCTCCTTGAAGTGCACATGTCCCCTTTCATCCCAGCCTTGTTTGCCAGGCTATCTGTGAGGACCAGACACAGCTTATTCCGATGTAAGTGTCAGCTCCCTTTCTCCCTTTCTGCCGAGGAAGGCTATCAGAATGCAGATGAATGCAGATGAGTCCTCTGTCATACCCATCCTTCGTGTCTGTTGTTTCTTGCAGCCTCCTACCTTCCACATAAGCTTCTCAGGGCTATCTATAGGTCTGTTGTAGAAGCATGTCAGCCCACATTCAACCTCCTCTCTTTGCAGAACTCCTTTAACTCACTCCCAGTGTAGTGTGCTAGGCAGTTGAGTTCCATGGACATCATGGAAAGGTATCACAAGTGCAACAAAAGAGTGTCAAAATGATGAAGGTGAATAAGGAGTCAAATTTAGAAAAATGTCCAATTGGGAGAAAAATAAAAAACAATGGTCTTTGCATAGAGTTTTAGCGAACAATGAATTACTTGATGGTATTGCATAAAAACAAGTCCTATCCACTCTGCTGATCACTAATGTTAGAGCTTGCATCTTTAGTTGGCAGAGGTTTGCACCCAGTCCAAGTAGGTACCACAATCCTAGTCAGGGTAAGCTAGATACACACTTAAATTAAGATGTGCTCATCCTCTTATAGTTTGGCACAGTGCAGGCAGTCTTAACTTAAGAGGCAATGTGTAAAGTATTTGTGCAACACACACACAGAGTAACAAAATTAATACACCACAAAATAATGCATAGAGGTTTTAAAAAAAAGAGAATATTTATCCGAGTAAAACGAGACCAAAACATCAAAAATATAATCAGTAGAAGACGAGATATGCATTTTTGAATAATAAATGTAAAAATAGTGCTTAGAAGTCACTATCGGTCCAAAGGTTACTTGAGGTTACAAGGGACTAGTACAGATCCAAAGCTCAAGCTAACCATGATGGATGGTAGGCTGACTACGAACTCTGAAAAAGTACCTTGGAAGAAACAAGCGTCGATGCCAAGAGCACACTGCATCTGTTCAGATTCACGCAGTGGATTCCTGCATCGTTATCGAGCTATGCAGAGATGAATGAACTGCGTTATCGTCAAGCCGCACGGAGCATTGTCATCAGGCCACGCAGGCTGTGGGACCGCTGTTGTAGAACAGCCTTGCGTTGATGCTGAAGGGCGATGCGTCTGTTCCGACTGACGCAGTGGTGATTATGCTTCCATTTTGTAGTAAAGCAGCTGCAGAACCCACTTTGCAGGCACAGGACTGGAGGAAGCACCTTAGGCGAGGGCAGGACTCACCGATGGCAGAATCCAGCAGCACCAACTGGCAGTGGTTTATGTCCCTGAGACTTCAGAAAACAGGAGTCAAGTCAGCAAACCCTTGGAGAACTCTGGGTTCAAGTGAGATGGGTCCAGTCCTTGTCCTTAATACGGCAGAGATCAGCAGGCAGTTCCTCAGAACAGTCAGTCAAGGCAGAGTGGCAATCCTTACAGAACAGCAGTCTTTACTCCAGCAGAGTTCTTTCCAGGTTTACTATTGTAGTGATTGATAGTACCAGAGCCCTGTCTGCCAGGCTATGTGTTGGGGGTGGGCAATTAGTGCTTTGTTAGTGGACAGGACACTACCTTTTGAAGGGTCAGCCCCTCCATTCCTTCTTGCCCAGGAAGACCCATCAGAATGCAGATGGATGCAAATGAGTGCTCAGAATGCAGATGAGCCTCACCTTCCTGTGTTTGTGGCTGTCTAGAGGGAATGCACAATTGTAGCTGTCAGCTGCCCAGACATGTATTGGAGAGAGGCTGCAGGCCCACATAGCAAATTTTAGAACAGAGAAATGTCCAGTTTCTAAAAGTGGAGTGCCACTTCTAAAATAGTGATGACACATCCACCTTTACCACTAAAGTGGACTTATCATTACCATTCCAAAGATATGAAACATGATTTAGCTACTCCTTTCTAATCAATGAATTATAGCTTAAAAGTGTTATAGGAATTCCAAATGCTAGACTATGAGTGGAGTAGGCTACACAAAAGTGAAATACGAACTCAGATGTTTTTTCACTAGCAGGACATGTGTAACATATAGGTACATGTCCTACCTTTTACTGACATAATACATTGGCCTTAGCGTTTCTAGGAGTCTACCTTAGGTGTGACGTATATGTAATAAAAGGGGAGTTTAAGGCTTGGCAAGTAGTTTGAAATGGCAAGTCGAAATGGCTGTAATCTGCACACATAGGCACTGCAGTGGCGGGCCTGAGACAGGTTTGAAAGGCTACCTAAGTGGGCGGCACAATTTGTGCTCCAGGCCCATTAGTTGCATTTGAAGAACCAGCCCTGGGTATATGATATACCACTTTACATGGGACTTACAAGTAAATCACACAGGCCAAACAGGTTTAAGCCAATTATACTATGTTTAGAGGAGAGAACCCATGCACTATAGTACTGGTCAGCAGTGGGAAAGTGCCCAGGGCCCTAAAGCCAAAAAAAAGAAGGTCAAAAAAAGAGGAGGATGAAGGCAAAAGGTATGGGCTAACCCTTCAGAGAAGGACATTTCAGAGAAGGACATTTTACAATTCATGGCTTTAAGGATTAGGGATGGGGCTCTGTAGAGGAGCACCAAAGGATCAAAAGGCCTTCCTTCATACACAACCACTGCTCTTAGGCAATACTGTGGGCAACCGTGTGAGTTCAGTATAAAGTGTTCTTGGTGCCCCAGCCATAAGTGGTTCTAAACCGTATTTGCACTAACGGTCAATAATAATTAAAGATGTAAATTATCTGGCTTGTAGGAGGGCTGCCAATGACTGAGAAGAATGTCAATTCTGCAGTCAAGAATGAAGTAGTCTGTTTTTGTTGGGTTTCAAAGACGAAAATCATGTACCTAAGGGACTTATATTTGGTATCTTGTGTGAGTTTAAATTGAATTAAAGAAGTATAAAAGTTTAAAGTTTCTTTGAGTTAGTTGACAGCACTTAGGCTCTTTTCAAACTTAGCCTCCAATTGTCTGATCCCCAGCATGATATTTTGGCAGCCAAACTGAGGTGCTATTGACCGACTCTTACTTGTTTTCTGGAGTCAGTGCTTTGACCTTTAATTTCTGAACTTCTTGGAGTTCTCCTCTGGTCTATGCAGAAAAGAGTTGAGAGTTCCTTCCTATTGTCCCTCTGGTAACAATCATTCCCCATTGAACCCAATCATTGAATTCCTCTGGTCTGGTGCCCACCCTCTTTTTATAGGACTTTCTGCCTAGATAATCTTGTGACACTTGTCTTGGATTGCAACAATTCACATGCAACACTTCCTCTAGAATGCAACACAGTTCTTTGCTAAAATGATGCCAATGCTTATAATAGTACACTCGCATACACAAACAAAACTCTCCATCAACCCCAACTCAGAAATATGTGATCAGACAAGCTACTCAACCTAGGTCCGTGGCAATTGATTGACAGGTCACAGGTGGGATGGCACGTAGCTGGAAGACAATCAAATAGGAAACTCAAGTTCATCACCCTGATAAGCACGGCAACACCACAACGGTCCTGAGAAATTGGCCCAAATAAGGCACAGGTGGCCAGAGGGGTGAGCGCATTTCCAAGACACCATAAAGTCAGGTGCCACATGGAGTTTAGAAAATGCAGCCAATCAGGACACAGCACACAGAGTACATGCAGTGATCACGCACCCCTCATGCCTGGCATCTGGACACAATACACACTGGCCCAAATTGTGTCCACAGACGTTCGAAGTCCAACTGCATTTGTTATCAGGGAACTTTTATTTACGAATCCACAGACAAGGCCCACATTCTTTTACTAAACAAGGATCGCTGGATGTACTTTTATGACACCCAAAACTATATAAAAATCACTCAGATTGATTGTAATTTGAGACAGTCCTCAGACCCGTTTCTGTAAGCTGCACTCCTGGCGAAGTGTTTAATCAAACCAACTATTCCTGCTTTGCCAAACACCTCTTCTCTTTAGTTTTTTTAAGGTACATTCATAGTTGAGCAACAGTAGTACGTAGAGCAACATGTTTGTCTGGTAAGGAATAGGTACACCGGTTTGCTCCAAGATAAGGTTAAACTGGAGGGAGATAAATCTGCCAAATGTATTTTGTACTATCAGTGCTATGTTTACTTAACAAGAAATAGAGACAATTAATTTCCTCCATTTCCCAAGTATAAATGATATGCCTAAAGTTGAGGGAAAATTGGTGTGTTCCTTGATTTATGACCTCAGCGGCACAAACTGTGCAATATCAAATTGCTTATTTTTTTTTTAAATGCTTCTCATGGATCATTGCCTGTTTGTTAAAAATATTTCACACATGTGGCACAATATTTGATGTTTTTGACATATTTATTAATTGTTTTTCAATCTATTTTCTTACTTTTGCCCAAGTGCAAAAATATTTAGGGAGCAAATCTGTTTTCTCCATTCCCATTACCCAAGCATATAAAAATAGATGCAAATGACCTAGACCAGTTTTCTGCACGAGTACTAAATTAAACATATATGGCGCGTGCTCTCTTCTTGCTAATGTACTGAGGATGCTCCCAGTAAACAATATTTATGCTAATCATTCTCCCTTGGTCACCAACAGCCCTCATCAAGCAGATGACTAATGGATAAGCTCTCTAGAAAGAAGGATTTTTCACACAATAGCATCCGAGGGTTCATCTTAACTCAAGGGGCTGCCAAAGGGTGAAAAGACAATGAACCAGTAAGGAATTCCCCCAGACTCGTCTGTATGCTGAAAAGATTATAGTGTTTGAAGCTGCCAAATAGGAAAAAAAGAATTGGGAGTTTCATTCAATTAATAAATGCATCTCCAGCTTAGGCAATTGGACATCATCCAACACCTGAGGTGTGGTCCGTTTTACTACGCAGGTGCCTGGAGACAGTGCAATATTATATATCATTGTTGATTTTAAAGATACAGGGGCTTATTTATGAGTCCTTTGTGCTGCCGTTGCGTCACCTTTTGTGATGAAGTGGCAGAGTAAGAAATGTGCCACGTTGCGCCATATTTACAAAGTGACGCATCTAAGCAGAAGTGTAACTTTGTAAAGCCCTGCGCTACATTATACCTGCATCAGGTATAATGTATGCAGGGTGGGTGTTCCCCCGCAAAAAAGGGTAGTAGAAGTGGTGCATGGAAATCTATGAGATTTCACTGCGACACTTCTAGGACGCCACTGTGTCAAAATCTGATCCCTGGCTCACAGCAGGCATAAGACTGACACAGGCCCTTTCCCATGGGGCTTGCCCCATGTGAAAAGACGCATTGCTGGAGTTGCGTCTGTTTTCAGACACAGCTCAGCAATGTGCCACTTTTACGCCTACAGATACGTCAGGAATACTGACGTATCTGTAAATCCTTGTGACATGGTGTGCCATACAGTAAATACGGCGCATCTATGGTGTCGCAAGGAGGGCGCACTGAAAAGTGTTGCATCGCTGTTTTCACGCAGCGATGCAACACTTCATAAATGAGGCCCCCAATTTGAAAAGAGTTTGTGGTTGCTTCAGTTCACATCAAGACCTCAGTTCACACCAGGCCCTCTTTTGCTATGCAAACTTTAACAATAAAGCCACATGTTTAGCTATACAAGGCCTGTACAAAGAGGGTCTCAATCTTGCTGCACTTTGATCAACTGCAGAATTTGCACACCAAGATCCAGAAAATGATATATGCATCAGGTCTTACGGAAAGTCAAAAAGTCAGGCAAAAAATATTAATTCCCAACTAAAGGTCGATGAATCTCCAACAATATATGTGCATCCTTTGGTATGTTAATATGTGGCAGTTTCACAAGGATACACTGTAAAACACACAAAACAAAATGTTTAATTAAAGCTGTACCTCTTCCCTTCTTTAAGATACCCACAATTTAATGGAAGGTTGTGCAGCTATGCAGTTTGGATTTGTATTGCTTCCCAGATATTCATTTGTGCCTCTGCAGAAGTTGTACGCAACAAAATTATAGGCAAAACATAGATTCCCTCACTAAGAAGCTTTGAACTTTTCAACGTAATTTCTGCATATACACTGTGCATCATCACATGATTCATGTCATTCCTAAACAATTTGACTTACTGTCTTTTTCTGAAATTACTGTGACAGGGTCACCGGGTACCGTCAGATTATCGCATACATACACTACTATTCTTTGCACATAAAATGCACTTTGTTACCTAATCATGAAAAGTAACAACTGTAACATGTTCTTCAACCTATATTTTAATCTTCCTAAAAGATATCCATGTGTGTAGAGACAGGGCCCTGAATACTCAAATGGGATGCTTTTGTACATGCAGCGTGAGCTGACAAGTTTTATGGACACCGTGAAACCTGTCAGGCGGCAGAACACATGGCTGCTGCTGGACAGAATAAATCAATACACTGGAAAATAAACAACAGAATGGGGCATATTAACAAGGGATTTATCTCCACTTTTGTGGCTTTAAAAGCCAAAGAAGTGGAGATAAGAATATCGCCCTATCAACAACAGGGTGCTAACATGCAAAATTGCATGTTAGCAACCTTTTTCACTACGCTTCCCTTTGCATCTCTAATGAGATGCAAAGTGGGCTTTCCAGAGCAAAATAATAGGAGAAATGTCACAAAGCTTCAAGCTTCATGCTAACCCTGCTAGAGACAAAAAAAGCAGCGCTAATCACGGTTAACGCTGCTTTTTTACGTCTGCTAATTTTCAGATTTAGCCATGTAATCCAATGGGAGGTGGATTACATAGCTAAGTCCACCATGGGCTATCAACAAGGATATCCCTATCCTTGTAGTTTTATTGCTGCATTACCAGCGATAACCTCCCAAAATGACGCTATCGCTGGAGTTTTTATCGCCTAGGTGGTTAGCGTTGTTAATCACGGGATAACCAGGCGATATTATCCAGCGATAGCGGGCGTTAAAAAAATTAACGGTAAGCGCCCTTAGCGTTAATTTTCCCTGTTCCTTGTTAATATGCCCCAGAATATTCTATGGCCATCTCTTTAAGCAGTACGATAGAGGTATGGCAGTCTGAGTTTTGATTAAGCATGGTATGCCTCAGAACTCAAATGTAAAAACAGAATAGTAAACTACATGCATCACCTATAATACAGCAGCACTGTTCAGTCAGTTGAATACAACTACAAGTTACTTGCAGTACAGGCGAACACAGAATTACTCAGATCACAAACTTTGGGCCATCAGCCACTGATGTAGCAAGATTAATATAATTAAAAGTCTAGATAAAACTGTATGGTTTTACAAAACTCTGCTTTTAATTTGTATGCTTACCATTACACATCTTTCCATCATGGTATGGGCAGGAAAAGTTGTCTATTTCACAGTATTGTCCATGTATGATGCCCAGTTTGGTTTTGTGGCAATGGCACTTCCCGCATAGGCACACACCCCGACCACTGCAGGAGACATGTCCTTCCGACTTCTTGCAACTGTCTGGAGAAAACATTTCCTTATCCGTAGTGCAGGCCTTTTCTGAGGACTGTAGCGTTTGTCCATCTTGAGAAGTTTCACTGAAACATTGTCCATCGTGTCTCCTGCTGCCATCACATGGGCAGGAGCAGTTCACATTAATCATGATTTTAGAAGTTTCATTGAAACCGATAGGTTTGATTACGATGTAGTTATGTCCTTCAGCCACATCACATCTGCTTAATGCAAGAGTTATATTAAGAAGAACCTAGGAAACAAAGACACAAGATTTAATTTCCAATAAAGGTATAAAAGAAAAACATATTTGTCAACCAAAGACACAAGGCTTAGTTAAAATTTTGCACATCTTAGAACAAAAATGCCATCTGCCTTCATAAATTGCAAATAACGGTTATTATAAAGATTAGAACTCTGGAAAATCTGCAAACATGGTAGATGTCTTTTCAGTCATACATTCAGGATTAAGGGCAAGAACACGGGTGTTCGCTCGCAGAGGTCATTATGAAAACAGTTGGAACTATGGGCCTCATTATGATATCGGTTGGAAGGCTTCAAATGGCATTTGTGTTTTCCTAATCTGAGTCAGAATCCATGTTTCCAACTGACTCGGAAACATTTTCAACCGACCGATTGCGATGGAAGGTAACCGTTCGGTCTGTCCAACTCGGTTCCAACTGGCATTCAGAGAGACCGAGTCGGTCGGAGCCAAATTGTACAGGTCTATGGACCGCGTTTCCGACCGACTATTACTATGTCAGATTTGGATAGCCTTTCCGAATCAGTCTGCCTGACATGGAACGGCTGTTGTAAACTGACTTTAGGGACTCATTGCAGGCCCTCCTTCACCTGTAGGCCTCTGGTTGGGGCCTGTGGGGGTACCCATGGGACCCCTCTTTACAACCATGCACAATGCGCCACAGGGTGCAAGGTTTTCCGCAATCACACCTTTTTCCAATGGGAGCCTGTGTTGTCGTTCGGAACACAGGCTCTCATTGAAGTCAATAGGAGTCCGACCGAACGGTGTTCAGAACCGTCTTAATCGGTCGGTCAGACTTCACAAAAAAGAGCCGGTTGGAAACGATTCCGACAAGTAGTGAGTCAGAGTACTCTCTGACCGACATCAGAATTAGGCCCTTATTTCAAAGTCAAAGTAGAGTGGAGTAAGTTTGAACACTAGTAAGAACCGACACCCTCACACTATTTACTAATGGTACAGGTCAGTGGTTCTTAACTGGTGGTTTGCGGACCCCTGGGGCAGAAGACACTGAATCAGGAGGTGGGTGACTTCTTGGAAAATTAAACAATACTAACAAATTAATAAAGTTTATATAAATCAAGAAATAAAATGAAAAATTGAAAATTTGAAAACGTTCTGTGAGTGTGAAAAACATGGGCCAAAATTTCTGGCATTTACTAGGTCACAGAAAGCCACTTTGCATTGCTTTGCATGGTTTAGTAAATATAAAGTAACACAAAGCAGTGCATAGCAGCGCCTTGCGTTATTTTTTGGCGGGTAGGTGTTACACGGGTGGAGCATGGGCTTTCACATGCATCCACTCACATGCATCCACCCATGTATTTAGATGCAAACCAAGGTTTATAAAAACATTTAAACCTGGGTTTGCACCAAAAGGGTGCTCCTGACATGATAGGGGTGTAAGAAGGAGAAATATATTTATTACTCCTCATTATTTCTTCTTTCCATTTGAGGAGGGCAGACAGAAGACAGTCAGGGCATACTTTTCCACACAACGCGGTGGCACACAATTAAGATGTGCATGCTGGGCACAGACTAGGCCAGTAGACACTATCACAGGAAGCGTGAAACTCCAAAAAGCGAATCACTGCCTGAACTATGCACAGTGGATTAGTGAAAGATGACAAACTGCTTGAAGCTGCTGATCTGCCTTTCCCTGAAGTAGGCAACCTGTCCTCACTTTTGAACAGAGTGCATAGGTCCTCTTGCAGCCTGTGAGAGACTTCAAACAACAGCAGAGAGATGCGTGGCCACTGGAATCCTCTTGCTCCTCTTCCACAGACCAGCCACTGGCGATGCACTGAGTGTGTGACACCTCAATGTGTCGCCTCTTAAAAAACGTCTTTGCTTCTGCCCAGGAATTTAGAATATATAGTGCATGGACAATGGCAATGGATTCCCTGGGGTTCTTGGTATGATACGGCCCCAGAAGTATAAGAAGGGACACTCAGGAATCGCTTGCTGCAGCCTTTTTTAAATAAAGGAAGAGAAATTACCTTGCATATTTATCACATCATGACATTCTGATTGAGTTCAGTGTGGCACACTAAGGGGTCCATTAGGATAACGGGCAGGTCGCCACCGCTCGTATGGCGGTGGCGATCCGCCGGCCAAAAACCTCCGCCCGCTGCAAATTTCCACCGCCACATTACCATGGCGGGGGGGACCCCGGCGGACGGGAAGACCGCCCGCCGGTTTTCTGCCGGTAGGCAGTCCGCCCGATTGTCTACCGGGCGGAAAAGCAGTTTATATGGTGGCGGTGTCTGGTAGACACCGCCATCAATATTACTATGCAGGCCGGGACCTGACGGAAAGGCAGGCGGTTTTTGCCATTGGGGGCCCGTAGCGGGCCCCCAGGGATTCTGGGGGGTGCACATGGGGGGTACCTATGGTACCCCCCTGCAGTTCCTTGCACAACATGGCCGGCACCGCGCGGTGCCTGCCACGTTGTGCATGGAAGTGCACAACATGTCTTCTTGGCATTGTGGCAGGCAGTTCTGAGAGCACCGCCCACCGCAATGTCAAGTATGCAGGATGCGCCCGACAGTGTGGCGGGCGCATCCTATTACCACCAACGGGACCCCTGCACCGATGGCGGGTGGTCCCATTCCCCCATCCTAATGACCCCCCTAAGTATGTGAATGTGAAAATGTTTATTTATAATAATAATTATCATTCCTATAGCATAAAATGAAAACACAATACTTATGGTTCTTAATACGTGTACATTTCTAGGAAATTCAATGACACTAATTTGAATATTCACAAAACACAGACAATTTGAGTTAGACATACAGGTCTCCATAATGTGTCCTCGGGGAGGAGATGTGGCTTACTGGTTAAAGTTGCTGAACTTAAAACCAAAGAATGCAGGTTGGAATCACAGCCTTGGTAGTAGACTCATCGATGTGTGATTTTGGGAAAAATACTTACTCTCCGTATGCCTAAAACAGTCAAATCTCAGAACACCCTCCCACCCCCATGTAATGTAGTGTTCTGTTGCTTCATAGCTAGCTTTAAGCTTAAAAAAATACCTATAAATACATACAACCTTGAAACATGTAAATGTTTACAGCAGTCATATGACTTACTGAACTGTGTGTCAGAACAAGTTTCGCAAGGAACTGTGGAAAGATACTGCAATCCACTGCCCTGCTGTGTTTACGTTGACCATCCAGGGGATCTTTTTTTTCTTCAAATATCTTTATTGGCATTTTTTCATAACATTAGGACCATTAATTGTTTTGTACAAATTATTATAATCACATCAACGTTCTGTACATGTTTCAATATGTTGCGTCATATATTTCAACAGTTTTATCTGTGCTTCAATGCGTAGCCCAGTCTATAAACAGTTTTCACTGCAAAATACTTTATTTCTAATCTTTGCCCCCCTCCCCTCCCACTCAGGTCAGCATTTTAGGACTTTCACCTTGTTCCTCTAAGGATCTTGATTTAACCCTTGTACTGTCACCTGTACTCCATCTTAGTTCTAGTTCATGTTTTCCTTACTTCTGAAATGTGGTTACTATGGGGTATTCGCAGTGTGTGCTAATCATCCAGAGGATCTTATGACAATTCAATGTTATGGCCATTTCTGCATAAACATCCCAGATATTTTGCATTTTTCTGTAATTTAATTAGCTTGTATTAGGACTAAGTGAACTGTCACACTGCTATTCGATGCAACAGAGTGTGTGCTCTGATCCCAAAATTGTTTTGGCAGTCACACATATGTTCACAGTTTTGGCCTGTTGCTGTTCATTACAATAGGCCCACTCACATTTGTGAGATACTTTTATATTGGGAGAGGAGTGGGAACTCTGGGTGGTGGGACATTTGACTTTCATGATAAATGAACCAACAATTCAAAGAGCAAGAGCTAGATGCTATGTGCAGTCACACAGCATTCCTACTTTATCAGACTTGAATGTGATCACATTAAATTTAGGAAACTGATAAAACACTGTTTTTGTCAGAACCTGCTTATGATCTAATCTAAGTCCTCCCTCTTTGGGATTGCTGTGTAATGATGCTGTTGCTCCTGCTTACAGAAAAGATGCTCTTAAGGGTTGCAGAGCATTCCATAACTTTATAAATAAATACCACACAGGCATGGTAGACTTGCCTGACTGACATTCTTCTCCTGCAGATCATATTTAATGATGGTGGGAGCTGCTGGGGGGAAACACAATTAGCACATAATATGCAGCAGCCGGTCCTCCGCGACTGTGGTTGCAGTATTTTGTGTTCCACAGTGGTGACATGACAGTCCAACCTCCCAACTTAATATCCGTCATTTTACTATTGAAAAAAAAGACTGCAAGCTTTTAGGAGAGCGAAATATGGAGTATAGTAATAAGCGGGAGCGTCAGTTAAACCACAAATTAAAATTAATGGCAATCTAAAAACTTGAATGCAAATTGTTATTCTTTTTGACAGTTAAATGGCTTGAGTAATATATAATGTGCATCCTTTGCACACCATTACATAAAGCTGTGCATTGTGAATCAACCTAAGGTATTAAACTAATTCCATAACTAAAACATTGGGGCCATAAGGAGATTGATGAACTGCAGAAGTTGAACTTTGTTCTCAATGGAAAATATTGAGTTGTTTTTTATATTTTTACGTTTCAAGAAAAACAATAGGCAATGGGAGATAATTATGAACATAACATCATGCAACATTTATCTACGCAACTAACCTGACCTCATATTATTATCCAGCAGTGTAACTTGGAAACAGATTTAAAGAAATGCAGGCTATACACTAGTCTCATTGTATTTCTCACTGAAACTTGGCAACTAATACTTTGAAAAGGAAAAATAAAGATTCTTAAAAGTTATAACTGCTGTGCAGATCTCCAACATAGAGTAATGATTAAAACACATGTGGCCTTACATGACACAAGTTTCCAATCCTTATAAAACAACCATTCCTTTGATTCTACTGCACAATTTCCAGATTCCAGAATATGGTTATGTAACAACCTGAACTCAGATACCACTATTGAAATCTTTGAAGATGTCTAGAGCTATTTGTGTTCTACAAAACTAACCTAAATTGTACTTTTTCAAACATTTTTTCTACCCCCAGAAACATTATTAACATTTGGCCGTATGAATCATTCCCTTTCACAAACCAGGATGTGCACTTCGCACACAGACTGGTATGCTATGCAACCTATGTACTAATAGGTAGGCAGGTGCAATTTATGACCCCCTGTAATTGGCTGCCAGTGCAGGGGTGGAGTCCTATAAGGTACAACTCCATAGCTGAATTTGCCTTCCAAAATGGCAAACTTTTTTAAATGCAGGCTATGTTCATCAAAGTGACAGAGCTTTAACAAAAAAAAAACTATTTTGGAAGATCCGGGATGGAGACTGGACCACTGCTTGCTCATCCCACCCCAGAGGCCACGTCATGACTCATGTGGGTGTCCCAAGGGGGCATCTTCCCCTTTGCGAATCAGCTACCTTCTCAAATTTGGGGTAGGTAACTCATCTATGCTTTGCGACTGCAACTCCAGTTACTAACCATTCATATATTCCTTTCTGAATCAGAAATCCCACAGTGTCCCACTGCACACTCATCAGAAGACTGCTTGACAAAGGTATCTAAGGACCAGCACTCAACTGGATTTTCTCCTTCCTTGCAGGAAGAACACAGCAAATCAGATAACCATTTTAAAGGTAGGAACCCAAAAACCTGATCTGCGGAGTCCCCCAGGGTTCGTCGCTCAGCCCAACCCTGTTCAACATTTCCATGACACCGCTCATGAAAATCATCACAGCCCATGTCATCGCCATCATATCTTATGCTGATGACACCCAACTCATCCTATCACTGACTGACAAGTCCACCACCCCAAGAACCAACTTCTCCAACTTTATGATCAATGTAGCAGATTGGATAAAAATTCAGTTGCCTGAAGCATGATTCCGACAAGATGGAAGTGTTGACAGCACCGACTGGCAACATTTAAATATGGTGTGGCGCGATGCCGAAAATACTCACCATATGCATGTTGCCTTTTCTGGACGGTCCAGCTGCCCATCTCTCTCTCCTCCTGGCACTCTCCTCCATTGGCGATTACTAGGGAGGAAGGGGAAGGACTTCCTCTCTTGAACAGCGTGAAACTAGCCAATCTTGGAGCTGCACTGCAGCTCTAGGATTGGCTGGAGCAGGCTAACCAGTGGTCATTTTGAGGTTGGGAGCCTGTGGCTGCAATGCCTCAGTTGTTTTTCAGCCTAGGAATTGCAGGCTCTAAAGTGCCAATTTGAGATTGGGCATCTGTAAACAGCCAACCAATCCCACATGTGGACTGGCAGGGGCTGAAGCAATAGTGCAATTGCACTAATCAGTCGCGCCCCCTGCCCTCACGCTATAACAGCACGAGCCTGGGACAGATTCATAAAAAGTGAACTTTTTACAATTTTATTAATGTGTGTGCCTGCTGCGCTCGCTGCAGGTGAGGAAACGCTCCTCCGCCATAATGGAGGAGCTGCCACTGAGTGTTCATCTTCGGCAACAAGAACACCCCCTGGGAGTCCGCCTGCTTCCATATAGTCCACATGTTTTGCAAGATCTTCAAGTGGATATCCCAGAATGCCAGACACACCTTAACACAATCTCTCATCACAAGCGGACTAGACTACGGCAATGCACTCTGCATCAGAATCTCCAACCTTCTCCTCCACAGACTCCAGACCATCCAGAATGCCACAGCAAAACTCCTCCTTTCCCTCACACAGTGCTCTCACATCACACCACATGTCAGAGAGCCCTGGAAAAAAATATTCTAATGTACATTATAGCTAATCATAATGGCTTACAGTCCAGAGGGTTATGAAGAGGGCAGACAGAAGTATGCCTAGTAATATAGTAATATACACGTTTCACAAATTCCCAGGATCGTACTCTGGAAAATATCAACTACAAGAATATTGTGGCAAACTAATATCGTGGACAAAATATTGAGGGAAAGAAATCATTGAAAAAGGTCAAAAGTAATTGGCTTCTCGACTTCTTTAGGCATTAGACATGTATTTTGTTTACCAAAAATTGGGAACAATGTGAAAAAAACATTTAATGCGAATTTTAGAAATTGAGAATCTAAACATACATGTCGTTAATCAAAACCATAACTGAAACAAGCACTTGCAATGCAATCGGTTTCACCTTAGGGACCTTATACGTATTTAGTTATGCATCACATTAGCCTGGGTGCTGAAACATCTACTGTTCTTTAACATGGAGAGAAAACAAGCACCAAACTGCGTGACATGCCAGATATTGGAACACATGGAGAGAAATATTGCCTTTCAGCGAGAAATTGTACAGTCCAAAGCTCTGTTTTTAATATAAAATCAGGGCCTTCGGTGGTCATACCACTGAAAATACAAGATTTGAAAAAATATTATTGTGTACAGATGCTCATGGAAGATAATTTGTATGGACTAAAATCTAGAGAATACTAAAGTGATTCTGGTATTTTACTGACCTCTGCTGGTCGTTTTCTATCAAGAAGGTTAAAAAGAGGTACTTGCTAGAAAAATAAAAAAAAAGAAAGTCCCTAAGCCGAAGCAACTCTGGTATTTTACTGACCTCTGCTGGTTGTTTTCTATTAAGACAGTTAAATAGAGGCAGTGGAACTGAAAAAAAGTCCCTAAGCGGAAGCAGACAAGTCCCACGGCTGAACTCCAGAGCCCACAAAGTACATACACATATAAGTATATACTAAAGGGTACACAAGAGGTCTCCAATGCTCGACCTAAAAGTGTAGGAAGTTAATTGCCTCTCATTTGTTTGTTAAACCATGTATTTTTCTTACCCACAATTTGGACTAATATCAACTAAAAGAATGTAATAAGAATTTTATAGGTTAAGACATTGAACATAATCTTTCATCACTCGAATTGTTAACACATGAACAGTTATTGGCATCTATTATTGGCATATCATCCCTTTGTTGAGTCCTTAATTTTGTTTGCCCACAATAAGAAGCAACATGAAGATAGCTACTTAAAAAAATCAAAGCAATGAAATAGGATTTTTCTTAGAGAAGAAACTGAACATACTTGTTCATTGCTTTTCACATTTGTGCACCCGTCTATACCCCGAGTTTTTGTTCCATCAGGGCATATGGCAGTGATATTTACTCGCAGTCCTTGAATGTTGTTGACCACCGAGATTTTCACTTCTGAAAGCAGAGCCTGCAGGAAATACCATTGTTAGTAACGTTGCATTTTTGTATACGATAGCTAAACCAGTTCCAAACAAACATAGCCCCGCTTACACGGAGTACACTTTCAAATGAGATGATGGAAAAGTGCTTGAAAGAAGGAAAGAGGGTGGCGTCATGAAAAGATACATTGTTTACTGCACAAAGAAGACATTGTGTTCCCACTGTGCTACAGTGAAAAAGCAGAACCCACATATTGAAAACGAAGATAAAATAAAGCCTTCTCAACTACCACTCTGTAACTCTGCGTTGTTTCTAAAAATGCTTAATATTTTACATGTATTATAAAAAAAACGTTTAAACTTGCATTTATATGGTAAGGCTATGCCTTCATCAACGCAAGTCAATATCTGCCATTACATTCTGCGGTCTGAACTGCTCAATACATGGATCCACGTTTTGAAGATATTTCACCTTTGACATTTACAGACTCTGGGAAATGACAGTCATTACTTTATGTAGCCCATGGGTTATTCCTAAAGGCAGTGTCTTGATTCTCTTTTTGCTGTGACAATCGTGAACAATGTGATTTCCTTTCCCATATGTGTAATTACGTTATCATTCCTTTATATTTGTTATTTTAAGTTTTATACATTTATTTGCTCCTTTACTTTAACATGGATTGCCCTACATTGATTCAATAGGAGGCAGCCCAAAGATATGCAGTTTATTGAAATTGGATCTCTGAATTCCTTCCCTGGTCCATTGCGCCGTTCTTCCTATTTTAACAAGTGATATACAATATTTGTTGCAGAGCAAAGAGTAGAATGTGTGTGACATAGCATTTTCATTGCATTTGGTGAGCAGAGCAAATGTCTTGTCCACTGTGGCCTGGAGGGACAACCATCCATGCTGATGGGATCTGACACAAGCCTTGATCAGAACTTTCCTTATCTACAATGAGTCCGGTATACATATTTGTAAAGCAGCAGCTAGGACCCTGTAGCAGGGTCAGAGACAGGATAGCATTGGCTTTCATGTACAATGGTTACTTAAGGGCATAAGGGCAGCATTCTATGAGACACGTTCACCCATAAGTAGACAAACTAGTATTCTATTCTGCAGTGTTTCTATCACACATGTCTACCTGTGGGCCTCCAAGCGCTTTCACAGCTACTGTGGAACAGCTCCTGGATAAGATTACTCCCAGAATAGTCAGGTCTTTAGAGCTTTACGGAAGGGCAGCTCTTGCTCCAGAGAGCACATTTTGAGAGGGAGGGTGTTCCAGAGCTTAGATGCCAGAAAAGACATAGAGCGACCACCCCAGTGCAATCTCTTAAACCTAGGAACCTTGAGTAGGTGCCCAGAGGCTGATCTTGGAGGTCTGCTGGGCACATACAAAGAAGCTAGTGATCGTAACAACGGAAGACCTATATCGTTTACTGCCCTATGAATTATGCATAGCGACTTAAACTGGATGCGGCACACCACCGGTAGCCAGAGGAGATCCTTGAGGGCCTTAGCAACTGAGTGACATTTGTGAGTCTCCGTAAGAAGTCGAGCTGCATATTCTGCACTATTTGCATATTTTCAGTCTTTTGATCACGTAGCATTGAAAGCCATGGTTTAAGATTCCCTTAGTCTAGGCGTGCCAGCACCAAGGCCTGGGCAATCACTCTTTTAGCTGTAAAAGGGAGGAACTTAAGAACTTCCCTCAGTAAACTCAGAATGCCATATCAGCTTGTAGAAATTAAGGTTGTGTACTGCAAAACATATAAGTAAGTAGGATACCTGGCCTCTGTGCCTGTCTCCTATGTATCCTACAGACCACCAGGTGCAAGGAGCAGAGATAAGCTGCCGAGCTGATCAGATATTTATCCTTTGTGGCCTTTAGTGTGTCCGCAGCTGTGAGAATCCCGACACACTTAAGAATGAGTAAACAATCCAGTCCCTCGAGCCCTGCGCTCATGAGCCTAGCATTCACTTCTGAATTCACCATCCTGACTGTCGACCAATCAGCTCGAGAAGCAGGTAGGCATATGAGGTTAGGAAACATATCAGTACAGCCATGCATCACTAGCAGCCCCATACCTAAGTGTTCAAGGCTGCTATTCATTTCTGTGACCAGCTGGTTAGGTGGATGAGGGGCAAATTTACCAAGGCCATGGAGTAGATGGAAATACTAAGTGTGGACAGTCATACTGAAATCAGACAT
The DNA here is from genome assembly GCF_964204655.1 of Triturus cristatus. Lineage (NCBI taxonomy): Eukaryota > Metazoa > Chordata > Amphibia > Caudata > Salamandridae > Triturus > Triturus cristatus. The sequence goes on along the minus strand of NC_140593.1, from coordinate 256,781,771 downwards.
GATGTGTACGATCTTTTGGATCTATCAGGCTGCTGCCACCTTAGAAACAGGGGAATTTTGTGTACCACAAATTTCAGGAGACTAAGCAAACCATTTTTAAGATCAGGCACAAACCTCATCGAAGAACAGTGGAAGCAGCCATATTGTGGTCAGGTCAAAAAACAAATAAGCATGAAAGGGGCCTGAATCTGTGTTACTCTCTGTCAATTAAATCTTCTACAAGAAAGGAAGCAACTGGGGAAATATAAAAAACTATTGCAGAGTGCTTAGGTAAGGACAGCATATGCACCAGTACAAGCACCTCTTCAATTTATAAGGAGAGCTCAAAAGTAAATACCTTTATGTACATACTAGCTTTCATTTAACAAGAAACTTGGAACAACTGAAACAGGGGCAACTCATGTGTCACTGGAGCCCAGAGTTCAAATAAGGCAGGCACTCATGGGTGCTTTACATATACAAGAGAATAACAAACAGAAAGTATAACTAAATAACATAGGTATAAAGCATTTTGCCTAGTGCACTCTGGTTTATAATCCCTCTGCAGCGCCAGAAATGCTAATTCAGAAATCAGCTTTCACAGATTCTGGCACTGCTACACAATGTCATGGTAGAGAAATGTCCAATATGATGCTGTAGCTTTTCTCAACACACCTTCCATCAGGGAGACATGTTCAAAATGAGTGACATACAAATATTTGTTAATTACACCCTATTTAAAGCATAAAACAGAATCAATATCTGTATTTGAGGCGGATCTTTGCCCCTATCTCTAAAGGCAGTGGCGGGTGGAGATCCTTGAAAGGGGCAGTGCAGAAACAATTGTGGTGAATTGGACCAGGGGTGGCTGCTTTCAGTAGCCCTTCTGATGTTTTCTCCTGGAAAATTAAAGATACGCTCTACAGCATTCTTTAGACGTAAATTGGCCAACTAGTTGGACATGGTTTATGAACTGAGAGTCTTACATGGTGTTTCAGGCAAGTCTAACTCTCTTCTGGAGTTTTTGGGTTTTACCCTTCTCTAGTTTTAAAAAACGTATGCCCTTTTCAGCACGATGGCCATAAAACTGAAATCTATAGAAGATACAGGCAGTTAAGAACATTTGATTTCACACAACATTATTTGTCATTGCATCTCTTTTTACATTTGCATTCTATTTCTTTCATTTTTCAAGTGCTTTGACTGGCAACAGTCTGATTGAAATGGACACAATGGAAAAATGGAAATTTGTCAAAAACTTACTGTTAGACTTGGCACCATTGGCGTGGGTCTCCCTTCCATTTTTTGCTGTTGCCTCATGTGTTTTTTTCTGGTCTAGATGCTTTGGGCACTTTGCCACTGCTGTTCAGTACCAAAGTGCAAGTGCTCCCTTTAGTAAATTGTTGTAATGGATTAGTGACTCCATGATTTGGTTATTTGATTTACTTGTCAGACCCTAGTACAGTGCACCATGTGTGCCCAGGGCCTGTAAATCAAATGCTGCTGGTGGGCTTGCAGCACTGATTGTGCCACCCACAGAAGTGGCCTTCAAAATGTGACTCAGGCCTGCCATTGCAGAGCCTGTGTGCAGTCTGGGACTGCCATGTCGACTTAGCAAGTGCACACACTTGCCAGTCCCCAAACCTTCCCTTTTCTACATGTTAGCCACCCCTAAGGAAGGCCCAAAGTACTCCTTTGGGCAGGGTGCATTGTATGTGAAAGGTAGGACATGCCCTGATGTGTGTGGCATGTCCTTATTGGGAAACACTGCCAATTTCGATTTTCAATATTGTTCCCGTAGGCCAGAAAGGGCAGTTAGTTTATAATATCATATAAACATAACTGGCCCTAGGAACAAGATAGGAAAATAAAGTTTAGTATGCCTGAACTCAGAATGTTAAAGTGCATCTTTTAGTGAGGGTGATTTTTCCATTCTGTATTTGAAAATGGCACTTTTAGAAAGTGTGTATTTTCTTGCCTAACCATCTAGTGTGCCTCTGCTAGGTTTGTGTATTGCATGTCTGGATTGTGAGTGACAGGAGCTGGGAGAGGGTGGTGGCTCCGGCAGTCTGATGAGTCAGGGCTGGGCTGAATGGGACCTGGTTTAAATTTAGAGAAGGGGGAAAAGATTTTCTTTCACCTGCCTGGGCCAGGTCTGCTTTCAACAATGCGGTCTCCACCTCCTGCCAGGAAGCTGCACCAGTGAGGACAGAACTGGTTTTGGCTGTGTACAGACACTCTCTGCCTTCAGAGAACAACACATTTGTGTGTATAAAAAGAGGGGCCCAGACCCCAGACTTTTAGATCACTTTTGGGAAATCAAGAGGAGAAGAGCTAGATAAGCTGAGGAGGAATACTGCCCCTGTGCTGGTTGCTGTCTGGGGTTGGCTTGCAGTGGCTGCTTGCTGCCAAGGAAAGGATAAGAAGGACTTTGCTGTTTGCTTTGTCACCTGCTTGAAGAAAAGTTCTCCAAGAGCTTGAAACTGAGCTTGCCTCTTGTTCTGACGTCTCAGGGACACAAAGACTTCACCACCAGCTCGCCCGAAATTCCTTGCTGGGAATTCCAACCTGCAAAGAGGTGCCTGCTGCTGTTTAGGACCTCTAGAGACTGTTTGTTGCTGGGAGCTGGAAAATCAACGCAACATCGAAGAAGCGTGCCGCATCTGCACCTGTTTTCCGACAAATCGCCGAAGAAACCGTCGCACTGCCTGCCGCAGCCAGAGAAATTGCCACGTGACTCATTGGGTGCAATGATCTCCAAAGTCCAAGATCACTGCACCGATACTGACGCAAGCCTGCTGTGTGGCTGCACGAAGCCATGGCATTGTACCTGATCGACGCACCGCATCGAGGCTCCAAGACTGTCGCATCTTTGGGGGACGCAGCAAGAAACGGATGAATCAACTCCCCACGGAGTAAGAAAACGATGCATCACCTCCTCTCCGGTAAGGAACCGATGCATCACCTCCCCTGCGCTGCAGTAAGGAAACAACACATCACCTCCCAGAAGCAAGGAACCAACGCATCACCTTCCCTGCGTGTAAGAAATCGACGCATCACTTTCCCTGCGCCCATTTTGTTTGTTTGTTTTGCTTGACGCATCCCAGGTACTTTGTGAGAAAAGTGCTGCATTTACAACTTGCATTGAAATTTTTAATACTGTATTGTGGATTTTGTCTTTTGGTCTTGTTTTGGTTTAGATAAAGATTACTTAATTTTCTAAACTGGTGTTGTGTCTATTTGTTGTGTTTTCACTGTATTACTGTATGTGTTCACAAATGCTTTACACACTGCCTCTGAGATAAGCCTGTCTGCTCGTGCCAAGCTGCCAAGGGAGTGAGCAGGGGTTATTTTAGAAGTGTATCCCCCTTGCCCTGACTAGAAGGAAGGGTCCCTATTTGGACAAATGTACCTACTTCTGCTAACTAGAGACACCCATTTCTAACCCTTACAATCTGAGGATGTACGGAGGAGAGTAGGACACATTTAACAGGCTCTGCATGTTATGCTATTGCTCACATTATGAGGAAACAACGGGCACAGACAGCTGGTAGTTACTCCACTCTAACATGCCACAGTCACTACATCGGTCCTGGCTAAGACTTAAATATTAGCTTAAAGTGTGTGTGTGTGTGTGTGTGTGTGTGCGTGCGTGCGTGCGTGCATGCGTGTGTGTGTGTGTGTGTAAATGTAATTAATATCAGCTTTTACATTTATTAAAATACACCATTTTGATACTGAGCTCCAATGACACATTTTAATTTATTTGATTAAATGACGTGGCCATTATAATTGAGCATCATGATAGACAAGGACTAGATAATTATTTGCAGACAACCGTATACATTTTTACACATAATTATCATTTTGGTTAATATATTTTGCGAACAGTCGAACATTTTTAAGGGAACAGCAGCTTATTTGGTTTTACTGGCATTCTAATGTGAACTACATAGTCACAATTCTAAACAACTGACTATTTACCTAGTAATCAGAACTATCACCACAACAGTAAAGCCAGGAAAAAAGACTTTTTGTACCTGATATGCATCTATAACCAGTTCTTCAAGATTTGTTGCTTCTGGTTTTAGTTCTTTGGCAATGGTACCAGGCAATAGCTGTAAAAGATCCTGACAATAATACAGTTTTAACGGTTGAAATACAAATATTTATGGAGAAATATGTTAGTATATTCAGCTGTGTACTTATTATTTTAACATTCAGATACCAGACTATGCAATCCCAATCTACTTGCAGTTTTTTCCTGACCTACTTGTTATAAGGGTGTGATACTTGAAACATGTCATTTGGGTGGCTTATGATTTCATTTCAAGACCAGAGGCTGCCATTAAGCATTACAACTTTAATGCTACTCCTGCAGCACCTTTGAAGAACACATAAAAACACTAGAACCAGAACCTTCCAGCCCATAAACTGAACATTCCTCCTCTTTTAATTGCTGCTCGTGAGGAGATAAGTACATTTTTTACAATCATTTGGTAAATGTATTGAATGTTGATGCAAGAGGAATAGTACTTTTGAGTCATCAGCAAAGTCTCCTAAGAATGATATAAATTATTTTATTTTTAATACATGTTATTTGTAACATTCTGCTTCCCCTAGCAGTAGGCTGAATAGACTTAGCAGTAAAATATAAAAAATCATTGCATAACGGAAATATATGATTGGCCCCTCTGACTAAACACAAAGCGGTCATAATGCAATTTCATCGGGCAAGAACGTAATGCACCGAATTTTCCATAATACCATGAAGTCATCTACTTCTTTCTTTGTCTGAACTCTAAGGACTTGATATTTCTTAGCAGTGATCTTCATTACACTGAATTATTTTCTTCCCCATTCACGCCTAAAACAAATGAAGAGGACCACTCCCAGAGCACTGCATTACTCTACCTCCTAAATAATGTTAACTAGAAGCCTTGAATAAAATGCACTTAGGCCGTCATTCTGCAATGGGAGTACATAGTTGGTGCTATTGTTTTTAGGTAATTAAGCCAACCCATCAACGGCACACCCCGCAAGCCATGCTACAGAGTGCCACAGTGTCAGGAGTGAAAAAAGGAGAATGTGGGTCAGTGTCATGAAGATTACTAGGGACCAATAAGGAGCACAGAGACTGAAGGGGTGTAATGAAATACAGCCACTTGTATAAAGCAACTCAACTAGAAGATCCAGAATATGTAGAAAATATAGTAGACGCAACCTCCAAGACAATTATCCCAAATTGCACTGCTGCACACCTCGAGTTTATAGTGGAAAGTAAGAGAACAAGGATGCCAATTTTGTGGTGTTAGAAATGTGCCACCGATATTCGCCATCATCAGCTTAGAAAAATATCCTTGGATGCAAACATAGTCTTTATGGAACTATCCAGAATAATAGCAGAAATCTGGACACCCCTATTACTCATTTGATTTATTTCCGATATGACCCAGACAACAAAAAACAGACAATGCACCAAAGACTCTAAATTAAATACCAATGTGGAATTCTTGTTGCTTCTCACCTCCCTGACTACATTCATGTATAAAGCCATGTGTCCTCGGGAAAGAAGCTTAAGCCCAAAAATGAGGATGAACAAGTTCTTGCTGCATGAAAAATCATACAAGTCATAGAATACTACAAGAATAAAAGTCTGAAGAACAAAGCACCAGATCTAAAAGAAGAAATCTCTTATATAAAATATGAGTGGACCCCAGCTCCTCTAGGCAATAGCATGAGGCCATGGCCCCCAAGAATTTCACATTGGATAGCAAGATTTACTAGTGAAACTACTAAAATAACTTAAAAGGGACAGTCTGAAGAGCTTTGGTCATTAGTGAAAGATCGACCGTTGGGAAAGGACACCGCACCCTGGGCAAGCCAAGTAAAATCTCTATAGCAGCCCACAACAATCTTTATTTTCATAATTTAATTTGGTGTTTTGCAATTACTTAAGTCTACTGCCTCCAAAATATATCAATGCATTTTGGCCTGTGTGTACAGTTACATAGGCCACTTCAGTCCAAAGTGCAAGGAATAAAGGGCCTGTTTACGACTCCGGCGCAGTTGCACCGTCTCTCCATCGACACAGCTGTGCCAAAGCCGCTCAAGGACTGCCCACCTTATTACGAGTTAAACTCGTGCAAGGAGGACGGTCCTTCGACTGTCCCATAGCGGTGCCTGGAAAACAGGCACTGCAATGTGAACAGCAAAAAAGTCCCAGCAAGTCATGGACTGTGACGTCCATGCCATGCTGGAACTTTGGGGGAATACAGACAGGGAGACATATGTTGTGCCCCCCTGAATGTATCCACATGGTGTGGGGGGGGCATGGGGGGCCCTGTAGGGCTCACTTTGTTCCTCCATAGCCAGCCTTTTCATGGCATGGCTCCAGCCATAAAAATGGCTGACATTGGTGGAATTCATAATTTGCTGAGCTGGACTGGGCCAGTCCCACTCAGAAAGTTACATTGTGGCACAGCTCCGCCACTGCCATGGTTGTCCGCCGCAATGAAGTAGTAATCCAGTGGACGGACTACAGCTACCGCTAGTCTGGCATTCCTACAAACGTCAGACTCATAATCGGTCCCTAAGTGTGTACCCTAGCAATGATATGTATTAGAAGTAGTTACCAAATGGTGAAAAAATATAGCTTTGGTGAAGAGCGGTTTCTAGTGACCTGCTCAGAATTAGTCAGGGTTTACATAGTTGCAAACCATCCACTGAAACAGTAAATAAATATCCAGAAAATGTTAATATATATATGGGGACAGCTTCCCTGCCGTGCATTAAAGAGCTAGAGGAATGTCGCAACTGAACGTGTGTCAGAGTCTGCGAGATCAGAACGTCAGAAGACAGTGTGGCAAAAGAGGAAAATCCATTCAGGGTCCAATGTCTGGCTCCAAGTCCTTAAAAAAGCCACAATCTTAGATTTAAAAGGTGTCTGTATTTGAATACCAGAAACCACACCACCAGTGGTTACATGCTGGGTAGTAGATTTGGATCTTCCATCTCCACAGCTAATAATTGGCAGTGTGCTTTCTCTATGTCACGTTTTTTCTAGTACAGCACCTTCTCTTGGGGGCAAAAAGGACAACTCTATGGTTACTCTTTTACATGAGTCTGCTGAAGCACCACCATCATTCCAAGACCTTCTTATCCCAGGTCTTGACTATAAGATTGGGATCAAGGGAAACAGGGAAAAATCATAAAGATCCATTTGCTGCATAGAAGATATGGCATACAACCTCAAACTTCTTAGCCTCCACCTCCTTATAGAAATACCTAAGGCATGCTTTGCCTATTATTGCACAATATTTAATATGGAGAGCAACATTTAATAGACAATCTCATAAAGAAGGTCCAGTGAGAAAGCCCTATTCAACCGTTTCTCCTGGACATGCCCCCTTGTCTGTGCCATTTTTTTTGGAGGGGGGGGGGGGTTCCCAAGCTTGAAGTGGTGTTTTTATTTCCTAAGCTTGCATTACTATTATCAACTGTGCCACATATGTGAGGAATAGAAAAAAGGGCACATGTATATGAGGTACAGAAAGAAGCCGATTTCACTGAGGCATGCTATGAATCATCTGTGCATGCATGTGTTAGTATATTAAAGCCAGACCTACTGAATTTTCACTGCCTGGTGGTTTTGGACTCCTGGTCACGTGAAGCTGAATCACAGTGCTGTAAAACTGCTATATTGTCCACAGCTACGGGCACTGCTGTATAACTAGTGGGGTGATCACCTCACTCCAGGTCGTTGAGCACATTGTCACCTGTCCTGAACTATTCATCTATAAATCATTTTTTCAGGTGTGTTTGTCTAATTAGTTTGATGGAAACAAAACAAGACCACAACACCCAGAATGCATTAGGTCATTACAAGAAAGTCCGAGACTGAAAACAGTGCCTGTAATGAACTGGAGGGAGGTAGTCACCCAGATAAATATCCATAAAGCAATATACGAGGCAGGAGAATATTGTTTTGTGCCTTAAATACATCTAGGATGATAACTAGGATATGAAAGTAAAATGTTTCTTTCAGTAGGTTTAAGGAAGATGGTGGTGCAGAGATGAGCATTCTCAAACTTGACACTATGATCATGGAAAGATATCTCAGAATAATGGCGATGCACAGTAAATTTCCAGCCATTGCGATGAAGGTTGAGTCATTATCAAAAATCTGCAAGAAGGCAATTTGAATCCTGCCAAATTAAAAAGAATCATCACTATATCTCCTCCATAAAATAATATGAATTCTGAGTGGATTGGAGGAATTAAGGTGGATTCCAAACTGTCCATGAAGAGAATGGCAAAGTTGGGAACAGAAATCACTCAGATCGATGTGCCTTTGATTTATAAATAAAATTGGTTGTCAAATAAGAAAATATATTTAGAGAGGCTAGTCAAAGGAGAGAAATATTAAAGGGTGTAAGTAGGACCTTGCCGTGGTTGTAGACTAGTATCAAGCAGGTTTTGAGTGACAAAAATCCCATCATTTTGGGGGATATTAGTGTAAATCAACTCAAAATCAAGGGTCTGTAAAAGAGAGTTTAAGGAGTCAAAAGGTTTATCTTCAATGTTAACTATAACTTGTGCCACAGCTAATTATTCCATATATTTCATCTCAAATTACATGTTCTATAACATCACTGCAACATTTGCAATGACATCATTGATGACAAAACTGTGCATGGCAGAGGGGAAGGTGATAATTATCTTAGGTCACACGTTATAGTTACTTGAGATAAATGTAACTGGTGAATTTCAGTGTTTTTTAAAGTTAAAAACGTTACATTGGCACTGAAAGGTTTACCTAACTATGACGCTACTTAACCTTGTTTTTCTTCAGTGGATGTATATATATTTGTACACAAAAACCCGTAAGCACCAATACAGAGGAACTGATTACGAGTGGTCGGAGTCAGAGTTTTTAGGGAATAACACGGATTTTAATGCATACAAACAAAAATCCGATTTATACGGCACATACCATACAGCTTTCCACTTTTAAATTCCTGCAGGTTTGAACTTCCACAATTTAATAAAGGGTGAGGATTTTAATCCCACATAACTCAGATTTCTGACGCCTGCAAAAACCCCAGAAGACACAAAACACTCATAATCAGGACTAGACCTTTTTAAATAGCAATCCATCTTCAGAAGTATTTTAGTGCACTTTTAACAGGTGAAGCTTGTGTTTTTCTTTGTGAACTGCATATATTTTGCGCACACACGTGGGATCCATGTCAGTTGTTTGCCAGAACTAATTTCATTAGTCGTGTTAAGGTTCTTCTTTAATTTCAAACCCATCCCTTTAATTTTACATACAAAAATAAAAAACGTATTTTAAGTATGTAAAACAAAAACGTTTAAAAACACAGTACAAAAGATGTGTTGGGGCACTGAGGCCTGGATTAACTGAGAACACAAATCCCTGAAGTGGAAACAAATGTAACCCCTGAACCTTTGTTGGGAAACACCCAGCCAAATACAAGAATACAAAGAAGCTTTCTTTGTGTTTGAAGTGTAAGTAAACCAAACTGAGAGATATCACTTGAGGAAACACAATCTACCCCAAAGCAGTTTGTCAATAACTAAAAACAGGGCACACAATGAAAAACATAATTCATTCGGACTCGGATGAATGAACCTACCTTATACCACTGAAAGGTTTTTCCTTTTACAGCAAAAACAGCATTGATATTGTTCTCTGTCAATTTTTCTGAGAGCTGCCCCAGTGATGGATGTTCCTATGAAACAGAAAACACAAAGCTTGATTGCTATATTCTGTGATCAATGACTTTGGTTTGGGACCTATACGTCAATAAAAATTACTTGTACAAAAGGGTATTCTGATAGATCTTTTGGATGATTTAAAAGAAAAGATTATCCCTGTTTTTGAGGAGATACATTATGGCAGAGCTAAAATAATAAAGCTAGCTAGAATATGAGGAAGATTTATGATGTTGTTTACTATAAAATGCTCTATTTATGTGCAACATTTGATATGCCAACTCCCATGGTCCACATCCATATTCAAAATACATTGTTATCTAATCTGCATGGTGTGGTTGGAGAAAAATGCTTTGTGATATGTGCACTGCGATGTATCCAACCTGAGCTGCATTGCCGGGTTGGAGACAGCATGAGGCTCAGGGTCAGACTGGTTTGCATATGGCCATGTCTGAACTGGGGTGGTGGAGTGAGCTAAAGAATGATGATGGATTAAACCCAGATCAGTTGACTGGGGGTGAGTGTTTGATTTGCTCTAACGCTCCGTGCATCATCCCCTTTGGTATCGCTTTGTTCGCCCTAAGTTGGCAGGGTATGCCCAGACGTGGATCCCTTGCTCACTTTGCCACTGGATTCAAGATAGCCTGGCTGACGAGGGTTATGAACCCGAAACCGGTCCCAGGATGCTTGTTTCCGGTCAAGGGAAGACATGGCTTGGCAGTTCGGGCTGGACTGTTCCCATGAGGCACAGGGTCAGACTGATTTGCATATGGCCATGTCTGAACTGGGGTGGTGGAGTGAGCTAAAGAATGATGATGGATTAAACCCAGATCAGTTGACTGGGGGTGAGTGTTTGATTTTCTCTAACGCTCCGTCCATCATCCCCTTTGGTATTGCTGTGTTCACATTAAGTTGGCAGGGTATGCCCAGACGTGGGTCCCTTGCTCACTTTGCCACTGGATTCAAGATAGCCTGGCTGATGAGGGTTATGAACCCGAAACCGGTCCCAGGATGCTTGTTTCCGGTCCAGGGAAGACATGGCTTGGCAGTTCGGGCTGGACTGTTCCCATGAGGCACAGGGTCAGACTGATTTGCATATGGCGATGTCTGAACTGGGGTGGTGGAGTGAGCTAAAGAATGATGATGGATTAAACCCAGATCAGCTGACTCGGGGTGAGTGTTTGATTATCTCTAACGCTCCGTCCATCATCCCCTTTGGTATCGCTTTGTTCGCCCTAAGTTGGCAGGGTATGCCCAGACGTGGGTCCCTTGCTCACTTTGCCACTGGATTCAAGATAGCCTGGCTGACCAGAGTTATGAACCCGAAACTGGTCCCAGGATGCTTGTTTCCTGTCCAGGGAAGACATGGCTTGGCAGTTCAGGCTGGACTGTTCCCATGAGGCACAGGGTCAGACTGATTTGCATATGGCCATGTCTGAACTGGGGTGGTGGAGTGAGCTAAAGAATGATGATGGATTAAACCCAGATCAGTTGACTGGGGGTGAGTGTTTGATTTGCTCTAACGCCCCGTCCATCATCCCCTTTGGTATCGCTGGGTTGGAGACAGCAGGCACAGGCTCCCATTCTCTCTGGGAGTGCAAATTGAGGGTGCTCAGGCCAATCATGCATGAGACCAGCATCAGGATTGGCCGCAGGGGAGTCTGGGAGCCTGTGCAGTGCAGCAAAATAGCACTGAGATGGTGATGCACCGAGCAGAAAGTAAGTGTTTTTCTTTCTTTTTCACCATCGTCCCTCATCTCCCCGCCTCACAACTCTTCCCTGATACCAGCCGCCACTGGTTCTGTTATTCACTCTGCTCTGAAAATCTTTTCATATCAAACATTCAAGGTATTTTTGGCACCTTCTATTTCATACAAATGCTATCCAAAAATACAAGTAGGTAATGCAAACAAATAACACTTTTATGTGATGTTATAAGGCCCTAGTTATTGAATAAATGTGATGATTTCATAGGAGAAACAGCATTTACAATAATGCTTTTACCACGCAGTGCCTTTACCATGCAGTCTTCACCACGCAGATGCCTGTAAGGCTAAAGCTAGGTTTTAGGGGTTTATAGAGGTAAAGGGTGGTAAATTTAGGATTTAGGGGTGGGTAGTGGTAGAGGGCAGTAAGGGTAATATTAGGGTTTAGGGTTGGATAGTGGTAAAGGAAAGTTAGGAGTAAATTTTAAAGAAAGGGGGCAGGGTAAAATAGTATTTTGCATCCAGTAATTTATGAAATTGAAACATTGTAGACTAAAAAGTATTTCCTCTTAATCTTTCTGTAAAATTGATGCATACACAATAATAACTATACTAAATGAAAGAGTTCATTTTGTTTTAACTACAATGAAAATGCACAGGTAAAAATATGATGTCATGACAGTGGAAATAAATGTGAGTAAAGATCGCACGTGATAAAGAACAACTATACTACAACAGGAACATTCACATAAAGCAACAGCACAGCAAAACTGACATGAGAAGCACACTGATTACTGCCTCACAGATCACAGATTTCATGTTACAATGACTTTACAAAGAGAACCAATATTCCTAATGGTCAGGAGGCCTCTTCAATCTGACTTTACCTTACTGCACTTATTTAAAACCTTGTATCGTAATTTTGGTTTTAAAGTGTTTTAAAAATTAAAATAAAAGAAAAAAATACCACCACATACACCTTATAAGCAGATGTGCACAGTTTATCATGCGATTTATTACCTTTGTTGAAGGAGGATACGGTATCATAACTCATTTCAGGATTCACCTCTCATGAGTCAGGGCCTCCCCTTGCTCAACAATGGGAATAAACAGCATTTTGCGCTTTGCGTGTCTGCGTATGTATTATTGCTTTGCGCCATAAAGAAGCCTTCGTTTATCGGTATTAAATAGTATTCATTTGCTTCACTCATATGTGTTCCAATCCAAGCGCTGGGATGTTCAGGGAAGGAGCATGAAGCTTAATATACTAATAACAGCAACCTTGTTATCCACATTTGCGACACGCCTAGCTCAACAGTGTTAAAGGGACATCTTCAGCTAAACCAATTATTTATACAATGCCTAGGTGTTAAATCGATACAGCATAATTTCCTTCTGACACAATGTTCAAAACGATCAAATATTATTGATAGGCTCTTACCATATTGGTTGATCTTGTGTATTCATTGTCTTCCAGGTGACACTTCCCATCATTAGGAACTACAATCCCAGCCAATTTGCTGTCGAGGGCAAGATGTGACATTTGATCTGTCATTACTAGAAGGAAGCGTTTAGCCTCTTGACGCCAGCCAATATGCTTCTAGAACAAAAGGAAAGAGGAGCTAAGCTGCACATTAAACCAATATTATCATTAATAAAAGTGCCATTAATTTGTGTAGCATGAATGTTACTATGCTTAGCTAATCACAAGGCTAAATATGTAACACATTTGCATATGTATTACACATTTAGACCCTGATTTCGAGTTTGCAAAACTTGGGGCTATTTACGCACCCATTAATTACCATTAGTCCTGGTTGAAGTATCGGCCTGATGTGATAAATATTTCCTAAAATGTGTTTCCACCATGGGAATAAGGCATAACACCTGGATGTAATATTTATCTGACCAAAATCCGAAGTTATTTTCCCCAGACATTTTTACTCGATTTATGTTGCCAGGTTTTTCCTAGAAAATATATCATGGGTAAACTGTGGGACTGTGGTAGTTATTGCACAACTCTGAATTCTATTCCCTGATCTCTAATCAGGCCACCAGTAAAGAAGTCAAGCCTCTCTTATCTCTACATATCTCAGATACTCACCTTTGGTGGGGTACAGAAAGAATGAAACAGATGCATAAAATATAATCAGAATCAATGCCTACACGTTTGGCTTTTTAACTGGAGCTTCCCCCACAAAAGAATAGCAGAACTCAATTGTAGACAGAAAAATATGCTAATGCTAAAACATTTGTGCCCTGCTTCCGTCTAATCAGCCCAAATGAGAAACTTGATCTAAGCACACCTACTACAAAGTGTCAGATCACACCAACCTAGACAACATGGGGTTTACTGACAGACGTTTAGCACACTGTAATGAACGTGTTACATCTAGTGCATCCTATGGAAAACAATGCAAGTTATTTTCCACGGGAACATTTTCTCCCCAGTGAATGTCAATCATTTAGAATAGAATAGAAAAAAGATGCTCAGTGTGTATTGGTTGCATTTTTAAGTTAAAGAGCTTTGAGTAATGCAAACCACAGCGCCTGGATACCCTCGTGAGTAATTAGCCGAGCTTTCAAATCCACATAACACAGCAACTGTTTCTAGGCCCATCTTTGTGTATGCTCTGCAAAGGTGGTCAGAACAAGCTTCATTCAGATGGAGCGTGTGCTGAAACCTTCATTTGTTCGCCACTGCCCAGACAAATAATTGATTCAACAGTGCCATGAAGGTGACAATGAATTCTCGACTGTATAACAACAATACCTTGACACAACCTTGATTTTGTTTTTCTTATACCCTGCTGTACATGCGATACTGCCTGGCCTTTCTTCAGGTTCTGTTTGTGAGCTAACTTAACTTCTTTAATTTCATGTTTGGACTTTTGCTTTGCAGACTGCCAGGCCCTTCTTTCCGTTTAATTTTATTTCCTGTATTCATTTTTCCTTGCTTGGTAGTTTATATGTTGAGACCACTTTTCACTACCTGACCTTAACTGCGTTCCAGAGTAAAATAATAGGAGAAATGTCGCTAAGCGACATTTCTCCTATTATCAAGGATATCGCTAACCCTGTAAGAGATTAAAAAAAAGCAGCGCTAACCGCGGTTAACACTGCTTTTTTACATCTGGTATTTTTCTGACTTAGCCATGATATCCTATGTAAGGTGGATAGCATGGCTAAGTATGTCTATCCCTCTCTGGTAGCTTGGCACAGAGCAGAGCAGAGCAGCCAGAGGCAATGTGTACAGTAATTGTGCAACACTTAATTTACAGTGACACAATGAACACATCACAAAAAGACTCCATCCAACATTGAAGAATAAAGAATATTTATCTGAGAAAATAAGATCAAAACAGCAAAAATCCGAACAGTAGAAGTTAGACATAATCTTTTAAAGATTAAATGCGAAAACAGTGCTTAGAAGTCAATAGCACTAAAAGGTTACTTGAGATCGTGCTAGCCCGGGGTGAATCCATAGTTCAGGGCCGCCACAACGGAGGGCAGGCTGGTTACAGAACCCACTCAGGGACTGCTGAAAAAGTACCTTTTTTGGAGCATCAAGAGCTCCCAGCATCGGTTCTGATTTACTTTGTCAGATCAATGCGTTGGAGTCAAGCTTCTCAGCGATGTCTTTGGATTGTGGATGTGTCGTCATCGAACCTCTCACGCGGGGCCTGCATTGTCACTGAAACAGCACTGTGTCGGCATCGCAGGGCACTGAATCGGGTTTGATCAGGACAAAGGAGTCAAAAAAAAGCTGCAGAACCCACTTCTGAGGCCCAGGACTTATGCAGGCACCTCAGTCAAGGGTAGGACTAACAGATGGCAGATTCAAGCAGCACCAGCAGAGTTTTTAGAAGTCTTTTTTTGTCCCTGAATCTTCAGAAAAATGAGAGGCAAGCCAACAAGCCCTTTTTAGAATCATGGGTTCAAGGATGTAGAGAACAGGCCCAGTCCTTCTCACTCCCAGCCAAAAAGCAGCAGGCAGCAGGCCCACAAAGCAGAGCAGGTAGCAAAGGAGCAGTCCCTCATCCAGCACAGCAAACAGCAGTAAGCAGGCCAACACAGCAATGCAGTTAGCAGAATGGCAGTTCCTCCAACAGCACAGCAGCTCTTCTTCCAGGCAGATTGTCCTTGGTTCCAGTAAAGTTCTGATTTTGTGGGTTCTGGGGTCGAATACTTATACCCAAATGTGCCTTTAAAGTGGGGGAGACTTCAGAGAAGCCTTTGAACATCACAGGGCTCCTTCCTTTCCTGGCCTGGCTCCAAATTCACAACAGGGGGTTATGAAGCCAGCTCTATGTGTTGGGGCAGGTACAGCCCTATTCAGGTGCACGTGTCAGCTCCTCCCTCCCAAGCTACATCAGGAAGGCCCATCAGCCTGGCGATGGGCTACCAGAATGCAAATGTCACACCCAAGCTGTCACCCAACCCAGACATGTATTCAGAGACAGGTAGAGGCACAGAATGGTTAAAGAAAGAAAATGCCAACTTTCTAAAAGTGGTAGTTTCAGACTTACAATTTAAAATCGAACTTCACCATAATTTGTGATTTGGAGTCCAGAGACACCAAACTCCAAATTTCTATCTGTTCCCAATTGAAAATTACACTTAACGATATTTCAAGGCAATCCCAATGTTAACCTCTGTGAGAGATAGGCCTTGCAGTAGTAAAAAACAGATTTAGCAGTTTTTCACTACCAGAGCATGTAAAACTCAAAAGTACATGTCGTACCTTTTAAATACACTGCACCCTGCTAATAGGGCTGCCTAGGGCCTACCTAAGGGATGACGTATTTGGGCCTGGCAAGTAGGTTAACTTGCCAGGTCAAAGTGGCAGCTTAAAACTGCA
Source organism: Triturus cristatus (assembly GCF_964204655.1). Taxonomy (NCBI): domain Eukaryota; kingdom Metazoa; phylum Chordata; class Amphibia; order Caudata; family Salamandridae; genus Triturus; species Triturus cristatus. The sequence continues at coordinate 256,765,487 of NC_140593.1, read as the reverse complement.
CACACATGCTCTGCAATGGCAGGCCTGACCTATGTTTAAAGTGCTACTAAGTGGATGGCACAATCAGTGCTGCATGTTCTCTAGTAGAATTTAATTTGCAGGTCCTGGGCACATATTGTGCACTTTACTAGGGACTTATAAGAAAATTAAATATGCCAATTGTGAATAAGACAAAGTTACTATGTTTAGAGTACAGAGCATGTGCATTTTAGCACTGATTGTAGTGGTAAATAGCCTAGAATCCTTAAGCCAGCAAAAATGAAGTAAGCAAAACAGGAGGTCATGAGGCAAAAATCAGGGGAGGCCACACCAAGGATGTAAGATCTAACAGATGCATATCCCCACACTGGCCTCTAGAAGTAGGAGACACACATACATATGGTTAATTATTTTGTACTGCTTGCCCATAAAGCTTTTGTATGACAATGATGCTAATTATTATAGTACTGTTAGAAGTCATCATATCAAACAAAATGACCATAAGGGAAATCCCAAGCACGTTTCATCCCAGGTCCCTACATTAGTCAATTGCTTAGTCTAGTTCTTATCTAATATCTGTATATGTGTTCTCAGCCTCATGATTGTTATATCAGCTAAACGGTTATTAGAACACCCTAAGAATTTCTCTCCCAAGCCAGGTAAGTATCCTTGCACTAGTTATAAAGCCATCAGCCCTGCAGATGGTTATCAGCAGCTTTGCATGCCCCCTTAGCAATCAGTCTTGGCCTGCTGAAATCCTCACATCCATTTATATTTTGCCTCCAAATATTCTCTATGATGAGGAAACAGACAAATCCTGTGTGGTGTCTTGGATCATCGTTCCATAACACTAGCAATGCCTCTGTTACAGAAGCAAAGAGAAGGTAAGGCAAGTTTAGTCATATTTGTTTCTAATTTGTATGAGGTAGGATGACCTAACATCTGTATTCACTGCACTTAGCTCTGCATCTTTCAGAAAAAGGAAGACTTTCAGTTCTCTGTTTTGTTAGAGTGCTAATGTAAATTGACACCTCTGACACTAATGTCTGAAAATAACATTGTGATCCTGGACACACTGTTTAGCATTACCATTCAGAATATTCTCCTAGGCCCCAGACCTGTCACACACACATGCTAAAAAGTTGGTGCTTTCATGGTGGCCTACAATCAGGTCTGAACTATATGTATGATAAAGCATTATGGAAAGAAACCCTGACACACACAACACTTGCAGCACAAACAGCCATCCAGAATAGTGGTCTATGTGGTTGACTGATTCATTCTAGAACAAAGTATATTATTATAGGGGTAGGCTGTCACATTAGTATTATCACAGGTATGTGACTAGACAAAACCATGAAGACATCTGATTATTGGCATAGTTGTTACACTGTGAGAGCAAGAAATCTGACATTGCTATATTGAAGGCTGGTGATGCTTGCTAGGCCTGCTTGCCGCAACAAATCAGTATAGTATTTTTGAAACACTGTGGGTGATCATACTAGTAGCTATTACTGGCAAGCCAGAAAAGTTGAAACTATTTAATAAGTGGCATGGCTTTCAGATTTGACATATGCCCAAGGGGAGAAATTAGAATCTAAGCTGACAGTAGAAGAAATTGTGGTATCAATCATTGCTCTGAGGAGGAAAAAGACCTCCAAGTCTGATGGCTTACAAAAAGAATCCTATCACACAAATTAGGTTAAATTACATGATAGCAATTAGGAAAGCAAATCTAATAGTTCCCCCCATGGTAAACATATGTGGCAAGGTTCATCATACTTGGTTTCATATCACTTAGTACTCCAACCAAATCTTGCTTACAAGATTCCGGGGATAGTCCGTGCAAAACAAATATGAGTTTTACTTGGTGAATTACAATTGGAATGGTTTCCGGTAGGTGCATAATGGTAGCTATCCTTGGGCTTCTTTTTCATTTCACCTTGGAGACGGCCAAATGAGATTCATTACCCTTGGTAGCCTAACATAACAAAAAAAAGGTGTTTGATATGCTAGGCTACTTTTATGTATATGGTGTTCTCTTAAGAATGTGTTCTTTTCCTACTATTTTAGTGTACTTCAAGCAACAACATGTGGACTCACTAGCATGTGTGAAGATGGGTAAAGTATTTGAGGTAGTTTGGAGTGTCATTGGACAAGCATGCCAGCTATAGTCTATTCTATATGACTTGGCAGTGGAGCCACAGGCATGTAGAATTAAAGCAAATTATATGGGCCTGTTAATTGCCTGGACCAGCAGGAAACAATTGATTTCCACAAAGTGACTCACCTTCCACCACCGAAAACCTCCACTTCCAGATCCAAACCAGCCCCAGAAAGACCCTACATGGCACCCTCGTCTACAGACCCCCAGACCTCGAACTTCGTTCACCTCTACCATCGCCGACCTCATTGCACCCCATGCCATTGCCTCCATTAACTACATACTCTTTGGAGACCTGAACTTCCACCTCAACAACCTCAGCGACCTCAACTCCACCGCCAACCTTGACAACTTTGCCAACATCGGACTGAAACAGCTCATCACCACCCCTACCCACAAGCACCCTCGACCCCATCTTTGCAGGAGGGAACAACATCCACTTCAGCCACACCACGCAGCCCCTTTGTACGGCCCACCACTGCGTACACTTCTCTTTAATCAATGCCACCGCCCACCACGAAGGAACTGGAGCATGGTCACAGAGGAGCACCTCAACTCCACCCGCAACCACGATCCCCCTTCTGCCTTGACCGACGCCAACACAGCCACCAAAGACCTACACCGGTGGATCACCAACTGCACAGACAAACTTGCTCTCCTCTGCAACCCCGACGGACAGCGCCCCATGAAGGCCTCTTGGTTCATCACCGACATCCAAGAATCCAGACGCACCTGCAGACATCTTGAAAAATGAAGGAGGGACAGCAAAACCACAGAAGACCAGACCACCTACAAGAACGCCATCACAGAATACCACCAACTCACCAGATCCACCAAAAGGACCTTCATCCGGAACAAAATCCTCACAACTCCAGCAACCCAAAGGAACTCTTCAGCATCATCCAACAATTCACCAAACCCCCCACTAAAGCCACGGATATCACAGCCAACCAGGAACCCTTGCAACAAGCTCGGCTCCTACTTCCATCTGAAAATCAAGGCCCTCTATGACAACTTCAGCGAACAGACTCCAAAAACCACTCCTTCCTCCAGCGACAACAGCCAGCCTACCATTGCCGCTTGGACCCCAGGCAGCAAGTCTACCATCACAGCCTGGACCCCAGTCACCACTGACGATACTACCACGACCATGAAGAGCACTCACTCAGAAGCCCCCACAGACCCCTGCCTGCTGCACATGTTCAACAAAGCTGCTGCCGCCATAGCAACCAAGCTACGACGCATCAATGCCAACTTCAAATCTGGCACATTCCCAGATGTCTGGAAATGCGCAGAAGTCAAGCCCCTCCTCAAGAAACCCTCTGCAGACCCGATGGACCTGAAAAACTACAGACCCATCTATCTCCTTCCCTTCGCAGCCAAAGTCACTGAGAAGATCATCAACGCCCAGCTGACAAACTTCATTGAACAGAACCCCATCCACAACCCTTCCCAAACTGGATTCCACAGCAACCACAGCACCGAGACCACCCTCCTCGCTGCCACAGAAGACATTCGCACAGTCCTCTGACCAAGGCCACACCGCAGCCCTCATCCTTCTAGACCTCTCCGCAGTCTATGACACCATCTTCCCCCACCCTCTCACAGCCAGACTCCATAACGCTGGCATACAGGGAACCACCCTCGACTGGCTCCGCTCATTCTTCGCCAGCAGAACCCAAAGGATCAGACTCCCGCCCTTCCTCTCCGGACCCATAGAGATCAACTGCCGAGTAGCCCAAGGATCATCACTCAGTCCCACGCTCTTCAACATCTACATGGTCCCCCTCGCTGTCATCGTCTGACAGCATTGACTCAGAATAGTATACTATGCCGACAACACCCAAGTCATTCTCTCCCTCGCAAAGGAACCCAACGCCATCAGACTCAGCTTCCAGGAAGAAATGAAAGATGTTGTATTCTGGATGAGCAGCAGTTGTCTGAAGGTCAACTTGGAGAAGACAGAAGTCCTCATCCTCTGACCAACCCCCTCAGTTTGGAACAACACCTGGTGTCCCACTGCCTTCTGTAACCCCTCCACCCCCATGGAACACACCCAGAGCCTCAGCATCATACTCGACTCATCCCTCACCATGACCCGCCAGATCAATGCCGTTGCCTTCACATGCTTCAACACCCCCTGCATCCTTCACAAGGCCTTCAAATGGATGCCCCCCAAATCCAGAAAGACCATCACCCACGCACTCATAACAAGCAGACTGGACTACGGATACGGCCTCTATGCTGGAATCAACAAATCCCTGCTACGCAAACTCCAGACCATCCAGAACACCACGGCCAGACTCGTCTAAGGCATCGCACGACATGATCACATCACCCAACACCTGCAAGACCTCAACTGGCTCCCCATTGAGAAGAGGGTAACTTTCAAGCTTCTCACCCACGCCTACACATCCCTCCACAACACCGGACCCAAATACCGCAACGAAAGAGTCTCCTTCCACGTATCCAAGAGAAACCTCCACGCTGACACAGTGCCGACTTCACCATAGCAGAAACCAACCCTATGCTTCCGCAGAACCAGAGCAGGGAGGAGAGTATTCTCCTACGTTGCGGCAGAGGCCTGGAACGAGCTCCCGGTCAACATCAGATGCTCTCCCACTCTGCACACCTTCAGGAAGAGCCTCAAGACCTGGCTCTTCGGCTGACTCAGAGCTGCACCCCCAGTGCCTCGAGACACTCATGGGTGAGTAGCACCCTTCACAATTCCCTGATTGGTTGATTGATTGATTTCCCTTTATGCTTGTGCTATACTACTAAATGTGAAGGAGTAACCAGAAGGTCTAATGATGCGTAGCAAGGTGAATGATTTCAAGTTATGTTATGTCATGTCATGTTAGGTTATATGGATATGTAAAGTGTGACTGATTACCCGATAATTTATCCAGGCACTTGAGCAGACGTGAAGGTCATCTGCAAGTTCTTAGTTGTAGAGTCAGTGCTTCAACTTTCTGCGGAATTCCGTAAGTGAGGTGGAGGCTGCCCTTAGGTGAAGTGGGTAGGTGTTCTGTGTTTTGGTGCAAGGTATTTGAAGGCGGGCCCACCTGTACTGCTTCAGCAGATGAAGGGTGTGTGTGCAGGCGTGTGCGAGAGAGAGCGAGGGGCAGAGCATCAGTGTCTGGTGGGCTGGTGAAAATGGAAGCGGGATTTGAGGAATGCTGGTTCAATATTGTGCAGTAATGTGTATGTGTGTGAGGAGTTTGAAGTGGCAGTGTTTGTGTATCAGCAGCTAGTGTAAATATCTGAGGTGAGGTGTGATGTGGGTACACTGGGGGAGGTCCAGGATGAGTCTGGTGGCAGCGAACTGAATGGCCCGAAGACACTGGAGGAGCTGGTTGGGGATACCAGCATAGAGTGTGTTGGCGTGGTCAAGTCTGCTGGTGATTTTGGCTTCAGTGACGGTACATCTGGTGCTTTTAGGAATCCATCTGAAGATTTTTTTAAGGATGTGTAGTATGTGGAAGAATCCGCAGCTGCCTCCGTTCACTTTAGCAACAACGTTGAGCCTGTCATCTAATAGGATCCCCAGGTTGCCTGCAGGGTTGGTGAGTGATGGTGTAGGACCTAGATCTGATGGTCACCAGTTGCAGTCCCAGGGGGAGTTTTAGTTCCTGAAGATCAGCACATCAGTTCTTTCTGTGTTGAGTTTCAGGCACTTGGTTTTCCTCCATTCTGATATGTGGATCATGCATTTGTTATAGTTGGATCTGGTCGTGGAGGATTTGTCTGGCATGGAGAGGATGAGCTGGGTGTCATCGGTGTAGGAGATGATAGAGATTCTGTGGGATCTGATGACATCCATGACTAGAGTCATCTAAATGTTGAACATGGTGGGGCTGAGGGGTAAACCTTGAAGGACTCTGCAAATCAGGTCCTTGGGTTCCGATTTAGGGGGGGGTCTGGCTTGCTGTGTTCTCCTTGTGAGGAAGGAGCATATCCATTTTAGGGCAGTGTCTTGGATGCCTGTGTCATGTTGTTTAATGAGGGTGGAGTGAGACACAGGGTAGAATGTTGCCGAGAGGTCCAGTAGTAAGCGGGCAGCAGTTTTCCTCAGTCTAGCAGATTGCAGATTTCATCTGTGGGGCAATAAGTGCTGTATCTGTGCTATGAATGCTGCAGAATCCAGATTGGGAGTGGTTGAGAAGAGTTTGGGAGATCTAGGTGGTTAGTGAGTTTGTGTGATTGCTTTCTCTCTCACCTTTGCTCAGTACAGTAGTAGGGAGATGGGTCGGAAGATGCTAAGTTAATTTGGGTCAGCGAATGTTAGTTTTGGGAGGGTGTTACAGCAACATGCTTTTACTCCTCTGGGAAGGTTGCAGCCTCAATGGAGGAGTAGGTGATGTGGGTGAGGAATCTGCTGATCACGGCTCCTCCTAGGTTGTAAATATGGTGTGGACAAGGGTCTGTGAGGGCCCTGGAGTGGATGGTTGATATGATTGTGGTGATGTCTTCCTCAGTGAGTGTTCTCGAGTTGGTTAAGTGTCTGCCCAAGAGGTAGATCTGCAGTTTGCTCATGTCCTCTTGATTTGGTTGCTTTCAAAGTTGTAGTAGAGCTTGTCAATTTTGTTGTTGAAGTAACTTGAAAGGTCGTTGCACAGTTCCTGTGAAGGTCTGATGGATTTGGTTGAGGTGTCTGGGGTGCTGATTTGCTTGATAACGGCAAACATCTCTTTGCTGCTGTTGGAACTGGATTCGATACTATCTGTGAGAGCTCTTTTCCTCATAACTCTCAGGAGGTGGTAGCAGTGTCTGAGGGAGGCTTTGTAGATTGATCTCACCTCGGCATCATGATTGGTTCTCCACTTCCTCTCCAGCAGCTGCAAAGTCTATTGGAGTCCAGGAGTTCTTCCGTATACCAAGACGCCTGGCTGTTGGTTCTGCAATGTTTGTGGGTTTTGATGGGTGCAAGGATATTGGAGCATTTGAAGATCAATTGTTTTAAGTTGGTGATGTCTGCAGCCAGGTCATTGGTGGTATTCGGTTGGTTTTCTTTAAGATTATCACTCTAATGAGTTTCCATTATTCTTCTCCAGTTCCGTATGGGTTGATTGCCGTTGATAGGAGTTTCGGTTTGTCTCATAGAGATATTGAGATGGATAATGTAGCTGTCGGTCAATGTGAGTTGAGAAGTGGAGCAGTAGTTGATGCAATTCCCAGAGGAGAAGATTACATCTAAGGTGTGTCCTGCATTGTGAGTAGGATCCGTGACAAGCTTGGCAGTCCTATGTTGTGTAGACTTTCGAGGAGTCGGTGGAGCAGTGGTCAGAGGGGTCTTTCAAGTGGAAGATGAAGTTGCCAAGAAGAAGGATTTTTTTGGAGTTCATGGTGAATTAAACTTGAACAAAGAATGTTTGTTACCTGTGCATTTCCCTATGGTTGCTGAACCGATAGATCGTTCACCTCAGTCTGAGCAAAGCAAATCAGGAGTTCCGAAATATACCAGGACGATGTACAGAATGATGAGCCAACCTGAGCAGGATTGGAGAAGTCCTTATAGGCTCTTTGGTATTTTGTCTTTAGTTCCCTCTTTCAATGATGGTCAGATTTATGTTAACTAAAATGTTAATGTTTCACTCGTTTCTGTATTGTTTCGACATAACAGTTTTTCTTTTTGTTCCAAATGCTCCTTTACAAAGACCTAAATGCTCTGACTCTCATCCGTAGCTGCAATGATGAATGGAGCAAACTTGCTATTGACACCGGATGAAAACATTTCAAACCTTCCATTGTACCAACCTGTGTGTGGCTGAAATAAGTAGAAACAGCTGACAAACAGCCTCCTGTGTTTATAATGCCACTAATAGCATCTAAAGTAGAGCACTAAGGGATACTTGGACAACAGCTGAGTATTCCTCAAGGATATCCAGCTTGACTCCTTTTGTATATATTATCATTTGTTGTTTGGGTATCCCAACTATGTAAATCTCACCATCATTTGTGTTTGTTTGTTGTGTCCCTTCCTGTTGCTGTACATACTTCCTCACGTGTCACTTGCGCCATCACCATTTTTATGCACAGTATCCCACAGGTTGCTTGCCATTCAATGTAACGCAGTGCCACCCTTACATATGTTTGAATACACGAGGTTATATATGACAAATATATGCATTTACTAAACTCTATTCCATGTTGTCAAAAAATGTCTTGTCTCCCTGGTTTCTCCTTCCACTCCCAGCAATTAATTGTGCTGCTTGAAATTGACCTTTAACTAACACCCTTAGAGACATTGTTGTATGTTACACATACATAAAGCATAACAGACAAAAATATGGCATTGTCTATTTCCTCACCAATCTCCATACTGTTTGTTTCGTGCCACACCCATGGATCATAGCAATTGGTATCGCAGGCTGTTATCTTTAGTCATGCTGTCCAAACCAATATAACAGCAATTACTAGGGACTTTCATAGATGTGGTATTCAGGGTAGAAACGGTTCAACGAACTAAAAATCCAGTACTCCAAATCGTCTTTAGACACCACAAAATATTCAAAATCAAAACCCAAAATGCCAGAAAATGCACAAATAAATGCCATATTAAATCTAAACATGGCATCTGTTAAGCATAATGCCTAGTTTTGGAACACAGTAATATATGCATGACCACACTTGGATGACAACAGAATAAATAGCTGTATGTATTTGATTTGGCCTAGAGTTTGGGCAGCTTCACCATTCCTATCTGCATTAAGGAAGGGCTCTCCCTTAAATCACATTCGTGTGATGCTTCAAGACAAAAGCGAAAGTTTCAAATGCTGACATCCGTAAATCTGGCAAAGTCCTTCCTCAAAGGACTTCACGGTAAAAAAGATAATCTAAAGGCTTTCAAAGCTATGCGAGAAGTTCCCTGTTATCAGTAGTATCAATATTCAACGCGGAACCACCCTCTCCAGCAGTGAATACATTCTCGAAATTGTTAACCCATAGATTTAACTTAACTTAACTTTATTGATACACTCTTTTAATATCCTCCTGTGTGCCAGACTCCTATGTATAGGGCCGTTGCTGGAACCCTTAGAAGACACTGGAGATGCCACGCACAATCTGAAGATTTTCACAACAGGCATGATGTCCAATCCTAGCACTTCTCATATCTTGTTCTAGAAAGCAGTCTCTGCCCCGTAGGTTTACAAGACATGAAAAGGAACATAGAGGAAGGACAAAACAGCAAGTAATGGCAAAAAACACAAGCAGCAAAGTTACAAGAACCTGGATAACGAGCATCACTTATGAAGGCCTTGACAACACAATTGCTTTTGAACGGATTGTCACCAAACCCTCTTACCTGACACACTGCTGCCTGCAGCATTGCATCAAATGTCCCTTCAGGTGCATCAATGTTTGCCGAAAGCTTTTGTTTGCCGACTGCACTTTTGAAGTCTGCAACATTGTCAGTCAGAGGAAGCACATGAATGAAACCATGAGGACGCATACAGTCTCGCCAATAGTCGCTGCACAAAACAAGAAAAATACCTCTGCATAACTTTCTTCCAAGGTCATTATGCAAAGTAGTACAACAAATAACATCTTGTACATTTACTTCAATACTGCACGTTAATCTCTAAAATTGCATTATTTTCTTTGAACATGAAAAGTGAAAATATGATGGCCAAGCATCTTAATGTATAAAGTGAGCATAAAGTGAAGATGACAGATTATTTACAAGTAGTGAGAAATTAACCTTTTCCCAGTGTTTCCTTGCATATTCTTTTTACTCCACATAACTGGCTTTTTAAGTTTTAGCAGTTTGAACCTGCCACACAGTCCCTAACCACAAGTACCTTTCACTAACACATGAAATCCTTTCTGGTTATTTACTTGACATATTCAACATTTTTATATATCTCTTAAGAATGCGGCGCAAGCTGCTTTACAATTAAATTCCAAATGTGAGACTGCAGAAAGTATTTCACTACCCACATTTGGAGCACATCATGTGAAATGGGCAGTGGAACAGAACAGTCACATTCCAGCCCAGCCCTAGACATTTACAGTGAAAACTGACCCCAGTTCTGCAAATGAAATGCTAAATATAACGCTCTATGAGCTGGCTACCATCACTATGTTGCATAACCATAAACTATGCCAACAAATATTAAGAAAGGTGTAAAATGAACTATGTGCTACATCTAAGTGAGGCTGAAAACAGTCTGTACATTGTTAAACCTACGCGTATCTTAAAAGGGCCACTGTTTGGAAATAGGTAGTTATATCAATCCCATGTCAAGTAAAATATTAAGGAAAGTGAACATATTTACTCAATATGGATTCCATCATGACTTTGATAAGGATGCAATGTTTCTGCGCTTAAGGAACCTTCTCGTCCTGGTAGCCTTAATTCTAGTCTTACAGTTGAGATCCTGTGGCTGAACAGTTACCTGGTTTCTTCCCTGGGTTTTTCCCTCCTGGGAGATGTCTTATACACAATCCTTTCTGACGATTTCTGTTTACAGCCGTTTTTCAAAAGAAGCTCCTGAAACGTTGTGTTTTTTAAAGAGCAGAGTTATAAACATAGGGAGGCCAATCCTCCTTGGTTTGGAAATAATGTTGGCCAATAAAGGAGTGTGTTTTTGCTTTGATCCATGAGTGGCCAGAGGAGAGTTAGGAGAAGTACAGTTGTAAATCTAGACGAAATTTAGTTCTACCATTTTGTTCACCTTCTCACTTTCTCATATTAGATTTAGGATTATATCTGTAACTGGTTATTTGCAAAGAATGCAACTAACGGTCGGTACAACTGCGCTGTAGACATAGGTTAAATAAACTAATAAATAAAAGTCCCTGTGCAAAAGATGACAGAGAACTATACAGTGGGCAGCAACAGTACATGGAGCATGTATAAAATGCTATATAAATTGCAATTAAGGATTAAAAAATCATGGCAGATATGAGGGAGATATTGAAACTTTGTACAAAACAGCTAACATTGTCCCGATCCAAAGGTTCACTTCAGTTAATGTGAGGTTACCGAGAATATTATGTTTTATGTCCCTCTAAGGAGATTAAAGTGGACTGTCAGATGTGTATTGGAAAGCAATCCCAAATGAATGACACATGAGCCGAGAAGCATTTGATGGTGGGCGGTTTTCTAAATCTTGGTGTGTCACACGTGAGCAACCCTTGGTTACGCAGCACTCTGTATAGTCCATTTGACGTTTTCAATATACATTTTTGGGCATATTGAAATAGATCAACTTGTTGGTGAAGTATGCAGTCTTATTTGATCAGCTAAATCCCTAAGGTAGCTAATTAATAGATGCAAGTATGGGTATGATTTACTCACATGAGTTTGTGTTTGAGATCACACAAGTAGGAACATGCAAGAATGTTTTGATAGGGGCTAGGGCTTGATTTAGATCTTGGCGGATGGCTTACATGGTCAAAACGTTGAAGGATATCCCGTCCACCAAAATATAAATCCCATTATATCCCATGGGATCTATATTTTGGTGTACAGGATATCCGTCACCATTGTGACGGAGTAACCCATCCACCAAGATCTAATTCAGGTCCCTGGGCTGGCTTTATGAAGGCCTGTCAGTAGCACATTTCCATCGTCAATAAACAATGTGACTAAGTGTTGGACCACCAGCTAACGTCTTGTTTTAGAGGAAAAGGCTTGACATTTCAGATAGGTTTTCAATGGAGCCTGTCATTTATAGTCATACTTTGAAACGAAGATTCAGCTGGAATAAGGCTTCAAATTTGAAGCTCACAAATCTTTCAGGAATGGGAGATGAAGGTGGTGAGTTCAGTCATTGTTTTGGTTTGACCATGCTATTATTAATTCTTGGTATTTCTTTGGGAAGTTTCTTCTTTCTGTTTTAACTCTAAAATGGATACAAGGTGTCCTAAAAAAGGTTGTCTATTAAAAGGCAGGCTAATTGTCACAGTTTCCCCCCTTATTTGTGGTCCAAAATTGCATTCTTAAAATATACCGGCCTGTTTTCGATGGTGTCATTGATAACCTTTATAGCACTACATAAAAACTCGGGTCTTAAGGTGTACCTGATAATTTTGCATTGAAGATGTACTATTCAGTCAAGGGCACATATAGTAATTACTGATTGTCTCAAATGATGCAATCTGACATTCAACCCCAGGAACGAAGTAACGGGCTGGCCTTGTATACTGAAACAGAAACCAGTGTGTCTAGCTTAAGTGTCAAGATGTCTCATCAGTCCTACACTACTTCCAATGAACAGAATAGATGTCCTGGATCATCATGGAGTTTGGCGTACTCGCTACTTCAGGGGAAATCCTGTTACAGGGGAAAGGACCGGAGATTTGAAAGGATACAAGAGAGAAATTAAAGTAATTCAATCACGAGGAGGATACAGATATGACCAAATACTGATAAAGGACTTAAAATAAGATATTTTGTGTTCACCAATAATGAGAATTTACCTACATGACCTAAATACTTCAAATTGAGGTACGGACTATAGAGGAAGAATATATACCTGTTTGCGTTAGAATTATCACCGGATTAATAGCACTTTTACCAAGAGATTAGCCCTGAAGAAGTCACAAAAGATGTGAGGAAACACGTGTTGGCTGGGATCAAAGAAAAGCTACATAGAAGAAAAATAAAAGAAATGGACACAAATTTTTGTGAATAATTTATCACAAGTGGATTTTGAAAAGCGTGTGCTGGGAAAATTACTTGTATTGTTGGGGTGGATTTAGGCCTAACATTAAGAGAGAGGTGGTTCTCTTCACCCTTAGGTACCGCTATTTATTAATATTGTGTATATGAAAACATTGGACTGTGTATTTCCCTAAGTGCGCCATTGCCTTACCAAAAACCACTGTTTGGTCAGAAAATAGATCTCCGAGCAAGCAGGAAACAGCTCACTTCATACACCACATCACCTTCATTATTACCAGAGGCTCAATTTGAGTCACCGATAAGGTAATGAAAAAGACAGGCTTAATAAGGAAACATAAAACTATATTTCATTCAAGCAACATCTGGGGAAAACAGTTTCAGAATAAATAAATCCAACAGAGGATTTATCTCATATTTCAAGTGCTAGTAATTAAAAAAATGTGATCATGAAATTAATAAGACAACAGTGAATTAAGAATAACTACCAAAGAAATCTACAAGATGTGAGCATCAAGTGTCTAATTTTGAATCTATTCTGGAATAATTTTTTTAGAGAATTCAACACATTGCTTAGAACTGCACGCTCTCCTCTAATTTAGTTAATACATAAAGTGAAAGCCAATTGATTCCATTACATATTCTGGTTTCAAGGGAAAATAATACCACAAGTATAGGAAATCTTATATATTTTCTGTCTGATGAAGCAGTGCTTAATTAAAAATAAATAAATAAAAAGTGCAGGAACCCAAAGAGCTATCCACCAGCACTGCTGAATGGTGAGACAGCTGAATTTCATGAATGCCTAAACTTCATTTCACTTAAAGCTTCTGACATCTGCCACCCTACATATCCAGCTTGTTTATCTCTTTATCTCACTTTTAAGTTCTCCATGATACCTGTTTTCCTCTTTTGTCACTGTTTTCCTATCTTTCACTTTCCACTTGTTTTCCCCATATTAGGCTTTCTCTATGTTGCTCTGGCCAAAGTCTGATGAGGAAAAATAAATCTGTGTCCCAAAAAATGAGTGACGTCACAGATGACCTCTAGTCACCTGCTCAAATTAAGCCATTGGGTAAAATAATAAGAATAAATTGATTCAAATTAAATTAAATTTGCTTATATTTTGCTGAAAAGAAATTGTTATGCACACATGAGGAAAAGGGATATCTGAGTTACAGTATGGAACGAATTACTATGGGAAATTGACTTAATGTATAGATTTAAATTATTCAGTCTCTAAATTTAGGAAAAATATATAACCCCCGCACCCCCTGCCCCCCCCTGACCACCACAGCGGCAGCGCAGTCCAAAACAGCGGACCTTCAGAAAACGCACCAACCTCACAGACCCAACATCAGAGAATGTCATTGCCCACCACAAGCTCAAAAGGACAACCATCCTACGCATCCTGACCACCATTGCCCACAGGCTGACGGTACGAACACAGCAGACAACCAACATCCCTCCGTAGACAAAGCTGCTGGCTGTGCTACACATGTTGGTCTCTGGGACCTTCCAACCAACAACTGCCAGAGTCGGAGGAGTCTCACTGCCAGACCTATCAAAGTTCATCACAACTGTCTTGGATGCCATCATCGGCTTGGTACCCCAGTACCTATACTCCCCCCACACTGTGCAGGAACAGCTGGCGAGCAAGCAAGGCATCTATGCCATAGCTGGCTTCCCGCACGTGTTAGGGGGCAATTGACTGTACAACTCTGGGAATGCACACATCACAGACTCACATTCAACATGCCAAACAACATGCCCACCCACCAGACACGACAGCATAACTTACTGTGGCAACCTGGGCTAGCCATGTACATGAGCCATCAATGTCATGGCACCTCAGCCACACAATAGCGGAATGTGGGGAGAGGTGGGAACCAGGCATGTGTGACGGAGGCAAGTGACCCATGAATGAGAAGGTACACAATGCCAAGTGTGGCGGAGATGAGCTGGACAGACTGCAGTATGCAGACCACAGACATATTCATGTCTACATGCACTGCTGGTGTATGGAGTGTAGTGGATAGTGGACGCAACCATGTCACCCCAGCCAGAGGGGAAGATCCCGGAAATGTGGTTTGTGACGTCCCCCCCCCGTAAGCGTGAGCAGAGTGGGCTGGCCCGGCGTACGCCAGGCCAGCGTAGGGGTGTGAATAAAAAGCACGTAGCTCTGGGCATGGTTCTCTTCCGGAATGCCCACTGTCTCTGCCAGGGCGGCACCTACCAGCCCGCCACGAGGCCATCAGCGTCGCCGTGAGCGGTGTTGTCTGCGATCCTGTGCGCCTGCTGCACCCCGGCCTGCTTGTCCCCGAACCCATCTTGACTGCACCTTCGCACCCAGGCCTCACTACTCACCTGCCGACACCGACAGCCATGGACACTTTCTGGTTGAACTTTGGTGGTGACCGAATCTATGGACTGGGGGTTATCTTCATCATCATGTCAGTGACACTGATTTTTGGGCGAAAACAAGGCTGTAGCATTCCACTCCTCAATTTGCCGCTTCCGGATGGCTTCTACACTCTGCATCATGCTCTGGAGGACACCTTCCACTGTCCCCCGCAACCCTCCACCACATTCACCTCGGACATCGATGAGGACCTGCTCAGCTCGCGTGGCTCATCTCATTGCACCACAAGTCACCGTCCCGTGACGGTGTGCCTGTGCCGTCCGCAGTGCATCCAGGGCCACGAACTCTGTGCAGCTCAAGTCAGGGACCCTGTCTGGTGAGATATTGGATGGCCTCTGAGACGATGGCCTTGGGGTCATCAACGCCATGTGACTGTGGCCCTGCGCTGTCCGCTGCTTCCGGCCTCAACTGCGGTCCACCAGGTCTCACACATAAAATCGAGTTCTGACCGGCCCAGACGTCGCATCACCACAGGAGGCACACACAACCACCGCCAGAACCACCTCCAAACGCCAACTGCCAGAGTCGAAATAGCTGTTCTGGCAGGCTAATGGAGTTGCTCACACCTGTCATGGATGCCATCATCTGCCTGATACCCTGCTCAGCACTCCAAGTGCCACTAACTCAGTGCACCACCACTCATGGGCCATTTTTGAATGAGTTGTGTGCTGTGGTGAGGTCACGCAGCAATGTCACCTCAGGCAGTGTGGGACACCTGGGACGATGATGAGGAAGATGATGCATGTGTAACACACCCCACTACAGCTGCATCAGGAATAACCCGAAGGGTCACAATTCTAGACATTTTCTTCACATGAGCACGCTCAGCTCTAGTGCCCCAACCTCAGTGCACTGCAACTCACGGACACTTCTGTTTGCAGAATTGGTGACATCTGTACTTGCTCCGGCTACAACCATGATGCTCTGCAGTTGTCTCTGTAATGCTGGTGTTTTCTCTTTCTGTTTTTATAGTGCTCACTGTTCAAGTTGTTGCCAGCACCAACCACTCCATGCGGGCTGGCTTACACTCACCCCACACCCATCCAGCACAGGCGTCACTGTACATGTGACCCTGGCAATACAGGGGCCGGGCGCACGAGCCCGTAGCCAGTTCCACAAACTATCAGCGTGTGTCCGTGTGGTCATGATGTATGTATGAGGGACCCGTGGCCTACAACATTACATTGTGCTGTGTACAGCGGACGCAACCATGTCACCGCTGGCAGCGGGTAAAGGCCTTGGACATGTAGCTTTGTCGTCACCCACTCAATACGTAAGAGGAGTGGACTGGGCCATCGTACGGAGGTCCAGCATGGGGGTGTGAAGGATGATTCCAGGGCTCTGGGCGTGGTTCATTGCAGGAAATGTGCAATGCATGTGTATCTGTTGCGGTGTGGGTCTGCTTTGTGGGGTGTAGGTGGTCCCTGATGGGACTTGAACACCCACATATGTGATCTATTTCGGCTTCCATGAGCTCTGACCCCACCCACACCTGTTCGGCCACCTCCTTTTGGCATTCTGACACCTGGCATTGGATTGCAATGTGTGCCTAGGTGAAGTGTTGAGAGCCAGCAGTGGTGGCAGGTGCTTCCTGCTGTGTGGTCTGTGCAGGGGCTGGGGTCTCCTCTGTGTAGGTTGGCTGCCCTGCTCCTGGGGGTGGCTTGCCTGAGATGTCCATGGGCTGTTGTAGGGCGTCAGTGTCGAAGGTGTGGTGGTCTTCTCCAGCATCACTGATAAGTAGTCTGGTCTGCTCTGCTGGATGTGTTGTTTGTCCTTCTGCAATGTGAAGGTGAGATGCATGTTGACATTGTTTTGACATGTATGTTGGCACATTGTTCTAGCTACATGCAGACTGTGTGACAATGTACATTGTGACTGTTTGGGAGGTGCTGTATATTTGATGCTGGACAGTGGACATTTGGACTACATGACGGAAGTGTGGTTGTACACGTGCATTTCCATCTCACAGTTTCCTGCTATGTTAGATGTGATTGGCCTGTTTCTGTGCATGAGCGGACCCAGTTGTGTCCTCTGTTCTGTAGTGTCGGTGTTGCACTTTGTGCCACATTGTTGTCAGATGTGCTGTTATTGCTATGTGTGTGTGCTGCAGTGTTCTACGGGGATCAGGGAAATGATCCAGGGACATTGTGGGTGTGCAGTATGCTACTCATCGTTGTGCATGTGTGACATTGTGCCCATCTCCCCCCGTCCCCACAGTCCCTGGTCATTACTCACCCTGTTGATGTTGTGTAAGGTCCTTTCGAGCTGTGTCCGGACCCCCAACTCCCTGCGCCATCTCCACCCTGATGACTGTGGCCTCCGTTTCCTCCAGCTCCTCCTGTGGCACAGGACTCCCACCTCCTGTCACCATTGAGCCTTCATGTTGGCAGCAGGTTTGTGCTTAGTTTGGCTTTTCACATCATGCCAGCACCTCTTGTCCTTCTCCATAGACCTCATCGACACTCCGACTACGTTCACGTTTGTCATATTGACGTTCAGTGGATGGTAGTGTTGCATCACCTCCGTGACGCTGATCTGGTTTTCTTGCGGACTGCACACCGTCTGCCTCTTCCTCTTCTCCTTGGCCTTCCCCGACCATGAGGTTCCTTGCTGGTGGTCTGTGGGGCTTGTGGGGTTCGCGTTGGCCTCTGCACTAGGTCCGGGTGCATCCATGGTGCTACGCATTTTCTTTTTTTCTCCCTTTTTTTTTGTTGCTTTTATAGTGCGTTTTCCTGCATGACGCGTGGGAATTGCAGGGCTTTCGCTGGTTTTGGCTGATTTTTGTATCGCTACTGGCCTCATCGCAGCTTTTTTTGCGTTCGTGTTTCGCATTTTTGCGGCGTCGCTTTGACTTTAATGCGGATATTTGACGCATTGTGGTGGGCCTATCACATGGTACCGCTGGCTTGAGAATACCACGTTACCACGGTGTTATTTTTCCACAATAGACTGCGATGTCCAAAGTTCCGTTAAGCTCATTTTGCGATGATTATCACACGGTCTTGAGAATATCCCCCTATACGGGCTAGTAAGCCTGAACACCCATCTGTCCAACATAAGGGATTTAATGCTCTTATGAAAACCTGCACATTTTGCTTTCGTCAGGTCAAAATGCATGGGGTTTATAGCAACATTTAGGAGAGTGACTTTAAGGAGTACTGCTTTAATTTGTATGAATCCAGAGTGCTTTTGTATAGAACGCAAATTAATGGACTGGCAAATGGGCTCTTGACACTCTTTGGAGGAAACTCACCATTTATCACCTAAGCTAATGGGGAGGGGATTTGGGAGAAGCTATAAGGAGGGATTAGGAAGGTCTAGGGAGGGGTTCAATGAAGGACATGTACCCACCCACAAAAGAGTAAGACCACTTGCTATTACTTCAACCAGTAGTAAATGTACTCCAACTCAAACCTGAAATAAGTCACCCACTGAACCACTGGTACTGCAACACCCTCCATTAGAACATAATGGTGGTTGGGATTTAAAACAAAACCCCATTGGAAATAATTAATTTATGTAGACTTTATATTTTCTTAAATTGTTAATTTTCTTAACAGCTGCAGCAGTTTTTTATTTTCTTATACATTTAGATTAAATATATAAAATAATTTTACAATAATGTGCATCTAAAATATTATTAATATTATTTTTAACTTTAATAAAATATTGTGTGCTATATGCGGATCTTCACCCCTGTGGTAAAAATTTCCACCAACATGTGAAAAGTTATTATCAGTAACTTTACATTTGCAAATCAGGCTCAACCCCCTGAATACGGAGTGAGGAGTCATATAGGTCTACAATGTGTAGTAGATTTACACTTGTAAATAGTTAATAGTAGTGAATTTACTACAAAGTGTACTCGTAAATTTACATGTGTAGGTTAGCTCATGTCTAAATTTGCCTTTATGAATAGCTCACATTGTGCTGCTTTGTTTTTCTGTGGGGGGTGGGATTAGCAGAGTTTTATGATATTTTGAGTGGTGACTGTGGTGAAAGAGCTCCATTTTGTAGACATAATATGTCAAAGGTGGGATTCAAATCAGTGGGTTCCAATAGAAGGTTAGTTCTATCTGTTCTGAGATCAAGAACTTTAGAGAGAGGTCTTTGGCAACTTTTTCTCACCTGGATGTATGAAGTTAAGCAAGCAGGTGATTAATTCTTCTTATAATATAATAATAATGAATTTTATTTTTAGGTCATTTAATGATCAGATCGATTTTTTGAAAGATGCGTGGACTGCTCTTTTAGAGTTGGAATTATGGGCTATCTTCTCAGGCATAGGCTTCTTGTACCACATTTGTAAAGAATCATTGCAATTTTTTTCTATACCATTTTGGCCTGCCTCTCTGATCATTTAGATAATGGTTGAACAAAACTAAGGGCCTGATAACGAGTTTGGCGGTCTTAGAGCAGGCCACCAAGCTAGCACCCTGCTCCAAGATGTCCAAACCCGACCGACCCGAACATTGTGAACTACCTCATTGTCTGGCGGGTGGTCCTCTGGCATTACCACAGCAGTGCCTATTAAAAAGACACCACAATGGGAATGCCAAAGCCCGTTCCTGCACAGCATGGACTAAAAAGTCCATGCTGTGCAGAAAAGGGGGTGACTCACACATGCAGGCAGCCCATGGCCCTGAGGCAACAGGGCACCCTGTAGGGCCCCCTTGGTTTCCTCACTACCACAGTTTTCCTGGCAGCCTCACTGCCATGAAAACTGTGGCAATGGAGAAACTCCTATAGGCTCGGTGGTGCTGCAGCAGCACCACCAGCATATTAGGTCTTTTGATCTCTTTACCACCAAAGCAAGATCAATGATCCCCGACAGTTGCTACGTTCTCTGGCAGTCCTACCACTGTATTCGTAATACAGTGGGTGGACCATCAACTGGTCCAGGGACCGCCACCACAGGTTCGGCGGTCCGATGGATTGCTGAGTTCGTAATCAGGCCCTAAATCTTTTCATACCTATTCACTTTGTAATCAGATTTTAGTAAGGATGGATAATCACTACTTTTTTGGGTATGTTGTAAATGGTAGATCAGCTAAAGAAATATTTTTGGTGAAAGTTAGCTTTGTATCTCATTGCTTTCATAATTTATATTAGTAAAGTCATCCACAAAACAATTAGGTCATGTGAAAGTCTAGGGAAACCTTCTGTTTACCATAATATCCATTATAAAAGCTGTATGCTGAGGAGGTAAAACAATGTTTTTTCATGGATCCCAAAAAAACAATTGTCACAAAGGTATACTGTTTTAATGTTTAATGCTACTTATGCACCAGATGAGTAATGACTCCTCTATGGACACCAACAACAAAATAAAAGCAAGGCAAAGAAGGATTGTTTGGACTACTTAAAGGGGTGACCATGGAACAAAATGCATGCAACATAAGCATACTTTTACACATAAAACATTTCAACTACTGTTCTGATAAAGTCTTCTTTTAGGAGTGCACATATTAATTTTCTACAACTCAAAAAGAAATACATACCCACACTGATTATCTTTTCTGTCAGGATGAATACTGATATATGGTGATACAGGCTTGTCAACAAATGATCCAAATCCAAATCGAAAATTATGAGAAAAAGGTATCATTTTTTGGGACAAATCGAACCCGATGGAATTTAGTTTTTCTATCTCTTGATGCATGGACGCTGAGACATCTACCAGATAATAAAGGTCCACCGGATACGTCTCTAGTTGCTGAATCTTCACCACAAAGTTTGCTTCAGTGCCTATTTGACAAACATACAATATATGTTATACAGTTCATTGATTGTGCTATGAAATGATCAAATATTTCAGCACAAAGATCTGGAATTAAGGTACACATGAGTTAAAATGTTTATTTTCCTTTTTAACAAGTGATAAACAATTGAAGATGATTTTATTATATTTCTGTTTGAAGTTTGTCACACATTTAATTAAATATTTAATCAAGTTATTTATTTATGAAGAGATAAGCATTTGGACACAGAAGCAGTAACAAAAAGGTCATATAAATTTGGATGATAAAAGATACTTTTTTGATGTATATGTGATGGATTTTGATTGAGAAACAAAAATAATAAAAAATGACCATTGATAGTCTAGAAAAATAGGTATTGCTACATATCAACAAATTTACTTTAAGGAGTAATGGAAGTGCATAGGAGTGCAACAATGAATAAGTAATAATTATTTGTAGCCATTTACAAGCATGAGTAGGTAGGCATCTCTCGCTGTTTTTGTGGGCAGAACAAGAAAGAAGTTCAGTTCACCTAGGAGCCAGTTCCGAAAGTGTGGCCCTAGTAGGTCGAAAAATGGAACAGTGAAGCACCACCAAGGTTTTAGGATGAGAAGAAGTTTGAGGTTAGTTAACCGATTGTTGTGAAAAAGCACGTAGGATTTAGGACAGCCCAATGGAGGATTGATCATTTACAGCTTTAACAACCAAAAAACAGCAGTTTACAGAGGCTGTCCTATTTTTCAAATAGCCAGCCAAACTGAAGATGGTAATAGAATGTGGGAAAATGCTTAGAAATGTTATAAAAGATTTTGATAGATGTTAGAAAAGTATTTGTACTCAAAACGCATAGGAATATAGTGATAACACCACAAATGGACACCACACCAGTGTAGAAAAATAAAGCATATTTATCTAAACTCAGCAAAACCAAAACAAAACAAATCCAACATAGATGTAATAACAATATGACTTTTAACAGTTTCAAGCAACTTGGTACATAGGAAACTATAAATGCGTTATTTTACAAAAAGTACATGTGGATGCGCCAAAATTCACAAGGCCAAATAGCCACAGAGAAGGGAAGCGTTGAAACCCAAAGGGATGCTCCAGTTCCTGAGTCCTTGGGGAGGCGATGCGACTGTTCAGCTGTACATAGGAGAAGTGATGCATGGAATCCGGACTGTAGGGGAAAGTGATGTGTCAATTCCAAGACAGTTCAGGCCTGTGGGTGATGTGTTGTGAAAACTTGCCACACAGGTGTGATGCGTGGAAATACGAGATGGAAATCCGAGGTGGAAATCCGAGATGCGTGGGCAATCGATGTGGCAGCATCAACCAGCACTGCGTTGGTTTCTTCACCACAATCCCACAATGCGCTGGTTCTTGCAGCCGCAGCAGGCACTGCATCATCTCTGTAACAGTGTGGCAGCAGTGCACGGAGATCGTAAAAACTGCTGCAAAAAGGGCGATGCATCAATTTACTTATTTCTTTCAGCTTCTTCCAGCTCCCAACAGCAGTACTAACCTCCAGAAGCCCAAAACTGGAACAGGCACCTCCTGGCATGTCAGAACCCTCAGCAGTAAAGTTCAGGGGAGCTGGTGGTGAAGTCTTTGTGTCCCTGAGACTTCATAACAGGAGGTCAGTACTCACAAGCCCTTGGAGATTCTTCTTCAAGCAGGTTCTCATCAAAAGTTCCAGTCTTTGTCCTTTCCTTGGCAGAAACTGCAACTGCCGGCCAACCCCAAACAGCACACAGCAAAGGGGCAGTACTCCGCCTCACAGCTCTCCAGCTCTTCTCTTTGGCAAAGGTCCCTTTTGAGTCCAGAAGTGATCTACATTTCTGGAGTCTAAGGTGCACTACTTATACCCCATTTTATCTTTGTTCTTCTTTGTGCAAGGGTCACTGAGCCCAATCCAAACCAGTTCTGTTCTCACTGGTGCAGTATGAACACAGGGGGTGGAAACAGCATTGTATAAGGGAGACAGGCCCTATTCTAGTGCAAGGAAAACTCTTTCTACTGCTCTACATGCAGCTCAGCTCTGAGTCATCCAGGACGGGCCATGCACACCTCAACCCCTCCAGTGGCTGTCTACAGTGAATGCACATCCCAAGCACATCACTACAAAACCAGACAGTCAATACATAAACAGGCAGAGGCACACAGAATGGTTAAACAAGAAAATGCCTATTTTCTAAAAGTGGCATTTAAAACACACAATCAAAAAAACATATTTACTCAAATATGTGTTATTAAATTCAGAATTCAGAGAGCCGAAATGTTATTCCTCTATCTCGTTGCAATGAGAAGTTATACTTGTAAGATGTTGCAAAGTATCTCCCATGCTATCCTATGGGACAGATGGCCTTTCTATAGTGAACAAGCATTGGCATAGCCAGTAGGTCTCGCCTTTGGGACATTATAAATGTTTAGCCATGCAACAGTTGATGTTGCACCAAGGATATTGTGCTGCCTAATTAAATACTTATAAGGTCCCAAAGGCGAGACCTATAGGCTATGCCAATGCTTGTTTTTTATGTCTTTTCATGACTGTGTGATCCCTTGGAGCACTCATGTTTGCAGTGTGGTATACTTTGAGCAAACCAATTACATATTAAATTGATTTCAGTCCTGCTAGCCTTTTTGCCGTTTGTTCAAACAAGTGATATTGTCGGTAATTTAGTGACCATTAAGATGCAGAGTATATATAAATGAGTCCATAGTGAACCATTGTCCTTTGCGATACGGAACAAGGGTGAAGCAAAACCTTTCACAAATCATAGGCTGGCCCAAGTGAAGCAAAGGTGTGATTGTAACATCCAGGTTCATGATAAAAAATAACATTTGGTGTGGATGCCCTAATCAACCTATAATCGAGGTAGGGATATTCCACAATTGAAGCTCTTCACAACTGAGCTACTGCTAAAAACATTTTTTGGGAACACTCAAAGCAGGGGACAATCCAAAGGTTATCACCTCAAATGAAAATGTTGACCCCCCCACAGTAAATCTGAGATATTGTCTGAGATGGAATACTAATGTGAAAATAGGTGCCCTGGCAGTCCAAGGACTCTATCCAACAAAGCAGTTGTGGAACCATCAATACCAAAAACAAAGTCAACAGCTGGAATCCTACTATAGCTGCAGTATCCTTTATCGTGGTGTAGGGTGATGGGGCGTGGGGTTGGAAAAGTGGTAGTCACTCCAAGAATGATAGTTATTTTCTGCCATTTCTGAAGAAATGCTGCTACCAGACTGTTAACAAGTGTAGGAAGCTCCAACTTGTGAAAGGAATAAGAGTGGTTTTGTGGAGGACAGGCCTCTAGCCGATGACAAAAAATTGATGTTGGTTTTGAGTTGTGGCCCACTAAAATTATAATATTGTTCTGAGAGCTTTGAGAAATTAGATATCAGCTCTAAAATTATCAAAAAAGGCATGTCAATTCATAGAGACTGCATGTCATTTGAGGAGGTAGTTATCACTGCTTCCCTAGAGAACGATTCCAAACCCCAATAAGTGAACCACTTCATGAACAGAGTCAACACCAGTATGATTCGCCTGTTCTGGAGTCTTGTAAAAGTTATTTAAATGTTGACTTAGGATAGCCAGTCAAAGAGGAAACTTGGAAGGCTATAATTCTCAAAGGGCATAAGTGTATCTCGCAAGTAGTACTGATAAATGGAAGGTCTAAACTACCCAACTTGAACGCCTTTTTATTAAGTGTGTCTAGATTCTTTGATTCCTTACCCATAAGGTTTGAAGGGATGGTACTGTGCTTCAGTTTACTTTTAGATTCTCAAATTATTGGACTCACTAGAGACAGATGAGCCGCTAGAAGTTCCAAAGGTGCTGGACGATATTCTCATGAGCTTTACTGTGACACCGGAAGAGTAGAGCAGGTTGTGGCTTGGCTCAAGCCACCCCAACTTTTTTTAGTGAAGCTTTCACGCTGGTTGTATAGATCATGCACAGGCTTAGATCAAGAGGATGATTAGTGATAATTTCCCTTGTTATGTAGTTAGAGAAGCAATGATCTTTTATGCTTCTTCTGCCTGTCTTCTGAGGGACAGGGTCACAATCTTGACCTAGTACTGGGCTTTGAGAAAATCTTGGACTTTTCCTTCAGAGAAGCCATAAACAAAGTTAAGTCTCTCCCTGAGGGACTTTGAATGAATGCACTGGCAAAGGTCACATGATGCAGCATCATTATCATTACTCAAACACCAGACGAAAGGGCCAATAACTAACCTGTGCCAGCAACAAGTTGTTCATGGTTTGAAGCCATATGATTTAGGTAATAACATAAAACATGTGAAAAGGTGACTAAAGATCACTAAAATCATTTAGGGGATTCCCAACTGCCCAGGACCCCACATAAAAGAAAGCACAAGAAAAATAATCTGAAATATGCAGTCAACAGGTCATTTCCAGAGTGCTACTACAACATCATGTTTATCCACTCTGGATTGGCACCCCAGGCAAGAGTGAATGGGGGTAGCCAATGATACATTTTCAGGATACAGTGCAATGTAAGGGTTCAAGTATGGAAACTGTGCGAGATATTATCTATTGAAACCACAAAATAAAAATAATGTTACCTTATATGGAAAAAGCCTTTAGATCCAAATAAAGTACAAGGTTTGAAGAGATGTTTATGAAGGCATAATTTCGGCTACCATTTTAAGTTTCACTGTGGCTTAATAATATTATTTGTTAAGGTATAAAGCAACTTAAGTACATAAACGCACAGGCTAAAAATTAAATGACCTCAAAATATTTGGGAAATAAATCTCCTTATGGAGTCCAATATGTTAATGTTATATGCAAAGAGAGCTTGAAATGAATAGGTCTAGTAAATGGCTTTCGCTTAAGCTGAACTCAAATATTCAGTATACACTGACCAATTTTAGAGTTAAACACTGTTTCAGGAGAAGGTTCTGCAGGGCAAGTGCTTCATTCTTGCCGGCAAACTGTCCTACATGATCCCACTGCTAAAACTCAATAAAAAGATGTAAAAGGTTTCCCCATTTTCTTCGAGGGATAATCAAATAGATGCATGGAGGTTGTTCGACCACAGCTACGATTATGAACAACTTAATTCTAACAAATTATAGGCGGAAGAAACAGCTCATGTGATATGTGGTACTGCAGCGACATCTCATGGCAATATTGTAGTTAACAGTGTCACCCGCACGTTTGTGTGAATATTAAAGTCAATTAGATTCAACGTGACTTATAGGTGACTGCTACTTCACAAACACCAATGATTCCAAAACCATTATATTCTGAGCATGATATCGCATCCGTGAACTACTTTCTATAATATATGGATGACATATCACTCTTGGAAATTACGAATTAACGCAAATTGGAAGCCTAGAAATAACACACCACACTACTGTAGCCTGTAGCACGGTTACCAATACACACGTTCCTTTTAGGACAAGCAATGGCCGTGCGGCCGTGATAGTGACACAGCCGCGCAGCCGCGAAAGGGAAAGTAATGGCAAGCGATGCGGAGGAAGAGATAAGAAAGGTAGATGGCGGCTGCGCACGTGCACGCAAGTGTGCACGCAAGCTTAAGGTCAGGAAAAGCTTGTGGGTAGCACTTTGAAAACCCCCTTACTAAAAGTCGAGCAAGCAGCGCATGGGCTGCTCTAGGCTCGACCTAAAAATGAGATTGGCAGTATTTCACTATCGGGACATGTCCCTCACACCAGTACATGTCTTACATTTCACATTCACTGCATTCAGTACATGGGGGTACCTTGGACCTACCTGAAGGGTGTCTTACATGTAAGAAAAGGAAAGGTTAGGGCCTGGCAAGTGGGTGACCTTGCCAGGTTGACATGGCATTTTAAAACTGCGCACAGACACTGCAGTGGCAGGTGTGAGATACCTTTTTAGGGCTACTCATGTGGGTGGCACAATCAGTGCAGTAGGCCCACTAGTAGTATTTGATTTACAGGCCCTGGCACACTCACTGCACTTTACTAGGGGCTTAGCAGTAAATCAAATATGCTAATCAGGGCAAACCAATTGTAATAACAATTTACACAGGGAGCACTTGCACTTTGACACTGATCAGCAAGGTGAATGGACAGGAATGCACTGTATTGTATAAATACGTTGCTCTCCTGCACTTTCCCTGTGGTGCAGGGCACTGCAGCAAGGGAACTTGCTGTGCGGCCCTACTCCACCAATCACATGAATATGCCCTGAATTTCTAACTGCTATTGCCATCCCAGGAAAACTCCTCGACTTTGCCCTGGATTTCCTCCATTGGGACAATACTTTCCAGGGAGCCAAAAATTACCTGAAGAGTTTGAATCAAATCGAACCGTTTTTACAAAGGAAAACCTACACACAATAATCCAAGCATTGGCCCTAAACAGAAGACATTGTGGAAAAGTCCTACTAACTGGTTTCAAGGTTAGCCCTACTATATGCTGCTCTTCCTGCTGTAGTTTACAGGCTGGCAACAGCAGCTAAAACCAAATAATCCTTGGACTAAGTGGTCTTATATGTGCCTGGAAGCAAGATGCTAATTTAAATTTGCATGTATCACATACAAAGATGCCCTTCTGAATATTTCACATTATCTTGGACGGAAATAAAAGATTCTTAGAGGGGCCTTTTTTTTCTGAAGTAAAAAAAGGAATACACCAAAGTTTTTCATGTTTTATGAATCGCTGTACTTTGAAGCAGGCATTACCAGGAACACCCCAAAATATGAAACACCCCTTCGCTCCCCATTTAGAAGCACCCTAGTATTAATATTTGAAAGGTTGAACTCAATGTTTACCTTCTTATGAACGTGTAACAAATTAAGAGTAGCCTCTATGATAACCCACAGTCAGTTCTCTTGGGAAGGTCCCACTTCACTGCACCTTTTTTCTATATCGTTTACATTTCCCAATGACAAAGGTTTTATTTGTTCAACAGTAGGTTCACATGCAGAACTTTCATGTTTCTCGCTCTCCTCCAATGTGAATCACGAACTCCGAGAATGTTCAATTTAGAAATGTTTACCATGTACCTATTGAACTGCATGTTGACCCAAACTCTTTAGGTCAAAAGTGGTCAAACTGTATTTTACTCATGAATGCACTATTGTTCGCAAAGTGACCTCTCCTGCGAGCAGTGCGTTTACTTAACTGCTCTGTCTGTTTCACGCTTGTGATGCAAAAATGGCACCATTTTGCACGGCTACCCTCCTCTTTTTATGGCACCTTGTGAATCCATGACCAGTGTACTACTGCTGTGGCGCTCCATCGCCCCGAGAAGCTTGGTTTATGTACAAAAAATAAAGTAAACAAATACATATTCAATACCGACATGAGACATTAAACAACCCTACAGCTAATGAAATGAAAACATGATCTTTTGTAGCAGGTCACTGATGACAGCCTGTTGTAATGACATAGACGTAAGAAAAGGAAGTCGAAAGTGACATTTTGACCAACATTTTTAGCAAAATGCTTAAGACACCATGGTGGAGATGGAATCTTGATAAGTCCTTTAATCAAAGAGGCTCATTTGTGACTTGTGGAAATACGCAAACAGCTTCTATACCTAAACATTTTTTTTAATTTCAATTATGTTTGGATTTTCGGCAGCCTTCAACATCTGCTTTTCTTCTCTATTTTAAACTGCAATTGTAAAGTATATTTAACATTTTTTCATATTTGTTGGCTGTGGCTGCAAAGCACCAGGATGCCAAAATTGCGCTAGTATTTGGCTCTGCGGGACATCACAAATTGGGCCAAAGAAAGTATGAGTTTGCATGATGAAATGTCTTTCCAAGAAAGATGAAGGACTGCTTAAGGAACGGCTAACAAAATTCAATGAAAGATTACAGCGTGAAAAGTTCTGGGTTTATTTTGTATACCAGATAAACCATGCTTTGCCACAAGAAACTGAGGAGTTCTCGGAATAAATGTATCCCACGCATCTCCCACAGTCTTGAGCATAGAGATGGGCTATGCACGAACAGCAAACTGGGGAGACAGTAAATGTAAAAACTGCATTTCGAATTCCAATAATTTCTGTTGTATTAGCACCATAAAAATCCCTGCTACTTACAAAAATATATTTTTAAACAAGAAGCTTTTGAATGTGCATACTCCTCTGATTATTTACAAGAGCATAAAATCCTTTGGCCATTCTGCTGTAAGCATTTTCTGATCAACACCTTTCTTCGGACATGGCCGCACAACTTTAGCTAGTGTGTCAAATCCCTGCTAAAGATGTAGGGGCATATTTGCAACAGGCAGCGATAATTATCGCTGACCTTGATTACCGCATTTTTTCTATCGCTGGAATATTTCGCCAGGCTAGCGTTGTATTAACAACGCTTAGCGCCATGGCGATGTATATTCCAGCTATAGCGCCCTTTTCCATGGAACATCGCTGGTTTTCCAGCGATGTTCTATGTAAAACAGCGATATGCTTGATGATACGACCCTGTGGTCGTATCACATGAATCCACCTCCCATGTTAGGTATGCCTTACTCAGGAATTTAACAGATGTTAAATTCCTGTGTTAAGGCATACTTAGCACGATTAAAATAATCGCTTCCCCGCATTGTAAATATCGCAAAGCTGCCTTCGCGATATTGACCCATGTTGTTTCCACAGACACGCCTACTTTGCATCTCCTTAGCGATGCTAAGTTAGGCGTGCTGTAAACGGGAGCAAAATCAGCAAAACACGCGATAGCGTGTCTTTTCTGATAAGACGATAAAATTATCGCCGCTTTTCGGCAAAAAATGGCCGCAAAAGCAGCGATAATTTTCTATCGCCGCTTGTTAATATGTCCCAACGCTTGGCTGATATTCAAAGACTGATGATCCCCTTACAGCCCCTTACCTCCACCTACCCTGAACCCTAAAAAAAACCCTTACTACCCTATACCTCTACCCATCCCTGAAACCTAAAATCTGTGATTTTTAAAAAGACATAGGTAATATAAATGTGTACATATATATATTCACTGAAAAAAACATAGGTTTCAGGCACGTTATAGTTAGGAATTAGCATTTAAAACACCTTAGAAATTCACTGAAAAAAACCATAGGTTTCAGGGGCGTTATAGTTAGCTGGACTTTTCACTCGTACAAAACCATTGAAATTCCCCCGTTATAGTTAGTTCAGCTAACTATAACTCGCGCGCCCGCATTGCACTGCTGATGACGTCACATATTACATCACTAATGACATGGTCAGTGACATCACTCATGACATCACTGATGACATCTCAAATGACATCACTGATGACATCACTGATGACATCATCCAGTGAATGTGTGTTTTTCTGAAACTTACATATGTTTTATATATGTATATCTCAAGGTCGATGGAAGAATAAATGGGTATATAAGTGTCTAAATGGATGATTTGTTTTTGAAAAATTGATTGTATAACTGACTGATTAAGTGTATCTTAGTGAATACATGGCTCAGTGAGTAATGTTTAAATATGTAAATATCTGTATCTGTCGCTCACTTTGTGCATAAGTGGCTGCATGGGTTGGTGAGTAGCTACATGAGTGTCTATATAGGTTATTAGTTGGTTTTTTGAGTATCAGTATGAGTGTCTGAGTGTCTGTATGGTTCGGTGGGGGGTATTACGTAGTGCATAGGTGCATGAATGAGTGACTCACTGTTTGTATGTGTTGAAGACAGCATGTATGCAGGACTGTATGGGTGGATGAGTGTGTGCATGGGTATGTTAGTGAGTGAATGACTGTCTCAATAGTGTCTTTATGAGTAACTACATATGTTTTAAACTAGCATATGTGACTATTGGTGTATATAAGTGAGTATATGTGAGAGTGAGAGATTGAAAGAGTTCCTGTATGAATAAGTATGTGTTTCTATAAGCGCTTGTTAGAAATGGGACTTCTGGTTGGCTAAGGCTTGCGCCAAAGTCAGGCAGAAACCACCACTCTAGTCAGGGCAAGGAAGTTACACGCCAAAGATAACCCCTGCTCACCCCCTTGGTAGCTTGGCACGAGCAGACAGGCTTATCCCTGAGGCGATGTGTAAAGCGTTTGCGCGCGCACCCAGCAACAACACCCAAGGCCCACCACAAAGGAAACTCCACACAAGGTATTATATAAAAATAACCTTTGTATTATACACAACACATTAGATAAAAACACACACTTTACAATGTGCCAACAGGCACGGGCAGAATTTACAAGGGATTATATATACAGGGGACAGGGCCACATGGACCACTGTCAGGAATTAGCACTTTGTAGGAATAGCACTTAGAACGTAGGAATAATATTTGAGAACATAGCACACAATCACTGTAGCACTAAAAATAGAACATGTAGCACACAACCAGTAACTACTGGTATCAGAACGTACCACCTACGCAACCCTAACCACCTTTAGGAATACCACGCAGGGAACTAGGACCTCACTAGTACCACCTGTACTAGGGGAAAAACAACCACCTAAGTATCACTCTACCTGTAGGGGTCTAAGCACATAAACACAGGATGCATAAAATACATTTAGAGGTGTAAAGCACATGACGCATAAACACATTCAGAGGTGCAGGAAAGGAAACAAGAACACACTAGTATAATTACTACTAGTAAAACAATCTCCAATGCATAAACACAGTTTAGGAAGGAGAATATCATAAAGACATTGCGCAGGCGCAAAAGTACATATATAAAAATCACCAAGCGCCCTAGGGGAGGGCACAACACCAGATAACTGTCCGCAGGCCAACTGGCCTCTCAGGATGCAGAAATACCCAATATACAAGAATGTCAGGGCGCGACTGCGCAGGCTGCGCAAGCCCGGCGCACAAGGCACAACCTAAACGTTGCAGCTGCCCACGAAGTGCTGGGCAGCTGTAGGGACTGGGGCCTGGGCACCTCGGGGCCCTTAGGACACTTATGGCAGTCGTTGGAGCCTGTCTGGGCTCTGAATCAATATTGTGCCCCTTGAGCCTCGCAGGCTCTAAATAATAATGTGCCCCGTTCACGTTGGAGCGGCCCGCTGCCTTCCGGGGCCGCTCTAATCACCAGGAAATGCCCCCGTCTGTTGGAGCCTCACGGGGCTTGAGAAGAATACTGCCCCCGGGTTGGAGTCCCGTTTGCGGACTCAGAAAGGGGAATCCAAATTTTGCTCACGGGGCGCAGCTGCCCTCTGACAAGTGGGGCAGCAGCGAGAGCCGTCAATGTGCCCCAAAGCAGGCACCAGCTACGGGAGCGCGGGCCCCTCGGGGCTTAGGTACCAAAGGCGGGCCCCCTTTCCTTCCTCCCCACTCACCGGCTGAATCGGAGGCTGCGCTGGTGTCTCCGGTGACGGCGGGAGGCTCTCCGCTTCTCTCCTTGGCGCGCTGCTCCGCTGGACCTTGCAGGGCTCTCACCACTCACGGGAGCCCTGCAGGGGAAGCTGCCACACGTCCGCTTCTCTTCTCCGGCGAGGGCACCGGGGCGCAGGGTAGGCTCCTGCCTGCTCCGGGGCCCAACCAAACAGTCGCGAGTCTTCGGAGGGAGGCGGGGTAGGCTCCCGCCCTCCCACTTCCTGTTGTCCCGGAGTCCCGCCCCCGGCCTGCCTGACTTCCTTCGAGCCCGGCCGCGGCGGTGACTTCTCTCGGCAATAAGAGGGGTAGGCTCCCTCGCGATATGAAATATACGGCGGGGTGGGCACCCGCCGTGAAATTAAGACAAACAAGCGGGGTGGGCACCCGCCAATGACCACGGCAATGTCCCTGGCAGGGTGGGCACCTGCCAGGGGACTTCAGAATCTGTACAGACGGGGCAAACGCCGGGTGGGCACCGGCTTTGAGAAATAAAGCGCTCTGAGCGCTAAAAGGCAATTACAAGCGCTTCCAGGCGCTTGAGGGACAAATAAAGCGCTCCCAGCGCTTTGGCAAATTAAAGCGCTCCCAGGTGCTTTGGGGAGCAGGAAAGTACCAAAGTCCAGCAATGTTCTTCCCTGCATGCAGCAGGGCAGGGGTGGGGGGCAAGGCTGGACCCAGAGCCAGCTCACTGGGCCTCCAGGCAGGGAGGTTGTCCAAGTGGCGGTCCTCTGGTCCAGCAGCAGCAGCAGCCCCCCTCAGGTAAGATCCTGGCAGAGAACAGTTTCTGTGGGGACACAGCCCCATTTTTATACAGGCAAACCCTTTGTTCTGGGTTCAGGGTGAGGGGGAAAACCAGTCGCAGCTGGTTGGGGAGCACCCTTGATGTGCTCAGCCCCTCACTCTATTCACTGGCAGGGCTAGGGTCGTCAGTCGCACCACAGGGAGCGGGGCCAGCATTGTGTGTGGAAAACCCTGTCCTATTCAGGACCCAGGTGTACTCCTCCCACCCATCTAGCTGCTGATCTCCCCATTCACCACTGGGTGACTCATCCTGACTCTGGGGAATCCCTAGCCCGTCACATGACACGACCAGCCAATCACGCGACAGACACACTGCACACAGAAGTGCCCACTTCTAGAAGTGGCACTTCCACACTAGGTACATGCACGCCGCACACATCATCGCGCAGCATTCACTCCCACGAGTCCGCACATACCAAACTCGGGCCTGCACACCCCACGCATCAGGAACTACTAGGGACACATACATTCCCCATGCATTCCTATGGGAGGGCAGGCCTATCTCACCACATGCACTCAGAGCACGCACGCACTTTACCCTGGGACACAGGGAAAGTGCGCAGAGACCAAACAATTACCACACCAAGTCATCAGTAAAAAGAAAAAAAGTTCAGGGGTGAACCTGCCAGAAGGGCCAAGTCCAACAGCGCTTGTTTAAAAGACTAAGTATGTGTACGTTTCTGTAGAAGTAAGTGTGGTGGTGTGTGTATAACTGTATATGCAAGTAAATGGATGTTTGATTCTTTATTAGCATGAGTAACTATGTGTGTGAGTAACTCTATGGATGAGTGGCATTGTGTAACAGGATGTATAGGTGTATGAGTACATATGATGAGTGAGTACATGTATGAGTGACTGTATAGGACTGTTGGTGAATGAGTGGATGTGTATGTGGATCTTAGAATTACTGAATAGGTTGTTGTAACTGATATTGGTATGTCTATTGTTTTGACATTTTTAGTTTCTATTTTTGAATGTGTGTATCAAAGGTTATATTAGAGGGAGAGGAGGTCTGCCACTCTATCACAAGGATAATGTCATCAGTGATGTCATTTGAGATGTCATCAGTGATGTCATCAGTGATGTCACTGACCATGTCATGAGTGATGTAATTGTGACATCATAAGCAGTGCATTGCGGGCGCGCAAGTTATAGTTAGCTGAACTAACTATAATGGGGGAATTTCAATGGTTTTGTACGAGTGAAAAGTCAAGCTAACTATAACGCCCCTGAAACCTATGTTTTTTTCAGTGAATTTCTAAGGTTTTTTAAATGCTTATTCCTAACTATAACGTGCCTGAAACCTATGTTTTTTTCAGTGAATTTCAAAGGTTATTTAAATGCTAATTTCTAACTATACCTACAGAGATAGGACATGTGAAGAAAGAAGAAAAAACGCACAGAAAGAAACAAAAGAAATGCAGAAAGAAGCAATAGAAGTCCTCAAAGACGCAGAAAAGTGCAGGAAGAAGGATAACATGCAGAAAGAACAAACAGACGAGCAGAAAGAAGCCTCGTTGCAAAATCATCCTTTACCCTCATCTTTTTCAGACGGATACTGGTGGTAACTGAGTCTGACTAACCAGTCCTAGAGCCAGTGCTATGTTAAAAGACACTCAGAATACAGTGAAAACACCTACATACACTAGGGAACACTATGCGTTGGGGTTCCCCTGTGATCAGCATGACCTCCTCTGTAAGCCCCTAGTATATTATAGGGCAGGGGATTATAACTACCTCTTAAAACGCGCCTCAGGGCGTGTTTGCACACGTCACCTCTGGCCCCGTCCCCTCACTTCCCCACGGTGTAAACACACCCTGTGGCCGTTTTAAGTTGGGAGATTAAGTCCCCTTGAATCCTGAGGGTCCCTAGGGTCCAACTAGACCACTAGGTACCTCCAGTAAGCGCCACAGAGCTGCGTTGCAGAGAGATGTAAAAAGGGGCATGGCCTAGACCACCTCTCTGCAACGCAGCGCAGTGGCGCTTACTGGAAGCACCTGGTGGGCTAGTTGGCCCCCAGGGTCCCTCAGGATTGAAGGGGAATTATTTCCCCAACTTAAAACGCGCCACAGGGCTTGTTAACTCAGGCCCCGTCCCCTACCTTCACCGCTGTGTAAACACGCCCTGTGGCCGTTTTAAGTTGGGAGATTAAGTCCCCTTGAATCCTGAGGGTCCCTAGGGTCCAACTAGCCCACTAGGTACCTCCATTAAGCGCCACAGAGCTGCGTTGCAGAGAGGTGTAAAAAGTGGCACGGCCTGGACCACCTCTCTGCAACGCAGCTCAGTGGTGCTTACTGGAAGCACCTGGTGGGCTAGTTAGCCCCCAGGGGCCCTCAGGATTGAAGGGGAATTATTTCCCCAACTTAAAACGCGCCATAGGGCGTGTTTGCACACGTCACCTCAGGCACCGTCCCCTCCCTTCCCCATTGTGTAAACACGCCCTGTGGCAGTTTTTTAAGTTGGGAGATTAAGTCCCCTTGAATCCTGAGGATCCCTAGGGGCAAAATAACCCACTAGGTACGTCCAGTAAGCGCCATTGCAGAGAGGTGTAAAAAGGGGCACGGCCTGCACCACCTCTCTGCAACACAGAGCAGTGGCGCTTACTGGAAGCACCTGGTGGGCTAGTTGGCCCCCAGGGTCCCTGAGGATTGAAAGGGAATTATTTCCCCAACTTAAAACGCACCACAGGGCGTTTTTGCACACGTCACCTCAGGCCCCGTCCCCTCCCTTCAACACTGTGTAAACGCGCCCTGTGGCCGTTCTAAGAGATTAAGTCCCCTTGAATACTAAGGGTCCCTAAGGTCAAACTAGCCCACTAGGTACCTCCAGTAAGCGCCAAAGAGCTGCGTTGCATAGAGGTGTAAAAAGGGGCGTGGCCTCAGAACACCTGTCTGCAACGCAGTTCCCTGGCGCATACTGGAGATACCTGTTGGGCTAGTTGGCCCTCAGGGACCCTCAGTATTGAAGGGGAATTAATTCCCCAACTTACAACTGGCCAAGGGGTGCGTTTGCAGAGTGCTGCAAGGAGGGGGCGTGGCCTCCGGCGCGATGCCGGCCTTTTATTTATTTTATTTTTTTAAGAAGGAGGGCTGTGTGGCCCCCCCTTCTTTTTCTAATTTACTGGCCCTGGGGACCCCATCCCCCAGGGCCTGCACCCTATTTTTTTTTGTTGAAAAAAACTTAATTTGGCCCTCCCAAGGCCTTAATCGGCCCCGGGGACCCCAACCCCCGGGTCATGGTCTTTTTCTTTTTTATTCTTTAGGAGGGGGCTGCGTTGCCCCCCTCCTCAGGCCACTTATGGCCCCGGGGACCCCATCTTTATAGAAACACCTAGGATATGCTGGACAAACTGTATGTACCTATCACCATGACGATTTGCGTGATATCCATTAAAAGGCGACTATGCATAGAATGAATCCACATGGAATGTATTTACACCACTAGTGAAGCTCTGACGTGTCTGACGCCCTACCGTGCCTAATCCCGGTGCCCTCGCCGGTGGATACTCTCCAAGTAGACACCCTTGTTGTTTATTTATACAAACATGGATAGCTATTGACGGGCACATTTAATATACACGCACACCAAGCCATTCAAAGGGGATTCGACAAAAATTCAACCAAACTATGCAAGAAACCCCCCTCACGGTTAATAAAAACACACATCCACCGCCAGCTGTGTAATACTTTTTATTTTACTCTCTGGAATGGAGACGAACCTCACTTGAGAGTCACAGCGTGCTCCTGGCTGAGCCCAATGCTGTGTTACACCCACAAGTGCCCGCCGAGTGCCTCACACCTCTGTGTTGTATTCCACCAGCTAGTGCGTATGCTATGACACTCTCTAGCCCATATGCACTGTAACACCACCCCGTGAATATGTCATGCCACACTTGCCTTCGCACGGGTTATATTGCCCCATCTAACGTGCCTTCCTCGATGCCTATGTTATAACGCACAGCGCTATGCCATACATGTTACAATCTGGGATCCATATCTTTGTCACAGTGCATATGCAACGTTACACTCCCCAGCACATATTTTATATTACAACTTTAGAGACTAGTTAGGTTACACAACACTGCCCTCTGCATATTACACTCCAAGGCGCATATCGCATAGCACGCACTAGTGCCTATGCTATCTCGCATTCTCCAATTAATCTGTCATTGCGCACAATGTATTGCATATTATATTTCACGCCCGGTTCATCTTATATCACACTTTTTGGTGCATAGTTTATACCATATACTATATCTAGTTTTCATTTTCAATCGTGCTCTCAGGACTATGTTCTATATAACACTGCGTCCACCTACTCTTTTCAAGGGCATTACATTTTGCGATGGGAGGTGGATGGTCAGGGGGTGTTTCTGCCAAGTGAGCCCGGAGTCACAGTCACAAATGTCCTCTTCTTCCTGAATAAAAGTGAGATTATGCTGCATACTTGTTCATATTTTAAGTAGTTCGCACAGACACACATTTTAAAAACAATAAAGTTCCTAATACCCACCTTCTCCGAACAGTTAGCTTGCTGCCCCATCCACCTCCTCCCTATCCTCTGTTGTCTGAATCCATGGACTAGCCTCCTCCCTCCTGCCATGCATGGTCTGATATGTTGCCACTGCCCTCCATTTAGCATGATGTACCAGTCCACTCCTCCTGCCCTCCATTGCCCAATTCTATGGCCCATCATTGACCTCCTGCTTAGCCTCTGTACTTAGCTTGCTGCCCCTATTCTCCTTCCCCCTGCCCTCCGATGTCTTTGTGCATGCCCCTGCTCCATCCTTTAGTTTTTGCCCACCATGTTCCATGGACCTGCCACTCCTATCTACTCTGAGTGTTCTGTTTAACTGCCACTCCCCTCCCACCTGCTGTCCATTATGGTCAGCTAGCTACCATTGCCTCTTTCCCCTCTGTTCTCTGTTGTCCATGTGCATGGTCCTGTCCCCTCCCTATTGTTTTCTATGGATTGCTGTGCTGCACTCCCGTCCCGCATGCGCTGTGTGGTGTATTGTGCTGCTGCAAACCCTGATGCCTGCCCTGTAGGGTTAGTTTGGTGCACCTCTCCATGTCCCTCCTGTCCTCTGTTATCCGAGTCCATGTCCCTACCCCAATTCCTCCTGCCTACCATGATCCAATGTACCATACTTGCGAACATTTTGAACTTGGTAAGAGGGAGATTTTGAAAAAAAACTGGGGTATTGATTTTCCCCTTTGAGTTACATTGAAAAAGAGGAGATTGTAGACAGGAGACAGATCAAATAAAGCCCATTTGAGCTTAAAAACATTGGACGTTTCCTGGCTGAAACGGGTCTGTTGGCATGTATAGTTGTACTACCACTGCCTCTTCCTCCTGCCCACAATGGTCTATTATATTGCCACAGCCTCTCTTGCCAGTCCTGTATTGTTGGTTTGTTGCCCCTGTTCTCCTTTCCACTGCCCTCCATAGTCTGTTGTGCTGCCACTGCCCTTCCTGCCTGCCCAGTGTGGTCAAATTGTTGCCTCTGCACTCTCCTACCTGCCTTCAATTTTCAGAGTCCGTGCCCCTGTCCTCTGCCTCTCAACAGTATCCCAATGAACAACTAGATTGCTAACATTCTATATTTATTACAAAAGTGTGGAACGCCTGACGTCATCTTGATGTAATCAAAACTGTAATACCTAGAGTATTTCCTTTAGAAATTACATATATGAGAGGTTCTTATTTGCATCAAAATTATGGTTAGTGCTCTAAAAAACTAAAATGAGGACATATTTTCTGAGTTTTCAAATAGCGACAAAGAACTTTTAAATTATTTGTAATCTTTATGTTTTTTTATCCAGTTGACCACTTGATTAAATGTTGCACCTAGGGGAGAGGATGTGGTGTTACTTCCAGAGCTGCAGACTTTGCAACCGGGGAACCAGGTTGGAGTTCCTGCTTCAGCTCAACATTCTGTGATACTGGTCAAAGCACTTAATCTCCCCATGTCTACAACCAAAATGAATTTTATCTTGTGTGATGTAACCAATGCTCATGTAAAGCACTCCAATACCTGACAAGTCTGCACTATATAAAACTGCAAATACACAAAAAATAAGTGGTTTGCACACTTCTGTCATTGGGCTACATGTGGGCTACATCTGGGTGATATTTGTACTGCATTTGGGCTCTTTTGTCTCTGTTGGCCATCTTGGGAGATTTATTTGTTATGAGGTTTCCTAATGTCCTCATTTACTGCAGTCTCCTCAGTAGGAAATGCTTTCAGTTTTTTACTTTGATTCCATCAAGAAGGTATTCAGATATGTCACACATTTGCCATTAATTCTGAATGTTAGCACTTTAGTTGCTCATTAGATCACTGTAGTAAAGCTACTGCTCACCAGGGAAGTCTGCTGCTGGTATTGAAAGTGCATGTTTCAGTCTGCATATCAGAATTTTTTAATGAAATAGAAGAGGATTTGAGATGTCACTCAAAATGTGCCCTCATTTTTCTTTCTTCAGCACTAATCATCATTTCTATGGCAAAATGAACCCCCTCATTGTGTTCCTTTTTAAATTAAATGTTTTAAGTGTTACCAGTTTATTCCAATCAAGATGGCTTCAGGTGTGCCATACTTTTGTCATATGTAAGACAGTAAGCGCTCTAGTTGTTCTTAAGAACACTCTGGGACATTCTGTCATTGGGCTATACTTGGGCTACATCTGGGTGATATTTGGGCTACCTTTGGGCTCTTTTGTCTCTGGTGGCCATCTTGGGAGATTTATTTGTTATGAGGTTTCCTAATTTCCTCATTTACTGCAGTCTCCTCAGTAGGAAATGCTTTCAGTTTTTTACTTTGATTCAATCAAGAAGGTATTCAGATATGTCACACATTTGCCATTAATTCTGAATGTTAGCACTTTAGTTGCTCATTAGATCCCTGTAGTAAAGCCACTGCTCACCAGGGAAGTCTGCTGCTGGTATTCAAAGTGCATGTTTCAGTCTGCATGTCAGAAATTTGTTATGAAATAGAGGAGGATTTGAGAAGTCAAAATGTGCCCTAATTTTTATTTCTGCAGCACTAATCATACTTTCTATGGCAAAATGAACCCCCTTGTTTTGTTCCTTTTTAAATTAAATGTTTTGAGAGTTACCACTTTATTCCAACCAAGATGGCTTCAGGTGTGCCATACGTTTGTCATAAGTAGGACTGTTAGCGCTCTTGTTGTTCTTTAGAACACTCTGGGAAGCTGCAGTAGAACACAAAGGAATCAACTGACAGTCTCTGCCCTAGTTGGATGTACATGTTTTACTGAGAATGTCAGACTTCAGTCTCCATTGACTGAGAAAGATAATGTGAATTTACAGAAAATATGCTCTCAGTTTAGCTTATAGATCACCTTCCAAACCTCTGTGGGAAAAGCATGAGAAAATAGTTTTCTCTCAAAAATGATTCATGATATCACAGCAGAAGGCTTTTTCACATGGTAAAATCACCTTAGAACACACCACAATTCCTAAAATGGGTATGGTACCATCAACAAATGATTTATAATGTAACTAAAGTCTTAAAACCTTCTATTAACTGCAATGCTTTTTAATGAGGTGCTATCATGTAAATTGGTCCTAAGATGGCTGCCAACACTTCTTGGATGAAGTGCTGACAGCCAATCAGATCTCACGATGAGATGTGTGGTTAGGCTCCGCCCAGATATATATGTGATTTTACCTTTTGATTTTCTCAGGAACTACTGAATGGATTCACATCATTTAAGCAAAAGGCACGAGTCTGAACTGAGGACTACCTCTTTGCCAAATTTGGTGTAATTCCGTTCAGCGCTGCGGGCTGTAGCTGCGTCAACAGGTCCTATGGGAAAATGCACGGGGAAAACGTGTTTTGGGACCCCCCTTTTTTCTCGGCCCCCGCTTGACGAATCACCATGTAATTTTCAGGATAGGAGCTAGCCAAAAGTCTGGAAACTTTTGCGAAGATTCATCAATCGACGCCAACGTTATTCCAAATAGAATGTTGCGGATTTCCTATGGAAAATAGGTCCTAACTATAACTACCTACTGGCGACTGCCAGTAGGTAATATATATATATATATATATATACTCATATTCAAAGGCACAGCAGCACATCAAAATTCCATATCCTTACACGTCTCGGCGTCATTGCCTTGATCACAGGTGGAAATAATTGAATGCAAAGTGTGTTCGTGCGTGCTTTTTGTACTTCAATTCACATGACATGACAGCTTTCTTAAAATACAGTTCCCATAATGCATCGTACAAGTAGTACTCATATAGTGCATGGAACCTCAATAGATCCTCATTTCTATTCGATGTTTTTTATCAATTTTTTCTGCGTGCATCAGAGTTAGTGTACAATCTTTCCTCACGCAGTCATGTAAGATTCATACTTGGCATAGTGCTCATCTACTAAGAGGGCCTTGATAAAAGCTCTTACTCTGGAACGATCAGAGCGGGAGGTAATCCCCCCTGAATCTCTTCCTGCAAACGGTCGCAGCTTTTGCTGCATTGGCATACTCCTCACTTAGGCGTGTGACTGTGAGTGGGTCATACTCCCGATTTTATCAAAACAAACCTCTGAGCGCAAGGAGCCCCCGACCCTACAGGGCGGCCGCAGTCAATGGGCACGGAGCAGCCCGTCAATAATCAGCAAAACTCTTTTTTTCCACAATGAGGCCCATTTCCAGAGACAAAGCATTTATTCAAAGGCACAGCAGCACATCAAAATTCCATATCCTTACGCGTTTCGGCATCATTGCCTTGATCACAGGTGGAAATATTTGAATGCAATGTGCGTTCGTGCATGCTTTTTGTACTTCAAGTCACATAACAGCTTTCTTAAAATACAGTTCCATAATGCATTGTGCAGGTAATAGTCATATAATGCATGGAATCTCAATAGATCCTCATTTCTTTTCGATGTAGGGTCGGGGGCTCCTTGTGCTCGGAGGCTTGTTTTATATATATATATATTCACTTAAAAAACCATAGGTTTCACACATGTTATAGTTAGCTGGACATTTCCCTCATAAAAAAACAATGAAATTCCCCCGTTATAGTTAGTAAAGGGAACTATAACTCACGCGACCGCAATCCACTGCTGATGACGTCAGATATTACATCACTGTATTTATTCACTTATTTA
The DNA here is from genome assembly GCF_964204655.1 of Triturus cristatus. Taxonomy (NCBI): domain Eukaryota; kingdom Metazoa; phylum Chordata; class Amphibia; order Caudata; family Salamandridae; genus Triturus; species Triturus cristatus. The sequence goes on along the minus strand of NC_140593.1, from coordinate 256,723,270 downwards.
CCCATTTTTCTTTCCTTTAACCTTTAGCTATACATATTTAATAAATATTGTTTTTACAGAAAGACACATATGTCATCAGTGATGTAATATCTGACGTCATCAGCAGTGGATTGCGGTCGCATGAGTTATAGTTCCCTTTACTAACTATAACGGGGGAATTTCATTGGTTTTTTACGAGGGAAATGTCCAGCTAACTATAACATGTGTGAAACCTATGGTTTTTTAAGTGAATTTGCAAGGTTTTTTAAATGCTAATTCCTAACTATAACATGTGTGAAACCTATGGTTTTTTCAGTGAATTTGTACGTTTTTTTAAATGCTAAGTTATGTATTTATTATTTATTTTTTTTAAGGTTTTTCACTGTGCGCGTACCGTGCGCCCACGTTACGCCGTTCGCGTAATTTTCCCGTATCTACCGTGCGCGCACGGTAAGCACACTCCGCGATTTTTCGTAAAAACATTTATGGCCCTTGGGGGTCCTTTGGGGACCCCCTGACAATGGCTAGGGGGTCAGGAACTGTCCACCCTGCCCCCTTTTCATGTTCTCCACCTTTATTTTTCACCTCCCTCGGACTGCGAGAGACAAAATGGCGGCCGATACTTCCTGGTTTCGACCGATTCGAATGTTTACCAAGATCTAACATCCAATCAGAATTGCGCTTGCGCACGGCAGGGTGCGCTTACCGTACGCGCACGGTGCGCGCCTATAGATATATATATGCTTTTAAATGCTATTTTCTCAGAAAATACTGAACAGATTTACACCAGACCTGCAAAAGGCACATCCCTGACCTGAGGACTACCTCTCTGCCAAATTTCAAGGTTTTCTGTTCAGCCGTTCGGGCTGTAGCGCGGACTAAAGGTCCTATGGGAAAATGCATGGGGAAAACGCGTTTTGGGACCCCCCCTTTTTCTCAGCCCCCGCTTGACGAATTCACCCGAAACTTTCAGGGAAGGAGCGGAGCGGAGCGCCCCACCTATTTTGAGAATTTCGCGAGGATTCGTCAATCGACGCAAAAGTTATTCCAAATAGAATGTTGCGGATTTCCTATGGAAACACGGTCCTAACTATAACTATCTACTGGCGACCGCCAGTAGATAATATATATATATATATATATATATATATATATGACGGAGATTTCGCCTGAGAAGCTCCTGCAATCCCCCAATCTTCCATGATAGCACAGGAACAGACGATAACTGACCCAGTTGAAGGTGCAAGTGAGTAATTTTATTTAAATCTCAGCATGCCTGCATGACGCATTTAAGCCTACCAGAGGCCTTGATCACATTACGCCTTGGGAGTTACAATGCCGCATATATATATATATATATATATATATATCTATTACCCAGTGGCTGTGACCACTAAGTAGTAGTAGTTAGGTCAGCTATACCATAGGAAAAAAAAATGTGTTGCTAATAACTTTGGCACCATTTGATGTATCTCCACAAAACGTTCCAAAAATGTGCTACATTTTGTGCGTGGAAAGTTTTGGGGTGATCTGTCTAGCAGGGGCCGAGAAAAAAGGGAGTCGCAAAATTTGGCAGGAAGCTGCATTTTTACTCACAGATTGTACTTTTTGTGATTTAGTGCAAATTCAGTCAGTAGTTTTTAAGAAATTAACTGGCACATGCATCATGCTAGGATTTTGCGAGCCCTTAATTGCGAATATTAAGGATTCGCAATTAAGGACTTGCAAAATCATATGCATGTAGGAATCGCTATAATAATAGCGATTCCTACACATTCCTTATTTGCGACTCGCAAATAACGAGTCGCAAATAAGGAATAGCTTCCCATTCATTCCTATGGGCCTGTAGGCCCATAGGAATGAATGGGAAATTTCAAGCGCAATTTGCGAGTAGCAGTTGGTACTCGCAAATTGCTCATGCAATTTCAAGAGTGCAAGGGTGTCAAAAGGATACCCTGTTGCACCCCCTGAAATTGATCTGTGCACAAATGTTGGACATGTGTGTGTAACCAACAACTTTGAAAAATGCGCTTTAGTGCATTTTTTAAAGTTTTTGCAAACTACCATGAAGGTCAATTTCATGGTAATTTGCGCCCCCTAGTAGCGAAATCGCTACTTCAAAGTGGTTCTTGCATTGCATTTAAGGAATCGCAAAATGCGATTCCTTAAATGCAATCGCAATTTGAGAACTCGCAATTAATTGCGAATTCTCAAATTGCGAGGGCCTTAACCCTTGATGCATCGCAAAAGCTAATTTTGCGATCGTCAACATCCGATTTTTGCGAATCGCACCGTTTGGAAGCTTTGATTCATGTGCCAGTAAGGTTCAAGAAAATTTAAATATCTGGACAGTTGGGTACGCGAGAGGCTCGCAAGAATCCTGCAAGAGCGTAAATGCAAAAATGGAGCCCTGTGATTGGTTTAGAGGTCCATTTTTACTGCTGTAATTCCTGCAAGGGCTGAGTGGCTGGCTTTTGGAGGTTGAAAAATCAAATGGCCATCATTACTGCTTACTGCGAAAAATTGCACGTGTTGTGGAAATGAAGCAAAAAAGGTATGTAAGGGGGCAGGAAAGAGGCATCTTCTCCCCCTAGTTATTGAGAGGAGGTCTGTAAGGCATAACTAGTGTGATGGAAATAAATGTATAATCTTTTCTAAAAATAAATATGATCTCGCTGAATCATGAAAAGTAAAAAATGAGTGGGTTAGTTCTCAATACACTCTTCTAAGAGAAATGAATCTTGACACCCAAGTTATTGAGAGATGGTGTGTAAGGTATAAGTACTGTGATGAGTAAAGTGCTAATTCTTTTTTTTAAACATGTTGCAATATCGCGGGACTCTTGCAGGATTGTGAAAAGTAGAAAGGAGTGGGCGATCTCTGAATATACTCTGGTATGCACACTTGTCACTGTATAAAACAGTCTTAGTGGAGATAGTAGTTGTTTATGAAAGCTTAGTTTTAAAGCCCATCACTTTGGGAGAAGATGTGAGTAACACAGTTCTAAATACAGTTAACTCTCAGGGGATAGCTGTCAGTGGGGAACATGGTTCCTACTTATAGCCTATTGTGCACATCCATCATTCTAGAGAGAGGTTTCAGTGGAGAGTTTTGTCTCTCTATGCATTCTAATACGCACACCCATCCCCCAAGAGAAAGGATAGTGGAGAGCCCAGCACCTCTCTATAGCCTAGTATGCACAGATATCATCCAAGAGAGAGGTCTCACTGGAGAGGCTAGTTCCACCCCAAACAATACTATACACAATTGTGATATAAGAGAGGGGTCTTTCCACACCCTTTTATAAACACCTGTCATTTAAGAGAGGGGTGTCAGTAGAGAGATGAGTCCCTCCACACACCCTACTATGCACACCCATCATCCAAGACAGAGATCTCAGCGGAGAGGAAAGTCCCTTTACACATCCTATTATGCACACCATAGTGGAGAGAAACCAGTCCCTCCCTGCAGCCTACTATGCACAACTGGCATCAGAGAGGGGTCTTAGCAGAGAGACCAGTAGCTACCGATATACTACTATGCGCATCCATCGTATCAGAGAGAGGTCTCAGTGGAGAGGATAGTCTCTCTGCACGCTGTACTATGCACACCTGTCATCCTAGAAAGACATCTGAGGGGAGAGGCCAGTCCCTTCCCATACCATACTAAACACAAGAGAAGGATCTTAGAGGAGAGGTGAGTCCCTCCAGACACCCTACTACACACATCTATGATCCAGGAGTGGGGTCTTAGTGGTGAGGCTAGCCCCTCCCCCACATACTACTGTACATGTTTATCACCCTGTGTAGGGGAAAGGGCAGTCTTTCTCAACACCCTACTACTTACACTTGCCATCCAAGAGAGAGGTCTCAGCTGAGACACCAGTCCCTCCCTACACTGCAATACGGACATCTGTTATCTGAGAGAGGGGACTCAGCAGAGCTCTCAGTCCCTACTCATACCCTGCTACACACCCGATATCCCAGAGAGAGGTCTCAGCAAAGAGGCTAGTTTCTCTCCACACCCTACTACGCACACCCGTCATCCAATGGAGACATCTAAGTGGACAGGGCAGTCCCTTCCCACACCCTACTATGCACGCCCATAATCTGAGACAGAGGTCTTAGTGAAGAGGCCGGTCCCTCCCTACACTCTAGTATGCACACATGTCATTGAGGAGAGAGGTCTAACATAAAAGGCCACTGTTGGACTTGGCCCTTTTTGCAGGCCTATCCCCAAACCTTTCGCTTCTCCCTTCTATTTTTTTCTGACTTGTTGTTGTTGTTCTAGGACTCTGGGAACTTACCACTGCTGATTAGTGCTACAGTGCATATGTTCTCTGTTCAAATTGTTATCATATTTGGTTATCCATGATTAGCATATTTGATTTACTGGTAAGCCCCTAGAAAAGTACACTGAGTGTGTCGGGGCCTGTAAATCAAATGCTACTAGTGGGCCGGCAGCACTGATTGTGCCACCCACATGAGTAGCCCTGAAAAAGTATCTCATACCTTCCACTGCAGTGTCTGTGCACAGTTGCTTAACTGCCAGGTAGACTTAGCAAGTGCTCCCACTTGTGAGGCTCTAACCTTCCCTTTTCTTACACATAGGACACCCCTATGGTAGGCCCAAGGTACCCCCCTGGGCAGGGTTCTGTGAATGTGAAAGGTAGGATATGTACTTGTGTGTGTGGCATGTCCTGCTAGTGAAATACTGCTAATTTAATTTGTTTGACTATTGAAAGGCTATCTTGCCACATAGGATAGGATGGGAAATGCTTTGTAATATCTTACAAGTATAACCTCCAATTGGGACAAGATAGGGAACTATAGTTTAGGCTCTCAGGAGTAAGACTGTAATAATACTAAGGATGGGCGTAGTTAGCAGAGTACAGCTACGCAGAACTCCAGGAAGTTGATCAAAAACTCAGTGAATTCCACAACTTTGCTTGCCAACAGAGACCTAATATATATTTTGGTAAAATAACAAGTATCTCTGGCTTTACATTTTTTTTTAAACCTTTATTTAAGTTATATAAAGGTACACATACAGGAAAAAGACAATCTACAATATGCTCAAAATATGTGAGAATCCCGTTACGAAATTACATTTCTCGCAGGTGTCAGAAAAAATAAAGAAATATATATATATATACATTTATATAAGTGCCAATCCTTATAACCCGGTGGCAGGGTATTATGCATCAGAAAGGAGCAAACATGAAGCCTGTGTTAAGTGATCCACCCCTTCCATTTGTCCGTATGCCAGAGTGCACCAGCTTCTGCCTCCCCCAAAAGTGCTCGGTCAACATAAACATAAGTCATTAGTTTGTTAAGGAAGAGGTTCTTGCAATCAGTGGCAGAGATTTCTTTATGCAACAAAAGGAACAAGTTCCTTGAGTCCCATAGGGATTCATTACCACAGTTCAAAAGTCTCCAAGCCGTGGGAGGACATTTCTCGGAGATAGAATGTCCATACAGAACAGTGTCCCAATTCAGCACAGCAATGTCTGCGATATGGAGAAGAAAAGGCTTTACCAAAGTCCAAAAGGCTTGCGCCTGCCTGCAGCCCCAGAACAGGTGAAAGACAGTTTCTTCGTGGCTGCAGCGGGAACGTGGGCATTGCGCTGATGGTGCCAATCCTCTGTGATGCTGGAACACCTTCACTGGCAGGCAGTTGTGTATGCTCATCCATGCCAAGTCCCTCTGGCTGTGAGTGAGACCTCGGTGACCCACCATTCTCCAGAAACGCAAGGACTGAGTCTCTGACAGGAGACCCACTTGTTGGGGTTTTTCATGGGCGACCAAAGCCTGTTTCCGTTTTTTCGCATGGGAACATATCGCTCTAGAGAGTATGCTGGAGTCCAGAGTCTTTAGAAAGTTGCAACGTCCATTATAATATGGGGGTATATTCAGTGCAAATGGCATTAAATTTGAGTGTTTAAACAATCCATAACCCCGCACCATAGTTCCCAAGAAATACTTGGTGAAGAAACTTGCTACAGACATGGAGTCCACATTAGTCCGTGATACAGAATAGAATAATACTTTAGAAAAGAGAAACACTTCGATATTAGGCATACTTTCCCCCCCATTTTTCCAAATGGTGCACATCTTTTCCCTGCTCAACCTTTCCATTTTTGAACCCCAAATAAAAGAGAAAATCAATTTGGAGCATTTCTGCAATGTGCGGTCCTGTGGAGGGAAAACCATAGACAGGTACCATGATCTTACCTTCAATGGTGAGTTTGCGCAATTTCCAGAAGGTGATTTTTTTTCTTTTTTTCCTGCACTTCTTTCCAGTTTTTCTCTATATGAGTATCAGTGGCGAAGTGCACCCCTAGTATTTTTGTGGGTTCTGTGGTAACTGCAACTGGGATATTAGTTAGCCGGTCCCAGTGACCCATAGTGAGACACACACATTTGTCCACATTTAAGCGGAGACCTGATGCTTCTTGAAAGAGTGAAGCCTGTAGTAGAGCTCTGCGCACAGATTGTGCATCCGTGCACAGGATTGTGACACCGTCCATGTATGTAACCGTTTCGACGGAGTACCACCCCTCCACCCAGTACAAACAGACCTTTGATAATTTTGTCACTTCGTAGCTTGCACAGGAAAGACTCTAAAGCACAGACAAAGAGCGCTGGGGACAAGAGACATCCTTGTCGCACCCCAGCACGGATGGGAAACTCTCAAGTGTGGAAACCATTGATGCTCATTCTGCTGTGTGCTGTGTTATACAGAGTGTGTAGGATGCTTAGGATATTTTGCTGTACATTCAAGCGTTGAAGTGCAGCAAAAAGGTATGGTGAGCCAACCGGTCGAAAGCTTTCTGGAAATCCAGACTTAAAACCCCAAGTGACAGAGATCTTTCGTGAGCATACCACAGAACATCCCTAATGGTAACCAAACTGTCAACGATGGTGCGTCCTTGAACTGCACATGACTGGTCAGGGTGGATACATGAATGAAGAACTTTCCTGAACATACGCGCCAGGACTTTAGATACCAATTTGTAATCCACATTTTGTAGTGAAATTGGTCTCCAGTTTTGGAGTGATGTTTCATCTCCTTTTTTATAAAGGAGGGTGATAACCCCTGTGGAAAAATCATGTGTAAAACAATCATACTGAAAACCCTCTTCCAGGACCTGCAAGTAGTCAGAGCATAACAGTCCACAGAACGTCTTGTAAAACTCCCAAGTTAGACCGTCCAAACCTGGGCTCGAGCCTTTTTTTGGGGAGGATCTCAGTGCATCCAGAAATTCCTCACCTCCAAAAGGTTGCCCAAGGAAGTTACTTTGATCTAATGTTAACCCTCCTGTGAGTAAAGAACAGTACTCTTCTAAATCTGAAGCTGAAGGTGTTTTGACAGAAGCATAATACAAGGACTGATAGAAGTCAAAAGCAATGGTCTGGCATGCATCTACCCCCTGTAATATGTCTCCTTTCGCATTTTGTAATTTAGTTAGCAGCTTGTGTGATGCGTGAGCTTTTTTAAAGAAAAAAGAAGTACACTGTTCATCCTCTTGGAAATTCTTGACCCTTGAGTGGAAGATAGCATTTTTGTTCCGTCTGTTTAACCATCTCTGCATGTCTAGTTTCGTAGAGCGTACCTTGTCTTTAACATCACCCCCAGCTTCTCCCATTTGGTGGAGGAGTATAAGTCTCCTGTGTAAACGCTGGAAGTGCTGCCATTCCCTTTTGTGTCGGAGTTTCCCCTGCTCTTGGAAGAACAGCCGTGTTTTAGTTTTAACCCATTTCCACCATTGGTATACATTGGGGAAGTGAGCCTTCCTTTGGGCCCACTTCTGGTAGCTCATCACATATTTGTCACAAATCTGCTGGTCTGTAAGGAGGTCATTATTAATTTTCCATGATCCAGGACCCCTTTGAGATCGATCAGGAACTGACAAAGAGACTGTGATTATATGGTGATCTGAAAAGGGTACTGGTGTAACAGATCTGCTATCGGCACAGAGAGTTTTAGAAGCAAACACATAATCAATGCGTGATCGTGTGAGGCCGCTATCCACCTCCCAAGTGTAGCCCTCACCTGGCGGATGATGCTTCCGGAAAGTATCATATAGGTGTAAATCCTGTATGAGAGTTAATAACAGTTTTGACGTAACATCCAGTACATAATTTTGTTGGGACCCTTGCCTGTCCCTGCTGTGTGTGATGCAATTGAAATCCCCAGCTAATAAGAGAGGTATAGCACCTGTTAATAAAGGTTTGATTAGATTGAACAAGCCCTCTCTTTCTGTTTTGGAGGCTGGTGCATAAACATCACAAATACGTAATGGTATACCATCAATAAGAAATCAAAAGAGACCTTCCTGGGTAAAAAACTTTTTCCTCCAAGATCTGTTTGTTTTTAAGGAGGATTACCACCCCATCGTTCCTATTAGCTCCTCCTGACCAAGCCGATGGCCCATATGCCCATTGTTGTTTAAATGAGGTGTATCGCATCTGATGAGGGAGATAACACTCCTGAAGACATATAACATCAGCTTGTGTGTTTGCAAAATAATCCAATACAATTGCTCTGCTGACAGCATTACCTATGCCCCTCACGTTGCAAGAGGCTACTGTTACTGCCATAATGAAAACCATAAGAGAACCAGCCATATTTACACCTTGGAAGAGGTAGTTGCCCTCACTGACTCTCCATCTTCAGTGATGCCCATCTGCTCGCAACTGGTGATTATGGAGGTTGAGAACAGGGCCTCCAAATCTGGTGTGCTTTCTATATCTATTATAGGGCCATCACTGACATCCAAGACCTGTGCAACATCTGATAAACCCTCCTCGGTATCCGAGAGGGAAAGTAGAGGGCCGTACCTGCCCCCTCGGGAAAGCGGTCCAAGGAAGAAGGACGTTGCTTGGAGCGGGTGACAGCAGGTGAGTCCATTGGGCTTTTAGTACATTTCGTTTTGCGTTTGTTGGAAATGTACGTAGTCCACCCGCTGTGCTCCATATCCTTCCCCCTCTCTGAGGTCACAGTCAAGGAATGCAAAGAAAGAGCAGTGTCCTGTGCAGCCTGCCTCAGACCCTGTACTGCCTGCTCTGTGGTGATGTTTTTAACAATTACTTGCACTGTGGGGGGATCACTGAGACACCAGAATCAGGGACCTCAGTGATTGGACTCTCATCCTCTGCGAGGGTAGGTGTTGCGCCAGGCAAAGCGGAGGAAGTAGCGCCCTGTGATTTAAGATGCTCGCGCCGCGCTCTTCTTTTGAAAGCTGCAGGTTTAATCCTCTTTGTTTCTATGCGCTCCACCTCATCCCCTGCCAGCTGGGACAGCAGAGGAACGGACCTAGGAGGATCTTCCGTGTCTATGGGAGGCACTGCCGCCTCTGGCTCCCCCTCCTGCTCTGTTTGTGCACTACACCTTCTAATATCTATACCATCAAAGCAACCCAGTATGTCACAGTCAGTAATGTCTGGTTGTTGCTGCCGGGTCTGTAGCTCTGGTGAAGCTACTGGCTGGGTGGTATGAGCGGCTGGAGCGTGTTGCGTGGAATGGGTGCTAGCTGCTGAGGCATAGGAGAATTTACCCCTGAGGCACATTTTAAAGAGATGTTCCTCACTACCACAGAGATTGCATTTCTTTGGAGCAACACAGTCTTGGGCCTTAAGATCTGCCCCCCGCAGTTCCTGCAAATGAGCCCTGAGCATTGTTCCTTGGAGTGGCCAAATTGCAGGCAGAGTCTGCAAAAAAGGGGTTGCCCTGAGTAAACCAAAAACCCCTTATTGGCTCCCAGGGTGAATGTCTGTGGTGGATGTGCCAACCCACGTACTCCTTCAGGGTCTTCCTTGAATGTTACCACATATTTCCTCTTCCCATTCCAAATCCCACACAGGTTTGTAATCTTTTGCCCCTCTCTGACGGTGGCGCAATATCGACTCAAAAACACCTCAATTAGCCTGGGATCCGTGTACGGGTTGTACATATGTACCACTAGCACAGTCTCCTTAGGCGCTAACATAGGGGTTACAGAGAGCCCATAGAAAGCATTACTGTGTTGTTTCCCTGTTGCATTGTGGAGAAAACCTTGACAGATAGACTCACTAGAAAAGGTAACATCAAACACGCCCCTGTTGGAGAAGTCCTGCACACATTCAATTGACCTCTCCGATATATTACACTCCTTCTTTAACACTTCTTCAATGAGAAACAAGACATTCTTCTCCTTCCTTTAAGCTTCATCAATTTCCACACGCACCGTATTTGGCACGTAATCGGATGAGCGTATATTGCCAGCCATGCGTGCATATGAGGCCATGCTAATCGCCTCGATGGGGCGGGGGAGTAAGCCCCCTGCAGGTATCTCAACTTAATGTCTATCAGCACCCACAAGCTCCTGTGCGATTGAGGGAGCAGGCGTGCCGGCTTTTAGGTGTTGTGTATTAGCAGAAACAGAAGTGTTCAGGGGAGTTTTAGAAAATAGAAATAAACTATGGGAGTGGGCGTCCACCACTGCTCCGGTATAACAGGCAGTCTCCCCTGTATACAAAATGGGGATCCGAGGCCAAGGGGCGTGATGGGATCGGAAATTAAATCCGCCCATTGCCTCTGTAGAAATGTCACAAGAGTGCTCCTCCAAGAAAGGAAAAGCGGAGGTTTTAAAGCTTTTATTTCTGTCCAGTCTTACCTCTGAATGGAGACACTCATGGCAACAGTAGCAAATGTCAGGCAAGACCATGATGAGATGAGGCATTCCCCGTTCCCCTCCCTTTCCCTCTGTCATGAGGGGGGCAGTGCGATCTGCGCGGCCAGGGGAGGGGTGGGGGTGTAGGCAGCTTCTCTGGGACACCGCAGACAAAGTCGTCCGGTCCTCTGGCAGGTGAAGAGTGCAGGGCGAAATGGTGCAGACTGCTCCTCCGCCCTACTTGTCGTGGGGGTGTCAGCTAGATGCCCTTTCAGCTTTGGGGTGTGCAGCCTGGTCCCGGTCAAGCCAGGTGCCACAGGCCCGGCCCCGCAGTTTCAGGGAAAGTTAGTGACCCCTTATGCAACGTTGGTCTCCAAGAGATCTTCTTCTGGATCTTCTTCCTGCCCACCCTACCCAGAGACGTCAGCCTTGCCCCGGTCAAGCCAGGGAACGGGAACGAAGGCCCAGTCCCTCAAGGCAGGGAGGACAAGCGTCATCTGCCCTCCAAAAACCCTTCACCCCTAGTGACGCAGCCTGGCTCCAGTCAAGCCAGAGTGATGCAGGCCCAGCCCTTCAGGGATCAGGTCTTTAAATGCTAAAATGCATATAATCATTTCACAAAAGTGAAAGTGATAATTTAGCAAGCAGTGAGAGAGGTGATGATTTTGGGATCCTCCCTAACCTAGGGAGAGAACCGAGCATATGCCTTGAAAACAAAGAGCACATCTTACTGAACGATTCAGTGATGGTCCCATCCTCTTAGGACCACCCCAAGCACAGTTATTATGGGCAAAAATACAATCCCAACCAAAGGCCTTGCAAAGCATTATGGGACAAGATTAGCAGTGGGCAGTTAATATTATAGTATCCAATATCAAAATAATTCTACAAAGAGCTGCAGTTTAACTCGTCGTTACTAGGTGTCCCTCACGAGTCAAAGGCAAAAGCATTGAATCAAGCTGCAGTTCCACTAGTCGTTACTAGATGTCCCTCATGAGTCAAATGCAAAAGCATTGAAACCCTGAGCTGAGAGCTAATACTATAAATTCTACAAAGAGCTGAACTGCAGCTTCATGAAAGGGTTTCAAAGCTTTTGTATTGGACTACTTAGTGACACATTCAAAACCAAGTCTCATTAACCATTGTAAACTGAGCTGTCAAACAGGTGAAAAAAGAGAATTATTTTACCTGGCTCTTTTGCAACTTTTTAAACCTTGGCATTCAGAGACTGATCGACTGATCTGCTAGATGACTATGACTGTTATAAAGACGCTTTCAATGCAGTCAATGATATTCTTCAATAGGAAGTCATTTTGACAAATAATAAAATGTTAAATGATGAAACAATTGTTATAGAGGTTGCAAAAGGCAATTCACAAGACAGCCGGAGCTCAGGGTCTAATAGTCAAGATGCCTTTGGAAAGCCTATCATTGAAAATGAAGCATTCATAGCCATGACATAGAAAATGCTATGGACCACATAAGGAGTGTGAACACTGATTTAGAAACTTTGGGGCATATTATCAAGAAACGGCGTTAAAATTATCGCCGCTTTAGTGGCAGAAAACTGCTGCTAAAGCGGCGATAATGGGCTTGATAATATTCTTCAATAGGAAGTCATTTTGACAAATAATAAAATGTTAAATGATGAAACAATTGTTATAGAGGTTGCAAAAGACAATTCACAAGACAGCCGGAGCTCAGGGTCTAATTGTCAAGATGCCTTTGGAAAGCCTATCATTGAAAATGAAGCATCCATAGCCATGACATAGAAAATGCTATGGACCACATAAGGAGTGTGAACACTGATTTAGAAACTTTGGGGCATATTATCAAGAAACGGCGTTAAAATTATCGCCGCTTTAGTGGCAGAAAACTGCCGCTAAAGCGGCGATAATGGGCTTGATAATATGCCCTTGAGAATTCCCATAGAAGCCCATGTTCTGGTGTCAACATGGGCTTCTATTGGAATTCACTGCGGCATATTATCAAGCCCATTATCGCCGCTTCAGCAGCAGTTTTCTGCCGCTAAGGAGGTGATCATTTTAACGCCGTACTTGATAATATGCCCCCAAGATTTCTCAACTGAAGGAAGAGCAGCTACACATTTTTGATCAAATACCAAATCTGTAGAGCACAGACTTCTATATGATAAGTCAGAATGTTCTTGTAAACTACTCAAGCCTGCACTTCTCTACGTTAGTGGTCAGGCAGGTCCAGGAAAACAAATTTGAATTAAAATGCTGACTACATTTGTTTACAGGAAGACTGGTTGTGATCTTTCATGTGTTATGACTGCTCCTACTGAACTAGCTGCTCACAACATTAAAGGAATTACATTGCACAGAATACGTATGTTGTTTGTGAAAAATGACAACAAGCTAGAGTACTTGAAGTTACTTGGTGATGCTTGTCCTAATGTGCCCAGAGTTCTCAAGACATCGAAGGTCCTTATTATTGATGAGGTTAGGATGGTATCAAACCTAATGCTAGTTTTCATTCACCTAAGTATACAGGAGGTCTTCAAAATTGACTATGATTTTCTGTTTGGTGGTACACATGTGATAGTTTTTGGTGACCTTCTACAGTTGACTCCTGTCAAAGGTCAATCATTTTTTTAAGAAGCGGCTTCATTAAAAAGCTTAAAAAAGCGTTGGGCAGCAGGAAATGTTAACATATAGTTAGATTTTCAGTATGCTTAGTTGACACAAATATGAGCCAGGCTGCAGATGTGGAGTATGGCAATATATTAAATCCTAGTTGATACAATAATCAACCTAAGAAGACAATTCAGCTGAGACACCAATATTTCTGCACACTCGACAATTCACATGAAAACAACAGTGTAAGTATAGAGTGCACTGATATATCAGTTTACTATATGCACTACTCATTCAAACACCTCTTACCCAGGCAACATTATTAACTCATATTATACCGATAGTATTAATAATACTTTAATATACAATTATTTTTGAGCCAATGGAAATATCTTAGAAAATAAATTATTCTTCCTACACTAACAAGTACGTACACTGATCACATTGGGAGGATGTGTCATCAACAACACAGTGTCTGTGTATATCTTTCCAAATATGCCCAACATATAGGGAGATTTCTTATCAGAGACTGCAGTGTTTATCTTCATTCTTCTATGTACATGTATGATTGAACAGACAGTTTTCAACAGAGATAGAAATTACTAACTCATTACAGTATGGAATGGTCCTCCAGACTCAGGGCCAGCCAATGCATCTGGAGGTGCTCTCTCATGTTCCAGTCATCCAGCAGGTGAACATTGTCTATAAAACCTCAAAGGTTCCCACCCTTTCTCTAGCAATGGGGAAAATGGGACACATGGCAGGATCTGGACTCACACTACTCACTATTAGATACTCAAAATGTTCCGGGGCTACCCATGCCCAGTTCATCCTTTCTGTCCTTTCATCCACCTATCTATGCTATACACTCATGCATTCCACTTTGTTCCCCCCCCTCCAAGTTGGAGTTGTCTAACTTTACAAACCTCTTCTTGTTCCATGGTGGAGGTTCTAAATATTCAGTAGAATCTAATCACATTAAGATCACACAACCTTGCTGATATAGTACCATAACTGACGTAGTGTAAACCGGGCTCTGCCAAATATTGTAGAGTAAAAGCTCTAGGACGATAGAGTATCTCCATACTAGCGATATAGTACAAGCGATAAAGAGAGAGTGATACCATACTTATAAACCATTTTTACATGTATATATGGTAGAATAATGCTTGTCGAATTGTATTAATGTGTTACACAGCATTGAATAATATCAAAACCTAATAAAAATAATTTTACATGGAATTCAGAATTGTTCACACCTAGGCAATGATTTTTAGGTCTCGGCTGCGAAGGCTGCGCTTGCGCAGTTTCGCTCCGAGATTTAATGACTTGGAGAAGAGGGGCTTGAACCCGCCCCTCTTCTCCCCTGTTCTCCATTGGCTGGCCTCTTGAATGCTGGCCAGCCATTGGAGAAGAGGTCAGTCATTCACATTAGGCCCCGTTCTTTTCGGATCGGGGGGCGTGTTTTTTGCGAGAAGTCTCAGGGAGGAGACAACAGCAAAACACGCCCCCGAATCCGAAAAGGACGCTGCCTTTCTCCGAGGCATTTCTGTTTTGCCTCGGAGAAAGGCGGTGGTGTCAATGGCGTCCTCTCACCCTGCTGTCGGCTTCCGTGTTGTTCGTTCCTTGGAGGATTCAACTCCTGCTTTCCTGATCTTCGGCCTCATTTCAACGCGGCATACTTCTCACCACAGCCGCTCCGAGGGTCACCAAAGTACGAGTCTCTCCCCCTGCACTCGTGGCCGGGGCCCGCACCACGTGTGAAGCCGCGAGCTCGAGTTACAGGAGCCGCCCGCAGCGTTCAGCTCCGCCACCGCGGCCGGCCGCCTCTCTCCGGGTCACACAGCTCGGCACAGTTCAGCTTCCAAAGCCGCGAGCTCGAGTTACAGGGGCCGGCCGCCTCTCTCCGGGTCACACAGCTCGGCACAGTTCAGCTTCCAAGGCGAGTGTCACACATGCCGAACTCTCACTAACCGGACATGTTGTTTACAAGCTTGTGAGTGCTGGACCACTAGTGAAAAGTCTTTGTATATGGCCTCTGTATGTTCGAGATAATGATACGACATTTGGCTTCTGTATGCTCTCTGAAAACACGAAATCGAGGAATTTGGCCTCTGTATGCTAGAGTTCATTGTGTTTGGTCTCCGATCACTTGAGATTGAGGTATTTGGCCTCTGTACGCTAGGGTTCATGCTGTACACTAGAGTTCATGGTGTTTGGTCTCCGGACACTCAAGATCATGGTATTTGGCCTCTATATGCTACAGTTCATGGTATTTGGTCACATAACACTTTTTGGCTTCTGTATGCTACAGTTCATGGTGTTTGGTCTCTGAGCAGTTGAGATCATGGTATTTGGCTTCTGTATGCTAGAGTTCATGGTATTTGGTTTCCGTGCAGTTGAGATCATGGTATTTGGCTTCTGTATGCTAGAGTTCATGGTATTTGGTTTCCGTGTAGTTGAGATCATGGTATTTGGCCTCTGTATGGTAAAGTTCATGGTGTTAGGCCTCTAAACACTTGAGACAATGGTATTTAGCCTCCTTCCACTTGTGAAAATGTTTGGCCTTTGTGTGCTAAAGATCCTGGTAGCTGGCCACTGTACTCTTGTGATCGTGGCATGGTGTTTCTGTACGCTTGAGGTCATGCTTAAATGAGTGTGGACAACATGGACTGTTGCAAGCCCATGAATTCCTTTTTATGTGGATTTCTCAGTACCAAATATGGTTACATCCGGAGCAGAAAGAGGGTCGCACATCCAGGCCTGCTTGGTTTGAACTATATTTTCCGCAGGCAAAAGTCTAAAATGTGTAAAACAGCTTCCCTATTCACTTCCCAGCTCTACAGCCCTCTCTCAAATACAGCTTCAGTTCTACGGCGTCCTTCTCCATCACGCCTTCCCTATCCAACTCCTGCACACTCAATCTCTCTTGTGTTCCTTTCCCATTCCATCTTCATCTCTCCTGCTTTTTTTCTCCCAGTGCACCCATTCAATTCTTTAACCAGCTGTCTCTTTCTCGCCAAGCCCTCCCCAGCTATGTGACCTTTTCCCCATCTCTGGTTGCCACCATCTCATCTTCCCCTCCCTCATCTAGATCTCAGACCTACAACACCCCTCTATATTATTCCATTCTTCCTACGCCCCTCGTCTCTCCCCATTTCTCCTTCATTCTTTCTACATATCCCCTCCCCCCTATCCCCGCCTTGCGCTCGCTGGTTTCCTCCTTCTCCCACCCCTTCCTTCCTCCGTTGCTAGGATACAGACTGGGATGTCTGTTCTGATGCATTAGAGTAGACGGTCCCCGCTGCGGCCATTCACCCCTCTTGTGCCCGAAAATTAAAACAAGCATTTACAATGCAATGGTCTCGGCATTGGTAAAGTTAGAGCTATTGCCATTGCTCATGACATTATTTTTGTTTATGTTTTTGTTTTTAAAACATTTAAAGAAACGGCATTGTTATTTACAATGTCAATAGCTTAATCTGTGTGTGGGTGCAAATGCAATAGGTCTCGCATTTGAGAGTGATTAAGCTATTGACATTGTAAATAACAATGCAGTTTCTTTAAATGTTTTAAAAAAAAAAAACATAAACAAAAATAATGACATGAGCAATGCCAATAGCTCTAACTTTACCAATGCCGAGACCATTGCATTGTAAATGCTTGTTAAGTCAGGTTGGGAATTTCATTCCACTTGATTCAGACTGGGTAGTTGTTTTCATACCTGTTTTTTCTGCGTGTGTGAGATCCATACCTGATAAAATCACATGAAGTTGGTCTACATACAATGCTCCAACCTTTCCAGATAAAACCTTCTCCTTCCTTCCTCTCCCCTACTTCTCCTAATCCCTCACCTCCCACTCCACCCACAAATACCTGCATACATGTAGCTCCTGCTCAGAACATGCGGTAAAGGTGCATTAAAATCACACAGAATTGGAATTTCCTTGTGGTTTTACAACAACAAAAATAAATCCCATCTGTAGCTTTTCATTTTATGAGGTTTTAAATGTAATATTGCACAAGTGTGGATTTACTGCATGGTAATCGTAAATGCGCATGTGATTTTATGGTTACTCCAGTACCTTGCAACTTCTAATCAGGCCCCTAGTGGAATACCCTTGCTGTGCAGCGTTTCTTATATCGAAAGCTATTTGGGTGAAATGCTTACTTTGTGGTTCATGTCACACATGCTTAGCACTACATCTTGTTGCTTGTATAGGTTTGGCAAACTGCTAAGCCTGCTTTTCACTTCACATTACCAAAGAGAAATATATATTTTCTAGTGTTGCTGTGCAGCACTTTATTCAATGTGGCCCTATGAGCCTTTATTCTCCAGAGATGCCCGGGAATACTTCCAACATACATAAGAGGCGAGTTCAGGCAGCCCTGCAGGGTATTTGGAAGAAGGTAATCAAATAGTACAAGACAGATCTTACTTACCATATTACGTTTTGGAGTGAATGGTATTTTAAAAGTCAAAGTGTTGGCTGACTCGTCTCTATTCATGTTTATTGAGCTGATTCCCTATTCATAAGCAAAATATTTTGTTTCCAGATTTTTGACAAAATATTTTGAGGTATTTGTAATGCATTCATAGTATTTTTGCTTATATCTGATTTATTTTAAATAGTATAGGAAAGACCCAGAGGGAGGTAGAGTGCTATACATTTGTCGAAATCAACAGAAGCAGAAGAAAAATTATGTTTTATGTGTGTACTACATTAAGTTTACCAGAGAAAAAATAAACTAAGGGCCTCCTTTATAAACGTTTGGTGCAGGGCCTTCCTGCTGTGCCACTCTAAGTCAAAAGAAATGGGGAAGGATGTGCCGTATCTATGAAATATGGCACATTCCTGTCTTCCTTTACTGCACAGGCACTCAAATGGCTGCCACAAGCCAACTCAGGCACCTTTGCACCATGGTGCAAGGTGTCCCCATGGTAGGGAGGATTGTTTTTGTGCAGGGAGGGATACCTTTCTGCACAAAAACAATCCTAAGAGGCAGTTTCCTCTTTCTATGTGTGCTGCTGAATGCAGCACACATAGAAAGATGACAGACGAGGAGAAATAATGTTATTTGTCCTCATTGTACCTTCCCTGGGGAGGCATAGGCTTTTGACACATTCCAAGGTAAGGTGTAAATCTGGACATCTTTTAAATGCCATAAGTGTTAAGTGGGAACACCCACTGTAATGCCTATGGCACGCCTCTCCATCGTAGTGTGAGGCAATGCAGCGACTCCATATCTACAAGGCCATTAAAACTCACACAGGGTGGCTTAACGTGGTCTTGTAGATATGGCTAAGCCCAGTGCACCACTGAAATGTCACAAAAAGTGATGCTCCGGTGGCGCACAGGGCTTGTAAATATGACCCTAAGTTTGTAGAGTGAGCAGATTAATGGCATTTGTGCAGTAGAGTAAGTGGTCAAATGTGAGGGCATAGATTAGACACCATTTAGATGTATGCAATGACTAGATAATAGAGAGGTACACTTTACATTACACCAATATACAGATATAGTTGTGTTCATCCAAAATGAGACACCTAGGTTTTGTTGTGTTATATGACAGAATATAAGCAGGGCAACTGGAATCAGGCAACAGGGGAGGACCAAATTAGGCAACAAAAATTAGGTGGCAAGAAAAGGCAAACTACGAAATGCAATGCAACACGATTTGTGATAGTATTAACTCATTGCTTCACCCTTTTTACAGATGTTAACACTATATAGCCAAAGATTTCACCTCATTAGTATCAGTCTGATACCCAAATGCAGCAATAAGCAACAGAGAGATCGCCAGTCAACCTTTGCAAAGGGCTGTCAACTGCACAGCATGTAAAAACAATGGGGTAACCCTGTGTCCCTTAGAACGTGGGCATATATACAACAAAGGTACAATGGGTATGCCGGGTATGAATAATTGCTTACACAGTACAGAATGAATTATTCAAGTAATTTAAAAAGCAACATTTGCAAAGCAGAATAGGCTGCAACATACAGAGAGACAATGATATATGCGAAGTCATAAAGTTTTACTTTTTTTCCTTTTCAAAATAATTTTTTGAATATTTCATATGGCTGTGTACAATTCAATAAAAATAGAGTGGCGATACGATCAAGTGACACAAGTGCTCAAGTGAGATGGGTGATTGAGTGAGATATAAACATGAGTGAAGACAAGAAAAAGTTCTATATACAAAATTTACAACAGAAGTAATTCCTTAATGTGGCCAGTATGTTGGTCAATACAATGTCTATGTAAGGGTATAGGTGTGTTTCACAGTTTCAACCTAGAGACCCAGTGGAACTGGGCCCATATAAATCGTCAACATTTCGACCCTGACGTGTGCGCGTCTAGTATAGCGTCATGGCGGGTCTTCCTCAGGACAGGAAAAACAGCCAAAGCGGTCGTATATCAATGGACCTGGGGGGAGGGCGCAGCGTGGCTTTAGTCAAGCGCCTCAATAATGAATAGGTGGACAGCTGGCGGCACCCAGAGGTTGCCTGAAAAACCTGAAACTGAATAATGTTAGAAGCGTGGCAGCGACGAATCTTTAAACTTGGACGAAACTCAATTTATGTCAAGGAGCATCCAAACGCCCAGGGGAGACGCATTGTCGTATTTCTGATAAAGGTGGAGTGCTTCAGTAGGACAGCAACACCCATTGATTTTGCCGCTGCCCCCTATTTACAAGGGTGGTGCAAATAGGAGGCAGTGCCAACATTAAGACTAGGTAAAACCTGGTTGTAAACAGGTGAAATGAGGAGAACTGCTTCATTTGTCTTCTTTTTTGCTGATTGCAAGTGTGCTGCCTTGTGCAGCACACATAGAAACAGCAAATTGCCTATGATTGTTTATGTGCAGGAAGGTCCCCCTTCCTGAACATAAAAAATCATTTTTAAAAAATGCCGTTTTGCAACTTCTAAGTGTGCTGTATTAAGTAGCACACATAGAAGATACGAAACTGCATTTCAAGATTGTTTATGTACAACTTCTATGTGTGCTGCATAAAGGATGCCTGGGTTGGCGTTAGGCAGCTAAAGTTAGCACCAGCGCAGGGGGAAACACAGGGCTGCACCATATTCTAGTAAATATGGTACAGCCCTGCATTTTCAAAGTGAAAACGCTTATTGTTAGCCTTCTTGGCTTAACACGCTTCACTACTTATTTGTAAACATGCCCCTTCATGACTAATGCAGGCCAGTTGAAGATTCCTTGTTGCTTCGATCAACGACAAATTCAGTGTGAGCAGAATTAATGTCATGCGATCATCCTTACTGGCTCAACAGACCAGCTGCAGCATGATGCACTGCTTACAACGCAGGGTGATGTATGTATCTCAGTCAATCAATCAGGAAATTATAAGTACGCTACTCACCCGTGGAGGTCTCAAGGCGCTGAGGGAGGGGGGTATGCAGATCCGAATCAGCCGAAGAGCCAGGTCTTGAGGGTCTTCCTGAAGGTGATCAGGGTGGGGGCGCGTCTGGTGTCTGTTGGTAGCTCGTTCCAGGTTTGGCCGCAATGTGGGAGAACGATCTTCCACCTGCTCTGGCTCTGTGGATGCACAGGGTTTCAGCTAGTGTGAGGTTGACAGATCAGAGGTTTCTTTTGCGTACATGGAATTTTATTCTGTCGTTGAGGTATTTGGGTCCGCTGTTGTGGAGGCATTTGTAGGCGTGGGTGAGGATTTTAAAAGTGACTCTCTTCTCGAAGGCGAGCTAGCGAAGTTTCCGCAGATGTTGTCTGATGTGTTTGTGTAGGGGAATGCCGAGGAAGAATCTGGCCGCGGTGTTCTGTATGGTCTGTATTTTGTGGAGTAGGGACTTGTTGATGCCCGTGAAGAGAGCGTTTCTGTAGTCCAGTTTGCTAGTGATGAGTGCGTGGGTGGCTGTCTTCTTTGACTCAGGGGGGATCCATTTGAAGGTCTTTCGGAGGATGTGGAGGGTGTTGAAGCAGCTGGAGGTGACAGCTTTGACCTGTCAGTTCATGGCGAGTGATGAATCTAATACGATGCTGAGGTTTTTGGCGTGGTCTGAGGGGGTAGGTGGGCTTCAGAGGGCGCAGGGCCACCAGGTGTTGTCCCATGCTGAAGGGGTGGTTCCTAGGATGAGGACTTCTGTCTTTTAGGTGTTGAGTTTTAGGCAGCTGTTGGTCATCCAGACTGCGACGTCTAGCATTCCTCTCTGGAAGCTGAGTTTCACTGTAGTGGGGTCCTTGGTGAGGAAGAGGATGAGCTGGGTGTCGTCGGTGTACGATGTTGAGGCCGTGTTGTCGGACGATGGCTGCGAGTGGGACCATGTATATGTTGAAGAGGGTCGGGTTCAGTGATGGCCCCTGTGGGACTCCGCAGGTGATTTCCGTGGGGGTGGAGAGGAAGGGTGGTAGTCTGATTCTTTGGCTTTTTCTGGTGAGGAACATTCGGATCCAGTCCAGGGCAGCTCCTTGTATGCCAACGTCGTGTAGTCTGCTGACTAGTGTGCGGTGAGAGATGGTGTCGAATGCTGCAGATAGATCGAGGAGGATGAGGGCTGTGGAGTGGCCATGGTCCATAAGGGCACGGATGTCATCAGTGGCGGCGAGTAGGGCAGTCTCGGTGCTGTGGTTACTTCGAAATCCGGATTGGGATGGGTCGAGGATGGTGTTCTCTTCGATGAATTGTGTGAGTTCCCTGTTGACTTCTTTTTCTGCCACCTTGCCTGCGAAGGGGAGGAGCGTGATGGGCCGGTAGATCTTGAGGTCGGAGGGGTCAGCCGTGGGCTTCTTGAGCAGGGGTCCGACTTCTGCGCACTTCCAGTCATTCGGGAAGGTTTCTGTTTTAGTTCCGGTGCGATGGTGTCTGTGGCTCTGTGGTAGATGTGTGGGGGTCAGGGGTTGGTGGGGGCCTCCCGAGTGAATGCTTTTCTTGGTTGTGGCAGTGTCCTTGGTCATTATTGGTGCCCAGTTGAAGATGGTGGGCTGGCTGGTGGTTCTGGGGTACGGGGGCAGCGGCTGTGGCGTCTTGTGTGTGGTTGGTGAAATTGTTGTAGAGTGTCCTGATCTTGAGGTGGAAGTAGGTTCCAAGCTTGTCGCAGAGGTCTTGGGACGGGGTGATGTCCGTGGCTTTGCTGCGTGGTTTGGTGCAGTCCTGTATGACACTGAAGAGTTCCTTGGAGTTTGTGGAATTGGCAAGGATTTTGTTGTGGATGAAGTTTCTTTTGGTTGTTCTGATTTCATTGTGGTAGTGTGTCATGGCGTCCTTGTAGGTGGCGTGGCTATCGGTGGTCTTGCTGTTTATCCAGTTTTTCTCTAGACGTCTGCAGGTGCGCCTGGTTTCTTGGAGATCGGTGGTGAACCAGACGGCTTTCCTGAGGTGCTGTTTCTCGGGGTTGCGTAGCGGGGTGAGCTTGTCTGCACAGTTGGAGATCCAGCAGTAGAGTCCTGTGGTTGCGATGTTTGTGTGGGGTGTCCAGGTGGGTTTGTCTAGGGTAAGGGTGGCACTCAGTTGCTCGTCGGTAACCTTGCTCCAATTCCTACATGGTGGGCGGGTGGTTGTTTAGGTGCATTGGGTTTGTTGACGGTGAAATGGATGCAATGGTGGTCGGTTCATGGTGGTTGCGTAGTGTGGCTGAAGTGAACGCTGTTGCCTGCGGCAAAGATGGGGTCGAGGGTGTGTCCTGCTCTGTGAGGTGTGGTGACGAGTTGGTTGAGTCCGATGTTGGCAAGGTTTTCCTGGAGGATGGTGGTGCTGGGGTCGCTGGGGTTGTTGAGGTGGAAGATAAGGTCTCTGATGAGTATGCAGTTCATTGAAGCGGTGGTGTGTGGTGCGATGAAGTCTGTGATGGTGGTGGTGAAGGGTGCCTGGGGGGTCTGTAGACAAGGGTTCCCCGGTGTGTGGGGTTAAGGCTCTGGATGGATCTGGAAGTGCAGGTGCTCGGCAGAGGGGAAGTTTTCACTGGAGGTGGTGAGGCAGAGGGCGCTCTTGTGTGCGATGGTGAGGCCCCCTAATGGGTGGTTGGGGCAGTCCATTCTCTGGATCTTGTATCTGTCCAGGATGGCGGTGTTGATGTCAGTGACGGAGGCGGCATTGGTCCATATCTCCGTGAGGAAAGCGTTGTCGGCATAGATAGTGTCGAGTAGGTTCCAGATTTCTATGGTGTGTTTGTGTACTGAGCGAACGTTGATGAGGATGCATCTTAGGGTGTAGTCAGCGCAGTTTTCGGTTGTGCTGGAGGTCAAGGCTGAGGTGAAGGTCTGACGGCAGTGGAGGCAGGTGAACTGGCCGTGGGTCTAGGTCGGCGAGGCCTGTTGGCAGTCTCTGCATCTTCCGGGGTTGAGTGCCAGGAGGGCAGCGGAGTTGTAGTGGTGGAAGGTTGTGGATCAAGGGTTCCTGGCGCTGGTCACGGTCAGGGCGCGGACGGGCGCGGACAGGCTTGCTTTAGGCGAGCCAGCAGCATGCCCGCTGCACACATCTGC
Source organism: Triturus cristatus (assembly GCF_964204655.1). Classification (NCBI taxonomy): domain Eukaryota; kingdom Metazoa; phylum Chordata; class Amphibia; order Caudata; family Salamandridae; genus Triturus; species Triturus cristatus. The sequence continues at coordinate 256,699,579 of NC_140593.1, read as the reverse complement.
TGTGCAACTGCACAGCGGCTGCGATTAAGTAGGGGAGAGGGCTGGACTGAAGGTAGAGAGGCGGGAGTGGGGCTGTGTTGAGGGGAGGGGCCACAGGGATGGCAGCGGCAGGAAAAAGTCAAGGGATACCAAAATAAAATTAAGATTAAGAGGAGAAATAAGGTGCTTTACATGTGCTTTACAATACAGCAGAAAAAATGACAGTGAGCAGAGGGCGAGGAGGACACCAGGCGGGCTGGACTGGATTCACTCTTGGGGCTGAGACGGCTGACATGGGCTGCCGACGCGAACCCTGATGGCGGGAGTGCTCAGTACTAAGGTGAGGTGGCGGTGAGGCGGAGCTGCTCGGGAGAGTGCTGGCCTGGCCCTGAGGTCAAGGTTTCACACTGGCTCCCGCAGCAGCTGCCATTAAGTAGGGGAGGGGCGGGACTAGAGGTAGGGAGGTGGGAGCGGTGCTGTGTCGAGGGGAGGGGCCACAGGGGCAGTAGCGGTGGGAAAAAGTAAAGGGATACCAAAATAAAATTAAGATTAAGAGGAGAGATAAGGTGCTTTACATGTGCTTTACTATACAGCAGAAAAAATACCAGTGAGTAGAGGGCGAGGGGGACACCAGGCGGACTGGACTGAATTCACCTCTGGGGCTGAGACGGCTGACACGGGCTGCCGGCGTGAACAATGATGGCGGGGTGCTCTGTACTAAGGCGAGGCGGGGGTGAGGCAGAGCTGCTGGGGAGAGTGGTGGCCTGGCCCGGAGTTCAAGGTTTCACATGTGCTCTCCCGCAGCGGCTGTCATTAAGTAGGGGCGGGACTAGAGGTATGGAGGAGGGAGTGGGTCTGTGTCAAGGGGAGGGGCTGCAGGTGCCGCAGCGGTGGGAAAAAGTAAAGGGATACCAAAATAAAATTAAGATTAAGAGGAGAGATAAGGTGCTTTACATGTGCTTTACAATACAGCAGAAAAAATACCAGTGAGCAGAGGGTGAGGGGGACACCAGGCGGGCTGGACTGGATTCACCTCTGGGGCTGAGACGGCTGACATGGGCTGCCGGCGCGAACCCTGATGGCGGGAGTGCTCTGCACTAAGGCGAAGCCGCTGTGAGGCAGAGCTGCTGGCGAGAGTGCTGGCCTGGCCCGGAGGTCAAGGTTTCACACGTGCTCCCCCCCAGAGGCCGCCATTAAGTAGGGGAGGGGGCGGGACTAGATGTAGGGAGGTGGGAGCGTTGCTGTGTCGAGGGGAGGGGCCACAGGGGCAGCTGCGGCGGTAGAAAGTAAAGGTATACCAAAATAAAATTAAGATTAAGAGGAGAAATAAGGTGCTTTACATGTGTTTTACAATACAGCAGAAAAAATACCAGTGAGCAGAGGGCAAGGGGGACACCAGGTGGGCTGGACTGGATTTACCTCGGGGGCTGAGATGGTTGACAAGGGCTGCCAGCGCAAACCCTGATGGAGGGAGTGCTCTGCACTAAGGCGAGGCTGCAGTGAGGCGGAGCTGCTGGGGAGAGAGCTGGCCTGGCCCGGAGTTCATGGTTTCACACGTGTTCCCCTGCAGCAGCCGCCATTAAGCAGGGGCGGGACTAAAGGTAGGGAGGCGGGAGCGGGGCTGTGTCGAGGGGAGGGGCCGCAAGGGCCGCAGTGGTGGGAAAAAGTAAAGGGATACCAAAATAAAATTAAGATTAAGAGGAGAGATAAGGTGCTTTACATGTGCTTTACAATACAGCAGAAAAAATACCAGTGAGCAGAGGGCGAGGGGGACACCAGGCGGGCTAGACTGGATTCACCTCTGTGGCTGAGACGGCTGACATGGGCTGCCGGCGCGAACCCTGATGGCGGGAGTGCTCTGCACTAAGGCGAAGCCGCTGTGAGGCAGAGCTGCTGGCGAGAGTGCTGGCCTGGCCCGGAGGTCAAGGTTTCACACATGCTCCCCCCCAGCGGCCGCCATTAAGTAGGGAAGGGGGCGGGACTAGATATAGGGAGGTGGGAGCAGTGCTGTGTTGAGGGGAGGGTCACAGGGGCAGCTGCGGCGGTAGAAAGTAAAGGGATACCAAAATAAAATTAAGATTAAGAGGAGAAATAAGGTGCTTTACATGTGCTTTACAGTACAGCAGAAAAAATACCAGTGAGCAGAGGGCGAGGGGGACACCAGGCAGGCTGGACTGGATTCACTTCTGGGGCTGAGATGGTTGACACAGGCTGCCAGCGCAAACCCTGATGGAGGGAGTGCTCTGCACTAAGGCGAGGCAGCAGTGAGGCAGAGCTGCTGGGGAGAAAGCTGGCCTGGCCCGGAGGTCATGGTTTAACACGTGCTCCCCCGCAGCAGCCACCATTAAGCAGGGGCGGGACTAAAGGTAGGGAGGCGGGAGTGGGGCTGTGTCGAGGGGAGGGGCCGCATGGGCCACAGTGGTGGGAAAAAGTAAAGGGATACCAAAATAAAATTAAAATTAAGAGGAGAGATAAGGTGCTTTACATGTGCTTTACAATACAGCAGAAAAAATACCAGCGAGTAGAGGGTGAGGGGGACACCAGGCAGGCTGGACTGGATTCACCTCTGGGGCTGAGACGCTGACATGAGCTGCCGGCGCGAACCATGATATCGGGGTGCTCTGCACTAAGGCGAGGCGGGGTGAGGCGGAGCTGCTGGGGAGAGTTGTGGCCTGGCCCGGAAGTCAAGGTTTCACACGTGCTCCCCCGCAGCGGCTGCCATTAAGTAGAGGCGGGACTAGAGGTAAGGAGGTAGGAGCGGGGCTGTGTCGAGGGGAGGGGCCGCAGGGGCCGCAGCGGTGGGAAAAAGTAAAGGAATACCAACATAAAATTAAGATTAAGAGGAGAGCTAAGGTGCTTTACATGTGCTTTACAATACAGCAGAAAAAATACCAGTGAGCAGAGGGCGAGTGGGACACCAGGCGGGCTGGACTGGATTCACCTCTGGGGCTGAGATGGCTGACACGGGCTGCCGGAGTAAACCCTGATGGCGGGAGTGCTCTGCACTAAGGCGAGGCAGCGGTGAGGCAGAGCTGCTGGGGAGAGTGCTGGCCTGGCCCGGAGGTCAAGGTTTCAGTGACAAGGTGTTCCCATAGTTGTGGTTCTCAATAGCTTTAGAAGTGGTGTAAAGGGAGACGTGTCCCAAGCTGACACTGGTACATGCAAAGCTCGACCTGAGGAAGACCAGATTTAAAATAGAGAATAAAAACAGAATAATTTGGGAGGAGGATGAAAGAGCAGAACAAAATACGGTAGAAAAAGAAAGAGGAAATCCAGAAGGGGGTATGAGAGGCCACTTTGCACCCAAATTATGGTTAGCTTTTAATACAGAACTCAAGGAGAAGAAAGCCCATCTTCCTCGCCTGCATTAGAACCACAACGCACTTGCTACTCCAATCCCTGGGTGATGTTAGGATACCCTCAATGTGAGAGGGTGGAAACGTTACAATGTCCAGCCCCGCACAGTGCTGCGCAGCACAGATATTTCTAATTCCTTGTGCTTTTCATTGCAGGGGACGAGGAATACTAGTGCTGTGCTGCATTCCTCCTGATTTTTAAAATCCTGTACAGGTGAAATTAGTGAAAATTGAAAAGGTTAGGTTTTGAATCCCCTTTAGGCCAATATGAAAAAAAAAGAGATGAAAGTAAAAGTGAGCTCAGATGATGGGAAAAGAAGGGCAGACAGGGAGGTGATAGAGAAGAGTGGCCACATAAAAATGAGATTGAAAAAAAGGAGGGATTGGGTAAGGATAGGTGAGAAAATACAGAAGAGTAGAGCTGGGTAGACAAAAAAAAGTCAAAAGAGATTGGCAAAAAGTCAACTGGAAAGACAAAACAAGGAAGAAGAGAGATAGCAAGGTGATGGGGATCTCTGAGTGTAGAAATGGAAAAGTTCGAGTTAGAGAATCAGAGCAGCTATGGAGGAAGAAGACAACAGGAGACAAAAAGGGAAAAATGAAGAAGAGAAGTAAGAGAGAAAGAAAAGGAGATTGTGAAAGAACGCAAGGACCAGAAAAGATCAGTGATAGAGGACAGAGAGCGAAAATAATTAAGAATGACAAAAAGGGGACAAAGAAGAGAAAGAGAAACAGAAGGGGTAGAAATAGGGGAGTCAGAGAAAATGAGATGAAGAAGATAAAGTCAAGAGTCAAAGGCAAGATGTAGGACAGGAAGAAATGGGATAGAGAGGAAGTAGTTGAAAGAGTTTAAAGAAAGTTGAGGGACACAAGGTTAGGACTAAAAAAAGATCAGAGAGGCGAGGGAGTAGGGGGAGACGGAAACGACAGAAAGAAAGGAGAAGAGGTAAGGGCAAGTGAGGAGAAGCAAAGAAAAGTTAAGAAAGGGAGGACAGTGACAAGAGCAATTGAGAGAAGGGAAAGAGAGAGATCTACTGGAACAGCCTAGGATGCAAGTGAGGATGACGAAGGGGAAGACAAGTCAAAGAGGAATTCAACAATCTATAAGGACGTAGCGCAGCAGCTCTAGTGATACAAGTGCCAAGGAATGCATCCAAATTATTGCTAGCTTTTAGCACTGACTCTGAGGGTAGGAAGGCATTTCTGCCAGGATTGCCCTAGGGTTGTGACACCCTTGCCGTGTCACTATTAGCAACCATTTGTTCTGTCATGGCGAATGAGTCCCTCCACATAGTTTGACCTCATGTCTATGGACTTCCTGCAGGTACTGGTCCTGTCTCAAGTTGATGCATGTGGCCCAATTACCATGCCATGCACATTTTTCAACGTCATTACATCTCTCCATGGAAAATCATTACGACTAAAGTACGGCTAAATGAAGAACTCACAGACATATTTACATGTCGTGAGATAGTGTAGCAAATTCACAATGTTTACTTCAGGATGCCTTGCAAAAGCAGACAAGGCTGCATCAGAATTTCTGAGATCATAAAGATGCATTAGCAAAGCAAAGGTTTGTGAATGTTGAGATCACATTTCCAAACTCATTAAACAATCACTAACAACTGCATCAGATTCCACTTCACAGTGGCAAAGATATCTACCTATGAAATAAGCACAATATTTCACAGTTTCTTTTACTAATTGTTTTTTTTTACTTCTTCTCATGTTTGCCTGCGAAGCTGAGCTCCACCCATCTCTCTTTTGCCAAGTGACAAATAGCCATACAGCTTGCAGTATTTTTCATCGCTGGAAGCCAGGACCAAGTGACATTCTGACTGTTTGGTTCCATTCAGCATTCACAAATAAGCACATTCAGCAGAAAAGTAAACTGAGGCCAGCAGCAGGCTTCATCTGTCAGTGGCCCTCCGGGCAAGTCCCCCTGCAACTTGTCTGCACTTTGGGGGTCTGTCTGATTCCTGCTGCAGGTTGTGAGCTCAGCATCGTTAAATCCCTACTGTGGCCCACAGTGGGTACCCACAGTCTGTACTCAGGGATTTATTGGGTCCCCTCCCTGCTTAGGACTACTGCACCAGTGCATAATTTGAGCCGGCGGTTTCCGTTGCTCGGCACTGGCACTTGGGGGCATATTATCAAGAAACGGCGTTAAAATTATCGCCGCTTTAACGGCAGAAAACTGCCGCTAAAGCAGCGATAATGGGCTTGATAATATGCTGCAGAGAATTCCAATAGAAGCCCATGTTGACACCACAACATGGGCTTCTATGGGAATTCTCAAGGGCATATTATCAAGCCCATTATCGCCGCTTTAGCGGCTGTTTTCTGCCGCTAAAGCGGCGATAATTTTAACGCCGTTTCTTGATAATATGCCCCTTAATTCTTAGCAGAGGCACTTGTGATAGTCTGCCACATGGAAGCGCTCTCTGCCCAATATGGATATGAGTACAACAACAGCTGTTTATTAATTTAATATACATTACCAATCGCTAATACTTGCCACCCAAGCCATTCTTATAGCTTTGGGGACCTCAAATAGTATGAATTGTCACACTTGTAGGAGTATGAAGGTTAGTAGTTGTGTTGGTACTATAATTGACAGCGTTAGCAGGGGTAACGGGTGATGCAAGTTGCTGTGTCGATGTGCCAAGGGCCCTGGCATGCACTGTTTCACAAATTAACCACGGTACTGCACCAGTTGCACCACTGACACGCCTTTTCAGGACAAGCCTTTACAGATCAATGTTTATAAACTGGAGCAGTGGAAGTAACCCACAAACACCTTTTTATTGTTAATGTTGCCAACATTTTTGGATTTTTTAATTCATTTAAAATCATGCAGTAAATTGAAGCCATTAGATACATTTTTCAGTTATAACTGAAATACCAACGCAGCCACTGCAGGTTGATAATACAGGACACAGAATTTTGAGGAATGATGAATATTTTGCAATCACAAGAAATAGAAGATATTATAAAAACAGACCTGGTCGTAGCTGAATTCGAACCTCCTTTGGGGTCACTTGCGTATTCGTGTCTTGGTACTTGGGAAATGTTATAAGGGCTGTGGGGTATTCTATCAGGTCTGATCTACAGCCTTTGTTAAGTAAATTGCTAATACTGTCACACCGTTCATTTTTTGTAGAATTCAACATAAAATCCTGATAAAAAGATGTAAAAGAAGAATTAAGCATAGCAAATAAACAGAGAGAACAACATTTCTTCAAAATGTTAAGCATAGTGTAGGTGTTTGCAATTATGTAAAACACTGGTATAATTGTTCATAATACATCATATTCATTGCTAATCAAACATTTTAATATTGCAATGGCATTCCGTTTCCATAAACAAAATGTTCTGATCTCTTTTGTCATTGTCTCAATCCATCCTGATGCCACCAGTAAGGACCTGAACCACTGTTTACATGTTCTTGAAACACATGCATGAGCTTGCATGTATGGATGGGAAGTGTTAGATTGTGGGACCCACCATGGAGATAATGTGTCATATGACTGTGGATCAGGGTTAGGCTTTAGTCATGTTGCAGTGGTCCAGCATGGCATTTAACGAAAGGAGGCATGCTTGTATTGTTGGTAGTTCTTGAGTATGTGAAGTAGAAGGATGCTAAGAGCATATACATATGCTATACATGAGGACATGCACCCGACCATTTGCATTTATCCTTAAATGCAGGTGATTTATCTTCCTATGCCTCACTGCATAGACGTATAATGCAGAAAAACGTGATAAAACATGAATGGTAAATTGTGCTCTTGAGGTTCATACCAATTACATGTAATTTGCCACTCATCCCATTCTAATGCTGCATACACATATATAGCCTCTATCAAGAGCAACATAATTGTTTATTGAACACTGAGGGCCTCATTTACAATATTTTGCCATAGGGCAGCACTGCAAGCCTTTCTGCTGCGCTGCGCTCATACAAAACCAAGGGACAGGAATACGCAGTATCTAACAGATATGGTGCATTTCTGTCCCGTTTCCCTGCGCTGTGCTCAAATGGCTGCCATGCAACAACATAGGCGTTCTTGCACCATGGTGCAAGGGTGTCTGCATTGTAGGGATGATTGTTTTTGTGCAGGAAGGCACATCTTCCTGCAAAAAAAACAATCAATGGAGGCAATTTCCACTTTCTATGTGGGCTGCGGAGTGCAGCACCCATAGAAAGAGGAACACACAAGGAGAAATAATGGTAATTCTCCTTGTTGCACCTCCCCTATGCTTCCCCTGGGGAGGTGTAGGCTTTTGACCCATTCCCAGGTTTACAACTTGTTGTAAATCTAGGAATGTGTCAAATGCCATGGACGTTACGTGAGAACACCCACCGTAATGCCCATTGCATGCCTCCTCATCGTAGTGTGAGGCAACGCAGCAAATTGTGCTGAGTTGCTTCACACCATACCTACAATGCCATAAAAAAATATTGTTCAGAGATTTTCATCTTTGATTTGCGTTGTTGTATCATTAGAGAAGTCATTTAGCTTGAGTAGACATTGCTAATCCGGGCCACATTTTTCTGGCTGAGATTTTTTTAAACAGCTGATGTGTTGCAGTGAAAATGTAATATTTTAGGAAGCATGATACCTATATACTTCAGTTTGGTTTCAAAACATAGGTTTTGGGGGTCAAGTAGTCTTATAGAGACAAAAAATACCTCCCCAGAGCAACCCTTCTGCCATTTTCCAAAATGGTGGCTCTATAATGATGTGTTTTAGCTATCATATTGATAATTTATTTTAATATTGTTTTTCTTTCCGGTTTTCCGCAGATTTAAATTTGTAAACATAAGTGAAGCAGGTGGTAGCATCTCCTGACAGAGTGTTGCTAACTACAAAATATGAGAACTCCTTCAACAAAGAAAAATGTATCATATGCCAAACATATCGAAAGAAAAGCTAACATCAACTGCGGCTGGACAGAAGAGAGTTTGAGATGCTATAGAAATACGACAAGACTATAGATTGAAACTGATGAGTAAAGAGAATCAAACATTCTATCATTGTAAAAACAAGTCGTATAGAATGAAAAAATCCTGGAAACAATTTGTCAAAAAACAGCAGAAACCAATGAATCACAACAAGAATACGAGTCTTCTGAGAAAGCGATGACAAGCAAACTCATTACCCATCCACTTAGACGATCGGTGGCTACCCCTCGTCCACCTCCAACATCTGATCAGAAAGCAGAGGATGTTCAATGTATTATCTATGGCTTAGTCAGAACAAAGGCCAAAGGGAAGGACGTTTTTGTAGGAGAGTAGGATCTGCTTCACATGGGTACCCCCACTTTTTGCTGGTGTTTCACTGTTTTTTTTTTACCTTAGTCTGGCTGTAGCCCTGCTAATCAGGACCCCAGCCTAGCTGCTTCCTCTCTAAAATGGTTTCCATGTACATTAGGTACATCTCTAATTGGATTCTGGAGTGCCTTATAAGTCCCTAGTATATGGTATACTATGTACCCAGGGCATAGGTACCTCAGAGGCCTACCAGGGGCTGCAGCATGTATTATGCCATCCCTGGGAAGCACTCCAAAATGACACCACAGGTCTGCTACTGCAGCCTGGGTAAGGTGGTGCATACACTCCTTACTGTGGTATAGGCTACCTATATTACTACGATTGCACACACATATAAAACCTATAAGTCACTCCTATGGCAGGCCTTAACAATCCCGAAGGCAGAGTGCTTGGTTTTTATGTGAGAGGGAGCCCCTGCATGAGCAGAGTCCCTCTGCAGCGTTCGGAGTACCTCCTCTGATGCTGTTTGTGGTGCAGCCTGACCATATACTCTTAAGTGCATTATAACCTTGCGGTAAATGCTGACTTTGGACTGGCTGCACAGAAACATTTTGTGTTTGGTGTCAAACACTTTGGAATACTATCCCCCGCCAGTTCTGGAGGCGGGGGTAGCATTCCACCCTTCTAGAGGGAGAGACATGTTCACACTGCTCTCACCGGTAAAGACTTTCTAGAGCCCTGGCATCACAAAATGGATGCCACTGCCACAGACATGGGTCTGGCCTCCTGCTGCTGACCGAAACTCCGGCAGGGGAGGCCTGGACAATAGGTTTCTTGCCACAGGGAGGTGTAGCCACCTCCCCAGACAGGCAGATGTATATTGGGGCTGGGCTGGAGTACTCTCTGGTGCTTTGAAGTCCTGCACTGTGGGCAAACTTGGTGTCCCTGTGCCTAGTCCAGTTCAAACCGGTTGCAGGGGCTACTTGCCCCTGCTCTGGCATGAAACTGGAAAAAGGAAATGGGTGTAACCACCCCTCTTTCCAAACCCGCCCATAGGTGGGTCCCCAGAGTATGTCCAACCCCCTATCTTAGTATAAGTATAGGAACCCCGTCCTAGAGACTTTGGATTACCCTGGACGAAACTCTGTAACATATATCCTGGACCTTTGATGTTCTATTGTGACTACAAGACTGAAGAGATCGCCCTTGTGGTCAAGGAGTGACTCCCCTGCTTGGCAGGCACCAAAGAAGCAACTGTCCGGTCTGCAACTCTGAAGCTCCCGCCGGACGCCAAAGTCTTTGCATCACCAAAGGTGGATTTCCAGACGTCCCCGAGGCTACCCTGAGTCCACAGCAAAGCTGAGGCCTGTGGCTATAGTGGGTGACGTGGAACTGTGACCCCTGGATACCGTGAACTTTTGCTGGTACATCATCTTCCTGGCCTTCCTCGAAGTTGTGCTTTGGGTTCCGAGTAGCCCCAGCCTTGGGCACCTACAGCACCGAAGATCTTTGGCCTCCACTCCACGAGTGACCCATGGACCAGTTGCCAGTGCGACTGCTCGAGGCTCCTTCGCGATCGCTAGCCCATTGGCTAGTGGGTCCCTACTAAGGCAACTCCTTTTCTGCTTGGGCTTTCCTGGTTTTTCCAGACGTGCCCTGACTTACCCTCGCTGGGTGAGTCCCTCAGACCTTGCTGGTCTGCACCGACGTCCTTCTTCTCTTTCCCACTTTACTTGCGGTTGCAAAGGCTTGTTGGGTCCATTCTGGTCGCCGACACCGCAGCACTTGACAAACTTCGCAAAACAGCTTGAATCCAGCTCTTCGTCATCATCGACACCTCTTGGGCCTTGTGGCTGAAGAGTCAAGACACCCGTCAACTCACCTGAAGCACCCGACATCTGTGGGCATTGGACTATAGTGCCCCTGGTCACTGGTAAGTGACCCAGACTCTGTCCCCTCTGCTTTCAGGTTCCTTCCATCCTCGATCCAGGCTTGGATCTCTTCGGACACTTCTCATCTTCACTGCAGCAGCACTTCTTTGCCAGCTTCCATTGAAAACGACGCTGCGACCCAACACCAAAAGACACCTATGCACCCGAATTCCCTGGGTGAGGTAACATGAGTAATCCGGTGCTCCCTTGGGTGTTGGCCCTAGACACCTCTAAGTCCAAAAGGGTTTGCTTGTAGTCATCCTCTAAGTGTCCTTAACTTGTAATTTTCTAACCGCGACTTTCCCCATAGAAGTTAACGGCGATTCGCACCTGTGTTCTAAGACTGCACGCGTCCCCCGTGGGTCCCCTATGTCACTACCTTGGGTGGTTCCTTGGGGCCCAAGCACTTCTTAAGGCTCTAGGCCTTGTGTCTAGTTCAGTTGTGGTTCTTATACCACTTTATTGGTATATGGTTTGGTACGCTCCTAGGACCCAAATGTGTATTAGTGCTTTTACTGTTGAATACTGACTTGTAACTTAAGTACTTCGAACTCCAGCCCCATAAAGAGACTAGAGGGGTGTGTTTTATCTTAAATACTTATATTTTGAATATATAACTGTGTGGTTGTCCTTTCATTTGGTCATTCAAGAGATTATAGACAGGTAAAACAAGCTGCTTTACATTCCTTCAAGACTTAGCCTGAAGGCTGCTCTCCATAGCTACCACTAGGATAGCTTTCAATAAAGGTTGTCTTTAAGGGGTTGTTTGGACTGGTACAAGGTGCCCACTTTAATTAGCGGACTGCATATACCAGGCCAACTTCTCTCAGTTTTCAGTGGAGTTGCTGCTCTAAACAGGAAGGTGAATGTATTTGCAGTGGATTTGTATACCTACCTGAATTGCATGCGTGCATACATTAAAAAATATGAATGTACAATGAGCTACTAGCAGCAACTTAATGGCCAGCCTTCAGTTACATTTTCCACTCTTTGAAAAGCAAATTAAGTTTTGAAGCCACTCTTGAGTGCTGGCTACAGGTTCACACTCATTGAGATCAGAGAAATAATGGTCAACATTGATGAAACTGTATTGATCCATAATAATGAAATTAAGATTTTTCTGGTGAGAATGTACAATGACAGAATTCGTTTTTGTCAGTCTAACAAAAAGAATGAGCCACTTATGGTGTTCTCAGCTGGTTTGACTCATGAAGTTCTTGCTGCCAAAATAAGATCGCAGGATGCAGTACAATCAGCTGGATCCACTTTCAGAAATGTCCTGAAAGATTTAGATTTTGGACTTAATGACTAATTTTGTGATGCCCCAGAGCTCGGTAAATCATGGTAGTTTTAAAGAATGCCTGCTATTGTCTTACCATTTGTTACATCATTCTTTAGTATCAGCAAAGTAAAACAAAACTGTTACAAACTCAAGTCATTGAGTTTGGAACAGAAGCCAACAACATTGATGATGCTGTGAAGCAAAGAAGTGGAAGACAATCCCATGAACCTGCAAGCTTATGATGTGCAAATGTACTGTCTTTTCCCAAATCATGTTTTATAAATCACATCACAGCAAAAAAACTCTGCTACATATGATGACTGCCCACGCAATCTATGACGAGTGCGTCAGTAGAGAGCTAATCACTTCAATGAATAGGATTTTTGTATCAACAAGTTAAAATGAAATAGTACAAAGCAGGAGCTTGTTAGCAGCTCATGCTGTAAAATGTTGTGAATCTGACAGCACAGTCACTTTACCAGGAAAGGATTTGCAATTGCTGCTCTTGATAATTATGATTTTTAAGGTAGCTCTTCTTTGCCTCGAAGATCCAGACACATGACACTGCCATGGTGCTTTTTCAAGCCTGTACCAAAGTAGCTGCTAGAAATCAAGCTGTGTCAGCTGTAGGCATAAACAAATGAAGCTGCAAACGTATAAGCCAACTGTCTTGCCAATGTGTGCAAAAGAACTACAAGCCATTAACATGTCCCAGTCGACCAGAAAGTTTCAAAGTGGCTGATGAAATTTATCTTTTTCTACCTGATGCTGCAATCTGTAAAGCTGATTTAACAAAATTTACAATATTGAATATTCGGTGTGGACTGAAGGCTGAAGAAAAGCCATTTTTTTCCGTGGGCTGGAATTCGTGCTCTGATCTCCCATAATACCGTCCCACTGAACAAGGTTAGGTTTTTACCAGTAATATCATCTCCAGTCACAAACTACTCAACCATATTGACAGCTTTAAATAATTTCCAGAATGGGCATGCTCCACTTCAAGACCAGCCTATCCTGACAATTTTTTGTGATGAAGCTGTTTTCTATATTGTAGATGACATTTTTATGAGCAATCCAGAAGAATTTGATGATCTTTATCCAATGATGGGTGTTTTCCACATGACAAAAGCTGTGTTGCAGTGTGCAAGAAGTTATCTCAGTGGATGTGGCACAAACAAAGCACTTATTGAGGCTGAAATATTTGGAAGCAAAACTGTCCAGTCAGTATTGAGAGGAACGTATTATGTTAATTCGATATGCTCATCATAACTAAGGCTATAAAAACAGTGTGTCGAAACATTTTCTGGAACAAGAATGATAAATTAGGTTTTTCATATCTTATCTCAGAAGTGAAGAAGGGTGCACTTCCTTCAAAAGACATTATGCAAAGCCAGGCAATGTTCAATACACTCAGTTCAAAATCAGAAAACCTGAAAACTAAGTTTGCAGAGTTTTTCAAAGAATGTGAAAAAAACAGAACTGTGCAATATTGATAATTAATTTATTATTAATTAATTATTAATTGGTATTATTTGTATTTAATAAATGTTGGTATTGAAAAATAATTGGTTGCTAATTATTTATTAACAGGTAAGTAATTTAAAAAAACATTATTGGTATTTATAATTAAATAATTATTAAATATTGTGTGATTGGTAATTAATTGTAATACTTTTTTTGGTATTAATAATAAATTTATTTTTAATAAAATATTAAATTATTATTTTCCCTACTATTGCACTCACTGGAGTGGGAATAGTAATTTTTACCCCTACGCTATCCAACGCTTTCCCTACTATTGCACTCACTGGAGTGGGAATAATACTTTTTACCCCTACGCTATACAACGCTTTCCCTACTGTTGCACTCTTTGGAGTGGGAATACAAATTTTTACCCCTATGCTATCCAACGCTTTCCCTACAGTTGCACTCTTTGGAGTGGGAATAGTAATTTTTACCCCTACGCCATCTGACGTTTTCCCTACTGTTGCACTCACTGGAGTGGGAATAGTAAATTTAGCCCTCCCACTACCCAACGCTTTCCCTACTGTTGCACTCTCTGGAGTGGGAATAGTAATTTTTACCCCTATGCTATCCAACGCTTTCCCTACAGTTGCACTCTCTGGAGTGGGAATAGTAATTTTTACCCCTACGCTATCCAACGCTTTTCCTACTGTTGCACTCTCTGGAGTGGGAATAGTAATTTTTACTCCTACTCTATCCAATGCTTTCCCTACTGTTGCACTCTTTGGAGTGGGAATAGTAATTTTTACCCCTACGCTATCCAACGCTTTCCCTACTGTTGCACTCACTGAAGTGGGAATAGTAAATTTTACCCTCCCGCTATCCAACGGTTTCCCTACTGTTGTACTCACTGGAGTGGGAATAGTAATTTTTACCCCTACGCTATCCAATGCTTTCCCTATTATTGCACTCTCTGGAGTGGGAATAGTAATTTTTACCCTCCCGCTATCCAACGCTTTCCCTACTGTTGCACTCTCTGGAGTGGGAATAGTAATTTTTACCCTCCCTCTATCCAACGCTTTCCCTACTATTGCACTTACTGGAGTGGTAATAGTAAATTTTACCCGCCCGCTATCCTACGCAAAAAATAGTGAATATTTTTAATTAATATTACGTTAATATATATATATACATTTTATTTTTTTACTTACATTAATTATTTATTAATTTTAAAGTTATTTAAGTATTTGTAAGTATGTTTTATTTAATTATATGTATTATTTCAATAATTGTACATTACTTTTAAGACATTTAAAAAATTCGATATTTTGACCAACTATAGTTTTTTACAACGATATTTTGGATTCTATATTTTTGTACTTACCTGTTTGGAGATAGGCATTCAATATTTTGGCATTCTATATTTTTCCTCGATATTGTTGTAGGTCGATATTCTCCTTCTCGATATTTTGTCAGTGATCCCATAAACTACCTGAGATATGAGTCCAGGTATTTGGAAAGAGTGAAGAAGCTTTTGGTGGAAAAACCAACTCTACAGAATTCTTCCAAAGACATTTTGGGGTAAAAGACAGAGAGGGAAGGTTCAAGGCTGTGGTTCCAGATATGAAACTCGGACAGACAGTCAAGAGATCACAGGAAAGCTCCAAGAGAATTGTTGGTCAGACACATAAAATGGATATGTTGCTCAATGGCAGCTTAAGTCCTTTCTATTTACAATGTTTTCAGAGAGATAACAAATTCAAAATTAATGGATCATCGTGAAACTGTTCCTCACCATGAACTTGTGGGAAAGAGAGGGGAACGTTTTAATAAACATGTCTTCTTCATTTCATGCAGTAGCAAGGAAACTCATTTGAATTGACTGAGCTTGTGTGACTACACAACTTCGTGACCAAACAATATGTGGATAACGATATAAAGATACGTCTACTAGATGTCCTGGAACATGGATTGAAACTATATGCAGAACTGAAGCAGGAGAGATTTGTATTGAAAGAGAAAAAGCTGTTCGACATAATCGCTAAAGCTAAACTTCCACACTTTAATTGCCATTGTAAGAGTTTCATTCAACCAGCCACTATTGTATTGTATTGTAAATAAATTTATAAGGCGCACAGCTACCCACCATGGGGTCTCCCGGCGCCAAAGATGAAAAAGACCCAACTGAGATAACTATCTACTGAGTAAAGAGCCAAGTTTTCAGGCCCTTACGAAACTGTGTGAAAATAGATTGTGATTTTAAAGAAACAGGGAGAGAATTCCAAAGCTTCGGGGCAAGGTGAGAAAAGGAGCGACCCCCCATTCTAACCCGTCTGAATCTGGGGATCACAAAGTTACCTTGAGAGGCTGATCTAAGGGCACGGGAAGGGGCATATGGGTGGACCAGTGAACGTAGGTAGAGTGGTGCCGAACCATGTTTAATTTTAAACATAAAGCAGAAAGCCTTAAATTTAATGCGGCTCTCTATACACAGCCAATCTAAGTCCCGCAAACAAGGAGAGATGGAAGATCTCCTAGGGACCTTGCAAAGGAGCCGGGCGGCAGAATTCTGCACCAGCTGGAGCTTCTTACGTACCTCCTGGCTACAACCCAGAAAGAGTACATTGCCATAGTCGAGGCGAGAGGTGACAAGGGTTTGGACCGCGGTACGTCTTGTTGAAACGGGGAGTAGCCAGAGGATTTTTCGGAGCCACCTTAAGATGGTGAAACAGGTGGCTGAAATGCTGACAACTTGCTGACGCATAGATAGAGATTCGTCCAGCAAGAAGCCCAGGTTACGTACATGCGTAACCGGTTGGGGTAGCGGTCCCATTGCCAAGGGCCAATGGTTCGGGCCCCAAAGATGTTTGTCCTTGCCCAATATAACCACTTCGGTTTTATCGCCGTTGAGTTTTAATAGATTCACCTGCATCCATTCAGCCACGCGACCAAGTCCCTCCTGTAGTGTTGAAAAAGAACACTCCTTGTTTGAGGATAGGGAGAAGATAATCTGCGTGTCATCTGCGTAAGAGTAGAGGGATAGTCCCGCATCCTCCGCAATCGAGGCCAGGGGTCGCACGTAGATGTTAAAAAGCATAGGGCTTAGCGTGGACCCCTGGGGAACTCCATGAGCAGATGCACAAATAGAGGAGGAGCAACTTGATGAAAAAACCTGAAATGAGCGCTGACATAAAAACTAGGCTAGCCAGGACAGAGCAGACCCAGCCACCCCAGCATTTTTTAATGCGGTGAGAAGAATGGAATGGGACACCGTATCAAAGGCGGCGCTCAAGTCAAGTAGGATCAGTGCCATAGTTTCGCCTTGATCTAAATGAGCACGTAGAGTCTCAGTAACCCCCAGTAGGGCAGTTTCCGTGGAAAAGTTCGTGCAGAAACCTGACTGAGAGGAATGAAGATAGCCTGTTGCCTCCACATGGGCAGTTAGATGAATGTTAACATGCTTCTCCAAGATTTTTGAAAACATAGGTAGCAGGGAAATAGGCCGAAAGTTTGCAAACATTTTAGGATCCGCCCCAGGTTTTTTCAGCAGAGGGATCACCATGGCCCTCTTCCATTCAACGGGAACAATGGACTCCCGAAGAGAGGCATTAAGCAGTTCTTGAATCCCAAGAAGGGGGGCATGTGCGAGCTGGCCAAGAATGGTAGGAGGCATAGGATCTAAAGGAGAGCCAGATTTCACCTTAGAAAGACAGAGGCGTAAAGACTCTTGATCCAATAACGGCCATTCCGCGATCACTTCCTTGGGAGAAGGACTCTCACCATGAATAGTGGGGGAGAACTCACTACTGAGCAGTGGTGAAATTGCTGCCAAGGAACTGTGGATAATTTATACTTTGGTGATAAAGAAGTCAGCGATCTCATTACATTGGGATTCCTCAAGTATTGGGGGGGCAGGAGATGTATCAGCCCCTGCCAACTTCTTTATTGTGGAAAAAAGAGCCTTGGGGCGATTGCTGGCCTTAGAAATAGAATCAGAGATGAATGTCCCTTTCGTTTTTCTACAGGCTAGATGGTAGTGTTTTAAAGCTGACCTATAAGTTAATTTACTCTCTGCTGAATAGGTTTTCCTCCAGCACCTTTCCAGGTGTTTGCACTTAGCCTTCATTGTTTTAAGATTCTGCGTAAACCAAGGAGCAGGGGGCAGGTGTACAAGAGAACGCTTAGTGCATAAAGGGAAATGGTGCTCGATTGTAGACGACAGCCACTGGGCCACTTCCAAATTAAGAGAGGACACCGGAAGAGAGATGTCAGGGCATGTAGATGTCAGCTCAGCATTGAGCTTATCCAAATTCAGTTTAGACCAGGCTCTGAACCCACCAGCGTTAAGGGGCAGGGCTGGTGGGGCAGCACTGTCTGAGGTAAAACTGAATTGAACAGCAAAGTGATCGGACCAGACAAGGGGGAGGTGCGGAGTACTGCAGTCGAGCAGAATGTTGGATAGAACTGGATCAAGCAAGTGTCCGGCCTGATGGGTAGGTCCCTGATTGCATAAAACTAAATTAATTGCCTCACAATCAGCTAGAAACGCTTTACTCATGTTGTTATTAGCGTCTTCTAGATGAAGATTAAGATCTCCTAGGATAACGAAGTTTGCAGCCTTCAAAACATACGGAGCTATCTGCTCTGTGAACGAAGAGAGCCACTGAGTAGATTTGTCTGGGGGACGATAAAGAAGAATACCTGAAAGGGTCAGGTGGGGTGAGAGTGTCAGTTTAAACAGCCCCGCTTCACAGTCGGGAAATGGTAAAGCTTCTAACCGGCAAGTGTAGATGTCTTTAAATATAATTGCGATCCCACCACCTCTCCCAGAACTGCGGTCTCTTCTCAAAATAACATAGCCAGGTGGAAGGGCACTGGCCACATCCGCACAGGAACTAGAATGAAGGCAAGTTTCTGTGAGAAATAATGCATCCGGGAGAACGGTGCTTAACAAATCAAATATATGTTCCTTGTTTTTAGGGAGGGACCTGCAGTTAATACTCCAAAAATTAAAGGTGGAGCTTACTGATCTCGCTGAGGCTTTAGTTGTGTAGGGTACAGATTGAGTTTTGCCTCTGTTATAACTAAATGTGAAATCACAACCTGTGCAGTTGGCCAAAGGTGTAACTGACAAGTCATAGGGTATACAAACGCATTCCTTACCCCGTAGCTGGTACAGTTCCCTAGCAGAGTATTTGCGGCATGAGCTACTATCCCGCTCGTCAGGAACAGCGTTTATGGCCGCTGGGCGCTCTAGGGCGCAGACGGGCTTGCCTCTGGCGCGCATCTGGCGCGCCAACGGCGCGCCCGCTGCGCGCGCGCTGCGCGCTTGCATTGGAGTGAATAAGTAGCGGAGGGTGGTGTAAGGGGGCGTGGCCAAGTGCGGAAGTGACCCTCCTACTACACTCGCGAATAGGAACGAGTGTTGGGGGGCGTCCTAGCAGCACAGCGCAAGAGTATTCAATGCCTCCCACTTTAGACCCCACAACCACACACAGCAGGCAGTCTCTTCAACGATTTAAAAAGGTAAGGAACAAAATGTTCCTCTGGTTAAAATTTTTATGTGCGAGTATGCGGGCCAAAGAATGGTGAACACAGCGGCAGCAGGTAGAGATCACAGCGGACCGCTGCGCGCTTGCATTGGAGTGAATAAGTAGCGGCCGGTGGTGTAAGGGGGCGTGGCCAAGTGCGGAAGTGACCCTCCCACTACACTCGCGAATAGGAACGAGTGTTGGGGGACGTCCTAGCAGCACAGCGCAAGAGTATTCAATGCCTCCCACTTTAGACCCCACAACCACACACAGCAGGCAGTCTCTTCAACGATTTAAAAAGGTAAGGAACAAAAGGTTCCTCTTGTTAAAATTTTTATGTGCGAGTATGCGGGCCAAAGAATGGTGAACACAGCGGCAGCAGGTAGAGATCACAGCGGACTATAAAAAAGGTTTAAAAAAAAAACGACTTTCTTATTTACAACACTATATGCACAACTCTCCGTGAAAACAAGCTTCACCGACCGAGAGGAACGAATAATCACCTCTCAGAAGAAGAGATAGAGACTCCACTAATTCACTATTAGGACACACAGAAAACCTCCCCCCGACACAGCATTCAACATTCTGATCATCAAGATATCCAATTACAAAAACTGGAGCTACAACCCTATACAAGTCAATCACAACAACCTGACACAATATCAACCACAGTACGCAACCCACAAAACAATAACTACCCTGAAATGCATGCTGCACAACTGCAGATCAGTTGAAAAACATGCAACTGACATAGCAGAGTTGTTCTTAGCGTATGAGCTGGATATTCTCTTTCTAACTGAAAACTGCCTCAACCCAACTCCAAGAATGGACCTTCTCTTTAACCCCCGATTTTTCTATCTTACATCTAAACCGCAGATTGAAGCGGGGGAGGGCTTGTTATAATCTACAGAAAATCCCTAAACTTACTCTCGCTAGAAGATACATCATTGTTTGAAATCATGGGAGCTGAAAGCGAGCTGGGAATGAAACTTTTA
Source organism: Triturus cristatus (assembly GCF_964204655.1). Lineage (NCBI taxonomy): Eukaryota > Metazoa > Chordata > Amphibia > Caudata > Salamandridae > Triturus > Triturus cristatus. Next base: position 256,679,763 of record NC_140593.1, on the reverse strand, counting down.
CCGAATACACTCCTTTTATACCATCAATGGGCCGACAACACAATCTTTCTGGAGCAACTTATGGAAAAGATCACAATCAATGCTAATTTGGCTTCTAATACAATATTATAAGGAGATTTCAACCTGCACTGAAACAATGTCAGAGAACCCACAGTGGCTGCACTCAGTAAACTGCCCCAGGACCTCAACATGATTCTAGCATGCAAGGCTCAATCCACAACAAAGGTGCCTATCTTGACCTCATCATCACTAAAACCGGGATCAGTAAACATTCTAGACATCAACCCCAACAGTTTGGTCAGACTACTATCATATCCTTTTCCAAATATCCACAATAGAAACTAAAATCATGAGTCAAAAGAGAAGGGGAAAAACTTGGGTGCAGTATTTCAGCAGCATAAAAAGACCAGAAAAGGCTGATCTGTGCCAAATCACCTCAGTACCCCGAACCAACCAAACATCTGTCCAAGATTTGATACATCTCCATAACAGTAGTATGTACAACATAATTCAAAAAGGCTGCTCCATTATGACTAAAATGGCAAAAGGAAAAACAGTCAGTACCTTTGTACAGCCAAAAAATAAACAAGGAAAAAAGACAAATAAGACAACTGGAATGATCATGGAGGACAGACCCAAATATAACCCATCTCTAACAGTTGAGAAGGCACAGAATCTCAAAATAAAAATAAATCCTGAAAGCCAAAACAACAGTGAGCAAATCTCAACAAGACAGAGCATAGAACTGCCCCTGAAACCTCTTTGACATAATAAAGCAACAGTCACGAAAATGTGCAGAATCCATAACTGCAAACATCTCAGGGGACATCTGCAACACCTCTCTACTTTCTTTAAAGAAAAATAATTGCAACCATAAACAACTCTATTCCCGGTAAAATGAGTGCCTAACCTAGGGATTCCACCAACCCAACCATCACAACACACAGCAAGAATACTGATCAACACATCCAAACTGTCTCAAGGAAACATGTAGCCTCCTGGAACAGTTTCAAACCTCTGTCAGAGGGGGAAATCCAGAAACCTATTCAGTTAATGAAACCTATCACACATTTGAATGATCCCATTCTCTCCCACCTACTGAAAGAGATCCACCTATCTGTTACTGCCTTATGGACAATAATTGTGAAGGCATCTCTCCAACAAGGATCCCTACCAGAATGCCTGAAGATGGGCCAAGTATCCCTCCTACTAAAAAAAACCAGGCACTGGCCAGAAAGACTTAAACAACTTCCGACTAATATCCAGTCTGTATTTCCTTTCTAAATTGATCAAAAATGTGCACATGGTGTGTTATGTGAACACATCACAATTTTTGACCTATTAGACATCCTAGATGATATACAAACATCACTAGACTAAAATGAATCCTGTTTTCTAGTACTTCTGGATTTGTTAGTGGCATTCGACACTGTCAGCCACAAATGCCTCAGAGAAACTCTTGAAATCAGAAAGGGCCTATCAGGAGCCGTCCTTAACTGGTTCACTTCTTTCCTTCAGAACTGACAACCAAAGGTGAAAATTGCCAACATTCTATATGACGTAGTAAACATTGACAGTGGCATTCAGCAAGGATCTACTATTTCACCAATGAGCTTCAATCTATACATAGAACCAGTCATTGAAATCCTGAAACAATCAAACATCTTGTACCACATGTACGCAGATGACACTCAACTCTACATCACACTTTCCTTCCAAGAGGATATCCAGAGACTATATGAAATCCTGAGGAAAACACAAGAAAGGCTGGCACACGGTCACCTAAAATTAAATCCGCAGAAAAAAAGGGATTTATCATTTTCTCCCCATCTCACGGAACACAACAACTCTAACTATTGTCTCAGAACCTTGAGTCGCTAAGCTGAACCCTAACCATCTGTGACTCTGTAAAAACACTAGGGGCCTCATGTAGGTAGCCCAATACCGGTCGGTAACGGACGATTTTTGGTAATTATACCGTTACCGACCGGTATTTAGGCTTTTGCAATGTAGGGGGCACATTACAGGATTCGGTAATTTACCGAATCGGTAAAATTACCGAATCGGTAATTTTACCGATTCGGTAAATACCGAATCCTGTAATGATATGTAGGGGGAGTGTGTGGGTGTCGTGTGGAGTCGGTATTTACCACCAACTAATAGTTGGTGGTAAATGAAGAATGGCTCTGTAAATGCATTTTCAAGCGCTTAGAAGTGTGCAATGTGGCAGACATACATGCCCTTAGGGCATGTATGTGTGCCACATGTGCACACATGCAGGAATCAGGGGTGCAACAGGGTGTCAATGTGACACCCTGCCACCCTTGATTGTGTTCCCCCCATTACCGAATCGATATTTACCGATTCGGTAATGAGGCATACCTTCCCATTGATTCAATCAATGGGAAGGTATGCCTCATTACCGAATCGGTAAATACCGATTCGGTAATTACCGAATTTCTACGAATCGGTAATTTTTACCGCAGGAATACCTACATAGCATTTACCACTTCATAAATACCGAACCGGTATGATTCGGTATTTATGAAGTGGTAAATGCCAGGCCACCTACATAAGGCCCTAGGCATCACTCTAGACTCAAACCTAAACAAGTGAGCCCAAATACAAGCTGCATCCAGGAGTGCCAACCTACATCTAACCAGTCAAAGAAAACTAAAACCCTTCATACCACTAGGTGACCTTAAAACGGCAGTTCAATCGCTGGTGCTCTCAAGACTGGACTTTAAAAATGCCACTCTCAAAGATTTATTGAAAGTGAGCTTAGCCCCAATGAAAGCAACAAAATGTGCAGCAGCTAGACTCTTAACTGGCACATGTAATTATGATCGCATTTCCCTATCATTCAGAGCCTTCTATTGGCTCCCAGTTCAAGCTAAGTTTCCATTGAAGGTTGCATGCATAACCCACAAAGCCAGACACAATTCAGGACAAAAATACATGGCAAATAGGCTCAAGCTATCAGGAGGTGGAAGGGAATTTCGAAATGCTAAATCTCCATACTAGAACCCGCCAGATTAAGAAAAAGGAAAACACACAGATACACTATCACCAGATCTGCTCCAAAAATATAAAACTCCCTACAACCCTCAACGAGAGCAACTACTTTTGGCTCTACAAGAAGGAAGTGAAAGTCTTATGACTAGGAAATCATGTGTCATAAGAGAACTTTTTTTAAACTGTTATTCACACTATTCAGTATTGTACACTATTGTTTTATGCTTTACTCTTTGGAATCTAAATCAAAGAACTCTTTTGAAACTCTCATTACCCTATCTGACATTGTCTATGATTGTTTTATACCTTGCTCTTTGAACTCTATGTACAAGTGTATCTTGAGAGACAGTTGTATATTCTTTACTGAGACCATCATTTTCTCTTTGTACAACACACTGATACTGTGATGGTCATTTTTGCACTTTATAAAACACTATATAAATAAATAAATTTATAGAGGTGAAAAATATTACTGTTTTTCGTTAGGGGTATATTTTGTAGACCAAAATATAAGTTATATGTACCCCAGGGATTGAAAAGAAGAGAGGTGGAGAGAGTGGGGACCGTTTGGAGGGTAGCTAGGAAACACATATAGTACTTGGAAGGTGACTAGTCATTCAGCGTGAGGTCAGACGTTATACAGTATATATTAACTGAGGAATAGTACTCTGAAATTATGCACTTCAGCGGTCTTCACCAAAGTTATCTAATAGTTTGCCATACTTTCTGAGATATCCTCTGATTCCTGGAAAGATTATCTTGTGAGCTATGAGAAGAGAACTTCCCTTGTATGAGACCCTGTCCAACATGGTATGAAACGTTATGTATTTAGATGATTTCCATTTGATAATGATACCGCAATGGTCAATAAGAGATTTAAGAAGGCAATATCTGGTTCAGGGAGCTTTGGGGGCTCAAAGAAGATTAGCAGCCCAAGGATTATGGTTGGGAAATCTAGAACAATATGTGTGGGAGCTGGAGAGATGGGTTGCAATGTTTGCCCCATGCCAATGAGGGAATGCCCTCTGATCTCAGATGATAGCGCTGGTGCGTTATGTGCACCAGTTCTATAGGTATTTCAGAAGGGGACACGCAAGTGCCCATTTTGCCCCCCGGAGAACTCCAGTAATACTCCAGTAATACAGCCCCAGATGAGTTAAAAGAAAACAGGTGTCAAAATTACATCAGAATTTCAAGAACATATGTTCACGTCAGAATTCTTATCTCAAAGTGATGTGGGTAAACCTCTACATGGTTAATTAAAGTACAAATATTTAGAAGAAATGAAAAAATCGGACTGTGTTAATACATTTTGCAATTATAATTTTAAAATAATTGAAAGCACCCTCCCTGTAGCTATGGAACCTGGAGCACTTTTTCTTTGCAAAAAAGAGGCAAATGTAAATCATAAAATGCTGCCAGCACAATATGAAGTTTACTGTAACTTGCATATAAAGTTGTTTGAGGTAAAGATATTTCTCTTGTAATTTCCTCATCCATAGTTCTTGAAAGTGCATTTTCTTGAAAGCCTCAGTTTCATAACGAAAACAATTTAAATTGTTATTACATTGGGTAAACAGCAAAGAAGGGAAAAAAGGAATCACATACCCTCTGAGTGCACCATGCGCATTCTGTGCCAAGAGAAAGACACTTTGAACATGTCACTGCCTTTGAAGTGTTGCATTTGTTTTCAGCTGCAGTAAAATAAAACAATTCATGAATGTATTAATTTAAAACTATACAGCACCAAACGATTATATAGTCGGTCATGTCGTGTAAACGTCTTAAAAGCTATATAAAGTGGAAATGTTTCACAGATGCCCATTAGAAATGCAACAGAAATTATATTACAAAAGATGCCAAAAAAGTCGATTGCAGGCCCGTCAGTTAATCTGTTTTATCACTGTGCCCTTTTATATTAACATTGCAAACAGCTGTACACACCTGCAATGCAGCAGGGAACCTGCTTTTACAAGATGAATCAAGAAATAAGTATGCATATCATGGTTGAAGGTGGATAAGGAATATGTCAAGATATCTGTAGAAGGCAGCTGAGCAACGCAGTGTCATGAAAGAAATAGATTGTGATGGAACTTAATAACATATCATGAAGTTTACTCTTCTTCACTGATCACCCCAGACAAGCGACCTTTAAAGTTTTTAATGAGGCGATTCCCTGATGTAAAAAAAAATAATTACTGCCCCTCCCAGAATGACAAACGTATTTTCTCATAATTATTATGTAAAATTGGCAGTTATCAAGTTATATTCAGTTATCCCTTTTAAAATGCAATCAAATGCATGACTGCAATCATGCCTTACGAGAAAAGTAGAGGGACTTTGAGGATCATTTAACCCCTAACATCTCACCTCCAACACACTTTGACACCTACTGTCAGCCAGGTCATGGTGAAAATGGCATTACATAGTGGCTCACTCCCACTGTTTTCATTCACTCTATTCACAGGACCTTTTCAAGCATGATGTTTCTCTTTGCTCCCTAGGGGCCATATGTAGGTAGCATACAAGTTACCACTTCTTAAATACCGAACTTTACCGATTCGGTATTTAAGAAGTGGTAACTCGTATGTAGGTAATCATTCGGTAAATATTAAAGAATCGGAGAAATTCGGTAATTACCGAATCGGTATTTACCGATTCGGTAATGAGGCATACCTTCCCATTAATTCCTATGGGCCTGGAGGCCCATAGGAATCAATGGGAAGGTATGCCTCATTACCGAATCGGTAAATACCGATTCGGTAATGGGGGGAGCACATTCAAGGGTGGCAGGGTGTCACATTGACACCCTGTTGCACCCCTGATTCCTGCATGTGTGCACATGTGGCGCACATACATGCCCTAAGGGCATGTATATCTGCCACATGGCACTGTTAGTCCAGCAAAATATTGCTTTTTGCAATGAATTTGGTATTTAGCACCAACATATATTTGGTGCTAAATACCGAATTATTTTCCCTACACATCACTCATTTGAGTGTCACCTACATCTCATTTCAGGATTCGGTATTTACCGAATCGGTAAAATTACCGATTCGGTAATTTTACCGATTCGGTAAATTACCGAATCCTGAAATGTTCCCCCTACATAGCACAAGCCTAAATACCGGTCGGTAACGGGATATTTACCGAAAATCGGCCGTTACCGACCGGTATTAGGCTACCTACATATGGCCCTAGGTGTATAATAAGTGGTCCTCTTGGCCAGAACTTGGCGCACTTCCTGAGATCATCTCCGTCTCCCAGGTGGTCTGGCCCCCAGTTTGAAGACCTCTGCCTCAGCGCCAGAGGTCCTGTAAACCATGGATTCATAAAGACAATCAAATAATATGCGCCAAACACACACACACTCCCCCTCACCACAAATACTACACTGTCAATATTTGAAGTTTCCCAGTTTGACGCCCAGTTGTCTCTAGCATACTAAAACATGAAGGTGTCAGTTACTGTGACATTTCAGAATCTGTTTGGAAGTCTCATACCTCTGAATAGATGTATTCATTTGTTGGAGCATGGGTAGGACCCCATCTTTTAAGGAAGACAGACCCAAGGGGGAAATAATTATAAGAACTAAGCCGTACCTCTAATTTCCAAAAGGTTTACACTACACATCTTTGAAATGCCCCGCAAGCCCTTAAACGCATTTTTGTATGCAATGGAAGTTCATGCAAATAAACGTAAACAACTGGTTCATTTTCTGCACTAATTTGTGGGTCTGGACTGGATCCGATCATTCCACAACGGAAGAAGCCAAAGGATCAGACTCCCACCCTTCCTCTCTGAACCCACGAAAATCACCTGCGGAGTCCCACAGGATTCATCACTGAGCCCCACCCTCTTGAACATCTACATGGCCCCCCTCGCAGCCATCGTCGGAAAACACGGCCTCAACATCGTATCCTACGCCGACGACACCCAGCTCATCCTCTCCCTCACCAAAGACCCCACCACTGCCAAACTCAACTTCTAGTAAGGAATGCAAGACGTTGCACTCTGGATGACCAACAGCTGCCCGAAGCTCAACGCCGAGAAGACAGAAGTCCTCGTCCTCGGTACCACCCCTTCTGCATGGGACAGCACCTGGTGCCCAACTACCCTCGGAAGCCCACCTACCCCCTCAGACCACACCAAGAACCTCGGCATCGTACTCGACTCATCACTCGCCATGAACCGACAGGTCAACGCCGTCACCTCCAGCTGCTTCAACACCCTCGTCATCCTCCGCAAGACCTTTATGTGGATCCCCTTTGAGTCAAGGAAGACAGTCACCCAAGCACTCATCACCAGCAGACTGGACTATGGAAACGCACTCTACGTCGGCATCAACAAATCCCTACTCCGCAAACTCCAGACAATACAGAACACCACATCCAGATTCGTCCTCGGCATCCCCCAGCATGAACACATCAGCCAACACCTACGAAGTCTCCACTGACTCCCCGTGGAGAAAAGAGTCACTTTCAAAATCCTCACTCACGCCTACAATTGCCTACGAAACAACGGACCCAAATACCTCAACGACAGAATCAACTTCCACGTACCCAAAAGAAACCTCCGATCTTCCAACCTCGCACTGACCGAATCCCTCCCCATCCACAGTTCCAGAGCAGGCGGAAGATCCTTCTCTCACATTGCAGCCAAGACCTGGAACGAGCTACCGGCAGACATCAGACGCGCTCCCTCCCTGAACACCTTCAGGAAGACCCTCAAGACCTGGCTATTTGGCTAAACAGATCTGCGGACCCCCCTTCAGCGCCTTGAGACCCTCACGGGTGAGTAGCTCACTTACAATTCCCTGATTGATTGATTGGGTTTGTGTTGTATTACATGCTGATTGAATCTTATGCTATTTTCAAAGGATAATAAAAACAAAGAAGCTCTTACCATTTCACCCAATAGAGCCATCCTTACTGCAAAGGAGTCCTAGAACTCAAACGATCAAACTGATGTTTGCACAATAAGAATTATATGCCAATTTGTCAAGAAGTTGTGCTGTTTTCAATAACCATCAGATTCCCATCTCCTGTTGGAATGATGCCAACCTGCCCATGATCCCAGTGCTGTCCTGTCAAACCCTAGGCTGTCATTTTTCATTAAGCTGGTGTCTGTGCTGCTTTTCTGCTGCCACTACAGAATGTAGAGTTGTTCATTTCTGATTATTTGCCACTGTAGGGCCTGTACCCCAAAATATAATTCATCAATCGCACCCTTTGCATGCATACAGACCTAAATTATCTTGTTAAAGAAAGACTGAGAACTATGAGCCCCAGAGTGATCATGTATGCAGGTATTGATCACCTTTCGCACTACCTGTTAATTTACAGCCAAGGTGATTGAAAAACGGAGAGTTTATTTATAGTAAATGGTTTATGTTGTGATTAAATAACCGAAAACATCACATTAGACTAGACCTTTTCGAAATTGTCACATCTCACTTAGTGATACTGACCCAGTAAATAAATGTGGATGTAATCAATTTCTGATTTTTAAATAAGCTTTAACAAACCTACATAGTTCATCTTTAGGCTGTTGGGTTCCATGTTGCTGTAAAAATGAAAAATGAATTTGGCGTAAAGACATAAGCTCGTTCTCTATTTTACCAATAAAGTCTGGCCAACTTTAAACACTATTAAAGGCCTTAGGGATATTTGTCCTGGCTCGCTTTCCTGTGAAACATGCCACAACGCCCCCAAAGCAACACACATCCATTAATCAATATTCATTCAACAGACATTTCTTTCACTTATTAAAACTATATCCGTGTTTATGTCACATTTGCAGAGTTGGTGGGAAATGTGAATCTGAAATGAAATAAATAGAGTGAAAGTTACAGCCAGTCATTGAGATTAATAAATAATGAAACGGTGCAACAGTATAATTGCTAGGTTGCTTTAAATTACCAAGTGAATAACTGATTTATATACATATTGTAAAATGATAGCTATGCATCATAATATGATGGAGAGTACAAATATGTTATTTTGGATCACATTTCAAAGTTTGCATACTAGAGGGAATTAGGCACATTGATTCGCTGGTGTTTAAGGCAGATATTTTTCAGTAGCTGAAATATCTGGGTGAAAACAACAGATCTGCGACATTCCCATGGATCTCATAATTCCGATAGAGCTGGTAACTGCGGTTACTAGCCCGTCGGAATTAAGTGTCAATTCATAATGAGAGCCTCAGGGTCAGGGGCATCTCAAGGATTTTGGGGGCCCTGCACCAAACGTATTTGAGAGCTCCTATTCAGAACAGCTTTGAATTCATGATCCAATGTCAGCTCTTTCACATTCTCTTTGGGGAAGGCACACAAGTCTAAATGTGTTTTCATCTAATATTTAGATATAGTGATGTGTGGTTTTCAACATTGGAATACAGCAGCAGCTCACTAATATTACTGGAAATAATTTCTGTGACACCCTCCCGTTTTTCACAAGTAAGGTCCTGTTTTGATCTAAAAGAAGCTTTTTTTATGGATGTTGCATGAAACATAAACACATTTGACTACAAACTATCCCTAATAGACTCACACATCACCCACATAAAAATAAATGAAAGGAAAACTTTTTTTTAAACAATCTCTTTCAGAATTATTCAAGGTCATAAGGGCAAACCTCTCTGCAGAACAGATCTGCCGGTCTGCATTTCCAAAGATCCCGCCGGACTCCGAAGTATTTGCAGCCCAGGAAGAGGATTTCCAGACATCTCAGAGGCCGACCCGAGTCCCCAGCAAAGTTGAGATGCGCAGCCCTTATGAGTAGCGTGGAACCGGAACTCCTGGTCACCGTGCACTTTTGCACGTGCATTGACTTCTCGACGTCTCTTGAAGTCGTGCTTAGGGTTACTTGTAGCCCCCATCTCGAGCAGAAGATCCACAAAGATTGTCGGCCTAGTCACCTCGAGTTACCCGTGGGCCGCCATTTTGTGTTTCCTCTTGAGGTCCCTTCGTGATCCCTGGTCCGTCGACTGGTGGGTCCCTGAGGGGGTAACTTTGTATTTCCTTGGGCTTCCCTGGTTGCTCCAGACGTGCCCTGACTCCCTACCAAGTGGTGAGTCCCTCAGACCTTGCTGGTTTACACCAAAGCATCTTTCTCTTTTCTGTGTGGGTTGCTGTTGCCAAGGCTTGTTGTGTCCAATTCGGGCAACCGACACTGCAGCACTCGATATCCTTCGTGGGAAAGCTCGAATCCAGCTCCTGGTCATCCTTGACGCCTCCTGGTCTTCGTGGCTGAAGAGTCAAGCTTCACCTCTTTCATCTGTAATCACCCGACATCGGTGGTCATCCGCCTATCGCCTTCCTGGTCACTGGCAAGTGACCCGGGCTCTGTCCCCTCTGCTTTCAGGTTGTTCTCGACTTTAATCCAGGCTTGGATCTCTTCGGACACTTCGCATTTTCCCGGCAGCAGCACTTCTTTGCCAGCTCCCATTGAAAACGACGACAGAACCTGACACCATTTGACACCTATGCACCCGGCTTCCCTGGGTGTGGTAATGCGAGTACTTCTGTGCTCCCGTGGGTGTTGGCCCTAGAACTTTCTAAGTCCAAAAGGGTTTGGTCCTGACTCATTTCTAAGTGTCCCTAATCTATAAAAACCTAACCGCGACTTTCCCCATAGAAGCTAACGGGAGCTCGCGGCTGTGTTCTCACACTGCATACGGCCCCCGTGGGTCCCCTGTGTCACTACCTTGGGTGGTTCCTTAGGGTCCCAGCAATTCTACAGGCTCTAGGCCTTGTGTCTGGTTAAGTCGTCATTCTTATACCACTATTGTAGTATATGGTTTGGCTCGCAACTAGTGCCTGACGTGTATTTGTGCTATTTTAATGCCATATTTGAAGTGTAACTTATGTTTTTTGACCTCTAGTCTCATAAAGAGACTAGGAGGGTGCGTTTAGAAATAAATACATATATTTTATATATATACCCGGTGTGGTTGTCTTTCATTTAGCCACTCAAGAGATTATAGACTGGTAAAACAAGCTGCTTTACATTCCTTCAAAACTTAGCCTGAAGGCTGCTCTCCATAGCTACCACTAGGATAGCTTTCAATAAAGGTTGTCTTTAACCTATAACCAATAAGGGGTTGCTTGGACTGGTACAGGGTGCCCACTATAACTAGTGGACAGTATATACCAGGCCAACTTCTCACAGTACCTTTATAATTTGCATTGCCGTATTTCTATAAATAGGATGTGGGGCTTTCGTTATATGATATTTAACTATGAGACAGTGATTTGCAAATCTCACTAGAACTTCATAACTTTATTTCATTTATCACTATGACACTATTTAGTGAAGCATGATATGTGAAATTACTACTGAAAGGATATTCTACTAATGATCTGCACCCTGAAAGACAATGCCCTTCACAATGTATGGTTAGCTATGGTTAGATACCACCTCTACTTTCATAATTCATACACCTTAGACATGCTCTGTAGCACAAAAGCTCTTGTCTGCTGTAACCTCTGGGCATGGTTAAGCTTAGTTGGCGCTGAGCACCGGGATGCCCTCTAACAACCACACTAAGAGCTCCAAAATAGGCACTTCCAGCAGGTGTGATCAGAGGGCAAGCAGACACAGGGAATGATGCTCTGTACCACTATATAGAGTACAAATTAAGTACTGAGAAAAATCAATATTGTGCTCAATTGGTGTCAAAATTAGCAAACATGTGATGTTCACTTTGTAGACTTGTCAAAATTGGACCTATATTGCCACTGTCTAAAACAGCACACCTTACATGAGTTGATGATTTTTCCCCCACTACATCTATCACCTTTGCCTACCCATGTTTTTTCATGGCCCTCTCAGACAGAGAATCCAGAAGCTGGGCCTGCTTTAGCCTCACCCAGTGCTGTTGCTCCGCTTCTGAATTATGTCATAGATCTGGTCCAAAATCCTTTGATTTAACATGTCATCTGCTTTATGAAGCATAAGCATTTTTAGGTATCTAGGGAACAGGTATCCTTGGTTGATAAGAAGGCCCTCAGAGCTCTTCATCACGCGGGATATCCCTAAATGCACCCTTTGGTGTAAGCGGGACTCCATTCACGTGACCCATATTATACTACAGGATGACTCTAAATGTTTCAGCCCAATGCTCCTGGCACTAAAGGTGACCTGTGCCAGTTCATAGCACATTGATCTTCACCTGAAATTAGAGTGAAGTCAGTCTTCTGTACAGAATTTGCTTGTGCCTGGGACTTCCAAACCCTTGGACCAGCTGAGGTCTTGCAGACACACTGGTACCTTCTGTGCGCACACTTTTAATATTCTGAGCCTACAATTCGCATCCTTCCCTGCCCGTTAAGCTACTATACGCTTCTTGAAAAGAATAAAAAATCAATATAATTTATACCACCAGCTGAGATGGTATATACTGCGGAAAAACACAAACAAGGTGCTGTCAGCAGCAAGTACACCAGGGCGACAGTTTAAAATCATGATGGGAAAATGTTAGTAAAGTAAGGAAATTGACAACTGGTAAGAAGACACCCACCATTGCAGACTACTGCTATCAATGATAACACTTTCGTACAGTACCACTTCCAAGGCTTCCATTTGCTTTGCTAAGTCTACAACAGGAGAACCGGTAAGCAAGATGGACTGACCCACTGAGATAGGAACCAGTGACTCCCAACATCAACACAGGTTATGAATGAACCCCACTGAGTTCTCACTACTGTCAAGACTCTCTGTACCGTGAGCACAGCCTTTGGCGCATCATCAGCAGTTCAAGCAGGTGCTGCTACAAATATTCCTGCTTCTCATCAACTTCTACTGAACTGACCAGAGCCAGTGCATTGTACAAATGAACATTTGGGAACAACAGGTGCACTTTAACAGTACAGCAAAAGAAACACTACAACACGGTAGTGTACAAAACTAAGGCGCAGGGGATGATGGGAAATAAAGGAAAGAGTAAAAAGTGTGCTCTCTATAAGAGTGGTCAGATAGTTACTGAAGAAGAAGGTTGTCCCTTTTTTGTAGCATGGCATTGGGTGGTAACTCACACAAAAGGTGCCAGAACACTGGGAAGACTGCATTCAAGGGATGGGGAAAACAGTTCACTTCAAGAAGAGGCAAAAGGTGCACTGTGACAGGGCACTACACGAGGGAGTGGCGTGATTGGCATGGTAATCGACTGGATGAGAAGGCCAGCTTTCACTAATGTGTTGAGGGATGCCCTATGTGTCAGAAGTAGGAGCAACACTTCTTGCTGGGGTAGGGAACAGCACAATGCAGTCTGAAAAGGCTGCAGCGACAGAAAGGGTGCACTTCAAAGACTTCATTTCATACAAACACATAGCCTCATCCTCACAGACAGAGAAGGTAACTGTCAGTATAACACACGTTCATTCTATCGCACACGCCTTTCATCTTATAGACAGACACGTTCACCTTCTCTGACACGTACAGGATGGGACTGGCCTAAAAGGCAACCAAGCAGTGCTCGGCAGGATGGTCTGACAGGTCAGTTTTTTGTCTGTTTGTGTGCCTGTTTTATGGTCTACTGTTTACAACTGATTTTGCTGATATTAAAGCAAACATTGCCTACAGAAAGCTCCAGACCATGGAGTCTTTCATACCTTACAAAACATACACAGTGTCAGCCTGATTCACAAAGGGCCTTTGCACATTTGGTAGAGTTTCCAAAATCGTGGCAATGGTCCCTGCAGGTTGGCAGGGGCCCTAAACTCATGACCAACAGTGGTGAACAAAGAGGCAAGAGAAGTGCAGAAAAAGGCAAGAGAGGTGCAGAAACAGGCAAGAGAGGTGCAGAAAGAGGGAAGAGGGGTGGAGAAAGAGCAGGACTGGTGCACAAAAAAGCAAGAGAAGTGCAGAAAGAAGCAAGAGAAGGCAAGAAAGAAGCAACAGAACTGTAGAAAGAGGCAAGAGGGGTGCAGATAGAGACAAGAGAAGTGCTGAAAGCAGCAACAGAGGTGCAGAAAGAGGCAAGAGAAGGGCAGAAATAAGCTACAGAGGTGCAGAAAGAGACAACAGTGGTGCAGAAAGAAGCAAGAGAAGTGCAGAAGCAGGCAAGAAAGATGTGGAAAGAGGCAAGAGGGATACAGAAAGAGGCAAGAGAAATGCAGAAATATGCAAGCAAAGTGCTGAAAGAAAAAACAGAGGTGCAGAAAGAAGCAAGAGAAGTGATAAAAGAGACAAGAGAGTTGCAGAAACAAACGGGAGGGGTGCAGAAAAAAGCAAGACATGTGCAGAAACAGGCAAGTATGTTGCAGAAAGAAGCAAGAGAGGTGTAGAAGGAGGCACGAGTGGTGCACAAAGAGGCAAGTGAGGTACAGAAACAGGCACGTGAACTGCAGAAAGAGGCAGGAGAGTTTCAGAAACAGGCAAGCGAGGTGCAGAAAGAGGGAACAGTGGTGCTGAAAGAGGCAAGACGTGCAGAAACAGGCAAGAGATGTGCAGAAAAAGGCAACAGGGATTCAGAAAGAGGCAAGAGAAGTGCTGAAAGAAGTAACAGAGGTGCAAAAAGAGGCAAGAGAAGTGCAGAAAGAAAGAACAGATGTACAAAAAGAAGAAAGAGAAGTGCAGAATGAAGCAACAGATATGCAGAAAGAGGGAGACATGTGCAATAAGAAGCAACAGAGGTGCAGAAAGAGGCAACAGAAGTGCAGAAAGAGGCAAGAGAGGTACATAAACAGACAAGAGAGGTGCAGAAAGAGACAAGAGAGGCGCAGAAAGAGGGAGGGCGAGTGGAGAAAGAGGCAATGGGGTGGAGAAAGAAGCAAGAGAGGTACAGATAGAATCAAGAGAAGTGCAGAAAGAAGCAACAGAACTGCAGAAAGAGGCAAGAGGGGTACAGAAAGACGCAAGAGAAGTGCTTAAAGAAGCAACAGAGGTGCAGAAAGAGGCAAGAGAAGTGCAGAAAGAAGCAACAGAGGAGCAGAAAGAGAGAACAGAAGTGCAGAAAGAAGCTACAGAGGTGCAGGAACAGGCACGAGAGGTGCAGAAAGACACAAGAGAGGTTCAGAAACAGGCAAGAGAGGTGCAGAAAGAGGGAACACGGGTGTAAAAAGAGGCAAAAGAGGTGCCGAAAGAGGGAACAGGGGTGCAGAAAGAGGCACGAGGGGTTCAGAAAAAGACAAGAGGGGTGCAGAAAGAAGCAACATAGGTGCCGAAAGAGACAAAAGACATACAGAAACAGGCAAGAGAAGTAAAGAAAGAGGCAAGGGAAGTGCTGAAAGAAGCAACAGAGGTGCAGAAAGAAGCAGAAGTGATGAAAGAGACAAGAGAGTTGGAGAAATAGACAGGAGAGATGCAGAAAAAAAGCAAGAGAACTGCAGAAAGAGGCAAGTGAGTTGCAGAAAGAGGCAAGAGAGGTGCAGAAAGTGGATTGAGAGGTGTAGAACGAGGGAAGTGATGTGCAAAAACATGCAAGAGGGGTGCAGAAAGAGGCAAGAGAAGTGTAGAAAGAAGCAACAGAGCTGCAGAAGGAGGCAATAGAGGTGCAGAAAGAGGGAACTGTGGTGCAGAAAGAGAGAAGAGGTTTGCAGAAAGAGGCAAGAGGGGTGCAGAAAGAAGCAAGACAGATGCAGACAAAAGCAAAAGAAGTGGAGAAAGAAGCAACAGAAGTGCAAAAAGAGGCAACAGGAGTGCAGAAAAAGGCAAGAGAAGTGCAGAAAGAAGCATCAGAGGTGCACAAAGAGGCAAGAGAAGTGCAGAAAGAAGCAGCAGAGTTGCAGAAAGAGGCAACAGAAGTGCAGAAAGAGGCAAGAGAGGTGCATAAAGACACAAGAGAGGTGCAGAAAGAGACAAGAGAGGTGCAGAAAGAGGGAAGATGAGTGGAGAAAGAGGTACCAGGGGTGCAGAAAAAAGCAAGAGATGTGCAGAAAAAAGCAAGAGAAGTGCAGAAAAAAGCACCAGAGGTGCAAAAAGAGGCAAGAGAAGTGCAGACAGAGGGAAGAGGGGTACAGAAAGAGGTGGAAGGATGCAGATAAAGGTAAGAAGGGGTGCAGAAAGAAGCAACGGAGATGCAGAAAGAGGCAATACAGGTGCAGAAACGGGCAAGAGAAGTACAGAAAGAGGCAAGAGAAGTTCTAAAAGAAGCAACAGAATGCAGAAAGAAGCAAGAGAAGTGATGAAAGAGACAAGAGAGTTGCAGAAAGAAACAGGAGAGGTGCAGAAAAAGCAAGAGAAGCACAGAAAAAGCATGTGACGTACAGAAAGAGGCAAGAGAGGTGCAAAAAGAAGCAGGAGAGGTGCAGAAAGGCATGTGATGTGAAAATAGACGCAAGAGATGTACAGATAGAGGCAAGAGAAGTGCAGAAAGAAGCATATAGAGGCAAGGGAAGTGCAGAAAGAAGCAATAGAGTTGCTGAAGGAGGCAAGAGAACTTCAGAAAGGGGCAAGGGAGTTGCAGAAACAGGCAAGAGAGGTGCAGAAAGAAGGAAGAGGGGTGCAGATAAAGGCAAGAGAGGTGCAGAGAGAGGGAAGAGGGGTGCAGAAAGAGGCAAGAGAGGTACAGAAAGAGGCAAGGGAGGTGCAGAGAGAGGGAAGAGGGGTGTAGAAAGAGGCAAGAGAGGTGCAGGAAGAGGGAAGAGGGGTGCAGTAAAGGCAAGAAGGTTGCAAAAAGAAGCAAGACCGGTGCCGAAAGAAGTAAGAGAAGTAGAGAAAATGCAACAGAATGCAGAAAGAGGCAAGAAGGGGGCAGAAAGAGGAAAGAGAAGTGCCGAAAGAAGCAACAGAGGTGCAGAAAGAGACAAGAGAAGTGCAGAAAGATGCAATAGATGTGCAGAAAGAGGCAACAGGGATGCAGAAAGAAGCAAGAGAGGTACAGAAAGAAGCATGAGAAGTGCAGAAAGGGGCATGGGAGTTGCAGAAACAGGCAAGAGAGGTGTAGAAAGAGGGAACAGGGGTGCAGAAAGAGGCAAGAGAGGTGCAGAAAGAGGGAACAGGGGTGCATAAAGAGGCAAGAGAGGTACAGAAAGAGGCACGAGGGGTTCAGAAAAAGAAAAGAGGGGTGCAGAAAGAAGCAACATATGTGCCAAAAGAGACAAAAGACATACAGAAACAGGCAAGAGAAGTACAGAAAGAGGCAAGAGAAGTGCAGAAAGAAGCAACATAGTTGCTGAAGGAAGCATGAGAAGTGCAGAAAGGGGCAAGGGAGTTGCAGAAACAGGCAAGAGAGGTGCAGAAAGAGGGAACAGGGGTGCACAAAGAGGCAAGAGAGGTGCAGAAAAAAGCAAGAGAAGTGCAGAAAAAGCAACAGAGGTGCAGAAAGAGGCAAGAGAAGTGCAGAAAGAGGGAAGAGGGGTGCAGAAAGAGGCAAGAGAGGTACAGAAACGTTCAAGAGAAGTACAGAAAGAGGCAAGAGAACTGCTAAAAGAAGCAACAGAATGCACAAAGAAGCAAGAGAAGTGATGAAAGAGAAAAGAGAGTTGCAGAAAGAAAGAGGAGAGGTGCAGAAAATCAAGAGAAGTGCAGAAAAAGGCAAGTTTGGTACAGAAAGAGGCAAGAGAGGTGCAAAAAGAAGCAGGAGAGGTGCAGAAAGAGGGAAGAGAGGGAAAAACGACGCAAGAGATGTGCAGATAGAGGCAAGAGAAGTGCAGAAAAAAGTAATAGAGTTGCTGAAGGAGGCAAGAGAACTGCAGAAAGGGGTAATGGAGTTACAGAAAGAGGCAAGAGAGGTGCAGAGAGAGGGAAGAGGGGTGCAGAAAGAGGCAATAGAGGTACAGGAAGAGAGAAGAGGGGTGCATA
The DNA here is from genome assembly GCF_964204655.1 of Triturus cristatus. Classification (NCBI taxonomy): domain Eukaryota; kingdom Metazoa; phylum Chordata; class Amphibia; order Caudata; family Salamandridae; genus Triturus; species Triturus cristatus. The sequence continues at coordinate 256,662,001 of NC_140593.1, read as the reverse complement.
AAAAGGCAAGAGGGGTGCAGAAAGAAGCAAGACAAGTGCCGAAAGAAGTAAGAGAAGTACAGTGAAAGCAACAGAATGCAGAAAGAGGCAAATGGGGTGCAGAAAGAAGTAAGGGAAGTGCTGAAAGAAGCAACAGAGGTGCAGAAAGAGACAAGAGAAGTGCAGAAAGATGCAAGAGAGGTGCACAAAGAGACAAGAGCGGTACAAAAAGAGACAAGAGAGGTGCAGAAAGAGGGAAAAGAGTGCAGAAAGAGGCAACAGGGGTGAAAAAAGAAGCAAGAGAGGTGCAGAAAGAAGCATGAGAAGTGCAGAAAGGGGCAAGGGAGTTACAGAAACCGGCAAGAGAGGTGCAGAAAGAGGGAACAGGGGTATAGAAAGAGGCAAGAGAGGTGCAGAAAGAGGCAAGAAAGGTGCAGAAAGAGGGAACAGGGGTGCAGAAAGAGGCAAGAGAGGTGCAGAGAGAGGGAAGAGGGATTCATTAAGAGGCAAGAGAGGTGCAGAAAGAGGCAAGTGAGGTGAAAGAAGATGCAAGAGATGTGCAGATAGAGGCAAGAGAAGTGCAGAAAGAAGCAACAGAGTTGCTGAAGGAAGCATGAGAAGTGCAGAAAGGAGCAAGGGAGTTGCAGAAAGAGGCAAGAGAGGTGCAGAAAGAGGGAACAGGGTGCAGAAAGAGGCAAGAGACGTGCAGAGAGAGGCAAGAGAGGTGCAGAAAGAGGCAAGAGAGGTAGAGAAAGAGGGAACAGGGGTGCAGAAAGAGGCAAGAGAGGTGCAGAGAGAGGGAGGAGGGGTGCCGAAAGAGGCAAGTGAGGTGAAAAAAGAGGCAAGAGATGTGCAGATAGAGGCAAGAGAAGTACAGAAAGAAGCAACATAGTTGCTGAAGGAGGCATGAGAAGTGCAGAAAGGGGCAAGGGAGTTGCAGAAACAGGCAAGAGAGGTGCAGAAAGATGGAATAGGGGTACAGAAAGAGGCAAGAGAGGTGCAGAACGAGGCAAGAGAGTTGCAGAAAGAGGGAGCAGGGGTGCAGAAAGAGGCAAGAGAGGTGCAGAGAGAGGAGAGAGGGGTGCAGAAAGAGGCAAGAGAGGTACAGAAAGAGGCAAGTGAGGTAAAAAAAGACACAAGAGATGTGCAGATAGAGGCAAGAGAAGTGCAGAAAGAAGCAACATAGTTGCTGAAGGAAGCATGAGAAGTGCAGAAAGGGGCAAGGGAGTTGCAGAAACAGGCAAGAGAGGTACAGAAAGAGGGAACAGGGGTACAAATAGGCACGAGAGGTGCAGAAAAAGCAAGAGAAGTGCAGAAAAAAGCAACAGAGGTGCAGAAAGAGGCAAGAGAAGTGCAAAAAGAGGGAAGAGGGGTGCAGAAAAAGGCAGAGGGGTGCAGAAAAAGGCAAGAAGGGTTGCAGAAAGAAGCAACAGAGATGCAGAAACAGGCAAGAGACGTACAGAAAGAGGCAAGACAGATGCAGAAAGAGGCAAGAGGGGTGCAGAAAGAGGAAAGAGAAGTGCAGAAAGAAGCAACAGATGTGCAGAAAGAGGCAAGAGAGGTGCAGAAAGAAGCAGTGAGGTGCAGAAAGAGGTAACAGGGGTGCAGAAAGAGGCAAGAGATGTGGAGAAAGAAGGAAGAGGGGTTCAGAAAGAGGCAAGAGGGGTGCAGAAAGAAGCAAGAGATGTGCAGAAAGAAGCAAGAAATGTACAGAAAGAGGCAAGAGGAGTGCAGAAAGAGGAAAGAGAAGTGCATAAAGAAGCAACAGATGTGCAGAGAGACGCAAGAGAAGTGCAGAAAGAGGCAAGAGAGGTGCAGAAACAGGCAAGAGAGGTGCAGAAAAGGGAACAGGGGTGCAGAAAGAGGCACAGAAAGAAGCAAGAGTGGTTTGTGCACCATTGGTACCAATTTAATGCCCACATTTAGCAATAAGTAACAGGTGACCATTCCAGCTTTGCAAAGGGCCTTCCACCACGCTGTAACACTTGTTGCTGCATTTTTAGTTACATTTGAGCCGTTTGAGCTTGAAACAATGTTTTTTTGGTTAAAATCTGCAGATTATGCAGCAGATTATGGATTATGTGGCAAATGTGGAAAATGTATAATTATGTGAAAATTGGTGCAGCCGAACAGTCGCACAATTACAGTGGCCCTGTTCATACCTCTGACTAGGTCCAGAAGTACTCCCCAGTGGTTCCTTCTTTTTTTTGTCTCATTGAGTTTATAGTTTAGCTTCCATGGAAACGAGGAAGACTAAACCTGAGGTTACCACTCCACAACACAGACTACCATACCACATAATTACTCTCCATGACACATAATCCCACTCTACATAATTCTGATAAACTAAATACCACATACTTTCTATCCACATAATTCACTGGACAAATTACCACATAATTTCACAACACACAACGTACATCCACTTCACTCCAAAAAACATTAGTAAAAAACTTTTACATTTACAATGCCAATAGCTCTAACTCTCGCAAATGCAAAACCTATTACATTGGAAATGCTTCTTTAACTAGAAGTCGCGTTTGAGGAGTGATGGAGAAAGGGGGCAGGGCTCAAGAATTCCACTGTGTAGGACTTACAGGAGGTACCAGGAGGGTTTCTTGGCCCCCAAAGTCCCTCAGGAGTAAGGTGGACTTCATCCCCAAACCAGTATTGTGCCAGAGGCACGTTTGCAGAGTGGTGGAGAAAGGGGGTGTGGCCTCTGAAGAACTCTTAGCAATCCCACTGTGTAGGACTTACTAGAGGTAACAGGAGGGTAGTTGGCCCCCAAGGACATCTTTGGGGGTCAACTACCCCTCCTATTCCTTCCAGTAAGTCCCACACAGCAGGATTGCTAAATTCTCATAGCAGGCCACACCACCTTTGCCCACCACTCTTCAAACGTGCACCCTGGTGCGCTCTTAAATTGGGAATGAAGTCCTGTTCACTTCTGGGGGTCCTTAGGGGCCAACAAGGCTACCTGTTACCTCCAGTAAGCCCCGTACAGTGGGATTGCTGAGAGGTGGACACGACCACTCCCTGTTTCTCCACCACTCTGCAAACGTGCTTCCTGGTACACTCTTGGTTGGGTATGAAGTCCCCTTGCCTCCTTAGGGTCTCTGTGGGCCAACTAGCCCTCCTGTTAACTCTAGTATGCCCCACACAGCTGGATTGCTGAGAGTGGTCAGTGGCCACACTCCCTTTTTACACCACTCTGCAAACTGCTGCTGGCGGGATGAAGTCCACTTCAGTCCTGAGGTCCCCAGAGGCCTCAGAGGCATGTTTACAGAGTGGTGTAAAAAGGTGCATGGCCTCCTACCACCTCTCAGCAATCCCACTGTGTGAGACTTACTGGAGGTACCTGGTGGGCTAGTTCGCCTCTAAGGACCCTCACCAGTGCAGGGGCTTCCGTTTGCAGAGTGGTGTAGGGAAGGGGCGGGGCCTTCGGCAGGTTGCCGGTTACTTTTTTTTTTTCTTACTTTTTTTTATTTATGCAAGAGCCCCCCCCCCCATTTTTATTTAAAAGAAAGCCCCGGGGAGGTGGCAGTCCCCGGGTCTACAGAGGCGCCGCATGTCCCCGCATATTATTAACAAAGCCCTGGGGAGGTGGTCGTTTCCGGGGCTGCTGGGGCCCCAACAGGCCCCTGCATACTAATTAAGCTTTGCCCCTGGGACCTGGCCCACCCAAAGGCTTAATTAAACGAATCACGTGAGTCCGCGCTTTTTTATTTTTTTTATTTTTAGCGAGATTCACACACCCTATTTGACTCCCGCCAAAAATATTTTTTTAATGCTTTTTTGGGCCCTCGAGGTCCATGTGCGACCCCCTGAGCAGGCCTAGGGGGTCAGGGTGTTTCTACCTTGCCCGCTTTTCTTGTATTTTTAGTTTTTTTTACCTTTTTGCTTGTGACTCGGTTCAACCAAGTCACAAGATGGCTGCCAGAGAGAAATGAGATATCTGGGGGTAAGGATTACCCAAAATATTGCCGACCTTACTAAAATTAACTTTGACCGGGTTAGAAAAGAGGTATGTGCTAATATTCAGGGTTGCATGCATGTCCGCTAACTCTGTTTGGCAGAGTGAATTTAGTAAAAATGATCTTGCTTCCGAAATTAACCTTTTTGTTTGACTCTATCCCCATAGCGGTTAGAAAAGAGTGGTTTGTCAAGTTGCATAGTGATATAAGTTTGTTTATTTGGGCATCAAAAGGGCCGCAAATCTCCTGGCGTAAACTAAGAAGGAGGCTGCTGAAGGGTGATTTAGCTCTTCCAGATTTTAGACTTTACTCATGGGCCTTTTCTCTAAAAAATGGTAGAATGCTATTGGATACCCCCCTAGATTCAGAAATAGGCAGGATGTTTAGAGTGATGCTTATTAAGGAGACGGGAGCCGGAGTTGGGTTTATGTTTAAATTCTCAGATCCGAAATACTTTAAGAAGATTAGGTTGAAGATTCTGAGGGAGATGGCAGAAACATAGTTTAAAATCAGAAAGGCTGTAAATATAACATATTTTAGTCATTGGGCCCCAATCTGGGATGTCCAAGGGTCTCCAGAATGGACAAAAGATTCACCGGCTTTACCCTTGAAAGAAGCGGCATTCTAAGTTGGAAATACTTGCTGTTGGATGGTCAGCTGGTGCCGTGAAACTGGTGCGAGCAGGCGGTGGGCCCAAGGCTTTCAAGGTTTAAGTACCTCCAGGTTCAAAGTTGGTTTCAGACTATGGGGGGAAAGTTAGGACAAGCAAATGAGCTAGAGGAAAAACTTCTCTCCACTACAGCCATTAAAAAAGAAATCGCTCTATGGTATTGGATGAACCTGGAGATGGAGGATGGTGTATTTACCTTGCCGGTGGATCTGTGGGGAAGATGCTTGCCAGAGACCGAGCTGGAAGACCAATGGCAAGTATCTATGACTACACTTTATAAAACAGTTAAACCTGCATATCTCAGGAGGAATCATTTTTTTACTGTACATAGGGCATACTGGACTCCACGAAGGCTTTCTAAATTTGGGTAAGGAAGAACGGTGATATGTCCAAAATGCAGCAGTCAGAGTGCTGATGACTTACATATGTTCTTCTACTGTCCGGAGTTACAGCTCTTCTGGGAGGCAGTAAGTAAATGTCTGGCTTGTGCCCTAAACCTGCAGATTAAGGTAAGTGCTGTTTTGGTTATTTTTGGAGTATTGGAATCCCAAAGTTATATTACTAAAGACAATGCAAAATGAGTCTTCTATGCTATACTTTTAGCTCATAGGGAGATATGTAAACTGTGGGTATCTCCGACATCTCCAACTTTGGATGATTGGTTAAATTCTATGAGTTATACTGCTAATTTGGACATTTCGGATCTGGGGAAAAGAAGATATACATTTTGAACTCCCTTTGAGTCTAGGGGAAATATACGTTTAGAGAAAACGGTCCAATGATTAAGCCTTTCTCTGCCTCTGCTGTGTACAGTCTTTTCTGCGTGAGCAGAAGGATATGGGGAAGGGTCTACGTTGGATAGAGAGAGGAGCTCTTGTTTAAAGGTAGCTTGGTCACTATCCTGGGAGCCTAGACCTTTGTTTTCTCCCTTGTCATAGCAAATGAGGTTAGATAACCCAAGGCTGGCATCGATAGAAAGACAAAGGGTGGAAGCAAGGCAAATGAGGACAAAAAAAAAGATGGCTGCCAACACTTCCTGGTTTGAAGTGTTGGAAGCCAATCAGAGTCTAGCTCATGATCGGGAGAGTTCGCAGACCCACTGCGGTCACCAGATATCTTTATTTTTTTTATATAAGAATTTCTCAGGAACTACTGAACGGATTTACACCATTGAAAGCAAAGAGTGCACTCTGGATCAAGAGCTACCTTTCTGCCAAATTTGGTGTAATTCTGTTCGGGCTGTAGCCGAGACAAAAGTTTCCTATGGAAATTAATATGGAGAAAACGTGTTTTGGGACCCCTCTTTTTTCTCGCCTTCTGCTTGACGAATCACCCCGATACTTTCAAGACAGGAGCTGAATGGACCGCCCTATTAGTTTTGAAAATTTCACACAAAGATTGTTCAAACGGCACCAAAGATATTGGCAAAAGAAAAACGCTTTTTGAATAGAAACAAGGTCCTAACTCTAACTTAACTACCTACTGGTGACTGCCAGTCGGTTATATTTAGACCCAGTAGAAGGCAGAGCGCCGAAATGCGTAGGTCTGGATTATGAATTAGAAGGAGTATGAAATGTCAAACTGTCTATGCTAAAAATAAAAAAGAGAAACTGACCTGAAGAGTGGACCGGTGTTTGTTTGAAACCGCCCCCGGATTGGATGTTCTGGCAAAAGGACATCAATGGAGGAATATATATATATATATATATATATATATATATATATTATCTACTGGCGGTCGCCAGTAGATAGTTATAGTTAGGACCGTGTTTCCATAGGAAATCTCAAAATTCTATTTTGAATAACTTTGGCGCCGGTTGACGAATCTTCGCGAAATTTTCAAAACTAATGGGGCGCTCCGCTCAGCTCCTACCTTGAAAGTCTCGGGGGCATTCGTCAAGCGGGGGCCGAGAAAAAAGGGGTGTCCCAAAACACGTTTTCCCCATGCATTTTCCCATAGGACCTTTAGTCGAAGGTACAGCCCGAACAGCTGAACAGAATTACTTGAAATTTGGCAGAGAGGTAGTCCTCAGGTCAGGGATGTGCCTTTTGCATATATGAAGTCAATCTGTTCAGTAGTTTCTAAGAAAATTCAAAATTGCAGTTAAAAGCACATACATATCTATAGCCGCGCACCGTGCGCGCACCATGTGCGCACCCTAACGTGCACGAGCGTAATTCTCATTGGTGGTTACATGTCAGTCAACGTTCGAATCGGTCGAAATCAGGAAGTGTCGGCCACCATTTTGTTTGTTTTCAGTGCGAGAGTGGAAAAGGAAGGTGGCGAACGTGAAAAGGGGGCAGGGTAGAGAGTTCCTGACCCCTTAGCCTTTGTCAGGGGGTCCCTGAAGGATCCCGAAGGCAGAAAAAAACAATAACATTTTTTTTTTTTTTTAATTTAATACGTAGTTTATTGTAAAATAAATATAAAAAGAAAATAATAATACATACATAACTTAGCATTTAAAAAAACGTACAAATTCACTGAAAAAAACATAGGTTTCACACACGTTATAGTTAGGAATTAGCATTTAAAAAACCTTGCAAATTTACTTAAAAAACCATAGGTTTAACACATGTTATTGTTAGGTGGATATTTCACTCGTAAAAAACTAATGAAATTCCCCCGTTATAGTTAGTTCAGATAACTATAACTCGCGCGACCGCCACTCTATCACAAGGATGATGTCATCAGTGATGTCAAGAGTGATGCCACTGACCATGTCATGAGTGATGTAATATGTGACGTCATGAGCAGAGGATTGCGGGTGCGCAAGTTATAGTTAGCTGAACTAACTATAACGGGGGAATTTCAATGGTTTTGTACGAGTGAAAAGTCCAGCTAACTATAACGCACCTGAAACCTATGGTTTTTTCAGTGAATTTCTAAGGTTTTTTAAATGCTAATTCCTAACTATAACGTGCCTGAAACCTATGTTTTTTTCAGTGAATATATATATATATATATATATATATTCACTGAAAAAACCATAGGTTTCAGGGGCGTTATAGTTAGCTGGACTTTTCACTCGTACAAACCATTGAAATTCACCCGTTATAGTTAGTTCAACTAACTATAACTCGCGCGCCCGCAATGCACTGCTGATGACATCACATATTACATCACTCATGACATTGTCAGTGACATCACTCATGACATCACTGATGACATCTAATTCCTAACTATAACGTGCCTGAAACCTATGGTTTTTTCAGTGAATTTCAAAGGTTTTTTAAATGCTAATTTCTAACTATGCCTACAGAGATAGGACATGTGAAGAAAGAAGAAAAAACGCACAGAAAGGAAAAAAAGAAATGCAGAAAGAAGCAACAGAAGTCCTCAAAGACGAAGAAAAGTGCAGGAAGAAGGATAACGTGCAGAAAGAACAAACAGAAGAGCAGAAAGAAGCCTTGTTGCAAAATCATCCTGTACCCTCAACTTTTTCAAACGGATACTGGTGGTAACTGAGTCTGACTAACCAGTCCTAGAGCCAGTGCTATGTTAAAAGACACTCAGAATACAGTGAAAACACCTACATACACTAGGGAACACTATGCGTTGGGGTCCCCCTGTGATCAGCATGACCTCCTCTGTAAGCCCCTGGTATATATTAGGGCAGGGGAATAAAACTACCTCTTAAAAGGCACCACAGGGCGTTTTTGCACACGTCACCTCAGGCCCCATCCCCTCACTTCCCCACTGTGTAAACACGCCCTGTGGCCGTTTTAAGTTGGGAGATTAAGTCCCCTTGAATCCTGAAGGTCCCTAGGGTCCAACTAGACCACTAGGTACCTCCAGTAAGCGCCACAGAGCTGCGTTGCAGAGAGATGTAAAAAGGGTCACGGCCTAGACCACCTCTCTGCAACGCAGCACAGTGGCGCTTACTGAAAGCACCTGGTGGGCTAGTTGGGCCCCAGGGTCCCTCAGGATTGAACGGGAATTATTTCCCCAACTTAAAACGCGCCACAGGGCTTGTTTACACATGTTAACTCAGGCCCCGTCCCCTCCCTTCACCACTGTGTAAACACGCTCTGTGGCCATTTTTAGTTGGGAGATTGAGTTCATTTGAATCCTGAGGGTCCCTAGGGTCCACCTAGCCCATTAGGTACCTCCAGTGAGCACCACAGAGCTGCGTTGCAGAGAGGTGTAAAAAGTGGCACGGCCTGGACCACCTCTCTGCAACGCAGCTCAGTGGCGCTTACTGGAAGCACCTGGTGGGCTAGTTAGCCGCCAGGGGCCCTCAGGATTGAAGGGGAATTATTTCCCCAACTTAAAACGCGCCATAGGGCATGTTTGCACACGTCACCTCAGGCCCCGTCCCCCCCCTTCCCCACTGTGTAAACACGCCCTGTGGCCATTTTTTAAGTTCGGAGATTAAGTCCCCTTGAATCCTGAGGACCCCTAGGGGCAAAATAGCCCACTATGTTCGTCCAGTAAGCGCCTTTGTAGAGAGGGGTAAAAAGGGGCATGGCCTGCACCACCTCTCTGCAACGCAGAGCAGTGGCGCTTACTGGAAGCACCGGGTGGGCTAGTTGGCCCCCAGGGTCCCTCAGGATTGAAAGGAATTTATTTCCCCAACTTAAAACGCGCTAAAGGGCGTGTTTACACACGTCACCTCAGGCCCCGTCCCCTCCCTTCACCACTGTGTAAACGCGCCCTGTGGCCGTTCTAAGTTGAGAGATTAAGTCCCCTTGAATCCTTAGGGTCCCTAGGGTCAAACTAGCCCACTAGGTACCTCCAGTAAGCGCCACAGAGCTGCGTTTCATAGAGGTGTAAAAAGGGGCGTGGCCTCAGAACACCTGTCTGCAACGCAGCTCCCGGGCGCATACTGGAGATACCTGTTGGGCTAGTTGGCCCTCAGGGACCCTCAGTATTAAAGGGGAATTAATTCCCCAACTTACAACTGGCCAGGGGGCGCGTTTGCAGAGTGCTGCAAGGAGGGGGCATGGCCTCCGGCGCGATGCCGGTCTTTTATTTATTTAATTTTTTTAAGAAGGAGGGCTGTGTGGCCCCCCTTCTTTTTCTAATTTACTGGCCCTGGGGACCCCATCCCCCAGGGCCTTCACCCTAATTTTTTTTCTTGAAAAAAATACATTTGGCCATCCCAAGGCCTTAATCGGCCCCGGGGACCCCAACCCCCGGGTCATGGCCTTTTTTAAAAAAAAAATCTTTAGGAGGGGGCTGCGTTGCCCCACTCCTCATGCCACTTATGGCCCCGGGGACCCCATCCCCCGGGGCCGGCCTTTGTTTTTTATTATTTTTAAAAAACTATATATTTATAGAAACACCTAGGACATGCTGGACAAACCGTACGTACCTATCACCATGACGATTTGCGTGACATTCATTTAAAGGCGACTATGCATAGAATGAATCCACATGGAATGTATTTACACCTCTAGTGAAGCTCTGACATGTCTGACGCCCTACCGTGCCTAATCCCGGCGCCCCCGCCGGTGGGTACTCTCCAAGTAGACACCCTTGTCGTTTATTTATACAAACATGGGTAGCTATTGACGGGCACATTTAATATCCACTCACACCAAGCCATTCAAAGGGGATTCGACAAAAATTCGACCAAACTATGCAAGAAACCCCCCTCACGGTTAATAAAATACACATCCACCGCCGGATGTTTAATACTTTTTATTTTACTCTCTGGAAAGGAGACGAACCTCACTTGAGAGTCACAGCGTGCTCCTGGCTAAGCCCAATGCTGTGTTACACCCACCAGGGCCCGCCGTGTGCCTCACACCTCTGTGTTGTATTCCACCAGCTAGTGCGTATGCTATGACACTCTCTAGCCCATGTGCACTGTAACACCACCCCGTGAATATGCCATGCCACACTTGCCTCCGCACAGGTTATATTGACCCATCTAACGTGCCTTCCTCGATGCCTATGTTATAACGCGCAGCGCTATGCCATACATATTACAATCTGGGATCCATATCTTTGTCACTGTGCATATGCAACGTTACACTCCCCAGCACATATTTTATATTACAACTTTAGAGACTAGTTAGGTTACACAACACTGCCCTGTGCATATTACACTCCAAGGCGCATATCGCATAGCATGCACTAGAGCCTGTACTATCTTGCGCTCTCCAATGAATCTGTCATTGCGCACAATGTATTGCAAATTATATTTCACGAACCCGTTTCATCTTATATCACACTTTTTGGTGCATAGTTTATACCATATACTATATCTAGTTTTCATATACAATCGTGCTCTCAGGACTATGTTCTATATAACACTGCGTCCACCTACCCTTTTCACGGGCATTACATTTTGCGATGTGGGGTGGAGGGTCAGGGGGTGTTTCTGCCAAGTGAGCCCGGAGTCACAGTCACAAACGTCCTCTTCTTCCTGAATAAAAGTGAGATTATGCTGCATACTTGTTCATATTTTAAGTAGTTCGCACAGACACACATTTTAAAAACAATAAAGTTCCTAATACCCACCTTCTCTGAACAGTTAGCTTGCTGCCCCATCCACCTCCTCCCTATCCTCTGTTGTCTGAATCCATGGACTAGCCTCCTCCCTCCTGCCATGCATTTTCTGATGTGCTGCCACTGCCCTCCATTTAGCATGATGTACCAGTCCACTCCTCCTGTCCTCCATTTCCCAATTCTATGGCCCATCATTGACCTCCTGCTTAGCCTCTGTGCTTAGCTTGCTGCCCCTATTCTCCTTCCCCCTGCCCTCCGATGTCTTTGTGCATGCCCCTGCTCCATCCTTTTTGCCCACCATGTTCCATGGACCTGCCACTCCTATCTACTCTGAGTGTTCTGTTGAGCTGCCACTCCCCTCCCACCTGCCTAGCATTGTCAGATGACTGTAACCTGTCCCTGCCACCTCCACCCTGCCTGTCCACATGCCATGCCCCTATCCCCTTCCTCCTGTCCTCCATGGTCCATTTTACTGCCACACCCTTCTGCCCTCCCTGGTCTGTTGTGCTGCAACTGCTCCTCCTGCCTGCCCCGCGCGGTCTGTTGTGAGGCCCCTTCCCCTGAACTCTCTTGTCTGTGCCCAGGTCCTGACCCTCCCTTCTATCCTCCATGGTCCTTTGTGCATGCCCCTGCACCCTCCTTCTTGCCCATCATAGCCATTGTGCTGCCACTAACCCTCCCGCTTGCCATGCATGGTCTTCTGTGCTGCCATGGCCCCTCCCACATTCCCTGTGTGGTCAGCTAGCTGCTCCTGACCCCCTCCCACCTTCCCTCCATGGTCTGTGTGTATGCCATCATAGTCTCATTGTTGCTCTCCATGGTGTGTCTTGTTTCTAGTGCCCATCCTGCCTGACCTCCATGGTCATCTTGCTGCTCCTGTCCTGCCCCCTTGCCCCCAGCCCTCTGTTTCCATGTGCAGACCCCTATTCCCTCCCTCCTGGCTTGTCTGTTCCATTGTAATGCCCCTGATCCGTCCCTCCTGCCCTTTATGGTCTGTTATGCTGCAGCTTTCTCTCCTGTCTGTCCATTATGGTCAGCTAGCTACCATTGCCTCTTTCCCCTCTGTTCTCTGTTGTCCATGTGCATGGTCCTGTCCCCTCCCTATTGCTTTCTATGGATTGTTGTGCTGCACTCCCATCCCGCATGCGCTGTGTGGTGTATTGTGCTGCTGCCAACCCTGATGCCTGCCCTGTAGGGTCAGTTTGGTGCACCTCTCCATGTCCCTCCTGTCCTCTGTTATCCGAGTCCATGTCCCTACCCCAATTCCTCCTGCCTACCATGATCCAATGTACCATACTTGCGAACATTTTGAACTTGGTAAGAGGGAGATTTTGAAAACAAACTGGGGAATTGATTTTCCCCTTTGAGTTACATTGAAAAAGAGGAGATTGTAGACAGGAGACAGATCAAATAAAGCCCATTTGAGCTTAAAAACATTGGACGTTTCCTGGCTGAAACGGGTCTGTTGGCATATATGGTTGTACTACCACTGCCTCTTCCTTCTGCCCACAATGGTCTATTATATTGCCACAGCCTCTCTTGCCAGTCCTGTATTGTTGGTTTGTTGCCCCTGCCCCCCTTTCCACTTCCCTCCATAGTCTGTTGTGCTGCCACTGCCCTTCCTGCCTGCCCAGTGTGGTCAAATTGTTGCCTCTGCACTCTCCTACCTGCCTTCAATTTTCAGAGTCTGTGCCCCTGGCCTCTGCCCCTCGACAGTATCCCAATGAACAACTAGATTGCTAACATTCTATATTTATTACGAAAGTGTGGAACGCCTGACGTCATCTTGATGCAATCAAAACTGTAATACCTAGAATATTTCCTTTAGAAATTACATATATGAGAGGGTCTTATTTGCATCAAAATTATGGTTAGTGCTCTAAAAAACTAAAATGAGGACATATTTTCTGAGTTTTCAAATAGCGACAAAGAACTTTTAAATTATTTGTAATCTTTATGTTTTTTATCCAGTTGACCACTTGATTAAATGTTGCACCTAGGGGGGAGGATGTGGTGTTACTTCCAGAGCTGCAGACTTTGCAACTGGGGAACCAGGTTGGAGTTTCTGCTTCAGCTCAACATTCTGTGATTCTGGTCAAATCACTTAGGGGCATATGCATCAACATTAGCATTTGCGATTCCTTATTAGCGAAAAATAAGGAATCGCTAATAAGGAATAGCAAAAGGCTATGCATGTAGGAATCGCTATTCAAATAGCGATTCCTTAACATTCCTTATTACCGAATCGGTAATACCGAATCGGTAATAAGGAATACCTACCCATTCATTCCTATGGGCTTGGAGGCCCATAGGAATGAATGTAAAGCCATTCTGTATTAGCGATTCGGTATTACCGAATCGCTAATAGCTGGAGCACTTTCAAGGGTGCCAGGGTGTCAAAAGGACACCCTGTTGCACCCCTGAAAATGATATGTGCACATATGTTGCACACACACATGCTCTAAGGGCATGTGTGTGCGCAACATGACACTTTGAAAAATGCACAAAAGTGCATTTTTCAAAGTTTTTGCAAATTACCATGCAGTTCATCTTCATGGTAATTTGCTCCCCTTATTAGCGAAATCGCTAATTTTTTAACTTTGATGCATTGCATTTAAGGAATCTCACTTTGGGATTCCTTAAATGCAATCGCTATTTAAGGAATCGGTATTTAAGGAATCCCTATTTAAAGAATCGCTATTTAAGGATTCCTTAAATACCGATTTCTGCTTTTGGGTTGATGCATTGGGATTGGGTATTTTTTCCTTAATACCGGGAGCTAATAAGGAATCGGTATTTTACCGACTGGATTTTGGCTTGATGCATAAGGCTGAATATCTCCACATGTCTACAACCAAAATGAATTTGATCTTGTGTGATATAACCAATGCTCATGTAAAGCACTCCAAATACCTGACAAGTCTGCACTATATAAAACTGCAAATACACAAAAACTAAGTGTTTTGCACACTTCTGTCATTGGGCTACATGTGGGCTACATCTGGGTGATATTTGTGCTGCATTTAGGCTCTTTTGTGTCTGGTGGCCATCTTGGGAGATTTATTTGTTATGAAGTTTCCTAATTTCCTCATTTACTGCAGTCTCCTCAGTAGCAAATGCTTTCAGTTTTTTACTTTGATTCCATCAAGAAGGTATTCAGATATGTCACACATTTGCCATAAATTCAGAATGTTAGCACTCTAGTTACTTATTAGATCACTGTAGTAAAGCTACTGCTCACCAGGGAAGTCTGCTGCTGGTATTCAAAGTGCATGTTTCAGTCTGCATGTCAGAATTTGTTTATGAAATAGAAGAGGATTTGAGAAGTCAAAATGTGCCCTAATTTTTCTTTCTGCAGAACTAATCATAATTTCTATGGCAAAATGAACCCCCTCATTGTGTTCCTTTGTAAATTAAATGTTTTAAGTGTTACCACTTTATTCCAATCAAGATGGCTTCAGGTGTGCCATACTTTTGTCATAAGTAAGACTGTTAGCGCTCTAGTTGTTCGTTAGAACACTCTGGGACATTCTGTCATTGGGCTATACTCGGGCTACATCTGGGTGATATTTGGGCTACATTTGGGCTCTTTTGTCTCTGGTGGCCATCTTGGGAGATTTATTTGTTATGAGGCTTCCTAATGTCCTCATTTACTGCAGTCTCCTCAGTAGGAAATACTTTCAGTTTTTTACTTGGTTCCATCAAGAAGGCATTCAGATGTGTCACACATTTGCCATAAATTCTGAATGTTAGCACTCTAGTTGCTCATTAGATCACTGTAGTAGAGCTAATGCTCACCAGGGAAGTTTGCTGCTGGTATTCAAAGTGCATGTTTCAGTCTGCAAGTCAGAATTTTTTTATGACATAGAAGAGGATTTGAGAAGTCAAAATGTGCCCTAATTTTTTTTTCTGCAGCACTAATAATAATTTCTATGGCAAAATGAATCCCCTCATTGTGTTCCTTTGTAACCCTGGGCGTAGTTCGTGAAGTGCTGCTTCGCGAAGCTACGCAAAGTGCAGGTCGCACTACGCGAGCTACGCGTAGCACTTCGTGAACTGCGTAGTACCTTGTTCGCACTGTGCCAGATGTCGTTTTCAATGATTGCACAGTGCGGACAAGCAACCGGCACTGTGCAATCATTGAAAATGGCATCTTGCACAGTGCGAGCTGTAGTTTTCTGCTGCTCGAGTAGATTTTTACTCGAGCGGCAGCTTTCTCAACGCGAACTGGTAGTTTCTCATCGCGAGCGGTCACGAGCATATGCAACCACTCGCAATGAGAAACCTGACCCCCTCGCGTTGGGAATCTCGACGGGAGGTTTATTTTCCATGCTCGCGATCGCGAACTTGATGTTGCTGATCGCGAACAAGGGAAAAGTCTCGCCGGGATGTAATTTTGCTTGCTCGCGGTTGCCAACTTGACGTTGAGGACCGCGAGCAAGCAAAAAATGACCGCAGCACTACGCAACACTACTCTACGCGTGTTCGCACTGTGCTACGTGCAATTCGCGTAGTGCGAAGTAGCGCGAACTTCGCAAACTACGCGAGCGTAGCGTAGTGCTTTGCCCAGGCTTATTCCTTTGTAAATTAAATGTTTTAAGTGTTACCACTTTATTTCATTCAAGATGGCTTCAGGTGTGCCATACTTTTGTCATAAGTAAGACTGTTAGCACTCTAGTTGTTCGTTAGAACACTCTGGGACATTCTGTCATTGGGCTATACTTGGGCTACATCTGGGTGATATTTGGGCTACATTTGGGCTCTTTTGTCTCTGGTGACTATTTTGGGAGACTTGTTTGTTATGATGTTTCCTAATTTCCTCATTTACTAAAGTCTCCTCAGTAGGAAATACTTTCAGTTTTTTACTTCGATTCCATCAAGAAGGCATTCAGATGTGTCACAAATTTGCCATAAATTCAGAATGTTAGCACTCTAGTTGCTTATTAGATCACTGTAGTAAAGCTACTGCTCACCAGGGAAGTCTGCTGCTGGTATTGAAAGTGCATGTTTCAGTCTGCATGTCAGAAGTTTTTTAATGAAATAGAAGAGGATTTGAGAAGTCACTCAAAATGTGCCCTAATTTTTCGTTCTGCGGCACTAATCATACTTTCTATGGCAAAATGAACCCCCTCATTTTGTTCCTTTTTAAATTAAATGTTTTAAGAATTACCACTTTATTCCAACCAAGATGGCTTCAGGTGTGCCATACGTTTGTCATAAGTAGGACTGTTAGCGCTCTAGTTGTTCTTTAGAACACTCTGGGAAGCTGCAGAAGAACACAAAGGAATCAACTGACAGTCTCTGCCCTTGTTGGATGTACATGTTTTACTGAGAATGTCAGACTTCATTCTCACATGACTGAGAAAGATAATGTGAATTTACAGAAAATATGCTCTCAGTTAGCTTATAGATCACCTTCCAAACCTCTGTGGGAAGAGCATGAGAAAATAGTTTTCTCTCAAACATGATTCATGATATCACAGCAGAAGGCATTTTCACATGGTAAAATCACCTTAGAACACACCACAATTCCTAAAATGAGTATGGTACCATCAACAAATTATTTATAATGTAACTAAAGTCTTAAAACCTTCTATAAACTGCAATGCTTTTTAATGCGGTTCTATCATGTATATTCGCCCAAGATGGCTGCCAACACTTCTGGATGAAGTGCTGACAGCCAATCAGATCTCACGATGAGATGTGTGGTTAGGCTCCGCCCAGATATATATGTGATTTTACTTTTGATTTTCTCAGGAACTACTGAACGGATTTACACCATTTAAGCAAAAGGCACATGCCTGACCTGAGGACTACCTCTTTGCCAAATTTCAAGTAATTCTGTTCAGCCGTTCAGGCTGTACCTTCGACTAAAGGTCCTATGGGAAAATGCATGGGGAAAACGCGTTTTGGAACCCCCCTTTTTTCTCAGCCCCCGCTTGACGAATCACCCCGAGACTTTCAGGGTAGGAGCTGAGCAGAGCGCCCCATTAGTTTTGAAAATTTCACGAAGATAAGTCAACCGGCGCCAAAGTTATTCAAAATAGAATTTTCAGATTTCCTATGGGAACTCGGTCCTAACTATAAATATCTACTGGCGACCGCCAGTAGATGATATATATATATATAGGTGATCAAGATCGCGAAGGCGATCAAAACGCGTCTGTGGCGGACACTAGTCTGACAAAATGAAATTAAATGTCAGGATTTGAACTGTGAAACCGCTTGGTGTATTTATTGGATGGCAGCATTGAGCAACGATTGAGGTCCGTACCTGTTTTCAAACTCCCCTTGCTGCAATCGGAAGGTCAGGACTTTGTCTGTATATATATATATATATATATATATATATATATATATATATATATATATAAAAGGGGGGTCCCAAAACATGTTTTCTCCATGTTATTTCCCATATGAAATGTTGGAACAGGCTACAGCCCGAACTGCTGAACGGAATTACACCAAATTTTGAAAAAAGGTAGCCCTTGGCTCAGAAAGAGGCCTTTTTTTTAAAATGGTGTAAATCCGTTCAGTAGTTCCTGAGAATATCAAAAAATAGAGGCAAAAAAATCAATTTCATATAGGAAAGTTTAGACACGGTTATAGCAAAAACTGCTGAACGGAATTACACCAAATTTGACAAAAAGGTACTGCTTGGCTCAGAAAGCGACCTTTTTAAAAATGGTGTAAATCCGTTCAGCAATTTTTGAGAAATTAAGAAATAAAGATAGTAATATCTATAGCCGCGGCGCACCCTCCAGATCACGAGCTTCATGATAATTGGCTGTCAACACTCCAAACCAGGAAGTGTTGGCAGCATCTTGTGCCTCGGTAGAACCGAGGCAGAAGATAACAGAAAAACAAATGCGCAAAACAGGAAAAGGGGGCAGGGTAGAAACACCCTGACCCCCTAGGCCTGCTCAGGGCGTCCCACAAGGATCCGGCCGAAAAATTTTAAAAAACGAAGCGCGGATTCCCGCGCTTCCTTATTAATTATCCCCCGGGTCAAGTCCCGGGAGCACTGCAAAAAAAAGAATTGAGGGGGCCCAGGGGGACCCCCGCAGCCCCAGGGACCGCCACCCCCGGGGCTTTCTATAAATTTTTGCGGGGGCACACACCTCCGCAGCCCCGGGGACCGCCACCCCCATGGCTTCTTTTTTTAATGTATGGGAGGGCCTCAAAGGCCCCCCAAGCCCCAGGGACTGCCACCCCCGGGGCTTTGATTAATTATTTGCTGGGGGTACACTGCCCCCCTGCAGTCCCGGGGACCGCCACCCCTGGGGCTTCTTTTTTTTTAAATACCTGTGTGGGGGGCTCATGCCCCGGGGACCGCCACCTCCCCGGGGCACTAATATGTAAATTAGGGGGTCTGTTAAGGACCCCCGAGCCCCGGGTATCACCACCTCCCCGGGGCTGTGTACAGATTGGGATGGGGCCGCACCTCCCCCCTCCTGGAGCCTGTGATGGCCATGGGGACCGCCAGCCCCCATGGCTCCTGCAGTGTCCCGGGGTGCCCACCCCCTGCACACTGCTGTTTGCTATGACAGGGCGGGAGCCTAGTGGCTCCCGGCCTGTCATAGCAATCACTGGTTTGGATTTTGGAAGAGAGAGCAGGGAACCTGCTCTCGCTTCCAAAATCCAAACCAATTTGCTTTTCCACACGGGGAGCTGCATGTTAGCAGCTCCCCATGTGGAAAAGCAATGCCAGCTCCCGCAGGATGTGTGATGTCATTTAAGATGTCCTCAGTGATGTCACTGACCATGTCATGAGTGATGTAATATGTCATGTAATCAGCTGTGCATTGCGGGGGCGCGAGTTATAGTTAGCTGAACTAACTATAACGGGGGAATTTATATGGTTTTGTACGAGTGAAATGTCCAACTAACAATAACTTTCCCTAAAACCTATGATTTTTTCAGTGAATAGATAGATAGATAGATAGATAGATAGATAGATAGATAGATAGATAGATAGATAGATAGATAGATAGATAGATAGATAGATAGATAGATAGATAGATAGATAGATAGATAGATAGATAGATAGATAGATAGATAGATAGATAGATAGATAGATAGATAGATAGATAGATGAACAAGGTGCACAGCTGTGACCGAAACGCGTTATGGCAGCCAAATAAAAGCAAATAAACAAACTTATAACTGGAGATTTTTATATCTCCGGCACAACAGCAAGGAGCTCTTCACCATCATGAAGGAACTCTCCAACCCCAGCTCCAACGCCAACCACATCCCACCATCACAAGCCCTGTGCGACTCACTCGCCACCTTCTTTCACCGGAAAATCACAGACATCCACGACAGCTTCAGACCCCGGATGATCCCTGCCGCACCTAACCCACCGCACCCCACCACCCACGAAACCCTGACTACCTGGGCTAACGTGAGCATCGAGGACACAATCAAGACCATGGGATCTATCCACTCCGGTTCGCCTTCAGACCCCCTCCACACCACATCTTCAACAAAGCCAGCAACTCCATCGCACCCCACCTGCACAAAATCATCAACCTCTCCTTTGAGACCGCCACCTTCCCTGAGAACTGGAAGCACGCAGAGATCAACGCCCTACTGAAGAAACCCAAAGCAGACCCGAGTGACCTCAAAAACTTCCGGCCCATCTCCTTGCTCTAGTTCCCAGCTAAGGTCATCGAGATGATAGTAAACACCCAGCTCACGCGACACATTGAAGACAACAACATCCTAGACCCATCACAATCAGGATTCCGCAGCAACCACAGCACAGAGACCACCCTCATCGCCGCCACAGATGACATCAGGATCCTGCTAGACAACGGCGAGACGGCGGCCCTCATCCTCCTAGACCTCTCCGCCGCTTTCGACATCGTCTGCCACCGCACACTACGCACGTGCCTCCACGACACAGGGATACGAAACAAAGCCCTGGACTGGACCACCTCCTTCCTCTCCGGCAGAACTCAGAGAGTCCGCCTCCCCCCGTTCCGCTCCGAGGCCTTCAAGGTCATCTGCGGCGTCCCACAAGGATCCTCCCTCAGCCCGACGCTGTTCAACGTCTACATGGCACCACTAGCACGCATCGCCCGACAACACAACCTCAACATAATCTCCTACGCCGACGACACTCAGCTGATCCTCTCCCTCACCAAGGACCCCCTCACCGCCAAATCCAACTGCCACCAGGGAATGAAGGCCGTCGCCGACTGGATGGAGGACAGCTGCCTCAAACTGAACACAGACAAGACAGAAATCCTCCTCCTCGGGTCCAACCCCTCCGCATGGGACGACTCTTGGTGGCCCACGTCACTGGGGTCCCCCCCGGCCCCCACCGACCACGCACGCAACATGGGAGTCATCCTCGACTCGAAACTCTCCATGACCAAACAAGTCAACGCAGTCTCCTCCACCTGTTTCAACACCCTCTGCATGCTCCGCAAGATCTTCAGATGGATCCCGACAAACATGAGGAAAACTGGCACCCAAGCCCTGGTCAGCAGCAGGCTCGACTACGGAAACTCCCTCTACGGCGGAACCTCGTCCAAGCTCATCAGCAGACTACAGAGAATCCAGAATACCTCTGCATGCCTGATCCTTGACGTCCCGCGCCGCGACCACATCACCCTCCACCTGAGGAACCGGCAGTGGCTCCCCATCAACAAAAGAATCTCCTTCAAGCTCCTGATCCATGCACACAAAGCACTCCACAAAACCGGCCCAGCCTATCTCAACAGCCGACTCTCCTTCTACGTACCCAACAGGAAACTCCGCTCCGCTGACCACGCCCTGGCCACGGTCCCACGCATCCGGAGAACTACTTCCGGAGGCAGATCCTTCTCCCATCGCGCCGCCAAGACCTGGAACACCCTCCCCCTCCACCTACGTCAAACCGAAGACCTGCTGACCTTCAGGAGACAACTCAAGACCTGGCTCTTCGACCAGTAACATCTCCCCCCCCCCCACCCCCAGCACCTTGATACCCACCCGGGTATGTAGTGTGCTTTACAAGTTACATGATTGATATATATATATATATTCACTGAAAAAACCATAGGTTTCAGACATGTTATAGTTAGCGGAAATTTTACTGATAAAAAACCAATGAAATTCCCCCGTTATAGTTAGTGCAGGCAACTATAACTCACGCGACCGCAATCCTCTGCTGATGCTAATACTGTATTTAGACACTTATTTGCCCATGTCTTCTTCCATAAATTTTTAGCTATACATATATTAGAAATATTTTTTTTTCATAAAGACACATATGTCATCAGCAGAAGATTGCGGTCGCGTGAGTTATAGTTGCCTGCACTAACTATAACGGGGGAATTTCATTGGTTTTTTATCAGTAAAATTTCCGCTAACTATAACATGTCTGAAACCTATGGTTTTTTCAGTGAATTTGCAAGGTTTTTTAAATGCTAATTCCTAACTATAACGTGTGTGAAACCTCTGGTTTTTTCAGTGAATTTGTACGGTTTTTTAAATGCTAAGTTACTTTACGCCATTCGTGGCGTGCACGCCCACTTAACGCAGTTTGTTCCGTGCACGCACGGTGCGCTTCGTGCACCGTGCGCGCCCGGTGAGCACGCGGTGCGCTTCGCGCACCGCACGCCCACTTTACGCAGTTAGTGCCGTACACGCATGCCCACGTTACGCACCGTGCGCACATGGAGGACATATTATGCGCTTCCTTGTGATAGGTAATCTGTTAAATTTAATTTGTAAGTGATGACAATAATATGCCATGCACAGAGAGTGTTTTTTTTTTTTATTAAAATTTTTAGCGTAAGCGCACCGTACGCGTACGGTAAGCGTAATCGGCGAAATTTTCAAAAAATAAAAATTTACCGTTTTTGGCCTTTGAGGACTCAACTAACATGGCTATGTGCATGGGCGCTGTCTAAACAGCCCCTTTATATGTTTTTTGCCTTTGTTTACAGCCCCCCCCTCAGAGTGCGAGAGAGAAAATGGCGGCCGCCGCTTCCTGGTTTCGACCGATTCGAATGTTTACTTAGATGTAACAGCCAATCAGAATCGCGCTCGCGCACGCCACCGTTCACGTACGGTAAGCTTACGGTAAGCGTACCGTAAGCTGGCTCAGATATATATATATTGATTTAAAGGCTATTTTCTCAGAATCTACTGAACAGTTTTACACCAAACCTACAAAAGGCACTTCTTTGACCTGAGGACTACCTCTCTGCCAAATTTCTAGTAATTCTGTTCAGCCGTTCGGGCTGTAGCCCTGTCTAAAGGTCCTATGGAAAAATGCATGGGAAAAACGCGTTTTGGGACCCCCCTTTTATCTCAGCCCCCGCTTGACGAATCCCCCCGAGACTTTCAGGGTAGGAGCGGAGCGTAGCGCCCCACCTATTTTGAGAAATTCGCGAGGATTCGTTGACCGGCGCCAAAGTTATTCAAAATAGAATGTTGCGGATTTCCTATGGAAACAGGGTCCTAACTATAACTACCTACTGGCGGTCGCCAGTAGGTAGTTATAGTTAGGACCCTGTTTCCATAGGAAATCCGCAACATTCTATTTTGAATAACTTTGGCGACCGGCGCCAAATATATATATATATTACCTACTGGCGGTCGCCAGTAGGTAGTTATAGTTAGGACCCTGTTTCCCTAGGAAATCCGCAACATTCTATTTTGAATAACTTTGGCGCCGGTCGACGAATCCTCGCGAATTTCTCAAAATAGGTGGGGCGCTACGCTCCGCTCCTACCCTGAAAGTCTCGGGGGGATTCGTCAAGCGTGGGCTGAGAAAAAAGGGGGGTCCCAAAACGCGTTTTTCCCATGCATTTTTCCATAGGACCTTTAGACGCAGCTACAGCCCGAACGGCTGAACAGAGTTACTTGAAATTTGGCAGAGAGGTAGTCCTCAGGTCAAGGAAGTGCCTTTTGTAGGTCTGATGTAAATCTGTTCAGTAGTTCCTGAGAAAATAGCATTTAAATCAATATATATATCTGTGGCAGCTTACGGTGCGCTTACGGTAAGCTTACCGTACGCGTACGGTGCCGTGCGCGAGCGCGAATCTGATTGGCTGTTAGATCTTAGTAAACATTCGAATCGGTCGAAACCAGGAAGTGGCGGCCGCCATTTTCTCTCTCGCACTCTGAGAGGGGGTTAAAAAACAAAGGCCAAAAACATGTAAAGGGGCTGTTTAGACAGCTCCTAAGCACCTAGCCATGTTGAGGGAGTCCTCAAAGATCCCCAAGGCCAAAAACGGAATTTTAATTTTTTCGATAATTTCGCCGATTACGCTTACTGTACACGTACGGTAAAAATTATTAAAAAAAAAAATATATCCATACTCTCCCCACCCCATGTGCAAAAGGTACCCGAAGGGCACCATTTGTGCATGGCATATAACATATGTGAAAAATTAAAATATTACCTTTCACAACGAAGCGCATCATATGTCCTCCATGTGCGCACGGTGCGCGAAGCGCATCGTGCGTACATGGCCCATCTAGCGTAACGTGGGCACGCGGTGCGCATAGCACACCGCGTGCCCACCGTGCGTGCACGGCACTAACTGCGTAAAGTGGGCGAGCGGTGCGCGAAGCGCACCGCGTGCTCACTGTGCGCGCACGGTGCGCGAAGCGCACCGTGTGCGCACGGAACGAACTGCGTTAAGTGGGCGCGCACGCCACGAATGGCGTAAAGTAACTTAGCATTTAAAAAACTGTACAAATTCACTGAAAAAACCATAGGTTTCACACACGTTATAGTTAGGAATTAGCATTTAAAAAACCTTGCAAATTCAGTGAAAAAACCATAGGTTTCACACATGTTATAGATAGCTGGACATTTTACTGATAAAAAACCAATGAAATTCCCTCGTTATAGTTAGTGCAGGCAACTATAACTCACACGACCGCAATCCTCTGCTGATGACATATGTGTCTTTATGAAAAAAAAATATTTGTAATATATGTATAGCTAAAATTTAATGAAAGAAGACATGGGCAAATAAGTGTCTAAATACAGTATTAGCATCAGCAGAGGATTGCGGTCGCGTGAGTTATAGTTGCCTGCACTAACTATAACGGGGGACCTCATTGGTTTTTTATCAGTAAAATGTCCAGCTAACTATAACATGTGTGAAACCTATGGTTTTTTCACTGATATATATATATATATGTATATATTTATATTATCTACTGGCGGTTGCCAGTAGATAGTTATAGTTAGGATCGTGTTTCCATAGGAAATCCGCAACATTCTATTTGGAATAACTTTGGCGCCGATTGACGAATCCTCGCGAAACTTTCAAAATAGGTGGGGCGTTCCGCTCCGCTCCTTCCCTGAAAGTCTCGGGGGGATTCGTCAAGCGGGGGCTGAGAAAAAGGGGGGGTCCCAAAACGCGTTTTCCCCATGCATTTTTCCATGGGACCTTTAGTCCAAGCTACAGCCCGAACGGCTGAACAGAATTACTTGAAATTTGGCAGAGAGGTAGTCCTTAGGTCAGGGATGTGCCTTTTGCAGGTCTGGTGTAAATCTGTTCAGTATTTCCTGAGAAAAAAGCATTTAAAAGCATATATGTATCTATAAGTGCGCACCGTGCGCATACGGTAAAACTTACCCTACGCGCACGCTGCCGTGCGCGAGCGCGATTCTGATTGGTTGTTAGATCTTAGTAAACATTCGAATCGGTCGAAACCAGGAAATGTCGGCCGCCATTTTGTCTCTCGCAGTCTGAGGGGGTGAAAAACAAAGGTGGAGAATGTGAAAAGGGGGCAGGGTGGACAGTTCCTGACTCCCTAGCCTTAGTCAGGGGGTCCCAGAAGGACCCCCAAGGTCCAAAATTTCCTTTAATTTTTTTGCGAAAAATCGCGGAGTACGCGTAGCGTGCGTGTACGGTGGAAACGGAAAAATTCCGCGAACTGCGTAACGTGGGCGCGCGGTGCGCGAAGTGCACGCACGGTGCGCGAAGCGCACCGTGCGCATACGGTGCGCGCACGGTGAAAAACCTTAAAAAAATAATAAAATACATAACTTAGCATTTAAAAAAACGTACAAATTCACTGAAAAAACCATAGGTTTCACACACGTTATAGTTAGGAATTAGCATTTAAAAAACCTTGCAAATTCACTTAAAAAACCATAGGTTTCACACATGTTATAGTTAGCTGGACATTTCACTCGTGAAAAACCATTGAAATTCCCCCGTTATAGTTAGTGCAGGCAACTATAACTCACGCGACCGCAATCCTCTGCTGATGACGTCAGATATTACATCACTGATGACATATGTGTCTTTCTGAAAAAAAAATATTTGTAATATATGTATAGCTAAAAAAAATTAATGGAAGAAGACATGGGTAAATAAGTGTCTAAATACAGTGATGTAATACGCAGGGAGCTTGATCACATGATGCGTCTCCGTGTGATGATGTAATATATAGAGAGACACTGGGCACCAACCAAGTAAAAGAAATGGAAGACAGACTGCCTAATTGAAATCATTAAATGCATTGAAATCCAAATGGTAACAGTAAATGATATAAATATCATGAGCAAAATACGCAAATAATAGCAGCAGGGCCCACCTTAATTGTAAAATCAGACAAATATTTACACGAGTATATAAATATATAAGTATATAAATAAATACAAATAAATAAACAGAAAGGAGACATAAAAGGTGTTTTTTGAATATATATATATATATATATTGCTGGGTTTTTTGGGGTTTTTTTTTGGGGGGGGGGGGTAACAAAAGCAAGGTTCCTACCAAGGCATGGCATATTGCGCTTTGATCTGTATATCGGAGTACTGTTAAGGACTTACAATCATTTTGTCAGTGTAAAGATTCACCTCAGGAAATGACAGCAACAGATCATCACTTCCAGGAAGGGAGCCTCTTGTGAACGGACCACATTATTGATAATTAAACCGTGCGCTATGCTACCTTGTTTGACTGCATTCTGACACCGCAGCTTGAACATTCAATGTATTTTTATTGCAGCGTTTGAAGCTTGAAAATATACGTCTAGCAATTCTGACTTCTAACCTCGCTTCAGACCTGTAAACTAACATTCCCGTTCCACACTTTCGTGTAAAAGTAGCACAAGTACGCGCAAACTGAACAGAAAAGAGGCTCTGTAAACTTCTTCAAGTTCCTTTTATGAAGGAACAATGTACAACTGTTGCAGGTCGCATTCGACAAGATGGCCAATCATCGGAGACAAATGGTTTGACCCGAAGGTCACTCACCAGTTTGCATCCTCGCAAAACCCGACAGTCTGTCATACTTCTGAGTACCGTCAAATTGCCCAATAATATCGCTATATTAAGGCCACGTAAAGGTCGCTATGTTGAAACAAGCTGTTTCTTTATGTCGCTATTACAGCATTCGGCAATAATGTTTTAGAATACAGAAAAAAGTATGTAAAAAATAGTTTAGTTGAAGTCCTTTTGACAGAATGCCAAAAGTAATTAACAGAAAAGTTTTTTAAAGTAGAAAAATAGTTTATTTTGGTATCGAACATATTTTCTTACTTTGTGATGAAGTGCGTGCTTTGGCCAATGCCAACTCGGGGGGTGAGATTAGGACTTACCTGTGCCTGTTATTCGAAGTATTGATTTTGTTTTTGTGAATCAATTAATATTTAAATAGCACCGAAACGTGTCTTCTCCTAAAGTCGTTGTAATCTAGACATAATCCACAATAGAATTTATTTGACCTTAATTGTATCCCATGACACCTAGACACTGGTCTGGCTTCAAGTAACAGGTACACAAAAGTCTTCATCTCACACATCTCCTCTGTTGTTGGGGATAGAGATGACCCGCCTGGACCTGGGCCAGACAAGAGGCGAGGGCACAAAAATAAAAGTGACCGCCATTAGTGAATGAAAAAGATAAAAGAAAACGAGCAAAGACAGCTGTATATGTGTTTTGTGAGGTATGGAAAACTGCATGGGTTTGAGCTACAAGCAATTTTTGTTTTATTATCAGGTACATTATCAGTAAAAAACGGCCCAGCTGACCATAAAACAGGCACATAAACAGTCAAAAACAGCCCTCCGAATGACCTGCCAGGCCAGCCTAACGGGCACTGCCTGGTTGGCCTATAGGCCAGTCAGACCCTGCCTGGCACCACAGTTAACAAGCCGAAATGAGGCAGGATTCGGACCTCCCAAAAATACTTTTCACGTTTATCCAAACCTGGGTTATGTTAAACTGAGTTTGATAATTTCACATGATTGATTTTCTGTAGTAATTTCTATGCAAATTAAATGTGTCTGATACATCTTTCTGAGGCTTTAAGATTTGTAATATTATGCTATGTTCTGCTATTGAAACTTGTCTTGAGTATGTTGTTATAGCCTCAGGCTAGAATGTGACTACCCTTATGATCTAATATGGCTATTGTGTTTTTCTTATTCTCGGGTGGATTTGTTTCTTTCTCTGATGGGCAGGTATAATGTTTGTGTTTAACGGTGAAGGCCATAAGGCTTCATCAATTTCTTACACCTCTGCAAGGTGGACTAACCGGCTCATTTCCAAGCAGATCTGTGAATCGGTTATTTATTGGAGTCGTTTGCTGTCTGATGCTGCGATAGCGATTTATATGGTGTAGCAGGTAGTGCTGAATGTATGATATCAAGGGGCATATCTACAATGATGGCGATAAATAAACGCAATTCGCGCTTAGCGCTTTGTTATTTATCGCCGTCTATCTCTGGAATTTCTCGCCCTGGTAACGCGTTATTAACAACGCGTTAATCCACAGCGATAACAATTCCAGAGATAGCGGGGAAATCGCCGTTTTGCAGGGAACATCGCTGGTTTTCCAGCAATGTTCCTTGCAAAACGGCGATAACCTTGCTCATACGACCCACAGGGTCATATCAGCATAATCCACCCCAATGTTAGGGATAGGTAAGTCTGCTTTTTAGCAGACGTTAGTTTTTGGAGAAAACAGCGGTTTTCTCCAAAAACTAACGTGTGCTAAAATGCTGGGGCACCCTTGTAAATATTGCGATGTGAACATCAGCGATATTTACAAGGTTGTCCTGCCCAGTGACGCCCACTTTGCATCTCATTAGCGATGCAAAGGGAGGCCTTGGGTAAAAGGGTGCTAACATGCGCTAATGCATGTGAGCACCCTCTTGTAAATAGGGCGATAGTTTTATCTCCACTTTTTTGGCTTTAAAAGCAAAAAAAGCGGAGATAAAGCCCTTGAAAATATGCCCTCAAATTTGTTAAATACTTTCTTTTGGATGTTAGTATCTGGTGAACCATGGGGAGAATTGCTGTTCGATTGGAGGGTGTCAGGTGTATTGCATATTGGTGCGTTGTTCAATGCATGGAGGCACCAATTCGAACAACATTTCAAAAACCTTTCAGAACTGTTCTGACCCTCCCGCAGTTCAGGAAGTAATTGAAGACTTCGCTCACAGGATCGTTACTCTCATGTACACCACAATTTACCTATTGCCTGACCGGTATATCATTGTTTCACTCCTTAGGCTCTGGCAAGTTTTGCAATACATAAATACGACAACATACAGAATGCATATTTAAATCCGATGTGTTCTTTCAAATGTGTTCTGCTGGACGTGTGAATGTGTGGGGGTTCTTAGTAGGTATTGCTGTTGTGAACCAACTATGTCTGGCTATATGCCTTACACGGGCTGGGTGGTTGGATGGAAGGTGTTATTCGTGTTATCCTGTTATTTTCTTGTGTCCGATGTCCCTCCATAGTCAGTATTGCTATGTTATACATAGAGGTGGACCTTCTAACAAACTTGCCTCTGCCGTTTTGGATTCTTGAGGACACTCTGTGAAACTTTGTCCACGCCTCGCGGAACCCGCTGCGCGGGTCCCGCTTCGCAGAGGGGCGCTTTCCTGGGCTGAAGCTGCTGCGGGGGTACATCAGGGGCCGAGGGCTGCGAGCAAGAGGGCTGGGACTCCATTTCCCAGGAGCCCCAGCAACCCGCGCCCGCTCCACCTGGGCTGCTCTCCCTCCCCGCCCCGCCCCCAACGACCAGGTGAATTAAATACCGGCTTGCCCTGCAGTTCGTGGGACCTTCTAACAAACTTGCCTCTGCCGTTTTGGATTCTTGAGGACACTCTGTGAAACTTTGTCCACGCCTCGCGGAACCCGCTGCGCGGGTCTCGCTTCGCAGAGGGGCGCTTTCCTGGGCTGAAGCTGCTGCAGGGGTACATCAGGGGCCGAGGGCTGCGAGCAAGAGGGCTGGGACTCCATTTCCCAGGAGCCCCAGCAACCCGCGCCCGCTCCACCTGGGCTGCTCTCCCTCCCCGCCCCGCCCCCAACGACCAGGTGAATTAAAGACCGGCTTGCCCTGCAGTTCGTGGGACCTTCTAACAAACTTGCCTCTGCCGTTTTGGATTTTTGAGGACACTCTGTGAAACTTTGTCCACGCCTCGCGGAACCCGCCGCGCGGGTCCCGCTTCGCAGAGGGGCGCTTTCCTGGGCTGAAGCTGCTGCGGGGGTACACCAGGGGCCGAGGGCTGCGAGCAAGAGGGCTGGGACTCCATTTCCCAGGAGCCCCAGCAACCCGCGCCCGCTCCACCTGGGCTGCTCTCACTCCCCGCCCCACCCCCAACGACCAGGTGAATTAAATACCGGCTTGCCCTGCAGTTCGTGGGACCTTCTAACAAACTTGCCTCTGCCGTTTTGGATTCTTGAGGACACTCTGTGAAACTTTGTCCACGCCTCGTGGAACCCGCTGCGCGGGTCCCGCTTCGCAGAGGGGCGCTTTCCTGGGCTGAAGCTGCTGCGGGGGTACACCAGGGGCCGAGGGCTGCGAGCAAGAGGGCTGGGACTCCATTTCCCAGGAGCCCCAGCAACCCGCGCCCGCTCCACCTGGGCTGCTCTCCCTCCCCGCCCCGCCCCCAACGACCTGCCCTCCTCCACCACAGCTATAAACTAACGCGTGAGTACCGCTGCGCGGGAGCGCGCGGGAGCTCGCCGGGAGAAGCCCGGGACAAGGGCGGGACCGTCTGTGGCCGTCAGGGGCCAAAGGAGGCCGGGCTGGGCCATACCCCTTATCCTTTCCACCCAAACTCTGGTTGAACTCTGCTTGTGCATAGGTGATGCCCTCACCTGTAGCACGTGAAACTCCAGCAAGGGAGGGGGGTAGCAATACTGGGACGCTGGACAATTACTTCAAACCCGCCAAAGGAGATGGGGGCAAAGAAAACACCCTAGAGAGACGTAGGGCGGATCGTCGGCGATCCATTGAATCAATGAAGAGTAGACCCCTGACTGAAATTATCCCGTATCCTATCTCTCAAGAGGAGGGTACTCCCCCCAATAGCTTGAATCCGACGACCCTTGAGGACTTCCCCCTCTTACTTCGGGAAATCCCAAGCACCCCTGGCATGCTGCCTGAAAAAGTCGCAGACACAATTCCACTCTTGTCATCTGACACTCCAGTTAACCTGGTTATCCAATCTCCCCCCTCGAATATAAACAAGAAGAGCAAGCCAAAGCAAAGTGTTGTGGTGGAGATGCACATGCCTCCACCTAGCAAACGCAGTAGGAAGTCCATGGGGGGGCGGGGGAAAACCAAACTATCTCACCTAGATTTTGGCAAAAAACATAAAAATGCACTCCAATCTGGGAAGGACAATGAGACTGCGTCTATCGCTGTCCCCCCCAAAGATCCAAGCCCCAACACAGCTGCTATTAACAGCGATCCAGTGGCCAATACATCTAACACAAACCCCCCTCTCACATCTATAGGGAGAATAGAATTCTTATTTCGTTCCCTCTTGCAGCCTATTAGTGACAGCCTGAAAAAGGTTGAGATAAGGCTGACTTTACTAGAGACATCCCTAAATACTTTAGTCAGTAAGCAATTCAAGAATGTGGGACCTCATCTCCCTGTAGGAAACGCCCCTAAAACAGGAGCTTTACAGGGTACCAACATAGTCCCCTCCCGGGGTGCTCCTACAGCTCCCCCCCTGCAGCAACTAATGGCTATTCCAGCCCAGCCACCGCGTAATAATCCAACTTATAGGCCTTTACAACCAACAGACTCTGCCCCCCAAAGCTCTCAGACAGGGACCAATGATGGCCTCCCCGAAGCTGGAAGCACCCTCCTTCTTCCCCCGGGGCGACCAGTCCCAAGAACACGGAGACCAGATCTGCCGCCAGAAGCTAATAATCTAACGGTGGTGTTAGCTGGTGTTCCTCAACTAAGAACTGGCGAAAATGAAGATTACCAATCCCTAAAGAAAAAGGTGATCAAGTGGCTAAATTGGAACCGACCCTTACCATCTCATTTTAACAACGAGATTATTATGGTTAGAAGGGTCCCTTGGCTAGGGAAGACCAGAAAAACAATAATAGGGGACTGCATTCTGGTAACTTTTAAAGATCCGGGCACCGTTTTGCATATTTGTGAAGGAGTAAATCGTTCATTGGATTCCACCATCCAGACCCGCCCAGTATCCTTTTTCTTCCCTCCTATTCGCATGCACTATGCTCCTCTGCATGACGAATGGATAAGGGTGGAACGTAGACGCGGACACCAAGCTTATGCACAGCACCCTAACTTCCAAGTGCCTGATACACCCTATTTCCACTTCAATCGTTTTAACTGCTTGAACAGCTTGGATGGGGTTGACTGACTCTCTGCTCACAGCCCAGTGACTCTGGATAATGGCACCGACGGATTTCCTGATCCATCTCCCCCGATCGCTGGCAAAATTCCTGGTCTATTGAATGTCACGGTGACCCCGGACAATGGCTCTTGCAGACCCTCTGATCCACTCGCCCGTAGTGCTGGCAATGTTACTGAACTATTAAATGGTCCAGAGCTCCTGGATAATGGCCCCTGCAGTCTCCCTGAGCCATCTGCCCCCACCGTCGGTAATGTCCCAGAACTATTGATCGAAGCGGCACCTGTAACCATCTCCTCCAACCCTTCTGGCACGGCAACTGACACCTCCGAACACCTAAGGCTAATCTGCTGGAATGTTGCTGGACTGGCCAACAAACTGGGTGACCCGGACTGGGTAAATTACATCGAGACTGGAGATGTATGTATGTTCCAGGAAACCTGGGCTAGAGAGAATTATGGTCATCAAGGCTACATGTCCTTTTCCATCCCAGCTAGGTGGGAAGGCAAGGGCCGTCCGTCAGGGGGGTTGACGATCTGGGTTGCATCTCATCTAGGCTGCACGGCAACACGGCTGCCGGCTAACTCAGAAGTCATTCTTGTGGTTTCATTATCCTGGCCTAACCAAGCCAAACTTGTGTTAATTAACATCTATTCTAGGCCAGTGGGAATTGCAAAGGAATCACCGACCATAGATGAACTCACAAACTTTATATCTGAACTACCGAGTGATTTATTTTATGTGGTGGGAGGGGATTTTAATTCTCATTTTGAGCCACTTCCTGGTCTTTTGGAGGGGTTCTCATCGGAAGAAGAGGCCAGATGGGCAGTCCCCCCAGTGGAAGCTCCCCCCCCGAAGGCTTGGACCCCACTTGCATTACAAATCACAGCTCTAACCCTAAAGTTCGGAATCAGAGCCTGTAACGGGCGAATGAAAACAGATATACCCAGTAAAACCACCTACAACAGACTGGGAAGAGAGTCCCGCCTGGATTATGTCCTGGCCCAAATAGTGAAGTGGCCGACCATTCAGGATTTTAGGGTTATGGAACGGTCAGATAGCGACCATAATGCGCTCGAGCTCGACCTGGTCACCCCTGGCCCTCAAGCTCCTGTGACCAATGTAGAAGGGAACAAACCTGCGCTTCTCCTGGAAAATAGTAGGAGAAGAATCAGGTGGGAGCACTTGGTTACAAGTAAGAACAAACTCCTCATGGTCTATGACGGAATAACTCCCATCTTGGAAACTGTGGGGAGTTTAGACTACGAGGCAAGCAATAATGATTCCCGGGCTAAATTGTACAAGGCTCATGAGGACCTTATAAAGGCTGCGGCCCCTCATCTCTCTAGTAGCTCATGAAAACCTAGACAGGGGCGACAAGGCAAAACAACATGGTATAGTCCGGCATGCAGAAGGGCAAAAGCAGAACTCCTCAGACATATTAAGGAGGGACTAGGGGGGGATAGCCTAAGACAAAGCAGGCGGGCTTACAAGAAATTAGTTACCCACGCTAAGGCCGAGTGGGAGGAAAATCAGTGGGAAGAACTTAGCAAGGCCCTAGCGACCCAAAACCAACGTCTGTTCTGGAGGATAGTGAATGGGGGGTCGGGGCATCTTCAATCGGCAATAGAGCCTAATATTGCCCCAGGGGTGTGGCAGGCTCACTTTCAGTCTCTTTACAGTTCTGAGCCGGGAGAATCTCCTACTGTCACCGAGGTTGGTCGGCCAGGGTATGAAGGAGAGCTGATAACGCTGGGTGAGGTCACCGCTGCCATCTCAGGTCTTGCTTCTGGAAAGGCGCCAGGACTGGATGGCTTACCTGGGGACATGTTCAAACAGGAGCCCATTGTATGGGCCCCCTACCTTACTGCCCTTTTCAATGGAGTTCTAAGCGGCATGGAAATCCCTGGTACTTGGCTGGGGGCAGAGGTGGTCCCTATCTTTAAAAAGGGCTCGCCTCTCCTCCCGGCCAACTACAGACCCATCAGCTTAATCGACGTAGCACAGAAGCTGTTTGGCAGGGTTTTGCTGAATCGCCTCCAGGATTGGATGGAAGAGGTGGGTGCCCTTAGTCCCTATCAGGCGGGATTTAGGAAGGGGGTATCCACAGTGGACCAGGCTTTTAGGTTGAATCTCATCTATTGGAGGGCAGCAATATTCGAGGGCGGCAGTCTGTACACAATTTTTGTGGACTTACGGGCTGCCTTCGATCTGGTGCCCAGGGGAAAACTCTGGAGCGTCTTGGCAGAGATGGGCGTCCCCCCGGACATCCTAGTAATCTTACAGAGGCTTCACCATAATAATTATGCCCGAGTGAGGTGTGGGAGGTCGGGGGAATTGACCGATAGATTCCCCGTTGACCGAGGGGTAAGGCAGGGTTGTGTGTTGGCACCGACCCTGTTTTGCCTCTTCGTCAACGGGGTAATCGCCCACCTAAATACCACCGATTATACTGACGCCCCCAAACTTAATGGCAGCAGGGTGCCCGCAATTATGTTTGCGGACGACACCCTGCTGCTATCTAAAACCCCCATGGGGATACAGAGGATCCTTGATTCATTTGTAGCCTTCTGTACGGACAGAGGGCTAGAAATCAATGCGGCCAAAACTAAATTCATGGTTTTAAATCCGAGCCAAAAATTGCGGCCGAATCCGCAATTGGGAGTAGCACGGCTCGAGAGGGTTGTCACCTTTGAATATCTAGGTGTGACTCTCAATGAAACCATGACTTGGGGATCCCACCAGATTAGGACGAACCTCAAACTTACACAAATTACTGGGGGTATCGCCCGGATGATGACCGGCTCCTCATACCGCCCGCTGGGGGCCCTAATTCAGATATACAAGGCCCAGGCCAGGGGAGCGATCATGTATGGGGCGGAACTGTGGGGACACACACCATGCCATAGCCTGTCATTAATAGAAAATAAGTTTATAAGACAGATAACCGCGCTTCCCCCCAGTACCCCGCTCCTCCCCTTGAGGCTTGACCTCGGTCTACGACCATTATCTGATGAAATAAGCCTGAGACCAATAGCCTTCTGGCGTAGGTTGTGGAGCAGTAATGATCTTGCAGCATACAGGGCGGAACTGGCAAAATTATTGAACCACCCAAAAGCGCTCCGTATCCCTTGGGTCAAAAATATCCAATCCACCTGCATGGAACTAGGGCTCCCCGACTTATGGACTGACCCTGCGAATGCCGCACTGAATATCTCTAAAAGGTCCCTGACTAACGTATACCACGAACGCAAATTAGCTAGGGCCCGAGTTACCCAGGCAGAAGGGTCTCTATCCTCTGTGTTTTTGCAAAGCAAGGACCTTTATAGGTTTGAGAGGGTATTGGATCCTATCTTTCCGGTACTTGCTAGGAAGCTGTTTCTCCAATGGAGATACGGCTCATTGCCCTTTCGGTCCTTTACAAGTACTTGGTCATCGCCCCCCACTTCGACGCAGTGCCCGGCTTGTGATGCCTTGGAGGAAACCGATTTACACGTGGCCTTTTTCTTCCCAGCCTACAGGGCAGCGTGGAAATACTGGCTTCTTCCCTTGATTAGGAATATGGGCGGCAGGGAATATGCTCCAATGTATAGGATTTTAAAATCTGATCTCTCTGGTCCAACTGTCCTCGCATTATCTAAATTTCTTACTAATGTTTGGCATACGCGCAACCGCATTTTAAAGGTGTTGGGTCCCCCTTAAAATTTTAGACGCACAGTTTTTATTGTATTTTTAACATATGTACTTCCAATGTTTTAATGTATGGATTTATTGTGATTGTATATGTGTATTGTTTTTCTTTTATGGCCAAACGGCCGAAATAAAGATTGGAAAGATAAAGACATAGAGGTGCACTTTGTGTTGTATTCTTTTAACAGTTTCACTGTTTTTAACTTTTGACTTTTACCAAGCCAATGTTTTGTAAGTACGGTAGATTTTCTACATTTCTACTTCATAAAGGCAAGGCATCTTTTATGTTTGATGGTCTTGGAACTACTATTAAGGTATGCCTCATGATTACGACAAGCCACTAGATGTGAAGCACCAACATCATTACAGCCACGCTGCACTCCATCAGGTAAAAGGAAAATGTACATATGAGTGTGCAGCTCTGCTGCACCAGGAATTGAAGCCTTTTGGAGCAGATTCCTCTGGAAGAGTGTTTATACCAGTGTGTGCACTTGTGGCAACCGCGTGTGAATAGATGTGGAAAAGAAGTGAAGTATTTCTGCTGGTATTGGTGTTGGAAAGAAAGTCTTAGCAACCCTCCAGTTTTGCGTTATATCAATGTGCCAGGAGATAGAATTACTCACTAACTACGGAACTGCTATGATTGTGAAAAGTGGAAAGTGTGTTGCCCATCCAGAAATTCCACTTAATTTCTTCTGGTAATGGGTGAGCTCCAGACAGCCAAGTAAAGGGACAATTGCTTCAGAGTTCCTTAAGGCGATTGCGACTCTCAGCTGGAAGCCCTCATGCTGTCACAGTTTCCAGAAACCTCTTCAGTAGCACCCTGAGAAGTTAACACAAGTGCCACATCCACTGTCCACAAAGGAGTGGCTTAGGTCACCCCTTAATGTAGAACCTTGAGAGGCAGCAGCTCCTGGCACTGTAGGGCAGTGAACACTGTTTTGGAGGCAGAGACCCAGCCTACAAGAAGTGATGGGTAGGGCACCATTATGTCCTGGCCTGTGATCATGGGGGCCATCTCCTGCAAGTGTATCAGGCAGTACCTCAGGTTAGCTCCACCCTGTCTGTTTTACAGCTTGGGCCATCTGCAGGCGGCTCTTCATGTCCTTCCCTAGTTCTCTGGAGCAGAGCTTCCTGATACCGTAGTAGGTGGCAACAGATAGGGACTTCGCATGAATCAGGTTCAACATAGTGCTCAATACTGGTTGTCTGTAGTGGACATTCGCGGGTAGCATACATTTTGCACACATGCAAATTCAATATTTATCTGAAAAGACAAAGAGGCTCCTGGATGGTAAAACGGCTCGAGCACAGGGTACACAAACTGACAGTATAGGAAGAAGGTCGGCTAACACGGCTATGGTTGTATGTGATTTCATAGAAAAACTATTTCATGGAATACCATTAATGAGAAAACATTTAATCTACACTGTTTAAAGGAAATCTACAGACTGAATGGAATTTACCTTTTGGTAGTAACCAATTCATAGAAAATCTTTTTGGTCGAAATTGGGTTTTGAATTCCTATTTTTTAAGTGTAAATGCAATGGTTGCAGGCCTTACTTTCAGAAATATTTTTTTTTAATACATTTATTTTAGTGCTTTACTTTAGGGGACATTACTTCATATTTATATCTTTTACATTGCTAAACAATTACTTTGCATGCTTTTAATTCACTGACCTCTCGCCACTCGTAAACATCATCCATGGCTGACCACTCACAACCCCTAAACAAATCAATCCTTGCGCCCTAAAACACATCACTACACCTAAATACTCTCATCCCTGAAGCCTAAAAGCCCTTCTACGCTTTTCATGGCCTTGTAAATATGGTCTTGATTCACGCATTACTCTGCGTGAAAGGGCGTTCCATAGGTGTTGCTGTGGGTGTTCTTACGCAACATCCATGGAACTTGTAGCATTCCCAGATATACACACTTTTGTAAACCTGGAAATGTGTCATATTCCTACGCCTCCCTATTTATCGCCTTCATTTCTCCTTGTTTTTCCTTTTTCTGCAGCACACATAGAAAGAGGAAAACACGTCTAGTGATCGTTTTTGTGCAGAAAGGTGTCCCGTCTTGGACAAAAACAATCACTCCTACAATGCAGACACCCTTGCACCATGGTGCAAGGGTGCCTGCAGTGGACCATGGCAGCCAATTGTGTGCCAGCACAGAGGGAAAGGACAGGAATGCGCTTATCTTTTAGATACAGTGCATTCCTGCCCTTTCCTCTAAAGTACTGCAGCGCAGCAGCTCGGCTTGCTGCGCTGCCATGCGTCAAAATAGTGTAAATGAGGCCCACAGTGTATCTATACCCACAGATATACCTATCCACAGGGAGAGGTCGGTCGGGGAAGAAAACATGGGCTCGGTGCCATCATGGTGGAATGGGAACCATGTCATAACACTTTGTTGACACTCCTCTCTTTTCAGGAGCTGCCGGTCCATACTTATTTGTAAAAGAGCTGCTTAACTCCTTCCATTTGCAGAGTACACTGAATTTCTTCACACACTTGAAATGTAGTTCAGAGCCTAGAAATGACAGATGGTCTACCGAAATTGAATAATTGCCATTTGGAATTAGACTATATCATATTCTCATGACCTACAGGCATGCTACTTAAGGAGTGATCAACCGTAAACACCGGTGTCACTCAGTCGCGGCCCGTGGAGGGAGTTCCGTGGGGCGGTAAGGCAGGGCGGGGGAGGGGCAGGATGGGGGATTCTAAAAACCGGAATATGGATAATTGCAGATAAGTAAACAATTAAATAAATAAAACAAATTTCGTACCGCGCGCTGCATGGCATTTTGCGATGCAGCCAGCGCTACGAAATGCTATCATTCATTCATTCATTCATTCATTCATACGCAGAGCTATTAACAATATAATAGCAATGTAGGCATCGTCTAGCATTAGGGTTGTAAATCTGACATTTAGGTAAATAATAAACATACGTATTGTAGAGTCTAAAACATCAATAAATATAACATTCCAGAATTAAATATGAAGTTAAATATGTTTACAGTAAACGAGGTACAAATGTGTTAATAGTACAATTATTTGGTTTAATATAAATGATGCAAAGTATCAAACTGATCTTCACAATTAACTCTTGCCTCCTCCAGCAACATCTCAAACATGTATTTGATACTCTGGTAACAATTTCATGCGATTTAACTGTGGCTGTAACTAGGATGTGTCCTTGATAACATTAGGCTCCAAGGTTGTTTATACTCCGGGTTACTTAGGGTTGCTTTGGGTTTGTAATGTTTGTATTATTGATTGTGTCCTTCTAATTTAACTTCTATGAAAAAATAGGGCCCAGATGTATCATTCTGGTTCATAAACGAGGCCTGGCTGCAGGGCCTGGCCCACAGCCAAGCCCTGGGAACTAACCCGCTGCAGACGGCCAAGCCCGCTGTGCAGGGCTGGGCTACAGATTCACCCTTGCCAGCTCCTTTATTCACTGACAAATCCTGTGTTAGAAGTAGTCAGATTAAGTAACCAACAAAAAGCAGTAATTGTGGCGCAGGGGCTGCAACCCAAAAATAAACAACTCTTCAAAATTCGTAGCTGAGGAGTGCACATCCATGCACAGCATATGACCTCACACATGACTTCACAGATGACATCACTTTTGAAATATATCACAGCGCCTCTGTGCCAGGGACCTGGCAGTGCAGTAGGAACCCGGTGAATTACAAGTGCTTTAATCGGGATTAGCATGCATCTTCAGAGGCCTGTGTGTGTGCACCTGAGTCTGAAATATATATTCCATTACAATCACAAGCTGGCACAACACATTTCAGCCTCACTTGGGGGGATATCAGCAAGGCAGCGATACAAAATTATCGCAGCTTTTGCGGCCGTTTTCGTCTGAAAAGCGGCGATAATTTTATCGCCTAATTAGCAAGGTCACGCTAACGCGTGAAACCTTGCATTAGCGCACAAAATCTTAACGCCCAGCTTTGCATCTCTAATGAGATGCAAAGTGGGCGTTCCTGACCTAACATGACAGGAGAAATGTCGCTAAGCGACATTTCTCCTATCATCAAGCCCCACGCTATGAAGCATAGTGGCAAGAAAAGTAGCGATAACACCTGTTATCGCTACTTTCCTTACGCCTGCTTCAGGACTGACTTAGCCATGATATCCTATGGAAGGAGGATATCATGGCTAAGTTTGTGAGGCCCTATCAACAAGCTAACGCCACATTTCGTGAGATTATCGCTGGGTTTCCAGCGATAATCTCACGTTAGGCAGTTAGCGCTAGGATTTTTATCGCTTTTGAGATAAGCGTTGCTAATATCAAGCTATCTCAGCAATAAAAATCCACGCTAGCCAGCGATAATTATCCTAGCGCTAAGTGCGCTTAGCGATAATTATCGCCGGTTGTTGCTGATATGCCCCTAAGAGACTCAGAATTTATCTGAGTTCCAGAGTGCTGCAGAAATACCAGCCCATATCATTGCATCCTCGTGTATGTGACGTCACGCCGTGTTCTAATGCACAGAGATTGAAACAACGTAAGCATTATACAAAATCTGTGTTCGAAAGACACTGAGGAGGAATGTGGATGAAGACTCCACCTCTTCAGAACCACCTTTTCTCTGAGCTTTTATAGAAAAACATTGTTAAGTAGGAAATACCACAATCTGCAGTTCCAGCGGCTTCCCAGCAGGGAGCTGGCAATCTCACTCCCACTTCTGGCTGTAACACAGTAAAGGGATCCAATACTGACCCGTGTGTCCTGTGCACCTTTTAAATGTGCCAGAACAGCTGCCAACGTTGTGCAGTGCATTGCAACGAATTGTGCAATTGTCCCTGGCACCTCAGAGAACAGGGGAGAGAGGGACTGCAATGACCATCCATGCTGCCGGTGCTCTGCTTCTCTCTATTTGACCTAACACTATAGTTCCTCTATCTGTTCATCTAATTCTGATCATTTGGTCTCTCTTGCTCTTCTTGAAGTCAGTTCCACAAAGTGATCATGTTTTTTTGTTATTTCCGTGTCTCTCAGCCTGTGTCTCCATGAATGAAAGCAACAGGTATGTTCGAATATGATCAGCTGAAGACAAAATAAAAGTGATGGCTTGACTGCTTGGAGAAGTCACATCCAGTGCATCATTTTCGACACATTTTAGCACTTCAGGCAGGGATCCGCTATATGCAAGTAAGACATGGACTCGCTCCAGTTGGAACAGTCTAGACCGAACTGCCAGGTAATGCCCCATTAAAATGGGAACTCAAGCATACCCAATACGGTTTTGGCCTGCTTGGGCTCCATCGGATAGGTATATAGTTTGAGTCCAGTGTAACAATGACCACGGGACCCACATCTGGGCATATATCTGGGTACTTAAAGCATTGCACAGGTAAACACAACGGTAATGGGTGGGAAGCTGATATTTGAACAGGTAAGCCAATAACAAATCAATATAGAGACAGCCAGTGTCGGCTCTATGGCAGTGCAACCGGTGCTGCCACACAGGGCGCTGCGCAAGGGGGCGGGCGCCGTATGTTGATGGGGTTAAAATACCTGCTGCAAAGTTCATTGTGTTCCCAGCAATTTTCAGGCAATAATAAACTTGTCAAGATTACTATGGTGATTAATGTACCTGCTGGAGAGAGCTGAGTTTTATTTAGTTGCAATTGTGGTTCATCATAAAGGGGTGAGATGATTATTGTGCCTACTGCACAGCACGAGTAACATGCAGATCATAGAATTATATTGTATGTAGGTAGCTCAGTGGGTTACTGTTTTTGACACAGAGGTTCTTTGGTTTGTGAAGCCAAGCCCAACCACTGTGTTTCATTTTAAATCCAGATTTTGTGCTTCCTGAGACCAAGCACTATTATGATATGTGACTGCTACACCTTGTAGTCCTTGTTGTCTTATGCAACATTTCCTATACATTGTTTTACACTCTTGTATGATTCATTATCTCTGTCTAATGTGTGTGATGTAAAATGCTCTGACACCCAACAATGGTATGAGTAGCACAATAAAAGAAATTACATTCATGTGAGAATGGGTCTATGGGAAGACGAGGAGCACCATTGGAGGGTGGTCTCCTTGGAGAAGGAGGTCATTGAGGAGCGTCAATAAAGATTGGATGCTGCCATAGCTAAAGTCGGCCCTGGAAACAGCACAAACACTAGCACAGTATTTTAGCTTCTGTGCTGCTGGTTCCTTGATTACTGTTTGATTACAGAAGCTTTTTTAGCCACAAATTTACCCCTATGTTATGCATTGTGGCTGCCTGACTGATTGACCTACTGGAGCTGTGCTTCTGGCTAGCCACATTGATTTTTTTGT
This sequence comes from Triturus cristatus, assembly GCF_964204655.1. NCBI lineage: Eukaryota > Metazoa > Chordata > Amphibia > Caudata > Salamandridae > Triturus > Triturus cristatus. The sequence goes on along the minus strand of NC_140593.1, from coordinate 256,620,284 downwards.
GCTTTTTCCGTTGTTAGGGTGTTACCAAATACACTTACTTTTGTTGTTTTTTAATTTGGTGAGTTTTATGCTTTGTTATTACAATTGTTTCTGTGACTTTTGTCCTGAAACTCTTTTCTTTCTTTTGGAATTTTTCTTCTGTGCTATTTTCCTGCCATTGGTTTGGACATCACTGTGGACGAATGCTAACTGTTCAACTCAGAGTGTGTTTGGAACTGTTGGATTATTGTTATGGATAACTTAAAAACCAACCTGAAACAGTACATCAATACATCACACAACCTTCTCTCTATATGTTGTCCCCTTTCAGGAAGACGATCAACATCTTTACTCTAGAGCAATTAGGACACATTATAGGTAAGCAATAGTTATACATTTCTGAATTAATTCCTAGCAATAACCTATTCTGTTTCCTTAAAAGAGTTAGGGCCCAATTACAAGTCTGGCTGTCCATGGACTGCCAGACTCGTGGGGGCATGGCAGTGGTGGACTCCTGAAAGCCCTATTTGGAGTCTGGCAGTTGGACCGCCACAGCCCCGCTGCAGCCGCCAGTGAACCTCTGTTCCCTGGAGGTCTTGTGGCAGTCAGGAACCATCAATATGCTTGGCGGGACTGCTGTGGTCCAACCACAGATATCAGGAGATTCCTCTCTGCCGGCGGTGTCATGGATGTACCTCCTCCATGAACACCGTGACAGAGAGGAAACAAAAATGTCCCTGCAGGGCCCCCTGTGCCTCCTCCACATGGGGATGCATTCAGGGGGCACTACATGTGCCCCCTTGTGTGCATGCACCTCAGTTCCTGCACGGCATGGACTTGACGTGTAGGAACTCTTTTTGAGGTCCCTTTGCTGTGCTCATTTTCTGAGACACCACCGTGTGAACGCCATAAAACAGCCTGCCAGACAGGCGGAAACTCCTAATCTGTTGGATAGCCTGACCACAGCTTTGGCGGAGCGGCGACAGGGCAGACCCGGTGCCGCACCGCCAAAGTCGTAATTGGGCCCATAGGGCCAGATGTAGTAACGCTTTTTGCGTTCGCAAACAGGCTGATTCTCAGAATCGTCCCGTTTGCGAATGCAAAAATGCGTTTTTCAATGTATCAAGCTATCAGAATTCACAATTTGCGATTCCCTAAATGCTATTCTGGTAGCCAACGCAAATTGCGATATTGCTTTAAGGAATCACAAATTACCACCAACTTCAAGTTGGTGGTAATTTGCGATTTCCTAGAAAAATTCACTTTTCTGCATTTTTCAAAGTGCCATGTGGCGCACATACATGCCCTTAGGGCATGTATGTGAGCCACATGTGCACACATGCACATTTCAGGGGTGCAACAGGGTGTCCTTTTGGAACCCTTGCACCCTTGAAATTGCAAAGCTGAGGTCCTCATCCTCGGCTCCACCCCCTCCGCCTGGGACGACTCCTGGTGGCTGGCCTCGCTGGGAACTGCGCCGACACCCACCGACCACGCACGCAACCTGGGGTTCATCCTGGACTCCTCCCTGTCAATGACCCAACAAGTCAACGCCGTCTCTTCCTCCTGCTTCAACACCCTCCGCATGCTTCGCAAAATCTACAGATGGATCCCCACCGGAGCCAGAAGAACGGTCACCCAGGCCCTCGTCACCAGTAAGCTGGGCTATGGCAACGCCCTCTACGTGGGAACCAGGGCCGAACTCCAGAAGGGACTCCAACGCATACAGAACGCCTCAGCATGCCACATCCTCGACATCCCCCGCCACAGCCACATCACCGCCCACCTGAGGGACCTGCACTGGCTCCCCATCAACAAGAGGATCACCTTCAAGCTCCTCACCCATGCTCACAAGGCACTCCACAACACCGGAGCAGCATACCTCAACGACCGACTCTACTTCTACACCCCGAACCGCCAACTCCGCTCCGCCGACCTCGCCCTCGCGACGTCCCATGCATCTGTAGAGCAACCGCCGGTGGCAGATCCTTCTGCCACCTCGCCGCCAAGACATGGAACACCCTCCCCACCCACCTACGACAGACCCAGGACCTGCTGACCTTCAGGAGACTCCTCAAGACCTGGCTGTTCGATCAGTAGCTGCTTTCCCCCCCCAGCGCCTTGAGACCCTCACGGGTGAGTAGCGCTCTCTACAAGAGATTGATTGAATTTGCGAGTACCTATTGGGTACTCTCAAATTGCGCATGCAATTCCCATTCATTCCTATGGGCCTCTTGGCACATAGAAATGAATGAGAAACCATTCCTTAATTGTGACTTGCAAATTGCGATTCGCAATTTAAGGAATGCTAAGGAATCGCAAAATATTTGCTAATTTTTAATTACATCTCGTTTTGCGATTCTCAAATAGCGATTCTCTAAAAATCGCTATTTTAGAATCGCAAAACCATTCTTTGATACATATGCCCCTTAATGTTCCTGAGGTCTTAGTCCTTTTTTTATATAAATTTGAGATGAGGGGACATGCATACATGCACTGCGTAGAAAGTGGTTACTTAGATCCTCATACAAAAAACAATATCCTTTTCTATCAGTAAGAGCATTATTAGGTAACGCAAGATCAGCACTCATTAACCCTAAACTAGATTTAAAGGGCATATTTAATCTCACTTATATAAGAGAAAGTAATGAAAGGAGCCTGGCAGCAGAGGGCTCCTTTTGCTTTCCATATAGTCTAATTCCTGTTGTGTCCAAGTGGTGGCCTGGCTAGGAAGAGATAGAAGTCAAAAGAAACTCAGCTTGAATATGAAATCTGGACTCCAAAACCATCATCCAATTGATCGAAACAAACACCCTGCAGTGCAACTTCACATACGCATTTTAAACTGAGATTTAAAGTGCTTTTGTGTTTACTAAGGCTGTCGTTCTGTATAAGATATGTAATAATAATCTTTCAGTCAACATGAAATGCAAGCTAATTTTTGACACAAAGGTATTTAGCACTGTCCATTGGAGCTAACTTTATCAGCTTCCCAATAATGAAAGTCAATGAAATCATGTACGGTTTCTAACTTAGAATTTGCAATTTTCATAGAGCTGTTTTAAACAGATGTGTAACTAATTTAGCTATTTCACATGGATTGTGATTTTACAGGTAACATAAAGGTCTCCGCCACAAAAGCATTAACCACCAAAGCTTTTTTATACTAGTTTTATGCCCTGAAACCCAGTGCTTAATTTGAGCCTGTGGTTTGCGCTGCTCGGCACTGGCACTTAATTGCCGAAACTGACATGGTTGTGCTGTTTGTGTAATTTAAAGATGAGCAGAAAAACTGTTGTTTTTTAATTCAATATACATTAAAAACAAATAATACCTGCCACCAAATCCATTCTCAAAGTTTTGGCGACCTCGAACAGTCTGAACCGTCACACTTGTAGCAGCATGATGGTTAGTAGCTGTGTAAGTACAGTGAAAATGTGTGGTGCAAACTGCGGTGGCCTTCTGACCAGGGTCCCGGCACTTATTTTTTTTTTAATTAAGTACTGCTGAAACCTGATGCGTAATCCCGTGCAGCAGAGACTTAGGGGCATATCATCAAGCCCCGGAGATAAAATTATCGCTGCTTTAGCGTCCATTTTCGGAGGGAAAGCGGCGAAAATGTAATCGCCTAATCTGCAAGGTCACGCTATCGCGTGAATCCTTGCATTATCGCCCTTTCCCCCAACGCCCATCTTTGCATCTCTAATGAGATGCAAAATGGGCGTTCCTGCCCTGACATAACTGGAGAAATGTCGCTAAGCGACATTTCTCCAATTATCAATGGGCACGCTAACCTGCAGAGCGACAAGCAAAGTAGCGATAACCTCTGTTATCGCTATTTTCCTTACACCTGCTTCAAGACTGACTTAGCCATGATATCCTATGTAAGATGGATATCATGGCTAAGTATGCGTTGCCCTATCAGCAAGCTTTCGCCAAACCTTGTGCGATTATCGCTGTATTTCCAGCGATAATCACACAATTGGCAGCTTGCGCTCTGAATTTATCGCTTTGGAGATAAGCGTTGCTGATAGCACGCTATCTCCGCGATAAAATTCAGAGTTGGCCGGCGATAATTATCCTCGCGCTAAGAGCGCTGAGCGATAATTATCGCATGGCCAGAGAGATGATATGCCCCCAGGTCCTATAAAATATCCTAACATACAGTCTTGGTGATCAATCATTTAACCCAGAACAGATGTTCTATCACTTTATTTTCCTCAGTGTACATTTCTTTAGGGACAGCTTTTTTTTTTTAATAATGCAAAGGCTCACCTCATTCACTCAGCTCCTCATGGTGTATCGATTGTGGCTCTGCCATAAATTACTTTGCTCCCCTTCTGCTGCCTGTGACGTGCCTGTTCTCTGTGTGTGAGGGAATGCGAACTCCTGGCTGTACTTCGTATGCAATGGTAATTTGCACTGCTGTTAAATATGCTGTAACTGTGAAAAGCGATAGTGAAGTTTGGGTAAAAAAAAATATTCTAGCTATAAAGCAGCCAAAATTGTTGACGTCACAAATGCCTGTTAAAGATGAGTTTGTGAGTCCCACGAAGAAGTCGCTAAGCCCATATTCTGTATTAAGACTGAAGCTCAAACATACCTGTAGGATGCAGGCAGTGATGACTTCTGTTGCTTTCACAACATTACATCCTCATCACTTCCTTGTACAAAAACCGTGAGTCCCATTCACAGCCTAAAGACAGCGATCCTTCTGCCTACCTAAAAGGATAAAAATCAAACTCCTGCAGGTGTCTCCATAGAAAATCACCTCTATCCATAGTTCTCATGATTCGTCTGTCTCATTGGGGTGTTTATTACCCTCTGCATTCTGTCTCTGGGTCAAGTTCCTGCTTATTTCTAAGGTCCAATTTGGGCCTTTTCTTCGTGCTTGCAGTTTGTTTCTGCTGTGGCGTGTGTTCTTGTTTATTCTGTCCTTCAGAGCTCCCATTGAGCTGGTGGCCTGAGTTCTGCTGACAATGTGTGCACCCACCTATCCATACTGCGATTGTTTGGGGCTCTGTGGTGCTGGTTCCATGGGTGGCCTGTCCTTTCCTGTCTTGCTTTTGGTCCTGGGGCTCAGGATCTAGTTCCTCATTTGATGCTGCTGTGAGCATCAGTCAATGGATGTAGGACCCCCCCCACCCTCAAATCTGGGCTAGCAAGGCTCGATGTGGGCATTCCCTGTGTACTTCCTACTGGGCATGTGGTAGTTATGTACCTGTTGCCTGTGCATTCTCCCTTGGGACTAGTGCTCTGGGAATGGGTCCCTCTCCAAGTGCTTCCTGCTGGATTTTCTTGTTCTGTGTGGAGCCATGGGGCCCTTTAACTGGTGGACACGCGCGTGCCTCACCTTTGCTATTGCATGTGGGCTGACCTTGTCATTCCTTGAACTTGAGGCTTGTGAGATGTTTAGACTGTCTCTGTGTCTCTTGGCATTTTTCCTGGGATTTGAAAAGTCTCCGACTCCCTGCTGGACTTGTTGTGGCTGGGTGTTATTGGTTCTCATGATTAGGCTGGCCACTGGACTTGGGGCTGGTGTGTGCCGTTTCAGTGTAAGGAGCTGGAATCTACTTCACTAGTAGGTAGGTGAGTAATCCCGCAACCCCATGTTGTTAGTTTGTGAGTTGAACTTGAGCGTAATCCCATGTTTCCTCCTGGGATTGGTGTTTAAAAAAAAAGTGTCATCTAGCCATCTCTTGATTCTACTTCTTTACGTGTGCCTCTATGATGGGATTCTCGGGACCTACACAATGCTGGTATGGTGTTTGGCCTGAATTTCCCTGACAACCTGATGGTCTTGGGGATAGGATTGTGTTTGTGTACCCTGAATGTGGAACTGACTAGTCTTGGTCTTCTTCTGGTACTTCTGGTGGACTGGGAGTTTCTGAAAGAAGTCCCCTGGCTTCTCCTCTGTTGGACTCCACCTTTTCTTATTTACAGGGTTCAGGTTTTTCATGGGTTGTCCCTTGCACTCACGCAGAATTGGTTTTGCCTAATCTTTGTGCATAATTTGGTTGAATAGTGCTTTTGGATTGGGTTGTTTTGTCTCCTTGACACAACCTTCACCCATTTTTTTTTACCTTCCCTCCCTTATTTGTGTGTGTTGGTGTAGTTGTGGTAGGTTGTACCTAATGATCCTTATTTTCTTGGGCTAGCTATGGGGCTCCTGTGTGTGTTGGTGTAGTTGTGGTAGGTTGTACCTAATGATCCTTATTTTCTTGAGCTGGCTATGGGGCTCCTCTGTTTTTTTTGGCCTCCAGTCTAATATTGGCTGGGTGTGTCCAAATTCTTTATGAGGGGTTGCTTTCTTTCTGTTTGGCCTTTCTGTCAACTCTTTTCCATCCGTGGTGTTTGACTTTGTGCACTTTCTGTGCATTATGCCGCAGCAAGGCTTGGCCCAGGTGTTCGGTGCTTCTGTTCTGGAGCAGACTAGTTCATGGACAGGCTTTCTGTTGTGGAATCCATTTGCTCCTGCTGGGCTGTTTGTTAAGTGTTTCTCTGGTTTTCATCTGGAGCAACTTTACTGCTGGTGTACCGGTTCTGTGTTCTTGCTTGGACTTCTGGCCCACCATAACTGTTTTAGCCTTGCGGTTTTGGGGAGGTCAGCCCTGATCTCCCCTCTCTTTGAAGTTTATGTGAAGGAATTTAATTTTTCTCAACACTGGCACATCTGTCCTCTTATGTTTGACTTTCTTTGTTCCTTCTTGGTCTTGTGTGAGTGTGCTCTTTTCATTATTGGGGTTCGGGCCTTTGCTTGCTGGCTACGTGTTATTTGTTTTCACCTCCTGCACTTCTGTGCAGTTTTGATTTCTCAGTGCTATTGGGGTCACGTGCCACCCTCTGGTTTGCTATTTTAGTTTCCTGTAACTTCTCTGCATTCTCCTTAGTTAGTGAGTTTTGTTCCATCTCATTTTTTTGGCATGCAGTTGGCGGAGGGCTGTTCCATGTATGTCATGTTGAGACTTAACCTTCTCCTGGAGATGGGCTTTAGTTTTAATTTGATCCGTTTTTTGCTTTGGGATATCCTCCTACTCCCCAGTCATGCTGAGGTTGCTCTGGCCACCTTGTGTGGCCCTCCCGGCTTAACAGGGTACTGATCGCATGTAGGATATGAGGGCTAAGTCTGATCTCACTCGTTGCTCTCTATGGACCTGAGGATGTGTGTCCTTGCCCCTGAAATTGAGCACGCCTATCCTTTGACTGCTTGTGACTCTTTTGCCCTGTGCCCTTTCTCCATGCTTGGCTTGGGGTTTTGAATGTCTGACCATTTGGTTGCCAAGGTTGATTATTACTTCTTGCCTTCACCTATTGTTATCTGCCTCATGGTGCTTGAGAGAGATGTGAGATGACATGGTATGGTCTTTTTTTCTTGCTCCTGTGGCTCCCCCTCTACCCAACTTTTTGTGTTGGAGAACAATTAAATATGGGCCACCCTCTTTTGGGTCTCCTTTTGCTCTTGCAGTGTCCTGGGGTTGTTGTATTCTTATCCTCTGTGAGGGACCTATCCTCCCTACCATTCTGCGTGTCTTTGTTTCTTGCTATAAGAAGTGGCTTCCGCTGTTGTTCCAGTTTCGTTGTTAATCTTTTGGTTCCACCAATTGAGACTTCTGTTGGCTCTTCTAGGATTCTGTGAAAATAACTATCTGGTGGATCTTATAGCTTGGGGTATTGAATATACAGTGTATTCTTCTGGTTTCTATGCATTTTCTTGATGCTGGTTGGGCACAATGTAAGAGCTAAACCTGTTTGTGGTTGGTGCTGTTTGGTATTTTGCTTTAGCTTTTCTGGTTAATCTCTGTCCTGCTTTTTTTCTGGTGATCTGAACTTGACTGCCTCGATTGTGCATTGGTGTCTGTAGGAGCATCTTTGAGCATGGCATGATGTCTGTCACAAACTGGGCTGTCTCCTACAGTGGCATTTTGGGTGTTGGCTTTTGTGCAGATTGTGCTTCACATTTTGCCTTTGTGGGTTTTATTTTTACCTGTGTGAGTGCTTCGTTGAGCTGAGTATTTCACTTCAACGTGGTGGACCCTGTTCTGCTGCCTTGTGGGTTATAGTTGAAACTGCTGTTAGCTTTACCCTTTGAATTGCCCTTGCTTTTAGGCTTGTTCCGGCGTGCATTTTATGCACCTGTTTTGAATGTGGCAGTGTACCTGTTTGTGGCCCTCCTCATGCACTCTCAAAAGTGCCTGCAATTGGGTTTGTTTTGGAGGCAACGGTCTCCTGTCTCAGATCTGGGCATTTTTTTTGGTGTTCCTGTATCTGTTGTCTCCGCTCCCTTGTTGCCTGGAGAGGAGATGGTAGTTTAAGATCTGTGCTCTTGTCCTTGCTTGGACTGTACTACACCTATTTTGCTGGAGAGCCTTCTTGCTATTCCCTTTTTGTCCCTTCTGGCTTTTTTCTTTGCATCACTAGATACTGGCTCGTTGACTCGTGGCTGTTTGGCTTTCTTGACTGCCCTACTGCGTCTTATTGGTCTCTACTGCACACATCCCATATTTCAGGTGCCTGCTTCTCTGTGCACATTGATTTGCCTTCTGGGATTTTAGTGCTTGTTGGCATGTTTTGGCACTGGCATGTGGGGCTCTGTTAAGCATCTGGGATCATTTCTTCCTTAATTGTCTTTAGATTTTGCCACTTTTGATTGGCAACTTTGTTGAATAATTGATGCTTAGGTAGATCATGATGAGGTAGGAACTTGGAAGAGGAAGTGACAAGGTAATGCTTCAATTGTTTACCAGTAAACTCATCATGTGATTCTCCTCTCATCCCAGTCCTTACTATTCTTACAACCTCCTTACTGTGTTCCTGGCTTTGATTGCTGTCAGGTGGGCTTCTTTGGTCCTCAACACAGAAGAGTTCCTGGGTGAGGAGTTCATTTACCGACATGCCTAGCTAGGGAGGAGTTACAACTGCTTTCTTTTAGGTAGGGAGGCTGGAGCTGTCTGCAAGGTGTGGACACCTCATGACTGTGATGAGGAAGTAAAATTGAAATAATAAGGCTATGAGGAAGTAACCAAAGCATTCAAACTACACAAATTCGGATTATGCCGGGACTGCGACAAACATTTTCACACTAATGTCTAGTGTAACAGTCACAAAAATGATAACGTCTTTATACCATGTTTTATTTTATTTATTGGTGTGTATTCTCCAAAGAAGTAGCAATTCTGACACACACAGTGACAGGGAGCTGTGAGCTTCTGTTACTCCTAAGGATGATGCTTGAAGAGGTGACATCAGTCTCTCAAACTTCATCTCTGACAAGAACATCCCACTCAAAAAACTCCGTAACTTGCCCGAGTCGTGCACCTTGTTTCAGTTCACCCCCCCCCATTATTCTACGCACAGCTGACTGTGGGATAACTGTGACACTAGTTCCCTCACCCGGCTTCCTCCTTCCTTCCCTACCTCAGTACTTTATGTACACTGTTTATCGTACTCTTCTTTGTTTTACTGTCTACCTGCACAGCTGTTCAAACTTTTACGTAACGTAACTCGGGTACTGCTGCCTTTCTGCTCATATATCCCACTATTTCTGGACTACTATATATTTTAATGTTTTTATCTATGTATCTCTTGTTACTGATATCGTCCCTACTTTGTATAGCGCCAAGTTGCCCTGAACACTAGTCCTAAAATGCCTTGTACCTTCACTACCTCGGACGCAACTATGCATCTATTTTCCCTTCCATGGCAGCTCCCACGCATATCTACCTCAGGACATTCGGTGCATTGTATCCTACTGTCCTTCGGATTCTTCCTTTATAACATTGTTGAAATTTCCTTTGAGTGGAACTCTAGGTCACCCCAGTATATTCTACTATTTTCTTCCATATCCCATTGTATATCATATACATTTTTTTTACTGTTACTAAATATATATTTATGTACGCGTTATGTACCTCATGTTATTATTGGTGTTATGTTCTGCATGTTATTATTGCTTCTTATTATTGTGTGCGCTACCCCTGTAAAGCGCTCTGATACCTTAGGGTCAAGTTTGCACTATAAAAAAATCACAAATAAATAAATAAATGTCCACCCCCAATGTAGGATATAACACTTCATTCTGAAAAGCCATGTGGGTCTAGTCCTTGTACTCGCCTTTCCCTTTCTATCCAATCTCACACTTCTCGCTTGAAAACATGTTGCCCTCATAGTTACCTGGGTACATTACGCCTACTTGGGTAACTCTCAACCTACGGGTTTTTTACTCTGCCAAGGGTACCGCTCCATTAAAATTTCTCTTTTGGCAACCCTTAGACAGTTTTAACGCTTTGCACGCACCGTATCACCCTCCACTTAGGACTCTCTTCACATACCCACATTCACCAATTGGCAGTTCTCAAAAGATGTCGGCTAAAGTGACCCTTCGGAGGACCCGTAGGGCATTGCAGCGCTGGCCCGACGAGGAGTAACTGCCCGATGATGAAGCATGACATCCTTCGGGGTGTGTGAGGGCTACAAGTGACAAGACTTGTTCTTCCCCACTGAGTCCTAGACCTAGATATCTTCCCTTTCTATCCTGTTTACCATATTTTTTCTCCATACAGTGAGCGAGTGACTGTTTGCTCCACTTACCTTGGAACAGTGCCCCCCCCCCCTTTGTTGACTTCATGGTAAGTTTGGAGCAGGGGCACTGGACCATCAACTAGCTCCTGGTCCCCCCTTCCTTCCATTTTGGCATTCAAATTATTGCCCCAAATGTAACATTTGCTAACGTATTGAGTTGCATTACTACCACATAATAAATACAGTGATACCACATTGAAGATGGGAGAAACACCCCCGGTGCTAACCAGGCGGGCAACTAGAGCCAAATTTCGGGGGGGGGCTGAAAAAGATTTCGGGGGGGCTAAGTCTTCCAGACATAGGCAGAGTGGCTGTAAGAAGGGGTGAAAACACAACAAAAGCCTCATTAACGAGTAAATGGTCTTTTAAAGACCTGTGAAGTACTCGGGTCCGGCTGCAATTAGACGGACGCCAGCCCGCGAGGCTGTCTATGAGGGGAGGGGGGGGCTAAAACCCGGTGAGCCCAATGGGTGTTGCGCGCCTGGTGCTGACCAAGGAGCATAACGCTGTCCCCTGCATCCCCAGCAGGCAGGAAGCCCCAACACTTCAGAGCGTCCCCAATCTCTCAAGGAGCACCCATTCAGCCCAAGGCCAAAGGATACTGGTGAGAAATGGGAGACTCAGGGGCCTCGTCATGTTTTGCAGCTTCCTTCCCCCATCATTGTGTGCTACACCCCTGTAAAGCTAACTCCTACATCAGACAGGGGGAGAAACTGACATAAAACACATTTTCAGCAAGATTTTCCTCACATAAATTTAACTCCACATTATTGTGTGTTTTGGGGTGCATTTACTAGAGAGTTGGCTGAATGATGTAAATGATACTCCTGTTTTTATCCTAAAGTTACAGTAGGGCTAGGTTTGTGCTTGGTGTGGTGGGGAGGCCATAGCATTCATGGTCACCATCGATTGCTGTGGGCCTTTTTTTGTCCCCTTGTCCTGCCTCTGTTAGACATAGCCCTGGGTCGGCCGGCGGCACCCACTGGCTCAGCAACCCTTTCATCCAGATCGCACTGTAATACCAGAGTTACATAGAGTAGGAACTCGATTGTGCTTCTTACAGCAGGACACACGTTTCTTGTATAAAAACTTTTGGTAAATGAGTATTAATGCCACAAACTCTTATCACACCTGGTATGTGTGTGTTACTACCACTTTCAAGTGTGCCTATATAATCCCGCCCCTCAAAATGTTATTACGGTTTTAACTCCATGGTGCCCACGCGCTCTGTGAGATTCTGGCCTTGGCGCTGCTGCTGCACCTGTTCAAACACTTGAGAGGCGTAATTGCAGGGCCGTCCATGCCACTGTGCCATGCTGGTATTTTCCTGGTGGGCTGCGGGCGAGGCTGCTTCACATGAGCTGCATCGACCCAGCCATAGCTCCTTGGCCCGATTCTAGTTGCGGCCCGTGCAGCGCGGGGCCGCTTTGGACATTTTAGCCAGGGGTGATTTGGGTTTCCGATCCTGCCCCGCATACTTATTTCTCGTTTTGTCATTTTATGGTAGAGCGACGAGGCGATATGTTTTGCAAAATATTCTGTGATTCAAGGAAAACAACTCTCTGGTTAGAAACACCGGTTCTAGAGAAATTTCACCTCAATGCGTGAAGTTACACTTCACGCGAGTGTGCCGCTTTGCACAAGCCCCGGTTTGTGGCCTATTCCACCACAAAGCAGCGGGAGAACTGCCAGGGACACATAGAGAAGCCGAGCCACAGGGGGGGCTCACGGCCATCATCTTAAATCACGTCACAGGGGGCCCTCACCGCCATCATCTTAAATCACGTCACAGGGGGCCCTCGCCGCTATTATCTTAAATCACGTCACTGCCACTGCAACCTTAACTAATCCAAGGCAAAAGCGGACTGTCAGACACCCCAAATGCTGCCGGTTACCGAGCACGGCAATATCTCACGTCCTTCACACATCTATTAACGGACTAAACTTTTCTTAATGTGCCCGTACCGAAATGACAGACTCCACGTTGTACACCAGCACACCGAATCACTCCGGGGGCCCAAGTAAGTGGAAATACAAAAACAAAACTTCAAGCACCGATCGGAAAATGTTTCCAACACAGAAAGCGTAATTTGACACCAATACTACCGACACTTCAGAATTTACTTCCCGCAACTAGACACTATACTGAGACTTTTCATTCTTAAGTCTGGCGGGGTCAAACTGCCCTTAAAAGTTGTTAATATTCCTGTAGGTTTTTGAAACTAGAAGTTAGCGCCACTAACAGATCCACACCCAGTCCCACGTGCGGCTGTAAAAATGCATCGACAGGTGTACTTTTTGCATTCAAAGTTTGCTTTTAACAATAAAAGTGTAATTCTTATCCCGCGGGCGCTCATCTACTTTTCTGCACCGATGCACTGACTTGTGTCACTTTGTATTCACTCTTCAGACCATCACGTGGAGTGTGTGAGGGAGATTTCTCCGCAGCACTCCAGAATCCATGCCGTGTTCCAACTGTTTTCGTGTCCATGCACAGAATATTAAAACAAGCACTGAGTTAAACTGTCATAGGACCATATGAGCCCCGAAACTACTCCCTCCCACACACACACCCATGAAACTAACTCATGCATGGGGATACTGCCTCTGGTGCTGAAGTTGGACTTCTGCATCCAGGGATGACTTCACGGGGCAGCGCTGCCACACTCCTCCGCTCAACGGGTGGTTCTGGCAGCAGTACGCACAATCTGGCCTGGCACACCATCTCGTCAGATTAAACCCGGCCGGTCTATTTGAAGTTGCTGGCCTCTCACTTTATAACAGGTGCGAACCGTAACCTGATTCCGATAGGCGCGTGGAATATGACATGCAGCCTGGATGGGGTATGCAATTCTATTTGGGGGAGCTTCGATCAGCCGGAAAGACACGACACTTGTCACTTACTGGCTTCAAGTTTAAATTTCGACCTCTCCTTCATCCAAGGCCACGAGCAAGATGGTCAGCTAGGGAGAGTTATAGGGGACCTGGGGAGTGGGGTGATGTTTACTCTCTCATTACACGCACCACAGTGACTGAAACGCTATCTGTTGAATGATGATGGACCGCCACGTTTCGATAGCAAATGATGCAGGAAATACTTGTGTGCATCGACAGCTTCACACCTCTGTATCCATTAGAGTGCCTGGAAGACTTGGGAAAGCGCCATAAAATACATTTTAATATGATTGACACACTAGGGTCAAATGGTGCTGAATGCAGCAAACGTGTAACTTGATGGTTTGTATGCGCCACACTTGCTGTGCGACAGACTAGCGTGGGGCCACTCGGGCACCCACAAAGTGCGCCTCTCACATTAGCTACCTGGGAATCATATTGTCGTTTGTTAGGCAATTTTCCCATTACTGAAATAATAATTTACTATTTACAAATTATTTTCGGAGTGTTCTCATCGAGTGGTAGCTTTCTCTTGAGTATTTTCTGCAAGGTATAATTTACTAATTTGCAATTTATAAGCCGACTAATGTGAGCGTAAACAGACGTGTGTTTGGAAAGTGGAATATATTCTAGGTTGACGCCTCGTTAGGGGTACTAAGCGCTATATAAGTGCAAATGCAATATTGCTATACTAGTCCATAGAGAAGCCAGGATGGAAGTGCAGGCGCTTTATTGAAGCCCACTATAGAACCAAAACTCAAAGTAACACTTACCACAGTGACAGAGTCCGGCGAGTAGCGGGAGCAGACACAGGGCCAGGAGAGCTGTGGCGGGACCCGGCCTCTGACAGGGCTTCGGCGCGGCCCCTCCACCTCCAGCAGTCACGGGGGGCTGCCTCCACATAGTGCAGCGCGGGGCAGGGGCGCCTCGGGCCGAGGCGCGTTGATGTTGGCGTTGCCTGGGTTTCAAACGTGGGGATGTTCCAGATCCTCCCCCAGGGGGAGCTGCGAGCCGCGGAAGGTGGACAGCGGCAGGCTCCCAGCTGCATGACGGGTCACCGGCGGCACAGAGGGAACAGGAGCTGCTCCCCGGGGACGGACGAAGCGCGGCGCCGGCCGGGGAGCCCAGCGCATAGCTCGAGCAGCGAGGAGAAGACAAAGCGGCTCAGTGGCTGCAGCCCCGCCAGGGGGGCACCGGCTCACGCCACACAAAGGGCGCTTGTTGCTCCCTGCCTGCGCTGGGCGTATTAATCATATGAGAGAAAGAGAAAGTTACTGGCCTTTGAATGCTGATCGCACAGGTGGCCTTGAAGAAACGGGGACTTTTCGGTGCTTCGGTTCGCGGCGCTCGCCCCTCCTCCTTTCATGAAAACAAAGGGAAAGAGCGGTGGAGGAGAAGAGGCGTCACCCCCACGAACCCCCACCCCAGCAACATCACGCTCTCTCTCCCTGCACAACTTGGAGAAGGGAAAGAGTGGAGAACTGCACGCGTGCCGTCCCCTGGTTTAACTCCACATATCATAACTGGGACGCACGCTGGTGCCCGGCATCACACCATGCAGCAGCAGGATGAACAAACCATGCCACACCGAAGAAGCACGCCCGGCAGTACAGAAGAATGCCGACCTCAGACAGTATGACGGAATTCTAACAGGATGCGCAGCACCACCTGACAGGCAGGACACCAAAATACTGTGAGAGCTTACATCAGAATCCTGACAAACGGTAAACGGGCATCCCGACATCAGCCTGCAGCAGACTCATGCCAGACAGCAGAATCCCGACAAGGGAGAATCGGGACAGAAATTAGGCGCCGGTACCAAATAAAAGTGTCCCCTCCACATTTGCGAACCAGCTACCTTAAAAGTCCCCCACATTTGGAAATCGAGCTGTTCAGAACTTGTAAAAACAAGCTGTATAGCATAGGTCAGTGCTTTAAATGGAAATACAGAAGTGCCGAGAAGTGCTGGTACTCACTAATTTCATGAGAAGTGTTAATACTCTCCCATCAGTGCCGAGCAGCACAGGTACTTTCCCTTTCGAATTAAAGATGTGCAGGTAATCAGCACCTGCCCATTTAAAGAACTGTATCCGTATGTTGATGGTATAAGGGAACGCATGCAATTTGCTCTTGCTGCAGGCAATGTTTGCGAGGATTGAGAATTCAACAGTAAATACCGCCCACAACTCCACAAAAGAAGCCCACAAACAGAGAAAACCCATCCCACACACTGACCTGCCAGGCCAGCCTTCATGTCACTGCTAGATTGCCCTACAGGCCACTCTAGCCATTAATTCTAACATCTAATAGTATGGACGGAGGTAATATTAGGAATGGTGAAGTACTTTGAGAAGGCGCGAAAGGAGTCAAACTGTGCGACCACAGTCTGCGTCAGAATTTAGGGATTTCGGAAAACAGGCGGCAGTGGCACAAGGGATAGCGCTTGAAAGTAGCCCTGGGTCCGACATTTCTTGGAACAAAAAACAGTTAGCTTGTGCGGGTATGTGGCAGGCGCTCGGCGTGGCATCGAGCCGCCCTTGGGGAGTGCGCTGTGATCGAGGGCGAGTGAAGTGCTTCGGTGTCTGGCACTGGGGGCGCGCACAAGCCCCATACTCCCACGCCTCACCCCGCCCTTCATAGCGCTGCCGGCGAGGCCTGGCTCTCAAGGTTGCTGGGAGACCGGCTCCGCACGGCTGGGGCGGAGCGTGGGCGGGACATTGGTGAAGCATGAAGTCACCGGTCCGGCCGTTCTTTCTACTCCATTCCCGCTTGTTGTGAGGCTCTGAGTGCGTCAGCGGCACACGCTGTCGCCCCGTAGCTTTCTCTTTCTTTCCTCCTGTTGTGCCGGACTCTGGCCTGGGACTGGAGTAGAAATACTAATTGCTCCCTTCAAGTCTTTAATCCAAAACTCGGGACATAAAGTTGGCTCCACTCAGGGCCTACCCCAGACACACGTGTCCGTTTCAAAGAAACTGCTTTATATTTGGGGCTGCAGCAGGGGAGGTGCTCGTCACGGCTGGCAACTTCGAAAAGAGTATATGTATACACCTGGCTCAAACATGCTTGTGTTATGACGAGTTATATGAAAGCGAGCTAACGCTACTTCATTTTACAGGCAGTAAATACTCTTTCGCAGAGAAGGATGCACGAATGAGAGGAACCACATGCCCTTTCTGGACAATTCTCCCTGTTTTGTCAGATACTGTGGCAGGATGTTCGGTTTGAAGAACTCCTATGCACGTCACGAAAGAGCCCCTTACCGAATATGTGCCAATCGTTTTCTTTCAAATAATTGCACACTTTCATTTTACAAATTCCATACGATATCAGCAGCATTTCGGTATTAACTCTTTTGAAAACATAAGCTGTGAATGAATTATAATTGAAAGTAAAAAAAAAAAGCAGCCCTTAGGACCAATGAGGTGGCAGGGGCACCGAGACCTCTAATGCGCGTAACAGAAGTGCGCCCCGTGTCCTCTCGGTTGAGTAGTAAAGACAGACTTAGATAGGATGCCGAGAGCCGAGGGCCTCCGGGCACACATGGGCTATGGTGCCACTGCACCCTAGCACTAATAATAGCTAGGCCCCTGCGACGGCCTGCTAAGTCCCAGGAAAAAGTTGTGACCCAGAGTAAGCCCAGGAGTGTTTGCTACTTTAGGCAAATGTGTATGAGTGCGCCCCCTCACCTAACAAAACATGATTCACCTGCTGTGCCCTACAGCATTGCAGTGGTGCTGAAATCCATTATGCAGACAGTTTCTTGAAACTAAATGAATTACACAAATTGCCGTGATCGTCGCCCCTCTAGTCCACTCATCATTTTAAACTGTAGAAGAGGCAGAGTTGGCCATACCCTATGGCAGCCATTGCTTAGCTCCCTGTAACCCATTGGCAGTAAAATGGTCTCAAGAGAAACACGAGCACAACAAAAATAATTGTTATAAATGAAGATCTCGGGGGGCGTGGCCAAGATGGCGGAGAGCTGAGACGTGCTTTGTCTCCTGTCCTCCACCCGCCGATTCATTGCACCGGCCTGTGGCCTTATTTCGCACAGGAGATTGTTGCACTCCTTTACGGCACCCAGGATCGACTGACGATCAGCCGGGGCTGTTCCCAGGTCTCCGCGACCCTGTATATGGCTGCCGACACCTGAGCCTGACTCGGAAGCTGGGAGTGTGTTGTTCCTATGTTGTGTCCCTGCGCAGACACCGTAGTTTCGCTCTATGTTTGTCCCAGCTGATACGCCGTATCAGCTGTGATGTCATCAGCTGCCATCTGTCAGTTGACAGCTGATCACGGAATCCATCGGTTGTTTTTTCTACTCCGCCCCTGGAGTTTGTGTTGGCGCATATTTACAATAAAGTACAACTTTACCTACTTCACCGAGACGTGTACTTAACAATTTGGCGACGAGCGCCAACACAGGAAACCACAAAGGAATTTATGGACTAAAGGAAAAAAAAAAAATTTCTGTGAAGAATTAAATAAGTAAAGAATTCGTGGAGTCACACCTGAAGGATAATAATAATAAGGACTTCTCAGCTGAATATTCGTCTAAATAATTGGAAGGTCAGTGAATTTCTCTGTAAAAACTTAAAAGAAAATAGCTGGCGTACTCATCATCTTTTTGAAAGAATATTTATAAGTGGATGATTACGTTATGGACCTTGTCAAGTAGACTTCCCGGCGATTCATGTCTGCACGCAGATTCAAACGAATAGCACAAGCGGATAATTCTATATCTGGAATTAGTTTGTGTTCCTGAAGATTTCCTGTGTATTCACTACAGACGTGTGCCGATCTACTAAAATTTGAAACATATCGAATTATTCAAGCATCAACCTTGTCGCAATGTTATTGAGAAATATTGGCGAATCAAATCTGAAGTGCGCAAGTTTACTGACCAACTTGTTGTAAAACTCTCCGCTACAACGGAATCAACTGTCACTCAACAACGGACCAACAGATTTCCAACTGTCAATTCACAGCTGAATAGCATTCCTGCAACGTACGCGTGGTGACGTATTCAACGTCAAGTCTCCATTTTACTTACAAGGTTAGCGGTCTAGTCAAGGTGCTACGACATAAGACGCCATTTTGAGCAAAATTAACTTTCACTCTGTGCGCGGTATAGCAACCTCGCTTCGTAGCGTCACCTGCACTTCAGTCATCGTGCTTGAAGAAAATTAAAGGTAATAACATAAGCGGTGCTCGCTTACAATCGACAGCTATTGAACATGCATCTAGGGAAGTAATGTACATTTTAAGCATTTTCAAACAAGTGCAGACAGGTTTCTTTTCTCCATTACTCCAGTGTTTTGTCTTTTCTAAAGCAAATACTTCTAAAGGTTATCCAGCCATTAGATATTAAAGGATATACACAGAACTATACTTGTTTTGAGCACTCCCACTGTTACGACTCACCTCCTCGTACTTCAAAAATGTAACATGATGCACACTTGACTGTTTATCATCCTCAAGACCTTCCCATCTTCCCCTTGTTTGTATATCCAATTTTGGTACATTCTTTCAGCGTTCTATATTTTAGCACACCACAACATGGCATCAGGATGTGTGTGGAATTTGTCTCCTCCTGAAACATTTTTACGTGGGGGGGGGCGAACCAACACTAAAATGGGAGGAATGGAGGGAGTATTTTCGAAAATATATTTCTACATTGGAGGAGGATGATGAGGTTAAACCAGAAAAAAAATACAAGATGCCAATGCACTGTCTAGGAGCTGGTGGTATTAAAGTGTATAACTCCATTAACAAAAAGGTTAGGGCTGAGAATGAAGGTGACATTTTTCAAAATGCTATTGATGACTTGAACACATATTATAAACCAACAGTTTGCGTGGGTGTGGATCGCTACGAATGTTTTCACTGGAAACAAGGGAAAGAAGAATCGATAGACGACTATGTTTCAGCATTAAAGAATCTTGCAATAAATTGTCTTTTCGGTGCACTCCACGATGAGTTCATCAGGGATCAAATTGTAATGCAGGGCTCGAATGAAAATATCCAAGATAACCTGTGGGCCAAAGGTGAATACCCGTTGCAAAATATCATAGACATAGCACGCAAGGCTGAACTAACTGGACACTGTGCTAAGGCAGTCCTTTCTGAAGATAAACACAAAAAAAACAGAGACAGTGTAAATAAAGTGAGCGATCAAAAAACCAACATAAAACACAGTTGGAGTAAAAGTGGTCATAAAATGCAAAACCAGAAGTATTAGACGAAGAACTGGGGGCGATGTTACAGGTGTGGAAGTGCTTTCCATTTGGCAAATGAATTAAAATGCCCTGCTCGTGAGGTAAAATGCTCGAATTGTAGGGTAAAAGGACATTTTTCAAAAGCATGCAACAGACGAAAAACAAAACAAGTAAAAATTGTTTCTGAAACTAATGAGTTCAAACAATATTTGTCTGAGGAGGACGATATGCACATGTTTGTCCTCAATATTGAAGATGGAAAAAACGAAAATTCTGCATATGTGAATGTTACCAAAACGAAAAAACCTATTTGTAACATGACCATTGGTGGTATAAATATAAGTATTGTGGCAGATTCTGGCTCACCCTATACCATTATAAATGAAAGAGTGTGGTCAGAGAAGTGTAAAGGGAAAATTGGTGAAAGTTAAAAAAAAACAGACATAGTAATAAAGTCTTTCACTAGTGAGCCGATTGATGTGCGAGGCTACAGAGATCTCACTTTTGCTTACAAAGGAAGGGAATCCTCTGGAAAACTTTATGTGTTGAGGGTAGGTCCGTCTGTCCTGGGATGGATGGACCAGGGTAATCTCGGAATTATTCTGGATCCGAGGAAAGAAGATCCTGTGTTAAGCATAGCAGAACAGGGAGACTTTAGTAAAAGCCTACTTGCCTACTTGAAGATTTTCCACGTGTTTTCAGCAAAAAAATTGGTGCATTGAGAGGGTACCTATACAAAATAAAACTTAAACCGATCACCACCCCTATGGTACATAAAGTTAGGAACATTCCTTTTGCTATAAAAAAAGAAGTCAAAGAACAACTCGACAGTCTCCTGGAAGAAGGAATAATTGAGAGGGTGGAGGCTTCAGAGTGGGTCGCGCCTTTAGTAGTCGCGAAACGGCCCAATGGCAATTTAAGACTTTGTGTGGAACTGCGTGATCTTAACAAAAACATAGTGATCGAACAATACCCCCTACCCAAAATCAATGAAATGCTGGCCACACCAAAAGGCATAAAATCGTTTTCTACGATTGATTTGAAGTCGGCATATCACCTAGTGCCGCTTCATAAAGACAGCAAGAAACTCACAACGTTCATAACACCGTTTGGGTGTTACAGATTTACATGTGTCCCATTTGGTCTAGCCTCTGTGGCTGCAATCTTCCAAAGGCTCATGCATAACATTTTTGATGGAATCCCAGACATCTTCATTTATCAAGACGATATTCTGGTCATGAGAAGAACAAAATCGGAGCATGACAAAAAAGTAAGGCAAGTCATTGAAATATTAAATGAAAAGGGATTAACTGCAGAATATCGTAAATGCAAATTTGGAAGTAACTCGGTCAACTACCTGGGACATCAAATTACAGGAGATGGTATAAGCCCCAAAAAAGAATTGATGGATGCCATCAAGGACTCGCCTGTCCCCACCAACAAGGATGAAATGAGATCATTCTTGGGAATGGTGGAGTTCTATGCGAGGTTTATAAGGAACTTCTCACACAAAACATATGAATTGAGTCAACTCCTCAAATTGAAGAATACATTTGTGTGGTCTGATGACTGCAACAGGATTTTCAGGGATATAAAAAAAGATATGTGCTCCGCTCTACCTCCACAAGGTTTTGATACATCACTTAGGAGTTTTGTGACAACAGATGCGAGCAACAAAGGGTTAGGTGCAGTGCTCTCACAAAAAGACTCCAAGGGTGTGGAGTATACTATAGCTTTCGCATCATGCTCTCTCACTCCTTCAGAAGATAACTTTTCGGTTATTGAGCGTGAAGCCCTGGCTTGTGTGTGGGCATTGGAACATTTCAGGCATTTTGTTTGGGGCCGTAAAGTTACCTTATCCACAGATCACAAACCGTTGACAAAAGTTTTCACCACCAAAGGTTTGTATACGGCATCTCCAAGATTAGCCAGACTTTCTGTACGCCTTTTCGACTTTATGTATGACATTGAGTATGCATCAGGAATCAAAAACGTTGTCGCAGATTTCCTAAGTAGAATGCCCGTATGTCATCCTAACTACGATACATGTTCCGACTTGGAAGAGAATGCTGTTGCAGCTATATTGGAACATGACAGTGGCATATCTAAGGATGAATGGTTCATGGAGCAAAATAATGACAGCACCATAATGCAAGTCATACAAAGGGTGAAAGAAGGTTGGTGCACAAAAAATAAGCTTGATGAACAACTCAAAGCCTTTTGGGAGGTAAAAAATGAATTGTCATATGAGGATGGTTTCCTCCTCAGAAGTGGGAAGTTCGTGCCTCCCCTCAATATCAGACGTAAACTTTTAAAGCTGTGTCACAAAGGGCATTTAGGCATAATCAAAACGAAGGAGAGGGTTAAAAACATGTACTGGTGGCCAGGAGTCAATTTGGAAATAGAACGTACAGTGAGAGAGTGTGCTCTTTGTATGACATCAGACAAAGCACAAGTAACTTTCAGACCACCTCTTCAACCCTTATCCAGCCCCAGCATGCCTTCGGAAAGGATTGGAATAGACATTATGGGTCCAATATCTGAAGGACAAGAAAAATGGTATGTTTTTGTTATAATTGATCATTTTTCAAAGTGGCCAGAAGTAAAATTCACCATTAACCCGGAGGCATTGAACATTGTAAAGTTTATGGATAACGTTTTCTGTCGTGAAGGTTTACCAAAACAAATCGTAAGTGATAATGGTACTCAATTTACGTCTGACATCTTCAAAAACTATATTTTGAAAAACAATATTGACCACAAAACCACATCTGTCTACCACCCAGCAGGTAATGGGGCTGTTGAGAGATTCAACAGGGTTATTAAGGGAATAATACAGATTGCCAATAGCAACGAACTACAATCGTGACGTGAAACACTTAAGACTGTTTGGGCTTATAGAATCACTCCATGTGAGACAACGTGTCACAGCCCTTTTGAGCTAATGCGTGGTAGGACACCGCTGTCTAAAGACAATGTGGGTTGGATCAAAGCAGCCAAGAGAGCTGATTGGTCGTCCAAACAGGTTCGAGAAAAGCTTATGAAGTCTCAGGCCAAAGTAAAAGAACACTACGACAAAACGCACGGAAGCAAACCTGTGGTTCTTAAGGAGGGTGACTTTGTCAAGGTGAAGAAGAGTGGTCATATTGCAAAAGGTCAAGATAAGTACACCCCTCCATTGCGAGTCCGTGAGGTATATTGCAATTCTGCTCTTCTTAGCGATGGAAGGGTGTGGCACTTTTCAAACCTATCAGCTTTTAGACACCCTTGGAATGACTCTGATACCAACACATCAGATGAACCAGCCAGCGGTTCCGGGCAGGAACCTATGGGCAAATCCTTGCGCAAGCGGACGTCTGATTGTGACTTTGAGTGCAATTTACCAATGGGTCCTACTTCCAGTGTCAACCAGGGCGAAGGCGCTCCTTCTGGACATGTTCATGGGCCCATTCCCCAGGTTAAGGAAGACAGAACCAGACGCAGGTTGCCTGTGCCACCGGTTTTAAACAATGCTGTACCGGTAGCGACTAGCAGGGCTGGTAGACTACTTGGCCCGCCGGCTAAATTAAGAGATTACATTTGTGAGTGAACACTTGTTTCCCTTTCCCCCCCCCAATTCCTTTCCTCCTTTGTTTCCCTAGGGGGAAGGATGTGTTGTGTTCCTATGTTGTGTCCCTGCGCGGACACCGTAGTTTCGATCTATGTTTGTCCCAGCTGATACGCCGTATCAGCTGTGATGTCTTCAGCTGCCATCTGTCAGTTGACAGTTGACAGCTGATCACGGAATCCATCGGTTGTTTTTTCTACTCCGCCCCCGGAGTTTGTGTTGGCGCATATTTACAATAAAGTACAACTTTACCTACTTCACTGAGTCTTGTACTTAACAGAGTGGCATACACATCGGCCGGTGTGACTCCGGGGGCGAGACCGTGGCCCTGAGCTCCTGGTGGTGGAGCAGTCAACCTCACCAAGGCCGTCACCCATATTCAACGGCACTTCCGCCGCGCCGGACCGGCGAGCGGAGGAACCGGCGATCTACAGCGGGGCTCCGGGCATCGGCCCGTGACACACAGTGGCCCTGGGCAAACTCCAGGGACCATAGAGACCCTCCACGGGAGCCCTGGAATCAACCGGAGAGTGGAGTGTCACACCGTGAGGCGCCCCGATCTATGGCCAAGCGGGACGATCCCGGGAGTTGAGGCGGTGAGTCACAGCACCTTCACCGCACTCTGCAGCACCCTATTTCCCCGGGGCCTGACGCATCAAGCCACGCAGGGAGCCTCCCTGATCTCTGGACTCCCAGCCTCCACCTTCGCTTTACACCCACAACGGGGACCTGTCCCTGACATCGGCTGGCTCTCCATAACTGCGATGCGGGGGATGGCGGCGATGACCACGAACCGGGCGCCATCTTAGGTGATACCACGACTCACACTGTGAGCCCCGAGGCATAAGGCACCCCCCGCAGAGGGGTAGAGACGGAGTGGTGCGGAACAGACGATCGGGAGGCATTCAGGCCTTCGGCCCTGTGAGCTGCATCGCCGATCTGCCGTGGTGCATCGTGCTGCCACCCACACTCTACCCGGTGGCTTGGCCTGGTTGCGGCCATCCTGAAACACTTGGGCCGGGTTGGACCACGAGGCGGACAGCCCGCAGCCCTTGGACTTTGACTGTGCACTTGGCCCGGTACAAGTGGGGGGGCCTTGCAAGGGCCTACTACCGGGGTCGCTGCTAGCTGGACTCCCCTACTTCTGGGCCCCTGGGATGTACCAGTCTGTCCGGCAATAACAACATTGCCTCACAGCCCTCTGGTGCTGGACCTGTAGTGGTGTTGTAAATTGCAAATACGATGTGATTAAGCATTTACTAAAGACATGAATTCTCCTGCCTTACACATGTCTCTTTCGTTATGTTGACTGAAGTTTGGACTCCATTTTGTATTGTCATGTCTCCACGTGCGCAACACGAGGAGAGTCCTATCTTTGTGTTAGTTGCTCTTGTAATCTGCCTAGTAACAGTCTATAAATAGTTTCTTTGTCCGTCTGGCGCATGCCCAGACTTGACCACATCTGTTATCAGTTAGTCCTTGCTTGACCATGTTTTCGCGGGCTTAAGGAGTATGTCAGCTCCGCCCACATATTGATCTTGTATTGAAAATGTCCATAAAAGGTAACATTCTTCGCCTCATGTTGTATCCTCCCACTTATGAGCCCCTCTGTTGTGTATAAAAGGGGACCGTGTACGAAAGTTCTTTGTGCTACTCTATGCAATACTGAAGGGTATTGTATGGATTGTAGGACCACCCTTAAGGGTTAATAAACGCTGTCTTTGTACTTTGCAGTTTCCGTGCCAACTTCCTTATAGATTCCATTACAGGAGAGTGTGAGAAAGTGCCATCTTTCTTGCATGGTATGCCCCCACTTTTTGCTAAATTGCTGAATGTACTTCGATTGAGTGTACCCTGGGTTCCTGCCAATCAGGTGCCCAGGGCCTATGTTCCTTCCCTAAACCACACAAACTCCAAATTGGCAAACCCTAGCCACATGTCAGCCCCTAGTAAATGGTACCCTAGGTACCCAGGGCCTTGTGACCAGGGAAGGCCTCTAAGGGTTGCAGCACTCATTGTGCCACCCTCAGAGGCCCTGTACCCTTACACACACACACTGCCCTTGCAGGCTGAGTGTCTGGGTGCAGGACAAAACAAAGAGTCGACATGGCACACATCACTGTGTACCATGCCCATCACCTACACTGCCAAGGCATATGTCAGCCACCCCTCTAGCTGGGTGCATTACGCCTATGGTGTGGGCACAGGAGCAGGAGCCCTGTGCCCCTACAGTACCCAGGTCCATTCCTGGGCACTGTAAGTGCAGTGCTGTCATTTAAGAATACATGGTGCTGAGAGCTTGTCAAACACGAGCTCCACAGCACCATATTGGCAACACTGAAGCCTGGGAAGTTTGGTATCAAACTTCTCAGCACATTGAACCCACACTGATGCCAGTGTAGGATTTAATGTACTAAGCACCCCAGAGGGCATCTTAGAAGATGCCCCCTTACAGCTAACTTACAATCCACGTCTGCTCTGAGGCTGCCCAGGCTGCCACACAGCAGACACGTTGCTGGACCCCTGGGTGGGAGAGCCCCTGCTCTCCCGGGCCTGCAACAATGCACATCCTGGGTGAGGTGAGAAATCTCCTCCCCCAGGATGAGCAAAGGGAAGCTTCAAAGGCATGCCGCCATTTGGAGTTTCCCCAGGCCACTGCAACCCCCCACTCTGGCGGGAAGCTTGGCCGGAAACCCCATACAAGGACAGGGGATGTGCCAGCCTGCCCACCCCACCCCTCAGGTGGGGGAGGCGAGGTGAAGCACATCTCCGGGCTCTCGCCATCTTGAAGATGGGAGGCCCTACCCTATCAGGATTAGGCTACTGCCCCCCTCCCACAGGAGAGAGGCAGGATAGGGGGTGTACTCACCCCAGGACAAGGACCCATTGGTCCCTGGCCTTCACCTACCTGTAACGCCCCTAAATCTAGTATTTAGGGGCACCCTGAACCTTCCTTCCGGGGATTCCAGATAGAAAAATGACAAGAAGAGCAAGAAGAACAAAGACCTGCCCTGCAGCTGCTAAAAAGAGAAGAAGACACCAACTGCTTTGGCCCCAGCCCTACCGGCCTGTCGACTCTCGAACCTGCACCAGCGCGGCATCCCTCGTGGCCAGCAACCTCACCAACCCCGGAGGACCTGGCTACCTTTTAGCTCTAAGCCCCTGGGACTCCCACGAGTAGAGGCTCTACTCAAGAAACCTATTTGCTATCCCTGGCACCAGCCCGGGACCGCGGACCCAACACACTCTGCACTAGCCAAGCCTGGCCAGTGCCGGAGTGGACAAAGACCCAGAGGACGACCCCACGGCGACTGTGACCCAGAGTCCGGCACCCAAGGACCCCCCTCGACATCCCGGAAGAAGCCTGCAGCCTCAGAACCAAGTGCCACCCCAGCCGCGATCAACCAGAGGGTAAGATTCCCGACGTCAAAAGGCACCCCTGCACCCGGCGCCCTGCGACCCCCTGTGCCCGATCCCGGGGTACCCACCTAACCTACAACTACCCAACTTACCTCTCGAAGTGGTGGTGGCACCTGAAACATCCTCGTCCCCGAGCCTGCAGCCTCTTTCCAAACCGGAACATTCCCATTGATTTCCATTGAGCGCCCTAAGGCTCAAAAGCACCCTGCACCCAGCCGCCCGAGTGGCCCTGGCAGTGCCCTCTCTACACTAACCTACTTCCCCACTTGCCCTGAGTAAGTGACCAGGAGCCCAGCTCCCACAGCCGCGTGGCTCGCCAGACAGCAGCCACCAACCAAGGCCCCCCTATCCCTCATAGGATAACATTGGGCCCAACTCTCTCTGCACCCGGCCGTCCTGAAACCGCTGAGGGTGAACCAACTGTACCTACCTGACACTGGGGGACCCCTGAGTCCATGCCCGGAATTTCAACACTACCAGTCGAGTATTTACCCTTAAACCGCTAACTTCATTTTCCTCATAGGGTAACATTGACTGGCTTTTTCTTCAAAAATCTTCTAAGTGTGAACTTTTCAAAACTGCAAAAATTCACCAAAAATCAGCCAAGTGACAAAAACGAATTTACTCACCTGCTCCTAGGTGAGCTCCCAGTGCTGGATCTTGGTGCCCAGCCCTGACTCTGAAAAGTGTTCACAACTATACTTACCTCTAACTCATTTTTCTCCCATAGGAAACCATTGTCTGCTTTTCTGTGAAATTTCTTCTAAGTGTCTACTTTTGCAAATTTGAAATATTCTTTTAAAATCGTACCATTTCTGCAAACGAAATTACTTACCTGCTTTTGATAAGGACCCCAGTCCTGGGTCTAGGCACCCAGTCCTGGATTACTAAAGTAACGATAAAGTACTCTACCTGCAATTTGAATTTCTTGCCATAGAGATCCATTGAATGTTTTCTGTGAAATATTTTCTAAGTGCTAACTTTTGAAATAGCTAAATATTATTTAAAAATCATTACAGTTATTAAGTCGACTTTCATCACTTGATTCTGAATACTGACCCCAGGCTGGTTCTAGGAGCCAGACCTGGAATTCCAAAAGTAATCTGAAAAGTAATTTATTACAAATAACCTGAATTTACCATTGAGCTCAATGCATTGTTATGTTTAGGAAATAGGATTGTTTATTGCAACCAACTGTGACTGTTTACACAAATTTATTGCTTAAAACAAAAGTATTTATATTCAACCTCTCATTCTGAGAAAGTATATTTTTACCCCCTTTGTGGTTCTAAAAATAAAACAAGCATATATTTTATATATACAAATCATTGGCCTAGAGTTCAGTTATTGAGTGTGTGAAACCATTTGCTGACTGAGTGTGTACAATAAATGCTTTACACTGTCCTCTGGTACTGCCTTACTGCTCGACCAAGCTACCACTTTTGAGAGTAAGGTCATACCTAACTTTGACCTCTATCAGCCTCTGGGGGACTGTGGACTCTGTACACCCTGTACCTATTAGGGAACAGTATATACAGAGCCACTTTCTCACATTGGTGGATCAGCGGTGGGATACAAACTTGCATTTGTTGGACTACTTGGTTACCATCTGATCACACAACAGAACTCTTAAAAATTGCCTTTAGAATTCTGATTGGTTTTTCCAAAATTACTAAAAGTCTTGCTAGGGCCTTGCTTAAGTCCCATTAGAATTTTAGAAAAATAAAAGTCACTATAGTCAGGGTAGAGGGTTAGAACTGTCAGGTTAGAATGTCTCAAACAAACCCAGCTATTAGTGATAATAATAACATGGACCTGGTGGAGGAGCTCGACCTCACACCTTACTTACACTTGTCTTTCAAGGAATTGAGGTCCTTATGTAAACTCAAAAATTTACAAATGGGTCAGCATCCAACCAAACAAGGGCTCCAGGAGCTCCTGGCTGAGTATGCTAAAGACCACCCATCTGAACATGGTGATGGCCAGTCAGATGAGGAAAGGGAAACAGGGGAGGAGGACAGCAACCTCCCCATAATATTCCATAGGGAGGAGATGGCACCCATACCCTCCAACTCAAGACATAGCATCTGGGCACCTAGAGACCACACAGGTGGCTCTGGTCCCAGAGACAACACTGGGGGACCCCCCAGTGAAGAGGACAGCCTTGTGAGGCTGGCCAAAAGAATAGATCTAGAGTCCAGGCTCCTGGCTCTAGAAAAGGAAAGGAGAGAGATGGGTTTAGCACCCATCAATGGTGGCAGCAATAATAAAAACAAGGATAGGGAGGAAACTTCTGACCTTAAAATCCCCAAAGGGATTGTCCCTAAATTTGAGGAAGGTGATGATATCACCAAATGGTTCACAGCCTTTGAGAGGGCTTGTGATATCAGGAAAGTAAAGAAACCTCTCTGGGGGGCACTCCTGTGGGAACTGTTCTCTGGTAACTGCAGGGACAGGCTTCTGACTCTCTCTGGGCCAGAAGCAGGATCCTATGACCTCATGAAGAAAGCTCTGATTGAGGGATTTGGATTCACCACTGAGGTGTATAGAATTAGATTCAGGGGGGCTCACAAAACCCAGACCCAGTCCTGGATTGATTTTGTAGATTTCTCAGTGAAGACACTGGATGGTTGGTTAGCTGGACATGGTGTGCAGGATTTTACTGGATTGTACAATTTATTCATGAAGGAACATATTTTGAGTAACTGCACAAATGAAAAGTTGCATCAGCATTTGGTAGACCTAGGTCTAATTTCTCCCCAAGAATTGGGAAAGAAGGCAGACCACTGGGTCAAGACTAGGGTGACCAAGACAACCACTGGGGGTGATCAAAAGAAGGTGGTCACAAAACCTCCCCAGGGGAAAGGTGGTGAGAATCCCCAAGATAAAAAGTCTGAGTCTTCCAAAGGGCCCCAAAAACCTGTTCAGGTGGGTGGGACCCAAACTACTCCCTATGTGCCCCAACCATATAGGGGGAAGAACTTTGATCCCTTAAAGGCCTGGTGTAATACCTGTAAGAAGCAGGGACACCTAACTGTATCTTGCCCCCAAAACAAAGCCCCTAAGGCACCCAGTACAGCCACTCCTGGGGCAGCAGTGTGTACCCTGAGCAAATCTGGGAACACACTGAAGCAAGTTTAGTCTCCTTGGGAGAAGTGGAGTTTGCCACTGTGGCTGTGTGGCCCCCCAACTTAAAGAAATACTTACAGTACCCCTGGGTAAATGGGACTAGGGTAGAAGCTCTGAGGGATACAGGTGCCAGTGTCACTATGGTGAAAGACACACTGGTTTCCCCTGAGCAATACTTGATTGGGAAGTCTTACCCAGTCACCAACGCTGACAGTGTCACCACTAGTCATCCCATGGCCATGGTAACATTAGGCTGGGGGGGGGTTACTGGCCTGAAACAGGTAGTGGTCTCTCCAAAGTTGCCAGCTGCATGCCTGCTTGGAAATGATCTGGAAACCTCAGCCTGGGCTGAAGTTGAGTTAAAGGCCCATGCAGCCATGCTGGGCATCCCTGAATTGGTGTGTGTGCAAACCAGAGCACAGAGCAAGAGGAAGGGTGAAAAAGTAGGTTTGGAGCCTGGAATAATGGCCCAACCAACCAAGAGGAAGGGCAAGGAGACTGGGGGACCAGCTTCTGTACAGCCAAACACTCAGAACCCCTCTCCCCCTGGAGAGGATGTAGATACCCCTGAGGGAACTGAGTCCATGGAGCTTGACCCTTACCAGGTTGAACTCTTGGGCCCAGGGGGCCCCTCTAGGGAAGAGCTGTGCCAGGGCCAGCGAGACTGCCCCACTCTTGAAAGCCTGAGACAACAAGCTGCTTCAGAAGCCAGGGGAGATGTCAGTGGTACCCACAGAGCTTATTGGGAAGAGGGATTACTGTATGCTGAGGCAAGAGACCCCACTCCTGGAGCCACCAGGAGGGTGGTAGTGCCACAGAAGTACAGGGAGTTCCTCCTAACTTTGGCTCATGACATCCCCCTAGCTGGACATCTGGGGCAATCCAAAACTTGGGAAAGGTTAGTGAGTCACTTTTACTGGCCCCAGATGCACCAAAAGGTGAAGGAGTTTGTCAGCTCCTGTGTTACCTGTCAGGCCAGTGGCAAGACAGGTGGCCACCCAAAGGCCCCCCTCATTCCACTACCAGTGGTGGGGGTCCCCTTTGAAAGGGTAGGTGTGGACATTGTGGGTCCACTTGAACCTCCCACAGCCTCAGGGAACAAATTCATTCTAGTAGTAGTGGATCATGCTACTAGGTACCCTGAAGCAATTCCACTTAGGACTACTACAGCTCCTGCAGTAGCCAAGGCCCTCCTGGGTGTCTTCACCAGGGTGGGTTTTCCTAAGGAGGTGGTTTCAGACAGAGGTTCCAACTTCATGTCTGCTTACCTAACACACATGTGGAAAGAGTGTGGAGTGCAGTACAAGTTTACTACACCCTACCACCCACAAACCAATGGCCTTGTTGAGAGGTTCAACAAGACATTGAAAGGTATGATCATGGGACTCCCTGAGAAACTCAAAAGGAGGTGGGATGTCCTGTTACCATGCTTGCTTTTCGCTTACAGGGAAGTGCCACAGAAGGGAGTAGGTTTCTCACCCTTTGAACTTCTGTTTGGTCATCCTGTAAGGGGACCACTATGTCTTGTAAAAGAGGGCTGGGAGAGGCCTCTTCAGGAACCCAAACAAGACATAGTGGACTATGTGCTTGGCCTAAGGTCCAGAATGGCTGAGTATATGGAAAAGGCATCCAAGAACCTTGAGGCCAGCCAGGAGCTCCAGAAGCACTGGTATGACCAAAAAGCTGCACTGGTTGAATTTCAACCAGGGCAACAGGTGTGGGTTTTGGAGCCAGTGGCACCAAGGGCTCTCCAAGACAAATGGAGTGGCCCTTACCCTATCCTAGAGAGAAAGAGTGAGGTCAGTCACCTATCTAGTTGACCTGGGCACTAGCAGGACACCCAAAAGGGTCATCCATGTGAACCGCCTTAAACTCTACAATGATAGGGCTGACATCACCATGCTGATGGTGACTGATGAAGAACAGGAAGCAGAGAGTGAGCCACTCCCTGACCTCCTATCCTACAGCCCAAAAGATGGGTCAGTAGATGGTGTGATTTTCTCAGATACCCTCTCTGCCCAACAGCAGACTGACTGCAAGCAAGTCTTGCAACAATATGCTAGCCTCTTTTCCCTGACCCCTGGTCTGACAAGCTGGTGTACCCATGATGTGGACACTGGTGACAGTGCACCTGTCAAGAACGAAATCTATCGACAGTCAGATCAAGTCAAGGAAAGCATCAAAGCTGAGGTCAGCAAGATGCTGGAGTTAGGGGTCATTGAGCCTTCAGAGAGCCCCTGGGCTAGCCCAGTGGTTCTGGTCCCCAAACCTCATCAACAGGGTGAAAAGAGAGAGATGAGGTTCTGTGTGGACTATAGAGGGCTCAACTCTGTCACCAAGACAGATGCTCACCCTATCCCAAGAGCAGATGAACTGATAGACAAATTGGGGGCTGCCAAATTTCTCAGTACCTTTGACTTAACTGCAGGGTACTGGCAGATTGGCATGGCCCCAGGAGCAAAAGAAAAGACAGCATTCTCCACCCCTGATGGGCATTATCAGTTTACTGTGATGCCCTTTGGGTTAAAGAATGCCCCTGCCACCTTCCAGAGGTTGGTGAACCATGTCCTGGCTGGGTTGGAGTCCTTTAGTGCAGCTTATCTTGATGATATTGCTGTCTTTAGCTCCACCTGGCAGGATCACCTGATCCACCTTGGGAAGGTTTTAGAGGCTCTGCAGAGTGCAGGTCTCACTATCAAGGCGTCCAAATGCCAGATAGGGCAGGGCACTGTGGTGTACTTGGGCCACCTTGTAGGTGGAGGCCAGGTACAGCCCTTATAACCCAAAATCCAGGCCATCATGGACTGGATAGCTCCAACAACCCAGACCCAAGTCAGGGCATTCCTTGGCTTGACTGGGTACTACAGGAGGTTTGTGAAGGGGTATGGGTCCATTGTGACCCCCCTCACAGAACTCACCTCCAAGAAAATGCCCAAGAAAGTTAACTGGACAGTTAGTTGTCAAAAGGCTTTTGACACCCTAAAAGAAGCAATGTGCTCAGCACCAATTCTAAAAGCTCCAGATTATGCCAAGCAGTTCATAGTGCAGACTGATGCCTCTGAGCTAGGGATAGGAGCGGTCCTATCCCAGACCAATGATGAAGGCCAAGACCAACCTGTTGCTTTTATAAGCAGAAGACTACTCCCTAGAGAGCAGCGTTGGAGTGCCATTGAGAGGGAGGCCTTTGCTGTGGTTTGGTCCCTGAAGAAGCTGAGGCCATACTTGTTTGGCACTCACTTCCTAGTTCAAACTGACCACAGACCTCTCAGATGGCTAATGCAGATGAAAGGGGAAAATCCAAAACTACTGAGGTGGTCCATCTCCCTACAGGGAATGGACTTTGAAGTGGAACACAGACCAGGGACTGCCCATGCCAATGCAGATGGACTTTCCAGGTTCTTCCACTTAGACAATGAAGACTCCATAGGACAAGGTTAGTCTCATCACCTTTCGTTTGGGGGGGGGGGTTGTGTGAGAAAGTGCCATCTTTCTTGCATGGTATGCCCCCACTTTTTGCTAAATTGCTGAATGTACTTCGATTGAGTGTACCCTGGGTTCCTGCCAATCAGGTGCCCAGGGCCTATGTTCCTTCCCTAAACCACACAAACTCCAAATTGGCAAACCCTAGCCACATGTCAGCCCCTAGTAAATGGTACCCTAGGTACCCAGGGCCTTGTGACCAGGGAAGGCCTCTAAGGGTTGCAGCACTCATTGTGCCACCCTCAGAGGCCCTGTACCCTTACACACACACACTGCCCTTGCAGGCTGAGTGTCTGGGTGCAGGACAAAACAAAGAGTCGACATGGCACACATCACTGTGTACCATGCCCATCACCTACACTGCCAAGGCATATGTCAGCCACCCCTCTAGCTGGGTGCATTACGCCTATGGTGTGGGCACAGGAGCAGGAGCCCTGTGCCCCTACAGTACCCGGGTCCATTCCTGGGCACTGTAAGTGCAGTGCTGTCATTTAAGAATACATGGTGCTGAGAGCTTGTCAAACACGAGCTCCACAGCACCATATTGGCAACACTGAAGCCTGGGAAGTTTGGTATCAAACTTCTCAGCACATTGAACCCACACTGATGCCAGTGTAGGATTTAATGTACTAAGCACCCCAGAGGGCATCTTAGAAGATGCCCCCTTACAGCTAACTTACAATCCACGTCTGCTCTGAGGCTGCCCAGGCTGCCACACAGCAGACACGTTGCTGGACCCCTGGGTGGGAGAGCCCCTGCTCTCCCGGGCCTGCAACAATGCACATCCTGGGTGAGGTGAGAAATCTCCTCCCCCAGGATGAGCAAAGGGAAGCTTCAAAGGCATGCCGCCATTTGGAGTTTCCCCAGGCCACTGCAACCCCCCATTCTGGCGGGAAGCTTGGCCGGAAACCCCATACAAGGACATGGGATGTGCCAGCCTGCCCACCCCACCCCTCAGGTGGGGGAGGCGAGGTGAAGCACATCTCCGGGCTCTCGCCATCTTGAAGATGGGAGGCCCTACCCTATCAGGATTAGGCTACTGCCCCCCTCCCACAGGAGAGAGGCAGGATAGGGGGTGTACTCACCCCAGGACAAGGACCCATTGGTCCCTGGCCTTCACCTACCTGTAACGCCCCTAAATCTAGTATTTAGGGGCACCCTGAACCTTCCTTCCGGGGATTCCAGATAGAAAAACGACAAGAAGAGCAAGAAGAACAAAGACCTGCCCTGCAGCTGCTAAAAAGAGAAGAAGACACCAACTGCTTTGGCCCCAGTCCTACCGGCCTGTCGACTCTCGAACCTGCACCAGCGCGGCATCCCTCGTGGCCAGCAACCTCACCAACCCCGGAGGACCTGGCTACCTTTTAGCTCTAAGCCCCTGGGACTCCCACGAGTAGAGGCTCTACTCAAGAAACCTATTTGCTATCCCTGGCACCAGCCCGGGACCGCGGACCCAACACACTCTGCACTAGCCAAGCCTGGCCAGTGCCGGAGTGGACAAAGACCCAGAGGACGACCCCACGGCGACTGTGACCCAGAGTCCGGCACCCAAGGACCCCCCTCGACATCCCGGAAGAAGCCTGCAGCCTCAGAACCAAGTGCCACCCCAGCCGCGATCAACCAGAGGGTAAGATTCCCGACGTCAAAAGGCACCCCTGCACCCGGCGCCCTGCGACCCCCTGTGCCCGATCCCGGGGTACCCACCTAACCTACAACTACCCAACTTACCTCTCGAAGGGGTGGTGGCACCTGAAACATCCTCGTCCCCGAGCCTGCAGCCTCTTTCCAAACCGGAACATTCCCATTGATTTCCATTGAGCGCCCTAAGGCTCAAAAGCACCCTGCACCCAGCCGCCCGAGTGACCCTGGCAGTGCCCTCTCTACACTAACCTACTTCCCCACTTGCCCTGAGTAAGTGACCAGGAGCCCAGCTCCCACAGCCGCGTGGCTCGCCAGACAGCAGCCACCAACCAAGGCCCCCCTATCCCTCATAGGATAACATTGGGCCCAACTCTCTCTGCACCCGGCCGTCCTGAAACCGCTGAGGGTGAACCAACTGTACCTACCTGACACTGGGGGACCCCTGAGTCCATGCCCGGAATTTCAACACTACCAGTCGAGTACTTACCCTTAAACCGCTAACTTCATTTTCCTCATAGGGTAACATTGACTGGCTTTTTCAAAACTGCAAAAATTCACCAAAAATCAGCCAAGTGACAAAAACGAATTTACTCACCTGCTCCT
Source organism: Triturus cristatus (assembly GCF_964204655.1). Classification (NCBI taxonomy): domain Eukaryota; kingdom Metazoa; phylum Chordata; class Amphibia; order Caudata; family Salamandridae; genus Triturus; species Triturus cristatus. The sequence goes on along the minus strand of NC_140593.1, from coordinate 256,584,734 downwards.
AGGTGAGCTCCCAGTGCTGGATCTTGGTGCCCAGCCCTGACTCTGAAAAGTGTTCACAACTATACTTACCTCTAACTCATTTTTCTCCCATAGGAAACCATTGTCTGCTTTTCTGTGAAATTTCTTCTAAGTGTCTACTTTTGCAAATTTTAAATATTCTTTTAAAATCGTACCATTTCTGCAAACGAAATTACTTACCTGCTTTTGATAAGGACCCCAGTCCTGGGTCTAGGCACCCAGTCCTGGATTACTAAAGTAACGATAAAGTACTCTACCTGCAATTTGAATTTCTTGCCATAGAGATCCATTGAATGTTTTCTGTGAAATATTTTCTAAGTGCTAACTTTTGAAATAGCTAAATATTATTTAAAAATCATTACAGTTATTAAGTCGACTTTCATCACTTGATTCTGAATACTGACCCCAGGCTGGTTCTAGGAGCCAGACCTGGAATTCCAAAAGTAATCTGAAAAGTAATTTATTACAAATAACCTGAATTTACCATTGAGCTCAATGCATTGTTATGTTTAGGAAATAGGATTGTTTATTGCAACCAACTGTGACTGTTTACACAAATTTATTGCTTAAAACAAAAGTATTTATATTCAACCTCTCATTCTGAGAAAGTATATTTTTACCCCCTTTGTGGTTCTAAAAATAAAACAAGCATATATTTTATATATACAAATCATTGGCCTAGAGTTCAGTTATTGAGTGTGTGAAACCATTTGCTGACTGAGTGTGTACAATAAATGCTTTACACTGTCCTCTGGTACTGCCTTACTGCTCGACCAAGCTACCACTTTTGAGAGTAAGGTCATACCTAACTTTGACCTCTATCAGCCTCTGGGGGAACAGTATATACAGAGCCACTTTCTCACAGAGAGCGAACCCTTGCGTCCTGCGGGCCTAGCTGGGGCCTGTATTCATCAATTGGCGCCCGTCACGTGGGGCTCATCGGCGACTCGGATGCTTGAAGGATTGGTCGCGACGAAGGTGAGGAATTTGGCCGGGGATGTGATCACTGCCAGAGGCATTTTAGTCCTGGCATCCCGAGGTTTTTCTTCCTTCCCTTCCAACCTGACCATCTGGGTGGCGCCGGTCCTCGACTGAGACCTCTTCTGTCGGTCCTGCCGTGACAGCCGTTTGGGCGAATTTTGGAGCTTGGCAGTTGGAATCTGGACTCTTGATTGGTAAGAACCGTTGTACGGTACTTGCTCCGAGTTTTTGAAGCCTGGGTTGGCTATTTGAGTTTGATTTGTGATGACCGGTCATATCTTGTATTGATTATTGTGAGAATATATGCGTTGCAACACATATAGGCAGGTAATGTGGAGATATTTCTCCGGAACTGTGTAACTTTGAATGGCACAACGTTTAAGTGCCATTTTTTTGATAATACTGCATATTCTGCATTATTTTTGAGCATGCCTGCTTTTAGCGCACTCCGTAAGTGGTGCTGCTGCTTTGGGAACCGGTTAAACCTCGAGGAATCTGCTCCAGCTCCCCCAGAGGGGACTCCTAATAGGGATATGTATGTGAAGCATGGTCTTTCCTCCATAATGTACAGCACAGTATGGAGGAAATACACCAGAAAGGATCCTGAGTTACGGTGGCCGTTGTATGGGTCGTTTGATATGCGTAAGATTGAGTATGTGGAACAGTGTATGTGTAAACGGCGTGCTCGTCAAGACATGTTTGAATGTGTGCGATTATGGGCGAAGGAAGTGCGTGAGCGAGAGAAACGTGAGAAAGCGCTGTTTGATAAAGAGCAACGAAAGAATGATCATGTGAGAGCGCAGGAAGCAAAGCGTCGGGAGGAAATAGAACAGACGGAGAGGCAAGAGAAAGAACGTAGGTTACAAGTCTCGGGTCAATATGCTGTTCGTCAGCCACTCTATCCTGTCCTTAATAATCATGACGATGATTTTTATTTATTAGATCGTTCTCCGCCTCCTTATGTCGGCGCGTCTGCCCCGAGGCCACAAGATTCTGGATCGGGTTTGAGTAAGGTAGACACGCGGTCCATGTTATCGGCTGAGCGAATGGGTGAGCTTCGGCAGTTTTCCTATCGTGCATGTAAGGGCAAGTTATCCCTTGCTGAGTTGTTGGATTCTTGGGAGTCGTGGCAGGATAGAGAAAGGTTGTATTTCTTGGGACACTTTTCTGATGAAGTGATTGGTGCCTTTCGGAAATATTCCAGTGTCTTTGAACCTGACGATGTGGTATTGGATGCTAAAGCATTGCGTAATGGTGTTTTCTCTCCCTCTAAGGCGCCGGAGGCGGTTCGGCGACTGTTTGCGTTGCGGGATGCGGCGAAAGACCTTAAAGAGAAAGCACGCCAACAACTCGAGGAGGAGAAGCGGTCGGATTCGCGTACCGGAGACGGCCATTCATCCGCCTCTCAATCAGATAAGAGCGATCTAGTGCATGCTAAACCAATGCGAGAGGCGGCGCCTTTGTATGTTCCTCCTAAAGGAACGGGGACTAGCTCGGATATTACCTCCGCCGATGCTAAGGGATATTTTGTGTATAATTGGGTTTATACTCCCTGGCACAGGGCTGACGTCATGGCATTAAAGAATGCGTTGCCTGATCCCCGCAAGAATCCAGCGGCCTTTTACGAAGAAGTCGAGGGGGCCTTGAATTCTTGTATTATGACCCTAGCAGATATAGATTTGTTCTTTGGGCTTATTCTACCACCAGATATGTGGCGATCTGTGCGGAAGGTGGATGATGCTGCCGCTTTTAAGGCTCGATGGTCTGAGCTTGAGGATGAGGATAGGGAGAGAAAGCCCGCACAGAAACCACCTCAGATTATCTTAGATCTCCCTGCTGCTATTCTGACTAAGTTGAAGACAATCATTCCCCCTAAAAAGATTGACTGGAATATGCTAGCCTCGTGCAAGCAGAAAGTCGATGAATCAGTTGCAGATTTCTTTACGCGCTTTGAGGAGACGTTTCATGATTTTAGTGGTCAGTCTCTTACGGATGACACGGGTCGACACCTTTTTGCTGATAAATATGTGGCGAATTTATTACCGGCGATTGCAGCCCGCCTAAAAGCGAGTGAAAGTTCTTGGTCCACTGCGACCCCGACAGCCCTCCTGACTATAGCTCAGTACTATGAGCGCCAGGAGCAAGAAGCGAAGGGGCAGGAGGAGAAGAAATCGAAGGATTTAAAAACAAAGGTGATGTTAGCACAAGTATATGGTCCGCCCCGACGGGGTGTAAATAGAGGTAGGGGAGGATTTTATGGTCCTCCCTCGGGCCGATCTGATCTGAATAGGAATCAATGTGCGTATTGTAAGCAATCGGGACACTGGGCCAGAGATTGCCCAGCGTTGCATGCTTCGCGTCAGGGACACAATCAGGGTGGCCCGAGAGGTAGAGGGGGTTTCTCGAATTTTAGAGGGAATTCTAATGATCACGCTCGTTTTGACCCTGCCGGGCAGCAACGAGATAGGTCTAATGTTTTCGATCGACAAAACCAGTATCAAGTGTCGGGGATTGACCGTTCTGGGTACCATGATTCTCAGCATGCATAGGAATGCGTTGGATGGGGGTTAGAATCAGTTGAGGTGCCGGTTGATCAGAAGGGTCCTTACGTATCAGCTGAGGTTTTGGGTTCTACTGATCAGTTCCTAGTGGATACAGGAGCGACTCGTAGTGCGCTGTCTAAACAATTGGTTCCGAGGGCTCCCCCATCTGGCTTAATGGTTACATCGGTAGGGTTTGATGGTACACTCTCCCGAAGCCCTCTTTCGCGGCCCCTCATATTTCAGGTTGATTCCTTTTCTGCACCCTGTCCGTTTTTGCTTGCCCCGAACACGCCGGACAATATTATGGGCCTTGATATGCTGAAGCACTTCAGAGCTACGATCCGCTGTTCCCCTGCTGGAGTGCGGGTGATATTGAATGACAATTACCCCCTGTCTGAACGGATGTGTGTGGTTACAGAAGATGCTGTGTTAGCTACCCTCCCTTGTGCTCTGTGGGCCACCTCGGATACTGATGTGGGACAGATGGTGATTCCGCCTGTTCACATTAGTGTCCAGGAGGGGGCGGTGTTACCACGCCTTCCACAGTTTCGTATTTCGCAGGAGGGGGAAGAGGCTCTTATACAGATTGTGCAGGATTTGATTAAGGTGGGAGTAGTGGAAGAAGTTCCCTATAACGTTTGTAATAGCCCGATTCTACCCATTTTGAAAAAGGATACGGATGCCAAAGTCTATCGGTTCATCATTGATTTCAGAGAAGTAAACAAGATCGTGATACCTCAGTACCCAGTGGTTTCTGATATCACGACGTTGCTTACTTTGGTCCCGCCTACGGCGACCACGTTTTCAGTTATTGATTTGAAAAATGCCTTCTTTTCAATTCCCATTCATCCCGATAGTCGATACCTTTTTGGTTTCACTCTAAATAATAGGTCTTACCGATTCTGTAGAATCCCTCAGGGCTACACAGAAAGCCCTAGCATTTACAGTCAAGCTTTGAAAAGACAATTGGACTCCTTTGTTCTGCCTGAGGGTGTCGCCCTCATTCAATATGTCGATGACATCTTGTTGGCGGCCGACACTTCGGAGTTGTGCGAAGGGAGTACGTTGTCCTTGCTCTTCTTTTTGGCATCCCACAATCACAAAGTCTCTCGGAAAAAGTTGCAATTCTGTAGACCAAAGGTGACTTATCTGGGTCACCTTTTGTCTAAGGAGGGGCGTGCACTCACACCAGATCGTGTCCAAGTGATTCTGGACACGCCGACGCCATCCACGCAGAAGGACGTGCGTGCATTTTTGGGCCTTGTTTCGTTTTGTAGGCAATGGATACTAGGGTTTTCACACATAGCTAAGCCATTGTTAGCCCTTTTGACAAAAGACACACCTATTCCGCTTCCTTGGACGAATGAGTGTGACACTGCCTTTCAGAAATTGCGACAGGCTCTCTGTTCAGCACCAGTGTTAGGGACTCCTGATTATACCAAACCTTTTTCGCTGTATGTGCATGAGAAAGATGGATGTGCATTATCAGTTTTAGTGCAGATGCACGGCGACAAGCAGCGCCCTTGTGCATATTTTTCGTCTGTACTTGATCCTGTTGCCCGAGCATTGCCTGGTTGTTTTCGCTCGGTTGCGGCAACAGCTGTGTCAATACGCCAAAGCGAGGGAATTGTGTTATCTCATAAGCTGTTGGTATTAGTCCCCCACGCTGTTGACGCCTTGCTTAATCAGACAAAGACGCAGCATTTGACCAGTGCCCGTTTAACGGGATATGAGCTGACGCTTTTGGCTCCCCACATTACGTTAAAGAGGTGCGTGACGTTAAATCCTGCCACATTGTTGCCATACCCCGAGACTCGGTCTGAGGCACGGAAAGCACATGATTGTATCCTTGTGACCGAGGAACAAACAAAGGGTCGTATTGATCTCCAGGATACGCCCTTTTCAGATGTAGATGGAGAACTGTGGGTGGACGGGTCATGCCTGAAGCTACCAGATGGTACGACTTCAGCAGCGTATGCGATTACCACATTGCAAACAATAGTGGAGACAGCACTCATACCACAGAAATCAGCTCAAGCAGCGGAACTGATAGCATTAACACGAGCATGTGAGCTCAGTACAGGATTGTGTGTGAATGTTTATACAGATAGCCGCTATGCCTTCGGAGTAGCGCACGATTTCGGCCTGCTCTGGAAGGAAAGAGGGTTCTTAACGTCACATGGAGTACAAATAATGCATGGGGAGTTAGTTCATAATCTTTTAACTGCATTGACATATCCGAAGAAAATTGCCATCGTTAAATGTAGCGCCCATAGGAAAGTAGTTGATAAAGTTGGAGAAGGGAACGCGTTAGCAGACCGGGTGGCGCGGGAGACTGCGATGCAGCCCGGTGCTACTGCCATGTATGTAGTGAAGTCGCAAGTAGAAAGATGGCACGATGCGAAGGAAGAAGTGCGAGAAATACAGAGGACCGCTTCTGACAAAGAACGGGAGCAATGGTCCAGTGAGGGAGAATTGGATGATGAGGGCTGCTGGAGAAATAAGCAGATGGATAGATGGAAATTACCCACGGCTTTTGTACAACCTATGGTTCAGATGGCACATGGGCTAGCACATGTTGGAGCTTCCGCAATTGTAAAATTGCTTACCCAAGTCTGGGAGCATTCAGAGATTGCTAGCACGGCAAAGAGGGTGGTGCAGACCTGTATGATCTGCCTGAGGTACAACCCAGGAAAGGGTACTCGAACCCCAGCAGGAGGGTTTGTAACACCTACTGCACCCTTTGAGGTTTTGCAGATGGATTACATCCAGCTTGAGCGTTGTAACAATTTGAAGTATGTTCTAGTAGTGGTGTGTGCCTTTAGCAAATGGGTTGAGGCATACCCTACGAAGGACAATACTGCAATGACTACCGCTAAGATGCTGTTGAAGGAGTTCTTCCCTCGATATGGCGTTTGTAGACTTCTGTGGAGTGATAACGGACCCCACTTTATAGCGGATGTTATAAAGTATGTTTTGAAGGGTCTAGGCATCACCCAGAAGTTCCACGCAGTATTCCACCCTCAATCTGCAGGACTAGTCGAGAAGTATAATGGTACACTGAAGCTCAAGATCGCTAAAATTCAAGCTTCGACGTCTTTGACTTGGCCAGATGCTTTACCGCTGGCGTTGTTGTCAATTAGGTCGGTACCGCACTCTCGAATCGGTCTTACACCGTACGAGATTGTCTTCGGACGTCCAATGAATATTTGGGGTCCACCAAAATCTAAGACTGTGTATGATGTACCTTGTGTAATGATGAATGATTATCTGGCACAGTTAACGGATAACTTGGTTTCTATTCATCAACAGGTCCGGGAGGCGCTCCCTGATCGGTCCACAGGCGAAGGACATAGTCTCCGGCCTGGAGACTATGTCATGCTGAAAATCTTTGACAGGACGACCAGCCTGGAGCCGAGATGGGTTGGTCCTGAGCAAGTCTTGCTGGCAACAAGGACGGCTGTGCGAGTTTCCAACAGAAAGAATTGGATCCATTCCCTGCACTGCCGCAAAGTACCGCCCGGATTGGTGGAGCCTGCTGTATTGACCGATCAACAAGAGATCCTGACCACAGAGAAAGGCCGTGCTGTGGAATCGAACGACGCTGAGGAGCTCTTTCCGGACCACGCGGCTCCTGGAGGAAGGCGATATCATCTGAGGCCAAGAAAGTGAATCCTTCAGTATCGGGACATGTTGTCAGAACGGCCCTTGGGTTAGTGAAACGGAGAGCCAATGAGGCAAGGGGGGGGAATCAGCCCTGCATTAGTGTAGCGACACCCGTCTTGGCCCGTTGGTGAAGAAATCGACCGCTGCCCAAGGGGAAGAGTTCTGACAAACCTTTTAGTTTCAGGAAGATATTGATTCTCTATTCTGACATGGAGAAAAAGAAGATCCTTTGTGCAACAGGTTTTATGCTCACAGTAGCTATTGTTGGGATAACCACATGGTTTGTGGAGGATGTGACTCCTGCTCGAGAGTTACTTGTGTTGACCACTCCAGTGCCTGCGGAGCACTACTTCTATACCCTTCCGTATCAAGAATTGAAGCATCGTCAGTCTTATTTGAATAACACTTTCATCCAGATGTTGCATCATACCCACGTTGCCACGAATGCTACGAACTGTTGGATATGTGGTATGATGCCAGCTCATCAGAAGAAAGGAGGAACGCCATTCATACCTCTTCCTTTCTCTCATAATGGCTCTTGTAGAGCATGGTACACTTTGCTTTTTGCCACTCGGAAACCCACAGTGGGACGATTACTCTTCAGACTCAATAAAGAATGTCATCAGGATAAAGATGGATATCCGCAAGCGAATGGGACAATTTGGGAATGGGAAGAGTATCGACCAGACAATGAATCGATTCCATATGTTTTCACGAACACCAGAGACACTGTGGGAAAAGACAAATTTGTGATTCAAGTGGCACAAGCTCAAGCAGACCTGTGTGTCCAAAGTGTGGGTTATATTCCTGTTGGTGTTAGCGATTGTATTACCATATTAAACATCGATGGGTTGAATAACAGTACCTTCTTAGCATCCCATAATACATACTTCGTATGCGGAAATAAAGGTTATTACCGTTTGCCAGCCGGTTGGTCCGGAGTATGTTATGTAGCATTTTTGTTGCCTCCTGTATTTCTGGCACCTGCATCCTATCATAAGGATTTAAAGTTGTTAAATAATGTGACTGTAAATAGGTATAAACGTACTCTATCAATTGATGACGTGGACCAGACTGACACCAGTTTGCAGCAGTATATTGATTTTAATTTAGGATTGTTTTTCTTCGTTGGAGCTGCCCTAAATAGCAGGAAAGTTCGAAGATTAACAAGAGTGGTAGAGGCTGTGACAAACCAAACCGCTGCTGCTCTTGGGAATCTTACGGAAGAATTACAGATTACCAGAATTGTTGCATTGCAGAATCGTATGGTGTTAGATGTTATGTTAGCTGATCGAGGTGGAGCTTGTAAAATTATCGGAAGTAGTTGCTGTGTGTTTATTCCTGACCACACACCGTCAATCTATAATGCAATCAACAGGTTGCATAAAATTGCAGCTGAAATCCATACAGAAAACGGCACTTGGTCCTTTTCTGGATGGTTCTGGGCATTGATCACTGCTTGGGGTTGGAAGGTTTTAACTGGTCTCTGTATAATTATAGCAGTTCTGTTTTCTTGCTGCATCTGTGTCCAATGTGGTCCCTTGCTCTGTTCCTTATGTGTATCATTCTGTATCCCCGATAAGAAAGCTATTGCCGATGTCACTTATCAGAAACGTTTAGCTAAGGAAGTAGAAGAGATGATGATAATTGATATATACGATGATTATCCTAACAAACCGGATGTCTTCAGTAAATGCTGAAAGGGTCGTCTGTTGTAAATTGCAAATACGATGTGATTAAGCATTTACTAAAGACATGAATTCTCCTGCCTTACACATGTCTCTTTCGTTATGTTGACTGAAGTTTGGACTCCATTTTGTATTGTCATGTGTCCACGTGCGCAACACGAGGAGAGTCCTATCTTTGTGTTAGTTGCTCTTGTAATCTGCCTAGTAACAGTCTATAAATAGTTTCTTTGTCCGTCTGGCGCATGCCCAGACTTGACCACATCTGTTATCAGTTAGTCCTTGCTTGACCATGTTTTCGCGGGCTTAAGGAGTATGTCAGCTCCGCCCACATATTGATCTTGTATTGAAAATGTCCATAAAAGGTAACATTCTTCGCCTCATGTTGTATCCTCCCACTTATGAGCCCCTCTGTTGTGTATAAAAGGGGACCGTGTACGAAAGTTCTTTGTGCTACTCTATGCAATACTGAATGGTATTGTATGGATTGTAGGACCACCCTTAAGGGTTAATAAACGCTGTCTTTGTACTTTGCAGTTTCCGTGCCAACTTCCTTATAGATTCCATTACAGGAGAGCGAACCCTTGCGTCCTGCGGGCCTAGCTGGGGCCTGTATTCATCAGTGGCGAGTGCTGTTCCCTCGAGAAAACACTACACGCAGCACCGGGCTTGGCGTCTTGCATCGACCGGACCCGGTTCTCCTTCCTATGCAGCTCAGTTGCCTCCTCATCAGGGGTGGCGGTGCATGCACAACAGCCATTTGACTTTGCCTCTCTGCCTCTCCTGGCCCAGACACAACATAATGCGACCTTCCTTGGGCCACAACAGCACACGCGCCCGAACTGTCTCCGAGAGCCCTTTCTGATCATCCATGGGTGCATCCAGCCCTACATAGCTAGGTCCCCGCTGGTACTCACTGACCATACACTTGGGAGACAAGGTTGGCCCATCACTCTGAATGACATTGTGCCACAGTGGCTCTATCTTACCCAACCTTTGGCTGCTGAAACTGGAGACACGGGGACGTTGAACATGTCGTCTGCCAAGGGCAGGAAAGATAAGTCGGCTACCAGAGAAAAATTGCTTAAAGTCCTCTTTGCTAGAGCACAAAAAGGGGGGTCCAACAGTCCGGAGCGGCCGGGCCCTACATCGCAGATGGTGGACTCAGCGGAGGCAGCAGTGACACAGGCCTTCTTGGAATCTCTATTCGCCGCATTGTGCGACGACCTTCAAACTGTGAAACATGATCTCACAGCAGAAATCAAAGACATTCGCAAGGATGTGGACAACATAGGGGAAAGAGTGGCGACTCTGGAAGACAGGAGTGATTCCCGGGACTCCGAATTGGCAGCTCTGCAGCAGGAGGTAATCTGCATACATGAGCAGCAGGTGGATGTGCAATCTCACCTAGAAGACCTCGAGAACCGCTCCCGTCGCCACAACATCAGGTTTCGAGGGGTGGGCACTAACGAAGAAGCCGGTGACATTTTCACATACGTGCGAGAACTCTTCAACCACATCCTGGGCAACCCACTGGACACTCTGCTGAAGCTAGATCGGGCGCACAGAGTAGGTCCACCCAGAGCGGCGATGGCACCCCCTGCGGACATATTGGTCTGTGTCCAGGACTTCCACACTAAGGAAGAAATCTTTGCCAAAGCTCGCTCACTACAACAAATCTCCTTTCACAACCAGACGCCCACCCTCTATCATGATCTTGCAGCCATCACGCTCCAGAAATGCAAATCCTTCCGGCCTATCACTGAGGTCCTCCGCCAACCCAACATCTCCTACCCCTGGGGACACCTGTTCCACCTTGTGTTCCGGCACATTGGCAAACTGTTTCAGCTTTGCTCCTCGTCTGAAGCCAGCAAGCTTTTGGGATCCCTCTTCCGGAAGACACAGATGATGGAGGACATTCGGATCAGGGGTCCAATGATGGTAGACCGCGATGGAGACAACAGAGATGACAACGTCGTGTCCACCGTCCAGATCCCATGGTGATCAGGAAGGAGAAACAAGCTGCCCTGGAGGCCCTGGCTAAGGAGTCCACTATGTGATTGAACCTGGTTATTTTGATGTATCCTTTCTTTAATACCATTGGGGTGGGGGGGAAGGGGCTGATGGTGGCCACAGGATCACCCAACGGACTCCTCCTCTGCTCATCCTCGGATGACGGACTATATTCGAACATTGGACTCTTTTCGGTGCCCGTTGCGCCTTGTGGGGTTTTCTTCCTATTCTTAGTTTTTAGGTCTCGCTGAGCCCAGCGCATGCTCTGGCTCGGAGAGACATTTTGTATGTGAGTTTTCAAAGTGCTGCTGGCTGGCCTAGCGCTTGCGTTCACGCGACTGTGCACACGCGCAGTCGGCCGCCAGCAGCACTTTGAAAACTCGTGCGTCATCGCGATCACTTTCGCTTTCAGAGCGATCGCGATGACGCACGCTATCAATGCTTGTTTAGACCAGTTGCCATCTTGCTTTGGGCATTATGTATGTTGTCACACATCCCACTTCATATAACAAAGTCCAATTGGGTGTCTGTTGGCACCACCAGAGCTGCCCCTTCTCTTAGGCCTTCAATATTTAATGTTTAATGTTCATATCTTGTGTCAGCATTTGCGGCCATTTTCCGTCCATCTTTGTAAATTTCACGAGATATCCCCGATTTTTGCGTCGGTAGCATCCTTTGCATTATGCTTCAGTGGCGCTCCCTGCTCTTGGGTTGCTCCGCCGTTATTATACACTCTAAGATGGCCGCTGTGAATCCATGGATCCGTGTACGTTTTTCGTCACGCATTATTACGTGCATGATCACCTGACATACATGGGACCGCACTGTCTTCTGTTTAAAAATGCCTTGCTCGCCATAGGTTCCTGTTACGAGCCACTTCATCCGTCGCGGTCAGACCGACATCCGTGCTGCCCGCTGGGACCCGTTTCTCGTTAAGGGTAAGGGACTCTGCACAGTTATTCTATCTGGACACCTGCTGTTTGGCCTAACGTCCATTTCAGCTTTCCATCATGTTTTATACACCTTGCAGCTTGGGACATATAGGTAGTCCGTTTTTGAAGGCTTGTTGTTAGACTCCATCGGCGGGTTTATTGTTATTCTCTAAAACCGCTTATCATGTCCCATTCCTCAGAACTTTATTGTTGTTTTTTTTGCATCCGCTATTCCACAGATCCTTTCATCTTCATTCAAGCATCCAAGGGAATGGCAGCTCGCCCACTTTAAATATCACGAGCAATATTAAGTTATAACCTTCGGGTTCAAATATACCCTCGCTCTTATTTCTCAGTGTAAACTAACTAGACACATGGGTTTCCTTACATCAGCTCCGGTCTGTTTGGTTTTTAAAGTATCTGCAGGACCCTTGCAACCTGACACATCACATCCCATTTGGCCTCTCCAGTGACCTTTAATCATCACCGCGCTCCTTTCTTCGACTTGGGTAAGCAGCCAGACATGCTTTTTTTTTCTTTTCATAAATTGTCTCCCTTGGTAATCCTTGTCCAGATTCTCCCACCACCCTCCCATAGGGTAGTATGTCCTGTTCAGATACCTTCTTAACAATGACTGTATTTTGCCATCCTGAACACCACATGCTCATTCAGTTCCCGTTGTTGGTTCATTCGAGAGAATTGCGTTCCATACATTAGAGTCTCACTCTCTCACTCTCACTGACAATCTCACAGACTCTCACTCTTTTACACTCTCACTCACACTGACTCACTCACACTGACTCTCACTGACTCACTGACTCTCTCACACTGACTCACTCTCACTGACAGACTCTCCCACTCTCTCACTCTCCCACTCTCTCACTTTCTCTCAGTGACACTCACTGACAGACTCACTCACTCTCACTGACAGACACTCACTGACTCACTCTCACTGACAGACTCTCACTGACTCACTCTCCCACTCTCTCTCACTGACTGACTGACTCATTCTCACTGACAGACTCTCACTGATAAACTCTCACTGACAGACTCTTCCACTCTCTCTCACTGACTGACTCACCCACTCTTTCTCACTGACTGACTGACTCTCCCACTCTCACCGACTGACTGACTCACTCTCACTAACTGACTCACTCTCACTCACTGACAGACTCACTCTCACTCACTGACAGACTGACTCACTCACTGACTCTCACTGACTCACTCTCACTGACTCTCCCCCTCTCTCACTGACTCTCTCTCACTGACTCTCTCTCACTGACTCACTCTCACTGACAGACTCTCACTAACTGACTCTCCTACTCTCTCACTAACTGACTCGCAAAACTCTCTCACTGACTGACTCACTCACTCATTGTGTTGTAGTGTAATTGCCCTCATCTAGTGCTTCATGCTACTGACGAGGCGCTGAAGCACAGTTAACAAACATTGGCATAGCCAATAGGTCTCACCTCTGGGACCTTGTAAGTAAAAAAAGAGAAAAAAAAACCTTTACTTTTACTGCTTCCTAAATACGAAGTAAATGTTAACGTGAAGTCTTATACTTCAGTTTTTTTTTACTTACAAGGTAAGTTTTTTAAGCAAACTGTCGACAGTTGTGATAAAACACAAGCAAGCCACCCCGCCCTCTTTGTAAAGTAAATCTTCTCAACTCTGGGCAGCCCCCTTCCCCAATACATTTAATCTCCTACTTACTGCAAACATCCACCCACCACCCCCACCTCAGCACAATGCTCCACATGAGCACAAATGTGCCGGCGCACTCCACTGCTGCCCAGTGAGCTCTCCATTCAGTTATGGCCGGCAAAACGTGCGGGTGGGTTCGCGGGGGGTAGTTAAGTGGCCATACATTTTTAAAAAATGTACCTTTCTCCAGCTCCACCATCATGCGCTGCCGCCTCAGCTCCTGGCCTCTTGCTGCTCCTGGGTTTTAGGCATCCTCCCTCCTCCTGCTCCCCTAAGCCAATCACAATGCTGCAATGGCAGCGTTGTGATTGGTGAGGTGCAGGGGAGAGCGCCCCGGCCACGCCATTTTCTCCTACATAGAGAACAAGCATTGGCATAGCCAATAGGTCTCAACTTTGGGACCTTATAAGTGTTTAGCCATGCAACAGTTGATGTTGTTGCACCAAGGATATTGTGCTGGATAACTAAACATTTATAAGGGCCCAAAGGCGAGACCTCTTGGCTATGCCAATGCTTGTTTACATTTGGGGTCTCATTCTAATCCTTTTCTTCCTCACTCTCTCTCTCTCTCTTCTTTCTACCTCAGGGGTGCCCCCAGTCCTAAGGCGTTGCTACTTCTTAGTCACTGTGTTGCCACTGCGTGCAGCTCCTTACAGGCCCACGTCGGGTCCTTGCTTTGCAGGGGCTCATAATTGGCGTTATTTACCACCACGAGGATTGGATGCCATCATCCTCAGTTAAGATCCTCACCTTCAATGTGAGGGGCCTTAATAATCCTGTCAAGCGGAGGGCACTCCTCTCTTATCTGGAGAGCACAGGGGAGGATATTTGCCTCCTTCAGGAGACACATCTACTCTCCAAGGACTGTCACAGGCTCCGGTCCCGCTCCTTCCCAACCCAATTCTTCTCCTCTAGACCCACCAAGACAGCTGGGGTGGCCATACTAGTCTCGAAAAGCTTCCAAGGGAGGGTGGCGCAGAAAGGGGTTGAAATACGGGGTAGGCTTCTCACGCACCAATTTCTTATAAGGCGACACAATTTGACAGTAGGGTCTACCTACTCACCTAATGAGGGTCAGGAACGGTTCTTACATGAGGCACTTACCAAGGCAATTGCTACTCAGGATCATCATATTTTGCTTGGGGGTGACTTTAACTTGGTGTTTGACAATGACCTAGATCGCTCAGCACAGCGTACTAGCCAGGTTGGTGCCCTCTCCTCAGCAGGGCTCACCAGATTCCATGATCTAGGCCTCGCGGACTTGAAGCGACAACACCACCCTGGAGCACGAGAATTCTCATTCTACTCTAATGCACATAAAACATACGCTAGACTAGATTACTTCCTGGGTTCCAAGCCTATTCAAGAAGCCACGCTCTCAAACTGACATACTAGTGGCGACTCTGTCTGATCACTCCCCGGAGGTAATTACCTTAGCTCTCCCACAGACACAGCACCCGACCAGACACTGGTGATTACGAGACACTCGCTTACAATGGCCGGACACAGTCGCGCAGCTACAGCGAGCGTGAGACGACTATTTGTTACACAACGACAACCCAGACACAGCCCTTTCCACCAGATGGGTGGCCCTTAAGGCAGTAATCAGGGGTGAAATCATAGCCATGTCCACCGCTGACAACGTGAAGCGTAAAAGGAAGAGGGAGGAATTGACCCTTAAAGTGCGAGAACGGAACAGATGCACCAACGCACAGGGGCCCCAAGAGCTTGGAGACAGCTAACCGCGGTTAGGGTGCAGATGGCCGCCCTTGATCGTGATAAGGTGGAATATGCTACGATGCGCCTACGACATTCCTTCTATGTGGGAGGGAACAAATGCGGGTGGTTGCTTGCGCACAAGTTGAGGGAAGTTCGTCAGCGAGAATGGGCTCGGGAGATTAGGGATCACTCAGGGGCACTATGTACGGACGACGCAATCATTGCTGAGACATGTCGCGATTTCTACGTGCAGCTATATGATGAGCAACCCTTGGAGAGGGTGGAAATTGATGCATACCTAGGTCAGGCTCGCCTACCCGCCTTAACATCGGAACAGGCGACTCACATAGAGAGAGAGAGATTAGACCGGAAGAGGTCATAGCTGCCATCTCCCACTTGAAATTGGGCAAGTCGCCCGGCCCTGACGGTTACACCGCGGCCTTTTATAAGCACTTCTGTTCAACGCTTGCCCCCTGCTTACCCGGCTCATTAATTCTTTCGCCGAACCTGGGGTGATCCCCTCATCCATGTTGGAGGCGGTGGTTGCCATTATCCCCAAGCCAGGGAAAGATAGAACGTCCTGTGGGTCCTACCGGCCCATTTCGCTCCATAACATTGACCTGAAGTTGTACACCGGGATTCTGGCCGCCCGGCTCGGCCCTTACATGCAGGGGCTGGTGGACCCCGATCAGGCCAGATTCATTCCGCAGAGGCAAACGAGTGATAACACTAAGCAAGTCACGCATCTAATAGAAAAGGCTTCCCGCATTCCTGGAGAATACATGCTCCTAACGGTAGATGCGGAGAAGGCCTTCGACCGCGTCCATTGCCCATATCTCAAACAGGCACGGATACGTGCCGGCATCAGAGATAAAATGTGGACGCACATCTTTAATTGCTATCGCTCCCCCACAGTGACTGTCTGAGTCAACGGCCATACATCTGCACCCTTCCCTATTTTGTAGAGGTACGAGACAGGGGTGCCCTTTGGCACCCCTGCTCTTTGCTCTCTACATGGAACCTTTGGCGCAGAGGGTTCGGGACCATCCCTTGATTACGGGTATCCGCTTCGGAGGGGAAACGCATACTATAAGCCTCTTTGCGGACAACGTGCTGGCCACCCTCACGAATCCTCCGACCCCTTTGGGGAGCTTTTTGGAGGAACTAGAGACTTTGGCGAGAGCCTCCGGCTTCAAGGTTAACCTGTCAAAACTATGGGGTTGAACCTGTCCCTGCCACCAGCGGAGCTGTTGGACCTTCATGCTCGCCACCCCCTGCAGTGGTCCGATGAGACTGTCCCCTACCTGGGCATACAACTGGCCCGACCTTGCAGGCCATGAGAAAGGTCAATTACTTCCTCCTACACGCACATATCCGCTCTGCGCTTCAGAGATGGAGACACTACCCGATATCATGGCTGGGACGCGTCGCGGCCATTAAAAAGGCAATCCTCCCCAAGATCCTGTACCTCTTCCAGACCCTCCCCCTGCCACCTTCCACCGGCTGGTTACAAAAGGTGCAGTCCGACCTCTCTCTCTTCATTTGGCAGGGATGTAAGCCGAGAATGAAACGGTTAGTGAGTTTCCTTCCACCTCATGAAGGAGGCCTCGGGGTTCCAGACCTCACGCTCTACTACAACACTATGCAGCTTCGATACCTGGTCGAATGGAGAAGAGCAAAATCTGAGAAACACTGGCTTTTTCAGGACCAGTCCCTTTCTGCCGAAGCCTCAACGCCCACCCAACCTATACGCTTCTCAAGTGACACGTGCAACCCTTAAAGTCTGGGACCAGACTAACACACATCACACCCTCACTACTTTCCCTTCCCCGCTCACCTCCCTCTTCGATAATCCGGGCTTTATCCCCGGGGTGGGTTCACAGACCTTTCCACTATGGAGAGAAGCTGGTTGCCGAGCTCTAGGCCTACTTTTTGAAAAAAGTGAGATCATCCCCTTCTCGCAACTCAGGACCGATTATGGCCTCCCAGAATTGGAACGCATGCGCTATCTCCGGGTCTTACACTGGGCCATGCACCCGATAACCGAGCGCAGGCGTCTCGGCTCCTCACCCATTACAAGCGATGATAGCTTATCACGTGGACCTCTGACAAGAAGCTGATCTCGGACTTATATAAACTACTCTTGTCCAGATACATTCACACTTACCACGCAGGGCGGGCGGGCACGATGGGAGAGAGACCTGGGGTGAGACCTTAGCGCCAAGGAATGGGACGGTGCATGTCACAGGGCGCGCCAGACAGCTACACATGTAGGCCTAACTGAAACATTCACCAAGCTTGTATACCACTGGTACTACACTCCGGAGCGGCTTCACCAGGCCAACCCTACACATAGTCCTGACTGGTGGAGAGGCTTTGGGAAGAGGGGCACACTGGTTCACCTCCTATGGGAATGCGAACACATTCAAACTTACTGGATGCATGTACTCGACGAGGTTGATAAATATTTGGACACGGAACTCCCCAGGTTTCCCACATACATATTTCTGGGAGCGCCAAACCCGCTCACCTACCCCTTGAAATCCAGAAGTGGAAAACAGATAGCCATTGCCCTAGGCACGGCCATCCAGAACATATTGATGCATTGGAAGACCCCCCGAATTCCCGCGCACACAGGGTGGTACCAGCGATTGTGGCACGTTCTGGGGATGGAAAAAATCTCTCATACCCTGGCTGGCAAGGGCTTCTCCTTTAGCGACCTCTGGCAACCTTTCCTAGCCCTATTAGCTCCACAATTTCGGGAGTTGTATTGCCCCAAGTACCTACGCCTTTTACACCTTACTACATCGGACTACATAAGTTACCCCTACCTTATCTAAGACGATCCGCCCTACGCAGTGCCGTTCAGAATCAATGAACCGGTGGGGGGGTTGGAGCGTGGCTTCTTCTCTCTGCATCGCCTTCCTTTTTTTCCTCTCTTCTTCTCTATCTGGGTGGTGGGCGGGAATACATTTGTCAGGTGGGGTTTTCATATTTTGATGAACTTATTAGCAGATCTGGTGGAGCCTGTGTGGTCCGACCTTGGAACACTTATTTTTTGTGTTCCTTAATAATAAAAAGATTTAAACCTAAATGAAGATCTTTAGTTGGCAGTGGTATACACCCAGTCCATGTAGGGACCCTTCCTTCTAGTCAGGGTAAGGGAGTTACACACCCATGATAACCCCTGCTCACCCCCTTGGTAGCATGGCACGAGCAATGAGGCCTATCTCAGAGGCACCATGTAAAGCATTTGTACATAAAACACACAGTCAAAACACTACAAATGGGCACCACACCAGTTTAGAAAAATAACCAATATATATCTAAACCTAACAAGATCAAAACAACAAAAATCCAACACACATAGGCAAATATATGACTTTTTAAAGGTTTAAGCAAGTTAATCCATAGAACTATATGGACGCATTGGTTTTAGCACAAAGTACCTTTGATGCTGCAAAACAGGAGATAAAAAAAAGATCCAGAGGAGGGAAGTGTCAGAAAACACAAGCGATGCGTCGATTCTTGAAGGCATCAGCTCTGTTGCCCGCAGGAGAAGTGTTGCGTCGATTCCTTACTGCGTGGAGAAGCGATATGTCAAATTCGCTGAAGACTTAGTGCACAGGTACGATGTGTGGAAAATCCAGACGCGTTTGGTCAATTTGGTGGTGAAACAGGTGCTGCGTCAATTTTTTTCAGCTTTGGGCAGGTGATGCATCGATTCCAATACAAAACCGGTTACGAAAAGGGTCTTAGGGACGTTTTAAAGACCTGCGCGGATTAATCCCCACTCTATATATGACAAAACACAAAATCCGCGGGTCTCATTAAGCGTACAGACAGTGCACTAAGCACAACAACAGGGAAAAAAGACAAGCTAAGGAAGTCCTATTTAAGAGGACGGAATCCCATCACCCACCGAAGTGGCATGCTTCATCATCTGGGATCTCCTCTTGGCTGCAAGCCTAGTGCAGCCAAGGAGCTACAACTCCTTGCATGTGTTAGGAGGAGCTCACGGATGTTTTAGTGCGATCCAGTGGCTAGATCTCTTAAGATCAATGGAGCATGAAAACAATGTGAGTGAAAATGCATTATGCAGTGTGTGAAGTGGAAGGATACAATTGGCTACCATGAGAAAACATTTTTCATTAGATATCTCGTGGTGTCAAGGGTTAAAAAGCAGTGTAAGCTCAGTCTGAAAAAAATTTGCGAGCGGGCTTGTCAAAAAATAAGAGGGTCTACATGTTTCAGCCAATCATGATGATGTATTGATCATGACCTTCCTCAGGACCTAGTTATTACTACTACTGCAAACAAAATATGCGTAAGTGAATAATTTCACGGAAAATACAAATATTATTGAAATGATACAACCAACTTTCACCTGTGTAATACTTATTGGTAGGCACTCCAGGGATATTTGGTAGACACCTGTTGAGAAAGAGAGAGAAAAGAAACAGCTGTATACTTTGAACAATACAAAGTCAACTCGAATAATCGTGCACATGTACTGTCTGTACTAATAAAGACATCTTCAATCAATGAAATGTTCAACACATACTTTAGAGTTATACTGAAAATCAAGCTTGCAAATCCCTCACCCATAAGCCTTCGGGAGGACTGCTCACCGCTCCTGGTAACAACTCAGGGCGTGAGGTAATGCTCTGTAAACAATAAAAACAGAGGAAATTTAAAAAAAGGAAGAAATTCCTGTTTAGGAAAGAACAACGTTGGGTTTTTAAACTCCGCAGTGATTCTGACGGGCTTAACGACGATATTCCTCGGACCTTGGTGTGAAACTGTTCTGTTGAAATCCATACACCTGCTGTTCTATCAACCTTGTGTCCAACCACAACCTTAGTATATGTGCCTAAGGAGACTATTCTTATTAACAATGTGGTATGTGTCCCTGCTCACAATAAACATCAGACAAGTGGAAGCGAAGGATTGGGGTGCTGATGGTGAAGGACTGGGTTATTCTAAGACCCAGCGGTGCCAGGGAACAACACCTGAAACCTTCGTGGGTTACCTGTTCTGGCGTACCAAACACAGAGACACGGGACACTTCCAGCGACGTCAGAGATCAGCGTTTATTTACTGCAGGGATACAGAGGTCACAAGAAGTACACAACGTGTAGGTTCTCGGAGACTGCTTCAAATTGCAAAAGTGGATCGCTCCTTTTATACACGTTTTTCCCATAGAACAGTATGGTGAACAAAGATTACAACTCAGTTCCCACAATAAACTTCAAAAGAGTCGCGTTCCTGTTTCAGGAGGCCGGAACATAATTACAACAGTATTGCCAGTTCCCAACTGTAAAAACATACCTTCTCTGCAATAAAACACATTCCATCCTGACCGTAAACACATTAGGAGAAGGGACAAAAACAGATGCAAAGAAAGGACAAGGATGCACAACAGATTAGAGAAGAGTGTTAGGAGTAGTAAAGGAAACTTGATAACGGGATCAGAGACCCCGTGTCTAATGTATGCATGACTGAAACAATAGACCGGCACAGCAAGATGAGCCTTGAGCGGGGCCATCTGCCTTCGTCGTGTCATTTCCCTCGTCATAAAAGTCATACTCAAAGGAACACGTGTCCCTCGTGTAAGCTTGGGAGTCCCAGGGTCACGAAGCGGACAGAGTCCGTTCGCTGGCTACTTGAGGGCAAGAAACAAAATGGATGCCGTATCTAAAATGGAACCCGAGGGTTCAGATGAACAAACCCAAAAATAAGACGAACCATACGTGGTTGCGTAGCGAAACTGCGTACACCCACTATACTCGTCATTTGCGGTTCGTAGATACCCAACTCATCCATATTCGTCACCACTCAAAAGTGTCGTTCCGTCCCACACGGAACCTCAGACGCTCCTTTTGCCCTCATGTAGGCAAGCATTAGTCAAGATCGGAATCTATTTCAATATTCATCAGATCGTTCAGTTGCTGCTGGAACATCATTCTATTCATCAACGTCTCCTTGGTAACAGATGGCCGTCTTATACACGTTGTAGCACATAGGCCACATAAGACAGGACCACACTGTACACAAAGACAACACGTGAACAGAAACGTTACAACAACCCCTACGATCATCAGAATCTTCCAACCCCAAGATGACATCAGGCCCCAAAACCATCCTAGAAGCGTCCAATTACCTTCGTCCACGTGTATGGACTCGGAAATCTTGTGCAACTTCGAGATGGCTTGGTAGACAGTTGGAGCATTGTCAGGAATAAAAATGCAACAACTCGAATGGATAACTTTACACACACCACCTCTATCTGCGAGAACAACATCTAGAACCATACGGTTCTGCAACGTCATGAGTCTATCCGCCTGAAGTTCAGCTGTTAAATTACCAAGGGCACTTGCAGTAATATTAGCAGTCGACTCAACTACACGTGTCAACTGTCTTAGGTTCCTACTATTAACCATAGGTCCCCAAAACGGCAAGAAACCCTTAAAGAAGTCTCCTGCTTCTTGACCGGCAGTATCCTCTTTGCTAATAACGCCTCTCACAACTCTAGTTTTGTGATAATCTGAGGCGACAGTGAAAGTCGGTGGTAAAAGATTCGCAATATAACAGGTACCCGAAAAATCACGGGGTAACCATGTATATGCGCGTTCATAACATACAAAATAAGTGCCCTTAGCGGTCAGAAAAACAGGGGAAGAGAGCATCGGCAGAACATACGTGTCAGTGCAAGCACTGTTCCCAAGTTGTGCTCTCGGATTTCGACCCAAACCTTTCAAGCAGAAATTACCGAGGTGTGGTACAATCCATATTGGGGACGAGCTCTTAAGCTGTCTATCACCCACTTACGTACTATACTCAGCCTCGCTCAGATCCTTATAAGCCTGTACCTCTTCATTTGGGATAAGCGATGCATCAAAAACATCTCTATCTAAATCCGCTATCGCTATCGCCAAAGGTTTGTGATACGGCCCAGGACCAAAATTGGCAGAACGTGGCTCTCGACTGGGGTAGGAATCTAGTGCACTACGGAACATAGTTTGGAATGCTCGAGCCGAACCCTGGGAGCTGTAAGGAAGGACCAAATATGGAATGCCCCTATCCATGGTATGTGGCATTAACCCACACACCCAACAATTGGTAGTATTCATCACCAACTGATGCTGATGTAGAAGTTGAACAAAGGAGTTATTCATAAATTCCGCACGCCTAACCTGTTCATGTTGAGGCAGAGGATGAAAAGAATGTGGGGAAACAGTGGTGAGGAAGCTTAGTTTAGGAGAAAATGTAGGTGAAACAGAAGGTAATAACAATTGTACTCCAAAATACACTCTACCCACCAATAACATAGATACGGTCAGGAACAGTAGGAACACCTGAAACAAAAAACATTTTGTACGTACAACTCTTCTTAATTCTGATCTCTGCGCCGACATCCTTTCTACTTCCAACAGCTTAGAGAATGCCATCCTCTACAAACCGTCCGTGACGTACTTGACGCACTTCGTTCTGAGTAGCGATTATCAATCCCCAGGAGTTCCCAGGAATCGACAAAAGTAACCGACCTAGCGTCAGAAACCTGCTAAACAGAAAGGAGTACCCGCACGGCCCTACGGTGACCCGGATGGAGAGGTTTCCTCGAAAAGTTCAGTGTTATTACAAATCTCTTAGCCGTGGGACAGCACATAAAAACTCAAAAAGAAAGGATATAATTGTCCATAATGTTCATAACATCAAAAAGCAAATATACAACTAATTTTTATTAGTCCTTGAACGAAGAAAGTATCGACTTCTTCCAGGTCGCTCTACAAACAATTGTTCAGCTGGCGCAACAGTATTCGATGAAGTGGACAACGAGTCAGACCTTGGGCTCTCTGCTACCGATGACTCCACATGTGGGTTTGGCAGTGACAAATCATTCCCCACAGGTTGAGCGTCGCTAAACGGCACAAAGTGTAAAGGAGTCTCAGTTTCTGTTGCCGAAATCCCAGTCCTCACCCAACCATCCGTTGGTAAGGGGATCGGTACCTTTTTCGTGTGGCTGGCGTGTACCCAGTTCTTCCGGCCCTCCAGTCGAACCGCAGTCCTCGTTGTCAACAAGACTTGAAAGGGTCCTACAAATCTTGGCTCCAAGTTACGTTTCCGACCGAAATTTCGGGTAACAACCCAGTCGCCTGGCCGGAGCTGGTGTCCAGGACCCTCTGTCTGCGCCGGTAGAGCTTCAAAGACCTGTTGATGGATTAACCGTAGTTTAGTGGTCAAATCATGCAGGTAATCAATTAACATTGGATACTCAAGACTATCAAAAGCCCTTGGTCTCGGGACCCCCCAAATATTCGCAGGGCGGCCGAACACAATCTCATATGGGCTAAGCCCTACTCGAGAGTGTACGGTCGCTCTGGTCGATAGGAGAGCCAGAGGCAAGGCATCAGGCCATGATAGACCAGTCGTAGCTTGAATCTTGGCGAGTTTTAGTTTTAGGGTACCATTGTACCCTTCAACCAAACCCGCTGCCTGAGGATGATTAGCACTATGGAATTTTTGACGAATTCCAAGACCCTTACACACACTCTGCATTACACTTCCCACAAACTCGCTTCCATTATCCGACCACACGATCCGTGGCATTCCGTACCGAGGAAAGTATTCCTTCAGCAGGATTTTTGCTGTGGACAGGGCAGTGTTATCCTTAAGAGGATAGGCCTCAATCCATCTGGAGAACGCAGAAACCACAACCAAAACGTACTTCAAGTTATTGCATCTCTCCATATGGATAAAGTCCAGCTGGATAACCTCAAAGGGACAAACAGAAGGAGCAAAATGACCAGGTGGAGTGGGGGTGCCCTTGCCAGGATTGTGCATCAAACACACCATACAATTCTTAACCACTCTCTCGGCACATTTAGCAATACCCTCATTCCTCCATACAGGGGACAAGAACCTACATATTCCTTTCGCACTGATATGTGACAACCCATGAGCCATCGTCACAACAGCTAATACGTACGCATCTGGTAACATCCACCTCTGACATTCCGTCAGGTCAACCCAACATCCATGCATGTCCAACTTTCCCGTACTTTCTTTCCACTTAGTCTTTTCAGCTTTAGTAGCTTCGTTCTGAATTGCTTTCACACTCTCAATAGTATTTTCACACATACCAGTCTCCGTCGCCCACCTCACTGAACTTGTGACATACATTCGGGTCGCAAGATCCTTAGCCGTTTCCTTAGCAATCTCATCCGCAAACGCATTACCACGACCAACATCATCCGTCACTTTCCGATGTGCACTACATTTAACAATCGCCACTTGTTTAGGCAGTGTAAGTGCATCCAAAAGGTCATTCACGAGCTGCCCATGCTGAATCTTCGTACCATGCGATGTCATAAATCCTCTTTCTCTCCACAGTCTTCCAAAGTTATGCGCAACACCGAATGCGTACTGACTGTCGGTAAACACATTCACTCGCTTTCCTTTAGACAAAACACACGCTCTTGTCAATGCAATCAACTCTGCAGCTTGTGCTGAATTCTGATTCAATCTCGCAGTTTCCACAACCGTGCTCAACGTCACTACAGCATACGCAGTCGTCACATCGCCATTCGGCAATTTAAAGCACGAGCCATCCACATACAAAGTACCATCGTGATCTGTCAAGGGAGTGTTTTTCAGGTCCACACGACCTTTTGTTTCTTCCTCAGTTCGTAAATAACAATCATGTGGTGGCACATCATCTGATTCCATATTAATCGGCAACAATGTCGCCGGATTCAGTACATTACAACGTTTGATCTGTATATGACTTGCCAAAAGGGTCAGCTCGTACCCAGACAACCTTGCACTCGTCAGATGTTGAGTCTTTGTCCGATTCAAAAGAGTATCAACTGCATGCGGAACCATCACCATGAGCATATTATCCATAACAAGACCTGCGGACTGCCGAATAGACGCCGCTGCTGCCGCTGTCGCCCTCAAGCAACTTGGCAACGCTCTAGCTACCGGGTCTAAGGTCGAGGAAAAATATGCACACGGGCGCTGCTTGCCACCAAATTGTTGCGTTAAAACACTCAACGCACAACCTTCCCTCTCGTGAACGTATAATGTGAATGGCTTGCTGTAATCAGGAGTACCTAACACGGGAGCCGAACACAGTGCATCACGTAGTTCAGAAAAACTTTTCTGACATTCCTCCGTCCATGGCAAAGGAGTCGAAACGTCCTTACACGTGAGAGCTATCAATGGCTTCGCTAACAGTGAAAAATTCGGAATCCACTGTCTGCAGTATGACGTGATACCTAAAAAGGCACGCACATCTCTCTGGGTTGTTGGCACAGTCATTCGAGCAATTGCTGCGATTCTTTCAGGGGTCAACCTTCTTCCCGCCTTTGACAATAAGTGACCTAAGTAGGTAACTTCTTGACAACAATATTGCAATTTAGAAGGTGACACTTTGTGGTGTAAGTCACAGAGATGCTGTAACAGTGACACAGTAGCAGTCTTGCAAACTTGTTCAGTATCTGCAGCTACCAACAGATCGTCGACGTACTGAATCAAAGCCGCACCAGTCGGCAGCACAAATGCATCTAGTTGACTCTTAAGAGCTTGGCTGTATATCGATGGGCTCTCACAGTAGCCTTGAGGTGCGCGTTTGAACCGGAAACTGCGACCTCCTAACGAAAATCCGAACAAATCACGACTTTCCTCAGCAATCGGAATGCTAAAGAACGCATTCTTCAGATCGATTACCGAGAACCATGATGCAGAGGCTGGAATCAGAGTCAGTAAAGCTGTAATGTCTGGAACCACAGGAAACTGCGGGACAACTATTTTATTTACTTCCCGTAAGTCAATAACTAGACGGTACACGGGAGGCTTGGACGGATCGGTTCGTTTCAGAATAGGCAACACGGGACTATTACACACGTTACCTCGTGTCTCCTCGATAACATCTTTACCGATCAGATCATAAATGATCGCTAATAGTGCCCGTTCACCATCAAGGGAAATACGATACTGGGGTATGCGTGGTAAGCGCGCATCAACTTTCAATTGAACAACATAAGGTGGGATATCCAGCAGGCCCACATCATTGGGACCTGTCGCCCACAAAGAAACCGGAAGAGAACTCAATTCCGGTGGGAGCTTATCGATCGATAGATACATAGGGGAAATCACATTCTCACCCAATGTAAGCTCCACACCCGTAGGAGAGCAGTACAAAGTCGCATGTAACCTCTTCAACAAATCCAAGCCCAAAAGATTCTCACCACAACCAGTAGTCAAAATCAAAGGAGCTTCTAACTCATGAGACCCAATCGTAAGGGGCAAGGGGCTAGAAACTGGATTGCTAACGGGGGCGCCAGAGAATCCAACGGAAACATTCGTTAAGCCAGACAAAGGCGCGCCAGGGAGTTTCGAATGCATAATGGAACTTTTTGCTGCACCAGTGTCCAACAGAAAAGGCTCAACGACACCCAATGTGGCTACTGCAACATAAGGCCCTCTCTGATCAACCGGAACTGATACTTCTCCCTTCCTTCGTCTATGGCTGTCCTAGTAGATACCATCCGTATCAACATCACGCTCGACGTAACAGTCATCCACATGATACTGTGCAGATCTACCGGACGATGGTTCGCGTCGATCGAAACAATTCTGCGAGTCTGAGGAAGTGGCAAAACGCTCGGCCTGATTCTGAGTAACTCCACGACCTCTACCACGTGAAGCTTGTTGAGGACCACCACGACCTCCTCGAGCTGACACACCATTAGTCCTATCACGGAGAACCAGACAATTAAACTTCAAATGGCCCTCCCTTCGACAATACGCACATTGATTATATCCCAACACAAAACGAGGTGCGGGAGAGTCATTTCGCGTCTGCGATCTAGAGAACTGTGATTGCGATCGATTTGGCTGTTGCGAATCACTGAAATTCGAGCGCGGAGGATACGCTTGCTGCAATAAGACCTTAGTTTTAAGATCCTTTGTTTTCTTATCTGCACGTTCACTTTCCTCCTTTTCCCTATTTTCGTAATATTGGGCCGTAGCCAATATTTGAGCAGTGGTAGAAACAGCCCACGAACTCTCAGAATTTTTCAACTTATTGCTAAGTTCGGGCAACAAGTTCGATACAAACTTATCAACAAACAGCCGCTGACCACCCTCTGAACCCATGTCCTGGCCACTATGATCAACGAATGCTTCCTCGCATCTCGTAAAGAAATCGGAAACGCTTTCATCCCTCTTTTGCTTGCACGCGGACAACTTGTCCCAATTGACGCGCATCGCCGGCATAAGCGTTTTCATAAGGGTAATTATCCTCTGGGGCAAATCCACAATAAGCTGCTCAGGCTTAGCCCCACCGACTTGCTGAGCGTCTGCCGCCGTAAGGGCAGCCCAGTCACCGCCTAACTCGGCCGCGTGATTCTCGTGACGAATTTTCGCCCAAATCGGCTGAGGCACTACATTGCCAAACAACATGTCAATATCAGCAAGGTTCATAACAGTAGCATCCACCAATTGGGACAGCTCCTTATAATAACCTGCTGGATTTTTACGGGGATCAGGCAAAGTTTGCTTCACCTGTAAGACTTCCGATCGTTTCCAAGGGAGGTGTATCCACACTCTCTGAAAATGGCCTGGAACAGCAGGGTTAGCATTAGGATCACCTGGCATCCATACTGGGGGAACTTCCCGCATCGGATATTGACCAGGTTTTGCCATCCACTCTGCAGTCTCTTCCTTAAACAATGCTCGAGGTTGCACTGTACATCGAAATGATAACAAACGTTCTAGAGCTTCTCGAACCTTGTCACCTACGATCACACCAGTTGTGAACTGATGCTGGAGCTCAGAAACCTCAGACGGTACATTATCTACCACATCATGATCCCACTCCTCCTTCAACGATTTACACAATTCCTCAAACACGAATCGTTGAGTGGGCGCATTAAACTGAGAAAATGTTTTAAACACTACACGCGAAGTGTATTTAACAGGATTACGAATCCATTTACGTGCCATTTTTACCAGCGATTCACGTTCCCTACCATCAGGAATCTGGCTGCGCCTCTGAGCGACATCTGAAAGAGTCGAGCCGAGTATTGGCCCAAAAAGCGGAGAATAAAGAGTAGCAACAGCAGTCAGGAGATGGCTACGAACAGAAGGAGAAGAGGAAGAAGATGCAGGCGCAGCAACAGTAGGGGTGGAGGCAGTAGAAGTAGACGCGGCACCAGGAGTAGCGGGAACGACAGACTGAGGAGGGACTTGAAAAGGCGCAGTAGGAAGAGAAGCCGGTAAAAGAGGATGAACGATCTGCGGCACAAGGGGATTTGGGAGAGCGGGAGGAACGGCGGGCTGACCAGCAGCCGCCAAAACAGCAGGTGGAGGAAGAGGTAGAATCACAGGGCCCAGAGTATCGGGAGCATAGGGAGGTGGTGATTTCAACAGATAAGACAATAGCGAATCCTCTATCGCTTCTTCTCCCGACTTATCGACATTAGACGGTAGCACCGGATAACATTTATCCACCGCCATATGATGAAGTCGAGCACTAACTTCCTGCTCTTTCTCATCTTTGTCTCGCTGATACTGTTCAGCATTTCGCATCACCGTAATAACGCCTTCTCTTTTATTTTTCTTACTCTGTTTGATTTCTTTCTGCTTGGCCTCTTTCCGCCATAACCGGAAGGAATCAAACATGGCCGGCCTAGCCTTCTTTTTAAACAGTTTAGCTTCCAAATTATCTAAAACGGCAGTTTCGAAACTACCATGAGATGGCCAACTACGAACACCATCATTTTTAGTGTAGCGGACCCAATATTCATTATACACGATAGGACCCACACCATGGCGACTATAGAGCTCGTAAATTGGAGTTCCAACCGGAGGTATCGGACATGAATCCTCCAGCCGGGAATCCATTCTGCAACATTTGAGAAACCCAAACAAAGTACTACGGCTAGGCATCGCGCACACTAACCGAGTTTACAAACTTCAAGGGCTATCGAATTTATGATATCCTCGCAAAAAATTGCGAGACCCTCGGTTTTTGGCAATTGCAATCGTCAAATAAAACCCAACAACTAAGAACCACGAATGCTATGGTACCATGCAAACAACAAAGGAACACTGGGAGCGACCCACAAATACTTAACTGAGAGAACAATGGCGTCACCAGGAAGGCCCGTCTATCGTCTCGCCGTACAAAGGACTATGCCAGGCGCCAAAACAGGTCGACAGTCAGGGCATCAGTCCGTCGCAGCCATCAGGAGGCGGGGATCTTCGCGGGAAAAGACGTCGGGCCACTTATTTCGACAACTGGATCGATGAAGCGGGGTGCACCTTCCCTCGGAGATTTCACACGAAGTTCCTCACGATCGTCGGGCTTTGGACCGGTACCGTTGATGTCGCCTCACGTTGGGCGCCAACTGAAGGACTGGGTTATTCTAAGACCCAGCGGTGCCAGGGAACAACACCTGAAACCTTTGTGGGTTACCTGTTCTGGCGTACCAAACACAGAGACACGGGACACTTCCAGCGACGTCAGAGATCAGCGTTTATTTACTGCAGGGATACAGAGGTCACAAGAAGTACACAACGTGTAGGTTCTCGGAGACTGCTTCAAATTGCAAAAGTGGATCGCTCCTTTTATACACGTTTTTCCCATAGAACATTATGGTGAACAAAGATTACAACTCAGTTCCCACAATAAACTTCAAAAGAGTCGCGTTCATGTTTCAGGAGGCCGGAACATAATTACAACAGTATTGCCAGTTCCCAACTGTAAAAACATACCTTCTCTGCAATAAATCACATTCCATCCTGACCGTAAACACATTAGGAGAAGGGACAAAAACAGATGCAAAGAAAGGACAAGGATGCACAACAGATTAGAGAAGAGTGTTAGGAGTAGTAAAGGAAACTTGATAACGGGATCAGAGACCCCGTGTCTAATGTATGCATGACTGAAACAATAGACCGGCACGGCAAGATGAGCCTTGAGCGGGGCCATCTGCCTTCGTCGTGTCATTTCCCTCGTCATAAAAGTCATACTCAAAGGAACACGTGTCCCTCGTGTAAGCTTGGGAGTCCCAGGGTCACGAAGCGGACAGAGTCCGTTCGCTGGCTACTTGAGGGCAAGAAACAAAATGGATGCCGTATCTAAAATGGAACCCGAGGGTTCAGATGAACAAACCCAAAAATAAGACGAACCATACGTGGTTGCGTAGCGAAACTGCGTACACCCACTATACTCGTCATTTGCGGTTCGTAGATACCCAACTCATCCATATTCGTCACCACTCAAAAGTGTCGTTCCGTCCCACACGGAACCTCAATGGTCCAGGGGGAGGTGGTCGCTTCTCTGGACCTGCTGGATGCATACCTCCATATGCCTGTCCATCTGGCTTCTCAGCGTTTCCTCCGGTTCTGCATGTGGTAGAGCCACTACCAGTTCCAGGTACTTCCTTTTGGCTTATCTTCTGCCCCGAGGGTGTTCACCAAGATCCTGGCACCCTTGGTGGGCATTCTACACCGGGAAGGGATCAGGGTGTTTTCGTACATGGATGACTTGCTAATTTCTGCCTCTTCTTTTTCCAAGGGGAGGATGCACGTCAGGAGGGTCTGTGAGGTTCTCTCTGCCCACGGCTTCCTGATCAACCTGAGGAAGTCCCACCTGTCACCCACACAGGACTTGGTCTTCATTGGGGTTCTTGCCCCTGGTATGCCGGAACATCTTGTGGCGGGATCTGGGGGCTCTGCTGGGTTGAATTTCCGCTCCTGTGAGTCAGTGGTTGAGGGTTCAGGGGTTGATGTCTGCCACCATCAATGTTATTCCCTGGGCTCGCCTCCACCTGTACCCCTTGGTCAATCACCTTCTGTCCCTCTGGGATCCCTGTTCGGGGGACTACGAGGTCCCGGTCCTGGTGTCCCCACAGATTCGGTCCGACCTCGGCTGGTGGTTGGTGGAGTCCCACCTCTCCGAGGGTCTTCCTTTCCTGGTCGCCCGTCCTGGGTGGTCACGACCAATGCCAGTCACCTCGGCAGGGGGTGACCTTGGGGTCTTGGTCGGTTCAGGGTTGCTGGGACCCTCTTCTGTCACGGTGCTCCTCCAATTTCTGCCAGTTGAAGGCCGCCCTGCTGGCTTGCCAGGAGTTTGCTCCCTCTCACCAGGGTCAGCACGTTTTGGTTCAGACAGACAACCAGGTGGTGCAGGGTTACATCAACCCCCAGGGGAGTTGCCGGGTGCGCTCCCTCTGGTTGCTGTCCCGGGAACTGTTTTCCTGGGCGGAGGCTACGGTCATGTCACTCAGAGCGGTGTATCTCCCGGGGTTGGAGAATGTGGTGGCAGACCATCTCAGTCAGGTGTTCCCTCCGTTGCCTGCCCTCTCACTGACTCCATCGGTTTTTCGACACCTGGTGGCCCTGTTTGGCCTTCCCCGAGTGGACCTGTTCGCGGAGTTGGGCAATGCTCTCCTTCCTTGCTTCTGCTCTCTCCATCCATGTCCGGGGGTTTGGAGGGTGGATGCTCTATCTTTCCCTTGGCCTCGGGGTCTCCTGTTTGCCTTTCCCCCCTTTCCCTTGATTCCTCGGGTCCTCTGCATGATCCGCCTGGACAAGCCCCTGGTGCTCTTGGTGGTTCCCGGTTGGGTTCGACGCTTCTGGTACCCTCTCCTGTGAGAGCTGGCGGTTTGGGATTGTTGGCCGATTCCAGATCTCCTGTTCCCATTGCGGGGCCCTCCGCTCCCCGGGTCATTGTTGCGCCGGCTCCATCTGCAGGCTTGGCTATTGAGCGGGTGACCTTGTTGGCTCACTGGTGTTCTTCGGGGGTGGTTGACTTGCTGCAGGGTTCCGCGGGTCTTCCACCTTGCGGTCCTATTCCTGCCACTGGTCCTCTTTTTCCCGTTGGTGCGGGTAGCAAGGTTCTGACCCAGTATCGGTGGACCCCATGAGGGTCCTGGAATTCCTGGCTGAGGGTTTTTCCCTGGGGCTGGCTCCTTCCACTCTGAGGGCGCAATGGGCTGCTCTGCTGGTTTTCCGCAGTCCGAGCCTGGATGGGCTGGATTCCTTGGTTGCTCGCTTGCTGCGGAACTGTTTCCTATGGCGGCCGCGGGCAATTTGCTTGGCTCCTCCTTGGGATCTGTCTTTGGTGTTGCGGGCCCTGCAGGGTCCCCCCTTTGAACCCCTGCACTTGGTGGATCTTAAATTCCTCACCTTTAAGGTGGTTTTCTTGGTGGCTGTTGTCTCTGCACGCCGGATGGCGTAGCTGGGGTCCTTTCTTTGGTCTCCTCCATTCTTGTGGGTTCTGCCGGACGGTTTGGTCCTGCGACATGACCCTCGTTTTCTGCCCAAGATCCCCTCCCTTGTTAATCGTTCTCGTGAGGTGTCCTTACCTTCTTTCTCCCCTGAGGCGGATGCCTCTCTGTCCTTGCTGGATGTCCAGTGTGCGGTGGAGGTTTACCTGTGCCGCACGTCCGCTTTTTGTCAGTGTGACAATTTACTATTGACCTTTGGTCCTGTTCGTTCCGGGCACAAGCCCTCTGTGTCCACTTTGAGTCGATGGCTTAAACAAGTTATCCTGCTGGCGTATGAGTCCCACGGTTCTGATCTCCCGGGGGATGTGCAGGGTCGTTCCACTCGGAGCGTTTCGTGTCGTGGGCCTCTTTTAAGGGTGTGTCCACTGAAGAGATCTGCAGGGCGGCGACTTGGTTGTTTCCGCACATGTTTATGAAGCACTACCGGTTGGTCCAAGGTGGCTCTCATCCGGGGGGTTTTGCGCGGGCTGTTCTCAGTGTGGGGTCTGCCGTCCCTTGATTGGTCCCATTGCTGAGCTGTGTTTTTATTCTGTGATTTTTGTACACTGAATTAAAGCTTTGTTTTGTTATAATATTTTTCCTTGATGGTGGTTTCTTGTGTCCCATGAAGGCTTTTGGCTTGGGTGTTTTTTCACTTCGTGATTCATGTGGCGAGGAAGACTAACGAGGAGGTAATGCCCCGGTTACTTACCGATATCTTCATTATTCTGAGTATAGTCTTCCTTGCCAAATGAGTTCTCATCCCTCCCTCCCTGTCTGGCTATTGGCTTCATGTTTTGGCTTGGTAGTTTCAGGCTGCTGGGTTGGGTCGTCCCGCCTCTTATAGAGGTCATGGGTGATATGGGTCGGCCATATTGGGAAGGGATGGGAGGCATGGGAGGCTAACCTTTTGCTTTGGAGGGTTCTGGTGTGGAGCTGAAGCTCACTTTGTGATTCATGTGGCGAGGAAGACTATACTCGGAGTAATGAAGATTACTGGTAAGTAACCGGGGCATTATAAATTGCATTGAGAAATAAAGAGTCATAGTGGGAGGGAGGTATCTGGACTGGGGTGGGGAGTGCAATGTTGTGAGGCTATGTGTGCTAGCACCCTGGCGGTTCTGGGCGGACTCAGTAGATGAAGTATGTAACTTGCTGCGAGGTGTTAAGGTGTGGTTATTACTGATTATGATGTAATCAGAGAACAGAGTGAGATTGTATGCTGAGGAATAAAGACCTACAATCCAGATCTCCATGTCTGGTGTATCTTTTTTTTACACAATCATAACTCCTAACCCCGAGTGGCGGCCAGCACAGATCTGGGGTGCTAGAGCGAGGGGGGGTCAAAGGGGTAAGGAGGTATGATTGTGAGAAAACAAATTATTACCTCCTTGCCGCTCTGTCCCACATCTTCTCTCTTCAGAACAGGAAGCAGCCCGGCTTCCCTGAGCCAATCACAATGCTACAATGCAGCACTGTGATTGGTCTGGGCGCTGTGGTTCGGCGCTTAGACAGGGACTGGGGGACTGGGCATGTTCTCCAGGCAGTCTGTAATGCAACCTGCATGGAGAACATGCTGAAGTGCACATGACTGTTTGGCTGGCCCGAGAGGGCCAGTCAAACATCATGCACACTTTAGTGCGCCCACCACTCCCCCCTGATCTGTCAGCAGAGCATCCTCGCAGCAGGGAAGAATAAAATGATAATAACATTGCGTTATTATTTTTAAAAAAATCCCTTCCTTTTCTGCAGCAGTGAGACAATCGCCCCTGCCCTACCACCCAAGATCCGTGCTGCACGCCATGCCTCTGAGGTCTTTCAGATAAAAGGCCACTTGTTATATGTTGTGTTCTACCTCCAACAGCAAGTTCAAGGATATTGCAAGTCAGTTCGGAGTTCTTTGGTCTCATGTAAGTCCTTGGATTGTGACCTCTTGCCCCTAAATGCCATGGGCAACTCAAAAACTTGCTATCTACTCACAAAGGAAAGTTAATAATATAATAAATAATAATGATATATATCTTTTTTTAAATAAAGCGCACAGCTACTCAGAGAGTGTCCTGGCATTAAGTTAGGAGTATATTTACCCATATATAATTATATATCCCAGTTGGCATAGTAATGAAATGTTTCTGCTCTGTTCGGCCATCTAACTACTTGGGTGCGACTTGTATTTCAGGCCCAATCTCAAGCACATCAAATATTATCCAATGCACATACTCTAAATTCAGTGCATCAAGTATGTGCTCCTTTAGGTAGTTAAAGAAGAGAGAAGTCCGGTGTTTAATATTTTTAAACGACTTTTTTATGTCGAAATAATTGCCGCCTCAGTATAATTTGCATTGTGCGGGATACACTGTATGGGTTAAATGCAAATACAACGTTTAACCGAAGCAATGTAGCATGGAGCTTTAAACAAATATTTACTACTCATGTGTTGGTGCATGCAGGAAAGTCCCGTGAGATTATTAATAATAGTGTTGCTGTTCCAGGAGCATACCTCCCTCACTTTTCCTGACGCAAGAGCAAAATCAAATACAAAGAGGATATGACGATAAGACGCGATTCCAAGCCCGGTGTGTTGAAGAAGTTTCCCAGGTTTGTTTTTAAGCTGTAAAGACCTCCGGGAATTCTATGATCCAACATGGTGCTTTTTGCTGACATTTAATCAGTCTTTTAGGGGCATCACATTTTATTTGTATGAACTCACTTTTAGTTAAAATGCTGCACGTTTTAAAAGTGAATATTAGCAGTTCTTATCAACAGTTTCAGCCACCTATGAGACCCATCTTTAAGTTTACCTCATGCATCCCACCTTGTTAGGCACCAGCCTGGTCACCATTTCTCAATAAATATGTCAGAGGAGATGAATTTGTCCCTCCCTCAAAGTGCCGAGGGAACTCAAAATCCTTCAATTTGTGAAGTGAACTTTGTATTCAGGTGACATTTTGCAGGATGAATTTCCTTCACAATAATATCCCTGTGTTGGAGGAAAGCCCATGTACAGAGGGCCTTCAACTATGGAAATGGAAACTGTTTGATCGATCATGAAAGACAGCCAAAGCCACATCCATAAAAATAATGTTGAAAAATGTGAAATTGCTGAATGCAACAATGTAAATTCTGACCATAACCGCATCAAGAACATGATGCAAGCCTGTCATAGTGTCTAGTAGGTGCACAGAAGCCTTGAAGTCCCCATCGGCAGTTACAGTTCCCTAAGTAGAAGTGGAGAGGCCAGGCTCTGTTGAAGGCGTGACCTCAATGTGCAAAGGCACCACGGTTTTCAGCCAGTGTGACCTGGGCTTGGGGAAGAACAGCTGTGCTCTCTAGCTGTAGTAGCGGCAGGTAACTTCTGCAGCCAGAGTAACTTTGGAATGGAAATGAGAGGTCAGCTTGGATGGCCTGGCATGCATACAAGAGGCCAAGCTCTGCAGGAAGTGTGACTAGGATCTGGAGCTGAAGTGGTCAAGATTTGCAGCCAGTGTGGTCTGTGCATGGAGCAGACAGATTAGGCTCTTCAGCCAGACAGATCTGGGCATGAAGCAGAGCAGCTAGGCTCTAAAGTCAGTGTAACATGGGCATGGAGAATAGAGGTCAGGCTCAGAAACCAGTGTGACATGATCATGGAGCAGAGAGGCCACGCTCCAAAGCCAGGGTGAGCTGAAAACACACTAGAGAACAGGCTCTGCAGCGACTGTGACATGGGCATGGAACTGCAAATCTGGGCTAGTAGCCTGTGTGGCTGAGCATGGAGCAGAGAGATTAGGCTCTTCAGCCAGGATGATCTGGGCATGAAGCAGAGAAGCTAATCTCTAAAGTCAGGGTAACATGGGCATGGAGAATAGAGGCCAGGCTCAGAAACCAGTGTGACATGATCATGGAGCAGAGAGGCCACGCTCCAAAGCCAGGGTGAGCTGAAAACACACTAGAGGCCCTGCAGCGACTGTGGCCTGGGCATGCAACTGCAAATCTGGGATTGTAGCTAGTGTGGCTGAGTATGGAGCAGCGTCAAGCTCTGAAGCCAGCATGACCTAGCCATAGAGCAGAGAGGCCAGACTCTGAAGCCATGGTCTCCTGGTCATGGAGAAGACCCTGCAACCAGGATAACTGGAGCATGGAGAACAAAAGACAGTATGACCCAGGCATGGGTCAGAAAGGCCAGTTTCTGCTGCCAGCCTGACCCAGGTATGAGGCAAAGGGATAGATGTTGCTACTTGCGTGGCCTGAGCATAGCGCAGAAAGTCAGTGTGTTCAGTGCCTAGAGCGTAAAGCTACGTTGTGCTGCCAATGGAACCTAGCCTTCGAATCGAGAATCCAAACTCAGTTGCCAAGCCAGTGTCACCTGGACATGGCGCAGAATGGCATGGCTGTACAGCCAGTGTTACTGAGCATAGAGAAGATGTGCACAATCTGAAGCTAGTGTCACCTGGGCCGGGGGCAGAGAGACCAACGGGGCCTGATTGCAGAACGGTACTGGGGCTACCAGGCATTTTTATTTTATGATTGGGCCGAGTAGCCCCAGAACGAGTTTGACTGGAAAGCACAGCAGCTCTGGCGTATTCAATACCAGCCCGCCTCGCCCCTCTCTCTTCTACTATCTAACCATTTTCTGTCTCATCCATTCTCTTTCTACTTTTACTTTGATTTCTCATACTCCGTTTCCCTCCTCTCTCTCTTTCAGCTTATTCTGCTCAATGTGTCAGGAGTGGCCCTCAGACTTAGAAAAACGACTTAAAAGGCTCCAATCCACCAGGGAAATTCCTGATGAGATAAAAGGCCTGTTCGATCGTGAAGCCCAGGCTTTGTAGGCAGAGTAACAGACGAGACAAATAAAGTAGTTTCTACCCACATAGTAGTACTGTAAACATGTATACGAGGCAATCAAAAGTTTTGTGAGGACAATCTGAATAGTGACCGATGGCAAATGTGTTACAGACATGCCAGTGCCGGTAAATAATTGGGAAAATCGTATTTCTTCTCATTTGAAGTCTTAACTTAACCCACCAACTACAAAAATAAATATGTGCAAATGCATTTTAAAAGGGTCTAGTAAGGTATCACTTAATGATTGTGAAAGCACAATTAGACAATTTTTCCATAGGAAAAGCTTTATTTGGTTTGCTAATAACTTTGAGGAATCTTCACTAAACTTTCCAAATAAAAAACTAAAAATCATCCACCTCAGCTCTTTCCTTGAAAGTTTCGGGGTTAACCATCAAGCAGGGGGCCAAGAAAATGGAGGGTTCATAAAACATGTTTTCCCTATGCCATTCTCCATAGTAATATCAAACAGCGATACCACAAAAACAGATTAAACACATTTGACAGAAAGCTAGATCTCGGTCCAGATAGCATGATTTTTGTGATGTGGGCTAATCTGCTCAGTAGTTTTTGAGAAAATAAAGTTCAAAATATTTGTATATTTCATGCCACAGAGGATCCACAGAGCATCCACAGAGCAGACAGATCTCAAGATAAGATCTGATTAGTTGCCTCCAAATCATCAAAGATGTGGCAGCAGCCATTTTAGGACTATGGGACTCAGTGCCCTGACTTTAAAAAAAACACTTAAAATGCCAGCGGTAAGAATAAATATGGTCAGATCTTTATAAAGCTATCTATTAAGATATCACTTAAGTGCAGGTGTTGGCCAAAGGCTGACACCCGCACTGCCTCCCCAGTGTGTCTGTTGACCATTGAATAAGAAGCCTTTTTTGTATGCAGGTATTTAAAACCATTACAATTAATAAAACCCTGGCTTGTAATGCACATGTCAACATTTGTGTGCGATTGTTTAAAACCATTCCAGTTACTAAAAACAAAGAATGGGTTGCGCATATTAAAAAAGTATAATCAGCATTTGTAACAGATGGGGAATACCACGATGAATACCTCATAGAGAGTGATGCACTCAAAAGCGCTAGTGCAGAAATGCAGCACAAATTATTCCTTGAACCAGACACCATTAAAGTGGAGACACACTAAGAAGCTTCAATACAATAAGTGGGTGCAATCTGTTCTGTCTGCCTAACATATAATCAATAAAAACACTTTAAAAAGCAACGGTATGATCTTTAAAGTGTGCACAAAATTACCTCAGGTGCCAGTGCAGCAGGTGTAGCAGCAAATTATTCATCATTAATAGCAGCAGATTATTTCCTATGGTGTCAGTGCAAACGAATATATGGGCAATTTATTTAGCAAAGGCAGCAGCAAAGTATTCGATACAAAAATCACCGTGAAAATTGCGTCACACTAAGATTATTTGGTATTACCTTACCTTAAAAGAAATTATGGTGCATATGTAAAATGTTCCTATTTATAGAGAGGGGGGACACTAGGAGCTAATTATTAGGTCCAGTGGCCCTTGCTCCCGAAAAGTAACTAGTACACAAAGGGAGTCACTGTTCTTTGTAGAGGAAGAAAAAGGAAGAAACTTTTGTCATATGCTACTCTATCTGTGGGGGACTGTGTGTCCTTATCATAATGCCCTCACACACCCCAAAGTACACCCATACACCCAAATGGCTTCTCATCAAAAGATCTCCGATAAAGTGACTCTTCGGGGGACCCGTAGGACATTGCAGCCCCGGCCCGATGAGGAGCAAAGCCCAAATGATGATGCATGACATCCTTCGGGGTGTATGAGGGCATTATGATGAGGACACACAGTCCTCATAAATAATCAAAGGGGGAGGGATCACTAGTTACTGGCACCAGGGTTCAAGTGGTTGTCTCTGGTATAGGTAAAAAACCCTCAATCACGTTAAACGTATGTCGGGGCGGTATATCTTGATTCTCCGCCGTTTAAATACGTGATAGCATCATCATTGGGTTGATTCCATGCATCCTCCACCCGGAGGGAACCACTGGGTTTTTCAGCAGTGATCAGGGAAAAAATGATAAAATAAAAAAGTGAAGAGTGCTCAAGTGAGTGATAAAAAAGGAGTTATTCCTCATGCTACCTATAAAAAACTTTATTCTGATAGGTGCTGGGGAGACGTTAAAAAGAGATAAAGTTGCAGGTAGGATGAGTAATGGACCCTCTGCAACTTTAATCGTGGTGATTGGTCGACATGTTTCAGCTCATACATAGCCCAAAGGTCAGGGAGCTTTCTTCAGGACCACATGGTCCGCTACGACTTGTGCTGACTAGTTTCCCACACAGGAAACTAGAGTCAGCACAAGTCGTAGCGGACCATGCGTATTTACGCAGCCTTGTATCTTCGTACGGAGTTCGTACTTTGAAACATTCAGGTATTAGTCCTGTTTGAAGTTCATTTGAATCAACCTTAGAACTTCCAATTGATGTACTTCCTCAATTCACATTACTCACCTGTGGTCCTGAAGAAAGCTCCCTGACCTTTGGGCTATGTATGAGCTGAAACATGTCGACCAATCACCACGATTAAAGTTGCAGAGGGTCCATTACTCATCCTACCTGCAACTTTATCTCTTTTTAACGTCTCCCCAGCACCTATCAGAATAAAGTTTTTTATAGGTAGCATGAGGAATAACTCCTTTTTTATCACTCACTTGAGCACTCTTCACTTTTTTATTTTATCATTTTTTCCCTGATCACTGCTGAAAAACCCAGTGGTTCCCTCCGGGTGGAGGATGCATGGAATCAACCCAATGATGATGCTATCACGTATTTAAACGGCGGAGAATCAAGATATACCGCCCCGACATACGTTTAACGTGATTGAGGGTTTTTTACCTATACCAGAGACAACCACTTGAACCCTGGTGCCAGTAACTAGTGATCCCTCCCCCTTTGATTATTTATGATTAGCCGGAAGACGGTCGGATCACATCTTCTCTTTCCCTATCCTGATTGTACCACGACACACAGTCCTCCACAGATAGAGTAGCACACGACAAAAGTTTCTTCCTTTTTCTTCCTCTACAAGGAACAGTGACTCCCTTTGTGTACTAGCTTATGTAAAATTACCTAAAAGAAAAAGTAGCTTCTTGGTCTGCTGAT
The DNA here is from genome assembly GCF_964204655.1 of Triturus cristatus. NCBI lineage: Eukaryota > Metazoa > Chordata > Amphibia > Caudata > Salamandridae > Triturus > Triturus cristatus. The sequence goes on along the minus strand of NC_140593.1, from coordinate 256,544,198 downwards.
GTTCACTAGATCTGTTACTGTAGGAAATATGGTGACAGGTTATTCATAAAAGCTGTCAACATCAAAGATTCAACGTTTTAAATTCACTGACCCATGTGCGCACCCTGCCCTGTGTCAATGACAGTGTTGCAGCAATGAGAGAAAAACTTGTGAATGTAGGTACAGAGTTGTATAGCAGATCAATCATTAAATTAATGTCCCCGTGGGAGGAGGGAGCAAGGCTAGGCCACTCGGAGGGCACCCCAGGGATGACAGAAGAGCCCTCAGTGAGGCCCCCAGATAGCCGAGCCTGTTTGATGCAATGGTAACACATTTTGTCAACAGGATGTTCAACACTGTACTGTCAGGGTTAGAGGAAGCCATGATGGCCTGCCAGCATGTGCAAACTCCTAATTTTTTCCACTCTTCCTGTAGCCTGGTTCTGCGCTCATTCAACAATGCTGGGCAGAGACACACAACATGTTAGCAGGATTGTTCGCAGTGGCTGCAGCCCCTACTGGTTGTTCCTTTGGCAGGTCGACGCAGAGCTAGCAAGATGTTTCAAGAACACCCACACCCCTAGCCTAAGGGCCATAAATCTTGCCTTAAGATCAATAGCATATGTGCACGTAAGATATGAGGCTGGGTAGGCTGGCCGATTTAAATGTTAATTGACTCAAGTTACTGGCTCAAAGTTCTTTCACTTTCATAAATTGCTGACATTCCTCAAGGAACCAATGGTACTCTAGGCTCGGCCATCTATAACTAATGTCAGTCCATAACAATGCCTCTAGGCAGCCGGCTTGGGACCCTGGAGCTTGTGACACAGGATGAGTTAACCACTGACATTGTCTGCTCACTGATCGGGAAGACCAGATTCCAACCTAATCTGGGCGGCAGATGAGGACTTCCACAGCCGGAAAACACATTTACATATCTTTATAACAAGTTTATTCAGCAGACTGCTGTCCCTATCCAGTAGAATTTCCCTGCCTTAGTTCAATGAGGAGAGATTTTGGACTTCATGACTTCCAGCGGTGGGGAAAGGCTTGGCCCCAGTAAGGACTTTGATAAGTTCAATAGAGTCACCTGGAGGGTCAGGGCTTTTGTTTTAACTTCTTTCCATTGCTGCTCAAAACAACCCCTGGCATCAATATGAATACCTAGGTACTTGTAAGTTTGATATGACACAATCTTATTGCCATTATAAAGCCAGCCCCCTCCCTGATATTATTTTGTACCAAACGTAACAACCTTTTTTCTTCCGATTCAGGTTGTTAATAGTTGTGTAAGTGTGTAGCTGGTTAAGCAGCTGTTAAAAACCTACCCTTGAAAGACTGAACAGGGCACAGTTGTCAGCATACAGTAGGTTACTGCTTCATACACCACCAATCTTTGGGGGTGACTGTTAGTGGCATCAAAGAGCTGTGATAGATCCGCAAAAAACAGGTTAAAAAACAAAGGGTCTAACACGCACCCCTGCTTCATTCCAAGTGATATGGGATTTTCCTGGATAAATCAGCACGGTCTCCCAGTTTGATGCGAATCCAGGTATCGGACTGTAGCTGGATTATCACCTCCAAAAGTTTTGAGGGTATTCCCCATTTCTGTAGTATGGCCCACAGAGCCCCCCTTGGTACTCAGTAAAACGCCGCCTTAAAATCAATGAAATAGATGTGCATCAAGGAATGTGGCGCTGTTAACTTGTCCATCAGAATTGATATTGCCATTAGCTTTATTATCGAGGGGCGCAATTAACCTATAGTTATTTGGATCAGATCTGGAGCCGTCTTTATGATCGGATGGGTTATGGCATCGTGCCATGATTCAGGTATTGTTGAACACCTCAGGCAGTGATCAAAGAGCCTATGGAGCTGTTCTGCCACAGAATGTAATGTCCTATTTAAAGAGTGGCTGAGGCAGGCCATTAGGCCCAGGAGCTCCATCTAATAATAATAATAATAATAATGAAGCTTGTAGAGCGCGACAGCTACCCCAAACAGGGGTGTCCCGGCGCTAACAGTAGAAAGGAGCTAGATAGCATACAAAGGTGAGAAGGCCGGCCTCCAAAGAAACCAGTTAGGCTGAGCCAAAGAGCCAAGTTTTGAGATCTTTCCGAAAACAGGATTCTAAAATTGCCAGACGTAAATGGCTGGGTAGGTGGTTCCAGAGTGAGATCGTATTAGCCGTGAAGGATCTTCTCCCCCGTCGTGATTTTCTAAACCGGGAAGGATGAAGCAAGTTGAGTGAGCTGGAGCGTAGCGACCGCTCCTGCTTGTAGGGGCATAATCTGTCCTTCAGGTAGCGCGGACAGTTTCCATGCAAGGCCCTATAGGACAAAGTCAGGGCCTTAAATATAATTCTTTTATCCACCGGTAACCAGTGGAGCCGACGGAGGTGCGGAGAGACATGATGCCGGAAAGGAATCCGTCGGACCAGTCTCGCAGCCGCATTCTGAACCAACTGCAGGCGTTGGATGGCATATTTGGGGAGGCCTAAGTAAAGGCCATTTGCATAATCCAGTCTGGATGTGACTGTAGCATGGACGACAATTTTCCTACAATCTTCTGGGAGCAGGTGCAAAATTCTCCGTAAGTTTTTTAGATGTCTAAAACAGGTAGCAGAAACCTGCTGAATCTGAGCCAGAAGAGAGAGATCCGGCTCCCATCTTACACCCAAATTACGAATGCATTTGGCGGGGGAGGGAGGCGGCCCCATCTCCTCCGGCCACCATAGGTCCGCATCAGGGATAGGGCTCGTACCGAAGAACATCACTTCGGTCTTTCCTGCGTTAAGCTTTAATTTGTTGGTGTTCATCCAGATTGCTATATCACGCAGGCAGCCTTTAAAGTTTTTGAAAGCCTCAGCGGACTGCTCCTTAAAAGAGAAGAACAACTGGGTGTCATCTGCGTAGGAGATCGCCTTCACACCCCAGTTGCTGATTAAAGAGAAGAGCGGAGCCAAATAGAGATTAAAAAGTAATGGGCTCAGGGCGGAGCCCTGGGGGACTCCACACCACAGTGGAAGAGGTGACGACTCAAAAGGCCTGAGGGAGACCTTCTGCGTGCGACCATTCAGGAAGGAAGAGACCCAGGCCAGTGCCTTTCCATCAAATCCAGCACCCTGTAGTCTCTTGGCCATAATGGAGTGGTCCACCGTATCAAAGGCCGCTGACAGATCCAGGAGCACAAGTAAAAAGGAGGCTCCTGAATCCAGCGACCATCTTATTGACTCAGCTACTTCAAGGAGGGCCGTCTCTGTGCTGAAACCTGCCCTGAAGCCTGATTGTGTATCGTGAAGAGCTCCACTTTGCTCAATAAAAGTAGTCATTTGGCGCTGAACTAATTTTTCAAGCATTTTACCTGGAGCAGGAAGAAGGGAGATGGGTCTTAAGTTGCCAAGATCATCCGGGTTCCCATTAGGTTTCTTTTTTAGGGGAAGAAGTGTGGCATGTTTCCAAAGGTCGGGGAAAATGCCTGAGGACAGCGAGGAATTCCATAGCTGGAGAAATATGTCCGCTAGAGGGACTGAGAGACTTTTCCATAATTTGGACAGGCATGGGTCATCTGGAGCTCCAGAGTGGCAGTTCTGAATCGTTGTTAGAGCTTCCCTGGAGGTTATAGGCGAAAAATGACTGAGGGGGAATTTGATTTTGCGGTTGTTGTCTGCGGGACAAAGGAGTCATAGACCTTTAGAAATTTACTGTCAAAGTGATGAGCGATAGTGTTACATAGGGTGGGAGAGGGAGACAGCTTAGACTCAGTGGCCGTGGGATTGAAAAAAGACTTCACTACTTTAAACACCTCGCTGCCAGAATGGTCAGCATTTAGGATCCGGTTAGTGAAGTAGTCTCTCCTAGCGATTTTGATGTCCTTATGGAAAGCTTTTAAGGCCTTTTTGTAAGATGACTTGGTTCGGTCATCATAGCTAGTTCGCCACACGCGTTCAAGTTTCTTGCAGTCACGCCTGGTGTTTTTAAGGGAAAGTGAAAACCAGGGAGCCGAGGGAGATAGTCTTGCGGATTTGACAATTTTTGCCGGTGCTGCGGAGTCCACAGCCATTGCGATCCATTTATGCACAGAAATAGCATCGGCATTAGGGTCTGAGGACAGGCTGGGTGGGGTAGCCTGTAAAGTATCGCATAAGTTTGCAACGTTTAGATTTTTCAAGTTTCTCTTATAGATGAAGTGAGGGCCTTCAGTTTGTTTGGGGACAGGCAGAGGAAAAATAAGAGGGATCAGATAATGATCAGACCAGATTAGAGGGGAAGGAGTCTCTATAACAGCATCGGTAAGGGTGGTGAAAACAAGATCCAGAGTGTGACCTGCTGTATGAGTGGGGGCAGACACCAGTTCGATAAGGTTGGCACCCTCTAATGAGGATACCAAATGAGAGGCTTGTGAACAGCTAACGTCATCCACATGTAAGTTAAAATCACCTAGGACCATGAAGTTTGAGTATTTGACAGACAGTTGAGCAATACGGCTACATAAATTCTGGATTGCCATAGCCGAGCCATCTGGAGGTCTGTAAATGAGGGTGCCAGCCAGTGAAAAAGAGGGATTAAAATGAATGCAGAAAAACAGACCTTCAATGCCGTCCCCGAACGATGGGGAGGAGGACACCAGGTCCCAAGTGTCTCTCAGGATAATGGCCACACCGCCCCACCTCTTGCCCCCCTCACGGTCAGCGTGGCACATCTTAAAGCCGGGTGGAATGGCAAGAGCGATGGACGTCACTGTGTCCAGGGTGAGCCAGGTCTCAGTAAGAAACATGGCATCCCAGGACCTGTCATTTAAAAGGGACCAGATTTCCGTAGCATGCTTGACTAGTGATCTGCAATTGATGAGGCACGATTTGAAGTAGGTCTGAGAATGCTTCCGCTGCCCCCGGTCGCAGAGTGGTAAGTAGCCACATGTGTTACAGGTCGAAAGGTCTGGGCCTTTAGCAAAGTCAAGCCTTTGCGTGCTGGCTCAGGGAGGGAAACGACGAGTTAGCAATGCCTCACGAGACCAGGGCAATGATTGAGGCTGGGCAGAAATATCAGTATGGCTGGCATCGGGCGCGATCTGTGCGCGGACGGGCGCAGACGGGCTTGCCTTTGGCGCACCTTGACTGTTTTTAAATCGTTGGACCATCTTCCCGCCCCAGTCCTTCAGGCCTTTTCAGTGCCGATTGAACGGAGGGCAGGGAAGGAAGGAGTAGTGCTTCCGGTCTCCCAGTCTGAGCCCAGTCAGCGGTCTAGTGTGGAGGTGGGAGGGGACTACTTAAGGCACATGCCAGGAATGACGCGCGCAGCTGGCGCGCCGAAGGCGTGCCCATCTGCGCCCGTCCACGCCTGTCTGGGCAGGACCCGGGGCCGGAACCCCTGCCCGTTTTTTAATCACCTATAGAGATACTTCCAAAGAACTACACATGATGTGTCCCCCTATACCTAATTCATGTGCGCATAGCATACACATTGGTCTCACTGTGCAAACATGAAATCACTGCCCGATTCGTTGATGATTAACCAGGAAAAATATGGAAAGGAACACGATTTCCAAATGACACTGGTTAACTGCAGATCCCTAAGCAAGTATAAATATGAGCTCCATGACCATCTCGCTGATAACCAACCGGATATCATGTTTTTAACTGAAACCTGGTTGAAAGAGGATTCCGCACCTGAAATTCTCGAGGCCCTTCCCATGGATTATGGGATCATTAGACTGGATCGCCCTACGAACAGAGGGGGGGGTAGCCATTATCCATAAATTGTCAATAGAATGCTCCCTGGAGAGGGTGGCAGTAGAAGCCAGTGAGGCTGGTCTTTTAACGATCGCGGCAGACAAAAACCATGTCATTAAAGGCTTTTTAATCTACCGACCACCTGGTCCGATCTCACAATTCGCTACCAGTCACAGAGAACATGTAATACAACTAGCACTGCGATATGCTAAAGGGTGCTGGGTGACCTAAACCTACACTTTGACGACATGGATAATGTCTCAGCGCAAGAGCTCTGTCAAGAGCTGGCCGCATTTCAATTAGTGCTACAATCCACTCTCCCGACCTACCGGCACTTATTAGATACCATTTTTGCCAACTGGGGAGAGCTAAGGGTTGACACTCCAATTGCAGTTCCATGGACAGATCATTACATGATCCCTTTTAGTACTATGATTCCCAAAACCCAAGCTTTGATAAAATCAGATACTGGTAGACCTCAGAGAAAATGGGCCAGTTTTTCAACATCCAAGTTCAATCTTGCTCTACAGCAGGGGGGGCCACCAGGAGGGAATGATATAGAAACTGCCTGCAGTGCACTGGATAAACGGATCAGTGAGGCACTTGACAAGGTGGCTCCTTGGGCCACCAGGGCCCCGAGGAGACAGTCCAGATTCGCACCCTGGTTCAATGATGAACTAAGGACCGTGAAGTCTTCCTGTAAACATTTGGAATGAAGGTGGAGAGACGACTTCTCAGAAAACAGGAAGGCCACTTATAAAACTGGACTTAAACACTATCATTCATTAATAAGGAAAACGCAAGCTGCTTACTATAACATGAAGATAGAACTAGACGAAAATTCCTCTAGAGAGCTATTTATAATCTTAAAAGAAATATCGTCTCTTGACAGAACCTCTGCTCCTAGTAACGATTCAGTGGAATATTGCAACTTGATAGCAGATTATTTTTCTGATAAGGTAGAGAGGATTTACTCAACCTTCCCGGAGGAGGCACGTAACAGGTGGTCAGATAAGACGGGAGTGCGCAACCTGGAGGAGGCTCTCTGCCTCTCCAGTTTTAACCTTTCCTCCTTGGACGACCTCAAAACCATAGCTTTGAACATTAAGTCAGGCTCTCAGAGAGACCCTATGAAACCTTGAAATATGAGGGAGAGCATGGACATTCTGGCTCCCTATATTAGATACCTCCTCAGACTCTCCTTTGAGTCAGGGGTGGTTCCCCAAAGGTGGAAGGAGGCAGTGGTTATCCCCATCAAAAAAAAACTAGGGGATAACGCTAGCCAGCTGGAGCATTTACGACCAATCTCACTCCTACCTTTTTTCGCCAAAATTGCAGAAAAAACGGTCAACGCTCAACTAACAATACACATGAACCGGGTCAGTCTACTCCACCCCACGCAATCGGGCTTCAGGGCAACATACTCCACAGAATAGGCGCTGCTTCTGTCCACAGAAACCATCCGCAGACAGGTTGATGAAGGACAGACAGTAGCACTGATTTTGTTGGACCTCAGCGCCGCATTCGACACCGTTGCCCATTCCATACTCCTACAGCGCCTTAAGGAAGGAGGACTGACCAATCTGGCTCTGAAATGGTTATGATCCTTCCTACAGGACAGGAGTTTTCAAATATCTCAAGGAACACACTACTCCAAGAACATCAGGTTAGATCAGGGTGTTCCCCAGGGCTCTATACTGAGCCCCACGCTTTTTAATCTGTATATGGCCCCTCTACCAAACATAATTGAAAAATACGGCATTAGTGTCGTCTCCTATGCGGATGACACGCAACTAGTAGTATCTCTATCCCAATCTCAGGAAGAAGCAGCTACTAATTTCTCCACATGCCTACAAGAGCTGGCAGTCTGGATGTCTAACAACTGTTTAAAGTTGAACGGCAGCAAGACCGAGGTCCTAATTGTGGGCAAAGCTCCCTCGATATGGTCACCAAGGTGGTGGCCACAGACCCTGGGTACCACCCCCACTCTTAATGAACAGGTAAAAAACCTGGGGATGTAGCTAGACTCTAAGCTCTCTTTTGACCACCACACCAGGACTGTGGCTGGGAAGTGCTTTGGAATAATGAAAGGCCTTCGGAAGACGCTAGATGTGCTACCGATAGCTGCCAGGAAAACTTTAGTCCATGCATTTGTCACCTCCCGCTTGGACTACGGTAATGCGCTCTATATAGGCGCCAGTAGCAAGAACATTCAAAGACTGCAATACATTCAAAACTCGGCCACCTGCCTAGTCCTGATGCTCCCTAGAAGAGCCTCGCCCAAAAATGCCCGAGCTACTTTACATTGGCTCCCGATAAAAGAAAGAATTCTCTTTAAGGCCCTATGCATTAGTCAACGGATCCTGATGGGTAAGGGTCCGACTTACCTACACAACCTACTGTCCCCCTACACTCCTACCAGGACCTTACGATCCTGGGGCTCTGGACAGGTTCAAATCCCAGTAATTAAAAGAATGAGAATGGGGGGGTCGATCCTTCCGCTACCTTGCCGCTAAACAGTGGAACGCTCTTCCACAGGATCTCCGGATGGAACAATCTGAAAACATTTTCCGGAAAAAATTGGAGACATGGCTCTACCAGATATAGAGCCATGTATTTTTTAGCCCAGTTTCTTATTAGCACCTCCTTAGCATCGTTGGCCGTAGCGCGGGGACCCACTAGCTAGTGTAACCAGGCGCTTTACAAGCTCTTTATTATTAATGAGATGGCTGTAATTTATTCAGGGCCGTTACTCCCGGTAGGTAGATGGAGTGGCTGCCAAGGTGCTGAGCTTCGACCTGGGGACTTCAGATTCTATACTGGAAATAGAATATGCATCCAAGATTTTGCCATTTTGAGGCATAGAAGTTTGTTGCATAGAAGTTTGTTGGGGGGCTACACCCGTTGGCAGATGACGTAGGCCAAGACCACAGGGAAGTCTTTTAATTTCTGTCAGAAGTGTTCTGAGAAACATCGGAAGTGAAGACGGGCTTTCTATAATAGGAGAACAGCAGCATACTGATTGCATGAGATTGATATGCGATTGCGCTCTGATGATCCGCTTGTTTAAATTGTTGAGTTTGTTGTTTACCCCAGTCGTAAAAATGGCAAGCGAGTTCAAAAGGTCAACTTGCACATCCAGTTTACCTGAATGATAGTTTAAAGCGGAAACTGTGACTTTTAATGTTTGTAAAAGTTGTGGTGGCCAGACTGTACTGGAAAGATCTGTTGTTGTATCAAGAATGATTTTGCTTTGCAAACCATGGCTCCTGGTGGGCTCTGTGTGAAAGAAGAACAGTTCCAAAAAGGATTGATCGTTTGGTTCCACGCCGCCAGATGTATGTGCAGAGTTTCCAGACTGTCCAGGTTAAGTGATTTCATGGTTGACAGTGGTATTATGTTTCCTGTAGGAGTCTGAATCTATTGGGCAGCTGGTCGACTAATTATATATTGTGCAATTATTTCCTGCAATGGGTCAGGCTGAAGACTAGCTGCTGGGCCACTATGATTGGGGCCTTGCACATCCTGTTGGAGGGATTCCTTAAAAGGAAAAACAGCTTCTGAGAGGGTAGATGAATGGTCACTTGATATGAATTTTGGTGAAGTATTGTGCCCAAATATATCCATCCGAGAGGGGGGGACTGTTGACCAGACTATTGACTTGAAGTTGATAAAACTAGAGCAGCAGCATCTTTCTTAGACTCTGCCAACTAAGCTGCCAAGCCCTCGACCTCTTGGCTGCTAGTAAAACCATTACAGTTCAAAGAGGACAATACTGATGGGGGTGAATGTATCGTAGCTTGGAATTTAAACATCAATGACATTATCGTTGGGTGCACCGGACTAAGATGTGTGAGAGATACACTCACTTCCTATATTTTTGGCTGTACTGTCAAGTGTCGACTACCCTATCGACAGTGGATGTTTATAAAAAAAAGCCCCAAAGGGTTGTTGCACGGGGGCATGGGGTACCACCTGCTATGTTGATTTCCTGGGGGCAGTCAATATGTGGTGGGAGGTTGTGGCATGTTCAATACTTTAAACATTTATGGATACAGCATCCAATGCACGTGTCAGGGATGGGGTAGATGATGAGGATCATTGTTGACTGGACCCCAAGACTGATGGGGAAGATTCTTTGGTTCCACAGGGGGGCCTTGCACTGCCTTTCTTATTCTTCCTGCACCTTTGGGCTGTTATTGGCTCTTTCCTTATTCTACCCGACCTCATGGTCCCCAGGAGCAATAGCCTACCGCTAATAGCACCACCTCACCTTCCCTTGGAAAGAATTTTTCACCAGACACTGGGGGAGGGGAGCAAGTACGTTATCTTCCACAGGCTTGGGTGACTTGTTGGTGCAGCTGATTGAAGAGGTAACCAGATTTGTTGATTTATCTGTAGATTGTGCCACTGCAAGGTCCATGAAGGGGAACACATGGTTGATGCAGGCCGCGCTCCGCATGCTAGTCGTGCCAGCCTAACGCTGGTGGATTCTGGACTACAGCGGATGGGCCTTTGACCTAACATGTCAGTCACCAACCATAGCAGCAGCAACAGCAAGAAAGATCAATAGAGCGAGGGTTACCTTTAATCACCCCCGCTGGTTGGGTCTTGGTCCAATCCAGATGTTCCAGCTTGAGATTGTCAGTTTATGAGTTTAGGGCCATATGGAGGTCTCGCATAACTTGTAATTAATGCTGGAATTGGGTACTCAGGCTCTTACCGGAGCAGACACACTAACGTTTCCCAAATGCCTCCACGAGCCACAACCCACAAGCTTCGAACCTCCACAGGACCCACCCGTTATGAACATGTGGACGGTGAGATGCTCCAACCTGCGCCGCCCCATCGGCCGTGCCGACCCGCGCTCTCACCTCCTGACTGCCGCAACACCAAGCAGCTTAAAGGTGCTCCGGGCTTCATCAACCATCAGGGTCCGGGACTGCGGGCTGCAAACAGCACAAAAGATCCTTGCCCCGCTCAGCCTGGAAAGCTTGGAAACAGCAGCTCGGTGGCGGCAGTGGCGCCTGTGATAGCGCGCCTGCAGTGGTGCAGGGTCGATGGTGGCAGACATGGAAGTGAAAGTGAAATGGCCAACACTGGGGATGGCTTTAAAAGGACATCTGCTGCTTACACTGGAGGCTTCCTTTTTTTAGTTTGAAGGGAGGGGCCGAAGTGGAATCCCTTCCGCTTCTGGCTCCACCCATTGGTCCGCCTATTTGTGACATCAGCACGCCTCATGGCCTCATAAACCCACACTGGAGCGGAGGAACAGCAGGGTAAGTGCACTGCTCCTACATCTGGTGGAGTTTTCTCTTGGTAGGAGGCTTATCCAGGTTTGCAGAGTCATATAGTTCCCACTAATCCATAGGACCTGCACGTTTGTTAGACAACACAAACTTTGGGTGAGGTGCCTAAACTGATTCCAAGCACCCCTCCATGATACGTTGGCCTAGAGACCAGCTAGCTCACAGTGCCATCATAAGCCCCCCTAATCCTACCAGGGAGTGAATGGTTTCTGGCAACCACAGAACGTGACAACCCTGACTCCTCAGGGATCGTGGTAATAGTTCAGAACCTTTCGCTCAGTCACTCATGCTTAATTGTGTTCAGAGAAATATACACAGAATACTCAGTGGGACATTGTTAATATATTTATTGAACCAGCGTTATGCATGTTTAGAATACGTGTGCTGCGATAATCAGTAGACAGTAGATGAAAGTGATTACAAGCACCAAAAGAGAGAATAGTAGATATAGCTCTACCATGGTTCTAAAACAGTTTATAAATGCAGCCATATAAACAAGGTACTAATCAGACGTACTCCTTCCATGCAAACCCTACTCTGCGTGTACCTAGAGTGTGTGTAGCTGTGAAGCCAAGACTCCCCCGATGGGACGATCCAACCCCTTTACCTGGTGGGAGAGAATGTAGGAACCTGTCTTGGTCACAAACTGGACACCCCCTCATGTAGATGTCAGACCACTGTGTGGTGAAGGTCCAGCATGCAGGAACCCTCTGTGTCTGCTGAAGTGCCTCCTCTGATAGTCTCTTGGGATGCTCATTATTTAAAATAGAAACCATCATTGTGTGTACGTATAGATTAGCGATGTTATTGATATGTAGATAGCCTTGTCGCCCCGTGGATGAATATAGAACGACATTTGCACATAGTGCGAAAAAAGGCCTTGTACATGGTGTTCGAGGCATCTTGATAATGGTATGTGAAGCTAGATGTGTAAACAAATTAGTTTCAGAGAAACAAATCCAACATTGTTATGCACGCAAAAATGTGCAAAAAGTCACAGCAGAAATGTTATTGTGCACAATTAGGACAATGCAAGAAAAATGTGTAGCTCCATTATTTGGGCCTAACCCAGGCACATAACAGCAGGGGGCATTGCTGGTACAGGGACAATGTCCCCTTTCTAGTGATGCTTCCTTCAAACTATGTTCTAATCGTGGATTGCAGCCACACCACGATCAACTATCAGTACCACTAAACAAGCAGGGAATCTTTGATTTTTGGTGGGGTTGGCTCCTCTGCTATACAGCCTGACCTACAGGGGCAAGTATATTACCTGAAAATGTGTGTTTGTCCTGGGGCGCAATTGCACTCTCATCGCGTCCCCTAGGGGAAAACAATGGCTGTCATGTTGTTTGGGGACGGCCCTTTGGATATACAGGCCAGCTCCCAGGAGGGCATAAATTAAATAAATATATTTCCATGTATGTTTTTCCCTAGGGAAATACATTTTGTGATGAGTTTCAGTCCCTCTGGTACACCACCCGACCCTACCAAGGACCAAATATATTTTGTAAAGAAGTGTGTTTTCCCCAGGGGGGGATAAACAACTATATATGGGGGGTGCGATTGTGTTCCAAGGGAGGGCATGAGAACGCCCCTCAGGCAAATAACAATGGATGTCATTTTGTTTGGGGGTCAGCCATTACTGCATGCAGCTGACCACCAAAGAGGGCCAAAAATATATTCAATGAGTTTTCTCTTGGGGGTGAGGGGTGCTATGACAATCACAGGGGTACCATTTTTTTTAAATAAACAGGAGGTGGGCTCTCCACTCTAAATCCTGTATGTTGCCCTCACACACATGGAATCACAAGAACAATTGTATGGGAGCTGGTCCAGCCACTCCTTCCCAAAGGTTATAACCTTTATGAGGACAACTTCTATAGAGGAGTAGAGCTGTTCAGTGAGCTGTACAAAGCTGGCACTGTAGCATGCGGTACAGTTCGTTGTCATTGCAAAAGATTCCTGCAGGAGCTTGTTTGTAAGAGCACTGCAGAGTACTGCATTGCGTTACAATGAACTGCTCGCAGTCAATTTCTCTGATAGGTGTGATGTGTACGTGCTCTCTACAATTCATGATGAGAGCACTTTCCCGTCATGGTTTGAGGTCAGATGGGCGAAGTTCTTGAGTCCCCTTGTTTACTTGATTACAGCAAGTACATGAGTGGAGGGTTTAAGAATGACCAGGTTATTCAGCCATACAATGCAAGTAATAAAACTTACACTTGGTATAAGTAGCTGTTTACCCACCTGATCCAGATGGCAATATAAAATATGTACTTTGTTTATTGTCAGGCCACCATGGTAAGACTCATGTCTTTCCATGACTTTCAATTGACCGTCATTGAAAGTCTTACTGGAACAGAATCAGGAGCCTTCATTTCATAAGCTTTGGAGGATGTGGCAAGACTGCAGGATTAACACTTTGCTGACCACATTCCTGCAACAGCTAAAAATGCTCAACCCTTTCCATCATAGCATAGTCTGCTATAGGCAAAGAAAGAGACATAAGATTGGTTATTGCCCAGCGCGGCCAACCCTGTGTTTTCCTACTTGCTTTATGTGAAGTACTGGGAAACAGACTGAGGTGGAGTTGCCGTAACATATACCTTACAATGATTGTGGATAGATACCTACCATGGGTCACTACTTCACTAGGCAAGCAGCTAAAGATTTTTTTTCTCTACTTGAGGAAATCATTGACTTGCTTATGGCCTGCTTGGCACTTTTGATCTGCCGTCAGAACGTGGTAGGTGAGGTGTTGTGTTTGCTGAATGACAAGTGCATTATAGTCACCACACTGCACATAATGCTGGATGGAACATAAGCCAAGTTGTCACGGAGTACCCTGTGAGGCAAAAACATAAAGTATTTCCTAGTTTTTGAAGTGCTCTTTAAGGAACTTTGGCATGTTTGCCTTAATTTCAATGGTTGATATGCTCACATGGTTCAAGAACTGTGTGCCAGTGTTTTAAGTTCATTACCTCAAGCTTTTTAGCACAAGTAAGTGCCCTAAGAAAATCATCAAAAGGTCATTCAAATGGCCATCTTTCATCCTTATGGCGGCACTATGCACTTTAAATATGTATTTTAAACTTGCACACCATGGCCTGATATCATTCTGCAGTTAAGACTCTGGTTAGGGGGGTAATTTTACCTAACAAATTGCTGCTAATATTTCCAATAGAAATGAAGAAATAAGATTATGGGCTACCAATGCAGGGGGAGTGGATATTCTGTGCAATTTTAAATGTGTGTTTTTTATTAGCTGTTTATCTTTCCTTTTTTATTATCATGTTAATAAGAGATGGTCAATTTTTTTTTTTTTTTGTAATGGTTTTAATTAACTGTACAATAAACATATTACTCACTTATTACTGTGTGCCTTGCAAGGAGGAACTTCAGGAGGAACAACTACTATTGTGGGCTGTTGTTGTGGCTGTTCTTGCGGCTGCTCTTGCGGCTGCTGCTGTTCTTGCAGCTGCTGCTGTTCTTGCGGCTGCTGGTGTTCTTGCGGCTGCTGCTGTTCTTGCGGCTGCGCCTGCTGCTGCTGTTCTTGCGGCTGCACCTGCTGCTGCAGACTTAGCTGCTGAGTTTCCGCCTGCTTTGATTGTGTACTACTTTGCGATACTGACATTTCAACATCGCTGCTCGTTAGTAGACTGGCTACCTCTGCGACACTCATGGGCTTGGGCCTAGGTTGGTGGGGTTGGCTCACTGGTGCGAATGTACTGCTCTCAGCTTGGTTCCCGCCGGACAACCATGCTGCAGGCGTGTGTTTTTTGGGCCCAAAAAACACATTTGCCGGCACACCAGTCATGGTTAGTGCCTCTTGCTTTTTCTGTTTCTTCTTCTCACCGGCAACTTTCTCGGTACTGGAGGACCTGGTACCTTTCTTTGGGCCCATTTTCTTCAAAGGTCAGACAGGACATAGGTGCACAAGTTGCAGAGATGTCTGTGGTCACAGTTGGACGTGATGTGGTGCGCAGCAGGACTTCTGTCTGGCAGTACTAAGGATGATGTTGATAGTTACCTCCTCCTCCGTCTTTTTGTGCACCTAAAAGCAAATAAGCCAGGAGAAGAACATCAGTGAAATGTTGCATTTGTTGTTGTGGTTCAATTACTACTATAGTACAAAAAAAAAGAAGATATAGTGAAGCCATTTGTGAGACTTTGGCAACAAGGGCTATGGTATACTACTTACTGTGTACAGTGTACACACACTACACTCTCAGGAAGGATAGGAAAGAATAAGAACAACCACAAAAATACAAATGTAATGGAAGGGAGCTGCTGCTGGAAAAAGGGATGGATGGAAGCAGTAAGCCAATAGGAAAACCATGCAGGCCCATATTAACTCCCACCAGAAAAGTTCACAAGCCACATTGACACTCACAAGCAACAAGCAGGAGGCCTGGGAAACAATGAACTGCTAAAAGGCCTATAAAAGAAGCCAGGCAAACGATGCATGCTAAACCATACTGCTGTGCCTTTTTAATGCAATAAAATGCAAAAACGAACATATACAGGGCAAAACAAGGTCTGCAGGGTGCACACCAACACCCTAGACACACACAACAAAGGCATTTCTTTAACACACCCCCAAAAACAGAAATACCCCCCCAAAAACACATTTTCCAACTCAATCCAATGCCATCCATGCCCTAAATGATGTTTAAATTCAAAAGAACACACAGATAAACGCTTGTTTAATGCACTTGTGGCTACCTGCTCTGAGCCTACTGGATGAAGGCAGGCCCGTGGGCAGACAAGGCCACACAATCTTGCAGGCCTAGGCTTCTAAATGGCCGCCAGCCACATGGCCAGGCCCACCCAACTACAATAAACAGAAGACAGACAATGCAGGCCTGTTGCAAAAAACACACTGCCTGCCTTCAAAATGGCCGCCAGCCTCATGGCCAGGCCCACAACAAGAAGCCTAGGCCACAAAGGAATACCATGCAGGCCTATATATGGCAAAAGCAGCACACTAATAACTCCCACCAGAAAAGGCCCACAGCCACATGGACACTCACAAATCACAAACAACAAGCTGGAGGCCTGGGAAGCAATGAACTGCCACAAGGCCTATAAAGAAGTCAGGCAAAAGATGCATGCTCAACCACACTGCTGTGCCTTTTTAATGCAATAAAATGCAAAAACGAAAATCCACAGGGCAAAACAAGGTCTGCAGGGTGCACACCAACACACCAGGCACACACAACAAAGGCATTTCTTTAACACACACCCAAAAACAGAAATACCCCCCAAAAACACATTTTCCAACTCAATCCAATGCCATCCATGCCCAAAATGATGTTTGAAAACATTCAACACACACCAAAGGAACAGTTGCTTCATCATGCACCCACCCCATGACTAGCTCTGGGCCTACTGGTTACCCCCAACAATTTTAAAAAAAGAATGATAAGTACCAACATTGTAGTTGCAGCAACTGCAATGCCCCCAATCAAACAGACACAATACCAACTTACTTGTAAAATATCAAATTCCAAAGTCCTCAAATCCAATGATAATGATGCAGCAGACACAAAGAGTGATCCTTCCAGCTGAAATCCAAAGTAAGAATGAACAGGAGTTGGACAAAGCACTGGGAGGAGCCTGATGGACAGGAACAGGAAGTTGGAGACTCTGTGGCACTTCCTCCCTCTCCCCCCCAAAAGTTTTTTTTTTTAAAAGGACTCCTTGCACAAAAAAGGGCAACCAAATGTCAATCATAGGAGTTTTTTCCATCCAAATCATCATTTAGAGAAGGTTTTATGCAGCTAGAGTTAATATTCTTCTCCAAATCGAAAATTCAGCGTGTTCGCGATCGCGACCTTCACCACATTTCCGCCGGATGTCGATGGCGCGTCCAAAATGACGTGCTCGTGATCTCATTCGACCGGCTATCAACATCTCGTGGAGCACACGAACGGATTGGAAAACTCGTCGGCGAACGCAGGGATCCCGGTAAGGCGATCGATCACGTGTGCGAGAACGCATTTTCAAAGCGCGAACATGAAAAAAATCTTCGCAACAGGGCAAATAGCGGGCATTTACGCGCTCTCTCCACGGAACGCGAAAAAAATTCAAAATATCGCAATTCCTCGAGCGGAACGGAATTTGACGCCCACCCTTAGCTTATACAGAGATATTGCATCGGTTAAAGGCAGATAGTCAAGGTAGCACAGATACACATGCCATCACTTCATCTTTACCAATGGACTCAATACTATCGGTGCAGCATGCACCGCCAGACTGAATTACCCCTTCACTGAACTAAGCAGATGACTCCAAACCATATAGAATGCAGCAGGAAGCCTCTTCCCTCAACCTCCATCACAGTCACCCTGGATCTCAAACAGCTTCACTGGCTTCCCATAAGCAGCTCTTTTCAAATTCCTCACAAACGCATTTCAAGCCTGACACAGCACTGACCCATCTAACCTCAAAACCACCTAAGATTCCAGAAACATTACAGACACCTCTGCTTTACTCATACTCATACACATTCCATGCATACGCAGCACCAGCACGCAGAACGACATATCCTAACTTGCTTCGAAGGGCTGGAATGACATCCTACACATCCACTCTGCCTCTACAATGATTGCCTTCTGCACACAGCTGAACACTTAGCTCTTCAGCTAGGTGAATCCATGTATCAGCCCTGACTGCACCTGCATTGGTGAAGGATACCGTACTGGATGATATTGGGCTTTACAAACACAATACATTACAGAGACTCAGCACTCAATGATACATGTATGGGTGACATATCAGTGCTGCCTGCCATGTTCATCCTCCATCAGAACATAGTATTCTCTAAGGTCTGACTCCATCTTATGTAGGCCGACTCTATTTTGGTTCATGGAGATTGCCATCTTTCTTAACTTAGACTGTGAATGTCAACATATTCCCTCATTATGCAGAATCATTGTCATGTCTGTTTTAGGCACAGATGTTGCTGGACCGTATATTTCTAGGAACTGTAATAGTGTCAAGTTCTTTAATTAATGACATAATTACATCATCCATCGTGGGCACATGTCATCCCTTCACCATGTCAAGGTTAAAAGAAACATACAAACATATAACCAAAATAATGTAGTCTGAATTGACACCTGTTTACATTATATGTTAATAAGGAAATGTCTGGGATGCATACCTTGATGCACGTAATCTATGCCAGACATTCCTATTAGTCCATATATATAATGGGCCTTAACAGTATAATGGGTAAAGCACCCATGATGCGCAATGAAATGGCTTTCTGGGTTGCTCATAAGACCAATCAATTGGAAGCAGTGTATCCATACAATACCCCCCAAGACCAACACAGAATACTGACAATGTGTCTCCCTCTTGAAATGATGCCTCCTTTTGAGGTGTGCAACACTTAGGGAAGCATCTTTGCATACATTTATACCAGTATACATTCTACGCCTTCACTGGCAGTTCTCCCTGATGTACGCAGACAAGTACAAATTGAGCCCTGAGATGCACCAGCTCTGGATTTAGAAATTACAGTAATCCTAAACAATATTAAGGAAGAGGCTTCAGTTCAGGCTATACGTCAGAGACTGAAGCAGTTATATTTCAAGACTATGAACAAGAACTGCCCAAAATTATTGTGAAAGTACATACCTCTGTAGGTAGAGATACCTTGGGTACTTGATCGCTAAGCCACAGTTAAAACCAAAAACTGATACTGAAGGCTCCGTAAAAGATGAAATAACAGAAAGACAAAGATAAATGATGGATTGGATCATCCACTTCTCGGGAATCCATCAGGGTTGGTTATAACTTAAGAGACCATGAAAAAAGTGAGAAACCTGAATGGCTATTCTGATAGCCGCTCTTCATGTTCTTTTCAGGACACTTAAGTTAAAAAAACAGAGAGGGGGAGCCGATCCAAGTACTAAAGAAAAGAGGAATACAGTAGTAAAGGTGAAGCAGGATGCGAGACTGACATCAGCATTAAGAGAAAAGAGAAAGGACTGTGCTCTAAATCCCCAATAAAAAAGAAGAAAGTAGCAAGACTTTCTAAAATACATGCCAATACAGCTACAAGTCCTCCTACACAGCAGGATTTGGGGGAGAGTGTTTCTATAATAATCAAACTGGAGGGAGAAGGAAGAACTTCTGATCCACTCAGCTTCCTTGTCACAAGTATCCAAAAATCAAAAGGGAGTGGATCACTAGTCCCAAAAGAACCAGGGTGTGCAAAAGGCAGTATAAGGTACTGTTAAAAAACCCTCAATCACGTTATACAGAGATCGATGTTAGCGGTATATTTTCATTCTCCGCTTCGTTATTGGTAACGTGACAGCATCATCATTGGGTTTGTTGTAATGCTTTCTCCACCTGGAGAACGTACCACTGGTTATGTTGGTAGTGATCGTGGATAAAAAGAGAGTGAATTTTGGTGAAGTGTTCAGTGGTGAGAAGGGTATATTTAAAAGTCCTACAGAGCCAGTAAAAAATCTTTAATTGTACTGGATGTAGGAGGATTTTGTAGGTTCTTCGATGTGCACTCAGGGGTGAGTTAGGACCCTGTGCATTCTAAAAAAGTGTCCAAAAAAAAGGTCGACATGTTTCAGCCCTTATTATGCCCCGGAGGGTCAAACGGGCTTTCTTCAGGACCTAAGTAGTGAAAAAGACCTGAATATTCACAGGATCTTTGCGGTGAGGAGAGTTGGGTTAATTAGTCCCAAGAGTCTCTCTCCCCCACCTTTACTGTTCGGAACAACAATTATAGGTTCAAATGAACAGTTACTCTTGGGACTAATTAACCCAACTCCCCTCACCGCAAAGATTCACTCTCTTTTTATCCACGATCACTACCAACATAACCAGTGGTACGTTCTCCAGGTGGAGAAAGCATTACAACAAACCCAATGATGATGCTGTCACGTTACCAATAACGAAGCGGAGAATGAAAATATACCGCTAACATCGATCTCTGTATAACGTGATTGAGGGTTTTTTAACAGTACCTTATACTGCCTTTTGCACACCCTGGTTCTTTTGGGACTAGTGATCCACTCCCTTTTGATTTTTGGAGAGTGTTTCTAGACAGCACCGCAGAAATCACAATATTACATCAGAGGTTTCAGAAATTTCTGGAAGTGAGCCCAACTGATGACTTCATATAGATCGAGACTCCCAATTGACACCTAAATCCTCCCAATAAGGTTTACAACCTAAAAATACAAACTGAAGCGGACATACCATGCCATATCAAAACAGCCTTTTGGACACAATTGTCTGATGAATGTGACATCATCCTAGCAGAAGAAGACTGGCCTCCAGCCTTTATTAGGAAAGTACCCCGGGGGCAAGACGTTATAAGGGTAGCCTTTCCCCCCCATAGTACCTGAGTATCTCAGGGAAATGTATGCCAGTGAATGGGCTGTGATACAAGCTCCGGCCTTATACAGAAACTAAGCAGGTGGTATGAACATTCTAGTCCAGATGTTATTCCCTTATGCATTGAAACACAGTCACAAGCACAATACCTTTTAAAATCAGAAGCAGAACGTGGTATCAAAGCAATATTAGATCAATTGCAGTACCAGGGCATAATAGCACCTTGTCTTTAATCAATGAAAGCACCCCTTTTTCCTGTCTCTAAACCAGATGGTTTTTAAAGAATAGTTTTAGAACATAGGAATTTAAATGCACATATTTGACCTTTTTGGGATATGAGTTATCCATTGGGGACAGGGTTTAGTGCCGGACTTCTTCCAGAAATGCTCCATCTTGCAGCCTCCTGACACTCTGAAAAAGTTGCAATACCTGCTGGGATTTTTTTACTTTGGGCAAACCTATTTGCCTCACTATGCCCTTTTATGATCTGATTCATCACATGGTGTCACCTAAACAGCGGCTGAGTGCTCACACTGATATCTTGTGCGCTCTACAAATAGACATGCTTGAGACTAAATATTTACAAACTAGGGACAATAAAACCAATCTAGTTATTAGAGTCATATCCGGTTACTATGGTTTACATCTATGTGGGCTACAAAGAAGGACAGACCATCCGTATTGCTTACAAGTCTCACTTGCATTCTCTGTCTGAAGCACGATTTGCTTCCATTGAAAAAATCCTGTCCACACAGCTATCTTGAAGGAGGGCCCTTTGGTGCAGGGAAAGAATATAATGATTGTTTCTCCCGTACCAGCACTAGAAGCAGCCACAAAGGCAAGTTCTGCCTCTCAATAGTCATTTTAATTTCTTGATACAATGTCCTTACTTTCAGAGTGCTGACAGGTCACATCTTTCAGCCTTCTATTTCACACAGAAGCCAGATCATTGAACCTCTACATGAGCACCAGAAACAATTCAGAGCAATGTACCTGTCCCTTATACATGATACCACCTATGACAGAGCAATATCACCAGTGGCACTTTTTGACACAGCTCTTGAAGAATGGCTTGACTCATTGTTATTTTCCACGCCCTCTGCAGAGGAGCAGCAACCAACAAAGGGTGCCCCAGACGAGCAACCAATTTATGGTCCCTCGCACCTATAAACGGTTAACTATGAACATGCCTTGTATGAATTCTGTAAAAGACCACATGTATGCTGTGTGTGCACCAGACGTTGTTGACATGCCTTCTGATGAGGAGTAAACTCAACCAGGAAGTTGACCAAGGAATCACGACATGTATCCATCATATGTATCATGAAGTCTGTACAAACTATGGATTGAAAAGAAAACCTTTTTTCTTTTTTATATAGGCTCTTGAATTTTTGCCACATATTTTTAATTCTTTTTATCACTAGTATGTTTATTCGCCAACATGCATAAAACTCTTTAGATGGATTATAAAATGTGCTACGTTGTTTATTGGTAACTATGTACAGCGTACACATATCAATACTTCACTATGGGAATTATATACTTACACATATGTTTTTTTATTTATCTTATATATCTACAATGTACTAATGGTCTTTGTAATATGCTATAAGTATACTGCATGCATTATTTAGATATGTATTTTATTCTAAATGTTTGGAGATGATAATAATTTGAGAGCATGGATTTCCCTACACATTAGTTGAATTCCTCATAGTCAGACACACCCCTGTGATGTCACATTCAGATGTACAAGCTGGGGATGACGTAAAGTTCCTAAGGTCCGAATCCATCTAATGTAGGCCCCAACTCCATCTTGGTCCATGGAGGTTGCCATCTTTCTTAATCTAGACAATGGATCTCGCCATACTCCCTGATTTATGCAAATCATTGTCATGTCTGCCCTTAGATGCAGATGTCACACCACCTCATCTTTCACGGAACTGTGGTAGCATCAAGGGGCATATTATCGAGCCAGGCGATAAAATTATCGCCGCTTTAGCGACAGAAAACTGACACTAAAACGGCGATAATGGGCTTGATAATATGCTCTATGGAATTCCGATTGAAGCCCATGTTAGACGCCCTTCACATGTAACATGGGCTTCAATTGGAATTCCATAGAGCATATTATCAAGCCCATTATCGCTGTTTTAGCAGCAGTTTTCTGCCGATAAAGCGGCGATAATTTTATCGCCTGGCTTGATAATATGCCCCCAAGTTCTTTAATTAATGACATAGATACATCCTCTAAGGCGACACCCATCTAGGTCAAATATCTACCCATCACTATATCAAGGATAAATAAAAACTCATACAGGCATATTACCAAAATAATGTAGTCTGAATTGCCATCCTTTTATCTTATATGTTCATAAGGAAATTTCTGGGATGCATATGTTGATGCACATAATTAATGCAGACATTCATAAAACTTATGTCAGAAATTCCAATTTCTGATAAGATTTAGTATAAAAGCGTGACCACTTGACCAGGAGAGGTCCTTCGCCTAGATTATCGCCCAAGATTATGCCAGAAACGGTCGCACCTACTGCCTGCACACTTCACACCACGCAGATGCTACATCGTGCCTGAAACCTGAAGCTGATAAAGCTTTATCCCAGAGGAAGATTTCCCAACTGCTACCACAGCGTGGGTTTGCCCTTCATGGGGAACACTGTCTTCTCAACTCCACTGATAAAGACAGCCTTTCTGTCAACAAGATATAAAGTGGTTCTCTTCTCCCTAAGAAACTATAGACTGCAAGTTGATTTACCTTCCATGCTCTCTTAGTATAGCGCATAGAAGTAGATGTTAGGGTGTTAGGTTTTAGATGACATTTTAACAATGTTCGAAATGTTAATTTTATTCTTGTTAATAATATTCCTGTTTGCTGTTTTGATAATATTCTATGTAGTTGTTTTAGATATACTGAGAAACAGATTGTTGCTGTAGTAATAAATACTTTTAACTAAAAGTATCTTTCTTCTTAGGACAGTGTGTGTGTGTGACTTTTTGAATTATGAATATGGTCAGGTACTGCTTTCACAGTGCCCCTGATTCCTTTATGGGATTGTTAGCAACCCAAAAGCAATACTTTTATGTCAATTACACATTGAATAGGATACTGCTGGGCTACATCAACCTGTGTTTTGCATTTATCCTGGTGATTTGAACCAAGTTCACCTGTGTCACCTGTGGGTAGGAAAAGCACCCCTTGTAGAGCTACACCACGGTCATAAATTACGCAACAGATGTTCAGTTCGACAAATGACAAGTGCATTACAGTTACAGCACTGCAAATAACGGAGGACAGGACAAATGCCACATTCTCATCAATTACCATATGTGTCAAAAACTACAGTTCTTCAAAGTTTAGGATGTGCTCTTTAAGGAACTTACTCAGACTTCCTCAGCATGTTTGCCTTAGTTTCAAAGGTAGATAGGTTCACTCAGTTAGAGGAACATGGGCTTCGGAAGGTATTCGCGTACACCCCAACATTCATCAATGAATTGGAGGCAGTTGAGTTTAGCACAGTGAGTGTGCTTAAGGCGCATGAAAGACACGTCTTCCAGAGCCTCATGTGGCTGTCATGGGAGCCGTTAGTAAAGGTTCACTAGGCATGCGTTTGGTAATGTTCAGATTAATCCCAAATACTTGACAGGTAGTAAAAGCGTAGTCAAACATTTATTTCACCTGTGAAGTTTGCAGATACAACAACCATCAACATGTCTGGACATATATGTTTACAGAGGTGTGTTTGTGATGTCTTTGTATGCAAGTTGGTTGACAACTGATTGAGAGGATGTTTTGAAAGGGGATTCCATCCTTTGGTGAATGATTGCGCTAGGCCCTTGAATGGCAGCAGTATGTTGATGCATTAAGCAGTACACATGAAAGTGACAAAATGGCATTTCAGACTTGTTTAAGTGTAGGAAGGGACGCCTTCCTACACATAAACAATCCTTCCTTGCACGCAGACACCCTTGCATTATGGTGAAAGGGTGCCTGCGTTGCCGCTACACTTCTAAGTGTAGCGCTATCACAGAGGGAAACGCAAGGCTACACCATATCATTGTAAATATGGTGCAGCCGTGTGTTTCCGTAGTGGCAGAGAGAGGCGTTAAGCCAGGAAGGCTAACGCCTCTCTCTGCCACTTCCTTGTGCATATACCCCTTAGCCGTACTCGAGGACTGGACAGACTGATCTAGTTGTGGCTGTACTATGGCGCAGAGCAGGGTGCTTTTACTGAAAATTACGGATTTCCTCACTTCGAAGCCAGTATACTAGACTCACTCGCAGTCTAAAATGTGTGGGATGGAATTATCACCACATGGGAAGGTGCTACCGACATTGAAGCTGTCAGAACGCATCAGCCTGGTAGACACTGACACACATGCGATCAGGGTAAACCTGGAAGTAGCCGGACTAGAACTACAGTTCCCGGCATCTGTAGTGCCTGTTACGCCTCACGTGGTCCCGACGTGCAAACTGGAACTGGATTTAATGAGGTGAGGAGAGCAGGATGCTGCCGATCATTTTGGATGACTCTGTGTTCGCTGCTACAAGCCTGTCCAACGCCAAGGCGGTAAGAGTGCTTTGCACCACCAGTAAGGCATTTGATTGTTCCCTAAATGGCCACGCTCACATCTCTTCCTTTGGCGAGACCGTGTTTTTGGTGAAATTTTGCGGAGGAGAGATTTGAGCTTCCTAGGGCTGTTTTCTTTGGTCAGCGTGTTTCCCTGTTGGCGAGACCGCTTCCTGGCGCGATCTCATGCAGGGAACTTCTATGGCCCTTAATGTGCTTTGACATTATTACCAGCCACGGTGCGAGTTCTCACCTGAGGATTTAAAGTGGGACGTGCACAGCTGGAGTATTTGTTTATTAGCTGTTGGCTTCAGGTGATACTTGCCCAGCGCCTTTTTGCAACCTCACGTAGGGCACAGCGATGCCTTTGTTTATTAAATGCCATTGGATTTAAGTGGGATGTGCCCCCCTTTTTTCACATAGCTCATTGTCCTGAAAACGACAGAACTGGTATAAATGCTGAGAAAGATGTCCTTTGACTGATTTGATTTTCCTGCATCCCTACTATTAACGTTAATCTCAATTACTTTGGTATTGTGAGATTTGAACATACCAAAGCCTTTTTGGGTTCTGCATTAGTACAGGAATGCTATTGTAGTACGACTTTTACTCCACACATGTTCTTGTTCTTTATTTCATATTATAGGAGAGAGTATAGGGGGGTATCCAGGAAGATCCTACGTTTGCATACCAAGCTGTTCCACACCTAACCAGGGTATGTGGAGTGTTGTTTCATGCTTCATTGTGTTTTCAAGTGACATGTTCTGTGTTAGGCATATACCAACCTTGTTGTTTATTCTCTCTTCATATTAGCTTTCGTGTTGGAAGTCTGCAATCACCCTCTTCTCTCTCTGATAGCGCCCCTTCCTTTTTTCTCTACAGGTAGCATTTTGCATACATTACATCTGTATTGTTTGGTAGTATTTCGCTTGGATGTGTTTTCTGTTTACTGAGGCTGGTGTTTTTTCTGTGTCATCCCCAGATCTCCCTCCATGCTTTTCCTACCCTTTCCTTCCCTCGCTTGACTAGCTCACTAGTCCGTGCATATTTATAATCCGGACTTGGGGCAGTTGAGAGGTGGATCCCATTGAGCATCGCCACAACCCTGAGGATTTTGGAAGGTGAAACCTGACAGAAGCCTTGAGAAAGTCGCAGGATGATTTCCCTGTTTATGCAACGAAACACATGTTGGCTGATCAGAAAGAAAAGAATAAAAGAAAGAGAAGATTTCTGAAACTGTGATTTTAATTTGTGTATACTTGCATTGGTATTTAATATTCCTCTACATACGTGTGCTGAGGATTTTGTGAAATTTCTATGTTGGCTTTGGCCACAACTTTGGGGGAGGTTGGTGGTTCTCCTCACCTTACAGCACCGTAACTCAACACTGTACTGAACTGATATATGTGCGATAGTTCCTAAGGCGCCGCAAAACCTATAACTATACCACTGTTTATTAAATTTGCATATCCCCCTCAGACAGGAAGAAATACAGGTCAGTTTTCAGTACCTGTTGCTACATGGAAAACCCTGGTGGTAAGGGGCAGTGAAAACTGTCTAATGCCCCCTTCACCTTGGGAGATAACAGCTGTGCAATGTTGATTGGGCTTGCGTCAAATGTAAAAAAGAATTCTCAGGATCCGCCATGACGATTGGCTCCGTCCAATGTTTTTGAAAGGACCGCCAGCTCTGCAGTCATTTCTAAATTTGGCAGGTGGAGTAGTCTCACCATGGCGGACATCTATATCCAATGTAAATCTGGCCCTTATTAAGAAAAACTCCTTTTTCACAAAGTAAACACCTGGAGGTGCCCAGCATGGTGCAACTTGCATTGATTCCACAAACTTTTCCATAATGCCCTACAAAACATGAGAGTGCCTACATAACTAGGATTACTCAAATATTTACATTTGGGTTGGAAATTTCTGTAATCCATTGAGATCCACAAATTGACAACCAACCAGTGTTCCAACATGTCTCCACATAAAAATGGAACCCAGTTTTTGTTGTCAGCCCTAGCGCCCATGATTGGAAAATGCTAAAAACACAACATGAATATATCAAATGTTTCCACTGAAACAACCATATTTTCGCAATCTGGGTAGCTGTGGATTTTGAGGCATGTTTGTTTCACCACCCAGAGAAACTTACCAATCTGCACATTACTGAAACCAGGGGAGTCCAGAGGTGCATGGCATGTGTGTCTCTCACTAGGTAATTGTACCTAGAAGTCCTTGCAAATCTCACAGTTTGGCTAAAAACACACATTTTTATCACATTACTGTGACTGAAAGTTCTGGAATCTATAGGGAACCACAAATTTCCTACCACCCTGAGTTCCCATATGCCTTCTGATATGAATGGCACCCCACCACAAAACAGGCCCTTAAGCACTACATTGAGAGATAAGCATTATGAGTAGCTAGAGTATTTTGGGCTGTGCTGTGGTGCCACCCATTCAGATCAACGTAACAAAGACATTTTTGAAAACTAGACAACCAGGTGATTCCAGAGCGGTGTGCCAAGTCTGGATCCCACAAGGAGGACTGAGGCTACCCACCAGATAGAGATTACAGCAGGGCACAGGAACCAACCCTAGGCCTATGCTTGTGGAACGTTAATGGCCTAGCCACAAAAATTGAAGATCCAGAGTTTCTGAACTATGTCACCCTCTTTGATATAATAACGCCGCAAGAAACTTGGCTCAAGGAACCACAGCACATCGAGGGTTATACATGCTTTGCCTCACCAGCTACCAGGACCAACAGGTTTGGCCATCACTCGGGAGGATTGGCTACCTATGTCTCCACAACAACAATAGCCTCAGAAACCCTCATGGATTCAATGACAAGTGCAATACTAGCAGTCAAAATTAGTATTGCCCTTGATGGAAAAGAAATGGAGGTCTGTATAATCAACTCGTATGTACATCCAAAAAGCAAAGCGAAAGATTCAACCAAAATTACCAACCAACTGGCCGAGTACGCTACTGAGATGGAAAATACACTATTCATCCTGACAGGGGACCTAAACCAGTATCTCATTGGTTCGGCAGAATGGGAGGAGGTACTGGCTTTAACTAGACTCTATAACATACCTACACAAAGTGTCCCACTAGACAGGATAAAAAATGCCGCATTGGTAGCTTTCCTGAAGACTCAGAACATCAAAACCTTTGTGCATTAAACGGAAGATTTCCGGCAGACTCTCCTCCAGTCAATTCTTTTTATTCCATGACAACAAGCTCCATACTGGACTACACCTTCGCAAGTCTCGAGCTGTTCCCTATATTCTCGGGTTCAGAATGGGGGATATAGGCGATAGCGTTCATCGCCCCCAGGAATTTCATATAACAGCAACCGCGCCAAGCAAATCAGGCCAGATACATCCATGGGGCTGATCCACACATGGAAACAAAAAAAGGATCAAATGCACGACAGACAATTCCAACCTCCAGTCTGAAGTTGCAATACAACTCTTCAATATGCAAGTCTCGACTACAGATGACCATATTACTTACTGGGGTCATTTTATCGCCACACTGCTAAAAAAGCTTGCAGTCACTCCCCCCACCAAAGACAACTTTTGGAAAGAGGGCAGTGACAACAACTTAAAGAAAGAGCAGAGAGTACAGCTAAAAAAACTGAGAAGATCAATAAATTTAACTCTGCGCAAGCTGAGAAGATCCCCAGGAAAAACTAGCGGACGAGCATCTCTGAAACATCAAAGGGTAGCGCTCAAAAGATTAAATTGGAACATCAAGAGAGATGGGGAGAGCAAAATCTGGGCAAAACTCTTATACGACATAAACAGTAACAACAGTGCCCGCTTTTGGAAAACAGTTAACAGGATTATGCGTCCACAACACAAAGGTATAGGATCTCACATCTCCGAAGCGATTTGGATAAAATATCTCTCCTGCCACTTCAACGACGATATAAAAAACGCAGGAGTCCAAATGGTCACCAGCTGGATTCCAAAGAGAGAACTGGAAACAAGCGCTTCAGAGAACTGGGAGCAGGTCTATCCAGATACAAAAATCAATCCTTTGAGGGCATTGAGGCTTTCGTAAAACGACTGGAACATCAACAAATATCCTCGCAATCGCACTAATAATTGACGCAGCAAAAACATCTAAGATTCCTCTACATTTGTGTTACATCGACTTTAGCGCTGCCTTTGACAATGTAGAGAGAGGTAGACTGTGGGGAAACTGGAGCGATGGGGCATTCCACAGATGCTGATGCTCTTACACACCGATACCTGGGTGCAGGTGAAACTAGGCGGTGGTACTCACCTGTCCACAAAAGTACCCACTACAAAAGGATTGAAACAGGGATGTTTGCTTGCACCAACCTTGTTCAACCTTTTTATAGCGGACCTCCCAAAAGTGCTTGATGCCTGCAACTCCCACTCACCAAGGGTAGGTGGGAAAACTTTAGCCAATCTTATGTATGCAGATGACGTAGTGCTGCTCAGCCACACTTACATCTGCTTTCAACGACTACTGACTGAAGTGCAGAAATATGCTACAGAAAACAACCTAAAAATAAATCTTAGCAAAACACGGACAAAGTCAATAAATAATAAAAATAAATCACAGAAGAGCTGGTTCCTCGGCGGTACAAAAATTGACCCAGCTTGTGAGTATAAATATCTGGGAGTCACATTTGATAAAGAGGGGTCCTTTGTGCGTCAGAACCAGGACATAAGAGGGAGAGGCTTATTGATTGCCATGACGATGAAAAACCTGGCAAATCAACTGATGGGCCCGACTTTGACCCCGTTACTGAAGGTAGTTCAGGCCAAACTGCTCTCCTCGATCACCTATTGCAGTGAGGCAATGCGGGGAAGAGACGCTAAAGACCTGAATAGTTTTCAGGTTAAAGCCTATAGAACCATGTCCTCCCTCCCGCCTTACACATCACCGGCTCAAATAAGGCTGGAGTTTGGCCTGCAAAAACAAGTTCTAGCCAGGTACGGGGCATACATCATCTGCTGGCACAAGAGAAGAAGTGCCACTACAAACACTCTAAATTATCTGTTGTGGCGCGACACAGAACACAGGGATTTCTCTGAGGCAAGAAACCATCTTCGGCTAGCTTTGGAAGCCACTAAACTTTCTGATCAATGGGATGCACAATTTGGTCACCCCTACTTCAAAAAATTAGTTTGGAAAAATGTAAAATCACTCTGCTTACAGGAGAACAAGCCGATTTTCTCAAAAAGATCTCACACATGGATGACTCTCAACTCCTACAAATCACTAACTCCACAAACATGCTTCAATCAGGGCCATCCCAAAGCCTTAAAATTTAACTTCTTAAAGCACAGACTGGGGATTCTTCCTTGCACTGGGCACCTACCACCATGGCTGAGGACAAACGGACAAGATACTTGTAGGCTGTGTAACTCAAACAATGGTGACATCCTTCACGTAATCTGCCTATGTGAAGAGCTGCACCAAGCCCGGCAACAGTTCCTCAAAGATCAATTCAAGCAGAAAGGCATCCGCACCAGAAGGCAAGCGGTGCTGGCCTGCCTAAACCTGTAAACTAAACTGCAGATTTGTAAAATTTCTGATGGTGGTCGAACGGAAAATGCCAAAAATAATGAAAAATGCTCTACAAAATCTACCGACCCAAGCTGACCAGTAGATAGGCAAAAAGACTCAGCGGAACCTTATCAAGGACATCCATTAGCACCAGGGGGACAATTTGTGCAACAAGCAGAGTCCTTGTGGAAAATACGACAAATGGTCACGCTGGGCAAGAGCAAGCGAAAACCGAGATAATCACTTTCCAGCAGCCAGTATATAAATGCTTGTCTCTAATCAGCTCCATTGAACTACCACTTTTAAATTGTTATGAATTTCTCACTCTTCGATTTTTTATTGGTTTTAAACAAGAATGTTTTAAGAATTTTGGAATATTTTATTGCAATGGTTTTAATTAACTATGCAAAATAAAAATAAACTTAAACTTAAACTTGTCTGGATCCCACAAGGTTTTCTTACCCACAATGCCCTGCAAACCTCAAACATTGCCTGACATCAGGCATTTTCCTTACATGTCTCTGACGAACTTGTAAAGGCATGTAGTTTATGTACTTTGCATGCAGTTGTGCTTGCTGCAGGCACAAATCAACAGTAAAAACTGGCCAAGCAAGCCATAAAACAGTCATACAAACAGCATAAAGAACAGCCCACACACTAACCTGTCAAAACCTGAAGTTCTGATCCTAGAGAGAACCAAATATATAAGACAATCAACCCACTTCAAGATCACTGGTATAATAGCAGCTGTCACAACCATGTTCCCTATTGTCAACCTGCTATGGAATCTGATGTATTTTAAACTGATTTAACCTAGATGTTTCTTTGGTAACTCTATCAAATCTACTCCTTGAATGGTGGTTTGGTTACTTTTAAGGATATTAGCCTTCCAATAAAAAAAAAATCAGCTGTTGCATATGTCCATGCCCACTATGTTCAATGATAGTGTACCACGCACACCAATTTATTCGGTTATTCAATGTTAATTAATTGATTACTTTCATGGGCATGCTTGGAGGAGTCGTCGTCTAAACCAAGACTTGAAAAAGTCGCAATAGTTGCACTATCCTGTGTGGGTAGTGTCCCTCCTTATGCACAGCCTGTAATGTGCGAACTCTTCCCAATTCGTAGTATGAATCAAATAAAAATTTCAGGCAAGTTCAAATCAAGAATTTATTTATGAACATTGTCCGGTAACTTAAACTCATTTCACTCATGAGAAAGTCCGTGATTCAAAATATCCATTGAAGGGTTATTCTTTGTTGTATACTTTTGAATGAAAACCCCAATGCATTTCGGGTAGATCAACTACCCTTCGTCAGGGAGAGTATTCCTAAAAAAAAGCAAAGATAGGCGAAATTCAAGCGACCTGTTTGTCTTTAAATGTATGAATAGATGGTAACTCATATTCATGCTTAAATAATGAATCATGCTCATGTGCACGGGTAATATGGTATCAAACGTGTCAGGAAAAAATAATAGAACGATAAGAGGTTAAACAGTGTCTCTAAGGTGACATTAACGAAAACGGATCGTGAAGGACCCGGGTGTGTGAATGTTCGGTGTATACCATTAGAACATATGTGCCATTGAAATTGTGCACGACATGGTATAGAAAATGCGGCGGTGAAAAATTCGGACGGTATCTTTGAAGGAAGAAAAAGATCGTGAGGTCGCCTAAGTGTGCAAGAAACGTTAAGAAAGCCAGAGGATACCAATTTTAAAAGAGTAAAAACCAGATCGTAAAGGCACCCAAGTGTGTAAGAAAACATTAATAGGACCCAAATTTGCCAAAAGTGTGTCCAGAAACACAGCGGTTCTACCAAGGTGTCACGAGAGGAAACATTTCGATAACGCATCCAAGTGTGCTACGACGTTAAGAAAGCAACAGCCGTGCTGAAAATCCAACAGAAGACACAATGGTTCTGACATCGTGTCGCGTAATAATTGAATTAACGTGTGTTAAAACAAAAAAATGCTTGTAACTCAATATTATCAGTGTGAATCCATGACAATCTCCAGTGTTTAGACTATGTTTACATATTAAAATTAAGTTCATAATTAACAACCTTGTTTAGAGTTTGATGGACAGGGTAGTCAATTGTACCCTGTCTGCCAAACCATTGGTCTACTGGCCTTTTTTAAGTCAGCCAGACTGGAAGGTTTATCCCGACAAAGTAAAATTTGCTCTGTCGGCGTAAACCTTCCTTCGACAGCCCAAGGGAATACTGGCTCTCAGGGGTGAGCCATCTTCAATGGGTGACTTTTTCTTTACTGTCCATCACTGCTAGGAATGTCATGGCTGAGATAAACATTAAAGACAATTACCATAACACCATAGGAAAAAACTCCTATGGTGTGGGGCCATTTGTGTTTTCCTTTCCCAAAACAAACTCCCGTTTTGGAAATTCGTTTTTGGAAAAGGAAAATCTTTTAAAAGTTTGGTGTAAACGTTCATCATAAATAATGGACATGCGCCAAACTTTTAAATGCTGCTTCATACAAACTTATAGAGTTCACCATGGAGAGAGCAGTGAACTCTAAATTTGGCAGACAAAGAAAGGCAGGGTGGCTAAGGTGAAGCCCTCCGCCACTGTGACTGCCTTTACTCCATCCATCAGAATCCAAATCAGGCCCTAATTTATGAGCAGATTACATGTGATTAAGGTTGCCAGCTGCTTAGTAAAAAACCTGGCTATTTGCTTACGTTATGCCAAGAGCTGGTAAGGGGAAAGAAAATTCCCATAAAGCTGTCAGGATTCTTTTGTAAAACAGAAGCTATCTCTCTCTTTGCTCTAATATTATTTTGAAGCAATTTTGACAACTCACAGGTACTGTTTAATGGACTGACTTATTTATTTACAGTGATAGATTTGTTTCAGAAGACAAAAAATACCAGATTTCCCTCCTTTTCTCAATATTTTACCAGCCTGTTCTTAAAAATACAGGTCAGGTCAGTTAACCAACTTCAGGTAATAAGCTAAGCGGGAGAAGGATTTGATTTCCTTCATGGATTAAATGGGCATGGATCCACTACGACTACTAATCATCTCGTCATGACATCCAGGCAAAGAGGTCAGTGGTCTAGCTGGTCCAGACAGAAACCGGATAACAGGAACTTCCTGGGAGGAGACCGCAAGTACTGGCTTCTCTCTCACTACTTTGGAGGAAGAAGAAGGAAGAGGACATGTGGAGAGTAGATCTACATCAGAATGTCCAGGTATAAGAGATAGGGAATTTAATAAAGATGAGTGAACAGCCTTCCTCCTGATGCCGTCTTTTGTTCAGAACGTTATACCTGCCAGCGCAAATAAGAGAAGCCTAACTAAAATACAGCACTGGCAATGAGTATTGGATTGAAAATCACACCTGTAAACCAGGAAGGCAAGTAACCCAAGAAAGCATCATTGTTTAAATTGGAGACCGAAGAACAAATTACCTGAAGCCATCACACAACACTGAAAAAGCAAGAACCCTCAGAGCCACACACCATGCATGTGCAAGCTAGGCAGCGGCCATTTTGAAGTCAGGCAAGCCGAGGGACAGCCCATGGAAGTCTATGGAGAGACCATCTTTAAGCCAGACGCTCGGAGACAAACCCTTTGAAATCAATGAGGCGGCCATTTTAGAATCAGACAATCCAAGAGTAACTCATTAAAGTCGACCGAGATTGCTACATTAACACCAGACACCAAGCTGGGTTGGACTCTGGAAGAAATACACATAGCTGGGGGCATCAAA
Organism: Triturus cristatus; assembly: GCF_964204655.1. NCBI lineage: Eukaryota > Metazoa > Chordata > Amphibia > Caudata > Salamandridae > Triturus > Triturus cristatus. Next base: position 256,509,921 of record NC_140593.1, on the reverse strand, counting down.
GTCAGAACAGTTCTTTCAGGCCAGGAAGAATCTCAATATTTAACTTACAAGGAAAGCGTGAAGAAGCCAGAAGGAGCATGGCGGTCAATTTTAAGTGAGCAGTCACAAAATATATAAGGTCACACGAAAATTATCCCACTAAGATAACTGATACAAAAGTAAATGAATAAAATAAAACATGGTTTTATTAACAGGTACTTAAGGTGCACCACCTCGAAAAATGTATATGTAATATGTCAAGTGTACAACACAAATGCAATAAATAGAAAGGACACACATCTAAGCTATAAAAAGTCCCAAGTCACACCCTGTGACTGCAACGCACTGCAGAAGTAAGGTTTTGGAGCTAGCACCAAAGTAAATCAAGAACAAAGGAAACATAGATCAAAATATCAGCCAACATCTGCGCCAGGAAAGAAAAGCAACAACAGTGTGATAAGCAACAAAGTGAGGTGTGCAGAGAATAGACACACAACTGAAACACAAACAGAAAACTAGAATGCAGGATCTCTGTATAGGAGGGGTGACAAATGATACATAATAATGTACACATGGCAAACATCATAGTGAACAGTCATGTGGTATTAAACTACTACTCCATCATGTCATTAGGAAAAGGATCACAAAAGGCTAAGCCCCCTCATTGCAGTGCCACCCCCAGTGACACAGACCGACACCCTGAGTTTGGGTCCCAAATTGAACAGATAGCTAGAGTCACTGGATTATCTTTTTGTAGCAGTCAGTGAGCGAAGGGACAAACATTGACTGTAACAGCTCCTTTATCTGGTGAGGCATGAAGACTTATGCCTAATCAGGACCTTTTCAACAAAGAAGCAGAGACATTTGAAAAACTCTAAGAAATATTTGGATCAAGAACATCTCAGCATGCAAGGAGCCAGGTGAATCCACTTCATTTCAAGGCTACAAAATCTGGAGTAATAGTACACTTTCAATATATTCACAAATAAGGACGCAATTCGCCTTGGGATAATTGAGGTCTGTTCAGCAGCAACTACGAAGTGCAAGATCCTCCAAAAGCAGCGCTCACTAAAGGAAATTCTCAGGAGGGCCAATGCAGGAGAACTGGCCAAAGCAAGAGAATCGCACCTCAATGCAAGAGGGAAGGACAAGAGAAATTAGATGTTTCTCACATCAGTGATGAAAACACAAGAGACCAAGAGAGAAGGAAAGAGCAAAGGCAAAGACAGACCAGAGACAAAATATCACAATAGACGGCGTGGCACAGAATACCCAAAATCAACAAGACCCTCAGCAGAAGAGGATGCAAACGAAAGACTTGGACAATCAGGGACCATTACAACCAAATTGAAACAAATTCAATGAGCCGCTAATCAAGACTCCCAGACTCTTTTAAAGAAGGGATGGAGCAGGTAAAGAAAAAGTTTGTATACCGCCTCTACTTTTGCATGAAATATTAATTACGTAAATGATTCAAAAAATCAAGGAGAGGGAAAGAGAAGCTGTGATCCACTCGGTTTCCAATGGTTAGAGCGAAACATCAAGAGGGGGGAGAATGGACCACTTGTCCTGTGTAACCAGGGTCTTTTAATAGCGTGGGGACCGTCTTAAAAAACCCGCATATACGTACACAGGTGGATAGGCGGTATATCTTGGTTCTCCGCCGAAGTGTACTGTAACAGCATTATCATAGGGTCTTTTCTTAGTCAATATGCTGTCCTCCGCCCGGAGGGAGACCAACTGGTTTGTCAGTAGTGGTCAAAAATAAAAAAAAAGGGGTGTATCTTGGATTATTGTGAGGTGAATTAAAATTCCTAATGTCACAACCAGCAAAGATTTATTACAAAAGGAAGTGATATAGGAAATTAAAAACGCTGGCGTGCGTTTGTAGACCAAGTTACTGGTCTGACGCACTGGTGTTGGTCAACATGTTTCAATCTCTTGGATCCTCTAGAGGCTTTCGTCAGGACCGGGGTTTCTAAGAGTGCCTTATGACTCTTGTTGTGTAGGTGGATTATTGGCCACCTTGATAAATTGGAGGTCAGATCCGAGGTATCTGTACCTAAAAGAAAAGAAAGTACTTAATTGACAACCTACTATAACCATCATTTGGAAAAAATGATGCTGTGGGTGCTGGTACAGGCTTAAGGGAGTATTTGCCTAATCTATTTGAAGGCGAAATACTAGAAAACGTTAGTTCCAAGTTTTATTTCATGGGTACATGTAAATCAATTCAAGGCATGTGAAGAAGGGGCAAATCTAAGAATATGCAATGTTCTTTGAGTTCGTGGCAAAAAAAATTCGATATACGTTAAGGAAATAACTTGCTTCATTGTTCGAGGTGTTTTGGTGTCTTGGTCATAATTACTAAGGTGCCTTAGGTGATCTATGATCGTTCATAGGATGTGATTTTTGGACGCACCCTCTATTTTGTCTGGCATGGGTGGGTCCTTACTCGCCTGCGAAATTGTTGGACTGACCGTAGTTTGGCCTTGGCATGGTCAGAATATGGGAATAAATAAATTGACCAAACGGACGAAATATTTTGAATGGTGTCGCTAGAACAAAAGTATCTTAACAGTTCTGTTCTTAAAACACAATTATTAGGAATCGATGTTTGAAGGGCTGCCGTTATCTAAAAAGGTACGTGTGCATTGATGCCAAATTCGGAACTAATCATATTAGTGAAAACAAAGGTGCCAAAACGGGCAAAGCTTTTTTTTACCTTTCAGGATCAAATTTCAAACCACTTCAGGGTACCGTAGAGCTCAATGGAACCCAGTTGCTGTGGAAATAAGCATCGGATTAGTCAGAGCTTACTTGTTTGTAGATCGCGTCCGTGTGCGTCCCTCGTGGTGTGCTTACCGGATTCTTCAAGTTCGTTGACTTGTTCTAGCTCTGTAGACGGAAATCAGAGTGACGCGGGCCCGTACGGAGCTGCTCTCTATTCTTTGGTAATAGCTGACATAGTCGAAGCACTAACCCCGGTGACTGGTAGGCATCTGGTGGTTGGCATACAGGGTTGGAACTTGAAGACAGTAATGTCTTAATGAAGATAGAGTGGTTCTAAGCTGGTGTATAACTCGGGCCAGTTGAATCATCAGGCATGTAAAGTCCGAAAAAACGCCCATGCCTTCATGACCGAAATGCACAGTGGAATTGGAGAACCTTCTCCCAGTCCAGAGTAGCACATCACATGCTGATGACTCATAAGAATCACCTGCCACATAATACAACCTGTCATGTCAGTTATATTCACACCACAACATGAACATTACACCTTCCCCTGTGACAGGGGTGACCCGGCTGACTCAAAGAGCTTGCAGGACAAAAGTAAACATAAGGAAAGTTACCCAGAAATGTTGGGGAAACGTTGTCTCATCCCTCCATTAAAGAGACAGAGAGATGTTAGCAGAGACATGTCATTCCCAAGGAGGGGAGGATAGTTAAAGAACAAGCAGATGCTCGGAGGGCCAAAGACTCCAACATTTACACTGGCAACTGGGAGTGGGAGAAGCAAACAAGCCAAGTAAATGGGCACAAGAGCTGTTCCCTGCTCTCTTCAACCAGTGAAAAGGGAACAACCCTCACCAATAAACACACCCTGCAACAGAAACCACTCCCAACGTCTGTAAAGTGGAGAAAACAAATATGGAGCCCAAAGGAGGCACTAAAGAAATTGACTACATTTCTTTCTAAGTAGGGGGGAGTTGTCATGTCCTCTAGGAAAGGGCATGGCTGCATAAGTATGTCAGCGGTCTAGGTGGCCTGGACAGAAACTGGATATCAGGAGGAGGCAGGATGCACTGGCACTACCTTGGCGGAAGAAGAAGGAAAAGGACTTGTGGAGAGTAGCTCCACCTCACAATGCCAGGTGTGAGAGATAGGGATTTTAATAAAGATGAGTGAACAGCCTTTTGCCTGATACCATATTTTGTGCAGAGAGTTATACCTGTCAGCAATGCAGGGAGAAGCCTAACTAACACACGACACTCGTGGGCATGTCACTTATGACCAGCTCACCATCAAAACCTCTCCATGGCTCCTTTTCATTACAGTGTTTCATAATAATGCATGGTTGTAGGCATCTGACTTACCTCTAAGGCAAATTCATCTTGTGATGGAGAATGCTAGCTCACTAATTAGCCTTCTTGTAGAACATTGTGAGTACAATGATTAATCACTTGTTGTCTTGAGCTAACACCCAGCGGTCGTTTAAGATCATGTTTACATCAGCTGGACCTACAAGTAGCCAAGTTCACAGCTGGCTAAAGAAGAATTCTTGAAGCAATGAATCAAGTGTTACTAAATCTTCTGTGTGCTAATGAATCCTTCTGTGAACTTATTGAACCAAACACATGTTCCTGTGGACTTTTGTGTTCATGAATCGATGCGTCATAAAATGTAACCGCAAGTTAGTCAAAGAGTTAAGCAATGTAAACCACAAAATTGCATTCACCAAATATAATCCCCCATTTTTATATTTTCTGGGTGATTGTTTTTTTTTACATTGAAAACCTTAACAGCACAATCATTTGAAAGGGGTGTGTACAATTAAAAATGAGGCTCAAGTATCCTGCCTACTTTTGCACTAGCACTGACAAGGCAAAAATGTCATACAACGCTTGATTCTGTTTTGCTAGGGCACTTATCTCTGCATCTTATCTGGTGGAACCTGTCAGTAAAAATGAGAATAATTTGAGCAGCAGTTAGCTATTACTGTCTTTCTCATTTTAGTGCACAAGTAATAAAGAGGACACAAAATAAACCCTACACAACACAACCGTTATTTGCAGCAGATTGCTTTTGAATCTGTTATTACCGCCCAGCTTGGACTGAACTTGAACATGGTTGACTGTCCTGATTGTGTTAACCTTTTACTGAGATGTATGATGCTATGTATTACACACTCCTCTCACTTATGTACTAACTGCTGTCTAAGCAGAGCCCCAAAGTAACAACGCAGAGCTAATGAAGTGTGGTTGTTTCACAAATAAGTCGCCGATATCAGCCCAATGTGGACCGTGTGCATCATACATGCGGTACATGTACTACTCTACAAAAAAACAGCTCACCAACTCACTCCCAACCACCATCTCCACCAGCCACACACAGACATATTAAAATGCCTTCTAAGCTTGCTGGACAATGAATATGATATAGAAAAACAACACAATTGCTATGATCATGCAGCTAATACCAGCACTAATGACACACCTGCTACAAGTTACAAAAATACTGCTAACTCTTCTACAAAACAATGCACACCACCAACAGAGCACAGTCTCTAAACTGTCTACTAGTAAATGCTTGATAACTCTCTAAAACAAGCACCCTATCTACGACCTACTCACTGACACACAACCTGACTTATTCTTCATAGCGGAATCATGGTGGGAGATGACACAGCTCCAGTGTTGCACAAAGTCATTCCTCTAGACTATCAAACTATCACACAAAATTGGTTTAGGCAAAAAAGGAGGAGGTTTAGCTGTTATATTCAAGTAAACAATAAATCTCACTACAGCTGACAACGTTTCCATACAAGATTGTGGGGTCGTCTATACCAGATGCAACCCTACCCCAACTTCCTCTTGTAACTTCCTTCTCCTATACAGACCTCCACCTAGCAATCCAACATTCCCAGACACATTCTTAGACACAGTTTCAAACCTGATAACACTGGACTCCAACCAATGCATTCTTAGTGACCTAAATATTTGGTTTGACAAACCTAATATGCTCCATCCAAAAATTATCAGCACTGGCCTCTGCACACTGAGCCTGCATCATATTGTCCACAAACCCACACACATCGCTGGACACATCCTAGATGTCATTTTTGCTAATACAGAACTGGGTACCTTTCAAATGATTACTCCAGTCATATGGTCAGACTACTATTTGCTAGCTTTTTAACAAAAAACACCACCAAGCAACAGACCTAAAACCAGCTTACATGCATCCACCTATTGACCGTAGAACAAACTCAATTTTGAATACTTAGAAACACAACTAACATCCAACACAGAGCTAGACACAATACATTCAATTCAATAACTATATGAGTTGCTACAGGAAGCTTTTGATATCCTAATACAACTCAGACTAACAAAACAGGGAAAATGAAAACAGGCACCTTGGAGAAATTCATAACTAAAAGAGATAAAACAGCAAACTTAATAGAATATACAAGTCAACAATCAAAAAAGCTAAAAAAGGTACTATTCAGACAGAATTCAAAATGCTAAATGTGCAAATAAAGAATTGTGTAAAATTCTCCCCAAATTTTGTAATCTAAATGCAAACAAGGAACTCATCCCATTACCCAAGAATTCATGAACAAACTGACAAATCATTACACAATCAAATCAGACATGTTGGATTCCTATTTAAAACAAAGGAAAACCACCAGCACCAACCCATTTCCCAAAATTCCCTCCAAGAGTAGGCTAACCCAGCCTCCACATTCCTTCAAACAAATATCACAAAGTGAATTTATCGATCTGGTCAAAGCAAGCAGGCCAGCCATCAGCCCTTCTGACCCTTGTTCACAGCAAATCCTCAAGAACATTCTTTAAAATACTTTTGCTGTTAACTACAGGAATCTTTCCAGAAGACTTAAAAATGACATACATGCACCATTACTAAAGAAATCTAACCTGGACCCCTTGACCTCGATAACTACTGACCAATTACAAATTGGAATCTCCTGGGCAAACATTGAAATTGCAGCATTTGCCTCAATGTCAGAATTCATTGAAGACAACTTCATGCTTTCAGACTTCCAAACAGGATTTCATCCTGGAAGCGGCACAGAATCTCCCCTCTTTTTCACCTGAAATGCCCTTGAAAATGCAGTAGACCGAAACAGGGTTGCTGCCCTACTTATTTTGGATCTTTCAGCTGCCTTTGACCAGGCCTGAGCCTAGTTTGTGGAGTTTCACTACGCGGACCTCCACGAAGAGACAAACAAACTCCACGGAGTTCCGCAAGTGGCGGAGTTGGGGTGCGAACTGCTGTTCGCGCTGATCTTGTAGCCACTCGGGTAGAAATTCTTCCCGAGCAGCAGCTCGCGCTCGCCAACTTACTGTTCACGAGCGAAATTGGGGAAAAAACTCCACTGCACTACGCAAAGCAGAGTTTTCTTCATTTTGTGAGCTCCGCGGAATGCGGAGTGCAGAAAAGTCTGCAAACTTTGCAAACGGAGCGGAGTTTACCACCCAGGCCTAACTTTGACACAATTGACCATGATACTCTAATATAAAGACTCCAAAAAGCCGGCATAGATGAGACTGCTCTCAAATGGATCACATCCTACCTTTAAAACAGAACAAATGTCATCCATTCTCCCCCTTTCTCATTCAAACCGTACTTCACAAAAACATGGGTCCATCAATGCTCTATGAACTCACCCACACATTGCAACATCTACATAAGTCATTACAGGCAATGATCAAGGAAGTTCAGCTCACATGTTATAACTCTGCAGATGAAACACACATACTTTTTAAACTGGAAAGCCCCAAGGACATTGGAAACTCACAAATCTTCAGTTGCCTCAGAACCTTTGATCAGTGGATGACATGGAGACATCTCAAGTTGAATGATTCCAAAACAGTAATACTCAGATGTGGCGATTGGAAAAATTATGACCCACTCAGTGCCTGGCCTGACGATCTGGGACCACCTTCTAAAGTATCTATGGAAGTAAGAAACTTTGGAATTACCATGGACTCTAAGCTATCAATGAATGTCCAAGTGGACAAATTAGCAAGATCAAGCTTCATTACCATGAAAACTCTGTGACGCATCTTCCCCCACCTGGAAGGTTCAAGCTACTATCTCTCCTTTATAGTCTATACTTGATTATGCCAATGGCCTTTACCATGGATCATCTTTATCAGCTATGAAAAGACTACAATAGATTCAGAACACTGCTGCCAGACTACTTCTACATGAAAAGCCTCAAACCCACATCTCCCCTGCCTTGAGGGTCCTACATTGGTTATTAGCTGCTAGAAGATCCTCATTCAAGCTGCTTTGTATCACCCACAAAGGAACAGGACTGCTTTTCAGCAGGAATAAAATCACTAAATACATTCAACAAATGAACTTCTGCTCCAGATTGGCACCTCGCCTCAAAATCCTGCCATACAAGAAAAAATCCATATTTGGCACATCTGTGTCGAATAGGCCATGTTACAATGCAAGTCGTTACAACAATTTGCTGTAGGGGGCACTGGATGTTGGAATAGTATAATTTACTATTTCAACTCCAGTCTGTGCAACAGTAGGGAAGGTGTTGGATTTTAAGTCCAACACCTTCTGCCCCCTCACAGCAAGTCATTGTAATGACTTGCGTTGTAATGGTGTCCGATGTAACAACACGGTCATTGTAATGACCACGTTGTAATGGCATGAGATGTATCGCATGCGATGTAAACAGTAATTCCCATTGTTGTCTGTTTAAGCAGCCAAACTATGAAACTCATTAGTCCCAAACATAAGATCCGTGGATAACTATCTTATCTTCAGATGACTACTCAAAAGTTGGATTTTCCCTACATAACCACCATATTCAAACACAAATGCACAGCATATCTCTGTGTATATAAACATTTGATTATATTTATGTATCTAGATATGTATATTTCTTTGTATAAATATGTCTAATAATTATGCTTTTAAATATATAGATATTCTTTAGGGCTTCCTAACACATTTACTTATTACTTATGAGTAAAAATATATGTGTGTGTATATATATATACATTAAATAGATATATATAAACTATGTAATGATCTATATACATGTTGAGCATATAAATATAAACATAAATATATGTGTATATTGTTCTATGTAAGGGTGGGCGTAGTTCGCGAAGTAGCACTTCGCGAAGCTACGCAAAGTGAAGTTCGCACTACGCGAGCTACGCGTAGCACTTCGCGAACTGCGAAGTAACATGTTCGCACTGTGCAAGATGTTGTTTTCAATGATTGCACAGTGCGGACAAGCAACCGGCACTGTGCAATCATTGAAAATGGCATCTTGCACAGTGCGAGCTGTAGTTTTCTGCTGCTCGAGTAGATTTTTACTCGAGCTGCAGCTTTCTCAACGCGAACTGGTAGTTTCTCATCGCGAGCGGTCGCGAGCATACGCGACCCCTCGCAATGAGAAACCTGACCTTCTCGCGTTGGGAATCTCGCCGGGAGGTTTATTTTCCATGCTCGCGATCGCGAACAAGGAAAAAGTCTCGCCAGGATGTCATTTTGCTTGCTCGCGGTCGCCAACTTGACGTTGAGGACCGCGAGCAAGCAAAAAATGACCGCAGCACTACGCAACACTACGCTACGCGTGTTCGCACTGTGCTACGTGCAGTTCGCGTAGCGCGAAGTAGCGCGAACTTCGCAAACTACGCGAGCGTAGCGTAGTGCTTCGCCCAGGCCTAGTTCTATGCTTAACATGCATATAGATCACTGCGTAGTTTTCAAATACATTATTTGATTAGATGCTTATATTTCTGTTTATTTATCCATCACAATTTGTGAATAATATCATAGCTATTTATCTACAATTGCTTCACTGTTGAAATATTGAAAACATATTTTTAAAAAGATTAAAAATACACAAATAAAATAACCTAAAGTACAGCAACACTTGAAATTCTGAGATTATTAAATACAACTTAAATCTTAACATATTGCCTTCCTTATACATGTATACCCTCTATGTATTTATGTATCTATATATGTATTACTTTACACCTACTGAAAAAAAAATGTGTTTAAAAAAAATTGAGTTTCTCCAACGCACTACCCAATGTTTCACCCTATACCTCTCTCAATATATTCCCTGCCTTCACTCTCTGACTCATCTCAAACCTCATTCTACTACTGTGATCTCTAAAATAACACTTTGTAGACTCTTCCCTCGTCTATTCCTCTTGGATCACCCAAACCTCATTTTACTACTATGATCTCTAAAACAACCCTTTCTAAATTCTTCCCTTATGTATCCCTCCTTAGACTTATCTGAAAACTCATTTTACTGCTATGATCTTTCTAATCCAACTCTAGAGATTCTTCACTCTTCTATCTCTCCTTTACTCACCCAAAACCTCCTCCTACTACTATGATCTCCCAACAAGCACTTTCTAGACTCTTCCCTCTCCTATCCCTCAATTATCCTTGTCAATCCAACTGACAGACTCACATGTCCACCGCTCAAATTAACTCATATTTCCCTATACTAATTCTCCAGTAATCCTTTTTGGGTTCTCATGTAGCATGTTATTCACCGAAAAGCGATTTGACGCCTCATCAGGGGTAGTAAGCACTATATAAATACAATTATAATTACAAATACAATTACATTCATTACGTAGTTGTTAAATAATTTAGATTGACTGCTTTAATGTTAGGTGCCTTTTACAGTTTCATAGACATACCAAATGTCCTCTAATCTCATCTAATGATTCCTGATAGGTTTCCAGATTAAAAAGGTAATGTATGGTACCTTTAAAATATGTTTGTTCATTACTGTTCCGTAGATCAGTATGTATCTTTGGTATACTCTTCTGTAGGTTAGTATCCACACATGATCAGGGACCATTTTCTAGCATTATTCATCTCATCCCAATAGTTGGGATACGAAGGAAAGGAAAGTATGCAGCACTTATATGAAATGGCACACTATAGAATGCAGGGTTGGACTAGGATCCAAAAGGGCCCTACCAAAAGTTGCAGTCCAGCGCCCATACTGTATGTAGCGAGCGAGCACAGCGAGTGGGCTTGACAGTTTCGGGGGGGGGGGGTAGGAAGTTTGTGGGGTTCTCCCCCAGAAAAGTTTAAAAAAATTGCAAATGTGGTTCATTTTACAACAATTTTACATTATAGAACCTTACTCAAACATTGAAACAAACATTTATAACAGGCACTGCTGAGTGCCTCCCTCAATGACAAAGGGAGGTGGCCAACCACACTTACTTTTGCAAAAGGTAATTTGTATGGTGCATTTACCTACCCGTGCCAGAAAGTTATATCTGTTTACAATACTCCAAAAGAATTTATCTATCAGAGAGTCAAAGGCTTTCCCAAAATCAATGAGGATCAGCGCACCCGAACCAGGATATTCATATACCCAGGCAAGAGGGGTTTGAACTCGTCTCAGGCAATGATGTGTGCCTCTTCCTGGCACAAAACCATTCTAGGCTGGTGGACCAGAGATGTCACTACTTTTGCTAGTCTATTTGCAAATGCTTTGACAAAGAATTTAACCTCCACATTTATTAAGGAAATAGGGGCCACAGGCATCAAAGTCAGGATTTGCGATTCCTAAATAGCGATTTTTAAGAAATCGTTTTTTAGGAATGGCAAATCCCTATGCATGTAGCAATTGCAAAAAAATTGGGATTCCTACACATTCCTTAATTGCAACTTGCAAACTGCGAGTTGCAATTAAGGAATTGCTTCCCATTCATTCCTGTGGGCCTAGAGGTCCATCGGAATGAATGGGAATTTCATGCGCAATTTGCGAGTACCCAATAGGTACTCGCAAATTGCGCGTGCAATTTCAAGGGTGCCAAAAGGACACCCTGTTGCAACCCTGAAATCTCCATGTTACCACATGTTGCACACACACATGCCCCAAGGGCTTGTGTGTGTGTAACATGGAACTTTGAAAAATGCACTTTAGTGCATTTTTCAAAGTTTTCGCAAATTACAATCAAGTTTAAATTGATGGCAATTTGCGACCCCTAATAGCAAAATCGCTATTTGAAATTGCATCATGCATTGCATTTAGGGAATCGCAATTTGCGATTCCCTAAATGCATTCGCAATTTAACTGGCACATGCATCAACGTAGGCTTTTGCGATTCCTTAATTGCGATTATTAAGGAATCGCAATTAAGGAATTGCAAAAGCCTATGCATGTAGGAATCGCTATAAAAATAGCGATTCCTACATATTCCTTAATTGCGACTCGCAAATTGCGAGTCGCAATTAAGGAATGCCATCCCATTCATTCCTATGGGCCTCGTGATGATGCATCCCAAATGCAAAATCTGCGAATCTGCCCCTTTGCGACCAGTATTTAGTATGATGCATGTGCCCCTAGATCTTTGATTGTTCTAAGATTGAGTGACCGTGAAATCTCTGCCAGACAGGTCAACTTCAATTTGTGTTAATGACTTATTACAATGGAAAAGAGGCCATATAATGGCGAGCTGGATCAGGGGTACCACTGGTTGGTTGACAGTGGCTCAGCTTCTTGTGTGTTGGTGGAAATTACAATATTTTGCATGGTATTCCCCCAGATTTTTGCCTTCTTTAACCAAATACTTTTTTGCTGGTCACTGCACACTTTACTCCTGCTAACTAGTGGTAAAGTGCTTGTGCTTTTCCTTCTAATTACCACATTTAATTTGCTTACAAGTCTCTAGTATATGATGCTACTTGTGCTTAGGGTTAGTACATTAAATGCTATAAGTGGGCGGCAGCCCTCCTTTTGCCATGCTCTAGCAGAGAACTGTAAAATGTGTCCAGCCCTTGCGTGCTGATTTAAATAGCCATTTTGTCTGGGCCAAAACTTGGTAGAAGTCCTCCTATTCTCGCCAGTAAAGACCATTCCTGTGAACGTGACTACAAGAGCATACATGTTCGGTGCCAACATAACTGGTGGCAGGAACAAGCCTTATGGCAGGAACAGAATGGCTATCAGTCTTGAACCCATGATACCTCAAACACGGTGTGGCAAAACACATACTGTGCCATACAGGTGGTGATGTGTATGCCATCACCATAAGACATCCTCTGGAGGCATTATCACAAAGTATTAAGAAAGGGTCTACATGTTCCATAGTTCCTGCAGGCAGCCATCTTGGGTGGGATCCTTCTATAAAAGGTAGCCCTGCTGGAGATCAATTATTCAGTATTTTAGAAGAACCGGCGAGGGAAGAAGATCTGTTCAGAGTGAGCATGTCTAGTTGCACCATCTCTAAATTCAGGGTCAAAACTTGAGTGTTTCTGCTAAGGGGTCACCTACGCCAATAGTCTTCCTTTGTTTTACTTCACAGATTCAAATGCATAAACTCTGACATGCACAGTGATTTGAAAACTTACTTGAATTCATGCGTGTTTAAAGATAACATTCTGACCTTGCTTTCCTTAATGGATAAAAAACCACAGAAGCTCTTTCACACAGCAATTTGGAATGCAATGTGAGATTCATGTTTGTTTAAAGATCAAACAGACAAAAAGTTGTTAAGGTCACGTTTGTAATTTATTAGCAAGTTAGATTGTGATGCTATAAATGGAATTAAAATAATTGCACAGTGGCCAAGAAGGAAAATACACTGAAAGTAAAGAGTACTTAGTTGTTCCTTTTCACAACTTTCCAATGAAAATACCAAAAGGTAAAGGAGAACATTGTAAAGACTGAATTATAACTCACATGGCTTTAATGTTCGTGAAGAATAAAAATGTTCTTTATCAAGACCAGGATGAGTGCAGTCTTAGTCATACATGAAGCAATGCTAGATAGCAACAAAGACTTATAAAGACTAGGTAAAAGGAAACATAGGGGCATATTTACAAGGGCCATGTCTCCGCATTTTTGACTTTTAAAGCCAAAAAAGCGGAGATAAAAATATTGCCCTATTTACAAGAGGGTAATAACATGCATTAGCGCATGTTAGCACCCTTTTACCCGACGCCTCCCTTTGCATTTCTAATGAGATGCAAAGTGGGCGTCACTGGGCAGTACAACCTTGTAAATATCGCTGATGTACACATCGCGATATTTACAAGGCTGCCCACGCATTTTAGCAGATGTTAGTTTTTGGAGAAAACAGCTGTTTTCTCCAAAAACTAACGTCTGCTAAAATGCAGACTTAGCTATACTTACCATTGGGGGTGGATTATGTTGATACGACCACAGGGTCGTATCAGCAAGGTTATCGCCGTTTTCCATGGAACATCGCTGGAAAACCAGCGATGTTCCATGGAAAACATCGCTATCGCTTGGAAATTATCGCCATTGCGCTATGCGTTGTTGATACAACGCTAGCATGGCGATAATTTCCTGTGATAGCCAGCGATAACATTTTTCTCGCTAAGAGTGGCCAGCGATAATTATCGCTGCCGCTTGTTAATATGCCCCATAGTTGCCGTTTTGTCCAAAGGAAAAAATCTTAGCCTTCCAAGGGGCATATTATCAAGCACGGCGTTAAAATTATCGCCACTTTACGGCAGAAAACTGCAGCTAAAGCGGCGATAATGGGCTTGATAATATGCCGCAGAGAATTCCAATACAAGCCCATGTTGACATCACAACATGGGCTTCTATGGGAATTCACAAGGGCATATTATCAAGCCCATTATCGCCGCTTTAGCGGCAGTTTTCTGCCGTTAAAGCGGCGATAATTTAGCGCCATTTCTTGATAATATGCCCCCAAGTTCTTGAGACAATTGGGAAAAACCACTCTCGGTATGTGATTATGTGATAATGGATTACTCATAGGTTGACATAATTATTCCCTTAAAGAAATTAAATGTGATAACTAATTATTGTCTTTCTGTATCAATAGCTATCTGGGAAAACTCCTGATGCATACTAACTTGCATGAGGCGAGCTTATCATTTACAGTTAATCACTATTATTATTATTATTATTATTATTATTATTATTATTATTATTATTATGATGGAGTTCTTGTATAGTGCATGGCTACCCTGCCCGGGTTTCTCAGCGCTTGGAGAACCAACAGATCAGCCTAGGGGGAGCTAAAACAACCAAGTTTTCAGTTTCTTGGGAAAGGTGGAAAGGAGGCACAGCATCTTAATGACTCTGAAAGAACTTTCCATAACCTAGGACCTAGCAAAGAAAAAGATTGCACACCCATGCGAGCATACATGACTCTCAGAACGTCAAACTGAAAACCACTGCTAGAGCGCAGAGTTTGCGCTGGATACAATGGATTCGCTAGTTTTTGCAAGTACGATGGTGCTGAGCAAGAGTGGATCTTGTGCATAAAACATATTGCTTTGAATTCGATACGCTTGGTCACTGGGAGCCAGTGGAGTTGATGGAGAAGCCCAGATGTTTAAGAGTTTTTTGGGATGCGGAACAAAAGCTTTGTGGCAGAGTTCTGAACCACCTGCAGGCCCCTGAGGGTGGCCTTATCAGCCCGTAGTTGTGAAAAGTTTCCATAATCAAGCCTAGAAATTATCATGGCTTGGATGACTGTTCTTTGCACAGAGAATGGAAGTAGCCACAGCATCTTCTTTAGCCATTTCATGGTTGCAAAGCGCGTAGAAGTCACTTTGGTGGCTTGCGGCTTCATAGACAGGGTGAAGTCCAGCAAGAAGCGGAGGTTCTTTACTGTATTGGTGGGAGTTGGTGGTGTACCCAGCATGGCTGGCCAGCATTGGGGACCCCTGAGCCAGTGATTCTTTCCCAGTACCATAACCTCAGTCTTGTTGCCATTTATCTTCAGGTAGTTGGTGTTCATCCAGGTGGTGACCAAGCTGAGGCAGGAGTTGGAATCTTCCAAGTTGACTGCCTGTTCAGACGAGAAGGAAAACATAATCTTGGTGTTGTCTGCATACAAGAACAGAGTTTAACCATAGCTTTCCTCCAGGTCCACCAAAGGGTGGATGTAGATGTTAGAAGCAAACAACTGAGGGTGGAACTCTGGGAAACACCAGAGAACAAAGGGAGAGATTTCAACGCTGTATTCGTTGAGAAGACCTGGAACATGAGGTCTGTTAGGAAGGAGGAGAGTCATGCCAAAGCTGAACCCTGGATGTCCAATTGGCTCGATCCTTCTACTGGAATAGCATGGGACACAGTGTCAAATGCCGCATTGAGATCCAATAGGATCAGAGCTGCTGTGCTGCCCGAATCCACAAGTCTTATTATATATTTATTAACTCCCAGAAGGGTAGTTTCAGTACTATGTCCTGCTTGAAATTTGGACTGGGAGGGTGGAGAGCGTCCTGGATTTTCACAAATAAGGTGATCTGAGAATGTAAATGTTTCTCAAGTATTATAGAGAAGATAGGTAGTAGTGAGATAGGCCTGAAATTGTACAGATTGGCAGTTTCAAGATGAGGCTATTAGCAAGGGGAGGACCATAGGGTGCTTCCAGGTCTGAGGCAGCTGTCCATCATGTTGGGAGGTGTTCAGAAGACTCAGATAACTGTCCTATAGCATGTTCCTCAATCTAGCTGGGAGAATAATGGAAATAAGTGCAAGGATAAGGAATAATGGGCATTCTCTTCTCTTTCAGGTCTCCCTCCTTGCTGTTCCCCTCACAAAACCCCTTCCCTCACCTGGTCACTCCTAAAATCATTGTGATTACGGTAAACCAAATTGGTGGTGCTCGGAAGTGGATCCCGGTGTACATCATGCTAACTCAGAGGATCCAAAGACTTCTGACAAAAGCTTTCTTTTCGATATTCATAAGCCATCCCTAAAGTAGGCCTTAAATGTGTTTAAGGCAGTGCGCAGGGATATTAAAAAAGAAGACATATATATTGTAGGAGGGTAGCTTGGTATATGGTGCACACCTATTCAAGTGTAGCTCCCAACACCAATCCAGACAACCATTGTGGTGTTGTTAGTGGTTTAGACATCTTTTGAATGCTCTCTAAGTGGTAGCTGTGGAGAGCAGCCTTCGGCTTAGTCTAAGAGGAGTGTAAAGCAGCTTGTTTCACCAGTATCTAATCTTATAGTGCAGATTAAATGAAAAAGAACCACACAGTGTAGTTTTTAAAATAGTTATTGATTATAGACACTCACTAACCCAATGCAATATCTCCTACCAGGAGCTATAATTACAATACACACAATACTTCGATTATATGACAGGTAAGTAGCACGAAAATACAGTGGGTTCCAGGGGAGACTAAACCATATACATAAATAGTGGAATATGATTAATGACCAAAGTCAGGTGTGGACCCAGAAGACTTGGACGTGCTGGGGGACCAAAGAACCACCCGAGGTAAGGATCCAGGAACCCCACAAAGGCCATGTGCTAAGTAGATGCACGAATGCGTGCTCAAGGTAAGTCAATGGGGAAGTCGCGGTTGCAATTCTTATGAAAAAGAACCCTTCCCAGAAGACTTGGAAAACACCCCGTGGAAGATGGACGGTTTGAGAGTCACCCCACCAGTGAATACCCAGGTGACCAGGTTACCTGCCCCAAGGGGGACGGGTGCATAGGTATGAAGTGACGTTGGGAAACGCCGTAGTCCCCAATGAAGGACTTCAAGCAAGATGCTGCTGGTGAAGAAGCTGGAAGAGTCCGGTGGAATCCAAGGGTGGATTCTAGAAGAATAGTACCTGCAAGCAGAGGAGCACTGTCTAGGTCACTCAGGTGTGCCCCCGTATGTCGGCTGTTGCAAGAGAGTTGATGGTGCCCTTGTCTTTGCAGCTATGTGGACCAGGTGATGCTGAGGATGACCGGGAATGGTGCACAAGCTGTCCCTCAACAGATGTCAACTCCAGGGGATCGGTGTCTGGCGGGAGCACCAACAGGCCTTGGTAACGGCAATATGTGGACCTAGAAAAAAGGTACAGTGTTGGGACCATTGAGGTCTAAGAGACTCACCATGTTCAAGCAAGCCAGAGTAGGTCCCAAGCATCAGGAGAGCCCACTTGAATCAAAGAAGACCCCTGACCTGGCCTAAATATCTCTGGAGACGAGTGTCGCCCTGTCTTGGCAACAGTCAGCCGACACGTTACACAGGGACTCGGTTCCGGCGGTGTCAATGAGGGATCCTGGCCTCACACTCGGTCTGAAGACAGTGCAGGCCTCGTGGAAGTTGTAGGACCATAACCTGTGTTACAGACCCGGTTGGAGACCAGGATCAGCAATCGGTCAGCTGTGTTGTGGTGCCTGCGGATGCAGGGGAGTGATTCCTTCACTCCAAGGGAGATTCCTTCAGGTGTCTTTGGATGTACACAGGGCATGGAAGGGACCTGGATTGAGCATGGACACTGATGGTGCAGAACAAAGAGATCAGGAGCAGATGAAGTCTTCCCAGTTGCAGTCTCGGTTCCAAAGGCGAAGTCCGATGAGGTCAATCTGACGCGGTCTGCACGACTCAGTCAGAATGTCCAGAGGGTTGAGGAGGACGCAGAGTTTGATGTGAATCGAATCCCACAATGAATCTAGGGACCAACCCTCAGATAAGCCCTTAAGTACCCTAAGGAAAGGGTTGGGATGCTTGAGAGGTCCCTCCCAGAGGAGGGTTTGGACAGTGGTGGGGATACTACCATCTGCCATGTCCTTTATCCAGTTTTGTGCCAGAGCGGTAGCCAAAGGCTCCCCGAACTGGTTTGAGCTGGAGTTTGCAATGAGGGCACCAAATGTGCCCCTCAAGCAGTCTGAGTGGGAGGGGGCGTGGCTTAGCTGGCTGCAAGATGGGTGGAGTCTGCCGGCCAAGCCGAAAAGCCACTAGTATCCTGCGGACCGTGGGCGTCTCTGTCCCCCTCCACCAATGCAAGAGTCTGCCTGCACCTCGGGGAGCTCAGCGGCGACCCTGTTTTACCCGACATCGCACAGCAGCGGGGTTATCGCCGAGGAGGCCACGAGGACGAAGATCCAACATGGCGCTCCCCGCTATCTAGAGGAAGGTAGTGGGTCAGGCAGCCCTTGCGGCGAGAGCAGAGCGAGCTGCCACACAACATCCCACACCACTGGGAAGTGATACGGCGGACGTGCCGCCACTCCAGCTGCGGCAACACCCAAGGGCAGCAACACCGGGTGCATGGAGGGTAACATCTGACTCCAAGGACCATCACTGGGCCCAGGTGAGAGGTGCCACTTGTTGCGGTGGGGGAACTGCGGGCGAGGTGGGGGCACCAGTGCTGTACCGCGGGCACTAGGCAGACGCAGCTCAGTGTGGGGAGGGAGCTCTCCTCCCAGTTACTTGCATGTCTGCATGGGCCCCACGATGGGAGCACCGCACCTCCCTGGCTTCCCCACTCGTGGTGCTCCCCCCTGCGGAGTATGGCACATTATTGGGATTGTCGCGACCCATGAGCCCACCTGCAGCCTTCCAAGTGCGTGAAGTGCCTGCGCAAGCCGCCGTTCACTGGTCATCATGAAGCTGCCCTTTATGGGCACTGTATTGGCTCTGACCCTGTTCTGTTCTTTATGTCATGATGGCCGAACCTGTGGCCCACACCACCTGCACGCCTACTGGCCACTGGGACAGAAGTTCATACCCCCAGTAACCTGTGCTAGTGCTGTGGCCCTTCGGGGCTTGTGCTCTGTTTTTTGCTCGCCCCTGCTGGGCAGTACCAACTCAAAGGCATTGGGCATTGTTTACCCCTGCACCTGTGCCGGTTCCACTTGGTCAGCAACATGGGCAAGGCAGACCCAAAACAGTCCAAGATCTCTTTCTACAGCAGTTGCCAGACCGGACAGGAAGAACCCGTACATGATGCAGAGGACCAATCCACAAGAGACGGCGACTTAAAGGCGCTCCTGCTGGACGTCAAATCCAGCCTTGGCACGATTGACTCTAAACTTGACCGCCTAACTGCTCGCCTCAACCAGGTGAAGGTTAAAGTAGACACGCATTTCACTCAGACAGTGCAGCTGGAGGCACGAGTGTCGGAGGTTGAAGCTGAAAAGCATCAGCTGCTCAGGATGGACAAGGTGCAGGACTTGATCAGGGCTAAAAATGAGGACTTGGAGGCGCGTGCCAGGTGGGGCAATATCCACATTACTGGTCTGCCCAAATCCACAAACATTGTGAGGATGGAGGACTATGTGGAGACCCTCCTGCGGGACCTCTTTGGCAATGTACTCTCCTCTGTCCTGATTGTGGAACAGGCCTATAGATCTCTGGGGCCCCGTCGCTCTCCTGGAGCACCAGCTCGCCTGATTGTCGCCAAGTTGTTGAATTACCACAATCGCGATGCTGTTCTGCAAGCGGCGCGGGAGATAGGCGAAGTGCGACACCAGGGGAATCATAGTTCGTTCTATCCATATTTCACCTTGGCAGTGCAGGCCACCCGGCGCGAATTTCTTCCTGCTAAAAAACTCCTTCAAAAACTTGAGGTTCAAAATGCCCTGATCTACCCTGCCAAGCTTAAGGTCCAGAGCGGTACTCAGACGCAGTTCTTTAGAGACCCTAAAACTGCACTGTCTTTTGCGAAGAAGTTAGAATCGCAAAGGCGTGCACCAGCCAAAAGCCTTGTGAATGTAGAAAAAGGACAACCAAGTGACAATGACTAATTTGGGTCGCTGGGTTCTATCCATTGTGGTGTCATGCTTCATCCTGGTTGACACAGTTACTGATGTCTCAATGACTCTGGCTTATAACCGTGTACCGCTTTGGGCGTGACACTGTCCGCTTGGGCCGCGGGGCATTGTTCTTTAATTCCTCCTGGAGAGCAGCCGGGTCCATGGCGCTGTTAGGGTGTTAACGATTGCGACTCGTGCTAGTGTTTCTTCCGGGTGGGTCACTTCTATGCTTAAAGGTATTTTGCATGATCATGGTCTGACCATCGCTGTGGCTTGGCCACCCTGTCTCCGTGGCAGGGGTGTATGCCGGGTGGAACCATGCCCCTTTGGGATGATTCCCTTTCCTGTTTCCATAACTCTTCCTCCAAGGTCGGGTCCCCTGGGTGGGGAGGGGTTTGATTCTCAACCTAATTGGGGGGTTGGAGGGGGTGGTGGGTGAGTCGGGCCGCTACCGCAGAGGTCGCTGCTGCATCACCAGAGAAGCATGCCTTCGTTGCAGCTGTTTACCGACGCATTACCGGAGAAGCGTGTCACCATCGAAAGGGCCGTCGCATCACCGGAGAAGCGTGTCGCAGGGCCAGTCACGGCTCCAAAGTTACAGAGTTTGCCGCACGGCTTCCGAGCCTGCACACATCATCTTCACGTCGTCGCATTGCATCAAGGGCACCATCGTATCGCATCGCACCGGATTGTCACATCACATCGAGGTGCCATCCTGCCGCATCGTAACCGGAACACAGTACGAGAATCAATGCACCACCTCCTCTCCGGTAAGGAAAAGACACATCCCCAACTCTGCGCAAGCATTGAGGAGCGACGCATCAACCCCCCTCTTACCAAGGAACCGACGCATCACCCTCCCTGTGAACCTTTTGTTTGCTTTGCGTTACGCATCTAGGTACTTTTGTGAGAAACGTGTCACAGTTATCATCAACTTGAACTAAGTTACTTCTACCATCTTTAAGTCTATTTTGAGTACAGTATTGTGGATTTTTGTCGTTTGTGGTCTTGTGTTAAGTCTATATAAAGAATACTTATTTTAAAGGAGTGGAAGGTGCACCAGGAAAAGAGTCCAAACGCTAATAGGCAAGTCCTTTAAGTTTCATTTATTTCTTGTAGTAAAACATGCAGTCAAACATCAGCCAACGCATTTCGTTCTTTACAAAAGAACTTCTTCAGGGCAATAGTAAGCAGCGGTCATGTCGAATTTAAATCACATAGATATAATAACCTGGTTACCACTCGGAGCCCCACAGTAAGATTATCAGGGCAGAAATGGTCAGTTATAGCAGTCAGTATTAATAGTTCACAGTAGAACTGTCGAGATTAAAGCGCGAAGGTATAATAACCAGATCAAGGCTGGAAAACTCCGCATTCAAAATTCACGAATATAAGTGGCAATTACCACAATCTATAATGGCCAAGATTTCAAGATCATTCTTGTGTGTATAACAGATATATTTAATCGAAGGCAGTCCCATCTGGTGGCCCCGTGGGTGAGGTTTCAGTGGATCGATTCAAGCCTGCATATTCAGCAAAAGCTTTGTGATATCGGTGGCAAGTACCGCTTTCATAATGTCACGGCCTGACATTATGAAAGCGGTACTTGCCACGGGAATGATCTTTAAATCTTCCCCACTATAGATTGTGGTCATTGCCAATTATATTCTTGAATTGTGAATGTGGGGTTTTCCAGCCTTGATCCGGTTATTATACCTTCGCGCTATAATCTCAACAGTTCTACTGTGAACTATTAATACTGACTGCTATAACTGACCATTTCTGACCGTGGGGTTCCGAGTGGTAAGTAGGTTATTATACCTATGTGATTTAAATTCTACAGGACCGCTGCTTACTATTGCCCTGAAGAAGTTCTTTTGTAAAGAACGAAACGGGTTGGCTGATGTTTGACTGCATGTTTTACTACAAGAAATAAATTAAACTTAAAGGACTTGCCTATTAGCATTTGGACTCTTTTCCTGGTGCACATTCCACTCCTTTAAAATCCATTGTCTGGTTTCCAGTGGAGTCTAACTGCGGCAGACTTTGGAAGTACATGCACAGGACACTTATATCTATGGAACTGGGATTGAGGTGCTGAACTAAGATTCAGCTGTAGTCTTTGGAGTTTGTAAAGAATACTTATTTTTATACAACCTGTGTAGTGTCCAATTGTAGTGTTTTCAATGTGTTACTGTATGTGTTCACAAATGCTTAACACACTGCCTCTGAGATAAGCCTGTCTGCTTGTGCCAAGCTACCAAGGGGGTGAGCAGGGGTTATCCAGGAGTGTACTCCCCTTTCCCTGACTTAGAAGCAAGGGTCCCTATTTGGTCAAAGGTACCTACCTCTGCCAACTAGAGACCCCCAGTTCTAACAGTTACTGTCACGGCACTGGGGCGATTCTTATACCTCCTTCTCTTCTAACTTTTCCAGTGGCGTCTCCATTCTCTTTAGCAGAGGTCTCCCCAGGCAAACTACCCAATCTTTCATTGTCACCGAGGGAAGATATATGATCCTTGCTGGCACCCTGTACAACCAGCCACTGATTTTAGCAGCAATATATGGCCCCAACTCCGACGATCCTGACTTTTTTGCACACATCTGGCAGCTCATCTCCTATTTGGAGCCCCACTGCCTCATCTAGGGAGACAACTTTAATATAGCTTGGTTGCCAGTGCTAGACCGCACAGGCGGTAGCACCCAGCACCCTCAAGTCACTTCCCTACTTCAGTCCATTATATTGGACAACTTTTTGTTGGATGCATGGAGGCAAATGGACCCTGACAGACGTGAGGGCACCTGTGTCACGGGCTCTCAGGGCTCATGATTTCGCCTTGATCTGTGGATTACAATGCGCAACATATCCTCCTGGACCACTTTATTGGATCACATGGCCCACACCCTCTCCGACCACACCCCTGTACGCCTGTGCCTGTGGTTCCCACTCACACTGCATCGCATATTCGCTTGGCTTCTGTCCCCCAATGCCCTTCGGGACGCCGCTTTTCGTGAAGAGATACGCGGTGCTTTAATCACCTACTTTGAACACAACATTGGCTCTGTGGATTCGCCCTCAACCCTCTGGGAGGGTTTTAAGGCCATCATTCGGGGGAGTGTATTGCCAAGCAGTCTGGGGTGCTTAGATCTATCCGGAGCACTCTAGACCATTTGAAAAATGAGGTTAAAACCCTAGACCTTCAGCAATCTCGAGATCCCTGCACTGCCACGCTTGCGTTGTTCAGAGCCAGGCTTTCTGAATTCCATAAGTAGGCTGACAGGGAGATCGCGTTTCTGGGTAGGGAGACGAGCGCCCGTCGCTATGGTGAGGGAGAGTGACCCGGGAAGACTCTCACAAATCTCCTCAGACAACCGCATGCCTCCTCCTACATAACGGCACTGAATGATGAGTCCACTGGCAGAACTACCTCTCCTACTGAAATCATTGCCAGAATCTCCGCTGTCTATTCCCAGTTGTACTCTGCTGGTGAGGCGGCTCCTCTGGAGGTTATGGATCAATCTTTTGACACTATAGAGCTCCTAAGGCTCAGTAACAATCACCAGGACTATCTTGATGAGCCATATACTCAGGAGGAAATTTCCACCGTCATCGCAGGTCTCCCGGGTGACAAGGCTCTTGGGTCCGATGGTCTCACCCCTGCATTCTACAAACAATACGCGCCTCTTCTCGTTCCGCACTTAGCCGCCATGTATAACGACTCTCTTGAACGTGGCAGCTTCCCGCCATCTCTCCGTGAGGCTTTGCTCACTCTTATCTTGAAGCCTAACAAACCCCCTGATTGTTGTGATTCGTATCACCCCTTATCCCTCATAAACACCGACAATAAAATCTAGCCTAAATTACTGGCAGCTCGCCTCCTACACCTCATGTCACTAATTGCTCACCCGGATCAATCCGGTTTCATTCCGGGGCACGCCACCTCTCACAACTTGCGAACGATCTTCTCGGTCCTCCATCAAATCAATCCCTCTCTGCCAGCAGTGGCTGCCTTACTAGACGCTACCAAGGCCTTTGACACTTTGGAGTGGCCTTTTCTCTTCTATCTTCTCCCTTGCCTGGGATCCAGTCTAAATTTCGTACATAAAATACAGTTACTATATACACTACCCACAGCTCGCATCAGGGTTAATGGGCAGGTTACTGACCCCATTGTCATCTCAAGAGGTACCAGACAATGGTGCCGCCTTTCCCCTATGCTTTTTACCATTGCCAATGAGCTGCTTATGGCACGCCTGCGCCAACATCACACTCAACGGGGCATTGGCTTCTCGGCGCGCGCCCTTGTCACATCCATGTATGCGGATGATGTTCCTTTGTACGTCCGGGATCCTCAAGAAAATCTTGCTCCCATGACCAGGGAGGTTGTGCGGTTTGGGTGCCTCTCTGGAATCCAGGTAAACTGGAGCAAATTGGTCCTTTTACCCCTTACGAATGCTACAAAGCCCTTCCTTCCTGACTATCCCTTTCTCTGGGCATCTGGTCCCACTAGGTACCTCGGTATCTGGTTGAGCAGGGACGTTGACGAACTCCGGAAGTCTAATTTTGGTTGGGCGATGGACTGGCTGGAGACTAAGATTCACATGTGGCAAAAGCTCCCTTTATCGTTAGCTGGGCGCACTCCCATTGCTAAGATGGTGGTGCTCCCAGCATTTTTATATCTCTTTTTAAACATCCCTCTTAGGTCGCACTTTTTCCACAAGCTCTGCTCCAATATCATCACTCTGATATGGGCTGGCCGCCAACCTAGAATTGCTTATGATACCTTACTCTACCCCTAGTACGGAGCGGTATGGGAGCCCCAGATTTTAAGCTCTACGCGTTATGTGCCCAAGCCAGCTTTCTCCACTTCTGGTTACACCCCACGCCATTCCAGCCTTACACAGCGATCGAGACAGACCTTGCTGCCACATGGCTGCTTCAAACTGTTCTATTTCTCCCGCCCAAGCCCCCCCGATGTGAGATTGAACACGGTTGAATGCTTGCGTTGGGCCTGGGACAGGCTTCGCAAATACACTGGCGCAAGCACAATGCACGCACCTTCCCTGAGACTCGCTAGCAACCCAGCATTCCCCCATTGAAGACAGCAGGCATGGCTCGCCACGCTGCTCAACTGGGCCTCAACACTGCAGTAGACATCCATGCCAACAATACCTTCTTCTCCCTCCCTGATAGCGCGGCTCCCCTTGAAAAACTGCTGTACTTTCAGATTAGGGCGACATGCAGGGTAGCTAACCCTGCGTTCCCGCAGGCTCCCCAAGCTAACGCTGCCCTCGAGTATATTCACTCTTCCAGCTCCTTGCAGAAGTCGGTTACTAGATTATATGCTCTTACTTTGGCCGCCTCCTCCACCAACATGGAGCGCGCCCGCACTGCGTGGAGTGCGGACTTAGGAAGGGACCTCTCTCCTGAGCAGTGGCTTTACTGCTGCAATCAGACCACGCGGCTCTCCCCTAATTACCGTCTGAGGCTCATTCATTTTAAATATTTAAATAAGCTCTACTGCACCCCTGCATCCTTACACAAGATGGGCTTAATTGACAATGAAAGATGTGTGCACTACGTGGCTCCGAGCGCGGACTTCGCCCACTTGGCTTGGGTGTGCCCCAAAGTAGCACTGTTCTAGCAGGGGGTATGCACCACCATTAGCGACAACGTACTTGAGCGCATCACCCCGGATCCACTGCCATGCCTTCTGGGTTGCGTTAAACACATGTCTGATGCCAACCGTAAGCTGGTTGCGATGCTGCTGGTGCTTGCTAAGCGAAGGGTGGCCATGCACTGGGGTCGTAAATTAGCTCCCACGGTCAAGAATATGCTGGATGATGCAGCCCACTGTCAGACACTACTTGGCGAGTTTTGGGATCTGATGCCTGCGCAGACCCCAGATATCTGGGCCCCCCTCATCTCCTATCTCCAAAGCTTGACTGCCCCAGACAGTCCAGGTGCAGCCTCCCCCAATGCTGACACACATACCAACCGGTTTGAGGCTGTTGATCCCATCTACCCCCCCGGCCATATTAATTGTGCCTTGATTACTATTCAATTACTGATAGGCTATGTATGTGTCTTTCACAGCCTTCATCTCCCTACAACATGTAGTGAAACTGGAAATGTAGTATCTGCTGTATTACTGCTGTGATGTCAAAATGTAATGTGTAATGTGCTCTTTTGTTTAATAAAGGTTTTTGAAAAATCCCCCCCCCAAAAAAAAGCAGTCTGAGTGGTGCTGGCAAGCACCCCCACCCTGGCCCAATACCCCAAACCCTGTCAGGGAGGTGGTTACACCTCCCTGTGACATGACACCTATTGTTCTGCCTTCCCATGCTCGAGCTTGGCTCAGCTGCGGGGGTCAAATTCATGTCTCAGGTCGGCAGCAACCCTAGTAGTCCGGTTCTGGACGACTGGTACCGGAGGCACTGAGAGCCCCCAAAAGGATATTTACAGTGCATAGAATCATACCTCCCACACCATCTACCGTGTGGGGGTATGATTCTAACATGTTTGACACCAAACATGACAGTGTTTGTTACAGCCAGTTTAGAGATGATCACCGCATTAAGACACATGGCCACTCTATATATCATAATGGCTGATTCACTGGCAGCCCAGGAGAATGGACTCCGAAGGTTGCAGGGGTGTCCTGTTCATGCTGGGGCACCCTCACCCTTAGAACCATGCACCCTGCCTTTAGAACTGTGAGGCCTACTAGAGGGGTGACTCAGAGGTTTTAAGAGCAGTGATGTTAGATATAAGGAAACACATATTTCGTAAGAGGTGCAAGCACAAATTCACACAGGCTGCAATGGCAGGCCTGTAGTCATAGTTTGGAGGGTCCCATATGGGTGGCATAATACATGTTGAAGCCCAATGCGGGATCCCTAGTGTACCTAGGTCCTAGGTACCTTAGTACCATATACTAGGGACCTAATAGGGTATGTAGCAGCCAATTAGGAATGTACCAAGGTACTCACCATAGCCAATTTAGGGAGGAAGCACAGTGACTGGGGTCCTGATTAGCAGGATCCCAGTCAGACTAGTCAGCGAAACAGTATGACACCAGCAAAAAGTGGGGGTAACCATGGAAGCAGATCCTAATTTCATACACAACCTCGCCCCAAACGTAAGGAGGTGAGACTAACTTTGCTCAGTTGAGTCTTAATTTTCTAACTGGAAATATCTGGAGAGTCCATCTGCATTGGCATGGTTACTCCCAGATCTATGTTCAACTGTACAGTACATCCCCTGTAGGGAAACGGACCACTTCAAAAGTTTGGGGTTTTCACCCTTCATCTGTTTAAGCCACAGGAGGGGCTTATGGTCTGTGTGAACAATGAAGTGAGTGCCAAACAGGTATGGCCTCAACTTCTTCAGGGCCCAGACTACAGCGAAGGCCTCCCTCTCTATAGTTGACCAACGTTTCTCCCAACCTTCTGCTTATAAAAGCTACTGGTTGGTCCTGGCATTAAGTTGTGATAACACAGCTCCTACCCCTATCTCAGAAGCATCTGTCTGGACAATGAAGGTTGTGGAGTAACCAGGACTCTGCAGAATGGGAGCCGTGCACATGGCCTGCTTCAGGTCATCAAAAGCTTTTTGACAGCTTGATGTCCACAGAACTTTCTTTGGCATTCTCTTGGATGTAAGATCATTGAGAGGGGTCACAATGGACTCATATCCCTTAACAAATCTTCTGTAGAACCCAGTCAGGCCCGGGAAAGCTCTGACCTTAGTCTGGTTAGTGGGAACAACCAGGCCATGATGGTCTTGATTTTGCTCTCCAATGGTTAAACCTGGCCTCCACCTACTAGTGGCCCAAGTACCGACCCTTGCTCTGCCCTATCTGGCACTTAGTGACGTTGGTAGTGAAACCTGCCTTTTGCAAGACCTCCAGAACACTCCTGGGGTGGACCAGGTGGTCCTCCCAGGTGGAGGTAAAAACAGCAATTTCATCAAAATATGCTGTACTATAGGCTTCCAGACCTGTGAGAACTTTGTTCACCAAGCTCTGAAATGTGGCAGGTGCAGTCTTCAAGCCAAAGGGCATCACAGTAAACTAATAATGCCCACTGGGGGTTAAGAATGCTGTTTTTGGCTTGGCATCCTCAGAGAGTCTGATTTGCCAATAGCCAGCAGTCAGGTTAAATGTACTCAAGAACTTGGCGGAGGCCAAAGTATCTATGAGTTCATCTGCCCTAGGAATCGGATGGGCATCAGTCCTAGTGACTGCATTGAGGCCTCTGTAATCTACACAAAACCTCATCTCTTTTTTTGCCATCTTTGGTGCGAGGTTTGGGTACCATGACTACTGGGCTATCTGAAGGCTCAATGACCCCCAATTCCAACTTTTTCTGGACCTCATTCCTGAAACAATCTCTGACATGATCAGGCTGTCTGTAATTGTTATTCTTCACAGGCAGACTGTCACCTGTGTCCACTTTATGGGTACACCAGGTCGTTTGACTGGGTGTCAGAGAAAACATGCCTTTGGACTGATTGAGAATTTTCCTGGCATCAGCTTTCTGCAGGGTAGTGAGGCTGCCTGCCAAGGCTACTCCTTCAACTGACCCATCAACAGGGTTCTGAGAGAGGAGATCAGGGAGAGGGTCAATCTCTTCTTCCTGCCCCTCATCAGTCGCCATGAACAAGCTAATGTCAGCCCTATCTGCAAAAGGTTTTAGGCGGTTCACATGAGGTACCCTGTGAGGACTTCTGGGAGTGCCTATGTCCACCAGGTAGTTGGCCTCACCTTTCTTTTCAAGGATAGTGTGGGGGCCGTGCCACTTGTCTTGGAGAGCTGCTGTGGCCAAAGGCTCCAACTCCCACACTTTCTGCCCTAGCTGGTAAACAGTCAGCACAGACTTTTGGTCTTGTCAGGCCTTCTGAAGCTCCTGGCTGGCCACTAGTTTTTTACTTGCCTTCTTCGTGTACTCTACATAAGTGAATGCAGGTAAAGGAAATAGTCCACAATGTCTTGTTTAGGACGTTTGAGAGTTTGCTCCCATCCTTCCTCAACTAGGCACAAGGGACCCTTAACTGGATGCCCAAACAAATGTTCAAATGGGCTGTAACCAACCCCCTTCTGTGGGACCTCTCTGTAGGCAATGAGAAGGCAGGGTAACAAGACATCCCATTTTTGCCTGAGCTTTTCTGGGAGTCCCATGATCATACCCTTGAGGGTCTTGTTGAACCTTTCAACAAGCCCATTGCGTTGTAGATGGTAAGGTGTGGTAAACTTATAGTTACTCCCCACTGTTTCCGCATTGCAGTTATGTAACTTGACATGAAGTTGGTATCTCTGTCAGTTAAGACCTCCGTAACTGACTTGGGACCAGGGGGCCCTAGAAGGGCCCCCTGCCCCCAAGAACTCTACCTGGTCAGGCCCAAGTTAATTTGGGTCAGTTCCTTCACAGGAAATCCTTACCCTTCCTGCTCCTTCTCTTGGGAGGCAAATGGTGCATTGTTCCAGGACTCAGTGCTCCCTTAAAACTGTTTGGTCTGAGCCCTTGTGACAGCAAGTGCACTGGCAGAGATGCCCATCATCTCTGCATGAGTCCTGAACTCCACTTCAGCCCAGGCTGAAGTCTCTATATCATTGCCAGACTCAATCTACAGGTAGGTCTGGAGATACCACAAATCTTTTAGGGCCAGTTACCCCTCCCCAGCTGAGATTCACAACTGACAAGAGATGATCAGTCCTGACATTGTTAGGGTTGGTGACTTGGTACTGCTGGCCAAGTATAATCTGTTCAGGTGACACAAGTTTCCCTCTGTCACTATTGTCCCACTGGCCCTTTTGCCCCTGTAGGCCATTGTTTCCTGTCCATTAATCAAAGCCTGATGCCTCTACTTGGCCAGGTTAGTGGTACTTGCTAGCAAGGTGACGCTGTCTATACCACCATAACAGACAAAGACAGCCTGGGTAGGAGTTCTGACTAGGCCAGAACTCACCTCAGAACCCAAGCTTAACCGTATCAATCCCTTGGGAGCAGTACAACAACTTCTACTGGAGCTAAGGGGTGCAGTTGCCTTAGGGGCAGTGGTAGTAGCTTACTGAGCTTTAAGGCACTCAGCATCTTTTATCAAGTGGGTCTTCGCCTTACAAAAGTAGCACCAAGGTTTCTTTTTGCCTTTTTTGGAGTTTTGGGACCCAACCTCAGATGCAGGGTTTTGGGGGCCTTGTGAAGACTCTTTCTCTTTCTTGTCTTTGTTTTTGTTCCCACCCTTATCTTGAGATTTAGAAGAATCCTGCTTCTTCTGGTCACCTCCACGACCTATGTTTTTCTGCTTCACCCTGGTGCAAACTCATTTGTCTGCCTTCTTTCCCAATTCTTGGGGAGAGGTCAGATCAGATTCCACCAGGAACTGGTGCAGAAGTTGGGTCTGACACTTATTAAGAATGTGCTCCCTCATCAACAAATTCTACAGTCCCTTATAATCCCACACCTTGCTTCCATGAAGCCAACCTTCCAGAGCCTTAATAGCACTATCTACAAAATCAACCCAGTCTTGTGTGGGTGCCTTCTGGGTGTCTCTAAACGCAATCCTGTATTGTTCAGTGGATAAGCCAAACTCATCTATGAGGGCATTCTTCAAGACAGTGCAGTTGTCAGCATCCTCTTCTCCAACAGAGAAGAGGTTATCTCTTCATTTGTTAGCAAAGGAGAGCCACAGGATAGCTGCCCACTGCCCTTGAGGGACCTTCTATACTTTACAGGCCCTCTCCAAAGCAGTGATCTTTTTGCGGATGTCATCCCCCTCCTGGTAAGGAGAGACTATCCTGCTCAGGTTCCTAGTGTCAAAGGAAGGTTCTCTGATTCTAGGGACACTGGGGCTGCCACCATGGGGCTCTAGTCCAAAATTCTTCCTAGCCTTCTGTACGTCTAAGGCCTCCTTTTCAAGGGCCAACTAATCCTGCCTGTTCCTGAGTCTCACTCTCTCAAGTCGGATCCTTTATTATTCCCTATCTATGGAGTCATCTCTCTTGTTAGATATTGGTGTTCCTACAGATGTTTCAGAGGCAATGGACTCAGAAGAGGAAGACCTAGTCCTCCTTTGCCTACCCTGTACCCTCCCAGGTAGACTAAAGGGTGACCTATTTCTAGGTGCACCCTCTGAGGAATCTGCACTATTCCCTTGAGGATCAGAGTTCAACATGGTGGAGTCATTGGACTCCTCCTGGTCAGAGACAGCATTGGGTTCAAGGAGGGGAGCCCCTCTGACGCTTCTAGCTCATGCCCACCCACCTTGCCCTGCTTATCTGACCTAATATCGTTCTGGAGGACATCTTGCAGCAGCACCTCTAAGAGGCACTGGATGCTAGGGCTTTTCCCTGTCTTAAGTTTTCTAGAGGAACACAGGGTCCTCAGTTCCTGGAACGTGAGGCTACTGTATCGACAGGGCAGAGATCCACTGGATTCTTCAACTAAAGACATACTAGGTGTGGTGTGGTCTTGCACCTATCTAACCTAGTGGGAACTAAACTTTCTAAGATTGGAGATAGGGTGTGCCAGGCCCTTAACAACCAATCTGTAATTTCAGTAGAGATTACTTGTCTATACAAAGTTTTATATGTGCCTAACATTAGTGATTGTTTTTCTATTAATCTACACTTAGATTAGCTGGTAATACAGTGCAAGCTTGAATCCCAACCGCTGCACACCAAAGTAGGAGGCTGGCTTGGTTTTTGGTGCACACATATTCAAGTGTAGCACCCTGCACCAATCCAGACAACCCTTATGGTGTTTTTAGTGGTTTAGACAACCTTAGAAAGCTCTCTAAGTGGTAGTTGTGGAGAGCAGCCTTCAGCTTAGTCTAGGAGGAGTGTAAAGCAGCTTGTTTCACCAGTATTTTATTTTATATTGCAGATAAAGTGAAAAAGAACCACACAGTGTAGTTATAAAAATAGTTATTTATTACAGACACTCACTAAACCAATGCAATATCTTCCACCTGGAGATATAATTTCAATACACTCAATACTTTGATTATACAACAGGTAAGTAGTACGAAAATACAGTGGGCTTCAGAGGAAGACCAAACCATATACAAAAATAGTGGAACGCGACTAACGACCAAAGTCAGGGGTGGACCCAGAAGACTTAGAAGTGCTGGGGGACCAAGCAACCATCCGAGGTAAGGACCCAGGAACCCCACGAAGGCTGTGTGCTAAGTGGATACAAAACAGCGTACTCAAAGTAAGTTAACGGGGAAGTTGTGGTTGCAATTCTTATGAAAAAGGACCCTTCCCAGAGGACTTGTAAGACACTGCAATAAAAGATGAGCGATACAAGAGTCCCTCCACCCGTGGGTACCCAGGAGACAAGGTTACCTGCCCCAGGGAAGCCGGAAGCATAGGTACGAAGTGACGTTGGGAACTGCCATGGACCCCAATGAAGAATTCAAGCAAGATGCTGCTGGCGAAGAAGCTGGAAGAGTGCGGTGGAACCCAAGGGTGGATTCCAGAAGAGCAGTACCTGCAAGCAGAGGGGACAGAGTCTAGGTCAATAAGGTGTGAATAGGGTCACGGGAGTCGAGTGCCCCCCAATGTCGGCTGTTGCAGGAGAGTTGACGCTGCCCTTGTCTTTCTAACTACTTGGACCAGGTGTCGCTGAGGATGACCAGGAACGGTGGACGAGCTGCCTCATGTCAGATGTCGATATCCAGGGGGTCGGTGTCCGGCAGAGCACCAACACGCCTTGGCAATGGCAACACATGGACGAAGACAAAAAGGTACAATGCAGGGACCAGCAAGTTCCAAGAGACTCACCACGTTCAAGCAATTCAGAGTAGGCCCCAAGCAACAGGGGAGCCCACCGGAATCAAAGAAGATCCTCGATAGGGCCGAAGATCTCCAGAGACAAGAGTCGCCCAGCCTTAGCAACGGTCAGCCGACACTGTAAACAGGGCCTCGTTTTGGCAGTGTCGACGAGAGATCCTGGCCTCAGACTCGGTTTGAAGACAGTGCAGTCCTCGTGGAAGCTGTAGGACCGTCCCCTGTGTTACCAACATGGTTGGAGACCAGGATCAGCAATCAGTAAGCTGTGTTGTGGTGTCTGCAGATGCAGGGGAATGACTCCTTCACTCCAAGGGAGGTTCCTTCAGGTGTCTTTGTATGTCCTCAGGGCATAGAATGGACCTGTTTGGAGCACGGATACTGATGGTTCCTCAGGCTTGCAGAACAAAAAGCTCAGGAGCAGATGGAGGCTTCCCGGTTACAATCTTGGTTCCAAAGGCGAAGTTCGATGCAGTCAGTCCGACGCAGTCTGCACGACTCAGTCAAAATGACCAGACAGTTGAAGAGGACGCAGGGTTTGATTTGAATCGAATCCCACAACAAATCTAGGGACCCACTCTCAGGTAAGCCCTTAAGTACCTTAAGGGAAGGGTTGGGTTGATTCAGAGGTCCCTCCCAGAGGAGGGTCTGGACAGTGGGGAGGATATTCCAATGCCCTTTGTCCAGTTTCTCGCCAGAGCAGGAGCTAACGGCGCCCCAAACTGGTTTGAGCTGGAGTATGGAAGGAGCATTATTTAAGGGACAATGGTTCAAATGTGACCTTAAAGGTCCAAAAACAAGAGTGGTGACCCAAAGAGGGGCAGTATTTCTTTAAAAAGGAAATCTATTCAATAGGGAGCAAGAAAAAGGGTCTGTAGGTCAGAGAATGACAGGCATTTATTTTCAACAAAATTCAGTTTGAAGGTGCTCACACAATAAGTAAAAAGAAAGCGCGGTGTGAAGTAGTGATAGTGAATTTTAAAAATTCGTCGCATTGACAACAATACAGTTGAACTCCACGAATGATTTTATACAGGTTATATGGAGTTCATGTTGTGGGGTGGTCGACGGCATTTCGAACCCAATTATTGGGGTTCGTCGTCAGGACAAAGGTGAACTAGTTGTAGATCGAAGTTGCTAGTTGAAAAATTCGAAGATAATGAATGAAGGAAGCTAGGAATGAAGCAAACTGCTAGCCTGTAAAAAATTAATTTAAAGAGAGCAACCCTTGAATAGCTGGGTAAATTCAGGGAGACAGTGTTCCAAGCTGTGAGTACGAGGATCCACGTAGGCAAAATCAATTAGCAACCAGATGGATATTCATGAAGGGAATCAAAATTAAGTAGGTCCATTGGGCAGTGCTTAGGTCCACCTTGCCGGTATAATTCTGAAAGTAGTTTAGCAGAGCGATCAGGGCATTGAATGTGTTCCTGACGCCGAGCAGCCGGAGTCGTCCTGTTGCTGCTGGTGCCGGTTAATAAATGGGGACAGGAGTATGGAAGGAGTGCACCAAATGTGCCCCATAAGCAGTCTGAGTGGTACTGGCAAGCACCTCCACCCTATTCCAATATGCCAAACCCTGTCTGGGAGGTGGTCACACATCCCTGTAACAGGATACCTATTGTTCTCCATTCCCGTGCTCGAGTTTGGCTCAGCAGCAGGAGGGCAGAATCATGTCTCAGGTTGACAGCAGCCCGAGCTGGCTGTCTGGTTCTGGAAGACTGGTACAGGGGGCACTGAGGGCCTCCCGAGGGAGATTTACAGTGCATGGAATCATACCTCCCACAGCATCTATGGTGTGGTGGTATGATTCCAACTTGTTTGATACCAAACATGACTGGGTTCGTTACAGCCAGTTTGAGATGGTCATCGCGTAATGACACATGGCCTCTCTATATATCGAAATGGCTGATTCACTGGCAGCCCAGGAGAATGGACTCTAAAGGTTGCAGGGGTGTCCTGCACTTGTAGGGGCACCCTTACACTTAGAAATATGCACCCTGCCTTTATTACTGCAAGGCCTACTAGAGGGGTGACTTAGAGGTTTTAAGGGCAAGAATATTTGATATAAAGAAACTTATATCTTTGATGAGAGGTGCATGCACCAATTCACACAGGCTGCAATGGCAGGCCTGTAGTCAGAGTTTAGAGGGTCCCTTATGGGTGGCATAATACATGCTGCAGCCCATGGGGTATCCCTCCACGTGGTCCCGGTAGAGAAGGGTAGGTCACCAGGAGACGTGCTACAGGCACAACATACATGAGGAACCCCTCGTGTTGAAACCTACCGGGTACTGTGATGCCTGGTTAGTTCACATTTTAGGTTAGTTCCAGTACTATCAGGTATCTGACTAGTGAGTCATATGGTTGTTGTGAGTGTGCAGCCACACACCTTCTGATTTTATAGTTGTAGATAGTCTTAACATTGTTTTTTGGTCCTGACGAATCGCCCGCACACTAGCCAGACGGCGAGAAACATGTTGACCTTGTCACCCATAAGAGCGCCATAACTAGAGACATAATACTCTGTTGAGCGCCTTATGTTACCGTTTTTACTTAAGGTAGGAGGCCTCTTGATTAAAATTACTGTTGCTGGTACTCACAACCCTAAATTAGATTCACTTTCAAAACACATTCATCTACACACAATAGACCCATCACCCCCACATCATCTCACGGCTGTTGGTACAGATCTCCGTTAAGGTGCCCCTACTATAGGGAGCCCGTCGGGTATTGCACCGCCGACCCGACGAGGAGCTGCCCGATGATGAAGCATGACACCCTACCAGGTGTGTGAGGGCATTCTAATCCAACTAAATGGATTCCCGACTTTGAACCATTCTTGTCAGGTTGGTTTATTTTCCATTTTCTTGACTCTCTCTTCTAAGGAACAGCATTATCCATTGTTCTAGTATCCCAGGTGTACCTAGGTCCTATGGACTTTAGCACCATATACTAGGGACTTACTAAGGTACACCGGCGGCCAATTAGGAATGTAGCAAGGTACTCGCCATAGCCAATTTAGGGAGGAAGCACAGTGACTGGAGTCTGGATTAGAAGGATCCCAGTCAGACTAGAGAGAGAAACAGTATGACAGCAGCAAAAAGTGGGGGTAACCTTGAAAGCAGATCCTACTTTCCTACATATATTAAATGTTTTACATGTTCTGGCTGTGAAAAACCTCCAAAGTCATTTTTCACAGTAGCAAAATGGATCTCTCTGGGTTACATTATAAGACATTTAATGCTTAATTTCAGTCTCGGAGCAGCTAGAAAAATTATTTAAGGACAAAGTTTAATAGCAATTTGAAATCCGTTGTAATGGTAAGTCGGATTTTATATTACTATTTTGAAAATGGCACTTTTAGAATGTTGTCATTTTCTTACCTAAGCTGTGATTTGCCTTTCAACAGTGTTCAGTGTTACCTGACTAATGAATGGTTCCCCTATGGTGAGATGTGGATTGCACCCAGTCAGTGGACGCAAGGCTTGGGTTTGGAGAGGTGTTTATTGTCTTTGAGTAGGATGGTCTGGGGCTGCGCCGAGACCCTTTCTGAACTTCAAAGGGTGCCTACACTGCCAGTGAAATATGTAGCTCACACCCAGGCCTGCCTCCATTTGTCCTCCTAGTCAACTTGGCTCAAACCCCAGTATCCCTGAAAGGGAGGGTTTGCCCATTTCCATAGCCACATCTCTAGGTGGGCACAGGGATCCAGTAACACACTGTTATCCAGCCCTGCTTCAGATCCAGCTTGCAGCTTGCTTTGCAGATGACTCATCAACAACCACTTTTCTCCAGAAAACATTCAAAGTCCGAAGGTAAACTTTTTACTGGGACGAACCTGGTCCCTTTATCTAACCTTCGCTCCATTGCTGCTGGCCTTAAATTTTGATTTTGACCTGGTCGAGCACAACCAGATAACTGTGGTTGGCACATTGTGCTTTTTAAAAAGGTTAAATTCATATCTGTGGTTTTACTGATAGGATTTTTGTCATTTTAGTGTCATTACATTTACTAAATTTTACTCTGTTCTTCTAGATTGGTTTGAAGTTGTTCTTGTGTTGTATTTTCACTTTATTACTGTTTGAATACTGCATTAATACTTACACATTGTAAGTTAAGCCAGACTGCTTTAGGCCAAACTACCAGAGGGAAAAGCACTGGTTTATTTCTTGACTTTGTGGTTCACCCAGGCAAAGTATTGTGATCAATATTTATGGTGGGTTCTCACCCCCCTCAACTAGTACTTAAATTTCTTACAGGTGTCCAGTTAGCGGTAGTCACTGGCTGCTCATGAGAGAGAGTGGTGGGCAATGATCAGGGAGCATAATATAAAGCCAAAAGCAGGAGCTGGTGTTGATGGAAAGTTGACTCTCAAGTGATACAATCTGTTGTACGTAGGTTGCTGTGGAATGTTGATGGCTTTTTGGGCAAAAAAACAGTACTGGGATGTGTAGGATTTAATTTAACCAGCTTGAATTCCATCCAGCAGGAAGACTTGGATGGATGTTAGACTGGACTAATATTCACCCTGTACTTCGGACATGCTTATTCCTCTCTTTTGAACTTGTTGCAAGAGAGGCCAGCATGTAGGGTACTGCCAACCATGTAACATTTTTATTATTTCTTCATCTGTTGGAAGGGCTCCCATCATTGTGCCATGCTTCTACAATACAGGGGCGTGAAATGGAACAGATGGGTGCTGACTAAGCTGCACGGAAGGTGCTGGCACAAACTGTTGGTCCAGAAATGGTGTAAGCTGCACTAATGGTATTTGATGCTCTAAGGCACTAAATTGTTTGGAAAAATGATATTATACACTGTTATGATAAACACTGACTTGATCGATGAATGTACTGTGGTGTTTCATGGATGAATGGACAGACAATTGGAAGGAAATCAGGGATTATAAAAAACAAACGAAAAAGTAATCTTTAGAGACCTACTTTTCAAGGAGCATGAATCACAAATTGGGCAAGTTTTATCCAAGATATTGGATAGACTTCATGGAAAGAGGCTCATAAGCAATGCAAGTAAATGCCTCTTTTTCCATGGTCACTCCATTTTTGCTGAGTTCAATTGCTAGTTTTTAGACTCAGCACATTAGGGCACTGTTGTCCAGTGCCCAGTGTATGTGTTCTGACCTGTAAAACATGTAGGAATTGGTGAATCCATGCTTGGTTTATTTAACTTTTCTCTACGGCTACAGTAGAGGGTGCAGAAATACAACCATGGCATAATAAGTTAAATGTAACATGTGATCTGCAGCACATATTGTGCCACTACTGAGACAAAGACAAAGGAAGGCTTCAGGCCTACCATTTTAGCCTGAGTGCTGCATTGTAAAACCTGCAGTGCAATGTGTTTAAATAACGATTTTAAACAGGCAAAACTCTCCTTTTAAAATATTAGCCGGTCAATAGGTAGAGTGCATGGTTTTAAAAGTGGGACATATAGAAAATGTATGTTACCATGTCATTACAATGACAAGACACTTTAAGCTATGTTCATTGTGGGGGGCATAGATGTGCTATGTGCAAAATCTAGAGTACAGAATAAAATGCTGATACTGCTAATCGGGGAATAGGACAAGCTAGAAAAATAATTAAACCACTATCTTTAATAGGGGTGGGCAGAGTTCACGGAGTAAAAAAGTATCGCGATATGCGGAGTTCTGCCTTCGGGTAGAGTTTGCAGTCACTCCACTTCGTGTTGCGTCAGGAGTGCAGGGTGCGTCCACGTGCTCCAAAATCACATGTGAATGGCACTAAGCAGTTCTCAAGTTGCAGGCCAACAGCACCACGTGGTCCGCATGGACACGGCCATCTTGTTTTTCTTCTATCTGTTATGGTGCTGGGCCTAAATTTTAATCTGTCCTTAAACTTTGTAATCATCCGCCTTTATTACTTTTCAACCCCTAACTTTTATTTTTTATAATAGTGTGTTTGTGTATCTTACATTTTTGTGTAAATGTATTTCTGTTTATGTGACTTTTTAACTGAAGTCTATTTCCCCTTGTTTCCTTTTTTCTTTCTTCTTTACTTTTCCTTCCTTTTCCTCCTTATTATTTCCCCACCCAGCGCCATGGTAGAGGGGTGACTTCCGTGCGGGTGGCGTCACCACCCTGGGCGAACTTTGGGGAGGAAGAGTTAGCAGCACTAGTTTTTTTTGTGCTGTGCCACCTCCGCTCTATGCTGGCAGCAGACCGGGAAGTGGCTACACCCTGCGGGAGCATCAGCGGTGCTGGGAGATAGTGCACCGGTGCATGGCGCGCCAGCCATGTATGGCAACCCACCCAGCAGCTTAAGCAATGTTGGGCGGACCTTCTGAACCGAGAACAGGATCTGCTTGACTTGCTAGGCTTCGAGATTCCAGTGCTCAGTGAGTATTAATAATTTGTTATGTTTGTGTTCTACAATGCTAAAACAAAAATTCAAAATAGCATGCTGCTCACACTCAGAGGTAAGTTATGTTTAGTTTAGGCTGGTATATTATTGTGTGATCCAGTTTCTAGTTTCTGCTAGCCAGGTGCTGCTACCTAATCGCACTCATCAGGAGCTCACTTTGGCTGATTAATTAAGAAGCCATTGCAGACTTTTCTCAAGTCACTATAGTGAATCACTGAGTCGCGCGTTCTCTGTGTGACTTTGTTTATGTAGCTTGTGCAGTTCAAGCTTATTTAATTGAATTGACAGTGATGATGTGACGTATGCATCTATGCACTTCAAAAAAGGGAGACTGATTTGGCTCATCATGGGTGTTGAGAAATGGAAATAGATAGAATCAAATATCATTCACTGCAATACATTAGTTCCAAATTCAGTTTTTGTTAAGGAGATTTGGAATATGGATTTGAGGACAGTCGATAGACTTGAGACGAAACTAGTAGTACAATAGGTGATCTATTTTAGCAACTGCGTTTGCATTTCATAAATTTGTGGAGATTATTCACAGAATCACTAATCTATTTTTATTTATCTTCTTAATTTATTTCATCAGCATCCAAGCGCAAGAAGAGGGACGATTGTGAGGGCCTGGGACAAGATGGTCAGCCTGCACCAACCACCAGCGCTGCTGCCGAAGGCTCTACTGATCCCAGTAAGTCCTTTTATGATTGTTGTGGACTTCCTAGGTTAGAATCTTGGTGTATTGGAATTTCAGTGCTGTCTATTATTAAGATTCAGATAGCAGGCCCAAGTAAGCTAATATTTTAAATAAAAATCCCCATGTATGTCTGTTGAGAAGGCTTTCCATTTCCTGCTTATGCCTAGCTCTAACACAGTTCACAAGAGAGTGGCCATGGTCATCAACATGGAGCACCCCCACCCCGAATGTTATGTGCTGCAGACTTGTTCATTTATAGTTACAGCATACCAGCAGTTTCCCATGACAGTGCAGCAAGGCTGGAAAAAAGTATGAGGTCCCACTCCCAATGCATTTGCCAACCAACACCATATGTCTTTCATTGACCATTATTCCACAACTGGTTGTCTAACTATGTGACCCAATCAATCAAATTCCCCAAATTTTTTGGGGAAGAAACTAAAGTGCTAACTGAGCTGTAGTGCTGCCATGCAGTTGTATTAGGGGTTTCAAATCTGGGATCTAAATTATGTGTAATGTTTTATTCTAGCCACATAGAACATCAGTGATGCGGCTCCAGTGCACTGCAGGAGGAGAACAGTGAGTTGGAGTGGGAGAAGCGGCAGCAGGGACGGGCACTGGTAAGTCACATAATTTCTTGCAAATACTATGCTCACTAGCTATTGCTATGGGGTCGCTCGTCATAATCAAAACTGACCTTGATGCGAAATCCCCCCCAGCTTTACCAGCCACAGCAGTGGTTGAGTAATTATTATGGCCTCTTCTATCTGCAATGCAGCAAAATCTCACATAATAGGCTTTGATGGCTTGAGGGAGATATTAAAGAATGGAAGGTACCTTAAAAGAAAGGAATTGTCATATATTAGTGAAAGGGCGGGTGGGTGTGTGAAAAGGTGTGAGTGGATGGGCTAAAATATTGTTTGAAGAAAGGGTTGCCATTGAATGGGTGGACTATGTATTGGACATTTTTGTGAAAGACTGGATGGGAGAAAGTAAAGCTTAATCATGGTGACTGTGGATGAATGAATATTTGGATTGTTTGGATGGCTAAGCAAGACAGCTCTTTTTCTCACGAGTAGCATGCTGCTGCTTACCTGCTCTGCCTACTTGGTTTATGGCAGCCTCTTCTTCCTCATCATCACCTTCTTCCGTGTTTGGACTTGCAGCTGGTGTTCCCCGGCTCTCCCCACCACCACGACCATGTTCAGCTATTGTTTTAAGATTCTCCTCCCACTTGATTGTGTGATGTTTTTTCATATGGGTTGTCTGGCCTCCAGTACCATAATGTGTACCAGGCTTACCTTAACACAAATTTGTGTGGGAAATGGTACATAATGCAATGTCCTCCCCCTCTTTGCTAACTGTAAAGAGTGCTTTCTCACAGGGCCAATGCCTGAAGAAGAACTGGAGGTAGGTGGACCTGTTGTTGATTGCCTCTCTGCTTCTCCTGAGGCAGGGGTTGGTGCAGTTTTCAGCTCGGGCTTTGCATATATAAGAGTATAGTGACCGTGCTACCTGTGCCACATCCCTCTGAGCTGGAAGAATAATAATGTCAGATTCCTCTGTGTCGCCTTCCACCATGACTACCTCGTCATCGTCATCCTCCTCTTCATCCCCTTCTATAAATCTATGTCTTTCTGGAACTTTTCTTTTCCTTTACCTCTCCTGTTGTCTCTTGTTCTCTGTCGAGGTCCACTCCATTTCCTTGTCATCATCATTAGAAGTGCTGCTTAGAGAAGATGGTGCAGTAGTACCCTTTCTTTTCTTTGCTGGAGAACTGGAAGCCAATTATTATAAAAGATGAGGTTCAACTTCTTATCCGAAGGAAGCTCACCCCCCTGTTCTGCTCCAACGTCAGACATTGCTGGCTGTGGCTGCTGTCCACTTTCCTGTCTTTCCTGAAACGATTGTGTACTACTTTGCGAAAGGGACAAATCCAATTCAACATCACTAGTCGTCCGTGTCGACAAGATTTCACTGGCTGGCTCACTGACAGACATGGCTCTGGGCTTAGGTTGGAAACATAGTGCTGTTGATGCAGGAGCGCTGCTCTCAGCTTGCTCACCGAAGGCTGGTGCAGCAGGCGCAACTTTCCTGAAAAAGGTTGCGGTCGACACGCCAGTGGTGGAAATCTGCTTCTTCTGCTCCTCATAAGCCACTTTCTTTGGAGCATCTTTCTTTGGGGTCATCTCAAAGCTGTCAGTTGACAGTGGCACTTAGTTTCACTACAAGCTGAAGAGATGACCATTTGCGTAGTCAGTCACGCGTTACATCATGCACAGGCCTTCTGTCTGGCAGTACTGTGGGTGATGTGTCTTCTCTTGTGCACCT
The DNA here is from genome assembly GCF_964204655.1 of Triturus cristatus. Taxonomy (NCBI): domain Eukaryota; kingdom Metazoa; phylum Chordata; class Amphibia; order Caudata; family Salamandridae; genus Triturus; species Triturus cristatus. Next base: position 256,467,443 of record NC_140593.1, on the reverse strand, counting down.
AAAAGCAAACAACCAAAAATAAAAAAATTGGAAGAAAAAAATTCAAACATTAAAAAAAAACTGTAAAACTGTAGAAAAACACAAAAAATGTAAAACATAAAAAACAAAATACTGATCAATAAAGTTAAATAAAAAAGTAAAACTAAAAACATGTAAAATTGAAATAAATACATTTAAAAAAAATTAAAATAAATTAAAGATAAGTGAAAATATCTGCAAGAATATTAATTTATTAAAATGCTATCATTGTCAACAATCCATGCAATCCAATGGCAAAGGGCCACACTAGCTGGACACACGAAATGGCTGCCAGACAGTTCAACATGGTCAGAACAACAACAACCAGTAAGAAGGCATGGCCCCAAACAGAGAAGACATGCAGGTCTATGGCAAAAGCAAACTGACTGGCTACACAAAATGGCCGCCAGCCACATGGTCAGAACAACAACAGCCAGAAAGGAGACATGGCCACAAACAAAGAAGACATGCAGGCCAATGTGTAAAGCACACTGAATGGCTACACAAAATGGCCACCAGCCACATGGACACAACAACAACAACCAGCAAGAAGGCATGGCCACAAACAAAGAAGACATGCAGGCCTATGGGAAAAGCATACTGGTTGCTAACACAGAATGGCTGCCAGCCACATGGTCAGAACAAAAACAACCAGCAAGGAGGCATGGCCACAAACAAAGAATACATGCAGGCATATGGGGAAAGCACACTGACTGGCTACACAAAATGGCTGCCTGCCACATGGTCACGACAACAAGCAGGAGGCCTTGAAAACAAAGAACACATGCAGGGTGGACACTGACTATACAAAATGGCCTCTGGCCACATGGCATAATGAACAACAAAGGCAAATGGTGGCCTATTGTGGTAAATAATTTAATTACCGGGACTTAATTTGATGCGGAAAATCTATAATAATAGCTCAGTAAAATAAGAGGCAGAATCCGTGGTATTAGAGGTTCGGAACGGGCTTTATTCCAAAATCAATTCGAATTGAGGACTCCATATTCCATCACCACGAAGGTTCAGGAAGTGAAGGACCCCACTTTATTGACAAGTAATCATTTATATACAATAGGCATTACAGTGAAACAGATGCCGGAGGCGTAACAGTTGATAACAAAGATAAGAACATACATGCGTAACTAAAGTGGGTGTAACTAAAGAACGTCATCAGGTATGATGTCATAAATGGGTGGTTCCATGAAAAAATTTCGCAATGTCAGCAGAAATACTTGGCAGAGATGCGCGCGCAGCAGCATGACGTGTGATTGACGTGTAACTAGGGGATGAAGGGGACTTGACATTTAGCTCTACATGTGGAGACAGAAGTCTGGGGTTATGTCAACCTAATCCCAAATCATATCTAATATCCTATGTTTAAAGAACTGTGTTATCCAGAAAGAAAGGTCTCTTAGGATAGAATCTTATTCTATACTGACTATACTGTCCGTTAGTGCGTGTACAAGCGTCTAAGTGTCTACACTAGATGCGAGGGCAGAAATCTTCCATAGTAATAGGGCTATTAATTACTTGCATGAAGACAGAGAAGCCGGGCCCTTTGCTCAGTAGCTGGGAGAATGTTTACTTAAACTACTAGACAGGAATGTATTGGATAGGGAGCGGAGCAAAGCAGATAATCTTGAAGGTGAAATACAGTTTTTGGCAGGCAACAGGCTGGAGTCAGGCACCGTTAGCCGCGCAGGGAGTAGGACAAAGTTCATGGGTACAGATGCGAGCTCAGACTGGAGCTTTCAGAGGCAGAAGGCAGAAAAAACTTGATGGCAGAATCAGGGCCTACTCGTCTGAACTGTAAAATGGGATAAGTGAACCATATAAAGCCGGTGGCCTTTCATACTTAGGAATAGAATATCCGGCCCATTCATGGCGGATCTGAAAGAGGACATGTTGACGGTGGACGCACATGTGTTTGCGTCTTCATAACTGGAACTGGAGGAAACATACATGTACTTATGGTTTATACATGAAACCGTTGGGGTCCAAGATAGGGGACATAACTGACCATAAAAATCCATATTTCCACATTCCCTCCTTGTCCCCTACTTGCCCTTAAGAGATATCAATCTTCATCAATCCGTTGATCTGTTCATATAGCATCATTTGTTCTTCTTTCTTCTTCCGGAATCTTGAATGAAAACTTGGATGTGGGATACACGAGGTGGCACACAGACCACAAATCGCTGGTCCACATTGTAGGCATAAACAGCAACTGAATAGTATGAGAAAGCCAATACCTAGGAAGGATAGGACCCTCCATCCAAAGGTAGATAATACACTCCAAAACCAACTGGACCAAGTCCAGGTGCCTGGATTCTGGTGTATCTGGCTTACAATCTTATGAAGGCGAGTTATGGCTTTATATACAGATGGCGAATTTTCTGGTATGAAAATGCAACAGCTTGATCCGATGACCCTACAAGCTCCGCCCCTATCGGCCAGGATGACGTCAAGGACAAGACGATTTTGAAGCACAACAATCCGCATAGCAGACTGCTCTTCTGTTAAATTGCCTAAGGCGGAAATAGTTTCGTTCACTACTGCTTCAAGGGTTCTGGTTAATCTACGTATCAGCTTACTATTGGTAACTGTACCTATATAGGGAAAGAGACCTTTATTGAAATCTGTGTATTTTTTCCATGCTGTCTCAGTGTAATCGACTATTGGGAGATCTCTCCGTTCTCTATTGTGTACTAAATGAGTATTTCTATGATAATCAGGAGGAGCTAGGAAAACAGGTGGCAAAAGGAATCCAATGTAGCAGGTACCATCCCAATCTAGAGGCAAACGTATATATGCAGTCTGACCACATACAAAGTAGGAATGGCGAGAAGCTCTAAATGTAGACTTGCCTTGATCACTGAATTCTATTACAGTGGTGCATTTACTGTGGCCCATGTGTATAGAGCCATTCTTTCTTATACATAATTCACCTTTAACTCGAAATACCGACATAGCGGGCAAAATTGGTGCAGGTTCGGATTCGACATTCAGGATCATGAGATTAAGCGTGAAATTACCTAATCCATATACTTCATTTTCTAGATCAGTTCCTGTTCTTTTGGGAAGTCCCTTCTTGTCAGGGTAGCAGACTTTAAGTAAAACTAAGTGCAGGTTTCCCCATACCCAGTTGTCTTGATAAACTGCGGAATTCGAATCTTGGGAATTAATTAGACTAAACCATGCTCCACAGGAGCCATTGTGTGTGAACGGGTATGGGAAGAGAGGCAGAATTCCTTTATAGTTCTGATAGGGAGGGAGTCGGCCACATATCCAACAATTTGTAGCATTGCTAACCTGATGGGAATGATGTAACATACTAATAAAAGTGTTGTTGCGCAGCGCAAATCTATATGACAACTCATGCGGGGGAAGTTCACTAAAAGAATGTTCAGCAGTAACATTATGAACATGTTTAGAAATAGGATAATATATGTGCAACAATATACTTGCAGCTATTATTAAAAGACATAAGAAAAACAAAATTAATAACGTCACTGTGCAATGACTACGCAGTGATTTATAGTACGCATGTTGTTTCATTCGCTTCCTTCGGTGTCTTTCTCTATTCAGGTCTAGGGGATTCATGTCAGGGACAAATTCGACCGATTCACCTTGGAGAGGACTTAAACAATCAAATTGTCTGACTTGGTAGACCTTAATTTTAGTCTGTATTGTTCTTTGTCATTCAGTTCAACCAAAGGAAGCTTTGAGTCAATCGGTGAAGACACACAAGGTGTGTCATTTACATCGGACGGTAGTCCATGAAATTTCTTGATATGACTTGAATGTATCCAGCCTTTTCGACCTTCGATCTTCACGGCTGTCCTCGTTGTTAACAGTACGAGTTGAGGCGATCTCCACCTAGGATCCAGCTGGGACTTCCGGTCAAAATTCCTCACTAACACCAAATCCCCTGGAATTACGTCATGGGGTTTCACCTCGGTGTTGTCGGGAAAGGCTGCAGCTACCTGTGAACGACAAGATTGTAGTGCAGACATCAAGGAAGCCAAGTAATCTGTCAGCATGTTACAGTCAACATCAGTTATTTTTCGTGGTATAGGCGTCCCCCACATATTTGGTGGTCTACCAAAGACCACCTCATAAGGGGATAGCCCTGTTCGAGAGTGCGCTACCATTCTCATGTAAAAGAGTGCAACTGGTAAGGCTACTACCCAGTCGACACCTTTCTCTCTACATATTTTGGACAATCTAATTTTCAGAGTTTGATTATGTCGTTCCACGAGACCTGCTGCCTCGGGGTGTCGGACACAGTGAAATCTCCACTGATAGCCTAACAAAAGTGAAACGTGTTTCATTAGTTCGGAGGAGAACGGCTGGCCGTTATCTGAGTAGACAACACGTGGTAAACCGTATCGTGGGAAGAATTCTCGAACCAACTGTTTGGCAGTAGTCGGGGCAGTGTAATCTGAAACCGGGTATGCCTCTGTCCAACGGGAAAGAGCACAGACAACTACGAGAACATATTTGAATCCTCGACATCGTTCCATCTGGATATAATCCATCTGGAGGACTTCAAAAGAGTGATCAGGAGGCTGAAATCCACCCTGTTCTACGGGAATGCTTTTACCTGGGTTTAACTGACAACAGATCATACAGGTACGGACTTTTTGTTTAGCTGCTGCTCGTAAATGTTTGTTGAACCAAATGTGTTGAATGCTGTCTAGCATAGCTTTTTCTCCTAGGTGCGCTGGACTATGTACAGTGTTAATGATAACTTGGACCATTGAATCAGGAAGGAACCACACAGATTTTTCCTTCGTCATCCATCCTTGATCCGTTCGGGTCCCTCCTAATTCAGTCCATTTCTTTATTTCATCTGGTGTAGCATGTGTCTGTATGTCAATTACGTCAAGAGCGGGATCCTTAACCGTCATGCAATGTGTTGGTGTCGGAACTATTGTCTTTGTCATGTCAGACGTGTGGGTTTGAGCAGTCTGTTTAGCTGTTCTGTCAGCTAAATCATTGCCTTGGGAAATGATATCAGTAACTTTCGTATGAGCTTTACATTTCATAATTGATATTGCAGTGGGTAGATGTATTGCATCTAGTAAGGCATGAATAAGGGGTCCGTGCCGAATGTGGATACCGTGAGAAGTTAAATAACCTCTCTCTCGCCACAGCACGCCGAAGTCATGTACAACTCCGAATGCATAACGTGAATCAGTATATATGTTGACTTTTTTATTCGTAGCTTGAATACAGGCTTGTGTCAGAGCGACGAGCTCTGCTACTTGAGCGGACAAGGTATTTATGCGATTTGTTTCAATAACTTCAGTATCTGTTGTGACTGCATACGCGGCCACTAACTCTCCTGTACTTGTTCTCATACATGACCCATCTACATACAACGTCAGGTCTGGATCTGACAATGGGACGTCTGTCAAGTCTTGTCTAGGTTTCGTCGTGATAGTGATAACTTCAATACAATCATGTGCAAGTGGGTCTGTTCCGTTTACTGGTAACAGTGTGGCAGGATTCAATGTACTACAACGTCTGATTTCTATATGTGGCTGAAACAATGTTAATTCGTAACCAGTGAGTCGTGCTATAGTCAAGTGTTGTGTCTGTGTGCGGTTCAAGAGAACCTCTACTGCATGTGGTACTTGTACTGTCAATTGGTGTCCTAACACTATGGCATCGCTTTGTCTAATTGCTAAAGCTGTTGCTGCCACTGATTTCAGGCACGCAGGCAGAGCCTGAGCTACGGGATCTAATGTACTAGAAAAATAAGCACACGGTTTGTGTGATCCTGCTTGTTCCTGAGTGAGTACTGACAAAGCAGTACCTTCGCGTTCTGTAACAAAGAGTGTAAAATGTTTATAGTAACATGGTGTTGCTAAAACGGGTGCTTGACATAAAGCTTTCTTTAGGCTTTCAAAAGCTTGTGTATGTTCCTGTGTCCAAGGGAGGACAGTCGATGTGGCTGCCTCCTGTGTTGTCAACTGAATGAGTGGTTTTGCTAGAAATGCATACTGAGGGATCCACTGCCTACAATATGAAGTGAGGCCTATAAAAGCCCGCACCTCCTTTTGTGTCTTGGGTATTGGCATGTTAGCAATTAACTGGATGCGATCTGGTGTAAGCTGCCTTCCCTCCTTGGACAGCGAGTGACCAAGGTAAACAACTCGCTGGACACAGAATTGCAGCTTAGAAGGGGACACCTTGTGCCCCTTTTCGGCCAAAAAATGTAAAACCGTCAGTGAGGCTTTTTCACATTCAGGTTCGCTTCTAGCGGTGATCAGCAGATCATCGACATATTGAAGCAGGGCAGTGTTGACTGGCATGTGTATACTGTCAAGTTCTCGTTTCAGTGCTTGGCTATAGATGCTGGGGCTTTCTGTGAATCCTTGGGGTGCGCGTGTGAATTTAAAGCTTCGTCCATTTAAACTAAATCCGAACAAGTATTGGCTTTCCGGATCTATTGGGACGCTGAAAAAGGCATTCTTGAGATCAATTACAGTAAAGAATGTTGCTTCGGAATCAATAGCTGTCAATAATGAAGAAATGTCTGGAACTACGGGGTATTGTGGTACAATACATTTATTTAATTCGCGCAGATCAATGACCAATCGATATACTGGCGGGGCCTTGGGATCAGTTCGTTTAAGAATCGGAATTATCGGTGAATTACATACATTGGAGTCTGTTTCCACAACCACTCCTTGGGTAATAAGTTCGTCAATGATTTGCAGTAAAGCCACTACAGCATCTGGTGGTAACTTGTATTGTCGCATTCGTGGTAGTACCACTCCTGCCTTTAGTGTGACTCGATATGGTGTAATGTTCATGCAACCAACATCTGTAGGGCCTTGTGCCCATAAATGTGTGGGTAAAGTCTGCAGTCGGTGATCCATGTCTCGGGACACATAGTGCCCTTTGAAATCACGTAAAAACAATCTTACTCCTTCCGGAGAACAACATATTATAGCTCCTAGAGCTTTCAAAGTTTTTATACCTAACAAGTTTTCTGGGCATGATTTAGTAAGCAATAAATCTGTAGTTCGTGTCAAAGGACCAATCGTAAGGGGAAGAGGCTGTGATACTTCGTTAACGATAGGTTTTCCTGAAAAGCCAAGGGAAATATTCTGTGAGCCTGAGAGGGGTGCCCCTGGAACTTCACTACGTTTTATTGTTGTTCGGCTTGCCCCTGTATCAAGTAAAAATTTTCTATCTTGGCCTAATAGTTCACTGTGTACATAAGGTCCTTCTTGATCTACAGGGACCTCAATAAGGGGTAAGCCAACTTCCCTCTCTAGGCTGTTTCATGAGTATCGTTGATAATCAGGATAGTCATACTGTGCGGTCTGGTACATCTGTCGTGTCGTTGTTTGTGTGGCAGCAATAGGCTGCGATGGTGGGGCCGGCAGAGACTGTTGCGGAGCTGGCATGGACTGTGCATGCTGCGGAGCTCCTTGTTGGTTCTGATCCTGTCTAGGTGGCCGTGGTCTTTCTTTTGTATTACCTATGGCGATATTATGTTTTAAAACTGGACAATCGTGTACATAATGACCTGGCTGTTTACAATAGTTGCATGTCCCTTTTACAGGACCTGTTGAAACACTGGACTGTGTCATACCCTTTTTATGACCGTCAGCTGGAACTGTCTGGGAAACTGGCATTTTCATTTTCGTGTCTTTCATGCGTCTTTGTTCATGTTCTTGTTCCTCTCTAATTCTATTGTGATGGTACTGTAGCATTTGTAACATTTGTGACGGAGTGTTACCTTGCCAGGTACTCTCGAATTTCAATACTCTATTCTTAACTTGGGGCAAAGAATTTTCAACTAACTTTGTCACAAACAGATGTGGATACGACTCGCTACTTGCTTTTATTCCACTATTTATACCAAAACATTTTTCGAATCGGGCGTAGAAATCACTAGTGTCCTCGTCTGGTTTTTGTTTACAGGCTGAGATTGCACCCCAGTCTTCCTTTTTCGTAGTTAATAAACGTGGCAGTACCTGTACTAGTAAACCTGGTAGTGTTTTGGTCTTCTCCCCAAGCCCTGCACCTGGACCTCGAGCTTTTTCTTCGTTTTCTAATGCTGTCCAATCTATCTTTTGGTCTCCCACCTCCCAATCCTTTTCCTTGAGTTTTTCATAAATGCCCGCAGGCATTAATACCTTCAATATTGTCATAATGTCGGGGTAGGTATACTCTCCCATGAGCAACATGTCTTTAATTTCTCGGTGGAAACCCGCTGGGTCTTTGTCATGACTGGGTACCACCTTCTTCATTTCCAATAGTTCTATTTTAGATATGGGTGTGTATACAAACACACGTTTAAACTGATTGTCCTCACCTTTTATCGGGTGGACTTCGCGTAAGGGATTCTGTCTATCCATATAGTACGTCGTTCTTTCCTTGATGGGCAGTGAAACATGTTCGGGACATACAAAAAGAATGTACTGCTTTCTGGATTCTAGTATTTCTCTAATTAGCTCAGTACCTGAACCTCTCCATTTATTCGTGAGTAATTTAGTCAATATATCAGGTAAGGGACCAGGGTCGGAGTGTTGGCTTTTATATAATATAAGGAGTTGTTGAATCATATAGATACCAGCTAAACGCTGTTCATCTGGGGCGAGGTTCAAAAACGTGTGTGCTAATGTATCATCACTATATTTTCCGGGACTATCAACCCAATGAACGGCTGACCTGGCTAATTCTTGTTCGTCCATAGAATCGAGTATATGATAACCCCTTCGTTCTCGGAGTAGGTTGTCAGCGGCTTGGAACGAATGTTCGGGGGACCTTATAATTATTATAGGAGTTTGGAAATTTCTGCTATTATCTGGACGTACCGGACGTATCGGATCAGTGAAGCATCTAGTATTATTGCAAGATCTTCCTCTACCTACATAGGCCATGGTTTCTAACTGTCCTGTGGGCAGTTCTAATTCTTCCTCGTCTTCGGTTTGTTCAGGTTCGTCTACTGCTAATCTTTCTTCGTGTATTCGTTCTATTTCTTTGCGGATCTTTCGGCACATAGCTACTATACATGATCGTTTATCATGTCTCCCCTCTGATATATTCTGACTCCATGTGGTAAGAATTTGCATTTCTTTCGGATTTACCCCTGGTTGGTCTTGATTTCTGATCACACAATTTATGAGGAAACGTAACAGTTCCCCCTGTATTTCCACTTTTTGGTACTCCATGGCTCTGTTAATACTCTCAGAATCTCGCCCTGACTGGACAAAGTGATATATATTTTCTAATTGTGTAGTCATTCCTGGTAGCTTCCCTAAATATATAGCAGCTCGTCGGATACGTAATGATGCTAGCATCATTTCGTCCCCTTTTCCGGGCACAGGGTCATATCTACAATCTATTAGAAGTTCCTTGAGCGTGTTGGGAGTTACTAGTTTGGGCGTACGTTGGTGGGCTAATTCTTGAAAGGAAAGTTTATTTACTCTGGGTGGCGTGGAAAAAATGTTTGATGTACCTCCGGTAGCCCCACCTGGGGTGCTGGATGTGAAAGGATTCGTCGAACGTGATATAGCAACTATAGGTGTGGATACAGATGTCGAAGCAGATGTGCTTGCCTGAACTTGTGTCGGAGTTTGCTGTTGCGTAGGTACAGACGGAAGAGGGTCTTGGCGTTGAACCCCCTCTGCAGGCGGTCTATGTGGCGCAGCATTAGCATACTCGGGAGCTGCGTCGTCTAAATAGGAGGAAAGAAAAACATCTTCTGCGGTTCTGGGATGCCCTTTGGGATGTACCTTTATCGGAAACAATGGGGGTGGCAAGTCTTTTGGTATCTCCGGAGTAGCCTTAGGTAATCCTTCGGCCAGGAGAGGATACATACCATTCATAAGGGCATTTCGTTGTCTGTCTACTTGTTCTGATTTTACTCGAGTACCTTCTTCAATTAATATATTTTCTCGAACTTTATTTAAATTCTCCTTACTCTTCTCTTCCTGTCTACGTGCTTTTTCTGTACGTCTATACGATTCTTTACGCCATAATTCAATGGCGTCTTTCTGTGATTGTCTAGCTTTCTTTTTCCATAATTCTTCCTCTACTTTCACGATGCAATCTGCATCCCAGGTCCCAGCTGCGGGCCACCTCTGACTTTCTGGTAATTCCTTGGTGTAGTCTACCCATAAATCAAGAAATAATATGGCGTCTAGGCCATGTTTATGATACATAAAGTACCCTGGAGTGTCCCTAGGAGGAATGGGAACAGCTTCTTCGAGTACCCCTTTTCTAGTTTTGATCTGTCTTAACTTCGAAAAGAGCGGCATTTTGAGAACTGATCTGATCTGATACCTAATTTTGAACACGTTTAATACAACGAAACACAATAATGAACAGTCATTCACACCACAATATGCAGAACGTATTTAAAACATTTAACATTTAACATTTAATGAACAACAATGATGGCCGTTCACTAAGCATAATACTCGATACTAACTAGATAATTCTGACTTCATATACTAGACATACTTGATATACTGCTAAACAGTACAGATACACTGCTGAAACAGAGCAGACCGGATTTGTGTACCCAAACCCGTCTTGACCGGCACAACCTATGTGCACGTCAGAACGCCTCCCCGACAATGGTACTCACCGGGTAGCTCGGAACGGAAGGCCTCGGAACTGAACTGAACTGGACTCGGACCGGACTGGACTCGACTCGATACTTCGGAACTTCGGAACTTCGGAACTGGTGGGCCTCTGTATACCTCGGATCTTGCTCTCTCAGCTAGGCTCTGGTCGGGATACTTCGCACTTCTCACCGCCTCGTCTGGGTGTTGATCGCAGCCTCAGTTACCCCCGCTCGGCAGGAGGGAGATACAGGAAATCCTGTGGGTACGCGTTGTTGTCCGTCCAGCTGTGACAGGAGACCGGGCCTGCAACGCACCTCCGGCGCGTGAGATGAGAAAGTGTCCCTGTTCGGGCGCCATATATGTGGTAAATAATTTAATTACCGGGACTTAATTTGATGCGGAAAATCTATAATAATAGCTCAGTAAAATAAGAGGCAGAATCCGTGGTATTAGAGGTTCGGAACGGGCTTTATTCCAAAATCAATTCGAATTGAGGACTCCATATTCCATCACCACGAAGGTTCAGGAAGTGAAGGACCCCACTTTATTGACAAGTAATCATTTATATACAATAGGCATTACAGTGAAACAGATGCCGGAGGCGTAACAGTTGATAACAAAGATAAGAACATACATGCGTAACTAAAGTGGGTGTAACTAAAGAACGTCATCAGGTATGATGTCATAAATGGGTGGTTCCATGAAAGAATTTCGCAATGTCAGCAGAAATACTTGGCAGAGATGCGCGCGCAGCAGCATGACGTGTGATTGACGTGTAACTAGGGGATGAAGGGGACTTGACATTTAGCTCTACATGTGGAGACAGAAGTCTGGGGTTATGTCAACCTAATCCCAAATCATATCTAATATCCTATGTTTAAAGAACTGTGTTATCCAGAAAGAAAGGTCTCTTAGGATAGAATCTTATTCTATACTGACTATACTGTCCGTTAGTGCGTGTACAAGCGTCTAAGTGTCTACACTAGATGCGAGGGCAGAAATCTTCCATAGTAATAGGGCTATTAATTACTTGCATGAAGACAGAGAAGCCGGGCCCTTTGCTCGGTAGCTGGGAGAATGTTTACTTAAACTACTAGACAGGAATGTATTGGATAGGGAGCGGAGCAAAGCAGATAATCTTGAAGGTGAAATACAGTTTTTGGCAGGCAACAGGCTGGAGTCAGGCACCGTTAGCCGCGCAGGGAGTAGGACAAAGTTCATGGGTACAGATGCGAGCTCAGACTGGAGCTTTCAGAGGCAGAAGGCAGAAAAAACTTGATGGCAGAATCAGGGCCTACTCGTCTGAACTGTAAAATGGGATAAGTGAACCATATAAAGCCGGTGGCCTTTCATACTTAGGAATAGAATATCCGGCCCATTCATGGCGGATCTGAAAGAGGACATGTTGACGGTGGACGCACATGTGTTTGCGTCTTCATAACTGGAACTGGAGGAAACATACATGTACTTATGGTTTATACATGAAACCGTTGGGGTCCAAGATAGGGGACATAACTGACCATAAAAATCCATATTTCCACACTATGGCAAACACACATTCACACACACCAGCCAGAAAAAAGAGGCATGTAACACAGAGAACACAGCATTAATTCAGCAATACCAAAAATGTAAATTAACAGGGTCAAAAAAGTTTACAAGAATTCACATCCTCCAAAGCCATTACTCCACCTATACATTGTTTGCAGGGAAAAAACGTAAAATACCACTAAAAAACACATTTTGCATTTTAATCCAATGCCATCCATGGCCTAGGTGATGTTTCAATTCAACACACACCACAGAAACAGTTGTTTCATGCACCCATAAATAGTACATGGCCTACTGGCTGGAAGGCCCATTGTCATACTTGGCCACAAAGTGAATTAAATCAATATTGCAAATGTATTAAAAAAACGGGGAGAAAATGTAGTAAACATTGCAACATTTATCCTTCACAAAAAAAAAAATTAAATGCAAAAAAAATAACTAGACCCTACTAAAACTGCAGGCCACCCACCACAATACATTTTAATAAACAAATAAAAGTACAAATAAATCCAGGTGCATGCCCAAAATTAAACAAATAACACCCTTATACGGGAAACACCCATTACAACGACTCTGTTTTCACGCGCTGCCATCGCAACGCGGCCTTCACATCGCAGGAGGCATGACACCGCATGCTTTTAGATCGCATGCTAGTAATGCGCATGCACATTTACATCGCGAGCATTTACATCGCAATAATGCACTTCCATTACCACAACAACAATTTGAGTCGGGTGAAAGTGCATGTAACAATGTTTAAGAGAGTAAGAAAAGCAATTGCATTTCTTTCTTTTTATAATTGTTGCCCAGTCCTGGCTGTAAAGTCGCTAATACCAATTTGAAGATGGGTACCAAATGTATATTCCGTCCACTGTGTGGCTTAATCATCTACTCGGATCTTCGTCACGACAAAGAAAAGGAGACATCCTGCGCAATAAAATGACAACACGTCAACCCTAGGGCTTTTTGAAAAAGGTATAGGTTACCCCTTTGTAAGTCTCTTATGTGCTTCTCAGCCTGATTGAATCTCAGACGCCATCAATTTGTCTGGAGCAAACAAACACGCTTAGACAGACGCTTCGAACTTCACAAAGTTTATGCACCCACTACAAGTCCGAAAGGCAACAAACAGGTTGCTCAATGATACACCCCATTGTGCTAATTCTCATATGTGCAGTACAGGCTGAGGATGTTACGGACAGGCTCTCACCCCATCGTTCTCCTGATGTCATCAATAATAATAATCACGAATAGAAAAAAAAAGCCCAAGTCATATATGTCCTTTAATATGTCCTTTAAGGATCAGAGGCAACGAACTGTAATCACTATCTCCTCCGATATGGATATGCAGATGCAAGATGACGTGCCTGATAAAGGCAGATGACGGATTATGACATATGCGAGATGACATCACGCACGCTAGCAATGACGGATTATGACAGATGCAAGATGGCGTCATGATGTGTGCTGGATTATGACAGATGCAAGATGACAAGATGGCGTGCCAGATAAAGGCAGATGACGGATTATGAAGACAAAGATGACGTGGCAGATAAAGGCTGTCACTATAGCACATTATGCGTGCTGGATTATGACAGATGCAAGATGACGTGGCAAATGACAGATGTGACATGAGTTTTAAAACATATTGGCAAAGGCTGGCACTATAGCAGATGATGCGTGCTGCGATGACATGACAGATGACATGCCTGCGTGCACAAAATGACGGATTATGACAGATGCAAGATGACGTGACAGATGGCAGATGCGACATGAGGTACGTTTTAAAACAGATTGCCAAAGGCTGGCACTATAGCAGATGATGCCACATGATGTGCTGCGATGAAAAGCATATTGGCAAAGGTTGGCACTATAGCAGCTGATGATGATGTGCTGCAATGACAGTTTGATGACAGATGCGGTGACATGACAACGCATGCACAAGATTACGGGTGTGAACATTAGTTTGTAAGTAATGCGCTGAACTGTTTCTTAAAAGCAATGAAATGCATAATAGTTGGTTTCGGTAAAGCAAACCAGCATTTGGAATGCAGGCTCGGCTTTCAAACAGAGGATTATTCAAGTCACTAATAGACAAATTAAATCTTAGCATTGCGCACCACAAACCCACAATCAGTATGTTGCAGTATAAATAATGACACAATTACAGTAAAAATAATGTTTCGAAATTATATTATAGTAATAATGATGGACCATGCTTTCATTACTCATTCATTTGGTCACGGAGCCGCGGAAGATGCCATGGACAGCTCCATTAAGGTACCACATTTTGGATTTAGGATTTTGAAATATTGACATAATTATATGACATTCATAATGATTTACAGCTACGTTATTTGCGTCATTCATTAGGTCGTTGCGAGACACGGAAGATGGCATGGATAGAGAGCAGGTGGAAGACAGAGCTCCCTAAAACGTAAGTGACTTTAACTCTCCTATATACTTTTTTAATTATGGCATGGACAGCTCCGTTAAGGTACCACAGTGACAGTTTTATTTTTACAGTTAGCGCTGACGCGCACGTTCATGCGGAAATGTTGTCATTCATGGGGTGGTCGCGAGACACAGAACATGTAAGGGACTGCTCCAGTAAGCTAACACACTTTTATATTACTTGTAAACATACTTTATTTCAAAAGTTTAGTTTAGCGTGCAAGTAGAGTCCAGGGAATTACATAGTAAATGAAAGCTAATACTAATGATTGTTATGTAAGCCTTACTGATTAATGAAATTGTAATAACATATAGCGAATGTGTAATACAATTAAGGTATTCGATGCTGATTAAAAAAAGCGTTGTAATGGTACACGATGTTGTTGTATGCTTTGTCATGCCTTGTTTCATAAGGGAACGTACATTGACGTTGCAACTGCACGCGATGTGAAAACTTGCGAAGTAACAGTCTTTGCGATGTAAATTCAGCGTGGTTACAGCATGCGATGTAACGGTTGGCGATGTAGCATCATACATCCCCCTTATACACCAGTTTTTCAACTTACTTGTGATCTCAAAAACAAAGACCCTAAATCCAATAGTATATATGCTGCAGACAAGGAGAGTGATCCCTCCAGCTCCAAATCCCAATGAAAAGTGACCAAGAGAGGGACAAAGCACTGGGAGGAGCCTGCTGGATTGAAACAGGAAGTTGGAGTCTCTGCGGCACTTCCTTCTGGTTTTGAAAAAAGTTTTAAAGAAATGGCTTCATACACAAAAAACAACAACTCCAACAGCCAGTTTGAGAAGAAAATCCACTCCAAATGCTTCACAGCTGCATTCTCAAGCAGAAATGCTGCTTGACCGCTCCATTTGGGATCGGCACAAAGGATGCTAGATTGGTGACATTGTCGCCGGAAGCCATGCCAGTGAGCGCGAAGTCTCGCGGGAGCTTGCTAGCGGTGTGAGAAGTCTTGCACACGATCGCAAGGGACTCAAGAGTCTTGGCTCTTACTCTTGAGAGCCAGAAGAAAACTTGTGCATGCGAAGGGAAAAAAACACTGCTACTCACCTGAATGGCGGAATTCAGGAATTCCATGTTCCTATGCGGAGCGCAGAATGCCCGAATTCCGCAAACTCTGCGAGCAGAGCAGAGTTTAACACCCGGTCTTAATTTTTATAGCTATGAAAAATCTTATTCAATGTGGAAATCTGATTTTTAATAAACAATGAGGAATAGTAGCTTAAAGAAAAATACTTTACCTTGAACTGTAAGAAGACTAATTAGCATAAACCTCTGTAGGATCCCAGTCTGTGTTGAGCCCGGGAATAGGTGGGAAAGAAGTGTGAAATTCCTCCTAGGAGCCAATAATAGACCAACCTGACTGAGCAGTGATGACTCCTCAGAACTCCACAAAGTATTCAGAGGGAGGCTTTGGGTATCCTGTTGATACCACATTGTCAAATCCTGCTCGACAGGTTCTTTGAGGCACAGGTAATTTTGGGTTGCACTTGAAAGGGCGAGAACAGGATGCCAATACAATTCACGTGTATCCCCTGCCTGGTTGCTGAAGGACCCCTGCCTTTGTCCTACCAGAAGTCTGCCTCTGAATGTTTTGTGGGTACAGTGTTTGCTTCAAAGTGAATTATAGTGTTAGATGTGGGAGGACAGTGGTGATTCCCAATGACCATTCGACACACGCCCCTAGCACTCAGAGCCAAAGTTTAGTGTGGCCGAAGACTTTTCCCATCTTAAAAATGCTCTGGCACATGGCATTTCAGTCTTGTTTGCCATAAGGCAAACAGGAACTATTGAAATTGTGAGTAGGGTTGTCCTTAATGCCCATGAGCCACTACATCCAATAGATGGTGCCAAGCAAAAATTTGGCACCCCAAAGCACTTTTGTAAGACGTTGATTTACTGACTGAGTGGGGGTGACACCCTCACAAGAAGCAACTACAATTCTTCTCAAGGTCACAGTCACAACCAACCCCTAAATTAACCTGTGCTCAACCTTCGGGTAGCATGGCACAGAGCAGTCAGGCTTAACTCAAAGGCAATGTGTAATGTCTTTGTGGAACATTTCAAACAGTAACACAGTCCAAACATACCACAGAAGGAGCCCACAACAGAGTACGAAAAAAAGAATCATTTTTGCTTAAAAAAACAAGACCAAAACAACAAAAATCCAACTAGTCGAACCGGATATATTCAATGTTGAAGATTTTAATAAAGATAGTTCCAAAAGGTGTAAAGTGCTAACTGTGGATGCCTGGTCACACTGAACCAGGACAAAGTCACAAGTTTAGGCCAAACTCGATGGAGCGCAGACTGGGTACAGGGACCCAGTCAGACCTGCTGAACAAAGTACCTTAAATCCTGGTTTGCAAGCATCCACGTCGAAGATGGGTTGTGCAGCAGAAGCGATGCATCAGTTTCCGGATGGGGTGAGGCTGCAGTGGCAGGTCCTGCATCGTCACTGAAACTTCCATCAACCAGGGCTTGTGATGCGAACTCTGGAGTGGAGGATGCACTGCACAGTCATAGTGATACGTTGGTTCCGAGGGTCTGCAAAGCTGCAATGCGTAGTCCATTATCGTCATCGAGGCTGCTGTCGATGAAGGATGTGAGGACCTGTGCCAAGGATGCATCATACAGGCATCCATTCTGATGCTACAACAGGCTGCGATGAGGGTCTTTACAGGGGTTCCAATTTATGCAGCAGTGGCGATATGTTAGTTTTGCTCGGGGTAGCGCCGCTTGGCTGAGGAGATGCATTGGATTGGCTCGAACCACAGAGGCTCGCGAAGCACCTTTGGCTCACTTCCATGGGTCCAAGGCAAGGGTGACATCTCTTTGCAGGATAGACTCAGAAATGGTAAAGCCTAGATGCCGGAGCAAGGTTGTTGGGGCCCTCTTTCTGTTAAGGTCAAGTCAGGAGGCCAGCCTACTAGCCCTTGGAGTCACTTTGGGGTTCTGGGTTCCAGAGATGCAGGTCAGACCTTCTTACCCAGCCAAGAGGGCAGCAGGCATCAGATCAGCACAGCAAGGTAGCAGTCCAGGAAGCCAGTAGCCCAGCAGGGCTGCAGTCCTGCACAGTGGCAGTCCTTCAGCTGCACAGCAGTCCATCGTCCTGGCAGAGTATTCACAGGTCCAGAAGTGCACTGAAGAGTTGGTGTCTGATGACCAGTATTTATTTATACCCATTTGTGGTTTGAAAGGGGAGAAAACGCTTTGAGAAGTTTTCCTTTTAAATTCCCAGGCACCCTGCCTTCCCTGTCCTGGCTCCAGACTAACTACAGGGGGTTTGCAGCTCTTTGTGTGGAGGGAGAACAGCCTGTTCAAGTGTAAGTGTGCAGCACACACAGAAAGAGGAGCAAACAAGGAGAAATAAAGATATTTATTTTCGTTACGCCTCACCTAGGGAGGCAGAAGGAGTTGGCTCTTCCCTGGTTTTACATGATTTTGTAAATCTGGAGCAAAGTCAAATTCCATGGGTGTTGCATGGGTTTTGCCTAATGTTGATGTACTTTGACTGAGTGTGCCCTGGGTTCCTGCCAACCAGGTACCTAGGGCCCATGTTCTTTCCCTAAACTGTACTGTTGCAAAACTCAATTGGCAACTCTCTGGCCACATGTATGTCACTTGTAAAAGGTACCATAGGTACCAAGAGCACTGTGAACAGGAAAGGCCTCTAGGGCTGCAGCACTTATTGCGCCACCCTTAGAGGTCCTTAACATTTACACACACACACACACTGCCATTGCAGGCTGCGTGTTTTGGTACAGAACAATGGGAAGAGTCGACATGGCACACATCCCTGTGTGCTATGACTACAATCCACTGACCTGGCATAGGTAAGCCATCTCTCTAGCTTGGTGCAATATGCCAGTGGTGAGGGTACAGGTACATGAGCCCTGTACTTCTACAATTGTTAGACATTGTAAGTGCAGTAATACCATAAAGAGTATATGGTCTGGAAGTTTGTCATTAGGAACTCCACCGCACCATAATGGTTTTACTGACAACTAGGAAGTTTGGTATCAAACTTCTCAGCCCATTAAACCCACACTGATGCTAGTGTGGTATTTAATGAAAAATGCACTCAGAGGACATCTTAGACATGTCCCCTGAAAAACAACCTAACTCTAGTGTTCTGACTGAGTGGCTAGCTCGCCAGCTGCCACCACCAGACATGTTTCAGGACCACTGGGTTGAGAGCCTGCCCCTCTCAGGGTCCTGAAACAAAGCACATCCTGGGATGAGGTGCCAATCCTCCTCCCCCAGGATGGACAGGGCCCAAGTAGGGGAAGTTTCAAAGTCCTGCTGCCTTTGTGAGCTAAGCCAGGCATTTTTTGCTCCAAGCAACTGGTCCCCACCGGTTCTGACCACCATTTTAGGTGGGAGAATCGGCACGAAAACCAAGTTAGGAAGGGAGGTGTGCCCACCTTGTCAACCCCACCCCTATGGTAAGGGAGGCGAGGCGAACCACAACTCTCAGTCCCCGCCATTTTGCAGATGGGGGACCCAGCCAACCAGAGTGAGGCAAATGCTCCCTTTCCACTGGAGGGTGGCATGATAGAGGGCGTACCCACCCCATGGAAGGGACCTTTTGGTCACGACCTGTACCTACCTGTAATGCCCCTAAATTTAGTATTTCGGGGCAACCCTGAACCTTGCATCCTCAGACTAGATCCGTGCGGAGAGAATAAGAGGAGGATACCACCTGACGTGGCTCCAGTCCTACTGGCCTGTCCCGATCTCAGACTCCTCCAACAGAACCTCAGTGCATCCTGCAGCCAGCAGTCCTCAAAAACCCAGAGAACATGCCCTGCCTTTGCAACTAAAAAAGGACTTTGTCTCCCGTTAACACCGGACTGGCTCAAAACCAACCGACTCTGACTCCGGCCGACTCTGTGAGTCTCCCCCACTCCGCTCCTGGCACCACGAGCCTGAGCCAACCATCTAAGGAGGACCTCCTAGTGATCCTTATCTGGATCCCAGTGGCCCCTAAACCTCAACAAGCTCCCAAATCAAATCTGCAGCCAACAACTAGAAGGCCCCCTCAACCGCGACCGAAGGCGATACCCTGACCAACTCCGTATCTGAAGCGGTCCAGAAAGAGCAACCGCGATCGTCCAACTGACTCAGTCACCAAACGCTTGCAGTCACAGGATGATAACTCCCAAAGACCCCATTTGCCTCAACAGCAGCTGACCAACTCTGAGGGAACTGCAACCAAATCGGCAGCATCAGCCAAGACCGCATCACACACCCGGCTGCCCCTGTGCCGCTGGTGGTGTAGTTGGTGTCTGTCGTTGGCCATTGTACCCTACAGTGCTGAACTCAATCTCCGGAGCTTTTGTTCCCCAATCTAATTGCCTGCTCGTCGCAGCCCCCAAGCCCACAAGCATGCTTAGCCCGTTTGCTAATGTGTGGTCTTTGAAATCTACACCCGGCCGCCTCTGTGCCACTAGCAGTGCCACTCGAGTGTCCATTTAACCGAATCTTGCCCACGGAGCCGTAAAACTCAATTCTGCCTTCTCAGGACTAAATGTAGCTCGTGAGTAGTACTGTAAACCTATATTAGGTTTACAAAATACATTGTCTCATTTTTCTTTCCCTCAGGAAATTCACCAGCCCTGTATCTAGAGATACCTGGCTGTATAAGAAAAGTTTTTGCAAATTAATTCTGCAAATATAAAGTAAATCTACTGTAATTAATTCACTGCATTCAAGCTGTATTTAAACTGCATATGTTTGCAAAGTTTCCCTATACTTACCTGTACCAGGCCTGGCTTGGTTCTTAAAAATAAATATAACTAAATAATATTTTATACAAACCAATTGGTCAGAGTTCAGCCCTTGAGTGTGTGAAAACATTTCTTGCCTGAGTTGTACAACAAATGTTTAGCACTACCCTCTGATAAGGCCTTACTGCTTGCCCACACTACAACAAATAGAGAGTAAGGTACTGTCAACTTTAACCTCTGCCTACTTTTGGGGATCCACTGGACTCTGTGCACACTATACCCAGCCAACATCAGTATAGTATATAGAGAGCCAGCTTCATACATTTACGAAATCTAAATATGGCTAGACTCAGAACGGAGAGAAAATGGAAAAGAATTCCAGTGACCTTTGTCAGAGAAAAGCCCTACATCCAACAGTCGCGTTTTTGTTCTTATGTGCATTCATTAATCTTTGATTTAGGGAACTCCAGAAATTATTAGGGCAGTACCGAAAAAAATCTGGTACGCAATGGGGAGCTCTGTGAGTGTAAACTGCCCTGTGAACCGGACACTAAGGGGCATATTTACAAAAAAGTGACGGAGCGTAGCGTTAGCCTTCTTGGCTTAATGCCATGCTTTGCCACTTCTGAAACGCTGGGCTGCACCGTACTTACAACAATACGGTGCAGCCCTGTGTTTCCCTCTAAGCTGGAACTAATTTCAGCTGCCTGACACCAATATCAATGAGTGTTGAACCGGAAAGCCCACTGCAACACGCATTGCCCACCCCTTTTATGATACGTATGGCGTGAAAGGGTGCCTTATTTACAAGGCAACGTTAAGCTATGTTCAGTGGCTTAACTCTGCCTTGTAAATAAGGCGAAGCCCGTATCGCCACCACAACATCAACAAAGTGACGTTCTGGTGGCGATAGGGGCTTGTAAATATGCCCCTAAGGATTTCATCAATGTACATTGCTTCACTGGTGTAAATGTTGTTTTATCTTTTCGCTTCTAAAAGAACTTTATATTGAACCTGGGCTAACATAACTGAAGTTGTACTGTCTTCCATTTCGAAATGATGCTGCATCACACCATGTGATCATTGTTGTTGTTATTCTCGGTTCTAAATAAAGAATTGTAAGCTTTACATTAATAGACAGTGAGCGTTCCCAAAGTCCTATAAATAAACATACTTTTTCTTTGTAACTAGGAATCCCTGTTCCCCACTTTGTAAGGCGAATCTATGCTGGATTTTGCATTGAACTTTACTGAGTTGTTTGCACATCTAGGGCCACAAGTATGAAGCCTTTTTAAGGTCACAAACGGGCCGATTCACAGAATCGACCTGTTTGCGAATGCAAAAAAGGCTTTTCATATGTCTGAAACACAAATTGCGATTTGGTAACTTGTTACCGAATTGCAATTTGGGTTTGTGATTCGGTATTAGGAAGGGGCGTCTTTAGGGCATCCCTTCCTAATATTAAATTGCATTGGTATGTATGAATGTTTTGCGACCAAAATGCGGTCGCAAAACATTAGCATTTTACTTAAAGTAGGTGGTAACCCATTCTCAAATGGGTAGAGGTCCCCAAGGGACCCCTTCTTTTTTGTAAATGTTTGTAAAAGCATTTTTAAGAGCAGGCAGTGGCCCGCGGACTGCCTGTTTTTCTTTTTGTAAAGCATCCTGTTTTCCTTTAAGCAAAATGGGATGCTTTACAATAAAAGATTGCTTTATTTAAAAGCAATCACAGACATGGTGGTCTGCTGACCTCAGCAGGCCACCATCCCTGTGATTTTTGTGATTCCTAATGGGTCGCAAATTGTGACCTACCTCAATAATATCCATGAGGAAGGTCATTTGCTGCCCATTGGGAATCGCAGAAAGTGTTCAAAACACATTCATACATGCCGTTCTGTGATTTCCTAATTGCGAATCACAAGGATTAGCAATTAGGGAATCACAAAATGGTTTCTTCATACATCTGGCCCCTAGTCTGTATTCTTTATTGCGAACCATGTTTTACTATATTTCATGTATTTTGATTAATAATTCTTTATATAAACTCCTTAAAATCTTCAACCGTGTCTGTCATTCTTACTGAAAATGTTACCATTCCTACTGATGATTTGAGATCACCAGAAGTAGAGATAGGTGATACAGCGGTGTACCAACAACATATACTCCAATACCATATACTCACCTGGGCCCATAAACACACACTTACAATTGAGTCGAACCACTGGAGTCAAAGTTTATGATTTTTCGGAATTCTAGATTAGTTTACCCCTTATTCCTAACTAACCTTTCACTGATCAAAAAGTTCTTTCCTCTGGTCGATGTCCATTAGTTGAACTAGTTGATGGTGAAAAGACATAAACTAACCTTTTCTTTATTATAATGAAATTATCACAGACTCGGGAAAGGTTTAAATCTTTAACTATATTAAATTCATGTGAACCATTTCAAATGCACAGTGCAGTCACCGTCAATCACAGGACAGAATTTTCCAATTAATCAAATCATCAAACACATACTTTAAACTTTGCAATGACTCCTGCTCAGAAAGGAGAGGACAGGGAGAAGAGAACCTCTACTAATGCACAAAATTATAGTTACCAAGGATGGTGTGAAGACCAACCCCCTGGCCAAAGGGCTGGTAAGGGTCCCCCAGGATAGTTCAGGAGATAAAGACTTCAGGACAGGATTCAGGACAGGATAGATGACCTGTCTAACACCGGCGGTCGCGTCGCACCCCTCTCTGACACTCTCTTCCTCCTCGTGATTCTTCCGCAATCTTCTTTCTAACCTAATTAAATTAGGATAGAGGGCTCTGCATTTGGGTTCTTCATCAGCATTTCTCGCTACTCCGACAACACCCACGGCTGACAGCATCTCAGCATCGATGTCTCTAACTAACTAACTAAAGGCTACCTCAGTTATACCTTTTGCTCTTCATGTACCACGCACTAAAATACAAAATCTGATTGGTCAGGCAAGGGGGGAAAGATCATCATACCATGCTTACATATCACTTTTTCGGTTTGCTCATTGTTAACAAACCCATCCCCTTAATTTGTATTCATGTTTTTATTTTCCCACCCGCATTCACATTTCATCTGTAACAAATGTTTTTAAAATGAACACATAGTCTCATTCATTTAGGATTTTCACTGCTGGTTGTCAGGCTCAGGCATACAGCGACTTTGTCCTCTTCCCGACCCGCCTCTCATTCTTCCGGGCTGACTTTCGGTTGTATGCGCAAAAACCACATGACTTGGCTCACTTCAGACATACACGAGAGGCCTAAATGTGCACTAGTGATAAAGTCAGAAAAGAAAAATGATACTTTCACAAATAAATGGTTTCACTGTATACCACCTGTCTCTACTCTACCCACTTTACTTATTAATTCTTTCGCCGCATTAGCATTAGCTCGATTTTGTTTCCGCTAAGTAGGTGCCATGCACGCAAGTCTTTAAGACTCCATTTTAGTGCCTTCTGCTCATGCACAAGAATTTCCCACCAAGCTTTAATACGTCATATTACGTAGATGCCGTTGACGCATGCACAGTAAAGATTTCCCTGTTAAAGCGGTTTTAGTAATTGATTCGAGTTGGTTAGCGTTAGCAAACAAATATACAAGCTTCACTAAATCATGAGTTTATGTGGTGCGCATTAGTTTTACACAATACGTAATTATTAACATGTTAGTGAGTTAAATGAGAGGAGTGCTTCCGAGCAAGTCTCTTTTCTACGAGTCCTTGCTCCATCAATCCCCTCTCTGATGGCATTTTGAGCCATCACAAAATTACCCATCCCAAACCAGATGCCAACTTTCAGTATCTTTAAATTTCATTTTCTCCTTTTTCTCTCTTGGTCACATCTTTGTCTTCTAAATCGTTCATCTTTTTCTAAATTCTGCCTTTCATTTCCTTCATTTTGATTTCTTCATACATTCTTTTCTTTCCCTTTCTATTTACTTCATATTTCCTTCCTTTTCCTTTGTTTCTACAACACTTACACCATATCATTATTAAGAAAACTATTATTGTTATTCCAAGTACTGGAAGAATTATTTGACCTAAAACACCTTTCCCTAAATCAGTAAACCAAGTCCCTATTGAAGAAATACTCTATGTTAGTCTCTCCCATACACTGTCCACCTCCAGCGGTTTCAAATTGTCATGAAGTCGTGTAATACTCTTAAAATACCCTCTGATTTCCTTACTTTTATCTGGTATGTAAGTGCAACTATGTTGCACTTTGAGCATTTTACAGACTCCGCCTTCTTTTGCCAATAAGATATCAAGCACAAGTCATTTTTTGTAAAACCATAGACCTAATCGCAACCATTTCCGTATTAATCATCAAGAAACCCCCAGCAGTATCAGTCGAGAGACGATCAACTACTGTTGACAATTGACAATTGACAAATTCTATGTGAATTTAGAATTACTTCCACTGAAGTTATCAATGCACTAAATATGTCACCTATTATTTCTGAAAAACTAGCTCTTTTTCTTCGTGTTAGTCCATTGGTGTTTTCATTGTTTCCAGTGATTTTTTTTATATGATATATTTTTGGAAATACTATCCCAAAGTAGCAACTTCTGTACCACCGTACAGGTAACTTATAGTAAACATTATTCCCACACACTTAGTAAACCCCAGGACATACTGGATCAGTTCCCCCTTTTAGTCCCCAACCTCCCAAAATCAGGAAGTTATGTTCACATTTACTGGAACCAATAAATACGTTATTATAATCTATATTTAATATATGGAGTCAGGTTTTCCCTTTCTTCACAAAGTCTATGCACATTGCAGCATGAGCTTTGCCAGTTGTATTAATTCCCCCTTTCTCAGCCCATGGAGGGACATGGGTTTTCTGTTCAGCAGCTTTTCTTTGAAAATCCTGTCTCCTTTCTTCAACTAAATTCAAAAACACTTTCTTTTCTTCATGTAATGTACATGTTACGTAATTTTTGTGTGCTTTTACCATATCTATTGACTTCATGGTTAGGAAAAATTCACCCATAAACTGTGCATCCGGACTACTAAGCACTGGATACATATTCTTTCGAATAGGAATTTCTGAAAATACTACATCTAAGTTTGAATAATAATACTGAAGTCTTCCTGTTCTATAGAACAAACTTGTTAGTACACTACATGAAATACCATATGTTAAAGGTAAATGATGATATGTAACTCCCTCTGACACTGAAGCTGGTAATACAAATGTAACAATCGCTGATCTCCATTGTAGCTACATACTGAAATACCACTTTGTGAAGACATTTAAAGATGTGTCATTATCTGATACTGTGTGATGTAAATCTATCTGATCTGCTGCTTGTAATTCTACTCTATCTCTTTTCATGGTAGCTCTTTTCTCATTAGTATCTGTATCATTCTTTTTGTCTGTTATCATGAAATAAGGAACTGCTTCTTATAAAAATAGCCATACTGAAACCACTAATAAAATGCTACATGTGCAAGCTCTACAGCATCTTCGTTTAAAATTTCGTTTTGGTCTCTCAGTAGCTTCATTTCTAGCCATTTTAGTCTAAGAAGATTTCTCTTCTTTTCTTTTGTTCGCGTATAAGCTCAAACTCTTGTTTTTCAAGGAGGCCTCACTTTCTCTTCATCAATCTGTGCAGCATTTCCTTCTTCTGTCTCTTCACTCAAATCCAAATTTTCAAATTCTTCCAATATTACGTAGGTCCACTCAGGACCCTTTAATTTATTGTTCAGAATTCTCAGTCTTGGACTTCTCTGAGTGTTTTTCACAAGTGACTGTTTAAACTGAGTTTGAATAGTAATCTCATTCACTTGCTCTGGTCTTTTGTTTATTTTTCTCAGATAGTATCTCAGTCTTTTCATCCCATGTGGCCAGTTATCACCTTTTCTGACCCTCTTAACTTGTACTGCACTTTCAAGGGGGATGGATACCAGTGTCTTTTTCTAAAGTTCTTTTATTTTCAGGGTGACTAGGCACAATCCGTTCTTCTTCTTCTTCTTCTGAATCACTCTCTACCTGTTCCTGTTCAGGTCTTATTATTGTTGATTCATTCACCTGAACGTGTTCTTCTTTCTCTATCTGTTCCTGTTCGGGTCTTATTTCATATTGATCTTCTTCTGCCCAAACTTGTTCTTCTTTTCCTAACTGGTCCTGTTCAGGTGTTACTACAATTGATTCTTCCGCTGCCTGAATGTGTTCTTCTATTCCTGTCTGTCCCTGCTCAGGTCCTTTGGTAGGTCTGTTTGCTTGTGTATGTTCTTCTTCCCCTGTCTGGTCCTGCTCAGAGTCTCGAATAACCTTGTTCACTTCTTCCTGAGCGTGTTCTTCTACACCTATCTGGTCCTCACTACTTTCCTGTCTCTCTAATCTTGTTCTTCTCCTTGTTTGAATAACAACCTCAGGTATATCAATCACGGATATCCATCCCCCTTGACTTGTGCTCGGTTGTTCGTCAGGTATTACTTCAGAATCTATCACTCAAGATTCTTCGACTTCATAACCTTCAGCTGTCTCAACTTGTTCAATCAATTGCTGTTCTCTCTCAGTGGGGTCTGGAAATCTTTTGGTATGACTTGAATGTATCCAATTGGGTAAACCTGCACACTTCACTGCTGTAGTAGTGACCACTATGACTTGTCGTGGTTCATCCTACCTGGGTGCTAAGCACGACTTTCTGGCGTATTTCTTCACTACCACCCAGTCTCCCGGATTCAAATCATGAACCTGTGTAGGCTGCCTGGCAACTGCGTCTTCTCCAACCTGGTGAGAGACACAATGCACTAGGTCAGCCAATCCTTTGCAATAATCCCACACCAGATCATCAGTTATATTCATCAATTTGTGACCAGGAATAAATGCTTGTCTCATTGCCCTTCCCATGAGTATCTCATGTGGACTCAATCCTGTTTTTCTGTCAGGAATACTTCGGAGTCCCATCAACACAAGAGGCAATGCATCTGGCCATTTCAGAGATGTGGCTGCACACACTTTACTTAACCTTGACATGATTGTGCAATTTAATTGTTCAACTACTACAGAAGCCTCTGGGTGGTATGCACAGTGCAATTTTTGCTTAATTTCCAATGCTTCAAAGATTAAACTAATTATTTCATTATTAAAATGAGGTCCTCTATCTGATTCCAAAGTGACTGGAAAACCAAAACGAGGTATCAACTTCCTCAACAATAGTTTGGCAACTGTAAGACTATAATTTCTTCTCGTGGGGTATGCTTCCACCCATCGTGAAAACAAGCACACTATGACAAGGACATACTTAATTCCGTTGCTTGGAGGCAACTCTATGAAGTCAAGCTGTAATTTTGTGAATGGTCCTTCTGCCTTTCCAATCTTTCCCCAGCTGACCATTGTCTTTCTGCCTGGATTTTGCTGCTGATAAATTAAGCATCTTTGGCAAAGACTCTCTGCAACTACCCTAAACTTTGGATTGTACCAATTTTGTCTGAATAGTCTGATCATGTCGTCCCTGCCTACATGTGTGTCCCCATGATACATTCTCGCCATTTGAGACAGTAGGCAGTCTGGCATGACTGGTCTGCCATCAGTGTACACCGATACATCATCCTCTGTCCTTTCACAACCTGATTTTATCCAGTTTCCCTTTTTGCTTACCTCAACTTCATCCTGCAACTGTCTCCCCTCATCCCATGTTTCTAAAACTGAGAAGAACATAAGTTGGCAGCTGATTTCACTTGTTTCAATTTTTCTGTTTAACGCCATTATTGACCACTGCTATTTCCTTTGGCAATTGTGTTGCTTCCAAAAATTCTTTCACATTTTTGCCATTTCTGATGGGGGATCCTGAAGAGGTCAGAAATCCCCTCTGCATCCATAGCCGGCCAAAGTCATTCACAACCCCGAAACCATATTGACTGTCCGTAAATATGGTTATTCTCAAATTTCTCCCAATTGTGCATGCCTTCGTTAAGGCTACCAATTCAGCTACTTGACTCCCGGTAAACAGAATGCTTCAACAACCCCAGACACTTTGCATACAGCGCTTCCGCTGCACTGAGTCCTCCTCCCTCTGTTCTCAGGCATGAGCCATCTACAAATAATTCATGATCAGGCTCTTTCAGGGGCTCTTCTTTTATGTCAGATCGGGCCTTGGTACACATCGCAGTCACAGCAATCATGATCCACTTCATCTTTCACTTCTTCACAACGTGGATCTGGCAATAATGGGGCAGGATTTACCATTGTACACCTAATCACTGTCACATTTTCTGCTCCAAGAATCAATCTTTCATACTTAGTCATCCGACTAGGGGTAAGGTGCTGTTTCCGAGTTCTTGTTAAAAGAATCTCGACTGAATGTGGGACATAAACCTTGACTGGATGTCCCATCACAATTGACTCACTTTGCTCCAGACTCATACAAGTAGCAGCTACTGCTTTTAAGCAGCCAGGTAAAGCTGAAACCACAGGATCCAAAGTAGCAGAAAAAGATGCCACTGGACGTTGACTAAAACCATGCCCTTGAGTCAGAACTGAAAGCGCACAACTCTCTCTCTCGCAACAGAACAGTGCAAATTCTTTCGTATAATCAGGCATGCCTAAAGCAGGGGAATATTTTGCAATTTCACAAATGCTTCCACACATTCATCGTTCCAGACAATTGGTTCTTTCGTTCTTTTTCGTGTTAACTAAATCAATGGCTTTGCCAGCATGGAAAACCCAACAATCCACTGCCGACAGCACCCAACCACTCCGAGAAACATTCTTATCTACCTTTGCGTCTGCGGTAACTGCATTTGCTTGATTATCTTAATTCTATCTGGGGTCACTTTTCTCATGCCTCTTTCTATTTTGTGGCCTAAATATCTAAATTCTTGACGACAAAATTGCTATTTTTCTGGAGACACCTTGTGTCCTCTGTCACCCAAATGATTCAGTAATGCAATTGAATCAGTAACACAATGTTCTCGTGATTTTGATGCTACTAGTAGGTCATCAATGTATTGTACCAGGACTGAATTTCTGGGCATAACTAATTTCTCCAGACACTTTTTCAGGATTTGATTAAAAATCAAGAGACTCTTTGTATACCCTTGAGGAACTCGGCGTTATGCCAAGATAATGGTCTTCGAACTTAAATGTAAAAATATACTGGCTGTCTGGGTGTAAAGGAATAGAGAAAGAGGCTTTAGCATAAATCAATTACCGTAAACCAGCCTGCATTCCAGGGTATCTGATAAAGAATCACTGCTGGATTTGGCTCTACGGGACAACAAGGCACTAGAATTTTATTGATCTTTCTAAGATCCTGCACTATCCTGTATTTTCCAGTAGGCTTTTTATGTCCCATTATAGGCGAATTATAAGGACTACTCATTATTTCCTTTAATATGCATTGTCTAATCATTTGGTCAATTTCTGAAGCAACTCCTGCTTTCACTTCTGGTCTCATTTTGTATTGTCGGGTGGTGGGATAAACTGCACCTTCTTTCACAGTCACCTTCACTGGATCTATGTTTGACATTAGCCCAATTTCTTTTCCCGTGAAACCCCACACTTCTGGGTTTACTGTCGCTTTTAGTTCTTCTGGTAAATCATTTACTGTCATCAAAGAATACATTTCATCTATCTCTGTGCCTTGTTTAGCAAGCATGATTTTATATACAATATCTTCATCGGGGTTTGAAAAGCAGCACCATCCGGTGTACAGTAGATTGTGCAATTCATTCTGCACAACAGATCCCTTCCTAAAAGATTTACTGGACTAGAATCACAAACTATGAATCTATGCCTATCTTTGAAATTTTCAATGTGGACTTCCATTGGTTCTGTGATTGGTGTTCTAATCTGTTGATTTGAAACTCCACGACTTGGATGGAATCTCCCGAGAGGGGTAGGTTTGGGATGTCTGCTGTTCTCACTGTAGAACGTGTAGTACCAGTATCAAATAGAAAAGTGATATAATTTCCTTCCACATTCCCATCAATAAATGGACCTGACTGATCTACCGGCAAGGATTCGCCAAGTACGCACTCCTCTTCCTCCCCCCCTCAGGAACCGTCATTGCAAATAATTATCATTATTCTGTAAAAGATATTGTGAAACCACAGAATTTGTCTTACCACTTCTTCCTTGAAATCCGGTGTCCGCACTGTACTTTGGCTGGTTCACAAAATTTGGCATAGGAGCTGGTGGCACCTGACACCTGTTGCGACTGATTCATAAGCACCTCTGTGGATTTAAATTTTGGTTTGACCCATTATTATTCTGTATACTCTTACACTCATTCTTCCAATGTCCAAGCTTTCCACACGCATGACAAGGAAACTTCTTCTTTGCTTCCTCTCTAATCATTCGTCCTCTTTATTTACCATCATTCACCGCATGATCATTCTGATTCTGCTCTTGCACCTGATTATCAGTCTGACTATTTATTTCACTCTCCTGTTGTTCTGCCAATTTGACCTGAGCCCACATCATTTTCTCTTTTAATTTTCTACGCCTCGCCTCAATATCGTCCCCACAGTACTTTGCGTACTTTAAAATGTCGTCAATTGGCTTGCTCTGCCAACACAATATGTGCTGCTGAATCATCTGAGTAATCTCCGTTTTCAGACCATACACAAACCGATACACAAAATGTCCTTATCTCCAATGTACTCAAAGCCACTATACTGCTCATAATATGCATGTACAGATTCATCTTGAGTTGTACTATCTATCTTTACCCAATCTGTTTCTTTGGGAGGGATTTTCCCTTTCAGAAAAGTAATTACTTGATGATATTTCTTCATCACCTCATCTGAGGGTGCTCCTGTTTCCGAGTTCCTTGAATACTCTTCGCTTGGCCAATCAACTGTAATCTTACTTTCCGTCCACAAATCAGTAAGTACCACTTTGTCAAACAAACCATCAAGATCCTTTAACAGAACCTTTGAAACTTTCACAAATCTTTCAACTTGTTTGTACCAGTCAACTGTTTTCTCTCTTAATCTAGGGAAGTCATTTGTATATGACAAAATATCCTGTCGGCTCCATGGAACATTAACATATCCACCACCAGGTACCTCTCTCATGGGACACAGGGGCATATTATCAAGAATGGCGTTAAAATTATTGCCGCTTTAGCGGCAGGAAACTGCAGCTAAAGCGGCGATAATGGGCTTGATAATATGCAGTTGAGAATTCCAATAGAAGCCCATGTTCTTTTAACAAGAATGCAGATGACGCTTCCTTTGCCTGAGCTTCCTCCTTCTTTCTTGTCCACCTAGTTCTCCACATGTCAATGTCTGCCCATTTTTGCAAAATATTCATTAACTCCTTAACCTGTAGTTTCTTACCAGACACATTCATATTCACCGAATCCTTATCCGTAAACTCCACTCAATATAGTTTCTGCAATCATTTTGATCTCCCTATATCCACTCCTTTGCAGCAAGCTCTGTCAATTTCTCATGAAACAATCTCGCAGTTCTGGTTATGCTCCTACATATAAACAACAACTCTTCTTCATTGTAATGGTTCAATCTTTCTATTCCCACATTTCCAGGTATCATCTCTTCCAATTCTACTTTCAATTTGTAAATATCTAAAATCTTGGGTGCTGAACTTTGTTTTTCTATTCCCCGTGCCAATCTTTCTAAGTCTTCTGCAGTGACTGCTGTTGAATTTCTAGTTCCTAAAGGTACCATAGACCTTCTTTTTCTCGAACCTCCTGCTGTGATTCTTTTAGGGGTCTCAGTTAAATTTTCTCTTATTGGAAGGTCCATTAATGAAATGACTGAATCGCACTCACTGACTTGATCATCAGATATTAATATCTCTTTTCTTGGATTATTCAAAGGAGTTGTTACAGCTTGAGGTTTTGGGCAATTCATTTTATTTCCATATAATGGGATAACAGGACCTATGGTCACCGGTACTGTCAATGCTTCAGGGCTAATATTCAATTTACTTATTTTCTGTATTAATTCATCCCTATTTTTATATAATGCTTCTCTTTCTTTGTCTTGCAGTACTCTATTGACTGATGTATCATGTAAAATTTGGGGTATTAAGGGTGTTCCCATTACCGGTGCACTTGGGGTGATTCCACTGGGTCCTTCTTAGTACGGTGGAGTGTTTTTAGTTAAAATATCCTCTATTAGTTCATTGTCTGACTCACCATACCCTGTCACATTCAAATGTTTCGTTTTCTCCTTACACTTGCCTCCAGACTGCTCCTCTGCCATTAATACTGGATATAAACCTTCTGATACCATAGCTCTTCTCCATTGCTTCATTTGACCTTCAAGTGACTCATGCAAATATCTGGGGAAAAATCCTTTATATCTACCACCTCTGCATTTTTCTCATTCATATGATTCAGTCTCCCACTCTTCTAATGCCTCATACTGAGTTAACCTAGGTCTTGGTTCCAAATCATTCATTTGCATCCTCAAATTCTGAAGAATTCTTCCATAAATGTACCATTTTCTGGAAAAGCTAGCACTCCATCTCCTTTCGTATATTCTATCCAATTGTCCAACCATACACAAGTATGATATCCTCTTTCCATCATCATAAATGAAGCAGCTGTCTTTTGTGGCGGAATATTCTCTCTCTAGTCACCACAGGTTTATCTTTCTTAAAGAAATTCTTAATTCTCTTTATTAGCGACATTTTTCTCTTTTCTCCATACATTCTGGATGAACGATATATAAAATTGTATTCCGCAAACCCTGAAAATCTTCTATCTGCGCGACTCACATTATTAGTCAAATCAGAATTCAACATACAATTTCTCTTTCAACCAATGCTAGCGCAGCTTATATATTTTCAACCCACAGACTCAGGCTCACGCTCGTGGTCTGGCTCATGCCAGTGCGGTCTTTTCGATGTCATCAGTTCTGCTCCTTAATACTGACCCCTCCTTTACAATCGGTTTCTGTCTCACGCCCGCTGTTTCAACCAATCCCAGCGCGGCTCTCTGTGACATCAGCAGTACTCTGTCGACGGACCCTCCCTTCATAAGGTAATACAAAAAACGTACTTAATACTTTTTATTAAATTCTTTGTTAATAACAAAATAAAAACATTCGTTACTCTGCCTGTTCCGCTTAACAAAGAATAGATTTCCGACTTATTCTGGAGTCTCAGAATTGCTCCTCCTCTACTGCGAGTAAAAACCTCTGTTTACCCTTCATTCAAGCTCAAGATAACCTGTTACTCCTTCAGTGTTAACCTTACTAGGTGATATAAGAACAAAGTTTCACCAGCAAACCTTTTGCTTTCACTCACGCTCACTTTTACACAAAATAATCCCTAATTTAACACTGCCAGCCCTGCGTAGCTTCTCAGCGCTATTCCAACAGACGAGCAATCTCACTTCAGTGTGGCTTCTGTCACCATCCACTATTCATTCCCCTGGAATTTTCCGGACAACATAAAACAAGACGTGAACTCTTTTTGTTAGACATAAATCATTAATCAATAATCAATATCAGCAAACTAGCCAATAATAACCATATCTCTGCTACCAGAAAACTGACCTAGAGGCATACCAACAACAGATACTCCAATACCATATACTCACCTGGGCCCATAAACACACACTTACAATTGAGTAAACCGCTGGAGTCAAAGTTTATGATTTTTCGGAATTCAAGATTAGTTTACCTCTTATTCCTAACTAACCTTTCACTGAACAAAAA
Source organism: Triturus cristatus (assembly GCF_964204655.1). Lineage (NCBI taxonomy): Eukaryota > Metazoa > Chordata > Amphibia > Caudata > Salamandridae > Triturus > Triturus cristatus. The sequence continues at coordinate 256,433,388 of NC_140593.1, read as the reverse complement.
GTTCTTTCCTCTGGTCGATAGCCCATTGGTTAAACTAGTTTATGGTGAAAAGACATAAGCTAACCTTTTCTTTATTATAATGAAATTATCACAGACTCTGGAGAGGTTTGAATCTTTATCTAAATTAAATTCATGTGAACCATTTCAAATACACAGTGCAGTCACCGTCAATCATAAGAGAGAAGTTTCCAATTATTCAAATCATCAAACACATACTTTAAACGTTGCAATGACTCATGCTCAGAAAGGAGAGGACAGAGAGAAGAGAACATCTGCTAATGGACGAAATTATAGTTACCAAGGATGGTGTGAAGACCAACCCCCTGGCCAAAGGGCTGGTAAGGGTCCCCTGGGATAGTTCAGGAGACAAAGACTTCAGGACAGGAATCAGGACAGGATAGATGACCTCTCTAACACCGACGGTCACATCGCACCCCTCTCTGTTACTCTCTTCCTCCTCAAGATTCTACCGCGATCTTCTTTGTAACCTAATTAAATTAGAATAGAGGGCTCTGCATTAGGGTTCTTCATCAGCATCTCTCGCAACTCCGACAACACCCACGGCTCACAGCATCTCAGCATCGATGTCTCTAACTAACTAACTAAAGGCTACCTCAGTTATACCTTTCGCTTTTCATATACCACCCACTAAAGTTTCAATATCGTAAAAAATACTAAATCTGATTGGTCAGGCAAGGGGGGGAAAGACCATCACACCATGCTTATCACTTTTTCAGTTAGCCCATTGTTAACAAACCCATTTGTATTCATGTTTTTATATTCCAACCCGCATTCACATTTCATCTGTAACAAATGTTTTAAATTAAACACGAAGTCTCATTCATTTAGGATTTTCACTGCCGGTTCTCAGGCTCAGGCATACTGCGACCTTGTCCTCTTCCCGACCCACCTGTCATTCCTCTGGGCTGACTTTCAGTTGTCATGCGCAAAAAACACATGACTTGGCTCACTTCAGACGCACACTAGAGGCCCAAATGTGCACTAGTGATAAAGTCAGAAAAAACAAATGTTACTTTCACAAATAAATGGTTTCACTGTATACCACCCGTCTCTACTCTAACCCCCTTTACTAATTAATACTTTCCCCGCATTAGCATTAGTAAAATAGCTCAACTTTGTTTCAGCTAAGCAGGTGCCATGCACGCGAGTCTTTAAGACTCCATTTTAGTGCCTTTTGCCCATGCACAAGAATTTCCCTCTTTAATACGTCATATTATAAATGAGACAGTTAGTTTTTAGAAATATCTTCTTTAAAAATCTTTCATATCTATCAAACTCACAGGAAAATGGAATAGCACAGTGGCCTAACCAAGGTAGGCCACAGGGAAAACACTGGTAAAAATGAGAATTGGAGCAATTATTATCAAGTGCATAGCATTTGGTGTGAGTGGGTAAACAAGGATTGGAAACAAAATCAAAAGGAGCAAGTTAGTCATAAATTTGTTGGTCGGGGTAAAATAGGGCGGTATAAATCAGCCAATAAAATAGCTATAGATTGGGTTGAGCAGATATCAGCAAGGATAGCAGTCAAAGTTTGAAGACGTCATGGAGAAGGGGGAGGATGATAAGCCAGGACAGTCGCCCTAGAACAGCCATACATATGACACTTTGACCGACAGACTTTGCAAACAAAGATCGCAACGAGAACCTAACTTAACACATATACAATAGTTATTGAATAAGAGGGCAAAACCCTCACCTCGTTTCAGTCCAGATGGGTCTCAGAAGGTGGAAAATCAGAAATAATAACAGAAGAATGTACGGTGAACCATGTCTCAGCAATAGCAATCAAGTCCAATTTAAAAAACATTTATAAAAACTCTAACTTGGTCATTACTCACGGCTGAGCGTGCAAGGACACCGTAAAGAGATTTTGGAGTCGAAGCTGAGAACAGTGAAAGAGGGAACAGGGTGTCTAAAGGATTTCATTGTTAACTAAGGTATTCATAATCTCAGCATTAATTTTATGAAGTGGAGAAAAGAGATTAAGGAAAGTGATGCAATCAAACGTTATATGCTTACCCGCTCCCGGGCTCATTTTATACCCATCTCCTCTGATGGTCCAATTGTAAGGGCTGGAAAACTAACAAAAATGTCCGCCAAAGCACAGCTTGCTGGTCGAAATGAGGCACAGTGCCAGGAGAAAATTCTAGCTGTTATAGCCAACAAACTGACACGACCCAAGTGCTCAATCTGTCAATCCCCATAGAGAAAAAACAAACCTACTCTGTAAGGGCCTGTATAATTTACCTTTTGTATTTCTAAAAACTTGCGAACACAGTTCTAACATCTCCCACAGTTTCAATCACACAGTGCTTGTCACAAACCCATCAGTGGCCCAAGTTGTGAACTTAACAGGAGTATGCCAGCTGACTGAAAAGTAGCTCTGAGTGACTGCCAGGAGCCGAGATTATTCCAAGAATTCCTTCTACCACTTTGTTCTCTGTTGTACTGAACAGAAGGGTGAATCACAAAACCATGAATGTACCTTAGAATCGTTTCATATCCAGCTTAGGACAGATGTACTGTAACTCCAGAGCATCTGCCAGCCTAAGGCAAATCAAACCACACTTGGAGGCCATTACACTCAGGTAATGGAGGTAACCTGTAACAATAACCACAAAATAAAATTCTACAGGGAAAGAAGACTAAGAGTGTATCCATCGAAACACATCTGTGTTATGGGCAACTAATGCAAGCATTTTGTGAAAAGTGAAGATTTCAAGCAGCGCCTGATGCATATCCAATCTTATGTGGCACAAAGGAAGAGCAGGACCTTAACTGAGTATGCTCCTCCAGCCAATCAGGTCCTTCAAGTGTCGCAGCACACTGGGACCAGGCAGTAACTAGGCATGATCATTCTAGCCCATCAGGGAACGCCCTCAGGTCTACTGTCCTTCGACTCTATCTGCAGACCGTCCACTCCTGGGTCCGCCATCAAGATCTGCTGTGATCCTAGCACTCAGACTGCACTCAGAATGCAGAAGTTGCTCAACTTTCTCACTAGCCTCCCCGAGAGCTCAGAGCCTGAACCATTCTCATCCCATCCGCAGGGGTAGTCACTACCACTGGAACAAACAACATACACCTGAGAGCACTCACAATAGAAAGGCTGAGGTGGCAGGACTGGAGAACATCAAACCAAGTTTCTTATATCCTTTGGTTCCCTATTCTGAATCCAGTATTCAGCAAACTTGGAACCACTCAAGGATAACAAATATTTTATTAACAAAAGGTCACACATATATTCCCGCAAATAATACAGCAGCTGATCCTTTAATTATCTTTCATTCGTTCGTTCGTTTAACTTTATTTCGGCTATTTAGCCTTAAAAGCAGAATACAGAAATAAAACACAATCACATCTTTTTCCTTTTCATACATAGCCATAATCCAGCAGTTAAATACATTCCGTGTTACGGGGCGAAAAAAAACATTAAATATAATCATATACAAGTTTTTATCGCATTTAAGATCATAAATACAATTATTAAATTAGCTAAAATCCAGACAAATAAAAGTATTACTTAAAATTAAGAGGATCAATGGCACCAACATTCTATACAGGGTAAGACTGGGCAACAGTATACAATCTAACATTCACAGTTTGTAACCAGCCCGTTTCCTAATACGGTATACATTAAATAAAAATCTGCTTGTACCAAATACCACAAGTTGCGAGGTATTAGACTTGATTATGCGCTCTGCCTCTTTATAGGATCTAACCCCCATATTTTTACATAGAGGTCTGATCCAGCAGGCTCTCGGTTTCGTATATGCCGGGCAAAAGAAGAGTAGATGAACATCATCTTCCTTTGCCCCCAGGGCGCAAAGAGTGCATAGATCAGTGCCGTTTGCCTCCCTCCATCTACATGTGGTTGCAGAGATCTGTAGGATCCCATATCTAAATTGCAAGTACAGTGTTTTTGCTAAAGGTGGACCTATTTCATCCATGAATTGCTCAAAGGAAGGGGTATCTTTTATGTTCAGGAATTTCTGGGTCATTGGGCCAATTGAAGAACTATTTAGTACATCAAAATTGACATAAGACCAAAATGAGTCCTTTACAAGTTTTTTGGCGGAGCAAGTCATGTTATGAGGAGCATCCCACAAATGTGAGAGTCCTAACCTCTCTTACCACTTGAAAATGTGTTTTAGCCACGGTATTTTCATATATCCATCAAATCGGAGTATTTCAATCAACCCACTCTTATAATCTCCCAACTCCGGGGTGGTCCATAACCTGACCCAATACAACAAGGGTCTTAGTATGGCATGATTAGCTGTCCTCTTTAAATTAATGTCAAGGAACACAGGCACTAATGGGGTTCTAATCGGAATTTTAAGCAGCCTACGTATAAAATGATTTTCAACCTTATCAAAGTTGTTTTTACAGCTGCATCCCCAGAGCTCGGCTCCATATAGGGCCGCCGATTGGGCCTTAGCTTTAAAGACCTCAATTGCCGGCGAAATTGCTTTGGAGTGGCTTGCACCGTGCACTTTTAATATGGGCAGTGAGTTCTGCTTAAGGGTCAAATTACTCTTTTCTAACGGGCCTTTCCATGTAAGATTGTTATCCAGCATCAGTCCTAAGTAATTGAAACTGTCCACATGTTCCAATTTTTGCTTTTCTAGGAACAGATTTTTCCTGAATGACTTTTGGGGTTTTATGGACATATATTTAGTTTTTGTTGGATTTATTTCAAGACCCTTCTCCACACAATATTTTTGGAATGAATCCATCAATTTTTGCAACCCCCTCGGGGTCTGTGAAATAAGAATGGTGTCATCAGCGAACAATAAAGACGTAATCGCCTCACCACCTAGCTTTGGGGAGTCATGGTCACAATTACTTAGATAACTGGGAATGTCATTTACATACAGCGAAAATAATGTGGGTGCTAACACACACCCTTGCCGCACGCCACGTTCCACGGGTATGGGCCTTGAAATTTCTCCACCCTTTCCCCATCTTATTTGCGCAAAGTTCCCTGTGTGTAGTTTGATAAGTTCCTTGAGAAGCTCGCCCGGAACCGCCGTATTCTTAAGTGTGTTCCACAGCAATTTGCGGGGAACAAGGTCGAAGGCGGCTCTCAAATCAACGAATGCTACGTACAGGCTACCCCTCCTTATGTTTATGTATTTCCAACAGATACACATAAACCTAAATACCTGGTCAACCGTACTCATTTTAGGTCTAAACCCTGCTTGAAATTTAGTTAAAACCTTCGTGTCCTCGATCCAATCTAATAGTCTATTTAAAATATGTCTGGAATTTTTTTTTTGTAAAATATCAATTAAACTTATTGGGCGATAATTACTTGGATCGTAACGATCACCTTTTTTAAAAACTGTTATGATTTCCGCCCCTTTCCAAGAATCGGCGATTGGAGTTCCTACCACTATTGAGTTGCATAGAAAATTAATGTACGGCCCCCACACTTCTTCATCATGCTTTAGAAGGTCTCCAGGAATTTTATCAAGACCAGGCGCTTTTGCATTTTTGACTGCCTGTAGTGCCAGAATTGTTTCATCTAGACTAAATCGTAAGGGAACAATACTCGGTTCTGGGGTAATCTCCGGATACCCTGGGATTAATCCCTCCTCATCACTAGAATAGAGCTTAGAAAAGTGATCACACCAAGTTTTCTCGTCTAAAAAGATGTCCTTTGGTGATCTACCTTTTTTATTTCCCTTTACAATTAAATTCCAGAATGTACTCTGGTCTCTTAGTTTTGCCGCACTTAGGAGATCATCCCAGAGTATACTGTCCCAATCACTTTTTGCTTTTATCATGGTTTTATTATATACCTGTCTACCATTTTTTATGTCCTGTTGATTTTCAGATTTTACTGCCTGTATCAACCTGGACTTTGCTATCCGACACTCTTTATTATACCATGGGTTCGTTTGTTCATGGTGGTTCCCTTTTGACTTTGCACCCTTATTATACAATTTACTTAAAAAGGGAGATAGCGCATCTACTAAATTGGTGTGGAGAACTAGGACTTCCTTAGAGTCCATTATTGGCTTCTGCGAAGCTTCAATAGTATCAGAGAATGTAGTATAAATATCTTGTAGTGATTTTTCTTTTCCCAGAATAGATGGCCATTTCAGGGCACGCCTATTATTCGCTATCTGCGGCTCCTCATCAATAGCACTTAATAATGTTTCTCCAGCTAATCTGGATGAGAAGGGGTGAGGAGATAGCTATAGTTGAAGAGGGAAATGGTCACTCTCTGATCTAAGGTCTATCTTGAAATCAATAATTAAGTATCATAGATACATTGAGACCAAAACAAAATCTATATGTGATCTACAATTGCCTTTCGAAAAAGTAGGGGCCGAAGGTCTGTCAGATCTAAAACGACCATTACAAGCCCTCAGATCATGAGCCACAGTAAACTGAAGAATCTGAATGGCAGCTACAGTATTTTTAACTGGCCCCATAGAATCTAAAGGCAAAATTCCATTGGCAACATCTTGTTCGTCAAATAAAGTTTCCAACCCCAAAACAGGTTCGAACTTACAATTAAAATCCCCGCCAATTACTACGTGGGCAGACGTGCCCAATGAATCTAAAAAGGAGTCCAGGAGTTCTACCACCTTGGATTCCTTATTTGCTGGGTACGGTCTGTTATATATATTTATTAAATACATAGTTGCATTTCCCCTCGTCACAATCTTTAAGCCTAATATGTCTGGAGAGGGAATGGTCAATCGGGTAACAACTATATCCAATTTTGCTTTCACCCATGTGACCAGTCCCCCTGATGCTCTACCTCTTACTGAAGGGGTTGCATTCAGGCTAAATGATTTATACCCTAGCATATGGGGGGTTTCTACAGCCCAAGTTTCCTGTTCATATTTGCTTTTATTTTCAAGGGCTATAGCTTCCTCCGAGTCAAATGGGCAGATTAATTGAACATAACCACGTATTCATAACAAAATAAAAATGATTATTTATTTTCTTCAGTTCCTTGTCTCAACCCAAACCACTCTTGCCCTTTATTTTGCTCTGCACTCTCTTTCGCCTCCGATTGATGAGATCCAGATGTCATGTAACAATCATATATAAACTGCATCTCTAAGATAATTTCTCATCTGAATCTAAATGTTTTCTCTGCCAAGGAACCGCGTACCCACAACTCGGGGACTCCAAAATCTGACCAACTCTTCGTTCTCCAGCTGACCAAAACCTCTCATCATCAACATTTTCCACAGGTTGCCGACTTCTGCTATGCTAGGAAAGAAAACATACTATCTGTTTTTATTTCAGGTTGATTCTCCAATTGGGCATGGATTTCCATCCCCATGTTGACAAACTCAACGAGTTTACTTTCAAGCTACTCCAAAGCGTCTACTTGTTGCCTTTTATAACTTCTTCATTGCTTTTTTAAGTTTAATAAAAACATTATTTTCCATAGATAAATCTCACACTACTAAAAAATAACCTCTTACCCAGACGCTCTGACCGGACTCAGATTTCTCTCCTACCTTAGCCATCACAAGCCACCCTTCTCAACTTGCTGACATGGCCATCTCATAAGAAAGCACAGTCCGTGATCCATCAGCCCAATCATTCAAAATAGCCACCAGAGGTATGGCCACATGAACCCATATGAAACCTCTTGATGGACAATAAACAGATCTCACACCAACCAGCAAGATGTTGGGATGACCATGCAACTCACTGAAGCGATTCCCAACCACCAAGATCCAATGAATACTTCTTACGATGAACACATTTAAAAGTGTTTTATCCAGAAGGAAGGAGAATAATCTAAAAAACATTTCTAACCACTATACCTTTATGTCCTGGGCTTACGGAGGACTGTGATTCATTGGGAAAGAAACACCGATATCTTGCATCAGGCCTTGGATGGCCGTGGGTAACCTCTTGGTGAACCGACTCACCCCTTGAAGGCATTCCCTCTGCATCTGCCTCCTCGTCCAATGAGCACAACAATCCCAGAGAGACGAATGGCTGAGGGTGAGTGCACTCATATCAAGAGTCAGATCCCTGATCTGCAGCATCCCTTAGTGGGTGACTCTGACCACACACAGCTCTTCCCATAAACCTTAATCCTGCCTTGTCAAACTTGTTCTTTTCCAGTACTGAGAGCCGCACGCTGTTCTTTCACTGCAATCTGCACTTCCTCTGTTAGTGATGACTGCATTTATAATTCAAACTGCAAATACATATTAACCCAATTCAAGGCAGCACAAAAAAGCAATGCTCTACTAGCACCAAAGACAGTCTCGCAAGAAGAAGATAACATATATATATATATTTTCAACAGGTGTATATAATTCAAGAAGACTATAGCAAAACATTGGGAGTTAATGGTGTTGAATACAATAAAACAGTTGTTTGTTCAAGAAAGAGGTAAAAACATAAAAGACAAACCAAACAAAGCAGTACAGAAAAAAGAAAGTGAAACAAAAGGTACTCTGATAAAAACAACGAGCATTGGCATAGCCAATAGGTCTCACTTTTGGGACCTTATAAGTATTTAGTTATGTAGCTCAATATCCTTGGTGCAACAACATCAACCGTTGCATGGCTAAACACTTATAAGGCGAGACCTATATTTTGTGTTGTGGAGTGGTATGTAGTGGAGTTTAATGATGTGGTGTGCTGTTAATGGCTGCCTTCCATAGTACAGAGACACCTATAAATAATGAAGGTAAACATTATTGCACTTAGTAAGGATATGCCCTTCCCACCTTAATAAAACAAAGAACTGTGTTGTGTGTCTTTTTTGTAGCACTTTGCACAGAATGCTTATTGCTTAGCGAGTCACATAGCGCCGCTGGAAAGGAAGTTCCCTTAATCAGCTCAGCACTTTAAAAACAATGTTTTGTAGCGTAACACCATACTCAGCACCAACGTACTGCACATTGAGATCTTACATGTGCCACCAGTGAACTGCAATTAGACGTGTTATAGGTGCCATCGCTCACTTCTCTCTGTTATGTCATATGAACAACCAGTGCACTGCAGTCAGATGTTATAGGCACCACTGTGCAGAGTTGCTCTACTTTTATAAATGTCACACGCACAAACAACCTGCCATAATGTGATTGCTGCCCTAATTTTAGTTATTGTGACCCACTCCTACTGTCCTACAGTGGTCCTACCAAGATTCGAACTTGTGACCTACAGTTCACAACCAGGTGCCACTGTGCCAGTCCACACTGCGTAAATAACTGAGCCACCTTGCTGATAAAAAGAGAATGCCCGTTTAATCAGTGAAAAAATGTCTTAAAAAATAGCAAACAAACGGGAGAGACGTACCGACAGAAGGAGAAGTAAAAACTACGACAAAACTAGAACCATAGGGAAAGGACTAAAGAAATTTAAGGGAGAAAGAACTAAGACTAGAACAATCTTATGTGTTGCCATTTTAAAGAGCGTATTGGCGGGATTTACATGTGCCCTAGTTACATTAAACAAGGGGATATTAAGGGATTTGTCCAGAATCAGAGGATGATAAGGTTACACACAACTCTTATGCACCCAAGGACGTAATATCCAGTCCTGTTGTTTTTCTTTCACAAATTATTGCTTTCAGATGTTTTATTGCAATTAAAACAATTATAGTGAACCAGGCTGTAATTCAGAGAATGCACCTGGTTGCTAAATCAAAACCTAAAGGCCGGTTGCATCCTCAATGACATCGAGTCATCTGGGAAAACGCATTCGAGTATCAGTGAATTAATGAACGAATGGGCGAATGGTAAAGAGTTGGATTCATCGGCTAGTTACAGCGCTAAGAAACAACCAAAATACATTATGAAGCACTATATGAAATAAGTTATAAAAGAAGGCATGAAAGACATGCGTAATTTTATTTCTTACCTTGCACGTAGTCTTTCTAGCCTAAGCCTGTAGACTAATGCAAAAAAAATGCTTATACGCCACAGTAGTGGACAGACTCATCTGCCCTGCTCCTAAGTAAGCCTTTCTCATAGATTGGAATTCCATGGCTGAGGTGCCGCCTGGACTCTGGTGGGCGACTGAATGCGATAGGGACTGGTGAAATCCTTGAACGCCACTCCGCAAAAACATGTGAAAAGCAGCCCGTTTGGCACCGAGCATTGCCAGACGTCACAACGTTCTGACTGTCGCCCGCACGCAGCATGAAAACATTAACCCACCAATCTGTTTTTTTGTTTCCATGGAGGTGGGCGGCAATCACATGCAGTAGCGCGCTACATAACTACTATGCATGTATATATGTATGCTATATGTATCAAGGGCACCAATCGCAAACGCCCTTAGATTAACAGCCAATCAGATACCGTGACGCAATGTAAAGTTCGACGTACAGAATGCATACAACCAATTAATTCGCTATTTTGATGCAGGCCAGGCTCTAGGAATTTTTATTTGGGTGGGCCAAGGGTCCTTTCAGATGGGCCACTGCAGCAGTTACGGCCGGTATGACTGGCGGGGGGGTGGGTTGGGGGGGCTAGGGGGGTGTCGAGCTGGGGTTTAATTTAATAATATTAATTGTAATTAATCAGCATGGAGGACAGAGTGTGCATGACTGGTTTGGACGACCCCAGAGGGCCGACCAAACAGTCTTTACGCATTCAGGAGTGGGCAAACCACTCCTCCCCTGCCCTTCTCGCAGAGCAGCCCCGCCCACCCGTAACCAAACATAAAATGGTAATAACTGAAAGTTATCACCATTTTATGTTATTGCTTCTCGCACTGCGAGAAGCAGTGGGGCGACGCTCCTCCATCCTAGTGTAGGAGCCGCCCCTGCACTGCGGGCCCAATTTGTTGCTTCTGGAGGTAGCCTACAAGCCCTAGATTACATCATATCTACTTGCAAACAGTCACCATGATACAACGGATTGCTTCTGAGTGTATACAGAGCATGTGGAGAGCTATTTGAAAGTAAGAGCAATGTCTGGACCTAATGGCAAACCCTCGAATTCCAGCAGGCCAGGCTTCAATACAGGTACTTGAATTCCAAGCATATTATAATAGTTCAAGAATAAGAAAGTCCCTATTACCACACGAAAGCCTTCAACACCATTGTATTAGAAAGGCTGGCTATTTACTTGTTGCAATTTGTCCAACACTTATTTCTCTGCACAAATTTAACTTGATACATTTTACTTTCTTGTCATTCTTTTGCGATGTACTTTCAAAGATACAAATTCTTGAAAAACAGTGACGCATTTGAAAAAAGAGAAGGAGTATTTTTGAGCACTGCCAGCAGTTTTCACACCGACCATTTCAAAACTAGCAGTCCAGTCATAGAGGTAACCTTCTATTATTCTTTGGAAACTCCCTTATAAACTCATCCATACATAGGTTTCCGTGAGCTCCTTTCTTGTGTGCAAAAACAGTCAAATTATGAAAGATAAAGCATTAATATGTAATGCAATGCAGGAGAATGAGACGCCCATCTAGTTGCTGAATTGCACAATATGAAACTAGAAATCCTGGGATCAATCCTGGCTTCCATGCTTGATCAAATTGTGTGATCCTAGCCAAACCTTTATTTCCCTAAGACTCCTTTATTCATCATCACTTAAAGGGCACCTTCAAATACATGTGTTCTAGATGTGCACTGTACAAAACACATTTTCTGTGAGAACATGCCCGAGCACTCATACATCATTTGATGTATGAATGCTCGGACTTGTTCTCACTTGTAAGGTAGATCCCTAGGGGTCACATATCGGGGGTGTGGGTCATTTACCCCTCCCTTGAGCACCATAGCAACTATTTACGAATTAGGATAATACCACTAAGAGAGAGCACCAACACCATACGGGGTCCTATCACCCAACACAGAGTTTATTTAAAAAACATATTTTCTGTTTGATTTAGTCTACTATAATAGTGCTTCATCTGCACTAAGAATCTAAGCCACAAGTAAGGCGCACATAACAACAGACCTGCCTTTTAGCTTACTAAGGGCCAGATATACAACCATTTTTTGCAGTCGTGAACGGGCAATTGGCCCGTTTGCAACTGCAAAAGAGGGTGTTGGCATGTAGAAACGCTATTGTGCAAGACTATATTAGGAAGGGGCGTTCCAAGGGTGTTTCTCCCTAATAGTGATCCGCTTTTGTATGTATCATGGTTTTGCAACCACAATTGCAGTTGCAAAACACTCGCAGTTTGCCACCTACTTCAAGTAGGCAGTAACCCACTCGGAAAGAGGAAGAAGTCGCCAGGGGATGCCTTCCTCTTTGTGAATGGATGCAAAAATATTTTTTAAGAGCAGGCAGTGGTCCCACAGACCACTGCCTGCTCTTAAACAATGAAACAAACGTTTCATTTTTCTTTTTGAAATGTATCCCATGTAAGGTCCCTTTGATGGGAAGAGGTGGTTTCTGAGGTGGGAGTATAATGCAAGTAACACAACTCATCTTCCACCATTGCCAGTCTTCAGAGAGAGTCTCTCTTCATTACTACCTGCAGAGACCCCGTACTCTGCAGCACACTCCCGTCCCGGTCTGATTATCCATTTTCTACCATCTATCTCCCGTGCACCCTAGCTCACAGCTGACCTTGGGCCCCAGCCCCATATCAGCCACCATCCGACTCCATTTTCATTTTTTCCGATAAAAAACATTAGGAAAATTACCCTCAAACTTAAATCATTGAATATAACAGTAAAGAAAATTAGCACACACTTTAAAATATATTCCATAGTAGTCCTAATGACCCGACTGCTAATTAAATAAACAAAAACAGAAAGGCCATAACATGACCGGCTTTAGCGTTGGTGCACAAGTCTTTATTGGCGCCCCACCACTGACCTCTTTCTCTGTAGATACCTTTACTACCACCCTCTATCAGTGCCCTTCATCTCTCCATAGCCCCTCCCCCTCATGCCCTCCTCCTCGGATGTCCTCACTGCCACCCTCCAATAGTGCCCCATATGTTTATGTAGCCTCTAACCCTCATGACCTCCTCCTCAGACTTCCTCATTACCACCCTCCACCAGTGCCCCATATTTCTCTGTAGCCTCCCTACACCCCATGACCACCTCCTTGGATTCTGTCATTGCCACCCTCCACCAGTGCCCATCATCTCTCTATTGCCCCTCCAACTCATGACCTACTCCTCAGACTCCCTCACTACCACCCTCCACCAGTGCCCCTCATCTCTCCATAGCCTCTACCTGTCATGACCTCCTACTCAGACTCCCTCACTACCACCCTCCACCAGTGTCCCTCATATCTCCGTAGCCCCTCTCTCATATGCACTTCATTGGTTGTATAGCGCTACTCATAGTGTAGGATATTACAGTACTTTACATCGTGCCCACATTATGCCGAGACAATGAATCATTGAAGTATGTAAATCAGCCTATAGGGATTGTCACATAAGCCAATGAGGATTACCAGGAGTAGGAATCACATGTCATCCATACTGGTGGGCATGTTTTAAGAGAGTTTGGTCTGGAGAAGCACAAACACAGGATTTAAAGCATACCCCAGTAACGGTGGGGGGGGCTTTACTGATTAAAAAGTATGTCTGCCCTAACAAACTCTTTATAGCAGCATTAGAATAGTGAAAGACTGGGGAAATATTAAGTACACAAAAAAATAAGTTCTAAATATACATTTCAGGTTTGTATGCGGCTCTTTTATGACAGTTCATAGGTCACTGTCCTGTTAGGATTGTAACTTTTGAACTGCAAGTAACAAAAAAATCTCTGTAAGCAAGGCAGTAACCCACTGAGCTGTCCACATAAACTACAGTTTATCTGCATTTCAAAACTACCAACAGACAAAGGATTGCTCTCCAGCAGGATAATTAATCACCAGAGTTATCTGGACATTTTTAGTGTTGTCTTGCATTCGTGTCAAAGAAAGGATTTGTCCCTTTCGCCATGCCCCTATTCTAGCTGCACGAGTGGATGGGGGCACAGCCCACCTTTCTTAAACGAGATACGTGATTGGGGGGAAGGGGCTGTGAGAAAGAGCCCAGGCCCAATCACTCAACTCCTAGAAGAAGAAAAATAACGTTCAGAGGAACGTTTTAAATTTCTGTGGCCAGTTTCTGTTGGCCTTCTTAATGTCGCTGCCAGTGGCGGCTAGTGACATTTAAAAGTGGTAAGGCGTAAAATTAGGGATGACTTAAGTAGCAAGCGAGCACTGCATTTTCTTTTACTCTACTTTAGCCTTATTATTTTGAAGGCTGTGTAGCACCATCAAATGGGTCCCATCACACCCATTTCAACAGAATCACAATTACAACAGAAGTATGTGACCACTATGTGCTCCCTGCCGAGAGGCCAAGAATGGATGGCCATGTATTTTGAACACATTTTTGACTGACTGCAGGCACTATGAGAAAAGTGCAGTGGCCTCGGTCTCCGCTCCAGAGCTCTCAATTGTGGCATAAATACACAGCGCAGCTGGTGCGACTCGATCCAAAGGACAGGTGCCTGGAATCTTGAGTTATCTGATTTATAAGGCGCTGTCTGCCACATTTCACGTTTAATGTTGCCATATTATTGGAGTACTTTGCCTGAGCACCAGGTACATTACACAAGGAGAACACATTCAGTGTTGGTTTCCACACGCAGATCACAGACTATACCACTTTTCACCGAGTGATTGGCTGTAATTAAATAAAGCGTCTGTTTAACATCATTAAGAGCTGAGCATTTGCTATAGCAGAGTGGGCACACACCACGGTTCTTAAGTTAAAGAAAATCTTCGTGAAGATCTTAAGCATCTTCTGAAAATACGCCACCTCCCACCTTGAGGAAAATTTCCTTACCGAATGTGGGTAAATAACTGCCTCCCGCATTTTAAACAGCAGAGTAAACTCTGCCCGATAACATCAATATGGCATTAAATCTAAAATGGCAGAATACCTCACTTCAGCAAAGCCTGACAGAAATCGTTGGGAGACCGGGCATTGCACATGCACGACTTCCTCTCACTGGAGAGCTTCGGAGTTTTAAGTGGAAGATAGGAATGGATCCTGGCTGACGAAGGACAAAAATGGCAAATAATCCTCCCTTCCCCTCCCCGGGCGCAACAAGAGACAAATTTCGGGGGTGGGGGGCGGCTACCAAAAATTTCGGAGTGGGGCTGATTCTTCCAGCAATATGCAGGGGCTCTAAGAAGGGGTGAGAAAAACAACAAAGCCTCATTAGCACGTAAATGGTCTTTTAAGGACCTGTGAAGTACTCGGTGCGGCTGTGTGTGTACCCGGGAAGCTGTCTCAGCCGGCTGACACACACGAGGGGGAGGAGGCGCGAGGGCCAAGGTTCATGTTTGGGTGGCCCAGGCTCATGTTTGGATGGGCCTGTGCCACCCGGCCCACCCGCTAGAACCTGGCCTGTTTTGATGCCTGACTGAGTCACTGAAACACATTAATACTGCGTGGAAGGATGAAACTCAAGTTCCAATGTGCTTTCCAAATAATATAGCTCTATTTGCAAAATTAGGATGACCAGATTCTCAAAACTAGATGCTGTGGTGCGATCACAAACCCTAACAAGCATTAGCAATGGCGGGTGAGATGGGGGGCGGAAAGGCACGGACAGCGGAGTGCGGGCAGGGGGAGGGTGTTTCCCTTGCGGGTGCGAGCAGCAAGGTGTGATAATTGCTGACAGATGGCACCACTGCTCACTCCCCAAAGGAAACGCCAAACGTGCACGGGTTGCAATAGAAAGCAATGCAAAACGTGCACGTTTTTGGTCAAAATGCTGATTGATTCCAAAAGGTCCCCTCCTATGCAACGCATGGGCGCTGCGTAAGCGAGACCTAAAAAGGGTTTTTTCTTTATTTGCAATTGTGATAATGTAATAAGGAGTTAAATAGTGATGTACCCATACTGAGACAGAAAATCAAAGACAAGAGCTCTGTTTTCTTTCAACTCCCACAATGACATCTATTCGAGATTAGGTCCATGTGGTTCGCTAACAATGAGTCAGCTAATGTGCAAAGCAAAGTAATGCTGGCAAATGCACAATTCAGAAATCAATATTAAAAAAACGCCATACCCATAGCACGAGACTAGATGGAACTGCATTATACAATCACTCAAATGTGTTTCCAAGTACTAAAACAGGAAGCAGTCCTAGTGAGGGGAGCTGAAAAATACAAAAGAGATGTGTTCTGCAGAATGAACTTGCAACATATCCCAGAGGACTCTAAATAAAGTGCAGGAATGTTCTCCATATCTGGAGCTGTTTAATAGAGCATGAGTCCAATTACATGTAGAAAAATGGGAATGATTTTTTAAGGATGGTGGATCTGCTGTACGATATAATGACTGGCTCTACCGGGGATAAATAAAGAAATATGGAAATATTATATATAAAGAACTGTGGAATAAATTGGTAATCAAATATTCCCATTGGAGGATTTAACAACACAGTCGTTCAAAGGTGAAAGTCAAAGAAGGAAAGAAAGAAAAGATCTGGTCCAAAGTAGGTAAAAATTATTTAATTGCTTCCAGGTTCAGTTGTGCAAAGAAAGCACCTCAGTACAAAGAAAACGCTGACATGGATATGACACCGAAGAGTGCTTTCTGCTAGCACGAGGAACTGAAAATTGCAAACCCACACAGACCTATTTGGAACTTCAGAACCTTTGAATAGCAGTCATATAGAGGAAGATGTATATTATAGCCTTATACCGCTCTGCACAGGGCTATACCAGTTGTTAAAGCCCTGAATCTGAGATATAGGCCTGAGCTGCAGGGGAGGGCCTATTACAAGGGTGAGGGCAATGAACAACCGATATAGCATGAGGCAGAAGGGCTATAAGGTTATTATAACTGTCCACCCACTAAGGGTAGAATGTTCTAAATTAAAAAAGGGAAAAGCAGAAAGACAAACAATGGAATGTTGGAGCAGAAGGCTTACAACAGCCTTTATAAGCCTGGAGCGAGCCACTCCATTGACTCCAAAGGAGCGCTCAACTTTCCAGTGTTCTAATTTATTATATATGGCCATGTGGACACAGCTGTCAGGCAGCCTTTAAGTGTGCTGCTGGTTTTCTGCTCTGATGGAAAGCAGAGACCTCAACTGTGGGCAGGAAGGTGGAGGTAATGTAAAGAAGATGATGGGGGTTAGTGCCAGAAGATCAGGTATTTTTTATATGCTCAGGCAGAGGATTGATTGAAGAAAGGGTGGGGTGGGTGAGTGACAGCTCAACGGTGTTTATTGTATATTTGGGTGGGGATGAAGTGGTAAATAGAGACGGCTGGGAAATAAAATTGAGGCGGGGTAGGACGGACGCAGAATACTAGGCGTTATTGGGAGGGGCATAACGGCCAAATTGTGATGGGGTGGATGGAAGGATACTAGACATTATACAGGTAGGGAAATGGTGCAGGTTAGGCCATGTTGTATACAGCTCCATCATGACTCCGCTACCTCTGTACACAGGTTAAAAGTAGGCAGGAGCAGATGATTGGGATGCACCATATATAACATAAAATTGTAGATGATGAACAGTGATTAATGAGAATGTTTTTCACCTCAGGGTTATGAATGACATAATAGACTACTCAAGATTTGCTCTCATTATTGATGTATGTTTGGATGCATGTTTTAGTATTTCTAAAAGGCAGACCTAGCTGGCTAGCAACAATGCACACTCCATGGTTTATGTCCCAGTAGGGATATGATGAGGAATGTTATATTCCCGGGTTAGGCCCATGTAGTGAAGTAGCTTATTGCTTACATTGTCCTCACAAATAACATTTCCAGCTGTAACCTTTTGCACACATTTGCAAACATGACAATGGTAGATTAGTTTCTCTGAAACTAAGCTTGTTTTTACATTTAGCTTCACACAACATTATCACAATGCCCGGAACATCATGTACATGGTCTTGTTTCGATCTACGTATAAATGCCATCACTATCTTCATCCATAGGGCGACGGGGCCATCTGCATATCCATAACATCACTAATCTATACGTACATCGCAAGGCTGCTTTCTATTGTAAGGGATGAGCATGCCGAATGGATAGATTAGTAGAAGAGGTACTTCCACTGACACCGAGGGTCCTTGCATGCTGAAACGTCACCATGCAGCGGTCTGAATTCTCGTGAGGGGTGTCCAGTTTGTGACAAAGGCGGGGTCCTTCACTCCATCCCATTAGGTAATGGGGTTGGATTGTCCCTTGGGGGAATCTTGGCTCTACACCTACACACATTCTAGGTTAATTTAGAGTAGGGTTCGCATAGTCGGAGTACGCTAGATTACTGCCTTGTTTATATGCCTGCATATGTACATTGCTTAGCACCATGAAAGAACTATATCTACTATTTACGCTGCTTCTGTCTACCAATCATTGCAGCACATGTATTTTGTGCAAGAATAACTTTGGTTCTATAAATATTATTGGAAATGTTTCACTGTGTATTCTCTGTATATTTCTCTGAGAATAAGTAAGCACGAGTGACTGAGAGAAAGGCTCTGTACTGTTTCCACGATCTCTGAAGGGCCAGGGTTGTCATGTTCAGTGGTTGCCAGAAACTATTTTCTCCCTGGTAGATTAGGGGGGCTTACAGTGGCCCTGTGAGATAGCTAGTCTATAGGCCAACATATCCTGCGGGGGTGTCCGGAATCAGTCTTGACAGCAAGCCCATAGTTTATGTTGTCCAAACAATGCGCAGGCCGAATGGTTTGGTAAGAACTACAAGACGGGAGGACAGGAAGAGAAGGAGGTGGTAGAGCTAGTGGTGTGGGTGTGATGTTATCTCTTCTGAGGTAGTGTTCTTGAAAAAGGTGAGTTTACAGTTATTCTTAAATTGCAGGATGAATGGTGTTGTTTTGATGATGAAGATGCTATTCCAGATCCTAGCGTTTAAGCTGAGAAGACTTGTTTTCTTGATTTCCTCTTCCTGTAGTGTTTAGTCTCTAACATTCAGAAACCCCTGGTGAAATATATTCCCTTTATTCACTATTACCAATTAGTAGACGTTTAAAGATGGTGTGACCTATCTTATTGAATCTTAACAGGTGACGTCGAAAGGTTTATGAGTCCAATGTAGGTTTGGAATTACTCTAACTAAACACAGGGTTTCAAAGTATAATTTAATGGATATAGCACAGATGTCTGTATTGTGCCTCAAATAAAATTTAAGGACAAACAAGGGTAGATCCAAATGTAGAAGCAAAATTATTCGAAATGCATTGATAAGATAAAAAAATAATCTATCATGAATCAGTGTTTTGATCAGTCGCGGCTCCTGCAGGTAAGCGCAGTGGTGCGGGGTGGGAGAAGGGTGGGGCGGGAGCAGAGATGTTGACAGACACGGAATATGATTTATTTATTTATTTATTTTTTAATGATTTATTACATTTTCCCTATTCCATTGTCTGTCGACTCCCATTCCCCTCCCACCGCACCTACCTACAGGACTGGTTTTTATGAGGTTTCCTATGTTGATAAGTTAAAAAGTGACATTCAAAAAAGAATTACATTTACAATCTACGGGGCAGATTTATGAGCCCCTTGCGCCACTTTTGCGTCACTTTTCCCATGTTAAAAGTGACGCAAAAGTGGCGCAAGGGGCTCATAAATCTGCCCCTACGTACTTAATGCAATTCATTTAAACACCTCCTCAAATGAACATAACCAACTCAGAGGCCCACAAAGGAGAGTGCTGGTTGCTAGAGTATCTGAACCCCGATTTAAAGCACCCCTTGCTGTTCCCCTCTTCGGACACGCACAGCTCTGAATCAGTCCTGAGCTGCAGCAACTTGTTCTGTGCCAGTACCGAGAGCCACACGCACAGCTCTACCCCTCCACTTCTTTCCTGATAATGTCTGTTTTTATGATTAGAATCCAATCACATAGCTCATAATCAAAGAACATAATGATAGCTGTTCAGAATTTACACCCGCAGCCGCCGTTTAGATTTCCTACTGATGTGCGGGAGACTCTCTGTCAGTCTTGAGAGTGCCCTTAGCCCTCACACTGTTGCCATCTAGACTAACATTGAGTCCCCCCGTTGAACTGACTAATATTTATTCACCCTGACAAACAAACAGAGGCTTTGCTTGCACCAGATGTCCGATGAACTCCCCCTGCTTCTGCATCTATTGCGCTCCTCACCACAAAACATTCCCTCTGTTGAGAAAACATGGCCTGTGTCAGGGGACAGCACACGGCTGCTCTGTGCAAATCAGGAAGCAGGCCTTTCTGGGGACCGCATATGTTTGCACTATCTGTCTAATATTTGTACTGGCTCAATAAAAGGTGGCATGCCTTAATAGAATGTATGTTCTCAAAGGGCAGCACTGTTTTCAAACATTAAGGGAGCATTACAGCCGGCTGCTGGTTCATTTGGGTACCAGAAGGGACAGGGTAGTCAGTCGCACGTTTTGAACGTTTCTCTCAGTTGACTGGTGTACACGCAGAGCACGCAGTTCCTGATTTCTGCCACATTTCAAAAGTAAAATAACGGTATTTGTAACACCTTAATTTAAATGAGTATTTTGCGGACATCATGAGAATCTGGCTTAATTTAGTTCTTGTGTGACCCGATGTACTTACTTGCTTCTCATCCTTATTCAGTCTTCATTTTGAAGTTGGTATTAGTTTGGAGTTGCTGTGTAACTCGACCTGAAGGCCAGCTTGGCTTTGACAGTGCTTAATTTGTAAAAAATGTAAGTGCCGGGGCCTTTCTCAGGAGGCCATTGCAGCTTGCACCACCTATTGCCCCTGTCCGCGCTGCCAATGACAGTACTAACACCCCTTCTAACCATTGTGTCACAATTCAGACTATTCCAGGTTACCAAGAGCTATAAGAACAGCGTCGGTGACAAATAGTATACATTTTTAATGTATTCTGAATTATTAAACACTGTTGATGTTCTAATTTAAAAATTAGACAGACAGTGCCACCATGTGGTGACTGTCATTATTGCCAGTATTGAGAATTAAGTGCTGGTGCTGAGTACCGGAAACCACTGGCTGAAATTTAGCACTGGACTTGGCAAATATGCTGTTGTCTCATTTTAACAAAAAGGACATAAATTCCGAGACCACATTGGTCACAATAGTGAACACTTTTTCCATGAATTTCGTCAATGATTTTTTTTCCAACATGCATGTCTCAATACAAGCATATTGCACTTTCTGGACAATTTTACTGCTGTTCTCTGCCCATAAACATTGCTCAGTTAAGCCGTTTCCTTAAACATAATTCTGACTGTGCAAAAATATTGAAGTAATTTTAGAACAAAAATACATTTATTTCGTAAAAGTCAATTTAAAAACGTATGCAACAATGCATGCAATATGTTTGTGAGTACACTTGCAGTTCTCACCACCACAGCATAATATTTTGTGACTCAGTAAGACACTGAGGAACGTTCCTCTTGTTCATAACATCTCTATTTCCTTCCAGCACTGTTAGAGTAGGCAGGTGTGCATGATGATGCAGCCTGAATTTACCTTCTGGTATGCATTAAAGGACTTTTAGTGCACAACCCTATGAAAGATATTGTTAACGTATTTCCTTGACTGAGTCCTGAAATTAAGACCAAATGGGGCAGTGAAATTGTATATTACTGTACATTTCTAGGAAAGCACCCCCATGCCTTCTACAATATCATAACATAAAGGTGCTTCTTGGAGAATTAGATTCTTCAATCAGAAATAGATATATCATCAGTTTAAAAAAAAAGATTCCGAATGATGCATGGTTTGCCTTAGTTCCAACTGCAGAGTCTTCAGGCCTATATTACTAGTACCGCAGATGTTCTGCCCCTGAGTCTCCTATATTTCGGAACAATTTGAATTATGAGAACATAACCCTCCACGATGCCAGACCATCATACCTGAATCATCGCCTCTCATTCCACGTACCCACCAGACACCTCCGATCAGCACAACTGGCCCTTGCCATCGTCCCTCAGATCCGCAAGACCAGGACCAGAGAAAGATTATTTTTCTACCTCGCTGCCAAAACCTTGAACACCCTGCCTCTCCACCTCTGGCTATCCCCGTCGCTGACCCAATTCAGGAAGGATCTCAATACCTGGCACTTCGAACGAACCATAATACCCAATCGGACCTGCATACACCCAGCGCCTTCAGACCTTCATGGGTATGTAGATGCGCTTAACAATTACTGATTGATTGATTGCATCTTCACATTATCGAGAAGGAACTAAATGTACCTTTCCACCAGCTTTGTCAAAGGCAATACCTCTGTCTGCGAAAGTACCATTCATGGTTCGGATTGACAGCATTACCTAAAAGACAATTTGTTAATCTTTAATACATGCTAAGATTTGCCCCATCACTCGGTAATTGTAGAACATATTCGGATTCTTCTTATCGCTCAGTAAATATTTGCGCATATTTAGATTTGCACCATCACTCACTAACCTCAGAGCGTTTTCAGATTAACCTCAATACTCAGGGACTCTTAGTACATGTTTAGATTTGCACCATCACTCAATAGTTCTCAGTGTTTGTTTATATTTGCATCAGTAGTCGGAAATTCATGCATGCCCAGATTGTCCCATCACTTGACATCTTGAGCCAAATTGTAATTTAGGGGCGAGCTGGGAAGAGCAGCATTCTTTCAGTTAAAGGTCACTCTCAGACACTTTAGAATTTCTAATAGGCAGAGATTTGTTAGAGAAGAAGAAACGAGAGAATGAACATCTTGAAAACAGAAGTTGCTGCGCACAGACCAGGGGGCATATGAACAAGCCAGGCGATAAAATTATCGCCGCTTTAGCGGCAGAAAACTGCCGCTAAAACGGCGATAATGGGCTTGATAATATGCTCTATGGAATTCCAATTGAAGCCCATGGTAGACGTCCTTCACATTTAACATGGGCTTCAATTGGAATTCCATAGAGCATATTATCAAGCCCATTATCGCCGTTTTAGCGGCAGTTTTCTGCCGCTAAAGCAGCGATAATTTTATCGCCTGGCTTGTTAATATGCCCCATAGTTAGATCGTCAAACGCCAGAACAATGTCATGGATAAAACTATCATCAAATAGTACTTGTGCTAATTAGTTGAGAGGTGTCCTTACATCAGTCAGACAGGCGTTTCCAGTTACAGGCAAGACCTACTGGCTTTGCCATTCTTGTTTATTTTACGTAAAGAGTGCAGTGGGTAGTGTGAGGTTAGTTCTGTGAGGTGTGTTGGAGCGATGTTGGCTGTCTGACTGCCCCTGGGAGCAGGTGCGTTGCTTGGTCAGAAAGATCGAGGGGGGGGGGGGGTGAACTTCAGATTTTCCAACAATCACTTTGGCATATAATGTTAAAACACATTATAGGACAAACAAGATGCATGTGAGGGGGGCTAAGTTAAAGAAACACAATATTTCGTAAAAAAAAACATTGTCAAAAAATTTGGAAACAGATTGTCTGTGTGAATGTAAAAAATCCTGGTGAAATCCGACAGACACCTCGCCGTATCCAACTGAAAGCACCTGCACCCAACTATTTAACAGAAACTACATTTATTGGGGGGGGGGGTGTAACACCCCAAACAAACCCCCCCCAAAGCTTCGCCCTGCCTGGGGGCCATTAAAAGTTGTAATGCAGCCAGTCACTTATCATAGGTGAGAGAATGTTCAATCATTCAGTGCCCAGTCTCACTGTTAACTTCCTTCAGGGGCTTAATCAGCCAGTGTACCTGGTTTGGTTGCAAATGTATTGCACTGGTGAGTGGCTAATGTTTGCAAGAAGGGGAGAACCAATTAGATGTGTTCATGCACGCTATAGTGTGTCGCATTCATTTTTCCAGACATTAGGCTTTGACTTATCCTATACATATTACAGTGATCTCTGGAGACAGATGGCGACCCCCGCCCTGCCATAGCCAGGCAAGGGCTGCCAGCAGCGGGCGTTAGCACCACTTTAAAGACCGCGGTTTGGGGAAGCAACCACTCCTATAGAAGCCACACCAAAACATAATCTGCCGGCAGGCATTTCAAAGGTAGAAGAAAAAAAAACACTAGTACACAGGCTCTTCAAGTCCACAGGAGAAGCACCACCTGTGGAGAATTTCTAGGAACCACAAGTGAAAAGCAGCTTTGAAACGGGAACTTCAAGTAGTAAGGGGAACTGACATATCCTCGAATGGTGACAGGTGCACACAAGCAGTAGCAGAGTAATATCATAGAGTCACGAAGCATCCTCAGATGGGAAAGATCCGGCTCCAGTGCTTAACCATCTGTATATTACAATTATAACTTTTTTATACAGAACTGCATAGAAAATATAGTACTACATTTTCGGGACTCGGGAAGGAGAGGAGGCAGAATAAGCCTTAACTTTGACCTTCTGATCTGCCGATCAATACTTTGTTTCAATGAAGAACCAGGGCTTTCAGTGGGCCGGGTATCACAGCCTGTCGTATTTAGAAACGTACATTGAAAACGCTCACTTTCAGGCCCTGTATTCATGTCCTTTAAGTGTTCATGCAAAAATGCTGTTCGATTTCTGAACAATAAGTGTAAAAGTCGTTGCGCTCATTGATCCATGTCTTTCCAGTTTATATTTCACATGCTTTATTTGATGTTGCATTCCCTATGAGTAGTAGCTTTTTCCAGGATGTTGTGTTACGTTTTTTTTTCAAGGCAGCATATTACTCTTGTCTAGTGCATAATTTATAACGGAGCACATTTGAGTGGTGGCAGACGGCAGTGTGAGTTTCTCTCAGTGCCTGTCAGTGGGGCAAAAGGGGTACAGAATACGTGGTCATCCATTCCTTGGCCTCTCTGCAATGCACAAAGAGCAATGGTATGCCAGGTGCGGTTGTGATTCTATGGAAACGTGTGGGTCAGGTGGCACTCTATAGGAATTTTAGTCTATATGTTAAAGCCACATGCTTAATTATATAGGCCCCACCCCTTTCAAGGCCACCACACTTTTTTCATCCCATTTAAAGCCTTGTGTTTAACTTAGTAAGTTCCCTCGTGGGGTACTAGCTAATGTCTTCACTATTGGGGAAAATGAAGTACCAAAGAGGACAAGTATGAAAATAATCCAACCTCTATAGATGTGCCATCATCAAACTTGAACCTATATTTATTGAGTGTGCTGGGATTCAATACAGGACTGAAAGGCAAAAGAAAGCCACATCTGGGTTAAAAGAAAAATCAATAGTCATCAAGTTCCTGCAGGCGGCTGAGATGCATGCCTGTGATGGACCAAGGTGTAAGCTGGTGCTGGACACAGGTGTGGCCCCCCGTCCCCTTCATGGACAGAACAGGTATTGTGCAGATGGGGATGGTCCGTCAGGCCGGGCCACCAAGGGACACAACTTCATAAGTAACAGATGACAGTGCGTGACAGGTGTAGAACATGTCTACCAGCAAAAACAGGCACAGATAAAGCACATAGGCATTCTTTTGGAAAATGGCCCTCTCTGGAGGGTCATCCCAAACTTTGTGCCTTCCTCCACCTCTTTTTCTGGCCCTTTTGTTGGCTTTAGGACGCTAGACACTTTATCACTGCTGACCAGTGCTAAAGTGCATGTGCTCTCTTCTCTAAACATGGAATAATTGGTTTACACCTGTTTGGCATATTTGATTTACCTGTAAGTCCCCTGTAAAGTGGTATACCATATACCCAGGGCCTGTAAACTAAATGCTACTATTGGGCCAGCAGCACTGATTGTGCCACCCACAGAAGTAGACTTTTAAACCTGTCTTAGACCTGCCACTGCAGGGCCTGTGTGTGCAGTTTACGGCCACTTTGATTTGGAATTCAAAACTACTTGTCAAGCTTGAAACTCTCCTTCTAATAAACATGTCACATGTTTGCTGTGTAAATGAAAGGTAGGATATGTACTGGGATGTTTTGCATGTTCTGGTAGTGACAAACAGCTATTTCACTTTTTCACTACAATGTGGCCTAATCCTCTCATAGGTTAGCATTGGGAATTCCTTTTAATATACTTTTAACCTTAAATTCCTTAATCAACTTTAACCTGTAAGTTAGATTTAGCATTACTATTGTAGAAATGCCAATTTTAGAAAGTGGCCATTTATTTGTGCTTATAACTCTGTGTGCGTTGCAGCCTGTCTCCTGTACACGTCTGGGCTGTGTGACACCTACAATCTGTGCTTTCCCTTTAGACAGCCCCAACACTGTGAGGATAGGTGTGCCTGAGTGCCCATCTACATACATTTGCATTCTGATGGCCTTGACTGGACAAGATAGAATGGAGAGGCTAACACTTCACTTGAATAGGCAGTGCCCTGTCCCCACACAAAGGACTGATTACCCCCCAACAGATAGCCTGGCAGACAGGACTGGGTTGAAAGGGATACATGTGCACTTCAGAGAGCTCCTTTGAAGTCACCCCCCACATCAAAGACACTTTGGGGTATAAGAAGTGGGTCCTTCACCCCTAAAATCTTGTAACTGAAGCTCTGCCAGAAGAACTACTGTGCTGCTTAAAAGACTCAACTGGACTGCGGATCTGGAAGACCTGGTTTTGTTTTTGTTGCCCGGATGTCTGCTGCTCTCTGACTCTGCTGAAGGAGAGCTGAACCCTACCTTCCATCCAAATGATCTCCAAGGGCTTTTTGGTTTGCCTCCTGTTTCTTGAGACTTAGGCATCTCAAAGTCTCTACTCCAGCGCCTGTGCCTGGCTCACTGGAAGTGTCCCAGATACTTGCAACATGGATTGCGGCAGTAAAATCGACACATCACCTCAGAACCAGAGCTATGCCTCCAGAAATCCATGCATCAGACAGCGTATCACCACCACTGCATGGGTCCTGTAGCCAGGTGGCGCTCCATCTTGGTCAGCCTGAACTTTGACTTTGCCCAGTCCAGGGTGACCTAAAGGAACCTTTATAGCGCTACTTGATTTTAAGTGCTTTACTGAATATATTCCTTTAACATTCAATATCTCAACTTCTATACATTGGATTTTTGTCGTTTTGGTATTGTTTTGTTCAGACTATAATAATCTATTTTCCTACACCTGTGTGGAGTATTTTTGTGGTGTATTCATTGTGTTACTTTGTGTATATTGCACAAATACTTTACACTTTGCCTCTTTAGATAAGCCTGGCTGCTCTGTGCCAAGCTAGAGAGGCTGAGCACAGGTTTTCTTTTAGTGTGTATCTAGCTCACCCAGACTAGAGTGGTAATTCCTGCCTTGCCTGGGGGAATACTGCAGCTCAACCAGGAATCTCATTTCTAACACTGTCTTAATGTGCTTGCGGAATATGTACTAGATGATTCATACTTTACCAAACTACAGAAAAACTAGAAGCAGAATTAGGTTTGAGAAATAGTTTGCCACTCCCTCATCTTCTTTCATTGTGCTCATATGTAAAATAAGCTGTAGGAATGGGCAAAAGTGCTCCTGGAAGCGAAGGGGTTTCTGAAGGAACTGCCCTCTTGCGTGCTCACAGAAGACAAGCACTCCATTTTGTTCAGGCAGTCCCAAGTGCACATGGCTAAATACACACTAATAAACCTGTCACTAGCCCTTAATCATGTCACTTCTGAGTTAGCTGGATGTTGTTGCCATATTGCGATTAATAAGAGACACGCGGCTTGCAAACCATGAGGCTCCGTTGTGCTGGCTTGGCGCCACACTCTGAGATGAGCACTCGCTGGTGGTCACTTCAATTGTGTTTTTCTGTTATAAGAGAATGATTCACTTCTGTTACCATCAACAGTCCAAAGCAGGCTAAAAACAGTAAACATCTGAAAAATGCTGTGGGCTAATTCACAAAATGACACACTGGGCAGTTAGTCCCTGTAGGGAGAGTACCTAAATGAGGCAATGGTTAAATAGGAGTTACCCAAAGGCCCTTTCTATATATCAAGTGTGGTGTGGCATGTTCCAACAAAAGGTCTTTTCAGACAGCTAATCTGTTTGCAGTCAATCTAAAAAGAGTTTTAAGAGATTTCCTTTGGAGTGATAAACCTCCATGGGGACATTGTAAATTTATGTTGGAAACAATATTCAAATGTTTGTTTATCCGGTCACCACAGTCAGTATATGGTTGGCTCGCTGTGTTTTCAGTAGGTTTTCAAATAGCATTCTACAAAAAAATAAAATAAATAACTATAAAAATGTTTCAAAATAATGAACCATTTAACACTGTAGGTGATTCCTCACAACAGAAGATGAGAGTAAATAACGACGATAGTTCTCTCACATTCCAAGTAACCAGGCCAATTGGTGCTGCAGTAAACTTAGGGGCATATTACCAAGGAACAGGGAAAATTAACGCTAAGGGCGCTTAGCGTTAATTTTTTTAACGCCCGCTATCGCTGGATTATATCGCCTGGTTATCGCGTTATTAACAACTCTAACCGCCTAGGCGATAAAAAATCCAGCGATAGCGGCATTTTGGGAGGTTATCGCTGGTAATGCAGCGATAAAACTACAAGGATAGGGATATCCTTGTTGATAGCCCATGGTCGACTTAGCCATGTAATCCACCTCCCATTGGATTACATGGCTAAGTCTGAAAATTAGCAGACATAAAAAAGCAGCGTTAACCGTGGTTAGCGCTGCTTTTTTTGTCTCTAACAGGGTTAGCGTGAAGCTTGATAATATTTTGCTCTGGAACGCCCACTTTGCATCTCATTAGAGGTGCAAAGGGAGGCGTAGTGAAAAAGGGTGCTAACATGCGATTTTGCATGTTAGCACCCTGTTGTTGATAGGGCGATATTTTTATCTCCGCTTCTTTGGCTTTTAAAGCCAAAAAAGTGGAGATAAAGCCCTTGTTAATATGCCCCTTAGTCTCTGACAAGGTGGACGTTGTTATTAGAAAACGTAGGCAAGCCGCAGAGTTAGGAATGCTTGTGTGTGCAGGTTATCGGGAATGAATGGCACTGGAACCCCCCGCTAATGGATCAGTCTGGGTAAAATGAAGAGAACTCCAATAGGATAAGATTCTGTGACACCTTGGCGCCTGAACTGCTGTATTATCATAGATCTCTGTGACTGAAACTTAGGACATTTTTCCTTTGCTTGATGTGGTCCTACAGGACAATGTGCCACGTTGGTGTGGAAGAATACGGACGAGAGACGGAGAGGCAAAGTGGCTGCTGAGTCAGGCTGGTATTCTCAATGAGAGGAGAAAATTCACTTCAGCCTAATCTGCTGCTGGACCTTTTCATGCATCTCTTTTTTTAATTTGTTTTTTAATTTATTCCCAGACCTGGCCTTGCGTTTCTCTTTCTTTGTCTTCTTCAACAAGTTTAGAAAAAACATTGCTGCATCCAAGAGGTCCATCTGGAGCTATCCTAGGCAGCACAATAAAGTAAAACGAGCTGTTGAGCCCTCACACCCAATGTACGCCTCGAGCCCAACCAGCGATTCAAGTTTACAATGCTGAGTCTGTACTTGGCGATCCTCTGGGCTTTTACTGTGAGCATTAAGGAGGATGAGAATAAAATGCAAGACAACTAAAATGATAGGGAATCAGGAAGCCTTAGAGCATGAGAAGTCAACTTTAGGAAATCAGGCTTGCGAGTTTGGTTCCACATATTTACCGAAACATCACAATTTGAAGGGTTGCAAAAAAGAAGATCAATATTAAGGCAGTATCAAATGTAAGGTCAAAGTCGAACAATAACAGAAAGTCATTATTTATATTTGCTTTGTTCAGTTTCCATCAAAGGGTTGGTCAATAACAAAACTACAAGACAACCACAACAAGACACTGGAATAAGGATCGGCAGCAGTAGCATAGAATATATGATGTTACAACGCAAACAAATACAACACATGCCTTTACAATGCGGTTTTTACATCGCAACTACCATTACAACGCACGATTTTACAACTAATGCCATTACAAAGCATTTATAGAAACTGTCATTACAACCCACGCCATTACAATGCATGCCATTACAATGCATACCATTACAGCGCATAATACTTTTCAAGCAACAGTGGGGTAAGTGTTTGATAGTGTAGGGGTAAAAAGTACTATTCCCACTCCAGTTAGTGCAACAGCAGGGTAAGTGTTGGATAGTGTAAGGGGTCAAACTTACTATTCTCACTCCAGTGAGTGCAACAGTAGGGTAAATGTTGGATAGTGTAGGGGTAAAAATACTATCCCCATTTATCCCAAAACCCATACCCACCCTAAAACTAAAAAATCCCCATTACTTACCTTATAATGCGTTGTAATGGCATGTGTTGCAATGGTATGCGTTGTAAAGGCATGCATTGTAGTGACATGCATTGTAATGGCATGCGATGTTAAGACAGTTGTGTTGTAAAGGTAGTGCATTGTAATGACTGCGTTGTAATGGTTGTTTTCCATAGCATGCCACAGGCCCCTGAAGCCCCTCTTGTGACAGGGATTTCCCCAACACTTCAGGAAGCACGAAGTGTTTCAGGGGGCCCCCATTTAGCCCAAAGCCAGTAAGTATTTGTGAGATATAAATAATTCAGGGGCGAGGCTGAACTGGCTGTAGCAGTCATCGACTGTTTCCACAGGGAGGGTGGAAGGATGAGAGCCTGTTTTGCAATGGTGGGGGTCAGTTTTGGAGCAGTGCTGCAACATCGGCTACCAGTAACAAAAGCAGCCACCAGGGGGCTGCCCCATAAAACTTGCCTGGCCTGCTTTGGGTTCCCAGTCCAGCCCTGCACAGGGGCTCCTAATTACATTCTGTGGCGGCGCGACATCATTTCGCGTTATGCCTCTGATTGGCAGCATTTGGAGAATCGTTTGTGCTTGCTTCAGCTGCTTCTGCCGGTACAGAACTCAGAGAGTCTTTACTGTGCAGTGTGGTGGAGCAAGTGTTGATGTGCAAATAGTGCGGATTACTAAGAGAGATGGACATTTTTTGTCCTACAATCAATAGTGAGTACCAGTGCCATTTCTCTATTTGTTTGACTGCCTGGAGTATATTCCATTAATTTTAAACAGCAATTTCCCCAGAAACCACACTTTATTATAGGATTCTTTGTACAAGTGCCTTGAGGATACTGCTAAGGAACATTCAAAGCCTACTAAATATAGAGTAGACAGACAGACAGGCATAATATCTATATTCGATTGCCAAAATAATCATAAAAACATAGTTTAAAAACGGTTACATCTGTCCACATTACTGTAACGGTAACAGCTTTACATATAAGTGGGGTACTCAATATCTTAAAAAGTAGAGTGCAAGTTCACATTTAAAGAACCAGTTACTCATAAGAACAGGAATTAAGAATTCTCTGTTAACATGTTTAGAGAACATACAGAAAAATGCAAAGTGCAAAAGTGTTTGGGGTGGTTTCATGACATAGGCATATTAAATAGCAGCTCACTTAAATAGTATCAAAGAAAAACGTAGGAGCCACGGATAGTGCTGTGACCAAATCTTGTAAAACACAATCTCTCACATGGGTTTATGACAAGGCTCATATATGAAACAAGTTCCACTGTGGTTTGAATTATAACATAGTCACATACGGTTATTTCATTCAACTAATCCTCCTCCCAGTAGAGTGTTGAATCAAGCTTGGTGTATGGGCCATCTGTGACCAACCTAGGCTGGAGAGGGTGGAAAATGGTTTCCAAAAGAGAATGCTAACTGTACCCAAATCCACTAGTAACTTTATATGTCATACCAAAGTTGGGTTAGGGTACATAAATGAGATAGTTAAGCTACAATCTGCCAAGTGGTGCTGATTCCAGTTCTTGACCTTTGGAGGTGGATTTGCTGCGTCAGTGACTGAAAATACTTGCATTGCCCTTCAGTGCCCTTATTTCCCGCCGCAAGTCTGCCATGCAGTTAAAAAAATAATGTATTGCCACGGTGTGGCCGAAGAATCGACACAGCCCCTGTTCAGACAGCTCCAAGATCACTTCAGCCCAAGTCCGGAGCACCGTGTTCCGACATCTGGGTCCCCCGCTCCGATTTTGACGCAGGCCCTGCTGTGCGGCTGAAGGAATCGATGCATCACCTGTTTGTGGCTGTGAAAATTGACACAGTACCTGTGTTGCCTCCACATCGAACCAGCGTGCCTGCATTTTAAACGCATCACACCTGTGCACTGTTTCCAGCAATGCCGTAAGGAGCCTAGGCTGCATGTTCAGAATTCAACGCTTCTCCTCGCAGTAAGGAATCACCACAACCCTTTTGCATGCAGCAAAACTGACGCATCCATTCCCCTGGGACTCAAGAATCATCAACGCTTCACTGGTGTTTTCCGATGTTTTTCATCTCAAATATTGCTGCATCAAAGGTAATTAGTGCTAAAATTGACGCATCCATAGAGTTCAATGGACAAACTTGCATAAACCTTTAAAAAGTGATATCTTTGCTTTTGCATGTTGGATTTTTGTCGTTTTGGTCTTGTTTGGTTTAGATAAAGATTGGTTATTTTTCTAAACTGGTGTGGTGTCCATTTATACTTTTTTTTACCATGTTACTGTGTGTTTTATATACAAATGCTTTACACATTGCCTCTGAGATAGGCATGGCTGCTCATACCAAGCTACCAAGGGGGTGAGCAGGGGTTATCTTGAGTGTTTAACTCCCTTAGCCTGACTAGAAGGAAGGGTCCCCACTTGAACAGGGTGCATACTTCTGCCCACTAGTGACCCCCAATTGTAACTCCCATATAAGTACATCCCTCGGTACTGAGCCCTATCAAACCTGGGTTAATAACACACATCACAGGTTTCTGCTAACTAGGCTGAGACTCAACACACACATTTTCTTGTTCCTTTACACAAGCAGGACGTGTAGACTGCGAATTTACCTCCCTGTCCCTGTTATGGTTGTTCACCACAAAGCACGTTGCACCTTATCCTTTTCTGCAAGTATTATTCTTTGTTAAGGAAAATGTTAATACGGCCTTTTTTAAAGCAGGCTAATTTTAGGCAATGTAGGGCTGCAATGGAATTTTTACAATCAGTGCTAACAGCATGACATACGCTTAAGGTCTGCAACTGTTCTGTAAATTAATTTTTTAATTTATGCCATTTGTTTATGAACTGGGTATTTTAATATTTTTTTTTCTTCTTTTATGGTCATTAGATGAGCAAAGAAAGAATAATGATTGATTGATTGAGTGTTGTGTTTATTTTGTCAGGTTGAAATGACAGTTTCAAACTGCACTTGAACAGGCTGCAATGTTAGGCCTAAGATATGTTTAAAGGGCTACCTAAGTGGATGATACACTCAGTCTGCAGACACACTAGTAGCATTTAATTTACAGGCCCTAGCCACATGTAGTACCACTTTAGTAGGGACTTGTACGTAAATAAAATATGCCAGTGGGGGATAAGCCAATGTTACCATCTTATAAGGAGTGAGCACATGCACTTTAGCACTGGTTAGCAGTGGTAAAGTGTGCAGAATGCTAAGGCCAGCAAGAACGAGATCAGAAATTGGAGGCGAATGCAAAATGTTTGGGGAATGTTCACCCTAAAACTGATAGGTCTAACAGGTGCGGGGACACTAAGCTTCTCCTTTACCCATGCTATTTTTCTCCATGTTATCTGTTGGGTGCTGGCAAATAAGTCTGGCCTTTCCATGCATCAGTCACCAATTTTCTATACTCTAGCCAGGGTATTTTTAGTCCATGGTTGCAGTCCTCTATTGTGTGGCGATTTAAGGAGGTATGGGCATTGGATCAAATGAACGTCCATGATAGCATCAAGGCTAATTTCAAACAGTCCTCCACATAACTCAGTCCTAATTCTTCATGTAAGAAGCAATGGACACAATTAGGTGGTAGCCCCAATAGTCATCTATAAAAACAATTTTCTTCTGTCTCGAGGCTGTGTCACCTAAGGTATCCCCAAATATGTTATGGCTAGGAGACATTTTTGATTGTAGACTACTATAAGGGGCACAAATTGTTTCTTCCTGATCCTCTGGGCAAAGTACAAAGTGTGGCGATTACTTGGTTAAATCTCAGGCACCTAATTAATAGGAAATTCGATCATGAGCTGGAAGAATAAAAGGTGGTTCCTAAATCAGAAAAATCGACTACCTTTGCAATATTTTGACCCTAAACAAAGATAGGTCTGGGCTTGCTATTAACTCTACATATAATATATAACATGTCTTGATAAAATTGGTTTCCAAAGGTTTAGACGGTCCATAAATAATACCGTACTGTCAAATAGGGCATTAACACCGCCGGGCATTCTCCACATTAAAACATCATCATCTGCACCCATTACAACTGGAACTGGTTTTGAGTGCACCATTAGCATATTGTTGGATTGCAAAATTAAGAAAGAATTAAGATTTATGTACAATAAAACAAAATTCGTGCAAGAACACAGCTCTGGGGGACCCTATGCTCTAACTCAAATTAAATAGCACATTCCCCCCTTCTCCACATCATGCTGACAGCGTAACCCCACTATGTAATTTGCATTGAAAATCAATTAAAATCTGACCCAAACCCATGTTGGATAAACTACCTCAAAGCATTAACCTGTTAATTCAGTCGTAGGTGCTACTGAGGTCAGGTACATCTTATGGATTTTGTGGGCGCCGGGCCAAACGTATTTTGTGGGCCCCTGTTCGGAAGAACTTTAAATTTATGATTCAGTTTCAGCTTTTTCATGTCCTCTTTGACCAGGTCACCGACACCGCACAGCCACACTGCTCCACATTCTAAATGTGTTTTCCTCTAATGTTCAGGACTAGTGATGTGTGTTTTCAATATTCTAATAGCAGCTGCTCACCTACTATTGCAAATAATCACTGCCACCCACTGCCATTTCTCATATGTGATGTCCTGTTTAGATCTAAAAGGAACTTTTCTATGATTGTTGCATGGAGTTGAAAAACAAACATTTGTCTGCACAATGTCTATAATTGGCTCCCACACATCACTCGTATTAAATTTAAATTAATGCAAAGCAAAATGATATTTAAAACAAGCTATATTTAAGTATCATTCAAGGTCATCAGCACAAGACTGACTGGACAATAGAGCCTATCTATGGGGGGGGAGGGGGCATGAAAGGCTGGTGCCCTGGGCCACAGCCCACTTTGCCCATCCCTTAAAATGTCTCTGACTGAGGTCCTTAAATGATAAAAAACAGTTGCCCCGTATAGCCGTTTAGCCAACGTATATTTGCTGGTTAATAGGTAGAGTTTAAGACATTGTTCATGGGTGCCTAATGCAGTTCTAATCCCATATTGTACTACAGATACAAAGTTAATTGCTTCCGCCCATTTCGTAACACTATGCAAGACAACCTGGCAAACCACTTTGACCACTGAGTCTACAAAGAAATGTGCCTGTAACAGCATCCGTCTTCTCTATTGCCTTTTTTAAACACTTTGATGTGCATCCGGGGCCACTAACTCTGTGCAGCTCAAGTCAGGGACCCTGTCTGAATGAATATTGGATGACCTCTGTGACGGTGCTCTTGAGGTCATCGACGCCATGTGCATGTGGCCCGGCGCTGTCCGCTGCCTCCAGCCTCAACTGCGGACCACCAGGGCTCACACATCAACTCGAGTTCTGACCGGCCCGGAAGTCGTATCACCCCAGGAGGCACACGCCACCATCGCCAGGGCCAACTCAAACCACCATCTGCCAGAGTCGAAACAGTGGTACTTTACCTACTGTTGCTCAGGTTGGAGTGAAAATAGTAAATAGAATAGTAAATCTGAACTCTTCAAAGTCCGAAACAGTGGTACTGGCAGACTAACGGAGTTGCTCAGACCTGTCGTGGATGCCATCATCTGCCTGATCCCCTGCTCAGCACTCCAGGTGCCACTGACTCAGTGCACTGCAACCCATGGACCGTTACTGATTGAGTTTTGTGCTGTGGAGAGGTTGCACAGCAATGTCACCTCAGGCAGTGTGGGAGACCTGGGACGTTGATGAGGAAGTTGATGCAAGTCTAACACATCCCACTGCAGCTGCAGCAGGAATGACCCGAAGGGACACAATCCTAGACATTTTCTTCACATGAGCGCGCTCATCTCTAGTACCCCAACCTCATTGCACTGCAACTCACGGACACTTCTGTTTGTATGTTGGGTGACCTCTGTACTTGCTCCCGCCCCCTCCATGTTGCTCAGCGGTTGACTCTGTTATGCATGTGTTTTCTGTTTCCATTGCACTGGTGTCCACCATTCAAGTTGTTGCAAGGACCAATCGCTGGCTTATACTCACGATGGGTGTGAGTTCCAAATTGAGTTCCAACACGATTTTGACATGATTATTAATTTTCTTTTTCCAGACAATCTACTGGATTCTAATTCGTAGGTGAGTGCAATAGGCCTCATTGCATGTCTGGGTTTGCATGCAGCACATGTTCAAACTTGAGTCAGGGAAACCATCTACTACAATAGACAGCCCTGAAGAAGGCCCCAGACCCGTGTGGGCTCGATGCGCGGGCCGAAACATGTTGGCATATGAAGCGGGTACATTTGAAACAATAATTTCAAAATAACCCCATTATAATATCATTTTTATCTTGTACCCCAGGTACCCCAAGAATAAAGTTTCGGAACAGGGGTATACCTGGAGGTATTTTTAGTATTCATAACTGAACTGGTTCCCTGCATAACCAGATAAAAATGTATATAAGAACTCCCATTTCATCTTTTGGTTGAGTCCGCCCAGGTAGTACCACCTTACCTGGGTGTGGAAAGACGCCAATGATGAAGCATGTCACTATTCAGTGAGTGAGGCGTCTCTTCCAATATCTTTGGATATCCCATCTTTTGCCATGGTTATGTCTAACGAGAACATCTGTTATACAGGTCGATCCGGGCCAATTCACAATTGACCCAAGATACCTATTGAACCGACACCGGGGATATAGGCATCAGCAGTTGCTTCTGTGATATTCTTTTTTTTTTTTTTTTTTATACTCACCCCACACACATCCAGCACAGGCGTCACTGTACATGTGGCCCTGCCAATAAAGGGGCCGGGCGCACGTGCCTGTAGCCAGTTCAACATGAAATATGCATGTGTCCCTGTGGTCTTGTATGCATGAGGGCCCTGGGCCCTACGACAGTATATTGTGCTTTGTACAGCGGATGCAGATATGTCACCACAGGCAGCGGGTAAGAGCATCGACATGTAGCTTTGTTGTCACCCACTCAATTTGTAAGGGGAGTGGACTGACTGGGCCCTCGTACGCAGAGTCACCGTGGCTGTGTAACTGATATGTGCGTGCCCCTGGGTGTGGTTCTGTACTGGGAATGTACATCTACATGTGTCTCTGTCGTAGTGTGGGTCTCCTTTGTGGGGTGTAGGTGGTCTGTGATGGGATTTAAACACCCCGTATGTGATGTAGTTTGGCTTCCATGAGCTCTGAGCCCACCCGCACATGTTCAGACACCTCCTTTTGGCATTCTGACACCTGGCATTGGAATGCGATGTGTGCCTCGGTGAAGTGTTGGGAGCCAGCCATGGTGGCAGGTGCTTCCTGCTGTGTGGTCTGTACAGGGACTGGGGTCTCCTCTATGTAACTTGACTGCCCTGCTCCCGGGGGTGGGTTGCCTGAGAGGTCCATGAGCTGTTGTAGGGCGTCGGTGTCGAAGGTGTGGAGGTCGTCTCCGGCATCTGTGATGGGTTGTCTGGTCGGACCTGCTGGAGGTGTTTATTTTCCCTCTGCAATGTGAAGGGAAGATGCATGTTGACATTGTGTTGACATGTATGTTGGCGCATTGTTCTTGTTGACATGCAGACTGTGTGACAATGTACATTGTGATTGTTTGGGCGGTGCTGGCAATTTGAGGGGGAGAGTGGACATTTGGACTACATGACGGATGTGAGGTTGTACTTGTACATATGCATCTCACAGTTCCCTGCTGTGTTAGATGTTATTGGCTTGTTTCTGTTCATGAGCGGACCCAGTTGTGTCCCCTGTTCTGCAGTGTTGGTGTTGCACTTTGTGCTACATTGTCATGGGATGTGCTGTGATTGCTATGTGTGTGTGCTGCAGTGTGCCACGGGGATGAGGGACATGATGCTGGGTCATTGTGGGTGTGCAGTGTGCTATACTTACCTGTGCATGTGTGCCATTGTGCCCGTCCCCCAGTCCCTGCTCTTTACTCACCCTGTTGTTGTTGTGTCAGGTCCTCTCGAGCTGTGTCCGTACTCCCACCTCCTTGCACCGTCTCCACCCTGATGACTGGCCTCCATTTCCTCCAGCTTCTCCTGTGGCGCAGGACTCCCACCTCCTGTCACCATTGCTGCCTTCCTGTTGGCGGCGTCTTTGTGCCTGGTTTAGGTTTTCACATCATGCCAGCGCCTCTTGGCCTCCTCCATTGGCCTCCTCGACACTCCGGCTGCATTCAAGGTAGTCTGATTGTGGGTCAGTTGATGGTAGTGTTCTGTTATCTCCGTGACGCCGGTCTTATTTTTCTGCAGACTGCACCCCGTCTTCCTCTACCTCTTCTCCCTGGCCATCCCCGACCCCCTTGTACCTTGCTGGTGGTCTGTGGGGCTTGTGGGGTTCACGTTGACCTCTGCGCTCGGTCAGGGTGCATCCATGCTGCTGCGCACTTTGGATTGTTTCTGGTGTGTTTTTCTTGTTCTGCCTTTATAGTGCATTTTCCCGCCAGACGCGTGGGATTTGCAGGCCTGCCGCTGTTTTTTGCTGCTTTTTGTATCGCGCTTGGCCTCATCGCAGCTTTTTTTGCGTTCGTGTTTTGCATTTTTGCGGCATGGCGTTGGTTTTAACGCGGCCATTTGACGAATTATGTGGTGACTATCGCATGGTACCGCCATTTTGTGAATACTTGGTTAACACGGCGTAAGTTTTCCGCGATGGACTGCGATGTTGAAGGTTGCGTTAAGTAACTTTTGCGATGGTTATCACACGTTCTTGAGAATATCCCCCTTTGTGTTTTACCTCATAGTTACTATTCCTACTCCAACCTGAGCAACAGTAGGCAAAGTGTTGGACTATAAATTGGTCAGGTTTGCTATTCCAACTCCTTCATAAACAACAATATGGTAAAGTGTTGGATTTTGAAGGGGTAAACACAAGTATTCCTACTCCAGAGTAAGCAAAAGTATAGAAAAAGTAAAACGTTTGAAACTTCATACCTAATTTTGCCTAACCTATATTACTACCAGATAAATTACAAATAGATTACAAATAAACCTAAAATATATTTCCATAAACCTATAAAAATATATTTTTGACATTATATAATTTATATAAATTCTTTACAACAAAAAATACAAAGTTAACATATACAATTATACATACAACTATATATGCCTTTTTTGTTTTGTGCGTGACGCATCCAAGGTGCTTTGTGTGAACATTGTTGCATCTGAAATTTGCTTTGAACTGAACTATTTCTACCATTTGAAAATCATATTTTTATTACTGTATTATGAATTTTTGTCATTTTGGTCTTGATTGGTTTAGATAAAGATGACTTATTTTTCTAAAATGGTGTGGCGTCCATTTGTAGTGTTTTCACTGTATTACTGTATGTGTTCACAAATGCTTTACACACTGCCTCTGAGATAAGCCTGTCTGCTCGTGCCAAGCTCCCAAAGGGGTGAGCAGGGGTGCAGGGGTTATTTTAGAAGTGTATCTCCCTTACCCTGACCAGGAAGAAGGGTCCCTACTTGGACAAAGGTACCTACCTCTGCCAACAAG
Source organism: Triturus cristatus (assembly GCF_964204655.1). Classification (NCBI taxonomy): domain Eukaryota; kingdom Metazoa; phylum Chordata; class Amphibia; order Caudata; family Salamandridae; genus Triturus; species Triturus cristatus. The sequence continues at coordinate 256,393,818 of NC_140593.1, read as the reverse complement.
AGACTCCCATTTCTAACACTCACCATACACAGAGAATGGTCACAATGAATTTTCTACATAATCACCCTTCATACACACAGTCAGCAAGCACATGGAATGTCATACGAAATGTCTGAAGACTTAACAACAAAGTAGAACGGTACAATTTTCAGGGTCAGTCGAAGACAGTACTTTCTGACACAGAAAACTATTCACGATGCCAAAACCTCTTTAGGTTATCAACCCAGGACATGTCAGTTCTGAGGGCACACTAAGTGCAGGGTAAGAATGGGAAAGAACACAGGCTCAGGTACCAAAATAAAAGTGGCTCCTATTAGTGAATGAGATAGCTAAAAAAAAGTGACCCACCTTTGGAAATCAAGGCAGTTCTGAACTTGCAAAGACAAGCTGTATATTGTTTTGCAAGGTATGATAGAATGTATGCCTTAGTGATTTCTGCAGCCAATGATGTTGGTAATATCTGAAAAATCAACAGTAAAAACTGGCCCACCAGAACATAGAACATGCTGACAAATAGCCAAAAAACTATCCTAGACACAGATCTTTTGGACCAGCACTTCTGATACTGCCAGATTGCCCAATTGGCCAGTACAACCCTGGCTTGGTGAGACCCATCTAGTTCAGAGAACAGACTCATGACTTTGACATTATCATGAACAGGCCTAGACAGTAGCACACACAATGTGTATTAGCAGAGGCATCAAAAAGTCAGGGTACCAGTTTCGTTTGCAATTAGGGCTATCTGAGCAGGGTTATATAGCTGTATATCCTGGAGTGGGCATTCCATTCCCAATGAAACTCAAGGCTGCAGATGAACTTAACTTTAATGTATCTCTTACAATCACCCTACACCTGGTTTGGTCTTGCCCTAAACATGCTCTATTCACAATGTTTAGTATGTGCGAAACCTTTCCCTTTCAAAGATCCTTCTTCTTTTCTTAATAGGCTTTGCAACTCACAACTACCACCAAAGCATGGGTGCCAACTTTTGTGGGAGACTGGGGCTTGAGCACCAGCAATATTTCAGTGATTTCAGCTAAGGTTCTCTAACGCCTAGACTCTGCAAAGGAACAGAGGTAGCAACATTGATGCTTTGTATTCATATTGCAATTTCAGACATGTTCAGGTGCTTCTGCTGCTGATTGACTGTGAAACCAATGGAGGGGTGGTTGTTACAGCTGGTGTTAAGACATAGGGCCAACGTGCCATGCTGGCTCTTATCGTGGTTGGCAGTAAAGGTTTTTAGCAGCCCCATTGTTTTAAATCAGTTTGAAGGTTTGCCCATTAGCATTAGAATTCTAACTTCTGTACATGAAATGAAAACTCCTCCCTTTCACTAATGTACTGCTTAACCTTTGATTACCTTCAATAATAAACGGCAACAATCACAAACTGAAACTTCATTTTTTAAACCTTGATATAGCTGCAAAGCGGCTAATTGTTTTGTGTGAACCTTCAGCCAGGCCTGTCCTACAGGGTGACGTACAAGGTTTGTAGTTTTTTCAAATATTGTAAGTGGAGGCTAAAAATCCGAAAATGCAAAGACTGCACAAGGTTTGTGCATGATGTAAGACCACTTGGACATTATGGGGCATATTACCAAGATGCTTGTGCTGCCGATGCATCACATTTTAGCCGCAGTTGCAGCGCACTATCTGCTTTATATTTGCTAAGTGACACATTAGGCCCAATAAGCCACTTTTCTCAGTCCTGCAACATTTTTTTCGTGCACCACAACTGGCTGCATCAGGTTATATTAATCATATGCAAGGTAGGAGTACCCCCATAAGATCCAACGCAGAACTGCCACATCTATAATTACAAGTATTTGGGAAAGTGACGCAACGTGGGCAAATGATGCGCCGAGTCAAAAATGCATCGAAATCCCTGCGCATTGGCAAACCCGGTGTTAAAATGATGCATCGGCATTGGTACATAAGCAGAACATACCCAGAACACTTTGATAAGCTCAGCTACTCATACTGCAGCTTGGAGCAGGACGAAGACAACAACGACCCCCACCACCACCACCTCCACCATCACCACAGAGGCAGCGCAGGAGAAGGGAGAGAACAAACTATCACAGGATTCCCCTCATTGACCTCTGGTAGGAGGAGGTCATCACTCATTACAGGCTCAGGAGGGAGTCCATTGCCCTGCTCCTGTACCAGATTGCACCAAAGCTGCAGAAAACATTCCAGAGGTGCAGCAACATCCCTCTGCAGGCCAAGCTGATTGGAGTACTACACATGCTGGCATCTGGATCATTCCAACCCACCTCAGCCAGAGTGACTGGAATATCCCAACCATCCTTCTCGGCATTCCTACCCTCTGTACTAGATGCCATCACAAGCCTCACACCCCAGTACCTCTTGTTCCCCAGCACACAGCAGAAACAACTTGAAAACAAGCAAGGATTCCATGTCATTGATGGATTCCTTCATGTGTTGGGGGCAATGGACTACATACATGTGCAACCTGTGCCTCCTGCAACTAAATCCCACCTGTACCGCAATAGGAAGCACACAGGCCATCGACATGCAGGGAATAGTGGACCATCTGGGGATGTTTATCAATGTGAGGAAGTCCTCATGATGCATACATCTTCAGATATTCCATCATAAAAGAGCTCTTGCAGAATGGGACATATGGGAATGGCCTACTGGTTTCTAAATACAGCTCAAGCAAATGACGGACCTCATGACAATAAATTAGTCAGATAATATAGTCAAATTTTGTGTTGGGATAGTAAGACATGTGCATACGTAGCAGGTGTGGGCCTCATACTTACACCATACTACATGGAACACAGGTGCAATACAGCCCTCCAAGTCACACATGTTCAGACCTGTTAGGCCACTGTGAGCATCATGTACAAGAGGCCTGTGCTGCTGTAGCATACATTTACATGATGCTCTGGTGGAGCAGTTCTCTCAATCATATCTATGAGGCAACGCATAGTCACCCTGTGTGCCCTTGCATTGCCTCATAGATATTGACTATGGCAAGGAAGTGCAAAGTGCTGTGTTGCCTTACTCCACATCAAAGATGTTGTTTCATAAGTCTTATGGTGGGTTTCTCAATGCCACACCAACGTTTTTGACCCATTCCCTTAATTAATAGGACCTGGGAAACTGGAAATATGTCAAACATGTGTGCCTCCCAAATCGATGTGTAACGACGGAGAAATAACTTCATTTATGCTCATTAACTCCTTCTATGTGTGCTGCATTCTGCAATACACATACAAAGAGGGAAGAAGGCTTCATTGTTTGTTTTTGGGTAGGAAGGTGTCCCTTACTGCATAAAAGCAATTGAGTCCACAACGGAGATACACCTGAACCATGGTGCAAGGGTACAAGTGTTGGCGCTAGTCACCAATCTGGGATCTTGCACTTGCAGAAGGAAATCCAATACACAGTATGTAATTAATATGGCACATTCTTGCCCTTTTCTTTTGGTGCAAGGCACCACAACTAAGTGACTCCCTGTGATGGCCTGTGGCAACAGCCAGTAAATTAGGCCCTCTGTGTGTTTCTAAATGGTGGAAAGATCCTTAGCAATGCAACACTATGTAAAATGCTGTGTCACAATACCGTTTTGAATGGAGGGCCTCCATATCTTGTTGTCTGTATGTCCATGTATCAACCAGAATCCCGCTAGCAGAGACGCTATGCATCCAACACGGAGTCTACTTCTGACCCATTTGAATAAAGGCAGTAGTACCTTCCAAAGTGGGATATCGCACCGGATCTAATCAATAAGGCTGCGGCTTTTTTTTTTTTAATCATTTGAAAATATCAAAGTTTCTCGGGGTGAAGGAAATCTGTACCCACCGTCATTTCTTAATATCTGCTTTTAACCAAATAAAGACAACGACCTAGAAAATCTAAGGAAAATATTGGCCTTTCATGGGATGAAGTAAATCTATACTCCTTTGGTCTTTTAAAAATTTAAGAAAATGAAGCCATACAATTTATGTCTATTGGTCTGATTTAAAGAGCATTTTGTTTTTATGTTGTGAGTCCTGAAGAAGGTGTCTTTAATTACAAGATACATCGAAATACGTCGACAAGAGGACACAATGAATTTGTTTTAATAGAATTATGTTTTTAATATGATGATATGTTTTGAGCTTTATGAAAAATTCATTTGATTAATGTCAACAATTGCTTAAAGAATCACTGTAGAAGATATCTTCAAATGTGTGTTTATAAAAAATTATACAATGATTTGTAATGTAAAGTGTTTTTAAACAGATATCATACGGCTTAAATTTTGATAAAGGTACAAATAATAAAATAATAAGAATATACATTCAGATTACGTGTTGCTAAATCTAAAATTTATACATCAAAAATTTATTTCCTTTTTCTTTGGTTCACTGTAGCATATATATAATCTCACTATAGGAGCAGTTAACAACACAAAAGGGAAATCTTTCCTTTGAATGTCCACAGGTAACTCCTCTGTTCATGAGGAATATCATGTACCCAATACCTGTGAAAATGAAAAATGTTTCAAACATTTTGCCCTCACAAGGTCATTTTTGCAATGGAAAATTACAATAGTAATCATATATACTCCCCTGCCATACAATGTGCGCTCCATTTTGTGCCACACAAACGTACTCCATCAGTCCTCCAAGGGTACTGACTATGCAGCAAGGTAGAACCTGATGCACATTTACACCTCACAGGACATGCAGCCACACATCCACCATACATATAATGTGCCTGTCTTGTTGCAATGCTGCCCATTGTCTGTCATTGCAGGCTGCAAACTCAGGACACTGCATCATGTTGAAATATATGTCTTACACTGTCCTCAATCAGTGAGGAAGGGCAGTTCTGAGAGTTGACCAGTTGCACTCTGCAATGCAAGAAACCCACATATCTCCCCCCGTGTGTACTGTCAGCACAGTGGACACAGTTCACTGCCATGTGTAAAATATCATCCCACAATGACATGCACTCACTAATCTCTCCATGGCAGTAGCCAAAGAACAACCGTGACTACTACTGTCACAATTAAATATGTGTGAATGATTGTGAGAACACCAATCTTCCCTGCCTACATTTGGTAAAGTCTGACATGTTTTACTTCAGGAGTGTGAGAGAAGTGTTGCCTTAATAGACAACTGACTGTCCATACTAGAAAAGATTCACCAAATTCATGGCATTGGTAATCCCAAGTATTAGATATGGGAAGTGTATCACACAGGCCAGTATACTTGTATGTGTAGTACAGTGTCAGTCATACCAAAAATGAAAGTGCATGTTTGCCAAACAATATCAGGACACATACCATACTGTTTGTATGAGTCATTCAGAACACAACAGAATGTACATGAATGTGGGCACATCAACTATCATGACCATTGACTGATTCTTCCCCTCCTGTCTTTTCAGTTGACCAAGAATATGGTCTGCAGCCATGGGTCATGACCCCACATGCACATCCCCAGACGGATGCCCAGCGGAAGTACAACCAGGCTTGTAGCAGGACCAGGTCCACAGTGGAGCGGACTTTTGGAATCCTTAATTCACGCTTTCACTGTCTCGACATGTCCAGGGAGAGTTTGTTGTACTCTCCCCCTATGGTATGTAAAGTCATGATAGTGTGCTGCATTTTGCATAACATATGTGTGTGGACCTGTGCCCCATGGCACAAGGGAATTGAGGGCCATGAAGACCCAGGAGATGATGATGAGGAAGATGAGGACCAAGAGCAACATGTGCCTTCACTTTCTGGGACACGGCAGAGAGACCGAATTGTGCAGCATTTCTTTGCAGATACATGAGCCACATCAAGGAATGACAAATATATGGTCTAAATGAAAAAATGTGTATTAAAAACACAAATAATATATAAACACTACCAATGTGTAAGCAATCTTTCTTTATAGTTACTGTACATATCAAAACCCTCACATCACACATGCTAGTAATTGGCATTCAACAAAGGAATGCAGCAATGTGTAAAAAACAGCGCTGGACTACATCTTGTAAATAAAAAAATGTGTGCATGTCAACAACCTGTGCCAAATGCTTGTACATTGGGAAGACAGAAACCTAATAAAGATAGCAGTTTAGAACAGTTTAGACAGGTTATGATAATGTGTTCTGTTGCAGAGTGATGACTGTCAGACATCCAACCATAATCAAAATGGTGTGCTAAAGTAAATAGTGTGCAACGACTGTGTGTGTGTTTGTCATACAGCTAGCCATTTGTACAGCCTCATACGTGTGGAAGATAGTGGAGTTTACTCTTCGTCTGATGACTGTGAAGTGAGGCACATAATATGTGCATGAGAACACAATCCAACCCCTTAAAGAAAACAGAATCCTGGACCCTTCCCAGTCAGTGTTCCGCAGCAACCACAGCACCGAAACCGCCCTCATCGCCACCACCAATGACATCAGGACCCTGCTGGACAACGGTGAGTCCGCCTCCCCCCATTCTGATCCGAAGCCTCCGAGATCATCTGCAGCGTACCCCAGGGATTCTCCCTCAGCCCGACACTGTTCAACATTTACATGGCCCCGCTCGCACATGTCGCCCGACAGCACGACCTCAACATAATCTCCTATGCCGATGACACCCAACTTATCCTCTCCCTCACCAAGGACCCCACAACCGCCAAAGCCAACCTCCACGAAGGAATGAAGGCCATCGCCGACTGGATGAAGATCAGCCGTCTGAAGCTGAACTCGGACAAGACAGAGGTCCTCATCCTCGGCTCCAGCCCTTCAGCCTGGGATGACTCCTGGTGGCCGACGGCACTGGGGGCAGCCCCAACACCCACCGACCACGCACGCAACCTGGGAATCATCCTCGACTCAACGCTCTCAATGACCAAGCAAGTCAACGCCGTCTCCTCCTCCTGCTTCAACACCCTCCGCATGCTCCGCAAGATCTAAAGATGGATCCCGACAGATACAAGAAAGACAGTCACCCAGGCCCTCGTCAGCAGCAGACTCGACTACGGAAACGCCCTCTAGGCGGGAGCCCCGACCAAGCTCATCAAACGACTGCAATGCATCCAAAACGCCTCAGCAGGACTGATCCTCGACGTACCACGCCACGGCCACATCACCCCACCTGAGAAACCTGCACTGGCTCCCCGTCAACAAGAGGATATCCTTCAAGCTCCTCATCCACGCACAAAAGGCACTCCACAAGACCGGCCCAGCCTACCTCAACAGACGAATCTCCTTCTACATCCCCAACCGCCAGCTACGATCCACCGACCTCTCACCAGCCACCGTCCCGCGCATCCGAAGAACAACCACCGTCGGGAGATCCTTCTCCCACCTCGCCGCCAAGACATGGAACACCCTCCCACTGAGCCTACGACAGACCCAGGACCTGCTGACCTTCAGGAGGACACTCAAGACCTGGCTGTTCATTCAGTAGCGCCCCCCCAGTGCCTTGAGACACTCGCGGGTATGTAGTGCGCTTTACAAATGACTGATTGAGTGATTGACGACAGTCTACATATGCTACCTCAATTTCTACAGACACATATTATATCCATTGGGACATCTTATATCACACAAATAAAGGCTAAATACTCAACTGGGCCACTGGAAGGGCACCTACCTCGTATCAATGCAGCAACACTTGCCCCACTAGGCAAAGATACAATTGGAACAAGAAGCAATGTTCCCTACCATGTTGGTGTGTTGCACTCAGATACAAACAATGGGTATACCCCTATAGGTAAACCACATAGAGAAGCCATCACATCTCTTAGAGATGATGTAAAAATTACAATTAAACCAGCAGATAAGGGGGGTGGAGTTGTCATTTTTAATACTCTGGACCATGAACATAGAATTCTGGACCTTCTTAGGGTAGAAGAGCATTACTCCAGGGTCCCCATGCGATGTTGGACAGCATTAAAAGATAACATTACTGATTTACTAGTGTCAGTCAAGGATAATGAATTTATTACAGAGAGTAAATATACATTTTTAACCCTGAATGATGCTAAGATACCGGCCATATATGGCCTACCAAAAATACATAAGAGTCAGGGTAACCCTCCTCTTAGACCTATTGTTAGTTGCATTAGATCACCCCTTGAACCACTCAGCAAATATGTGGATAGATTTTTAAAGCCTGTAGTGCAACACCAGTGGTCTTACATTAAGGACTCTGTCCACATGATCAGCATCATAGAGGGGCTTATTTTCAATGACTGAATCCAAATACTGGTCACCCTTGATATTGAAGCCCTCTACACCAACATCCCCCAGGATGATACCATAGCCATTGTTGGGCACATCCTGTGGGATGTTGGAGTGAATAGAGGAGCCAATGTAGACTTCATTATTGAATGCACAAGATTGGTGCTCAAGGACAATATGTTCCTGTTTGAGGATGGCCTATATATCCAGAGGAAGGGGACCAGCATGGGGCCCACCTGTGCCCCAAGTCTGGCCTGCTCATATGTCGGCCAGTTTGAGGAAAAACATATTTTTAAAGAAGCTGCCTCCTTCTTCGAGAATGTCACCAACTGGCATAGGTTCATTGATGACATTTTGTTTATTTGGGAAGGCCCAGAGGAGCTTTTAAATGAATTTTTAATCTGGCTCAATTTGGGAGATGTTAATTTAAAGTTGATATACACAAATGGGGCCGCTCCTATCAGAATGACCTAAAAAACAACTGAGTAGTGTTATGTGACTGTGGACATCTCACTAAAAATTACGGACTGGCCTCACACACCACCTGGTGTCATGCTTCATCATCGGCCAGTCCTCGCCCTCTAAAAACTTGGTTTGATAGAGGGCGGGCATACACCTGACGACACGGATGCACTTCTAACTAAGTGGGACCCAAAGTGAATAAGTGAAATTAAAAGCCATTATAGTAACCTCATTCTCTATTTAATGGTTAAGGAAACTATAAGGTTTATAAAAACAAGTGTACGGCGCAATTGGGAAAAATTATTATCCCCTCGCCGTGTAGTCATTGGTCTGAAAGTGGGTCGACAAGTTTCTGCCTAATGTCAACAGAGGTACTCAGCATTCATCAGGACCTTAGTTTAATACCAAGAAACGGGCTCCACTCTTACCAAAATAATGGTTAAATGGATTCAGCGGTGGAGAGACCATGGTCACTCTCTGCTGCACCAGGGAGGAGTGCGGTACACAGCTAGGTGATCCCGCGGAGAACGCACCTTGATGAAAGTTTGACTACAGGGGTTCTCCTTTACTCCCCCTCCCATGGAGTATATGGAGTTTAGGCTGTAGGGTACTTTTCTGAGCCATATACATACAGCAGAGAGTGACCATGGTCTCTCCACCGCTGATTCCATTTAACCATTATTTTGGTAAGAGTGGAGCCCGTTTCTTGGTATTAAACTAAGGTCCTGATGAATGCCGAGTACCTCTGTTGACATTAGGCAGAAACATGTCGACCCACTTTCAGACCAATGACTACACGGCGAGGGGATAATAATTTTTCCCAATTGCGCCGTACACTTGTTTTTATAAACCTTATAGTTTCCTTAACCATTAAATAGAGAATGAGGTTACTATAATGGCTTTTAATTTCACTTATTCACTTTGGGTCCCACTTAGTTAGAAGTGCATCCCTGTCGTCAGGTGTATGCCCGCCCTCTATCAAACCAAGGTTTTAGAGGGCGAGGACTGACCGATGATGAAGCATGACACCAGGTGGTGTGTGAGGCCAGTCCGTAATTTTTTGTGAGATGTCCACAGTCACATAACACTACTCAGTTGTTTTTTAGGTCATTCTGATAGGAGCGGCCCCATTTGTGTATATCAAGTTGTGTTGGAGGCAGGCCGTCTCCTATTACCCTAACAAGCCTCTAGTTCCCTTCCCCAGCGAACCTGGGGTTAGTGTGCATTGTTAATTTAAAGTTCACAGCCCATTTCAGTAGGAGTTCGATTAGCTTTTTGGATCTGAACATCAAGAACGTAGGTGGCTAGTTGGAAGTGGAAATTTTTACGAAACCGTCGGATAAAAACACCTTATTGCACTATACTAGCTACCACCCAAAAGCCCAAAAAGACAATATACCTTTTGGTCAGTTCCTTCATCTTCGAAGGAACTGTTCCTCTTTAACAGACTTTTACAAACATTCGGAGAATTTGAAATTAAAACTGAAAGATAGGGGCTACCCAAAGAAATTAATAAATCATTCTTTTAAACTTGAGAGATATTACAATCGGAAAGCATGTTTATTAATCCCAATATGCAGAAACAAAAGAAGTAGATGACTAATAAGATAATATTTGTAAGTCAGTAGTCCAGCATTAGTAACAAGATAACAAACATCATTAACTCTAATTGGGCTATTCTAAATGACAAGGAGCAGACCGTTTTAGATCGCCCGATTTTTGCGTTTAAACGCAGTAACAATCTCCGGAAGGAATTAGTACACACATATAGAGAGACAGGTGAAATGAGACAACACACGATTGGGGGCACGAGAGAATAGGCAATCACAAATGCGGTAGTTGCGCTATTTGTGACCAGTGCATAGAAGGGAAATCAGTAGTTTATAATAATAAGATAATATGGGCTAAAATTTGAATAATTGTAAGATCAAAAATATAGTTTACCTTCTTATTTGCCCCTGCAATATGGGCTATGTAGGTGAGACAGGATGGGAATTGAGAACACGCCTGTCCGAACATAAGTTAGCAATAAGGAATCATAAGGAGAATGCCCCACTAGTGGATCATGCTATCAACGTAGATCATGTGTGCACTGATTTTAAATGTTGTATCATTGAGAGAATAACAGGGAGCAGAAGAGGTGGTGAGATCACTATCAAGCGTAAATTCCGCGAACAGTGGTATATATCCATTTTGGATACAGTCAGGAATGGTTCAAATTTGAAAGAAGACTGGGAGCACTTGATAGGTTGATACTATATCCATCTGGGATAGTGGTTGATACTAGCTGTAATAGTTTAGCGGTCCTCTATCACAATATAGGTGGGTGTTGGCCTCGCCATGGCAACGCGGATGTTGTACCGGCCGGCAGGCCGCGCTGCCATTGCTTGACCTGCCCACTCGATAGCCAGAGGGACTACATGTCCCATAACGCAGCTCTCTGAAAGGGCTCGGTGGCAACCGATAATCATTTAATAATAGAACATTCTAAATACGCTCATTATTGAGTCTTATTTAATTTGGGGGTTTACAAAAATCAATAAATAAAAATAAAAACATAAAGTAACATGCTAACTCGTTTTTTCGATCATGTAGGTATGTAGGTTTCCCCAAGAAATTTCTTCTATGTCTGTGGGAACCGATGACCATAGTATAAGCACATTGGTCTATCAATGTAGCACATTTTGATGACATCAGACGCCGAGTTAGCGTGCGTCACAGGTGCTATTTGTTGTCCCTTGACTGGGCTAATATTTAAGCATCAACATGAGATGATCTAGAACTTTGCTTATTGAGGACCTTCGCTGGATATCTGATTAGACACACACCTTTTTGAGGTAAGCCTGTACTTGACGTGGCTCATACGCTCTTTTCTTTATATTAGACAGTATTAAACGATTATTTAGGATACCATACTGCTGTCTTTTATTGTCACGGTCCCGTCATGGGGCCGATGGCAGTTTAGTCTCCTCAATGTATACGTATGGACCTATAATCCATGTACAATTTCCTCCGGTTGTTTTGCTTATATTTCTCAGGTTTTCCGTAACTGGGAACCGTGGTGTTTTTAACTGTCCGGACAACGTATATCTTAAAGAAAGGATTGTTGCCTGTACCTGCCACAAGCACTGACAGGTATGCGACTGAGTATATTATTAGATCGCAAGTATTATTTTGCGAAAACCTGTACATTATAGCATAATTTGGAGCGAGTCCTTGAACTCTTACAATATATTTATATATATATATTACCTACTGGCGGTCGCCAGTAGGTAGTTATAGTTAGGACCACGTTTCCATAGGAAAACCTCAACATTCTATTTTGAATAACTTTGGCGCCGGTCGACGAATCCTCGCGAATTTCTCAAAATAGGTGGGGCGCTACGCTCCGCTCCTACCCTGAAAGTCTCGGGGGGATTCGTCAAGCGGGGGCTGAGATAAAAGGGGGGTCCCAAAACGCGTTTTTCCCATGCATTTTTCCATAGGACCTTTAGAACGAGCTACAGCCCGAACGGCTGAACAGAATTACTAGAAATTTGGCAGAGAGGTAGTCCCTAGGTCAAGGAAGTGCCTTTTGTAGGTTTGGTGTAAATCTGTTCAGTAGATTCTGAGAAAATAGCCTTTAAATCAATATATATATCTGAGCCCGCTTACGGTACGCTTACCGTACGCTTACCGTACGCTTACCGTAAGCTTACGGTGGCGTGCGCGAGCGCGATTCTGATTGGCTCTTAGATCTTAGTAAACATTCGAATCGGCCGAAACCAGGAAGCGGCGTCCGCCATTTTGTCTCTCGCACTGAGTGTTGTTTATCAAACATGATGGCCAAAAACATGTTACGGGGCTGTTTTGACAACTCCCTCCCACATAGTCATGTTGAGGGAGTCCCCAAACATCCCCCAAGAGCAAAAACGGTTTTATTTTTTTTTCGGCAATTTCGCAGGGTACGCTTACCGTACGCTTACCGTACGCTTACCGTAAGCTTACCGTACGCTTACGGTAAAAAAATAAAAATAAAAAAAACACTATCCACACTTACCCCACCCCCTGTGCTTTTGGTGGCCGCAGGCCACCAAATGTGCAGGGCTTATTAATAGAGAAAAAAAACGTAATTTTGGCAACATGAAATTATAAAATCGAAATAAAAAAAACACTATCCACATTGACCTCACCCCCTGTGCTTTTGGTGGCCGAAGGCCACCAAATGTACAGGGCTTATTAAAGTTGATAAAAACCGTGCACGGAACGAACTGCATTAAGTGGGCGCGCACGCCACAAATGGCGTAAAGTAACTTAGCATTTAAAAAACCGTACAAATTCACTGAAAAAACCATAGGTTTCACACACGTTATAGTTAGGAAATAGCATTTAAAAAACCTTGCTAATTCACTGAAAAAACCATAGGTTTCACACATGTTATAGTTAGCTGGACATTTTACTGATAAAAAACCAATGAAATTCCCCCGTTATAGTTACTGTAGGCAACTATAACTCACGCAACCGTAATCCTCTGCTGATGACATATGTGTCTTTATGAAAAAAAAATATTTGTAATATATGTATAGCTAAAATTTAATGGAAGAAGATATGGGCAAATAAGTGTCTAAATACAGTATTAGCATCAGCAGAGGATTGCGGTCGCGTGAGTTATAGTTGCCTACAGTAACTATAACGGGGGAATTTCATTGGTTTTTTATCAGTAAAATGTCCAGCTAACTATAACATGTGTGAAACCTATGGTTTTTTCAGTGAATATATATATATATATTACCTACTGGCGGTCGCCAGTAGGTAGTTATAGTTAGGACCACGTTTCCATAGGAAATCCGCAACATTCTATTTTGAATAACTTTGGCGCCGGTTGACGAATCCTCGCGAATTTTTCAAAATAGGTGGGGCGCTCCGCTCCGCTCCTACCCTGAAAGTCTCGGGGGGATTCGTCAAGCGGGGGCTGAGATAAAAGGGGGGTCCCAAAACGCGTTTTTCCCATGCATTTTTCCATAGGTCCTTTAGACACAGCTACAGCCCGAACGGCTGAACAGAATTACTTGAAATGTGGCAGAGAGGTAGTCCTCAGGTCAAGGAAGTGCCTTTTGTAGGTTTGGTGTAAATCTGTTCAGTAGATTCTGAGAAAATAGCCTTTAAATCAATATATATATCTGTGGCAGCTTACGGTGCGCTTACCGTACGCGTACGGTGACGTGCGCGAGCGCGATTCTGATTGGCCCTTAGATCTTAGTAAACATTAGAATCGGTCAAAACCAGGAAGCGGCGGCCGCCATTTTCTCTCTCGCACTCTGACAGGGGGTTGAAAAACAAAGGGGAAAAACATGTAAAGGGGCTGTTTACACAGCTCCCAAGCACCTAGCCATGTCGAGGGAGTCCCCAACGATCCCCCAAGTTAAAAAAGGCAATTTTAATTTGTTCGAAAATTTCGCCGATTACGCTTACGGTACGCGTACAGTAATAAATAATAAAAAAAAAAAAACAATATCCACATTCTCCCCACCCCGTGTGCAAAAGGTGCCCGAAGGGCACCTTTTCTGCATTGCTTAATAGAGCTAAACCAAACATATATTTTACCTGTCACAACGATGCTCATCATATGTCCTCCATGTGCGCACAGTGCGCGAAGCGCATCGTGCGTTCATGGCCCATCTAGCGTGACGTGGGCACGCGGTGCGCGAAGCGCACTGCGTGCTCACTGTGCGCGCACGGTGCGTGAAGCGCACCGTGCGTGCACGGAACGAACTGCGTTGAGTGGGCGCGCACGCCACAAATGGCGTACAGTAACTTAGCATTTAAAAAAACGTACAAATTCACTGAAAAAACCATAGGTTTCACACACGTTATAGTTAGGAATTAGCATTTAAAAAACCTTGCAAATTCACTGAAAAAACCATAGGTTTCACACATGTTATAGTTAGCTGGACATTTTACTGATAAAAAACCAATGAAATTCCCCCGTTATAGTTACTGTAGGCAACTATAACTCACGCGACCGTAATCCTCTGCTGATGACATATGTGTCTTTATGAAAAAAAAATATTTGTAATATATGTATAGCTAAAATTTAATGGAAGAAGACATGGGCAAATAAGTGTCTAAATACAGTATTAGCATCAGCAGAGGATTGCGGTCGCGTGAGTTATAGTTGCCTACAGTAACTATAACGGGGGAATTTCATTGGTTTGTTATCAGTAAAATGTCCAGCTAACTATAACATGTGTGAAACCTATGGTTTTTTCAGTGAATATATATATACATAATTTTTTTTTATATATCCCGTATGCAGAGGTTTGATGCAATCGATGGGATCGCGTTCTCACGAAGTCCTTATTTGGAAAGCGCACTTTTGTTTTCTCCTCGATTAAGGTACTCGCATGCCCTTTACGACTATCGCTGTTATCATGCATTACGCTGTGATTATAAATTTCAGGAAGGTGACGATGATAGGTCTTCTCTTCCTTTATATATCCCTCACAGGGGCGAGTTATACATTTTAGATGCTGTTGAACACAAAGTTTTTTCCTTCTAGCACTTGTGTATCCAAAATGTCACGTGCTTTTAGATGAAATCAGGTAGGATCATATTGTTATTCCTGCATCTAATTTAAGGTAGTGAGTATTCCTTATCTAAATGGGTGGTTGTTTTATATATACTCCTGCATTTTCTTTTTTATAGAACACAGCACCCCCATTCTCTAAGAATTTAAGTGGACATTAGGAAGATTTTTCTACACCTTCTTTATCGTGTTCATCTCTACAAAGTATGAGTTATATAAGATGATGGACATATGCTCTACTTATTGATGGAGGTAATATTGGAGTGGATCTTAAAATCACAAAATGGCGAGTATGCCACCAACCCATTTAGTCGTCAGGACACGTGGGACATGAGAGAAGAATAATTTAATTTAATCTCTCCTTTCAAGGTGTGAGTTGCGGTCTATTGAATAGTATGAGAGAATTTGAGTCAACTTTAGAGAACCCGACAATAATTATGAGACCTTTTAAGTGGGGTGGGTTTATCGTTTGATGAAAATGTACTCTTCCCACATATATGGTTTTATTGTTAGAACGGATTTTTGTTAGAACATGTATGTAGGAATATTAAATTGAGACACAAATAAATTGATGGTTGATATATATATATATTTTGTTTTGATACAGATATATATGTTTTATGCTAGTTCTGAAAAGAGACACTTACCCTGGAAAGTCCTGATGAAGGTGGTGCATTATTTGGCAGCACACCGAAACGTGTCAACGCCCTTTTTGTTTTAAATTCGAGGAACTATTGAGTCTGGAATTTCCTATGTGGTCATGACTCTATTGTAATAGATTCACTCGAATTCATGTTTTTAGGATGATTAAAAAAAATATCAGGTGTTGTTGTCTCTTGTTTTGATTTGATTCATTGCATATATATTTTTTATGAACTTGTGTTTTTAGCAATTTTTGTCACTAATGAATGTTTACATTGATGGGAAAAAAATAAAATCTTTTTGATGTTTATATATGATTTATTGTAAGTCTATAATTGTGTTGGGTTCCTCTCCTGTTGATATATGCTTGTGTGAATGATGCTCATTTTGGACAAATGATTGTTGTTTAGATGCTAGTTGATTCCAAGGGAAAATTTCGTTTGCACTAAAATCTATACCCCTATGAGTACAGTTTTAGTACGATTGTAAAAATACAGCACAAAGAGTCAGAATATGAGACATTTGGCCAGAAGCAGTTACAAACTGCAAGGTTCATCCAGTCAAGGTACCATGCACTGCTGCATTCCAAGTCCTAGTGGCAGATTGTGTCAATAAACGTCCAGGTTACTTTTGTGTGTGAATGCATACCCACATCCTAAGTTCAATTAACCCCTCAATATAGAAACATACTGTAATGCATGCCAATAGCAAACATATTCCTCCTTGGAATAAATCAGACTCATTTTGGCTACAGATGCTGGCCTCATGATCACCACAATATAAGCAAAGCTTTGAGGCAAAGACAATATGCATTAGCACTGTGCACGTACCACACATATCCTTCCAGACCCAAGCACATACAGTAGATGTTTGTGTACCATAACATGATATGCTGGTTGTTGTTAATGACTCTCTGGTAACGGTTGGTATGCACATATCAGCATGTGTCATATATGCCTAAATACACATCCATAGCAAATCTAGACATTCAATCTGTCCCCTGCATGCCACATGCATTGTAAAGTGGCTGTAGCAGCCACTGTATGTCACTCAGTGAGTGGGTAATGCAACCACAAGACAACCTAGGATTGCTATGTATACAGATATCGGCCTCATTACCATAGGCTGGTCCCACTGGTGTACTATTACTCTTGGACCTCTGTTGGCACTAGCCTCTCAAAAATATCCATGAGGCCAGGCTAAGTCACCCTCTGTGGCTCATCCTGGCCTCATAGCTATGGAATATATGAAAGCACCCCAAGAGGCTGCCTTGGATTACTTTGTGCCATGGATGCCTTGCAGGGACTTTGTGGGAATTTGCCAGCCAACACCTATAGATATTCAGGATGACTCATGCAAACATATGGATATAAACCTGAGGCAGTAAAAAAGGCCTAAACCTTCACTAAATCTGTGGTCAAGATGCATTATAGTTCTCTTTGCACCTTCTGCACATAAACCATCCATGGACTTGTATTGCATGTTCAATATTTGCTGCAGAATGCAGGACACATGGAAACGTAAAAGCCAAGGTGAATCCTACAAATTCCTCCTTGTGATGCCTCTTCTGTGGACGTGTCACTCTTTTTGGACTGAAGCAGGTTTACGCGAGTCTGATAACCTGGCTCAGAGTCAAACTCCATGGGTGTTACATGTGAACACCCACTACGAGGCACATGCAATACCTCCTTGATGCAGAGTATAGTAATGCAGTACTTTAGGCTGCCTTGCTTTACTCAGCATCTATTATGTCATGCCAAAGCATGCATGGTGGCTTTGCAGTGCACCATCAGCATGAGTGAGATTCCTGCGCCCCTTCACTTAGAAAAAAGTAACCCTTGTATATGAACACCCTATTGTCAACCACTCCAGAACACTCATGGCTATATTTCATACCATTTCATGTCATCTCTGCATCACTGCTGCTGCCCATCCATGACACAAAATTGCAGTAGAGAATTCAAAAGCCAGTCAAGGGCCTATCTGCACTGCCTACTGTGCGCTAGAAAAGAAGTAAACGTAAGTCAGATTGCATGCCATTTCATACTGGAAGCCGTTTTGGGGGGAACATTGACGTTCCCATTCATCTGCGCATGGATTCCATGCATTCCTATATTTCCCGACATGGCTGGCTGTTATTGAGGTCTATGGATCAAGCCGTACCCCACATGGTACTAGTGCTGGAATTGGTGACATGTCTCTACCCATGTTTGCAACATAACTGGACACATCCACCTCAGTCTCCAACCATCACTAACTCCTGCCCTTTGTGGTGGCAGGCTAGTTTTCGAAGTCCATTGACAGATCCCTAGTTCAAATCTTCCTACTGAGACATATGTGACACAGTGAGACAATTTCCTTTTAGAATCCACCCTGGCACATACTACATGACCACATCACATGTGGGATGTTGGAGCCCAATAGGCTCTTCTATGTCATCCCTTCCAAGCTGCAATACAGATATGACACTGTCAGACACAGCAGTGCATGTGTATTTGTCAGGCTACCTTGCCTAACAGATACCCATTCTGACCTCCTTGCTATGCATTGCCTCTCCATTTAGACACAGTGGCAGTTTAAGCTACTTAACCAGCACTTACAATGCACTGCACAACCAGGGCCCCACCAGGGCCACACATTATTTTTGGTTTCAACAGACATGGTTCTCTGCTGTGCATTACTTGCATTAACCCTGATCTAGTCAGATTTCGACAATGACGTGAGTTCTGATGGCCCCTACCATGGAAACTGACACCTGTGTGGTCTCACCCTGCATGTCAGGACAGCTGTGTACTATTTATTGTTATGCCAGATAATGTACACGTGGCTCCTGGTATGTTCCTATGTGTTGATACTTCTGCTCCTCTGAGAAGCCCATGCCATTTGTTTGCTTCACAGTGCAGAGAGCAAGACTATTGACCTGGTCAGTGTGACTCCACTCCCCCTTGCAGCTCTACCACTGAGTACTGCCCCTTGGGCTCAGAGCGCTCTGTTGCAGGGTATTCAAGGCCCTCCTCCACCCGCAGGTACCTGTCATCACCTCATCACTGGTGGTCCAGTGGGTGAGAACTCTGCTCTTCTGCTGTTCTGTCTCTCTTCCCTCGTTCCTCTTTTTTCCTTCTCTGTCTATTTCCTCTGCCCCCTCTTTTTCTCTTTTTCCTTCTTTGCCTATTACCTCTACCCCTCTTTTTCTCTTTTTTCTTTTCTGCCTATTTCCAATGCTCCCTCTTTTTTCCTTCTGTTTCTTTTTTCTGGTGCTGTTTTTCTCAGTGTTTTTCCCACGTCACAGCTGCCCCTGTGGCCCATCCTCGCTCCAGTGTGTCCTTCCCACGTCCCAGCTGACCCACCCTCCCCCCGATCCCTACTTAATGGTGGCTGCTGTGCAGCCGCACAGTGCCCGCACGGTGCTGGCGGAGCAAAGGCAAGCCTGTCGGTGCCCGTCCACGACCCGACCAGCGCCAGGGACCGTGGTCCTCTGACCCACCTCCGCTATGACTCCAGCACCATCCACACTCTCAAATCCGGATGCAACAACAACTGCCAGCTTTCGGTGCTGAACAACACCCAAGGCCCTCTCCCCTGTCTTCATTTCCGCCGCACCTTCACCCACCTCTGTACCCCAGCAGCACCCCCCCAGCCTACCGGACTCCACCGCTCAGAAACCAATCCTCCCTACAGAAGCACATCATAGAAATCTCAGACCTCCTCAACACCTACTTAGCCGATGTAGCCTTCCTCACGGAAACCTGAACCAACACCAACTCTGCACCCAACATCGCCACCATCATTTCCGACATACAAGATTCTGCGCAAGGACTGCACCATCTGCCCAGGAGGAGGCATCGTTCACAAAAGCACCCTCCGCATGACGACCACCATCCCGAATGATACAACGACCCTCATGGAACACCTCCACTTCCAGGTCCAGACCAACCCTAAAACGACTCTCTGCAGAACCCTCATCTACAGGCTGCTCGGCCCCCGCGCACCCTTTACTGATGCCACCACCAACCTCATCGCCTCCACAGACCACATCCTACTCAGAGGCCTAAACTTCCACCTGGACATCCACAACGACTCTCACACCCCCTCCCTCCTAGAGAACCTCACCAACATAAGACTGAATCAACTAGTCACCGACCCCACGCACAAAGTGGGAAAACACTCAACCCCGTCTTCGCCAAAAGAAACAGCTTCCCCTACAGCCACACTACAGAACTCCTCTGGACAGACCACCACTGCATCCACTTTTCCTTAAAAAAAAACAACCGTACACAAGCACGCCCACCGGCCGCCCGCAGAAGCTAGAACAAAGTCACCAAAGACCAGCTCACGTCTACCCTCATCAGCACTTCACCACCAACTCCACCAGACGCAAACACCGCAGCACGTCACGTCACCTCCACCGCTGGATCACAAACTGCATCGATACAGTTTCCCCCTCAAGAAAGCAACAGGAAGTGACATCAAGAAAGCAAGTTGGTTCACCTCAGCACTCCAAGAACCCAGACGCTTCTGCAGACGACTCAAATAAAAATGGAGGAACAACAAAACCCTGGAAACACGTGCCGCCTACAAAGTAGCCACCACCGCACACCACCATCTCATCAAATCCACAAGGAAGAAATCCCTTCAAGACGGAATCCTCACCAACGCTCACAACACCAAAGAACTCTTCTCCATCATCAAGCAATTTGCAAAATCCTGAAGTGAAACAAGAGACATCCCACCCTCCCAAGACCTCTGCAACAGACTCAGCACTTTCTTCCTCCTTGAAATTAAGAGGATCTATGACAACTTCTACAGCCAAGACCCCCGCACCTCTCAAGATTCACCTCCAGGCGATGCCACCCAACAGACCCTGCTCAAATGGACCCTACTCACGACAGAAAACACCCTGAAGACCATGAATAGCATCCACTCTGGAGCACCCTCAGACCCCTGCCCACATCACATCTTCCACAGAGCCACCTCAGCCATCGCGCCCAAGCTACGTTAGACAATCAACTGTTCCTTCAAAACCGCTACCATCCCACACCCTCTCCTGAAAAATCCATCTGTAGACCCAACTGACCTCAAAAACTTCAGGTCCATCTCCCTGCTTCCATTTGCAGCCAACATCATCGAAAAGGCCATCAACACCCAGCTAGCAAACTTCATCGAAGCTAACAACACCATGGGCATTTCCCAATCAGGATTCAGCAACAACTACAGCACCGAGACCACCCTACTCACCGCCACTGATTACATCTGCTCCCTCCTCAAACAGGGCAAAATGGCAGCCCTTATCCTCCTGGACCGCTTGGGTACCTTCGACATCGTCTCCCACGCACCCTAGCCACCAGCCTCCATGACACCAGCATCCGCTGCAAGGCCCTTGACTGGATATGCTCATTCCTCACCAGCAGAACCCAGAGGGTTAAACTCCCTCCCTACCTCTCGGAAACGACAGAGACCAACTTTGGTGTGCCCCAGTCCTCCCTCAGCATCACCCTCTTCAACATCTACATGGCCCCCCTCGCAACCATCACCAGGAACCACAGACTCAACAATGTTACCTACGCCAACGACACCCAGCTCATCCTCTTCCTCACCAACGAAACCAACATCAACAAACACAGCTTCCAAGAAGGGATGGAAGCCGTTGCTACCTGGATGAAGAACAGCTGCCTGGTACTCAACTGCGAGAAAACAGAAGTCCTCATCCTTGACTGCACTTTCTCCACATGCGACGACTCCTGGTGGCCCCCCACCCTCGGAAATCCTCCCACCCCAACGGACCATGCAAAAAACCTCAGCATCATACTAGACTCATCACTCACAATGAACAGCCAGATCGACGCAGTATCCTTGACCTACTTCAACACCCTCCGCATGCTTCGAAAGACATTCAGATGGATCTCATCTGAATCCAGAAAAACTGTCACACACGCTCTCATCAGCAGCAGTTTGGACTACGGCAATGCCCTCGATGCAGGAATCAACAAGAAACTGCTATGCAAACTCCAGACCGTCCAGAACGCTTCAGCCAGACTGATCCTCGACATCCCCCATCACAGTCACATCACCCAAACCTCAGAGACCTCCACTGGCACCCATTCAAAAGTAGAATATCCTTCAAACTCCTCACCCACGCATACAAGACCCTTCACAACACCAGACCTATATACCTGAACAACCGCCTCTCCTTCCATGCACCCAAAAGACACCTCCGATCAGCCGACCTCCCTCTGGCCTCCGTCCCACGCATCTACAAGACCAGATTGTGAGGTAAGTCCTTATCCTACCTCACAGCCAAGGACTGGAACGTCCTCCCCTCCACCTCTGGCAAGCCCCCCGCACTGCTCCAGTTCAGAAAGGACCACAAGATCTGGCTCTTCGGATGACCCCAGCACTCAAAGAAGCCGCCCCCGCACTTTGAGACCCTCACAGGTGAGTAGTTGTGCTTTACCAACCCCTGATTGATTAACTGATTTGTGTGAATGGGCCCAAGTAACCCACAGTGGCCTGCATTGTCCCCATCAGGTAGTGAATGGTTCAAGGGGCTTATTTACAAGCCCATTTCACCTATGGTGCATTACCTTTTGTGACAAACCAGCGGCTCAGAGTGAAGATCCATATCTATGCTGCCATACAAAGCCACTTTGTGTGGCTTTTCATGACCTTGTAAATATGGAGTAAGGCTAGGCAGCACAAGTCACTGCGCTGCCTTACTCTGAATCAGAGGGCATACCATGGGCCTGGCACTTGGTTTTCCCATGCAACATTCATGGGTTTTGATGTCTTTCCAGATTTCCAAGGATATGTACACCTGGGTATGCATCAAAAGCCTACGCTTCCCCAAGGGTGGGGCAGCGGTTGTTTTTGTGACAGAAGGTGCCCCTTCCTGCACAAATACACCCTGATTTCAACATAGGCATCCTTGCACCAATGGTCCAACGGTGCTCGAGTTGGCACTAGGCAGCCAATTGTGTACCAGCACAGTGGAAGAGAACAGAAAAACACTGTATCTCATAGATACGGTGCATTCCTGCCCTTTTCTTTTGAGACAGGGCAGCGCAGCAAATTGATGTGTAGTGCTGCCCGCATCAAATTGTAGTATGTGAGCCACTTATTTGTGCAAGCAACTAGACGTGCCACTATACAAAGGTGGACTGGGACTGGTGCTGCACTTTACACATGGAATGGATAAACATGATGGAGCTGGACAGAGCTGTGTAACAGATATCTGGGCAGTTCTGAGCCTTTTATAGGAACTTGATCCAGCTTCGGGCCCTTTGCACTGCACACAGCACAGTGGAGCACTGGGACATAGATGGGTGCACAGCACAACATGACCTTTTTTGCCCACTTGCCCCTTGCTAATATTTATCCTGTAGCTGTGAGTGTTCCTCATGTGTTGCACTGTTATATGCTGGTACTCCAGCTCCCAACTCATCTGGGATGACAACTGCTACCCGCTCCTCTATGGCATCCAGCTCCTTCTAGGGTGCCGGGCTCCCTCCTCAAGTCTGTATTGCTGCATTCAGGTTATTGCCCAGTTTCTCCTTCGTCTGGCACTTATAATCATGCAGGCAGCTTCTTGCTGTCGGTGACAGTCCTCTTCGCTTGCCGCACACTGTTGATCTTCTCCACGATGGACTGACAAATGTTCTCTTTCCTATCCAGTGGCAATTTCGAGGTGACAAACTGCTTATGTTGGTGCTGTGTCATCTCCGTGATCAAGATGTCATTACCCCCAGGTCCCTCCGTCCTCGACACCGTCATGGACAAGTGAGATCTACTATCTCACTGACAGAAAAAAGAACGAAGGAATGCTGGACCTACCCTCCCCCTCCCACTGGGAGTACTTAAGGAGTACCGACCCAGCATTCCTCCTGTTCTTTTTTCTGTCATCCTGACAGTGTGAGGACGCGGCAGGAGCGTGGGCGCTCCTGCCTTCTTTCTGGATGTGGTGTTGTGGCTGCTGGGTCTTACCTGGTGCCGGCGGCCCTTCGCTGTTTGCCTCTCCCTCCCTGCTGGGCTTGGGGGGAGTGGCGCGGGCCTCTTCATTTCCGGACCTTGCGGCGGTGTAATACCGCGTTGGTTCTCTCCTGGCCCGATGGCCGCCTCTCCCGGCCTGCTGGGCTTGCTGGGGGCGCGGCCGCGCTGCTCCTCTGATTGGATGGCACTGATTCCCCGGCCGGATGTGGTCATGCCTGACTTCCGGTTTTTGAGCGTGGGGACGGAAGTCAGGCGCCTCGTGATTGCCGGCTTTGGGGAAACTCGTTTAAAAACAAGCGTTTGGGGTGAGTACCGCATAGCGGTTATTATCTCTGGTAATATTGCTGTTGTTGGTGTGTTTTTGTGATGGGAAAACATTCCAGGAAACGTCATCACCGGGAGAGGTCGTCCTCTTCCTCTAGTGCTTCCAGGTCTCCCTCTCCTGCCAGGTCCAGGCGCCGTGATACTGGTGCTGATGCGCATATTAAGCGCTTGATCAGGGAGACTTTGTCTGAGATGGGTGATGCTGGATCCCGTCGCAGATGTCCTGCTCCTGTTTCTTCGGACTCTAGTGGCGATGAGTCTGCGGGTTTGGGAGAGGAGGAGTTAAAAGGCAAATATGTGGACAAGGAGACTATGTCCGCAATTGTGCAGCATGTTAAAGAGAACATGGGGTTCCCTGACGGAGACGCGCCTAGTACCTCTAGGGGCCCTTTGTTGCGACAATTTCAGAGTACTGCCACTGTCGATGTACCTGTCCATCCCTTCATCCGAGATGTTTTGAAGCGCGAGTGGGCTGATCCGGATCGCATCCTGATTCCACGCTTCATGACTAAACTCTATCCTCTGCAGGATATGGCTACTGAACTGCCTGATTCGATTCCTATTGACTCGTTTGTGGCTAGTTTGGTGGGGCGTACTTCCCTTGCTGAGGATGCTGTACTGAAGGATCCGGTTGACAAGAAGGCGGATGTGGCGCTCCGTAAAGTGTATTCTGGTTCCCACCTGGCCTTACGAGCAGGCATCTACGGGACTTATGTGTCGCAGTCACTGTTGTCTGACCTGAAGTCCCTCTATCAGTCTATGGATAATGCCACGGACTGTTCTGGTTTGCTGGAGCAGATTGAGCGTCAGGTGGAACTCCTATCTGATGTCTCCTTTGACGCTGTGCGTGCTTCGGCTCTTTCCGGGGGAGCTTGTGTGGCCGCACGGCGCAGTCTTGTCCTTAAGGACTGGAAGACTGACTCTGCGCAGAAAGCATGCGCTTTGAGGTTGCCCTTTCAGGGTACTATGTTGTTTGGGGGGGAGTTGGAGGCGAAGTTACACAAATTGTTTAAGGAAAAGAAGCATTCCTCTTCCTTTAAAATCTCTACTACTGCTCCTGTTCCTTCTAAACCCAAATCTTTCTTTCGCCCTGCTTCTCGTAGACAGTTTGTGAGAGGCCAGGGTAGGTTTGCTTCTGGCCGTGGTCGGGACCGTAAGGCTAAATCCCCTCCACCTGCCAAGCCACGTTCCTGACTCTTTAGCGGTGGTTCCCGGGTTGTTGGTTGGAGGGCGGCTGCGCTTCTTCCTGGCTGCCTGGGTTCAGTCTTGTTCCGACGTCTGGGTGTTGGACATCATTCGCCAGGGTTATGTTCTGGAGTTTACGACTCCGCCTCCGGACTCGGGTGTTCGGCCGACTCCTTGGCCTTCGAGTCGCGTAAAGCTGTCTCATCTTTCTCTCGGGCTTCTGGACCTTCTTCGAAAAGGTGCCATTCAGGAGGTTCCCCCGTTGGAGACGGGGTTGGGTTTCTATTCCCTGGTCTTTCTGGTTCCAAAGAACACGGGGGGTTTCCGCTTAATTTTGGATCTGCGGGTTATGAACAAATGGGTGGCCAGAATTCCTTTCCGCATGGAGACTTTACAAAGGATAATTCCGTTGGTACTGCCGGGGCACTTCATGTGTACCCTCGACCTTCAGGATGCGTACTACCATGTACCGATCCATCCTCGGTCCCGCAGGTTTCTGAGGTTTTGTGTTCAGGGACGTCATTTCCAGTTCATGGTCTTGCCGTTTGGTCTCCGGTCGGCGCCACGGGTGTTTACGAAGGTGGTGGCGCCTTTGGTCGCATGGCTTCATCTCCAAGGGGTGATGGTATACCCCTATTTAGACGACTGGTTGATCCATGCTCCATCTCGGGTCCTGTTGCTGGAGGCCAAGGAGGTGGTGTGCTCGGCGTTGCGGGCCCATGGTTTCCTGATCAACTTGCCCAAGTGTCAACTGACTCCGTCTCAGGACATGGTTTTTATTGGGGCCCGATTCCGTTTGGATCTGAACCGTGTGTTCCTCCCCGAACCTCGGGTGACGACGTTGGTGTCCCTTGCTCGTCGTTTCTGGTTGGGGGGAGCCTTTCCGGTGCGCCTTTGGTTGCGTCTTATGGGTCTGATGGTGGCGACTGTTTTTACAGTAGCATGGGCACGGTTTCATCTGCGCCCCCTTTGGGTGTACCTTCTGTCTCTTTGGGATCCCCGGTCCCTCGCTTTGGAGATTCTCATTCCTGTGTCTCCAGTGGTCCTCCCGGTTCTTCTTTGGTGGTCTGTGAGGGATCATCTGTCTTTAGGTCTGCCCCTGCAGTCTTCTCCTTCTCTGGTCTTGACTTCGGATGCCAGCGCCTTGGGTTGGGGGGCGACCTTGGGGTCTCGCTCCCTTCAAGGTCGTTGGTCCCTCCTGGAGAGCCGCCGGTCATCCAACTGGAGAGAGCTCACGGCGGTGTCCCGGGCTGTGATGGGTTTCCGAGCTCTGTTGCTCGATCGGAACGTGTTGGTGCGGTCCGACAATATGGTGACGGTGGCCTATCTGAATCATCAAGGGGGGATTCGTTCGGCGTCTTTGAATGCGGTGGTGGTGCCCCTATTTTGTTGGGCGGAGGGCCATCTGCTGTCTCTGACGGCGGTTCATCTTCGGGGAGTGGACAACTTTGTGGCGGATGCCCTGAGTCGGTGCTTTCCGGATTCTCTGGAGTTGTCTCTCACCCCGGTTGCGTTTCGGCTTGTGTGCGGGAAGTTTGGGCGTCCCTTTCTGGACCTCTTTGCCTCCCGGCACAATGCTCAGCTCCCTCGTTTTTGCTCCCGGTTTCTGCAGGAGGGTTGCTGGGGGGTGGACGCTCTGTCTCTCCCGTGGCCGTCGCGTCTCCTCTATGCCTTCCCCCCCCTGGCGCTGGTTCCCAGGTTTCTGGCCCGGTTGTGTCAGGAGGATCGGGAGGTGGTGGCGGTGCTACCGTTTTGGCCTCGGAGGTCTTGGTTTCCGACGGTGCGGCTTTTGGCGGTGCAGGGTCCTTGGTTTCTTCCCCTGTCTCCGTCTCCTCTGCGGTCTTCCCCGTGCCTGTCTCTTCTCCGGTTGCGGTTGTCGGTGTGGAGGTTGAAAGGCAGGGTTGGCGACGGCGCGGTTTTCCGGAACATTTAGCGATGGCTCTTCAGCGTTCCCGACGACCTTCTACCCTTAAGGCTTATGATCGGCATTGGGGTAATTTTAATCGCTGGTGTTCTGCGTTGGGTGTCTCCCCTTTGTTCTGTTCCGTGCCGGTTGTCCTTCAATTTTTGTGGGAAGGTTTCGAGAAGGGTTTGGCTGTTTCTACGCTGCGTGCCCAGTGGGCCGCTGTTCGGGCTTTTCGTTCCCCGTGGGGGAATCTTTCGGATGTTGAAGAATTGGTTTCTCGTCTTCTTCGCAGTTTTACTGTTTCCCGGCCTGTGCCTCGCCCTTCCTTTCCCCTGTGGGACTTGCCTTTGGTCCTGCGGGTTTTGGTCAGTCCTCCTTTTGAGCCCTTGGAGACGGTGGATTTAAAGTTTCTCACCCTCAAGGTGGTTTTCCTGGTGGCTGTCACCTCTGCTCGACGTCTTGGGGAGTTGGGGGCCTTGATGGCTCGTGCTCCCTTTCTGTCTTTCACGGAGGGTGGGGTTGTCCTCCGCCTGGATTCTTCCTTTGTGCCGAAGGTTTCTTCGCAATTTCACAGGTGCCAGGAGTTGGTGTTGCCCTCCCTGGGCTCTGTCTTGGATTCTCCCGGTGGTCCCCGGCGGTCTTTGTTGGATGTGTGCAGGGCTCTGCGCATTTATCTTGACCGAACTGCGGAATTTCGCAAGTCGGACTCCCTTTTTGTCTCCTTTGGTGCGGCTTCTCTGGGGTGTAAGGCTTCTTCTGTGTCCATCGGCCGTTGGCTGAAGCAAGCCATTTCCTTGGCCTACTCTCTGTCTGGTTCTCCTCCTCCTTTGGGGGTTCAGGGTCGTTCTACGAGAGGGGTGGCTGCTTCTTGGGCGGAGGTTCGGGGTGTTCCTCTCTCTGAGATTTGCAGGGCTGCCACGTGGGCCTCTTCTAATACCTTCATCAGGCATTATCGTCTCCTCAATCTTTTGGGGGATGATGGAGGTTTTGCATTGGGGGTGTTGAGCTCTGTTCGCTCCTAAATGTTTTTTTCTGCTTATTTCCAATAAATCTCTGGGTTTGTTTGCTATCCTGGTGGTTTGTTGTGTTTTCTGGTATGAATGCCGGTGTTTGCTTTGGTATTTCTCACTTGTCCATGACGGTGTCGAGGACGGAGGGACCTGGGGGTAATGTCCTATTACTTACCGGTAATCTTCATTACTCCGGGTCCCGTAGTCCTCGACACCGTCATGACTTCCCTCCCTCCCTCCCTGTCTGCCGGCCTTCATTGGTGCTTGGTATTTCAGGAGGAATGCTGGGTCGGTACTCCTTAAGTACTCCCAGTGGGAGGGGGAGGGTAGGTCCAGCATTCCTTCGTTCTTTTTTCTGTCAGTGAGATAGTAGATCTCACTTGTCCATGACGGTGTCGAGGACTACGGGACCCGGAGTAATGAAGATTACCGGTAAGTAATAGGACATTCTCATCCTCGCTGAAGCTGGAATTCTGCTTCCACTTCCCCTGGGAGTCTGCATCGACATGCTGGCTGGTGCTGGGGTCGTCCTTCCTTCTGCTGCCTGCGCTCTACTCCATGGCTACCTTCTATAAAGTGTGCCACTGTTTTTCCCCTAATGCATTCGTTTTTGTACTTTTTTTACGCAATCCGCTCTCAAAAGTGATGTAGGGCTGATTTGCATCACTTTACGAACCGTAACTCAGCCCTGCGTCACTTTTCCAGCAGAAGCTCCAGATTTCCTTAAGACATGGCGCACACAGATATGCCTTTTTATTTTAATGCACACAGATATGTCATGGTACGCTGGATTGTAAATGCCCATGGCATAGAATTCTGTCATACTGAAGCACTCGTTGTTTTAACGTATTGCTGCCACAATGCAGAGATGCATCATGTCTTGGTAATATGCTCCTTTGTTTTTAATTTGAAAAAGTGATCTAAGTCATTTCCAAAATTGTTACGCTTGATCCATATGCAAACTCTGTTCACCTATTTTATGAAGTGCACTATTTCAATCACATCATGACTGAAAACAAGCATGCCAATGCCATTTGTTTTATCTTTTGAGTAATGTATGGATAATTGTTTTACCAAGGACAGAATCAGTGGAAGTTTATTTTTAACAGAAGTGAATTGGAAAATGTGAGTGTGAGTGAGAGACTGCGTGAGCGACAGTGTGTATGTATAGGTAGGTGTGTGTGAGTATGAGAGGGAGTGAGAGAATGCAAGAGTGTCTTAGTGTCTGAGAGAGTATATGTTTATGTGAGAGCATGTGTGTTTTAGAGAGTGTATGTGAGTTAGTAAGTGCATGTGTCAGACAATGTGTGAGTGTGTGTGGAAGGAGTGTGTGCTATGCTTGTGAGGGTAGTGCTGGCCCTGGCATACTTGAGACATTTCATGGTTAATGGGTGAGGCCACCCATTGCACATGCTGGGAGTGCTACCTATGGTAAAATGCAGGCCTTTGCATATTGGAAGTAATTCTTGATGCAAGAGATGGAATCCATGTTATGGAGGACCCAAGGCAAAAAAGCTAGCCCTTGGGAATCCAATGCAAAAAATGCAAAATTCCAGAACAGCCTTATGTAATGCATGAGATGAGCAGGCATCCTTGGGATTTGGGGGGCAGACATGACAATATGCTGGCCCTGACATACTGGAGGTAATCGTTGCCATAGAGAGACACATGGCAAACTGTTGGCTCCAGAATATTGGTTGTAATCCTTGAAAGGTTGGAGTGCAGCCATGGAAAATATTTTGGAAAACAAAATGGTTTAGGGCCTCTGAAAATGTGGGGCCTTCTTACTACACAAAGACAATACAGCAATATTTCATGAGAACCCTTTTAGAGACTATGTATTTTTATTAAATGTATGTGGCACTTGTGCTACAAAATGCTAAATTTTACCCCATTTTTTAAAACTTTTCTTTTGATGGCTGAGAACCCTCTCTCCCCACCCTGAGCCCTCATAGAAGACATCTAACTCATTTACTTTGCTTGCGCACTTGATCTTGGGGCAAGTGTCACACGTCACAACTTTCAAAGGTCCCCAGCACCATCGGGGAACACAAGTGGCTAGGAGCAGAAAGGGCTGTATAAGAGCACAGAGGGCAATGTGTGCAGAGGAGACAAGAGTAAAGAGGTGGCAACCAAATTAATATCATTGTCTAGTCTTGAAATGTATAAAATTGCTTAAGTTTCATAAGAGAATATGCCAAATGCACTACGAAGTCTCCTCTATATATGAAACAAACGCCTTGTTCCCACCAATGGTGCTTGTAGCCCACTTGAACTCTTACGAGTGGTTCAAGTGTGGGAAGGCCCAATGATGAAGCATGCCACACTGTGTGGGCAAGGCCTTGCAATTCCCATTGGCAATTCTGTCCCAACTAGGCATTCAGAGAATAGCCCTATTCTTTTCTTCATGAGTACGTACCTTTGTAAGGTACGGCAGATGAATAGGTCTTAAGGGCCTCTCTCCCCTCTTATGGGGTAGGTTGCCCTTAAGGGTTGCAAATGTGAAGTCTGGAAGCCACGGACCCAGATCCAGGGAGGCCACCATCCAGATGTGAGAGTACAAGGGCTTGAACAGCAGTGTTTAAGGTGTTGGATGTCTGAAGTAGAGGAGACTTTCAAGTATAAGTATGGGTCTTAAAAAAGTCACCTGCTATCATCGGCACAAATTAAGCACCACCGTTCACTCATTAAAATATTGTCGGCCTGGGGAGCCTTTGCGTTTATTGACACAATCAATAGTCTGATCAGAGGCTCCTTTCAGTGAAGGGGAACCATCTGTGTAGGACTGGCACAAGGAAATCTTCCCAGCAGACGCACCATACTTGGGTTATTTTGTAAAAGCGAAATGGGGAGGCTTGAACAAGTGGCAGAAGAATCGATTCCACCTCTCTTTCAACCCCACCCCTCCCCTCACTACGTGGCTAAATCGGAGTTGGTATGCAACAAGGTAGGTTGTGAATAGGTGAGGATAGCAAACAAGGCTAATGGGAGGTAGCATACCCCACCCATCCCTGTCTTATCGTTCTGAACTGCCACCACCTGCGACCCTTTAACAATCAGGAGCTCATCTTGTCGCCTAGGTTCTGTTCTGTGGCACGTTCTGCAACCACTTTCTCATCTGCTTGTTGAATTTGCCCTTGCGCAATGACATCATCCATGCGTCCAGCAAACGTGTATGAAAAAAATAGTATGGTTAGTATGGTTCCCAAAGGGACAATTCGTCAATGAGAACTTCACAGGCAGAATCACCACATTGTCTTCGGTAGAGAGAAAGGGCAAAATTGTTATTTCACAAATTGTAATAATCTGCTTTATCAAACTTTCAAACTTCAGGGTGCATGAATGCAGAAGTAATGTATGTGACTATTAGAAATACACTGAAATATAAACATAACTGCACGAATTAGAAATCAGTATAAGGGTAAACTTTGAAGACCCTATATGTTCGTTGCTTTAGTACCTTTAGATACCTTCAGCATTAACCGGGAAACTCAGAATGCTCATTCTATAATATCTTGAAAAACAAAAGACAGCCACCCTCAGTGGCCCACTGCTTGCACCCTCAAACCAAGTGACTTTCAATGGAAGGCTTTAGAATGCCTGGGAGTTGATTGGGAACTTTACACAACATCCTTTCATTCATTGGAGTTTAGACTTTAACAATCATCCTTGAGCAGAAGCAGACCCCGGAAGTGTCCATCCCGCAGCTCCGTGGGCGGTCTGGGTAAACCCTTGTTTCTATTTCGGGCCTGGTGAGGTGTTTGCCTTCCATCTCTCACCACAGTCCCCTTTGCGCATTTCAATGGCCTCGTTGTGCCTTCGCATCCCGATTGCAAATGACTCACGTTTATGGTCAGCTTGACATATATGGGCCTAAAGAAAGAGAATGCGTCACGCATGCTCATCATGGGGATGTGGGTATGTGGGGAGCCTGTATGTTTCCAACCAAACGCTATCGTGTGACTCCAAAAACCCGCAGCACAGCTTCTCTTTAGTGAACTCTGGATTCTCTTACCATATGAACTACAAATCGACCGATAAGGGCAAGCTTAGAGCAAAAAAGCGGAGGGAGCAGAAGAGCAAGCAGAAAATAAAAAAGAACCATTTCCTGTGTCTTCGAATATTTACATTTCATGGCTGAAAAATTCCTAGAATGAAGAAAAAAAAAGTTTTGGAATGTTTTATCATCAGGCTGAAATGTGCGAAAATCAGAGCCGAGAACAATTGTAGTAAACGTTTATGAAAATAAGGGGCATATTATCAAGCCAGGCGATAAAATTATCGCCGCTTTAGCGGCAGAAAACAACTGCCGCTAAAACGGCGATAATGGGCTTGATAATATGCTCTATGGAATTTCAATTGAAGCCCATGTTAGATGTCCTTCACATCTAACATGGGCTTCAATTGAAATTCCATAGACCATATTATCAAGCCCATTATCGCCGTTTTAGCGGCAGCTAATTGC
Organism: Triturus cristatus; assembly: GCF_964204655.1. Lineage (NCBI taxonomy): Eukaryota > Metazoa > Chordata > Amphibia > Caudata > Salamandridae > Triturus > Triturus cristatus. The sequence goes on along the minus strand of NC_140593.1, from coordinate 256,361,081 downwards.
ATCGCCTGGCTTGATAATATACCCCTCCGTAATTTTTTTTTTAACTATGCCCCAAAGAAACTGGCAACAAAGATAATAAATCAATTGTGGCTTCCTCAATTGGCTACAAACAGACAGCATTTAAAAATATTTAACCGGTTAAAGCACCTACAGCAGAAATGATTTTGTATCCAGCAATTTCTAGGATATAGTAACAGTAAGCTAACTCTGGGGATAATGGACTTGCTGGAGAAACCTGTGTGCAGTGTATATTCACATATTTGCGCGAAATAGTATAGAGGTTTATGTGCCTGCTGCAAAGCAGAAACATATAGCATGTAGGTCACATATTTCTTTTTTGCATTGACTGCTCACCAAGGTACTGTTTTTGCTGCAGAGATCCTTATGCTACGAGTAGGTCACAAGTTGCAATCCTTGTAATATAGCTTAGAGAGTTATGAGACAGCGTCATGGAGCTGCAAGCACACTGCAAGGCGTAATTGGGAACCTTCAGAGACGTTTTAATGCATGGGCAAAGTGGGCTCTGGCCCAGGGCCCCAGCCTTTCAGGGGGCCCCCTGACAAAGTCAGCTCTGTTCTCCAGAGTTTTGCCCTAATGAGCTTGAATATTGCTTAAACAGATTGTTTTGAATACTGTTTTCCTTTAATTTCTTTTTTATGTACTTGATGTCTGAAAGTCTAGTACAGCCATTTTGCAGAGAAATGCTGTGCTTGTTTCATGCAATATACATAAAAAAAGTTTCTTTTAGATCAAAACAAGGCCTAACATATGAGAAATGGGAGGGCATCACAGAAATTATATGCAGTAATATTGCTGAGCTGCTGCTGTGTTACAATATTGAAAACACACATAACTATCCCTGAACATTAGATGTAAACACATTTAGGGCCTTATTTATGAGAAGTGATGCATCGCATGATGGATGCGTCATATTTACTGTATGATGCATCATGTTGCAAGGAGTTACAGATACGTCAGTATTTCTGACATATCTGTAGGCACAAAAGTGATGCATTGCTGCGGTATGTCTGAAAATAGACGCAACTCCAGCAATGTGTCCTTTCACATGGGGCTTGCCTGCATCAGTCTTACACCTGCTGTGAGACAGGTGTAAGATATTGACGCAATGGCGTCCTAGAAGTGGTGCACTGAGTTCTCATAGATTTCAATGCGTCACTTCTACAAAGCTTTTTGCGGGGCAACACCCACCCTCCATACATTATACCTGGCACAGGTATAATGTGGTGCAGGGGTTTACAATGTGATGCATCTGTCTAGATGCGCCACTTTGTAAATAGGGGGCAACATGGCACATTTTTTACGCTGTCTGTACGTCGCAAAAAGTGACGCAACCGCAGCATAAAAGTTAAGCAAGGCCTCATAAATAAGGCCCTTAGAATTTGAACAAGTGTTCCTTTGCACTTTTAGGGCCCTAATGAAATGAAATAGTGTATTTAATAAATCGTGCAGCTACTCAGACTAGAGTGTCCTGGCGCTTGACAGCGGGACGAAAATGTGCGTAAAAGACCCATCAGTCATTAAAAAGCCAGGTTTTTCCTGAAAGAGTAGGTCTGTGGTTAGTCTCAGAGACTCAGGGGGGCTATTCCACAATTTTGCGCCTAGAAAGCCGAGGGATCTGCCTCCAGTGCGGGCACGGCATATTTTAGGCATGATGGCTAGGTTGGCATTGGAAGATCGTAGGGGTCTACATGTTGTGTAGCAATTAACGCGCTTATTTAGGTAGCCGGCTCCTGAGCCAGGGAAAGCTTTAAAGAAGATGGTCATCGCTTTGAAGTCGATCCGTTCTTTTATGTGGAGCCAGTGTAGAGACTTAAGAATAGGGGGTCATACTAGATCTGGGTTTAGGTCTCAGGAAGGCTCTGGCCGCCGCGTTTTGTACCACTTGTAGGTGCTGGATAAGGAATTTGGGAAGACTGAGGTACAAGCTGTTGACATAGTCAAGCTTTGATGTCACCAGAGCCTGCAGCACAATCTTTCTGCTCTCAAGCGGTAACAGTGGCAGGAATTTTTTTAGCATCCGGAGTATGCCAAAGCAAACGCCAGTTAGATTTTAGATTTAAAAGCACATGGAGAGTGTCTTGTCTATGACATTTCCTAAGTTTTTTATTTTCTCCTTTTCCACGGGCAGGGGCAGCAGATCTTATGGCCACCAAGAGCTCCAGTCAGGTGTTTCTGGATTACCAAAGAAAATAACTTCAGTTTTGTAAGGATTGCACTTCCGCTGATTGATCATAAGCCAGTTAAAAACCTTTGTGATCCAAGACCTAATCATTGCCCCGTCAAAGTCGGTTCCTTTTTCACACGTAAAAATCAGCTGAGTGTCATCAGCATAGGAAACAATTTTGGCGCCCTCTTCCTCTATCAGAAATGCAAGGGGGGATAGATATATATTAAAAAGGTTAGGACTGAGAATGGAGCCCTGAGGGACACATACATTCATGGCCGGAACCGGGGATAAGAAAGGGGGGAGACAGATGTCCTGAGATCTATTTGCCAAGAAAGATGACATCCATGTTAAGGCGGTCCCCCAGGCCAATGTTAGCTAGTCTCTCCAGGAGCCTCTCATCTGGGACCATATCGAAGGCCGCCGACAGATCGAGCAGTATCAGAACAGCCTTGCCTTCCTGGTCCAGCTTACCCTTGAGAAATTCAGTCACTTCCAGCAGAGCGGTCTCCGTACTGTAGCTAGCCCTAAAACCGGATTGGGACTCATGAAGGAGCTTCCCATCTTCAATGTATTTTTGGAGAGCCTGGTTTACATGCTTCTCTAATACTTTAGAGAGGGCCGGAAGAAGGGAGATTGCCCTGTAGTTGGTAGGGTCCGTCGGTTTGGCCTTTTTTATCAGTGGAAGAATCTTAGCATTCTTCCATAATTTCGGAATGTTGCCTGAGGCGAGGGAAGCATTAAAGAGCTGGTTTACCGTGGGGTTTATGGTGGGAGCTAATAGGTTCAGGATATTCGCTGGACATGGGTCGGTAGGAGAGCCAGACTTAATGCTTTGGAGAAGGGTCAGTGACTCTTCAAGCTGAAACTCAGGGAAAGCTAGTGAAGATGGAGGATCCAAGAGGTGAAATATGCTATTAGAACCAAGGTAGAAGGCCAGTTCTTCCTCTGAGCTGTTAGTGAAGGCATGTTGGATAACGGAGATCTTTTTGAGGACGAATTGAGCTATTTGCTTAGACCATTCTTCCATGCATGGCCCTTCCTTTGTGCCGGTTTTCGGGGCGGTAAAGGATTTAACTATACTAAAGATTTCCGTACTCTTATTTTGGGCAATTTCTATCTTGGTTTGAAAGATGTTTTTCTTGGCTGCCTTCACGAGAATGAAATGAGCTTTTAAGTTGTCTTTATACACCTTCCTGTCCTCAGGTGGATAGGATTTACACCATTTCCGTTCCATTTTTCTACAATTTCTTTTGCTAGATCTGAGGGAATCATTAAACCATAGAGCTGGTGGGGCCGAACTCTTTGAGGAGCGGGAAACAACTGGTACCACTGCATCAATGTTGGTTCGGAGCCATGAATCTATTGAGAGGGTGTCCGAGTCGGGGCAGCCAGCCAGCTCTGGTGAGGAATGACCAAGGTCATCTGCTAAATTCGGGATGGATATTTTATGGAACATCCTGTAATTAGGGTCCCTCTGCCCTGCATTAGCCCGAGGGTTGTGGCAGAGTTGGGAATGAAACATTTTAATATGAGGTCGTCAGACCAGGTACTGTGAAGAGGTAAGCTTACTGATATGTCAAAGTTGTGAAAGATTTGGTCTAGAGTATGGCCCTTCTCATGGGTGGCCGAAGAAATAGATGGAAACGTGTTGCAGGCCTGCAGCGTGTCCAACAAGGAAATTGTTTGAGGGTCTTTTCCATTGTCCATATGCATATTGAAATCTCCCAGAATAAGTCAGTTGTTGTATTTTAAGGCCAGGGAGGTGGTGGCTGTGTTAAGCGTAGTAATAAAATTTCCAATTGCACTGGGAGGTCTGTAAATCAGAAAACTAGCAGGGCTATGATGGAGGGATAAGGTACGGCGGAAGCCTAAGGACTCTGCGCTCTCGATGTTTTCCATTGGGATGGGAGAGCAGTCTAGTTTTAGTAAATTATGGCAACACCGCCCCCCTTCCCAATCTTTCCTAAGGATTTTATAGCCCGTAGGGATGGCCAAGGTGATAATAGGGTTGGAGGCTTCAAACAGTCAGGTCTCAGTGAGAAATAAAAAATTAGGCTGTGCGTCTAAAAGTAGGCCATAAATGTGTGGTTCATGCTTTCGCATAGAGTGACAATTTAAAAGGGTGGCTTCTAAGTCCTCTATTTTCTTATTGTTTTTACACTTATTGTTGCGTGGGAGGATCTTGGGTGTGAGAATCCTGGGCTGGAGGAGAGACCAGTTGCAATTATTGCATCGAAAGTCTACCTCCAAGCTCGGATCAGCCGCTGTACACTGACATAATGGTAGCCGCCTAAGGCCAAGCAGTTTTTTTCTATTGTAATATAGTGGAAGAAACGCACCAAAGGGGAAATGGGCAGCATGGCCGGCGCCGGACGCCTCCGGGATGCCTCATGGCACAGACAGGCTTGCCTTTGGCGCGCTCGCTGCGTTTGTTCGTTTGCATCGGGAATATATTGGCTAATGCATATGATGCAAACTGGATCGCTAACGCAGCTGAGGAAACTGCGTTGCCAGAAGTGAGGAGCCCGATAGTAGCTCCAGCCCTCCGCACAATCGGAGTATCAGCCGCGGCGGACCAGGACTGGAGGAAAAGCAAGATGCGAATCAAAGCAGCTAAGGATTTGTAGGCAAGCAGAATCAAGAAAGGTGCAAGTGTGCGTAGGTAGGAGAAATTGTTAAAAAGCACAGAGTAATTCAGCCACACATATACAATTTAAAAAGTATTAATATAGCAGGGCAGGAAACACTAAATCCTACCGCTGTCAGCTGCTTGCGTCCGTTTACATCGGGAACATATAGGCTAATGCCTATGATGCAAACTGGATCACTAACGCAGCTGAGGAAGCAGAAACTGCGTGGGAAACTGGGGCTCAAATTGGATCATAAATTCAAAGCTGTTCTGAACAGGGGCCCCCAAAATATGTTTGGCCCAGGGCCCCCAAAATCCTTAAGATGTCCCTAGGAACCTTACCACTTTTTTGCTCAATATTTTCTCAATATTGAATTATTCTGGAGGTACTAGGATTGGTTCCTTTGGATAGTAATATTGATTATTAGCAAGTGCTATAAAAATGGTTATTGGCGTAATTACTCATATATATACTGTTGAAGCTGACCTTCTTACAATGCATGGACATATTTTGCATACAGAGTTTGGAAAACTCAAAAAACGGCCTCTAAATTATAGTTTATTTCTTGAGTATGTGTGAAGTGACAAATTGAATTTTCTTTTTCCCTCTGAAGTTGAGATCAACATATTAAGCTCAGCCAGGACAGGACGGGAACAGAAGGAGTGCTGATTGCCCTTTAAGTGAGACATTGCGTCGGGCCCCTCTGGAACAGTAAATTAGACGCCTCCTGCATCTCCTTGGTATTGCTCTGAGCACAAAGCAAGCAAAATGTAGGCACTGCTAACTGTGTCGTAGGACAAAATCAGAGCATTTCCCCGAGGCAGGCAAAGATCCAATATATGGTTCAATATCTGGCTTAAAATAATCCGGGTAGATCCCCTTCATTTCCCAGCGCTGGTGCAGAATATATACAGATTTATTGTTTTCTTCAAATTTTCATTAAATCTATTTTAAAGAGAAGAAAATATTAATGTTGCCTGTCGAAAATATGTCTAAAGGCATTGCCTACATATGTATGTACGTTTGTGTATATATGTTGTGCCCAACCAACACAGTGAAACGTTTTATCTCTCAAGATGTACTATAGCCAAACTGAATGAATGACTGATATTTATGCAGGTAATGAAAGTGACACCATTCGCTCTATCACTTGAAATAACTTCCCACTGTGTATTCTTTATGCCATCACAACTAATGGCAAAAAGAACAATTGATGGACAGAATGCAGGACAATGTCATACATTCACCCCAGTACAGAGATCTGGGCATAAATCCATAGTTTTTTTGCTCTCCATGCCATTCCACCTTGAACCCAGCCATATGCAAATCAGTCTTGACCCAACAACCCAATGGGAACAGTCCAGCCCCAACTGCCAGAACAGGTCCTTCCTGACTGGAAACAAGCAACCTTGGACCAGTTTCGGGGTTTCACCCCTCATCATCCAGGATACCTTGACTCCAGTGGCATGGAGAGCACGGGACCCACATCTGGGCATACCCATCCAACTCGGGGTGACAAAAGCAAAAAGAACAATTGATAGAAAGAATGCAGAACATGGGGAGAGGAGTTGGCCTAATGGCTAGGGTAGTCGACCTCGAGTCTGGGGAATAGGGTTCGAGTCTCCGCAATGACGCTGAACTTCCAGTGATTCTGGGCAAATCACTTAATCTCCCCGTGCCTAACAAAAATGAATGTGTCCTCATGTAATGCAACAGGTGCTATGTAAAGCACTCTGATACTCGATTCGGGTCAAGTTCGTGCTGTATAAAACTGTGTAGAAAAAAAACAAAAAAATTGCATATATTCACACCAGTACAGAGATTTGGGCCTAAATCCATTGTGAAACTCCGGAACCGGTCCTAGGATGCTTGTTTTTAGTCCAGGGAGGACTTGGCATGGCAGTTCAGGCTGGACTGTTCCCATTGGGCACAGGGTCAAGACTGATTTGCATATGGCTGGGTTCAAACTGGATTGGCATGGGGCGCAAAAAAACAATGGATTTAGGCCCAGATCTCTGTACTGAGGTGAATGTATGACATTGTTCTGCATTCTGTCCATCAATTGTTCTTTTTGCATTTGTCACCCCGAGTGGGACGGGTATGCCCAGACATGGGTCCTGTGCTCTCCATGCCACTGGGGTCAAGCGATCCTGGCTGATGAGGGGTGAAACCCCGAAACCGGTTCTAGGATGCTTTTTTCCAGTCCATGGAGGACCTGACTTGGCAGTTTGGGCTGGACTGTTCCCATTGAGCACAGGGTCAAGACTGATTTGCATATGGCTGGGTTCAAACTGGAATGGCATGGGGAGAAAAATACAATGGATTTAGGCCCAGATCTTTCTATTGGAATGGATGTATGACATTGTTCTGCATTCTGTCCATCAATTGTTCTTTTTGCATTTGTCACCCCAAGTGGGGCAGTATGCCCAGACGTGGGTCCCATGCTCTCGATGCCACTGGAGTCAAGCTATCCTGGCTGATGAGGGTTGAAACTCCGAAACCGATCCTAGGATGCTTGTTTCAAGTCCAGGGAGGACCTGCCTTGACAGTTCGGGCTGGACTGTAACTACTGGGCACAGGTTTAAGACTGATTTTCATATGGCTGGGTTCAAACTGGAATGGCATGGGGAGCACATAAACGATGGAATTAGGCCAATATCTCTGTACTGGGGTGAATGTATGACACTGTTCTGCATCCTGTACATCAATTGTTCTGTTTGCATTTATCACAACTAATGACAACACATAACCTCAGACAAAGATATCATAACTGAAAGTATTCAAATCTGGAGTGTAAAACAATGTAGATTTTCCACAGCATGATGTGCAGAACATATGGATTTCATTAGAGATCCAGAGGCTAATATTATGCAATCTCCTTTATTGCCACTGTAAACAGCAACTCTTTTAAAGAACATTGAACTCAACAACATTCCAGAGTTCATTAAAACAGTGTGCACCCATAGTTCTCCCTTCTTTTACTTTGGCTGTACGCAAACAAAATAGTGAACAGCAAAAACTTAAATTTTCAAAACACACTTCTCTCTATTTTCTTCTAGCAAAATAATCCTTAATTTATTTCACAATGACATCAGTGTATGTCCATCCAAGTTAGACTTCAACTACAAGAAAACAAAGAAATAAATGTTATTTGGTTGGCTTAAAAGTGTAGGATAATATCAGCCTCTGTGTCTTTTATAAAATCCAGATTAACTGCCCATCTGGCTATGGAAAATCTACATTTTATTTCAAGACCCGGAGGTCAATATTATGCAAGTTCAAAGCTTAGCAACCAAACAAGTTGCATCATTCTCTAAAGGCTTAAAATAGAAAGCGAAACATCAAATCACCAAAGTAATCAGCAAATCTTAAGATATTGTTCAGTCCACCTTCCGTCATGAAAGACAATGCGGCTTCACACATTGAATGGGCCCCAAACATACTTACATCCACACCTGCGTTTGTCATGATGTCTTTGATTCATCTAACTAATGTAGGAGGTGAAAAAGCTTCATAAAGAGGTTTAAAAGAAATTAGTAACTGTGTTACCCGCTGCTGTCTAGCAGGTGTAGTCCATTCCTTAGGCATTTTTAACACATTGCACACTCTCAACATCTCATTATCATTAAGATAAGTATAGAAAAAGTTGAAGAATTTGTTTTTCTACTTCTAGATCATAACAACAAATTACCTCTGGAGTGTATAATCTCTTCCACACATCCACAGTTTGTACACCAGACACTATTCTAAAAGGAAGTCAAACAATGCAACATAGTTAATTTGAATGTCATATCTTTTAGTGAGAAATTATAATTTATAGAATACCTAGCAACAGGAGGATTCAGCACCCTAGTACTCCTCAACAAACGTCTTACCAAAATATCCATTTACCAGATTGTGATCCGCAGCAGTTGCTGATCTATGCACATTTATATTTTTGTGTGACACACCCCTCTCAAACAATTCAGAGAAATAATTTATCACTGACACAACATCAATTGAAACCACCAGGAGTACCATTTTCGCCATGCCGACCTATTATACCTGGGGGCATATTTAAGAGATTTTGGCACAGGACCGCACAGCAAGTCACCTAGGTGTGCTGTCCTGCGTCAAAGGGCAAGAGCAGGAATGTGCTGTATCTATGGTATTTGGTGCATTCCTGCCCTTTCCCACTAGTGCTGTTACGGCAGTCTAGCACCAATCCAGGCACCCTTGCACCGTGGAAGTGGCATCTTCCTGCACAAAAACAATCCTGGGAGGCTTTTTCCTCTTTCTATATGTGCTGCAGAATACAACACACATAGAAAGTTTATGGGTGTTGCGTGGGAACACCCACTGCAACTTCCATGACATGCCTCCCTAGTCCAAAGTAAGGCAATGCAGCGATTTATGCTGCCTTGCCTTACTCCATATTTTTAAGGCCATTCAAAGCCACGCAAAGTGGCTTTGCATGACTTCATATAGATGATTTAGTGGTTTGCACTGTTGCTGCGTCACAAAAAGTAATGAAAAACAGTGCAAGGGCCTCGCAACTATGGGCCCTACTGTCTCCATTCTTTCCTGAAAGTTTCTATGCTGCCAAAATCATGTTAGCTGATATCACTGGTTTGTGATCCTCCCCTAGTGATCCTCTCAGAATCCCTTGAAATTTGGGAAGTACAACCAAAAAATCCATTAATAGTTCCTAAATAATCGGTAGCATGCCTTTAATTTCCAAAGATAGGTCACCAACACTCTTTTTGCACTGAAGTATACAAGAAAGTGATGGATGGAGTGATTGAATTAATCTCAGGTACTGGTAATTACTCAGGGCCACTCTCCCGTCAACATTTTTATTTTGCACCACATACAACCTCAGTTTGGAACCAGCCATGTGCAAATCAATCTTAACCCTTCTGCAATATGAATAGTCCAACCCGAACTGTCAGGCCAGGTCCTCTCAGAACCAGAACACAAGCAATTGACGACTGGTTTTGCACTTATTATAGCTCTTCAGTCAGGTATAGTTTGGTTCCAGTGGCACAATATGCATGAGACCCACATCTGGGAATACCCAAACAAATTATTGGGTCACATTAAAGTATACAAAATTTTGAATATTTTTGCACCATCAGTGCCACTCTGGCAATCAAAGCAAATCATAGCAAACATTGGAAACACATATTGATGGGCACCTCTCCAATCCTGAAATAATGCATCTACTTCTGATGATTCTGGATCCGGATGCAGACATTACAACTGTAAATCCTCCACACCTTCACATTCAATCTATTTGCAAAAAAATCAAATTTGAAAGTCTGCATATCCTTTCAAATTCTAGAAATACTGACCTGTTTAGTCTCTAATCACTTGTGAAATTAATTGACAACTAATCAGCTACTCTGTTGTTAAACCTAGTAACGTGCTCCGCTTAAATGGCAATATATTTCTCCTCGTACAATTCTGCCAAATACACCAAACCCTTCAACTGCTGAATACCATCCTGTTCACAAACTTCACTCCTGAAACATTGTCCGTCCTCAATAACACTGAACATTTTTCTGGAAAACACATTATCACAAAAAAGCCCTGTTAGACTTCGTACCATTGGCGTGAGTCTCCCTTCCATTTTTTGTTGTTGTCTCCTCTGTTTTTGATATGTTTTGCTGGTTTTAGATGCTTTGGGCACTGTGCCACTGCAATTCAGTGCCACAGTGCAAGTGCTCCCTATTGTAAATTGTTGTAATGGATTAGTGAATCCATGATTGGCTTATTTGATTTACTTGTCAGACCCTAGTACAGTGCACCATGTGTGCCCATGGCCTGTAAATCAAATGCAGCTAGTGGACTTGCAGCACTGGTTGTGCCACCCACAGAAGCAGCTTGTAAAGTGTGTCGCAGGCCTGCCATTGCAGAACCTGTGTGCAGTCTAGTACTGCCATGTCGACTTGGTAAGTGCACCCACTTACCAGTCGCTAAATCTTCCCTTTTCTACATGTTAGCCACCCCTAAGGTAGGCCCTAGGACAGGGTGCAATGTATGTGAAAGGTACGGCATGCCCTGGTGTGTGTGGCATGTCCTGATAGTGAATTACAGTCAATTTAGTTTTTCACTATTGCGCGGCTACCTGCCCCCAAATGCCAGAATGGGCAGTTTGATTATAACATCTTATAATCCTAACTGACCCAGGGGACATGGTAGAAAAACGAATTTAGTATGCCTAAACTCAGAATGATAAAATACATCTTTTAGTGAAGTTGGTTTTAACATTCTGTGTTTGAAAATACCACTTTTACAAAGTAGGTATTTTCTTGCCTAACCATCCAGCCTGCCTCTGCTAGGTTTGTGCATTTCATGCCTGGTTTGTGAGTGACAGGGGCTGGGGTGGCTCCAGGAGGCAGGGTAAGTCAGCACTAGGCTGTAATAGACCTATCTGCATTGGGAGTGGTGGGAGGAGTAGCACCTGGGCCTGAATAGGGCTGTGCCTGCCTTCCACAATGCAGGCCCCACCTCTTGTGGTTCGTCTAATGACCCTGGCCCACAATGACAAAGGAAAAAGTTGTGCACTGGCAGAATTCACCCAGAACTGGTTTGGACTAGGTACAGACACTCTCTGCCTTCAGAGAAAAATGATTTGTGTGTATAAAAAGAGGGACCCAGACCCCAGAACTTTAGCTCACTTCTGGACATCAAGATGGACCTTTTGCCAAGGAGAAGAACCTGAGAATCTGCAGGAGTTTATGACTGCCCCTGTGCCAGTGTGTAATTGCTGGGGTTGGCCTGCAGTGGTTTCTTTATTGCCAAGGAAAGGAGAAAGACTTTTATTTGCAACTTTCATCATCTTGAAGAAGAATCTCCAAGGGGTTGAACTTTGCTTGCCTCCTGCTGAAGTCTCAGGGATACAAGACTTCACCACCAGCTCCCCCCTGAATTTCCATGCTGGGAGTTCTGTCTGCAGAAGCTTGAGTGTTGTAGGGAGCTGGAAGCGCGACTCAAGAAGAAGAAGCGTGTTGCATCTGCAGCTGTTGCCGTCACATCATCGGAAAAGCGTGTTGCCACCGCAAGGGTCGCCATCGCAGCACCGGAGAAGCGTGTCTCCGTCGCAGCTGTTGGTCGTCGCAAGAAGCGTGTCGCCACCGTAATGGTCGCCATCGCATCACCGGAGAAGCGTGTCGCAGGGCCTGTCGCGGCTCCAAAGTTACAGAGTCGCCGCACGGCCGCTGGGCGTGCACACATCATCTTTACGTTGTCGCATCGCATCAAGGGCGCCATCTTCTTGCATCGCACCGGATCGTCGCATTGCATCAAGGCGCCATCTTGTCGCATCGCATCGCAACCGAGACGCACATCGAGATCGTCGCATCACCTCCTCTCTGGTAAGGAACAGACGCATTGCCTACTTTGCGCAAGCACTGAGGAACAGGCGCTTCGCCTCCCCCGAAGCAAGGAACCTACGCATCGTTCTCCCTGCGAACCTTTTGTTTATCTTGAGTGACACATCCAAAGGTACTTTGTGGGAAACGTGTTGCATTTACCATCTAAAGTGAACTGAGTTATTTCTACCATCTTGAAGTCATTTTCCTAATACTGTATTGTGGATTTTTGTCGTTTGGGTATTTTTTTTGTTAAGTTTATTAGTTTATATACAGAATACCTATTTTTATAAAACCTGTGTTGTGTCCATCTGTAGTGTTTTCACTGTATTACTGTATGTGTTCACAAATGCTTTACACACTGCCTCTGAGATAAGCCTTCCTGCTCATGCAACGCTACCACAGGGTTGAGCAGGGGTTATTTTAGGAGTGTAGCCCCCTTACTCTGACTAGAAGCAAGGGTCCCTATTTGGACAAAGGTGCAAGCCATTGGCAACTAGAGACTCCGCGTTCTATCATTAGTGGTCAGCGGTGAGGATTTGGACTTGCATTTGTGACTCATATACAGTGATTGGTGTACACTACTAGTGAGTGCAGACCAAACGCCACCACATACATTTTTGGGTAGAATTTTCATTCCTTGGAACTGTTTTTTTTTGCTAAAGACTGCCAGTTCTTATTGCCATGAAGAAACCAGCATCTATTGCATCTATGTATCTAGAGTTTGAGGAAGAAAGTTTGGAGGCCTACAATGTGAAACAGCTGAAAGCCTTCTGTAGAAAATTTAAAGTTGCTACTCCAGGCCTCACCAAGAAGGATGAGAACCAAAAGGAGCTGAGGGCCTGGGTGGAAGCAAGACATGCCTCTGAGCATGTGGAAGAGCCAGCAGAGGAGGCAGAGAATACAGAAGGGCAGCTTGATGGGCCACTGGGTTTAGCCAGGGAGAGAGAGTCTTCCCCCACAGGCAGCAGTGTTTCTTCCAAGGGCCTGTCCCCAGGAGAGTTGGAGGATAGGGAGAGAAATAAATTGCACAGAATAGAGATGGCCAAGCTCAAGATGGAGGGTCAAAAGGACCTAGAGAGTAAGAAGCAGGAGGTTGAGATTAATAGGATAGCTTTTGAAAGGGAAAAAGAGAAATTAGCACACAGGAGATTTTTGAGGGAATTGGAGCTTAAGGCTAAAAGTTTAGAAATGAGTCCCTCTGGTGGCAGCGCACCATCTGTGCCTGCAGAAGGCAGGGTATATTTCCCCAAGGATGTCATCAAAGATTTCCATAAGCATGAATATATTGGGCAGTGGTTTACAGCCTATGAAATGGCAATTTTAGCCCAAAGGGTCCCTGAGAAGGATTTGGGAGCAGGGTTGTGGGGCCGCTTTGTTAGTGATGGGAGGGATACATTGTTAGACCTGTCCAGTCAGAGTAGGATGCTTTATGCCCACATGAAGGAAGCCCTGATGACCAGGTATGGGTTGACCTCAGAACTCTAAAGACAGAGGTTCAGGAATTGTAAAAAGCTGGAGGCAACCACTTGGGTATAATATGTATCTTTATTTTGCAGAGCTATGGATGGTTGGGTGAAGGGTAGCAAAGTGAGTACTTTTGAGGAGCTCTATGATTTGTTTGCATGGGAGCACTTGTCTGGTAATTGTTTTTCAGAGCTACGCCAGCACTGTATTGATATCAAGCAAACTAACCCTAGGAAGCTTGCTGAGGAGGCGGACCGCTGGGTGAGTACCTGGATTCACAAGGGTCATGTGGGAGACTCTGCCAAGGGTGAGCAGGGTCCCCAGCAGAAGAGTGGGCGGGACAAGGGTGAACAGAGGGAGTTCCAAAAAGGGCCCCAAAGTAATTCCCAAGGAAACCAAGGTAAGGGTTCCCAGCCTTCCCCTGAGAAGAAGTCAGAGCCCCCGACAGGTAAACCTGTTCACAGGGGCCACCTACATGCTTTCAGTGTAAGCAAGTGGGATACCATTGGTATGATCCCCAGTGTCCCTAGAAGGACCGCAATGCACCCCGTCAGATGTCAAGTGTAGCCCTGGGAGGGGAGGAGATGGATGCCCAAGGTGGATGGGGTCCTGCAGAAATGTCCCTTGTCTCTTTAGGAGATTGTGAGATGGTCTCTAGGACCCAGCTGACAGATAACACAAAAAAATACAGGCAGTGGGTGACCATCAATGGCCATGGGGTGGAGGCTCTGAGAGACACCGGGGCCAGTGTCATAGCTGTCAGTTGTCGGCTGGTGTTTCAGGAGCAGGTGACCCCCCATGCATTCCTCCCTGTAGTTGGCGCGGACAACTCAGAGAGCCAGTGTGAGGTGGCTCAGGTTCCCTTTGAGTGGGGGGGGTCTCAGGTACTCTCCAAGTAGCTGTGAGGCCAGCCATGCCTGTGGATTGTCTATTGGGCAATGATTTAGAGGGCTCCCCTTGGGCTAAGGTGGAGAATAAGTCTCATTTAGAGATGTTGGGTCTGCCTGAGTGGGTGTGTGTGACCACTCGGTCTATGGCAGCCAGTAAGGGTGTTCAAGAGGTCCTGGAGCCTGACAGTATGGCCCAGGTACCTACATTAAAGACAAGAGGTAGGGGGTGCGGGAAACCAGCCCCCATAGTTCCCACGGTCCAGGAGGAGGCAGACCTTGAGGGTGATGCCCTGGAACCTACAGGGGAGCAAGGTGCTGAACTGGGGGACCTGCCTCAGCTGACCCATTGGCAGCAAGAAGGTGGACCCTCCAGGGAGAAACTTTGTACAGAGCAGAAGAAGTGCCCTTGTCTTGTGGGTTTGTGGCAACAGGCCACAAACTAGGCAGCAGGTAATCAGTCTGGACCACATTGGATCCACTGGGAGAATGACCTCCTGTATAGCGAGCCTAAGGCTGTTGAGCCTGGGTCAGTCCATGTGCTGGTGGTACCCCAGCGCTTCAGAGACTTCCTACTGGGTTTGGCTCATGATGTACCTTTAGCTGGACATTTGCGGCAGGACAAGACCTTTGAAAGGCTTGTCACCCACTTTTATTGACCCCAGATGTGCAAGAGTTCAGATACTCATTGTAGGACTAATCAAACCTGCCAGGCAAGTGGGAAGAGTGGGAGGAAGCACAAGGCTCCTCTCCAGCCCTTCCCTGTGGTCAGCACCCCCTTTGAAAGGGTGGGCATTGGCATTGTGGGGCCTCTGGAACCCAAGACAGCCATGGGAAACAGGTTTATCCTGGTCTTGGTGGACCATGCTACCCGGTACCCGGAAGCCATCTCTCTCAGGAAAGTGATGGCCCCCGTGGTGGGATGTGCACTGATGGGGATTTCTCCCATGTGGGGTTCCCTAGAGAGGTTGTGTCAGACCATGGTATCAACCTCATTTCTAAGTATATGAAGTCTCTGTGGCAGGAGTGTGGAGTAACTTATAAGTTCACCACTCCTTACCACCCCCAAGGTAATGGGCTGGTTGAGAGATTTAACCAGACCCTCAAAGGCATGATTATAGGTCTTGAGGAACATATGAGGTGTAAGTGGGATGTCCTCTTACCATGCCTCCTATTCGCTTACCGTGAGGTGCCACAGAAGTCCTTAGGGTTCAGCCCCTTTGAACTGCTGTATGGACACCCAGTAAGAGGACCTCTGAGTCTGGTTAAGGAAGGTTGGAAGAAAGCTCCCAGGAAACCTCCCCAGGATGTATATAGCTACATGCTGGCCTTCAACAACCAGACTAGGCGATTCAGACAACTCGCTCAGGCGGATCTGGAAGCCAGCCAGGAAGAGATTAAGCGGTGGTATGATCAGAATGCCACTCTGATTGAGCTTCAGCCTGGTCAGAAAGTTTCGGTCATGGCCCCATTGGAGCCCTGTGCGCTCCAGGATAAGTGGACCGGACCATTTGGGGTGGTGGAGCGCAATAGTGATGTCACCTACTTGGTGGACTTGCGATCTCCCAGGAACCCTTTGCGGGTCCTTCTTGTCAACCGCCTGAAGCCCCACTTAGAAAGGTCCGAAGTGAGCATGCTCCTAGCGACAGATGCTGGAATGGAGGAGGAAACTGAGCCTCTTCCTGACCTCCTGTCTGCAACAGAGCAAGATGGGTCAGTTGATGGAGTCAACCTTTCTTCCACCCTGACACCTGAGCAGCAGAATGATTTTCGCCAACTGATGGCCCAATTCTCTGATTTGTTCTCCCTGGTTCCTGGTGTCACTGAGTGGTGCATCCATGATGTGGACACTGGGGACAGTCCTCCTGTTAAGCACAAGGCTTACAGAGTGACTGACAGGGTCACAGCTTACATCAAGGAGGAGGTCTCCAAGATGTTTGCCTTAGGGGTGATTGAGTCCTCTAACAGTCCTTGGGCCAGCCCAGTGGTCTTGGTCCCAAAGGCTGCCACGCCTGGTGCCACACCCGAACTCCAGTTCTGTGTGAACTACTGAGGACTCAATTCAGTCACCAGGACTGACACACACCCCATCCCCAGTGCTGATGAGCTCATTGATTGGCTAGAGACTGCACAGTACCTTAGTACATTTGATTTGACATCTGGGTACTGGCAGATGGCCTTGACTGATGGGGCCAAAGAGAGGTCAGTCTTCTCCACACCAGATGTGCACTACCAATTCCAGGTTATGCCCTTTGGGATGAAAACTGCCCCTGCCACCTTTCAGAGGTTGGTCAACCAGGTGTTGGCTGGACTGGAAAATTTCAGTGCTGCCTACCTGGATGACATTGCAGTGTTCAGTGCCAGTTGGGAAGAACATCTGCGCCACCTCTGGGAAGTGTTGATGACGCTGCGCAGAGCAGGCCTCACGATCAAGGCGAGTAAGTGCCAGATTGGGCAGGGTTCTGTGGTGTACTTGGGGCACCAGGTAGGTGCCCCTACAACCCAAGATTGATACCATCCTGGCATGGGAACACCCCAAAACCCAGACACAGGTGAGAGCATTTTTAGAACTCACAGGGTACTACAGGGGGTTTGTCAAGGGGTATGGCAACATTGTTGCACCCTTGACTGAGCTGACTTCCAGGAAGCAGCCCAAGAAAGTAAACTGGACTGACACCTGTCAGAAAGCATTTGACGCCCTGAAGACTACCATGTGCACAGCACCGGTGCTTCGGGCTACCAACTTCTCAAAGGAATTAATTGTCCAAACAGACGCTTCAGAGCATGGTGTGGGGGCTGTTCTTTCACAGATAAATGAGGAGGGCATAGACCAACCTATAGCCTTCATCAGTAGGAGGTTACTTCCACGGGAACAGAGGTGGAGTGCAATTAAGCGTGAGGCATTTGCTGTGGTCTGGGCACTGAAAAAATTGAGACCATACCTGTTTGGGACTCACTTCTGGGTTCAGAGAGGCCCCTCAGATGGTTGATGCAGATGAGGGGTGAGAATCCAAAGTTGTTGAGGTGGTCCATTTCCCTACAGGGGATGGACTTCACGGAGGAACACTGCCCTGGTACAGAACAAGCCAATGCTGATGGTCTGTCCAGATTTTTCAGCCTTGGCGAAGAGAACCCCCAAGAACATGGGTAGTTCTCCCCACATTTCAGCTGGAGGGGACACGTGTCAGACCTGGTTCCATTGGCGTGAGTCTCCCTTCCATTTTTTGCTGTTGTCTCCTCTGTTTTTGATATGTTTTTATGGTTTTAGATGCTTTGGGCACTGTGCCACTGCTATTCAGTGCCACAGTGCAGTGCTCCCTGTTATAATTTTTTGTAATGGATTAGTGGCTCCATGATTGGCTTATTTTATTTACTTGTCAGACACTAGTACAGTACACCATGTGTGCCTAGGGCCTGTAAATCAAATGCTGCCAGATTTCTTGACTGGGGGTGAATGTTTTGATTTGTTCTGCATTCCGTCCATCAATTGTGTGTCTTTTGCTTTCTCGCCCTAAGTGCGCCAGGTATGCCCAGACGTGGGTCCTGGGCTCACTGTGCCACTGGAATCAAGCTATCCTGGCTGAAGAGGGGTGAAACCCCGAAAACGGTCCTAGGATGCTTGTTTCCGGTCCAGGGAGGACCTGGCTTGGCAGTTCGGGCTGGACTGTTCCCATGAGGCACAGGGTCAAGACTTATTTGCACATGGCCATGTCTAAACTGGGGTGGCATGGTGAGCAAAAGAATGATGGATTTAACCCAGATCTCTTGACTGGGGGTGAATGTTTTGATTTGTTCTGCATTCCGTCCATCAATTGTGTGTCTTTTGCTTTCTCGCCCTAAGTGCGCCAGGTATGCCCAGACGTGCGTACTGGGCTCACTGTGCCACTGGAATCAAGCTATCCTGGCTGAAGAGGGGTGAAACCCTGAAACCGGTCCTAGGATGCTTGTTTCTGGTCCAGGGAGGACCTGGCTTGGCAGTTCGGGCTGGACTGTTCCCATGAGGCACAGGGTCAAGACTGATTTGCATATGGCCAGGTCTAAACTGGGGTTGCATGGTGAGCAAAAGAATGATGGATTTAACCCATATCTCTTAACTGGGGGTGAATGTTTTGATTTGTTCTGCATTCTGTCCATCAATAGTGTGTCTTTTGCTAGTGGGCTTGCAGCACTGGTTGTGCCACCCACAGAAGCAGCTTGTAAAGTGTGTCTCAGGCCTGCCATTGCAGAGCCTGTGTGCAGTCTAGAACTGCCATGTCGACTTGGTAAGTGCACCCACTTACCAGTCCCTAAACCTTTCCTTTTCTACATGTTAGCCACCCCTAAGGTAGGCCCTAGGGCAGGGTGCATTGTATGTGAAAGGTAAGACATGGCCTGGTTTGTGTGGCATGTCATGATAGTGACTGGGAATTCTGTCTGCAGAAGCCTGTGTGTTGTTGGGAGCTGGAAGCGTGACTCAACAAGAAGAAGCATGTCACATCCACATCTGTTGCCGTCGCATCGTAAGAGAAGCGTGTTGCCACCGCAAGGGTCGCTGTTGCATCACCGGAGAAGCTTGTCTCCGTCGCAGCTGTTGGTTGTCACGTCCCTGGAGAAGCGTGTCGCCACCGCAAGGGTTGCCGTAGCATCACCGGACAAGCGTGTCGCAGGGCCTGTCACGGCTCCACAGTTACAGAGTCGCCGCATGGCCGTCGGGCGTGCATGCATCGTCTTCATGTCGTTGCATCGCATCATAGGTGCCATCTTCTCGCATCACAACGGATCGTCGCATCGTATCAAGGTGCCATCTTGTCGCATCGCAACCTGGACGCACCTCGAGATCATCGCATCACCTCCTCTCCGGTAAGGAACAGACGCATTGCCTACTTTGTGCAAGCACTGAGGAACAGATGCATCGCCTCCCCTGAAGCAAGGAACCGACTCATCGTTCTCCCTACGAACCTTTTGTTTATCTTGCGAGATGCATCCATAGGTACTTTGTGAGAAATGTGTCGCCTTGACCGTCTAAAGTGAACTGAGTTATTTTATTTCTACCATCTTAAAGTCATTTTCTTAATACTGTACTGTGGATTTTTCTCGTTTGGGTCTTGTGTTAAGTCAATATAAAGAATACCTATTTTTATAAAACCTGTGTTGTGTCCATCTATGGTGTTTTCACTTTATTACTGTATGGTCCATATTCTCAAGAACATGTGATAACCATCGCAAATTTAGTCTAACGCAACTTTGCATATTGCAGTCCAAAGAAAATAACACCGTCTTAACGTCCAATTCCCAACCCGGCCGCACCATGCGATAGCAGCATGATAACGCGCCAAATGACTGCGTAAAAACCAACGCGACAAACAAAAAATGAGAAACACGAACGCCCAAAAAGTTGCAATGCCACAAAGCGCGATACCAAAACCAGCGAAAACCATCCACAGGCATGCAATTCCCATGCTTCATGCGGGAAAATGCACTATAAAAGCAACAAAAAAAAACCCCAAAACCAATTCAAACTGCTTAGCACCATGGATGCACCTGGACCGAGTGCAGAGGACAACCCGAACCCCACCAGCCCCACGGAGGACCAGCATGGAACCCCGTGTTCGGGGAAGGGCAAGGAGAAGAGGAAGACAGGGTTCAGTCCGCAGGAAGACTGGATCATCCTCACGGAGGTGATAGAACACCATCAACAACTGTTCATCACCTCCACTGCGGCACTGGCAACCCAAACGGAAATATGGCAGTCCATCGTCACCAACGTCAATGCAGTCAGAGTGTCAAGTAGGTCAATGGAGGAGGTCAAGAGGCGCTGGCATGAAGTGCACAGCCAAACCAAGGAGAAACTCGCCGCCAACAGGAAGGCAGCAACGGCGACTGGAGGTGGGAGTCCTGTGCCACAGGAGGAGCTGGATGAGCTGGAGGAAATGGTGGCCACAGTCATCAGTGTGGAGGCGGTGCAAGGAGTTGGGGGCCTGGACACAGCTTGAAATGACCTGACCCAACAGCAACAGAGTGAATAACCACCAAGGTCTTGGGTACGGGGGAGATGGGCACAATGGCACACATGCACAATCATGTGTAGCACACTGCGGTCACACAATGACTGTGAAACATGTCCCTGATACCCTTGCAACACTGCAGCACACATACAAACACCAAGTAGGCCCCTGTCTACCATGTGCACATATGGGCCCCCTCCAAATCACCAACGACACAACTGAGCCATACACATGTGATGAATCCAGAACAGCAGCGGCTGTGTGAGCCACACTGACTATGCAAGTAACACTTCATGCCCGATAGCATGGCAGCAGCCAAAAAACATGACATGGTGCACGAATCGACATGGAGGTGGCCCAGTGCGGATCACTTCCGTAAAGGAGCAGGTCACACTCTGACATATCCACGTGCAGCCACAACCCATGCCGTCCAATAGACGCAGCAGACGAACAATGCACAAGGCCACAAAATCTGTCCAAAAGCACATATGACCTAAGTCGCAAACATTTCAGCCCCCAAAAAGAACACAATTCAAAGGCACACCGCCTCAAAGGGATAAGGGTACACGAAATCAGAGCTGCAGGGGCAACTCCCCCACAATGCAGCACACACACATAGCAATCATAGAACATCAGCAATGACGGCAATGTGGTACAAAGTGCAACACCAACACCACAGGAAAGAGGACACAACAGGATCTGCTCGTGCGTAGTAACTGTCCACTCACATGAGGCATTGCCTGACACTGTGTGATGATAATGTACGGGTACTACCACACATCCGTCATGTAGTCGAAAATCACACTGTCTGCCATTAAATAGCCAGCTCCACCAAAACAGTCACAATGTACATTGGCATGCAGTCTGAATTTAAGCATCTGCAAATCGTCAACAATCATGGGAAACTCTGTTAACCTGCATCTCCCCTTTACATTGCAGAGGGACAATCAACACCTCCTGCAGAGCAGACTACACATCTCATCAGTGATGATGAAGAGCACAACCTGCACATATGTCAAGACATCCTCCAACGGCTAATGGACCGCCTCCGCATCCCATCCCCAGGAGCAGGGCAGGCCAGCTGCCTCGAGGTGACCCCTCCACCTGCACAGACCACACAGATTGAAACACACACCACCACGGCTGACTCCCATGACCCCCACGAACAATACATGGAATTCCAATGCCGTGTGTTAGGTTGACAGGTGGAGTTGGCTGACCCGCTGCGGGTGGGTTTTGAGCTTGTGGCAGCCAAACTCGATGCCACATGTGGGTGTTTGAGTCCCATCAGGGACCACGTACAGTCCCTAATGGACACCCCCTGTCCCCACCATGCTCCATGACAATCCTTGGCTGACCTCGCTGGGGCCATTAATCGGATACAAGAACTGTCTAGTCAGACAGGCACCAGCGATGACAGCACAGAGTTGGCACAGATGCGGAGGACAATGGAGACCATGGTGCAGATGCAGGCTGGAAGTATGGCTGCCACGGCAGGACACCAGCGAGATGTAGCTGGGATCTTCCATGCCATGCAGTTCATCATCTTGCCATTGCTGCCACTGAGCCAGTTCCAGATAACTGCAGCGGGAACTTCGACACACACATCTCCGACCCCTGATGTGTCAGTGGCACACAGTGATGCAGCCCCATCACATTCGCACCCTGATGTGTCAGTGGCACACAGTGATGCAGCCCCATCACCTTCTCACCCTGATGTGTCAGTGGCACACAGTGATGTAGCCATTACACCGCCACACACACCGGACACACCGGACACAGAAGTATCAAAGGAGTGAGATGTGGATGGTAATTACTGTGTGGGGAAGGAGGCAGTAGCATCAATCACCGTCATATGGCCTGTCCCTGCCTGGTTCTGCCCAATGCATCATGGCCTGGGACAACACCTTCCACTGACCCCCGGAACACTCTGTGACATTCACCTGGACTGTCATATCTTCACTGCTGGACAATTACACAGCAATCCTGCTGCGGACTGCACTCCCCCTCTTCCAAATCACTTTTCAATCCCCAAAGGACTCTGGTTGGCCCACCACTGGGCTGTCATGCTATGAGGGCTTGGAGGGCTATGTACAGCTCCAGCTCCATCATTCACCAGAATGTGAATAAAACATTCTAAATCACACAGATGTGTCATGACTATGTTCACTCACGTATGGAAGTATGGCTGGATGTAGGGACAATGAGTTTATCCCTGAGACACTGGGCCAATTGGATGACTGTGAAGATGAGTATTAGCTGTGTCCCCATTGCACATTAACAACAATCTCCCAATCTCCCAACCCCCCAACGTAGGCACAAGTCCATGTATTGAATAGGGCTGTGTGTAGGAATGACCTAATTGGTAGCAGGCCAGAAGTGGTGTCCTACATCACATGTGGCAACAGAACTTCACGTCACATACCTACTCACACACATCTGTGTGGACACATTCTGTTATGATTTATAACCTTGCTCCACATGGTCAGAGGTTGGACACCATACCCACATTGCTGAAGACACATAAGTTCACAGGTCGGCCAGCAACTATCCCAAAACAATGTCTGGCTCACAGAGGAGGAGCTGTCAAAAGGGACCCACCCCCATTGTACATGTGTCAGTCAGTTCCTCCCTGTGTAGGGATGATGTTCATTGTGGCACACGAGTGGTCAATCTAATCAACACTATTCACAGTTAGACACCAGTGGAGTTGCGTAGACTTTATTGGCATATGCGTGTCAGGCAACAGCCACAAAACGCAGGGACATGCTTAAGACACTTAAACCCAGCATGGGAACATGTCGAGGTGCAGGAAATGGAGAGGCAAAAATTAAAACCAATCAACATGGATGGCAACGGTCTCAGCCCACCTTGCCTTGCTGGACGAGTCATGTGTTGTTTGGCATCTGCCCATTGCCCCGTGTGAGTGGGCACGACTCACAGCCAATGGAGTCTGCATAGTGCTCTGCCACCGGACTGCGCCGACTGTCTGCACAGTGATCAGATGAAAGGCTCCGACAAGTTCACTTGTTGTGCTACATTGCCATGTGTGTACTCCCCACCAGCAGTGTGTCCGAATTGGTAATGTTGCCAAACGACGCTGTGCTGCTCCGACCATGGAACTGCATCACCTTGCACAGGTGTGTGTACACACGCGTAGTTCCACACACATGCATTCAGAGTCCAGACGAAGGCAGACATGTCCTCTGTTGTGGTCGGATATGTGAGCATTCCCTACGATACAACAAGGTGTTGGGACCTGTGCTGTGGGTGACAATCCAATGTGGCTGCAGGAACGTAGTTAATCATCCATGAATGCCGGCACAACTTCATGTGCAATGTGTTCCAATAGTACATCGTTGTCGGGTTCCAGGAATACCAGGGTGAGCCAATCCATTAACTGGTCCAGGCAGATGTGCTCAGTCCATGCCATTTCCACAATGAGCAACACAGCCCAATAGGGGACCGCCTCGATGTGGTCACTGCACACGAGGAGTTGTGCAATCTCCCATGCGCAACTGCCAGCACATATGCCAAATTTCAGTGCATCCCATGCACGGGTTTCCCTGTGTCACTCCTGTTCGTGGGACAACAGGGGGCGCACTGCCAGGTCATAATCCAATTCAGCTACTGTTGCGTTGGATAGGCAGACCTCCATGGGTCACTCAAATGTGCATGATCGACACTGGAACCAGGGCTGGACGCAGGTGACACAGGCAAGACGGAAACTCAGACGGAAACTGATTCGCAACATTGCCATTGGCAGGGATCCCAACAGATGCAGCATTCTTGCACAGTACAGTTCCACGTGACAGGGGTTGTGCATGTGCCCGGGAATGCCTGCCTTTGCGTTTGTTGCTCCTGTGGGACCGGCACTCCTCAGACCGGCGGAAGTTTGGTGGACGATATGCCACAGCTCTGGGCAATGAGTCGTGTGTGTGTACAACGTATGGACGTATGGGTAGTTTTTAACCAATGTGTCAAGGGCATCCCTTGCAGGTGTAGGTCATGCAGGAACAAGTGTGTGTGAGTTGTGGGCACATTGGTGTTTCATTAGAGCAGTTCGTGGTGTGGGAGTCATTGGAGGCTGGTATGGTATCTCACGCAGGGTGTGCCAGCCGCATTCAGGACCAAGGTTGGGGGTTCGGTTGGCCTTCGGCCTTGTGAGTTGAGACAAAGGAGCTTTCATTCCTGATTATAGTCTGACTACTGCTTGCATTTCTTAATTGTGATGTTGACTTTGCGCTGACTTTGATGCGAGGCCCGTGATTTGGGGTGCACAGATTTTGAGACACCTACCTGCAAAGACCACTGGACCACCAGGCTACAACGGGACGCTGACGCTGTGTGTTCCCCTCGCCGCCACCTTCCTTCGCTGGCCGCAGTGGGGGGGAACTACAGCTCCCGGCATTCTTTGCTTTCCCGTTCCACTTCCGCCTCATTCCGCGCCCGGAGGCGTTATATAAGCAGAGGCTCCCTCGGTGGAGCGGGGGGACCATTTCTCGACCTACCTGCAAAGACCACTGGACCACCAGGCTACAACGGGACGCTGACGCTGTGTGTTCCCCTCGCCGCCACCTTCCTTCGCTGGCCGCAGTGGGGGGGAACTACAGCTCCCGGCATTCTTTGCTTTCCCGTTCCACTTCCGCCTCATTCCGCGCCCGGAGGCGCTATATAAGCAGAGGCTCCCTCGGTGGAGCGGGGGGACCATTTCTCGACCTACCTGCAAAGACCACTGGACCACCAGGCTACAACGGGACGCTGACGCTGTGTGTTCCCCTCGCCGCCACCTTCCTTCGCTGGCCGCAGTGGGGGGGAACTACAGCTCCCGGCATTCTTTGCTTTCCCGTTCCACTTCCGCCTCATTCCGCGCCCGGAGGCGCTATATAAGCAGAGGCTCCCTCGGTGGAGCGGGGGGACCATTTCTCGACCTACCTGCAAAGACCACTGGACCACCAGGCTACAACGGGACGCTGACGCTGTGTGTTCCCCTCGCCGCCACCTTCCTTCGCTGGCCGCAGTGGGGGGGAACTACAGCTCCCGGCATTCTTTGCTTTCCCGTTCCACTTCCGCCTCATTCCGCGCCCGGAGGCGCTATATAAGTAGAGGCTCCCTCGGTGGAGCGGGGGGACCATTTCTCGACCTACCTGCAAAGACCACTGGACCACCAGGCTACAACGGGACGCTGACGCTGTGTGTTCCCCTCGCCGCCACCTTCCTTCGCTGGCCGCAGTGGGGGGGAACTACAGCTCCCGGCATTCTTTGCTTTCCCGTTCCACTTCCGCCTCATTCCGCGCCCGGAGGCGCTATATAAGCAGAGGCTCCCTCGGTGGAGCGGGGGGACCATTTCTCGACCTACCTGCAAAGACCACTGGACCACCAGGCTACAACGGGACGCTGACGCTGTGTGTTCCCCTCGCCGCCACCTTCCTTCGCTGGCCGCAGTGGGGGGGAACTACAGCTCCCGGCATTCTTTGCTTTCCCGGGCAGAGGGCGGGCCGTCTGTGGCCGTCAGGGGCCAAAGGAGGCCGGGCCGGGCCATATCCCTTTCTTCCCAAACATATTCTGCCCAGGAGGATGTCCTCTCCAGGACTTTGTAAATCGACTGCCAGGGAAGGGGGCTGCAATGCAGGGACATTGGATAAGTATTTCAAACCTACTAAAGATGACGTAGGTAAGGACAAATCACTGGAAAAACGCAGGGCTGAGCGGCGGCACTCCATTGACTCCTTGAAGAATACGCCCCTGCTAGAGATCATCCCGTATCCTATTACTCAAGAGGATGACATGCCCCCACCTAGCTTAAAACCTCTGACCCCTGAGGACTTTCCTCTCTTATTGCGGGACATCCCCACTTCCCCTGAGCTGGCCCCTGGAAAACTCCCAGATATAACCCCTTCTGGGACTTGTCCTACTCTTGTTAACCTGGTCACCCAAACCCCACCTTCGCATGTAGCCAAGAAAAGCAAGCCTAAACAAAGAGTTGAGGTAGAGTTGCACAGGCCCCCACCGAGTAAACGTAGTAAAAAGTCAATGGGGGGCAGGGGGAAAATTAAACCGTCGCATCTAGATTTCGGTAAAAAGCACACACTTGTACCCCAACCTGGGAGGGATGATAAGAACGCTCCCACTGCTCTTTTCTCAAAGGTCTCTAGTCCAACTAGAGCCCCTATTCTAAACACCCCAGTGGCTGATATACCCAACCCTCTTACAGCTATAGGGAGCTTAGAATCGCTACTGCGTTCTCTTTTACAGCCCATTAGCGATAGTCTGATAAAAGTAGAGAGTAGGCTCACCCTATTGGAAACAGCTTTTACTAATCTGAATACCTTAGTTAGTAAGCAATCCAATAATATGGGATCCTATCCCTCCGTAGGAAACCTTACTAAAAAGGGAAGTACGAAGGGTAATAACAAAGTCTCCCCCCAGAGAGCGACTACTGCCCCTCAGAGAGCGACTACTGCCCCTCCTTTACAACCATTAATGGCTGTTTTAGACCATGCACCGCGCTGCAATGTACCCAATAGGCCCAGAGAGACACTGAATTCTGCCTCTCAAAGTTCCCATTCGGGGATTATTGACGGCAACCTAGAAGCTGGTGGTATCTCTCTACCATCCCCGGGTCGGCAGGCTCCAAGTCCACGGAGACCAGACTTGCCACCAGAGGCTAATAGTCTAACGGTGGTTTTAGCAGGTGTCCCCCGCTTAAGACTAGGGGAGAATGAGGATTACCAATCACTAAAATATAAGGTCATTAAGTGGCTGAATTGGAATCGACCCCTACCATCCCATTTTAACAATGAGATTATTATGGTAAGAAGGGTCTCCTGGTTAGGTAAAACTAGGAAATCAATAATAGGGGACTGCATCCTGACAAGCTTTAAGGATCCGGGCACTGTGCGGCACATTTGCAAGGGAATAAACAGGTCACTGGATTCTACTATCCAGACCATGCCAGTATCCTTTTTCTTCCCCCCTACCCATATGCATCATATCCCGACATCAGATGAGTGGGTGAGGGTGGAACATAGACATAGATATAGGGATCATGCACAACGTCCAAATTTTCAGGTGCAGGACAGGCCCTACTTCCATTTTAATCGCTTTAATTGCCTGAATGGCTTGGATGGGGTCGATTGACTCCCTAGTGATAAACCATTGGCTGTCGATTGTGGTGCTTGCAGTTCTCCTAAGTTACCTACCTCGACTGCTGTTGAATTGGACGAGCCACTGAACAATCGGGCTGTCTTGGATAATTTATTGGCCCATAATGATACTAATGTTACCAATGCTCTTGGAACTTCGATCGACACATCATTGGTGGAGAATGTCTGTGGCAGACCTTCTGATTTACCGGCCACCACTGTTAGCATTACGTTAGTATCCCCGATTTCAGCGGGGCCTGGAATCACACTTTTTAATGTTATCCCATCCCAACCTACGGTCACACAGCCTACTACTGTCAAATCCCCAGCTGTATGCGAGGACGTAACATTAACGCCACAACCTAATTACAGGCAGACCACCATTGTTAAACATCTAGGCAGGCAAAGTGGTTATGATCTGTCCATCCTTAGCTGGAACGTTGCAGGCATTGAATCAAGATTGTCTGACCCCCAGTGGGTCCAGCTATTGGACGGCAAAGATGTCATTATGTTTCAAGAGACTTGGGCTATAGGGAATGTGTACTTAGAGGGCTATCATTGTTTTAGTGTACCCGCCTCTAAGCCCGCTCATGGTCGAGCCATGGGAGGACTCTTTATTGGGATCAGAATATTGGCTGGTGGCACTTTTAAGGATCTATCATTCGGGAACCCAAATATCCAGGTTCTCGAATATAAACGAAAGACCTTGATTTATTTAATCAATTTTTATAATAATGATTTTAATTCAATACCAAATAGGAATTACGCAGCACTTTCTAATTTATTGGTACACCTTGATGCAAATATGAATATAGGCCCAGGTGAGAAGTCAGGGATCCTCATTGGGGGTGACTTTAACGCAAAAATCTCAGGTAAATACCAAACAGAGGACAAAAGTTTCCCCGATCTAGTAGATCGTAGAGGTATCGAGCTTGTTAAGATTTTAAATGAACACATTCTTAGCAATGTTATGGAAGCAAGCCAATCCCCAGGATTGACCCGCGCCCCCACGTTTAGAGGGAGAGATGCAAAATCGACGATTGATTTTATTTTTACATCCCCCCACCTAACAGATTGTGTCACTGACTCAAATGTGGTAGAGACCGTATATGGAGATCATAATCCCCTTACAGTCAACTTGTATTTGGGCCCTAGCCCAGTATATGTTAAATTCAATGGCGCAAGAGATATCACGCCATCGGGTGATGGTCTCCGTCTTAAATGGAGGAGAATTGACTGTGAAGCCCTACTTGACCGCGTAAAGAACGACCACCTAGCATTGGTAAACTCCTGTCTATTAATGGATGAGGATTGTCACAGAATAGTCGCCGATTTTGGCAAATTATGCGTGGCAATTAAAAATTATTTGTTAGTCCCCATACCCCCTGAGACGAAGGACCCTAGATGGTTCGATTCAGCTTGCTCTACGGCAAATAGGGAATTACGCAGGGCATTAACCACCAAACCAAGGAACACAGCGGAGGTACAAACAGCTAGGAAATTTTATAAACAAAAAATAGCTGAAAGGAAGGCGGCACTTTTGATGGAACAGTGGGAGTCCCTGGTTGATAGCGCCAATTTGAAGAGCAGCGGGCAATTTTGGCCCGCTGTTAGGAAAATGCGCGATATGGGTAAAAATGTATCCCCTATTGGCTGTAATATAACTGGCCCTACCTGGGAAGCCCACTTCTCCAACATTTATGCTGCTCCCGCAGAAGAAATAATCACCTTGGATTTGAAACAGTTGGGAGACTTACGGTTTGATCTCCCTGAGGTGGCGACAGCCATTAGAGAGAGCCTTGGTAACAAGGCCCCTGGACCAGATGGCCTACCTATAGATTTTATAAAACACAGCACAGATTTATGGGCACCAATTTTATATAATGTTTTTAATAGTTTGTCAAGAGCGTCCATCCCCGAGACGTGGTCCCTTAGTATTATTGTTCCAATTTATAAAAAGGGCGACAGGTCAGATCCAGCAAACTACCGACCAATTTCGCTTTTGGACAACACCCTAAAAATACTTGGGCGAGTTATTTACAATAGGGTGGTAGAGTGGGCTGAAGACTCCGACCTACTGGATCCATGTCAGATGGGATTCAGGAGTGGGGTGGGCACGGTTGAGCAATGCTTGAATTTAAAATTAATAATTGATAAGTATACCGTTGCCCGATCCTCTCCCATATATCTCGCTTTCATGGATCTCTCATCCGCATTTGATCTGGTAAACAGATCAAAATGGTGGTCAATGCTTCTCAGTTATGGGCTGGACGAGCCCTTAGTATACTTCTTGGCATATCTCCATACCGATCTCAGGGCACAAGTCAGGATTGGGTCAGGAGGAGAAGTTTCTGGTGCTATAAAAATCGGCAGGGGGGTCAGACAGGGGTGCGTCTTAGCACCCCTGTTGTTCATTGTTTATATTAACGGCATAGCAAAGGCTTTAAAACAAGTAACCAGAGATGTCCCAACTGTCCAGGGGCACCCCTTGCCAGTCCTACTATACGCAGATGATGCGGTCCTTATGGGCCGCACCCCTAATGCCCTCCGTGTGCTTGTGGAAAATTTTGTACACCATATGGAGGGCTTAGATCTGCGTGTGAATTTTAAAAAATCCTTTGTTATGTCATGCGGACCTGGTAAACGGAAACTTAACACCATCCATATCGGGTCTGACAAACTCGACTCTGTAAATTCTTTTATATATTTAGGGGTGGCCTTCGCTGCGAACAACTCGTGGAGTGGGCATTTTGCCCACGCCACGAGCAAGTTCTCGAAGGCCATCAACTCAATACTGAGTCTCCCACGCCCTAAGAAATTAGGTGCAACCAGTGCTATTTTAAAAATTTTTAAATTACAGTGTGTTCCTGTTGCCACCTATGGGGCCGAAGTTTGGGCTACTGCTAAAAATCCCGGCATCCAACGAGAAGAGACACGTTTCTGCAGAAAAGTTTTGGGTGCCCCAATTTCGTCCTCTGAATTTATCTGCCACAAAGAGCTAAACCTCCCTTACGTCTGTGACTTTATTAGAAGCAGACCAGTTTTATTCTGGTTGAGAATTTGGAGGAATAACGCAGCCTCACTAACACAAGACATAATCAAAGACTGTCTTAAATGTGATCACGGGCTTTTAATCCCATGGTTAGCTGGAGTTTCAAAATCATTAAGCGCCGTGAATAAAGGTGACCTCTTTGTAGATCCCTCCAGTATTGGATGCCAAGATAAGGTAGAGGTCAAACAAGCACTATATGCACTTTATGAGGCAGAACGGTTGGAAAGGGAAACATTGAAAGCCACGGTTATTAGATATATTGAGAATGACCTGCCCAGGCAACCTCTCCCACTTTATCTTACCCTCCCTATGACTAGTTGGGAGAGGTCTTTGTTATTTCGATTAAGGGCAGGTCCCATAAAATTCATGCTGGGTTTCCCTTTGGGTTACAACTCAACTATTGACCATAACCCGTGCCCCTGTGATAGCACCAGTAAGCAGAATGAGTTACACTTTTTATTCTTTTGTAAATTTTATCTAAAATATATTAACTGGTTTTTAACACCCTATTTTAGGAAACACAGACCCCTCTCTGTTATGGAGTCTTGTCAAATGCTACTCTCCCTGGACTCTGAGGAACTGATTTTTCGCACTAGCACCTTTTCACGATTAATAACCCGTGTACGCAATATGATGGAAAATCCCTGAAAGACTGTTGTTTTAGTTCCTTATAATTTTTAGAGATATTGTGTTGTGTATATTGTAATGATGAATTGTTTTTATGTCTGTACTTTTATGAATTCAAGTAATTCGAATAAAGGTCTTTTGAATTGAATTTGAGACACAGGCAGCTGTTGGCATGTTTGCATGAGCCAAGGGCCCGATTGGCCTAACGCTCCTTGTTCAGTCTCTCTCTTTCTCTCTCTTTCTTTCTCTATCTCTCTCTTTCTCTCTCTCCCTGCCCTTTGATGATTGCCTGACACACCTTCTTCCCTTGGATATTGTCTTGCAGGCTGTGAGTCACAGATTGTACAGGGATGCCCCGCCATGACTCTTCAAAATTGTTTGATGACAAATTAGAATGCGACATTTTGCTTGGTCTTTCAATGGTGAATGTATGAATCAGGATTTCATTGCTCACAAGTATGTTCATTGCTGCAATTGTCCGACAGTAGTCGGGTGCTTTTGTTCATGTTTTCGTGCCGTTGATGTGCTGTGTCTTGGTCCGGGGGAAGTGAGGGGTGCCCATGGTGGGGCCCGGGCGGGTGGTCCTGGGTGCTGTGGCGGTGGGTGTTGTGGCCCTCTTGGGTGCCCAGCACACATGTTCAGTGGCTCTATGGCACTCGTTGTTCTTCAGGTGTGGCTCTGGGCTGGGCTCTATTTTATGGTGCAGGCTGTCGTCCGACTTTGCACCAGGTCAGAGCAGGTGTTAGTTTCCTGCTGCTAATGCGCCTTATTGCCTGTTTTGTGTTCTTATCACCGATCTGGCTGGTCGTTGAGAATGTTGAGGAGTGGTGTTGTCGCGGCTTTTTGTACGGGAACACCTACTGTGCATCTCATTAGCGATAGTTGCGGGGGTCATCTGTGGTGATGTTTTTTGTGGCTGCTATCGCGGGTAAACTGGTGTTATGGGCTGTTTACACCAGCTTGTGAATGGGGCGAAAAATTTATCGCAACTTTGGCTGCGATAAAGGGCCGCTAACTCGGCGGTAGCTCCTTGAGAATATGCCCCTATGTGTTCACAAATGCTTTACACACTGCCTCTGAGATAAGCCTTCCTGCTCGTGCCAAGCTACCACAGTGTTGAGCAGGGTTTGTTAGGAGTGTAGCCCCCATACTCTGACTAGAAGCAAGGGTCCCTAGTTCGACAAAGCTGCAAGCCATTACCAATTAGAGACCTCCAGTTCTAACAAGCCCACTATCAACTCTAAATAATTTATATGCATCTTGCTGTCCCCTTCTGACCAACGTCTTCAGATTGAAACTGAACCACATCTTGCTTCTCAACATTTTAAGCTCAAATCTGAGTCTATAATTACATCTAGATTGTCTCGAAAAATTGTACGATTGTTCCAAGCCTTCATATTTCTGAGCCACCATTGCAGTTCTTCCTTTGCCCCTGCCATTAGAAAAATCTTTTATATATTTAAAGTCCCTCCATAAATGGCCTGCTTTCAGCCTGCACAAAGCACAGTAATTCAACGGACTTTGTGAAATAGTCTTAATCTTTGAAGACAAAAGACACACCATATGTGTTAACATTCTCAAAGAAATTTCATTTAAACTTAATGTTTTCTGAATCTCCTTCAAATAGTCTTCAAGTCTTCAAATATGGACATACAAAACAGAATTTGCTCTACCTCGGAACTCATCACCTGTGCTGGTCCGGTTGGAGTTTGGCCTGCTGCAGTAGTGCCTAGACAGAAGGTATGTATCAATAAACACATGGTACAAAATCTGGATCAACCAATAAAACCCACTTAACAACTCTCTCTGGAAGTCACAAGATGA
Source organism: Triturus cristatus (assembly GCF_964204655.1). Taxonomy (NCBI): domain Eukaryota; kingdom Metazoa; phylum Chordata; class Amphibia; order Caudata; family Salamandridae; genus Triturus; species Triturus cristatus. Next base: position 256,327,922 of record NC_140593.1, on the reverse strand, counting down.
CCCTCAATCTGTTTACACTAAGTGCCTCCAGTCATTTGTAAAGCTTACAAACATGACAGACCTCTCTCAGAATGTACTGTTTTCATATTTTCAACAAACATTGTAGAAAGCAGCAAGATGGCACCCACTAATGGAAGACAAAATGACATTAAGTAAGCGTACCCACACATGGATGGTTTTGCAATCAGACACAAAACTGCAACCTGCAACATACTTGGGTATGACATACTCCCCCTACTTAAAAACAAAGCTGCTAGCAATACGTCTTGGCTCGTTACCATCTAGTGCAGATCAACCAAGCTGGAAATGTAATGGACCAAAGTCATGAAGCCTTTGTGGAGCATTAAAACATGGCCTCATCCACCTAATATGCATTTGTCCAGTTTTAAAATTATACCTATGTTTACTATTGAAAAAAACATTTTAACATAAGTGTCATCCGCATCTGTAGATCTACAATATTAAAAGTCTTGATTGGAATGACCCACAGCTTAATTGTAACTTGGTAAAATTCTTACTTCTGTACGAGAAACTACTGAGAAACAAATTGACGGGAAAAGCACAATAGCACTTTAACATAACACCGAGCAAAATAGACATTAACCTTTAATGTGTATATCTCATCTGATGTAACTTACTCAGTTTTATTGGTATATTGTTATGGTTTAAATTAACTTAAACAATAAAGAACTAAATTTGAATTTGAATCTCCTTCTGAATCTTCTTCAATTTGTCTCTTGGGGTTTCAATATTCCTCCAACTGTTTCCAACATAAAACCTAAAAAGGGTATTTCCTGACTTGAAATGAAATTAGACTTTTGCCTGTTTATTACAAAACCCAAAGTCTCTAACTTTCTCATAGTCAAATCCATGTGAAGCTTTATTACTTATTTCTCTTCATTTATTATCAATATATCCTCCAAGTATATTATTAACCTCTCTGCTTGATATAAGTCACTACTGGACGCAAACTCTTTGTGAAAAAACCAGGGGCTGAAGATAGGCTGAATGCCAAACAAACAAATTTAGACATGTTACTGCCCCATCAACACTGCAGAAAACTCTGAGCTGGTTCCCAAATTGGAATTATAAGATAAGCATCTAGACGACTTCGCGGTGTGAAAGTCACTCCGTGGGGCCATATGTGCTGCGGAAAATTCTGGCATCACAGACTTTGATAATGTGATGCAGTGCTGAAATCTCATGCTGTGGCAGATCTTCAGAGGCACTGTGGTGGCATCGGGGCCTGGGTTGCAAGTAGGCCTGGGCTAAAATTTCATTCCGTTCGCGGAAATTGCGATAATTTGAAATTTTCACGTTCCACGGAAAGCGCGAAAATGTCAAAATTTCCGCATTCCGCAGCTTGGCGATAATTTGTTTCTTGCTCGCACTGTAAAATAATACATTCTCGGGCGCGCGCGATCGCCTTACCTGAATCCCTGCGTTCACCGACAAGTTTTCTTTATCCAGTCTTGTTCTCCATGAGATGTTGTATTGTTTGAAGCCATTTGCGCTGTCTCGCGACAGTTCGCGCCCGCAGTGACGTCATGCGTCGTGCGATCACGTCTTTCTTCTCGCGATCATGCACTGCGAGACAACTGAAATCAAGATGGCCGTGCCCGCGAGCAACCACATGGGTAAGTTGGCGAGCCGCAACCATGCAGAAAATCTCGCGAACATGCGGGAAAAAAACTTCCGCATCTTCGCGATATTTCCGCGTATTTGCGATAATTTTTAACATTTTCACGATAATTTGCGAAAGTGGATTTCACAAATTCCGCCCACCCCTAGTTGCAAGTCACGGTCATTGCGCTAAGCGGGGACCATGGCTCCGGGCAGGCGAGAGCGTGGTCTCTAAGAGTACCGCCATCTCCAAAGTACTGATTTCTTCTTCTTGACTTCCAAGGGCCCAGGAACTGGATTTTGCACCATGTGACAGAATAGGGCTATTCAGCAGAAAATCCCAGGTGCTGCTGTGAAGTCTTTGATCGCCATGAGACTTCCAACAGGAAGCAAGCTCAACTCAAGCCCTTGGAGAAGCTTAGAAAGCAGGATGCAGATAGTAAATTCCAGTCCTCTCACTCGCAAGACAGAAGCAGCAGGCCAACACAGCAAAGCAAGCTGCCAAGCGGCAGTTCCTCCTGGTGGCACAACAGCTATTTTTCTTGGCAGAATATCAACAGTCCAGAGGTGTTCTGAGTATATGGTGTGAGTGGTCCAGTACTTATACCCATTTAAGCATTTGAAGTTGGGAAACTTCAAAGAAAGGTCTTTGTAGTGCACAAGACACTGCCCTTGATGGCCCTGGCTCCAGGCACATGCAGGGGGTATGCAGCTCTTTGTTAGGGGACAGGCACAGTCCTGTTCAGGTGCAAGTGTCAACTCCTTCCACCACTGTAGCACAGGGAGACCCATCCGCCTGGTGATGGACTATCAGTATATGCAGGACACATCTCAGCTACCTTTGTGAGTGAATTCACAAAGACCAACTGTTATCCAACCCAGATCGGGACAGGCAGAGGCATAGGATGGATAAGTAAGAAAACGCCAACATCCTAAAGGTGCCATTTTTAGACCTGCAATTTAAAAACCAACTTTACTAAAAGAAGTATTTTCAAATTACGAGTTCAGAGACACCAAACTCCAAAGTTCTATCTGTTCCCAATTAGAAGATACACTTGCAAAGTGTTGCAAGGCAGCTCCAATGCTAACCTATGGTAGATATAGGCCTTGCTGTAGTGAAAAACAAATTTAGCAGTTTTTCACTACCAGCACATGTAAAACTTAAAACCACATGTCCTACCTTTTAAAAACACTGCACACTTCGTCCTAGGGCTACCTAGGGCCGACCGTAGGGGTCCCTTAGATGTAATAAAAGGGAAAGTGTGGGCCTGGAAGTAGGTGTACATGCCAGGTCGACATAGAAGTTAAAAATTGCACACACAGGCTCTACAGTGTCATGCCTTAGACATGTTTGAAGGGCTACTTATGTGGGTGGCACAAGCAGTGCTGCAGTCCCAGTAGTAGCAATTTATATGTAGGCCCTGGGCACACTGTACTAGGGACTTATTAGTAAATCAAATATGCCAATCCTGGAGAAACCAAATGCCATCACATTTTAGACACAGAGCACATGCACTTTATCACTGATCAGCAGTGGTAAAGTATCCAGAGTCCTAAAAGCAGCAAAAACAAAGTTCAGCACACAGCCAAAAACAGGAGGCCAGAAGCAAAAAGACAAGGGGAACCATGCCAAAAGATGCCAGATATAACATTACAATGTGAGAAGACCACGCACACCAATTATTGAATTGAATTTACACCAGTTGGGGCGTGCTGTAGAGGAAAGCATCTCCCAAACCAGGACGCAAGAGTAAATGAAAATTTGCACTAATCCAAATGAGTAGTGTCCCTCTAAGCACAGCCAAAAGGCAACGACGTTGCAGGGTGAGTCAAAAAGTAGTGCAGAGTTTCAAAGAAAGTTCCAATATACGAATTTATTAACAAATGTTTGATCAATGTTAAATTCCTCGTTGCATTCACGGGATTGTAGTTTAAACACGAAGGTTCAACACAGGACTTTTTAAATGCGCTCAATGCATTTCGGGTCACGCACGACCCTTCATCAGGAGAAGTCCTAAAAGAATCCAAAAGGAGAGTTTTAACGACCTACTCGGATATACGGATATCAGTAGATGAACGAAAGTCCACCAATGTGAAAAAAGATCCGAAATGAAGTGACGGTGGAAGTAAAGAGAACGTGGTTGGCGGTAGGGAGAACGGAGACCCACAGAGGAATACCGAATTGTGTCTTGTTAAAGGAAAAAACAACCGAAGAATGATTAGTTAATCCTGTGACGAAAGTGTGTGTAAACCGATATTTACAAACGATAAGAACTTCGTGTCAACCCGTTATGGAGAACCGCTTGTGAAAAGACAAGAAACTACGTGATGCACTATAAGAAGCCCAATAACATGCATTAGAAAACAAAGCATACCTGGAAATTAAGTAATCAAAAGTTTCAAACGTCCGAAAGACGAACAGCATATACGCGTGTAGTCTAACACCAACAGCTGTAGTGGATAGTAAAGAGTGAAAAGGAACACGCTAATAACCGTAACGTGAAAAGAGAAAGCGAAAAGGGGTTAAATAATAAATAACTCTAGCGGCAGCCATATTGAAATGGAGTCCTAACATAATAATGTTGATACAATGATAATACCATGGAAAGCAAGAAGAAGGTAAAAAGGCTAAAGGAGTTTGAAAACATTAAGAGTGAAACAGAAAAAGGTAGTTTAAGATTAAAAAACAATTAAAGAGAAAATAAAAGAGAAGGCAAAACCAGAAATTTGTAGATAGTGTAAAAAACAGGGAAGAAAATAGATAAATAAAGTTATTTGAAATAAGGCAAAAAAATGCAAATAAAGAAACAAATTGATGGTCAAGAGAGTGAAGAAAAATAAGTGGATCAAACAGGTAAATAGACTGTAGAGAGTTCATGGAACCTGACAAAAAATAAAGCTCAATAATGATGATATTATGTTAACATAGAATACATGGGGAAACATCAAGTAGAGTTATTTATTATTTAACCCCTTTTCGCTTTCTCTTTTCACGTTACGGTTATTAGCGTGTTCCTTTTCACTCTTTACTATCCACTACAGCTGTTGGTGTTAGACTACACGCGTATATGCTGTTCGTCTTTCGGACGTTTGAAACTTTTGATTACTTAATTCCCAGGTATGCTTTGTTTTCTAATGCATGTTATTGGGCTTCTTATAGTGCATCACGTAGTTTCTTGTCTTTTCACAAGCGGTTCTCCATAACGGGTTGACACGAAGTTCTTATCGTTTGTAAATATCGGTTTACACACACTTTCGTCACAGGATTAACTAATCATTCTTTGGTTGTTTTTTCCTTTAACAAGACACAATTCGGTATTCCTCTGTGGGTCTCCGTTCTCCCTACCGCCAACCACGTTCTCTTTACTTCCACCGTCACTTCATTTAGGATCTTTTTTCACATTGGTGGACTTTCGTTCATCTACTGATATCCGTATATCCGAGTAGGTCGTTAAAACTCTCCTTTTGGATTCTTTTAGGACTTCTCCTGATGAAGGGTTGTGCGTCACCCGAAATGCATTGAGCGCATTTAAAAAGTCCTGTGTTGAACCTTCGTGTTTAAACTACAATCCCGTGAATGCAACGAGGAATTTAACATTGATCAAACATTTGTTAATAAATTCGTATATTGGAATTTTCTTTGAAACTCTGCACTACTTTTTGACTCACCCTGCAACGTCGTTGCCTTTTGGCTGTGCTTAGAGGGACACTACTCATTTGGATTAGATATAACATTACCACATCTTGAACCAGATCTGCCTAAAAATCCAATACAAAAACCTTAACCTGACTTCAGATCTGAAGGATTTCCAATATATTTGGGCGAGTCTGCAACCTACCTTTAAAGAGGATAGCAATACAGTTTGTGCTTACCTGAGGAACTTCACATTTGATGCACACTATGGGTACCTCTGCCTCATATTCTTGTAACACTAGTTTGTTCATTCGTTCTCGCACATGCAAAAGTTCATCTTGTGCACGCCTATAATGAAAAATCAGAGGGCTGGATGCTTGCAACTTGCGAAATGATAAGTTACATTAAAACAACCATACTGACACACTATGTGCTCAATGTAAATTCTGTACTATCAAAATAATTTGACATAATCATATTTTTTTTCTAGTTTTGGGCACTAAATTCCTTAAAAGAAATCCTGGTCACATAACAAAACTCCCCTCAAGCTACGCACTTTGGGGCATATTTACAAGGGCTTTATCTCCGCTTTTTTGGCTCACAAAGCCAAAAAAGCGGAGATAAAACCAGCACCCTATTTACAAAAAGGTGCTAACATGCATAATCGCATGTTAGCACCCTTTTTCCCAACGCCTCCCTCTGCATCTCCACTAAGATGCAAAGTGGGCGTTACTGGGCGTACCCCGGATGGACTACCTAGCAAATATTGCTGATGTTTACATTGCAATATTTACAAGGCAGCTCACATGATTTTAGCAGATGTTAGCGAAAACTGCCATTTTCACCAAAATCTAACGTCTGCTAAAATGCTGACTTAGCCATCCCTAACATAGGGGGTGGATTATGCTGATACAACCCTGTGGGTCGAATCAGCAAGGTTATTGCCGTTTTGCAGGGAACATCGCTGGAAAACCAGCGATGTTCCCTGCAAAAGGGCGATAACCTCGCTCTCTCTGGAATTTTTATCACCCTGGAGAAAAGCGTTGTTAATAATGCGCTACCAGGGCGATAAATTCCAGCGATAGCTTGCGATAATATTATTATCGCTAAGCACGGCCAGCAATAATTATCGCTGGCCGTTGATAATATGCCCCTTAGTTATTCAAACATACAGGGCCACAGAACAATGTTTGAAAACGACAAAGCATCCTAAAACATCGGATGAATTCACACACAGAAATGGCAGTTGATAGAGAACACAGTCATAGATCATATATATGCTTTCACAAAAGGCAACTACTGATATCTATTTCCAAGAGTTGTTAAATAGATCCTCGGGCTCAGGATTTTGAGCAATTTCGGTGGTATTCTGTCTCAGATGTTATACTGAACCATAACCATTCTGATTCCTTTAGGATATCCACAGATATTGGAGAAGACGCCTCACTCACTTAATACTGACATGCTTCATCATGGGCGTCTTTCCACACCCAGGTAAGATGGTACTACCTGGGCGGACTCAACCAAAAGATGTTATGGGAGTTCTTAGATAAATTTTTTCTGGTTATGCAGGGAACCAGGTGGATAAGATGTTTAAAAATACCTACAGGTATACCCCAATGCTTTGCTTTATTCGTGGGGTACCTGGGGTACTAGATAAAAAAACGTATGTTTTGATAGGGTTGTTATGAACTATTTGGTTCAGATGTACCCTTATTCATGTGCCAACATGTTTCGGCCTACGCCAAGAGCCCTACCGGGTCTGGGGCCTTCTTCAGGGCTGTGTTGTGTATTGAATGGTTTCCCAGGTTAGTGTTTAATATTACAATTAATATAAACAACAAATATTTTCTGAGGCCTATTGCACTCACCTATTTAATGAAATCCAGTAGATTATCTGGAAAAAAGAAGAAAAGAAAAAACAGATCTATGTACCTGTTACTCGATCTATATTGAAAAACCACCATTAGTGACATCTATAAATATCTGTGGTACTATGATATATTCCATTCTACCCAGGACATAAAACTGGTGAAAACTATCCACCCATGTCTGGTGTGTCTATAAGTCTAAGTGCACCCATGTTACTAAAGTGTGACTTAGTTTCATTATTCCGCATCCAAGTCGTTATATCTTCTCCACGTGCAGAAGCTATTCGTATGTTTCTGAATATCCCAGTGGCCATCATTTGACACAGGGTGCATAAAGAATTATAAATCGATTGTACACTCTTTTGCGCAACCAATGCGTGATCACCAGGTGTGTTAGCCTCACCTACTGCTTAGTGCTAATATGCACCATGCGGGTCTCATGACACAAGGCGTCGTCTTGTAGTCACACACTGGAAAAAATCACAACGTATAACTACAATCAGTAACCACTTGATCGGGTATATATTCAGAGGCAGAATTATATTGATATAGTCAGAAGGAAATTAGCTTAAATCTAGCCTGTGCATTCCTTTTAATCTCCTTCAATGATGGTGTATTGCGTTACTAATATCCGATACTGAAAATCTCCGCTTGTTATAGAAGGATATTACCACTATGAGCTGATCTCAGGCTGTGGTATATTTTCCTTCCCCTTATTTATTTAAATAAAAAACTCAATTGGTTTTCCCGTAACCGGCAGAATTTTCAACCGGGAAAATACCGATGTTCAGCTTAGGTTACCGGTACCAATGTGGTCGGAAAGTTCTGAAAGTTCCGAATCATAGTGGCAATAAGTCAACACACTATAAACAACCATGCACGTCTATTGGAGTAGTGTGATTTCTCTCTATGTAGTGAGTGCATTAGAAGTTTCGTGCCCACTACCACATAAATTTTAGTTAAAAATAGGAAGTGCTGTGTGTTCCTGACATCACAAGAGTGCGGGTGGTGCCTTGCTAAAAAACGGCCCGTGTTTGATAGCCTACAACTCCCATAACCCCTAGGGAAGGCAGCGACGACGACGCTCACAATTGACGTCCCACATACACCTCCCAATTGGCGACACTAGTGTGTGCGTCACTACATAACAATTTAAAATCTCCGTCAAGTTACCGAATCGGTACGACGGCGGGCGATGGCAAACCTAGGTGAATTCATGGCGTTTGATCTTTGACGAAGTAAGCGTTAAGGAGATAGACCGGGAATTGGATTTACTCGAATGAATGTGTACTCGACACGGATAAAATTGGTGGCAAAGGACGTAATTGTTTTTGTGAGAACGAGATACGTGTCTGAGTGAATGGCTTATAGCGTATTTCGTTGCCCATAGTCTACCAGATGGGCAATGGCGATTTACGAAGCTAATACGAGGGGTATAGAGATCAGGAGGGCCAATACCGCAGATGTCTTTCCTGAATGGTCCTCTGAGTACAAGCTATGAATAACATGAAAATAGCAATAGCCTGTATATACACTATGATTCGGAATTTTCCGACCACATTGGTACCGGTAACCTAAGCTGAACATCGGTATTTTCCCGGTTGAAAATTCTGCCGGTTACGGGAAAACCAATTGAGTTTTTTATTTAAATAAATAAGGGGAAGGAAAATATACCACAGCCTGAGATCAGCTCATAGTGGTAATATCCTTCTATAACAAGCGGGGATTTTCAGTATCAGATATTAGTAACGCAATACACCATCATTGAAGGAGATTACAAGGAATGCACAGCCTAGATTTAAGGTAATTTCCTTCTGACTATATCAATATAATTCTGCCTCTGAATATATACCCGATCAAGTGGTTACTGATTGTAGTTATACGTTGTGATTTTTTCCAGTGTGTGACTACAAGACGACGCCTTGTGTCATGAGACCCGCATGGTGCATATTAGCACTAAGCAGTAGGTGAGGCTAACACACCTGGTGATCACGCATTGGTTGCGTAAAAGAGTGTACAATCGATTTATAATTCTTTATGCACCCTGTGTCAAATGATGGCCACTGGGATATTCAGAAACATACGAATAGCTTCTGCACATGGAGAAGATATAACGACTTGGAAGAGGAATAATGAAACTAAGTCACACTTTAGTAACAGGGGTGCACTTAGACTTATAGACACACCAGACATGGGTGGATAGTTTTCACCAGTTTTATGTCCTTGGTAGAATGGAATATATCATAGTACCACAGATATTTATAGATGTCACTAATGGTGGTTTTTCAATATAGATTGAGTAATAGGTACATAGATATGTTTTTTCTTTTCTTCTTTTTTCCAGATAATCTACTGGATTTCGTTAAATAGGTGAGTGCAATAGGCCTCAGAAAATATTTGTTGTTTATATTAATTGTAATATTAAACACTAACCAGGGAAACCATTCAATACACAACACAGCCCTGAAGAAGGCCCCAGACCCGGTAGGGCTCTTGGCGTATGCCGAAACATGTTGGCACATGAATAAGGGTACATCTGAACCAAATAGTTCATAACAACCCTATCAAAACATACGTTTTTTTATCTAGTACCCTAGGTACCCCACGAATAAAGCAAAGCATTGGGGTATACCCGTAGGTATTTTTTAACATCTTATCCAACTGGTTCCCTGCATAACCAGAAAAAATGTATCTAAGAACGCCCATAACATCTTTTGGTTGAGTCCGCCCAGGTAGTACCATCTTACCTGGGTGTGGAAAGACGCCCATGATGAAGCATGTCACTATTAAGTGAGTGAGGCGTCTTCTCCAATATCTGTGGATATCCTAAAGGAATCAGAATGGTTATGGTTCAGTATAACATCTGAGACAGAATACCACCGAAATTGCTCAAAATCCTAAACCCGAGGATCTATTTAACAACTCTTGGAAATAGATATCAGTAGTTGCCTTTTGTGAAAGTATATATATTTGGGAGACTGCAACTGCACTGTTCTTTGCTCTCACTCTCTTCAGTGATATAAAAATAGATCATATATATACCTATGTAAGCATATATTAAGTGCACTCAAACAGTGAAATAGTAGAACGTATCTGTAGTGAGCAAAAGTAATGAAAGAAGAAAGATGTTCTAGTTCACAGAATCTTTATTGAATTCTGGAATATTGTGGAGTTCTAACTTTTAGGGTTGAACCTGCGAGGGCATGTGCTAGCACATGCATCTCGCGTGCAAGACACTTTTGTATAAATAATAGCCCTTGGAGCCCATCGTGGCTTACCATTTGTTGGCGGCATGGCTCGCTTCTTTACAACCTTATAATTCGTCAAGGCAGGCCTAACATAATTTCCATTCCTTTCTGTGGAGCAGTGACTTTACTTAGTTCAGCTTTTAGAGCTCTGCAAACAGAAGGTGTGTGGCTGGTAAATTGGTGCCCAGCAGGACAAACAAAATTGCAAGGATTTATTTTCTATAGTTACGTTTCTTTTATTTTGCCAATTCTTCTTTTCTCACTTTGCACTAATGTTTTCTTTGGTTTTGGCTCGTCGGCGCTGTCCTCAAAAGAAGAGGATTATTTAATTGCAAAGCGACATTATTTCTTATGTAAAAGTTCTGAAATTATGCTTTAACACATAATTGTGCACTCACCCCAATCCAATACACTCCAATCCACCACACTCCTGTTCTGCCAATCCACCCCTCTTTAATCTACACCACTCCAATCATCCCAATCCACTTCACTTCACTCCAATCCAAAACAATCTGCCCAACTCCAACCTTCTGCAATCTAATCTACCCCACTCTAATCCAAAACATTAAACTCCACTCCAGTCAAACGAATCTGCCCCACTCCAATCCAAAACAATCTGTCCCACTCACTCCAAAACTATCTGCCCCACTCCAATCTAAAACAATCTGCCTAACTCCAATCTAGCCCACTCCAATCCGCTCCACTCCAATCTGCCCCACTCCAATTCGCCTCACTCCAATCCACCCCACTCTACTTAAATACAATCCACCTCACACCAACGCACCCACTCCATCCCAATTCACCCCACACCAATCCACCCTACTCCAATTCAATCCACCCCACACCAATCCAATACACCCCACTCCCTCTCCAATCCAAGCCAATCTGCCCCACTCCAAACAGTCCCTCTCCAATCCAAAACAATCCACCCCACTCCAATGCGCCCCACCCCAAACCAATCCACCTAATCCAGCAAACTTTAATCTATGCCACTACAATCCACCCCACCCATATTTACCCCACTCCAATTCACTCCACTTCATTCCACCCACTCTATTCCACCTCACTCCATTCCATCCAACTTCATTCCACCCCACTCCAATCCCCCGCCCAAATCCAATTCAACCCACCCCATATCAATACACCCGGTTCCAATCTAATTCACCCCATCTGGTCCAACCCACTTCAATGCATCCCACTGCAGTCCAATCCACTCCACCCCACTCTTCTCCTATCTACCCCACTCTACTCCAAACCAATGCAACCCACCCCACTTTAGTCTACCCCATGCAATCCAACCCATCCAGCCCACAAACTCCAATCCACCCCACCCCACTCCAGTCCAATCCACCCCACACCAATCCGACCCCCTTCCAGTCTAGTCCAATCTACCCCCTCCACTCCACTCTAATTCACCCTATTCCAAACCACTCTACTCTACTCCAATACACCCCAATCTAATCCACCCCCTCCAGTGCAGTCGAATCCCCCTCCACTCCACACTAATTCACCCTACTCCAAACCACCCTAAACTAATTTAATCTTTCCCAATCCAGTCCACCTCCCCTATTTCAATCCACACCCATCCAAAACAATTCATCTCATCCACTCCACCCACTTCTATCCACCTCACTCAATCCAACCCACTCTACCTCAATCCAAACCACCCTAATATACTCCAATCCAATCCACCCCACTACCTCAAACCACTCCAACCCACTCCACCCTATTCCACCCAACTCCACTCTATGGCACTCCACTCTATTCCACGCCACTGTACTCTAGGACACTCTCTGCCACTGAACCACTGAACTCTACTTCCCTCTACTCAACTCTGCACCACACTACTCCTACCCCCCCACTCCACTCTAGGAAACTCCACACCAATGCCACTAACTTATATCCATGCTGAACAGCCTCCACATAGTGTACAGCATAGCAAAAACACATTGCCACAGCCAATAGCTTTTGTTTAGGGGAGCCCTATTGGTTTTGCCAATGCTTGTTTATAGAAGTTGCAGCGTGTAGTCGCAATAAAGGACATTGCATATTATTGGCCTCTCAATCTTGATGTAAAATCAAATAATTTAAAGATGGTTCACACTTGATTAAATGGCAGACAGAAACGTCATTGGAGGAGTCAGCACAGAAAAGTTGGCAGAGATATGGGTATAACAAGCTATCAGTCAGTGTGCCACAGAATTTCCTTGGTGATAATTGCTACAGGGGGGCTGGGAAAAAGTGGCATCTCCTACGCATAGGCAGAGGGGCGTCGCCCCAATGCCTGGCGCAGAACCATCAAACGAAAAATAAAATGATGCTCTAGCATTGGTTTATTTTTTGTTAGCCAGCGGGGTGGCTCATCCATGTAGGCGGAGGAGCGTCGCCCTACTGCTTTCTCGCAGTGCGAGAAGCACAAACATGAAATGGTATTGTAAATACCATTTTTTTTTTATTCTCGCACTGTGAAAAAGCAACAGGGTTTGGTTGGAGGTGGACGTGCGGTTGGGCAGGTCTGCTCGAGGGCAGGTGAGGTGTGGCTAGCCCAATTCTGCTGGCCATGACTGTTTGGTCGGCCCTCTGGGACCGACCAAACCAGTCATGCGTACTCTCCCTTTTCACCATGTAGGCTGCATGCAGCCTACATGGAGAAAATGGCATCCCATAGACGCATGTGTGGTCGGCGTCCCAGCCAATCATAACGGTGAACAACCTTTACAACGCAACTATTACAACGCACTACACTTACAACGACATTTTTACAACGCAACATCCACTACAACGCATTCCATTACATCGCATGACACTACAACGCATGTTTAAAAACTACCTTTACAACGCATTCCATTACATCGCATACTACCTTTACAACGCATACCATTACAACGCAATCCAACACTTACCCTACTGTTGCACCCCCTGGAGTTAGAATAGTAATTTTTACCCCTATACTATCCAATACTTACCTTAAATGCAATTTAATATTATGCGTTGTAATGGTATGCGTTGTAAAGGTAGTATGCGATGTAATGGAATGCGTTGTAAAGGTAGTTTTTAAAAATGCATTGTAGTGTCATGCTATGTAATGGAATGCGTTGTAGTGGATGTTGCGTTGTAAAAAATGCGTTGTAAGTGCATGCGTTGTAAAAGTGTGCGTTGTAACGACATACATCCAATCATAACGCTGTCATTGCAGCATTGTGATTGGCTTAAGGGAGTGAAGGGAGGCTTCCTGCTTACTGTTCTGCATGACCCGGTCAGGCGCTGAGACAGCGCGGGACCTGGCAAGATACGCTTTTGTTTCTTAATTAACCTCCCCCGCGTTGTAGTGTCCTGGGCACAGAGGACACAGACGCGGGGCCAGGATTCTTGTAGCTTGATTTATTTGAAACCTTCCTTCATCGGTGCCCTGTTACGACTGCCCTTTCCCTAGGGCATGACTCCGCCTCCTCCCTTATCCCACCCTCAACCAACCTCCTCAGCCGAGGAGGTCCTAGCGCCCACTATTTGAATGCAAACACTACATCTCCCCCTTTCTTAACAAACGAGTTAGTTCAATCTCTTCAATAGAAAACCAAAAAAAAAATGTCACATAGTTACAGTTCTTCAATCAGACGACTCGGTCTCTTAATGGTTCGGCGGGGACATATATGGACGTCTGGACAGTCAGGTTCTCCTCCATTAGGGGTCGCTCTCGATGGCTGGTCACTGGTTTCAGTTATATTAAGTCTCGTTTCTCCAGTGACAGGTCCATTGAGTAATTCTTCAACTTTAGGACTGCACTTCTGAAAGTGCGCCACATTTCGGGTGATTCTCTTCTCATCAGATTCAGCAGTAATCATGGTTCCCTTTTGTTTGGTGACTACTAGTGGAGCTTTATGATAACGACAATCGGTTTTCTTTTGCTGTTCTTGTTTCACTAGTACCCAGTCACCTTCGTGAATCGTGGACGGTGCAGCTCTTCTATGACAATCTGCATACGTCTTCATTCTCTCCTTCTTGAGTCGGTCAGTGACAGCTATGTCATCTGAATCAGAGTCGTGGGATACTGTTCTCTCATTCCAGTCAACCATGGGTATTCTGGTGCGCACTAGCTGGCCCAGCATTAGAGTCGCGGGGCACTTACCAGTAGTGGAATGAGACGTGTTTCTGTACGCTCGCAGGACTTCATTTAGGACCATTTGAGTGTCTTGCCATGATACTTCAGCCTGTTGAACGGCTTTCTTTAAGGTAGACATAAATCTCTCAACCATTCCGTTGGCCTGTGGCCACAGAGGTGTAATTTTGCGATGCTTGAAATTGAGATACTTGGCAAAGTCCGCAAAATCTTGACTGTTGAACGGAGGTCCATTATCCGTTTTCACTATTTTGGGAATGCCCCAGGCGGCGAACACTTCATCCAAGACCGGTATTGTGCTGGACGCTTTGGTTGACGCAATGAGTTGTGCGATCGAAAAACGTGAGTACTCATCCATGATAACCAGGATATATTGTCCAGATTTAAATCGCCCAAAGAAGTCTACAGCAATATGCTGCCGCAATCGGGACATTTGCAGTGGTGCGGGAGGATCAGGTCGACTGACCAGTTGACATTGGGGACAGTCCTTCAATGTGAGCTCTACCATTTGATCTAGCGCTGGAAACCATACTCGTTCCCTCAGGGCTCTCATGGTGGCCACAATGCCTCTGTGACCTTCATGTGCCAGATTAATAATGCCTTGCCGTAAATGTTTTGGGATGACTATTCAATTGTCTCGTAAGAGCAGGCCATTTGTGGCTACTGACAGTTCCTCCTTCACGTGCTTGAAAGCGGCAAGTTCATGTCTGTCAACTCCGCTGTTTGGAGTGTTGACATCTAAGTGTCTCCAGTCATTGTTTTGTATACAGCGCTTTACGTCTTGCAGAGTGACATCTTCAAGAGTGGCATCTAAGATGGCTTCCAGCGAGACTGCTGGTGGTCGAGCCTGATCCACCACAAAGCATATGTATTCCTCGGCTACAGACGATCTGCACTTGATTGTCTCTTTGGGGTGCCTTGACATGTAGTCAGCAGGGTTTTCTGCTTTTCCGAGCTTGTGCACAATTGTGTAAGTGTATTCTTGGAGGCGAAGGCCCCACCGTTCTATTCTCGGTGGCATCTTAGCTCGAGGATTGCCAAAGATGGTGATGAGGGCCTGATGATCGGTAAATAGTGTGAAATGTTTTCCGTATATGAAGATGTGAAAATGTTCACAGGCCCAAACGACAGCCAAGCTTTCTTTCTCGGGCTGTGAATATGCTTTCTCCGTCTCAGTCAGGCTTCTGCTGGCATAGGCAATTATGTATCGCTGGTCACTTTCAGAGTCATATTGAGCTAGAATGGCTCCCAGCCCCACGGGACTGGCGTCTACGGTGATTTCTGTTTTTTTCTTCGGATCAAAATAAGCCATGTTGTCGGCTGACTCCTCAACAACTTTAATTTCATTGAAGGCTTGTTCACATCCCGCCGACCACTGGAACGGACAACCTTGATTTGTGAGTTGTCTCAGGGGATAGCTGAGGGTGGCATAGTCTTGGATATACCGGGCACAGTAGCTGGCCATCCCTAGGAAAGAACGAACATCTCCTGCATCCCGAGGGCTGGGGGTGTCATTCAACGCAGCCACTTTGTCTGGATCTGGTCTCATTCCCGCCTGGGAGAAGATATGGCCAAAGAACTTCAACATGGACTTATGGAACTCACACTTGGCTTTATTTAATGTGAGGTTGGCTTCCATTAGTGCATGACAGACTCGTTCTAGGGCGGTGTCGTGTTCTTGCGTTGTGGACCCATAGACAAGGATGTCATCACTGTAGTTTAGTGTATTGGGGATGTGATGAATCGTTTTTCTAATGGCTTCTTGAAAGATTTCAGCAGCAGAAGACACTCCAAAGCTGAGTCTCTTGTACCTGAACAGACCAATGTGGGTTGAGAACGTTGTGATGTAGCGCGACTGCTCGTGTAACTCCAGTTGGTGGTAACCTTTATTGAGGTCCAGTTTGGAAAATATTTTTGCTCCATTGAGTGACGCAATCATGTCACTGATGTGTGGCCCGGGGTGTCTTTCTCTTTCAATGGCGGTGCTGGGCGCCCTCATATCAACACACAGTCGGACTTTGTCAGGTTCGCCTTTTTTCGGCACGACGACTACTGGAGAAACCCAAGGTGTAGGTCCATCTGTCCTTTCAATGATGTCAGCTTTGAGCAGATCCTGTAGCTCCTGTTCGACGGCTTGTTGGAGATGAAAAAGGATCCGTCGATGGTGTTGAGCTATAGGAGCTATTTGTTCGTTAATGTGTAGTCGAATTTTGCAATGAGCCGTCTTTCCCAGGCCAGCAAATAGCTTTGGAAATTTATGAGCCACATCAAGTTCATCATCAACCTTGTACAAGATGTCCACTAGTCTTAGCCGCTCATCAGTCGGAAGACTCAGAAGGCAGTCAGCCTCTGGCCCTTTAATGACATGGATGTAGGCAGGAATTGTGCGATCTTGATACGTGAGGTGCGTTGAGAACTTTCCCAAACACGGGAGTGGCTTTTTAGACATCCAAGTGTAGACCCTCACATGAGCAGGGCTTAGTTGAGGGGGTGACTTCATCCTCTGATATTCCGCCACTGGTATATAATTGAGAGAAGCTCCGCTGTTCATCACAAATTTGGTCCAGTGCTTGCCGATTTGGATGCTGAGCCGAGGATATTTCTTCAGTCAGTCGGGGTCAGCGACCATACATACGTATTCATCACTGTCCTGCGACATGGGAGACAGTGACCTTGATTCTGGAGAAGACGCGCGGCGGGATCGATAACTTCTGTGAGACTGACAGCTGGGGCGGGACGATCCTGTTGACGAGTCTCTGTGATCACGCACTGCTTTGGCCTGGTGACGCATGCTTGAAGGTCGAGATGAACTTTCCTGATCTCTCTGTTTGTCTTTTCTGTAGGTTCCACATACGTTCTCGAAATGGTTCTCCCCTCCACACTTCCTGCATTTCTGACCCATAGAGGGGCACCAGTCCATGTGAGGAAAGTCATAGCCACATCGATAACATTTGAGATGACGCTCCCGCCGTCGGTTATTTCGACTGGAGCTACGGCGTCGTCGGTTCACAGGTTGCTGCTGTATCTTGGACCGGGTTGACCTCGGCTTCGCTGGAGAATATCTGCGTGTGTTGCGAGATTGAAGCCTGAACGCTTGTTCACGCTTTTCATTTCTCCCTGCTTCCATCTTTTTGGCATGCTCTTCAGCCTGATCATGCACCCGTGTCATCTCCTCAATTTCGTCCAGCGAATAGCTTTTCTTTAACAGTTTCCGTCTTAACGATTGACAGCCTTCAATAACCCTCAGACGAAGGGCATCTTCAGTCGAGAAAGAGTCAAACTCGTAATAGCGTGCCAGACGTCTAGGGGGTGTGATGAAAGCGCACATGGGCTCTTCTTTTTCTTGAGCCACCAGGTTAAACGTGTATCTCTCATAATCAATGTTTTTTTTGTGCAAGAATTTCCTGTTTAAAGCTTCACACACATTAGTGTAGGAGGCCACATCGGCTGCAGGTAGTTCCTTTATAATTTGGCCGACGTCTTTTCCTATTAAATTACGTAGTGCTATCAGCTGTTGAACGGCGTCCGTCATGTGCGAACCCTTCATGAAGTCTTCAAAATCCTCAAGCCACTCCTTCCACCGAAGACCCATGCTTCCTCCCGTTTCGAGGACCAAAGGTTCAGGTGGACGCAGAAACGACACTCCAAGCACCCCCATATGTCCAACATTGGCTTGCGCCTGACCTACTGGGGGAGGTGGTGAAGTAGACATGGTGACGAAGCGGCCTTGCAGTTGACTTTACCAATGCTTGACGATTTTCTGACTTTTCAGTTGAATTTATCATTGCTTGATGAATTTCAGGTTTATTCAGTTGCATTTATCAATGCTTGATGTCTTTTTGGCTTTTCCCAGTTGCAGTTACCAGTGCTTGATGCTTTTTTTAACTTGTCTGACTTCAAAATGTCCGCCGGGACTTCCTCGCAGTGGATTGGTACAGGCGCCTGACTTCAAAATGGCTGCCACGAACTCTCGCGCCCCATGAGATTTGGCCTTTCACACACCGGCAGCAGCTCCTCAAGCAACCGGACCTCACTCAGCAGCCGAACATGAAGGAAGGCACTCATCCACAGGTACCGGGGCTCAGCAACATGCGATTGGGGTGGGCACCCAGATCGCTTTGCATGCAGCACACGTGGGACCTCCACGCTGCTCCAACGTCGGGGGGGGGCTCACAGGTGTTTCCACACTCCTTCTGCGATACTTCCCACGTCGGGGGGCTCTCCGCTACCCCTCAGTTCTACGGCAAGCCAGACACGACCGGGGTGGGCACCCGGATCGCAGCGCGCCAAAACGAGCGCGGTCGGGGTAGGCTCCCAAACCATACCACAGAAATCCTTGAAAAGCGCTCCACATGCTCACACAGCCCCTCCTGGCAGCCGCACTCACAGGGCACACACCCACACCGCATGGGCCGTGGCCACCCTCGTCGCCAGCTGTAGTGTCCTAGGCACAGAGGACACAGACGCGGGGCCAGGATTCTTGTAGCTTGCTTTATTTGCAACCTTCCTTCATCGGTTCCCTCTTACGACTGCCCTTTCTCTAGGGCATGACTCCGCCTCCTCCCTTATCCCACCCTCAACCAGCCTCCTCAGCCGAGGAGGTCCTAGCGCCCACTATTTGAATGCAAACACTATACGCGTGAACCCCAGTGTGACCCTCCCACGGCTACTGTTTGCCAGCTTGTGCACGGAGGGCGGGGACATGGGAGGGAGGAGGCCATCTCAGGCCGACCAAAACACACATGCACAGTTAGGTTTCTCCAGCCTGGTTTCATTCAGCAGCCGGGCTGGAAAACCCCCCACAGACTCCCTGGTCTCAGCAGGATGTCTTTTCAGCCTGCTCCGACCAATCCCTGTGCTGCTCTGCAGCACAGAGATTGGCTGGGAGTCTGTCCCAGAGGCTGCTAAGACCCAGGAAGAAGCCAGCAGGAACAACGCTGTAGCCAGCCGCAGGCGTCAGGTAAGTTTTTTACATTATTATTAATCAGTCACCCTCCACCGGGCTTGCTCCCCCCGCGTTTGCTGTGCCCCCCTCGATCCCACCACCCGCCTTACCAGCCTTTGTTAGTGGCAGCTGCCACTGCTGGGAAACATACATTTTTGTATCATCCCGATCTCCAGGATGTAGAGAATCAGGAGGCGGGTCTTCTGAAAGCCAGTGTCTCAAAAACCTGTGTAGTTTATAGCGCAAAGCTGGTACAACATAAACAACAACCTTGCTATTTCTTTTATGTTTTTTGTAGACTGAACAGATGTGACAATTATTAACTCCTCGACTTTCCCTAATAATAGATGAGAGCTTCTGAATCATAGCAGGCTCACCGTGTTTTGTTGTAAAGATAGTTGCAGTATATACCAATGAAAGACTGAAATTGATAATTATGCCACATGGCATCGTGAATGTCTTCGCATATTTAACCACTGTCCTAACACTCCATGTATTTGGGTTTGCAAAATTCTAAGACCTACACAGATCTGTCTGTTACTTTACTCCTTCATATCATGACTTGATGATTTGCCGCTATTGTCATCATACAAAGTTAAATTAATGGTTTATTTAATAAGTTATTTTGAAAGATGAATACTGGCCTGGCTCAAACATTGAGTTTGACATTAACTTTGTTCAGGTGGTCGGTGTTTGTGTTAAAACTGGTTTAAACAATTTGGGGACTATTTAAACCCCGTGACTGAAAAAGAGCTGATGACTAATCCCTCATCCACACTTGGTTGTGGTGACTTGTTTCCAAGTGTATTAAACTGATGCAAAAACTGTTTATTAATGTCTTCAGTCTCAGAGTCACAATACCTGCAATCCAAATGCAAATGGGAGCTTGCTTAAATGCATTTGAATTGGCACATGAGAGGTGAAAAAATTATTTGAAACAATCGTGCCCCATTTTAAAACACACAGCGCTACATTGATCACAAAGGCTTGTTGCACACACAGAATGAATGTTAACTGTAAAGAACGAGTTTTGTGCCCAGTTCAGCCAAAAGTTTAAGTGAAACACTAGGGGGTATATTCACAAGAATGTGTGATAACTACCACAAGAGTAGCTTAACGCAACTCTGAACATCGCAGCCTATGGCGGGAAAATCACGCTGTGTCAACATGGAATTTACAACAATGTGGTACCATGCGATAGTCTGCCTAAACCGCGGACAATGTCTGCAATACAACCACCTCGATGGAGATAAAAACACAAAACACAACACAAAAAAACCTGCGTCGGGCCAAAGCGTGATGAGGAAATCAGTGATAAGCAGCACCAGGCCAGCAACACACACCTGGCAGGCGGGAAAAATCACCATAAAAGTAGAAAAGACACCCTAACACAAACTGACCAACACCCAAGCACCATGGAGGCAGCCGGAGCAGGCGCAGAGGATGAGCGCGACCCCACAAGCACCACGGACGACCAACCCGGGACCTCGGGGACTGGGAAGGACAAGAAGAGGAAGACGAAGTTCAGTCAGCAGGCGAACAGGATCATCGTCACGGAGGTGATGGAAACCATCAACAACTGTTCGTCACCTCCAACATGTCATTGGGCACCAAAACTGGAATATGGCGGGACATTGTGGACAAGGTGAATGCTGTCGGAGAGCACAAGAGGACAATGGACGAGGTCAAGAGGCGATGGAATGACATCAAGCGGAAGACCAAGAAGAAACTTGCAGCCAAGCAGAAGGCAGCAATGCGGACTGGAGGTGGGGGCCCAGCGCCACAGTTCGTGCTGGATGACATGGAGTTTCTGGTGTCAACAGTCATCAGTGTGGATACTGTGGCCGGAGTTGGGGGACCGGACACTGCTCAACAGGACACAACACAACCGCAACAGGGTGAGTGACCACCAGGTACTGGGGGGATGGGTGGAGATGGCCAAGATGGCACACATGCACAATCAAGCTGAGCACAGTGCACACCCCCAATGACTCTGGGTCATCTCCCAGATATATAGACTGTCACAATGTGCAATGCCATGCTGTCTGAATGTCAACATGTACCATGTGGCTACATACATGTGGACACATTGCAATACACCATCTCCCCTTCACATAGCAGGGCCACCGTCAACACCCCCTGCAGAGCAGTCCCAGCCTCTCCACTGATGATGAGGAGGACAACCCCAGCATCGACGCACAAGCCCTCCTAGACATCATTGACATCATCTGTGACTCACCTCCAGGATCAGGGCTGACCAGCTGGAGGCACCCACGGCCCGGCAGTCTCCCAAGACCCCCAGGAACAACACACAGCCTTCTACGCCGTGTGCTGGAGGCTCAGAGGTAGACGGCTGAGCAGGTGCGGGTGGGGTTCAGCCTCATGGCTACCAAACTGGATGCCATCCATGGGTGTCTAGGCCTGCTCCATGGTCTTCAACGAGCCCTGCCTGACATCGCTGGAGTCCTGACGCGGAGAGAAGAACACCTGTCCACTCAGAGGGGCACCAGCGATACCAGCTGTGAGCTGGCACACATGCGGAGGCTCATGGAGGACATGGAGGCGGAAAGGATGGCAGCCACCACTGCACATCAGTGAAATGTAGCTGGGATCTACCATGTCCTGCAGATCATCATCATGCCATTGCTGCCACAAGGCGTGGCGCAGATGAATGCTGTTGCCCCCACACCATCCACATCTCCGCCCCCTGGTGTGCCATTGCTCCAGCGTGGAGTGCAAAATCCCTCCCTCCGTCACAGACCAAAGATCTCATATACACACATTATCCATACGTTCACTGGTGGGGCCCATAACACCAACATTCACTCACCATTAATCCGTGTTTCTTGGGAGGCGATTATCTTCCAAAAGCTGGCATAAAAAGGAAATACCACTTTACCCTAATGAGTGACCAATCTACACAACGTTCCGATACTCATTAGGCCCTGAACTTCACCTTTAGTATTCCTTTGATAAATCGGGATGGATCAGTTAGTTGCAGGTTTAGCTTAATTTCTAATCCTCCAATTAATCTTTTCATTAATACATTTTCAATGAATAAACAACCCAACTCATTTTCTGTAATTAATCAGTTTCAATTTTTTATCCAAATAATGCAATTAAATCTTTCATTTAATCAAGTTGCCATTCATATTTACCTATTCTGGCTAATTGTCGTCCTCTATGTCAAATCTGACAGTCTCGCAAATCTATGCCTATCAAATTTAGTAAATTCAGTTCATCAGGAGTTTGGGCATTAATTCAGTCCATCAAAGATTCGGGCAAACAGCTGTCCTGCAGTGTCACCGTCCTTTCCGTCAGCATAACGTCAGAAAATCGAGAAAGGCCAGAAACGAACCCGCCCCAACCTCTCTATTCTACCATAATTTATAGTAAAAATCATTGACAAATTGTATCGAAAACGGGTCTTCAAATGTTCTGATCGGTCAATTGAAATTGTCTGACAGGATTCCCACCAAAATAAAGTCTCCGAGGTCATTATTCTTGATTGTTCTGGGTTTTTAGAAGCACATTATTGTTCTTTCAGAAAAGCTGGCTTGTGTCCCAGGGTAACCTTGAAGGGTACAGTCTGGTTAGGGTCATGACGAGGCCACTGTAGCTGGCGTCAGCGCAGGCGCACTTCACCCAAGCCTTGTTCAGTGTCGCCAGTCGGGTTAGGCACCAAAGGCAGCCATTATACGATAGGCCCAAATGGTCAACTTAAACAAAAGAAAAACAAAACGTAATTAATACATGGAAATGACTAAATAAATGTTATTCCCTCACTAATACCCATATGTGTGTGTATTTATCTAGCATTAAGCAACACTCAAGCGGGTTTATACTTACAAAATAAAGCACAATTCACAAATACATCACAAAAGTGACATATATCATGCAATATGCTACTTGTCTATCATTAGTATGCGTACATAATTTAGTTTACGAATTAATAAAGTCATGCAAAGCAATCCCACGTGTATTTCAGTCATTAATAAGGTTGATTAGTTATTTCCACTTCAATCCATTAATTCGATTACGATTAATTAATTAATCTAATTAATAAAAATGCAAAGTGGGGTGGGTATACAACATTTTTTGCATAACCCGCTCCAGCAATCCCCCCTTTGGTGATTTTATCACCATACCACCCAAAAATTTTGTTCTGTTTTACAGAATCTTTAAAATGTTTTCTTGCTCTTAATCATAATTCAGTTTCACCTACGTCTTCTCTTTTTGCTGATTCGTACATACCACTCCTCCAATTCTATTGCCTCAATTTCCCTTTCTTGTTTCTTATCTTTTCTATTTGATTTGTGATTTTTCACTTTTTTCTCTTTTCTTGTTTTTATTATTCTTACAACAAATACAACCTAATCTTATCACTAAAATTATGCAAATTACACATGTTAATGGAAACAATATTTTGCCCACAAATGTACTACCAAGCTTTACTAGAAAATGTTTAATAGCAGCTATTTTCTTTCCAATCTTTTCCCAAACACCTTCAACTTCCAGTGGTACTATTTCATCATGCAATTCAGTAATATTCTTAATATAAATTTTCAGATCTTTGCTTTCGTCAGGAATGTAAGTACAACAATGTTGAACCTTCAGCATTCCACAGACTCCACCCTCTTTTGCCAATAATATATCAAGGGCAAGTCGATTTTGCATTACCATAGCACGCATGGCAACCATTTCAGTGTTTACCAATAAAAATCCTCCAGCAGTGCTTGTTGACAAGCGATCCACTACTGTTGATAATTTTCTAATTTTGTTTGCATTCAGAGTTATTCCCACTGCTGGTATCAATGCTTCGAAAATGTCACCTACAATTTCTGCCTATGATTACTTAAACTATGTACACAATTTTCTCCTCTATCCATATGAACATTTTTCGGAAAGACCAGGCCTACGTAACATGTGCTATACCAATGGTCTGGCAAACGATAATATGCCCTGTTCCCACAAATAAAATATAATCCAGGAAAGACTGGATCTTTACCACCTTTAAATCCCCATCCACCCATGATTCGGTATGTATCATGGCACTCACTATTACCTAGAAAATAATTATCATACACAGTTTGATTCCTTCGAATGCAAAATTTCCCTTTCTGAGGCCAATATAAAGCTATAGTTTGACTAGCTTCTCCTTTCAAATGTTTTTCTTTTTCTATGTCCCAGACTGTTTTCTCTACTTTCCCTTCTGCTGCCTTTCTTTGAATTTTCAATCTCCTTTCTTCAACCATGTCTAAGAATGTCTTTTCCTCCTTCTTCAAACTGCATGTCAAATTGTTTCTAAAAATATACTCTAATGTTAGTTCTTTAGTTTCTAAGAAAAATTCACCTAATACCCTAGCAAGAAGGCACTTGCGCAAAAATGTTATCTACATCTGAAAAATAATATTCTAATTTCCCTGTCTGATAAAATAAACTAGCTATTACACTACATGTTATTCCATACGTTGCCGAGAGGTGATGATAAGTCACTCCTTCAGAAACAGATGCAGGTAACTGCATACATACGTAGCAGTCCCATACGTCCATTGTCTTTACATATTCATACAATAATTTTGAAAACACATTATTAGAAAAATCTGTTATTGACCTGTCATTATGCAAATAATTATTATCTATTCTAGTTGGAACTACCTTTGGAATCTTCCCTATATTAGTTTTGCTCTCACTATGACCTTCTAATGTATCTATAGTGACCTTAAAAGAACTGGCAAGAGCAAGGATGCTCCATAAAAACATTAATGGTCCTGTACAACAACAACACATTTTACACCATCTTTTCATGAATGTACATCTACCTTTCCTACTATCTATGTTAGCCATCTTTGTTAAAATGGACCGTGTCTTTTGACTTAGCCTCTTTTCACTTCAGAACTAGTTTTCTAACCTAAGGCTCTAACACCTATTTGGTTCTACCAGCATCTATCTTTTGATTTAATTTCTTGTTCTCTTCATCAACAGCTTTCTTGATTTATTCAGTTTGGCATCTCATCATTCTTCACTTTCCTTTCGTCATCCAAATACAGAATTTGCTGAACTTCCGTTTCTTCTTCTCCAATGTCGGACAAGAGAACTCTCAGGATTTCCGATTCTACTTCTTCTTCAACCTATTTCAGTACAGTCTCCTCTGGATTTCCTTGACTATCTGCCTCTTCTCCCTTTTCAGGCAGAGCCACGTACGTCCATTCCGGTGACTTATACTTCTGGTTAGGTTTCCTTGTTCTTTTACTCTCTTTATCCTCAGTTATTTCATCTTCTTTTGATTTTTCTTGACTTGTCACTTCATTCACCTGTTCAGCTCTTGGTGAATTCACTCGTGTCAGTCGATATCTCAGTTTCCTTATTTTATTGGGCCAAACATCATCTCTTGCAACTCTTTTTACTTTACTCCCTTTGTCATTCTTTTCATTCCTCCAAGCTCTCTTTCTTAGAACTCGACCTTCAGGTATTTCATTTTCACTCTCTTCAGACTCTGTCTCAACTTGCTTTGTCTTTTCAACGACTTCTTCTTCCATCGCTTGTTTTGTTTTCCCTACTTCTGTCGAATCTCCGACACGCAATCTTCCTGCTGGCTACTTGTCCCTTCACCTAACTGGATGTTGCAGTTCCCTACACCTCCTCGGGGGTCTTCCGCAGAAATCTGTCCCTCTCTCTCTGTACCTGTCCCTTGTTCACTTAAATTTGTTATTTCAGGTGGAATTTCTCTCAGTCTCTCATCTGGTACTTCCTTTTCACGAATTTATTTTATTGTTTCTTCAGTACTTTTTACTCTTTTCTTTCTGTGTTCTTTTTTAGAACCCTGCGCTTCTTGCTCGTTTCCAGAATCGCTGGATTCAGAAATCTGCAATCTTCTTCTCAGAGAGCTACTTCTGGGAACCAAAGCTAGACTTGGTTCTGTTTCCCCCCTTTCAGAGTTTTCTCGTGTCTTTGATCCTTCGTCATCTGATTCAGTACTTGATTCTGATTCATCAAATTATTATTGTCCTGTGCTGTCCACTGGATTTAGAATTCTCAATGTGTGACTTGCATAGATCCAGTTTTTCAGTCCAGCAGACTTCACAGCTGTTGTCGTGGTCAGAATGACTTGTCTTGGTTTTCCCCACTGTGGAACCAAACAATTTCTTCTGTGGACCTTTATCCTTACCCAGTCACCTGGGCTCAGATCTTGGGCTGGCTTCTTTTCAAGTGTGGTGGCATCTGCTCCAACCTGATGAAACACAGAATGAACTGCGTCAGCCAGGCCTTTACAGTATTCCAACACCATGTCATCAGTTATAGTCATCAGTGTGTTAACTGGTATAAACACATGTCTCATCGCACGTCCCATGATTATTTCACGAGGACTCAATCCTGTAGTTCTGTCTGGAATTGATCTAATAGTCATGAGTACCAGAGGCAAGACATCAGGCCATTTCATACCTGTGGCCAAACACATTTTCCCTATTCTATTTTTGATAGTACCATTCCTCTGTTCAACCACACCAGAAGCCTCTGGTCGGTAGGCACAATGTAGTTTTTGCTGTACATTCAATGCTTCACAAATGAATCCTACAATCTCATTATGGAAATGCCCTCCTCGGTCTGACTCAATTGTCACTGGTAACCCGAACCTATGGATGAGCTCTCTCAGCAGTAGCTTGACCACTGTCATCCCATCATTTCTCCTTGTTGGGAATGCTTCCACCCACCTAGAGAATAGGCAGACCACAACCAAAACATACCTCAGGCTGTTACAGGGAGGCATCTCAATGAAATCTACTTGCATTCTGGTGAAATGCCCTCCTTCTCGCCCTATTGTTCCCAGACTCACTACTGTCTTTCTCCCAGGATTGTATTGCTGGCATATTAGGTATCTTTGACAAAGACTTTCTGCTACAAGTCTGAATTTTGCATTGTACCAGGTCTGCTTAAATGACCTGATCATGGCATCTCTCCCTATTTGTCCCTGGCCATGATACATCCGTGCCATGGTAGACATCATGCTGAGGCATAACTGGTTTTCCATCTCGATAGACCCACACATGTTTCTTTTCCCTTGGGGCACATCCTGCTTTTACCCATTGTCTCATTTCCTCATCTCCTGCCTCTTCTTGCAACTGTCTTACCTCTTCCCAAGTTCCTACAATGTTAGTAAACATCAATGAGCAAGAAAACATTTCTCTTTCCTTAGCCCGATTGACCGAATTCTGATTTTGCGCACAATACTGTGCCATGTCATTGGCGTACCTATTTCCTGTGGCGATATAATCACCACCTTGACTATGAGCAGCACATTTTACAACAGCCAGTTGTCTATGCAGCTGTATCGCCTCAAGCAATTTTCCAACCACTTCAGCATTCTTAATAGGAGTTCCACTCGAGGTCAGGAAACCTCTTTGTAGCCATAGTTGGCCAAAGTCATGGACCACTCCAAAGCCATACTGGCTGTCAGTTATCACAGTCACTCTCACACTCTTCCCAATCTTGCATGCTCTAGTCAAAGCCACGAGTTCTGCTACTTGGGCTGACTTTACTCCTTTCAGATAGGACGCTTCTATTACTGCTGCGACTGTGCATACTGCATACGCTGCACTCAGCACTCCTTCATCTGTTCTCAAACATGACCCATCAACAAACATTACAAAATCACTTTTGGGCAAAGGTACATCTTTTATATCTGGTCGTGGTTTTGTACAAAAGTCAAGTACATCCAAGCAATCATGATCTACTTCATCTCTTACTTCCACAATCTCAGCATCAGGCAACAGTGTTGCAGGATTCACATTCAAACATCTTGCAAGACTCACATTAGTTGCACCCAATATGACCTTTTCATACTTAGTCAGCCGACTGTGTGTCATATACTGAGTACGACTCCTTGTTAACAGGATCGCTACATCATGAGGTACAAACACTTTCAATGGATATCCCAGCACAATTCCTTTACTCTGCTCCAAACTTCGACATGTTGCAGCCACCGCTTTCAAACATCCAGGTAAAGCTACAGCTACTGGATCAAGCATTGATGAAAAATATGCAATTGGTCTTCTCAGTTTTCCATGCTAATCAACACAGAAAGTGCACATCCATTTCTCTCGCTGCAATACAACTCAAATTCTTTCTCATAGTCAGGCATACTCAATGCAGGTGCTTCACACAAACCATCTCTCAATTTTCTAAACACTGCCAATTCCTCTTTATTCAATTCAATGGGATCTTTCACATCACTTCTCGTTAATCGCACCAAAGGTTTTGCGATCAAGGAGAAGTTGCTGATCCACTGACGACAGTATCCAACCATTCCCAAAAACATTCTCACTTATCTTTGAGTCATGGGAGCTCTCATTCCTTTTATTATTCTGATTCTGTCTATGGTTATTTTCCTTAGTCCTTTCTCAATGTTATGTCCCAAATACTGCACTTCCTTCTTACAAAACTGTAATTTCGATGGTGAGACTTTAAGTCCTCCATCTGCCAAATGATTCAGCAAGGCTATCGTGTCTACCTCATAAGCTTCACATGTTTTTGATGCCACCAAAAGGTCATCAATGTATTGAACTAATACAGAGCTTTCAGGCATTTCTAGACTCTCCAAAGACTTCTTTAATAGCTGATTGAATAGTGAGGGGCTTTCTGTATACCCCTGTGGGATTCGGCACCATGCCAAGATACGCTCACCAAAACGAAATGCAAAAACTTGCTGACTGTCGTGGTGTAATGGGATGGAAAAGAAAGCATGACACAGATCAATCACCGTATACCATTCTGCATCATGGGGAATCTGATATAAAATCACTGATGGATTTGGTACAATGGGACAACATGATACCACAATTTTATTCACCTTTCTCAGATCTTGCACTATCCTGAATTTTCCATTAGGCTTTTTCAGTCCCATTATCGGTGAATTACATGGACTACTCATTATTTCTCTCAAAATTCCTTGCCTGATCATTTTCTCTATTACAGGAGTTACTCCTTCAATTATCTCAGGCGTCAATTTGTATTGCAGAACATTTGGATATGTTACTCCTCCCTTTACTGTTATTTTAATTGGATCTACATCTCTCATTAACCCTACATCTTCTCCAGTGAAATCCCAAACTTCTGCTTTTACAGATTGTCTCAATTCTTTAGGTAATTCATCAGGGCTGAATACAGCATATGTTTCAGTAACTTCATTTTCTCTGTTAGCTATGGTCATTTTATACAGTACTTCATCATCCGGTGTTTCAAAAGCTATTCCATCCGAAGTACAAAATATAGTGCAATTCATTTTGCACAACAGGTCCCTACCTAATGAATTCACAGGACTGGTGTCACACACCACAAAGCGATGCATTTCTGAAAATTTCCCTATGCTAACTTTCACTGGTTCTGTAAGATATGTTTTAATCTGTCTGTTGGACACACCAACTACTTGGATCGTTTCATCCGAGAGACGAAGATTCTTAACATCAGCTGATCTAACAGTTGATCGAGTAGCACCAGTATCCACTAGGAAAGTAATATTTTCATCATTAACCTTCCCATCTACAAAAAGTGCTGTCTGGTCTAGTTCTCGAGTTGCGCCAAGTACGCACTCTCCTTCAACCCTTCGGCACCGTCAATAGCTCTCTTCTGAGTCACTCTCATCGCATTGCAGCCAATACTGCGAGACAGCGCTAGCGCGTGGCAGCTTATTTACCTGTTCTTCATTGTAGAATCCCGATTCACTACTATACTTCTGTGTGTTTCTGCTCTGTGGAAAAGGCGGTTTTGGCACCTGATTCTGTGGGGGAACAACTTGCTGCTGTTGCTGCATTTGACCACTCACCTCATGCTGCACCTGTGGGTTCAATGATGGATTTTCATTGTTAGTACTCAGGGGAAACTTACACTCGGATTTCCAATGCCCTATCCTGCCGCAATTATGACACGGAAATTCCTTTTTAGCTTCTTCAATATTCCCTTTATACTTCCCAGGATTAAATTTCGGCTTTGACCCTGCTTCTTCCACTAATTGTGCTTCTTGTCTTTCCGCTACCTTTACCTGTGCCCACATTGCCTTCTCTTTTAGCATCCGCTGTCTTGCTTCAATTTCATCACTGAAGTATTTAGCATGTCTCAATACTTCATCTATTCTCTTGTTTTGCCAATCTACCGTATGCTGTTTAATAATTTCACCAATTTCTGGACGTAAACCATATACAAATCTGTACACAAAATGACTCAAATCCTTTTCACTCAGGTTCTCATCTCCGCTAAACTGCTTAAAAGCAAGTATTAGCCTCTCATAATATGCATGTACTGACTCTTTACTTTCCTGAGGTGTTCGATCAATCTTTACCCAATCTGTCTCTTTAGGGGGCACTTTTTTTTCAAAAATACCATAACCTGCTCATATTTCTTGATTACCTCAGGATCTGGAGCTCCTGTTTTAGGATCCCTAGGATATTCCTGGGTTGGCCAATTAATCATAAGTTTGCACTCTGTCCATAGATCTGCTGGTACAATTATGTCAAACAGACTATTCAAATCAATCCATAATACTTTAGACAATTTCACAAATCTGTCTACCTGCCTGTACCACTCGACGGGCTTCTCACGCAGTCGAGGGAAATCATTTGTAAAAGACAAAATATCCTGTCTTGTCCATGGGACATGTACATATCCTCCTCCTGGAATCTCTCTCATAGGGCATTCTGTCACTACCTTCTCCTTTTCTCTTACAGGAAATGCTGAAAATGTCTTATCTGAGGCATCATGGTTTTCTATACCACCTGCTTCTCCATTTATCCACGTCTCCCCATTTTCTCAGCAAAATGATTATGTCCTTAATTTGACCTATTTGTCCTGTGGTGTTCATATTCTCAATGTCCTTTTCAGTGAAATCTACTCGATATGGTTTCTGTAAGGCTTTCACCTTTTCAATGTCAATGCCCATCTCATTTGCCACTTCTTCTAAACTTTCATGTAAGTTTTTTGCTCTCCAGGTCACACTTTTGCACAAAAATAATAATTCTTCATCCTGATAGGTTTTCAATTTTTCTGTTGGGATAGTGCCTACTATTAATTCTTCCAATACCATTCGTAACTTGGCCACATCAATTGATTAGGATTCTTTGTCTTTCCTCTGCAAGCTTCTTAACCATTCACTTAACTCCTCTGTCGATGGTCCTACAGGTTTTTCTACACTTCCTTGTCCAAAATCTTTTTGTGTTTCTGACACTGTCTCTATCATTGTCATACGTCTCTCTGCACAATTCTGATCTACAAATGGATTATTTGTAAAATTCGGTTCCATTACACTCATAGTCTGCCTCCATGGATTCTCATTCTGACTCACTCTTGGTTGTTCTACTGGTTTATTACTTCTGTAAGGAACTGTCAAACAATGCTCACTGTTCTTCTGTTTGTCAAAAATAGGCATTACTGGACCTATTGTTACTAGAACTGTTACCGCTTCTAGATTCTTGGTTAATTCTCCTATTTTCTCAGTTAATTCCAGGGTCGTTTTCGCTAATTCTACAGAATTTTCTCCATCTGTTTTTTCTTCCGACCTCTTTTCTACCTCTCTAGTAGCACTGTTTTTACCCAAACTTAGGGATTCTGGTTCCAATTTTATAATTCGCATTGTTTCTCTCATTGGGGCACTTGGAGTTAATATTTCTGGTTCTGGTCGATACAGAGGTGGATTTTTATAGAACATATCATCAAGAACATCATCCTCGGACTTATTCACGCCATACCCTCTCGACTCCACATTATGCCTCCTTTCTACACACTTTCGTCCTTCATTCTCTCCTACAGTTCTTACAGGGAACACACCCTCAGTCATACTCGCATCCCGCCATCTTCTCATTCGATCATTATGCGTTTCGTGTCCGTATGGTCTTCCAAACAGGTACCTATATTCTCTACCATTTCTTTGTCTCTCTCGTTCATGCATTTCGTCTTCCCATTCGGTCAAAGCCTCAAATTGCGTCGGTCTAGGTCTTGGTTCTAAATTCATCATTTTCTCTCTCAAGTTTCTCAAAACAGCCAAATTAAATGAACCATGCCGGGAAAAGCTAATACTCCGTCTTCCTTCGTATATCTCACCCAGTTATCTAACCAAATACAAGTATGATACCCATATTTCGCAATCATAAAGGATGCGGGGGTTTTCGGTGGAGTAAGTAACTGTCCTTCCCTAGTCTTAACTGGTTTGTCCTTCTTAAACCACTTCTTGATTCTTCCTAACCATGTTCTTTTCTCTTTTTCTGGTAGATCGTAATACATTTTCTTGCCTTTCGCGTATCACTAGTCTCTCTTTACAACTGTGCCGGTAGTCTATCCAATCACAGCGTGACTCACACTAACGCACCAATAAGGAGCATCTACGTCACTGTCACAATCCTCAAATCCCAGCACGACTCACACTAACGCACCAACAAGGAGCGTCTACGTCACCCTGTATTTCTCCACTCCTAGCGCGGCGTACCATAACGCACCAATCCGAAGCGTTTCAAGTTCTGACCGACTGTCCAATCCCAGCGCGTCGTTCTGACGTCAACAGCCGCTGCAGCAGCTCCTGCTCCTGCTTCTGTCTACCCCTCCTTTACAAATCCGCTCCGTGAGTTTTTGTTTCAATTTCTACACTTCTGTTAGTAACAATGTAGAAACATCTCCATTGTCCGCTTCACTAACCAAAGAACAGCAAAAGACCTTTCTCACGAGAATTCCGTCTTTCCCGAGAGCAGCGCTTACCTCTGCCCTACTACGGAATCATTACTTCTGTTGATAAAGTAGCACATCCCTCTACTTCACCCTTCTATCAAGCATTAGCTAATTGTTTCTCTAGTATTTAAGACACATAGTTGGAGACCCAATGCTCCTGAGAAGTAAACCCAGAGTTTCGCAATTAACTAGGCCTGGGCATAGTTCGCGAAGTAGCACTTCGCGAAGCTACGCAAAGTGAAGTTCGCACTACGCGAGCTACGCGTAGCACTTCGCGAACTGCGTAGTACCTTGTTTGCACTGTGCCAGATGTCGTTTTCAATGATTGCACAGTGCGGACAAGCAACCGGCACTGTGCAATCATTGAAAATGGCATCTTGCACAGTGCGAGTTGTAGTTTTCTGCTGCTCGAGTAGATTTTTACTCGAGCTTCAGCTTTCTCAACGCGAACTGGTAGTTTCTCATCGCGAGCGGTCGCGAGCATACACGACCACTCACAATGAAAAACCTGACCTCCTCGCGTTGGGAATCTCGCCGGGAGGTTTATTTTCCATGCTCGCGATCGCCAACTTGAAGTTGCTGATCGCGAACAAGGAAAAAGTCTCGCCGGGATGTCATTTTGCTTGCTCGCGGTCGCCAACTTGACGTTGAGGACCGCGAGCAAGCAAAAAATGACCGCAGCACTACGCAACACTACGCTACGCGTGTTCGCACTGTGCTACGTGCAGTTCGCGTAGTGCGAAGTAGCGCGAACTTCGCAAACTACGCGAGCGTAGCATAGTGCTTTGCCCAGGCTTACAATTAACCCGAATGCCTTTACATTCACACTCGTTCACACAAGAAAAATTTAGTATATTCACACAGAATCCTGTCTTTCCCGAGAACAGCGAACAGTCTGTTCTACTACGGAATTATGATATACGTTAACAAAGCAGCGTTTACCTCTCCTTTGCCCTTCTAACAAGCTCAGTGAGTACCTATTACCTTTCCAGTGATAAGCGTTATCGGAATGCCAGTTGGATCCCTGGTACCTAAGACCAGAACTTCACAGGTAACCTTCGCTATCATACACTCTTTTCTCACACAGAAAATGTCTCTAATGGCAACACACGACGATGCTACGGAATCGAACCCAGACAATGCATCGTGCAACTTCAATTGTCACACGTTTCCCCTGTGTACCTACAGGGCAACAACAATTCTTACCTCTGCCCTACTACGGAACTGATACAAACTTCCGACTTCCTACATCCCAGAAGCCGTGCAAACAACATATAACTCAACGTAACTCAACATAGAGTGTTAGTACATAAATCAATACCAATCAATAAGCAATGTACAAGCAATAATCACCAAACCAAAACAATAACAACCATCATCCTGCTACCAGAAAAACTGCTCCAGCGTAGAGTGCAAAATCCCTCCCTCCGTCACAGACCAAAGATCTCATATACACACATTATCCATACGTTCGCTGGTGGGGCCCATAACACCAACATTCACTCACCATTAATCCGTGTTTTTCTTGGGAGACGATTGTCTTCCAAACGCTGGCATGAAAGGAAATACCACTTTACCCTAATGAGTGACCAATCTACACAACCTTCCGATACTCATTAGGCCCTGAACTTCACCTTTAGTATTCCTTTCATAAATCGGGATGGATCAGTTAGTTGCAGGTTTAGCTTAATTTCTAATCCTCCAATTAACCTTTTCATTAATACATTTTCAATGAATAAACAACCCAACTCATTTTCTGAAATTAATCAGTTTTAATTTTTTATCCAAATAATGCAATTAAATCGTTCATTTAATCAAGTTGCCATTCATATTTACCTATTCTGCCTAATTGTCGTCCTCTATGTCAAATCTGGCAGTCTCGCAAATCTATGCCCATCAAATTTAGTAAATTCAGTTCATCAGGAGTTTGGGCATTAATTCAGTCCATCAAAGATTTGGGCAAACAGCTGTCCTGCAGTGTCACCGTCCTCTCCGTCAGCATAACGTCAGGAAATCGAGAAAGGCCATAATTTATAGTAAAAATCATTGACAAATTGTATCGAAAACGGGTCTTCAAATGTTCTGATTGGTCAATTGAAATCGTCTGACAGGATTCTCACCAAAATAAAGTCTCTGAGGTAATTATTCTTGATTGTTCCGGTTTTTAGATGCACTTTATTGTTCTTTCAGAAAAGCTGGCTTGTGTCCCAGGGTAACCTTGAAGGGTACAGTCTGGATATGGTCATGACGAGGCCACTGTAGCTGGCGTCCGCGCAGGCGCACTTCACCCAAGCCTTGTTTGGTGTCGGCAGTCGGGTTAGGCACCAAAGGCAGCCATTATACGATAGGCCCAAATGGTCAACTTAAACAAAAGAAACACAAAACGTAATTAATACATGGAAATGACTAAATAAATGTTATTCCCTCACTAATAGCCATATGTGTGTGTATTTATCTAGCATTAAGCAACACTCAAGCGGGTTT
Source organism: Triturus cristatus (assembly GCF_964204655.1). NCBI lineage: Eukaryota > Metazoa > Chordata > Amphibia > Caudata > Salamandridae > Triturus > Triturus cristatus. The sequence continues at coordinate 256,292,296 of NC_140593.1, read as the reverse complement.
ATACTTACAAAATAAAGCACAGATCACAAATACATCACAAAAGCGACATATATCATGCAATATTCTACTTGTCTATCATTAGTATGCGTACATAATTTAGTTTACGAATTAATAAAGTCATGCAAAGCAATCCCATGTGTATTTCAGCCATTAATAAGGTTGATTAGTTATTTCCACTTCAATCCATTAATTCGATTACGATTAATTAATTAATCTAATTAATAAACATGCATAACCCGCTCCAGCACCATTGCCTCACAGTGCGGCAGACGTATCCACTCCGGCACCTGATGTGTCAGTGGCACACAGTGCCTCAGCCGGTACTGCAACACCCACAGGTGGGGCAGAGCACACATCCAGGGACGAGGATATGGATGGGTTTATGATCAGGAGGCACTAGCATTCATTTCTGCCTCCTGGCCTGTTTCTGCTTGGTGCCACACATGGCCTCATTACCTTCCACTGACCCCCGATAAACTTTGATGCACTCACCTAGGACAGCGACATGGACTGCCATATCCTGTTTGATGACCAATGACATGGCGACCAGACTGTGGAATGTACCCTTCCTCTTCCACAATACTTGTCATCCCTGGATGGACTCTGGCTGGCCCTCCACGGGCCCATATTGTGTAGTGTGCTCAGCATTGCCCTGTACCACTCCAGCTGCAGAACTGCACTGGATGTGCAATAAACATCCAGTGACGCAATGCTGTGTCATGTCTTTCATCATTCATGTATGAATGTGTGGATGAATGTAGGGACAGTGATTTCCCTTGCGTCAATGATGCTCATCCTGTGGGATGCCAGTCAGAGGGTGCTACCTTGCATATTGTGTACCAGCTCCGAGGGGGGGCCCTCATTGTTACCCGGCGCAGGCATACTCGCTGGTGGTGTGCAGGTCACTGGTCTAGTTGTCAGCATGTCACAGCCACTCCCTGAGGGCAGGTTTGCATGCACACCACACCCATCTGGCACAGGCATCACAGGCCATGTGACTCCGCCAACATAAGGGGCCAACTACGTCACATTCCCCTCTTCCGGTGGTGACTGGATGATGGACGCTCCACGGTTCCCAATCATAAAGGGCCCATGAGTTGTTGCGCACAGGGTTAGTGGCACCCGAGGCGTTTCAGCTGTCACAGGCCTACCACCATGTGACACTGACTGGGGTTGCGCAGGGTTAGTGGCACCCGGAGCATTAAGGCCGGCATGGGACGGTGACTTTGGGTGCACTGAGTTAGTGGTACCTCAAGCTGCTGAGCGGGTGTGCACTCGGTGATGATGCCCCATCCCGCGGTCCGGACAGCTCAGATTTTGTGTGCCCTGCTGGACCTCAGCATAGTCCAGAGCCAGCGACAGCGCGTGCCTACCGCCACGTGGCGTTGCTTCCGGGATCCCAGAGTTAGTGGCACCCAATGGGCTGAGCGGTTGTGCTGCCTGCGATGATGCCGGGTATACTGGTATGTCCTATGCCATGGAGTAATCAAGACCTTGCACCAAACGTGAGACCTGGTGGCCTGTGGAGCGGGGCTGCATGGATTGGCGGGTGCTATGTCCACGGGCCCCGGGCTTGTGGCTTGCAGCGGCATGTGGTGGGACCTCCTGTCTGCCTGCCGGTGGTGGAAGGTGAGCATTTAGGCCTGGGTGTGCATGGGCGGGCATTCTCCGATGGGCAGCGGAAGTGGCTGGGGTGCCTCTGCCTGGATGTGCATGGGCAGGCAATGTTGTCTTGTGCAATTGTGTGTACTGTGCCAATCATGTATCTGGACTCTGTTTCAGATGAGGGCTCTGTCTCGGATGTGTGACCTGGTGTTCTGCTATACATACCGGCAAGTGGTTGGAGACACACCAGTGGCAGAAGGTGAGCAGTGTGACCTGCTCACCTGCTGCCACTGGTGGCAGGGGCGGCACTCTCTCCCTCTCTCTCCCCTTCTCTTCTTCTTCTCTCTCTCTCTCTCTCTCTCTCTCTCTCTCTCTCTCTCTCTCTCTCACCCTCTCTCTCTCTCTCTCTCTCTCTCTCTCTCTCTCTCTCTCTCTCTCTCCCTCTCTCCCCCTCTCTCCCCCTCTCTTCTTGTCTCTCTCTCTCTCCCTCTCTTCCTCTCTCTCTCTCTCTCTCTCTCTCTCTCTGTCCTTTGATGTGCGCAGGACACACCTTCTCATCATGATTTTTGTCTTGTAGGCTGTGACCTACGGATTGTCCCGAGGGGAGGCGCCATGTGTCTCCATTTCATTTCAGTGTTCATTTTAATAAAGTTTCATTTGTTGCTTCGAAAGTGAATGTGTGATGCTCAATTTTGTGACGACACATGCATGTCACCAGTTGTGATTGTGCGACATCAAGCAGATTATTTTGTACATGTTTAGGTGTAGCTGATGTGGCATGTCTTTGATTGGGGGGTGTCGGGGAGGGCGGATCCTGGGGGTGGTGGTGACGGGTGTTGTGGCCCTCTTGGGTGTTTGAGCCACACGACCAGTGGCTCCATGGCATCTGTTACCCTTCCGATGTGGCTGTGGGCTGGGCTCCCTTTTGTGGTGCAGGTTGTGGTTCGACTTTGCACCAGGTCAGAGCAGGTGTTATTTTCCTGCTGCTAACGCACCTTATGCCCTGTTTTGTGTTCTGATTGCAGTTCTAGCTGGTCGTTGAGAATGTTGTGGAGTGGTGTTGTCGCGTATTTTGGCACGGGAACGCCCCCTCTGCATTTCATTAGCGATAGTTGCGTGGTTCATCTGTGGTGATGTTTTTGGCGTCTGCTATCGCGGGTAAACTGGTGCTGTGGGCTGTTAATACCAGCTTGTGATTGGGGTGATAAGTTTATTTCAACTTTGGCTTCGATAAAGTGCTGTTAATTCAGCGATAGATCCTTGTAAATATCCCCCTAGGAGTCTTATTTACAAAGGAGCACAACGGAAAATATGTCTAGAAACTAGTTATGCCTCATTTTACATTTTAACACGCTAACTCATAGTGTAAAGGTCTGCTCAGTCAGGGGCCATATCATGAATGTGTGCTTAGATCAAGTGCTCACCTCTGTGCTTTTTAATGCTATTGCTAGGATACATTCCGACTTAAATGCATGTGCTATAGACATTGTCAGCTGTGCTCTGCAAAAACGCTCACGTTCATTATACTGCCCCAGGAACTGTATTGCAGTTTCGGCCTCTTGATGTAGCACCAGAAAGTATACCAGTAGCTAACTAATTCGTTTTGTGTCTTCGGTAACAGAACCTACCACTTTGGGCCTCATTTATATTATTCAAATACTGAAACTTCAAACAAACCCAATATATTTGTAAAGTGGTGCAATTGCACAGTTGGACTATCAACTATTCTACACTAACTAAACTATTTTATATTCAATTTTTTGCACAAGACTGCCAGTGCCAGCTTTTTTGTTCTCATATATATTTAATGTGCTTCTTTTTGCAGGACAGTTGCCTTTATCTCATATTCTTGGAAATGAGTGTTTGTGGCCTTCCTGGATCTGCAAGGGATGCAAGAGGAGTTTTTGTTTTGGCAAGAAATCTGGCACTGGTTCAAGTTATGTTGATAAAGTGTCTCTTTGTAGAGAGAGGAGGCTGCGTCCAGAAATTGTTGTTTCAAAATCTGCATGTTTTTTCGAGGGGGTTTATGTCTTGCTTTTATGGGAAGCAATGAACAAACAACTCGGTGGGAAACAAAATAGTACATTTTTGTTTAAGGAAAGTAGCATTTTAATTCTTAGGTTACAAAAACAGTCGTTTTAAAATGCTGGTGGTTGGCTTCATTTCGATTTGTTGTTGAATTGCTTACTAGTTGGTTGAATGTACTAGGAAATTTGGGAAGCCTCTAGGATGAGGAAGGATGTGACCCTGCTTGATAATTCAAAAGATTTAAATACTGAACATGTTTATATCAAACTAGCAAGCTTAAGTCAGTGTTTTTTAAATATCATAAATCTGATATGGCAATATAGTACTTTCTTGCATGAGTTAACTGTTAGGTATGTTTTATATTACATGTTTATTGGAGAGTAGGTAGCTTGAAAAATGTGTTATTTGAAAGAGGGAAATAGTCATTGAAAATAGTATGCGCATTATTGGACTATACTGCTTGGTTCTTTATATAGTAAAAAGAAGAAAATAATACTTAAATATGTAGTTAAGAATGTTAAAAAAAAACACTTTTATTGTTAAAATACGGATTCTCACAAGGAAGCGATTTCTGGTGCTGGTCTTTTCAACGTAAAGCTATCAATGGCCACATATTTGGTTGAGAATGGTTAGGTTTTGTATAACGTTCCTGAACATATTGTTGATAAGCACCGGACAGGGATAGTGACAGTATGAGCTTCTGTGTCTGCCGTGTTTACCACATAATTATGGACTTTCCTCACTTGTATATCATTTGCCTCAATACTCGTATATTTCTAAACAAACTGAAGTTTCCAGCTCGAATGGCTCAAAGCAATACTGCCAGGGAATGCGCCTTTTTGAAATAATTAGATAGATAATCCTGCTGCAAAATTTGGTCCTCCATTGCCGCATAACCATAGTAGCAGTGACGCTGGTTAAGCTGTGTAGAGTGGTTTGGGAACTGTCAGTATGGTGATGAAACCCACATTTTACTGGGATCCATGCCATATTTTCCATATTTATGGACAGTTTGAAATTTGATTTTTTTATACTACTGCAATCTGATTTTGTGCAATAAAAGCAAACACACTTAATCTATGTATCTATGTATCTATGTATCTATCTATCTATCTATCTATCTATCTATCTATCTATCTATCTATCTATCTATCTATCTATCTATCTATCTATCTATCTATCTATCTATCTATCTATCTATCTATCATTCTATCTATCTATCTATCTATCTATCTATCTATCTATCTATCTATCTATCTATCTATCTATCTATCTATCTATCTATCTATCTATCTATCCCTGTCTGTCTATCTACCTGTCTATCTGTCGCTGTCTAGGTTTGGGGGACGAGCAGTCACAAATGAAGCATCTCGACTATGGAATGATCTTCCACCTGCCCTGAAACTCTCTGCTGTTCTTTTACATATTAGAAAAGAGCTTAAAATGTGGCTTTTTCCAAAAACCTTAGAGCTTGTTTTAGGATGTTTTAATCCAGTACTATACAGTTGACTAATGTCACATTGTATGGTATCCCCTCTCTCTCCCATCATTGAGTACTGGACTGGTGCAAGGTGCCCACTATAACTAGTGGACAGCATATACCAGGCCAACTTTTCACAGGTAGCACCACGTTTTGAAATCCCAAACTCCAATATGCTTAATGAGTGGGCAGAAAGCAATTTGGAAGCCTCTATGAGGCTAGCTAAAATCCTAATTAAATATGCTCAGATTGTCTGCGAAGCTCTGCTCAAAGAGATTGACAAAATAAATGAAGAGCTGAGCAAATTACACAGCAAAGAGTATGTTTCAAAAATTAGAAATGAAATCAAACTAAGACTGAAAAAGCAAGAAGATACAATAAAAATAAGGAAGACGTTCAAATTTGCCAGAGATAAGGCAGATTATGAAACTGGGCAAATATTCACGTTCTCGAGAAAGTTCGATAACGACAAACGCCAATGGTTGACAACAACAAATTTAACAGGGCAAAATGTGAGCAGTACTAACACTAGAGATGGAAACATGGCAGCATCCACCTCGGACCTCAGTTCAGTGATAAGTGAGATAGAATCAGAGGATGGGGGTGCAACATCAAATAACGTGGGGAATGATATGGGTAGATTACCATTGACTGAGGAGCTCAATGTTTTAAATCTGGATCGCCGGCAAACATTGAGGCCGCAGAACCCCCAACGTGTACCAGAAAAAGGAGAAAGCAAAGAAGATGGGCAAGGAGGAAACGTAGCAAAAACAAGAAACATAAGACAACAATGGAGGAAAAAGTTAATCAAACTGATAATACTGTTATAAACCTGTCAGACACGACGCTGAGCCAAGCGAAAATCCAACTACTATCATCAGGGTTATCTTTTTGCCCTGAAAGCAATTTTAATTATGGACAAATAAGAGTTGACATTTTTAATTTCATCTGAAAATTGAACCTCGCAAAGTAATTTACTATCAAGGAAGGACTGGACCGAAGAATTAAAGGATCCCAGAGTACTAATTCTAATCAGGAGAATCTACAAGTATGGCACTTTTTAATTGTTTGCTTTCATAGTACTATTTTAAGATAATGTATTAATTGCTCGTTTTTAGAGTACTATTCTTAGATGATGTTCCATTTATAATGTTTATTTTTACCAAATGGCACACGTGCACTTTATCCCTGAAAATTGTCAAGTCCTGTAAACTATTTTAAAAATTGAATTAATAATTTTGGATTATCCCGAACTGGAAAAAGTCAATTGATTGTGGTTAATTTTATGCATTGTATCCAGGAATGTTCAATTAGGTAAAGTGTGTGGTTTGTATTTATTTTTGTCCTTTTTTGTAATGGTTTTAATTAATCAACAAATAAATAAATCAATCAAATCCATTTACACCCAACTCTACCGTTATGCCTATGATGGCAAGAGACGCCATTGACATATTTCATGATTAAGTAACAGACGATTTGAAAAAAGTGTATTTTAAAACTAGACAAAATGTCAAAAAACAAATATATCAAGGGCAACAGTATGATAAGTTGATGACAAAATTGAAGGATAACAAAGATATTGTCATCACTAAGTCTGATAAAGGTGGGAATATAGTGCTGTGGCCAAAACAACAATATTTAACAGAGGCCTACAGGCAGCTGGATGACACATCGTGCTATGAGCGTTCTAACATTAAGCACTGTAAAGCATTAAAGGAGAGATTGAAAAAAGTTCTGATGCAATGGAAAAGAGAGGGGCTGATCACCAATTAGGAATTTGCATTTTTACACAATGAATATCCGGTATTTCCAACAATCTATTTTATACTGAAAATACATAAAGGAATTTCCCTGACGCCTGGAAGACGTATCATTTCGGTGAAGAACGGCTTATTTGAAAGAATATCTCAATATGTAAATTTCTTTTTGCAGAAATATGTCCAACAGTTGCCAGCCTTTATAAAAGGCACTGGGGACTTTTTAAACCAGAGAACAAGTTAGAAACAACATTACATCGAAAAGGCACTGCAGGCAACTCAACTCTACATGCTAATAGCTTCCACCCAAGGCACCTAATTAATAGCATGTCCTATGGTGAATTTTTATGACTCAAGAGGAAATGCAGTTCCAAACATGACTTAGAGAAATACCAACAAGAAACCAGGGCGAGATTTTCAGGAGAGGATACAACAATAGGATATTAAATCAAGCGATTGAGAAAGTATGTTGGCGAAAAGCAATAGCTGTTCAAAGGCAATGCAACATAATATCAAGGAAAGGGATTATGAGTCACCAGGAAAACAAGCTGAGGGCAATTGTTAATAAAAACTGGCCAATAGTACTGATGCAGTTATGGGCCTAAAAATGCCAAATAAACCTTCCCTCACATTCCGGCGAGCTCCCCTCATGACAAACACACTGGTTGAGAGCAATCCAGAGATTAGTCAAACTACCACTTGGCTAGCTCCCAGAAAGGGCTTCTATAGGTGCAGCTCCTGCAGGGCATGCACATTTGATGTCACCACCACTCACTATACTGCACCAGTCAGCACAGAACTAGTGCCTATAAGGCAGAATTACAATTGCCGTACAGAATTTGCAGTGTACGTACTTGAGAGCACCTGTGGGTTACGATATGTGGGGAGCACAAAGCTACATGTGTACATGAGAATACTCCAACATGGCCCATCTAACGGATCGCTAACGACCAAATTTCTTCTGTTTGAGGACACAGCTAATTTCGAGTCTTTTCTTGATGAAGTGCGTCCTCAACTTGCAAAAACCTTATATATGAAATTTAGATATGGTGTATTGAATATAAATGCAAATACATCTCGTTGGGCAGCTAATTATGATGGAACTGACAATGATTTGTGCACTTTATGCCCAGATAAAGTCAAAGAAAATGATTTGCATGTTTTACTCTTTTGTCCTGCATATGTTAAGCCTAGGAAAAAATGGATTATACCCATTTGTAAAAACCTAGGAACACGATCTAGCAAAGAAGCAGAAAGAATACTAAAGACCAACACAGCTCAAGTAATTGTTTGCGGTATAAGTAAATTCTTACTAGCTGTAAGCTTCTTAAGGGCTAAAGCAGGACTAAAGTTAAAGTGAACCTGATTAAGCACCTTGGGGAAATCATTGATGAATTTACTTTGCGTATGCTGAAGGGAATCACGGAGTTTTATTACTGCAATAAGGTATTAATTTGGAATAATTATTGAATTGTGTTTTCTTTTTCTTTATCTAACACATGGAAGAACAATCAAATGGACGATGTAATAGGGCTTGCCAATACATCATATCCGCATTTTAATCTTTTGATGCCTTTTTAATATATTTAAAATCATATTTATATTCTTAATTATAGGGCGTTCGGCTATTACAAGCCTCTTTCCATTTATATTTTTCTCATAATTAATTGAAATGGTATTGATGCACTATTTGTATTATGTGTCATATGTACTATTGTATCTTTTATGGTTTAAAAGAACCGAAATAAAGATTTTCTGATTCTGATTCTGAATACTCCAACATTTAAGGACTATTGTCAACTCATTTCAAAGCTGAACACAACACTGACCTCAAATGTCTCACTTATTTTGTAATAGGAGCAATACCACCGCTCAGAAGGGGAGGTATTAGAGAAAAAGTACTAAGGAGAAAAAAGTATTTTAGAACTGGACTCCAAATTCCCATCAGGGTTTAACAATGACAAAGATTTGCACAATTTCTTATAAGCATCTATGTATTTTATATTTTTATATATTTTTATGTGTGTGCTATATTTTAAACATTGGCAGCTTCAATCGTACATTTTGAATATGGCATTTTACAATAAGAGCAAAAGTGAAAATAATATTTTAGAATAAATAGGATGTGAGAGCAAGGGTGCAATAATATATGCAAATGTTGGCGAAATGCATTGTATATAACATACGGTCAACTACATAAAATGACGATTTCCTATTCCAGTTGATGCAATAAGGTACATTGTAATTGATGTATCTCCAGTGAATTTGAAAAGAAGGGTCCTCTTAGGCCAATTAAATGCTGAACCTTGTAGTTTTAATTCTCTGCACTTTATAGGATTAGGCACTTAGCACTTTGGGTACCACTATGCACTTTATTGAATGTTTAGATATTTATGCACAGCACTTTAATACAAAGAAACAATAAAATCAATATATGTGCCTATGTTTGTCTCCAATATATGCATTTAAGCAGAGATGTAAAACGAGGAATAGACTGTACAAAAGGAGAAATATGATATAAATAAATTACACTCCTTTGCCAATAGCATCATAAGTATAAGTGGTAGTAGAAACTAATATGCACTAAGCTGACAGGTTGAGTATTTGCACACTACATATACGAGCTGTCAAGAATTTGTACTATGCAGACAAAGTGTTACGTTTCACATAGGTACCCTAATATAGGCCCTTATAATGTCATACACCTTCACCTACATTATCTCACTTATACTACACAGTAACGAGCCTTTAGGATTGAACCTTTACCTAGTTCTAGTCCTGGGCGCAGAAGGAGGGTTTTCTCCTGAACAATAGCGTTCTATAACTTCATCAATGGACTCATACAGTATTTGTGAATATTCATAAGGGTTCTTGGAAATGAGGCCAGGCAGAGGCTACACCCCCTGCATAATATCTACATACAAGGTTCTTCCCATACGTCATCCTCAAATCCAACAATGGCTGATACACAAAACAAGGGACAAAGAAACCCTAGATACTTTCTGTATAAATACAGCACATCTTGCTAGGGTTGGTAGAGGGAACCGAGACTTCCAGGCCAACACACTGACCAGAGAAGCTGAAGTTCCTGCATGCAGACGCTCCAGATAACAGTGGTCTAACACATCCCTCACGGGGTGTCCAACTCGAGACCAGGACAGGGTCCCACACTCTCTCACTTCAGATAAAGGGGTTAGACTAAATCCTAGAGTGATTGTTGGCTTTACACCTACCCACATGCTAGGTATACTTAGGTACATCTAGATAGTCATTGTAGGAGTACGCGCATACTTTTAGCATGCATTTTATACTCATGTATGTATTCATGATTATTGCAAGATGGTAGAACTGTACTATCCTTTTATTTTCACTATACTGCTAATCATATATATATATAATCACATCTATTTTACACTGGAAGAACTACTGTGCAATAAATTCTTATTGTAACTCGCCCGACTGTTTCTTCTTTGTCACTCTCTTCGACCGAGTAAGTGAGCATGAGTGACTGAGCGAAAAGTAATATTCAACAATATATAGACCAACGCGCTCCGTTGTAATCTGAGTTTTGATTCCTTGTAAATGGGTAGGTGGTGCTGGAAGTTGAATCCTCCTGAGTGAGAGGATAAAGATACTTAGACAGTGCGCTGACCTCACGTAGTGAAGGCTGTCCCCCGTCAGCATTCGAATACAAATCAAACGTGATACTTTTTTAACTGAAGTTCCTTGTGGTTTTCATTTATTTTTCATTTAGTATTTTTCTTGACAAGGTCCTGTGTTATTCCATCATAACAACAATTTTAGAATTCACTTCACTTGGATATTTACATTGTGTATCGGTATGCCCAATGCATTTCGGGCAATAGCCCTTCATCAGGGGGTTTGGTCTATTAGGATAAAAAAAAAAGAACCTGGGTATTTGTACAACCATTGATGTGGTCCTGAAAACATTAATCTATGATGAAGCGGATTAGTGGTGAAGAAGACGACCGAGGTGATAAAATTTATGCTGAGTGGTGAATTCTTGCTTGACTGTAGTGACAGTACTTTCATTGAGATAATGGTGACCGAAAAGAAGTTGAAAATGTAAAAAGTGATGTAAACTAGAAAGAAAAACGTGTGTATTAATCAAAAATGGTGTTTTCATGCAATAAGTTCCCCAAGTGGCTAAATGACGTGGATGAGTCATGCACATGACTTTTCAACCAGATTATTTAACGTATTGTGTTTAAAAGCTGGTGTAAAAAGGAAAGAAACGAAGACCGGTGTCTCTAGTGAAGCAATCTCTAATTGCAGATAATACAATAAGGAAATGTGGCAAATAGCGTAGGGATGTGAAATCGATGTCAATAGTACACACTCACGTAACAAACCGTATTCAGTGAAAAACGACACTTGGAACAATTCGGAGCGTGTCTCTGCGAAAATATATTGACCATGGCAAGAGTAAATACGCAGCGTGTCTCATTAGTGCATTCATCTGTGTAATAGTAAAAGATATGTATGGCACTCATCCCTGTTTCTTGTACACGAAAAGTCGATAGCCGGTGCTCAGATTGGAAGAAAGTAGAGAAGACGCGCGTGCATTGTTAAAAACGTATGATTAACCTGGAAGTGAAAAAACGTCCTCACCCAACGAACATATGATTAACTCGGAAGTGAAAAAACGTCATCACCCAACGAACATAGTGAAAAAAGACTACACCAACGTGTAATACACGCGTGCCAACAAAAAATACTATATCAAACCTAGTATTTGTGTAAGTGTATCCACAATTAAAAAAATATTATACTGATTAAATTAGATGGGCTAAAATTCTAAATCAATCTGCATAGCGGGTAACAAATATATCTTTTTTACAAAAGTGTGCATGATGATACTGCATATGTGCTGGCAGTGTCACATACAAGAAAGGTTGAACACTGTCTAGATTTCATATTGCACAATAAATCAAGTCAACTGCACAGGTTTTCATAATTATACCCAATGTACTCAGACCTAGAGGAAAGAATAAATTCAAGAGAGTGTTTGAAATCAATGATTCGTGAAAACCATAATTAAGATTAATTAAAACCAAGAAAAAAGTGTAGAAATATGGTGTAACAAGCAGGGTATGTATGATTTTAACAAAGTAACACGGATAGCATTTTCCTGTAAAATTAAGGTATGCGCTTTACAGGAACACTTTACTGGATTCTGAGTAAAAACAAATGTAGTAGAAAATTATTGTGTCTCAATGGATGAACATGCTTAGTATTCAGGTACTACAAGATTAAGCAATTATCAGAGAAAACAACTAAGGTCCATTTGTTTGTTTAATGCCCTGGGATTAACAGTGTCCATGAAATTAATCCAAAATATCTCTCTCTGTAAGAGAAATTGTGTGTTATCACGTCCTGGTAATATGGGTACTTGTTCCAAAACTATGAACCGTAGCTGACTAATGTTATGTTGCACATCGTTGAAATGTGTGGCTACTGTTGACTTGAAATTTTTAGTTTTGAGCAAAAAGTAGTACATTATTTCCACAATCCTGGGGGATCAGGGTTCTCATGTTCTGAGGTTGCTAGAAACTATTCTCTCCCCGATAAAAGGAGATTCTAGTGGCACTGTGAGCTAGCTAAAACAGAAAGGCTAACATTTTTGGTGGGGGTGCTCAGAGCCAGTCTGCCACCAAACCTACAGTTTATGTTATTCGGAACGCTCAGATCCTGTATCGGTAATATAGGAACTACACGACTTGGCGCCGCCTACGTTGGTTGGGCACTTATTTAACAGTAGAATCTGAGTAGTTCAGTCATGCTATTCTCAGAGACCCCTATTCACAAAACACCAGAGACAGCTGGAGTGGGTGGGCACAAACTCCGCCACAGCTGAGTAGGCGAAAAATCCTATTTATTGGCTGCTGGTTAATCAAGCATGAAGGACATAGTGTTCCTAAAATTGTGCAATAAAACCTTATCATAGGTACCTTGAACAAACTTCTCCTTTACAAAAATGACTGAGTCAGGAAATAACCCAGTAGTGGATCTGCACCTCTCAGCAGGAGAAGAAGATACAAACGCAATTTAAATTGTGCCTAAATTCAGACATACGATCACCCTGAAACTATTAGAAAATGGTTTACAAGCTAGGGGTGGCATAGTAGCTTTCGTGATTGAGGCACAGAAATCAAACAAAACAAATGTATTTTATTTGTGGGTCACATTCCCAGCAGGAGATGCGAGAACACAGACATTTCACTCTTACACAGAGGGAGATGCACCATTGGAATATGCCCCGTTCGAGGATATAGAGATTCCACTCACGTACCAGGAACACTTATACTGGTTTAAAGGCACCCTACCCCACATAAGAAGTAGAGTAAGATTAGGCCCGCTAGGAGGAGAGGGATCAACATGGCCGATATTAGCGGCCTACACACCACATTTTGACATTGAAATAATGCCACAAGGAGACTTACTCATACAACACAAAGATTTAATTAAAATTTACAGAAACCTGACGCAATTCGTCATGAGGACTTTCACAGTCCAACCAGCAACAGTTGCAACAAATGGAACTCAACCTCAGGGTACAGCAACTAAAACCACACCACAAACGTTATATGCGGTAATGGGCAAAATGTCCACGAAACGTGAACAAATGCCAATCTGGGTAGCTCAGAAAATAACTCAGCTCGAGGCAGTATTCCCAAATATTGCCCCGTATGAAAAACACAGAATTCTAACAATCTGCTTCCCCCTGGGGATAACACCACAAGTAGAAGATTGTACCACTTGGGGTACAGTCTTTGCTGCAATTTATACCAGAACTTATGGTATTTTTTCGTTAGCAGTGGTACGTGATGTATTAAGACAAATACAAAAAGAGTGCAGAGCAGAACCTTCTCTGAACTTGGGGATGAAGTTGGTAGATAACTATGACCAGGTATCAGCCATAATACTAGCTAATATTAAAAGGGAAGCAGCTTCAGTGGCAATCCACCAACGCCTAAGGGAGTTCAGCCCGTTAGATCAACAACACTAACTACCCAAAATAATTGAAACTGCCTATGCAGAATTAGGCAGAGACAGTTTAGGTGAGAAAGCTTTAAAACCACAACTGATGGGCAGTCCGGAAAAGGACACTTCCAAGCAGACACCTGCTTCTTCCAAAAAGAAGTGGGATAATAAAACTTTAAAAAGAACAGATCTCAATCCAGAGGCAGATCTCCTCCACAGGAGCCCTCTGAAAAGAGGAACAACCTTAGGAATAGGGATAATATTAGGAAACCTGACAGGTATCAGGATACTGATGTATATTCCTCTAGTTTCTTTCAGGGTCCATCGAAAAACTCCGAGAGGGAAGGATGGTCAGAAAGACAAGAAGAGTGTAAAAAGTCCAGAGACAAACAGCACGCTTGCGACTATACTTCTAAAAAAGAAGAAAAGCCAAAATCAAAACCTCAGTAGAAGAAGAAAGTTGCAGGCCTGAAGATCAGACATGCCCAGAATTCTGAGAACACAACATGTGAATGGGGAGTGGGCTCAGACGATACTAGACAGTGCGGCAGAAGTAACAATATCTCACCAGAACCTGATGGAATTTCTGGTGGCAGCCAACTTGAATGATTACATCACGATTGAAACACCAGATACGAGCTTGAGCGTTCCACATAAATTGCATGAAATAACACTCTAGATGGAGGGGGACAAGCCCAGGAAAGTTAAAGGTCTCTTTTGGGAGAACGCATCATCTGGTTATGACATCCTATTAGCTGAACAAGATTGTCCGCCAGAATTCGCCTTAGCGGAGAAACTGTAGTTTTTCCAGCCTTTTCTGACCTTGTTCCCATTCATCTTAAACGCACAAATGCCTGGGAGTGGGTGTTGCCCTAGCTCCAGTATTGTACAAAAATCATGCCAGATGGGATGAGAATTCAAAACACCACGTGATCCCGCTAAAAGTTTCACCAAATGACAATATCCAATAAAGCAAGAAGCTAAAAAACAGGTCAAGGAGATCTTAGATCAACTTGAATACCAAGGGGTGATTGAAAATGGCACCTCATCAATGAACAATCCTTTGTTTCCTGTCATGAAACCTGACAACTCATATCGTCTAGTTTTAGATCACAGACATTTAAATACATGCACAGAGACATTTGATTTCCAAAATGCACACAGTGCCGCATTAATGAATAACATTGTGTGGAAAAAATAAAAAACTACACTTGATATCTTAAATGGATTTTTCGACCAAAATATAGTGGCTGAAAGCAGGTATTTGACCGCATACTCAGCGTTGGGGTCCCAGCGACATTTTTGTCGTCTCCCCCCACCATAATTATGGGAATCGCCTCTGAGGGCTAAAAATTCAATTTAAAAAAATCAAAAATCGCCCACCTCAATGTCCTGTTTTTAGGATATGAGCTTTCAAGTGAAGGGAAAAGTCTGGCAGCTAACTTCTTAGAAAAATGTGTGCTGCTCCAACCTCCAAAATCATTTAAAAATTTACAATCAATACTGCGGATTACGTGTAAAGAATAAAAACTTTCTACGACTTAATAGAACCTGACTTTTCAGTTAGACAATGGACACAGGAACACACAAACATCCTACGTTCACTACAAGAAGACATGATCGCTTCAAAACTCTTACAGACGCGGGTAAACGTATGCAACTTACTGATCCGTGTAATAGCCTGTCAATGCTGGTAAACTTACTTCACCTTCAATGAAGGCGAAACAGTACTGTTAGATCTGGGAGTCTCTAGTTGGCAGAGGTGGGCACCAATGTCCAAATAGGGACCCTTGCTTCTAGTCAGGGTAAGGGGGATACACCCTTTGGATAACCCCTGCTCACCCCCATGGTATCTTGGCACGAGCATACAGGCTTATCAAAGGCAATGTGTAAAGTATTTGTACCAACACTCACAGTAACACAGTGAAAACACCACACATGGACTCCACACCAGTTTAGAAAAATAAAGTATTTTAATCTAAATTACACAAGACCAAAACGACAAAAATCCAACATACACTGTTCCAAAATAGGTCTTTAAAAAGAGTTCAAGGGTTTGCACCAAAATAATCCACAGCAGCGCCACTTTTAGCCCAAAGTACCTGTAGATGCGACAAAAGTTCCCAGCGGCAGCTGCAGTGTCAGAAAACAAGCGATGCGTCACTCCTGAGACCCTGGGGAGGCAATGCGACAACCCCGCTGCACGCAACGGGCGGGTTGCGTCCAGTCCGGTCTGTACGGGGAGCTTGTATGGATTCGGGTTTGAAGGTTCTCCAGTAGCGCTTACTGGAAACACCTGGTGGGCTAGTTAGCTCCCAGGGCCCCTCAGGATTGAAGGGGAATTATTTCCCCAACTTAAAACGCCTCAGGCCCTGTCCCTTCCCTTCCCCACTGTGTAAACGCGCCCTGTGGCCGTTCTAAGTTGAGAGATTAGGTCCCCCTTGAACCCTAAGGGTCCCGAGGGTCAAACTAGCCCACTAGGTACCTCCAGTAAGTGCCACAGAGCTGCGTTGCATAGAGGTGTAAAAAGGGGCGTGGCCTCAGAACACCTGTCTGCAACGCAGCTCCCTGGAGCATACTGGAGATACCTGTTGGGCTAGTTGGCCCTCAGGGACCCTCAATATTGAAGGGGAATTAATTCCCCAACTTACAACTGGCCAGGGGGCATGTTTGCAGAGTGCTGCAAGGAGGGGGCGTGGCCTCCGGCGCAATGCCGGTCTTTTATTTATTTAATTTTTTTAAGGAGTAGGGCTGTGTGGCCCCCCTTCTTTTTCTAATGTATTGGCCCTGGGGATCCCATCCCCCAGTGCCTGCACCCTAAATTTTTTTGTTGAAAAAAATAAACTTGGCCCTCCCAAGGCCTTTATCGGCCCCGGGGACCCCAACCCCCTGGGTCATGGCCTTTTTAAAAATATATTTATAGAAACACCTAGGACATGCTGGACAAGCCGTATGTACCTATCACCATGACGATTTGCGTGATAATCATTAAAAGGCGACTATGCATACAATGAATCCACGTGGAACATATTTACACCGCTAGTTAAGCTCTGACGTGTCTGACGCCCTACCGTGCCTAATCCCGGTGCCCCCGCCGGTGGGTTCTCTCCAAGTAGACACCCTTGTCGTTTATTTATACAAACATGGATAGCTATTGACGGGCACATTTAATACACATGCACACCAAACCATTCAAAGGGAATTCGACAAAAATTTAACCAAACTATGCAAGAAACCCCCCTCACGGTTAATAAAACACACACCCACCGCCGGATGTGTAATACTTTTTATTTTGATCTCTGGAAAGGAGACGAACCTCACTTGAAAGTCACAGAGTGCTCCTGGCTGAGCCCAATGCTGTGTTACACCCACCAGTGCCCGCCGAGTGCCACACACCTCTGTGTTGTATTCCACCAGCTAGTGCGTATGCTATGACACTCTCTAGCCCATGTGCACTCTAACACCACCCCGTGAATATGTCATGCCACACTTACCTTTGCACGGGTTATATTGCCCCATCTAACATGCCTTCCTCGATGCCTATGTTATAACGCACAGCGCTATGTCATACATATTACAATCTGGGATCCATATCTTTGTCACAGTGCATATGCAACGTTACACTCCCCAGCACATATTTTATATTACAACTTTAGAGACTAGTTAGGTTACACAACACTGCCCCGTGCATATTACACTCCAAGGCGCATATCGCATAGCACGCGCTGGTGCCTGTGCTATCTCGCGCTCTCCAATGAATCTGTCATTGCGCACAATGTATTGCATATTATATTTCACACCCGGTTCATCTTATATCACACTTTTTGGTGCATAATTTATACCATATACTATATCTTGTTTTCATTTTCAATCGTGCTCTCAGGACTATGTTCTATGTAACACTGCGTCTACCTACCCTTTTCACGGGCATTACATTTTGCGATGGGGGTGGAGGGTCAGGGGGTGTTTCTGCCAAGTGAGCCCGGAGTCACAGTCACAAACGTCCTCTTCTTCCTGAATAAAAGTGAGATTATGATGCATACTTGTTCATATTTTAAGTAGTTCGCAGAGACACACATTTTAAAAACAATAAAGTTCCTAATACCCACCTTCTGTGAATAGTTAGCTTGCTGCCCCATCCACCTCCTCCCTATCCTCTGTTGTCTGAATCCATGGACTAGCCTCCTCCCTCCTGCCATGCATGGTCTGATGTGCTGCCACTGCCCTCCATTTAGCATGATGTACCAGTCCACTCCTCCTGCCCTCCATTGCCCAATTCTATGGCCCATCATTGACCTCCTGCTTAGCCTCTGTGCTTAGATTGACCTCCGATGTCTTTGTGCATGCCCCTGCTCCATCCTTTTTGCCCACCATGTTCCATGGACCTGCCACTCCTATCTAATCTGAGTGCTCTGTTGAGCTGCCACTCCCCTCCCACCTGCCTAGCATTGTCAGATGACTGTAACCTGTCCCTGCCACCTCCACCCTTCTGTCCACATGCCATGCCCCTATCCCCTTCTTCCTGTCCTCCATGGTCCATTTTACTGCCACACCCCTCTGCCCTCCCTGGTCTGTTGTGCTGCAACTGCTCCTCCTGCCTGCCCTGCGTGGTCTGTTGTGAGGCCCCTTCCGCTGAACTCTATTGTCTATGCCCAGGTCCTGACCCTCCCTTCTATCCTCCATGGTCCTTTGTGCATGCCCCTGCACCCTCCTTCTTGCCCATCATAGCCATTGTGCTGCCACTAACCCCCCTGCTTGCCATGCATGGTCTTCTGTGCTGCCATGGCCCCTCCCACCTTCCCTGTGTGGTCAGCTAGCTGCCCATGACCCCCTCCCACCTTCCCTCCATGGTCCGTGTGTATGCCATCATAGTCTCATTGTTGCTCTCCATGGTGTGTCTTGTTTCTAGTGCCCATCATGCCTGACCTCCATGGTCATCTTGCTGCTCTTGCCCTGCCCCCTTGCCCCCAGCCCTCTGTTTCCATGTGCAGACCCCTATTCCCTCCCTCCTGGCTTGTCTGTTCCATTGTAATGCCCCTGATCTGCCCCTCCTGCCCTTTATGGTCTGTTATGCTGCAGCTTTCTCTCCTGTCTGTCCATTATGGTCAGCTAGCTACCATTGCCTCTTTCCCCTCTGTTCTCTGTTGTCCATGTGCATGGTCCTGTCTCCTCCCTATTGCTTTCTATGGATTGTTGTGCTGCACTCCCGTCCCGCATGCCCTGTGTGGTGTATTGTGCTGCTGCAAACCCTGATGCCTAACCTGTAGGGTCAGTTTGGTGCACCTCTCCATGTCCCTCCTGTCCTCTGTTATCCGAGTCCATGTCCCTACCCCAATTCCTCCTGCCTACCATGATCCAATGTACCATACTTGCGAACATTTTGAACTTGGTAAGAGGGATTATTTTGAAAAAAACTGCGGTATTGATTTTCCCCGTTGAGTTACATTGAAAAAGAGGAGATTGTAGACAGGAGACATCAAATAAAGCCCATTTGAGCTTAAAAACATTGGACGTTTCCTGGCTGAAACAGGTCTGTTGGCATGTGTGGTTGTACTAGCACTGCCTCTTCCTTCTGCCCACAATGGTCTATTATATTGCCACAGCCTCTCTTGCCAGTCCTTTATTGTTGTTTTGTTGCCCCTGCCCCCCTTTCCACTGCCCTCCATAGTCTGTTGTGCTGCCACTGCCCTTCCTGCCTGCCCAGTGTGGTCAAATTGTTGCCTCTGCACTCTCCTACCTGCCTTCAATTTTCAGAGTCCGTGCCCCTGGCCTCTGCATCTCAACAGTATCCCAATGAACATCTAGATTGCTAACATTCTTTATTTATTACAAAAGTGTGGTACGCCTGACGTCATCTTGATGTAATCAAAACTGTAATACCTAGAGCATTTCCTTTAGAAATTACATATATGAGAGGGTCTTATTTGCATCAAAATTATGGTTAGTGCTCTACAAAACCAAAATGAGGACATATTTTCTGAGTTTTCAAATAGCGACAAAGAACTTTAAAATTATTTGTAATCTTTATGTTTTTTTTATCCAGTTGACCACTTGATTAAATGTTGCACCTAGGGGAGAGGTTGTGGTGTTACTTCCAGAGCTGCAGACTTTGCAACTGGGGAACCAGGTTGGAGTTTCTGCTTCAGCTCAACATTCTGTGATTCTGGTCAAATCACTTAATCTCCCCATGTTTACAACCAAAATTAATTTGAATTTGTGTGATGTAACCAATGCTCATGTAAAGCACTTCTACCTGACAAGTCTACACTATATAAAACTGCAAATACACAAAAAATAAGTGTTTTGCACACTTCTGTCATTGGGCTACATGTGGGCTACATCTGGGTGATATTTGTGCTGCATTTGGGCTTTTTTGTCTCTGGTGGCCATCTTGGGAGATTTATTTGGTATGAAGTTTCCTAATTTCCTCATTTACTGCAGTCTCCTCAGTAGGAAATGCTTTCAGTTTTTTTACTTTGATTCCATCAAGAAGGTATTCAGATATGTCACACATTTGCCATAAATTCTGAATGTTAGCACTCTAGTTGCTCATTAGA
This sequence comes from Triturus cristatus, assembly GCF_964204655.1. NCBI lineage: Eukaryota > Metazoa > Chordata > Amphibia > Caudata > Salamandridae > Triturus > Triturus cristatus. The sequence goes on along the minus strand of NC_140593.1, from coordinate 256,271,864 downwards.
TCACTGTAGTAAAGCTACTGCTCACCAACCCTGGGCGTAGTTCGCGAAGTAGCGCTACGCGTAGCTACGCGAAGTGCACTTCCCGAGCTACGCGTAGCACTTCGTGAACTGCGTTGTACCCTGTTCGCACTGTTCAATATGCTGTTTTCAATGATTGCACAGTGCGGACAAGCATCCGGCACTGTGCAATCATTGAAAACGACATCTTGCACAGTGCGAGCTGTAGTTTTCTGCCGCTCGAGTAGATTTTTACTCGAGCGGCAGCTTTCTCAACGCGGACTGTTAGTTTCTCATCGCGAGCGGTCACGAGCCTACGTGACCACTCGCAATGAGAAACCTGACCTCCCCACGTTGAGAATCTCGCCGGGAGGTTTATTTTCCACGCTCGTGATCGCCAACTTGATGATGCTGATCGCGAACGAGGAAAAAGTCTCTCCGGGATGTAATTTTGCTTGCTCGCTGTCAGAACCTCTTTATTTTGCGAACCACACAGGAGTAGAATGACGCAAGTTCCCAATGCCCTGCTCAGAACCTTCCCCACTTGGTTTCTTTAATTCCACCTTAGTAGGTAAGTACCGAGGGGGGAAAGGGGATGGGACAGAGAAGAGACAGCTCCCAAACACTGGAGTTCGGCAGGAACCTTCTTCCTCACTGGTTATGTTGCTGAAAACAAAACATGGTTTTAATGGCGAAACATTTATAACTTACTTGCATTTAAATCTAGATAACTTATCTTACCAGGAAGTGTTTTGGGATTTGCCCCTCTTCTACTTCTCTACTGTGATTAGTGTGTTTGCAGAGAAGCTTTAACTCTATTCCTTTTCTATCCTCACAGGAAACGCTACGCTTTTCACTGTTCTGTGGGAAACAAGAAGACAAGGTAAGTGTATGTCTTAACTGTTCTTATACTGTGAATTGTGTTCTTTCCCTTCCTCTGGAATACTCACTGGAAAATTATAGAGTTGTAATTTTAATTGGAGTCTATAAGTCTTTACTGTTCCAGTATTGCATTTACTTTTTTCTTTAGGAACAATGCTGATTTGGCTTATTTTCCATTAACAAGAAGAGACTCCTAATGTTGTTATTGGATTATCAACTGAGAAGGTGATTGTTAATAGGAAGCGTACTAGCAAGCGTATGCTGTCCTTCTATCGAATTTTAGGAAATTACTAAGTGGAGCGAGCGAGTTAACGTCTTTGCTTGTCTGCCTCAAGACGTGTCTTCAAACTAGTAAGCGCGTTTAATAATTGCCAGCTGTACTTTAAACAGTGCGCTTCGTGCTTTTAAAACAAGCTCGCTCATTTATTTGTATTTTTTCCGTCAAGCGCAAGGCGCGTTTTAGAATGAGCTCGCTTATCCTTTGGTAAGCTTTCAGTCAATGTGGAAGCGCGTTTAAATATTTGACTAGCTCGACTCCTAGAATTCCTCTGAGATAATTTTGAACCTGCTACACGCGCGTGAATGAATGTACATGCGCGTTTAGATTTAATTCTTCTGAACTTAGCACGAACACACCGTGCCTGGCTGCATTAGTTTTCACCTTTTTAACATATGGAGAGTTATCTTAAAACGCGACGAAATTACTGAAATCGCCAGCGTTTTCTTAACAACTTTTACACAGATTAACTTTTTGTTTTCAGTTTTAGCTTCTGCTACAGGTTTTCATTTGTTCTAAGTCGTTCTACAATATTATTCTGCAGACTAGTTATTATTATATCAGCCTTTTCCCCTCACAATTTCTCTTCTGGAAATTCAAAGCTCTTATCTGAAACACTTATTAATATTTGTACTTTCCCACTAACCTTAGGTTTATACCGGCGGAACTAACCCCGAGATAGACGCCACTACCCTGACTAGCTTTCTCGACGCAAGAAACAGGTGCTGCTCCTGAAGAATCTTCGGTGAAGTGCACCATGGAATGTTTGAGCACACCTCACCAACTGTAATTCTCTGCAAGACTAGACTTCTAAACAGCAGTATGCTGTTGCAGCCAGTTGGCAGCCATGTTGGAATTTCTACGATGTCAACAAGCACTCCAACTCAAAGGATTGACTGTTTTCTCAGTTTGTAAAGAGAGCATAGATACCACGGAAGCAGAAGGAGGAGGAAACCTTCCGTGATTCCTGACAGTACCCCCTCCCAACGGGGTTTCCTCCAGTCTGGGTTTAGAAGGAAATTGAGCATGGAAGGCTTTAATTAATCGGGGAGCATGAACATCAGTACTTTTTTCCCAGGAACGCTCATCAGGACCAAATCCCTTCCAGTCAATGAGATAAAAAAGTTCATCACGGATAAATTTGGAGTCTACAATCCGTTTAACTTCATATTCAGTGTCACCATGCAGAATTAAAGGATCAGGAGGAGAACACCTACGTAACCTGGGATGAACTGGTTTTAGGAGGGAGACATGAAAGACCGGGTGAATCTTAATGGAACCAGAAAGAGATAATCGATAGGTAACAGGATTTATCAACTTCTCAATTGGATAAGGACCCCTAAAACGAGGCTGGAATTTACGTGGGCCCTTCAGTCTAAGATTCTTAGTACACAACCAGACTAAATCTCCTACCTTAAGTTGAGGGGCCTTCTTACGTTTGAAATCAGCGAAATGTCTGTAACGAGCTTTTGCTGTAGTCAAATTGTGGGATTCAGAGTGGTGGAGGTTAGTTAGCTGTTGAGCAATGTCATGAATAGCAGGAACCTGCACAGTGTCAAAATTAGCATGAGAATTGGGATGTCTGCCTGAATTTATAAAGAAAGGCGTGCAACCAGTAGAGACATTAATAGCATTATTATGGGCATACTCAGTGGTCCATAAATGGTCAGGCCAATCACCCTCCTCATCTAACAAGTATAACCTAAAGTGTTGTTCTTGATTAATGCGTTCAGTCTGACCATCAGTTTCAGGGTGGAAACTAGTAGAGTAACGATGGTCAATGTTAAGACCTTTGATGTAGGCTTTCCAAAATCGTGATAAGAACTGGGAGCCCCTGTCTGAAATGAGTATCTTAGGTATCCCATGAAGGCGAATAATGTGTTGATTGAAAAGTTGTGCTAGTTGTTTGGAAGTGGGAACACCCTTAAAGGGTCCAAAGTGTGACATTTTACAAAAGGTGTCAACAACAACAAGGATAGTGTCATAACCATGGGAAGAAGGGAGATTAACAATTAAGTCTAAAGAGACCGTGTGCCAAGGATATGGGGGGGTTGGCATGGGTTGCAAGAGTCCGTTAGGGGCCTGCCTATCAGGTTTTCCTCGTGCACATAGGTCACAGCTTAAAATATATTGGCGAATGTCACGGCACATTCATGGCCACCAAAAGTTTTGTCTAAGTAAGTCTTCAGTTTTTAAAATGCCCTTATGACCAGCCAGTGGATTGTCATGACTTTCTTGCATTGCTTTGAGCTGGAGGTCCTTGGTGGGTAGATATAGAGTGGAGCCATGATAGGGGAGACCATTGGAAATGGAACGTAGCGGATCTTCTGAGACGCAAGTCTGCATATCCGGATATGACATCAAATTGCGGACATGATGTTCAAAGGGTTCCAAAGTTATCGCTCCAATAAATTTGTCATCCGGTATGATTGGTTGATATGCAATGACAGAGGTTTGATTTTCTGTATCCAATTGTGAGAGGACATCGGCTTTCCCATTCTTGGAGCCGGGACGGAAGGTGATAACAAAGTCAAAGTCCGCGAAGTGCAGGGACCACCGCAACTGATCTGAAGCATCCATCTCCAAGTAGAAGGGTTCAGAGTGGTCTGCATGCAATAGAACAGGTGCAGTGGTGAAACTGGTTTTCATCGATCGAAATGCCTCTTCCGCCTCATCAGACCACAGAAAAGAAACACCCTTCTTCAGAAGACGAGTCAAAGGGAGTATTTTGGAAGAGAATCCGTGAATGAATCACCTATAAAAATTGGAGAATCCAATAAAACTCTGGAGTTCTTTGACACTAGTAGGAGACTTCCAATCTGTAATGGCTTTCACCTTCTGTTCATCCATTTGAACTCCATTAGGCGACAATACAAAACCAAGAAACTCCACAGTATCTGTATTAAAAAGACACTTCTCCAATTTGACATATAGGGAGTTTTCACGTAAGCGTTGTAAAACCGCTCTGACCTGGTCATAATGTTCCTCCGGTGTGTTTGAATAAATTAGAATATCATCGATGTAGACTATAGCGCAGCAATCGATGAAATCGCTTAGAACATCGTTGATAAAGTATTGAAATGCCGCAGGCGCATTGCACAGACCATACAGCATTACCAGGTACTCAAAGAGTCCGAATTTGGTCCTGAACGCAGTTTTCCACTCGTCACCTTCTCGAAGCCTGATTAGATGATATGCTCCACGTAAATCTAGATGAGTGTAAATCTTAGCTTCCTTTACCTGATCGATCAAGACTGAGATAAGGGGTAAAGGGTACCGATTTTTTATGGTAATTCTATTGATTGCCCTAAAGTCAATGCAAGTCCTGTGATCCCCCCCTTCTTAGGTACAAAAAAATGGGGGAAGAGACAGGTGACTGGGAAGGTTGAATAAAACCATTTGCCAAATTCTTGGTGAGATATTCCTTCAAGTGGAGATTTTCCTTTTCGGTCAAAGCATATACCCTGCTACAAGGTAGGTTGGCTCCAGGTTCGAGGTCAGTCTTGCAGTCATAAGACAGATGAGGAGGTAACGTTTCGGCTTTGACTTCATCAAAGACATCCACAAACTTCTGGTAAGGTGCTGGTATTTCAGGTGTTTAAATAACACAGATTGTGCCTCCGCTGGTGCATTGTTGAGTGACCGCACTAGCCTCAGTAGTAGTTGTCATATCTCCAAAACAATGTTTTGTGCAATATTCAGAAGTCAATTGAATAGTTTGAGCTCCCCAATCTATCAATGGGTTGTGTTCTGTTAACCATGGTAGGCCCAAAATTATTTGGAATTGGGGGGCGTCTATTAAGTTAAACTGTAAGGTCTCTTGATGTCCTTCCATGGTGGTCATGTGTACTATTTCTGTGTGACTTGTTATGGGTCCGGAAGTTAGTTCTGTACCATCCACGGCTCGGACTTTCTCACTTTTTTCCTTGGTGATCGCTAGTAATCCTTTCTGAACAGCAAATTTGAGGTCACAGAAATTACCCGTTGCTCCCGAATCAACCATGACATTAACTCCAGACAAAATTGTATCTCGAAATTTCAATGTCACAGTCAGCACTAGATGTGGTGAAGAGACTTGTAAAGTGTTAGCCACTTGGTGACTTGGTGGAGTTATTGCTACTTTCGCAACCACGGGTCCAACTCCGTCTACCCGTGGTGCCTCTCGTTTTCCTTCTCCTTGACTGGCAGTTTGGGACTTTTTAAGCAATTTTTGACGAAATGTCCACTCCCTCCACAATACAAACACAATTTAATTAATCTTCTCTTTTCCTTTTCTTCCTTGGAGAGAGGGCCTCGGATGACTCCAATCTGCATGGGTTCCACTCCCGTAGAACTCTCTGTTCGGGTTGACTCAATCTTGACTCGATCTAAACGTGGAACACTGGATCGAAACTCCCTTCTCCGTTCTCCTTTACGTTCATTTTGCCGATAGTCAATTTCAAGAGTCAAATCCCCAAGGGCAGAAATGTCAGTAGGTCGATTTGGGATTTGGGATAGGGCATCCTTCAGTTCGTCTTGCAGACCCCTGTAAAAAACTGCTGCTCTTTTATCTTCAGGCCAATTGATTTCTACTATTAATTTGTTAAATTGGGCTAAATAGGCCACGAGTTCTCGATTCCCCTGTTTTAATTCCAACAGTTCATTGTCCGATGCTTGCGATGCTGTTCTTCGATCAAAAATGCGGAGAAATTCTTTTTTTAAATCATCTAAACTGTATAAAATTGGGTCATCTTTAGACACAAGTGGCATAGACCAAGCAGCGGCGTCCCCACTAAGGTAGGACAGGATGAACGCCACACGGGATTGGGCATCTGGAAAAATTGTTGTTCGGCACATAAAGTGCAGTGAACACTGGGTCAAAAAAATGTGTGCCTTTTGTGAGTCTCCATTGAATCTTTCTGGTGGGGCTAGAGGAATGACTGGCGATAAGGAGTGAATGACTTGATTTGGAGCAAAGGATGAAGCGCTAGAGCCTGGGTTCTGTGTAGTGAATAATGTAGAAGTCTGAGTGGCTCCCTGAACAGGTGTCCCAGTTTTAAATGTAATTATCTCTTGCCTTAAAATCTTATTTTCCTCCCTGACCGCCTCTAAATCCCTTTGTATTGTACTTAATATCTCGCCTAATTTTTTTAAATCTAAACCTTCCGCCATTCTACTCAGGTGCTAGTACTAACGTGGGCACTTCACTCTGTCAGAACCTCTTTATTTTGCGAACCACACAGGAGTAGAATGACGCAAGTTCCCAATGCCCTGCTCAGAACCTTCCCCACTTGGTTTCTTTAATTCCACCTTAGTAGGTAAGTACCGAGGGGGGGAAAGGGGATGGGACAGAGAAGAGACAGCTCCCAAACACTGGGGTTCGGCAGGAACCTTCTTCCTCACTGGTTATGTTGCTGAAAACAAAACATGGTTTTAATGGCGAAACATTTATAACTTACTTGCATTTAAATCTAGATAACTTATCTTACCAGGAAGTGTTTTGGGATTTGCCCCTCTTCTACTTCTCTACTGTGATTAGTGTGTTTGCAGAGAAGCTTTAACTCTATTTCTGTTCTATCCCCACAGGAAACGCTACGCTTTTCGCTGTTCTGTGGGAAAAAAGAAGACAAGGTAAGTGTATGTCTTAACTGTTCTTATACTGTGAATTGTGTTCTTTCCCTTCCTCTGGAATACTCACTGGAAAATTATAGAGTTGTAATTTTAATTTGAGTCTATAAGTCTTTACTGTTCCAGTATTGCATTTACTTTTTTCTTTAGGAACAATGCTGATTTGGCTTATTTTCCATTAACAAGGAGAGACTCCTAATGTTGTTATGGGATTATCAACTGAGAAGGTGATTGTTAATAGGAAGCGTACTAGCAAGCGTACGCTGTCCTTCTATCGAATTTTAGGAAATTACTAAGTGGAGCGAGTGAGTTAATGTCTTTGCTTGTCTGCCTCAAGACGTGTCTTCAAACTAGTTCTTCTGAACTTAGCAGGAACACACCGTGCCTGGCTGCATTAGTTTTCACCTTTTTAACATATGGAGAGTTATCTTAAAACGCGACGAAATTACTGAAATCTCCAGCGTTTTCTTAACAACTTTTACACAGATTAACTTGGTTTTCAGTTTTAGCTTCTGCCCCGTTTTTTCATTTGTTCTAGGTCGTTCTACAATATTATTCTGCAGACTAGTTATTATTATATCAGCCTTTTCTCCTCACAATTTCTCTTCTGGAATTTCAAAGCTCTTTTCTGAAACACTTATTAATATTTGTAATTTCATACTAACCTTAGGTTTATACCGGCGGAACTAACCCCGAGATAGACGCCACTACCCTGACTAGCTTTCTCGACGGAAGAAACAGGTGCTGCTCCTGAAGAATTTTCGGTGAAGTGCACCATGGAATGTTTGAGCACACCTCGCCAACTGTAATTCTCTGCAAGACTAGACTGCTAAACAGCAGTATGCTGTTGCAGCCAGTTGGCAGCCATGTTGGAATTTCTACGATGCCAACAAGCACTCCAACTCAAAGGATTGACTGCTTTCTCAGTTTGTAAAGAGAGCATAGAGGCCACGGAAGCAGAAGGAGGAGGAAACCTTCCGTGATTCCTGACACTCGCGGTCGCCAACTTGACGTTGAGGATCGCGAGCAAGCAAAAAATGACCGCTGCACTACGCAACGCTACGCGTGTTTGCAATGTGCTACGTGCAATTCGCATAGTGCGAAGTAGCGCAAACTTCGCAAAGTACGCGAGCGTAGCGTAGTGCTTTGCCCAGGCTTACTGCTCACCAGGGAAGTCTGCTGCTGGTTTTGAAAGTGCATGTTTCAGTCTGCATGTCAGAATTTTTTAATGAAATAGAAGAGGATTTGAGAAGTCACTCAAAATGTGCCCTAATTTTTCTTTCTGCAGCACTAATCATACTTTCTATGGCAAAATGAACCCCCTCATTTTGTTCCTTTTCAAATTAAATGTTTTAAGAGTTACCACTTTATTCCAATCAAGATGGCTTCAGTTGTGCAATACGTTTGTCATAAGTAGGACTGTTAGCGCTCTAGTTGTTCTTTAGAACACTCTGGGAAGCTGCAGTAGAACACAAAGGAATCAACTGACAGTCTCTGCCCTTGTTGGATGTACATGTTTTACTGAGAATGTCAGACTTCATTCTCACATGACTGAGAAACATAATGTGAATTTACAGAAAATATGCTCTCAGTTTAGCTTATAGATCACCTTCCAAACTTCTGTGGGAAAAGCATGAGAAAATAGTTTTCTCTCAAACATGATTCATGATATCACAGCAGAAGGCTTTTTTCACATGGTAAAATCACCTTAGAACACACCACAATTCCTAAAATGAGTATGGTACCATCAACAAATGATTTATAATGTAACTAAAGTCTTAAAACCTTCTATTTACTGCAATGCTTTTTAATGAGGTGCTATCATGTATATTGGTCCCAAGATGGCTGCCAACACTTCTTGGATGAAGTACTGACAGCCAATCAGATCTCACAATGTATGGTTAGGCTCCGCCCATATCTATCTATCTTTTTAACTCTAATTTTCTCAGGAACTACTGAATGGATTTACACCATTTAAGCAAAAGGCACGAGTCTGAACTGAGGACTACCTCTTTGCCAAATTTGGTGTAATTCCGTTTAGCAGTTCGGGCTGTAGCTGCGTCAACAGGTCCTATGGGAAAATGCATGGGGAAAACTCATTTTGGGACCCTCCTTTTTTCTCAGCCCCCGCTTGACGAATCACCGTGAAATTTTCAGGATAGGAGGGGACTGGAGCTGGCCAAAAGTTTTGAAATTTTCGCGAAGATTTGTCAATCGGCACCAACGTCATTCCAAATAGAATGTTGCGGATTTCCTATGGAAAATAGGTCCTAACTATAACTACCTACTGGCGACTGCCAGTAAGTAATATATATTCACTGAAAAAACCATAGGTTTCAGGGGCGTTATAGTTAGTTGGACATTTCACTCATCCAAAACCAGTGAAATTTCTCCGTTATAGCTAGTTCAGCTAACTATAACTCACACCCCCGCAATGCACTGCTGATGACGTCACATATTACATCACTCATGACATGGTCAGGGACATCACTGATGACATCACTGATGACATCTCAAATGACATAATCCATGTGATAATTTGATGCATCTTCTCACACCCTAACATAACCTTTGATACACCCACTCTAAATTACAGATTACCATTCTTAAAACCATAGACACTCCAACACCAATAACTACATACCCACTCACTGATTCTTAGGTCTACACACACATCCACTCACTCACCCATACAGTCACTCATATTTACAGTCACTCAGTACAGGACTATCATATGCACTCATACACCTATATGTACACTCACACACTGCCACTCATCCATAGAGGTACTCACACACCTAGTCAGTCGTGCAAGTAATTAATCACACTCCCATTTACTCACCTATACAGTTATACACACACCAGATCACTTATTGATACAAATACTAGCTCATTCTTACGCTCTTATACAATCACTGATACAAGCACACACTCATCCATACAGTCACTCTCACAATCACACACTCTAACTTATAGCCATTTAAATACTCTCACACACATATATACTGCCTTTCACATATGTAGTTACTCACACATGTACCGCTGAGATATACATTGACTCACTAACACACCCATACACACACTCACCAACCCATACAGTCCATCACAGATGCATTCTTGAAACCATGCACCCAGTGAATCACCCACCCACACATCTATGCACAGAGTCGCACACACCCCACCCACACAAACACTCAGGCACCCATACAGATACTCAGACAACCAATCAATAACTCATATAGACACTCATGTAGCTATTCGCAAACCCATGCAGCCGCTTACACACCAAAAGACAGACGGATACAGACATTCACACAGTTTAGTCACTAACACATGCATTCAGTAAGATACGTTTAATCACTCACTTATAGAGTCAGTCACGCACCTACTAAATCATCCATTCAGACACTTATACACCCACTCATTCTTCAAAACAGCTTGGCATATATATAAAACAAAATTGAACTTTACAGAAACATTCTTTTTAGAACGCATGGTCATTTACCACGCATGCCTTTACAACAAATTTTGTTGTAAAGGTATGTATGGTAAATGACCATGCGTTCTGAAAAACATGTAGATGATCCACGTTGTTGTAAGGAAACAGAGGCTGTTCCGTTTCCTCATAACAACGTGCACCGCCCCTCAGAGATGACGTGAAGCAGGAACCACGAGGAGAGAGGAACCACGAGGAGTGAGAGGTAAGGGGGATTGGGCATGGGGTGTTTTTTTTCCCCTAGGGTTTGGGGTAGTGCAGTGGTGTTTGGGTAGTGTAGGGGGTCATGCTGGGGGTAGTGTTTTAGGGTTTAGGGTAGTGCAGTGGTGTTTGGGTAGTGTAGGGGCAATATATATAACAAGGAGAAAGAAAGGTATCAAGGAAATAATACATCAAACATTAAAGAAGAGAGCACATTTAATTACCCCTTCATGAGTATCAAATATTCATTTTGAGTGCATCTGACATCATTTTCAAAATATCACAACAACAGGCGCTTATTCAAAGAAAGACACAATGACATAAATCACACAACATCAATTCTGTACAAAACACACAAAATCTACTACACATAACAATTAACCTACATACAGATTTTTTACATCAGTGTCCCCTTCTAAATTGCAGGCGGACCACTGGGAGGTAGTCGAACACAGGGGGAAACACAGGACAAAGAGGGCAAAAGTGGCCCGAAATATTACAAGTGTTTCAATAACAATCAATGAATCACTAAGACTCTGGTGACTCCTCCATCCAATGTCTGTCGACGTGACCACGTTTCAGCCAGAATAAATTTGTGGCCTCTTCAGGACAAAGGTTGAACAATAAATGTATCTTCCTAATTTTTTATCTTGCGTGACTGCTCAAACAATGCACACCAAATTTCTGCCAGCCAGGAGGAACTTCGAGGCGTTGCGCGCGCTTATGCACAGGTGCTATTCAATAGATTCGACCACCGGTTCTCCACTGTGTTTTAGATCGAGGTCGGGTCGATCTCCACATGCAGTCCTCGCTCCGACGTCAGCCACACATGTGGCTGACGTCGGAGCGAGGACTGCATGTGGAGATCGACCCGACCTCGATCTAAAACACAGTGGAGAACCGGTGGTCGAATCTATTGAATAGCACCTGTGCATAAGCGCGCGCAACGCCTCGAAGTTCCTCCTGGCTGGCAGAAATTTGGTGTGCATTGTTTGAGCAGTCACGCAAGATAAAAAATTAGGAAGATACATTTATTGTTCAACCTTTGTCCTGAAGAGGCCACAAATTTATTCTGGCTGAAACGTGGTCACGTCGACAGACATTGGATGGAGGAGTCACCAGAGTCTTAGTGATTCATTGATTGTTATTGAAACACTTGTAATATTTCGGGCCACTTTTGCCCTCTTTGTCCTGTGTTTCCCCCTGTGTTCGACTACCTCCCAGTGGTCCGCCTGCAATTTAGAAGGGGACACTGATGTAAAAAATCTGTATGTAGGTTAATTGTTATGTGTAGTAGATTTTGTGTGTTTTGTACAGAATTGATGTTGTGTGATTTATGTCATTGTGTCTTTCTTTGAATAAGCGCCTGTTGTTGTGATATTTTGAAAATGATGTCAGATGCACTCAAAATGAATATTTGATACTCATGAAGGGGTAATTAAATGTGCTCTCTTCTTTAATGTTTGATGTATTATTTCCTTGATACCTTTCTTTCTCCTTGTTATATATATTGTCCCTTATACCCAGGTATCATAGGGTGAATTGGGTATAGCCCTGTTGTTTATGACTGGGTAGTGTAGGGGGTCATGCTGGGGTAGTGTTTTAGGGTTTAGGGTAATGCAGTAGTGTAGGGGGTCGTGCTGGGGGTATTGTTCTAGGGTTTAGGGTAGTGCAGTGGTGTATGGGTAGTGTAGGGGCCGTGCTGGGGTACTGTTTTAGGGTTTAGGGTAGTGCAGTGGTGTTTGAGTAGTGTAGGGGGTCATGCTGGGGGTAGATTTAGTGTTTAGGGTAATGCAGTGGTGTTTGTGTATTGTAGGTGGTCGTGCAGGGGGTAGTGTTTTATGGTTTAGGGTAGTGCAGTGGTCTTTGTGTATTGTAGGGAGTCGTGCTGGCGGTAGATTTAGGGTTTAGAGTAGTGCAGTGGTGTTTGGGTAGTGTAGGGAGTCGTGCTGGGGGTAGTGTTTTAGGGTTTAAGGTAGTGCAGTTGTGTTTCTGTAGTGTAGGGGTTTGTCCTGGGGGTAGTGTTTTAGGGTTTATGGTAGTGCAGTGGTGTTTGGGTAGTATAGGGGGTGGTGCTGGGGTAGTGTTTTAGGGTTTAGGGTAGTGCAGTGGTGTTTGTGTAGTGTGGGGGTAGTGCTGGGAGTAGTGTTTTAGGGTTTAGGGTAGTGCAGTGGTGTTTGTGTAGTGTAGGGGGTAGTGTTTTAGGGTTTAGGGTAGTGCAGTGGTGTTTGTGTAGTGTAGGGGGTAGTGTTTTAGGGTTTAAGGTAGTGCAGTTGTGTTTCTGTAGTGTAGGGGTTTGTCCTGGGGGTAGTGTTTTAGGGTTTATGGTAGTGCAGTGGTGTTTGGGTAGTATAGGGGTGGTGCTGGGGTAGTGTTTTAGGGTTTAGGGTAGTGCAGTGGTGTTTGTGTAGTGTGGGGGTAGTGCTGGGAGTAGTGTTTTAGGGTTTAGGGTAGTGCAGTGGTGTTTGTGTAGTGTAGGGGGTAGTGTTTTAGGGTTTAGGGTAGTGCAGTGGTGTTTGTGTACTGTAGGGGGTCGTGCTGGGTTCTAGTGTTTTAGGGTTTAGGGCAGTGCAGTGGTGTTTGTGTAGTGTAGGGGGTTGTGTTTTAGGGTTTAGGGTCATGCAGTGGTGTTTGGGTAGTGAAGGGGGTCGTGCTGGGGGTAGTGTTTTAGGGTTTAGGGTAGTGCAGTTGTGTTTAGGTAGTGAAGGGGTCATGCTGGGGGTAGTGTTTTAGGATTTTGGTAGTGCAGTGGTGTTTGTGTAGTGTAAGGGGTCATGCTGGGGATAGATTTAGTGTTTAGGGTAGTGCAGTGGTGTTTGTGTAGTGTAGGGGGTCATGCTCGGGTAGTGTTTTAGGGTTTAAGGCAGTGCAGAGGTGTTTAGGTAGTGAAGGGGGTCGTGCTGGGGGTAGTGTTTTAGGGTTTAGGGTAATGCAGTGGTGTTTGGGTAGTGTAGGGAGTCATGCTGGGGGTAGTGTTTTAGGGTTTAGGGTAGTGCAGTGATGTTTGGGTAGTGGAGGGGGTAGTGTTTTAGGGTTTAGTGTAGTGCGTCCAACCAGCCACAATATCCGTGGACAAAGGGTATCCTGACTCTTTTGAATGCTCCGCCAAGTGAATAATTTGGGTCAAGTGCCCTACCACGTCCAAGACCTATCAATTCCTTTCTTGGGATCCCTCATATACTTGGAGAAAATGGTACATTGTTTCTCATCAATTTCAGGCATGTGTGCCACCTTCCCCTTCAGTGAGGGCCTGGGGCATTATCCCCTCATCCTATTCTTGACCTCCCTTTCAAGGGGTTGATGGATTTTCCCCACCACATACTCTGCCACTTTGGTGTCAGGGGTCCACTCCGCTGACCTTGGATGGTAAATTTGGGTAAGCTCAAACATGTCTGAGTGGACCCCGTCCCCAACCCGGGACTAAGAGGAGTGGGACTCTGGATGCCAAGGAGGCCCCGAGTCCTTATCCTCATCGGATTAGAAATCATCCTCCGATACACCCTCCCCCTCTAAGGGAAACCCGCCATCGGGGTCTACAATAGTGGTGACAGCGTTGCAATTTTCTCCGGACTTCTCCTCCTCCCGGCAGGGTGCATGTTTTAGTGTTCGCGCATTCTTGAGGAAGGTCTCCGTAAGTTTATCAAATCCTTCCAAGTGCCCTGCGTTATGCTTAATGGCCCATTTATTCCCCATCTGGGCGCTACTGGGACCCGCCACCACCAGATCTGGGTCACTGAACACCCCAGGGATGCTTTTCACCAGCTTATTTACCTGATCCCTAAAAGGAGCCAGCGCCCTAGAAATAGCCAGAGAGAGGGCTTGGTCCACTGCTGGAGGGAGAAGTTGCGGGGCCATTCCTCCTCCACTTCCTGGTAGAAGGAGTAAAAATGGTCTTCTGGAGAAGACATGATAGCATAGGGTGTGAGCACAGAACAAATGCCCTTAAAATCTTTAAGGCAGCCCCCTCGCCGGTGCTCCAACAGCTGGGCTTTCCCCGATGCTGTTATAAGAATAGACTGAGGCGCAATACCAATTACCACCACCAGGTGGCGCTGGTCACAAACGTGGCCATGTGAGGAAATCACTGCGTAGCGGTGTCAAAATTAGGCGAGGGTTTGATCGGGAATCAAGCGGACGCTAAAGGAGTTACCGGATTCCCAAACGGGCATAAAGACCAGCAGGAGTGCTTGGCGGAGCTGCCTCGCTCAGAGCAGACGAGCCTGATAGGATCTCACCGCGCGCAGAGCGCACAGCGGGAGAAACTGCGAGGGGGAGAACGCTCTCGGGCAAGAGCCTGCTGCGCAGGGAATATGAAACAATACCAAGGCAATAATGCTAATAACATGCACAAGAAACCGCTATACAAACAGCAACAACATCAGATTAAGCCAAGAATGTAAGGAATGCACTTTACTGATGAACAGTGAAGAAAGAGGAAGCGGAAGGGACGTCACAATATTATATACGATGGACTTTGATATAATTGGACTATAGTTGCCTTGGAGACTAGCCCCCTAATGGTTCATGGGTTGTATAGTCTTTTGTTTAATGATTGTTGTGTTACGTTTTCTTTGAACTGCTATGCAAATAAAGTGAGGAAAGATATGCATAATCCTCGCTTCCGTCCTGCCATAGAATTCATTAAACTTTATTCGATCTGATTTAGAAACATAGGTCATAAAAGTGTACATAAAAACAGTAAATCTTCTTTCCTAATAGAATACAGTGAGAATTAATTAAAAGCAGTGGTAAAAACGGGTGTTTCAAAGCCCGGCTCAGAGCATCTTCAGGATAACAGAATCGTAAAGTTCAATGTATCGCAAGATCAATCTCATTTACTTCGTGCAAAATATGCAATAAAGGGTCCAAGTAAGATGTAACGCTCCAATGCCTGACCACTCTGCACTATATAAACTCCAGAAAAAATAAAAATAAAAAGTGTTTTGCACACTTCTGTCATTGGGCTGTATGTGGGCTACATCTGGGGAATATTTGTGCTACATTTGGGCTCTTTTTTCTCTGGTGGCCATCTTGGAAGACTTATTTGTTATGAAGTTTCCTAATTTCCTCATTTACTGCAGTCTCCTCAGTAGGAAATGCTTTCAGTTTTTTTAGTTTGATTCCATCATAAGGCATTCAGATGTGTCACACATTTGCCATAAATTCAAAATGTTAGCACTCTAGTTGTTCATTAGATCACTGTAGTAAAGCTACTGCTCACCAGGGAGTTACTGGAAGTCTACTGCTGGTATTGAAAGTGATTGTTTCAGTCTGCATGTCAGAATTTTCTAATGAAATAGAAGAGGATTTGAGATCTCACTTAAAACATGCCCTAAATTGTCTTTCTGCAGCACTAACCATAATTTCTATGACAAAATGAACCCCCTCATTTTGTTCCTTTTTAAATTACATGTTTTAAGAGTGAACAGTTTATTCGAATCAAGATGGCTTCAGGTGTGCCATCATTTTGTCATAAGTAAGACTATTAGCGAGCTAGTTGTTCTTTAGAACACTCTGGGAAGCTGCAGTAGAACACAAAGGCATCAACTGACAGGCTGCTCCTGTTGAAAGATAACAGGAAGACATTTGAGATCACACTTGAAACATGTCCTAATTTTTCTTTCTACCGCACTAACCATAATTTCTATGACAAAATGAACCCCATCATTTTGTTCCATTTTAAGTTAAATGGTTTAAGTGTTTACCAGGTTATTCCAATCAAGATGGCTTCAGGTGTGCCATACTTTTGTCATAAGTAAGGCTGTTAGCGCTCTAGTTGTTCTTTAGAACACTCTGGGAAGCTGCAGTAGAACTAGGCCTGGGCTAAAATTCCGTTCCGCCTGCGTAAATTGCGATAATTTGACATTTTCGCGTTCAAAGGAGAGCACGAAAATGTCAAAATTACCGCAATCCGCATTTTACCGGAAATTTTTTGCTTGCTCGCGCTGTAAAATAATACATTCTCGTGTGCGCGTTATCGCCTTACCTGAATCCACACATTCGTCGACAAGTTTTCCTGATCCGGTCGCGTTCTCCATGAGATGTTGGATTGTTGGTAGCCATTTGCGCTGTCTCGCGACAGTTCGCGCCCGCAGTAACATCATTCGTCGCGCGATCACGTCTTTCTTCTTGTGATCATGCACCACGAGACAAGTGAAAACAAGATGGCCACGCCCGCGAGCAACCGCATGGGTAAGTTGGCGAGCCGCGACCTCGCAGAAAATAATGCAAACGGGCGGAAAAAAACTTCCGCCTCTTCGCGATATTGCTGCGTGTTTGGGGAGATTTATAAAATTTTCGCGATAATTTGCGAAAGTGAATTTTGCAAATTCCGCCCACCTCTAAGTAGAAAACAAAGGCATCAACTGACGGGCTGCTCCTGTTGAAATATAACAGGAAGATATTTGAGATCACACTTGAAACATGTCCTAATTTTTCTTTCTACAGCACTAACCATAATTTCTATTACAAAATGAACCCCATAATTGTTTTCCTTTTAAATTAAATGTTTTAAGTGTTACCAGTTTATTCCAATATAGATGGCTTCAGGTGTGCCATACGTTTGTCATAAGCAAGGCTGTTAGCGCTCTAGTTGTTCTTTAGAACACTCTGGGAAGCTGCAGTAGAACACAAAGGAATCAACTGACAGTCTCTGCCCTTCCTGGATGTACATGATTTACTGAGAATGACAGACTTCATTCTCACATGACTGAGAAAGATAATGTGAATTTACAGAAAATATCCTCCCATTTTAGCTTTAGTTTTCTCTCAAGCATGATTCATGATATCCCAGCAGAAGGTTTTTCACTGGGTAAAATCACCTTAGAACACACCACAATTCCTGAAATTAGTATGGTACCATCTACAAATGAATTCTAATGTAACTAAAGTCTGTTATCACCCTTTATAGTTCGCCTTTTGGTAACCCTCAAAATCTTCGATTCACTACAATGCATTTCAATGGGGTACTATCATGTATATTGGTCCCAAGATGGCTGCCAGCAATTCCAGTATGAAGTGCTGACAGCCAATCAGATCTCACGATGAGATGTGTCATTAGGCTCCGCCCAGATATTGAAACTTTTTCTTTTTCTAATTTCTCATGAACTACTGAACGGATTTACACCATTTAACAAAAAGGGATCTTTCTGAACCAAGTGCTACCTTTTCACCAAATTTGGTGTAATTTTGTTTAGCAGTTCGGGCTGTAGCCGTGTCTAAAGTTAACTATGTAAATTAACATGGAGAAAACACATTTTGGGACCCCCTTTTTTCTCGGCCCCTGCTTGCCGAATCACCCCAAAACGTTTAAGATAGGAGCTGACCGCAGCGCCCCACAAGTTTTGAAAATTTCACGAAGATTCGTCAACCAATGTCAAAGTTATTAGGAAAAGAATGATACGATTTTCCTATGGATAATAGATCCGAACAATAACTACCTACTGGCGACCGCCAGTAGATAATATATATATTTAGTATACTCTGTATATATGTGAAAATGTGTCGGTCCACCTGTTTATCTCGGTGGCACGGAAAAAACTGGGTGGAACTGACGTCAATTTGGCGACGAGGTCCTCTTATGGCTCCTATGACGTCATAGCCATGCTATTATGGCATCGTCATCGACGTGGTAGAGCTAGGAAAGAATTTCCGTGGAATGCTGGCACAGGGGATATTCACCTAAGTGTTCAGGCTAGTCCTTTGGGAGCAACTGTTTATGTTGCCACTCCAGAAACCGAAACCAGTGATCCGAGGGCAGAGGCCCTGCAAATGGCACATGAGGTGGGGAGCCCAGTCGTGTGCACTGGCGGGGCAGCAAAGTGACAAGCACCATTACCCACAGAAAAGGTAACGAGGGCACTCAATAACACAGGATCTTCTCTTTGTATCTGGCAGGAACAACAAGGTTAAAATGCCTTAGTTCCAAAATGTAGAATTAGTGCTACAACGGTGTTCAAGAGGACCTGCGATGGATGTCGCTTCTGCCTTCCGTACACTGGAGGCGGCACATGCGTCACGCGGTACGGTCATACTATGGTGAGACGCACACTCGTGGACCTCTCATAGCTCTGCTCCACACTTCGGGGACAACGCTTTCCATTAGCTGTAATTTCTGATGACGTGTCGTGCCGGCACCATCCAACAGCAGAACCCCTTTAGATCCAAAAAGACTCTTCCATTCTCTCACCGGAAGTGAAACTAGGCCACGCGGACATTTTCACAATACAACAGCCGGCAATGCACTTTTTGGTAAAAAAACCACATTCCTTCCTCATAATTTATCAAATAAACAACTCACTGAATGACAGGGGGCCAGTTTCATTGGTAAATAGCCGTTACAACGACTTTTTTACTTTGTGATACCATTACAACGCATGCATTACCAAGCATGCGTTGTACATCGCAAAGTCATTACCACGCATGCCTTTATAATGAATGTTGTTGTAAAGGTATGTATGGTAAATGACCATGAGTTCTAAAAAAATGTAGAATATCCACGTCGTTGTAAGGAAACAAAGGCTGTTTTGTTTCCTCACAACGACATGCACCGCCCCTCAGAGACAACATGAAGCAGGAACCATGAGGAGAGAGGGGCCACGAGGAGTGAGAGATAAGGGGGGTTGGACATTGGGTGGTGGTTACTTTTCTAGGGTTTAGAGTAGTGCAGTGGTGTTTGGGTAGTGTGGGGGTTGTGCTGAGGGTAGTGTTTTAGGGTTTAG
The DNA here is from genome assembly GCF_964204655.1 of Triturus cristatus. Classification (NCBI taxonomy): domain Eukaryota; kingdom Metazoa; phylum Chordata; class Amphibia; order Caudata; family Salamandridae; genus Triturus; species Triturus cristatus. The sequence continues at coordinate 256,252,684 of NC_140593.1, read as the reverse complement.
GGTGGTGCAGTGGTGTTTGTGTAGTGTAGGGGGTCATGCGGGGGGTAGTGTTTTTGGGTTTAGGGTAGTGCAGTGTTGTTTGGGTAGTGTAAGGAGTCATGCTGGGGGTAGTGGTTTAGGGTTTAGGGTAGTGCAGTGGTGTTTGGGTAGTGCAGGGTGTCGTGCTGGGGGTAGTGGTTTAGGGTTTAGGGTAGTGCAGTGGTGTTTGGGGAGTGCAGGGGGTACTGCTGGGGTAGTGGTTTAGGGTAGTGCAATGGTGTTTGGTGAGTGCAGGGGGTACTGCTGGGTATAGAGTTTTAGGGTTTAGGGTAGTGCAGTGGTGTTTGGGAAGTGTAGAGGGTACTGCTGGTGGTAGTCTTTTAGGGTTTAGGGTAGTGCAGTTGTGTTTGGGTAGTGTTTAAGGGTTTAGGGTAAAGCAGTGGTGTTTGTGTAGTGTAGGGGGTAGTGTTTTAGGGTTTAGGGTAGTGCAGTGGTGTTTGTGTAGTGTAGGGGGTCTTGCTGGGGGTTGCATTTTAGGGTTTAGGGTAGTGCAGCGGTGTTTGTGTAGTGTAGGGGGTCGTGTTTTAGAGTTTAGGCTAGTGCAGTGGTCTATGGGTAGTGTAGGGGTCGTGCGGGGGGTAGGGTTTTAGGGTTTATGGTAGTGCAGTGGTGTTTGTGAAGTGTAGGGGGGTGCTGAGGGTAGATTTAGGGTTTAGGGTAGTGCAGTGGTGTTTGGGTAGTGTAGGGGGTCATGCTGGGGGTAGTGTTTTAGGATTTAGGGTAGTGCAATGTTGTTTGGGGAGTGTAGGGGGTATTGCTGGGGGTAGAGTTTTAGGGTTTAGGGTAGTGCAGTGTTGTTTGGGTAGTGTATGGGGTACTGCTGGGGATAGTGTTTTAGGATTTAGGGTAATGCAGTAGTGTTTGGGTAGTGTAGGGGGTCTTGTGGGGGTAGTGTTTTAGGGTTTATGGTAGTGCAGTGGTGTCTGTGGGGTGTAGGTGGTAGAGTTTTAGAGTTTAGGGTAGTGCAGTGGTGTTTGTGTAGTGTAGGGGTCGTGTTTTAGAGTTTAGGGTAGTGCAGTGGTCTTTGGGTAGTATAGGGGGTTGTGTGGGGGGTAGTGTTTTAGGGTTTATGGTAGTGCAGTGGTGTTTGGACAGTGTAGGGGGTCATACTGGGGGTCGTGTTTTAGGGATTAGGGTAGTGCAGTGGTCTTTGGGTAGTGTAGGGGGTAGTGCTGGGTGTAGTGTTTTAGGGTTTCGGGCAGAGCAGTGGTGTTTGGGCAGAGTAGGGGGTCGTGCTGGGGGTGGTGTTTCAGGGTTTAGGGCAGAGCCGTGGTGTTCGGGCAGTGTAGGGGATCTTGATTGGTCTGGTGTTGCAGGGTTTAGGGCAGTGGTGTTTGGGCAGTGTAGGGGGTCATGCTGGGGATAGTGTTTCATGGTTTAGGGCAGTGCAGTTGCGTTCGGGCAGTGTAGGGGGTCGTGCTGGGGGTAGTGTTTCAGGGTTTAGGGCAGTGCAGTGGTGTTCGGGCAGTGTAGGGGGTCATTCTGGGGGTCGTGTTTTAGGGATTAGGGTAGTGCAGTGGTCTTTGGGTAGTGTAGGGGGTAGTGCTGGGTGTAGTGTTTTAGGGTTTCGGGCAGAGCAGTGGTGTTTGGGCAGAGTAGGGGGTCGTGCTGGGGGTGGTGTTTCAGGGTTTAGGGCAGAGCAGTGGTGTTCGGGCAGTGTAGGGGATCTTGATTGGTCTGGTGTTGCAGGGTTTAGGGCAGTGGTGTTTGGGCAGTGTAGGGGGTCATGCTGGGGATAGTGTTTCAAGGTTTAGGGCAGTGCAGTTGCGTTCGGGCAGTGTAGGGGGTCGTGCTGGGGGTAGTGTTTCAGGGTTTAGGGCAGTGCAGTGGTGTTCGGGCAGTGTAGGGGGTCATGCTGGGATAGTGTTTCATGGTTTAGGGCAGTGCAGTTGCGTTCGGGCAGTGTAGGGGGTCGTGCTGGGGGTAGTGTTTCAGGGTTTAGGGCAGTGCAGTGGTGTTCGGGCAGTGTAGGGGGTCATTCTGGGGTGGTGTTTCAGGGTTTAGGGCAGTGCAGTGGTGTTCGGGCAGTGTAGGGGGTCATGCTGGGGCTAGTGTTTCAGGTTTTAGGGCAGTGCAGTGGTGTTTGGACAGTGTGGGGGTCGTGCTGGGGCTAGTGTTTCAGGGCTTAGGGCAGAGCAGTGGTGTTCGGGCAGTGTAGGGGTCGTGCTGGGGTATTGTTTCAGGGTTTAGGGCAGTGCAGTGGTGTTCGGGCAGTGTAGGGGGTCGTGCTGGGGTGGTGTTTCAGTGTTTAGGGCAGAGCAGTGGTGTTCGGGCAGTGTAGGGGGTCATGCTGGGGTAGTATTTCAGGGTTTAGGGCAGTGCAGTGGTGTTCGGGCAGTGTAGAGGGTCACGCAGGGGGGGTGTTTCAGGGTTTAGGGCAGTGCAGTGGTGTTTGGGCTGTGTAGGGGGTCATGCAGGGGGGTGGTGTTTCAGGGTTTAGGGCAATGCAGTGGTGTTCGGGCCGTGTAGGGGTTGTGCAGGGGGTGGTGTTTCAGGGTTTAGGGCAGTGCAGTGGTGTTTGGGCCGTGTAGGGTTCGTGCAGGGGGGTGGAGTTTCAGGGTTTAGGGCAGTGCAGTGGTGTTCGGGCCGTGTAGGGGGTCGTGCAGGGGGTGGTGATTCAGGGTTTAGGGCAGTGCAGTGGTGTTCGGGCCATGTAGAGGTCGTGCAGGGGGGTGGTGTTTCAGGGTTTAGGGCAGTGCAGTGGTGTTCAGGCAGTGTAGGGGTCGTGCTGGATGTGGTGTTTGAGGGTGTAGGGCAGTGCAGGGGTGTTCGGGCAGTGTAGGGGGTCGTGCTGGTGGTGGTGTTTGAGGGTTTAGGGCAGTGCTGTGGTGTTCGGGCAGTGTAGGGGGTCGTGCTTGGGGTAGTGTTTGAGGGTTTAGGGCAGTGCAGTGGTGTTCGGGCAGTGTAGGGGTCATGCTGGGGGTGGTGTTTGAGGGTTTATGGCAGTGCAGTGGTGTTCGGGAAGTGTAGGGGGTTGTGCTGGGGCTAGTGTTTCAGTGTTGAGGGCAGTGCAGTGGTGTTCGGGCAGTGTAGGGGGTTGTGCTTGGGCTGGTGTCTCAGAGCTTAGGGCAGAGCAGTGGTGTTCAGGCAGTATAGGGGTCATGCTGGTGTTTGAGGGTTTAGGGCAGTGCAGTGGTGTTCGGGCAGTGTAGGGGGTATTGCTGGGGGTGGTGTTTGAGGGTTTTGGGCAGTACATTGGTGTTCGGGCAGTGTAGGGGGTCATGCTGGGGGTGGTGTTTGAGGGTTTAGGGCAGTGCAGTAGTATTCGGGCAGTGTAGGGGTGGTGCTGGGTCTAGTGTTTCAGTGTTTAGAGCAGTGCAGTGGTGTTCGGGCAGTGTAGGGGGTCGTGCTGGGGTGGTGTTTCAGGGTTTAGGGCAGAGCAGTGGTGTTCAGGCAGAGTAGGGGGTCGTGCTGGGGGTGGTGTTTCAGGGATTAGGGCAGAGCAGTGGTGTTCGGGCAGTGTAGGGGTTCATGCTGGGGGTGGTGTTTCAGGGTATAGGGCAGTGCAGTGGTGTTTGGGCAGTGTAGGGGGTCATGCAGGGGATGATTTTTCAGGGTTTAGGGCAGTGGTGTTCGGGCAGTGTAGGGGTGTTTGTGCTGGGGCTGGTGTTTCAGGGTTTAGGGCAGTGGTGTTTGGGCAGTGTAGGGAGTCTTGCTGGGGTGGTGTTTCAGGGTTTAGGGCAGTGCAGTGGTGTTCGGGCAGTGTAGGGGTGTTCATGCTGGGGCTGGTGTTTCAGGGTTTAGGGCAGTTGTGTTCGGACAGTGTAGGGGGTCCTGCAGGGGGTGGTGTTTCAGGGATTAGGGCAGTGGTGTTCGGGCAGTGTAGGGGGTCGTGCTGGGGGTATTGTTTCAGGGTTTAGGGCAGTGCAGTGGTGTTCGGGCAGTGTAGGGGGTCGTGCTGGGGTAGTGTTTCAGTGTTTAGGGTAGAGCAGTGGTGTTCGTGCTGTGGTGTGGGGTCGTGCTGGGGTGGTATTTCAGGGTTTAGGGCAGTGCAGTGGTGTTCGGGCAGTGTAGGGGTCGTGCAGGGGGGGGTGTTTCAGGGTTTAGGGCAGTGCAGTGGTGTTTGGGCTGTGTAGGGGGTTGTGCAGGGGGTGGTGTTTCAGGGTTTAGGGCAGTGCAGTGGTGTTAGGGCCGTGTAGGGGGTCGTGCAGGGGGTGGTGTTTCAGTGTTTAGGGCAGTGCAGTGGTGTTAGGGCCGTGTAGGGGTCGTGCAGGGGGGTGGTGTTTCAGAGTTTAGGGCAGTGCAGTGGTGTTCGGGCCGTGTAGGGGTCATGCAGGGAGGTGGTGTTTGAGGGTTTAGGGCAGTGCTGTGGTGTTCGGGCAGTGTATGGGGTCATGCTGGGGTGGTGTTTGAGGGTTTAGGGCAGTGCAGTGGTGTTCGGGCAGTGTAGGGGGTTGTGCTTGGGCTAGTGTTTCTGTGTTTAGGGCAGTGCAGTGATGTTCAGGCAGTGTATGGGGTCGTGCTTGGGCTGGTGTTTCAGGGCATAGGGTAGAGCAGTGGTGTTCGGGCAGTGTAGGGGTCATGCTGTGGCTGGTGTTTGAGGGTTTAGGGCAGTGCAGTGGTGTTCGGGCAGTGTAGGGGGTCTTGCTGGGGGTGGTGTTTGAGGGTTTAGGGCAGTACATTGGTGTTCGGGCAGTGTAGGGGGTCATGCTGGGGGTGGTGTTTGAGGGTTTAGGACAGTGCAGTAGTATGCGGGCAGTGTAGGGGGTGGTGCTGGGGCTAGTGTTTCAGTGTTTAGAGCAGTGCAGTGGTGTTCAGGCAGTGTAGGGGGTCATGCTGGGTGGTGTTTCAGGGTTTAGGGCAGAGCAGTGGTGTTTGGGCAGAGTAGGGGGTCGTGCTGGGGGTGGTGTTTCATGGATTAGGGCAGAGCAGTGGTGTTCAGGCAGTGTAGGGGTTCGTACTGCGGTGGTGTTTCAGGGTATAGGGCAGTGCAGTGGTGTTCGGGCAGTGTAGGGGGTCATGCAGGGGATGATAGTTCAGGGTTTAGGGCAGGGCAGGGGTGTTAGGGCAGTGTAGGGGATCTTGCAGGGGGTCGTGTTTCAGGGTTTAGGGCAGTGGTGTTCGGGCAGTGTAGGGGTGTTCGTGGTGGGGCTGGTGTTTCAGGGTTTAGGGCAGTGGTGTTCGGGCAGTGTAGGGAGTCTTGCTGGGGTGGTGTTTCAGGGTTTAGGGCAGTGCAGTGGTGTTCGGGCAGTGTAGGGGGTCTTGCTGGGGGTGGTGTTACAGGGTTTAGGGCAGTGCAGTGGTGTTCGGGCAGTGTAGTGGGTGGTGCTGGGGGTGGTGTGTCAGGGTTTAGGGCAGTTCAGTGGTGTTTGCGTAGTGTGCAGGGCATGCGCTGCATCGCTAGACGAGACCTAAAAAGCATTGCACCAAGATGGCTGCCAACACTTCCTGGATTGAAGTGTTGGCAGCCAATTAGAGCCAAGCTTGTGCTTGTGTAGCTAGGTCCCGCCCAGATATATGGATTTACACCATTTAAAAAAGGGTGCTTTCTGAACCAAGCACTACCTTTTTGCCAAATTTGGTGTAATTCCGTTTAGCAATTTTGGCTGTAACCGTGTCTAAAGTTTCCTATGGGAAGAATAATTTTCCGACCTCTATTTTTTAAATTTCTCAGAAACTACTGAACGGATTTATACCTTTTATAAAAAGGTCTCTTTCTGAACCAAGGGCTACCTTCTTGCTAAATTTGGTGTAATTCCGTTTAGTAGTTCAGGCTCTAGTCGTGTCTAAATTTTCCTATGGGAATTAACATGGAGAAAACACGTTTTGGGACCCCCCTTTTTCCTCGGCCCCCGCTTGGCGAATCACTCCATGGTACTGTAAGACACTCCACCCTTCCACTCTACAACACTTTACTCCACACGCCTCCACTCTACACCCGACTCTCCACTCTACGATATTCCATGCCACTCTATGATACTCCACGCCACTGTATGCCACTACACTCTATGCTTTTCTACTCCACTCTACTCTTATCCACTCTATGCCACTCTGTGTCACACTATGCCACTCAATGCCATTCTACTCTACTTCACTCTAGGATACTTTGCTTCACTCTATGGCACTGCACTGCACTCTACGACACTTGACTGCATGACACTCCATCCCACTCTATGACATTCTACCCCCTCCACTTCTACACTTCACTACACCACGCTCTATGCCTCTCCACTCTACAATCCTCCACTCCCTGGCACTCTATAAAGCTCCACTGCACTTCACGTCACTCCACTCTGTGCCACTCTATTCCACTCTACACTACATCACACTACAACACTCCACAACACACTATGATACTCCATGACACTCACCTCTATGTCACTCAATGCCTCTCTACTCTAAAACACTCAATGTCACTCTATGCCAATAACAATACAATACAACAATTTGATATCGCGCACTAATCACCCCATTCATCTCTACTCTGCTTCACTCTAATCTACTCTACTCTACTCTACTCCACAACACTGCACTCTACTCCACTCTATGTCACTCCATACGACACTTCACTCTACGACACTTTACTTTTCAACACTCCTCTCCATCCTATGCTACCCCACAACTGTCCTCTCTACTCTACGCCACTAATTGATACTGTAAGCCATACCACTCTACCAGACTCTACTTCATTCTACACCACTCTTCTCAACTCCACTCCACGCCACTCTCTTCTACACCCTTGACTTTGAGCCTTGCTGAATAGCAGCCACGCTGCAAAGCCAATAGCTCTTGCATGGGTGAGACCTGTTGGCTTTGCCAATGCTTGTGTAGGTCTGGTGTTAGCCAATACCTGATTTTGCTAAGGTTATATGTATAATATTTAAAGGAGCTTTCAGACACCCCTTTTCATCCATTAGTCTGTTGCTGTGCCATTCATATTCCACTTCCGTCCACTACAGCATACAGCACGGGGCAGTGGGTCAGACCACTTCAGGCACTGGTTAATAACACTTTAAGTGGCTGCATTTCACTCTTCCACAATGAGCACAACCACACACAAGCTAGTTGCCTTCAGTGCCAGTGGTTTTGTTTTTACTTTATAAATACCTTATGGTTGCCCTTGTGGTTAGAGTCTGATGTGATAGCATGAAAATTTTGGTGTGATCACAGGGCACTTTCCATCTTTGTCAGTTTCTGTCTCCTGCCTATGCTGCTGTAAATTCCTTTTGGAACATCCTTTGTTTATCTGAGGACTGCTATTTCACTACTCTGAAGAAGTTGTGGCAAACCAAGCCTTTTGAAAGTTAACAGTAATGCAACAGTGGCTCACACAAACTCTGAATGTAAGCTCATGAGTGTGCTCTCTCTGTGTAAAGCTAACTCGGTTTTCCTTTCTTTTTTCCCTTGCTGCCTTCTTTCTCTCTTGCCTTTCTTATCTCTTGTCCGCCTACTTTCCTTCCTTCTCTCTCATCCTGTTTCCCTGTTTCCCTCAAGAGCAAAAGGCTGGCAGCCAATGCCAGAACAATTGGCTTTTTAGGTGAGTCCTTTTAATTTTACTATAAATATGTGTGTAACATAGTTACCTTAGGAACATTTTATCCAGACGTCATCAATTAGTCTGTGGTTGTGCCATTCCCATGTATTCACCCACTCCAGCATCCCTCAAGGGCCAGGGTGTCTGCCCCCTTTAGCCATTGGCTGACTTCGCTGTCAGTCAAGGCATGCCACCCTTCGACAAGGGGCACATCTCCACACAAAGCAGTCTCCTTCGGGGGCCAGGGAGTACCAAGGTAATGCTTTCTGTAAGATACCAGAAAAAAACCATTTTGTCTTTTGTTTTAGATTGATGAAGGCCTTTCCAGCGTTCAGAACAATAAAGTTTTGCAAAAACCACGACAAGACTAAGCAAGAATTGGCGAAAGGTTGGCAGTCACTGCCAGGCCTATTGGCTTTACCAGTGTTTGTTGGCTGGTTGTGAGTGAACTTTAGAGCCCTCCCCTCAATGACTGACCGAGATGCTCCCCCGTGTGCACTTCCCTTCGAGGGGCGCACCGATCCCCTCCCTGCTGCTGCCCTTAACTCACCTCGAGGGAGAGAACCGCATCTCTACACAGACAGCCCAGCGCCTGGACGCCACTGCCGAGCTGTGTGGAGCTAAGACGTCGTACGTCACCGAAAGTTTCAGAGTAAGATTTACACTCCGAGCGGGAGTAGACTGTTTAAATCTGGCTCTGCAGTAACTTTAGACCGCTGTTCTGCTGCTGCCGGTTAGCTGAGTGGGTTCAGGTGCCAGATGCTCTGTACGTCAGCAGTATCCACTCTGAGGGCCGAAAAGCCAACATTTCCATATTTATTGTATTATAGCCTTTATATAGCGCTTCACACCCTTACGAAGCGTCTTTCCGGATGACTGAACTCCGCAAGGCGCACACAACTCCACACAGGCCTGCTACAGTGCACAAGTGTCCCTTGTGCTGCCTGCATATGCCTGCTGCAGAGTGTCAAACAGTCAGGGCCTTGCACGGTGCAACCGGTGCGCTGCAGGCCCCTGCCTTGGAGGCTGCACCGGTCCTGCTCTGCTCCACCGGGTCCCCAGGCCTGTGATTAGCCTGCTCCGGAACAACCTCCAGAGCTGCGCCACCCCTGGTCAGGGTGGAGCGGTGTAAGGATCAGGGGCCCTCAGCAGTGAGAGGGCGGGCAGCAGCCTTAGAGCGCCCCCATGAGGTGGGTCACCAGTACCTTCTCACGGGTGCATTAGGAGCACTCCAGCTGTACCCTGAGCTCGCAGGACATGTCTTCAAGCGCCAACGACAGAAAAGCACTCTCAGCGCTAGGCGTCCCTGGAGAGCAGATCCATGGCAGACCATCTGAGAAAACTGAAACACATGCTTTACAGGAATAAAAAGGACCCCTTCTGTATTCACTTTTTTCCCTATTAGAATGGTGTGAAGGCTTAGCGCTAGGAAACCCTCCGGTGTTACTGCAGGCTCTACAAAATGTAATTATTATACTTGACCTAGAGCTTAAAAAATGCGAGAATGGTCTACATCAAAGAGCCACCGTGATGCCAGTAGGGATGACTGGCACAACACAGATGCCCACGAATCACCCTGCAAGGCACATCGTATGTGCAGCTTCCTGCAGCATCACATCCAGGGCCCCACAGCTTGCTGCTGCACCACAGCTTGCTGCTGCGGCTGCTGCCCCTCTGGGAAAGCTGGTTCTGTGGCCGCCTATATATTTGACCCCCTCCCTCCCCCAACTGGACAACTCATAACACAGACCACCCCGGTATGACCCCGCCTCTAGCACACTAGCGGCCAAGAAATTAAATTAAAATTGACAGCCTATCACAACTATAATGTAGTGCCTATCACTCGCGCCTTCTCCTGCATCACACTCCTAAGCGCTGGACCCCAAGACAAGCTGAGAGCCCCTCTGTGCTCTCTCAAGTGAGACACCAACACGACTCCCACTTGTGATAACTACTAATGCAGCGCTGCCATCAAAGCACTCCGCCATGGTGTAGCGCCCGTGGACCGGAGTGCAGTATTGTGCATCCATCAGGCAGCACCGCCAGCGGGCCGGAATGCATTAATGTGCAGGCAACAGGCAGCACAAGGGACACTTGTGCACCACCAGCGGGCCGGAGTGCAGTCATGTGCAAACATCAGGCAGTGCAAGGGACACTTGTGCACCGCCAACGGGCCTCTGTGCAGTCATGTGCATGCATCAGGCAGCGCAAGGACACTTGTGCACCGCCAGAGGGCCGGAGTGCAGTCATGTGCATTCATCGGACAGCACCACCAGCGGGCCGGAGTGCAGTCATGTGCATGCATCAGGCAGCTCAAGGACACTTGCGCACCGCCAGCGGGCCGGAGTACAGTCATGTGCAGACAACAGGCAGCACAAGGGACACTTGTGCTGCAAAATATGGAAACATCTGCGATGAAAGGAGAATGGGCAGCCCCAGGTGACCCCAGACACACTCACCCCACATGTGCCGCATAGGGGAGCCTGTGTCTAGGTTCACTCGCCTCCTCCCTCCGTCCGCCTCAGGTTTCAATAATGTAGTGTTGTACTGAGGAAGCGTTGAGGTACTAGAGACACCGGGACATGTTTCCAGTATCAGATGAGATTTTATTCTTCAGGGAAAATTACCCACAACCTCTTATGATCCTATGAATGGAACCCACTCGTTTTAAGCATGTTTTTATCATCATTTTTATGTAGTTCCTCCCTAGGCCCCTGCAATTACAATATTGCATGCCCCCGGGAATTGGCCCACCCGGGAGCTAAATAATTAACGAAGCGGGAGAGACCACGCTTTGTTTTTTTATTTATTTTCGCCCAAAATTCACGCTGGGTGTGCGAATCTCGCCGTTTTAAAAAGAAAATATGCTTTTTTTGGCCCTGTGGATCCTTGTGGAACCCCCTGAGCAGGCCTAGAGGGTCAGGGTGTTTCTACCCTGCCCCCTTTTCTTGTTTTTTAACCTCTTTTTCACTGTTGGCTGCCAACACTTCCTGGTTTGGAGTGTTGACAGCCATTTAGAATTTAGCTTGTGATCGGGAGGGTCTGCGGATCCTTCGTGCCTCTAAATATCGAAACATTTATTTTTGATTTTCTCAGCAACTACTGAACGGATTTACACCATTTTTGAAATGTTCACTTTCTGAGCCAAGCAGTACCTTTTTGCCAAATTTGGGGTAAATCCGTTCAGTAGTTTTGGCTGTAGCCTTGCTTAAAGTTTCCTATGGGAAATTGATTTTCCGACCTCTATTTTTTGAATTTCTCAGAAACTACTGAACGGATTCACACCATATAAAAAACACTCTTTCTGAACCAAGGGCTAACTTTTTGCCAAATTTGGTGTAATTCCGTTCAGCAATTCGGGCTGTAGTCGTGTCTAAAGTCTCCTAAGGGAAATAACATGGAGAACTTTCAGGATAGGAGCTGACCAGAGCGCCCCACAAGTTTTAACATTTTTGCGAAGATTCGTCATCCGGCGCCAAAGTTATTGGGAGAACAAAAAACGCTTTTCCTATGGAAACTAGGTCCTAACTATAACTACCTACTGGCGACCGCCAGTAGGTAATATATATATATATATATATATATATTAACTGAAAAAAACAAAGGTTTCAGGGACGTTATAGTTAGAAATTAGCATTTGAAAAACCTTAGAAATTCACAGAAAAAAACACAGGTTTCAGGGATGTTACAGTGAGTTGGACATTTCACTTGTACAAAACCAGAGAAATTTGGCCGTCATAGTTAGTTGAGCTAACTATAACTCACTCCCCCACAATGCACTGTTGATGACGTCACATGACATCTCAAATGACATCACTGATGACATCATCCATGTGATAATCCAATGCACCTCCTCATACCCTGATATAACCTTTGATACACCCCCTCTAAAGTTTTCAAAACCATAGACACACCAATACCAGTTACTACATACCCACTCACTGATTCCTAGGTCTACACACATATCCACTCGTTCACCCATACAGTCACTCATACATGCAGTCACTTATCAATACAGCTCTATCATATGCACTCATACACCTATACAGACACTTGCCTCCTGAGGGTCCCAGGTGGCCAACTAGCCCTCCTGTTACCTCCAGAAGTCCCACACACTTGGATTGCTGAGAGTGATCCGAGGTTACGCCTCCTTTTTATACCACTCTGCAAACACGCCGCCTGGTGCACTTCTGCTTGGGGGATGAAGTCCACTTCAGTCCTGAGGTCCTCAGGACACGAGGGGACCTTATCACCCCACCAGCAGTGCGCCAAGAGGCGTGTTTGCAGAGTAGTGTAAAAAGAGGCATTGCCTTGTACCACCTCTCAGCAATCCCACTGTGTGGGGCTTACTGGAGGACCCTGGTGGCCTAGTTGGCCCCCAGGGACCCCAAGCATTCAAGGGGACTTAATCCCCCAAATTAGAACGTGCCAGGAGGAGTGTTTGCAGAGTGGTGCAGGAGGGGTCCGGGTCTCCGGTGAGATGCTGGCTTTTCTTTAAAAAAAAATATTTTTAGAAGGGGGCTATGTGGCCCCCTTCTTTCAGTATTTTTGGGCCCTGAGGACCCCATCCCCCAAGGCCTGAGCATTTATTTTTCTTTCATTATTCAAATGGGGAGAGGGCTGCATGAACCCCGTTCCCTGGGCCACTATTGGCCCTGGTGACCCCATCCCCCGGGGCCTGGCCTTGATTTTATAATATTTTTTTTCCAGGAGGGGGGTCGCGTGGTCCCCCTCCCCTGGGCCACTTCTGGCCCTGGGGACCCCATCTCCTGGGGCCTGGCCAGCCTAGTTTTTTGGGGGGAGGGGACCGCAAGGTCTTTCACCTGAGGCCTTAATTGGCCCTTGGGACCCCATCCACTGGGGCATTGCCTTTTTATTTTGTTTTGTATTTGTATTTTCAGAAGGGGGGCCCGCATGGCCCCCTTCACTAGGCCACTTCTGGCCCTTTGGACCCCATCACAGCCGCCTGGCCTCAGCTTTTGGGACCATGTCCCTGCAGGCTCCCCACCTCCTGCGGGAGCCAGCATTGCTTCTGGGCAAGGGGAGATGCTAACATGCAGCTCCCTTTGCCCAAAAGAAATTCTGCTTTGCTTCTTGGAAGTGAGAGCAGGTTTCCTACTCTCTCTTCTATGAAGCACAGCAGTGTTTGCTATGACAGGGCAGGAGCCGTGCTCCCGCCCTGCCATAGCAAACTGCAATATCCCGGGGCTGGGCACCCCGGGACATTGCAGGAGCCAGCCCTGGGGGTGGCGGTCCCCAGGGCCATATAGGGCTCCAGGAGAGGGGTCACGCAGCCCCCTTCCCAGCAAGTTTGAAGCGCCCGGGGCCATGGGGCACTATGGACCCCCATATTTACATATTCAATGTCCCGGGGAGGTGGTGGTCATCAGTGATCTCATCAGTGATGTCACTGACCAAGTCAGGAGTGATGTAATATGGGATGTCATCAGCAGTGCATTATGGGGGCATGAGTTATAGTTAGTTCAGCTAACTATAATGGCTGAATTTCTCTACTTTAGGATGAGATAAATGTCAGCCTGACTATGACGTCCCTTTCAGTGAATATCTAAGGTTTTTTAAATGCTAATTCCTAACTAAAATGTCCCTGAAACCGGTGGTTTTATTCAGTGAATTTCTAAGGTTTTTAAAATGTTAATACTAACTATAACGTCCCTGAAACGTATGTTTTTTTGTCAATGAATTTCTAAGATTTTTACATGCTAATTTCTAACCATGCCTACATAGTTAGGCCATGTACAGAAAGATGAAGAGAGGCACAGTAAGAAGCAAGAAAAGTGCAGAAAGAAGCAAGAGAGGTACAGAAAGAAGCAACAGAGGTGTAGAAAGAGACCTATTTCAACGGTACCCTTCCACAGACTCATACAAAGTAGCCTAATCACTAATCCTTCTCCGAAGATGTCTTAAACCTCAGTTTTCTCTTGAAAGTTCACTATTCATCGACTGCTCAGAATGTTAGGCCTACCAAATGTAAAACAGCAATCCTAACTATATTACTGTTGTAAGTCCGACCAAGTTTGTGAAGGTATGCATGCATATGTCTCTGCTTTTACCTAGTGGCATGTTACATAAAAATAAACATACAAATAATTTAATACCTGTGTTTCACACAGCATACTCTGTAAATTTGTATACAAAAATAGAAGAAGCAAGAAAAGTGCAGAAAGAAGTAACAGAGGTGCAGAAAGAGGGGAGAGGGGTGCAGAAAGAGTCAAGAGAAGTACAGAAAGAAACAACAGATGTGCAGAAAGAGGCAACAGAAGTGCAGAAAGAGGCAACAGAGGTACAGAAACAGGCAGCAGAGGTGCAGAAAGAGGAATGAGGTGGACAAATAGACAAAAGAGGTGCATAAAGAGGGGAAAAGAGTGCAGAAGGATGCAACAGAGGTGCAGAAAGAAGCAAGACAGATGCAGAAAAAAGCAGGAGAAGTGCAGAAAGAACCAACAGAGGTGCAGAAGGAGGCAAACGGTGTGCAGAAAGAGGCAAGAGAAGTGCAGAAAGAAGCTACAGAGGTACAGAAAGATACAGGAGAACTGCAGAAACTGACAAAACAGGTGCAGAAAGACAGAACAGGTGTGCAGTCAGAGGCGAAAGAGGTGCTGAAAGAGGGAAGAGGGTGGAGAAAGAGGCAAGAGGGGTGCAGAAATTTGCAAGAGAGGTGCAAAAGAAGCTAGAGCAGTGCAGAAAGAACCAACAGAGGTGCAGAAAGAGGCGAGAGGGTTGCAGAAAGAGGCAACAGTTGTGCAGAATGAAGCAATAGAGGTGCAGAAAGAGATAAGAAAACTGCAGAAATATGAAAGAGAGGTGCAGAAAAAGACAAGAGAGGTGCACAAAGAGGGAAGAAGGGTGCAGAAAGAGGGAAGAGGAGTGCAGAAAGAAGCAAGAAAGGGAGAAAGAAGCAAGAGAAGTGCAGAAAGAAGCAACAGAGGTGCAGAAAGAGGCAAAAGGGATGCAGAAAGTAGAAAGAGAGGTGAAGAAAAAGGCAAGTGAGGTGTAGAAAGAGGGAAGAGGGTGCAGAAAGAGGTAAGAGAGGTGCAGAAGAAAAAAGCAAGAGAGTTGCAGAAAGAAGCTAGAGAGGTGCAGAGAGAAGGGAGGTGCAGAAAGCAGAAGAGATGTGTAGAAAGAGGCAAGAGAAATGCTGAAAAAGAAATAAAGGTGCACAAAAAAGCAAGAGAAATGCAGAAAGAAGCAAGGGAGGCACAGAAAGAAGCAAACGTGGTTTGCACACCATTAGTACTAATTTAACACCCACATTTAGCAATAAGTAGCAGGTGACCATTCCAGGTTTGCAAAGGGCCTTCCACCACGCTGTAACACTTTGTGCTGCATTTATGGTAAGGTTTCAGCCATTCGAGCTAGAAGCAAGTTTTTTTTGTTCAAATCTGCAGATTATGCAGCAGATGATGGATTATGTGGCAAATGCGGAAAATGTCTAATTATGCAAAAATTGGTGCAGCCGAAAAGTCGCATAATTCGGGGGGCCCTGCTCATACCCCCGACTAGGTCCAGAAGTGCTCCTCAGTGGTTCCTTCTTTTTTTGTCTCATTGAGTTTATAGTTTTGCTTCTATGGAAATGAGTAAGACTAAACCTGAGGTGACCATTCCACAACACAGACTACCATACCACATAATTACTCTCCATAACACATAATCCCACTCTACATAATTCCTATACACTAAACACCACATACTTTCTATCAAGATAATTTCACTGCACAACATACCACATAATTCCACTACACACAACGTACATCCACTCCATTCCAAAAAGATTAGTAAAAAAACTTTTACATTTTCAACGCCAATAGCCTTAACTTTCGCAAATGTGAGACCTATTACATTGCCAATGCTTCTTTAACTAGTAATTGAATTTACAGAGTGGTGGAGAAAGGGGGCTGGGCCTCCGACCAGCGCTTAGGAATTCCACTGCATAGCACTTACAGGAGGTACCAGGAGGGCTTCTTGGCCCCCAAAGTCCCTCAGTAGTAAAGTGGACTTCATCCCACAACCAGTAGTGTGCCAGGAGGTGCATTCCCACTGTGTTGGACTTACTGGAGGTAACAGGAGGGGTAGTTGGCTCCGAAAGATATCCTTGGGGCCAACTACTGTAGTGGAGACAGAGATCCGGGTACACACATTGCTATGTGTCCTAAGCGAACTTTTCCAGACACAGAGCAGAGCTGATCCTGTGATGTGATTCACCTAAGCTGATCTTTACGGTATGGGGTTCCCCATTCAAACCAAGAAACCTTCTATTAGTTTAATAATACTAGCTTTCTTATGAAGGGAGGGTGACTATAATCCACTATCATTTATAACATGATTTCTCCCTTCATTTTATATGGTATTGTAACAATACTGATGGTTTTATTTTTAATCATTTGTCTGCTTATGTTAGCCAAAGTACTGCATCTTAGGGCACGTAGTTAAAAATAAAGATTTTAAACTATAATGTGCCTCTGATTACTCTTGTTGTGGACTGATATGAGAATAATAACGAAAAGGTGTTTCTGATTCCCACCATCCCTGAGAGTACTCTAAGTCGCTTGTTCTGGGTTGTCTAATCATTGGTAGCTTCGAGATGATACGGAGAACGAATGAGACACTGATGCTAGTCGGATAGGGGTTCTGGGTACTGAGGTGAGTTTTTGGTACACCACAATTCACTGAGGTCCTGGTTTCCTGCGCATAGTTCTGTGCATGAGCTGAATCCCTGCAACATGGCGCACCTAACGTTTGGTCTTATGATTTGAGACGCCTTAGTAGTGCTTATATTAAGTCCACAACGCCCTCACTCTTGTTTCCTGATAGCGGGAGTGACAGTTTTAACCTACCTAATAGTTACTATATAGGTTCAATCAAGCTTGTCAATTAAAAAGTTTTTTTTATTTATACCCTTTTTGTGCTACTGTTAATATAGATTGTTTTTCTTCTCTGTGTCCTTATGGCTGAAGTCGCTATTGCAGCGCATAGCCGTGCACCTCTCTGGCGTCATTTGACGCAGTTCGGGGTGCTTGACGATGGGATGTCTATTATCTTTGTGGTGAGTGCCGATGCATCATATCCCAATGAGTTGTTTTACACTTGGGTTACATTGCCGGCAGTGAGTGCGAACAATAATACGTTTATCTCTTACACTCCTATGGCAGTCCCGGCGGATTATTCGCCATATAGGACGCAGGAGATTCCTGTTTCTGCTTGGCAGCATCGTATTTGGTTTAATGGCGCCCTCCCCCACATGGTTACACTGGTTCGTTTGGGCCCTTTTTCCATTCCAGGGGCACTTGACCGGTACTGGCCGATTTACACCTCATCCTCGTTATTTACATGCCACGGTGGATGTGTTACGTCAACTCCATACAGCCCTGATTACAGTACATCGGGCTTTGGTACAATATGTTTCATGCAATTTGCAGGTAGGGGCACCTGTTGTTGCGGGGCAACCAGCTAGCCCGGCCGGGATTGTTATTAGTCCAGTCATGGTTAATTCGGTAATGGGCAAGCGCCCCCAGAATAAGGACGATTTGCCTTATTGGCTTGCTGAGAAATTTGACCAGCTGGAAGCAGTATTTCTGAACTCTGCTCCTGTGGAGAAACACAGGATACTAACCATCAGTTTGCAGAAAGACTTAGTCCCAGAGGTGGCCGATTGTGATAACTGGGGCAAGGTTTTTGCAGCGGTCTACTCAAAGTGCTTCGGCACCCTGTCTATGGCCATACTGCCCTCCATGATCAAACGTGTTCAAGATCAACACGGTCCGGAGGCAGCGGTAGAGTTGGGGATGAGGCTTGTCGGTGTGTTCAACGTAGTTGCCACTCTCATCCTTGGTAACGTCAAGGGAGATGCGGTTCACTTTCAAGTGTCGAATGCTCTGGCCCTGGTAGACGACGTCGATAAACCCCAAGAGTTGCCTAAAATTATTGTGGAGGCTTATAGGACCATAGGCCGCAGTAGTTTAGGGGTTAAGCCTTCTGTTCAGACCACAGTTGTGCAACAGCAAACTAAGATGGGTTCGTCTTTCAAAGACAAACGTCCAGCTTTTCCTAAACAAAATTGGAGAGCTAAGAAACAAGGGAAGCAGCAACAGAAACAGGGCTCTCGTCCAGCGTCGCCTGTACTGGCGACTGGTGAGCGCACATATGAATTGCGCGATCGCACTAGAATTAGGTCTCCTGATAGATTTCAGGTTAATGAACAATGTTCTCCTTGTTCTTCACAGGAAACATCGGTCTCACAGTCCGGTGGAGGAGAACGTGGCAAAGGTCGGGGTGCCCAACAAGGACGTGAGCAACCCCGTCAGCCTGACAGTAAAGGCAAGCTGGACGAGTTTGCACGTCAACGTCCCCCGTTTCAGAAGAAGAAAGTTTCTGCACTAACAGCGAGGTATGCCACAGATAGTGAGAACGCAGCTTCGGAACCTGACATGGGCACTAACGCTGCTCCACAGCGCAGCGGAGGTTACAGTAGTGCGGCAAGCACTGCGTCCATATCTGGAGGCGACAGCAACTGACAGGTTCGTTACTGTAGAAACTGCGAATACTAGAGTGGCTCCCCCTGACCGACTATATGACATAGTCCTTTTAATAGAAGGTGACATACAACGTACCATAAAAGGGATTTTTGGGAGAATCTGACCTCTACATATGACATTCTATTGGCAGAGGTGGACTGGCCCCCAGCTTTCATTTTGGCTGCTCCTAGAGGGGAGGAGGTAATCCTCCCATCCTTCGTGCACACTGTGCCAAAGGATCAGGCTCAGAAATTTGTGGAAGAGTGGGCTCAGGTGCTTGCTCCGGCTTTGTACCGTACTCAGGTTGGGTGGCATAAATTGTCACCAAGCCATGAGATTCCTTTACGGTCTATGCCCCAGCCACAACCCCAATATCCCATGCGCCATGAAGCTAGATCTCACATCGCAGAAATCCTTGAACAATTGGAATATCGAGGTGTTATTGAGACTTGTGTGTCATCCATGAATAATCCTCTATTCACTGTAACTAAACCTGATGGGTCGTGCAGCCTAGTTTTGGATTACCGACATTTGAACTCTCATTGTCGGACTTGTGCTGTACAGAATACCCACAGTTCTGCCCTCGTTGATAGTCTTGTGAAAAAGAGGATTAAGACCACACATGACATAGCCAATGGCTTTTATAGCCATAATCTGTCCTCTATCAGTAGTTAATGGACAGTCTTTACATCTGGCGACAAACAGAAACAGTTTAAAAGATTAGCCATGGCCTATAAAAATAGTCCAGGCGTCTTTGCCGCACTTATAGTCTCTCTGTTAGAGAGCATTGACCCTGATGCGTACTCGTATATTGAAGATATCTATCTCACAGACGACGAATTATGGCCGCATCTGTGTCGCGTTGACCGCATCATTGTATATGTTTGTGGACTTCGGTTACAAATTCAACTTTGCAAAGTCACACATTGGAGAGTATACAGTGTTGTTTTTGGGCTATGAACTCAACAACGAAGGCCGAGGATTAGCCCCACACTTTCTGGAGAAGTGCGCATGTTTGCGTGCTCCGACAACACTGAAGAAGCTACAATCTTTGCTGGGTTTTCTGAATTTCAGGCGTACTTACATTCCCGATTATGCCCAGCGTATCAAACCGCTATATGCCTTGGTACAACCTACTTTTTCCAAATCGAGCTGGCTGTCAGAACATTCAGCTATCTTGCAATCTTTGCAGGCTGATCTTCTTGCTTCGAAGTACTTACTGACACATGATAACCACACTAACTTGGTGATAAGAATTGTGCCTGGTGCAGTGGGTTCCACGTACTTAACGTTCAATGAGGGCGACACAGTCCCAATTGCTTACAAATCACACTTGTACACTTCGGCTGAAATGCGTTTTTCCACTGTCGAGAAAGTTTTGACTGCAGTGCAGATGGCGATTCTGAAAGAAAGAGCTCTGTCGCAAGGGAAACGCATGTTGGTTGTCACACCGTATCCTGCTCTAGAGGCAGTGATGAAAGCCAGTGTGCCTAATTCTAAGGCTTTGCAGACTCAGGAGTCTTTGCGCCCACTTGAAGATTACCATTGTGTCATTTACACTGATGGTTCGGCGCAACCGGCGACGGAATCTAAGCATGCATATTCAGCGGCCTGCGCAATTGTGGCTGGTACTTTCGTAAATGGTGAATTCAAGTCTGATGTCGTGCATACGCAGTCATTGGGTGATTGTACCGCCCAGTTGGCAGAGCTACGTGCTCTGGTGCTCGCACTGGAGTTTGCTAATCCTCGAGTTACAACTCTTATAGTGAGTGACTCATTTTACTGTGTTCAGTCTTTTAACGACAATTTATTCTTTTGGTCTCAAAATGAATATAGTGATTCCAAGGGTAGCACAATCAAGCATAAAATGTTTTGGGTTCGAGTAGCAGAACTTAAACAGAATCTGCCTCTCGTGGGTGTAATTCATACTCTTGGGCACCAGCGAGTTGGTGTCCACGCTGTCGGAAACAGCTTAGCTGATGAGGCAGCGAAAACAGCAGTGGCAAAATATCTAGTAGCAGCAGTTCCAAGATCCAAAAGTAAGATTGATGATGACATCTTGGCAGCTATTGCTGCAACTGAGAAGGGAAGTAATTACCCGAGAGGTTTCCCTTCTAAATACTCTATCATTTAAGTCCTGAGAAAGTTCCTTATGTGAGAATTAACGACGTTGGTGACAGATTGATTCCCAACGCGGACTGCAGACTTTCCTTGATAACAGCGTCTCACGAAGGCATGGCTTCTGTGCATGCCGGCATTTCAGTGACTGTTACTCTATTACAACAACGTTACTGGTGGCGCGGGTTGTATAAACAGACTAGAGCTTATGTTCTTAATTGTGACATCTGCCAGCAGATTAAACCTTCGACTGCTGTGCGCCCACCACAAACACAGTTGTACATATCTAATAAACCACTTGGGTGTGTTTATTTAGATCACTGCGGTCCTTTCTCCTCTGATACTGCGTATAAATACATCTTAGTTGCAGTGGATTCGTGCACATGTTTTATTTGGGTATGGCCACAACGGAGTGCTGATGCTCACACTGTCATCAGGGATTTCCGTGTCTTTGTGGGAATTTTCGCATGTGGTACCCTTCATTCTGACCAAGGTCCTGCGTTCGCCTCTAAGGCGCACAAAGAAGCCATGAGATCTTTGGCAGTCCAAGTCAAATATTTGTCTCCATACCGGCCTGAGGGCAATAGTGTTGTGGAGCGAATGAACCGTGAATTAAAGCAATCCCTGACAGCTAGGGTTTTAGGCACTGGCAGGAACTGGTTAGCCCATCTGTATAATGTTCAACGTGCACTTAATAATCTCCCTAGAAGGTCTCTGGGTGGGCGGACCCCATATGAAATGCTCTTTGGCATAAAGATGTTTGTTCCGGACCTTGATGGTCTAGACATGGCGGCGTCGGCTGCGCCCTTTGACGTAGATAATCACTGTGCTGTATTACAGAATCTACAAGGGACCAGAGACGGTCTTGCAAAGGAGCACTTGCCCTCCACGACTGATGCTGCGCTTCAGATTCTGGTAGTCGGCTGGCTACCTCGAGTTGGTGACCTGGTCCGTGAGAAGGTGGAGAACAAGAAGGAGTTTGGTCCCTCTTATCGTGCTCCAGTACCAGTGCTTGGCGTGCAGGGTACAAGAACAGTCATTTTACCTCCACTTCCTGGTTGCAAGGATAACAGGTACATCTCCATTGATAATGTCAAACCACAGCGAGTGGCCGATTCTTCTTAGACTCCAGCGGTCTCTTGTCCAGCGATGCTGAGAAATTCTTTTTGGCTCCGGCGTCCACCACCAGGCCTGACATTGCCATTGAGATGCATACAGTTACTAATCCTTTGTTGCCACCACCGGCTGGTGGTACACCTGAAGATACTGAGGGGCTTATTTACAAGGCCCTTGCGACACTTTTGCGTCATTTTTAACATGGGAAAAGTGAAGCAAAAGTGGCGCAAGGGGCTTGTAAATCTGCCCGAGTATACTTATCCCACAGATGTGTCGTTGCCTGGTTTGCAATCAACTGCAGTTGACCAGTCACATTTTTCATTTGACACTAACTCTATGACTTCCAACCCCCCATCGAAAATTTCTATTTTTGCTGCTTGGTTTAAAAGACATTTTTTAATTCCCCCCTGGACTTTCATTTGGCTGCCTCTCATAAGTATTTTTTTGTTTATGTCCATTGGATTTGTGGTGGTATTTTTTCGTCTTGTAAATGGACACTATCTCACCGAAAGCTCTGCAATTAGATTAATTTATGGAACTATGGCCCCCTACGCCTCATCGCACATCATGCAAAGGGACCAGACTTTTCTGAATATTACTGCCTGGCATGTGTTGGATGGGATTGTGTGAGATGCTGTTAAATTTCAAATTCATGGTCCCACAGAGGTGATTAATGTCCCCAATGTACTTTGTGTTTCTATGGGGGATGTTGTGAGACAAAACATCCGCTCTGATGATTGGGACTGCCAGGCCATAGAGGCACTTTTTTCTGATTTGAAATATTATGCTGCTTTTGATGCTGAAGATTTGTATTTAGACACGGCTAACTATGGGGAGTTGTTTTGTTACCAACACTATGGCAATCATTACCTGCATAAAGCAAATACATTTAGAAATGTTGTCAATTACACACAATGGGAACATTGCCCTGTGCCCATTGAAGGGAGCTCTAAAACTTTAGTGCAAAAATTGGCATATTTTACTGATTTCGGTGTATCTGAACCTGAAGCATTTTATTTTAAAACGGCTGCGGAGCCAGCATCTAAGATTAGACTGACCCACACTAAATTATTATATTCCAAATCCTTTATGGATGAATTGGCTATAGGGGGCTATGAGCTGTGGAAAGATACCATTGATCTTAAATCACTTTAGGATTCTAAAACATGGCAGGTACAAGGTACAGAGGCTCTGCATCCTGCATGCCTTATCCCAAACCACATTTTGTTTTTGAATTCTACCATTTTTTAAACCACCTGCTTTGGATTGGCTACTTCTAAAAAGATGAATTCACCCTCTGTTCCTGATCTGGGTACTTATCCACAATGGAATAATCACACAGATCTGTCCATCGATGCGTTACAGTCCTATATTTCTAATACATCCTTCAACATTTCCAACCTAAATCCTAAAGGATGGTTGATATGGCAGACGAGCTCAGATTCCTGTCAACGTCATTTTCTGGGTCTATATCCTGGCTATACACAGGTTAGGGTTGACCCCAGGTTTGCATCTCCTCATTCTGTTACTACCTATTCTGTCAGGAAGTTATGTCAGATTTGGCTGCAACATTCCACTTTAGTATCTGTTAAAATTCATTTATCAAAATTAAATGACAAAATAGATTTGAATAATTTTGTTAAGGGTCCTGTGGGTGGCAGATCCTAAAGATGGGTGTGTGCTGTTTATAACGACGTGTGGAAATTATCTCAAATTGAGGCTGCTTTCAGATTAAGAGCTATTGATCAAGCAATTCTGGAAAAAGTGCTAGCTGTAATCGATAATAGCATTAACACCCTTTCTTCCAGAATTTATCCATTAGATAATATTGTTTCATCTGTTGTGGATATTGTTCAGGATGATATGTCTGTTTTATACCATGGTCAAAATCAATTGCATTCTATTATGCAGTTTGCATGGACTTTGCAAACATTGAAGTCTGGGAAAGTTCCCTGAGACGACATGAATACATCATCTTTATTCCTGCCGTTTAATCTGACTGCAAAACTACAATTCATGTCCATGAAAGATGCAACATACTCGTTACTGCATATTGAAAAGTTAGAGGCTTTACCTTTCTCTGTGGCCGAATCGAACTCAGCTGTGTGGCTTATCCATGGTTTGATCACCTTGCCGTTTCCATTGTTTAAGTTCAGTTTGTGTATGAAACATTATGCCCTAGGCAGATATGAACCATTGGGTACTGCTTTCCTGCATGAAGTTTGGTCACTCCGATTTACATACAGGTGCATGAGAGAGGGTAAAGAAGTTTATTTGAAAGGAGAGGAATGCACTTCCACACCTGATCACTCAGTAGTCTGTAGACACATCCAATTGCATGGCTCATGCAACGTTCAGGCACCAAATTTAGCTTGCGTTCTAAAGGGAAATCCTGTGCCAGCAATTACGCCCACTTTTACATTACTAACTAAAGGTAGTTATTTGCTTTTGAATAGTGAGGCATTCTGCGGGATGCTAGTGGCAATTCCGTGCATTGTAACTGTCTCACAACGGGCAGTCTGCTGTAAAAATGTCCTTTTCCCACCCTTGCATGGGAGACTGGATGTATCCATCTGGCCTTCCATCCCAACCTTGAAAGCAGAGTTCAACAAGATGAGCAGAATAAGGGCTCTATTGTCTCAAAAAGAAGTCGCACTGACTTCCTCCCGTGAAACATTCGTCCTTCACATAGCTAACACTCGCACCGAGTTGCATGCGCTTTTAAATACAGATCGCCCCCTTCATTTCGGTGCTCTGATTCATACCATATTCAATGCCTCGTCAACAACTGGCTTAGCACATTTTTTCAAAGTTGTGGGCTCCGGCCTCGTGACCTCCTTTCAGACAGTCTTTGGTGTGATACCGGCACTTTTTCATTCTATTTTTTCCAGCGTCTTCGGCGGGCTCCCGTTGATTCTCGCCCTCATGGCTGGTGTGCTCCTGTTGGTCTGCTTACTGCGCAATGGCTGCACAATATGTATCACACGACAGCCTGCCCCGGCTGCTCCAACTTCGTAACCGGATTCTTGAATATTATGGAACATTACCACTGAGCACTTTAAGCGTAGCCTATGGATTGTCCTTCCGGTTTTCCTACTTTACTTGCGTGCAACCTGTTTTTCATTGCCTAGATTGTCCTTTCGAATGGGCTCTGGATTTGTGCCTGTCAAACTCGGTGTCTCCTGCCCCGGATTATGATCGACTGATGAGTCCCTTAGTGGCTCATGAATTGGACTGTTCTGGTATCGGGATTATGGCCTGTGGAGCGGCACATGGAGTCCTAGGGAATTGGCATATATATACGGCAGCGTATGACTTCTTGGTGAAAAGTTATCTTGAAGAACACGCTCGTTGTCCTCTGATTGTGCTAGAGGCACCACTTATTGAAGAACATGTATGTTCGTTTACTTTGCTAGACTGGATGGCGGAATCTTTTACAGAACATTATAATGACTTCCTTTTGGAGGCTGTTGCTATTTATTGTGCTTACACGTTGATGGATTAACCTGGAAGTTATCCCTCTTCCAATAGTCAAACCACAAGTTTTTGAGTTTTCTCCATGTTTTTTACTCCACATCTAGGCTCTGTCGAGCCTTTGCGAGAGGTTACATATTTTTTTTCCCTTTTCAAGCGGGCTTTTCGAACTTTCACTACAAATTATATGGATGGACAATACATGAACTTGGTTCTGTCTCTGTCGAACTTGAACTCTGCGTTCCTAATTTGCATCCCTATTTGTTTGTGGTCCGATCAAGGGAGGGTGTAATGGAGACGGAGCTCCAGGTACACACATTGCTATGTTAGCATAAGCGTCTTAGAATTAAAACGCCATCTTGCAACTTTTGCTGCTTTTGCACACGACACTGCAGGTAGCTCTTATTATAAGAAAACTGCTTGCTTGCTTTTTCTTCGCATGAGAACGGTCTGTTGTTCAAATCCCTAGACGTGCACCGTGACCTTGGTCTGAACACTGTGTGCAGAAGCCGTCAGGGCCAAATAACAATGTATGCTTTTGAATTGATGTTGATAGGCCCACGCTCTAGCGATAACACGCACACAGCTGCAAATTTCTGAAACTCGGGTGCCTTTAATATTGCATTTTGCATGCATGATTCAGACACTTTGGAGAAGACCTTTTCCAGACACAGAGCAGAGCCTATTACCTCCAGTTAGTTCCACACAGGAGGATTGCTAAATTCTCATAGCAGGCTCTCCTTTGCTGCTGCGGGCCCTTAGGGGCCAACTAGCCTACCTGTTACCTCCAGTAAGGCCCACACAGTGGGATTACTGAGTGGTGGAGACAGGCCATGCCCCCTTTGTCCACAACTCTGCAAACATTACTCCTGGCGTGCTCTTGGTTGAGGGATGAAGTCCCCTTGGCTCCTGAGGTTCCCTGGGGGTCAACTAGCCCTCCTGTTATCTCTAGTAAGCCCCACACAGCTGTATTTGTGAGAGTGGTCAGATACAATGGATTTCAAAAGCACAGTGCAAGCACTTTGCAGGCGAAACCATTTTTAGAACACCACCAACTATCAATTCTAGCCCATAAAGCCTGCAGAGTCCATTCTCCCAGGTTGTAAATGAAGCAGCCATATTCCATATAGAGGAGCACCGCATAATTACACGATGACCATCTTAAAAGCGGCTGCAACGAATCCTATCATGTTTGGTAACAAACATGTTGGAATCATTGCCCCACACTGTAAAAGGTATAGGAGCTATGATTCCAAGCACTAGAAGAGCTCTCCGTTAGGGTCTCAGTGCTACCGGTGCCAGTCTTCCAGACCCAGACAGCACAAAATTGCTGCTGCTGACCAGACACACAATTCTGCCCTCCTGCTGCTGAGCCAAGCTCGAGTAGGGGAAAGCAGCACAATAAGTATCCTATCACAGGGAGGTGTGACCACATCCCAGACAGGATTTAGTGTATTGGGGCCGGGTTGGTGAGCTTGCCAGCCCCACTCAGTCTGCATGAGGAGCACATTTGGTGCCTTCTTGCATAGTCCAATTCAGACCAGCTCTGGGAGCAGTTGGTTCCCGCTATGGCGCAAAACTGGACTAAGGATATCGGAATATCCTCCCCCCTGTCCAAATCCTCTCCTGGGAAGGTCCCCTGAATCATCCCAACCTTTTCCTTAGGGTACTTAAGGGCTTACCTGTGGGTGGGTCCCTACATTCGCAGTGGGACACAATTCAATTCAGACACCACTTCAACTTCTATCGTCTGGGCACCCTGGACTTTGCTGGACTTCATTTGGGTTTGACTTTGTCTCCCTTCCAGTCTGCTGCATCATCTGTGCCTGTGCACCATACAGGAACCTTCCAAGGCCTGTGGGTATCCAAGACACCTGAAGGAATCTCCCTTGGAGTGAAGGAGTCACTTCCCTGCATCTACAGGCACCCCATCTAAGGTGACAGGCCTGCTGATCCTGAGCTCCCACGGACTCCGAAAGGCTCAGCAACACAGGTGGTGGTTCTCCACAGCTGTCGATGCATGCCCTGCCAATTTGAGGCCAGTATCCCTCATAGGAGCCTCAGGAACCCAAACCCTGTGCACGGCATCGACTTGCCGCTGCACAGGCTTGTTAGCTTCCTTTCACCAAGATCTTCGAGCTCCAAGTAGCCCCAACCTCACGCATCTCCAGTGACAAAAATCTTTGTCCACACTGCATTCTTTGCACCACGGAGCTTTATCAAGTCAGAGGCTCTGACTCGATCTGGCTGCTCAATACGTGCATCGTACTTGGTCATCCGGGAATCCCCCCATTGTGGCAGTGTGTGTTGACCATGGCGGAGTCATCCGGAGGGGCTCGCTGACGCGTACGAGTTGCTCAGAGCACAAGGCGATTTTTGCATCGTACTTGCTCGCTCGTACAGCTGTACGAGTTGCCCGGAAATCACGTGTACGACTCGGACTCGCTCCTGACGGATGCCGTCAGGGGTGCTTCCAAGCGGGATCGGAATCGGGCCCTTAGACATTGATTTGTACGGAGAATGAGGTTGTGATCCCACACTGCATATGATCTCCGTGGGGTTACTAGTCACTTACCTTGGGTGGTTCCTTGGGTCACCGGCACTCCTACATCCTTTGGACATTGTTTTGACACGAGTCGTGGTTCTTATACCACTTTCTTAGTATATGATTTGGTTCCCACCTGGGGTCCACTGTGTATTCCGTGCTATTTAGGTGATTTCTATGCAAGGTATTTTGTGCATTGTTTATATCTCCGGGTAAGAGATATCTGTATGGGTTAGAGAGTATTATATAATAAATACATATTTTTATGACTACCTTATGTGGTTCTTTTTCAATTAATCTATACCTATAAGATTGCATTCTGGTATAACATGCTGTTTTACACCCCTTCTGGACTAAGCCTGAAGGCTGCTCTCCACAGCTACCACTTTGAGAGCATTCTAAGGTTGTCTAAGACCTTCTAATTACCCATAATGGTTGTCTAGACTGGTGCAGGGTGTCCACTTACATAAGTGTAAATCATATACCAAGCCAGCCTCTCGCAGGAAGTTCCTGTTGATGTACTCCCAACACATACCAAGCAACACACAGATCATACAGGAAAGGGCATTGCTTCAACCCTGATCAACTATTGGCTAATTCAGGTTCACCCCCTTCAGACATTGTCTCCATATGTTGCCTGCTATCTGTTTTGGTTCAGTCCCCAGCAAAATGAGGATGTATACATTTTTGGGTGGCATTTGTAATTGGTGATATTGGTCAGGCAGCAGTCCCTTTCTGTATTGCAGCTGCTTTTGTGTAACAAAACATCCACTCTTATGCAGCAACTTCCAAGGGCTCATTGCTTCTTTGTGCAAGAACAGGATTACTGCGCTAAACCCAGCAGCAAAGAGCATCAAAATTGGTAATCAAAACATGGTGATACCATCCAGCTGCCTATGTGAGATAAATCCTACTTCCACTGAAGGGTTTATTACAAGCAGATTAGTTTTTTTGTTAAGCACTCAGCTCTGCCTGCACCCCCACAGACCACCAAGCAAACTAGAGAGCAAGCCTCAATTGTCTGCTATGTCTATACTGTGACAAGGTGCTGAGTGCCTTGGCTTGTACTTTTGTGTTTTCATCTGATCGATGCTATCCTCTCCTCTTCCACGGCTTTCCTCCACAAAGGTGAAAATCTAGGGTATATTGCCATCTGCTTTCAATACCTATTGTTTAATGTTTTCATATATTTAAATATTCTATTATAAAATAATACGAGGATGTGAAAAGAAAGGCAAATTGGAGACTAATTATTGGTCCATGGTACTGCAGCTGGCAGATGAATGGGCAAACTAAGTGTGACTGTTTTCCTATGTTTGTTTAGCCTTCAAATGTATCTCTGTTTTTCTAAATCTACATACAGAATGTTATTAAGTTGTGAGAGCAAAGTCACCGGTTAAGCAAAGTATCCCAGAAAAAGAAATGTGCCTTTAAGACATTTCAGTTAATTCGATAACACTGTGTCATTATGTATGCAGCCACAGAGATGTGTGCTCCAATTCTGTAATACTAATGTACAGCTAAAAAGCTAAAGCCCACACAGTGGAAATGGGATGTTGCTTCATTTGCGTGTGGCACCATGCAAACTAATGAATTGCTTTGGATGTGTGTGTGTGTGACATGATATTTACATTCAGATGCAGCTTAAGGTGCTAAAAGGTCCTTAATATACATGTTAAGTGAGCAACTTCCAGTGGGATGGGAACAGCTGATTGCCCCTTCATGTTAAAATGTGGAAGGGGACATAGAGGGTCCAAAGTACCACTGGGGTCCATCCAGGCACCCCTCACCATCACCATCTCCCTGCTCAGCATCCTACCGACAAGCCAAGGTGAAGTCAAAGTAGAAGGGAACCTTTAGGTCCTTCAAAGAGTTCTTGTGCAACAATCTAATGTATGAATTCATCTCTCACCCTGTGAACCCCAGTTCCAGTGCCAACACCCTTTTAAATGACTTCAACACTTTTTTGGAGACTATGTGAACATCCATGCTTCGACAAATTTGTGCATATGCAAGCCAAAACCTTCAGTATCCTAGTACTCTAAAGACATTACAGATATTAAACACTCCTTCTGCAGACAGTAAAGAAATTAGAAGAAAAGCCAAGGCGGCTGGTGACCCCATGATACTGAACTCCTGTTATGAAACACACTGAAATATCCTTATAATAGGCAACTTAGGGGCACATGCATCAAGGTAATCATTTGCGATTACCAAATATCGAATTTTAAGGATTCACTATTTGTTAAATGAAAATGCCTATGCATGAAGGATGCAAGGATTCGCTATTTGGTAATTGAAAATGCCTATACATGAAGGATGCACAAATAATTTTGTGAATCCTTAAAATTCCCTAATAGCGAATCACAAATATGCGATTCGCTAATAGGGAATGCGTTCCCATTCATTCCTATAGGTCAATAGGAATGAATGGGAATACATTCGTAATTTTCGATTACCAAATTGGTATCCGCAAATTGCGTATGTAATACCAAGGGTGCTAGGGGGCCTAAGGCCCCCCTGATGCAACCCCAAAAAAGGTAAGTGTGCACATGTGTAGCACACACATGCCCTAAGGGCATGTGTGTGCGCCACATGTCACTTTGAAAAATGCACTTTTGTGCATTATTCAAAGGATTCGCAAAGTACCATCAACTTGAAGTTGATGGTAATTTGCGATTACTAAATGAAAAGTCACATTTTGGAAATGCTACTTGCATCGCATTTAGGTAATCGCAAATTCCAATTCCCTAAATGCATTCGCAATTTATGTAATGGCAAAAAATTGTGACTACCTATATTGCGAATGCAAAACGGTACATGCATCAGAAAAGGCATTTTACCGGTTGCAAATGGTCCTATTCTTCGAATCGGCCCATTTACGACCGGTAAAATGCTTGATGCATGTGCCCCATAAAGTACTATACAACTCCATGAATGAAGACGCCAACAGAAGAAGAGAACTTTTCAAGTAAGTCAAGCATTGCATCAACTTCCTCCCCAACCCACCTAGCCCACACTTTACATACAAGTGCAATGCCGTGATACACTCCAGTGAAAAATAAAAAAGTTCTGACAACACATTAGCAACACAAAGCCTGTCCTCCTTTTAAG
This sequence comes from Triturus cristatus, assembly GCF_964204655.1. NCBI lineage: Eukaryota > Metazoa > Chordata > Amphibia > Caudata > Salamandridae > Triturus > Triturus cristatus. The sequence goes on along the minus strand of NC_140593.1, from coordinate 256,222,275 downwards.
CCCATCACTTCTTGTAGAATCTAACAAAGGTCACCCTTCAAAGCCCTGTCTCGCACATATCTCACCAACACACTCAACTCCCTTAAAGCCACTTCCTATAAAGATGTTGTCTTACCCTCTTCCTTCATCAAAGCTCTCTTTGAGTAAGCTCTCTCACCCTTAGTTATAATTGTCAGTGCCTCCCTCACACAAGGCACCTTCCCAGAACCTCTCAGGATAGGCCAGATCCCCACACTCCTAAAGAAACCTACATTAGATTCTGTTGCCAGCTAAAAGCCTAGCACTCACTTACCTTTCATTGGCAGGATAATTGAGAAAGCAGCCAATGCTCAATTTCAAGGTGACATCTGTGTTGACCATCTCCTGTATGACGACCAATATGGATTTAGCTTATGTTGCAGCATTGAGACCACTACTTCAAATTGTAGGCGGCACCCTCTTAACCACAGATGAAGATGACAGCTATGTCAAAATATTGCTGGATATCTCAGCTGCCTTCGATACAGTTCTCTTACTCTACTGGTGCTCTTTCTACCTTTCCAATCAACACCAGTTTGTTCACATATGGGATCTCCAAATCCCTACTATCTGCAGTTCCAAGGGTCTCTGGTCATCTTAAAACTCTACTTGGAACCCCTTGGGGCTCTACTCACAGATAACAGCATTATGGTTCAACAATATGACGATGATACACAACTCTCCCAGAAAGCTTACCCCTTCTCAAAATATCGCCCCAGGAGTAGAGTTTTGTTGTTGCAGAATAGATGGAAAAGGACAGATTAAATTAACAAAAGAGTCTCTATTTGTTTTGTATATAGTCGTATGGTGAAAGCAAAGATAGCGTTTTAGACTACAATACTGTCTAGTGCACACACTGTACATTCAGAAGGTAATGTCAATACAATTTCCAAACTCTCTATTTTAAATGCAGTACATATAAGTGGAGCTTTTGTGGTATTTGTATAATATGCAACAGGAACGATTATGCCAGTGCAACGGTGATTGCCGAAGAAGTGGATTTAATGTGCTGATTAACCTAGCAAAACATCTGGCATTTTAATATATATAAATGTACACATGATGAAAATAGGGCAGGATTTGATTCAAATGAGAAAATGGATTTATCGTCTGCAAAGAAATATGAATAGAGGAGAAATAGTTATTTAGTGAGGTAGGGTTTTTCCTAGCAGTAAAATAATTTTTATGAAGCCACATTATTTTCAGCTGGCTTTGAAAAACACGAGGCATGGCTGGAAAGAATGTTAAACGACTTGTATTAAAAAAACTGTATTGCACGACTATGACTTTTATTGTTCAACACAATTTAGAGGCAAGAAGTGCATAATTGAGGGCACGCTTTCATTTAGTGTGTTTAAGTGGACATGGACTACTGTGAGGTAAACACATATACACACTCATTTTAAAGCAAACAGCCCACACCAATAGGTCCGCTTTCAATATAGTATCACATGCAAAATCATTTCTCCATACCAAGTTGCTTAGTTTGCAAAATAAGGTCAGACTTATTTGCTTTAGCGTTTCTTGTTTAATCCGTAAAGGTTGAGGATTGCTATCCGCTCTCTCCAACTGTGTTAATAATGTTGTTTGATATTCATGCATTTTCACACTTAAGTCTGTGTCTCTTTTCCCATATGTTATGGATTGTTAGATTTTCCAGGGTTTGTGGTTTCCTCTGAAGGGGACCAAGAAAACAGCCCCAATGTGCCAACATTTTTTTAATGGAAAAAGTGTTTTGCTAGAAAGTGTGTGCCCTTTTTTGCAAAATTGACATTAACTGAAGATTTGCATTGCTAGGCTCACCCTCTTTCCGAATTTCTTGTAAATAAAATCTGTTGTTTTCACCCCAGTTTTTACAGTTTTCCAAGTAGTGGTCAATATTTCCTATTTTTTGTGGATTATACCTATTTGAAGATTGTGAAGAAAAGAGATGCGAAACCTCTGTTGAGCCCATATAGCTATACAGTTCTGAAAAGTAGACTCAGAATTCGTCAGGGGGCATTGTTTTCGAGATTACTTCTACATTTCACAAAGTAATTGTTGAAATAAAAAGTAATGAAACTAAGTAGAAAAAAATAGAAATAATGTTTTCATCAGATATGTTGTGCACTGAGGGCTGATCTACAAAGAAACAAGGTGACATCCATCAAATATAGCCCCTGATTTACTAAGATTTGGTGCACCTCAGCAAGACAACTTTCTGCGCTGCATCAAATGGAGAGAGCAGTTTCTGTGTTGGCACATTATGTGCTGCCTAACACCAATTCAGGCACCCTTGCGCCATGATGCAAGGTTGACTGTGTTACAGGCAGGATTGTTTCTTCCTGCACAAAAACAATCCTCAGAGGCATTTTCCTCTTTCTACATGTGTTGCAGCCTGCAGCACACGTAGAAGAGAAAATAACGAGGAGAAGAAAAGATATTTCTTCTCGTAATGCCTCTGTTGGCATGGCGTACCATTTTAACACATTCACAGGTTTAATAGCCAAAAAACATGGGTGGATGCATGGAACACCCATGCTCCACCCGTTGCCTTCCCAGTGTAGAGTAAGGCAAGGCAGTGACTTGCCCTGCCTTGTGTTACTCCAGATTTACTAAGCCACACAGAGTCATGCAAGATGGCCTTGCATGGCTTAGTAAATCGGACTCGAGGGCTTGCGCTGCCTTACGTTGCCTTGCGTGATGCAACAGCGGTGCATGCCCTTAGTAAATCTGGGCCATAGTGTTTGTCAGTTCTTCACAAGCACACAAAACCTAGCGCCATCAACCGAGCTGCACTCTCTATTGATTTCTATTGCAATTCATCTATACATCAATGTAAAAGATAAAAGATAAAAGTAATGAATAAAAAGGATATTTGTGTGTTTTTTAAATGTGCACAAGAATCTGAGTGTAGGAATAGGGGTTACTTAAACAACTCTGGAGTTCCCCATTACAAAAACCACACTCAGCACAGCCACAACTAAATCAGAACTATCCTTGAAAGAGGAGAAACAGCCACCTTCATCCTACTCGACCTCTCTGTGGCATTTAACATAGTCTCACACAACACACTCATCAGAAGCCTGTGTCGTTTCCAAGGACCAGCACTCAAATGGATCTGCTCCTTCTTCATTGGAAGAACAGAAAGAGTCAGACTGCCACCTTTCACATCCGTAGACAATAAACTGTTATGCTGCATCCCCCAGGATTTTTTCCTCAGCTCTACCCTGTTCAATGTCAACATGGCTCCACTTGCCAACATCATTAGATCGCAAGACTTCATCATCATCTCCTGTGCAGATGACACCAAACTCATCCTCTCCTGACAGACATGACGTCCACCACCAGTTTCAACTTCACCAACTACATGATCTTCGTGGCAGAATGGATGAGAACAATCTGATTGAAATGGGCAAGACTTAAGTACTCGTCTATGGACTAGAGAAATCCCTGTGGTACGACACCTGGTGGCCGGCAGAAATCAGACCCACTCCAGCACCCATTTACCATGCCAGAAATCTGGAGATCATCCTGGGCAACAAGCTCAACATGATGGCACAGAGCAATACAAAAAGCTTCCACATCCTACGAATGCTACAAAAATATTTCACGTGGCTCCCCCAGAACGCTAAGCGAACTGTCACACAAGTACTCATAATTAGCTGACTCGCCAGAATTTACAACCAACTCCTAAACTGACTTCAGATCATCTAGAAGGCTGCTACAAGGCTCATACTCAACCTACCTCACCACACCGACATTTTATCTCCGGGAGCTCCTCTAGCTCCCCATCCACGAATATAGCCATTTCAAACTTCTCATGCACACCTACAAAGTCCTACACAACAAAGGGTCCGCTTATCTCAACAGCTGCATACGTTTTCACAACCCATCGAGACACCTATGTTCAGCCTCGCACTCGCTCCCATATACCCCCTCATTAACAATTGCAGAACAATAAGTCGCTTTCTCTCTTAACCCCTTGTGTGCCCATGACGAGCTGGACTCGTCATGGAGCACAGTCGCGCTGTGCCCATGACGAGTCCAGCTCGTCATGAGGCATTCCCTGGGGAATCGCTCTGGTGCGGGCACCAGAGGGATTCCCTTTTAGTGAAAATAGCTTCGGGAGCTGGGGAAGAGCTTCCTCAGCTCCCGAGGCCCCCCCCCCCCAGCTTTCAGTGTAATGACGATCAGCGCGCACGTCGCGCCGACGTCATTACACTGAAAGTGAAACTGAAATGAGCCAAGAGGCTCATTTCTGTTTCTCTTTCTACGTGCTCAGGGGGCTATCTCAGCCTCCGGAGCACGTAGAAAGATGGGAGAGGTATCGTTGGAAAGGGGAGAACCTCCCCAGTGGATCCTTGCTTGGGGATCGCCACAGGAGGGCGATCCCCAAGCAGGGATCCACCCACTAGACACCAGGGAGGGGGGAGCGGCCCCTTGGGCAAGGGCCTTTGCTCCCCCAAATAATTTTGGCCAAATTTAGTCTTTTTGCCCCCCCTGGGGGGCAGTAGCCCCCAATCTGCCCCCCCGAGGGGCAAAAAGCCCACTAGACTCCAGGGAATAAAAATAAAAATAGGGGTGGGGGAAGCCCAAAACGGGCAGGCCCATGCCCCCACCCCCCAATTATCACAGTCTTTCTGCCCCCCCCGGGAGCAGATGGGGCATTGGCGCCTAATCTGCCCCTTCAGGGGGGCAGAAAGCCCACTATACACCAGGGATTTCTTTTCATTTATTTTTTTTAGGCTGGGGGCTGCCCGAAACGGGCACGCCAATGCCCCCACCCACCCACCACCATTACAGTCTTTCTGCCCCCGGGGCTGGGGCAAAAAGACCACTGGACACCGGGGAATTGTAAAAAATGGCCCCTAATCTGCACCTTCGGGGGGGCAGAAAGCCCACTATACACCAGGGATTTGTTTTCAGTTTGTTTTAGGGTGGGGGCATGGGCCTGCCCGTTTTGGGCAGCCCCCACCCCCCAATTATCACAGTCTTTCTGCCCCCCCGGGGGGCAGATGGGGCATTGGTCCCCAATCTGCCCCCCCGGGGGGGGCAAAAAGACCACTAGACACTATGGAATTTTACAAACAGCCCATTAAACACCAGGGATTTTTTTTGCGCAATAGTTTTTAGGGTGTGGGATGCCCGAAACGAGCACGCCAATGCCCCCACCCTCCCCCCCACAAAAATTACAGTCTTTCTGCCCCCCAGGAGGCAGATGGGAGCTGTAGCCCCCAATCTGGCCCCCCCGGGGGCGCAGAATGCCCACTAGAAACCATGGATTTTTTTGTTTTATTAGTTAGGCTCCCCAAAATGGGCATGACAGTACCCCACCCCACCCCCAGAGAAATTCAAGTCTTTCTGCCCCCCCCGGGAGGGCAGATGGTGGCAGTGGCCCCTGATATGCCCCCTGGGGGGGCAGAAAGCCCACTAGGCGCCAGCAAGTACACAGGCTTTTTTTATGCGTGGGGGTGGGGGCTGCCCAAAATGGTCATACCAATGCCCACACCCCCACAAAAAATAGCCACAGTCTTTCTGCCCCTTTAGGGGCATATCAGGATGAAACCCCCTTCCCCGATTCCCCCCCAGGGAGGCAGAAAGCCCACTGGGCTCCGAATATTTTTTAGCAATGTGCATACCTGTGGATTTTGGGCCCTAGCGCAGTTGACACGTATGCAAACCTAGCAAACCTGTACATTTTTTTAAACTAGACACCGAGGGGAATCCTGGATTGGGTGACTTCACTGGCTCTCACCAGGTTCTGTTACCCAGAATCCATTGCAAACCTAAAAATGTGTCCAAAATAACACATTTTCCTCAGATTTCTGTGGTGGAAAGTTCTGGAATCTGCGTGGGTCCACAAAATTCCACACACCCTGCGTTCCCCAAAGTCATCAGAGAAAAATGGTACCTCACTTGCGTGGGTAGGCCTAGTGCCCGCGTCAGGCAAGGGCCCAAAACCTATTGAGGAGACATCAAAATTACCTATGACAAAACAACCTGGTTTTGCAAAAGGGGTCCCATGAGTTTTTGGCCCCGGGCTTGGCGGCCAAAAATCTCCCTGGAATCCCCCGGGTGTCTAGTTTTCAGAAATGTGGGGGTTTGGTAGGTTCCCCTAGGTGGCCGCCGAGCACCGGGCCAAAAACCCAAGTGACCCCCCTTGCAAAACCAGGTCGTTTTGAGGTAGGCAATTTTCATGTCGCCTCAATACGTTTTGGGCCCTTGCCTGTCGCGGGTACTTGGGCCTCCCACACGAGTGAGGCACCGTTTTTATCGGGAGACCTGGGGGAACGCTGGGTGGTAGGATGTTTGTGTCAGCCCGGTGATGCCACAACTTTCCCACACAAAAATGTGTGAAAAAGGTGATTTTTTCAGCTAAATTTGAGGTTTGTAGGGCATTCTGGGTAAGGAAACGTTGGGGGATCCACGCAAGCCATACCTCCCTGGAATCCCCCGGGTGTCTAGTTTTCAGAAATGTGTGGGTTTTTGTAGGTTCCCCTAGGTGGCCGCAGAGCACCGGGCCAAAAACCCAGGTGACCCCCCTTTCAAAACCAGGTCGTTTTGAGGTAGGCAATTTTCATGTCGCCTCAATACGTTTTGGGCCCTTGCCTGTCGCGGGTACTTGGGCCTCCCACATGAGTGAGGCACCATTTTTATCGGGAGACCCGGGGGAACGCTGGGTGGTAGGAAATTTGTGTCAGCCCGGTGATGCCACAACTTTCCCACACAAAAATGTGTGAAAAAGGTGATTTTTTCAGCTAAATTTGAGGTTTGCAGGGCATTCTGGGTATGGAAACCTTGGGGGATCCATGCAAGCCATACCTCCCTGGAATCCCCTGGGTGTCTAGTTTTCAGAAATGTGTGGGTTTGGTTGGTTCCCCTAGGTGGCCGCCGAGCACCAGGCCAAAAACCCAGGTGACCCCCCTTGCAAAACCAGGTCGTTTTGAGGTAGGCAATTTTCATGTCGCCTCAATACGTTTTGGGCCCTTGCCTGTCGCGGGTACTTGGGCCTCCCACACGAGTGAGGCACCATTTTTATCGGGAGACCCGAGGGAACGCTGGGTGGTAGGAAATTTGTGTCAGCCCGGTGATGCCACAACTTTCCCACACAAAAATGTGTGAAAAAGGTGATTTTTTCAGCTAAATTTGAGGTGTGTAGGGCATTCTGGGTAAGGAAACGTTGGGGGATCCACGCAAGCCATACCTCCCTGGAATCCCCCGGGTGTCTAGTTTTCAGAAATGTGTGGGTTTGGTAGGTTCCCCTAGGTGGCCGCAGAGCACCGGGCCAAAAACCCAGGTGACCCCCCTTTCAAAACCAGGTCGTTTTGAGGTAGGCAATTTTCATGTCGCCTCAATACGTTTTGGGCCCTTGCCTGTCACGGGTACTTGGGCCTCCCACACGAGTGAGGCAGCATTTTTATCGGGAGACCCGGGGGAACGCTGGGTGGTAGGAAATTTGTGTGAGCCCGGTGATGCCACAACTTTCCCACACAAAAATGTGTGAAAAAGGTGATTTTTTCAGCTAAATTTGAGGTTTGCAGGGCATTCTGGGTAAGGAAACCTTGGGGGATCCATGCAAGCCATACCTCCCTGGAATCCCCCGGGTGTCTAATTTTCAGAAATGTGTGGGTTTGGTTGGTTCCCCTAGGTGGCCGCCGAGCACCAGGCCAAAAACCCAGGTGACCCCCCTTGCAAAACCAGGTCGTTTTGAGGTAGGCAATTTTCATGTCGCCTCAATACGTTTTGGGCCCTTGCCTGTCGCGGGTACTTGGGCCTCCCACACGAGTGAGGCACCATTTTTATCGGGAGACCCGGGGGAACGCTGGGTGGTAGGAAATTTGTGTCAGCCCGGTGATGCCACAACTTTCCCACACAAAAATGTGTGAAAAAGGTGATTTTTTCAGCTAAATTTGAGGTTTGTAGGGCATTCTGGGTAAGGAAACGTTGGGGGATCCACGCAAGCCATACCTCCCTGGAATCCCCCGGGTGTCTAGTTTACAGAAATGTGTGGGTTTGGTAGGTTCCCCTAGGTGGCCGCAGAGCACCGGGCCAAAAACCCAGGTGACCCCCCTTTCAAAACCAGGTCGTTTTGAGGTAGGCAATTTTCATGTCACCTCAATACGTTTTGGGCCCTTGCCTGTCGCGGGTACTTGGGCCTCCCACACGAGTGAGGCACCATTTTTATCGGGAGACCCGGGGGAACGCTGGGTGGTAGGAAATTTGTGTCAGCCCGGTGATGCCACAACTTTCCCACACAAAAATTTGTGAAAAAGGTGATTTTTTCAGCTAAATTTGAGGTTTGCAGGGCATTCTGGGTAAGGAAACCTTGGGAGATCCATGCAAGCCATACCTCCCTGGAATCCCCCGGGTGTCTAGTTTTCAGAAATGTGTGGGTTTGGTTGGTTCCCCTAGATGGCCGCCGAGCACCGGGCCAAAAACCCAGGTGACCCCCCTTGCAAAACCAGGTCGTTTTGAGGTAGGCAATTTTCATGTCGCCTCAATACGTTTTGGGCCCTTGCCTGTCGCGGGTACTTGGGCCTCCCACACGAGTGAGGCACCATTTTTATCGGGAGACCCGAGGGAACGCTGGGTGGTAGGAAATTTGTGTCAGCCCGGTGATGCCACAACTTTCCCACACAAAAATGTGTGAAAAAGGTGATTTTTTCAGCTAAATTTGAGGTTTGTAGGGCATTCTGGGTAAGGAAACGTTGGGGGATCCACGCAAGCCATACCTCCCTGGAATCCCCCGGGTGTCTAGTTTTCAGAAATGTGTGGGTTTGGTTGGTTCCCCTAGGTGGCCGCCGAGCACCGGGCCAAAAACCCAGGTGACCCCCCTTGCAAAACCAGGTCGTTTTGAGGTAGGCAATTTTCATGTCGCCTCAATACGTTTTGGGCCCTTACCTGTCACGGGTACTTGGGCCTCCCACACGAGTGATGCACCGTTTTTATCGGGAGACCCGTGGGAACGCTGGGTGGTAGGAAATTTGTGTCAGCCCGGTGATGCCACAACTTTCCCACACAAAAATGTGATTTTTCCAGCTAAATTTGAGGTTTGCAGGGCTTCTGGGTAAGGAAACTTTGGGGGATCCACGCAAGCCATACCTCCCTGGAATCCCCCTGGTATCTAGTTTTCAGAAATGTGTGGGTTTGGTAGGTTTCCCTGGGTGCCGGCAGAGCTAGGGTTAAAAAACTACAGCTAGGCACTTTGCCAAAAAAGGTTCATTTTTCACTGCGAAATTGAGGTGTGTCCACGATGCGTTTTGCGCCATTTCCTGTCGCGGGCACTAGGCCGACCCACACAAGTGAGGTACCATTTTTATCGGAAGACTTTGGGGAATACAGGGTGGGTGGAAATTTGTGGATGCACGCAGATTCCAGAACTTTCCACCACAGAAATGTGGGGAAAATGTGTTTTTTTGGCACTTTTTTAGGTTTGCAAGGGATTCTGGGTAGCAGAACCTGGTGGGAGGCAGTCAAGTCACCACATCCTGGATTCCCCTGGGTGTCTAGTTTTCAAAAATGTATAGGTTTGCTAGGTTTCCCTAGGTGCCGGCAGAGCTATGGTTCAAAAACTACAGCTAGGCACTTTGCCAAAAAAGGGTCATTTTTCACAGCAAAATTGAGGTGTGTCCACGTTGCGTTTTGCGCCGTTTCCTGTCGCGGGCACTATGCCGACCCACACAAGTGAGGTACCATTTTTCTCGGAAGACTTTGGGGAATGCGGGGTGGGTGGAAATTTGTGGATCCACGTAGATTCCAGAACTTTCCACCAGAGAAATGTGGAGAAAATGTGTTTTTTTTGGCAATTGTTTAGGTTTACAAGGGATTCTGGGTAACAGAACCTGGTGGGAGGCAGTCAAGTCACCCTATCCTGGATTCCCCTGGGTGTCTAGTTTTCAAAAATGTATAGGTTTGCTAGGTTTCCCTAGGTGACGGCAGAGCTATGGTTCAAAAACTACAGCTAGGCACTTTGCCAAAAAAGGGTCATTTTTCTCTGTGAAATTGAGGTGTGTCCACGTTACGTTTTGCGCTGTTTCCTGCCGCGGGCACTAGGCCGACCCACACAAGTGAGGTACCATTTTTCTCGGAAGACTTTGGGGAATGTGGGGTGGGTGGAAATTTGTGGATCCACGCAGATTCCAGAATTTTCCACCAGAGAAATGTGGGGAAAATGTGTTTTTTTGGGCAATTTTTTAGGTTTGCAAGGGATTCTGGGTAACAGAACCTGGTGGGAGGCAGTCAAGTCACCCCATCCTGGATTCCCCTGGGTGTCTAGTTTTCAAAAATGTATAGGTTTGCTAGGTTTCCCTAGGTGCCGGCAGAGCTATGGTTCAAAAACTACAGCTAGGCCCTTTGCCAAAAATGGGTCATTTTTCACTGCGAAATTGAGGTGTGTCCATCTTACGTTTTATGCCGTTTCCTGTCGCGGGCACTAGGCTGACCCACACAAGTGAGGTACCATTTTTCTCGGAAGACTTTGGGGAACGCGGGGTGGGTGGAAATTTGTGGATCCACGCAGATTCCAGAACTTTCCACCAGAGAAATGTGGGGAAAAGGTGGTTTTTTTGCCAATTTTTTAGGTTTGCAAGGGATTCTGGGTAACAGAACCTGGTGGGAGGCAGTCAAGTCACCCCATCCTGGATTCCCCTGGGTGTCTAGTTTTCAAAAATGTATAGGTTTGCTAGGTTTCCCTAGGTGCCGGCAGAGCTAGGGTTAAAAAACTACAGCTAGGCACTTTGCTAAAAAAGGGTAATTTTGCATTGTGAAAATGTGGTGTGTTCACGTTGGGTTTCGAGCCATTTCCTGTCGTGGGCACTATGCCTACCCCTACAAGTGAGGTACCATTTTTATCGGGAACCTAGGGTAATTCATATTTGTAAAGGAACTGTTATTACCTATTGACTTTTGATGCATTTCTGCCTTCCAAATGAAAGACATTGTGTAAAAAAGAAGTCATTCTAAAAAATGACTGATAATTATCATGTTAGTATGAGTATCCCAATTTTGTAAATGTGCACTGTTTCTAAACTCTATATTTTGTTCTCATTTCAGAAATACATAGGTGTCTTTCATACCGATTTTTCCATGTACACATTTTTACAGAATAATTACTATATACCCGGTACATAATAAAAAATCATTGCAAGTTGCTGCTCAGTTTTTGGCTCTGGGTTCGTCGGGTTCTTGGTGAACCTACAAGTCCTATATATCCTCACAACCAGTAATGTCCAGCGGATGTAACGGCATATTGCTTTCAAAGAGCTGTCAAAATTAGAAGAAGTTACAGGTGAAAACGTTGACACAAAAGGCTCTTTTTTCAACAAATTTTCAATTTATCCTATATTTAACTGTTAGTTTCTATAAAGAAACCTTGATGGATCTACACAAATGACCCCTTGCTGAATTCAGAATTTTATCTACTTCTCTAAAATGTATAGCTTTCCAGGATCCATTATTGCTTTTGTACCCATTTCTACCATTAACTGGAAGGAGGTTGAAAGCACAAAAAATAGCAAAAATAGGCTATGTCCCAGAAAAATGCCCAAACTGTGTAAAAAATTTTGGGTTTCTGACAAAAGTCTGGTTTCCTCTAAAAGCTGGGAAAATGGTGATTTCAGCCCCAGAAACCCTTTTTTGATAACATTTGCAGGGAAAAACCCAGATGCTTTCATTTGCAGCCCGTTTTTCCCATTTTCCCAATAAAAACCTAAATTTTGCTGTATTTTGGCTCATTATTGTGACCCCTCCAGGGAAATCCACAAACCCTGAGTACCTTCAGGATCCCCATGATGTTGGAAGAAAAGGACGCAAATTTGGCGTGGATACCTTATGTGGTCAAAAAGTTACAGGGGCCTCAGCGTGCACTACCCCAAATAGCCAAAAAGGGCGTGGCACAGGAGGGGGAAAAGGCCTGGCAGCGAAGGGGTTAAATAGGACTCAATATGTGGAACGACACATTAGAGCCTCCTCCTCAACATTTGAGTTTTACAAGAAGCTGAAGACCTGGCTCTTCAAATAATATGGTGTGGCCACACACCTACACTCCTGCTCAAGTGCCTAGTTACCCTTGCGGGTGATTAGTGTGCTATACAAACCAACATTACATAACCGATATTATCAGGTGATTTAAAGGGTGTTTTTGTGGAATGTGTTTTTTTTGGTACACAATGACTTAAACTAAAAAATGCTGACAAATTCAATAGATAATAAATGTCCTACTAGTCTCTGTTCCATTGGTTCACATATGTGTGATGGACCTATTGCACGGGGAAGAAAATTAATAAAAAGTCAATTTTTTTATTTGAATTACATTGTTTCTTGAGCTGGGATAGCTGCAGTATTTGGGCCAAAGTTGCATATAAGCCCCAGAAATGTTTAAAACATAGACATCAGAGGAAGTCCATTGCATTGAGGGTCCGGGTCTGGTGGCTTAGTGGACTAATACATCCAATATAGTGGCCTTTTTTGGTCACAAGTTCTAATCCTGGTGGGTCTTCTCAGCCTTAAATCCTTCTGAAGTTAATCAAATGAGTACAATTGAGTTGGGTAACAATAAACATCTGTTTTTCAGCACCAACATACCCTTGGGTGAACGTGTGATTTACAAATACATGTTATGCATGGATCACGTTACTTTTTATTATCATAAATGCTTTGCGAGCATCACACTTTGATTAACATCACAGAATTTCCTCATATTTCTGTGTGGGAAAGTTCTGGAATTTGTGGGGAATCATCAAAAGTCTGATCACCCAGCATTTATACACTTCTCCTAATAAGACGTACCCTCCTATGTGTGGGTGGGCCTATCATCTGCAACAAGAAAGGTCCCAAAATGCAAGAAGGAAACATCATAATTTTTCCCTTGAATTTCAATTATTCGGGGGATGTGTTTAGCAGTGGTAGGAGAGCACAGGGAAACATAGAAACCCTATATATTTTTTAAAACACTCCAAAAAAGGAAATCAGGTTGGTGTGACTGGTGTTGATCCAAATACATTTTCTTAAACAGAATGTCCTATAAATGTCAAACCTTGACTAAATATCATAGAAAATACTCCGAAAAAATTCCTACATCTGTGGGGAGTGACTATAGTCTTACCACCCATCTTTCCCACACATCTTCTAATAAAAAGGATACGTCAATTGTGTGGTGGATGTTAGACCTGATAGCCCTTAAGGTGATCTTCCTTCAAACGTTTTGCCCACTCATCTCCTGTTGCTGAAATTCAATTTTGTTAGCTTTAGGACTCTGTGCACTTTGTCACTGCTAACCAGAGCTAAAGTGCTTGTGGTCACTCATTAAAACATGGTAAAATTGGCACATTTAATTTAATTATAATTCCCTAGTAAAGCGAAACTACATGTACCCACAACCTGTAGATTAAAGTGTCCTAATGGGCATGCAGCACTGACTTGTGTCACCCACTTACGTAACCCTTTAAAACAGGTCTCATGACTGCTAGTACAGCTTGTGTGAAGTTTTTAAATACCAATTTGACCTGACAAAATAAACTTGTATATCTTTGTCAGCCCTCAACCTTACATTTTAATACATGTAAGTCTCTCCTAAGGTAGTCCCTAGACAGCTCATAGGGCAGGGTGATATTTATTAAAGAATTCATACAAATACGTTTAACTTTTATATGCCCTAGTAGTGAAAAACTCTTAAATATTTTTTTTACAATTACGAGGCATGCCGCTCATATAGGTAAACATTGTGCTACCTTATTTTATGTAATAAGTGATAACTTTTGATTGGGAGCTGGTAGGAATTCAATGTTTAACCTCAAATGTCTTAAAATCTTCTTTAATAGTAAAGTCGGATTTTAAGTCACAATTCTGACAATGCCACTTATAGGAAGTTCCAAACATGCATACACAGTATACCTTTGCAGACACCACTTACAAACTTGTTTTGTTCATCATAGTGCACATGAAACAATATTAGTGTAATCAATCATTTATAATTTCTTGTAAAATTGTAATGACATTTTTTTTACAAATCGGTTTCCGAGCACAACATGTCATACACTTTGGAACCATATACCATTTAGATGGCTCAATCAACTTTTCAAACTACCACTGCATTAAGCATGCATGTAGATTTGTGCCTGATAAACAAAGCACAGACGTATAATTTTTGGAATTTGCCACATAGTTTGAGACATTTCTGGAATCTCTTGAGGCAGGGTTTGCTCATGTTAAATCCCCTTTTGTCTAAATGGTATGGTTCTTCAGTGGTTGGTCATTTGTGCCAAAATGGACCCCAAAATCTTGACCAGGTCTTATTTGTATGCCCTGCTCTCTTATAACATCAGTGGAATTGGCTGAGGACCATATGTTTGCATCTGTTCATCCTTCCAGTCCCAACAGTCTCACAGTCACTTTATGCACTTCCAAATGAAATTTTTTGTTATAGAATTTTTTACTTTAAGTGCTTTCTAAAGCTGTATTATGATGTTTTACTTTGAATGAAATTGTGGTTGTCAATGATTCTCTAGCTGGTTTCTTGCCTGACTTAGACTCGTATATCTTGCTCTTACTGCTCCTAATGTATTTTATGTAATGTATTCATTATATAGAGTTTGCATATTTGCACTTGCTGCACGATAGTCACTTTATATACCATTAAGTGCAATATATTTGTCTTATTCATCTATATTCCCGGTTCTGCTGCTACTATTGTGTTTTAATATAATATATATTTATCTTATAATGTTTGCACAGTTTACACTGGTGGCATGATGGTCACTTTAAGTACCATTAAGTGCTATACCCTGTAGTATACTGGAAAATTGTTTAACATGCAATTTTATTTGTATTTTAGTGCATACATGTATTCTAAGATTGTCTGTGGACCTCCTTTGAATTCCATAATATTTTTTTTTTTTTAAAACTTGAAAGAAAACAAACTTGTAGAACACAAACACTTATAAGTATGCAAAAGAAATTACAGCATAATAAACATAAACCATACAGCAATCTATTTACAAAAATAACATCTCCTGAATGATAACAAATGTATAATGTCCCAGTCCTCAATTTAAATTTTCAAGGAGTAGTCCTTTTTTCTTTTTCTCTAAACCCCACCAACATAAATAGGGGTTGGAAACAATGCCTTTCAATCGGATTTTCAGCAGGGACCTAAATTATTTTTTCATGTATCAGCAGGTTCATTTTGAGCCCTTATTCTTTCAACCAGTTCACAATTTTTTAATGTGTTTATACGTTTTGTACCCCACAATTTAGGGTTCTCTTCAAGACGATGAACTGGTTAACATTGTAAGAAAAAGAGGAACATAATAAACAACATGATCGTGGTCGGAGATGTGTTCCCTTATTTTTTGCACTTGCTTATTTGCTCTGTTCAGCTGCGTAACCCATTTTATTTCTGGTTTTTATAATGGCTCGCTGTAATAGTAATTCATGTGGAAACTGAGTCAAATGCTTTTTATGAAAACTGATGCAAAGGAAAAACTGATATACCTGTCTAAAATTGCACTCACACAGTAGAAGTGAAGCTCTTGTAGTTCTCTTTCCATTGAAAGTATTTCCACTTTATTCGTGTCACTTCTGGTGGTTTCCCTTCCATCATATAATCTGTGAGCAAAGCATGTTGGACATCAGCATTATTTCAATGCTTCAAATTCACCTGCATTTCTTAATCGGTGTGGTGAAGCATTTTATAGTGATAGAGCAGAGGTGATTCCTCTCATTTATTTACGACAATTTACACTGAAATGATTGTGACACTATTTACATGTAAAATGACAAAATGTGTGTTAGGCTACATGTTTCAAGAAACACACAAATGAAGTTCTGATTTAGATACTGCATCGTAAAAGCATGCAGAATGTTAAAAGTAGTTTTCTGTTACACATAACGGTCAATAAGTAGATGTGAAATCTGACACCTTAATGACGTGTTCTTTGTTCTTGTGATTAGACAAACGTGATAATAAATGATGACACAGAAATTCCTCTGTAAGAAATGAACACTTCATGTGTTAAGTATGAGTAGCATATTAGAATGTATAACGTGGGCACTGGAAATGACAAAAGAAAAGTAAGTGCTACACGAGGTTATGTTAAGATTGCATTTCGTAAATCTTATTTTTGATGTGCCTTTAAACTTGTACGCTGTCTTTATTAACATATATTGTGCAAAAGAAACATACAAAATTATATGTGAGTAAAAAATTGTTATGAGCACCCTATACTTACATACATTTATTGCAATCACATGGAAGTAATATTAATACATTTAATTGAAAGATTAATGCATTATTCTATATGACGCACGGTTCATATTCTAGCACAATTTTATCGTATACAAACTGTATTTCATGAAGGCCTCAACTTTGCTGTCTTTCCTAATATGAACTTCTAAACTGAATTGTCTAAAACCTATGGGAGCCTTTCGTAAAGTTTCCACTTGTGTCCCAACTTTCAATTGCCTTATTTGACGTTTGTAGCCTTTTCGATTAGACTTGCAACAAAAGTGTTACCTCCTAGAGCAAATGCTTGAGAACGGACAGACAAAGGATAAGAACAAGAAATTGCTTACTTTCTAAATGCTACAATGATCATATGACTAAACTACAGTGGCTCTAAGGAAATTATGAGTAATAGATTATTCAATTATTCCGGATCTGTATACTTTTTACTTACTACATCATCTCATCTTATCGAGAGCGACCAATGGGACAGAGTGGTCTGACAAATTTCGTGATGTCAAGGGGTGTAAACCTGGAATCAATGGAGTATAATGGCGCAGATTTTGGAACAAATGGGTGGCACCTTTTTTACCCATTTTGTGGTATAGAGGCTGACGATTTGGACTTCCAAAAACAACACAAACTGTGACAAAATACTGCAGTCTGCTGCCGGCTGGTATGCTACCATTGTGGAACCTTTCCGGCTGAAAGGGTTTGCTTCAGAGCAGCTGTGGCATTGATGCTGCAGTGTTGGACAGGAGCAGATATTCTGATTTATGAACTGGAACTGGTCATTTGAAATATTCAGCACACTACTAAAGCGTTGGTATGAGAAGCAACTGATTTCCCCTGTTGATCAACCTTACTTGAGATTACAATCTCCCTCAGTGGAGGAACATCATTCCCTGTATATTTTGGATCTCGCAGAGTTTGCAAATGCTTTATTAAACTTGATCTAATTTGAATTTATGGTTGTATGCTATTCATTTGAAACTTATATAGAAATACAAAACTAAGATAACTTACTCTGCTGAGTCAGGCTCATTATTTGTTTGTGACTAAGCCCATTTTAATTTGAATGCAAAGTTAGAAATGAATAGCACTCGTTACATCGCATAGAAACACCACGCATGCCTTTACAACACGGGTATTACTAGATGATGTCAATTACAACGAGTACCATTACAACGCAAAATTTTACCACGACTATAAATTCACCACGCATGCCATTTCAACACCAAGGCATGCGTGGTAAAGGTATACTCATGGTAAACTTTTGCAAGGTAAGTGACTCCAACCTACCCTACCTTAATCCCTAATGTAGTTCCACTGCACAAGCCTCCCTTGACCCCCAGTCCTCTCCTTACAATAACACTACACTACCCTGCACAACCCCCGACACTACACTAGTTCCCCAACCCTCCCCCAACCCCAGTCCTCTCCCTACAATAACACTACACTACCCTGCACAACACCCCGACACTACATTAATTCCTAAAACACTACCCTACACTACACAAACACCACACTACCCTAAACCCTAATACACTACCCCAAACACGACCCTCCTCCTTCCCCCAGTCCTGTCCCTTCACTCTAATACTACCCTGCACGACCCCCCTACACTACCCTAAACCCTAAAACACTACCCTAACCTACACAAACACAACACTACCCTAAACCCTAAAATACTACCACCGCAAGATCCTCCCCCTACCCCCAGTCGGTTCCTATACTTAAACACTACCGTGCATGACCCCCGACACTACCCTAAATCCTAAACCACTTCCCTACACTACATAAACACCACAACACTACCCTAAACCCTAACAAGCTACACCCAGCATGACCCTCCCCCTTCCCCCAGTCCTGTCCCTACACTCTAACACTACCATGCACGACCCCCCTACACTATCCTAAACCCGAAAACACTACCCTCAAAAACATGCCGTCCTCGATGCTCCATTCCTGCACTTGTGAGCCTGAGATTCTCAACAGAATTTGCATTTGAGGCTTTCTCTAGCGGAAAATCAGAGCCAGCATGGCCGATGTCCAGTGGAGCTGCTCAGTTCAGCTAAAGGGGAGTCTGGCCGAGGTATCTCACCATGGCTGACACCTACCCAGCTGGGCATCGGGCAGAGCTCCCTTCTTAACTCTGTTGCTCGTCTTCGTCTTCCTCTGCCTTTTCCTCTTCATTTCCTGGTGATCAACGTTCGACGGAACCCTTTTATTACGTAGCCGATGACTCTTTGATCTCTCTGGAAGGCTGCAGAAGAGCCTGGCGGAGGCTCCCCTTCCGTCTTTGGTACCGATTGCCGCTGCTATTCCCCACAGCCAGCCCGGCTGCTTTGCCTCTTTGCAGGATATCTGGACCAATCTGGGGGCATGGCGGAGGTGGGAGTCCCCAGCACCGCTCTCCGTGTCTGTCTGAGCCCATCGTTGCTCAACCGTGCCAGAGAGGCGCCCCCCCTGGTTTTTCTATCTTTGCTGCCTGCTTCACCTCCTCGCTAGACATCAGGCCAATTTGGAGACATAGCGGAGGTTTGAAGTCTCGGCACAGCTCTTCGTGGCTATCTGAGCCCATCGTTCTGCTACCATGCCAGAGAGGTGCCCCCTTCGGCTTTCTTTGGACTTTATTTTGGACTTTGCTGCCTCCCGTTCTGCGGACTGCTGCTTTGGCGCCTGTGGTCATTCTCCCCTGACCCATGGACATTGGATCGGACACTGTTGCCCCAGATGCCCTGCGCCTTTGCTCATGGACGGTGCGGCTGTGACTTTGGGGCCGGCTGCCCTCCTCCCTCCTGACTCTCTGGCTCGTTTCTCCCTCTGGTTGCCCTCTGCTAAATTTTTCATCTTGGTGTATTTGGTAATTTGCTCCCTTGACTTTCTGACTTGGACCCTTGTGCTCCCCACCATTTTGTGACTTGCTTCTTTTACTCCCTTGTACCCGATCCACCATCTTAGTGATCCTTGACTTCTTTCTCTGTCCCAGCCGGTCCCCAGCCGGGCGACCTTTCTATCGTCTCTCCTGTGCCTCTGACCTACTCCTCATTGTCGATCTTATCATTATATCTAGTTCCCTCTCTCGTTTTGTTTCACTCTCACTTTTCTGTCCTTATCTGCCTTCCTTTCCCTTTCTTTTTGTCCCTCCTCTTCCTTCCCCTGCCCCTTAGATTGTTCTTCTCTTTTATTTTCTGCCGCTTTTACTGTTATCCTACTGCTTTTCGTTGCCTCACCTAGCATCTTCGTTTTCCATCCTCGAGTATTCTCACGACCTTAACCCTTGTTTTTACAGTGTAACTTTATGAAATTTATTGCACCTCTGTAGATACTCTTGTAAAGCGCTCTGATACCTTCGGATCTAGCCAGCGCTATATAAACTCATAAATAATAATAATAATAATACCATACCCTACACTATGCAAACACCACAACACTACCCTAAACCCTAAAACACTACCCCCGCACAACCCCTAGTCCAGCCCCTACACTCTAATACTACCATCCACGACCCCCTCGACATGACCCTAAACCCAAAAATGCTTCCCTACACTGCACAAACACCACAACACTACCCTCAACCCTAAAACACTACCCCAGCACGACCCTCCCCTACACACAACCCTACACGACACAAACATTAATACACTACTTCGACACTACCCTAAACACTTAAAAAGTAACCCCAAGCACAATCCCAATTACCTCTCACTCCTCGTGGTTTCTCTCTCCTGGTTCCAGCATTGACAGAGGGGCGGTGCACATAGTTGTGAGGAAACGGAACAGCCCAGTTTTCTCACAACAATGTGGATAACCATTACATCGCATGCATTTTAAAAGTGCATGCGATGTAATGGTTTGTGTTGTAATGGTAGTCGTTGTTACATCGCATGCATTGTTACACATGCGAAGTAACAACTTGCGTGGTAACAGCCTCCTTGTAATGGCCGTTTACCGTTAGAAAAAGATGTGGGATTAATTGAGAGTTATGAATGATATTGTATGTAAGCAATTGTCTTATTCTTGGTCCTCATTTGATAATTGCTTATCTTCTAAGTAGTCCAGTCTAGGCCTGGGCTAAATTTCCGTTCCGCTCGCGGAAAGTGCGATAATTTGACATTTTCGCGTTCCGCGGAGAGCGCGAAAATGTCAAAATTTCCGCATTCCGCAGCTTAGCGATATTTTGGTTCTTGCTCGCGCTGTAAAATAATACATTCTCGTGCGCGCGCGATCGCCTTACCTGAATCCCCGCGTTCGCCAACAAGTTTTCCCGATCCGGTCGCGTTCTCCACGAGATGTTGGATTGTTGGTAGCCATTTGCGCTGTCTCGCGACAGTTCGCGCCCGCAGTAACGTCATGCGTCGCGCGATCATGTCTTTCTTCTCGCGATCATGCACCGCGAGAAGAGTGAAAACAAGATGGCCGCGCCCGCAAGCAACCGCATGGGTAAGTTGGCGAGCCACGAACACGCAGAAAATACCGCGAACGGGCGGGAAAAAAACTTCCGTATCTTCGCGATATTTCCGCGTGTTTGCGGAGATTTTAAACATTTTCACGATAATTTGCGAAAGTCGCTTTCGCAAATTTCGCCCACCCCTAGTCCAGTCCCTTTAAGCACAGAACAAGATCCATCGGAGGACTGTAGCGATCTGGTATGTTAGTTAGAGTTAATTTGGGGCAGGAGAAAATTAGACTAATGATAGTTAAAATTTAAGGAGGCCCAACATGTTAAAGCTACAACAGTTTTGCTGATAGCCTGTTGGATAGTTAACTCTCTGACAAAACTGGGATATAAGGGGGATGTATATTGAGGTCGCTATAGATTTTCCAAAAAACCCAAGTTCAGTGACATTCGACTGAGTGCCAGTTCTGAGGAAAAGACAACGAGACAAGTAATGTGAGTATTAATAGGGTTCTGTAATATTGCTGCTTAAATGTGTTACTAATGAGAATTGGTAGAGTAATGCTTTTAGTGCTTAATGTTGTATAGGGTATTGTTGTATTGAAGTTGTTATCAGATTCGATGTGGCCTATGATCCCGGTATATACTCCTAAGGGTCGTCTCAGTGTGGCATATGCTGAGTACGTTGTCTGCTATTTCAAAGGTTCTGTGGGTAAGACATCATTGGCAGTACCACCAGATAAGGGAACCTTGTGAGCGTGTTAAAAGTAAAAATCGCTGTGATTCTTCTCATGTGAACGGAGATAAATCATATGGATTTTAGGTGAAGTTGCGCTGGTCAAGATTTTTCTTAGGTTTTGTGAATAAAGTCTGGTTGTATGTAGATCTATAATTTCTTTTAGTGGAGGAGACAAGAGATTTTTTGTGCTTTGTAAGTTGTTTTAGGACCAGAGTTTGAATCAGTTGGATTGTAATGGAGCGGTTAGCTGCTGCCAGGAGTTGCTTTGACGTCATATAGTGTTGCACTGCGATAGGACGGTTGGTTTGAAACCACACTGGGATTGGTTGGGAGCGTCATAGAGAGCCGCACAGTGATTGGGAGCTAGAATGATATAATTAAGTAGCTTTTGGAAAGATGAGTGAAATATTTTCTAAAGGACATTAGAAATTGTATTCAGAATCATGAAAATGTTAAAGAATATAAAAACATTGATACATGGAGAAGTTTCTGTACCTACTAGAGGTGGGGTACCGATAACACCTGAAGGCACATCTGCTTTGTGTATGACTTTAGAGAAAGGTTATAATACATGTACATGGTCAGAGAATCGGACCTCAATATGGTACTTTTAATGTACGAATTCCTGAAAATTTAAGGAGACAGACGAATTACATTAATCCACCACCAAGACCTATGCAATTCGATGCTCTTGGAGAATGGAAACATGTGGCCCATCAGAAGGAGAAACAGAAATACAAGGGAAGATAAAAGAACATCTTAAATAAGTAAGTAGAGGGTAAGTGGGATGCTCAACAGAAAATGTGGAGATGGGGTAATGCAGAGGGAGCACACATGTATCCCATAATGTTCACAGATAAATGTGAGGGGGAAAAATGCCCCAAAAAAATAATCTGAAAAGCTCTCATGCCCTTACGCTAACACATGGTAGTGGTGTTGAGATCAACAATGAGTTTCTGAGGGAGTTATGGATGAATCGACTTCCACCATATAACGAAGAACAGGCACAGACAAGGTCAAATCCATTTGTGGTAACTTAACCAGATGCACCTTCATTACCAAATAGTTTATATCCTACAAATCCTTTCCTGGTTGAAGAACAAATGCCTAGAGGAGCAGTGTTTAATAACCCCATAATACCGAATGCTCCAGATGCTCTTTCAGTTACAGTAACCATAGGACCTGTAGTTCCTTTGTATGAATCACGTATGGGAGGACACCAAATACATGCCTTAACTGTTCCCACTGAATTGCAAATACTATTCCATAGGAATTGAGTAAAGATCTAATTAATTCCAATTTGACATTTCTGAATGTTGACAACTCACATCACAGGAATGAATTAGGAGTTAGTGTAGGGACCACTCGTACTACTGTATCACATAATCAAGTGAGACCAACTCATTTATCTAGTACTGTAGAGAGATTTATGGAGACTCCCAGTAGAGGATCTCAGAATATGGCAGGAAACACTTTCCAAACGGGAGCTCAAGGTTCTGAAATCCATGTCACCCCACGAGTGGAGGGACCTAGTGGAGGATCACAACAGAGTATATTAAATCATCCAGTAGGGCCTACCCCACAGGAACTTGATGATTGGTATAAGGATATAGCTCCTTCTACTTTTGAGAAGGGTACGGAAGATCAGGGATCCTCAAGGATTAAAATCTTAAATGAAAAACTACTTGATGTAGTGAAACTTAAAGTGGAGTTGGAAGAAATGATTTTCGGAATTATTAGTCCTGGTAGGATCGTCAGCCATTGGGTTGATGAATTATTATAAATACGGAAATACCTTACGGGGAGAGGTCGACATACTCATGAAAAATTGTCTAGACCTTATATACTGTCCTTTACAAATGATTTCCAAAAAACTGAAAGAAAAATCTGTTGAATGTTATAGGCAAGTTGAGAGGTTTGTGAAAGTTTCAAAGGTTTTATTAAAGGATTTGGATACCTTGTTTGTCATTGTGGTTCCAATTGAATTATGGATGGTAAACATCGTTTACACTGCATGCAACACAACGCATGCCATTACAATGCGGTCATTACAACAACTGCGTTGTTACAGCGCATGCCATTACAACACAAGTCAGAACAATGACTTGCTGTAGGGGTCAGAAGGTGTTGGATTTAAAATCTGAAACCTTCTCTACTGTTGCACAGCACTTGAGTTGGAATAGTAAATAATACTATTCCAACATCCAGCACCCCACCTAGAGCAATCCGTTGCTCTGACTTGCGTTATAATAGCATGCGTTGTTACAACACGGTCATTGTAATGACCACGTTTTAATGGCATGCATTAAAAAAGCATGCAATGTAACATGGCATATTCTTATGGACCGAATGAAAGATTGCTTAGATTGGCCAGAACCAGATCCTGCGAGAGATTTGAGAACTGGTGCACCATCACCTGAAGTAATGAAAAAATACAATCAGGTCATTACTTATTGTAGGTAAACATTTCTCCAAAAGAAACTGTTTCGTAAGGATTGACAGAACAACACAAGTATTGAAAGAGACAGTGCATGCGTACCAGAGACTTTTACAGACTTCTAAGCAATACTGTGGAATGGAAAACGTGTCACGGAAAGATATGGGACATTTCGTATATTGATTTGTGTATGGATCAAGACCTGAAATATGTGCTTTGATACAACAGCATTTGATTTGTTAGCAGAGGAAAATCATAGATGAGATTCTTCAGTATGCAAAATATTGCGGAGACGAGTTGGATTCCAAACATAAGAGATGAAAATAAAAGTTGATATTGCCTCAGATGAGGAGAGCAAAGAAAGGTTAAATGGGAGTGGGGGCTGAATGTTCTGTTGTGCAGGGCAATGGTCAAATGAATACTGGTATGCGAGGAGTAGCAGGAGGGCAACAACAAAATTCAACAACTCAAGGCAGAGGGAGAGTGATTTTAATAGGAATATGAAAAAGACTAGCCCATGCCATATTTGCGACAAGTTCAGGCATTGGAAGCGCAAGTGTAGGTTTAATCCACTGAATCAAATGAATGGACTCAAAGACAGAAAAAGTTTAATTTAACTATTCCACAAGCTCCTATGCCTCACTTGAATAGTCAGGTTCAAAAATACAATATGAACATGAGATTCCATAACAATGGCCAAGTCAACAACAAACCCAAATGTTACTCAGCAATACTTAATACAGATTGATAACAGTGATTCCGATTTGTCCCAATGATGGTGCCCGAGATGGGAGGAGGAATGAGTGCTTGGTGCATCCTTAGAGATAGACAAGAGTGGTCCTTATGTGGATGGCAAGGTAAATGGAACATCTATTTCAATTCTTGTCGACACTGGTGTTACCCCTTCCACTGTGAGAACAGCAGCCTACCCCAGTGGGTAGGAATATCCAAGTTCCAGGAGTTTC
Source organism: Triturus cristatus (assembly GCF_964204655.1). Taxonomy (NCBI): domain Eukaryota; kingdom Metazoa; phylum Chordata; class Amphibia; order Caudata; family Salamandridae; genus Triturus; species Triturus cristatus. The sequence continues at coordinate 256,197,513 of NC_140593.1, read as the reverse complement.
AAATGATTAAATGTAACTGTAACTGAGCCTGTTAATGTACAAATTTGATCGTTTAAGAATATGCACAAATTTGTGATATGTGAATCCAGTCCAGTGAACATTTTGGGCCGAGACCTGTTGTGCAAATTGAATTGTTCCATCTATACTCCAAAGGGAATAGAGTTTCATTCCAATTGATGAAGATATTGTATTTAAAATGGCAAAACAAAAGTCTGATATTGAAGGGTATTTCCTTTATTAAAAAGTCATGATTTACCCTTAGAATTGAGAGACACCGTGTTACCTCAAGTTTGGGATTCCACAGGAAGATATTGGATTGATCAAAGGAGTCACTCCAATATGGATTACTTTGAAGCCAAATGCAGAATTGCATCAAATTTCACCCTATAATTTGAGCACTGAGACCATTGATTTATAACAGAAATCCAGAAAACAAATGGGAAGTACCAAATCATGCAGAATTTGTGCAAAGTTAATCAGATTGTGATTCCATGTTGTCCAATTATGCCAATTCCAGACGCCATACTATATCAGATCCCTTGTGAAGCTGAACGATTTCTGTCATTGATTTGTGTCAAGCATTCTTCTCCATTCCCTTACATCCGGATAGCCAATTTTTATTTGCTTTCTGGTTCGGAAACCGTGTCTTGGCATGGTGCCAAGTTCCACTGGCTATATGCAGAGTTCTTCCATCTTCAAACATATGTTGAAGAAGAACCTGGAATCATGGTAATGCCAAATCATAACATGCTGGCTCAGTACATTGGCGACATGTTGGTAGCATCAGGTACTCAGGAGGCTTGCATATTTGACACCATTGCATCAGAAAGTGGGCATATGGTGTCACCAACAAAGTTACAATTCTGCAGAAAGGAACTCCTTTACTTGGGACATCACATTGAAAAAGGAGCCGGAAAGGAGTCGCAAGATCGAATTACTGCCATTCTGCAGATGAAACCGCCAAGCACACAAAAGGAAGTTCGAATGTTTCTGAGAACGGTTGGCTTTTGCCGCCAATGAATTCCAAATTTCTCATTGACAGCCTAGCCACTTCAGAGGCTTACACATAAAGATGTGTCAGATCCCGTTCGATTGAATGATGAATGTATGCGCTCTTTTAATGAACTTCGAGAGAGTTTGTGTTGAGCTCCAGGATTGGTAATGCCCGACTTTATCAAAAGTTTCACTCTGTTCTGCAGACAGCTTGAAGGTGGCGTATTGTCAGTTTTAATGCAGATGCACGGAACTGCATGCAGACCTGTTGCATATTCCTTAGCTACATTAGATCCTGTAGATGCGGCATAGCCTGGATGTCTAAAGGTTGTTGCTGCCACATGTGTGAGTTTGGGACTGTGTCAGAGTATTGTGATAAGTCATCCGTTGAAAGTACATGTGCCACATTCTGTTGAGATTTTGCTTACTTGTACTGAAACACAACATCTCACAAGTAGCAAGTTAACAAAGTAGGAACAGGGGATATTGGGAGCTAAAAACATGTAATTGGTGCGATGTGCAAGTTTGATTCTGGCTACATTAATGCCCTTATCAGGAAATGAAGTTGTGATTGATGAAGCAGATCATGCTTGTTTGGATGTGACTAAGTTGAGCACAAAACTCCGACCGGACAATCTGGATGTTCTATTACCTGAGTCACATCATGTGCTGTTTGTGGATGGATCATGCTTAAGAGATGCAGGAGGAAATTTGAGAGCTCCATATGCCATCAGTATGGTTGTTGGAGTGGTGGAAGTTTCATGTGTGCAAGGAGTCTACTCGGCCCAGGTCGTTGAGTTGATTGCACTAACCAGGGCTTGCAGCATTACCGAGCAATTAATAGTAACCATTTTTACTGACAGCCAATATGGTTTTGGGGTTGTCCATGACTTTGGGCATTTGTGGTCTCAGCGTGGATTCATGACCTCTTTGGGTTCTCCCATCTGAAATTGAGAGAGCGTGAAATAGCTACTGTTGTCATCACAATTGCCTGCGCAAATTGCAGTGATAAAGTGCCCAGCCCATCGACAGGGAAATGATTATGTGATGGTCGGCAACTACTGGGCTGATGAGACTGTGCACTATTGCCCCCTAAATGATTTTCAATGGAGCCCCACTAAAAGGACAGACTGATGTCACAGAACGTAGACTGATGTGTTCAGTTTGGAAAATATGGGAAGAAATCAAGGCTTTGCAAGATGAAGTGCCAGAAACAGAAAGACAAGATTGATCAAAGCAGGTTGCATACAAAGGCAGTAAGATGAGGTGAGGGTATACACAGATGGAAGACCAGTGCTACCTGATAGTTTGTTGTCACCAATGGCAAGAAACTACCATGGTCCTGCACATGTTGGGAGCGATGCTATGATGCGTCTCTTTCAACAGACATGGTTTAATCCTTGATTCTGAGCTGTGTGATATGTCAGCAACAATATGAAAACACTAGTTACAATGAGTCATGTAGGAAGATTTAGAGGACCCTTCAATAGAATGCAGATTGATTTTATTGAGATGCCCCCCTTGCAATGGACTGAAATATGTTTTATTTATGTTATGTTAAAAAGGTTTATAAAGCGTGCTTTTACCCAAAAATGGGCATCTTGGCGCTAGTGGAAAGAACTCTCAACATTGTCAATAATCTGCATACAAAAGTGAACCCATCTTTTAAGGGGTACAAACCCACTGGTCCAAGGAGAAAAAACAGGTTTTTAGATCCTTTCTAAATTTCAAATTTTTGGGTTGAGCTCGTAGATGTTTTTGCAGTAGATTCCACCATTTTGCTGTTATATAGTAAAAACGTCTTCCACCCCAGTGAGCTTTCTTTATTCTGGGTATGTACTTTGTTAGCTGTACTAGATCTTAAGGTACGTGGGGGAATGTACCAGTGAAAAACTCCCTGCAAAAAGAATGGACTGTCATGATGTAGACCCTTATGAGCCCAGCAAAGGGCTTCAAACTGGATCCGCTCCTTAATTGGAAAAAGCCAATGAAGTGTCCTGATGGACTTGGAAACTGAGCAGAAGTTTGGTAACTTAAACAGAATTCTCATTGCAGTATTTTGTAGAGTCTGAAGTTTATTAAGAAGATGTGCTTGACATCCTACAAATAGTGCATTACAATAATCAATCCTTGATATTACCAAGGCAATGATTACTGTTTTCCTATATTCTAATGACAAGAATGGTACGATCTTTTAACCCCTTCAGTGCCCGCCCCTTTCCCCGCCCAGTGCCGGCCGTTGCATTAGCGGGCGGGGTCTATGACGAGCTGGACTCGTCATGGGCACAGCGCCACCGCGGCCCATGACGAGTCCAGCTCGTCATGGGCACTGAAGGGGTTAAAAAACAATTTAATGTGTAAAAGCAGGAGGACGTCCCCTGGTTTGAATGTTCTATGGAGAATAATCTGTTGCCATAAATAGAACCCCGATTCTCACCTTCTGGGCTGGAGTTAGCAGCGTGCCCAAATTAGATGGCCACCAAGTGGAATTCCAAAAAGTACTGTTGTTGCCAAACATAAACACCTCTGTTTTATTGGAGGTAAGCTTAAGAGAGTTCAGTTGCATCCACTGTGCAATACTATCTATGCATGTGCTGTACTGCAAGGCTACTTTTTCTAGATTAGATGAAATTGCTACCACTAGCTGTGTGTCGTCAGTGTAAGAACAGACTGAGAAACCATGTTCTCTAATCAGCTGAATAAATGGGGTGATGTACGCATTAAAAAGAGTTGGACTTAAGGAGGACCCCACAATGAAGTTTAAAAGGAGTGGAAGTATATCCTCCGTGCATCACTACTTGCTCTCTATTAGTAAGAAAGGATGAAATCAATTTGAGAGCCTCCCTTTTTATGCCTATTTTCTCAAGACGATTGATTAATGCGAGGTGATCAACTGTGTTGAAAGCAGCCGATAGGTCTGATAAAATCAAGGCCGCATTCTCTCCTGCATCAACAATGGATAGGATCTTTTCTGTAGCTGCCAGGACAAAATTAGCAACTTGATCACATAATTCTTGACTAAGTGTCACCTTGGTTTTATCTTTGAAGGTAGAAAGGACTTTCACTTTTCTCAATAATTCCCTTGAGGAATTTCTAGTTGCTTTTAGTTTGTCTGTAAAATAATTAGTTTTAGATTTTTTAATCAGCTTTTTATACTCCTTTAAAAGATTTTTATATTTTAATGTATCCTCTTGATTATACTGCCTTCTCCCTTTCTGCTCCTGGTGCCTATCTTTTTTCTTAAGGTCCCTATGTTCATGTGAGAACCATGGGGCAGAAGGCATTTTCTGATATTTAATGCTGCTTTTTCTGGGGGCTAGCTGAGACACTGCATCATTAATCCATGAATCATAGATTATTGAGGCTTGTTCCAGATCATCATTAACTACTGGTAATGTGTTTTTTAATAAGTCATCAATTTTTATTGTATCAGTTTTCTTCCATGCCCTCTTACTACTCACCACTTGAGTTCCAGTTTGGTCGATTAGGGGACTAGGGATGTTAAGTTTAAACAGTATAACTTTATGATCCATCCAGATCAGAGGTAGTAGTTTATCAATCCTAATATTTGAATGATTGGAAAATATACCATCCAATCTACGACCAGCAGAATGAGTGGATTGTTGAACTAGTTGCCTAGAGTCAATGAGTAGGTCTTTATATTTGTCCTCCAAACATTCTAATTGAAAATTAAAATCAGCCAGGATAATAAAAGTAGGATAATTCATAAATATTTTCATAAAGCCCAGTAAAGCTTTTAGAAAGTGATTGTGTGTCTGTGCTCTCCTTGGGTGGAAGCCTATCCAACCAGGCACAATGAATTTTTAACTGTAGCTAAAATACTCCTTAGAGAGTTTATACCACAGTTTGGATAATTGATCTCTTTGGAATCAGAAAGAGGGACTCATTGTACTAATGAGGTGATGTGAATGTGTTGTGCAGCATTACAAATTAGCAGAAGTTACATTGTGCATACTACCCAGAGGCATCTGGAGTGGTCGAGCAGGCTAATGGGATGCTAAAGTCCTGTCTGCCAAAGGTGTGTGTGTTCATGTTTCTGGAATGGCCTGATGCTTTGCCCTTGGTGTTGATGAGTTTGAGAAGTACTCCAGACAGAAGAACTGTCCCCACATGAAATCATAATGGAGAGAGCTATGAGACAGCTTACAGTCCCAGCCAACCAGCTAGTGAATATTACTGATGATTTGGTACTCAATTACTGTAAAGGATTGGCTGATGTGGTCCGTTCTGTCTCAGCAGTTTTTTCCCCCAGAGTTTTATATAGTGCAAACTTGACCCAAAGTTTTCAGGTATCAGAGCGCTTTACATTAGCACAAGTTTAATTACAGATGGACGGATTCATTTCTTGTTAGGCACGGGGAGATTAAGTGATTTATCCAGAACAAGTTTAATTACAGATGGACAGATTCATTTCTTATTAGGCATGGGGAGATTAAGTGATTTGTCCAGAACCACAGGATTTTGAGCATCCATTGCAGAGACTCAACCCAGGTTCCCCAGCTTCGAGGTCAACCGCTCTAGACATTAGGTTACATCCTCTTCCCCAAGTTGGGAAAGCTGCCACCTCACCTCAACAGAGCTGTGCCATGACCTTTTTCCCGGTGACTGGGTCCTGGTGAAGAAACACATGCACAAATCGTGTTTGGAGCATTATTGGCTTGGGCCATATTAAGTGTTTCTTGTTACCACAACTGATGTCAAATGTGGTGGTCTGCCTAATTGGATACACACTGCCCACATACTATATGTATCACTCGGAAAAGGATTTACTTCTTTGGGAAAATGGTTTGTAACTTTGGGAGGTAGTCTAGTGGGAAAAATATTAAGCCAGGTGGTACGATCTGCGGAGTGCAGTCAAGCGCAAAATGAACGAGGACTACGCCCAGAGTAACATCACTGGAGGTGGGCTGCCCCGCAGACCGGTACATTACCATCCCTGGGAGGTGAAGCTGATGGCCCTGCTTCCGCCGGTGGCAGTTGCCGAGCCTGGTGAGTACACAAACAACTTACATAAGATGGGGGAATGGCATCCACACCCCAACTACAACAATTGCACTCACCGGACACAACCACACTCAAAAACAACGCTCATGCCACTAACATGTGTATGCCCCATTCACAAAGCAAGGCCATGCCATGTCCCAGCCTACACAAACCACAAACCCAAGACTGGATGTCCGGGATGCTGGGAGGGTTGGGATCACTAAACATATTGTACAACTCAGAAACAGACACCATTGTCCTCAGCCCATATGGCCCAGGTACATACCCATGCACCATGTGCAATGCACAGGGACTGGCAAAGTACTGACAAGGTAGCTGACACTTGGCCCTACTGTAGGCAGCACAAGGCCCTCCTGTGACAACTGCAAACTCTTAACACAAACACAACAAGCTCAGATATCTAGGACAGGAATTCACACTCACTGACATGGCAGCATGCTCCATGTGGGGACAGATACATCAACTGGGAGACCCACTGCCAAATCAAACTACACCCACCAGCAGGCACCGTCAATCAATCAACAATCGATCAGGGTACTTGTAAGGTGTGCTACTTACCTGTGAGGGGCTCAAGGCGCTGGGGGGGAGGGGGGTTCCACTACTGCTCGAAGAGCCAGGTCTTGAGGAGTCTTCTGAAGTCAAGTAGGTCTTGGGTCAGTCATAGGTGGGTTGGGAGGGTGTTCCAGGTCTTGGTGGCAAGGTAGGAGAAGGATCTGTTGCAGGCGGTCGTACGTTGGATACAGGGGACAACTGCGAGGGTGAGGCTGCTGGGGCGGAGCTGGCGGGTGTGGGTGTAGAAGCTGAGTCTGATGTTCAGATAGGCTTGTCCGGCATTGTGGAGTGCCTTGTGTGCATGGGTGAGGAGCTTGAAGGGGATCCTCTTGTCGATGTGGAGCCAGTGCAGGTCACTCAGGAGGGGGGTGATGTGGCTGTGGTGGGGGGCATTGACGATCAGTCGTGCGGAGGCGTTTCGGAAGCGTTGTAGCCGCCGTTGGTGTTTGGATGGGAGTCCTGCGTAGAGTGCATTGCCGTAGTCCAATCAGCTGCTGACGAGGGCCTGTGTCACTGTTCTACTAGTTTCGGTCGGGATCCACCAGCAGATCCGGTGGAGCGTGCGTAGGGTGTCGTAGCAGGAGGAGGAGACGGCGTTGACCTGCTTGGACATGGAGAGGGAGGATGCGAGGATCAATCCTAGGTTGCGTGCGTGGTGGGTGGGTGTCGGTGCTGTCCCCAGAGCAATTGGCCACCAGGAGTCATCCCAGGCTGAGGGTGTGGGTCCGAGGATGAGGACCTCCGTCTTGTCCGAGTTCTGTTTCAGATGGCCGCTCCGCATCCAGTCAGCGATGGCCCTCAGACCCTCGTGGATGTTTGTTTTGGCAGTGTGAGGGGATGAGCTGGGTGTCGGAGATGTCTTTGAGTTTGTGGTGGCGGGCCACTTGTGTGAGGGGGGCCACGTGGATGTTGAACAGCGTCGGGCTGAGGGATGATCACTCACCCCTTACACAAGCACACACCCCCGGGGCAGCCAATGGAGTTACCCCCTCTCACAATGGACATGTGACACAACAAGATCAATCCACAGCCAAAGAAGCATCCAAGCCCAAATTCGACATGTCAAACACCCTGGAGAACATTTCAATCAGTCCCCTGCAACATACCCATCCACAAGTGAACATTGATGTGAATGCTAGGCACATACAACCACCTGGAGGAACTGTGGCAACTAGAATATGTATGAAACATGGATGTCGCATTAAACAGCATTAACATTGTCTCTCTCTCACACACAGGGCAACATCATGGATCTCCCCCCAACAATGGGGGGGAAGTACCACAGTCCGAGGCTCGGGAGGAACCTGATCCCACCGGTAGCGACACCTCACAACACTCCACGGATGACCCCAACCCACCTGGCCCCTCTGGTGTCCAAGTCCCTGCAGCACCTGCTTCAGGTACATCTGTGCCAACCACCACCCCCATTCCTGCCACATCCCAGGAGACACCAAGGAGCCCTGCCCACACTGAACAACTGAGCCAGTCTGACAAGGAGGGACAAGGTTCGCCGGGCACCCAGGAGGGGGCAGCCAACACCGACACTGCCATCCCTCAGGGGTCTCGTAGACCTGATGTGCCCACAACGGCAGGCCAGGCTCGTGTGGGCAGGGCTGGTGGGAGTGGAGGCAGGCGGAGGCGAGAACCTGACCAGACAGCTGAAGGGACCGGTATGTCACACGTACGCAACATCATGGAGGCATACCGGCGTGACACCAGGGCCATCAGTCAGGTAGTGGCAACCCTCACAGACATTAAGAATCAGCAGGCCGAGCAACACGCCAGTCAACAACAACACTAAGGACGGATGGAGGCAAGACTAGCTGAGCTCCAGGCGGTGCAAAGGGACATAAGCCATTCACTCCGTCGGATCGCCAACAATATGGGCAACCCTCCCTGTGACACCAGGCGCAGACCAGCACCAGCCACAGAGAGGGAGGAGGAGGAGGAGGATTCGTCCGACGGAGTGTCCCAAACATTGTCAAGGCCTGCATCTGAGGGTCCCCGGAGGAAGGTGGGTCGTCCACGGAAAAGACCGTGAGAGGCAGCGGACCATCCACATCTCCCAGGTCACCTGGCCTGGCACCTGGCCTTCATGCGCAACAGCAGCACATCATTCACTGACATTCTCTGCCACATCGACTTGCTGGTCACAGTCTGACCAATGATGACCAACACTGTGGTCTGGACTCTGATGACTTCAAATGGCAAGGATCCCATCTCCCCCTGTGAACTTTGGATTCTATGCACCAGGTAGAGCACCTTATTTTTTCTACCAAAACACACACCCCACCGAGAATAAAACTATTTCTTTGTCATGAAATGTTGCAGTCATTTTGCATTAGTCCACAACATACGTGTGGGTAAATGTCAAACTATGCCTGAGTGTTGAACTAACTCCAACCATCCATACCCTGGGATCTGAGTCCGGTACAGGACACACATGGGTCACAATGTATCATCCGATACAGCCGTGATGGCCTCAAGCTGCTGAAGGGGGGCTTGAAATACTGTGCGGACACACCAATCAGGAAGAGGATGATGAAGGCCTAGAGGTCATGTTTGTCCAGGCGTGAGAACCATCTCCTTCATGCTGGAGTGTTGTGGGTGTGAAGAATGGTGGCCAGTCCAAGTTCGGATGCATAGAGTTGGGCCAACGGGGTCTTGGATGACAGACGTACAAGGTTGATTTTGGGGTCTGGGGTTGTTGACTGCCTCCTGAGTGTGTGTGAGGAGTGTGAAGGTCATCCTGCAGCACACAGTGATCCCTTGCAGCTATCTCAGGTGGACGGTGATTTTGATGGGGTGCGGGATGTTGAAGCTGAGTTGTGCAGATGCACCCTGGATGTGGACAAGTTTCCCGTGAGTTTGGATGTACTTGCTCCAAAGAGTGCGGGGCAGTAGTTGACACGGCTGGTGTCGTGGACCTGGGGGATAGTCTGTCTTTCCTTGGAGTGGATCTATCTGAGGATCATGTGCATCATGCAGAGGGTGTTGCACCATGAGGTACAGATGCTGGTGATTTGCACGGCAAATGTGAGTGACAAATCCATGATGCACACCATCTTGTGTGCGTGGCCACTGGGTGCTTATGTAGGGCCCCTGCGGGTGGGACACAAGGAGTTGGGCCAGCTGTAAGGGGACTATCCTCAGATGATTACCTCAGTCCTGTACAAGTCCTGCCTCAGGTGGCTGATGTTCAGCCATTCATCCACTGACCTCATGCCTTCTTGAATGTTGGAACTGGGAATGCCTGCATCTTTGGTGAGGGTGAGGAGCACCTGGCTGTCAATGGCATACGACATGATGATGAGGTTGTGTGCGCATGTGATGGTGGAGAGGGGGGTCCTGGACACATTGAAGATTGACACGCTGAGAGATGATCCCTGGGCCATGTGCCAGATGACGCCACTATACCACATGCTGAAGGCTTGAGTCCCACTCCCATGGCCTTGCTGGTGGACGGAGCTGGTGTGGAGCAGGAGGGACATGATCTGGTTGGTGTGACAGGGCCTGGAAGGCGGGGCAGCACTGTGTAGGCAGTTGAAGTTGCACACTCAGCATGCTAAGGTGTCGTGTGTGCACTTAGGGTATGCCTGAGAGCAGGCGGTTGAGTTTTGGATAGACATTGCTTGGAGGGTGGCTACAACATCAGACTGTAGTGTGATGTGGGTCATGCAAGGACATGAGGGTCGTGCAATGTGCACGTTGCATGTGCTGACGGTCCTGCCTTTGGCACCGCGTGGCCGCAACAGTGGCACAGACAAGATGATGACAGCCAAATGAATGGGTGGAGGGAGGCAGGGAGGAGCATCTTTGAGGCGTGTGTGTTGCCAAATCCTGCTACTTTGTGGGCCCTTGCTGCAGGGGCCGCAGCAGCAGGCGGCATGTCCTGGAAAGTATGCCAAAAGTAGCACACAAAGACAAGGATGTCAGAAAGGACAACTGCAACAGGCGTATGTAAAGGAAGGAGGGTCCGGTTACCCATGGCACACCCAGAGAAACTGGATGCACAATCACCAAAGATTACTGACACAGGATCAGGAAACAGAATGCCGAGCCGCGCACAGGAGACACACCCTCAGCAGGCGTTGACGGCCCGTCGTGGGGATCAACATGCCCAAATACATACACAACCATGGACTTCATGCACAATCGAGATTCTAACCCATGAAGAACTGCATGCATGTAGCCAAACTACACATAGACTCATATGCACAATCTTTGACAACTATGCCAGAGATGCCGCATGCACAGTGGCAAGAGACCTGCATTGACAGAGATGAGGCACCTTCGAGGGTGAGGAACCCCTTTATTACTCAGGCTCACACTAAGAGAAATGCATCAATATGAACAGACACACAGGTCATTTGGCTGAACATGTGGGACCTACACTGGACACCCCCTTCACAACACAGATGTAGTAAATCCAAATGGCCTGGCACACAAGTTAAGGGGATGAGCCAAACACCCCCTGCTGCACATGGAGAGGCTGCAATTCCCCATTGAGCCTGTTATGGGGATGTCCCACACCATGTCCACCCGTAGCATCACATATGTTTCTGAGGGAAGTTTTACACACATTGATGCCTTCATCAGAATCCACAAACCATTAGAGATGACTGTCACGAAGGTTGACTATCAACTCATGGGAATCATGCTACATGTCATGTGCCCCATGGTGAGTCGACATGTATGCATGGTAACCAACATGCATAGGAGCAGTCCCCACACATTCCAACACGTAACACCCACAAAATGCCTGGCAGCAATCCTCACCCAAAATGACTTTTCCCCATGTCCGTGCATGGAACGCAGATTCAGCACACGTTGCAATACTCATGAGGAATAGCAGTAGGCCAACAATGACACGACCAGATAACATGCGCAAGAACCTGTGAATGACAGACACACAAGAAGTCAGCTAAAAGATTGTGATCCGCATACATGGTCATTTACTCTAAAGGAATAATGTTGTCACCATGCGATTAGAAAAATTAGGGTCTCAGCTAAAATGAGTGGAACGACATCATCACTCGAGTGACACATCAGAACACACATCTAAGTCACTTAGCATACAGTCAGCTGGACACACACATTGCAACACATGCCACACAAGGCTCCAAGCATGCACACTCAGACCCAGTAACTCACCATTATGAGAAGAAGTTGCGTATGCGCTGACTCCGGATATCCTCCTCCTCCTCCTCACTTGCCTTGTGACCAAGCCCTTCATCCTCCATGGGTGGATGTTCCTGCTCATGCTGCTCCAGGATGAGTGGCACTGCCTTCTCCACTGCCATGTTGTGCAGCATGCAGCACACGAGGAAGATTTTGCAGACCTTCGCCGGTGCATATGCGAGGGACCCGCCTGTCTTGTGAAGGCACCGGAATCGGCTCTTCACGAGGCCAAACGTCCTCTCAATCACTCGCCTGGTCTGCCCGTGTGCATTGTTGTACCGGTGATCTGCAGCTGATCTTGGGTTGCGGAGAGGCGTCATCAGCCATGGCATGTTGGGATAGCCAGAGTCCCCTACATGGAAACATCATGTAAAAAAGTGGGTCAGGAGATGGCGTAAGATACAAAGATACCGCAAAACACAGGACAAACAGAGTATACCCACCAACAAGACATGCTCGTTCGTTGTGCAGCCGCAGCATCATTTGTGGCACCCTGCTACGCCTCATGATGTAGGCATCATGTGCTGACCCTGGAAAACGTGCACAGACATGGGAAATCAGCATGTTAGCAAGACACACCACAAGGGCATTTATAGAGTGGTCATGTATACGGTTGCGATAGGCGACCTCCTGTGCCTGTGGTGGTACCAAAGACACATGTGTCCCATCAATGGACCCAATGACATGGGGCATCCCTCCCAGGGCATAGAAATCACCCTTGACAGCTGTCAACTCCTCAGGAGTCAGAAAATGGATGAATTCATCCAGGTGCTCCAACATGGCTGCCAAAACATCATGCAGAACACGGCTGAACATCGTCTGGGACATGCCCCCAACATCAGCTATGATGAATTGAAACGTACCTGTTCGAAAAAAAATTTAGGGCTGCCATCACCTTCATCTTGGGGGTCAGCACAGTAGGATACCTGTGTCGTGGTTGGAGGTGTGGTGCCAGCTTAGCGGTCAAGTCCTTAATCAACTGTTGGGTGAATCTGTAACGGTGTATGCAGTCAGGTTCCCTTATGGCACCCAAGTCTGGCATTGGTCTGGGGACAGGCGGTGCCCTGCAGAAAACTGGAATGAATAACGAACAGTGAGAACATAACAACATCAATGCCAATGAACTGAGCACATGCTCAACTGCTAATACACATCTGCAAAATACTGAGTCTGGTCTGTGCAATACATCCAGGATACGTATGCCAGCCAGGTGATACTCCTACGAAAAGCCAGCTACACCCGTTGATTGTCAAGTCTACATGACATGCCCTGGAATGAGCTGTGGGCCAGTGTCAGTGAACATCCAGAGACATCACAAGAGTGACATACATCCACATATCAGCATTTGAAGGATGTCATCTCATACAGACAGCTGACAGCAAGCTAGACGCACAGATCACATGGAATGTCACATGTACAGATCACACACATTGCAAAGAAGGGGTACACATGAAAACAGAAAACACAGACACGACGCAGATATGTCCTCATGTCAAAATATCAAGTTCGATGCATACAGACACCCGTTACGTGGAAATCCACATGTGGCATGGTGTGCGTAGATGTGTGCCATGCCCATCTACACACAGACACATGTTGGATGCAGCAACAACAGATGCAGTTGACGGAACACCAACAACAAGCTCATGGGAACACATGACACACACATGACATAGTCACATCGGTGCATGCTAGTCGTTAAATGTCAGTTGTTAGTGTCCCTGTCCCTGGCATCAGAGGACACTTGCGGGTGGTGGTGACTATTCCATACCAGTGATGCTGTGCTTGACACGTTTGTACTACATGCACACATGTGCAAAGTGTGAAGGGGAAGTGTGCCACATAGTGCCCCATCACACATGACATGTGTACACAGGTCATCACACATCAATTGTGCAAATACATGAGGAGACATGTGCAATATCACTGCCTGACACACCTAGGCCCTGCACATGTAGGACAGCAATGACAATGATTTGATGTACATCCTTGTGCGAGTCTGAGACCTCCATTTCTTTCGTGTGCGCCTCCTATCAACAGTGTAAGCGTGTGAAACGCACCGTACACACGCTCTGAGGGCGTGTGTATGGTCCGTATAACTAGAGTTGTGTGGCCGTAGGAGCACGCGTGGTACGGACCGTACACGTACGGTCCATATCACTATAGTAGTGGTGCCGTATGAGCACGCGTGGTACGGACCATACACACATACGTGTACTACCAGTGCCTACACGTACGTGTACTACCAGTGCGTGCCCGTATGTGTACTACCAGTGCCTACACGTACGTGTACTACCAGTGCCTACACATACGTGTACTATCAGTGCGTACCCATACATGTACTACCAGTGCCTACACGTACGTGTACGCACTGGTAGTACACGTACCCATATGTACGTGTACTACCAGTGCCTATACGTATGTGTAGGCACTAGTAGTACATGTACGTGTAGGCACTGGTAGTACACATACCCGCACATGTACTACCAGTGCGTACACGTACGTGTCAAACACACTGTGCAACTGGTGCCATAGGTGTACGTGTGAAATGCACCGTAACTGTGTGTGGATTTGAAAATTACATAGGGGACACATAAGGGACAAGCATTAGGCACTAAATGCATGCTGGTTGTCATGGATACAGAGTTTTCAGTTCAAATTTGTCCATCAGGTGTCCTGGAAAAGTCAGTTGGCCACAAAATACAATGTTGCAAAGTGGTTGTTGACTTGACATGATGCTCAAAATTTGAACGATGCAAATGCTGTCACTGGTGTATGTGGAAAGGGATTGGATTAAACGTAAGATGCGAATGAATCTGACCAATCACTATGTACTCGTCCAAATGAATGCCCTTCAGCAAGACAGATATAAGTCAGCCAGAACCCATGAGAGGGCACTTGCCTGCACAACTTTCCTGTTGAGAAAACTGCTGCTGTCTGTGCTTCCTCTGGCATCCATGTCAAGGTCTGTGGAGAGGGCCCAGCCATTCACCCAGGAGGAGAATGCGGCATTGCTGGATATCATCCTCCCACAGTACACCTGCCTGTATGGGAAACCAGGGGAGCAGGTTAGTGCTGACCCCACTAGCTTTGACTGTGCACCTTTTTTGTGACTGTCACTACTGGCATTGTGTCCAGGTGTGACAGACATGCAATGTTGTTTAGAGTGGGTCCCGGGGGGGGGGGAATGGCTTATGTCTCCCATGCAGAGCATGATGTAGTTCATGTGTGCACTCCTCACTTGGATTGTGCGTACTGTGACATTCACTGCATAGTGCATGACACATTCAGCCTGCCTAATCCTTTGTGGCATTTTTTGTCTATAGTCCTGAGGTGATTCAGTGGTCCCCCCGGTGTGACAGGTGACTGTACCCACAGATGTGTGTGAGTTGAGTGGAGCTGTGGTGAGAGTGTCCAAGTGATGTGTACGGCCCGTGGACATTGATGTGTGTGAATGTTCCTTGTCATGTGGGTGAGTGTCTATGTGAAGTGTTGCACCACAGCTGCATGGAGGAGGCAACAGCTCTACCCATCTGATGTGTGAAGTAAGCCGTGCTGTGTGTCTGACACCTGTGACACCCCACAGGCAAGTGGCACATGTGCAGAGTGAGGTTTGTATCCGCTGTTGCCAATGGCATGTGATTGATCTGTGCCTGTGTGTGTCTGTGTACTCTGCTGAGGTTGCGTCAGTGGCCTGGGGCATGTAACTGCTTGGAGGTGCTGTCCATCAGCCTGGTGTTGCTTGGGATGCACAGTGTGTGCCATGATCATGGAGTGTGTCGTACCCCTCATGCCACCTGTGTACTTTATATGCCATGTAGTGCATTGGGGCTTCCACAGAGGCCAATGTCCATATGACAAAGATGCTATTCCTTGGCAGCATCCTATGCCCTGTTCAACATATCAAAGATGTTCAAATGTGTGTCTCTCTGACATGGAGCAGGTGTAGTGATGTTGTCTCACTTTGTCATCCTCACAGGTAACTGCCTACGCGAAGGGGGAGATCTGGAAGCGGGCCGTCAGGGCCGTGAGATCAGTGGAGGGTCGCAGTCGGCGCCTAGCCCAAGTCAGAAAACGGTGGCAGGACATCCGGTGCTGGACCCGGAGGATCGCCCGGGTCCTGCTGAAGGACTCACCTCCATGTCCCCACGGCGGGCGCCGACGCCTCACCCACCAGATGAGGTGTGTCCTGGCAGTGGTCTTCCCTGACATGGATAGGCGGTTACAGGAGATACAGCAGCAAGGAGGGGGTAGGTACATGTGTGTTTGTTGTGTGTCACCAGCTTTTGGAAGTGCTCAGTCGCCTGGATACACTGCCAGGGTTTATATGTGCAGTGCATATCCTGTTCCCCCAAGTCAACTGGTGCTGTTCTTCCTCCCTTCCCCTCCTTGACATGTGTTGCCTGGTCTGTGTGTAATCACTATTGCACATGGTCATCTAGGCTGCCAGTTAATAAAAGTGCACATTGCTTTCTGCATCATGTGTGGGGGTCGTCTGTGACATGTGTTGGTACCTTGCCTGTGCCCTGTCCTGTTCAGTCATTTGGGGGTCCATATTTGTTGGCACTGATGCTGAGTCTCATCATAGGAGTGTGAGGTTTCAAATGAACAGACTTGCAGCATGCATGACCGATGTTGTGGCCTCAGACATGATGTGCATGAGTGGGAGATATGCATAGTGCCGGGACGGTTGCTCATGTTACAGTCAGATCATTCCAGGACCATGGAGCAGTGTGCCCACTACAGTCCCCTGAGTCACCCTTGCCTCGGAATCATGTGTGTCATCCAACACTGTGCCCATTCTCTGTGTGTTCAGCATAGGTTGGCCTGTGTGGCATTGTTCCCTGGCCTCATTTGTATTTATCTGAAGTGTGCTACATGTGTCCACTGGACAGGGGGACCCCATTTGGCTTGTGCATCCTCACACTGGGCAGTGCCTGTGTGTCTATTTACAACTATCTGTTGATGGTTGTTTGTCACAAATATGTGTTGGCAGCCTCACAAGGTGATGTGGAGTACATTTTTGAATTCTTGATGCACATTTTTGTAAACCCTGATTAAGAGGTGTAACTTCTTGATCTGTCTCAATCACATTGTTTCAGGTATGGGGGATTGTGCGGGCGAGGCCTACATATTCAAACCTTATGTCTCCTTGCCAGGTCTGACCTGTGTGTGATAATTGTCTGGACAGACACCCAACATGCAGTGACCCAGTCATGTTGTGCAGGGTTTAATGTTTGTGCTTTGCAGCATGTGTCAAAAGTTTAAATACATGATTCCTGCTCATCCATTTTTGGCACCGGTGTGTGGTCCAGATGCTACGTAGTTATGTCTTAGTGTGCTGACATCTGTGTGGACATTCTTGCTTGCCATGAGGGTGTCTCCTCAGTGCAGGTGTGCCTTATTCCGACACAATTGCATGCCCATTAGCTTATGCATTGTCCTGTGTTTGGACATGTGTGCCACTCCACATGACAGGCAGTGGGTCAGATGTGTTGCCAACTGTGTCGTGATGGTACGGATGGCCATGTGACAGGTGGCATGATTCATGTTGTTAGTCAAGAAGTCTTGTACTTTGTCACTCACTACACTTGTCAACATGTCTTCATGTTTTCAATGCTAGACTTTGATGTTTTGTTGTGAAGGACAATAATGTGCCTGCATGACAGATGTCTCCCAAGGAAGTGCACAAGAAACCACCTTTACACTTTCAGGGGACACGCTGGCACATTTTAAAGAAAGGAAGAGTTCGAATAAGACTGTTTTTCAGATTATACATATCCATGTTCCCACAGTGTGGTGGAATTTGGGTAAGTCCTTGGTTGTTGCTGATACCAACTTACGAGTGTCAAGTCATCCAGACCGCCATGGTGCCATGTATATGTACTTACTGAAACCCCATTTCTTTCTAACAGTGGCTTCTTTGAATAAGGCTGGCAGCTCATACAATGACTGTGTAAATGTAGTTTTGTGTGCACCTCCTTGTGTGACTTCTTTTATACATGCACATGTGTGTTCTGTTCACAAAGTGGCACATTCACACATTCTAAACATGTAGATTGTGTAAAGTGGTGTGATTCCCAAGGGATCACAATGTATTTCATTTGTGTTTCCAAAGTACTTACAGGTCCCTTAGTGTGGGGACACTTCCAGCATTGAGGTCTGTTATTTAGCCATGGGTGCACCAATACTATTTCGTTCATGGTAAACAAGAGGTGGCATGCCTTAATAGTATTGCTGTGCTCAACTGTTCCCAGACACTAGCTTCTCTGTATATTTCGATATCAAGTTATTTGTTGTTGTGTCCTATTTTTCCTTGTTTCCAAGTGGCATGGTGGGTCAACCAACTGGGGAGTGCAGGGCTTACATATGTGCGGACTAATCTAGATGTTACTCATGAGGCATTGCCAGATATGCACTGGGACCTATTTTGTTTGGACTCATGTGTCAGATGTATACAGGTGACTGATTATTTTCTGTATCTTCACCTTGCCCACAGCATCATCGGAGGACACTGAGGGAGACATCTGCACAGACCTGGAGGAGGGATCCAGCACCGGTGCCACCACTGCTGGCGAGTCTGCGGGAGCAAGTGGCACGCAGGGCGAGGGGAGTCAGGCGGAGGACCTGTCTGGTGGCGACACCGACCATGACGCTGACGGGTCCGAGGCTGAACTCCTGGAGGGGGCGGAGGCTGCTACAACACCTGGCAGCAGCACAACATATGTCCCCGCCTCCTCTATTCCCATCACCGCCCTCCCAGTTGCTCCGGTCCCTTCTGTACGTGCAGGGCACCAGCATGTCTCCTTCGTGCCAGGCACCGCACCCCCTGCCCCTGTCACCCCTGCTGCCCTCACTGCAGAGTCTGTGGAAATTCAGCGGCAGTTGCAGGTTGGCCAGACATCGATGCTGAAGGTCCTCCATGGCCACACCAGACTGCTGACACAGATGGTGTCGTTCATGGAGTGCATGTCAGCAGCGATGTCTGACCAACGGATGTTGCTGAGGTCCATGGACTCTTCACTGACGGCAGCAGTGAGTCTCCTGCAGCGCTTTGTCCCCCCCTACCCCAGCCTCATCCACACTTCCCACTCCCATGGGTGTCCCATGAACACCCAGACATTCCCAAGCACGCACCCCACCAGACACAGGTAACACACCAACATGTAAGGGCAAGCACACACCTCCTGGCATGCACACTCAGGGGGATAAAGGCACACCCACTGGGTCTGGGGCACACAGGCATACATGCAGCCACAGTCTGAGTCTGCATGCCTCACTACCCAGTCCCTCCAAAAGCACACCCCTTGGTTCCCCTGTCAGACAGTCAGACAAGGAGAGCTACATGTCTGTGCTGGGCCTCAGCCCCACTGGGTCACCAGCCCGCAAACGGGCAAGGCACTCCCCGGGTAGGGGAGTTGAGTCCCCCTCATGTCCACCCCTCCCCCAGTAGCGCTGCACCCCATCCCTCCGACCCCCCCCTCCTTTGTGCCTGTGGTTTCTTCGGGTGCAGGGGATACTCTGGATGCCCTGGCAGAAGTGTGCAGCGCCAAGCTCACCTCCACCTTTGGCGCTGCCCCACCCCCTGTGGCGGAGGCGTCGGTCACTGCACCCACCACACCTACCCTTACACCTCCTGTCCCTGCGGTGCCTGGTCCTTCCCCACATGATGCCCCCCCCCGTCGACGAACCTGAGGGTTCAAATGTGCAGGCAAGCTAGGGGAGACGCGTGCCCATGTATATAGTGTTCTTGAAAAAAATATTATTTTATGCTGATTAAGGCATTTTCTTTGTACTTTGAACACTATTGCATTTCAGGTATTGATGTTGGTGCTGATGCTCCAGGAGATGGGGTTGGGGTAATGTGTTATGTTTCGGGCAAAGGTTCGTGTCTGATGGTGATGAGGTGGACCATGGGATCTGCGTGCCATCATAAGGTCTCTGCAAAGGATCTTTGGTCGTCTGTGTTATTTGTTTTTTGAGACATTGTACCAAGGAGTGTCCCTTCCTCTGTGGCACCTGACATCTTCCCTGCAGAGAGTTGCACAATTGTTGTGCTGACCTGTGTATACAGTCCCTTTGTTGGTGACGGATCACTTCAACTATGGCCATGCCTGCTCAGCAATGTCTCCGGCTGCATCGTCTGTGCCATCCTTGCTAGTCACTGTACTTGTGTATTGAGTATTTTGCCTTGCCTTCATGGAGAAATTCTCCCTTTTCCGCACTATGCATGTGTGTAATCCCAGCCTAGCACACATATGGTACTTGTTCTGCAGGGTATTTGGGCACCTGACTCACAATAGTGGGCATTGTATCTGTGGGAACTCCACCCTATTCCTTTCCACAAGAGACAACATCTTGGTGGCTATCCCAGCACCTGTACATTCCTATCACACCTGGGATGTGCTTGACAGTGTGTGTTTCCTTTGGCTCTCTTAGTTTAGTAGGCATTGACATGACTTTACAGTCTTGTGGCATGATCTGTGTGTGTGTATTGTGCTGCATCCACCAGGGGTGGGTATGCATGTGTCATTTGTCCTCACACCCACATGTGGTGTGTCATGCAGTGGGGGAAAGACATCCATCCTCATGGAAGTGGGACACTGCTGTCAGTGATGTGTTGTTATGGCACTATCAACATAGTCGAAAATTAGGGATGCGTACATACACCCATGGAGTTGTGGTCATCTGATAATGATGTATACACCCCCATGTCTATGTCCACTGCTGGGAGTGATAGGCACACATCCCTCACTTGTCTCTGTCCACTGCTGGTATTCCTCTGCACCATCCCCTCATATGTCTCTATCCACTGCTGGGAGTGATAGGCACCCACTCCTCACATGTCTCTGTCCACTGCTGGGAGTGATAGGCACCCACCCCCATGTCTCTGTCCTCTGCTGGGAGTGATAGGCACCCACCCCTCACATGTCTCTGTCCACTGCTGGGAGTGATAGGCACCCACCTGAAGAACCAGAACCTTTTGGACCTGGCGGCGCAGGGTACGCCTTAATCTCCTGGGTTTCTCCTGCTCAGCTACACAGAGACACGGGACACTCTGTTAGGCGTTAGAAGATCAGATTTATTAGCTGCAGCTAGTACAGCTGTCCCAGAAGTACACAAGGTAGGTTCTCAGGAGACTGCCACTTCACTCTGTGGCGCACAAACTTTTATACCATATAGATAATATATACATTAACCAAGTATACACCCAGCACATACAAGAAAGAGCCAATAAGGAAAGTTGGAAAACAGGACAGAACCAATAAGAGAGATTTGAAAACAAAAGTGTCAGATGACTCGAAGAAACCTCTCCTCCAACTGTGTTTGTCACCCCTCCCTCAAACTAATTTATTAACGGATTCGTAACAAACATGCAGGTGGCGAGATACGTTTGTGTGTGTTGGAGGACAGTTGTGAAACGAGAGAATGCTAGCAGAGGACAGTGAAGGCCAGACGATAAGATAAAGTCAGGAAAGAATAGTGTGAACCAACAGATAGTTGAGACGGGGATTAGGAAAACCAGACAGGGATTAGTGTACTCGGCCAGACCTAACACCAGCTTTGTAAATAGAGGCAGAAGGACCATTTCGACACGAAGCTGCAGAAAAAGCAGAATAGACTTTGTTCGCCGTGCTGCCTGAGTGATGGCAATACAAAATGGCGGCAGAGCACAAAATGGCGGGTCGACTCGATCGCGATCGGAAATCGAAGTTCCTCACACCCCTCACATGTCTCTGTCCACTGCTGGGAGTGATAGGCACCCACCCCTCACATGTCTCTGTCCACTGCTGGTATTCCTCTGCACCCACCCCTCACATGTCTCTGTCCACTGCTGGTATTCCCCTGCAACCACCCCTCACGTGTCTCTGTCCACTGCTGGGAGTGATAGGCACCCACCCCTCACATGTGTCTGTCCACTGCTGGGAGTGATAGGCACCCACCCCCATGTGTCTGTCCACTGCTGGGAGTGATAAGCACCCACCCCCATGTCTCTGTCCACTGCTGGAAGTGATAGGCACCCACCCCTCACATGTCTTTGTCCACTGCTGGGAGTGATAGGCACCCACCCCTCACATGTCTCTGTCCACTGCTGGGAGTGATAGGCACCCACTCCTCACATGTCTCTGTCCACTGCTGGGAGTGATAGGCACCCACCCCCATGTCTCTGTCCACTGCTGGGAGTGATAGGCACCAACCCCTCACATGTCTTTGTCCACTGCTGGGAGTGATAGGCACCCACCCCTCACATGTCTCTGTCCACTGCTTTGAGTGATAGGTACCCACCCCTCACATGTCTCTGTCCACTGCTGGGAGTGATAGGCACCCACCCCCATGTCTCTGTCCACTGCTGGAAGTGATAGGCACCCACCCCTCACATGTCTCTGCCCACTTCTGGGAGTGATAGGCACACACCCCCATGTCTCTGTCCACTACTGGGAGTGATAGGCACCCACCCCTCACATGTCTCTGTCCACTGCTGGTATTCCTCTGCACCCACTCCTCACATGTCTTTGTCCACTGCTGGGAATCCTAGGCAGCCATGCACCCACCCACCCGCACCCTTGGTGCAGTACTCTGCTGTCCTGGGCATACACACACCCCAATATACTGGTTACACTGCTGCACCAGGCCCTAAGCCAACATTTGTGGCGTGTGTACGCCTTGTATCACAAATGTACTGGTGCCCTAGGGGTACGGGTGATGCGGTCTGTACCCCCGCATTCATAGGTTGGGTACGGTCCATACGACGCGTACCCCTATGTCACCACTACAATGGTGGTACGGACTGTACCCACGGACTCAGAGCGTGTGTACGGTCCATACCACCATTGTAGTGGTGATGTAGGGGTACGCGTGGTACGGACCATACCCACGCTCTGAGGGCGTGGGTACGGTCCGTATCACGCGTACCCCTACATCAGCACTACAATGGTGGAACGGACCGTACCCATGCCCTCAGAGCGTGGATACGGTCCGTACCACCATTGTAGTGGTGATGTAGGGGTACGCGTGGTAGGGACCATACCCACGCTCTGAGGGCGTGGGTACGGTCCGTACCACCATTGTAGTGGTGATGTAGGGGTACGCGTGGTAGGGACCATACCCACGCTCTGAGGGCGTGGGTAAGG
Organism: Triturus cristatus; assembly: GCF_964204655.1. NCBI lineage: Eukaryota > Metazoa > Chordata > Amphibia > Caudata > Salamandridae > Triturus > Triturus cristatus. Next base: position 256,174,630 of record NC_140593.1, on the reverse strand, counting down.
TCCGTACCACCATTGTAGTGGTGATGTAGGGGTACGCGTGGTATGGACCGTACCCACGCTCTGAGGGCGTGGGTACGGTCCGTACCACGCGTACCCCTACATCACCACTACAATGGTGGAACGGACCATATCCACGCCCTCAGAGCGTGGGTACGGTCCATCCCACCATTGTAGTGGTGACGGGTACGTGTACACGTCCACTTCCATTGTTGCGGTATGCTGGGATTGGTGGACACGCCCCCCGAAGTGACCAGACCCTGGAGGTAATGTATGTACAGAATATAGTATTTTTTACATTGGGTAGGGGTTATATTTCCTGCCCCTCACCCCCCCTTTGCCCCTGGGTGTTGTTCTAACCTTCTGCTGCGTGCGCGGAGGTTTCGGTGCACCAGGTCGGAGGCTAGGAGGGCCGGGATGACACGTAGGATGGGGTCCATCGCTGTCCGTCTCGTACCGGTGCTCCTTCTTCATGTCGTCCTCAATTTCCCGGGAGTTTTTGGCTGCCGTAAAAAATTAGCCGTGCGGAGTGACGTAGGCACGAATCGTACTTGCTGGTCCGTAAAACGCTGCCTGACTCCGTCCGGACGTCACGTACGCGCTGTCCCAGGTCAGAATTGTGGGTATTTTTTAGCCGCACGTAGTTTTTTACGAATCATACGGAAATGGTATTTCTGTACGAATCGTACTTGCTGCTTTGTAAAGAGGATTTCCTGGGTACGAGTCGTACGGAGAATACGCTCCGTACGACCATTCGTACCCGGGTTTTACAGGATCGGAATCGGCACCATAATGTGCAAAAGCAACTTACTAAATTATATGTGAATGGTAGTGATATATAAAATATTATTTATGAGTACCCTATACCTACATAAAATAATTGTAATCATATTGAAGTAATATTAATCTGTTTAACTGAAAGATTAATGCATTATTCTCTGTAACACAAGATTCATATTCTAGCAAAATTTCATCGTGTATGAGCTGTATTTCATGAAGGCCTCAACTTTGCTCCCTTTCCTAATATGGACTTGTGAAGGAATGGTCTGAAGCCTATTGGAATCTTTCGTAAAGTTACCACTTGTGTCTTAACTTTCAATCGCCTCCTTTGACATTTTTAGCTTACTTGATTATACTCGCAACAAAAGTGTTACTTCCCTGAGCAAATGCTTGAGAATGGACTGACAAAAGATGAGAGCCTGAAATTGCCTACTTTCTAAATGCTCCAATGATCGTATGACTAAACTACAATGGATCTAAGGAAATTATGAGTAATGGATTACTTCATTCATCAGGATCTGTATACTTTTTACTTCCTACACCATGTCATCCTATCGAGAGCGACCAATGGGACAGAGTGGTCTGACAAATTTGGTGATGTCAAGGGGGGTAAACCTTGAATCAATGGAGTATAATGCCTCAGATTTTGGCACTAATGGGCAGCAGCATTTTACCCATTTTGTGGTATAGAGGCTGATGATTTGGACTTTCATGAACAATGTAAACTGTGACAAAACACTGCGATCTGCTGCCGGCTGGTATGCTAGAGTGGAGGAACCTTTTCAGCTGAAAGGGTTCACATCAGAGCAGCAGTGGCATTGACACTGCAGTGTTGGATAAGTCAGATATTCTGCCTTTATGAACAGGAACTGGTCATTCAGAATTTACGGAACACTCATAAAGGGTTGGTATGAGATGCAACTGATTTCACCTGTCGATCAACTTTTCTTAAGATAGCAATCTCCATCTGCTGAGAAAGATCATACTCCTTATATTTTGGATCTCGCAGAGTTTGGAAATGCTTATTAAACCTTATCTAATTTGAATTTATGGTTGTATGCTATTCATTTGAAACTTAAATAGAAATACTAAACTAAGAAAATATACTTTGCTGATTCAGACTCATTATTTGTTTGTGGCTAACTCTTTTTAGTTTGGCGGCTTCATCAGAAACAGATGTGGGATTAATTAAGAGTTACATATAATATTGTATGTTAGCAATTATCTTTTTCCCTGACCTCATGTGATAATTGATCATCCTCTAAGTATTCTAGTCCCTTCCGGCACAGAACGAGATCCATTGGAGACTGTAGAGATCTGGTATGTTAGGGTTAATTTGGGAAAGGAGAAATTAGACAAATGATAATTAAATTTTAAGGGGGCCCAACACGTTAACGCTACAATAGATACATTGTAATTTGTGCACTCAGTTGAACAAAGAGTCATCAGGATCATGTATTGCCAATTGCAATCTTCATGTCAGATTCAAAGAGATTTAAACATTGTGGAATTGCAACATTTAAAGGGACCTTGTGTGTTTTAAAAATTACTCCATGTAAATGGTAACTTGATCGGTCCTCGGGACATGATGTAAAATATTGGTTTTCTAATGAGTGTGTTTTAAATCGCAGCACAGTTTATAAAAGATGAGGCGGGCTCATTAGCAGCCACTTTCGAGCTACATGTCAAATTTTACAAAATGTCTTTACCATTTTTGCAGCTCCTCTTGTGGAAACCATGATACTAAGGTTGCTTAAAAAAACCTTTCTTAAGCTGTGACTAATGCTTTTTGTGCAAGTCACATGTAGTGTCTTGACTTACTTGTTAAAGGATTCCTACGTCTCCTGCGTGGACAGGCTACACCATGAGATTCCACATCCTCGAGCCATTAAGCTAATTTGAAGCACCATACCTTTTTTAACCTTTCAGCATGACTTCTGCTCATTTATTTTCATTTGTCAAGGAGTGCCATTACAAATTCCTTTCATGAATATTGGGCCTTGTAAAGAAGTTCAGCTTTTAAAGGCTTGTATTTAAATATATGCGGACTTTAAATGAGAGTGTAGTCTCAAAAATAGTAAAGGCAATCTCTTATTCATCACAAAATTCACCAAAGGGCCAAGTGAAAGGCATTCTGGATCATGAAGATTAATTTTAATTTTTTTTGAAAATGAGGCATTAGTTGTGTGGCCTGCACAAGTAGTGTGTCTACATTTGTTCTCCACTGGGAACCAAACACCCCATTGTAGCGCTTGACTGTCATTGGGTAGCGTTGCAGAGCAGTCCATGGTCTACAAAAGGGAGGTGATGTGGGCCAGTAATCATTCCAGTCCATGCTTTTTCTTTAGAAAAAGGAAAATTGCAGTTATTACCCACACACTACTCAATACTATGCAACAATTTACAAAGATACACAAGTACATGGAATTACTTTTAGAAAGCATTGCATAATCACTCTTAACCCCTCCCAAAGGATCGGGCCTAGTACCACAACTCACATGTCAAAACATGATCTTGTCCTTAAATGACATAGGTTGAACATAACTAGGTGTAAGAGCACTTAAGCCTGGCACCAAAGAGAGTGTCTGTCCAATTGTTTATGTCAACACACATTTCACCTAGGAATAAATGCAATATTTAAATATAAACATGACAGAGGACCTAATACTGACAATAAAGCATGCAACCTTTAATCACGAGTGGCTGTCTGTCCCATTATTTAAATACAGTATTAGCAAGAATCAATGTCTTAGCATGTCTGGGAGTACAGTGTACTCATCATAACTTTTAGGAAGAATATTGCAATTTTATCTCAGCCCATAAAGAGCATCAAATTCATAATTACAACCCTATGCAATTATAGACTTCAGCATATATTTCATTCAATATACATTACTGCACTTTTGATGTAATCCCTTTTGTAAATACACAAGTTTGTAGTTACCAACTCACCACTAGATGATGTCAATCTGAAATTTTCCATTGAACACTGGAATACTTAAATCACATTGGAATCTAAGGGGGGATATCATTTGAGAGTCCCAACCAACTTAAGGTGGAACTCTGGCACTTCCTTTGTGGGGAAGACTGTGCTGCTCTTGCAGCTTCCCCCACACTTTTGTAATTACTTGGTGGTGACCCCATCCTCTGGGTGTCTGGTACCACCCGAATGATCAGACACCATGTTGGAGAGCACCTTGAGGAGCCCATCGCAGGCTGCTGCTCATTTCTGGTCTGCCTGCTCCTGTGGGCACATGCGTGTGCTGCTGCAGTCTTGCTGGTCACGTGGGAGAGTGCGACGGTGCTCCCGCTTCCTCCATCTTCATCGCTGGAGCCAAGCAATGGGGTCCTGGGCCCACCTGCAGCTTTGTGGGGAGTCTAACTGCGCTCCCTGTCTTTCTTTCCTTGCAGGGGCCCAGTAATAGGGTACTACGTCCCACTGCTCCTGTGGAGGGACACAACAGTGCCGGATTTCTCCCCAGTGCCCAGAAATGGGGATTTTTCTTTTTCTCAAGGAGGCTTTCACATGGAGTGAAGCAAGCTCTTTTCATTGAATTTTTTTGTAGTTTTCAAGGATAATCAGGTTTGTTTTATTTTTCAACCAGATTTTCAGCATGGAGGAAGTAGTATTGTTTCTGTGAACAATTGCGTCTAATCCATAAGAACTGTCCATATGGCAAATTATCTCTCTGAATATTTCAGGAACCATGAGACCTATATACTTCATTTTGGTGTCAAAACATAGGTTTTGGTGGTCAAGTAGTCTTATAAAAACAAGAAATAACTCCTCAGAACAACCCTTCTGCCATTTTCCAAAAAGGTGGCTTTAATAGAGGAAGAAGAGACATATAGAAATGAAACAAATAATAATGGGTTTTAATCTTTTTATGTATACACCAAACAATGTTTTTGATCTGAATATGAAAAAATAAATATTGTTTAGCACTCCTGTTATATATGTCTCATGGTTCCTGAAATATACATCATCACTGCAACACATCCCAAAAAAATTAAAAACGAATCCAATTTTTTTTTGGCTCGGATCAGCAATGTCTACCCAAGCTAAATGACTTCTCTAATGATACAAAAACACAAATATAGAAATGAAAATCTCTGGATTTTTATTTTTACCGAGGTATATAGGGGGCCGGGAATATTACAGTTATATGTTATTGTAGAACTCTTCCATTTACAGCAAAACGCCATGAACATATAGACACAATTTATTATTCTTAGGTGTTCATAAAACAGAACATTTACAATATCGCATACCCCATACATTTGCAATGGTCTAGAAACCACAGGTTTCAACTATGCCTCGTGACCCAGCCCCTCAGTCACTTAACCAGCACCAGCCAACGATACATGTTGCCCCTGCGGGTGATACTTTAATTATATTATCGAGACCACCTAAAGCGGAAGGAAATAGTTATTCAGTTTCATCCATCCAGATTAGGCTTTCAGGCACCCAGAGGCACCTTGCCCAGTGTGTGATCACTATCCCCCAGTAGGTAAAAGACTGAGACACCGGAAACTGATGCACTTTCCAAATTGGAGGAATGTTTCCCCTCCTGCGCAGGTGTGAGCTGCAGTTGCTCAAGGCAGCCAGCCGTGGGTTCCCACAAGGCACCACGAGACCCCTCAGGTACAGTCACACTATTCTCCACAACAGACTACCTTGTGGTGTGGGTTAGGGGAGAGGTAGCCAGTGGCATTGGATGGAGGACACAATGTCAGGCACTGTCGTCCTCCCAACCTGGAAGTCGGAGATAGTCTAGGCTTCCTGATCAAGTCTTGCGGACTTGGCAAATGCCCACCAACACCCCTCAGACACCACATACTACGGAGGGCAAGCCAGCACAGATTTCTAGTTGCCAAACCGAGTTCCTCGGACTCAGCATACTTCCCCCACACTCCTCAAACTCCTCTGGCACCCCAGGTGGGCCGCTGATCTTTACAAGAACATTCCTCTGCACAGTGTGATTACAACGTATGTCAGGATGTTCCTTGTCCCAAAGAACGATCACTTCCATCCCTTATCACAGAGCACCCTGTGTGGTCCTTACAAACTCATGGAAATTGGGAGAACCTTTCTGTCCCTGGGATCTCGAGGACAGGAGGCCAGCCAACTGGCCCTTGGAGAGTGCTTAGGGACCCAGGCTATGACATTTGGCAATAGGTTGCAGGCCAGCAACTTCCAGGCAAAATCCACAAAGTCATAGTCCCCATCCTGGAGCATGACAGTCCCCAGGCCACAATGTCTGTGGATAATCCAATTGTAGTCCCTCCTGCCCCAGTAGTTCCTCTTGTTGATGTCCCAGCATTGAAACAGAGTAGTATGGTTCTAATCTCAAAAGCGTCTCTAACTCTTGAGGGTAGAGTCCCAGTAGTTATACCCACAATGGCCTTTGGCGATGAGATCAGTTCAAAAAGCCACCTTTGAAATGCAGGACCATCTCTAAAGTTTGTCCTGTCTGCTATCCTACCCCAGGAGGGTTGATCAATAACTTCAGTGGGGTCAAGACCCTGCCCTTTGGAATGTAGGTGCCAATTCCACCCCCATGTATCCATCCCAGGAAGGCCCCTCGGAGGTCTGCAGTTTCCCTTGAACCACAAGTTTCTGGCCTTCTATCAATAATGCACAGATGTAGCTGCCCCCCACCCCCAGCACCCAGATGTGGAATGGAGACAAGCTGACAGGCACACAGAGCCACAAACACAGAAATGCCCACTTTCCCAAAGTGGTATTTCCACATTAGTAATGCTGAATCCACTCACAACACCAAAGAGGATTTGCCATTACTAACTCATCAATATCAAAAACTAGCCTTACAATCTTTTGCACATATAAAATACAACTCAATAGCCTTTCCACAGATCCCTCATGTCAATCCAATGTGAGAATCAGGCCCTACTGTATCGAACACACCATCCTGTGCCAATCACTACCAGTGTATGTAGAGCACACACGCACATGCCCTAACTCATCCCGACACCGCACCATGCCCCCAGGGAGTACTCCAATGTAGCGAGAGACATGCAGAACCTTAGCAAGTAGCTTTTTAAATGCCAAGTTGAGTAACAGTAACCTGTACAGACAGGCCCTGTCATGGCAAACCTGTGGCACTTTTGAAGAGTTACCTCCGTGGGTGACTCAACCAGTGCTGCAGGCCCACGAGGAGCATTTGAGTTACATGCCGTAGGTATATGTCTTACCCCTAGAAAAGGGACTTATAGCTAACTCAAATCAGCCAATCATGTATACACTAATCACCAGTATGTAAAGGACAAGCACATTGCTTTTGCACTGAATGGCAGTGTCGAAAGTGCTCAAAGTAGAGGGAAAGCACCCTAAAAAGGGTCATTTCCAACAGATGGTATCATCTTTTTATAAGTTTTTTAGGGCTGCTTGTTGCTCCTTAGTCATATTGTTTTTGATAACCTCTTTCTTGATTTCTAGTTGGTTAATGGCTGAAAAGACTGTCTGCTCAAACGCAGGTAGTTCTTTTGGAATCAAATTGAGAGGGGGCAGAATGTAGATTTCTTTCTCAGTCCTGAGGGTTTTTCTATGTGTTGGAGATCATTGTTTCCAAAAAATACTTTCTAACATTTTTCGGAAAAATTCCAATGCCTCTTTCAGGCGAACAAAGTCAGTTGATCTTGCAGACACAAAAGACAAGCTGTTTTCCAGAACACTTTGCTCAATGTCTATGAGATTTCTTTTAGACAAATTGAAAATTGGTGATTTTATTGATATTGGCAGAGCTGCCATCGAGTCCGTATTTCCCATGGTTGATTGATTGTTTTTTTTTGCCTCTTCCTCTGTACTGACCTCCCCCCAAAAAAGTCAGCTGTTTTTTGCATTAAGGTTTTGATTCGAGGGTCCCTCTCCAAGGAGTGACCTGTAGGTTCTGATTATGAAGTTTCAGAAAAAGTAATTAATTTTTGTTTGGACCTTCCTCTTGAGGCAGGTCAAATATAAATGTCATGTTTTAGGTAGGGATACACTGTTTCCAAGCTGAATGATTTCTTATCTCTCTCAAATTTAATGTTTTTAAAAAATGTTGGAAAAGTCCTTAAATTTGATGATTTTCTTCTCAATGTTATACAAGAAGTGAGTTTCATGCAGTGGTGGTTTAAAAAGTTGTCTGAGCCACACAATTGGTATATGGTTTCAGAGTTTATGACATGGTGTGCTAAGCAACCTATTTGTTAATAAAGCCATCAAAGTGTTCTTTACAAATCAGACCCAACTTTTTGGGCACCAGTCCTTATGGCACTCATGAATGCTGCCGTAGGGACAGGTTGCCCTGAATCATTGGCTATTTCTACGATAGTGCCGATCTTTAAAAAGGGCAAATGAGATAGTACTCACTGCTATAGACCTATCTCACTGCTGGATTCGTAGTAAAGGTGGTAGGTCGAGTACTCCTGGAAAGGCTATCTAGTTGGGCAGCGGAACATCCTATCCTATAGGATGTTCAATATAGGTTTCGCCCTGGGTGGTCCACTGTGACCCAGTGCCTTAATCTATCCATGATCTTGAACAAATATACAGTGGCCTGCCCCAGAACCATTTACCTAGCTTTCATGGACCTGTCATCCACGTTTAATTTCGTGAATAGGGCTCAATTTTGGCAGGCCATGGTGGCTATGGGGGTGGATGGCAATATTGTCTACTTTTTGGAAGACCTCCACCAATCAACCAAGGCGCATGTTAGATTCTCCCCAGATCTAAGAGCTTCTCGTAAAGTTGCAATATGATGAGGAGTACGCCAAGGGTGTATTTTAGCCCCCTTTTTGTTTAATTTGTATATTAATGATTTAGACAAAGTTTTAACAAAGACAATGGTAGATTATCTTCAGGTAGGCAGACGTGGTCTGCCTGTTTTATTATATGCAGACGATGCTGTACTTTTATCCGGGACCGCAAGGGTGTTACAAACATTGCTCAACTCTTTTTCCTCCTTTATGGTAAACTTGGACTTGTCAATAAACTATTCTAAAACATATGGGATGCAGGTGGTACTTCGCCCGAAAAAGCCTTTTTTAAATTTATGGTTGTATCTGCTCAAGTTTCTCGAACTGACATTTTTTCGTATTTGGGGGTCCTCATGGATGATCAAATGAACTGGGGCCCATCAAAACAGAGGAAAAGGGGAGACCTGGTGTGTGCAATTACGGCTGTTTTAAACTTTGCTTCCAAATTAGGCAGCAGACTGATTGCTGCACTTTTAAAGATATACCAGGCCAAGAGTGTCGCTAAAGCCGCTTACTGCAGCAAAATATGGGGTTATGTTCCCACAAATGAGTTATAAGTAGTTGAGAACTGTGACAAAGTGCCCTCTTTATTGCATGGTATGCCCCCACTTTTTGCTGAATTGCTGATGGTCTTTGACTGAGTGTGCCCTGGGCTCCGGCTAATCAGGTACCCAGGGCCTATGTTCCTTCCCTAAAACTTCATTGAATCCTAAACCCAATTGGCATCTCTGGCCACATGTCAGCCCCTGGTAAATGGTACCACAGGCACCCAGGGCACTGTGACCAGAGAAGGCCTCTAAGGGCTGCAGCACTTATTGTGCCACCCTCAGAGGCCCTGTACCCTGACACTCACACACTGCCTTTGCAGACTGAGTGCATTGGTGTAGAACAAAGTGAAGAGTTGACATGGCACACATCCTTGTGTGCCATGCCCACAAACCACTGCCCTGGCATACATCAGTCACCCCTCTAGATGGTTGCTCTATGCCAGTGGTCAGGGTACAGGTGCATGAGCCCTGTACCCTTACAGTGCCCAAATCCATTCCTGGGCACGGTAAGTGCAGTGCTGCCATTAAAGAGTATATGGTGCTGGGAGTTTGTCATTATGAACTACACAGCACCATAATGGCTACACTGAAGACTGGGAAGTTTGGAATCAAACTTCTCAGCACATCAAACCCACACTGATGCCAGTGTGGGATTTAATGTAAAATGCACAAAAGAGGGCATCTTAGAGATGCCCCCTGAAATTCGACCAATTCCTAGTGACCTGACTGAGTGGCTGCTTAGACTGCCACCACCAGACATGTTTCTGGACCACTGGGTCGACAGCTTTCTGCTCTCAGGGGCCTGAAACAATGCACATCCTGGGACGAGGTGCCAAGCCTCCTCCCCCAGGATGGGCAGGTTTCAGGAAGGAGAAGCTTCAAAGGCATGCCGCCTTTGTGAGCCTCTCCAGACCATTTGCAGCTTTCAGAAAAACAAGTGAGGAAGAGAGGTGTGCCCGCCTCTGCCAACTCCCCCCTAAGGTGGGGGAGGCGAGGTGATGCACAACCTCGAGTCCCCGCCATCTTGAGGATGGGGGAACCCAGCCAACCAGGGACAGGCTCCTGACTCCCTCCCACTGGAGAATGGCAGAATAGAGGGTGTACCCACCCCAGGGAAGGGACCCATTGGTCCCTGCCCTTTACCTACCTGTAACACCCCTAAATTTAATATTTAGGGGTACCCTGATCCCTCCTTCCTCAGATCCAGCAACAACAAGAAAAGAAGATGAAAAGAAGGACAAAGAGCCGTGCAGAGCTAACAAGAGGACGACGTCCACTGACTTGGCCCTAGCCCTGGAGGCCTGTCTCCCCTCGAACCTGCTCCTGCGAAATCCTGGCGTGTCCAGCAGCCAGCAAGCTTCCAAACCCTGGAGAACCTGCCTGTCTTCACTTTCCAGACTGTTTCTCCCGTGAACATCAGCCAGGAACAGTGAATCCAGCCCACTCTGCACCCGTGGAACCCAGCCCGAGCTCGAGTGGAATAACACAACAAGGAGGTCCCCCCGGCGATCCTGACCCAAGATTCGGTGACCCCTGACCTACCTCAAGCCTCCTGACTAATAACAATTACAAAATGTTCTTTGAGGAGTCATTCACATAAACAATTCAATATTTATATTGTCACATATGTGAACAAATTAAATCAGGGAAATTTCCAAAACAAATGTTATAATTTTTATATTGTGTATGGTTTGAATTTAAGCAAACTGTCAATACAAAATCTTAAAACCATGAGAAAGATATAAATACATTCAGTTTCTCATGTACGGCAACAGTTGCACTACTACCTCAGTTGTAAAGCTAATAGTAGTGTTAAGACACCCTTTTGATAAAACCTCGCTATGGATAGTACCTTGACTGAACCATACATTGTGATCAATTAATCGTTTGCATTCATTTCATTGTTCACCAACAATCACAATTTACAACAAAAAAGGGTGTTATTGCGTCAACGTTTCGGTCCCTAAATGGCCACCAAGGTCCACGAGACCATCTTCAGGACGATATGTTGCACCATGAATTCAATGAAAGATTTCACAGGTATATGTATATATATTTATAGGGGGCCACGGGTCTTAACCAGGACCCAATAGTGGAGCCCGATTTGTGGATTGAGCAGTGCACCTCCCTTGGGGTTTAAGGTGAACTTGCGATGGCATCTATCATAAGAGGCATCCATCTGTGGATCTAAATGGACTACAAATCCCAGAACACCGTGACATACATGCTCATTCAGAGCAGCTGCATATCAGCGTATGATTGGGTACAAATGAGGGGGTGTGGCCCGACTGCCTCTTTCAACCTATATGCCTTTGAAGAAGTTGCTTAACGAAATGCGTCAGGCTTTTGGTTGTGTGCCGGTGAGAATACCGAGGAAAGCTGCCTGTATACCAATAAAGCTATGGAAAGGGGACAAGCTAAACCGCGTTCGAGTGCTGCTTGAAGTATGGTCACCCCTATGAGCCTGGATTTAAAACGCGGCGGTCCAGTCGCGAAGCAAGCACCACCCCGGGACTAGGGGGCCACGGGTCTTAACCAGGACCCAATAGTGGAGCGCGATTTGTGGATTGAGCAGTGCACCTCCCTTGGGGCTTAAGGCGAACTTGCGATGGCATCTATCATAAGAGGCATCCATCTGTGGATCTAAACAGACTACAAATCCCAGAACACCGTGACATACATGCTCATTCAGAGCAGCTGCATATCAGCGTATGATTGGGTACAAATGAGGGGGTGTGGCCCGACTGCCTCTTTCAACCTATATGCCTTTGAAGAAGTTGCTTAACGAAACGCGTCAGGCTTTTGGTTGTGTGCCGGTGAGAATACCGAGGAAAGCTGCCTGTATACCAATAAAGCTATGGAAAGGGGACAAGCTAAACCGCGTTTGAGTGCTGCATGAAGTATGGTCACCCCTATGAGCCTGGATTTAAAACGCGGCGGTCCAGTCGCGAAGCAAGCACCACCCCGGGACTAGGGGGCAACGGGTCTTAACCAGGACCCAATAGTGGAGCGCGATTTGTGGATTGAGCAGTGCACCTCCCTTGGGGCTTAAGGCGAACTTGCGATGGCATCTATCATAAGAGGCATCCATCTGTGGATCTAAACGGACTACAAATCCCAGAACACCGTGACATACATACTCATTCAGAGCAGCTGCATATCAGCGTATGATTGGGTACAAATGAGGGGGTGTGGCCCGACTGCCTCTTTCAACCTATATGCCTTTGAAGAAGTTGCTTAACGAAACGCGTCAGGCTTTTGGTTGTGTGCCGGTGAGAATACCGAGGAAAGCTGCCTGTATACCAATAAAGCTATGGAAAGGGGACAAGCTAAACCGCGTTCGAGTGCTGCTTGAAGTATGGTCAACCCTATGAGCCTGGATTTAAAACGCGGCGGTCAAGTCGCCAAGCAAGCACCACCCCGAGACTAGGGGGCCACGGGTCTTAACCAGGACCCAATAGTGGAGCGCGATTTGTGGATTGAGCAGTGCACCTCCCTTGGGGCTTAAGGCGAACTTGCGATGGCATCTATCATAGGAGGCATCCATCTGTGGATCTAAACGGACTACAAATCCCAGAACACCGTGACATACATGCTCATTCAGAGCAGCTGCATATCAGCGTATGATTGGGTACAAATGAGGGGGTGTGGCCCGACTGCCTCTTTCAACCTATATGCCTTTGAAGAAGTTGCTTAACGAAACGCGTCAGGCTTTTGGTTGTGTGCCGATGAGAATACCGAGGAAAGCTGCCTGTATACCAATAAAGCTATGGAAAGGGGACAAGCTAAACCGCGTTCGAGTGCTGCTTGAAGTATGGTCACCCCTATGAGCCTGGATTTAAAATGCAGCGGTCCAGTCGCGAAGCAAGCACCACCCCGGAACTCGGGGGCCACGGGTCTTAACCAGGACCCAATAGTGGAGCGCGATTTGTGGATTGAGCAGTGCACCTCCCTTGGGGCTTAAGGCGAACTTGCGATGGCATCTATCATAAGAGGCATCCATCTGTGGATCTAAACGGACTACAAATCCCAGAACACCGTGACATACATGCTCCTTCAGAGCAGCTGCATATCAGCGTATGATTGGGTACAAATGAGGGGGTGTGGCCCGACTGCCTCTTTCAACCTATATGCCTTTGAAGAAGTTGCTTAACGAAACGCGTCAGGCTTTTGGTTGTGTGCCAGTGAGAATACCGAGGAAAGCTGCCTGTATACCAATAAAGCTATGGAAAGGGGACAAGCTAAACAACGTTCAAGTGCTGCTTGAAGTATGGTCACCCCTATGAGCCTGGATTTAAAACGCGGCGGTCCAGTCGCGAAGCAAGCACCACCCCGGGACTAGGGGGCCACGGGTCTTAACCAGGACCCAATAGTGGAGCGCGATTTGTGGATTGAGCAGTGCTCCTCCCTTGGGGCTTAAGGCGAACTTGTGATGGCATCTATCATAAGAGGCATCCATCTGTGGATATAAACGGACTACAAATCCCAGAACACCGTGACATACATGCTCATTCAGAGCAGCTGCATATCAGCGTATGATTGGGTACAAATGAGGGGGTGTGGCCCGACTGCCTCTTTCAACCTATATGCCTTTGAAGAAGTTGCTTAACGAAACGCGTCAGGCTTTTGGTTGTGTGCCGGTGAGAATACCGAGGAAAGCTGCCTGTATACCAATAAAGCTATGGAAAGGGGACAAGCTAAACCGCGTTCGAGTGCTGCTTGAAGTATGGTCACCCCTATGAGCCTGGATTTAAAACGCGGCGGTCCAGTCACGAAGCAAGCACCACCCCGGGACTAGGGGGCCACGGGTCTTAACCAGGACCCAATAGTGGAGCGCGATTTGTGGATTGAGCAGTGCACCTCCCTTGGGGCTTAAGGCGAACTTGCGATGGCATCTATCATAAGAGGCATCCATCTGTGGATATAAACGGACTACAAATCCCAGAACACTGTGACATACATGCTCATTCAGAGCAGCTACATATCAGCGTATGATTGGGTACAAATGAAGGGGTGTGGCCCGACTGCCTCTTTCAACCTATATGCCTTTGAAGAAGTTGCTTAACGAAACGCGTCAGGCTTTTGGTTGTGTGCCGGTGAGAATACCGAGGAAAGCTGCCTGTATACCAATAAAGCTATGGAAAGGGGACAAGCTAAACCGCGTTCAAGTGCTGCTTGAAGTATGGTCACCCCTATGAGCCTGGATTTAAAACACGGCGGTCCAGTCGCGAAGCAAGCACCACCCCGGTACTAGGGGGCCACGGGTCTTAACCAGGACCCAATAGTGGAGCGCGATTTGTGGATTGAGCAGTGCACCTCCCTTGGGGCTTAAGGCGAACTTGCGATGGCATCTATCATAAGAGGCATCCATCTGTGGATCTAAACGGACTACAAATCCCAGAACACCGTGACATACATGCTCATTCAGAGCAGCTGCATATCAGCGTATGATTGGGTACAAATGAGGGGGTGTGGCCCGACTGCCTCTTTCAACCTATATGCCTTTGAAGAAGTTGCTTAACGAAACGCGTCAGGCTTTTGGTTGTGTGCCGGTGAGAATACCGAGGAAAGCTGCCTGTATACCAATAAAGCTATGGAAAGGGGACAAGCTAAACCGTGTTCGAGTGCTGCTTGAAGTATGGTCACCCCTATGAGCCTGGATTTAAAACGCGGCGGTCCAGTCGCGAAGCAAGCACCACCCCGGGACTAGGGGGCCACGGGTCTTAACCAGGACCCAATAGTGGAGCGCGATTTGTGGATTGAGCAGTGCACCTCCCTTGGGGCTTAAGGCGAACTTGCGATGGCATCTATCATAATAGGCATCCATCTGTGGATCTAAACGGACTACAAATCCCAGAACACCGTGACATACATGCTCATTCAGAGCAGCTGCATATCAGCGTATGATTGGGTACAAATGAGGGGGTGTGGCCCGACTGCCTCTTTCAACCTATATGCCTTTGAAGAAGTTGCTTAACGAAACGCGTCAGGCTTTTGGTTGTGTGCCGGTGAGAATACCGAGGAAAGCTGCCTGTATACCAATAAAGCTATGGAAAGGGGACAAGCTAAACCGCTTTCGAGTGCTGCTTGAAGTATGGTCACCCCTATGAGCCTGGATTTAAAACGCGGCGGTCCAGTCGCGAAGCAAGCACCACCCCGGGACTAGGGGGCCACGGGTCTTAACCAGGACCCAATAGTGGAGCGCGATTTGTGGATTGAGCAGTGCACCTCCCTTGGGGCTTAAGGCGAACTTGCAATGGCATCTATCATAAGAGGCATCCATCTGTGGATCTAAACGGACTACAAATCCCAGAACACCGTGACATACATGCTCATTCAGAGCAGCTGCATATCAGTGTATGATTGGGTACAAATGAGGGGGTGTGGCCCGACTGCCTCTTTCAACCTATATGCCTTTGAAGAAGTTGCTTAACGAAACGCGTCAGGCTTTTGGTTGTGTGCCGGTGAGAATACCGAGGAAAGCTGCCTGTATACCAATAAAGCTATGGAAAGGGGACAAGCTAAACCGCGTTCGAGTGCTGCTTGAAGTATGGTCAACCCTATGAGCCTGGATATATATATATATATATATATATATATAGCCAGGAAACTGAGCCTGTTTCTGAATCTTATATTGTCAAATCAGATAACTCTTATTCAATAGGTGAGATAAATCTTGACATAGTTATGGTTCGTATTCAGCAGGAGTCAACCTGCTCGTGGCTTGACAAACAGTCCTACCTGTAATGCATCTAATTTTAGTATTTAGGGTCACCCTGAACTTTTCTTTCTCAGATCCAGCAACAACAAGAAAAGAAGATAAGAAGAAGGACACAGAGCCGTGCAGAGCTGCCAAGAGGACGAAGCCCACTGACTTGGCCCCAGCCCTACAGGCCTGTCTCCCTTTGAACCTGCTCCTGCGAAATCCTGGCATGTCCAGCAGCCAGCAACCTCACAAACCCTGGAGGACCTGCCTGCCTTCACTTTCCAGACTGTTTCTCCCGTGAACACCGGGCGTGTTTAAACTGCTGCTCCTGGTGCCACCCAGGAACTGCAAATCCAGCCCACTCTGCACCCGCCGAACCCGGCCAGAGCTTGAGTAGAAAAACACCACAAGTGGGTCCCCTCGGCAATCCTAACCCGAGATCCGGCAGCCCCTGCCCTGCCTCAAGTCTCCTGATGACGCCTGCAGCCTCAATCCAGAGGACCCCCCCTACCACGACCAGAGCGGGTAAGAAAATCCGACGTCCCAAGACACACCTGCACCCAACGCTCCATGGCCTTGTGTGCCCAAACCAACAGTGCCTAACCAACCCTCAACATCCCAACTTACCTCTCGAAGTGGTGGTCGCTCCTGGAAGATCCTTGTCCCCGAGCCTGCAGTGTTTCTTTGTCCCGGAGAATCTCCATTGAAATCAACTGGGCACCCGACCTCAAAACAGCACCCTGCACCCAGCCGCCCTAGTGCCGCTGAGGGTGCACCTTTGGTGCTACTTTGGTCTCCAACTTGCCGTGAGCGAAACCCTAGGAGCTCTGCTCCCACAACCCCGTGGCCTCCATGACAGCAGCCACCAACCGGAGCCCCCTATCCTCCAAAGGATAACATTGGGCCTCAACACTCTGCACCCGGCTGCCCTAGTGCCGCTGAGGGTACAACAACAGTGCAACATGGACCCTGGGAGACCCCTGAGTCTAACCCCAGAACCCCAAGTCCAAAGACCGAGTACTTACCTCGAAACCGATAACCTGCTTTTCGTCATAGGATAACATTGACACTTTTTCTCCCAAAAAGTTTCTGTGTCGACTTTTGAAAACTAAGGATATTCTTAAAAAACGCACAAATAACCAAAACGCATTTTCTCAACTGTTTTCAGGAAATGTCCCAGTGCTGAATCTAGGTATCCAGCACTGAGTAGGAAAAGTAACGTAAAAGTAACTTACCTGTGAATTGAATTTCCTTCCATAGGATAACATTGGTGGTTCTCTGTAAAAACGTTTTTAAGTGTCAACTTTTGAAATACAAGAATATTCTTTAAAAATTGTACATCTAAGTAAAACGTTTTTTCTCAACTGTTTTCAGGAAATGTACCAGTACTGAATCTAGGATCCAGCACTGTGTTATAAAAAGTAATCCGAAAAGTAACTTACCTGCAATTTATTGAAAAAGTCCTATTAATTCCAATGTACTGTATTTGCCAAGTGTTGCATACTACTGCTTCCCTGTAAATCAAACAAATGTAAATGTAAATGTCAAGGTACTTATAGAGCGCACTGTCACCAGACGGATACCTTGCGGTGTTGCCTTTGCGGTTTCCTGGCGCTGATACTCATACCGCTGTTGAACCCCTCCTGGCTTTCCCTGTGAAGTGTCCACTCCTGGGCACCCCCGGGGTGAAGCCAGGCATCCTTAGCGCTGTTGGGGCCGGTGTGGAGGCTAAGCAAGCTATTGCCCAGAGTTGCAGCGTGGGGCCCGTGATTAGACTAGGCACCGAGGCGAGAATAGACAGGTCCGAGGAAATTGAGCCCGAGCCCCGCCGAGGTGGGAATTGAACCCTGGTCCCTGGCCAGAGCTCTGCTTCAGGGTCTGCCACTCTAACCATTGAGCCACACTCCTCCACCAAGTACCAATCCTATTGCATTTTCAAACAGTTCTATATCCAGTAACTTATTACTAAAAAGTATTTAATGCTTACCTGTTCCAGGCTTTCTTAGTTCTAGAAATAAACAGTATATTTTTTATACAAAAACAATTGGCCTAGAGTTCAGTTCTTGAGTGTGTGAATTCATTTGCTGACTGAGTGTGTACATCTAAATGCTTAACACTGTCCTCTGATACTGCCTTACTGCTTGACCCGCTACCACTTTAGAGAGTAAAGTTCTATCTAACTTTAACCTCTGCCTACCTCTGGAAACTCTTGAACTCTATACACACTGTACCTCACTTTGGTGCAGTATATATAGAGCCAGTTTCTTACAAGAACTCTTTCTTGAAACGTTTACTAGGTGCACCTCGAGGAATTTTGAATATGGTGGCTCATGAAGAACTGGGGTGCCCTGTCTTTGTGATTTAGTGGCTTTACGCCCTTTAACATATTGGCTAAAGATTTGGCTGAATGAGGGTACAACTTTGAGTCATTTAATGCTGAAGAAATGTGTGTCCCTTGATTATGCCCATTATATTCCCTGGTTCAGATATATCAAAAGTAGGTTTGAAAGTTTGGGAAGAGTGGAACTTTTTACAAACCCAGAACCGGTGATTAAGAGCGATCTGGGGTGGTATAGGGAGTCCTTTTGCACCCTAAGGAAAATGGAGAGGGAACTGAAGAAACCCAGTGTCCGAAATTCTTTTAATTCTAAAAACAACCCAGATGATCGATCCATATCTTCTGGGAGCCTTTAGCACGTATGAAGGCTGGATTGGACTTGTTTCACCTTCTGTTGGCCCTACCAAGGGGGAGTAGTAGAGGCCAGATTTTAGAATCCTGTGGCTGTGACGGTGAGTCTCCACAGGATATGCTTCATTTTTTAATATTCTGTAATTATTATGTAGCTCCCAGGAAGTCTTTCATTATTCCAGTCCTAAGGAGGTTGAAATTTAAGCAGGTGTGCCCAGCTTTTATTTATTTACAATTATTGCATGAAGATTCTATTTTTCTTGTTCTAGACTTCTTAAAATCTGCAGTGAAGCTCAGAGCTTCCCTTGATTAAATGCTTGTAGCTACAAGGGCATATTGTTACTATTTTAGCCACTCCGGCAATATATATAGTCTAGAGGAGGCTTCCTGAATCATCTCTTCGTCTTTTTTTCTTTCATGGTTTATAATATATGTATTTTATAACAGATTGTATGCATTGTATAAGAATTTCTAGGGCAGTATTGTGTTCAATATGACGTCTGTATAAATATTGTATTCTTTTTATCATGTACGGCATTTTAGAATACTTTTATGGTTTCATATGTGAAAACTGAATAAAGTTTGTTCGATTGATTGATTGATTGACTAGGTGTATTTAGAATTTTTTGTGTGTATTCCTACCAGAAAGTGAGACAAAGGGGAGCTAGGTGTTGGCAGGATTGACCATCCTGCTAGGATGGGAGGGGTGAAGCTGTTCCCAGGCCGCTTACATGGCAAAGGAGCTGCCTCAGCATACTTACAAAGAATTTCACACCAGTCTTTTGTCACTTTTGACCTCTTGCATCCTAGGCAGGGAGGAAGGGAATTCCAGCACCATCTGTGGGGGGAAAACTCTGGAGGTTTCTTATACTTCAAATCTGGCACAAGGTATAAAAAGAGGTCCCACAGACCCAGTCTTCAATTTACTCCTGGACCTAAGGAGGAACCCCCAGAAGGACTGCCTTGTACTCCAGAGGACTGCCCTGCTGGGTGACTCCTGCTTTGTCCCTCAGAAGACTGCCTTGCTGCTACCCGGGAACTGTCCAGAAGTTTGAAGCTTGCAGCTTGCCTTGAATGCTCAGAGGACTGCCCTGCTGTTTGAGGCCTGTCTTGATGCTTAATCTCAGGGCTACTAGAGCAACTCCAAGGGTCAGGTGGCTGACCTCCTGTTCTGAGCTGCAGGGACACAACAAGCTCAAGAGTCCTCCCTGCAACTGCCCACCTGACCTGCTGCACTAGACCAGCCCACACCTTCAAATGGCCCTGCCTGAGACCTGCTGGCATCTGCTGGATTGAGTTCCTGATGGTCAAGAGTAACCTTCTCAGTTCCTGGAACTTTGACTGGCATCAGTGGAGCTCCTTCTTAGAAGAAAAGAAGAAATCTTAACGTTTGGGCTTTTTGGAGCTGCCAATGGGGCCCATTCACCATTGCCGCCGGTGCCAATGGTCAACGCAAAGCTCCGATGAACCCAACTCTTTATGCAACAGTGATTGCCAGCAATGACCGGCAATGCAAGATCCACACTTCATGCTACAGCGACGACAGTCTGTGGTGACCACCAATGCGAATCTCCTGCAATGAACATCCATGAAATCCGACAGGATCTTCGTGCCACAAAAACAACTATCTGTAATGCCAGGTCTGCTTTTCACGCTACAGAAGCGACAATCAACAATCCTCTCCTCGCATGCTCCTCCACTGCAAACTGGAATCTTTGATATGGACTTTAAGGAGATAGCTTTTTCAGTGGAACTCTCCTGGTCCCTGTATTCGGCCATCAGTGTTGGCTTGAACTTGTGGCTTTCCCCAGTCTAGCAAGACCAGATGACCATGAGCAGCAATTTGGGCTATTAGGCCTTATGCTTACCTAAATATTTATAATTGCATATCTCCAGTTCTATTCATTGGATTTTTATTGTTTTGGTCTCAAAATATGTATTACATTTTACTCTATTTATCTAAGTTCGTTTGGGATTTTTCTTTTGTTGTGTTTTTACTTTGGTACTGTTTGTGTGCTGCATAAATACTTTACACATTGCCTCTGAATTAAGCCTGACTGCTGCTGTGCCCAGCTACCAGAGGGTTAAGCACATGTTAATTTAGTGAGTTTTGTGGTTCATCCTGACAGGGATTGTGGTTGGTGCTTGTGTAAGTTTTTTTCCCCCACCCCCCATCCAAAATCCAATTTCCTATACTGGAGCTATGGCCCAGAACAAGAGATGGCCATAAATACACCATAAAAATATGAAAAACCTTGATTCGGCTTACCCTAATTCATGGAAAGTGGGTATCTGTGGTATTTTGGCCGAGGTTGGCTAGCAACTAAGAAAACCTACCTACCCAAAAGATTTCTGGCAGCTAGATGCCTGAGGAAGCTAGAATACCAGGAAAACCAAAATGTCTGAGCTGTGCCTAAAGAACCCAAATTCCTCTCATTGCTCAGATGGGCTATTTGCAATATTTGGGCCCAAAGTCAGCAAGGACCCATGGAACTGAACCAAACCTGATGTTTTCTTAGATCTGGACTGCTAGGGAAATCCAGCATTGTGTGGCTTGTTTAAAAGCAGTATGTTTTCTTTCCCATGTTCTGTGAATGTTACTATGCCTACAATACCTCTCTCTTTCTACAGGAGATAGCTGCAAAATTTGGACCTGGGGTAGGCTGACACCCATGGATCCCAATCAATCATAAGATTTTCTAAGAACTAGAACACAAGGGGAATCCAGGATGGTGTGGTTTACATGAATCAGCACCCTTTCTTACCCAGAATGCCCTACAAATGTCATAAAAACCTAAATGCCTAGAAACATGCAACTGTCCTCTCACATTTTATGGTAGATGGCTGAAAGATTTTGCCCGGGGTCAGTCAACACTCTTACACACTATCAACCCTAGACATTTTCTGAAAAATAGACACTTGGGGGAGACCTTATGGTGTAACTTGTATGGATTTTACTACTTTTGTCTAACACAGCATGCCATATAAATGTCAAAGCTTAGTGAAAATGCTCAATTTCCTTGTATTAGTTTGACAGAAAATTCCAGAACTTGTATCCAAGAGCAAAAGTCATACTTTACTTCAGTTCTATGCTTTTCCCAATGAAAACAGCTTCTCTCATTTGTAGGTGGGCCTAAACCAGTCAAATCTTGGAGGATGTCATGTCAGTGCACTGTCAATGTGGTCTTCATAAGGTTACAGTTTTGGTCTGTTTCTATAATGTAACATCACAAAATAAAATAATGGAAGGCATGTTGAAACTTTTCAAACACTCACCACCAGTCACAGATCTGCATTCAATTCATTATTATTTTGCTCACCACGTCAGCCCAGTTTGACGTGAAGTGCAAAATAACAATGGATTAAACCCAGATCTGTTTCAACACTGTGTCTATCATTTTATTTTGTGATGTTGC
Organism: Triturus cristatus; assembly: GCF_964204655.1. Classification (NCBI taxonomy): domain Eukaryota; kingdom Metazoa; phylum Chordata; class Amphibia; order Caudata; family Salamandridae; genus Triturus; species Triturus cristatus. The sequence goes on along the minus strand of NC_140593.1, from coordinate 256,152,733 downwards.
TATGTGCGCCCTAAGTGGTTAAGGGTATGCCCAGATGTGGTCCCTTGCTCAATGTTTCACTGGATTCAAGTTAGTCTGGCTAATGAGGGATGATTCCCCAAAATCAGGCCCAGGAGGCTTTTTTACGGTCCAGGGAGGACCTGGCCTGGCAGTTCAGACTGGACTGTTCCCATGGGGAGCAGGGTCAAGACTGATTTGCATATGGCTAGGTTCAAACTGGGATGATGTGGTGAACAAAATAGCAACGGTTTAAACCCAGAAGTGTGACTGGGGGTGAGTTTTTAAAAATGTCAACACACTGTCCATCATTTTATTTGCTACATTCCAATAATGTGCCTTAGGCTAACCCACAAATATGTGGCATCATTTTTTCTCAGAGAAAAAGTGGGAATGAAGGATGGTAAGGCTTTTGCCATTGGCTGGAAATGCCCAAGATTTCTATCACATAAATATGGGAAGTATTAATTTTTTTGAATCATACTTTGATTTATACATGGCATTTTGGGTAAGACAAACATGGAGTAATCCATGCAAACTACAAAACCCTGGTACATTTTTGTTTCTAGTTTTCAGAAATGAACAGGATTCCTTGCGTTCGGGCCAACCCCGGACCCAAATGCTTCAGGGATTTTGACGTTTGGATAACATTCTGGGTAAGAGAGTGTGCTGCTATCCATGCAAGCCACTCTCCTGGATCACCTTGTGTCTCTTGTTTTCAGAAATGGCCAAGTGTGTGGGAATTCCTGTGTGCCAGTTGATCCAGAGCCTAAATGTTGCATCCATTTTCCATTGTAAGTGAGAGGAAATTGGGTTTTCTTTGGGTGTATTTTTGACATATGGCCAAGTGCAGTGGGCAGGGCTAAATGACACATTATGACTTCCCCTTTGGGGCAAAAGGTTGTCTGGTGCTCAGGAGGGGGATCTGATGTCAAAACCCATTCCATTTCTCTCCTTGACTGATTTTCTGATGGGCTTACTGGCCCTCCGGGCTGTGCATGTTGTTGGTTAATGCTGCAATTTACCACCTGATTTTTTAAAAGACTCCTTTCAGTCTGGGGAATTAGAGCGACCACTTTCTGCCAGGACGGACCAGCTCCATCCACATCATTGTTTAATTTTTCGCCAGGGAAAAAAAATGAGAAATGGAATTGGTGGTGCTAATCCTGGCATTGTGCTGCACCTTAAATCCCTGGGCACCATAAATTCTTTCTGCCCTCTTACCAGGGGCAGATTGGAGGAGTTTACTCCACTTCTCCTTCCCACTATATGACAGGGATCTGTTTGAAAAGCGAAATGGCATGATCTCATCTTGACACTGAGCAGAGAAAGTCTATCATGTGCCCTGAGGTGGGATCCTGTGCCATGATTTTATGGTGCCTCGCACCATTTCTTTTTTGCACAGCAATTCCTGGTACCTAGTAGGTGTTCTGATGGGCCATATGTCAAAACTATGCACAAGCAAATCTAAATTTCTTCTCACTTACATTGGGTGATTTTTGCAGTATTTGGGCTCTGAGCTCCACTGCCTTCAATTTTGCATTCTGTACCATCAGCACATATAGGGGCATATTATCAAGCCAGGCGATAAAATTATCGCTGCTTTAGCGGCAGAAAACTGCCGCTAAAACGGCGATAATGGGCTTGATAATATGCTGTATGGAATTTCAATTGAAGCTCAGGTTAGATGTCCTTCACATCTAACATGGGCTTCAATTGGAATTCCATAGAGCATATTATAAAGCCCATTATCGCCGTTTCAGCTGCAGTTTTCTGCCGCTAAAGCGGCGATAATTTTATCGCCTGACTTGATAATATGCCCCATAGTGCTCTGCATCTCACTATAAATTAAACAACTCTTGGGCAGCAAGAGAATGTCTTCGCATCTGACTGAGGTGGGGGTGCTTAAAAGTGAATCCATTTTGTGAAAGCACTAAACGGATCCCCTGCCCTTAGTGTGCGGATGTGATATTCACATTTTATGCTAGGCAGAGAATGTGAATGGCATATTTCTGCACAAAGAACCTTAATGGTAGGATTTGAAAATGTTTTGTTACTTGGGGGGAGTAAGCTTGCTGGTGGTAAATGTAAATGGTATGGAAGTTCGTGGAAGTTTGGAAAGTTAGGCAACTGTGTGTTAGAAATGTATGTGCAGCTGCGTGGTGGTTATTCTTTTCATATGTTTGGTATTGTGTTATTTTGGTTGGTATTTTTCATTTTGTTCTCTGTAATGCTGAGATTTCTGTATTAGGTAATACGTTTAGTTTACTGAGGGTTGGAGGTGGAAAGAGTTAGAGGTATAGCAATACCATGAGAAGTATTGTTTTGTGTTTTGAATAAAATAGTAGTTTTTAGAAATGTACTAAAGCAATTAGTGAGTAATGATGGTTTATTTATTGTAATGATGGTCCGATTAAACAGAGACATAATTTTACATACAGATTATTGAAGTTCTGCCTGCTTAGGCAATATATGTGTTATTTTGAAAGACACTGGTTTATAACAAAGAAGGCAAAATCAATCTCTCATTTTTTCAGACACAGTAAAATTAAGTATTATCAAATAAGTAATACCAATATTTACAGCCATTGCGAATTACATTAATGTGGGATGCAGTATAAGATAAAATGCAAATTGTTATTATTTTTTTGTCCTCAGTTGCAACAGGTAGCATGAACCCAGGTGTGGAATTGCTGATGAAATGCGCTATCACTCAGCCTATATATCTCCACCTGAGCAAGAACTTGTCCAACATTTGTAGGATTGCCATGCTGGCCTTTGTATTCCTCATGTGTCCTTAGGTCAGCATCATTGGACATTGAGACCACTACCCTGTGGATGTTTGCTCTTCATACAATTGTTCCTACCACCAGCTCTCTAGAGTCTTCCACATCTCTGCCTTTTTAGTTGAGTGACAGTTATGATCAAGCCTGATAACTTGTTGAGCCAAAGAAAGACATTCTGTAAAACCTGGAGGGGTGGTGGATATCCATTTCATTCTTTAATCTTGTTATTTAAAGAAATCAGATCCTCTGTCTCACAATGGACAGCCCTATCCCTATGTGCTTTTGCAATTTTCATCTCTAGATCCCTCAGTCTACGCTTAGACTCTTTGTGCTTATGTGCCACTAAACCTTTAAATCACCCTCTTAAAAATGTTGAAAAGCATCCCATACTATATGCAAGGGAGCTGAACCGTTGTTCATAAAAAAAACACTATGTCCTGCCTCAATTGACTGACAACTGACTGTTCCAACAGTAATGTCCTATCTAAAGACCATCTGAGGGTATCTAATTCCTTTGCCAAGAGCAATCTATCTTCACTGCAGAGTGATCAGACAATTGATCTGGAATGTGATTCATCTCTTTCACTTCACTGATATATCTGGTATCTAAGAGAATAAAACAAAACTTGAAAAATGACTATATTTCTTGTTATGAAAGGTGAAACCTTTATCCCTGCCTGCCCTTTGTCTCCAGGCATCACACAAACCTAAACCTGTCATTTCCTGTTGTACGTGCATCAACATCTTTGGTGAATTTGCTGTGCTTCTTGTGGTGGATTTGTCGAGTACAGGATCGAATAAGACATTGAAATTACCCCCTATCACTATAGAAATATGTACCTCCAAGAACTGGAAGCATAAGGCCAGCAGGGGGCCTGGATAGTCAATATTTGGGCCATAGTAGTCAACTAATGCATACCATACCCTGTGTCCCTGAATCTTAGCGATTGTTTATTGCCCCAGGATCTGCTATGTATTCTCCCAAAGTTGCATGAGTAGAGATGTTAATCTAGAATAGTCACACCCTTTGTGCAACACATGTGATCTGTGTATGCAAAGTCCTTGATCCAATTTTGTTTCTTTCAGACTTCCTTGCACTCCTTCTTCAGTAGATGGGTCAATTGTAATATCACTACCCCAGCTCCTGACTCCCTCAAGTATTGCAAGATCTTTATCCTTTTTAGTCTTACCATAAGCTCATTCACATTCAGTGATAGGATAGAATGGTCAAGGAATGTTTCCTTTTAACACCAGTCATATTTTTCCAAGTTCCTTACTTCTCTGGTATATGAACCCCTTACTTTGTAGACAACCCACCACCATCTGCTCTTCAACTTTTCAAGATATCTTGCAAATGAGAATTGTTTATTTTTCCCAAATCATCCCCACTCAGTGCCACATTCCGCTCATACCACCTACCTGTGTCAGCATTTCAGTGTACTCGTTATATCCATTTGAGCCTCTCCTCTAGCGTTGAGGTTACTTCTTATGTGCTTTAATCTGATTAACTAAATCCACCACATAACTTTAAGAGTTGCTGGAAACTTCAGCTTAGCAATGGCTCCCAGCTCTCTAAGTTCATTAATTAATTTTCCCAACTTCCATGGCTGGTCCTTCATGGCCCTTGAAATATCCTATCGGATCCAAAAGGACCACTCAAGCTTTTTTAAAGCTATCTGGTTTCAAGGTATCTGAGATGATCTGCTCTTTTAAGGTACATGACATAAAATTAATCAGGATGTTTCTTGCATTTTTCCTATTCTGATTTTTCCTGAAAAGATCTAATGTATTCTCTGTATATCAGTAGCCAGTTTGCAGGGGTCCACTGATGGATTAAACTCTTTGATTAAGTTGATCACAATACCTTTCATGTCATCTCTTTCAGCACCTTCTGGGATATGTAAAATTCTCACATTATTACATCTTGAATTATTCTCTAGAATTTCTAGTTGATCACAAAGCTTCTTCTCACATTTCTTCAGCGCTTGAAACTCCTCATGATTAACCTCAACCTCGCCATTAAGCTTCTCCAGCAAGACTTCCAAACTAGTCATCCTTTCCATTAGTGTGCTTGTCTTGCCCTCTAGAATCTAGCAGGTGCTTTGCATGTTTGCCTGATTTCTCTAGGAGATTGCAAATTTTGATTTGATCTCTTATGTCAAATTTAATAAGAGTCTCTCAATCCCTGCCTGTCCCAGTGAATCATGTGAAGCCCTCTGTGCACCCTGTGCACAATAAGGTTGGAAATCTGAATATCTGATCTGGTCCAGATTTGGCCCCTTCTCTGCCAATGCTTGGGATCTGTTCTCTGTAGGTATACTTACGGTAATTCCCTCTATGCTTCACATGTCTTGCAATCCCTCTCAACCCTGTTTTCCAACCTCCATAATGGATCTACCTTTTTGTCTGAGATTTAGGGAGTTCTGTACATGATGTTGTGAAAGGTTTTGTGAAAAAGGAGCTGGTTTACCTGTCCCTTTTAACGACTGAACCTTAAAGAACGATCTCAGAGAGGGGATGATCTTATCTTTGTGTAATGAGTTTACCCGCCCCCCCCCCAGTGTTTCCTTTTGTCTTGTCTCTACTTTCAAGGGGGTAGTGCAGGTAGAGCCGGAGAGAGGTCCCGAGATAAACCCCTGTATTTTTATCGGCAAGATTTGATGGATACCTGCAGCTAAAACAGGGGAAGCGATCAAGGTCAATACACTGACTTTCACCTGCTGCTCTCTGCCGCTTTCTAGGTTTACCAGGGTCTCTAACATTTTTTTACTATTTCTTAGCAAGTATCTGCCCCTCACTCCTCCTGATCCATCTCCTGCTGTCCCAGAATACCCTGACCTTTTCATCTGGTCTTTTTCAGGATAGTGGGCAATGTTGGGTGTTCCCGGTCGCTCTTGTTGCACCTTGCTGCACCTTGTGGCAACTATTGTGGCCTGCAATCTTCCTCTGATCACCAGTCAGCGAGCCAGCAAGCGGCTTCCAGCCTGTGCTGACGCTGCCTACCACTCCTCAGAGAGGGATCAGTGATGAGGCCCGTCGATCCGTGTGATGCCCCGGAACAGCCTCTCTCTCTCCACAATGCAATGCAGTTGCAGTTTCTCGCAGACGGACACCGCCAGTCCTCCGCCACGCCTTCGTTCATCATTCACATCTCCACGGTGGGCCAGTGGACTGCTCCAAGGTTTAGTATAAGTGTTAAAATTGAGAGGCTTGCGTTCCTCACATTACTCAACACCAGAGGAGAGCTCCCGGCCGGCTCACTTCTCTAGCTGCCATGTTCCCCATTCATCATTTAGATTTTAGCATTTCAAATATAGACTGTTGTCATTAGCCAACATTGTTGTTGTTATTATAATAATATTAATAATAATAATTATTATTATTATTATTATTATTATTATATTGCTAATATTGTTATTGTTATTATGATGTTTCAAGATGTATAAAAACACGTTATTTTGATTATTATTAAAATGGCAAGAAAATAGATATCAGGTCAGAGGATAATGATTTCTACTTGCTTGGGATAAACGTGCAAATGCAGACTAGAACATACATTTATTTTTTTACCATCACAAAATGTGCATCATTTCCACAGTTAGTTGGTACAAGAATACGATCGTGAGTCTTTGCTGGCACAAGTCTAGAAATGTGACTGAGCTAATCCAAGCACATAAAATAACAAGTAATGGAGGGAGCATGAAATGTGTTCACATCTTACACAATGTGTGCCTGGGAAGGCAATATTTGTAGCTATATATTGTGGGGAGCACAATAAACACTATTGCCCAACCACATAAATGTCAAACATCAACCGTACGTCCGTGTTCAGCAAAGTTTATCTCCACTTCCAAACGTTGCTCCTGCCTCTCTCGGTGGTATGTAAACAAATGCCCTCTTTCAATGTCCTTGCCATCATATTTGAATTCTTTTCAAATGTAACTAAGGGAACAACCTTTTGAAGGCACGGTTGAGTCTCTTGGTATAACCTTTAAAGCAGTAAGAAGGTACAGAATGTTTTTTTAAAGTGAGCAGTTGTATACAACCTGTAAACGTGCATTAAAGCCACAACTACGGCATATTTTACTAGTTGTGTTTTTCGATCCATGCAACAGAACAATGGTTTACACCCCTGTGGGATAACACGTTTAATAACATGGCAAACGCGTCTTGAGTCCGAGTTGTACAAAAAACCTTTTGTGCTGTCGTCCCTGGATGAAGGCCAACACTCTCTTCAGATGCTATTGAAACTATAAACAAAAAAGCTGTAGAAATAACACAGTATGCATTTCTTTGTGAGTAATAGCTTGCACACTTGCTGACCGCACTCTTCTGCTGTTAATGGAGCCCCAATGTCTTTCTCATTGCTTAAAAATATTAGCTAACCCGGAGGTTCTCCTCCTACGAGTACTACTCATTCAGGCAAACTTACATACGTCATTGACTAGCTCTTTTAGCCTTGAATGGCTCTACAGTGGGATGTTCCAAAATGTGATTGACATTGACATTCAAACAATCCAATGGATAGAGAATTGGAAGTCTCTTCCCCACTCCCTAGCGCCGGCGCTGATTTGTGATGTAGTGCGCCAGGCACACATCTTAGCGCCATAGCGCTAGGGTGGGTGCCTCCTCAGTCTACCATAGGTTTTGTACAGGGAGGGTACACTCCTGTATAAAATATTATGGCTAGACAAGTTTAAAACCTTTTCCTACCTTGTATATGTGCTGTACAGTGCCCCAAGGGGCCCCTCTAGGTGTCGCAGGACTGGAGATATGTCATTATAAGGATGGCCCTTATAAAAGAAATTTTATATGTACTGGGGTAGATAAATTTTACATTTCACTGTCCCCATTGTAGTAAAGTGCCTCCCAACATTGATGTTGGTGCTATGAGCACGGTGGAGTGAGGCTTTTAAAGATTTTTGCATATTCTGGACCCCTATGGTCTCCCCTAGATGTCCAAGGGGTGGGGAGTCCTGTAACTATAAGCAGAGCCTCTATAAACATTGTTTCAAATGCCCTGGTGTTCGAGACATTGCACAATTCATTTTTCCCATTGTAGATACCTAGCCCCATTTGATAATATGGCACTAGTTTATTCATTTGTAACTATTACTAGGAATTAAAGAAAATGTCATTCAAGCACTTAGGAGAATGATATGAATAAATCCAACATCATGCTGTTGTTGAGTTTATCCTAAAATATACAGAAAATAATTTATAAGACTTTCTTGTCTGTATGCCAAAATTCAGTGTTCCTGTGGTCTCCCCGAATGGTCAGAGTTAACAGGATTAGTCCAGCTACTTTGATGAAGTGATAAGTGGCTCATCCAGAGAGAGGCTATCTGGTTAGAGAAAGCTCTTCTACACAGAAATGCCAGAGCAGGGGAAAGGAGTTGTGAAGCATGAGCTTCAAATGAAGAATAGGACAGGCAGAGAATGCCAGTTACATCAACCCCCAGCTCCTCTGACCCAGCCTGATGGCAGTCTTAAGGCAGGAATTGACAGATGGTAGGGGAGCTGTGGAAATGAGCCATACTGGAGGTTGGTTTAACTAGTTCTTGCTCCAATGCTAAGATTTCAGCCATACTGAATTTTGGAAGAATAGTGTTTTCTGGAAAAAGATTATTCCACACTTTGTAGGAAGTGGTCATGCTCTAGGGTGTTTCCCCGCACCTCATTGAACTGGAGGTCTCTCCTGCTGAACCCAGAGAACTCTCCATAAATATGTGAGAGGCGCAGAGTCTCCCAGATCTGCTGCTCGAAACTAGGAGAAGAAGAAGGCTTGCCAAGCTGGAAACTTGATTTGCACCATCAGGCCCTACATTCTGACTGACTGCGCCTGCTGCATTATCTCGAACTGCAGTCCTTTGGATGTACCTTGCTTCAAGAGGAATAAAGCGTGAACTTGCTGCAATCTACACGTTAACAGAGCTCACCTGGATCATCACCACTAAGAATCTGCGGCTTGAAAGGCGTCCATTAGATTTGTAAGAGTTTTGTCCAGGTGCATCTTGGGAATTGTGGTACCAACCTTTCAAGGACCATCTTGGAGACTCCCAACCCTTGGGTTGTGTTTTGGACACTTTAGATCCTTGAGAGGAACATCATGTAGGAGTTCCAGTAGTTTGGAGAAGTTTGGAGCAACTTTGGAAAAAAACTCAACCGCGAGAGCCAACCCGCCCACCTTCAACCGCAAGCCGGCCTGCCCTGCTGGTTTATCCCACTGAAAAGCTCCGGCGGTCCGACTTACAGAGTTTGACCGGGAGCTCTCTGGAAAGCAAGCCAGCAAACCCTCACTGAACCTGAACTGGTGAAGAGCATTGAGGGACCACGGCAGAAAACGCTTCAGAAACGTTTCTAAGACCTAATGTAAAATCTCTACCGAGGCCTACGGTGAGGAGTATACAAGCAGGACTTCATCATGGTCGGCCTGAAACTTTGACTTTGTCCCGGTCAAGCGTGGCCAAATGTCCCAAGGTTTCTAAGTGTTATATAGTGCTACGTTTAAAAAAAAAATCATATCTCCGATTCTACACATTGTAATTTTAGTGTCATTTTAAAGATAAAAATATTTCCTATTTCTTATAAATTTGTATGGTATTTTCATTGTGTATTGTGTCTTAATTATTTACTAAATTGGTGTTTTTAAATGCTTTACATACCTGTCTCCTAAGTTAAGCCTGCCTGCTCGGAGACAAACTACCAAGGGTTGAGCATGGGAACAACTTATTTAGACCTTTACTGAGCCCTAAACTGTGTTAGTGGCCTTATTGCAATAGTAGCAGCATAGTTACTACTACTAATAACCTACTTTCCAACAATGTCTTAAAATACTATGGGAACCTGTAATTATAGTGTAATGGTTCTGATTTTCTGTCTGGCTCAATCAGATTACACCATTACAGATGTAATGCTAAAGATGTGTTTGCCATGTTCAATCAGACTTTTTCACCACTATTAAGACCAGTCCTGTCCACTAAGTGTGGGGTGCACCTGCGTCCCTTATGTGCGTGCATGCGTTCACTCACACACACAATCAATCAATCAATCAGGACTCGTAAAGCATGTGGCTAATCACCCGGCAGGGTATCAAAGTGCTTGTAGATCCAAAGGTTTATTTGAACAGCCAGGTATTGAGGGCCCTTCAGAATTCCTGAAGTGAGGTGGTGGTACAAAACTGCATGGGAAACCTGCACAAAAACAGGGGGAAAAGTAAGGACAATGGAGTGAAAGACATGGGAAAAACAAGGAAAGGTACATAAAAAGGGAAAAAAGCAAGGAGAAAGCAGGGAAAATAACGGAAAAGCAAGGAGAATGGCAAACAAAAAAAGGTGGAGAAAAGCAAGGAGAAAGCAGTGAGAACCAGGTAAAAGAAAGGAGAGGACATTCAAATAAAGGGAAAAAAGCAAGCAGAAAGCAGTGAAAATTAGAGAAAAGCAAGGAGTAGGAAACACAATAAACAGGCGCAGAAGCAAGGGAAAGCAGTGAAAACAGCGATAAATGCAAGGAGAAAACAGTGAGAATGAGGCAAAAGCAAGCTGAAGGCATTAACAAAACAGGGAAAAAGGAAGGAGAGAGGAGTGAAAACAAAAGAAAAGTAAGGAGAAAGATCCCAAAAAAGGGGGGGAAGCAAGGAGAAAGCAGTGAAAAGAGGGAAAGGGTAGGAGAAAGCACTCAAAAAATGTGGGAAAAGTAGAAGAAAGCAGTGAGAACGAGAAAAAGGCAAGGAGAAAGCACACAAAAAAGGGGGAAAAAGGAAGAAGAAAGCAGTGATACTGAGGGAAAAGCAAGGCGGAGGCACACAGAAATGGGAAAAAGCAAGAAGAAATGAGAGAAAGTCAAGAAAAAAGAAAAGTGAAGGCACATTAAAAAAGGTGAAGAAAAGCAAGGAGAAAGAAGTGCAAAGGAGGAAAAAGCAAAGAGAAGACAATCAAATAAAGGGGGAAAAGCAAGAATAAAGCCTTGAAATTGAGCGAAAAGCAAGGAGAAGGCATACAACAAACAGGAGAAGAAGCAAGGGGAAGCAGTGAAAATGGGGGAAAACGCAAGGAGAAAGAATTGAGAATGAGACAAAAGTAAGCAGAAGGTATTCAAAAAACAGGGGAAAAAACAATGAGAGAGGAGTGAAAACAAGGGAAAAGCAAGGATAAAGCTCACAGAAAATGGGGTAAAAGGCAAGGAGAAAGAAGTGAAATGAGGTAAAAAGAAGGAAAAAACATACACAAAACGTGGAAAAAGTTTGAGAAAGCCCTGAGAGCAAGGAAAAGGAATAGAGAAAGCACACACAAAAGGGGAAAACACAAGGAGAAAGCAGTGATAACGAGTGTAAAGCAAGGCTGAGGCACACAAAACAGGTACAAAGCAAGGAGAAACTAGTTAAAAACAAGAGAAAAGCAAAGAAAAGGCACTCAAAAATGGAGGAAGAAGCAGGGAGAAAGCAGTGAAGACAAAGAAACAAGCAAGGAGGAGAAGGCATTCAAAAATGGGGAAAACAGCAAGGAGAAGACAGGAGCAAGAGTTATGCAGCACCCCGGGGAGAGCTGGACCCGGGACACACACACATAGCATCACTGAGTCACACACATCAGAATGGCACAATTAAATCAGCCAATGAGATCCTTAGAAAAAACTGTAATTCATTCCCTTTTCTGAGACCCCATTGGACATGTTCTACAAAGGCGATACACTTACATGAATGATACCACCCTAAGTTAAAGTAGAAGCTACATTTTTTTTTGTGTTGTCTATTCTTCATGATTGTAATATAGGGTCGATTAAGCATGTTGGATGCAGAATGACTTTGCTTACTGTAAAGTCTATTTGACAATAATCAATTGTTGACTTGCATCCTATCTATTTTTTAAATTGATGTTAAAAATAAACTAAATTACTTGGTGTTAAACCTGAGATCCTTTGTGTGGTCTTTCCCCTAACTTTCTGGTCAAACCTCCTGTTTTCTGAAATCATTGTTTTGGCATTAGGACTGTGCACCTCACCACTGCTAACCAGTGGTCAAGTGCTTGTGCTCTCTCCCTAAAACTATGGTAAAATTGGCCTCTACCTGATTGGCACATTTAATTTACCTATTAGTCCCTAGTAAAAGGTACTGCATGAATCCAGGGCCTGCAAATGAAATGCTACTAGTGGGCCTGCAGCACTCATTGTGCCACTCACTAAATTAGCTTTTTAAAACATGCCCCAGGCCTGCAATTGCAACTGCAGTGCTGTTTTAAAGTGCCAAGTAAACCCTAAAGATCAATAGGGCAGGGTGCATTTTAGTTAAAAAGGTTTTAAGTTTGACATGTTCTGGTTGGGAAACACTCCTAAATTTGAGTTTCACTACTGTAAGGTCTATCTCTACCATTGAATAGCATTGGGTTACCTTATTACTTGAATAAGTGCTAACTTTTGATTGGGAAGAAATAGGGATGTCAAGTTCGAACTCATATGAATTGTAATTTAAAATCCTCTTTAATGGTAAAGTCAGATTTTAAGTCAGAATTCTGAAACAGACACTTTTAGAAAGTTTACATTTTCTTGTCCTAACCGTTTGGTGCCTGCCGCCAGTGTCCTGGGTCAGATGGCTTTGAATAAATCTGCTATTGGGCTTTGTGCATTCCTACCAGACAGTGAGACAAAGGGGGACTAAGTGTTGGGTGGGGAAAGAGCTTTTCCCTGCCCCATTTACACTTCAAAGGGCTGCCTCCAGCACAGACACAAAGGAACCTGATGCTAGCCTTTTGTCACCTCAGTCTTCTTGGACTCTTGGCAGGGGACGGGAACAAGTTTCCAGAATCAGATGTGGGGGTAGGCCAGGGTGCTCCCCCCAACTTCAAAGGCTAACACTAGGTATACATACTAGACCCTTAGAGCACCTTTCAGTACAGGCCTGAATCTGTGGAAGACTTCAGAAGGACTTCCTTGACCCCCAGACTGCCCTGCTATAACCAGAGGAGTGGCCTGCTGTTACTAGAGGAGTGCCCTGTTGCTAGAAGCCTGCCTTGCTGCTTGAATGGGAATTGGACCATATCCTTGACCCCAAAATGACCAGAAGTGATTCAAAGGATTAGTTTTCTTGCCTCTTGTGTGAGCTACAAGGATATTACAAGTTCTAGACCCTGCTCTTGGCAATAGCTGAGGTGAGTACTAAGCCCCCAAGTGGTGCCCCCTTAGGTCCTGGACTCTTGATAGTGGTGATGGTGGAACTGCTCCTGCCTAATACCGAAACTTTGGACTTACCTGCTATCCAATCCATCCAAGGTAAATCGCCGTTTGGCCTCACTTCATTGTAGCTCTCGCTATATTCTTCTCTCAGCAGCAAATGCTGTCCAGTAGGACCTCACAGCAATGGTACAATGTCTGGTGGAGCCCTATTTGGTTACAGCTTTGTCTTGATGGAGGAAAGTGTTGTCCAAGATCAAAAGTTAAAATGTTTACTGGGCACGCCAGTGATTGGCTCCCCATTGACAACAACAAACTCCTTGGCATGGAAATGCAGCTTCTCCACCTCTGAGCTTTTTCCTTCATCATGAACAACTTCACTGAGACTTTGTCCAGCACTCCCCGGCGATGACGACTCCTCAATGGATGCAGACATCCACCTTGCCCCACTGAAATCTACCTTCTTCTTAACTTTACTTCAAGATATTTGCCAGTCCAAAGGTAAGCAGAGACTGGGCCCAATCCACACATTGCATCTGACCCACACTCCATCATGATCAGCGTTAACTTTTGACTTTGCCCTAGTCTCGGCAACCTGATACCAACAGTTGGCGAATTGATCTTTTAGTCACTAGAGTTCACCAAAGACATTTTTAAATGTATAGCTCCTGTTCTACTGCTTGGATTTAATTTGATTTGGAGTAATTTCATTTATTAAAATGTATCCTATTTTTCTAAATCGATTCGGTATTTTTATTGTATTGTGTTTTTCATTTCATTAATGTTTATCTGTGGCAATAATGCTTTACACGTTGCCTCTAAGTTAAGCCTGACTGTGTTGTGCCAAGCTACTAGAGGGGTAAGCACTGGTTAATTTAGTGACTTTTATGGTTCACCCTGACAAGGATTGTCGTTGTTGCCTGAGTGTGACTTCCACGCAACATCAACCTATACCCCAATTTCTTACATTTGGTAGTATGCTAGTAGTCTTCTCACGCGGGACTATTCACAAAGGTAAAATATGCTTGTAAGTTACATGTGTAAGTTTACTCTTACATTTTTAAGTAACATTTCAAGTTTGGGTTATTCACACAACTTTGGGGGATATTCACAAGGATCTATCACTGAGTCAACGGCACTTTATCGCAGCCAAAGTTGCAATAAACTTATCACCCCAATCACAAGCTGGTGTTAACAGCCAACAGCCCAGTTTACCAGTGATAGCAGCCGCAAAAAAAATCGCCACAGATGACCCCCGCAACTATCGCTAATGAGATGCAGTTCCCGTGCCAAAAGCAGCGACAACACCACTCCACAACATTCACAAAAACCAGCCAGAACTGCGATAAGAACACAAAACAGGCAATAAGGCGCGTTAGCAGCAGGAAAATAACACCTGCTATGACCTGGAGCAAAGTCGGACAACAGCCTGCACCACAAAAGGGAGCCCAGCCCAGAGCCACATTTAAAGAACAACAGAGGCACCCGGGCAACTGAACATGCAGTCCGGAGGGCCGAAAGGGCAACAACACCCGCTGCTCCAACCACCCCTGTACCCACCCTCCCCGGCACCCCCGACCAAAGATATGCCACATCAGCTACACCTAAACATGTACAAAATAATCCGCATGAAGTCACACAATCACAACTGGTGACATGCATGTGTCATCACAAAAATGAGCATCACACATTCACTTTCGAAGCAACAAATGAAACTTGTTAGACTTGGGGGTCTAGCTGGCACAGGTATGCCCTTTTGACAAATAGGGACCCTCGCCTCTAGTCAGGGTAAGGGGGTACACTCCTAAAATAACCCCTGCTCACCCCCTTGGTAGCTTGGCACGTGCAGACAGGCTTATCTTAGAGGCAGTGTGTAAAGCATTTGTGAACACATTCAGTAATCAAGTGACAACACTACAGATGGACACCACACAGGTTTTATATCAAAAATAAGTATTTTTATATAGATTTACCACAAGACCATTAAACGACAAAAATACACAATACTGTTACTTTAGATGGTAGAATTTTGCTTAGTTCTCTTTAGTTCTTAAATGCAACACTTAAGTCAATGTACCTTTTTAGATGCGACACGCAGGGCAATGAAAGTGTTGCAATGATGTTGATGCGTTGAAGATTTTGGTGCAAAGAAATAAAGACGTGAAGATCTTCCAGATGCGGCACGCTTCTTCGATGTTGCAGGAAGACTCAATTCGATGCTTCAGCTGCAGCGGCCTTGGCAGCGGCACTCTTCTCCGACGTTGCGAGATGCTTCCGCTCGATGCGATGCTGCAGCTGTGACACCCCTTTACGCGATGCGACGACAACAGCTACAACGGCGGCACGCTTCTCCGTGGATGCGAGGCACTTTTCTTGATGCGGTGCAATGTGACAACTAGGATGGCTGCGATGGCGACACGCTTCTTCCTTGATGCGAGACTCTTCTCTTGATGAGATGCAATGCGTCAGCTACGATGGCTGCGATGGTGACATGCTTCTTCGGCGGTGCGAAACACTTCCTGGATGATGCGAGACGCTTCTGCTCGATGCAACAGCTGCAGCGGCATCACACTTTACGCGATGCGACAACAACAGCTCCGACGGCAGCACACTTCTCCTTCTTGAGTCGTGCTTCCAGCTCCTTGCGACACGCAGTCTCTCAGAAGGCCCAAAAATAGCAGCAGGCACTTCCAAAGAACTCTGGAGAGCTGGGGGTGAAGTCTGGTGTTCCTGAGACTTCAGCAGGAGGCAAGCTCTTTTCCAAGCCCTTGGAGATCCTTCACAAGTTGAGCAAAAGTACACACACAGTTCCTTTCTCCTCTCTTTGGCAGTAGGCAACCACTGCAGGCCAATCCCCCAGTTTCAGGGATAGTTCCTCCTCAGCTTCTTCTTGGTTCCTCTCCTCAGCAGAGCGTTCTTCTTGTTTTCCTGACCTAAATTCTTGGGATCAGGGTCCCAATACTTATACCCCAAAATCCTTTGTCCTCTGAAGGCAGAGGGGGCTATGCTTTGTTCAAACCGGTTCTGTTCAGTCCTGGAGCACTTTGTTTACCTGACTCCTTCTTTCCTTTCAGAGTGCAAGGCAGAGACATCAGATGCACCACAAGAGGTGGAGCCAGCATTGTGGAGGGAAGGCACAGCCCTATTCAGGTCCCAGGTGCAACTCCTCCCACCCATCTAGATGCAGATCTCTCTATTCACAACTGGGACACCTCACGCTGTCTCCAGGAATTCCCCAGCCCTGTCACTCAAACTCCAGACAGGGAATACACAGCCTAGCAGAGGCAGGTTTGAATGGTTAGACAAGTAAATGCCTACTTTCTAAAAGTGGCATTTTCAAACACAGAATGTTAAAACCAACTTCACTAAAAGATGTATTTTATCATCCTGAGTTCAGGCATCCTAAATTCGAATTTCTACCATGTTCCCTGAGTCAGTTAGGCATTCTGGCCTATAGCCTTGCAATAGTGAAAAACAAAAATGGCTGTAATTCACTATTAGAATATGCCACACACACCCAGGCATGTCCTACCTTATCCTTGTAATGCAACCTGCCCTTGGGTCTACCATAGGGGTGTCTGATATGAAGAAAAGGGAAAATTTAGGGACTGGCAAGTGGGTGCCCTTGTCCAGTCAGCATGACTGTACCAGACTGCATGCAGGCTCTGCAGTGGCAGACCTTAGACACACTTTTACAGGCTGCTTCTGTGGGTGGCACAACCAGTGCTGCAAGCCCACCAGCAGTATTTGGATTTACAAGCCCTGGGCATTCCTGGTGCACTGGACTAGGGTCTGACAGGTAAACCAAACCAACCAATCATGGAATCACAAATCATACATCAATTTACAATAGGGAGCACTTTCACTGTGGCACTGGACAGCAGTGGCACAGTGCCCTGAGCAACTAATACCAGCAAAAACAGATGAGGCAACAGCGAAAAATGGAAGGGAGACCCACGCCAATGTGACAGGTCTAACAAAACTTTATTAACATGAACACTGAAATGAAATGAAGACACATGGCGGCTCCCCCCGGGACAATCCGTAGGTCACAGCCTGCAAGACAAAAATCATGATGAGAAGGTGTGTCCTGTGCACATCAAAGGACAGAGAGAGAGCGAAGGGGAGAGAGAGGAAGAGAGGGAGAGAGAGAGATAAGAAGAGAGGGTGAGAGAGAGAGCAGAAGAGAAGGAAAGAGAGAGAGAGAAGATGAGAGGGGGTGAGAGAGAGAGAAGAAGAGAGGGGGAGAGAGAGAGAAGAAGACAAGAGGGGGAGAGAGAGAGAAGAGAGGGGGTGAGAGAGAGAGATGAGAGGGGGAGAGAGAGAGAAGAAGAGAGGGGAAGAGAGGGGGAGAGAAGAAGAGAGGGGGGAGAGAGAGTGAGAAGAAGAAAGGAGAGAGAGGGAAAAGAAGAGAGGGGGAGAGAGAGAGAGAGAAAAAGAGAGGGGAGAGAGGAAGAGAGGGGGAGAGAGGGAGAAGAAGAGAGGAGGAGAGAGAGAAGAAGAGAGGGAGAGAGAGAGAAAGAGTGCTGCCCCTGCGCACCCTGGCCACACTGCTCACCTGCTGCCACCGGTGTGTCTCCAACCACTTGGCGGTATGTATAGCAGTCTGCCAGGTCACACATCTGAGACAGACCCGTCACCTGAAACAGAGTTCAGATACATGAATGGCACAGTACACACAATTGCACAAGACAACATCACCTGCCCACCCATGCACACCTGGGCAGAGGCACCCCAGCCTCTACTTCTGCCCATCGGAGCATGCCCGCCCATGCACACTCAGGCCTCACTGCTCACCTTCTGCCACCGGCATGCAGACAGGAGGTCCCATCACGTGCAGCCACAAGCCCGGCGCCCATGGACATGGCACCCTCCACATCATGCAGCCCCACTCCGCAGTCCACCAGGTCTCACATTTGGTGCTGGGTCTTGATTACTCCATGGCAGAGGGCATACCAGTGCACCCGGCATCATCGCAGGCTGCACACCCGCTCAGCTCTTAATGTGCTCCTACCTCAGTGCACCGAAAGTCACCGTCCCATGGTGGGGTGCCTGTGCCGTCCACAAAGCTTCGGGTGCCACTAACCCTGTGCAACCCCAGTCAGCGGTGGCTGCAAGGCCTCGGGTGCCACCAACCCTGTGTACAACAAATCATGGACCCTTTATGATTGAGAACCGTGGAGTGTCCGTCATCCAATCATCACCGGCAGAGAGAAATGTGACGTCGTCGGCCCCTTATGAGTGGCCTGTGATGCCTGTGCTGGATGGGTGTGGTGTGCGTGCAAACCTGCTCTCAGGGATTGGCTTTGATATGCTGACAACTAGACCAGTGACTTGCACACTGCCAGCGAGTACGCCTGTGACGGGTAGCAATGAGGGCCCCCCCCTCAGAGCATAAGCAGGAAAGGGCAGAGCTTGTAACAATGACTCGTGGGCTCTGGGTGTCGTTCAGTTCATGTCTGGACATGGAAGTGACTGATGCATGTGTCCCTGTTGTAGTGTTCACGGCACCCGGAATACAATATGCAATGTAGCACCCTCTGACTAGCATACCATAGGATGAGCTTCATTGACGCAAGGGAAATCACTGTCCCTACATTCATCCACACATTCATACATGAATAATGAAAGACATGACACAGCAGTGCGTCACTGGATGTTTATTGCACACCCAGTGCAGTTCTGCAGCTGGAGCGGTACAGGGCAATGCCGAGCACACTACACAATATGGGCCCGTGGAGGGCCAGCCATAGTCCATCTGGGGATGACAAGTACTGCAGAAGAGGAAGGGTACAGTCTGCAGTCTGGTTGCCGTGTCTTTGGCCATCAAACAGGATATGGCAGTCCATGTCGATGTCCAAGGTGAGTGCATCAGAGTGTATCGGAGGTCAGTGGAGGTCATGAGGCCATGTGCAGCACCAAGCAGAAACAGGTCAGGTGGCGGAAATGAATGCTAGTGCCTCCTGATCACAAACTCATCAATGTCCTCATCCCCGGATGTGTGCTCTGCCCACCTGTGGGTGTTGCAGTACCGGCTGAGGCACTGTGTGCCACTGACACTTCAGGTGCCGGAGTGGATATGTCTGCCACACTCTGAGGCAATGGCACACCAAGGGGCAGAGATGTGGATGTTGTGGGGGCAGCAGCATTCATCTGCACCACACCTTGTGGCAGCAATGCCATGATGATGATCTGCAGGGCATGGTAGATCCCAGCTACTTTTTGCTGATGTGCAGCAGTGGCTGCCATCCTTTCCGCCTCCATCCGCACCATGTCCTCCATGAGCCACCGCATGTGTGCCATCTCCCGGCTGGTATCGCTGGTGCCCCTCTGAGCGGACAGGTGTTCTTCTCTCTGTGTCAGGACTCCAGCAATGTCAGTCAGGGCTCGTTGGAGACCATGGTGTGGGCCTAGACACCCATAGATGGCATCCAGTTTGGTGGCCATGAGGTCGATCCCCACCCTTCAACCGTCTCCCTCTGGGCCTCCAGCACACGGCGTTGGAAGGCAGTGCGTTGTTTCTGGGGGTCTTGGGAGACTTTTGGGGCCGGGGGTGCCTCCTGCTGGGTGGTTTGGGTGGTGGGTGGGGTCTACTCGATGCAGCTGGGCAGCCCTGATCCTGGAGGTGAGTCGCGGATGATGTTAATGATGTCTAGTAGGGCTTGTGCATCGATGCTGGGGTTGTCCTCCTCGCCATCAGTGAAGAGTGGCTGGGACTGCTCTGCAGGGGGTGTTGACGGTGTCCCTGCAATGTGAAGGGGAGATGGTGTATTGCAATGTGTGCACATGTATGTAGCCGCATGGTACATGTTGACATTCAGACAGCATGGCATTGTGCATTGTGACAGTCTATAGATCTGGGCGATGACCCAGAGTCATTAAGGGTGTGCACTGTGCTCTGCTTGATTGTGCATGTGTGCCATCGTGGCCATCTCCACCTATCCCCCCAGTACCTGTTGGTCACTCACTCTGTTGCGGTTGTGTTGTGTTGTGTCCTGTCGAGCAGTGTCTGGTTTCCCGACTCAGGCCACATTATCTACACTGATGACTGTCGACACCAGCTCCTCCATGTCATCCGGCATGAGCTGTGGCGCTAGTCCACCACCTCCAGTCTGCATTGCTGTCTTCTGGTTGGCTGCGAGTTTCTCCTTGGTCTTCCGCTTGATATCATTCCCTTGCCTCTTGACGTCGTCCATTGTCCTCTTGTGCTCTCCGATGGTATTCACCTTGTCCACGATGTCCCGCCATATTCCAGTTTTGGTGCCCAATGACATGTTGGAGGTGATGAACAGTTGTTGATGGTGCTCCATCACCTCCGTGACTATGATCCTGTACTGAACTTCGTCTTCCTCTTCTTCTTGTCCTTGCCCTTCCCTGTCCCCGAGGTCCCGGGCTGGTCGTACCGGGTGTTTGTGGGGTAGCGCTCTCCTCTGCGCCTGCTCCGGCTGCCTCCATGGTGCTTGGGTGTTGGTCAGTTTGTGTTTGGGTGTTTTTTCTACTTTTATGGCAATTTTTCCTGCCCGCCAGGTGAGTGTTGCAGGCCTGGCACTGCTTATCACTGATTTCTTCATCGCGCTTTGGCCCATCGCAGGTTTTTTTGTGTTATGGTTTGTGTTTTTATCCCCACCGAGGTGATTGTATCGAGGACATTGTCCGCGGTTTAGGCAGACTATCGCATGGTACCGCCTTGTGAATTCCACGTTGCCACAGGGTTATTTTCCCGCAATGGGTTGCGATGTTGAGAGTTGCGTTAAGCTACTCTTGCGGTAGTTATCTTGTGAATATACCCCTTTGAGTGTAAACTTACTCAAAATTGAAAACTTACATGTCGCCACCTACTAAAAGAAGAGAATGGATCAAAATGTATGAATTCAAGATACTAGTGCCAAAAAGAAACAGTTTTAAGTCCAGCACCATACATGGCCATCTACTGATACTCCAACACTCTCCCACACTGCAACACAGTTGGGCCTTTTCTTTGATGCTAAGATCAGTTTAGATAGCCAAAGAGACAAGGGCATGACAATAATATTGACATAAATAAAGACATATAATTTTATAACTATGTTAGAATATATTGTTTGCTGTTAGCATTCCTGGTGAATATTGTCATATGTGTAATGTGTGCACTAGGAGAGGGTTTTCATTTTAAAACTAATGTTTAAAATGTTTCCTTGGTTACCAAGTGTTCTTGTGTGTATCTTTCCATAATGAAAAAGAGGTTAACTCCACTAATTTTCTCTGTGACATCTCATGAGATTGATTGTTACCTAAAACATATCTCACTCAAATACTGCTCAGTGGGTTGCAGGGTTGCTGAGGTCCAGTTGGCTTTTTGTCTCCGATTGGCATGTTAACAAAGTCCTTAATGCCAGAGGGTCTAGAAAGACTATTCCTTGGCTGTGTTCTGGAGAAAAATACAGAAAATGCTTCAACATAAAGTAATTTAAATCATAAAGAGAGTGCTCTAAATATGTTCATAATTCAGAAGAAAACATGCTTAAAACTATTGACTTTTCATTTAATAATCAATCAATCAATCAAGGAATTTGTAAAGCGCACTACTTACCCTTGAGGGTCTCAAGGCACTGAAGGGAGGGGGGAACCGCTACTGCTTGAAGAGCCAGGTCTTGAGATGTCTTCTGAAGGTGAGCAGTTCCTGGGTCTGCCGTAGGTGGGTGAGGAGGGTGTTCCAGGTCCTGGCGGTGAGGTGGGAGAATGATCTGCCGCCGGTGGTCTTTCGTTGGATGCGGGGGACAGCAGCGAGTGCGAGGTTTGCTGAGCGGAGCTGGCGGGTGGGGGTGTAGAAGTTGAGTCTGTTGTTCAGGTAGGCTGGTCCGGTGTTGTGGAGTGCTTTGTGTGCAATACCATTTAGTGTTCAGAATAAGCAGTAAGGGACAGAAGTACCTACTTTAGAATTTTCTGTCTTGAGATGGATGATTAGCTTAGCCAATGCTTAGCGATCGTATGTTATATGCGATGTCATGAGTGATGTCATCATTGATGGCACTGACCATGTCATGAGTGATGTAATATGTGAGGTCATAAGCAGTGCATTGCGGGGGCATAAGTTATAGTTAGCGCAGGTATCTATAACTACTGAATTTACCTGGTTTTGTACAAGTGAAATCTGAGCCTAACGATAACGTCCCTGTAACCTTAGGTTTTTTCAGTGAATATATACACGTATATAGTTGAATTCTTAGATCTCAGACTCTCAGACTCTGAGTGGAAGCAGGGAGAATAAATGCAATTCTATTAAACCAAACCCACCTCAGGAAATAGTCTCCTACATGCCCACTGCTTTCATCCAATTGAAGGAAAGTATCTCATATTGGGAACTTATATGAGAAAAAAGAAACTGCAGTAGAGAACATTGAGACAGGGAGGTCAGTAGGGACATTATAGACAGATTTTGAGCAAGATGATACAGGGAGAAAACAATCAATAGGGCAGCACACAAAGTCGATAACAAAAATAGGGATGACATTCTATTTGGAAGGAAAAGGGTAAAACATAACCAGAAAGGGGAGATACTGAGGTTAATAACAACCTACAATTGTGAACATTTATGTGTCCATAATATAATGAGGTGAAATTGCCATCGCATCTAAAATGGCTCAGTAATAGGACAGGCATCCTATTAACTATGGGCGGAGAACTCTGCTCTGCCCATGGAGTGTGCGGAGTTTTGCCTACCTCGCGTTCCGCAGAAAACGTGGAGTAGGCAAAGCCCCGCACACTCTGCAGCGGAGCGGAGTTGGCCTGCCCCCGCCTCCCAGCCAACACTATTATTAACAATTGCTAAAGTTTAAAAAAATAACTTTAAAGCACCTTACCTTATCTGAGGCATCCCCAGATGGCCTCCTCTCTTCATCTTGTTCGCGGTGAAAACTGCGCATGCACGGGTGCCCTGAATGCGCATTTCTTGCGAGAAATGTGCATTCGCGGTTGCACGCTCATGCACAGTTCTTACCCCGAACGCGATGAAGAGAGGAAGAGGAGGCCAGCCGGGGTCGCCGTCGATTAGGTAAGGTGCTTTAAAGTTATTTCTTAAAACTTTAGCAATTGTTAATAACAGGGCGGGTGGGAGGCGGGTGGCGTAGGTGAGCCATGCGGAGCGCCACGGAGTTTGTTATCAACTCTGTGGCACTCCGCGTAGCCCAACTACGCCCGCTACACCCAGGCTTAAATCCTATAATCAATTTCCAGAAAGCCATATCAGTACAAGTCTACCTGGTAAGGAGAGAAATGTCCAGTGAGAAGCCCGGCATGCAAACCTGGATTTTACAAGTGCAGGGTTGCAGGGTTTGCAAGGCATGCAAATAAGGGGAGCACATTCAAGCACTGACCAACCCTTTTTCTGAAAGCAGTAGTGCCCTGAAGGAGATGCACAATTGTAGGACAGAGTTCTCTATTTATATGTTATCATGCCTTTGTGCTAAGAGGTACATAGTAAGTATGAAATCACCAACATATAGGAGAATACTTCAGCATGTGGGGGCTATCAAGAACAGATAGAGCAGCTACCCAGTGGCAATACATTTTTGGGAATACCTTGATGGAGATGAGAGGAAATTGAGGTACAGTATAATACATACAATACAAATAAGTACTAAAGAAGGAGACAGAGAAGGCGCCCTAAGAAGGTTAGAATTGCGTTACATAAAATAATGGAACACAATGGAACCCATGCGTCTCTATATGGATGAGAAGCTGGCTATGTACCTGTGAGACATTTTGGCAATGAAATATATGTTTTTAGACATTGACCTTGTACTTATGACAGGACATGGATGGATATACACTTGGTGTTATGATCAATATTGTGGTGTGGAGGTAGTCCTCTTGGGCATAAATGATGTGTATAATTAAGTGAATATTTGTTTAGTTATATTCTGATTCAAATATTTTCTAAAATAGTTCCAATTAGATCCCATGATGGCAGTATGGAATTTGCATATTGAAAATTGATGGTAAAATTATATTTTCCACCACCAACGGGGTTGCACATTGTCTTCTTCCAATGTTAACTATTACCGTTACATCCAGGAAAGGTTTATGTGTCAGAACGGCACATCTGTTTCTGTGAAAAAGGCTATGGGTTAGCCAAAATGCGTCATATCCCAAGAGGGGAATAAAAAGCACTAAAATCTTTCTGTGGTGTGCTGGAACCTTTGGTTAAGTGATCAGACGCTGTTTCTGAATTAATGCAATTGAAGGAAGTGGCCCCACTTTTATTCAGAATGCTAGTCAGTAAACTGCTACATTTGTTTTTTTGTTGTGAGAAAAAAATATTATATACATATATATATTTTCTTTATTTATTTTTTTTCATTGCACCCTCTGCAGGGGGCTGTGTGGTGATTCCACTCTGAGTGGAGAAATTTCACCACGAGTGTGTGACTTCACACTTTTAACTACTTTTAACTTTACTACACATAAGTCACTTTGTGAATCAGGCCCTAAGATAGAAAATGTCCTCTTCATCTCAATTTCTATTCTAATTCCAGTTAAGTGTCATATATCATTGTCACCACTGTGATAACCATAAAGTGGGGATGGTCATTATTAGTAAAAGAGGAAAGTAGAGGGATTAACTGATTCCATTTGAAACCTCTTTCACCAATCCATTTAACCTCAAATTCTTTTAAACCTAAATCATGTTCAGAACCTGCATTGGTGCTGTCTGGCCCAAAAAATGAGACTGTGCTCAACAAACCAATCCCTAACAATTGTGCAAATATACTGACATGCAAGAATAAGGAACACAGAGACAGACAACAAAATATATAAAGAGTTACATGATTGGCTAATATTAATATACAAAATTGGACGAACCCAAAGGTGTTGGTACGATCACTGACAAGCAGTGCTTGGGAACCCACCAGGTGAGTAAAAGGCCCCTCACACACCAACCTAGTTGGTGTCATGCTTCATCATAGGGGCCCCAACCGGGTGGCCGAGCGCCTCCCGGTTGTGCTGCGACGCCTGACTACAGCGGAGCTGGTGTGGTGTAATAGTGTGATGTGGTGGAAGTTTAAAAATACCTCTGAGAATCCTTGCCGAGGGAAGTTTATTAATGGCGGCTCAGGATATATTAAAAGTAAGGTTATGTGATGCAACTACGAAAGAGTTTAATTTCTAATAGTTGACTATGTGGTTGGTCTACATGTTTCAGCCCACGTAGGGTGTAGGGGGCTTTCTTCAGGACCAGGAAGTGCAGTGAGTGGCAAAGTGGAGCCACGTGAATGGTGAAAAATTAAAAAGGTAATTTACCTACACACTCTCTAAGGTGTGTGGAATCGGTATCGGCTCACTGGCAGACACCGCAGCGAAAAAAGACCTGTGGGAAAAAAGAACACAACACAAAGACACATATAGCAAATGATGCTAAGAATCGCAACAATTATAAAATGCAATCTTTACTGGCTGTGAGAAAATCAATACTTGCAGACGGTCGTACCTGTGGCAACACACACACTGTGACATGCTGCTACTGTCTGATGCTGATTGATGTAAGGTGATAGAGCGGGCATACTGCGCCCTGTGAATACTATCGGTGAGGGGAAGGCCAGCAGAGAGCGTGTGAGCTGTCCTCGTGGGGTGCCTGGTTGGTGCAGCAGGCAACTTATAGAGGTGATTCCGTGTAGCCACTGACTGGAATGGTCGGGCTCGGTCGCAAGAAGTACCCAGTGAACGCTGGTGCGATTAGCATGCCGGATGGCTGTACGTATTACTAACTGAGTGCTGGGTACAATGGCGGGGAGGTATACCCCTGTGTGGCGCGCTATAGGAGAAATAAAAGAGTAAAAGAAATTACACTATGGCTGCCATGAAGAAACACCTGGAGATGATGCACCCAACTCACCTTGCAAGAGAAGTTATGGCTAGAGAGAAGAGGGAACATGCTGCATGAGGCGAATTAGATCAGCCTTCGCCATCTGGTGCAGTTGTACTCACAGCACTACAACCACTGATCTTCCTCAGTTGGCAGATGCTGGAGTGCACTGTAGAAAGTGCTGAACCATTTTATGTGTTTGGGAGCAGTCGCTCTCTGCTATTATTACTCTTCTAGTACACAAATGTAAAAAATGTTGTTGGATTTCCAGCCTCGTGTTTCAAATTTTAATGGAAGCACTATCTTTTTTGATTGAAGTTTAATTTTTTTTTACTAAAAATGTAAAAAACACCAAAACAAATTGTTACAAAAAAGCTCAAAATTGTGAAACCTTCTCACAAAACCACCTTTTCTGGTTAAAAATAGAAAAATTGTATGTTGTGAAACTGATTAGATGGATAAATGTGTGTGTGGGAGAGTGATTTGTATAGTAGTGTATCTAGATGTGATACGTGCATGATTCAAGTTTGAAAGATTAATTGAGTAGATGAATAGTTCCTTACTGATTGTATGAGTAACATAAGTACTGCCTGTGCAATTGAATGAATGTATCAGTAGTGTGTGAGTGATTGTAAGAGTGCATGAGAAGTGCCAGGGTGATTGTGTGAATGCATGAGTACTGCTTGACTGACTTATAACTGTATGAGTAGTGCTTCAGTGATTGGATGAGTGCATGAGTAGTGCATAAGTGATTGTAAACATGCATTAGTAGTGCCTGGGATGTTGATTGTGTGCATGAGTAGTGCCTGGATGATTGAATGAATGCATGAGTACTGCCTGGTTGACTGTATGAGTGCATGAGTACTGCCTGGATGATTGGATGAGTGCATAGATAGTACGTGGATGACTGTAAGTGTGCATGAACAGTGTCTGGGAGATTGCTTGTATGCACGAGTAGTGCCTGGGTAATTTGATGAGTGTGTGAGTACTGTCTAAATGATTGCATGAGTACATGAGTAATGTCTAGGTGATTAGAATAATGTACAGTGTCTGGGTGATTGGGTGAGTTTATGGGTATGGCCTGAGTGATTGGATGAATACATTGGTGCTGGCTGGATGATTGTATGGGTGCTTGGGTAGTGTCTGTTTTTTGGGATTAGTAAATGTGTAGTACCACGTTGATTGTATGACTGCAATGGTAGTGTTTGGGTGATAGGATAAGTAAATGTGTAGTACGTGTGTGATTGAATTAGTGTAGATGTAGTGTTTGGGTGCTTGCAAGAGTGCATAGGTACTGCCTGTGTGATTGTATGACTGTATAGATAGTGTCCGAGTGTTTGTAAGAGAGCTTGGTTAGTGCCTGTTATATGAGTGCATGGGTACAGTCTGAGTGATTGCAATAGTGGACAGATAGTGTAAGAGTGCATTAGTAATGCATTGGTGATTGGATGAGTGCATGAGTAGTGTATGGCCTGCTGAATGACTGCACAAGTAGTGGCAGGGAGATTGCTAGAGTATGTGAGTAGTGCTTAGCTAATTCTATAACTGAATGACCGGTGCCAGGGTGATTGGATGAATGGATAGGTAAGGTAGTAGCTGCACAACATGTTGCTCATTACATGTAGAAGTTCAGTCATACCTGACTCATGGTAGTAGTGAGACATTGAAACTTGACAGAATACGTTTCCAGTTTCAATCACAGACATCACTATCTATGGCCCCTTTGCAGTCTGTATTTGCAGTGATTTATATAAACTAGGATAGTGGTTAATACAGTTGAGAACATGTTTACAGCCTTATATTTCTCCACCAGTTTGATTAGAGAGAAGGAGCTCATAATGGCAGGCCTGATCCAAAATGAAATGCTGTCTCATCTCATGTCAGTCTTATGAGTGTCAGCATCTCTCAAAAGATCTTAATGAGTGTGTGAGTGCCTTTTAGGGGTGAGGTGACACATGTAAAGTAGCCTATATGCACTAGACTACCTCTATTTCATACCACATGCAGAAGAACCTGACTGGGTATGAAGCTTTGTGTTTTAGTGCTTTCACAAGGCCTGCTTAGAAAATAGATGTGTGGTTCTGGGACTGACAGGTGAAGTAGCTCGGTCAATATTTGCACAGGGGTATGATAGACCATTGAGTTTTCAAGTTAGGATCATCAGCTGCACCACACTTGTCAGATTACATGCACAAGTACTGACATGGCTGAGACATGGAAGAGGTCATACATTGAAACTTGACACAATTTGTTTCTAGTTTAAAGTACACACATCAGTATCTACAACCTAGTTGCACTGTACCTTTGCAGACAATTATCTGGACTACGGTAGTGGTTAATACACTTGGGAAAAAAATGTAAAATCCCATTTGTCGCCCAGTTTGATTAGTGAGACAGAGCTTATAGTGTCAGGCCTAACCCAAAATAAAAAGCCAGACTCCTGTCATGCCTCTCTTATTACTGTCAGCATCTACAAATGAGTGTGTCAGTGCCTTTTAGGGGTGAGATGACACATGTAAAGTAGCCTGTAGACACTAGACTACCTCTTTTTCAGCCCACATGCTCTGTAAATGTGTTTAAAAGAACCTGTATGTGTCACTTTCTGCTCATTATATAGGGCAGCCAGGTATGAAGCTGTGTGTTCAAGTGCTTCCATGAGGCCTGCCTAGCTAACAGATTTGTGCTTCTGGGACTGAATGCTGAAGTAGCTCTGGTAATATTTGTCCAGGGGAATTATAAACTATATAGTTTTTAAGTTAGGTTCATGAGCTGCACGTAGAAGTAAAAACATACTTGAGACATGGTAGCAGTCACACATTGAAACTTGACAGAATATGCTTTCAGTTTCAAGCAGACACAACATTGACATACTTACAATTAAGCCTGGGCGTTGAACTACGCTCCGTTCGCGGAGCTTGCGAAGTTTAGGTAACTTCGCGATTCGCGTAGAGCGCGAAGTTGCAGATTGCTATGCAATCTAGCGCGTAGCGTAGTAAATTTGCTTCCTCGCGCGCTCAATATTCATTCTCGCGCGCGCTGTAACGTCTTACCTTGATTCTGCGATCGCCAACTTGCTTTTCTGTCTGTTCGCGAGCGCCACGAGATTTGTACTATGGCTGCCCAAGCCCGCGAGAGTGTGCGACCCCGAACACGTCATTGGTGCGCGCGAGCTGACTTCCGGCGGCTGTTTTGGTAAGATCGCGATCCCGAACATGGAAAAACTGCAATCTGGCAAAGAATATCTCGCGAGCTTCATAAAACCTTCTCTAAAATGATCATTTTGCTCAGAAAACTCCTCAGATTGTGATCTTGCTGTAGTCTTTTGTGTAAGAAAGAGTCCTTTAATTTTTTTAACTCTTTTTTTTCAAGAGGAAGGAAGTGCCCCTGAGTCTACAACTTCCTGTTCCTGTCCAGCAGGCTCCTCCCACGTGCTTTGTGCATGTGTTGTTCACTTTCATTTGGATTTGGAGCTGGAAGGATCACTTTTTGTGTCTGTCTGCTGCATCATACCATTGGATTGGATTTATTTGAGGAATTTTTGATTTGAGATTTAATTTACTACAAGTAAGTTGGAGAATTGGTGTGTTTGTTTCATTGGGGCTTGTTTGTACCTACATTTTTCTGGGATTTTTATTGTTTTTAAAAATTATTGTTGTGGTGGGTGGCCTGTACTACTATCAATAGGGGCCTAGTTGTTTTTCTCTGCAAGTTCAGCCAGTAGGGTACCCATGGGTCCATGTTTTGCGGTGTCTGTAGAATTTCTACATCATGTAGGGCATGGATGGCATAGGATTGAAATGCTAAACGTGGCTGTGGTGTATTTCACTGTTGGTGTGTGTGTGTGATTTACCTTTGTTGGATGTGTGTGCTTGTGGCCTAGTAGTCTTCCAGTAGGCCCAGAGGTAGTCAGCCTCCAATCTGTGGTGCCTGATTTAAATGTACAGTTGGTGTTGTCTGGTGATTTTCCTTTACTCCATGGATGGCTTTGGATTTTGTTGCAAAAGGTGTGTTTGGGGTGCAATAGCATTTTTTGGGTGTGGGCTAAACAAATTGGGCTTTTTTGGCCAGCATGTAAGGCAAGGGATTCAGCTCGTGAACTTTCGGTAACTCTGCACAGCGCGACAACGCGGACTTACAGTTTTTGTCATTTTTGCGCTCGCAATATGCGTGTTCGCGCACGCGAGAAAGCCTTTTTGTACAGTTCGCGATCCCGAACACGCAGCTTTTGCAATCTGGCAAACAATATCTCGCGAGCAACATAGACCCTTCTCGAAAACGCTTTTTTGTGCATTTCTGCACAAAAAACTCCTCAGGCTGTCATTGAGCTGTAGGTTTGGAGCAGGGAGAAGCTGTTATTTTCTGGAAAACATTTTTATGAGAGGGATTAAGTTCCGCAGACACTACAACTTCCTGTTCCTGTCCTTTGCAATCACTTTTTGTTTGTTATTGTGGTGGGTGGGC
This sequence comes from Triturus cristatus, assembly GCF_964204655.1. Classification (NCBI taxonomy): domain Eukaryota; kingdom Metazoa; phylum Chordata; class Amphibia; order Caudata; family Salamandridae; genus Triturus; species Triturus cristatus. The sequence goes on along the minus strand of NC_140593.1, from coordinate 256,122,484 downwards.
TGAGCATGTGTGTGGCAGCCATTTCAGGAAGGCATGCATTGTGCCTTTGCCATAGGCGTCCATTGACTGTCTCCCATTTCTTGTGGTTGTTGTGGGTGTGTGGCGGCCATTTTGTGAAGCCATCCAAGCAGTGTGCTTGCTTTTGCCATCCGGTTCCAAGCTTGTGGCCTAGTAGTCTTCCAGTAGGCCCAGAGGTAGTCAGCCTCCAATCTGTGGTGCGTGATTTAAATGTACAGTTGGTGTTGTCTGGTGATTTTCCTTTACTCCATGGATGGCTTTGGATTTTATTGCAAAAGGTGTGTTTGGGGTGCAATAGCATTTTTTGGGTGTGTGCTAAACAAATTGGGCTTTTTTGGCCAGCATGTAAGGCAAGGGATTCAGCTCGCGAACTTTCGGTAACTCTGCACAGCGCGACAACGCGGACTTACAGTTTTCGTCATTTTTGCGCTCGCAATATGCGTGTTCGCGCATGCGAGAAAGCCTTTTTGTACAGTTCGCGATCCCGAACACGCAGCTTTTGCAATCTGGCAAACAATCTCTCGCGAGCAACATAGACCCTTCTCGAAAACGCTTTTTTGTGCATTTCTACACAAAAAACTCCTCAGGCTGTCATTGAGCTGTAGGTTTGGAGCAGGGAGAAGCTGTTATTTGTCTGGAAAACATTTTTATGAGAGGGATTAAGTTCCGCAGACACTACAACTTCCTGTTCCTGTCCTTTGCAATCACTTTTTGTTTGTTATTGTGGTGGGTGGGCTGAGCATGTGTGTGGGGGCCATTTCAGGAAGGCATGCATTGTGCCTTTGCCATAGGCGTCCATTGACTGTCTCCCATTTCTTGTGGTTGTTGTGGGTGTGTGGCGGCCATTTTGTGAAGCCATCCAAGCAGTGTGCTTGCTTTTGCCATCCGGTTCCAAGCTTGTGGCCTAGTAGTCTTCCAGTAGGCCCAGAGGTAGTCAGCCTCCAATCTGTGGTGCGTGATTTAAATGTACAGTTGGTGTTGTCTGGGGATTTTCCTTTACTCCATGGATGGCTTTGGATATTATTGCAAAAGGTGTGTTTGGGGTGCAATAGCATTTTTTGGGTGTGTGCTAAACAAATTGGGCTTTTTTGGCCAGCATGTAAGGCAAGGGATTCAGCTCGCGAACTTTCGGTAACTCTGCACAGCGCGACAACGCGGACTTACAGTTTTCGTCATTTTTGAGCTCGCAATATGCGTGTTCGCGCACGCGAGAAAGCCTTTTTGTACAGTTCGCGATCTCGAACACGCAGCTTTTGCAATCTGGCAAACAATATCTCGCGAGCAACATAGACCCTTCTCGAAAATGCTTTTTTGTGCATTTCTGCACAAAAATCTCCTCAGGCTGTCATTGAGCTGTAGGTTTGGAGCAGGGAGAAGCTGTTATTTGTCTGGAAAACATTTTTATGAGAGGGATTAAGTTCCGCAGACACTACAACTTCCTGTTCCTGTCCTTTGCAATCACTTTTTGTTTGTTATTGTGGTGGGTGGGCTGAGCATGTGTGTGGCGGCCATTTCAGGAAGGCATGCATTGTGCCTTTGCCATAGGCGTCCATTGACTGTCTCCCATTTCTTGTGGTTGTTGTGGGTGTGTGGCGGCCATTTTGTGAAGCCATCCAAGCAGTGTGCTTGCTTTTGCCATCCGGTTCCAAGCTTGTGGCCTAGTAGTCTTCCAGTAGGCCCAGAGGTAGTCAGCCTCCAATCTGTGGTGCGTGATTTAAATGTACAGTTGGTGTTGTCTGGTGATTTTCCTTTACTCCATGGATGGCTTTGGATTTTATTGCAAAAGGTGTGTTTGGGGTGCAATAACATTTTTTGGGTGTGTGCTAAACAAATTGGGCTTTTTTGGCCAGCATGTAAGGCAAGGGATTCAGCTCGCGAACTTTCGGTAACTCTGCACAGCGCGACAACGCGGACTTACAGTTTTCGTCATTTTTGCGCTCGCAATATGCGTGTTCGCGCACGCGAGAAAGCCTTTTTGTACAGTTCGCGATCCCGAACACGCAGCTTTTGCAATCTGGCAAACAATATCTCGCGAGCAACATAGACCCTTCTCGAAAACGCTTTTTTGTGCATTTCTGCACAAAAAACTCCTCAGGCTGTCATTGAGCTGTAGGTTTGGAGCAGGGAGAAGCTGTTATTTGTCTGGAAAACATTTTTATGAGAGGGATTAAGTTCCGCAGACACTACAACTTCCTGTTCCTGTCCTTTGCAATCACTTTTTGTTTGTTATTGTGGTGGGTGGGCTGAGCATGTGTGTGGCGGCCATTTCAGGAAGGCATGCATTGTGCCTTTGCCATAGGCGTCCATTGACTGTCTCCCATTTCTTGTGGTTGTTGTGGGTGTGTGGCGGCCATTTTGTGAAGCCATCCAAGCAGTGTGCTTGCTTTTGCCTTCCGGTTCCAAGCTTGTGGCCTAGTAGTCTTCCAGTAGGCCCAGAGGTAGTCAGCCTCCAATCTGTGGTGCGTGATTTAAATGTACAGTTGGTGTTGTCTGGTGATTTTCCTTTACTCCATGGATGGCTTTGGATTTTATTGCAAAAGGTGTGTTTGGGGTGCAATAGCATTTTTTGGGTGTGTGCTAAACAAATTGGGCTTTTTTGGCCAGCATGTAAGGCAAGGGATTCAGCTCGCGAACTTTCGGTAACTCTGCACAGTGCGACAACGCGGACTTACAGTTTTCGTCATTTTTGCACTCGCAATATGCGTGTTCGCGCACGCGAGAAAGCCTTTTTGTACAGTTCGCGATCCCGAACACGCAGCTTTTGCAATCTGGCAAACAATATCTCGCGAGCAACATAGGCCCTTCTCGAAAACGCTTTTTTGTGCATTTCTGCACAAAAAACTCCTCAGGCTGTCATTGAGCTGTAGGTTTGGAGCAGGGAGAAGCTGTTATTTGTCTGGAAAACATTTTTATGAGAGGGATTAAGTTCCGCAGACACTACAACTTCCTGTTCCTGTCCTTTGCAATCACTTTTTGTTTGTTATTGTGGTGGGTGGGCTGAGCATGTGTGTGGCAGCCATTTCAGGAAGGCATGCATTGTGCCTTTGCCATAGGCGTCCATTGACTGTCTCCCATTTCTTGTGGTTGTTGTAGGTGTGTTGCGGCCATTTTGTGAAGCCATCCAAGCAGTGTGCTTGCTTTTGCCATCCGGTTCCAAGCTTGTGGCCTAGTAGTCTTCCAGTAGGCCCAGAGGTAGTCAGCCTCCAATCTGTGGTGCGTGATTTAAATGTACAGTTGGTGTTGTCTGGTGATTTTCCTTTACTCCATGGATGGCTTTGGATTTTATTGCAAAAGGTGTGTTTGGGGTGCAATAGCATTTTTTGGGTGTGTGCTAAACAAATTGGGCTTTTTTGGCCAGCATGTAAGGCAAGGGATTCAGCTCGCGAACTTTCGGTAACTCTGCACAGCGCGACAACGCGGACTTACAGTTTTCGTCATTTTTGCGCTCGCAATATGCGTGTTCGCGCACGCGAGAAAGCCTTTTTGTACAGTTCGCGATCCCGAACACGCAGCTTTTGCAATCTGGCAAACAATATCTCGCGAGCAACATAGACCCTTCTCGAAAACGCTTTTTTGTGCATTTCTGCACAAAAAACTCCTCAGGCTGTCATTGAGCTGTAGGTTTGGAGCAGGGAGAAGCTGTTATTTGTCTGGAAAACATTTTTATGAGAGGGATTAAGTTCCGCAGACACTACAACTTCCTGTTCCTGTCCTTTGCAATCACTTTTTGTTTGTTATAGTGGTGGGTGGGCTGAGCATGTGTGTGGCGGCCATTTCAGGAAGGCATGCATTGTGCCTTTGCCATAGGCGTCCATTGACTGTCTCCCATTTCTTGTGGTTGTTGTGGGTGTGTGGCGGCCATTTTGTGAAGCCATCCAAGCAGTGTGCTTGCTTTTGCCATCCGGTTCCAAGCTTGTGGCCTAGTAGTCTTCCAGTAGGCCCAGAGGTAGTCAGCCTTCAATCTGTGGTGCGTGATTTAAATGTACAGTTGGTGTTGTCTGGTGATTTTTCTTTACTCCATGGATGGCTTTGGATTTTATTGCAAAAGGTGTGTTTGGGGTGCAATAGCATTTTTTGGGTGTGTGCTAAACAAATTGGGCTTTTTTGGCCAGCATGTAAGGCAAGGGATTCAGCTCGCGAACTTTCGGTAACTCTGCACAGCGCGACAACGCGGACTTACAGTTTTCGTCATTTTTGCGCTCGCAATATGCGTGTTCGCGCACGCGAGAAAGCCTTTTTGTACAGTTCGCGATCCCGAACACGCAGCTTTTGCAATCTGGCAAACAATATCTCGCGAGCAACATAGACCCTTCTCGAAAACGCTTTTTTGTGCATTTCTGCACAAAAAACTCCTCAGGCTGTCATTGAGCTGTAGGTTTGGAGCAGGGAGAAGCTGTTATTTGTCTGGAAAACATTTTTATGAGAGGGATTAAGTTCCGCAGACACTACAACTTCCTGTTCCTGTCCTTTGCAATCACTTTTTGTTTGTTATTGTGGTGGGTGGGCTGAACATGTGTGTGGCGGCCATTTTAGGAAGGCATGCATTGTGCCTTTGCCATAGGCGTCCAAACTTGTGGCCTAGTCGTACAGTAGGCCCAGGGGTACAACTCAGCAATCATCACGGTGGGTTTTTGTTCCTTGCTATTCTTCTTCCTAAGTATACACAGTACAAATACAACAGGATCCCTGTCCTTGTCAGTCTCTTAATGGCTGGCTATACTGTTGATGTTGTTCACTGACTTCATGAAATTTAATAATTGTGATGACCACCCACGGGACACTAATAAGTTATATATTATATTATGGATCTTTTGACTGATGTTCTTCTGGCTTTTATGCTTTTAGGTGCACAAAAGACAGAGGTGTGTCATCATCATCCACTGGTGTGGTGCCAGACCGACGTCCTGCTGCAGAAGTGTACACAACGTGACGTGTCAGTGACCTGACCAGGCATCTCTGCAAGTTGTGCAACTGAGTGCTGTTTTGACATCTGTTGAAGATGCCCCCAAAGAAAGCAGGTAGCAGGTCCTCCGGTACCAAGAAAGTTGCCATGGAGAAGAAGGAACAGAAGAAGAAGGAAGTGTCACTTAAGTCTGGTGTGCCTCCCAAAACCTTTTTTGGTTCACCAAAAATGAGGCCTGCAGCAGCGGTGTCGGGGGGGCAAGCTGGGGGCAGCACCTCCACATCAGTGGGCCCAACCCACCAACCCATGCCCAAGCAGATGAGTGTGGAAGAGGTAGCCAGCCTTATGGTAGAAAGCAGTGATGCTGAGCCTGAACTAAACTTATCGCTATCTCAAAGTAGTACACAATCAACGCAGGAGGGAACATCATCAACACAGCAGAGAAGTGGTCAACAGCCGCAGCCACCGCCCGCAATAGTAGCTGTTGTTCCTCCCGAAGTAGGGGCAGTTCAGGAAATTGAGCCTCATGCAGAGGAAGAAGAGGAAGCCACTCCTTTAGAAGTTGCATTGGCTTTTAAATCCCCAGCAAGGAAAAGGAGGGTTAGTACATCAAGTTCTTCACCAAGCCCCCCTTCTGATGATCTAGATGTCACTTGGAAGCCACAAACTGAGTCTGAGAGGGAAACACATCACAAGAGCAGGCATGGGAAAAGGAAGGTTCCAGAAAGCCTTACACTTATGGATGTTGATGTAGAAGAGCAGGTTGATGATGATGATGATGATGAGCCAGTCATCACAAACATCACTCCCGGGCCTGAGGAGATGGAGAGCAACATTTTTACATTATCCAAAATGGATGCGAGGGATGTAGCACGCATACCTCCAACACAGGTAACACCAACACGACCTCCAGCTTCCATATTTACATTAGCAAAGGGCCGGCAGCGTCCTACATCCAGCACAACAAGCACCACCTCAGCAGAAGTAGGTAGTGGTCCTGCACAGAGTCAAATTCAACACACACCCTCCAGTTCATCCGGCATTGGAAGTGGGAGTGGCACCTCCAGCAGGAGACAAAAGTTAAGCTCCCCAGTGTGGGACTTCTTTACGGTTAGCCGAAAGGAGGGGAACATTGCTGTATGCTCCGTTTGTCATTCCTGTGTTAGCCGTGGAAAGCTTGGTACAAACTATGGTACCGGAGGCCAAATGACCCATCTGAAAAAACACCACGCAATCCAGTGGGAGGAGCACCTTAGGCTCATCAAAACTGGAACCATTGCTGTTGGGCTTAAACGAGTAGAAAGTCCGCTCACGGTGGAACAGGAAGAAGAGGGAGACATTCTCTGTGCTAGTGGTACACAAAGTAGCCCTGTCCCCAGCACTGCAGTGGTAACGCCCACATCCTCAGCCACATCTCATTGGCACAAGAGTAAGAGCCAGCCTGAGACACCAAGGAGTACTGCTGGCCCAAAAAGTGCGACGTCGACCACAGGAAGGAATACCATGCAGCCTACCATTCTTAGCATGTTTAGTAGGCCGGAGGGGCAGTACGAACGCAATCACCCAATAGCACGTTTGTACAATGCTAAGCTGGCAAAAATGTTAGCACTGGACCTTCTCCCTTTTTCTTTTGTTGAAGGGGTGGGTTTTCTTGAGTTTGTGACCACCATCTGCCCAAAATGGAAAGTTCCCAGCCGCTACTATTTTGCAAGAGTTGCTGTTCCAGCACTACATCACGACGTGCTGGAATTGCTTGGAAAAGCCTTAAAAAAGAGTGCTGTTCAGAGTATACACCTGACAACAGACATGTGGACCAGTTGCCAAGCCACTGATTACATGTGCATCACTGCACACTGGGTCTCTTTTTCGGGTGTTAAAGATAAGATATCTGACGGCGTTGTTGACACCGCTGAGATTTTTAAAGACACTCGCAAACATGCAACTGTAGCCATGTTTGCAATGGAGAAATATCATACTGCTGCTAACATTTTGGATGAGTTTAACAGCAAGGTGTTTGAGTGGCTGCGACCAAGAGGTCTTACCATTGGTTTTGTTGCCACGGACAATGGCAGTAATGTAGTTTGGGCCATGAAAGATGGTGGCTATTTCAGGGTGCCATGTTTGGCACACTGCATTAACATTGTTGTGCAAGACTTTCTGAAAAATGAAAGCAAAGTCAGCAGCTTACTGACCACCTGCAGAAGAATATGCACACATTTCAACCATTCTTTTAAAGCCCGGAAGGAGCTGAGGGTGATTCAACGTGAGCATAAAATGCCAGTCAAAGCACTCATCCAAGAGGTGCCAACACGTTGGAACTCAACGTATTACATGCTTGAGCGTCTGTTTGAGCAGTACATACCACTTAATGCTTATGTCATGAAAAGGTCAGGGGATCCTACAGTGAAAGGCATGAGAGTTGAGATGGCCCAATGGGACCTTGTCAAAAGCCTGACAGAGATGCTACTTCCTTTTGAGTTCTTCACCCGTGAAGTGAGCCGGGAGGACTGTACTATGGGCCAAGCTATCCCATTGTTGTACATGCTAGAGCAAGAGCTGAAGGAGGTGGCAGAAATGTACGCAGGTGTGGATGACAAAGTAGACGCACATTCTTTGGCAGACACCTTATCCGCTCGCTTATCTCACAATACAAGGATTCAAAATAACATTCTGTCAGATCCACATTACATTACTGCCTCAATTTTGGATCCACGTTACAAATTATTGCTGCGCAGTAATGAAGTCATTCCTTTTTCAGAAGTGAATGTTGCCCAGTACAAAACTTTGATAGCTGAGGAAGCCACTGAGTTTGAAAACGAAAGGATCTTCATTAAAGGCCCGCCCCTCCAGGGCAGAAAAAGTACTGCAGGGCACCCAGAACGAAGTTCTACTTCAGAAGCCAAGAGCAGTGCGTTTGCCTCCCAGCAGTCAACACTGCCAGCAGCAATAACATCAACAGCACCAACAGGATCATCAGGCACATTTACAAAAACGGCAGGTGATTGGTTTCTACGGAAAGGGTATTGCACATCAATGACTGATGCAAAGGCAAAAGAGGCCCAGGAAATCGGAGCACCCCTGAACATTGAGCGGATGGTTCAGGCCTATCTAGATGACACAACAGAGGTCTACATGGAGCAAAGCCCATTGGTGTATTGGTATGGGAAAAGAAGCCAATGGCCAGTGCTCAGCAGGCTGGCGATAAAGTATGTGGCTTGCCCTGTTGCAAGTGTCTCTTCAGAGCGTGTTTTCAGTGCTGCTGGTGCCATTGTTACTGTCAAAAGGACCAGTCTCTCGCCCAAAAGTGTTGAGAGGTTAACCATGATCAAAATGAATCAACACTTTATACCACCGGAGTACAAAATACGTGAATCACAGGAGGAAGAGGAGAGCGACTTTGATGACATAAGTAGTGGATTGTTAGACGTACTGCTGTCCGAACCACCAGAGTTTGAGGACGAGCTCCTCTTCCCTGACAACTAGGCTTTCAAATTGTTCTCCCTTCCTTTATTTGTGTGTGACTGTGTGTATCTGTTTTTCTGGTTCAAAATCTACATTCACAACAAAGCCATCAACAGTCTCCTCTTTTTATTTCCCTATTGGAGTTGCATGTCTGTGCATAACTGTCCACTCCACTCCTCAGGGTCCTGCTCCATGTTCCTTACTCTCCCTAAGTACATTTCAAGCAAGTCAGACATTGGATGGAGATGGAGAATAGTACAATACAGGTTGCCTCTAACAGTCCCTCCATAAGAAGTGAAACGTGACTCCACCTATATTCCATTTTGTTTCCAATCCGAAAGAAACTCATCACTGACTGGCAGAAGGCTAGGCAGGCATCAGATCAGACAGCCAAAGAGAACACCAAGACAGGTAATGAGTGATTATTGTGAATGATGGTGGCATGCATTGCATTGGATGCTGGCTGACTACGAAGAATTGTGCATGCCATGAAGTAGAACTATACTAGCTTATCGACAAAGTAAAAGTGACTCAGGTGTGGTGACAGTTAATGTTTCCTTGTTGTTTAATAATGACCACATTGTACTGCTACCACTGCAGGTGCCGGCCAATATCCGTTGCAATTTGGTAATATGGAATATATTATAAACTTAATCAGTCACTACAGACTGAGTTGGTGTTGGAGAATACGTACCACACGGTCACCATCATTGAGGATGCTGAGCATACTATCTTTGCACACAGTCAGTTGGATTGGAGAAAATTGATGGAATAACTGCGTTTCATGGGCTGACTTAAAAGGTAAAAAGTTTGAACAAGAACCACAGCAGACCTAGGCTAGATGTCCGTGTAGTGGTGTGGACTGGAGTAGAGTGTAGTGGTATGACGGACAGTGGCGCATTGATTTAGTCACTTCATTGGGAAAATTCTAGGTTGCTGCAGTGCATATGACATTTCTCTGGCTCGGTCAAAATGTAAGTAAGGGGTAGGGTGCCTGGCCTGTGCCGCGGTTCTCCTGTTCTGTGGCTGTGCTGGCTCCTGAATCCTGTCCAAATGTTGTTGTACCTTAATGCTGTAGAGTAGACACACTATGTAGCCTATCCAAGCTGCCTCAGTCTGAAAGTGTTCTCTCCAGAGTGTTGTCTTGCACTCCACTGTAATTGAGTTTATTGTTGTAAATGCTGTAATTTTTCAATACCCCGTTTGTTTTTCCATCTACACTTACAGGCCGGCCTTTACCCTGTGCTACAGTGGGAGAAACGACTCACACGTACCTTACCAATCCGCATCAGGCGTTTCATGGGCTGACATAAAAGGTAAAAAGTTTGAACAAGAACCACAGCAGACCTAGGCTAGATGGCCGTGTAGTGGTGTGGACTGGAGTAGAGTGTAGTGGTATGACGGACAGTGGCGCATTGATTTAGTCACTTCATTGGGAAAATTCTAGGTTGCTGCAGTGCATATGACATTTCTCTGGCTCGGTCAAAATGTAAGTAAGGGGTAGGGTGCCTGGCCTGTGCCGCGGTTCTCTTGTTCTGTGGCTGTGCTGGCTCCTGAATCCTGTCCCGTTGTTGTTGTACCTTAATGCTGTAGAGTAGACACACTATGTAGCCTATCCAAGCTGCCTCAGTCTGAAAGTTTTCTCTCCAGAGTGTTGTCTTGCACTCCACTGTAATTGAGTTTATTGTTGTAAAGGCTGTAATTTTTCAGTACCCCGTTTGTTTTTCCATCTAGACTTACAGGCTGGCCTTTACCCTGTGCTACAGTGGGAGAAACGACTCACACGTAACTTACCAATCCGCATCGGGCAGGCAGTGATACCCAAGATTGATGTGCGGAGTGTCCATGGAAGGGAGGACCAAGAAGAATGACGAGAATGATGCAACTCCACATTTGGACCAGGATAATACAGTAACTTTAGTATCATCATTCGTCTTTACATTTATTTGCTTGCTTTTTTCTCTTTAATCATTACGACTGTGTGTTGTGGTTTGTTTGTTAATTGATCCAACTTTTTTTAAATTTCCTTAGCTAGCTTGAAAAATAAAAGTAAGCCCGGTACAGCATGTAATTGGGTTCGGTCTGAGCTCTGAGGGCGTCAGACAGGCAAGGCAAATTTCAATTTCGTCCCTGACTGTACTGTCTCATTGGGTCATAGTAGTTATAGTACAACTCATTATCATTAACCATCAAGTTATCCTCCTCAGCATGCATGCATTTGCTTTCTCTCACTTCATACTTTGATTTCTTTGATAATGGATCATGGTCGTCTTACAAGATTGTGTTTTACTTTTGTTGTGTCCATGCATATTGTCTGTTTTTCTTTCTCAAACCTTTCCCAAAACCCCACTTCCCATCCAATCATCAATCCCTAACCCTCTTCCCCCGGGCTGTGTGATTTATATTGAGGTGTGATGTGATGACAATGTACACCAATTGATCACACGCTTGCTGGGGCAGATGTGGTGAAAGTAACACTAATTGAATTTCAACTAGGGCAGGGCAAGGATCTTCTTCTGCTTGACCACCCATGCTGTAGTTTACTTTGTGTTCTGTTCCACTCCTCCTCCCAGAGTCTCAGTCAAGTGACTTTCTCTTTCTTTTTTCAAACGCTATTGCCAGTGTCTACTACTACCACCACAATAATGGCATCTACTCCGTCAATTTGGGAAACCAACCATGCAGCCATCAGTGTGCCGAACTTCATCATCAATCACAGGTAAGATAAGTTTGGTGGGAGGTATGGACTAGGAGGAGAGACTGACAGTACTATTATGACAATTAAAAATAACTCAGTGAGGGGTACTGCATCTATCGGTTTGTGTGTTACAAAATCGGCAGATCTTTTAAATCAAACACTGGCTGTGGGCATGCAGCAGCACGGAAACAAAGTAAACAACCATGTAACTTACATTGAATTCGGCAAACTGTAACCCACCACAAAAAACATTAACATCGTAGAAATAAATAGTAAGTATATTTTTAATGTCCCCTAACAAAAATAAACTATCCCACTCTGACCTAACCCACCCCCCTCCCTAACCCCAACGAAACGAAAGTCCAAAGTCCCAATGTCTGTAGAAATCCCCAACGCCCACAAACCCACCCACCAACAAAAGGAATTAAAAAAGGGGCAAACGACGAGGTCCTCTATTGTCGGCGGGCCTTAAGATGTTTGTCCACCAGGATCTTTACCCGCTCCTCCATGTTCTCCTCCAAGCGGGCCATCCGGCGGAGCAGCTGGCGGCGAAATGCCCTACAGTTACATCCAGGGTGGGGCGCAGCAGTGCTGGAAATAGAGGCGCGACGGCGGGCGAATGCCGGACCACGGCGCCGTGAAAGTGGAGGCCGGGCCTGACTGGGGCCCGGGGCATTGGAGGAGGCTGCAGCTGCAGCCGCCTCCTCCTCCTCCTCCTCCTGAGCCACCAGCCGGCGATAATGCTCGCAGATGGCCTCCAGTTTCCGGCACCGGGCCCTAGCGGCCAACTCCTTCCTTGATGGTTTAGTGGAAGGAGTATCATCTATATCAAGAAAGAAAAAGAACATGTTGGAGCCAATACTCTTAGCAAAACAGGAACACTAAAATCATTCAACACATAGTGTCACAGTATCACTAGCAAGCACAGTTCATAACATTTGGGATTTGGTGCTGGGGTAAGTATCTCTAATCCTACTTCCTTGGACTCTAACATTTGTGACCATTTCAGACATTATTTATAAATATAATCGTACTATGTATGTTCTCCGGTACACCAGTCGTGCTGTTCTTATCTGTAGTTTAGCCCAATTACATAACCTTGTTGTAGGCGGCATGCCAGGTCCATCAGCTAAGCTTGCACCCAAGAGAAACAGATATGAGCCACATGATGCAGACTCACGTTAGTTTTATTTACTACTACTGTCTGCAGGTGGGGAAGCTCATCTTTTTGTCTGACGCCTTACGGCCGTTGGCACTGGTCATACTCTGTTACATGAGGGCAAATGGCATGCACAATTTCACTTACACCCTGCCATGGGTACTACAAAAAGGCTGATTATTTATCGGATCCAACGATCATTGCTTATATTCATATTATAGATGCTGCTAGTGCTAATACGATATACGACATCAGGTCGGTAGCGGTCGGTGGTGGGAGTGCTGCCGGTCGGTGACGTGGGAAGGTGCAGGGTGGGGATAGTAAACGATGGATTAAGGACATTCACAGGTAATTAAAGAATACATTAAAAAAAACATTGCTGCACACAGTAGCACACACTGCATCGCATTCGGCGGTGCAGTGCGCACCTTGAAAATAGTTTTATTTATTTTTATGTTGATTACCTGTATTTGGCCGTAACAGTAATACACAGATTACTCTCCAGTGCCACCCACCCGTCCCCTCCCCATGTCACCGCCCGCCAACAATCCCACCACCAACCGCTACTGCAGAGGGTACTTTGCTTTCATTGATTGTGTAACCAATATACATAAACATTAAACAACAGATAGGCCACCCTTTGCAGGCTGGCTGCCCCAATCGAAAATACATTAATAATAATAGGTAGGGAGTGGTCCCCAGAGTGGGAGGAAGGGGTTTCCGCTTGATAATATATGACGTGCTTGCAAACTACTGCAAGTGTACTGTATGCTCATAATGCTACCTTGATTCCTCTAGGCTTTGCTACTGTCGCGCAGTTTCTGTTACATTTTCTTCAAAGTAAGAATCTCCAGTGACACTTTCCACCTATACTGTCTCTTGGTGATAGTACATCCAGGCATACTTCCATTAAAGTAAACGTCTATCCTTTTGTATATATCTCTTAACAAACCTTAGTTGGTTTCACCAACAAACACCCATGCTTCTGCTCCTTCCTTCCTTGCCTTGGCTTTGAGTTTGAACCAAAAACACCGCTGATTCTTGCTATCTAGTACTATCCACCCATACTGTGTCGCCCACCCAGGCAGACATTCTTTCACCTTCCACCCATCCTTCAACAACCCATGCATCTGATCTTATTACTATCAGACTCCTATACATGCTTCCAACAACATATCCTTCTCTGCCGGTCAGTCATATTGTTTATCTCGCCCGTCCTTCCACCCTTAGTGCTTTCCCTCTATGTTCAACACATCCATGAAGGTAATCTGATCTGAGTTTGTCTTCTCCATAAAACATTCACAGCTGATTTTGGAGTCAAATAGAAGAGGCCATTGGTTACTCTACTCACGCTGGTAATGCTACGTAAAGGGTGTCTTCTTCAACCGTTGTATAATAAGTCGCACAGTACAGTGAAATAGTGAACACAGTTCCATCTAGCTGTAATGTCAAGAAGTAATGAATATAACTTACCGCCGCCGGCCACTGCTGCTGGATCCCCCCTGGGCCCTGTGTCTCCTGCAGGTGCCGCCAGTTCGCCTGCCCCCTCCGGAATGGCCGCATCGCTGGCCCCGACGGCACTGGTGGATGGTAGTGTGCCTAGAAAAAAGCATCACAAATTTTTTAGATGCCTGTAAACCTCCCCCTATTTTAAGTGTTCACTTGGAACATTGAAAAAAAAGTTAATGTGATGCAACATACATCAGCACTAGACAGTAAGTACAGTCAGTAGACAGACATTAGTAGGATATGGTTCCACTTCCTAGGGTCATCTAGTCCTACTCTACTCTTTTGAAAGTTAGCCTGAGCCATGAGTAACCCTTTTAGATTCATCATGTCGACTACTACTCTTTTGGTGCATATTATACCTGCCAGCTTATTGACATGTGCAGTAGATGCCTTTAAGGCCGCTTGACTGTTGCGTACAAGTGAAGAGGTCGAAAAAAAAAAAACTTATTGACTTTGTTTAGTTTATATTGCTTAGCCATCACACATACATGTTACACTTTTTGGCATGACTGCAAAATGCTAGCATTCACCAGTATACTATCTAACGGCTAACTCGCAGCGTTTTTCTCATATATCATAGGCGGAAGATTCCCTTCTACAAACCAGAGATTTACAGAGCATATTGGATGCAAGATGATGTAACCAGTATTTCTACGTTCTACGGTGAGGGATCTTCCAGAATTAAAAAGATCTTGGCTCTTGTTCTTGTTGTCAATCATGCACTTGTAAATGTTTACTGTTTTAATGTTAGGCTTTTTGCTGGCTTATTGACTATGGCTGTCGTAAATTAAATTTCATATTAACGATGTACAGAGTTTGATACTTGTTTCAAATAAACCTTTTGAACTTACACATAGACTCTGTGGTATTTGGTGTGGTGGAGTGGACTTACACAATTGTGTGAGCAAAATGGTGTTTGTTATTATGTTCTGGGTTGTCTCTGTCTCAGTCATCATCAACATTGTGTATCATCTTCGTGGGGGGGTCGGGAGTGGGACCCTAATGTGAGACACTATAGCTAGTCGGTTAGGGGATCCTGGATTCTTCGGACTGAGGTGTGATCAGTAAGATCCAACCTCCCATCAGCACCATCCTATTTTGTTGTGCATAGTTCTGTATGTGGCTCTGCAGAATCCTAGACAATAGTAGTATCATGTACTATCCGATCAAAAATACTAGTCAAATATCTGGTTGGGCATTTTGTTTGTGGTAATTGTCAAAGCCTCAACATTGAGAAGACTTGAAGAGGACAACCCAAAGGACAGGACCCAGTGGCTAGAGCTATTGGTCAATCAGAGTTTTATTGTTGCAAAGAAAACCTTCTATTGAAGAGTGGGCAACTGTGCAAGCTTCGCTACACACAGAGTAATAATAGTAATAGTAGTAGTAGTATAAGTAGCACAGAGAGTCATAGCAGAGGGAGTTAGAAGCAACTTCGAGGCAGGGATAAACAGAATTAGTAAACAGATAGTCAAGGTCAAAGAAGTAAGCTTTTGTAAAAAAGAGATTCAGAAAGTGGAACCATAATTTAGAGTTTGGGGAAAAAAAGATGCAGTAACATAACATTTAGGGAAATATAAATGTCAATCTAACCAATGGAGGACTTACTGGGGCCAGCTGCAGGAGCCTCAGTAGAGGAGAGGTCCTGGGGTTCCCCCGCCGACTCCGACCCCGTCTTCTTGCCCCTGGGTGGTGCTGATGATCATGTAAAATATAATAAAGAAAGAGACCAACATTAAGGAGTGCTGTGAGAAAAATAATAAATCATTTGGAAAAACAATAAGTCAAAGAACATTTTAGGAAACAACAAGTGCAATAAAATTGACCTATCTAATCAGATGGATCGACTACTGGCTGCTTCCTAGTGCATTTACGGATCGTCTACTTATTTATGAACACTCCAGTGTTCCTTGATCATTCTGATTCCAAATACTAACAAAGCCTAGTAAGTACCACCTGACCTAAACCACCTATTCCAGACGGGCCAATTGTTCACTAAGTCTGCACTTCAATTTTTTTCAGCCATCAAATGCATAGATGAGATGGAGGACACATGCATAGTTGCATACATTATTGCATACATACAACAAATTGTGGGTTGGTTGCATAATGCTGATCTAGTTCTGCTACTGACTGACCATGCTAAGCCTACCACTCACTAAACAAAGTACAAAAGGTTCGACGGAGGACTGGGGTAAGCAGCACTCAGTGACAGAGGATGCGTCACGCAGACCGCATAAAACAATTAGTAACTACTACTAACAAACTAAACCTAGTATCCAATATCCATCCACCACTATTTCACAGTAGGACAATGGAAGGACTAGAGTCTCTCTAGCAAATCGCATTACCTAACTTCAGTTCTGTAAAGTAAACTCTTACATAATCAGCATCAGCACAAGCTAGCGCAAACTACGTTGCAAACAAGTAAGAGTACCACCGTGCACCTGGGTCCTTAAATCAAAGAACATTTTGCTTTTTGGAACGTAATTTACCAGCAACGCTTGGCACGCAGCAGTAATCTTGTTGTTCATCTAATTTAATATACACAATCAGTTACTCACCAAGCCCGATGACCTCGACACCTAGCAGGTCCAACAGGTCCTGCTCCCGGTCCAGGATGTCGGACCACCGGTGAGCTAGCTGGTTGTGGGTGCGCCGGATCCCAGTGCACCGGAACACGGCCCGGTGCACCTTCGCCCACCGACGGTGCCGCTCCTGGGTAGCGTACCCGGAGCCGGGCCTGCCGCCTGCTGCCAAGGTCAAGGGGAGGAGGCGCTGGATGAAGAAAACAAGAGCCGCCACCTCCTCCTCCCCAAACAGTTGCCGGGCCTGCACCCCTGCAGGACGCATTCTGCCGCAAGGCAGGCGGCGCTTCTCTGCGCCTGCAGGTCCCTTGCCCTTGGGACTTGGTGTGCCCTTGGCCATGGTTCTGGGGTGGGTGGGAGGCGGAAAAGAAAAGTCCGAAGGGGAAAAAAAGTTAGGGGGAAGAAGATAGAAAGAACTTTATAAAAGTAACAAAAACACAGTAAAAGTAGAAATAAAATGCAAAATATAAACTGAGGCAAACAGAGAGATAGATAATAACTAAAAAAAGTCAGGAAAAAGGCTTTAAAGACAAAGGATTGCTATGATAAAGGGAGGATACAAAAGTAGGCCCAGAAACATGGCATAGAGTGAAAAACAAGATGGCCGCGCCCATTCGCGACCGTGTGGGTAAGTTCGCGCGATATTTCTCGCGAACATGTACTATTTATCGCGAACAAGTAAAATGCGCTCCCGAACACGTCAATGCACATCGCGAACACGCTATCCGCGACCCGGAACAGGAAATAAGGCATCGCGAGCAGGCGGGACTATAGAAAAACAAGATGACCGCGCCCATTGGCGAGCGCATGGGTAAGATCGCGAGATATATCCCCCGAGCATGCAAACAGTTCCCCAAACATGCTTACCGCGCTCGCGAACAAGAAAAAGCCATCGCGAACAGGTTGCCACAAGCAACTACGCAAGCTCGCGAAGCTTCGCGAAGGTCGCGTAGTGCAATGACATCTTCGCGAAGCTTCGCGAAGCGCGACTACGCGAACTACGCCCAGGGTTACTTACAATACACCTTTGTGGAGAAATATATGGACTAGTTCAAAGGTTAACACACTTGGCAAAATGTTTTAAATCTCACATTTCTCTACCACTTTCATAAGGGAGACGGAACTCACAGCGCCATACCTGACCCAAAATGAAAGGCTGTCTCCTCTCATGCCACTCTTCTTAGTGTCAGCATCTTTCTAGACAGCTCATGAATGTTTCGGTGCCTTTTAGGCGTGAGATAACGGATGTAAAGTAGCCTATAGATACTAGTCTACTGCTGCTTCACATCATATCCTCAGTGAATATGTGTAGAAGAAGCTGCATGGATCCGTTTCTGCTTTATTCTACAGAGTGGCCAGGGATGAAGTTGTGTGTTCAAGTGCTTCCAAAAGGCCTGCATAGGAAAGAGACCTGTGCTTCTGGAACTTCTATTGAGAAGAAAAATAAATGTATAAGCATGTTATGTTAAAAAAACATTAATATTACATTTTTCAAAAGCAATCACATTGTATTATATTTAGATACCACTATCAGTTTTCCTTTCTTACTGTTCTCAGATTTCATATACCTTCAAAATGCCTGGTGGTTTGAACGTGGCATCATCATCATCATTGAACAGTGGGGGAAAAACAACCAAATGGATCGTATTAAAAAAAAAAAAGTGCATAGTACATCAGTATAAATATGTATAAGTATGCTTTCTACTCACTACAATTTCTTAATCACTTGTTTTATCAATATTAACTACTAGTTAATATAAAGAGATTTTAAAACATTAAATATTACTTTAATACCTTGTATGGTACTGAAAAGAAATATATATTCTACTTGCTTTTTAAGTTAATCCTAAAAAACGTTTTGTACAATAGGCAAAATATTAGTGAAAACGCTAATTATGAATACTGGTAGAATCCAATCCATTCTGTTTTTTAACTGCATCACCCCCAATATGCTGAATGATGTTCTTAAAACTTTGGCTGCAGAAATAACATATAGGAATTAGCAGCTGAGAAGGAAATCTAGCTTTGAATTTCAGGTTGATATCACTGCAATGTGTCCATCCGCTGATACATTTTAAAAACACAGTATCTCCTTCATAAAAAAAAATAGCCAGTGTTGTATAAGTTCTTCCTGAAATAGATATTTGACCCGCTTTGAAGTTTGCAATTTCTGTTTGTAAATTTTTTCCATCCGATCTACAATGTTGTAGCATTACAAATTATATCTTTTCCAAATCTTTGTATGTACAATGCAGACAACATGTCTGATCTAAAATGTGAACACATCATATTTTGAGTCGCTCTTTTAATCAACTTATTAAAGGACACTGTTTTGCAATCTGGTATTGTTAAGTATTGCAATCGGTCTGCATGTATTTCAGTGGTAGAAGTAAACAAACAATCATCACACTTATGGTACCATTTTTAACTTAGTCCAAATAAGTTATTAATATTTATTCCTTCGTCTTCTAATACTCCAAGCATGACCATTATAAGTTCTTGTACATCTTGTTGCATTTTGAGAGTAAATGTCACTGATCCACTACATATATCCAAAAGATGTTGAATGCCAAAAGCAGTGTGCATCTTACTTCTGTCAGTAAGCAACTGCTGAAGTTAATGATGTAGTGCAGAATTGAATAATTTTTCACAGTTTCCACGATTGATTTTAATAAGAAGACATGGTAAATGAAAGATTACATTCAGAGCTACATTAGCAAAACAGTTGACACCTGAACTGTTTTCTAACTAATATCCTGCACTATCACCATCAGTTTCCATTTTTTTCTTTACTCCTTCAAATTTCTCTTCAATGCTTTTCTTATGTTGAACTTCAATTGAATGCTTTATACATTTCCCTTTGGGACATAGTATGTGGTTCTCATATATTAGTTATGCACCTAAAGGAGGAGCATAAAGTCTTCGTAAGCGATTTTACTCTTTTTTAAGTTTAAACGTAGAAATGTATTTATCAGAAAACCAATATAATACAAAGCAGGAAAAAACAGCAAAAATACTGAAACATAATGCACAGGGATAATAATAAAGGTCAAGAAAATATTTCATGGGCCCGCCGCCATCCTGCTCGGCGGCGACCTCAACTTGCTACTGAATGTGGGGCTCGATAGCACCTCCGGGGCCGCTGACTCCAAGCCTAGGGCTAGACGCGCGCTCCTGGACCTTTGCGCTCGTTTCTCCCTCACTGACGTATGGCGCAGGCGCAACCCAGGCACCACGGCCTACACACACTTCTCTGGGCAACACAACACCTGGACCAGGATTGACTACTGGCTCCTATCCCCCGCCCTGTCCCTCTGGTATCGCACATCAGGAACCCTCCCTAGAACCTATTCTGACCATTCGCCGGTGGTACTGGGCTTGGAGGTCCCTCGCCCGGAGGGGTTTGAGCGGCAATGGCGTTTTCCCGGCAAGGCGCTTCTGGATGATCTCTTTGTCCATGAGGTGACTGAAGCCATATTTTGCGCTAAACACTGGCTCAGTGGACTCATGGGCTGTCCTGTGGGAGGGGTTCAAGGCCTATATCAGAGGGGTTTGCATTGCTAAGCAGGCTGGGGTCCTGAGGGCACTACGCTCGACAATCACGTGCTTAGAGGCGCAGCTGGCTGCGATTGATGTAGAGGCGCGACGGTCGCCCTCTGACGAGATATTTGCTCAGCGCTTGAGCCTCCTGTCAGACTTTCGGGAGGCTGCGGATAAGGAGATCCTATATCTTGGGAAATATCATGTGGCTCGGCGGTATGGGGAGGGGGATCGGCCGGGGCGCACGCTCGCACAGGTCTTGAGACCGCCGTATAGTAAGTCCCTGATAACCGAAGTGCGGGGAGCAGATGGTACGCTCCGCGCACAGCCCGCTGAGATTAGGGATGAATTCCTGGCCTATTATACTGAGTTGTATACCTCCAAATTGGATGAATCCACTGCCGCTCGGGACGCCTACCTGTCTGAGATCGCGCTTGTGTTTCTGGACAGGGGCATGCAGGAATTTATGGCGGAGCCCATAACAGTGGCGGAGGTACGGGGAGCGATTAAAGTGCTCCGGAGCTCTTCTGCTCCGGGTCTTGATGGCTTCTCCGGAGATTTTTACAAGGCCTTCTCTGATCTGTTGGCGCCTAGGCTCATAGAGGTCTATG
The DNA here is from genome assembly GCF_964204655.1 of Triturus cristatus. NCBI lineage: Eukaryota > Metazoa > Chordata > Amphibia > Caudata > Salamandridae > Triturus > Triturus cristatus. Next base: position 256,101,996 of record NC_140593.1, on the reverse strand, counting down.
CGGAGGCGTTGGAGCGTGGTTCGCTCCCGGCTACTCTACGAGAGGCGGTCGTGGTCCTGCTCCCGAAGCCAAACAAGGACCCATCGCTGTGTGGGTCATATAGGCCCCTTTCCCTCTTAAACACCGACTATAAGATTTTAGCCAAAATGGTGGCCAACAGACTCTCCCAACTGATGGAGTTCATTATCTCGCCCATGCAGTCGGGCTTTGTCCCACGTCGCTCGACATCGCTGAATTTGCGGACGTTATTCACGGTTTTGCACAGAATTAACCCAGCCACACCTGCGGCTGCGATCCTACTTGACACCGAGAAGGCGTTTGATTCCTTAGAATGGCCATTCTTTCTTGCCGTTATGGAACGCATGGGCATGCCGGCGAATTTTCTGGCCACGGTTCGTCTCCTCTATAGCCGCCCCACGGCACGTCTGCGTATCAACGGTACGTTATCCCGCCCTTTCTCCCTAACGCGTGGCACGCGCCAGGGCTGTCCGCTTTCTCCGCTCTTGTTCATTTTAGGCATGGACCCCCTGATACGGCATTTCCAGGAATGGCACCTCCACAGGGGTCTCCAGTTTAGGACGGGCCCGCTGCTGGCCTCCCTTTACGCAGACGACACTATCCTGTATGTAAGGGAACCACAGGTCAATCTTGCCCCCCTGATTCGTGAGATCCTGCGCTTTGGTGGCCACTCGGGACTGGGCATAAACTGGCACAAATCTATCATATTTCCATTGACTAGCGGCACCTCCCCGTGGCAGTGTGAGTTCCCATTGGAGTGGTGCTCGGACTCAGTACGCTACTTAGGCATTCAGATCCATTTGAGCACAGACGAAATCATCCGCCTCAACTATGGACGCGCGGTGGCGCGGTTGGAGACGCAGGTGGAGGGTTGGCTGCGCCTCCCACTCTCCATGTCGGCCAGAATAGCCATCATAAAAATGATAGTGCTCCCCAAATTTCTGTATCTTTTTAACAATATCCCTATCCCCCTCACTCGGTCTTTCTTTTCCGCCTTGAGGTCCCTCCTGATCCGACTGGTCTGGGGCGGGAAGCACCCCCGGATTCGTTGGAAGACTCTCACACTCCCACAGGATAGGGGAGGCCTCGGCATACCGGATCTGTATTTATACTATCTGGTCGCGCAGTGTGCACATGCTTATGCCTGGTACCATCCGGACGCTCGAATCCCGTTTTTGCGCCCTGAGGCAGACTTTGTGCTCCCAGGTCAGTTGGCTGCCGTTTTGCCCAAGGGTATCCCCAGAAACCCAGTAGATATCCAAACAGTGTCCACCACTAGCTGAGCCTGGAAGAAACTTTTGACCTATTTAGCTCACCCTCGCCTATATTCCTCTTCGCTCCCTATTCGCAACCCGGGACTACTGCCGGGCACGGACGAGGCGCTGGTGCAGCGAACGTTGAGTAAATTTAACCTCACCAAGATGGGAGATTTATACCCGGAAGGGCACATATTCTCGGCGTCGGAAGAGGCGCGCTTTAGCGAGGCTACATTCATGGACAGATTCGTTCTGCGCTGACTCTATTGCGCGGCCAGGGCGGCAATTGAGGGTTTCCCCCTTGAGCCTGCTTCCTTTGAACCCCTTACCATCATTATTGACAGAGATACGGGGGCCCATATAGTCTCGAGGCTGTACAAGGCGTGTGCGGCTTTGCTCCCTTGTGCGGAGGACCGGGCGCGGGCGGAATGGGAGACGGACCTGGGTAGGCCTATCACGGATGAACAGTGGACGGCCTGCTGTAAGGTTACTGCTACGGTGTCTCTGAACAGTCGTCACAAACTCCTTCACTATAAATTCCTCCGCCGTTGGTACGTGACCCCAGACAGGCTCCATTCCATTGACCCTGCACGACCTCACCTCTGTTGGAAGTGCGCATCACCACATGCAGACTTCGCACACTTGTCCTGGACCTGTCCGAGGCTGCAGACATTCTGGACACAAGTCTACAAGGTCTTGGAAGACATGTTAGAGCTTACACTTGTTCCCACTCCGGAGGTGGCGTTGTTGGGCTATACAGCAAATTTCCCTAAAAACGTTCGTAGGTTGGCCGCTATGGGTCTACTCCTGGCTAAACGAGAAATCACCAGGCGCTGGGGGGATAGACGGGCCCCTACGGTCCAATCGTGGCTCACTGCCATGGCGTTTTGCAGCACGAATAGCGAGCTCTACTCCAGTCTCCTTCCCGCAGCAGCGCGTCCTAAGGATATCTGGGGCCCTTACAAATCATACATTGCAGGCCTCCCCGGCTCCCCCTCGTCGCCCACACATTCCGGTATAGTTCCAACGGGAGTAGGGTAGGCGAGGTGACATGGGCGTTGGGAGGCTGGGAACGTCGAGGTCAGACTGAGATGGTGTGTTCCATGGGGCGTTTGTTGTGGGGGGGTGGTTGGCATTGTATGCGCATGGGTAGCGGACTATGCGTGGAGGGAGGGGATGGCTAGGGACCATGGGCATGAATGGGCGCTGTCAGTCTCCTCTATTTCAGGTTGGACAAGTACTGATGGGGCAATGAGCAAGGGGGTTCTGATGTTGGATGCCACTCATAACTTACATATATTGCAAGGGAGCGGGAAATGTTTTGATGTACCTCCATACTTTGTCATCGATGATTACACAGCTAACATTTGTGTACCGTTTGATTTTGCAAATCTAAATAAAGCTTTAATTTTTTTTTAAAAATATTTAAAAAAATAAAAAAAAAAAAGAAAATATTTCATGGGGGGGGAGGAATAGAAGGGGAGTAACAGGGGATGAGAGAAACAAGGGAAGGAGAAAACTAATATGACCATAATATTATCATAATATTCAAGAAATAACAGTACATATTATCATTATCTGCATGTAGAAAAGACAATGTTATTAAGCAAATAAATAGTAAAAAAGCATAACAGGGAAATTATCGAAAATATAATCTAAATTAAGTAAAAGACAACAAATGCATCATGGAGGCTTCCGAACTTCATCAGCAGTTTGGACGAGTGGAGTCTTGGGTGAGACAATAGAAGTTAAGTAAGAGGATATAGGGAGCCATAAAAGATCTCTTTTGATGGAGACAGAAACAGGAGTGACAAAATTGGTATCAAGTCTATGATGAAAGCAAACTGCATTCCACCAAGCTCTAAATGTGATTTTATCAGCTTGTTTCCAATTAGAAGTGATTAAATGAAAAGCTATTGCTAATAATAAATCAACCAACTTAAAGTGAGAAGGTGATTGAGGCCAATGTGGTGATAGAGAGCCTAGAAAAACATTAGAGGGGGAAAAGGGGACATTTGTTTTAAAGATTTTGTTGATTTGGGACCAAACTAATTGCCAAAAACATTTTACAGGAGCGCAGTTAAAAATCATGTGAAATAAATCCGCATTTGTGCAAGGGCAGGACCAACAGGAAGGAGTAACATCCGCATTAAAGGAGGATAATTTTGCGGGAGTGTATAAAATACGCTGATACACAAAAAAGAGGGATTGAGAAGTATTAGCAGCTCTGGACGTTTTATGAATTTGGAGCCATATTTTATCCCAAAAAGGGATTGTCCAACAAACCAAAAGCTCTCTCTCCCAAGCCAATTCAACCTTTGATTTGTTCCTGTCAGAGGAAGAAGACAAACCTTTACAGAGAGATAAGGCAGAGGAAGAACCAGATATTAAGGGGTAAAGCAAGGAGCATTTGGAGGACGGGGTGGAAGTCATTGGTAAGGAAAGAAGATATTGGCAGAGCACAGGATATAAATGATCATATTGAACTTTACAAGAAGAAGGTAAGGAAAATTGTGTTTGAAGTTCTGAAAAGGACAAAGGAGTATTATGTAATACTAATTGTGAAATCCAAAGCAAACCTTTGTTTCTCCAAACTCTCCAGTAAAGGGAAGGATTATTAATACGTAAAAGATTATTATGCCAAATGGGCTGTTGATACAATGAAGAAAAGGAAGGAAAGGAGGAGGGTGGCAATGGAGCAAGGATTTTACAAGTGTGAGAGATGACTGGAGTCCGTAGTAAAGAAATATTTTTAGTAAAGGCAAGAAATTCATTAAAACTAAAGGGTGATAAAAAATGTCTTTCTATAGTCAACCACATGGGTGGATGTATATTCTGATCCAGAGATAGCCAGCGAGAGGATTGTTTTAATGAAAACGCATGATGATATTGTTTGAAATCAGGAAACTTGAGACTGCCAGAAGATTTGTCCTTCTTTAAAGAGGATAAGGCTATTCGGGGTATTTTATTCTTCCAAAGAAATTTCATTATTAAAGTATACATTTTTTTTAAATAAAATCCAGGAATACGTACAGGGATCATAGAAATAATATACAGAATTATGGGAGAGAGCATCATCTTAATGGAATCAAGTCGACCCCACCAAGACAGGAAAAGCGGGTGCCAGCGATCGATGGAGTCAGATAAGGTTTTAATTACATGGTCAAAATTAAGTTTAAGTGTTTCTGGAATGTTTGAAGAAAACCACAAGCCTAAATATTTTATCTTAGAAGTTTGCCAAGAAAAACCGGTAGAGATGAAATCTTGTTTAAGGCATAGCACGTTCAGGGGAAGTACTTCGCATTTATCGGAATTAAGACGATAGCCAGATAATTGAGAAAATAAATCAACTTGTTTCAGAAAGGCCGGAATGGATGTAGAAGGATTAGAGCAATATAAGAGAATGTCATCCGCATATACAGATAATTTAACATGGGAAGTACCAAGCTGAAAACCGGTAATTTGAGGATCCTGCCTAATTTTAGTTAAAAAAGGTTCTAAAGCAATTATAAATAAAAGAGGAGGAAGAGGACATCCTTGACGTACTCCTCTCAGAAGGGGGAAATAATCTGAGACACTACCGTTAACAAAAATCGAAGCTTTAGGACCTGAATACAATAATTAAATAAGAGAAATTAATTTAGGGGGGAACCCTATCCACTTAAGTGCGTGGAACATAAAATCCCAACCAATCCTGTTGAATGCTTTCTCAGCGTCCAACGCAATGGCGGCTATGGGATAAGGGAGAGAGGAGGCTTTACTAAGAATATTAAAAAAGACTCTGGAATTATCGGAGGATAGACGACCTTTTACAAAACCTGATTGTTCTGATCCGATTAAATGAGGTAAGATGGGGTCAATACGAAGAGCAAGAATTTTCGCAAAACATTTATAATCAAGATTAACTAAGGAGATGGGACGATAATTTTTACAAAAAGAGGGGTCTTTAATGTCTTTGGGAATTAAACAAATCATGGCCCCCTGAAAGGTGCCAGAAGAAGTGCCGTTTGTAATAAAAGAGTTGAAAAGTAATAGAAGGCGAGGAAGAAGTAAATTAGCAAAGTGGGCATAAAATTCAATAGTAAAGCCATCAGGGCCCGGGGCCTTCCCCCGTTTTAGTACTGAAATTGCATGTGTGATTTCTGACAGAGTGATAACCCCTCTAAAGAGGAAAAGTCAATATTGTGAGATAAAGGGGGAGGAAGATTTCGAAATTAAGTGGAGAGAGTGGCTAAGGTCAGTTGTTGTTCAGGAGAGTATAAAGTTTGATGAAAAGAAACAAACTCCTTTAAAATATCGGAATCTTTGAATAAAGAAATGCCAGCATTGTTCTGAATGGACTCTCTTTTAGTCCGGTCTCTTCGTATTTTCAAATAATTTGCCAATAATTTCCCCATTTTATTTTGACCACCATAATAATGAGCACTACTCTTTAAAAGATAGGTAGATGCGGCTTCAGTAGAAGATTTATTAAACTTTAATTTTGAGTCGATAAGTTTTTGTAATGAAGAATCAGAATTCGAATGGTAATAAATATATTCAAGTTTTTTAATTTCTGCTAGCATTTGAGAAGTTCTGGCCTGAGAGGATTTCCTCTTGTGAGAGACAAAATTTATAATAAAACCTCTGGCAGCCGCTTTAAAGGAATCCCAAACCATGACAGGAGAAGAAGTAGGGACAGAATTGAGAGAGAAGAATTCGGAAGCAAAAGAATTGAATTGACTTGTAAAGTTGGGGTCAGATAGTAAAATATTATTAAAACGCCATCTGCGAGTATGTGGAGTAGAGGGCAACAAATCAAAATCAACGAAAACCGGGGCATGATCTGAAATTAAAATGGAACCAATTTCGGAATGGGAGACTTGTTGGGATAGGGACTTACTGAGAAAAAGGTAATCTATGCGAGATTGCGAGTGGTGTGAGGGGGAATAAAAGCTATATTCTTGGGTGTCAGGATTACAAAGTCTCCAAATATCAACCAAGGCTTTGCGTCGTATAGTGGAAGTAAATTGAGAGTGCATTTTGGTGTTGGAAAATCTAACGGAAGAATGTCTGTCCAATATGGGGTCAAAAACTTGGTTGCAATCACCCCCAAAAATAATATAATCATCGTCCAACAAAAGGAGTTTCTTGGAAATATGGGGCCAAAAATTATTGCAAAAAAAACAGTAGAACATGGGGGTCAAAGGGAAATTTAAAGACCTGCACGGAAAGAATCCCCTAATACCTATATCTGAAACCAAAAAGAAGTCTGTGGGTCTGGGAAGGCTATACTAATTGATCAAAGCCACAAATCCAAATGCTATAAGAAAACAGAAGTCCTCATGAAGAGGACGAAGTCTCATCACCCACCGAAGTGGCATGCTTCATCATCTGGGGCCTCCTCTTAACCACACCTGGTGTGGTTAAGGAGCTACAACTCCTGGATGGATAGGGAAGGAGGAGCTCACGGATGTTTTCTTGGCCTTAACACCCTAATGAGGCCTACCTAAACAGAGGATAAAGCTGCCTGACGTGTGATTAAGTACAGTGCAGTGTAAGTGAATGCTCAGTTAAAATTGACTATCTAACGAAAAATATGTTTATTCGATATCCTTAGATGTCAAGGGATAAAAACATGGTCAACATGTTTCAGCCATTAATGATCGAATCTTGTGATCATGGCTTTCTTCAGGACCAGATGTTACTACTGCAACATATACAACACCAGGTGAGAAAAATCTAAACCTGAATTAAATCGGAACGATACCTCCGGCAGATATACCCACTCATCTGCTGGTAAGTGGAACTGCAGGGGTTCTCATGATATACCTGTGCAAGACATAAGAAAACACACAGGAACAGCATATTAATATAGCAAGTAGATAGGGAGTAGAACAAATAGTGATTTTAGACAGTTGGTGCCAACAGATCTACCACTGGCCAGCTTACCCGTCTTGAATCGGGAATAGTCGCCTACACTCCTGGTGACAACTCAGGGCGTGAGGCAGCACTCTATTAAAACAAATAAAAACAGACTGATATAGAACACGATCTCGTGGGTGGTAATGTGATCTTTGAAACAATGCAGCACAATTTAGACAGAAGCGCATGTGTGTCAGGCAATCCCGCAACAATAGTGATACAGCTGGAGTGAATGTGCTCCGCAAACAAGCTTAAAAATGACTGTGAGTGTATCTGGATAGAGAACGCTGTGAACGCTGGGGGGAATGTTAAGCCCAAATGAAGCACGAAATCCATGATCTCCTACATGGTGCAAGCTCAAGAATGAACCTAGTGGTCCCCACTAGAAGATGAGCTAAACACTGGGCGTCCAAAACGCGCAACGTTAGACAGACGCGTAAACCTACAGGAGATGACAGCGATCGCTGAGGGCGAACTCATGACTGTCTATAAACATCGACTATGAACTGCTTAGCCAATGAAGACTATATAATGTGTATGAAGCACAAAAGCCATATCAAAGTGGTGCATACTGGCGACTACGCAATGTGGCCACCAATGGGGAAAGAGCTGAATGCTGAGCGTCTCGTGTTTAAATATAGGCGCGCAACATTTCGCAAATGACTCGACTGAGGACTGGCCAGCCAACAAGAAAAGTTCAATGAAAGTAAGGCGCAAAACAAGTGAATGCCTACACAGTGCAAGCTGCAAACTGGAAAAGAAAAGAAACGAGCTAAGTCATATGAATCATTTCCTGAAGTCCAAAAACGCTACAATTAGCAAATACATAACCATAACAGTACAAGAACTCGTAACAAACGAGCTAATAACTGATGGCATGCTTTGACAGGAGCCTACCTGGCCGTCGCTACCCCAGTCGGTCTTCCTAGTTGTACCGAGCGGTACTGGGGCCGTCTCTTCAACTTCATCATAAAGCCAGTGGACACCCGGAAGCTATCCGGGAGGGCGGAACCATGGGAGGGACCGTATCACATGACTGGGTTACTACGTGCTCACAGACCACGCGACTAAGTTCACAAATCCTGCCTACTGGGAAATGTAGTCAAAGGTGCGTGCGTGAAAAAAATGAAATAAAAATAAAAACAAAGTTTGTAACGCAGCGCCTAATGCATAGCAAGAAATACCACCACTATAGGAAGTGCTATTCCGTGACCTGGTGGTCAAAAAAGTTATAGGCACAGAAATATACAGAAAATGACACGTGTAAACTAGGACAATATCTCTGGACCCGAGCCTAATAATAAAACGTCCAGAGCGCACCCATCAAAAGAACAAATAATTGACGTGGTGAAACAGAAATAGTGAAGGCATCTTAGACCCTGACGTTGATCAAAGAGCCTTCTGGGAAATATGGTCAACAATGCATACGTTAAAAAAAATTAAATAAAAAACAAAAAACAAAGAACAAAATTAGTGACGCAGCACCTTATGTATGGCAAGAGATAGCACCTCTCTGGGAAGTGCTATTCCACAACTTGATGATCAAAACCGTTATTTGAAAGACAAGTGTACATGAACTTACTCGTGTCAACTGGAGTTTGTCTCTGGACGTGGGAGTGATGATAAAACATCCAAAGCGCACCCGTCAAGAGATCAAGAGTTAACGTGGTACAACAGCAATAGTCAAGGCATCTTCTTAATTTGAGCATTGGGATGCAGACATTAAAAAAGCTAAAAAGGCTGCTAGAGAACTGTTGAAAATAAGAACAAATATGCACTTGAAGAGCATTAAGTCGAAGCATTAACATATGAATAATGAGAAAAGTAACGGTAATACTGAATAGACATTAGAACAACATAAGAGAAAATAAGAAAGCCAGGATAGAAATAAATAAGAAGTTAGAAAAAAGAGGCCATCATCAAAAATAAGCAGAAAGAAAAACAAAGAAAAGAGAAAGGAGAGATAAGAGGGAAGAGAGGATGTGAGGGAAGACGGATAGAAGGAAAGAAAACATAGAATAAGAAAACAAAACAGATCAAACAGTAAGCGAAAAAGCATATGAATGTCAAAAAGACATACCACAAAAGAACCATGAGGATGGGGATGGAGGAACCACATAAGGGAAATGGCGCACCAAACAGGAGACTCCAAGAGGGCGCGACAAAGGAGGCACATCCGCAGGGCAATAGACCACATGGGCAAACATCAAAAAGGGTCACCAGACTGCACCTGATAACAAGAAAAGGAAAACATTAGGAGGAAAATTCAGGATATCACCACTACAGCAAAAATGAAAATACATATAGACAAAAATGGACAAAACATCATGAGACAATCAATTCAAATTATGATCGGGGAGTGTCCATAGATTCCTCTCTGCATGAGTTGAGGAATTGCTGAATAAGCGAAGGATCTTCATAGTTTGTTGTTTTGTTATTATAAGTCACTTTAAAGAGACAAGGGTGAAACAGTCCATAACGCGCATTCAAGGAATGAAGAGCAGGTCTAATATCCAGAAATCTATTGCGGCGATCTGCAGTATCTTTAGCGTAATCCTGAGCAAAAAAGAGATTAGAGCCATGCCATGTGATTTTCCCTTTTTGTTTGGCAGCTGGGATAACTTTGAGCAAGTCCGTATACTCTAGGAAGTACAAGATGACACCTCTAGGTTTCGTCGAAGTGGAAGAGAAGTTGGCAGAATGAGAAAGTTGACCCAAACGATGTGCTCGTTGAATATTCAAGGGAGGAGAACTCGGGAGACCTAGAAGCATGGGCAAGAAGGATTGGAAGAAGGGTATAGAATTGGATGCAAAAACAACAATTGATGGACAGAATGCAGAACAATGTCATACATTCACCCCAGTACAGAGATCTGGGCCTAAATCCATTGTTTTTTTGCTCACCATGCCATTCCAGTTTGAACCCAGCCATATGCAAATCAGTCTTGACCCTGTGCCCCATGGGAACAGTCCAGCCCGAACTGCCAAGCCAGGTCCTCCCTGGACTGGAAACAAGCATCCTAGGACCGGTTTCGGGCTTTCAGCCCTCGTCAGCCAGGATAGCCTGATTCCAGTGGCATGGAGAGCAAGGGACTCACGTCTGAGCATACCCTTCCCACTCGGGGTGACAAATGCAAAAACAACCCGAAACCGGTCCTAGGAAGCTTGTTTCCGGTCCAGGGAAGACATGGCTTGGCAGTTCGGGCTGGACTGTTCCCATGAGGCACAGGGTCAGACTGATTTGCATATGGCCATGTCTGAACTGGGGTGGCAGAGTGGGCTAAAGAACGGTGATGGATTAAACCCAGATCAGTTGACTGGGGGTGAGTGCTTGCAATGTTCAACACTCCGTCCATCATTTCCTTTGGTTTTTGCTTTGTTCGCCATAAGTTGGCAGGGTATGCTCAGACGTGAGTCCCTTGCTCACTTTGCCACTGGATTCAAGCAAGCCTGGCTGAAGACGGCTGAAATGCCAGAAACCGGTCCTAGGAAGCTTGTTTCCGGTCCAGGGAAGACATGGCTTGGCAGTTCGGGCTGGACTGTTCCCATGAGGCACAGGGTCAGACTGATTTGCATATGGCCATGTCTGAACTGGGGTGGCAGAGTGGGCTATAGAACGGTGATGGATTAAACCCAGATCAGTTGACTGGGGGTGAGTGCTTGCAATGTTCAACACTCCGTCCATCATTTCCTTTGGTTTTTGTTTTGTTCGCCATAAGTTGGCAGGGTATGCTCAGACGTGAGTCCCTTGCTCACTTTGCCACTGGATTCAAGCAAGCCTGGCTGAAGACGGCTGAAATGCCAGAAACCGGTCCTAGGAAGCTTGTTTCCGGTCCAGGGAAGACATGGCTTGGCAGTTCGGGCTGGACTGTTCCCATGAGGCACAGGGTCAGACTGATTTGCATATGGCCATGTCTGAACTGGGGTGGCAGAGTGGGCTAAAGAACGGTGATGGATTAAACCCAGATCAGTTGACTGGGGGTGAGTGCTTGCAATGTTCAACACTCCGTCCATCATTTCCTTTGGTTTTTGCTTTGTTCGCCATAAGTTGGCAGGGTATGCTCAGACGTGAGTCCCTTGCTCACTTTGCCACTGGATTCAAGCAAGCCTGGCTGAAGACGGCTGAAATGCCAGAAACCGGTCCTAGGAAGCTTGTTTCCGGTCCAGGGAAGACATGGCTTGGCAGTTCGGGCTGGACTGTTCCCATGAGGCACAGGGTCAGACTGATTTGCATATGGCCATGTCTGAACTGGGGTGGCAGAGTGGGCTAAAGAACGGTGATGGATTAAACCCAGATCAGTTGACTGGGGGTGAGTGCTTGCAATGTTCAACACTCCGTCCATCATTTCCTTTGGTTTTTGCTTTGTTCGCCATAAGTTGGCAGGGTATGCTCAGATGTGAGTCCCTTGCTCACTTTGCCACTGGATTCAAGCAAGCCTGGCTGAAGACGGCTGAAATGCCAGAAACCGGTCCTAGGAAGCTTGTTTCCGGTCCAGGGAAGACATGGCTTGGCAGTTCGGGCTGGACTGTTCCCATGAGGCACAGGGTCAGACTGATTTGCATATGGCCATGTCTGAACTGGGGTGGCAGAGTGGGCTAAAGAACGGTGATGGATTAAACCCAGATCAGTTGACTGGGGGTGAGTGCTTGCAATGTTCAACACTCCGTCCATCATTTCCTTTGGTTTTTGCTTTGTTCGCCATAAGTTGGCAGGGTATGCTCAGACGTGAGTCCCTTGCTCACTTTGCCACTGGATTCAAGCAAGCCTGGCTGAAGACGGCTGAAATGCCAGAAACCGGTCCTAGGAAGCTTGTTTCCGGTCCAGGGAAGACATGGCTTGGCAGTTCTGGCTGGACTGTTCCCATGAGGCACAGGGTCAGACTGATTTGCATATGGCCATGTCTGAACTGGGGTGGCAGAGTGGGCCAAAGAACGGTGATGGATTAAACCAAGATCAGTTGACTGGGGGTGAGTGCTTGCAATGTTCAACACTCCGTCCATCATTTCCTTTGGGTATAGGATTGGAACCTTCAAGGCCTTCCGCCAGACCGTAAATACGTAGGTTGTTTCATCTATTTCAGTTTTCCAAATTTTCAACCTGTTGTTTAAGAGATTGTATTTCTTTGTGAATTCCTGGCACCTGGTCAGAGATTATTTGTACTGCAGTCATTTTCCTTTCAAGGTCCGCAACTTGTTCAGTATGAGACCAGTTATCCTCCAGACGTTGAAGACGAGCATTCGTATCGGCCATATAAGGTTTAGGTGATAGTATCTCATCAAGTAGGAGTTCCATGGATACGAAGATGTGTTAGTGGGAGACGGAGGATTCGCCTTTGCTCACTTTCCTGATGTGGAAGGTATTTTGGAATTAGGTTTAGTGTTTGAGCGAGAAGAACTAGGAGAAGAATTTTTTACTCCAATAGAGTCAGTAACTGTGTTGTCCAAATTATCCTGCAGTACACTAAATGGGTTGATGTCTTCTGACGGTACGCAGTTATCATTAATATGATGAGAATTGCTGCGATTAGAGCGAGCCATCATTACCACAGTCGTGAGTAAGGAGGATATTAGCAGGCAGGCACAAGGTTCCAAAATGGCGTCTCAAAGGTGAGGAGAAACTAAAAATTCAGTCAGTGGGCACAAAAACAAAATCTTTGCTCAAAATTATAATCCTAGAGTTAACAATGAAGCCGGTGAAATTGCAGCAATAGGGCAAAAAAAAAGTGAAGAAATAGAGGCTGCAGAGCTAAAATGGAGTCAGTTAATGTCTATGCTGAGGAGATATACAAAAAAGTCTCCATAAAGCCAAAAGATATTTATTGCCTCAAGATGGTGCAGAAAATGTAATGTCTGAGGGAAATATTAAAAATGTAGTCTTTATTTAAGCTCCAATTCATTTTAGAGTGAAGTGTAAACGAATGCAATGCAAACGCGGGACTGCAGGATCTCAAAATGGTGGCCGCTACTTAATAACGAGCCGCGTTTGAAGAAAAATGCCGAAAGAATGCAAATTAGCTCACCCCGCGCCTCCACTTCACCAACAGCGCATGGAGGAGCATTTCCGACGCGTTCATGTGCAGAGTCGTGTCCGGAGAAGCAGCATAGACGCCCGGGGAAGTCCCGTCACTTCACGGACTCTCGGAGCGTCGCAGAAAGGCGGCCATTCCTTACGGCGCCTAAACCACGCCCCCGCGATTTTACTCTTTTACACACTTTGCAACAGCACTAACCTTTTTCTCATCAAATTCTATCAAATACAAACTTGAGAATGATCTTACTCGAGACAATACAACATATGCCATTCCTTTTTTGAACACAGTACTTCCAATATTTACAAAAGCTCTGTCTATACTTAAACCTTGATATTTGTGAATATTTACTGCATATGCTAGAGAGAACTGTTGTCTTCGAACATACACGTCCTTTACAAGCAAAAAAAAGAATGACACAGCACTCAATCTGTTTTACTTCATTAATCTGGTCAAATTATACAATCAAAATTTTATTCCAGCCCTACTTTGAACATTTACAAAATCAACAATTTTTCCCATTGCTCCATTTACTAATCTTTCCTCTACATTCAAATTACTTCACAAAATTACTCTATAGTTTTTACATCATGTAAAAACTTTTCTAATCCTACAATTTAAGACACAGACTTTCTAAAGAATCCAATTTAGCTTGTAGGTTTTCAGTGCGTAGAATTGTTACTCCCTGGTGTTTCATTTTGTCAGTAGCTTTAATTTCCAGATTGTTGTTTTTCCAGTTTCAGTAGTTGTTCATTAAAGGTTGAACACTCTTGCATTGTAGGCATTAGACAAACTATGGACTTGTTTTCTATGAGCATATTGTACATTAGTTCTGCTGGTGTATTTCCAGATGTAAACAAATTCCTTATTAGCCGACTTTCTTAAGATTGTTTACCAAGTTTTGTCAATATGCCAATTCTTATGTCTTTAAGAATATTTCCAGAGTCTTCATCAGCTGCTTGATGCATATGTTTAACAAGTTATTGATATTCAAAATGTAACCAATACTTACATTTCCAATACTCCGCAAAGATTCCCTTGTCTATCATGGGGAAGTGTTTAAAAAAATGTTGTCCTTTAACAGGAGTAAGTTGTAATAGGTCTTCAAATACAATTAAATGCTTTCCTCCAAATAACACATCATACTCTGTTTTCAAAATCTCTTCCATTCTCAATTGTACAAAGACAAGCATTAAGTTTGAGACCATGTTCACCTCATCAATGATTCAATGTTTCAGTTTCTTGAGTACTCTTAAGACTTCATAACAAGTTTCTCCATATAACTTCTGACATTCCAGTTTATTATCAGGTTCAACAGGTACCATAAGTTATTGATGTAAAGTAATATCTTTAATGTTGTGTGCTGCTAATCCAGTTGGTGCTGTTACGACACTAGATCAACGTGATTCTGTAGTCCTTTGTAGATAACTTACGAGAACTTTAATTAAAAAACATTTTCCTGTTCTAGTTTGACCACTAATGTATAATAGAATAGGTTGAAATGATGAGCATTGGCAATATTTTATTTCATGGAGGAAGTCATTTTCCACTTGCTGTTTCCCTTGCATATATATATTTTTTGTTCAGCATTTAGTTGTTCTTCTAATTGTTCAAACTTAATATTGTCCTATTGTGCTTGTGTCATTGCAGTTTATACCACATGTATGGCTCTTGCTGCTTCTTTCCAATAATTGGTTGTTCAAGTGGATATTGACTCAATGGACCAGAACTTTGACTGCTTTGTGAACTGTCTCTATTTATTTCTGCTGCACTAGTTCCTTCTTGTTCAATCTCATCATTTATCATTTCTAAATTAATAGGGAATACTGTACACTGAATAGTATCTTTTGTTGCATTGAAAGATTCTTCATAGCAGTCAAAATATCCTAGCAATTCTGTTTCACAGTTGCAGAAGTGCTAAATAAAAAAATTCACTCTTATCTGGAGTTTCACAACTGAGTTTCCTGTGGATTATAAGATTTCCTTTGGAATGTTTCACTAAGCATCCATCGCATCCAATTACTGCATATTTTTCTCCTTTTATATTTTCTGTAACATTGTTTTTAAATCTATAGTGTCGAAGTATTTCATTTAGACATAAGTTTTCAAGATGTGGACTCCATTTTGAATAGTATGTATCCAACGTATTTGTTGTGACAATATCAGTGCTTTCTGGCTCATACTCTGCTAAGTATTGGATTTCTGGAAAAGATTTCAATACTCTGTTCAGTGTAGAATCTAGACCTAGACAAACCTAAAATGATTCCTCTTGACTTTGAATATAAACTGGCTAACCTCAAGCGATCTGAACATTCATAAGATCCTATCTCTCTAGGGGACAGCATCTTCAAGCTAAAGGTGCGCAATCTTTTGCTGAGACTCTTTTCTGCAGAGATTTCTTCCCACATTTCTTTCATCTCTGACTTCTCAGATTTTGTAATATACGATGTGACGTAAAGAGCAACAGCAATTGAGTTGTCTGCAACAAACTGAATATCCATGTTTGCATTCCACATTTTCAAAATGACTGGATTATAGTGATTAATATACTTTGAAGCTTCCGTTCTTCTTAAGTTGTATATTTATTCTTGGGAGATTTTCGAGTTATTGTATGTCTTACCGCTGACAAAAAGCTATTTACTCTTCCTTCACATATTATAGTTTGTGGGAATTCAGAAATACATTTTTCTAAAAGTTTCCTTTATATTTGTATTTCAGTTGACAGTATTTCCACATCTATGACTTTGAAACTGCAAAAATGTTTTCTCCTCCTCTGGGATGGCACATGTAACATACTGTTCAATGAAAGACAAAACAACCTAATCAATATCTTTTCCAAATTTTGTTGCATCCTTTATCCAATATAGCATGTATATATGAGGAGCACCTGTAGCCTGGTTCACTTTTTCCCCAGAAACTCCTTTCATTACTAGGGGTAACAGAAGGGCTTGTTGGCCCACAAAGACACTCTGGAGCCAAGGGGACTTCTCCCCATAACTAGCAGTGCACCAGGAGGTGCGTTTGCAGTGCGGTGAAGAAAGCGGGTGTGGCCTCCGGAATCTTCCCAGCAATCAGGCTATGTGGGACTTACTGGAGATAACAGGAGCGCTTCTTTGCTCCCAAGAACCCTCAGAATCCAAGAAGACTTCATTCCCCAACCAGGAGGAATGTTTTCAGAGTGGTGGAGAAAGGGCGTGTGGCCTTCGAAGACCTCTCAGCAAACCCACTGTGTGGGAATTACTGGAGGTAATAGGAGGGCTTATTGGCCTCCAACGACCCTCTGGATACATGGGGACTTCTTCCCTCAACCAGCAGTGCATCATGAGATGCATTTGCAGGCTATGTGGGACTTACTGGAGATAACAGGAGCGCTTCTTTGCTCCCAAGAACCCTCAGAATCCAAGAAGACTTCATTCCCCAACCAGGAGGAATGTTTTCAGAGTGGTGGAGAAAGGGCGTGTGGCCTTCGAAGACCTCTCAGCAAACCCACTGTGTGGGAATTACTGGAGGTAATAGGAGGGCTTATTGGCCTCCAACGACCCTCTGGATACATGGGGACTTCTTCCCTCAACCAGCAGTGCATCATGAGATGCATTTGCAGAGTGTTAGAGTAAGGGGCGCCACATGAGCCCCCTTTCCTGGGCCAATTTCTGTCCCAGGGGATTTCTTGAATGGGGGAGGGGGCCGTGATTCCCCCTCCTCAGCCAATTTCGGCATTGGGGGCCCCATCCCCTAGGGCCAGGCCTTTAAAAAAATATTTTCTAATAAATTAATCTGAGGGGTACTGAGTGGCCCCCGTCCGTGGCCTATTTAGGCCCTGGGGACCCCATACTCCAAGGCCCAGCTTTGAGCGTGGGTATTCTGGTCCCACCCAGGGCACCCACTTAGCAATGTTGGGGACTGCGGGGAGAGCATCAAGAACCCTGTGGTCTTTGCTGGTTCAGGACCTCATGCCAGAGCTGCCATTGCTTTGACACAGAGGGAGCTACTAACATGAAGCTCCCTCTGTGTCAAAGCAATTGTGCTCAGCTTTGAAGAAGCGAGAGCAAAAAGCAGAGCACAGTTCGCTATGGCTTGGTGGTAGTGGTAAAACTCCCACTAAGCCATAGCAAACAGTTATGTCATGGAGTGCACACCCTGAGATATAGAAGGAGCCGGCCCTGGAGAGTGGTGGTCCCCAGAGCTATGTATGGCTCCAGGAGGGAGGGCAGCACAGCCCCCCTCTAATAATTACTTTAGCCCTGGGGAGGTGGTGGTCCACAACAGACCCCCTCCATTATATTATTAAAGTTCCGGAGAGGTGGTGGTCACCAGGGCTGTGGGGGGATCAAGTGGCTCCCCTGCATTTCTATAAGTCAATTGCCCTGGGGAGGTGGGTGTCTTAGGACTGCAGGTGGGTTGTGTGGGGCCCCTGCATTTCTATAATTGATTTCCTCAGGGAGGAGGTGGTCCCCGGGGTTGCGCAGGGGCAGCGTGTGCCGCCCTGCATTAACTGAACTTTTTACCCTGGACTGGTGGCAGACCCCAGGGCATGGGTTTGCCGAACAGGCCTCACCCCCATTTCTTTCAAATTAAGCCCTGGGGAGGTGGTGATCCTGGGGCTGCAGGAGAGGCCATACGGGCCTTCCCAGAACTAATTCACAAATAGCCCTGGGGAGGTGCCCAGGGCTAGGTGGGGGCTGTGCAGGCCCCCATATCATTTCATTGTATGCCCCGGGGAGGTGGTGGTTCCCGAGGTGTGGGGGGGGGGGTGCCACGGGGCATCCCCTGCATAATTAATAAACACTTCCCCAGGATCTGGCCCACCCGGGGGCCTCCTGAAAAAAATGCATGGGAACCAGCATGGTATTGTTTTTCAATTTTGCATGGATCTGCGGGCCCACGTGTGAATTTGTGGCAAGATTTAATTAAAAAAATGGTTTTAACCCACGGTCCTGTAGGAGCCCACCACCATATCTGGGAGGGGTCAGGGTATTCCTACTCTAGGCCCTTTTATTTAATTTTTTGTGAGACTCGGCTTCAAGCCAAGTCCCAAGATGGCTGCCAAAAATTGCTGATTGAAGTGTTGGCAGCCCATCAAATTTCAATAGAGTCCACAAGCCCACTGCAAGGACTTGCGCTCCCAGAAATCTATATTTTTTAATTTAAATATCTCTGAAAATACTGAACAGATTTACACCAAATCACAAAATGCACTCTTTTTCAACTAACTTCAAGCTTTCTGCCAAATTTTGTGTAATTCTGTTCAGCAGTTTGGACTGTAGTCGTGTTCAAAAAATGAAAAATCCCCATAGACATAACATGGGGAAAACACATTTTGGGCCCCCTTTTTCTCAGCCCCTGCTTGACCGATCACCCTGAAACCTTCAATACAGCTGCTGAACTGTAAAGGGGAAGTTTTATTTTTTAATTTTGTGAAGATTTATTATGCAGCGCCAAAGTTATTGGCAAAGCAAAAAAACGCTTTTGATACTGGTGCCATTTGACGAAACTTTATTATTTTTTTTTTTAAAAGTGCCCCAGTGAATCTTGTTGTGCATGATACATTTTGGAGCGATCTGTCAATCTGGCCCGAGAGAAAGGGTGGGGGGGGGGGGGGGGGTTAGGAAAAGTGCTTTTCCCATGTTAATTTCAATGGGAACTTTTGTCGAAGCTGCAGCCCAAAGCACTAGATGGAATTACACCAAATTTGGCAGAAAGGAAGATTTGGTTTCATAGGTTACGCTTTCAGTTATTTGGTATGAATCAGTTCAGTAGTTGTTGAGAAATGTAAGAAAATAAAGATAGTGATATCTGTGGCTGCAGCTAATCTGCGATTATTTCACAATTAATAGCAAATGCGCACGTCAACAGGAATGGCCGCAGCCTGAGCAGAAAGTTGTGGCCTCCATTTTTGGAAATGGGACATGGTCCCAGGGGAGGTGAAAATTCACCACAAAAGTGGTAAAAGTTTGTTGACATGTAGGGGTGTTAATAAGACAAGCTATGTGTCGAAAATGTTTTTTTACGCATGATATTAGGAAGGTCGATGTGACCATCAGCATTGTAACATTGCAATGAATGCAAATATCGGCAAAAAAACTCATGCAGCCAATCACACCTATAGTGAGACATTCATGCACCCACTCAGTGACCCAATCAGAGATTCATGCACCCAGTCACAGACTCATTCAGAGGCTCATGCACCCACTCACAGACCCACTGAAAGACTCATGTACCCATCACAGACCCACACAGACTTATACATCTACTCACAAGCCCACTCAAACACCCATGCCCCAGTCACAAACCATCATGCCCCACTTACAGACCCACTCAGACATTCATGCAGCCACTCACAAACTCACTCATACTCCACACACACCCACTCACATGCCCATTCAGAACCTCATGCACCCAGTCACAGACCCAATCAGAGGCTTATGCACCCACTCACAGACCTGCTGAGAGATTCATGCACCCCTCACAGACCCACACCAACGTAAGCACCTACTCACAAGCCCACTCAGAGACTCATGCCCCACTCACAAACCCTCATGTCTCACTTACAGACCCACTCAGACAGTCATGCAGCCATTCACAGACTCACTCACATTCACATTCACATACAACCACTCAGAGACTCATGCACCCACTCACAAACTCACTCAGAGACTCATGCACCCACTCAGAGGCCCCACAAACAGACTCATGGACCCAATCACGGACCAATTCAGATGTTAATACACCCTCTCACAGACCTGTTGAGAGAACTTATGCACCACCTCACAAGCCCACACTGACTTACACCCTTACCCATAAGCCCACTCACAGACTCATGCCCCACTTACAGAACCTCATGCCCCTATTAATGAATCCACTCAGACAGTCATGCAGCCACTCTTAGATTCACTCATATTCATATACACCCACTGGCGCACCCACTCAGGGACCCATGAACCCACTCACAAACCCCCTCAGACACACATGCACTGAGACACAGACCCATTCAGAGGCTCATGCACCCACTGACAGACCCAATGATAGAGTCATGCACCCCCTCACAGACCCGCACTGACTTACAAAATTACTCACAAGCCCACTGAGAAACTCATGCCCCACTCACAGACACTCATGTCCCACTTACAGACCCACTTGGACAGTCATGCAGTCACTCACAGACTCACTCATATTCACAGATACCCACTTACAGACCCACTCAGAGACTCATGCACCCAGAGACCCACTCAGAGACTCATGCACCCAGTCACAGAGCCATTCAGAGGCTCATGTGCCCACTCACAGACCCACTGAGAGACTCATGCACCACTCATAGACCCAAACCTACTCAAAAGCCCTTAAGACCCACTTACAGAGAGACTCATGCACCCACTCAGAGCCCCACTAAGACACTAAATCCCCCACTCAGAGACCCTCTCCAAGACTCATGCACACAGTCATAGACCCATTCAGAGACTCATGCATACCTTCACAGACCCATGCCAGCTTACCCACCTACTCACAAGCCTACTCAGAGATTCATGCCCCACTCACAGACCCTCATGCCCCACTTACTACTCAGTCATGCAGTCATTCACAGACTCACACATAATCATGTACACCCACTGACAGATCCACTGAGAGACTCACATACCCACTCAGAGATCCACTCAGAGATTCATGCACCCAGTCACAGACCCATTCCGGGGTTTATGCACCCTCCCACAGACCACAGAGAGACTCATGCACCCCTAAACACCCACACATACTTATATAACTATTTACAAGCTCACACAGAGGCTCATGCCCCACTCACAGACCCTTATGTCCCATTTGCAGACCCAGTCTGTCACTCATGCAGCCACTCACAGATTCACTCATATTTGCATACACCTATTGACATACCACTCAGCTACTCATGCCTCCAGTGAGAGACCAACTCAGACTTACGCACCCACTCATAGACACACTCACACAGCCACTAAAAGACATATTCAGACACTCATGCACCCACTCAGACACTCACTGACACACTTGCACGCCCATTCACAGATCTCACTAAAAACTCTGGGGCAGATTTACAATAACTGGCGCATCCCTGCATATCAGCAGGGATGCACCAGGTATTTTGTATCACGGCTCCGCCACCATGGATGCGCCGCATTTACATTTTGCACTGTTCTTAACGGAATACCAGTAGCTACCTCAGGTAAAGTGATCTTTACCCGCTAGTACTGCTTTCACTCATGAGACTGTGACATTGTCATTCATTTTAATTGATTTAACGCTTGCTTACCGGCCTGGAAGCAGCATTCTCCTTGGGGGCTCAGTTTTCCCCACTTCCGGTGAGCGCCGGTAGTACTTTTGGGGCGGGAACTTCCGGTTAGCACTCTATATGTGCACTAACGGGGGCTTCTTAAGCGCGGCTGTAAGGCGACTGTGCAGCCGCCACGCGCCAAAGGCAAGCCCGTCTGTGCCCGGCCACGCACCAGCCTCGCACAGTGCCAGCCATGCTGCCGGTTTTGATCCTCAATTCAGGAGGATTTTAGATCAGATGTACACAAGAGAACAACTCCTACGGATTAGGGAAGGTAGGGGTGATGACCCCCTCGACACCTCTCCCCTGCAGGTGAAAGCACCGCTTGAGAAAAGTAAGCTGGGTAGTCTCAAGTGTGGTTTGATTAATGCTAGGTCCCTTGTAAAGCACCACCAGGAAATATATATATTGATTGCTTCCCTTAAGCTTGATGCACTATTTCTCACTGAAACCACGGTTGAATGGTAGAGGAGGGGAAGTTGGTTTTATCTTTAAAGATTGCTGGAACTTTGTGCAACTCTCTATTGATGATACCGAGGGCATGGAGCTCATGAGGTTTTCCCTGATGAGCCCCAGTGGACACCTGCTCTCTGGCATGGTTTGCTATCGTCCCCCCGGTGTAGTCAACCCTTATTTCCAGAATTTTATCAATACTTTGTTTAACTTGGCTCTCACTCATTCCCACATGATTATTGTAGGAGAGTTTAATCTCTGGGCCAATGGGAATACTGGATCGGCATTTAATGACCTCCTGCAATCATGCGAGAATTTGAACCTACAACAATTGGTACTGGATCCAACTCACCAGGGTGGTCACATTCTAGATCTGATTTTCGAGGAAAACACGGCCACAGTAGAGGCCATTTCGCCTCTTTGCTGGACGGACAATTTCCTTATAACTTTTACATTGGCCGTCCACCATAAAAAACCCAGACCTCACCACCACGCTTAATTACTGCCGAGGCAGGGAATGGAAAAAACTGCCTGATATTGACAAACAAGCGCCTATATTCACTGGTACTTATGTGTTTGATGTAAACAAGCCTGTGGAAACAAACTATTTGGAATTTTGCAAACAGACACTAAGTGCCCTTGATTTGACCATCCCGGTAAAATATTTGAAGACTAAGCGTAAGCCGTACGCCCCTTGGTTTAACGAAAACCTAAAAAATCTTAAAAAGAGATGTAAACTGGCAGAAAGAAAATGGAGGAAGTGCTATGATATAGCTGATAAAGCAGCTCTGAAGGCCACACTGACCAACTAAATAAGTTACATTTCTAAAGCAACAGCTGAGTTTTTTGCCAACTCAATTCTAGAGGCACTCAACAAAACCCGTAGGGCCTTTAGGAAAGTCAACGAATTGTCCAATCCTGATTGCATAAAAAATAAAACTATCAAAACTCAAGAATTATGCGAAAGCCTAGCAACTTTTTTTGAGGAGAAAATGTCAAAAATAATTACCGGGTTATCAGAGAACCAGGAAAATTCATGTGACTCTGTATCTGAGGCATGCATACAGCCACTAGCCTATGAAATAGAGGAAGGGGCTCGCGAGAATAGACTTGCAACCCTAAGCCAGTTTATTACACCCACGGAAGAAGAGTTTTACAAGCTTGCTATGAGCACCAAATCCGGGTCCCCGATGGACCCCCTACCCCACAAGGATTGGAAGGAGTATGGTAGGGAGCTATTACCACAGCACCATCAGATCTGCAGCCAATTCCTGAGCAGCGGGACAGTCTCTCCCTGCTGGAAACAGGCCATGGTGACACCTTTGCTGAAAAAATCTGCCCTTGACCCTCAGTGTCCAAATAATTATCGTCCTATTTCCCTCCTCCCATACCCTGTAGAAATTCTTGAACGCCTGGTCAGCAAAACTCTCTCTCAATTTCTCAAAATCAATCTGGGACTTGAAGACGTGCAATTTGGTTTTCGACCAGAGACAGCACTAGAATGCGGGCAGACAGAGGTCAGTCGACCATTTTGATTCTACTGGATATGTTTGCCGCATTCGACACAGTCAATCATATAATATTACTGAGGCGGCTTGTTGAACTTGGGCTGGAGGGCCTGGCTCTTAATTGGCTTCAGTCCTATCTGGAGAATAGGCAACAAGCTGTGGCCCTCCCCCTTTTCTATCTAAATTTAGAGCGGTTCAGCATGGGGTCCCCCAAGGGTCATCTATCAGTCCGATCCTTTTTAATATTTATCTGAGACCATTGATCTCCATTATTAGATCCTATAACATCAAGCTGCTGAATTATGCAGACGATACGCAGCTCATTCTGTCTCTTGAAGGCAGACAGTCTATGTCACTCAGTAACTTCCACGAATGCATGCAGAAGACTGCTAGATTGCTCATGGATAACTTCCTTCAGTTTAATGGTGGGAAAATGGAAATCTTACACTGCACTGTAAAAAAAAAACCCTTGTCCACTTCCACACAGCTTCCGGCCCATTCAGGCAGATACGCCTCCCACACCAGCGGTAGCAGTGCATAATCTGGGGGTAGTTTTTGACAACAAGTTGAGTCTGGAAAAACATGTGAATAAAACAGTTGGAACCTGCTTTTCTCTCATCAAAGATTTGCAGAAAATCCTCCCCCATGTTACATTTGTCAGCCAGGGCTCTAATAGTTAGAAGTGTTATTTTGAGCAGGCTGGACTACTGCAATGCCCTGCTCCTCAATGTATCCAATTTCCTCATTCTGAAATTACAAAGAATAATGATAATAGCCGCAAAGTTAGCTTTAAAGAGGACACAAGGTGGTTCTGCATCTGCGGCTCTCAATGATCTCCATTGGCTTCCTCTAGCTCAGAGAGTTGAGTTCAAATCATTATGTATTGTTTTCAAGGCCCTTCATGGACTTGGACCTTTGCCACTGCAGAAAAAGTTTGTCTGGCACTCCCCATCACAAAACCTTTGTTCTTCCACTGATCTCCTGGTATGTACCGCCAGAATAAGAACCTCCAGGTTTGGGGGGAGAACTTTCAGCTGTGCGGCTGCCCTTCTGTGGAACAATATCCCGCCCAATATCAGACAAATAGAAGAGTTCCTTCAGTTTAGGAAAAAACTTAAAACGTATCTCTTCCCTAGGATGTAGTGCAGGTTATTCATCCGGTGGGTAAATACGTGCATGTAAAAGAACCTCCGTCATTTTCAGCGCAAGGATACCCGTGGGGTGATAGTGTGCTTTAGAAATTCTGGTTACATTACATTACATTAAGGAGGTATATGTGATGTCAGATTGTTATCCAGACTTAAATCTGAATAGAAAAGCAGACAGACAGTAAAACACCCAGTGAGATAGTAGGAGATGTCTCTAAACATTCACTCATACAGAGAGGCAGAACTGATATGTGTCTAGTGCTAATGGTGGCAAATGCACACAGACTTAAAAAGCCCAATACTCAATAAAACACCCATGAGGCAATTGGTGCAGCCCCCTTAGAGACACATCTAGAGAAGCATACAGTTCACAAAGAGAGGCAGTGATTTACTATGAAACATACATGCACATGCAATCAAAGCCCTGATAGGAACTAAGACACTCATTCAGATATCTGCTAAAGAACTCACACTTTGAAGTCTACTATACAGAGAAGCAGACTCTGATTCATGTGTCGAGACTGCTAAACTTCAGCCTGTGCATGCAGCTTTAGTACTAGGCCAACCTTTACATTTAAAAGTTCAAGAGAACGCATAAACTGCTCTTGTACCACATATAATTCACCACTGAGATAGGGTGGAACTAGGCCATACCACAGGGAGCTATGTGCATAAAAGGTAACACATGTACTGTGAAGTTTCAGTGAGCTATATGTACTCCTAGGGACCCATGTTCCCAATTAACATAACATAACATAACGTGTATTTGTAAAGCGCACATTCACCTGGAACGGGGTATCTTGGTGGTGAATAACAGATGTTTTAATTATGCATTCACTCTGCCACTTAGGCTTTAATGTGACATACCTAAGTTGAAAAACAGAGACAATAAAACATCCATGCGCACTGTGACATTTAATACTCCTAGACAAGGTGTAAATTGCTTTTCTAACACGTATAAGTGATCACTAATTTAGGCTGTAGTAGGCCATAAGGCATAGTGCTATGGGCTTAAAACACAAGGCATGTACTCTGCACTTGTGAGAATAAGAGAACTGTTTTTGCTGGTAGTTAAATGTTTGAAAAATGTAATCTAATACTACAATAGTAAAAGGTAAATGTGCTTATCTTTTTTTCCTTGCAGACATCAATATCTATTTATCTACAGACAGTAACAATGCCTTCAATAACTGAGCGAAGGAAGAAACAGTATGTCCTCAAAACTGAGAAACATAAGGGAAAAAAGTGTAAAAAGTGATGAAAGAGAAAAGACCAGCTGATACAAGGAAAAATAAATTTGTTAAAATTCTAAGGGCCTCATTTATGGGTTTTTTACTGTAAGGCAGCGCAGCAGGCCTTGCTGCTGTGCTGCCCTATGGCAAAATAAAAGGGCAGAAATGCGCCCTATCTATTACATTCAGCGCCTTTCTGTCCTTTTCCCCTGTGCCGGCGCAAAATGAGGGGCATGCATTGGCGCATGGCAGCACATTTTGCAGGGTGCCTGGATTGAGGGATGATTATTTTTGTGCAGGAAGAGGCTTTTTCCTCTTTCTATGTGTGCTACAGTATGCACATAGAAAAAAGAAAAACAAGGAGAAATAAATACATATCTCCTTGTTTTGCCTCCTTTACGTCTCTCCTGGGAGTGTTATGTTTTTGGCGCTGCCTCAGGCTTACAATTTCTTGTAAATCTGAGGAAGTGTCAAAAAGCCATGGATGTTGCTGGGAATGCCACCAGCAACACCCAGGGAATGCCCCTTTCATGCAGTTTTCTCTGTGTAAGGGGCACATATTTATAAGGCAATGAAAAGCCACGTAACATGGCTTTACGTGCCCTTATAAATATGCCATTGGCACATTGGCCCACTGGAACGTAGGGCCTCATAAATGAGGACCTCAGTGTTCAATTGGAAATATTGGAAAATAAAGTAAATAAAAACAAAGTTTGAGATCCAGGAAGCAGAAAAAGTGGATGAAAAGAAGGAGGCAGAAGCTGTTTCAGAGAATGTTTAGAAGTAGAGTAATTCTTAATCTCACAAGAGGATGAAGAGGTCTAAAAGAAGAAGAGAAGCAATCAGGCAAAAGGAACATGTTGAGGGAATAGGTGATATGGCCTTTTCTCTGAAAAGCAAGCTATTTATTTTGATCCTCCTGAGAATGAAGACACTGAACAACATGCAGGTATCTATGAGGTTGTGTAGTCAAAAGAAAGAACTTATTAATATAAGTATAATTTGCAAAGTTTTTAGTGGTGAATGGGCACATACTCCAAGTATTGAGCCTGTTGTTAATGACAACAAACTTCCAAGAGAATATACTGGTGCATGCAGTTGATGAATCGGGTCAATGTTATAAGGTAAAGAATGGTAGTCCTATTCCAAAATAAGTGATGATACCTAGAAATGTAGAGGAAGTGATTGCTGAAGAGGTGCAGGGCAGACGTAGACTGGCTCCTGTATACAAATGGAAATGTAGTAGTGTTTGCAGTATTTGACAGCAACCAATTGATCTATTGAGAAATGTCTTACATACGTTCCCAAGGATTTTTCCAAAACAGAAAATTGTGGCTTTACAAGGATTAGATCCATGCAAAGTAAGGAAGCATACTAATTTACAATGACACTCACTAGCATGTATATCAAACAAAGTGTGCCAAAGTACCTTTCATCGTTGCAGAATGTTAGGTCTGCACCACTCAAAAATGCAAACTTTAGTTAGGAGGCTTTACTATGTGAAAACTCCGGCCCTATGTTTAGGAGAAATGAATAGATCGTGTTTGCATGGTAAAGTGGCAAAGGTAAAAAAGATTTCTGATGATGTGCAGTTTTGTTTCTTTGGTACTGAAGAAAACTAGGAAAAATTAGGATTTGGTATCTGCAGGTCCAGTGGAACATGAGAGAAGTATTAATGTTGATAATTTTCAAGAGGAGATTAGAAGATTTCACAGTGTTTCTTCAGAGGAACCAAACTGTGTTTTCATTTGGTGTCAATGCACTCATCATAAAAGTCAAACTAAAACTGTTGATTTTTATTTAAAAAGAGAAAAAGAGAACAATGATAAGTGACAAGAATTTGCTATTTAAGTATTTGTAGAGGACAAGTGACAGGTTATATGCAAGTACTATTACAATAAGTTGGAAGAAAACAAAATGTCCTCTAGAGTAGTGCATAATAAGTTAGAAAAAGTACCTATTACAGAAGTACTTCAAGGTTTGAATGTTTATGAATCTATACTTACATAATGTATACATCCATTCCAAGCTATAATCCGTATGGAACTAAAGACAGGTAGGTTACCTCCAACTATGCTCCATGAAGTTCTTAAAGGTAGAGTTGTGTACTTGCTATTAGATTTCATGCAGATTATTGGAACTGCCGGCATGCAAGGAGATTTGGAAGAAGCACTTATAATTCTAGTCTATGGTGTCCCTATGAAGAGAAAAAAAGATATGGCAAGTGTTAGTAGATTTTAGTAAAGTAAAAAAGCAACATTATATCTGGTACAAAATAACATTATTATAAAACTTTAGATGTTCTTCAAGAATTTACACACATGAAGATTGATATATTACCATCAAGAGGTTAGATTGAAAATGTGGCTACATTGAGATCAGAACACATTTATGAACACTACAGTATTTACCCTCCCCATTCTAAAAAAATCATTAGTGATGCTATTGATCTCTTTCAAATGAAAGAAGCAAAAGGAGCTCCCTTGAGTATGTGGGAGAGAAATTTTGAACATCGCTGCTTTCCACTACTGTTTCCTACTGGAGTAGGTGGTAGGTATGATGACCTGCTTTTATAAATACCAGCAGCTGAGTACAGATCAACTAGACTTTATTCAGAGGATCCTCGATTTCCTCAGTGTATTCCATATATATTTCATCTACTATTTGTGCGATACTTGTTTGGGAAATCCTATTCAGCAAATCACAATCTCAAACCAGGAGACAATCTGCAAAGTCTGTCAGCAAGACAATTTGTTGATAAAGTTCATGGAAAAGACAAAAAGCTGGAATAAAACCTGATTTGTTGGTGTGTCAACATAGTACTAAAGAATATTGATATCATCATCATGGTGAGCTGAAATGCATGTTGAGAAACCTATGAGCACATACTTGGTTTCTAACACTCAGTTGTGCTGAGTATGCCTGGGAGGATCGGCTTGACTGCTTAGGATAAGCAAACTCCAATATAAAAGACATAAATCTGAAGACACCAAGAGAACTCTGCTCATTGAACCCTGCAAATGTTTGCAGATATTTTAACCACAGATTTCAAGCTATGGTGGCTTTTATCTGTAACAAAATGAATCCTCCTCTTGGTGAAGTGACTGATTTCTTTTGGCACAAAGTGTACCAAGCAAGAAGTGCTCCACATATTCCCATGCTTCTATGGGTAAAACATGCCTCAAAGATTGGTACGGACACTTATGAGTGTCTCTTGTCTTTCATAGTACAATATGCGACATGCACTATCGCAAAAGATACTACTGAGAAGGGGTTGAGACAGCAAGTTCTACAATTTCAAACTCATGGGTGTGGTAAAAACTGTCATCAACAATACAAATCTCAAGGAACATTTTACACAAGATGTTGTTTTAAATTCCAATTACCTGTGATCTCACAAGGAAGAGTGAACCGCTTTTTGTCTGAACTCATAGAAAATAAGCCTCAATACAGGGGGAAGGAGAAGAAAACAAAACACACTAGTATAGTGTGGGTATCGGGCTGAATGTCCCAGCAAAAAGGGAGAGAAGAACCTCTTCTAGGATAAGAACCCTCACTCACCAGAAGGTGACATGCTTCATCATTGGGTTCCCTCCACACACCAAGGCGGCAAGCTCATTGGTGTGGGCTACAACTCTCGAGGGTTTGAAGAGGAGCTGAGGTGTTTTCAAGGGTTGACGCTGGGGTGTGGTGAGGGGCAGACTGCAATTTAACAAAGGAAGTGAGATAAAATTGTCTGCAGGGGGCAGTAACTATTTATTCTGGACAGGGATAAAAGAAAAGAGGACTAGAGGTTAACAACCACTATATGCCTACAGAAGGTCAACATCTATGACCCCATCCGGGGTTCAAGGGCATTCTTCAGGATGACTAAATTACTCATTCTGCATAGAAACAAAATTATGTATATACTATGTAATTCAATATAGCGGCCTCAAACGTTCAGTGACCGGTCAACCTCAAATGAGAGCCCAGGTTATATAGTGTTATGATGTAACCTCTCTCAAGACACACAGGTGACACCACTATGACGTACAGCTATTAATGAAAAGCAAGAAGAGAAAAGAAAAGCAGAAAAAACACTCAACATGATTTTGTCTTGTTTGTACGTGATCATTCTCAACTTTTCAAAAAGCGCAGTTAGTCTAAGAGATCAGGATACATGCAAAATCTTGCAGTGAGTGTGGTTTCGTTATGACATAGGGGGGGCCAAAGTGAACTTGGGCCATTGTTTGAGCTTGACTGGTCACTGAACATTTGTAGCCAGTAATTGTATAACATATTATAAACATAATTTTGTTTCTATGACTACTTTTACCGGCTGTAGAACTCTAGCACTTCACCCCTGCTAATCTTTTGTAAAATGCTTGTGAACCCAGTTTAAACATGAT
The DNA here is from genome assembly GCF_964204655.1 of Triturus cristatus. NCBI lineage: Eukaryota > Metazoa > Chordata > Amphibia > Caudata > Salamandridae > Triturus > Triturus cristatus. Next base: position 256,071,761 of record NC_140593.1, on the reverse strand, counting down.
GAAATTGGCCTACCCCTAACTGGCATATCTAACCTTACCTACAGACCCTAGAATATTGTACTAGAGTGTACCCATGGCCTGTAAGTTAAACATCATCAGTGGTTTGCATCACTCATTGTGCCACCCATTGCAGCATCAGTGCAAAAATGGCTTTTTTTTGCTATTACTGCTTTTGCTGGCTGCTAGCCGATTGTAAAGTGCCTGTGCTCCCAATTTCAACATGATGAAATTGACATTCCCCTAAATGTCATGCTTAACTTATCTATAAGTACCTAGTATATGGTACAAAAGGTTATCCACAGCCTGTAACTTAAATGTCACAAGTAGACCATAGCACCCATTGTGCCACCTACAACAGTGACAGTGCACTCATGGCTGCAGTCCTCCCATGTGTAGGCTGGCTGTGCAGTGAAGTTTCAAGACTGCAAATTCAACCTGTCAAAATGACCTCTTTTGACAGGCCTAAAGCTTCCTTTTAATCCTAATAACTCATCCCTAAGTAGTAATCACTGACCATAAGTCATGGTACATTGTATTTAAAAGTAGGACATGTAAAAGTTTAATGTTAAACTTGTATAAGCCTCAAAAGCCATTTTTCAATGTAGCAGGATGACTGTTCTACAGAAAAGCATTGGGATAAAATATTAAATTATACATATATAAAATATTAAATTATTTTTATAATATAAAATATTAAATAGAATAATGTTATATCCAACTAGGAAATAACAAAAAATGTAATTCTGGGAGTTTATGAAATATTTATTACAATCCCAATTCACTGATAAAGTCAGATTTGTAATAAGTATTTTGGAAAATGTATTTTTAGAAAGGGACCATTTCTCTGCCAAAATATTCTTCAGGCCTGGGCGAAAATTTCATTCCGTTCGCGGAAATTGCGATAATTTGACATTTTCGCGTTCCGCGGAGAGTGTGAAAATGTCAAAATTTCCGCATTCCGCAGCTTGGCGATAATTTGTTTCTTGCTCGCGCTGTAAAATAATACATTCTCCCAAAACTTGGTCAGAATGACCATAGAGTAGAGGTTACTCATGTCCCTGGCCACACCTCTGTAAAAGTAGAAATGATCACATTGATACTAATTGTTTTTTTTTTTTAATTACACAACTAGTATATACTGTTAGACCTGGCATCCTTGGCGTGATTTCCCCTAATATTTTGCCATAAGACCTCCTGTTTTGCTGACTTTGTTTTTGCTGGCATTATTATTCTGCTCACTTTACCATGGCTAACCAACCAGTGCTAACGTTCTTGTGATCTTACTCTAAAACATGGTAACATGAACTTATCTCCAATTGGCACTTTTGATTTACTTAGAAGTTATGAGTAAAGTGCATTAGAAGTGCCCAGTGCCTGTAAATCAAATTCTACTAGTGGGTCACTGATTGGGACACCTACTTAAGTAGCCCTTTAAACATGTTTCATGTCTACCATTGTGTGTGAAGCTTTAAACAGCCATATTGACCTGGCAACATAAGACTCTTGCCAGGCCCTAACCATCCTTTTTAATACATATAAGCCACCCCCAGGGCAGGCCCAGGAAATCCCAAAGGGCAGGGTACATACAATGTGTTTAAAAAGCAGGACATGTACTTTTAAGTTTTACATGTCCTGGTAGTGAAAAACATCTGAATTTGTTTTTCACTACTGCAAGGCCCATATCTCCCATAGGATAACATTGGAGTTACTGTATTATAATTTATAAGTGTAATTTCCAAATAGGAAAATGTAATTATTTCAGGTTTGGTGTCTCTAGAAGACTCACTCAAAATCCTAATGTATGGTAAAGTCAGATTTTAAAATAAAATTCTGAAAATGACACATTTAGAAAGTTGCCATTATCTTGCCTTAGCCATTTGGTCCCTGCATCCTGTCTCTGGTCACAATACTGGGTTTCATTGTCTGTTGGGCTTTCTGAATTCCTCCTAGTCAGCAAACACACAATGGGAGCTTGAGTGTGACTGAGTAGGCTAATGGGAGGGAGGATCTGGACCCAGCCTCACATATAGCTGAATAGGCTGTTTCCTGTCCCCACGCAAAAAAACTGCCTAAGCCCTGTAGTTTGTCTGGAGCCAGAGCTGGCTGGGATTCTGTGCATCCCCCTTGAGGTTTCTCCCCATTTCAAAGGCAAACCTGTGTATAAAAGCTCCCCATTTCAAAGGCAAACCTGTGTATAAAAGAAGGACCTCAGACACCACCACTTAAGAATATTTCTTGACCTATGGAGCCTCTGCCAGGAACATTTTGGTAAAGGTGGCTTTTAAATTCTGGCTTTGAAAATGCCACTTTTAGAAAGTGGGTACTTTCTTAGTTTACCATCCTGTGTGCCTCTGACTGTTTGTGTATTCCGAGTCTGGTGTTGGACTGACAGGCGCGGGGGATGTGCATTCACTCTAGACAGTCACTAGGGGGAATTGAGGTGTGCCCTGACTTGCCTGGGTGACTCAAAGAGGGCTCAATAGAACTGGTCTGCATTTAGACTGGTGGGAGGAGTTTCGCTTGCACCTGAATAGTCTGTGTCTCCTTTTCACAATGCTTTCTCCACCCTCTGTGGTCATGCTGCACCAGGGAGGACAGGATTGGTTTGGAATGGGTTCAGAGACATTTGCCACAAAGAGAACAATGACAATATATGATATAAGTATTAGAGCTTAAACCCAAGAGAATTAGATTACTTCAAGGAACCAGAGGACCCTGCCAAGAAGAAGAGCAGAAGGACTGTGTGAAGGGTGGGTCTGCCTGCAGTTGCTGCTTCTGTCTGTGGTGGAAAAAAAGGACGGATTATTTTTGCCCTGCTATGGTATCCTGCTTGTGAAGAACTCTTCAGTGGTCTGTGTGTACTGCTCTCCAGTTCTGGGAAACTCAGGGACATCAAAGTTTCCACATTTGTTTTTTCTGATCTAAAAGTATACCTTAAGGCTTTATTTCCTGAAAGCCTCTCTGTGCTTGTGGCGGGTGAAGACTCCCCAGTGCATATACTGGGCTGAAATCCTTGCTTGGTGGTCTTAAGTGCTGGAAGCCATGTGCACTGTTTCTTTGTTCACTTCCAATCGCTGCCCCGGTTTTAAACTGAGCCCCACCTGCTACAGAGCCAAGCCACACACTGAGAGGGCCTGCTGACTTAGCCGTGGTAGAAGCGAAGGAGTCACCCAGCGTTGCCCCAGCAAAAAACGCACTGCCTAGAGTTCCTGGTGCTGCCTGGCAACTGCCCCAGAAGCTTAGAGCCAGAGTGGCGTCATAAGCAGCCGGCCCATCACCACGGGCATTGGACTGCATCCTCAAAGGTAGATGCGAGAGGGGTTTCCCCTGCGAGTCTGGAGCTCCTGCACCAGTCGCACAAGGCTGAAGGGCTGCACCGCCTGAGAGGAGCAGTGCCTCACCCCACGGAGGCCTGTGGAGGGCTCTGAGTATGGCCATAGTCCTAAGTAGGCTGCATTTTCTTTCCTGTGAGGTCAAGGCAGGCAGCCTGGTCACTACTGCCAGCAGACATGCACCTGGACGGTGTGCTCGGGCCAAACTGAACCAAGCTGGTAATTACACAGTGGGGACTCTAGTAGCTTCCTTTCCCACAGGTCATACCACACCACACCTGGGTGATTTGTGCCCCTTGCCTGCTCCCTGGAAACCGGTAGAGCGTTTCCCGGCAGCCCGGGCAGGCTGGGGGGTGCAGAGGAAGGCCCGTTATGAGAGTCAACTATCCCTGAAAGCATAGTTTAAGAAATGTGTCTCAATTGTCAATGTAATGGTGATCTAATGCATTTTGTTTACCTACATTGCAAAGTGACTTATGACCTATGCAAGGTGTGTGTAATTACTGCAGTGCACTACATGTGATGCCAGGACAATTGCGTGGCTGGCAAAGTGATGATTGATTTAAGTATTTGTGGGGTATGTGTATATATATATATCTATATTCCACGTTATAGTTAGATCAGGTAACTATAACTTGCGCGCCCACAATAAACTGCTGATGACGTCACATATTACATCACTCATGACATGGTCAGTGACATCACTCATGACATCAATGATGACATCTGAAATTACACATTGTGGATTGCGGTCGCGCAAGTTACAGTTACCTGATCTAACTATAACGTGGAATTTCATTGGTTTTTTACGAGTGAAATGTACAGCTAACTATAACATGTGTGAAACCTATGGTTTTTTAAGTGAATTTGCAAGGTTTTGTAAATGATAATTCCTAACTATAACGTGTGTGAAACCTATGGTTTTTTCAGTGAATTTGTACGGTTTTTTAAATGCTAATTATGTATTTTTTTTTTATTTTTTTTTCTGGTTTTTCACTGTGCGCACACCCTGCGCGCACGGTGCGCTTCGCCTAAGCTTACTGTGCGCGTACGGTAAGCTTACCGTACGCGCACTCCGCAATTTTTTTTTAAAATTATTAAATGTATTTTCCGTACTTTTGGGTCCTTCTTGGACCCCCTGACAAACACTAGGGGGTCTGCAACTCTCTTCGTTGCCCCCTTTTCACGTTCCCCACCTTTGTTTCTCAGTGCGAGAGACAGAAAATGGCGGCCGACACTTCCTGATTTCGACCGATTCGAATGTTTACAGTCATGTAACCACCAATCAGAATTGAGCTCGCGCACGGCACCGTACGAGTACGGTAAGCTTACGGTAAGCGCACGGAGCGCGCTTACAGATATATATATTGATTTAAATGCTATTTTCTCAGGACCTACTGAACAGATTTACACCAGACCTACAAAAGGCACATCCTTGACCTGAGGACTACCTCTCTGCCAAATTTCAAGTAATTCTGTTCAGCTGTTCGGGCTGTAGCTCGGACTAAAGGTCCTATGGGAAAATGCATGGGGAAAACGCGTTTTGGGACCCCCCTTTTTTCTCAGCCCCCGCTTGACGAATCCCCCTGAGACTTTCAGGGTAGGAGCGGAGCGTAGCGCCCCATTAGTTTTGAAAATTTCGCGAGGATTCGTCGACCGGCGCCAAAGTTATTCCAAATAGAATGTTGCGGATTTCCTATGGAAACACGGTCCTAACAATAACTATCTACTGGCGACCGCCAGTAGATAATATATATATATATATATATATATATATATATATATAATCTACTGGCGGTCGCCAGTAGATAGTTATAGTTAGGACCTATTTTCCATAGGAAATCCGCAACATTCTATTGAGAATATCTTTGGCGCCGATTGACGAATCTTCGTGAAATTCTCCAAACTTTTGGCCAGCTCCGCTCCGCTCCTACCCTGAAAGTTTTGCGGTGATCCGTGAAGCGGGGGCTGAGAAAAAAGGGGGGTCCCAAAACGCGTTTTCCCCATGCAATTTCCCATAGGATCTGTTGTCGCAGCTACAGCCCGAACCGCTGAACGGAATGACACCAAATTTGGCAAAGAGGTAGTCCTCAGTTCGGACTCGTGCCTTTTGCATATTTGGTGTGAATCTGTTCAGTAGTTCCTGAGAAAATTAGGGTAAAAAAGTTAGTGATATCTATGGCCGCGGAGGATCCACGGACCGTACCCGCACCGTAAGCGCACCCTCCCCGAACGGAGCGCGCACCCTCCCGATCGCACGCTGAATGCTAATTGGCTGTCGAGCGTTTCTCTACATTCGAAACCAGGAACTGTTGGCGGCCATTTTCTGCCTCGGTAGAAGCGAGGCTGAAGATGGAAGGGGAATAAGTGTGTAAAAGATATAAAGGGGGCAGAGTGGAAATACTCTGACCCTCTAGATCTGCTTAGGGGGTCCCAGAAGGACCCCCTGTGGCCCCCCTTTTAAAAAAAAAAAAAAGCGGCGAAATGCGCGCACGGTGCGCGCATCCTATCGCGTTGGATGCATGGATTCTCTCGCTGTGGGTGCGCGGATCCACAGCTACATTTTTTGAAAAACGACAAGAAATCATTGGTTGTATAACAACTTTCTACATTTTTGTTTTTTAAAGGTATGATTGTTATTGGTTAACAAAAATAGATTGTAAGGAACATTATATATGATAAGCTGATATTTTGAAAAGTCAAGCACACTTCCTGTCTTGTGTAGGAACATTGTGTGCTGAACTTGTGACCTGTGAGCTCAGTGCAGTGTTCCATGACCTGTTTCTATGGTAACAGGCAGAAGGCAGATTGGGGGAAGGGTTGAAATGTATTTCAGTTGGAAAGGGTTGAAATGTTTAACCAATAGAAATGTGTGTTTGCTTTTGAGTTTATGTGCGAAGGATTGTGATTTGATGTTTACATGTATATGTGTGGAAAATGAAAGGGAAACTTTTCCATTCTTTGCTTTTGCTGAGAGGTGCAGAGTGCAGAGATTCTGTAAAAGAAAATATGGTGAGTGATTGATATACTCCTTAATCTACAAAAGAACTTGATAGATTAGTTATTTAATTGTGAGGGGATGTATGTAGACTATTTTGATTTTAATCAGACTAATGTATTTTTCCTGCTAAAGTGTAGGGAGTACTTTTTTTCTCTACAATGTGTGTGCATGTAGAAACCATTCTGTGATAGGCATTTGTGTTTTTCATGTGTTTGTAGACAGATAACTGTGCAGTTTTTATATTTTGGTAGAATTAGAAACCAGTCATTGTTTATGAATTTGTGAAATGAGTTATGTTATGTTTCTATACTAAAATGTAGTACTACTTCTAGATGAAGACATGTGTTTTGGTATAGTGCAAGGGATAGTGTTGTTTGTCCAGAATCACACAGTGAGTCTGTGTGCATTTGGGAACCACTGTGAGAGAAGCATTTGGTAATATTGTGTATTTGCTGACAGATAACTGTTTTAAAACCAGTCAGGTTGTCAAGTTTTAGTAGCATTAGAAGACAGTTATGGCTTATGCTTTCATTAAATGAGTGAGGCATTGACAGTAAATTGCAGTCATGAAATATGTAGACTGTGTGCAGTTCCCTTACCACTTGCACTGTAGTGAATGCGTTTTGGTAAGCTCATAGGGATAGTGGTGCTTGTCTAGAATCCCACTGTGAGTTAGTGTGTATTTGGGATCAGTGTGAGAGAATCATTTGGTAACATCATGTATTTGCTGACAGATAACTGTTTTAAAATCTGTCATGTTGTGAAGTTTTAGTAGCATTAGAAGCTAGTCTTTGCTTATGCATTGATAACATGAGTCAGGGTTTGACACTAAGGTGCAGTACCATGTACTATTCTGTTCACTGTGGCAGAACTGAAAATGTAAAAGTTTTACCTAAGCACTGTCCTAGAAGTAGTCTGATTATTTAGTCAGTTTCTAAGTACCAAATAGGTTGCTTCAAATAAAAGTGTTCTGACATACTATACACTTGTCTTTTACACCTTCAATTCCCTAGTCAGTATCCATACACTTCCAGGAAACATCCTGTCACTTCCTTTGCAGTCCTCTAGAGACCCATTCAACAGCATGTACTAATCCATTGACTGTGCCAAAACTCAAACACTTATAAATTCAACTCTCTTTACAGTACTCTAATGATTCAGTCACTGCCTAAGTATTCATACACTGAGCCAGGTCTTAGCACATGAACTACGTCAAACCCATATCCACTATGCATGCAGTCCTCTAACCCCCTACACACTTGTCTTTCACACCTTCAATTCCCCAGTCAGTATCCGTTCACTTCCAGCAAACACCCTGTGACTGCCGTTGCACTCCTCTAGTGACCCATTCAGCATCATGTACTAATCCATTCACTGTGCTAAAACCCAAACACTTATAAATTCACCGAGATGCTATCTTTGCAGTACTCTAATCATTCAGTCAGTGCCTAAGTATTCATACACTGAGCCAGGCATTAGCACATGGACTGCTTCAAACCCCTATGCACTATGCATGCAGTCTTCTAACCACCTAGACACTTGTCTTTCACACTTTCAATTTCCTAGTCAGTATCCATACAGTCCAGCACTTGACACTGCCTTTGCACTCCTCTAGTAACCCATTCAGTACCAAGTACTAATCCATTCCCTGTGCGAAAAGCCTAGCACTTATAAATTCACCTAGGCACTCTCCTTGCTGTACTCTAATCATTCAGTCAGTACCCAAGTAGTCATGCAGTGAGCCAGGCCTTAGCACATGGACTGCTTTAAATGCCTATGCAGTATGGATGCAGTCCTCTAATCACCTACACAGTTGTGTTTCACACCTTCAATTCCCTAGTTAGTATTCATACTCTTCTAGCAAACACCCTGTCACTCACCCAGTGTGTCTCCTTATAGTACTGTAATCATTTAGTCAGTTAGCATGTAGTCTTTTAGTGAGGTAGGCTTTAGGGCATGAACTGCTTCAAAGTAGTATGCACTATGCATGTAGTGTTTTAACGATTGTCACACTTCTGGTTCAGGGCTATAGTTTCTTAGTCAGTTTTTATATAAAATGTGTTTGTACAGTAATGGAATAGTATAAATTTGAAAGTTATTAATATACATATATTTGTGATTCTTTTTTACAGATACAGAACAGGAGTGTTTCTCATCTGTTTGCACTCTTCTTGTGCAAGATTGTTTGGATGAAGGGTCCTTAGGTGTTTCATCATACTTGCTGTGCTGCATGAGTATTTTTTGTTAGGATCCCCTCGTAACAGAACTCTTTGGCAAATCTCGCGAGTGAAGAAGGTGGCATTGGTCTTTGTTTGCTCCTTGGAAAAAGTAAAAAATTTCCTCACCACTGAAGAAAAACGTTGGTGTGGTGCCTTCTGCAAAACATTTTCTTCAGATTCAGTGAATATTTTAAAGCGGCAACATTTACAGTTTTTGTAAGTTAAACTTATAAAGTTTTGTTAGCTGTATGCATTTTATAGATCTGTGATTTGTTTCTTGTGGTATTTTGTTGAGAATACCATGTTGTTTTTTTTTTAACAATCTTTCTTATTTTCCAGGTCTGTTGTCGACATCCATTGTCCCCACAGTACTGTTCCGCCTTGTTGTTTTTTGTTATTGTTGTTACATTTTGTTTATTAGTTTATTGTTCATATATATGTTAATAAAAAAATAAACTTTGAAAATAGTTTTTCGTTTATATATTTATTATTATAAAAAATAAAGTTTGAAAAAAAATTAATAACGTTTTTGGTTGTTCTCTTAACTGCTGTGTGACTCTTTCTTGTTCTTATTACTGTTATTTGATGGAGTCCACCATGGTGTTAAATTTTGGGGCACTTATCGCTGGAATACTGGTGATATCTGCAGTTTGCACCAACTTCTGAATAGTGTGTTAGATTTATCTCAACTTTACTTCTGTTAAAGTGCTGATAATGAAATGGAGAGTAGCCGTTCCCGTGCAAAAAGATACGAGGTGCACCATTGCGATTTATTCTAAATACTAAAATCCTGTATTGTATTGCACTGAGGTATTGGTTGCACTTACAGTGTACACTCAAAATCTATTAAGAAATCTCATTGTATTTATGTTGATTGGGAACAGCGCATCAGGTGCTGGATCTTGACGAGATACACTGCTCAGTTTGTATATTGTTGTGCACACGAAAAAAATCACATCACAACTTTCACACCAATTGCAATACGAAACAAATTCCGGCGATAAGATACGTTAGCACCAGGGATTTTACACTTGCTTTCTGCTGGTGTTAAGCAGGACAACTACCTGCACCATGAAAGGGAACACAGCCAAGAGCCACACCAGAACACCCACAGGTGCCATAGAGTCAATGAGCATGATACAGGGATACCCATGAGGGCCAGAAGACTCATCTCAACAACTCCAGGACCGCCAATGCCTCCCAAACCCACATCTTAGTAAGTGTGTCCCTGTGGTCATTGTCTTAGCATGATCGGCACGAGCCCTGCAACATCACAGTGTGCTGTCACCTCAGCATTAGCAGTGAGCCTGTATTTGTAGCTACGTACGCATCCTCCTGCATGCACAACTGGCGTGTGCTGGTCTGTTGTTCACAGGTCAGTGCAGGGGTGTGCCTATCTGGCAAGGGGAACGGGGTGTCTCGGACATGTCCATGTACAGGAAGTGCGGTAAGTGTGTCTCTGTGTTCTGGTGTGGCCTGTTACAAGAGACCTGCAGCAGTCGATGTTGTAAAGTGGCATTCACCACCTCCAAACGGCACTGTGATGTTGCAGTTAGAATGTAGCAGGACATGCGCAAATAGGCATTACAATGGCGTGCCGTACGAGTGCACGAGATACAACAGCTCACCGTACAAATGTGTGGGGGCTCGTGGGAGGGAGGAGCAGCTGTTTGGCAACAAAACACACAGTGAACTCGACCATGTGCCACATGCTGGGCATCTCATCCATGATGACCACGGTCGCAGACATCCCACAACACCAACGACTGTCCTTTGTACACATCCGGTATGAATGCAGCGTGGTTTTCATTTCTATGCTCGTTCAGCGGTGTGATGTTGGCAGGTTGAGTGTTTCATTTTGGCAATTGTTAGTCTATATGTGTGTTGTACTTAATTGTGCATGTGTGCCATTCTGCCCATCTCCCCCTCCCCCCACTCCCTTCTTCTTCCTCTTCCTAGTGCTGTTGTGTCTATAATTTTGTTGCTGCACACATAAATACATGTAAAGAATAAAATAGAATAGTTCCTTGATTCTTTTAGGTTTCAAAACTTCTCTATTGGTTGCTTTTTAATTCTCCATATGAACCATTTTTTTTAATATTAAACAACACATAGAAGTCAGAAGTGCAACCTATTCTATCAACACACTTTCTAGAACATTCTACAATACGTGCAGGTTAAAAGTTCATCAATTTTTTTAAACTTTACGATATTTTATTGTAACATTTTCTTGAACATTTAACGACACGTGCAGGTTAAAAGTTGACGATTGTTTTAAGATCGAACAGTGCCTTCCAAATGCAAGTAGTAGGTGTGGTTGAGCTGAGCAAATTTTATCCTATGATATATACTCCACGTTGAAACTGCTTTTTCTTAACCAATCACAAAGATGCTTTTCCACAAAACTAATGTGCACCCTACTTTTAAAAAAGAATGCTTTTCATGATATCTTCAGAGATAAGTTATAGATAGGAATTAGCATTTTAAAAACCTTTGAAATTCACTGAAAAAAACATAGGTTTCATGCACGTTATAGTTAGGAATTGGCATTTAAAAAAACCTTTGAAATTCACTGAAAAAAACAAAGGTTTCAGGGGCGTTATAGTTAGGAGTTGGCATTTAAAAAACCTTTGAAATTCACAGAAAAAAACATAGGTTTCAGGGGCGTTATAGTTAGCTGGATATTTCCCTCGTACAAAACCCTAGAAATTCCCCTGTTATAGTTAGTTCAGCTAACTATAACTCGCGCCTCCGGAATGCACTGCTCATGGGTGTACAAGTGTGTGAATGGATGATTTTCTAGGTGCGTAACGGACTCCATAAGTGAGTCATTAAATGTATCTTACTGCAGACTAGTGACTAAACCGTGTGAATGTCTGTATGTGTCTGTGTGTTGGTGTATAAGTGGCTGCATGGTTTTGTAAATAGCTATATGAGTGTCTATATGGGTTATTGATTAGTTGTCTGAGTATCTGTATGGGTGCCTGAGTGTTTGTGTGGGTAGGGTGTGTGTGACTCTGTGACTAGATGTGTGAGTGGGTGATTCACTGGGTGCATGGTTTTAAGAGTGCATCTGTGATGGACTGTAAGGTTGGGTGAGTGTATGTATGGGTGTGTTAGTGATTGAATGTATATCTCAGTTGTACATGTGTCAGTAACTACATATGTGAAACGCAGTGTGTATGTGTGTAAGAGTATATAACTATCTATATCTGAGTGTGTGAGATTTTGGGAGTGGCTCTATACGCCATAGTGCAAGGATATCTGTGTCATGTGCTGTTTGTTTTTTCTGCAGGAAGACACAGAATTTGTTAGTATTTTTATGAGTAAGTGAACTTGAGTGTGTTTAACTGTACATGTGAGTAAATTGGACTGTGATTAATTATTTGCATGACTGACTAGATGTGTCAGTACCTCAATGGATGATTGGCGGTGTGTGAGTGTCTATATAGGTGTATAAATGCACAGAGTGACTGTAAGTATGAGTGACTGTAGAGGTGAGTGAGTGGACATGTATGTAGACCTAAAAGTCAATGAGTGGGTGAGTAGTTATTGGTATTGGAGTATCTATGGTTGTCAAAATGGCCGTCTGAAATTTTGAGTTGGTGTATCAAAGGTTATATTAGGGTGTGAGAAGATGCACTAATTTATCACATGGATGACGTCATCAGTGATGTAATCAGTGATGTCATTTGAGATGTCATCAGTGATGTCATCAGACCATGTCATGAGTGATGTAATATGTAACGTCATCAGCATTGCACTGCGGGGGCGCGAGTTATATATATTATATATATATTATCTACTGGCGGTCGCCAGTAGATAGTTATAGTTAGGACCGTGTTTCCATAGGAAATCTGAAAATTCTATTTTGAATGACTTTGGCGCCGGTTGACGAATCCTCGCGAGATTTTCAAAACTAGCTCCTACCCTGAAAGTCTCGGGGTGATTCGTCAAGGGGGGGCCGAGAAAAAAGGGGGGTCCCAAAACGCGTTTTCCCCATGCATTTTTCCATAGGACTTTTAGTCGAAGGTACAGCCCGAACGGCTGAACAGAATTACTTGAAATTTGGCAGAGAGGTAGTCAGGGAAGTGCCTTTTGCAGGTCTGGTGTCAATCTGTTCAGTATTTTCTGAGAAAATACCATTTAAAAGCATATAAATATCTATACGCGCGAACCGTGCGCGAGCGAAATTCTGATTGGTTGATAGATGTCAGTAAACATTCGAATCGGTCGAAATCAGGAAGTGTCAGCCGCCATTTTGTCTGTCGCACTGAAAAGGAAAGGTGGATAAAAGGTGGAAAATGTGAAAAGGGGGCAGGGAAGAGAGTTCCTGACCCCCTAGCATTTGTCAGGGGGTCACAGAAGGACCACCAAGGATGAAAAAAACATTTTTAAATTTTTGAAAAAAATCGCGGGGTGCGCGCTCGGTGCATGCAGCGAACCGTGCCCCAAAAGCGCGTGCACGGTGTGCGCAGCGCACCGTGCGCACACGGGGCGCGCACGGTGATAAACCTTGAAAAAAAAAAAATTTCATAAATACATAACTTAGCATTTAAAAAAACGTACAAATTCACTTAAAAAACCATAGGTTTCACACACGTTATAGTTAGGAATTAGCATTTAAAAAACCTTGCAAATTCACTTAAAAAACCATAGGTTTCACACAGGTTATAGTTAGGTGGACATTTCACTCGTAAAAAACCAATGAAATTCCCCCGTTATAGTTAGTTCAGATAACTATAACTCGCGCGACCGCCACTCTATCACAAGGATGATGTCATCAGTGATGTAATGAGTGATGCCATTGACCATGTCATGAGTGATGTAATGTGTGACGTCATGAGCAGTGGATTGCGGGCGTGCGAGTTATAGTTATCTGAACTAACTATAACGGGGGAATTTCATTGGTTTTTTACGAGTAAAATGTCCACCTAACTATAACCTGTGTGAAACCTATGGTTTTTTAAGTGAATATATATATATATATATATATATTGTACAACCCAATTCAAGCGATACTGAAGAGGCGCTGACACCGTGGGTAATCCATCAAGAAAAGTTTTTATTCTTCACACCAAAGCCAAACGCGTTTCGACGGACTTGCCGCCTTGGTCACTGAACACAGGTAAGACATTATTACAGTGCTTAAATACACCTTTGGCTAGTTGACTTTTGGCGGTTAATCATAAACATAGAAAGAGTCACTGCGAGTGTTTTCTTTAAATCACCAAATGTATGTACAGAGTAATACTATTTGCGCAAGCATTTAACTTTCATTGTCGAACATAAAATGTAAACATTTAAAATATGTACTTTAGTATAGTTGCATTAACTCGCTAACCAATCAATTGAACCCAAGTGGGTAGTGGCTTCTTGTGACTGTAAAATGAAACTTTATACCGCCTTAAGGAAAAACAAGCTAATATTCATCTAGGCTTGTGCCAAAAGTTTAGACCTGTGCTGTAGAAGAGTGAGCAAAAAACACAAAAGAAGTAGTCTTTCAAAATAAACAGATGAACACACAGTATTGTATTATCTAAATGCTAAATAAACTGTGTTACATTGGTTTCACTTTTATTATTGCAGATGTACACTTAGAGCTTCATCCGCATTGAATCCATTTGGAATCTTGCTATTAAGTAGAACAATGTATCTAGATTCGAGTTTGCGCAGAGACAGTAATCTGTTTCCTCCCCGAATGTTTTTTGGAACACTATCTATCACAAAATATGTGAGATCCTCACTTCTACCACTATGTGTAGTGTTTATGTGACGTGCTACAGGGTAAGATGGATCATCAGTATTTATAGCACGTAGGTGTTGCAGGATTCGTACGTGTACTTGATGGATAGTACTACCTACGTATAATTTATTGCAGGTACACTTGAGAACATACACTGCAAATTCTGTTTTGCAGGTGAAATTGCTGCGGATTTCAAAAGGAGTGTGTTTAAAAGGTAAACTAAGGCTGCGGGTGTTGACCCCAAACTTGCACGCCTTACATTTCGCACATTTGTAAAATCCATTTCTTGCTTTGAGCCAATCTGTTTTAGTGTCTAGTCTAGGTGAATTACAAACTAGCTCCTGCCTCATTGATTTTGCTCGTCTAAATGTGATTTGTGGTGGTTTGCTGCATATTTCTCCTATTGTTGGATCACTTCTTACCGCTTGCCAATGTTTTGTGAGTATTCTGCGAATATTTGTGTGATAGATATTGAAACCAGTCATAAGTCATATATATATATATATATATATATATATATATATATATATATATATATATATATATATATATATTCACTGATAAAACCATAGGTTTCACACATGTTATAGTTAGCTGGACATTTCACTCGTAAAAAAACAATGAAATTCCCCCGTTATAGTTAGTGCAGGCAACTATAACTCACGCGAGCGCAATGCTCTGTTGATGCTAATACTGTATTTAGACACTTATTTACCCATGTCTTCTTCCATTAATCTTTAGCTATACATATATTACAAATATTTATTTTTCATAAAGACACATATGTCATCAGTGATGTAATATCTGACGTCATCAGCAGAGGATTGCGGTCGCATGAGTTATAGTTGCCTGCACTAACTATAACGGGGGAATTTCATTGGTTTTTTACGAGTGAAATGTCCAGCTAACTATAACATGTGTGAAACCTATGGTTTTTTCAGTGAATTTGCAAGGTTTTTAAAATGCTAATTCCTAACTATAACGTGTGTGAAACCAATGGTTTTTTCAGTGAATTTGTACGGTTTTTTAAATGCTAATTTTTTTTTGAGATTTTTGGAAAAAAATAATTTCCAACCTATATATAAAATAATATATGTACTATATCCTGCATTATGGAATGGTTAATTTTTTTTTTAATGCATTTTTTGCCGTGCGGGTACGGTAAGCTGACGCTACGCGCTCCGTGTGTCATAAGTACGGTGCGCTTACGTGATACGATGCGCGTACGGTAAGCTGACGCTACGCGCTCCGTACGTCATAAGTACAGTGCGCTTACGTGATACGTACGTGACGTACGCGTACACGCAGGGGCGTGTAATGCGCATGCGCGAGTGCGTCTTACGTACGCGCTCCGTAAGCGCTCCGTAAGCGTCACGTTTGCACATGCGTACTTGTTTACGAGTGCGTACCGTAAGCTTACGGAGCACGCACGGTAGGTCATGTGATCCACAAAGAACACTTTTCATTGGTTGAAACTACTTTCAGTTCCAGAAACTTCCCACACCACACCCATTCCCCTCATTACTGCTTGAGATCCCCTAGGAGAAGGAGCTGAATTGACATTGAGATACAATGGCAGAGCAGCAGACCTCTTCTGAGAGTGAGCCTAGCAGCACCATCATCAGACAGAGAAGGAGGAAACAAAAGGATTCTTTTGTGTGGGAGTATTTTACTTTTCCAGAGGGGCAGAAAAAGGTCAATGCTCCATTGCTCACTTGCACACTTTGTGACCGTGTTTTATCTAGAGGAGATCCAAGAAAGAAGTATTCCTTTGGAAATCACTCTATGATGAGACACATTAGGGATAAACATCCCAGGACATTTGCTCGACATACTGAAGAAAAATCTTCAGTAAGTCACCGGAGCCCAACCTCAGAAGCTCAGCCGAGTACATCATCGGCAGCTCAGCTGAGCCCTTCCTCTGAGGTGGGAGCATCACCTTCTTCTGCTCCTCTGGACATTAACCCTCGATTTCGGAGGGTTTCAATGAGGTGTACAACGTGTTGTGGTCTTATTGTTTTTGGGGAGACCAGTGTTTCCCTTATTAACAATAAGATAGACCAGCACGTTTGTAGACGCTCATAATATTCCCATTCTTTCTTTCCTCTATCCCTGTATTAACCCAACGGCTCCTTTAAGAGCCAACCTTACCTCACAATTTTTTTAATTTTTTTTTAAGCTTTCCTTTTTGAAATTTTTTTTTTGCCGTGCGCGTACAATACGCGTAATCGCGGAATAGTTACGCGAAATTTGCGGATTTTTTCTTGCGGAATTTCTCCGTTTACGCCGTGCGCGTACGCTACGCGCATTCGGCGATTTTTTGAAAAAAAATTAAAATTAATTTTTGCCCTTGGTGGTCCTTCTGGGACCCCCTGACAAAGGCTAGGGGGTCAGGAACTGTCCACCCTGCCCCCTTTTCACGTTCTCCACCTTTGTTTTTCACCCCCTCAGACTGCGAGAGACAAAATGGCGGCCGACACTTCCTGGTTTCGACTGATTCGAATGTTTACTGAGATCTAACAACCAATCAGAATCGCGCTCGTGCACGGCGGCGTGCGCTTACGGTAAGCTTATGGTATGCGCTCGGAGCGCGCCTATAGATATATATATTGATTTAAATGCTATTTTCTCAGGAAATACTGAACAGATTTACACGAGACCTTCAAAAGGCACATCCCTGACCTGACGGCTACCTCTCTGCTAAATTTCAAGTAATTCTGTTCAGCCGTTCGGGCTGTAGCTCGGACTAAAGGTCCTATGGAAAAATGCATGGGGAAAACGCATTTTGGGACCCCCCCTTTTTCTCAGCCCACGCTTGACAAATCCCCCCGAGACTTTCAGGGTAGGAGCGGAGCGGAGCGCCCCACCTATTTTGAGAATTTTGCGAGGATTCGTCAATCGGCGCCAAAGTTATTCCAAATAGAATGTTGCGGATTTCCTATGGAAACACGGTCCTAACTATAACTATCTACTGGCGACCGCCAGTAGATAATATATTATCTACTGGCGGTCACCAGTAGATAGTTATAGTTAGGACCTAGTTTCCATAGGAAAAGTGTGTTTTGTTCTCCCAATAACTTTGGTGATGGATGCCGAATCTTCGCGAAATTTTTAAAACTTGTGGGACGCTCAGTCAGCTCCTATCCTCAAGCGGGGACAGAGAAAAAAGGGGGATCCCAAATCATGTTTTCTCCATGTTAATTCCAAGAGGAAGCTTTAGACATGGCTACAGCTCGAACTGCTGATTGGAAGTACAACAAATATGGCAAAAAGGTAGCCCTTGTGTCAGAAAGAGACCTTTTTTTTAAATGGAGTAAATCCATTCAGTAGTTCCTGAGAAATTAAAAAAAATAGAGGTCTGAAAATCAATTTCCCATAGGAAACTTTAGACACGCTTACAGCTGAAACTGCTGAACGGAAATAAACCACATTTTGAGGAAAGGTAGCCCTTGGTTCAGAGAGAGAACTTTTTTTTAAATGGTGTAAATTCGTTCAGTAGTTTTTGAGATATTAAAGGGAAAACCTGTTTATATATCTGGGCGGGACCTAACTACACAAGCCTGAGCTTGGACCTAATTGGCTGACAACACTTCAATCCAGGAAGTGTTGGCAGCCATCTTGGTGCAATGCTTTTAGGTCTCCTCTAGCGACGCAACGTATGTGCTGCACGCTTGGCGAGATCTATAGTTGTCAATCTACCCAAACACCACTGCACTAACCTAAACCCTAAAACGGGGCCCCCAGCACAACCCCCTACACTACCCAAACACCACTGCACTACCTGATGCCCTAAAACACTACCCACAGCATGACCCCATACATTACCCAAACACCACTGCACTACCCTAAACCCTAAAACACTACCCCCAGCATGAACCCCTACACAACCCAAATACCACTGCACTACCCTAAAACACGACCCCCTACACTACAAAAACACCATTGCACTATCCTAAACCCTACACACTACCCCCAGAACGACAAGCTACACTACACAAACACCAATGAAACTACCCTAAACCCAAAAACACTACCCCCAGCATGACACCCTACACTACACAAACACCACTGCACTACCCTAAACCCTAAAACGCTACACCCAGCACGACCCCCTACACTACCCAAACGCCACTGCACTACCTTAAACTCTAAAACACAAGCCCCAGCATGACACCCTACACTACCCAAACATCACTGCACTACCCTAAAACATGACCCCCTACACTACACAAACACCACTGCACTCCCCTAAACCCTAAAACACTACACCCAGCACGACCCCTACACTACACAAACACCACTGTACTACCCAAAACCCCAAAACACTACCCCCAGCATGACCCCTACACTACACAAACACCACTGCACTGCCCTAAACCCTAAAACACTACCCCAGCACGATCCCCCTACACTACCCAAACACCACTGCACTGCACTGCCCTAAACCCCAAAACACTACCCCCAGCATGACCCCCTACACTTTCCAAACACCACTGCATTACCCTAAACCCTAAATCAACCCCAGCACAATCCCCTACACTACACAAACATGACTGCACTAACCTAAACCCTAAATCTACCCCAGCACGACCCCCTACACTACACAAACACCACTTCAGTACCCTAAACCCTAAAACACTACCCCAGCACAACCCCCTACACTACCCAAACACCACTGCACTCACCTAAACCCTAAAACATGACCCCCTACACTCCACAAACGCCACTGCCCCACTCTAAACCCTAAATCTACCCCCAGCCAGTCCTCCTACACTTCATAAACTCCACTTCACTACCCTAAACCCTAAAACACTACTCCCAGCACGACCCCTTACACTACCCAAAAACCACTGCACTACCCTAAACCCTAAAACACGACCACCTACATTACACAAACACCACTGCACTACCCTAAACCCTAAAACACTACCCCCAGCACGACTCCCTACACTACACAAATACCACTGCACTAGCCTAAACCCTAAACAACTACCCCCAGTACGACCCCATACACTACACAAAAACCTCTGCACTGCCCTAAAACACTACCCCCAGCACGACCCCCTACACTACCCAAACACCACTGCACTACCCTACACCCTAAAACAGTACCCCAGCACGAAACCCTACACTACACAAACACAACTGCACTACCCTAAACCCTAAAACACTATCCCCAGCACTATCCCCTACATTACACAAACACCACTGCACTACACAAAACCCTAAAAAACTACCCCCAGCAGTACGCCCTACACTACCCAAACACCACTGATCTACCCTAAACCATAAAACACTATCCCCAGCATGACCCCCTACACTACAAAAACACAACAGCACTACCCAAACCCTAAAACACTACCCCCAGCAGTACCCCAACACTACCCAAACACAACTGCACTATCCTACTGCACTACCCTAAACCCTAAAACACTACCCCCAGCATGACCACCTACACTACCCAAACACCACTGCACTGCCCTAAACCCTAAAACACTACCCCTAGCACAACCCCCTGCACTACCCAAACACCACTGCACTACCCGAAACCATAAAACACTACCCCCAGCACGACCCCCTACACTACACAAACACCACTGTGCTACCCTAAACAATAAATCTATTACCAGCACGACCCCCTACACTACCCAAATACCACTGCGCTACCCTGAACCCTAAAACACTACCCCAAGCACGACTCCTTACACTACCCAAACACCACTGCGCTACCCTAAACCCTAAGACACTTCCCCCAGCATGACCCATTACACTACACAAGCACCACTGCACTACACTAAACCCTAAAACACTACCCCCAGGACGACAAGCTACACTACACAAACACCACTGCACTACCCTAAACCCTAAAACACTACCCCCAGCATGACACCCTACACTACACAAACACCACTGCACTACCCTAAACCCTAAAATGCTACACCCAGCACGACCCCCTACACTACCCAAACACCACTGCACTACCTTAAACCCTAAAACACAAGCCCCAGCATGACCCCCTACACTACCCAAACATCACTGCACTACCCTAAAACACGACCCCCTACACTACACAAACACCACTGCACTACCCTAAACCTGAAAACACTACACCCAGCACGACCCCTACACTACACAAACACCACTGCACTGCCCTAAACCCTAAAACACTACACCAGCTCGATCCCCCTACACTACCCAAACACCACTGCACTGCACTGCCCTAAACCCCAAAACACTACACCCAGCACGACCCCCTACACTTTCCAAACACCACTGCATTACCCTAAACCCTAAATCAACCCCAGCACGACCCCCTACACTACACAAACATGACTGCACTACCCTAATTCCTAAATCTACCCCAGCACGACCCCCTACACTACACAAACACCACTTCAGTACCCTAAACCCTAAAACACTACCCCAGCCTGACACCCTACACTACGCAAACACCACTGCACTACCCTAAACCCTAAAACATGACGCCCTACACTACACAAACAACACTGCACTTCCCTAAACACTAAAACACTACCCCAGCACAACCCCCTACACTACCAAAACACCACTGCACTACCCTAAACCCTAAAACATGACCCCCTACACTCCACAAACGCCACTGCACCACCCTAAACCCTAAATCTACCCCCAGCCATACCTCCTACATTTCACAAACTCCACTTCACTACCCTAAACCCTAAAACACTACTCCCAGCACGACCCCTTACACTACCCAATAACCACTGCACTACCCTAAACCCTAAAACACGACCCCCTACACTACACAAACACCACTCCACTACCCTAAACCCTATAGCACTACCCCCAGCACGACTCCCTACACTACACAAATACCACTGCACTAGCCTGAACCCTAAAACACTACCCACGTACGACCCCCTACACTACACAAAAACCTCTGCACTGCCCTAAAACACTACCCCCAGCACGACCCCCTACACTACCCAAACACCACTGCACTACCCTACACCCTAAAACAGTACCGCAGCATGAAACCCTACACTACACAAACACAACTGCACTACCCTAAACCCTAAAACACTATCCCCAGCACTATCCCCTACACTACACAAACACCACTGCACTACCCTAAACCCTAAAAAACAACCCCCAGCAGTACGCCCTACACTACCCAAACACCACTGCAATACCCTAAACCCTAAAACACTATCCCCAGCATGACCCCCTACACTACAAAAACACAACGGCACTACCCAAACCCTAAAATACTACTCCCAGCAGTACCCCCAACACTACCCAAACACAACTGCACTACCCTAAACCGTAAAACACTACCCCCAGTATGACACCCTACACTACACAAACACCACTGCACTATCCTACTGCACTACCCTAAACCATAAAACACTACCCCCAGCATGACCACCTACACCACCCAAACACCATTGCACTACCCTAAACCCTAAAATACTACCCCTAGCACAACCCCCTGCACTACCCAAACACCACTGCACTACCCGAAACCATAAAACACCACCCCCAGCATGACCCCCTACACTACACAAACACCACTGCGCTACCCTAAACCATAAATCTATCACCAGCACGACCGCCTACACTACCCAAATACCACTGCGCTACCCTAAACCCAAAAACACTACCCCCAGCACGACTCCTTACACTACCCAAACACCACTGCGCTACCCTAAACCCTAAGACACTTCCCCCAGCATGACCCATTACACTACACAAACACCACTGCACTACCCTAAACCCTAAAACACTAACCCAGCATGACCCCCTACACTACCCGAACACCACTGCACTACCCTATATCCTAAATCTACCACCAGCACAAACACATACACTACCCAAGCACCACTGCACTACCCTAAACTCTGAAACACTACCCACAGCATGACCCCCTACACTAAACAAACACCACT
This sequence comes from Triturus cristatus, assembly GCF_964204655.1. Taxonomy (NCBI): domain Eukaryota; kingdom Metazoa; phylum Chordata; class Amphibia; order Caudata; family Salamandridae; genus Triturus; species Triturus cristatus. Next base: position 256,049,535 of record NC_140593.1, on the reverse strand, counting down.
GCACTACCCTAAACCCTTAAACACTACCCCAGCATGCCCCCTACACTACCCAAACATCACTGCACTACCCTAAACACTAACAGGCACATGCATCAAGCTAAGAAATAGCGAGTCCTTAATTGCAATTTTTAAGGAATCGCAAATAAGGATTCGGTATCTCCTATGCATGACGCCGATTCCGAAAAATTACAGATTCGCTAAAAATTGCTAAACGCGTTACAGAAAAAAACCCCAAAAAATCGCTAATCGCTGAAAAACTCACAAATTGCGATCTCGCAAATAGCGAGATCGCAATTAGCGAAATCGCTAATTGCGAGTTCGCATGTTTACCGAGTCGCATTGGGAGCAGCCTGATGACCTCACAACCAGGAATTAACTCTTCCCATGTTGCAGTCTGTGCCCATAGGAAGCCAGAGCCTAGCCTAGTGTCAGGTCCACCACCACCACCCCGCAGACACCGGTCCAGATGACGCGAAGACGCAGGGCAAGGGGCCACACATCAGCACAGGAGGCATCGACTCCAAATGTCTGGGGAGGTGTCGAGATGCAGATGACGAGGGTGCAGCACCAGCAGGCACGACACATGGGAGCCATCAGCAAATGGCCAAATTAAACAAGAACTTCTCCACCATGGCAGATCGCATGAGTGAACTCACTCAAGCAGTTGGTGAGGGCAACAGGCACACCAACGCCACATTGCACAAGCTCGTCCGTGTGATGCAGGAGGGACAGAACACCGAGCGGAGGAGGCATCAACAATTCATGGCGCGCCTGGCTGGATATACACAATCCAACAATAAGTTGTGCAACGCCACTGCACTGCACTGCTGTCACGGAGGTAGGTGGCAATGCAGATTGACATGGGGCATTGTTGTGGGGACGTGGCCAGGGCCCTTGGCCAAGTTACCACAGCTGTCAAACAGCTCCAGGCGAGTGCAGGTGGCCTTAGCAATGCCACTGGAGATGAGGGGAGTGAGGGGGCATCCAGCATGAGCAGCATGTCTGCGCCAGTCAGCACCGGCAGGAGGTGTAGTACACGCCGTTCTACACCTACAATTGCACCAATATGTGGGGATGCCGCTGCAGGAGAAAGACGCCTCGGTGTGCGTGGGAGGAAGCACTGAGCACACACATCCCTCAGGACAATTAGCCATGGTGGCGTAACCATGGTCAGGACATACAGAGGGACTGCTAATGAAGTCCCAATCCTTATTTACAATGGTGCCTTGGTACATGCTGTGAATGTAACCTTAGGCTACGTGTATGTTTAGACACACAACAGTCCATGTTCACGTGCAAATAAAAACTTTGCATGTAAAGATTGATAGTTTCTGTCTCATAATTACGTACCTTTGAAGTGATGTTGGGTGATGTGGGCACGTATCAACTGCCCCTCTGCTGAGCTTGCAGGATGCGGGTGTGGTGGGTGTACAGGGGGCTGGTTGTCCGCAGTGCCGTAGGCATCTATCGGTATGCGTCTCGTGAGAGCTACGTTGGGCTACATTGCACATGCTGCCACTATCCTACAGCAGGTCACCGGCTGGTCCTGCATCGCACCACCAGGTCTCTGCAGGATGTGGAGGTGACTCTTGAGCTATCCAAATGTCCGTTCAATCACATAACCTGTCCTGGTGTGTGCTGCGTTGTACCGCTGCTCCTGTTGGGAGCCTGGGTTCAACTATGGAGTCATGATATAGTTCCTCACAGCATATGCACTCTCACCTACAGGGTAGTGTGGAATGTGTATGTGTCATGTATGCATTGCCATTACAGAATGATTTAGTGTGCATTAGCATATTGTCTGACATAGCAGGTGTCCCTCACCATATCCACCCCTGAGCAGGCGTGTGTGTATGCCAATGTATCGGAAGATGTATGAATCATGGATGCTCCCAGGATATTGCGCGACAATGTCGGTCATGATGTCATTCACATTGCACATTGGTTGGACGTTGATGGAGTGATAACATTTCCGGTTACGGAAGATCTACTCATTGACTGGTGGTGGACATATGGCTCGTGGGTGCGATCTATGCATTCATATCACATTAGGGAACAGTGCCATTCAATATGAATGGAGTTTGGGTGGGTTCAATTCCATTTGAGTTTTGGGGAGGCTGATGTGGTTGTGGGTCTGAGTCATCATGGGAGCCAGGAAGGTTCTCTAGACACGTGAGTGGGAGCCTTGTGATACCCCTCCGGCTAATGCCACTACACCCTGGACACCTCCTGATGCAAGTAGGTGCAGGCAACATCACACCTGGACATGGAGAGGGATGGCATGGGTCCTACGTGTCTTGCGCTGCATTGGTGTTTCGAAATCAGCTATGAGGTTAGGTTACATGGCAGCGTTGATCCTGTACTAATCATATATGTCCTCATCAGTTTGTCACAACTGAGTGATGCGCAGGCAGAATGCCCTCTCCTGGAATCTCCTTCTGCCCTGCTGCATGGATCCTCATCCTCCTCACAAACAAGTAGTGTGCCGCCTTTGTGTGCTTCCTCTATGGACTCATTGGTCAGTTGCAATACCCCTCACCAGCTCATCAGTTGTACTTAAATAAAAATGTCAAAAATATTTTTTACCACCTGCTAATGATTCTCCTTAATCTGCACTTGCTAAAATGCGATTTTTGGGAAAATCGCTATTAGCGATTTTTGATGCATCCATTAGCGAATAATTACTGCGATTCGTTATTTGCTCCCGCATTTCAATTTTTCGCTAATAAGGATTCGCTAATAAGGATTCTGGATTCCCGGGATTTGCGAGTCGGTATTTTTGCGATTATTGGTTATTTGGTTGATGCATAGGGAAACGATAAAATGCGCTCGCAAATTGCTAATCGCTAATTTTGCAAGCACATTTTGGCTTGATGCATGTGCCTATAAAACATTACCCCCAGCATGACCCCCTACACTACCCAAACACCACTGCAGTACCCTACACCCTAAAACAGTACCCCAGCATGAACCCCTACACTACACAAACACCACTGCACTACCCTAAACCCAAAAACACTACCCCCAGCACGACCCCTACACTACCCAAAACCCTAAATCACGACCCCCTACACTACCCAAACACCACTGCACTACCCTAAACCCTAAAACACTAACCCCAGCACAACCCCCTACTCTACACAAACACCACTGCACTACCCTAAACCCTAAATCACCCCCCTACACTACACAAACACCACTGCACTACCCTAAACCATAAAAAACTACTCCCAGCACGACCCCCTACAATACACAAACACCACTGCACTACCCTAAACCCTTAAACACTACCCCAGCATGCCCCCCTACACTACCCAAACATCACTGCACTACCCTAAACAGAAAAACACTACCACCAGCAAGACTCCCTACACTACCCAAACACCATTACACTACCCTAAACCCTTAATCTACACCAAGCACAACCCCTACACTACACAAACACCACTGCACTTCCCTAAACCCTAAAACACTACCCTCTGCACGACCCCCTTCACTACAAAAGCACCACTGCACTGCCTTAAACCCTAAAACACTACCCCCAGCACGACCCCCTACACTACACAAACACCACTGTACTACCTAAACCCTAAATCTACCCCCAGCATGACCCCCTACACTACACAAACACCACTGCACTACCCTAATCCCTAAACCACTACCCCAAGCACGACCGCTAAACTACAAAAACACCACTGTATTCCCCTGAACCCTAAAACACTACCCTCAGCACGACTCCCTTCACTACCCAAACATCACTGCACTAACCTAATTACTAAAACACTACCACCAGCACGACTCCCTACACTACCTAAACACCCCTGCACTAACCTAAACCCTATATTTACCCCCAGCACAGCCCCCTACAATACACAAAGACCACTGCACTATCCTAAACTCTAAAACACTACCCCCAGCATGAACCCTTATACTACCCAAACACCACTGCAGTACCCTAAACCCTAAAACACTACCCTCAGAACTACCCCTTAAACTACACAAACACCACTGCACTACCCTAAACCCTAAAACACTACCCCAACACAACCCCCTACACTACACAAACACCACTGCACTACCCCAAACCCCTAAACTCTACCCCCAGCACGACACCCTACACTACCCAAACATCACTGCACTACCCTAATTACTAAAACACTACCACCAGCACGACTCCCTACACTACCTAAACACCCCTGCACTAACCTAAACCCTATATTTACCCCCAGCACAGCCCCCTACAATACACAAAGACCACTGCACTATCCTAAACTCTAAAACACTACCCCAACACAACCCCCTTCACTACACAAACACCACTGCACTGCCTTAAATCCTAAAACATTACCCCCAGCATGACCCCCTACACTACACAAACACCACTGTACTACCCTAAACTCTAAATCTACCCCCAGCACAACCCCCTACAATACACAAAGACCACTGCACTATCCTAAACCCTAAAACACTACCCCCAGCACAACCCCCTTCACTACACAAACAGCACTGCACTGCCTTAAACCCTAAAACATTACACCCAGCAAGACCCCTACATTACACAAACACCACTGCACTACCCTAAACCCTAAAACAGTACCCCAAGCATGACCCCTAAACTACACAAACACCACTGTAATACCCTAAACCCTAAAACACTACCCCAGCACGACCCCCTTCACTTCCCAAACACAACTGCACTACCCTAAACCCTAAAACACGACCCCTACACTACACAAACACCACTGCACTACCCTAAACCCTAAAACACTATCCCCAGCACGACCCCCTACACTACACAAACACCGCTGCACTACCCTAAACCCTAAAACACTACCCCAGCACAACCCCCTACATTACCCATACAACACCGCACTACCCTAAACCCTAAAACACTGCACCCAGCACGACCCCCTACACTACACAAACACCACTGAACTACCCTAAACCCTACAACACTACCCCAAGAATGACCCCCTACACAACCCACACACCACTGTACTACCATAAACCCTAAAACACTACCCCCAGCACAACCCCTCCACTACACAAACACCACTGCACTAGCCTAAACCCTAAAACACTACCCCAGCACCACTCCCTACACTACCCAAACACCACTGCACTACACTAGACCCTAAATCTACCCCCAGCATGGCCTCCCGAACTACACAAACACCACTGCATTAGCCTAAACCCTAAAAATCTACCCCAGCACAACTCCCTACACTTCCCAAACACCACTGCACTACCCTAAACCCTAAAACTCTAACCCCAGCATGACCCCCTACACAAACACCACTGCACTACCCTATACCCTAAAACATGACCCCCTACACAACACAAACACCACTGCACTACCCTAAACCCTAAAATACTACCCCCAGCATGACCCCCCACACTACGCAAACACCACTGCACTACTCTAAACCCTAAAACACCACCCCCAGCACGATTCCCTCACAACACAAACACCACTGCACTACCCTAAATCCTAAATCTACCCCCAGCATGACTCCCTACACTACCGAAACACCACTGCACTACCCTAAACCCTAAAACACTACCCCCAGCATGAACTCTTATACTACCCAAACACCACTGCAGTACCCTAAACCCTAAAACACTACCCTCAGAACTACCCCTAAACTACACAAACACCACTGCACTACCCTAAACCCTAAAACACTACCCCAGCACTACCCCTACACTACCCAAACACCACTGCACTAGCCTAAACCCTAAAACACTACCCCAGCACGACTCCCTACACTACCCAAACACCACTGCACTACCCTAAACTCTAAAACTCTAACCACAGCATGACCCCCTACACTACTCAAACACCAATGCACTACCCTATACCCTAAAACGTGACTCCCTACACAACACAAACACCTCTGCACTATCCTAAACCCTAAAACACTACCCCCAGCATGACCCCTCACACTACACAAACACCACTGCACTACCCTAAACCCTAAAACACCACTCCCAGCACGACTCCCTCACAACACAAACGCCACTACACTACCCTAAATCCTAAATCTACCCCCAGCATGACCCCCTACACTACCCAAACACCACTGCACTACCCTAAACCCTAAAACACTACCCCCAGGACAACCCCCTACACTACACGAACACCACTGCACTACCCTAAACCCTAAAACACTACCCCCAGCACGACTCCCAACACTACTTAAACACCACTGCACCACCCTAAACCCTAAATCTACCCCAGCACGACCCTCTACACTACCCAAACACCACTGCATTACCCTAAAACATTACTCCTAGCAAAACCCCCTACACTACACAAACACCACTGCACTACCCTAAACCCTAAAACACTACCCTCAGCATGACCCCCTATACTACCCAAACACCATTGCACTACCCTAAACCCTAAAACACTACCCTCAGAACTACCCCTTAAACTACACAAACACTACTGTACTACCCTAAACCCTAAAACACTACCCCAGCAAAACCCCTACACTACACAAACACCACTGCACTACCCCAAACCCTTAAACTCTACCCCAGCACGACACCCTACACTACCCAAACATCACTGCACTACCCTAATTACTAAAACACTACCACCAGCACGACTCCCTACACTACCTAAACACCCCTGCACTAACCTAAACCCTATATTTACCCCAGCACAGCCCCCTACAATACACAAAGACCACCGCACTATCCTAAACTCTAAAACACTACCCCAGCACAACCCCCTTCACTACACAAACACCACTGCACTGCCTTAAACCCTAAAACATTACCCCCAGCATGACCCCCTACACTACACAAACACCACTGTACTACCCTAACCCCTAAATCTACCCCAGCACAACCCCCTACAATACACAAAGACCACTGCACTATCCTAAACCCTAAAACACTACCCCCAGCACAACCCACTTCACTACACAAACAGCACTGCACTGCCTTAAACCCTAAAACATTACCCCCAGCAAGACCCCTACACTACACAAACACCACTGCACTACCCTAAACCCTAAAACAGTACCCCAAGCATGACCCCTAAACTACATAAACACCACTGTAATACCCTAAACCCTAAAACACTACCCCAGCACGACCCCCTTCACTTCCCAAACACAACTGCACTACCCTAAACCCTAAAACACGACCCCCTACACTACACAAACACCACTGCACTACCCTAAACCCTAAAACACTACCCACAGCACGACCCCCTACACTACACAAACACCACTGCACTACCCTAAACCCTAAAACACTACCCCAGCACAACCCCCTACATTACCCATACAACACTGCACTACCCTAAACCCTAAAACACTGCACCCAGCACGACCCCCTACACTACACAAACACCACTGAACTACCCTAAACCCTACAACACTACCCCAAGAATGACCCCCTACACAACCCACACACCACTGCATTACCATAAACCCTAAAACACTACCCCCAGCACAACCCCTACACTACACAAACACCACTGCACTAGCCTAAACCCTAAAACACTACCCCAGCACGACTCCCTACACTACCCAAACACCACTGCACTACACTAGACCCTAAATCTACCCCCAGCATGACCTCCCGAACTACACAAACACCACTGCATTAGCCTAAACCCTAAACATCTACCCCAGCACAACTCCCGACACTTCCCAAACAACACTGCACTACCCCAAACCCTAAAACTCTAACCCCAGCATGATCCCCTGCACTACACAAACACCACTGCACTGCCCTATACCCTAAAACATGACCCCCTACACAACACAAACACCACTGCACTACCCTAAACCCTAAAATACTACCCCCAGCATGACCCCCCACACTACACAAACACCACTGCACTACCCTAAACCTTAAAACACCACCCCCAGCACGATTCCCTCACAACACAAACACCACTGCACTACCCTAAATCCTAAATCGACCCCCAGCATGACCCCCTACACTACCTAAACACCACTGCACTACCCTAAACCCTAAAACACTACCCCCAGCATGAACCCTTATACTAACCAAACACCACTGCACCACCCTAAACCCTAAATCTATCCCAGCACGACCCTCTACACTACCCAAACACCACTGCACTACCCTAAAACATTACCGCTAGCACAACCCCCTTCACTACACAAACACCACTGCACTACCCTAAACCCTAAAACACTACCCTCAGCATGACCCCTATACTACCCAAACACCATTGCACTACCCTAAACCCTAAAACACTACCCTCAGCATGACCCCCTATACTACCCAAACACCATTGCACTACCCTAAACCCTAAAACACTACCCCAGCATGACCCCCTATACTACCCATACACCACTGCACTACCCTAAACCCTAAAACACTACCCCCAGTACGACCCCTACACTACTGCACTACCCTAAACCCTAAAACACTACCCCAGCATGACCCCCTACACTTCCCAAACACCACTGCACTACCCTAAACACTAAAACACTACCCCCAGCATGACCCCTACACTACCCAAACACCACTGCACTACCCTAAACTCTAGAAATGAAACCCCCACCCCATGCCCAATCTCCCATACCTCTCACTCCTCGTGGTTCCTCTCTCCTCGTGGTTCCTGCTTCAGGTCATCTCTGAGGGGCGGTGCACGTTGTTTTGAGGAAACGGAACAGCCTCTGTTTCCTTACAACGACGTGGATCGTCTACATGTTTGTTAGAATGCATGGTCATTTACCCTACATACCTTTACAATGAAATTTGTTGTAAAGGCATGCGTGGTAAATGACCATGCGTTCTAAAACAATGTGTAGTAATGACTTCGCGATGTGCAACACATGTGTGGTAATGCATGTATTGTAATCATACCGTGAAGTAAAAAAGTCATCGTAACGGCTGTTTCCGATTGAAGCTGGCCCCTGTTCTTCAGTGAGTCGTTTATTTGATGAATTAGGAGGAAGTAATGCGTTATTTTTACCGAAAAGTGCTTTCCCGGCTCTTGTATTGTGAAAGTGTCCGCGTGGCCTGGATTCACTTCCGGTGAGAGAGTGGAAGAGAGTGGAAGAGTCTGTTTGGATCTAAAGGAGTTCTGTTGTTGGACGGGACCGGCGCGACACGTCATCAGAAAATACAGCTAATGGAAAGCGTCCTTCCTGAAGTGTGGAGCAGTGCCATGAGAGGTCAACGAGTGTGCGTCCCACAGCAGTATGACCGTACCACATGACCCATGTGCCTCCTCCAGGGTACGGGAGGCAGAAGCGGCATCGCAGGTCCTCTTGAAGACCGTTGTAGCACTAATTCTACATTTTGGAACTAGGGCATGTTAAACTCGTTGTTCCTGCCAGATACAAAGAGAAGATCCTGTGTTATTCAGTGCCCTCGTTACCAGAGATCAGTATTTAAAAGACTCACATGATGATATCACGGGTTTAAATGTCTTTTTAGGGACAAACAAAGCCAATTAAGTGCAAAGATCGCAAATCAGTGTAAACAGAATGAAAACATAGTGCAAATAACATTCGGTTGAACTGTGCAAAACAATGCAAATTAAAAACAAATTGCCCACAAATAGTTTCTTCACTTACAATCATAGCTTAAATGCTACGTAAAGTAACTAGATGGAAACCCAGATTAATTTAATGCTGCATGTCACACATGGATAGTCCTTTGATTGCTAAAAGGGAGATTAAAACACAAGCTTTGATAAATAATTAAAAGAGATGTTCCTTTGTGCCTAAACCATTTAGCTTTATGGAAATGGTGACGGGATTTAGACTAAAATAGTCATCCCTCTGGTGGTTAGTCTCGGTGGATGTCGATTTACCAAGGCATTGCTGATCACCCAATAAACAGTGTTAAGAAATGTGTTTTTTTATTATTATTTTTTCAAAAATGTTTGGGTTTTATTATTTATAAACATATTAAATAACGTGTAAGTGAAAAGCAGCTATTTATTATAAATAAATAAATAGTTTGCTAAAAGAAATGGATTTACTTTAAAAACATGTCATGATTAAATATCTACCATAATGGTTTAATAAATCTGAGATCCTGGAGTACAGCTTTCAAGAAGGCCTGTTAACTTAATACATTATTTGGTTAATAGACATAAAATATCTTTTGTAGTTCAGTTAAACAGGCCATTATTGAAACTAGAGAAATGTGTGGAGGTCTTCAGTCATGTTCAGACCTCCCGGATGTTTGGAATCTAGTTCCTAAATGTATCTGGTTTCAAGTCTGCGCAGAGATTTTTCCCTGTCACCACCTCTTTTGGAAATGGGAATGGCATCAATTATAAAAAAAGTTAAAAACTTAGAGTCTGATTGATGCTTTTCCTTGAAGTGGCGGGCCACTGGATATGATTGATCAGCGTTTTTGATTGCCCGGATATGCTGCAAGATTCTTTTGTGTCCCTGAAGTTTTGTGCTGCCCACATATTTTAAACCACAGGGACACAGAAGAACATACACCACATGGTCTGTTTTACATGTGAGGGCTTTATCAATTTTGATTTCCTGTGTCTTGAAGGGTGTGGTGTAAGATGTGGTATTAACACCATTCTGACATGCCTTACAGGTTTTGCATTTAGTGAAACCTAATCTGCTAGAGAGCCAGTTGGATGATGGTTTGTCAATTGGGTTATTCTGAACTAGTATGTCTTTCATTGAAGGGGCTTTACTGTACGTAATAGATGGTTTGATGGGCAACAAATGGCCTATCACTGGATCATTTAGTAGGATAGGCCAATTCCTTCTAATAATCTGGTAAATCTCTTTTTCCTGATTATTGTAGCCCAAAATCATCCTAAAGTTGCCCCTAGGAGGAGTGGCGTTAGGAAGTGGGTGGTCTAATTCAGTAAGCAGCGATTTGGTCTGGAGCAAGTGTTCCCTAGTGTGTTTCATGCTTTTCTGAATAGCTTTTTCAATGCATTTGTGAGAGTAGCCTCTCTCTAGGAATCTGTTTTTACTGGCTTGTTGTGCTGCTGACAAGTCAATTGGATTGCTACAGATTCTCCGCAACCTAACCATCTCACCATAAGGGATACTTTGAATCAGGTGTTGGGGGTGCGCACTGGACGCGTGCAATACAGAATTCCCTGCTGTCGGTTTTCTATGTATTCTAGTTACCAGTGACCCTTCTTTGATGTAAATTTCCACATCAAGAAAAATGACTTTGTAAGAGTTTATATCAGCCGTAAATTCAAGATTAAGATCGTTAGAGTTCAAACTCTTAATGAATTCCTCAGCTTCAGTTACTGTGCCATCCCACACAACAAAAAGTTCATCTATGTATCTCAGCCAGAGTTTTACCTTACTACGGAGAATGAACTCATATTGGCTCTTGAGGACCAGCTCCTCCCACCAGCCCATGTGTAGACAGGCATAGCTGGGGGAAAAGCTGGCCCCCATAGCCACTCCGCGAATCTGTTGGAACAAGGAACTCTGAAAGAGAAAGATATTGTTGTGCAGACAGTATTCAATCATTTGAACAAGCATTTTGTTGTGTCGATCTTGTTCAGGGGGTCTTTTGTTGAGATAGAATTGGACAGCCCTTAACCCATCTTGGTGGTTGATACTGGTATATAGTGACGTAATGTCCATTGTCATAAGTATAAATTGTTCTTGCCATACAAAGTCATTGATTTTTAGGAGAAAGTCACTGGTATCTCTAAGATAGGAAGGTAAACCCTGAACAAATTCCTGCAAAAAATAGTCTATGTATTGAGAAGTTTTTTCCATAAGACTATTGCGTGCGGAGATTATAGGTCTCCCTGGAGGTCGAATTGGGTCTTTGTGTAGTTTGGGTAGAAAGTATATGACTGGCGTCGTAGGTGTATCATTCTTGAGATATTTGTATTCATCAGCTGAAATGAGACCCACACTTTTCCATGATAGAAGTTTCGTATAGTAGAGATTGTATGTTGTATGTATATATATTTATTATCTACTGGCGGTCGCCAGTAGATAGTTATAGTTACAACCTAGTTTCCATAGGAAATCTCAAAATTCTATTTTGAATAACTTTGGCGCCGGTTGACGAATCCTCACGAAATTTTCAAAACTAATGGGGCGCTCCGTTCAGCTCCTTCCCTGAAAGTCTCGGGGTGATTCGTCAAGCGGGGGCCGAGAAAAAGGGGGGGTCCCAAAACGCGTTTCCCCATGCATTTTTCCATAGGACCTTTAGTCGCAGCTACAGCCCGAACGGCTGAACAGAATTATGTGAAATTTGGCAGAGAGGTAGCCATAAGGTCAAGGAAGTGCCTTTTGCAGGTCTGGTGTAAATCTGTTCAGTATTTCCTGAGAAAATAGCATTTAAATGCATATCAATATCTATACGCGCGCACCCTGCCGTGCGCAAGCGCAATTCTGATTGGTTGTTAGATGTCGGTAAACATTCGAATCGGTCGAAACCAGGAAGTGTCGGCCGCCATTTTGTCTCTCGCAGTCTGAGGGGGTGCGCAAGCGCAATTCTGATCGGTTGTTAGATGTCGGTAAACATTCGAATCGGTCGAAACCAGGAAGTGTCGGCCGCCATTTTGTCTCTCGCAGTCTGAGGGGGGTGAAAAAAAAAAGGTGGAGAACGTGAAAAGGGGGCAGAGTGGACAGTTCCTGACCCCCTAGCCTTGGTCAGGGGGTCACAGAAGGACCCCCAAGGGAGAAAAAAACAATTTTTGTTTTTTTTAAAAATCTCGAGGAGCGCGCACGGTGAAAATCCTGAAAAAAAAAAAATAATAAATACATAACTTAGCATTTAAAAAAACGTACAAATTCACTGAAAAAACCATAGGTTTCACACACGTTATAGTAACGAATTAGCATTTAAAAAACCTTGCAAATTCACTTAAAAAACCGTAGGTTTCACACGTGTTATAGTTAGCTGGACATTTCACTCGTAAAAAACCAATGAAATTCCCCCGTTATAGTTAGTGCAGGCAACTATAACTCACGCGACCGCAATCCTCTGCTGATGACGTCAGATATTACATCACTGATGACATATGTGTCTTTATGAAAAATAAATATTTGTAATATATGTATAGCTAAAGATTAATGGAAGAAGACATGGGTAAATAAGTGTCTAAATACAGTGATGTAATATCTGATGTCATCAGCAGAGGATTGCGGTTGCATGAGTTATAGTTGCCTGCACTAACTATAACGGGGGAATTTCATTGTTTTTTTACGAGTGAAATGTCCAGCTAACTATAACATGCGTGAAACCTATGGTTTTTAAAGTGAATTTGCAAGGTTTTTTAAATGATAATTCGTAACTATAACGTGTGTGAAACCTATGGTTTTTCCAGTGTATATATATATATATATATATATATATTATATATATATATATATATATTCACTATAAAAACATAGGTTTCAGGCACGTTATAGTTAGGAATTAGCATTTAAAAAACCTTAGAAATTCACTGAAAAAACCATAGGTTTCAGGGGCGTTATAGTTAGCTGGACATTACTCTCGTACAAAACCGTAGAAATTCCCCGGTTATAGTTAGGTCAGCTAACTATAACTCGCGCCCCCGCAATGCACTGCTGATGATGTCACATATTACATCACTCATGACATGGTCAGTGACATCACTGATGACATCACTGATGACATCTCAAATGATATCCTTCCTGCACAAAAACAATCAGTAAAGGCATTTTTCTCCTTCAATGTATGCTGAACATTTTAGCATGCATTGAAGGTTAAGAAATGAGGAGAAATGAAAACAATTCTCCTTGTGCTTTGCTACACCAATTGGAGAATGGTGCAGCATTCACACACATGTCGAGATTTATTATTTTTGATAAATCTGGAGATGTGTCTTCTTCTATAATGATTCTGTGCAATCACGCACAACAACACTTATAGAACACCCTTTCAACGCAAAGTGGTGTGTATGATGAGGTCGTATTTACATTGAGAAAAAAAGGGTACACAGAGTGCCTTTTCCTGAATTTGTAAATATAAAAGAGTGTCTTGCGGTATAACTATGTTACAAAAAGTAACATATTTCTGTTTGGAAAATTACTTGTGAATGATAGGAGGTAAGCACCGGTGTTTGTCTGCAAAGATACTCAAAGAAGAATGATTGAAATGACTGGAGTCTTCAAAACATAGAATGGGAAATATCAACCACTCAAATCTGTTTTTTTGGAGGTCATATGATATCCTATGACAGAGAGATTCTAAAACTACATAGGTATAAACAGGGTGTTTTGAAGCTTTGTATCTTCTTGCAGATGTGCCCATTGTCCATATTAATAGTAGTTAAACTTACCTTCACAGTATTAGAAATAAAAAATGGTACACATTTTTTTCAGTTTTTTTCTAATGTAAATTGTAGTAAATTGCTTATTTTAGAATTAGGATCTGTGAAATAAAAGAAAAAATAGTTATAACATGTAATAATAAATTTTTAACAACACAACATAATTTAAACAAAATAATTTGTTTGCCTTTTTTGCTGTTCTCGGAATATATTGAATTTCACTAGAAATAGTGATTTCAATTGTACTCATCACAGCGGGCAAAAAAAAAAACAATCAAAAGGATTGTTTAAAAAAAAACAACATGCTATTCTCAGTAAAATACCAGAAAATACAAATCATACATATATGAAATGCTTATTGCTAACACAATATTATAACTTTAATGGTAATCCTAATAAATTATAATAATTTAATTGCTCAGAGAGTGAATTATCTTCCTAAAACTTTGGCTTTAAAAATATTAGGTAGGAATTTGGTAATTCACTAGGCAAACGTTGTTTGAAAACCAACTGGGCATCATTACAAAGTGTCCAGCCTTTGTCACATTTTAGATAGGCTGTGTAATGTCCAGATGTTGTGGAAGGACCATCATGGAAAATTATTGCAATTGCTACAAAAGTCCTTCCTGATATTGATAGTTGTGTTGCTACAAATTACTTTATTAAAGTATTCAATTTTCTTCCATCAGCTGTACAACGTTGCATCATTAAAATTATATATTGTCCATATTTTTTTTTAAATAATGTGGATAACATTTCTGATTTACATTGGCTACACTCCATGTTTTGATTTGTACCTTTAACTCATTTATTGAAAGACACTGATTTACAGTCCGGTAATGTTAAATATAGAAATCTTTCAGTGTCTACATTAGTGCTAGATGTATACATGCAATTTTCACAATGATGTTCCCATTTGTAACAAAGGCAAAAAACATTTTCTATTTCTACACCTTCATTTTCAAAAATGGTAAGCATATATATTAAAAATTCCTGAGCATCTTGTTGGATATTTTGCGTAAATTGTGTAGAACCAGAACACACATCCAAAAGATTACGAACATCTGAAATAGTTTGTATTTTACTTGTATCTGTTGTCAATTTTTCATAAACAGAATGCAACAAGGAACAAAATCTTTTTTGCCGATTCTGCATAATTTGTTCTTGCAAACCTTCAAGATAAAAAACAACATTGACCATTGCATTAGCATAGCAGTTGACACCTAAACTATTTTCAAACTGATAACCAACAATCTCTTCAATAGTGTCCTTTTTCTTTTTACTTGCTATCTCAACATTATCTTGTTCTTTTCCCTTCTCTACACCTTCAGTACAGATATTCTCAAACCTTCTTTTTCGACCAACCACACGCTTTTCAAATACAGGATATTGACCTAAATTGGGAGCATACGCCCTTCTTAACCTATTATACTCTTTTACACAGTTTGCATCTGCAGTAACCTTTGTGTCATCAAAATCAATCAAAAACAAACCAGATAATGTTCTGACTCGCGACAAAGCAACATATGCCATACCCTCTTTAAACACAGTAGATCCACTGTGCACGGTCTACACTTAATCCTTGAGATTTATGAATAGTCACTGCGTATGCCAGAGAAAATGGAAATTGTTTCCTATGGACATATAAATCTTTAACAAGCAAAAAACGAACTGAACAACAACCAATTTCTTTAACTTCTTCAATCTGATCAAATTTAATTTTTAAAAATGTAATTCCTTCTTTTTTCTGATAATTAACAAAATCCACCACTTTACCCATTGCTCCATTAACTAAACCTTTTTCTACATCTAAATTATGCCTTAAAATTACCCGACAGTTTACACATGCATATAGAGTCTTTTCTAAACCAGCCATTTTAGATATCTTTTTTTCTAAAGAATCCAGTTTTGTTTTCAATTTTCCAGTCAAAATAATAGTGATTCCTTCATGCTCTATTTTATCGATGGCTTACATTTTTATAATTCCTTCATTTTCCAGTTTCAATAGTTCTTCATTGAATATAGAACACTCGCGCAGTGTTGGCATTAAGCAGATCACTGATTTATTTTCTGCAATTTTCATCTACACTTTCTCAGGAATTACATTTTCATTTGGAAACAAATTGGAAAGTAATCGACTCTGCAAAGCTTGTTTGCCATGTTCTGTCAGAAGTCTAATTCTTATATCTTGAAGAATACTTCCATATTCAGCATCATTTGCCTGTTGCATATTTTTTGTCAGTTCTTTGTATTCAAAATATGTCCAAATGTGCACATTTCCAACACTACCGAGAGACTTTCTGGTATCTTCATTGCGCAAGTGTTTTAAATACTTTTACCGGAGTCAGTTGCAGTAGATTTCCAAAAACTATGATGTGTTTTCCTCCAAATAACACGTCATACTCTGTTTTAAGAATTTGCTGCATTCTTAAATGCACAAAGGCAAGCATCAAGTTTGAGACCATGCTTACCTCATCAATAATGAGAAGTTTCATTTTCTTCAGGACTCTTGAAACTTCACAACAAGCTTCTCCAGATAACTTGTGGTATTCCAATTTGTTCTCATGCTCTACTGGTAGCATTAGTAAACGATGTAAAGTAATTCCTTTAATGTTATGTGCTGCCAACCCAGTTGTTCTTTGCAGATAACTTGTAAATACTTTAATTAAGAAACTTG
The DNA here is from genome assembly GCF_964204655.1 of Triturus cristatus. NCBI lineage: Eukaryota > Metazoa > Chordata > Amphibia > Caudata > Salamandridae > Triturus > Triturus cristatus. Next base: position 256,032,592 of record NC_140593.1, on the reverse strand, counting down.
TTCCTGTTCCAGCTTGACCACTCACATAGATTCGGATAGGTTGAAATTATGTACACGAGCACCCTTTCTTTTCATGAAGTAATCCATGGTCAATCTGTTCTTTCACTTGTTGATATATTTGTTTCTGTTCAACATTTAGTTGTTCTTCCAAGTTTCCTAACTGCATTACATCTTCTTGAGCTTGATGCATTGCTGTTTCCACCTCATTCATGGCAATTTCAACAATTGGTTGTCCTAGTGGATCTTGACTCAGTGCAGCAGAACTTTGACTGTCTTGAGAACTGTCTCTAGCAATCTCAGCTGCAATTGTAGCTTCTTGATCAATTTCATCATTCAACATTTACACATAATTTGCAAAACCACTGCATTGTATGCTATTTTTACAAGCATTAAATGAATCTTCATAGCTCTGATAATCTCCAAGTAATTCCAGTTCTGAACACCATGTTTTGAACATTTGCAAAAGGGCTAAATAGTAAAATTCCCTTTTATCAGCAGTGTCGCAACTCAGTTTCCTGTGATTAATTAAATTTCCTTTCCTTTGTTTCACCAGACATCCTTCGGAACCAATCACTGCATGTTTTCCATCATTGATGTTCTCTGTAGTCTTCCGTTTAAAAGTGTAGCTTTGCAGCACTTCATAGAGACACATGTTCTCAAGATGATGACTTCTGTTTGGGTAACATGTGTCCAACAGATTCGTTTTCAAAATATCTGTACTTTCTGGTTCTTTTTCTGCTAAATATTCAATTTCTTGAACAGATTTCCGTACCCGATTTCGCATTGCTGTAAGACCTAGACTCACCCAAATGATTCTTCTACTTTTGGAGTATAGACTTACAGATGAAAACTGATCTGAGCATTCATATGCTCCAATTTCACGATGCGATAACATCTTCAAACTGAAACTCTATAATTTCTTACTTAGAGTCTTCTCGTGAGAAATCTCTTCCCACATTTCTTTCAATTCCGTCTTTTCTGATTTAGTAATGTAGGACGTTACATATCGAGCAACAGCAATGGAATTGTCCGCAACATACTGAATATCCATGTTAGCTTTCCACATGGATAAAATAACTAGATTGTAGTCATTTATGTATTTTGACTCTTCGCTTCTGCTTAATTTGTAGGTATTTTTCGGAGACTTTCTTGTGATGGTATGTCGCATAGCTGACATAAAACTGTTCACTCTTCCTTTGGATAATACAGGACATGGAAATCCAAAATGACATTTGGTATTGAACTTATCCTTAGACTTGTACTTTCGTCGACATTATTTTCCACATCTATGGCTTTGGAATCGTAAGACTTGTTGTTTTAAGTTTTTATCTTCTCTGCTATTGGGTACAGCACATGTGGCATAATCTTCAATGAAAGTCAAAACAGTATCATCTTAATCTGTTCCAAATTTGTGGGCATCCTTGATCCATAACAACATATGCATATGAGGAGCACCTCTTGCATGATACTCCTTTCTCCAAAAGAAATCCACAACTTCTCCAAGAGGAGGATTTTTTTTATTGCAGATGAAAGACATCATAGCTTCAAATCTATGATTGAAATATCTGCATACATTAACAGGATCCAAAGAGCACAATTCTCCAGGTGTCTGGTATTCCATATTTTTTATATTGGAATTTGCTTCTCGAAGAAATTCAAGTAAATCATCCCAAGCATACTCAGCACAGCTTAGTGTAACGAACCATGTAGGAGTTACTAAGTTCCGTAGCATACATTTCAGTTCTCCATGACGACGGTACCAATATTCATTAGTCCCACGCTGACATGCCATCAGATTAATCAACTGAGATTCTAAATGATCATCTCTCTGATGCACTTATCCACAAAATCCTTTGCAGTTACATTTTGAAGATGCATTCCTGTTTTTAAAATGTGATTTACTGCATATGAAAGTCCAGACAAGTCACTTTCAAACAGAATATGAAACATATAAGGGATACATTGTCGAAATCTTGGATCCTCTGCATATAATCTTGTTGTCCGATATTCAGATGCAGGAATCTGCACAGGACGTTCATCATATCGTCCGCCTTTGCCTGTTGGAAACAACTGCGGGAAACAACGAGCTTCCAAGCTCTCTTCCCATACACTCGTGGGACTTCCTCTTGTTTTTTTTATTTGGAACAACTCAATCGTATTCCCCATCACCACTTTGGAATGAAGTGGATGTACACTGTAATGGTCATAGATTTCTTCACATCTGGACATGTCCACTTTTTCAATTTGTCCACTTAATGTTTCATTATCTTCTGCTAAATCTATTTCTTCTTCTCCTACAAACACATTTCTATAGTACTCATTATTTTTTATCAGCTACAATGATGCCTTTTGCACTTTTCTAACATCCACTAACTCTTGCCAGATTGTCTTATTCTTAGTAGGAACACCATTAACTAGAATGACTAGTGCTTCATTTTCTGCATGGTCTACACCAATAGTTTCAATGTTTTTCTTTAAATCTAACGGTAAATACACAACTCTTCCTTTCAATCCTCTTTGTAACTCTGATGGAGGCAATTTACCTGTTTTAGGCTCCATACGAACAATAGCCTGAAATGGGTGCACACATTGAATGAGAATAGACTCATAGGTATTTAAATCTATCAGCTCTGGAGGAATAGCAATCAACTCTAGATTATTATGAACAGCTCTAGCAGGCATTTTATTCTCATCTAATTGTTATAACAATACTTGCAAATACGGTGCTCAGATCCCAAATCAAAACAATCCTCTACCAACAAATAAGTTGCAAATTCCTTCCACTTTTCATTATTTTCTGTTTCACTTTTTAAATACAGATTGACACTCCTAGTCTGATGTTAATAGTGACTTCGCCGACAACAAATACAAGAAACATTTGGTCTTTCACCTGAAATTACCTTAAACTTTGTGATTTGATCTTCAACATTTTTTGTAATCATGGGTTCTACATGGTCTTCAACATTTTGTTCTACTAATGTGTCAGTTTCTGCACTCTCTTGCTGAGGACCAAAGTAACAAAACTCAATATCATCACAAACCTTCTTCACATCTGATACTGACCCACGCAAAAGAGCACTGTTCAACTCATTTAACTTTACTGCTGGACTTTCTGCATAATACAATCTTCTCACTAACTTCCGCATTTGAGTATGATGTACTGCCAACATCCTGAAATGTTGAAAAACACTTTGACAAACTTTCCTAGAAAGACAAGCCAGAGAATGACCTTGCAAACCAGTATTTTTCTCACTCTACAAGGGTCCAGTCCTTGCAACACCTTAATCTTTTGTTTAACACTTTTTTTACTATATGCTCATGAGAAACTACATAATTTATCAATAGATTCTTGTCGTACACTACAAATACTACTGCAATCCCATGTGTACACAGGGTGTTTAAGACGTCTCCCTAGAACTTCATCAGCTATCACTTCTTCTGCATTTCTTTCAACCATTTTATCTTTGTCAATTGGACAACCATTTCTAACCTCATAAGCTGGACCACTGGTGTCAACTGCATGCAATAAATGATTGCTCTGTAAATAACGCTCTTCATTAAAGAAAGGCTCTGAACTTGAACTGTGTTTCCATTCTCCCCAAAAAAATCACAAAAATGTGTTCTATCAATTACTCTTTTTCTCCTACTCTTGGCCTTCATTAAATGGATTGGTTTATCTAGTGATCGGATTCTGTTTAATTCTAAAATGAATAGTTTCTTTTTTACTTCGAAAGCCTTTTCAACAATGGTTTCACTATGCTTCTTCTTTTTATAAAATAGAGCTCTCTTTTTATATTTCTTCACATCTTTCAGCAAATTATGTACTACTCTCTTGTAAAATATTTTCTTACGTATTTCCTTATACTGATTTTGCCTTCTTTTACCATAATTCATCTCCTTTGACCTGATTTGCTTTTTTGCTTTTCCTATTATTTTGAATATTTTTTCTAGTTGAAGCATTCTCAGAGGTTTCAGCATTCTGTACATTCTGTCTGGTCCTACAAACATTTTTAATAAATTGCTTTGTGATCTTACCAGAAGATTTTTTTAGCCACATTATGTTGTTCATTCAACACTTGTGGTTGGTTTTTCTTCAAGTAACTGTCCTTTTTCTGTTCTTTTCTTTTTCTTTCTTTTTCCGGCACGGTTTCTCTATTTTAATGGTGAAAAACAGTATCTGTAAAAAATTATCACAAATAAATGTATATTAATAACTTTATAATTTATACATTTCTATTACTATTCAAACACATTTTATATAAATACTGACTAAGAATTTATAGCCCTGAAGCACAAGTGTGACAATGGTTAAAACACTACATGCATAGTGCATACTACTTTGAAGCAGTTCATGCCCTAAAGCCTGCCTCACTGAAAGACTACATGCTAACTGACTGAATGATTACAGTACTATAAGGAGAGACACTGGGTGAAATCACAGTTGTTTGAATTTTACTTCATTGAATAGATCACTACATGCTACTAAAAGACTCACTATGGGTTTGCAACAGCAGTCGCAGTGTGTTTGCTGGAGTGTATGCATAGTAGCTGTGGAAAAGTAGGCCTGATGCACAAGTGTAAAACTGGTTAGACTACTACATACATAGTGGATAGTTACTTCAAACAGTCCTTGTCAAAAGGCATGCTTCACTGCATGAGTACGTGAATACTGATTGAAACATTAGAGTAATGCAAGGATAGTACCTGAATGTATTTGTTAAGGGTTTGGGTTTTTGTGCAGTAAAGATTACTACATGGTGCCGGATGAGTCACTAGAGGAGAGCAAGGGGACTGACAGGGTGTCTGCTGGAAGTGTATGGATACTGACTGGCGAATTAAAGGTGTGAAAGACAATTGTGTACGTGGTTAGAGGCCTACATGCATAGTGGATAGGCGTTTTAATCAATCCATGTGCTTGGGTACTGACTGAATGTTTAGAGTATTGCAAGGAGAGTGCCTGGATGAATTTATAAGTATTTGGTTTTTGGCGCAGGAAATGCATTAGTACATGGTGCTGAATGAGTCACTGGAGGAGTGTAATGGGAGTGACAGGGTGTTTGCTGGAACTCTATGGATACTGACTGGGGAATTGAAGGTGTGCAAAACAAGTGTGTAGGTGGCTAGAGACCTGCATGCATAGTGGATAGACGTTTGAAACAGTCCATGGACAAACACCTGGGTCACTGCATAACTACCTGGGTACTGACTGAATCATTAGAGTACTGCAAGGAGAGTGCCTGGGGGAATCTGTTTAAGTTTTTGGCGCAGTGAATAGATTAGTACCTAGTGCCAAATGAGTCAGTAGAGGTGTGCAATTGGAGTTACAGGGTGTTTATTGGAGTTTATAGATACTGACTGGGAAATTGAAGGCCTCCACGCACAGTTTGAATCAATACATGTGCTAAGGCCTGCCTCACTCCATTAGTACTTGGGTACTGACTGAATGATTAGAGTATTGCAAGGAGAGTGCCTGGGTGAATTTATAGGTGTTTGGGTTTTGGCCCAGTGAATGCATTACTACATGGTGCTGAATAAGTACATGGATACTGACTGGGGAATTCAAGCTGTTAAAGACAAGTGTATAGTAGTTAAGAAGCCTGCATGCATACTGGATAGACATTTGAAGCAGTCCAAATGGTAATGCATGGTTCACTGCATGAGTACCTGGGTACTGACTGAATCATTAGACTACTGCTAGGAGAGTTCTTGGGTGAAACCTTTAAGTTTTTCGGTTTTGGCGCAGTGAATAGATTAGTACATGGTACTGGATGAGTCACTGGAGGAGTGCAAGATGAGTGACAGGGTGTTTATTGAAGTATATTGATATTGACTATTGACTAGTTAATTGAAGAAGTGAAAGACAAGTGTGTAGGTGGTTAGAGGCCTGCATGCATAGTGGATAGGCGTTTGAATCAATGCATGTGCTAAGACCCGCCTCACTCCATTAGTACTTGGGTACTGACTGAATGTTTAGAGTATTGCAAGGAGAGTGCCTGCATGAATTTATAACTGTTTCTTTTTTGGCACCGTTAACCCCTTCGACGCCGATGACGGAACGGTTCCGTTATGCACGTCGGTTGGGCTGTGCTTATGACGTAACCGTTCCGTCATGGCCCCGCCCGCGCTCAGAACCTTCAGCGTGGCGCGGAAATCCGCGCCGCGCTGAAGGGGTTAATGGATTACTTCATGGAACTGAATAAATCACTGGACAAGTGGAAAGGGAGTGACAGGGTGTTTGCAAGAACTGTATGAATACTGTCTGGGGTATTGAAGGTGGGAAAGACAAGTGTGTAGGTGACTAGAGGCCTGCATGCATAGTGGATAGACGTTTAAACAGTCCATGAGCTAAGGCCTCGGTCACTGCATGATAACCTGGGTACTGACTGAATCATTACAGTACTGCAAGGAGAGTGCCTGGGTTGATCTTTTTAAGTTTTTGTGTTTTGGCGCAGTGAATAGATTAGTACATAGTGCCAGATGAGTCACTAGAGATGTGCAAGTGAAGTGAAAGAGTGTTTACTGGAGTTTATAAATACTGACTGGGAAATTGAAGGTCTGAAAGACAATTGTGTAGGTGGTTAGAGGCCTCCATGCATAGTGGATACGCATTTGAATCATGTGCTAAGGCCTGCCTAACTCCATTACTATTTGGATATTAACTGAATGTATACAGTATTGCAAGGAGAGTTACTGGGTGAATTTATAAGTGTTTAGGTTTTGGCACAGTAAATGGATTACTACATGATGCTGAATGAGTCACTAAAAGAGTGTAAGAGGAGTGACAGGGTGTTTATAGGAACTGTATGAATACTGTCTGGGGTATTGAAGATGTGAAAGACAAATGTGTAGGTGGTTAGAGGACTGCATGCATAGTGGATTTGCGTTTGAATCAATCCATGTGCTAAAGCCTGCCTCACTCCATTACTACTTGGATATTAACTAAATGTGATTCTAGACAAGCAACACTATCCCTTGGAGTTTACCAAAACTCATTCACTACTCTGGAAGGGGTAAGGGGACTGCACACAATCTACATATTTCAGTACTGCACTTTAGTGTCAAAGCCTGACTCATTTTGTGAATACATAAGCAATCCCTAGCTTCTAATACTACTAGAACTTGACAACATGACAGGATTTTAAGCCATTATCTATCAGCAAATACATGATGTAACCAAATGCTTCTCTCACAATGGTTGCCCAAATGCACACAGACTCACAGTGTGATTCTAGACAAGCAACACTATCCCTTGGACTTCACCAAAACACATTCACTACTCTGGAAGGAGTAAAGGGACTACATACAATCTACATATTTCAGTACTGTACTTTAGTGTCAAAGCCTGACTCATTTTTTCAATGCATAAGCAAAGACTGGCTTCTAATGCGACTTAAACTTGACAACATGACAGGTTTTAAAACAGTTATCTGTCAGAAAATACACGATGTTACCAAATGCTTCTCTCACAATGGTTACCCAAATGCACACAGACTCACAGTGTGATTCTAGACAAACAACACTATCCCTAGGAGTTTACCAAAAGTCATTCACTACTCTGGAAGGGGTAAGGTGACTGCACACATTCTATATATTTCAATACTGCACACTACTGTGAAAGCCTGACTCATTTTGCAATTGCATAAACAATGACTGGCCTCTAATGCTACTCAAACTTGACAACAAAACAGATTTTAAAGCATCAATCTGCCAGCAAATACATGATGTTACCAAATGCTTTTCTCACAATAATTGCCCAAATGCACACAGACGTACAGTGTGATTGTAGACAGCCAACTATCCCTTGTGCAAAATATATTTACTAGTCTACAAGATGTAAGGTGAATGCACACATTGCAGAAAATCTTCTACTACACATTAGTGCCAAAATGTTTCTCTCAAAATGATTCCTAAATGCACACAGACTCACTGTGTGATTCTAGACAAACACCACTATCCCTTGCACTGTACCAAAACACATTTCTTAATCTAGAAGGAGTACTACATTGTAACATGACTCATTTTGCCAATACAGAAACAATGACTGGTTTCTAATTCTACCAAAACATAAAAACAGCACAGTTATCTGTATGCAAACACATGAAAAACACAAATGCTTATCACAGAATTGTTTCTACATGCACACACATGGACAATAAGTTTGTAGACAGAAAAAGTACTCAATGCACTTTAGCAGGAGAAATACATTAGTCTGATTAAAATCAAAATACACCACATACATCCCCTCACAATTAAATAACTCACCTTTCAAGATTTTTTGTAGATTAGGAAGTATGTCAGTCACGCACAAAATTTTCTTATACAGAATCTCTGCACTGTGCACCTGTCAGCAAAACCAAAGAATGGCAACGTTTCCCTCTCATTTTGCACACATATACATGTAAACATCAAATCACATTCCTTCCCACATTCATTCAAAAGCTCACACACATTTCTATTGGTTAAACAATTCAACCCTTTCCAAATGACATAAATTTGAACCCTACCTCCAATCTACCTTCTGCCTGTTACCATAGAAACAGTTCCTGGAACACTGAACTGAGCACACAGGTCACAAGTTCAGCACAAAATGTTGCAAATCAAAACAGCAAGTGTGCTTGACTTTTCAACATATCAGCTTATCATATATAATGTTCCTTTCAATCAGTTTTTGTTAACCAATAAGAATAATGCGTTTAAAAAACAGAAACATGCACCCTAGTTTTCAGTGTAGAAGGTTGTCAAACAATCAATCATTTCTTTTCTTTTTACAAAACTGCATCTTAGCCACCATTTTAGGAAAAATCTTACTTTTCAAACCACCATTTCATTTACAGAGACCATGTGAGTGAATCCAGACCTTCCTTCAAGATGCTTAGAGTGGGGATTGTGGGACACAGGTATATTTTCTGGAGCCAAAGGTATGCAGAAAACAAAGGCATTCACAAAGACCTAGGTTTGCCAAATGTAGACATTAAATGGATTGGACAGAGAGGGTTAAAGTGGCACCAATTGATGCCATTGGTAAAATCCTTTATGCATCTCCAACACCCTGACCTCGTAATAGTGCACTGTGGTGGCAATGACCTAGGCACTTTGACTGGGGTAGGTCTGGAAATGCTTATGAAGGACACCTTTGCAGAATTGATTTCACTTTTTCCCAAAACTGCCTTTGTGTATTCTAACATATGCCAAAGGCAGAAATGGAACTAGTCCAATCATTTTTGTCCACAGATTGAGAAAGTTAGGAAACATGTGAATAAATCTGTTTCTGCTTTTCTCCGAGACTATAGAATGGGGTCCATTTACAATAACAATCTACGCTTTCATATGCAAGAGATGTATAGGAGAGATGGAGCACACTTTACTGATGAAGGAAACAGAGTCTTCCTCAACAACTTTAGACTCTGTATAGGTACTTACTTATAAGTACCAAAAACTCTCAATGAACACAACGGTTCTTTTTAGAGCCACTCAAGAACAAAACACTTAAGCTTGATGTTTATCTCCCAAAAATTTCAGTTTTTTTCCTTGGAGTAGCGCACCCAATGCGTTAGGAACCGCGCACCCTACGCAAGAGAAATCATGCACACGATGCGTTAGGATGCGCGACTCCCAAATTTTATTGTAAAAAAAAACAAATCGCCCCTATCACTAATTTTTATTATCCCCGGGGACCCCATCCCCCGGGGCTTATAAAAAACATTGGGGACCGTGGGGGGAGCCCCCACGGTCCCAGCCGGCTCCCCGCGTCCTTCAGGAGCCGGCATTGCTTTTCCACATGGGGAGCTGCTGACATGCAGCTCCCCATGTGGAAAAGCAATATGGTTTGGATTTTGAAAGAGAGAGCAGGTTTCCCTGCTCTCTCTTTCAAAATCCAAATGAAGTTTGCTATGGGAGTGCGGGAGACTCCGGCCCTCTCATAGCAAACAACAGTGTCCTGGGGGTGGGCACCCCAAGGACACTGTAGGAGCTGGCCCTGGGGGGTGGCATTCCCCAGGGCCCTCGAAGGCTCCAGGAGGGGGGCCAGGCAGCCCCCCTCCCTCAATAAATAAAGCCGCGGGGGGTGGTGGTCCCCGGGGCTTGGGGGCCCACCTGGACCCCCCATTAACTTTTTATGCATTTTGCCCCCGGAATTTGGCCCCCCCGGGGGCTAATTATTAAGGAAGCGCGGAAACCCGTGCTTTTTTTTTTTTTTTACAGCTGGATCCATGCACCCTGCGCGCATTTTGCCGTTTGACAAATCTTTGCGATATTTTCCAAACTTTTGGCCAGCTCCGGTCCGCTCCTATACAGAAAATTTCACGGTGATTCGTCAACGGGGGGCCGAGAAAAAAGGGGGGGTGTCAAAACACGTTTTCCCCATGCATTTTACCATAGGACCTGTTGACGCAGCTACAGCCCGAACTGCTGAACGGAATTACACCAAATTTGGCAAAGAGGTAGTCCTCAGTTCAGACTTGTGCCTTTTGCTTAAATGGTGTAAATCTGTTCAGTAGTTCCTGAGAAAATTATAGTTAAAAAGATAGATATATCTGGGCGGAGCCTAACCACACATCTCATCGTGAGATCTGATTGGCTGTCAGCACTTCATCGAAGAAGTGTTGGCAGCCATCTTGGGACCAATATACATGATAGCACCTCATTAAAAAGCATTGCAGTTAATAGAAGGTTTTAAGACTTTAGTTACATTATAAATCATTTGTTGATGGTACCATACTCCTTTTAGGAATTGTGGTGTGTTAGCTTCCTCTTCGTATTCCGGGGTCAAAGGTAACTGCGATAAGGATGGATGGCCACGATATTGGCTTTTTAATATACAACTACATTGTTGATTTGACCATTGCACATCGCTTACTGTGGTCTGTTGACCGGTATTTGAGGTTATTTGATGCGTACGGATCCAGGGGGTCTACCATTGCGACTTTATGGCTTCTATTATTTAGAGAGGTTGCAGAATATTTTGGATGTTGGAATCAGTACTACTTTGGACTTAATTGTTTATGAATTCTTTGGAGTTAACTATTTGTGAATTTTCTGCCCTGACGAAGTTCCAATGGAACGAAACGCGTTGGCTGTGTCTGAATTTTAAAGATTTAAACAAAGAATAAAGGATACATTTGGATAAATTGAAAGCGGTTTCTGACTTTACTCTTTGGTGCACCGTCCCTTTCTTCAAAGATTCATAGTCTCTAAAGTTGTAATATAAAATATGTGCTGGGGAGTGTAACGTTGCATATGCACTGTGACAAAGATATGGATCCCAGATTGTAATATGTATGGCATAGCGCTGTGCTTTATAACATAGGCATCAAGGAAGGCACGTTAGATGGGGCAATATAACCCGTGCGAAGGCAAGTGTGACATGACATATTCACGGGGTGGTGTTACAGTGCACATGGGCTAGAGAGTGTCATAGCATACGCACTAGCTGGTGGAATACAACACAGATGTGTGTGGCACTCGGCGGGCACTCTTGGGTGTAACACAGCATTTGGCTCAGCCAGGAGCACGCTGTGACTCTCAAGTGAGGTTTATCTCCTTTCCAGAGAGTAAAATAAAAAGTATTACACATCCGGCGGTGGATGTGTGTTTTATTAACCGTGAAGGGGGTTTCTTGCATAGTATGGTCGAATTTTTGTCAAATCCCCTTTGAAGGGCTTGGTGTGCGTGTGTATTAAATGTGCCCATCAATAGCTACCCAGGTTTGTATAAATAAACGACAAGGGTGTCTACTTGGAGAGTACCCACCGGCGGGGGCACCGGGATTAGGCACGGATCCCGTCAGACACGTCAGACACGTCAGACACGTCAGAGCTTCACTAGCGGTGTAAATACATTCCACGGGGATTCATTGTATGCATAGTCACCTTTTAATGAATATCACGCAAATCAGCATGGTGATAGGTACATAGGGTTTGTCCAGCATGTCCTAGGTGTTTCTATAAATATATATATTTTTAAAAATAATAAAAAACAAAGGCCGGCCCCGGGGGATGGGGTCCCCAGGGCCATAAGTGGCCTGAGGAGGGGGGCAACGCAGCCCCCCTCCTAAAGAATTTTTTAAAAAAAGGCCATGACCCGGGGGTTGGGGTCCCCGGGGCCGATTAAGGCCTTGGGAGGGGGGCCACGCGGCCCCCTTCCAAATTTATTTTTTTCAACAAAAAAAATTAGGGTGCAGGGCCTGAGGGATGGGGTCCCCAGGGCCAATAAATTAGAAAAAGATGGGGGGCCACACAGCCCTCCTTCTTAAAAAAAATAAATAAATAAAAGAATGGCATCGCACCGGAGGCCATGCCCCCTCCTTGCAGCACTCTGCAAACGCGCCCCCTGGCCATTTGTGAGTTGGGGAATTAATTCCCCTTCAATACTGAGGGTCCCTGAGGGCCAACTAGCCCAACAGGTATCTCCAGTATGCGCCAGGGAGCTGCGTTGCAGACAGGTGTTCTGAGGCCACGCCCCTTTTTACACCTCTATGCAAAGCACCTCTGTGGCGCTTACTGGAGGTACCTAGTGGGCTAGTTTGACCCTAGGGACCCGTAGGATTCAAGGGGACTTAATCTCCCAACTTAGAACGGCCACAGGGCGCGTTTACACAGTGGTGAAGGGAGGGGATGGGGCCAGAGGTGACGTGTGCAAACACGCCCAGTGGTGCGTTTTAAGTTGGGGAAATAATTCCCTTTCAATCCTGAGGGACCCTGGGGGCCAACTAGCCCACCAGGTGCTTCCAGTAAGCGCCACTGCTCTGCGTTGCAGAGAGGTGGTGCAGGCCGTGCCCCTTTTTACACCTCTATGCAATGGCGCTTACTGGACGTACCTAGTGGGCTATTTTGCCCCTAGGGACCCTCAGGATTCAAGGGGACTTAATCTCCCAACTTAAAACGGCCACAGGGCGTGTTTACACAGTGGGGAAGGGAGGGGATGGGGCCTGAGGTGACGTGTGCAAACACGCCCTATGGCGCGTTTTAAGTTGGGGAAATAATTCCCCTAAAATCCTGAGGGCCCCTGGGGGCTAACTAGCCCACCAGGTGCTTCCAAAAAACGCCACTGAGCTGCGTTGCAGAGAGGTGGTCCAGGCCGTGTCACTTTTTACACCTCTCTGCAACGCAGCTCTGTGGCGCTTACTGGAGGTACCTAGTGGGCTAGTTGGACCCTAGGGACCCTCAGGATTCAAATGAACTTAATCTCCCAACTAAAAACGGCCACAGGGCGTGTTTACACAGTGGTGAAGGGAGGGGACGGGGCCTGAGTTAACGTGTGCAAACACACCCTGTGGCGCATTTTAAGTTGGGGAAATAATTCCCCTTCAATCCTGAGGGATCCTGGGGGCCAACTAGCCCACCAGGGGCTTCCAGTAAGCGCCACTTCACTGCGTTGCAGAGAGGTGGTCTAGGCCGTGCTCCTTTTTTACATCTCTCTGAAACGCACTACAATTGCACATTGTGAGAAATTGGGTTGTTGGTTAACTGGGTGTGATCCCTATCCAAGCAACATCCACGGTCCTTGGCAGGCTAAACTACACAAAGTTAGTCAATTAACCTCTGCTTAACCCTGGGGAGCTCGGCATAAAAAACAGTCAGGCTTAACTTAGAGGCAATGTGCAAAGAATTTATACAGCTCAAAACAGTAATGAAGTAAAAATACAACACAAGAAAAATCCCACTCCAATTTAGAGAAACACTTAATTAATTATTTGATGCTAAAATGACAAAATTCCAATCATTAGAAACAGAGTTAAATTATAAGTAAAGTCTAGTGCCTAAAAGTTCAAAGCTCAAACCAAGGATAATTAGTTGCGCAAGACTGGCTCAAAGTCGAATAATATTGCCAACCGCAATAGAGCAAGGTTCGAATACAAGAAGGGGAATGGACCTGGTCGGTGCTTACCTTTGTACTTGGAACAATTTTCAAGAAAAATGTTCTGACAAGATAAAGTTCAGTGGGGCAAGGATGCATGCAGTGTACGAGAACAGGGTGTCACCATCTGGGTGAAGATTTCTATATTTGGAAGTCGAAAATCTCCAGCAGGACGAGGCAGCAGGCTGTAACCAAAGACAGTTTCACAGCTGAACAGGATTTCCTACTGCGGAGAAGAACATAGCAGGAGCAGCCACGAAGTTAAGCCAACTGGTGATGCACCTTGGGTGGATTCGTAAGCAGGCTGGTCCTGGTCTTTCCATGGTTATCGGAGCAGTTTTTAGCCCCAAAAAATTAAAGTCCCAACTTTGGGATTTTGGCTATCTGGGCACATTTAGCACATCAACAAAATCACCAGGACCAGTGCGACACCTTTTAGGGGTTCAGGACTCACTCAGGCTGGCTCCAGGTGTGGCTTCAGAATGGTGGGACCTTTTATGTCCCTGTGGCTCTGAACAGATGCTGTGCACACTAGCATTTGGAGTCACTCTGGTAGTCCTAGATTCAGATGAAGATGCAGACCTCAAACAGTGGTGCTTACCTCAGAGGGTTCAAGACAGCAAAGCAGTAATTCCTGGTACAGAAAAGCAGTCTTGTAGAGAGCTCAGATGGTCACAGCAGCCTACAGTCCTCTGACTATTTTTCTGCAGGTCGCAGAGTGAACTAAGGAGTAGGCCTGAGGTTCCTATTTTTATACCTTGGGCCTTATGTGAAGTTAGGGAAAGTATCTAGAAATGTCTCTTTGGAGTGCTTGGGATGTCTGGACTCCCCTGCCCTGGTTCTAAGATGGCTGCAGTGATAATGTGGAGGTGATAAACCCTTTGTGTGAAGGCAGGACACAGTCTATTCAGTTAAACGTACGGTTGTGCTCAGCTCTGCCCCCCATCCTGCCAGCAGATGGCCCATGCAGGCACATCTAATTCCTCTATTGTATGACTGTCTGTGAGGAATTTACAAAGTCTAACTGTCAGTTATACCCAGTCATGTGACCCAGGAGAGACTGCAGGCACAAAATGGTTAAGGACAGGAACATTTTCACTTTCTAAAAGTGACATTTTCACAATTGTAATATTGAGTCTGACTTTACCATTAAAGAGGATATTTCATTACCATTTCATAGATACCAAACATGAAATGCCTTTCTGTCTCCAGTCAAAAGTTAACACTTAAGTGTAATAAAGCTACCCAATGTTATCCTGTGGGACAGATAGGCCTCACAGAAGCGAAAACAAATTTATTGTTTTTTCACTATCAGACATGTGAAACTTATAAGTACATGTCCATCCTTTTAATTATAATGCATCCTGCCCTATGGGCTACCCAGGCCCTACCTTAGCAGTGACTTATATGCAATAAAAGGGGAGTTTAAGGCTTCGCAAAGGGGTTATAGTGGCAAGTTGAATTGGCAGTTCAAAACTGCCTTCAGGCAGTAATTGCAAGCCTGAGGAATGTTATGAGGTGTTACATAAGTGAGTGTCACAATAAGTGCTACAGGCCCACTAGTAGCATTTAATTTACACGGCCTGGGTATATGGTATGCGACTTTTCAAGGGAATTATAAGTAAATTAAATACGACGAAGAGAAGTAATCCAATAAAGCTATGGTAAGGGGAGTAAGCACACACATGTTTAGCACTAATTAGCAGTGGTAACGTGCACAGACTCCTATGGCCAACAAAAATAAATTCAGCAAAAAGGCGGAAGGTAAAGGCAAAAGGTTTGGGAGTGACCCAGCATAGAGGGACAAGTGCCACACACATCCATCCAAACAAACACAATCTACAGCTAGTAGACTGCCCATTGGATATTGTGCTTCAACACCTCTCAAGGATTTGCACCATACAAAAATGATATAAACTAATATCTGTAATTGTGATAATATGTCACGTGTAATTGTATTACGGATTTGTATATTTGGATTCTTGTATTTTAATTACACTATATGAATATGACTACGATGCAAACTGCCGATTATACATTATACAAATATTTTCAGCACCTTAATGTAATGTGGCCAAAAAAGGCAATAGAGCTCCAACTACTCCTGCGGATATACAGCACATAATTTGGTCCTATATGCTTCATTCCACTGTGAGCAATTTTTAAGATTTCTTTGTGAACATTAGTGACAGCTCTCAGAGAACTAAGGCAGTACAGTATTGAAATATACCAACTGATTGCTGTGGTCGTAGCGAGATGCCTGTGAGTAGAACAAAAAAGATCTGGAATGTTAAGCAATTAAGTAATCCGAATGACAGAATTCACGCTGCTGTTCATCACATGGTAGCCCCTGAGTCGCACACTGTGGTTAAATCACATGCTATTCTCTGAGCCGATTTTGCTCCTGGTAAGAAGTACCATTGTGCTTTTTTTTCCAGCGCAGTTTATTATTTAACAACAGTTCAGAACTCAAGCACACTGCAGGCTAGCCGTGAAAATGCTGATCCTACATTTTCAGCAACAGAGCTAAGTTCTAAAAGTGACACATCTGGTATCTAACAATGCCTACTTTTTTTTTTGCAAACTCTGCTTGGGAAACTACCATAGCAATTATTCTTGAAACCTCTGTTCATTTGTTGGATCAACAAACGTTCTTATCCTTGCCTGGGGGGATGTGGAAAAGACATATTATAATTGATAATGAATATTTCACCTAGGACATTCAACTGATGTTAGACAGGTCAGCACTTCCAAGCCGAGTTACTCCACAGTAGGTTTTTTGCAAAGCCGTGTATTAACAACGCAGACAATACATAATCAGAGTGTGCATGACATGATGCAGCCGGCAGGTGGCAGCCCAGGGTTAAACTGCAGTTTTGCTGCTTCCAGCTGCATTGCACTGATGTTCTAATAAACACAATTTGACCGGGTTGTGCACGTGCTGTTTAACACCATATTCCAAAATATATGCATACGCTTTTTTTTTTGTTCATTTCGATTTGAAGCGGCCAGTGTCACTTTGTGGTATCAAATGTCATTGTTTATATTTTATCAATATAAATTTAATGTGAATTATTATTTTGCACAGTGCAAAGCAGTAGTGACTGCCGAGAAAAGAAATACAGATAAATAGTACAGCCTTAGCTCGGTATTTGTGCTGAACGTGAATTTGATATTTATTGAAAGAAATCACAATTAATGGTCTCACTACGAGAGCCCCAGGGGTCAGTATTCTTCATCCCTGTAGCTAACCATAGAGGGGCTCAATTAACCCTAGGGTGTGTATTTAACAAGAATCCTGAGTTGAACTCCTAAAATCCCCTGAGAAATTAGGAATTACTGGGGAAATCAATAATTCTGGGACAGAGTAACTATTTTCCCCAAAGTATTTTAGCTTTCTGCAACCAAAACCTCCCACGGAAACAGCACAGATCTATGGCGTTCCCACCAATCAGATAATCTCGATGTGGCCACTAACTACAGTTACTAGCAGTCATCTTTCCTCTGAATAGTCTCTGCGAAGGGTTTTGTAGAACAGGAAAGTTGGCGCTCAGGCAGGTAAACGGTAAGGTATAGTGAGAGGAATAAAGAACAATAGCTTCACGGTGCAGCCATTTCAGGGGAAGACCCAAAACCCCTGTATAAGGTGTGGTCTAGAGACCCATACCAATACAATTACAAACAAGTCCTGGGCACACATTTAAGATTAAAAGTTAATAAAATTTGGAAGTCAAAAAAAGGTCGATACCGGTAGTTCCGTTAGTGTTGTTTTAATGCTAGTAGAATTCGTCAAAGCAAAAGCGCCAGCCGACACGTGTTTCGTCAACAGGTAATTACCTGTGACTCTTCAGGGCTGATGAAAGCGATATGGTTGAAAATCGAGCAGCCGGTGAAAATTCCAAAATGGTCGATGAGTAAATATCAAGTATCGAAATGTAAAATCAAAAGTAAAGGAGTCACACGGGCGGGTGTCTCTGTGTTGCAGTGGAGCCTGGTATAGGCGGGTCCAGCTCGTATGTGTATCGCTGACGAAAAGCGGGACTGCAAATTCGTCAGTGAGGTTTACAAGGGACAACACATCTGTATCTCTGCAGTTACATTCACAAAAAGAACAGTTTTACTGCTCTTTCCAGTAAAGAGACAGGGCCTCCACCACCTGCTCCATATATAGGAGACAGCACTAAGCCATTTTTTTTGGCTTAATGCTGACACATAAATATTGTTCCCTTTAACACAGTTTTCTACGTTAAAGGGTGTGCAATGGGTGTTGCTAGGGGCATTCACAGCAACATCCGTCGCTTTTTGAGACTGCCTCAGATTTACGAGAAATTGTAATTAGGAGGCAGCGTCAAAGACTTACGGGGGGCACAACGAGGAGAAATATCTTTATTTCTCCTTGTTTTTCCTTTTGCTATGTGCGCTGCATTCTGCAGCACACATGGAAAGAGGAAAACGCCTCTTGTGATTGTTTTTGTGTAGGAAGGTTTCCCTTCCTGCACAAAAATAATCACCCCATGGCGCAAAGGTGCCTACGTTGGCGCATGGCAGCCCATTGTGCGCCGGTGCAGGTGAAAAAGACAGGAATGTGCAGTATCTGATAGATACAGCGCATTCCTGCCTTTTTCTTTTGCTGTAGGGCAGCACTGCAAGAAGGCCTGCGGCACTGTCATACGGCAAAACCTCATAAATGAGGCCCACAGTGTGTGCAATCCCAAAAGAAACTTGTACATTGTGAAAGCAAGAGATACAAGGGCATATGTAGAGACGACGGAAGAGAGACAGAAATGATGGATTCCAGGTAGATTCAGACACCAGCGTGATTTGTCGTGATCCAGGTCAAAGTGTTTCACACCAATTCCATCCGCCTTGAGACACCTTTGTCGACAGCATCACTGATGTCATAGCCCCCCTCACCATCGACTCCAACAATTACATCCTATTGTGAGATATCAACTTTCACCGTGAAGACAAGAGGGACGCCAGCACCACCAGACACCTCAAGAGCCTAGGGAACCTGGAGCTGACAGAGCATGTCACAGGACCCACACACTCGACCCTGCTTTCACCACCTTCAATAGCATTGAAATCACCGCAACCATGCCTCTTACCTGGACTGACCACGCTATCATCCAATTCCTAATCAACATCCTCACCTAATGAGACCCATCACCGTAAGCTTGGTAACATGCAGCTGGAGCAGCAGCTAGGAATCCAAAGGGGTACATTCCCTTAGACTGAATCAACCACCGTCTACTAATGACCTCAACAGTGACATTAAAGATCTAGATGAGCTGATCACATAATGTGCGACTCCATAGTACCTCGTAAACACATTGCACAGAGATAAACACGGAAGCAGACCAGCTGGTGCTCTGAGAAACTACATGCAACTAAACAACACTGCAAACAAGTGGAAAGAAGATGGAGACGGTACCACCTAGAAAATGACAATAAGCATACATGACAGCCCTGAACTACTACCACCAACAAATGAAAGAAACAAAAAAGAAGGCCCTATCAAAAGTGAATAGGCAACAGCTTCATGAGCAGCAAAGAAATACTTGCCTTCATCAGCCTGCACCACCAACAGCATGAACCCCTTGCAAGAACTCTGTGCCAACCTCTCAGAATATCTCAACAACCGAATCAAAGCCATCTACAACCATCCTTGCACCCTCACACTCAGCCTTCCCACTAACACACATGGATAAGCCCTAACTGCCTGAGAAACAATCACCACAAAAGAAACTGCCACCCGCTTGAGGACCATTCACTCCTGGGCACCAAATAACCCCTGCCCCTACCACATCTACAATATGGTCGCTGTCCCTATCAGCAAAGTCCTCCCCCACATCCTGAACTTCCTGAACAGCGTCATCACCAATGGTCAACGCATTGCTAAAGATATCCTCTGTTATAATGCTTTGTTGATATTATGTGACATTACTATGTAAACGTATCCAGTAGGTGCGGACCACAAATATGGCGGTTCCGGATTGGGAATTGGTTCTCCACCAGGATCCTTCTATTGTTTCCCTCATATTTGCATGGCAAACTGTGAATGTTGTAATCTGATATTGCCTGGTATTTATCTGGAGGATTGCCAATTAGGGTAATCACTGACAGAACTGTGGTTGACATTGTATACTGCAATGTTGGTGAACAACTTCATATGTATGATATCTTCGTATTTGAAAAATGAAAAATAAAGTATAAAAACAAAAGATACCCTCAACATACCCCAAGCAACTAGCAAACTACCGACCGATCTCCCTTCTACCTTAAACAGCCATGGTAATGAAAAAAGCCATGAACAAGCACTCTCTCACTACCTCCACAAACACCAGCTCTAAGACACCCTGCAATAAGGTTTCAGGCTCACCCACATCACCTAGACTGCCCTCATTGCAGCAACTAGTTACACCAGGCTGCACCTTGACCCTGGATGTTACACATCAATAGGGAAGACTCAAAAACATCCACCAGACCTGGGTCAATGTCAGTACAAAAAACAGGCGGTCACAGTGGAGAGCCTAGTAAAAAAAATATCACATTACCCATACACAAAATTTAAGAAAACCAATTTTGAAAGTTTACTTCTCTTTTTATCGTAGTATTTTACTAATGCATTTTAGATATACAGATATGTAGGTGCTCTATACCACCCGGAGCACCTATGTATATGTATATCTAAAATGCATGAGTAAAATGCTACGATAAAAAGAGAAGTGAACTTTCAAAATTGTTTTTCTTTAATTTTGTGTATGGGGATATGATATTTGTTTACTAGGCTCTCCACTGTGACCGCCTGTTTTTTGTACTGACCTTGACCCTGGAGACACAGTGGCCTTTATACAGCTGAACCTCTCTACAGCTTTTGGCATGGACTCCCAGTCCACCCTGATCAGAAAAGTACATGAAATAGACATACATGGACTCAACCTCAACTGGACCTGTTCCTTCCTTACAGGTAGAATACAGAGAGCCAACCTGCCACCCTACAGGTCTTAAGCCAAGAATCAATTATGTGCAATACACCGAGGATCATCTCTCAGTCCAAAGTCATTCAACATATACATGACTTCACTGGCTGATCTCATCAGATTATATAACATTAACAGACTCCGCTTTGCAGATGACACCCAACTGATACTCTCCCTGTCAGACAAGACCCCCACTAGAAATAAACAGCTTTGCCACATTCATGACTGTGGTAACCAAATGGATGAAATCCAACTGCCTCAAATTAAACATTGTCAAAAACTAAAGTGATGATCTTCAGAAGGAAAGGCTCTGTTTGTCACTCCACCTGGAGACTACGTGACTTCGGACCCACACCCTTCCATAACACCCATGCAAGAAATCTTGGAATCATCCTGGTTGACAAGGTCGGCATGACAGCCCAAGTAAATGAAGTGACTTCCACATCCTTAGCATGCTGCGAAAGATCTTCAAATGTCTACCTGAGAACACCAGGAAAACTTTTGACAGGCCCCGATCACCAGCAGACTTAAGTAAGGCAACACACTCGATGCAGGAATCACCAAGAATCTCCTGAATAGGCTCCTGACCATTCAAAATGCTGCAGCAAGACTCATCCTCACGCCTACCTCGTCACACTCACATCCCCCTACATCCTAGGGAATTGCATTGGCTCCCAATCCAAAAACGCACCCTGTTCAAACTACCCACATACACATACAGAGCACTACACAACACTGGCCCTGCATACCTTAACAGCCGCATACACTTCTACACATCTCCCAGGCACCTCCAATTAGCCGGACACGCACTGTCACACAGACTCTGCATCTGCAAAGCCACAGCAGGAGGCCGCATCTCTCCTACTTCTCCTCCAATCTTAAAACAACCTCCCTCACCACATCAAAGCCTCATCATCGCTTCTGCAAGAGCCTGAAGCCCTGGCTCTTTGAATAACCACACCAAGAAAACAGCTATTTAACCCACCTGCAATGTGCCTGGGTAGCCTCATGGGTTATTAGCACACCATACAAATAAACATAACATAACAAAACATAACATAACATAACAATGTAGTTGTTATTGCAATGTATAGTTTGTTGCTTTATGGAGCTGTTTTTTTGGGGGAAATTTTTTATGTTGAGACCTGTATCTGATTTATTTTTTTTAATGAATAATAGCTTTTCACTTGTAATTAGAAAGAATTGTCTGTAGTGCTCTCATTGCCCATACTTTCAGCAGTTATCTTAAGTGGATGCTCTCCCACTAGTCAACATTTGGAAGCCACTTGGAAGATAGCCGCACACTAGTCTTCTTTCTACAACTCAGTGTGCCAGGGTGATGGCACGTATATAAGATAAATTGCCCCTTAGACATTGATTGGGTCCACGCAACAGGAATGTATAAGAGAAATCATCTTCCACTGCCAGAGACTAGCCAGACTACATTGAGCACTGCAAAAAAAACCATCAGCTAAATCTACTCAAAAACATCAGTTAAATCTTGTATTATCTACACTGAGGTTATAATATCTTTGCATTGCCTACATTATGAACTAGGACCTGATGCAGTTGCAGCTTTAAAACATGAAAACTTATTCCATTCAAATCTATTACAGAAGGTATCCCCATTCTTTCAGGTTTCTCAAGTATCAATTGAAATTTCATGTTAAGTAACACTTTATCAGAGGATCAGCATAGTCATCATATTGCAAATCGTTTCACCCTTTATTCCTTCGTTGCAGCTCTGAGATGGTACAGCTCCTGGTGCATGTACATTCAAACTCTTGTCAAAGAATGACTGGTGTGTGCCTCACTTAAGCAAAGTGCTTACTTTGTACAATAATAAGCACCATTATACAAGATATTTTGTAGGAGGCCACTGCTGCTTGTGACACTTCAGGTCCCTGCCAGTGCTGCCAAATACAGTATCAATTAACCATTCCCAGACCACCAGCTCTGGTGGAGGAGGAGCAGAGGAACAGAGGAGCGGAGCTCAGGGTGACCAGTTGGAGCAGGAGTGCAGGAATGCCAAAAATGCTGAGCTCTGAAACAAGGGGGGGGGGCGTGAGGAGGCAAGGAAAGGAGAGGTGCACTCTGTGGACAATGAGGTCAGCGGTGGCAGAAGCAGAGCACAGGACATCCCAATCTTGCTACCTCCCCACTCCTAACTCCAGTCTAGGTTACGAGGTTGAGTTGCTAAAACTGACACATGAGACAGGTGCAAGAAGGATGTAAGAGGTGATTGGTGTGTCCCAGGTATGGCAACTCCGAACACGGAAGTGGTCAGTCTAGAGACTGAAGCAGCTTGCACCTGGGGGGGGTGCAGTTTGCCCAACAGCTTTCTGTCCTCTTTGCTCCATTACAGTCTCTATCACCCCTATTGCCTCTGAGCCACCTTTCTCCTTTGGCCGACCGGCTGCTATCAGCTCCTCTTCCCCATTTTCTTCCTTCAGCTTGCCTATTCCGTACCAGGAAAATCTCTTCAGCCTCAGGCTCTACTTTGGAGTGCTATCTTGACAGAAAAGAGACTTTATACACTTTTCCAGACATTTTGAAAAGCACTAATGGGCTTAATTACAAGCCCTTTGCGCTGCTGGTGCATCACTTTTGATATCAGAAAAAGTGATGTACAGGCGGCACAAGGCGCTCATAAATACGCACCTAAGTTTTGTAAATCAGTTGGACCATGGCCACCCTTTTAGCCGCTACATTTAACGCTCCTTCATAGTTTCCTTGATAGTCACTGTGCATGGTATCCCCGCATAATGAATTTTAAGAGCTGAAGTTCCACACTCCATCAGTACTTGAGTATTCATTAGTGGACGCCAATTGGGAGATAACTGTGAACGTGTGTCCCAGTAGAAGGCACCGGCAAAGCTAATCAGTTTGGGTGGCTGATTAACTGCGTCCGTGGACAGTTGTAGTTGTCAAAATCCAGTCTGAAAACACAGCAGAAAACTCGGCAGACACAGCTCTACCACATTGAAAATTCAGTGTTCTCACAGAACTGGACGTTGTCACACAGAACCTTCAACATGAGGAGTAAGAGAACTACAACTATCAATAAAAGAGTACAATAAGGCCAACACCTTGATGTAGGCTTTTATGATCAAACAATGCTCTTTTTCACCTCACAAACGGATAGCAGCACATGGTCAATCGAGCGCTGGGGTTAAACCCCCCAAATACAATTAATCAGATTTTCTGCACATAGTAAGTCAAGAAATGTGCCCCCCCAGGGTGTGGCTTTGGCACCATCTATGATGGCCATCTGATGAGGAAGCTCTGCCTGTCATGGACACGTCAACGCTTTTTTCGGCATTCCTAGAGCTGTTTGATTGGAAGCTTACAGCTTGAGAGGCAGCAAAGAACGCTTGGAGGCGGCAGCGCCGTTTCTTGCAGCAATTTTCTGAATTTATCTTGCTGTCGCAGATGTTTCTTCAGGAGCAGCCGTCAACTTGGGAACTCTTTAAACACTGTATACATGTAATTCAGTGTGCTATCAGCTTTAATGGATGCGTTAAGTTTGGTCAAGTCTGGCTCTGTGTTGCTCCTTTTAGAAATTTCACCAATATAGATGTTTCTATAATGAACCCTGACATTTAAGCAACATATACACTTTCGGTGAGTCTTCTGTCTGGCACCTGTGAGGCTTGCAAGGTGTATTAGAATGTTATAATAACTGCATATATGGCTGTGGCATTTGGCTAATTAAATGCATCCGATTACAGCAGTATCATAATCCTAATTTTTCTGAAGATAACGTCAAGCCTATGAGTGAACTGAAATTGCTTCTAAGGCATGTAACTAGTGGAATTTGCATTCTATATGTCAAGATTAAAAAAACTTCAGTTTGTATTCACTCCAAAATTGCAATATATTCTTGTTGGTACTAGTATTACTGTGAAGCAATCACCAATGAATAAACCCGTTTCTTCTGAGGAGATGGCCAATCCCATTGCTCTTCATACTTCATCCACAGAGCTCTCTGCAATTAAGGCTGAAGTGTCTTCTTCTTTAGCTTCTAAAAGACTAAAACAGGATCCTCCTTCACCTGATAAATCTTCATTTTCAGTCTCCTTGCAGTTACTGTTGGAGGAGATACAAGCATTGAATCCCTTCATTGAAGAGACTAATAAGAAGATACAGCATCTGAATGAAAAATGGATGTTTTTGGATAACCGTATTTCTGTGGTGGAACAGCAAGTTGTAGACTTAATTGATAAAATGACTAAAATTCAGCATCTGGAAAAGGAGGTTCTTCACCTTAAACAGCACACAGAGGATTTGGAAAATCAAAGCAGGTGGAATAATCTCAGTATTTATGGTTTTCCTGAAGCAGTAGAATACAATGATCCGATCTCTTTTTTACCTCTGTTGTTTCAAAACTGGTAGACTTGCCATCTTCCACCTCGCTCAGAATTAAAAGAGCTCATAGGCTTGGCCCTCGTCTTTCTTCGTTTGTGTCTCCTGCTAAACCAAGAGGAGTTATAATACTATTTCTCCAGTTTACTCATTTATTGACAGTTTTCTCTGCGGCTAAGGCTAACCTTAAGTTCATATGGTCAGGTCAAAGGATTTTTCTGTCTCAAAATGTTTCCAATGCTACCGCTAGCAGAAGGAAAGAATTTCTCAACCTTCAATCTTCTCTACAAACTTCAGACAGTAGATATGGACTTTTTCATCCTTGCATCTTTAAAGTAACATTTCAGAACCATAATACTACATTTCACGAGCCAGCTGAACTTAACAAATTTATACAATCTCATATATCGTATACCATGACTACAGCTTATCCTTCTTTGTGTTGACTTTTCTTTCTGAAATGGTCTTCAGTAGCTTATTGTGTTTTCCTGAAGTATTATTATATTTTTAATGTATTTAATTGTGTTTTTCTTCTTCTTTCTTCAGAATTGCCATGTACGCGGGCATTGTGCGATTTTCCTCCTGCACACATATTGTCCTGATGTGGTGTGAACTCCTCCATTTTTGTGTGTCATCTGTTCTTGTGTCGTCAATACCCAATTTCCTTTTGTTATTTATTCAGGTATGACTTCTCAGTTATATTTTTTGGACATATACTATCTCTTTTTCTTGTTCATTGTTTCCTTTTCGTATCTTCCTTTCTTGATTCCCTTTGTTTCCCTTTTTCTTCTCCTTGCTATTTTCTTTTTCTTTTCTCATTCTTTCATTACCCTTTTTCTATCTTTTAACCTGTATTGGATTTTTCTGATATATCTTAACGTTCTCAAATAGTTTATTACCTACTTGCTTTGCATAATTCTGAGTAATATCATGGAATATTAAAGGATCTCTAAATCCTGTTAAATGAAAGAGAGTATTATCTCATTTAGGTAAGTCTAATCCTGATTTGGTCCTTCTTCAGGAAACTCATCTTGTTCAGTGTGAAGCATTGAAATTCAAACAAAGTTGGGTATGTATTTGTTTCCCTATCGCTGAATAAAAAGAGCGGTGTTGTTAAATTGTGCAAAAAAATTGCTTATTCTCATTATGGTTTTACAAGAAACAGATGATATGGGTAAATGGATTATTGATAATCTTCACATAGACAATGTTCCTCTTACTATATTGAATGTTTATGCTCCTAAACAACCTGACTATACCTTTTGGCCCTCTATTGCAAGAAAATGTACACAATACCATTATGCATATTTTATCCTGGGTGGTTACTGTAATCAAATTATGGATCCCATTTTAGATAGACAATCCTTGGTTCAATTTTTGTCACATTAAATGCACATGCAATTTCATTCTTCTCTTTCTAAAGGTGCTTTGGTGGATTCCTGGAGATTATCTAATTCTACTGCACAAGCCTTATTATTCATCGTCTCCATGGTACGCTTTCACGACTAGATCACACATTTCTCTCCAAATCTCCCTAACAATGCCTTATATAATCCAATATCACTCCAATCATACTTTCTGATCATGCTATGGTTATTATAGATTTGGATTTGTTTTTTCCGCGGTCTTCCTCGCACAGAAGGAGATTTAATAATTCTCTATTGCAAGATGCTCAATTTTCTAGCTCTTTTATATCTTTTGGTTCAGAATTTTTTTCATTTATTGATAATTTGGATATTTGTCCTTCCTTATTATAGAATATGTGTAAAGCGTTGGCACAAGATTTTATTTTAAACTATGTATCCAGGAAAAAAAATAGTATAATGCAATGCTTTTGTCAATCAAAAGTTTGGAAAACCAAAATTTCTCATCTAAATTATTTTCTGATCTTAAAAATCTGTTGCAGGCCATTTTGCAATATAATTCATTTCTACTGATGAAGCAAATTCGACACTTCTTAGGAAAAATGCATGTTATTATGGTGGGGAAAATAAAGTTGGTAAAGTGCTGGCAAATTACTTAAAAGTTAGAAAAGAAAGACTCATCATTGACGCAGTGTCACCTTCGCAGGGGCAGTCCATTACTAATCCTCAAGCTGTTTTTGAAGAGTTTGATACATTTTATAAATCCTTTATACTCCTGAATTAGCATCTCAATCTTCCAGAATTGTGGATTACTTAGGTCCAACTTCTTATAACATTCCCTCAAATCTGAATTTTAAATCTCTAGAAAGTAATGTTGCTTCTGATTAAATTTCTAAAGCATTAAGATCATTAAAGTTGGGGAAAACGCCAGGCCCTGATGGTTTTACAGTGGAATTTTATCTTCATTTCTCTAATATTCTCCTTCCTTATTTATATAATTTGTTTAATCATTTTATTATATCTCTTTCTACTTCTAGTACATTTCAAGAGGAAATCATTTATCTTATTCACAAGGATGGAAAGGACCCCAATGACTGTAAAAATTATAGACCCATCTCATTGTTAAATGTTGTGTTTGGTGAATGGCATAGTCTCTTCCTATTTTCCTCTTCGTGTAGGAGTAAGACAAGGTTGCCCACTTTCTCCTTTATTTTTCGTTCTAGCACTTGAGCCCTTTCTCTCCTGGATTCATCTTAACTCTTCAATTTCTGGTTTTCCTCATGGAGATTGTCATCTAAAATGTGCTGCTTATGCAGACTATATTCTTCATTTATTTCTTCTCCTGATAATTCTTTGCCCCCTCATTTGCAGGAAATGTCTTTCTTTTCAAATGCATCTTGATATAAATCAATAAAGAGAAAACAGAATTTCTTTTTCCTATCGCATTTTTGGTTATAAATGGTCTAATTCTGCTCAAATTAAATATTTGGGAATTTGGTTTATAAACTCCATTCCAGATACCAGCAACATTTATTTTAAGGAACTAAGGTGCACATGCATCAACATTCTGAAAAGCGATTCCTTAATAGCGAGAAATAAAGAATCGCTAATAAGGAATTGCATTCCGGAATGCATGAACAGATTCAGTATAATTTAGCGTTTCCTTAAAAATCACAAATAATTACAGAAAACTCAATAGCTATTCCTTAAAATAAAGAATAGCAATTACCGAAATCGGTATTACCGAATTCGGTATTAGCGAGTTTGGAAATAGCGAATTCGCTACAAACGGGTCGCACAAGAAGCGGGCTGATGACATCACAACCAGGAAGTCATTCAGCCCATCCCTCATTCACTGCCCTGAGGAGCTCACAGGAGGAGGCAGAGCATACAGGCTGAGGCAAGAGACTTCACCCTCTGAACCCATCCACCCTATCTTCATCCAGGATGGACAAGGATGCACCTGCCACTTCAGACACGCCCAGGAAGAGGAAGAGAAAGTTCTCTGACAGGGAACTTGAACATTTGATTGAGGGGGTGAGCAGCAAGCATTACAAGCTGTTTGGGAAGCTGTCACTCAAGGTGCCCGAGGCTGAGAAGCAGAAGATTTGGCTTCGCATCAGGGAGAAGGTGAATGCTGTAGGAGTGACGCACCGCAGCATCGACGACCTTAAGAAGAGGTGGTATGACCTCAGGAAGAGGGCAAAGGAACGCATTTCCGAAAGGGTCAAGGAGGCAGCTGGCACAGGAGGGGGGCCATCCACAGTACCTGCCAACACTGCCCTGGAGGAGCTCGTTGAGGGGACCATTGAGCCAGAGGCAGTCGTCGGAGTAACCCAGATTGACACCTCCGGCGCAGCAACCACAGAACAAGGTAAGATGCATGCCTGCGCCTATACGCTGCGTATTGTATACCCATCCCCCCAGGTCAATCACAGTGTGCAGGGAGAAGTGCATAACACATATGCCCTCACATTAGTTTTGCATCATGGGAGTCGTAGTCATGTTAGCCAAGTGTGCATGTATAATCACCAATGCACAATAAATTAGATCAGCAGTACAGGCCCAACAGAGTGTCAAATTATGTAATTTATTGTAGGAAATGAATGCTGAATGACAAACAGATGTAGTCACAAAATAAACAATGCACTGTTTCACACACAGATGCATCTCCTGGGGAATATGATGACAGTGAGCGCCTCATCATCTCAGAGACACCGGCAGATACCGATGGCGACACTCCGCAGGAAGGTCAATCCCCACCACCACCAGCGACAATACCACCACCACCACCAGCGACAATACCACCACCGCCAGCGACAATACCACCAAGATGCAGGGCACATGTCCCCTCTCTGCAGGTGATGGATGCAGACCCGAGTCCAGCACCCACAAGTGCCCACAGTCAGACACGTGTCACGTGGCAGAGTCACACAGCGGCGCAGGTCCATGCGCAGTACTGCCGAGGGAGGCGACCAGCCAAGGAACATCTATGGTGGTGTAGAGGCCCAGAGGCTGCGTGTTCAGCGCCTGCAGGGGAGACACATGGAGACAATGAACCTCAATATCTCAAAACTCGCCAAACACATGTGCACTCTGACAGACGCTGTGCGGCACATGACCACAGTTGTGGCAGAGGGCAATCGGGACATAAGTCAAAACCTCCAGGAGCTCACCCGTGCCATCCGAGCAGGACAACACAGTGAGTGCAGGAGGCATAGGCAGAACTTGCTCAGTACCACTGCATCAACCAGGGCCATCACAAAGCTCTGCAATAGCACAGCCGTTTTGTCCCGCCGCTCCGTGTCACTGCAGGTGGACCTCGGCCATTACTGTGGGGATGTGGCAAAGGCCTTAGGCCAGGTGACCACTGCAGTGGAACACTTGCAGTCAGGGACATTCAGTGGCAGCAACTTGGGAGGGGAGGAGGGCAGTGAGGCCGCATCCAGTGTGAGCAGTGTGTCAGTGCTGGAGACCTGTACCAGGAGGTGCAGTTTGCGCTGCTCCACAGCCACAGAGACACAGCGTGGTGAGGTAGAGGAGACACGCGACAGGAGGCTGGGGGTTCATGGGAAGCGCCACTAGACATTCAGTCCTGCATCTCTGACCATGGTGGTGTAACCATGGGCCACTTTCATTTTGCCTTAGCACTCCTGTGATGCCAACGGTTATGTTTTTTGTCACAATGTGTGGAAGCACTGTAATTTCGCATAGTAATGTTACATAACTTTCGCAAGTGCTCATGTGAAGTAAACAGTAGCACTCCAAAATATATAGTCATGGCTCATTCTTGCCTGGCTCTGAAATGATGTTGTGTGATGTATGTCCACCTCCTTTGACCTTCAGCTGTGTTTGGAACGTGTGACTGTCGGTGTTGTGCGGGTGTTTGGTCATCCCGATAGTTGTCATTTCTGTCCACCTCTATGGGTATCCCCCTTCTGGTTGCAATGTTGTGCAGCATGGCACATACTGCTACAATCCTGCAGCAGGTGTCTGGTTTATATTGCAAAGCACCACCAGTCTTATGTAAGATCCGGAAGCGACTCTTCAGGATCCCGAATGTCCTCTCAATCACATTTATTGTGCTAATATGTGCCGCGTTGTAGCGTTGCTCCTGTGGTGTAGCTGGGTTGATGTAGGGGTGAGGATATATTCCCGCAGGGCGTATGCACTGTCACCTACAGGGGGGAAGCAAAGGCTTAGCGGCAGTAATGATGATACATGTGTGATACTGATGTTATGAATAGGTATAAGTACGTACCAAGCAGGAGTCCCTCTCCGAATTCTCCATTGAGCAGACGCCTGTGGATGCCACTGTGTCTGAATATATAGGAGTCGTGTGTGCTCCCTGGAAATTGTGCCACTATGTCCGTGATGATGTGCTTGGCATCGCACACGACCTGCACGTTGATGGAGTGATAGGACTTCCTGTTACGGAAGATGTACTCATTGGCTGAGGGAGGACAGATGGGGACATGCGTGCAGTCAATGCATCCTATGACATGGGGGAATTGGGCCACCTGGTAGAGTTCCTGTTTGGTGTGGTCCATCTGCTGTGGGGTTGTGGGGAAGCTGATGTGGGTATGTATCATTGTCAGCATGGCATCAATGAATTTACGGAAGAAGCGTGAAAGTGCGCTTTGTGATACGCCTCCCGCTACTGTTATGACCCCCTGGAAACTTCCAGACGCCAGTAGGTGCAGGCTGCATAGGACCTGGACGTGCGCAGGAATGGCATTGGCCCTACGTGTCTGGTGCTGCAGTAGTGGTTCCAGGTCAGCAATTAGGCACATTATCATGGCACGATTGAGACGGTACTTGTCATATACTTCATCCTCATTTTGGCCCAGCAATGTAATGTGCACTCTGAATACCCCCTCCTGGATCATCCTCCTGCGCTGTGCTGCTGCATTTATTCTCATCCTCCTTGCAAGCACGTAGAGGGCTGACATTTTTTGAAAGGAAACGGGGTCTCCAAGCCCATTTTTAAAGCCTTTCGGATTGATTACATCTGTGGTACACTTGTAATTTTTTTTTTTTTTTGTGTGTCTGCAACTTTACCTCCTGGTTCTGAGTCCCCTTATTCTGCTCATGCTAAATACCGATTTTGGAGATTTTCGGTATTTGCGATTTTTGATGCATTCTTTAGCGATTCTTTATTTGCTAATCGCTAATGCCAGGCGCTATTTGTGTTTTCGGTATTGCCGATTCTTTAATTTGCGAATCTTTAATTAACCGGGGATTTTTTTAGCGATTCTTTATTTTAACAGGGATTATTTTAGCGATTCTTTATTTTTTCGCTATTGGTGTTGATGCATTGGAATTCGTTGTTTGCCACTCGCTAACGGGAGATTTTAGCGATTCAGTATTTTTGCGAGGAGATTTTTACTTGATGCATGTGTTATTTCTGTCCTGGTGGGGTCACTTAGATTCTATTAAAATGATGATTTCCCCTCTTTTGTTATATCTTCTTTCTATGTAACCAGTTCATATTCCCAAACATTTTTTTTTTAAAATTAACTCAATGCTTCCTACATTTTTATGGCATACTTAAAGACCAAGAGTAGCTTTAGTTACTTTACAAAAGTCAAAACTAGTTGGGGAAGTGAATTTTTTCAGACTTCTTTTGCTATCGTAGAGCCTTTGCTTTACATCAAGATGCTCTTTGGACTTTTGATTTGACCTCGTCCTTCTATAAACTGTGGCTAGATCTTGAAAAAGCTTCAATTCTTCCTTTTACTTTTAAAGTGGTATTATCTTTCTCTTCTACGAAGTCGCATATTCAATCTCCTATTTTACAGAAGCCGGTTTCATAGATCAAATCTACATTTCTCCCAATTAACCTAACTACATCTATATTCCTGGAAATGCCATTATGGTACAATTCCTTAATTAAAATTAATAATAGACCTTTCTTTTGACGTACTTGGAAGGATAAGGGTCTTATGTGGGTATTTCAACTTTTCCATAATAATTCTCAACTCTTTCCCACAATTTTGTCTTGCTTATCATTGCCCCAAATCTTTTTATATTCGCTTTTTATCATTGATGAATGTGGTTCTTGTTGTTTAATTTTCCTTGCAATTTACCTCAAGTTTAATTCCTTTTTCTTCTGGGCTTGCTGGTTTTCTTAAAACAGGTCCTAGAGCAGCGGCTATTTATAAGTGTATTTCTTTTCCGGATCCCTCTAGAACCAAATCCAAGTCAGTGCTTTTATGGAAAGGGGATCTGGGGATTACTTGCAATGTTCCTTTTTGGAATAAGGTATGGGCAGGTGTCCACAGAATTACAGCATTACTCAATCTCTATATTTCATTTATCATAGACCTTATTTCACCCCTCTACAATTCTCCAGGTTTTCCTCAAACATTTTTGCTAAATGTTGGTCCTGTGATTTTCCTAAGGCACACATCATGCATATGTTATTAAGTTTCCCAATACACTTTCTTTCTGGCATATGGTTTGGGCCCAGATCAAAAAGTTTTTTAATCTAAACCATTCTTTCAATATTCTTTAACTTTTTTTTAGGTACACTAAATAATTCTCTTATTCCATCTTTTCCTAAGGATAAATTATTAGAGATTTTACTAGCAATTGCTTTTCAGAAAATCGTTTTTTATTGAAAATAATCATACAAGGTGTGATGGGATTTGGTGTGTTCACATCATAAATTGGATATTATGTACACCATTCGTTCAATGTTTATTTTCTTATAAAGCCCAATTGTTATGTTTACCTCTTACTACATTTCTTAACCAGGTTGAGAGTGTTATGTTAAATGGTATGCCTATATTGTCTGAAAATGTATATGGTCCATGAGCATTTTATCCCTGTCCTTTGAGTACAAGGTTGTAGTTCTGATTATAATGTTTCTGTTTAACATATTTATGGTAAGTTGCAGAAGAGAACATTGTTTTTCTTTGTCATTATATTCATAATACTGGTTTTATTTTCACCCTTTATGTTCCCCCCCTTTTTTTCCTCCCTTGCAAAATTTATAAAGACTTTAATGTTTCTCCCAAAGTTTTTAATACAGTATATTAAACGGTGATTGATTTATTACTATATAAATTTGTATTTGTGTTATGCTGTGTATTGTGGCATTAAATAAAGTCTTTCAAACACAAAAAAGAAAGGTGTTCCACAATCCATCCATACAGGATTTCACTAAAACTTCAATAGCGACCTGGCTGAGCCAACTTCCATCATGCCAAGCACTGCCCAAAGAAGGATTGTATATCATTTGCTGGGATTTTTGCCTACGGAGCGCTCTACCTCCAAACTCAAAGTCTAAGCAGGAACATGGAAATATGGCTATTATTGAACTCTTGTCAACATCAGCTGTATCCACCCCCCAAACACCGCAACCACACATCATAGAAACTGTCGCACATGTTCACTACTCCTTTAGTTGATCTGAAGAGGAGTATGTGTTAGTCGAATTTCCAGCCCTTGTAGTGCAAAGCCAGTCTCCAGCCCAAGGTGCCAGATCTCATCCAAGGGACTCTGCTGAATGATACAGATGAGAATTTATTAGATGCAACTCTCGGACCACCTAGAATGGTACAAACTACTGCACAACTTGCAATCAGGATCCTGTTAAAACTGTAATACCGAAACAGCCCTCATCGCGACCACAGACAACATATGCACCACCCTCACCCGAGGACAGACCACTGCCTTCCTACTTGTCAACCTGTCCACTACTTTTGACACTGTCTCCCAAAAACACACTTATCGCTAGACTACACATAATGTTAATACATGAAACCAGCACTTAAATGGATAGCTTCCTTCTTCTCTGGAAGAACACAAACAGTCAGGATATCGCTGTTCACTTCAGAGCCAAAGGTCCTCATCTGCGGAGTTCCACAGGGATCATCACTCAGTATATAACTCTTCTAACTTATCTGGCAAACATCATCAGATCCCTCAGAATCAACATCATTCCTTATGCCAATGACACCCAGTTAATTATTTTCCCACTCAGACAACACCATCACCACCAAGACAAACCTTAAACAATGCATGACCTGCATGGCCACTTGAATGAAAGAAAAGTACCTCAAGCTCAAAACTGGCAAAAATGTAGTGCTGATCTCTGGGAATAACAGTTAATCTTGGGACTCCAATTGGTGGTCTGCCAATCTTGGACCCACACCCATCCCAACTGACCATACTAGAAACCTATGGATTATCCTACATGGTAACATCCCATGAAGCCCCAGTTCAATGTCATCAGCTCCTCATGCTTCTACAACCTCCACATGCTACGTAAAATCTTCAAGTGGTTCCTACAGGACACCAGATGTACCGTCACGCAGATATTAATATTAATCACAAGTAGAGTGGACTACGGCAACACACTCTATGCCTGCATCCCAACCTATCTTCACAACAGACTTCAAACCATTCAAAACTTTGCGGCCAGACTCTCCTTGACCTCCTGCGATAAACCCACACATCGCCACTCCTTAGAGGGCCCCACTGCTCCCAATCCAGAAGTGCTGTCAGCTCAAACGTCTCACACAGGTATTCAAGTCACTACAGGATATGGGACCCGCATACCTCAATCACTGGTTTCACTTCCACGGACCCATCAGACAAATTTGCTCAGCATCACTCTCATTCTCACTCGCACACGCCCCCCCATCCACAGAAGCAGAATGGGAGGTCGATCAATCTTCTACCAAGCAGCCAAATACTAGACTGAACTCCCCCAACGCATCAAGAACTCTTCCTTACTTCTTGAATTCCACAAGAAGCTAAAGGCCTGGATATTCAATTAGTTTGCTTGCAGGACCATCGAGACTGCCTGTATTGAGGCCCAGCCTCCTCACTTGCCTAAAGTCACCAACTCAGAGCCTGGATATCATCACAGGTGACAAGCAGCTCTCTACAAATCCACCTTACATTACATTATATTACACATTCTTCTCCAGGAGCGAACACTATAGGAAGGAGCAGTTCCCCCACCAAAATACCACAACTAAAGCCACATTGATGTCCATTAATTTAACTTTACCGGATGCTACAAATGCATTGACCTGGCAATCTCATAAATTGCAACTCCAAGTTGATTTGATGCAAACACTAGCTAACTTCATAAACATCACTGAATCATAATTAAATTATGTGGAATCCTAGCTAAGGATACTTGCATATTCTGGTGGGGCCAAAGAATGTACCTGCACCCTGATAGTGAATAAACTCTGTACCCTCCCTGATTTAGTTTCACTCCTGGTGGAAAATCTAAAAACAGCTAATATACCAAAAGAGGAGCTCAGATGTATGGTCAAAGCAGCCAAGTCACTCATACCAATTCGGGGCACCAATCTTGAAGATACTATATCATCCACAAATCTGACGTGCCCTGAATCACACAAAGAGACGAGGAGCCTGGCGGAGGTCATCCAAGATCTACCAAAGGATTCCATTGATTTGGTGAAATAAATGGGAAAATAGAACATGAACTGCCCACCTCCCCTCTCTTAAACCTATCCCAAGTACCTCCTAAACCATTAACAAGAAGGTAGAAGAAAATAATTAAGAAAAACAAGAAAAATCCAACGAGACTGCTAGGCTTGGGGACAACTAAAAAAGCTAACAACAAGACGCACATTAAGGATGCAGCACAACTGAAACTTTTTCTAATATTCCGCAAGGCCCAATCTACTCAAGAAAACAAACTAGAGAATGACCTTCCTCGAAAGGAGATCAATATCAAACAACCCGCTACCTTGGACCCTCAGATCAGACTATGGAGGCAGGGACACTTACTCTAGTAAGGGTTGATGGTGGGACACCACATAGTCTCCCCAATGTACACTTGATAAGTCTTTAAATGGCCTGCAGGAAAGAAAGATTCAAAGAAGACACTCAGAGAGCATGGGCACAAAATCTATTCATCAAGATACAAGAATTCAAAGGCAAGATAGTAAGGGAGCTCACAATGTAACTTGTCCACCTCGTATTATAGAGGACTCCGACTCCCTCTCTCCTGTAAGGAATGGCATTATGTAAAAAGATTGCCGTACAATTGAGGAAGCTACATGGAATTCACACAGCCAGCCCAGTGAAGAAAAACTAACATTTACTGTCCTATATACATCCAGAGGTCGCAATGCTATTTTAAATCAGGAAAATATTCTTTGACTATTGCGTCATGTTCGCCCAAGCCCTTTCTGCAGGGTCATCCCCAAACTTTTTGCCTTCCTCCACATACATGTTGCTGAATTTATTGAAGTTGGCCATAGGACTCCGTGCACTATATCACTGCTAACCAGTGCTAAAGTGCTGGTGCTCTATGCTTAAAACATTGTAACATTGGTTCATACCCAATTGGTATATTTAATTTACTTGTAAGTCCCTAGGAAAGTGCCAATACATGTGCCTAGAGCCTGTAAACTATAGGCTACTAGTGGACCTGCAGCACTGGTTGTGCCACCCACTTCTAAACACTGTAAACATGCCTGCCATTGCTGAGCCTGCGTGTGCCGTTTAAACTGTCATTTCGACCTGGCAAAATAAACATTTTGCCCAACCCAAACCTTACTTTTTAAAATACATAAGTCACCCTTGGGTAGGCACTGAACAGCCACAAGGGCAGGGTGCAGTGTATTTAAAATGTTGGCTTTTTATTTTTTCTTGTCCTGGTAGTAAAAAATGCTTAAATTAGTTTGTCACTACTACAAGGCCTATCTCTCCCATTGGATAACATTGAAGTTGCCTTATTACATTTTATAAGTGTCATTTTCAAATGGGAAGAGATGACTGGTCCATGTTTGGTGGTGTTGGAATCTTAATTTAAAATCCTATCTTATGGTGAATTCAGATTTTAAATTGCAATTCTGAAAATGACACTTTTAGAAAGTTTACATTTTTTCGTCTCTATTCACAAGACTGTGTGTAGTTAACAGTTGAGATTTGTGTATTCCTCCTAGAAAGTAACACACAATAGGAGCTTAGGTGTGACTGCATCAGCCATCACTGGCAGGATGGGAGGGAGGAGCTAGGCCCTGCCTCAATTACACCTGAATAGGTTGTATTCTGTCTCCACCCAATGGGCTGCATACCCCTTTCAGTTAGTCTCAAACCTGGACAGGGAAGGCAGGATGCCTGGGGACATCAATGGGAAAGCTCTAGAAGATTCTCCCCCAGTTCAAAGGCACAACTGGGTGTAAATAATGGATATCAGACACCAACTCTTCAATATACTTCTGGACCTGTGGACACGTTGTCAGTAAGGGTGGGCGTAGTTCGCGAAGTAGCACTTCGCGAAGCTACGCAAAGTGAAGTTCGCACTACGCGAGCTACGCGTAGCACTTCGCGAACTGCGAAGTGACATGTTCGCACTGTGCAAGATGTTGTTTTCAATGATTGCACAGTGCGGACAAGCAACCGGCACTGTGCAATCATTGAAAATGGCATCTTGCACAGTGCGAGCTGTAGTTTTCTGCTGCTCGAGTAGATTTTTACTCGAGCTGCAGCTTTCTCAACGCGAACTGGTAGTTTCTCATCGCGAGCGGTCGCGAGCATACGCGACCCCTCGCAATGAGAAACCTGACCTTCTCGCGTTGGGAATCTCGCCGGGAGGTTTATTTTCCATGCTCGCGATCGCGAACAAGGAAAAAGTCTCGCCAGGATGTCATTTTGCTTGCTCGCGGTCACGAGCAAGCAAAAAATGACCGCAGCACTACGCAACACTACGCTACGCGTGTTCGCACTGTGCTACGTGCAGTTCGCGTAGTGCGAAGTAGCGCGAACTTCGCAAACTACGCGAGCGTAGCGTAGTGCTTCGCCCAGGCCTAGTTGTCAGGAAGAAGGACTACCACTCTGCTTGACTCCTGCTTTGTTATGCAGTTCTGAGCTAGTGCTCGCTGTCCTCTTGCCTGGTTGAGAAGAACTAGACTTGCACACCTTGAACCCAGAGTGACTCCAAGCACTAGTTGGCTGGCTTCCTGATCTGAAGCCTCAGGGACATAACAGACTTCCAGCAACCTTGCATCTGCACCAAGACTCTACCATCTGTAAGTCTACCTTGCCAAGTGGTGCCACCCCAGACATGGACCTATGGAAGTGGGCTTAAGGTGCTTTACCAGCCTCTGCAGATTGAGAGGAACTGATGCATCTGCTCTGCTGTGAGGCGCAACCCCAAGCAGAACCGAAACATCTCTGCTGCTGCAGGGATTGGATCCA
This sequence comes from Triturus cristatus, assembly GCF_964204655.1. NCBI lineage: Eukaryota > Metazoa > Chordata > Amphibia > Caudata > Salamandridae > Triturus > Triturus cristatus. The sequence goes on along the minus strand of NC_140593.1, from coordinate 255,993,828 downwards.
TTGCAAGGACTCACATTGCTGCTGCAACCCACATCGCCTTCGGAATTGCCACTGCACAACACATCCTCAGTGCAGGCCCTCGCATCTGTCATCAATGGGAGTCTCAACATTGACCCTGGACTCTGCATCGCAGCCTGGATACTCCTTGGAAATGACAAATCGCCTGAACTGCACACCCACATCCCCCACGTCAAGCTTCGCATCACAAGCCCCGTCGACAGGATCCTCAATGACCTCGCACTGCAGTCTTGCCAAATCTTGGTGCCAACACACCGCTTTGGCTGCGGGGCGCAACCTTGACATGGATCCGCATGACGCTTCACAACCCTAATTTAAGGCACTTTGCTTAGCGGCCTTAACTGGGTCCCAGTAGCCGGCCCGCACTCCATAATGGTCAGCCTGAACTTCTGACTTTGTCCCGGTCTGGTCTGACCAGAAATCCAGAGTTGACACTTTGTGCTTTTTGGCATTATTTTCTCTAAAAGCTTTAACATTCAACATTTCCAGTTCTACTAATTGGATTTTTGACCTTTTGGTCATATTTTATTTATTAAAAATTATTTTATTTTTCTAATACTTTTTGGACCCTTTTGTGGTGTGTTTTCACTGTTTTACTGTAGGAAGTGTTGCACAAATACCTTACACACTGCCTCTAAGTTAAGCCTGACTGCTCTGTGCCAATCTACCAGGGGATTGAGTAAAAGAAATATTTAGGCTTTGCTTGTGCCGTACCCTGACTAGGATTGTGGTTCCTGCTTTACCTGGGCTCCCCCCCAGTCAACCAGTAACTCAATTTCTTACACATCACATTCCCAACTTAAGTCACCATCGAGTGAAGATATACTAAGAATACAGTTTGACGTAGCATCATTGCTATTAAACATCGGATCAACAATTGTAACTTGTAGATCTCTGTTAGACCTGGCATCATTGGCGTGGGTTTCCCCTGTAGTTTTTGCCTTGCCCTCATGTGTTTTTGCTGTGTGTTGGACCCCGTTTTGCTGGTCTAGATGCTTTGGGCACTTTGCCACTTCTGTTCAGTGAATGGTCTGCCTTCCACAATGCTGTCTCCACTTCCTGCCTTGAAGCTGCACCAGAGAGGACAGAACTGGTTTTAGCTGAGTACAGGGCTTCTCTGCCACCAGAGAGAAAAGGATTTTGAAGTATAAATATTGGTGCCCAGACCACCGAACTTCAGATTGTTGTGTAGTTCCTATATTACCCATATAGGACCTGCACTTTTGGATAATATAAATTGTAGGATTGGTGGCAGACTAACTCTGAGCACCCCCACCGAGGATGTTAGCCTGTTTGCATTAGCTAGCTCACAGTGCCACTCGAATCTCCTCTCACAGGGGAGAGAATAGTCTTTGGCAACCTTAGAACATGACAACCCTGATCCCCCAGGATCATGGAAACAATGTACTCCATTTCGCTTAGTTACTTGTGCTCACTTAGTTTCTCTCAGAGAGTTACACAGAAGAAACAGTCGGGCGTGTTTACAATAAGTATTTATTGCACAGTGTATAATATATGTGCAGAGGCAATCGTTAGACAGTAGCAGAGATATATGATCAACAGTAAAGTGAATATAAAAGGATAGTACAGTTCGACCATTTTGCAATAGTCATGAACATATACATGGATATAAAATGCATGATAAAAGAAAGTGCCATACTCCTACAATGCCTATATAGATGTACCTAAGTGTACCTAGCATGTGAGTAGGTGTGAAGCCAAGAATCCCTCTAGGTTTAGTCTAATCCCATTACCTGAAGCATGACTGTGTGGGACCCCGTACTGGTCTCGAGCTGGACATCCCGCAAGGAATGTTTAGACCACTGTCAGCTGGAGCGTCTGCATGCAGGAGCCTCAGCATCTCTGGTCAGTGTGTCGGCCTGGAAGTCTCAGTTTCCTCTAACTAATACTAGCAAGAGGTGCTGTATTTATACAGAAAAGTATCTAGGGTTCCTTTGTCCCTTGTTTCTTGTATTAGCCATTGTTAGGTTTGAGGATGACGTATGGGATGAACCGTATACGTAGATATTATGCAGGTGAATGTAGCCCCAGCCTGGTTTCCAAGAACCCTTATGAATATTCATTCATACTGTGTCAGTCTAAAGATGAAGTCATAGAACATGATTGTTTAGGGAAACTCTCCTTCTGCGCCCAGGACTAGAACTATGTAAAGGTTCAATCCTAAAAGGATTGTTACTGTGAAGTGTAGGGGAGGTGATATAGGTGAAAGTGTATGATGTTACCTGGACCTATATGAAACATAACACCCACTCCTCTTCCAAATAATCAACAATAATGAAATGCTAGCAAACTACTAATTTTTACTAGGTAGCAGCTATGCTATTATCAGTGAGCCACATAAATTTATTTTTAAAACATTAGAAGCATTTTCAAAACATTTTAAGAGGGATTTTTTGTTATTTAGCAATGTCAGTATTGGAATTGTCACTTAAGCAAAAGTCCTAGTTGAGTTTGTTTACGCAATTCAAACCCCTATAAGCGTTTAGAAGGCCATGCTTTTCTAGCAAAAGTGTCAATTTATAGGAAATATTCCAATTTTAGTCGAGTTTGAAAAGAAAAGGAAAATCCGAATTCTTTACCAGCACACGATGAGCCAATTATATATTAAGTGTCCTGGCTGGGAGACGCAACATCGTCGTTGCTTGCTGCCGCAGAGGACGGACCTTGTAACACCTCAAAGAGTACGTCAATGGAGCACAGATGATATTCAGCATTTCCAATAGCTGGTGTAGGGGTAGCTGGGGCTGTGGTCGATACCTGGGTGCTAGTGGTAGTAGTGCTAATGGAAGAGCTGATGCTCAACCCACTAGTAGCAAAAGGCACCCGTGAGTTCTCGAGGAATGAGGCCATCAGGATAGGAATACGTTGACATTGCCGAGCATAGGACCTCAGGCGTTCCATCTTGGTGTTTACGTCTGCAGGACTGTCCGTTGCAAGTGTCAGACAGAGGTCCAACACTCATGCTTCTCTGCAAAACAGGCATCGAAGAACAGGTAAGATGCATTCCATCCAGACTTGTCTAAACGATAATAATCGAGAGGCGCTTAGTTCCCGTTGCCTAGGTGTGCCCAGAGGTTGTGTGTTATGGTATTTCCGCTCCAGGAGAGTTTTTGCCATCTTGTTGGGGATTGGGCCGTCCATTGTGTAGCAGGTAAATGACAATCAGGATTTAAACACAAATGGCCCTACATTGAAGTATTCCCGAATGAAAAGAACAATGGTCGATATTGTTTGTTGAAAATAGTTTCTTTTTTTCTTTTATTCCATAGATAACTTCTTAAAGCTCAAAACTGCTGACGTATTTTGTCCTCAAAGGGACTTCTTCAGGGCTTGATATAGCATTGATATATATCAAAGTGTCTTTTGTAGTGTGGCATGTGCAATCGGATCAATAATACAAAAAGTATAAACACACATAGAGAGTGATTCTCCTGATTATGTAAACCGGAGTCAGATTTGTGTCACTTAGGAAGATCCGAGCACCCAAGACGTGCAATGTTCATCTCTCTAGAAGTGACAATACAGGATATGTATCTCCCGAGTTGCTGTGATTGCATCCGGTTCAGTTAGTAGAATCAAGGTCCATTGCACCTAGCTTCATATTATAACCATAGCCACGATAAGGTATAACGATTGGTGAAGGAATCTCTTGCCATGACCTGCCTCTCTTTGTGTTTCTATGACAATCAGTATTCCAGCTATTGAGAGCAGGATCGGAGGTAGACCTCAAAAAATGCTTCCAAATAAGGAGTGTATAAAATTTGGGATAACTCGCAGGATCGTCTGAAAGGTGTTTAGAAATCCTGACCCTATGGTCTTAAATAGGTGTACGATACCACACATATCAGACATGTTAAAGATACGACCCACCATTTCTACTAAATGAAAGGGCAGTTTGTACGTATAAGTGCCTATATCTCAGTCGAGGTCCCTGCGACTTGAAGATCAAAGGTCTCTCGAGCGGAGGTTAAGGGTACGGTTTGCTGTAAAAGCATGTTTTTCAGTCTGCTCAAAGTATCAAATTGTTTAAAAGAAACGTTCAACTAAGGCCATAACGGCGCCTCCCTGATTGTACTTGTCGGGGAAACAATACTTGCATGCAGCAAGTAACCCTGGAGTTCACAGTGACCAGATAGGCAATGCCCTAAAATATCCCACAGCAACCTTGATCGTTCAGCATCAAGTAACTCCCATTCGAGAGCAGCTTGAAAACTGGTGTATTCATGGCAGCTGGAGTCCCTTTCATGTGGCAAGACAAATTCGCTACTGAACCATTACATGCTCCGTGCAATGCAATTTCCTGGCACATGAGAGAACTGCTTAAAGTGTTCTTGCAGTTTGTACCACTTCTCGATCCCCACTCCGGCATCAAAATCTATATGATAATTCCCAGGATTCCTTAATGTATTCCTTACCCATTTTTCATATTTGCCTGCCTGCCTTTGCTCAAGGCAATATTGAAACTGAAAGTAGTGACCGGTAGAGTTATGAGGCCATGGACTAGCCATTCTGTAGATGGTGATTCCGCCACTGTAAATGGTAGTCTATCCAGTTTTTCAATACACAACATTGTATATTTAGCTCCTGTTTGTGCCATTTCAACCTGTTTATCTGTTAGATTATATTCAGCAAATGCCAAGGCACATAGCCTGACACACAAAGATTGCAGCGTCCAGCTCAATAGCATAATAGAACGTAACTGAGATTGCCCATGTTGTAATATGGTCAAATCTTGTTCCAGTATGTCTATCGTCAAAGATATAATGTTGCCTAAAGAATATATCCTGGAGGTCAAAGTTGTTAACCCATTACCCACTGCAGCTAGAGATTTCCCTAAGTTAATACGGTCTATTTCCCATATTCTTTCTGCAGCCACTTGTTGAGATATTTTCCAGATTTCCAGATTTCATTGTAGGCAGCATAAATGCCAGCATATATGAAACTTTTCTGACGAGGTTTCCTGGAAGCTTAAAAAAATCCCTAAGATCCATGTCTTGTGAGAGTAATGATAAGTGTTGTTTCACTTCTGTGAGTGTTGAGGTTTCTAGCCAATCAAGGCATAACTCCCCAACACTATAGGATGTCACTACCCCTGGGTGGTCTCTTTGTACATATCATGCATCTGCCCTGTAGATTTTGAACCCTTCGGTAATACCCAAGAATCGTTTATGACATCTGTTCGTGTCTAAGGGCCAAATCAACAATTCTTTCTAATAAGGGCGTTCTATTGTACTGTATAATGATGTATAATGTCATCTACTGTTGCCCCTTCCTGTGACGTTGAATTTTGCCACCCCTCCATCTGTGATGGTGTTGGAAACTGAGGTGTGTTAAAGTCCTTGTTATTGGCTAGTCCAAGACAGGATGTCTGTTGCACAGAGTCATTTAAAAATATAATCTGCTGTGGAATGAGGCATGCTCTAAATAGCTCTTCTGTCACCTGGACTTGCCAGTCCCTAGATCCCAGACCGATTTTAAATCTATTGTGTCCTTCCATAGGTCAAAACCCTGTTCAGACAATTGGGCAATAAAGGCAGCAGAGTAAATCTGTTTGGTGTTAGTCAGCATAATTTTCAGTGCCGATGTTGGTGTAACCGTATAATAATATGAGGTTGGGTCAGTGTTGTTAAACCCTTAAAAATATGAAAAATTCTGTGCAAATGTTTGTAAACTACTTTTTCGTGGTCAAGGGCAATGTTCCCATTTGTGGAATTCAAAAACATTTCCTTGTGTTATAGATTTAAGTAGGAAATGATGACCATAATGTTGGTAACAGTACAATGTGTCATAGTCTGAAGTACCTTCTAACATTTCGGTGTTCGGAAATGTAGCTGTTTTCTCTAAATCAGACAGCATGTTATTTACAGTTTCAGCGTCCCGATCATCAGAAAATGTGCTGGAAGTAATGATATCACTTAATGAAATTTTAAATACATAAGAATAAGAAATTTTTAAAAGTTCGGTCGGGCCGAATATGTCAAAATCAACCTAGTCCCACACTATACCGTACGGTATAGGAAATGCTCTTATGTTCACTGATGACAAGTATCTTTGTTCACAATGGGATGACTGATGTGGCTTCAGAATCAAGTTGACCTTTTGGCCTGTAGAGCTTTTTTGAAGGTATTGTCTGTTAATAAGCATGCTAAATGTTATAACTAAGCCTAGCCAGAAAAGAAAAAACAGTATCCCAGTAATTACCCAGAGTTTTACCCAAGGCGATACCAGGTATGTCTTTTGAAGAAAGGGTATAACGTTCTTTATCTGTCGTTTGTGTGATTGTTGGGCTGGCGTTGTTTCTGGTTTACTTGGATCCATGGAAAACGTATCAAAGTTCATGAAGTAGCCAGAAGCAGTTCGATCAATTGTTGGAATTGCATCGGGATTTGTTGAAATCGCATTTTCATCTCCGTCGAGGCATGTTGACGTAGACGTCTGTATTTGGTCTAATTGCAACCTGGTTATTATTTTGGGTTTGATTTTGAATTCGAACTTCGGGTTCAAGAGGAACGAGTTCCATAGCATTGTTGCATTGTCCTTCATTCCGTACAGGAGGTTCTTCAAACATGATGAGTCTTTCTGTTTGATCTTCTTGGATTGTAGCGAGAGGAGGGCGTCTTTTACTTTGGAGTCCACGAGGCCTACTGCTTAGTATTGGCCACATAGTGTGCATTGATTAGGTCAATTGAGACTAATCTTTTCTCCTTTTTCCCAGCATGAGGAGGCAAAAGTACATTTCTTATCCTTGAATTGCTAGGACAGGTACAGGTTTTCTGTAGGATGGTCGAAATTCTTTTTTGTCTGCTATTTTCTCTCTGATCAGATCCCCAACTTTTGAGATCCAGTCAGGTCTTGCCATGACTGCCTTGAATTCCCCAGTGTTACAGCAAATAAATAATGGACGGAATACTGACAATGCAAACATTCTCCCCAGGCAAAAGATCTGTGGTAAATCCATCGTTCTTTTGCCCACCATGCCACCCCAGTTTGGACCCAGCCATATGCAAATCAGTCTTGACTTTGTGCCCCATGGGAACAGTCCTGTCCGAACTGCCAGGCCAGGTCCTCCCTGGACCAGAAACAAGCAAACTGGGACCGGTTTCAGGGTATGGCACCCTTCTTCAGCAAGGCTAGCTTGAATCCAGTGGCACAGTGAGAAAGGGACCCACGTCTGGGCATACCCATTCCACTTAGGGCGACAAGTGTTACAGAAAATAAATGATGGACGGAATGCTGACAATGCAAACATTCTCCCGAAGAAACGATGAGGAAAACCAGTTCCATTGGTTGATTATCCTGTTAGATAACAAAACCGAAACCCCTTCAAATTCAGTTCCTTGTCATCTTTATTATTGAGCACTCCAATACACGAACCAGCCGACACGTGTTTCGTCTTACCAAAGACTTTTTCAAGGCACAAACTGCATGATGGTTGTATTCATGGTAGTTATGGTGATCTGTAGAAATTCAAAAGCAAGACGTCCAATATATCCAAAGTCCCTCTTATTCGAAACACATCATAAAATCAGTATTAGTCAATACGGTTTGTGTTCCAGTATGATGAGGAGAAAAACTCCAGTCTTATTCTTCACTTCGTGGTGTGCTAACTCCTTGATACGAGGGCACCCACTGCCTGTATCCGAGTGAGAGGATATATGCCCGCACCGTGCACTGTCTCACCAGCAATGTCAAGGTCCCCTCCCAAGGCTTACCTTCTTTTTGAGGGGGTGTTCCTGCAGAGACGACTAGAACCACCACCCCGTTTCCCACCGTGCCCTAGTCGGGGTAGAGGCCAGAGAGGCGTGAGTCCGGATGACGTTGGACCAAGCTGGTGTTCTGATGTGAGATCCTCCTCAATGTCCGGCTTCCAATTCGCAGGTCCGGGACCACAGTGGCCGCAAATGTTGTGTAGCTCACTAATGGTATCGACCCAAAACAAGGAAACAAAACCAGCGCTCCGGCGCAAATAATAAAGGTCCCTGGCGTACCTGTCCGGTACTCTCCTGTTTCAGGGAACGTGTGTGGCAAAAATCAATGGAACAAAACCAGCGCTCCTGCGCAAATAATAAAGGTCCCTGGCGTACCTGTCCGGTACTCTCCTGTTTCAGGGAACGTGTGTGGCAAAAATCAATGGAACAAAACCAGCGCTCCTGCGCAAATAATAACAGATCCCTGGCGTAAATAATGACTGCAGGAGGAGTCTCCCGCTCCACTGCACACTCCCCGGTCTGCAGTGGGATGACTTAACATAGGTGTAGTGAGATGGCAGAGACAGACGTCCATCTACCTTTGGTGCGCCTTCTGATAAGGCTGTACCTGGTCCTCTCGAAGTCCGCGGCAGCGTCCTTCTTCGGCGGTGTTTCTGGAGCTCAGAATCGGCGTCTTCTCCTTCAGCGGTTGAGACCAGAATTCGAAGCGCTGAGCAGCCGGAGTTCCCGGCTGTTATGCGCGACCAACCGGAAGTGAGGATTTCGACCTTCCGTTGTGGTCCCGCAACACTAGACCGCTAACCTCTCCTCCACGGAGCGGGCGGATCGCGGAATCGCGGAATCATGACAAGCAAGCTGCTGGTGAGACAGTGTTTTTCTCCTCATCACACTGGAACACAAACCGTATTGACTGATACTGATTTTATGATGTGTTTCGAATAAGAGGGACTTTGGATATATTGGACGTCTAGCTTTTGAATTTCTACAGATCACCATAACTACCATGAATACAACCATCATGCAATTTGTGCCTTGAAAAAGTCTTTTGTAAGACGAAACACCTGTCGGCTGGTTCGTGTATTGGAGTGCTCAATAATAAAGATGACAAGCAACTGAATTTGAAGGGGTTTCGGTTTTGTTATCTAACAGGATAATCAACCAATGGAACTGGTTTTCCTCATCGTTTCTTCTGAAATGCATATGTGACTTGGATACAGCGAGTAATTCACACTCATGTAGAACTGAAAACTTATATTACTTATGGTGTGCCATTTAAGCCTTTTTTGTGATTGTCAATTTGTGTATGTCTTGTGCATACGGAGGATGTCTCTAGGTAGTAGACATTAGTATTAGCTTTGAGCACCCCAATCTAACTGTTGTTTGTTGACACTAATACGCCTTGACTCTATTTTATTTTACTTAAAACCTGTGTTCAATTTGGTGTGCCGTATTTCCTTTGCAAGGAACATTACTACCTAACGTATTTATATATTTACCAGTATTCTCTTGATAATTGCCCCAAAATGTATCTCCACAGTGGACACCACCAACTAACCCTAATGAGATGCAGAGTAGGAGTTCCCATGCAAAAACACACAAGAAAACCACAACACCACTTTCACAACAAACAGCCAGATCTGCGAAGCGAACAAAAAACAGGCAATAAGCCACTTTAGCTGCAGGTATTTAACACCTGCTTCAAGCAGGTGTAAAGACGGATGACTACCTGCAGTAGGCAACAGAGCCCCGCACACAGCCACACCCGAAGAAGAAAGGATGCAATGGAGCTATTCATCATGCAGCTCGGAGCCCCAACAGGGCCACAACACCCATCGCCACCACCCCCAGGACCCGGACCCACCACCCCGGACCACCACAAACGCAGCGCAGAGTAAGACAGTGGACCTACTGAAAACGCACCACTCTCACAGACCTAACGCCCGAGGAAGTCATTGCCCACTACAGGCTCAAAAGGACAACCATCCTCCGCATCATGACCCACATCGCCCACAGTCTGATGGTTCCAACACAGAGGAGAACCAACATCCCTCCACAGACAAAGATGCTGGCTCTGCTGCACCTGTTGGCCTCTGGTACCTTCCAACCAACAACTGCCAGAGTCGGAGGGGTCTCACAGCCAGCCCCATCAAAATTAATCACACCTGTCCTGGATTCCATTCTCAGCTTCATACCCCAGTACCTTCACTACCCCAACACTGTGCAGGAACAGCTGGAGACAAAGCAAGGCTTCTATGTCATAGCTGGATTCCCTGCCGTGTTGGGGGCAGTCAACTGCATACATGTCCCACTTGTGCCCCCTGTGGATACTGCACACCACTACTGCTACAGAAAGCTTCAGCATTCCATCAATGTGCAGGCAATAGTGGACCACCGGGGACTCTTCACCAATGTCATCGACAGCTACCCAGGCAGTGTGCATGATTCCTTCATCTTCCGACAGTCCATCATCAACCATCGCTTCCAGGATGGCACATATGGAACGGGTCTGCTCGTTGGTAAGTGTCAAATCAACACATCACACACCACAAAGCCACCAACACACAATGCACAACTGTGGGAATGCACACATGAGCAAACCACATACAACATGTCAAACTAGATGAGCACCTACTAGACACATCAACACCACTCCATGGTCATCCTGGGCTACCCCTGCACCCAATACAGACATTTCATGGCACCACAGCCACACAACAGCTGAACGTGTGGAGGTGCGGAATGCAGCCATGTGCGAGGATGCAAGTGACCTGTGAATGGGAATGTCCACAATGAGGCGTGGATGTGCAGGGCAGACATGACTATGCAAACCACTGATATGTCCATGCAGACCACAACTGCTGGTGACTGGAGACTAGTGAGCAGTGGATGCAACCATGTCACCCCAGGCCGTGGGACAGATAGCGGAAGTGTCACACACTGCGTCCCCCCTTGTGTGCGTGAGCATAGTGGGTTGGCCCTGAGTATGCCAAGGCTGCGCAGGGATGTGGTCAAAAACCTCATTGAGCGTGGTTCACTCCTGGGAAGGCCAACGTCACTGACAGTGCAGAGCCGCACGGCCTGCCACGAGGCCGACGCCATGAGCAGCGGGGCCTGTGACCCTGTGCGCCTGAGCACCCCAGGACGCTGATGCACAGACCAGGCCTGCCCGCCCCTGTGAACCAGGGCCGCACTGCTCACCTGCCGACACCGCTGTGTGCAAAGAGGGCCCAACACATGCCGGTGCAAGCTCCAAGCTCCAGTCCCACGACCTCTGCAGCCTCCGCAGACCATCACTGGCCCCCCCGATGCTGGTCCACATCACTCCTTACCTATTAACATGCTCCACCGGCATCCTCTTTGGCCCAGTAGGTCCCACATGTGGAACAGTGTCCTGAGTCCTGAATGGCAGTGACCCCAAGTCCCCAGCAGCGGCCACAGCACCAGACTCCCTTCAATCAGTGAAGGATAATTCCATATCGCAGGCCTCCGACACGTGGTGCCACTAACCCTATTCAACCCAAGCCGGAGACACGTGGTGCCACTAACCATGTTCAACGCAAGCCGGCGTCATGTGGTGCCACTAACCCTGTGCGCAATGAGTGACTGCCATCCTCCGGCAGAACATCGTTGGTGTCTGAGCCTGTGGCCTGGGGGTTGTCATCAGCAACAAACAGGTATGGCATGTGCCCTCTGCATCATGCCCTGGTGATAGGCCTCCCATTCTCCCCATGACACTCTGCGGAAGGCACCTATGACACATGCAAGACCCACCTCTGCCCTCATGACCCTACCCCAGTCTCCTGCAGGTCAGTGCCCCATGGCGGTAGGCCCGTGTCAGCCGCTGTGCATCCGGGGCCACTAGCCCTGTGCGACTCGAGTCATTCCCGCTTGTTGTACTGACATTGCATTTCTGAGTGCTTGATGGCTGTTGGAGTTGTTACTTGCACCAGCTACTCCCTGAGGGCTGGCTTACACTCACCCCACACAGCCAGCACAGGCGTCACTGTATTAGTGGGCCTGCCATCACATCCTGCCAAACCAAGTATTGACTCTTTTCTCCCTGCACTGTCACAGGTGATCAAGGACATGTACTCTGCCCTTGGATGATGACACCCCTCCGAGACCCAGACACACCCGCCCAGAGGCCATACAATGCGGCCCACATACGCACCAGGGGCATCATTGAACGCACATTTAATGTGTTGAAGTCACGTTTCAGGTGCCTGGATGGCACAGGTGGAAAGCTCCTGTACAGCCTGGATATCGTGTAAAAGATGATCATTGCATGTTGTGTGTTGCACAACATCTGTGTTCGCACCAATGCCCCATGGATCCCAGTTCCAGAGGTACCGGATATGGATGGTGACTATGGGGCAGGTAGCCCACATCCCACTGCAGCTGCGTTAGGAATGGCCCGTAGGAACTCCATCATTGACACTTACTTCTCATGAGCTCGTCACATTGTGGCCGACCATGGCAATCATGGGAGAATAGAAGATGTCCAATTGCACTGCATGTGTGATTAAAACATATTTGCAGGTTACAGGTTGTACTTGTACATTGTCATGTTACATTTTTCTGCGGTTTCAGATGTGATTTGCCATGTTGGGCACATTTGCGGAACCAGTTGCATCCTGTGTTCTGTTGTGGAGGGGTTGCTGTTTGTACCGGGATGTTGTCAATGTCGAGGTGCGCTTCTGCTTATGTGTGTATGTTGCACGGTGGGCGAGTTGCTCCTGCGGCTCTGTTTTGTCTGCCACTGGTCTCTTTCATGCGGTGTGCCTGTCGGTTCTGTTCTTCCACAGTGCTTGAGTGTTGTGGTGTACATGTTGTCCACTGCAGTCAGTCAGGGTGCATCCGTGGTACTCCGCTGTTGATGTTTTTTTTCTGTGGCATTTTCCGTATGCTGTTCTTGTGCTTTTTCCCGCATTACGCGTGAGTATTGCTGCCCTCGTGGTGGTTGTCACTGTTTTCTTATCGCGCTTTGGCCCATCGCAGGTTTTTTTGTGTTTTTATCTCCAATTAGGTGGTTGTATTGCGGACATAGTCCGCAGTTTCGGCAGACTATCGCATGGTACCGCCTTGTTGTGAATTCCACGTTGACACAGGGTTATTTTCCCGCGATAGGCTGCGATGTGTAAAGTTGCGTTAACATTTTTTGGTGATGTTTAGCACACATTCTTGTGAATATACCCCATAGAGTTTAGTTTGTTTTGTTAGACCTGGCCACCAATAGCGCTGTTTCAATATTGAAATAGTCACTGTAATGCCTGTGTGCGCAGAGCCCAAACCCTCATGTGCTGCAACAGTCAAACCTTGTCTACGATCCATATTTGGTATTACTCTATCCCCCACTCCAGGATTCTGAGCATATGGAATGCTGCTTGCACCTAACTTGTAGGAGTACTTGAGTGGAAATTTCTTTGGTACTGTTGTGCTGCCTTTGCGCAAAGCAATGACAGCAACCATAATCTCACTGTCTATCCTCGTTTTTGAAGAAGTGATTGCAGCTACGGAAGCTGTGTGTACAGCCCCTTTTGCGGCTTTGTCAGCCAATGAATTCCCTTCAACGTGAACACTATCACGCTGATGACTCAGTGTATGTATCACGTGAGCCCTCAGTACCTCATTTTTATACTCTACTACCGGTTCCCATAGCATTTTATGCTGAATTGTGCCACCCTTTGCATCTTTGAACCTGTTTTGCTTCCAATGATATAAATATTCATTGTACGATTGCAGACAGTAAAAGGAATCACACACGATTAGTGCCAGTATTAATGCTTTTAACTCTGCCAACATGCGACCTTTAACGATAGCACATGCTGTGCTGTATTGTTGCTTACTCCCTATGGCCGGTTGAGCAGATCCATCTGTGTAAATAATATATTCATACTGTTCGAGAGACAAGTTTCATTTAGTAGAGGATATTCTTGTTCGTATTGGAGAAATGCTTGTGTTTTTAGGCGAGGATCAAATCTGCATTCAACGTCCATTGCAGTAAGAGAATTAGCCCATTGTATCCATCTTGGATGTAAGGCTTTTGCATTTGGAATGCTAGCCTTTGTAACAGTTTCTAAAGCCGGTACGGGGGTTACGACAATTATGCGTTTCCCCTGAGCCAGTGCCCATTCTCTTGCTACGGCAGTCTGAACTGGTGTCAGGATTTTCTCTGTTGAAGTGAAACGCATTTCTGCGTTTGCGTACAGGTGTGATTTGTATGCAATTGCTACTGTTTCGCCTTCATTAAAGGTTAAGTAGGTGTACCCGCATTGACCTGCTATTACACGGATCACCAAGTGGCATACATTTACGCGTGTTTGTAAGTGTTTGGAAACTATCATGTCTTCTTGTTGTGAATGTAGGATATTTGTGCACTCCTGTGTCCACTGTCTACCTGAAAAGTCAGGTTTTATTAAGTTGTAGAAACGTTTTACCCTTTCTGCGTAATCGAAAGTGTATGTTCTGTCAAAATTTAGAAATCCCAGTATTGATTGAAGATCTTTTCATGTTTTTGGAGGTTGGAGCAGCACACACTTTTCTAAAAAGTTACCTGCTAGACTTTTCCCTTCACTTGACAGCTCTTATGCCAAAAACAGGACATTGAGGTGGGCAATTTTTGATTTTTTAAAGTTACTTTTGTAGCCCTCAGAGGCAAATCCCATAATAATGGCGTTCACCCTGGTCAAGTGCCTCTCTAAGTCGTCGTCCGTCATATAAATATCATCCACATAGGACAACGCTTCTTCATAAAATTTTTGGATTAACTCAGTTACCCTTGCTGAAAATACCTCGGAGCTGTTCTTATACCCCTGAAGGAGACGCCAAAATTGCCGCTATGACCCCAACGCTGAGAATGCAGTCAAGTACCTGCTTTCAGGCGCTATATTTTGGCAGAAAAATCCATTTGAGATATCAAGTGTTGTTTTGTATTTTTTTCCGCACAATGTTATTTATTAATGCGGCACTGTGTGCATTTTGGACAGCGAATGTATTTGTGCAAGTGTTTAAATGTCTGTAATCTAAAACTAGATGATATGTATTGTCCGGTTTTGATACAGGAAACAAAGGATTGTTCATTGGTGAGGTGCATGTTTCAAAGACCCCTTGGTATTCAAGTTGATCTAAGATCTCCCTGACCTGTTTTTTAGCTTCTTGCTCTATAGGATATTGCCTCTGAGCATTTGGTGAAACTTTTAACAGGATCAGGTGGTGGGTTGAATTCTCATCCCAACCGGCATGATTGTTGTATAATGCTGGAGCTAGGGCTACTGCTCACTCCCGTGCATAGGTGCATTTAAGGAGAAAGGGAACGAGGTCAGAGAGAGATGGAAAAATTATATCTTTTCCCCTAGGGCACTCCATAATGAATGCTTGAATGCTGGTGGCCAATCTTGTTCAGCTAACAGGATGTCATAACCAGATGATAGGTTCTTCCAAAAGAGACCTTTTATTTTTCTGGGCTTGTTCCCCTCCATCCGGAGTGTTATTTTATGTAACTTATGTGGGGCGTTCACCCTTTTATCTGGTGTTTCCATTCAAGTCCGCTGTCACCAGAAATTTCTTCAGGTTCTGGCAAGCTATTGTTACTTCTGCCACACTGTCTAGCATCGTCTGAGCCCATTCCCCATTCAGAAGTTGTATCCTCAGAATTCTGGGCATGTCTGATCTTCAGGCCTGCAACCTTCTTCTTTTTAAACTGAGGTTTTTATTTTGGCTTATCTTCTTTTTTGGAAGAATAGTCTTGAGCATGCTGCTTGTCTCTGGACTTTGTACACTTTTCTTTGTGTTCTGACCGTCCTTCTCTCTCTGAGTTTTTTGATGAACTCTGAAAGGAACGTGAGGAATGTGTATCAGTACCATGATACCAGTCAGGTTTCCTAAAGTTATCCCTATTCCTAATGTTATACCTCTTTTCAGAGTGTTCTGTGGATCAACCTCAGGTTTGAGATCTTTTTTCTGTAAAGTTATGTGTTTTTTTTTATCCCACTTCTTTTTAGAAGAAGCAGGTGTGTGCTTAGACATGTCCTTTTCAGGACTGCCCATCAGTCGTGGTTTTAAAGCTTTCCCACCGAAACTGTCTCTGCCTAATTCTGCATATGCAGTTTAAATTATTTTGGGTAGTTTGTGTGGTTGGTCTAACGGACTGAAATCCCTTAGGTGCTGGCAGATTGCCACTGATGCTGCTTCCCCTTTAATATTAGCTAGTATTATAGCTGATACCTTGTCATAGTTATTTAATAACTTGATCCCTAAGTTCAGAGCAGGCTATGCTCCGTACTCGTTCTGTATTTGTCTTAATTCATAGGGTATCACCACTAAAGAAATAATACCATGAGTTCTGGTATATATGGCATCAAAGACTGTACTCCAAGTGGTAAAATCCTCTAACTGTGGTGTTATCCCCATGAATGAATGAATGAATCAATTTGTTTATAAAGAGCTACGTCCACTCCAAGGAGCATCTTGGCGCTATCAGACCATAAGCAGAAGACAGAGCAGTAACGGAAGAGATAAGGAGACAGATAAACTGTGAGTCCCTGTGATTATCCTGATAGCAGGGAGAACACGGTACTATCAGTGATGGAAAAAAATCCACGTTTTTAATAGCTTTCTGAAAAGACATTCTGATTGAGCTAGTCTCAACTGAAACGGCAAGCTGTTCCAGGCTTTAGTACCCAGAACAGCTAAGGTTTTCCCCCTTTTGTTTTCAGTCGATAACGGGGAACTGTCAGATAATGTCCAGATGATGAACGAAGAGGACGCTGTGTGGTATAAGGCCGGATTCTAGTCCTAAAATATGCTGGCCCTAATGTTTTAGTGGTTTTATAGATGATAGTTAAGATTTTAAACAGAATTCTTTTATGTATGGGCAGCCAGTGTAGACGTTGAAGTCCTGTGGAAGAAGAGGCTCCCCTAGAAAGCCTAAGCACCAGCCTGGCTGCTGTGTTCTGGACCACTTGTAACTTTTTTATAATGGATTTATTTGCCCCCGCATACAGGTGCGCGACCGAGCTCTAGATAGCGCGAAATAGGGAGGTCGGGACTCGCTTCCTTCTAATTCAGAAATCTGCTAGATTGCTAGCATTCTGTGTTTTTCAAATGGGGTAGTATCCGGGAATACTGCCTCAAGCTGAGTTATTTTCTGAGCTACCCAGAATGGCATTTGTTTGCGTTTTGCAGGCATTTTGCCCATTACTGCATGTAATGTTTGTGGAGTGATTTTAGTTGCTGTACTCTGAGATTGAGTTCCATTTGTTGCAACTGCGGCTGGTTGGACTGTGAAAGCCCTCATGACGAATTGTGTCATGTTTCTGTAGATTTTATTTAATTTTTTGTGTTGAGTGAGTAAGTCTGGCTGTGTCATTTTTTCAATGTCAGGATGAGGTGTGTAGGCTGCTAATATTGGCCATGTTGCTCCTGGTCTTCCTAACGGACCAAGTCTCACTCCTCCTCTTAAGTGGGGTAGGGTGCCTTTAAACCAGTATTGGTGTTTCTGGTAAGTGAGTGGAATCGATATGTCTTCGAACGGGCAATATTCCTCTGGTGCATCGCCCTCTGTGTGTGAGTGTAATGTCTGTATTCGTGCATATGCTGCTGTGAATGTAACCCACGAGTAGAATTCCTCTGTTTTGTTAGATTGTTGTGCCTCAATCACGAAAGCTACTATGCCACCCCTAGCTTGTAATCCATTTTATAATAGTTTTAGGGTGATTGTACATCTGTATTTAGGTGCAATTAGAATTCCACCCACCTCTTCATCTCCTGTTGAGAGCCGTTGAGTCACCTCCAGGTTATCTTCGCCCTCAGTCATTTTGTAACGAAAAAATTTGTTCAAGGGAACTAAGATAAGAGTTTTATGCACCATTTTTAGGAACACTGTGTCCTGTCAAGATTGATTAACCAGCAGCCAATAAATAGGATAATTCACCTGTTCAGCTGTGGAAGAGTTTGTGCCCACCCACTCCAGACATCTCTGGCGGTTTGTGAGTAGGGACCTCTGAGAATAAGCACGACTGAACTACTCTGATTCTACCGTTAAATAAGTACCCAACCAACGTTGGTGGTGCCGTGTAGTGTAGTTCCTATATTACCAATACAGGACCTGCGCGTTTGGATAACATAAACTGTAGGATTGGTGGCAGACTAACTCTGAGCACCCTCACAGAGCATGTTAGCCTGTTTGCATTAGCTAGCTCACAGTGCCACTAGAATCTCCTCTTATCGGGGAGAGAATCGTTTCTGGCAACCTTTGAACATGACAACCCTGCTCCCCCAGGATCATGGAAACAATGTACTACCTTTCGCTCAGTCACTCGTGCTCACTGAGGGGCATATCAACAACAACCGGCGATAATTATCGCTCAGCGCTCTTAGCGTGAGGATAATTATCGCCGGCTAGCGTGAATGTTTATCGCTGAGATAGCGTGCTATTAGCAACGCTTATCTCAATAGCGATAAAAATCTACACGCTAACAGGCTAACGTGAGATTATCGCTGGAAACCCAACGATAATCACACGTTACCTTGTTGATAGGGACAGGCAAACTTAGCCATGATATCCTCCTTCCATAGGATATCATGGCTAAGTCTGAAAATTAGCAGACGTAAAAAAGCAGCGTTAACCGCGGTTAGCGCTGCTTTTTTTGTCTCTAACAGGGTTAGCGACATTCTTGATAATAGGAGAAATGTCGCTTAGCGACATTTCTCCTATTATTTTATACTCTGGAACGCCCCCTTTGCATCTCATTAGAGATGCAAGGGGAAGCGTAGAGTAAAAGGGTGCTAACATGCAAATTTGCGTGTTAGCACCCTGTTGTTGATAGGGTGCTAGTTTTATCTCTGCTTTTTTGGCTTTTAAAGCCAAAAAAGCAGAGATAAAGCCCTTGTTGATATGCCCCTTAGTTTCTCTCAGAGAGTTACACAGAAGAAACAGTTGGGCGTGTTTACAATAAGTATTTCTTGCACAGTTGTTCTTCTAGTGTATAATATATGTGCTGTGACAATCATTAGACAGTAGCAGAGATATATGATCAGAAGTACAGTGAATATAAAAGGATAGTACAGTTCTGCCATTTTACAATAGTCTTGAACACATACATGGCTATGAAATGCATGATAAAAGAAAGCGCGCATACTCCTACGATGTCTATCTAAATGTACACTGAAACTCTCCATAGCCCCGTTCTGGTGCAAGATCATAAACAGCTCCCTGAGAACTGACATCATACCAGAATGCCTCAAAGTTGGCCAAGTCACGCCACTACTAAAATAAAACAGGCCTTGCATCCAAGGAACTGAATAACTTCAGACCCGTCTCCAATCTCCCCCTCCTTTCCAAAATCCATGAAAAATGCGTCCTCCAACAACTGACTCAGCACATGGATAGCATTAACCTTCTTGACCCCCACCAATCAGGTTTCAGAAAAGGCTATAGCACCGAAACCACGATCCTTAACATCACAGACGACATCCACAAATCCCTCGATACTACCAATGTTACCTCCTCATTCTCCTAGACCTATCGCCAGCCTTTGACACGGTTGCTCACCAACTTCTCATCAAGTCTTTGCAATAAAGGGTAGGTGCTGATGAGGTGGTCCTACACTGGTTTTCCTCCTTCTTACACAGCCACTCACAAAGGATTAAAAAAAAAAACTTTACTTCCGACCTACACACCGTCAACAGGGGCGTCCCCCAAGGTTCAGTGCTCTCACCTCAACTGTTCAACATATACATGGAACCCCTCACCACCCTACTCAAAAGTGCTAACATCCCTTTCCACCTCTTTGCAGTTGACACCGAAATCTATCTAGAAACCTCCTCCATAGATGACATTCATAGACTAAATGTCACTCTAAAAGAAATCCAACATTGGCTGTCGTTTAACCACTTAAAACTCAACCAAGATCAAACCGAAATCCTCCTCATCTCCAACAAAGACGAGAACCCTCATATTTCAGAATGGCTAAAAGCTTTGGATGTTCTTAACGACAATCACACTCTGACCCACTCCATAAAATCATTAGGAATTACACTAGACTCAAAACTCGACATGGCCAAACGCATCAAGAACTCCGCAAAGAGTGCCTTCATCAACCTGAAGCTACTTAACAAAATAAAACCATTCATCCCAACAAACGACCTCAAACAAGCCACCCAATCACTGGTGCTATCCAAACTCGACTATGGGAATGCCACCCTCACTGGTACAACAAAATCTCACCTAGCTCCCCTCAAAACTACTCTCAACGCAGCAGCTAGAATGGTCACTGGAATCAGGAAATACGACCACATGTCACCAGCACTCAGAGAACTAAAATGGCTCCCAGTCGTATTGCGTGCTAGTTTCAGAACTGCCTGTCTCACACGCAAAGCCCTGCACACAGGAAAACCTGAGCATTTGGATGCTAAACTCATGAGGGCTGGTCAGACAAGGAACCTCAGGAGCTCCAGCACTCTACTACTCATCCCTATGAAAACACATAAACAAAAAACTGCAGCACGGTCCTTTGCTGGAAATGCGCCCAAAATCTGGAACGCCATCCCAGTCGGTATCAGGACTATCTCATCCTTCACAAAATTAAAACAACCCCTAAAAGTTATTTTCCTCAACCACTCCCTCTCGAATGGATAGCCGCCACCTAAATGCAAATACCTGCTCTTCGTCTCTCCCAGACATTGTAGCTCTAAGACTTACCTCCTCCCTGCTATTTGACCCCTAACTGCTCCTCCCCCCAAGTGGTTCAACCCCATGACAATGTACACTCTATGAGGTTATCTCAGGACTCACGGACTACCTCAATGCTGCTCAGCACACTTGGACTTCCGAACCTATATGTAGAACACTGCTTTATTGTGTCAACCCCAAGACAACGTGCACTCTATGAGGTTATCTCAGGACTCACGTACTACCTTAATGCTGCTCAGCACACTTGGACTTCCGAACCTATATGTAGACTACTGCTTTATTGTATGAATCTTTCTCAAAAACTGTTGTGAACCTCGGGCTATATAAAACTCCTTAATAAAAAAATAAATAAATGTACCTAAGTGTACCTAGCATGTGAGTAGGTGTGAAGCCACGAATCCCTCTAGGTTTAGTCTAACCCCATTACCTGAAGCATGAGAGTGTGGGACCCCGTCCTGTTCTCGAGCTGGACACCCCGCAAGGGATGTTTAGACCACTATCAGCTGGAGCGTCTGCATGCAGAAACCTCAGCGTCTCTGGTCAGTGTGTCCGCCTGGAAGTCTCGGTTCCCTCTAGCTAATACTAGCAAGAGGTGCTGTATTTCTACAGAAAAGTATCTAGGGTCACTTTGTCCCTTGTTTCTTGTATTAGCCATTGTTGGGTTTGAGGATGATGTATGGGATGAACCTTATAGGTAGATATTATGCAGGTGAATGTAGCTCCAGCCTGGTTTCCAAGAACCTTTATGAATATTCATTCATACTGTGTCAGTCTAAAGATGAAGTCATAGAACGCCATTGTTCAGGGAAACCCTCCTTCTGCGCCAAGGACTATAACTAGGTAAAGGTTCAATCCTAAAAGGCTTGTTACTGTGTAGTGTAGGAGAGGTGAGGTAGGTGAAAGGGTATGATGTTACCCGGGGCTATATTAGGGTACCTATATGAAACATAACAAGATCACTTCTAGGAATCAAGAGGAACTTTTGCCAAAGAGAAGAGCCGGTCGGCGCCGTACTTTGGGGATTTTTCATCTGTCACAACGTCATAATAACTCCAGGTGGAGTTATTTGTTGCTACAAACTTTATTTGAGTGATAAACCTATTTTTAAGGATATCTTGATGGCTGTATTGTGAATTTTTGTTGTTTGGTCTCGCTTTGGTTTAGATAAATATTACTTGTTTTTCTAAACTGGGGTGGTGTCCATTTGTAGTATTTTCACTGTTTCACTCTATGTGTACACAACTTCTTTAAATACTGCCTCTGAGATAAGCCTGCCTGCTCGTGCCAAGCTACCAAGGGGTGAGCAGGGGTTATTTTAGAAGTGTATCCTCCTTACCTTGACTAAGAAGAAGGGCTCCTACTTGGACAAAAGTACCTACTTCTGCCAACTAGAGACTCCCATTTCTAACAGTTCCCTAGTATTGCAGCCCAAGTTCTTAATTAAAAATCCATCCTAGCACAATGTGGTATTGAGATAAAAAAAAACATTGAGACATAAAAATACCCCCACATTTAAAACAGCAATATGCCTCTGCAAATAAGAAAAATCAACATGCACACTGAAAGATACTAATGGTGCACCAGATAAAAAACCCTCAAAACAACTTGAAGAACACCATAAACTATAAGAGTCAACAAGTCACCCACAGAGTACAGGTTTATGGAAATTCAAATGTAGATTTAGAATGGGGCTGGGTCGCCTTAGCATTAAGAGCTACACCTGACAGCTGTTACCAGTCACTGTAGCGCCAATAATTAATGATGGCATGCAAAGACTTCTTCTGCAACTCCTCGCATTTCATGGATTATAGCCAGCCTAAAGAGGATCCTTAGTTACCAGGGTGTACTCAGATTGATTGAAAATCCTGATGTATAGTACTTGCAAGAAATGTGGGAATCAGTCGGCTCTAAAAACAAGTAATTGTGGGCCCCTGTCAGGAGGCCTCTCTATCTACATGGCCACAAGCACAAAGCTGGTGCCAATGAACATTGACACAGAGTGTTCATTGTTTCAAGCAATTATAGTCAAGGTAGCACCTATGTAAAAGATTGAACGCATGGCTGCTAATTCATGAAAAATTAAAAATACACAATAGGGGGAAAAGGGGCGGCCTGACAACCTTTTACGATGCGCTTGGAAACTTAGGACCCGATTCACAAAGTTAACTTACAAGTAGTATAGTTACAAGGGGAGGGACTTTGCATTTGGGGTGAAGTATCCCTACTGTGCACTTCAGAAAGTGCGCAGTGTGGAGATTCCACCCTGAGTGCAGAGACTCCGCACTCCTAACTTTACTACTCGTAAGTTACCTTTGTAAATTGGGGCCTTAAATTGTAGTTTCCTTCTATAGGAGATTCTGGTGCCTTGAGACTTCAATATACCCAATTGAGACCCAGTGAAACTTCCTTAAGTATCAGCACTCATTCAGCAGATGAATTTCATCAGTCCAAGTCGAAGAACTATTGTATTCACCAGCAACTCCTCACATACATTGCAGGACATTCCTAAACTGAAGTACGCTTACTGGAACTACGTCAGGCTTTTACTATACCGGTACGCTTGAAAAGCGGCCACTATCCAATTAAAATGCATTTCCTGGGGGCATGGCTAACGCGCCAAACAAGATGGCCGCATAGCGGAAAAGCTCCGCTGCACCGATCCCGGCAAGTTTTCCGTTCGGGAGGATTTCCTTCATTGCGGATAGTATGGGCGCTGGAATTTGTTCCCTCACATTGCGGTGAGCTCCTGAACAGCTTTTCATGCTGTTTTCATAATTCTTAGCACATTTCTGAAGGCGTGATTCGGCCCGCGTTTTGGCGGCCGCCATTTTGTCTTTTTCCTTACTGAGCACATTGTACCTCACAATGTTCCCTTCTGTCTCTGCTCACAGACTGAAAATATTATTGGAGCCTTCATTTTTTAATAGATGCCTATTTCTTCTTGTTGTGGAACCAATGCTGATGTTCCTTTGACTTACCTGGCATATTTTGGAGCCGTTTTCTTTGTTATGTCGCAAAGTAACCACCATTTTGTTTCCTGTCTATTTTTCTTTCTTCATGAGGTAAATACTTAATCTCTTCATGGTGGTTTTCGCTGCCTTTTGATCTTATATTGCCTATCATTGAAGGAGTCTTTCTGGTTTTTGCCGGCTGCAGCTAGCGTCAAGTACTTTGAAATTAATTATTTCTGAATTGACATTATTGGTCACAAGAGTTTACTGTCAGTCACTGAATTCCACCGTACCTTTTATTTTTATGGGGAGACTGAAGAATCTTAAGCTAATTGCGTCTTCTAAAGTTCCTAAGTGCTCAGACTCAGACTCAAATTCCAACGGTACTGAAATGGAGGCCCTCCCCTCTCAGAAACCTGATAATTCTTCAGGCACCATACCAAAAACACAGTTCTCAAGGCAATTACCTGCAATCTCCACCAAAAGACCCAAAAAAGACCCTCCTTCTCCAGAAAAATTCTCCTCGTCAGCCATGGATGTTATTCTTGAAGAGATCCGAGCTCTGAAACCCTTCAGAGAAGAAACTATTAAAAGTTACAATTTTTGACTGATAAATGGTCTTCTATGGACTCACGAATGCTCATTGTTGAACAGCGAACGGAGTCTCTGGAAACCTCGTGCTCACGTATCTCATCTCTGGAATCTGAATTATGTCTTCTAAAAAAACAGGTGGAAGACTTGGAAAACAGAAATCGTAGGAACAACCTAAGACTTTATGGTCTTCCTGAACATATTTAAGGCTCCAACGCCGTTTTTCAATCTTTTTTGCCCAAACTCCTGGATTTACCTGCTACTACTTCTCTCAACATTCAAAGGCTTGGACCGAAAAGTTTTGTGAAACCTCGTGGCATCATCTTGCTTTTTCTGCAACACAACGACTTTCTTCAAGTCCTATCAACTATCAGGACCAAGAAACTAATTTTTGGGGAAAGTCACCGTCTCTTCTTTCCTCAAGATATAGCTAAAATCACAGCAGATTGTCAGAAAAAATGTCTTGACCTTCCTCCTCAGTTAAGTTCAATCAACACCAGAGATGGTCTTCTTCATCCATGTCTCTTCAAGGTTACGTATAAAGATAAGACTACAACATATGATGATCCTGCGGCACTACAAGAGTTCCTTCATCTTCATGGTGCTTAACTATGGATACTTCTTGACCTGCATAACTAGCATCTATGACACGTGTTATGTAGATGTTTTTCTTTTTTCTTGTTCTATGTTTTTCAATGAATGTTGTTTTGCTTATATCTCTGTAATGCCTATATAAGGTTGTCTCTCTTTTTCTTGCTCAATATACTTTTCTTACATTTCTCGTCTTATGTTTCTTTCGTTTTACTTTTCCTATTAATTTCTGTTCTCTCAATCACAGGTGTTTTACTTCAACAACTTTGTTGCCTCCTGATCCTCCTGTAACATTGAAATCTTTGATTGTGGTTCTTTTGGATTCGGTGGAGCTTCGATGCTGTCGTTGTCATCTTCTGGTGTAGTCACTCCCCAGTCGTGTTGTATTTGTAGGTATGTTGTTCAGTCGTCTTTGTATGATGTTTACTGTCTCTTTGTTCTTTATCCTCTTCCTTTTCACTTTTTGTTCCTTTCTTCTCACCTTCCCTGACTTTTCTTCCCCTGACTTTTCTTCTTTCTTTTCTTCTTTATCTTTCTTACTTACCTCTTCCATTTCCCATGTTCTTTTCACCAAAATAAGTCCCCTGTACTTTTTTTACTCCTTACCTACTTCGAAATTTCCTTTCTTAATGCAACTACTTTTTTTCCCTTCAATTTGTTTCCTTTTACACTTTTACAGTCAATTTAGCTTTTTTTCTTCTAAGCATATTGTTTGTTCATACTTTTCTCATTAAATTACATTTTGGGTTACTACCTGGAATTTTAAAGGATTAAATAATCCTATTAAAAGGCAACAGGTGTTATCTCACCTGGCAAAGTTGAAAACTGACATTGCTTTACTTCAAGAGTCTCATATTTCTGATAATGAAGCTTCCAAGTTAAAATGATGCTGGGTGGGCCATGTATTTAATTCTCCGGCCCAAGGTAAGAAAATTTGTGTTTTTATTTTATGTCATAAGGGAAATTAAATGTTTCTGTTGTTCATCAAGAAGCTGATGCTAAAGGACGTTGGGTTATTGTTAAGTTGCTTATAGATAAGATTCCTATAGGTATCTTTAATGAATATGGTCCTACTTCGATTGAGAAACTTTTCTGGTCTAATGTAGTGGATAAACTACTTACATTTGATGATGATTACGTTATACTTGGTGGTGATTGCAATCAAATCCTAGACCCCATTCTCAATAGACACTCTACTGCTAAGTTCACACCTTCTAAAATGCAAGCTCAATTTGTCTCCTCAGTTTGGCGTAAAGCATTAGTTGATATTTGGAGACTTTGCCATCCCGTCCTTAGAGCGTATAGTTTCTACTCAGCTACCCACCATTCTTATTCCCGTATTGATTACCTTTTTTAAGTAAACCCATGTCCCAACATGCCATTCACTCTGAGATTGGTTCAATTCTAATATCGGACCACACCCCTGTTTTTGTTGATATTGATCTGGTCCCTTTTTCCCTTCACCCTGGAAGATGGCGTTTTAACAATTACCTATTACTCGACCCTAATTTTTGTCAGAAGTTTAATTCCTTTGCCTTGGAATTTTTGGCCATCAACAACATCCAAGAGTCTCCTTTTGTGATGGTTTGGGATTCCTTCAAAAAGCTGCCAGAGGTTTTATTATGAATTATCACAAAAGAAGAAATCTTTGAAGCTCAGTCCTCTCAGTTACTTAATAAGATGAAACAATTGGAATACATGTATTATCACTGTAATAATGATTCTGGTTTGAAAAATCTTCTTGATGCCAAAATAACTTTGAATAAATTGTCCACGATGCAGCTTCCAACTACCTCCTGAAAAGTAGTTCTCGTTAATTTGGTGGCCAAAACAAGATGGGTAAGCTATTGGCTAATTATCTCAAAGTAAGAAAAGATAGAGCTAAAATAGAATCTTTGCAAGGCCCTGCTGGTACCCCCACTTATAAAGATAAGGATATCTTAAATAAATGAATTTGTTTCCTTTTATAAAAATCTTTATACTCCTGAATCTCTACCAGATAACTCTGACCTTCTTTCTTATTTTCGATCCATTCCTTCTTCCCATCTAATCACATTGATTTTTAACCTTTCGGAGCTGATATTTCCCTAGCTGATACATCTCAGGCTGTTTCAGTGTTACGTCGTGGGAAGGCGTCTAGGCCCGATGGTTTTACCATTGAATTTTATTCTCATTTTGCAAATATTCTTCTACCCAAGCTCTTATCTCTATTCTAATCCTTTGGGGTTACTGGCGCCTCCAGTGGTACGTTTCAGGAAGCATTGATCTGCTTAATTCCCAAATATGATAAGGATCACTCTCTTTGCAAGAATTATCGGCCTATGTCGTTAGTTAACACAGATTACAAAATCTTTGTGAAGGTTCTGTCCCTCCATATTGATCCTATTTTGCCTAATCTCATTGGTCCTGAACAAGCACATTTTGTTAAAGGAAGACTTGCATCTGACAATTCTCAAGTCTTTTTCGATATCCTAAGCAAAGCTTCTTCCCTAGATCATCCAATTGCAGCGATTACCCTAGAGGCTGTGAAAGCATTCAACAGGATTGGTTGGGATTTTATGTTTCATGCTCTGAAATGAGCTGGTTTTCCTTCTAAACTGATGTCTTTAATTTCTTTACTTTACTCAGACCCCGCGTTTCAATATTTGCTAACGGCAAGACTTCTGATTACTTCTCATCATGTAGGGAGATGAGACAAGGATGCCCTTTATCTCCTTTATTATTTGTCATAGCCCTCGAACGTTTCCTAACTAAAATTATTTAGGATGACCGTATTACAGGCTTCTAATTTGGTTCTCATTAAATTAAGTTGTCAGTTTATGCTGATTATATTCTTTTATAGTCAATGTCAATCCTGACACTTCCTTCACTCCTTTCCTTCAGCACGTATCATCATTTTCTAAACTCTCGGGTTACTGTCTAAACGCTGATAAATGCAAACATTTTCCTTTATATTTTGTTTGTCAAAAACATCCCTTCGATTCCTCTGGTTTTTCCTGGCAGCATATTAAAACAAAATATCTTGGTTTATGGTTTACACCTTTATTATCTGACACGCTCAAAGTAAATTTTGATTACATTATTAAAAAATTAGGTGATATTATTAGTCGTTGGCATCCTCTTTTTCTCTCCTGGTGGGGTTGGTTATACTCTATTAAGATGATGCTTTACCCTTTGGTTCTATATATTATTTCTATGATTCCTATTCATATCACTCAATATTATTACAAAAGCATTGATTCCACTTTGATAAAAACTTTTATGGAAGGGTAAATCATCGCGTACAACCTTATCTTCTCTCAAGAAAGACAGATCTAACGGTGGACTCAAGTTCCCCAAATCATTCTGCTTTCTCAGTAAAACAAGCTGCTAAGTGGATTTCTACGGATCTTCCCTTACATCCACCTCTTTGGCTACAATTAGAAAAAGTACTTATTGCTCCTTTTGACTTTCAAGAGATTTTAACTTTTACTGCCAATATTGCTTCTTTGCGCTCCCAGGTAATTTCTCATTCTCATAAACTCTTATCTCCCCTACTATCTTCGTCACATCCTTCCATTAATATCTGGCATAATAAATTAATATGGATTTGTGATCACTCTATATACTGGAAAGCGTGGCATTCTAGGGGCTTACGCTGCAACTCATTTTTTATGACAAACCTCTTACTTTTTCTGATCTTCAATCTCAATTTTCTTTACCATCATCCTCCAGACTGCAATATAATGTTCTTCATCTCTCCCTCACAAAGTTTCTTCAGAGTTTACCAGCTTCTACTGATATTCCTGTAACTTCTGAATCCTAGCTCTCAATTCTAGAAGGTCCCCATTCAGCATCCAATATTTACAAATCTTTACTATTCTCCTCAGACAGGCACAAATCAAAAACTGAGAAGATGTGGGAAAAGGACTTTTCTCAAGAGTGGCCAACTGCTACTTGGGATAAAATTCGGTCTAAACTCCATAAGACCTCTCGGGCTGCAAATACCACACAAACTCTTTTTTTCATCGACCATAGAATATTACTCTTCCCTATGTCCTTAACTTCTTTTTCATCGGATTCATCCCCTACATGCTGGTCCTGTCCCTGCCCCGCCGCAGATTTAAAACATATGCTATTAGAGTGCCCCTCAATCCATCATTTCTGGCAATTAGTCTGGTCTCAAATTTAGATAATTTTTAGGGTCCAAATTCCTTTCGATTTCACAAATTTTATTTTAGGTACTCTATCTCCCCAATGGCCTCAAACGCTGCTAAGTTTTAAACTTTTAGACTTATTATTAGCAATTGCTTTTCATTTAATAACTTCAAACTGGAAACAAGCTTATAAGGTCACCTTTAGAGCCTGGTGGAATGCTGTCTGTTTTCATCACCGACTAGATACTAACTAAGTTTCTCCTATATCCCTAGCAATTAAAAGAGAGCTTTTATGGCTCCCCATAACAACTTATTTATCTCAATCTGCCTCTTCCTTTGTTGCCTCTAAAAATGTATCTGATGAAGTACGGAAACCCCCTTAATTTTCTCCTTTTGCCTTTTTCTGCATGGTTATTTAAATGGTTCCTCATATTGAATGTTTAATACTGCACTCTTCTAACTTTTCATTGATTGGTATGCTTACAATGTTATATTATCTGTACAAATTATATGATGTTTTAACTGCTTTATATTAATAACTTTTGTTCCCCCCCACCCCTCTTTTTTTCCTTTATTTGCTCTTTCCATAATGTTTTTTCCTCTTCTTATTTCCAGGTACAAAGTTTAATTCCTATATCTTCTTTTTATTTTAATTAATCACTTTATTGTTAAATAGGATTGATTATATGCATTTTACTGCTGTTCACGTCTTTGCTATCTCTCAATAAATCAAACTTGAAAAAGAAAATGCATTTCCTACCAGAGCACTTCTTTGTGCCTCGATTAAACACCCTGGGTAGTGCCAGTGGGAAGTAAAAATACAGCTACTATGAAGACTAAAGTGATATTAGGTCTCTCAGAACCAATACAGTAAATAGAAGCACTCACTACCCAACCATTTGATTTTTACCGGTCACTCGCAATCAGACTGGGCCCTTATATCGGACTCAACATATCATTGCTCAAGGGGAAAATGGAACAAGGGCCAAAAAGTAGTTAGGAAGCCTGGGCTCAACTCCTGCCCGTGGTACACTGATGACCTTAAGGAAAAACAAAAGTGCCTTAAATGGAGTGACCAGAATATGCCAACAAAACACATTGAACTCAATTGCACTACACCAGCTATGTATAATGACAAAAGCTCTTAGTGCCCTTCTGTGGGAAACAAAATCTATTTTTGTGAAAACAGGATGGCTCCATACACAGTCACTGATATCTCACAATAACAAAGCCAATTTCTAGCAGTACATAAACTCTTTATGTAATAAATACACTATCAGAGGGAATGGCGTGCCTATGGAAAAATAGCTTGAGCACGTCAAACTTCCACAATGTCGATGTAGGCTTAAAAGGCAGAACAATCAGCAAACATCAGTGGCTCAATCCAGAGAACAATCCTGACATTCTCCCAAGTGAGGTCTTCAATAAGGCTACTGTTTACAAATTAAATCCATCAGCAAACATGGACCATCTGGTCCCAATGGCTTACCAAGGTCCCTTTTCAAATCATACAATTACTTCTGTACAGACCTGTTAACCCCCCTCTATGTGGACTAGTGTCAATCTTTGGCAGTTTCACAGTCATGAAAGGGGTCCATTCTTTAGCCAATTAATAAAAAAGGGAATAGCTCCATCTCAAGTAATTTTGGGTTAATTGCCTTACTGAACTTCAAGGCAAAAGTATATACAAACATTTTACTCCAGGAAGTAGAGACTTTGGCATTTGGGGCCAAGAAAATTCCCTATTATCAAACAGGTTTCAGACGATGCTCTTCTACAATGGATAATATTGTCACCTTGTCTTACCTGGCACACTGTGCTTCTTAGCCATCTCGGCCACTGCTTTTAGCATGTTTTGTAGACAACTCAGCAGCCTTCGATGGAATTGACCGTAACAAACTCTGGGCCAAACTTGCAGACTGGGGAACTCCATCTACTTTACTAAGAGCCATACAATCCCTTTATTCAGATCCTTGGGTCTGCATTAAGATAGGCAAAGAGAATTGCGCAACATTTCAAATTACAACAAACTAGGGCTTAAAACAAGGGTGTCTGTTTGCTCCTAAGTTTTCTAACCTCTACACTGATGATATGGGCAGCAAACTGGTAAAGATCATCTCCATCCATCAAGAATTGGCATACAAAGACTCCCTGTTATTCAATACGCCAATGACGTACTTATTCTTGACCAAAAATAGGCATGCAATGCTCTCTTGATGCATTAAATAGCTACAATGAAGACAACAAACTGGTTGCCAATGCACACAAAACAAATGTAATCATCTTTTGAAGAAACAAAAACAAATAGAAATTTTCTGGAGGCTACAGAAGTTAACAATTGCAGAAACAACATCCTACAGCTATCTAGGTGTATGGTTCTCAAACAATGGCAAGCCATATTTACATTTAAAGCGATACCAAAGGGGATGATGGACGGAGCGTTTGAGCAAATCAAACACTCACCCCCAGTCAACTGATCTGGGTTTAATCCATCATCATTCTTTAGCTCACTCCCCCACCCCAGTTCAGACATGGCCAAATGCAAATCAGTCTGACCCTGTGCCTCATGGGAACAGTCCAGCCCGAACTGCCAAGCCATGTCTTCCCTGGACCGGAAACAAGCATCCTGGGACCGGTTTCGGGTTTATAACCCTCATCAGCCAGGCTATTTTGAATCCAGTGGTAAAGTGAGCAAGGGACCCACGTCTGGGCATACCCTGCCAATTTAGGGCGAACAAAGCGATACCAAAGGGGATGATGGACGGAGCGTTTGAGCAAATCAAGCACTCACCCCCAGTCAACTGATCTGGGTTTAATCCATCATCATTCTTTAGCTCACTCCCCCACCCCAGTTCAGACATGGCCAAATGCAAATCAGTCTGACCCTATGCCTCATGGGAACAGTCCAGCCCAAACTGCCAAGCCATGTCTTCCCTGGACCGGAAACAAGCATCCTGGGACCAGTTTCGGGTTCATAACCCTCATCAGCCAGGCTATCTTGAATTCAGTGGTAAAGTGAGCAAGGGACCCACATTTACATTTAAAGCACACTACGATGAAGTCAGTAGGAGTGGTATTTGCTTTATCCAAACTAAGAGCCTGATTACGATGGTGGCGGACTGCCACCATCGTTTCCGATTTGGGGCAACCTGCGTACACGGAGGCAGTCCCACAGTAGGAATTACGATGCTACTGCCACTGAGACGGGCACTTTGCCTTTTATTTGTATTGTGGCTTGTGCTGCTGCCTGCAGCACATGCCGCAAGACAAAAAGGGGTCACCACAGATATCCCTGCACTATGTGGCAGGCACCAGGCAGTGTCTGCCACATGGTGCAGGGACATGTAGGGGGGCTCCATAGGTGCCCCCCAGTTCCCACAGCCTAGGTCCAGGGGTGAAGGGGCGCACTATGGCCCCCCAATGTCCATTTCCACCAGCTTTTCAATGGCGAGTGAACCGCAATGGAAAGGCTGGCGGCAAGGGACATCATAATCCCTATGGTGGTGCCTGGTAGGCACCACCACCAATGCAGGGATTGGGAGGCCCTCTGATGCACCGGCAGGCTAGAGGAGCAAGCCGGATGCGTAGCCATCACACCGCTCACCACTCTAAAGTGGCAGCGGGAAAGGTGGTCCCGATGTCGGTGAGACCGCCACCTACAGCCTGTCGGTGTCTGTCTTTCCACCATCGTAATGACACCCTAAACTTGAAGCTGTACTTCCCATTAGCTGAGGGTATCATTCAAGTCACACGGGTGAAGTTAATATTAACCGTTTTTATATGGGTATAAATGCTACCCTTGGAAATGTTCTTCTGTACTGATTAACATACAATGCACCACTTACGGAAGACTTACACCTACCAAAATCCACTCAATACTCACTCCCATCAATGGGTTTTTTTTCAGCTAGGGCTGCGACACCTGGAATTGGCCCTTGCAGGTTTTGCAGTTATAAGCGAGAGTCCATGGTTCATCTCCTTTGTTTTTGCCCTGAATTCTTACCTGAATTCTTACATGCAGGATGCACTTTATTAAAGCTTTATTGAAGGATGCCTTGGATTTCTGCTTGACAAATAGAGCCATTATGAACTTGGTTCATTTTGGGAAGTATATTGATTTGACATTTTCCACTATCAAACTGCAAGCAAAATCAGCCAACATTCCTTATGCATGGAAGCATCAGTCCACTCTATACATAAACTACTAATTTAAATGTTTAATCAGTTTTTAGTGACTGTGCTACCTGTTTCATTTTAACTTTTGTACTGATATATTTTTACTTGGAGCATCTCATAAACTTACTTTTTTCTTTCTTTGGATGCACAAGGTCTTCCACCTTACATGGAACAGTTTAGTGCTGACAGGGCCACTATGTGGTGACTGCCTTAAATATGTGCCAGTGTTGTGAAATAAATGCCGCTGCCAAGTACTGGAAAATACGTATACAAATTAAGCACTGCTTAAGCGGAATTACTTTTGAGGTGGCTGTGCTGCTCCACATGCTTAATAAGTTACAGACAGCAAAGGAAGAATGCAAAGTAGATGATGTCAAGAAAAGTGAATGAAAATGCTCATGAAG
This sequence comes from Triturus cristatus, assembly GCF_964204655.1. NCBI lineage: Eukaryota > Metazoa > Chordata > Amphibia > Caudata > Salamandridae > Triturus > Triturus cristatus. Next base: position 255,960,540 of record NC_140593.1, on the reverse strand, counting down.
TTAAAAAGGGATAAATGACAAGAGATTGAGACAAGAGATAAAACAGGAGAGAAGTACAAAAAGGGAGAAGATATATATAGAGAGAAAGACTAAGACAGAGGAGCGATATGTAGTAGACTATGTATAAATATCAAAACTAGCACTGGCAAGGGAGCACTCAATCAGCATAACTGCACATTTTTTATTTTTTTTGTTTAATCTTTAAATGATTGTACAGCTCAGTGTCCTCTCCCTCCTGCTTCTTTCACACCATTAGTAGGAAAATACTAGATACAGGTCTAGTAAGAGCACAGCATGTGAGATCTAAGGGGCATATCATCAAGCTGGCGATAATAAATTATCACCGCTTTTGCGTCCGTTTTCAGCCGAAAGGCGGCGATAATTTTATCGCCTAATTAGCAAGGTCACGCTAACGCATGAAAACTTGCATTAGCGTCGGGATTCCTAACACCCAGCTTTGCATCTCTAATAAGATGCAAAGTGGGCGTTCCTGACCTGACATGACAGGAGAAATGTCGCTAAGCGACATTTCTCCTATCATCGAGCCCCACGCTATGAAGCATAGTGGTAGGAAAAGTAGCGCTAACCCCTGTTATCGCTACTTTCCTTATGCCTGCTTCAGGACTGACTTAGCCATGATATCCTATGTAAGGTGGATACCATGGCTAAGTTTGTGAGTCCCTATCAGCAAGCTAATGCCACACTTTGTGAGATTATCGCTGGGTTTCCAGTGATAACCTCTCATTAGGCAGTTAGCGCTAGGATTTTTATCGCTTGAAAGATAAGCGTTGCTAATAGCACGCTATCTCAGCGATAAAAATCCACACTAGCCGGCGATAATTATCGCTGGTTGTTGCTGATATGCCCCTTAGTTTCATTGAGAAATGTACTTGTGAATGGCAGCAGTCTGGTCTACCGGAATTAAAAGGTGCAACACTGCAGGATATAGGAATAACAGGAGCTACGACAGTGACAGTAGGACTCTGTGTAACTACAGGAAGACTTTCAGGATGTGACTGAAACGTAGCTTGGCGGTGACATTCCAGGGAGACGCCCGGGGGATGGGCAGAGGGCGGCGCGAGAGCCTGGGCTTCCGGAGTGGACCCAGGAATTGGGGAAACGAATATGAGTCTGGAGCAGGGAGGGACTGACAGTGGCACTCAGACGCAGAGAGGTTTTCATCAGGAGCGTTCGTTCATCATGCAGCTGTAGCCACACTATAGGTTTTCATCAGGAGCGTTCGTTCATCATGCAGCTGTAGCCACACTATAGGTATACAGGTTACTGCCTCGCCCTGTTGAGTTAGAGGGTTCAATAATTTTCATCACGTGCACTTTATATTTTTGCTCTGGTCCTGAAGAAGCGCCAACGACCCTTAAGGCGACACAAGGCGCGAAACATGTTGACCTATGACCTCTTTGATACCCGGACATAGTGTGCCTCCGGGGCTAGATTTTAACTAGCAGATTATCTGCCAAGGGTTTACAATCCACACATTGGCTGCATGTTTACCCTTTATTAACTTTTTTCACTACCTAGCACGCACTTTTTTCACTCTCTTTTGGACCCTAACCCCACATACCCACATGCACCATCCGGCAGTCCTCAAAAAGATCTCCGATAAAGAGACCCTTCGGGGGACCCGTAGGGAATTGCAGCGCCAGCCCTACGAGGAGCAACTGCCCAATGATGAAGCATGACACCTTTTGGGGTGTGTGAGGGCAACAGAGGACAATAAGTGTTTGTTCCACTTCACCATCTGGGTCCTTCTTTCCTAGGAATTCCTGTCTCTTTCTATCTGTTCACCTTTTCGATCTTCAATGCACGGGTGACTATTTGCACCCCTATGCGTGGGTGACTTTTTGCACCCCGCATACAGGAACAGTGCCCCCCTTGTTAAAACAAAAACTGAAACGTCACTGACAGCACGCAGAATGAATGCAGGAGGCATGAAAGAGAGTAATACCAAGTATAATGGCAAGGAATTGCATCAATCGTTGAGAGGTACAGGAACGTATATGCCACTTATGCATCTAATGAACATGTACTGTAAGAAATTGAAGCTTGGACTTCCACTCCTCTGCTGAATCTGATCTGCAGGCAAGGAACGCTTGCATTGCAGATGTCTTCTGTGTGCTTAATTTGATGCAGCCATGCCGTACCCCTTCTGCAAAGAAGTAAAGCTTGCACTACAGCTGCCCAATGTGGACTTGTCTTGTGAAGGGGTGAAAAAGTTGCACTGCTGCTGCCTATGCTGTTCCTGATCTGTGAAGGGGGGGGGGGTTTGCACAGCTGCTGCCCAAGCTATATCTGCCTTATGAAAGAGGAAAACATGCACTGCTGCTTCCTTTGCTGTACCTAACTTCTGAGATAAGGAGAGTGAAGCTTGCACTGCTGCTTTCCAAACTGTACCTGCTTTGTGAGAGATGGAAGCTTGCACAGCTTTTGGTCTGTGAATGAGGGGTGGCATTGGTTTGGTAGGGAGGCTTGCAGAGTTGATGCTCCACTTGTACCTCTTCTATGAGGAAGGGAAACGTGCATAGTTACTCCCAATATTCTACCTGTTCTGTGTGTAGAGCAGAAACTTGTGTTACTCTTTTTGTTGCTCCCACCTGTCTTATTCTTTGTGCTAGGGAAGTTTGCATCACTTGCACACGTGTTGTGAGTTAGAAAGGCTTGCTATGAGAATTATTGTTTGAAGTATGGGACAAATGTCCTCAAGAAATGATCACAATCTTTGTCAGGGTAAACCTTTAACGTCGCTAAATTAACCTGAGCTCCAACCCCTGGAAGCTTAACTGATGGCAATGTATAAAGTAGTTATGCAGTACCAAAACAGTAATAAAGTAAAAATGCAAACCAATTAAAAAAAATAAACAAAAATGTAATTAACGAAATAACACCAAAATGAAAAAAATCTGGTAAGGGAAATTGTTGATATGAATTTTCAAATTTTTCTGTAGAAATAGCACCAAAATGCACAAAGAGCTAATGATTGTCAGCGATTGTGTTTGACCTGGACCTACGGGCAATTTGAGGCTGAAGGCAATGAGGCACAGGTCTTATACACCAATCAAGTTGATCCTGGTCAAAATGTTACCTTCTGAATTCGTTCTTTAAGTCCCAATCACCCACAGGAGTACAAACTAAAGCTCTCCAGGACCTCAGGGAAGCACTTAGAGACCCACAGAGTGCCAGAGAGAGACAAACAGCAGGGTCCTGTCAAGGTTCAGTAGTCATCTGGGTACTTCCAGAAAAAAGCCTCTTGCAGCATGTTGTCTGCCTGTAGACTTACAGGAGGTCAGTCAACTGACACTTTTTTTGTCCAGGGTACACAATGGAGCAGGTCCAGTACTTTAGGGCTCCTCTCAGGTCACAGACAGAAGATATAGAACTGTTCTGATCTTCCACAGGTCCCGAAAGTGTTCTCAAGTTGGTTCCTGGAGGTACCACATTTATGCCTGGCACTGGCTAGTGGATGGGACTTACTTCTGGGTCGGCCATAATCAATGGGATAAAAGTTACTGGTGCAGGCATTTTCAAAATGGTGAAAGTCTTCAGGCACACTGGGCTCTGAGGTCTGGATGTGTGTGTGTGTGGAGCTTTTTGTGCTAATCCTAGAGTCCTCCTACATCTGACACTAATATCCAGTTTGAGGCAGTGACAGTACGAACAAAAAACTTAGAGACAGGAGTCTAGTAGGTCAAAACAAGAGCTCTTCATCAGCAAGACAGCAAATCCACAAAGCTTTTCTTGCAAACTTGTTCTCTCACGTTTGAAGTGTGCCCCAATGGTATATATTAACCCAGCAATCCTGCAAGCAGAGTTTTACTATATAGCAGGAGTTTACACTGTAGTGTCAAATTAATGCTCACAAACCCCTCCCTGAATATTCTGATTAAGCAGAGGAGTCCTCTCAGCTTAATCCAGTCAACCTATTGTTTTCTCCAGGAGGCATATCACATCTATCAATCAATCAATCATTTGTAAAGCGCACTACATACCCGCGAGGGTCTCAAGGCGCTGGGGGGGCCGCTACTGATCGAACAGCCAGGTCTTGAGTATCCTCCTGAAGGTCAGCAGGTTTGGGTCTGTCGTAGGCTCAGTGGGAGGGTGTTCCATGTCTTGGCAGCAAGGTGGGAGAAGGATCTCCCGCCCGTGGTTGTTCTTAAGATGCGTGGGACGGTGGCGAGTGAGAGGTCGACGGAGCGTAGCTGGCAGTTGGGGATGTAGAAGGAGAGCCATCTGTTGCGGTAGGCTGGGCCGGTCTTGTGGAGTGCTTTGTGTGTGTCAGGGGTGATGTGGCTGTGGCGTGGTACGTCGAGGATCAGTCACGCCGAGGCATTTTGGATGCGTTGTAGTCGTTTGATGAGCTTGGTTGGGGCTTCCTGCGTAGAGGGCATTTCCGTAGTCGAGTCTGCTGTTGACGAGGGCCTGGGTGACTGACTTTCTTGTATCTGTCGGGATCCATCTGTAGATCTTGCGGAGCATGCAGAGGGTGTTGAAGCAGGAGGAGGAGATGGCGTTGACTTGCTTGGTCATTGAGAGCGTTGAGTCGAGGATGATTCCCAGGATGCATGCGTGGTCAGTGGGTGTCGGGGCTGCCCCCAGTGCCATCAGCCACCAGGAGTCATCCCAGGCTGATAGGTTGGAGCCGAGGATGAGGACCTCCGTCTTGTCCTAGGTCAGCTTCAGGCGGCTGATCTTCATCCAGCCGGCAACGGCCTTCATTCCTTCGTGGAGGTTGGCTTTGGTGGTGATGGGGTCCTTGGTGAGGGAGAGGATCAGTTGAGTGTCGTCTGCATAGGAGATTATGTTGAGGTCGTGCTGTTGCGCGATGTGTGCAAGCAGGGCCATGTAAATGTTGAACAGTGTTGGGCTGAGGGAGGATCCCTGGGGTACGCCGCAGATGATCTTGGAGGCTTTGGAACAGAATGGGTGGAGGTGGACGCTCTGGGTTCTGCCGTAGAGGAATGAGGTGGTCCATTCCTGAGCCTTGTCTCAGATCCTTGCAGCGTGGAGGCGTGCGCGTAATGTGTGGTGGCAGACGATGTCGAAGGCGGCGGAAAGGTCTAGGAGGATGAGTGCTGCGGTCTCACCGTTGTCCAGCAGGGTCCTGATGTCATCGGTGGCGGCGATGAGGGCAGTCTCGGTGCAGTGGTTGCTATGGAACCCTGACTAGGAAGGGTCCAGGATTCTGTTTTCTTCGAGGTATCGGGTTAGCTGTCTGCTGACGATTTTCTCGATGACCTTGGCCGGGACGGGGAGCAGAGAGATGGGTTGGAAGTTCTTGCGGTGTCTTGCGTATGCCTTAGGTTTTTTGAGTAGGGTTTTTATCTCGGCTTGTTTCCAGCTCTCTGGGAAGGTCGCGGTCTCGAGGGAGAGGTTGATGACGTTGTGCAGGTGGGGTGTGATGGAGCTGCTTGCTTTGTTGAAGACGTGGTGCGGGAATGGGTCGTACAGAGAGCCGGAGTGGATTGTGCTGATGGTCTTGATGGTGTCATCGATGCTCACGCTGGCCCAGGCTAGCAGGGGGTCATGGTCGATGGTGTGCGGAGGGTCTGTTGTGTTGCTGTCTGTTGGGGCTGTCTGGGTGTTGAAGCTGTCGTGGATGTCTGCTATCTTGCGGTGGAAGAAGGTGGCGAGGGAGTCGCACAGGGCTTGCGACAGCGGGATGTCGTTGGTGTTGGAGCTGGGGTTGGAAAATTCCTTCACGATATTGAAGAGCTCCTTGCTATTGTGTGCGTTGTTGTCGAGGCGGTCTTTGATGGAGGTCCTCTTGGACGTCCTGATGAGGTGGTGGTGGTTGCGGATGGCGTCCTTGTGTGCTGCGTGGCTGTCCGGAGTTTGTTCACTGTGCCATTCCTTCTCTAGTTTCCGGCAGGTTTGCTTGGAGGCAAGGAGTTCTGGAGTGAACCAGCTGGCCCTCTTGCTGGTGTCTCTGTGGGGGGTTTCTTCAGCGGGGTGAGAGTGTTGGAGCAGTCCTCGATCCAGCGTCTGAGGCTGTGGGCAGTGTCGTCGGCGTTGGAGGGTTCGGTGGGTGGGCTGAGAGCGAGGTTTGCATGTAGTTGGTCTTTGGTGATTTTGCTCCAGCAGCGGCGGGGGATCTGTTGGGTGTGGTGGTGTGTGGTGGGTTTCTGAAAGGCGAAGTGGATGCAGCGGTGGTCGGTTCAGAGGAGTTCGGTGGTGTGGCTGACGGAGACATGCGGGCTTGAGGAGAAGACGGTGTCGAGCGTGTGGCCGGCGGAGTTGGTGGGCATTGTGACGAGTTGCTTCAGTCCGAGGTTGGCGAGTTTATCAATCAGGGTTGTAGAGTTGTTGTTCTTGTTGTTCTCAAGGTGAAACTTCAAGTTTCCGAGGAGGATGTAGTCTGTGGAGATCAGGGCGTGCGTGCTGATGAAGTCGGCGATGGAGTCGCTGAACTGGGGACGGGGTCCGGGTGGTTGGTAGACGAGAGTGCCTCTGAGGGTGGAGTTAGGGTCTGTGTGGATCTGGAAGTGCATGTGTTCTGTGGTGCTGAGCACGTCGTCGATGCTAGTCGAGACCCTGATGCTGTGCTTGTGGACAATGGCAATTCCTTCACCGAATCCGTTGGTGCGGTCTCTGCGGGTTATCTTGTAGCCGTCTGGGATGACTGTGGTGATGTCGGGTGCTGAGGAGTCGTTCAGCCAGGTCTCTGTCAGGAAGGCGATGTCCGGGGATGTTGTATTGAGCTGGTCCCAGAGCTCGACGGCATGTTTGCATGCAGAGCGGGTGTTCAGTAGTATGCATCGGAGGTGGTTGGAGTCTTTCTTGGCGGGTGGTTCGTCGGCTCTGAGGCTGGTGTAGCTGCAGTAGTCACAAATATTTGGTTAATTAGTGCCTGAAAGAAGCTAGAGAGTCAATGTAAATTAGTCTTTCGGAGCGTCATGGAACGAAAAGATAACATTCTAAAAGTTACTTATCCTTAATATTTTTTTTAAATCCGACTTCCGTATTGAATTGGATTTAATAACTTTTAGAATGAGTTGTTTAGTTATTTTTGTAGCTTATCCCATTCTGAAATACAGTATTAGTACTTTGGTTTTCTACATAGGGCAACTAGGCCTGCCACAGTGAAAATAGCTTTTGAGTGCAAGACACTGAAAGATTTGTTAACAATAGATTTTCATATGTCTGGCTTTTACATATCACACACTGTGTCTTGTAGGCTACAAGACCTTCATAGGGGTGTATAAATAATATTTTAAAATGAGGTTTTTACTTGTCACAAGGGTTTATTGTGACATGTTCAATTGCAGATTTTACACTGCTACAAAGAAGCAACAATAGTAGGCCTGAAGAAATGTTTGCACTACCACTGTAGTGATAGGCACAAAATGTACTGCAGTCCACAAGTGGCATTTAACTTCCAGGCCCTGGGTAGTCTTTGTACTATATTTTAAGGTCTTATTGGCAAGCTATATATGCCAAATAAGAGTATGCCAATTCAACCATGCTTAAAGGGGGAGTACAGGAATTTAACTGCTGGTTAGCATGGGTAAAGTGCACGGAGTTGTAAAGCCAAAAACACAATAGGGTCCATCAAAAGGTAAAATGTCCAGAGTGACCATGAAGAAAAGCCAGACTTCCTACCCTTGGTATAACATTTTTCACTATACAATAGCCAAAATGATTGACTTTGCCAGTGCTTTTTTTTAATGCATGCTATGAATGAAAGAGTGAACACTCACAAAATGAGAGTGTAAAACTTACTTTTGATTTTCCACATAACACAGTTTTTGAAACGGACTACATCAATTTGTAATTGTTTTAACATATCTATCAAGTGGCTCCATATCATGTGTGACATCTTCAGCCAATTTCTGCTTTTTTAACCAACATCCTTTTGCATGCTAGCATTTTGCAACCTGTACTAACAGTATAAAAAGCGCACCTACAAGCTACGGAATGCAAAATGATGTTGGATGAGATGAAAAGTTGAAGTGCCTGGTGGTGCCATATGTCTTGGATGAAATTATTGTGCCTTTAAGTTCAGCCTTTTTTGGAGACATTCAAATATTAAACCGACTAGTGGAGCAGAAGCAGAAGTGCAGGTGCAAGCATCCCACTGCTAACTGGAAAGACAATAACACTCCTCTAACTCACAGGTGCATGCTCAAAAGATTATACATTGCCTGGAACAATGAGGGACTACATGGGGATTGAATACTCTGAGACAGACCACCACATCCTCTGCCCCTTACTTGAGTAAGATGTAGTCGCTAAAGTGCCTGAAGCACCTCTAGAAAAGAGAAATACAATATGCTGGCCTGAGCCAATACTGCACCTGCAACATCCTTGTGAAGCACCCTGCAATAAACAAGAGCAACATGTGTTACAGCTACTGCCAGCAGTGAGATGTTATTCATAACATAAACATGGTTTTTGGTTGATAGTATGCTGATCGTAGAGGAACAAGTCCCTTATATTTTTAACATCTTCCTGAAAGACAGAACAAGCCTAGTTGGGGGGGGTGTTGCAGTAATTGCCCATAAGTCACTTCCTCTTACTGTTGAGACCATGTAGGCTAATAGAGAATATGATATTATGGGGTTTTTCTTGAAGTCAGAAACATAACTTGTAATTTGCTTAATATATCATTCAATAAATTAACGCATGCCAATAGACACATTCCAGATGGATTCATTCACGTTGGAAAATGGAATGCGATCTTGTTGTGTGATAGGGTCTTGTTGATGATACTCTCGACTGGCGTAGCTTTTAATTTTGTAAGTGTCCTGACAGTATTCAACTTCAGGCACTTGGTTTTCTACCAATAAAGTGACCCTACTCAGTTCATATGGATTGACAACTTTGGGTTTCTACTTTATCACTGTCTCCGTTCAAAGGAGGGAGCAGCCCAAGTTCTAGGAAGATTGTCGAACGTTTGATTTGCAGAGCACCAATTCACACTTTAGTTTGACTTTTTGATCTCAGGTCCTCTTTTTCTAACTCAAACATCACTGTTGTTCTTGAACTCTTCAATGACAGCCGTACTACTGAAGTTAAAAGACCATCATTTAGAAAGGAATAGGAGTACGGGTTGGGGATTGGCAATGATGATCCCTTTGTTCTCATCCTACTTATTCTCAGAGACTGTCACCAAATGCTACTTCATGACTATTACAACTGCATTGCCATCACTGGAAGAGTGCCAACTAAATCCTAGCAAAGAGATAAAAAATAAGGGCCTGATACACAAAAGTAACTTATAGGTAGTAAATTCTTGAGTGCGGAGACTCCGCACTCGTGGCAGAATCTCCACATTAGGGGCTGAATCTTCTCACTCGGGCGGAATCTCTGCACCACACACTGCAGAGAGTGCACAGTGCAGAGATTTCGCACCGAGTGCATAGATTCGGCCCCGATTGCAGAGACTCTGCACTCTTAACTTTACCAATCATAAGTTACCTTTGTGAATCTGGCCCTAAGTGTAGATGGATGTATTCAACTCGGCATTACCTGCAATAAGATGTGGAGGTCCCCAATGGTCTTCAGTCTCTTCATGTAATCTATGGGGAACCTTCTAGCAGAATAGGATATCACCCTTAATCAATATACTGATAATGTGCAGCTATAACAGAAGTATGCTCAGCATCCTTCATGCACTAAGATGCTAACTGTGCCTTTTCCATTCCTGGATATTTGCACCTATCTGAAACTTCCTTGGAACAAAACATACTTCATTATCTTAAATAGTAGCACACTTCAACCCTAAACCATAGACTAACTTAATAACATCTAATTGGCACTCAACACCCTCTCCACCAACACCGGGTCCCTGTGACCCTGCTTCCACCCCTGCAACTTGATATTACCTAAATCTCTTGCAAAGGATCAGCCCAATAATTTGAACCCACACTTTGTGCTGCGCAGTACAAGATCTCTTCTGAGATTCATCCTCCCTCTCCTGAAGTATATGTAGCATTCAGCTTATTGCCATCCCTGGCCAAAACAATTGTGACCCCAAAACTCGCACGCTGAAGGAATTTACCTGACTTCTGCTTCCAACATACATCAAATTCAAATCCCTTTTCCAGCTTTGGAAGATAATCTAGAACAGGAAGCCAAATTACTTATCTGAAAATTATTTCTATCTGAAACAACATCACATGCATCAAGAGTTGATCAAGCTGCTGATCCCCTCTGCATAGCTCACCCTTTTTAGGTCGAGCCTAGGCTGCGCACATGCGCTGTCTGGAAGACCTCTTGTAAACAGAATCGGGAATGTAATCCCACCTGCTGGTTGCCATTGGTTAGGTCCTTTGTTGATCTTAGTTCCTGACTGCTAATTGGTTCATGCAGCCCCTACATCAGTTCCATTCCAGGGTGAGCAGCACCGACCAAGTACAGTTTCCCTACATTTTCAGAGCTTATCACTTATATGGCAGAACTCTTTTTCTTCTGCTTCCCTTCCCTACACTACAAGCGCAGCTCCTGACTTCGGTGCCCCTGCTCTCACTATCTATCACCCTGCGCGTTGCTCTTCCCCCACCACACCAGTCTTGGGCCTTGCGGAAGCTTTGCCCCACCACCACCTCCTGCAGCCTGCCACTCTTAGCCCATGCAGTGCCCTTCCCCTGCTACCACCTCCCGGGGCATGCCACCCTTAGCCCGAGCAGGTCCCTTCCCTTATTGCCACCTCCCGGGGCATGCCACTCTTAGCCCGTGCGGTGCTCTTCCCCACTACCAGCTCCCGGGACACGCGACTCTTGGCTCCACCTATGACAAGGAGGCAGTAGAGACAAACACTGCGTGACTTTTAATCGGAGCAGTGCCCTTCCCCCAATTTCCACATCCCGGGGCACGCCACTCTTAGCCCGTGGGGTGCTCTTCCCTGCTGCCAACTCCCCGGACATGGGGTCTGTTGTACTTTTTCTGCCGCTGTTCACTTTATCCCCTATGCATTCACCCTACTGGAGTTTGTTTGCAGGCATTTAGCATTTATTACATCGTTTATTGATACTGGGCTATGTGATTCGCTTTTCTGTGTTGGGGTTTCTAGGTATTTGTAAATATTAGTTTTTACGGCTGGGAAAAAACATTCATATGCTCCTGGTCGAGCGTGCACTCCCCGGGGCACAAGCCGGTATCCACTTCTGTGCTTTCTCGTTGTTTTATCCTGGTACTGACCGAGAGCACCCCTGCTGCCCATCTCTGTGGCCAAATCAGCAGTCCAGCCCTGGAGGTGCCGCAGGGAGCTCTGGAAGGTGAGTATCACGCTCAGGCTACTTTCTCTCTCTCTTCCGAGCTCAAACACCCCGGACCTTCGTAATTGAGAATACACACCACAATATGTACCATGGATAGCATAAGTAGGGATTGTCCGGAGAGGAAGGCCCCCTGGAGAACCCCTTCTCTCTCCTAAACCTTGCTCGCTAGCACACTTTCTCCCAGTCACTTATCTCATCCCTTCACTCTTTCATGTCCTCTCATACTTTAACAATATATTTGCTCACTCCTCTTTCTCGAATTTCCCTCTCCCCTGATTCTTTCTCCACCTTTCACTGTTATTCACTTTTAAAATATTGTTGTATATTTACTATTTATTCCTGTCACTGCACAGTCTTTCTTTTTGTAAGGCGTACCGCCTGCTCCCATGAACTGCGCCCTCAGACTTGAGACTTGAGGTCATCACCAAACCGAGGGATCTCTTGTGGTCCCACGCAGGGGTGCCAATTACAGGGGCTATGGCGAGGTTGGTTTACAGTGGGCTTTTAAGCATTGGTTCCATATCCCCCCAAGGAAACATCTCTCCAGGGAAAAATGAATCGACACCGTTCTTCATGTGAATGTTTTGCTTCTCCTAGATACAAAACTCCTTGCAGGCATCCGACTGCTTCAAGAAGAAGCCGAGGAGAAGTGCGGGGAGGTGCTGGGAGCACGCAAGAAGCGTCAACCTGGTCTGCTTTTATTTCCAAAAATGCTGGCACTGAAATCCAGGCTCAGGATAATCCACGCTCCCCCCGAGCTGAAGCACGCTCGTGCAGCCTAACAGGGAAGATAAGTTAAAAATGTTGTGAATGCTGTGTGTGTTTGCATGAGTGCCTGTCTGTATGTGAGCGCATGCAGGGCCGGCTTTAGCGCTGGAGGCGCCCGGTGCGAAAACCATTTTTGGCGCCCCCACACCCTATGACCACATCCTCGGATCCTCTCACTACCACCGGGAAAAAGTGCCCCTCATCTCCCCAGTTATAAGTTATTGCTAAACACAGCGCCCCCACCTGAGGTCAGTGCCAACTCTACAGGTCAGCGCCCAGTGCGGCCGCACCTGTCGCACTGCCCTAAAGCCGTCCCTGAGCGCGCACGCATGCGAGTAAGTAAGTATGAGAGTGTACCTGAATGCTGTGGCAATTTCGTGGGCATATCTGGTACCCTTTGGCACATTAGGGGCATTCTTGGATTTTGTTGTCCACACCTTAGTACATTTCTGGGCCCCAGATATAGCCAGTCCTTCTTCAAATTCTGTGTCAACCTTGGTATTTTGGTGCTACACCCTGCGCAAAATGCTGGACCAGGCATATTAAGTACGTCTGAGAGTGTATGTGTAAGTTGTGGCAATATCCCAAGCATATCTGGTACCCTTTGGCACATTAGGGGCATTCTTGGATTTTGTTGTCCACACCTTAGTACATTTCTGGGCCCCAGATATAGCCAGTCCTTCTTCAAATTCTGTGTCAACCTTGGTATTTTGGTGCTACACCCTACTCAAAATGCTGGCCCTACCATTTTGGTGAGCATCTTTGGCATATTGGGGGTATCAATGACATTTTGGTGCAGAATCCGTGGCATAATGCTGGGAATGGTGTATTGGTGTTATTGACACATTGTTGACAGCAGCAAAATGCTTGCCCTGATGTATTACGTTTACGTCCTTTCATCACATCATAGTGCAAATCCCTTGTCAAAATGCTGGTGTGGGCATGTTGCTGGTAATCCTTAATATCTATTTTGTCATCTGCCCCTTATATGAACTTGACACTGGCTTAATAGGGATAAATCAGGGTTTTTTGTCAGCATCTGTGGCATGATGAGACTGTACACTGTTGGCTCTGGCATAATGTTGGCAATCCAGGGAATACTGTGGCCTTCTGTGGCATAGAATGGTGATAAACTGACCTATAAGGGAGTGAAGAATCTATTTGTATGTGGTAGTAGCACATGTGAAAGCTTAATGAAAATTATGAATTAACATATGGGAAACAAACGTAGGGCCATATTATCAAGGAACGGCGATAACATTATCGCCACTTTAGCGGCAGGAAACTGCCGCTAAAGCGGCGATAATGGGCTTGATAATATGCCGCAGAGAATTCCCATAGAAGCCTAGGTTCTGGTGTAAACCTGGGCTTCTAAGGGAATTCTCAAGGGCATATTATCAAGCCCATTATCGCCGTTTTAGTGGCAGTTTCCTGCCGCTAAAGCGGCGATAATGTTATCGCCGTTCCTTGATAATATGGCCCCCCGTTACTTAAAGTGAAAAGGTAGCATTTCAATAAAACATTTTAATGAAAATTATAAATTTGTCTTTGTGGAATCACATTTTTTTTTCAAAAATGAAAACATTTGACAGCAAAATGTGTTCATTTTCATAAGCAATCAAGCTGACGTCTGGAAAAAGAATGATTGAGTTCTCAAAATATATATATAAAGCAAATATGTGAGTGATGATTGGTACCACTGCCTGAAAACCGAGCTAGTGGGATTAGTGTAATCTGCATCCTAATGTACAAGATTTCTGCAAGGTGAGCTGCATCACTGCTAAATGAGCCTGTAAAATGTGTTTTCACTCACTCAATTGCCTGAGAATGTGAAATATGTGTTTTTTTATTTTTCCTAGGAGATTCCCAGTTATAACATACACTTGGACAAGGCAGGACAAAAAGTGACAGGAATTGAAAAATACATGTGTGTGTACGATGGCAAATAATGGGCCACACATTTTGTAAAAATTGATTTAGGGCAGACATTCCTGCAACGCTCATATAAGTGGCAGAATTACTTAGCAATAGAAGTTATACTGCTTGCCTTTTCAGAGACTATGGCTAATTAGCATATTTATATGAAAGGTGTACCGGAAAATGCATCATTTGTTTGCATCATTTCAACCGTTTCTTTGGAGAGAACCCTTTGCGACAGTGGGGCTCGCATGCTTGATGTTCTCGCTGGTTGCAATTTGTGACAGTTATTAAGCCCCACCATTTTCAAAGCTGTCCAGCTGTCATTGGTCACCTGCCAATCTTAAACGCTCCCTTTCGCCCTCTTTTGCAGTATCTTTCTCAAGCCATCTTAACACCTGTTTCTCTCTAGCAGTGCCCTCCGCCTATCTTTCTTTCAGTGCCCCGCTACCTCACATTCCGTTATTTCTGATCATGCCACATAGCTCCAAGGTATTCCCTTTAGGTTGAGCAGCCACTGGGAAGTTGGAAGCTTGCTTCTATGGTCCTCGGGCTGGCATGAGTAGCCCACCCAGGCCAGAGATCTCAGTCTCTCCATGTAAGGTGGGTGTAGCTCATCCAGGCCAGAGATCTCAAGTTGTCCCATGTGAAGTGTGGGTAGCTCTCACTTTCCAGAGAACTCATGCTCTTTTGGGTTGGGTGTGAATAGCTCACCAGATCCAGACGTTCTAAGGCAGTGCCATGCCAGGTGTGAGTAGCTCATCCAGTCCTAATTCTTTCAATGCACTCTGTGAATTGTAGTTTATTTTTTCTTGTTGTAATTGCAGGAGTAAAAGCACACAGGAAAAAAACAGGAATGGATGCTGTTCTCTGAAAAAGGAAGCATAATCAGTGTTTTATGTTCCTTTCCTGGTATGAAAATATGAAACTGTTTTTTTTCATCATGTGCTTTAAAATAGATAAATTACATTCACAGTATTAAAGTACAAACCAGGTAAAATGTCTGTGCGCCGCCAATAACATGTCTTCTGTCGTAAATTCATTATTCTTAGTCCTCTAGCCAGTGCTGCTAGCTGCTTCTCTGGTGCTACTGGTAATTTCTCTTTCTAAGTCCTCTAGGCAGTGCGGCAGCTGCTTCTATGGTTTCAGTGGCAATTCATCATTCTTAATCCTCTAGGCAGTGCCACTAGCTGCTTCTCTGGTCCTGTTGCTAATTCTTCATTTTAAGTCTGTTAAGCAGTGCAGCTAGTGGCTACTCTGGTGCAGTCAGTAATTCCTCATTCTTATTCCTCTAGACAGTGCTGCAGCTGCTTCTCTGGTCCCAGTGGTAATTCCTCATTCTTAGTCCTCTAGCCAATGTTGCTAGCTGCTTCCCTTGGTCCACTGGTAATTCCTCATTCTTAGTCCTCTAGACAGTGCTGCAGCTGCTTCTCTTGTCGCAGTGGTAATTCCTCATTCTAAATCTTCTAGACAGTGCTGCAGCTGCTTCTCTGGTCCCAGTGGTAATTCCTCATGCTAAGTCATTTAGGCTGTGCTGCAGCTGTGTCTCTGTTCGTAAATCAACTACACTTCACTTCAAACCAAAACACATAGGTAAAAGACATTGTCATTTACAACACCAATAGCTCTAACTCTAAAAAATGTGAGACTTATTTCATTGCAAATGCTTGTTGAAGCAGATACCACCCCCTTTGAGGGGATAATAACATTATATAATGGTGTGTTACTGCAATTGCGGCCACAGAGCACTGATACATTCAACACCGACTTCCAAATATGAGGAGGATGCCCCCTTCATCCCCTCCTATTTGGGATTTGGCAGGGGTTGCAAAATCGCTTTTCTGAGTTGGAAAGACTTTTACCACTCGTAAAACCGCCTTTGTACATAGCACAATTTTCTCTGTGTTTGCTAAGCAGCTTTTTTTTTTAATTCCCAGGCTTTGCAATATTAAGAGTATTATACGTGAGCCAAAAAACACCTTAGATTTCTCCTGAGATCTACCAGAATTTCCCCTCTAACACTGTCCGAGGCCTGCCTTCCCTTCCTTTCCCCCTTTGTTCTCTTTGGTGTCATTATCCTCCCGCATTGCTAACGCCTCTTTATTAACATATTGACGCTCACTCAAGAGACCATCTATAAAGATACAGTACAGGCGCACATGATGAAGTTGAGTTTTTGGAAAAGTTTCAATGCACCTTATTTCAATAGCAGCATTTACTGAGTGTATTTCAGTGTTCTGGGCACCTTGCCTTTTAATTCCAGCCCATTGAACTTCAATCACATTGTTTTTGCTGCAATGCAGTGAGAGGCGATTCGCAACATGTTTTATGTAAACGCCATAAACCCATTTCTATTTTATTATCCACCACTGGGCATTTCTCTGGTGAAGATCTTTTGTATTTTTCATTCGGTTGTCTAATAATGGCATTATCATCTTTCTCTCGTATTGACACATGCTGTGGTTATAATTATTTTTGAGCCCCTTCAGGGAAGCGCTTCCCTTCTGGAGGATGGGTACTCTCGGGCCACATTTCCGAAGCAGAGTCACTGATGCTTGAAAGTTTCTTTATGATGAAGGTCTTGTCAGAGACAGAGCTGCTTAATGCAGCACCCTTAAGGGAAACCACTGAGCTGACAAAGATGCTCAGAGTACCGTGTTTGCTAAACCTACATACGTGAATGCATACATAATTGCAACTCAGTGGCTAAAACTGAAAAAAGAAAGGAAGACAAGGAATAAAGTCAAAGAAGAACGACATAATCGTCAGCAAAAAGAAGAGAAGAAACTGTTTAATCAGCTTTCTAAGAAAACTCATTTCAAAACGAGCAAATGCTCATTCCTGTGAAAAGCGGCAAATGAGTCACGAAAGGAAACCGACAAAATCACATGACTAGAGGGAGAGAATGAAGTAGAAAAGGGCCTGCAGATTTTGAAAGACGGCAAATATATGTGCGAAGGAAAAGGATGCACAGCTGGCTGCAGACTGCTTAGAAATCTACTGGCATCTGGCCACAACCACCAGAAAATAAAGGATTGCAAAGGAAATGTCGGTACAACGTATTGAGGTGCGTGAGTATGCACTAATGCTCTGGACACCACAGGCACATCACAGCTGAGTGCATCATTATCAAACTGATAGGACCCTAAGCAGGTTGGGGCAGATTTACAAGCCCCTTCCACCACTTTTGCATCACTTTCCCCATGTTAAAAGTGACGCAAAAGTGGCGCAAGGGGCTTGTAAATCTGCCCCGTAGTGTTTGGAATGAAGACTTTATTGTGACATAAAAGCTGTACTTCCTTCCCTTATTCATTTTTCTGAACTGTCTTATATGCTTTTCTTCCAATTAACTCAACAATCTGCAAGCTCAGTGGAGATGCTCCACATTTTAACAAGCAATACTTACCTACAGGGCTTAGGCTTTATTAAGGGCTGGCTCACTTAAAGTTCATCTCAATACATAGGTGAGAGTATCCTCCTTGTACCAGGCCACTAGATGGCTAGTTGTTGGTGGCAGCTAAGTGTAGTTCCACTGGCATTTTACCTGCTTCCCTGGTGAATAGATTAACCACCTGACGGCCCCACCCCCTAAATAACTTGATCATTGACGTGTACTGAGTGTGTTTGACATATTGTGTTTCACATTTAGGGGAACCAGGATATGTGAACATGAAGGGTGATGTGTCTGTGAATTCCAGACATGGTGGTGCTGAAGCGAGGAGCCTCAGTAAAATTATAGGTTGAGGAGGGAATAGTATCATCTAGTCTAGGAGAATTCCTCACTGTTAGTTCTACCGACATTTGGCTTTGAATGACATTAACGCGGAGCTGTACAACATGAAGTATCTTCACGATCAAAATATTATTTCAGTCAATGATCTGAATTTATATGTTAAATGGTTTTATTAATCAATCTTTTTCATGTTTCATCTTTATTGAAATCAGCATATTAAGTTAATCAATATTGTTCATTGACTTACTCCTAATCAAATTATTTCATCAAAGCCATTAAATGCATGGGGAAGACCAATGTCAGTCAGAACTGCTGAAGAGTTCTCAATCAGATTGAGAGAGTGAGAACATAAGCATGAAGCTTCTGCATTCAAATCAAATATCAAAAGCAGAACTTCTCATAAAGAGAGGTTCAAGAAATTCAGTAGAGTCTCGGCGCAATGCAGAGCAAGGGTCTGTAGTGTGACAGGAAAAAATAAATCTCAGATCTGAGGCTACTCTAGGAACGCGGAATAATCTAGACATCACATTTTATCATTGTTGCCATTTGCGGGGTCTTCTTTCCTCAGCCAGCCAATCAACTTTTGAGGCTTTTCACGGAAACAGGCGCACTCCTCGTCTTCTCACCAGGCGTCTAAAAGCTCTACACACTGTAATTATAAATTTATCAACTAGCAAGGTCCTGTTTAAACTTTTTGGCAGTTGTTTTCCAAGTCAAACTACTTTCCCATGAGGTAAACTTCATCTCTATCATTTCAAACAGAATTTTATAGACACATTTAACAGCGATCATTGTGTAAATAGAAACATTAGCTGAATTACATTAATATCTAAGCAACTTATTAATCATTAAAAAGAATGCATGTCCATGGGAAGGTCAGGACACTAATATTTTCTTTTGTGTACTTTCAGCATTTTCAGTCAGGTCAATATGTCAAAGGAAAATGCAACTGCATCAATTATTTAGGCCTAGCAGTTCAGTATAACCGTGTACTTCATTCTGCATTTTTAAATGCACTCATAATTGTTTTTCACAACTTTGGCTATTCAAATATATATATATATATATATATATTCACTGATAAAACCTAAGGTTACAAGGACGTTATAGTTAGGCTCAGATTTCACATTCACAAAATGAGAGAAATTCAGCAACTCGCACCACCGTAATGCACTGCTTATGACCTCACATATTATATCTATCATGAGATGGTCAGTGACAACACTGATGACAGCACTTGCCATAGGCAGAAGGCACATCCTTGAACTATTATATACCTCCCTGCCAAATTTGGTGTAAGTCTGTTCTGCAGTTCTGGCTGCAGGTGTAGCTAAAGTTTTCTATGGAAATTAACATTAAAAAATACACCCTTAATTCACGGCCCAAATTCCCAGTCCCCACTGCACAGATCACCCCCAAACTTTCTATGACAACCAGAAAATTTCATGAAGATTGATCAAACGATACCAAAGTTAAAGGCAAGTCAAAAATGCTTTTCCTGTGGAAACTAGTTCCTAACTATAACTACCTACTGGCGACCGCCAGTAGGTAAAAAAAAAAAATTAAATAATAATAAAAAAATTGCTATATCTACATTATTTTCTTAATATTCTCTTTATTTTTATTAAATGCAACATTTTGCAAAAATGACCCTCTCTGCAGGGTCACCCCCAAACATTTTGCCTTCCTCCTCCACTTTGTCTGACCTTATTTATGTTGGCTTTAGGACTCTGCGCACTTTGCCACTTCTAACCAGTGCTAAACTGCATGTGCTCTCTCCCATACACATGGTAATACTGGCTCATACCCATTTGGCATATTTAATTTTCTTATAAGTCCCTAGTAATGTGCACTACATGTGCCCAAGGCTTGTAAATTAAATGGTACTAGTGGGCCTGCAGCACTGACTACGCCACACACATAAGTAGCCTTCTAACCAAGTTTCAGGCCTGCCATTGCAGAGTCTGTGTGAGCAGTTCAGATTGCCATGTTGACCTTTTGCAAGGCGCAAACATTCAATTTTTATACATATAAGTCACACTAAGGTAAGCTCTAGGCAACCCAGCGGGCATGGTGCAATGTATTTAAAAGGCAGGACATATACATTTATGTTTTGCATGTCCTAGCAGTGAAAAACTCTCAAAGTCGTTTTTCACTACAGCACAGACCATCTCTCCAACAGTATAACATTGGGATTACGTTAATACATTTTATAAGTGTAATTTCAAATTGGGAAGAGATAAAACCCCCAAGTCTGGTTCTCTGGAATCATAATTTAAAATCACAATATATGGTGAAGTCAAATTTTGAATTGCAATTCTGAAAATGCCATTTTTTAAAAGTTGCCATTTTCTTACTTTAGCTGTTTGATGCCTGCTGTCTGTCTCTGATCACATGTCTGGGGTGGTTAACAGTTGAGCTTTGTGTATTGCTCTTAGACAGACACACACAATGGGAGCTTAGGTGTGATTAAAGAAGCCATCCTGGCAGGATGTGTAAATATGAAGGAATTTGGAGGAAAACAAGCATTTGCAATGCAATCAGTCTGGCCTTTGGGACCTTATATGTATTTAGTTATGCAGCACATTAGCCTGGGTGCTGAAACATCTACTGTTCTTTAACATGGAGGGAAAGTAAGCCCCAAACTGCGTGACACACCAGATATGGGAACACACAGAGAGAAATATTGCCTTTCAGCGGGGAAATGGTATAGTCCAAAGCTCTGTTTTTAATATAAAATCAGGGCCTTCTGTGGTCATATCACTGAAAATACAAGGTTTGAAAAAAATATTATTGCCTATGGGTGCTTGTGGAAGACAATTACTATGAAATGGAATCTAGAAAATGCTAAAGTGATTCTGGCATGTTACTGACCTCTGCTGGTTGTTTTCTATTAAGAACGTTAAATAGAAGCAGTTGCCTGAAAAAGAAAAAAAAAGAAAGTCTCTCAGCAGAAAGCAATTCCGGTATTTTACTGACCTCTGCTGGTCGTTTTCTATCAAGACAGTTAAATAGAGGCAGTTGAACAGAAAAAAAAGTCCCTAAGCGGAAGCAGACAAGTTCTAGGGCTGATCTCCAGAGCCCAAACAAGTACATATACATATAAGTATATAATAAGTATATACTAAAGTATACACAAGAGGTCTCGAATGCTCAACCTAAAAATTAAGTTAGTATCCTCAGATTAATTTGTGGGAGAAGTGCAGTTCATCAAATAGAATATAATATGGACGATGAGTGGCCTCAATTAAATTTAGAAAAGCTCCAACATTCCCATTAAAATTAAAATTTTCCTTTTTTTTAAAATTGTTTGTGAATTAGGTAAAATAGTTCATCATTTGTTTATTTCTTTGATGAATTCATGTTTTTATATTTTCTGTGTATTGTCCTGAAGTTCTAATTTATCAACAATGATTAGGATAGGGTCCCCGGCTTCCAGTAATGCCTCAGTAGGGGTCCCTGGATTCCAAAAATGATTCAATGGTGGGCCCCGGGTTCCAGTAGTGATTAAATGGGGGTCCACAGACGTCAAAAGGCAATGAACCATAGAGAGAGAACCTGCACACTGATTAGCTTTCTTTTTCTTGGATTTCTTGTTTTAGAGCAATGAATAGATAATATTACCACCACAAAGTTCATTATATGCAGTGGTTAATTTATAAAAGAATGAATGCCAGTACCCAAAGTTTTGCTCAGAAGCCGGCAGCCGGCTCTATTACATGTTCAGCACCCCAAACACCAAGGCTGTCCAGTCTGAAATCCATCTCACACCTCTTTAATTGTCTACCAGACACTCCCTGCCCATTTACATCACTCTTGCTGGTTCCTGCTTTTTAGGTCTCGCCTACGCAGCGTGCAAGTGCTGCTTTGGGGTGACCTCTTGGAATCAAGCCGTACTTTTTTGGAAACTCGTGCATGTACTGCACTGTTTCCACTGAGCCCTCATGCGTGTACGGCGTTTATCTTGCGGGAGCGAGCAGCGGCGCCATCTGTTTGCAATTATCACGCCCGCCGCTGCTCGCTCCCGTATGGACTGAGCCTGGAAGCCGCTCCCCCGTTCATAACCGTGGCGTTTCTGGCCACAGAGTGCACGTTGCTTTAACTTTCGCGGCTGCGGGCCGTGCTTGTCTTTCAGCGCTTGTTAGTATTTGGTTGCGTTCAGATGCATGCCAAGGATCAGCCTTGGGTATTAAAATGAACAAATGCAAGTAATGGTACACAACAGGGCGGCGATGAGTCTAGATTACAGAAACTAGGGCTGCAGAGAATTCAAATCATACTGAGGAACTGCACCGTTTTTGTGAACTTGGAAAGCTTGTGAACTTTGCCTAGCTTGTCCTACGGGCGAAGTTTCTGAAATAAGTCCTTGCATGGGAAGTTATAAAAATAGTTCTTTGCTGAAGTTTATCTCCCGCAAACCCTATTTTAAGCGGTTTTGTCAACCTTTATTTCCTTTCAATTTACCGAACCTGATGAAATGTACGGATGTGAGGTCTTGGAATTTCGCCCCCTGTTGAAATCCGGAGGTGATAGGGAGGGACGTGGGGTAGAAACATCTAATTGGATCACTAAATTTCTTTTTTTACATAATTAAATAAAAAAAAACCACCCCAATCAGACCAGCCTGCACCAGAACTGTGCAACGATTTTGAGGTGCTATCTAGCGTTCTAATAAGGGATGTCTTCGATTTTTCACACCCTGCAGATGGTGTGTTTTTTATTATTTTTCTGGGAGGTTTTTAAGGAAGCCCGAGTTTTAGTGTAGATGTTAAGGTCATCCTGATGCACATTGGAGCTCTTTGTGACTCCGTCAGGATTATGAACCGCTAGATGATACAGTGCTCTATGAACTGCGAAAACAAGATCAGAGCCTTACGTTCCCAGCTTTTCTAGCGTAGTGTGATCCTCGGGAAATCGCTAAATTCCCACGTGCTTCCGTTAACTTCTCTCCTCAAACGTATGAGCGCCTGTGGTGGAATCTACTACCAAAAAAATTGTGTTTAACCGCTATACTACTCATAGATTTAGGCAGGGCAGAGCAATTTAAATGTAAAAGAATGCACCGAAGAGCTTTAGAGGCGGTGAGAAGTGAGAACTGAAACTTAAGAGGGAGAGAAGCAGAAGAAAGTGGGGGAGGGGCTGGCGAAGAGGTGGTAATGGCTGGAAACAGGAGGGCGTGAGAAGTCACCGAAGCCACGGATGGGGCTTTAGGCGCTCTGCACACTGGATGCAGGAAGGCCGTGCTAGCGCTCTTGACAACGAGAACTTTGAAGCTCTAGTGGTCTAGACATCTTTGCATATTACTAGTGGCCTTGGCATCGCTGTGAACTGTGAAACACTAGTGACACTGTCTTTTTATGAACTGTGAAATGCTAGAGCAGCTGGACCCCAAACTGGGAAGTACTGTTGCCCGGAAATCGTAAATTTCAAGACCCTGGTGGTCCTGCCATTGTAAACTGTGACATGCGAGTGTTTCAGACGGCGTGAACCTAGAAACGCTTTGTAGCGGTCTAGTTGTTGCGTGAGCTGACGACCCCAGGAAGCACACACACACTATGTATCCCTCTCTGGCCAGGCATGGCCAGAGAGACTATAAATAAAAGGTCGGAGGTCGCTCGGGACCTTCCGGCCCAGACCAGTACACCTGCCTCATGTGTATTATTTACCCCACTGTATTCCCCACGTGGCACGCACCCTGGTAGGCCTCATCACGCTGCAGCGCCCTCACACACGGGCAACTCTACACGCTTGATTCATGGTATGCACGTCATGAGCAGAGAGACCCTAGCGGCCTGGAGTCGGCTGAATTGCCAAACGATGGTAGACTCGGCAGTGGATTAAAACCCAGGAAATGTACAGCGCTAGTGGCTCGAGCCGTGTCAGTAGTCGACAACAGTGGCTCGGACGCTGCTCGTGGCTGGAGTCCTGGAAATTACACGTCATCTACAGACAGTGACCCCGGGCGCAAACATGGAGCCCGCGACGCAGCAGAGGAGTCGTGGGCAATCCACCACCTTAACAGGCACCGGCTTCATCCACAACACAACAGCATCACAGTTTAGCGTTACCCCACAACTACTGCACCGTAGTCTTTGTGTAGCCCAAAGACATCGGGGCTTTACCCACACTACAGTGATGGCATCCAGACTTTTCCCTCACAACACCAATAAAATCCAGACTCATCCCAATGCACTCCAATTGCATCTGCACTTTTACCACACTACACCAACAGCATAGGGAATTTCCCCAAACCGCAGTGACAGCATCCAGATTTTCCCCACTCCACACCTGTAGAATCATTTATTTCCCTCACTCCACAGCAATAGTTCCCCATTCCACACCTGTAGAATCTTTTCTTTTCTCACTCTAATCCAATAATAGCATTCTGCATTTCCCCATGCTACAGTGATAGCATCCGGTCGGAAACTGCGTGCGCCGAGCCGAGCCCCCTTCTGCCCATCACCCTCCTTTTTTGGGTGTCCCTCGGGTGCCTGTACATAGCTCATTAACTTTATGCTGGTTCATGGGTCTGAGTGTCGCGACGAGGAAGCCCGGGCCGTTCTCCATGCCTGAAATTCACTACCTGAGCTCCATCTGCCGGGGGTACTTTAAGGTGAGTCAGCAAGGGGGACGCTCACGTGTACATGGGGCAAGATCACACTGTGCATCATGGACTGCTGATCCAGGGCATCGGGGGGCCACCAAAAGACCAGCTCAGAAGTGTGTGAGTGTGATGTGAGCCACAGGAACTGTGTGTGAGACAGAAGAGCATCAAGGTAGGGGGGAGACCAAGGTAAGAGACAGAGTGGTAGAGAGACCCGAGGGCAGAGAAAGAAGTAAATGAAATGCATTGATTTAAATTTCACAAGAGTGCTATAGTGATAGTGGTCTTTGGCACACCTATAGTTCAGATTACCACAAACAACGCAAAGTGCTGCTGTATGTTGTTGTGTTAATACCACGCCCTATAAATACTGGTGCTGCAGCGTGCAGTAGGTGCCGCATGGAGTATTACCACATTACTTGGAGCTCCGCATCTTCAAAGAAAGGATAACAATATAGTGTTTTTCCATGTGCAAATTCAGCCAAGACTACCCAGTTCTACCTGGTGAAAAACATGTGTGCACACCCGCAGTGATCTTGGAATCCTCATGCGGGCACAAACAGTCTACACCTCACTTGGGATTCTGCAGCTCTTTGAAGGAGGGACAACATTTTTAATATGTGGTGAGGTTACTTGGGTCCAGGTTACAACAGTTACAAAAAGACACCCTGACAGTCTTGCACTCCAGATGTTGAGGTACAACATGACAATGCTGTGCGAAAACTTGAACCATCCTGAGTAACATTTGATTCTGAGGTGTTTGGAAATTTCCAACCTCTCCACAAACCCCTGTTTGTGCACAGGTCAGAATTCTGAGATGGGTCCTGTTGACCACACCCGGTAATTAGTAGATGCATCAAAAAACCTCACACATCATTAAATATTGGCAGGTCAAACCTGACGAAATTTAGCAGGGGAAAAGTGTACGGTATTTACTGTACAATTCAGATTTTGGTGCCTTCAGCACCAAAATAGGCATGTTATTCCGCAGACATCTCATGATAGTTAACAAAGCCAATAGCTCTATCTAAACACTTATAACGCCCCAAAGGCGAGACCTATTGGCTATGCCAATGCTTGTTCCTTTTGTGACAGGTTTCTATCTGTCTATTTCTCCTTTTTTCCCCTTTATTTGTTTTCCCACTCTTGCTCGCTGCAAAAGTCCCAGCAGAAAAATAAGTGCCAGTCTGCAAAAATGTGTGCCGGAGGGCCCCACCGAGTACCACCGGCTCAAATTAAGTACTGATCATATCTGCTTATTTCCCTGCCTTCACTATGACAGCAGACCCTACTTTCACTCATATGCATCTTGGTCTTTACATTACTGCTACTCCTCTGTTCCTTTTTTGTGCATTTCGGATTTTCTTACTACTAAAGCTAACAAAAACAGCAGCCACAATCAGTGAAGGCTGGCGAACTTACAAAGTGGTAGATATAAATACTTTTATAAGAGCTCAACTGAAAAAGTGAGCACAGTGGGAAAGCGCGATTGCTTTTAGAAAGCAGGGCTTAATGTCTGTTTTTTAGCACATTTTTCACATTAATTGAATTCATTTCAGAGGTTATGGAGAGGCATTAATGAAATATTCCACTGAGTTTGTGGTGTGCCAGGCAAGCATTCTCCTCCTCAGGTGTTAATAGGACCTGCTCTCCCCAAGAATATCTTTGAAAGCATTGTGTCAAAACTGTGGATTTTTCAGCATTATTTCCCTAAAAATTGGCTAAAGAAGTTTATATATTTCATACACTTAATAAGCATTTTAATATGGCCTACAGTTTATCGAAGAGGACACTGCATCTTTCTTCATTTCATGTTTCCATCGTGGCCCCTCCAAGTACATTCACAGTCATATATTATGCTACTGGCAGGTGTGTAAATATCAAAAGTTATTTATATCATTAAATGTTTTCCTATATAAATCACAAAACGCCTTTCCTCGTGTAATGGAACTGTCATAGCAGTAAGAACTCTGGCCTCCTGAACTCTGCATGATTTACCTCTCACTTATCTCCTTAAAATGTCATTCTGAGGCCTGGTTGGACGCCAGTCACGGGGTGCGTCTGAGCTCAGAGCTCCCTGTTTGCTCACTGCTCCCAGCCAGATCCCGAACGCGAAGAAATCCCCATCAGCAATCTTTAATTCTAGCGGTCTCTAGGCACGCGGTGCTTCCAGCGAAGGGACTGGCGCGCCCCTGCAGTGTGCAGAGCCATCCTTGGGTTAGGGCGCTTGCAGGCCTTGCATGTGTGAAGCCGCTAGTGGGTGATTGCGAGGCTTCCCCTGGAGGGTGGACGCCCTTGTAATTCGGCTCCGTGGGTCTGCTGGGCCCTGGCAGATCTGGCCACACATGGCCACCATTTTAGTTTTTCCCATGCCTGAAGCAGCCCCAGCAGTGAACCTCCGTATCTTGCTTTGCGACACCTGCATTGGAGGCTTCTGTGATCTGGGCCCAGCTCTGTCCTTATGGGGTAGGATGGCTTTGCACCCCACTCGAGGCACCCTTGACCCTATGTGCATCATGGACAAACGCTTTGTGCATCATAGACAAACCCTGTGTGGATCATGGACAAAAATAAGCGTTCTCGTTTTACTCTTCTGTACTTCATTCACACTTCAGAACTTGTGCTGGCTGCAATCCAGCTGGTTGTGGCCCTGGGTAACTAGTATTTCCTACCTACTCTACGTAATTAATAGTTGATCATCCCCAGTCATTTTAGAAATCAATCCCCCATCTGTAGCCGCTCGCATACAACAGTTGCATTCCTTCCGGAGGTCCTGATGGATACAGTGTTCCATACCGCTATTTATCATCTGAATGTTGGATCGATCGGTGCAGCAGGTCGGCGCTGCCTGGGAAGCTTTTAATTGCATTAGTGGAGTGACGATTTCACGTAGGCCGTGCTCTTGCAGTTTCGCGGGGTCCAGCTGCGCAAACTAGAGTCCATTTTGTGGGTCAAATGATACACTAGCAGACATAAATAGACACCTTCTGCTGTTTCGGAAGTAAGAGAGATAAGATTTGGGTTGCCCGAATTACTGCAGAACCTGGACTCAAGGAATGTGAATAAACAAAGTGTTCTCTAGAGGGAAAGATTAAACCTGTCGTACAATAATAGTGCACTTATGATTGGAAATGCAACCTAATTTGCTTCAATATTTTAGTTCCACACGTTTATATGACAATTCAATAAATATGCGTTTCCAAGATATTAGATATGTGTAAATGTACAGATGTAGTCGAAAAAAATATGATAAAAAACTTTAAAGGATTCAGTCAAACATCCAAATATTGTCAGTGTAACACACTTTTTGTACGTGTTGGTCATTTCAAACAATACGTCTAGTGTCAACTTATACTACTTGTTGATAGTAGACCCCAAGATAGTTCACCTCATTAGTGCAAGGATGTGGCAAGGTACACCCATGGTATTTAGTCATGCCTTTCTGTCCTCCTATGATTGTAATGTTTTTCCTTATGGTGAACTTCTCTAAGGAAAGCTCCACGGGTTTCGGCCTACTCGCTCAAGACCTCCTCAGGACACAATCAGGTTGTGTGTAACCATTGCTGCAGAGTAAGCATATATACATATCTTAGAAAATTATCGACTATATCTGTGCAAATAAAAAAACAAACAGATTCACACACTGTGCAGATACCAATCGCCAACACCACGTGGATCTAAAAAAGGGTTGCTGGTGAGTGAAGAGTGAAGGGGATTGAACCAGGGTAACTTGAGGATGCGAGCATGCTAACCCTGGGAGGCAACCCAAACATCTAACACACTGCTGGACTCTAGTAGTGGGATTCTAAAATAGGTCATAAAAACCGTTGGGCTCTCAGAGGTTAAAGAGCAAAATTTGTTTCGCAAAGTTCAACTAAATTAGTGGACCAAGTCCACAGGCTTTCCAAGGATTGAAACAGCATAGTTTACGAAGTGGCAAGTCCTGCATGACACTCTGCCAGTTTTCCCCGAGCGCTTGACGCCGGAGACTTCAAGGATGCTTGTTTGCTCCTTAAGAGACCTTATCCAATGAAAGTGCTCTAAATACAAGAAAGCCCTTTGTGACTTCTTTTTTTAATCTTGGATCTTCATATTTTGAGGAAAGAGAACTATCCTCTACGTGTTTTCTACATATAACTGGGTCCACTGTGCCCTGCAAATAAGGTATCAATTGAAATGACACAGAGGTGAGGTGATTATCTTCATCCCTCTCAGCAATAAAATTCTTTATAAGGCTCTACATTTTTTGGTTCTTAGTCCTGATGAAGAACCCACGGTTATGTCCATCAGATGCACACATTTTCAAAGGAGTCGAAACGTTGACACTCACTGTACAAGCGTTGTTGCCCAAACCGACCAATTTTTTTTTTTTTAGAGAGTTTTACATAGAGCAAACTAGACCAGAAGATATCGGGTATCAGAGCGCTTTACATAGCGACAGTTTTGTTACACAAGGACACATTCATTATTGTTAGACACGTGGAGATTCAGGGGGATATTCACAAGGAATTATCTCTGATCTATCTAGAGTTCAAAAGATCTTTATTAGAGAAATGAAGGTGTCAATACATAAGAAAAACTAAAGCATAACAGCAATATAATAAATAAATAAACATGTCTGTGGAGATAAACATGAAGTTAAGAGATAACAAATAAATGAGGCTATATAACAGAAATCAGTACTGGAAATAATATGCAGTAAAATAAATCATGGAAAATGCAAAGGAACAAAAAAGGTCAATCAGGGAGGTTTGGGGACCTCCTGCTGAAAGGGAGGCAAATGAGACGAGCGCTTAGCGCAAATATCAAGGTACAAAGTCACAGGTAACCAAAGGTCATGTCGTTTTTTAGCCAGATTAAGGGAATAGGTAAAAACGGTATCTAGCCTGTGATTATGGCATACGTTGTACCACCATGCTCTAAAAGAGATATTAGCAGAGTTTTTCCAATTCACAGTAATTTGCTGGAATGCAACAGCTAGTAATAAATCAACAATCTGCACATTAATATCAACATCTGCCCAGCAGGAAGAGAGACTTCCTAAAAAGACATTGACAAAAGAAAAGGGAGATGTAGTGTGAAATATGGCATTAATTTGGGCCCAAACTTGTTTCCAAAAATTATGCACAGCAGTACATGAAAAAAGCATGTGAAAAAGAGTAGCTTTGGGAGTCGAGCAGGACCAACAGTGGTCAGGAATTAAAGGAAACCTTTTATTCAACAAATGGGGTGAAAAAAGAAGTCTGTTGTAAATAAAAAAAAGGGTTTGCGTAAGGGAGGCAGCCCGGGATGATTTGCGAAGTTTGGTCCACACTTTATCCCAAAAAGAGGTGGGCCAAGAGATATCAAGATCAGACTCCCACTGCTCCTCTACCGTGGATTTTGGCCTGGGGGAGAGAGTCATGTGTAATGAGCGATAAATTAATGAGGCAGTATTAGAAGTGCGAAGCAAGGAGTGAAGGCGCAGAGTGGGGTTGGACAGATCGGGCTGGGTGAGAGAGTTGGAAAGTTGGGTATAGGTGGACATTACTGCATTCTTGAGCGTGAGGTACTTACGGGCAAAGGAGGAGGGGAGGTTGAAGTTCTGGCAGAGAACAGAGAAAGGCAAGAAATCAGAGCCAGAAAAGAGGTGGGATACCCAGATCAGTCCTTTTTGTCTCCAAGATTTCCAATAAAAGGGCTTGTGATTAATGAGGATGCTATTGTTGTGCCAAATGGTGGTACTGAGAAATTCGGCTACAGAAGAAGGACGGCTCGGGGAAGTGGAAAGAAGAAGTTTGGTGGTGAACTTGTGAATAGGAGTGGAAGAGAGCTGGGGTTTTCGAGAAAATGAGAGATATTCAGCGAAAGTAAAGGGGGATAAAGAAAGACGCTCAATATCAAGCCACAGAGGGGGAGATTCAACAGGATCTCGCAACCAGAGGGAGGCTTGTCGTAGAAGGAAAGCTTTGTGATAAGAGGGAAAATCTGGATAATTGACCCCACCCTCTGACTTGGGAAGTCGCAGTCTGTGCAGGGACATACGCGCTTTTTTGCCGGACCAGAGGAAAGAAGAAAGAATAGTATTGATTTTCTTAAAAAATTTAGCTGGAATAGGAATTGGGATGTTGGAAATGGTATAAAGAACTATTGGGGAGAGCATCATCTTAATCGTGTCAAGACGACCCCACCAGGAAAGGTAAAGTGGGTGCCATCTAGAAGTAAGGTCAGACAGTCTCTGGGTACATTTACTAAGGCACAGTGAGACAGTGTCTGAAAGGGAGGGGGTAATATGCAAACCAAGATATTTGATGTGCGAGGCATTCCAAGTGAAGTTGGACGTCACGTAACCAAATCAGATTTGAAAGTGAATTTTGTGAGGGGTAAAATTTCACATTTGTCATTATTCAACTTATAACCGGAAATTTGGGAGTACTCACGAACTACAGTTAGAAATGCAGGAATGGAGATGGTAGGATTGGAAATAAAGAGAAGAATGTCATCTGCGTAGGCAGCAAGTTTAATGTTTGTTTGAGAACAGTGGAATCCGTGTAGGTTAGGATTTTGGCGAAGTTTTGAGAGGAAGGGTTCTAGGGCCAGATTAAAAAGGAAAGGGGAAAAGGGGCAGCCCTGACGAACTCCTCTACCTAAATTGAAGAAAGAAGAGATTAGGCCATTCGCACAAACCGCCGCTCTGGGATTAGAATAAAGGAAAGAAACAAAGGAAAGAAAATTAGGACCAAACCCGAACCATCTGAGGGCGGAAAAAAGAAAAGTCCACTCTACTCTGTCAAACGCCTTTTCCGCGTCCAGAGCAATTGCTGCCAATGAATCTTGGAATCGTGAGGATTTGGACAGGACATTGAACAGAAGTCTGGTGTTGTCTGTGATGAAACGACCTTTAACAAATCCCGATTGCTCTGGGCCCAATAAATCAGGAAGAAAGGGGTCTAGTCTCATGGCGAGGGATTTAGCGTATATCTTGTAATCAATATTGACTAAAGAGATTGGTCTATAATTCTTGCAATACTGGGTATCTTTTCCTTCTTTGGGTATTATGCAGATGTGGGCGTCTGAGAAAGTGCCAGAAGAAGTACCACTAAGGACAAAAGAATCTATAAGAGAGTGTAATCTGGGTAGTAATAATTTAGAAAATTGCAAATAAAACTCGACGGTAAATCCATCCGGACCCGGGGTCTTATCCTTCTTAAGTGATTGAAGCGCACTGTGCAGGTCGGAACTGGAGATGGGCGTTTCAAGAGTGGATAAGTCAACAGGAAAATTGGGGGGAGCCTGAATGCTGGAGAAGAAGTTGGCCAGGGATTGAGGAGTAGGGTGAGTTTCAGAAGAGTAAAGCGTAGCATAGAAGCGAGAAAATTCTTCTAAAATATCAGCATCTGTGTGTTTTAAAACAGAATTAGCATCAAAAACAGACTCAATATTCAGTTTGTGTTGCTTAACCTTTAAATAATTGGCTAAAACCTTCCCCGCTCTGTTCTTACCCCCATAAAATTTTGAACTAGATTTTAACAGATATAACGAAGTATCATCAGTGGATTGTTTGTTAAACTGCATCTTAGCTTCAATAAGAGTAGTCAAACTTTCCTGCGAATGGGAAGTATAAAAGGAGTGCTCCAGTTTTTTAATCGTAAGGAGGAGATCGCTGGTGCGCTTGCGCGCGGTTTTACGCTTTTTAGCCACAAAATCAATGATGAACCCCCTGGCTGCAGCTTTATAAGCGTCCCAAATAACATGCTTGAGGATATCGGGCGTATCATTGATGGCGAAAAATTCTGTGGTAAATTCAGCAAAGGAGGTAGTGAATTTGGGATCGAGAAGGAAAGTATTATTAAAGCGCCAGCGCTTTGGCCCAGTGGCCTTGGGTAAAACATCAATGTTAACTAAAACAGGGGCATGATCAGAGAACAAAATGGGGCCGATATCGGCGTGAGTTAGGGACTGAGATATATGATGGGAAAGAAAAATATAGTCAATGCGTGACTGGGATTGGTGAGATGGGGAGTAAAAAGTAAACTCTTTAGTAGTAGGATTGCATAAACGCCAGGCATCAACGAGTTTGTGCTGGGAGACTGCTTGAACAAATAATTTGTGAGACCTATTAGGGACATAGGATACTTTGGAATGCCTATCCAAAAAGGGGTCATGGGGTAAGTTGCAATCTCCTGCCATAATGAAATTATCGTCAATGTATTCAGAAATACGGGAAGCCATTGTGCGCCAAAAGGTGGGGTCACCACCAGTAGGTGCGTAAATGTTGAAAAGGGAGATGGGAATACCCTTCGAGGAAAGTTTGACATGCAACCATCTGCCCTCAGGGTCTGCCTCAGAAGACAAAAGAGAGTGAGAGATAGATTTACGGACTAACACAGCCACACCATTTCTTTTACCATCCCCAGGGGCAGAGAGAACATCACCAACCCAACCCCTCTTGAGCTTAGCAGCTTCAACATCAGACAAATGTGTTTCTTGCAAGAAGGCAATATCTACATTCAGTTTGGCTAGATGAGAAAGAATTTTTTGCCTCTTAATGGGAGAACGAAGACCTTTAACATTCCAGTATATAATACGCACTGACATTAAAGATTATTAAAAGAATAGTACAAAGAAGAAATAAAACATTGAGAGAAAGCCTCGTGAAAAGTAAAAGGCGTAGGAAAAGGAAGAGATAAAAAGAATATAGAAAAGACGAAATGGACAAAAGCAGGAAGAGGAAGAGAAGACTGAGAAATACCATAAAGATAGAGGAAAACCAAAGTGTTACTAAGATCAGTGAAACGACAAGATAAAGTCCGGAGATAGTGATAATAAAAAGTCCAATGAAAGAGAAAACAGATCATGCGCCAAGAAACCAGTGAAAAAACAAGATGAGAGAGAGAGAGAACGGCCAAAAGGAAAGGAAAATAAATATAGGTCGTAGGAGAGGTGAAGTGACAAGGGAATGAAGTGTATAATGAGAATGAAATATGACCGGGGAATCCAATGAAAGGTAAGAAGAAAAGTGGAAAGAGAGAGAGAAGAGGAAAAAGGTCGCAAAAAAAGTAATGACACTAATAAATTTGAAGGCATGAAGGGAAAAATCGAGGTCAATAGAAGTAGAACAAAAACAGATATGTCATAAAGGATATGAGGAATACTTACAAGGGGTAAATTGGGAGAGGTACGGTCAGGAACAGGAACATAGAAAAACGTACGTGGAGACGAGGGGAGGGAGGTAGGACCAACTGGAGAAGGCAGGACACTCGGGGTCAGAGAGACGTCCAACCAGAGGAACAAGGCGGGGCTTAGAACATTGAACTGCGAGGGAAGAAAAATAACAAGGTTAGGCAGCGGCAAACGACAAAGACAATTGACAAGCAAAGAATAGGGCGGACCAAGAAACTATGACATAAATAACAAACATTTTGTAAAAAATATAAACTCATCAAGAACATACATAAGTCAAAGAACATGTGAGTTAGAAAAATCAGCAACAACTGAGAACTAGAACAGCATAATAGAACTGCAGAAAGAGTCACGGTGAGGGAGAAGAGGAAGGCCCAGAGAGCTCCATGTCAGACTGGCTGCAAGAGTTCAGGAAACTTCGAAGTCGCGTAGGCTCCTCATATGTCGTAGTTTTATTGTTGTAGGTGACTTTGAATAAGCACGGGTGGAAAAGACCGTATCGGGCACCAATGGAGCGGAGTTCAGGTCTCATGTCCAAAAAGGCCTTACGTCGGTTCGCAGTGGCTCTGGCATAATCCTGCGCAAAGAACAGATTGGAGCCTAACCATGTGAGACGAGGAGAGGCTCTGGCTGCTGAGAGAACTTTCAACAGGTCTGTATACTCCAAAAAATACATTATTACACACCTGGGCTTCGTTGGTGTGGATAGAGAGGAGGAGGCTCTTCCAAGCCTATGGGCGCGTTGGATATTGAGCGGTGGATCTTCGGGTAAGTGTAAAAGCTTGGGAAGAAATGACTTGAAATAATTGACAGGGTCACTCCCCTCACATCCTTCCACCAGGCCGTAAAGGCGAAGATTGTTGCGCCTATTCCGATTTTCCAAGTCCTTCACCTGTTTCTGGAGAGAAGCGACTTGCGCATGCAGATGGGTAACTTTGGCTGCGGAATCCTGAAGAGAAGAGACATCACGCTCCACTATCGACACTCTTTCATCCA
The DNA here is from genome assembly GCF_964204655.1 of Triturus cristatus. Classification (NCBI taxonomy): domain Eukaryota; kingdom Metazoa; phylum Chordata; class Amphibia; order Caudata; family Salamandridae; genus Triturus; species Triturus cristatus. The sequence continues at coordinate 255,926,126 of NC_140593.1, read as the reverse complement.
TTGAAGCCCAGTTGTCAGTAAGATCCTGCAACTTAGCGTTGGTTTCTTCCATAAAAGGGTGCAAGGCCCGTATCTCTTCAAGGAGTAATTCCATTGAGATGAACGAAGAGGACTTGGGAGGCGAAGGTGGATCTTTTTTCAACCTCTTAGACACCGTTTTTGCTGAAGACTGTGAAGAGGCTTCCACATGTGACATCATCTCACTGGGAGGTAGAGACTGGGAAGCTTCTAAATGGGCCAGTTCCGTAAAAAGCCTGGAGTTCTTAATATAATTGCGCTTATGGACCTTGCTGGAACCATCAGCCATCAGTTCGTCTATGAAGTGCAGGTTCACCGGGGGCACACCAGAAGACCAGGAGCGAAACAGGCACCTTGCGGGAGCAGAAGAGCTTGAGAAATAAAAATAAAAAAATAAAAAAGAGGCTACTAAAAAGAGTTGGCGAAAAAATATGCCAGGCCAAAAGAAGCAATAATACCAAGAGTCAAGAGAAGTAAAATAAAATCTCAAAATGGCTGCCGAGTATGAGGAGGAGAAAAAATGCCCATTAAGTCACAAAAAAGCCATGCGATTCAAGAAAAAGTCACCTGGAGGTATTTGGCTGTGGCATCTGTGTCATCTAGAGTGCTGTGGTCATTGCAGGTCCGTAGAAAACATTCAGGACTTGAAAACGCGCTAAATGCGCTGCTGAGGTGATTCCAGGCATACAGGAAACAAAATGGCGGTCGCGGCCGTTACAGAGCCGCAACCGGGACCAAAAGGGGCAGCAGAGTTAGCAGGAAGACCATCACGGCGGTAGAGAAGGGCTCAGGACATGCCCGTCATCTTAAAATAGTCGAGGCTTCCCTCCAATGGTCGCGTGTGACGCGCGAAACCGCCGATGTGTCCTGGCTCGGACGGAGCTCTACTCCGGCGCCGCCATTCTCCTCGGGCGCCTAGCCACGCCCCACATCTCTGATCTATCTAAACCTTAACGCATCAAAAGTGGAGATAGATTTAACACCCCATTCACACGCCGGTGCAAACTGCAGACATCGCCAGTATTCCCGCGATAACTGCCCCAAAATGTATCTCCACGGTGGACACCACCAACTAACCCTAATGAGATGCAGAGTAGGCGTTCCCGTGCAAAAACACACAAAAAAACCACAACACCACTTTCACAACGAACGGCCAGATCTGCGGTAGCACCAGGGAATTAACACCTGCCTTTTGCTGGTGTTAAGCCGGACGACCACCTGCAGCATAAAAGGGAGACCAGCCAAGAGCCACACCAGAAGACCCACAGATGCCATGGAGACAATGTTCATGCAACGTGGATACCCATGAGGGCCACAACACCCACCGCAACCACCCCCAGCCCCCCCGTCCCCCTGGAGATACATATACCATGCACCACACAAGAGCCACAAAAAGCGCATGATGACGCACATTGCCAAAAATAAACACACATGTGTGGCCAGAAGAACGGGAAACAGTCACACAGCACTAAAGGAACAAACAAAAACTTTATTGAAATACAACACAAAACACCAATGCGGAAGACTCCTGTTGGGTCCGTCAGGGATAACTCGACGTCACAGCCTGGAAAATAAAGCACAAAATCAGGACGTGTGTCATGCGCACATCAAAGGAGTGAGACACAGAGAAACAGAGAAGGAAAGTAAGCCAGAGAGAGAAAGAAAGGGAAGGAAAGGCTGGGAAAGAGAGAGAGAGAGAGAGAGAGAGAGAGAGAGAGAGAGAGAGGGAAGGGAGAGAGATAGAGACACCGCTGTCCCTGTGCACCCAGGCCCCACTGCTCACCTGCTGCCACCGGTGTGTCCATCAGTGGGCACACCACATGCCCGTGCAAGCTCCAGGCCCCGGTCCCGCCACCATGGCATGGTCCACATCATGCGGACCTGCCCTGCGGCCCAGCCGGTCCCACATATGACGCTGAGTCCTGAGTCATCAATGGCAGACCACATCAGTGCACACGTCATCATCGCAGACTGCACACCCGCACAGCTTTTTCGGTGCCACTAACCCTGTGCAACGCCAGTCAGACCCGTGACGGTCGCAAGGCTTTGGGTGCCACTAACCCTGTGCAACCCCAGTCAGCGCCACATGGTGGTAGGCCTGTGACGGCCGCAAGGCTTCGGGTGCCACTAACCCTGTGCGCAACAACTAATGGGCCCATTGTGATTGAGCACCGTGGAGCGTCCATAATCCAGTCACCACCGGCAGAGGGGAATGTGATGTCATCGGCCCCTTATATTTGCAGGGTCACGTGGCCTGTGACGCCTGTGCTGGATGGGTGTCCCTCAGGGAGTGGCTGTGACATGTTGACAACTAGACCAGTGACCTGCACACCACCAGCGAGTACGCCTGCGGCAGGTAGCTATGTGAGCCCCCACTCGGAGCGTAAGCGGAGTGGTCTGGCCTGGCGTACGCCGGACCAGCGCAGGGCTTGCAACAATGACTCGGGGGCTCTGGGCTTGATTCAGTCCATGTCCGGACAAGGAAGTGACTAATGTGTGTGTCCCTGTTGTAGTGTCCACGGCACCCGGAACACAATAGGCAATGTTGCACACTGTGACTGGCATCCCACTAAATGTGTATGGTCCTAACAATGGTTCAAGAAGCAATTAGCATCAAAATACAATACTCACAGACAATTCCACGTTACAAACAGAACAAGTGGTAAATAGAAAACTAAACAGAAAAGCTATATTAAAAGAAAGAAGGAAAAGAAAAGAAACCCATATGCAAAATAATTCTAGAAAATTATGACAAATTTATTACATTTTCTGAACACTAAAACAATTGAGACAATGGCTCTCAATACAATGTGCTGGTACAAGAACAGTGTATATGACAGACCAGAGAAGTGGCAAATGAAAAAATACACGTCACAAAGAGGGAACAACATAAAACTAAATAATGTGTCCTTAATTAGTTTTATGGCCACATATGCGTCAATGGCGTTTCGACCTCTGTAAAATTACACGGTCATCATCAGGACTGGAAATTCAATTGAGCGTCCAAAAATTCTATTTCAGACAACAGTCCAACCCTATATTACTTGCATGGGTTGAAATGGTGTTTCAAAATGTACATTAAAATGAGAGATGGGTGGGTGTGATGTAAAACCGTCCAAGGTTATAGAAAATTTCAAACTGGCTGCATCGATCCATACAGTTCAACACCACAATGGGCGAAAATTCGTCCCTGCAAAATCAAGAACACACACAGACACAAACACACACAAACACGCACGCATGCACGCACACACGCACATACAAACACACACACACACACTCTCTCTCTTTCTCTCTCTCTCTCTCTCTCTGGGTTTTACTTACCTTATAAAGGCATACTTTATAAATGCATGCTTTGTATTGTCATACAAACTTACTCACCAACTTTCCCATCCAAACTAAACTGATACCCTCCAACCTCCATCCTCTACTGTCAGCAATTTGTCCCTAATTCTGCAGCACGGAATGTGCATGTGGTCTCTTCTCTCTTTTAGGTTTACAATGTATGTACATGAAAGAGGGCAAAGAAACCAATGATGATCAACATTAAAACAACTAGACAAGGCAAGTTTTCAAATAAATAGTTTTTAACTGCATGAGAAAGGAAACGAGGTTAGGTTATTTAACATTCCGCTTTTGTCATCTGTGCAAACCAGTAACACTAATGTTTTGACTTCTCACATCCAGTCTGATATTGTGTATTGTATTTAGAGTGGCATCCAATCTGGCATCTTCTTTGAGCTATAAAGTGGTACCCTAACTAGCATCCTGGTCAGTAACTGTGCTTCAGTTGCCTACCCGACTGCGACGTAATTTAAAGCGCCTTCTTTCAATTTCAGACATTGTGAGGTATAAAGAGACCTGCTCCACCCCCCCAGGAAGGTTTACATTGAGTATTCTGTAGTCTACAATTGATTTTACCTGCCCATTTAACATCATTCCATATTTTCTTCATGTCTTTGAAAGCATACTTTTTTTAAAAATGTGTTTATTGAACAGCTTGTTAGAGCAGTAAACAGACAGTGGCCCACTCGCAGGTAGGCGTAGCAATTTTCTGAATCAGAATATCCATTACAAGCAAAATTTTGATATGAACCGAAACAACCTTCCAAGAAAGAACAACCCCTATGCCCCCCAGCCTCCCCCCCTCCCTGGCACTAGTTTATACAATTACGGCTATTGGCAAGAGTACATTGCGACACCTCGGAGCCCCAATGAGGGATCCCAGTCCTCCCGGCCATTATGCAGTGCACACCTAAACAGGGAATTATGTCAAGTCCGGATTTGTAAGGAGATAACCAGAGAGAGGGGCCCAAAAAATCCTTAAGTCGAGATGCTTCTGGCAACTCCTCCACATATATTTCCAATTGATCCCTGCAATGTAATAAGGCGCAGGTCCACCCCTTAACCATAGGTGTGGCCCTAGCACCCCAACATTGTGCCACTGCTCTTTTAGCAAAGAGGGTAGATATGGCTACCAAGCACCTATTACAGGGTTTAAGCTTCTGCACCCAACCCAGCAGACACACTTCAGGCAAACATCCAACAGGTTCCGTAACAACATCAGTCAACACCTGCGTGACCCGTACCCAGAATTTGGAGATGCCCACACATGACCAAGCCAAGTGCATGAAGTCTGCATCTGCCTGGCTGCACTGCACACAACATGCGCTTTCACACAAGCCATACCTGTACAATTGAGTCAGAGTGTAATAAAGCTGGTGTAAATACTTAGGGCCTCATGTAGGTAAATAAATTTTACCGGTTCTTAAATACCGAGCCGTACCGAATCGGTAAATTAGAATCGGTAAGTTATATGTAGGTAAAAATTCGGTAACAGTTACCGATTCGGTAACATTCGGTAAATACGAATCGGAATTCACCGAATCGGTAAATACCGAGGTGATAATTACCGAATCGGAAAATACCGAGGTGGTATCTACCGATTCGGAAAATACCGAGGTGGTATCCACCGAATCGGAAAATACCGAATCGGTATGTACGGATTCGGTAAATAACATCACATGACTTGACGAAACAGCTAATCCTGTGCAACGACAGCCCACCCAACCAGGAACTGCCCACACCCAGGCAGGTGTACACAATTAGCCGACGTGGCCACACCCAGGCAGGTGTACATAATTAGCCGACCCTGGAGAGGCTTGGAGTGCAGAGGAGAGGCAGGGAGCAGTTGCATGTGCGAGCGGGAAACGAACAGCATGTCCAGCCAGAGAACACAGAAAGACGGAGGGGAAAGGAGGAGGAAGCTCAAATTCAGCCCCAAGGAACTCCAGGTGCTGGTGGAGGAGGTGGTGAAGCAGCACCAGAAGCTGTTTGGGAGGCAATCCCTGCAAGTGCCTGAGGCCGAAAAGCGCAACATATGGCTGGCCATCCAGGCGCAGGTCAATGCTGTGGGAGTGACCCACAGGGACATTGAGGTCCTCAAAAAGCGCTGGTATGACCTGAGGATTGTGACCAAGAGGAAGATGGGCGACATCCAGAAGGAGGCCAGCCAGACCGGAGGTGGAACCAACAGGGCACCTGCCCTCACCGAACTGGAGGAGCTGGTGGCGGCCACAATCGAGCAAGAGAGCGTCGTGGGTCTTGGGGACGCCGACAGCTCTGCCAGAGCCGCAACACACCAAGGTAAGACGAAAGCACAGCAATGTAGCCCCCCCTACCCCTATCCCACATCCCCCATTGTGAAACGAGAATCACACTGCAGTCCACACGTGTCAGTGCAGACAGGCAATGCATTCCGGGAGATGTAGTCAGGGCAACACTAACCATGACGTAAATGTCACAGGGCAACAGGGCATGTCACGCACTCGAGGCACAAGGAGACAGAGGACAGATTGGAATGTGAAATGATTTATTGTGACGCTTGCAATGCAGCCCTTCGGGGACACTGAGCCAATGTTGTTTTTCTGTCCACAGATGTGACATCATGCAGTACAGGGCATGCTGCAGGGGAGACGGCACACCTGCCACAAAAATCACCTCTAGCCAGCACGAGTTCAGACCAGGGAGTAGGCCCACTGGCAGCCGCACCACCAACACAGCCAGCCTCGCCGCACACAGAGCCAGCATCACCTCACCGAGAGCCAGCATCACCACAACCACAGCCAGCATCCCACTCATGTTCGAATCACCGGCCACATCTCCGCTTGCAGGTGTGAGAATGAGGAGGCGTCCAGCAGCCAGGCTACGAGCCTTCGACACCTCGTCAGACGACAGCATGGGCCCAGAAGACCGCACCGGGCACCAGGAAGGGAGCCATCCCACTGTGCCCCACACCTCACAGGCAGCACAGACGGGAGCAAGAGGGCGCCGCAGGTCGCGTGTCCAGAGTCCACCAGCACCCACTGACGGCCATGGTGTCTTCTTGGGGCTCGAGGGCCAAATGTTGAAGCAACAGCGCCTGCAATCAAAGGCAGTTATGTCAGTCCAGAGGCACATGCGGGTGATGAAGACAAGCTTAGTCAACATGGACACAAACATTGGCGGCATGGCTGCGGGCATTCGGGACATGTCCCAGTCAATCCAGCAGTTGTGCAGCAAATTAGATGCTGACATCGAAGCACGGCGCCGGGAACGCCAGAGAAGGGACACTACCAGCAGGGCACTCAACCGTCTGGCAACTGCGACTTCCCTACTTTGCCGGCGCTCTGTGACGATGCAGGAGGGCCTAACACAGTGCTACAGCGACCTGTCTCGGGGGATGGTGCAGGTGACAAGTGCACTAGGGGTGCTATTGACTAGTCAGGCGTCGACAACTGCTGCAGGGGATGCTGCGGAGCGCATCGACACCAGCAGCAGCATCACACCCCCCGTCCCAGAAGCACGCAGGAGCAGCAGGCGGCTTGGGGTTGGCTCTAGTGAGGATGCACAGGCCGTGCAATCCACCACTGCAGCGCGTATGCGCAAACATTGATGTGGCCCTGCTTAGCCACTTCCCATTGGGTGACGTAACCCTGGACATACTCCTTGTATAGATGGTATATTGCCAGATTGGCCTGTTCATGTGTTCATGGCGTGGTGCCACATTAAACTACGTCATGACTTCTCACAACTCGCTGTGTCCCCTCACTTACTCAGAAATAGTTGCATGTGATCTCTGCCCGTCTCTCTCTCCCATCGATTGCAGTTGGCACTCTAGCTGCGCTGCCCTCTGGCTGGCCTGACTCATCCTCGTTGTCCTCAACATATGTTAGTTCCACATCTGTACCTTTTTTCGTGGCAAGGTTGTGCAGCATTGCACAAGTGGCAATAATCTTGCAGCAGGTGATGGGTTTGTACTGGCGTGCGCCTCCGCTCTTGTGGAGGCAGCGGAACCTGCTCTTCAGTAGTCCAAACGTGCGCTCCACCACATTGCGTGTTGTTTTGTGGGCCACGTTGTATCGTCTCTCACTCTGGGTTGCTGGGTGTAGGTAGGGAGTGAGGATGAATGAACGGCATGCATATGCACTGTCGCCTGGATGAGTAAGAGGGAACCATCAGTTACATGCCTCTATACACTCTGATTTGCAGGTTTCAAGGGGCGTCACTGTTACTTACCCAGCAGGTATCCCTCTCCGAATTCTCCGGCACTCAGTCGTGTGTAGATCCCACTATTCTGGAAGATGTAAGAGTCGTGGGTGCTCCCAGGAAACTTTGCAACAATATCTGTGATGATGTTCCCTGCATCACAGATCACCTGCACATTGATGGAGTGGGTGGACTTCCTGTTCCTGTAGATGTGCTCTGTATCAGCTGGTGGACAGATTGGGATGTGTGTACCATCAATACAGCCGATGACATGGGGGAACTGTGCCATGTGATAAAAGTCTGTTTTTGTTTTCTGCAGTGCAGCCTGTGTGTTTGGGAAGCTTATGTAGTGGTGCATTCTCTGCATCATGGCATCCAGGAACTTCCTGAAGAAACGGGACAGGCAACTCTGGGATACACCACCCACCGCAGCTATCACCACCTGATAACTGCCGGATGCCAGTAGATGTAGGCTGCAGAGCACCTGCACATGTGGTGGTATGGCGTGCGCCCTTCTTGTTGGCTGGTCCAGGAGTGGGTGCAGGTCCCTTATCAGGTCCATGATGGTTTCGGGGTGTAGCCTGTACCTCTCATGTATCTCTGCATCAGTCAGCTGTAATAGTGTTATGCGCTGTCTGTAGATTTGTTCCTCCCGTCGCCACACCCTCAGTCCTGCTGCCTGTAGACGTAGGCGCCTTGCAATGACGTACATGGCGGCCATGTTGTCCACGCTGTTGCATTTTGGGATTGCTTATGTGCATTGTTGATGGTTACCACCTGTTTTCAATCCGTGTTAATTACCGACTCTTATTTACCGATTTTCCTGGATTTCTTAATTACCGCCTGCTCCTACATGTCATTTTAAATTTTTACCACTTCATATTTACCACTTCATATTTACCGATTCGTTAATTATGTATTCGGTAAACATGAATCGGTATTTTGGAATTCGGTAACTATGAATCGGTATTTACCGCCTCATATTTACCGAAAAGTGGTTTTTGGACTCCTACATCTCACTTGTCTGAATACCGGTCGGTAACGGCATATTTACCGAAAATCGGCCGTTACCGACCGGTATTTCGCTACCTACATGAGGCCCTTAAAGTGGATTATGCAGAGGTTGCAGTTTGCGGTCAGGTGCCCAGATAGGGCACAGCAAAGCTTCCAGGCGTCCAAGGTCAGCTCAGTGGATGATAGGCCCTTCCATCTATTATACGAGGGAGATACAGTTATTTCGTGTTCGCGAAGAGACGCATTATACAACTTGGTGATTAAGCCGCTGCGGCCTTCACCTGCCAACACCGCCCGTAAGGCTTGTAATGTTCGCTGTTCACTAGGGAAGTCGGGGTATACATGCCGAATCGCCTGCCGCACACGCACATAAGTAAGCCCCAACATGAATCCGGTGTCTTGACCCCCCTGCAGGTCAGATAAGGTCCGGAAACGGCCCAACTCGTACAAGTCGCCAAGCTGCATAATCCTCACCACACTTAATGCCTTCAAGGCTGCCGGTTCCCTAGCGGCTGAGATATCCGGGTGGGCAGCAAACGGTAATTTTGGGGCCTATAAATAGTCCAGCTGTGTGCTCTACGTGCAAACGATTTCATTGCCCATGCCATACAGTGGGCTGGGCTTATTTCAGTACGCGGACCTGCCCCCCCATCAACGCAGCTGCCTGCAGGGGCATCGGCAGTACAGAGTTCGCCTCAATTGCAGTGTGTGGTTGAAACTTCTGTGGAAAGTACCAAAAGTGCACTAACTGCGCCTGGGCGCAAAGATAATAAAGGCGCATGTCCAGAGCTTCTAAACCGCCGTGGTCAAATGGTAATGTCAGTACAGTCCAGCTACAACGGGGCTTTCCACCCCCCCAGACAAATGTGAGAAGGGTCGACTGCAATGCAGCAAACAGCGCTTTGTTCAGGTGGATAGGGATACTAATAAGTGAGTAAAGGAGTTTAGGCAAGAAGGACATTTTAATGACCGCTATGCGGTCCATAAGTGAAAGGGGAAGCCTAGCCCAACGTGCAGCCCGATCCGAGATCCCATCTATAGCCCGACCATAATTATCCATGATCACGACCTCAGGGACCCTATGCAACCATATACCGAGATATTTCACTGGGTCGACCGACCATTTCAAGGGATAATCTAACTCAATCTCCATGGTCCCCGCAGTCAGCGGGAATACTGTGGATTTGGCCCAATTAATGCCCAATCCTGAGTAACGCTCACATTTAACATACTCACGTAGGAGTACTGATAAATAGGTGGCGGGTTCTCGGACATAGAGCAACATATCGTCGGCATATAGCAAGACCACTAATGGCCTCTGTCGGAACCGCAACGCAGCCCGTGTTTGCAGTTGGCGTAGCTTGCACGCAAGAGGATCGAGCGCTAAAGCAAATAGCATGGGCGACAGGGGGCAACCCTGTCGCGTGCCCCGTTTAATGAAAAAGGGATCGGAGATTCAGCCGTTCACCCAGACTCGTGCCACCGGTGCAGTATACAAGAGGTGTATCCATTTGAAAAAGAATGGTGGTATGCCCATACACAACAGAACGATAAACATAAACTCCCATTGTAAAGAATCAAAGGCCTTAGCCGCGTCCAGAAGCATGGCAACCGCCTGAAAGTTCTGCTCAAAGTAATGGAGAGTGGAAAAGATTGTGCGGAGATTATGCATGGTGGATCTAAAGGGCACGAATCCAGACTGGTCTGGGAGGACCAATTTGGGAACCAGTGGCTGGAGCCGGGTCGCAATCATTTTAGCCAATATCTTGGTATCGATGTTTATAATAGAGAGGGGTCTATAAGAATCGCAGGCATTCACCCTCTTTTCCGGTTTCAGAAGCATAACTAGTAAAGCCTCCTTAAGATAGGGGCGCAGGTCACCTGAGTCATACGCCTCAGCAAATACCTCTAGCAGGCGCGGTGCAAGGGCATCCGCATAAGCGTTATAAAATTTGCTTGGGAGCCCATCCAGCCCCGCTGCCTTGCAGGTCGGGAGGGACATAATGGCCAGCTTGACATCCTCCTCATCAAAGGGTTGCGTGAGATACTCACGGTAGTTTGGCGGCAACCAACCCAACGCCACATCATCCAAGTAGGCATGAATTTCCACAGTTGCAGGGAGTTTCCAGTTCCCATACAAGTCTGAGTAGTAGTCCAGCACCACTTTGATAATCTCAGCGGTGCTGTAATGCGGTACACCCTCCCCGTCCAGCAGTTCGGTTATATAGGCCTGGCTACACGGGGAAGCCAGCTTCTGTGCCAAAGAACTGCTAGGGTGCCCTCCTTCCCCATAGTAGCGGGCAGTGCAATGCCGAGATCTGTGCGCCATTTCCTGATCCACCGTCTCGTTGTGCTCTGTGACCAGATCGCGGATTTTAGAAAGCATCTCTGGGACCGGGTCACCAGCATAGGTCCGTTCCAGTGTGGCTACTTCCCCAGAAAACTTATGGATTCTACAACACAAATCTTTTAGGACCCCTGCCTGAGCCCCAATACAGACCCCCCGAATTGTAACCTTAAAGGCTTCCTAAAGAACCCCCTGACTATCCACTGACCCTTAATTTTCTCTGAAAAAATTATGAATGGCCTCACCCACTGTATGTTTGAAGACCTGCTCAGTCAGGGAAGACAGCTGCAACCGCCACTAGAATGGAGGTCTTTCATAACCGGGAACCGTTAGCTCAAGAAGGACCGGGGAGTGGTCAGACAACGTTTTTGCTAAGTGTTGTAAATCTTGAACCCAGGCGCACCCGGCCTCCGACAGCAGCCAGTAGTCCAGCTGTGACCACGTGCCATGCACTGTGGAAATGCACGTGCCTTCCCTAGCCCCCGGGTGCCTCATACGCCAGATATCGTGCAGATTCCTGGCCTCCAGTATGCCCAGTAGTGCCGTGGTGGTTAGTCTCTTTTGCCCTTCCCCCGCTCCTATCCTATCAGCGCTAGCATCCAAACAAGTATTGAAGTCCGCCCCCCCGGATAATTTCTGCAGTAGGAAAAACTGAGATGCGACGCCACTCATCTGCAAAAACTGGGTTATCATCCGCATTTGGACCATAGACATTCACCAATAATACACTCGTACACACCGTCTGCCACCGCACACTACGCACACGCCTCCACGCCGCAGGGATCCGAGACAAGGCTCTGGAATGGACAATCTCCTTCCTCTCCGGCAGAACCCAGAGCGTCCGCCTCCCCCTATTCTGTTCCAAAGCCTCCGAGATCATCTGCGGGGTACCCCAGGGATCATCTCTCAGCCTGACACTGTTCAACATTTACATGGCCCCGCTCACACACGTCGCCCGACTGTACAACCTCAACATAATCTCCTACGCCAACGACACTCAACTGATCCTTTCCCTCACCAAGGACCCCATCACCTCCAAAGGCAACCTCCACGAAGGAATGAAGGCCATCGCCGACTGGATGAAGATTAGCCGTCTGAAGCTGAACTCTGACAAGACAGAGGTCCTCATCCTCAGCTCCAACCCTTCAGCCTGGGATGACTCCTGGTGGCTGACGGCACTGGGGGCAGCCCCGACACCCACCGACCATGCATGCAACCTGGGAATCATCCTCGACTCAACGTTCTCAATGACCAAGCAAGTCAACGCCGTCTCCTCCTGCTGCTGCAACACCCTCCGCATGCTCCGCAAGATCTACAGATGGATCCCGACAGATACAAGAAAGACAGTCACCCAGGCCCTCGTCAGCAGCAGACTCGACTACGGAAACGCCCTCTACCCGGGAGCCCCGACCAAGCTCATCAAACGACTACAATGCATCTAAAACGCCTCGGCACGACTGATCCTCAACGTACGACGACACAGCCACATCACCCCCACTGGAGAAACCTGCACTGGATTCCCGTCAACAAGAGGATATCCTTCAAGCTCCTTGTCCACGCACACAAAGCACTCCACCAGACCGTCCCAGCCTACCTCAACAGACGGCTCTCCTTCTACATTCCCAACCGCCAGCTACGCTCCGCCGACCTCTCACTCGCCACTGTCAGTGCATCCGAAAAACAACCACCGGCAGGAGATCCTTCTCCCACCTCACCACCAAGACATGGAACACCCTCCCACTGAGACTACGACAGACCCAAGACCTGCTGACCTTCAGGAGGATACTCAAGACCTGGCTGTTCGATCAGTAGCGCCCCCCCCAGCAACTTGAGACCCTCGCGGGTATGTAGTGCCCTTTACAAATGATTGATTGATTGATTGACTCGTACCCCGCAGCGTTCCATGCACAATGGCTAGCCGGCCCTGATCATCAGTCTCCGTACTATGAACCTGAAATGGAACCCCCTGTTTGATAAGTATCGACACCCCCGCGAATATGATGAATAGGATGACATAATCCGCACCCCAGCCCATTGGGACCCCACCTTCCATTCAGACTGTGCAGTAAGATGGGTCTCCTGCAGCATAGCCACGTGGACATTGAGCCTATCTAATGCCGCCAACACGGTGCATATTTTTTTAGGACTATTGAGACCACGTACATTGCACGTTAAAAATCGAAAGTTACCTCTCCCTACAGTCGGAAGAACCATTTATATGTGCATATACTAAACACAGCATTAAGAACATTAATCCATGAGTCCACTGAGTGGGGCGGTATTAGACTGTTGAGAGCACAGGTAGTCCGCGTTTGGTGTTTTAACCTACTATCTTAATACGAAATGTCACGAAGATGTACAGAAATTCAAGAATCAGACCTGGGAGCCTTGTGCCAGAAGTCAACCAGTAGCTATTCTGAAAGTGCCAATTGCTCCCCCCACCCTCCCCCAAACCCCCCACCCACTTCGGCCTTCCTAACTTGCCAAAGCCATTCCATTGTCGGTAAAACAAACCCCACAAAAACAGATCATCCCATCTCGGACCCACCCCTCCCAACCAAAAAAGAAATACACCAAGTATATTTGGGGCACTCCCATGTGGGGGCGTCGGAGCGCCTCTGTCCTCCCAACTAGTAGGAGGTGGCTGAGCAGACATGGTAATTATACCTTCAAACCAATAGCACAGTGTCAAACCCTGGTCAGAACAGGCACATACTGGCATTTGTTAATTCCAATTATTACAACCTGAGGAGAAATGAAATGGGTTAAGGCAGCAGTTCTACACTTTATGTAGGTCATCAACAAGGTTGCGGCCAACAGGACTAGCCAAGGGAGCCCTAGTGATCTTCAGTGTCCGAGGGCACCTGCGATTCCCGTCTCACCCGCTTCAAATGTTTGGCATGTTCAAGGGCTGCCATGGAATTTGTGAAAATTTTTGAGTCACCCTCGGGGCCAATACGCAAACGAGCACCTCCAAACTTCCTCCTTGCAGCCTATATAGTCACTGTAAAATCAGGAAACAATGAAAGGGCGTTGCCCTGGTGTACAATGTTTCCCTTGTCATGGGCCATGCATAAAATCACATCAAGGTCCCTATAATTTAGCAACCGCGCTATAATTGGGTGGGGTGGAGCGCCCGGGATAGGATGTGCTGCAAGGGATCTATGCGCCCGTTCAACCACAAACATGGGGGACAGTTGCTCAGTGCCAAAAATCTCTTTTTACCAAAGTCTCAATAAACAGTTCCATCTTGCTTACATTCGTGGATTCTGGAAGGCCCGTTATCCGGATGTTGTTGCGTCGGGAATGGGCCTCCAAATCCTCGTTCTTAGCCTGGATGAAAGAGAGCACTTTCTCCATGATCAATGCGTTCCCGGCGACCTCACTGAGCCCATCCTCCGTCGCCGACACACGCTGCTCCACTTCACCCATTCGAGCATTGTGTTTTTCAAGTTGCCACAACATGCGGTCCATGCGATGGTTCACCGCGGCCATCATTCCCTCTATGGCTTGTAAACTGTGCTGCATGGCCTGTAGTGTTGCCTCAAGAGCAAGGGGACCAGCAGCAGTGGCCTCCGCCTCCTAGGCCGAAGCCGACCTCTGCGAGGTCTTGGAGGGTTTGCGTGCCTCAAAGGTGAGGCCAGGTTGGGACTTATCTGTGTGCTCCATATTGGACAGTAGTGTGGGCAAGCAGGCACTTAAAGCACAGCTATAATGTAGCCCACACAGTGTAGCAGCACACCACCCCGAGAATGGCAGCGCTCATATAGATCCCCCCCGTGGCCCAGGAGCCGCGAAGAGCGCCGCAGCCCAAGTAGTAGTTTCGGCCATGCAACGAGGAACAGGGGGGAGTGAATCCACACTTTTCAAATGCAACAGACTTGTATAGCGCCAAACAGTCACGCAGGGTGTACCAGTGAATCCTTAGCTCTGTCGCGCTCCAGGTCCCTGCTATTGATCTTTGCCACTATCACTGATCTTGGTATCAGTTGGGCTGCCCACACCACAATCTTCTGTGCGCCAGGCCCATGCCAGCATGTTCCGCCACTAGACCCACACGCTCATGCACCTGGTCCCAGCTCACTGGGTGCTCACTGGGTGCAGCCCAGGCCCCCACCGGTGCCGCCTCCACAGTCCCCAGTAGAGAGTGCGCCACCCCCCACTCACAGCGACTGGAGCCGAGCCAGCCGGGATCCGTAGCATCGTTCCGCAGCTCCAGGGGGTGCGGACGGATGCCACGGGTCCCCGAGTCTCAGGGCCTCAGCTCCGCACAGGACACCAGCGGCTGACTGATGTACAGGTCTCCAGTGCAGGAAGCAGAGCAGCCCCACAGGTCGCCAGCGAGGCATCTCTTGGGTGGATGGAGCCTTGGGGAGAATCTCGGTGCGCCCGCCTCAAGGCCGTGCGGGGGCCGCCATCTTAGATTCTGGGTGCTGAAATCCATTTCTCCTCACCGAGGAGCGCAGGGGGCTTTTCAAGTGGCGATTGCAGCAGCTAACCGGGCAGGGCACTCCAGTGAGCAAGAGCGCTAATTTCTCAGCACAAGAATGCGGTATTGAAGGCAGATATTACTCGGATCGACAGCTCAGCCGGGCAGAGCCTCTCTAGTGAGCGGCCATCTTGCCGCGCGCTCAGGCCCCGCCCCCTTGACAGCATACTTAAGTACTGCAATGACCAAATTGTGTTCTTCACCAATACTGAAGTGTGCAGCAACTTACTACAAAACAGTAGCTCATACTGAGAAATTACCTTCTCAACAATTACAACTAGAGGCTGTTGAGACTATGTACTTTTAGCAGAGGTACTTCAATGCACTTAATTTACCACACTAAGAAAGGCGTTGCAGTAAAATTAAGTGTATCTTGCACCAGCATTTTTTCTATGTAGCGCAGCTACAGTTTGGAATTCACACATTTTCCATGTTATTCCCTGAAACCTGCACCAGTTGAGGCAGTACAGGCATAGTTCTAGATACGTTCTGAAAATTTATTTTTCACATACGAAAATATACACATATATTTTTTCATGAGAAAAAGAGAAGACAGACTAAACCTCCTATTTACTTTGGAAAGCAGTGATGTCAGAAGGAATACCAAGTACAAAGAAACACCTCAAGTCAATCATTTGGATTAACGGATGCTGCCCATGAACCTAGGGGCTTATTTATGAGAGCCCTGCATCAGTTTTGCATCACATAAAGTGGTACATACATGACGCAGGGCTCGCATAAAGTTTTATGAAGCCAAGCAAAGCCACCCTGCGTGGCTTTGAGTGGCCTCATAAATCATGAGTAAGGCAATGCAGCGCAAATTGCCTTATTCTGCACCTGGGAGGCATTCCATGGGCATTGCGGTGGGTTTTCCCACACAACACCCATGGAATTTGATGCTGATCCAGATTTACAAAGTGATGTAAAACTGGGTAAGCCTGAGCTGAGGCGTAACAAAAAGAAATATGTGAATTTCTCCTTGTTTTTTCCTCTTTCCATTTGTACTGCATTCTACAGCACACATAGAAAGAGGAAACGCCTTGTAGGATTGTTTTTGTGCAGGATGGTGCCCTTACCTGCACAAAAAAGATCCCTCCTGCAATGCAGGCAAGGGTGCCTACGTTGGTGCTAGTCTGCCAAAACTGCGCTAGAGCAGGCAGAAGGAACAGGAATGCACCGTATTGCTTAAATACAGTGCATTCCTGCTCTTTCACTTTCATTTGGGGCAGCACAGCAAGTTGGCTTACAGAACTGCCCTCCACCAAAATGCCATAAATGAGGCCCCAATTGTCTTAATTCTGGCACTTCCTTCATATATGTACATGCAACCTCCGTTCTTACACGGGGGTGCGCAAGATAGTTAAAGTAAATATAACTGACCAGAAGCTGCAGTGGGTAGCCTGCAGAAGTGAGCTCTGCCAGTGGGTCTGCACAGAAAGAATAGAACTGATACAAGGGGCCGTATTACACAAAGTGCCCTGGGGGCGCAACAGGCGTTTGCGTCTGCTTTGCGTACCCCGGGCGCTTTGGTATTACAGAAGGGGTCACAGACACTTGTGCGGCCCCTTCTGCAATACCGATAGTGCTGGCATTTTATCAGGGTTGTTCCCTCATTTGAATGGAAGCGTGCAAGTTGAAGTTTAAAAACAAGCACTGGCAAAGCCAATAGGTCTTTTGACAATTCCTATTTTGTTCTCTAAGGGTTTTTGCAAAACTTCATTATAGGGAAGCTGCCTGGTCCTGACCAATCAAAAAAAAAATCATTAGCTAAAGGAAAAAATTACTGTAGAAGTCCCTGGCACTGAAGAGAAATACTTTGTGTGTGGGTGTGCTCCTTTGGAACTGCAGCATGCTGTAATTCACTGTAAAATTAGTCAAAAGCTAAAGTGGACAGATCCATTGCTCCATGATGCATGCTGGAGTGGGTTGAAGGAAAATGTGAATGACAGAACAACAGACTACTTGAAAACCCCCGATAACTATGTTATACACATAATTTTAGTAAAATAAAAACAGCTTGGCTAATACCAGAACTAAAAAAGACTTTTGGTCTGGCACTGGTAGATAGATAGATAAATAGATAGATAGATAGATAGATAGATAGATAGATAGATAGATAGATAGATAGATAGATAGATAGATAGATAAATAGGAATAAACGGCACAGCTTTAAATAGTAATATACTTTTTAAAGTGTATATAAGCATGCCATACAAGAGCACTGTAAGCAAACTTGAAAGTAGCTTTGTAAGCAGGAAAAACCAGCAAAAATTTGTTAACAAGAATCATTGAAGTCCTCAAGATAAATACATACCAGTGTGACATACAAGAGAGCACTTCATTGTTTGCATACTTAAAAGAGGATTACTTTATGAAGAACATTTTCAAATGGACACAGTCTGGTATGCTATGAAACAGCAGCAGTCAGATAAAGAAAGGCTACTGAAATTGAATTTACAAGAGCATTAGCAGAAGAAAGGATAGATAAAGCTGGAATGTGCCCTGTGCTCACATCTTGTAGTGCCCTGCTATCATCATAGGCTGTAACCACAAAGTTAACACAGAACAATAAAGTGAAAACAAAAACACTGGCACTATATGAGATTGTTGTGAAAGATAAAAATGCAGTCACTCAAAGTGCAGTCAGCCAGTGGCTGAAGTAGGCGACTCACTGACCTATACTGTATACTGTGGTGGGAGGAAGCAAACTGTGAATGGCACAACAGACCAATGGATGAAGAGAGCTGGCTGTAAGCCCTTTTAAGTAAGTATATTATACATATAATTTTAATAAAAATCAAAAGGTGTTGGCCAAGGTCAGACCTCAAAAGAAAGAATGAACTAAAAGTATTCACTTCATACCCCAAACACTCTCTAGGGGTCTGATCTACTAACAGATGGGTAACTATTAAGTGGTTACAAATTGTGCAACAACTGTTTGCAACCTTATTTTAATTGTGCAATGCAACCTCTGTACTATCAAGTCGAATTGCAGTATCTCCATTGAAGGGGTGGTTGTTGCACAACACTTACATGTATAATGTTAGACTAGGAAGGAAACGGATTGCTGTAAGAATCAAAAATGACTTTCATAGATGTGTTTGCATTCCTTTAGTTTGTCTTTGAATTTCTTATCTACATACTTGAGTAATGTGTAGAAACTTTTCCTGCATGAATGCCTGCAATAATTATCTTTATTTATTCCCAGTTGTAAATAATGTTTTTTTCAATTATAATGACTTTACTAGCAGAGATTTCACAGCCTTTATTTTTACTGTAGAGATATAGCAGCATGCCTCTGAAATAAACTACGTGTACAGCGAATATTTGTGCAACAAGACTTGAGTACAGTACAAAAGGAGGAGACACAATGTTTTCCAGTACATAGAGAGTAGCAATGTGACGCTAAAGAAACTCATTTTCTTGGGTAGTGTCCCTGCCACTCATTTGAAACTTTCATATTAAGGAAAATAGATTATCACTGTTTCTTCAGATATCAGCAATTGCACATTTGTGCCAAATGCTACATTTTCACTGGTTCCTAGATGGTCGATTTCTACTGTGGAGATTCATAGCAAATACCTGAGACAAGCATCATTACAGCATTAACCCATTTGTTCCTACTCCTTCCCCTAAATGTTGCCTGCAATGATGACAGGGGTTTAATAAAGAACAAGAATTTTCTCAGTGTTGACAAACCTCAATGACTGAGCATAAGAGATGACATCTCTGCTGAAAAGCGTATCGTGCAGAATCCTGAATAAGTACATGTAAATAGATCTCATCTCTGCTGGTTTACACTTCTGAAATAAAAGAGTCTACAAACACATTCCTTTCCATGTGTAAAAAACTCCTCTTTTGTGTGATCAACCCCACTTCTTGCAGATTTGTACTGCTGTTTGTGAATATTGCACAATGGGGTTTACTGCTGTTTTTAAATATCGCACAATGTAGGTACTAATGTCTTGTTCCCACTGTATTTGCTCTGACCCTTAAAAAAGGATACATTGGCTAAACCCCAATTGGCATATTTAATGTTCCAATGAGACCATAGTATGATGGAGGAAAATACACCAATGGCAAAGGAAGTTAAATGTCATCTGTTATTGTGCCATCTGCTAGGAAAAGAATGGCTTTAGGTCTACACGTGGAGACTGATTAGTACAGCTTTTAAACTTGCAGGCAAACCAGTCAAAAAACCCTTTTTTACGGGAAGGAACCCTACTTCAAAGATTGAATTAGTTACCAGAAGTGGACCCCATAGTCATCAAAGTAGGGTGCATTGTATTTAAAAGAGAAACATGTAACAATTTTATGTTTGCTTGCTCCTACACTGACTAGCCAGAGTAGCTAGTTTTCTTGCAAAGAGCTGCAGCTGTTTGTATGAGAAAAACTAAACTTCAGATAAAATACAATTTTTGCTAACTTTGGTTTGTGATAAGCTACAGTGACAATTCAAGAAACTGTTTGAAATATTTATTAAAATCTAATTCAATGGTGATATCAGATTTTTTTTAAATATGTGGGAAAAGTTAGACTCTGTCTGAAACTCCTGTAGGTTTATCAGAGCTGGCTAAGACACCAGTGACTTCAAAAGACATAAGCGTTCTTCTATTTTGGATATTACTCAGAATAGTGCATGGTGGGACAGTTTGCCGAAAGGCAAACAGGATGTGCTGCAAAAATCAGCTTGACCTCCCCCTCAAAACACAAAAGTGGCACCTCACCCCCAGCTCCTCAGGACACTTTCTGGACCTGTGGAAGAACAGAAGTGGCCTGGCTCTGGTGTCTGTGACCAAAGTGGAGACCTGAGGGGCTAGACCTGCTTTCACTTGTACCCAGGACTGAGATGTGGACTCCAAGCATCAGTTGACTGACCTCCAGTTTGGCTACAGGAACACAACAAGCTGCATGTAGTCCTTTAACCGGAGTGATCAACTGACCAGCACCAATTGGACCTGGACTAGACCGTGCCGTTGGGTCTCTGCCTAAGTGAGACCTGGCCTCTAAATGGTGTCCCTGAGGTCTTGAGACCTTCAGATGAGACTTAAGGGAACTGCTCCAGAAAGTCTGAAAAGTTGTGACCTTGAAACATTTTGGACTTCTGGACTTCCAAGACCTCTAGAGGTTCAGAGCACCTTACGGCAAAAGTATCCGATTTCAAGAGAACTTCATCAAATACAAGTCCCATGCTTTTTCCACCAAACGAGTTTGAGCTCCAATAAGAAAGCTAAGCTTGCAGGTAAGACAATTGACCAGGCAAAGGTGAAAAAGTATCCTACTGATGAGAAATTATAACTTTTCCACTCATTTTTACTTACCAAAGCTGACAGGTTCAATGGGAAGGACTCACATACTCAGCAACTAGTAGCCGTAACATTGATTAGTAGATGACTTCACTGTTTTAAAACAGTTTCCATATTGTTCTCATTTAATTTTAATCATATTTTACACACAGGATATCAGGGGGTTATTATTAATAAATATGTTTGCACTTTAAATATATGGTGGATGTGTTTTGTGTGGGTTACCCTTGGTGTAGGTTTTCTGTACGTGGGTTCATTAGTTTGGTGTTTTCACATGGGGGTGTTTTCATCACGTGGTGATTTTAACTTTTTGGCTCACAGTATGTATTTTAAGTCAGAGGAGACTCTGGGCACCATGTGGGGGGATAATGTGCAAGTTAATATGTACATAACTGCATAGTAAACTTACAGCATCTAATTCAGTATAATGGAGACACTGGGTTTATATTTTGTGGGAAACATGTCATGTAATGTTCATTCTGAAGGCATTTTGTTCCCAATTTCCCTATTTCAGGTACCCCTGAAAAGAGATTTTATCTTGAAATTCATTGGGTGTTGATCATCATGGATGTAACTTGGATTGTTACAAGTGAAGAAATTAACATCATGGATTATTACATGTTGGAATCAGCATATTGCTATTAAAACACAGCAGACCTGGATATTAATGTTCTGTTTTGTTTGAATTGGATCAAACATGGATTAAAAAGAATAAATAAGATAAAAAAAAAGATACAAAATGGTTACTGTAATTGTCGCTTGTTTCACATTGGCTCATTCAAGGGCTGTGCTCCTTGGGTCTGTTGCACCAAGTCAGGTCATCAGCGGTATATTAAAGGAGTTTATTTTGCCAGATCGAATCGGCAGTTTGAAAACTAAACAAGGGCTGAAATGGCAGGCCTAAGGAATGTTATAAGGAGTACTTAAGTGGGTGGCACAAGAAGTGCTGCAGGCCCAATAGTAGCATTTAACGTCATGGGTATATGTTGCACCACTTTACCAGGGACTTACAAGTAAATTAAATGTGCCAATGAGGTGTAGGCCAATTCTGCCAAGTTGCAAGGAAAGGACAGAAACACTGTAGCACTGGCTAGCAGTGGTAAAGTGCACAGAGACTTAACCACCGAGAAAAATGGGTTCAGAAAACAGGAGGTGAAGGAGAAATGTTTGGAGGTGACCCTGTGGAGTGGGTCAATTCCAACACTACCCATTTGGAGATTGTAACTATCCAGGGCTATAAGGATCTATTAATTTTAAATGTGAAATCCATTTTCAAAAATACCCCTAGCAAATCTAATACCATGCAGTTACATGGAAGAATAAAAACACTTCTTTGTCTACCAAAATGCAATACATTTAAATGAGGGTGAAATTAAGCAACAAAGAGAACTGGATGTCTGAAAAAACCTATGTGGAATGAGTATACTGTTAGGGGCATATTATCAAGGACTGCGTTAAAAATCATCGCCGGTTCAGCGGTAGAAAACTGCAGCTAAAGCTGCGATAATGGGCTTGATAATATGCTCTGGAGAATTCAAATAGAAGCCCATGTTCACACCAGAACATGGACTTCTATTGGAATTCACTTAGGCATATTATCAAGCCCATTATCGCCGCTTTAGCTGCAGTTTTTTGCCGCTGAACCGGCGATAATTTTTAATGCCGTCCTTGATAATATGCCCCCCGAGTCTTTTAATAATATGATACATCATTTTCTGAAAACATATTTTTTCTCAGTATTTGACACAACTGAGTTCATAGCTACATTAACCTCTCAGTGCTCATTTACTCCAACCTTCTCATTAGGAAAGTAATTAAAGTCAACAGCTTCTATTCCAGCAACAAGGCTTTAGAAATGCCTGACTTTTATCATGAGTATAGAAAGTTGTTTAACTGTTCATTAGACCTCTATGATGAAACTACAGTAGACCACTAGGACCTAATAGAAAGACGTCTGCTCTTGTTGGAATTACATATATCACTCAGCACGAAATATTATTTTTTCTCACAAAGATAAGAAATATATTTGGGAATTTATAGAAAATGTGTCCTAATGTTAGTTTTTTACAAACTTATAAAGACTTCCATGACAAAATCAAACCCCTCATTTTCTGTACTTCCCTACACAGAAAATACTTGTTTTATACATCCCTTTATCCAGCAACATGGCATTCAAATGCGCTTCACATTTTTTCATGACTATAGGTAAACATCCTAGTCCTCTAGAACTCTACAGTGAACTCTATGGCGAAGCTGCAGTTGAATACAGGGCAATCAACTGACAGTTGGCTGCTTCTGTTAGAAGTACGTGTTTTATTCAGCATATCAAAAAAAAATTCACATGATGAGGAAGATATTTTTCCTTCTATATAAAATGTGTCCCCATTTAGGTCCTGGAACACTAACCATAATTTAGAATAGAGAACCATGAGAGACAACAGTTTTATCTCAAAGTTTGTTCATAAAATCCCAGTTGAGGAACAGCATTTTTCATAGGGTGAATTCTCCAGGGAACTCACCACAATTCCTATAATTGCTGTTGCAACAAACATAATTGATTTACATTGTGAATAAAGTCTGTTTTCTCTCTTTCTACATGCTCTACTTTGTGACCCTGAAAATCAGGCATTTGTCACAATGAATTTTAGTAGAGCATAATGGCAGGAAAAGTCCAACAGGTATATTTCTTATTATATTTCAGGAAAATCCCTTGAAATAACAAACAATTGTCTGTGTTTCATCCAAGATTTTTAATAGTCTGATTTGATGTGGTAGGCTTACTGTCTTTGAGAAAAAATTGGTTCAAATGGTTTGCCATCTTGTTTTCATTTATATTGAGAGATGTTTATTGATTTTCTGACTTTTTCTCCCATGTTGCCATAACCCAATATAAGTATCTGAGTGGAGCTGAGTAGGTGGCTTGGATGGTCTCATTTGGTTAAGTACTATTTTTTTGATGACTTCATATTCCCCTGCATTTCTGTTAAGAGACTGAGATGGAATAATACAGCTTCATTTCAGAAATGTATTCTCCAAGGGCACAATGTACAAATGCATTTTGCAGTTACAAAGTGTGAGAAATGGATTTCACCACATTAAATATCTCTGGATATTTTTCTTTTTAGACTACCTGGTTTATGGAATTTTGCCATGAGTGAGTGTAGTAATCCAGGAAAATTTAGATTTGGCTTCATAAAGAAGTTTATTGGAGAATACAATAAACATGCGCATCCTTCAGCAATACAGAAAATACTGGCCATTCTTGGAATCTTTGCTGTGATGCTGTTCTATTGCATCACAGCTACATCATAAGGATTCCAGCTACCACACATCTCCCCCATATCATCCTAAAAGAAGAGAAAAGATTATTAACATGCAGAGAACAATGAAATGTAAGTAAATAATACATCAATACTATTAATAGCAAACAAATAAACAACACACCATAACAATGGCATGTACACTATTTGAAGAGGTGCACTACAATCGCATTAGACGCTACTGGAATGGGATATTTTAAACAAATCCCCAAAGCACCATTTCCTACCATCGTCCAATTGTCCCACTGATCCCATGACTAGAATGACTTTATAGGGCTCTGAAAACTTACTCTCACCCTTCCTCACACAACCAGCTTTTCTCACAACTACCCAATCACCATTAGCAATGTCCAACTCATTCACATTTTTTCAACTGTCAAAGTTAACTTTGTGACGCCACTGGCAATCAAAAACCCTAGACCTCATTTCTTCTCTATCAACACACACTTGATACTTCTCATGAAGCCACATCAGAGACTCCTTAGTACCAGGCTCTCTTCCCTTCAATGCTATAAAGGGAGAAACACCCGTGACAGAATGAGGTGTGATTCTGTGAGCAAACATCATCTTCCGTAACTCCTCTTTCCATGACAACCCATTAGCTAGGGAGAGCTGAATACATTCCATTACAATACGATTTACCCTCTCAACAAGTCCATTAGCCTGTGGACGAAATAAATCCACCTTGTTATGTTTGATTCCAAGTCTAGAAAGAAAATCTCCCATTTCAGAAGAAACCAACTGAACACCGTTATCAGTCACAAGAACTCTAGGTACACCCTCTTCAAGAAATACTTCCTCAAGAAATTTTATCACATTAGCAGAGTGACTTTTCCCATGGATTTGCATGTAAACCATTTGCTGTTGTTATCCACCAACACAACAAAGAAACGGTGACTGGTGCCCAATATGTCAATAGGACCTAATACATCCACTGCCAATTTATCCCATGGCCTCATAGGCAAATCCTCACACCTCAAAGAAGGTTCTCTGACCACTTTTACTTTATCACTATTACTGCATGCATGACAATTACGTACTAAATTCTTCACATTTCTGTCCTTCCCGGCCACCAAAAAGATTGCCTCAACCTTCTCTTTGTTAAACTCCTTCCTAAATGTCCCTCATGAACAATCTGTAATAATCTCGATCTCAACAAACTAGGGGGAACTATACGATCTCTTCTTAAAACTTTATCTCCTTGCACACTAATCTCATCTCTCACTGTCAAGTATTGCTTAACCACTTCCTCACGGCCATTAAAATCCTTCCAACAATCCATAATGAGCTCCATCAACATCTTATACTCCTTATAATTTTTTACTGCCTCCTTCCACTTTTCTTGTCCAACTGCAAACTCACCATCAACACTAACCACTTGGTCCTCCACAACTTAAATTCATGAATCATCCTCCACTGGCATTCTAGACAAACAATCCGCAATAACATTTTTGTTGCCACAAACGTACTCTAACACAAAATTGTAATCTAGCACAGATAAAATCCACCTTGAAATACGAGGAGTTACACTTCCATCTAGACCACGGCCACATTTAAAAATATGAATAAGTGGTATGTGATCAGTCTTCAAAACGAAAGGCACACCCCACAAGTAATACCTAAAATGTGTCATCCCCCAACAACAAGCTAAAGCCTCCTTTTCTATGGCTGAATAAGATCTTTCAGCACCTTGTTGTAACCTTCGTGAAGCAAAACAAATAATTCTCTCACCTTCCTCAGATATCTGCATTAGAACTGCCCCAAGCCCAACATTGCTTGCATCAGTAACTAATATGGATTTTCTATTGGGCTCAAAATGTCCCAGAGATGAAGCACGGGAAATACATCTTTTCACACTAGCAAACGCATTTTCACGTGTGGAATTCCATTCAAACACACTTCCTTTCTTAAGGAGGAGTCTCATTGGATCTACGAGATCAGCAAAATTTGGTACAAATTTAGAGAAATATTCAGCAATCCCTAAGAATGATTTCAACTGTTCTTTGTTATTTGGGCAGGGAGCGTCTTCTATAGCCTTTACAATGCTGTCTTTGGGTCTAATACCATTAACAGATATCTGATGACCTAAATAATTGACCTCTCTTAGGGCCCCATTAGGATGTCGGGCGGTGGCACCACTGCGGGGCTGGCGGTGCAGAAAAAAGCAATTTTCCGCCCGCGAGCAGTGGCCCTCACATCCGCCATATTAGTATGGCCAAACATAGGCCATTTCCCGACCGCCGCGGTGCGATGCGCACCGCCATCAAAGTGCGCCCGCCACAGCGGCGGTGGGAGCCAATGGAGACTCTCTGCCATGCGGAATGATGTCCGCTCGCTCCACAAATTATGATCACTCAAACAAGCAGACGCACCGCAGCGGAGACACCGCCCAACCAGAGACGGCAGAAGCTCGACAGCTGAGCGCGAAACCAGAGTTCTGGTCACGACCGCCATGGACCCAGCTCTACATGTCTTTCCAGTGCTGTACCTGCTACATCACCAAGAACTCATGGACCGCCGTAGCCGCAGGTACGCAACAACACAAACACAACACACAACACACGTGCAGACACAGGCTCCAAATCCACATCAGACACCCTAGGGGGGACAGGGACACATCCATAAGGGCACCCACACATCACCCACCTGCCACCAAGTCACCCTTCTGCATCCTGGACACACAGCTACCGCCACCATGCAGCAATGTCCCGGCCACGTCACCGCAGCAGCGAACACAAGGAAATACATGCGCACAATGCAGAAGGCAGGGCCAGTGCCAGGCATGGGCAGGGCACAAAGACCACAGGGCCACACCCCATCCCACTACACACTAGTACACCCCATGAAGGCACATGCCATGTGCCCCTTCTGTGCACCCCATGCACAACAACAACCCAGGTCAATACACACCCTGCACCACACAGCAAACAACCAGGGAGACAGACACTGCAGGAGTGACTGCACAGGAACACACATCACACAGCACAGTAGCACAGGGCCAGGGAAACACACACACCACCACAACACCACACTCAGGGAAACTAAAATGAAGACAAGCAACAAATGAACACATACAAGGAATTAACATCCAAATGGACACACAGCCTGCACAGTCGCACATACATACCACAGACTGACACACACACACATACACACCCCACATGTCAACAGCAATAGAGCACAACAAATAGGGAAACCAAAGTGGGCTGCACACAAATGGAAGCTCATGGAGCCACACAACAAGCATGTGTACATCACATCAACACAAGGAACTGAGAACAACACCCTCACACCATCAAAGCACACATGGCTGGCACAGTGAGTGAACTCAAAACAACAGACAGCTCAGTGCAACAAGACAGCAAGGCAAACCTTGTATAGGCACAAGGATGAAAGGAAGGCCCTGAAGTCAAACTGTGAACAGTTACACATCCATACAACTACTTCACAGGAGTACACCAGCAGCACTACACACAGGGACCATCTACACACCTCAGGACTGAAAAACACCAGTAGGAATCTACACACATACCCCCCTCACACCAGCAGCACACAACACCAGTGCCAAACACACTGAAGGCTGGCAATACTTGCCAGTCTATACACACACAAACAACCACACAACCTGGGGTCAGCCACAAACCTCTCACACACACACAGGGATGCAACCACAAATGTCGAAACAAATACAAAAGACAAACACATAACCCAAAAGAAACACACACAAAACCAGAACAACAAGAACAGACATGCTTTGTGCAGCTAAACTGGGGAAAGGCAATGGGAGCACAGACACAACAGGAGTGCACAACCTCATCACTCAGGAACAATGCACAGAAAACATACTACAACACACACAAGAAGTGCACCATCACAGAACAACACAGCCACAGCAAACAAACAACAGATGCACAGGCAGAACAATCACATAGCAAACACAGCAGGACATCAGGGGATGCACACCAGGCAATCACAAGGTAACATACACACACAGCACTGCATGCACAACAAGCTGTGTGTGCACACCAAGCATACCAGCCACACACAGACATCAGTGACAGAACAGCAACCCAATATAGCACAGCACAAAGACAACAGCACACCCAGGAAGTGAAGCAATAACACAGCCAACACACATACATCCAACACAACACCCAACAGATGCACAAGTCTGGGACACAAAGGTGGAAACAACTTGACCAGAGGACTGGGCAGCACACATAGTTGAACTGAATAGGAGCAACCATGACTGACAAACAGCACCAGAACATCACATACAACCCATTGGGGAAATGCCCCGAGTGACACATTGACCCTGGCCAAAGAACTGCACCACAAAGCACAGTGTCACAAATGAACTAATGGGGAGGCGCACACACATATGAACCAAGGGGACAGCTGAAACCAAAGTGAAGTGTACTACATGTCAGTAGGGGACATGGCAGGAGTGTACCAAACACAAAGAGAGGGAGTGCAGACCCACAATGGGTAGGCAGCTGAAGATCAGATAGGGGATGGAATGACAATGCACACAACATGCCACACTGGAGGCAAGAAGGCACCATGTGACAGCAATGCATGAGAAAACACAACCACAATGGCAGTGTAGAGCAGCAGGTCTGCACAGTCTCCACAAACAGCAAAAAGACACATGGATGTGCAACAAAATACAACACTGACTTGCCATTAACACTCTCTGCATACTCGCAAGTGACAAAAACAACAAGTAGGAGTCAGACAGAACTGCAAGGACACACCAACACACTGCACAGTGCACAACATACAACTCACACATGGGCATACAACCACATTCACAGGGATGAACAATCAAAAGAACAGGCACACAACTCCTGGGTGACACATGTGTGTAGTGGACAGTTCAGAGGCATGTAAACATCAACACTCCCCACAAACTCACCCCCTTCACACTGCACACTACCTGGCCATCCAAGAGCACAAATGGAAAGTAAGCCATGGGACTAGGATGACTGGCCATCACAAGATGACCACACACATACACCACTAGGCACACATAAAGGAAGAACACACATACATGATGACCCTGGCCAGCGTGCCTGCAATACTGTGTGCAGAAACCCACTCTGTGTTGGCAGTGCCCCCAACCTGAAATGTGTACAATATAGCCAACATGAACTAATTAAGTAAATGACTACTGCTATCCATTGTAAATTGACACTATTGCCCACACAAGTATCTGGGTCAAGAAGAACTGAAGACCCTGTCACCCCTGGAAAAAAAGAGAGTAAGTGAGCCCAAAAATTGACTATGTTGAAGTGGCACAAAGACCATGTGGCACAGTAAACCATTTACACACAGCAAAATAACTTTATTCAGTAAGGACACTGACAAAATAGACAACAGGCACAACTGCCTTTATTCACATATTGCACAGATAGGTCCCATGATAAGAGAAGAGCAAGGCACACGATGCAGAGCATGTCCATGAGAAGCTGCACAGGCAGGGGGCACACAGCAGTGAACAACAAGGCCAGTGGGGAGGACAAAGTGCAGAGTGAGTCCATGAGAAGCTGCACAGGCAGGGGGCACACAGCAGTAAACGACACGGCAAGTGGGCAGGACAAAGTGCAGAGTGAGTCCATGAGAAGCTGCACAGGCAGGGGGCACACATCAGTGAACGACAAGGCCAGTGGGTAGGACAAATTGCAGACTGAGTCCATGAGAAGCTGCACAGGCAGGGGGCACACAGCAGTGACCGACAAGGTCAGTGGGCAGAACAAAGTGCAGACTGAGTCCATGAGAAGCTGCACAGGCATGGGGCACACAGCAGTGAATGACAAGGCCAGTGGGCAGGACAAAGTGCAGAGTGAGTCCATGAGAAGCTGCACAGGCAAGGGCAAAACAGCAAGGCCAGTGGCCAGTACAGGGTGCAGAGTATGTCCATGAGAAGCTGCACAGAGAATAGTTGAACACAGCAAAGAGCAACAAGGCCAGTGGCCAGTTCAGGGTGCAGAGTATGTCCATGAGAAGCTGCACAGGGAATAGTTGAACACAGCAAAGAGCCACAAGGCCAGTGGCCAGTTCAGGGTGCAGAGTATGTCCATGAGAAGCTGCACAGGCAATAGTTTAACAAAGCAAAGAGCAACAAGGCCAATGGCCAGTTCAGGGTGCAGAGTATGTCCATGAGAAGCTGCACAGGGAATAGTTCAACACAGCAAAGAGCAACAAGGCCAGTGGCCAAAACAAAGTGCAGAGTATGTCCATGAGAAGCTGCACAGGGAATGTGTTCCATGGTCAGCAACACAGTCAGGGGGCAACAATGTGCAGTACAGGCCCACCTGTGTGAGAGACAGGTGTGTGAGGGTGACTACCACTCAGACTTGGCTATCAGGCGGACTGGGAGCTGGCTGTGTCTCGGGGACTGTCGGGGCACTTGACCGGGGAGAGAGTGGAACAGCTGAGGAAGAGCTATCGGTGACTTGGCAAGCCGGAGGGCTGCTTGGACCAGGTGGTGTAGTAGCATGTGGAGGTGGAGTCATGCAGACGGGAGACACGGTGTGGCCGGGAGATTGCGGAGGGGTGCCCATCCACTTCTTGGGGGTCCTAAATGGCTTGACTGACTCTGGATCAATGGGAAGTGGTCTGGGCACAACAGGCCCACTCACCACCACAGCTGATGCAGGTGCAGGCACTGGCAGCCCCTCTCGTGATGTGGTGGACCCAGCGGAACGCTTTGCCTGGCTTTGCCTCTGCCACCCCTTCCCCTGTTTACTAGGTGTTACCCCTACAGTGCCCTCCGGCCCCTGCTTCACTGGGCTTGGAATGAGAGTGGAGGTGGTTGGTGATTCTGCCTTGGAGCCCTTCCTAAGTGTACCCTTGGCATGCACCACCTCCTTGGTGGGCACAGACACTGTATGCTTCCCTTTGCATGATGCTTTAGGGGCAGGAGAGTCCTTGGATGGGGATGCCACCGAGTCATGTGTGCCTGAGGTCTGCTGCTTTGCTTTCTGTCCACTGGTGTCGCCTGACGGGCTTTTACACCTGTGCTCTGGGGTGGCTTTGGTCTTCTGTGGGGATGGTGTCTGCGCCCGGGACCGCTTGGGTTGCTGCTGCTGTGTGCTTCCTGTGCTCTATTGTGACTTTGACATATGTGGACCGTGGTCACTATCATCCAACGTGGCCACTGCCAGGGGGGTGGACAAAGAAACCGGAGCTGGACTGTGAGTATGTGCCTGTTGCAGGGCAGACGTCACTGTTGATGACAAAGCCTGGACTGTCCGGTGCAGCCCATCGACATCTGAATGTATGCCCTCCACGAAAGCAACCACCTGGGCCAATTTCTTGTTGTGGTCAATGAAGGCACTGAGGAGAGCTGTCTGGCCTACACACAGCTGGCACAAAAGGTCCACAGACTCAGCACTGATGGCAGCAGGAGGGAAAGGGGCAGGGGCAGCGGTGTCAGGGGTGAAGGACACTCTTCCCCTCTTACAAAGGCAGACACAGGCAGCACCAGAGGAAGTGACTGGGAGGGTGGGCACTGGCCGCTGTGTGGTGGAAGTCGATTGCAGAGTCCCCGTTCCCTGTGCCCTCCAACATGGATGCATCCCTGCTGGCATCGGAGGATGTGGTGCTTTGCGTCTCAGGTTGGGATTCCTCCAGCAGACTCCTGTCCCCCTCTGAGGCGCTGGTGACATCTGTGTCAGTGGACTCCTGGGCAGCTGTTGTGCTAGTTTCACCCCCACTGGTGTCCATCTCCTGTCCCTCCGTGACCACAGGTGATGCTGCATAAGAGAGACAGATGTAGGGTCAGGTCAGTGACAGCAACAGAACAAACATATGCAAGCAATGCATCACAAAAGTAGACCAAATCTACATGTTGCACACCACCATGTGCAATCACATCATGCCAACTCACTATATTGACTCAAGCAGTGCATGGAACATGGAAACTCAGGCATGAGTGAGCCATGTGATGACCACACAGCACAACACCCTGCTTGTGGCTCTGTTAAAACAAACACAC
The DNA here is from genome assembly GCF_964204655.1 of Triturus cristatus. NCBI lineage: Eukaryota > Metazoa > Chordata > Amphibia > Caudata > Salamandridae > Triturus > Triturus cristatus. The sequence continues at coordinate 255,894,103 of NC_140593.1, read as the reverse complement.
AACTAGCTCTGAGCACACCTAGGGACATGATGGGGGCACAGTACTTGTTGCCAATGACAGATCTGGATGGAACAGGAGGGTACAACACAGACCCAGACTACAACATGACAGTCCACAATGGAGATTAGCCCATGCCATCCACCATGTCTTACCTTGGGGACAATAGAATGGTGCACATTGCTGTCAGATGTGTAGATCTCCCCAATCTGGGTGCATGCAATGGACGCATTGATGTACGCACAATCAGATCGGGCACACTGCCGTTCCCTCCCTTGGGATTCCCAAGACTACCCCAATGCAGAAGAAACCTGAAGAGCACAACTCAGAATGTATTGTGAAGGCACATCATTCAAATCACCTTTGTAAGTACAGGTAGGGCAAATGCATGCCACCGGCACCCAGGCCAGCATTCACTTACATGCCACAGCATCACACTACCAACATCACATAGGCCAGCGCTGGCACAGGCTCTGTACACATGCAGCCACTCCCAGCCAAAGTCAGACTCCCCAAATGCTCACCCCTGGATTGCTGCTGATGCTCCTTCAAATGTGCATCCAGCTCAGACTGTGCCACCATCAAGATGCGCCCCATTAGTGGTGTCATGCTGAGCCGTGCCAAATGTCCAGAGCGAGGAAGCAGCCCCAAGGCCTTCTCCGCCACATTCTTTGCCAGCCGGCTGATGTTGTCCCATCTCTTCTGGCAGTGGGTACGCCGTCGGTTTGAGACCCCCAGAGCTCGCACCTTCGCTGCAATGGCCCTCCACATGGCCTTACGCTGGTGTACCTTGAGCTGCAGGCATGGGAGACAAGAGCGGGAAATGATCAGTGACACAGTGTCATGTACCGACATCTATCAGTATAGCAGCAAGATACAAAATCATCACATAGCCAACGATATGTCAATCAGAGACTATAGTACAGCTCACATGGGACACCTGCATGGGAAAGCTGATGTTAAAGCATGAAGGTGTGAGGGGGAACACAGTCCCTGCACATCTCACGCACATGCAGGATGCCAGCACTGAAACACCCATGTAGCCTGCCCACATCTCCAGTCCATTGTTGGCTTGAGCAACACATACATAACATGTCAACCTGTGTTTGGGGGTGGACTCACTGTGTCCAAGACTGCGCAGCCATTTATGTCCCTGTCCTGTGAATAGATGAATATGTCATGGTGGTCACATTGAGGGAAATGATTCACAAATACAAAATGCCATTCACAAGGGCAGTTGTGTGCAAAATACAGTGCTGAGATGGCCCATAGCTGGAGTGCAATGTGAAAAGACTGATGTCATACTCTGTAAGTTCAATGAGGTATCCTTGAAGGCGGGGACTGTGCAGGCCAGCTGGGCTCACACTGAGATAGACTACAGGGGCACACACAGCCATCCAGTCAACAGCACTTCTATAGCGCAGGCATATCACTCCAAAGAGTCTCATGGCGCTTGCAGCGGCTGAAAGCAAAGAGACAGAGGTAGAGTGGGACTACTGATCAAACAGCCAAGTTTTGAGTTTGCTACGAAAACACTTAAGAACGGGGATGGAATGCAAATCGTGAGGCAATTTGTTCCAGAAAAACGGAGCTAGATGTGAAAAGGATCTACCACCCTACCTAGTTGTATAGACTCTAAATGGGGTGAGCAAGGACTTAGCACTTGACCGCAGTGCCCTCTGAGGCTTGTACCAACAGAGTTTTCTGGCCCAGTACTGTGGTTTAGTTCCATAAAGATATTTGTGGGTAAGGCAGAGAACCTTAAAAAGGATGCGCTTTTTTACTGGCAGCCAGTGTAAGGCTCTGAGGCATGGAGCAGAGGAGGTACGTTGGGGGAGATTTAAAATCATCTTGGCCGCAATATTTTGTAACACCTGGAGCTTGTTTAAAAAGGATTCATTTATGGATAGCAAAAGTGCATTTCCATAATCCATTCGGTTGGTGATCAGGCCTTGAAGCAACGGTTTTCTTGCCTCCAGGGGAATGCATTTAAAAACTCTCCGCAGTGTACGCATAATTCCAAAACAGGAACTGACCACATGGTTAACCTAGGCCCGCATGGACAATTGATTGTCCATGTAGATACCCAGGTTGCGAACTATCTCCTTAGGGGCAGGACAAGCACTAAAGTCGTGGGGCCACCATTCTGAAGACCAGTGTTCTGAGGCTTTCCCAAAAAGCATAATCTCGGACTTCGCACCATTCAGTTGCAGATAGTTATCCTTCATCCACCTGTTGACGTGAGACATGCAGTTTTGGAAGCGCGTCATGGTTTCCTTAGGGTCCAGGCCCAGCGTGACTGTGATCTGAGTGTCATCGGCATACGATATGACCTCAAATCCGTATGCTCTAATCACTGGAGCCAAAGGAGCCACATAAAGGTTGAAAAGAGTGGGGCTCAAAATGGAACCCTGCGGAACACCCATGGTGACAGGTCTAGTGGAAGAAGTACTAAGCCCCAGCTGAACGGTAGTGCTACGGTCCGAGAGGTAGCTTTTGAACCAGTTCAGAGCCAAGCCGCTGACACCAATCTCCCCAAGCCGATGAATTAGAATGCTATGGGAGATGGTGTCAAAAGCGGCTGACAGATCAAGTAGTACCAGGACTACTGGTTGTTGTCTATCCAGAGTCCGCCTGATGTTGTCGGTGACCTCGACCAAGGCCGTCTCCGTGCTGTGAGCTACTCTAAACCCTGATTGTGAGGGGTCCAATAGCTCATGATTTTCCAAATAACTGACAAGTTGCTGATTGGCGAGGGATTCTAATACCTTCCCGAGATACGGGAGTAAAGAAATCGGGCGGTAGTTGGAGAGGAGGCTGGGATCGGCCGTGGGTTTCTTTAAAATAGGCTTCACACAGGCAGTTTTCCAGTTAGAAGGGAAGACGGCTTCTGACAGGGATTTATTACACAAATCAGTAATAATGCCAACCAGAGCTGGAGCAACCGTAACCAGTAATTTAGAGGAGATTAGATCATTAGGGGAACCAGGTTTTACCCTCTGTTGAGTTTTGAGGACTGTTTCTGGGTCCACCGCAATGAATTCCTCAAAATGATGGGAAGGAGTCGTAATAGCAGGGGGATCATTAACTGAGTTCAGGCTATTAATATTGGACATAAAAGAGTGATGGATGGTCCACATTTTTTCTTCAAAAAATTTAGAGAGAGAGTCCACCCATTGTAGTGAGACAGGAGCATGCTGAGGATTCATAGGAGTGGTGAATTCGCTCAGGACCTTATAAAGTTCCTTAGTGAAGTTACCTGCCATGTTTATTCTGTTAGCAAGGAACAGTTTTTTTGCGGTTTTGATTTCCAGCATATATCTGTGTTGGAGTTCTTTATAGTTGGAACGATCGTCTGGGCTTTTATTCTTGCGCCATTTACGCTCTGCAATGCGACACATAGTCTTAGCGGCCCTAAGCTGGTCCGTGAACCATGGGGTGTTTCTTATCTTGGTCTTTACCAATGCCAATGGGGCTATAGTATTCAGCGTGTTTAAAACTGCTTCCTCCAATGAATCCAGCATCTGGGTTACATTTTGGTCGGGCCTTATTGAGTCATGGGAGAAGTGTTCTAGAAAAATGGGCAGTGTCACTTTGTGCCAAGGTCTTCGCCACGAGGAGTCAGTTTCCAGAGACTTATTTTCACCAGCCAAACAATCACTGTCCTGACTACAGCATGAACAACCTTATGTGTCACTGGATGGCTGACAACACAGTACAGGTCACTCATACATACATGTGCAGGGAGGGAAAGCTGTGGCATTGGGCACACACACCCTCCCACTGGAGACAGCATGTCAGGCAGTGAATGACACTACCCCACACTCCCAGGCACATACAGCATCAGTCCAACTACATGTGTGGCCCCCCTGCCCTACCCCACTACTGTTGAAGACTTACCACGACATTTGGGGCACCATATAGCCTTGGGTACTGTGTGAGCACCTCTTCTACCAGGACCTCCAGCTCCTCGCTCGTGAAGGGCCTGGCACGGATCTTCTCTGTTCTTGCCATCACTGTGGACATGAGACAACAACAGCGGAATTGGGTGGTGAGGGGTCTAAGGCAGCAGTCCCTGGAGGCAGCAGCAGTTGAGGGGTCTCTGGCAGCAGTCCCTAGAGGCATCAGCAGGTGAGGGGTCTCTGGCAGCAGTCTCTGGAGGCAGCAGCAGGTGAGGGGTCTCAGGCAGCAGTCCCTGGAGGCAGCAGCAGGTGAGGGGTCTCAGGCAGCAGGCTCTGGGAGCAGTGGAACTGTGAGGCTCACTCCCACACATATATAGCCCCCTGGGGTCGTTTCAAAGGTGCCAATTTGCAGCAATTGGTGGTCCAGGTCTGCCTCTTTCAAATGCATACAATGACTGCCTCCCGCAATCTTCAAAATTGCATCATGTTACCGCAATCATGGTTCCCATTGGCTGTGAGGGCATGCTCCGTGGCGGTGACACAACGCTGGGGCCCGGGGAGCGCTACTACGATGGTGCATCTTTCAAAATTGCATGATGCCACCGCTATCGAGCTTCGCATTGGCTCTAGGGCAAGCTCCATGGTGGTGACACACTGCAGGGGCCCGGGGTGCGCTACTGCGATTTTAGCGGCGAAGCCTACCAACTGCCATTTCCACATGTCTCCATGCCTATCAGTACAGCACTTGAGTGAATGGGGGTGCTGGTGACACACTGCTGGGGCCTGGCGGTAGCTACCATGATATGGGTGCCATGCATTTACACGAGGCACCGGCATTCATGGAGCAGAGCATGCCAACTGCCATTTCCACATGTCTCCATGCCTATGACTACCGCACTTGTGTGAATGGGGGTGCTGGTGACACACTGCTGGGGCCAGGCGGTAGCTACCGCGATATGGGTGCCATGCATTGACATGAGGCACCGGCATTCATGCGGCGAAGCATGCCCACTGCCATTTCCACGTGTCTCCATGCCTATGACTACCGCACTTGTGTGAATGGGGGTGCCGGTAACACACCGCTGGGGCCAGGCAGTAGCTACTGCAATGTGTGTGCCATGCATTGACACGAGGCACTGCCATTCATGCAGCAGAGCATGCCCACCGCCATTTCCACATGTCTCCATGCCTATGACTACCGCACTTGTGTGAATGGGGTGCTGGTGACACACAGCTGGGGCCACGTGGTAGCTACCGCGATATGAGGGCCATGCTTTGACACGAGGCACCGCGATTTGGGTGGTGGAGCATGCCCACCGCCATATGGGCATGTCTCCATGCCTATGACTACCACACTTGTGTGAATGGGGGTTGCTGGTGAAACACCGCTGGGGCCAGGCGGTAGCTACCGCGATATGAGTGCCATGCTTTGACACGAGGCACCACCATTCATGCGGCAGAGCATGCCACCCGCCATTTCCACATGTCGCCATGCCTATGACTACCGCACCTGTGTGAATGGGGGTGTTGTTGACACACCGCTGGGGTCAGGCGGTAGCTTCCGCGATTTGGGTGCCATACAATCGCAATGCCCATCTGTCAAACATCAATAGGGCACAGTGCCAAGATGGTCAATAGAACATCATCCTGCACACGAGGCCAATCTTCCATTTACTCCACTGATGGCTACACATGCCATGTTTGTGTGTGTGTTTCGTAGATTGGCCTGTACCCACTCACATGTCACTTATGGATTTGATGTTGGTGTAGGCAGGACAGTGTTGTTTTGTACTCTACAATGTGTACACATGTCAATGTGTTGAAGTGCAGTGACAATCACAGCGATGCTCGTCTCAATGAATGATGAACTATGTTGCATTGCCTCTCATGTCTGCTCATGCACACATTCATCATTCCAGCGCTGACTGTGGTCATTGTGTGGTGGATGTGTGCCAGGTTGTAATGACGCATTGAGGTGTGACAGGTACAGCAGCTAGGTATGAGACAGTGGGTTAGATTAGTTACACATATGCTGGATGCTATACTCCCATGCGTGCCCATTTGAAATGTGTCCGTATCCCTATGTGCATTCACATTGACCAAGGTGGTGTTTGAGGTACTTGTCTTGTGTAAGTTGACAGCTGTGGCCTTTGTGTACATGAAGGTGTCCCTACATGTGAGCTGGTCTGTTAGTCAAGATTTATGTCAGTCATTGTTGTCATTGTGTCATCCAGAACGTGATGTGCTGTGCACATCTCATGATGTATTGCATTGACATGTGTTCACTATCATCTCCAATCGGAGGATGCCAAATTTGATTAGTCACATGACGGTGCTGGAGGACATGGAGGATGTTGCGATCATACGGAAATGCCGCCTGGACAGAGCCACCCTGAGAACCCTTTGTGATCTGTTGGACCCCCACCTGCAGCCTTGCAGGACATATCCAACAGCTTTCGCCCCTACTTATAAGGTGATGGCGGCCCTGCATTTTCTTGCTACTGGATCGTTCAAGAGACAGTGGCCAGCGCTGGTGGGATGTCACAACTGATGTTCAGCATGGTGCTGCGTGATTTACTGTCCGCCATGATGCTATTCAAGGACAGATACATCCATTTCCCCAGGGGTGCAGAATTGCCAGCTGTGAAGGGAGACTTCTATCCCCTTGGACACATCCCCAATGTTGTTGGTGCCATTGATTGCACCCATGTTGGGCTTGTGCCACCACAGGCAAGTGAGCACATTTACCGCAATCGCAAGCATTACCACTCCATCAATGTGCAGGTGGTGTGCCTGGCAGATATGACCATCTCCCACGTGTGTGCCAAATTCCCAGGCTCGGCCCATGACTCCTACATCCTGCGGAACAGCATTGTGCCCCAGCTGATGGCTAATCTGCTTCCCGAGCATGCATGGATTGTGGGTGAGTATGCCTGGTCGTGTGGCATGCTGGGTGTGTGACCTGCTGCCCTCAGCCTCTGCGACATTGCAATGTTTATTTGTGTTTGTCATATCTAGGTGACTCTGCATATCCCAACCTGGTTGCTGAGCCCACTGCGGAATCCCAGGACCCCGGCTGAAGTCCGCTACAATGAGGCCCATGGGAGGACACGTCGTGTGGTGGAGCGTACTTTTGGTCTGCTCAAGTCACGTTTCCGCTGCCTGGACAAGTCTGGAGGTGCGCTGGCATACTCGCCCGGTAAGGTGTGTCAGATTGTAGTGGCATGCTGCATGCTCCACAACCTAGCCATTCGCAAGGAGATTCCCCTGCTCCTGGATGATGGTGAGGACCCCAGGCCCCAGCATGCAAACCAAGCCATGTCCATTGATGAGGACAGTGGAGACGAGGAAGGTGTTGACCTGTGTGAACAGCTCATCACCCGCTACTTCACTAGAAGGTGGGTGTCAATGTGCAACATACCCATTGTCTGCTGATATTGCTGCTGTCACGAAGGGGCATGTGAGAATTGTAGCAGCAGCCAGTTGTAGACTCAGTGGTGGTTGGCAATGTTTCTGGGACACGTCATTTGGGAACATCTACAGAATGTGTATGTTGACACTTGTTGCCCATTGTGACATGTGCATGTTGGGTTATCCTGATGGTAGGGGTTGTGTGATGTCTGTGATGCCACACCCAGACCAGTGAAAGTAGTTCTGTTGTGTTTCCCTAAGTGCCTTCGACTTCTCCTTGCCTGCATACAACCCATGCTCCTGGTACATTGTGATCATGTTGAAGACTGTACATCCTGCACTAAAGATGGAGCAGACATGACAAAATGTGTGTAAGGATATTTTATTTGCAATGGTGAGATGCGAGGGGGGTGTACATTTCCATTGGGGGGTGGGGTGGAGCAGTGAGTTGACAGTTGTGGTAGATGAGATAATTGAGTAGTCACCACATTGATGTGGTGACCCAGTCCAACAGACAGATGCCATTCACAAGGCAGTGTGGGGAAGGACAGTCCAATAAGTCAATGCAGTGGTGGAGAGGGTTGCCATCATGGCTGGCTCCGTGACTGGCATCTGGCAGGTGCTTTGCCTCCAGATACTCCCAGTGTCTTCGTTTGGCAGGGGGGCCCTGCTACAGGGCCAGTGGGGTCTGAGGACTCACCCCTCTCTGTGGGCGCAGAGGAGGATGGTGAACTGTCATCCTGCGGCCCACCAGAGGGAGGTGGAGTTGTTGTCTGTGGCGCATGCCTGTCCCTCAGTACCGCCACCTGCTGGCCCAAGAGGTCCATGATTTGTCCCATGCGGGAGTCGATGGACCTCATCAGCAGGATGAGCTCTTGCAACAGTTCGTCCGACCGGCCCGTTCGTCCCTGGGCCTGTTCGTATGCACCCAGGACTCTGGTGGTGTGTTCCAAGGATTGGGTTCCAGCCTCCTGGTGTCCGTGGGTGACCCTGCCCCTCCCACCTGCCCTGCTGCCACGGACCTGTTGCCTCACCACTGTGGGCACCCGCATCCTCTCCCTGGCCTCCTCCATTGGTGGTGTGTGCTGGTCATCCTCTGGGACAGGGAGGGTGTTGCAGGCAGCACTGGTGGTGGAGGTGGTGATGGTGGCCGCACAGGCCATGACAGCAGGGGTCTGCTGTGAAGTTGTTGTTGGCGCAGATGTGGTGGGGGGACGATGGGGTCCTGGGACCTGTTGCTCCCTGGCACACCAGATGGGCCGGCTTCGAGCTCATCGTCCATGGAATCCTGTGAGTCAACATCCGAGAGTCCATGTACCGGGGGGGGGGGGAAGACTGGCTCTGCAGGTTGCTGGTGTTGTCCTCTGCAGTGAGTTCTTGGTCACCTGTGGGTCAGATGTGAAATGGTCATTGTAGTGCACCCGGCAAGCTTTGTGTTAGCTGTGTGTCATTCACTTTTTGTACACTGCACAATTTACAGATCATCACATTGTTTTCTATGTGCACTACTGTGCTTCCTGACATGATGCAGTGGTACAGGCATTACTTGTCCATGGTGTGAGGTGTCAAGGCATACCTTGCGACCCGTGCACAATTAAGGGTTACAGGGACTTGTTGCCATCTAGGGCCTGGCACAACATGTGTTTAATTGAGAACTCATTGTTTATTTGTCTGACCTGGCAGACGTCACATCTGGCCATGGACTGGCCATTGTCATCTCCTGCATATCTTTGTCCTGTCATGTGCATATCTTGATTTGTACCACCACACATGCTTTCATGTTTTTCGAATGGTCCTTGTTGCACTTGCCCCATGGCGATGCACATGTAACTAGGTGCTGTGCATGATTGTGCCCTGACTTTCTTCTACTTGTGCATTGGTGTGTCACACTTTGGTAACTGTGACAGTTTCCTTAGCTTACCTGTGTGCACACTGAGCTTGGCAATGGGGTAGGTATGCCTCTTTGTGCAATGAGAGGGCTGGTGTTGTCATATGGCACCATTTAATGTGTGACTAATGGGTGGGTGCACGTACTGTCTACTTACCTGTAATGTGCCCACATTTGGGTTTGTTATGTCACACATGTGTGTGTGCGTGGTGGCGGCTTACATCCTGCTCAGTGGGGTCACGGTCCAGAATCATATGTCTACCTACCTATATGTTTGTTTGGTGTACTGCAATGGCTTCCAACTGCTTCTGGGTGGCGGAGTGCTCCATCCTGCTCAGGTGTGGGACAAAGGGAATGTTGGGAGTAGTAGTACAGGCCTCCCACACCCAGACACCCTCACTGTGAAGATGGCTACCTACCTGTTAGTTTGATGAGGGTGATGTAATGGTTTCCAACTGCTTTGGGTGGGGGGAGGGCTCCATCCTGCTCAGGTGTGAGACAAAGGGAATGTTGGGAGAAGTAGTGCAGGCCTCCCACCCACAGACACCCTCCCAGGGAAGATGAGTACCTACCTGTAAGTTTGATGTGGGTTGTGTATTGGCTGACACATGCTTCTGGGTGGGGTGGGGGAGGGTTCCATCTTGCTAGGCTGTGGGACAGGGGGCATGGTGGGAGTAGTGGTGCAGGGCTCCCACCCCTAGACACCCTCCCAGGGAAGATGGCTACCTACCTGTAAGTTTGTTTGGTGTACTGTGCTGGCTTCCAACTGCTTCTGGGTGGGGGAGTGCTCCATCCTGCTCAGGTGTGAGACAGAGGGAATGTTGGGAGAAGTAGTGCAGGCCTCCCACCCCCAGACACCCTCCCAGGGAAGATGGCTACCTACATGTAAGTTTGATGTGGGTTGTGTAATGGCTGACACATGCTTCTGGGTGTGGTGGGATGGAGCTCCATCTTGCTGATGCTGTGGGACAGGGGGCATGATGGGAGTTGTAGTGCTGTCTGCCTGTACACATGCCCCCATGGTAATGTTGGTAGCTACGTTTGAGGTGAATGGGAGTGGGTGAATGTTGGATCTGTGAGACATGTTTTTGTGAGTGTGTGGTGCAGATGGATGGGAATTTGTCCTAGGTGGTGTAGTTTTGTAGTTGTGCAAGACAGTACATAGCAGAGTGGCGGTAGTCATTTGTTTGTACTTACCAGCCTCCACTCCCCCGGCTACTCCTGTGAGACTCACTGGATGCAATGTGGCAAGCACCTTCTCCTCCCATGGTGTGAATGGTTTTGGTGGAATGGGAGGGCCATCGCCAGTCCTCTGAGCCAGCTCACGGTTTTGCTCCTCCTCTCCTTGACCACCCTCTTCAGATCATGCCACCGCTTCATGATCTCCTTTTTTGATCTTGGGGTGGTCCCTACTGCATTGACCCTTTGGACTATCCTTGCCCACATGTGTGTCCTTGTGGCTAATGGTGTCTGTTGGACCAGGCTACCAAAAATCTGTGGTTCCACTCTGACTATCTCATCTACCTTGACTGTCAACTCACTCTCTGTGAATTTGGGCATTTTCTGTGTGGCCATGGTGTGTGGTGTGCAAAGTGGTTGTGGATGCAGGAGTGTGAGTGGTGGTTGTCGTTGTGATGTGTATGGTGTGTGTTGTGCAGGGGGGTTAGTTGTGCAGGTGTGGAGGTGGTGGTGGTGCTGTGTGTGGTGTGGCCAGTGATGTTGTGTCCTTTCCCTCTCCTGTCAGCTGGGGTATGGGTCTCTTCTCTCATGGAGTATTGCAAAGGATTGTGGTCGGGGAAGGGGCTGGTTTAATACTCAGCTATGTGGGTGTGTCCAATTGAGGTGTTGTTGTCAGGTGTGTTGTCCTGGGATATGTATGTTTCTTTTTGCCATGTAGTTGTGTCATTGGGGTGTGTTTTGTGTATTTGGGGGGCATGGCTAGTTTTCTGTGTGCACTTTTTGGCCTTCTTGTGGGTCTTTTGCTTCGTCCGCCATATTTTTTACGGATCGTCAGCAGCGGTGGCTGTGCTTCAGCTCTTCCGCTGGCTATCCCATTCATCCCATTGTGCGACCGCGGCAGTCGGAGACAGAGGTACGTACCGCCTGACCGTCGGGGATATCCTAATATCCCGTGCGGTGTCTCCGCTATACTTGCGGCTGGTTGGTGCTTTTCCACCGCGACTCAGACTGATTTTTACCATCTCTGCTCGCTACGGGCGTTCTTTCTTGGCCCCGTTCCGCCGCGGTCGGTGTTTTTTGGCAGATGATCCTAATTTGGCCGCCGGTTTTCCCACGGTGCTGGCGGCCAGTTGTTTTCCGCTTCAATGGCGGTCGGGGTGCTTTTCCGCCCACCATCCTAATGGACCCCTTTATCTTAATTGACATTTTTCTTTTTTGATAGTTAATCCATGGCTAGCAATTCTTTGCAAAACTTCCACCAATAATTTGTCATGTTTTTCAAATGACCTACCAACAACCATGATGTCGTCCTGAAAACATAACACCCTTTCCATCCCTTTAAAAATGTTTTGCATAATTCGTTGAAATACGGCAGAGGCTGACGCCAAACCTAAAGACATTCTGCAATATCAAAATGCTCCTAAAGGTGTTACAAAAGAAGTCAAAAAACGTGAGTCAGGGTGTAGGTTTACCTGATGGTAAGCGAAGGACATGTCCAGAACACTGAAGACACTGCCACCCCCATCATGCTTAACATTTCTCCGATATTTGGTAAAGGTTGTCTGTCTCCTTGGAGGCAACCACAATCGGAGATAACCATTCAGATGACTCTATAGGTTCTATAACATTGGCCTTTAACAACTTGTCCAATTCATTTCAAAGCGGTTCTCTCATCATATACGGCATTGTTCTAACCTTATGTACAACAGGTTTAGCATTTTTCTTGAGGATAATTCGATGAGAAAATCCCTTTAACACACCCAAATCATCAGAAAAGACATGTGAATACGTTTTCATAAATACCTGTGCCCATCCATCCTCCACATCAAGTTTAGACGATACATGCTCAATTACTGGTTCAACAACCATAACCGGTTCTGTAGCGTTAGGATTAAGTATAATGTTCAAGTACTTCTGATGTTGCCATCCCAAAAGATCTGATCCTTCATGTGTGACATAAACCCTTCCATGAACACCATTCTGATTAAAAATGATATTCATCCAAATGATTTTCATCCAATGCTTTCCCAAAATGTTAATTTTGGTTCCACTGTATCCGACTCCTTATACATCTGCTTGTAACAAATCCTTGATCTGTCCACCCAAGTTCTTTTGAAAAGTTTCTTTGGAAATTAAGGTAAATAGGCTACCAGAGTCAGCCAACAAATTATTGCTATGTATATTCAAAACAGAATCAAGATTAAACTTTTCCACAGATTCAATAACTTGAGACGGAACCAATTCTGTACCATCTATAGCCAAGAATATCTCCTCACGATCCTCACTTTTATCTTCAACTTCCTTGACGCTGGTAGTTTGTGCTCTCCCTTTAGATCTGCAGGCTTTCGCTAAATGCCCCCTTTTACCACAAGAACTACATGTAGAATTTCTCACTCCACATTCAAAACTAGAACTTACATATCCAGGACACCCACATCTATAACAAATTATGGGTCGCCTCTCATCAACTTTTACAGGCATATAATCACTGTTTTTATTGAGTGGCATCTTGAAAATGTATCTTTTTACTTCCTTCACTTCAGCAGGTATTTCTTTTCCCATTGTTACTACTGTTTTGTGAGGAAGGGTAAGAGTAAGTAACCAAATGAGACTCTCCACGAGAGTAAGCAAAAAAACGTGACTCTCCACTCTCAAGATCCCCGTAGCCCTTATACTTCTGGCTAAGGATCGGGCAGCCCATAAAGAGACGTGCAGCACGGTAGATGCTTCAGCTTCAGTTGCCAGGTAACCAAACAAAAACAACAGCGCATAATGCGGCCCTCAAATAACAAAGTTGAATGCGGCTCACAGCTTCAGTTCAGAGCTTCAAAGCAGCGCGAGCAGCACCTAATCACGAGTGTTGGTTGCTAAGCGACAAACACCCCGTAGGAGGTCACGAGCTAATAAGCTCATAAGTTAAGCCTCGCGACACTCGCGTGCAAGGTTTAAACGCAGTGTTCGAAGTGAGGCTAACTTCGTGCCGTGGAATTAATAATAAAAAAAATTAAATTGACAAAATATAGCAGCGCTGGCAGCTCAAATAGAAGAATCACTCACAGTTCGATGAGATATGTTGCGAAGAAGTCACAAAAGAAAATCCTTCAATAACTCTAATTTAGTAATTAGCGGCGTTCCAGAGGTGAAGGTTGAGGTGTCTCCTGCCCTCTGCGCAGGACCAACTCGTCGCCAAAATTTGTAGTAATCCAGGCAAATTTAGATTTAGCTTCATAAAGATGTTTATTGGAGAATACAATAAACATGCACAACCTTCAGCAATACAGAAAATACTGGCCATGCTTGGAATCTTTGCTGTGATGCTGTTCTATTGCATCACAGCTACATCATAAGGATTCCAGCTACCACAGTGAGTTTACTGAGTCTTACATTTAGTGAGTCTTACTGTTAGTCTTCTTTTTAGTGAGTCTTACTTTTAGTGAGTCTTACTCACTGTAAGCACTGTTATAATCGAATGGGAATGGTAACTGCCAATGTCCACCTTTAAAGACAAGGTCCACTGCTGTCCGGATCAGGTAAGAGGATCACGGCTGCCTCCATGTGAACATGTGCGTACAAATGTACAGGTGCATCTGAGACTACCATGTAACTTAATCCAGTATCTGGCGCAGGTGGCCTGTCACAGAAAGGACCCTTCAGGGGCTGGTACTGACCTAGTATAGGCCTGAAAATGTAAGTGGGAATTCTTAGTGCAAGTCTTTGGTGCTTAACTGAGTATGTATGCTCCACTCTATTATAAACTGTTGGCAAAATCTGCATCAAAATACAGTTTTGCCATAGTGACACCAAGAGACTTTTCTGATGCGCTGATCATAGGATAAAAATTAATCCAAAGTGCAGACAAAATGTAACTTTTGTCACATCTGTCATTTGAGGATTTCTCATATTTCTCTGACTCAACCTCTAATTAGATTGCAGGCCTTTGTTTTCCCTAATGGGCCAATTGAACTACTCTGGTGGCCAGCTAGCGGGATGTGCAATGGCTTCCCAATACAAAAGAGCAATTTGACAGTGCTTGGACATGTGCCTGAGAAAGAAAAGGGTGGGGAAGGAATCTGTATTGATAATTACTTTTCACAGTGCACATGGCCTGGAAAATCTCAAATGCACAGAACCAAAGCTGGACAGCAGGGCTTTTATAGGCAATCATAGTAGGGGTTCACTTTGATGGTTTGGGGGAAGGAACTAGGCAGCTTTGACAAACAGCGGCAGGTCTTAGTCTCTCAGGGAAGGTCTTTCAACTGATCACTAAAAGTTGCCATTATGTAATGTTTCAAAATACCGCACAAGAGAGTTGAGATAAAGGTGGAATGATGATCTGCCATACCACGATTGGACACTGGTGCCTTTCTTCTGGAACTTTGCACTTCCACTTAAAAACCTCTGCACAGGGCAGAGAGAAGATGGATTTCACAGGATCCTGGAGACAGTCAGACTCCTATCTGTGGTGCTGGGGCACACTGGACTGAGCCTGGATTGGACTCTGTAGATTCACCTTTCCAAGGCTAGCAACACTTGCCTCCTCATCCTGAGGCACTGTAGACAGATGGACCTTTTGGGATGCTGTAGAGGAGAAGAGATTTCCTGGAAGTTTTAAGGACTTGGTCTGTAGAGGGATTCCCATCATCAGCATGCTGCCTCCTGACTTCTGTTATCACATGGGAGCCCTTCAAGATGCCATGGAGGCTATGGGACCTTTATTGTGCAGAGGCATGAAGGGAATTCAGCCTTGAAGGCTTTGGGATGTTGCTGGAGGTGACTATATTCTGAGGAGCATGCCATCAACTGGATGAGTCCATTCCTGAGGAGGGAGGGCAGGTAAATCAATCTACCCAAGAAACATAAACTTTTAGAGACCTGAATGCTAAAAATCAATAGTCCAGGTGCCTTAATATACATTGTGCCCCAGGGTCACAAAGGGTGTGTACTCCCGCTTTGTGCACCCCGGGACACAATCGTATTACAGAAAGGCACTTAATTGCTCGTATAATACTGACAGCCCTGGTGCACATATAGTGTCAGCGCTATGAGAGGGTGTTGCTCATTTGCATGGGGTGTTGCCCCCATGCAAATCAAAGAATCTCTTTGCTTGCCTCTGCTCCAGTGCCATATTTTAGGTGTGGGCACAGAGACAAACATGCCCCTAGGAGGTGCACTGACAGTGCATCACAAAAAAGTGGCCTCCTGGAGGAGACAAAGGGGGTTCCATGAAACCCCAGATCTCCCCCTGCAGGTGGGTGCATTCACTCACTGCACCTGCCTGCAAGGGGATCTCTCTCACCTTTTCAAAGTGCAGGGTGGTTGCTGCCTGCACTGTGAAACATGAAGATGATTTGAAGTGGTCTCTCTTAATTTTACTTGAATGCGCGGCCTCGGAGATAGCTTTAGTTTGCAGCTGCCCTAGGCATACTGCATTCTTTGTAATATGCTGCACTCTGCTTGTTGGGGCCCTGCGTACCTGTGTTTAAAGTGTGTTGAGGCAAAAACAGGGACAGTGCACCCTTTCTCTACTATCGCTCCTGTTGCCGACAGCTGGCCACAATGAGCAAAAGGAAACTGAAAGCATCAAAAAATTACGCCACTTTTTGCTAGGCCCTTTACAGTGTGAAAGGAAAGGGTCACCCCCCAAAAACCTTTGTGTGAGGGAAGGAGTTTATCCACAGGAAAATGATATTTTCTCAATGGAGAAAACTAGAAAAAACAGTGAGAAACAGTCTGTGCATGATAGTAGGTTTGCGTGGGTCAGGCTTCCATTTCAGCTTGTGCCGGGGTACTGGTCAGTGCCCCATTTGATGTTCCACTCAGCCACTCTCTTGGTCTAGTGCTACTGGTTGAGGAGTGCTTGCCCCACTATCATTGTCCTGCCCTGTAGTTATCAACTCGCTCACAAGTCCTTCCCAGGCTCTGGCCCTATCTATTTTACCTATCCCCCTATGAGCTTCCCTGAGCAATAATCTGCCTTCCTTCCTGCCCATTTCTCAGGTTCTTTTTTCCATGAGGTAATCCTGGGCCCTCCCGGTGTCTTTCAGTTTCTGGCTATTTCTCTGTTAGCCAGCACAAAAGCCGGGTCCTGAAACTTCCCAGTCGTCCTATTCTAGGCCGTATGGGGGAAGCACCCTAGCAGGGTCGTCCTATTCTTGGCCGTATGGGGGAAGCACCCTAGCAGGAAGTGCTCTGGTGTATGTTGGAGTTCCTTATCAATGAGTTCACCTACTATTTGTCCTACTGTCTCCCAGAAGGGTTGTGGGGCAATTCCAGAACATGTGGATTATGTGTGCCTCCTTCTCTCCACACAGTAGACACACTGCTGTGTCTGTGCCAAAGTATCTCCTGATTCGGGACGGTGTGAGTTACGCCCTATGTAGGACATCGAAATTATTTAATTTAAACTGCGCTTTTCTGGATGCCTTTGAGGTACGCGCTAGGATCTTAACCCACTCCACCTCTGTTATCTGTTTACCCAAGTCTTCCTCCCATTGTAATCACAAGCGATCTAGCGGCTGTTGCATGTCCTGTTTCATGGCCTTGTAGAGGCATGACACTGTTTTAATCCTCCCTGCAGACAGCGCCACATAGTATCAGTATAATCTAATGTACTCAGTGATGGACAGAGAACCCAAAATAGCCCAGGTGCTTTTGATACTAGCTACAAATTGCTACAAGCAAACATAGTGAGCAAGCCTGACATTCTCAAGGTCATTAATGGGGAAAAAAGGGTCTCTTCCCAGGAAGTGTAGGAAAAAATAAACCGACCCGTATGCTCAGTGAGGAAAGATGAGAGGATGAGAGGAGGTGGGATGATAGAGGACAGCAAGGGAACGAGAGAATTCCATTTAAGAGGTCAGGGATGAGGAGAAATGTGAAGTGCAGAAGGATGTGCAGAAACACAAGAGTAGAGGTGAGTGTGAGCGAAAGGTGAGGGCACAGAGGAGGGTTACTGTTAAACTGTGAGAGATGATGGCTGAGAGATGATCTGTGACGTAAAAAGAGAATTTGATGCGACAAGGATGAGGGACAGCAGCGATAGGGGAAGAGAGGGAGTACTGGGATGGGTGCTGAGGTAACAGGGGAGAGGGACGTTGATTCAAGAAGGTGTGAAAGTACAAAGGGGAGATGTGAAAGATGAATGGGGGGACTGGAGCGGTGTAAGATACAAATAGACAAAAATTTGAAGGGATAGAGTTGAGGTGAATGAGAAGTGCTGAGGGGCGAGAGAGGTGACGGTGCCAAAGAGGCCATGAGATAAATGCAAGAGACTGTTGGAGATGAGAGCAGTGAAAACACAGAATGGAAAGAGGTGATTAAATGTGAAGTGAGAGGTTGAATAGGGAAAATTCAGAAGTTGTAAACAGGTGTGAAAGAAAATGGCCTGCAAAGTGAGAGTGATCCGGGGTTGGGAGAGGAGAGAGGGATGGAAGGGTGGAGGTGGGAGGAAAGAGGCGTGGGTAAACTACTTAACTCTGCACAAGACCGCCAGGGTTTTAAGGGACCCTTGCTGCTCCTGGCTAGGGCTAGGTGAGCTTTTAATGTGGCAACATGTATTCCTGGGGAGTGAAGGCCCTTCACAAATATTGACTAGACATCTTTCTGTTGTTTATTTGGGCATTTGGGTTATAAACTGGTACTGACGAGGTAAAATCTTTCCTCACTGTTACTGTGTGTAAAAAACTTCAAAATAATGAAGCAATACTATATCAAAATATGCGGCATCACAAAACATTATTTACATTTTCTTACCACACAATTTAGTCGAACCTCCCGCATAATTAGATCATCATAATGCCAGTAGCCCTGTCTATAGGTTTAGAAATTTTTGCCAGGAGGGGGTCCTTACTCCTGAGACTTTTGACAGGGGGGTCTCGGCATCCAAAAGTTTGAAGACCTCTGCTCTAGGGTGTCTGGGCGGAATTGCCATGTAGGGATCGCTGACAGGGGATGTCCCCACTTTAGAGACAGGATGAGTGGGTAATGGTCGGATAGCCTTTCTGCTAGGTTTTCTGCGGCTGTGACATGACACTGCGCATCTACAGAGCTTAGGAAGGCATCTAATCGTGCATGCACTTCATAAACGGCTGAAAAGTAATATAAGTCTCTATTTTGGGGTCGCAAGATCCACCTTCTATCAGTCCCCAGCTCTGTCTCCAGGTAGTGAAAGCATGTGAGGCGCACGCTGCTTGAGAAATAGACGTTAATTATGTTTATTTACTGACCCTCTAGTTGCCCCTCTATAGCTACATAGCACCCCTCCAGGTCTACTACAGAATCTGTCAATTGGAATGGAAACCTCGCTTGGATCCATATTAGTACCCAAGGCACATATACCAAGTAGGTAGTGTCAAAGAGCTGGCCCCTTCATTGCCTCTGCAGAGCTTGCCCTTCTTTCTCCGTTAGGTGCATCTCCTGTAGCAGGGCTACCTGGGCTCACCGCCACCGGATATAAGAGAGGTGGCTTTTTGTCATTGTGTGCATACCCCCGATGTTCCACATCATACACTTATACTGTTGCTTGCCATTAGGGTATGTAATTAGGCTCTGACCGCCTCCCTCTGCTGCTTGTGTTATCTGTATGCGCTCCCCACACCATCCTGCATAATTACCTGCATGCTGCAACTCAAGGTGTTCCCCCGTATCAACATTAAACATTTCCCCCAACTCCCACTCCCCAGGATAGGCAGAAAAACATCCCCCATCCAAACCACAAATATAAAGTCCGCAAGTGACTGCTTGCAGTTCGGTCAGTCAATTGCAAGAGGGTAGGCTGCTCGTTCGCTGTTCTCCCAGTCTCTGCAGCCGCCTCTCAATTTCATTGTCACCTCAGGGCCCCTACTCCACCCCCCTAACAACAGTCCCTGTATGTCACTGCTGGGCCAGGCACGCCCCTCTCCACTCCAGACTTGCGCCGGAGAGGCCTCTGTTCTCCCCAGCTAGGCAATATCATCCACCGTCTGTGTGTGACATCCGGGAGCACAACGCTCATGCCTCAGATTCGCTGGATCTGTGCTCCGAGCCAGAGTCTGCTGCCGTCTCGCTGCCCTCAGAGGGGGCATGATCTTTCTCTTTGCCACTGATCAGCGCTACCACCTGCATTGCATTCTGGCGTTTGGGCTGTGCCTCCTCCTCTGTCAGCGCTAAGTTCTCTCTCATGGTCCTCCAATCTCTAGTACGGTTCTCTCTCCTTCTCCTCTTCTCTGGCTCTCGTAGTGGCGCCATCTCATCATGTCTCTCCAGCCAGTCCACTGCCTTCTGCGAGTTCCTGAAGAACTCCGTGCCCTGTCCTGTGGTGACCTACAGCATGGCCGAGTATTGCGTTGCATATTTGTAGTTTATTTGCTGCAGCCTCTGCTTCACTTCTCGATAAGACCCGCTTTGCCGTTGAACCTCCCTGGAAAAGTTGAAAGATTCTCACCACCGAGTTGTCCACCGCTATGTCTCCTTTGAAGTGCGCTTGGGTAAGGATATGGTTCCTATGCCTAAAATGCAGCAGTTTTGCTATCACAACCCACGGTAGTGCTCAAGGTATAGGTGTTATCGCCGGGACTCGGTGCGCCCTCTCTAGGGCGAAGAAGTTCGATAGACCGTCCGGTGCCACTTCCTCCCGCAGCCATCTCTCTAGGTAGGCTACCATACTACGGCCCTCTATTTTCTCCGTCAGGCCGATGATTCTAAGGTTACTTCTCCATGACCTGTTTTCGGCATCTTTGGCTCAAGATTCCAACGTCTTCACTATTGTTTCGAACGCCGCTAGGCGTTGTTTCATGGTTACCATGTCCGGCAGAGTTTCAGAGAGTAGACCCTCTGTTATCTTGACGCGGTCAGCCAGTTTTTTATGGTCTTCTCTGAGTAGGCCCAGATCAAAGCTTCATTGAGTCTATTTTAGTTTCCAGGCGCTCACTCGATAAGGGGATGGCTTGCAGTATGTCCTGCAGTGTAGGGCCTCCAGTGGTTT
Organism: Triturus cristatus; assembly: GCF_964204655.1. Lineage (NCBI taxonomy): Eukaryota > Metazoa > Chordata > Amphibia > Caudata > Salamandridae > Triturus > Triturus cristatus. The sequence continues at coordinate 255,873,765 of NC_140593.1, read as the reverse complement.
CCGCCTGGGATTGGGCCTTCCCCCTCTCCTCCATATGCTTGTCCGATGGTGCTTCCTCTCTATCTTTCTTCTTATTGACCTTCCCCATGATACCTTCTCGGTCTGCCTTGCTTCTGGTGCTATGTGCACTCATAGCACACCCTTAGGGAAATCGTGTCCGTCGCTGTCGTGGATTCCCCCAGTAGGTGCTCCCGCCTGCAAGCGCGTCTTGTGTCTATGATGTGCACCTCGATCTTCCGGTCTGCTCAGGCATGGGGCCTAAAGCTGCACTATGTTCAGGCGCTTCGCACCCACTATGAGGTCAGTTATGTGCGCTCAGTCCTCGCCCCAGTAGTTCTACTTTCTCCTAAATTGGCCTTCACAAAAGTGCTAGTCGCGAGAAGGAGGGCCCTCTCCCTCGACTAGTTCAGCAGGCCGGGGGTTGGTATTCAGGTCACCTCTGCACCAGTAATGCAGTCCAGGGTAGAGAGTCCTCTCCCTGATTTGGGATGTGGTGTATCTGGGGGGGGGGGTCTGGCTGCCCTGTGTCTCCTCCTGTTACTCTATGCTGGTACTCTGTCCATCTCTGGGCCCAGCCACCGGCTGTTCCGGGACAGCAAGGCCTACTTGCCGTATTCAGGCCTATCTCTCAAGTCCACCAGCCTCACGTTTCCACAGCCTTCAGGTCTCCAGGTGCTGCTCCCTGTGCACCCACCTGTGCAGGGGTTAGGCCTCTTCAGGGCAGCCGGCCGCCAGAGTCAGGTCTCTCGTTAGTGCCTTATGACGCAGGGGCCTCCGGGGGCTCAACATGCTACTGATGTGTCAGGGCAGGGACTGAACTCACTCCCAGCTATCGCTCCTGTCCTCCAGCGTCCATTTGCCTCAAGCAGGGGGGCCTGTTCCTGCTGCTGCCGGGATATCTGGCACTGCCCCCGCTCCCCTCTAAATGGCGTCACTGCAATCCTCTCACCTCATGGGGCCCACGCCCTACTCACTGTCTCTTGGCAGGTCGCTGTCACCGCTTCCCCTGTCCTCGGTCACCACCCGGCTTGGTACTTGGGCTTCTCACGTGGGACTCGGTCCAGTCCATGCCAGATTTCACTTTGCCCCTCTGGCGTACCTACAGGTGGGTCCTTGGGGGCTCAGACCGGGTCCTGCGGTGGTACAGGGGGAACACCCACCGCTGCTATCAGTCGAGGCTCAGTCCCAATGTGACTTCTGGCTCAGTCACTGCTCAATGGGCGCAGCCATCTTGGCTTGACTCGCAACCGCGATTGGATCCTTCAGCGCTGTCAATTCCAGTTGCTCATCCGGGGTTTCTCCTTCTCCGGGACGCACCTCTCCCTAATGCAGCTGTGGGGGGTGCGCCGTGGGGGCCCCGGTCTCGCTCAGGGCATCACGATGGCTTCAGATGGTGGCTGGCCAACGGGACCTCGCAAGTTTGCTGCTCACTCCATCGGCACCAAGTCACTCCCCGCCTCATTTGTATATACTTTATGGTGTGAAATTACAGATATTAAAATTTGTCCCTACTATTTTTACATGCTGTGAATCTTTTTTTGTGGGGATACATGAACAGTTTTCAAAGTTCAGTTAACTAAATGTATATATAATATAGCCTTATAGCCCACTGCTGAGGGCTATGCCTGTTGATAAAGGCCCTCACCCATAGTTATAGTCCTGACCACATATTACCCATCATGATCAGCGGGGGTGCTGGTTGTGATAGCTATGTAAATGATGCAGGGGATATGAAGATGGTGCTAGCTAACAGGGGTACCAAATGAAGTTCCAGCAGGATGTAATTATATTTCTGGATGAGATGTGCTGTGGCTTGTAGGATGCCCGTAAGAGGTGCCATTCTAGAGTCTGGGAGGCAAAGGATATGTGAAATCGAGATGGGAGTGTGTCGGGGCTGTAACCGCAGTTCTGAAGTCACTTTCTGGAGGAAATGATTTCGCTTTCTCAAATGAAAGAGCAGACACTAGGCTGCCTTTGTGTTTTTTGGCAATGTGTTCCTAGAGGTTGAAGTTGGGATTCAGGGTGAATCCAGATGACTTGACATTCAGTCAAAGTTAGGCCTAGTTTGTTGTGTTTCTTTTTTGTTTTGTTCGTGGCAAATTACAGGAATTGTGGACAGGGTGAGCTTAGGTAGGTGCTGGACATCCAGACTTCGATGATATATAGGTAGCATTTGAGGCATCAGATGTCTGAATCAGAGGAATCTTTTAACCATAATCTATTTATGTTAAATATGAATGGAAGTTACTTTAATATATTTATTTTATGTGTAGAGCAAAATTAAAAATGCTACAGCACTACTAAGTTAATTTTTTTAATAAACATTTAGCTAATTTAAATGTATGAAATAAAATAACAATGTGCGTTCTTACATTTAAATGAAAAAAATAAATTCCCACCTAATGGCAAAAAAATATTTTATTACGCATTATTAATGATTAAAAGTGGGGTGTAGAACTAATTGAAAGTAATGTAATTATACTTGAATCAATATTAGCATTATACCGATTAATACATCAAAATAAGGTGTTTAAATAATTAATAATTAAATAATAATTATGTTTTCATTTATAGATTTATGAACATTAAATTTAATTTATTTATATTGTTTCCTATTTTAAATAATTTAATGTAACAACATTCCCTATGCTTTCCATTGTTTGATACATATTTATTATTTATCACTATTTATGAATGTTTGTTTTGTTACATTACAACCCTAAAGAAGTTCACTGTGGTAAAAGCATTGGCTTTGTCTTCGGCTGTAATGTTTGGAATTACGAAATCATATGACTGTCTTGAAATCAAAATAAAGAAGATATGGTACCGTTGAGATTGTGATTGTACTTTTATATTTTTGTTGGTGCACCTCTATATGTGTTTTTTCTGAATTGTTTCATGTATGGTGCACCTCTGAGCAGCGGGTGATTATAGCGTGTGCACATAATTTTTTTAATATTGTTGCTGAATGACAAAGAGGAGGTACTGTTCATTTAGGCTTGCTGCTCAATATATTCAGCTGTGACAATTATTTCTTATCGTGTTTTATTTTAGGTCCCTACCGCCATTATTTTCCATTGTAGGGTGTTGAAGTACTAGTGGGTAGCCATGTGTGGTGCTAGACTTACTCCAGTTCTGAGCTGGAGTAACTTACTGCTGTTGTGAGTCCCTTATTGGCTGCAGTAAATTCTGTAGTGCAGTTTGAGAATAGCAATGGGCTGACTCTTTGGTGGGTGGGTGCATGTCCCTCCTTCAGCCCCTCCCTTACCTTGCATAAACCTCTCCTTAATCTTTCCTGTATTCCTATTAGTATTGATTCGATTTAGATTTTATAGAGTTCATTGTGGGAATTAATTAATTATTGATTAATTATTAATTGGTTGTTCATTATTATTAATGAATTAATTGATAATTATGTTAGTTGTGTCATTTTGTTGGGAGCAGATTGTAGGTTTATGGAGGAAAAGGGTGGGAAGTAATTTAATTATAATACATTTATTAATATTGAGTATTTATTAATATGTATTTAATTTATATTTTATAGTGTTAATTGTGGGAATTAATTTGTTATTAATTAATTATTAATTGGTTGTTAATTATTAATAATGAATTAATTCGCAATTATGTTAAATGTGTCATTTTTGTAGGAGCAGGTGGTGGGATTTATAGGGGAATAGTGTGGGAAGTAATAGATTATAATGAATTGATAATTATTTGTTAATTAATGGTAATTAATTGTTGAAATTTTAAATATGGCAATTGTGTAATTAATTTTAGATGTAAGTTGTGGGGTTTATAGTGGTAAAGGGTGGGAAGTGAATTCTTTTGGATTAATTAATAAGTTGTTAATTGATATTAATTTATTAATGTAAAATTATTTATAGAAATTGTGGAATGATTTTTAGATGTGGGTTGTGGTGTTTATTGGTGTAGAGTGTGGAAAGTAATTTATGGTTAATTAATTATTAATTAGTTAATTTATAATATAATATCTTTTAAATTAGATGTTATGGTATAGGTGTACCACACAGGGCATGTGGGACGGGAGTGCAGTACAACAATCCATAGAAAGCAATAGGGAGGGTACAGGACCATGCACATGGACAACAGAGGGGAAAGAGGCAATGGTAGCTAGCTGACCATAATGGACAGACAGGAGAGAAAGCCGCAGCATAACAGACCATAAAGGGCAGGAGGGACGGATCAGGGGCATAACAATGGAACAGACAAGTCAGGAGGGAGGGAATAGGGGTCTGCACATGGAAACAGAGGGATGGGGGCAAGGGGGCAGGAGCAGCAAGATGACCATGGAGGTCAGGCAGGATGGGCACTAGAAGCAAGACACACCATGGAGAGCAACAGTGAGACTATGATGGCATACACACAGACCATTGAGGGAAGGTGGGAGGAGGTCAGGGGCAGCTAGCTGACCACACAGGGAAGGTGGGAGGGGCCATGGCAGCACAGAAGACCATGGATGGCAAGCGGGAGGGTTAGTGGCAGCACAATGGCTATGATGGGCAAGAAGAAGGGTGCAGGGGCATGCACAAAGGGCCATGGAGGATAGATGGGAGGGTCAGGACCTGGGCACAGACAAGAGAGTTCAGGGGAAGGGGTCTCATAACAGACCACGCGGGGCAGGCAGGAGGAGCAGTTGCAGCACAACAGACCAGGAAGGGCAGAAGGGTGTGGCAGTAAAATGGACCATGGAGGACAGGAGGAAGGGGATAGGGGCATGGAATGTGGACAGGCAGGGTGGAGGTGGCAGGGACAGGTTACAGTCATCTGGCAATGCTAGGCAGGTGGGAGGGGAGTGGCAGCTCAACAGAACACTCAGAGTAGGTAGGAGTGGCAGGTACATGGAACACGGTGGGCAAAAAGGATGGAGCAGAGGCATGCACAAAGGCATTGGAGGGCAGGGGGAAGGAGAATAGGGACAGCAAGCTAAGCACAGAGGCTAAACAGGAGGTCAATGATGGGGCATATAATTGGGCAATTTATGGTAGGAGGAGTGGACTGGTACATCATGCTAAATAGAGGGCATTGGCAGCACATCAGACCATGCATGGCAGGAGGGAGGAGGCTAGTCCATTGATTCAGACAACAGAGGATAGGGAGGAGGTGGATGGGGCAGAAAGGTAACTGTTCAGAGAAGGCAGGAAGGCCAGTAGCAGAACAACGGGGCAAGATATGCTGAAATGACATTGTGTGCATATTAACACTTGTTTTCTTTACTTTATTGTATCAATTCCTGAATGTTCATATCGTGACCAGGCCAATATGGCCGCCAGCTTTTTGGATTAAAGTAATGCACTGCTGATGATGTCACATATTAAATCCCTCATGACATAGTCAGTGACATCACTGATGACATCACTGATGACATCTCAAGTGACATCACTGATAGCATCACTGATGACATCATCCACGTGACAATCTGATACACCTCATCATACACTAGTATAACCTTTCATCACTCACTGTAAAATACAGAGTACCATATTTGAAACCAATGACACAGTTACTACATACCCACTCACTGCCTAAGTCTACACACACAACTACCCATGCAACAACAGAATCACTTATACATGCAGTCACTAATTAATAGAACACTATCAAAAGCACGTATACACATATATAGACATTGACACATCAGCAGTCATCTTAGTCGGTTATGCAGTCATCCTACTCACGCATGAAAAAAATTAATCACACTTACATTTACTCACACAAATATACACACAACACCTCATTTATTGAAACACATAGTAACTCATAGTTAATATGTTAAAAAATCTCCATTACAATTATACACTCATTCATATAGTTACTCTAACAATCACTGACTCTTTAAAAACTTATTTATATACACCAACTCTCACATACAATGCCTTTTATTTTTTACTTTGTTGAAGATGTACAACTAAAACACATATTCGCTCACCAACACACAAATAAATACACTCAGACACCCAAACAACTGTTTTCACATGCACTCTTAAACCTATACACCTAGTCAATCAACCATTCACACATCTATGCATAGTTACACACACCTCATCCAACCACACACAAACTCAGCATCCCATACAAATACTCACCCAACTAATCAATAACTAATATACACACTCATGTAGTTAGTGACCAACTGATGCAGCATGTTATACAACAACAGAGACAGTAATGCCCATATTCACATAGTTTAGTTACTAATCCATGTATTAAGTGAGACACTGTTAATAACTCACTTAAACAGACAGTCAGACAGCTACTAAATCCTCCATCCAGACAGTTATATATCCACTCAATCTTCACTACAGATTGGTATATATATAATACATATTTAAATTTCAAACTAAACCACATTCACTGAATGATGTCATCAGTGATGTCATTTGAGATGTCATCAATGATGTCATCAGTGATTTCACTGACCATGTCATGAATGATGTAATATGTGACACATCAGCAGTGCATTGCCGGCGCGCAAGTTATAGTTAGCTAACTATAACGGAGGAATTTGTATGGTTTAGTACGAGTGAAATGTCCAGCTAACTATAACACCCCTGAAACCTATGTTTTTTTCTGTGAATATATATATATATATATATATATATATATATATATATATATATATATATATATATATGTAAACCAAGATCCTCCTTTCGTATCCTCAATCAATTGCAGGGTGGCGCGAGACCGGCGGAGCAAAACCGGCAATTCAATATTCGTAAAAACGGAGTCCCACTCGCGCTCTCGGATGGCAATTGGCAAATAAACAACAAACTTCAATCCAAACAAAGGGAGTTTATTCAATTCATAAACTCGCCGTGACGCGTTTCGCCACTGTCGTGGCTTGTTCACACAACGATACACCGTGAAAGGCACCATTACATACTTTCGCCTATCATAAACAAAGAAAGAGGACTGTTACCTCTCAACATCGCTGGGAAACTCTTGAACAAAACGGTCGCCATTTTGGCAAGTGCAAAGTGCATTGTTACAAACAAAAATATATATGTAAGATGGCACCATTGTTTACATAGCAAGGGGCATTTTGTCATAGAAACAATTGTCAATAAAGTTCTATAATCATTTCGATATGATACATGAATTGTCAGTACATAAGAAATAATTTGTATCACCATATTGGATTATCAATATTTCGATCGACATAGGAGCATTCCTGTCTGGTTTACATGTATACCTTTTGCCCTTGGTGACAAAGAGCCCCTTGTTCCACATGATATTGCAAAAATCTTGCTCATATAGTTTCTCAGTCAAAATGTAGTGGAATATCTCGATACATGTGTCCAAGTGAAGAATAACATTGTACATACGATTTTATATCGTAAATGTACAGCTGGGAACACTGTGCTCCATGCTTTGAGTAGTCATCCTGACAGTTTAAAGTGGAGCATCCCTTACGGGGAATTACTCAGAGCTAAGAGGAATTGCAGCTTAACATCAGACTACCAAAAGGAAGAAAAAATAATGATTGAAAGATTCAAAGCAAGAGGGTATCCCTCATGGGTTCTTAAAAAAGCAACAGAAAGAGTCAAATCAGTTGAAAGATCTAGTACTTTAGCACCTCCAGAAATGACTACAACACAAAAGGAAGAGGAGGGAACAGCTAGGCTGATCATGACATACAATGGGCATTCTACCCAAGTCCGCCATATTGTACAACGACATTGGGAAATCTTAAAAAGTGATTCAGTCATAGGCAAAACTTTACCAACACATCCTATGATTACGTACAGGAGAGGACGTAGCTTCAGGGACACTCTAGTTCACAGCGACCTCAATTCTAATTTTGAGAATAGAGGCATTGATTTACCAGGTTTTTACCCGTGTGGCCATTGCAAGGCCTGTGGGAATAGCAAAATGGTCAAAACATATTTTAACACCAGCACGGGAAATATGATGAATATCTCACAATTTCTGACATGCACCAGCACTTTTGTCATCTATGTGTTGGAGTGTCCTTGTAAGCTTCGATATGTGGGTAGCACCACGCATATGGCTAAAAAACGAGTGCTTGAACATATGCGTGCGATTACCAACCAAGATAGACAATATCCTATTGCCCGTCATTTTGCAAGCCATCATTTCTCAGATCCCTCAAAACTCACATACTATGCTATTGAACAGATCACACCCAAAGTCAGAGGGGGTAACAGGGTTCTAAGACTTAGACAACGGGAGTCGAAACACATAATAGGCATGTGTACCCTGTTTCCGAATGGCCATAATCTTGATGAAGAAATGGCAATACATCTTCAAAATGAATGAATGTGTATATTGTTTGAATTTGATGCTATAATTTTTTTCTATGACCTTTTTACATTTGTATGTATTATCTTCTTAACAGGAAGGAAGAAAGGGTGGTATGGCTGACCCAGATTGAGATCTCTGCCCCTTCTCCTCAGATCATCCGACGGTTCCCTCTGTGTGAGATAAGACCATATGGTTCTTTATTTTAATATATGGGTGATATAAGGGATTAAGACACCATGCTTTGATAGCCTTACATACATCAGAAAACTATAATTATTTCAATCACCCACTAACAAGGGTTTAATTAAATTTTGACTGAGAAACTATATGAGCAAGATTTTTGCAATATCATGTGGAACAAGGGGCTCTTTGTCACCAAGGGCAAAAGGTATACATGTAAACCAGACAGGAATGCTCCTATGTCGATCGAAATATTGATAATCCAATATGGTGATACAAATTATTTCTTATGTACTGACAATTCATGTATCATATCGAAATGATTATAGAACTTTATTGACAATTGTTTCTATGACAAAATGCCCCTTGCTATGTAAACAATGGTGCCATCTTACATATATATTTTTGTTTGTAACAATGCACTTTGCACTTGCCAAAATGGCGACCGTTTTGTTCAAGAGTTTCCCAGCGATGTTGAGAGGTAACAGTCCTCTTTCTTTGTTTATGATAGGCGAAAGTATGTAATGGTGCCTTTCACGGTGTATCGTTGTGTGAACAAGCCACGACAGTGGCGAAACGCGTCACGGCGAGTTTATGAATTGAATAAACTCCCTTTGTTTGGATTGAAGTTCGTTGTTTATTTGCCAATTGCCATCCAAGAGCGCGAGTGGGACTCCGTTTTTACGAATATATATATATATATATATATATATATACACACAAAGTCCCCCGTTGTGGAGGCCAAGACCCTACAGAGCGGCCTCACGCAATGGGCACGGAGCAGCCCATCCTTACACCACTGTAGCACAAAATGTGAGGCCCAATACTGCAGAGGACGTTTATTTTTCAGGTACAGCAGCACCACATTCCATATTCTAACGTTTCGGCTCTCTGCCTTGCTCACAGATGGAATTAGATAACACGCAGGTGTGCTGGGGCGCGCTTTTTCAAAGGTAGGTCACGTGACTGTATTTGCCTACTTCAAGTCCCATAGTGCACTGTGTTAGTTATTAACAATTCTAATGGAAGTCCTCCGATATTTTTACCTTGATGGTACTTTCCCTTTAAACATGAGCACTCACGTTGTATATATATATATATCTTGATACTCCTTCTTCTGTACTTTAAAGGAAACGGAACAGACTCCACTTATTTTGCGCTTCAGAATGTTTATTTTTTCGTGCTTTTCGCCGCCATGACACGTTTCGGGCCACCCAGAGCCCTTGATCACATGACATGCTTATGCTTTACTCCCATTTTTAAAGTGACACAGTGTATTACATGCTGGAATGAATATAGAAAACAGACTTTCCATGTGAACTCTGTTTCCACATCTCTCAGCTGTATAGAGTTTTAAAGTATCATTTCCTGCTCATACACACATTGCAGCAACTCGATATCTAACACCCGCAAGGGGAGTCAGAAACACTGGAGCTGGATTCTCTGCGAGGAGGATGACAGCTTCTGGTCAGTGCATCAGGTGGGAACTCGATCTCCTTCCAAATTTGCTGTGGCGAACCGCAAGTAGGCAGTCGAACTGGACCGTACCGGAATCGTGGTTTGCCAGGGCAAGTGCAGGTATATTTATACCTTGAAAGTGTTTAGGAATGTCTGTATTGACGTAAAAGTCGGGCATCGGAACGTCATGAATGAACCCCTTAAGGAATAGATGTTCATGCATACTAAATGAGTTCTTGGAGAAATCAATATCCAAGCAAGGGAGATTCCTAAAGGCTTAAGAGTCTGGTTTTCCAAGAACTCGTTGTGACGTGGATTGACGAATGTAGGAGACCATGCCTGTATTTGGTTAGCATGGACAATGCCTAAATAGGGGCTGGATTTTCTATGCCTAAATTAGGGCAATATGAATTGTACCTATTTAAGGGCATAAATCGGGAAACCTATAAACGGAATCTAAATCTAAACACAACACCCACTCCAGTTTCGTATGAACGACATTACTAAACCCCAAACATACTAAACATATGTAAAAGAAAGTATCGCATGACTAGCTAAAACATGCTAAAACAAATCTAAACATATGTCCTAAAAATGCATTACAAAACCATTGCTATGCATAAGGTGCTGTATATATTAAATATTTAATTCTAAGCATATGTGTGTATTGGAAATGCTAAAAAGAATAAACCAATATATATACATGATGAAATGTCTTGTTAATACAGACAAAAAAGGGCCGAAACCATTTCATATCAGGTTAACACAAATCAATTGTTGATGTGACAAGGTGGCATAATGTCCTTGGAAGATTTTCAAAGAATTCCGTTCTCTATGAATAGTTCTACTTTAAGCAGATTACTGTGGCAAAAAATGAAAAAAAATACACATTTTGAAAAAAAAAATTAATCATAGGAAAAAAGTTCCAAAGTTAGTCCGTTGTCTGAAAAGAATGAAGGCCAAATTCAGAGTCTCAATGGAACACTGTGTGCCTGAATCAAAAGTCAGTGTGTGGGCCTGGAGAAAACATGACATCTTCTAATCCTGTAGACAAAAAGTCGCCTACCGTTGTAGGTGAATGTTGGAATACCTTGTTTAGAAGATTAACTACACATTGATGTGAACTATCGCCTTCAGCATTGGTTGCATCAGCAATGTTCGAATCGGATGTTACCTGTGTGCCTGATGTTTCTTGTCATACCTCAGCAGTAGCAATTTGGTTCTGTGAGATCTCAATGAATGCCGTCATCAGGATTGGTAGCCGATGGGGACAACACAGAGCATGGGCCGTTACCGGTTCCAGCAGAGTATCGATATCCATAGGCATGACTGATGGGAGTGTTACACAGATGTCTAGCACGCATTCTTCACCGCAGAGCAGGCAGCGTAGAACAGGTAAGATGCAATCTTGCCAGATTGGTCTGAATGACAGAAACCATGTGGTGTTTAATTCTCATAGACGAGGTAAACTTAAAATTTGGACGATGTGCTCACGACACTTCAGCTCCAATAGAGCTCTCCCTATGGTGCCTGGAGTGACGCAGGTGATTTGGCTTGCCATATCGTAGCAGTAGGAGCAAAAACAGGATCCCTGCAACGAGTGCTAAAAGGAGCAGCAGTCTGCCAAACACAGAGTGCATGAACTTTGGAAATATGCTGAGGACTGCTTGAAAAGGTGCTAACAGTCCTGCACATACGTTCTGAAATACATGTATAATACCACTCGTATCAGACATGATTAAGATACGACCTAACATTTCTGAGAAATGTACAGGACAGTTTGTATACAAAAGGGTATGTATCTCAGCAGAAGTCCTGTAAAAGAATGGTTTTCATTCTGCTTAGAGTATCAATTCGTATAGAAGAGATGTTCAGTGACGGCCATAAAGGTGACTCCCTGACTGTGTCTATTTGTGGAAACAAGACTTGCATACAGCAAGTGACCCTGGATGTAACCGGAACTAGATATGGAATACCTGGCAACATGCCACAGCAGCTGTGATCATTCAACATAATGTAACTCCCATTAGAGAGTTGGATTAATCACTGCAGCCGGTGAACCTTGCAGGTGACAGGATAAGTTTGTAGTGGAACCATGTAGACTGTGTAAGATAATACCCTGACAAAGGAGAGAACCGCTTAGTGCGTGTTCAAAGTTTTCACCACTAAGAAACACTTCACGTTCCCCACTCCAACATCTATGTGTGTAAGGTAAATCCCAGGATGTCTTGATGTATTCTTTACCCAACCTTTCATATTTGCCTGCTGGTTTATGTTTTAGGCAATATTGAAAATGGACAATTGTAACAGTCAGAGTAATTTTACCATGTATGATCCACTCAGTAGCTGGTTTTTCTGCCACTGTGAATGGTAATTTTTCCAGTTTTTCAATGCTCAGCCTAGTGTTGTCTGCTCCCCTTTGTGCCAGTCTGATCTGTTTATCAGTGAGATTGAATTCTGAAAACAGTGACGTAGTGTTGATTAAACACCAAGGCACATAGCCTGCATGCAAGTTTTGTAGCGTCCGACCCAATAGCATGATAGAACGTAGCTGAGACTGACCATGTTGCATCATGTCCAAGTACTGTTCCATGATGTCTATGACAGAAGACACAATACTGTCCAATGAATATATTCTGGACGACAGAGTCGTTAACCCATTGTCTACTACAGAGAGAGTTTTCTCTAAATTAATACCATCAATTTCTCGTATTCGTTCTGCAGTCTCTGCTTGGGTAACCTTCCATGCTTCATTATAAGCAGCGTAGATACTGGCATATATGAAACGTTTTGATGTGGTTTTCTTGGTCCTAGCAAGAATTCCCTAAGGTCTGCGCCTTCTTGAAGTAAAGTTAAGTGTTGTTTTACATCCTTCAGTGTAGCTTTCTGTAGCCAATCAAGGCAAAGTTTCCCTTCACTGTATGTTGTTACTACCCCTGGATGCTGTCTTTGAACATAGCGTGGGTCTGGCCTATTAATGGTGAAACCCTGTGTTTGTTCAGGAATCGATCTTGACAGTTATTCATGTCTGTGGGCCAGAGCAACCATTGTTTCCATTCTGGATCTGATCTGTTGTGATGCAAAATATTATGTACGTCGACCTCCCCCATGTAGTGCTATTACTTGCAGGTATAGGTATGGTCGGTGTGTTCATGTCTTTGATCTTGGCTAATCCAAGGCAAGACGTTTGTTGGACAGTGTCATTCAAAAACATAATTTGCTCAGTGATGATACAGGCTCTAAACAAATCTTCTACCCCTGCACTTGCCAATCTTTTGTACCCCAGACAGGTTTTGTCTCAATGTTTTCTTTCCAAAAGTAGAAACCCTGTCTAGATAGTTGGGCAATAAAGGCTGCAGAATAAATCTATTTTGTATTGGTTAACATATTTTTCATTCCTGTCTTGTTCACATTTTTAAAGTAAAACGTTTCTGGATTAGACAAATTGAAACCTGAAAAATACGGAAATTTCATTGCAAAAGTTTTCAAGCTACCCTTTGGAGGAGTAGGACAATGTTCCCATTGATTATACATAAATACATTGCTAGGTGTTGGTTGTGTTGTTTGTTGTGGTCGATAATATACCGCCACATGGTAGATTTCTGTACTAACTCTGTTTGAAACTCAATAAACAGAAATGAAAAAAAAAATACATTGCTAGGTGTTGCAGATTTATGCAAGAAATGATGACCATAGTGGTTATAACAATACATTTGTTCATAGTCTGATGAACCCTCTAAATATTCATTATTTGTGAGTACTGCGGACATCTCTAGATCAGACATCCTGTTATTAACAGTCTTGAAGTCCCAATCATCAGAAAAGGTACTAGAGGTAATAAAGTCACTTAATGAAATCTTAAATAAATGTGGAATCTTCAAAAGCTCCGATGGCCAAAAATGTCATATTCAGTTCTGTCCCAAACTATACCCTCTGGTATAGGAATGGCTGTGATGTTCACTACTGACAAGTCTCTTGTTTCACGATGGGATGATTTGTGTGGCTGGAGAAGTAAGTTCACTCTTTTACTTGCTGTGTCCATTTGAATATATCTTCCATTTATTAGCATACCCAGAGTAATTACCAGAGCTAACCAAAGTAGAAAGGCGAATATTCCCAAAACAATCCATAGTTCAATCCATGGTGAAACCAGATAAGTCTTTTTCAGGAGATGAAAAAAGTCTGCTGCTTGTTCTTTGAAAGTTCTTTGTGCTGGCGTCGTTTCAGGTTCGCTGGGATCCTCAGAAAACGTATCAAAGTTAATGAAATAGCCCGAGGCAGTTCTGTTAATAGTTTGAATTGCATCAGGATTCGTTGAAATCGCTGGAACCAGTTGATCACTTGTTACTTCGTTGTAAACAGGTGTATCAGGACGAACTATTATTTGGGTTTCAAGAGGGACGAGTTTCATAGCTTTGTTGCTTAGTCCTTCATTTCTCACTGCAGAATCTTCAAAGGTGATGAGTCTTTCAGTTTGAACCTCTTGGATTGTAGCTAGAGGAGTGTGCCTGCTACATTGTCGGAGTCCACTTGGCCTACTGCATAGTATCGGCTACATAGTGTGGTTTGATCAGGTTGATGGACACAAATCTTTTCTAATTTTTACCAGCAAGGGGCGGCAAAAGTACTGTTCTTGATCCGTGGATTGCTAGGACAGGTACTGATTGTCTGTAAGAAGGCCCAAATTCCTTCTTCTCCGCAATCTTTTCTCTGACAAGATCACCAAGCTTTGGGATCCAGACAGGCCTTGCTGGGACGGCAGGTTTTTCCCCAGTGATGGTTGGCTTCAGGACCACGTTGCTTTGTTTTGTTCTTAGTTCATTTAAGCCCTGTAAAACAGCCAAACGATCTTTGATATCAAACTTTTTATTTTCCATCACTGTGCCTTGCATATCAAGGTCCGGTACCAACATTCTAGTTCCAAATAGAACTTCATATGGAGTGACACCCCCTAGAGAACTTCTTGACAAGTTGTTAAGTGCGCGCTGGACCCCATAAAGGTGTTTGACCCACCCATCACCCGAACCTAATACCCTAGCTGTTATAGACTGCTTTATGTCCCGTTTTTTCTTTCCACAACAGAATTTCCCTCAGGATGAAATGGAGAAGAATACCGCAATGCTACGCCCAAACTGGCAATGGCTTCTTTGTAAGCTCGAGAGCTAAACGCAGGACCTTGGTCAGAATGTAGTGTGTCAATTGCGTATGTGCCAACAAAGACTCGCAAATCTTTTATAACAGTTCGAGCGTCAGCCGAGCGCTGAGGCCACATCCAAAGGAACCTTGATTTAGTGTTTGTGGGTCTGCATTTGTCCAAGAGGACGCCTGCATGTAGATAGTCTAATGCTGTCTAATAATGGTGTCTGAACTGGGCTGGCTAGGTTGTAGTCAGGTATCTGGTGGTGTTCTGTACTGCGATCTCTATTGCAGTCTATGCAGTTATTGATGAAGATATGAATCAGTGTATTCATTCCTGGCCACCAGTACATCTTTTTTAGTTCTAAAATTGTTTTAGAGATCCCCTCATGTGTCAGACCCTCCCCAGATGTTCTTCGTAAATCAAAGCTGCTCTTCGTTCCATGTTTGGTATTACCCTATCCCCCACTCCAGGGATTCGAGCAAACGGAACATTGTTCGCATCAATTATATATGAGTGGAAATTATTTAGGTAACGCTGCACCGCTGCCTTTGCTTGAAGCATTGACAGCCAGCATTATTTCACTGTCTATTTTCGTTTTTGAACGAGTGATTACAGCTACGGAAGCCGTTTACACAGCCCCTTTCGTGGCTTCATCAGCCAATGAATTCCCTTCAACGTGAACGCCATCCCGTTGATGACTCAGCGTGTGTATCACATGAGTGTTTTGTAGTCCGTTTCGCATCTGAACTACTTGTTACCACAGCGTTTTATGCTTGATTGTGCCACCTTTTGCATCTTTGAAACCGTTTTGAAACCAATTCTGTAAATATTCATTGTATGATTGAACACAATAAAAAGAATCGCACACTATGAGTGTGGGGAATTCACATTCCGTGTTTTCAAGTGCCATCTTGAATGCTTGTAGTTCAGCTCGCTGAGCTGTACAATCTCCTAGAGATTGTGTTTTTGTGACCATTGGTCAGAATTTGCAATCGCGCATACGACCTTTAACGATCACACATGCTGCACTGTAAGCTTGTTTACTCCCCGTAGCGGGTTGTGCAGATCCGTCAGTATAAATTATAAATTAGTACTGATCAAGAGGGAGAATTTCAGTAGGCAGAGGACATTCGTGTTTGTATTGCAGGAAAGCTTGTGTTTTCAAATAAGGATCAAAAACATATTCAACATCAGTTGTTACAAGAGAATTAACCCATTGTATCCATCTTGGATGTAAAGCTTTTGCATTCGGGATGCTAGCTTTAGTACCTGCCTCTAAGGCTGGTACAGGATTCACGACCATAATGCGTTTACCCTGTGCTAGGGCTCTTTCTTTTGCTACAGCGGTTTGAACTGCTGTCAGAATCTTTTCTGTAGAAGTGAATTTCATTTCTGCTTGTGTATACAAGTGTGATTTGTATGCAATTGGTACTTTTTCACCTTTGTTAAAAGTTAAGTAGGTGAATCCGCATTGACTCGGAATGATTCGGATCACTAAATTGCATACATTTACGCGTGTTTGCAACTGTTTAGTTGCTAACATGTCTGTTTGAAGTGAACACAGAATTTCTGTGTGTTCTTGTGTCCAAGTTGTGGTTTTGAAATCAGGTTTGATTAATTTGTAGAGAGTTTTAACCCTCTCTGCATAGTTTAGAATGTATGTTCTTCCAAAATTCAGTAAACCTAGAATCGGCTGTAAGTTTTTCAGCGTTTTTGGAGGTTGGAGCAGCACACACCTTTCTAAAAAGTTGGCTGACAGGCTTTTTCCTTCACTTGATAATTCATATCCAAGGAAAAGGACGTTCAGATGGGCAATTCTGGACTTTTTAAAGTTGAATTTGTAACCCTCGGAGGCGAAGCCCAATATAATGGTGTTCACCCTGTTTAAGTGTCTGTCCAGGTCATCGTCTGTCAGATATATATCATCGACATATGACAATGCCTTGTCATCATAAATTTGTAGTAACTCTGTTACTCTTGCTGAGAATAACCCCGGGCTGTTTTTGAACGCCTGTGGGAGTCGACAAAATTGACGCTGGGTCCCCATTATTGAGAAAGCGGTCAAATATCTACTTCCAGGTGCAATATTTTGACAAAAGAAACCATTTGAAATGTCTAATGTGGTTTTGTACTTTTTACACACAATGTTATTCATTAATGCTGTACTGTGTGCATTTTGCACTGCAAATGTTTTACAACAAGAGTTTAGGTGTCTGTAATCCAAAACTAGATGATATGTATTGTCTGGTTTGGAGATAGGAAACAAAGGATTGTTCATTGACGAGGTGCATGTTTCAATCACCCCCTGGTATTCAAGTTGATCTAAGCTCTCCCTGACTTGTTTTTTAGATTCTTGCTTAACCGGGTACTGCCTTTGTGCAGTTGGTTGATTTTTTAACTGGATTTTATGGAGAGGTGAATTCTCATCCCCTCCTACATGATTCTTATATAATGTTGGGGCCTGGGCCACTGCCCATTTCCTGGCATAAGTATATTTTAAATGTACTGGAACATGGTTAGAGAAGGCTGGCATAATGATGTCTTCGCCATGTGGGCACTCTCTGACAAATTCTGGTGGCCAGTCTTGTTCTGCTAGAAGTATATCATAATCCCAAAAGAGTGCTTTCATTTTTCTTGGTATGTCACCCTCCATTCGGAGTGTTATTTCATATAACCTATGTGGAGCTCTAACCCTGGCATCTGCAGTTTCAACTTGAATGTCCTCATTCAAGTCCACTGTCTCCAGAAGCCCCTTCAGGTTCTGGCGAGCTACTGTAACTTCTGCTGCGCTGTCCAACATTGTCTGAGCCCATTCTCGTTCTTTAGTTGTGTTCTCAAAATCCTCGGCATGTCTGATCTTCAGACCTGCTACCTTCTTTTTGGAGAATTGAGGTTTTGGTTTCTTATTCTGAACGTGCTGGTCATCTTTGGACTTCACGCGTTGTTCTTTGTTCTCTGACCGGCCTCTTCTTTCGGATGTCTGTGATGATATCTGAATGGTACGAGAGGAACGTGTATCAGTATCTTGATACCTGTCAGGTTTTCTCAAATTATCCCTATTCCTGAGGTTATACCTCCTTTCAGAGGGGTCCTTTTGAGGAGACCTATCTCGGGATTGAGAATCTTTTTCTTTTGAATGTTGTTTGTTATTTTCCAAATTCTTTTTAGAAGAGGTAGGTCTAACTGTGTAAGTCTATTAAATTTTGTATCTGATTAAGTAATTCTACATCTGACATTGCTTCAATGTCAGGATGAGGTGAGTAGCCGGCTGACATCGGCCATGTTGCTCCTGGTCTTCCTAGTGGACCGAGCCTGGTAATGTGATTGTAATGTTTTAGGGCGCCTTTAAACCAGAGATCATGCTCCTGGTATGTGAGTGGAATTTCAATATCCTCGAAAGGAATATATTCCTCAGGTGGTTCATCTTCTTTTTAGTAGTGAACGTTTTAGTTACTGGATTTGATTCTGGGAATACTATCCATGAATAGAATACCTTTGTCTGGTGAGATTCATGTGCCTCAATCACAAAAAACTGCTCAACCACCCCTTGGTGTTAGGGCATGTTTTATAAGTTTTAGTGTGATGGCTCTCCTTAAATTTGGAGTGATGATTTTCGCATTTTCATCGGTTTCATCAAAACCTGTATAATCAAAAACTGCTATGACTTTGTTGGGTACACCTCCACCAGTATCGGTGTTTGTGCCGTTTTCGTTCATTGTTTAATGAAAGTTTCAGAGCAAGTTTCAAGAGAACAAAGATAAGGTGCACAATATTTTTGGAACACGATATCCTTCAACGTTGAACAAACCAAACAGCTAATATATAGGATTTTGTCCTACTCAGCTATGGTGGATATTATCCCTACCCACTCCAGACGTCTTATGGAGTTTTATGAGTAGGGGTCCCTGAGAAAAGCACGACTGAGTTTCGTCAGTATATAGCGTTAAATTAGTGCCTTACCAAACAGTTGGGCACCATGTAGTGTAGTTCCTATATCCCTGAAAGGCTCTGCGCATTGGAATAATATACACTATAGTTTTGACAAAGGACTGAGGTCAGTATGCCTCTATCGAGTACATTCAATTTAATTACTTGTGTGTGCCAGCTGCCTCAGAGGTCACTAGAAACTTCTCGAATAAACAAGAAGGAATACGTTTCTGACAACCGCATAAACATGACAACTTTGTTTCCCTTAGAGTCGGAACAATCTCAGAATCGTGGAAACAATAGATAACAGTTTCACTCAGTCAATCGTGCATGCTTCGTTTCTACAGAGTTGCACAGAAATAGAGAGATGGGCGTTTCAATAAAAAGGGTTTATTGAAGAGTCTTATTTCTCATGCAAGAGATATGAACTGCTACAATCGTAAGACATGCTGCGAAGTACAATACGTACAGAGATAGCAGTAAGATAAAATAATACTGCAATAGCATGGTTTGTAGCTATGACATATATTCATAAAATACATACATAAATAACGCAGGCTAAAATGTGCATACTCATCTGATGCTTCTAAATACTTCTACCCCAGTGTACCTAACCTAAGTGTAGTACGAGGTGAGAAGTAGGTTCTGTTTTTTAAAGTATAGCTAGCTATAGTTTTAGTTTTGCCAAGAGTTGGCAAAAGTTTCTCTAAGTTCTAGTCTGCTCCATACCTTAGAATGTGTGAGGTTGGAATCTCTTTCCGGGACTCAATATCTACCACCCCGCAAGGGGAGTCAGAAACACTGGAGCTGGATTCTCTTAAAGGAGGATGACAGCATCTGGTCAGTGCATCAGGCGGGAACTCGATCTATTCCGAACTTGCTGTGGCGAACTGCAAGTAGGCAGTCGAACTGGACTGTACCGGAACCTTGGTTTGCCAGGGCAAGTGCAGGTATATTTATACCTTGAAGGTGTTTAGGAATGCCTGTATTGACGTAAAAGTCGGGCATCGGAATATCATGAATGAACCCCTAAGGAATAGATGTTCATGCATACTAAATGAGTTCTTGGAGAAAACAATATCAAAGCAAGGGAAATTCCTAAAGGCTTAAGAGTCTGGTTTTCCAAGAATTCGTTGTGACGTGGATTGACAGATGTAGGAGACCATGCCTGTATTTGGTTAGCATGGACAATGCCTAAATAAGGGCTGGATTTTCTATGCCTAAATATGGGCAATATGAATTGTACGTATATGAGGGCATAAATCGGGAAACCTATATAAGGAATCGAAATGTACACACAACAATATACTACTGGCATTATTGGGTGTTCGTTCTTTAAAAACTCTAATTCATCTTGGTTGATTAACCCCATGTTCTTCCATGCCAGTAGTTTGGTATATAATTCATCTTGTTTTGTCTTTACGATGGATTTTGAACTTAGTTTATAACAATTGCGATCCCCCAAATGTCGTAGGGCCTCCTCATTGGATTGATGTTTTGGCCAGATGACCACGTTGCCACCCTTATCTGAGTTGTGTATGATTATGGAATAATTGTCTTGACGTCTTTTCATCAATTGATGATATTTCTGAAATTGTGCGTTATGTTTCTTCCTTTGATGTTGAGTTTTAAAATGCAGTTTTCTTATTTCTGACGTAATGATTTTGTTAAACGTATCTATCGAATTCCTTGACATGATTGGCACAAATTTAGATTTTGATTTGAAGCTTGTCTTCAAATGATGGTACTTTTGAAGTTTTATTTTTCGAATATATTGATATATGTCTGCTCTTGCTTGCGGGTAATCGAAATTGCTTTCAGGACAGTATGTTAGCCCTAATTTTAAAAGCTGTTCTTCAGATTTATCCTGATTGATATTGGCGAGATTAACAATAGAGTTTTCATTTACGTTGATGTTATTTACTTGTGGCGCCAACCTTTTTTGTTCGATTTCTTGTTGTTTTGCGCACTCCCTCCTCCTTTTTCTTCTGTCCCGGTGCCTGGCATTTCTCCTTTGTTTGTGTTGATGTTTGGCTTCCTGGGACGGAGGGTTTGGCACCCTTCCTCCTGTAAAAAATTAAACTCCTCCACTATTGTGTATTTCTTTTTTTGATATTTGGAAGCCCTGCCTGTACTTGCATTTGCTTCCGATTCTGATTCTGTTTCAACTGAGGAGCTCAAATTTGATACGGAGGATGCTGTTTGAATTACCCTACTGGATCCGGTCCTGGATCATGTTTCAGTTCTATAATCTGGGTTCCTTTTCCCTGCATTTGCCGCATCATATTTGCGAGAGAAAGTAAAAATTTGACTCTGTTCATAGTCATTTTTATCACGCTGAAATGTGAACGCTTGTTGTTTTTTTATTATTTCTTCTTTCTTTTTCAGACGTGATAACATTTCATCTCTCATTTTGTGCACCGTATTGTCACCTTCCAGTGCCTCAATCTTTAAGTTGATTTCATCAATTTGTTTATTGTAAATCTTTTCTGTCTGTAACCGCGTACTTTACCAAGATCTCAACTAACTTCCTGGACGATGCCAAATTACATTCCCCCATTCCTTCAGCATGTCAGGGCTGGGGCTGTCGTAGCTTGGAGCAAGCATGATTCTAAGTCCCCTGGGGATTCTACCCACCTCAAGATATTTAGAAAGGGACCTGTGCTCCCACCATTTTGTTTGTTCAGATTTTGATAGTTTCTCTAATTTCTTATATAGGGGCATATTAACAAGGGCTTTATATCCGCTTTTTAGGCTTTAAAAGCCAAAGAAGCGGAGATAAAAATTTCGCCCTATCAACAACAGGGTGCTAACATGCAAAATCGCATGTTAGCACCCTTTTTCACTACGCATCCCTTTGCATCTCTAATGAGATGCAAAGTGGGCGTTCCAGAGCAAAATAATAGGAGAAATGTCGCTAAGCGACATTTCTCCTATTATCAAGCTTCACGCTAACCCTGTTAGAGACAAAAAAAGCAGCGCTAACCACGGTTAACGCTGCTTTTTTACGTCTGCTAATTTTCAGACTTAGCCATGTAATCCAATGGGAGTTGGATTACATGGCTAAATCCACCATGGGCTATCAACAAGGATATCCCTATCCTTGTAGTTTTATCGCTGCATTACCAGTGATAACCTCCCAAAATGCCGCTATCTCTGGATTTTTTAACGGCTTGGCGGTTAGCGTTGT
This sequence comes from Triturus cristatus, assembly GCF_964204655.1. Taxonomy (NCBI): domain Eukaryota; kingdom Metazoa; phylum Chordata; class Amphibia; order Caudata; family Salamandridae; genus Triturus; species Triturus cristatus. The sequence goes on along the minus strand of NC_140593.1, from coordinate 255,851,584 downwards.
TAATAACGCGATAACTTGGCGATATTATCCAGCGATAGCGGGCGTTAAAAAAAATTAACGCTAGGCGCCCTTAGCGTTAATTTTCCCTGTTCCTTGTTAATATGCGCGTGCACACAATAAGGAGCTATAGAGGGAAATAGACCCAAGTCGCCCTCCTCTCAATCAATAATCATCTACACAGGCTTGGGTCTCTGAAGGTAAAGTCACCATGAACTGAGGTTCAAACCCTATAACATTAGGTGTTTCGTACTCCCCACTTTTCTCAATTCGAGGTAGTCACCATCAGCCATCCACCTTCAATTTCTAATTCAAGGTCTAGGTCAAGAATTTTACTTAAGGCAATCCCACTCAAGGACCTCTCAGTTTAAGAACTCACACGTCAAATACACCGGGTGTTTCTACAGTCCTAAAAAAATGTGTGAAGAAGCAAGATGACACCTCACGTGCGCACCACCAATTGAGCTTGCTGATTGGTACTCACCAGATCTGACCACTTTTATCATCATTGGTTGTCATCTTGCCCCAAAAAATAAATAAATAAAGTGTCCATAGAAATAAACCAAATTGTGAGTGTAAATAGTGAAAAAATCACATACCAAGATGCGACTAAATTGTGAAAATAAAAAATGAAAAAGATGCACCCTCTATAGGTCAAACTTTATTCCTCCTTAGATGTGCACCCAGTTCAAAAGTTAAAAAGGTTGCTTAATATGCATACCATTGTCATATGCCAACATGTTTCATCGCCAGGGGTATTTGTAGTGATTTCGTCAGGGCAACTACAGTCGCTTGGCACTGGTCAAGGACACTTCTTAAAATTTCCTTCGGGGACTGCCAAAAGTAAAAGACACACAACACACAACTCTCACTAAGTACCCATTATTCCATTAATAGATATGTATCTCTCACATAGATCCACTCATTACCCTTCTAGAGCTATGGCCTTGCGTACCAGCTCGTTTTTACAGGTCGTTATGACAGGTCCTCACACAGGCTCCATATGTGAGTCCTCGTAGTGGTTCCGCATTCAGCTGTGATGCGAATCTAGGGGTAATGACATTTCTCATTAATCCCTATTTCCTTCGTTATCTTTTCAATTCAACACCCACCAATCTCACTTGACTATGTCAAGATTCCCCTGTTTATTTGATATGTGTACACACACGCAACACCGGCATTCGAGAGGACCCAGTATGTAGTGTTAGGGCAAGACTATGGAGGAAAACCATCATTATTAATATATATCTAAGTATCGTCGTTTGCCACCCGATACTAGAGAATGTAACCCCCTTCTCTTTCCTCAGCGTTCTGCCATTTATCAGTGTCTCAAGTATCCCATGCACTGACAAACCGCTAAGGGCTGGGGAGTATTTCCCTGTTTCTCGTGTTCCTACCGGCATACGTTAGTCGCGAGTTCTACCGAAATTACGGATGGTGAAAGATATAATTCGACCTGGGGATAGTGAGCATCCCACCCAGCACACTCTTTCTCAGTCAAACCTCCTTACCACCCAAAGCCTCACGGAGCTCCTTCTCTCCACCGGTAAGCCATATTGTGCTCCCGTATCTGTTTTTATTCTTCCGCGGGAAACCACCCACGTCCCCGCGTCATAGTAATGAGCGCCATGTTGGATTGGGGCGGCTGGACCGCATACTCATGATCATTATTCATCGTGACAGTGTCTGCCAATATCATTTTATGCACATTTATGTCCAGATTCTAATGGTTAGATTTAGAGCACCTACTGTTACTCCTCACATGTAAGTGAGTTGGCACCTCTCGGTTGGGTGACACGTGTCCGACTCTCTTCTGATCTCGATAACAATATTAGGACTCTGGGCACCATCTTTGATTGGGATAGTGAACTGCCTAACATTCTGCAGGGAAAAGTACCATCCATATTATATTACGAGCAACCGAATACATCGCCTCTTCCTAACTCGAGGGGGCCCTATATCGTGATAATTAGTTCACAACCCATCTCTCTCAGCTAGGTGTATTTATAATAATATAAGGACTCTAGGCGCCATCTTTAATTGGGGTAGTAAGCTACCTGACATTCTGCAGAGAATAGTGCTACCTATTTCGTATTATGAGCGCCGTATTGTATCGCCTCTTCCTATCTCGGGGGGGCCCTGTATCGTGGTAATAAATTCACAACCCATCTCGCTCAACTCGGTGTATTTCCAACTACTTTCCTCTATATCCTGTTCTTATCTATTATGTTGTAGTCTTAAGTAGCCCCAATTTTGATAATTTTGAAAATAACTATGGGCCAGTCAGTACATACTAGATCGTCAGGGGATGGTAGAAAATACCCTGTTCCAATAATAACCCCTCTTCCTATTGTGAAGGAGTTCACGTGGTATGATCAAGAAAGGCTGATGCTGTCTCTCGGAAACCAAGGAGGAAAATAGGGTAGGAGGAGATACCTTAAAGTTCGTTAAATTGACTCAACATTTTACCATTCAGTACTTTGCCTTGCTCCATTCGATTTGGTCATTTAACCCAATCTGGTCGGACTTCTCCTGAAAAATCCATCGTGCTTCTTTTGAGGCCAATAAGTCCTTGATATTTTGGGGGTTACCTCTTATCTTCTCGAGAACCACCCATGTGAACGTGTGCTTAGTATCATGGCAATGTTGCACCAATTTCGTGGAAAGCTTGCCCGCTCTAATCGTGCTGAGGTGTTCCTGCATTCTAACCTTCACCTTCCTCGTTGTGAGCCCTATGTATTGAAGGTTACACTGGCAAGTCAATCTATAAACCACATTTGCGGTGCTACAATTGCTGAAACATGTCAAGTACCAGATCTTACCTGAATTTAAGGTGACACTCTGTGTTTACTTGGTCAGCCCACAAACAGAGCATAATCCACATGGATAGTGCCCTGGAGGGATGGTTGACTCTGTCGACCTCTGTGTCGTTTCCACACGTGAATGTACAAGTTTATCCCTTAGGTTGCTAGATCTTTTAAAGGCAAACCTAGGGGGAGGCATGGTGAAATCCTTGGTAGACAATAATGCCCAATGCTTGCGTATAGACTGACGGATCCGTGTAGTCAAAGGATCGAACGTCATGACCGCAGGCAAGCACTCGTCTTTTGTTTTTTCATTTTTCTGAAGCAATACACTCCGAGGAGTATTGGTTGCTCTTTTTCTAACTTGTCTAATGATTTTACGAGGGTACTGCCTCATCTCCAGTTTCACACAGAGGTCTTCTGATTGGTCCAGAAATGTTGCGGTGGATGAACAGTTCCTTCGGTACCGGAGGAACTGCCCCACAGGTAGATTATCTTTAAGCGCTCTGGGGTGGTATGAATTATAAGACAGGAGTGAATTCTTATCCGTGGGTTTTTGGTGTACTCGGGAACATAAAGTATCCCTTTCAACATAGATGTCCAAGTCAAGGTATACTGCCGTCTGGCTGCTGTAATTCCATGTGAATCTGAGGCTGGGGTCCTGATGGTTGAGCCAATTAAGAAACTCCAACAACCCCTCTTCTTGTCCTGACCAGATGCAGAACATGTCGTCTATATATCTCTTCCAGAGACGGATCTTGTTCTGGAAGGGATTAGACTGATGGTATATGACGTGTTCCTCAAACTGGCCGACATAAATACAGGCTAGACTCGGCGCCATTGTTGTGCCCATTGAGGTACCTGTGGTTTGGAGGTACATGTTGTCTTTGTAGCAAAAATAATTCCGTGTTAAGGCAAGTTCTATGCACTGTAACACAAAGGATTGTGGAGCATCATAGAACCACTCTTGTCCCTTTACAGCATGCGCTGCTGACACCAGCGCAGCATCTTGTGGTATACACGTATAGAGAGACTCTATATCGATGGTGACCAACAGTTTACTGCCTGAGTTAAAATGGAAGTCCTCCAGGATGTTCAGAATTTCAGTGGTGTCTTTAACAAAGGATTGTTGGTTAATAACAGACTCCCTCAGAAAAAAATCGGCGAACTGTGAGAGGGGTTCCAACACCGATTGGATCCCTAAAACAATGGGTTGTCCAGGCGGAGGGCGTTGTGGCTTATGGATTTTGGGTAAAATATAGAAGGCCGGAGTTCTTGGCTTGTCGTTAATCAAGAACTCCGCCTCCTTGGTCGTAATCCACTTTTTTTCTTTCGCAGCGCCTACCATCTTCTTGATGATCTCTAAAAGTTCATTAAGGGGGTCCTGTTTCAATGGGCGGTAGTTGTTGCGAACACCCAATAATCTCATCACTTCTGTGTCATAATCGATGGTATTCATGACGACAACTGCTCCACCCTTATCCGCATTTTTAATCGTCAATTGATGGTTATTCTGTAGTCCTTTTACTGCCTCCCAGTCATCACGGCTCATGTTGTTAAATTTAGGGGCTGTACCTTCCTGCTCAAACCGGGAGATATCTTGTAGTACCTTGTTTTCAAAGACCATCACTTCCGGGCCTACCATTGAGTTGGGCGGACAGAAATTAGAAGGTTTCTTTAGTGTGGTGTTAAACAAGAGTGTGGGGTCTTGTGGTTTATTAGCAAAGAATTTTTTCAATTTAACTCTCCGCAAGGTTTCATGCAACTCGACCCTACATTTAAAGGGGTCATGTGTGGGAGTAGGGACAAACCCTAACCCTTTGTTTAAAACCCTTTCTTCACTGGTGGTGAGTACGTGATCTGATAGGTTCACCACAATGTTGTTTTCTATCATGACTGATTCCGTCCGCGACTTCGTATTATCCTCGGGGAGTGAGTCTGCCATTGTTGGCTTTGATTGCCCCTCCCACGACCTCTGCCGCCCGGACCTCCCCCTCTGTTGCCCCTGTGGCTCTGTCCTAAAAAAGAGCGTAAAAGAGCATCCAGATCTTCGTTGCTCTTCTCCTGTTGGTTGAATCTCACTCTGGAGGGGTTGGTCTGGGGGCCTAGCTCTTCCACTTCACTGGAGGTGTTGTCAAAAGTCCAGTTATTAGGTGTACGTTTATTCTGTTGTCTCCCACCTCTTCCTCTTCCCCCTCTGAATGATTGTTCTAATACTGGATCGTAATATTTATCTTCCAAATAGGGGAACGCCCACTCGTGGGAGAAACGATCAAGATTCCGTTTCAACCCTTTGATTTTCTGGTTGATCATATAGTTTTTATAATCACTCAGATCTTCCTGGATCCTCAAGAGCTGCTCCTTGGTGTCAACAAGAGTGGTATCCCGCCTAATGCTCTCTTCTAGGTCCACAATTTCTTTAAGTAATTCTTCACTTAATCGTTTAGCAGTATTAATTATAAGGATGAGCCAATCACGTGTGCATTTGTTGGCTACATAGCTCCAATCCAGTCTAAAGGTTTTATCTTCCAGGAAGATTTTAGGTTCTATCCTCACCAGAAAACTTGCCGGGGCTGCCCCTGCTCTCAAATATTCAGTCATTAACGCCCCATGGAGAGCTATCCTTACTTGTTTTTTCTTGGTTATACTGAGTCACTCCCACTCCTCCCTTGCTGATGTCACATTCAATAGGGGGGCCTCAGGAAAAAGCGAGGGACCTGATAAAATCGCTGCTATCTGGTCGTCTGAAAAAGCTAGACAGTTTGTATCCATTTAAAGAAAGGGGAGTGCTAAGCTGTGAAGGAACACACCCCAAGGAGTGCCTAGAGGGATCTCTAAAGAGAGAACTGAAAGATGGGAACGGTGAAGTATGAGTGTGTCTCTAATGTAAAGTGTGATTACAAAATATTCTAAAAAAGCTCTCACGGCTGATCAACTACCTTCCTGGACGATGCCAAATTACATTCCCCCGTTCCTTGAGCATGTCAGGGTTGGGGCTGTCGTAGCTTGGAGCAAGCATGATTCTAAGTCCCCTGGGGATTCTACCCACCTCAAGATATTTAGAAAGGGACCTGTGCTCCCACCATTTTGTTTGTTCAGATTTTGATAGTTTCTCTAATTTCTTATATAGGGGCATATTAACAAGGGCTTTATCTCTTTTTTAAAAGCCAAATAAGCAGAGATTAAAATATCGCCCTATCAACAACAGGGTGCTAACAAGCAAAATCACATGTTAGCACCCTTTTTCACTACGCATCCTTTTGCATCTCTAATGAGATGCAAAGTGGGCGTTCCAGAGCAAAATAATAGGAGAAATGTTGCTAAGCGACATTTCTCCTATTGTCAAGCTTCACGCTAACCCTGTTAGAGACAAAAAAAGCAGCGCTAACCACAGTTAACGTTGCTTTTTTACGTCTGCTAATTTTCAGATTTAGCCATGTAATCCAATGGGAGTTGGATTACATGGCTAAATCCACCATGGGCTATCAACAAGGATATCCCTATAAACACATACTCAATGGATGACGTCATCAGTGATGTCATCAGTGATGTCATTTGATATGTCATCAGTGATGTCATGAGTGATGTCACTGACCATGTCATGAGTGATGTAATATGTGACGTTATCAGCAGTGGATTGCGGGCGCACAAGTTATAGTTAGCTGAACTAACTATAACGGGGGAATTTCATTGGTTTTTTACGAGTGAAATGTCCAGCTAACTATAACGTATGTTAAACCTACGGTTTTTTCAGTGAATTTGCAAGGTTTTTTAAATGCTAATTCCTAACTATAACGTGTGTGAAACCCATGGTTTTTTCAGTGAATTTGTATGGTTTTTTAAATGCTAATTCTTAAATTTAACGTGTGTGAAAATTTTTTTTTTTTTTTTAATTTGCAAGGTTTTTTACATTTTTTTTAAAACTTTTTTTTCCCTTTAAACACTATGCTAAAATTTAATGCATTCTGCAATATATAAAGTTTCACCTTTTTTAAAAAAAAGGTAAGATATAGTTGTATAACATAGTGAAACTCTTTAACAAACTTTTTTTTAACATTTTTATTTTATTTCCGTGCGTGTACGGTAAGCTTACCGTAAGTGCACGGTTCGCTTTATGTACGTAATGTTTGCGTATGGTTACGCAATTTGCGTAGGCGTCCGTACTTCCTACGCGACGCGTAAGCGCATGCTTTACACGTGCACGCGCGCGCGCACCTTACGCGGAAGTGTTCGAGCGTGCCTGTAATGCGCATGCGCGCGTGTGAGTGTCTTTCGTACGCGCATGCGTACTTTTACCGTAAGCGCTCCGTAAGCGCTCCGTAAGCGTAACGTACGCGTACGGTTGGTCATGTGATCAAGAAACAACACTTTTGATTGGTTTAAACTACTTTCAGTTCTAGAACCTTCCTACACCACACCCATTCCCCTCATTACTGCTTGTGACCCCTTAGGAGAAGGAGCTGAATTGTCTTTGAGATACGATGGCAGAACAGCAGTCCTCTTCTGAGAGTGAGCCTGGTAGCAGCATCATCAGAGAGAGAAGAAGGAAACAAAAGACTTCTTTTGTATGGGAATATTTTACCTATTCAGAGGGGCAGAAAAAGGTAAATGCTCCTTTAGTCACCTGCTCACTTTGTGAGCGTGTCTTATCTAGAGGGAATCCAAGGAAGAAGTATTCCTTTGGTAATCACTCTATGGTTAGACACATTAAGGATAAACATCCCAGGACTTATGCTCGACATACTGGAGAAACATCTCCAGTAAGTCACCCGAGCACACCCGCAGAAGCTCAGCCGAGAACATCTTCGGCAGCTCAGCTGAGCCCTTCCTCTGCGGTGGGAGCATCACCCTCTTCTGCTCCTCTGGATATAAACCCTCGTTTTGGGAGGGTTTCAATGAGGTGCACGAGATGTCATGGCATAATTGTTTATGCGGAGACTAGTGTTTCCCTAATAAACAATAGGATAGACCAGCACATCTGTGGTCCTTGTTAATATTCCCATTCTTTCTTTCCTCTTTCCCTTTATGAACACAACGGTTCTTTTAAGAGCCAACCTTACCTCTTAACTTTTTTTTAATGTTTTTAATCACTTTTTTTTTTTTTTTTTTTTTTACCGTCTGAATCTGAAAGATTGTTTAAAAAAAGCCCAGAATCTCTTCTCACTAAAACATACCGTAACAGAAATGTAACATTTGCAATAAAAATCTCACCTAAGAACAATAACTAATTCCAATAAATATCATCTGAAAATTCTGTTGCATAAGCATAATCACCAAAATAATTTGTGTCAAAGAAGTCCACAATGCAAATTATTACCTTTCCTTTAGGCCAAATGGTAATTTTTAAAATATTTTTTGATGACATTATTTTTTGATGACATTTCCAATGGTAATCCAATTAAATTGCAATAATGTTTTGTACAGATGTTGCAATTTCTGTCTAAAATTTTGGTTTCAGAAAAATTAAATAGGAATTTGCTAAATCAATCAATCAATCAATCACAACATTTATATAGCGCACTACTCACCCGGGGGGTCTCAAGGCGCTAGGGGAGGGGGGGTCCGCTACAGCTCGAACAGCCAGGTCTTGAGCTGCTTCCTGAAGGCGAGGTGGTCCTGGGTCAGGCGGAGGTGGGTCGGGAGGGAGTTCCAAGTCTTGGTGGCCAGGTAGGAGAAGGACCTTCCTCCTGTGGTGGCTCTTCGGATCTGGGGGACGGCGGCGAGGGCGTGGCTGGTCGATCAAAGATGGCGTGTGGGAGCGTAGAAGTTGAGGCGGCTGTTGAGGTATGCTGGTCCGTGGTTGTGCAGGGCTTTGTGTGCGTGGGTGAGGAGACAGGAGTTGATTCTCTTGTTGACCGGGAGCCAGTGCAGATCCCTCAGGTGTCCGGAGATGTGGCTGTGACGGGGGATGTCCAGGATGAGTCGTGCTGAGGCGTTCTGGATCTGCTGGAGTCTCTTCTGGAGTTTGGCGGTGGTTCCGGCGTAGAGGGAGTTGCCGTAGTCCAGACGGCTGGTGACGAGGGCCTGGGTGACCGTCTTCCTGGTCTCGGTGGGGATCCACCGGAAGATCTTACGTAGCATGCGCAGGATGTTGAAGCACGAAGAGGAGACGGCGTTGACTTGTCTGGTCATGGAGAGGGAGGAGTCTAGGATGAAGTCTAGGTTGCGTGCGTGGTCTGTTGGTTTGGGTGCGCTGCCCAGGGCGGCGGGCCACCAGGAGTAGTCCCAGGCGGAGGGTGAAGATCCCAGGATGAGGACTTCCGTCTTGTCCGAGTTCAGTTTCAGGCGGCTGCTCATCATCCACTTGGCTACGTCTGTCATCCCTTCGTGTAGGTTGGTTCTGGCGGTGGCGGGGTCGTTGGTGAGGGAGAGGATCAGCTGGGTGTCATCGGCGTAGGAGATGATGTTGAGGTTGTGTTGGTGTGCGATGTCTCCGAGTGGGCTCATGTAGACGTTGAAGAGGGTTGGGCTGAGCGAGGAGCCTTGAGGAACGCCGCAGATGACTCCGGTGGCTTCTGATCTGAACGGGGGAGGCGGGCTCTCTGTGTCCTTCCGGTGAGGAACGAGGTGATCCATTCCAGTGCCTTCTCCTGGATTCCGACGTTGCTGAGGCGCTGTACTAGGGTACGGTGGCAGACAGTGTCGAAGGCCACGGAGAGGTCTAGGAGGATGAGGGCCGCTGTTTCTCCGTTGTCGAGCAGGGCTCGGATGTCATCGGTAGCTGCGATCAGGGCGGTCTCTGTGCTGTGGTTGGCCCAGAAGCCAGACTGCGAGAGGTCGAGGGATCCGTTCGTCTCGAGGAAGGCGGCCAGCTGCTTGTTGACGGTCTTCTCGATGACTTTAGCAGGAAACGGGAGCAGTGAGATGGGGCGGTAGTTCTTGAGGTCGGTGGGGTCGGCAGATGGCTTCTTTAGTAGAGTGCTGAGTTCGGTGTGCTTCCAGCTCTCTGGGAAGGTGGCGGTGTTGAAGGAGGTGTTGATGATGTCCCGCAGGTGGGGTGCGATGACAGCGTCGGCCTTGTTGAAGATGTGGTGAGGGCAGGGGTCGGTCGGAGATCCGGAGTGGATGGAGTTCATCGTGCGGATGGTGTCTTCGGTGCTGATCAGGGTCCAGGCGTGGAGGGTGATGGTGGGGGGCGGTGGTTCAGTCGTGGCGTGCGTCGGTTGAGAGCTGAAGCTGTTGTGTATGTCCGCGATCTTGTTGTGGAAGTAGGAGGCGAGGGAGTTGCAGAGGTCCTGCGAAGGGGTGATGTCGTTGTTTCCGGCGTTGGGGTTGGCGAGCTCTTTAACGATGTTGAAGAGTTCCTTGCTGTTGTGTGCGTTGTTGTCCAGTCGTTCCTTGAATGCAGTTTTCTTGGTGGCGTGGATCAGTTGGTGGTGTTTTCGGGTGGCGAGCTTGAGGGCAGTCATGTTGTTCGGTGTTCGGTCTCTGCACCAGGCTTTCTCGAGGGCTCGGCAGTTCTTCTTGGAGCTCTTGAGTTCGTCGGTAAACCATGGGGCTTTCTTGCTGCCGGGTCTGCTGGGTGGGGTCTTCAGAGGGGTGAGGTCGTCTGCGCAGTTGCTGATCCACTTCGCGAGGTTGGTGGCCGCCTGGCTTGGGTTTGTTGCACTGGTGGGAGGGTTCATGCTCAGGGAGGTTGCGAGCTGGTCGGCTGTGATCTTGTTCCAGCTTCTGCGTGCAACCTGTTGCTGGTGGTGGTGGATCGTGGTCCTTCTGAAGTTGAAGTGGACGCAGCTGTGGTCCGTCCAGTGGAGTCCGGTGGCGTGGCTGAAGGCGATGTCCTTGCTAGATGAGAAGACGGGGTCGAGTGTGTGTCCGGCGTAGTGGGTGGGGGTGGTCACCAGTTGCTTGAGACCGAGGTTGGCGAGGTTGTCCAGCAGGGTGGTGGTGTTGCGGTCGTTGTTGTTCTCCAGGTGGAAGTTGAGGTCCCCGAGGAGGATGTAGTCAGTGGAGGGGAGGGCGTGTGGGCTGATGAAGTCGGCGATGTCTTCGCTGAATTGTGTGCGTGGTCCCGGGGGTCTGTAGATGAGGGTGCCGCAGAGGGTGGTCTTGGGGTTGATGTGGATCTGGAAGTGCAGGTGTTCGGCGGGTGCGAGGGTGTCGTCGGTGTTGGTCGTGATGCGGATGGTGTTCCTGTGGACGATGGCGATGCCTCCTCCTGTCTGGTTGATGCGGTCCCTCCGGATGATCTTGTAGCCGTCCGGGATGGCGATGTCGGGCGCTGAGGAGGCGTTCATCCAGGTTTCCGCGAGGAAGGCGACGTCTGGGGCTGTGGTGTCGAGCAGGTTCCAGAGTTCGACGATGTGTCTGTGGACGGAGCGGGTGTTGAGCAGGATGCACTTGAGGTGGTTGCTGCTGGAGTTCGGCTTTGTCGGTGCTGGTGTGGTGCAGGTCCGAATGCAGGTGAACTTGCAGGAGTGGCAGCAGAAGGGTCCGTGGGTGCGTCTCGGGGTGGCTCGATAGCAGCCCGGGGTTCTACCGGCGTTGAGTGCGTAGAGTTCGGTGGCGTCGTAGGTCCGGCGGGTGGGCTGGCGAGTGCGGGGGCCAGGGGTCCTGGCCCTGGGCGCGGTCCAGGCGCGGACGGGCGCAGACGGGCTTACCTTTGGCGCGCCTTCGGCGCACAATTGGCGCGCCCGCTGCACGTCAACGCTGCGCGTGCACACGGTCGCCATTTATGGCGAAGTGCAGGGGGGCGGAGCAGCTGGGAGGCGGGAGCGGGGAGGAAGGGGGTGTGTCCACACTCCCGGCGGCGGGAAGCAGGAGGCGGGGTGCAGGGCGGGTGGGCGCAGGGGACAACAGCACAGGGGGGGACAGCAAAACTAGCACAGGAAAACAAAGAAATTATAAACAAAATACAGTACAATGTAAAAACGAAGCAGCACAGAGGCAGAGATGTGGGAACAACGAGCGGCGGCGGGGGGCGTGGCCCGAAGGCGGGAAGGCTCAGCGAGGCTGAGAGCAGCGGCAGGCGGGGGCACACGCGACAGCTGGTGGCCGTGCGGCGCGGGGGTGTCCTACGAATAGGTCACACTCACCTGTGCTGCACGGTCGCCATTTATGGCCAAGTGCAGGGAGGGCGGAGCAGCTGGGAGGCGGGAGCGGGGAGGAAGGGGGCGTGTCCACACTCCCAGCGGCGGGAAGCGGGAGGCGGGGTGCGGGACGGGTGGGCGCAGGGGACAACAGCACAGGGGGGGGACCGCAAAACTAGCACAGGAAGACAAAGAAATTATAAACAAAATACAGTACAATGTAAAAACGAAGCAGCACAGAGGCAGAGATGCGGGAACAACGAGCGGCGGCGGGGGGCGTGGCCCGAAGGCGGGAAGGCTCAGCGAGGCTGAGAGCAGCGGCAGGCGGGGGCACACGCAACAGCTGGTGGCCGTGTGGCGCGGGGGTGTCCTACGAATAGGTCACACTTACCTGTGCTGCACGGTCGCCATTTATGGCCAAGTGCAGGGAGGGCGGAGCAGCTGGGAGGCGGGAGCGGGGAGGAAGGGGGCGTGTCCACACTCCCGGCAGCGGGAAGCGGGAGGCGGGGTGCGGGGCGGGTGGGCGCAGGGGACAACAGCACAGGGGGGACAGCAAAACTAGCACAGCAAGACAAAGAAATTATAAACAAAATACAGTACAATGTAAAAACGAAGCAGCACAGAGGCAGAGATGCGGGAACAACGAGCGGCGGCGGGGGGCGTGGCCCGAAGGCGGGAAGGCTCAGTGAGGCTGAGAGCAGCGGCAGGCGGGGGCACACGCGACAGCTGGTGGCCGTGCGCCGCGGGGGTGTCCTACGAATAGGTCACAATCAAAAGGCAAACGTTGCTTGAAAACCAATTGAGAATCATTACACAGTGTCCAGCCTTTTTCACATTTAAGAAAAACTGTGTAATGACCAGAAGTTACAATCGGCCCATCATGGAAAATTATTGCGACTGTGACAAAAGTTTTTCCAGAAATTGATAATTGCTGTCCTGTAAATTTCTTTATTAAAGTGTCCAATTTTGTTCCATCAGCTCTACAACGTTGCATCATTAAAATTACATACTGTCCATATTTCTTTAAAAGTAAGGTTGAAAACATGTCAGATTTACATTCACAACATTCCATGCTATGATTGGCATCTTTAACTAATTTACTAAAATTCACTGATTTAGTCTCTGGCAATGTTAAATAGATAAACCTTTCTGAATCAACATTAGAGCTGCATGTGTAGAAACAGTTTTCACAACTATGTTCCCATTTATAACAGAGACCAAACAAATTTTCAATTTCTATCCCTTCATCTTCAAGTACCAAAAGGATGTACATCAAGAATTCCTGTGCATCTTGCTGGACATTTTGAGAAAACTGTGTTTGTCCTGAACATACATCTAATAGATTTCTAATTTCAGTCGCACTTTCTATTTTAGCTTTATCAACACTCAGCTTCTCATAAAGAAGACTTAGCACAGAACAGAATCTTTTTTCATGATTTTCTATTATCTGCTCTTGCAAACTTTCAAGATAAAATACAACATTCAGCACTACATTTGTGTAGCAGTTGACACCAGAGCTATTTTCAAAATGGCAACCAACAACCTCTTCAACATTGTCCTTTTTCTTTTTGCTTGCAATCACATGACTCTCTTTTTGTTTCCTCTTCTCTACATCCTCATTACAGATATTCTCAAATCTCCTTTTCCGAGAAACAACACGTTTCTCCAACACAGGATACTGACCTAAATGAGGAGCATAGGTTCTTCTTAATCTATTATACTCCTTCACACAATTTGCATCTGCACTAACTTTTGAGTCATCAAAGTCTATCATGAATAAACCAGATAATGTTTTCACTCGTGAAAAAGCAACATATGCCATACCTTCTTTGAACACAGTAGATCCAATGTTTACAAATGCACTATCAACAGTTAATCCTTGACACTTGTGAATAGTTACAGCATATGCTAGAGAAAATGGAAACTGCTTCCTACGCACATATAAGTCTTTCACAAGCAAAAAACGAACTGAACAACGATTAATGTCTTTTAGCTCTTCAATCTGATCAAATGTTATTTTTAAAAACTCAATTCCTTCTTTTTTCTGGTAGTTAACAAAAACCACAACTTTACCCATAGCTCCATTTACTAAACCTTTTTCAACATCCAAATTTCTACTTAACCCCTTCAGCGCGGCGCGGATTTCCGCGCCGCGCTGAAGATTCCGTGCGCGGGCGGGGCCATGACGGAGCGGTTCCGTCATGCGCACAGCGCAACCGACGCACGTGACGGAACCACTCCGTCACAAGCGTCGAACGGGTTAAAAATACTCGACAGTTCATGCAAAGATATAGATTTTTTTCTAATCCAGCTGTTTTCGAAATGTTCTTCTCTAGAGAATCCAATTTATTTTTCAGTTCGCCTGTTATTGTAATAGTAATTCTTTCATGTTGGATTTTGTCCACTGCTTCCATTTTCTTAATCTCTTCCTTTTCCAATTTCAAAAGTTCCTCATTGAATATTGAGCATTCATGTAGTGTTGGCATTAAGCAGATTACAGTATTTTTTTCTGCAATGTTCTTGTATATTTTCTCTGCAACTATTTCTTCACTTGGAAATAAATTATGTAGCAACCGACTCTGTAATGCTTTTCTGCCAACTTCTGTGAGTAGTCCAATTCTGATATCTTTCAGAATACTTCCATATTCTTCATCGTTTGCTTGCCTCATATTGGTAGTGAGTCCTTTGTACTCAAAGAATGACCAAATATTCGCATAACCAATGCTTCCTAATGACTTCTTCGTGTCCTCATGTGTCACAGTATTAAACACTGGTTGTCCTTTAACTGAAGCACGCTGTAGAAGATCCCCAAAAACTATAACATGTTTTCCACCAAATAACACGTCATAGGCTCTCTTTAGAATTTGCTGCATTCTTAAATGCACAAAGGCAAGCATTAAGTTTGATACCATGCTTACCTCATCAATAATGAGAACTTGCATCTTCTTCAACACTCTTGAAACTTCGAAACATGCTTCGCCAGTTAGCTTGTGATATTCTATTTTGTTCTCATGCTCCACTGGTAACATTAGCAAGCGATGGAGAGTAATTCCTTTAATATTATATGCTGCTAACCCAGTTGGAGCAGTAACAACACAAGATAAAGTTGAATCAGTTTTTTGCTGTAGGTAGCTTCTGATGACTTTAATTAAGAAACTTTTCCCAGTTCCAGCTTGTCCACTCACATACAACCTAATTGGTTCAAATGATGTGCATGTGCACTCTTTATTTTCATGTAGTAATCCGTGATCAATTTTTTTTCTGACTTCTTCATAAATTTGTTGTTGTTCTTCATTCAGTTGTTGTTCCAAATCTGGTAAGTCTATTAAATCTTCCTGAGCTTGATTCATAGCCGTTTTCACTTCAGTCATGGCTATTGCAGCTTCATTTTCTAAGATTGGCTGTCCTAGTGGATCTTGACTGAGCGTTCCAGAACTTTGGCTGTCTTGAGAACTGTCTCTAGCTACTTCAGCTGCAATTGTAGCTTCCTGTTCAATTTCTTCGTTTAACATTTGGACATAATTCCTGAAAATACTGCATTCAATGGTATCTTTACATGCATTAAATGAATCCTCATAGCTTTGAAATTCTCCAAGTAGTTCGTCCTCTGAACGCTATGGTTTAAACAGCTGTAAAAGTGCCAAGTAGTAAAATTCCTTTTTGTCAGTAGTGTCACAACTCAGCTTCCTGTGATTAATCAAACTTCCTTTTGTTTGCTTCACCAAACATCCTTCCTCACCAATGACTTTATATTTTCCATTGTTGATGTCTTCTGTGGCTTTCCGTGAAAAAATGTAGTTCTGCAGCACTTCATAGAGACACATGTTCTCAAGATGATGACTTCTTTTTGGGTAATATGTGTCCAACATTGTTTGTTTTCAAAATATCTGTACTTTCTGGGTCGTTCTCGGCCAAATATTCAATTTCTCCAACAGATTTCAGTACCCGATTTCGCATTCCTGCAAGGCCTAAACTGACCCAAATTATTCTTCTTGATTTCGAGTACAGACTTGCAGATGATAACCTATCTGAACATTCGTAGGATCCAATTTCTCGATGTGATAACATCTTTAAACTGAAACTGTACAGCTTCTTACTGACAGTCTTCTCGTGAGAAATCTCTTCCCACATTTCCTTCATTTCCGTTTTCTCAGATTTAGTGATGTAAGATGTGACATACCGAGCAACAGCAATAGAATTGTCTGCCACATACTGAATATCCATGTTAGCATTCCACATGGATAAAATGACTGGGTTGTAGTCATTTATGTATTTTGACTCTTCTTTTCTTCTTAAGTTGTACGTATTTTTGGGAGATTTTCTTGTAATAGTATGTCGCACAGCTGACATAAAACTGTTGATTCTTCCTTTTGAAAGAACAGGTCTAGGAAATCCAAATCGACATTTTGTGTAGAATTTATCTTTGGTCTTGTACTTCCGTCGACAGTATTTTCCACACCGATGACTTTGGAGACGTAAAACTTGCTCTTTTAACTTTTTCTCTTCTGTGCTTTTAGGTATAGCACATGTTGCATATTCTTCAATGAAAGATAACACTGCTTCATCAGCATCTGTTCCAAATTTTGGAGCATCCTTGATCCACAACAGCATATGAATATGAGGAGCACCTCTTGCTTGGTACTCTTATCTCCAAAAGAAATCCACAACTTCTCCAAGAGGTGGATTTTTTTTATTGCAGATGAAGGACATCATAGCCTCAAATCTATGATTGAAATATCTGCAAACATTAACCGGATCCAATGAGCACAGTTCTCCTGCTGTCTTGTATTCGATGTTTTTAATGTTTGAATTTGCCTCTCGTAGAAAATCCAGTAAATCATCCCAAGCGTACTCGGCACAGCTTAGGGTTAGGAACCATGTAGGAGTTCCTAAATTCCGTAACATACATTTCAATTCTCCATGGCGTCGGTACCAATATTCATTCGGCCCACGCTGACAAGCCATCAGATTGATCAATTGTGATTCCAAATGATCATCTCGCTGCTGCACTTTGTTCATAAAATCCTTAGCAGACACATTATGTAGATGTGTTCCACTTTTTAAAATGTGGTTTACTGCATAAGATAGTGCAGACAAGTCACTTTCAAATAACAGATGGAACAAATATGGAATACTTTGATGAAATCTTGGATCTTCTGCATATAATCTTGTAGTCCGATACTCAGAAGCAGGAATCTGTACTGGGCGTTCATCGTATCGTCCACCTTCTCCTGTAGGAAACAGCTGGGGAAAACAACGAGCTTCCAAGCTCTCCTCCCATACACTCACGGGAGTTCCTTTGGCTTTTTTCATTTGAAACAGATCAATGGTGTTTGCCATTACTTCTTTTGAATGAAGAGGATGTATGCTGAAATGTTCATAAATTTCTTATTCTTTTGACTTGTCAACTTTTTCAATTTGCCCAGTTGGTGTTTCTGTGTCTCCTAGTACATCTTCTTCATCTTCATCTATATAAATTGATTCATACCATTTATTATTCCTTTTCAAATATAAATTTGCTCTTTGTACTTTCCGTACATCTACCAGCTCCTGCCAAATTTTCTTATTCTTCGTAGGTACACCATTAACCAGAATAACTAATGGTTCAGTTTCCAAAGTATCTGCATCAATAGTTTCCATATTTTTTTTCAAATCCAACGGCAAATAGACCACTCTTCCTTTTAAACCTCTCTGTAAATCTGAAGGAGGTAATTTACCGGTTTTTGGCTCCATACGTACTATGGTCTGGAACGGATGAACACATTGAATGAGTATAGACTCATACGTATTTAAATCAGAAAGTTCAACTGGAATATCAACCAGTTCTAAATTATTATGTACAGCTCTAGCAGGCATTTTATTTTCTTCTAACTTGTTATAACAATATTTGCAAATACGCTGATCTTCACCCAAATCAAAACATTTTTCAAGAAATATATCTGTTGCAAAATCCTTCCACTTATAATTATCTTCTTCTTCACTTTTTTCATACAGATCAACATTCCTTGTTTAATTTTTGTAATGGCTTCTCGGGCAACATATACAAGTAATATTTGGTCTTTCATTAGAGGTGATAGCAAATTTTGTCATATGATCTTCAAATTTCTTACTTACAGAGGGTTCTACATTCTCTTCCACATTTTCCTCAATAACTGTGTCATTTTCTGCACTTTCTTGTCCCGGACCAAAGTAACTAAACTGAATTTCATCAGTAACCTTCTGAACATCTGATACAGTTCCACGGAACAGAGCCCTATTCAACTCATTTAATTTTAGTGCTGGACTTTTAGCAGAATACAATCTTCTCACAAATTTTCTTTGACAAACTTTCCTAGAAAGACAAGCCAGAGAATGTCCTTGCAAACCAGTATTCTCTCTCACTCTGCATGGATCTAGTCTTTGAAGCACCTTAATCTTCTGTTTAACACTTTTTTTTACTATATTCTCTTAGAAACTCACGTAATTTATCAATAGATTCCTGTCGCACAGTACAAATACTACTACAATTCCAAGTGTACACTGGGGCTTTAGGACGTCTCCCCATAACCTCAGCCGCCATCACTTCTTCCTCATTTCTTGGAACCATTTTCTCCTTTTCCATTATACAACCATCTTTCACTTCATAAGCTCGGCCACTGGTGTCAACTGCATGCAACAAACTATTACTTTGAAAATAACTCTCTTCATTAAAAAATGGTTCAGAACTTGAACTATGCATCCATTTTCCTAAAAACACTTTACAAAAGTTATTTCTTTTCACTACTCTTTTCATTTTGCTTTGGACTTCATTACATTGACCATTTTATCTAATGTACTCATCCTATTCAAAATTAAAATGAATAGTTTTCTTTTTAATTCTAAAGCCTTAGCTACAATGGCTTCAATATCTTTTTTTCTCTTGTAAAATTTAGCTCTCTTCTTATATTTTTTCACATCCTTTAGCAAATTGGACATCACTCTTCTCTGAAACATTTTCCTACAGATCTCTTTAAATGCTGATTTTCTTTTCAAATCAATTTTTATTGCTTGTGCTTCTACAATAGCATTTAGTAAATTCTCACTATTGTCCTGTTGTTTTCTACTTGAAACAGTTTTTCCAATGGGGACATTTGTTTAATTTTTCCTTTTTTTGAATATATTTTTAAAGAATTCCTTTGTCTGCTTACCAGAAGACTTTTTCTTTTTCCCAACATGAGCATCTTCAACTAACTTGGGTCCTCCAGTTGTCTTCAAATATACATGTTTTTTCTGTTGTTTTCGCTTTCTTGATTTTATAGGCATCTTATATTTCCTTCACTGCTCTGCAGCAATACCTGAAAGAAACTAAAAAAAAATACCTTTTTGTAATTTAAATATATTACTATATTTGTTATGATCTTTTCTAATCTTATAACACTATCTACCCCTTTCCTACAAGTGAAAAACACAACAAAACCAACACAAATTTAATCTCTAAGAACAATTCCTGTGTGCACACAGACTCTTGGTGTGATTCTAGGCAGAACACGATATTTCATTTGCAATTCAAAAGCACACGTACTTTTTTTTTTTTTGCAACTGTTAATTACTCTATCAGTCTGACACATTTTCTTTATAGTTTAGAGAGGCAGAAAAGAGCACATGTCCAATCAGCTTTTTCAGAGCATGTACATGTGTAACCTGGCTGACTGACTACACTCCAGCAAAGATAATGATCCTTGGTGATGTTCAATGCATTAGCGTTCCTCACTCCTACTTAAAACACCACACAGTGCTGATTAGTAAGCATGAGTGTACAGGAAAAACAGCTAGCTCTCTGCTAAGAGTGTGGTTCTGGAGACTGTCTACTGTCAGGTGCAAGAGAGACTTGAATGGACCCTTACATAACTGCTTAAACACTGTAAACATGTATGGAAGACTACATGTGTGGTAAGGGTTAATATGAGTTTTTTGTATGTAGCAATTACATGACCCATTGCAAGAGTGGAAGAAAAATCTACCATGTTGATTTAAAATATGTTAGCATTTGCCTCTTATTTGAGAAACTGTTTTGGGCTGAATGCTAACCACCACATTTCCAGAAAACAAGCTTCCCCTTTCATACGAATACAATTCTAAATGAAGCAGAGTATCACGAAATAGATCTCTGAGAACAATTCCTCTGTGCTCACAGACTCATGCTGTGATTTTAGGCAGAAAATGAAATTTGCTTGCCAATTTCAAAGCACACTTACTACTGTTTTTTTCTGCAAGTGTTAAGTACTCTAACAGTCTGATAAATTTTCATTACAGTTTTCAGATACAGATAACAGCACATGTGCAAACAGCTTTTTGAGACCATGAACATGTGTGACCTTGGTGACTGACTACACTCCAGCAAAAGTAATCAGCCTTAGTGATGTTGAATGTATTAGCGTTACTCACTGCTACCTGAAACACCACTCACTTGTGAATACTAAGCATGAGTCTACAGGATAAACTGCTTGGTGTGTGCTAAGAGTCTGCTTATGCAGACTGTGTATTTTCAGTTACAAGAGACATATGCATGGATACATCCAAAAAGAGCCAGATTGACACGAAATACATCTCTGACAACAATTCCTGTGTGCTCACAGACTCATGCTGTGATTCTAGGCAGAAAATGAAATTTGCTTGCCAATTTCAAAGCACACTTACTACTGTTTTCTGTAATTTTAGGCAGAAAATGAAATTTGCTTGCCAATTTCAAAGCACACTTACTACTGTTTTTTTCTGCAAGTGTTAAGTACTCTAACAGTCGCATACATTTTCATTACAGTTTTCAGATACAGAAAAACAGCACATGTGCAAACAGCTTTTTGAGACCATGAACATGTGTGACCTTGGTGACTGACTACACTCCAGCAAAAGAAATCAGCCTTAGTGATGTTGAATGTATTAGCATTACTCACTGCTACCTGAAACACCACTCACTTGTGAATACTAAGCATGATTCTACAGGATAAACTGCTGGGTGTGTGCTAAGAGTCTGCTTATGCAGACTGTGTATTTTCAGTTACAAGAGACATATGCATGGATACATCCAAAAAGACCCAGAGTGACACGAAATACATCTCTGACAACAATTCCTGTGTGCTCACAGACTCATGCTGTGATTCTAGGCAGAAAATGAAATTTGCTTGCCAATTTCAAAGCACACTTACTACTGTTTTTTTCTGCAAGTGTTAAGTACTCTAACAGTCTGATACATTTTCATTACAGTTTTCAGAAACAGAAAAGAGCACATGTGCAAACAGCTTTTTGAGACCATGAACATGTGTGACCTTGGTGAGTGACTACACTCCAGCAAAAGAAATCAGCCTTAGTGATGTTGAATGTATTAGCGTTACTCACTGCTACCTGAAACACCACTCACTTGTGAATACTCAGCCTGATTCTACAGGATAAACTGCTGGGTGTGTGCTAACAGTCTGCTTATGCAGACTGTGTATTTTCAGTTGCAAGAGACATATTCATGCATGCATCCATAACAGCTTAAACATTGTAGTAATGTATGTAAAAGTACATGTGTGGCCAGGTTTAATTGCAGTTTTGTATATGTATAACCAAGCTCAGCAATTGCAAGATTAGAAGCAAAATCTACGATATCAATTTCAAATGTGTTAGCATTTGCCTCCCATTTGTGTCTTACTGATTTATGCTGAATGGAAACCATCATATTTACAAAAAGAAAGCTGCCCCTTTCCTACAAATGCCATTCTTACAGAACCGGACCATCACTATTAAAATCTCTAACAACAATTCCTGTGTGCACACAGACTCATGGGTTGATTCTAGGCACAAAACAGTATTCCTCAGTGATACCAGTACACCTTAACTTATGGTAAAAACACACTCCATAATATTTAACTAGTTAAAGACAGTTACATATCTCCCAAACCACAAAATGTAAAACATAACTTTTAAAGAAGAATCACAATTGTAATATTTATATCAAAAATCACCAAATACATCCCCTCTCAAACTCATAACTCACCTTTAAAATTATTTAGTTGAGAAAGAAATGTGGCACTCAAACAGCAGACTATCAGAGTCAGAATATCAGAGCTCTACACCTCTCTCCTCTCTCCAGAACCAGTAAATGGCAATGTTTCCCTCTTTTTTTTTACACATATACATGTTAATTACAAATCTCAGTGCTTCCCACTTTTTTTCAAATGAAATCACACATTTCTATTGGTTGAAAACTTTAACCCTTTTCCAAATGTACCCTTCCCCCAACTTGACTTTTGCCTGCTACCATAGCAACAGCTCATGGAACACTGCTGTGAGGAGAGAGGTCAGAAGTTCAGCACACAATGTTTCAAATCCAAAGAGCAAGAGTGCTTCACCTGTCCAACCTAACAGCAAATCCAAACTAATCTTCTGTGAGAACACAATTTTCTGAACCAATACAAAACATGCTTCTAAAAATGTACACATACAGCCTACTTTTTACTGTAAAAAGATTTGAATTAGCCAATGAGTTCTTTTTATTTAAAAAAAATATGTATGCCTCCATTTTACAACTGTCTTTCATTTCATATTGCCATTCTACTGAAAGACACCTTCTGAGTGCATCCAGATCTCCTTGAAAGATGTTCACAGTGTGGATTGTAGGTCACAGCTATGTCTTCTGGAGTGAAAAGTATGCAGAAAACAGACGTATGGTGAGAGACCTTGCTTTGCCAAATGTAGACATTAAATTGATTGGTCAGAGAGGGTTAAAGTGGCACCAATTATTGCCTTTGGTGAAAACCTTTCAACATCTCCCACAGCCTAACCTTATTATTGTGCACTGTGGTGGAAATGACCTAGGCACTTTAACTGGTGTAGGTCTGGAAATGCTTATTAAGGACAACTTTGTGCAATTGATGTCGCTTTTTCCTCAATCTGCCTTTGTATATTCTAACATATGCCAAAGGCAAAAGTGGAACTGGTCCAACCAATTTTGTCCGCAGATTGACAAAGCAAGAAAGCACGTCAACAAATCTATTTCTGCTTTCCTCAGAGACTATGGTATGGGTTCTATATACCACAACAACTTGCGTTACAACATGCAAGGCATTTATAAAGGAGACGGTGTACATTTCACTGATGAAGGCAACAGAGTCTTCCTCTTGAACTTTAGACTCTGCATCGGTACTTACTTATAGGTACCAAAAAACACTTCATAAACACAACGGCTTACCGTACGCGCACCACGCGATTTAAAAAAATAAAAATTAAATTTATTTTTCATACTTTTATGACCTTCTTGGACCCCCTGACAAACGCTAGGGGGTCTGCAACTCTCTTCGTTGCCCCCTTTCCACGTTCTCCTCCTTTGTTTATCAGTGTGAGACACACAAAATGGAGGCCGACACTTCCTGATTTCGACCGATTCAAATTTTTACAGTCTTGTAACCACCAAGCTGTAGCTTGGACTAAAGGTCCTATGGAAAAATGCATGGGGAAAACACGTTTTGGGACCCCCCCTTTTTCTCAGCCCCCACTTGACAAATCCCCCCGAGACTTTAAGGGTAGGAGCGGAGCGGAGCGCCCCACCTATTTTGAAAATTTTGCCAGGATTCGTCAATCGGCGCCAAAGTTATTCAAATTAGAATGTTGCGGATTTCCTATGGAAACACGGTCCTAACTATAACTACCTACTGGCGACCGCCAGTAGGTAATATATATATATGTCAGGGGAGGTAACAGGCAATTGTTGCTACGAGTTATAGTTATCTCAACTAACTATAACGGGGGAATTTCATTGGTTTTTTATGAGTGAAATATCCACCTAACTATAACATGTGTGAAACCTATGGTTTTTTAAGTGAATTTGCAAGGTTTTTTAAATGCTAATTCCTAACTATAACGTGTGTGAAACCTATTGTTTTTTCAGTGAATTTGTACGGTTTTTTAAATGCTAAGTTATGTATGTATTATATTTTTTTTTATATATTTATTTTTCAATAAACTACGTATTAAAAATGTATTTTTTTTTTAATGGTTTTTAACCGTGCGCGCACGGTGCGCGCACCCCCGCGATTTAAAAAAAAATGTGTTAAAATGTTTTTATCTGCCTTCGGGGTCCAAGGCTAGGACCTCTCTACCCTGCCACCTTTTCACGTTCGCAACCTTCCTTTTCCACTCTCGCACTGAAAACAAACAAAATGGCGGCCGACACTTCCTGATTTCGACCGGTTCGAACTTTGACTGACATGTAACATCCAATCAGAATTATGCTCGCGCCCGTTAGGGTGCGCGCACGGTGCACGCACGCTGCGAGGCTATAGATATGTATGTGCTTTTAACTGCAATTTTCTCAGGAACTACTGAACAGATTGACTCCATATATGCAAAAGGCACATCCCTGACCTGAGGACTACCTCTCTGCCAAATTTCAAGTAATTCTGTTCAGCCGTTCACTGACCATGTCATGAGTGATGTAATATGTGACGTCATCAGCAGTGTATTGCGGGGGCGTGAGTTATAGTTAGCTGAACTAACTATAACAGGGGAATTTCTAGGGTTTTGTACGAGGGAAATGTCCAGCTAACTATAACACCCCTGAAACCTATAGTTTTTTCAGTGAATTTCTAAGGTTTTTTAAATGCCAATTCCTAACTATAACGCCCCTGAAACCTTTGCTTTTTTCAGTGAATATATATATATATATATATATATTTTTTTTTTCTTTTCTGCCGTACGCGTACGGTAAGCTTACCGTACGCGCACCCCGCGATTTTTTTTAACAAATTTTAAATGTATTTTTCATACTTTTGTGACCTTCTTGGACCCCCTGACACACGCTAGGGGGTCTGCAACTCTCTTTGTTGCCCCCTTTCCACGTTCTCCTCCTTTGTTTATCAGTGTGAGACACACAAAATGGCGGCCGACACTTCCTGATTTCGACCGATTCAAATGTTTACAGTCATGTAACCACCAATCAGAGTTAGGCTCGCGCACGGCAGCGTGCGCGTACGGTAAGCTTACCGTACGCGCTCGGAGCGCGCTTATAGATATATATATTGATTTAAATGCTATTTTCTCAGGAAATACTAAACAGATTTACACCAGACCTACAAAAGGCACATCCCTGACCTGAGGACTACCTCTCTGCCAAATTTTAAGTAATTCTGTTCAGCCGTTCACTGACCATGTCATGAGTGATGTAATATGTGACGTCATCAGCAGTGTATTGCGGGGGCGCGAGTTATAGTTAGCTGAACTAACTATAACAGGGGAATTTCTAGGGTTTTGTACGAGGGAAATGTCCAGCTAACTATAACACCCCTGAAACCTATAGTTTTTTCAGTGAATTTCTAAGGTTTTTTAAATGCCAATTCCTAACTATAACGCCCCTGAAACCTTTGCTTTTTTCAGTGAATATATATATATATATTTCCTTTTTTTCTTTTCTGCCGTACGCGTACGGTAAGCTTACCGTACGCGCACCCCGCGATTTTTTTTAACAAATTTTAAATGTATTTTTCATACTTTTGTGACCTTCTTGGACCCCCTGACACACGCTAGGGGGTCTGCAACTCTCTTTGTTGCCCCCTTTCCACGTTCTCCTCCTTTGTTTATCAGTGTGAGACACACAAAATGGCGGCCGACACTTCCTGATTTCGACCGATTAGAATGTTTACAGTCATGTAACCACCAATCAGAATTAAGCTCGCGCACGGCAGCGTGCGCGTACGGTAAGCTTACCGTACGCGCTCGGAGCGCGCTTATAGATATATATATTGATTTAAATGCTATTTTCTCAGGAAATACTGAACAGATTTACACCAGACCTACAAAAGGCACATCCCTGACCTGAGGACTACCTCTCTGCCAAATTTTAAGTAATTCTGTTCAGCCGTTCGGGCTGTAGCTTGGACTAAAGGTCCTATGGAAAAATGCATGGAGAAAACACGTTTTGGGACCCTCCCTTTTTCTCAGCCCCCGCTTGACGAATCCCCCCAAGACTTTCAGGATAGGAGCGCCCCACCTATTTTGAAAATTTCGCCAGGATTCGTCAATCGGCGCCAAAGTTATTCAAAATAGAATGTTGCGGATTTCCTATGGAAACACGGTCCTAACTATAACTACCTACTGGCGACCGCCAGTAGGTAATATATATGTATATGTATATATATATATATATATTTTACCTACTGGCAGTCGCCAGTAGGTAGTGATAGTTAGGACCTATTTTCCATAGGAAATCCGCACCATTCTATTCCCGATTAGTCTGGTGCCAGTTGACGAATCTTCGCGAAATTTTCCAAACTTTTGGCCAGCTCTGGTCCGCTCCTATCCTGAAAGTTTCAGGGTGATTCATCAAGCGGGGGCTGAGAAAATAGGGGGGTCCCAAAACAAATTTTCCCCATGCAATTTTCTATAGGACCTTTTTACGCATCTACAGCTTGAACTGCTGAACGGAATTACACCAAATTTGGCAAAAAGGTAGTCCTCAGTTCAGACTAATGCCTTTTGCTTAAATGGTGTAAATCCGTTCAGTAGTTCCTGAGAAAATTAGAGTTAAAAGTACATATATATCTATGGCCTCGGAGGATCCGCGCACCCTATGTGCTCCCTGAGTGCATCCTCTGCGAACCGTGCGTGCACCCTCCCGATCACGCGCTGAATGCTAACTGGCTGTCAAGTGTCTGTCAACATTCGAAACCAGAAACTGTTGGCAGCCATTTTGTACCTCGGTAGAAGCGAGGCTGAAGAAGTAAGGGAAATAAGTGTATGAAAGATATAAAGGGGGCAGAGTAGAAATACTCGTAACCTCTAGAGTTTCTTAAGGGGTCCCAGAAGGACTCCCAGGGCCCCTTTTCTTTTTTTTAAACAGAGCATCAAATGATCACATGAATGACGTCATGAGTGATGTCATCAGTGATGTCATTTGAGATGTCATCAGTGATGTGATCAGTGATTCACTGACCATGTCATGAGTGATGTAATATGTGACGTCATCAGCAGTGCATTGCGGGGGCGCGAGTTATAGTTAGCTGAACTAACTGTAACGGGGGAATTTCTAGGGTTTTATGCAAGGGAAATGTCCAGCTAACTATAACGCCCCTGAAACCTATTTCGCGCTGAGGTGCCATCTCCTTCTGGGCCCCGGGACTACTCCCC
This sequence comes from Triturus cristatus, assembly GCF_964204655.1. Lineage (NCBI taxonomy): Eukaryota > Metazoa > Chordata > Amphibia > Caudata > Salamandridae > Triturus > Triturus cristatus. The sequence continues at coordinate 255,824,637 of NC_140593.1, read as the reverse complement.
ACGCAATTGAATCATCTGCTGCTGAGATGGAGGGGCAGAGTGCATAATCAGCCGTACTGTGCACACGGGAGCCGATCCTTGAGCGATAGAAGCGCGCTCCTGCCATAATCTTTGTGAGGACAATCGTAGTCGGCAAAGGGCTAACGCAGCAGGTTTGGAGCGGCTGTATTTGCAAGCATTGGGCAGCGGAGGTGCGGAGTGCTGCCAGATACATAACTAACCAGCACAGTTTGCTCGGCATCTTGAATTCGCATGCACAGAGAGCGAGGGGGTCCCGGGAGCGGTCCCCTTGAGCCCCGTTTGGCCACGGAAGAAGTAGAGACGGGCACCAGCGGATGCCCGCTAGCGAGGAGAATCCACGGGCATGGTCGTGTGGTGAGGCTGATTTGTGGCCCGGGCAGTCCAGCGGGGTGGGGGAAGGCGGCTGCATCCACTGTCGCCGTTCCCCGGGAGATTGCTCTCATAGTGTGCTGCACGGCCCCCCTGACTGCGGCCAGAGATGGGGAAGACCGATGCCAAGCAGTCCCGCCTCACGTTCGAGGCAAAGAAGATGGGCCGCACCCCACCAGATGAGCGAGCGTTGTCGGGCGAGTTGGACGCAGCTGCTTTTCCAGGAGGTCCGGCAAGGCTTTGCCACAATGGCTGATAAAATGGATGGCATGACTACGCGCATAGATGCCATTGTGCATAAACTGGACAATCACGAAGACCGACTCCGGGAGGCGGAACGCCGCATTTCGGATACCGAGGACACTGCCACTCAGGTCTCCACACAGGTAGCGCAAATGGACAAACTCCTGAAGCTTATTGCGGCCAAGAACGAAGACTTGGAAGCGAGGAGTCGACGCAATAACATCCGCGTTCTTGGGGTGCCGGAGACCACAAACACTGGCAGAATGGAGGAATATATGGAGAAAATATTGACCTCAACCATCGGCAAGGAACATCTCTCCTCTCAGTTTATTGTGGAGCGGGCCCATCGGTCCCTGGGCCCTCGCCCGCCACCGGGGAGCACGCCTCGCCCCATAATCGCTAGGCTCCTCAATTATAGAGACCGCAACACAATACTTTGTGTGGCCAGAAGTAAACAGCAGCTCAACTACGAGGGAGTCACCTTCTCCATTGAGCCGAACTTCACTGCCGCGGTTCAGGAGGACAGGCGTAAATTCGCGGCGGTCAAAAATAAGCTGCGACAGGCACAGGTGGACTACGCTTTGCTGTACCCAGCACGCCTCCGAGTTACCCATCAGGGCAAGCAAAGTTTCTTTACCAACCCGCAGCAGGTGGAAGATTTCCTAAAACACCTCAAACGCCCTGGTGGCGGCTCCGGGTCACCATCCACCTCGAGACGACCCACCTCACCGGACTGATTTGCACTGCCACCGGCTATGACTTAACTGAGAAACAGTAAGCTGGGATGCTGGGAGGGTGCGGTGGGCTGTTGGTAGACTCTGCAGTGTCTGTTTTGGTTATCCTACTGCTACGTTGGGTTTTGTATGGGACACACCGGTGGGCATGACATTCAGGGTTGCGCTGGGCACCTCCCCTAAACCCGTGTAGGGCTTGTCTATCTAATCACTTGCGGGCTCTGGGGGAGGGGTAGACCCGGATCGCCGCCTAGGGTTTCCCCCCAGTGGGTAACACCCTTCGGTTTCTTTAAGCATGGTCAGAACTATGTTTCTAAAGTTGTTGTTTTATGGCGGGAGGGAATTGGGATTCTGGCAAGTTGGGGCTGCTTCAGTGGGAGGGGGGAGGTCATTTCAGGGGTATTCAGTATGCAGGTAAATTTCAGAGAGTGCTGGTGGAGGTGTGCAGAGAAACAATGTGCAGGGCTAGTTTGTTTTCATGGTGTCAATGGCTCGGGAGGGTAACAGTGTGATTAAAATACTGACATGGAATGTGAGAGGATCTTGGCGTACTTAGACAGGCAGCAGATCCAAGTAGCACTACTGCAGGAGACGCATCTAGACCCCAGGGCTGATAGCACCTTTGCATGCAGGTGGGCGGGACATCGCCTGTTCTGCTCCTATTCCTCCTATGCCCGTGGTACAGCAATCCTCTTTAAGAAGCAGCTGCATTATGAGCTAGCAGGTATGATTTCAGACACGCAGGGTCGCTATGTGATCACATGGGGACGGCTGGGGGGGGATTCCATAATGGTAGCTAACTGCTATGGCCCAAATACTGATAGCCCGGAATTCTTCAATGATATCTGGGGTAAAATAATGACAATTGGATCCACACACATAATATGGGGAGGAGACTTCAACGTTGCTCTAAAACCGGATCGGGACAGATCTCACCCCATGTCGCATCATTACACTAAATCTAGGGATGCATTATCTGGTATACTTGAGGAGGGGGGTCTGCTCGACAGTTGGTGGTATTTACATCCACTGGGGAGGGAAGGCTCACATTTCACGTCTCATATGGGCAGCTGGGCGATAATTGACTATTGCCTAGTGTCCCGGGGATTGGCATCAGGTATACAAGCAGTGACACACTTGGCCAGAACGTACTCAGACCACTGTCCGGTGCGACTGTCGATCACTCTGCCGGGGTATGTTGCTCCTAGGCCGCGCTGGAGATTACAGCCCATGGCTCTGCTGGATGCCGTGTTTCAGGGGGAACTTGAGGAGGAAATCCGTGACTTTTTCTTGAGGAATAAGGGCTCGGTCAGAAGCGTAGAGGTGATTTGGGAGGCCTTTAAGGTGACGATAAGAGGGTACTGCCACTCTAGAAGTTGTGGAGTGCTTAAAGATATACAGCGCATGCTACAAAGCCTGGAGAAGGAATTGAAGGGGTTGGAGAGCCAGATGGGCCAGGGACAGATAGGGACAGCGCATAGTACATTTCGGGAAACCCTGACCAAATATGAAGCTGAAGCACAGCGCGAGCTGAAGTTCCGGGGGAAATACTGGGTGGCCCGTAGATATGGTGAGGGAGAACGTCCTGGGAGGGCTCTTGCTGAAGTAACGCGCCCTCCTCGTTTTGGCACCCACATATTAGAGGTACGCAGCCCTGACCATGCAGTTCATCGCGGCTCGTTAGCCATACTCGAGACATTTGTCGAGCACTATAGTACACTCTACACATCCCAAAGGAAGGGGGCACTCGAGATGGATGACTTTCTGGGGGATGTAGCATTAGGCTGGCTTGGGGATACGCAGCGGGAATTTTTATGTTACCCGTTCGAGCTTGATGAGTTGCGGGAGGTGATTATGCAGTTAAAAAATGGGAAAGCGCCGGGCTCTGATGGGCTGCCGGCTGAATTTTATAAAAGCTACATTGATATTATGGCGCCAGTCCTCAGGGAGGTATACGAGGAGTCCCTGGAAGTGGGTGTATTGCCACCCTCGATGAGAGAAGCGATGGTTACGTCATTGCTGAAGCCCGGGAAGGCCCCTGACTCCTGCGACTCTTATATGCCGCTCTCACTCATCAACTGTGATGCAAAGATACTGGCTAAGGTGCTCGCAAACCGTCTTGCACTGTTGATGGACAAGCTCGTCCTGCCGGATCAGGCGGGGTTCGTACCCGGGAGGTCGACCTCACATAACCTTCGGACATTGTTTTCCCTGGTGCAGATGGTAGATCAGGAGTTCCCACTTGATGCTGTATTTCTTGATGCTACAAAGGCATTCGACTCGGTGGAGTGGGACTATCTATTTGGCGTCCTTCGACGGATGGGTTTCCCTCAGCTGTATATCTCCTGGCTTCAACTGTTGTATACCCAACCGACTGCCCGAATACTCATAAATGGGCATGTGTCTTCCCCGATAACTGTTTCGAGAGGTACCTGACAGGGGTGCCCACTGTCGCCCCTGTTATTTGCGCTTGCAGTGGAACCGCTAGCTGCCCGACTACGACAGGTACACAACAACAAGGCATTCCGCTGCTGCCTGAGGCAGATATTGATATCGTTATACGCGGACGATATAACACTATATATAAGGGACCCGCAAAACAATATTAACCCCATATTGTGGGAATTTATACGGTTTGGAAGGCTCTCTGGAGTGGGTATTAACTGGGGAAAGTCTATGGTGTTCCCGCTTACGCCGGCAGTGACTCCCTTCCCACTTGACTTCCCGTTAGAGTGGTGTCAGGAGGACTTCAGATATCTTGGGATTCAAGTGGCCCGCAATAGGGAGGAGATTATTAGGGCAAACTATGGCACTGCTGTGGAACGACTCAAAACCAATGTAACGCGGTGGATTGCGCTGCCCCTGTCCATGGCGGGTCATGTGTCACTCATTAAAATAAAGATACTCCCGCAGTTTTTGTACCTATTCCTAAATGTACCCTATTATCCGGGGCGGGTGTTCTTTGCCATGCTGCGCTCGGAGCTCATACGATTGGTGTGGGGGGGCAAACAGTCGCTTTTGAAATGGTCTATGCTCACCAGGCCGTATGATCAGGGAGGGTTTGATGTTCCGGACCTCGAACTGTACTACTTATGTGCTCAGGCACACTACGCATATTACTGGGTGCACCCACCGCGATACATGCCGCAAATAGCGGTGGAGGCCTGGCTTGCTGACCCAATACCCCTCAATGGCCTCATATATGGTCCAAAAGACATGCCGGTTGTGGCTCCTACCGCGATCACTAGTACGGTGAAGGCGTGGCGTCGCATAGCGGCACTATTGGGAGCCTCGTTCCTATATTCCCCCAGACTCACATATCACCCGAGCTTGACGTTGCTACAGGAGAGGGGATTTCAAGATCTTTGCACCCGAGCGAAGGTCGCAGCCTGGGGAGACCTCTTCCGCGAGGGAACCTTTCGCACCACTGAAAAATTCTTGCAGGAAACGGCAAGCACGCCACTCGATGTATTTCTGTACGTGCGGTTGCGGCAGGGTGTGAGATCACTACTTTCTTCTTTCCCCCGAGAGCCAGAGTGTTTCGAACCGTTGCATCGGATTTTGCGCTCGGCAGACGGTGGGCACTTGGTGTCCAGATTATATGCCTCAATACGGGAGTGCGATATGGGTGGTGACAGCTCGTCCCGGAGCAGATGGGAGGGGGATTGGGGAGCGAGCTCACTGAGGAGCAATGGCGATATTGTTGTCGCCAGACGGCACAGATATCGGCTAGTAGTAGGTTCCGGGTCATACATTTTAAGTTATGCATCAGATATACTACACGCCGGTTAAGAAGCTGCGCTTTGGGCTAGCTGACAATGATCGCTGTGGGAGATGCGGGCAGCTGGGAGCGGGGTTTTTGCATCTTGCCTGAGGCTCTGTCGCGGTGCATGACTATTGGGAGCAGGTGTTCACGGCACTAGGGAACATGATTGGTGTTCAGCTGGAAGGGGACCCGTTGCTTGCGCTTCTGGGGCACACGGCACACATACCTCCGAAACATAAAAAATATGTTGCCATTGCAATGTTGCTGGCGAAACGGAAGGTGGCCTGCAGATGGGGTAGAGGCCGGGCCCCGAAGTTCAAGGAATGGCTGGCTGATATGATATTATGCCAAGAACAGAGCTCCACCTATGCCGAACTCTTGCCGCGGGCCTCACAGCCCAGAGATATATGGGGGCCATTAGTGGGGTATCTCCTGACGTACGATCCCGCAGGGGGCGCTAATACGCTGAGTACGGCTGGAAATACGGGTGAGGAGTGATCGACGCTGCTGCCTTCTCTCATTGTATAGCTGCGCTCTCCTGCCCGGCGGAGATCACATGGGTACCGTTGAGGTTAAGGAGTGGGTTGGGATTTGTATATGGACAAGTTTCTTCTGCACTGCATGTATGGGGTCTCTGTCTTGATGGTTTTATTTTTTGCTCCTGCCCGAGTCGTTGACCGGACTCCGCAATTGCACAAATGAAGCTATTTGTATATTTGTATTCTGGATTGTGTACCTCTCATAGCCATTGAGTCTTTTGAACCTGCTGGCGCTGTAACACTACTTTGTTATATAATTGCTTAAAACCACAAATAAAGTTTAAAAAAAAAAAAAAGAAGTTGCATTTATCATGCTGATCATCCCATTTTGAAACTGCCTCCTGTAACAACATGACGCCGGTTGACGTCACTACAGGCCCGCACACTCACGGTGGGACCCTCCTGCGGCTGGGCTCTTTATATATATATATATTTATTATTTGGAAATTTGTATCTGTTTATAAAATTATAACATAAATAAAAATTAAGAGCTTATTAATTGTTTCAAAGTAAATATATATATAACATTGTATATATGTATGTTTAAATTTTTTTGTAATTACATTTATTTCTTATATTTGTTAAAATGTATATTAAATATAAAAACTAATTTTGTTAATTTTATTGTTTAATATATTTAACATTATTCTTTATATATCTAAAAAAATGATATTTTGTACGTCTATATTTTTTACATTGATACTTTTTTTTTTCGAGGTTTTTATAATAACCATTATAGGATGTCAATATTTTTGACATCGATATTTATTACTCGATATTTGTGTATGTAGATATTTTGGGCGTCGATATTCTATCAGTGAACCCAATCATCATGTTTAACTTTGAATCTAATGTGTATTGGGGAATGCTTTCTGAGAGCACTACTGAATTAGAAAAGTGACTGGTATAACTAGTTTGTGTCGTGGGTTAGACACTTTGGGGTAGATTTGTCAAGATTTTGCACCTCCACAGACTAATGCAAAGTGACACAATCCTGCGCAAAGTCTTGAAATGGTATTTACTTTCCATTGAAAAACCATTTTGCGCTGGAAAGTTGCCCCTTTTTTAACACAAATAGTGCTTTGTGCAACATTATGCAAATGTGCATTCCATGGGCTGTACTTGGGCACTCCAAAGCTACTTCTCATAGTTTATGATGCAAAGCCAGATCTACAAAGATTGTCAGACCTGGCTTAGCATTAACAGACCACCTTGAGGCAGGTGAAAAGTCAGAGAAATGTTTTAATTTTTCCTAGCATTTCAATTATGCCTTTGTGGTGGTTAGTGAAGGCATTGTGTGCCAGGTGCACACTACAGCACGCACCCAATGTGTGAGATGTTACAAAAATTGTTTAACCATTGGATTTTGTCCCGCAAGAATACTCTTCCAGTGCAAAACCTTTGCTAGAGAGCACACAAACACCGTTGCACTTTCGTGTAATGGTATGTGTGGTGCTAGGCATCCTTAAGGAATGTAAGCACAGATGAAGAGAACAGCAGCAGGCAACATTATTAGATAAATATTGCTTTGTAGTACCCTAGTCCAGTAGTGCAATGCAGTAACTTTGTTTGCCTCACTGCAGTGATGATTATTTGTAAATCTCCGTAGAAAGTTTGCTTCCCTTTCTGCTACAGCTCTTTTTACAGTAGTTTGGAAAATATAAAGCATGATGATGTGATCATAGATAACACTAGCTACCAACCACATAGTCACCTGTGATAGAATTAGGAGATGTAACAAAGTGATTGTCCCTTCATACCTTCACAGTATAATTTCTAATACTGGTTAGATACAGCATCCAAAACTTCTCTAGCCGTAATGTGATGGCATCCAGTTAACATTTTCAGCATTATTATGGTATTAGAGCTAGCTGACAATAACAAGAATATAAAAAAGGTCAATCTTGGTAGTCCTCAATGTACACAACAGCTCTCTCCGTGGAGTAGGGTAGAACATATTGTAACAGGGTTTGGCATGCTAGTATTTGTAGTGATTTTCCGTTTTAAAAAAATGGTCTGTGTGAGAAAGTGCCTCCTTTTGTTTGGTCACCCCCATTTGTTTTAGGCTGATGCTGCTGTTGTTTGAACTCTGCACCCTGGGGCATATGTACTCTGACCTCTGAAAGATGGTAAAATTGGACAATTTCTTGGCCATATTAAACTTACCAGTAAAGCCATATTATACGGTGTGGGAAACACTCCAATTCTCCAATGGCATTGAAAGATATATGTTAACTGTGGATTGCAGCACATGTTGTCCCATCCAGCGGGCTCAATGAAAACCATGGCATAAGACACACCCATGAATTCTGATTCCTACACATTATAAACCTGCAGGCAAACCTGCCAAAGTAACCCTTTTTGACAAGAAATTACCCTACATTTAAATATTAAATGCCACCCACAACTACGCCTTGTGGCCCACAAGGCAGAGTGCCTAGCATTTAAAAGTGGTACATGCAAGAATTTAAAGTTGGCATTACTTACAGTGACTAACTCCCAAAAGCAATTTTGACTGTGAAGGGCTATGGCTATCCTATGACAAAAACGAAATTTCAGAATAAAATCATATCTCTGTTATCCCTGGTTTGGGACAAACCACTGGAATAATGTAATACTATTTTTGATGTTTTTCAAAAAACCAATTTAGTGGTGGTCAGATTTTTAATAAATATGTAGAAAAGGTGACTTTTAAGAATGTAGACTTTGTCTGTTTGAACATCCAGAGTCCTGCTAATAGATGGCCCTCTCAGTGCGTCCACTTTATGAAGTATGGCTACTGCTCAAAGCTGAAACAATGGCTTTGGTCTTTAGGTAGGAAGACCTGGGTGTGAGGTATTCTGCTCACATCAGCTGAGGAAGTGAAGTAGGGGAGGTCTCTGGAACTTCATTACCTTGATAGGGGCCAGGGTGAAGCAGGCCCATTCATGGCTAATCTGATTGCCTCCTCTGTTTTTGATATGTTTTGCTGGTTTAGATGCTTTGGGCACTGTGCCACTGCTATTCAGTGCCACAGTGCAAGTGCTCTCTATGTTTAATTGATGTATTAATTAGTGACTCCATGATTGGGTTATTTGATTTACTTGTCAGACCCTAGTACAGTGCACCATGTGTGCCCAGGGCTTGTAAATCAAATGCTGCTGGTGGGCTTGCAGCACTGGTTGTGCAACCCACAGAAGCAGCTTGTAAAGTGTGTCTCAGACTTGCCATTGCAGAGCCTTTGTGAAGTCTTTAACTGCCACGTCGACTTGGCAAGTACACCTACTTGCCAGTCCCTAAACCTTTCCTTATCGTCATATCAGACACCCCTAAGGTAGGCCCAAGGGCAGGGTGCATTTTCAGTATAAGGTAGGACATGTCCTAATAGTAAATTACAGCCATTTTCGTTTTTAACTAATGCAAGGTTACTGTTCCCCAAAGGCCAGAATGGGCAGTTTGATTATTACATCTTATAATCCTAACATGGTAGAAGTTTGAGTTTAGTATGCCCGAACTCAGAATGATAAAATACATCTTTTAGTGAAGTTGGTTTCAACATTCTATGTTTGAAAATACCACTTTTAGAAAGTAGGTATTTTCTTGTCTAACCATCCAAGTCTGCCTCTGCTAGGTTGTGTATTCCTTGTATGGGGTTTGAGTGACAGGGGCTGGGGGATTCCAGGAGACAGGGTGAGTCAGCACAGGGCAGAATAGAAAGATCTGCATGTAGATGGGTGGGAGGAGTTGCACCTGGGACCTGACTAGGGCTGTGCCTTCCTGCCACAATGCTGGCTCCACCTCCTGTGGTGCGTCTGATGTCTCTGCCCTGCAGTGTGAAAGGAAAGAAGGACTCATGTAAACAAAGTGCTCCTGGACTGACCAGAACTGGTTTGGACTAGGCAAAGGTCTCTCTGCCTTCAAAGAACAAAGAGAAAAGTAGTATAAACATGGGGACCCAGATCCCAAGACTTTAGATCACTTCTGGAACAACAAGACAAACCTCTGCCAAGGAGAAGAACCAAAGGAAGCTGTAGGAGTTGTACTGCCCCCTGCCAGTGTGCTGTGTTGCTGGGTTTGCCTACAGTGGTGTCTTCAGTGCCAAGGACCCCTCCACCCTCCACAGGACTTGGTCGCCCCACTCACTGCTGCCGCTCCTGCCTGCCTTTGCCGCCTCCTGCCTGCAGATTCCTTCTCTCGCTGCCCGCTGCTCCTGGGAATTTCCCGCTGCTCCTGGGAATTTCCCGCTGCCCGCTGCTTCTTGGAATTTCCCGCCGCTGCCTCCCTGCGGCCCCGCCCCCCTGTGATTCCATTCGCCGCCCCGCTCCCGGCACCCAGCTTCTCCTCCCTCCCGGCTCCTTACTTAAGGGGACCGTAGGGGACCACAGAGTGTGACCGCTCAGCCCTCCACAGGGCTTGGTCGCCCCACTCACTGCTGCCGCTCCTGCCTGCCTTTGCCGCCTCCTGCCTGCAGATTCCTTCATTCGCTGCCCGCTGCTCCTGGGAATTTCCCACTGCTCCTGGGAATTTCCCGCTGCCCGCTGCTTCTTGGAATTTCCCGCCGCTGCCTCCCTGCGGCCCCGCCCCCCTGTGATTCAATTCGCCGCCCCACTCCCGCCACCCAGTTGCTCCTCCCTCCCGGCTCCTTGCTTATGACGCCCCCAGAGCGACCGCGCAGCGGACGCACGCAGCGGGAGCGCCGATTGAGCGCCGAAGGTGCGCCAAAGGTAAGCCCATCTGCGCCCGTCCGCGCCTGGACCGCGCCCAGCGCCAGACCCCCTGGTCTTCGCCAGCACACCCTGCACATCTACAACGCCAAAACCCTCCACGCACTCAACGCCGGCCGAAACACCGCCTGCTACCGAGCCACCCCGAGACGCACCCACGGACCCTTCACCTGCCTGACCTGCCGCTTCACCGGCCTCCGACCCAACACCGCACCTGCTAAACCGAGCCCCAGCAACAAACACCTGATGTGCATCCTGCTCAACATCCGCTCCGTTCACAGGCATGCCGTCGAACTCTGGAACCTCCTCGACTCGACAGCACCAGACATCGCCTTCCTGACGGAAACCTGGATGAACGCCTCCTCAGCACCCGACGTCGCCATCGCCGTCCCAGCAGGCTACAAAATCACCAGGAAGGACCGCGTCAACCAGACAGGAGGAGGCACCGCCATCATCCACAAGAACACCATCCGCATCACGACCAACTCCGATGACACCTTCACCTCCGCCGAACACCTCCACTTCCAGATACACACCGACCCCAAGACCACGCTCAGAGGCACCCTCGTCTACAGACCACCGGGATCACACACACAGTTCAGCGAAAACATCACAGACTTCGTCAGCCCACACGCCATCAATTCCACTGACTACATCCTCCTGGGGGACCTCAACTTCCACCTGGAGGACAACAAGGACCGCAACACCACTGCTCTGCTGGACAACCTGGCCAACCTCGGACTCAAGCAACTGGTAACCACCCCCACCCACTACGCCGGCCACACGCTTGACACAGTCTTCTCATCCAGCAAATACGTCACCTTCAGCCACTCCACCAATCTCCAGTGTACTGACCACAGCTGCGTCCACTTCAGCTTCAGTAATACGACGACCCACCACCACCCTCAACAAGCCCCCCGCAGGAGCTGGAACAAGATCACCGGCGACCAGCTCACCACCTTCCTCAGCCAGAACCCCCCCACCAGCTCAACGGACCCCAACGAAGCCGCCAACAACCTCACACAGTGGATCACCAACTGCGCAGACGCCCTCGCACCACTGAAGAAGAACCCCCCCAGCAGACGCGGCAGCAAGAAAGCCTCCTGGTTCACCGATGAGCTCATCACCTCCAAGAAGAACTGCCGCTCCCTGGAGAACACCTGGCGCACCAACCAGACCACAGACAACATGACGGCCCTCAAACACGCCACCCGCAAACACCACCAACTGATCCGCGCCACAAAGAAGACAGCCTTCAAGGAACGACTGGACAACAACACCCACAACAGCAAGGAACTCTTCAGCATTGTCAAAGAGCTCTCCAACCCCGACGCCGGAAACATTGACATCACTCCCTCGCAAGACCTCTGCGACTCCCTCGCAGCCTTCTTCCACGACAAGATCGCCAACATTCACAACAGCTTCGGCCCACCAACCACGAACCCCACCACCGAACCGATGCCCCCCACCGCCACCCTCCGCACCTGGACCCCAGTCAGCACCGAAGACACAACACGCACAATGAACACCATCCACTCCGGATCCCCTACGGACCCCTGCCCACACCACATCTTCAACACGGCCAACCACATCATCGCACCCCACCTCCGCGACATCATCAACGCCTCCTTCAACACCGCCACCTTCCAGGAGTGCTGGAAACACGCCGAGATCAGTGCCCTGCTGAAGAAACCAACTGCAGACCCCTCCGACCTCAAGAACTACCGCCCCATCTCGCTCCTCCCGTTTCCTGCCAAAGTCATCGAGAAGACTGTCAACAGACAGCTAGCCGCCTTCCTCGAGACCATCGGATCCCTCGACCACTCGCAATCCAGCTTCCGAGCCAACCACAGCACGGAGACCGCCCTCATCACAGCCACAGACGACATCAGATCCCTAATGGACAACGGGGAAACTGCGGCCCTCATCCTCCTGGACCTCTCCGCAGCGTTCAACACTGTCTGCCACCGCACCCTGATACAGCGCCTGAACAACACCGGCATCCAGGAGAGGGCCCTGGAGTGGATCACCTCATTCCTTGCCGGAAGAACCCAGAGAGTCCGCCTCCCCCCGTTCTGGTCAGCAGCCACCGAAGTCATCTGCGACGTTCCACAAGGGTCATCGCTCAGCCCCACCCTCTTCAACGTCTACATGAGCCCCCTCGCAACCATCGCACGTCAACACAACCTCAAGATCATCACCTACGCCGACGGCACCCAGCTGATCTACTCCCTCACCAGCGACCCGGACACCGCCAGAGCCAGCCTACACAAAGGGATGAAAGACGTCGCCGAATGGATGAAGAACAGCCGCCTGAAACTGAACTCAGACAAGACGGAGGTCCTCATCCTGGGATCATCACCCTCCGCCTGGGACGACTCCTGGTGGCCCCCCGCCCTGGGAGCCACCTCCAAGCCAACGGACCACGCACGCAACCTAGGCTTCATCCTGGACTCCTCCCTCTCGATGACCAGACAAGTCAACGCCGTCTCGTCTTCATGCTTCAACACCCTGCGCATGCTTCGAAAGATCTTCCGGTAGATCCCCACCGAGACCAGGAAGACGGTCACCCAGGCCCTCGTCACCAGTCGGCTGGACTACGGGAACGCCCTCTACGCCGGCACCGCCGCCAAACTCCAGAAGAAACTCCAACGGATCCAGAACGCCTCAGCACGACTCATCTTGGACATCCCCCGACACAGCCACATCTCCGGACACCTGAGAGACCTGCACTGGCTCCCCATCAACAAAAGAATCACGTTCCGACTCCTCACCCACGCACACAAGGCCCTCCACGACCTGGGCCCCAAGTTCCTCAACAGCCACCTGACCTTCCACAAGCCCACCCGCCAGCTCTGCTCCGCCAGCCTTGCTCTCGCCACCGTCCCCCGCATCCGCAGAGCCACCGCCGGAGGAAGATCCTTCTCCTACCTGGCAGCCAAGACATGGAACTCCCTCCCCATCCACCTCCGGACAACGCAAGACCATCTCACCTTCAGGAAGCAACTCAAGACCTGGCTGTTCGAGCAGTAGCGTTCCCCCCCCCCCCAGCGCCTTGAGACCCTCCGGGTGAGCAGTGCGCTATACAAATGCCTATGATTGATTGATTGATTGATTGAAGGAGAGGAGAAGGAACTTTCAAAGGACTTTCATCATCTTGCAGAATATTACTCCAAGGGCTTGATCTTGTGCTTGCCTCCTGCTGAAGTCTCAGGGACAAAAGACTTCACCACCAGCTCCTCTCTGAATTTCCTTGCTGGGAATTCTATCTGCAGAAGCCTGCGTGTTGCTGGGAGCTGGAAGCGCGACGCAATGAGAAGAAGCAGGTTGCCTCCGCAGCTGTAGTCGTCGCATCCCCGGAGAAGCTCTCCCGAGAAGCGTGTCTTCGTTGCAGCTGTCTGCCGTCGCAACACCGGAGAAGCGTGTCGTCACCATGATGGTCACCGTCGTATCACCTGAGAAGCGTGTTGCAGGGCCTGTCGTGGCTCCAAAGTACAGAGTTCGCCGCACGGCTGCAGGGCGTGCACACATCGTCTTCACATCGTCGCATTAAGGGCACCATCTTATTGCATCGCACCGGATTGTCGCATCTCATTGAGGGGCCATCTTGCCGCATCGCAACCGGGCCGCAGTACGAGAATCTACGCATCACCTCCTCTCCTGTAAGGATCAAGACGCATCCCCTATTCTGAGAAAGCATTGAGGCGCGACACGTCTCCCCCGAAGCAAGGAACCGATGCATCTCCAACCCTGCAAGCCTTTTGTTTATTGTGCGTTACGCATCCAGGTACTTTTGTGAGAACTGTGTCGCATTTACCATCAACTTGAACTACGTTAATTTTACCATCTTTAAGTCAATTTTGAGTACAGTATTGTGGATTTTTGTCATTTGTGGTCTTGTGTTAAGTCCATATAAAGAATACTTATTTTGATAAAACCTGTGTGGTGTCCATCTGTAGTGTTGTCACTGTATTACTGTATGTGTTCACAAATGCTTAACACACTGCCTGTGAGTTAAGCTTGTCTGCTCGTGCCAAGCTACCAAGGGGGTGAGCAGGGGTTATCCAGTAGTGTAATCTCCTTTCCCTGACTAAGAAGTAAGGGTCCCTATTTGGTCAAAGGTACCTACCTCTGCAAACTAGAGACCCCAAGTTCGAACACTCACTATTGCCAGTTTAACTCAGGCACAGTGGGACGGGGACCTGGCCTGAGAACCAGTTTGTGTAACCAAGGATGGTAGGGTCAGCAGATTTCCCAAAAAACAACTCTAGCTGGAAAACAAGCCTTCCCAAGGGCAGAAAAGCTGTCCCATCTTGGAGTTAGTTTTAGAATATTGCTCTGTGGGATAGTTTTCAGAAGGGCAACTAGGATGTGCTGCAAATGTAGGACAATTTGCCTTTGGAAACATTTTCATCATTGGTTAAGCAGTGCTCAGAAGCCACCCCACCTACTGGATGGTAAATCCTACAAAAGTGGCCCTTCACCTAGAGCTCATCAGAACACCTATGGACCTGTGGAAGAAGAGAATAGGGCTGGAAATGCTGTCTGTGACCTGGGTAGAGACCTGAAGAGCTGGACCTGCTCCCACATGTACCCAGGACTGAGAAGTTTGATGACCTCTAGTGTGGGTACATGGACACAATAAGCTGCAAGAGGTTTTTTTTTCTGATGTGACCAGCTAGATAGTAACAACTGGACCAGGATGAAACTCTGAAAGTGATCTCTACTGGAGGAAGTCCTGGCCGCTAAGTACTGTCCCTGAGGTTCTGAGAGCTTTAAAAGTGACCTTTACATTTTTGGAATATTGAGGAGGATCTATCTGCCATGTGAGCCTTAGTATGGTAGTGCTGATTAGCATGTGCAAGCAGAGAGGGCTTACACTTAGCAGGAAATCAAATGAGGAGGATCTCCACACTGCCTTCAGGGTCTTTGGAAAAGGTTCACCAGATACAGACAGCTTTAAAGGAGAATGAGGAGGCCAAATATTAGGAGCAGGCAGAGGATGACCTGTCTCAAAGTGGAGTCTCTAATGTACCTTCCAGGACTGGGAGTGATGCAGCCTAAACCCTTTTGAGCTGAAATGGAATACAGCAACAAGTAGTAAGAGAGGGAACCGAAGGCCCAACGGGCTGTTTTCACCATGGAGAAAAAGTGATGCTGGAGGAAACAAACTGGTCTAAGTAGAAAAGGAGGCCAGATTGGAACTTGCACAGTCCATTGAAGATAGTGGCTGCAGAGGTGAGGGGTCTACAGGGGACCACATACCCCTCACTTGCCTAAAAGTGTTGTGCCTAGATTTAGAAATGGCGTCAAGCCCTCACCAAGGAAAGGAGTAACAAGTTAAAAATAATGAGTTCTATAAAGATTCCCAAAATTCCGGGAAAGAAGGGAAGTCATTAACCACAAAAAAGAAATAGAGTGGAGATAAGGGGAAAAAGAACATCAACCTCCTCAAAGGCCAGGATGTGTTTGGATTGTCATCAGCCCCGGCACAAGATAGGAGACTCTATCTGTTCCAAGAAGCCTGCCATCAGTTGGCAATCACAAGGGATTGTCAGTATAGACATTGAGGTGAATGCTGGCCTATGGTAAATCAAGTGTTGGACTGAAGTCATATGGTTCTCTGTGGGCGGGGTGGATGTTGAATTCCTGACTGCCTTACCTCCCACTATTGTGCAGTATGGACATTGGACAACCTTGAATAGGACCTACTAGAAGCTTTGAGGGCAATTAGAGTTAACATGACCTCAATGATAAGAACGCTGGTGTCCCCAAAGCAGGTCAGCCCAAATGCCCTTCATAGGGTGCTCAACAGTGACAGGGGGATGAAGTTCCATCCCAAGGCGGTGTTCACCTAGCAGTGGGGTGGAGTTACTGGACTAAAGAAGGTAGCTGTAAGGCCCACAATCCCAATAGGGTGCCTGTTAGGCAATAACCTGAAAACCTTTGATTGGGTAGAGGTGAAGGAAACACCCTAAAATGTTTAGTGCGCCTGAGTTGGTGTGTGTAGCCACAAGGCTCTAGATGTCACATAAGGGAAGTTAAGGGAGCTTGGAGTCTGGAACAATGGCATAGGTTCCTGAACTCTAGAGGAAGAGCAAGGGGTGGAGGAAACTAACTCAAAACTGCCTATGGCCGTGAAGGCATCTGAGGCAGGAAGAGGACCTGGAGCCTACAGTCCTTGGAGACCTGTCTGATATCCCTGAGTTGCAATGTGCAGGAAGATCTTCTCAGGAACAGTTCTGCAAAGTGTAGAGGGAGTGGCCAACTCCTGAAGGCCAATGAGACATAGGAGCAAGGGAATACAAATGAGACCCACAGAATGTACTGGGAGGATGGTATCTCGTACAGTAAGGCTATTGTCTCTAAACCTTGGCCAGTTGCAACACTGACAGTTCATAAGTGCCATAAAGCCTTTTAAAGGAACTGAGCCATGACATCCCCTTAGCTGGGCATCTGAGGGCAGGCTTAGGAGAGGTTGGTTAACCACTTTTACTGTCCCCAAATGTACCAGAAGGTGAGGGAGTTCTGTCACTCCCCAGTGGCAAGGCAAGAGGGCAGCCCAAGGTGCTCCTTAAACCACTACCAATGATAGGGACACCTTTTGTGGGAGTGAGGATTGACATTGTCATGTGCCTAGACCCCAGAACAGCTTGAGGAAATGGGTTCATCATTTTAAAAAAGAAAGTTTATTTAGTCAGATGCAGCAGGATCATAAAATATACATAACAATTCCTTAATGCAACACAAATCAAGAATAAAGAAGAAACCCTCAATTTCTTCTGCAATCCTTCTCAACATGATTAAACGTTTCAAAAATGCATAGTAACATATTTAATCCATATATAATTCATTGAAACTTTTACCAGTTTTCCAAATTTTAAACATTGACCCTATGCACTTTGCACACATTATTTTGCACACAATGGACTCTTTGCATCTTATTAATCGACTGGGACCTTGAGGGGATTGTGTCTGACTTCCAATTTGCCAGAATGAATGATCTTGCCAACACCCTGAACATGAATACTAGCTGGTGCTAATTGACACTGTCCCCGGTTGAACCAACAACCCAAAAAGTGCTCCATATGCATCCGAAAATACAGTGCACTCAAGTCTTAAGCTAGTTTCCGCAATGATGTCTTGCCAGAACTCCATTAAATGAGTGCAAGTAAACATAATATGAGCCAGCTCTCATTCATAATGTTGAATCTAAAACATTTAGACTCTATCCCTGGATATAATTTTTGTATCTTAGCTGGAGTATGATACAACATCCATTTGCTAAAAAGGAAGATTTTCTCAAATTAGCAGCTCCCACTGCCTTTGAACTGATTCAGTTAAAAAATGTCCACTACGAAATACCCTGTTGAATATTCAGTTCACTGCAGTAGCTCTAAAATCAGCACCTCACTTCTTTTAGAGTGCAGCAGTCTATACCAGTTCCCCATACCCAGTATTTCAGACACAAAGTAAGTTTTACTAAGGAAGGCTGGTAAAGTTCCATCTCTGATTTCAAAATGATCACAAAGGTCCTTAATTTGGACAAAGCTAATAAAAAGCGTGGAATTTAGGTCAAGATTCATATTACAAAATTGATGCCACTGAAAAAACGTATGGCTGTGGAAAAAATCTTGTAACCTCAGAAACCCTAGCTGACCCCACCTATTGCTCGTATGACTCGACATACTCAAGCCCAGCAACATAAAGTCTGCTAGTTTCAGTTGGGGATGAAGCCTAGGAATTTCCCATATCCTAGTAAACTGTCCAACAATGATTAAGGGTATCGTTTACATAGACTTTTTCAGTAGCCTTGGGATTTTCAGGAAAGGAAAAGGTCTCACCATTTGTTCTAAATAGAAATTTGCATCGCTAGAAGCATTGGAAGAAGCCCTTAAGAACCAGTCAAGAAATGACATCTGAAAATAACATTTCAAATTGGGAAGCGCAACCCTCGTTCCTCGGGATCTAACAGGATTTCATTCATTTTTTATCTGGGTTTCTTACCCTGCCAGATAAAGAGTCGAATGGCCATGTCCACTAACTCAAAAAAGGATTGTGGAATTTTAAACAGAATGTTTGCGAACACAAATAGTAACAAACGGTGAATACACATTTTCACTATGCGATCCAAATTGTCATAGAACGGTCCTACCATTGAATTAATATCCTGTGAATTTTATCTAAAGCAGATTTAAAATTTAGTGTATACACATTCCCTAGATTAGAGGTAAAAAAAATCACTTAATACCTTATTGGCGAGGTAGGGGAATAGTGAGCTTGCACAGTAAGAGGTAGCACATCTGGAGAGTCAATTCAAAGGGGCAGATTTACAAGCCCCTTGCGCCTCATTTACGCCGCTGTTGCGTCACTTTTGTGACGCAGAGGTGCCGCAAATCCTGTGCCATGGTGCGGGGTACTTACAACGTGACGCATCTGGGAGATGCGTCACGTTGTAAAGTCCTGCGCCACATGTAGGCGTTCCTGCGCAGGGGGGGTGTTCCAGCGCAGGAACGCCTCCTAAAAGTGGCTGAGTGAAATCTACAAGATTTCACTCAGGCACTTTTAGGCCCATGCTGAGTCAAAACCCTGCGCCAGCCTGAAGCAGGCGCAAGGATTGATGCAGCATTAACAAGATAGGGCCCCCCAGAGCATTGCTGGAGCTGCGTCGCGCTTGCGACGCAACTCCAGCAATGCGCCACTTTTACGGCACAGATGCATCACGCATCTGTGCCGTTTTTGCCCCATGGTGCGCCGCATTGTAAATGCGGTGCATCCATGGTGGCGGAGTTGTGGCGCACAATAACTGGCGCATCCCTGCTGATATGCAGAGATACGCCAGTTATTGTAAATATGCCCCAAAGTGTCCACTCAGTCCTTCATCCTTCTGAGGTCGATAGAATTTGTACCATTTAGTTGAGTAACAATAAACATCTGTTATTCAGCACCTAGATGCCTACGGGTGAATATGCACTTCACAAATACACATGTTATGTTATGTTATGTTAAAAAGAAGGACTTGCAACTTTTCATGGTTTATCTTATACTCTCCCATCTTTAGAAAATTCACCGATTTTCTCAAATGAGTTTAAAGCATTATTCTTGGCAAATGGCACAAGTGAGCAGCTCAATGAACAGTGAAAACAAAATAGGGGCGAAAGGGCAGACCTGGCGTGTCCCACAGCATATAGTCATATTCCCTGCCATTTATGAGTGTGCATGCCTTAGCCCTGAGCTATAATTTTGAACCTGACAGGAAGGCAAATCTAGCTAAAATTGGATGCTATTGAATGCTTTCTCTGTGTCCAGCATTATAACGGCCTCCTTGATATTCTGTACTATAAAGAAATCTATCGGCTGGAATAGTTAATGTGTATTATTTGTCATCTGCTGACCCCCAAAAAACACAATTGTGATACCTATGGATAATTGGTAGAACTGCTAGGGCAAGACGGTGCACTAAGATTTTAGTGAACATCTTGTAATTACGATATGAATTCGCATCCTCCTCTGGTGTACCCTTTCTCAGGAAGCTGATAATGACTGATTCCGTAAATGAAGTAGAAATATCGACTCTTGTCAGAATGTTGTTTCACAGTCCAAATAGAAATAAATTTGAGTGTGGAGAAAATAGCATATCTATTTCAGCTGGAATCACATCATTGCCACAGGTTTTTGCGTTTTTGGAGAAGTTAATTGTCTGTGCTACTTCTGCTAAATTAATTGGGTTAACCAAAGCTTCCCCCTTCTCTGGAGCTAAAGTCGGTAAAGTAGGCTCTTCCAGCCAATTGCTCACCACTTCAACGAATGTATCATATGAATCACAGTAGAGTCTTGTGTAGTGATGAAAGAGCAAGTCTGCTCTTCCTTGTGAATGATTCATAATTTTATCTGAATTATGATCTTGTAACTCTTTAATGCAATTAGTATTTAATCTACGCTTTACCATCCAGGCTAAGTGTTTTCTGATATGTTAATTTTTTTCATATTTTTTTTGTAGCACAGTGTTATGTCTTAATATCTCCTTAGAAAAGAAATAATACGGGGGCGTGGCTCACACGTCGAGACAAGATGGCGGTCCCGTTTTAGATCCGCTCGGTCGTGGAGCTTTTTCATTCAAAAAGCGCCTCTTTTCTTCAATTTGGCTGAATTTTGACTGTGGTCCCACCGGGATGAAGTGGCGGTGAGTGAATGGCGCGGTCTTTCAAGCCTCCAGCATGTTGATTTGACCCAGGAGCCGCGGCGGTTATTATCACCACCGAAAATCACGAATGGCCACCATTTTGTATTGTGGCGTTCGCGTTCCGTTTTTCATACCTCGGCTGTGCTCCGGTGAAGTTTCCTGATGTCTTGATAAGGTCATCCTCATAAATATTGTATAATCAACTCCTCTCGGATTTAATATCATCATCAGGTGATCTAAAAGGGAAAAACATGTTCTTTATGGGCTTCCTTAATCCTTTCTATAATAATTTACAATGCTAGCATTTATATTACAGGTTTCCTCCATTTCAGTGTTTTCTGCTTCAGAAGTTCTGTCATATATAAGTATTTTGAATGGGATAACATGCTAACTATGGACATTGGTCATTTAACATAACTGATGGTTACCTGAGCTACGCTGGAACACATATCTTAATAACTGCCCCTATTTCATTGTGTACTGAACAGCCCTTGGTTTTATGAATTTCTTTGTGTATAGTGGCTGGGATAGTATACTCTTTGAGGTAATGTTCTGCTCACCAGTGGGATATATATATATATATATATTCACTGAAAAAACCATAGGTTTTACACACGTTATAGTTAGGAATTAGCATTTAAAAAACCTTAGAAATTCAGTGAAAAAACCATAGGTTTCACACATGTTATAGTTAGCTGGACATTTTACTCGTAAAAAACCAATGAAATTGCCCCGTTATAGTTAGTTCAGCTAACTATAACTCGCGCGCCCGCAATGCACTGCTGATGACGTCACATATTACATCACTCATGACATGGTCAGTGACATCACTCATGACATCACTGATGACATCTCAAATGACATCACTGATGACATCATCCAGTGAATGTGGGTTTTTCTGAAAATTAAATATGTTTTATATATGTATATCTCAAGGTCGATGGAAGAATAAATGGGTATATAAGTGTCTAAATGGATGATTTGTTTTTGAAAAATTGATTGTTTAACTGACTGATTAAGTGTATCATAGTGAATACATGTTTTAGTGAGTAATGTTTAAATATGTATATATCTGTATCAGTCTCTCACTTTGTGTATAAGTGGCTGCATGGGTTGGTGAGTAGCTACATGGGTGTCTATATAGGTTATTAGTTGGTTTTTTGAGTATCAGTCTGAGTGTCTGCATGGTTCGGTGGGGGGTATTACGTAGTGCACAGGTGCATGAATGAGTGACTCACTGTTTGTATGTGTTGAACAGACCATGTGTGCAGGACTGCATGGGTGGATGAGTGTGTGTATGGGTGTGTTAGTGAGTGAATGACTGTCTCAATAGTGTCTTTATGAGTAACTACATATGTTTAAAACTAGTATATGTGAATATTGGTGTATATATGTGAGTATATGCAAGGGTGAGAGATTGGAAGAGTTCCTGTATGAATAAGTATGTGTTTCTATAAGTGATTGTTTAAAAGACTAAGTATGTGTAAGTTTCCGTAGAAGTAAGTATGGTGGTGTGTGTATAACTGTATATGCAAGTAAATGTATGTTTGATTCTTTATTAGTACGAGTGACTATGTGTGTGAGTAACTCTATGGATGAGTGGCATTGTGTAACAGGATGTATAGGTGTATGAGTACATATGATGAGTGAGTACATGTATGAGTGACTGTATTGGACTGTTGGTGAATGAGTGGATGTGTATGTGGATCTTAGAATTACTGAAGAGGTTGTTGTAACTGGTATTGGTATGTCCATTGTTTTGAAAATTTTAGTCTCTATTTTTGAATGTGTGTGTCAAAGGTTATATTAGGGTGAGAGGAGGTCTGCCACTCTATCACAAGGATGATGTCATCAGTGATGTCATCAGTGATGTCATTTGAGATGTCATCAGTGATGTCATGAGTGATGTCACTGACCATGTCATGAGTGATGTAATATGTGACGTCATCAGCAGTGCATTGCGGGCGCGCGAGTTATAGTTAGCTGAACTAACTATAACGGGGCAATTTCATTGGTTTTTTACGAGTAAAATGTCCAGCTAACTATAACATGTGTGAAACCTATGGTTTTTTCACTGAATTTCTAAGGTTTTTTAAATGCTAATTCCTAACTATAACGTGTGTGAAACCTATGGTTTTTTCAGTGAATTTGCAAGGTTTTTTAAATGCTAATTCCTAACTATAACGTGTGTGAAACCCATCCTGAGTGCATCCAGTTCTCCTTTGAAGATGTTCACAGTGTGGATTGTAGGGCACAGCTATGTCTTCTGGAGTGAAAAGTTTGCAGAGCAAACAGGTATGGTGAGAGACCTTGCTTTGCCAAATGTAGACATTAAATGGATTGGTCAGAGAGGGTTAAAGTGGCACCAATTGATGCCATTGGTGAAATCCTTCATTCAAATCCAACACCCTGACCTCATAATAGTGCACTGTGGTGGCAATGACCTAGGCACTTTGACTGGGGTAGGTCTGGAAATGCTTATGAAGGACACCTTTGCACAACTGTTTACACTTTTCCCTAAAACTGCCTTTGTGTTTTCCAACATATGCCAAAGGCAAAAATGGAACTGGTCTAATCATTTCTGTCCACAGATTGACAAAGCAAGAAAGCACGTCAACAAATCTGTTTCTGCTTTCCTCCGTGACTATGGTATGGGTGCCATTTACCACAACAACTTGCGTTATGACATGCAAGACATTTATAGAGGAGATGGTGTGCACTTCAATGATGAAGGGAACAGAGTCTTCCTCTTGAACCTTAGACTCTGCATCGGTACTTACTTGTAGGTACCACTAAAAAATCACTTCTTAAACACAACGGCTCTTTTTAGAGCCCCCTAATATCTAAACTCTTAAATCTGCTTTTCATTTATTTATTTTTATTTTTTTTACCGTACGCTTACCGTAAGCTTACCGTACGCGTACCCCGTGATTTTTTTTTAAATCAATAAATGTTTTTTTTGTACTTTTCTGTCCTTCTTTGACCCCCTTACAAATGTTAGGGGGTCTGTAACTCTCCTCATTGCCCCCTTTCCTTGTTTTCACTCTTTTTTTTCAGAGTGAAATACACAAAATGGCGGCCGCCGCTTCCTGGTTTCGACCGATTCGAATGTTTACTAAGATCTAAGAGCCAATCAGAATCGCGCTCGCGCACGCCACCGTACGCTTACCGTAAGCGTACGGTAAGCGTACCGTAAGCGGGCTCAGATATATATATTGATTTAAAGGCTATTTTCTCAGAATCTACTGAACAGATTTACACCAAACCTACAAAAGGCACTTCCTTGACCTAGGGACTACCTCTCTGCCAAATTTTGAGTAATTCTGTTCAGCCGTTCGGGCTGTAGCTCGTTCTAAAGGTCCTATGGAAAAATGCATGGGAAAAACGCGTTTTGGGACCCCCCTTTTATCTCAGCCCCCGCTTGACGGATCCCCCCGAGACTTTCAGGGTAGGAGTGGAGCGTAGCGCCCCACCTATTTTGAGAAATTCGCGAGGATTCATCGACCGGCGCCAAAGTTATTCAAAATAGAATGTTGAGGTTTTCCTATGGAAACGTGGTCCTCACTATAACTACCTACTGGCGACCGCCAGTAGGTAATATATATATATATATATATATATATATATATATATATATATATATATATATATATATATACCATTTTCCAGTGATATATACGTTCCTTCATTTTGGCAACCCTGTTACTGACTATTTGCTGCTCCTGCCGGTCTTACTAATTTATGGGTCGAATCCACCCTGTTCTATTCACTTCTCATAATCTAATCCAGCAACCCAAAATGGCCACTGATCATCCTAAAGCAGCCTCATCAGGTGCAAAGCCAAAATGACACAAAAATGATCCACCTTCTCCTATTCTATCCTCACAAAATCCAGTTCTTGACTCTATTTTAGATAAGGTACGTGGTCTTCAACCTTTTATGTCCACTACTGGCGTGAATTGCACTGATTTTAAAACTTTTTTTAATAAAACTATTGTTATCAAGAGTTTTTTAACTTGCAAATCTAGCTATGTTGTTTACCTGCTGCGATGCCCGTGCCCCAAAGTATATATAGGGAGTACAACCCTTCCTGTGTATAAACGAATCTTACAGCACAGGAGAGCTATTGTTAATCAAGACAGAACATATCCCATAGCACGTCATTTTGAATCCCATCACCAGAGTAACCCGATATTTCTAAAATATTCCTGTATAGCGGAAGTCCCGAGGAGAAAGAGGGGAGGGGACAGGGAAAAGGAATTAAGGAGATTGGAAACATTTTTCATCCTAGAATTTAACTGCAAAGAACCGCAAGGGTTGAATGTGGATGAGGATTTATACACGTGTTTGTCTTGAAATGCTCAAGGAGATAAGAAATGAGAAATTCCTGCTATCATTACTTTTGTTAGTGAAAAAACAATCAATATAGAGGGTAACCCGACAAAGATAACCGCTCTGTATAGAATTATCAAATATGATTTTAATATTTATGGATATGTATGTACGTGTGATATTAATCCCTATCCTATATGGAACTAATTGTGCTAAAGCTGAGAAAGTAAAATGGATATTGTAATTGAGAAATGTCTAAGTTTACATAAGCACTTGCACTTTAGGAACGTCAAGAGAATTTTGATTAAAAGAATTGGTCTTGACAAATTTATACAGGTATATAGATCAAGAACTTGTAAACATTAGGAAAGGGTTTCTCTGCGTAATTTGCACAATAGGCATTAGCACTTTTAATTATTAACTTTTGCGTAATTCTTTAAAAAAAACTAGCACTGGCACTTTAGAATGCGTAATTTGCACAGTAAGCACTAGCGCTTTGAATTACTGAATTTTATAAGAAAATGTTAAAAAGGCACTTGCCGAATTCATTTCCCGAAGATTAAGACCATTTGCACTAGCATGGTGAAGAAATTCAAATCTTTTAAAACTGTATGACTAACTCTGATTTTTAATTAGCTATTGTTAATATACGCAAGGAGGTACCCTGCGCGAGAACATAAGAAGTAGCTATAATCATTGAGTTATGTAATACAGCAATATGTGCAAATTAAGTATAAATCGTACTAAGTAAACATGTGAAACAAATAGGAATGAACATGTTACAAGATGGCGGCCAAAGTGCATTATACAGAGCTGAATATGAAAGTTGAGTCCCTCTTTGTTGTCAATCACTAAATGAAATGTATTTTAATGAAAAAAAGTGGTGCACAAAACATCGTGAACAAGGCAGCGCGAGTCTGCTGAAACGCGTTGATGTTATACCTCGTTTGTTGAAATAAAAGACCGAGTGCCCATTCTTTCACCGGAGTGCTGGATGTTTATTTCCTAGAAGGAATATACCCATAGTTGGATATATATATATATATATATATATATATATATATATATATATATATATATATATATATATATATATATATATATATACCATTTTCCAGTGATATATACGTTCCTTCATTTTGGCAACCCTGTTACTGACTATTTGCTGCTCCTGCCGGTCTTACTAATTTATGGGTCGAATCCACCCTGTTCTATTCACTTCTCATAATCTAATCCAGCAACCCAAAATGGCCACTGATCATCCTAAAGCAGCCTCATCAGGTGCAAAGCCAAAATGACACAAAAATGATCCACCTTCTCCTATTCTATCCTCACAAAATCCAGTTCTTGACTCTATTTTAGATGAGGTACGTGGTCTTCAACCTTTTATGTCCACTACCAATGAAAAACTAAAGCAAATAGAGGACCGATGGATTATTATGGAGGGAAAGGTGTTGGAACTCGAATAACGTGTGGGAGACCTTCAGGATATCTCTGCTAAAACTCCTTTACTAGAGCAAGAAATCCACAAGTTGAAACTTCATACTGAAGACCTTGAAAATCGTAATCGAAGGAATAACCTACGTCTCTATGGACTTCCGGAAAATATTGAGGGTCCAGACATGGTATCCTTTCTGCAGAAATTCCTTCTAGAACTTTTAGGTCTTCAATCCTCTTCTCCTCTCAATATACAATGTGCACATCGTTTGGGTCTGATCCATCCTACTTCAAACAAGCCACGTGGTATTATAATGCTCTTCCTGGAATTCCCTGAACTTATGCATGTTCTGAAGGCTGTAAAACGTAAACGTCGTCTTACTTGGTCAGGTCACAACATCTTTATTTCCCAAGACGTCTCCAATGCAACAAACGCTTGTTGTAAAGAATTTCTGGCTCTACATCCTCAGATGAGACACTTGAACATCCAATATGGCATTCTCCAACCTTGCCTGTGCAAAATTGCACATTAAGGAAGCTCTCGCTCATTCGACGATCCTGAGAAACTCAGACTCTTTCTAAATAGCATCTCTTCTCGTAACATGAACACCAATGTTAATGTTTTCTGTTTTGTAAATGAATTGATATATATTGTTCTAAAGGTTTATCTGTTTTGATATTCTACTAATCTGTCTATCTCCTTTACTTTACTATTACCCCTCCACCCTTTACTATTTTTATTACTGTGATTTCCTCCATTACTCTGCTCTTCTTACTATTTTTCCTCCACTTTTACTTTCTATTCTTTATTATTTCTGTATCCTTTAGGAGGCCTTTTCTTACCTATCCTCTCCTTCCACCGTTTCTTGTCTTTGCCGTCACCATGCTCCTCTCATTCCGATTGCTTTTTTCTCTTCAGATCTTTTTTCTCTTCAGATCTAGACTCTTTTCCTTGATCTGTTTACTCTTTCTGTCTATATATCTCTTGTTTCCTCTTTCTTACTTTATTCTCTGATTACTTCTTCACACATTTTCTTCTCATTTCATCTTTTTTACTTTTTTGAGTGTGTTGTTGTTATCACATGGTAAAGGTTGTCTCTTTTTCTTTTACATTGGTCTTGCAGCTTAATACTCCCGTTTCCATATGTTCCTCCCTTCCCACCAACATGTTTAATGTTGTCTTGTGGAATGTGCGTGAGTTAGGTCATCCTGTCAGGCGTCAAATGGTATTGTCTCACCTATCCAAACTTAATACCCATGTTGCCTTTTTACAAGAAACTCACTGTAATGATGTGGAATCGCTTAAACTTAAACGTCAATGGGTTAATCAAATTGCTTTCTCTCCTGCTCTTCACCGTCATGGTGTTGTTGCTATTTCATTTCATAAGTCGATTAATGCACAAATTGTATCAACAGCATGTGATGCTAATGGACGATGGGTTATGGTTGATGCTATAATTGGTAAAACGCAAATTACTTTCTTTAATATTTATGGTCCCGGTAAACCCGACCCCCAATTTTGGAACTGTATTAAATTGAAACTCTCTTCCATCTCTAATCCTAATATAATTGTTGGTGGCAACTTCAATAATAATTATCTGGATCCCTTTTCTGATAGAAAATCAAATTGTAAATTCAAGCCTGATAAAACTCATAAAGCATTTCAATCGGCCATCACCTCATCCTTTTTATGATGTATGGAAAACATGTAATCCTGATAGCTCTGAATTTACCTTCTATTCTCCTGTTCACCATACTATGTCCCATATTGATTACATTTTGGTCTCTAAATCACTACTTCCTTGTATCCATACCTCCTTTTGATTTTTCCCATACCACCGGCAAACAAGGTCGTTGGCGTTTTAATAACCATCTACTCTCAGATCCAATTTTTATGTCAGAGGCGACCTCTTTTATTAATGAATTTTTTCCTTTCAATAAACCTTCAGACACCTTGGCTCATAACAATTGGGATGCCTTTAAAGCCTTATTTAGAGCATTTACCATTGGTTATCCTGCAAAAAAAAAAATCACTTCAAACTAAATATCAGAGAACTCTTTTAAAAATTAAAACCCTGGAACACAGTTACTTTTACTTGAAATCCTCTTCTGGTCTACAAGAACTAATTAAAGCCAAATCTACATTAAATAAAATTGCCACTGTTGAAGCTTGCAATATCCTTCTTAAGATTAAATCTCAATTTCATGGTGGCCAAAATAAAGCAGGAAAAATGTTAGCAAACTATTTAAAAATTAAGTCAGAACGTAAGAATATTGGTCCTATTCACTGGGGAAAACCAACAAACTTCTTTATTCCTATTCTGACATTATTGATTTCTTCCAATCCTACTATGAACTTCTATATACAGAGGATACCAATCCTTCTGAAAAAGACCTTCAAACATTTTTTCAAGATATCCATAAACCTCATTCTCCCCCGATACTTTTTTAGCCCTTGAGAATGATCTTTCCCTTCAAGAAATACCCAATGCTCTTAAATCTTTAAAAAAAAGCCAAAGCACCGGAACCCGATGGTTTTTCAATTGAGCTATTCTTAGCTTTCTCCTCAATTTTTACACCAATATTATTAAACATCTTTAACTCATTCCTCTCAAACTCTAAAGCATTTGGTTCATTTTTAGAAGCCCTTATTATTGTAATTCCCAAAAGTTTATTTCTTATATTAAATTATTATATACTGTTCCGCGTGCTTGTGTTTTTGTTAATGGTTCTTTCTCCCCTTATTTCCACTTGCAATGAGGTCAGGGTTGTCCACTCTCTCCATTACTTTTCCTTATTTATTTGGAACCTTTTCTTGAACGTATTAGAAATAATCCTAATATTACTGGTTTCAATCTTAATTCACACCATATTAAATTATCTGCTTCTGCTGATCATATTCTTATTTATATATCCAATCCCTGCGAATCTCTCCCTTCTTTTTTACAAGAGATTGTTTCATTTTCTAACGTCTCTGGATATAAACTTAATTTTCCTAAATCTGAGATTTTACCTTTAAATTCAACAAGTTATCAATATATGTTTGATACCACCAATTTTACTTGGTGTCCCCATAAGACTAAATACTTAGGAACATGGTTTTCCCCGAATATTTTGGATACTTTAACTCATAATTTCTCTGCATTGAAACCAAGATTACTAATTTGCGTTCTTCCTGGTCCCCATTATTTTTATCTTTGTGGGGTCATCTAGATACGATTAAAATGATGATTGTTCCCCAACTACTTTTTTTTTACTCTCAATACTACCTTTTAAAATTCCTAATTATTATTTCTCTATTTGTACCAAATTTTTGTGGAACAATAAACAAGCTCGTATTGCTCTTTCTAAATTAATTTGTCCTAAATCAGAGGGTGGTGTTTGATTTCCCGATTTTAAAATTTATCACAATGCTTTTTTAATTCGACAGTTTTATGCTATGTCCAAAGATTATCTAGATTTGCCGATACCAACTTGGGTTGTTGTTGAATGCTCATTGTTACAGGATTTTTCTTTTCAAGATATTATGTTTATGTCCGATTGTACTTTCATTTCCAAGTATCCCATTTTAAAACACTCTCACCACCTAATACATTATTTTTCAAAGATTTTGACCCTTATCAATCTTTTCTTACCTTGTCTATATGGTACAATAAACACATTACATTTCGTCACAAATCTTTTTACTACAAACATTGGAAGGAAAAGGGCATTTATTATGTAAATCAATTGCTAATTAATAACTTGATCATGCCTTTCCTCCAACTCCAAGAGAAATTCAATCTTCCTGACTCTTGTTTTCAACAATACAATAAATTATCTCCTATTATTTAAACCTGTTTACAAGGATTTACCTCTGCACCTATCAATTTTTTGCTTACCCCTATTACACCAATATTTGATGTTCCTCATGATCCAATTCCCAGTGCTTCCTTTATGTATAACACCCTATCCTCACACACCTGTAGTAAATCCCATATTGAATTGTCCTGGGAACTTGACCTATCTCAATCAATGTCTATTCATCAATGGGATTGTTTTTGGCAAAAGATTTTCAAAACATCTAAAGCTACGAACCTTACACAATCATTATATTTTATTTTTAATATAGTTGTAATTACTCCGCTTTTTCTACATAAAATTGACCATTCTATTTCACCGTTATGTTGGTCATATCTTTCTTCTGAGGGCTCATTGATGCACTTGATTTATTATTGTCCTAAGGTCTTTAACTTTTGGAAAGCTATTTGGTCGAAGTGTTGCTTAATTTTCTCCTGTGATGTTCCTTTTGTTATTCATAATATCTTTTTAGGTACCATGTCTCCCGATTTTGACCAAATCCCATCAAAAACTATTTTATTTGACCTTTTTATTTCTGTTGCATTTAAAGTCATATTAACATCTTGGAAAGACATCTCTAAAATATCTTTTATGCTTTGGTGGAATTTAATTTGTGATGAACACAGAATTGCTTCAGTCTCCCACTGTTCCGTTTACCAAAAGATTAAGCTAGATTTATTATGGTTACCTTTTACATCATTCCTATCCTCACACTCATCTAACCCTTTTCATGTTTTCTCCTTCTCTAATTCTTTCCTCTCCCTTCTCTTCTTTCTTCTCTTCTCTTCTTTTTCTTTTCTTTCCTCCTTTATATCACAAAATTATAATGACTCTATAATTTTTTATCTTTAGGAACACACTTTTTCATTAAGGTATTATAGGGTTATACTACTCTTATCCTATTCCTCCTTTTATGTAATTATACACTTTTCTTATAATAGTTGCAGATGTCATTATACTATTTATTCATTCTTAATGGACTTTAGCAATGTATGCTTAGTCTTGTTTCACATTTTTGTCCTAGTTATGTACTGTTTACTTGATGTGTTAATTTTTTCAATAAAAATGATTTAACAAAGAAAATAAATAATACTACAGTTTATATCTTGTCTGGGCCACTTAGCCTCCCTCGTGGGAGAAGATATATATACTGCTGTTCACTGATTAAAACTTCTTTATAGGTTCTGAAATTTGTCCCTCTCTACCCGCTTTTGCCCTGCCAAAAAGGCTGTCACTTTACCCCTAAAAATGCTTTTAGAGCCCCCCCGACTGAAAACTCAGTGGCAATACCAATGATTCACTCTATAAAAGTCTCTAAAGCCTGACCCATTTGATGAATCCTCTGATCATTACCTACAAGGGATTTGTCAAAAACCATCTTGGCTTCTCTCGCTCCAGATATAGCACCACAAAGTTCACTGTGATTACCGAGTGATCCGAAAATAGGTTGGATATTATCTATGATTGGGTGGTAAAAAGCATGTATAAAACTTGAAAGAAATCTATAGTAGTCGCAGAATGAAACCTTTTAGTATCACAAGTATATAGCCTATCTTTGGGTGATCGCTAAGCCAAAGATTCATCAAGGCGAAATCTCGCACCTTGAGCTGCATACGTTTGTCTGATTTTGGCAGAATCTGTGATATATTGGGTTGAAAAGAATAAAAGGCGATACCAGGAAATACATTAAAATTTCGCCCTATCACTAACAGACCCGGTTTCCCTTTTGTGATATTGTACAGGGTATCAAGCATCTGAGGAGAATAGAGCCATAATAACTCACCAGATTGATGAACTGACTTGCCACCTTTATCTGCACTGATACCCACCGGGCTCCCGGATCTTTATGAACCTTTACTAAATTGCACAACAAGTCTCTAGTAATCAAAATCTGGACCCCTTTGATAGCAGTATTCAAAGAGGCACAAAACACATGTTATATATACCCTGCAGTATTGAGTAGAGCACCTTGGTTTTTTAAATGTGTCTCATGTAAAATATAATATTCACCTGAAGTGATCTAAACCAAGCCAGCATTGGTCTTACATTACATTTGTTATTGAGTCCATTGGCATTGCATCAAACAATTCTTACTTGTCTATACACAATCTACAGTTTCTAAAAGCAAAATAAGTATTCATTATAACCTACCTACCTCAATTACTAAAGTCTTTGCTACATCTTTTTTTATACACCCTAACAACTATACACACACCCTTCTCACACTTGCATTAATTCGCTCCCCCATCCCCCTTGCTCTCCATGGTTTACCCCCCCCTTTGAGCAGTTTACCCCGGAGAGTCTCCTTTGCCTCTGACTCTTCTTCTGTCCCTGTTGTGGTGTGCCTTGGTATGGCACCTGAAGCCTAAATCTCCAGTAGTAGCCACCGCCTACTCCTGGCAACATAATAGCAAAATACTGACTGAGGATTTCTTTAAAAGCTTGTAAAATCATACATGAACACACAGCATACAATAGCTTAACTGGTTAGATCATTTCTTACAGTGGAGCTGGTGTAAAAGTTAATTAGCCTACTTAACTGACCCCAGAATATGGAACTGTCCTTTAATCAGAACCTTCAGTTTTGATTGCTGCACCAGCGCAGCTTGGAAGCGTTGTTTCTTAAAAAGTTCCAACATGGATTTAAATTCTCAGTGGCACCAGGCTGCTGTCACCGACATATTTGAAATACTATTAAATTGAAGTTCACCCAAGGTCTGGAATTCCTTTTACCTAATAGTCACCAATAGAATTGATTCTTTCATATGACAGTCTCCAAAATTGACCAAAAAAGTATGGGGGTATCTAGCATTTGCTGTCTGGAGTGATGAAATTCTGTGGGCCCGCATAACAGAAAAATCGTCCATCTTGGGAGGACTAACCCAAAGAAGGTAGTGTTGGATCAAGTCAGAAATGAATTTTATGGGATCATGACCAGTCTCTTACCATTCTGGAAACCCAGTGAAGTGAAGATTCACTGGGATTCCAGAAGGAATCTCAGTTCTTCATCCCAGGAAAACCTGTTCTCCATCTCCTCTAGCTTTATTCGGATTTCCAACATCTCTTGTTCATACTTGGCACTCTGTAAATCCAAAGTTTTCTGAAGGTCCTCTAAATCTGAAATCCATTGCTCAGCTTGCGACAGTCCTAGATTCACTTCAAGCAGTTTATCATGAATCTTTCCTAGCTGTGTCTGCACTTGTCTACGGGCTTTTTCATGCGTTTTCTTCATCTCCCTTGCTCATCAGATTGCCTGAATTATTTCCCCCAGATGGATGGTATTTGGTAGCATTTCTGGGTGTTCTCTGCCACAAGTGGTATGCACCTCTGCAGTCTGGGCTATACTGCTCAAAGAACTGTGCGAGCTGAATTGTGAAAGCTCCTTGGAATGCAACAACTCCTTGTGTACAGTTTTCGGCTTGAGACTCCCAGGCAGTATGGTTAGCGTTGGAGGCTGGGACAGTTGGAACCTTCATATTCTACTCAGCTTCCAGAGGTATTAGTGGTGCCTCACTTTCTGCCAGTAATAATTTTACACCTTTTAGATTGCATACAGGATAGGGAGGTTTCTCGTCGCTGCTTGCAGGGGTCAAATTGGGGGTAGGAAGAGTGTCCAGAAGTGGTAATAAGCTTGCTCCCACAAGAAGCTCTGGTGTTCTGCTAAGGGAAACTGAAGACTGATTACTAAGAAGGGGAGCAGTATGCAGGGGAGCACAACCCCTATGCTGGGACATGAAAGAATCTCCATTGACTTCTATGTTATGTAGAGATCCTAGAGAATATCCTTCTGAAATTCTCAAGTATATCGTT
The DNA here is from genome assembly GCF_964204655.1 of Triturus cristatus. Lineage (NCBI taxonomy): Eukaryota > Metazoa > Chordata > Amphibia > Caudata > Salamandridae > Triturus > Triturus cristatus. Next base: position 255,790,660 of record NC_140593.1, on the reverse strand, counting down.
GAGCCACAGTCCCCCTTTTGCTCTACTTGTTGGGCATAATCGTGTTGCCTATCTGCAGGTTCCATGCTCTTGGGACCACCAAGGCCAGGGAGGTTATGTTGAACCCTTGTAGTTTTTGCTGCCTTAAAAAGTTTTGTGGGAGTACAAACTTTCCCCATAGTCTCACGCACTGAATGCCGCTTCATTGGACGGTAATCAGCAATACTGGATCTCTAACTAACTTGTAGTCACTTGCAAGCTAGCCTTTAAGAGCATCCCAATGAATGACCAAATGCAGGTGCTACTGGGGCCTGGCAGCCACAAGCCACATCCTAAACTAGGACAGCCACCTCCGCCACCACCCAAGCCGCCACTGCCCTCAGGGAGATTCATAACAAGCACCAGCTTCTTAAAAACAAAGTAAAATTCATTTCCAGGAAGTGGAGCTCAGAATTGAAAATCAGAACAATACTTTAAACATTGTGTTTCAAACTGTTGTATTTGCTCAGTCCCATTGAGGTCTGCTATGGTTGAACTACAGAGAGATCGAGAAGTACTCCTGACTAGGGGTGGGCGGAATTTGCGAAAATCACTTTCGCAAACTATCGCGAAAATGTTAAAAATCTCCGCAAACACGTGGAAATATCGCGAAGATGCGGAAGTTTTTTTCCCGCCCGGTCACGAGACAGCGCAAATGGCTACCAACAATCCAACATCTGGTGGAGAACGCGACCGGATCGGGAAAACTTGTCGGCGAACGTGGGGATTCAGGTAAGGCGATCGCGCGCACGCGAGAATGTATTATTTTACAGCGCGAGCAAGAAACAAATTATCGCTAAGCTGCGGAATGCGGAAATTTGGACATTTTCGCGCTTTCCGCGGAACGCGAAAATGTAAAATTATCGCAATTTCCGCGAACGGAACGGATTTTTAGCCCAGGCCTACTCCTGACCCTATGGAGCAGTCAGTAGCAGCAGCAACTACAGCGGGTGTCTTTAAACTATAGGGCTCACCTACACCTAGGCATGTGAGCTGTAGATGTCAATCGCTGGTATTAAAGGTCATTTTTGCAGTTGGGAGCTCGGTCATGTTGGGTGCTTTCTGATAGTGATGATGGGCTTACTTAATTGGGATCACTCAACTTGTGGAATTCTCACTTATGGGGTTACTTATTTTTATGGTCACTCTTTTACTCTTTGGGAATGCTTACCTTGTGGCACTCTGCTTAAGAGTTGTATCACTTTATAGAGTCTCATTGATATTAAGGGGCTTCTTGCATAGGAATCACCGTGGAATAGGGAAAAAGGTACCCACTTATTGTATTGTTGCATTTCTTGTTATTAACAATGGGAAAGTCCAGCATTTGATTGGTTTGGAGGCCAGCTCAGCATGAAAACCCCGCAGCCTCTAGTTCCCTCCCTTGGGTAGTTCTGAGGGCTCTGTGTTTGTGTAAAGTCCAGCACCACACACATACCGGCACCAATACAACCAATGTCGTTTTGAAATGCATTCCTCTAGACACTTGAAACTAAGGAACCACCATCACCCAGGCAAGAATGTTATTGCACCACATAATGTATGTGCCGTTACTGGTCGATGAAGGCCAACATACCTCTTAAAGCAAAATGCACCTGAAGGGTTCCTAGGAATTCGGCGAAAGTTGGAGGGCTCCATTGAACTTTATAAATGGTATGTACAGAGTAGCTACTTGCTCAAATATCTGCAGAGCGCTTAAGGCCTTGCGAGGGATGTGGAATGCGCTACATAGATGATCCTACAATATATTACAATACAAAAAGCAAAGCTGCTTGGTGCTTTATCACAACTCCCCTTCTGCTCTAGCACAGACTTGTTATGTCACAAACACACATTTAGAGATTAAGGCTTAAGCTCTATTTACGAAACACAGTCCTTCTGCTTGTGAGTCATTCCCCTAATATTTCCTGACACTTCTCCAAGCACCTTAAATGTGTTAGCAGCACCCACTGAAACACCTGGGCTACCTTCCCTATGCAGAGAATCCTACCTTTTTCTTTACATATTAAAACGAGTAACCCTGTACAGTGGGTGAATGAATGTGCTGCTAGAGTTAATCTTCACGTCACAATTCCATTACTCATAGTACAACTCAGTGGGTTGAATTGCCTGCTGTGTGGAACTGTAGATTTTAGCGTGGAGGACATATATCGAATAGCATGGGTGTTGAGGCGCACAGACAGAGCCGTCTGGACCATAGTGCTGGTGCAGCAGGGCCTTGATTGACATGCAATGCCACTGCTTTGTGTAGGTGCCAGAACTGGAATACCAGATTGGTCGAGAGAGTGCCATACAAGTCTGTGTGTGGCTCTATGGTTAAAGGGAGGACACGCAGTGCAGTTGTATTTGCTTAGCCACTGTTTGTTCTATCACCTTGAATGTAGGCACATGGCTTCCGTTGGCTCTGCGTTTGATATGTATATCGTTGACTGCGCCTTCTTCAACACAATTGAAATTACTGTTGTCCACACTATTTACCTTTTCTTGCTAATACTGTTATTATCTTTCCTCACAATGCTACAAAGGCAAGTCCAACAATAGACTTAGCAAGAATGTGGCACATGAGGCCAGCACAGCTCAGACATTCTGTCATGGGATCTTAAAAGCACTCAACATTAACACCACCTCCTACACAACACATGAGCCAGTACTTTGTGCAAGAAAACACCACAGAACATGTAATCAGACATTCTGTCATGGGATCTTAAAAGCACTCAACATTAACACCACCTCCTACACAACACATGAGGCAGTACTCTGTGCAAGCAAACACCACAGAACATGTAGTTTGGTGTTAACCTGGTCACTACAAAACCTTCAGTTAAATAAAACACAGAAGGGCTAACAACCACAGCATATTAAAATGAACAAGTCGAGTGTATACAACACTTCACAGGATGTAGCACTTCCATGATTATGAGTGTGATCAAAGCAACATTCTGCCATACGGTCAAAACACACCATCGCATAGCAGTACACATCTAAACAGAACTCAGAGCACGCGCCCAACGCAGTCCTGATTAGTCATCAGAAGAATATCAGCATAGCAGCATTATGTAACACCACCCAGATACCCACCCAGTACCTACAATTAATTCACACACTCGGAAACAGCAACCGAGCAAGCACGAGCCAAATAACCCAGTTATCATGGAAGCACACCTGGCATCTCCTAAATCCCCTGCCACACCTAACAAACTTAAATGAAATGCAACAAAAGAATAAACCCCCTCAACCTACCTGCTGCTCACCAAAATCCACCAGATTCCGGTCTGTGATCGAACACTTGGAATCAGGCAAGAAGGAATCAAACCCGATGTGTGCTCGAGTCCATATCAATGACAGAACTATTGTACCATATAAATGCACATAAAAGGTCACCGAAAGCATCTCTGCGGGTAATGCGTCCCTGCTATTTTCCAGTTATGTTCAAGGTGGGTGTGCAGCCGCAGAGGGAGACTCGGCCTGCAATCTCATTCATTTATGCCATTGCTCTGATGTCACTTTTTTAAAGATTGAGTTTGACGTTGTCAGTAGATGTTAAAGTGTTTTGACGGCGCTTCATAGTTGATTTCACATTCCTATCAACAGTCTGATGTCCAAAGAGGCAAGTGATAAATTGGAAAGCAGTGACCTGACGTGCATAAGGGCAGGTATTTCAGCTAACTTCGCGGACAGCGCACTTAAATTAAGATACCTTGTTTCTTACTGTGTTTATTTCCTTTTCAATACAATTTCATGTTCAGCACTCCTGCAAGATATACATCAACGCTGCCCCCTTCTGTTATCGTGGAATTTTATATCACATTGTCATATGTTGGTGGAACTACACTGTTCAACCCTATCCAGGTACATTCCATCAGACCATGAGAGTAGAGGCATCATTTACAGGCCTAATTTATTTTTGCATTTAACACAGCTACAAGGGAACGAAGGAGCTGGACACAGAGCTTCCATTATCAAGCTGACAATGGCAGGAGCTACATCTGAGAAACATTGACGTGCTTTTTTAAATCTGAGAATTACCTACTGTTAGACTTGACATCCTTGACTAGTATTCCAACAAACCTTTATCTTCACCCCTCCTGTTTTGCTGAATTTGTTTCTGAGGGCTTTAGGTCTCTGCACTTTTCCGATGCTATCCAGTTCTGAAGTGCTTGTGCCCTTCAAGGTACACAAAGCTCTCCACACTAGAAAACCTCTGTCTCTGAGGGGCTCTGTCCTCTGTACAGGCCTGTCATTCCAACACAGGCCACTACTCAGGTACCCCAGGTGCCCCATCCTGCTGCTCATCCCCGCCTGTTCACCTCCACCTCTGCGCTCTGAAGAAGGTGTGATCAATTTTGAGTCGGTCACCGAAACGCGCGTCGGCGCAGCTGTCCCCTGACTTATACATCTCCATCTTTTACCATCCATGATATGCACTTCCCCGAGGCCAACCTATAGCTTCAAGTGCATCATTCAACAATTGGTCATTGTTAGATTTGGGGGTCTCTAGTTGGCACATGTAGGTACTTGTGACAAATAGGGACCCTTGCCTCTAGTCAGGGTAAGGGGGTACACTCCTACAATAACCCCTGCTCACCCCCTTGGTAGCTTGGCATGAGCAGACAGGCTTATCTCAGAGGCAGTGTGTAAAGCATTTGTGACCACATACAGTAATCCAGTGACAACACTACAAATGGACACCAAACAGGCTTTATCAAAAATAAGTATACTTTAAACAGATTTACCCCAAGACCATATACGACAAAAATACATAATACTATTACTTTTAGATGGTAGTTTTTAGCTTAGTTCAATTCGATTCTTAAGATGCAACACTTTGCATCAATGTACCTTACGATGCGTTGAGCTCCCACGACAAGCAATGTCGCAGCGGTGGAAATGCGGCAAAGTTCTGGTGCAAAGAAATAAAGATGTGAAGATCTTCCAGATGTGGCGCGCTTCTCCGGGGATGCGAGAAGTTCTCGGTTCGATGCGTGGACTGCAGCGGCGACACCCTTGTTCAGAAGTGCAACGGCAACAGCTCCAACTGCAACACTCTTCTCCCACGATGCATGAAGCTTCCGCACGATGCGACAACTACAGCGGTGACATCCTTGTTCAGAAATGCGACGGCAGCAGCTCCGACGGCAGCGCGCTTCTCGGGGATGTGAGGCACTTTCTCCAATGCGGTGCAATGCGACAGTTCCAGCGGTGACACCCTTGATCAGAAGTGCGACAGCAGCAACAGCGACGGCGACACACTTCTTCCTCGTTGCGAGACTCTTCTCTCGATGCGATGCAGTGCGACAACTCCAGCGGCGACACCCTTGTTCAGAAGTGCGACGGTAGGCAGCAGCGACGGCGATACGCTTCCTCTTCATTGCGAGACGCTTCTCTCGATGCGGTGCAGTGCGACAACTCCAGCGGCGACACCCTCGTTCAGAAATGCGACAGCAGCAGCTTCGACAGCGGCGAGCTTCTCGGGGATGCGAGGCACTTTCTCCGATACGGTGCAATGCGACAGTTCCAGCGGCGACACCCTTGTTCAGAAATGCGACGGCAGCAGCAGCGATGGCGACACTCTTCGGCTTTGTTGAGTCGCTCTTCCAGCTCCTTGCGACACGCAGTCCCTCAGAAGGCCCAAAACAGCAGTAGGCACTTCCAAAGAACTCTGGGGAGCTGGGGGTTGAAGTCTGTTGCCCCTGAGACTTCAGCAGGAGGCAAGCTCTGTTCCAAGCCCTTGGAGATCCTTACAAGTTGAAATAAGCACACAAAGTCTCTTCTCCTTCCTTTGGCAGTCAGGCAAACCACTGCAGGCTAATCCCCCAAGCAGCACTTCAGCTTAGGGATAGTCTCTCCTCAGTTTCTTCAGGTTCCGCTCCTCAGTAAAGGTTTCTTCTTGTTCCAAAAGTTATCTATATTCTTGGGATCAGGGTCCCACTACTTATACCCCAAAATCCATTGTTCTCTGAGGGGAGAGGGGCCTTTGCCCAGTCCAAACCAGTTCCTGAGCACTTTGTTTACCAGACTTCTCCTTTCCTTTCACAGTGGAGGGCAGAAACATCAGACGCCCCACATGAGGTGGAGCCAGCATTGTGGAGGGAAAGCCCAGCCCTGGAGCACTTTGTTGACATGATTCCTTCTCTCGTTTCACAGTGCAGGGCAGAGACATCAGACGCACCACAGGGGGTGGAGCCAGCACTGTGGAGGGAAAGCTCAGCCCTATTCAGGTCCCAGGTGCAACTCCTCCCACTCATCTACATGGAGATCTCTCTATTCAGCCCTGTGCTGACCCACCCTGTCTACGGGAATTTCCAAGCCCTGTCACTCAAACTCCAGACAGGGAATACACAGCCTAACAGAGGCAGGTTTGAATGGTTAGACAAGAAAATACCTACTTTCTAAAAGTGGTATTTTCAAACACAGAATGTTAAAACCAACTTCACTAAAAGATGTATTTTATCATTCTGAGTTCAGGCATACTAAATTCGAATTTCTACCATGTTCTCTGGGTCAGTTAAGATTATAAACATGTAATTATCTAACAGCCCATTCTGGCCTATGGAGAACAGGTAGCCTTGCAATAGTGAAAAACGAAAATGGCAAAATGGCTGTAATTCACTATTAGGACATGCCACACACATCAGGGCATGTCCTACCTTATACTTACAATGCACCCTGCCCTTGGGCCTACCATAGGGGTGTCTGATATGAAGAAAAGGGAAGGTTTAGGGACTGGCAAGTGGGTGCACTTGCCCAGTCAGCGTGACAGTACCAGACTGTACACAGGCTATGCAATGGCAGACCTTAGACACATTTTACAAGGCTGCTTCTGTGGGTGGCACAACCAGTGCTGCAAGCCCACTAGCAGCATTTGGATTTACACGCCCTGGGCACACTCAGTGCACTGTACTAGGGTCTGACAAGTAAACCAAATCAGTCAATTATGGAATCACCAATTCATACATCAATTTACAATAGGGAGAGCATATGCACTTTAGCACAGATCAGCAGTGGTAAAGGGCCCAGAGTCAATAAACAGCCAACAACAGGTCAGAAAAATACAGGAGGAAGGCAAAATGTTCAGGGATGACCCTGCAAAAAGGGCCAAGTCCAAAAGTCATTTAACACCTGTGTCCACTCTGTGATTGCAGCATATCTAGCGAATCATTGTAATTCTTTTTGTTGTTGATTTAACTTATTGCAGTGTTGTTTTAAACTGGCATATCGGACTGGGAAAATAAACCTTTTGTCGGGCATAAACCTTCCTTTTTATTACTTATAAGTCACCCCTAAGGTAGGACCTAAAGGTTTTAAGTTTTAATTGGCATTCACTGTTATAAGGTCTATCTCTCCCATTAACTAACACTGGGTTACCTTGTTACATTTAATAAGCGATAACTTTGAAATGGGAGCATATAACAATATGCTGTTTACAATCAAATTAATTGTAATTTAACACCCTTTTTGAGGGAGAGATCGAATTTTAAGTTACTGCCAAAAACCACAAATGGTTGGGACAAGAAAATAACAACTTTCTAAAAGTAACACAAGGGGGCAGCAACTTATTGTCAGCAAGGCTAAGTCACTACTAAATTTGAAACAAATAAACAAACCAGTACTGACATTACTCTTTCACAAAATTATTTGTTTCTGGTGGTCACGAAGTGTTATCACTGTGATCATATTTTATTTCCTACTTATTGGATAATACTATTGAAGCAGTGGAATAGTATTATCATACATTGGGACACATGCCGCCCATTGGTTTCCACCAGGAAGCTTTGAAGTTCCAACTGAGGCAAACTATTCCTAGATGGACTGTGTTTAGCCTGGAGTGTTTCAACACCACAGCAAAAAATGATGAAATAAAAGCCCAAGTGAGGACTTCTTCGTTGCTTTTCAAAAAATCAAGTGAGTCAATGTTTGGAGAAATAACCCCGTGGTCAAAGTCTTAATAGAACTACTGGCAATGGCAATCATTACAACCTATTTATGTTTCCAATCAGATGAATGTCAATAGAAAAGAACATCCACTCCGTCTGCATGAAAAGATCCAGCTCCGAATGAAAACAGAAATATGTGCGTTTGAAATTCGAATTGAGCTGTAAATTGATAATCAGCCCATTCAGAACTAATTTAGTTAACAAGAAAATATGACTATAAAGTTCCCCCCTATTTTTGTCTTGCAATGTCATACTGTTCTTGGCCCTGAAGAGAACCCCCAAACCTTTAGAATTCGAAACGCATCGACAAATCCTGAAAACGCAGTGATTCCTTCAGCATTTAGGGACCTAGTTTGTCTTAGAGAAACGTATTCCAGGGTTCCTGTTTAAGGCCAAATAAGGAATTGATGTTCTAAACCCCTGGTGAGTTTGTCAATGAGAGAGCCCACATTGCTGTCATAATTAATCATGGCTCTTCCTTTTGTCGAACTTTAGGACTGGGACACGTTTTTTTTTTTTCCTGTTTTACTGTCTTTTTGAGTTTGTGTTCTGTATACCAAATATTTCAATGTTTGGATTGTATGTTTTATGAAAAGTTTGGGCTATCAAGTTGAATTGTTTTATTTTGAAATATGTCCTCGATACTCTAATGTTTATACCAACTTTATAAAAAAAAAATATTTGTTTTTTGAAAAATAAAATAGAAATAAAATGTGATGACTCTGATTAAATTTCATGACCACCAGAAACAAATAAGTTTGTGAAAGAGTAATGTCGGTACTGGTTTAATTCTTTGTTTCAAATTTAGTAGAGACTTAGCCTTGCTGACAATAAGCTGCACCTTGTGTTACTTTTAAAAAGTTGGCATTTCCTTGTCCCAACCATTGGTACTTTCTGGCATTGCCCAGAGTCACATGACTGTGAATTGCTCTGCAGTTGGGGTTTGTGTATTGCTTCCAGACAGTAACACAAAGGAGGCTTAGGGGTGAACAGGACGGGCTATCCTGGCAGGAATTATTTAGGTGGAACTGTACCCAGCCTCATTAACACTTCAAGGAGCTTTGCATCCTGCACACACAAAGTACTCTGACACCAGGCCTGCCCTACCTTTTGTCACCCCCAGACAGTTTGAAACCTAGGCAGAAGAAGGGGAAGACCTTTAAAGAACCAGAAGAGGGGGGATAAAAGGTAGTCATGCCACACAAAGGCTAGCGCCAGGTATACATATTGGACCTCCAGAGCCACTCATCAAAATGCTCCTGAATCTGTGGAATTTACAGAAGAAGGACTGCCCTGCTGCCAGAAGACTGCCCTGCTGCTTGAATGACTGCCCTGCGGTCGTAGAGGAAGACAGGATCTGATTGCCTTCATCCTAGGCTAACCAGAGGGACTCCAAGGGTTGGTTGGCTGACTTTCTGTGTGAGCTACAGGGACACAACAAGCTTCAGCGGCTTTGCTGCAACTGCCCAGCTGACCTGCTGCAAGTAGATCTGCCTGAGGCTTGCTGGCCTCTGCTGGAGCGAGTGACTGATCCCGAAGAGATGTCTCCCCAGGACCTAGACCCTTGGCTAGCATGAAAGTGTAAAACTCCATAAAAAATGGAAAGTCCTGAAGCTTGTGCTCCTCGAGACCATGAATGGGCTTTCTCATACTGAAACTTTGCAGCCTGCAATGAGTGCCAACGTGAAGCTTGGGTGAACCCTGCTCTTCAAGCTGACAATGGCAGTCCATGGCAACCAGCAATGCAAGACCAGCACTTTGCGCTACAGCAACGATAGCCCGCAATGACTGCCTGTGTAAAGCAAGAGCAACAACCTTCATCGACACTTGACTGGCTCTTAACACTGCAACGATGACTGTACACACGATGATCAGCCTTCTCCTCACTGACTCTTCCATTGGAATGCAACTCTTTGTGCCTGACTTAGAAAGTAACTTTTAAGCTGGATTAACCTGATCCTTATATCCGGACCACACTCCGGCACGATGAGCCTGAGCTTGTGACTTTCCCTCGATCTAGCACGACCAGATGACTGCAAGTGGCACTTTATACTTCTAGGTTAGATTTTTGCAAAACATTTAACATTGCATATCTTGTGTTCTATTGATTGGATTTTTGTTGTTTGGTTTAGGATTTTTCCTATGTTGTATTTTCAGTTCAGTACTGTTTGTGTGCTGCATAAATACATAGTAGATCTAAGTTAAGGCTGTCTGTTTTTCTGCCAAGCTACCAGATGATTAAGCACAGGTTAATTGCATAGGTTAATTTAGTGAATTTTGTGGTTCACCCTAACAAGGATTGTGTTCATAGTCTGAGTGTGTCATCCAACTCCCTCAACCAATAACCCAAATTCATAAACCTAATAAATATCTCTTTAAAGTATGGAAATGAGCACATATTAAATCCTTAATGATATCTTGATGCTATAGAAGCTCATATGACTGCAATATAACACTTAGCATTTATATGGGGTTCTATGAGAGAATTGATTCTCATTTGTTTTTCTTAATTTTGATCTCCTTTCTTAAAATCTCCAGAAAAGCTTATTTTCTTAGTGCACTGTGATACTGTGTACAGATGTGACCCTGGCATATAAATATGTCCCTGTCTTGGACATTTTGTAAATGACAGGGGCACTGTGATCCTGGTATCTTACGACATTATAATAGTGGGGTAGAAATGTTTGCTTACCTGCAGCACTATGAAAACTGTGAAGCTGGCACATTTAACCAACCATTAATGTCAGGCATAATACTAGTATGAGTACTAGACAATGTTTGAGAAACACACAAGAATATTTATGCATCATTCCTGTGTATGATAGATAGATAGATAGATAGATAGATAGATAGATAGATAGATAGATAGATAGATAGATAGATAGATAGATAGATAGATAGATAGATAGATAGATATCATCTACTTTGTGAGGTTTGAGGCACCTTGCTGCTATCATTTGTTGCCCTCGGGGTTGTAAGTGGCAATGCGGCATGAAACTATTTCTACTGTAGATCAAAGGCAAAGTAATCCTGCTCAACGGGATGGACGTAGTGCAGGCCCTTTCATGATTACTTGTATTACTGCTGCCCATTCTGTATCTACTGTGTGTGATGAAGGAACTGCTGCAGCCTTTCTATGCCTGTTCTGAGATTCTGAATTAACCCTACCCTGTTACAGTCCATGCTGCTACTGATGTACACCTGAGAGAAGCTTCCAAATGTACTTTGTGCCTGGACATTTGTAGCTGCGTCTGGCCTTTGTAGCTGTTATGGAGCTTAGCATGAATGTCTGGCATATGGTGGCTGCCCATAGGTATGTTATGACTGCATCCCTAACATATCATGGTAGCAGTCTAATTAGTATTGGTGTGGTTACTAAAATAGAAGTAACTTGTTTAGCATTGTATTTTGTTATGTTATTGATGTTGAAATTATTGTTTCATTTAGCACTTTTTTCTTTTCTTCAGTGGTGTTTCTTCATGTAATGTCTTTAGAGCTAAAGATCACACCACATCACCTCCTTTAATGCACTAAGCCCAATGTTGTGTGATGTCACTGTTTGATATTATAGGTGGTCAAATGAAACATGATGTCACTTTCACTACCTGTTAGAAATTGGGTTTCTGATTGGCAGAGGTATGCACCCTGTCCAAGCACAAACCACAATCCTAGTCAGGGTAAGTCATCAACACACCATAAATTTACCTGTTCTCACTCACTGGTAGCTTGGTACAGATTAGAAAAGTTAGGCTTAACTTTAGAGGCTATGTGTAGAGTATTTGTACAGGACACCAAACAGTGAAACAGTGAAAACACCATAAAATTAGATTCCACACCAAGTTCGAAAAATAGTTCTTGATTTAACAAATAAAACACGACCAAAACAACAAAAATCCAAATAGTAGAACATGAAATCTGAATTTGTAAAGAATAAATGGTAAAATAGTGCTTAGAAGCAATGAACACCTGTTGGACTTGGCCCTTTTTTGCAAGGTCATCCCTGAACTTTTTGCCTTCCTCCTAGCCTTTTTTCTGACATGGTGTGGTGGTTCTAGGACTCTGGACACTTTAGCACTGCTGTCCAGTGTAACATGCGTGTGCTCTCTGTGGTAAACATGGTAAGATTGGTCTACACCTGTTTGGCATATGTAATTTATCTGTCAGTCCATTGTAAAGTGGTACCTCAGATACCCAGGGCCGGTAGATTAAATGCTACTGGTGGGCTGGCAGCGCTGATTGCGCCACCCACCAAAGTAGCCTTTCAAACCTGTCTGAGGCCAATGCCATTGCGGGGCCTGTGTGCGCAGTGTTACTGTCGCTGTGACATGGCACCTAAAGTGTATGCACGTCTGTGACTCCCCTTTTATTTCATACAAGTCACCCCTAAGGTAGGCCCTAGCTAGCCCCATGGGCAGGGTGCATTGTAGGTAGAAGGTAGGACTTAAGTGTGTGACATGTCCTGGTAGTGACAAACCGCCATTTTGGTTTCTCACTGCTGTGAGGCTGCCCTCCCATAGGAATGCATTGGGGATAATACAAAGGTTATTTTGTAATATAACCTTGTGTGGAGTTTCTTTTGTAGTGTGCCTAGTGTGTTGCTGCTGTGTGTGTGTTGTGCAAACACTTGACACATTGCCTCTGGGATGAGCCTGACTGCTCGTGCCAAGCTAACAAGGGGGTGAGCAGGAGTTATCTTCAGCGTGTAACTCCCTTGCCCTGACTAGAGTGGTGGTGTCTGCCTGGCTTAGGCGCAAGCGCTAGCCAACCAGAAATCCCATTTCTAATATTGGTTTTCAGCAGTGAGGATAGGACTTACGTTTGCGCAGTACCACAGCGGCAACTGGTTGCATTGGGGATTCCCTGATAAGTGTTTCAGTGGTAATTCCTGACATGAGAGGAGGAGCGTGGTCAAGTTTGGTATGGTTGGAATAGTAATAATAAATGTTGTGCAATGGTGTGCGCAGATTTATTATCACTATTTTAGAAATACCATTTCTAGTAGTTGGCATTTCTGTGTGCTATGTGTTTGCCTGCCTGATGTGTATTGCATGTCTGGCTTTGAAGTGACAGGGGCTGGTGAGGTGCGTATGGCTCCAGGGAGGGCAGGGTGAGTCAGTGCTAGGCTGAATGGGAGATCTGCATTTGGAGCAGTGGGAGGAGTAGTCCCCTGAATAGGTCTGTGCCTGCCTGAGTGAATGTTTGCACCGCCCCCCTGTGGTGGTCTGATGACCGAGCCCTCACCTGACAATGGGAAAGAGGAGCCCTGTAAACAGAGTGCTCCAAAGAACCCCAGAACCAGTTCCGACTGGTGCCCCCAAGCCCTGTGCCAGGGCAGACAAAGAAAATGTAGTATAAATATTGAGGTTTGTGACCCCATGAAAATATTGTGCTGTTCCAGTGCTTACTGGGCTGCTGCTGGGCCCCAGGAGGAACCGCCACGAGGGACTGCCTCCCTGCTGGAGGGCCCTGTGTGCTGGCCTGCCAGGGCTCAGCTGTTCCCCTTGAACATTTAAGGACTCTAGGGCCTCGTGAGCGCTATATCTATTGCCAGGAGAAGCGGAGCATGCGTGCTCTGCAGCGCTGTGCTACCAGAGCAACCTAAGGGAATCCCAGCGTGGGATTTCCCTGCACGGTGCAGGAATCGAGCAGGAGCCCACCCCGCATTGTGGTGTGCTCTAGAGGAGCAGGAGCCCACCCCGCTTTCATGCCTGATTGAGCGGGAGCCCACCCTGCAACAGTGTGTACCACCGAAGTGAAGCCGAGATCGGCAGTGGCAGAAGCTTGACCCAGAAGCCAGGCGGCTGTGCCTGACCGGGGGCGTGTCCAGTCGGCGAGCCGGAGCCTCGCAGGAAGTCAGTCCTGAGAGTGGCGGGGTAGCCAATTGAAGCGCGGCTACAGAGGAAGCCAGGCGGCCGTGCCTGTTTGGGGGCGTGGCCAAATCCCTGAAACAGAGAGTCCTGACGGTGGAGTCCCGATGGCAGGAAGACTGGGGGAGATCAGAAGAGGTCCCGTGAGCAGGACCTGACCGCGACCTGAGAGAGAGAGAGACCAAGGCATATAGTCGGTGCCTATCTCCCTGCCCCAAACAGACTGCAGGAGACAAGGATCGCTCCAGTGAGTGGGGCTTCAATTGGCGTATTTGTGGTGCCAAGCGAGTGGCATAAGCCTGACTGCTCGTGCCAAGCTACCAAGGGGATGAGAAGAGGTTATCTTCAGTGTGTAACTCCCTTGCCCTAGAGTGGTGGTTTCTGCCTGGCTTAGGCACATGCCCTAGCCAACCAGAAATCCTATTTCTAACAGCATCTATTTGGGATATCTGGTCGAGTTGGACCGAGACACAGTCAAAAGTTCAGGCTGACTGCGATGGAGTGCCGTCTGGCTACAGAGATCAGGCTTGGACTGCAGAGAAAATACCTTGTTGCATCCACGACGAGATGTAGGGTGCAGACCAGGCATTGCTTTGGTAATGGCCCACACAATGAAGGCGATGCATTGGTTTTCTCCATGCAACAACAGAGATGCGTCTGTTCTGAGGGCGATACAATGGTTCCAAAGGGGATGCGTTGACTCTGCTTTGGCAGTTAAAGATGCGTCGGTTCGGAGGGCAATGCGCTGGTTCCAAGATGCTATGAGCCTGGTTTTCCACACAAGAGCAACGATGCGTTGGTTCCGAGAGTGATGCACTGGTTACGAAGATGATGCGCCATCTCTGCTCCCGCAAATGTGGCATTGCGGTGATTCTGCTCTTGCAGCAGACGATGCATCGGTGATGAACCAAAACACCTTAGGCTCATTTCCAATGATGCAGGTGTAGGGACAGGGTGGTTGGAAGTCTTTTATGTCCCTGAGACTTAGGATCAGAAGGCTAGCCAGCTAGTCCTTGGAGTCACTCTGGGTTCTGGGGACAAGAAAGGCAGGTCCAGTCCTTCTCACCCAGGAAAAGAGGGCAGCAGGTCAGCACAGCAAGAAAGCAGTTCTTCCAGAGCAGCAGTCCACCAGAGTGGCAGCCCTTCAGCAGTCCTTTTTGCTGGCACGGTATTCTCAGGTCAAGAAGTGTACTTAGTTGGTAGGATCTGAAGTTCTGTTCTTATACCCAGTGATGTTTTTGAAGTGGGGGAGACATTCAAGAAGCACTTTGAAGTGCACAGAGGTCCTCCCTTAATTAATTGTTGTAATTTGTGTCATCATCTTGGTAGGAATGATAATGGCATTCAAAAGGCACAAGGCGAGACAAGTGGAGAACTCCTTAAGGAAAAGAGGGAGAAGGGTGGAAGGACAGCAGGACAGTCATTACAAAAATTTGAAGAGATTGGAGGAATTCAGACAGTGGAGATTAGCTGCAACATCTGTTTAGATCGGTCCACACTGCAGGGATTTTGGAGTGTTTTATGATGACTCAACGTTATCAGAGGGGGAACTGATAGAGTGGAATTTGCATTTATTTGTAGGGGTGCATCATAATCACATGTAGATCATACCCGCAAATAATACTTTGCTGTACTAATATGAAGTGTTAGAATTGTGAAATGTATTAACATGAAAACATGATGTATTTTAGGCCACTGAAAAGTATTATAGCGAATCAACATAGAAGGTGAATGTAACTAGCAGAAAACACTAACATGAAGTATTTGTGCTGTGCAATTGACACCTAATCATGAATTAAATGTGTTTATTAATTGTAACGTTTTACATGTAGGTATATGTATTAACTGAAAGTGCTTTATTTTCATTCAACTTCTTAAAGCTCATATGATGTTTTCTTATGTTGGCTGAATCTTGTAGGCCTAGCTGCTGTTTCCTGGAAAACTCTTGCATTAGAATTAACAGAAATTCATGCATGCTGTGGAATTTGTTATTTCTCACGTTTTGTGTTGCAGGTGAAAGATACGCTCTCGTTAACTAGGATAATGTCTTTGTTTTACTAGTCAGGCGAGGAGAGAAGAAGTTACAATCATTTGGCCTGAGTCGATAAAGGAACCAAGGACACATGTATCAAGAAAAAGAACACCTTTGTCCCATGGTAAAAGACCTGCAGAATTGTACCAGAGCAGATGGCGTGACTCAAACTGGATTCTGGGGATGACACCTATGAATAATGTGCTGGGGGTAGGGAAAGCACCTTGCCTTTCGAAAGAGAGCATCTTAGAACAAGCTCTGTCTTGGTAGCTTCATGCTACATGACGCATTGATCGTGGAGGGACTTCTTAGGAAGTCTCTACATGCTGACATGCTGACACCTTTAACCCTTCCTCTTGAAAATGCTTAAGTAGGGATGTAATCTTAGTGATAGAGCAGGGATAGATTAATGGTTTTTACTCACCAACACTTGATGCAGAGAAACTTGGACTCATGCTTCCTGATATTTTGCATTTTACTTCTTGAACTAATTGTATTGCTTATGCTTCATAGTCTAAATTCGATATGCGGATTTGACTTAAGGCTAATCCTCAATGTATTTCTACACCCTCGTATTGAGTTGTCTTTATGTTATTTTTAGCTTTGTATTAAATCAACTAACCTTAAGTAGTTGTCTGTGGTTACTATATGTCAAGGAGAATTATTGATTAATTGATTGGCTGTCTAACAACTTTTCTCCCCTTTCATGATGTGAAAAAGAACCATCGAATTGTGGTCTAGAACCTATGGGCCTGGCCCTTTCAGGACTAAAAGCAGGAAAAGGCCAACATTCTAAAAGTGCAATTTTTTAAAGTTGTAATGATAAATGTGATTTTAGTATTAAAATAGGTTTTATCATTACAAAGCCACAGGCTTAAAACATGACAGATCTACTCCCTTTCAATTAGTAATTACAGTTTATTAAGTGTAATCCGTAATCCCCAAAGCTAATCTACGAGAGGGGTAGGCCTCACAGTAGTGAAAAACTACTTTGGGATTTTTTCACTACCAGGACATGCAAAACTTAAAAGTACATATCCTATTTTTTTGATTACACAGCCTCCTTTCCTATGGGGTAACTAGGGCCTTCCTTAGAGGTGATGTAGATGTAATAAAAGGGCAGTTTAATGCTTGGCAAGGGGTTTTAAATGGAAAGCAGACACGGCAGTGTAAATTACACACACAAGCTGTGCAGTGGCAGGCCTGAGACATATTTAAAGGGCTACTGGAGTGGGTGGCACAATCAGTGTTGCAGGGACACTAGTAGCATTTAATTTACAGGCCCTATGCACATGTAGTGCACTTTACTAGGGGCTTATGGGTAAATAAAAATTGCTAGTTGTGGATAAGTCAATCAAACAATGTTTAGAGGGGTGAGCACAAGCATGTTAGCACTGCTAAAGTGTGCAGAGTCCTAAGGCCAACAGAAACGAATAGAGTAAAATTAAAGGCAAGCAGGGAAAAGGTTTGGGGGAAGATCACCCTAAGACTGACAGGTTTAACACTAGCCCTAAACGTTTGGTGCAATGAAGCTCCTGTGCATATGTTATTATGTTCTTTTGCTTTCATCTAACTCATGGACATCAATGCAGCATTCTCTCTCTAAGCTCTGTTAGTTAATAGATTACCAGGATATACCCTTATTGTACCAAAGTCAGAATTCAGACCCATCTCTTGAAGTGTTGCAAGGGCCATTTATAAATAATTTTCATATATTCATCACAAGGATACCTGCATATTTGGGTAATATAGTATCATTTGAATTCGTGGGGCATTTTATCATCAACTTAAAATTAACCCTGGGCGGAGTTTGCGGAGTTGCACTACACGGAGCTACGCGAAGTGCAAAAAAAAACTCAGTCGCACTATGAGGAGCTACACAAGCGGTGGATTAAGGTAGAAAAATGCAGTTTGTGGTGATTGCACAGTGTCCGCACTCTGCAATCATTGCGAACAGCACCATGCACAGCGCAAGCTTACCTTTTCTGCTGCTTGAGTAGATTTTTACTCGAGCGGCAGCTTTCTCAACGCGAACGGGCAGTTTCTCAACGCGAGCGGTCGCGAGCATACGCAACCACTCGCAATGAGAAACCTGACCCCCCGCATTGAGAAATCTCGCTGGGAGGTTTATTTTCCACGCTCACGCTCGCCAAATTGATGTTAGTGATCAGAACCAGGAAATATCTCACTGGTAGGTGGATTTTCCTCGCTCGCCAACTTGACGTTGGTGAACGTGAGCGAGGAAAAAAACTCCGCTCCACTGCGTGAAGCTATTTTTCCCTAATTAGTAATCGCCCCGCAACTGACTGCAATAGGAAAAATAAAACAATATGTTATTATCATTTTCTTTTTTCTTTTGAACAGTGAGGCAACGCTCCTCCGCCTTAGCGGAGGAGCCGCCGCTGAGTATGGGATCTGGACAGAGTTTATTGCCATTGTTTTTTCACTGACTGCTTACACATATTCAGGATAATGGAGTGAAGGCTTTCTAGGCGATCACTGGATTTCTCTTGGAAAAAACGTAATTCGTTGGCTATATCCTCCCTAATCTTCTTCATTTGGATTCTGCAGTGTGACGTGAGGTGTCCTTTGTGTATAGTTGCTGGATGATCTGGAAAACATCTTGCATGCGGTACCCAGTCTCCAGACAAAAAATTCATGAAGTGTATGATAACTTTAATGAAATACCTAGAGTTAAGGATTTGTGAAATTACAAAGCTTGTGTTCCTAACTTGTTAGATGCAATTCAGTTAAATAGCTTGAACCATGGAGCTTTGAGGAAGACAAAACAATCCTTTTAACACTACAGACTCTGTGGGGTCACAATTCATCCTTTTGGCGAGAGCCACCATTAATACCCCCAGCATAAATATTTGCTATGCATGCTTTTTCTGTAAGGACCAAAGTTTTGCCACCAAATAAAGTACTAAATTTCAAAAGTCCACCCCTTCAATCCGTAGAATATAGGTAAATGATTTGTTTGGCTTAATTCTAGGACTGTGTGATAATTCCCATACAAGAATAGTCTTCTTCAGTTCAGCTAGAGGCCTATCAATTTTTTTCAGTTACAAGTTTTTTTCCCTGGTCTAGCGAGACCAGATGACCGTGAATTGTATTTTGTACTTTTAGGCGTTATTTTCACTTAGAACTATAAAATTGAATATCTCCAGTTCTACTGACTGGATTATTGTAATTTTGGAATCATTTTAATTATTCCAATCTACCCTATTTATCTAAATTGGTATTACTGTTTGTGTGCTGCATAACTACTTTACACATTGTCCAAAAGTTAAGCCTGGCCGATTTTGTGCCAAGCTGCCAGAGGATTACGCACAGTTTAATTTATTGAATTTTGTGGTTCATCATGACAAGAAATATGGTTGTGGCTTGAGAAGGGTTAGCACCCCCTCAACCAAAAATCCAATTTCTTACACTTGTCTTGCTGGTAACCTGTGAGTGTATACCTTTCTTAGCTTTTATCTTGAAATTGTTTTCGAAACGTATTGCACTGGTGCTCTCATTCTTTTAATACAAGTGCATAGTTTCTTTACTTTTCCTCCCAAACAACTCAAACCATAAGGGTAACAAATGAGTGACACGTGAATTACACGGTAGCACCCCACTTTGTTTAGTTTTCATTGTTACTCAGAATTACGAACGCTTTATGAGGAAAAAGCTGGCTTCATTATACAGCCCTACAGAATATTTGTATCTGTGTTATGTCATGGCATTTTGTTCACACCATTCATTATTTCTGTCTTATGCAATGAAAATGATTTGTAGATGAGATTGTATTATATTTTGTTACCCAATCTTACCCGTGCTTATGGTTTATGTACTGTCCCATAAAGATGATCTAAAAAAAGACGTTAAACCGAATGATCATGAGAGTATTGCTGTGTACGATTATCTATATGCATTAATCAAAAGTTGACAATAAAACAGATTACTTGCATGCTTCTCTATATAAGGAGCAAGTCACATTTGGAACTAATTAGCTAGTGCTTTCTTAATATAGAAAACAACCATTAAAATACTTCGGAGGTACCTCGCTGTTCTAAATTCTTACCACCTGTCATATTCTATCTACATACCAATAAAGCAATTGATTAAAGAATGTAGGGGCATATCTACAAGGCGACGATATCAAATTATCGCCGCTTTTGCGGCCGTTTTCGACCGAAAAGCGGCGATAATTTTATCGCTATATTAGCAAGGTCACGCTATCGCGTGAAACCTTGCCTTAGCGCCTGAATTCCTAACGCCCATCTTTGCATCTCTAATGAGATGCAAAGTGGGCGTTCCTCCCCAGGATAACGGGAGAAATGTCGCTAAGCGACATTTCTCCTATTATCAAGCCTCACGCAAAGCAGCATAGCGACAAGAAAAGTAGCGATAACCTCTGTTATCGCTACTTTCCTTATGCCTGCTTTGAAACTGACTTAGCCATGATATCCTATGTAAGGTGGATATCATGGCTAAGTATGTGAGGCCCTATCAGCAAGCTATCGCCAAACTTCGTGGGATTATCGCTGGGTTTCCAGCGATAATCTCACGTTTGGCAGTTAGCGCTAGGATTTTTATTGCTTTTGAGATAAGCGTTGCTAATAGCACGCTATCTCAGGGATAAAAATCCATGCTAGCCGGCGATAATTACCCTAGCGCTAAGTGCGCTTAGCGATAATTATCGCCGGTTGTTGTAGCGGCCCTTTTCGGCCGAAAAGCGGTGATTTTGTTAACGCTCAATCATCAAGGGCACGCTAACGCGTGTTACCTTGAGTAAGCAGCCCATCAAACGCAGCCTTGCATGTCAGCGATGAATATCGCTAATGACATACAAAGTAGGCTATCCCTTACATTTCTCAGAGGAAATCGGCGCGGACACAGCAGCGCAATATTATCAAGCCACGAGGAAACCCACGTTAAAATAACCGCGGTTATCGCAAATTTGCAATGCCTGCTTTGTAACTTAGTCATACTTATTATGGCAGGTGGATTGTGTGACTGAAGTCTTAGGAGCATATCATCTAGGAAACGCGATAAATATTGCATTTCCCGCTTTCCGCGATTCTGTTTCACGCCGCTATCGCAGGATTTAATCGCCGTTAAGATATACCTTGGTAATAGCGCGATATACATCGGCGATTAAATCCAGCGATATGCGGCGTTAAGCAGAATCGCGGAAAGCGGGAAATGCGATATTTATTGCGTTTCCTAGATGATATGCCTCGTAGTTCTTCGCTTAATAGTGTGTCACGCTCTATTTTGTAATTAGATAAGAAGTTTCCCTTCTGTTTCGAGAAAAATGCGTTTTTTTGTGCGTTGGTGTAAAAATATGTTAAAATGCCATTCAGTGATTAACCGGAAACATGTTTGATCTTTTTAAGTCTTTCCATTCAAGGTGCGCATGCTTTTACTATTTTTATCTTGGAACTAGATTCTAAGTGCTCCAGCAAAGTGACTCCACGATTAAATATTTATTGGTATTTGAACTGCTTTTCTGTTGGAGGACAGACAGCTCGTCTGCTGCTTTGTTGCCTAAACAGACTCCAACAGAGAAAATCTGCTGGCTAAACAGTTTACACCTTATTGCACGTGAAGGACAATTTTGTCCAAATATAAAGTTTAAAATAATTTCGGCAATAGTGTAATTTATGTTATAACTATTATCAATGGAAAATACCTTTAAATGATTTACTTACTGTGGCAAAACAAATGCGAATGGCTGGTGTTTTCTGTCAATTAGGCATTGTAGGGGAGATATATTAAAAGAATGTGTGTACATTTCACGACACATTGTATACAAATGTTGAATCAGTTATTAATCTCTATTATTATCATCAAGCAAAGAGCGGTATAAAGGTAAAGCTGAACACAATTATGGATACTTTTTAAAGTAGTTATTGCTGCCAAATGTTTTTCTTAATAACGTGTTTCAAAATTAAGCGCGATATAGTGACCCATTAATTCGTAGCTACTGCATTTGCCAATATCTATCTATGGATATATTTTTGTTAAACCAGCAGTGTGGCTTCCCCATTCATTGTCGCATTGTAGCCAAATGCCTAAAGGAAATATGATTTCCACCCTGTAATTAACATTTGTAGAAGATAAGGAGGCTTGGTCATTTGTGCCAGGCTTGTCAGTAGCCTTTGCGCGGCCTACAGCAAAATCTTATGGCCAGATTTATCAAGGTTTTGCGTCGCACTTGAGCCATACAAGCAGGCGCTGGGGCAATGCAAAACCTATGGGAGATTTATCAAGCCATGCAAGGTCACCATGCATGACCCTGCTTAGCTTGATAAATCTAGAGTAAAGCAAAGCAAGGCAAAAATGCAGTCTTGCATTACTCTGCAGCAGGGAGGTGGTCCAGGGACGGAGTGCGGATGCTCCCAGGCATCCACCCATGGACTCTGGTGCATTCCCAGATTTACCTTTAGTGGAAGACCTGAGAATGCATCAAAATACTTTTCCTCCCCAGGTGAGGCGTAACAAGGAAAAAAATCTTTATTACTCCTCATTTTTTCTTTTTTAAGTCGAGCCTATGCAGCCCATGCGCTGCTCTGCGAGGCATGCTGTATTAGAGTATGATCTTGAAGCTCTGCCCACTCACCTCCTATATTTTTCATTGGCTTGTGTCATTTTCCCTTGTGAATGATGGCTGGCTTCTGATTCGTTAATAGGCGTGTTAGTCCCTCCTTAGTACCTCCTTGTCTTCGTTTGTAACCTCCCATGAGGACTGGCCCTTTTACTTCTGTTGTTAACACGGTATGTCTTATTTTGTCTGTAAGCACTATTTTCGTTCATGAGTTTATCCAACAGCAGGCACGACATGCTTTCCTGCAACATTCAGCATGCCATGCGCACTTTCACTTTCCAATCAGCCAGGGACAATGGCGGCCGCGTCTTTGAAATGATATTTGTCTCGCATTTACAAGAGTTTGAGCTATTGGCATTGTAAATGAAAATGCCTTTTCTTTATGTGTGTTAATTATCAAAACAGATAAATAAATAAAATGCCAATATCTTAAACTCTTGCAAATGCGAAACCTATGGCATTGCAAATGCTTGTTCTATGTGTGCTGCATCCTGTAGCACATGTAGCAAGAGTAAAATGCCTCTTAAGATTGTTTTTGTGCTGGAAGGTGTACCTTCCTGCACAAAAACAATCCTGCCTACAGCCCAGACACATTTGTCCAATGACACCAGAGTGCCTGCATTGGCAAAAGGCCGCCAAAAAATGTGCCAGCACTAGAAAAGGGCAGGAATGCACCATATAATGGTAAATACAGAGCATTCCCGCCCTTGCGCTGCCTGAAAGAATGATAAATCTGCCCCCATATGAGGGACCTCTGGATGCTTCATTCATATATTTTAGGAGCCGTAAGCACTTGTTTCTCTACATTAAAAAAGTCGTCCAGGAAAAGAAAAAATGTGGCATTAGTCCCGTTCTAGGGATAAAGGCTTATAAGCTGCTATTTTACTAATGAAGAATGCAAGTCTGCTTTCAATAAAAATCTATAAATATATGTTGCTAATGTTGTGGGCTATCCTGAAAAGAGCAGGGCGCCTGGGGCCCTTCCTTTGTGCCTGCCATGAACTATTTGCTGTTTTAGTTTCCCTAACTGAAGACAGTTATGAGAGGTAAGACATTAACATCCATTCGATTTATGAAAATGTAAATATCTGAATGACAATCTGTCAGAACCTAAGCTGGAAATCTGCACTTTAAAAGATTATATTGCAGTTACAATAGAAAACACAGTTTTCTTTCAAAACATTGAGGTGATTCAGTGATCGGAACACTGATCTCTCCCTACATACATAGATTAATAAAGAAAAAATAAATATTTATCTGAGTAAAACGAGACCAAAATGACAAAAATCCAACATACACGTCAAGATATGAATTTTGCTAAATTAAATCAAAATGCAGTGCTTAGAAGTGAATAGCTTCAAATGGGGCAATCTGGGTGTGCTTGATTGGGGCAAATCCAAAAGTTCAGTACAACCACGATGGAGCTCAGGCCAGATACAGGAGTCACACACACCCTCTGACAGTACCTTGGATGCATCGATGTTTGGGGATTGTGCATTGAAATAGAAATGATAATGCGTCACTGTCGCAGGCAATGCATTGTTTCCAAAGTCAGGCAAAGTTCTTGAAGCGTTGATGTCAAGAGAGCTGTGAACTTCTGGGCTTAAAGCGATAGGTTGGTTAGAAGCCAAACCAGGCCTGGAATAAATCAGAGTGGGGGACGGGGCATCGCAGACGTCAGCAATGCATTGTCTGAGACTCACACAGCACCAGTGATTTGGAGGCACTGCATCAGCATTGTAAGTTGAGGTTGTTGCATCATGCATTCGGCGAACAGTGTACACAGGTTTGGTGCAGGAAGCAGCAATGGCGTTGATTTCGAATGGAAAGGGCCGGTTCTGAATTACGTTTTGGGATCAATGCACTAGTTTTGTGGGTTGCAGCACTAAATACTCATTTCCAAGGGCCCAGGACTCGATTTGGCATCACTTGGCAGAGCAGAACTCACAGCAGAGGAGCCCAGGTGCTGGTAACAAGATGCAGGTGAAGTTTTTGATATCCTTGAGACTTCAGCAACAGGAGGCAAGCCCAAACAAGTCCTTGGAGAACCTTTAGAGATGCAGGATGTAGAGAGTAAAGTCCAGTCAACGAGGGTAAGAAGGAACAGGCAGCAGGTGAACACAACAAAGCAATCAGCAAAGTGGCAGTCCCACCTGGCAGCACAACAATTCTTCTTCCTGGCAGAATGTGCTAGGTGCAGAAGTGCTCTGAGTATATGGTCGCAGAGGTCCAGTACTAATACCCCTTTCAGCCTTTGAAGTAGGGAGACTTCAAAGAAAGGTCTTTGTAGCGCACAATACCCTGTCCTTCCTGGCCATGGCTCCAGACACACTACGGTGGGGTATGCAGCTGTTTGTGTGTGGACAGGCACAGCCATAATTGAGGGGAAAGCGTCAATTCCTCCCTCTCACTCTAGCTCAGGAATACCCATCAGGCTGGTGATGGTCCATCAGGATATGCATGGCACACCTCAGCTTCCTTTCTGTGTGACTGTCTAG
Organism: Triturus cristatus; assembly: GCF_964204655.1. NCBI lineage: Eukaryota > Metazoa > Chordata > Amphibia > Caudata > Salamandridae > Triturus > Triturus cristatus. The sequence goes on along the minus strand of NC_140593.1, from coordinate 255,765,716 downwards.
AGGGAACGCACAAAGCCCAGCTGCATCCAACCCAGACGTATATTCTATAGACAGGCAGAGGCACAGAATGGTTAAAGTAAGAAAATGCTAACTTTCTAAAAGTATTTTCCAAAACATGTTCTAGCTGTCTTTTTAGACCACTATACAATTCTGAAAATAGGACCACTAATTAAATTTACTTGGCCCATGCATTTATTTACTATGATTCTTTAATTAATTTTCATACAATCACAGTTCATGTTTTGCAATAAAAGGGTCCACTTTCTTCATTTTGGATATATACACAAACAATTAAAATACATCAAGCAAAACCAAGATGTGAAATGCTTGCTACAAAATAGAAACAAAAACCAGAGAAAAAAATTCACAGATTAAAAGCAATTCATGTGTACCATTTTGCAGGTACTTTTTCCAGTCATGTATTCATGAAATCAAACAGCAAAGACCATAATTCCCTTAATCAAAATAGTTCTATTCTTGGGAACTGCTGACTCCATTTTAGTATGTAGTATAGGGTTGGGAAATTGCCAATAATACCACTGGATAGTCCATATCCTGCAGTTATGTTTCCCAAGAGGTTGTGCCGTGCAAACGCATTTCATACCCCCCTTATCATTATCGGGGTTCTCCTAAGGACAACGACTGGATGTGTTCTGTAAATAATAATGGGTGAGTATTGATTAATTTCCTTTTTACATTAACCCTCTCACCCCACTTGTGTACTTATATCTAGTTGATAATCATTAGTACCTTAGTTGTGGTGGTACTCTTATACTCGTCGCTACAATTCCAAATCACATTTCTTTTGTGTATTTCTCAAGTAGTTGATCAGCAAACTCTTCACCTTAGGAAAGGATCATTGCCTTTGTTCAAAACGAATGTTTTTTACGTTGCATTGTCTGTGAGAGAATGTAAATTAGATTGAATTCGTATTAAGAAATATCAAATGTTGAGCATAGTTGTTAGCTTATAGAACCGTGTTTTTTTCTATCATAGTTCAGATGTGGATATATTTAGCGCGGTGTATACAAGCGGCTCTATGGTTTGCTACTCTGTTTACAAAGACCGGGATAGAACTCATTTCTTCCCTCGTTGTAACTAGTATTCATAAGCCGTGGCGATAACAAACACTGTTTGTGCTTGTAACATTGTTTCGAGTCCCACGACGGGACTCTAACCCATTAGTTGTTACTGAAACTGAAGTAAACTAATGCTGCATTTGCTTTCCAACTGGCTGATGTTTGCATAACATGTCAGTCATTTTGACACGTGTCGCATACTTTCCTTCAGAAATGTTGTTCAAACCGCTGCTGCGCTTGTGAGCTCTCTACTCAAACAGAAAGTTTGTACGACGCGCCATCCGGTGTCAGAGATAATTAAACGTGTTGAGTTCAGCGTCTTCTTGCATGCTGGGATATGTAGTTTTTTTTACATAATGATGGCGCATCTTCATCTTTTGTAACCTGCCTATCTACGACATTTCATTCAAGCCACGATCTGCACTGTTAAATTTGAGGATTAAATAAGCTTCTCTTCTTGTGAGGGCAGCTTCAAGATCGCCACCTCTCGAGTTAGGTTTGATCACACTCAATACCGTCCATTTTAAATCCTTTTTGGTATGACTCTTCTCATTGAAGAGGTTAACCATTGGCACAGATTCAATCTTTGGTTTTATACAGGACCGATTTTGCATTACTTTTTGTTTAACCTCTTGATTGTTTTTGACCAATATACATTTTATGGCATGGCCAGATTATGGTATAAACCACGTTTTTTGTTTTGCGATTTGAAAATTCATTGTGTTTCCATGTGACCCTGCTGTCTGTGAACACAGAGCCCTCAATCGTAGAGCTTCAAATGGACCAATTCCCTCACTTGTGATGGCCTTCTATAGGTTTCAAATTCCGTTATGACTGTAGGTTGTTTGATTTGTTTTGCTGGGAAACATTGGCCCTGATGATTTGCTGTCCAATGCTTACATTTTTCTTCAATGCAAATAATGGTAAATCGTGGGAGCATGCGGAATTCTTTATAAAGTGCCCGTTGTTGCACATAATTGGTCAAAATCTATTGGTCTGGGAGCAATAGATAGAGACGCAAACTAATTTGTCCATTGGTTGCTTTTCTGTTTTTGTGAGAAGATGTTCCCTTGATGTGTACCAGGCCTGCTTCATGGAATGTTTGAGCAGTTTATTGGGATAACCCCTCTCTTTTAATTCGGCCCTCAATGTCAATGCATGTAACTCATAATCTTCTTTTCGAGAACAATTGCGCCTTATTCTTACAAATTGCCCACAGTTATGAAGATGGAAGCTTTTGTAATGATGTGTGTTCTTATTTGTAGGCTTTTTGTAAAATGTAGTGACTAATTCATTTTGAAGGGGTCTGACTTCCACATCTAGGAATGTAAAGTTTATTTTACTTTTAGTCAGGCTGAATTTAATATTAGGATGTCTACATTCGAACATTAGAGCAGCCTATTCTAGCTGATACTAAGGGCCCAACTCCTTTAAATATTTGGAACTTTCTAAAAGTGGCATTTTCAGACCTGCAATCTAAAAATCAACTTCCCTAAAAGATGTGTTTTTAAATTGTGAGTACAGAGAAACCAAAAGTACTCTTCCTATTATTTCCCAATTGAAAGTTACACTTGTAAAGGGTTACAAGAGAGCTCCAATGCTAACTTATGAGAGAGATAGGCCTTGCTTGAGTGAAAAATGAATTTAGCAGTCTTGCACTAGCAGAACATGAAAACCTCCCAAGTACATGTCCTATCTTTTAACTACACTGTACTCTGTCCATGGAGCTACCTTAGGCCTACCACAAGGGTGACTTCTATGTCATAAAAGGGACTGTTTGGGCCTGGCAAGTAGGTGAATGTGCTAGGTCGACATGCTGTTTTAAAGCTGCACACAGAAGCTCTCACTGGCAGACCTGGGACAGACTTAAAGGACTACTCATGTGGGTGGCACAATAAGGGCTGCAGGCCCGCTAGTTGCAGTTGATTTACAGGCCGTGGCCACCAGTAGTGTAATGCACTAGGGACTTATTAGTAAATCAAATACTACAATCATGGAGAAACCAAAGGTCATTACATTTTAGATACAGAGCACATGTCCTTTAGCACTGGTCAGCAGTAGAAAATGGCCCAGAATCCAAACCCCAGCAAAATCGAAGTTCAGCACGCAGTCAAAACAGAAGGTCAGAAGGCAAAATGTCAGGGCAAACTAAGCCAAATGATGCAAGGTCTAACATGCATTAAAAAGGAAGGTTTGTGCCTGGCAAGAGGTTTATCTTGCCAGGTCGACATTGCAGATTCAAACTACACACAGGCTCTGCAATGACAGGCTTGAGACGTGTAAAGTACTACTTAATTGGGTGACGCAATCAGTGCTACAGGCCCACTAGCAGCATTTGATTTACAAGCCCTGGGCACATGTAATGCACTTTGCTGTAGACTTATAACTCAATAAATTATATTCCATTTGGGTATCCGCCATGTTACTATGTTTTACGGAGAGAGCACAAGCACTTTAGCACTGGTTAGCAGTGGTAAAGTGCACACAGTTCTAAGGCCAACATAAACGAATTCAGCAAAAAGGGGAGTAGGAAGGGAATGTATGTGGTTGACCCTGCAGAAAGTGTCATTTCCAACAATGGGTTTGCGTAAAAATACATAGGTGGATGCACGGGCAAGCTCATGCTACACCTCTCTATTGCCTACCTAATGCAAGGTAACTCAAGGCAGAACTATGCACAGCCTTGTGCTGTTTTTTCCTACACACCACGCAAAGCCATTCAAATCAGGCTTTCCATGGATTTGTAAGCCCCAAAATACATTTTGCATTGGTCCACGCCCAAAAACTGACACAACCCTGATATAAATCTTACTAAATTTGGGCTTTAATAATTTATCAAAACTTTGTGGCAGTTTGCATCACTTTTTGTGACGTTGCATCAGTGCAAAGCGTTGAAAAATATGGCCCTGCCCATTATATTTTTGTTAGGAAATAACAAAACTCCGTAGGATAAATTTGCATTGGAAGTTTCTAGGTTAGAGCTCGAGAAAAAAATCTGTTAAATTTTGCATGCTGAAAGATGCCAAAAAATCAGGTTGCTTTTTTCCCCCCAGTTTTTTTCCCCTATCCATGATCTATCAGTCTCTTTCAAATAAGAGCAAAGTAATGAAATGTGGGAAAATTCCTTAAATGAGCCCAGACTCCAAACAGTCTCATAGATCAACTCTTCCACACAAGTGAGCTCCATAGTCTAAGACTGTTTCCAAACGAGAAATTGAAGGGGGACAAAATAATGCGCTCAGTTTGTAAGCACTGCCTGCCAGATGTTTTCAGAGATGCTTTCATTTCACATGCACAGGCGGCAGGCTCTCAACCTCTTGGCTGAAACACATTGTTTAAAAAAAAACAACAGATTTTCCCAAGTGCGATAAAAAAACTTTCAAGAAACCCAAGAGTCCCCCACTTTAAAGGAACACTGGAGAGGCAAGAAACTGCAGGGCAAATAAAGTCCTGCAATAACTTATATAATAACTTTTTCCTTGTAGTTTAAATACTCTTGAGCGTGTGCTTATTAACAAAAAAACGCCTCAGAACATGCTTTGAGAAGGCCTATGAAAATGCCAAAAGGTAACAGATGGGCACACATTTTTCCTAGCCTGCCCTTCCCTTAATTGTACGAAGTGCTGCACAGGGCGTTAAAGGCGATGACAGACATAGTCCTTACCTTGTGAAAGATATTATCTCTAAATTAGTCTGTGTCTACAGCCACATGCATTATTGCTTTCATTTAACTGTTGGCATTTAACCTCACTGCAGCGGGTCACTGATATTTTGCCTACAAATAGCAAGGGAAAAACATAGATAAACATGCTTTCATTTGCAAACCCAATGAGGAATGGTTCCTAACCCGCTTGTGCGTTACCCATCAAGTAAGTCGCAATAAGTAGTCGGTGCTTTTAGTGTCCTATGGAAACATGTCTGGCCCCGCTATGAGAATAGTTTGTTTGTGTTATCAACTCGGCACGGGTGATACGAGATCATGTTGACACTCCCCAGAGAGGGAACAGCGGCAGAAAGAGTCATTAATGCATTGAGTAATGAGGGTCATTACCGGCATCAGATAAAGAATCCCATTACAAAGCGGGTGCTTGGACATTTTATGTGTGTTCATAGGAAGCATGGTGGCTGTTTTTTCATTCTATAGAATTCAAAGAGAAAATCTTTAATCCAGCCAGACCTTTGGAGCAGAAACCTCTCCGGCTATTACTAAAGATGGGGGGGGGGGGGGGGGGGCACAGGAAGTGTCTGTCAGTCTGTGAGGGCGCGGGGAGGTCGATTCTGATGATGGAGCCCCTTTATGCAGTTTTTTTATGAAGTGGATGCTATTTTCAGAATCAGTACTGATCTATATTTGGAAGAATCCCTAATAAAGAATATTATTAACTACTTTTGATGTACTTTCACATAACATATGTAGCAGTAGTGAGCTGAAGATGAGAAATGCGTCGCCTTTGCTACCGATCTCTTTTCTCCTGTGTTAAATTTGAATCTGAACTCTGCACCAAGTACGGAATATGGGCTAAACAAACCCCAATTCTTCAAACACACACAACTACGACTTACATGTATCAGAGGGATGACTGTGCTCAGGGCTCCCTGATTATGCCCCCCCCCTCGAAGGGAGATTATTGCAGGAGGAGCTCGTGAAAAAAGCGCTCTCTTTCATACATAAAACCATAAACCATAACTTGCCAGATGGCCTCTTGAAATTGCATGAGAGATGGGAAGGGGATGTGGGAGGCCTGGAAAACATAGACTGGGAGGCTGCCCTGATGCACCTGGGAGAGGTGGCCATCAAAATAAGGCTAGGACTGGTCCAGTACGAAATTCTGCATAGAATCTATTGTGATAGAGACAAACTACATACAATGGGGAGGGTCGACTCGCCATTCTGTCTTAATTGCAAAACAGTAAAGGGAGATTTCTACTGTACAATATGGTACTGAACCAAAGTCCAACTGTACTGGAAGAAAATAGGGGACGAATTGGGGAAGATAAAGGGGCACTTATACCCATAGAGCCCAAATTCATCCTACTGGGTATTCCTAACAAAGTCGACATAAACAGGGCTCAGCTGACATATGTGACACTAGGCCTGGTTGTCGCCAAGAGTGACGTGGTGAGATTGTTGGGAGTAGCAGAGACTCCCACGATAAACGAATGGAGGAGGGGTATGGAACTCTATATGGCAGCCGAACGCGTGACCTATACCACTAGGGGATGCACATGTAAACTTCACAAAATATGGGGCCCTGGAGATGCTAGTACAGCCTAGATCTGCTAGATAACACTCCATGCAATACACATCCTATTACCAACCACGCTGATATCGTGGATTAAGATATGTACTGATGGACAAGCTAAACACATCCTGAAAGTTCCACAATTACATATATGGGACATTACGTTAGGGATACAACAACGTGCAGATAAATGTTGTCACTTAATAGTTATTATTGGTATGACTACTGCATGGTCCTTCTGAAATGTACCTCCTGCAAAACTGGTTATCTTTATTAATGCTATTAGTGTGCTTTTTGCAATATTCACGATACAAAGTAAGAAACTGTGTGCAAGTCAGTGCAAAGACAAGATGGAAGGTGGTGTCGCCATCATCCTTAGGGACACGCTGGAGGTCTTGGCCTCTAGGATGGGCCATATTGGGAATTTAATAGAAGGTTTTACCTTCTGTATTAAATTACCTCCCTCTTTATCTTTCTCTGGGTTTGCTGATCATTAAGCTGCCAGACTTCCCCTATAGTTTTCTACAACTGCTTTGTGATACTATTACCCAACTAGCTTTACAATATGCTAATTTCATTATTTTGAGAGACTTTAACATCCAAGCTGATGTCCCGATCTGCTCCCAGGCCTCCCAATTGTTCCAGATCCCGGCAGGCCTTAACTTAACGCAACACATCATCACCCATACCCAATAAGCAGGTCACATCATTGAATTTAGTATTCTCCAATATTACCTGCGACCCTAATCATTTGGTGTGGACTGATCACTTCTGTGTCCCGTTCTTTTTTGACGGTCCTTGAAACCAGCCAGAAATTAGTACCGCACCTGTAATGAAGAGAGACTGGCCAAAGGTGACAAAGAGTTCCTGTTGTTCTCTCTCCAAACCTCTCCACCTGCATGCTCAGGCAATCCGGACAGCGATGCAACCCTATTTAATCAATGCATTTCCAAGGCTTTGGATCTTCTTGCTCCCCTGAAAGGACATACGGCAAAAAGATCCAAGCCTTCGACTTCCTGGTTCTCCCCGACCCTAAGAGCTGAAAAAAGACATTGTAAAAAGCTTGAGCAGAACTGGAGAAGGGCTTACCACCCCAATGCAAAACAGGTATATAACGCAGCTCTCAGAAATGTCAGGAACCTCAAGCGGAATACTATGAGAGAGCACTTCTCGCTTCAAATCAAGACTGCTGCCAACTCCTTGAGGGAGGTTTTTAATATTGTTAAGTCCTTCCTCTCTCCTGATGTGGCTAAAAGAGCCTTTCACCCTTTGTCATATCTCTGTACTAGACTCTAAGATTTGTTTGATGAGAAAATTCAAAACCTTTACTTCACATTCCTGGGAGAAGCCAGGACAGTAGACCCTATGACGCCACCTTACAGTCTCCTTCCTAGTTTCTCTGAGTTCTACCCATTATCAAAAGCTAACTCGCTTGAGGAACTTCTGAAATGTAAATCAGGCTAGTCAGAGGAACCCTGCCCACTGATATTCTAAGGCTAGTGGCTCAGATCGTGAACCCATTTCTTAACAAGATCTAGAACGCATCCATGACATTTGTGATCTTTTCCCCTATCTGGAAACAGGCTTACCTGCTTCCACTCTTGAAGAAACCCGATGTGGACCCTAGTGTGCTGTACTGCTCGATTTTTCCGGTCTTATTGTGTTGAAGGGTGATTTAGGTGACTTCAGTCTCTTTCCATTCAAGTCTAAGGGTTAGAGTAGTGTATAGAGCCTATTTATTAGGCACTTCGACATGATCCTGTGTTCTTCCCCATAGATCAGGGTTTGCATACATATCCTAGGGGATAGATTCGTTAGCATTAGAGGTAATCTGTTCTGTAGTGAGGGTATTTCATGGAGCCGTGCTGAATTCAGGCCTGGTAGGCCTTAAACGGGAGAGACTCCATCTTTCCTCCTGCTCTGGCAGCTTGGGATGTTTCTAGGTCATAGGCAGTGTTTTAGTTAGGAGGTGTTATTCGCTTGGAGAGAACCGGTTCAGGCCGGCCCTTATCGAAGGATTGTATTTTTCTTCATGCCGAAGACACTACATCAGGCCGGCCGGCTGGGAACGTGTCCTTGGCACGGGGAGGTACAAGAATTTGGTGGGCGGCAGGTTACGGGCTGGAATTTTCCAGGAGGAAATGCACATCTATATTAGTGAAAGTTTGAGGCAGATACTGGCACTTGCTTTTAGACCATAGGCGGCACCTGGCCGTTAGCAGTAAAGCTACTACGTATTCCAGGGAAGACAGATGACAAACTTGAAGGTGGAGAAAAACCGAGAAATAGATATTCCAAAGAGAAGAGAGTAGCCGATAAGGAAGAGGTCCCAGTGACTCGGAGAGGGAGACGGGAGTAAACCCGTGATTGTGTGACTTCCAGGCGAAGCCGAGGCGCAGACGAGAAGGGAACCTAGATGACCATTGAGTGCAGGCTACATACGACCAAGGTGATGTCAACCCCTTACTATTAGAGTATACAACTTAATCTTTCACTTTTCTTTGCAGGTTATGTGATATGTATTATGTTCCGTGAGTGTGCATGTAATAACTGAATAAAGTATTAAAGCAATATGTGCTACGTGTTCTTGTGTAAGAGGGTAACCTATTCTTCTAGTCAGCTGTGACCTGACATGAACAGATGTTAATCCTGATCAGGTAGGTGGTAACTGAATAAGGGAGAAAGGAGCACCTCGAACTGGGGAACAAGTTGTGCTCAACTAGCTGTCGTTGTGTGATCTGATATATAGTCCCGTGTTGTATGTCGTGGTAATTATAGGATGAACTCGTGCTAAGGCTGCCGTCTGGGCAGGAAGTCCTGGGTCCGTTTGGGACCGCGAGGCTGTGGCTGCCGTCTGGGCAGGAAGTCCTGGGTCCGTTTGGAACCGCGAGGCTGTGGCTGCCGTCTGGGCAGGAAGTCCTGGGTCCGTTTGGGACCGCGAGGCTGTGGCTGCCGTCTGGGCAGGAAGTCCTGGGTCCGTTTGGGACCGCGAGGCTGTGGCTGCCGTCTGGGCAGGAAGTCCTGGGTCCGTTTGGGACCGTGAGGCTGTGACTGCCGTCTGGGCAGGAAGTCCTGGGTCCGTTTGGGACCGCGAGGCTGTGGCTGCTGTCTGGGCAGGAAGTCCTGGGTCCGTTTGGGACCGCGAGGCTGTGACTCGTAGGTCTTGATATATATATATAGTAGGAATTCCCTGTCCTTAGGTGGTACATATATGTGGTTATTTAGGTGTGAATAGGCCCTAGGGAGGGGGGTAACGTTCTGGTTTGGGTTAGAGAGGCTCTGTTGAGCAGGTTCTATCTGATCCGAAAACCCAAGCAGAACATTTGGCGTCACGAACCGTTTACGAAACCTGTGTGCGTTGTGTTGTACTGTGTTTGCTTTCGGCGCGTGCGTGGTTTTGTTTGCGTTTTTATTTTTGTATAATTGTGTGTGTAGTTTTTTTTTTTTCTTCTCTTTCTCTTTCTTTCTTCTTCTTTTTCTTCTTTTTCCTTTTTCACGATGTTTTCTAGAAGGTCTAAATCTACTTTTAGGTTGCCCGTTGATATTCCCGGATGGGATTCAACGCCTTATGAAGCCTTGGCCCGTGAGTGGGCTGATTCTACTGGTTTGAGTGAGAATTGGAATTCTTCTTTGGAGCTGGCAGAGCCGGCTAATGTGATTGCTTGTTTGCAGAAGGCACCCGTATCGAAGGGTGAGGAGATTCCCATTTTGGGGCGCAGAGGTTGGATTCTTTTGTCTGCATACAGGATTCTGCATGAGAGATTGTTGAAGTTACAGATATCTCTTAAAGATGTGGAAGCGCACTTTGTTGAGATTCAGAATTCTCATACTTTGTTGCGGTGTCAAAATAAGTTGCTTGCTGATAAACTTGAGACTTACCAAACTATTGCCGAACGGGCGGCTGTGCGAATTGCTCGTTATAAATACAAGAACAGGCGCGGTCGGGTTTCGACGCGAAAGGTGCGTCTGGTCGTGGCGACAGCCGGGCTGGATTGGAATCCTGATGAATGGGATGGTAATATCTGGAACTCGACTGATTCTTGTTCCTCGGGTGAGGAGTCTGCCAAGCGCGAGTCTTCTCGCTCCCGCCATGATTGTAGGTCTGCTTCTCGCACCTTTGATGTTGCACCCCGTGATTACGCTCGTTCTTCGAGTGGGATCAATGCCTCTTACACTGATTGTCCCTCTACGAGTACTGATCGGGCTGCTTGTGATGCTCGTCCCGTGGTTTCTGCGCATCCAGTTTTCCGTCGGAAGTTGCAGCAGTCTCCCAATGCTCCGCAGGGTATTTCTTTGGACTGTTTAGAAGACTTTACTCAGCAGGAAATTAGTGATATTTTGCAGCGATTTCGGCAGCGAGCTGGTGAGTCCTTGCTCACATGGATGGTGCGCCTTTATGAACTAGGCGCTGCTGGTATTATGTAAGGGTGGGCGTAGTTCGCGAAGTAGCACTTCGCGAAGCTACGCAAAGTGAAGTTCGCACTACGCGAGCTACGCGTAGCACTTCGCGAACTGCGAAGTAACATGTTCGCACTGTGCAAGATGTTGTTTTCAATGATTGCACAGTGCGGACAAGCAACCGGCACTGTGCAATCATTGAAAATGGCATCTTGCACAGTGCGAGCTGTAGTTTTCTGCTGCTCGAGTAGATTTTTACTCGAGCTGCAGCTTTCTCAACGCGAACTGGTAGTTTCTCATCGCGAGCGGTCGCGAGCATACGCGACCCCTCGCAATGAGAAACCTGACCTTCTCGCGTTGGGAATCTCGCCGGGAGGTTTATTTTCCATGCACGCGATCGCGAACAAGGAAAAAGTCTCGCCAGGATGTCATTTTGCTTGCTCGCGGTCGCCAACTTGACGTTGAGGACCGCGAGCAAGCAAAAAATGACCGCAGCACTACGCAACACTACGCTACGCGTGTTCGCACTGTGCTACGTGCAGTTCGCGTAGCGCGAAGTAGCGCGAACTTCGCAAACTACGCGAGCGTAGCGTAGTGCTTCGCCCAGGCCTAGTATTATGTTGGATAATGGCGATTGTTTAAAGTTCTGTTCCTTGAGTTTGGATTCTACTGTGCAGGATCATTTTCATAACTATAATGGTGGTGGTCAGATTTCTTTACTCCAATTGGCGACTGAGGGTTGTAATCAAAAATATCCTACTGAATCTGACTGGCCTGTGAATGACAAGCCGTGGTATACTTTGCGTGATGCTGCTCAACGTCTCAAAGAGGAGGTGATGAAAACGGCAATTTTTCTGGGTACTGCTGACAGATTGCTTGATGGTTTGTTGACATCTTCTGTGCGGAACCGTATCATTCGATCTTCCCCTGTTGCCTATAAGCAGGTCATGATGACTTTATTGATTAATCAGACTGGTAACGTGTTATCTACGGTTTTGGAATCGGTGCGCCAACTCGGTGAGTTGGGTGAGTGGTTTAAACCTGAACGTCAGTCCCGGCCTGACACTCGTACTCCTGGTGAAAATAAACTTACTAGACGTGATATTTTTTCTGGTCTTCTGGCTGATGGTGTGCGGAGGGAGGACATTGATGGTGAGACTACCGCTCGTTTGTGGGAGTTGGTTCGCAAACGTGGCTTGGATCGAAAGGAGGGTGCCCGGCGTGTTCGGACCACTGAGTGTGATCGTGGTGGTTCTGACGGTAGCGGTGATGACGACCGCCGTGGGCGCTCTGTTCGTCGTGATGATCGACGTTCTGTACGTGATGTGTCCCCCCATCGAGAGAGAGACAGGGAGAGAGAGGGGGAAAGAGAAAGGGGGAGAACTGACTATGTTTACAGCAGACGTAGAGATGATAGGGATCAATCCCATGAGTTGAGGAGGAGAGAGGATCGTCACAGTTTGGTCGATCGTAACCCGCAGTACAATGCAGAAGATACGAATCCGTTCCGTACTGGGAATGGATATGAACAGGAGGTACCGATACCTAAGAAGCGTGAGAGTCTTTATCCTGATTTATCCTGGTACACAGAATGCAGTAAGATTGATTAGGAAATAGGTCAAGCTCCGGTACACAGATGGGCTCACAGAGATAATAGACCCTATGTAGATATTGACATTTATTGGAGACATCGTAATATCCAAAGGGCCCGAGCATTGGTAGATACAGGAGCGGAGGCCACTCTTATTCATGGAAAATCGAAGAAGTTTACAGGTCAGCCTTTTACTATTACCGGATTAGGTGGAAAAGAAACCCCTGCAGTTCAAACTTTGCTTGAAATGAGAATAGGTAGAATTCCTAGAAAAGAGTATTCTGTACTAGTAGTGCCACTCCTAGAATTCATAATTGGGATTGATATTTTGAAAGGAATGACTTTGCACCTAGATGACGGATGTTACCAATTTGGAACAACGCATTATATATCGTCCAGACCTATACGGGTTGGTCGTTTAAGAATGCCCCCCATACAAGTTCCCCAGGCGACAAAAGTGGTTTGTCAGAAGCAGTATCGTATTCCAGGTGGTCATGAGGAGATTAGTACCACTATTCAGGAGTTGGTGGATGCAGGAGTCATAACTCCAGTTACTTCTGCTTGGAACAATCCTGTTTGGCCGGTGCGTAAGAGTGATAACTCTTGGCGCATGACCGTTGATTATCGAGAATTGAACAGACACACACCCTCTTTGACTGTTGCAGTACCGGATGTTATTACACTAATTGAGAGAATCCAAAAGCATCCAGGTACATGGTATGCGTCCATTGATATTGCTAATGCTTTCTTTTCGATTCCGATTGCCCCAGAGTGTCAGGAACAATTCAGTTTTACGTGGAACGGGCGTCAGATGACGTTTAGAAGTCTTCCCCAGGGATATGTGCATAGTCCTACGATATGTCACCGGCTGGTGGCAGAGCATTTGGCTGAGGTACCGGTTCATCCCCAGATTCAGATATTTCATTATATTGATGATGTTTTGATCCAAGGCGAAACACAAGAGGAAGTTCAGACCCAATTAGACAGAGTCATTGAGTGCCTGCGTGAGAAAGGTTGGGAAATCAACCCAGATAAATTGCAAGGTCCGTCCCAGGCTGTAAAATTTTTGGGTATTAATTGGCATGAAGGGCACCGTGAAGTGATCCCTCAGGTTAAACAGAAGATTCTTGATTTTGCAGTTCCTAGAAATAGGAAAGAAGCCCAGAGCTTCATTGGTCTGTTTGGCTTTTGGCGCCAGCATATTCCTCATTTGAGTCAAATATTGGCCCCCTTGTACCGGGTCACGCGTAAAAAGAATGCATTTGAATGGGATAAACCACAGCAAGATGCGTTTAGTCTGGCAAAAGAGGCAATTCAACATGCTCTGGATTTATGGCCTGTACGTGATGGTGACGTGGATTTGAATGTGTCTGTACAGGGCCTTTATGCAAATTGGAGTTTGTGGCAGAAACAAGGCAGGAGTAAAGTACCGTTAGGTTTTTGGACCAAAAAGTTACCTGATGCTGGTGAGCGTTACACACCCTTTGAGAAACAGTTACTTGCTTGTTATTGGGCTCTGGTGGATACCGAGCAATTGACTTTGGAACATGATATAGTTCTGTGTCCGGAAATTCCTATCATGCAGTGGGTTCTGAGTTCGCCGAAAACTCACCGAATTGGACACGCTCAAGAGGCGAGTGTGATTAAATGGAAATGGTACATACAAGACAGGGCACGTGTGGGCCCGAAAGGAGTTGCTTCTTTACATGAGCAGGTGGCGCGAGCGCTGTCGACTGAGACTGAGAGTGAATGTTCCGTACCTTTAGCACAGGAGTCTCCTGTCAAGTGGGGTAAGCCTTTTGATGATTTGTCCGCAGCGGAAAGAAACCATGTTTGGTTCACTGATGGTTCAGCGAGGTTTATAGGGATGACACGGCACTGGAAGGCGGTGTCCTATAATCCGATTACACACAAATTGTTGAGCACAACTGGCGAGGGTAAAAGCAGCCAATTTGCCCAGCTTTACGCTGTTTACCACGTTTTGAAACAAGAGTTACCTGGTACATGTCATATTTTCACCGATTCTTGGTCTACTGCCAATGGACTGGCTGTTTGGTTGCCAACTTGGCATTCCCATAATTGGAAGTTACACTCCAAAGAATTATGGGGAAAAGAGTTATGGCAAGAGATTTGGGAGATGCTCCCACAGAGTACTGTTACAATCTTCCATGTGGATGCTCACACCCCGATAGATTCTCTTGACAAATTTTTTCATAACATTGCAGATGAGAAGTCTAAAATTGCTGAGGCAGTGGTGGACAGGCAAGATTCTGATATTGCGGGATTGGCGAAATGGGCACACCAGAAGGCAGGACATTTCGGAGAGAAGGCCACTAGCAGGTGGGCTGCTGATCGAGGAATTTATATTCCCCTAGATCTAATTAAAAATGTTATTTTACACTGCCCTGTTTGTCAGCATATCAGACAGCGTAAGGTGCCCCAAATTGTTAAAGGTCATTTACATTGCGGGAAACTGCCCGCTCAAATTTGGCAGATTGACTACATTGGTCCACTTCCCATGAGTAGGAATTGTCAATATGTTTGCACTATTGTTGATACATACAGTGGCCTGCTGGTAGCCCTTCCCTGTAAGCAAGCTACCCAATTGAATACCATTAAAACATTAGAATTGATTATGATGTACTATGGTGTGCCATTCCAAATTCAATCTGATAATGCGTCCCATTTTCGTGGAAGATTTTTACAGGAATTCTGTGCGGAAAATAATATTCAATGGATATTCCATATACCCTACTACCCACAGGCCTCGGGCCTGGTGGAGAGATTGAATGGCCTGCTAAAGGACCAGCTGCGTAAGTTAACAGATGACAAGTATAAAAATTGGCGAGACTTTTTGCCCCAAGCACTATTGATTTTGAATAATCGTCCTTTTTTAAATGCTGAATCTCCACTTATGCGTTTGTTTCCCCCGAATGTTGAGGCTATGCCTAATGAAATCAGAGAAACTGTGATGTATTGGGAAATTACTCCCGGAGCTTTGGCTCCATGTAGAGCGACCCCAGGGTCGGCAGGTTTAGACTTGCATACTATGGATGACATTGTTATAAAAAGTAGAGATCGAGTCATCATAGAGACAGGTGTTGGTGTTCAGATACCACCTGGAAATTTCGGATTGATCGCCCCTAGATCGGGGCTGGCTGTAAAAGGCATTCAGGTGCTTGGAGGAATTATCGACAGTGATTATCAGGGAGAGATTAAGGTGCTCCTGCTGAATAGCAGTGAGGTTGACTTACTGATACATCGCACTGACCGAGTGGCTCAATTACTCATAATGCCTGTTTTCAGTGGTGTATTAATGAAAGGCACTGCTCCAACGTTGCTAACTGTACGTGGCCAGAAAGGTTTTGGCTCCACGGATAATCCTGGGGCCAGAGTTTGGGTGCAGTCGCCTAAGAATCCCCCTGAACAAGCAGAGGTCATTGCCACCGGTCAGGACAATACCATTTTGGTTATGAGACCAGGGAAAGATAGCTGGGAAGCGGTCCCGGCTGATAAATGTTATTTACGAGAATGATTAATGCCTGTATTTGGTTCTTTTTCAGATCATTCTTTGGATTGTTGCTGCAGGATGTGTCGGAACCGGACTGTTTTCGGACTGGTACGACGAGAAAGGAGGGATCCTATCAACCCGGGATGAACTGGGAACCCGAATGTTGCGTTCCTTCACTGCATGGGATTCATCATCGAACTTCTGGACCGCACTAGCTAAGAGGGTGACTGACGCCCCTCACTTCTGTTTGACACCGATGAGATCTGTACATGACATTCTGGCGACCTGTCTGGTTGCTGTCCCCGCCTCATTGGAAACTTTAATTCATATTTTTAATGTCTCGAAGGCCCGTCCCAATATTCTCCTGGGTGATTTTGCTACCCATGTATATTGCCCCCTATGTATTGAATTGCCGAACGAGCAAACCCCCATCCAGTCCCAAATACTTACTTATAATATCACACAAGGTGATTTGTGCTTCTTTCTTACGTGTAATCCTAGTGCGATCTCTGAATGTCTGCGCCTAAAACTAAAAGGCGCCACTTCGTTTACAGCTCACGAACGGACTTTGTGCTTTCAAAGGACACCGACCACATGTGTTTCAGTTCAGAACAATATGACTTGTAATAGTTTGGTAGTTACCCCCAGTCACTATCGCACGATGTTACTACCTGCCGGATGGCTTTTCTCCTGTGGTAATACTTCCTGGCCATTTGTCCCTGCAAACATTTCCGGAGGCCCTTGTGCCATTACGAGACTCAGTTTGTTGATGTTCGCATCACATCCGAATGCCAACTCTCGTGTGCTTCGAGATACTGTAATGTTACAGGAGGATTGTGACCCATCTTTGCATTTATATTCCAAGTCTGAATACCTTAGCTTAGCTGTTTCAATTATTGGTGTTCCTGCTTTGGCGGTTTATAATGCCAAATCTATTGGGAAAATGGCCTGCTGGATGGTGAAATCTATTAATCATACTTCTACAATTTTGTCTGACATGCTATTAGACTCCCAGGGTGAACGTAGGGCCATTTTGCAAAATAGAGCAGCCATTGATTATCTTTTACTTAAACATGGACATGATTGCTCGGACTTCGAAGGTCTCTGTTGTTTTAACTTGTCTGACCATACACAATCCATTCGTGCTCACATCGACAAGTTGCGTGACTTAACAGAAGTAGTTAGAAAACACATTGACCAGGGCTGGTTTGACTGGCTCTTTAATTGGTTTCCCGATATACACATGCTACGCCAAACATTAGGTGGTATTTTGATTGCTGTTGCTGTTTTGATTTCTATCTGTTGCTTTATTCAGTGTATTCCTTCACTACTTCAATTCTGCACACTTGGTACTAGACATAGATCAGTTAGCTTTGTTTCATATTATTCTTCCACAGATGTTAGCTCCATTTAATGAATGTATAATAGACTGAAGTCAAGGGTGAAATGTACTGCTCGATTTTTCCGGTCTTATTGTGTTGAAGGGTGATTTAGGTGACTTCAGTCTCTTTCCATTCAAGTCTAAGGGTTAGAGTAGTGTATAGAGCCTATTTATTAGGCACTTCGACATGATCCTGTGTTCTTCCCCATAGATCAGGGTTTGCATACATATCCTAGGGGATAGATTCGTTAGCATTAGAGGTAATCTGTTCTGTAGTGAGGGTATTTCATGGAGCCGTGCTGAATTCAGGCCTGGTAGGCCTTAAACGGGAGAGACTCCATCTTTCCTCCTGCTCTGGCAGCTTGGGATGTTTCTAGGTCATAGGCAGTGTTTTAGTTAGGAGGTGTTATTCGCTTGGAGAGAACCGGTTCAGGCCGGCCCTTATCGAAGGATTGTATTTTTCTTCATGCCGAAGACACTACATCAGGCCGGCCGGCTGGGAACGTGTCCTTGGCACGGGGAGGTACAAGAATTTGGTGGGCGGCAGGTTACGGGCTGGAATTTTCCAGGAGGAAATGCACATCTATATTAGTGAAAGTTTGAGGCAGATACTGGCACTTGCTTTTAGGCCATAGGCGGCACCTGGCCGTTAGCAGTAAAGCTACTACGTATTCCAGGGAAGACAGATGACAAACTTGAAGGTGGAGAAAAACCGAGAAACAGATATTCCAAAGAGAAGAGAGTAGCCGATAAGGAAGAGGTCCCAGTGACTCGGAGAGGGAGACGGGAGTAAACCCGTGATTGTGTGACTTCCAGGCGAAGCCGAGGCGCAGACGAGAAGGGAACCTAGATGACCATTGAGTGCAGGCTACATACGACCAAGGTGATGTCAACCCCTTACTATTAGAGTATACAACTTAATCTTTCACTTTTCTTTGCAGGTTATGTGATATGTATTATGTTCCGTGAGTGTGCATGTAATAACTGAATAAAGTATTAAAGCAATATGTGCTACGTGTTCTTGTGTAAGAGGGTAACCTATTCTTCTAGTCAGCTGTGACCTGACATGAACAGATGTTAATCCTGATCAGGTAGGTGGTAACTGAATAAGGGAGAAAGGAGCACCTCGAACTGGGGAACAAGTTGTGCTCAACTAGCTGTCGTTGTGTGATCTGATATATAGTCCCGTGTTGTATGTCGTGGTAATTATAGGATGAACTCGTGCTAAGGCTGCCGTCTGGGCAGGAAGTCCTGGGTCCGTTTGGGACCGCGAGGCTGTGGCTGCCGTCTGGGCAGGAAGTCCTGGGTCCGTTTGGGACCGCGAGGCTGTGGCTGCCGTCTGGGCAGGAAGTCCTGGGTCGGTTTGGGACCGCGAGGCTGTGGCTGCCGTCTGGGCAGGAAGTCCTGGGTCCGTTTGGGACCGCGAGGCTGTGGCTGCCGTCTGGGCAGGAAGTCCTGGGTCCGTTTGGGACCGTGAGGCTGTGACTGCCGTCTGGGCAGGAAGTCCTGGGTCCGTTTGGGACCGCGAGGCTGTGGCTGCTGTCTGGGCAGGAAGTCCTGGGTCCGTTTGGGACCGCGAGGCTGTGACTCGTAGGTCTTGATATATATATATAGTAGGAATTCCCTGTCCTTAGGTGGTACATATATGTGGTTATTTAGGTGTGAATAGGCTCTAGGGAGGGGGGTAACGTTCTGGTTTGGGTTAGAGAGGCTCTGTTGAGCAGGTTCTATCTGATCCGAAAACCCAAGCAGAACATGTGCTCAGCAACTTTAGGCCGATTTCACTTCTGCCTGCTCCTGCTAAGCTCTAGGAGAAGTTAGTAAATTCACCAACTTTCATCCTTTGTCGAAGCAAACGGTCTGCTTCATGACACCCAATCACGCTTTCGTGCTAGATACAGCACAGAAACTGCCTTATTGGAAGTGTCACAGTCCATAAAAGAATCCCTGGATGGAGGGACCTCTGCATGGCAGCGTTCGACACGGTGGCAAACTCCACATTGTTGAGAAAACTTAACGACACGGGTTGCGGGGCACAGTTTTATCCTGGATCCAGTCTTTCTTGGAAGAGCGCTCATAGCAGGTCTTCCTCCATCCTTTCTATTCCACCCCAAACCGCTAGGCTGTGGGGTACCTATGAGCTCGGCACTCAGTCTGCTGCTTTTCAATATCTACCTGGCCCCTTTGGCCATGCTTATTGAAAACCACGGAGTAAAGCTAGTCTCCTGTACAAATGACACGCCAATGTTGTTCTGATCATTCAGACATGGGATTTCCTTAATTTAAAGAGTACCTAAAAGACATTGCCAACTGGATGGATTCAATTTTTTAAAACTGAGCACGGATAAAGCTGAAGTCCTCTTTTTAAGCCAGAAACTCCTCCCAATCTAACCTCTGGTGGCTGGCTGAAATGAATCCTCCTCTGGTGCTGGCGTTCACTGTGAGGAATCTTGGCATTCTGTTCGACTCTGACCTCTCTTTTGGAGCCCAGATTAAGCAGACCTTGTCAATCTGCTTTCTGAAGCTTAAATCAGTCAGGAAACTGTTACATCTGCTTCCGGAAGAGACCCGCAAAGCAGTGATTCATTCCCTTGTGATATCTTGCTTGGATTATGCCAACAGCCTCTATCTGAATCTTCCTCCTTTTTTGATTCATCAATTACAGATCATACAGAAGGCTATTGGGCAGGTCCATGTCTGTTATCACATTTCGTCACACCTAAAGCAGCTACAATGGCTGCCTGTGGCAAAAAGGATTGAATTTAAGGTCCTCACATTGGCCTTTAGAGCCTTGGAGGACAAAGGTCCCCGTTATCTGAGAAATAGACTTGCCTGGTACCAACAAGAGATCCTTAAGATCTAATCACCTCTGACGTATGCGAAGCCCCAGGTTTGCGTAAGTCCGTCAGGGAGGTAGGTCGTTTCCGGTACTGACAGCAAAACTTTGGAACTCCCTGCCAATTAATCTTCACTTGGCTAAGTCCGAGCCATGCTTCAGGGAAGAATTAAAAACCTGGCTCTTTCATGAAAATTAGACTTGATATTCTGGCCACAGTCTTAGTCTCTGCTTTTGAGCACTGAGACAATTCTGCTGAAGCAGCTGAGCGCTTTACAAATGCCTTTGCTTGACTGATTGATCGATTAATAGAGCTCTTTTCTGTGATATAACATTTCCCCTCTTTTACTACAGTTTAAATTGTGGACTGCCTAAGGACCAGACTGCACTCCTGATCACTTACACAGATAGGGGGATTTGCCTTCAGCTGCTTGTTGAAATTGCAATCAACCTCTGGGTGACCTAGAACATTTACTGTTTTACTGCAGGTAAATTCACCCTTTTTGGAAAGACAGTGAAACCACATTATCTAATAATAATAATGTCAACCTGTTCTTAATTCAATTAGTCTCTTTGGTCAGACATGCTTGTTCTGATACACATTTGATTAACTTTCATGAGAATGCTTTCATTGGACTGCTTTCTTATTTACATTCTGCTAATTATAGGTATTAAAACTATACTTTCCATCTGGAAGAATTACAATAACATTTAGCATGACATCTCCTTGCATTGCATTTAAAGATCTAGTTATTTCTGCTCCATTGTTTTTTGGTCCAGGCTTATACATAGTGGGAAAACTATTGGAACTATTTACCACCCAGTTTTATTATGGTGTTTTTACATAGACAATTTAGATTAAAAAAATAGATCATACATCCAGTATTGTGTGATGCATGCTTAGGCATTGTAAAGATTTTGGGGTGCTTAAAGGAAATATGTGTAAGGTACCAATCGATTTCAGAACACACATATAGCCATATCAGCTAGTCAGATGCAGTTCTGGTGCAGGTATTTGTTCCATAATGTGACCTCTGTGGACCTTTAATGCTGTAGGTGCCACATGTGTAAGGTAAAGAAAAATTTTTAAATATCTTTTATCTTTTTTCATTTTCATAAAAAATATTCTATGAAATGTATCAGAGTCCTATACTCTCCCTATATGAAAGTAGGATTGTTGGAACTGAAATAGATGGAGTGGGTTCTCCCAAAATGTTTACCTTCCATCCTCCTTCTAACCAGTGGTTCTTAATGCTTGTGCTTTCTCCTTTGAACATAGTGGAAGTGACTTACACCCAATTGGCACATTTAATTTACTCGTAAATCCCAAGTACTGTGATTATACTTGTACCAGGGCTTGTATATGAAATGCTACTAGGGGACCTTCAGCACTGAACATGCCACCTATTTAAATAGCCTTTTAAACATGTCTCAGACATGCCATTGCAGCCTGTGTGTGCGGTTTTAATCTACCATTTGGACCTTGCAAAATAAAGGACCTGACTTAGATCTTGGCGGACAGGTTACTCTGGCACAATGGTGACGGATATCACGGCTGCCGAAATTTAAATCCCATAGGATACAATGGCAGCCAAGATCTGAATCATCCCCAAAATCTTTTACCAGACATAAATCTTTCTTTTTAATACATATAAGTTATCCATAGGGTAGGACCTAAAAAGCCCATAGGGCAGGGGGCAGTGTATTTAAAATGTTGGTCATATACTTTTACGTGTACATGTCCTCGTAGTGAAAACACATTTTTCGCAACTGAAAGGCCTACCTCTGCCGTAGAATTGTGTTGCCTCATTATATTTAATAAGTGATAACTTTCAATTGTGAGCAGTTAGGAATGTCTGGTTTGGTGTATAAAGAATTGTATTTTAAAACCCACTTTAATGAAAAAATTGGTTTTTAAGACACAAGCATGAAAATGCTACTTTTAGAAACGTTGGTGGTTTCTTGTCCTATTACCATTTGGTGCCTGCAGCCTGTATCCTGGGTCACATTACTAGTTGTAGCTGGCAGCTGGACCATGTATACTGCTCCCAGACAATAAGACAAAGGGGAATAGGTGGACCATCTCTGACTTGATAAGGGGGAGGAGCTGTCACCTATCATACTTGCGTATAACAAAGGCTCCACAAGAACACTCTCACAAAGGGTTTTGCACTAGTCTTTTGTGACCCCAGCCATGGCAGGGAGGAAGGAAATTCCAAGCAGTTCCGGGGGTGCAAACTTCCAGAACCTTCTTCTACTTCAAAGTGGGCAACAGGTATAAATAATGGACGCACAGTTCCAACTCTTTAGAACACCTCTGGACCTTTGGAAGACTCTGTGCTGCTCTGCAGGAAGGACTGCCACTCTTTTGCTCTGCTGCACTGCTGCCTGAGTGAAAGGACTGTACCTGCACCAGAGTGACTCCAAGGGCTAGTCGACTGGCCTCCTGATCAGAGCCTCAGGGACAGAAAAGGCTCCAACCACCTTAAGTCCAGCACCTGGACTCTACTTGCTGTGAGTCCTACCCCCCAAGCGGTGCCACACCTGTCCTGGACCCTTGGACGCTAGTCTGAAGGTGCTCTGCCAGCCCAGCTGTGGTCCTGTTGGCAGTACCAACACAGAGCAACACAGCTATTGCAGCTGCACTTCAGAACCACAGCAGCACAACACCCCCCCGACTCTGGACCTCGCATCACAGTCAGCAGTCTCCTCGGAACTGTCACTGCACGAAGCATCCTGGATGCGGGCTTTCACATCAAAAGCCCCTCAATGACAGCATCCTCGACGATGATGCAGGGCTCCGCATTGCTGCCCCGCAGCTTTTTTGGAATCACTGGTGCATGATGTATATTTAACACTGGACTTTGCATCACAAGCCCCTCATTGACTGCATCCTCAATGATGACGTACAACTCTGCATAGCAGCCTTGCAGCTCCTCTGATCATTCACTACGTGACACAACCCCAACACAGGATCTCACAACGCTACAAAACAAGGATTTAATGTACTTTGTTCAGCAGGCATAACTTGGTCCCTGTATCTGGCCCACTCTCCATTGCGATCGACCTGAACTTCAAACTTTATCCCAGTCCAAAGCACCCAGATAACCACATTGGGCACTTTGTGCTTCCAGGAACTATTTTTACTTAAAACTTTGAATTTTGGTTATCTTCAGTTCTACATATTGGATTTTTGCTGTGTTGGTGTCAAATCATTTATAAAATTGTAGCCTATGTTTTTAAATTGGTGTTGGATTTTTCTTATGTTGTGTTTTCACTTTATTACTGTTTGGAGTGCTGCATAAATACTTTACACTTTGCCTCTAAGTTATATGCCATGCTACCAGAGGGTTGAACACAGGTTAATTTCGGGTGTGCTTATATCTCACCCTAACAGGATTTGTAGTTTCTGCTTGCAAATGGTTCCCCCCCTTCAACCAGTAACTCCATTTTCTACAGGGATATTATTTTTCCCACACTTTCTGCAGCACTTACTCCTGGATGATTATGATGTAGGCCTAGAAGTGCAAAAATGTTTGGAAAAATGATAGCATGTTTGTAAATGCCTGCAATAATATGAATATTTGGTGATCATATTATTTGCATTGCCTTTTTCTTATGGCTACTCTCCCTCAGGGCCAGTGCTATGGAAATGCCACACTGAACAGCTGGCAGTGAGAATACTCCATGTTGCAAAACATTGGTTTGGCAAAATTTGTGTTACTCAGATGAAAGGGAGCACATACACCTCAAAATATGACTTTGGTTGGGGCCATACAAATTATTGCATGGGAGCAGCTCTCATACTTTCCTTCCACATTGCTTCCACCTTTCTATTTGCTGCTTCAAAATGAGTAAGTTATGCATATTTTGCTCCTCCATTTCAGTAATGTTTCTGGCATTATGAATTAGAACATAGTCATGCATGCTTTTTAGGTCTGGCATGAGACAGCTTTAGCTGTTTCACCAACCTCATATAATAAACAAAATCATATATAAAAAATGCATATGTATATGCTGTTAGGATTGAAAGTTCCCATTCCTGCAATGCACTCGTTTCATGCTATTTTAGGTTAGCAGTGTGTGGCTAAAAATACACAACATATGTATTCACATTATGCATCCCACTGAGTTATCACTGTAACGTGCAAGCTTTAGTAAGCGAGTGTGACTCCATTTTGTATTTCGTAATCCCTATTATGCTGCTTAGGCTGTAACTGAACTAGGCCTTATTATTCGCATTGCTTGCCTCAGCAGAACACTGTATTTCGTTATTATTTTCTCTTCTGTTCAAGGCTGTTTCCCGATTTACTAATGAATAGGCCATTCTGCCCTCGCATACCTACCCGAGTGTGAAGTTCTGCTCCCACGTTAGGAGACGCTGAGACTCAGCACGGTAACCTTGAATTACAGATAGCATGTACCCCTCTTGCAGGTGGTAGCCCATCCTTCTGTGCCTCCTTTGTTCAAGTTCAGCCCAAGCTGGTAACTTTCCACTGTGGGCATAGTTGGAGGTTTCTGGGAGGAAGGATTATGTGTTGTGGGCTGTTGGGGGGTCAGTCCCTCGGCAGACTTCTAAGGGTGCAGGTCAGATGGGACTCCTCTGCAGAGTATTGGTAATAAAATCTTGGTTGTATTGTCTACTGTCTGACCGACTCTTCATTCTTGGGAAGGCATAGCAGGTGGTTGTAAGTACCCCAGGTGGCCCCTAAGTGCCACTTACTTCAGTTGGCGCCCAAACAGGGACCCCGCAAGGTGACCCAACTCACCCGCAATTGGGTTGCAGGGGCGGGGTTTCGTCTGGTCGGTCGGGCAGATCGGGGTACCCCACACGATCGAGCTTGGTTCTTGCAGCTGCCCCGCCTGTCTGATCAGGCGACTCCTAGTCTAGTGGTCACCGACTGGAGTCCTGACAAGGGGCAACCTTGGAGTTGACCGTTTGGTCAGAAGAGTCGGTAGTGGAAATAACTTGACTCGACCTGTATGCACCAGGTGAGTGATTTGATTCTTGGAAAAATGGCACCATTCTTGAACGGCACGAGCCTGCGGGCTGTGTCTTGCTACAGTCTCCGGACTGTCTTGGAGCAGTTTTCGGACTGCCTTGCTTGAACCGCACGAGCCATCGGGCTGTGTCTTGGTACAGTCTCCAGACTGTCTTCTTGAACTAGGTACCGTCTCCGGACTGTCTTCCTGAACTTGGTTCAGTCTCTGGACTGTCTTCTTGAACTTGGTACAGTCTCCGGACTGTCTTATTGAACTTGGTACAGTCCGGACTGTAGGGAGCGGTTTTCAGACCATTTCGGTTCGGTTCTCAAACTATTTTTTATTATTTATCTTTTCTTTATTACTGTTGTTGGTGTTATATCTGTCTGTTGGGGACAGCACATGTCTCTTATATTAAGATGCCTTGTCTAAGTAAACTGGGGTGTTTTGGATGTTGGTGTTGTTCTACTGAGGCTCGATTGGAAGAGAGCCAGCCTGCGCCTCCGGAGGGTACCCCAAATTTTGATGTATACGTCAAGCATGGTATTGGCCCTATTATGTTTAGCACATTGTGGAATAAATACACCAGGGACAATGCTGAATTACAATGGCCACTTACTTGCTTGTTTGATGAACAAAAATTGAATTTCTTGCAGGACAAATTGTTCGCCAAAAAGAGCAGGCAGTCAATGGTTGATTCTCTAAGAGTATGGCAGAAGGAAGCAAAGCAACAGTGTATGAGAGCAGAGATAGAGGCCCGGAAGAGACAGACACAAACTATAACACAGAAAGCAGTGGCCTATGAAAGGGAAAAGATATAGAAAGGCATAGAATGTGCAGATAGAAAGTTTTGGTTGCAGACTGATAAATGCGATGTTACTAGAGAGGAAGGTGATGTTTTTGTTGAAGAGCTATTTGATTCTCGCCCTCCTCCACCTTACGCTCCTCAGCAAATATACCCACAGGTTCCAACATCTCAGACCCCAGCCCCTGGTGCCGGTCTCCCGAGTATTTCTGCTTCTAGACAAACTGCTTCGGCCCCAGTCCCGCCTGCTTCCTCTCTGCTCACTCCAGTAACAGGGGCGGGAGCCATTAGCTCTCCTGTTCTGTCTACTGACTCGACATCTGCCGCTACACCCCCTTTCACTCCTACAACACCGTCTTCTTTCATGATGATTCCTGTCTCTTCGTCTGCTCTTTCTCCCTCGAGTATGACACCCAAAGCATTGTGGAATGGTGAGACCCCTGTACGAGGGATTCATGAAGGGAATTGAGTGGCAGCACAAGACTGCATGGAGAAAGTGTTGGTGAGTTCTGTTGTGGGTGATGAGGAAAAGCAAATGGTGGAGAATCAAGCAGCTTAGTGGGCCCGGAATGCAATCTATAGTGTGGAAGATGTGTGGAGTGTGATGAAAGATTATGAGCCCTTCATACAGCATCATGCTCTTAAGCACATGTCGGCCGCGCTAATAGGACTGTGGGAGCAGTGTTTTCAGGGTGTTGCACCGCAGATCATCTATGACAAACGGGACAGGGCATATGCTACAGGTATGGATCCCAATAATTATTTTAGCCATGTAACGACATTGGTGGGTTACAGGGGCAGATTGCTCCAAAAGATTCTGACGATGTTGACTCAGTGCCCAATGAGGGATGTCCAGCCCATTTACCATCCTGAAATACCAGAACCGTGCAAACACTGTAATTAGGCCACGAGGCGATGCTCTGTTTCAGGAACAGAGGATCTATACTCCTTGGAAGAGGAGTGAGGTAATATCCCTTAAAGGTCAGTTGCCCGACCCTCGGAAAAACCCAACAGCCTACTACAAAAACTTGACAGAGGCGGCCTGCTCCACGGTGATGACATTAGCTGATATTGAGTTGTTCTTTGGCCTGTTGGTACCAGTGGATATATGGAGGCAAGTGCATACACAGGATCATGTAGTGGAATTGGAAGGAACATGGGATCAGACCAGGGCATGGGATAAGGAACGCAAGCCCGGCGACAAGCCAAAGGTGGAGTTATTGGCTTTACCGGTTCTCATTATCACATATATGCATTCCCTTATCCCGCCGAGATGGGTGGATTGGGACAAGTTGACTGCATGTCGTCAGAAGGACGAGAGTCTGTCTGATTCCTTTCCCAGGTTTGAAGGGGTATTTCTCGACTTTAGTGGTCAGGACCTGTCTTTGGAAGGTGGTGTCCGGTTGTTTGTCAGCAGATTCGTTAATAACTTGCTTCCTGAGATTGTGACTATGTTACAGGCTTCAGAAAGTACTTGGAGCACCTCCTCCCCGTCGGTAACACTGAGTATGGCACAGTACTACGAGCATAGAGAGAATGAAGAAAAGGAAAAAGTGGAGAAAAAGTCAAAAGAGTTGAAAACGAGGGTGTTGATGCAGCAAGTTGTGAGAGGAAGTGGAAGAGGAAGAGGTTTGAGTTTGGCCCAGCGGCTGCCCCGGTCTAACAGGGGTGG
The DNA here is from genome assembly GCF_964204655.1 of Triturus cristatus. Classification (NCBI taxonomy): domain Eukaryota; kingdom Metazoa; phylum Chordata; class Amphibia; order Caudata; family Salamandridae; genus Triturus; species Triturus cristatus. Next base: position 255,738,217 of record NC_140593.1, on the reverse strand, counting down.
TACTTCGAGTGCACCCATTGAGCTCAACCAATGTGCATATTGCAAGCTGGAGGGACATTGGCAGAATGAGTGCCCAGAGTTATTGGAGAAAGGAGAGGCCCCGAGAGGTCGGGGTTTAGAGGACATGGAAGAGGAGGAGGAGGCTATGAGAAAATGCGATCAGAGAATACATCGTCTAATAGACAGAGGGCAACTATTTTGACGACTCCCGAGGAAGGCAGCACTATCATGATGACTGACATGGACAAAGTGATGTTGATGTCTCACAGCTAGGATAGCCAGGGACGAGGCAAGGGACCAGTTCCGGTGCCTGTAGATCAGCGCAGACCCTATGTCACTGCGGATTTACAAGGTACGACAGAGACATTTTTAGTTGATACAGGGGCTATGAATAGCTCTGTTTCCTGTTCACTGGTCCCGGGGGCAGGTTTGTCTGGCCAAAACAATGTTTTGGTGGGTTTCTCAGGTGTGCCGGTTGTTAGCCCCATTTCCAAGCCCCTTCCTCTCACTATTGGCCCCTTTACGGATTATTCACCATTTTTATTAACATCAAATAGAGGGGAAAATGTGTTGGGATTGGATTTGTTAAAAAGGTTGCATGCGACAATTTTTTGTTCTCCAGATGGCGTTTACAGGACTATTGGACCGCAAGTGGACTGTGCCAAGCAATGCCTCACAAAGGATGCCCCCCTCACCGCTGAGTTTAAAGATGTGCCACGTACACTGTAGCTTACAGGAGACATGGATGTGGGGTTACTCCAGACCCCACCGATCCCTCAACAGATTAAGGACAATGCTGTATTGCCACGTATTCCCCAGTACAAGATATCCCAAGCAGGAGAAAAGGCCTTATTGCAAATAATACAGAAGTCTGGTGTGGTTGAGGAGACAGTGGCGAATGTGTGTAATAGCCCTATTCTTCCCATTCTTAAAAAGACACCCTTGGATTCTTCCGATGCCCACCCAGATGTTTACCACTTTGTAATTGACCGTAGAGAGGTTAATAAAATAGTGGTTCCCCAGTACCCTGTGGTTCCAGACATTACCACGATCTTGACAATGATTTCCCCGTCAGCAAAATTATTTTCTGTGATGGATTTGAAGAATGAATTAGGTATAAATGGCCGCACACTGCTCGTCATACCAGCAAGTTGCCCCATGGAACTATGGGCGATGTAGTAGCGACGGCGAGTACGCCTATGCTACGAAGTGTAAGAAATAAGTATGTGTCGCATTAGCCATCCCTGGACACGTGTTTTGAGGTAGTTGCCTCTCGTCAGCAGGGAGTAGGTAAGTGTAGAGAGTTGCCGTGTAGACTGCCTGCAATTAAAAATAGGTAAAGTACCTTTCAAGGCGCGCAGGTGCCGGTCAAAGATTCGTCAGTCCGGTAGCTCAGGAGAGCCGTAATGAATTAGGTATAAATGGCCGCACACTGCTCGTCATACCAGCAAGTTGCCCCGTGGAACTATGGGCGATGTAGTAGCGACGGCGAGTACGCCTATGCTACGAAGTGTAAGAAATAAGTATGTGTCGCATTAGCCATCCCTGGACACGTGTTTCGAGGTAGTTGCCTCTCGTCAGCAGGGAGTAGGTAAGTGTAGAGGGGTGCCGTGTAGACTGCCTGCAATTAAAAATAGGTAAAGTACCTTTCAAGGCGCGCAGGTGCCGGTCAAAGACTCGTCAGTCCGGTAGCTCAGGAGAGCCGTAATGAATTAGGTATAAATGGCCGCACACTGCTCGTCATACCAGCAAGTTGCCCCATGGAACTATGGGCGATGTAGTAGCGACGGCGAGTACGCCTATGCTACGAAGTGTAAGAAATAAGTATGTGTCGCATTAGCCATCCCTGGACACGTGTTTCGAGGTAGTTGCCTCTCATCAGCAGGGAGTGGGTAAGTGTAGAGGGGTGCCGTGTAGACTGCCTGCAATTAAAAATAGGTAAAGTATCTTTCAAGGCGCGCAGGTGCCGGTCAAAGACTCGTCAGTCCGGTAGCTCAGGAGAGCCGTAATAAATTAGGTATAAATGACCGCACACTGCTCGTCATACCAGCAAGTTGCCCCATGGAACTATGGGCGATGTAGTAGCGACGGCGAGTACGCCTATGCTACGAAGTGTAAGAAATAAGTATGTGGCGCATTAGCCATCCCTGGACACGTGTTTCGAGGTAGTTGCCTCTCGTCAGCAGGGAGTAGGTAAGTGTAGAGGGGTGCCGTGTAGACTGCCTGCAATTAAAAATAGGTAAAGTACCTTTCAAGGCGCGCAGGTGCCGGTCAAAGACTCGTCAGTCCGGTAGCTCAGGAGAGACTTAATGAATTAGGTATAAATGGCCGCACACTGCTCGTCATACCAGGCAGTTGCCCCATGGAACTATGGGCGATGTAGTAGCGACGGCGAGTACGCCTATGCTACGAAGTGTAAGAAATAAGTATGTGTCGCATTAGCCATCCCTGGACACGTGTTTCGAGGTAGTTGCCTCTCGTCAGCAGGGAGTAGGTAAGTGTAGAGGGGTGCCGTGTAGACTGCCTGCAATTAAAAATAGGTAAAGTACCTTTCAAGGCGCGCAGGTGCCGGTCAAAGACTCGTCAGTCCGGTAGCTCAGGAGAGCCGTAATGAATTAGGTATAAATGGCCGCACACTGCTCGTCATACCAGCAAGTTGCCCCATGGAACTATGGGTGATGTAGTAGCGACGGCGAGTACGCCTATGCTACGAAGTGTAAGAAATAAGTATGTGTCGCATTAGCCATCCCTGGACACGTGTTTCGAGGTAGTTGCCTCTCGTCAGCAGGGAGTAGGTAAGAGTAGAGGGGTGCCGTGTAGACTGCCTGCAATTAAAAATAGGTAAAGTACCTTTCAAGGCGCGCAGGTGCCGGTCAAAGACTCGTCAGTCCGGTAGCTCAGGAGAGCCGTAATGAATTAGGTATAAATGGCCGCACACTGCTCGTCATACCAGCAAGTTGCCCCATGGAACTATGGGCGATGTAGTAGCGACGGCGAGTACGCCTATGCTACGAAGTGTAAGAAATAAGTATGTGTCGCATTAGCCATCCCTGGACACGTGTTTCGAGGTAGTTGCCTCTCGTCAGCAGGGAGTAGGTAAGTGTAGAGGGGTGTCGTGTAGACTGCCTGCAATTAAAAATAGGTAAAGTACCTTTCAAGGCGGGCAGGTGCCGGTCAAAAACTCGTCAGTCCGGTAGCTCAGGAGAGCCGTAATGAATTAGGTATAAATGGCCGCACACTGCTCGTCATACCAGCAAGTTGCCCCATGGAACTATGGGCGATGTAGTAGCGACGGCGAGTACGCCTATGCTACGAAGTGTAAGAAATAAGTATGTGTCGCAGTAGCCATCCCTGGACACGTGTTTCGAGGTAGTTGCCTCTCGTCAGCAGGGAGTAGGTAAGTGTAGAGGGGTGCCGTGTAGACTGCCTGCAATTAAAAATAGGTAAAGTACCTTTCAAGGCGCGCAGGTGCCGGTCAAAGACTCGTCAGTCCGGTAGCTCAGGAGAGCCGTAATGAATTAGGTATAAATGGCCGCACACTGCTCATCATACCAGCAAGTTGCCCCATGGAACTATGGGCGATGTAGTAGCGACGGCGAGTACGCCTATGCTACGAAGTGTAAGAAATAAGTATGTGTCGCATTAGCCATCCCTGGACACGTGTTTCGAGGTAGTTGCCTCTCGTCAGCAGGGAGTAGGTAAGTGTAGAGGGGTGTCGTGTAGACTGCCTGCAATTAAAAATAGGTAAAGTACCTTTCAAGGCGGGCAGGTGCCGGTCAAAAACTCGTCAGTCCGGTAGCTCAGGAGAGCCGTAATGAATTAGGTATAAATGGCCGCACACTGCTCGTCATACCAGCAAGTTGCCCCATGGAACTATGGGCGATGTAGTAGCGACGGAGAGTACGCCTATGCTACGAAGTGTAAGAAATAAGTATGTGTCACAGTAGCCATCCCTGGACACGTGTTTCGAGGTAGTTGCCTCTCGTCAGCAGGGAGTAGGTAAGTGTAGAGGGGTGCCGTGTAGACTGCCTGCAATTAAAAATAGGTAAAGTACCTTTCAAGGCGCGCAGGTGCCGGTCAAAGACTCGTCAGTCCGGTAGCTCAGGAGAGCCGTAATGAATTAGATATAAATGGCCGCACACTGCTCATCATACCAGCAAGTTGCCCCATGGAACTATGGGCGATGTAGTAGCGACGGCGAGTACGCCTATGCTACGAAGTGTAAGAAATAAGTATGTGTCGCATTAGCCATCCCTGGACACGTGTTTCGAGGTAGTTGCCTCTCATCAGCAGGGAGTGGGTAAGTGTAGAGGGGTGCCGTGTAGACTGCCTGCAATTAAAAATAGGTAAAGTACCTTTCAAGGCGCGCAGGTGCCGGTCAAAGACTCGTCAGTCCGGTAGCTCAGGAGAGCCGTAATGAATTAGGTATAAATGGCCGCACACTGCTCGTCATACCAGGCAGTTGCCCCATGGAACTATGGGCGATGTAGTAGCGACGGCGAGTACGCCTATGCTACGAAGTGTAAGAAATAAGTATGTGTCGCATTAGCCATCCCTGGACACGTGTTTCGAGGTAGTTGCCTCTCGTCAGCAGGGAGTAGGTAAGTGTAGAGGGGTGCCGTGTAGACTGCCTGCAATTAAAAATAGGTAAAGTACCTTTCAAGGCGCGCAGGTGCCGGTCAAAGACTCGTCAGTCCGGTAGCTCAGGAGAGCCGTAATGAATTAGGTATAAATGGCCGCACACTGCTCGTCATACCAGCAAGTTGCCCCATGGAACTATGGGCGATGTAGTAGCGACGGCGAGTACGCCTATGCTACGAAGTGTAAGAAATAAGTATGTGTCGCATTAGCCATCCCTGGACACGTGTTTCGAGGTAGTTGCCTCTCGTCAGCAGGGAGTAGGTAAGAGTAGAGGGGTGCCGTGTAGACTGCCTGCAATTAAAAATAGGTAAAGTACCTTTCAAGGCGCGCAGGTGCCGGTCAAAGACTCGTCAGTCCGGTAGCTCAGGAGAGCCGTAATGAATTAGGTATAAATGGCCGCACACTGCTCGTCATACCAGCAAGTTGCCCCATGGAACTATGGGCGATGTAGTAGCGACGGCGAGTACGCCTATGCTACGAAGTGTAAGAAATAAGTATGTGTCGCATTAGCCATCCCTGGACACGTGTTTCGAGGTAGTTGCCTCTCGTCAGCAGGGAGTAGGTAAGTGTAGAGGGGTGTCGTGTAGACTGCCTGCAATTAAAAATAGGTAAAGTACCTTTCAAGGCGGGCAGGTGCCGGTCAAAAACTCGTCAGTCCGGTAGCTCAGGAGAGCCGTAATGAATTAGGTATAAATGGCCGCACACTGCTCGTCATACCAGCAAGTTGCCCCATGGAACTATGGGCGATGTAGTAGCGACGGAGAGTACGCCTATGCTACGAAGTGTAAGAAATAAGTATGTGTCGCAGTAGCCATCCCTGGACACGTGTTTCGAGGTAGTTGCCTCTCGTCAGCAGGGAGTAGGTAAGTGTAGAGGGGTGCCGTGTAGACTGCCTGCAATTAAAAATAGGTAAAGTACCTTTCAAGGCGCGCAGGTGCCGGTCAAAGACTCGTCAGTCCGGTAGCTCAGGAGAGCCGTAATGAATTAGGTATAAATGGCCGCACACTGCTCGTCATACCAGCAAGTTGCCCCATGGAACTATGGGCGATGTAGTAGCGACGGCGAGTACGCCTATGCTACGAAGTGTAAGAAATAAGTATGTGTCGCATTAGCCATCCCTGGACACGTGTTTCGAGGTAGTTGCCTCTCGTCAGCAGGGAGTAGGTAAGTGTAGAGGGGTGTCGTGTAGACTGCCTGCAATTAAAAATAGGTAAAGTACCTTTCAAGGCGGGCAGGTGCCGGTCAAAAACTCGTCAGTCCGGTAGCTCAGGAGAGCCGTAATGAATTAGGTATAAATGGCCGCACACTGCTCGTCATACCAGCAAGTTGCCCCATGGAACTATGGGCGATGTAGTAGCGACGGAGAGTACGCCTATGCTACGAAGTGTAAGAAATAAGTATGTGTCGCAGTAGCCATCCCTGGACACGTGTTTCGAGGTAGTTGCCTCTCGTCAGCAGGGAGTAGGTAAGTGTAGAGGGGTGCCGTGTAGACTGCCTGCAATTAAAAATAGGTAAAGTACCTTTCAAGGCGCGCAGGTGCCGGTCAAAGACTCGTCAGTCCGGTAGCTCAGGAGAGCCGTAATGAATTAGGTATAAATGGCCGCACACTGCTCATCATACCAGCAAGTTGCCCCATGGAACTATGGGCGATTTAGTAGCGACGGCGAGTACGCCTATGCTACGAAGTGTAAGAAATAAGTATGTGTCGCATTAGCCATCCCTGGACAAGTGTTTCGAGGTAGTTGCCTCTCGTCAGCAGGGAGTAGGTAAGTGTAGAGGGGTGCCGTGTAGACTGCCTGCAATTAAAAATAGGTAAAGTACCTTTCAAGGCGCGCAGGTGCCGGTCAAAGACTCGTCAGTCCGGTAGCTCAGGAGAGCCGTAATGAATTAGGTATAAATGGCCGCACACTGCTCGTCATACCAGCAAGTTGCCCCATGGAACTATGGGCGATGTAGTAGCGACGGCGAGTACGCCTATGCTACGAAGTGTAAGAAATAAGTATGTGTCGCATTAGCCATCCCTGGACACGTGTTTCGAGGTAGTTGCCTCTCGTCAGCAGGGAGTAGGTAAGAGTAGAGGGGTGCCGTGTAGACTGCCTGCAATTAAAAATAGGTAAAGTACCTTTCAAGGCGCGCAGGTGCCGGTCAAAGACTCGTCAGTCCGGTAGCTCAGGAGAGCCGTAATGAATTAGGTATAAATGGCCGCACACTGCTCGTCATACCAGCAAGTTGCCCCATGGAACTATGGGCGATGTAGTAGCGACGGCGAGTACGCCTATGCTACGAAGTGTAAGAAATAAGTATGTGTCGCATTAGCCATCCCTGGACACGTGTTTCGAGGTAGTTGCCTCTCGTCAGCAGGGAGTAGGTAAGTGTAGAGGGGTGTCGTGTAGACTGCCTGCAATTAAAAATAGGTAAAGTACCTTTCAAGGCGGGCAGGTGCCGGTCAAAAACTCGTCAGTCCGGTAGCTCAGGAGAGCCGTAATGAATTAGGTATAAATGGCCGCACACTGCTCGTCATACCAGCAAGTTGCCCCATGGAACTATGGGCGATGTAGTAGCGACGGAGAGTACGCCTATGCTACGAAGTGTAAGAAATAAGTATGTGTCGCAGTAGCCATCCCTGGACACGTGTTTCGAGGTAGTTGCCTCTCGTCAGCAGGGAGTAGGTAAGTGTAGAGGGGTGCCGTGTAGACTGCCTGCAATTAAAAATAGGTAAAGTACCTTTCAAGGCGCGCAGGTGCCGGTCAAAGACTCGTCAGTCCGGTAGCTCAGGAGAGCCGTAATGAATTAGGTATAAATGGCCGCACACTGCTCGTCATACCAGCAAGTTGCCCCATGGAACTATGGGCGATGTAGTAGCGACGGCGAGTACGCCTATGCTACGAAGTGTAAGAAATAAGTATGTGTCGCATTAGCCATCCCTGGACACGTGTTTCGAGGTAGTTGCCTCTCGTCAGCAGGGAGTAGGTAAGTGTAGAGGGGTGTCGTGTAGACTGCCTGCAATTAAAAATAGGTAAAGTACCTTTCAAGGCGGGCAGGTGCCGGTCAAAAACTCGTCAGTCCGGTAGCTCAGGAGAGCCGTAATGAATTAGGTATAAATGGCCGCACACTGCTCGTCATACCAGCAAGTTGCCCCATGGAACTATGGGCGATGTAGTAGCGACGGAGAGTACGCCTATGCTACGAAGTGTAAGAAATAAGTATGTGTCGCAGTAGCCATCCCTGGACACGTGTTTCGAGGTAGTTGCCTCTCGTCAGCAGGGAGTAGGTAAGTGTAGAGGGGTGCCGTGTAGACTGCCTGCAATTAAAAATAGGTAAAGTACCTTTCAAGGCGCGCAGGTGCCGGTCAAAGACTCGTCAGTCCGGTAGCTCAGGAGAGCCGTAATGAATTAGGTATAAATGGCCGCACACTGCTCATCATACCAGCAAGTTGCCCCATGGAACTATGGGCGATTTAGTAGCGACGGCGAGTACGCCTATGCTACGAAGTGTAAGAAATAAGTATGTGTCGCATTAGCCATCCCTGGACAAGTGTTTCGAGGTAGTTGCCTCTCGTCAGCAGGGAGTAGGTAAGTGTAGAGGGGTGCCGTGTAGACTGCCTGCAATTAAAAATAGGTAAAGTACCTTTCAAGGCGCGCAGGTGCCGGTCAAAGACTCGTCTGTCCGGTAGCTCAGGAGAGCCGTAATGAATTAGGTATAAATGGCCACACACTGCTCGTCATACCAGCAAGTTGCCCCATGGAACTATGGGCGATGTAGTAGCGACGGTGAGTACGCCTATGCTACAAAGTGTAAGAAATAAGTATGTGTCGCATTAGCCATCCCTGGACACGTGTTTTCGAGGTAGTTGCCTCTCGTCAGCAGGGAGTAGGTAAGTGTAGAGGGGTGCCGTGTAGACTGCCTGCAATTAAAAATAGGTAAAGTACCTTTCAAGGCGCGCAGGTGCCGGTCAAAGACTCGTCAGTCCGGTAGCTCAGGAGAGCCGTAATGAATTAGGTATAAATGGCCGCACACTGCTCGTCATACCAGCAAGTTGCCCCATGGAACTATGGGCGATGTAGTAGCGACGGCGAGTACGCCTATGCTACGAAGTGTAAGAAATAAGTATGTGTCGCATTAGCCATCCCTGGACACGTGTTTCGCGGTAGTTGCCTCTCGTCAGCAGGGAGTAGGTAAGTGTAGAGGGGTGCCGTGTAGACTGCCTGCAATTAAAAATAGGTAAAGTACCTTTCAAGGCGCGCAGGTGCCGGTCAAAGACTCGTCAGTCCGGTAGCTCAGGAGAGCCGTAATGAATTAGGTATAAATGGCCGCACACTGCTCGTCATACCAGCAAGTTGCCCCATGGAACTATGGGCGATGTAGTAGCGACGGCGAGTACGCCTATGCTACGAAGTGTAAGAAATAAGTATGTGTCGCATTAGCCATCCCTGGACACGTGTTTCGAGGTAGTTGCCTCTCGTCAGCAGGGAGTAGGTAAGTGTAGAGGGGTGCCGTGTAGACTGCCTGCAATTAAAAATAGGTAAAGTACCTTTCAAGGCGCGCAGGTGCCGGTCAACGACTCGTCAGTCCGGTAGCTCAGGAGAGCCGTAATGAATTAGGTATAAATGGCCGCACACTGCTCGTCATACCAGCAAGTTGCCCCATGGAACTATGGGCGATGTAGTAGCGACGGCGAGTACGCCTATGCTACGAAGTGTAAGAAATAAGTATGTGTCGCATTAGCCATCCCTGGACACGTGGATTTGAAGAATGCTTTCTTCAGCATTCCAATCCATACAGATAGCAAATATCTGTTTTGATTTGCAATTGCCGGAAGGAGCTTTAGATTCTGCCGTGCTCCACAAGGCTATACAGAAAGTCCCAGTATCTATAGCCAAGCTTTGAAAGCTCAATGGGATTCTTTGGAACTTTGCCCTGGTAATGTGCTGTTGCAGTACATTGACGACCTCCTTGTAGCTGCGGACACTGAAGATGGTTGTTAAGATGCCACAGTTAAAATACTGTTGCATTTGGCATGCCATGGACACAAAGTGTCACTTTAAAAATGTCAATAATGTCGACAGGAGGTCACCTATTTAGGTCACCTACTGTTAAAGGAGGGTCGCAGACTAACACCTGAACACATAGCTGCTATTACTATTATGCCTGTTCCTAAGACCCAACGCGAGGTGCGCACCTTCATTGGTATAACTTCGTATTGTTGTTGCTGGATTCCTAATTATTCCTTACTAAGAAAACCCCTCCTTTACCTGACCACCAAAGAAATGCATGAACCGTTCCCTTGGATGTCTGCATGCCATCAAGCTTTTGAGCATTTAAAGGTTGTGCTTTGCTCTGCTCCTGTGCTTGGTACTCATGATTACCAGAAGCCTTTTGTGCTCTACATACACAAGCCGGATGGTTGCGCGCTATTTGTTCTAACACAGGGTTTTGATGGTAAGCAGAGACCCTGCGCTTATTTTTCTACTATTCTTGATAACATCGCCAGAGCTCTCCCGAGCTGGCCTCAGAGCTGCCACTGCGGTGGCAGTTTCTATCAGACAATCGGCAGGGCTTGTCCTTGATACTGATCTCGCAGTAATGGTACCTCATACTGTGGATACGCTATTGAATAAGACAAAGACGCAGCACCTTACTAGTGTGCATCTGACTGGATATGAATTAACATTGTTTGCTCCACACATTACCATAAAACGAGGTGCTGCTCTGAACCAAGCCACATTACTACCCCTCCCTTCGGAAGAAAAGGACAATGATATCCATCATTGTTTATTTTTGACTGAGGAAGAAACGTAAGGACGGGTAGACCTGACTGATGTTCCCTTATCTGACCCCCAAGGGGAACTATATGTCAATGGCTTGAGTTTCAAACTGCCAGATGACACTACCACTGCAGCTTATGCAATCACAATGTTACACACTGTGGTTGAGACATTCCATATCCCATACCAATCAGCCCAAGCTGCAGAGCTTGTTGCCCTCCTTAAGGCTTGTGAGTTGAGTGAGAGACTGAATGTCAATGTCTACACCGACAGCCAGTACGCCTTTGGGGTGACCCATAATTTCAGAGAGGGTTCTTGACCTCGTATGGGTTGCCAATACAGCATGGTCCATCGATACATAGACTGTGTCAGCATTGACACTTCCTGATAATAAAATGTAGTGCTCACAAAGCAGTGACTGATGACGTTGGAAGGGGAAATGCGTTTGCAGATCAGATGGCTAAGGAGACAGCTAGATCGAAGATGAAAAAGATGTTTGTGGCAGGTCCCACTAGGTGGGTCCCAGACAATGGAATGTTCGAGAACACATTAGAGAATGTCAGGTAAATACAGAGTGAGGCGACCTTAGATGAACTGGCAATATGGGAAGAGAATAAAAAAGGGCGTTTGGACAAGGATGAATGCTGGGAAACAGAGATGGTTGGTGCCCAATGCCTACGTGCTCCCTGTTATTATCATGGCCCACGGCCCAGCACACATTAGTGCCAAAGGAATATGTAAGCTACTGGACCCAGTATGGCAGAACGATAATATCTCTAAGGTAGCCACACACCTAGTGAAACACTGCATTATTTGTTTGAAACATAATCCTGGGAAAAGTATTCCTACACCCACTGGTAACTTTGCACCGCCTTCTTTCCCTTTCGAGGTTCTCCAGGTGGATTTCATCAAAATGAACAAGTTAACAATTTGAAGTATGTGCTCGTAGTGATTTGTGCATTCAGTAAATGGATTGAGGCCTACCCCACTAAGGATAATACGGCTATGACGACGGCGAAGGCACTCTTAAAAGAGTTCTTCCCGCGCTATGGATTGCCATGTGTGATCTGGAGTGACAGCGGAAGTCACTTCAATTCAAAAGTCAGTGAATTGGTGTGCAAAGGCTTGCATATTAAGCAGGAGTTTCATGTAGCGAACCATCCCCAGTCAGCAGGCCTGTTTGAGAAGTACAATGCTACTCTCAAACTGAAGTTAGCGAAGATTCAAGAAAGCATAGGTTTGCGATGGCCCGATGGTCTACCTTTGGCTTTGTTATCCACTAGAGCGACAGCGCATTCTAGAACATGACTGTCCCCGTACGAGGTGGTCCTTGGATGCCCCGCCAAAGTCTGGGGCGTCCCAAGACCCAAGCGCTTCTCCGTGATAGAGTACCTACTGCTTGTGGACTATCGATGGGGCATATTTACAAGCTGGCGAAAAGCAGCCATAATTTTATCGCCTAATTAGCAAGGCCACGCTAACGCGTGAAACCTCGCTTTAGCGTGGGGATTCCTAACGCCAGGCTTTGCATCTCTAATGAGATGCAAAGTGGGCGTTCCTGACCTAACATGACAGGAGAAATGTCACTCAGCGACATTTCTCCTATCATCAAGCTCCACGCTATGAAGCATAGCGGCAGGAAAAGTAGCGATAACCCCTGTTATCGCTACTCTCCTTACGCCTGCTTCAGGACTAACTTAGCCATGATATCCTATGGAAGGTGGATATCATGGCTAAGTTTGTGAGTCCCTATCAGCGAGCTAACGCCACACTACGTGAGATTATCGCTGGGTTTCCAGCGATAATCTCACGTTAGGCAGTTAGTGTGAGGATTTTTATCGCTGAGGAGATAAGCGTTGCTAATAGCACGCTATCTCAGCGATAAAAATCCACGTTACCTGGCGACAATTATCCTCACGCTAAGAGCGCTGAGCGATAATGCGATACTTATCGCCGGGTGTTGCTGATATGCCCCCGTATGAGTTAACTAAAGATCTCCTTTCTATCCACCAACAGATTCACGCCACGCTGCAACCAGTACCAGAGGGGACCGGGCATTAGCTAAAGCCCGGGGACTTCGTTTTGGTGAAGAATTTTCAGCAAAAGCGCTGCCTGGAGCCTCGTTTGAAGGGGCCACTGTTGGTCCTGCTCGCCACCTGCACCGCAGTAAAACTTGAAGGCCGGAAGTAGTGGGTGCATAGATCGCACATCAAGGGGATCCCTCTTCCACTACCGTATGACCAGTGGACCCTCTACGGCATTGCTAACCAGGAAGGGAGGCGAGTGCCCCATTTCGTTCCCTTCTCTGACGCCCGATTGAGGTGGGCACAGACAGACGAAGAAAGCAGCGCAGCCTTGCTGAGGTGGTTCACCCAGAAATAAGGGCCGCCCGGATACTCCTGCATCTAGTGCACAAGAGTCTGAGTCTCAATGCCCACCTGACCCTGAGTTTCACCCCCTTTTTGCTGAAGAGACAGTGTCTGGAGTCACCAGGTATAACCTGTGGCCCGACAGAAGGACAGTGCACCAGTAGGACAGTCCAGGAGTTAGGGAAGGACTTGAGCTTAGGGCGTAGGTGCCATGCCTAAGGTGCCTGCATTAGATTAGAGTGCACTGCCCTGTCCACTGGACAGGATCATTGAGGGTAATTGGCCAGGAGGGAGGGTGCCCTATACTGAAAGAAGAGGATTTGTTTTCCAGCAAGGGCTGTGATCTCGCAGCTCCCCCGTGGGAGCGCTTCATAGCACCGTTGTTGATGAACAATAGGCGTCTACCAGTGAGGCTCTGAAGGACACTGGGTGACTTGTGCCACTCTGGTCCGTTGTATTTTTGTGGCTGCAATTCCTAAGGTTTCTTTCTATGTATCCATTTGGCCATGCAGTCATGAAGGAGGAACAGCTCCTGGTGGCCCCTCCATTACAGCAGCAGAATGGTCCTGTGTGGTCTAGTTGGTCTACTGGGAGTAGGGTCCTTCTCATAGTAATGATAACACTATGTGGGTGGTGTGGTATTTAGAAGAATAGCATCCTGCACACACTTTGTTAGGGACTACCCCGGCTCCACCTGAGCATTTGTTCGTTACACTGGCCCACCATAAAGACAGACATAGACAGACTTATGTCGAGAACACTTTCCTGAAGATGCTTCACCAGGTACACAGTACCACTAATGTCATGAATTGTTGGGTGTGTGGGTTACCCCCTTCAGTTATGTACAAGAATGATTTGCTGGTATCATTGTCCCTGTCATACTACAGTAGCCGTGAGGCATGGTTTCAGTTGCTTTTTTATGGTGTACATGCACTTTCATGTTGACGCTATGAACATGGTACAGTCTGATTACGAAGCAGTGTTGGAGTTTATAGTGGTATTCCAAGGATATACACCTGGGGCAGATGGCAAGGAGGGTACCCTACATCCAGAAGCTTTTAAGAACATTTTCAAAACTAATGAGAATGTCACTTGCTTACAAAATGAAATGCTGGATTTCCAAGGATGTAATGTTACTGAATACTTTAAATGTTTCCAGTAATGAAATATCACTGGAGACAAAGCCATGCCCGTCCCTGTGATCTATACAGCAGTGAGTTTCTGTGTGGAAGGTTCAGGGAACATTCCAGTAGAACAGAGCAGTTGTTACTACACATACCGTTTGAACACTACTAGTAGCCCACCATTGCTTACACCTCCAAATGGATACTTTGTTTGTGGGGAACAGGCTTATACGTGGCTTCCCAATGGATGGTCTGGCCGGTGTTCTGTCTCCTTTCTTCTACCCCCGTTTACATTGCACCGTCTAATTATCACAAAGATCATAGGCTACAACATAGGGATATATATTTGCACCAAGTCAAAAGAGTAGTCAATCCAGAGGATATAAATCAAACAGATACTTCCCTACAGCAATTTACTGACATAATGAAGGGCATTCTGCCATTCTGGGGCCCCATGCTCAATAGTCCTAATATTCGTCACCTTGCCAGAGTAGTTGAGGGAGTTATTAATACTACTGCAGGTATACTGACTAATCTTACAGTCGAGCTTCAAGCTACGAGGCTCGTTGCTCTTCAAAACCAGATGGTTTTAGACGTCATTCTTGCTGATAGGGGTGGAGTCTGTCGCGTCATCGGCAGCAGTTGTTGTGTTTACATTCCTGATAATGCTCCCAATGTATACTCCGCAATACAGAAATTACACAGGCTTGCTACAGATATCCATCAGGATAATGGTTCATGGTCCCTCATAGGGTGGTTCTGGGGTCTGCTGACATCATGGGGTTGCAAGATACTACTTTTCCTAGTAACTATTGCAGGCGTCATCTTTACACGTTTCTTATGTATTAATTGCCTTCCAGCCTGTGGCACCTGTTATGTGAGTAAGCTCACCCCACCCCTAAATTGTCAGGATGTGATAATAAGTTCTCTACTATGATGATGCAGGATATCCAGGACATGATGCTCATTGATGAAGGAATTTTTGAATACTAAGTAGATTTTGATACTCATGTGCTGCCTTATTCTCCCTTGTAACTTGAGTGACTAGGTATTTTCTTTCTCCCCCCTTAGAAGTGTAAAGTCCCTACCGGATTACCTCAATAAAGCATTTAGCCACCCATGCTAAAAGGAGGGTCAGTTAGGTTTGAAAATCCCATTCCTACAATGCACTTTCATGCTATATTAGGTTAGCAGTATGTGGATAAATAGACACCATATGCATTCACGTTATGCAACCCACTGATTTATCCCTGTAACGTGTAAGCTTTAGTTAGCGAGTGTGACTGCATTTTGTATTTCCTAATCCCTATTAGGCTGCTTAGGCTGTGACTGAACTAGGCCTCATTATTCGTATTGCTTGCCTCAGCAGAACACTGTATTTTGTTATTATTTTCTCTTCTGTTCAAGGCTGTTTTCCAACTTACTAATGAATAGGCCATTCTGTCCTCACATACCTACCCAAGTGTGTAGTTCTGCTCCCACTTTAGGAGACGCTGAGACTCAGCATGGTAACCTTGAATTACAGATAGCATGTACCCATCTGGCAGGTAGTAGCCCATCCTTCTGTGCCTCCATTGTTCATGTTCGGCCCAGGCCGGTAACTTTCCACTGTGGGCGTGGTTCGAGGTTTCTGGGAGGAATCATTATGTGTTGTGGGTTGTTGGGGTGTCAGTTCCTCGGCAGACATCTTAGGGTGCAGGTCAGATTGGACTCCTCTGCAGAGTATTGCTGATAAAAGCTTGTTTATATAGTCTACTGTCTGACAGACTCTTCATTCTTGGGAAGGCATAGCAGGTGGTTGTAAGTAACCCGGGTGGCCCCTAAGGGCCACTTCCTTCAATACATACATAAACGGTCTTTAGATTAGCCGCTTCACCCATTGACATGTTCCTTTGTCATTTAGATTTTGCTTATACCCTCCCATATCATACAGCATGGGGCATTGAGTTAGCCCTTGTCAGGTATTGGCTTTCTTGCACTGTGAGTGACCACAACCACATGGTCACCTTCCTGATCACCTGTGCACAACTGCTTCAGTGACAGAGCTAGTTTGTGGGCTGATAGATTACTTTACCTGTACTTTTTTCTTCCCTCATTTGTCCTTTTTTTTGTTACCCGTGCCTGTTCAGTATAGGAGCAGCGTAATTTTATGCCTCACCTCTCTATATGCAATTGATAAACTCAGCATGAGTTTAACCCCTTCCATGCTCATGACGAGCTCAGCTCGTCATGAGTCACAGTGGAGCTGTGCTCATGATGTGCTGAGCTTGTCATACCGGTCGTGGCCCGCCCACGCGCGATAAATTCCCCGCCTGTGCAGCAGAATTAATCAGTGGGCCGGGTCGTGACGAGCTCAGCTCATCATGAGCACAGCTCCACTGTGAGTCATGACGAGCTTAGATTGTCACAAGCACAGTGGCGCTGCGGACTCCCCCCCGCACCGTGGGGGAATTAACCCCGCAGGGAAGGGGTTAGCTGTATAATCTGTGTGCAGTTTATTAATCAATTGTAGTGAGTGGATATGTATTCATTTGGATGAGAGCTACCCATATATTTAGTGGAATAATAATGAATCTATTTATCAGGAATCAAAATGTATTCTTCTTTAATGTATTTGATATTCATTTGTGCTAACTGTACTCATATAGAATCTGTTCTACATTTAATGTTGGCCTAACTTGTAACCAGGCCCAAGTTGCACATGTAACATTTTTATAAAATGTCTTTTCAGTGTCTTGTATTTCTCTCTTCTGCAGGTCTTATCATCCTTTTTTCTAAACTAGTATAGGCTTATCATGCAATGCATGAGATTAGTAGATTGTTTAATTTGTAATTAGAAGTTGGCCTTTGACAGGGAAACTGATAGGGTGGGAGATACCCTCCTGCACCAGGTTGACAGGACTGACGTTACGTCCAATGTCGACCAGATGACTGCTTCTTTGTTGAGACCTGTGAAATTAGGGAGTCTACCTGCTCTTCAGATTGGTTTATTTGGTGGAAACCGGTAAGAGGATGCCTTCTAGAAGCTTCATTCATGGATGTACTGACTTTGCTGAGAAAAGACCTTCTCATCTCTGCTGATTCCTTTGACCCAGAATGTTGAGCTTCATGTCTGAGCATTTGGTTCATCTGATGCTGATATTGCCCCATAGAACATCCCCTGCTACTTTCAATGGTTTATTTAGAAGAGGGAAGTCCCTTTATGCAACCTGTTTGGTTGATATTTTGTTTGCTGTTTGTGATTCTATTTTCCTTATTCTTTTTGATCATACACTAATTCAGACTGCATGATCATTTAAATATGCCTATGTGTAAGTTGCTCTGTGGCCCATGTGTACAGCGTGAGTGTGCACTTCCAATATTTTCTTTCAATGTTGTTGACTTACTTAACCTGTAACCTGATCTAAATTGTTAATAAAACCTTTAAGGTTTGAAAGCTATCCACTCTGTCATTATTGTGGATTAACATTGGATCCCTGTATTTGAAATGCATTGCCGATATTAGCTTTTTTCTTATACTTCAAAATGACCATGAAAAGTCCATATGACCACTGGGGGATTCGCTTAATGATTTTACTAAGCGATTGAGATGCAAGAAACCCCACTCTATCAGTCTACGAAAATTGAGAGCCTACAGAGGACAGATTTAACGTTTTGGTGAATGAGTTACTCCATAATAAATGTGACTGATATTCTGTCTACCTTTTACCTTATAAAAAGTACATTATATCCTGTCACACTTGTAATGAGGCAGAAGGGTTAGCTGCCATGTTTGTGACAAAATCAAGCCATAGACTCTGTGCAGAAAATAAATGTAAAATATCAAATGCTTCTCTATTTATACTGAAGTGGTACTGGTGATTAACTCAACTCTGCAACAAAAGACAGTCAGTGACTGAACGCAGCGAAAGATTCAATTCAGGCACATTTTTGCATGATTGTGATTCTCCCAAAATCTGCTTTCAAAATCTCCTGTTTTTATTTGCAAGTAGAAACACCCATTGAAATTGTGTTATATAGTGTTGAAACAATAAGTTTTTATTCTCACTGGAAATTAGTAGGTTCTCATTCTGGTTTTCTAAACCCATGAAAAGTATATTCATCTAAATTAAATAAACAGCAATTACAGCTTCTTTTTTAACTACAATGTTTCTGTTTCAAATGTTTTTTGAAGATTAGAAAACAAGGTAATCATTTGTTTATTAAAGTGCATCTCCTGTTTCGATACAGCTTGCAATACATTGCTTAAAAGTTCTGATCAACTCTCAAAGTATGTATAAATACCATCTTGCTCCCTTCCGATGGGTCAAACGTCAAAGCACATTTCACGGTTATATTTACATTTGCATTTTTGGATGTTTGTGTAGTATTCTCATGTGTTATTATATACTATGTTATCTTGTTCTTAGCTGCTCAGCCAGTGTGAATGTTCTGTGTGGAATGTTGGTTTGTGGGCCATGAGGGTAATGCTTGAGTGACTGGGTATGTGTGGTGACAGTTGGTGGAAGGTCTGAGCAGCTAGCAGGCTGCTCCTCATGGGGCTGCTGATGAGGACTTATAGACTGCTGTACAGGATCTACGCTACTTGTTATCTACCTGAATAAACCTACTTGGATTACAATAATACCAGCGTGGACTACGTTACTACATTTATTTTGGTGACGAGTTGGAGACCTTCCCACGTGTTAAAGTTGGTCTGAGGCTATCAGGAGGTGACAAAGCTTCAAGATATACAATATCAGACAACCCAAGGAGAAATTCAAACAAAGTCTGAATCAGAGGAGGCAACACAGAAACAAAAGAAGCCACAAAGGAATCAAAAGAAACTGGAACAGCACGCGTTGCAGCCCCACC
The DNA here is from genome assembly GCF_964204655.1 of Triturus cristatus. Lineage (NCBI taxonomy): Eukaryota > Metazoa > Chordata > Amphibia > Caudata > Salamandridae > Triturus > Triturus cristatus. Next base: position 255,719,464 of record NC_140593.1, on the reverse strand, counting down.
AGTGTCCATTAGATCGGACAGCCCTAACACAAATGTGCTGTACTTTGTTACATATTGACATTTCTACAAAAACGTACATCTCATCTTATATGGACGCTGCATAGATTGAGTCTCATCTAATATGGATGCTGCACACATTGAGACTTTCTTGGAGATTTGGCTCTGCAAGCGTCTCAACCTGCACTTCATGCTTCTACCAACCTGCAATTGTGAGCTTTACAGAGGAATTATTTTACAGTGTTTTACTTTGTTGGAGGCAGGATGACTCCTGTCTCAATGTGAGGACATCCTAGTCATGGCTTTGCATTGTTTCTTATGCTGGAGGTGAGCCATGTTATGTTTATTTCATGATGTCTCTGGCAGATACTCTACATGTGAGTGGTAATCTACTGCTTTGAGTTTAAAGAATGCCGTGTTCAGCCCACGTAGGAGAAGAATTTTGATTTTTGTTTGGTGTTGTTTGATGGAATTGGTGAACATCACTTTAGTTTTTAATCAACTTCGCCATGTGTCTTTAATGCCACTTTAAGTGACGCGCAACATTTTAAATTAAGTGTTACAGCAAACAAATTATGGATGGAATGCTGACAATGCAAACCTTTCCCCCCAGTCAAAAGATCTGGGTTAAATCCATCGTTCTTTTTCCCACTACGCCACCCCAGTTTGGACCCAGCCATATGCAAATAAGTCTTGACCCTGTGCCTCATGGGAACAGTCCAGACCGAACTGCCATGCCAGGTCCTCCCTGGACTGGAAACAAGCATCCTGGGAACGGTTCCAGGGTATGTCACCCTTCTTCAGCCAGGCTAGCTTGAATCCAGTGGCACAGTGAGCAAGGGACCCACGTCTGGGCATACCCATGCCACTTAGGGCAGACAGTGTTACAGCAAACAAATGATGGACAGAATGCAGACCTGGAATCAAGCTATCCTGGCTGAAGAGGGGTGAAACCCCGAAACCGGTCCTAGGATGCTTGTTTCCGATCCAGGGAGGACCTGGCTAGGCAGTTCAGGCTGGACTGTTCCCACGAGGCACAGGGTCAAGACTGATTTGCATATGGCCAGGTCTAAACTGGGGTGGCATGGTGAGCAAAAGAATGATGGATTTAACCCAGATCTCTTGACTGGGGGTGAATGTTTTAATGTGTTGATTTGTTCTGCATTCCGTCCATCAATTGTGTGTCTTTTGCTTTCTCACCCTAAGTGCGCCAGGTGTGCACAGACGTGGGTCCTGGGCTCACTGTGCCACTGGAAACAAGCTATCCTGGCTGAAGAGAGATGAAACCCCGAAACCGGTCCTAGGATGCTTGTTTCCGGTCCAGGCAGGACCTGGCTTGGCAGTTTGGGCTGGACTGTTCCCATGAGGAACAGGGTCAAGACTGATTTGCATATGGCCAGGTCTAAACTGGGGTGGCATGGTGAGCAAAAGAATTATGGATTTAACCCAGATCTCTTGACTAGGGTGAATGTTTTGATTTGTTCTGCATTCCATCCATCAATTGTGTGTCTTTTGCTTTCTCACCCTAAGTGCGCCAGGTATGCCCAGACGTGGGTCCTGGGCTCACTGTGCCACTGGAATCAAGCTATCCTGGCTGAAGAGGGGTGAAATCCCGAAACTGGTCCTAGTATGCTTGTTTCCAGTCCAGGGAGGACCTGGCTTGGCAGTTCGGGCTGGACTGTTCCCATAAGGCACAGGGTCAATACTGATTTGCATATGGCCAGGTCTTAACTGGGGTGGCATGGTGAGCAAAAGAATGATGGATTTAACCCAGATCTCTTGACTGGGGTGAATGTTTTGATTTGTTCTGCATTCCGTCCATCAATTGTGTGTCTTTTGCTTTCTCACCCTAAGTGTGCCAGGTATGCCCAGACGTGGGTCCTGGGCTCACTGTGCCACTGGAATCAAGCTATCCTGGCTGAAGAGGTGTAAAGCCCCGAAATCGGTCCTAGGATGCTTGTTTCCGGTCCAGGGAGGACCAGGCTTGGCAGTTCGGGCTGGACTGTTCCCATGAGGCACAGGGTCAAGTCTGATTTGCATACAGCCAGGTCTAAACTGGGGTGGCATGGTGAGCAAAAGATTGATGGATTTAACCCAGATCTCTTGACTGGGGGTGAATATTTTGATTTGTTTTGCATTCCGCCCATCAATTGTGTGTCTTGTGCTTTCCCGCCCTAAGTGCGTCAGGTATGCCCAGACATGGGTCCTGGGCTCACTTTGCCACTGGAATCAAGCTATCCTGGCTGAAGAGGGGTGAAACCCCGAAACCGGTCCTAGGATGCCTGTTTCCGGTCCAGGGAGAACCTGGCTTGGCAGTTTGGGCTGGACTGGTCCCATGAGGCACAGGGTCAAGACTGATTTGCATATAGCCAGGTCTAAACTGGGTTGGCATGGTGAGCAAAAAAATGATGGTTTTAACCCAGATCTCTTGACTTGGGGGTGAATGTTTTGATTTGTTCTGCATTCCGTCCATCAATTGTGTGTCTTTTGCTTTCTCGCCCGCTTGTGACTTCGGCACAACTAGTTCAGTGCCTAGTTCCCAGCTCAGTGTGACCAGCCCTGAGGCAGTTGGGCAGTTAGGGAAAGGCTTTCTAAGGCATTTTAGGGGGAGTGAAAAGGAAAAGAGACAAGAGGCTTACCATATTACTGAAAGGTCTGTGGGGACCACATGGGAGACTGTGGAAACACAGTACCACTTCCAGTAACCCAGACCACTTCGACCAGTAATCACCTATTACAAGGTGGAAGTATTATGCAATATGGCTGGTGGGCCTGATCATGTAATAATAACACAAGACAAGAGTGGGCCTCAGATTCACCCTTAGTGACTTTAGCTCTGTCCTGGTAGTGTGGCACTGAGCATTCAGGCATACTCAGAGGAACAGGTGTTAAGCATTTCTCTTAACCAGCATTGACAATAAGTAAATGATACAACTTAAAAGAAATCCTGACACCAATTTATAAAAAATAGTTTGTATTTTTATAAAATAGAGACACCAAAAAGGGCTTTGTATCATACATACAAATGGAGTTGTGGATTCGTTTTTTAAAGTGTTTAAAAATAAATGGAATAAAACTGTCAAACTGGTCCCATTGAAATGAATGGGGGAAAACACAGGTGACACTCAGTCACTTGTAGGGTGAGTTCAAACAAACCTTCTTGGAGATAAGGTCATGCTGGTCCCTAACTCAAGTTCCAACAGCTGTTACTTTGCCCAGGGAGTTTGCATTCAGAGGTGACTTGGCTGTCTTTGACACTGAAAGGGATCCGAGGAGCTGTCAAACTTGCAGCACTTGACAAAACCACAATTGGAGATTGAGTTACCCTCGGAGAGTATTGGCCTTGGGGCCCAGGACCTTGGTTTAACAGCTGGATTTCTTCTACCTTGTTGGGCAGCTCTGGGTACAGAGGTATATTTGGCAGCAGTCAATCACCTGGGCAGGTCACGCCAAAGATGCTTTACCACATACTCGTTGACACTACCTTCAGGATGCAGGGATACAGCAGTGGGGTCGTTGCTAATGGGTCACCACGCTGTGAGTTGCTCTCGGGCTGGTGAAGTCACTTGAAGGGATGGTTACCTGGCTGGCATACAAAAGTCCTTAACTGCGGCAAAATGTATCCATAGGTACTTCAGCAGCTGGAGGGCAACAGGTGTGGAGTATCGGCTTTAAACTTTGTGAAAGCTTAGCTACCACTTCGGGTTTGCAGGACACCACTTCACTTTGGGCTCACTCTTGACAGGCCCAGCTGGTTGCAATTCGTGTCACTGGAGTCCCTCTTGTTGGGAGCAATGAACTTTTGTCACTGACACATGTCAAACATATGGTTCCAGTATGTGGTCTCTTCAGGGCACTTCAGTGTCCTATCCTCGCCCTGTGGCAGAGTCTAAAGTCCTTCTGTTGTGCCAGCATCTTCTTTGTGCCTCTTCTTGGATTCAAAGTAAAAACTGAGGTTCTGGTGTCAGGGGAGGCCCTTAAATCCTGGTGTTGGGGGTGTTAATGGTTTGAGGAACAGTGGCCAATGGGCTACTGGACTCTGCGGCTAACCTGTCCCTGTAGTAACACCATCATGTGGACATACATTACTGTGCTACCCAGAATACTCGATTCCAGGCTCCTCCAAAATGATAGAACCGTTCCCTGGCTGCACAGACCTCCAAGCCCACCCTAAAGGTGTGGCTAGGCTTTGGAGAGTGTATACCTCCTGAATAACATAGTTTTCCCACCTGCCTGAGCTGCAGGGCAGGAAGAGTTTTCTTCCAGTGGAAACAAAATAATTACACATAAAGGGTGGTGAAAGCCTTTGAGGCGCACCTCCTTAATGACTGTAAACACTAGCCATCCTGGGGGGAAGGAGGTGTGACCTCCTTCATGCTTAGGCCTTTGTCTCTAGCCTGGGGAAGTGCTAGAACATCCCACAAGTCGGGCAGACTCTTGTCTTGGTGGCAAACGGCTCGGGGAAGCCTGCCAAGGCACTGGAGCTTTGTATCCTAGGGGGGCACCCAGGCAGGGTGGCACCCCTGTGCATGACAGCTCACCCTTGACACGCAAATCATGCCAGGGGTGAAAAAGCACAATGTTTGAGGCCAAACACAACACAATTCATTGGTATCATAAAGGATCTGGCTATCTCAAGTGTACTCGTTAGCCTGCCCATGTCATCTGTGGACAGCCGATTACTTACAGTAACCCTTGCTTTACAGGGTTACTGTAGGGGTATATATGTCTGAACAAATTTGTTCACACCTTTAAAATAATGCAGCCTTAATCTTGTGCTATAGGAGGCCTACCTTAGAGGTGACTTATTTACATTAAGAAAGAAATACTGACCCTGCAGCATGTGTAGTGTGCATGGTCTCTCTCAAGCATATAGACTGCTTGTACAGGCTACAATGGCAGACTTACAGACACACATTTACTTGGGCCACACAGGGTGGCACAACACAGTGCTGCAGCCCTGGTGACCCCTTCACCACCCTTGCCCTGGGTACCACTGGTACCATATACTAGGGGCATATGAGGGAAAAGTAGCTTGCCAATTGGGTGTACCAATTCACATGACTTTTATGGGAAAGAGACCTGGGGCTTGGTTAGCAGGACCCAGTGCACTGTCAGAGTAAAAAAAACAGCATCTACCATTTCTAATAAGGGCAAAATGTGTGCGGGTGCATCTGCTAGGAAGCCCAGTTTCCAACAGCACCTCACGAATGCCCAACCGTGCTCCAGCTCACCCTTGGTCTGCCAGCTCACCCTAGGTTTTTAATTCCCAGACTTCCTGGAGTTGATCCCCCTGCTTTATCTTTTGTCATGATCCATATGGCCATTTGTACCTTTTCTGCCCCCCCTGTCTCTCACAGAAGACCAGGTCTTGTGCGCCGAGTCTTGTATCTCAGGGCTTGAGAGGAAACAAGCAGGAGATACTGGTCGGACTATAGAGCCACACCCCAGATCAGTGACCAGACCTTGCCCACCCCTTCCTCTCTCTTCCTTCATCACCAACCTTATGCTCCCTTGGGAGGCAGTGTGTGGTACTTAGTGCTTGGCATTTAGAGCAACATATGGAGGCACTAATACGGTACGGCCATGAAAAGGGCGACATCCGAACACCTGAACCCATGCCCAAACACTTCTGTCTGCAGTACAGTGCTTGTTAAGAAGCTGAGAAAATGAGGATGAAAAGGGGAGACAAACAAAGAGCAGAGACAAAGACTGCAGCATCAAGGGGCATATCAACAACAACCGGCGATAATTATCGCTGAGCGCACTTAGCGCTCGGATAATTATCGCCGGCTAGCTCCGATTTTTATCGCTGAGATAGCGTGCTATTAGCAATGCTTATCTCATCAGCGACAAAAATCCTAGCGCTAACTGGCTAACGTGAGATTATCGTTGGAAACTCAGCGATAATCTCACGTTAGCTAGTTGATCGGGACTCACAAACTTAGCCATGATATCCACCTTCCATAGGATATCATGGCTAAGTCAGTCCTGAAGCAGGCGTAAGGAAAGTAGCGATAACAGGGGTTATCGCTACTTTTCCTGACGCTATGCTTCATAGCGTTAGGCTTGCTGATAGGAGAAATGTCGCTTAGCGACATTTCTCCTGTCATGCCAGGTCAGGAACGCCCACTTTGCATCTCATTAGAGATGCAAAGCTGGGCGTTAGGAATCCTGATGCTAAAGCAAGGTTTCACGCGTTAGCGTGACCTTGCTGATTAGGCGACAAAATTATCGCCGCTTTTCAGCCGAAAACGGTCGCAAAAGCGGCGATAATTTTTTATCGCCTGCTTGTTAATATGCCCCCGAGTTATGTGATGAGAGCAGGTCCGCGCAACCCCTGTAGTAGGGACAAAGCACAGGAGGATAAGCGCATGTGGACAAGTGTGAAGAATAGTCAGCCTCTGTGCAACGCGCATGCAAAGGACCCCAAGCGGAGACTTCCGGAAAACAATGTTGAGCACGGCCACGATTTTCTGATTCTTTAAACCTTCAACCGGCCAAAGCCCTCAACCGGCCTGACACCCACACGTGGGGAAAAGGCAAGTTAAAAGGCAAGTAAATGTGAAACCATCCCCCTTTTGCAACAGAGTCATCGAGCACGTTTGGATCAAGATTTCGAATTACTTAACCCACAGTTACAGGAACTTGAGGCACCACCAATCAGCCAAGGATAGTTACAAGCGGTAGAAGGAACCAATTGGCCGCAACAAGAGGTAATTTAACATATACTGTAATCTTAGTAGAATCAGAAACTGATACTCAAATAGAAACTGACAAGGCCCTAAAATGTAATGAAGCTAAAGATACTGATTCTTCCATATGTGTGAAAAATGCAAGTGGTACCAACCCCACATTGAAACAGGTGTATACAACATGCTCAGTAAATGAACTAGGATTATTCAGCCCAGTGCCATGGGGAATTAAGACGTTGCCTGTCAACCAAGGATCAGGCACATTTAATGCAAGTAATGCAAGTAGCACAGTAATTCGGTGGTAACAAAAACAACTTAGTAAACTTAGCAGAATTAACAGAATCAGACACTGAAAACGAAATAGACTCCAACAAGGCTCCAGCTTGTCCGAACTTAAAAGAGATTCCTTCCCTCTTTTTGAATGTGCCGACCCGTCAAGAAGCTGAAGGCAAAAAGAGCCAGATAACCATGCAAATAGGGGCTTGAATCCACCAAGCAACACAACTGAGAGTAGTCTGCACAAGATTGACGAAGGTAATACACCTGATAGAAAGACTCGGCAATTCTTGCGGGAGACTGCCCATCAAGGCCTGTGTAATTCACAGGTGGCAGAAGGTGACTGTTCTGCCTGGCAATCTCTCTTGAACACAATGCAAGCAACGGTGGCAGCAATGAAGTACCATTCACATAAAATGGATGTCCAAGTCAACATTGGCCCTCCATGTGTCAGGGATAGGACAGCTTAATTCACTTTTTGTCAGGTTCCAGGAAGCAAACTGCAGAACTTATGAAACCTCCAGTACCTGTAAATGTTTTCCAAAATGAGACAAATTACCCACCTGTCCCACTATTATCAGGGGCCTTCTCGAATACTCAAAAGTGAATGGAACTAAATCTGCAAGCGGCAGGTCTGAATTAAGTAATGAAATGGACCACCCAATGGCAGGTACAACCCAAGCAGGCCCGGAAAGACAGGCCAAGAAAATATTAAAGGTTACAGCTGAAATACACGGGATGGAGAGCCATCAAGAAACTCAAGTCAACACAGAAACATCAAGCCCAGAAGCGTGGGTAAAAGAAGATAGAAATCTGTCTCCCGAAAACGTCCTTGTGAGCACCACCACAGGTCAAACTGCGCATGGCAAGGATGCTCAGAAGGAGCAGGCAGAAGCTGAGGGTGAGGGAGTCATGAGCTTGCCTATAAACAAGGAAATCTTAGAGGATACACCCAAAAATGCATTCATTCAATCAGGAAGCTAATCTCCAGAATGCCTAAAGTCCACATTATGACAAATCGCCCTCCCGGCTGATCAAGCAGGAAAGGAAGAGACAAAGCGAAGGCAGGAAGAGATACTTGGCACCAACTGTGGAAAGGATTGTGGGAAAGTTACATCCATATTTCAATGGGGATAGTTCTAAGGATTCAATAAGAAAAGTCAGAGAACAGTTGCACTACCAAAGTGGTCCGAGAAACTGAACACGTGGATCACATCTGGCGGCCGTGTAACAGCCAGAAGGCTGAAGCCCATTTTAGTAAAGAAAGCAGAGGGAAGCAACAGCAGGGACAGCACCCATACCGGTAACAATTGTATCCCAATTAGCAGAAGCCTACCTCAGGGAGGCAACAGTATCAGCTGGTATGAGCCATAAGGCAGAGGTCTGTTTACGCAACTGGTGATGGCAGACAGTACCTACAGTGAAAGAAACAATCATGATGGTAACAACGGAATCCCAAACAGAATGGGTCGCCCCAAAGGAACTCACTTTGCTGGCTGTTAACTTTCCAACAGGAAATAAGACGAGATCTCCAATTTGCGTGGGAGCCAAGAACAGATATGCCTTTAGGCAGACCACAACCGGTGAAACAGAAAACATAGAGTTCCTTCAGGATCAAATCAGCAGACCAGAATAGCAAAATAAACGTCTATGGTATCTAGAGTACATAACAAGGGGTCGCCAAAATATTTTAAATCGCTCTAATATCTTGAAGCTTCGGGCCAAAATCTCAGGTCTGGCAGGTATAAGGTTTCTTGATTTACCCTCCATAGAGTTCCTTCGCCCCACGTGGACTGCAGCAGACTGAACCTACCATTGTAACTCAAACCACACTGGTTTACATTCATAAGACCACTCTCAGGAACTGGCGATTTAAGAGCAGCAGATTTGCAGGGAATGCCTACCCCCTGCCACTGACTATCCAAGAACCTTTCTGAAAAGGCAGTTGCAAAACAATCTCTGTCCTGAGAGTAGGAGAGGGGTCCACCCCAGAAATCTCCCCTGTCCAGCAAGGGGATGTCAATGCACCCCTGATGAAGCACCGCAGTGGGGACATTAGGCACATCTCCAGGCATCACAGTAACCAGGTGCTAGAATGGGGATAAATTCAAAAAGAACTATTGATGGACAGAATGCAGAACAATGTCATACATTCACCCCAGTACATACATTTGAGCCTAAATCCATAGTTTTTTTGCTCACCATGCCATTCCAGTTTGGACCCAGCCATATGCAAATCAGTCTTGACCCTCTGCCCAATGGGAACAGTCCAGCCGGAACTGCCAGGCCAGGTCCTCCCTGGACTGGAAACAAGCATCCTAGGACCGGTTTCAGGGTTTCACCCCTCTTCAGCCAGGATAGCTTGATTCCAGTGGCATGGAGAGCACGAGACTCACGTCTGAGCATACCCGCCCCACTCGGGGTGACAAATGCAAAAAGAACTATTGATGGACAGAAAGCAGAACAATATCATACATTCACCCCAGTACAGAGATCTGGGCCTAAATCCATTGTTTGTTTGCTCACCATGCCATTCCAGTTTGGACTCAGCCATATACAAATCAGTCTTGACCCTGTGCCAAATGGGAACAGTCCAGCCTGAACTGCCAGGCCAGGTCCTCCCTGGACTGGAAACAAGCATCTTAGGACCGGTTTCGGGGATTCACCCCTCTTCAGCCAGGATAGCTTGATTCCAGTGGCATGGAGAGCACGGGACTCACGTCTGAGCATACCCGTCCCACTCGGGGTGACAATTGCAAAAGGAACTATTGATGGACAGAAGGCAGAACAATGTCATACATTCACCGCAATACAGAGATCTGGGCCTAGGTCCATCGTTTTTGTGCTCACCATGCCATTCCAGTTTGGACCCAGTCATATGCAAATTAGTCTTGACCCTGTGCCCAATGGGAACTGTCCTGCCCGAACTGCCAGGCCAGGTCCTCCCTGGACTGGAAACAAGCATCCTAGGACCGGTTTCGGGGTTTCACCCCTCTTCAGGCAGGATAGCTTGATTCCAGTGGCATGGAGAGCACGAGACTCACGTCTGAGCATACCCGCCCCACTCAGGGTGACAATTGCAAAAATAACTATTGATGGACAGAAGGCAGAACAATGTCATACATTCACCCCAGTACAGAGATCTGGGTCTCAATCCATCGTTTTTGTGCTCACCATGCCATTCCAGTTTGGACCCAGTCATATGCAAATTAGTCTTGACCCTGTGACCAATGGGAACTGTCCAGCCCGGACTGCCAGGCCAGGTCCTCCCTGGACTGGAAACAAGCATCCTAGGACCGGTTTCAGGGATTCACCCCTCTTCAGCCAGGATAGCTTGATTCCAGTAGTATGGAGAGCACGGGACTCACGTCTGAGCATACCCATCCCACTAGGGGTGACAAATGCAAAAAGAACTATTGATGGACAGAAGGCAGAACAATGTCATACATTCACCCCAGTACAGAGATCTGGGCCTAAATCCATCGTTTTTGTGCTCACCATGCCATTCCAGTTTGGACCTAGCCATATGCAAATTAGTCTTGACCCTGTGCCCAATGGGAACTGTCCAGCCCGAACTGCCAGGCCAGGTCCTCCCTGGACAGGAAACAAGCATTCTAGGACCGGTTTCGGGGTTTCACCCCTCTTCAGCCAGGATAGCTTGATTCCAGTGGCATGGAGAGCACGGGACTCTAATCTGAGCATACCCGTCCTACTCGGGGTGACCAAAGCAAAAAGAACTATTGATGGACAGAATGCAGAACAATGTCATACATTCACCCCAGTACAGAGATCTGGGCCTAAATCCATCATTTTTTTGCTCACCATGCCATTCCAGTTTGGACTCAGCCATATGCAAATCAGTCTTGACCCTGTGCCCAATGGGAACAGCCAGCCCGAACTCCCAGGCCAGGTCCTCCTGGACTGGAAACAAGCATCCTAGGACCGGTTTCAGGGTTTCACCCCTCTTCAGCCAGGATAGCTTGATTCCAGTGGCTAGAATGGGGATACCTTGCAGTAGCACCCTCTACCCAGCATAAGTGCAAGTGACCATTCAGGCCCACTCCCACCAGTCCAATAAAAAACAATTAACGAAAAGTCTGCTCACAGAACATCGGCGCATAAACAATAAAATCGCCTATATAAAGTCAAGAAGGAGCACGTGTCTCCAAACAATCAACAATAAAATACTAGAATATTTTAATGTTGATTGTTTGGATACACGCGCTCCTTCTGGACTTTCTATATTCTTGGGTATGAGAGTGGTCTTGAAGGTGGGCCACATGAAGTTGAGCGTTTCAGTTCATATTTAGTTACTTCATTTAACTTTATTGAATACTCACCAGTGCATGCCAAAGTGTAACCTCCATCGTTAGTTATCATTTAATAAATTCGACTATTCCAATTTCACAATGTATCTGCAGCAATTTGGCATCATAATACTCCAGGAAACATGGTCCCAAACCTGGGTTTCGCTAATGGGATTCTCAGAATGTGTCAGCCCGACTTTCAGAGCAATGCAGTATGGTCGCCCAAAGGAGACTGATCTGTTTACCTTAGAGTGGATTTGAAAGATCAGAAAGTGGTGACTGTTCTATCGGAGCTGGGTTTCCTTGCAGTCCTTCTGGCAGATAGGAAAGCAGAAGGAAACACACCCTTAATCATTATTAACATCTACTCAAATCCCCACCGGGAATATATAGGGCCAAAGGTAGAAAAATTCTATGAAGCCTTACTAGATGTGAAGACAAACTACGCTGATACAGATGTGATCCTATTGGGGGACTTCAATCTGGACCTATTTTATAATCAAGAAGAAGAAGCAGACATGGATAAAATGGGCCTCAGAGTGGAATTACCAGATCAAACGCTGCCATCAACAAAGGACTTGAACAAACTAGGGAAAGCTCTCTTTGAATATTGTTCTTCAGTAGGACTAAGGCTCCATAACGGCAGGTTTCCTAGTGCTAAGTCAACCACGCAGACAAGAATAATGGAAAACTGAGGGTCTGATTACGAGTTTGGTGGTCTTACCACCATACCGCAGCGGCGGTGGTCCCAAGAAGACCATCACAGCAGTGGTTCCAAGAAGACCGCCGCGGCAGCAGTCTCCTGCCTGCCATATAACAATGTCACCGCTCGGCCCGAGGCATGTTTCCGATGGCCGGGGAATATTTTTTCATATGTGTTGACGCAGGTGTGTATATTTTGTCTACACAAGTGTTAAATGTACGCATATGTATGACATGTGAAAAAAAACCTACTACCAGTACTTTCCCATTGCTGGAGTCCAGACCATAGGTGCCCAGTTCAGTCAATGTGTAAATAATGCAAAATGGTTATACCTGGATTTCAATGCCAACAGGTTTGGTTTCTTTGTGGTCAAGATGCTGCAGTGAAAGGGGGCCCTGGAGGAAGTGATCCATGTGGGAGATGGAGAAAAGAAAAGGAAATCAGTATGCACCGTAATTCCTTCGATTGCACCGACTCGAAACAGGCGGTCTTCCCACTGCAATCAGCTCGACGGAAAGCCAACTCATAATTCTGATTGCAGTGAACTTGTCTGTACCGCCCTCTGACAGCTGCTTTCCCCATGCTGCTGTTGAGGTGAATAGGTGGCGGTGGCGGCAGTGCTCTGGCGGTCTTTCTTTCTGCAAACCGCCAATGTCATAGTTCATAGGGTGGACCACCAACTAGGTGGTGGGGTTTCCGATGCTGTTCCAACTGAGGTCCCTTATAACCAAACTGGTAATCAGGCCCTGACTCTCCTACATGGACTACATACTTGCAAATATAGTTTTCTTCAGCTACATCAAACAATTTTATATCGATCAATGGATGGATAGTGATCATCTGCCACAAATTACAATCCTTTCACTGAATATCCAGACTGATCTAGAGTTTGCAGGCTTTTCTGTCTGATGGGCATATAGCAAATTTAAGGAATATAAGATGGGATGATGCCATAGCGACTGGCATCCTCAATAGCTGTCCTATATATCTATGGAACAATTGATCCATTGATGTACCATATTTGGTACATCAATCAATGCCAATGCTCAGTGTCTACTGTTAATGTTATTCTTATCCTTGAATAAAACTGGGAATTCTATTAATATTTTACGCCCACAGCATTATGATTGTGATTATTAGCAAATGGCGGGAATCCATTATAAGGTGATTTCCATCTACATTTAATACTTGAGCTCGCAAACCTTTGGTAATTACTGGCATACTGTGGACATTTATGGCATTGTCACATCCACCAGTAGTGTAATTAGGGGTCTGTCATAACTCTGGTCATTCAAGTCATGCTGAGGACGTGCAATGGATGCCAGTCCGATTTCTTGTATTATGGGGTCTAATGCATAATAGTTGTAAATTCTGGCTACCCATGCCATTCAGGTATAATGCTCAGACAGAAATAATGGTGGTAATTGCTTGCCTGTTGTTGACATCCATGGCGTGCTAATACCCACTTCTGGTATAATGCTGACCCTGACATAATAATGGTAATTCATAGCATGTTACTGGATCCATACATTAAGATGATGATCCTTAGGCATTCAAGTCAGAATCTGTCATGTGTGTCAGTAATACACGTGAGCAAATGATGAAAATGTCTAATAGGTGTTTAGGCACCAGGTGTATTAATTACAAACTAGAATCTGCTATTTTACAGCAAACCCTGGCCAGAACCTCAAAGGTAAAAGGAGATGAAAGTCTAACTTTACAACTTTCGGTATTCACAAAGGGCATTTACAAGTAGTAAAGTTAGCCTTTTGTCTCAGTTTAACTTAAGTTTTGTCTCAGTTAGACCTAAGACCAAAACTTAAGTTAAACTGAGACAAAAGTCTAACTTTACAACTCTTAAATGCCCTTTGTGAATACCGAAAGTCATAAAGTTAGACTTTTGTTTCACTTTATCTTTGTGAATCGGGCTCATTGATTTGATCATCAATGCTATACATTTGTTTGGAGGAATTTAGTTCATTTTTCTTTCTAAATAAATAAGCTTGTATGTAATTGCAAAATATGTGTATTCTGATAAATTGTCAAACTGGCATTTTGCGAAAAAAATAATTATTTTTAACATTTGTATTTACAGCTGATATTTGATTGATAATTATGACTCTTTAAACTTCACACAGCATTGCTTTATACAGACTAATAGTAGGAGCTTTGTTGTGCCTTTGCTTCACCATGCCATTTCCAATGAAATTCTCAGTTATTACTTATGATTGAGAATCTTCTTGGAAGGGCAGTCCTGAAAAAGGAACAAAGGTGAAATGTTCAAGTGCAGGTAAATGGTATGAAAAATTGAACGACAGGACACTGTCTTATTAGGTTAGGTTATAACTTAGCTCACCAAGAAACCTCCACTGAACCACTGCTAGGTGAATGTCTGAATATTGCGCATAAAAATAGCGGGGTTTGTAAAGTGATACCTTAATTACAAATAGTTTTCAAGGGCCTCAAACATTCTGTTATCAAGCCACCAGTAAAACCTAGGGGTCTGATTATGCAGTTTGCATTTGCAACAAGTGGTAAAAAATTGAGCATCGACTTTTTGAAAAAAAGAAAATAATTTTGCAAACTGAGCTATGTACTAATAGTTTGGTTCATAAAAGTGAATAGTAGAGGGTCCGAATCTGACCTCCCTCATCAATATTCATGAGGTAGGTCGCATTTTGCGATTCACCACGACTGGATGCCATCATTGGAATGCTAGGGTCAACAGACCACCATGTCTGTGATTGCATTTAAATAAAGTATATTTTTTCTAAATGCTTCCCATTTTCCTTAGAGGAAATCCCAGACCCCTACCTACTTCCCAACAATAGAATGTTTACATTCACAAATGGGAAGTGGTTTCAAGGGGACCCCTTCCCTTTTTCAAATGTGTTACCACCCCAAATCGGAAGCTGGTAACTTTTCGATGTATTACAGTTGCAAAACATTGATCAGTACCATAACAAATCGCTGTTTGATAGGTCGCCATAATCACACCTCTTACAAATAGCAATGACTTTCTATGCTCATTATGCAGTTCAGTAACATGTTACGGATTAGCAACATGGGTAAGGTAGATTTTAAAAAAGCCAATTTGTTGTCACAGCCCGTGTGATTTTGCAAATTGCTGGCTTTGCAACCACATCAGGCCCCTGGTTTTCAAAATCAAGGCTTTTTTCTACATTTATCTTTTGTTATTTCGCACACTATATTCATGTGGCAATGTTCCTTTCTTAGAGGGCAAGTATACAATCTGTTCAGACTCTCCGGAAAAAGGCAGAGTGAAGAAGATGAACTCAATTCCAGAAGTTCAGAATAATCATAGAATCTGGGTTGGTATGAGGATTGCTTCTCTACTTTAATTTACATTTTTAATATTATCTACATGGTTAGATGTCACAATCTGATCAGAAAGATCAGTTTCAGGTAATCAAGCTATTAATAAACACTTTCCTTCACATCTGAAGTGCAGCTCTTGCACATAACCCTTGCCCCTCAAATTGTCCCTGAGACCTTTGTAATGCAACCTTTCATCCCAAGTCCAGATCCCATAAAAAACGACTTCTGGAGGTCTGGAACTCTCAACATTCAAATATTTTGAATATTGTCTTGTTTAAGACTATTTAAGACTCTTCTTAAACAGATGTGTCTTTGTTTATGTCAGGTTTCCAGGCATAACTTAGGGCTGATTTAAGTTGTGGGGCATTAGAGTAAAATACTCAAGAGTACTTGTCATCCTCATGTAGAGATGTTCCCCTGCCATGCCCTGCAGACATCTCTAGTCACAGGTAGGAACCACAATCATAATGGTTCCTGTAAAGGTGTTAAAGGTTTATGGGTGGCTCTGTCAAACTTGATGGCCACCCATCAAACTTTTAACAAGTTTTTGCTTTTTTTTAAAATAAAATCCCAAAGCAGGATTTCTTTTTTTTTATAAAGCAAAACTAGTAACCCACACAACATAGGAGTTGTATCCAATGGTGTTGGGGTCATTATTAGTTCCTTTTTTTTCTGTGCCTGATGAATTGTAAAGGAAACCACATAACATCCAATCTACATTGCGTGGATGTTGTTATTTCTAAACCTTCAAAAACCCGTACTTCGTCATCTGCCAGAAGGGTACGTCAGGGGCTCAAGTAGGATCTGTTGCTGACATACTTAAGGTTTGCCTGACCGTATAGTACATAGGAAGACCGAGATTTTGTTGGAGAGGGTACTCTGTCACAGTTGTAATGGAGTATCCTCTCAGCAAACCTCTACACTAGTCCTTTAGTTCCCTCCTGTCCAAAATTGGGTTATTAATCTGTAACTGGGGATGCTTACCAACTTAATAACTCAAGAGAAACTGGGCTCAACCCTTGGTGGCCATGACACAAGCAGCAAGCAATTTCAAATGAATTTAGAAATTTAGACAAGTTAATGAGTAAAAAGACACCAGAATATGATATGGGCATCTGACATCAGAGTTTTTAAAGTTGGTAGGTTGAAAGCACCTAGAATAAGTAATAAAACAAGGAGTAGTAACAGTTCACGGTTGACCATGACCAAAGCAAAGTTTCAGACCAACCTTGATCAAACAGAGGTCAGATACACCAAGAAAGTCACACCTGTATTATTTTTTGCATTAGAACTTAAGAGCTTATTGAAAATTTGGCATATGTGGGTGAACCGTCAGAAATTGGTGGTTCATCACTCCACTGTTGTAAAATAATATCCTCTATATTAAGATTTGGGTGGTATGATAAACAAACATCCACTGTCCATCACTGCCTCCTCCACCTTCCAACTGTTATGTCAACAGATATAAAGATGAAAATGATAAATGGAAATTGATGGACAGTCCGTTGATATCCTAGTGCTCCATTCACTGTATTTAGAGTTCATTGTCCTCTGGCAGATCAATGGAGGGATATACTCTTCTCCCGTTACGAAGGAAAAAACATACAAATACGCACTCTGAACCTATGTGGAAGAGGTTATGGGCCAAATGGCTGCTGCAGAGCAAATTCTAAATTAAGTCTACAGTATAATCAGTAAAAAGCTTATTTAAAACAAATAGTAATAATTAATTTAATAAACTTATGGATTTAGCTAAACAATATTAGATAAAGTCATACGTCACACATATGTGAATGTAACAATGTCACATGCATACTCACTTTGCCTATCAAAATTGTGGATAGTGTTAATTGTAAAAAGCAGAATGTATAAAAATATTACACCTTTAAAAATATGTAAAGGGACAGGAAATATCCATTCATGTAATGTAGCCCATTTTTCCAATCATGTTTTCACTTGCTAAATAGAGAAATACATCTAATCTCTCAAATCAAATCATGTTACATAAACGATCATGACTTTGCCTTCTATTTTTGAATATTACATATGATAACCAGAAGGACTTCAGTATATGGTTAGAACACTAGAAGTTAAAAAAATCATCAGATTAGTAGGTAATAGGTCAGGAATTTCTAAAGTGGAAAACATGTTTTTAGTTTTTCTTACAATCAAATAGTTATTAAATAGATCACATTCCATCACAAAAACAGCTGTAAATTCTAAAGAATTTACAGCATTTTTTTTATCAATATACAACTTAAATACATCCCAAGCTTGGGGCGAAGGAATAGGAAGGAAGTCTTTAAATGGGGTCAAATAAAGTTCTTGTTCAAAAGGTTTGCATCACCATTTCTAATTATTGCCCCCTCCCCATTTTGGAAACCTTGCACTATTTTTTTTTGGGAATACCAGGCACCTGAGGTGTGAGAGCAGGGGTGGAATGAGGATAGTGGGGATTTGTAATTGTGGTGGCATGGGGGAAAGAAGAGGTAAGTCGGGATTTTGACAATAGTGTATAATGGATATGGTAGTGACGCTCCTTGTTTCTGAGATGGCAAAATCTCACATTGGCACTCTGTGTTGGGCAGTCTGTGTAAAATGCACATTCTCCAGGATTTGAACCACGCAGTCCATCTTCTGGACCAAATGTAGAACACCAAACACTGCAATCTGCCCAGCAAGAAGGCCCTTCATACCTTGTAATGCATCCTCAGAAGTAAGGAGTGTAGGTATGAGCAGGGGGAGACGTGCCTGGATTAAAGGAGCCCAAAGACCAATTACTCCTGGCTGAGTGCAGGCTTTCCCCAGGGTTTGCTGGAGTAAGAATTGTGATGGTAATGACTGCTCTGGATGAAGATGGCACAGACTTTGCTGCCACCGCAATGGGCTATTCAGAATCTGGATACACGTCGTGCAAATCTGTGTTGGATTCTGATCCTGAGGTGTCTCCCATCACAGCTCCCACACTATCCGTGCCACTAGCGCTTTATATGCAGATTGCATCTCCTTCAAGCTCCAGTGGCTTTTTCAACACTTTCTGAGATGTTAGGCCCATTTATCCCTCAGAACATATGGAGATTTTTATATTCTCTACCTGCGTGACGAACACCTGGAAAATCTTATAATCGCTGCCTACATGAATGAAGTCACCAGATGGATAAAAACCAACTGCCTGAAGCTCAATATAGACAAGATATAAGTAGTAATGTTTAGCAAAGACACCTGATCTGGGAATCCACATTGTGGCCTGCCAAAGTTATACCCATACCTCTTCCAGCAACCTATAGAGATAACCTAGAAAAATAATCGACAACCAACTCACCATGACCGGCCAAGTGAACAGCCTCTATCTCTTGCTTCCACTCACTCAAGATCTTTAGAAGGCTCCCCACCAACGCTTACAGAACCATCCCCCAACTCCTCATCAATAGCAAGCTGGGCTGCAGAAAATCACTATATGCCATAGTTAACCCTGCCCCGAAGGCACCCCTCACCTGAAAGGATTCTGTTGGCTCACAATCCACAAACAGGTATTATAAAAGATAAAATAGGTTTATAAAGCGCTCGATTGCCGCCACGTCTTGCCGCTGGAAAGTGCGAGGGAGGGCTGCTCCATAAGATTCTGCAACTTAGTTGGAAGGGAACAACCAGGAATTAAGCGATTTCCTAAAATGCTGCCTATTTGTACGATACCCGCGTTTGTGGATCTAAGATTTCTCTTGGGCGAATACCATAAGAACAGTTTTGAATGTCAACAGCACCTCCTCTGTATAGTGTCTTGTGAACCAGACAGAGGGCCTTGAATTCCACTCGTTGCTGGATAGGGAGCCAATGTAGTGACCTTATACTAGCAGAGGTGGGATGGCCTTTAGGAATGTTAAATAGCAGTTGTGCAGCTGCATTTTGTAACGATTGTATTTTAGTCATCTGGGCCTTGTCAATACCCAGGAAAAGTGCATTGCAGAAGTTTATTTTAGAGAGGATAAGAGCTAGTACCACAGTTTTCCTGAGTTCCTGAGGTATAAAGGGGAAAATCTTCTGTAAGATCTTCAATTAAAATAAAGAATAGACTACTCACGCACACAAACAAAGCTTCACACACATTAGCCCCACATACCTCATCGACCGCATAAAACATACCTGACACCTCCCCACAACCAGTCTTCTACTTGCACACTCTCCCCGCATAGGCAGAACCAGATTCAACAGTTGTGCCTTCTCTTAATTAGATCCTAAAGCCTGGCACAACCTTCCCCAGCACAGTAAGGCCGCCTTCTCATGAATTTTGTAATTCTTTACACAATTTCTGTCACGGTGAAGTCATAAGCAACCCCAAATTAGCCTGTGCTTTACCCACTGGTAGCTCGGCACAAAAGAAGTCAGGATTAGTTAGAAGCAACGAGTTAAGTATTTATGCAGCACTTCAAACAGTAATAAAATTATAATACAACAACTGAAAAATCCTATACCAATTTAGAAAAATAGGGTACCATCTTTAATAAATGAATCTGAGATCAAAACAACAAAATTCCAACCAGTAGAACTGGAGATATGCAATTTTAAATATTTAAGATAAGAAACACTTTTAAACTTTTTTTTTACTGTGTTTAGCAGGCTGCACTGGACCAGAACAAAGTCACAAGTTCAGGTCGACCGCGATGGAGTGTTGGACGGATACAGGGCCCAAGTTAGGCCCACTTCTCAAAGTACCTAAATCCTGGTTGCGGAGCATTGTGAGATCATACATCGAGGATGCGTCCTGCAGTGGTGGTTCCGAGGAGCTGCAGGGTTGCAAAGCGGAGCCATGAGTCATCATTGAGGAATCCATGGAAGCGAGGTTTGCAATGCAAAGTCATGTGCCTAAGATTCATCGTGCACTGGCAGTTCCAAAGAAGTTGCATGACTGTGATGCAAAGTCCTACATCTTCGTTGAGAATACCATTGACAAAGGGGCCTGCAACATGAAGGCCCGCAACAAGGATGCGTGACACAGTGGTGACTCTGAGGACAGTGTGGGCTGCGATTCAAGGTCCAGTGTTGGAGATGAATCAAGCTGTGGCAGTTATGAAATGAAGCTGTGAGACGATGCGTCATGTTGCATCACTCCTGCTCACAGGGCTACAGCTGGGGTAGTAGAGTACGTTCAGGTTCACAACCAAGTGTCCAGGACTGGGGTGGCGCCACTTGAGGGTAGCAGTCAAAGCATACAGAGCTCAGGTGCCAAACCCAAGCATATTGGAGCCTTCTATGTCCCTGAGTCTCTGATCAGAAGGCAGCTAACTAGCCCCTAGAGTCACTCTAGAGGTCCTGGGTTTAAGATGCCGGTCCAGGCCTTTTCGCTCAGGTATCAGGGCAGCAGAGTAGCAGTTCTTCTTGCAGTGCAGCACAGCAGCCCTTCTGAGTCTTCCCCAGGTCCAGAGGTGTACTAGAAACGGAGTGTCCATGGGGGCAGAGCTTAGCCATGCTGCAAGATGGCCGCTCTCTAGAGAGGCTCCACCAGCCGAGTCCATAATCCAACAATCATCTACTGAGTGCCCAAGACAGAGAATCCTGGCTGTGGTGCACCCTATGATTAAATACCTTTGCTGCCACTAGCCCCAGTGGGTTGATAAGGACTGAGCCAGTTGGACGCCTGAAGGCATCCTAACACAGCCTGTCCTGCGTGGGTGTGCCCTGGCCTTCCGTCACTGCTGGAGCGGTGGCAGTGTACCCTGGCTTGAGCCTGCTGAGACTTCACCTGACGCTGCCTGGCTCTACTCTGGCTGACTGGGCTGTCCGGGATCGCGGCTGTCGACGGGGCTGGGATACAGGACAATGGACAGAACAGAGAAGCGTCACACCCAAGGAGAAGAGGGCCAGTGCTCTCAGGCAGCCACCATTGAGATTGTTGGCTGGGGAGCTGCCCATGTGTGGAGGGGGCATGCAATTGGACAAGGCTAAAAGAGGGAGACATGCAGTGGTGTTCTGCACCTTGGGGGCAGTTCCCGTGAGGTTGGGCAGTGGTAGGTCCAGCCGATCAGGCTGAGGGAGGCCTCCTGGCAGCTGCTCTCTGGGCAGGTCAACCATGACACTGTATTAATTCCTACAGGACATAGTGAACATGTGCAACACCCGCTGGAGCATGGGTGCATGGGCTGCTGCTGCCCAGGAGTGGCCTTACAGACCACATGGCACTCATGTCAACTGGCTGGATGGGCAAGCTGCCTGCATACTCTCTGGCTCCCCCCGGCCACTAAGGACTGCAGCCTCCTTGACTGGTATTCCAGATAGGCGGCTGCTATAGGATCCAGTCTGGTTGTGGTCTGGGAGCTCAGCAGTAAGACCAGTATGATCACCATTGGAGATAGTGGCCTTGAGAAATTGTGAACACTTGCAGCCCTCACGAGGGGGTGGGTGCATGGGCTGATCCCTGTCATCGGGCTGGTGGACGATATGATACCTCCTAATGTCCCACACACCCCTAGCTAGTTAAGTTGCACACATCAAAAGAAATTGTACACATCCATAGAAGAGTCACATTGGAGGCTGTCGTGGGTGCTCTGGGTTGTGTGTGGACCCCACTGCCATGCCTAGGATTCAAACCTGCTCGTGCTTTTTGGCTGGAGGAGCATGCCAGGGTGTAGCAGGATCCAGACAACCTGCTGCTGAACGCAGGCTGGTGAGCCACCAAGCTCACACTGACTGCTGCTGTGGAGTATCAAAACAACCATCTCCCGCTCACTTGTTACTTTGATAGTGCACCTGTCCTCACATCGCATCCCTGAGCCATGGGGAAACACAGCACCAAGCAATAGAAGCTCCAGTTTGAGAGCAGATGTCTCAGCAGGCAGGTGCAATCTGAGGTCTCCCCAGAGTGATCAGAAAAGGGACAATCAGCAATATATAGACATTAAAGGGTTCCTGGTGGATGTGTAGATAAGTATGAAGACTCTGGACGCAAAACTCAACATCCTCACTAGCCACTTAGATCAAGTTAAACATAGAGTAGACAAACACGTGAATAGACTGGGCCACCTGGAGGATCGCGTATCCAATGCAGATGATGCACAGGCAGACTCTAAAGAACAACTATTGAGAATGGACGGGATCCTCAAACTTATAATTACATAAAATGAAGACCTTGAAGCGTGTCCTCAGCGGAATAATATTCGGCTCATGGGGGTCCCAGAATCTACAGCTATCTCCAAAATGGTAATGAGACAAAATATTGAGTGTAAAAAATTTGACCTACCATAATATTCAGTTACAAATATCGTGAAATCCAAATATCGATTACAAGAATATTGTAGTGCGGAATATTGATTTGAAGGTAAGTAATATCGATTTTAAAAATATAGAAGTTATTAATATTGTTTGCAAAAATTTAATTTAATTATAATATATTAATTAATATTTTAAATGTATTAATATTTATTTAATTGAGATTTTATAATGTTAATTGTGTTTTTAATTTTGTTTGGTAAATTTTATGTGCGGGTTGTGGGGTTTATAGGGGTAAAGTGTGGGAAGTAAGTTATTTTTAATTAATTAATAATTAGTTGTTAATTAACATTAATTAATTAATTGACAATTAATTATAGTAAGTGTAATGAATTTTAGGTGCGGGTTGTTGGGTTTATAGGGGTAAAGGGTGGGAAGTAATTTATGTTTAACTAATTAATAATTAGTTGATGATTAATCTTAATTAATTAATTAATATTTAATAGGGTAATTGTTTTTTCTGTGGTGGTTTTACTTTTATAGGGTTAAAGGGTGGGTAGTAACTTAATTAGTTGTGAAATACATTGTTGCACTCACTGGAGTGGGAATAGTAATTTTTACCCCACCAATATCCAGCACTTTCCCTACTGATGCACTGACTGGAGTTGAAATTGTAAGTTGTATTCCTCTGCTAGCCAGCACTTTCCCTACTGTTGCACTCACTGGAGTGGGAATAGCAATTTTTACCCCTCCGCTATCCAACACTTTCCCTACTGTTGCACACATTGGAGTGGGAATAGTATTTTTTATCCCTCCACTAATATCGCCAAAACGCGTCTACTTGGTTATAATAAAGAAATTTGGAACCCGCAGAGTGCTCCTATGTCCCTGGTAAATAATTTTACGTGAAGGCCACTTATCACGAAGGAGGCACCCGTCCTGCAAAGTTTTCAACAGGAATCAAGTGGCTTTTGTGGAACAATATATATATATATATATATATATATATATATATATATATATATATATATATATGTCACTGACTGACCATGTAATGAGTGATGTAATATGTGACATCATCAGCAGTGCATTGCGGGGGCGCGAGTTATAGTTAGCTGAACTAACTATAACGAGGGAATTTCTCTGGTTTTGTAGGAGTGAAATGACCAACTAATTCTAACTTTCCCTAAAACCTATGTTTATTTTCAGTGAACATATATATATATATATATATATATTAAAATATATATTATCTACTGGCGGTCGCCAGTAGATAGTTATAGTTAGGACCGTGTTTCCATGGGAAATCTCAAAATTCTATTTTGAATAACTTTGGCGCCGGTTGACGAATCCTCGCGAAATTTTTAAAACTAATGGGGCGCTCCGTTCAGCTCCTACCCTGAAAGTCTCGGGGTGATTCGTCAAGCGGGGGTCGAGAAAAAAGGGGGGTCCCAAAACACGTTTTCCCCGTGCATTTTTCCATAGGACATTTAGTCGCAGCTACAGCCCGAACGGCTGAACAGAATTACTTGAAATTTGGCAGAGAGGTAGCCATAAGGTCAAGGAAGTGCCTTTTGCAGGTCTGGTGTAAATCTGTTCAGTATTTCCGGAGAAAATAGCATTTAAAAGCATATATATATCTATACGAGCACAGGGTGCGCGCACCGTGCGAGCACCGTGCGAGCACCCTAACGTGCGCGAGCGTAATTCTGATTGGTGGTTACATGTTAGTCAACGTTCAAATCGGTCGAAATCAGGAAGTGTCGGCCGCCATTTTGTTTGTTTTCAGTGCGAAAGTGAAAAATGAAGGTGGCGAACGTGAAAAGGGGGCAGGGTAGAGAGTTCCTGACCCCCTAGCCTTTGTCAGGGGGTCCCTGAAGGACCCCGAAGGCGAAAAAAATTATTTCTTTTTTTTAAAAATCGCGGGGGTGTGCGCACAGTGCGCGCACCCTGAAAACCCCCCCCCCCAAAAATTTTTTTTTTAATTTTTATTTTTTTTTAAATCGCAGGGTGAAAACCAAAAAAAAAAAATTATAATTTTTAATACGTAGTTTATTGTAAAATAAATATATAAAAAAAAATTAATACATAAATAAATTAGCATTGAAAAAACCTTACAAATTCACTGAAAAAAACATAGGTTTCACACTCGTTATAGTTAGGAATTAGCATTTAAAAAACCTTGCAAATTCACTTAAAAAACCATAGGTTTCACACATGTTATAGTTAGG
The DNA here is from genome assembly GCF_964204655.1 of Triturus cristatus. Lineage (NCBI taxonomy): Eukaryota > Metazoa > Chordata > Amphibia > Caudata > Salamandridae > Triturus > Triturus cristatus. The sequence continues at coordinate 255,694,716 of NC_140593.1, read as the reverse complement.
TGGATATTTCACTCGTAAAAAACCAATGAAATTCCCCCGTTATGGTTAGTTCAGATAACTATAACTCGCGCGACCGCCACTCTATCACAAGGATGATGTCATCAGTGATGTCATGAGTGATGCCACTGACCATGTCATGAGGGATGTAATATGTGACATCATGTGCAGTGGATTGCGGGTGCGCGAGTTATAGTTATCTGAACTAACCATAACGGGGGAATTTCATTGGTTTTTTACGAGTGAAATATCCACCTAACTATAACATGTGTGAAACCTATGGTTTTTTAAGTGAATATATATATATATATATATATATATATATATATATATATATATATATATATTCACTGAAAAAACCATAGGTTTCACACATGTTATAGTTAGCTGTACATTTCACTCGTAAAAAACCAATGAAATTCCCCCGTTATAGTTAGTGCAGGCAACTATAACTCACGCGACCGCAATCCTCTGCTGATGCTAATACTGTATTTAGACACTTATTTGCCCATGTCTTCTTCCATTAAATTTTAGCTATACATATATTACAAATATTTTTTTTTCATAAAGACACATATGTCATCAGCAGAAGATTGCGGTTGTGTGAGTTATAGTTGCCTGCACTAACTATAACGGGGGAATTTCATTGGTTTTTTACGAGTGAAATGTACAGCTAACTATAACATGTGTGAAACCTATGTTTTTTTCAGTGAATTTGCAAGGTTTTTTAAATGCTAATTCCTAACAATAACGTGTGTGAAACCTATGGTTTTTTCAGTGAATTTGTACGGTTTTTTAAATGCTAAGTTACTTTACGCCATTCGTGGCGGGCGCGCCCAGTTAACGCAGTTCGTTCCGTGCGCGCATGGTGCGCTTCGCGCACCGTGCGCGCACAGTGAGCACGCGGTGCGCTTCGCGCACCGCGCGCCCACTTTACGCAGTTAGTGCCGTGCACGCACGGTGGTCACGCGTTATGCGGGATGGGCCATGTACGCGGGATGGGTCATGTACGCACGATGCGCTTCGCGCACTGTGCGCACATGGGGGACATATTATGCGCATCGTTGTGAAATGTATTCTTTATTATTTTCATATGTTTGATATGCCATGCACAAATGGTGCCCTTCGGGCACCATTTGCACGCGGGGTGGGGAGAGTGTGGATAATTATTATTTTTTTTTTAATTTTTACCGGACGCGTACGGTAAGCGTAATCGGCGATCTTTCGGGGTTTGTTTGGGGACCCGTATATCACTGCTGGGTGGTTATGAACTCAATATACTGCCCCTTTAGACATTTTTTGGCTTCATTTATGCTGCCCCACTCAGAGTGCGAGAGAGAAAATGGCGGCCGCCGCTTCCTGGTTTCGGCCGATTCGAATGTTTACTAAGATCTAAGAGCCAATCAGAATCGCGCTCGCGCACATCACCGTACGCGTACGGTAAGCGCACCGTAAGCGCACCGTAAGCTGGCTCAGATATATATATTGATTTAAAGGCTATTTTCTCAGAATCTACTGAACAGATTTACACCAAACCTACAAAAGGCACTTCCTTGACCTGAGGACTACCTCTCTGCCAAATTTCATTTAATTCTGTTCAGCCGTTCGGGCTGTAGCTCTGTCTAAAGGTCCTATGGAAAAATGCATGGGAAAAACGCATTTTGGGACCCCCCTTTTATCTCAGCCCCTGCTTGACGAATCCCCCCGAGACTTTCAGGGTAGGAGCGGAGCTCAACGCCCCACCTATTTTGAAAATTTCGCAAGGATTCGTCAACCGACGCCAAAGTTATTCAAAATAGAATGTTGCAGATTTCCTATGGTAAGAGGGTCCTAACTATAATTACCTACTGGCGAACGCAGGTAGGTAATATATATATATATATATATGTATATATATATATATATTCACTGAAAATAAACATAGGTTTTAGGGAAAGTTATAATTAGTTGGACATTTCACTCCTACAAAACCAGAGAAATTCCCCCGTTATAGTTAGTTCAGCTAACTATAACTCGCGCCCCCGCAATGCACTGCTGATGATGTCACAAATTACATCACTAATGACATGGTCAGTGACATCACTGATGACATCTCAAATGACATCACTGATGACATCATCCAATGACTGTGTGTTTCTGTAAAGTTTAAATATGTTTAATATATATAGGGAAAGGCGTATTGAAGAACGAGTGGGTGTATAAGTGTCTCAATGGATGATTTAGTAGGTGTGTGACTGACTCTATATGTGAGTGATTAAACATATCTTACTGAATGCATGGGTTAGTGACTAAACTGTGTGAATGTCTAAATCCGTCTGTCTGTTGGTGTGTACGTGGATGCATTGGTTTGCATTTAGCTACATGAGTGTCTATATGGGTTATAGATTGGTTGTCTGAGTATCTGTATGGGTGCCTGAGTGTTTGTGTGGGTGGGGTGTGTGTGACTCTGTGCTTAGATGTGTGAGTGGGTGATTCACTGGGTGCATGGTTTCAAGAGTGCATCTGTGATGGACTGTATGGGTGGGTGAGTGTGTGTATGGGTGTGCTAGTGAGTGAATGTATAGTTCAGTGGTACATGTGTGAGTAACTACATATGTGAAAGACAGTATATATGCATGTTGGAGTATATAAATGGCTATAAGTGAGAGTGTGTGATTGTGAGAGTGGCTGTATGGATGAGTGTGTACTTATATCAGTGATTGTATAAGAGCATAAGAATGTGCTAGTATTTGTATGAGTAATTGAGCTGGTGTGTGTATAACTGTATAGGTGAGTAAATGGCAGTGTGATTAATTATTTGCATGACTGAGTAGGTTTGTGAGTACATCTATGGATGAGTGGTGGTGCGTGAGTGTCTATATAGGTGTATGAGTGCATATGATAGTCCTGTACTGAGTGACCATAAGCATGAGGGACTGTATGGGTGAGTGAGCGGATGGATGTGTTGACCTAAGAATCAGTGAGTGGGTATGTAGTTATTGGTGTTAGAGTGTCTATGGTTTTGAGGATGGCAGTCTGTAATTTAGAGTGGGTGTATCAAAGGTTATATTAGGGTATGAGAAGATGCATCAAATCATCACATGGATGATGTCATCAGTGATGTCATCAGTGATGTCATCTGAGATGTCATCAGTGATATCACTGACCAAGCCATGAGTGATGTAATATGTGACGTCATCAGCGGTGCATTGCAGGGGCGTGAGTTATAGTTAGCTGAACTAACTATAACGGGGGAATTTGTCTGGTTTTGTACAAGTGAAATGTCCAACTAACTATAACTTTCCCTAAAACCTCTGGTTTTTTCAGTGAATTTCTAAGGTTTTTTAAATGCTAATTTCTAACTACAACGTGCCTGAACCCTATGGTTTTTTAAGTGAATTTCAAGGGTTTTTTAAATGCTAGTTTCTAACTATGCCTACAGAGGTAGGACATGTGAAGAGAGAAAAAACGCACAGAAAGAAACAAAAGAAATGCAGAAAGAAGCAACAGAAGTCCACAAAGACGAAGAAAAGTGCAGGAAGAAGCAAGACATGTGCAGAAAGAACCAACAGAGGAGCAGAAAGAGGCATTGTTGCAAAATCATCCTCTGCCCACAACTTTTTCAGACGGGTACTGGTGGTAACTGACTCTGACTAACCAGGCCTAGAGCTGTGCTAAAAGACACTTCGAAAACAGTGAAAACACCTACATACACTAGGGAACACTATGCATTGGGGTACCCCTGCGATTAGCATGACCTCCTCTGTAAGGCCCTAGTACATAATAGGGCAGGGGGATTAAAACTACCTATAAGTCAGAGGTGCAGAAATATGCTACTTTAACTAGTAGTCGCGTTTACAGAGTGGTGGAGAAAGGGTGCTGGGCGTCCAACCAACGCTCAGGAATTCCACTGTGTAGGACTTACAGGAGGTACCAGGAGGGATTCTTGGCCCCCAAACTCCATCAGGACTAAATTGGACTTCATCCCGATCCCGTAGTCTGCCACAAGGCACGTTTACAGAGTGGTAGAGAAAGGGGGCCATGGCCTCCGAAGACATCTTAGCAATCCCACTGTGTGGGATTTACTGGAGGTAACAAGAGGGGTAGTTGGCCCCCAAGGACATCCTTGGGGGCCAACGTCCCAAACTATTATCTCCAGTCAGTCCCACACAGCAGCACTGGTAAGTACTCGTACCAGGCCATGCCCACTTCGCCCACCACTCTACAAACACGCTCCCTGGCATGCTCTTGGATGGGGATTGAAGTCCCCTTCACTGCTGGGGGTCCTTTAGGGGCCAACTAGCCTACCTTTTACCTCCAGTAAGCCCCAAGCAGTGGGATTGGTGAGAGGTAGACAAAGGTCTTGCCCCCTTTCTCCAACACTCTGCAAACGCACCCCTGGTGCATTGTAAGTTGGGGGATTAAGTCCCCTTGAATCTTGAGGGTCCCTGGGGGCAAACTAGCCCACCAGGTACCTCCAGTAAGCGCCACAGAGCTGCGTTGCAGAGAGGTGCTAAAAGGGGCGTGGCCTGGACCACCTCTCTGCAACGCAGGCCTGTGGCACTTACTGGAGGTACCTGGTGGGCTAGTTGGCCCCCAGGTACCCTCAGGATTGAAGGGGAATGAATTCCCCAACTTAAAACGTGCCACAGGGCTTGTTTGCACACATGTCACCACAGGCCCCGCCCCCTGCCTTCCCAACTATGCAAACACGCCCCATGGCACGTTTGAAGTTGGGGGATTAAGTCCCTGTGAATCCTGAGGGTCCCTGGGGTCGAACGAGCCCTAGGTACCTCCAGTAAGCGCCACAAAGCTGCGTTGCAGAGGTATAAAAAGGGGCATGGCCTGGACCACCTCTCTGCAACGCAGGCCTATGGCGCTTACTGGAGGTACCTGGTGGGCTAGTTGGCCCCCAAGGGCCCTCAGGATTTAAGAGGAATTAATTCCCCAACTTAAAACGTGTCACAGGGCCTGTTTGCACACATGTCACATCAGGCCCCGCCCCCTCCCTTCACCACTGTGCAAACGTGCCCCGTGGTGCGTGTTAAGTTGGGGGATTAAGTCCCCTTCAATCCTGAGGGTCCCTGGGCTCCAAGTAGCCCACCAGGTACCTCCAATAAGCGCCACAGAACTGCATTGCAGAGAGGTGTAAAAAGGGGCGTGGCCTGGACCACCTCTCTGCAATGCAGGCCAGTGGCGCTTACTGGAGGTACATGGTGGGCTAGTTGGCCCCCAGGGCCCTCAGGATTTAAGAGGAATTAATTCCCCAACTTAAAACGCGTCACAAGGCCTGTTTGTACACATGTCACATCAGGCCCCGCCCCTTCCCTTCACCACTGTGCAAACACACCCTGTGGTGCGTTTTAAGTTGGGGGATTAAGTCCCCTTCAATCCTGAGGGTCCCTGGAGTCCAACTAGCCCTCCAGGTACCTCCAATAAGTGCCACAGAGCTGCGTTGCAAAGAGGTGTAAAAAGAGGCGAGGCCTCAGACCACCTCTCTGCAACACAGCCCTGTGGCGCTAACTGGAGGTACCTGGTGGGCTAGTTTGCCCCCAGGGACCCTCAGGATTGTAGGGGAATTAATTCCCCAATTTAAATCGCGCCACAGGGTGCATTTGCATAGTGTTGCTGGGAGGGGGCGGGCCTCCGGTGCGATGCCGCTTTTTTGGGGGGAAGGGGGGATGTGTGGCCCCCCTTCCTTTACTTACTTTTGGGCACTGGGGACCCCATCCCCCAGGGCCTGACCCCTAATTGGTTCATTTAATTTTTTTTAAAGGGAAGGGGGCCACGCGGCCCCCCTCTCGAAGCCATTATCGCCCAGGGGACCCCATTCCCCGGGGCATGGCCACTATATATATTTTTTTAAATATTTTTTCAAAGAAGGGGGGCTGCGTGGCCACCCTCAGGCTTCTGTTAGCTCCAGGGACCCCATCCGCCGGGGCTCTGCCTCGGTGTTTGGGTTTTTTTACTGGGGAGGGGGCCACGTGACCCCCCCTCCTGGGCCACTTCTGGCCCCAGGGACCTCATCCCCCGTGGCCGGCACTCTCCTTTGGGACCGTGGGGGAGCCTCAATGCCCCCACGGTCCCAGCCGGCTCCCCGCCTCCTGCGGGAGCCGGCATTGCTTTTCCACATGGGGAGCTGCTAACATGCAGCTCCCCGTGTGGAAAAGCAATCTGCTTTGCTTCATTGAAGCGAGAGCAGGTTCCTCTGCTTTCGCTTCAATGAAGCAAAGCAGTTTGCAATGACAGGGTGGGAGCAACAACAGTGTCCCGGGGGTGGACACCCCGGGACGCTGCAGGAGCTGGCCCTGGGGGATGGCGGTCCCCAGGGCCATCATGGGATCCAGGAGGGGGGCCGCGTAGCCCCCCTCACTTCAATTGCAAAGCCCCGGGGAGGTGGTGTTCCCCGGGGCTCAGACCCCCAAATTGGCATTTTAGTGCCCCCCAGAGGTGGCGGTCCCCGGGGAGTGTGGGGTGCTCAAGCCCCCCCACACAGGTATAATTGTTATTAAAAAACCAAGCCCCGAGGGTTGGCGGTCCCCAGGGCTGCAGGGGGGCCATGTGACCCCTGAAATAATGAATGAAAGCCCCGGGGGTGGCGGTCCCCGGGGTTTGGGGGGGTCCTAGAGGCCCCCCACAGATTAACAAGCATTGACAAAGCCAATAGGTTTCGCCTTTGGGGCCTTATAAGTGTTTAGCCTGAGCTATTGACTTTGCCAATGTCTTATGAGAAGTGTGGCTGCTGTGCAGCTTGCTGAAAAGTTTTAATAAAAAAGTGTCAGAAGCATTTTTGATACCTTATATATCACCAAGAAGGCATTATGTACAACTGAACGACCATATTAAAAAAAGTATTTACAATAAAAAATGTCCTCAGTTTTCTTTTGTTCTTGCAATGCTGGCAATTTGTTTCTGCCTATTCCAATGGTTATTTGTTAAAGCTATTTTTTGAGGGGGCATAAACATCGGAGGGTGAAGGTTGGGAACTAGGACCTGTAGTATAACACTAGCAGTGGCCAGACGGTAGGGGAGAATCAACAGACGCCAGATTCTGAGAGTAGGTTGAGTTGATGCTGAGGGATGCTGAGGTGGTAGTGGTGGTGGTGACTGGTGTGGAGACGATGCTGAGGTGATGCTGAATGATACTCAGGTCTTTCTGAGTGATGATGATGTGGTGGTGTACTAGTGCAAAGGCGAGGCTGAGTGATACTGATGTGGTGCTGAGTGATGCTGTGGTGGTGCTGAGTGATGCTGTGGTGGCGCTGAGTGATGGGTGAACAACCTTTACAACGCAACTTTTACACCGCACTACCATTACAACGAAACTATTACAACGCGAAATCTGTTAAAACGCATGCCATTACAACGCATGCCATTACAACGAAATGCACTAGATGGCGTGCTAACATTAGAAATAGTGTAGTTTTACTATCCAAACACCTTCCCTACTGCAACGTGGACTGGAGTTAGAATAGTAAATTATACATTTCTAATGTCAGCACTCCATCTAGTGTACGTCGTTGTAAAAGCATGCGTTGAAAAGGCTGGCGTTGTAACAGATCTTGCGGTGTAAAAAATGCGTTGTAACGGCATGCGGTGTAAAAGCATGCGTTGTAACGTCATACATCCGCTGGCCCTGAGTGATGCTGTGGTGGTGCTGAGTGATGCTGTGGTGGCACTGAGTAATGCTGTGTTGGCCCTGAGTGATGCTGTGGTGGTGCTGAGTGATGCTGTGGTGGCGCTGAGTTCGTTACACTGTGCTTAACAACTGTTGTGCAAGGGGAGCTGAATTCCGTGTGAAGCGCTATAATGCCCTTGGTTCAAGTTTGCGCTATAATTATGCGGGACAGGCAAACGGGTGTGGCCTAATGTAATGTAATCGGACAATATCAGATGAAAGCACTACGTATTCACAGCTCAGGGAGTGCTGCTTCTTATGACAAATCTCCTAATATTACACCCGTTGCGGCTAGGGCTGCGAATGTTAGAACTGGGTAACTAGGTTAGAATCTCGGCTCAGGCGCAGCATCTTGTGATTCCGTGCAAATCGCTTCGTGACACTGTGCTTAAAAACTGTTGTGTAAAGAGAGCTGATTTCCATGTGAAGCGTTATAATGCCCTTGGTTCAAGTTTGCTCTATAATTATGCGGGACAGGCAAGCGGGTGAGGCCTAATGTAATGTAATCTGACATTATCAAGTGAAAGCACTACGTATTCACAGCTCAGGGAGTGCTTCTTCTTGTGACAAATCTCCTAATATCACACCATTGCGGCTAGGGCTGCGGATGTTAGAGCTGGTTAACTAGGTTAGAATCTCAGCTCAGGTGCAGCATCTTGTAATTCCGTGCAAATCGCTTTGTTACACTGTGCTTAAAAACTGCTGTGTAAGGGGAGCTGATTTCCGCGTGAAGCGCTATAATGCCCTTGGTTCAAGTTTGCGCTATAATAATGTGGGACAAGCAAGCGGGTGTGGCCTAATGTAATGTTTTCGGACAATATCAGGTGAAAGCACTCCGTATTTACAGCTCGGTGAGTGCTTCTTATGACAAATTTCCTAATATCACACCTGTTGCGGCTAGGGCTGCGGATGTTAGAACTGGGTAACTAGGTTAGAATCTCAGCTCAGGCACAGCATCTTGTGATTCCGTGCAAATCGCTTTGTTACACTGTGCTTAAAAACTGTTGTGTAAGGGATGCTGATTTCCGTGTGAAGCGCTATAATGCCCTTGGTTCAAGTTTGCGCTATAATTATGCGGGACAGGCAAGCGGGTGTGGCCTAATGTAATGTAATCGGACAATATCAGGTGAAAGCACTACGTATTCACAGCTCAGGGAGTGCTTCTTCTTATGACAAATCTCCTAATATCACATCCGTTGCGGCTAGGGCTGCGGATGTTAGAACTGGGTAGCTAGGTTAGAATCTCGGCTCAGGCACAGCATCTTGTGATTCCGGGCAAATCGCTTTGTTACACTGTGCTTAAAAACTGTTGTGTAAGGGGAGCTGATTTCCGTGTGAAGCGCTATAATGCCCTTGGTTCAAGTTTGCGCTATAATTATGCGGAACAGGCAAGCGGGTGTGGCCTAATGTAATGTAATCGGACAATATCAGGTGAAAGCACAACGTATTCACAGCTCAGGGAGTGCTTCTTCTTATGTCAAATCTCCTAATATTTACACACGTTGCTACTAGGGCTGCGGATGTTAAAACTGGGTAACTAGGTTAGAATCTCGGCTCAGGTGCAGCATCTTGTGATTCCGTGCAAATCGCTTCGTTACACTGTGCTTAAAAACTGTTGTGTAAGGGGAGATGATTTTCGTGTGAAGCGCTATAATGCCCTTGGTTCAAGTTTTCGCTATAATTATGTGGGACAGGCAAGCGGGTGTGGCCTCATATAATGTAATTGGACAATATCAGGTGAAAGCACTACTTATTCACATCTCGGGGAGTGCTTCTTCTTATGACAACTCTCCTAATATCACACCAGAAATGAAAGCCCCGGGGGTGGAGGTCCCCGGGGCTTGGGGGAGCCTTAGAGGCCCCCCACAGATTAAAAAAGAAGCCCCGGGGGGTGACGGTCCCCAGGGCTGCGGGAGGGCTATGTGCCCCCAACTCATTAATCAAGCCCGGGGAGGTGGCGGTCCCCGGGGCAGTGTGGGGGGATTGGGCCCCCCCACTTTTTTTCCCTGCCCCTGGGACCTGGCCCACCCGGGGGCTTCAATACAACGAAGCGGGGGAGCCCGTGCTTTGTTTTTCTTTAATTTTCTCGGCCGTATTCATGCACCCAGCGCAAATTCGGCCGAATTTCTTTTTTAAAAAAATGCTTTTTTGGGCCCTGGGGTTCCTTGCGGGACCCCCTGAGCAGGCCTAGGGGGTCAGGGTGTTTCTACCCTGCCTCCTTTTCCTGTGTTTTGTGTTTCTTTTTCTGTTTTCTTGTGCCTCGGTTACTGAGTCACAAGAGGGCTGCCAACACTTCCTGGTTTGGAGTGTTGACAGCCAATCACAGAGAAGCTTGTACTCGGGACTTAGGCTCCGCCCAGAGATCAAAACTTTTATTTTTCTAATTTCTCAGCAACTACTGAACGGATTTACACCATTTAAAAAAAAGGTTGTTCCCTGATACAAGCACTACCTCTTTACCAAATTTGGGGTAATTCCGTTAAGTAATTCCAACTGTAGCCATGTCTAAAGTTTCCTATGGGAAATGTATTTTTTTACCTCTATTTTTGGATTATCTCAGCAACTACTGAATGGATTTACACCATTTAAAAAAAGGGGTGCTTTCTGAACCAAGCACTACCCTTTTGCCAAATTTGGTGTCATTCCATTCAGCAGTTTGGGCTGTAGCCGTGTCTAAAGTTTCCTACGGGAAATAACATGGAGAAAACACGTTTTGGGACCCCCCTTTTTTCTCAGCCTCCGCTTGGCGAATCACCCTGAAACTTTCAAGATAGGTGCTGACCGGAGCAGGTCATAAGTTTGAAAATTTCGCGAAGATTCGTCAACCGGCGCCAAAGTTATTGGGAAAACAAAAATGTAACTATAACTACCTACTGGCGACCACCAGTAGGTAATATATATATATATATATTTGTAAATGTTAATATAAATATTATATTATAATTAAAATTAATAGTGTATTAATTGTTTTAAGTAAATTTATATATATGTTTCAATTATTATGTATGTGTGTTAATTAAGTTTGTTTGTTATATTTGTTAAAATATTAAATCTATTTTTTAATTAATTTTATTATTTAATATATTTAATATTTATTATTTTATTTAATATCAATATACAAATCGATATTTTGTACAACTATATTTTTGACATTGATATTTTTTTCACGATATTTTTGAACTTCCCTGTTTAAGTATAGGTAATCAATATTGGTGTATTCTATATTTTCACCTCAATATTTTTTTCCATCTATATTTAGAGGTCGATATTCTGTCAGTGAACCTCCAAAATGGAAGATTATATTAAAACGATGTCGCATAAACTATTTGGGGATGAACTGCCCAAGGTCTTTATAGCTGAATGTGCGCAAAGTTCACTGAGACCATGGCCGCCCTGGGGCACGCCGACTAGCCCCATAGTCGCATGACTCTTGAAGTACCGGGACCGCGATGTGGTCTTGAGACTCACTGTTAAACTGGTTTCATCTCAGTGTCAAGGAAACATTTTTCTTTGACTTGATAATATTGGTACAAACAGCCCTCAGAGAGTTCTTGGCTACCAAACAAATTATTCAAAAAGCGGAAATTTTCTACGCCTTAATGTACCTAGCAAAATTACGAATCAACTAGGAAGAAAAACAGCATTTCTTCACAGACACTATGCTAAATCTGCTCTGAAGTTTGCTAAGCACGCCACCAGGGTCCAGCACTCGCCCTGGGACTCACCAAAAGCAGCCAACAAGAATTTACTGAGTGTTAATAATTGATAGCTTGATAGACTTTGCTTTGGTTGTAGTGGCACTCACTGGCCTGCACGTTTCTTTCTAATGTTCTTGAAGTTTATGGGTGATAGTACTGATGGGGAAATCATGTTTAGGTGCATTATGAATATATTTTCAACATACTATGCTGAATTACTGAATTACTTGGCAGATGTTAGCATGAAAAGGCCCTGTGACACTGCAGCTTGTCCACCCAACTGGATTCATGGGGGTGTTCACCTAGTTACTCTCTGCTTCCAGGGATGACTCCCATTCATGTTATTCAATTGCGGTGGACTGTGGGGGAGGGAGACTGTGTGGGTATTTCTCAACCAAGATTTTGGGTTGGAGTGGGTGTGGGAAGGGAGGAGTTGTAGGGTTTACCTGTTTTCCATAATGTGTTTGTAGTCCAGGGACTCGGTCACAATTCACTGATCGTATATTTCCAGATTGTACTATTCATTATAGATCACAGGGAGCAACACTGCCCCTGGTCAGTACCCTAGGGAGACTATTATACCAACAACCAGTTGATGAATACAGGCCCCAGCTAGGCCCGCAGGACACAAGGGTTCGCTCTCCTGTAATGGAATCTATAAGGAAGTTGGCACGGAAACTGCAAAGTACAAAGACAGCATTTATTAACCCTTAAGGGTGGTCCTACAATCCACACAACACTCTTCAGTATTGCATAGAGTAGCACAAAGAACCTTCGTACATGGTCCCCTTTTATACACAACAGAGGGGCTCATAAGTGAGTGGATACAACATGAGGCCGAAGAACATTACCATTTATGGTCATTTTCGATACTGAATCAATATGTGGGCGGAGCTAACGCACTCCTTGAGCCCGCGAAAACATGGTCAAGCAAGGCTAACTGATAACAGATGTGGTCAAGTCTGGGCATGTGCCAGATAGACAAAGGAGCTATTTATAGACTGTTACTAGGCAGATTGCAAGAGCAACTAACACAGAGGTTGGACTCTTCTCGTGGGGAACACGTGAAAGCATGACAATACAAAATGGAGTCCAAGCTTTGGTCAACATAACAGAGAAAACACAATCTATAAAAGGGGAATTAATGTCTTTAGTAAATGCTTAATCACATCGTTGTTTCAATTTACAACAGACGACCCTTTCAGCATTTACTGAAGACATCCGGTTTGTTAGGATAATCATCATATATGTCAATCGTCATCATTTCTTCAACTTCTTTAGCTAGACGTTTCTGGTGCGTAACATCGGCAATAACTTTCTTATCAGGGATACAGAATGATACACATAATGAGCAGAGCAAGGGACCACATTGAACGCAGATACAGCACGAAAACAGAACCGCTACAATAATGCAGAGACCAGTTAGAACCTTCCATCCCCAGGCAGTAATTAACGCCCAAAACCATCCAGAAAAGGACCAAGTGCCGTTTTCTGTATGGATCTCAGCTGCAATTTTATGCAGTTTATTGATGGCATTATAAACTGATGGCGTATGATCAGGGATAAACACACAACAGCTACTTCCAATAATTTTACATGCTCCTCCTCTGTCAGCTAGCATAACGTCTAATACCATACGATTCTGCAATGCAACAATTCTAGTAATCTGCAATTCCTCCGTAAGATTCCCAAGAGCAGCAGCAGTCTGATTTGTCACAGCTTCTACCACTCTTGTTAACCTTCGGATCTTCCTACTGTTCAGGGCAGCTCCAACAAAGAAAAACAGTCCTAAGTTAAAATCAATATACTGTTGCAGACTGGTATCAGTCTGATCTACATCATCAATTGATAAAGTACGTTTATACCTATTTACAGTCACATTATTCAATAATTTCAGATCCTTATGATAAGATGCGGGTGCTAGGAATACAGGAGGTAATAGAAATGATACATAGCATACCCCAGACCACCCAGCCGGCAGGCGGTAATAACCTTTATTTCCACACACAAAATACGTATTATGGGAGGCCAAGAAGGTACTATTGTTCAACCCATCAATATTCAAAACAGTAATGCAATCACTAACACCAACAGGGATGGAACCCACACTCTGGACACACAGGTCCGCTTGAGCTTGTGCTACTTGGATCACAAATTTGTCTTTTCCCACAGTGTCTCTTGTGTTCGTGAAGATGTAGGGAATGGATTCATTGTCTGGTCGGTACTCTTCCCACTCCCAAATTGTCCCATTCGCTTGTGGATACCCATTTTTGTCTTGATGGCATTCTTTATTAAGTCTAAAAAGCAATCGTCCCACTGTCGGTTTCCGAGTGGCAAAAAGCAAAGTATACCATGCTCTACAAGAGCCATTATGAGAGAAAGGAAGTGGTATAAATGGCGTTCCTCCTTTCTTCTGATGAGCTGGCATCATCCCACATATCCAACAGTTCGTAGCATTCGTAGCAACGTGGGTATGATGCAGCATCTGGATGAAAGTGTTATTCAAGTAAGATTGTCGATGCTTCAACTCTTGATACGGTAATGTATAAAAGTAGTGCTCCTCAGGCACCGGAGTTGTCAACACAAGAATCTTCCGAGCGGGAGTTACATCCTCCACGAACCATGTGGTTATCCCAACAATGGCTACTGTCAACATGAACCCTAATGCACAAAGGATTTTCTTTTTCTCCATATCAAAGCAAAAATAAAACCCAATATCTTCCTGAAACTAAAAGTCTGTCAGAACTCTTCCCCTTGGGCAGCGGTTGATTTCTTCACCAGCGGGCCAAGACGGGTGTCGCTACACTAATGCAGGGCTGATCCCCCCCCCTTGCCTCATCGGCTCTCCGTTTCACTAACCCAAGGGCCGTTCTGACAGTATGTCCCGGTACCGGAAAACTCACTTCCTTGGTCGAAGATGATATCGCCTTCCTCCAGGAGTCGCGTGGTCCGGAAAGAACTCCTCAGTGGCATTTGGCTCCGCAGCACGGCCTGTCTCTGCAGCCAAAATTTCTCGTTGATCGGTCAGCACGGCAGGTTCCACCAATCCGGGCGGCACCTTCCTACAGTGCAGAGAGTGGATCCAATTCTTTCGGTTGGAGACTCGCACAGCCGTCCTCGTTGCGAGGAGGACCTGCTCAGGGCCCACCCATCTCGGCTCCAAACTGTTCGTTCTGTCGAAGACTTTCACCATGACATGGTCACCGGGCCGGAGACCATGTCCTTCGCCGGTAGACCGATCAGGGAGCGCCTCTCGGACCTGTTGATGGATAGAAACCAAGTTATCCGTTAACTGTGCCAGATAATCGCTCATCATTACACAAGGTACATCATACACAGCCTTAGGTCTGGGTGGACCACAAATATTCATTGGGCGTCCAAAAACAATCTCATATGGCGTAAGGCCAGTTCGAGAGTGCGGTACTGATCTAATTGACAATAACGCCAGTGGCAGAGCGTCTGGCCAAGTCAAAGGCGTCGAAGCTTGAATTTTGGCGATCTTAAGCTTCAGTGTACCATTATACTTCTCAACTAGGCCTGCAGACTGAGGGTGAAACACGGCGTGGAACTTCTGAGTGATGCCTAGGCCCTTCAAGACGTACTTTATAACATCCGCTACAAAGTGCGGGCCATTATCACTCCACAGAAGTCTACAGACGCCATACCGAGGGAAGAACTCTTTCAGCAGCATCTTCGCAGTAGTCATCGCAGTATTATCTTTCGTAGGGTACGCTTCAACCCATTTGCTGAAAGCGCAGACCACTACTAGAACATACTTCAGATTATTACAGCGCTCCAGCTGGATGTAATCCATCTGCAGAACCTCAAAAGGTGCAGTGGGTGTCACAAACCCTCCTGCTGGAGTTCTAGTACCCTTTCCTGGGTTATACCTCAGGCAAATCATACAGGTCTGCACCACCCTCTTTGCTGTGCTAGCAATCTCTGGATGCTCCCAGACTTGGGTAAGCAATTTCACAATTGCGGAAGCTCCAACATGTGCTAGCCCATGTGCCATCTGAACCATAGGTTGTACAAAGGCCGTGGGTAATTTCCATCTATCCATCTGCTTATTTCTCCAGCAACCCTCGTCATCCAGTTCTCCCTCGCTAGCCCATTGTTCCCGCTCTTTGTCAGAAGCGGTCCTTTGCATTTCTCGCACTTCCTCCTTCGCATCATGCCATCTCTCCACCTGTGACTTCACTACATACATGGCAGTAGTACCGGGCTGCATCGCAGTCTCCCGTGCTACTCGATCCGCTAACGCATTCCCTTCTCCAACTTTATCAACTACTTTCCTGTGGGCGCTACACTTAACGATGGCAATTTTCTTTGGGTATGTCAATGCGGTTAAAAGATTATGAACTAACTCTCCATGCATTATCTGTACTCCATGTGACGTTAGAAACCCTCTCTCCTTCCAGCTCGCAGCTGTGTGCAGAGTTCGTGACTTTGACCTTAACACCCTGTTCGTTTGCCTACAGAAGTGGTGGCGTGGAGCTTTGGTCATTTTACCGTGGCCGAGGAGAGTGTGAGGCGCTTTCAACAGGGGCCGGGACTGCGAGACCCAGGGTTCCGCGCAGGATCAACGCAGCGCACCTGGAGTCTCTTCCCGCCCCCTGCTCCTCCTATAAAATCGTGCCCCTGACGCATAGCGGGACGCGTGTGCGGGACGCCGGACGAAGCCCGGACAAAGGGCGGACAGTCTTAGACAGTCCGAGACAGGCTGAGACTGGACTGGACACGCTACTCAGCCCTTACTGTCTTCGTTTTGCGTGGTTTGCAGTAAGACTATTCATACTTGTTTCTACTTCTTGGATATACCGTCATTCATTATAACACTGTTGTTATTTGGTTATTATTACTAGTTCAAGAAGAATGCCTAAAAAGAATTTAGCGGCGGGAGGTAACTCAATAGAAAACTATATGATACAAGTAGTCTCTAAGATTAACAACGAGAGGCGCGAATCCTTAGGTCTTAGCCTGTCCCCTAACTTATCTCCCCTAAGCCCTTCACCTGATTCACCCTGGATTGATAAACCTTCTCAGGTCGAGGGAAGTGCAGTTTTAGACTCTGATACCTTAGAACATGGCATTTCAAACCTGAGTACTCGTACAACACAGGGTCAAGACATAGCTCGGGCTAATGACTCGGAATGTCAGGTAGTTGACACTGATCAAGACCAAGATCAAATTGTGCAGGAGAGTGAGCAGCCAAATAATGAAGCTGATCCCCCAGTTCTAGATCATGCGCCACGTGCCATCAGAAAATGTAGAAAAACTCAATTATACCGTGGTGGAGTTCTTTTAGGGAAGAAGAGGGTTGCGTCACCCGTGAGAAGTAGGGACAAAAGCAGGGGGAAAGTAGAAGAACCCGAGAAGTATAATGTGGATGAGGAGTTATTATCAAGATTAGCTGATTTAATTGACACTAAACTTAAAATCTTAATTAAACCAGTAGTGACCAAATTGGACAAGCTAACTGCTGATATAAAGAAACTAGGTGCAGATCAAAAAAAGTTAGTAGAAGCTGTGTCTAATATATCAGACACAGTTACCAGCCTAGCTCTACCCGTAAAAGAGGCTCTTTTTCCTTCATCTGAGGGAGGCACTACCTCAAACACTATACACGCAAATTTACAGGAACAGTCCTCAACTACAGCGACACATCATTTACTGCCAGGAGATACATTACCCCCAATTCCGCCTGTAATACCTGCACCTACTACAGAAGAAGTTACGGTACAGTTTCTGGAAGATGCGGCTCCATTAGTACTGGTATTGGCTAACGTCCCCCCACTAGCCCCAGACCAATCAGAATCCCCCCCGGCAGTAACAAGTAAGGCCCTGCACTGGTTATCAGGCAATATGCAGCTGGCCCCGTGGGGGAAACAACAGCTAGCTGGTGACATTAAGTCAGCCAGAAGGGTCCCATGGATAGGTCAAAACCCTAAAAAATTCAAGGGTGACTGCATTATTATAAATTTTGCCAATTCTGCAGTTTTACCAAACATCCTGCCAAATATTTTGCCGCCGCAGCGCAGAAGAGGTACCATCATTCCTCTCACCCTAGAATTTTTCGGCAAAAAACAGCGGAGCATGTCCTATCCTAAGCCTACCCATAATTTCACCAGGCCTATATGGCCAGCGACATCTAATGGCTGGGGTTTTGAGGTACCAACTAATAACTGGGGGTATAGTCAGGATAGAAGGGAACGTCCAATACGTCCACCCCCTCCAGATCAATATTACTCTACTCATTTTAATAATCACTTTAACATCCCCATCTCCAATAGGTATGGCATTTTCTCAGATGAGGGGGGACTGGATGGGGTGGAATGACTACCTGACACATCTTCTAACCTCCTCCCCACCGACCGATTGCCAGAAGTTACAGACTTTGGAGATATTCTTCAAGGGTTAGAACCGCAAGGCAGTAAGGATGGGGGTTTGGTTGGCTGGAATCAAATAGATATACCAGGTTTACCCACTGATATAAACCCAGCCTGTCCTCAAGCTTGTTCTTCGGCTAATCCCGGGACAGATGGGGTACGCTGCTGTACAGGCTTAATACCTATTACTCAAATTGTATGTGGAAATGTGGCTATAATACAACACGAACCAATTAAATATAAGGAGGGGCTATTATCCTGGAATATAGCTGGACTGCAGGATAAATTGTTTAATATAGATTGGTTATCCTTTGTTAAAAATTACCCCGTTATATGCCTCCAAGAAACCTGGGCAGTGGGGAAAAATATACACATTGACGGTTATGAGAGTTTTATAACTTCGGCAGTTCCTTCACCTAGTGGTAGAGCTAAAGGGGGTTTGGCAATCTTTGTTAACTTATCACTAATATGCCTTAAAACTGTACATCACTCTGGCAATAATAATATTCAGGTTGTCGAATTTAAGAGGGGCAGTACAAGTTTTGCTCTGATCAACTTTTATAACGCAGTGAGTCAGTCTGGCGATTGCAATATGGAGTCATTGCGTGAATTCCTAAGGGCCAAAGATGATTCCCTTCCCCGCCTTAAGATAATAGCGGGTGATTTCAACACTCATTTATGTGGGAATCCTAGCCTGAGTCCTGTTGGTCATTTGGGTTGTAACAATCTGGAGGGAATACACTTTGATCACTCGCGAAGGGGTTCATGTTTAAATGACTTAATGAATGAATATAACCTTTTCACTGCTATGTCAATAGTTGAGGAACAAACTGTATTTTCAACCCCTACTTTTAAAGGGCACGCAACAGGGTCATATATAGGCCATATTCTATTATCGGCAGAATTTGTTAATTTTGTTGGGGATTTTTCGATTATTTCAAGCATTTTTAGCGATCACAATCCTTTATGTATTACTATGGGTGTGAACTTACTCGAAAAACATAACCCTCGAGAGGACTGTGGTACCACTAAATGTATTAATGGTAAGCGACGCTTAAAGTGGTCAATGGTGGACTGTAAGCAATTTTATTCTTCTATCAACAATGTATGCCATCATGATCTGATAACATGTACATCTACTGCTTCAGCACCATTACAAATTTTGACGTCTTTTAATGAGATTGCTAAAAAGGTGGAGTCACTTTTAACGTTACCTGCTAAGAGGATAGCTAACTCATCCAATAATCCAAAATGGTTTGACAGCAACTGTTCGAAGGCCAGTCGCGAGCTCAAGAAAGCATTAAAAACATACCAGAGAGATCCTTCAACCATCAGGGTGTTGCGGGCTGAGTACAAAAAGTCTCTTGCCATTCGCAAACGTGCTGTCAAGAAAAGCGTTTGGGAGTCCTTGTTAGATCCAGAGATACTAAAAAATAGCTCTAAGTTCTGGGAGATCATTAACAAGCCCTTATTTGATCATCCCAGTATTTCAAGTACAGGCACCAAAATCCCAGAAGAAGTTTGGATTAACCACTTCAGTTCCATTTTTAAAGGTAATGGTTCCCAGGTACAATGCAGTCCAAAAGAAATTAGTGAAAAATCCCTGTTCTTCACAACTGATGAGGTAATAAAGGGCATAGAAGGCCTATCAAACAACAAGGCCCCAGGACCTGACGGTCTCCCTCCTGATCTTTTTAAATCTTGTATAACACTCTGGGCACCGGTCCTTACAGCTGTACTTAATGCTGCTGTGCTTTGTGGATGCCCAAAATCATGGGGGGTATCCACTATTGTGCCTATTTTTAAAAAAGGAGACCGCAGTAGCCCTGCCTGCTATCGACCAATATCTTTAATAAACTCCGTGGTTAAAGTTGTGGGAGGAGTAATATTGAACAGATTGATCAGATGGTCAGAAGAAAATAATATAATATCTTCAATCCAGTATGGATTCAGGCCTGGTCATTCTACGATTTCACAATGTTTAAACTTATACCTCATCATCGCGAAGTATACTAAGGCTCGAAGAGGAACGATCCATATGGCGTTCATGGATCTTTCCTCGGCTTTCGATTGTGTGAGCCGGGGGAAGCTCTGGGACGCCATGCTAAAAATGGGTGTGGATCCAAACTTAGTTGATTTGTTAGATGATATGCACTCGGACACCAATGCAAATGTCAGATTCACCCAAGACCTGAATGTGACCAAAGACTTTGGGGTGCATCGTGGTGTCCGACAAGGCTGCATCCTGGCCCCATTCCTTTTTAACTTATACATAAATGATCTGGAAGAGCATCTTTTAAGCACCAATACGGATTATCCGTACATAGGCCGTAGGGGGCTGCCAGTCCTTTTATATGCGGATGACGCAGTTCTCCTGTCAAGAACAGCAAACGGACTACAAATCTCACTAGACTCCTTCCATTCTTTCATGACCTCAAGAGAGTTAAGCATTAATAACTCTAAATCATACATAATGAAGGTCGGACAGGGAAATAAAAAAGTAAACTGCCTAAATGTAAATGGTGTACGTATTCCTACTACACATACATTTTCCTATCTCGGGGTCCTCTTTGACAGTCAATTAAATTGGGGACCCGTGATTGAAAAAAAGAAGGGAGAAGTCACTAGGGTAAACGCGGCAATAATGGACCTTTCTAAGAAAGTGGGCAATAGTCCAGTTGCCGCCTTGCTCCAACTTTACCAAGCAAAAAGTGTCTCCACAGCGTGCTATGGAAGTGAAATTTGGGGTTATGTTCCTCCGGATCCCTTACAGACTGTTGAAAATAACTTCTTGAAATTAGTATTAAGGGTTCCCAGGGGCACGGCCAACTTCTCCGTGCACGAGGAACTGGGGGTTTCCTTCGTAAGTGACAAGATTGCTGTTAATCCCATGTTATGCTGGATGAATTGTTGGTTAAATGATAACATTCCACTAACCCAGCTTATTTTAAGAGAGTCACTCACATGGGACAACAGGATGAAGGTTCCCTGGTTAAAGTATCTTTTTAAGTGCTTTGCTGATCTAGGTCGCCCTGAACTCTTTTTATCCCCTGAATCGATCACTAAACAGGATGTTATAACGGTCAAGAAAGCTTTTATTGATCTTAGAATCCAAGATAGGGAATCACGTGAGCTAAAAAAAGAAAGTGTTCGTAATCATGTATTAGTAAAAAGCACCTTGCTCATGGAACCCTTTTTATCCTGGCAACTGTCCAGTTATGACCGTTTCTTACTGATCAGGTTCAGGTTTAATCTGTTTCATTTTCTGCTGGCTGTACCTAGGGGATCTCATCGTGGACAAGTGTTGCCGGCTTGCGGCTGCGACGATATGTCTCCGCAAGACCTGGCACACTTTTTTTTCTTTTGTCCCTTTTATACTGTACCGAGGAATCTATACTTAAAACCCTGTCTGAAAAAACTAAATTTTATACAATATCGTCCTGCACTGCACTTCCTACAGCTATTAAGTTGTGAATATACCTTGTATCTATGTAGTTTTTTAAAATTGGCAGTAAAATTTAGAAATAGTATGGAAGGATAAAAATAATATATGAATTGCTATTACCTCTTTTTTATAATGGAATCCACAAAATACTCTGAATGCTTGTTGTATATTTGTCTTCATCTGCTTATCTTACAACTGTATTTTATCTTTATGTATTAATGTGTTCTTTTTAAATGTAGTGTAAATGCTTTTATGGTTGTCAATTCGCACAACCGAATAAAGTTTATTGACTCTCTCCTTCCAGAGTAGGCCGAAGTCATGCGCTACTCCGAAGGCATAGCGGCTATCTGTATAAACATTCACACATAGTCCTGTACTGAGCTCACATGCTCGTGTTAATGCTATCAGTTCCGCTGCTTGAGCTGATTTCTGTGGTATGCGTGCTGTCTCCACTATCGTTTGCAATGTGGTAATCGCATACGCTGCTGAAGTCGTACCATCTGGTAGCTTCAGACATGATCCGTCCACCCACAGTTCTCCATCTACGTCTGGAAAGGGCGTATCCTGGAGATCAATACGACCCTTTGTTTGTTCCTCAGTCACGAGAATACAATCATGCGCTTTCCGCGCCTCAGGCTGGGTTTCGGGGTATGGCAACAATGTTGCCGGGTTTAACGTCACGCACCTTTTTAACGTAATATGAGGAGCCAAAAGCGTCAACTCATATCCCGTTAAACGGGCGCTGGTCAAATGCTGCGTCTTCGTTTGATTGAGCAGGGCATCAACAGCATGGGGGACTATTACCAACAGCTTATGAGATAACACAATTCCCTCGCTTTGGCGTATTGACACAGCTGTCGCCGCAACCGAGCGAAAACACCCTGGTAATGCTCGGGCGACAGGATCAAGTACAGCCGAAAAATATGCACAAGGGCGCTGCTTATCGCCGTGCATCTGCACTAAAACTGACAATGCACATCCATCTTTCTCATGCACATACAACGAAAAGGGTTTTGCATAATCAGGGGTCCCTAACACTGGTGCTGAACAAAGGGCCTGTCGTAGTTGCTGAAAAGCAGTATCACACTCATCTGACCAAGGGATTGGGATAGGCGTGTCCTTTGTCAAAAGGGCTAACAATGGCTTAGCTATGTGCGAAAACCCCAATATCCACTGTCTACAAAAAGAAACAAGGCCCAAAAATGCACGCACATCCTTCTGTGTGGACGGTCTCGGTGTATCCAAAATTACTTGGATACGATCCGGTGTGAGTGCACGTCCCTCCTTAGACAAAAGGTGACCCAAATAAGTCACCTTTGGTCTACAGAATTGCAATTTCTTCCTAGATACCTTATGATTATGGTACGCTAAAAAAGAAAGTAAGGATAACGTACTTTTTTCACACAACTCCAGGGTGTCAGCCGCCAGCAAGATGTCATCGACATATTGAATGAGGGCGACACCCTCGAGCAAAACAAAAGAATCCAATTGTCTTTTCAAAGCCTGACTGTAAATGCTAGGGCTTTCTGTGTAGCCCTGGGGAATCCTACAAAAACGATAAGATCTATTATTTAATGTAAACCCAAAAAGATATCGGCTATCAGGGTGAATGGGAATGGAAAAGAAGGCATTCTTCAAATCAATCACTGAGAACATGGTCGCCGTAGGCGGGACCAAGGTAAGCAATGTCGTGATATCAGAAACCACTGGGTATTGAGGGATCACGATCTTGTTCACTTCTCTCAAATCAATTATGAATCGATAAACTCTGGCATCCGTATCCTTTTTCAGTATGGGAAGAATCGGACTGTTACAAATGTTATAGGGGACTTCTTCCACTACCCCTACCGCTATCAAATCCTGCACTATCTGTGTGAGAGCCTCCTCCCCCTCCTGGGAAATACGGTACTGTGGGAGGCGCGGCAACACCGCCCCCTCCTGGACGCTAATGTAGACCGGTGGAATCACCATTTGGCCTACATCAGTATCCGAAGTCGCCCACAAAGCACGAGGGAGGGTAGCTAACAGCGCATCCTCTGACATCGTACACATCCGTTCAGATCGGGGGTAATTGTCATTCAATATCACCCGCACACCAGCAGGGGAGCAGCGGATCGTAGCCCTAAAATGCTTTAACATATCAAGGCCCATAATGTTGTCCGGTGTGTACGGGGCAAGCAGAAACGGACAAGGTGCAGAAAAAGAATCAACCTTAAACATGAGGGGCTGTGAAAGAGGGCTTCGGGAGAGTGTACCGTCAAACCCTACCGATGTGACCATTAAGCCGGATGGGGGAGCCCCCGGAACCAATTGCTTAGATAGCGCACTACGTGTCGCTCCAGTATCCACTAGGAACTGATCAGTAGAGCCCAAGACCTCAGCCGATACATAAGGGCCCTTCTGATCGACTGGCACCTCAACTGATTCTAACCCCCATCCAACGCATTCCTATGCATGCTGAGAGTCATGGTACCCCGACCGGTCAATCCCTGACGCTTGATACTGATGCTGGCGATCGAAAACGTTTGATCTATCGCGGTGCTGCCCAGCAGAGTCAAAACGAGCCTGTTCGTTAGAATTCCCTCGAAAGTTCGAGACACCCCCTCTACCTCGCGGGCCACCATAGGTATGCCCCTGACGCGATGCATGCAACACCGGGCAGTCCCTAGCCCAATGACCCGATTGCTTACAATACACACATTGGTTCCTATTTAAATCAGATCGGCCCGAGGGAGGACCATAAGATCCTCCCCTACCTCTATTACTACCCCGCCGGGGCGGGCCATAGACTTGTGCCAACATCACCTTTGTTTTCAAATCTTTCGATTTCTTTTCCTCCTGGCCCTTTGCTTCTTGATCCTGACGCTCATAATACTGGGCGATAGTCAGGAGGGCCGTCGGTGTAGCGGAGGACCAAGAACTTTCACTCGCTTTTAGACGGGCCGCAACTGCCGGCAGCAGGTTAGCCACATATTTATCCGCGAAAAGGTGGCGTCCCGTATCGTCGGTAAGCGACTGTCCACTAAAATCGTGAAACGTCTCCTCAAAGCGCGTAAAGAAGTCCGCAACTGACTCATCAACTTTCTGTTTACATGCAGCTAACATATTCCAGTCAATCTTTTTAGGGGGGATAATTGTCTTCAACTTAGCCACAATAGCAGCAGGGAGATCTAAAATACTCTGAGGCGGTTTCTGCGCGGGCTTCCGCTCCCTATCCTCATCCTCAAGGTCAGACCACCGGGCCTTAAAGGCAACTGTGTCATCTACCTTTCGGACAGATCGCCACATATCCGGTGGTAGAATAAGGCCAAAGAACAAATCGATATCTGCTAAAGTCATAACGCAAGAATTCAAGGCCCCCTCGACTTCTTCGTAGAAGGCCGCTGGATTCTTGCGGGGGTCAGGCAGCGCATTCTTTAATGCCATGACATCAGTTCTATGCCACGGAGTATAAACCCAATTATACACAAAATATCCCTTAGCATCGGCGGAGGTAATGTCCGAGCTAGTCCCCACTCCTTTAGGAGGAACATACAAAGGCGCCGCCTCTCGCATTGGTTTAACATGCACTATGTCATCCTTATCTGACTGGGAGGTGGATGAGTGGCCCTCTGTTGTGCACGAATCCGACTGCTTCTCCTCCCCTGCTCGCTGGCGCGCTTTTTCTTTAAAGACCAGCACCTCGTCCCGCAAGGCGAACAGCCGCCGAGCCGTATCTGGAGCCTTAGAAAAAGAGAAAACACCATTACGCAATGCTTTAGCATCCGATGACACTTCGTCGGGCTCAAAAACACCAGAACGTTTCCGGAAAGCATCAATCACTTCCTCCGCAAAATGACCCAGAAAATACAATTTATCTCTCTCCTGCCACGGCCCCCAAGTATGGAATAATTCCTCTATGGATATCTTGCCGTTAAGTGCACGGAAGGAAATTTGCCGAACCTCAGCCATTTGCTCGGCTGATAACATGGACCGCGTATCTACCTTACCCGTACCCGGGACAGAATCTTGCGGCCTCGGAGCAGATGCGCCGACATAAGGGGGCGGAGAGCGATCTAGTAAATAAAAATCATCATCAAGATTATTAAGGACAGGATAAAGTGGCTGCCGAACAGCATATTGACCCGAAACTTGCAGCCTACGCTCTTTCTCTTGTCTCTCCGTTTGTTCTTTGTCCTCCCGACGCCTCGCTTCCTGTGCTCGCACATGATCATTCTTCCGTTGTTCCTTATCAAACAGCGCTTTCTCACGCTTCTCTCGCTCACGCACCTCCTTCACCCACAACCGCACACACTCAAACATATCCTGACGAGCACGCCGCTTACACATACACTGTTCCACATACTCAATCTTACGTATATCAAACGATCCATACAAAGGCCATCGCAACTCAGGATCTTTTTTTGTATATTTCCTCCATACTGTGCTGTACATTATGGAAGAAAGACCATGCTTCACATACATATCCCTATTAGGAGTCCCCTCTGGGGGAGCTGGAGCAGATTCCTCGAGGTTCAACCGGTTCCCAAAACAGCAACACCACTTACGGAGTGCGCTGAAAGCAGGCATGCTCAGAAATAATGCAAAATATGCAGTATTATAGAAAAATGGCACTTAATCGTTGCGCCGTTCAAAGTTACACAGCTCCGGAGAAATCTCTCCACATTACCTGCCTATATGTGTTGCAACGCATATATATTCACAAAGACAAATACAAAATATGACTAGTCATCACAAATCAAACTCAAATAGCCAGATCAGGCTTCAAAAACTCGGAGCAAGTACCGTACACCGGTTCTTACCAATCAAGAGTCCAGATTCCAACTGCCAAGCTCCACAATCGCCCAAACGGCTTTCACGGCAAGACCGACAGAAGAGGTCTCAGTCGAGGACCGGCGCCACCCAGACGGTCAGCTCGGAAGGGAAGGAAGAAAAACCTTGGGATGCCAGGGCTAAGGCGCCGCTGGCAGTGATCACGTCCCCGGCCCAATTCCTCACCTTCGTCGCGACCAGTCCTTCGAGCATCCGAGTCGCCGATGAGCCCCACGTGACGGGCGCCAATTGATGAATACAGGCCCCAGCTAGGCCCGCAGGACACAAGGGTTCGCTCTCCTGTAATGGAATCTATAAGGAAGTTGGCACGGAAACTGCAAAGTACAAAGACAGCATTTATTAACCCTTAAGGGTGGTCCTACAATCCACACAACACTCTTCAGTATTGCATAGAGTAGCACAAAGAACCTTCGTACATGGTCCCCTTTTATACACAACAGAGGGGCTCATAAGTGGGTGGATACAACATGAGGCCGAAGAACATTACCATTTATGGTCATTTTCGATACTGAATCAATATGTGGGCGGAGCTAACGCACTCCTTGAGCCCGCGAAAACATGGTCAAGCAAGGCTAACTGATAACAGATGTGGTCAAGTCTGGGCATGTGCCAGATAGACAAAGGAGCTATTTATAGACTGTTACTAGGCAGATTGCAAGAGCAACTAACACAGAGGTTGGACTCTTCTCGTGGGGAACACGTGAAAGCATGACAATACAAAATGGAGTCCAAGCTTTGGTCAACATAACAGAGAAAACACAATCTATAAAAGGGGAATTAATGTCTTTAGTAAATGCTTAATCACATCGTTGTTTCAATTTACAACACAGTGACCCTCACAATATTTACGGTCCAAATACAAATGAGTTTTTCTCAGAGATATAGTGATTAATCATGAGTCTTGGTACCTGAGTGCTAATCTGGGGGATGACTTCAATGTTGCTCTAGATGAACGGATCGATTGCGCTAGACAGTCACATCCAAACGCAGCTAAGGCACTAAATACAATAATTCAGGATAACTACCTACAAGACGTCTGGTGTCATGCCCACGTAGACACTTATAAAGGCACATGCATATCCACGCACCTTAAAGCCTGGTCCAGGAAAGATTACTGACTCATTTCTAGGGATGTCCAGACATGGACGACAGAGGTGACTCATCTCCCTTGCACACTATCGGACCACGCCCCTGTCTTGTTGTAACTGCAACTACCCCAGGTACCCCAACGTGCAATCTCTTGCCATTTGCCTCCCGATTCCTTGTGTCTTGTGGTGTTCATGGATGAAATTCGGGGGACCATTGCAGACTTCTTCGCTAACAGCGTGGGGTCCATTGACTAGCCATCTATGCTATGGGAAGCCTTCAAAGTGGTAATTCAGGGAGCATGTATATCCAAGCAAGTGGGAGTCCTGACGGCGATATACGGGGTGCCTCTCTCTTCTCAAGAAAAGCACTCAGGTGTGGTAGAAGGAGTTTTTTTGCTCCAAAGACAACACCACACTTGCCCACATTCGAGAAGTGCTTTCTGAGTATCATGAGAATGTGGATCGGGAAACCCGTTACCTACACCGCGGTACCCAGGCTTGGCATATCGGGGAGGGTGACTGCCTGAGGAAGACACTTGCTGGTCTGCTTCACAGACCTAGAGCCTCTGCCCTCACGTCAGGAAACCCCACGGACAAACCCGAACCCCCTCGTCTAGCTTCATTCGGACCAGTCACAGAAGAAGAAGTGGCAACTACTCTAGCAGCCACGGAAAGTGGGGCCCCCAGCGATTCAGTTCCCGTACGGTTCACTAAAAACATCGCTCAGACCATTACAGCTAGACTCACGGCCCTCATTAACACCTCGTTTGCCCAAGGAGAAGTCCCACAAAGCTGGAAGGAGGCCGTTGTTAAAGGTCTTCTGAAAAAGCCGTCGCTAGACCCCGCGGACTTATCCAACTATAGACCCATCTCGCTCCTCCCTTGGATAGGTAAGGTCGCGGAGAAGCTTGCAAATAAAAAGCTGTCCCACTTCTTAGAGGCAAACCATCTGCTAAAAAACTCCCAAACAGGCTTCAGACCAGGTCAGGGCACAGACACCGCCCTCCTGGCGGCCGTAGAACACGCGAGGGAAATCATGGACACAGGAGGATCAGTGGCAGTGGTCCTCCTGGACCTTAGCGCGGCATTCGACACTGTCAGCCACCAGGTCCTAGCCCAGCACCTAGAGAACACTGGCGTACAAGACAGTGCGCTGAGATGGCTCACATCCTTTCTCTCCCGACGCTCTTTCCAAGTCTGGGAAGGAGAAAGCCGCTCACCCTCAATCCCCCTCCGGTGTGGAGTGCCTCAGGGCTCGTCACTGAGCCCCACGCTTTTCAACGTGTATATGGCCCCACTGGAGGAGCTGGTCGCCCCATTCGGAGTCACGATCGTCAGCTACGCTGACGACATTCAGCTGGTGGTGACCCTCTCACACCCCAAGCTAAAGCCCTCCAACCTGCGAGACTGCCTCTCCTCCGTCCATCAATGGATGGGCGACTCTGACCTAAAGCTTAACGGGTCAAAAACAGAGATCCTGCTCCTCGGTCACATAACTTCGAGTCTCCCCCCTAACATCTGGCCCGCCTGTGTGGGTGACCCCCCCTCCCCTAAGACAGAGGTTAAGAGTCTGGGAGTGTGGCTGGAGACAGATCTCACCTTTAGGACACAGGCTAGGAAAACAGCCGGCATCTGCTATGGGCTACTTAGATCATGCAGAAAGGTGCTCCCCCTACTACCATTCCAGTCCCGCCTCCTGCTAATTCAAGGCTTAGTGCTAGCAAGGCTAGATTATAGCAACGCTATTTACCTCGGGGCGCCGGAAGCCACCCTCCAAATACTACAAAAAACCCAAAATGCCGCAGCCCGCCTGCTCACAAACACCCCAGCAAGAACATCGGCCAAACCTGCTCTGAGAAAACTTCACTGGCTCCCCGTGAGGGAAAGAGTCGCCTTCAAGGCCCTCTGCCTGACACACAAGGTCCTGCACAACGCTGGTCCCCCCATTCTGAGCACTTGGATCACTCCATACAGACCGCCGAGAGCGCTCCGGTCTGAACAGGGAAACCTTATCGTTGTCCCTAGGGTGAAGAAAACCCGCATCGGCGGCCGTAGATTTTCGGTAAACACGGCCAGAAAATGGAACGCTCTCCCCTCGAATCTCAGAGCTGAACCAAACCTCCTACGATTTAGGAAGTCCCTCAAAACCCTCCTTTTTCCCTGATTTATTCGAAGCTTTCCTGTGCCCCCCCCCCTTAGGAGTCCGAGGTTTCAGCGCTGGGATACTCGAGGGTGACTACGCGCTCTATAAAAACCTAAAATAAAATAAATAATAAATATGTGGTGGAACCCCTACACATGCAGTCCAATCCCATCTCTTCCCCATCAGACTTAATCCAAATGATGTCCTCTTTCTACTCCCAATTTATGCATGATTACTACAGATACTGGGCTGGCTGAGCTAACTATATATTTCGACACAATACAAATAATATGGCTTGACGAGCCGACCGGGCCTAACTAGACTTACAAATTAACATAGAAGAAAAAGAGCCGGTTATCAGGGGCTTGCCAGGGTTCAAGGCACCTGGATTTGATGATCTAACTATGGCATTCTACAAGGAATTTGCCTCCTTGCTGGCTCCACATTTATTAGCCATGTAACAGGAATCCCTAGATGTTGGGATACTGCTACCCTCACTAAAAGAGGCAGTAATAATAACGCTCCCTAAACTGGATAAGCCAGCAAATCTATGTGACTCCTATGGGCCCCTCTCCTTCATAAATGTTGAAAATAAAATCTATGCCAAGTTATTGGCTACTCGCTTGCAGCTGCTACAACCGACAATTGTTCACACTGGTCAATCAGGATTTATCCCAGGACACTCTACCACGCATAATCTATTAAACATCTTTGCGCTCATGCACCAACTAGACCCCCAGACCCCTGCAACCGGGGCCCTCTAAGATTCCACAAAAGATTTTGATTCCCTGGAATGGGTATACCTATTCCTCTTGTTAACACACCTTGGTTTCAGCCAACAATTCATTTGACAGATACAACTCCTTTATACTCTACCCACAGCTTGAGTGAGATTGAATGGTTTAGTCGCAGATCCTTTCCAGATCACATGAGGCACAAGACAGAGTTGCCTGTTGTCACCACTTCTTTTCATGATAGCACTGGAGCTGCTGGCAGCAGGGTTCCAACAGTGACACATGAACAGGGGCATCAGATTTACCACCAGAGGACTGGTGGTCTCGATGTATGCCAATTATATTACACTCTACATGCAGAACCCGCAAGAGAATCTAGCCCCCCTGACGCATGAGGTGGTGATGTTTGGCGGGTACTCAGGAAGACAAATAAACTGGACCAAATCAATCTTTTTTTCCCTCACAGATGGGGCGCTGTCTTTTCAGAATATCCCCCCAAATGGGCTACCAACTCGGTTCGGTACTTGGGCATGTGGCTAAGCTGAGATCCTGAATAACTGTGGTAAGTTCATTATGTGCGAGCTGTTGAACATCTGGAGGACATAATTCCTGTCCATCCAAACAGCCGCTGGAAACAAAAGACAGATGATGCACGGAATGCAGAATAAATCAAAACACAAACCCCCATTCCAAAAATCTGGGTTAAATCCATCATTCTTTTGCTCACCATCCCACCCCAGTTTAGACCTGGCCATATGCAAATCAGTCTTGACCCTGTGCCTCATGGGAACAGTCCAGCCCGAACTGCCAAGCCAGGTCCTCCCTGGACCGGAAACAAGCATCCTAGCACGGTTTCGGGGTTTCACCCCTCATCAGCCAGGATAGCTTGAATCCAGTGGCACAGTGAGCATGGGACACACGTCTGAGCATACCCGGCGCACTGAGGGTGAGGAAGCAAAACACAGTCAATTGATGGATGGAATGCAGAACAAATCAAAACATTCACCCCCAGTCAAGAGATCTGGGTTAAATCCATCATTATTTTGCACACCAATGCGAATCCAGTTTAAATCCGCTCATATGCAAATTAGTCTGCGACTACTTCGAAGTATTCTACCCCTACTTCCTAGGGAGTCACGAGCTATGGTAGTACGCAGCACGGTTTTAAGCAGGCTTGATTACTGCAATTCCCTCTATTTGGGGGCTCCGCAGTATATCTTCCAGGGACTGCAGAGGATACAGTCAGCAGCAGCTAAACTAGTGCTCGATCGGCGTCGCAGTTCGTCGGCCACTGGAGCACTGAGGGACCTACACTGGCTCCCTGTCAAGGAGAGGGTCTCTTTCAAGTCTCTGTGTTTGACCTTCCGAGCAGTGCACGACTGGGCCCAGCTCCGATGCAGGACAAGTTTGTCCGTCATCTGCCAATCAGACAGCTTCGTTCCTCTACTGCAGGCCTGCTGACAGTCCCGAGATTCAAACGTTCCAGGGTAGGTGGAAGGGCCTTCAGTATAGTAGCTGCCGGTATGTGGAACAAGCTTCCTCTGAATCTGAGACAATGTAACTCTCTAATTGAATTTCGTAAGGGACTTAAAACCTGGCTCTATCCCAAAATCTAACCCGGTTCGCTCCCCCCTGTTCCTCTCCTGTCCTCTCTGGTATGGTTCTTCAGTCTAAAGCGCCAAGATGCCCGTAGGGCGATAGCTGCGCTATATAAGTTTCCCATCAATCAATCAATCAATCAATCAAGTCTTGACCCTGTGCCTCATGGGAACAGTCCAGCCCGAACTGCCAAGCCAGTCCTCCCTGGACTGGAAACAAGTATCCTAGGACCGGTTTCATAGTTTCACCCCTCATCAGCCAGGATAGCTTGAATCCAGTGGCACAGTGAGCCCGGGACCCATGTCTGGTTATACCCGGCGCACTTAGGGCAAGGAAGCAATAGAAAGACAATTGATTAACGGAATGCAGAACAAATCAAAACATTCACCCCCAGTCAAGAGTTCTAGATTAAATCCATCATTCTTTTGCTTTCCATGCCACCCCAGTTTAAACCTGGCCGTAAGCAAATCAGTCTTGACCCTGTGCCTCATTGGAACAGTCCACCTCGAACTGCCAAGCCAGGTCCTCCCAGGACCGGAAACAGGCATCTTAGGACTGGTTTCGGGGTTTCACCCCTCATCAGCCAGGATAGCTTGAATCCAGTGGCACAGCAAGCCCATGTCCCATGTCTGGGTATACCTGGCAGGTTAGGGCAAGGAAGCAAAAGACAGTCAATTGACAGACGGAATGCTGAACAAATCAAAACATTCACACCCAGAAAAGAGATCTGGGTTAAATCCATCATCCATTTGCTCACCATGCCACCCCATTTAGACCTGGCCCAATGCAAAACAGTCTTGACCCTGTGCCTCATGGGAACAGTCCAGTCCGAACTGCCAAGCCAGGTCCTCCCTGGACTGGAAACAAGCATCCTAGGACCAGTTTCAGGTCATCAGCCAGAATAGCTTGAATCCAGTGGCGCAATGAGCCTGGGACGCACGTCTGGGAATACCCGACGCACTTAGGGCAAGAAAACAAAAGACAGACATTTGATGGATGGAATGCAGAACAAATCAAAACATTCACCCCCAGTCAAGAGATGCCACTGGAGTCAAGCTATCCTGTCTGATGAGGGGTAAAACCCCAAAACCGGTCCTAAATGCTTGTTTCCAGTCCAGGGAGGACCTGGCCTGGCATTTCGATCTGGTCTGTTCCCATTGGGCGCAGGGTCAAGACTGATTTGCATCTGGCTGGGTTCAAACTGTAATGGCATGGGTAGCAAAAATGATGGATATAGGCCCAGGCCTCTGTACTGGGGTGAATGCATGACATTGTTCTACATTCTGTCCATCAATTGTTCTTTTTGCATTTGTCACCCCGAGTGGGATGGGTATGCCCAGACGTGGGTCCCGTGCTCTCCATGTCACTGGAGTCAAGCATTTCTGGCTGATGAGGGGTGAATTCCCAAAACCAGTCCTAGGATGCTTGTTTCCAGTCCAGGGAGGACCTGGCATGGCAGTTCGGGCTGGACTGTTCACATTGGGCGCAGCGTCAAGACTGATTTGCATATCTGGGTTCAAACTGGAATGGCATGGGGAGCAGAAAAAACAATTGATTTAGGACCAGCTCACTGTACTGGGGTGAATGTATGACATTGTTCTGCATTCTGTCCATCAATTGTTCTTTTTGCATTTGTGACCCCAAGTGGGATGGGTATGCCCAGACATGGGTCCCATGCTCTCCATGCCACTGGAGTCAAGCTATCCTGGCTGATGAGGGGTGAAACCCCGAAACCAGTCCTATGATGCTTGTTTCCAGTCCAGGGAGGACTTGGCCTGGCATTTTGGTCTAGACTGTTCCCATTGGGCACAGGGTCAAGACTGATTT
The DNA here is from genome assembly GCF_964204655.1 of Triturus cristatus. NCBI lineage: Eukaryota > Metazoa > Chordata > Amphibia > Caudata > Salamandridae > Triturus > Triturus cristatus. The sequence goes on along the minus strand of NC_140593.1, from coordinate 255,661,306 downwards.
GCAAATGGCTGGGTTCAACCTGGAATCGCATGGGGAGCAAAAAAACAATGGATTTAGGCCCAGATCTCTGTACTGGGGTGAATGTATGACATTGTGCTGCATTCTGTCCATCAATTGTTCTTTTTGCATTTGTCACCCCGAGTGGGATGGGCATGCCAAGACGTGGGTCCCGTGCTCTCCATGCCACTGGAGTCAAGCTTTCTTGACTGATGAGGGGTGAATTCCCAAAACCAGTCCTGGGATGCTTTTTTCCAGTCCAGGGAGGACCTGGCATGGCAGTTGGGGCTGCACCGTTCCCATTGGGCGCAGCGTCAAGACTGATTTGCATATCTTGGTTCAAACTGCAATGGCATGGGGAGCAGAAAAAACAATTGATTTAGGACCAGCTCACTGTACTGGGGTGAATGTATGACATTGTTCTGCATTCTGTCCATCAACTGTTCTTTTTGCATTTGTCACCCCGAGTGGGACGAGTATTCACAGACATGGGTCCCGTGCTCTCCATGCCACTGGAGTCCAGGCTGATGAGGGGTGAAACCCCTAAACTGGTCCTAGGATGCTTGTTTCCAGTCCAGGGAGGACCTAGACTGGCAGTTCGGGTTGGACTGTTCCCATTGGGTGCAGGGTCAAGACTGATTTGCATATGGCTGGGTTCAAACTGGAATGCATTGGGGAGCAAACAAAGATTGATTTAGGCCCAAATCTCTGCACTGGGTTGAATAGTATGACACTGTTCTGCATTCTGTCCATCAATTGTTCTTTTTGCATTTGTCACCCCGAGTGTGATGGGTATGCCCAGATATGGGTCCAGTGCTCTCCATGCCACTGGACTCAAGCTATCCTGGCTGATGAGGGATGAAACCCCGAAACCCGTCCTAGGATGCTTGTTTTCAGGTTAGGGAGGACGTGACCTGGCAGTTCGGGCTGGACTGTTCCCATTGGCTGCAGGGTCAAGACTAATTTGCATATGCCTGGGTTCAAACTGTAATGGCATGGGGAGCAAAGAAACAATGGATTCAGACCCAGATCTCTGTCCAGGGGTGAATGTATTGCATTGTTCTGTATTCTGTTCATCAATTGTTCTTTTTGCATTTGTCACCCCGAGTGGGACGAGTATGCCCAGACTCGGGGCCCATGCTCTCAATGCCACTGGAGTGAAGCTATACTGGCTGATGAGGGGTGAAACCCCAAAACCGGTCTTAGGATGCTTGTTTCCAGTCCAGGGAGGACCTGGCCTAGCAGTTTGGGCTGGACTGTTCCCATTGGGCACACAGTCAAGCCTGATTTGCATATGACTGGGTTCACACTGGAATGCCATGGGGATTAAAAAAACGATGGATTTAGGCCTAGATCTCAGTACTGGGGTGAATGTATGATATTGTTCTGCATTCTGTCCATCAATTCTTCTGTTTACATTTGTCAGCCCGAGTGGGATGGGTATGCCCAGATGTGGGTCCCGTGCTCTCCATGCCACTGAAGTCAAGCTATCCTGGCTGATCAGGGGTGAAACCCTGAAACCGGTCCTAGGATGCTTGTTTCCAGTCCAGGGAGGACCTGGCCTGGCAGTTCATGCTGGACTCTTCCCATTGCAGGGTCAAGACTGATTTGCATATGGCTGGGCTCAAACTGGATTGGCATGGGGAGCAAACAAACGATGGATTGAGGCCCAGATCTCTTTAGTGGGGTGAATGTATGACATTGTTCTGTATTCTGTTAATCAATTATTCTTTTTGCATTTGTCACCCCGAGTGGTACAGGTATGCCCATACGTGGGTCCTGTGCCCTCCATGCCACTGAAGTCAAGCTATCCTGGCTGATGAGGGGTGAAACCCCGAAAATGGTCCTAGGATGCTTGTTTCCAGTCCAGGGAGGACCTGTCCTGGCAGTTCGGGCTGGACTGTTCCCATTGGGCGCAGGGTCAAGACTGATTTGCATAGGGCTGGGGTCAAACGGGAGTGGCACGGGGAGCAAGAAAACATTGGATTTAGGCTCAAATCTCTGTACTGGGGTGAATGTATGACATTGTTCTGCATTCTGTCCATCAATTGTTCTTTTTGCATGAGCCTTTGTGATGTTGCATCAGGTGGTGAATCTTCTCACACATATAGCAGGCCACATCTTAGATGGGATCTTTACTAGTAATCCTTCCTTTAGTTCACTGGTTCTCTGTCACTATTGAGGACAGGTCATATAGCTGTCATGTTTAACATCAGTATCCCCTGATCGCAAACCAGAGGTGGGAATATTCTTAAGTCCTGCAAGGGCTGGCCATGGCATAGAATTGATCCCCTGGAATTTGAAACAGTCCTGATTAGTTCTAAGCCCAATAATGTGATAAATCTCAAATTGGGCATTTTGAACTACAAATCATGTGCAGGCGCTGTGATAGATATGCTTGGCCCTGAAAAAACAGTCACTAACTGGAAGAAAGACACCATTTGAACCCGGATTCACTGATAGGCTAAGAGCTCAGAAACAGCTCTACGGGAGATAGGAGTAGAAGTAGAAATCTAACTGTGATACGCCGGAGAGAAAGATTTCTTCACAATCTATTGTGTGCTATAAAAGGATTATCCTTGAGGAAACATCTTACTATTTCACCAACAAGATTCAACAGTCAAAGATCTCAGCCAAAGAGTTAAGCAATACTTAAAAAATTGCAGCCAACCTGCCCAAGAATAACCATAAGAACTCTTGTCAAGCCTTCTGTAACAGTCTTTCAGGCTTTTTCCAGGCCAAAGTGGAAGATGTCTTTAACACTTTCGATGTCTAATAAACATCTTACTCTAGGCTATCCATATGACATCGAATATTCACCCAGCCCTGATATCCTAGACACCTTTTTTCACACTTAGGCCCTGATTCTGATGTCGGATGGACCGGAGTCCGTATGACATATGGCAGAAACTGTAACCGAACGACCTCCTGTCGTCAGTTACATACCTGCAAGTAGAATGCGACCGAACAGGGTCGCAAGCCTATACCTTTTATGAGAGCATGCATTCTGAATGGAATGCATGCTTTCATTGAAAGAGCAGGGGTGCAGTTTACCCCTGCAACCTGTTGCAGACCGGCAGATAAAGGCAGTGGGAAACTGCCATTGCACTCCCTTGGCTGGAAAGAGTCAGCCTGGGGAGTAGTGAAGGGTTTCTGGATGGCGGACGGGCTCTCCAAACCTGTTGTAAGCTATCCGTAAAACAGAGTAGGATTCCTTTCCGACCGAGCCCATCAGAATGGCTCTGTCGCAAAGGAATCCGAACGGTACATTCCAATGCAGCCAGGAGGGATCTGATTGACGGTCTGAGCCCTTCCTGTATGCATCGGAATCGGACCCTTGATATGGATTGAGTTCTTAGTTTAGCCAGGTCCACCAAATCAGGCTCCCCATGGACCCGTGTCCACCAAAGATTGTTCACCTTGCCCTGGAAATTATCAGTACCCATTTGGCCACAATTTTTAAAGAGATAATAAAGACGGGACACTTTCCGGAAGTCTTCCTTTTCTTAAGAAACCCATTCTCAACCCACAAGAGCCTTGTTGTTTAGTTCCTACTAATCCATAGGATCTGCATATTGTTTGGACAACATAAACTAAGGGCTTGGTGCCTAGACTGGTTTTGGACACCCCTGCAGGATATTTTGGCCTATAGACCAGCTAGCTCACAGTGCCAGTGTGAGCCCCCCTAACATATCAGGAAACGAGCGGTTTCTGGCAGCCACTGAACATAACCCTGAACAGTCAGGGATCATGGAAACAGTACATAATCTTTCGCTCAGTCAATCTTGCTTACTTTGTCCCAGAGAAGTATACAGATTACACAGTGGAACATTTTCAATTTATTTATTGAACCAACGTTTGATTTGTATAAAATACATCTGCTTCAATGATTAGGAGATAGAAGCAAATAAAGGAGATTACAAGCACTAAAAGAGTAAACAGTAGATGCATTGCTACCATGGTGCTGAAGCAATGATGTAGGCAGGCATATATGGAAAATGGCAATCTAACGTACTCCTACGATGCAGACCCTACTCTGAGTGTACCTAGAGTGTGTATGGGTGTAGAGCCAAGAATCCCCCAAGGGTCAATCCAACCCCATTACCTAATAGGAGAAAGTTAAGGATCCCGTCTTGGTCTCAATTTGGACATCCTTCATAGAATGTCTGACCGGCACGTTGTGATTTCTCAGCATGCAGGGACTTTCAGTGTCAGCAGAAGTGCCTCCTCTACCAATCTATTGGGATGCTTATTATTTATAACAAAAAGCAGCTTTCACGATGTACGCACTAGATTAGAGATATTATGGACATGTAGATAGCGAAGTCTCCCTGTGGATGAAGATGGGACGACTTTTGTATCTAGTGCATAGAGAGGCCTTGCACATGATGTTCAAGGCATCGTGATTATGTTGTGCGAAGCTGGATGTGTAAACAAAGTAGTTTCAGATAAACAAATCCAACATTATCGTGCATACAAATGTGTGCAAAAGTTCATAGCTGAAACGTTATTTTCTAGGACAATGTAAGAAATAAGCTGCCTCGCTACTTGGGCCTAACAAGGTAAAATAACACCCACTCCTCATCCTATGGGTCAATATATAAAAGCTATCTATAAAGCCAGTATATCAGCATATCATAAAATGGAATGAAAGGTAAAAACTACTCTTAACATCGTCTAAAAGCAAGCTTCCCTTTCAAATATTCATAAAAGCCTGAAAGTCATTATACTGTTTGAAATCCTAAGCACTCTGGAATAAACACCTGTTACTAAGGCTGAGGAGGAGATGAGGGAAAGGAAGATGGTGGACTGACTCCACTCCTAAAGGCTTCCCCTCCGCCTTCTCCTGAAGCCCTCGCCGGCCTGCTGCTACGCCTCTCCCGACAGCTTCGGCATTAATTTAAGGGAAAGCAGCGAAAAGCGGCGGAAAAAGATCTAACGAAATTCTTGTTCGTTTTGGTATCGTAATGTGTAACTTGAGGGAGTGTTAACTTGAAAAAGCGACGGAAGAGGAAAGCACTTACGGCCGTGGTTGTGTCCGCCCCCTCTGCCTTGGATGTGCCGGATAACGCAACTCAGCTGCGCGGTGTATGGCGGCTGCAGCATCTATTGGTAATTCGACGCTCTTCTGGTGATTCCTGCAATGGCTTTGGTGGCCAGGACAAGCTCGGCTGCAACCGGGTGTGGAAGAGCGCAGGACCGCAAGCGGTGCGATTCCAGGTGAAGCTGATGGCTCCTCCACGAACGACTCGCCATGGGCGGGTGGAGATTCAGGCAGAAGCCGGGGACTTCGCGGATACAGTGGATTGTCTAACAGTATCGGAAACCGATGCAGCTGCCAGCTGTGGTGCAGTATCCATTTGAGCCCCGGTAAGCAACAATGTATCTTTGGGCGCCTGCAAATCCAGTAGCCTCAAAGGTGACTCTCTAACAGACCCTTAGGTGGGAAAGCCTATTCTAAAACTTTTGAGCTCAGGGAAAGCTACGGTGCTGCTCCACTCCTGCGGTTCAGAGACAGCCATCCCTAGCGCTCAAATGGCTGAAGTCTTGAATGCTGCAGTTCACAAGGGCTGGGGGGGCATGGACGACTCTATAAGACCATTGTGTGCTTCTATCAAAAGGAGCTCAGTCAGTGGCATAATACCGGGTGTTCCTACCATTGAGGAAAGTATGGTGGATCCTGCTCCTGAAGATTCATTAGATTTAAATACTTTGGCCCCTTGCCGATGACGCTGAAACTGCACCTCCTAATGTAGATTATATTCCTAAGGGGCTGAGTAATGGAGACTCTCAGGCTCAGCTAAACAGTAACCTACAGTGTATTGGCTTGGGCAGGGTGGACGAGAATGGCAGCAGCCTAACTTGTGATGATAATGGCAGCAACAAGGGGGTGACCAATGTGGCCATGGACTTAGAGAATGGTCTGGATCTCTCTCTCAATAATTTTACACTGGGTCAGGATATCTTGAATTGTAGCATCAGTAACAGCAGTGAGGCTGCTTGTAGTCCCAGGAATAATTCCCCGGAGGGGGGGAGAGCCCCGAAGGGAAAATACCCTAAATCAATTCGGACTGGAAAAGGTGGCAGAGGCCGTGGGAGTGGTGCTGGTGCAAAGGCTCAGATCTCAGAGGCACTGGGACGACTTAAAGGTGCAGCAAGTACTACAAAGGTGGGCCCAGGGGTAAGTCCACTACGAAAATGGGTTTCATCAAAGGGCGAAGTGAGATCAATTGTCTCCAGACTATCTAACCCAGGAACACATGGGGCTACTTCAGCTATTACTTTGCCGAATGGTCAGTCAGATCTTGTTGCTACTGCACTGGCTAACAACCTCGAGGTCCTGCAAGGTACTGGGATCTCGGATATGTACGCGGCTAGTTTGCAGATCTCGGGCAGCTCACAGACCGGGACTCCTGGTGTTGGTCATGGCTCTGCACAAAAGTCATTGGGTGTGGAGTCTATTCATACTAAGGGGCTAGTATCTGTCATAACTAGTAATCAATCCACAGTGTTTAAGCCCTTATCTTCTCCTCTTGTAATACTTTCTACAGAAGAATCTGGAACTGGGTGTAATGTCGATCTGAACCAGCATGTGGAAGGGGATGGTGAGGGTGATGAACCATCACTCTTCAGAATTATGCAGGCACTCACTATTCAGAGAGCAAAAGCACAAGTCTATTACCAGCAGGCAAGGGTTGATAGCACTGAAATTAAACAAGCACTGTCTGAAGTTACTGCCAAGGTTTCTCATTTAGCCTCTGAGGTCTCTGATCTCCAACAATGGGTGGCAGCCGTGGAGGAGGTCAATACTCAAACTGTGAATCTGGTTAAATCACATGAGTCACAGATGGCTTTGATGCAGTTTAAAATTGAAGACCTTGAAAACCGGCAGCAATGTCATAATCTGAAGATTTTAGGGATCCCGGAAGGCAGGGAAGGCTCCGACCCTCGTGGATTTATCATTGATCTGCTTCAGAAGGCATTCCCTGACTTAAAAGACTGGGACATGGACACACAAGTTCAGAGAGCACACCTTTTGCTGATATTTCTTTCACAAAGCACCCAATCCAAAACAAATTTTGCTAGGCCTATTCTCGTATTTTTGGGCAACTTTCTGCTTTGTCAGGCAATTTATTTCAAGGCTCGGCCAACGGCTCCTGTTAAAGTAGAAACTATGTCAATTTTTGTGAGGTCTGACTTGGGTAAGTAGACTATGGACAAGTGATGGTAGCTCGCAAACTTATGGATTCATTCAAGGCTGTTTGTTCACAGGTTTTTTTACAGGAGCCTGCTCATTTAAAAGTTATCAAGGATGGTCGCACACATTTTTTTGATAACGAGCAGGAGGCGAAAAAGGCACTTTTTAAGTGGCAATCTACTCCCGATGTTTGACTTGTTGTCTCATTACGGCATAATGTGAATGGGGTCGACAGATATTGCTATCTATGACTTGATGCAGCTGCGTTCGGTTGTATTATATAGAAACGTGGGCCTTTCTATTTAGTTTTCTGTATTTGGCACCTTTCCCTTTGTCAAAGTATCGCGTATTATTTTTTGTTTGGCTGGTATGGGTGGTGTGTGGTGTGGTGGGCTTGGTGGGGGTTTTGGGGGGGTGGGGGAGGGGCATCTTCCATATGCTGTCACATCAGGACAGCCAAGAATGGGGGTATTTCCTTTTCCAAGATACGGGGTGGGGGGGTTGGAAGTGGAAGGGATTTGAGAAGGTGGGGAGGCTTGTGGGGGAAGGGAGGGGGTTAAACAGCCACGTCACAGTTAAAATAGCACAGAAAGGGTACAAACAGAGTACTGAGTATAGGTTTAAGGAAAAAATGTCTTTCTTTATGGATAGAGAACGATTTGTTATTACAAACTTATATAATGCTGAGTGTTAAATTCATGAGTTGGAACGTCTGCGGGCTGAACCTGGCTAGTAAAAGGCGATTGGTAGCTGAAGAGCTTAAGGTGTTTAAGCCTCATATAGTCGGGCTTGCTGAAACCCATCTGGCCTTTAAAGATAGAACTTATTTCAAACAGCTTGGCTATGATTTGATTGTGTGTACATCGCAGTCGGCATCTATCCGTGGGATTGCTTTATTGAAGGCCAAACATTCTATAATATCGGTCCTACGCACACATGCCGATTCCAGGGGAAGATGGGCAATTGCTCAGCTTTTAATTTTTGGTCATAAGGTGACAGTATGTATGGTTAATGGTCCTGATGTTGATTGCCCTGAGTTTATCTCTTATTTAAGCTCTGAACTGTTGGAATGGGCCGGGGATCTCATAGTAATAGGACATTTTAATTGTATTTTAGACAAACAAATTGACACCACAAATAGGATCGCAAGAGTTAGAATGGCTCAGGTGAGGAGAGCTATACAAGATTTGCTTCATGCACATCAGTTGGAGGACTCTTGGAGAATACTTTTCCCTACAACGCCGGGGTATACCTTTTTTTCTTATCCTCACAAACAGTATTCCAGAATCGATATGATTGTTACTAACTATGTTCTGTTGGATAATTCCTCTATGGTGGTATGTCCCAAGGTAACATCGGATCATAATCCCATTATGCTTACTGTACACTTCGGTCCTGATAGGGAAGAGCAAGCTAGGGAATTCAGGTTTCCTATGCACCTTCTCAGTAACTCTGACTATGTAATCTACATGCAAGAGGTTTTGAAGTAATATATAGCAAATAATCTAAATACTGCATCCTTTGCAATAGTCTGAGATTGCTTAAAGGCATATGTGAGAGGGGCTACACTTCAGTACATAGTCAAGCAGAATCGGCTTAATATTAGTCAGCTTGAAAATGAACATAGGCTATATACTGATTTAGAGCAGCAGCATGCTCGAGCAATTGCTTTGAAGGACACTGGCGAAAAACAAATATATTTACAGATTATTGATATAAGAATGAAGCTCAGTAGAAGGTTAAAGAACAAAGTTGCCAACAACTTTTTTAAGTTCAGAACAAAACAGTATGAGTATGGAGAGTGGGTGGGATGGGTTTTGGTTTACCAACTTGCTGACCAGAGGGCTAAATCACATATTAAGAAAATTAATGGTGCGGATGGCGCAACTTTCACTAAACCCCAAGAAGTAGTGGAGCAATTTAGGATCTTCTATGCCAATCTGTATAATGAGTCAGTCAGTTTTAATCAACAATTGGCTACAGATTATCTACAAGAAAGTGCATTACCTGCCCTGGATTTGTCTCAAACTTTGGGGTTGGATAGGAATGTTGACTTAGTAGAACTTAACTCAGCAATTGGAGCATTACCCTCTGGAAAAGCAGTAGGCAAAGATAATATCCCGCTTGAGTTTTACAAAACTTTTATGGAGATACTGACTCTAATATTTCTTGAGCTGGTCAAGGAGATACTGAAAGGTGGGGACGCACCTCCCTCGTGGAACAAAACTAATATTATCGTTTTTCCAAAAAAGGTAAACCTGTGGAGGATGTGAGCTCATACAGACCGATATCCCTAATTAATGCGGACGCAAAAATCTTTTCAAAGTTATTTGCCTCCCGCCTAGCCCCACTGATCCACCTATTGGTATCAAAAGAACAGCATGGTTTTGTACCAGGTAGGGACACTGCAGCACACATAAATACAGCCATTGCAGCATTCGATGTCGCTAGTCATCTGGACCAGCGGATTGGGATGCTGATGCTGGACGCTGAGAAGGCCTTCGACCGAGTGGCCTGGGGGTCTTTATGGTGCACAATGACATCTCTAGGTCTCGGTCGGAGGTTTGTTTCGGCGGTATAGAAACTTTATTGTAAACCAACCGCTGTTATTAAGCTTAATGGTTTTGTATCCTCTTATTTCAGTATTCAGCGGGGCACGCGGCAGGGATGTCTGCTTTCCCCCTTATTATTTGCTCTTTACATTGAGCCCTTCATCAGGCATTTGCTCCATAATGTTTTTATCTCACCAGTGTCCTTCAATGGTATGATTTTAAAAGTCACTGCTTATGCAGATGATATTTCGGTATTTACCACGGGGCCAGTGGAAGCTATAGCGGTGATAACCCAAGAGGCACAACATTTTCAATCTTTTTCTGGATACAAGCTTAATCTAAATAAGACACAGTCAATCCTAAATTTTGTACCTGCATCAGCCCCACCGTCACTAGGTATTACTAGTTCCGCTACATATTTAGGTGTGTGTCTCAGCTGTTGTACTGATGATCTTATGGCTCTAAACTATGAACTACTGCTCAAAAAAGTTGGTACTGATTTGCGTAGGTGACATAAGCTACCACTGACTATCATTGGGAAGTGCAATATAGTAAAAATGAATATTTTACCAAAATTTCTTTACCTGTTCCGCACTATTCCACTAAGAGTTCCGGTGTCTTTTTTTAAGTGGCTTGACAGTGTTATTGGAAGTTATATTTGGGGCTACCGCAGGGCAAGGAGAGCTCTCAGGTATATTAAGCTGACTTATGAGCAAGGTGGTTTTAAACTCCCGGACTTCAGAGCCTATTTTTGGGCTGCTTTTGTTAACCGTATCCAGAGCTTACTTAAGGGACCTGACGTGGGCAAACCTTGGTTTGCGTATCAGTTGGCTTATGGCTCAAATATGGGGTTTTTATTACATCAAATGTCCGAACTGAACTACTACAAGAGAGTTCAATTCAAGATAATTAGACATATTTCCCACATTTGGCTAGACATCTGTAAAGCTTTTGCACTGCCAGACCTGCACAAATTTACATTTCTGTGGGATAATCCGAGGCTTCCTGGTATATTTTTTGATTCTGTGGGGGGAATGTGACAACAGTGTGGTATAACATTGCTAGGGCAGTTTTATGACGAATACGCATTCAGGTCATTTTAATCATTGAAAGAAGAATTTGGGGTAGCTCATAACTCATTCTTTATATACTTGCAAATTAGGAACTTTTTTATTCAAGGGGAAGGCTTGTTAGCCTTACCCTCTACAACTGAGGTACTACGGGTAATTTTCAAGACTTCAGGGCGGGGTTTTATAGGGAAAGTTTATCAGAGCTTCTTATTTGCATTGGAAGATGATGGTATACAGATTACAGCTAAACTGAACCGCATTTTTTAAATTCATATTACTAGCGATGAGGTTTTTGAATCAATGGCTATAATCAATTCTGCAGTTACCTCAATTAATTTAAAGTTGTAACAACATTGTATTATGTTCATGCTGTATTATACCCCAAAGGTTATTTCTAAATGGTCTATGTCCCATGCTTCTTTGAAGTCATGCTGCCCTAAGTGTAATGAATATGCTGCGGATCTCCGAAACATGTTTGTTACGTGTTCAAAGTTAATCACGTTTTGGTATGAGGTTGCCCGAGAGTTGAGTACGTTAGTAGGCAAGGATACTCAACTAACTGAGAAAGAAATCTTACTGGGGATAGTAGTGGATCCGGGCAATCTATCAAAATCTTTAGTTTCAATTATTATTGTTTGTGCTCGGTTGTGTATTGCCAGGGCATGGATTGAAACACTTAGTCCCAAGATTACTGATTTTTGGTTGTTATTGAGGGGGGTTTATGAAATGGAATTGGCACTAGCTAAAGCTAGGGGCCTACGGTCGAGGGTTAAATTTGGGAGGGTTTTGTCCAGCCTTCAGTGGGACTAGTATTTATCTTATTGTTTTAATTATATGTTATCCGTATTAAGTGTTTGTATCTATTTGTAATTCTCTGACTGGGTTGCGTCAATATGTTTGTGATGACTGTATTTACATTTCTTTTCTGTGCCTGTATGTTCTTATGTTTATTGTATTTAACAAGTGGCTAATAAAAGCAACAAAAAATAAAAGAAATCCTAAGCACTCTGAAAGCCATGGTGGCTACAAAAATAAAAATAAAACAAAAGTGGTTTAGTTAAATTTTGTTTATAAAAACAAGCCAAATCGTTCCTACACGGAAAAAGCCAATTATTTCATATGTTCCGAATAAGGGTGGGAGGAATTTGGGAAATTCACTTTCGCAAATTATCGCGAAAATGTTAAAAATCTCCGCAAACACACGGAAATATCGCGAAGATGCGGAAGTTTTTTTCCCGCCCGTTCGCGGTATTTTCTGCATGGTCGCGGCTCGCCAACTTACCCATGTGGTTGCTCGCAGGCGTGGCCATCTTGTTTTTACTTGTCTCGCGGTGCATGATCGCGAGAAGAAAGACGTGATCGCGCGACGAATGACGTCACTGATGAACTGTCGCGAAATGGCTATCAACAATCAAACATCTCATGAAGAACGCGACCGGATCGGGAAAACTTGTCGGCGAACGCGGGGATTCAGGTAAGGCGATCGCGCGCATGCGAGAATGTATTATTTTACAGCGCGAGCAAGCAAAAAATTTCCGGTAAAATGTGGATTGCGGAAATTTTGACATTTTCGCGCTCTCCGCGGAACGCGAAAATGTCAAATTATCGCAATTTCCGCGACCGGAATTTTTTTTTAGCCCAGGCCTAGTTCCGAATGGCAGACACAACATTGTTGTTGTCCATAACCCAGACGAGAATCCCAGAGGCGCACCTCGAAGCAGATTTATAGAGCAAAGTGATTTCATTCAATTCCCACAGCAGCCACTGAGGGAGAAACTGCTTTCTGTATGCGAACCATTGAGCTGTTGTCCAGCTCACTAGGAGCCGAAGCATCCCAGGGTGGCTCAAGAAATGCATTCATCAGCAACAGAAGACACTGGGGACAACAATAGCCATGGGCCGTTAGCAGGTTGAGCAGTACATTTATGTCCAATGGCGCTACTGGTTATATGGCGGAACAATGAGTTTCACAACCCCGCATGCCTAAACCATGCAGTCTGAATAACGACCGCATCTTAACCACGCATTGCTTTACCACACATGCCTTTTCCACAAATGTTCGTGGTAAAGGCATGCATGGTAAATGGGTATGCATGGCTAAGGTCACCACCCCCTCACCACCACCGTAAGGTACAAACTCCCCCCAGTCCACCTCCCACCCTGAGTTGCAAATACCCCTACCCCCTCTCAACCCCCACACTGTGTCCTCCCTCTGCCCTAATTCCTAAGACCTTGTCCCTTAACCCTGCCCTTTAACCTGACCCTTGCCAGACCTGAGCCAGCCCTAAAAACTGTCCCACCCTCCCCTAAGCCCTAAAAACATACCCGACTACCCACTCCCCTCTGCCTGAGGCTTAATTCCCTAATCCCTAAATAAAAAAAAACGACCCCAACACTCCCCCAGCCCTAAAATCTACTTCGACCCCCCAGCCATATAAACTACCCCTGACCCCCCAGCCCTGAAAACTTGCCCCTATTCCCCCAGCCCTGAAAACTACCAAACCTACCTCCAACCCCCAGCCCTAGAAACAACCTCCAACCCCCAGCCCAGAAATTCACCCAACCCACCGCCAGCCCAGAAACTACACCGACCCACCCCAGCCCAGAAAACTACCACGACCCCCCTAGGCCACAAAACTACCCCGACCAACCCCCAGCCCACAAAACTACCCTGACCATCCCAGCTGACAAAAGTACCCTGACCCACACCCCAGCCCCACTTTAAACAACCCTGACCCACCCCCAGCCCACAAAACGACCCCGACCCATGCCCCAGCCCCACCTAAAACAACCCGACCTACCCCAGTCCACAAAACAACACCTGACTCCCCCAGCCCCACTTGAAACCACCCAGCCCACAAAATAACACCCGACCCACCTGCCCACAAAACAACCCCGATCCCCCAGCCCACAAAACAACCCCCAGCCCCAGTTACCTCACCACCATCTCTTCCTGCTTCCATCCGTCTGCAAGCTCTACTGCGCATTTCCTTAACCATGCATATGCGTGGCTAAGGCATATATGTGGTTAGGGCATGTGCATTAGGGCTTGTGTGGTCGAAACACTTGTGGTTCAGACCACGGTGTTCCGACTGTTCTCCGGCACAACCAGTTGTGATACGAGGCATATGTCTAATACGCATTTGTGGCCGCAAAGCAGGCAATAGAATACAGGTTGTAGGCAGTTTGGCCAAACAGGCCTGAAGGACAAGAACCAGTGCTCATCCAGTTCTCGAAGTTGAAGTGTGCCAAACATGTGAAACATGAGCTCACGACATTGTACCACAGGCAGTGCTGTCTCCATTCCGAATCGAATTGGGACATCCATTGAGGAGCAGAAAAATTAAAATCAGGATTCCTGCCAAAAGTAGCAGACAAGTGGGAGCCCTCCCAAAACACTTCCCAGCATGGAGTGTATGAATGATGGAATAACTCAGAAGATTGTCTGAAAGATTGTCTGAAAAGAAGCGCTTTTGATCTGGGTTTCTGGGACCTAGTAAAAAATCCCTGTGATCCAGGTCATCAGAAAGAAGGGACAAGTGTTGTTTCACCTATGAAAGAGTTGAGGTCTTTGGCCAATCTAGGCATTACTTCCCAACACTATATGATGTCACCACCCCTGCGTGTTCTGTTTCTACATAGCATAGGTCAAGCCTGTTGATCCTAAACCCTCTGAGTTACCCAGGAATCAAGGCTGACATTCATTTGTGTCTAGGGGCCAAACCAACCCTGCTGATCGGGGTCTGATGTATTGTATGATCCATTGCAGAGCATGGCATCTAAAGTATCCTCACTATACTTTGTGTACTGTTGCCAATGTTCAAAGCGTGCAAATGTGGGAATGCAAGGTATGTTCAAATCTTTTGCCTTAGCTAACACAAGACTGGAAGTCTGTTGCACTATTTTATTCAGGAAAATCATTTGATGTGGCATGAGGTATACTTTAAATAAGGCGTCTTGTACCTGAACCTGCCAATCTCTTGTTCCCCAGATAGATTTTGTGTCTATTGTGTCTTTTCAAAAGTTGAAACCTTGTATAGACAGTTGGGAAATAAAGGAAGCAGAGTAAATCAACCTGGTGTTTGTGAGCATATTTTTCTTTGCAGGTGTGGGTGTGAGCCTATAGTAATGAGAGGCTTAGTCTGATGTGTTAAAACCAGACAAATATGCTAACTTTATTGTAAATAAAGTTGAACCACCTTTTGGTGGTATTGGGCAGTGTTCCCATTGGGTGTAATTGTAAACAGCATGAGGGATATTAGCTTTGTGTAAAAAGTGGTGACCATAATGTTGATAACAGAACATGTCTCCAAAATGACTTGTACCATCATACAATTCATCAAACGAAAATGCTGCTGATTGCTCTAGATCTGAAAGCAAATTATGCACAGTTTCAATTTCCCAATCAACAGAGAATGTACTAAAGGCGATGATACAATTGAAAGATAGTTAAAAAAAATATGCAGTTTACAAACGTTCAGTACTACCGTACACATCATACGATACCCTGTCCCATACTATTTCATCAGGAACTGGAACTGCTTTAATGTTCATCAGGTACAGGTCCCTCAGTTCATGGTGCAATGATGCATGTGGCTTTAGAACCAAGTTCACATGTAGGACTGCAGAGCGTTCTGGGAGATAAAGTATATTCAGAAGTAGAAAAAAGACAGTCACCAAACAAATGCAGAGTACCAGAAAAAGTAATCCAATTGTAACCCGGGGATGTATCCAGGGAGCAACAAGGTACGTCTTTTTCAGCCAAAGTTAGCGAGAATAAACTCGTAGCTTGAAAGACAGTGGTGGTGTTGGCAGTTCAGGTTCACTTGGATCCCAAGAAAAATCGTCATAATGCAGAAAGTAGCCAGACGCCATCCGGTCTATTTTTGGCCACTCAGCATGTTTTGTTGAACCAGGAGATGACTCGATCTGTGGCATGTTGACATAGATGTCGAAAATTTATTTCATTGAAATTTCTGTACATGTTGACTGTACAGTTGTAGTTGTTTCAATAGGGAGAAGTACCCTTCCATTGTTATTTACTGCTTCTCTTTGGAAAGTCGAGTCTTTATTTGATATTGAAGCTTCCATCTGAACTTCCAGTACGGTAACGAGAGCATATCGGCGGCTACCAAGGAGTCCACGTGGCCTACTGTTGAGAATCGGTCACATAGTGTGGTTTGATATGATCGATGGAGACAAACCTTTAGTCTTGATGATGAAGCAAGAGGTGGAAGAAACACAGTTCTGGTACATTAAACAGACAAGACAGGTACAGGCACGCTGTAAGATGGCCCAAATTGTTTCTTGTCCACTACTTTTTATCTGAACAGGTCCCCAATCTTCGGGACCCAGGCAAGTCTTGCCTATACTATTTTCACTTCCCCACTGGCGGTGCCTTTCAATTGGACATTGCTCTGTAAAACTCTGTATTCTTTTAAGTCCTGTAAAACATCCAAACGATCATTGATGTGAAATGGAGTTTCAGCTACCTTTGTGATAGACTGCTGACCTTCCTGGTCCGGTGTCACCGCTCTCCCCCCCCCCCCGCACAGCTCCACCTTTGAGGGGCTGCCCTCTGAGCCCAGAGCTTCAGTGCTAGTAGGTGTTTGAGGCCTGCTTTCAGCCACAGGCTCCTGCCTGAGCCTCATCTCTGGTGGTCTAGTGGAAGAGCACACTGCTCTTCTGCTGTTGCACTCTATTCTGTGTTCTCTGTGCCCATTTTTCTCTTTTTGCTCTTTCTGCCTTGCTATTTCTGTTTTTGCTTTTTCTGTTTTGCTCTTTCTCATTTTGCTCTTTCTGTTTTTGCTTCTATTCTGATCCTTTTTCCCATGCTCCACACCGGTGCTGCCCCAGTGGCCCCCCCAGCGAGTCGCTCCCGCCTCCCAGCTGATTGCCTTCCCCCCAACACCTACTTAATGGCAGCCGCTGTGTGGCAAGAAGAGCAAGACCAATGATCTTCCTGGTCGATGTCACTGCTCTCCCTTGCGCAGCTCCACCGTTGAGTGACTGCCCGCTGAGCCCGGAGCTTCAGTGCCAGGTAGGTGTTTGAGGACCTCCTCTACCCACAGGCTCCTGCCTGTGCCTTATCCCTGGTGGTCTAGTGGAATATCACTCTGCTCTTCTGCTTTTCCGCTCTATTCTGTGTCCTCTGTGCCCGTTTTTCTCTTTTTCCTCTTTCTGTCTTGCTCTTTCTCTTTTTGCTCTTTCATTCTGTCTTGCTCTTTCTCATTTTGCACTTTCTGTTTTGCTCTTTCTCTTTTTACTCTTTCTGTTTCTGCTTCTATTCTGATCCTTTTTACCGATCTCCCCACCCATGCTGCCCCCATGGCTACTCCCCCCAGCATGTCGCTCCCGTCTCCCAGCTGATCGCCTTCCCCCAGACCCTACTTAATGGCGGGGCTGCAACTCACCATGGACCCTGGTCCCCGACTCACCATCGTTACGACCCCAGCACCCTCCACGCTCTTTAACCAGACGCAGCAATAACTGCCAGCTCTCGACACCGAGCAACACCCAAGGATCGATCACCTGCAAACACTGCTACCACAGATCCCTCCACCTCCGGACCCCAGCAGTAGCCCCCAGCCCACCAGATGCCAGCACACAAATACCACTGAACTGCATCCTCTTCAATTTGTGCTCCCTGCACAGACATGTCATAGAAATCTGGGGCCTCCTCAACACTCACACAGATACCTGGACCACTGCCAACTCCACACCTGACTTTTCAACAGCCATCCCCAATGAATACAAGATCCTGAGAAAAGATTGCCCCACCCGCCCAGGAGGAGGCATCGCCATCATCCACAAAAGCTCCCTCTGCATGACAATCACCAACCTGGACGACGCTTCGCCCCCCATTGAACATCTCCACTTCCAGATCCCAACAACACCAAAACGACTCTCCGTGGAACCCTTGTTTACTCCCCATGCCCTCGCCTCCACAGACTACATACTACTCGGAGACCTAAACTTCCACCTGGACAACCAAGATGACCCCAACACCACTGCCCTCCTAGAGAACCTCACCAACATAGGACTGAAGCAACTTGTCTCCGCCCCCACTCACACAGCAGGACACACACTCAACCCAATCTTCGCAGGAGGAAACAGCATCTTCTTCAGCCGCACCATGGAACTGCTTTGGACTGACCACAACTGCGTCCATTTCTCCTTTAAAAAAAACAGTGCACACAAGCATGCGTGCCGCCTCCCTCGCAGAAGCTAGAACAAAGTCACCAAAGAACACCTCACCTTCACCCTCACCAACACTCCACCCCCAACCACACCAGACGCTAACACCATGGCAAGCAACCTCCACCGATGGATCACCAACTGGGCCGACACACTCACTCCCCTCCAGAAGGCCACACAACAACACAACAAGAAAGTAAGTTGGTTCACCACGGCACTCCAAGAATCCAAGCGCTCCTGCCAACAACTGGAAAAGACATGGAGAAATAGCAAATCCTCAGAAACACGCACCACCTACAAAACAGCCACCACAGCACACCAACTCATCAAGTCCACAAAGAAGAGCTTCCTCCAAGACAGAATCCTCTCCAACGCCCAGAGTCAAGGAACTCTTCTCCATCATAAAGGAATTTGCCAAACCTGACAGCAAAACAACAGAGTGTCCCACCCTCCCAAGACCTCTGCAACAGTCACAGCTCCTTCTTTCACCTCAAGATCAACATGCTTTCTGACAACTTTGACGACAAAGACCTCTGCCCTGCCTCAACATCCGCCCCAGCAATGCCACCCAACAGACCCTACTCACTTGGACCCCACTCATGACAGAAGACACTTAAAGGCCATGAAAAGTATCCACTCTGGAGCACCCTCGACCCCTGTCCGTCCCACATCTCCCACAAAGCCATCACACCCGAGCTACGCCAAATGATCAACTGCTCTCTCGAGACCGCCACATTCCCCTATGACTAGAAGCATGCAGAAGTCAACTCCCTCCTGAAGAAACCCTCCGCAGACCCGACGGACCTCAAGAACTTTAGGCCTATTTCTCTGCTTACATTCGCAGCCAAGGTCATCAAAAAGGCTGTCAACAGCCAGCTAGCATACTTCATCGAAGCCAACAATGTCATAGACATCTCCCAATCTGGATTCTGCAGCAACCACAGCACCGGGACTGCCCTCCTCACCACCACTGATGACATCCGCACCCTCCTCAACCAGGGCCACACAGTAGCCCTCATCCTCTTGGACCTATCAGCAGCCTTTGACACCATCTCCCGCCGCACACTAGCCACCAGACTCCACAACACCGGCATCAGAGGAAAGGCCCTAGACAGAATATGCTCAATGCTCACAGGCAGAACACAGAGAGTCAGACTCCTGCACTACCTCTCAGAACCAAGAGAGACCAGATGCGGTGTCCCCCAGGAATCCTCCCTCAGTCCCACTCTCTTCAACATCGACATGGCCCCCCTCACATCCATCGTCAGAAACCATGGGCTCAACATGGTCTCCTATGCCGATGACATCTAGCTCATCCGCTCCTCCACCAAGGAAACCAACATCACCCGGCACAACTTCCAAGAAGGGATAAAAACCGTCACAACCTGGATGAAAAACAGCTGCCTGAAACTCAACACAGAGAAAACAGAAGTCCTCATCTTTGGCTCCACCCCCTCAGCTTGGGATGACACCTGGTGGCCCCCCGTCCGTGGACACCCACCCACCCAAACAGACTATGCACATAACATCGGCATCATACTGGACTCATCGCTCACTATGAACCGCCAGATCAACACTGTCTCCTCAGCCTGCTTAACCACCCTCCACATGCTCCGTAAAACTTTCAAATGGATCCCATTCGAATCCTGAAAAATGGTCACACAAGCCCTTGTCACCAGCAGGCTGGACTATGGCAATGTCCTCTACAGCGGAATCAACAAAAAAATCCTCTGCAAACTCCAGACCATCCAGAACTCCAAAGCCAGACTAATCCTCGACATCACCCGGCACAACCACATCACCCAACACCTCTGCGATCTCCACTTGCTCCCCGTCGAAAGAAGGATAGCTTTCAAGCTGCTCACGCATGCTTACAAGGCCCTCCACAACAACGGTCCACAATACCTCAACAACCATCTCTCCTTTCACAGCCCCAAGAGAAACCTCCGTTCAGCTGACCTCTACCTGGCCACCGTCCCACGCTTCTAAAGGACAGAGCGGGTGGAAAGTCAATACCTAGAATGACCTCCACCTCCAGAAAAGCCCTACATTGCTCCGGTTCAGAAAGACCTCAAGACCTGGCTCTTCAGATAACCCCAACAGATCTGCACACACCATCCCCCCAGTGCCATGAGACCCTACCGGGTAAGTAGTGCAGTCTACAAACCCCTGATTGATTGATTGACTGTGCTGACACTATCGAGGTTTGGTTCCCACATTCTCACCCCAAGCAGGAGCTCACAGGGTGTACGATCCCCCAGGGATTTTCTTCTCATGTTACTGATTGCCCTTTAGACCTTGATCGGTGATTGACCCAACTGCCACTTTAGCCTAGTACCCCAGCTGTTAAAGATTGCTTTAAGTCCCGGTTCTTCCTCTCAATGACCGAGTTTCTCTTGGAATGGTAGGGGTAGGAGTACCACAAGGCCACACCCAAACTTCTGATGGCTGCTTTGTAAGCCTAGGAGCTAAATGCCAGACCCGCAAATCCTTTAATTTGGGCGCCAGCCGAGCACTGGGGCCAAACCCATAGGAATCTAGAGCATGAATCCACTGCCACCAAGATGTACTTGTAAGCCCCGTCAAAGTGTAAGGGTCCACAGTGATCCAAACAGACACATGCAAGAGGTTTGTCTGAGATAAATAAAGGTGTTTGCATTGGACGTGCAATGCTGGAGCCTTTCATCTTCTGGCAGATGTCGCATTTGAGGACAAATTCCTTCGCCTGTTTAGTTAGATCTGGCCACTAGTAGTGCTGCTTCAGTAATGTAACTGTAGCAGTAATCCTTGCATGTGCTGGACTCAGACACTCATGTGCAGTTAAAATCAATCCCAATCTACTGTCAGTGTTTGGTATTACTCTACCCCCCACTCCTGGAATCTGTGTATACAGAATATTTTGTGCATCTAACTTATAGGAGTACTTGAGTGGAAAACTTTTCACCAGTGCTGAGCTGTTGCATGTGGCACTGAAAGCTATCATAGTTGTTCCATTTATCATCGTACTAGAATGAGTGATTGCAGCAATGGCAGCAGTTCGCACTGTTGCCTTGGTTGCTTCATCCGTCATTAAATTCCCTTTAACATGAATGCCAACATGCTGATGACTCAATGTATAAATAACATGAGCCCATGGCAGGCCTTCTTTCAGCTTTGCCACTTGTTCCCAAAGCATCTTGTGTTTGATTGTATAACCCTTGGAATCTCAAAACCCATTCTGGCCCCAATAGTGAAGGTATTCATTGTGAGAGTGGACAGAGTAAAATAAATCATAACCGAGAAGTGTGGGGAATTCGATATTTGTATTTTGTAGTGCCAGTACCAAGGCTTTTGGTTCTGGCAGCTGCGATGCACAGTCCCCTAGGGACTGTGTGTGTTTTTTCAGGAAGAATCTTTCCGTCTCACATGAGCCCTTTCACTATTGCGCATGCCGCAGAATATTGCTGTTTCAATCCTACTGCAGGTTGAGCAGGCCCATCTGTATAAATGATACATTCATAACTATCTGGAGGCATTATTTTATTCAGCAGAGGATATTCTTGTTCGTCCTGCAGGAATATTTGTGTTTGTAATGTAGCCTCAAATCTGTAGTCTATATCTGTTGCAGTGAGAGAGTTAGCCCATTGAATCCATCTTGGATGTAGAGCCTTAGCATGCAGAATGCTTGCTTTCATAATGGCCTCTCGGGTCAGTACTGGGATAACAGCAATTAGGCGTTTTCCCTGAATCAGCACTCTCTCTCTCATTACAGCAGTCTGTACATCTGTGAGAATTTTCTCAGTGGGTACAAAATGCATTTTAACGTTTGTGTACAAATGTGATTTGCATACTATAGGTACTGTATCACCTTCATTGAAAGTGAAATAGGTGTAACTACTCGGATCACCAGGTTAGTTATGTTGACACATGGTGCAAATACCTGGAAGGTAGCATGTCAGCTTATACCGAACGCAAAATATCAGTGTGTTTCTGTGTCCAGTGTTGTACTGAAAAATCAGGTCTAATTAAGTCGTAGAATGGTTTAACCCTTTCTGCGTAATCCAAAATGTAAGTTCTGCTAAAATTCAAAAATCCTAATATGGATTGTAGTCCTTTCAGAGTTGTTAGAGGTTGGAGCAATGCCAGGCGTTTGCCTTCACTTGATAACTCGTATCCCAAAAAGAGGACACTGAGGTGGGCTTTTTTAGATTTTTAGATGTTAAATTTGTAGCCCAGAGAAGCAAATCCCACTATTATGTTGTTTATTCTAGCCAAATGTTCCATTAATATGTCGTCTGTCAGATAAATATCATCTATAGAGGACACCGCCTTATCATCATCAATATTTCGAAGTAACTCTGTTACTCAGGCTGAAAATAGCCCATGGCTATTCTTGTACCCTTGTGGTAAATGAGAAAATTGTCTCTAAGACCCTAGCACTGAAAATGCAGTCAAACATCTACTTCCAGGTGCTATATTCTGCCAGAAAAACACTATTTCATATGTCCAATGTTATTCATTAGTGCAGCACTGTGTGCATTTTATATTGCAAATGTGTGTGTGGATGCATATAAATGTCTGTAATCTAAGACTAAACTACATGAATTGTCAGGTTTCATTACGGGAAACAAAGAATGATTCATAGATGAGGTGCAGTTGATCTAAGATTTCTCTGACTTGTTTATTTGCTTCATGTTTAATTGGGTACTGTCTCTGTGGTTGAGGGATCGTTTTTAATGGGATCGCATGATGAGGAGACTCATCATCACACCCAACATGATTTTTGTATAGAGCAGGTGCTACAGCTGATGCCCACTCCTTCGCGTATACTTTTTAAACTGATCCTGCTATTAGATCGGGGAAAGCAGGTAAAATGATTTCTTCCCCCATTGGACAAGCTATTACAAACTCAGGTGGCCAATCCTTTTCTGCCAAAAGAATGTCATAGCCATATGTCAGGTCCTCCCAAAAGAGACTGTTCACCTGTCTTTGTATGTCCCCTTATATCTGGAGTGTAACTTTGTGTCAACGATGTGGTGATATACTCACTTAGCACTACTACTTCCAGAAAATCCATCCGGCTCTGGCAAGCTATTGTGACTTCTGCTGTGCTGTATGGCATTGTCACTTCCCATTCTCCGTACAAAAGCAGAATTTTTAGCAGCCTGGGCATTTCTGATCTTAATCTCTGCGACTTTTTTATTTTTAAATTGAGGTTTTGTAGATTTTTGTTTATCTTCTTGTTTGATGATGCAGTTTGAAGTGTGATGTGTCTCCCATTTCGGCTTGCCTCGCTCCTCTGATCTTTGCTCTGACCATCCTCCTCTCTCTGATTGTTTCTCAGATTGATTTTGAAAGGAATGGGTGTAACTTGTATCAGTATCCTGATATCTGCCAGGTCTTCTAATGCTATCACGGTGTCCATGATTGTTGTTTATTTTGTTTATTATTTTTCTGTTTATTATCCCATTTCTTTTTAGAAGAATCAGGTGCTTGCTTACAGGTATCCTTTTCAGAATTACCCTTAACCAATGGTTTCCTAGGTCTGGCTCCCAGATTATCTCTTCCCAGAGAAGCATATAATTATACGATAATCTTAGGTAACTCCCTCTCCTGTTGTATAGGAATGAATTCCCTCAGACGTTGGCGTATAGCCATGGCAGCTACCTCCCTTTAATGTTGCTTCACATAATTTCAGAAACTTTGGGCAAAATTGCTTATTAGTTTCATCCCTAAACATAGGGCAGGTTCTGCCCCGTACTCATTCTGTTTTTGTTTCAATACATCTGGTATTACCACTATTGAAGGGGTACCATTAGTTCTGGTGTAAATGGCAGCAAAGACTGTACCCTGAGTGACACAATCTCATATCGAGAGAGCCATCCCCATTGGCAAGCAAATTGTTAGAATTCTGTGTTTTTCTTGTGGGCCCATATGGGGGAAAACCGCTTCAAGCTGTGCTGTTTTTCGTGCTATCCAGAACGTTACTTGCTCATGACTGGTGGGAATCTTTCCCATCGTGGCATACAGCATTTGAGGGCTGATACCTGTAGTAGCCAATTGAGGTGGTGCAGCCTGATCAGTCCTCACAGGTTGAACTATAAGTGGTTGCATTATGAATTTTGTAAGGGTTCTGTACATTTTTACTAAATCTTCATATGGTGTGTGTATTTCTGCTGCAGGTAACCTGTGAATGTTGGGGTTGTTGGTGTATACACAGCTAAGATGGGCCAGGTCGCTCCTTCTTTACTGAGCGGATCAAGTCTCATGCTTCCTACGTTGTGGGGGAGGGCGTCTTTAAACTAGTTTATATGCTATTGGTAAGTTAATGTTACTTCTATGTCCGCGTATGGAAAGTATTCATCTGGTGTCAATCCGTCAAGCTTGATAAAACTACTCAGCCTACACGAGCTCGGGTGTTCACAGCTGGTCAACATGGGCAAGGCAGACAAACAGCAATCCAAGTTACCTTTTGAGGCCAAAAAACATGCTAAAACCACCGCACCTGCTGTCTCTGACACTGAACCCGACTTGGAAGCTGGCACAACCACGAAATTGGAGCGCATGATGCTTCACGTGCAACAGAGTTTGCAAACTATTGACGCCAAGATTGACCACATTAATCTGCGCATGGACTCCATGGCCGCGAAAATTACAAAGCACGACTCACGGCTTGCGGAGGCGGAGCAGCGCATTTCAACCACAGAGGACCGAGTGGAGGCGGTTGGTGCATCATGTGCTAGCATGGAAAAAATACTGGAGGTGATTAGGGCCAAGAATGAGGACATTGAAGCCCGCTCCCGCAGAAATAACCTGCGCATTACTGGGGTTGCGGAGAGTACCAACACTGGTTCCATGGAAACTTATGTCGAAACCATGCTCACAACCTTACTGGGAGCGGAGCACTTCTCGAAGGTGCTCATTGTTGAGCGGGCCCACCGTTCTCTGGCCATAGCCAGATTGTTAAATTATAGGGACAGAGACACTGCTCTCAGATTGGCCAGGGAAAAGGGGCGAATGGAATATCAAGGTATGAGGATAGAGCTTTTCCCGGATTTTACAGTCGCAGTGCAACAAGCTCGCCGTGAATTCCAAACGGTGAAGAAAAAACTGCAAACCCTCAAGATCCCCTATGCCATACTCTACCCGGCGCGTCTGCGTATTCAACACAACGGGAAGGCGCGTATTTTCCTGACGCCTAAAGATGCACTTCAATACCTGCGGCGCCTTGAGCGGCAGGACGCACCACGTGACAGAGATGGGAACTCTGACACAGAAGACTTAACCTAGGAAGCACTATCAGAGCTTACTATCACTGATTTATTGGGCTTATGATGCCCGTCTCTGCTGGTTGAGGTGACTGCTTGTTATATGCTTTTGGGTTAAAATATGTGTTTAGTTGACCATCTATAGTAGGCCTCCCTTTGCTGGAGAGATCCTGCTCCTAGATCGTTGATGGGGCGGCGGGAGGCTTGGTCCCGGGAAATGCGCAGATTAAGTGCTGTTGTATTGATTGGCTGGGGCAGCAGCCACTACCACTCGAGGACGATTGTGTTCTGGTTAGCCTGACTCTACATATCTCGGCCCACCCTGGATCTCCGGGGGGCCGAAGGGCTACTAGCAACCCACACTATGGGATTACCCCAAAAGGTTATGTTGGTTGATGGGGTTTTATGGGGTGGTCTTCTAGAGGCACTGGTTTTCTTAGTCTTAGGCCCACTGGGGCCCGTAAAAAGCAGGTTGCTTTGTTCCTGTTATGTTTATGGGGGGGTTTGCTGGCAGGGTGTGTTTGCTGCTGCTGTGGGTGGATGGGGTGGTTGGGGATCTATATGGTATGGTATTGGTGTTGGCTGGTATAGTACAATGTCCGGGTGGTGCTATGTCTCATGGTTTTCCAATTGCATGATGTGCTATGTGAATAGGGATTGTGCGTTTGGCGGATATGCAGCAATCTAATATTTCCTGGATTAGCTGGAATGTACGTGGTCTTAACAATGCTAAAAATGTGAGACAGGTGTTGGCCTACTTAGATCGCCATTGTATCCATATTGCTCTATTACAAGAGACGCACCTCACAAGTCAGAATGCTTCCCGAAATGCCGGTAGGTGGGCGGGGGTGCGGCTGGTCGCCTCATACTCTTCGTATGCGCGGGGTGTGATGATCCTTGTTAAAAAGGGGGTTCTGTTTGTTCCAACACATGTGGAGGAGGATACTGAGGGCCGCTTTATAATAGTGCAGGGTATGCTTTACAACACTAAACTTATTATTGTGAACTTGTACGGCCCTAATGTGGACGATCCCGCATTTTTTGATACAGTATGGAGTAAACTCTACCAGTTACCGCCTGCGGCGATTATCTGTGGGGGGGACTTCAATGTGGTATTAGATCCTGTGCTGGATCGGAGATCTGTGACGGCTATGGTCGCCCGGCGGGCTTCCAGGGCGGTACAGGACGGGATGCGGTCCCTAAATCTTGCAGACATCTGGCGGCTTCAACACCCGTATGACAAAGAGGGTACGTGTCATTCGTATGCTCGGCAATCTTGGTCCCGCTTGGACTACTGGTTGGGAACGCCGGAGGTCTGTACCTGGACCACATCGGTGAAGCACCTGCCCCAGACGCTGTTGGATCATTCGCCGGTGGTACTGGACATGGCATTGCCGTCTTGTGTCCCCCCGCCCTTTCAGTGGAGGTTACAGTCGACTTCATTGTTAGATCCGGTATTTCGGGAGGGGATCCGGGAAGCTATCTCTGAATATTTTGAGTTTAATTCAGGATCCGTTCCGACTATGGAATTGTTATGGGAGGCTTTTAAAATAGACTCGCAACGGAAGAGTTACCTGTTGTTCCTCAATAGAAAGAGGAGGTTGAGAGTGGATCATCAAGAAAAGTGGATTAGACTCCAAGTGTGATATGTACGGAGTGGGTAATCCTTTTGTTGGATTTTAATGCCCTCACACACCCTTTCAGGTGTCATGCTTCATCATCTGGGCTGCTCCTCGTCGGGCCGGCGGTGCAATGCCCAACGGGCTCCCTTAGAAGGGGCACTTTGTCGGAGTTCTTTTATCCAACAGCCATTTGGTGAAGTGCGGGTATGGGGGCCTGATTGATGTAGATTAGCAAGAGTGATTTAAAACAGGGTCGAGAGTACCAGTATAAGGAATCAATTTTATTCTAGAGGTCTCCTTCCCTGATTAAAAAGGTGTGTTTAGCACTCGGTAGAGTATAATGTCTCTAATTAGAGTGTTTTTAAAAATCAGTGTAAGTGGTCAACATGTTTCTCGCTTAGAGCTCGTGCACTCGCGATTCGTCAGGACCTATAAACAAAACTATCTACAAAGGGGTGGGGACTATCTGAATAATTAGTCTCTAGATCACAACAAGTAATGTGATAAAGTCATTCATCTAAAATACCTGTCATGGTCTGGTGCTACCTGTAAAAAAAGGGGGAGGCGGTAGGTTAAACATATCAAGGTTAAATCAAATTTGATCACAGGTAAACGATAAATGAGGAACCAACAAAATAGGCCGTCGAGGTGATCCGTCTCGGTCAAATCTAAAAGGATCAGTGGTGGTAACTGATGCAAGAACGTCAGAAACGCTCTGGTTAAGTGGTGTACCAACAAAAGTGAACTAAGTGACTATTCACCTGTGTGGGACATAAAAACATTAAAACATAGCAACAGAGAAAATCGAAGGACTCACCCTATTCAGTAGGACTGTGAACCACAACAGTGCTGGGTGAGCTCTGCATTAGCCGGGGAACCTCTAAAAGTAGGTCTGGACCAAAAAGTAGTGATGAACTTAATGGCGTAGAACAGGGGAGGGAGGGGGGGGAATCACAAATCACAACATATAGATGGACGTGAAGACAAGAAGGGCATCAGTACAAAATCAATGATAAACAGTAAATGACCACATAGATGGGCTAAATCTCGGAGGGTATGTGGAGGAAAAAAGGTAGTGAAGCCCATCTGTTAAATGGCTAGCAAACAGATTATGTATTGTGATCTAATGGAATGATAGTAAGTGTGTTGTAGCGCTGTTTTGCATTTTTATACATCACATGGTCTTCATTGAACGAAAAGTCCAGAATTCTAAAAAGCTGTTAATTAGCATACAACGTAGAATAATCTCGCCCTCTGCCAGTCAAATGGAAAAACAGAAGGTAAGGGGGAAAAGCTGTCTTATGGTGGCTATCGTGTAGTACATGTAACAAGGTCCGCTGGACCGGGCGCTAGTGTGTTGTAGCGCTATCTCACATCTTGATACACAACATGATGTTCCTTCTCGGGAAGCTAAATCTGCTCTAACATTATCTGTGAGCATGTGAAATAGACTAATGACGCCCACTTTCAGTTGCGGGGGATTGATTAAAACATTGGGAAACCCAAATCTGCTCTAACGCTGTTAGTGAGCAAGTAACATAGACTAATGTCGCCCACTGTCAGTTGCAGGGGAGTACAGGAGGGGAAAGGAAGGGGCAGGGCGTGCGAGTAATCGGCGCTTAACAGGAATGGGAGCTAAACATCGCGGGTCGCGCAGCGTCTAACAAGGTATCTGGATGAGAGAGAGGGTGGTTAAGATACTCACGTCTGCCCCGCTTACGCCGTGCCTGTAGACCTACCCGAGCCACCGAGTCTGGGAGGAGGCGTCTCGGACGTACTACAGGGAATTTAAACATCCGGTGTAGTCACGTGATGATGTCACGTGATCGGAAATGGATTGCGAATGTGCAAAGGTTTGAAAACAACTGTAATGCGCTACAAATGTGGTGGTAGTGGGCTGGATTGAGGAATGGACGTAACATGATCCCGTCCAAAGAAACATGAAAAAGGGAAGGTTGATCTCGCTCCGGTGAAGCCGGGCAGTGAAACCATGTCGGCCATCTTGGATTGGGAGACCAGTTGGAGAAATTAGCTGTGATTAAGCATGACTGTCAGATATAGTGAATGCTTAAAAACAAAAGGGGGTGGAAATAAATGACTATATGTAGGGTGTCATGGTAAGAGGTGGGTGTAATGGTGCCTCAGAGTTTAGCATAGGGAGGCCGAAGGTGCTTGTAAATTATACAGGTGTCGTTGGACTTGGATAAAGCACAGAAAATGGACATCTGATACAGGAGGTATGATTGAGAGATGTCAGTTCAGCACTTAAGTGACCCCCATGGGATATCGTCATTAAGCCCAATGACATTTGAGGACAGACGGTGTATCCATTTCTGTTCTTTCTTGAACAGATTAGGTTGATATGAATGGGGGTTGGCTTCTAGAATAAGCCATTCAACCGAATCTGGTGAGTGTTGTTTTTCAAAGAAATGGGCACTGATCTTAGTATTCTGTTTATGGCATCGAAAATTGCTGCGGTGTTCTGAAATCCGCAATTTTATCGGTCTGGTTGTCATCCCCACATAGTATAAATTGCAGGGGCATTTAATAAGGTATATGCAATTGCTGGTATTGCAGTTTGTGTGTGACCTCAGTTCCCAGACGAAGTTATTGTTGAGGGTGACAGTTTTTTGTACGGATGTGAACATGCATGCAGTACACATACCGCACGGATAATGTCCCTTAACTGCTGGTAGTTGCCATAGTGTGCTCTGAGTAGGTTTCCTTTTAGGTTTGGGTCTAGTGCTGATAATCAAATCCTTAATATTTTTGGAACGTTTGTACGCAAACCGAGGTGGTTCAAGATTCATAGATCCTGTATTAAGGATGTTCCAGTGTTTCTTTAAAACCTTGGTCACTTGGTTGGTGTTAGGTGTGAAAGTTGTGACGCAGGTCAAGATGTCAGAGGTAGTCGTCGTGTTTGCTCTGGGTTCCAACAGGGCTTCTCTGTTATTATTTCTGGCCCGTTTTTTGGACTGAGTGATGCTCTTCATTGGGTATTGTCTTTCCCTAAGGTTACGGGAAAGAGTTTCTGCCTCATGTTTGAAAGCATCTATGGTGCTGCAATTCCTCCTCAATCTGAGAAATTGCCCAAAGGGTAAGTTCTCTTTAAGTGCTCTGGGATGATGGCTGGTAAAATGTAGCAAGCTGTTACGATCTGTGGCTTTTCTGTAGAGCGTAGTTGAGAGAACACCCTGGGTCAGTCTAATGGTTAAATCAAGGAAAGCAATTTGTGAAGGAGATGCTGTGATCGTGAAGTTGAGATGAGGATTCAGATGGTTAAGCCATGTAAAAAATGCTTCATAGCTCGTAGAATCTCCTGTCCAGAAGATCAAGATGTCGTCTATGAAACGTTTCCATAATCGGATATTGTGGCGATATGGATTCGTATCACAGAATATATGCACTCCCTCGAACCAGGCCATGTATAAACAGGCCAGGCTAGGAGCAAAGGTGCTCCCCATCGATGTCCCTTGGGTCTGATGGTATAATTGACCTTTAAATTCAAAAAAATTCTCTGTGAGAGCTAAGGTGGCACACTCAATGATAAAGGACAGTGGAGTTGGTGATTCCCAAGGCTCGCGTCCGAGTACTTCTTCAACAACATCAATGGTCGCTTTTTGCGGGATGTTTGTATAAAGTGCTTCAACATCAAGAGTGATGAGGAAGCTGATGTTGTGGGTATCGTGGGTTTGGTCTAGTATGCGTAGTACGTCGGTTGTGTCTTGTACGTATGACGGTGTACGCTTGACCAAGGGTTGCAGGAAATGATCGCAAAATTGCGACAAGGGTTCAAGGATTGAGTCAATGCCCGATACTATGGGGCGTCCAGGCACCGGAGTGACCCCCTTGTGGATCTTTGGTAGAATGTAGAAATAGGGGGTCCTCGGTTCTTTTTTGATTAGAAAGGAAGCCTCCTTCTCACTGAGCCAGCCTTGACTCTCTGCTGAGTCGACTAAACCAGTGATAGTCTTTCTAAGGCGTTCAGTAGGGTTACTGGGAATAGGAGTGTAGTATTGTCTGTTCCCCAGTTGTCTCAAACACTCATTGTCATAATCGATTGTAGTCATTATGACGGTGGCCCCGCCTTTGTCGGCCTGTTTTATGGTGATAGTAGGATCATTGGCCAAAGATGTGATGGCAAGTCTCTCTGCTTTGCTGAGGTTATTAAACCGTTTCTGTCCAGAAATAGTTGTGATATCCTTGAGTACAGCCTGTTCGTATGTCAGTACTTCATTAGGTACCATCCCTGCATGGGGAGTAAAGGTCGAGGGATTGTGTAAACCTGAATCATTGTCAGGTATGTAGTCTTTCCCTGCAAAGAAAAATCTCAACCGGATCTTGCGGAAGAATTGGTGTAATTCGCAAGTTTGGGTAAAGAGATCTACTTTAGGAGTGGGAACAAATCCTAATCCTTTTTGAAGGACATCATCTTCCATTGCTGTCAATTGTCGGGATGACAAGTTGACAACTAAGTTTGTTTTTTGTTGGTGTGACTCCTGGTCTCCATTCCCCGTTGAGGTGGTTCTTCCCATTGTACTCTTTTCTCTTGTGGGGCCCCTCTTCTTCGCCCTCGCCCTCTGCCCCAACCTCTGCCTAAAAAAGGTGGCGGCTGGTTCATGCCCTGGGGTACGAATTGAGGTAGGCCATGAGGGCCAAATTGAGGGGGTCCCTGGGGGTACATCGGATATTGCCAGAAAGCAGGTCCCTGATAAGGTGTTGGGGGAAAGAAGTTATATCCCCGTCTGCCTTTCTTTCCTCTAGACTGATTAGGTCTCATATTCTCAGTGCTAGAGTCACTATTGGTGGAGGATCCTCTCCTTGAGGAGTCCGAATCGATATCTGATGGATTGTTGGTGTTAGGTGGGACATAATCTGCCTTAAGATAGGGATATACTTTCTCCTTATCGAAGCGTTTAATGTCTTTTTGTAGCTTCACAACTTTTTGTTTCATTAGAAATTCTCTGTGTTCGGCTATCTCGTTGTTGAGTTCAGTTAGTTTGGATTTGTACTGGGCACCAGGATTACTTTGTTTGAGACTACTTTCGATAGCCTGAATGCGCGAAAGTAGTTCATCTGCCAGTCTCTTGGCAGTATTCACAATTAGGATCAAAAGGTCCCTGGTGCACTTCCATGATATCTGGGACCATTCAATTTTAAATTGGCCATCTTCCCAGAAGATTCTGGGGAAATTTTTCACTATGAGGCCGTTGGGAGAAATGTTGGCCCTGAAGTACTCTGTCATGAGGGCGCCGTGTAGGGTAATACGTACCCATTCTCTTTTCATGTCTGAAAGTGATTGCCACTCAGCTGATTGACTGCCTGTGGCCAATTCGTGGTCGAGGCCTAGTATGGAGGGAGTCCGGAGAATCTCTGCTGCTTGATCATCCCCATAGCTCAAGCCCTGTCCCTCCATGGCTGGATGGGTAGGGTGGAGCCAGGGATATAAAACCAGTTATACAGAGGATAACTGTTAGGTCTCGCAAGAAGTCGAGAGGAAGTAAGATAGGTCGGGGGATAGAACAAATCTCACCCACCAATTAGGAAATCCCACGGGGGTTTAGACCGTGCAAAGCATTAGTTTCAAACAAGAGGGATGGAGAAGGGGGGGCTTTTTCTGCTCAAAATGGAGCAGGAGGTCCAAACAGGTAGGGTGCCCCAATAGCTAGACTCGCAACGGAAGAGTTACCTGTTGTTCCTCAATAGAAAGAGGAGGTTGAGAGTGGATCATCAAGAAAAGTGGATTAGACTCCAAGTGTGATATGTACGGAGTGGGTAATCCTTTTGTTGGGATTTTAATGCCCTCACACACCCTTTCAGGTGTCATGCTTCATCATCTGGGCTGCTCCTCGTCGGGCCGGCGGTGCAATGCCCAACGGGCTCCCTTAGAAGGGGCACTTTGTCGGAGTTCTTTTATCCAACAGCCGTTTGGTGAAGTGCGGGTATGGGGGCCTGATTGATGTAGATTAGCAAGAGTGATTTAAAACAGGGTCGAGAGTACCAGTATAAGGAATCAATTTTATTCTAGAGGTCTCCTTCCCTGATTAAAAAGGTGTGTTTAGCACTCGGTAGAGTATAATGTCTCTAATTAGAGTGTTTTTAAAAATCAGTGTAAGTGGTCAACATGTTTCTCGCTTAGAGCTCGTGCACTCGCGATTCGTCAGGACCTATAAACAAAACTATCTACAAAGGGGTGGGGACTATCTGAATAATTAGTCTCTAGATCACAACAAGTAATGTGATAAAGTCATTCATCTAAAATACCTGTCATGGTCTGGTGCTACCTGTAAAAAAAGGGGGAGGCGGTAGGTTAAACATATCAAGGTTAAATCAAATTTGATCACAGGTAAACGATAAATGAGGAACCAACAAAATAGGCCGTCGAGGTGATCCGTCTCGGTCAAATCTAAAAGGATCAGTGGTGGTAACTGATGCAAGAACGTCAGAAATGCTCTGGTTAAGTGGTGTACCAACAAAAGTGAACTAAGTGACTATTCACCTGTGTGGGACATAAAAACATTAAAACATAGCAACAGAGAAAATCGAAGGACTCACCCTATTCAGTAGGACTGTGAACCACAACAGTGCTGGGTGAGCTCTGCATTAGCCGGGGAACCTCTAAAAGTAGGTCTGGACCAAAAAGTAGTGATGAACTTAATGGCGTAGAACAGGGGAGGGAGGGGGGGGAATCACAAATCACAACATATAGATGGACGTGAAGACAAGAAGGGCATCAGTACAAAATCAATGATAAACAGTAAATGACCACATAGATGGGCTTAATGACGATATCCCATGGGGGTCACTTAAGTGCTGAACTGACATCTCTCAATCATACCTCCTGTATCAGATGTCCATTTTCTGTGCTTTATCCAAGTCCAACGACACCTGTATAATTTACAAGCACCTTCGGCCTCCCTATGCTAAACTCTGAGGCACCATTACACCCACCTCTTACCATGACACCCTACATATAGTCATTTATTTCCACCCCCTTTTGTTTTTAAGCATTCACTATATCTGACAGTCATGCTTAATCACAGCTAATTTCTCCAACTGGTCTCCCAATCCAAGATGGCCGACACGGTTTCACTGCCCGGCTTCACCGGAGCGAGATCAACCTTCCCTTTTTCATGTTTCTTTGGACGGGATCATGTTACGTCCATTCCTCAATCCAGCCCACTACCACCACATTTGTAGCGCATTACAGTTGTTTTCAAACCTTTGCACATTCGCAATCCATTTCCGATCACGTGACATCATCACGTGACTACACCGGATGTTTAAATTCCCTGTAGTACGTCCGAGACGCCTCCTCCCAGACTCGGTGGCTCGGGTAGGTCTACAGGCACGGCGTAAGCGGGGCAGACGTGAGTATCTTAACCACCCTCTCTCTCATCCAGATACCTTGTTAGACGCTGCGCGACCCGCGATGTTTAGCTCCCATTCCTGTTAAGCGCCGATTACTCGCACGCCCTGCCCCTTCCTTTCCCCTCCTGTACTCCCCTGCAACTGACAGTGGGCGACATTAGTCTATGTTACTTGCTCACTAACAGCGTTAGAGCAGATTTGGGTTTCCCAATGTTTTAATCAATCCCCCGCAACTGAAAGTGGGCGTCATTAGTCTATTTCACATGCTCACAGATAATGTTAGAGCAGATTTAGCTTCCCGAGAAGGAACATCATGTTGTGTATCAAGATGTGAGATAGCGCTACAACACACTAGCGCCCGGTCCAGCGGACCTTGTTACATGTACTACACGATAGCCACCATAAGACAGCTTTTCCCCCTTACCTTCTGTTTTTCCATTTGACTGGCAGAGGGCGAGATTATTCTACGTTGTATGCTAATTAACAGCTTTTTAGAATTCTGGACTTTTCGTTCAATGAAGACCATGTGATGTATAAAAATGCAAAACAGCGCTACAACACACTTACTATCATTCCATTAGATCACAATACATAATCTGTTTGCTAGCCATTTAACAGATGGGCTTCACTACCTTTTTTCCTCCACATACCCTCCGAGATTTAGCCCATCTATGTGGTCATTTACTGTTTATCATTGATTTTGTACTGATGCCCTTCTTGTCTTCACGTCCATCTATATGTTGTGATTTGTGATTCCCCCCCCCTCCCTCCCCTGTTCTACGCCATTAAGTTCATCACTACTTTTTGGTCCAGACCTACTTTTAGAGGTTCCCCGGCTAATGCAGAGCTCACCCAGCACTGTTGTGGTTCACAGTCCTACTGAATAGGGTGAGTCCTTCGATTTTCTCTGTTGCTATGTTTTAATGTTTTTATGTCCCACACAGGTGAATAGTCACTTAGTTCACTTTTGTTGGTACACCACTTAACCAGAGCGTTTCTGACGTTCTTGCATCAGTTACCACCACTGATCCTTTTAGATTTGACCGAGACGGATCACCTCGACGGCCTATTTTGTTGGTTCCTCATTTATCGTTTACCTGTGATCAAATTTGATTTAACCTTGATATGTTTAACCTACCGCCTCCCCCTTTTTTTACAGGTAGCACCAGACCATGACAGGTATTTTAGATGAATGACTTTATCACATTACTTGTTGTGATCTAGAGACTAATTATTCAGATAGTCCCCACCCCTTTGTAGATAGTTTTGTTTATAGGTCCTGACGAATCGCGAGTGCACGAGCTCTAAGCGAGAAACATGTTGACCACTTACACTGATTTTTAAAAACACTCTAATTAGAGACATTATACTCTACCGAGTGCTAAACACACCTTTTTAATCAGGGAAGGAGACCTCTAGAATAAAATTGATTCCTTATACTGGTACTCTCGACCCTGTTTTAAATCACTCTTGCTAATCTACATCAATCAGGCCCCCATACCCGCACTTCACCAAACGGCTGTTGGATAAAAGAACTCCGACAAAGTGCCCCTTCTAAGGGAGCCCGTTGGGCATTGCACCGCCGGCCCGACGAGGAGCAGCCCAGATGATGAAGCATGACACCTGAAAGGGTGTGTGAGGGCATTAAAATCCAACAAAAGGATTACCCACTCCGTACATATCACACTTGGAGTCTAATCCACTTTTCTTGATGATCCACTCTCAACCTCCTCTTTCTATTGAGGAACAACAGGTAACTCTTCCGTTGCGAGTCTAGCTATTGGGGCACCCTACCTGTTTG
Source organism: Triturus cristatus (assembly GCF_964204655.1). Lineage (NCBI taxonomy): Eukaryota > Metazoa > Chordata > Amphibia > Caudata > Salamandridae > Triturus > Triturus cristatus. The sequence goes on along the minus strand of NC_140593.1, from coordinate 255,625,251 downwards.
GACCTCCTGCTCCATTTTGAGCAGAAAAAGCCCCCCCTTCTCCATCCCTCTTGTTTGAAACTAAGGCTTTTAAAATAACCATACGGGGGAAATGTATTAGCCTGCAGGCCGGGGTCTTAAAGGCATTGCGCCGCACTATGACTAAGTTGGAAAAAGAACTCAATACTTTAGAGCGCGAGTACGAAGAGCGAGCCAGCCCCGGAACGTTGGCACTCATCAAGGAGAAAATAGTAGACTATAATACAACAGCTGCCCAAGAGATAAATCACTTGTCGCGGCATTGAAAAGTGCGCTATTATGGGGAGGGAGGCCGGCCGGGTCGGGTGTTGGCCAGTCGTATATTGGAACCCCAGAAGAGGGCGCATATAGTTCAGTCGATCACCACTGCCGAGGGCACCTATTATGATACGCCCAATATTTTGCGTGCCTTCACGGACTACTATGCTGCAGTCTATGCTCACAAGTCCGTGGCTGACGCAGTTGAACTTGAGCAATATCTTGAGGACGTGGCTTTGGTATGGCTGTCGCGAAGGCAGCAAGACTTTCTCATGCACCCGCTTACACTGGGTGAAGTGCGGGATGCTATAACAGCATTGCCGAGCGGAAAAGCGTCGGGCACTGATGGATTGCCGGCTGAATTCTATAAAGAATATATAGACCAGTTGGCGCCATGCCTCTTGCAACTGTATGAGGAGGCGTGTGAGGCTCAGTGCTTGCCGCCCACCATGCGGGAGGTGCTGAAGGTTGCACTTTTAAAACCAGGGAAGGCTCCGGAAAATTGTGAATCCTACCGCCCGTTATCTCTCATTAATACTGATATTAAAATTCTGGCAAAAGTGTTAGCCACCCGACTGCAATTGCTTCTTCCTGATATGGTCCTGCCGGATCAGTCGGGTTTTGTCGGGTTTTGTCCCCACTCGCTCCACATCGCAAAATTTGCGGACGATTTTCGCAACCATGCACGCCTTGGAACCTAAACTGCCGGCGGTGGTGGTGTTTCTCAACGCTGCGAAAGCGTTCGACTCCATATCCTGGTCTTATATGCTCACGGTCCTGCATCGCATGAGGGTTCCCTTTGCTTTCACGAACTGGATTAAATTATTATATACTAATCCGGTGGCCCGGGTATGGGTTAACGGGCAGATATCTGAAGTAATCCCCATCCAGATGGGTACGCGACAGGGGTGCCCACTATCGCCACTGTTATTTGCCCTGGTATTGGAACCCCTGGCTTGTATTCTGCGTCAGCGCCATGCCCAGACGGTGTTGCGATTTTTGCAGCGTCCGCTTGCATTCTCCATGTATGCGGATGATATGGTGTTGTATGTCCGGGAACCAGAGAGGTTTCTTGCACAGCTCATCCGTGAATATGTTCGTTTTGAACGCTTCTCGGGCCTGGGCATTAATTGGTCCAAGTCCACCATACTGCCGCTTACGGAGAGCACTCGGCCATTTGACATGGACTATCCTTTAGCGTGGTGCTCAGAAACAGTAAAATATTTAGGTATTTGGCTGTGTAGGGACCTGCAGGCCCTCATCCGCGCTAACTTTGGCGTGGCCATCTCGTGCCTAGAAGACCAGGTGAACAGATGGGTGAAGTTGCCGCTCTCGTTTGCTGATCGGATAGCGCTGATGAAAATGGTGGTTCTCCCGTGCTTTTTGTATCTTTTTCTGAACATCCCGGTACACCTCCCGAGACACTTTTTTGACAAGCTTCGTTCCCTTATGGTTACGTTAGTCTTCGGTGGGAGGTTCTGACTCTCCCATATGACCAAGGTGGTTTTTCTGCGCCTGACTTCCGTCTGTACTACCTTTGTGCACAGGCGCAATATGCCTATTATTGGCAGCAGGATCCGGCTTATATTCCGCACGTCGCAGTTGAGGCTGGCGCGGTGTGCCCGATACCTCTGCGGGTGATGCTGGTGAATAGCTATACGGTGTTTGAGAAAGGGGAAGTTGATACAGTGCAAGTCACGGCGAGAGCCTGGTGCAAACTGGGTCAACGAGCGCAGAAATTGCCTTTATATGCGCCTGCAATGCCGCTTCTTTATCATTCGGATCTTTCAGTCACGGGTGATATCAGTATGCGTCGCAATCTTACGGCTATGGGGCTGACCACGATGGGGGATGTGTTCCCGAATGGCCGATTCATCTCCTCGGAAAGCATAGGTGTCCAAGGCAGCCTTTCTGCTATGCATCTGTTTGCTTATGCTAGGTTGCGGGCTGCGATGCAGGATTATTACCCTACCTATCCGATGGAGCCCCCGACGTTGGAGGCGCTGCAATTGATATACACCACTAAATCTAAAGCCTGGCTGGTCACCGGGCTGTATACTATCTCTCAATGGGAGGCACCCCAGGGTGAGACGACTGCGCTGATCAGGTGGAATGCGGTGCTACCGGAGCCTCTCTCTGAAACTGACTGGTTAGGCTGTTGTCGCTTGACTGGTCACCTGACACCCAATGGGAACTTGCGGTTGGTTCACTATAAATACCTGCACCAGCTCTACTACACGCCGTCACAATTGCATCGTTATGGGCTTCGCCCAACAGATATTTGCAAGCGCTGCGATGCCCCAGGGGCTGATTTTTACCATTTAACGTGGACATGTCCCAAAATAGCTACATACTGGAGCTCCATCACCAGAGTTCTTGGTCTAATGGTAGATGAGGTGGTGGACTGGGGTCCTAAGGTGTGTCTGCTGGGTGTTGAAGCCAAGGTGAAACCGTACAATAAGAAATTTGTCTCTATAGCGTTGCTGTTAGCTAAACGCAGGGTCTCAATGTGCTGGGGCGGCAGGGTGGTGCCCACTACTAAGCTATGGCTGCAGGACCTGACATATAGCCGGGATCAGCTCACATGTTATGCAGAAGAACTGCCCGCACAGTCTCAGCCACGGGACATTTGGGCTCCGCTCACGTCCTATTTGATACACAATACCGCTGTTTAGGGCCCCCTCTCGGTGGGTTGTCTGCTTACCTGCCTGGGTTCACCTTACATTGCTCTTCTAGGTGGGTGCTGTCTGTACCTTCGAACGCACTGGTTAATGTACCCTGATGCACTATGATTTATCCACTTTATGGAAAAGAATGTGTATACTATGCCAATGCCATGATTCGAGAGACTGTATACCGTTTTTTTTTATGAGACTGTATACTGTTACTGCTGTTCTTTTGTTTCTGTAAGAAATTGCAAAAACATAAATAATAAAAAAAAGAAAAAAAAAAAGAACTACTCAGCCTAGGCTAATTCCCTTTTCCCACTACAATCATCCACGGTTTAATGTGAGTAGGGGTCAATGAGAAAGCACAACTGAACTACTCAGATTTGACCATAAATAAGTGCCTAACCAACATTGGTGGCGCCATGTTGTGTTGTTCCTACTAATCCGTAAGATCTGCACATTGTTTGGACAACATAAACTAAGGTCTTGGTGCATAGACTGGTTCTGGACACCCTCACAGGATATGTTGGCCTGTGGTAAATAATTTAATTACCGGGACTTAATTTGATACAGAAACATAATAAAATAGCTCAGTAAATAAGAGGCAGAATCCGTGGTATTAGAGGTTCGGAATGGGCTTTATTCCAATGGTCGATTATAATCGGTTGCTCCAAGTTCCATCACCACGAAGGCTCAGGAAGTGAAGTACATACGTTATTGACAATCAATTACTTTTATACAATAGGCATTACAGTGAGGCCAATACAAGAGGCGTAACAATTGATAGCAAAGATAACATTTCGCATGCGTAGCTGAAATAGGCGTAACTGGGAGTGATTTAAAGAACGTCATCAGATGTGATGTCATAAGAGGGTGGTTACATGAAAGAATTTCGCAATGTCAGCAGAAATACTTGGCAGAAATGCGCGTGCAGCAGCATGACGTGTGATTGACGTGCAACTAGGGGGTGAAGGGGACTTGACATTTAGCTCTACATGTGGCGACAGAAGTCTGGAGGGTCAAGTCAACCTAATCCCAAATCATATCTAACATCCTATGTTTAAAGAACTATGTTATCCAAAAGAGAGGCCTCTTAGAGTAGAATCTTATTCTATACTGACTATACTGACTGTTAGTGCGTGTACAAGCGTCTAAGTGTCTACACTAGATGCGAGGGCAGGAATCTTCCATAGTAACAGGGCTATGAATTACTTGCATGAAGACAGAGAAGCCGGGCCTTTGCTCGGTAGCTGGAAGAATGTTTACTGAAACTACTAGCTTCGTGAGCCGCGCAGAGGATGAGACAAAGTTCATGGTCACAGATGCAGGCTCGGACTGGAGCTTCAGAGACAGAAAGCAAGAAAAGGTTGATGACAGAATCAGGGCCTACTTGCCTGGACTGTAAAATGGCATAAGTGAACCATATAAAGCCGGTGGCCTTTTGTACTTAGGAATGGAATATCCGGCCCATTCATGGCGGGTCTGAAAGAGGACATGTTAACGGTGGACGCACATGTATTTGCGTCTTCATAACTGGAACTGGAGGGAACATACATGTACTTGTGACATGCACATAGAACCGTTGGGGTCCAAGATAGGGGACATAACTGACCAGAAAAATCCATATTTCCACATTCCCTCCTTGTCCCCTACTTGCCCGTCAAGAGACATCAATCTTCATCAATCCATTGATCTGTTCATATAGCATCATTTGTTCTTCTTTCTTCTTCCGGGATCTTGAACGAAAATCTTGATGTGGAATGCACGATGTGGCACACAGACCACAAATCGCTGGTCCACATTGCAGGCATAAGCAGCAACTGAATAGTATGAGAAGGCCAATACCTAGGAAGGATAGAACTCTCCATCCCCAGGCTGATAACACGCTCCAAAACCAACCGGACCAAGTCCAGGTGCCTGGATTCTGGTGTATCTGGCTTACAATCTTATGAAGGCGGGTTATGGCTTTATATACAGATGGCGAATTTTCTGGTATGAAAATGCAACAGCTTGATCCGATGACCCTACAAGCTCCGCCCCTATCGGCCAGGATGACGTCAAGGACAAGACGATTTTGAAGCACAACAATCCGCATAGCAGACTGCTCTTCTGTTAAATTGCCTAAGGCGGAAATAGTTTCGTTCACTACTGCTTCAAGGGTTCTAGTTAATCTACGTATCAGCTTACTATTGGTAACTGTACCTATATAGGGAAAGAGACCTTTATTGAAATCTGTGTACTTGCCTGGACTGTAAAATGGCATAAGTGAACCATATAAAGCCGGTGGCCTTTTGTACTTAGGAATGGAATATCCGGCCCATTCATGGCGGGTCTGAAAGAGGACATGTTAACGGTGGACGCACATGTATTTGCGTCTTCATAACTGGAACTGGAGGGAACATACATGTACTTGTGACATGCACATAGAACCGTTGGGGTCCAAGATAGGGGACATAACTGACCAGAAAAATCCATATTTCCACATTCCCTCCTTGTCCCCTACTTGCCCGTCAAGAGACATCAATCTTCATCAATCCATTGATCTGTTCATATAGCATCATTTGTTCTTCTTTCTTCTTCCGGGATCTTGAACGAAAATCTTGATGTGGAATGCACGATGTGGCACACAGACCACAAATCGCTGGTCCACATTGCAGGCATAAGCAGCAACTGAATAGTATGAGAAGGCCAATACCTAGGAAGGATAGAACTCTCCATCCCCAGGCTGATAACACGCTCCAAAACCAACCGGACCAAGTCCAGGTGCCTGGATTCTGGTGTATCTGGCTTACAATCTTATGAAGGCGGGTTATGGCTTTATATACAGATGGCGAATTTTCTGGTATGAAAATGCAACAGCTTGATCCGATGACCCTACAAGCTCCGCCCCTATCGGCCAGGATGACGTCAAGGACAAGACGATTTTGAAGCACAACAATCCGCATAGCAGACTGCTCTTCTGTTAAATTGCCTAAGGCGGAAATAGTTTCGTTCACTACTGCTTCAAGGGTTCTAGTTAATCTACGTATCAGCTTACTATTGGTAACTGTACCTATATAGGGAAAGAGACCTTTATTGAAATCTGTGTATTTTTCCCATGCTGTTTCAGTGTAATCGACTATTGGGAGATCTCTCCTTTCTCTATTGTGTACTAAATGAGTATTTCTGTGATAATCAGGAGGAGCTAGGAAAACAGGTGGCAAAAGGAATCCAATGTAGCAGGTACCATCCCAATCTAGAGGCAAACGTACATATGCCGTCTGACCACATATAAAATAGGAATGACGGGAAGCTCTAAATGTAGACTTGCCTTGATCACTAAATTCTACTACAGTGGTGCATCTACTATGGCCCATATGTATGGAACCATTCTTTCTTACACATAATTCACCTTTTACTGGAAATACTGACATGGCGGGCAAACTTGGAGTGACTTCGGATTCGACATTCAAGATCAAGAGATTAAGCGTAAAATTACCTAATCCATATACTTCGTTTTCTAGATCAGTTCCTGTTCTTTTGGGAAGTCCCTCCTTGTTGGGGCGGCAGACTTTAAGTAAAACTAAGTTCAGATTTCCCCATACCCAGTTGTCTTGATAAACTGCAGAATTTGAATCTAAGGAATTAATTAAGCTAAACCATGCTCCACAGGAGCCGTTGTGTGTGAACGGGTATGGAAAGAGAGGTAGAATTCCTTTATAATTCTGATAGGGAGGGAGTCGGCCACATATCCAACAATTTGTAGCATTGCTAACCTGATGGGAATGATGTAACATACTAATAAAAGTGTTATTGCGCAGCGCAAATCTATAAGACAATTCATGCGGAGGTAGTTCACTAAAAGAATGTTCAGCAGTAACATTGTAAGCATGTCTAGAAATAGGATAATATATGTGCAACAATATACTCGCAATAATTATAAAAAGACTTAAGAAAAACAAAATTAATAACGTCACTATGCAATGACTCCGCAGTGATTTACAGTACGCCTGTCGTTTCAACATTTTTCGGGTGTTATCTCTATTCAGGTCCAAGGGATACATGTCAGAGACAATTCAACCGCTTCACCTTGGAGAGGACTTAAACAATCAAATTGCTTGACTGATTGGGCCTGAGTTTTAGTTTATAATGTTCGGAATTACTTCTTTCAACAAGAGGAAGTTTTGAGTCAATTGGTGAAGACACACGAGGGGTGGTATTCACATCTGATTGTAGTCCATGAAATTTCTTGATATGACTTGAGTGAATCCAGCCTTTTCTGCCCTCGATCTTCACGGCTGTCCTTGTCGTTAATAACACGAGCTGAGGCGACCTCCACCTAGGATCCAGCTGAGTCTTTCGATCAAAGTTCCTCACTAAAACGAGATCCCCCGGAATTACGTCATGGGGTTTCACCTCAGTGTTGTCAGGAAAAGCTGCAGCTACCTGTGAACGACAAGATTGTAGTGCAGACATCAAGGAAGCCAAATAATCTGTCAGCATATTACAGTCAATATCAGTTATTTTACGTGGTATAGGCGTCCCCCACATATTTGGTGGTCTGCCGAAGATCACTTCATACGGGGATAGCCCTGTTCGAGAGTGTGCTACCATTCTCATGTAAAAGAGCGCAACTGGTAATGCTACTACCCAGTCGACACCTTTCTCCCTGCATATTTTGGACAATCTGATTTTCAAAGTTTGATTATGTCGTTCCACGAGACCTGCTGCCTCGGGGTGTCGGACACAATGAAACTTCCACTGATAGCCTAACAAAAGTGAAACGTGTTTCATGAGTTCAGATGAGAACGGCTGGCCGTTATCTGAGTGAACAACACGTGGTAAACCGTATCGTGGGAAGAATTCTCGAACCAACTGTTTGGCAGTAGTCGGGGCAGTGTAATCTGAAACCGGGTATGCCTCCGTCCAACGGGAAAGAGCACAGACAACTACGAGAACATATTTGAATCCTCGACATCGTTCCATCTGGATATAATCCATCTGGAGGACTTCAAAAGGGTGATCAGGAGGCTGAAATCCACCCTGTTCTACGGGAACGCTTTTTCCTGGGTTGAACTGACAACAGATCATACAGGTACGAACTTTTTGTTTGGCTGCTGCTCGTAAATGTTTATTGAACCAGATATGTTGAATGCTGTCTAGCATAGCTTTCTCTCCTAGATGCGCTGGACTATGGACAGTGTTAATAATGACTTGGACCATTGAATCAGGAAGGAACCATACAGACTTTTCCTTCATCATCCATCCTTGATCCGTTTGGATCCCTCCTAATTCAGTCCATTTCTTTATTTCTTCTGGTGTAGCATGTGTCTGTATATCAATTACGTCAAGAGTAGGATCTTTAACCGTCATACAATGTGTTGGCGTCGGGACTATTGTCTTTGTCATGTCGGATGTTTGAGTTTGAGCAGTCTGTTTAGCTGTTCTGTCAGCTAGATCATTGCCTTGAGAAATGATATCAGTAATTTTCGTATGAGCTTTACATTTCATAATTGATATTGAAGTTGGTAGATGTATTGCATCTAATAAGGCATGAATGAGGGGTCCGTGCTGAATGTGGGCACCGTGAGAAGTTAAATAACCTCTCTCTCGCCACAGCACGCCGAAGTCATGTACAACTCCGAATGCATAACGTGAATCAGTGTATATGTTGACTTTTTTATTTGTGGCTTGAATACAGGCTTGTGTCAGAGCGACGAGCTCTGCGGCTTGAGCTGACAAGATATTTATGCAATTTGTTTCAATAATTTCAGTATCTGTTGTGACTGCGTAAGCGGCCACTAACTCTCCTGTACTTGTTCTCATACATGAACCATCTACATACAACGTCAGGTCTGGGTCTGACGATGGGACATCTGTCAAGTCTTGTCTGGGTTTCGTCGTGATTGTAATAACATCAATACAGTCATGAGCTAGTGGGTCTGTTCCATTTACAGGTAAAAGTGTGGCAGGATTCAATGTGTTACAACGTCTGATTTCTATATGTGGCTGAAACAATGTTAACTCGTACCCTGTAAGTCGCGCTATCGTCAAGTGTTGTGTTTGGGTTCTATTCACAAGAACCTCTACTGCATGTGGTACTTGAACTGTCAATGGATGTCCTAACACTATAGCATCGCTTTGTCTGATTGCTAAAGCTGTCGCTGCCACTGATTTCAGGCACGCAGGCAGAGCCTGAGCTACGGGATCTAATGTACTAGAAAAATAAGCACACGGTTTGTGTGCTCCTGCTTGTTCCTGTGTGAGTACTGACAAAGCAGTACCTTCTCGTTCTGTAACAAAGAGTGTAAAATGTTTTCTGTAACATGGTGTTGCTAAAACAGGTGCTTGGCATAGAGCTTTCTTTAAGCTTTCAAAAGCTTGTGTATGTTCCTGAGTCCAAGGGAGAACAGTCGATGTGGCTGCCTCCTGTGTTGTCAACTGAATGAGTGATTTTGCTAGAAATGCATACTGAGGGATCCACTGCCTACAATATGAAGTGAGGCCTATGAAAGCCCGCACCTCCTTTTGTGTCTTGGGTATTGGCATGTTAGCTATTAACTGAATGCGGTCGGGTGTAAGCTGCCTTCCCTCCTTGGACAGCGAGTGTCCAAGATAAACAACTCGCTGGACACAGAATTGCAGCTTAGAAGGGGACACCTTGTGCCCCTTTTCGGCTAGAAATCGTAAAACTGTCAGTGATGCTTTCTCACATTCGGGTTCGCTTCTCGCGGTGATCAGCAGATCATCGACATATTGAAGCAAAGCAGTGTTAACTGGCATGTGGATACTGTCGAGTTCTCGTTTCAATGCTTGGCTATAGATGCTGGGGCTTTCTGTAAATCCTTGAGGTGCGCGTGAGAATTTAAAGCTACGTCCATTTAAACTAAATCCGAACAAATATTGGCTTTCCGGATCTATTGGGACGCTGAAAAAGGCATTTTTGAGATCAATTACAGTAAAGAATGTTGCTTCGGAATCAATAGCTGTCAGTAATGAAGAGATATCTGGGACCACAGGGAATTGTGGCACAATGCATTTGTTTAATTCGCGTAAATCAATAACCAATCGATATACTGGCGGGGCCTTCGGATCTGTTCGTTTAAGAATCGGAATTATCGGTGAATTACATACATTGGAGTCTGTTTCTACAACCACTCCTTGGGCAATAAGTTCGTCAATGATTTGCAGTAAAGCCACTACAGCATCTGGCGGTAACTTGTATTGTCGCATTCGTGGTAGTACCACTCCTGCTTTCAGTGTAACTCGATATGGTGTAATATTCATGCAACCAACATCAGTAGGGCCTTGTGCCCATAGATGTGTAGGTAAAGTCTGCAATCGGGGATCCATGTCTCTAGACACATAATGACCTTTAAAATCACGTAAAAACAATCTTACTCCTTCCGGAGAACAACATATTATAGCTCCTAGAGCTTTCAGTGTTTTTATTCCTAACAAGTTTTCTGGACATGATTTAGTAAGCAATAAATCTGTAGTTCGGGTCAAAGGTCCTATCGTAAGTGGAAGAGGCTGTGATACTTCATTAACAATAGGTTTTCCTGAAAAACCAAGGGAAATATTCTGTGAGCCTGAGAGGGGTGCCCCTGGAACTTCACTACGTTTTATAGTTGTTCGACTTGCCCCTGTATCTAGTAAAAATTTTCTATCCTGGCCTAATAATTCACTATGTACATAAGGTCCTTCTTGGTCTACAGGGACCTCGATAAGGGGTAAGTCAACTTCCCTCTCTAGGCTGGTTCATGCGTATCGTTGATAATCAGGGTAGTCATACTGTGCGGTCTGGTACAGCTGTCGTGTCGTGGTTTGTGTGGCAGCAGCAGGCAACGCTGGTGCGGCCGGCACAAACTGTATAGATTGTTGTGGAGCTGGCATGGATTGTGCATGCTGCGGTGCTCCTTGTTCATTCTGATCCTGTCTAAGTGGCCGTGGTCTTTCTTTTGTAATACCTGTGGCGATATTACGCTTCAGAACTGGACAATCGTGTACATAATGACCTGGTTGTTTACAATAGTTGCATGTCCCTTTTACAGGTCCTGCTGAATCACCGGAATGTGTCGTACCCTTTTTATGTCCTTCAGCTGGAACTGTCTGGGAGACTAGCATTTTCATTTTCGTGTCTTTCATGCGTCTTTGTTCATGTTCTTGTTCTTCTCTAATTCTATTGTAATGGTACTGTAACATTTGTAACATTTGTGATGGGGTGTTACCTTGCCAGGTACTCTCGAATTTTAATACTCTATTCTTCACTTGGGGTAAGGAATTTTCAACTACTTTTGTCACAAACAGATGTGGGTATGACTCGCTACTTGCTTTTATACCACTATTTATACCAAAACATTTTTCGAATCGTGCATAGAAATCACTAGTGTCTTCATCTTGCTTTTGTTTACAGGCTGAAATTGCACCCCAGTCTTCCTTTTTCGTGGTTAATAAACGTGGCAGTACCTGTACTAGTAAACCTGGTAGTGCTTTAGTTTTATCCCCAAGTCCCGAACCTGGACCTCGGGCCTTTTCTTCATTTTCTAATGCTGTCCAATCTATCTTTTGGTCTCCCACTTCCCACTCTTTTTCCTTGAGTTTTTCATAAATGCCAGCAGGCATTAATACCTTTAATATGGTCATAATGTCGGGATAGGTATACTCTCCCATGAGTAACATGTCTTTAATTTCTCGGTGGAAACCCGCTGGGTCTTTGTCATGACTGGGTACCACTTTCTTCATTTCCAACAATTCTATTTTTGATATGGGCGTATATACATATACACGTTTAAACTGATTGTCCTCGCCTTTTATTGGGTGTACTTCTCGTAAGGGATTCTGTCTGTCCATGTAATACGTGGTTCTTTCCTTAATGGGCAGTGAGACATGTTCTGGGCATATAAAAAGAATGTACTGCTTTCTTGATTCTAGTATTTCTTTAATTAACTTAGTACCTGAACCTCTCCATCTATTCGTGAGTAATTCAGTCAATATATCAGGTAAGGGACCAGGATCCGAATGCTGACTCTGATATAGTATAAGGAGTTGTTGAATCATATAAATCCCAGCTAAACGCTGTTCATCTGGGGTGAGATTCAAAAATGTATGTGCTACTGTATCATCATCATACTTTCCGGGACTGTCAATCCAACGAACGGCTGACCTGGCTAATTCTTGTTCATCCATAGAATCGAGAAAATGATAACCCCTTCGTTCTCGCAGTAATTTGTCAGCGGCTTGGAACGAATGCTCGGGGGACCTTATATTTATTATAGGTGTTTGGAAATTCCTGTTATCTTCTAGACATATCGGACGTATCGGGTCAGTAAGACATCTAGTACTATTACAAGATCTTCCTCTACCTACATAGGCTATAGTTTCTGACTGTCCTGTGGGCAGTCCTGATCCTTCTTCCTCGCTTTGTTCGAACTGGTCTACCGCTAATCTCTCTTCGTGTAGGCGTTCTATTTCTTTACGGATATTTCGGCACATGGCTATTATACAATTTTGCTTATCATGTCTCCCTTCTGATATATTCTGACTCCATCTGGTAAGAATTTGCATTGCTTCCGGGTCTACCCCCGGTCGGTCTTGATTTCTGATCACACAATTTATGAGGAAACGTAACAGTTCCCCCTGTATTTCCACTTTCTGGTATTCCATAGCTCTGTTAATACATTCAGAATCTCGCCCTGTTTGGACAAAATGATATATATTATCTAGATGCATAGTCATTCCTGGTAACTTCCCTAAATACACCGCGCCTCGTCTGATACGTAATGATGCCATGATCATTTCGTCCTCTTTGCCGGGCACAGGGTCATATCTACAATCTATAAGAAGTTCCTTAAGCGTACGGGCATTTATGAGTTTGGGGGTACGTGAATGTGCTGACTCTTGAAAGGTAAGTTTATTTATTCTGGGTGGCGTAGAAAAAATATTGGTAGCACCTCCCGTAGCCCCGTCTGGGGTATCGGGCGTGAAAGGATTCGTTGAACGCGATACAGCAACTATAGGTGTGGACACAGCTATGGAAGTAGCTGTAGGAACAGATGTGGAAACAGACGTGCTTGCCGGAACTTGTGTCAGGATTTGTTGTTGTAAGGATACCGATACAGGATCTTGGCGTTGAACCTCCCCGGCCAACGGTCTATGTGGGGCGGGGTTAGCATACTCGGGAGCTGCGTCATCTAAATATGAGGAAAGAAAAACATCTTCTGCGGTTCTAGGATGCCCCTTGGGATGTACTTTTATTGGAAATAATGGGGGTGTTAAGTCTTTTGGTATCCCCGCAGTAGCCTTAGGTAATCCTTCGGCCAGAAGGGGATACATACCTTTCATAAGGGCATGTCTTTGTCTGTCTACTTGTTCTGATTTCACTCGTGTACCTTCTTCAATTAATAGATTTTCTCGGACTTCGTTTGAATTCTCTTTACTCTTTTCTTCCTGTCTACGTGCTTTTTCTGTACGTCTATACGATTCTTTACGCCATAATTCAATGGCGTCTTTCTGTGATTGTCTAGCTTTCTTTTTCCATAATTCTTCCTCTACTTTCACGATGCACTCTGCATCCCAGGTCCCAGCCGCGGGCCACCTCTGACTTTCTGGTAATTCCTTAGTGTAGTCTACCCATAAATCAAGAAATAATATAGCATCTAGGCCATGTTTATGATACATGAAGTACCCTGGAGTGTCCCTAGGAGGAATAGGGACAGCTTCTTCGAGTACCCCTTTTCTAGTTGTGATCTGTCTTAATTTCGAAAAGAGCGGCATATTGAGAACTGATCTGATACTTGATTTTGAACAAACTTAATACAATAAACACGATAATGAACAGTCATTCATACCACAATATGCAGAACGTACTAAAAACATTTAACATTTAACATTTAACTGAGCAACAATGATGATGACGATCTAAGAAAAACTTAATCACTAAACATAATACTCGACTTGAACTGAATTATTCTGAATTTATATACTTGATATACTAGATATACTGCTAAACAGTACAGATACACTGCTGAAACAGTGCAGACCGGATTTGTGTACCCAAAACCCGTCTGGACCGGCACAACTTATGTGCACGCCAGAACGCCTCCCCAGTAATGGTACTCACCGGGTAGCTCGGAACGGAAGGCCTCGGAAACTGAACTGAACTTGAACCGGACTGGACTGGACTCGACTCGAAAACTTCGGACACGTCAGGACATCGGAAACCTGGTGGGCCTCTGTATACCTCGGATCTTGCTCTCTCAGCTAGGCTCTGGTCGGGATACTTCGCACTTCTCACCGCCTCGTCTGGGTGTTGATCGCAGCCTCAGTCGCCCCCGCTTGACCGGAGGGAGATACAGGAAATCCTGCTGGTACGCGTTATTGTCCGTCCAGCTGTGGCAGGAGACCGGGCCTGCAACGCACCACCGGCGCGTGAGATGAGAAAGTGTCCCTGTTCGGGCGCCATTTATGTGGTAAATAATTTAATTACCGGGACTTAATTTGATACAGAAACATAATAAAATAGCTCAGTAAATAAGAGGCAGAATCCGTGGTATTAGAGGTTCGGAATGGGCTTTATTCCAATGGTCGATTATAATCGGTTGCTCCAAGTTCCATCACCACGAAGGCTCAGGAAGTGAAGTACATACGTTATTGACAATCAATTACTTTTATACAATAGGCATTACAGTGAGGCCAATAAAAGAGGCGTAACAATTGATAGCAAAGATAACATTTCGCATGCGTAGCTGAAATAGGCGTAACTGGGAGTGATTTAAAGAACGTCATCAGATGTGATGTCATAAGAGGGTGGTTACATGAAAGAATTTCGCAATGTCAGCAGAAATACTTGGCAGAAATGCGCGTGCAGCAGCATGACGTGTGATTGACGTGCAACTAGGGGGTGAAGGGGACTTGACATTTAGCTCTACATGTGGCGACAGAAGTCTGGAGGGTCAAGTCAACCTAATCCCAAATCATATCTAACATCCTATGTTTAAAGAACTATGTTATCCAAAAGAGAGGCCTCTTAGAGTAGAATCTTATTCTATACTGACTATACTGACTGTTAGTGCGTGTACAAGCGTCTAAGTGTCTACACTAGATGCGAGGGCAGGAATCTTCCATAGTAACAGGGCTATGAATTACTTGCATGAAGACAGAGAAGCCGGGCCTTTGCTCGGTAGCTGGAAGAATGTTTACTGAAACTACTAGACAGGAATGCATTGGGCAGGGATCCGAGCAGATAATTTTGAAGGTGAAATACAGTTCTTGGCAGGCAGCAAGCTGATGTCAGGCTTCGTGAGCCGCGCAGAGGATGAGACAAAGTTCATGGTCACAGATGCAGGCTCGGACTGGAGCTTCAGAGACAGAAAGCAAGAAAAGCTTGATGACAGAATCAGGGCCTACTTGCCTGGACTGTAAAATGGCATAAGTGAACCATATAAAGCCGGTGGCCTTTTGTACTTAGGAATGGAATATCCGGCCCATTCATGGCGGGTCTGAAAGAGGACATGTTAACGGTGGACGCACATGTATTTGCGTCTTCATAACTGGAACTGGAGGGAACATACATGTACTTGTGACATGCACATAGAACCGTTGGGGTCCAAGATAGGGGACATAACTGACCAGAAAAATCCATATTTCCACAGGCCTATAGACCAGCTAGCTCACAGT
Source organism: Triturus cristatus (assembly GCF_964204655.1). Classification (NCBI taxonomy): domain Eukaryota; kingdom Metazoa; phylum Chordata; class Amphibia; order Caudata; family Salamandridae; genus Triturus; species Triturus cristatus. The sequence continues at coordinate 255,609,649 of NC_140593.1, read as the reverse complement.
GCCACTGCAAGACCCCCTAACCTATCAGGGAGCTAGCAGTTTCTGGAAACCACTGAGCATAGCAACCCTGATCACTCAGAGATTGTGGAAACAGTACAGAATAGTTCGCTCAGTCACTCATGCTTTACAAGGAGACATTTATAGAATACACAGTGGGATGTTTTCAATATATTTATTGAACTACATTATTCTTGTATAAAATACATGTGCTGCAATGATTAGGAGACAGAAGCAAATAAAGGAGACTACAAGCACCAAAAAAGTAAACAGTAGATACATTTCTACCATGGTGCTGAAGCAATGAATATATGCAGGTGTATATGCAAAATGGTAATATAACGTAGTCCTATGATGCAGCCCTACATTGAATGTACCTAGAGTGTATATGAGTGTAGAGCCAAGACTCCCCCCAAGCGACAATTGAACCCCATTACCTGATAGGAAAGAGTGAATGACCCTGTCTTGGTCTCAAGTTGGACATCCCTCACTGAATGTCAGACCGGTGCCTGGTGATTACTTAGAATGCAGGGACCTTCAGTGTTAGCAGAAATGTCTCCTCTACCAATGCCTATTTATTGTAATAAAAAGCAGCCTTTGCGATGGGCATGCTAGATTAGCGATGTTATGGATATGTAGATGGCATTGCCGACTAGTGGATGAAGATAGGACAACTTTTTTACGTAGTGCGTAGAGAGGCCTAGTACATGATGTTCAAGGCATCATGAAAATGTTGTGCGAAACTAATCCAACATTGTCGTACATGCAAATGTGTGCAAAAGCTCACTGCTGAAACGTTATTTTCTAGGACAATGTAAGGAATAAGCTGCCTCGCTACATGGGCCTAACTCAGGAATATATCAGCCAAGTAGTTATAAGCCCATCTCTCACATACCATTTCCATCCAAAATCCTAGAAAAAGCACTGAACTCTGAACTTGCTTCTCTCATTGATACTAACAAGTTTCTAGCTTCTACACTGAATTTAGAGGTGCTCATAGCATGGTGTTGCTTTGATTGTCGCCACTGAAGAATTGAGGTATATTCTGGACAGGGATGGCAAAGCTGCTCTGATTTTCTTGGATCCCTCTGCGGCCTTCAATACAGTCAATCATGCTCTTTTAATTGATTGGCCTTTTAATCTGGGCATCAGAGGAACAGCTTTTACGCTTTAAAAATCATTTCTTTTGGAGAGGAAACAATTTGTTGCCATGGAGGAATTTAAGTCAGATGTGTTCCACCTGCCATGTGGGATGCCCTCGGACTCCTCACATAGCTCCACTCATTTTGATCTGTATGTCACTCCACTGGCTTGGCCAATCAAATCGTTCAGATTCTGTGCTGTCTCATACACCGATGACACTCAAATAGTGGTATCGGTATCTAGTGACCCTGTGGAAACAGCAACTATATCCAACAACTGTATAAGACAGTAAGACAACTGGATGAAGATGAATTGTCTACAATTAAACTCAGGGAAAATGGAGGTCCTTCTCCTGGGCAAAAACACCTCCTTTTGGGCAGCAAGATGGTGGCCACAAGAACTGGGCTCATTGCTCAAAGCTGTTAGAAATGTCGGAAACTTAGGGATGTTTTTTGACCATAGGATAACATTTGGAGATCAGGTCAATGTTCTAGATTCCTCTGTCTTCTCCACCCTGAAATTCATCAGGAAGGTTTGTTCTTTCATCAGCTCTGACCTGCAGAAAACTGTAATTACAGCACTTGCCTTATCAAAATTGGACTATGGCAGTGCTCTCTTTCTTAACATCCAAATGAGATTTCTTCATAGATTACAAATGCTAGAGAATGCTTTGCATACCTTCTCACGGAAATTCCCTAACATCATTCCACCTCTCAGACCCTGGTTAGGCTTCATTGACTTCAAATAAAAACAAGAATTGAACTCAAGGCTCTGTGCATTGTTTTAAGACCTTACATAATTCTGGGCCAGAATACTTGAGGACCAAATTCTGGTTTACTTTCCAACCAGAAAGCTCAGATCCTTCACAGCTAAACTCCTAGAGGTTTTGAAGTTCAAACCTTCTTCATGGGGAGGGATAAGCTTTATTATGGGAACTGCCAAACTTTGGAATTTTCTCCCCTTGCAACTGAATCAAAATCTAAATCTCCTGTATTTCAGGAAATTAATGTAGATGTTCCATCAGTGGTCAGAAGCAGCACCACGATGCCTCAGGGCAATTCAACACCCTATAAATTAAAAAAAATCAAACCATGTGCGAGTATGGTAAGTAACAGATCCTCCTTCACATCAACTCAGAGATTGCACAATGTGCCAGCTACTGTTCCCCTTTGTCTAACTGTGCAAAGGCAAACTGCCAGCTACAATGGTCATGTGACCCAGGATGCAGGCTGCAGTCACCAAATTGTTGGGACAAGAGAATACCAATTTTCTAAAAGTGCCATTTTCAGAATGGTGATATAAAAACTGTTTTTACCATTAAAGAGGGATTTAAATCACAATTCTTCAGACACCAAACTCAAATTGTCTAACTGCTCCCAACTGGAAGTTACAGATTATTAAATGTCATAAGGTAGCTCAATTTTATTCTATGGGAGAGGTAGGCCTTGCTGTAGTGAAAAATGAATTCAAGAGTTTTTCTCTACCAGGACGTGTAAAGGTTAAAAGCATGTATCCAACTTTGTAAATACAATGCATCCTGCCCTATGGGCTATCTAGGGCCTACCCTATGTGTGACATATATGTATTAAAAAATAAGGTTTAGGCCTGGCAAAAGTTTACTTTGCCAGGTCCAAATGACAGTTGAAAACTGGACACACAGGCTACAATGGCAAGCCTGAGATAAGTTTAAAAAGGCTACTTAAGTGGGTGGCACCTTAAGTGCTGAAGTCCCACTAGTTGCCTTTAATATAGGGGCCCTGGGTACATATAGTACCACTTTACCATTGACCTACAAGTAAATTACATTTGCCAATTGGGAGAGTAAGACAATTTCGCCATGTTTAAAGGAGAGAGCACTTTAGCACTGGGTAGCAGTGGTAAAGTGCACAGAGTTCTAAGGCCAACAAAAATGAGGTCATCAAAAATAGAGGAATAAGGCAAATGTTTGTGATAAAACGAAACTAACGCTGATAGATCTAACAATAACATAACATAAAGTAACTTAACATAATAAAATGAAACAATAAGAATTAAAACATACGAATTGACTGCTACATGCTAGATAAATGTAATGTTAGGAATCATCTACCATGTGTTAAACATAACTGCAATTACAGGGACTGTGTCCCACACCAAGATCAATTAATAACTTTGGATAAATTGTTATTTGAAATTGATCACGTTGAAGAACCAGAACCTTTTGGACCTGGCGGCGCAGGGTACTCCTTAATCTCCTGGGTTCTCCTGCTTAGCTACACAGAGACACGGGGACACTCTGTCGGCGTAAAAGATCAGATTTATTTAGCTGCAGCTAGTACAGTTGTCCCAGAAGTACACGAGGTAGGTTCTTAGGAGACTTCCACTTCACTCCGTGGCGTACAACCTTTTATAGCATATATGAAAAATATACATTAACCAAATACACACCCAGAGTACATAAGAAAGAGCCAATAAGGAAAGTTGGAAAACAGGACAGAACCAATAGGAAAAGTTTAAAAACAGGTGTCAGATGACTCGAAGAAGCCTTTCCTTCAACTGTGTTTGTCACCCCTCCTTCAAACTAATTCATTAACGGATCTACAACTAACTTGCAGGTGGCGAGATACGTTTGTGTGTATTGGTGGACAGTTGTGAAACGAGAGAATGCTAGCAGAGGACAGCGAAGGCCAGACGATAAGATAAAGTCAAAGGAGAATAGTGTGAACCAATAGATAGTTGAGACGAGGATTAGAAAAACCAGACAGGGATTAGTGTACTCGGCCAAACCTAACACCAGCTTTGCAAATAGAGGCAGAAGGTTGATTTTGACACGAAGCTTGCAGAAAAAGCAGAAAAAGACTTCGACCGTCGTGCTGCCTGAGTGAGGGCAACACAAGATGGCGGCGGAGCACAAAATGGCGGGTCGATACGATCTCAATCGAAAATCGAAGTTCCTCAACACTATTACAAGGTAGTTTTGACAAAGATATAGAGTTAGTATTTTTTGAAAGCCTATACACATTTCATATGAAAAGATTTACTTTTAAATAGGTGGACAGGCACTCCTTAACAAATGTCATGGCTATTTCATCTGCCATATTACAAGTGCCAATGACTAGATTATAATTGTAATCAGGTGGTTGAGTCATCTGCTATGTTTGTGACACTGCACCCTTCAGACAAACTCTAGAGAAGCCACAATGTTTTATTTTAGTTTGATTTTCACAACATACAAAATCTTTTGTTTAATTATTGTCATGATAAACGGATGTATTGTATATAGGTGGTGTAACTATCTATAATTTAGAGCTACCTTTCTGTAAACATTAAATTATTGTGGCTTTTATTTAAGCCCTGGTGTAAGGCCTGTGGTTTTACTATATGACCAAAGGACATGTAACATGGTGGAAAAGTTTATTATATTAAAATACTACTGTTTGCCTGGTAGGTACTTCATTGCTGTGGATGGACCTGGCCCCAAGGAATTTCCCTTCACTGCTAGTAATTTTGTTTTAAGTGTGCATCTTTTTAATAGGACACTTTTCATAAATGTTTTTATTTGCAATAACGTATCTTACAAAGTGGCATTTTGTACAAAGATATTTAACATGTTGGTGGTGAGGGATATTCATCAATGTGCATGGGGAAGGTACATCATTTTAAATTTGCAGTCTGTCCCCCTGCAGCTTGCACAGGCTTAGACAACTAATTAGGGTTGGCATGTTCTAAATAGAGCGGTCAAACTATTTAGTTTGTGGGCTGGAATTTTTAGGGATTGCTCCCCTTACACTTAAGAAAAAAGAAGCCTGTGCCACTTCTTTGATAATGTTAATGAGTGGCTATGTTTTCAAATGATATGGCCAAAAACATTTGCTGATGGAAAGACAACAATATTTTTAAAATGTCAGTATACTCAAGTGGGGAATGTAGCCCATAGTATCAAGAAAGAATTTGATTGACCCAAATTATGTGTGTAAGTGCATATAGACAAATATGAATTTACTCTTCTTAACTCAACCTCAATACCTCAATGTACCTTGAATAAATATATTATATATATATATATATATATTAAAGTTTCACCAAGTGTATAAAATACATGTATGCACTCCTTGCCAAATGAAGAAAAAACAGCGTCTTGAATGAATCAAAAGGAATTTAATTCATGTGCATTAAAGCCAAATAAGTACCCTATTTGGCTTTAATGCACATGAATTAAATTCCTTTTGATTCATTCAAGACGCTGTTTTTTCTTGCTTAGAGTTGCACATAAATTATGCAGAAAGCAGAGAACTCTGGGTAGTTCCTATGTTTAGGTGGAGAGCTCTCTTTTTCTTTAGTTAAAGTATTGTTACAGTTAGGTGTGATAAAAAGATCTGGGTTTTTTTTACTTGGAAATTCACAGAAAAAAGGTTTAAAGTAACATGAAGTGTATGGTGTAGGGTCAATGGTCCACATAACAGAAGCTTGCTTTACCTATGTGGCTTGTATCTATGAAAGCGGTAATGATGCTTTGTATTATTCTGAGCTAATTTGCACTTACTTTCATAGCTCTAATGGTATACACGTTTATAGACCAATGTGTACAAAAGAAGCTTGGATGATGTCATCAATGATCTCATTTCAGATGTCAGGGATGTCATAAATTATGTTAAAGAACATGGCATGAGTGATGTAATGCATGAGGTCATAAGCAGTACATGGCAAAGGGCAGGTTGTTATCAGCTCTGCTAACAATAACTGGTGAATTTCTGTGGGTTTTTTTTAATTCAAAATATTAATGTTGTCACTGACACATTTACCTAACTATAACGAGTCTTTGACCTTCGTAATTTTCAGTGAATTTCTAGTTTTTTTTATTTTATCACCCTACCCTGCGGCAAACCCCCACAAGCAGCCAACTCTACACTGCGCACAGCCTTTGCCCGTGCACAGCAGGGGTTGGTAACAACACCTGTTTGCCAACCAGAGACAGCCAACCCTATGCTGTGCACTGCCTTTTGTCACACACAGTGCGGGGTTGGCTGCAGGCAGTCACCCGGAGGCAGGCAATCCCATGGCACAAATGGCCTTTGGACTTTTGCAACAATTTGATGACTAGGGGTTGTCCTATGTCAATGACATATATTTGATGGATGATAACCTTTCTGCACACTTGACAAGGGTAGACTGTATAGTTATGTGATTTGCTCATAAGTGCTACAAATGTAACTTTGAAAAATCAAAGATTTCCCAACTTAATGTCCACTATGTGGGATATGAGCTGTCAAGTGAAGGCAAAAGCCCTGCAACACATTTATTAGAGAAGTCTGCACTCTTACAACCTTCAACTACACTGAAGAGGCAACAATCCATTTTGGGATTCCTAAATTTTGGCAAAACGTACATACCAGATTATGCACAACGGGTTAAACCATTCTACAACTTGATTTGTCCAGACTTCTCAAGCACACACAGGACCACTGAACATGAAAACTACTTTCTGTACAAGCAGACATACTAGCTTCAAAACACTTACACACATGTGTAAATACCACAAACCTGGTAATCCACATCATTTTGGAAGCATCAGGGTACACTGAAAGTGAAACTGTACCAATAGCATATCAATCAAATTTATACACCAAGGCTGAAATGGGTTATGCACCGACAGAAAAAATACTGACTGTGGTACAGACTGCTGTGGTGAGAGAAAGAGAGCACTGGCTCAGGGCAAACAAATTATTGTAATGACCCTGGTGATGACCTTTGAGGCCGTCATGCGAACAAGTGCTCCAAATGCAAAAACATTACATACACGTTGGATACAATGGGCTAACTCACTCACTGCAACAGATTTACAATACAGATATGACACTACAAACACAAGCCTTTCTGCAATAAGATCAGGAATATCCTCTTCCTATTGAAATAATGCCTCTAGATCAGTACAATGACATCATATATACTGATGGTTCTACACAACTTGCCGTAGGGACAAAGCACCAATACTCAGCAGTGTGCACTGCCGTTAAGGGGCGCATGCAGGATGGAGAATCCCATCCTGAGTAAACCTACACACAGCCACTTGGTGACTGCACTGCACAATTGGCTAAAATCAGGGCTCTAATTTTGGCACTGAAGAATAAAGATCCTGGATTCCCCACACTGATAGTGTGTGATTCATATTATTGCGTTTAGTCTTATAATGAGTATCTACACTACTGGAGCCAGAATGGATTCAGAGATTCAAAAGGGTGCAGAAGGAAGCACAAGATGCTTTGATAATAAGTGACTAAGCTGAAAGAGTGCTTGCCACAGACTCATGTAATACATACCTTGAGTCACCAACGTGTTATTGTACATGTTGCAGGAAATTCCATGGCTGACACTGCAGAAAAAGAAACAGTGCAAACTGCTGCAGTTGCTACAATAACTCATTCAAGTGCAAGAATAGATGCAGACATCATGATGGCTGTCAACGCTGCATGCACTGACATCCACCTGCCAAAAGGCTTTCCACTCAAGTACTTCAACAAATTTGATGCGCAAAATGTACTGTTAACTTGCCTTCCTGGAGTGGGGTATAGAGTCATACCAAATTCTGATTGCAGGCCAGATTTAATTCTAGCTGCACATCAGGGTCTTGCATCCGCACACGCAGGGGTGGCTACAACAATTTAATTATTTCAGCAACACTATTGTTGGACAGGTCTCTATAAACGAGCGAAGGACTTTGGGCCTGATTACGAGTTTGGCAGTGCAGGAGTGGGGCGGCGCGTCACCGCCACACCTGACCACTGCCAGCTGCCAGATTACGAGTTTCCTCATAGTCTGGTGGGTAGTCCTGTGGCATTCCAAGGAGGTGCCTTTCCAAAAGGCACCGCAATTGGAACCTCAAAGCCCGTTCCTCCATGGCATGGACTGTGAAGTCCATGCTGTACAGAAAAGGGGGTGCATGCACACAGAGGGGCACAATATGTGCCCTCCAGAATGCATCCCATGGGCCTGAGGCACCAGGGGGGTCTGTAGGGCCCCCTTTGCTTTCTCACCACCACCATTTTGAATGCGAGCTCACCGCTGTGGTTAGGGTCACATGAGGAAACTTGTAACATGCTTTGTGGTGCCGCAACAGCACGGCCATTCATGTTGCAGCCTCAAGACTGCCGTCCCAGGGATACAGATTCCTAGCGGCTGCTGTGGTCCTTTCACGGTCTGACTGTCATATTACGAGTACAGTGGTTGGACCAGTCCCTGACAGTCACTGTGCCACAGGTCTATCAGACTCATAATTAGGCCCTTTTTCGTCAAATGCAACATCTGCCAGCAGATAAAGGGTTCGTCCACCACTGACAACTCTACTGATTTCAACAAGCCTCTAGCTTGTGTCTATCTGGGCCATTGCTCCCCTGTACATGTAAATAAATGTAAATTTGATACTTGTATAGCGCACTACTCACCCGCAAGGGTCTCAAGGCGCTTGTACGAATACCGCTGTGGAACCCATCCTGGCTTTCCCTGTGAGGCGTCCACTCCTGGGCACCCCCAAGGTGGAGGCCAGGCATCCTTAGCGTTGTGGGGGCCGTTGTGGAGATTAAGCAAGCTATTGCCCAGAGTTGCAGAGTGGGACTCCATGATTGGAATAGGCACCGAGGCGAGAATTATCAGGTCCGTGGAATTTTTGAGCCCAAGACCCGCCGAGGCGGGGAATTGAACCCTGGTCCAGTGCTAGATCTCTGCATCAGGGTCTGCCGCTCTAATCATTGAGCCACACTTCTCCACTCATTGAGCCACACTTCTCCACCTTTGTCATCAGATGGGGCCTAAAATATATCTTGATGGCAGTGGATTCCTGCTCTCGATTCCTATGGGTATGGCTGGCTAACACTGGAACTGTTAGAAAGGATATGCAAGCCTTCATCAGGACATATCCAACCAAAGTCCGCCATTCATCTCCAGAACTTACAAAGATCCCATGGGAAGTTTGGGTGTGGCACTGCGATATTCTTTCCCATACAATCTCGAGGGAAATGTGATCATGTCAAGAAAAAAAGGGGACTTAAAACTGTCTTTAACAGCTAAGGTACTAGGCTCAGGTCTCAGTTGGGTCCATCATCTAAGTGGGGTCCAGAAGACACTGAATAATATACCTAAAAAAATACCAGGGTGGTCAGACTCCCTATGAGATCCTGTTTAGGGTAAAAATGTGGGTCCCAGACCTAGACAGTTCCAGAATGGTGGCAGCTGAAACACCCTTTGATATAAATCAACATCTCGCTGTTTTACAGGAACCGAACAGTTTCCGGGATGCACAATGCAACGTCCTGTCCAAGTAAAATGAACCACCACTGGTGAAGTGAAGGAAGTGCTGGCAGCTCCTGATTGGATCACGAAGATTGAGGATCTGGTCAGGGAGAAAATTGCACCTGTACCTGTCCTGCCTGTCAAAGGTACCATAACTGTACTTCTTCTGCCTCTTGCAGGCTACAGAAACAAGAGATTTGTCTCCATTGATCTGATCAAACCACACTATATGGCCGATTCTCAACAGTGGGCCGTGTGTTACTCCAGGGTAGATACATGCCTCCTCTCACTGCCATACAGGAAGTTCTGATTGGAGCTTTAATTACTGATGAAGCATCCTCTCTCCAATTGGAGATAGCAGTAACTAACAATGAAGTGTCCCTTCTACTTGTTCCTACAACAACTACTTTACAATCAACTTGTACGGAAAGACAGATTTCAATTCAGAATCCTGACACACAAATGCTGTTTACGTCAATGTACGAAATATCAAGTCATCTCCTGGTTCTACAAAACCTGCAAAGCTGCCAAAAATAGATCGGAGTGCCTTTGGCTACTTCATCGACTTTGATACCTTCTCCTCAGATTAATCTAATACACCAGCACCACTACCTCTACCATTTCAGATGGACTGAGTGTTTTCTATTGTTGGCTGAAAAAGACATATTTTGTTCCTCCATGGCAAAACCTTTGGATTACAATTGCATTACTTTTCCTGGTCCTTTGGATTGGTTTTGTGACAGTCTTTATTCTGCTTCAAAATGGACACAATCTCCCAGACCACCCTGCAGTTCAACTGTAAAACCACATTCCTTATCACACAAAGCATTTTTCCTAGTGAAAATTTCAGCTGTTCCAGTTCCTGATCTGATTGTTAGGGATAGTGTATTGTATGATGTGCATGCCCCAACAGAACAATTACAAATTCCATATTTGTTTGAATTATCTGTGAATGACATCATCAGCATTAGTATCTCTGATGATTGGGATATTGATGCAGTGTGTGACATGCTACAAGACCTAGGGCATTCTACTGTTTTATCACCTAATGAACTTTACAAAGGCACATCTAACTATGATGAAATGTTTTGTTTCCAACTTTATGGTCATCATTTTTGCATAAAGCAAGCACTCCACATGCTGTTTTAAACTATACACAATGGGAACATTGCCCTACACCAGCACGGGGTAGTTCAAAAACATATGCACAGAAGTTTGCTTATTTTTCTGGTTATGATAAATTGGACCCAGAGTTTTATTATTATAAACTTGCACAACCACCTGCAAAGAATAATATGCTAACAAACACCACACTGATTATTCTGCTTCCTTTCTTTCCCAGCTGTCCACACAAGGGTTTGACTTTCCATTTGGGGGATAAAAGATTGACAAGTTCAGTGGAATGAGGCATTGTTTAGAGCATCCTTATACCACAACAGATTATTTTCCTGAATAAAACTGTGTAACAGACATAATGTCTTGGTGTAGTTAAGATCAAGGATTTAAACACACCTGACACCATGCAATACAATTCATCAGACACCAGTTGGAGGGTATGGTTAGCTTGGCCGTTAGACACTAAAATATGTCAACACGGTTCCTGGGTAACACCGAGGGATTTAAGATCAGCAGGCCTGACCTACATTACATCAGACAGAACATGTGGGGGTGGTCACAACTTACAGTGTTGGGAAGTTGTGCTTTGATTGACTAAAAGACTGAACTTTGTCCCAGGTGAAACAGCACTTGTCCCTTATTCTGATGAATCAGTCTGGTACCATCCCATTGTTTATATTGGTTAACAAACAATCACTTCCTACTGAGAAAGTGGAACCATACAACAGGCCGGTTTGTAGGGTAGGCAGCAGGTGTTTGGAATTTGCAGACATAAATCAGGTGTGTTTGCATAGAATTCCACTTAATTTAAACAGATGTCTGTCATACATGTACCTTTCCTAAAACTGCCATTCTGTCTCATAACAGTTTGTTTGTCACAACATGGCAGTGGAGAACGCGAACCATTGTATATGGTGTTGCCCCACACCAGCATTGGTGAACATGTGACTGCCAACAGAAGGAGGTTGAACCACAATGGAAGAGGGAAAGTCTCCCAATAAACTTAACTCTGCCTTGGTGGTGATGAAAGACAAAACTTTAAATACAGTTGACAGTTATCTGCCAATCTGAAGGACAACAAAGTTCCGCCATGGAGGAGGAGTGTGGCTAGTAAGTTAAACTCTAAATGGGTTCCCTTGTCTCTGAACTGGAATTCACAATTTTTTAGCTGGGCAACGTACAAGGCTCAGGCCAGCGGAGTTCATTCTAAGTCGAATATGTAATTGTTGAGTTCCCATTTAAACCACTGGTTTTGTCACCAAAAGCTCTGAGCAGAACACAGCTGGAATGTATAGCTGAAGCGTTGTTTTGTTGCTGGGATGGGTTTGTCATCCCGCCCCAGTCTAAGGTTTTACCTTTGAACTAAGTTGCTTTAACAGTTCTAAAAATCTTCTAGTGGGACGAGGCTGGAATCCATTAATTGGGCAAGACTTTCCAAGCCTGGATATCATCACCTTGACGCCCAGGTAAACTAATTTTCAGAAAGGCAAAATGCTTTGTTTGGAATGATGTAGGAAGTTGGCTCTCTATATAGTGTACTAAAACGAAGTACACTGTGCAGAGATTCCAGCGAGACTCTTATTGGTTTGCCGAAGCAAGAGTGGATGATATTGACACTCTATTTGTGGTAGTGTGGACGAGCAGTTAGGCTTATCAGAGGGTAGAGCTAAGCCTTTGTCATACTCACAGAGGCAATAAATGAGACACACACACTAGAATAAATCTGAGACCAATTTGCAAAAATAATATTAATTTTTATATAATTTTTTCAGACTAAGAACTTTTTTCGACAGTAAGTACTTTTAAAGTTATGAAGTTTTAGAGTTCGCAAAATCAATTACGCACCATTGAAACCAATAGAGGGAAAAGACAAAAATGCATGGAAAATAGAACAGCCAACCTTCAAGAATCACCTCTTGGATTTTGGTAGTTATTAAAGCTAGGTCCCATGTTCCACCAGCAGATTCTCTGGAGCATCCCGTATTCGGTAGCTGGTGCACTACGGGAGAGGAGGCCACTTCAAAACACACCGCATAAGGAGACTTACAGGTAAGTTCGAGGGGGTCCACATGAGGAGCAGGTCACAAGGGTCTTAGAACCACAATTGCACACCTGGATTGTCGCTGCCGGTAGTGCGGGGCGCAGAGCAGATAGGTCAGTCGGGCAGTGTAAATCAAGATATCCTCGTTGTCAGGAGCAGGCAACTTGAAGAGGTGATTTTAGGAAAGCAGCTGGGCCAGTCATCACATGGGTCTCTGGGATCATGACGCCCCTCGATGGGTGCTTGCTTACTGGGCAGCTGGAGTCCAGAGGGGACTCTTTGGGTCGGTGCAGGTTAATGAGTCGGCATTGTCCTATGTAGATGATATGAATCTGATGGACAATGGATTACTGAAACACTTGGACAGAGTATGTCAGGAATCGTAGGCAGAAGCGCCTACCCAGCGCGTAACAACTACATTTCCCAGCAGCCCCGGGGCCCGGAAGTAGACGCCCATATAACGGCGTCCAACCTGGCCGGCGATGTGCGTAATTCCATCGGAGGAGGAAGGACGGAGAACGCAGCGGCCGAGAAACGCTGTGTGCTAAGAAGAGGGAGAAGAAGTCTGGTGAAGCTGGCTGCCGGAGGTCCGCGGTGGGCGTGTTCCTCATTACGGGCGGCGAAAACCAGCGGTTCAGAGCAGGTAGGAGACGTCCCTGGCTCCCTCCACGATACTCACGCTCCTGGACGAGTGCTCGGACGAGCACGAAGGTTGTGAGCAGCGGAGGCGCTGCATTACCCCGAAGCATCCGAGGAGGTGCTTTTCTGGTGTGGAAGCTCGAGGGAGCTAACTAACCCCCTAAGCAGTAATCTTGTACCCACGAGGAGGTCAGGCTTTAGGAGGGCTATCTAGCGTGGGACTACGGTCATAGGAAGTCCTGCTCGGCTGAGCAGAGGGAACTAAGAAAATATCCTATCCTGGGGTTCAAAGGGGGCGCGCCGTGAAAGTGAGTCCCGAGCAGGGTAGACATCTGGTGAGAGTAACCAGGGGAGAGCTGGGATTAAAGAACTTACAGAGGCACGACTCTTAGCATGTTGATCCTCACTGAGTGAAGGAGCGCTAACATTGTGAGAACGCCGGCGGCGGTTCATAACCATGGAAGCCTTCCAGTGGTTCTTGCAGACTTAAGGGAAAGAGTTTGGAGTGGACTCCATTGTCTGAAGGAAGACTGGAGTTTGAGGCCATAGCGTTGCATGGCCAGTACTGGGTGATTTACGTTGTGTACTACAGAAGAGATCTGTGGGTTACATATCTGGTTTTGTGGTCCTGAGAGAGGCATCTCAGAGATCGCGGGGACGGACTCCCATAGAACCTAGGTAATTATTGGCATTAGCGAGACCTCTATGAGAGTAGCTGTTTCTTGTTGCAATAGTATGAATGTCTGTCTGTTTTTGTCTTACAGGTTCTAGTCCCTGCTGTCCCTTCCCTTTTTTCCCCTTTCCCTCGCTCGATCGCCTCTGGGCTCTGTAACCTTTGGTTGGAGTCCGGGGATATCGGGAGGTGGACCCTTGATACGTCGCCCGGACCCTGAGGAGCTCTGTAGTCCTAACAGAGTAGACTGTATAATTCTAGGATTTGCTCACCTGGCCTGCAAATTTAACTTTAAAAAATCAATAATTGTCCATCTCAATGTCCTGTTTCTGGGATACGAGTTGTCAAGTGAAGACAAAAGCCTAGTGGCAATTTTTTTTTTTTAAAACACTTTGCTCTAACCTCCAACGACTCTGAAAAGACTACAATCCATTTTATGATTTTTAACTCTTGGCAGAACATACATTTTGGATTACCCAGAATGAATAAAACCATTCTACCATTTAATTAGACCTTTCAATCAATCATTGGACAAAGGACCATACAAACATTTTATGTTCCGTACAAGCTGATATGATAGCTTCCAAACATTTCACACGCATGTAAACACAACTATCCTAGTCATCAGTGTAGTTGCTCGACCAACCAAGTACACCTATATCACTTTCAATGAAGGTGATACAGTACCTTTTGCATACAAATAACATCTCAACACAAACGCAGAAATGCTTAATTGTGGTTACCCCTGTACCAACCTTAGAGGCCGTTACAAAAGCGAGCATTCCAAATGCTAAAGCATTACATCCAAGATGGATTCAAGGGGCAACAGATGTAGAATATAGATTTGACTCGACATTAAAAACACAATCATTTTTGCCGTTTGAACAAGAATTTCCTCTGCTGAATAAAATAATGCCTCTAGATCAATATGATGATATCATCTACACAGATGGGTCTGCTCAGCCTGCCTTAGGGATAAGACAGCAATATTCTGCGGCATGCACAATCATAAAGGGGTGCATGCATGACGGAAAGTTCCATCCTGAAAAAACACACATACATCCCTAGGAGACTGTACAGCACAGCTGGCAGAAATCAAAGCCCTGATACTGGCACAACTAAATTTGGACTCATGAATTCCCCACACAAATTGTGTGTGAATCATATTACTGTATCCAGTCCTATAATGAATAACTTCACTATTGGGGCCAGAATGGATTTCGGGATTTGAAGGGTTGAACAATCAAGCACAAGCTGCTTTTAGGAACAGGTGGCAAAGCTGAAAGAATGTTTGCCACGGGCTCATGTTCTCCACTCTTTGAAACATCAATGTGTTGGCGTTCACGTTGCTGGGAATTCCATGGCTGATGAACTCGCTAAGGCATCAGTTGCTGCAATCACTCGTTCTAGCACGAAATTAGACAGAGACATCATGGTGGCTGTCAATGTTGCTCCCAATAAAACACACCTGCTGAAAGGCTTTCCACTCAAGTACTCCTGCAAGTTAGATGCACAAAATATTCAGAGTGCTCAGATTCCAGAAGTGCTGGATAGAGTTATACCAAACACTGATCGCTGATTGAGTTCAATACTACCTGCATATGAGGGTCTGGGTTCAGCACACACTTCTACAATTTCATTATTGAAGCAGCACTATTGGTGGCCCGGTCCAACAAAACAGACCAAGGACTTCATCATTAAATGTGACATCAGCCAGCAGATGAAGGGGTCCACCATAGCTTGTCCTCCACAGGACATGCTATTAATTTCTCTATTAATTTCAGACAAGCTCTATTCATTTTAGACAAGCCTCTGGCAGTTGTCTATTTGAATCATGGTGGTGCAAGTATGTCTTAGTGGCAGTGGACTCAGCTCCACATTCCTGTTCATTTGGACACAGCAGTCAGCTGACGCCTGAACTGCTATAAAAGATTTTCGAGTCTTGATTGGGATATACATATTTGTCACACTACATTCTGACCAAGGTCTAGCGTTTAGCTCTCTGGCTTACAAAGAAGCCATGGGAAGTTTGGGTATGGCCATGCAGTACTCCTTCCCCTATCTTCCTGAGGGAAATTCGATAGTTGAGAGGAAAAACCATGACTTAAAGCAGTCCATATCAGCAAGGGTATTAGGCTTGGGTCACAGTTGGGTGAATCACCTATATGGGGTCCAGAGGGCACTCAATAACATGCCAAGAAAATCCCTAGGTGGTCGTACTCCATACGAAATCCTGTTTGGAGTGAGAATGTGGGTCTCAGACCTCGATAATGTCAGTGCAGTGGTGGTAGAAACACCATTTGACATCACTGAACATTCTTTAGAGGAACTCAATGAATTATGGGGCACACAGAGCAATGTCCAAGTAAATTTAACCGTGACTGGGGAAGTGAAGGTTGTTCCGGCAAGACCTGGCTGGGTCATGAAGATTGAGAATCTGGTCACGGAAATAATTGTGGACAAGAAAGAATTTGAGCCTGTACCTGTCCTGACTGTCGAAGTTACCAGAACTGTCTTTCCTGGCCGCCAAGACAAAAGGTTTGTGTCAATTGATCTGCTCACACCACACTATTTTCATCAGAAGGCCGCATGGGCTCCTGGGTAGCCGCAGCACTCCTCTCGCTACCGTTCAGAAAGTTCAGATGGAAGCTTTAACAACTAAAGAAGATTCCCCTCGCCTAAGAGAAACAGTAGACAACAATTAAGTATTTCTCCTTCCTCTTGAAACAACTACAACTGTAACAACTACAACTGTACAGTTAACGAGTCCAGAAACCCAAATTTGAAATCGAAAAATTTGATGACGTCTGTGTGAATATGTCACAGATTGAGTCATCTCCCAGTTCTACAAAACTTGCTGAGATGCCAAAAATAGACCGAATGGCATCTGGCTACTTCATGGACTGCGATGATTTTTCATCAGATTCAACTGAACCTAAGCCATCATTGCCACGGCCTCTTCCTTTCAAGCTACAAATGTGTTCTCTCTATCTTTGGCTGAAAGAGACATACTTTGGTACTTGTTGGTTACACCTAAGGATTACAATAGGATTACTATTCCTGGTCCTCTGGATTGGTTTGGTGACTGTCTTTTTTCTGCTTCTGAACAGACACTATCTCCCAGAACGCTCTGCAGTAAAACTTGTGAACGTGGCACTGAAACCACAAGCATCATTGCACTGTGAACAAAGGGACCTGTCCCTTGTAAACATTACAGCAGTTCCAGAAGGGATTGTGTGGGACAGGGTATCATATGATGTGTATGGTCCAACTGAACATTTACCAATACCATATTTGTTTAAAATTTCCTTAACCTTTTCGGTGCTCATGACGGAACGGTTCCGTCATGAGCGTCGGTTGAGCTGTGCTCATGACGGAACCGTTCCGTCATGACCACGCCCGCGCAAGAAACGGTCAGCGCTGAGCGGGAATCGGCGCCGCATCGAAGAGGTTAAATTATATATCATCACCTCTAGTACTTTTTCTGATGATTGGAACATTGATACAGTGAATAATATGCTAAAAGAGCTTGAGCAATCTACTGTGTTTTCTTCTGATGAATTGCTTGATGGTACATCTAATTACGGTGATATGTTTTGCTATCAACATTATAATCACTATTTACTCAAAGCTAGTATCCCACGTGCTGTTTATAATTCCACCCAATGGGAACACTGTCCAACGCCACCAAAAGGTAGTTCAAAAACCTTTGCACAAAGGTTTGCTTATTTTTCTGGTTTTGACACGTCAGACCCAGCCTCACACTACTACTATAGGCTTGCACCTACACCTGCAAAGAAAAATATGCTATCAAACACCAAGCTGATATACTCTGCTTCCTTTCTTTACCAGCTGTCTGTTCTGTACAGGGTTTCAACTTTTGGAAAGACAACATAGACACAAAATCTGTCTGGGGGACAAAAGATTGGCAGGATCAGGGAATGGAGGCCATATTTAGAGCATGCCTATACCACATCAAATGATTTTCATGAATAAAACAGTGCAACAAACGTCCTGCCTTGGAATAGCCAAGATGAAGGATTTGAACACACCTCGTATACCCACATTTTTAGAACTGGCAGCATTTCATACAATACAGTCAGGATACACTGGATACCATGGTGCGTAATGGTTCTTACAACTCTTCAGACCCCAACTGGAAGAGATGGTGGTTTGGCTTGTAGACACTAATGGGTGTAAGTCTAGATTCATGGGCAATGCCAAAGGGTTTAAAGAAATAGGCCTGACCCACAGTATGTACAATCAGAACACTTGGTGGTAACATCATATAGTGTTGGTAAGTTGTGCCTTGATTGGCTTACAACCTCAACACTTGTCCCTTCTTTCTGATAACATGGATCTCGAAGATATCTGGTTAGGTTCCCAGAACCCAAGTCAAAAGTACTTCTTGTATGCAATATACAATGAGCTGTGGAAAGTTTCTCATCAGGAAGCTACTGAGAGATTGCACGAGATTGATAGGGTTAATTTAGAAATGGATTTGGCTGTGATTGATAATTTGATCACATTAATATCAAGAATATATTCACTAGGCACCATAGTATCTTTTGCAATTGACATCATTTATTTATTTTATTTATTTGAAAAGTTTACATGGCGCTGGCTTACACCCAGAGGTATCAGAGCGCTTTAAATGAGTAGGTAGAATTGCTTCAAAACATAGTTAAATAATAACAACAGTTTCAGGTACATAGATTACTGGGGATACATGAGTAACAAAGGTATGTATCAGGTGCGGGGAAGAAAAAGCAGGCAGGGGGAGAGAGATTTGGGGAGCGAGGGAGGGAGAAGAAGAGGAAGAATAAAGAGTGAGGGAGGGGGAAGGGAAGGGAACACAACAGGGCGACGAGAAAAGAAATAGCGTCTGACAATCAGGAGGGTAGGTGCCAGCCAAGGGGGGGAACCAGAGCCAGACTCCTCAATACTTGCATAGGGCAACTCCACCGGTCATCGGCCACAGGTTGCTCGGTAGCCGAGGTACATCCGAGGGTTAAAGTATCAGCCTCGGGGAGGTCATAAAAAAGTATCAAAGAGAGCGCCTATCATGGTGTCCGGTGTTGAGTTACCAGCGATAATGGGAACATTCCCAAACCTCAGCTATGTGTGAATCCCTGACATAATACAACAAGATCCTAAAGCATGGACAATAAAAACTATGTTACATTGTATCACTAAGCTGGACATTGCAAACATTATGTTCTAGACACATCCCTTAGCATTATATCAACAGCACAAGTCTATTTTCTGCATTTGAGTTGACTGAAAGACAGATATTAATGGCATAAAGATATGTAAAATATACCATGTAGCACAATGAAAATTTAGACCAGTTACCTTTCACTGTGGCTGAGACACTATCCACAGACTGGATAATCCATAGTTAAATCACCCTACCGGTCACGACTTTCCAATTGCAATATTGTCTACAGCACCACCATTTAGGCCGATAGATGCGATAGGGGGAGGTTTTGTGCATGAATAATAGGAGTTACCACACAGGTTCAGAATCAAGAATGGGGACACTGAAGTTTTTCTTAGCGGTTCTGACTGTGAGAATGCTTTGAGCGTGTCCTTAGTATGCAAGGACATTTCACTTCATGGGAAATGCAATGCTTCAGTTGCAAACTTTCCCCGTTATCTGAAGGGTTCTCCGGCTGCTGTGATTCATCCGGTTTTCAAGCTCCTCTCTATTGGGAGCTATTTGATGCTGAATGATCAAGGTTGCTGCGGAATGGAACCAGGCATCACTTATCTGGTAACTGTTAATTTCATAGTCACTTGTTGCACACAAGTACTGTTTCCCCCTGCCCGCCCAGTTAGGAAGGCAACTCTATGGCCTTCGAAAAATGTTTTCAACATACGCTTTGATTCTCTGAGCAAAGTGAAAGCCATGCGTTTTTAACAAGATGTGGCCTTAACATCAGCCAGAGAGACGTTTGATCTCCAGGTTTCAAGGCCCCCCCATCCAAAATACAGACGCTACTTCATACTAACTTCCCACTGCACTTTGGGGAGCTGGTCCACCATATCTTTAATATGTCTGATACAAAGGGAACAGCACACTTTTTAAAATGTATTGACTCTGGACAGGTTAGCACCTTTCAGATGATTTTCGCAGTTATACCATCTTTCATATACTCCGTGTTGGGAAGCGTTTTAAGCGGTTTTTCACTTGTCCTGCTACTTGCTACAGGAACTCTGATTTAAATTTTTCTGCTCTGCAATGGACATCCTAGTTCAACATGGAATGGAGATGGCACTGGCTGTGCTACGATGCCGTGAGCACATGATGCACTGCTTCGACATACCTCTGCTTCGAGAACTGAATGAGCTCTGGTTCTTGTCTTTCAGGCCTGTTTAGCTTCACTGAGTACAACCTGTATTCTGCTGCCTGCTTTGCAGCCATGAATGCAGATTGGATCTATGCCTTGGATCACAATCGGTTGTGCCACTGGACATTGAAGTGCTGATGGACCCCTTAAAGGCCCATGGGTATTGTTGTCCAAAGCATATTCCATTGTTGATGAATGCATTTTTTGATAAAGCTTAAAAATGTATCTTGAGCAAGAAAATGTACACTTGAATTACAGGCATATAACAGTACAATGGTAGCTTAATCCAAAAATACATTAACGATGAGCCTTCAACAATATGTTGTATTAATATCACGTATTGACTAAAATCAATGAATTAATATCAATCTTTATAGGGTATACCATGCCTAATTGATATTACGTTCAGCGGATAGCAACATTACATTTTATCTATATCATGTTGTTCTGTCGTATGTCTATCAAATGAAATTCTGTCAGATTTACCACAAAAGATGATTGTGAATAGCTAAGTGGAAAGTCTTCAAATTATATTTTAGCATTTGTCTTAATTGAAACAAAATAAATATTTTTGTTATTTTGAATATACAATAAATCAGATCTCGACTATGTTTGTATTATATCGATCATTTATGTATTTTTGGATTAAGTTACCAGTGTACTGTTATATGCTTGTAATTTAAGTGTACATTTTCTTGCTCAAGATACATTTTTAAGCTTTATTGCTCTCTCTGCTCTTGGCAAGCTACCCGTATGCAGGAGACTCCTTTGTTTTTCAAAATGAATGCATTCTTCGAGCCACCCTGGAATACTTTTGATCCTAGTGAACTGGATACTGGCTCTACGATACGCTTACAGGATGCAGTCCCTCGCTCAGCAGCCGCTGTAACTGGATGGAATCACCTTTGTTTCATGAACATTCTTTGAGGAGTGGCTTTGGGAATGTCTTCTAAGGTTGCCTGCAACAGCAATGGTGTAACTTTCACTAGGAACACATAAAAAACTGGCTGCTCTGTGTGGTGGGAATTATTTGGCCTGTTTTTTAAACAAAACAAACTATAAAAGTTTTTGCTTTAATTTTCTAGGCAACATGGCTTTTTGAGTGCTTTGGATTTCAAATAGTATAATATCTTTTAAAGGCTTTTCATGAATATTTGAAAGGGAAGCTTGATTTAAAATTATTTTAAAATGGGTTTTAGACTTTTTTTATTTTGCATTTTCATTATGGCATGCCACCTTTTATAGATAGCTTTTAAATAGACCCTTAGTATGAGGAGTGGGTGTTATGTGCCCAGGTTAAGCTCATTTCTTACATTGGCCTCTTTTTCACAATAACATTATTGCTGTGACCGTTTGCACATATTTGCATGTGTGACAATGTTGGATTTGTTTTTCTGAAACTACTTTTGTTTACACATCTGGCTTCGCATATTATTAACATGATTCCTTAAACACCAGGTACAAGGCCTCTAAGCATGAATGTACAAATGTTCTATTTTCATCAATGGGGTGACAGGGCTATCTATATATCAATAACATTGCTAATCTACACGCTCATCAAAAGGATGCTTTTTATTGTAAATAATCAGAATCTCATAGGATTAGGAGAGGAGGCACTACAGTTGACACCAAGGGTTCCGGCATGCTGAGACTTCACCACGTAGCATTCTGACATCTTGTGCGGGGTATCCAGTTGACCAAGATGGAGTCCTACATTCTCTCCGGGCAGGTAATGGGGTTGGATTCTCCATTGGGGGGATTCTTGAATATACACCTACACACAATCTAGGTACACACACAGTAGGGTTCGCATAGAATGAGTACACCTGATTACTACCTTGTTTTATATGCCTGCATATATACACTGTTTTAGCACCCTGGTAGAACCATAACTGCTATTTACTCTTTTGGTACATGTAATCACTTTCATCTGCTTCTGTTGACTGATTATCGCAGCACATGCATTTTAAACAAAAATAACGTTGGTTCAATAAATATATTGAAAACGTCCCACTGTGTATTCTCTGTATATTTCTCTGAAAACAAAAGAGCATGAGTGACTGAGCGAGAGGCTCTGATCTGCTACCATGATCCCTGAGGGATCAAGGTTGTCAGGTTCAGTGGTTACAATTTAAAGAATAGGACCGTGTTTGCGTTCCTTGCATGGGCCCACAGCGTTTTCCTTTTATTTAATGCTTGTTTTTGAATTTTCAAAAAATTAGTCCATACACTCCAAACATTATCATAACTTCATTTATTTTCAGATGATCAATCACACGTGAGACAATATGTCTTGAAATGTTTCTTATGCCTCAGATATGCTAATCCAAGCCTTTCTCTGGGCACGTCACAACACATAAAACATCTTCAGGAGTGAATAATATGGTACCCAATGCATTTTGAGCTGTAAATAAGCTCTTCTTCAGGGGTTTCACTACAAATAAGAAAACATAAGTCAATAATTTTCAACTACCAAGCCATAACAATAAGGATTCTGCACATTTTTTTAATGTTTAAAAACCATGTCTCATATTATGACCAATACTACAGTAACGTATTCCCTCTACAACCGTAACACTGCGTTACCCAATAGATGTCCTAGGGGTCCCATGATCAAAATACTTCACATTGCTATTTCTGCTCTACCATACAGTTGTTAAAACCCACTATGGTATCAACCAGTATCAATCTCCTGTAACTCGATACCCCAACTGCAATATTCAACCTTGTGTTCACGTACCTTCGTATTTCTTCATGTCTATATTCCTAAGCTTTTCTTGAAAGCAGCAGCTGACTTCCTGATCTTTCTGAACTTTTAAACCTGTGTAACGTTGCCCCTCCTCTCCTTGTGAACCAATGATGAATCAGCAACCGTTTAACTCCCATACTTTTGCCTACCCGCCCCACAATGCAATGTTTCCAATCGTGCTCATTCACAAATACCATCCCCAGCTCCTTACATCCTCAATGGTTAAACCGGTCCCACCAGTTAACACCCCTGGACACTTACATGATTGCCCCACCCTCCACTTTGATAATATATACCACGCTGCTCAAAACATGTTGTTAGTCATAAATACGGACTGATATCTGGTATACATAATGTATTACAATTTTCATGTGACATGGATGAAAGTATACAAAGCGCATGATATAAAAGACCAAGATTATAACATAGAGCCAACTGTTTATGACAAAGTTCCTTCTAATACTGAGATGTACATCGCATGTGTGAGTTTGTTCGTGAAGATTTTTATCCATATTTTACAATGCTTTTGAGGGTGCGACAAGTGGTTAGGGCAGAGTCCAAACGTAGTTTCCATTAGAATGTTTCTGTGCACACCTTGTTTTCAAGACATATTGTCTCACGTGTGATTGATCATCTGAAAATAAATGAAGTTATGATAATGTTTGGAGTATATCGACTAATTTTTGAAAATTCGAAAACAAGCATTAAATAAAAGGAAACCGTTGTGTGCCCGTGCAAGGAACGCAAACACGTTCCTATTCTTTAAGTATTTAACTCAAGCGTGAACTGGGGCGGATCATGCAGCCGGGCGGCACGCTCAGCATTGCTCTAGAATGAGTACGTTCAAAAACTATAAGGAAAACAAGGGGTGCACAGAAATATTCTAATGGAAACCATGTTCAGTGGTTGCCAGAATGGAGTTGCTCCCTGGTATGGTTGTGGGTGCTTATGGTGGCACTGTGAGCTAGCTAGTCTCTAGGCCAATATATCCTGTGGGGGAGCTTGTAAACAATCTAGGCACCTCGCCCAAAGTTTATGTTGTCCAACAAATGCGCAGATCCTATGGATTAGTAGGAACTACACAACAATTCAGAGACCACACCAGTGCCTGGTAGGTTTTCAGGGGGCCCTCTAACGGTTCTCCTGTGTGCATTTATTAATAAATCCAAGACTGGCAGCAGTGAGGATTTATTAGGACAAGATGTTTGGTACCAAACATCTTAGGGTACTGTGAAGCCATCATGGAGTCAGGAAACTCATAATAAAAAGTATCAAGCCCATGTACTCTCTATGAACACACAAAAAGAGAGACTGAGAGTGTATATTATTCTCTAAATGAACAAAATTTTTACTGTATGTTTTTCAATTATTCATACAAAGGGTCAGAAAATACCATGACGAAACAAAAATGAACAAAAGGCTGTCCGGTAATTTAATCAATAAAAACGGCGCATGTGAGCGTGATTATAGTGACATAGTGAGTGTAGTGACAAAGTGACAATCAAACAAAATAGCCCTTAGCTTAATAATTGAATTATATAGTTTATGTGCTAAAAAGGCATCTCAAGACATGGATGGACAGTCAAAAATGAGTCTTCATCAGGACATTTTGACATTGTGTGCTACATATTGCCGTGATCTATCCAGACTCATACGGAACAGCAAGTTGGATGCGTCATCACTGCACTGACTGTCTATCAACTTCTTAACTCAGCCACACACGTTCTGAGTCCTTCTCGACATTCAGATACTGGATTTATTCCATCCTTGACACCCAGATGGATGACCCCTCTGGTGCCTCTCACCTTTAGGCAACTTTGACTTGGCACCTCGGGGTCCTTCAATTTCGAAGACCCAGCTGTCCAATACACCATCCTGTCCTGATGAAGACCCATTTTTGACTTCCTCAACTTATGCTGTTTGTCCGGGTCGAAACGTCGATGGTTTTCTGTCCATCCATGTCTTGAGATGTCCTTTTAGCACAAAAACTATATAATTCAATTATTAACCTAAGGGCCATTTTGTTTGAATTTGAAATTGGACCTTGTTCGCTATGCTTTCGTTGTAAATATGTGTACAGTATTATGTCACCCATGTGTTTAAATACACAAATCTTATCACTTTGTCACTAAACTCACTATGTCACTATAATCACGCTCACATGCGCTGTTTTTATTGATTGAATTACCGGACAGCCTTTTGTTCATTTTGTTTTGTCGTGGTATTTTCTGACCCTTTGTATGAATAATTGAAAAACATACAGTAAAATCTTTGTTCATTTAGAGAATAATATACACTCTCAGTCTCTCTTTGTGTGTGTTCATCTGCCATTTGTATATTCACTTTTCTAAATATCAAATTACAAAGTAATTGTTGTCTACCCGACAGAACCATTTGTTGTTTATAGTGTATATGCCCAGGTTCTGAGGGATACTGGGTTACCCCATTGCTTTGCATCATGTACTCTTTATGGCTTCCCTTAGCACTTACAGTATCCAAGAGTGGCTCAGATATTGTAGGTTCACATCTGCTCATGCACATATGTCTAGACATGGGATATAGTGTATCCTGCCTTAGGGCTGCAAAGCCTGCTGTCGGGGTCACTTACCTACACCTCATGAAGTGTTTGGGGGCATGGCACACAGGGCTGTGTGCCATGTCGACTCTTCTGCTTTCTCTGCACCAAGACACGCAGCCTGCAATGGCAGTTTGCAAAGTCTTGGTGAGGGGTCTCTGAGTGGCACGATTTGTGATGCAGCCCAGTGGACCTTCTTCAGTCTCATTGCCCTAGGTTCCAGGGGTACAATTTACTAGAGACTTATAGTGGGAGCTGAAGTGGTACATTTTTAAATAAAGAATACTGGTACTGGGAGCCTGGTTGGCAGGGAACCAGTACACCTCAGTCAAAGTTGCATTATAAAAGAAAACAGGCAAAAAGTGGGAGGTACCCACTCACAGACTAAACTGGTTTTCTTGCCCAATTAGGATGTGATTTTCTTGGATGCACCTCAACACCTTATCCTGGTCCCCAAAAGCCAAGAACATTTTTAATCCCCACTTTTCTTACAAATGCTGGGAATATTTCTTCTGATCACTAGAAGATTCCCCAGAAACTCTGAAAGGATTCTTGGCCCCAGGTCTCTCTTCAGCGAGGGCTCCAGCAGTGTCTACTTATCTTTAGTTAATTGCAACATGTTGCAGTCAGATGTCTCTCTGCTCTAGTTGACTGGTATTCCTACTCAGGAAAACAAAAGTATGACCCACGCTGGGAGAAAAATTCTCAGTGTGTCAGAGATATTTATTATTTTTGTTCTTCAAAAACAAACTCCTACTTTAGGAGTTTGTTTGTGCAAAACTAACAAAGTTGCTGTGTAAGTGCACTGAACATGGACACCACACAACAAATGTTCAGTCCCTTCAGAGAAGCCACCAAGGCGACATCTCCTTTGAAGGCACAGAAATCTCTGCCAGGCAATTTGAGTTCTCTAAATATGGTGGGGTGTATCCTGTGATGGCAGTGGAATACATCGCTCTGATACCCTAGTGAAACAGTATACAGTCCACTAAATGTTAAATAAGTCTGTAAGTTCTAGCTTCAGAAATTGATAAACTTACTGCTTATCCATCTATTTTCTTTTCATCCTGCTACCATCATTTGATAAATTGCTTTACAACAAAATTATATTGTGCAGTGGGCCTCAGTAAGCAGGTGAAGCATATGTTATTACAGATTATATTTGCACACCCATAGAATTCAAAAGCAAATTAGGGATTTAAGCCAATTGTATTTCATTCCTCCATCATTGTTTTATTTTAAGGGCAGATATGCGGCTAGAACATGTTTTATCACAGTGAGATTTTCTAAAGGCTGATATATATATAGATGTAGAGAACAACTTCAAAATATGTCATGTTTTTATACATTATTACACAAAAGACCAAGGCAGAGCTGCCTGTGTTTCTTGAGTAAAGGGATGTTGACATGAAATAAAGAATATAGAGAAGGAAATAAAGATCGACTTAGAGACCTCCTCTTTCTTACCATGATGGTTAATGCCTTCTTTACAGATTAGGACTGATTCTGGATGTGCCTCGGCATTTGTGAGATATATGTTTTTATACATGTCAATGAAGTTCTCTATAGTCATGTAACTACTAAGTTGTTTATTCATTGAATAGTTCTAACTTTCCAATTGGTAAAGTATATCCTACCTCAACCAAAATTGCCATTCTCTGGATATATACTCATTCTGAGATCATAGTACACACTTCAAAGGAAATGTCTCTCAGTTTCCATAGAAAGAGCAACAGTAGTCCAATAGTACTAAGGGAGTTTTCCCATAGTTTACAAATCAGAAGTTTAAAAAAGTGTTCTCTACTGAGGAAGCATAGAGAAGATCTGATTGACATGCATATCTGGTGAAGATCGTGTGGATAGAGATAATTTCAATTTCACCTTGATAAAAGGACCTTGTTCAATGAAGAAGAGTCCTGACTGGACTGTATCATAGAATGCATTGCTGATGTTTTAGAGTAATCTTCATTTGTCTACTTGCAATGTCACCATGACACTGTTTTGACATTCCCTGGACACAACTGAATCTTTCAAACCTTAGCTCGGACAGCCATTCTGAACAGGGTATTACTGACAAAACAGCATTTCAGTATAATACCTATTCTAAATTAAGAAGGCCACTGTTGGACTTGGCTCTTTCTGCAGAGTCACAAACAGATTATTTGCCTTCTGTTGCTGAACCCATTTTGTTGGCATTAGGATTCAGCGCACTTTTTCCGTGTTAACCAGTGGTAAAGCGCCGGTGCTCACTTCCTAAAATGGCACAATTCCATCTACCTGATTGGTCTATTTCAGTTACTTGTAAACCCAAGTAAATGGTAGTACATGTTTCCAGTGCCTGTAAATTAAATGCTGGTAGTGGGCAGGAATACTCATTCTGCCACCCACTAAAGTAGCCTTTTAAAAATTACTCAGGCCTTCACTGCAGCCTGTTGTGTAGATTAAATCTGCCATTTCGTCCTGGCAAAATAAACTTTTTGTAATGCCTAAACCTTCCTTTTCAATACGTATAAGTGACCCATAAGATAGGCCCATAAGACTTCTAGAGCAGGATACGGTCTATTTGAAAAGTAGAATATGTGCACTTAAGTTTTACATGTCTTGGCAGCGATAAACCCCTTAAGGCTTTTTTCACTGTTGTAAGCCCTGTCTCTGCCATTGACTAAAACTGTATTAATTTATTACATTCAATAAGTGCTAACTTTAGATTGGGAGCAGATAGACATATGATGTTTAAATTCAAATAATTGTAATTTTAAAAACTCTTTAAGTTGCAATTCTGAAAATGACACTTTTAGAAAGTTTGTTATGTTATTGTCCCTGCCACTTGTGCCATCTACCAGTGTCCTGGGTCACATGACTGTGAATAGTTCTGCTGCTGGAGGTTGTGCATAGATTCCCAACAGTAACACAAATGGGGAATATGTGTGGACAGGATGGGCTATCATAGCAGGATGACTGGGGCAGAGCTATATCCAGCCTCACTTAACTTCAAAGGATTACAGCACACACAAAGGAACCTGACACCAGGCCTGCCTGGCCTTTTGTCAACACCAGACAGTTTATAACCTAGGCAGGGGAAGGGGGAGAACCCTCCAGAAACAGATGTGGGGGTAGGACAGGGATTCCCCCAAACAAAGGTTGGCACTAGTATAGCCACTCATCAGATCACTCCTGGACCTCTGAAAGACTTAGAAGAAGGGCTGTCCTGCTGCTGGAAGGACTGTCTTTCTGCCTGAAGAAGGAAGACTTGGCCTGCTCCTTAAATCCAGGACCACCAGAGTAACTTAAACGGCTATCTAGCCAGCTTCCTGTGTGAGCTATAGAACATGAGACACTCCAGAGACCCTGCAACTTACCTGCCTGCTACTGCTGGTTTCTGCTCTAGTTAGCCGTAGCCCCCACGTGGTGCCATCCCAGGTCTTGCACTCTTAGTGTGGTTCTAATTTGGCCTCCTCCTACGAATACCCAAAACATGGGACTTAGAAATGTTTCCAGCTAAAACTACTCTTAGTACTGCTAGGAGACCAGGACCTACCTACAAGCGATCTGATGAAGGTACATCATGGGTCAAATTGACTTTGCCACACTAGCATATCCCTTTCAGCTGGACTTCTCGACAATGGTATTGGAACTCATGGAGCCATCTTTTACAACAGCCTGCAGACGCATCTCTCAGGGTTATTTTGAGTTCCAGAAAAACCTCTACGTCCAAAGGCAGACATCTTTACTGAGCTCAACAATGACCAGCATCCCCATCGACAACTACAGCCTCCTCAGCCTGAAAATCCAACTTTTCCCTCCCTAAGCTTTTCCTTTCAACACTGACGTCTTCACAGAGACTTCAGCCCGAAGCTCCCCATCATCGACAACCTCCTCTTGACTACTTTCTGCTATCTGGCTCCACTTAGGACTCTACCTTTACCAGTAACTCTTGACCGGGGCGAACATGGTGACTGTATCTGATCTATGCACATGGTCTGCCTAAACTTGTTACTTTGTCACAGTTTCACACAACAGGATACCACGGTTGGTCAAGTCAAGTCAAATAGGCTTTATTTCGACATAAAATATCTTAAAAAGCGTACATACATTGGAGATCATTTAGAGCATATACAAGATAAAAAACGTAAAAAACCCTAGATAATCTAAAATTCATCATTTTTCTACATTTGACTAAAAGGAAGGTTATTTAAATTAGCTAAAAAGAATTAAAATCATGATTAAACAATTTGCCTAAGTCTTTTTGACCGTATTCGCCATGCCCAACCTAGATACTTCGAGGTGGCGCATGCAAAGAATGGGCGAGTGTCTGTGAGTAAAATACGTAATGCCACGTTACAATGTCTAGTGCCCAAAGTAAGGCACATCGGTTTTAACCATTTCATTCGGGGGACCTTATAGGCGGGGCACTCAAATAACAAATGGGGGACAGATTCATGACGCTGAGGGCAAAATGGACACCATGGCGCTGTCTGGTGTGGTATTTTCCAGTGGCATGTGAGCTCCATGACCGGGAGGAGACCTGTTCTAAATTTGAAATACAGAGATCTATCCCATGGGGCAGTAACAATGTCCAGGTACAGTTCTCTGATAGGTGCATCTTTGTGCTCCAAGAAATTTCTGGTAGATTTGCAAATTGTTGAGGAAGAATTCCTGTTATTTGCTACCCATGTCCAATAGATTTGTTTTAACATGGATTTGGGCGGGGCTGACTGTTGGTGCCATGCTTCTTCCAGACCCAGATTTATAAGTAGAGCTTTGATGTCCCTTAGCCATTTTATTTTTGCCCAGCCGGGGCAGTTAATTATCTCCCGTAAGCCTTCCGCATAACTTGAGAGCTCTGGCACTCTCCAGATGCGGGCCCATAGTAACAGGGGGCGTAGTTTTGCTTGATCTTCAATCGCCCGGCAACCCATGTCCAATTGCAGGGGTAAAATGGGAACAGAAGGGCCGAGAGACATTAGGCTTCTCTGGAAGGCGTTCTCAGCTAGAGTTAGCACTTTCACATTTGACATCCCCCAGAGCTCCGCTCCGTAAAGTGCTGCACTTGTTCCTCTGGCGGAGTAAATATCCATTACTGCCGCTATCGGTCTTGTGGATGCTGCTCTCTGTTCTTTCAGCAGGGCCCCAGTCACTCTTTTTAAGCTCAACAACATTTTGGTCAAGTGGCAGTCCCATTTCATTGTATCCACCAAGCGAATGCCCAGATAGTCAAACGTTTTAGTTCTTTCAAGGGCAACATGCCCCAGTGTGGGAGGGGGGCCAAGCTTGCGTGGGGGATTCAAAATGAGATACTTAGTTTTGTCTGTATTAATACAAAGGCCTCGCTGCTTACAGAAGGTGTCAAATCCAGAAAGAAGCCGCTGGAGGCCCATCGGGGATTTTGACAAAAGTAAGGTATCATCGGCAAAGAGTAAGGTGGGAATTAAGCGACCTGCCAAACGTGGAGCATCTGCTGGAGTCTGAGTCAGAAAATCCACCACTCCATTTACGTATAAGGAGAACAGGGTTGGAGCAAGTACGCAACCTTGTCGTACACCTCTGTTCACCTCAATTCTTGATGTCTTTTGACCATTTGATCCCCAACGTATTTGGGCGTAGTTATTTTCATGGAATCTCATGATCAAATGGAGCAAGTAGGGTGGCATGCCCAGGTCACACAGCACTTTCCACAAGTTGTTTCTAGGCACCAAATCGAAGGCCGTGCGGAGGTCGATGAAGGCCAGATATAAGGTACCCTTTCCAATTGTGACGACCTTCCAGTGGATCATAAGTAGCCTTAGCGATTGTTCTATCGTTCCTGTCCCGGATCTGAACCCAGCCTGAAAATCCGAGAGTATCTTATTCTCGTCAGCCCACTGCTGGATCCTAGATAAGAGGACCTTGCCCGCCACTTTTTGGGAACAGTCTATTAAGCTAATCGGTCTGTAATTAGCTGGGTCATCTCTTGAACCTTTCTTGTGCAGGGGAACCACCTCAGCTGCCATCCAAGAAGCAGGGAGGGGGGCGCCTGCCATGACTGCGTTCAATAGCGAGGCAATCATCATAGCCCATTCGCTTATGTCCATTCGGATAAGGTCGCCAGGTAAGCCATCGGGTCCAGCTGCCTTGCGAGGAACCAGGGATTTTATGGCAATTTCAGCCTCTTTCCTGGAAAATAGACTCTCCTCATAATTGCCGGCACCTTGAAGAATCTGAGGTAAGGGGAAGACCATCGCTTCTGTAGCAGGTGCAGTATACAGCTTCGTAAAGTGTGAGTGCCACTGGTCCTCGGTTATATTGCATGTAATAACAGTGTCCAGGGGTCTATGTTTTTTTCGTAACAGATCCCAAAAACCTTTCGCATTTTTTTCTATGCTTGCTGCGCGAAGCTCCTGCCAGAAGTTGTCTTCCCAGTCTCTCCTGGCTAAATTAATAATGGATTTGTAGGACTTACGTTTAGCAGCTATTGCTAGGGCATCACCAGTCTTTACTGCCATGATTAGAGCTCTTTTTCCAGCACGGCACGCCTGTGAGTACCAGCCAAATTTGCCCTGTCGCTTAACCTGGTTTTTGTTTGCCTTGGAATTTGGTTTGACCAGGAACAGGTCCCCTATCGCTGTCGAAACCTCACTGAACATGGCTGCTATCTTATGCGGGCTAGGAGATTGATTTTCCAGGATTTCAGAGGCTGCGGCAATGACGGCTCTGATGCAAGATAGTTTTTCTTCATCAATTGCCACCTTGTCCCATTTTAAGCGTCTGAGGCAATTGGAAGGGACCACCCCCCCCAATGACCTCTGTACGAGTGCCGCAGGAGCTCCATTTAATGAGCCACTGGACCTCCACCAATATGTTAGGGATAATGACAGTGCATTGTGATCACTTTCCAGGGAGGGCAAGACTACCATATCCTCCAAGTGTGCCCACAAGGAAAAGTTTAAGAGGATATAATCTATCCTAGATGAGTGGCCCACCCTATTGTACGTGTGTGCACCCGCCGGGTCTGACCGTGTTCTCCCGTTTGCTGCTCTTAAACCGAACTCGAGTGTGAGGGAATTCAGTTGGACAATTCTAGGAGTCCACCTTTGGACGATTGGAAGATCGAGGGGTGGAACGCCTCTCCTCGAGTCTTCGTCGAACAGGTCCAAGGATTCGTCGGCCATCAAAGGCTCGAAAGTACAGTTAAAATCCCCCATCACCAAAATTAATGAGTTGCCACGACACTCCCCCAAGGCTGCCTCTAGAGCCAGGAGGGTTGGTGACGAGGCCCTCCCAGAAGCCCCTCGTGTGTAAATGTTAAAAATCTCCAACTGCTCAACCATATTTGGGCATGTTACGGTGAGCCGCATCAAATCTGGTGATTTTTGGGGATGGTGATACACTCGCCAACCTAATGATATATCGACCCAGACTAACAGACCACCAAATGGGCGCCCTCTTCCTGATGCTGGAATACCTGCCGGGACAGAGAAGGAAGCATATCCTACTCTATGCCTTGGTTCCACGCACCACGTTTCTTGAAAGGCGCAGACGGCGTGAGTTTCTATAAGCGCCACCCAATCCGGGGCGTCCAACTTGTTATTCAGGCCTGCCACATTCCAACTGATAGCCTTCAGGATAGGACGAATCAGTGGCCCTGCACATCCAGCAACCCTGCTTGGGGACCCCGTGTTTCCTACTCCATCCATGGGCTCAGTAGACTCAAATCTACTGTCGGAAGGGGAGGAGATGGTGGTGAAGGATGTTGGCTGGAGCGTGAGGGGGGTTATTAATAACGAGGGGACACTCACTGCTTTATGCAACCCCTTTGCCTTGGGTGGAGGGGCTTTTAGTGCAACTTGATTATCGAGTCACCAACCCCATCCATGGGGTGGAGCCGCTTGGGTCGGCGTCCTTGCCCTTACTCTGGCGTCCAAGGTTGGGTAGTGGGGATACCATGCACCTCTGCCCTCATCCGGCAAAGGCTTCTCAAACCCGGATGACGGGGGGGGACGATAGAAATACCCCAAGTCCCTGGTTTGTATGTTACAAAAATTGTGTGGCGACTGCTGGCTGCAGATCATACCTGCTGCTCTGGGATCACTAAAGTTAATTAGTATGCAGTCCCCGGTTAAGTCCTTGCGTCTATTTCCAATCCAACCCACACGGCGGACATGGGCTAACCTACCATCAATATGCCCTGGAAGAGGTCTGTTTAATCTGAGCCAGGACAGGGTCTTGTGTTTGAGATCAGAGTACAACTCACAAGAACCCTCTTCAAGCTCCGGGACCCCCGTGAGGATTACCACATACGGTTGGCACCCAGGGGGAAGGCTAACATTGGGGGTGCTAATTTTTGGCCTGCCCGGTGGTAATTTGGCTAGGGGTTTAGCTAGAGGTTTAAGCACAACCTGACTGCCAGAGATGGAATTAGGTGCAATTATATTTCCTTCTGGCGCGGTTGGCGTATTTTCAGCTACCTTGGGGGTTGTCGCTATGACCTCTGGATTGGGTGCAAAGTTAACTTTAACTTTAGAGGTCATCGCTGCTTGATTATTTAATTTTTTCCTTGGGGGGCCCAGTTTAGGTATAGGTTGAGAAGTTTGTGGAGCAGGACTGATACCTGTATTAGGTTGCAGTGACTGTAGGGCCTTCCCAGGTACGGGAACTGTATGACAAGATGTTGGCTCCGAGGGTGCCAACGTTACTGGTGTTACTGTACCACACCTTGGCCCTCCGTTGTCTTCTCCCTGCCTCTTGGAGTGGAATTTGACCAGTGATTTCACAGCATAGAAGTTATCCAACATTGATTGCTCAAGGGTGGCTAATTTCCGTGTGAGACAATCAATCTTGTCTGCAAGGGGCATCACCACAGACCTAAGTAGGCCCTCAACGTCTAAAGATCGGAGGACAGTGTCAGTGTGCGCTGCCTGTGGAACTGGGGTGGTGCCAGGAGACACTGGCGGGACAGGTGTGCCTAACGGACAAAACAGGCCCCTGGATAATAAAGCTCTAGTATGAGCATTAGTTGTTTTAGGGATACCTCCTTTGGTCGCATTATGCCTACTTAATTTACTGCGTGGTTTCAGAGAACCCCCCCTATATGGGCTAACAGGGCGCTTTCTTTTCCTGGGTACTGCAGAACCTGAGAGTGGTTTCCCAGATGGAACAGTCGCAAAAGCCGCTGCTAAAGAGGTACCAACTTCGGGAGGTGCAGCTGTAAGGGGGAGGTGTAAAGCCTTGTTAGATGTAGCAAGAGGGCTTTGGGCGTAGTTGATCTCAGGTTCAGGGTCATCGTAATGGGTCCCCAGCAAGGGATTACATGAGTCGGGTAGGTTAGAATGTGTTGGGTCGTGGGCAATGTCTGGTACGATGGTCATTACCGTTTCAGAGCTTACCCTAATCCGACTCTCCCTCTCGATAGTGGCCGGTGAGTCGACTACTACAAGTGATGTGGGTGGTGCATTAACTGGGCTAGGGGCTAGGGCGAGGGTGCCCAAAGAAGAGCGCTTGTGTGTCAGGCCCATAGAGTCCCGGGATAGTCTTCGTTCCGCTAAAACTATCTCCTTTTCTACAATGGAGACTGCCCGGGAAATAAATTGGTCCATTGTGCCTATGACTGTATTTCCCACAGCATTCCTAGATTTACTAGCTCTAGTTCTAGTACCTGTAGCCATACTCCCGTCTTGCTTGTACCCACTTAGCAGGGCCAAGAGATGTGGCCCGGCCCGGCCTCTTCTGGCCACTGATGGCCAAAGATGGTCCCGCCCTTGTCCCGGGCTGCCCGCGCGCTTCCCGCGTCGCGGGGGGGAGGGTCCGTTATGTAGCGCCTCCGGGCGCGCTGGAAGCGTGTTTCCTGCTTCCGTTAGCAGGGGATCCCGGGTAATGTAGTTTTCGTCGGGTGCTCCCCCCACACAGCGGTCGCGGCGGAAGGCAGGCGACGGCGGGAGGGAGACACCACAGCCAGCGAGGAGTCCGAAGCGCAAAGGGACCCAAGTCCACTCAGGTGCGTGGCAGGTTCTTGACTCGGTGTCAGTTTTGTAGCGCCTTCAGGCGCGAAAATGCGGCACTTCCGGGGTGCCAAGGATCATGGGAGATGTAGTCTTCCCAAGCGTCTCCCCCCACACAGCGGTCGCGTTTGTCCTGCGACGGCGGGAGGGAGATTCAGGCGTCAACAGGGAAGGCTGCCCCAGGGATCAGGATGCACAGCAGGTAAGTGCAACAGCACTCAGAAATGTTTCCACGTAGTAGCACCGGGCCCCCAGTATAGGGAGACTCACGTTGCTTCTGTGGCTCTCGTAGCCCCCTGCCCCCTACCCCTTTGGGACACTCACGCTGCCGAAACACTCACGTGGGTCCAGACGGGGTCAGGTGGGGTCCGGGCAGCCTTTCCACTGCCCTCGCGGCTTTCCCCCCGGCTTTCCTCCGCTCCGCCGCCGCCACCGCTCCTCCGCTCTCGCAGCGACACCCTCTTGGTTGCGGGGGGGACCGGGAGCCGATAGTAACGGCAACAGCGGCAGTAGCGGTTGGGGTAGCGGGATACACCGCGCAGGCACAGGTACAGCGGATACCAGCGACGAAGAATGGATGCAGCAAAGCCGCGGTGCACGGGCCGCAGGTGAGCTGAGCTGCTGAACCTCTGCGGTGAACTGCGAGCTGCGGGGAGCCTCCCGGTCTGTCCTCACGTCAAGCTCCGGAATTGGCTGTTTGGGCTGCACGAAATGCAGGTCCAACATTCGTATTCACTCCCCATTGTCCTCACCACGGTTGGTGCTTTCTTATTATTGGTGCAATTTTTCACAAAAAGACATCAAAATTCATAACTCTGATTCTACTAATTGGATTTCATTTGTTTTGGTGTCATTTTATTAAATAAAATGTACTCTGTTTTACTAAATTAGTGTGGGATTTTTCCTCTGTTTCATTTTCACTTTATTACAGTTTGTGTGCTACATAAATACCTTACACACTGCCTATAAGTTAAGCTTGACTGCTTTCGCGTTCACCTTGGCAAGGATATTGATTGTTGCCTTAGTGGGGCTTCCACCCATCTCAACCAATAACCCAATTTGTTACAGGCAAAGTATAACATGGCAATATCCAACGTTTTCACACAACTTACAATTTGATCACTTTCAGTATGCTGTTATCTCACTCCAAAAATACTATATGGTCAAAAGTTTTTTTTTAAACTGTAAAACAAGTAAATTTTTTGCATGCGTTCTCATTGCTTTCCTTGTCTACGATAATCAGCCCAACTAATGTGGACTCACGTCATCTTGACTCTTTAAAGCTTTCTCTTTTACTGACTTGTCATTGAACTGCAGACCTTGTAGTTGGAAAAACTGCAGTTTATCTGACCGCACGTTCATCCATTCCTTTGCTTAAAAACCCTTATTATCACGTCTCATTTCATTTACACAATTGGAATATTAATAACGTGTATTTTTACAGGAATTTTTATTGTTCAATCTAATGGCACTACAAATGCCAACCTCCAAAGCATAAATGGCAGTGTTAGCCATGTCAGAGTATGAACGGATCTGAGGGGCATTTCATCAAGGCCATGCGATAATTATCGCTCAGCGTTCTTAGCGCGAGGATAATTATCGCAGAGATAGTGTGCTATCAGCAACGCTTATCTCCAAAGCGATAACATTCAGAGCGCAAGCTGCCAATTGTGCGATTATCGCTGGAAATACAGCGATAATCGCACAAGGTTTGGCGAAAGCTTGCTGATAGGGCAAGGCATACTTACCTATGATATCCACCTTACATAGGATATCATGGCTAAGTCAGTCTTGAAAACAAGATGTAGATAAGCGCACAATCCAAAATTAAACGGTTTGTTAGGTTGTAGCGTGCTGCTGGGGTATCACTCTCTGGTCTGGAGTGTCGGGATAAATATGGAAAGCGTCTCCTGAGAGTAGGGGACGTCCCTCTGCGCACAGCGAGGACCCCGGGAAGTCTTCAAGCAGGCATAAGGAAAGTACCAATAACAGAGGTTATCGCTACTTTGCTTGTCGTTCTGCAGGTTAGCGTGCCCATTGATAATTGGAGAAATGTCGCTTTGCGACATTTCTCCAGTTATGTCAGGTCAGGAACGCCCACTTTGCATCTCATTAGAGATGCAAAGGTGGGCGTTACGGGAAAGGGAGCTAATGCAACGATTCACACGTTAGCATGACCTTGCTGATAAGGCGATAAAATTATCGCCGCTTTTCGTCGTAAAACGAACGCAAAAGCGGCGATAATTTTATATCGCCTCATTGCTGATATCCCCCTCAGTCCTTAAAAAAGAAAGTAAAGCCGTCTATCTGTGTGGTTTCTTCACTAATGTCATAAAACGGAATAAGATGTCTTTGCCTCAAACACAGACCAAATTTCATATTTTAAAAGCATTAGTAGTGCCTGTTATACACTTCTTACTAAGCAACTATCAAACATAGTGTGAAGCCAATTGGCTCTTTATTTTACCATGACATCAATTTAATGTTTACTGTTCCACACTAGAACAGCATTATTTTCCATTGATTCTATATTCACATTAGTGAAAATAATCCCAAATGAGTCATAGGCCTAATCAAACATTTTCAATTTATATCACATACAGTTAGAGTCAGACCAGACAAGGATGGATAAATCCCTTCATCTGTAAATTCTAAAAAGCTTGTTCTGCAAAGGTCAGACTCAAAAACAAAACTCGGCCCTGTGTTTAAATAAAACAATTGGAACCTGCACGTGGAAACCCACAGAAGACACTTTTTTTCTGGGATTCCATTGGCAGCTGCGAACAATCCAGGCATTCAGTTTAGAGGGAATTAGGAACCCCATTGTCTGGCTGATGTCTCATGCACGCATGCCTACAGTAACAATGGCCACTGAAAGTCAGCCAGGAAAGCGTCTGATTAACTGGAACTGGTTGCAAGCACTGCAAAAATAGAACTCCCACATGCCCTTTCCTAATGAGTAAGCGCATTCTTTCTAGAACCAAGGAGGATGAAATGTGGGAAAATGTGATATTAATCCGTAACAGTGCAACTGATGAAATCAATGGTTTAGCACAACGACTGAGAAGAAAGTGCTAACAAGACCGACAAAGCTGGTCTCCGGTCTGCGTCACAGACATTTTTGACTTTGTGTGACAATAAGAAATTTTTACCTTAGCTCTTGTGCCTTGAGAAGACAATAGGAATGCCAAATCTCACTTAAACAGGATCACTCATCCGTGCCGGTCCTTTTTTCCCCTAGAATACAAAGGTGTTGGTCAGAATGCTAGTAGAAGAGTCAGCCACTAGCAAACTCTTAAGCCACATTCTAGTCAACCATTTTTCGTCCACGATGCCACTGTATGTGGGGATCGTGCTTATCAGATGTGGTCTTGCATAAATACAAAGGGGCAGATTTATGTTCCCTGGCGCATCCCTGCAAATCAACATGGATGCGCCAGGGAAGATGCATCACAAAAGTTTACCCTTGCGCCACAATAGATGCGCCGCATTTACAATGCAGCGCATCGTGGCGCAAGGATAAACAGATGCGTGACGCATCTGATGGCGGAAGGTTGGCGTATTGCTGGAGTTGCGTCGCAAGCACGACGCAGATCCAGCAAGGCTCGGGGGTGCCCTATGGTTACAATGTTGCGTCAATCCTTACACCTGCTTCAAGCAGGCGCAGGGTTTTGACGCAGCATGGCCGGAAAAGTGACTGAGTAAAATCTTGTAGATTTCACTCAGCCACTTTTCGGAGGCGTTCCTGCGCCGGAACGCCCCCCCCTGTGCAGGTACGCCCACATGTGGCGCAAGCTTTACAACGTGACGCATCTCCCTAGATGCGTCACGTTGTAAATGGGGCGCAACATGGCGCAGGGTTTTCGCCGCCGCTGCGTCACAAAAGTGACGCAACGGTGGCGTAAAAGTGG
This sequence comes from Triturus cristatus, assembly GCF_964204655.1. NCBI lineage: Eukaryota > Metazoa > Chordata > Amphibia > Caudata > Salamandridae > Triturus > Triturus cristatus. Next base: position 255,570,216 of record NC_140593.1, on the reverse strand, counting down.
CGCAAGTCCGTTATAAATCTGCCCCAAACTATTCAGCCTGAGCTGCCAGGCCACGCCCCCTGTGGGGAAAACAGGCAGCCCAAAACAGACATTGTGGTACATCGGCAGTGCTCGGCAACTGGAATCTTTTGGACAGCGAGCACATGACTCACGCCTAGGCATATTCATCGTACTAAAAGAATCACAATAAAATATAAAGCGATGAGAGAGAAGTGTTTACAAAAGTTTCAGGCATTGGCAACCAGTCGGTCGCTTTCAACGCAACCATATTTCACCAACTATCCCACTCCAGGTGGAGACCAGCCCAGCCCTATGCAAATCAGAATGGTTTGCACCGCAGTAGGGACTGCTTAGACCGCATGTCCACGCAGGTCTCCTCTGAGACAGAAAACAAACAAACCCAGACACAATTTGTCCTTGTTGGTTCTCTTCACTGAGATGCAGCTTGATTCTGCTGGCACAGTGAGCAGGAAACTAACTATTCCTCACATGCCTTTTCCTTTTTTAGGTCTCGCCTACGCAATGCGCATGCGCTACTTAGGAAAAAGACCTTTAGCCATCGAGTCGGTTTTGAGGCCAAAAACCTGCACGCGTTGGATTGCTTTCAATGGCAACGCGTGCACATTTGGCGATTACCTTGCGGGAGCGAGCAGCAGCGTTATATGTTAGCAATTATCGCGCCTTACTGCTCGCTCCCGCAAGGGAATCCAGCGCAGGCCCCCTCCCCCTGCTGCCACGCGCTTATTTTTGTTTAAGTTGTGCTCCATGCCAGTCTTCTCTTTCATAATTGCCTCGTGTCGCATGTATTATAAGATTTCAATTGACACCTTGGCTTTCCGAGGAGATATACACATGTGAGCTGGTAAAAATGAAACTGACGCCTCTTCTGCTTGACACAAGCTACGGAAGTACATGAATACATATCTTCCTCTGAGATGTAAAGATGCTCAAACGGTACTCTGCATGATACAGAGCAACGAACAGGAAAACTGAAGCGGACAGTCTGCTCCAGTGGCTTCTCAAGAGTGTCCACCTGTAAGTGCAGTGAACATTAAACAAGATCGCACAGTCACCTGTAGCTGTAGCCTGGAGGTGTTATTAAGCACCTGCTTCGCTCCGCCCTGCCTAAGCTAACAACCCTGTAGGTCGCAACAGCACTCTCGCCATGTCTTGCGAGATGAATAGCTTTTTTCATTCAGTAATCTGACAAGCAACTGTGGAAGTCAATGAAACAACATGAACAGTGCCCAATACAGGGCACACATGCCCATCACAGGATGACTACAACACTGATACTTACGGACACAGTTGCAATAAAGTGTTCCTAAGGAAACTAAGCAAGCCAGAGCTTTACGGCTTTTGAGACAAACCGCAGAAAGACAGTGAGGGAGCAAAGAACTGCCACAGAAACATTTCCATGTATCCACTTGCAGATGAAATAATACAAAGGCAGGCACATACGCCCAGAAGGGGTTAACAAGGATAAAAGTCAACACCCTGATTAATGGTACACTGTAGGGGTGCAACAAGGGACATCTCTAACAGGATTTCACAGGAATTGGTAATGGCTATTTGGAAACATAATGCACTGGGACGCTGTCACTTTACCGGCCCGACAGGCAGGGTTCACAAATGTGGACAGAAACAAAAAGTTTAACAAAGTTGGCCGATGGACATTGAACACGAATGGTCTGCTCTTTTCAGTTACTCGGAGAGCGCCACTGGGAATCTTAGTCATCCTAACCCATATCCATCATCCTCCACTGAGACTGAATTGTGCTCTGGATATATGGGGTGCGTTTCGTCACCAGTTGCTATGGAAGGTGGGATTGTGTCTTTACTTTGTCATCAGCCAGGGTTTATTGAGAAGGCTTTGGTGGTAGAGACACAATACTAAAGTTTCTCCTTCTCTTACATACACTTCAGTAGCTCCTGTTTCTGGAGATGCCTCAGTTCTGACCAGTGTGTTTCCTGTTATGGGCTTGAGTCTCTAAGGTCTTTCTGACAGCCAACAAAGCATTGACATTCTCTCCGAGCTTCCTGTATGCTTTCCATTGGAGGCTACAACTATAACAAGCATTGGCATAGCCAATAGGTCTCCCTTTGGGACCTTATAAGTATTTCATTATGCAGCACAATATCCTTGGTGCAACGTCAACTGTTGCATGGCTAAACACTTATAATGTCCCAAAGGCGAGACCTATTGGCTATGCCAATGCTTGGTTTTTTTTGTCAAAGGAAACCGAAAAGGTGATAGGTTAATATGATCCAGGTACCTACAATCAGAAAGGCTAGGCAGAGGAAGGTGTTTTTATTCCATAGTGCTAGTGTCCATGCTGCAAGGATGCGTCTGCCTGCATGTGCATTCAGGCATTCCCTGGAACTTGCTTGAACATCTGGATGCCTCACTGACATATTTTCAATACGCATTGTGAGATATTAGATTATTAACATTTGCACACAGCAATTTGCTCCAGTGTCAAAACTCAGTTCCACTGACAAGGCCTGGGCATAAATCTGGTTGTTACTGGCAGTGCTTTAAATGGGGGGAAAATAGTGCAAGTACTCATTTAAATATGGCGAGTGGGCGGGGCTTGGGGGAAGGGCTTAGGGCAAGACATGCCGATACTTATTGACTTTGATACTACTTGCACCACATACCAAAACACATGAGAAAGCAGGTTTGTTTACTCATTACACACAACGAATGCGAAATGCGGCAATATTTTAACATTTCCTTGTTTTGTAATATGTGCAACATCAATCCTGTTAATTGCTGTTGCTTGGCACAATTCTATATATTCTCGAGTGACACAGAAAGAAACAAGCTGACATGCACTCACAAAGCATTCCACACATTTCCTTTGATATAACATCCAAGAGTGTCTCTATTCTCTCCCCCTTTCTCCAGTTTTTGTCTCACACAAAAACAATCACAGGCAAGCACACAGGCAAGCAGACAAACACAAACAGACAGTTAACAAAAGGATCAGGTGGGATTAAAGCCATTTGAACCCGGTTACCTCCCACGGCTTTTTTAATTACGCTGTCACAGGCTGCCTCGATGTCTTTGTTTGCAACACAGCATGATGGTGAACACCCTGACGGTATGCAAATGAGCCCACGCTGAAATGTTCAGCTGGGATCAGCTCAGGTCTATGGAAGTGCATTGGCTATCAAAGAAAGGCTGCCAGCACCAGCGTTTCATGAGTACCGGTACTCTCCTCGGCAGTAGAGAAGTGCCGGTACTCAGAGTGATAAATCTAAGAAGTGCTGGTACTCAGTACCAGTGAGTACTGGCCCATGAAAGCACTGGTTACTGGACAAAGCAGAAAACTTTTCATTAGTGAAAAGCCGCAAAAACAAACACATTAACGTTAAGAAACAACAAAATTACATTCTGAAAATATTTTAGCAAAATGGAAAACGGCTTAATCGGGTAAAATGGCACCAAATGGTCACAACTGCAGATATGGCTTTCCGACGACTTCAGTCAAAAGAAGCAAGAAAATATGAAGTGCCAATGTAAGTTAATGGATGTGGGTGACTGGGACCAAAGTGGATTTTTAGGCCACCCGTGATGTGGGAGAGTTTGGTGAGTCTAGCAAGTGGCAAAGGTCAAATCTTTACCTTCATAAGTAATACTCCTTAAGTGTGGAAAGATAAGATGCTGTAGCTTCTAAGGCACCTTCAAAGTAAGATTCCTCAAATCCAGCTTCATGCTGACTTCAGTTTTGGTCCCAAGAGCTATGAATGGGACACATCTGCGTTCTGTGACTACCATAGTCATTTCACCACGGGGGTCATTTTGCTGCCTTGTCTTAGTCTTACGTTTTGCCTTTGGTCTTAGTCACCTGTTTGAAGCTTGAATCCTTGCTGTGGAGCAAAACAAGACTGAATCCTGTAGACAATTGGCGTCAATGTTGCCCGATATCTTCACGCCAATGTCAAACTAGAGACTTATTTTTTGCAAGCAAAAGTTTTGATTGGACCAATCCTGAAAATCTTGACTGCAAAATAGCATCCCTTTCCTTGGTGGCCTATGTACCTTATGCTGGTCCTCTGTAGGACCTTGTGGATGGCATGCTTGCCCAACAAGTAAGCAATAGCCTCAATTTCCTGGCCGAACACCTCCGGACATATTTTGAAATTCCCCACCTGTATGGTGGGGATCTCATTGCATTCTCAATGGATCTCAATACATCAGTGCTGTAGTTGAACAGAAGGTTTGCAGAGTGGGGACATTGATGTTTCCACCATGATTGGAAAGAAACAAAAAATATATAAATTACCCTTCAGTAACAGGAATTTTCTCCCTTTAAGCGGGGTAATTTCTCTGGTCTTCTGTTTAATTCCAGCAGGCTTTTCCTGGGTTTCCGTAAAGCAAAATAGTACATTGCAAGGACCTCCTTTAATAGAATAAACGCGATGTAGATTAAATGGTGTCCTTGTGAAATATGGGTTACTTGTCAGAGGTTTCTGATGAAAGAGTCAGATAATATTTATCCGCTGGACAGCTACACTTCACTCAGATCTAAATCAGGTGGGCAAGCAGCAAGCTTGGTCGGGTGGGAGCCCTGATAATTTATGGTGGGACACCTACTCCACCAAACTCCAAATCAGACTAAGTATCCCACTTTTCTGTTCATACTGAATAAACCTATTCCTGGTCACTGTTATAGCTTCCAGACTTTTAGTGGAGGTTCTTTAGGGCCATGCCTCACTCCAGCAAAGGCCCCAGCAAGATTAAGAGTAGACCACTCCCAACTACTTAGCTGTTTCCTCTACACACTGGAAGCCCTTCCTCAGTTTTTCTGTTCCTGAGGCTAACAGGAGGTCAGTCAGCTGACACTTTGAGAGTACTTCCAGTAACTGTCTGCACACAGGAGCATGTCCTCATCTCAGGATCATTCAGAACAAACTTCTTTCTTCTATCACTTAAATTGGTCTAGTTATGTAGTGGTCTACAATAACTAGTTAAAAAAAATACTAATGGATAGAGATAATAGACAACTCATTTTCAAATCACCCAAAAATTTAAACAAGCTAGAATATCAACTTTTTCAGCAGTTTCTGGTGGTGCTTCCTACAAATGATCAGTGTGTGATAAATCAAAATGCTAGGACACTATTCTTAGGGGGTCATTACGATAGCGGACAGATCACCACCCGATCTGCCCGCTAAACTCCTCTGCCCAAATGACTTTTCCCCCCGCCACATTACGATGGCGGGGGTACCACAGCGGACGGGAAGACCGTCCGCTGGTTTTCCGCAGGTAGGCAATCCACCCGATTGCCTACCGGGCGGAAAAGCCCAGGAATATGGTGGCGGTGCCTTGCAGGCACCGCCATCCATATTAGGATGATGGTGGGGAATTGCCTTTCGGAAGGTTTTTGGGGCCCGTTGCGGCCCCCCAGGTGCTCAGGGGAGTGGGGGTGCACAGGGGGGTACCTATGGTACCCCCCTGCATTGTCATGGACATGGTGGCAGGCACCTCATGGTGCCGGTCACCTTGTGCTTGACAATCCACACAGTACATTCCCAGCATTGTGGCGGGCAGTGCTGTGAGCACCGCCCGCCACAATGCTGGGAATGGAGGATGCCACCGCCACAGTGGCATCCTAATTGCAGGTGCGGGACCACCACACCACTTGCGGCCGGTCCCAGCACCGCCGCCCGCCATCCTAATGGGCCCCTTAGAGTCCTGACATACTAAACTCTACCCATGGGCTGACTTATTGAAATGAATGTACACCCCTGCCAAACCTTGTTTTTTGGCAACAGGTTCCCCTCCAATTGTAAAAATAGAAAGGATGTCTGGGAAAGCCCTAAGTTCAAAAGCCTTTCGCACACTAGACCCAGTTTAGTGCAAACGTGAAATGTTACAGGCCTCACTCTGGTCCTTTATGATGACATAAGTGTTCTTGTCCACTGCCCACTTCCACATTGCAGGATATGTGGGCAGTTATTACTCCTGAGTCTTTTGGCCTTCAAATCCTGGTCTTTTGTCTTTTGGAAGAAAGAGCAATAGAACTTTATCAATAGACCAAATATTTTGAGGGCAATAAATCCAACAGAGATTAATTTCTTCTAAATCTTCCAGGCAACTCAAAGTCGTTTTTTGGGAAATCACCATTATGTTACAATTAGCAAGAATACATCATCATCATTGACCTAGATTTTCAGAAAATGATCAAATTAAATGTTGAATAAACTCTATAATAGTTTCCTACTACAATTTATTAAAAAGCAACCTAATCCTACGTGAGCTTTTGCCTTAGGAAAAACCTAAAAAAACCACACTAGCATATGCAAAGAACATAAAAATGTTTAGCTAGGCCTTAAGGCCAAACTATTTTTAATATTTTGCATGTTCCACTTGTATATCAATCACCCAGCATTGCGGGTTACAAGGCACACTTAGGATTGATTACAATGAGTAAACGGAGAAGCTAGGTTCTGAAGATGACTGTTACTTCAGCATAACGTAGTATTCTTAAAGTGGTAAACCTTAGCACTTTCCTAAACCCAAACAGGGTTGGTGACGAGCTGCTCAATAGAGGGATGGTGTTTCAGATCCTAAATGTACAAATAAAAAATTACTGTGTTTTTTTTTGCACTTTTATGCGTCCAGTCTGAATGCGTTACAGGTGTGTCGAAAGAACTGGAGGTGGTGAGCTTGACAGCCAGCTAGACAAAGATGTTGGTTGATGCCTCCGGTTTCAAAGTTGATGCTGGAGTAGTATAATTTTGGCTTCATCCATCTACGTTTGGCAAGGCCACATATATTTGTATTTATTCTTGGCTTTATGTACTCGTGTGACAAAATAATACTAAAGAAATATGGTGCACTGAAGGTATAGAAATGCATCTATTGTGTGTTCTGATACATATGTGTGTGCATTTTAATGTTTTCCTTTTCAGAAACATCTGGACTGCTGATATTTATCTTTTATGATTGAAAGGTAGTGCACTAAAATGGATTTAATGCAGTGCATTCACCAGGTAATATTTCGAATGAGTCATATGTGCATTAATGCTGTCTTTATAAATTGTGACCAGTTGCTGTTTTTGCTTAATAAGTTCTATTGGTTATTGCGTCACATATAAGAGTACCGCACAATATAGCTTGATTCATTAATAAATATTTCATTTATTGGATTATATATAGGTTGTAGTAATAATATATTTTAAAGAGAAATGTTAAGTTAGCGTGATTGTGGGTCTTAAACTTACAATTGAGACTGTTAATACTAATGTGAACGTAGGTTTCTGCATGTTTTTTGTTTGCAAGTGCAGATCAAAGGCATTCTTTACTTAGTGAAAAGCTCATTGTATTTTAGAGAAAAAGGGGCGAGGAAGAGCTGGCAAGGTCAAATGATTTTAATGAAGAACAAAGGAAGTGTTACCAGTTGGTATTATCAGACAAATGGAGGAGCCAATGACACTTAGGAAGTGGAGACTGGAAGATGGAAGTAGTGTTCAAGGTGCCAAGTTCTTTTCTGGGAGCTGGAAATCTAATTATGATGTGTATGAGGTCATGTTTCTTGAATGTTCTTTGTGCATTTTAACTAGTGAACCTACCTTGGGTTTAGTCAGATTCCCTTGAGTTGGAGACGTACAGATCTCTCTTGAAATTTCGGATTGTGTGGCTGATATTCAGACAGAATATCTTCTTACACAAATATCGAGTTGGAAATATCGTGACACAGATATATCAAAAGCAAGAATATTGTGGTCAAGAATATTGAATTTAAGGGAAGAAATATAGTTCTCAAAAATATAAGAAGTCTTTAATATCATTTGCAAAGATATAGTTGTATAAAATATAAATTTTTTAATTAGTGTTCTGTATTTTAGTTTATATTTTAAATGTATTTTTTATAAGCATTGTTTATATTTTTAAATATGTGTTACATTTTTAGTAGTTATCAATATGATTATTTTTTATTTATTAATATGTATTTAATTGAGATTTTATAGTGCTAATTGTGGGAAGTAATTTATTTGTACTTAATTATTAATATGTTGTTAATTAATATTAACTAATTAATTGGTAACTAATTATGGTGATTGTGTTATATATTTTAGGTGCAGGTTGTGGGGTCTATAGGGGTACACAGTGTAGTCACTAACCCATGCCTTCAGTAAGACATGTTCAATCACTCACTTATACAGTCAGTCATGTACCTACTAAATAATCCCTTCAGGCACTTGTAAATGCCTTCATTCTTCAATACACCTTGGCATAGATATATATGAAAAATATTTAAACTTTACAGAAACATACATTCACTAGATGATGTCATCAGTGATGTCATTTGAGATGTCATCAGTGATGTCACTGACCATGTAATGAGTGATGTAATATGTGACATCATCAGCAGTACATTGCGGGCGCGCGAGTTATAGTTAGCTCAACAAACTAAAACAGGCAAATTTCTCTGGTTTTATATGAGTCAAATGTCCAACTAACTATAACGTCCTTAAAACCTATGGGTTTTTTTAAGTGAATTTCAAAGGTTTTTTAAATACTAATTCCTAATTATAACATCTATAAAACCTATGGTTTTTCAGTGAATTTTGAAGGTTTTTTAAATGTTCATTTCATAATTTAATGTTTATAAAACCTATATTTTTTCTATTTGTTTTTGTATTATTTTGGAACTCTATTATACTTCTTTTTTTTAACTTTAAAAATTAAGTAATGTTTTATAGCATCCCCCAAAAATATGTATATCTTTTTTTTTTTGGGAGAAAACTGCACTCCCATACCGGTAGTTTACCAAGTTCCATCACCACGCGAATCCTATCCGCCATATTTCTAAACTCATAAAGGATGCTCATTTTGTATCCAATGGATTTGTGGCACCGCGTCCTGCGTCACATCATATACGTATGAGTTCGTGCCAGCTGCTACATAGGTATCCGATGGGTACACAGTACCAAGCCACACGTTACGTCATGTACGTATGGGGTCGTGCCCGCTGCGCGTTGCGTATGCGACGAGTGCACGCTGCCAGGCCCTGTGTTACGTCATAGATGTATGGTGTCGCGCCGGGTATGCCATTCCCTCATTTTTTTAATGTCTCAAAACTATATCTAAATAACTTTAAACTGTATATGAGAACAAGCGATAATCTAAAATATTTTAAACATTTATATATTTCTAACTGTAATAAACTTATATTATGATAAATATATTTTCTCAAAATTTTGTAGGGTGCAGCCTCCTTGTGCCCTCGATGTGCGATTGCCATGTGACTTTAAAAAAAAGCATTTGATTAGTTCATAACATTTCCCATTGTAACAGTTGGAGGACCCCACCCATTTTAGTCATTCTCTCTACAGCGTTTAATGAGACACACCCCTTCTGCTTAGAGAGCTTTTTTGAAAAGTTTTTTTTGCTGTGTACACATATCTTCTACTACATACAACATGCAACGATCATCTTGATCAATATTCATGGTCTGTACATTAGCCTTCCACGTGTGATCGCCATGCATCTCAAACATTACATCAAAAATCAAATGTGTGTTACATGATGCCCCTGGTGTGTGTGTGTGCACATTATTGTGCTGCCTTTCAGCCTGGGTATTGCTGGCCTGAAGAGGTATCATCATCCACGGCCAGAGTGCACATCCTAGATCACATGTGACAAATAATAAACAGCAATGTGTACATTTGTATTGCTGTATTCTCTGCTGTCAGGCTTTACCAGTATAGCAGTGTGTCATATGTGAGACTTTTAGATTCTCGTTTGGCATGCATTGCTTGACTATAATGAACGTTATCACTATTTATGACGTAGCCTCTCTGCTGATCCTCCCTCTATCCGAGCACATTCACATATGTGCGCTTCGCGATAGCAACACTTTCAATAATACCGCACACCATTGACATGCGTGCCTGCGCATATCCACTAGCTTGACAAACGACATGTGATGGTGTCCATTCAATGTTTTTGGACAGCATCTCATTAGCGATAGTTGCCGCCCTCCCGGTACATGCTACATTAATGTAAATTGCGCATTCTGCGACGTCAAAACTGCAACAGAAACACACATAACTACACTTCCTGGCCAGACAGGAACTGAACAACGCCCGGGTCCCCGGGACTATTATTCACACCCCTACGCTCGCATGGTGTGCGCAAGCCCAGCCCACTTTGCGTACGTATAAATAGGATAACGATGACGCCACATGCCTTAGGTGATATGGCCGCATCCACCTCTCATATCACAATGTGCAATGAAAAAAGGGATCCATAAGGCGCACACCATTGTCGCAATCAACACTGCACCTGAATTGTGAACACTGCTGCCCGTCGTGTTTGGACACACAACAATGACAGCAGGTGAGCAGTGGGGCCTGGGTGTACAGGGGCTGCAATTGAGATCGATTCTGCGGGAGGGGTGGGGTGCATCAGCCTGGGTGCACAGGTACAAACAAGCGATATTGCCCTGCTTAATAATGTGTTCTCTGACCTCATTCAGTCACATCTCTGTCTCATTTTAAGGACCTGCTGGACCGTACTGTAGGCCTGAGCCAGCGGGCAGCGCTGCCCTACAGACACGAGGCGTTGGCTTTTGGGGCACTGTAGTGAGCTGATTACTAAGTGTACATGCACACAGGCTTGCGCCACTGGATTACACACGCACATTATACTTCTAGCATGCGCTCTGTTCCTTTGTATGTGAACGTTGGCATAACGTATTATTTAACCTTGTGTATTTTCGTGCACTCCAACTTCTCTTTGAACCATGATTACCACTAACAGTTCGAAGATCGTACTTCAAGAAGGAAGGATGCACTCAACTGGTGTTCTCTATTTACATTGAAAGAAACCTTCATTTACCTCAAGACGTTTCCAGCATTATATTTTTTCTCCCTTTTCAGACACTGGGTTAGTGGAGCCAAAATGAATGGAGCGGGTGGTCATCCCATGATGATGCCCTGGGCATTCTGACGCCTTCCGTGGTATCAAGAAACTGTCCCCAACCGGAGACCTGCTGGGCCACCCTGATAGTGGCACCCCGGAGTTGGAGCTCGCACCGGCACGTCCTTGGACACACTGGTTGTGACAGGTGAGCAGTTAAGCCTCGGCACGCAGGAGCTGCAATTGAGCACAGAGTGGAGAAAGGGGCTGGGGTGCAGCAGCCTGGGTGCACAGGTGCAGGTAAGCGATGTTCCCATAGATAATAATGTAATCTCTGGCCTCATTCATATCTCTGTTTCATTTTAAGGAATTGCTGGACCTCACTCTTTCTCATGGACCCCAGTGTCCCAGACACATGGGTGAGGGGAGGTGAACAGTGATGGCTGGGTGCAGTAGTCTAGCGCTCTGTCTCCTCCTCCCTCTTTCCTTTTCACTCTCCCTCCCCTTCTCCCTTCCACCCACCCGCTCACTGTCCCATTCTCACTTTCCTCCATTCATTCTCACTACCTTTCTTTTTCTCTTAGACATGGCACACATACTTATGTTTCTTTTTTGTCTTGCAGGTTTTGTACGCTGCTTCCAGAGGAGTCCCACTCACTTCTTTCATGTTTTACTTTTGTTCTAATAAAGTTACATTTCCATTTATTTGTGTTGTATTAATAAAAGTTATTTTTTTGACCAATATATAACTGAGTGTATGGGTCTTCTTTTTCTGACAACACTTGTCTGTAGTTTATTGTGAAAATTGGCGGTTGATAGTAGGTTATAAGGGAAATTTTGTTTAATGTTCCGGTGCACCTACCAAATATAAACCAACAGACTATTACATAAATGAAGCCTGGGTAATTGTACGGCAAGTGTTCTATGAGTGTATAACTTTATAACACCATGATTACTGCCCGTGTGATTTCAGAACCAATAGGGCACTGCCTAGGGCCTCTGAGGCTTCAAGGACTGGCGAGGCCCACCCTGCATATTTAAATAAAGCCCCGGAGGTTGCCAATCCCCGGTCTTGAGTTGGCCTCAAAGCCCCCCGAACCATTCGTAAACAATACTCGGGAAGGTGTAGATCCCCTAGTCGGCGAAACATCTCTGTGCCCACCCGTGCCTAATTTACATGTGAGATTAAGATCCCCAGTGCAGCAGAGACCCCACGAAATAATAATAGGATTAGCCCCGGAGCATTACCCACCAGTGTGCTCATTTACATGAACGGGTGAGACCCTGCTTCATTTTCTTTTTCTCAATTTTTACCATCCGGTTCCGCTTTATTGAAACGATCCGAGGTTTTCCTCCTCTCGCTTCAACGAGGCAAACAAGACTTTACTATCAAAGGGTGCAAGCAATGCTCCCGCCCTGTAATAGCAAACATAAATGTCACGCGATTGCACACCCGGGGACATTGTATGACCTGTGCCGCTCCATGGGACCATGATGCTCTGTTAAATGCATAACTACAGAATTAGTATAAACGCATACTAACACTACTTGCACACGTGTGGTACAGCAACCAGAGTGTAGTGAAGAGGCAGAGGAACCCAAAATCAAAAAATATAAATCCTACCAGAGGTAGGATCACATAGTTCGATCAGCCGATGACCCTGGGATGAGTAGAAACAGATTCACCAAGAAAACGGGTCTTCAGCACACGACCCTGGGATGAGTAGAAACAGATTCACCAAGAAAACAGGTCTTCAGCACAACGCAAGCAAGCTTAAAATCTTGGGGAGTGCTGTCTTCTTTTCACCTTCTCCCAATCGTCTCCAAATTATGGTAGTGAATAGGAAGACAGCAGTGGATCCGATAAGTAGATTTATTGCAGGAAAAGAAGACAGCTTAAACAGCCACCAACAGGACCAGACACCAAGACATGCGTCTGCTCCAGCACCGTGTACAAACTCCCCAAGATTCCCCTCATTACAGCCCTACATTCTAACATTCAATACTTACATTATAGTATAATTGCATACTAACATTGTACTATGACTTACATTGAAATAGTACACAGAGCGCATCACTTTACAGCAATGAGCTCACGGTTTAGTCCCCGGGTCTTCAGACCAGAAGGGGTGAGTAGTTCACTTCCCACTCCCTGTATAGTATAAACGTATACTAACACTCCTTACAGTTATACTACAGTGGCCAGTATGCTACAGCGCCCAGAGCCCATCACTTTACAACAATCAGCTCGGTTTCATCCTTGAGTCTTCACACCGGTAGGCGTAGTACTTCGCTTCCCACTTCCTGTATAGTATAAACGCACGGTAGAGCTCAGTAGTTCGCTTCCCACTCCCTGTATGGTATAAATGCTTACTAACACTACTTCCACAGGTATCCTACAAACACCAGAGCACATCACTTTACAGCAATGACCTCCCGGTTTAGGCTCTAGGTTTCATACCCGACTGTAGCACCATCTCATCTCATCACCATGTTACTCTGAGCAACAACGCACTTTCAGACCGGTAGGTGTGACTACTTGGCTTTGCACTCCCCCACAGAGGATACAGTGCTCCTATCCTCCTGTTTCCTACTCTTTTTGCCCTTTTTCCCTATTAGAACTGGGGTCACCAATTCTGACGTGGTAGCTTGGCGCGAGGTAGGAAGGCACCCGAAGGCAATGTGTAAAGCGGTTGTGCAGCACTCACTCCCCCAGACTCAGTAAAGCGCACACAATGAAGGACACCACACCAAGTTGATTGGCAAAATAAGATCCTTTATCTAATTCAAGTCATGGCGAAAAAATTCATTTCAGTAATAACGCAGATAATTTCAGGGCAACAATAAATTCATTCAAGTCAATGGAGCAGATCATCTCAGGACAAGAGTTAATTCATTCAAGCAAATATAGCATGAATAGAACATCAACACATGCCCCTGGTGGAGACACAATAAAGGCACCGTTCCTTAGAGGATATTGAGCCAGCTGTTATCACTTGTGCACATCTCCCATAGAGGGGGCAACACTTCCTAGGTGCAGGGGGAATGCCAGTACTACGACTTGACTTTTGCGGCCCAGTTTAATGTGAAAGGGGGTTGGCAGGGTCCAATTGCAGTTTACAACCCCCAGGCAGAGAGGCAATTGCAGATTGCATCTAGTGCATGGGGGCACCTGGGCAGGCCCCAGCTTCCCCGCACTCACCGCACTGTCGGTGGAAGTCGGAGGGGGTAGGCCCCACAACAGCATTGGTCCTGATGGAGGGAGGTCGCCCCCCGTCACCAGTCAGCTCCCTTGACCCTTGGGGCACGGACTGGTGAAGGAGGCCTCTCGGTCAGCAGTATTCTCTCTGGGGGGCCAGGTCGGGGCCAGTCTGGGCGCCGCTCTCCACCCACGCGGCCTTCGGCGAGGCCCGGCCAGGCTCCGGACTCCTTCCTCAGCTCCCGGTGCGGCAGCCAATGGGAGCATGGCGTTCCGGGGGCACGGCCTATGACGTGCCCTCAGCCTCCTCTAACGCCACGGCGGCCCTCCCCAGCCTACGGGGGCCGCAGAGGCGGACCGGACCTCTGGATCTTCATCGGTGGCAGTCCCGGGACCACGACGATGATTTCGGCCGCAACGCATCCTGCGACAACACGCCAAGCAGTCCCAGCACCACCCTAAGGTGCCCGGGCAGCGGTGGTGATCTTGGGCAGCCCACGCTCGATTCCTCAGCGTCGTGGGGAACAACACGGGCGCGCTAGCTCAGCGCTCACCAGGGGGGGGTGGATTAGGTCTGTTTAGCGCGCAGATGGCCCAGCACAATGGGGAGACCTTACTGGTGGCAATCAAGCGCTTAGGGGGTCACGGCAGGCAGGGGCCCAGCAGCAGTTCGTACCAGTCCTGGGCTGCGGCGGTGATCTGGGCGATATAGCGCTTGAATGAAACAGCGCTTGGCAGCATGGGCGGATTATTCCTCTGGGGCCACAGTTCCAGCAAAATAGCACGAGGGGGGGCACAGTTCTGGCAGTGCAGCGCTAGGTGGACTCAGTTCTGGCAGTACAGTGCTAGGTGGGCACAACGCTTTACCTGTAGATCCTCCAGTGGCTCACAACAAACAGCCCACGTCCTCAGTGCAGCGCTTATCTCGGGGGGGGGAGATGGCAGGTCTCAGTTGCAGGCTTTTGAGGGGGAGGAGGGGGTTGAGTTGGCAGGCATCAGAGGCAAGATGGTTCCCTGCAGCACACTGGAGTTGGTTCCCTGGGTTTCCCCCTCACTGGGCAAGATCAGCAGGCTGGCAGAGTCCCTCATCTAACTTGGGTACAACAGGGCCTAAGCTCAGTCAGTCCCAGTAGTGCAGGTTCCTCCCCTAGGCCCAACTGCCTCTACTCCGGCAAAGGTTCCCCCAGGTCCAGTGGTGCCCAAACGAACTAGTTTCCCTCCTTTCCTCCTATACCCCTAGGTCAGGTGACCCTCCTGTAAAGGTGGCAAAGCATCACCCCTCCCTGGGCTGGAAGGTTCCAGGAGCTTCCACATATCTGTCTATGGGACAAAAAGGCGGGACGGCAAGGATACAGTATCAAGATGTCCCAGTCTGCTCCTAACTACTAGCGCGTGTATGCAATGGCCACTCCGCAGTAGCAGGGGCCTGTGGCAGCCATGTTATTAGGAGAGAGCACCTGCACCTCAGCACTGTTTGGCAGTGGTAAGGCGCCCAGAGACCTAGGTCCAACAAAAAGATGGTGGCAAGAATGAGGCGACAAGGGCAAAAAAAACGGGGTAAGACCACCCCAGGGCTGACAGGTCTAACATTCCTCCTTACTCGCTTCAATGGAATCACAAAATGGCGGCCAACACTTCCTAGTTGCAACTGCTCGCAGTGCTCACAACCAATAAGCAGCAAGCTCGTGCTCGTAACGCCTCAGCCAATCAGATGGCAGAATTCCCAAACATCCATATCTGTAAATTTCGATATTTCTCCAAAACTACTGAATGGATTTACACCAAATAAATAAAGGCGTGCTTTCTAGACCAAGACCCTTCTCCCTGCCATATTTGGGGCAATTCTGTTCACCCATTCAACCTGTAGCCTTGTCTAAAGTTTCATATTGAAATTGACATAGAGAAAACACGTTTTGGGACCCCCCTTTTTTTCAACCCCCCCCTTGACAAATCATCCCCCAAACTTCCCACATAGGAGCTAATATGAACAAAGAATTAATTTGGAAAATTTCATGAAGATTCACGACGCCAAAGTTATAAGCAAAACAAAAAATGCTCTTCCTATGGAAACTTGGTCCTAGGTGTAATATATATATATATAGTAGCTAGTTATAGTTAGGACCTATTTTCCATAGGAAATCCGCAACATTCTATTTGGAATAACGTTGGCGTCGATTGATGAATCTTCGCGAAAGTTTCCAAACTTTTGGCCAGCTCCGGTCCGCTCCTATCCTTAAAATTTCACAGTGATTCGTCAAGCGGGGGCCGAGAAAAAAGGGGGGTCCCAAAACGTGTTTTCCCCATGCATTTTCCCATAGGACCTGTTGACGCAGCTACAGCCCAAAGTGCTGAACGGAATTACACCAGTCCTCAGTTCAGACTCGTGCCTTTTGCTTAAATGGTGTAAATCCGTTCAGTAGTTCTTGAGAAGATCAAAAGTAAAATCACATATATATCTGGGCAGAGCCTAACCACACATCTCATCGTCAGATCTGATTGGCTGTCAGCACATCATCCAAGAAGTGTTGGCAGCCATCTTGGGACCAATATACATGATAGCACCTCATTAAAAAGCATTGCAGTTAATGGAAGGTTTTAAGACTTTAGCGACATTATAAATCATTTGTTGATGGTACCATACTCATTTTAGGAATTGTGGTGTGTTCTAAGGTGATTTTAACATGTGAAAAAACCTTCTGCTGTGATATCATGAATCATCTTTGAGAGAAAACTATTTTCTCATGCTTTTCCCACAGAGGTTTGGAAGGTGATCTATAAGCTAAACTGAGAGCATATTTTCTGTAAATTCACATTATCTTTCTCAGTCATGTGAGAATGAAGTCTGACATTCTCAGTAAAACATGTACATCCAACAAGGGCAGAGACTGTCAGTTGATTCCTTTGTGTTTTACTGCAGCTTCCCAGAGTGTTCTAAAGAACAACTAGAGCGCTAACAGTCCTACTTATGACAAACGTATGGCACACCTGAAGCCATCTTGGTTGGAATAAAGTGGTAACTCTTAAAACATATAATTTAAAAAGGAACAAAATGAGGGGGTTCATTTTGCCACAGAAAGTATGATTAGTGCTGCAGAAAGAAAAATTAGGGAACATTTTGAGTGACTTCTATTTCATTAAAAAAATTCTGACATGCAGACTGAAACATGCACTTTCAATACCAGCAGCAGACTTCCCTGGTGAGCAGTAGCTTTACTACAGTGATCTAATGAGCAACTAGAGTGCTAACATTCAGAATTTATGGCAAATGTGTGACACATCTGAATGCCTTCTTGATGGAACCAAAGTAAAAAACTGAAAGTATTTCCTACTGAGGAGACAGCAGTAAAAGAGGAAATTAGGAAACTTCATAACAAATAAATCTCCCAAGATGGCCACCAGAGACAAAAGAGCCCAAATGTAGCCCAAATATCACCCAGATGTAGCCCAAGTATAGCCCAATGACATAATGTCCCAGAGTGTTCCAACGAACAACTAGAGCGCTAACAGTCTTACTTATGACAAAAGTATGGCACACCTGAAGCCATCTTGATTGGAATAAACTGGTAACACTTAAAACATTTAATTTAAAAAGGAACACAATGAGGGGGTTCATTTTGCCATAGAAATTATGATTAGTGCTGAAGAAAGAAAAATTAGGGCACATTTTGAGTGACTTCTCAAATCCTCTTCTCTTTCATTAAAACATTCTGATATACAGACTGAAACATGCACTTTTAATACCAGCAGCAGACTTCCGTGGTGAGCAGTAGCTTTACTACGGTGATCTAATGAGCAACTAGAGTGCTAACATTCAGAATTTATGCCAAATGTGTGACATATCTGAATATCTTCTTGATGGAATCAAAGTAAAAAACTGAAAGCATTTCCTACTGAGGAGACTGCAGTAAATGAGGAAATTAGGAAACTTCATAAGAAATAAATCTCCCAAGATGGCCACCAGAGACAAAGGAGCCCAAATGTAGCCCAAATATCACCCAGATGTAGTCCAAGTATAGCCCAATGACATAATGTCCCAGAGTGTTCTAACGAACAACTAGAGCGCTAACAGTCTTACTTATGACAAAAGTATGGCACACCTGATGCCATCTTGATTGGAATAAAGTGGTAACACTTAAAACATTTAATTTAAAAAGGAACAAAATGAGGGGGTTCATTTTGCCACAGAAAGTATGATTAGTGCTGCAGAAAGAAAAATTAGGGAACATTTTGAGTGACTTCTATTTCATTAAAAAAATTCTGACATGCAGACTGAAACATGCACTTTCAATACCAGCAGCAGACTTCCCTGGTGAGCAGTAGCTTTACTACAGTGATCTAATGAGCAACTAGAGTGCTAACATTCAGAATTTATGGCAAATGTGTGACACATCTGAATGCCTTCTTGATGGAACCAAAGTAAAAAACTGAAAGTATTTCCTACTGAGGAGACTGCAGTAAAAGAGGAAATTAGGAAACTTCATAACAAATAAATCTCCCAAGATGGCCACCAGAGACAAAAGAGCCCAAATGTAGCCCAAATATCACCCAGATGTAGCCCAAGTATAGCCCAATGACATAATGTCCCAGAGTGTTCCAACGAACAACTAGAGCGCTAACAGTCTTACTTATGACAAAAGTATGGCACACCTGAAGCCATCTTGATTGGAATAAACTGGTAACACTTAAAACATTTAATTTAAAAAGGAACACAATGAGGGGGTTCATTTTGCCATTGAAATTATGATTAGTGCTGAAGAAAGAAAAATTAGGGCACATTTTGAGTGACTTCTCAAATCCTCTTCTCTTTCATTAAAACATTCTGATATACAGACTGAAACATGCACTTTTAATACCAGCAGCAGACTTCCGTGGTGAGCAGTAGCTTTACTACGGTGATCTAATGAGCAACTAGAGTGCTAACATTCAGAATTTAAGCCAAATGTGTGACATATCTGAATATCTTCTTGATGGAATCAAAGTAAAAAACTGAAAGCATTTCCTACTGAGGAGACTGCAGTAAATGAGGAAATTAGGAAACTTCATAAGAAATAAATCTCCCAAGATGGCCACCAGAGACAAAGGAGCCCAAATGTAGCCCAAATATCACCCAGATGTAGTCCAAGTATAGCCCAATGACATAATGTCCCAGAGTGTTCTAACGAACAACTAGAGCGCTAACAGTCTTACTTATGACAAAAGTATGGCACACCTGAAGCCATCTTGATTGGAATAAAGTGGTAACACTTAAAACATTTAATTTAAAAAGGAACAAAATGAGGGGTTTCATTTTGCCACAGAAAGTATGATTAGTGCTGCAGAAAGAAAAATTAGGGAACATTTTGAGTGACTTCTATTTCATTAAAAAAATTCTGACATGCAGACTGAAACATGCACTTTCAATACCAGCAGCAGACTTCCCTGGTGAGCAGTAGCTTTACTACAGTGATCTAATGAGCAACTAGAGTGCTAACATTCAGAATTTATGGCAAATGTGTGACACATCTGAATGCCTTCTTGATGGAACCAAAGTAAAAAACTGAAAGTATTTCCTACTGAGGAGACTGCAGTAAATGAGGAAATTAGGAAACTTCATAACAAATAAATCTCCCAAGATGGCCACCAGAGACAAAAGAGCCCAAATGTAGCCCAAATATCACCCAGATGTAGCCCAAGTATAGCCCAATGACATAATGTCCCAGAGTGTTCCAACGAACAACTAGAGCGCTAACAGTCTTACTTATGACAAAAGTATGGCACACCTGAAGCCATCTTGATTGGAATAAACTGGTAACACTTAAAACATTTAATTTAAAAAGGAACACAATGAGGGGGTTCATTTTGCCATAGACATTATGATTAGTGCTGAAGAAAGAAAAATTAGGGCACATTTTGAGTGACTTCTCAAATCCTCTTCTATTTCATTAAAACATTCTGATATACAGACTGAAACATGCACTTTTAATACCAGCAGCAGACTTCCGTGGTGAGCAGTAGCTTTACTACGGTGATCTAATGAGCAACTAGAGTGCTAACATTCAGAATTTATGCCAAATGTGTGACATATCTGAATATCTTCTTGATGGAATCAAAGTAAAAAACTGAAAGCATTTCCTACTGAGGAGACTGCAGTAAATGAGGAAATTAGGAAACTTCATAAGAAATAAATCTCCCAAGATGGCCACCAGAGACAAAGGAGCCCAAATGTAGCCCAAATATCACCCAGATGTAGTCCAAGTATAGCCCAATGACATAATGTCCCAGAGTGTTCTAACGAACAACTAGAGCGCTAACAGTCTTACTAATGACAAAAGTATGGCACACCTGAAGCCATCTTGATTGGAATAAAGTGGTAACACTTAAAACATTTAATTTACAAAGGAACAAAATGAGGGGTTTCATTTTGCCATAGAAATTATGATTAGTTCTGCAGAAAGAAAAATTAGGGCACATTTTGACTTCTCAAATCCTCTTCTATTTCATAAACAAATTCTGACATGCAGACTGAAACATGCACTTTGAATACCAGCAGCAGAAATCCCTGGTGAGCAGTAGTTTTACTACAATGATCTAATGAGCAACTAGAGTGCTAACATTCAGAATTTATGGCAAATGTGTGATATAACAAATAAACTCCCAAGATGGCCACCAGAGACAAAAGAGCCCAAATACAGCACAAATATAACCCAGATGTAGCCCACATGTAGCCCAATGACAGAAGTGTGTAAAACACTTATTTTTTGTGTATTTGCAGTTTTATATAGTGCAGACTTGTCAGGTATTGGAGTGCTTTACATGAGCAATGGTTACATCACACAAGATCAAATTCATTTTGGTTATGGATATGGGGAGTTTACGTGTTTTGACCAGAATCACAGAATGTTGAGCTGAAGCAGAAACTCAAACCTGGTTCCCCAGTTGCAAAGTCTGCAGCTCTGGAAGTAACACCACATCCTCTCCCCTAGGTGCAACATTTAATCAAGTGGTCAACTGGATAAAAAAACATAAAGATTACAAATAATTTAAAAGTTCTTTGTCGCTATTTAAAAACTCAGAAAATATGTCCTCATTTTAGTTTTTTAGAGCACTAACCATACTTTTGATGCAAATAAGACCCTCTTATACATGTAATTTCGAAAGGAAATGCTCTAGGTATTACAGTTTTTATTACATCAAGATGACGTCAGGCGTTCCACACTTTTGTAATAAATATAGAATGTTAGCAATCTAGTTGTTCATTGGGATACTGTTGCGAGGCAGAGGCCAGGGGCACGGACTCTGAAAATTGAAGGCAGGTAGGAGAGTGCAGTGGCAACAATTTGACAACACTGGGCAGGCAGGAAGGGCAGTGACAGCACAACAGACTATGGAGGGCAGTGGAAAGGGGGGCAGGGGCAACAAACCAACAATACAGGACTGGCAAGAGAGGCTGTAGCAATATAATAGACCATTGTGGGCAGAAGGAACAGGCAGTGGTAGTACAAACATACATGCCAACAGACCCGTTTCAGCCAGGAAACGTCCAATGTTTTTAAGCTCAAATGGGCTTTATTTGATCTGTCTCCTGTCTACAATCTCTTCTTTTTCAATGTAACTCAAAGGGGAAAATCAATACCCCGTTTGTTTTTCAAAATCTCCCTCTTACCAAGTTCAAAATGTTTGCAAGTATGGTACATTGGATCATGGTAGGCAGGAGGAATTGGGGTAGGGATATGGACTCGGATAACAGAGGACAGGAGGGACATGGAAAGGTGCACCAAACTGACCCTACAGGTTAGGCATCAGGGTTTGCAGCAGCACAATACACCACACAGCGCATGCGGGACGGGAGTGCAGTACAACAATCCATAGAAAGCAATAGGGAGGGGACAGGACCATGCACATGGACAACAAAGAACAGAGGGGAAAGAGGCAATGGTAGCTAGCTGACCATAATGGACAGACAGGAGAGAAAGCTGCAGCATAACAGACCATAAAGGGCAGGAGGGATGGATCAGGGGCATTACAATGGAACAGACAAGCCAGGAGGGAGGGAATAGGGGTCTGCGCATGGAAACAGAGGGCTGGGGGCAAGGGGGCAGGGCAGGAGCAGCAAGATGACCCTGGAGGTCAGGCAGGATGGGCAATAGAAACAAGACACACCATGGAGAGCAACAATGAGACTATGATGGCATACACACAGACCATGGAGGGAAGGTGGGAGGGGCCATGGCAGCACAGAAGACCATGCATGGCAAGCAGGAGAGTTAGTGGCAGCACAATGGCTATGATGGGCAAGAAGGAGGGTGCAGGGGCATGCACAAAGGACCATGGAGGATAGAAAGGAGGGTCAGGACCTGGGCACAGACAAGAGAGTTCAGGGGTAGGGGCCTCACAACAGACTGCGCGGGGCAGGCAGGAGGAGCAGTTGCAGCACAACAGACCAGGGAGGGCAGAAGTGTGTGGCAGTAAAATGGACCATGGAGGACAGGAGGAAGGGGATAGGGGCATGGCATGTGGACAGGCAGGGTGGAGGTGGCAGGGACAGGTTACAGTCATCTGACAATGCTAGGCAGGTGGGAGGGGAGTGGCAGCTCAACAAAACATTCAGAGTAGATAGGAGTGGCAGGTTCATGGAACATGGTGGGCAAAAAGGATGGAGCAGGGGCATGCACAAAGACATCGGAGGGTAGGGGGAAGGAGAATAGGGGCAGCAAGCTAAGCACAGAGGCTAAGCAGAAGGTCAATGATGGGCCATAGAATTGGGCAATGGAGGGCAGGAGGAGTGGACTGGTACATCATGCTAAATGGAGGGCAGTGGCAGCACATCAGACCATACATGGCAGGAGGGAGGAGGCTAGTCCATGGATTCAGACAACAGAGGATAGTGATGAGGTGGATGGGGCAGCAAGCTAACTGTTCAGAGAAGGTGGGTATTAGGAACGTTATTGTTTTTAAAATGTGTGTCTGTGCAAACTACTTAAAATATGAACAAGTATGTAGCATAATCTCCCTTTTATTCAGGAAGAAGAGGACGTTTGTGACTGTGACTCCGGGCTCACTTGGCAGAAACACCCTCTGACCCTCCACCCCCCATCGCAAAATGTAATGCCTGTGAAAAGGATAGGTGGACGCAGTGTTATATAGAACATAGTCCTGAGAGCACGATTGAAAATGAAAACTAGATATAGTATATGGTATAAACTATGCACCAAAAAGTGTGATATAAGATGAACCGGGCGTGAAATATAATATGCAATACATTGTGCGCAATGACAGATTCATTGGAGAGCGCGAGATAGCACAGGCACTAGTGCGTGCTATGCGATATGCGCCTTGGAGTGTAATATGCACAGGGCAGTGTTGTGTAACCTAACTAGTCTCTAAATTTGTAATATAAAATATGTGCTGGGGAGTGTAACGTTGCATATGCACTGTGACAAAGATATGGATCCCAGATTGTAATATGTATGGCATAGCGCTGTGCGTTATAACATAGGCATCGAGGAAGGCACGTTAGATGGGGCAATATAACCCGTGTGAAGGCAAGTGTGGCATGACATATTCACGGGGTGGTGTTACAGTGCACATGGGCTAGAGAGTGTCATAGCATACACACTAGCTGGTGGAATACAACAAAGAGGTGTGAGGCACTCGGCGGTCACTGGTGGGTGTAACACAGCATTGGGCTCAGCCAGGAGCACGCTGTGACTCTCAAGTGAGGTTCGTTTTCTTTCCAGAGAGTAAAATAAAAAGTATTACACATCCTGCGGTGGATGTGTATTTTATTAACCGTGAGGGGGCTTTCTTGCATAGTTTGGTTGAATTTTTGTCGAATCCCCTTTGAATGGCTTGGTGTGCGTGTATATTAAATGTGCCCGTCAATAGCTACCCATGTTTGTATAAATAAACGACAAGGGTGTCTACTTGGAGAGTACCCACCGGCGGGGGCACCGGGATTAGGCACGGTAGGGCGTCAGACACGTCAGAGCTTCACTAGCGGTGTAAATACATTCCATGTGGATTCATTCTATGCATAGTCGCCTTTTAATGAATATCACGCAAATCGTCATGGTGATAGGTACGTACGGCTTGTCAAGCATGTCCTATGTGTTTCGATAAATATATTTTAAAAAATAATAATAAAAAACAAAGGCCGGCCCCAGGGGATGGGGTCCCCGGGGCCATAAGTGGCCTGAGGAGGGGGGCAACGCAGCCCCCTCCTAAAGAATTAAAAAGAAAAAAGGCCATGACCCGGGGGTTGGGGTCCCCGGGGCTGATTAAGGCCTTGGGAGGGCCAAATTAATTTTTGTCAACAAAAAAATTTAGGGTGCAGGCCCTGGGGGATGGGGTCCCCAGGGCCAGTAAATTGGAAAAAGAAGGGGGGCCACACAGCCCTCCTTCTTAAAAAAATAAAATAAATAAAAGACCGGAATCGTGCCGGAGGCCACGCCCCCTCCTTGC
This sequence comes from Triturus cristatus, assembly GCF_964204655.1. Lineage (NCBI taxonomy): Eukaryota > Metazoa > Chordata > Amphibia > Caudata > Salamandridae > Triturus > Triturus cristatus. The sequence goes on along the minus strand of NC_140593.1, from coordinate 255,545,698 downwards.
AGCACTTTGCAAACGCGCCCCCTGGCCAGTTGTAAGTTGGGGAATTAATTTCCCTTCAATACTGAGGGTCCCTGAGGGCCAACTAGCCCAACAGGTATCTCCAGTATGTGCCAGGGAGCTGCGTTGCAGACAGGTGTTCTGAGGCCACGCCCCTTTTTACACCTCTATGCAACGCAGCTCTGTGGCGCTTACTGGAGGTACCTAGTGGGCTAGTTTGACCCTAGGGACCCTTAGGATTCAAGGGGACTTAATCTCTCAACTTAGAACGGCCACAGGGCGCGTTTACACAGTGGTGAAAGGAGGGGACGGGGCCTGAGGTGACGTGTGCAAACACGCCCTGTGGCGCATTTTAAGTTGGGGAAATAATTCCCTTTCAATCCTGAGGGACCCTGGGGGCCAACTAGCCCACCAGGTGCTTCCAGTAAGTGCCACTGCTCTGCGTTGCAGAGTGGTGGTGTAGGCCGTGCCCCTTTTTACACCTCTCTGCAATGGCGCTTACTGGACGTACCTAGTGGGCTATTTTGCCCCTAGGGATCCTCAGGATTCAAGGGGACTTAATCTCCCAACTTAAAAAACGGCCACAGGGCTTGTTTACACAGTGGGGAAGGGAGGGGAAGGGGCCTGAGGTGACGTGTGCAAACATGCCCTATGGCGCGTTTTAAGTTGGGGAAATAATTCCCCTTCAATCCTGAAGGCCCCTGGGGGCTAACTAGCCCACCAGGTGCTTCCAGTAAGCGCCACTGAGTTGCGTTGCAGAGAGGTGGTCCAGGCCGTGCCACTTTTTACACCTCTCTGCAACGCAGCTCTGTTGCGCTTACTGGAGGTACCTAGTGGGCTAGTTGGACCCTAGGGATCCTCAGGTTCAAATGAACTTAATCTCCCAACTAAAAACGGCCAGAGGGCGTGTTTACACAGTGGTGAAGGGAGGGGATGGGGCCTGAGTTAACGTGTGCAAACAAACCCTGTGGCGCGTTTTAAGTTGGGGAAATAATTCCCCTTCAATCCTGAGGGACCCTGGGGCCCAACTAGCCCACCAGGTGCTTCCAGTTAGCGCCACTGTGCTGCGTTGCAGAGAGGTGGTCTAGGCCGTGCCCCTTTTTACATCTCTCTGCAACGCATCTCTGTGGCGCTTACTGGAGGTACCTAGTGGTCTAGTTGGACCCTAGGGACCCTCAGGTTTCAAGGGGACTTAATCTCCCAACTTAAAACGGCCACAGGACGTGTTTACACAGTGGGGAAGTGAGGGGACGGGGCCTGAGGTGACATGTGCAAACACGCCCTGTGGCACGTTTTAAGAGGTAGTTTTAATCCCCTGCCCTATTATATACTAGGGGCTTACAGAGGAGGTCATGCTGATCACAGGGGGACCCCAACGCATAGTGTTCCCTAGAGTATGTAGGTTTTTTCACTGTATTCTGAGTGTCTTTTAACATAGCACTGGCTCTAGGACTGGCTAGTCAGACTCAGTTACCACCAGTATCCGTCTGAAAAAGTTGAGGGTACAGGATGATTTTGCAACAAGGCTTCTTTCTGCTCTTCTGTTTGTTCTTTCTGCACGTTATCCTTCTTCCTGCGCTTTTCTTTGTCTTTGAGGACTTCTGTTGCTTCTTTCTGCATTTCTTTTTTTTCTTTCTGTGCCTTTTTTCTTCTTTCTTCACATGTCCTATCTATGTAGGCATAGTTAGAAATTAGCATTTTTAAAAAACCTTTGAAATTCACTGAAAAACCATAGGTTTCAGGCACGTTATAGATAGGAATTAGCATTTAAAAAACCTTAGAAATTCACTGAAAAAACCATATATGTATATATATATTCACGCTCCGTAGCCAGTCCCACCAGGTGAGCAGCACTCGAACACGCACTAAGGTGGCAAGCCTTTAATTCAGGGTACAAGCAGGTTCAGTTTGCAGTTTCAATCAAACAGCCAGAAAGCGTTTCGCCTGACGCGTTTCGAAAGTCAATCTTTCTTCTTCAGAGGCAGTCGCTGTAATGAATGTGTGCTCCGGTCTCCATGCTTAAATGCCAAAATCACGCCCCCAGATGGGCCGGCCAAATGACCCTCGGCATTATGGGTGATGGAGTCCCGGTCAATCAGACCTCAGATGGTGCTCTAATTTCTGTTAAAATATTTTCAGCCCACAGATGAGCCACCGCAAACAGTGCCTGCCATCAATCCCAAGCGCATGCTCCCACTTTACGGCTTGACAGATGCTCTGCCGTGTGGCCGCCTTGAAACTGCAAACTGAACCTGCTTGTACCCTGAATTAAAGGCTTGCCACCTTAGTGCGTGTTCGAGTGCTGCTCACCTGGTGGGACTGGCTACGGAGCGTGAATATTAGGCGGCGACCCAGCCGTCGAGCTTGCACCACCCCGTGAAGAGAGGTGGCCACACGGCAGAGCATCTGTCAAGCCGTAAAGTGGGAGCATGCGCTTGGGATTGATGGCAGGCACTGTTTGCGGTGGCTCATCTCTGGGCTGAAAATATTTTAACAGAAATTAGTGCACCATCTGAGGTCTGATTGACCGGGACTCCATCACCCATAATGCCGAGGGTCATTTGGCCGGCCCATCTGGGGGCGTGATTTTGGCATTTAAGCATGGAGACCGGAGCACACATTCATTACAGCGACTGCCTCTGAAGAAGAAAGATTGACTTTCGAAACGCGTCAGGCGAATCGCTTTCTGGCTGTTTGATTGAAACTTCAAACTGAACCTGCTTGTACCCTGAATTAAAGGCTTGCCACCTTAGTGCGTGTTCGAGTGCTGCTCACCTGGTGGGACTGTCTACGGAGCGTGAATGTATATATATATATATATACATATATATATATACATACACTAAGGACCAGGTGTGTTTCTATATATATATATATATATATATATGCCTCATGGATGTACCTCTTCTTGTGTGGAGTAGGATTGCCTTCATCAATTTAGCAGTGTTGGCGGTTGGCTCGGCATATGTACCACCAGTCATTTTGTGGATCTGTTCTCGACCGCATTTGTATTGGAGCAGCATGGGAGTGCTATGTAGCGGAGCTTCCAGCGAACACGCCGGGAAGAGGATTAAGATTGACAACTGTGGGGTTTTCAGATTGCAGAGCGGGGCGGTCTTGTTGCCTGCCAGTACGCATGTCTGTGTTCCGCGGTTAGAAATACCTTACCCAGGAGTCTGGCGTACTCTGGTGACTGGGCACTGTGAATGCCGAAGCAGAAACAGTGAGGTCGGTATGGCAATGTGTATTTATTACCATCGGTCTCCTCCGACCTTGCATGCGTGCCTGAGATTAAGTAACTTTGAATAACATTTTAGTGCTACATGCTTTCATGGACATTTGAGACATTAATCATCATTGCCAGTTTAGACTTTGGATCACGGCATCCAGACAGAATTATCGTCTTGCTGGTGGCACAACATCTGATATTTCAACCTACCACACGAACACTTGTTTACGGACTTTGTATTTGCAAGGCCAACAAAGGGGATTATGGGCTTTGCAGTCGCATTGGAATGAGTTAATTATCCAACGGGCCGGGGGCCGACACTGTGGTCGTTAGTGCATTGAGTACATGTAATTGGAGCCCGCGGACTTATTACTAGCCCAATATCTCTTTTACTTGTGTGTTTCGTTGTAGGATGTGCCTGCAGATTAGTCTATCAATACAATTGAAGTCTTTTTTGTATTTTGTAACTACAATTGTGCTCGTTTCAATAATGTGGCGATGTGATGTCTGCTATTTAGCGTGAACATTAGTTTTAGCACGTTCCATGTTTTATATACTGTATTTTTTATCTTACCGACTTAGTTTTGGTTGGGCCACAGCACTTTTGCTTAGTATTACGTTATGCCCATCCTCAAGGCAGAGAATACATGTATACTTTTCCTGTGCTGTTTTCCTTAATTGTGTATGTTCTATCTTTGGTGGATCAAACTGGTTGGGCACTATGTTGTTAGTTACATTTATTATATTTTAAAGCATTTTGCATTTTATAGATTTTTGCCATAATAAGCTTGTCTCAATAGGAATGTGTTTTTCACTGCGCAGTCCATTTTCTATGTTTACATATGCCTCAATGAGGAGGGAGGGCTATATAATCTTTGAAGTTCATGGCGCCAAGTAAATTGACAAAGCCTGCTGCACAGGCGAAACGCGTCTCTCTTTTAATGCGGGGACGCGGGAGACCTGAAGCTCACTAAATAAGCCTCATTCTTACCTGCCTCGTGTGCGTATCTCTTCTTGTGTGGAGTAGGATTGCCTTCTTCATATATATATATATATATATTCACTTAAAAAACCATAGGTTTCACACACATTATAGTTAGGAATTAGCATTTTAAAAACCTTGCAAATTCACTGAAAAAACCATAGGTTTCACACATGTTATAGTTAGCTGGACATTTCACTCGTAAAAACCATTGAAATTCCCCCGCACGGTGCGCGCCTATAGATATTTATGTACATTTAACTGCAATTTTCTCAGAAACTACTGAACAGATTGACACCATATATGCAAAAGGCACATCCCTGACCTGAGGACTACCTCTTTGCCAGATTTCAAGTAATTCTGTTCAGCCGTTCGGGCTGTACCTTCGACTAAAGGTCCTATGGGAAAATGCATGGGGAAAACATGTTTTGGGACCCCCTTTTTTCTCAGCCCCCGCTTGACGAATCACCCCGAGACTTTCAGGGTAGGAGCTGAGCGGAGCGCCCCATTAGTTTTGAAAATTTCGCAAGGATTCGTCAACCGGCGCTAAAGTTATTCAAAATAGAATTTTCAGATTTCCTATGGGAACTCGGTCCTAACTATAACTATCTACTGGCGACCGCCAGTAGATAATATATTCGCTCTTGATCACAGGCATTTATTCATAGTTCTGGCGGTACGGCAGAATCGTGAATATGCAAACCGCATTTTTCATTGAGTGGCCCACTGGAGGGCTTTTAAATAACTAAACACTGCAATGGTTTTGGCACACAACCCACTGCAGGGCAAAATGTATAATAATGGACTACGAACTCCAGCATGCCTTGGGAGAATATCACACTTGAGAGGCCCACTGGAGGGTAATTATGTAATTAGCATACAGTCGAGAGTGAAGTGCTGACGTGCTGCCAGAACTATGCATAAATGCCTGTGATCAAGAGCGATGAGGCTTGAAATGCGTAAGGCGAAGGAAATCTATCTTAAATGCTGAATGATGTTTGCTGAAAATAAAAGACTCTGCAGAGTTAGACTGCCTTGAGAGTGCGCTTTTAATGAAGGTTAAACTTCTATATCTATATCTATATCAATTATAATGTATGTGTGTTTAACATTTTGTAATTGCATTTATTTTATATTTGTTAAAATGTATATACATCTACTTATATTTTTTAATCAATTTTATTATGATGATATAAGCTCTATTTCGACAGAGATGTCATTAAAGCTACGATTACAATAAAACACATTGCTGTTCATTAAAAACTAAAAAAAATATAGCAGTGTACAGATTTACAGCATCGTTGGTTTGTGTAGAAGTTACTGCAACATAATGATCAATTAAACTTGTAGTACTATGATGCAAGTGTCATGTCCAAGAAGTTAAAAAGATTAAAACTTAGAAACAGGGAAGCAATTAATATATACACAGTTTGGTTCAAGTTATTTAGTGCACATCGTCATTAAAAACTAAGATAAAATCATGTAATACTTCGTTTTTTTGCAATGAATTATAAAAAGAATTCAGAAGGCCATTCAGTTTTCCTTGGCTAACGGTGAAGGTTTTAATGAGTAAAGTGCTTTTGCATAGTAGATCTAGCGGCTTATATAATATGGCTTTGAGGTCCCCGCTAATCTGCTTTCAATTAAGGTTTCGTCTTTCTCGTGAGCACCTTACACCGTGTGAGCCATGCTTGTCGCAAAACTTTTGCTACACAGCATGCATAAAACGGCCTGGGATCAGACCTAAGAATGCATAATGCTGTATAGTGATCTTGTGTGCCCAGTTGTCGACAAAGCGGTTTCAGCCATTTTGCCCGTGATGATTTATACGGCGAGAAAGCAAACATTAAATGGGCAATACTTTCAATCGGAGCCTTGCAACATGGGCAATTTTTCTCCTTGCTTTGGCCCCACTTTGTTGTCGCCTCACGGACTGGATATAGAGTGTTCTATCTCTTGGTACTTTAATTGTGTCGAGGAAGGGCTCAAAGAATCTGGTTTGCTTATGAGAATAGAATTCTAGTGTTAATTTGCCCACATTAGGATTACGGTTCTCTCTTTGATCCACCCATTCCCAGTATAGGCATTTGAGTTCTTCTCTCCTCTGGGGTTCCTGACTAGCCCAACAGCCCTGGAGACCTATAGCTATCAGCGTTCTTTTGATGTTAACAATCTAGCCTATTTTCGCGCCAGTATCTACGCTGATAATCTCAGTCATAACTTCTGCATAGGAAGAAAGCTCCAGGGTTCGCCTAATCCGAGCCCAGAAGAGTACAGGACGCAACCTTGCTATGTCACCCAGTGATCGCCTACCCATATCTAACAATAGAGGGGCAAGGGGGACATATTTGGGTGCCATAACCAAGTCTCTTATTATTATTTTCAATGTGTAGTGGAGGTAGATACTTTATCCCCAAACTGTCTTACTTTAAACATTGGGGGACACCTCCAACCCAGACGTGCATATGTGTGACATTAAGTAAATATATTTGTTTACATCAATGACTAACATGACAATGTACACGGTGTGCAAACGTTCCATTTAATTTTAGCATATTTCACCTGGTAGTTCAAATCATAGAAAAACCTCTACTTCTAATAGATCAATAGTTATTCCCTGATTGTGTGTACTTTACAAAGATAAAATTTGTATTAATTCCCCATTCATAATGCTGCTGACACATACCCTATGTAACCGATTTGTTTTAGGAATATGTTGAATGTTAAACATAACTAGTGGTTGTGTCCCCTTTAAAATCGACATTTGTTTTTAATTGGTGGTGGTGAGAGGGAGGGATTTTCTCTTTAAATTGACACCCTGCACTTTACTCTGTGACCCAGAAGAAGGCGCAAGCCGAAACGCGTAGGTCATTTCTTTGTCTGTATGCACCCCTGCACTTTGCTGGTTATGGCCCCGTGATGAATGGAGGCTAACTTAACTGAGTTACCTCACAAGAAGGATTGTTGGTGCAGTTTTTCTGCTCGCCCTCGAGACCCGTGGAGTATTGGAGGGCGGAGTGAAGGTGTAAAGGAAATAATATATATACATATATATATATATATATATATATATATATATATATATATATATATATATATATATATATATATATATATATATATATATATATATATATTATATATATATATCTATATATATATATATTCACAGAAAAAACCATAGGTTTCAGGCACGTTATAGTTTGGAATTAGCATTTAAAAAACCTCAGAAATTCACTGAAAAAACCATAGGTTTCAGGAGTGTTATAGTTAGCTGGACTTTCCACTTGTACAAAACCATTGAAATTCCCCCGTTATAGTTAGTTCAGCTAACTATAACTCGCGCGCCCGCAATGCACTGCTGATGACGTCATATATTACATCACTCATGACATGGTCAGTGACATCACTTATGACATCACTGATGACATCTAAAATGACATCACTGATGACATCATCCAGTGAATGTGTGTTTTTCTGAAAATTAAATATGTTTTATATATGTATATCTCAAGGTCGATGGAAGAATAAATGGGTATATAAGTGTCTAAATGGATGATTTGTTTTTGAAAAATTGATTGTGTAACTGACTGATTAAGTGTATCATAGTGAATACATGGCTTAGTGAGTAATGTTTAAATATGTAAATATCTGTATCAGTCTCTCACTTTGTGTATGTGGCTGCATGGGTTGGTGAGTAGCTACATGGGTGTCTATATAGGTTATTAGTTGGTTTTTTGAGTATCAGTCTGAGTGTCTGCATGGTTCGGTGGGGGGTATTACGTAGTGCATAGGTGCATGAATGAGTGACTCACTCTTTGTATGTGTTGAAGACAGCATGTGTGCAGGACTGTATGGGTGGATAAGTGTGTGTATGGGTGTGTTAGTGAGTGAATGACTGTCTCAATAGTGTCTTTATGAGTAACTACATATGTTTTAAACTAGTATATGTGACTATTGGTGTATATAAGTGAGTATATGTGAGAGTGAGAGATTGAAAGAGTTCCTGTATGAATAAGTATGTGTTTCTATAAGTGATTGTTTAAAAGACTAAGTATGTGTAAGTTTCCGTAGAAGTAAGTGTGGTGGTGTGTGTATAACTGTATATGCAAATAAATGTATGTTTGATTCTTTATTAGCATGAGTGACTATGTGTGTGAGTAACTCTATGGATGAGTGGCATTGTGTAACAGGATGTATAGGTGTATGAGTACATATGATGAGTGAATACATGTATGAGTGACTGTATAGGACTGTTGGTGAATGAGTGGATGTGTATGTGGATCTTAGAATTACTGAAGAGGTTGTTGTAACTGGTATTGGCATGTCCATTGTTTTGAAAAGTTTAGTCTCTATTTTTGAATGTGTGTATCAAAGGTTATATTAGGGTGAGAGGAGGTCTGCCACTCTATCACAAGGATGATGTCATCAGTGATGTCATCAGTGATGTCATTTGAGATGTCATCAGTGATGTCATGAGTGATGTCACTGACCATGTCATGAGTGATGTAATATGTGACGTCATCAGTAGTGCATTGCGGGCGCGCGAGTTATAGTTAGCTGAACTAACTATAACGGGGGAATTTCAATGGTTTTGTACAAGTGAAAAGTCCAGCTAACTATAACACCCCTGAAACCTATGGTTTTTTCAGTGAATTTCTGAGGTTTTTAAATGCTAATTCCTAACTATAACGTGCCTGAAACCTATGGTTTTTTCTGTGAATTTCAAAGGTTTTTTAAATGCTAATTTCTAACTATGCCTACAGAGATAGGACATGTGAAGAAAGAAGAAAAAATGCACAGAATGAAAAAAAAGAAGTGCAGAAAGAAGCAACAGAAGTCCTCAAAGACGAAGAAAAGTGCAGGAAGAAGGATAACGTGCAGAAAGAACAAAAAGAAGAGCAGAAAGAAGCCTTGTTGCAAAATCATCCTGTACCCTCAACTTTTTCAGACGGATACTGGTGGTAACTGAGTCTGACTAACCAGTCCTAGAGCCAGTGCTATGTTAAAAGACACTTAGAATACAGTGAAAACACCTACATACACTAGGGAACATTATGCGTTGGGGTCCCCCTGTGATTAGCATGACCTCCTCTGTAAGCCCCTAGTATATAATAGGGCAGGGGGATTAAAACTACCTCTTAAAACAGGCCACAGGGCGTTTTTGCACACGTTAACTCAGGCCCCGTTCCCTCCCTTCACCACTGTGTAAACACGCCCTGTGTCCGTTTTTAGTTGGGAGATTAAGTTCATTTGAATCCTGAGGGTCCCTAGGGTCCAACTAGCCCACTAGGTACCTCCAGTAAGTGCCACAGAGCTGCGTTGCAGAGAGGTGTAAAAAGTGGCACGGCCTGGACCACCTCTCTGCAATGCAGCTCAGTGGCGCTTACTGGAAGCACTTGGTGGGCTAGTTAGCCCCCAGGGGCCCTCAGTATTGAAGGAAAATTATATCCCCAATTTAAAACGTGCCGTAGTGCGTGTTTGCACACGTCACCTCAGGCCCCGTCCCCTCCCTTCACCACTGTGTAAACGCGCCCTGTGGCTGTTCTAAGTTGAGAGATTAAATCCCCTTGAATCCTAAGGGTCCCTAGGGTCAAACTAGACCACTAGGTACCTCCAGTAAGCGCCACAGAGCTGCGTTGCAGAGAGGTGTAAAAAGGGGCTTGGCCTCAGAACACCTGTCTGCAGCGCAGCTCCCTGGTGCATACTGGAGATGCCTGTTGGGCTAGTTGGCCCTCAGGGACCCTCAGTATTGAAGAGGAATTAATTCCCCAACTTACAACTCGCCAGGTGGCGCGTTTGCAGAGTGCTGCAAGAAGAGGGGCGTGGCCTCCGGCACGATGCCAGTCTTCTATTTATTTAAATTTTTTAAGAAGGGGGGCTGTGTGGTTCCCCTTCTTATTCTAATGTATTGGCCCTGATGACCCCATCCCCCAGGGCCTGTCTCCTAATTACATTTTTTTGACCCCAATCCCCAGGGCCGGCCACTGTTTTTTATTATTTTTAAAAAATATATATTTATAGACACACCTAGGACATGCTGGACAAACCGTACGTACCGATCGCCATGACGATTTGCGTGATATTCATTAAAAGGCGACTATGCATACAATGAATCCACATGGAATGTATTTACACCACTAGTGAAGCTCTGACATGTCTGATGCCCTACCGTGCCTAATCCCGGTAGACACCCTTGTCATTTATTTATACAAACATGGGTAGCTATTGACGGGCACATTTAATACACATGCACACCAAGCCATTCAAAGGGGATTCGACAAAAATTCGACCAAAACTATGCAAGAAACCCCCCTCATGGTTAATAAAACACACATCCACTGCCGGATGTGTAATACTTTTTATTTTACTCTCTGGAAAGGGGACGAACATCACTTGAGAGTCACAGCGCGCTCCTGGCAGAGCCCAATGCTGTGTTACACCCACCATTGCCTGCTGAGTGCCATGTATTCCACTAGCTAGTGCATATGCTATGACACTCTCTAGCCCATGTGCACTGTAACACCACCCCGTGAATATGTCATGCCACACTTGTCTTCGCACGGGTTATATTGCCCCATCTAACGTGCCTTCCTCGATGCCTATGTTATAACGCACAGTGCTATGCCATACATATTACAATCTGGGATCCATATCTTTGTCACAGTGCATATGCAACGTTACACTCCCCAGCACATATTTTATATTACAACTTTAGAGACTAGTTAGGTTACACAACACTGCCCTGTGCATATTACACTCCAAGGCGCATATCGCATAGCACGCGCTAGTGCCTGTGCTATCTCGCGCTCTCCAATGAATCTGTCATTGCACACAATGTATTGCATATTATATTTCACGCCCGGTTCATCTTATATCACACTTTTTGGTGCATAGTTTATACCATACACTATATCTAGTTTTCATTTTCAATCGTGCTCTCAGGACTATGTTCTATATAACACTGTGTTCACCTACCCTTTTCACAGGCATTACATTTTGCGATAGGGGGTGGAGGGTCAGGGGGTGTTTCTGCCAAGTGAGCCCGGAGTCACAGTCACAAACGTCCTCTTCTTCCTGAATAAAAGTGAGATTATGCTGCATACTTGTTCATATTTTAAGTAGTTCGTACAAACACACGTTTTAAAAACAATAAAGTTCCTAATACCCGCCTTCTCTGAACAGTTAGCTTGCTGCCCCATCCCCCTCCTCCCTATCCTCTGTTGTGTGAATCCATGGACTAGCCTCCTCCCTCCTGCCATGCATGGTCTGATGTGCTGCCACTGCCCTCAATTTAGTATGATGTACCAGTCCACTCCTCCTGCCCTCCATTGCCCAATTCTATGCCCCATCATTGACCTCCTGCTTAAACTCTGTGCTTAGCTTGCTGCCCCTATTCTCCTTCCCCCTGCCCTCCGATGTCTTTGTGCATGCCCCTGCTCCATCCTTTTTGCCCACCATGTTCCATGGACCTGCCACTCCTATCTACTCTGAGTGTTCTGTTGAGCTGCCACTCCCCTCCCACCTGCCTAGCATTGTCAGATGACTGTAACCTGTCCCTGCCACCTCCACCCTGCCTGTCCACATGCCATGCCCCTATCCTCTTCCTCCTGTCCTACATGGTCCATTGTACTGCCACACCCTTCTGCCCTACCTGGTCTGTTGTGCTGCAACTGCTCCTCCTGCCTGCCCCGTGCGGTCTGTTGTGAGGCCCCTTCCCCTGAACTTTCTTGTCTGTGCACAGGTCCTGACCCTCCCTTCTATCCTCCATCGTCCTTTGTGCATGCCCCTGCACCCTCCTTCTTGCCCATCATAGCCATTGTGCTACCACTAACCCTCCCACTTGCCATGCATGGTCTTCTGTGCTGCCATGGCCCCTCCCACCTTCCCTGTGTGGTCAGTTAGCTGCCCCTGAACCCCTCCCACCTTCCCTCCATGGTCTGTGTGTATGCCATCACAGTCTCACTGTTGCTCTTCATGGTGTGTCTTGCTTCTAGTGCCCATCCTGCCTGACCTCCATGGCTATCATGCTGCTCCTGCCCTGACCCCTTGCCCCCAGCCCTCTGTTTATATGTGCAGAACCCTACTCCCTCCCTCCTGGCTTGTCTGTTCCATTATAATGCCCCTGATCCATCCCTCCTGCCCTTTATGGTCTGTTATGCTGCAGCTTTCTCTCCTGTCTGTCCATTATGGTCCTGCCTCTTGCCCCTCTGTTCTCTGTTGTCCATGTGCATGGTCCTGTCCCCTCCCTCTTGCTTTCTATGGATTGTTGTGCTGCACTCCCGTCCCGCATGCCCTGTGTGGTGTATTGTGCTGCTGCCAACCCTGATGCCTGCCCTGCAGGGTCAGTTGGGTGCACCTCTCCATGTCCCTCCTGTCCTCTGTTATCCAAGTCCATGTCCCTACCCCATTTCCTTCCATGATCCAATGTACCAAACTTGCGAACATTTTGAACTTGGTAAGAGGGAGATTTTGAAAAAAAACTGGGGTATTGATTTTCCCCTTTGAGTTACATTGAAAAAGAGGAGATTGTAGACAGGAGACAGATAAAATAAAGCCCATTTGAGCTTAAAAACATTGGACGTTTCCTGGCTGAATCGGGTCTGTTGGCATGTATGGTTGTACTACCATTGCCTCTTCCTTCTGCCCACAATGGTCTATTACATTGCCACAGCCTCTCTTGCAAGTCCTGTATTGTTGGTTTGTTGCCCCTGCCCCCCTTTCCACTGCCCTCCATAGTCTGTTGTGCTGCCACGGCCCTTCCTGCCTGCTCAGTGTGGTTAAATTGTTGCCTTTGCACCCTCCTACCTGCCTTCAATTTTCAGAGTCCGTGCCCCTGGCCTCTGCCTCTCAACAGTATCCTAATGAACAACTAGATTGCTAACATTCTATATTTATTACAAAAGTGTGGAACGCCTGACGTCATCTTGATGTAATCAAAACTGTAATACCTAGAGCATTTCCTTTAGAAATTACATATATGAGAGGGGCTTATTGGCATCAGAATTATGGTTAGTGCTCCAAAAGACTAAAATAAGGACATATTTTCTGAGTTTTCAAATAGCGACAAAGCACTTTTAAATTATTTGTTACCTTTATGTATTTTTATCCAGTTGACCACTTGATTAAATGTTGCACTTAGGGGAGAGGATGTGGTGTTACTTCCAGAACTGCAGACTTTGCAACTGGGGAACCAGGTTGGAGTTTCTGCTTCAGCTCGACATTCTGTGATTCTGGTCAAATCACTTAGTCTCCCCATGTCTACAACCAACATGAATTTGTTCTTGTGTGATGTAACCAATGCTCATGTAAAGCACTCCAATACCTGACAAGTCTGCACTATATAACACTGCAAAAACACAAAATAATAAGTGTTTTGCACACTTCTGTCATTGGGCTATATTTGGGCTACATCTGGGTGATTTTGGGCTACATTTGGGCTCTTTTGTCTCCGGTGGCCATCTTGGGAGATTTATTTGTTATGAAGTGTCCTAATTTCCTCATGTACTGCAGTCTCCTCAGTAGGAAATGCTTTCAGTTTTTTACTTTGATTCCATCATGAAGGTATTCAGATATGTCACACATTTGCCATAAATTCTGAATGTTAGCACTCTAGTTGCTCATTAGATCACTGTAGTAAATCTACGGGTTACCATGGAAGTCTGCTCCTGGTATTAAAAGTGCATGTTTCAGTCTGCATGTCAGAATTTTTAATGAAATAGAAGAGGATTTGAGAAGTCACTCAAAATGTGCCCTCATTTTCTTTCTTCAGCATTAATCATAATTTCTATGGCAAAATGAACCCCCTCATTGTGTTCCTTTTTAAATTAAATGTTTTAAGTGTTACCAGTTTATTCCAATCAAGATGGCTTCAGGTGTGCCATACGTTTGTCATAATGAAGACAGTTAGCGCTCTAGTTGTTTTTAAGAACACTCTGGGACATTCTGTCATTGGGCTATACTTGGGCTACATCTGGGTGATATTTGGGCTACATTTGGGCTCTTTTGTCTCTGGTGGCCATCTTGGCAGACTTATTTGTTATGAAGTTTCCTAATTTCCTCATTTACTGCAGTCTCCTCAGTAGGAAATACTTTCAGTTTTTTACTTTGATTCCAAAGGCATTCAGATGTGTCACACATTTTCCATAAATTCAGAATGTTAGCACTCTTTTTGCTCATTAGATCACTGTAGTAAAGCTACTGCTCACCAGGGAAAACTGCTGCTGGTATTAAAAGTGCATGTTTCAGTCTGCATGTCAGAATTTTTTAATGAAATAGAAGAGGATTTGAGAAGTCACTCAAAATGAGCCCTAATTTTTCTTTCTGCAGCACTAATCATACTTTTTATGGAATAATGAGCCCCCTCACTTTGTTCCTTTTTAAATTAAATGTTTTAAGTGTTACCAGTTTATTCCAATCAAGATGGCTTCAGGTGTGCCATACTTTTGTCATAATGAAGACAGTTAGCGCTCTAGTTGTTTTTAAGAACACTCTGGGACATTCTGTCATTGGGCTATACTTGGGCTACATCTGGGTGATATTTGGGCTACATTTGGGCTCTTTTGTCTCTGGTGGCCATCTTGGGAGACTTATTTGTTATGAAGTTTCCTAATTTCCTCATTTACTGCAGTCTCCTCAGTAGGAAATACTTTCAGTTTTTTACTTTGATTCCAAAGGCATTCAGATGTGTCACACATTTGCCATAAATTCAGAATGTTAGCACTCTTTTTGCTCATTAGATCACTGTAGTAAAGCTACTGCTCACCAGGGAAAACTGCTGCTGGTATTAAAAGTGCATGTTTCAGTCTGCATGTCAGAATTTTTTAATGAAATAGAAGAGGATTTGAGAAGTCACTCAAAATGAGCCCTAATTTTTCTTTCTGCAGCACTAATCATACTTTTTATGGAAAAATGAGCCCCCTCATTTTGTTCCTTTTTAAATTAAATGTTTTAAGAGTTACCACTTTAATCCAAGCAAGATGGCTTCAGGTGTGCCATACGTTTATCATAAATAGGACTGTTAGCGCTCTAGTTGGCTGTTCAAAACATGGGTGGGCAGCATCCTGGCTTAACAGCGGCACCTGAGGAAGGCAGATATAGCCGAAATGCATCGTGCCTGACAACTGTTTTAATAAAGGGCTTCCAACTACACTTTCCCCGTGTGGCCTCTTTTCCTGTCAGCAATGGAGGAGTTTTGGTGTATCTATATATATATATATATATATATATATATATATTCACTGAAAAAACCATAGGTTTCAGGGGTGTTATAGTTAGCTGGACTTTTCACTTGTACAAAACCATTGAAATTCCTCCGTTATAGTTAGTTCAGCTAACTATAACTCGCGCGCCCGCAATGCACTGCTGATGACGTCACATATTACATCACTCATGACATGGTCAGTGACATCACTCATGACATCACTGATGACATCTCAAATGACATCACTGATGACATCACTGATGACATCATCCAGTGAATGTGTGTTATTCTGAAAATTAAATATGTTTTATATATGTATATCTCAAGGTCGATGGAAGAATAAATGGGTATATAAGTGTCTAAATGGATGATTTGTTTTTGAAAAATTGATTGTGTAACTGACTGATTAAGTGTATCATAGTGAATACATGGCTTAGTGAGTAATGTTTAAATATGTAAATATCTGTATCAGTCTCTCACTTTGTGTATAAGTGGCTGCATGGGTTGGTGAGTAGCTACATGGGTGTCTATATAGGTTATTAGTTGGTTTTTTGAGTATCAGTCTGAGTGTCTGCATGGTTCGGTGGGGGGTATTACGTAGTGCATAGGTGCATGAATGAGTGACTCACTGTTTGTATGTGTTGAACACAGTATGTGTGCAGGACTGTATGGGTGGATGAGTGTGTGTATGGGTGTGTTAGTGAGTGAATGACTGTCTCAATAGTGTCTTTATGAGTAACTACATATGTTTTAAACTAGTATATGTGACTATTGGTGTATATATGTGAGTATATGTGAGAGTGAGAGATTGAAAGAGTTCCTGTATGAATAAGTATGTGTTTCTATAAGTGATTGTTTAAAAGACTAAGTATGTGTAAGTTTCCGTAGAAGTAAGTGTGGTGGTGTGTGTATAACTGTATATGCAAGTAAATGTATGTTTGATTCTTTATTAGCATGAGTGACTATGTGTGTGAGTAACTCTATGGATGAGTGGCATTGTGTAACAGGATGTATAGGTGTATGAGTACATATGATGAGTGAGTACATGTATGAGTGACTGTATTGGACTGTTGGTGAATGAGTGGATGTGGATGTGGATCTTAGAATTACTGAAGAGGTTGTTGTAACTGGTATTGGTATGTCCATTGTTTTGAAAATGTTAGTCTCTATTTTTGAATGTGTGTATCAAAGGTTATATTAGGGTGAGAGGAGGTCTGCCACTCTATCACAAGGATGATGTCATCAGTGATGTCATCAGTGATGTAATTTGAGATGTCATCAGTGATGTCATGAGTGATGTCACTGACCATGTCATGAGTGATGTAATATGTGACGTCATCAGCAGTGCATTGCGGGCGCGCGAGTTATAGTTAGCTGAACTAACTATAACAGAGGAATTTCAATGGTTTTGTACATGTGAAAAGTCCAGCTAACTATAACACCCCTGAAACCTATGGTTTTTTCAGTGAATTTCTGAGGTTTTTTAAATGCTAATTCCTAACTATAACGTGCCTGAAACCTATGGTTTTTTCTGTTAATTTCAAAGGTTTTTTAAATGCTAATTTCTAACTATGCCTACAGAGATAGGACATGTGAAGAAAGAAGAAAAAATGCACAGAAAGAAACAAAAGAAGTGCAGAAAGAAGCAACAGAAGTCCTCAAATACGAAGATAAGTGCAGGAAGAAGGATAACGTGCAGAAAGAACAAAAAGAAGAGCAGAAAGAAGCCTTGTTGCAAAATCATCCTGTACCCTCAACTTTTTCAGACGGATACTGGTGGTAACTGAGTCTGACTAACCAGTCCTAGAGCCAGTGCTATGTTAAAAGACACTTAGAATACAGTGAAAACACCTACATACACTAGGGAACATTATGCGTTGGGGTCCCCCTGTGATTAGCCTTACCTCCTCTATAAGCCCCTAGTATATAATAGGGCATGGGGATTAAAACTACCTCTTAAAACAGGCCACAGGGCGTTTTTGCACACGTTAACTCAGGCCCCGTCCCCTCCTTTCACCATTGTGTAAACACGCCCTGTGTCCGTTTTTAGTTGGGAGATTAAGTTCATTTGAGTCCTGAGGGTCCCTAGGGTCCAACTAGCCCACTAGGTACCTCCAGTAAGTGCCACAGAGCTGCGTTGCAGAGAGGTGTAAAAAGTGGCACGGCCTGGACCACCTCTCTGCAATGCAGCTCAGTGGCGCTTACTGGAAGCACTTGGTGGGCTAGTTAGCCCCCAGGGGCCCTCAGTATTGAAGGGAAATTATATCCCCAATTTAAAACGTGCCATGGTGCGTGTTTGCACACGTCACCTCAGGCCCCGTCCCCTCCCTTCACCACTGTGTAAACGCGCCCTGTGGCTGTTCTAAGTTGAGAGATTAAGTCCCCTTGAATCCTAAGGGTCCCTAGGGTCACACTAGACCACTAGGTACCTCCAGTAAGCGCCACAGAGCTGCGTTGCAGAGAGGTGTAAAAAGGGGCTTGGCCTCAGAACACCTGTCTGCAGCGCAGCTCCCTGGCGCATACTGGAGATGCCTGTTGGGGGCGCGTTTGCAGAGTGCTGCATGGAGGGGGCATGGCCTCCGGCACGATGCCAGTCTTTTATTTATTTTATTTTTTTAAGAAGGGGGGCTGTGTGGTTCCCCTTCTTATTCTAATTATTGGCCCTGATGACCCCATCCCCCAGGGCCTGTCTCCTAATTATATTTTTTTTACCCCAATCCCCAGGGCCGGCCACTGTTTTTTATTATTTTTAAAAAATATATATTTATAGACACACCTAGGACATGCTGGACAAACCGTACGTACCTATCACCATGACGATTTGCGTGATATTCATTAAAAGGCGACTATGCATGCAATTAATCCACGTGGAATGTATTTACACCACTAGTGAAGCTCTGACATGTCTGATGCTCTACCGTGCCTAATCCCGGTAGACACCCTTGTCGTTTATTTATACAAACATGGGTAGCTATTGACGGGCACATTTAATACACATGCACACCAAGCCATTCAAAGGGGATTCGACAAAAATTCGACCAAAACTATGCAAGAAACCCCCCTCACAGTTAATAAAACACACATCCACTGCCGGATGTGTAATACTTTTTATTTTACTCTCTGGAAAGGGGACGAACATCACTTGCGAGTCACAGCGCGCTCCTGACAGAGCCCAATGCTGTGTTACACCCACCATTGCCTGCCGAGTGCCACACACCTCTGTATTGTATTCCACTAGCTAGTGCATATGCTATGACACTCTCTAGCCCATGTGCACTGTAACACCACCCCGTGAAAATGTCATGCCACACTTGTCTTCGCACGGGTTATATTGCCCCATCTAACGTGCCTTCCTCGATGCCTATGTTATAATGCACAGTGCTATGCCATACATATTACAATTTGGGATCCATATCTTTGTCACAGTGCATATGCAACGTTACACTCCCCAGCACATATTTTATATTACAACTTTAGAGACTAGTTAGGTTACACAACACTGCCCTGTGCATATTACACTCCAAGGCGCATATCGCATAGCACGCGCTAGTGCCTGTGCTATCTCGCGCTCTCCAATGAATCTGTCATTGCGCACAATGTATTGAATATTATATTTCACGCCTGGTTCATCTTATATCACACTTTTTGGTGCATAGTTTATACCATACACTATATCTAGTTTTCATTTTCAATCGTGCTCTCAGGACTATGTTCTATATAACACTGTGTTCACCTACCCTTTTCACGGGCATTACATTTTGCGATAGGGGGTGGAGGGTCAGGGGGTGTTTTTGCCAAGTGAGCCCGGAGTCACAGTCACTAACGTCTTCTTCTTCCTGAATAAAAGTGAGATTATGCTGCATACTTGTTCATATTTTAAGTAGTTTGCACAGACAAAATGTTTTAAAAACAATAAAGTTTCTAATACCCGCCTTCTCTGAACAGTTAGCTTGCTGCCCCATCCCCCTCCTCCCTATCCTCTGTTGTGTGAATCCATGGACTAGCCTCCTCCCTCCTGCCATGCATGGTCTGATGTGCTGCCACTGCCCTCAATTTAGTATGATGTACCAGTCCACTCCTCCTGCCCTCCATTGCCCAATTCTATGCCCCATCATTGACCTCCTGCTTAAACTCTGTGCTTAGCTTGAAGCCCCTATTCTCCTTCCCCCTGCCCTCCGATGTCTTTGTGCATGCCCCTGCTCCATCCTTTTTGCCCACCATGTCCCATGGACCTGCCACTCCTATCTACTCTGAATGTTCTGTTGAGCTGCCACTCCCCTCCCACCTGCCTAGCATTGTCAGATGACTGTAACCTGTCCCTGCCACCTCCACCCTGCCTGTCCACATGCCATGCCTCTATCCTCTTCCTCCTGTCCTACATGGTCCATTGTACTACCACACCCTTCTGCCCTCCCTGGTCTGTTGTGCTGCAACTGCTCCTCCTGCCTGCCCCGTGTGGTCTGTTGTGAGGCCCCTTCCCCTGAACTTTCTTGTCTGTGGACAGGTCCTGACCCTCCCTTCTATCCTCCATCGTCCTTTGTGCATGCCCCTGCACCCTCCTTCTTGCCCATCATAGCCATTGTGCTGCCACTAACCCTCCCACTTGCCATGCATGGTCTTCTGTGCTGCCATGGCCCCTCCCACCTTCCCTGTGTGGTCAGTTAGCTGCCCCTGACCCCCTCCCACCTTCCCTCCATGGTCTGTGTGTATGCCATCACAGTCTCACTGTTGCTCTTCATGTTGTGTCTTGCTTCTAGTGCCCATCCTGCCTGACCTCCATGGCTATCTTGCTGCTCCTGCCCTGCCCCCTTGCCCCCAGCCCTCTGTTTACATGTGCAGACCCCTACTCCCTCCCTCCTGGCTTGTCTGTTCCATTGTAATGCCCCTGATCCGTCCCTCCTGCCCTTTATGGTCTGTTATGCTGCAGCCTTCTCTCCTGTCTGTCCATTATGGTCAGCTAGCTACCATTGCCTCTTGCCCCTCTGTTCTCTGTTGTCCATGTGCATGGTCCTGTCCCCTCCCTCTTGCTTTCTATGGATTGTTGTGCTGCACTCCCGTCCTGCATGCCCTGTGTGGTGTATTGTGCTGCTGCAAACCCTGATGCCTGCCCTGCAGGGTCAGTTTGGTGCACCTCTCCATGTCTCTCCTGTCCTCTGTTATCCAAGTCCATGTCCCTATCCCATTTCCTTCCATGATCCAATGTACCAAACTTGCGAACATTTTGAACTTGGTAAGAGGGAGATTTTGAAAAAAAACTGGGGTATTGATTTTCCCCTTTGAGTTACATTGAAAAAGAGGATATTGTAGACAGGAGACAGATCAAATAAAGCCCATTTGAGCTTAAAAACATTGGACGTTTCCTGGCTGAATCGGGTCTGTTGGCATGTATGGTTGTACTACCATTGCCTCTTCCTTCTGCCCACAATGGTCTATTACATTGCCACAGCCTTGAAGGAGGGTAGATTTTGTATCACAGGGGGCCCCTGGCCCGTTCTGTCCACACCTGAAGTATGAGACCCTTGTCCTTGCCCTGCCAGCCGCATTTGTAGGCCGTATTAAATTGACCAGCGGGTCCTGTGTTGCTATATAATTATCCTGAGACATCCTTACCACTCAGCCAGCATAAAACCCCTGTGTAGGCCCTTCTGTTCAATATGTAGGCCTCTTTGTTAAATTGACCATAGCTCTGCAATTTTAGTGTATAGCAGTCTGAAGGCAGGTCTGCGAGGCCTTCTGCTCCAAACTAGTAGCCCCCACCCTACCCGAGTGCTCCGTGCTCGGTATCAAAGTTCAACATCCCCCTGAAGCTGTCGACATACAGTAGGCTGCATCCTGGACTGGTACTTGCTTCCTGGGCAGGTTTCCCGCTTTTAAGGAAGTGGCAACCGCAGAGCGTCAAGTTAGGAGAACTGAGGAGATTTTATACATGAATATATTGAATTCCTGTACAATACCCATTATTTTCTGCTTGTTCTATGGAACTTACGATAAGCGATTGGCCCGAGAGACTGACCTTTTCACCCAGTCCATTGTCAGCATTAAGTGGGTAAATGACGAAATGTCTGGTAAAATCTGCAGACGAAGCTTTTGGGTAGCATACGTAGGTAGATGTAGCGTGCAAAGGAGCCCACAAAATGATATAAAAAGGGAGCACCCACAGATATCGACGGACAACCTCGCCGTCTGTATGTAGGTTAACAGGCTGTGCAGGTTTTCCCCAAGAACTGGGAGCTCTTGTCTTCCTTTGCTTAAAATGTCTTGCTCTGCTTTGCTTGAAGTATCTTATTCTATTTTACCTATATGAAATGTCATGTTATGTTTAACCATTGTTCTCTTTACTTTTGCATTTAAAAGATGTTGTATTGTAATTGCAGGAATGCTTGCTCTAAGAGTAAATGTGAGTGTCCCTAGGTAACATTTTCCTTGGTGTAACTTGTTTCTCATGATGCATTTATAGATGTGTTTTCTCTCTCTCTCTGTCAGTCCATTAATTGAGATACAGAGAATATCATGACAGCTGTATGATTATCTGGATTCTGTATTTTGTACTTTATGTCTCTATTCTGCGGTTTCTTTGAAGTTGCATCTTCTCATTAAACTGCCATTGTATTCTGCCTCCAATTCCATGTCTCATATGTCTGTTTTCTTCATTTTTGGAGCAAGCGTTCCTAGGCACCCCGGCTCAAATTAAGGTGCCCCTTTTGTCCCTGACTCACTCTCCTGCTCAGTTCTGTGGTGGCTCCCGGGGCTCTGGGGACCGCCCCTAGCTTCCTTGACCCGTAATAGATCTTCCCTCCAACAGCCTCTCTTGCAAGTCCTGTATTGTTGGTTTGTTGCCCCTGCCCCCCTTTCCACTGCCCTCCATAGTCTGTTGTGCTTCCACGGCCCTTCCTGCCTGCTCAGTGTGGTTAAATTGTTGCCTTTGCACCCTCCTACCTGCCTTCAATTTTCAGAGTCCGTGCCCCTGGCCTCTGCCTCTCAACAGTATCCTAATGAACAACTAGATCGCTAACATTCTATATTTATTACAAAAGTGTGGAACGCCTGACATCATCTTGATGTAATCAAAACTGTAATACCTAGAGCATTCCTTTAGAAATTACATATATGAGAGGGTCTTATTGGCATCAAAATTATGGTTAGTGCTCTAAAAGACTAAAATAAGGACATATTTTCTGAGTTTTCAAATAGCGACAAAGCACTTTTAAATTATTTGTTATCTTTATGTTTTTTTATCTAGTTGACAACTTGATTAAATGTTGCACTTAGGGGAGAGGATGTGGTGTTACTTCCAGAACTGCAGACTTTGCAACTGGGGAACCAGGTTGAAGTTTCTGCTTCAGCTCGACATTCTGTGATTCTGGTCAAATCACTTAGTCTCCCCATGTCTACAACCAAAATGAATTTGTTCTTGTGTGATGTAACCAATGCTCATGTAAAGCACTCCAATACCTGACAAGTCTGCACTATATAACACTGCAAAAACACAAAATAATAAGTGTTTTGCACACTTCTGTCATTGGGCTATATTTGGGCTATATCTGGGTGATTTTGGGCTACATTTGGGCTCTTTTGTCTCCGGTGGCCATCTTGGGAGATTCATTTGTTATGAAGTTTCCTAATTTCCTCATGTACTGCAGTCTCCTCAGTCGGAAATGCTTTCAGTTTTTTACTTTGATTCCATCATGAAGGTATTCAGATATGTCACACATTTGCCATAAATTCTGAATGTTAGCACTCTAGTTGCTCATTAGATCACTGTAGTAAAACTACTGTTCACCATGGAAGTCTGCTCCTGGTATTAAAAGTGCATGTTTCAGTCTGCATGTCAGAACTTTTTAATGAAATAGAAGAGGATTTGAGAAGTCACTCAAAATGTGCCCTCATTTTCTTTCTTCAGCATTAATTATAATTTCTATGGCAAAATGAACCCCCTCATTGTGTTCCTTTTTAAATTAAATGTTTTAAGTGTTACCAGTTTATTCCAATCATGATGGCTTCAGGTGTGCCATACTTTTGTCATAATGAAGACAGTAAGTGCTCTAGTTGTTTTTAAGAACATTCTTGGACATTCTGTCATTGGGCTATACTTGGGCTACATCTGGGTGATATTTGGGCTACATTTGGGCTCTTTTGTCTCTGGTGGCCATCTTGGGAGACTTATTTGTTATGAAGTTTCCTAATTCCCTCATTTCCTGCAGTCTCCTCAGTAGGAAATACTTTCAGTTTTTTACTTTGATTCCATCAAGAAGGCATTCAAATGGGTCACACATTTGCCATAAAATCAGAATGTTAGCACTCTTTTTGCTCATTAGATCACTGTAGTAAAGCTACTGCTCACCAGGGAAAACTGCTGCTGGTATTGAAAGTGCATGTTTCAGTCTGCATGTCAGAATTTTTTAATGAAATAGAAGAGGATTTGAGAAGTCACTCAAAATGTGCCCTAATTTTTCTTTCTGCAGCACTAATCATACTTTTTATGGAAAAATGAACCCCCTCATTTTGTTCCTTTTTAAATTAAATGTTTTAAGAGTTACCACTTTAATCCAAGCAAGATGGCTTCAGGTGTGCCATACATTTATCATAAGTAGGACGGTTAGCGCTCTAGTAGTTCTTTGGAACACTCTGGAAAGCTGCAGTAGAACACAAAGGAATCAACTGACAGTCTCTGCCCTTGTTGGATGTACATGTTTTACTGAGAATGTCAGACTTCATTCTCACATGACTGAGAAAGATAATGTGAATTTACAGAAAATAAGCTCTCAGTTTAGCTTATAGATCACCTTCCAAACCTCTGTGGTAAAAGCATGAGAAAATATTTTTCTCTCAATCATGATATCCCAGCAGAAGGCTTTTTCACATGGTGAAATCACCTTACAACATACCACAATTCCTAAAATGAGTATGGTACCATCAACAAATGATTTATAATGTAACTAAAGTCTTAAAACCTTCTATTAACTGCAATGCTTTTTAATGAGGTGCTATCATGTATATTGGTCCCAAGATGGCTGCCAACACTTCTTGGATGAAGTGCTGACAGCCAATCAGATCTCAGGATGAGATGTGTGGTTAGGCTCCGCCCACATATATATATTGATTTAAATGCTATTTTCTCAGGAACTACTGAACAGATTTACACCAGACCTACAAAAGGCACTTCCTTGACCTGAGGACTACCTCTCTGCCAAATTTCAAGTAACTCTGTTCAGCCGTTCGGGCTGTAGCTGTGTCTAAAGGTCCTATGGAAAAATGCATGGGAAAAACGTGTTTTGGGACCCCCCTTTTTTCTCAGCCCCCGCTTGACGAATCCCCCCGAGACTTTCAGGGTAGGAGCGGAGCGTAGCGCCCCACCTATTTTGAAAATTTCGCGAGGATTCATCGACCGGCGCCAAAGTTATTCCAAATAGAATGTTGCGGATTTCCTATGGAAACAGGGTCCTAACTATAACTATCTACTGGCGACCGCCAGTAGATAATATATATTATATATATATATATATAATCTACTGGCGGTCGCCAGTAGATAGTTATAGTTAGGACCGTGTTTCCATAGGAAATCCGCAACATTCTATTTGGAATAACGTTGGCGCCGGTTGACGAATCCTCGCAAAATTTTCAAAATAGGTGGGGCGCCATCCTCTCCGCTCCTACCCTGAAAGTCTCGGGGGGATTCATCAAGCGGGGGCTGAGAAAAAAGGGGGGTCCCAAAACGCGTTTTCCCCATGCAATTTTCCATAGGGACCTTTAGTCCAAGGTACAGCCCGAACGGCTGAACAGAATTACTTGAAATTTGGCAGAGAGATAGTCCTCAGCTCAGGGAAGTGCCGTTTGCAGGTCTGGTGTCAATCTGTTCAGTAGTTCCTGAGAAAATCAAAAGTAAAATCATATATATATGTGGGCGGAGCCAAACCACACATCTCATCCTGAGATCTGATTGGCTGTCAGCACTTCATCCAAGAAGTGTTGGCAGCCATCTTGGGACCAATATACATGATAGCACCTCATTAAAAAGCATTGCAGTTAATAGAAGGTTTTAAGACTTTAGTTACATTATAAATCATTTGTTGATGGTACCATACTCATTTTAGGAATTGTGGTATGTTCTAAGGTGATTTCACCATGTGAAAAAGCCTTCTGCTGGGATATCATGATTGAGAGAAAAATATTTTCTCATGCTTTTCCCACAGAGGTTTGGAAGGTGATCTATAAGCTAAACTGAGAGCTTATTTTCTGTAAATTCACATTATCTTTATCAGTCATGTGAGAATGAAGTCTGACATTTTCAGTAAAACATGTACATCCAACAAGGGCAGAGACAGTCAGTTGATTCCTTTGTGTTCTACTGCAGCTTCCCAGAGTGTTCCAAAGAACAACGAGAGCGCTAACAGTCCTACTTATGATAAACGTATGGCACACCTGAAGCCATCTTGTTTGGAATAAAGTGGTAACTCTTAAAACATTTAATTTAAAAAGGAACAAAATGAAGGGGTTCATTTTGCCATAGAAAGTATGATTAGTACTGCAGAAAGAAAACTTAGGGCACATTTTGAGTGACTTCTCAAATCCTCTTCTATTTCATAAAAAAATTCTGACATGCAGACTGAAACATGCACTTTCAATACCAGCAGCAGACTTCCCTGGTGAGCAGTAGCTTTACTACAGTGATCTAAGGAGCAACTAGAGTGCTAACATTCTGAATTTATGGCAAATGTGTGACACATCTCAATGCCTTCTTGATGGAATCAGAGTGAAAAACTGAAAGTATTCCTACTGAGGAGACTGTAGTAAATGAGGAAATTAGGAATCTTCAAAACAAATAAGTCTCCCAAGATGGCCACCAGAAACAAAAGAGTGCAAATGTAGCACAAATATCACCAAGATGTAGCCCAAGTATAACCCAATGACAGAATGTCCCAGAGTGTTTTAAACAACAACTAGAGCGCTAACAGTCTTACTAATGACAAAAGTATGGCACATCTGAAGTCATCTTGATTGGAATAAAGTGGTAACACTTAAAACATTTAATTTGCAAAAATTAGGGCACATTTTAACTTCTCAAATCCTATTCTATTTCATTAAAACATTCTGACATGCAGACTGAAGCATGCACGTTGAATTCCAACAGCAGACTTCCCTGGTGAGCAGTAGCTTTACTACTGATCTAATGAGGAACTAGAGTGCTACCATTCAGAATTTATGTCAAATGTGTGACACATCTGAATGCCTTCTTGATGGAACCAAAGTAAAGAAGCATTGAAAATGCAATAGGTGTCGCCCTCGTTTAAGTTAAAGCAATTCTGTTTGTAATTAGGTGGCTTTTTAGCTTTGCTTTTATTAGTGTTTTTCAAACGTTCATGTACATAACATGCATATATAAATATGTATATGTATGCATGCATTTATATTTGTATTTATATAGATATGCAGATTATATATATGTTTATATATGTATGGATATATATATATACACATACATATATATAAATGCATATGCATATATATATACTCTGCTGACCCAGTTCTATGGCTCTAAAGCAGTTTTGCTGACATGGTTCTCTGGCTGTAGAGCAGCTCTGCTGACCTGGTTCTCTCCCTCTAGAGCAGCTCTGCTGACCTGGTTCTCTCCCTCTAAAGCAGCTCTACTGACCTGGTTTCTCTGGCTCTACAGCCGCTCTGCTGACCTGGTTCTCTGGCTTTAGAGCAGCTCTGCTGACCTGGTTCTTAGGCTCTAGAGCAGCTCTGCTGACCTGGTTCTCTGGCTCTAAAGCAGCTCTGCTGACCTGGTTCTATGGCTCTAAAGCAGCTCTGCTGACTTATTTCTCTGGCTCTAGAGCAGCTCTGCTGACCTGGTTCTCTGGCTCTAAAGCAGCTCTGCTGGCCTGGTTCTCTGGCTCTTAAAGCAGCTCTGCTGACCTGGTTCTCTCCCTCTAAAGCAGCTCTGCTGACCTGGTTTCTCTGGCTCTACAACAGCTCTGCTGACCTGGTTCTCTGGCTCTAGAGCAGCTCTGCTGACCTAGTTCTTAGGCTCTAGAGCAGCTCTGCTGACCTGGTTCTCTGGCTCTACTGCAGCTCTGCTGACCTGGTTTTCTGCACTCACGATGCACACACCTGACTTCGTGAAAATATATTTAAAAATAATATACGTGTATTATAAGTACAAATATATTATTTTTATGAATATCTTACATAATCTCTTGCCGTAATATGTATATTAAAGACACATACATATCATTTTGGAACATAACATTTTTTTGCAGGAGTCGCACACCCAGCGCACCCCAGCATGTATATGATGTCATGCGGGACCCGCAACCGCGCAAACATCTCTTACCGTAATGTGCATGTGTCGCGAATACGCGGGAGCAGGAGTCGCAGACTGGTCGCATACCAATTGTGCACATCACATGATATTAAATGTATGATGTAACTGAAAAACACGCAACCGTCGCACACCATACTCAGATCCTTCATGACTTTTCTAAAATGGCGGCTAGAATGCGCGCACCCACCGTGATGTGTACGCTTTGAGTGCGCGACTCCGATTTTTTTTTTTTCCAAAGAAAATAATAATATTAAAATAAAAAATGAATACAAGAAAATAATCAATATTTCAGTTTTAATTTTCTTACATTTTTCGGGTGCAATTTTCAGAAAAATATATAATGTTATTTAATGAATAAAATATTTATATATATATATAGAAAATTAGTACAAAAAAATAGGTATAACTACTATCACACTTAAAAATGAGCATTTAAAAAAGCTTTGAAATTCACTGAAAGAAAACATAGGTTTCAGAGACGTTATAGTTAGAAATTAGCATTTAAAAAAGCTTTGAAATTCACAGAAAAAAACATAGGTTTCAGGGGTGTTATAGTTAGCTGGCCATTTCACTCGTACAAAACCATAGAAATTCCTCCGTTATAGTTAGTTCTGCTAACTATAACTCGCGCGCCCGCAATGCACTAATGACATCTCAAATGACATCACTGAAGACATCATCCAGCTGACAATCTGATACACCTCATCATACACTAGTATAACCTTTCATCACTCACTGTAAAATACAGAGTACCATATTTGAAACCATTGACACACCAATACCAGTTCCTACATACCCACTCACTGATTCCTAAGTCTACACACACAACTACCCATTCAACAACAGAATCATTTATACATGTAGTCACTAATTAATAGAACACTATCAAATGCACTTATACACATATATAGACATTGACACATCAGCAGCCATCTTAGTCGGTTATGTGTCACCCTACTCACTCATGAAAAAAATTAATCGCACTTACATTTACTCACTTCCACAATTATCTAACAACAACTCATTTATTCAAACACATAGTAACTCATAGTTAATATGTTAAAAAAGCACCATTACAATTATACACTAATTCATATAGTTACTCTCACAATCACTGACTCTTACACATACTTATTTATATCCACCAACTCTCACATACAATGCCTTTTATTTTTTTACTTTGTTGAAGATGTACAACTAAAACATATATTCGCTCACCAACACACAAATAAATACACTCAGTCAACCAAACAACTGTTTCCACATGCACTCTTAAACCTATACACCTAGTCAATCAACCATTTACAACCATTTACACATCTATGCATAGAGTTACACACACCCCATCCAACCACACACAAACTCATTGTCCCATACAAATACTCACCCAACTAATCAATAACTAAAATACACACTCATGTGGTTAGTGACCAACTGATGCAGCATGTTATTCAACAACAGAGACAGTGCTGCACACATTCCCATAGTTTAGTTACTAATCCATGTATTAAGTGAGACACTTTTAACTACTCACTTAAAAAGACAGTCAGACAGCTACTAAATCCTCCATCCAGACAGTTATATATCCACTCAATCTTCAATACAGATTGGTATATATATAATACATATTTTAATTTCAAACTAAACCACATTCACTGGATGATTTCATCAGTGATGTCATCAGTGATGTCATCAGTGATGTCATTTGAGATGTCATCAGTGATGTCATCAGTGATGTCACTGGCCATGTCATGAATGATGCAATATGTGACATCATCAGCAGTGCATTGTGGGCGCACAAGTTATAGTTAGCAGAACTAACTATAACAGATACATTTCTATGGTTATGTACGAGTGAAATGGCCAGCTAACTATAACACCTCTGAAACCTATGTTTTTTTCTGTGAATTTCAAAGCTTTTTTAAATGCTAATTTCTAACTATAACGTCTCTGAAACCTATGTTTTTTTTCAGTGAATATATATATATATATTATAAATCGATACTTTGTACAACTATATTTTTGACATCAATATTTTGTTTCTCGATATTTTTGTACTTAACTGTTTAAGTATAGGGAGTCGATATTTTTGCATTTTATATTTTTTCATCTATATTGCTTACATCTATATTTTTTACATCGATATTCTGCCAGTGAACCGTACTTATAGAACTTCTAAAGATTTTCTGATGCTGACACCTTTCTTGCTACTTTGCTTCAATAGGGTTTCACCTATCCTTAGGTCAGTGTAGGGTTTAATAAATGCTGCAAATCTTTACCATGTAGGGGAAGAAGGTTTGAAACCATTTGATGAGTCACCAAATAATTTTTCTTATTTTCTGTATTGTGGCTATTGAAATACTTATATGTTCTTTACTGTTGAGTACCAATATTGTAAGATGCTTGGGTCTCCCTTTGGTTATTCTATACTTTTATACAATGTTTTGGGGATTGATTTATATTAGTCTGGCTAATTTATAGTTTATAATAAACCTTTTAACAACACGTTACTGACTCAGACTTTTATTGTGGGGTCCTAATGATCCCACTGTACTTTAAGATTTAAATTCTCGTTAATCCCTCTTCCTCTCAGGCCAGAGTTGAATTGGAAGAAGCGAGCCAGACAGTTCTCAATGCCGACTAACAAATCCATCAATGTGGGGGTAATGTGGTCATCTTTCTCCAGGATCATGATGGAGCAAAAGCATGCTGTGACATGTAGAATGCTATCAAGGTAATCCATGTGAGTCTGAGAGGCCATGGAGTACGACATTGCACTATCGAGATGCCCATGTAAGAGAATTGGAACAGCAGTTCTGCATTCGCTTTATGCTAGAAATGATTGTACTTTCCAGAGTAGATGTTAAAATTTAATGTTTTCTGCCTGTTCAAAAATGATTTTTTGACTTGTGCTTTTGTAATGTTTTGTTTTAGGCAGCTACCACATAGGCTACAATGGTATTACAACAGTCCCCATGTGACATTTAACCATTAGGTCACATGTGGATTTCGTGTTCCGTGCTTCTTTGGTCGCATGTAAAATGTAAATAAGCAAAATGGATGCAGCCAAACTTCCAACATGCTTTAGGACTCAGACCAATATGCGCTGGAAGGCAGAACCACATTATCCCATTTCCTAAAGCAAACATATAGGACCTAGTTTAAATCAGTTATGACCTGTGTTAGCTCTATAATTCACTCAGGAATCCATAAAGAAATTAACCCTTTTATTTTTGGCAGAAGTGTAAGTCTGATGTGTTTAACAACATTTACATTTTGGATGAACTGTGCTTAAAATGTAATTTTGGATTGTCTCAACTGATAAAAGCCATTGTTATGACTGTTTCTACATACTCCTGGGTCTGAATACACATACAATGAGGGTTTAAACTTATATGATTTCCTCAAATCACTTTGACTTTTGCAATATTTCACGAGCTTGATCCAATTAATACCTCCCAAAACAAAAGGCCCATTTGAAAGGATTAGCCTTCTAATGAGGGAGGAAAGGGATTCGGAAGTAATTTCTAGAGGGTGACTTACTTGCAAGCATCAGCATGTCTTTCTCATTGATGCCCAGGGGGAGCAAGCAGAACACTGTCACTAATTCCACCAGAGGTTCCCTTATAAATTTTGGGTCGGTGGATCCAGACTCAGGGAACAGGTATTTCTGCCCATACATACACTGTTATTTTAGAAAATCCCAGAATGCTATTCAGTGGAGATATGGCAAGCCTGTGGGTTGCTAGCAGGAAATGTTAGTTAAGGGTAGAGGAGTAACTTGGCATCCTTCGATAGGGATGCTCACCTTCTAGAATGCTCCACCTCCCACACTTTTACTCTCTGAAATCAGGAAAGAGACTCTGAAAAGAACATAACCAGAGAAGAGGAAGGCTAGACCATCTCACTGATTAACCTCTGTCTAGAGTGGAAGGACCTTTGACTTGTACATCTTTAATTTTGTTGGACTCTAACTCCAGAATCAACAGCAATAGATTCTCCACTTGCTATGGGAGACAATCGAGGGTGCACTTACTGGGGACCCTAAAAGTCGAGGGTCCCTTGGACCACTGTAGACAAGCTCTGGCTGGAGGTTCCCTGGAAAGGAGTATCCCAAACTACTCTTGGACACACAGACATCCTGCAAGTGAATAGGAGACCTGGGGTTAGGGTAGTGCAAAGAGGGTGTGTAGCATGTATGAAGGGCTGTGAGCGCTCTTGCCAGAACACCCCGTGCCAGGGGACTACCAGGAGCTG
The DNA here is from genome assembly GCF_964204655.1 of Triturus cristatus. Classification (NCBI taxonomy): domain Eukaryota; kingdom Metazoa; phylum Chordata; class Amphibia; order Caudata; family Salamandridae; genus Triturus; species Triturus cristatus. The sequence continues at coordinate 255,513,705 of NC_140593.1, read as the reverse complement.
GCCACCATTTGAAAATTCTCAAAGACCCACCAAACCATAAGAGTTTAGAGTCCAGGCTACAATGATAAAGCACACCCGGTGGCAGACGTGTGCCAGCAGGAGTCAGGAACAGAAAATGTCACACCATCGATATCTGAATATCTTGTTGCTGATAGTATACCCTCTAAAGCCCATCCTGCAAGGCCTCAGAGGTTGCTGGAGCAACTAGATGCAAAGAAACCACTGCCACATTCAGCAGTGTTTTCAATATTCTTTTGAGGAGGTGTCCCTGTTCTGTGGAGTCACAGGGCTTAAACTACATGGCTGTGAGGAGTAGGAGGCTCCTTGGACTATCACTCAAAGTCCTCTCTCCTTGCTTGCTCCCCATGTGATGCTGTGGAAGAATGTAGGCGAAGGGGAGGAAAAAGAAAGAAAGCCAGTTTTCCTGCCAGCACCAAGGAGACTGTCAGGAGGATGTGGTCTTGCACCAGGTCACAAGGGTTGAGTGTTTGAATGTTTCATTTGGACAGGCATCTACTTTCACAAAACAATGCAGCTGGGTGCTATGAATTGAAAGGACATTAAAAGGAAATATGCCCCTTGTCCAACTGTAGCTGCACAAGGACAAGGAAAGAAAACTCTGCCTTGAGGCAGATTTGTTCCCCACAGTGACTCGGAAGTATACAAAAAAAGTGATGGACAGATTGCTTGAGGTGATCTCAGCCACTCTTGGGTGCATTGACGTTGCTGCTGGTTGCTTTGTAATTGCTAGGCAAAATAATGCTCTTGATTGGAATTTTTACAGTTTTTTTCACGTTTGTTTTTGAGGATGTCAATGCCCTTAGGAGTGACAAGATTATTAAAAAGTACATTTAAAAAAAACATATTTCCACATTGTTGAAACGTGCATTGAAACTGAATGTCTAATGTTCTGATACCAAACTGTATTGTGACACTCTTGATTAATCTGATAAGCCTCGCTTTTTACTAATGCATGCCTTGGATTTGAGTAGGTTTTAAGGACACGAGGTGAAATCCATAAATCATCAGGCGACTGGGATATTACACCTAGTACAGAATCAGTGGTCCCTCTTATACCAATAAAGAACAATAGATAACACATCCAAATGGACTTTAATCATTAAATGCAAAATAGAGAATGTATTACAACGATGCAGTGGGTGCCAAAATACTGTGTATTACATATTAACAGGCTGCGCTGTTCTTGTATATCTGATATGCAATATGATCACCTTCATCACCTGTGTATATTACGTTTAGGAGAGCACTCAAGAGAACATTCAGTTGTTCTTTATTGGTATGCTAGGACCACTGAAGTGCTTCCTGCAGAGGGATGTTGTCTGCTTTTGGGGCTTATTTAACTTAAGTGATCTTTCCTTGTTAAAAGATCCTTCTAGTTTGTGAGGCCTTCTACAGGGTGTCTCCATTGGTATGTCATCTGCCGTTGTTATAAGTGTCATTCTTTCTGTAGAGTTTATTTTAGGGTGCTATAAAGTGCCTTTCTTTTCTTAAAAGCATTGACTAGAAAAACTGATAAAACAAGGTTTTCATTGTTGTGCCACTGAGTTCTGAGCCAGACCACTTCTTTGAGTCTGCCTAGCACTGCTGTGCCTTGCTACTGTGAAGTCAAGCACTACAAATGGTATTCAGTTCCCAGTTTGGAAATCTGTAATATAGGGTCTCAGAACTCCAGAAGTGAGAGGCTCTTCTTGCAGTACATTTTGGCTACTATGAGCCTTTCTATTTATTTTTGCCACTGCTTAGATTTTATTCTAATGCGGTGGTGAATTTGGAATTCAAAATTGGTTTTGATGTGGTTTTGGTTCACCGCATACTACACTATAAGATAACCAACATGTATTCAGATTAGTTAACTTGATTTTACTCATGTGTTTATCAACTTCCTGTTGACCACTAATTTAGAGGTCGCACCTTTAGCATGGCATCGTTTATGGACATGTCAAACACAAGAAAGAATGGCCACTGTTTGAAACAAGAGGTGAGGACTAGATTGTTATGCATTGGGTTTACAGTATGGAGCAGCCAGAATTGATAGAGTCTGTGGTGTCCAATACCTTTGGTTTTTGTAACTGTGGGCTGCATAGTTTTTTTAAAAGAAAATCTACACAGAGGCAAAAATAAACGAAAGGGCTTCATAGTAGCCAAACTGTATGATGAACATTAAACCTAGTGACTATCTTGCAAGAAGGAACAACGCCATGTGCAAATTTATATAAGTGTACCGGCGTATTGTAATATCACAAAATAATTGTGCTAAATAAGCCTACGTTATGCAGGCTTTGTCCAAAAAAGAAAAGATAGTATTGGCATGCCGTATGTCACTCATGTTGCTATCAATAATGTGGTCTATCTACACATATTTTAATGTGATATATATATATATTTAAATGAATTAAGGGAATCTTGCTGGGATACTTTGGTGGGAGAAGCCTTATGGACAACAAATTCCATTGTTTTCTTATAGCAGGAAGTACATTTAATTGAGACACTTCTTAAAACTCTCACCCTTTTGGGTTAGCTATTAATTATTCCTTGATGTATACCTCGCTACTTTCTTTAATAATTTGGGCCTTTATGGTGAAAAAATCAAGCAGGTTTTGTTAGCCTAATAATGTATAGAGATAATGCAATTCTGATTTATTATATAGTCAATTTCTTTTACTCCTTTGCTCATGATTATCTCACGCCAATGTATTTGAATGTTACATTTAAAAATTCTGATTTGGAATTGATTTAAAAAAATATATATATATTGTGTGCTTTTCTGTGTTTGAGATTTTTCCAAATTGTGTTGAATTGTGATGTATGTATCTTATTGTGACGTATTATTTGTTTTTAACTTGTGTCTTTGGTGCTTTGCATTTTGTGATTTATATATAGCTGCAATTGTATGTGTAATATGTGTTGCTTAAATTAGTGGCTACATTTTTTTTCAACTGCCCCGAAGAAGTCCCAATATGTAGGGAATGAAACGCGTTGGCTTTGTCCATGTCCACATTGTGTTTAACAAGACAAAAATAAATAAACACATAAACACACCCATGTATTTGTCAGTGGTTTCTTGACCAACTAATCGGATCTCTCTGAAATCTGGATTGCATTTTTTCAATTATAAACAACCAAATCAGCTAATTGATTTCTTTATAAAAGTTGGACTGATTTGACTAATTAGGACTCCTGAGCTATCTTATTTTTTTATCTCTATATTTTGTTATAGTTATAAAAAATATATTTTTTCTTTTAGACTGCATTTGACAGAGTGCTTCTCCTTTGTTATGTTTTATAATTACTAGAAACGTATAAAACAGATTCTCTCTCAACCATTTAAAGCTCAACCCATAGAAAATGAAACTCTTACTTATCCACAATTGTTATATTAAATGTACTTGTAATACCCTAGTAATGTGCAGCAATATTTCTGAGATATTAAGTCCCAGTCTCCTATTAGTCACATTTCAATGTCAATATAAAACAAGCACAGGCAATGCAAATGGCTTATAACTCAAAGGCCCTCTTCACTTACTGGATGTATTTGGATGTAAAATTCAATTTTTTGCTATTGCTCACAAATACATCCATGCACACAGTCACTCATCATCTTTCCAATAGACACCTCATTCTTGCATTCATGGCTATAATAATTTATTCTTTGATTTACTTTTGCATTTTTCCACTCACCCGGCCAGAATTCCACATGCCCACAAACTCACCATTCATTGGAGAGATAATTTTACGTATTGGCCTTACTCCTGCTTATTGATACATTTCAATTAAGACATTGAGGTAGCCTACGGCATGTGACCTAGTGTTTAAAACTGACCAAGCATTAAATAATGATGACAGTAGAAGTGGCTTAGCGTATCTGTTTTGTTACACTGCAGCAATGCATTCTTTGTGACTTGGCAAACAAATGCAGTGTTGGGCCTTTATCTAGCGCTAATGCACACAGGTACTATAAGACGTTCAATGGACTATTGAATGATCTGAACAGATCCAGTAATGGGCTTGGATAGTTTATTAATAGGAGAAGAAAGGCAATTGCCTCCTGAGTGATGGCACAATGTTAGGTGTGATAGGCAGATATGAAAGGTGGTATGAAAACCAAACTTTGTCTGTCTTTGAGGTATGGGTCAATCCAGTATAAGATGTTTTCATGTACTTTGAGATCATGGAGTCTTGGTAGATACATCCAGTGGGGAACATTGCTAAATGCTCCCCACAATGGCAATTCCATAGATTTATAGGGCTACATCAAGCTGCAATCTACTTACATAATGTTCCCATAGAGGCAGGGTCAAGACTTATATGCATATTGCTGGGTCCAAAGTGAGGTAGCATGGTGCGTCCCAGAGTGCAGCGCTTTGTGGGTATTGCAGGCAGTCTTGAAGATGCACTGCACTCTGACGGGGAGCAACTTGAGTCTGCTGAGTATCAGAATACTGTAACACTGTAACCAAGCTGTACCTGACTGATGAACCCTAAGAAAGGTGAAGCCATTTTTGTGTTCCGGTTCGGGGAGGATCTGGCATGGCAGTTTAGGATGGACTGTTCCACTGGAGCTAGATCAAGAATGATTTGCATGTGGCTGGGGACAAACTGAGGTGGCACGATATTAAAAATAATGATGGACTAAGAAGCGGCCAGAGTAATTATCTGTGGCTGAGATTATTTCAAACATTCCATCCATCACTTTTATGTACGCTTTGGAGTTTAAGTAGGAGCACCCTGTGTAGAACAGTGTCAAATGCTGCTGATTACTCCAGAAGCAGTAAGGCAACAACTTTTGTCCACTGTGGGTTTTAGATAGGCTCATTTAGATATGAGGGCTGACTCTGTGCCTCTATCTGGACTGAATACAGATGATTGATCTGACATCAAGTTATTTTCCTCAGTAAAATTGGAAAGTTGAGTAAAATCTGTAGTTTCAAATAGTTTACCTAGGATCAAGCAATTGGAGATTGGCTGCAATTTACTGTATTTAATGGGTATATTTGATATATTTATTTATTTTTGTATTTGAGTGTTTTAGTACCTGGATGACCATTGGGTATTAGAGTGCTGTACAGAGCACACATGGTAGCAATCCTTACAATGGTGATTACAGAGCTCATATGGTTACATTATGTGTTGAATACTACTTACATTATGTACAAAGTGCAGTCATTACAAATAGTGGGTTAGTCAGGGAGTGAGGAGTTATCTCCAGTATGAGCATGGTATTGATTGGGGTCCTAAATGCTTTTCAAGCATTAGTAATTTGACGTTGCTCTTGAAGGCAGCCACTGAATGGGTTGCATGTATCTCAGGCGAAAGGGATTTCAAGGTTCTGGGGGCATTTTCAGAGAATGAGCGTGAGTGGGATATTTCCTTCTTGAATATGGGCTCCTCCAGTAGTAGCAAGTCTAAGATGCATAGGGAGCACTATCCTCCCAATCTGGTCATTTACTGAGCTAGGTATTTTGGAGTCTCAGAGTACAGAGCTTTGTGGGTAATGCAAGCAGTCTTGAAGATACACCACGCTTTGATGGGGAGCCACCCGAGCCTGGTGATTGTGGAAGTAATGTGACCAAAGTGCCATGCTCCGAAAATGAGTCATCTGCAGCACTGAGTGTGCCCTTCATGAAAACTAAGTGAGCTTTTAGGGTGCCATTGAGAGTTGCATTACCATAATCTAGTCTAGATATGACAAGAGCCAGCACAAAACATGTGAGGCCAATTTAGGAATGAAAGGTTTGACCTTTTCGAGGTGTCTTAGGCTATACATGGTATTTTGTGCAGTCATATTGAGGTTATTGCCCAGTGCAATTCAGAGTACTTTAGTGCAGTGAATGGATTTGAGAGTGCAGCTGAGAGCATCCATGTGGTTGATGCAGTCTTCGAAAAGTGATGAGCTGTCTTGTGGGAGATAAGCCAACGTTACCATGTTTTAAGAAGAGAGAACAAGCGCTTTAGCACTGGTTAGCAGTAGTAAAGTACCCAGAGCCCAAAAGCCAACAAAACCGAATTCAGCAAAAAGGGGAGAAAGAAGGGAAAGGTTTTGGGGGTGACCCTGCAGAAATGGCCATTTCCGACACTCCCTTTCTCCCCTCTCTCTTTCCATCTATTCTCGCTATACTTCTCTCCCCACTTGCTCGTCTCCAGGAGGGAGTGCTGAGGGGCGGTGGGGCGGGGCGGGGCGGGGGAGGGGCAGGGTAGTAAATAAGGGTGGGCGTAGTGGGCGTAGTGGGGCTACGTGAAGCAGCACGTAGTGTGCCCAAATCTACGCACACTACGCGCTTCGCGTAGCCCCACTACATGCCACCCACCTCCCGCCCGCCCTTCTTTTAAATAATATAAGCAATGAAAAATAAATTAAAGTAAGTCGACTTACCCGTAAGCGCGGCGTCTCCGGGGCTCCCTCTTTCTGTTTCTAATTTCTTCTGGCAAATGCGCATGCGCGGACGCCCGCGCATGCGCATTTCTCGCGACAGGGCATTGTGTACAATGTCCGTGCGAAAGTCATCAGTGAACATTGCTTCGGAATGCGTTTCATTCTACGACTAATCCATGCTGCCTAACATTTTAGCAGATCCAAGCATTACTTCTTGCTCTTGTTCCAGTGTGAATAATCTACAAGTCACTTGAGTTTTTCAGCAAAATGTAAGTACATTTTTTCAAATATTTGTAAGATTTGTTTATGCAGAATTGTGATGCTCATTTAAAATATCGACATTAGACCTGTGCTGCTGGAGGTATCTTTGTTGGACAGTATCATATTGAGTGCTGATAAAGCCAGATTCATATCAAGAGCTGCATGTCGTCTAAAATGTGTAATTTTACAGGAAACCTAGAAAAGTAAAAACTTGCAGTACGTTGTTTTTAGGTTCCTGCATTTCAGATAAAGTGTTGTTTTGAAATGTTTAATTGTATATTGTCACTGTGGCAGCATATACGTCATTAATGCAAAAACAGATTTCACAATGAGGCAAGAATGTGGAATATAGTTTGTACCTTGGGAACTTGTTTTCTTTGTCAACTACAGTGCTGTATTTTCCAAGTACAATAATTATTTAATTTTTCATCACTTTTACTAAATTGTACATGTCCCAAGCTTTAGACGCAGGTGACATCTTTGCATGCTGACTGCAAATAAAATGCTGTCAAATAAAATACTACCTTCAGCATCATATTTATTCTGCCTGCCACAAAGATAAATAGCGAAATTTTCTATTTTCACTTTTATCCCACATCAGCATTAAACCTATTTCAATACACTATAATTTGGGTGAGCGCTTTTAAATTTGCTAAAACACGTTTAATTTACTACATATTAAAAATGAATACTACTGTATTTATTTCAATTTTGTATTATCATACTGTGAAAATGCTGGATTTCAGGTACACCACATCCCCTTTAAAATCCATAAGGATTTAGCCTGAGTCATGCAACCTTTCCACGTATACATTGTTCAGCTGTGTCACCCTCTATGCTCCCTCTATGATCATATTTATGTTAATAAATGGCACACTCCTTCATACTACCTGTATGTAAATTATCTAAGCCAAGCAAAATTTGTTAGATGGCACCAAATGGGTGACCTCATTAAAAAAGATTCCTATCAAATTAGGTACGAACATGTAATGCTACTTGTCCCATATGAAAATGATATTGTCGTACAGATAATTATGATGTTTTTAGAATACAGCACATCACCCTGCAAAGTCCCTGTGGATTTGGCCAGAGGCAATCAACGTGTCCACCAAAACATGCGCAAACTGTGCTATCATCCCTACAAATAATTAATATGGAGTTATGGACAAATAAGTTACCACCCTTTTTTCTGATAAAGATCAACTGGACTCACAAATATTTATACTGATATTAATAAATGGAGCTAAGCAATATTTGTCACTGGTGCCCTCACTTCAGTGCATTCTTATGAAGTGATGTCTGACTAAGTAATCATATTTGTCCTATAGGAAAATCAGATTGGCTCACAAGTATTAATGATGTTTTTCAAACACAGCATATAGCCCTACAAGGTCCATGAGAATTTAGCCACTTTTCCAACACAAAGCGGGCCAGCTGAGTCATCCTTTAGAAAATACATTCCTATAGACATACATATGAGTAAGCAACTATCATTTACTTTATGAAGATCAATTTGGCTCACAAATATTCATATTCATATTTGCAAATAGAACAGCACCCTACACTACCTATAAGCTATTTAACTGAGCTGAGAAATATTTGTAATGATATTAGGCATCAAACTGGTTCTACCCTGATGAAATGCGTTCCGCTGTACCTACCTATAAACATGGTATTAAGAAACTTTTGCAATCTAACCTGTCACCAAATATGCAACCCACAAGAAAATGTATTCCGATTGACTTGTGTACAAATAAGAAACACTTATTTACTTTATGCATATCAACTTGGCTCCCAAATATGAATATAGTATTTATAAATCAAGCTCCCTTCCTCACTATGTTTTATTTACCTGTGCCAAGCAGGATTTCTCAGAAGTGGGACAAAAAAGATGACATTCAATTCGATATGTTTCTTTGCTGTTTCATCCAATAAAGTAAATATACTTTTTGTATATGAAAGTCAGATTGACTCACAAGTTCTTGGCCAGTTTCTGTCAGAGACAGTACGCTTTTACAAGATGCACGATGCATGTTATTTACCAACTTCTGATATGTTATTTGCCTCTAGCCATTGACTTCCTATGGATTTGGGTAAGTATAAGTAACCTCCCTTTCTCTTATGAAGAGCAACTTCGCTTATAAATATGTACATATCTATTCATAAATTAAGGCTACCTTTTACACGTCCTCTGTGTAATTGGTCTGATCTGAGAAGGATTTGCCAGGAAATGTGGCCCCTATTGGATTACGATCAGTTCAACCTATTTCCATGCAGTTGTGTACAAATGGAAAACTGTACTTTTTTATACGAATCAGATATAAATCACTTCTTATGTTGTTATTTATACACATCACCCCCGCACATGATCCATATGGATTTAGCTAGAGCTGGGTAATGTGTTAGCCCAAATATAGTGCCAAATTTACCAAGCTCAGGTTCTACCATACACAGGAATATCCGAATCCCTAGCCATTATTTTTGGACTAAACATGAACTTGACTTATGGACATTTATAAACAGAGTACATCTCTGTGCTATAAGTGGGCAATGTGCCTATCTCTGAGTTATAAGTGGGCAATGTGCCTGAGCCAAGAATGATATGTCACATAATATGGCACCAAATGTGTGACCCTTGATTTAATTCATTTCTACATCATTGAGTATATTTTATGGATTGCTGGGTACTCTGGATGAGCAAACACAGCAGAACCCATACAAGTCACACCACCCAAGCTTTGCATTAGCCTCTAGGTATCAGAAATGTCCAGGATTTGTAAAGTTCTCTGGTTGCTAGCTGACTCAGAGACAGAAAAGTACAGCCATTCACCATGGCAAGTGAGAGGAAATTGAAATTTGTCCCATCTCTGCCCTAATGTATGTCAAAACTAAGCCCAAACAGATTCAAAATTGCTCTTGCTTGCTAAGGGAAAAGGATGCTGTAGGTTTCATTTGCAAAAGAAAGATTATCAGGGCCCTACGGGTTTGTGTGCAGCCTGAAGTTAGGACAGGCCAGTTCGCACCCCATTCTTTTATTAAAAACATATCTCTAGTATCCAGCGGGCTTTAGTTTCTGCCCTCTCCAGAGAAAGATTGGAGGCAAATCCTTCAAAATTCCTTCAGGGAGTGGGCAGGAGAAACTGCTGGGGCTTTATGGGTAGGGTATGGCCCAATGGATGATGGTACTCCCTCTATTCTTTTTCAGTTTAAAAAAAAACGTGCCTATGTGTAGGCTGTCTTCTCCCCCAGGCATGCTCTGTGGTAGTGCAAAGCAAAATACGGGACTCCCCCACACCCTTTTCTTTTACTATTTTTACCTGATGCCAAATGGGCTTACTGCCCCTTGTGGGGGGGGGGCAGATTGTGGGTAAACTCCCCAATGTATCCCCCACGCCCAAAGCTTTTATAACACTGACCAGCCTGACCCAAAACCCATGATTTTAGCAAGTGGTATACTTTAGAGCAAGACATTTTGCAGGTTTGAGACAACCATCTGACATCTTTGTGGCACCTTCGCTGTGGTGATTTCTCACCACTGTGAGCACAAGAATGGAACTGGAGCATGGTAATCTCATCAGCAAGAATCCTTGTAGGCATGAGGCTGGGGTGTTTGACCCTGTCAGGCACCGAGTATGGTGACCCCCTCAACCATGAGTCCCTACACCCTGAAATCATACTTACACGCAACACTCAACTGCAGGCGTGTGCCAATGTTCATGACCCCATTGTTGCATTGTGCTCCCTGAGATTGATGGCTCATCATTTTTCTGAGCCATCGCAAATGACCATAGTTGTCTTTCTGCATGCAGCCCACCTGCTGAGCAGAGGAGCAGTCCAGCAAATATGTTATGATTACAAATGAGTAAGTCTAGTTAATTAAGTGCATTGTTCAAATTTTAAAAACCTTTACAATGTTGAAATAATAATAAAAAGAGAAAAAAGTATACAAAATCCAGTTAAGAAATAGTAAAGCTGGACTGCTTATATTAGGTACTGTCCTTATAGTACTAAAGAAGTTAATCACAGCACCACTGCCAAAGACACAAAGAGAACTTAACCTATATGTTGAAAACAACACTGTTATGAACTGGTGTTGTATAAAAATGCCACAAAATCTGGTGTTTAGCAAGCAAAATATCTTGAGCTGTGAGGCACATCATAATACATTCAGCTGCTGTAAGGATTTCTTGTAAGAGACATTTACAATATGAGCTAAGTATACAGGATAACAGCAAATTAGATTAACATTATTTTCTCTCCTCTGGCCATACGGTGTGCAACAGTCACTTGTGAAAAGTGAATTCTACCATATCTCCTGGGAATTTCTTTTGAGACCATGAACAGCCTAAAGTGTAGGTATTTTATTCTAGAGTATGTGGATGATGGATTTCTGAGATAAAGCTGCACTGATGTACATTTAAATGAATGTAATGTAAAATTTGCCTCCATCTTTGTCCGGATGTCTATCAAGTACAATTAAAAGGAGAGTAAGTTAAATGCACCTTTAGATCCTTTTTGAATGGTAAGTGCCATACTTAGCCCTTGACAATTATAAACACTAAGCTATTCTGTCAGATTCGACCTTTACAGGAAATATTTAGAATATTAAAAGAGACCAAAGAAAGGTACTCTTCATGTGCAAATACACGTCATAGACGAATAAATTGGTCCTTAAAATTGACTAGGTCTTAAATCAATAATAAACAAAAGCGAAGTTCCACAACAGACAATGGTTTGTGCAGCGGCTCAGTACTCATGAGTGGTAAGTGAACATAAAAAATAAGCTAGAGTATGCAATAGCCTAATGACAGTTCCCCACTTCTGTGAAATGCAAAGCAATACATCTAGGCATGCATGAATATGGTTATGTTGTGAAAGAAATAGGTGCTCAAAGTATCTCAAGGGGTAGATAGGTAGCTCACCTCCCCTTGAATATAGGTGAGAAGGCAAAGGAAATTGCCATGGTATGTGAATACTTTGAGGCTGGGCCACACAGAGCAGCTGCAGGAATGTGGATCGGCACACAGAGGGGTACACAGGGTGGAAGAAGGAGAGATACAAGGTTTACAGTTGGGAGGGTCACACTTAGCGGCTTCAGAGAGTCAGGGGCTCTTGCACGGGGTGTAAATGAGGCAGAGAGAAGACAGGTACTGCAGAAGGTGTGAGGTCCACACATGGGCACTCCAGGAGCAAGACAAGGCAGCACACCGAAAGACTGCAGAAAGACTCAGAGACATTTTCCATCATTGGTCTATCCAAGTAACATCATACACCAGCATTATACCTCCAAATAACCAACTTTATATAGCAGAACTCCATTTATAATATGTCCACACAACCGACAACATACATTCACTAACTCACCAGAATCACCATTATAGGAAAATGAAACTACCACCATACTTCCATTCAACAAACATCATATGGCAACAAAATAACAATTAGGGTTACACATGATCCATATAATATGCCAACACATCCACAGTTGTATCCCAACAAAGCCATTGTCATATTGCCATGCTCTTAGCCCCGGTTGCTACTCGCTGCACTGCTGTCATACTGCACCACAGAACATGGAACGAGCATTCGTTTTAACCTCCTGCAAGTTCTCATGCACTCTTCCATACCTTACACTCACCGGTACGCAGTCAAAATATCGATTTTTTAATATCGACCTACAATAATATTGAGTTTTTAATATCGTAGGGACAGAATATCGATGTCAAGAATATCGGTGACCAGAATATCGACCTTAAGGTAAGTAATATCGTTTTTTAAAATATCGAAGTAATAACTAAATAACTAATATCGTTAGCAAAAATATTGTTGTTAATAATATCGATATTGATATTAGTGTTATGTATTTCAGTATGTATTTTATATGTATGTTTAACGTTTTTTGTAATATATTTTTATTATTTTTAAATATATTTAATAAACATTTAGAAATTAGCAATTTTTTTAAAGTAAATTTTGCGTTTTAGTATCAGAGCGGGTTGTGTTTTTATAGTGGAATAGGGTGGGAAGTAATTTAATTATAATTAATTGATATGTTTTTATTTATTGTTAGTGATTATTAATTTATTGCTAATTAATTATTAATTGGCAATTAATTTTTATTCATTGATTAATGTATCATTATATTAATTATAATTAATGTATTAGAATTGTTTATTTATTGTTATTTTTAATAATGTATTGTTAATTAATTATTAATTGGTAATTAATTTTTAGTAATTGAATAATTGATATTTAAAATAATTATGTTCGTTTTTATGTGTAGCAGGTTGTGTGTTTATAGTGGAATAGGGTGGGAAGTAATTTAATAATAATTAATTAATATTTATTTATTTATTGGTATTGATTATTAATTTATTGTTAATTGATTATTAGTTGGTGATTAATTGTATTAATTGGTTAATTTATAATGATTTTATTTTATTTATTTTAAAGGTTTTATATAGCGCTGGCTAGACCCGGAGGTATCAGAGCGCTTTACATGAGTATAAAATCCCAGTTATTAGAGCATGGCAACATAGTTACTTGTAAGGTCGAGATAAACAATACGCACATATACGTAAGGGAAAAAGCAGGCAAGGTGAGAGATTCAGGGGAGGGAGTTAGGAGCAGGGGAAGTAGACAGAGAATGAAGGAGGGAAAGAGGAGGGGAGTGACACAGCGTGGAAAGAGGCGGGGGAGGGCGATGGGGACACAAACCGGTAGACGAGTCAAAGCCGCGTCCATAGGGGAAGAGGTATCATTTCCCCATCTCTGTTGCGAGAGGCTCCTTTTACGCAGTGGACTCTCTCAGAGGGGTCTCTGAGACTCCAAGGCCTACATACTGGATCCTTCCCCCAAAAAGGGGAGAGGGAGTGCTTTGGCAAGGGGGGCCATACCATACCTCAGTTGTGAGTGGCTCCCTTGGCGCTGTGGACTCTCTCAGCGGATTCGCTGAGACTCCAGAGTATAAATATTGGATCTTTCCCCAACAAGGGGAGAAGGAGTGATCAGTCAAAGGGCACAAAGGACAGGGGGCTAGGCGGTGTAGCAGGTAAGGGGAGAGATTAGGGGGAGAGGGGATAGGAGCGAGCGTTTTACATGAGGAACACTAATGTTACAATTTTACATCAGTGACAAGTTACATAAGTATCAAGAAAAGCATTTAAAGAACATAGGGGACAAGGTTAATGGAGCAAGGAAGGGTAAGGGGATAGGGTAAAGGGGTAGGAGGAAGAAAGGACGTAGAGACGAGGGGGAAATCTGCCGAAGGTTCAGCTCGGGGGGGGGGGGGGAGTCCACAACCAGTCTCCTCTTTAGCTATTTGATAGCTTCACCGGGCATCGGCCCATTCGCTTGGTCTCTACAGTGTGGGGTAAGTTCCGCAGGTTCGAAATCCTGATGTGTAAGCAAGTTAGGGGATAGGTTCAAGGTCTGGTCAATGTCCAATTATTGTCCCAGGGAAGTAAAACAATGTAGAGGGGACCACTATGGCAGACATCTTTGGGTCAGGCAGGGGACTATTGACCTTAGTGTAACATTCAGCCATCCCCAATTATATCTGTCGTTCAAGGGGAGGTGATTGAAGAGCGGGGAGCAGCTTGATATTAATTATAATTAATTTATTATTTTGTATTTATTGTTAAAGTTAATTAATTTATTGTTAATTTATTAGTAATTGGTAATAATGTTTTATTAATTAATTATTTGACATATACATTAATTGTGTTATTTTTTATGTGTTGTGGGTTGTGTGTTTATGGGGGAATAGAGTGGGAAATAATTTAATGTTATTTAAGTTAATATTAATTAAATTATATTGGCATTTATTATTAATGTTGTTGTTCATTAATTATTAATATATTGTTTATTTTACCAAATTCATTTAATTAATAAGTATGTTAATTTAACCCCTACGCTAGCCAACGTTTCCCTACTGTTGCACTCACTGGAGTGGGAGTAGTAATTTTAACCCCTACACTATCCAACGCTTTCCCTACTGTTGTACTCCCTGGAGTGGGAAGAGTAATTTTTACCCCTACGCTATCCAACGCTTTCCCTACTGTTGCACTCACTATAGTGGGAATGGCAATTTTAACCCCTACGCTATCCTACGCTTTCCCTACTGTTGCACTCACTGGAGTGGGAATAGTAATTTTTACACCCACGCTACCCAACGCTTTCCCTACTGTTGCACTCTCTGGAGTGCGAATAGTAAATTTTACCCCTACGCCTACCAACGCTTTCCCTACTGTTGCACTCACTGGAGTGGGAATAGTAATTTTAACCCCTACGCTATCCAACACTTTCCCTACTGTTGCACTCACTGGAGTGGGAATAGTAATTCTAACCCCTACACTATCCAACGCTTACCCTACTGTTGCACTCACTGGAGTGGGAATAGTAATTCTTACCCCTACGCTATCCAAAGCTTTCCATAATGTTGCACTCACTGGAGTGGGAATAGTCATTATTACCCCTATGCTATCCAACGCTTTCCCTACTGTTGCACTCTCTGGAGTAGGAATAGTAAATTTTACCCCTACCCTATCCAACGCTTTCCCTACTGTTGCACTATGTGGAGTAAGTATATATATATTAATTTATATGTATATTTTTATTTTAAATTAACATTATATGTATTAGTTATTATTTTTTAAACATGTTATAATATTTTTAACTATGTTTCTTTTATATATATATATATTATTTATTTAATTTTTAATTTTTATTAAAACATTAAAAAAACAATATTTTTAACATCGATATTTTTGACAACGTTATTTTTTCGCGATATTTTTGTACTTACCATTATGTAGATAGGACTTCGATATTTTTGACATCGATATTTTTGTATTGATATTTTTGTAGGTCGATTTTCTGTCTGTCGATATTCTGTCAGACATTCACACTCACCACTCATGCATTAACAGCAGCAGCACTCCACTCACTCATGCTCACACAAAATAAATACCGGCCAAGCAAAATACCACACTCACATGGCTGCATCATAACACTCGCTCGCTCACCAAAAATGCCACAGAGATATGGGACATCCTGCATGAATATGCTACTGACCTGCTCTTTCTTACAGAAACATGCCTAAAACCAACCTATGTATTGAACATCACTACCACCATCCCGCTGGTTACAAGATCATCCCGCAATATGGCCAGCACTAGCCCTGAGGTGAAATCACTATCATATTCAAAGATACTATTAGCTGCACCACATACACAGACACCGCCACCAGCTACATGGAACACCTCACATTTAAGATGTGAATCTCAGCCAACTTCTTCCTGGGCAGATTTAAGACTTTGCAGTTTTGAGTTGCAGGCAGTTGGATGCTGTAGTTGGCAGTTTCTATCGTACAATGAGCAAAATGCAGTTTTTCTTTGGCTGGGCCAGGCAGAAAGAGAAAAGAAATTGTGTGACATCTGCAAATAACCCAATCTTTGTGTCATAAGGGGCAGAGGACTCCGGGTCCCAAACTTACTTGTGGCAGGCCACCACCCATGTTGTTTCTCCATGTCCAGAGGCGTGTATTTCTTGCTGTTTGGACTCCCGCTGTGCGGGACGCCCTCTGTGTCAGGGTGGGGAGAGGACTCCAGGCCCGAACTCACTTGTGGCAAGCCACCCCCACATTGTTTCTCTATGCCCAGAGGTGCGTATTTCTAGCTGTTTGAGCTCCCTCTATGAGGGATGCACCTGGGTGTGTGCCATGGCCATGACCTGGCCAACAGCGGGCTCATCTGTGCCCGTCCACGGCCGGACGAGGCTTGCCTGTGGTCCCCCCTCTTGGTTCTGTCAATTATCGAGATGATACCAGGAGACTTCTGAGGAGGCTTTTGAGGGGGGTAAGTGCAGTACAGCAACCCCGTGTGTGTAATCATGCTGAAATATCCATAACTCATTCAGCATTCAAGGAAGCTGGCAGTGACAGGGGTAAGCCCAATATTTTATAACTATTCCTACTGTGCGCATCAAAATGGGCAAAAAAGGGATATTAACATCAAGGTGAACACAAGAAGCAATGTGAACACAATTGACTCTTTTCTGGCAAGAGAGGTGAGCGTAGTCTCTAATGATATTGATTGAACGGGGAGGCACCTGTCAATGGGGGCGGGGGAGTGTCTCCACTTTTGAAACAAGATATGTGAGTTGGGGAAGTGTCAATGATTTATGCACAAGAAAGTATTAGGCATAACGCAGAAACTTTAAATCAAAGCAATTATTCTGTTGGAACAGATGTATCTAAGACTAAGACAAATGAGTCTACTTTTACTATCCCGTCTCCCATAAATCCACTGAGTGTTAAGCGCAAGAGTAATTCGAGGCATCTGTCAGATATGTCATTACTATCTCACACCCCAAAGTTGGGTTCTGATGTTGTATATCACTTGGAAGATATGTAGGACTCAATGTGGGAATCTATGATGTGTAAATTTACTGTTATTTTAAATGACTGTTTGAAGCCTATAAGAGATAGACTAAATGGTCAGGAGTTAACAGTTAGGAAGTTAGTATCAGTTGGCCTGGAGCAAAAAAGGCCATTTATATAAGTGTTAATGCAGTTGATATGCCAGCTCAGAAACCCCTTTCTCTTTCAGTAAGAAATAGGATTCCACCAAAGGCTAATGTCAGCCATAGATCATTACTGCATACACAGTCTGATACGCAGACTAATAAGCCCCCAGACAAACCAATTCCAGTCCCCAGTATGCTTGAGCCTGTTGCCCCTATCCAGGTATCTACTAACACCATTAGGAGCATACAGTCTGTGACAAATAACCATCAATTGCAGGTGATTCGTTTGCCTCCTGCCTGCACTCTATTTATTGTTGTCCTTGCAGTTGTACCTTCAGCCACAAATCTCTCTAACGAGTCTCCTACTGAGGTCCACAATAAGGTATGCCAATGGCTGGCTAAAAACTCAAACTTAAGTGTGCAGGATTACAAGAACAACATAATGACTCGACGTGTCGCATGGGTAGGCCCTTCTCATAAGAGTATTCTTGGGGACAGTATCATCGTGAATTTTAAATACCCATTGATGGGGGAGAGAATTCTGTCCTGGTACTTGCTGCCTTTTGCTGTAAACAGTGGCATTCGTGCTCTCCCATTGGGTTTTTCTACAGACCATGTCCTCCTGAGTCACACTCTGAATGGCCCAGGTGTCCTCCATTGCATCATTTTATTGATAATTTTAACATTGGGTGCACTAATCATTTGCTCCCCTAGCAAATCTGTATGATCAGGACTGATGTCTTATAGATCCCCAGTATGGAATTTCTTGCCCCAACGTTAGTAAATCATCCCTGGGATTAATAAGAACAGTCGCACCGCAAAACAGCAATGTTGAAACCAACCTTGCCTCTGATATTCTGACCAATGCAAACTATTTTCAGACTAAGATTTTGGGGTACAATTATTGCAAACAGCCCATTAATACTGAAGAAATGACTGCTTTGTATAAGAATAATGGTGGCTCTGCCCATGCCCTGGATTTTACAGTTAATGATATTAGTAACCAGCGTAAGGTCACAACAGGACAATACCTATGAAACATCCTTTGGGTACAAGGGAATGGTTGCTATTGAATTGAGTATTAATTAAATTTCCCAGAATTGTTCTCAGTTCAAGCACTAACCCCATATCATTGGCAGTAGTTCTACAGGGAGATGATTTAAGTGTCCATAATAGTTTTGCTTTGATTAGTTGGAATGTGGATGGGATCAGAAGTAAGATCTTTAATCCAGATTAACTTGCTTTTACAAATCAATATGATCTCATTGTGTTCCAAGAGACTTTTGCCCTAGAACCTATAAACTGCAATGGTTTCTCGTGTTATTCTTGCCCTGCTATTGCCTCCACTCATTTGGAGAGCTAAAGGAGGCCTTGCCATTTAGGTAAAGCTTAATTTACGTCTTAAAATATCTATTATAAATATGGGTAACCCAATTTATCAGTCCCTGCAAATGAAAGATATCAAGGTGTTTTAGTTTTTATTTGGTTAATTTTTACAATAATGATTTTTCAATGTCTTACATGAGTCTATTTTGTGAATTATATGATTTTATTGCAACTTTAAATCCATAGGAACTAGAGAATGTGTCTATGCCAAAGATTCTAATTTGCAGAGATTTTGATGCAAAAATGGGAAGTGAAATTGAGGGTGTGGACATGTGGTGTACTGGCGCTGATACTGTTTTGTGTGATACCAGCTGGATGGCACTGAGGGATTTAGTTGCCGAATGGATTTAAAAGATGTGATCAGTTATTTTCAGGGGAGCAACCAAATTTAACCAACATATAGTGGAAAGGGGCATCTATCTAGTATTGATTATGTATTTGTCTCAAACTACCTATCACAGTGGTGTAGGTAGGACAATATAACTGAAACACATTGGAGCGATATTAATAACGTCATTCTTATCAAAGGAGTTTTTCTTTTATTTAGGGATAAAACACCATTAACAGACAATGCTACAAATAAACAGTCTAATGATGGCTTGAGGTTAGTCTGTCATATGAAAGATCCCTTGGCGGCCTTAGTAGATCTATTGAAGAAAAATCTTTCACTTTTTCTGGATTGTCTAGATGTTGGCTCCAGGGCTGAGTTATCCCATAATTATCATCAACTATGAATTATCATCAAGAATGCTTTACTGAAATCGCCTGCCCTCGTGTCTGAAAAGCTATCGTGGTTTGATGGGAAATGTTCCGCCACCAATCGTCATAGGAGAAAAGTATTAGCTGATTCCTCTAGGAATGTGGTGGCGATCCAGGAGGCTAGGAAGTCTTATAGATTTACTATTAACGAAAGGAAATGCTTACAGTTTCTCAAAGATTGGGAGATGCTAGAATTGGCAGTGGCGCACAAGTGCAGTAATATTTTTCCCCCTTTGAACCCTTATTGATCTGTAATATCACAGGCCAGGATTGGGGTTGAGCATTATTTTGAAAGGGACATTGAACAAGAGGCTTCATTAAAACAGCTTTTTATCTTTTCCTCTGAGCCTATTTTATTACAGTTTATCCCTGGTGAAGTTGAAGATGCTATATGAGTAAGTGTGGGCAGTAAGGCACTGGGTCCTGAGGGGATCCCAATGTATCTGTATGAATGCAATCCTGTACTCTGGGGCCCATTACTTACAAATCTTCTTAATAACTCCTTAAGTTGTATTATTCCCGAATCGTGGTCCTTATCTACAAAAGTGCCTATTTTTAGAAATGGTGATAGGGGATCACCTAATGTTATAGACCTATCTCATTGGTGCATAGTTCTATAAACGTACTGGGAAAAGATATTTTTAACCGGCTGCAGTCTTGGACTATAAATAACTATTTTAAACTAACTGCTAATATGGTTTTCGTCTGGGGTTGGGCACAGTGGATCTGTGCCTGGATTTACATCTGATAGCAAGTAAGTATACTATCGCCAGGCACTGTCCACTGTACTTAGCCTTGATGGATCTTCCACTGCTTTTGATTGTGTAAATAGAATAAAACTCTGGCTGATGCTAATTGAGTTTATGATGGATATAGCACTGGTAAATTTTCTACATGGCCTTCATGAAAACGTAACCACAAAGGTACAGTATGGTCACTTAGGTGAACTTTCTGATACTTATCCTTTGTCCAGTGAAGTGCACCAGGGCTGCATACTGGCACTGTTACTTTTTATTCAATATATTAATGATTTGAGTGTATCTTTATTAGTATCTACCACGGATGTGTGCATTGTCTCCTATCTAGCCATGCTGGCCTTATTATATTTCAACAATGCTTTGTTGCTGGCTAGAACCCCTCGAGCCCTCCGCAATTTGGTAGATTCTTTTATACTTTTCATGAAAAATCTAGACCTGAAAACCAATTTTGCAAAGTCACACATTATGGCGACCGGCACGGGCAGGAAAGCTGTGCCAGTATTAAATCTGGGTGACAAGCAGCTAAGCGCAGTTAATAATTTCTGGTATCTAGGGCTGGCCTTTGATGCAAGCACTCCTGGCAGCTGCAGGTAAATACTGCATGCAGGAAACTCAGGAGGGCAGTGAGTTCCCTTTTTAATCTCGGTAAGAGGGATGGACGGGTTTCTATCTCTCCCTTTCTCACTATCTACCAAATGCAATGCATACCCACCCCCACATATGGAGCCGGGGCTTGGGGGTTTCATAACACTGCCCCTATCCAGGTAGAGGAGAATACAATTTGTAGAAAATTGATAAATCTCCCGCAATCAAGTGCCAGACTTATTGTACACTCTGAATTAAAACTAGAGTATATAATAGACCACATTAAATTAGCTCCTCTTCTGTTATGGGTTAGTGTTTGGAGTAACAAGAAAGCTAGCCTGAAGAGGGCAGTTATTAAAGACAGCCTAGCATTGGATACGGGCTCTACCATACCTTGGCTGAGTTACGTATGCAAAACGTTGGGCGATATCGGCTTGCCAGAAGTTTCTAGTGCCCCGGATCTGATTAACAACTCTACCTTAAAAATTGGTAAAACATAGATTTCTGGAGTTTGTCACTGCTCTGAGGTTTCAGGAGGCTACCGGTAAGCATACCAGCTGCTAGTATTATACTATGTTTGCAACACATGTTTCTGTCCTGTACCTAACACTAGAGTTAATTCTGTGGGAAAGATCTCTTCTTTTCAGATTTATGTTTGGGATGGTTTGGGGTTTAGTTTGCTTCTATGGAACTGAAGGTATGTGGAACACGGTACTCCCCCCCCACCTCCCCGTCCCTGCGATAATAAGTCAGAATAGTCCTTACTGCATTTTATGTTTTTCTGTGGATTTTTGGGGTAAATTCTTTCAATTATCTCTTAAACCCTTATAGATTAGGTCTGCTCTCCGACAATGTAGAACGGTGCTAATTTATCTCCAATTGTTAAATAATCCCAAAATCTGATTTAATGTCTGTTGTTGGCCATCCGAAGCAGAAAATCCATGGAGATTATATGAAATCAATGAAGTTATTTTTAAGATCATGATTTTGTAGTGTGTAAAATTGCATATTGCCAATTGAATTTTGTATGTATATTTGAATGTATCCTTTTTTTATTTCTGTACTTTTATTATCTTTTTCTCAGATTGAATAAAGGAAATTTTATTTATTTATTTATTTATTGACACGATCTCCACACCACATGATTTTACAATCTGATCCAGGGGTGCTACTTAGATGTTGAAAAATGTTGGCCTGAGACATGACCCTGTGGGACCCCTTTGTTGATGTTCGTCGTTCTTGATTTGAAAGGACCCAGAGACATAGTCTGGGTGTGGAAATCTAGGAAGTTCCTCAGCCAAAATAATGCTCTTCCATGAATGCTTCCTAACATATATGGGGATGATCCAGTTGAGGAAATAGGGTTTTTATTTTTTTGGGCAGAGTTTTATATAGCGCGAACTTGACCGAATCCAATCAGGTATCAGAGCTTTGTTAGGCATGGGGAGATTAAGTGATTTGCCCAGAATCACAGGATGTTCAGCGTCATTTCCGAGACTCGAACCCAGTTCCCCAGGTCCGAGGTTGAGCGCCCTAGCCGTTAGGCCAACTCCTCTCCCAAAGTTTGGGATCAATTAAATTGAATGAACAACAAGGGTACCAACATACCATAATGTATATTTTATTTCTAAGGTGTGTCACCTATTCACGTCCCTATGGGCAATTTATGCCTCTGTTTTCGAACCTAGTGTGTACCCTGTCCTGCCTCGCCTACCTTCTTTTGTTATTTGTATGTATTCTTTACCCCAGGGCAACATCTGTATGAACATAGCCCAACACATATTAGACAAATGTTGATTTATCAATTTGTATTTTCTGTTGTTTTGTCTGAATATACTTTAAAACTATGTAAACATATAACGTGTAATGTGTATACATTTAACACATTTTACAGTTTAAACCTACATTTTATGGCATATAACTTGTATAATTTGACACACTGTACAGTTTAAATACATATTTTGTGACAGATCAATTACATATATAATACATATGAAAACAAAACACTCAAATGTACATGCTCAACTGACATATTAGAGCAGGTATACATAGGGGAAAACCATATTGGAATCCCTAAAACTTTTTAATCCTCAGAATATCGTAGGGCCCTCTGTAGAAAAGAATTATCTTTGCACAATTAAATAGAGGATAACATTATTCCCTCTAGTGTTCCCTTTTGTAATTTAGTTCTTAACATTATTCCCTCTAGTGTTCCCTTTTGCAATTTAGTTCTTGGGAAAATGTGCCCCCTGGCCACAATCATAATATACCAACGCATACTGCCAAGAGTGCCATTTCCATGCTAGAAGACTGCACCAACTGAGCCCTTCTAGAAAACCTTGAACTCACCCAGCACGTTACTGAAAACTCCCACACCACCAAATACCTATTGGACCTGATTTTCATCTCAAACAGCAATATCACATTTTACAAGCCAGCAACTATAACCCAGACAGACCACGCCCTTGTCAGTTTTAGTATACACATTCTGCACCATCAAAGACCTAACACCACAAGAACCACCCACTGGTGCTGGAAAAGCATGTCAAAAAGTGAGCTTCCACCCTCACCAAGCATCGGCCCGAGTACACCAGCGACTTGCTGAAAGTCATCAAATACTTCAACAGCTGGATCACAGCATGCACCAACACCTTGGCTTCCCTCAAGCTCAATCCAAAAGCAAGAGCCTGAGCATGGGCCAGCTGTTAAACAGAGGAGCTCTGGTTGATGAAACACCACTGCAAGCAACTAAAGTGCAAATGGAGAGTCAAGACATCACAGATAAAGACATTTTTAAATTAGCCCTAAGACTCTACCACCAGCAGATATGGAACACCAAGCACATAACTCTTAATGATTGTATCAACTAACTGTACTAAAAGCACCAAGGAAATCTTTACCATAATCAAAGACTTGACCATGCCTCCTGCCACCTCAAGCAACATCACCTTTTCCCAAGACTTTTGTAACAAGCTCTTGTTAGACTTGATGTTGGACTTGGCCCTTTTTGCAGGGTTATCCCAGAAAGTTTTGCCTTCATCCTGGTATTTTTTCTGACCTGATGATGGTGGTTTTAGGACTCTGGCTAATTTATCACTCCTCTCCAGTATTAAAGTGCATGTGCTCTCTATGGTTAAAGTGGTAAGATTGGTCTGCACCTGTTTGACGTATTTAATTTACCTATCAGTCCCTTGTAAAGTGGTATCTCATATACCCAGGGCCAGTAAATTAAATGCTACTGGTGGATTGCAGCACAGCTTGCGCCACCCACCAAAGTAGCCTTTCAAACCTGTCTCAGGCCTCTGCTATTGCAGGGCCTGCATGCGCAGTTTACTACAGCTGTGATGTGGCACATAAAGTGGGTGCCACGTCCGTAAGTCCCCTTTTACTACATATCATCTCCCCTAAGGTAGGCCCTAGCTAGCCCTATGGGCAGGGTGCAATGTAGGTAAAGGGGAGGACATGTGCCTTCACTATGTGGCATGTCCTGGTAGTGACAAACAGCCTATTTGGTTTTATTACTACTGTGAGGCTGCCCTCTCATAGGAATGCATTGGGGATTCCCTGATATGTGTTTCAGTGGTAATTCTTGACATGAGAGGAGTAGCGTGATTACGTTTGGTATGTTTGGAATAGTGGTGATAAATGCTGCGTACTGGTGTTCACAGATTTACTATCACTAATTTAGAAATGCCACTTTTAGAAGTGGGAATTTCTGTGTGCTATGTGTCATTGTGCCTGCCTGTTGTGCAATGCATGTCTGGCTCAGGATGACAGGGGCTGGGGAGGGGCTGTGGCCCCAGAGGGGCTGGGTGAGTCAGCGCTAGACTGAATAGGGCGATCTGCATTTGGAGTAATGGGAGGAGTAGCACCTGACCCTGAATAGGACTGTACCAGCCTTACACAATGCTCGCTCTGCCCCCCTGTGGTGTGTCTGGGGCTAGAGCCTACACTGACAATGGGGAGTGTTGTGCACTTTTTAAGTGCCCCCCCAAACTAGTTTGGACCAGGTCTAATGCCCAGTGCCAGGACAGAACGAAGACATTAGGGGATATAAATATTGGGGCTGTGACCCCATGTTTTGGTGTGTGTGCTTACTTGGGACTTGTGGCCAGGGGGCTGCTGGACGGCCAGGAGGAACCGCCGTGAGACCCAGTTGCTGCCTGAAGGGTTGGAGGGCTGCCCAGCTGTGCCCGTGTGGCGAACTGGCAAGAGACAGGCTGAGCACTGTACTTCTCTTGTGATCTGCCCACTAAACCAAGCGCGAGGTGAGCGCTCCGGTTTCCATGCCTTGGAGGGGCTGAGAAGGGCATTGTGGAGAGTGCTCCAGGGTTGCTGTGCCCTGGGCAATTTGAGCTCTGACGGGGGCTTGTGTGTCAGGATTACCCGGCAGGTGCAGAGCGAGAAGCCGCGCAGTTACCCAAAAGCAAATGGAGACCTCGCTTCGTAAATACCAGCGGGTCAGAAGTCAGTCCGCTGCCTGACTGTGGGCCGGGCCCGTGCAGCAAGAGTAGATGCTGAGAGCAGGACGTGTCCGTAACCGTAAGTCAGGCAGCTGGTGCCTGACTGGGAGCAGGGCTCCCAAGAGGCAGAGGAGAGCCATGTGTGTTCCCAGCTACGAAGAGCAGAGTGAGGCCAGCTGGCAGCCGAGAAGGAACAGCGTTGACAGGCCAGCGGAGGTAGAGACTGGGCTGCTCGACCCTGTGAGGCTGGGTCCCAAGGATTCTGATTCACACAGGATGCGGGTGAGTGTGCTGGAAAACTTGCACACGAGAGGGAAACTGAGGGTGAAACCTCGGCGGAGGCCCCTGAGTAGAATTGCTCCACATCCCTGGCATGATCGCATCTGCGCCGCATGATCACGGGCAGCTACATTCTCATCGCAGAACCAAGGACTCTCCAGTGAGGGAGATTGGGTGACCTGCACCCCTGACCCTTTCTTGTGACACAGGGGTGGCGGGGACGTTCTGTAGCTGCCGTGAGGGAAGCACGAGGTTGCCCTCCCCCTCGACCGGCTGCATTTGTGCCCTAAGATTGGGGTACATGTCAGGTGCGTATGAGTTGAGGCAATTGCCTGATGGGGGGCTCGATATTTTCCTAGTAGGGACAACTGGGCAGTGTGATACTTTGGTGCACTCTTAATAAGCCTGTGTAGGCATAAGGTGCTTATGTGCCCTGTGACCAGTGGTTACTATGGGGCACTGGGGCTGATGGTTTACCTAGTGTGCTATGTGAAATACCATTCCTGTGTTTCTGCCTAATGCTTTGTGCTAGGAGCCAATCTACCAGTACTTACTGGTCACTCCAACTATATGTGATGATGATTTCACTGGCCCGATTGGCCTTGTAATATATGTAGAATGTGCTATGCTGATGAATAGGGTGTAGGCCTAAAGTGTTTATGCTAAGTGCACTACTGCCAGTAGTTACTGGTTGTTTTCACTACCTAGGAGTTGTGATATGATGACAATGGCCCGATTGGCCCTGTAGTGTATATAATCCCTGTAAAGTCTTACCAAGTGCCAGGTGTCACAGTGTACATATGTGATTACTTTCTAATGGGTTTTCTGAGTAATACAAAAGCTATTCTTGATATAACCTTGTGTGGAGTTTCTTTTGTGGTGTGCCTAGTGTGTCACTGCTGTGTGTGTGTTGCGCAAACGCTTTACACATTGCCTCTGGGATAAGCCTGCTCTGCCAAGCTACCAAGGGGGTGGGCAGGGGTTATCTTCGGTGTGTAACTCCCTTGCCCTGGCTAGAGTGGTGGTTTCTGCCTGGGTTAGGTGCATACCCGAGCCAATCAGAAATCCAATTTCTAACACTTGGCATCTTTGGCATGGTTTCCCCTGACTTTTTGCCTCTAGCTCCTGTATTTTTGCTGCTGTGCTGGATTTTCTTTTTGCTGGCTCAGATGCTTTGGGCACTTTGCCACTGCTGATCAGTGTCATAGTGCAAGTGTTCCCTGGGTAAATTGTTGTTACAATTGGTTCTCCCTGATCCCCAGTCCCCCAGTTCTAAGAAGCTATGGCCCCCTAAGGGTAGGCCAGACAACCATGGTTCTCGGAAGTGTTATTCTTGTGGTCAGGAAGGCCACATTGCAAGGGATCATAAGTTCCCCCAAGGCACCACCAGCACCCACTCTTGCACCTTTGCCAGGGTTAGGTAGTGTAGTGCTGGGGGAGGAGTTGGTTACTAGTGAGGGTTGGGAGCCAGCTGTGATGACCCTTGTATCATTAGGAGACAGAAAGATGGTCCAGGAAACCTGCCTGCCGGATAACACTAAAAAGTACCTGCAGTGGGTGACCATCAATGGAAGGAGGGGGGAGGCTCTGAGAGACACAGGAGCCAGTGTGACATCTGTCAGGTGTTAATGGGTGTCTGAAGAGCAGGTCATCCCAATGTACTTCACCCTGTAGTTGCTGCAGACAACTCTGAGCGCCTGTGTAAGGTGGCACAGGTTCCCTTTGAGTGGTGGGGGGGGAGGGGGGGTTCAGGTTCCTTGGAGGTTGTTGTAAGTACATCCATGCCTGTTGACTTTCTGCTTGGCAATGAAATGACCTGGAGAGCTCACCTTAGAAGGAGGTGGAGTGCCAGGCTCATTTTAAGATGTTGGGACTGCCTGAGTGGGCCTGTGTTTCCACTCGGTCAATGGCAGCCAGTAAGGGTGATCAAGAGAACCTGGAGCCTGAAAGAGTGGCCCAGGTGCCTGTCAGAAAGAGGAAGGGCAGGGGGCGTAGGAAACCAGCCCCCGAAGTTACCACGGTCAAGAAGGAGGCAAAACCTGAGGGGGATGCCCTGGAACCTACAGGGGAACAAGTGGCCGAACTGGGAGATCTGCCTGAGCTGACCCATTGGCAGCAGGAAGGATGTCCCTCCAGGGAGGAGTTCTGCAAGGCACAGATGGAATGCCCTACTCTTGTTGGTTTGTGGCAGCAGGCATCAGACCAGGCAGCAGGTGGTCCGTCCAGATCACAGTTGATTTATTGGGAAAATGATCTCCTTTACAGTGAGCCTAAGGTCGCTGAGCCCAGGGCAGCCCGTGTAATCGTGGTACGCATGTGCTACAGGACCTTCCTACTGGGTCTGGCTTATGACGTGCCTTTAGCAGGACATTTCGGGTGCAACAAGACCTATCACAGGCTTGTCACCCAGCCGCGGCCCGTGGAGGGAGTTCCGTGGGGCAGAAAGGCGGGGCGGGGGAGGGGCAGGGTGGGGGGTACTAAAAACCAGAATATGGATAATTGGAGGTAAGTAAACAATTAAATAAATAAAACGAATTTTATAGCGCGCTCTGTATCGCATTTTGCAATGCAGGTCGCGCAACGAAATTCGTTTTATTTATTTAATTGTTTACTTACCTCCAATTATCCATATTCTGGTTTTTAGTACCCCCCCACCCTGCCCCTCCCCGCCCCGCCTTTCCACCCCACGGAACTCCCTCCACGGGCCGCGACTGTTGTCACCCACTTTTACTGGCCCCAAATGCAGAGGCACGTTGGCACACATTGTAGGTCTTGTCAGACTTGCCAGGCAAGTGGCAAGACAGGAGGGCAGTGTAAGCCTCCCCTCCAACCCTTTCCTATGGTGAACACCCCTTTCGAGCGGGTGGGCATCGACATTGTGGGGCTACTGGAACCCAAGACTGCCTTATGCAACAAGTTTAAGTTATTGTCTTGGTGGATCATGCTACCCGGTACCCGGAAGCTGTCCCTCTCAGGACAATCACGGCCCCTGTGGTGAGCCGTGCATTGAAGGGGATCTTCACTAACCCTGGGCGGAGTATGCAGAGATTTGCCTACTCCACGTTCCGTGGAGAACGCGGAGTAGGCATATCTCTGCACACTCCGCGGCAGAGTGGAGTTGGCCAGCCCCCACCTCCCACACTCCCGTATTAAGAATTGATTAAAACTTAAATAAATAAAGTTTAAAGTAAATGAAAACCACTTTCCTTGGCTGCGGCGTCCCTTGGCTTCCCTCCTCCTCTTCATCGCCGTCTCTGGGAAAACTGTGCATGCGCACGCACACGCGCATGCGCATGTCTCGTGATAAATGCGAGGGCGCGCGCGCATGCGCAGTTTTTCCAAAGAGGGTGATGAAGAGGAGGATGGCAGCCCGGGGATGGTGCAGCCAAGGTAAGCGGTTTTTCTTCACTTTAAACTCTTTTTTATTTAAGTTTTAATCAATTGTTTCTAGGGGTTGGGAGGCGGGTGGCATAGTGGAGCTCCACAGAGTTTGTTCTCATCTCCGTGGCCCTCTGCGTAGCCCCACTACGCCCACCAAGCCTGGGGTTAATCTTTACTGAGTGGGGTTCCCCAGAGAGGTGATCTCTGACCGGGATACAAACTTCATTTCCAGGTATATGAAGTCACTGTGGTAGGAGTGCGGTGTAATGTACAAATTCAACACTCCTTACCATCCCCAATGGAATGTGTTGGTTGTGAGAATGAACTAAACCATGAAAGGCATGATAAAGGGTCTTGCAGAACCCATGAGACGTAAGTGGGATGTCTTCCTACCATGTCAGTTGCGGGCCCACAGGGAGGTACAGCAGAAATCATTAGGGTTCAGTCCCTTTGAATTGTTGTATGGGCACCCAATGAGAGGACCTCTGAGTCTGGTGAAGGAGGGCTGGGAGAAAACCCCTGGTAAGACCACCAAAGATGTGTTCAGCTACATGCTGGCCTTCAGAAACCAGACTCAACGCTTCAGGAAACTCACTCAGGCAACTCTCGGAGCCAGCCAGGAGGAGATGAAATGATGGTATGACCAGAATACGACTCTGGTAGAGTTTCAGTCTGGCCAAAAAGTGTGGTTAATGGCACCAGTGGAGCCTTGTGCGCTCCAAGACAGGTCGACTGGTCTATTTGAGGTGGTGGAGTGCAAGAGTGATGTAACCTACCTGGTTAACTTGCGGACTCCTAGGAACCCTTTGAAGGTCCTGCACGTGAACTGCCTCAAAACTCACTTTGAGAGGTCTGAAGTCTCAATGCTCCTGGCTACAGATGATGGAATGAAAGGGGAGAGTGAGCCTCTTCCTGACCTCCTTTCAGCTTAGGAACATGATGGGTCAGTGGATGAAGTGAACCTCTCTCCCACTCTGACCCCAAAGTAGCAGAGGGACTGTTGCCAGGTGCTGGGACAGTTCGCCCTCTTTCTCCCTGACTCTAGGAATCACTAATTGGTGTGTCCATGATGTGGACACTGGGGACAGTTTACCTGTAAAACTTAACATTTACAGAGTAACTGACAAAGTCAGGGCCAGCATTAGGGAAGAGGTTTCAGAAAGGTTGGCGCTGGGGTTCTAGAGCCCTTTAGCAGCCCCTGGGCTAGCCAGTGGTCTTGGTTCCGAAAGCTGCTGCATCCGGTGCCACTCCAGAACTCCGGGTCTGCGTTGGCTACCGTGGGCTCAATGCCATCACCAGGACTAACGCGCACCCCATCCCCAGAGCTGATGAGCTCATTGATCAGCTGGGAGCTGCCCGGTACTTTTGATCTAACGTCTGGGTCCGGGCATATTGCCTTGACTGATGGGGCACTGCCAGTTCTGTTCATGCCCTTTGGGTTGAAGAACGCTCCTGCCATATTCCAGAGACTGGTCAACCAGGTACTGTCCGGGCTGGAGGAATTAATCGCTGCTTACCTGGAGGACACTGCTGTGTTCAGCTCCAGCTGGGAGGAACACTTGCAACACCTCTGTGAAGTGTTGAAGGCTCTGCAGAAGGCAGGCCTCACTATCAAGGCCAGTAAGTGCCAGATAGGGCAGGGTTCTGTGGTGTACTTAGGGAAGCAGGTAGGAAGTGGCCTGGTGGCACCCCAACAATCTAAGATCAACACCATTCTGGCTTGGGATCCCCCCAGGACCCAGAAGGTGGTGAGAGCTTTTCTAGGACTCACCGGGTACTACAAATGGTTTTTCAAGGGATATAGCTCCATTGTTGCCCCCTTCACAGAGCTGACTTCAAGAAAGCAGCCAAGGAAAGTGATCTGGACCGATGCATGTCAGACCGCTTATCACGCCCTGAAATCTGCCATGTGCATGGCACGGCTCAAGGCATCCAACTTCTCCCAAGAATTTGTTGTGCAGACAGATGCTTCTGAGCTGTTGTATGAGCAGTACTCTCACAGTTGAATGACGGGGGCTTGGACCAACCCGTAGATTTCATTAGTAGGAGGCTACTTCTTAGGGAACAGAGGTGGAGTGCAATTGAAAGAGAAACTTTTGCTGTGGTCTTGGCACTGAAGAAGCTAAGACCCTACTTGTTTGAGACTCACTTCAAGGTTCAGACAGACCAGAGGCCCCTTAGATGGTTGATGCAGATGAGGGGTGAGAACCCAAAACTGTTGAAGTGGTTCATCTTCCTACAGGGAATGGACTTTATGGTGGAACACCGCCCTGGTACAGAACACACAAATGCTGATGGTCAGTCCAGATTCTTCTGCCTTAGTGATAAGAACGCCCAAGAGGGTGGGTAGTTCTCCTCATCTTTCAGCTGGAGGGGACACGTCTTAGACTTGGCGTAGTTTTACTTGGCTTTTTTTCTCTACCTCCTGTATTTTTGATGCTGTGCTGGATTTCGTTTTTGCTGGCTCAGATGGTTTGGCCACTTTGTCACTGCTGATCAGACTCAAAGTGCAAGTGCTCCCTGGGTAAATTGTTGTTACAATTGGTTCTGCCTGATAGGCATATTTGATTTACTGATAATTCCCTAGTAAAGCGCACTGAGTGTGCCAGGGCCTGTAAATCAAATGCTACTAGTGGCCCTGCAGCACTGATTGTGCCATCCACATGAGTAGCTCTGAAAAGGTAACTCAAGCCTGCCACTGCAGCGCCTGTGCATAGTTGTTAACTGCCATGTGGACTTTGCAAGTGCACCCACTTGCCAGGCCCTAATCTTCCCTTAGGAAGGCCGAAAGTACCAGTGTGCCTCTGCTGGATATGAATTGACTGTCTGGCTGTAGAGTAACAGGGGCTGTGGAGGTGCAGTGGATCCTGAATGGGCCTGGTCTGCCTTCCACGATGCTGTCTCCACCTTCTGCCGGGCAGCTGCACCAGAGAGGCAGACCCGGTTTTGGCTGGGCACACACACTCATAGAGCAAAGACATTTACTGTATAAAAAGAGACGCTCAGACCCCAGAACTTTAAACTTCTGGAATCAAGAGGAACCTTTGCCAAGGAAAAGAGCAGGAGAAACTGAGAAGTACTGCCCTTGCTGTTTCTGGGGTTGGCCTGCAGTTGCTGTTTCTGCCAAGGAAAGGAGAAGGATTTTGCTGTTTGCTGGCTCCCCTGCTTGCGAAAAGTCTCCAAGGGCTTGAGTAGAGATTGCCACCTGTTTTGAAGTCTCAGGAACACAAAGACGTCACCTACAGCTCCTCTGAACTTCCTTGCTGGGAATTCTGACCTGCCAAGATGTGCTTGCGACTGTGTGGGGCCTCTGAAGGTTGTTTCTGCTGCTGGGAGCTGGAAAGCAACACAGCAACAAGAAAATCGAAGCATCGCTCTTCTTGTGACAGTTTCTCGACGCAACGCCATGGTGTGAGAAAAATATCCATGCATCGCCGCGCCGCTGCTGAAAAAGACAGAGCGCCTGTCGCTGCTGCAAGAATCGACACATCGAGGGATAATGGCTGAAGAAATCGATGCAGCTCTGCTCGACGTCACTGCATCGTTCGCCGCCGCATCCCAGATTTCCATGCATCGTCATGTGCGGCAAGTTTTTCCTGACACATCCCCGCTGATCGGAGTCGTCTTAGAATCGACGCATTGCTTCCCCATACAAACCGGACCCGACGCACCACTGCCCTGTGTCCAGCAGAACTGTCGCATCGCATCCATGAAATTCTCAGGAAATGAAGCATCTCTTTGTTTTTCTACGCTTCCCATCGCTGCGGCTGTTTGGCTTGGTGAATTTTGTCGCAACAACAGGTACTTTGCAAGAAATCACACAGCCATAGTTTTCTATGGGCTCTGTTGCTAAAGCCTTTTTAAAGTCATTTTTCTTAATACTTGTATGTTGAATTCTTGTCATTTTTTGTATTGTTAAGTTTAGATAAAGATACTTTATTTTCCAAACTGGTGTGGTGTCCATTTGTGGTGTTATCACTGGATTACTTTGTGTTTTGAGTACAAATACTTTACACATGGCTTTGGGATCAGCCTGTCTGCTCATGCCAAGCTACCCGGGGGTGAGCAGGGGTTATATAAAGTGTGTATCCCCCTTACCCTGACTAGAAGCAAGGGTCCCTATTTGGACAAAGGTACCCACCTCTGCCAGCTAGAGACCCCCATTTCTAACAGCTCTTGTAATTCTTCTGTAACAAAATTCACCTCCTTAGACATCAACTTTGACCCTCAACTGGACCCCATTACCACTGCAACTCAACTTCACATTGGTTCACGAGGTGTGATGTACTTCTGACCCCAGTACCGTGCATTGCTAAATGGTTATTTTTTAACATTTAGGTTTATAGTTTCCCTGATGAAGGGTCACGTTGACACAAAATGCAATGGGTTTTGGAGTTTTAAATGATGGGACTCATTTAAGTTATCAATGCACTGAATAACACATGCTTCAAAATAATTGATGTTTTTCAGAAAAGCAAAAACATTGTATTGAGAGAAATTTATTTTTCCAGCATTGGAGAATATTTTTTTAACTTTTAAGATTTTTATGTTCAGCATTTGATGATCATCCAGTTTATTTTTATTTAAAAGGATTGATCCGGGGGGCTAATTTGTGTATCTTGGGACTTGTTAGCAATTTTCTGCTACCAGCATCATTATAACTCAACTTCCCATCACAGCTAATAAATTAAACCTGATTTTCACTACTGAATAAGATTGCTCCATCTCTTATGCAGTCTTAATTCTTTTCTAAGAATCTTCTGCATTGAACCCTGCTCGCTTATACAAGTTGAAACTGAGGGATAATGATCTTTGTTGGAATTGCAATTTGGTCTCAGGCACTCACCAACATATGATTTTTGAATACTCGTTACTACAATCCTTTTGGAATTTAGCTCAGAAACATTTATCACTAATCTTTGATATTCCATTAGAGCTCTCGCTACCTATAATGTTATTGGGACCATAGGCTGCATGTCCTCCTCTTCCCTTGGATGATACTGATATGCAGCTATTAGATCTCCTTATATCAATTGCTGTCAAAATTATTTTAACTGAGTGGAAATCCTTTAATCTCCTGTCTTATCATACTTGGTGGACTTGGGTATCATTTCTCCGTGGGGCCCATAAGTCTGTTGAAGAGAAGCATTGTACTCCTTTCATCTCTAATACTATTTGGACGTCTGTGGATAAATATATGAAACTGTCCTCTCTGGGGTTGGTAGCCCAATAACCTTTTGTCTCTACTTCTTAATTTATTTTTTCCACTGCAGCAGGTGCCCCCATCTATCTATTTATCTATCTAGCTATCTATCTATCATTTTATTTATGTATCTATCGTCCTCTCTCTCTCTCTTCCTTCTTTCCTTGTTCTTACTTCTTTCTATCCTTTCTTTTTCTCTTCTTCTTCCTTTCCTTCTGAGATTTTTAGGTTTTTATGCAATAAAACTAATCTTTTGCTATCAATCTAGCATGAGATACTCTTTGCATATTATATTTTGATTTGGTACTATTTGGGATTTCATTATTCTTCTGACATCAATTCTATCTTTGTGTTTGTATTCTCTTGAATTTTTTACTTATTTATTGATCACTTTGCTCTGTTGTATTGCATTTTATTATAATTATATGAACTCTTACTTTTTAAAATAATAAAGATATTGAACAAAAAAAGAAAATGAACCCTGATCCTGTGGCCTGCTGCCTCCATTGTCAAAATCACTGTTACTATGAAGACCATCCACTCAGGGGAGCCATCTGACTTTTGCCACTACCATGCCTTCACCAAAGCACTCCTACCAATGGGTGAAGCACTGACACCCATCCTCAATACCTCCATTGACTCATTATTGAACACCTGTAAACATGCCACAGTCATGGCCCTGCTCAAGAAACCATCCACCAACCCAGCCACACTTTCCAACTACAGGCCTATCTCTCTGCTACCATACCCGGCAAAGGTCTTAGAAAAACTGATCAACCAATGCCTCACCAACCACCTCACGTATTAAAAAAGTGATGAGATTGAGATGCAGTCTGGGCAATTAAAAGAGCCTGGGATGAACTCAAGCATTCCATTCATCAATGTTTTGTATACTTTAGTATGTTGCACTAAGTGGGAAGGCAATGGGCAGGCGTGGGTCCTATACACACTGTGTCACTGGAAGCAATCTATACCCGGCTGATGAGCCCATAACAGTGGCAAAACCTTTTCTGGGTTGCTTGTTTTGAACTAGTCTGGCAGTTGGAGCAGGATTTGGCCCCATTGGCTCAGAGTCAAGACTAATTACAATATAGCTGGTACATACTGAAGTGGCATTGTGTTCAAAATAAGGATGGGCTGGGATTACCACTGTCTGCAATTAATTCAAGCATTCCATCCATCAGGTTTTTGTATACTTAATTTTGTTGCTGTAATTGGGACGGATATGCCCAGACATGGGTCCCATGCACACTGTGCCACTAAAACCAAACTGTACCCAGCTGATGAGCCTGAAAGTTATATTTTTAATACTGTATGGTGGATTTTTGTTGTTTGGTCTTGTTTTGGCTTAGATAAAGATTACTTATTTTCTAAACTGGTGTGGTGTCCATTTGTAGTGTTTTCACGGTTTTACTATATGTGTTCACAAATACTTTACACACTGCCTCTGAGATAAGCCAGTCTGCTCATGCCAAGCTACCAAGGGGTTGAGCAAGGCTTATTTTAGGAGTGTATCCCCCTTACCCTGACTAGAAGCAAGGTCCCTATTTGGACAAAGGTACCTACCTCTGCCAACTAGAGACCCCCATTTCTAACAGGGTGCAACAGCATAGGACTGCATTGAAACATTAGATGCCCCTCTGTAGTGACAAAAGTTACTTGGTTCAGCCAATTTACATACAGATAGTAAAAATGGTTGAGGGTGGCAGAGTTGGCACCTGTTTTGGAATAAAAGTTGC
Organism: Triturus cristatus; assembly: GCF_964204655.1. Lineage (NCBI taxonomy): Eukaryota > Metazoa > Chordata > Amphibia > Caudata > Salamandridae > Triturus > Triturus cristatus. Next base: position 255,477,973 of record NC_140593.1, on the reverse strand, counting down.
TTGGCACTATCTAATTCCATGTGGATCTTCCAGAGGGATATTGTGTATCTGAATAAAAAATGCTCATACAATGACAAGTCAAGATCTGCTAAATTGTAGTGGTATGAATTGTTTAATATGTATTAAACGAATCAACTGTGGCTTTGGAGGATCCCTACCCATGAGATACCAAGGAGAAAGAGACAAGAGACTGATGTACGGAATGTTAACCAGACTCCAACCAGGGAAGAATGCTAGCCCTCCACAGTTCACAAGAAAACCATAGCCACATTGTGTTTTTGGGGAAGACACAATAAGTAGAGGGTCCTAAAGTAATCCATGAGGTTGAGATCAGGAAAGCGTACGACCTAAAGATACATTTTCTTTTCTAAATATTGGCTTCCTTTTCAATTTCCTTTTGCATTTCATTGCTTGGTTGAGAAGGTTAGGTATAGGGACTGATTGTTATCATGGCACAAAGAACAAGTTGCATAAATGCCTGCAGCACACTTTCTTTCTATTTTACACTAATTCTGGGTATCGTAGGACATAGACTTGGCATCTTTGACGCAGTTTCCCCAGACTTTTTGACTCTTCCTCCTGTATTTTTGATGCTGTGCTGGATTTCGTTTTGCTGGCTTAGATGCTTTGGGCACTTTGCCACTGCTGATCAAAGTCAAAGTGCAAGTGCTCCCTGTGTAATTTGTTATTACATTTGATTCTCCCTAATTAGCATATTTGATTTACTGGTAAGTCCCTAGTAAAGTGCACTGAGTGTACCAGAGCCTGTAAATGAAATGCTACTAGTGGGCCTGCAGCACTGATTGTGCCACCCACATGAGAAGCCCTGAAAGGGTATCTCAGACCTGCCAATGCAATGTCTATGCGCAGTTTGTTAACTGCCATGTCAACCTGCCATGGTATGATGACTCTATTCAATTTGTTCTGGTAAGAAGATGATCATTTCTCTTTTCAGAATCGCTTTGCTTTTAGGCAGCGCATTGTACTTTCTAACACCTGGTTGATGTCTGCCTCGCTGCGCTTCTGATCGTGGCATTACCTTACAATCTGCTGTCTCTACTGCTCTTTCAAAACCTGGTTGTGTCTACCTTTACCGTTATCACTCCATATAATGTCTCGGTCTATGCTGTGAAGTAGTGCAGTACCTCTCTTTACAGCCTTACCATCAGGTCCTTGACTGATGATGTGTAGACTTCTCAATGAGGCTAATGTTATCTTTAAATGCTTTACACTGGCTTGACTTGCGCTTTGACTCCACTTACACCAAGAATCGGTTCCATACTTCGACAGAGGCATATGTGGCACGCAAAAGCAGTTTGCTGGAACAGAGCAAACTCTCTGGGAGAGCACTGCTGATCTTCAGGTTACTTATCCCCTATCTCATTGCCAGTTGTATTATCCTCCCCAGCATGGCTACTAGACGTTGGTATTACACGTCTGTATTCGTCTGCCTGTAACCGCGAACACAACATTCTAAATCTCAAATCACACGACTTTGCTCCCACGCGTACATCACAAACCTACAGAGTCCATCAGGAGCCAAAACGTTCCATCATTCCTAGCTCACACGACACTACATGTCCCAGTTTGTAGTACACTAAAGGAAGCAATCATACAGATACACTTAGCAATAATGATTAGACAGGTATACTTAGCATTCAAGGATATTTTTAGCATTGCAAAAGAAAATCTTTTTTTCTTTTTACTGTTCTGTGAATATTATTAACACAGTAAGGGCCTTTAATGTCAAGAAGTTGCTTCTGGCTTTGTGCCACTGTGTTAAAAGGAAGTGCAAGCTACTATTATACTTGCATTTTGCTTAAATGATTTTTCAAGGTCATCATGTACAGTACATTGCCTCTGATTCATCAGTATTTCTGCTGATGCTGGGAGCTAATAATACACATATGCCTTCTGGTATAATTGCACATGCTGCTTGACCACTGATTTCATTTGTTAACTACTTATTCACAATTTTCTTGGTAGCAACAATTGAGATTCCAGGACATCAAATGTATATGAGGAGATTACAGAGGCAGCGAGATACAAAAATAACATATATATCCATTGTGGTCAAACCATTTGAAAGAATATCAAACCTGTGAAGCTTCAAATACTTTTTTCCTGCTCTATGTTTAGTCTGAAATGCACTGTTTATAAAGCTGTAATCTAATCAGAGAGTGAGCCCAGGAGGCATAGCTATCTGTAGTGCAAGCAGTTCAATTTCACTAGGGTCTCAGAGGCTGGAGGGGCCCACTGATCCAGGTTCTTGAACAAAACGCTTCTACTTTACGTGCTGATATGCTGGCTATTTATACTGACCCTCTATCAAAAATTGAGATGCTTGCATCTGGGATGTAATGTCCAGATGCTTGTTCTTCGCCTTCTCACGTGGACTCATTCCAAACAGCAGATGAGCAAGATGAATGAATCCCCACACCCGCACCAGTTGTCTCACAAGTCCCAAAACAGTAGGCAGCAATACTACAACTTGGACAGGACATTGTTAAGAATAAGCCTGGGTGGAGTCCGCGAAGTGTAAAACAAACTCTGCTGTGCTACGCAGAGCTCAGCAAGAAGTGGAGTGAGTTCGATAAATGCAGTTCGCAGTGATTTTCAGCGCCAGGTGCTTGTCCGCACTGTGCAATCATCACGAACCGCACCATGCCCAGCGCAAGCGGGCGCTGCTTCTTTTCTGCCACTCGAGTAGATTTTTACTCAAGTGGTAGCTCTTTCAACGCGAATGGATGGTTTCTCAATGCGAGCGGTCATGAGCATACGCGACCACCCGCAATGAGATATCTGACCACTCGCGTTGAAAAATCTTGCCGGGAGGTTGATTTTCCACGCTCGCACTTGCCAACTTGATGTTGATGATCGCGAACGAGGTAAAATCTTGCCAGGAGGTGGATTTTCCTCGCTTGCGCTCGCCAATATGATGTTGACCAATGCGAGCGAAGAAAAAACTCTGCTCCACAGCGCCAAGCAGAGTTTTTCGGAACACCGCGATCTCTGCGTAACATAGAGTGCGGCAAACTGCGCAAACTCCATGAGTGGAGCGGAGTTCACCACCTAGATATAGTTAAGAAGGCTTTTACTGGAGAAAGAGGAATGTCTATCTATCGCAGTCCATGTTGTTTTTAAGCTTTGTTTCATTGTTTCACAGGAACGGATTGTGCCAGACACATATGTAATATGCTCACAATTGCATTCAACTCACTAATGCTAGAGTTGCAGCTGTGTATGGCAATCTCCCATTTCCTTACACAAACATCACTTTCAGTTCATAAACTACTGTTACTTGTTTAAGCGAATTTAACATTAGCCACTTGTGCCAGGCTTGACAGTTATACATATATATATTTTATAATTAAGGAAAGACTTGGTTCTTTGCCTTATCCCTCTGACAATATCCCTTAGTAACGTAACAAGCTCAGAAAGCTGCAAGTTTCATCAGAAGGCACTGCCAACTCACTGGTTGGTGTGATGGACAAATACCCACGGTGATAATGAGAAGCTCAGCCAGATTTCCTTATCTTCAGTGGTTGCAGGAAGACCCCCAACATGTGTGGCATCTTGTGCCAATCCTGACATTTTAACCAACAGACTTGCATTCAGGGACATGACTTATTAAGTCAAGCCTACCAGACAGTTGTCCAACTGCGAAAGAGCTACTGTGACCTTACAGCCTGCCCGTTGCTTACCATTGGTTGGCTTCATTGTCACTTTCATTAGCTTTCTTTTTAATCGAACAGACAATGCAATTGTCTGGTTTGCTAAAGACATCTTGGGGCTATTCCTGAAAAGTCTCCTGGGAACACATTCCGCCAGTTGTTTACCATTGGCTTTGTGGTTTGTAACTCAGATTTTTTTGATTTCTATTTTCTAGCCTTATTTGTTCTAGGATGTCCAGGGTGAGCTTGCCCCTCCCAAGGCATAAATCCTTTCTCCCCTGTGCACTTCCACGGGGTCTCACTTTCTGTAAGCAGGCCTGTAAATCTTGTTTTTATCTTGTCATATTTGCTGTGCATTGAAAGACAGAAGTCAAAGGTCAGTCTCTGTCTTCTGGGGGAGCTTGGTGTTTACTTGTCTTTCTCTGACTTCAAAGTGAGAGGATGCTGGGTGAAGGAAGGGTTTTGTTCTGGCACACAACAAACATTTAAATGAGCTGTGCAAGTATTTCAGAATATGTCAGAATCAGGAATGCACAAATGAAGCTCATTATTTGTTAATTCTGAAGTGTGTTGGAAACAAATACTTTAATATGATCAAAACAAATCAATACACTAAGAGGCATATTTACAAGCTAGCGATAAAAAATTATCGCCGCTTTTGCGGCTGTTTTCGGCCGAAAAGCGGCGATAATTTTATCGCCTAATTAGCAAGGCCACGCTAACGCGTGAAACCTTGCTTCAAAGTCAGGATTCCTAACGCCCAGCTTTGCATCTCTAATGAGATGCAAAGTGGGCGTTCCTGACCTAACATGACAGGAGAAATGTCGCTAAGCGATATTTCTCCTATCATCAAGCCCAACGCTATGAAGCATAGCGTCAGGATAAGTAGTGATAACCCCTGTTATCGCTACTTTCCTTACGCCTGCTTCAGGACTGACTTAGCCATGATATCCTATGGAAGGTGGATATCATGGCTAAGTTTGTGAGTCCCTATCAGCAAGCTAATGCCACACTACGTGAGATTATCGCTGGGTTTCCAGCGATAATCTCACGTTAGGCAGTTAGCGTGAGGATTTTTATCGCTGAGGAGATAAGCGTTGCTAATAGCACACTATCTCAGCGATAAAAATCCACGTTACTCGGCAATAATTATCCTCACGCTAAGAGCGCTGAGCGATAATTATCGCCGGTTGTTTCCAAACAATATTGTTTGTGCGCTGTTTAGTTTTATTAGTAAAACTGTAATATAATCGTCATTTCAATTGAAAATGTGCTGTATGTAATAGCAGTGTGCTACCACACCATGCATACTCCACTCTACGCCACTCCACTCTGCATTGCACCACTCGATGCCACTGCCCTCTACTCTGCACCACTCCACTCTACACCATTCCATGCCACTGCACTCTGTGCCACCGCACGCTACTCCATTCTTCACCACTGCACTCCATGCCACTGCAGTATATGCCAATCCACTCTGCGCCAATGCACTATAAACCACTCTAATCTACTCTGCACCACTGCATTCTATGCTACTGCACTCCACACCACTTCACTGTATGCCATTACACTCTTTCTCATACTACTATGCTCCACTACACTCTACGCCACTTCATTCTACTCAGAAACAATCTACTCTAAGCCAGTGCACTCAATGCCACTGCACTCTACTCTGCACTACCCCTCCCTATGTCTCTGCTCTCTGTACCTCTGCCCTCTACACCACTGCACTGTACGCCAGTGCACTCTCTGCCACTGCACTCCACTCAGCAACAATGCACTCTCTGCCACTGTACTCTATGTGACTCCACTCCGCACTACTGAACTCTATACCAATACACTTTATGTCACTCCGCATCACTGCACTTAATACAACTGCACTCTGCATCACTACACTCTTCACCACTGCATACTATACCACTCCACCCTGCACCACTCTACGCCACTGCCACTGCCACTCTACACTACACCACTGACCTCTATACCACTGTAGTCAATGCCTTTGAACTCTATGCCACTCTACTCTGCATCAGTCCAAATGCACCACTGCACTCTACAATGCTCCATTCTAATCTACGCCACTGCATTCTATCACACTGCAGTGTACGCCCTGAATTCTATGCTGCAGCACTCTATGTCACTGCACTCTACATCATTATACTCTGCAATACTCTATGCCAATGCACTCTACACCAGTCCACTCTACTCTATGCCGCTCCATGCCATGGCACTATACTCTACAGCAGTCTATGCCACTGTTACGTACAGCTTATTCTTTACCAAGTAAAACTGTGCATTTGTCCACACAACCATCAGAACTGTGCAGGACTGATTCCATGCACACAACTCAGATATGTTGCCTGGGAAGACATGGCTTGGCAGTTTGGGCTGGACTGCTCCCATGAGGCACAGGGTCAAGACTGATTTGCATATAGCTGTGTGAACTGGAGTGGCGAAGTGAGCTAAAGAATGATGATGTATTCAACCCAGATCTGTGACTGGGGGTGAGTGTTTGAAAAGTTTCAGAATTCCGTCCATCATCTCCTTGTGTTTGCTTTTTTCACCTTAAGTTGGCAGGGTATGCCCAGATGTGGGTCCCTTGCTCACTTTACCACTGCATTCAAGCTAACCTAGCTGATGAGGAGTGTTACCCTGAAACTGGTCCCAGGATGCTTGGTTCCGGTCCAGGGAAGAAATGGCTTGCCAGTTTGGGCTGGGCTGTTCCCATGAGGCACAGGGTCAAGACTAATTTGCATTTAGCTGTGTCTGAACTGCGGTGGCGTAGTGAGCTAAAGAATGATTATGGATTCAACCCAGATCTGTGAGTGGGGTTGAGTGTTTAAAATGTTTCAGCACTCCGTTCATCATCTCCTTGTGTTTGCTTTGTTTGCGCTACATTGGCAGGGTATGACCAGTGTGGAAATATGGATTTTTCTGGTCAGTTATGTCCCCTATCTTGGACCCCAACGGTTCTATGTGCATGTTACAAGTACATGTATGTTCCCTCCAGTTCCAGTTATGAAGACGCAAATACATGTGCGTCCACCGTTAACATGTCCTCTGTCAGATCCGCCATGAAAAGGCCGGATATTCCATTCCTAAGTATGAAAGGCCACCGGCTTTATATGGTTCACTTATGCCATTTTACAGTCCAGGCAAGTAGGCCCTGATTCTGTCATCAAACTCTTCTTGCCTTCTGCCTCTGAAAGCTCCAGTCTGAGCCTGCATCTGTGACCATGAACTTTGTCTCATTCTCTGCGCGGCTCACGAAGCCTGACATCAGCTTGCTGCCTGCCAAGAACTGTATTTCACCTTCGAAAATTATCTGCTCCGCTCCCTGCCCAATGCATTCCTGTCTAGTAGCTTAAGTAAACATTCTTCCAGCTACCAAGCAAAGGCCCGACTTCTCTGTCTTCATACAAGTAATTCATAGCCCTGTTACTATGGAAGATTCCGCCCTCGCATCTAGTGTAGACACTTAGACGCTTGTACACGCACTAACCGTCAGTATAGTCAGTATAGAATAAGATTCTACTCTAAGAGACCTCTCTTTTGGATAACATAGTTCTTTAAACATAGGATGTTAGATATGATTTGGGATTAGGTTGACTTGACCCTCCAGACTTCTGTCGCCACATGTAGAGCTAAATGTCAAGTCCCCTTCACCCCCTAGTTGCACGTCAATCACACGTCATACTGCTGCGCGCGCATATCAGCCAAATATTTCTGCTGACATTGCGAAATTCTTTCATGTAACCACCCTCTTATGACATCACATCTGATGACGTTCTTTCATCACTCCCAGTTACGCCTATTTTTGCTACGTATGAATATATTATCACCACTATCAATTGTTACGCCTCTTGTATTGGCCTCACTGTAATGCTTATTGTATAAAAGTAATTGATTGTCAATAACGTATGTACTTCACTTCCTGAACCTTCGTGGTGATGGAACCTGGAGCAACCGATTATAATCGACCATTGGAATAAAGCCCATTTAGAACCTCTAATACCACGGATCCTGCCTCTTATTTACTGAGCTATTTTTATTATGTTTCCGTATCAAATTAAGTCCCGGTAATTAAATTATTTACCACATGAATGGCGCCCGAACAGGGACACTTTCTCATCTCACGCGCCGGCGGTGCGTTGCAGGCCCGGTCTCCTGCCACAGCTGGACGGACAATAACGCGTACCAGCAGGATTTCCTGTGTCTCCCTCCGGTCAAGCGGGGGCGACTGAGGCTGCGATCAACACCCAGACGAGGCGGTGAGAAGTGCGAAGTATCCCGACCAGAGCCTAGCTGAAAGAGCAAGATCCGAGGTATACAGAGGCCCACCAGTTTCCGAAGTCCCAAGTCGAGTCCAATGTCCGAAGCGTTCGAGTCGAGTCCAGTCCGGTTCAAGTTCAGTCCAGTTTCTGAGGCCTTCCGTTTCCGAGCTACCCGGTGAGTACCATTACTGGGGAGGCGTTCTGGCGTGCACATAAGTTGTGCCGGTCCAGACGGGTTTGGGTACACAAATCCGGTCTGCACTGTTTCAGCAGTGTATCTGTACTGTTTAGCAGTATATCTAGTATATCAAGTATATAAATTCAGAATAATTCAGTTCAAGTCGAGTATCATGTTTAATGATTAAGTTTTCCTTAGATCGTCATCATCATTGTTGCTCAGTTAAATGTTAAATGTTAAATGTTTATAGTACGTTCTGCATATTGTGGTATGAATGACTGTTCATTATTGTGATTACTGTATTAAGTTTGTTCAAGATCAAGTATCAGATCAGTTCTCAATATGCCGCTCTTTTCGAAACTAAGACAGATCACAACTAGAAAAGGGGTACTCGAAGAAGCTGTTCCCATTCCTCCTAGGGACACTCCAGGGTACTTCATGTATCATAAACATGGCCTAGACGCCATATTATTTCTTGATCTATGGGTAGACTACACTAAGGAATTACCAGAAAGTCAGAGGTGGCCCGCAGCGGGGACCTGGGATGCAGAGTGCATCGTGAAAGTAGAGGAAGAATTATGGAAAAAGAAAGCTAGACAATCACAGAAAGACGCCATTGAATTATGGCGTAAAGAATCATATAGACGTACAGAAAAAGCACGTAGACAGGAAGAGAAGAGTAAAGAGAATTCCAATGAAGTCCGAGAAAATCTATTAATTGAAGAAGGTGCACGAGTGAAATCAGAACAAGTAGACAGACAAAGAAATGCCCTTATGAATGGTATGTATCCCCTTCTGGCCGAAGGATTACCTAAGGCTATTCCAGGGATACCAAAAGACTTGCCAACCCCATTATTCCCAATAAAGGTACATCCTAAGGGGCATCCTAGAACCGCAGAAGATGTTTTTCTTTCCTCATATTTAGATGACGCAGCTCCCGAGTATGCTCATCCCGCCCCACATAGACCGCCTGCCAGGGAGGTTCAACGCCAAGATCCAGTACCCGTATCGCTACAGCAACAAGTTCTGACACAAGTTCCGGCAAGCACATCTGTTTCTGCATCTGTTCCTACAGCTACTTCTATAGCTGTATCCACGCCTATAGTTGCTGTATCACGTTCAACGAATCCTTTCACACCCGATACCCCAGATGGGGCTACCGGAGGTGCTACCAATATCTTTTCTACGCCACCTAGAATAAATAAACTTACTTTTCAAGAGTCAGCACATTCACGTACCCCCAAACTCATAAATGCCCGTACGCTTAAGGAACTTCTTATAGATTGTAGATATGACCCTGTGCCCGGAAAAGAGGACGAAATGACCCTAGCATCATTACGTATCAGACGAGCCGCAGTGTATTTAGGGAAATTACCAGGAATGACTGCACATCTAGATAATATATATCATTTTGTCCAAACTGGGCGAGATTCTGAATGTATTAACAGAGCTATGGAATACCAGAAAGTGGAAATACAGGGGGAACTGTTGCGTTTCCTCATAAATTGTGTGATCAGAAATCAAGACCGACCGGGGGTAGACCCGGAAGCAATGCAGATTCTTACCAGATGGAGCCAGAATATATCAGAAGGGAGACATGATAAGCAAAACTGTATAATAGCCATGTGCCGAAAGATCCGTAAAGAAATAGAACGCCTACACGAAGAAAGATTAGCGGTAGACCAGTTCGAACAAAGCGAGGAAGAAGCATCAGGACTGCCCACAGGACAGTCAGAAACTATAGCCTATGTAGGTACAAGAAGATCTTGTAATAGTACTAGATGTCTTACTGATCCGATACGTCCGATGTGTCTAGAAAATAACAGGAAATTTCAAACACCAATAATAAATATAAGGTCTAACGAGCATTCATTCCAAGCAGCAGATAAATTACTCCGAGAACGAAGGGGTTATCATTTTCTCGATTCTATGGATGAACAAGAATTAGCCAGGTCAGCTGTCCATTGGGTTGACAGTCCCGGGAAGTATAGTGATGACACAGTAGCACACACATTTTTGAATCTCACCCCAGATGAACAGCGTTTAGCTGGGATTTATATGATTCAACAACTTCTTATACTATATAAAAGCCAACATTCAGATCCTGGTCCCTTACCTGATATATTGACCGAATTACTCACGAATAGATGGAGAGGTTCAGGTACTAAGCTAATTAAAGAAATACTAGAATCAAGAAAGCAGTACATTCTTTTTATATGCCCAGAACATGTCTCACTGCCCATCAAGGAAAGAACCACGTATTACATGGACAGACAGAATCCCTTACGAGAAGTGCACCCAATAAAGGGTGAGGACAATGAGTTTAAACGTGTATATGTATATACGCCCATATCGAAAATAGAATTGTTGGAAATGAAGAAAGTGGTACCCAGTCATGACAAAGACCCAGCGGGTTTCCACCGAGAAATTAAAGACATGTTACTCATGGGAGAGTATACCTATCCCGACATTATGACAATATTAAAGGTATTGATGCCTGCTGGCATTTATGAAAAACTCAAGGAAAAAGAGTGGGAGGTAGGAGACCAAAAGATAGATTGGACAGCATTAGAAGCAGAAGAAAAGGCCCGAGGTCCAGGTTCGGGGCTTGGGGACAAAACTAAAGCACTACCAGGTCTACTAGTACAGGTACTGCCACGTTTATTAACCACGAAAAAGGAAGACTGGGGTGCAATTTCAGCCTGTAAACAAAGGCAAGATGAAGACACTAGTGATTTCTATGCACGATTTGAAAAATGTTTTGGTATAAATAGTGGTATAAAAGCAAGTAGCGAATCATACCCACATCTGTTTGTGACAAAATTAGTTGAAAATTCCTTGCCCCAAGTGAAGAACAGAGTATTAAAATTCGAGAGTACCTGGCAAGGTAACACTCCATCACAAATGTTACAAATGTTACAGTATCATCACAATAGAATTAGAGAGGAACAAGATCATGAACAAAGACGCATGAAAGACACGAAAATGAAAATGCTAGTCTCCCAGACAGTTCCAGTTGAAGGACATAAAAAGGGTACGACACATTCTGGCGATTTAGCGGGACCTGTAAAAGGGACATGCAACTATTGTAAACAACTAGGTCATCATGTACACGATTGTCCAGTCCTGAAGCGTAATATCGCCACGGGCATTACAAAAGAAAGACCACGGCCACTTAGACAGGATCAGAATGAACAAGGAGCCTTGCAGCATGCACAGTCCATGCCAGCTCCACAACAGACTATACAGTTTGTGCCAGCTGCACCAGCGCTGCCTGTTGCTGCCACGCAAACCACGACACGACAACTGTACCAGACCGCACAGTATGACTATCCTGATTATCAACGATATGCATGAACCAGCCTAGAGAGGGAAGTTGACTTACCCCTTATCGAGATCCCTGTAGATCAAGAAGGACCTTATGTACATAGTGAATTATTAGGCCAAGACAGAAAAATTTTACTCGATACAGGGGCAAGTCGAACAACCATAAAACGTAGTGAAGTTCCAGGGGCACCCCTCTCAGGCTCACAGAATATTTCCCTTGGTTTTTCAGGAAAACCTATTGTTAATGAAGTGTCACAACCTCTTCCACTTACGATAGGACCTTTGACCCGAACTACAGATTTATTGCTTACTAAATCATGTCCAGAAAACCTGTTAGGAATAAAAACACTGAAGGCTCTAGGAGCTATAATATGTTGTTCTCCGGAAGGAGTAAGATTGTTTTTACGTGATTTTAAAGGTCATTATGTGTCTAGAGACATGGATCCCCGATTGCAGACTTTACCTACACATTTATGGGCACAAGGCCCTACTGATGTTGGTTGTATGAATATTACACCATATCGAGTCACACTAAAGGCAGGAGTGGTACTACCACGAATGCGACAATACAAGTTACCACCAGATGCTGTAGTGGCTTTACTGCAAATCATTGACGAACTCATTGCCCAAGGAGTGGTTGTAGAAACCGACTCCAATATATGTAATTCACCGATAATTCCGATTCTCAAACGAACAGATCCGAAGGCCCCGCCAGTATATCGATTGGTTGTTGATCTGCGCGAATTAAATAAGTGTATTGTGCCACAATTCCCTGTGGTCCCCGATATCTCATCATTACTGACAGCTATTGATTCCGAAGCAACATTCTTTACTGTAATTGATCTCAAAAATGCCTTTTTCAGCGTCCCAATAGATCCGGAAAGCCAATATTTGTTCGGATTTAGTTTAAATGGACGTAGCTTCAAATTCTCACGCGCACCTCAAGGATTTACAGAAAGCCCCAGCATCTATAGCCAAGCACTGAAACGAGAACTCGACAGCATCCACATGCCAGTTAACACTGCCTTGCTTCAATATGTCGATGATCTGCTGATCACCGCCCGAAGCGAACCTGAATGTGAAAAAGCATCACTGACAGTTTTACAATTTCTAGCCGAAAAGGGGCACAAGGTGTCCCCTTCTAAGCTGCAATTCTGTGTCCAGCGAGTTATTTACCTTGGTCACTCGCTGTCCAAGGAGGGAAGGCAGCTTACACCAGACCGCATTCAGTTAATAGCTAACATGCCAATACCCAAGACACAAAAGGAGGTGCGGGCTTTTATAGGCCTCACTTCATATTGTAGACAGTGGATCCCTCAGTATGCATTTCTAGCAAAACCACTCATTCAGTTGACAACACAGGAGGCAGCCACATCGACTGTTCTCCCTTGGACTCAGGAACATACACAAGTTTTTGAAAGCTTAAAGAAAGCTCTATGCCAAGCACCTGTTTTAGCAACACCATGTTACAGTAAACAGTTTACACTCTTTATTACAGAACGCGAAGGTACTGCCTTGTCAGTACTCACACAGGAACAAGCAGGATCACACAAACCATGTGCTTATTTTTCTAGCACATTAGATCCCGTAGCTCAGGCTCTGCCTGCGTGCCTAAAATCAGTGGCAGCGACAGCTTTAGCAATCAGACAAAGCGATGCCATAGTGTTAGGACATCCATTGACAGTACAAGTACCACATGCAGTGGAGGTTCTTGTGAATCGAACGCAAACACAACATTTGACTATAGCAAGACTTACAGGGTATGAACTAACACTGTTTCAGCCACATATAGAAATCAGACGTTGTAACACATTGAATCCTGCCACACTTTTACCTGTAAATGGAACAGACCCACTAGCCCATGACTGTATTGATGTTATTACAATCACAACGAAACCCAGACAAGACTTGACAGATGTCCCATTGTCAGACCCAGACCTGACGTTGTATGTAGATGGTTCATGTATGAGAACAAGTACAGGAGAGTTAGTGGCCGCTTACGCAGTCACAACAGATACTGAAATCATTGAAACAAATTGCATAAATACCTTGTCCGCTCAAGCAGCAGAGCTCGTCGCTCTGACACAAGCCTGTATTCGAGCCACAAATAAAAAAGTCAACATATACACTGATTCACGTTATGCATTCGGAGTCGTACATGACTTCGGCGTGCTGTGGCGAGAGAGAGGTTATTTAACTTCTCACGGTGCCCACATTCAGCACGGACCCCTCATTCATGCCTTATTAGATGCAATACATTTACCCATTGCAATATCGATTATGAAATGCAAAGCACATACGAAAGTTACTGATATCATTTCTCAAGGCAATGATCTAGCTGATAGAACAGCTAAACAGACTGCTCAAACTCAAACATCCGATATGACAAAGATAATAGTACCGACGCCAACACATTGTATGACGGTTAAAGATCCTACTCTTGACGTAATTGACATACAGACACATGCTACACCAGAAGAAATAAAGAAATGGACGGAATTAGGAGGGATCCAAACGGATCAAGGATGGTTGATGAAGGAAAAGTCTGTGTGGTTCCTTCCTGATTCAATGGTCCAAGTCATTATTAACACTATCCATAGTCCAGCGCATCTAGGAGAGAAAGCTATGCTAGACAGCATTCAACATATTTGGTTCAACAAGCATTTACGAGCTGCAGCCAAACAAAAGGTTCGTACCTGTCTGATCTGTTGCCAGTTCAACCCAGGAAAAAGCGTTCCCGTAGAACAGGGTGGATTTCAGCCTCCTGATCACCCTTTTGAAGTCCTCCAGATGGATTATGTCCAGATGGAACGATGCAGAGGATTCAAATATGTTCTCGTAGTTGTGTGTGCTCTTTCCCGTTGGACGGAGGCATACCCGGTTTCAGATTACACTGCCCCGACTACTGCCAAACAGTTGGTTCGAGAATTCTTCCCACGATACGGTTTACCACGTGTTGTTCACTCAGATAACGGCCAGCCGTTCTCATCCGAATTAATGAAACACGTTTCACTTTTGTTAGGCTATCAGTGGAAATTCCACTGTGTCCGACACCCCGAAGCAGCGGGTCTCGTAGAAAGACATAATCAGACTCTGAAAATAAGATTATCCAAAATATGCAGAGAAAAAGGTGTCGACTGGGTAGTAGCATTACCAGTTGCACTCTTTTACACAAGAATGGTAGCACACTCTCGAACAGGGCTATCCCCGTATGAAGTGATCTTCGGCAGACCACCAAATATGTGGGGGACGCCTATACCACGCAAAATAACTGATATTGACTGTAACATGCTGACAGATTACTTGGCTTCCTTGATGTCTGCACTACAATCTTGTCGTTCACAGGTAGCTGCAGCTTTTCCTGACAACACTGAGGTGAAACCCCATGACGTGGTTCCGGGAGACTTAGTCCTCGTGAGGAACTTTGATCGAAAGACGCAGCTGGAACCTAGGTGGAGGTCACCTCAGCTGGTGTTGCTCACAACAAGAACAGCCGTGAAGATCGAAGGCAGAAAAGGATGGATTCATTCAAGTCATATCAAGAAATTTCATGGACTGAAATCAGATGTGAATAGCACACCTTGTGTGTCTTCACCCATTGACTCAAAACTTCCTTTTGTGGAAAAAAGTGACTCCGAACTTTATAAATTAAAGCTCAGGCCCAATCAGTCGAGCAATTTGATTGTTTAAGTCCTCTCCAAGGTGAAGCGGTTGAATTGTCTCTGACATGTATCCCTTGGACCTGAATAGAGAAAGCACCCGAAAATTGTTGAAACGAAAGGCGTACTGTAAATCACTGCGTAGTCATTGCATAGTGACGTTATTAATTTTGTTTTTCTCAAGTCTTTTAATAATTACTGCAAGTATATTGTTGCACATATATTATCCTATTTCTAGACATGTTTACAATGTTACTGCTGAACATTCTTTTAGTGAATTACCTCCGCTTGAATTGTCATACAGATTTGCGCTGCGCAATAACACTTTTATTAGTATGTTACATCATTCCCATCAGGTTAGCAATGCTACAAATTGTTGGATATGTGGCCGACTCCCTCCCCATCAGAACTATAAAGGAATTCTACCTCTTTTTCCATACCCGTTCACACACAACGGCTCCTGTGGAGCATGGTTTAGCCTAATTAATTCTCTGGATTCGAATTCTGCAGTTTATCAAGATAACTGGGTATGGGGACATTTGAATTTAGTTTTACTTAAGGTCTGCTATCCTAACAAGGAGGGACTTCCCAAAAGAACAGGAACTGATCTAGAAAATGAAGTATATGGATTAGGTAATTTTACGCTTAATCTTATGATCCTAAATGTCGAATCCGAAGCTACTCCAATTTTGCCCGCTATGTCAATATTTCCAGTAAAAGGTGAATTATGTGTAAGAAAGAATGGTTCCATACATATGGGCCATAGTAGATGCACCACTGTAGTAGAATTTAGTGATCAAGGCAAGTCTACATTTAGAGCTTCCCGCCATTCCTATTTTATATGTGGTCAGACGGCATATGTACGTTTGCCTCTAGATTGGGATGGTACCTGCTACATTGGATTCCTTTTGCCACCTGTTTTCCTAGCTCCTCCTGATTATCACAGAAATACTCATTTAGTACACAATAGAGAAAGGAGAGATCTCCCAATAGTCGATTACACTGAAACGGCATGGGAAAAATACACAGATTTCAATAAAGGTCTCTTTCCCTATATAGGTACCGTTACTAATAGTAAGCTGATACGTAGATTGACTAGAACCCTTGAAGCAGTAGTGAACAAAACTATTTCCGCCTTAGGCAATTTAACAGAAGAGCAGTCTGCTATGCGGATTGTTGTGCTTCAAAATCGTCTTGTCCTTGACGTCATCCTGGCCGATAGGGGCGGAGCTTGTAGGGTCATCGGATCAAGCTGTTGCATATTCATACCAGAAAATTCGCCATCTGTATATAAGGCCATAACCCGCCTTCATAAGATTGTAAGCCAGATACACCAGAATCCAGGCACCTGGACTTGGTCCGGTTGGTTTTGGAGCGTGATATCAGCCTGGGGATGGAGAGTTCTATCCTTCCTAGGTATTGGCCTTCTCATATTATTCAGTTGCTGCTTATGCCTGCAATGTGGACCAGCGATTTGTGGTCTGTGTGCCACATCGTGCATTCCACATCAAGATTTTCATTCAAGATCCCGGAAGAAGAAAGAAGAACAAATGATGCTATATGAACAGATCAATGGATTAATGAAGATTGATATCTCTTAACGGGCAAGTAGGGGACAAGGAGGGAATGTGGAAATATGGATTTTTCTGGTCAGTTATGTCCCCTATCTTGGACCCCAACGGTTCTATGTGCATGTTACAAGTACATGTATGTTCCCTCCAGTTCCAGTTATGAAGACGCAAATACATGTGCGTCCACCGTTAACATGTCCTCTGTCAGATCCGCCATGAAAAGGCCGGATATTCCATTCCTAAGTATGAAAGGCCACCGGCTTTATATGGTTCACTTATGCCATTTTACAGTCCAGGCAAGTAGGCCCTGATTCTGTCATCAAACTCTTCTTGCCTTCTGCCTCTGAAAGCTCCAGTCTGAGCCTGCATCTGTGACCATGAACTTTGTCTCATTCTCTGCGCGGCTCACGAAGCCTGACATCAGCTTGCTGCCTGCCAAGAACTGTATTTCACCTTCGAAAATTATCTGCTCCGCTCCCTGCCCAATGCATTCCTGTCTAGTAGCTTAAGTAAACATTCTTCCAGCTACCAAGCAAAGGCCCGACTTCTCTGTCTTCATACAAGTAATTCATAGCCCTGTTACTATGGAAGATTCCGCCCTCGCATCTAGTGTAGACACTTAGACGCTTGTACACGCACTAACCGTCAGTATAGTCAGTATAGAATAAGATTCTACTCTAAGAGACCTCTCTTTTGGATAACATAGTTCTTTAAACATAGGATGTTAGATATGATTTGGGATTAGGTTGACTTGACCCTCCAGACTTCTGTCGCCACATGTAGAGCTAAATGTCAAGTCCCCTTCACCCCCTAGTTGCACGTCAATCACACGTCATACTGCTGCGCGCGCATATCAGCCAAATATTTCTGCTGACATTGCGAAATTCTTTCATGTAACCACCCTCTTATGACATCACATCTGATGACGTTCTTTCATCACTCCCAGTTACGCCTATTTTTGCTACGTATGAATATATTATCACCACTATCAATTGTTACGCCTCTTGTATTGGCCTCACTGTAATGCTTATTGTATAAAAGTAATTGATTGTCAATAACGTATGTACTTCACTTCCTGAACCTTCGTGGTGATGGAACCTGGAGCAACCGATTATAATCGACCATTGGAATAAAGCCCATTTAGAACCTCTAATACCACGGATCCTGCCTCTTATTTACTGAGCTATTTTTATTATGTTTCCGTATCAAATTAAGTCCCGGTAATTAAATTATTTACCACACCAGATGTGGGTCCCTTGCACACTTTGCCACTGGTTTCAAGCTAGCCTGGCTGATGAGGGGTGTTACCCCAAAACCAGTCCCAAGACAGTTGTTTCCGGTCCAGGGAAGACATGGCTTGGCAGTTCGGCTGGACTGTTCCCACGAAGCACAGGGTGAAGACTGATTTGCATATAGCTGTGTCTGAACTGGTGTGGCAAAATAAGCTAAAGAATGAAGATGGATTCAACCCAGATCAGTGACTGGGGGTGAGTGTTTGAAAAGCTTCAGCACTCCGTCCATCATCTCCTTGTGTCTGCAAATATATTAACATCATCCCTGTTACCATGCCAAAGTCCCAGTCAGGCCACTATTGTTTATTCTATTGTGATAGCTCTGCCGCTGAGTGACCATAGAAATAGCAACATCTTGTGTGATTAACTTAGCCCTTGTACAGAATGTTCAAGGCTTTTTGATAGGGTGCTTACGAAGTGTCAGTATAAGATTTACTGAGATCAAAGAATATTATGCTGTATGTGCACGTGAATGAATTTGTGTCAAATTTCATCGTGTTTAGGCAACTTAGCAACATGAGCATGTAAAAATGGCATTTCTATCCTGGTCTACTATAGCCACATGACAACTGCACTCTGCTCTGCACCACTGTACTCAACGCCACTGCACTCTTAGCCACTCTACTCTATGTCACTGTACTCAACACCACTCTTTTCACTCCACTTTATGCCAATTTCACTCTTTGCCAGTGTACACCTCTGCACTTTACTCTGTTATATGGTTCTTACCAAAAAATAGATTTGCGTATTAGGACAACATGAACATAAGGATATAGGGACTGAGTCCATTTATACCATCAGCAAATGTTGGTTCAATTCCCAACTAGCTCACAGTGCTTCACCTGAACCCCTAACCTGATCAGGGTATAAGGTGAATCATGGCAACTTCAAACATGACTGCACTGATTCTAAGGAAATCGCGGAAATAGATCTACCCTTTCATTATTTACTAATGTATGCCCAAGGCACGGTGTACACAAAAAGATATGAATAAAGATGTTCAAACATTTATTGAAACAATCAAATTCTTGCATAGAGAGAATGAGTTGAAATGATTAGTCAGATGAAACAAAGAATTGTAACTAGCATTATTAGAATTGGGAAAATGGTAAAAAATTAAATCATGGCAATGTCGCTATGTTATTATATGGTTATGTTCCTATCTGTTACTACTTATAATATGAGAGCATAGTGGGAGTACCCTCTGCTAAATCTCTGAGGATAGCCTGATGCCCCATGACTGGATTGATGTGCCAGGGAGCCGATTTGGTGTAGAGCAGGCTAACGTCCTCTTGCAGGGTAAAAGATAAGAGTAAGCAGAGATGTATCTCGAAGATAGTGTGTTCCTGGACATCTCACTAGAAGTGCTCCTCTGAAGAATGTAGATCAGAGGCTGTTTATATAATTATATTGTACTGTGTCAGGGGCTGAGTGCTGATGCAATGATACGTCTCGATTTCGGGAGCTGTCTCCAATGGAAAACGTGAATAGTAGAAATTCTCTTTCTGTATTCTTAGCCTTGAAAAGAGTGCACAGATTACATGACTAGAAAGGCTAATTAGGAATAAACTGCATGTACAGTGGATTCTCAGTACATTATCGTGCAAGCAAAATATGTAAAATGTAATTATTTAGAAAATGATCTCAAACTAAAATGTGGCTAAAATGTCCACTAAAATTAGAGAACCAAGTTGGGCCCAAGAAGGCCTCACAACACTGCATTCTTTGCAACTGAACTCTAAGCCACTCAGCTGGGCACGACTACATTCTATGCCAATGCCCTATACACCACTGCATTCTACGTCACTCTATTCTGAATCCCTCCCCTCTATGCCACTGCACTTTACTTCACTATATTCTACTCTGCACCACTCTACTCTGCACCATTGTACACCACTGCACTCTGTGCTACTCTACTCTACTCTGCATCACTTCACTCTTCTCTACGCCACTCTAATCTACTCTACACCACTCCACTCTCTGCAACTGCACTCTAGTATGCAACAATCTAATACAGTGGTTCCCAACCTGTGGTCCAGGGACCTGTGGTGGTTTGCATAGCCTCCGCAGAGGGCCCGTGACTACTTAGAAAATTGAACAATATTAACAGCTTAATAAAGTGTAAATAAATAAAAAAGCTAGATGTATAATTGACCATTTTAAAAAGTACTGTAAATGTTAACTAAATTGTAAATTAGATGATAAAAAATACATTAGTATCCTCAGACTTATTTGTGGGAGCAGTGCTGGTGCATCAAACAGAATATAGTATGGACAATTAGTGGCCACAATTGAGTTTAGATTTTTTTTTATTTATATGTGTTTGTGAATTAAATAAAATCTGTCATAATTTGTGAATTTGATGAATGGTTTTTTTCGGGTTTTTTTGTGCATTGTTTTTCGGCTCAAATCATCGACAGTGTCAAAACTGGGTTCCTCAGCTTCCAGTAATGATTAAGTGGGGGTCCCCAGATGTAAAAAGTTGGAGAACAACTGTTCAATTCTCTGCCACTGCATTCGATGATGCTGCATTATGCGCTGATGAATTCTATGCCACCTTACTCTACGCCAGTATACCCTGCAACACTCCTCGCCAACGCACTCTACATCAGTCCACTCTACTCTACACCACTCCACTCAACACCACTCTACACAACTCCCCTCTCTGCCATTCCGATACTCGACAATCTCTGCCACTGCGCTCTAAAACACTCTACTCCACTCTTCACCATTCCACTCTATGACACTCCACGCCACTCTCCTTTACACCTCTAACTTTAAAAAAAAGCTGAACATGTTTACAACATGGCTAAAAGACATTGGCAAAGCCAATAGTTCTTGCATTGGCAAGACCTATTGGCTTTGCCAGTGCTTTTCTATGTTGGATTGTGCAGGCTTGACTTCCTCTTCTTGTGTTGTCCATTCCCTGGAGCACATCTTCTTTAGTTGTTGTGTGCTTCCACTGTTCACTATTAGAGAACCATAGTTTTGTTTAGTTTTAAGCACTCAAAGAGAGTGCCTGTGTTTCCTTGTGGCCTCCCTTCTGTACTTCTCTTCTCCCCCTTCTGCTGTGCTCCGTGTTGCTCTCTCTCGCTTGTGCGGTTCTACCCAGCCCCCTTCATGTTGTGCTCACCCATGTATGCCTCTCCCCACATGTTGTGTTCTCACTCTTGTACTTCTTCAAGTGCTGATTTTACCCATGACATTATCTGCACTTCCCTCTCACCCTCCCACTCCCTGCAGCTGCCCCCACCCACCCTCCGTCGCTGGCCCATCTCACTACCCATTGCTACCCTCGCCTAACCTCCTGCTCCACATTGCTTCTCCTTACCCCCACCCACAGTCTTTTTTTAAAGGAAGTATGCTTTGTTCCTAGAGAGGATGGAGCAGTTGTGCTGATACTCCCTCGCCCCAGACTTACAATCACGAGTGTGCTGGTTTGCACAATATCCTTAGCTGCCTATCAGGCTCATGGGATTTGTAATACCTCCAGCGGGGTTTTACTTTTTACGCAACAACTTTTTGCATGTTTGGACGGGTTTTCTTTAGTTACTATTAGAAGTATGAGCTTAAGAATCAAAGAATGCAAAAATGTGTTGTATGTAACACACCATACACAATTAGGTTCAACTGGATGCTGCAAAGCTTTCAAATTGTAAGCAGATCTTAACGTAAATTCGGTATGTTATCACCAGCTGCACCTCTTGATTTGTGGTAGACACACAGGACTGTCCTACTTAACGCAATTCTGTTTGTCTACATATTCTGGGGCAGATATATGAGTTCTGGTGCATCTCTGCAAATCAGCAGGGATGTGCCAGAAAAGATGCGACATGCAGTTCCCTCCCTGCGCCACCACAGATGCGCCGCATTTACAATGTGGCGCAATGATAGGGCGATGCGTGTCGCATCCTGTGGTGTAAGGGCGGCGCATTGCTGGAGTCGTGTCGCAAGCGTGACGCGGCTCCAGCAATGCTCAGGGGCACCCTATGCCTAACATGCTAAGTCACTCATTACGCCTGCTTCAAGTAGGCGCAGTGTTTTGACGCAGTATGGACGTAAAAGTGACTCAGTGAAATCTTGTAGATTTCACTGCGTCACTTTTACGAGGCGTTCCTGCAACGGAATGCCCACCCTGCGCCGGAACGCCCACATGAATCCTAACGTAGCTTTCATGTGGCGTATGGCTTTACAACGTGACGCATCTCCCTAGATGCGTCACGTTGTAAATAAGGCGCAACGTGGTGCATGGTTTACGCCGCTGCTGCGTCACAGAAGTGACCTAGCGCCGGCGTGAATGTGGCGCATGGGGCTTGTAAATCTCCCCCTCTGTGTGACAAATCTGTCTGAAGAAGTTAAAGGGTGGTGTTTTGGAATTACATACAAAATTCAAATGAACAATACAAACCTGAAGCACGCTGACGCAGCATATGCATATGATGTGTTACTTCACACTGATTTCCGATTTCCTCATTTCAGGTGAGAGTATCTTATCCAGTCCTGGCTTTTAATTGCCATTTTTTCACTTCTAGTCCTGCCTTTACAACGAGCGAACCAGGACTACAAGTAGCTGGATCAAAGTAAAATCCAGGGATTGAAGAGGCACTCAACGCCTGACACAATAACTCAAGGACCTTATGTTCAGAGCCATTTCATGCACATAACAGAGATGTTTTGTGCCTCCAAGTGAAATCGTTTCTTTCAGTAGGGGCACTGGTGAAGCAACACTTGCCCTGCAGGAAGCGGACGGCAATGGCTGCTGCCTTCATAAGATCCTGACTCTGGGGATGAAGAAAGAAAAAAAAGGAGCAATAGCAGAAAGGAAGAATGAGAGACAGGAGCAAAAATGAAATGAAGAAAAGGAAATGAGCTGATAAAAGAAAAGTGAATAAATGAAAAAAAGAAATGACTGTAAGAAATTGGGTTGCTGGTTGAGGGGGTAAATCCTACTCAAGTAGAAACCACAAGTTACAAGTTAACCCCAAATTAACCTGTACTCATCCCCCTGGTAGCTTGGCACTAAACAGTCAAGCTTAACTTAGAGGCAATGTGTGAAGTATTTGTGCAATACTTCAAACAGCAACACAGTGAAAACTGTGGGTATCTGGTCATGCTGGACCAGGACAAAGTCACAAGTTCAGGCTGACCAATTTTCCAGCTGAACAAGAGTATTTTAAATCTTTGTTGCAGAGTGTTGGAGGTCCTGCGTTGAGGATGTGTGACGCAGCCAAGATAATTCATCAGTTCTGAGGAGCTGTGAAGTGGTGATGTGAGGTCCTGCTTCATTGCCGAGGATCCCATCAATGAGGGCTTGTTATGCAAAGTCTGGTATTGAGGATGCATCACGTACGCAAAGCTTTGCGTCGGTTCCGAAGAGCTAAGCGGCAGCGATGCAAGAACTTGTATCGTCATCGAGGTCGCTGCCGTCAAGGTTATTGGAGTCTTCTGTCCCTGAGGCTGTAGTCAGGAGGCCAGTCACATATGTCAAGAATTCCTGTCATGCGAGGGGAGGAAAACGGTAACCAGCGAAAACGGACTACATCTCCCAGGATGCTTAGCGATTGAGAGGTTATGTAAACTGGAGAGCCGTTACATAACTCAAGGAAAACACGCCCTTATGTAAACAGGAGAGCTGTTACATAACTCAAGGAAAACACGCCCTTATGTAAACAGGAGAGCTGTTACATAACTCAAGGAAAACACGCCCTATAAAGGGAGGAACCGGGAGGTACAACGCTGTCGGATATTGTGTTTACACCGACGTACCTGCTTAGTGAAGAGCAGTGTTCCGGAGTGGTGCTCCAGTAAGGCAAGAACGGAGGTAGGTCGAGTCGTTACTCCCTGGGCCGTGTCTTGCCCCATCGTCACCTGTGAAGGACCCGGAAGCTCTACCGGATAACCATTGAGCTTCGCTTTTTGACTCGGCTGAGTCAAAGCGCAGTGCGCTTTTGCTGGTTGGAGTCGTAACTCCCAGCCCGACCAGAGATACAGGGACTGCCAGCTGTAACGCACACCAGGAGGTGTTTGCCGCGTTACAGACTCGGAAGTCCACAGGATCGATCGAGCGGCTGCTCTCGGTTCAGTCTTCTTTGCTTGTGATTGGGGTATTGGTGACGCATCACCAGGAGGTGACTCCGCGTCCCGGTGCAGTCTGAGGAAGAGGTTGAGCGGCTGCTCCCTTCAGGTAGAGACCCCGGCTGGGTGTTTCCCTGACTCCTCGATTCTCCCCAACACTCTTCGTGCCCCTCGCAGCCTACCGATTGGCATTGTCGGCCATTTCATTTCTGCCCTCTGTTGGCATACGCCGGGATCGGCGTATATGCAGAGGACGGTTAGGACCATCCGTGCTGTGGGCTGGTAACGTACTTAGCCTGGAGGATTCCAGTGACTATAACCCTTGTTTATTCCTTGTATTATTTTTGCCTTCATTAAAATAACTAAACCTTCACAAGTGGTTGCGTTCTCATTATCGTGTCTGTTAAACGATCCTGAGACGTTCAGGGCGTTACAAAATATCCGACCTTAATAACACTAACTGTCTCCCGGTCGATAACAGACATGGCAACACTTGATGATGTGCTGGCTGCTTTAGCGACCGTGCAAATCGAATTGGCTGCCTCCAGGCAAGAAACAGCCGATGTAAAAGCCAGACTGGATGCTATCCAATTGGACCCGCTCACGCCCAGCACCTCCCTCACGAACCAGACCCCTGCGGTAGTAGTGTAAATGCCGGTAGCCGTCCCCTTGGCAACACCAGAGAGGTACAGTGGGGATCCTAACACAGTGCAGGTATTCCTCACACAAGTGGCGCTACATTTATCGTGCAAACCAAGGGCGTTCCCCACGAGTCAGGCTCGTGTGGCTTTCCTTATATCCTATTTGGCTGGAAACGCGGCACAATGGGCCGTACCTCTGGTGAGCAGGGACGACCCCATCTTATGTGATTGGGGTGCTTTTCGCGAGGAATTCCTGAAAGTCTTCGACAGAAGGGCTGACTCGTACACGGCGGACCATGAAATGCTTGAGTTGAGACAGGGATCCAACGACCTGGTGCAGTATCTCAACGCGTTCCGAAGGCTGGTTGCGGAAACCAAGTGGCCTGTTGCTAAACAGACGGCGCTCTTCCATCACGGGCTGTGCGATGAGCTCAAGGACGCCGTGGCTCATATTGACCCACAACCCAAGACATGTGAGGGCCTTATCAACCTGGTATTACGGCTGGAACATAGGCTAAGTGAAAGAAAGGGGGATCATGGGAGAAAAGGAAACTCCCTTCCATCCTATGTGACAGTGGGAAGTCCTGAAACTTCCACCGCATCCAAGGGAGAACCCATGGACATCGGCGCAATACGAGCGAGCCTCACAGCCACGGAGAAAGAGTCACGCCGTAAACAAGGATTGTGCCTATATTGTGGCAAAAAATGCCACTACGTACGTGAATGCCCTGCCAAACCGAAGACGTCACGTTATCGGGCCAACCGGTCGGTAACAGCCGTGGTGGACATACCGGCGGAAAACTAGAGGACTCCCAGACCAAAGAAGGGGCATCTCGGAGTCACTCATCCATCCCTTCACTTTCCAACTCGGTCACTAAGGGACAACGACACCTGTTTCTCACGGTGCACGTGGGAGTGCATGACCAGTGGATACCCGTTGTGGCCATGGTGGATTCAGGGGCCACTGGCATGTTTATGGACCACAACGAGGCATGCAGGCTAGGGCTAGTGCTTCTTCCCAAAGCTGTACCCGAAGACGTCTATGCTGTAGACGGAAGGCGATTGGTGACGGGGCCCATCGGGCAGCACACGGGGGTCCTTCCGATGAGATGTGGGAGGAACCATTTGGAACAAATCGATTTTAACATCATCCGAGCGCCCCAATATGGCGTCATATTGGGATTGCCGTGGCTACAGAAACACAACCCCTCTGTGGATTGGCCAACACATCACATCGAACTGACGTCACCGTATTGCATCCTGCATTGTGGAATAAGAACGGAATCCCTTGACGCAGATGAGAGCGGGAGTCAGACGGTGGCTACAGCGGCAGAAAAAGATGTGGCTCTCCCCCAGGCTTATCACAGTTTTGAGGATGTATTTGATGAGATGAAGGCGGAAGTGCTACCACCACATAGACAGTTTGACTGCCAGATCGACCTGGTGCCAGGGGCCAGCGTTCCCAGCGGCAGGCTGTATGCCCTGACGGAGCCTGAAAACGTGTATCTCCGGGGGTACCTGGATAAACTCCTCAAGCTAGGATTCATCCGCCCGTCCAAGTCTCCGGCCGCCTCGCCACTCTTCTTCATCCCGAAGGCTAATGGGGAGCTGAGAGCCTGTGTGGACTTTAGGGCATTGAATGCGATAACCGTAAAGAATCGGTACCCCTTGCCTCTCATCAGTGTACTTCTGGAACAGGTCAAGAAAGCTCGTATCTATACCAAGTTGGATTTGAAAGGGGCATACCATCTGGTGCGCATGAGGGACGGAGACGAGTGGAAGACCGCCTTTAAGACCAGGTTCGGCCTTTTTGAGTACCTCGTCATGCCGTTCGGTCTGTGCAACGCCCCGGCAGCCTTTCAGTACTTTTTGAATGAGGTATTCAGAGAGGAGTTGGATATCTACGTGGTCGTATATATCGACGACATCCTCATCTATTCGTCCAGTGTGGAGGAGCACGTACACCACGTCAAAGCTGTGCTCCAAAAGCTGAGGGAAAACATGCTGTTTTGTAAACTCAGCAAGTGTGACTTCCACGTCACATCCGTGGAATTCCTCGGAGTGATGCTGAGTCCAGAGGGACAGGAGATGGCAGAACGAAAGATCAAGGCGGTGAAAGAATGGCCGGTGCCCCAAAGCGTGAAGGACGTCCAAAGTTTCATTGGCTTCGCCAACTTTTACAGGCGGTTTATAGATGGATTTTCAGGATTGGTGGCCCCAATCACACAGCTACTGAGGAAGTCCAAGGAGTTTGTCTGGTCCCCTGAAGCGAACAAAGCCTTTGAGGCCCTGAAAAGCGCCTTTGGTAAGGCGCCGGTGTTGGCTCACCCCGATCCGGATCTCCCCTATGTGGTGGAAGCGGACGCATCGGATGTGGCGCTGGGGGCTATCTTGTCCCAACGCAACCACGACACAGGGGTGCTTCATCCCGTTGCGTACATGTCCCGCAAACTCAACGACGCCGAACGCAACTACCATATTGCGGAGAAGGAGCTTCTCGCAATCAAGGACGCCTTCACCGAATGGAGGCATTGGTTGATGGGGGCAAGACATGTGATATCGGTGTACACGGACCATCGGAACCTACAGTTCATGACGGCCACAAGACACCTTTCTCCCAGACAGCTGCGGTGGATGATCTTCTTTGCGGGGTTCAACTTCCGCATCACATATCGGCCGGGGACGGAAAACCGGAAGGCGGACGCCCTGTCCCGTCAATCTGCAGTTAAGGAACCATTGCCTGCGACCGAGCATTCCATCATTTCCCCGAGGATGGTATTGGGGGTTATCCAACCGGATACTTTCCTGGGGGGAATAAAGAGAGGGATCAGGTCATTCGCATGGCGGAGGTGGCTCCTCAGTCACAGAGAATGGCAGCTGAAGGACGGGATACCCCTGAAGGGCAGGTGCCTATTGATACCCACGCCTAGGCTAAGGAAACAAGCATTCATCTGGTGCCATGACTCTCCATGCGCAGGTCATTTGGGCTTTGAAAAAATGGTGGCTAGCATGGGACGGCATTTCTGGTGGCCAACCATGAGAGTGGATGTCAGGAGGTGGGGACAGGAGTGTCCTACGTGTGCTACCATGAAGGCCGACCATGGCCGAACCCAAGGGCTCTTACATCCACTTCCGACCCCGGATAGACCATGGGATAGCATATCACTGGACTTCGTGGTGGGCCTACCGGTAGACCAGGGGATGACGGCAATACTGGTGGTGGTGGATTACTTGACGAAAATGGGGCACTTCATCCCCTGCAAGAGAGTCCCTACGGCCGGGGAATTGGCATCACTACTCCTAAAGAATGTGGTACGACTGCATGGATTACCTGGGGTGATCGTGTCGGACCGGGGGTCGCAGTTTACTGCGTAATTCTGGAAGACTTGGTGCACTGCGCTGCATGTTAAGACCGCCCTGTCCACCAGCTACCACCCTCAAACGGACGGCCAAACCGAGCGCCTGAACCAAACGCTCAAACAGTATCTGCGATGTTTTGTGGACCAGGGCAGGGAAGAATGGGTCGACTTGCTATGGGTTGCAGAGATAGCCTATAACAACGCCACTCACAGCTCCACACAGTCATCTCCGTTCTATAGCAACTATGGCCAACATCCCAGGTTCTTGCCATTTCTACATCCGTTCAGAGAGGACAGGATTCCCGCCACAGCGGACAGGGTGGCACACATAAAAGACACGTTGATGCGCTCAAGGGCTGTCCTAATAGAGACCAAGAGAAGATACAAGGCTGCGGCAGACAGGAAGAGAAGGCCCGGGCCACTGTACCGCACTGGAGACTACGTCTGGATATCCACAAGAAACATGAGGTTTCGAAAGAACAGTGTGTTCCATCCCAAGTACATGGGCCCCTATCGAATTACCAAGTGTATGGGTCCCGTGAAGGTGTGCTTGCCCCAGTCATTGCGGATACACCCTGTCTTTCATGTATCATTGCTCAAACCAGCACCCTCCAAGCCGTCTGGGACACCTAGGCCGGTATGCGTGGAGTCGGAGGTGGAGTATGAAGTGTCGGGCATACGGGTGTCCAAATGGCGCAGGGGGAAGCTGTGGTACCTGGTTGCGTGGAAAGGCTATGGCCCGGAGGAGCAGTCATGGGAACCGGCTGAAGGGGTTCATGCTCCGCGCTTGGTCTCCTTGTTCCATCGGCGTTTTCCTGCCAGCGCTGGACCCGTGGGGAGCCGCTGAGAGGGAGGATGTACTGTCAAGAATTCCTGTCATGCGAGGGGAGGAAAACGGTAACCAGCGAAAACGGACTACATCTCCCAGGATGCTTAGCGGTTGAGAGGTTATGTAAACAGGAGAGCCGTTACATAACTCAAGGAAAACACGCCCTTATGTAAACAGGAGAGCTGTTACATAACTCAAGGAAAACACGCCCTTATGTAAACAGGAGAGCTGTTACATAACTCAAGGAAAACACGCCCTATAAAGGGAGGAACCGGGAGGTACAACGCTGTCGGATATTGTGTTTACACCGACGTACCTGCTTAGTGAAGAGCAGTGTTCCGGAGTGGTGCTCCAGTAAGGCAAGAACGGAGGTAGGTCGAGTCGTTACTCCCTGGGCCGTGTCTTGCCCCATCGTCACCTGTGAAGGACCCGGAAGCTCTACCGGATAACCATTGAGCTTCGCTTTTTGACTCGGCTGAGTCAAAGCGCAGTGCGCTTTTGCTGGTTGGAGTCGTAACTCCCAGCCCGACCAGAGATACAGGGACTGCCAGCTGTAACGCACACCAGGAGGTGTTTGCCGCGTTACAGACTCGGAAGTCCACAGGATCGATCGAGCGGCTGCTCTCGGTTCAGTCTTCTTTGCTTGTGATTGGGGTATCGGTGACGCATCACCAGGAGGTGACTCCGCGTCCCGGTGCAGTCTGAGGAAGAGGTTGAGCGGCTGCTCCCTTCAGGTAGAGACCCCGGCTGGGTGTTTCCCTGACTCCTCGATTCTCCCCAACACTCTTCGTGCCCCTCGCAGCCTACCGATTGGCATTGTCGGCCATTTCATTTCTGCCCTCTGTTGGCATACGCCGGGATCGGCGTATATGCAGAGGACGGTTAGGACCATCCGTGCTGTGGGCTGGTAACGTACTTAGCCTGGAGGATTCCAGTGACTATAACCTTTGTTTATTCCTTGTATTATTTTTGCCTTCATTAAAATAACTAAACCTTCACAAGTGGTTGCGTTCTCATTATCGTGTCTGTTAAACGATCCTGAGACGTTCAGGGCGTTACAAAATATCCGACCTTAATAACACTAACTGTCTCCCGGTCGATAACAGACATGGCAACACTTGATGATGTGCTGGCTGCTTTAGCGACCGTGCAAATCGAATTGGCTGCCTCCAGGCAAGAAACAGCCGATGTAAAAGCCAGACTGGATGCTATCCAATTGGACCCGCTCACGCCCAGCACCTCCCTCACGAACCAGACCCCTGCGGTAGTAGTGTAAATGCCGGTAGCCGTCCCCTTGGCAACACCAGAGAGGTACAGTGGGGATCCTAACACAGTGCAGGTATTCCTCACACAAGTGGCGCTACATTTATCGTGCAAACCAAGGGCGTTCCCCACGAGTCAGGCTCGTGTGGCTTTCCTTATATCCTATTTGGCTGGAAACGCGGCACAATGGGCCGTACCTCTGGTGAGCAGGGACGACCCCATCTTATGTGATTGGGGTGCTTTTCGCGAGGAATTCCTGAAAGTCTTCGACAGAAGGGCTGACTCGTACACGGCGGACCATGAAATGCTTGAGTTGAGACAGGGATCCAACGACCTGGTGCAGTATCTCAACGCGTTCCGAAGGCTGGTTGCGGAAACCAAGTGGCCTGTTGCTAAACAGACGGCGCTCTTCCATCACGGGCTGTGCGATGAGCTCAAGGACGCCATGTGAGGGCCTTATCAACCTGGTATTACGGCTGGAACATAGGCTAAGTGAAAGAAAGGGGGATCATGGGAGAAAAGGAAACTCCCTTCCATCCTATGTGACAGTGGGAAGTCCTGAAACTTCCACCGCATCCAAGGGAGAACCCATGGACATCGGCGCAATACGAGCGAGCCTCACAGCCACGGAGAAAGAGTCACGCCGTAAACAAGGATTGTGCCTATATTGTGGCAAAAAATGCCACTACGTACATGAATGCCCTGCCAAACCGAAGACGTCACGTTATCGGGCCAACCGGTCGGTAACAGCCGTGGTGGACATACCGGCGGAAAACTAGAGGGCTCCCAGACCAAAGAAGGGGCATCTCGGAGTCACTCATCCATCCCTTCACTTTCCAACTCGGTCACTAAGGGACAACGACACCTGTTTCTCACGGTGCACGTGGGAGTGCATGACCAGTGGATACCCGTTGTGGCCATGGTGGATTCAGGGGCCACTGGCATGTTTATGGACCACAACGAGGCATGCAGGCTAGGGCTAGTGCTTCTTCCCAAAGCTGTACCCGAAGACGTCTATGCTGTAGACGGAAGGCGATTGGTGACGGGGCCCATCGGGCAGCACACGGGGGTCCTTCCGATGAGATGTGGGAGGAACCATTTGGAACAAATCGATTTTAACATCATCCGAGCGCCCCAATATGGCGTCATATTGGGATTGCCGTGGCTACAGAAACACAACCCCTCTGTGGATTGGCCAACACATCACATCGAACTGACGTCACCGTATTGCATCCTGCATTGTGGAATAAGAACGGAATCCCTTGACGCAGATGAGAGCGGGAGTCAGACGGTGGCTACAGCGGCAGAAAAAGATGTGGCTCTCCCCCAGGCTTATCACAGTTTTGAGGATGTATTTGATGAGGTGAAGGCGGAAGTGCTACCACCACATAGACAGTTTGACTGCCAGATCGACCTGGTGCCAGGGGCCAGCGTTCCCAGCGGCAGGCTGTATGCCCTGACGGAGCCTGAAAACGTGTATCTCCGGGGGTACCTGGATAAACTCCTCAAGCTAGGATTCATCCGCCCGTCCAAGTCTCCGGCCGCCTCGCCACTCTTCTTCATCCCGAAGGCTAATGGGGAGCTGAGAGCCTGTGTGGACTTTAGGGCATTGAATGCGATAACCGTAAAGAATCGGTACCCCTTGCCTCTCATCAGTGTACTTCTGGAACAGGTCAAGAAAGCTCGTATCTATACCAAGTTGGATTTGAAAGGGGCATACCATCTGGTGCGCATGAGGGACGGAGACGAGTGGAAGACCGCCTTTAAGACCAGGTTCGGCCTTTTTGAGTACCTCGTCATGCCGTTCGGTCTGTGCAACGCCCCGGCAGCCTTTCAGTACTTTTTGAATGAGGTATTCAGAGAGGAGTTGGATATCTACGTGGTCGTATATATCGACGACATCCTCATCTATTCGTCCAGTGTGGAGGAGCACGTACACCACGTCAAAGCTGTGCTCCAAAAGCTGAGGGAAAACATGCTGTTTTGTAAACTCAGCAAGTGTGACTTCCACGTCACATCCGTGGAATTCCTCGGAGTGATGCTGAGTCCAGAGGGACAGGAGATGGCAGAACGAAAGATCAAGGCGGTGAAAGAATGGCCGGTGCCCCAAAGCGTGAAGGACGTCCAAAGTTTCATTGGCTTCGCCAACTTTTACAGGCGGTTTATAGATGGATTTTCAGGATTGGTGGCCCCAATCACACAGCTACTGAGGAAGTCCAAGGAGTTTGTCTGGTCCCCTGAAGCGAACAAAGCCTTTGAGGCCCTGAAAAGCGCCTTTGGTAAGGCGCCGGTGTTGGCTCACCCCGATCCGGATCTCCCCTATGTGGTGGAAGCGGACGCATCGGATGTGGCGCTGGGGGCTATCTTGTCCCAACGCAACCACGACACAGGGGTGCTTCATCCCGTTGCGTACATGTCCCGCAAACTCAACGACGCCGAACGCAACTACCATATTGCGGAGAAGGAGCTTCTCGCAATCAAGGACGCCTTCACCGAATGGAGGCATTGGTTGATGGGGGCAAGACATGTGATATCGGTGTACACGGACCATCGGAACCTACAGTTCATGACGGCCACAAGACACCTTTCTCCCAGACAGCTGCGGTGGATGATCTTCTTTGCGGGGTTCAACTTCCGCATCACATATCGGCCGGGGACGGAAAACCGGAAGGCGGACGCCCTGTCCCGTCAATCTGCAGTTAAGGAACCATTGCCTGCGACCGAGCATTCCATCATTTCCCCGAGGATGGTATTGGGGGTTATCCAACCGGATACTTTCCTGGGGGGAATAAAGAGAGGGATCAGGTCATTCGCATGGCGGAGGTGGCTCCTCAGTCACAGAGAATGGCAGCTGAAGGACGGGATACCCCTGAAGGGCAGGTGCCTATTGATACCCACGCCTAGGCTAAGGAAACAAGCATTCATCTGGTGCCATGACTCTCCATGCGCAGGTCATTTGGGCTTTGAAAAAATGGTGGCTAGCATGGGACGGCATTTCTGGTGGCCAACCATGAGAGTGGATGTCAGGAGGTGGGGACAGGAGTGTCCTACGTGTGCTACCATGAAGGCCGACCATGGCCGAACCCAAGGGCTCTTACATCCACTTCCGACCCCGGATAGACCATGGGATAGCATATCACTGGACTTCGTGGTGGGCCTACCGGTAGACCAGGGGATGACGGCAATACTGGTGGTGGTGGATTACTTGACGAAAATGGGGCACTTCATCCCCTGCAAGAGAGTCCCTACGGCCGGGGAATTGGCATCACTACTCCTAAAGAATGTGGTACGACTGCATGGATTACCTGGGGTGATCGTGTCGGACCGGGGGTCGCAGTTTACTGCGTAATTCTGGAAGACTTGGTGCACTGCGCTGCATGTTAAGACCGCCCTGTCCACCAGCTACCACCCTCAAACGGACGGCCAAACCGAGCGCCTGAACCAAACGCTCAAACAGTATCTGCGATGTTTTGTGGACCAGGGCAGGGAAGAATGGGTCGACTTGCTATGGGTTGCAGAGATAGCCTATAACAACGCCACTCACAGCTCCACACAGTCATCTCCGTTCTATAGCAACTATGGCCAACATCCCAGGTTCTTGCCATTTCTACATCCGTTCAGAGAGGACAGGATTCCCGCCACAGCGGACAGGGTGGCACACATAAAAGACACGTTGATGCGCTCAAGGGCTGTCCTAATAGAGACCAAGAGAAGATACAAGGCTGCGGCAGAAAGGAAGAGAAGGCCCGGGCCACTGTACCGCACTGGAGACTACGTCTGGATATCCACAAGAAACATGAGGTTTCGAAAGAACAGTGTGTTCCATCCCAAGTACATGGGCCCCTATCGAATTACCAAGTGTATGGGTCCCGTGAAGGTGTGCTTGCCCCAGTCATTGCGGATACACCCTGTCTTTCATGTATCATTGCTCAAACCAGCACCCTCCAAGCCGTCTGGGACACCTAGGCCGGTATGCGTGGAGTCGGAGGTGGAGTATGAAGTGTCGGGCATACGGGCGTCCAAATGGCGCAGGGGGAAGCTGTGGTACCTGGTTGCGTGGAAAGGCTATGGCCCGGAGGAGCAGTCATGGGAACCGGCTGAAGGGGTTCATGCTCCGCGCTTGGTCTCCTTGTTCCATCGGCGTTTTCCTGCCAGCGCTGGACCCGTGGGGAGCCGCTGAGAGGGAGGATGTACTGTCAAGAATTCCTGTCATGCGAGGGGAGGAAAACGGTAACCAGCGAAAATGGACTACATCTCCCAGGATGCTTAGCGGTTGAGAGGTTATGTAAACAGGAGAGCCGTTACATAACTCAAGGAAAACACGCCCTTATGTAAACAGGAGAGCTGTTACATAACTCAAGGAAAACACGCCCTTATGTAAACAGGAGAGCTGTTACATAACTCAAGGAAAACACGCCCTATAAAGGGAGGAACCGGGAGGTACAACGCTGTCGGATATTGTGTTTACACCGACGTACCTGCTTAGTGAAGAGCAGTGTTCCGGAGTGGTGCTCCAGTAAGGCAAGAACGGAGGTAGGTCGAGTCGTTACTCCCTGGGCCGTGTCTTGCCCCATCGTCACCTGTGAAGGACCCGGAAGCTCTACCGGATAACCATTGAGCTTCGCTTTTTGACTCGGCTGAGTCAAAGCGCAGTGCGCTTTTGCTGGTTGGAGTCGTAACTCCCAGCCCGACCAGAGATACAGGGACTGCCAGCTGTAACGCACACCAGGAGGTGTTTGCCGCGTTACAGACTCGGAAGTCCACAGGATCGATCGAGCGGCTGCTCTCGGTTCAGTCTTCTTTGCTTGTGATTGGGGTATCGGTGACGCATCACCAGGAGGTGACTCCGCGTCCCGGTGCAGTCTGAGGAAGAGGTTGAGCGGCTGCTCCCTTCAGGTAGAGACCCCGGCTGGGTGTTTCCCTGACTCCTCGATTCTCCCCAACACTCTTCGTGCCCCTCGCAGCCTACCGATTGGCATTGTCGGCCATTTCATTTCTGCCCTCTGTTGGCATACGCCGGGATCGGCGTATATGCAGAGGACGGTTAGGACCATCCGTGCTGTGGGCTGGTAACGTACTTAGCCTGGAGGATTCCAGTGACTATAACCTTTGTTTATTCCTTGTATTATTTTTGCCTTCATTAAAATAACTAAACCTTCACAAGTGGTTGCGTTCTCATTATCGTGTCTGTTAAACGATCCTGAGACGTTCAGGGCGTTACAACATAGCCCTTGGAGTCACTGTGTGTCCTGGGTTCAACCGATGCAGGTCCAGCCCTGCTCACCCAGTCAAAAGGTCAGCAGGTCAGCATAGCAAGGCAGCAGGTCAGCACAGCAAGGCAGCAGTCCAACCGGGCTTCAGTCCAGCAGAGTGGCAGCCCTTTCAGCAGCATAGCAGTCCTTTTTCCTTGCAGAGTATCAACAGGTCTAGAAGTGTACTGAAGAGTTGGTGTCTAAGGTCCTATATTTATACCTGGGCCTTCCTTTGAAGTGGGAGAAGCTTCTAGAGCCGTGGTACTCAGTGTACGGCCTGTGGGACGCCAGCGGTCCGGCAAGCCTTTATTGGCGTCTCGCGGACGTTGCCTTGCCGTTTCTATGTTTCCAGTGAGGCCAGCAGTAAACACAGAACATTACCGCAGGAGCATACGTAGTGAATACATATTAAATACGTATTCACTACGTATGCTCCTGCGGCCATCTTCTGTGTTTACTGCCAGCCTCTGTGAGGTCACACATTGCACCGTCGGAAAGCTTCGCAAAAGGCCCTTTAAATGTCAGCTGTAAGAGCTTTCGCTGCTGACTTTTAAAGGGCCTTTTGGGAAGATTCCTGTTTCGTGTTGACGACGACGTCCTCTTCTCCCGCAGCAGCTTCATCTTCCAGTCACTATCCCCGAAAATGATATGTAAGCACATTCAGAATTTAGACAATTACGCCTGGAGAGACAGAGACAGAGAGACAAAGACACAGAGAGACAGACAGAAAGACACAGAGACAGAGACAGATAGAGACAGACAGAGACAGAAACAGATAGATTGAGACAGATAGAGATAGATAGAGATAGAGATTGAGATAGATAGAGATAGATAGATAGATAGATAGATAGATAGATAGATAGATAGATAGATAGATAGATAGATAGATAGATAGATAGATAGATAGATAGATAGATAGATAGATAGATAGATAGATAGATAGATAGATAGATAGATAGATAGATAGATAGATAGATAGATAGATAGATAGATAGATAGATAGATAGATATTGAGAAAGATAGAGATTGAGAAAGAGAGAGATAGAGAGCTAAAGATAGAGAAAGAGAGATAGATATATAGATAGATAGAGATAGAGATAGATAGATGGAGATAGAGAAAGATAGTGTTAGAGATAGAGAAAGATAGAGATAGAGAAAGATAGATAGGTACATAGAGATAGAGAAAGATAGATAGAGATAATGAAAGATAGAGAAAGATAGAGATAGAGATACATAGACAGCAAGAGATAGATAGATAGATAGATAGATAGATAGATAGATAGATAGATAGATAGATAGATAGATAGATAGATAGATAGATAGATAGATAGATAGATAGATAGATAGATAGATAGATAGATAGATAGATAGATAGATAGATAGATAGATAGATAGATAGATAGATAGATAGATAGATAGATAGATAGATATGTGTATGCCAGGTCTGGTGGCTCAGTGGACTGCAGGGGTCTGTGATCGACCTCATGACCACATGTTTTTATACTCTAGCCTTGACCCCCACTGACCCCACCCCCCACTGACCCCGCCCCCACCGGTGTGGCCCTCGGCCACAAACCACACTGTAAATTTGGCCCTGAGAGAAAGTTTGTGAGTACCCATGTTCTACAGGTTTCCCTATGAAGTCAATAGGCTTCCTCCCTTCCCTGCCTTGGCTCCAGACTAACTACAGGGGCATGCAGCCCTTTGTGTGGAGACAGGACACAGTCTACTGAAGTTCCTCCCTCCCACCCTGCCAGTAATGGCCCAAACAGGAACACCTAAGCTCTCTATTGTGTATCAGTGTCTTAGGAAAGGTGATTTTCCAAAAACTAGAAGAATGGGCGGAGGAGAGAGGTTTCTTCTCAGAGGCTCAATATAGCTTTCGTCCTGGTGTTGGCACAGTTGAGCACGCCCTGAACCTGCTCCTGCTCACGGCAAGTATGTCAAGGCCAGGAGGGGTTCTCTCAATTTAGCTGTCATAGCCTTTGATTTACTGAGCTGGGGCAGGCTCTGGGACATGATGATGAAGGTAGGGGTAGAGGCACCACTGGCTGGCTTTTAAAGAGTCTTCTTTCGGACACTTTTGAGCAAGTACGGTACGGCCAAGAAGGAGAATGTACCCCCCCACCAGCCGCGGCTCGTGGAGGGAGTTCCGTGGGGTGGTAAGGCGGGGCGGGGGAGGGGCAGGGTGGGGGTTCTAAAAAAAGGAATATGGATAATTGCAGGTAAGTAAACAATTAAATAAATAAAACGAATTTCGTAGCGCGCGCTGCATCGCATTTTGGGACTCCATCCCATGGCTTATATATATCAAGAAAACCATTACAGAATTTGGTGTCACAAATGTATTTTATTCCTCAAACACCATTGATAATAAATCCAGAGCGATGGTCAAATATATTTTTTACAACAATAAGTTAACCCTAAGAAACACAAAAATTCAGGCAATGGACACTGTCTGCCGATATGTAGAGATTATGACCATTGAAGGGATTGAACCTTATTTGTTTTCGGTTTCTAACACTAAACACACATTTTATCCTATTTGTTTTTAGACTGTGCACTGTCCATTTTTTTGGCAGCTTTTCCTCAACAGGGTACATGTTTTCCCTCATTAATTTCTGTCCCTTCGATAATAATAGCCAGCAATCCCTCATCCATTTGATGTTTTTTCGGGTAACTAGTCACAATATCAAAATAAAAAATATTGATTGGACAGAATATCGAGTTTTTAATATAGAATGGACAGAATATCAAATTGCTAAAATATAGTGGTGCAGAATATCGAAATTTAGGTAAGAAATATCGATGTTCATAATATCGAAGTTAGTAATATCGACAGTCATAATATAGTTGTTAAAAATATAGATTTTTTTAGTGTTTTAAGTGTTAGTATATGTGTTAAAAGTATGTATTATTTTTGTAAAGTATGTTTAAATTTTTTTAAATTAATGAATTTGATGTTATTTAATTTTTGCGTAATTTAATTCCGTAGCAGATTGTGGGTTTATAGGGGAATAGGGAGGGAAGTAATTTAATTATAGTAAATTAAATATTAATTTTTAGGAATGATTAATTATTTTGAATTTAATTGTGCGTTTTAGTTCTGTAGCGGGTTGTGGGTTTGGGGAATAGGGTGGGAATTAATTTAATTGCAATTAAGTAAATATTAATTTTTACTTATTGGTATTGATAATTAATTTATTGTTAATTAATTATTAATTGGTAATTAATTTTTTGTTAATTGGTAATTAATTGTATTAATTGATTAATTGATAGTTATATTAATTGTATTAATTTATTATATGGAGCGGGTTGTGGGTTTATAGGGGAACAGGGTGGGAAGTATTTTAATTGTAATTAAGTAACTATTGAAATTATTTTTGTGTATTGATAATTAATTTACTGGTAATTAATTATTAATTGCTATTTTTTATTACTCATTAATTTTGGGTATTGAAAATGAATGAGTTGTTAATTAATTATTAATAGGTAATTCATTTTTAATAAATAATATGTATTGGTATTTATAATTAATTAATTATTAAACATGTTGTAATGGGTAATTACTTTTAATTAATTTTTTATTGATATTGATAATTACTGTATATTTATTTAACTATTAAATCATTACTTTCCCTACTGTTGCACTCACCGGAGTGGGACTAATAATTTTTACCCCTACGCTATCCAACACTTTCTCTTCTGTTGCACTCTCTGGAGTGGAAACAGTAATTTTTAGCCCTACGCTATCCAACACTTTCCCTACTGTTGCACTCACTGGAGTGGGAATATTCATTTTTACACCTACGCTATCCAACACTTTCCCTACTGTTGCACTCATTGGAGTGGGAACAGTAATTTTTACTCTCCTGCTATCCAACGCTTTCCCTACTGTTGCACTCACTGGAGTGGGAATAGTACATTTTACCCTCCCGCTATCCACCACTAAAAATATTGAATATTGTTTAATATCATTAAGTTAACATATATATGTATTAAAAATAAAAATGCATGTTTATTTATTTTTTAATTTACATTAATTATTTATTATTTTAAGGTTATTTAAGTATTTTTAAGTATGTTTTACTTAATTATATACATTATTTCATTATTTTACATTACTTTTAAGACATTTAAAAAATTCGATATTTTAACAAACTATATTATTTACTACGATATTTTGGATTTAATATTTTTGTACTTATCTGTTTGTAGATAGGAATTCGATATTCTGGTGTTCTATATTTTGTCAGCCATATTCAGGCAGCTCGATATTTTGATTGTCGATATTCTGTCAGTGATCCATTTTTTCGAGGTTTTTATAATATGCCTAGAGTCCAGTTTTTAAGGTCCATTTTACACTCGAAGAACCTAAGAACTTGCCAGCTTGGCCTATGCTTCTTACAGCGGTAAGATTCAATCTTTATATGCCATGCAGTTCTTGGTTATATCCGGCAAGCATTGAGAATTAGGAGAGAACTGAATGTTCCATAAAAAACTCTCCTATTCTCTGTATTTTAAGATCCGTTTGTCATTTTGTGATATCTTTTAAGCTGAAATGTTTCCGGATTTGCCCCAAGGAACCATTGTGTACAAGAAGTTTTCTTTTATAATGTAACATTTTTGATAAACTAGTTTTCAGTATGAATGTGTTACCCTTTCTCCATAGCAATTATACCACCACCTCAATGCACTAAGCACTTTATGTTTTTAATGTATCTTTTTAACAATTGTGTATTGTTTAATCTACCTGTCTTTTTATGGCTTCAATAGCCGAATAAAAGTATTTTAACCGAATGTCTCTGTCTTGAGGAAGTCAAAAGACTGTTACAAGTTCCTCAACTTGTTAGTGCTGTGCACTGTTCACTAGGTGCTACTATATTTGTACAAATGTGTATATATTCACACATATCTGTTGAAAAATGTACATATCGCATGTTGAATTGTGATGTTTTATCATGAAATAATGATGGACATATAAATTGGAAGCAGAGTTGAAATAATGGTTTAATGTGTTCAATGTTTTGATTATTTGTCTCATATGAGACTTGGGTATTAGTACCTAGTGAACAGTGCACGGCACTAACAAGTTGATGAACTTGTAACAGTCTTTTGATTTGCTCAAGCTTGGATTGACAGCAAGTGGAGTGCTGTATCACCATTCTTCATTACAGGCTTAATTTGTAAAAAAGGAGTGCTCCTCCAAACCCCCAAACATCTGTCTTGAGGAATATACAAAGCTCAACTGTCAGCTACACCCAGGCATGTGACCCAGAGACAAACTGCATGCACCAAATGGCTAAGGCAGGAAAATTGTGAAACTGACTGGTGTGCCTTTGCGCACCATCCAAGATGCACAGCCACATGTAACAAGAGTCTTATATTGTCCAAGTAATCCAAAGTAATCAAAATGTAATCCATATACTTCAATGTTGACAAAATTCATACGGAGGCAACATAATTCCAATCTTCAAATGCAAATGAAACGCCCATACAGGCTTCTTTTCCCAGCATGTCGGAATTCATTTTTCATCCTAACTGATGTACCCAATGCATTTCGGGCAGCATGCCCTTCATCAAGGGTAACTACAATGTGCAAAGAGACCTATCAGTAACCAACAGTGATCTTGTTATCATAACCATACATGAAAGTTAAGTACCTGAGTGTTTAAACAGTGCATCAAAGTAATATGCAACACCACTACTAGCGCATACAGTACATAATGACATTCATGAGTTAAGAAAGATAATTTTGAAAAATAGCAAAACATAAGTAGTGCTCAAAATCTCGGCATTACTGCATAATGAGAAACCAGTAATATTAATAGTTATAAAGAAGCAAAAAGAAAGTAAGCAGCAGGCAAAAGAGCAAGAAAAGGAGTTCAAACAGAAAAACACAAAATGGAGTGAATGAAAGGCGAGGAAAAAAAGTAAATGAAGAATAAGTGCAGAAAGAACAAAGGAGCAAGAATAAAAGGAAAAAGTAAGGGAAATTTAGAGAAAGAAAGAAGAAAAAAAATGTAGAGATAGAAAAACAAGAAAGAGAAAAAAGGAAGATAAGAAAGCCAAACAGAAAGGCAAGGCGCAAGGAAAGTAAAGAAAGGCATAGGAATATAGATAAAGAAAGAGAAAGGAGAAAAAGCAAGAAAGATGGAAAAAAGGTCATAAAGAAAAGAAAGAGAAAGAACCAAGGAAGAGGAGCCAAATAATTCCAAATGCTGTCATTGCAAAAGGGTAGCTGCAAACTTTCAAGGCAGCTGTTAGGCAATTCTGTGCGAGCTACTGAGAGGCAGAAAGCGAGCCTCTCAGTAGCTCACTCACAGGTTGCTCACGATCGACCTGGGAGAGATACCTGAATTAGACAAACACAGCCTAAATATAATGATTTGTATGGAAAATGT
The DNA here is from genome assembly GCF_964204655.1 of Triturus cristatus. Lineage (NCBI taxonomy): Eukaryota > Metazoa > Chordata > Amphibia > Caudata > Salamandridae > Triturus > Triturus cristatus. Next base: position 255,436,175 of record NC_140593.1, on the reverse strand, counting down.
TGAGGACAGGAAACTATGGGGGTCATTATGATAGCGGGCGGATCGCCACCGCCCATATGGCGGTGGCTATACACCCGCCAAAACCTACCGCCAGCATGACTTTTCCCCCCGCCACATTACGATGGCGGGGGGACGTCAGCGGCGGGAAGACCGTTCGCCTGTTTTCCGCCGGTAGGCAATCCGCCCGATTACCTATTGGGCGGAAAAGCCCAGTTATATGGTGGCGGTGCTTTGCAGGCACCACCATCCATATTATGTTCATTGCGGTGAACTGCCTCTCAATGGCGGAGACTCCGTTATGGTTTTGTCTTTGGGGACCCGTTGGTGTTCGGGGGGATGGGGGATGCACAGTACCCCCCTGCATTGTCATGGACATGGTGGCAGGCACCTCGCGGTGCCTGTCACCTTGTGCATGACAATGCACATGGTGCATTCCCAGCATCGTGGCAGGCGGTGCTGTGAGCACCGCCAGCCACAATGCTGGGAATGGAGGATGCCACCGCCACAGTGGCAATGGCATCCTAATTGCAGGTGCGGGACCGCCGCACCACTGGTGGCCGGATTAAAATCCGCCTGCCATCCTAATGGGCCCCTATGTGTGGTATGACCTGAAGTGACATGATCACCCTAATAACCATTAACCCCCCATCCCTATGTTGTCCAAAGTACCTGGTGACTGACTATCAGTAAAGTATGCCTTATAAATGTAATTACTAATTCACTTGCTACGAAATCTGAAACTTTCACGTTAACTGTGAGTGGCTTTTCCTGTTTTTCCTCTATTCTGGGTCTTGTTGCTTTTTGCTTTAATCATCGATTGAAAACTAAAAATGCCAGAGCGCAAAAAAACACAGGACCCCCGTAAATGTCCCCCAATTAACATGTCAATTGAGACCTTCATTCAGTCAGTCACCTGCTCAATTCTCTAGAACTCAGTTTTCAAAGTTTGAAGGATTCTGCCAATACAAAACAGCAGCTAAGTATGCATGTAGGAATTTCCCAGAGGGTCTCTCTGATAACAGATGCCTCAACTTTAGTGGTCGACTCCTTGGTTAAAGAAAATCCCCTTCACATGGTACTAAAGATCAAAAGTGAATTGAAAATGAGTCACTCAAACGGGTATTGGCTTGTCACAGTATCCACTTGACTGCTATAGTGATACAGGCCATTTACAGTGTGAAGATTACAACTATCGCAGGTCACATCTGTGTGTACTGCAGGTGTTTTTTACCAGTGTGTGAGCCACCTGGGGCCGAATTACATAGAGTGCGCAGGGGCACGATGGGCGTGTGCTCCAACTTTTTGCATTCCCAAGCCACTTTGGTACAGAAGGGGCTGAAGAAACCTATGCAGCTTGTGCTGTAATACAGATCTGCTAATCCCCATGCTAACGAGCGAAACACTTTGCCCCTGTGCCCGCAGGCGCAGAGGGAAAGAGGCTGTCAAGAGGTGCACTGACTATACTCCACAAAGAGCTGGTGCACAGTCAGTGCTCCGCTGTGGGCGACTCCTGCGAGGGGGTGAAGAGGGATGAATTCACCAGACTTCCATCCTCTTTGGGATGGTGCAGTGTCATATTCGTCATGGGTCGCTGAGTCCTTGTTCGACAAGACTTAAAAAGTACCTGCAAGATTGCTTTATGTTTTAAATTAATGTTCTCTTGTTTTTTTTGCTGTTGAATCCTTTCAACACCTTCATTTATCGTTGTAAGTTTTGTTTTATTTTTAGGTGAAGGGGATGTGTTGTATTCGTCTCTTTCCTGTACCTTTAAGATACAGGCAGCACATGTCAGTAATGTTAAGAGTCTTCCAAGAATGTTGAGTCTTTTGGGTTGAAAATTCTGTGGTGGGTCAGTTGGGGTCCCTGGACTGATAGGGCATGTCGTTGATGTTGGTGGTGCTGTGTTAAGAACAATAAACCATCTTGACTACAGGAAGACTGGCATTTTAATATGCAGTCCATTACAGCACCTACCTGCAGGGGGATCACTGTCCCTCTTCCAAAGTAGGCCAGGGACCACCTGCCCTGTGAAGAGTGGACCGCTTGCTTCAAAGAGCTGGTCTGCCATTCACAAAAGTGTTTCCCAAAGGGAGGACGGCAGTTTGCATACATATCAGCACAATATCTGTAATAAGGTGAATTGTACCTGTTTGCACCCAATGCACTTTGATAAGGGTGAGCAACGTTGCGAACAGGGACATGGTATGTAACACTACAGTTGGTCTCCACTGGTCTTTTGGTCACTGTAGGCAAACATTTGTCCAAATACCATAGGGTGTGTGACTGGGAGTGGTGGTGAGTGTTTGGATAATTGGATCAGTTCATGCTCGTGAGTCTGAGAAGGTAATACTGAGGACAGCCGATGGGTCTGGTCTGTTGTCTGAGGAGATGAGGGGGATCCACCGCAGGGGCATAGCAGAGGCCTCTGCAGTCCCTGCAAGGCAGCGGGCCCTCATGTCTCATTGTTTTGGAGGAGGCCACCTCACCTCCCAAAACCATGCCATTGCATGCCTTGCAGAATGCATGCAAAGGCATGGACTAAGAAATAGGTAAACTCTCTGGAATGTCACTGTCCTTTCCCGAGCAGTCCACCTTCAGCATAGGGGTGACCCAACCCTTCACTAAGACCCCATTGAGCCAAAGACCAATTAATCTGTGCAATGTGGGAGACGATGGGCCCCTCATCACATTTTGCAGGGGGCCCCATCATTTTGTATTACGCCACTGGTCCACTGCCCTGGTTTACATTAGTATTTATGAAAAACAATTGGTCCTTCAAACAAATATAAGTAAGAGAACAATGAATATAGACCAGAATCAGTGCTATATTGAGTTACGATGTCCAGACGGACATTTAGATTTAATATTTTAACAGTGATTATTCGAAATCAATCAGAGCGTAATAGAGTGGAACACTGTCCTGTATCCTTCGAAAAACAACACATAAAGACAATCACATATATGTAGACATTTTTTCAGGCAAAACAAACGAGCTTATCGCCAATGCAAATAGTGGGGGCAAGCTTTTAAGAGGTTTACATTAGGGCACACGACAACTTTGCTTCGTCAATGATTAGCACATTGGTTCTCTATATGAAGGTTTAACAGACACACTCTGTTCTCATTCTGAAATGCATCACTATCTTATTTTGCTCACAACAACTGAAGCCCCTTACAGAAAGTTCAGGGGACTTCTGAAGTACCGGCCAATGCTTTCATTTCCCAGATGTCCACATCTCCTGTGGCAGGGAATTGTAAGCACCTGGGCACTTAAAGGTAGTGATATTGTCAAGGTGTTTTATGTCAGACAAACGTGATTAACTTTATAAAAAGTACTGAGGCACTTAAAATGTGTGCCTGTTAATTTTGATGGGTCCAATAACAGGAGTTACTGCCGGCAACAGAAATATAAACGTTGCAAGAATACCTAGGGTCACCTGGAGAAAGGTCAAATCGCAGCTTACAAAACCTGCGAAACCCATGCAGGAATGGCCACAGGAAATCTGATTCCTGCCTGGTATTGCCCAAAAACGTGTCATCCACATTATTGCCCACCTTCCAGAATTCCTGCGACCCACAACAACTGTAATTCTATTACCATGATTGCACTAGCTTCCAGCAGAGAATGTGATGCTTCCTTCAACATCTCAGAATTTTCAATTACCATTCTTCTCTCATTCAGGGGCTGTATCATGAACGACTGAACTTGCTCAGTGCGGAGTCTAGCGGCTGTTTTTAAAAGCCTGCAATCTGTAAAGGGAAGTCATTTAACTAGATATTTCTCCGAGATAGAACTTGATTTTCAGACTAAGCTGCTCAGAAACAGTGATCAGGGTTTTTCTTTCAGTTTCTGAACTGCTCTGTCTCAAACAATGCACTAAATTGGACAAACAGGCTAAACTAGGACACTTTACACAGTGCAAAAGAATTAAAATCACACACTCGAATGTGCGCTGAGCCAGCTCAGCTCTTCATCATACGACCCCGGCCCTAAAGGTTTACTTCCCCCTACAACCAAGCAAAGATTTATAAATGTGAAAAGCCAGCAGAGCACGATCGCAATTTAAACTCCAAAACGGGGCCGGCTCTATGGCGGGTCTACCAGTGCAGCCGCACCTCACGCCGACCTCAGAGGGGATGGTGCTGAGTTTAGAAACAACTTATGGGTCGCAAGGCAACTACTGCAGAGTTCTTCGTGTCCAGCAGTTTTTAGGCAACAACTAAAATGTTAAGATCACTCTGGTGATTAATAGACCTGCAGAGAGAGATGGAGTTTTGTCTACTGGCAGTTTTCACTCATTATGAAGTAGTGCAGAGGGTTAATATGCCTGCTGCAAAGAACATGTACCATGAAGATGACAGAACTGTATTTTATCTGGCTAGCTCAGTAGGTTACTGCTTCTGTCACAGAGATCCTTTTGCTACTTGCAGTTCATAAGTTACAATCCTGATAAAGCACAGTGACCTGTGAACTGTCATCAGCAAATCAATTAACCAATCAATTAATCAATCAATCAATCATTAATGCTTGTATAGCACGGCTTGTCACCCCGGGGGACTCCCAGGGCTGTGAGGTTTGAGTGATCCTCGGTCAGAGTGAGGTGGATGTCGAAGAGCCAGGTCTTTAGCTGCTTCATCAATTCTCTCAGTGACGGGGGTGTGTGTAGGTGGAGGTCGCTCCAGGACTTGGCGGCGAGGAAAGAGAAGCTTGTTTCGGCTTCAACAGATGCGTGGGGCCTGGGCTAAGGCGAGGGAGGAGGAGCGGAGCTCTTTGGTTGGACGGTGGAAAGTCAAGCGGTTCTTGATGTGTTTCGGTTCGGTTTCATGGAGGGCTTTGTAAGTGTGAGTCAGGAGCTTGAAGAGGCTTCTTTTCTGAATGGGATGCGAGTTGAGGGCCATGAGGTGAGTTGGATCTGCTGGGAAGGTCGAGGATGAGACTTGCTGCAGAATTCTGGATGGTTTGGAGGCGGTAGAGGAGTTGTTTGGTGGTTCCGGGATAGAGAGCATTGCCATAGTGGAGTTGGCTAGAGATTAGGGCCTGGGTTACTGTCTTTCTGGTTGAGATGGGGATCCAGCAGAAGATATTGCAGAGCATACAGAGGGTGTGAAAGCAGGCGGTGGAGACAGAGTTGATCTGTTGTTTCATGGTGAGGTGGGTTTGCAGGATGATTCTGAGGTTGGGTCATGATCAGACGGGGTGGGTGCTGGGCCGATTGCGGAAGGCCACCAGGTGTTGTCCGAGGGGAATGGCTTGTTTCTGAAGCTGATGACCTCCATCTTGTCCAAGTTGAGTTAGTTTTCCTCCGGGTGGCGATGCTGGTCGTGGTAGTTTGGAAGTTGAGACTTGGGGGTCTGGGTCTCCTGAGAAGGAAATTACTAGCTCGGTGTCATTGGTGTAGGAGATGCTGTCAAGTCTCTGGATGCAGGCGACGTTGGACAGAGGAGTCATGTAGGTGTTGAAGAGGGTGGGGCTGAAGGAGGAGCCTTGGGGGACACCACAGATGATATTTTTGGGTGCAGAGGCAAAGGGTGGAATGTGAATGCTTTGAGTTTGTCTGGTGAGGAAGGAGGCAATCCATTTGAGAGCATTGCCTTGGATGCCAATATAGTGGAGTCTGGTGATAAGGGTGTAGTGGGACACCGTGTCAAAGGCGGCCGAGAGGTTGAGGAGGATGAGGGTAGTTGAGTTGCCCTGGTTGAGGAGGCGTCTGATGTCGTCGGTGGCTGTGATCAGGGCTGTCTTGATGCTGTGGTTTGGTGGGAATCCTGACTGGGAGGGGCCGAGCAGGTTGTTCTCCTCGAGAAGGTTCAAGAGCTAGTGGTTGACTGCCTTCTCCAAGACTTGTGGGGAAGAGGAGAAGTGAGATGGGTCAGTAATTCTTCCGTTCATTGTGGTTGGTTGAGGATTTCTTGGGGAGGGTTTGACCACAGTGTGGTTCCAGGCATTGTGTACGGTGGCTGTGGTGATGGAGGAGTTGAGGAGACCAGCGAGGGTTTATCCAATGGCTTCGCTTCCTGGGTTGTAGATGTGGTACGGGCAGGAGTCCAAGGGGGATCCAAAGGGGATTGAGTTCATCATGGAGCTGGTAACTTCCAGTAAGAGTTTGTTCCATTCGGTGACTAGGTGGAGGGTGTTGTTGCCAGAGGCAAGGGAATGGGAGAGGTTGGTGGGTTGTGAGTCAAAACTGATGTAGATTTCAGCGATCTTGCGGTAAAAGAAGTCTGCTAGTGTGTCAAAAAGGGTTTGGGAGGGACAGATGGTGTTCTCAGTGGCGGAGGGACAGGCGAACTGTCGAACGATGTTGAAGAGCTTTATGGTGTGGTTGGTGCTAGCTTCTAGGTGGGTGGTGAGGGATTTCTTTCTTGGTTTCCTTGAGCTGCTGGTGGTAACTGTTGAGGGTGGTCTTGAAGGCATTTCGATTTGCGGGGGTCTTGTCGGAGTGCCAGAGTCTTTCCGGCCTCTTGCAGTGGCATTTGAGAGTCATTAGTTCGGGGGTAAACCATCTAGCTTGCTTGGTGGTTCTTCCATGGGGTGTATTGTTCTGTGGGGCGATTTTGTCAGCAATAGAGGTGATCGAGTTGGAAAAGATCAGGACGTCAAGTGCAAGAGAGTTTCTGGGGGGTGGTCTGGTTTTGTTCAGGATGGCGGTCGAGATGGGTTTGGTGACTTTGATCAAGTTGCGTCGGGGGGGAGCATGGTCTCTCATTGGGGCTTCTCGTGGGCTGTCAATGGAGAAGTGAACGATGCTGTAGTCTGTCCAGGTCAATTCGCTGGTGTGGGAGAACATGGCACGGTTGTTGGTGGAGGAAATGGGGTCCAGGGTGTGTCATGCACTGTGCTTGGGGATGGTGATCAGTTGAGCGAGGCCGATGATGCTCAGAATTCGAGAAGAGAGGTGGTGTTTGAGTCGATGGGGTCTTCGAGGTGGAAGTTGAGGTCTCCCAAGAATATGTAGTGGTCGAAGTCTATTGTTTGTGGGGCTATGAAGTCTGGGACAGCCTTGCAGAGGCTGGCACGGGGGCCTGGAGGTCTGTAAGCGAGGGTTTCCTCTGATGGTGGTTTTGGTGTTGGGTTTGATCTGGAAGTTGAGGTGTTCCATGATAGTGTGGTGCGGTCCTCCAGGGTGATGCAGTCGAGGAAGTCTTTGTGGATGATGGTGATGCCTCTGCTGGGTCTTTTGGGGTGTTTGCAGTGAATCATCTTGTATCCGTGAGTGTAGCAGTGGTGATGTTGGGTGCAGACGAGGGGGTGAGCCAGGTTTCAGTGATGAACATCACGTTGGGAGCGAGGGTGCTTACGGTGTCCCAGATCTCCGTGGCATGCTTACAGAGGGATCTGACGTTGAGTAAGGCACACCGTAGCTGGGGTTTTTGGAGGGGTGTGCAATGGACATTTGTGGTTGCAAGGGTTCTGATGCTGCAAGAGAAGAAGCAGGGGTGGCAGGTGAAGGGTCCTATGGTGGAGTGTGGAGAGGTGGCACAGCAGCTGTTATCTCGAAGCTTGGGTTGGATGTTTCGAATTTCTCAGGCGCAGTAGTGAAGGTAGGCTGTGGGGCCAGGGATCCTGATGCTGGGCGTGGTCCTGGCAAAGACGCAGGCAACTCAGCTCAGGAGGACGGCATCGGCCTTGTGGCGGGGTGAAAAGAGCCACCCTGGCAGAGACTTTGGGCATTCCGGAAGAGGACCACACCCAGGGATACGTGCTTTTTATTCACACCCTTATGCTGGCCTGGCGTACGCTGGGCCATCCCACTCCGCTCATGCTTACAGGGGAGACGTAACAGGCAACATTTCTACGAACTCCCCCATTGGCTGGGGTGATGTGGTTGCGTCCAATGTCCAGTACACTCCATACACCAGCGGTGTATGTCGCCATGGATATGGGTGTGTTATGCATACTGCGGTCGGTCCAGCACATCACCGCCACTCTTGGCATTGTGTACTTTTCCAATCATGGTTCTCCTGCCTCCTTCACACATGCCTGGTTCCCACCTCTCCCCACATTCTGCTATTGTGTGGCTGAGATGCCATGCCATTGATGGCACATCTTCACGGCTTGCCCAGGTTGCCATTGTAAGTTGTTCTGTTGTGTCTGGTGGGTGGGCATGTTGTTTTGAATGTTGTATGTGATTTTGTGACATGTGCATTGCCAGAGTTGTGAGTTGCATGGTTGTGGAGTTGAGGTGTGTGGGGTGTTCATTTGGTACTTGCCAATGGGCAGTACTTTCCCATTGGTGCCATCCTGGAAGCGCTAATTGATGATGGACTGTCGGAGGATGATGGAATTATGCACACTGGCTGGGTATTTGGTGATGACGTTGGTGGAGATTCAACTGTGTTCGGATGTTGCCTGCACATTGATGTGAGACACGTGCGTTCTGTTGCAGTGATTGTGTGCTGTGTCACCAGGGCGCACAAGTAGGACATGTGTGCTGTGGATTGCCCCCAACACGTGCGTGCATCCAGCTATGGTGTATGGTCCTTGCTTGGTCTCCAGGCGTTCCTGCGCATTGTGGTGGATGTATAGATACTGGGGTACTTGTCTTATTATGGCATCCAGGACAGATGTGAGGGACTTGGATGCAGCTGGCTGTGAGACTACTCGGACTCTGGCGGGTGTTGGTTGGGGGGTACCAGAGGCCAACAGGTGCAGCACCGCCAGCAGCTTGGGGTGGGGTGGGGTGGGATGTTGGTTATCCGCTGTGTTGGTACCATCAGCCTGTGGGCAATGATGTTCAGGATGCGGAGGTTGGTTGTCCTTTTGAGCCTGTTGTGGGCAATGACATACTCTGGTGTCATGTCTGTGAGGCTGGTGCGTTTTCTGAAGGTCCGCGGTCTGTGTCTGTGCTGCCTCTGTGGTGGCCCGGGGGGAGTCTGGGGGGTGGTGGTGGTCCTGGGGGTGGTGGCGGTGGGTGTTGTGGACCTGTTGGGGCTCTGAGCTGCATGATGAGTAGCTCCATTGCATCTGTTGTTCTTCAGGTGTGGCTGTGGCTTGGGCTTCCTTTTGTGGTGCCGGCTGCCATCCAACTTTACACCAGGTCAGAGCAGTTGTTAATTTCCTGTGCTAATGCGCCTTATTGCATGTTTTGTGGTCGTATCGCCAATGTGGCTGGTTGTTGAAAATGTTGCAAAGTGGTGTTGCTGCAGCTTTTTGCTCTGGAACGCCTACTCTGCATCTCCTTAGCGATAGTTGCCGCGGTCATCTGTGGCGATGTTTTTTGAGGCTGCTATCGCAGGTAAACTGGTGCTATGGGCTGTTGACACCAGCTTGTGAAATGGGTGATAAATTTATCGCGACTTTGGCTGCGATAAAGTGCTGTTAACTCAGCGATAGCTCCTTGAGAATATGGCCCACGATGTTTACCCAAAGATCACAACCATATACAGTGCTCACGTTTGTACTCAAGAGAACATTATTTTTTGTTGCAATCGGAATAAAGCATATATGCAGAACACATAATATTTATTTACATTGCTCATAGTGGGCACACTGATTATGGTGGGTTTATACCGGCTACAATACGTATATACCAGGTGCACTCAATGTTTATCTGAGCATAAAATGTTTATACAAAGAGCAGTGTTTTTACCCAGGCACACCATTTCTACTGCTCAATATCAATACATACCACGCACACAGGGCCTGATTCACAAAGGGAAACCTACACTTTCATTTAAGTTTGCGTTTGGGTTGGAATTTACAAACTGTGATGCACTATTAAGTTTACCATTGCAGAAGTAAATATATACTTTTGTGTAAGTTTAAGTTTGGTTTGAAATTCACAAACCTCGATTTAATAGTACGTCTTCGACTGCAGAGGCTTCATAGTGGAGAGCTACACACATAAACAGTTAGGCATGTCATATCTTTTTATGTGCGCAGTTCTCCGCCCTGACTGTGGATTCTCCACAGTCAAAAACTTACTATTAAATCGAGGTTTGTCAATTCCAAAACAAACGTAAACGTACACAATAAAAATATGTTTACCTTTGTGTATCAGACCCACAGTGTTTTATCTCGGAGTATTCAAATTTTAGATGGGTCCCTTGTTTGAAGTGTGGGCAGAATTTAGTTCATGGACAATTTTTTTATAGCCGTCTTTATTTGCATTTTCTTCAATTAAACCAAAGTACAAGTGCAATTATACATTTGTTAATCAATATCTGGGGTGTGCAGATTAAGGGCTGGATTCACCAAGGAAAACTTACACTTTAGTGTAAGTTTTCGATTTTGGCAATTCACAAAATAATTTCACGAGTATTATCTTTACGACTGCCTATCTTTTTACATGCGGAGACTCCGCCGCTAGTGCACTCACACTCATAAAATTACTTCTCATAACATTCCTTTGGGAATTGCAAAAAATCGTAAATTTACACACTAATGTGTGAGTTTACCTTTGTGAATCAGGCCCTCAGTGTATGAAACAGTAGAGTGAGAGGATGTGGCGTTACGGCCAGAGATGCCAACATTGAAACTGGATAACCAGGTTCAAGCCCCGGCATCGGCTCAGCATCCTGTGATTCTGGGCAAATGACTTAATCTTCCTGTGCCTAAAACATGAATCTGGCTATGCGTAACGTAACTGGTGCACATATAAAGTGCTCCAATACCCTTGGTCCACATGTGTGCTAAATTAGCAAAAAAGATCATTTATATTATTATAGACATTTCTCAGGGAATTAACCATTAATGTTCACTAAGCTGGTGCACTTTGTTAAACTGGGCACAATGGGTAACGTTGGCACATCATTTTTTATACTGGGCATAGGAAGGTCTATGTTGTTGAAGAGGAATATACATCCTTCGTAGAGTATTTTGATATCTAGTGGATCCTCTTTTAAGAATGCATCTGTAACCTGCTGCCTCTTAGATGCCATGTTAAAACAAGCATTGTCAAAGCCAAAAGGTCTCACCCATACGGGCTCTATTGGCTTTGTCAATTTATTGTAGATAAACATTTTTCAAAAATGTGCTATGATGCAGCCAGTGTTGACCACATCATAAAGCTTTTTTTCCTCTCTTTAAGGCTTGAGCTGCTGTGTAACATGTCTAAAAAGACATCAACAAAGCCAATTGGTCTTGCATACCTGAGACCTACTGCCTTCGCCAATGCTTGTTATTTGCTACTTTCAAGGGGAGTGTTGTTTTCTGTCATCTTCTGTTTCAAAAGGACTGGCACATAAAGGTTTGCTCTGTAAGTAGGAAGTAGAGTTGTATTTGTGTGTTTACACTGCTTTTCCCCACAGTGAGAAAAAATCCTGTTTGGATCTCCTGTGAGTGCATGGTCCACAAAATGATGGATGGAAAGAGCACAGAAACAAGTTAATGAACTGTAGAAAAATCCAAAAACAAATGGACAATACCTTTTTCTGGACTGTCTCTGCTCCTTTCCTGCTGCATTCTTCCCAGGAGGTGTGGTGTAGATATTTGTGTGGATAAGCAGGTGGGTAAGGCCCTGCTCCTCTTATGCCATTGTCTCACAGACCCCTGGCAGGGAATACCCAGAAGGCATCTAGCTCGGCTCCCTTACTGCTTACTGTTCAGGACATAGAGCCATGGCTGAGTAGGTATGTGAACTGAAACCATCTCCCCTGAATCTAGCTCCTGCACATCAGGATTGTGGAATAAGAATTTCAGTCTTTTAGCAAAGACAAATATGGGGAGGATTACTCAAGTCAGCATTTCAATGACCTGCACTGACCAGTGTACACGCAGCGTACTCTTGTGTGCTGCCAAAGATTTGCGAGGGGACTCCTTTGGCAGCCAGTCCCCTTTTCATGCCAGGAATACACTTGAAGCCCTGCTATAATCCTATTGGAAGTGCTGCGTGTGAGGAGGCTTGAATGAAGAGAGCTGTCACTGAGAACAAAAGGATAGTGGAGATACCCCTAGAATGAGAAGCTGCATAAAAGAGCAACTCAAAGCCTAGCTGCTTTGAGAAAAAAGTGGCTACATGCGAGGGACTGAATGCACTAAGTACTGATAGAGATGTCAGAGAGGCCACGTTTCCCATAGTTGGGGTGAGCAGTTCTTGTCCTTGTCTTCTCACTTATAAGGCCTCCATTGTATCGTATAGTAATCCTGAGGTCAAACTTAGTTGCAACTAAACAGGACCTCAGACACCACTTCATATTATAACAGATGGAGGCATGTTATATTTTGGGGTAGGGATTGGGCCTGAGCAACCTCCCAGTACTCTGTACAATAACATCTGTAGCAACTGTCCATCGCGGAGAGGAAATATCAAGTTTTGTAGCATCCCTCACAAAACGGAGCAGCCCATGTCATCTGTTCCTCAGTACAGCCTTCTGTGTTTTATAAATCATGGCCTATCTTCTTATACATAGGCAAGTGGGGGGAATGGTTGAGCGGAGTGATCATGCCATATGGATCACCAAGACCAACATGAAGGGTGAGATCAAACTAAAAACTGCAAAGAACTTCATGTTGGCTGTGAATACTAAACACGTAAAAGGCCAATAAAATATATTTTTTTAAACTTTAAAGAACTTGACAAGCACTAAGAACCACAGACTGTAACTGAGGCAGAACAATATCTCAGGTGGGTTACCAGAGGAAGTGGTATTGACCATGGAAGGATATACAGTCTAATCTACTTGTCTCCGAGTGCACAGGAGACAGCTCCAACATAAGCAGAAAGATAGCATGGCCTTTCACACAGAGGTAGGGGTTTCCTCACCTATCAGGAGGATGCACCTACCATTAACCACCAACTTCTGATTGCCCTGTTTAAATTGTGTGGGTACATTTATTTGTCTTATTGAATAATGTGTAGTACTTCATTGTAGGTAGAACAAGGTCTGGATGGACATTGATTTATTACAAGCTTTTTATGTTGTGTTGAATTTTGAACCTCTAACCACACACCACATATCTGAGGACTGCTCTGCTTTTGTCCTCATCTCTATCATGACTGCAAAGACCAGACTATACAAAAAAGGCAGCGAGGGCTTATTAGATACAAGGCGTGCTGACTCAGTAGTCAACTGGTGTGAGTTGGCGGCTGACCGAGGAGGACCCAACTCTACAGCAACAGCCAAAATCATACATAGCCCGGTGCCCAGTTGTTGAGTCGGCAACTGCTGACCATGTGCCAATGACGCCAATGCTGACCACTCAGGCAAATAAGAGCTACTTGAAGTGGCAAGAAGATTGTATCATGGCTAGATAATCATCGGACTGGGAAAAAAAAAAAAACCCAACCGCTAAACAATCCAATCTAGCAACAACCAAAAAGCTCTTCTCCTTGGATTTCCAGACCTGGCCAGGTAAAGCTTCGAAATTTGGGAGATTGATAAACACCAGTCAAATAAGGTTGGGGGATCAGGGTCTTTCCATTGTTTACAGATTTCCCTGCGTGCTACCAGCATACAATAAAAAAAAAGATTGTTTACTGGACTCTGAACCAAATCAAAAATTCCGAAGACTACTAGTCTAAGATCGATGATGACAGGAAAACCCCAGGAAGCAGTAAGATTCATGCCGATGGCGTCCCAATAAAATGACAGGTAGGGGCATTCAAAAAACATGTGGATGTCGGAAGCTGATATCAAACCACACCGAGGACAAGCCACCTGATTGACTCTAGAAAACTTGGACAGCCTCTGTGGAGAATAATATGCCCTATGTATAGTAAATAGGTGATTTCTTCGAAGCCAAGCTGGCTTAACTATGTCCCACATAAATGTGCAGGATTTTATCCAAAAGTCATGCACATTACAGCTGGATACCACGGGGCCCCAAAGTTGCTCAGGTAGATTAAATTCCCCGTCAATCTCTTCTAGTATTAAATTATACCACAGGGAAATCTCTTTTGAGACAGGTGGTTTGTCCAATAGAAGAGAAACCAGTTGACTACTGCCCCCTACTGGAAAGTTCTTACGATGTGGATTTTGACTGTGAAGAGCCTGTGCCCAGCTTGACATTTGGAGGAATTTAAATCTAGAAAAATTGGGACCTATGTTATTGCTTAAGTGTTCCCAAGGAAGCATCACCCCTTCAGCAAATAGGTCCCCCCAAGTTGATATACCCACCTCTTTCAATGGAGCTGATAATGCATCCCTTGTCCAAGCCGGGGGTACCGGTGAATCCCAAATGGGTGCTCTATCCGAATAGTATCCCAGTTTAATAGATGATCTAATATTAAACCAAGTTTTAGCAAAACTCTGTAATACCTTAAGTTTAACCTTCTTAAAGTACTTGGGATCACCGAACTTAAGTAAAAAAACAGACTGTCCAAATCCTTCACCTTCCAACATGGCCGAAAACATTGTCCCTACCCCCTGATCAAGTGGCATTTTTAGCAGCATGCGGGCGTGGGATAACTGGAATGCCCAAGCATAAATCTGTAGATCAGGCCCTGCCAGTCCCCCCTTCTCACGACGCCGCCTGATTTTTTTCCATGCAATCCTGACATTCTTTTTTTTCCAAATAAACGAACTAATGTTAGCTTGTAATTTAGTCAAAGAAAATTTATCAAAATAAAGTGGAATTGTATTAAATAAAAACGAGATTTTTGGCAGTATAGACATTTTAACCAGATTTGCACGTCCCAGAACCGACAAGGAGAGGTGTCCCCATGCTTCCATTAATTTCCGACACTCTTGAGCTACTGCAGATAGATTAGTAGACGCGATTAAATTAATATCCTTAACAATTCTTAGCCCCAAATATCTCAGGCTTGTGCTGAGTGGTACAATAAATCCTGTTAAATCTGTATTCCAGGCCATAATTTCGGTTTTTGAGGCATTCACCTCATACCCCGAAACATTCCCAAATTCAAGGGCTAGCTTGATTGCAGTAGGGAAGGCAGTACTAATCTCTGATGTTAAGATCATAACATCGTCCACATACAGGGCCACCTTCTTCTCCCATGCTTTAAACTTAAATGGCTTGATGATATCATTATCCCATAGTGTCTGGGCAAAAGGCTCAATATAGAGATCAAAAAGCAGTGGAGAAAGAGGGCAGCCCTGCCGCGTTCCTCTTGTGATGTTAAAGGACTCGGATAGGCCCCCATTAACCAGAACGGATGCTGATGGGCTATGATATAAAAGTCGTACAGCTCTACGAAAGCCCTCACCCACGTTGAACTTGGCCAAGGCACCCGACAGGTACAACCAGTTGACTCCGTCGAATGCCTTGGTGGCGTCCAACGTGAGGATAGCAAATGGCAAAAAGTTAGTAGTAGACATATCTATAGCACCCACTAGATCATAGGTTAATTCAAAGAGCTGGTGACCCCTTACAAAACCCTTCTGGTTAGGATGTAAAATGTCCGAAGCAACCTTACCCAATCTCGTAGCCAAAAGCGATGCAAAGATTTTATAGTCGGCATTGAGAATGGAAATGGGACGATATGACCCACACTCTGTAGGGGGCTTACCGGGCTTGAGTATCAAAGTGATAGAGGCGTTGTTCCAGGAACTAGGAGGAAGTACCCCTTCCTGCAATATTTGATTAAAAAGCAGACCAAGAAGAGGAGAAATCTCTTCCACCAGCTTCTTATATATTTCAGCTGGTAGGCCGTCAGGCCCTGCTGCCTTACCACACTTACTTCCGCAAATTGCGGCTACCACTTCTTCCTCCGTAACTGCCATATCTAGAAAGGCTCTTTGATCTGACGAGAGCGAAGGTAGGGAAATGTTATTTAGCCACTCCCTAATACATTCTGGGGAGATGTCTTTATCCTCTTGATAAATCTCCTGAAAGAAATCTTTAAATGCCATTCTAATTTCTACATCAGACGTTATGCACCCCGAGCTAAAAGTAATAGAATTAATTGTATTGCGGACCTGGTCGGTTCTGGATTTCCAGGCGAGCAATTTGCCAGCCCCTTCGCCAAATTCAAATTGGGCCAGTTTGCTAACTTCCCATCTACAAAGCAGGCGTTGCCTTAGAACCGAAGCCAATTGCATTTTCAGCTCAAGCAATATGTCTTTTTTAGCTGGAATAAGACTAGAATTATTACTACCACTACAGAGATCCAATTCCGCCTGCGCTAATAGGAGATTGGCTTAAATAGACGCAACTTCCTGGGTATACTGCCTTCTGCGAAATGTGACCTTGTTTTTAATAGCTCCACGCAGAAAGCATTTAAACACATCCCATACAGTGTTTGTACATGCTGTAGTAATATTAAGTTGCATAAATTCACGTGCCTCCAATTTAAGGTAAGCAACATCATCCAATGATGAAAGAAAAATGCGATCAAAAGACCATGATCTATTAGGGAGCTCCACGATGCCTATAAGATCTAACTTTACTGCAGAATGGTCCGACAGATGAGAAGGCAAATAACTAACATTCTTTATGAAACCTTGCAAATTGCGACTAGTCAAAAAGAAATCAATCCTAGACTGGTGGCGATATTTAAAATTTCGAAAGGAAAAACCAGATTGCTGACCTGCCCTTACTCGCCAGATATCAATGTACCCATATTGCTGCATACAATTAAGTAGAAATGCTCTAGACTTAGAAAGAACTTGCTGTCGACTCGATGGCGTTTTATCTAGAGCATAGTCAAGCATGATGTTAAAATCCCCTGCGATAATAGTGGGTTCAGGGAAGTGCAAAAGCTGTGAAAATAGAGATTCTAATGCTGAGGGGTCATCTCTATTGGGCCCATAATACCCTACCAATGTTATTCGAAAACCTCCTATCTCTACCATGGCAATTGCTCATCTCCCAGCCGGGTCTACCACCTGGCTAACTAATCTAGTGATACTATTTTTTTTTTAAAAATAGATGCACCTCTCACATTAAGCGACTGAGAGGTAGAAATTGATATGTCTATCCACCTATTATTTTTAACCAATGCAGATATCTTGCTCTCCACCAAGTCAGTCTCCTGTAGAATAATGACCTGCGCATCAGAATCACGTAGATATTGTAGGATTCTATTTGCCCTAGGCTTGGTGCGCAGGCCATTAACATTCCAGGAGAGAATCTTAAGGTTACTCATGGCGATGGAGTCTATAGAAAAAAAAATTACAATTCTTTACCAAGTTATCCAACATTAAGAAAAAAGAACATGTCTGCAGCCAAAACAAAGATGAGGAACAATTTCACTTATATTACCACCCACCCCCACTCACACCCAAACCCAGACCCTCACCCATACTGCCCCCCACCCATGAGGAACCCTGGTACTACCTAACCGGATCAACCCGGTTTGTGGTACTCCCTACCCTTTGCCGAGCCCACACAGGGCGTCGCTAGCTAAGTGCGATAGCAGAGTTATAAAACAGCAATCTTCTCAAGGACTGCTCTGCTTCTAAGCAAATCTAATACCTCTTGTTCAGTTGTGTGGTGTTGCAAAATCAGAGAAGAATATTGTAATATGTGTTTTTTTTATCTCTCTTCATGTTAATGTTCCATCTCCTTTGTATACATTGATCAATGAGCTGAGTTAACTGGTTGGAAGTAGGAAGGGATAGAAACTCCCAATGCACTGGTGCCAAAGCTTTGTTGCTGGCACTCGAGGGCTCTCCTGTCCGTCATGTTGTGTCTCTTCCCATCTAATGCCTTATAAAATACAGTAGATTCACTCCATCCCTCAAGGACGTCCATTAGTTTCATCTACCTGTACACATTACTTTCAACACATGCAGCATCATCTACAAAATACTCCAGGTCAGCACTGTACTGTACATGGAAACCATACAAGATATGCAGGAGCAACATTTCCAGGCTGGACCAAAATAGATTTAAGAGGTATAACTTTAAATGCCAAGCTGTGTCCTTATATTTCCAGAGGTTTTGAAACTCAATCATGGTTGCGATTCACCAGATACCATTGCATCTCCATTTCAGAAAAACGAGTTTCAGACCCTCAACTCACTGAATTAAAATCACACAATCAGCAAATCATTGAAAAGTGCTCCTCCTACCTCTTTGTTTTTGGATCCGTAATTGTGTCTACACATCCTTCTTGTATGGATTCCCCTCAATCAATATCAACTGCCCTCATTCATTTACTGTCCAAGGGCAAATATTACAACCTTCCTGCTGTGTAAACCCTTCTCTCTGTTGCTCCCAGTGAAATATCCCTCTCTCTCTCCACCCACCTGATGCAAGTACGGACTGGTTCCTGTTCACCTTTTCCCTCTCCCTCTTGCCTTTATAATACATGGGAGCCTGCAATCCCTATATAAAAGCCCATCTCTAATTTCCTTTTTACATGTGATTTCTGACATTTCTAGTTCCCTGTAATAAAGCAATGATGTAACAGGTCAGCTGTAATAACTCATTACAATTGAGTTCTGATGCAGAAAAGGCTGCTTTCCAGAGCTAGAAGATGAGGGGAAAGGAACACATGGCATAATTATAGCTGAATTTTAAAAAACAAAAATGAAATGTGAGCTTTTCTTTTGCTCTATTTATCTAGATGAACAGCGAAAAGCAGAAAGGAGATATATGTAGCAACATGTTTATTTTCTCCATGCTTTAGATAATTATTGGAAAGATAGAATCTCTCTGTATGCTTCTATACATTTGACTTGTAGATTCTTTGTTTTTGTTTTTATTGAATTAGCACAGTTAATTAGAACCATTGCAATAAAATGTCATCGTAGCATTGTTACCACATTAAAAGCAAAGCGAAGCAAACAATCAAATTCATAAACATATTTCTGACGAGGCAGTCTAGTAATTACTGTTGTAATCATGTTACAGGCTTCAGAAACCAAGGATAAAATGATTTGGTGCATAGACACTAGAGCAGAGTGCAAAAGTAGTCAGTGATGAGTTTTTGGGGAGGAGGAGCTGGTTGGTCAGGGGCAGGTGAGGGAGAAAGCAGGTTGTTCAAGAGTCTCACATATTTTCTGGACCTTGCAAGCGCTTGAATATCTGAGGAAGTAAAATAGAGAGCAGATGCCTCCCAACATGTGCTGATGCCTTCTGGGAGCATCAAGGGTGGGACAACAGCACAGAAGATTCAGCCATGATTCGGACCTGTGATTGCACAGTCTGCAAGCCCCCTCCTCACTGGTTGGAGCCCATCGGTTGAAGGCAGTGGAGCGCACACCTAGAAGACGCATAAACATTATATTTTTGCGGGGAACTGTGTTCAGACTATCAAGAAGGTAAAGTTACGGTACCCCATAGAGTAATGAATATTTCAAGAGGAGCAGGATAGTTGATGTTTTTAGGACCTGCATGTCCATCTGGTAGGACATTTGTCTAACCTTCTTGTTGATAACTCTTTTCCAGACTGTGTATGGAATAGAGTCTGCAATTAGTGATGTTTTGTCAATATGTAGCGTTCTTATGACTTTTACAATTTGACCGTTCCATGGATTCCCAGAACTGGCAAAAGTTTCTTTTAACCGGGCTTTAAGGGTATTATCCATGACTTTTAGTGCCCTTATATAGTACTTCAGGTTGTCAGCCTCACAGAAAATCGATTATCTTTGAAGGCCCAGCTCCAGTCGTAGTCTTGCCCTGTGAATGTAATGCGGGAGGCGATAGATTTTTTTATAAACAGTGACCTGGGCATGGTCGAGACTGGCTGAGCATGCGCCGGGAAAGGCCTGGTGCCCGTAACATAAGGCAGGAAGAAGGGTAGCTTTAATCACCTTCAGAATGGGTCGGCAGAAGGACTACTCAGGGACTGGTTAAGTCGAGTCAGACTGTATGTTGTTGCTCCAGCTCTCTTTTTCAAGGCAGCCAAGTTGACTGATGGTCTGGAAGACTCGCTAAACCAGACCCCCAGGTAGTTGTATTTTGATGTAGTTTTAATCTTTGCGGGCCCAATGTTCTGCATTAGACTCTTCTTTTTCTTGCAATGGACAAAAATCAAGACCTTGGTTTTATCCTGGTTAATTTTAAGAGCATTAGCTGTGTTTTATTTGTGGAGCATGCACAAGGCTCTTTGGAGGCCAGACCTTGCCTGGTCCATTATGACAATATCATTAGCGTATTGCAGAATGAGTAAGTTTGTTTTTGCGAGGCCCAGTTTTGGCAGAAGGAGACTGCTTTTCTCCAGGAATCTCCCCAGGTCAGCGGTGTAGAGGTTGAACAAGAGGGGAGCAAGAACACATCTTTGCTTTAGGCCGTCTGAAGTTAGAATTTTTGCAGAGACTGTTGTGGGGCCAGTTCTGACTCGTACCCATATGTTCTTATGCAAGGAGATAAGGGCTCTGAGCAGGCTCTGTGGAATCCCCCACTTATCCAGTTTCCTTCATAAAGTGTTACAAAACACTTTATCGAAGGCGGCGCTGTAGTGTATAAAGCAGCAATAGTGGGGGAGTTGAGTTTTTTGCGCTGCTTGTTGAATAGCTAGGGCGGTGATGTTGTCATTGTGGAGGCAGAAGTTTGGAACTCAGTTTGAAAATATGGTAAAATATTATTTTCCACTACCCATTTTTCTAGCGACTTGAGAAGACACCAAGCACATACCTTAGCCTCAAGGTCTAATAGGGCAATGGGTCGGTAAATAGCTGGAAGGGAAGGATCTCCTTTCTTGAAATTGGGCATAAGATCGAGCCTTTCCATGAGTCTGGTATCTGATAGGTAGTAAACGAATAGTTGTATAAGGGAAGTAATAGCTTAGCCCATTCTTCCAGTGCACATTTGAATACAGCAGATGGAAGGCCATTGGGCCCTAGAGCACCATCATTATTCATGGATTTCAGAAACTTGCAGACCTGGGCCGAGGTAGTGGGCACATGCGTTTCCATCAGCATAATGTCGGCAGGATCTCTGATTTTGACTTCAGCGAGGTCCAGGATATCACAGCAGTATTGTTGAGTCACATACTGAGACCAGACTTCTTCAGAAACCGCGTTACCCCAGCTCTTGTTGGAGAAACGAAGTTTGTTTATATGGTTCCAAAAGTGAGTCAGGTTTTTTTCCTTTAACAGGGCAAATATTTGTAGCCAGTCGTTCTGTCTTTTTGTTTCTTAGCTTCCCTTTTATAGGCTTTACATAATAAGGCCATATTATTGCCAGAAAGCTCTGTACCTTTCGATTTATGCAGGCGCAGCGCCCTCCTTTGGGTGACTAAAACCGGATAGAAAATCTGCTGCGGGAGAGGCCTGAGGAGTCTGTGATGAACTTCAGAGCCTATTAGAAGGTCTTGTAATTTAGCGATGGCAATGTCCCACCAATGGTGATAGCCTGTGGGAGGGTACTGAGTGAAATTTGGGGTATTTCTATGAGCCAAGTGCCCACCTTATCGGCACCTAAAGAGTCCCATTTGATTCTTCTGACTAGAGTGTGGAGTTCGATCTACGTTGAATTCCCCACTTCAATTACTTCAGCAGCAACAGGACCTTGCAGGTCCATTGTTATGGTCAAAGGGTTATGATCGCTCTCTGTACAAGTTGGGTTCTCCATTTTAACTAACTTACTTGCCAAAGATGGTGATAAAACTTGTATTAAATAGAGGTGGACGGAACTTGCAGAGTTTCACTCAGTGGAATTCTGCAGAGTTCCGCGTACGGGGGAAATCAGCACGTTTTGCTGCTCATGCTGATTTTTACAGCCGGGAGCTTGGTCCATGCTGAAAAATCAGTGCGAACTGCACTATGAGAGCGCTAGAGGACGCTGATTCTCGGGTTGGTTTTGCTGCTGCTCGAGTAGATTTTTCTACTCAAGCGGCAGCTTACTCACCGCAAACAGTGGGGAGTGCTCGCATTGAGAAAACCTTGTCATGTGTCCTCCTAGTGCCTGGAAATCGTGCGGGGGCGCCAATTCTCCCTCACGCTCATCAACTTTCCATTGCTGAGCAACACATGAGAAAAATCTCCTCCACGCAGAAGTTTGTGGAATTTGGCCGAAACTCCACATTGCATCTGTTAGCACCCAATGATTGGCAAAAAGTATGACATTAAACCAAACACCCCAGCTTCCAGCTGGAACCCTCACAATCCAGATGGCACTTGACAGGTAGGATGGACCTTTGCATCATTTGGCAAACGGAGCTAGGACAAAAGTACAGGTCAGAAATATCATCAATTGTTAGGTTCGATATTTCCAACCTTTTTTTATCTTTAAAGGATTAGTATGATTTTGTCATCTTTATTCCAGTTAGTCCAGATTACAGAAATATCGAATAAAAGATTGATTAGTGAAAGAATAAATCAAACAGAGTGTTCCATATAGGAGATTTGTCACAAAACTAACTAAAGAGCCTAACCTACCCTAATTATGGAACCCATGTCGAGTTCTCTATAGAAAAGAGCAAGAGTTTTGAAGCGTAGATAAAGTTTTGAATTTCCTGTGAAGAGTCGTTCTGGAAACTCAAATGAGTTCCGCACAGCTGCAGTAGCAACCATTGAAATATCAGTGATAGAGGAATGATCATTGCAATAGCATTGATCAAGAGGATTTAGGATAAAAGGAGGTAAAGTCACTGTCAGCAGTAATTTTCAGCAATGAAGAGCAAGGTGAGGACTAAGGACAGAACTTCTAACTAGGAATATTCAAATATAAAATAAAATCACACAATAATGTAATGAAAATTAGTAGATATAGGGTGCTCTCATCCAATCTGATGGTGTCCTCAACGTCCATTACTTCTCCTCGCGATTCCAACATTAAACATTCACACCAGTACATAGTTAAATAAGTTTTAAGTGTTATGACTTTTGAATCATTGAGGAAAGTTGTCATAAGAACCTTTTTACCTAAGCTAATAGCTGCATTCAATGTCCCATTGTGAATACGTAGGGCTAGTTAAATGCAATGTAACAAATCTATCGACTTTTTCTTGGTTAAGCGTACATAAAATATTGACATTATCACTCATTCTAACAGTCTATTCATTGTGAATCCTCAGCAAAGTTCATTGTCATAGCAAGATGATCTAATATGCTGTGATGAAGCAAAAAAACATAATCCTGAGGTCAGCACATTCTTTATTAGGATGCTGGTGCTACGCAAAATTCTACATTAGTGTCTATTTAACTGTGAGCAAGAGTCGAAAGAAAATATGGCTTGGGCTCAGTTACAGAAGCACATTTAGAATAGTAGCCTACTACATTTTTCTTCATGCTAATTTTTCCAACACGTTTAAAACAAGCACATTTTCCCTACTTGTGATTTACTTATGCATTCTTTTAGCAGAGTTAAAATGTATTCTAAAGTGATTTTTAACACATTTAAAGCTGGCACACGTTTCCTGTGAAAACATTTCTGCAAGATTTAAATGCCTTCTGAGGTTCAATTCTAATATAGTCTGCAAGCCGAAATGTGCAACATTAATTTCTTACACATGTGTAACACGGAGTGGCCAAAACTCTGCCAAATCCGCAGGTGGAGCGGAATTTATCGCCCACCCCTAGCATTAAACCAATCCTCATACATTTTTGCAACAAATTTTTAAATGCTTTTTGGTGTGTTTAATTTTGCACTAGAGACTCTAATTTTGTTCTTCATGTTTCCATGCACCGCATTTCTTTCATATGAGAGAGCACCACACCAATGATTTAAGTGGTTTGTGGGAAAGATGATGGTTTGGCCATGTGTTATAAGGAATAAAGATATAACTATATTACAAGTAACCCTTGAGTTCCAAGATCTTTTAAGCAAACACAGTCTTTGGTCTCTTGTCTCTATATGGTCAGGTAAATCCTCAGTGACTTGCAATATCCTTAATATACACAGGAGGGTGTACTTTATCTTTTAAATAATTGCCCTTCTATACAGTTCTCAATTACTTTGTAGCTAAGGTTCACACTTTATAAACGACAAACCAAAACACATGCAGGCAAAAATAGCCCTTACCACTTGTGGCTGATACTACATTGATATGGTTTCCTGACTCTGAAATTGCTGCAATTGAGATAGAGTGAGGACTTTACATATGCAAATTGCTGTTCATCAGTTAATAATTACTTTTTTCGATTTGCTTCAGCAATCATAAACGTAATCATAAAAGTACAATACAAATACAATTAAATAATATATAATCCATTATGGTTCTATAAGCTCAATACACACCTAATAAAAATCTGATTAAATACCAGCAAACAGTAAAATTGTTTAAAAATTGAAGATATAGGAGGTCAGGTCTTGTTTGGTTAAAATTAAAAGGCACAAGTAGTGGGCATATAAACTTTAGTTGCAAATTGGCTCATTTATGGCAGATTAAAACAATATGTAAAGTGTCTAGTGCCGAGAACTCGACACGTGCAAATGCTGCCACTATCACAACACTCACTGACTATAATCAGTGGAGTAGCTGGTAAAGAAGGCTGGATTGTGGATTGCATACACCGACAGAAATACCCTTGTTTGTTACTAGGATGAATGATGGACTGCATACTTGTAAAAAGTTAAATAAAGAATTGTTTTAAGCAAAACGTCATGATTACTTTTTTAAAACATGATCAATGATTGACGTTGGCCCAATATTGTCTTTGATGAACTTCTAAAGACGTGTGGAGAGTGGCAACTCTCCACATCATCAAATGGGCAAACAAACTCTATTACCTTTCTCCTGTAGTGCAATGACTGCATGCACATGTGACAAACCACAGGACAACTCATGAATACTAGTGTGTGAGGCAACAGCACTGGGGCGGGATTTCTTGTTGTAGGGGTTGTGCAATGAACAGCCCTTGCCGAAATTGATGAGTATGAAATTTGTATAACAACCGATTTTCACTTCTGGTTCAACAATTGTGGTGATTCAGAAGAGTCCATGGATTCCTGTTGATAGAGACGGTTCTTCAAGGGTGGGTACTTTAGGTTCTGACAAATCTTCTAATGTTGCACTGAAGGATGCAGTGTCCTCAATGATGGCCGTTCTATAGTAATACAGAACAACCAGGGAAAATGTAATTAGCATCTGGAACACGTCAAAGAATTCTTTAACATGAAATGTAGCTCTATCAATTAAAAGTGACTTTAAGGAGTGGGAATTCTAACCCTACTTTGATACCTTCAGTTAGAGCAATTGACTGCATAAAGAGGACGCGCTGCACAGACTAAAAATGGATGCATGCATTAATGTTACCTGAAATTGTGCTCCCTACAGTGCATATATTAACTTATGAAATCAATTCGTGAATGTAAGAACTGCAGACAGCCCAGCTTGAAACTACAGAGAGAGGTACAGCTTGTGTGTGACTTTTATCGACCAGAGCTGATGCACCAATTCAAACCTCTCTGTGATAATGTGAGTAGTGTAAATTGCATTCCCCAGAAAAAAAATGCATGGATCTGTTTTGATCATAATTGGGGCCTGGGGTCCCTATTTTGTAGGGCACAATGGCCGGGTCTGGGCCACTGTTCACCATTACCTCAGTGCACTGGGTGCAGACCTAGTCAATGCACCCCTCTTCAGTAAATGTGCTGCCACCAGGACAGCTGCAAGCTCAGTCCTGCCCAGGGGGCAGTGTATTGGTGAATGATGGATCGGCTGTTTGAAGAAGCCAGTTCATCTTTCATTGAGTGGGTGACCAAGACACCTGCTTTTTAAAGGAGGCCCAGAGATACCCCTGCAGGTGTCATGAGTGACTCCAACCATCTGCAGGTGGATTTCTGAGCTGTCCCTGGTAGCTGTTTTCCACCCTTTCAAGGGATGCCCAGAGGGGTCACCTACTGTGTGCTACCTCTTTGTGGCACACAATCAGAGGTCCTCCTGAAAACTGGTTTACCTCTTCTCCTTTGTCTATAATACGGCACGGGTACAGAGGCAAAGTGATACCCCCTTTTTATGGGACTACAACCCCCTGCAAATGAGGAAACGCCCCCTACTATTTGTATCACAGATGTTCATGAAGACAGTTCTTCTTGAAACCTCAGCATACAATTAGTTAACTTATTCCCAGTCTTATCTACCCAGTAATTTAAAGTCATCTGTTTTGTTTACAGATTCCTTTTCTGACTTCTAGTGTGATGACAATTTTTGATCAGGGAACAAGCAGAGCATTGCTTCATATCCAGGTTTCAAGACTTTTTTACCATAACGAATTTGTTGGTCTGCACAGATTATGTCGCTTTCTTTTTATTTGTGACAAACAGCAAATGTGATGGCTGACAACTCTATTTAAGGACTATCAGATGTTACCAATCTTCATAATTCAGAAAATGTGCTTAGAATCTGTAATGTGTAGCTGCACTAAAACACTTTCGTTGGCTTTAAAAGTACGCTAGATGAGACACTGAATTGTGATCGCCTTAAAGAAATTAACTTTGCTCGAATTTGTTTCTGATTTTAATTTACTTCTCGAAGCTGAATTCATAAAAATGAAACGGGAATAAGATCAAGTCAACACACAACTAACCATGTGATACAGTCTTTCAACCCCAAAGCAAACTATTGGGCGAGAGGGGTTATGTGTATTGCACATCGATGCTTGTGTTAATACATTTTAACCATTGCAGCAGCATTATTTAAATGTGTCTTCAAGGGTTTGTTTACACTAATAGATACTGTTGATCAGTAGTTGGCTATAAAGTGTTTCGCAGAAATCAGAAACATTTTGGTTCTTTTTCACAATGAATATGATACCAGGTTGAGTAGAAAAAGGATTTCTTTTGTTCTAGATTCATAATGTCCATGCGAGCAAGAAAAAGGTTTTTCTAGACGCAGAATTCTAAAAGTAGAGGTGCAAAGAAAGACCTTTACAGCTTCGAAAATATGCTCAAATCAAACATTTGTTGCTGTTCATTTCCTACACCTTTGCTATTCCTTCCCCCTGCCAACCACATTTTTCTGCACTCGCCCAAACAGAATAGTGTATTAGGTAGTCAGACGTTTAACATGAAGTTCGTGACCACCAGGAAATCCTTACTCAGTGAATCATTACTTTTTTTACGCCCAGAGGTGGAACCTATGTCCATATGACTTATATATAAAATGAACATTATTTGTAGCATCATGTGAGCGCTACCTGCGTGTTTGGATAATGGTGGTACTGCTGGCTGGCGCACGCAGCTTTGTGCCAGGCAGTTACTGTAACTGCCTCTGTTAATGGGCCTAGGTGTGCGCCGCCAGTGCTACCAACATGGCTTGATGTCCACCTGCAGCCCGGATGCTGAGTTCCTGGATAGAACTAATAAACCTTGCTCTCTGCTCTCCCACGCCCCCTTCTGGGCAAATAAATTCCTTTCACTCCGAACCTGTATCCTATGACATGTGGCTAAGCCAGCAGACCTGGATTCCTATTGCTGGACCCTAAGCATCAGAGCAATCGTTTTGAAAATTGACCCCAGGCAATTTGCATTTAATATACCTGCCTCTGTGGATTCCTGAAAGTTTTTCGACATTGCTTTATGACCTCGATAAATGACAGCAATCCTGTACACGGTCTTTGAAACAGTGTCGCTTCTCCCTCTTTCTGCTTCACGCCCTTCAGCTGTCTGTGCCTGCTCATCCAGATCTGAAACCCAGGTCTCTGCCCCTTCCCTGGCATTGAACCACCCATTCCCCCTCTGCTCCATGATAATAACATCTGCTGTGGTTGTGAAATGGAATTGCCACAAGGGGTGTGGAGGTGTGGTGATGATTAAAATAGCTGGTTTAAGAGCCATGACTGGTTGGGAAACAGAACAGGTGTTCAGAACCAGGGCACTGCTCCAGTACTGTGGACCTGATGGTTGATGCTGCAGCATACACAGGCGCAGAGGCAGGAAGATGTGCTTTGTTTAAGAGATTGCATGAGGGATGGCAGGTGGTACGCTTATGGGTGCAAGGTATGCCAACTATACAAGTGGTGGCCACTCTGGTGACTGATGATATTGGGGTGGCGAAAGGGAGGTGAGATATCCTGCTCTTATGTCTTCGTTCAGGTGGTGGTCATGATACACAGCTTTTCTACGGCAATGATCTTTTTATCTGTGCTGTGTCAACTGCAAGGACAGTAGGCGTGGATCATGAAAGGACAGGATAGTAGCCACTTGGGACATGCAACAATGGTGACATCATGGCGTGTGTAATGCCTCACTATAGAGATTAATCAATGCAATATGTAATCTGCTACCACGGTGCCTTGCAACGTCCAATGTTGAAATGGACCATCATCCAACAGTCCTGCTTTCCCTTTTTGAAATGGTTGATAATCTTCAGGACACTATGTTTTTGTCATGTATTACCATCCGACACCCCTAGTGAACAATGCCCACGGTAGCTCACTAGCTTTGCACAATAAGGGGGCATGAATGGTGTGGCTGATACAAATGTGTTTACTGCACTGGAGAATTTTGCTATATTAACTGATCACAAGCAGGTACATCATTCATGATACTGGTGTTGCCGATTGCACATCATTGTTTACCAGCAGAATATTGCATGATAGCAAGAACATGCACAGTGTAGGTATATCAGTCACTCAACTGGATCTCAACATTTCCTTGTGTGGTTCTCTCTTACAGTGCCTCAATGCTGCTGAGATGAATTATTATAAACCTGCTCCTTCCAGGAGGTCATATTCAACTCTGCTGCATCTGCACCATCGGTTGCAGAGTTGTCATGTCTGTTTTGGACAGAAGGTGCCTAACATGTCATTTGAGGACTTGAAATCACTTATACAACCTCCTGCGCTCCGAGGGTGACTGGAGACAGAATAACCTTAAGATTATTGACAGAAAGATGTTTCCCCTGAATTTAGCACAAGTTGTTGAGCAAATGTCTCATGAACCTGGATTCCTCCTTCACAACTTCTACAAACAATACCTCAATGTGACGGTTGACATGCACTAACCTGTATATTGCCATCATTGATGTTGAAGCAGCAATGTGGGTTCACCACATCATCACTGTCTTGCAGCTTCCACCATGAAGTATCACAGTACGAGTGCCACAAATGAGTGGTGGAAAGGGGCATGGGAGACACAGAGACAGAGAGAACATGGCTCTTTTGCTGTCTGGTCCACATCCATTGTGTCGGCATGCTCCCAAAGTGTAATACAAGTGATGTATTTGGGTTTAAGATCAGTATGATGGAAAAGACAACAGGTTATACAGCAATCACGACTTCGATAAGGATCAATTCACATTTGCCCAATCAACCATGCGATTCCCTAAACCACAGATAGGCTCTCTAATTACTCATGATTATTTAATTGTGCTGTTGAGTTATAACAAGCAAGGTAACACAGGTCACTTAATACAATTACTGAATTAATATTAGCAAATGTTACACAGACATGGTAACCTATGCTAATAAGCAGTCATGTTTCTTAAATCCCCTTTTGCTTTGTGTTTTCTGTGGTGCACTGAGCAAAGACTGAGAGCACCTGAGGTAAAAAATAAATCAGAGAATCATCAAATGTATATCTTGCATATAGACAACTGACAAACAGCATTGATCTCAGTGAGTCTGGAATGTTGCTCAACAAGGCTTAGGTTGTAGTCTACACTAGGTAGGTGATGTTGGTGCAGTAGTTTCAAATGGAGTCCTCAGGGGCCTAATCATAATCCATTTATAGAACTGCCATGTACTGAAAAGGGGTATGACTGTTTTTCTTTCCGAATTGCACTATTTACAGCACGCACAACAACTTTGAAATTATATACGTTAATTTATGAACTGCAGATAGCACTGCTTGGAAAGAGAGACATTGACATCTCAGACTTTCTGAGCATTGTTGTATGCAACTCATGGACTAGTTCAGAGATTTTCCAATTTATTGTATGTATGTGGATATAGTACATCTTTGGAACTTTGAGAAAACAGAGGCATACAATGGTTATGTTTCTGTGCACTGCTACATTGAGGACTATGATATGACCCGAGGTATGTTAATGAACAATATAAGAAAGGTATGTGAGCTTGATAACTTTACTTGGAACTTGAACTCCCAATAAGTACTGAAGAAAGAGCAGTGAAGCAGCTGCTGGAGCTGGTACTGTAGAACAGATGAGTTCTGGCAAATCAACACAGCAAAGGATGACAAAGCAATACAGGATTCAGGATAAGCACAGGGTTCAGCTGGGCCTAATGTACAAAATTTCTATTCACAGAGGTTGTAAATTTTGCATTAACATTTTGCGAATGGAAAATAAATTTGCAAACTCATCTGTGTACTATAGGTCAGATCACAAAACTTGAAATCGTAGAGGTTCCCATTCTGACCTATTTCATCAATATTCATGAGGTAGGTTGCAAACTGCGACTCACTATGGTTGGATGCTATCATAGGGATGGTGGCACCATGTCTGTGACAGCATATCATTTATGTAAACCTTTTTTTTTATGCAGGCCTTTTTCGTTTCTTAAAGGAAATGGGCTGCATTTAAAATATGTTTTTTTTAAAGTTTGTTTGAGGGTTTGTATGGATCATCTGGCTCACTTCCTACTCCCCACAGCCATTTTCGTTGTATTCCCAAGGGGGTAACTTCATTTATGTAAATGTGTTACTAACTCAACTTTCACATTTTCAGTGTGTTTCATTGAAAAGGCTACCAAATCACAAAAAAGATTAAGAAAGGCATAACGAATCACTATTTAAAAGGGATGCCCTAAACATGTCCCTTCCAAATAGTTTTTTGTGATGACTTTCTAAACCTATTTTCCAATTCAGTAACCTGTAACATCATCACAAATCGGGGTTAGTATATTGAAAAAAGTTATTTTACAGTAGCAGACCCTGTGCATTTAGCAAATCACATGCTTTTATACCGCAAAATGACTTTGTACATTTAGCCAAAAAATACTTAAAAGTCCTGTTCCTTAGGTGCATGGATTTAAGGTTTTTAATCAAAAATTGTGATGTTGTGAACATGTGTAAATCATTTATATTTGAATTACACTATAATTAGATCACCATGTAGATAAACATGGATTTGAGATTATTTGAATTTTGTTCTTTCCATTATACTCAAGGTGAAATGAACTGTATACAGCATAAAGGAAAAAACCTAGGTGCTAGGTGAATGTTGTATGTTATTTACTTTGACTGAGTATCCTGTGATTTTTGAGGCACTTCCACTGTCTCCTTCAGCCAGCATGCACTATCCTCAAAACCATCTAAAAAATGTACACAGTTGTCAGAACCAGCATATCAGCCCTTTTGGAAGACATACACATTACCTCTGGCGGTTCTCTCCTCACCCATTGCCATGCAAAGAAGCGTAGAAAAGAAAAGGATAAGGTAACAAGCCTTTCCCATCCATGCACCCAGGATCTGCAGCTACATCCCAGTATCCATCAGAACCACCCCAAATTTGCTCCAATTTGGTAAAGAGCTGAAGATAAACCTCTTGAAGAAAACTACATTATGATGCAGTAACAGTCCATTCGTGCTCTCATAAACATCTACCTCTTCAATCATAGGTTGACTGTATGTTTGCCTTTGACTTTCCACTGACTTTTGGCAATATGCGCCAGAATTCAAACCCAGGATGCAAGGATTTAAATCACACTGAGGAGGGTGACTATATGCAGAGTTGTTTTCCTGTTTAAAGTAGTTGTTACATGTAATCTGTGAGGCAGTAAATGTGTTTTTTCACATCAATTGGGCTGTACATATATGCACTGTAATAGTAAATGTGTGATTCTGCATGTCTAAGTGTAAATGCCCTAAATTACATGTTATTGAGCCACATTGATTTGAATGACATCTATCCTAATAGTCACAGGGTCTCATCAATGTGAATTTACCATAATGAACTAACTTAATCAATACTTTTGGATAAAACAAGTACACATATTTATGCTACATAGGGGCATATTATCAAGGACGGCGTTAAAAATTATCGCCAGTTTAGCGGCAGAATACTGCCGCTAAATCGGCGATAATGGGCTTGGTAATATGCCCTTGAGAATTCCAATAGAAGTCCATGTTCTGGTGTGAACATGGGCTTCTATTGGAATTCTCCAGGGCTTATTATCAAGCCCATTATCGCCGCTTTAGTGGCAGTTTTCTGCCGCTAAACCGGCGATAATTTTAACGTCGTCCTTGATAACATGCCCCATAGTTCCTTCCCAAACACCCATCAGGATTTGCTGGACACAATGTTACAATTCTATTGTCCTGCTCAATTTTCTCTAGTCTTTGGGTGTGTATATGCTACACACAAACACACACACACACACGCATACATATATGTGTGTGTGTAGGTAGTTATAGTTAGGACGTAGTTTCCATAGGAACAGTGTTTTTTCATTTTGTCGAGAACTTTGGCATCGTTTGAGGAATCCTCAAGAAATCTTCACAACTAATATGCCAGTCACGTCACCTGTTTTGGGGTGATTCGTCAAGCAGGTGCTGAGAAAAAGGGGAGGTCCCAAAATGCTTTTTCTCCATGTTAATTTCCATAGGCTACTTTAGACACAGCTACAGCTCCAACTGCTGAACAGAATTACACCAAATTTGGCAAAAATGTAGCTCTTAGTAAAGTAAGCAACCTGTTTGCAAATGGTGTAAATCCGTTCAGTAGTTCCTGAGAAATATAAAAATTTCTCAGATATACAACTGAGGCCGCTGTGGATCTGCTAGCCCTCCCGTTCTCGTGCCTGAGATCTGATTGGCTGCCAACAATTCAAACTAGGAAGTGTTGGCACCCATCTTGTGACTCGATTGAACCGAGTCACAAGCAAAAACGTAAGAAAGAAAAGAAAAGGGCTTAGAGTAGAAACACCCTGGCCCCCTAGGCCTCTTGGGGGGACCCACAGGGACCTCCCAGGGCCAAAAAAGCATATTTGAAAAAAAAGCAATTAGACGGGAGTCACACAGGATTCATGACTCGCACCGAAAATGAAAAAACAAATGGAAGCCTGGTCTCCAGCTATTTGTTTAATTAGGGCCATGGGTGGGCCAGGTCCCAGGGGCATTATTAAAAAATTGATGGGGTCCGTGTAGGCCCCCGCAGCCCTGGGGACGGCCACCTCCCTGGGGCTGAAGACAAAAGAAATGTGGGGGTGGCCATGTGGCCCCCCTGCAGGCCCGGGGACCACCACCTCCCAGTGGGCTATATTATTAATATTATTAATTAATTAATAATTAATATTACTATTAATGAATTATTAATATGAAATATTAATGCATGGGGGCTCCAACCCCTTCACACAGCCCAAGAGATCACCACCTCCCGAGGCTACATTAAAAAATAATATGTAGGGGGCTCCATCACCCCACATAGCCCTGGGGACTGCCAACTCTCTGGGGCTAACTCATACAAATGCAGGGGGTATGCGGCCCCCGTTGCCCCAGAAACCGCCACCTCCCTGGGGCTATATTAAAAAACAATACATGGGGGGCTCTGGCTCCCCCACACATCCTGGGCACTGCCTCCTTCCCCTGGCAACTCTATATAAACATTACATATGGGGGCCACGCAGCCTTCATAGATCCAGAGACCACCACCTTCCTGGGGCTTAATTAATGTTGGAGGGGCCGCGCAGACACCCTTATGGAGCCGTTGATGGTCCTTGGGTCCACCACACCCCAGGGCCGGCTCCAGCATTGTCCCGGGGTGCCCACCCCTGGAACATTGCAGTTTGCCATGTCTTGGCCAGAGCACCGCTCACACCAAGCAATAGAAAACACTGCTCCTCTTTGTGGAAGCAAGAGCATTAAAAATGCTTTTGCTTCCATGAAGCAGAGCAGAATTGCTTTTGAACAGAGGCCTCTGTCCAAAAGCAATGCCGGCTCCCGCAGGAGGCAGGGAGCTGGCAGGGACAACAGGGGCCTTGAGGCTCCATCCGCTATCCCCAGTGAGAGGCCATGCCCCGGGGGACGGGGTCTCCGGGAGGGGGCTGTGCAGGCCCTCCTCTCCATTTAAAAAAAACATATAAAGGCCTGGCCTCAGGGGATGGGGTCCCCTGGGCTGAAATCAGCCTAGGGATGGGAGCCGTGCAGCCCACCCCCACTTGTTTTTAAATAAAAACATAAATAAAGGCTTAGCCCCGGGCGATGGGGTCCTCGGGGGCGAAACTGGCCTCAAGAGGGGGGCCCACTCCCATTAAAAAATAAAAATAAATAAAGGGCAGGCCCCAGGGGATGGGGTCCCTGGGGTCCTAATCGGCATGGGGAGAGAGACCGCATGGCCCCCCTCCCCACTTAAAAAAAGACTGGCCCCCGGGGATGGGGTCACTGGGGCTGAAATTAGCCGAGGGAGGGGGGTTCCACAGCACTACTCTGCCACCTTGGCACCAAGCGCACTGGTGGTTGGGGAATGAAATCCCCTTGAATGCTGAGTTTTAGAATTGGGGGTCTCTAGTTTGTAAAGGTAGGTACCTTTGACCAAGTAGGTGCCCTTGCTTCTAGTCATGGTAAGGGGGCTACACTCCTAAAATAACCCCTGCTCACCCCCTTGGTAGCTTGACACGAGCAGGCAGGGTTATCTCAGAGGCAGTGTGTAAAGCATTTGTGAACACATACAGTAATACAGTGAAAGCACTACAAATGGACACCACACCAGTTTAGAAAAATAAGTAATCTTTACTAGACTTAACACAAGAGCAAACAACAAAAATCCACAATACTGTAATGAAAAATAGACTTTAAAACGGTACAAATAGCTTAGTTCATTGTAGATGGTAAATGCGACACTACTCTCAAAGTATCTTGGATGCGTCACGCAATACAAACAAAAAGGGTCGCAGGGAATGTGATGCGTCAATTCCTTGCTTCGGGGGAGGTGATGCATCGGTTCCTTACTGTAGCGCAGAGGAGGTGATGCATCAGTTCCTTAACGGAGAGGAAGTGATGCATCGGTTTCTTACTGCGTTCCGGTTACGATGCGACAAGATGGCGCCTCGATGTGATGCTACGATCCGGTGCGATGAGACAAAATGGCGTCTTTGGTGCGATGCAACAACGTTGGATGCAATTCCTGCACGCCCGACGTCCGTGCGGCGAACTCGGTAACTTCTGAGCCGCGACAGGCCCTGCGACTTGCTTCTCCGGTGATGCGACGGCGACCTTTGTGGCTGTGACACGCTTCTCCGGTGATGAGACACGCTTCGTCGATGATGCAACGGCGAACAGCTGTGGCAGCGGCACGCTTCTTCGGCGATGCGCGATGCGATTGCAACTGCTGTGGCAGCGACACGCTTCTCCTCGTGGCATCGCGCTTCCAGCAAGGGACTTCAGGGGAGGTGGTGGTGAAGTCTTGTATCCCTGAGACTTCAGGCAGGAGGCAAGCACACTTCAAGCACTTGGAGATTTTTCTTCAAGATGATGAAAAGTTCACAAAAGTCCTCTTCCCCTTTTCTTGGCAAATAAAGTAACCACTGCAGGCCAACCCCAGAAATAGCACATCAGAGGGGCAGTCTCCTCCTTCAGCTTTCTTGGTTCTTCCCCTTGGCAAAGGTTCGTCTTGATTCCCAGAAGTGATCTAAAGTCCTGGGGCCTGGGCCCCAATATTCATACTGCAAAATCCTTTGTCCTCTGAAGGCTGAGGGTGCCTGTGCCCAGCCAAAACCAGTTATGTGCAGCTTCCTGACAGGAGGTGGAGACAGCATTGTCTGAGAGCAGACCTGGCCCAGGTATCTGAAAGGATATCTCCTCCCCCTTCTCTCTATTCTATGTGGGCTCAGGTCAGTGAAAGGAAATCTCCCCCCCCCAACTCTCTATTCAATGCAGGTCCTATTCAGCCCAGCCCTGACCCATCAGTCTGCTGGAGCCAAGGCCCTCTCCAGCCCCCTGTCACTCACAAACCAGACATGGAATACAGAGACCTAGCAGAGGCATGCTGGATGGTTAGGCAAGAAAATTCCTATTTTTGTAAAGTGGTCTTTTAAAACATAGAATGTAAAAATCACCCACACTAAAAGATGTATTTTAGCATTCTGAGTTAAAACATACTTAACTTCAATTTCCTATCTTGTTTCTAGGGTCAGTTATGATTACAAAATGTTATAATCAAACTGCCCATTCTGGCCTATGGGAACAGATAGCCTTGCAATAGCGAAAAAACCAAATTGGCTGTAATTCGCTATCAGGACATACCACACACATCATGCCATGTCCTACCTTCTACATACAATGCACCCTACCCTTGGGCCTACCTTAGGGGTGACTGATATGTAGAAAAGGGAAGGTTTAGGGACTGGCAAGTGGGTGCACTTGCCAAGTCGACTTGGCAGTCCCAGACTGCACACAGGCTCTGCAATGGCAGGCCTGAGCCATGTATTACAAGCTGCTTCTGTGGGTGGCACAACCAGTGCTGCAAGCCCACCAGCAGCATTTGATTTAGAGGCCCTGGGCACACATGGTGCACTGTACTAGGGTCTGACTAGTAAATCAAATAAGCCAATCATG
The DNA here is from genome assembly GCF_964204655.1 of Triturus cristatus. NCBI lineage: Eukaryota > Metazoa > Chordata > Amphibia > Caudata > Salamandridae > Triturus > Triturus cristatus. Next base: position 255,399,988 of record NC_140593.1, on the reverse strand, counting down.
GAGTCACTAATCCATTACAACTATTTTTAATAGGGAGTACTTGCACTTTGGCACTGAAAAGCAGTGGCAAAGTACCCAAAAGCATCTAGACCAGCAAAACACATAGGAAAAATACAGGAGGCAACAGAAACATAATGGAAGGGAGACCCATGCCAATGGTGCCCGGTCTAACACTGAGGGCTTTTGGGGGCCAACAAGCCCTCTTGTTACATCCAGTGAGACAGCGGGACTACTGAGTGGACTTGAAGGCCATACCCCCTTTCTCCAATACTCTGCAAACACACTTCCTGGAGTGCTTCTGGTGGGAGAACTGAATTCCACTTGACTCCCGAGGGTCTCAGGACTAAAGTGGACTACTTCCCCCTCCAAATAGTGTGTCAGGAGGTGCGTTTGCAAAGTAGTGAAGAAAGGGGGCATTGTCTCTGACAACCTCTCAGCAATCCTGCTGTGTGGATTTTACTTGAGGTGGCAGGAGGGGTATTTGGCCACCAAGGACCTTCAAGAGGCAAGGGGACTTCATCCCCCAACTAGAAGTGTGCCAGGAGGCTCATTTGCATCGTGGTAGAGAAACGGAGTTTGGCCTCCGGCAAATTCTCACCAATCCTGCTGTGTGGAACTTACTAGAGGTAACAGGAGGGGTAGTTGGCCCCTAAGAACGTCCTTGAGGGCCAACTACCCCTCCTTCTACCTCCAGTAAGTTTCACACAGTGGGATTGCTAAGAGGTCTTTGGCGGCCAAGCTCCCTTTCTCCACCTCTCTGCCAATGCGGCTCAGCTCGGCTTGTGGTGCACTGCTGGTTAGGGCATGAAGTCCATTTGACTCTTGGGGGACCTTGGGATCCAGTAAGCTCTCCTGGTAGCTCCTGTAATTCCTACACAGTGGGATTCCTGAGAGCAACACTCTGCAAATGTGATTACTCGTTCAAGAACCATAGAAATTCACTGAAAAAAACCAAAGGTTACAGGGACGTTAAAATTAGGAACTAGCTTTTAAAAAACCTTAGAAATTCACTGAAAAAAACAAAGGTTACAGGGACGTTATAGTTAGGGTCAGATTTTACTCGTACAAAACCAGTGAAATTCGGCAGTTATAGTTACATGAGCTAACTATAACTTACACCCTTTCAATGCACTGTTTATGACCTCACATATTACATCACTCATGACATGGTCAGTGACATTACTGATGACATCTCAAATGACTTCACTGATGGCATCATCTACAGAAGCATTCACAAATCTATGCACACCCTCATACAACCTCTTGAATGCCTTTTCACACAACCGTACAACCCATTCACAGACCTATAAGAGCCCTCACACACCCACTCATTTCTCCATGGAGCCATTAATTCACACAACGACTCATACTAATGTTCCCTGACCCCTACAGACACTCATACAACCAGTTACTCACCCATGCCCACCATCCATATTACCACACACTCACCCATACAGCTACTTACACAGCCACTTATTTACCTACAAAGATACACAGCCGCTCACTCACTCACACAACCCAGTAGCTACCTATTCACATATCCATACAAGAACTCACACATTCCTGTACTCACCCATACAGCCATTCACAAAGACACTCACTGTCCAATAGAGCCACTCACACATGAAGTCACGTAACGAAACACCTACTCAAACAACCACTCACTCACCCAAACAGCCACTTACACACCCAGTCACTTACTCATACAGCCATTCAGACACCCACTCACTCACCCATACAGTCACTACATACCCATTTACCCACTGATAGAGCCACTTATTTGTCACTCACCCACCCATACATCCACTGACACACAAACTCACTCACGAATACAGCCACTCACACAGCATCTCACTCATCCACACAGCTGCTTTCACAACCACTTATGCGCCCATATAGCCTCTCACACACCGATACACACAGGGATACATACAGTCACACAGCCACTCACATGTTATATTTTAAAAGTAGTATCACTCAATAGTAGTACACCTAGTATACTACTTAAGTTTTGTAGTTCTTAGTACATATGGTTGGCATTCATAAACTCTTACAAAATAGTTACACTCAATTGTACACGAAAGGACAATCCGCAGACCAAGATCTAGCTTCCTGCCAAATTTGGCATTATTCCGTTCAGCAGTTTTTGCTGTAGTCCCTCTTAAAGAAGTCTATGGAAAATACATGGGGATTTTCTAGTTTGGAACCCTCCCTTTTTCCTTGGGCCCGCTTGATGAATAACCTTATAAATTTCCATGCACAAACTAGTCAAAAAGTAGCTGGTTTTTTGGACACTTTTGGGATATTCGGCAAAAGGTGCCAAAGCAACACACAAAAATAATTTCCTATAGAGATGCTGACCTAACTATAACTACCCAGGTGCGACTACCACTGGGTAATATATACATATACATATTTTCAATGAAAACATGGTATAGTGATGCTATGTGTAGGTATGGTAATTACATAGAAAGAGTACTGAGATGTTATCTTAGGTATGGTAATAATATCCTAGCTTATAATAAACAAGCCATAGAAATTCATCGAAAAAAAAAGAATAAAACAAAGTTAGATGTTAAACATAAAAACGAATGTTTAAAAAACGGAATTTACCAATTATATTTTGCTGAGCTAACTATAACTTGCACAGCCATGTTTTCTCATATTACATCACTTATGAGATGTTGAATGACATCATTGATGAAATCACTGATGACCATCTCTGATAAAAGCATAGTAAAATACAGCAGAGTTACTGTGTGAACATGTGTGTTTATAGCATGAAAATAGCATCAATCCTGGAGGCAAATGTGATAATGCATGGTTAAAATTATATGGTACACCGTTTCAAAACAATTAAGGGTGCAAATATTGCTCCAAGGTAAAGGCTGAGCACAACTGATGTGGGTTGTATGGGTATTTTACAAGGCACGTTGTGACTTAAAGCCAAAGCTTGTTTTGAAAATGTGTGAGAAACCCAAAGCTTCTGTTGACAACATATTATCCACCTATGGATATCTGGGCATGTGCCAATTTTAAATCATTAAAATACAGTGCAATAGAGAAATATTATATAGCAATGATGTTCTTAAGGTGTTGATGTTTATTGCTGGAAATTTGCTGAAGAATTTGTGGCAATCCAAATTGTCCAATAATGTAGGACGTAGTATTGTCCCACTTAGAGGTTGTTTATCTCACACTGACGTTGTAAGCATTCTCTAAGGTTGTTTGCCATTGTGTCCATCTCAGGAATGAGTGTAGTGCAATTTACCAAACACAGATTGTTGTCCACAAGCCTGGCAAAAAGTGGCTTTTCACTGGCAAGCGCGCAGCTGTCAACCTTTTTACCTAAATTTGCAGGTAATGTGAAGTATTTTACGAGTAATCCCAATAAGGTGAATGAATAATTGCCCACAGCTTCAGCATGTTAAATTACTTCAAATCTACGAACCTTAAAGGAAACTGTAACAATGGTCGGATGATCGCATCAGTGATGTCATCTTTAATGTCATTTGTGATGTAATCAGTGATATCATCACTAGTGTCATTTAACTTGTTGTTAATGTTTTAATATGTGAGGTCCTAATCAGTGCATGGCAAGGGTGCAAGTTATAAATAGCTAGTAAACAATAACTGATGCATGTCAGTGTTTTATTTTTCCAAACAGTATTTTTTTTCTTATTTCAATGCCTATCATTAACTCATTTTTATGCATCTTCAAACTTCAAACGCTGGATTATGTCTCCCAGGTCAACATATGGTTAGCAGACCAAAGACGCAGATGCCTCAAAATGCACCCTTAAGTTCATGGTAACTTTTTATGATATTAATTCCTGCTTTTAAGGGCAACAGGTAATAGATGAATAAGGCAGATATTTCTACTTTTATATGGTCTGTCTAAAAGGGGGGACAAAGAGGGACATATCACCCTCATGATTGTCCACTGCGACAACAGATTTACTGCTAAATGATCTATAATTGCCTTTTATTTCCAATATGTCTCAAATGCCCTCTTTAATAATCGTCCTTAAGTTCCATGTCAGCAGATTAGGGTGATTACATTTGACGAGTGGCCTCTGATGAGTCATTATAGAGCAATCTATAGTCATTTGGTACTAGCATGTAATCTTTGAAGATGGCTAAGTATCTAAGGTGGCCATCCTTTTTCTGTTTGAAGAAAGAAAGTACTTTGACTCACAAGGGCTTCCACAACACAGTTCTGCCCTTTTGTGGCTGAACATTTAGTATTGTCTCCTGTACTGATGCTTCTGTGGTCGGGATCTGTGGTCTGAATGCCGTATTTCCAGGAATGAATGTTGAAGGTCCATCGGTGTTTCATGTAAAGCTTGGCAGAAAGAGTCCCAGGTCATCATGTTTAGAGTAATTATATGATTTTCTTTCAATGTTGAGCCACATGTTGGTGGGCTCAAGTAGGCCATATTTTATAATCCACTTGGTGTGTATTCGGTGTAAGGCTAGATAGGCATTTATTCTCATGTTGTGCGGCCTCAAAGAAAATGTAACATTTTTAAGAGCTACATAAATAAGCTGTTTGGCCTGTTTACTGGTTGTACCCCAGAAGGCATACATGTATAGGGCTAGGTCAAGAATCATGCATTGTGTTCTTTGTCTTGAATCCTGGTGCACACTGAAATTCCAACAGTAGTGAGAAATCAATGTCCACATGTTCAGAAAAGAGTAACTGCATTTACCCATTTCCATGTTCTTTTTAGAGCTTCTCAGAGGCCTCTCAGAATTTGACATTATTGTGCCCCAATCTGTCCTCCAAATATGTAACTTTTGGTGTTGGAGCAATATGACGTAACCCGTGTTCTGTGTATTATTCAAGTGATCTTCTAAATCTTTCAGGCTTTGTCCAGTCTTGGAGATTCTCTCCTGAAATGTGGTGAAATCTGCCCTGACCAATTTGATCTCTGCTGTGCATTCCATTGTGAAACCATCCAGTGACCACATGTTTGCACCAATTGTCATGAGTTCCCTCATGACCATCTTTAAGCTAATTCTGTGTGCCTCTGATCTGGATAGTTTGCTACACTGCTACCATTCCCAAAGCTTTGCAGAATAATAGTAGTTGCCTTTAGGATTTTGAGGAGGTCAATTCAATCTGTTATGTGTGTATGATGACCTCTTATGTGGCTGTATTCACAACACGGCAGTGGCCTTCTGCAGTAGAAAGACTATACAGATCCAATAGGGAGGAAATCTAAGAATGTATGTCTTGTGAGCAAGTGTGGGTCTACTTATTAAGAATGCTCTTATCAATTGTGTAGCCTTTCTCAAGACAATTCCACACCATAGATAGACAGAAGTGGACAGGCGCACCATCATGCAGTTTTGAGGATTTCATATTCAAGGGAAAGAGTTGGTCAGCTTATCTTAGTTGCGTTTATGTATTTGACTGCATATATTCAACTTTATTTAAAAGGTCAGTATGACACAGGAGCCTATTATTTCCAACTGTCCCACTGATATCCACAGAAGTGAGAAAAGACCATGCCACTCTGGACTCTTTCAACACCCCCACCCGCCTACGCTTGCATTCAGTACTGCTCAGTGGACAAACACATTGTTGGACCTGGCTCTTTTTGCAGGGTCAACCCCAGTTTTTTTGCCTTCTGCTGCTTAGCCCATTTTTGTTGTCATTAGGACTCTGTTTACTTTTCCCTGAAAACTAGTAGTAAAGTGCTTGTGATCTCTTACTGAAACATGGTAGAATTGCCATAAAACTGGTTGGTACATTTCATTTACTTGTAAGCCCCTAGTAATTGGTACTACATGTGACCAGGGCATGTAAATTAAATGCTGCTAGTGAGTGCCACCCACTAAAGTGGCCATTTATAACGTGTCTCATTGCAATTTTTTTAATTGCAATTTTAACTGAACAAACTAAACCTTTTGCCAGGCCTAAACCTTCCTTTGTAATATTTACAAATCACCCTAAGGTAGGCCCTAAAGGCTCATGGGGCAGAGTGATTTGTATTTAAAATGTAGGACATGGGTACGTATGTTTTGTGTGTCCTGACAGTGAAAACTCAGTGTTATAAGGCCTATCTCTCCCACTAACACTAGGTTACCTTATTACATGTAATACGTTCTAACTTTATAATGGGAGCAGATAAAGAAATGTTTACAGTCAAATGAATTGTCATTCAAAATCCTCTTTAATGGTGAAGTCAGATTTTAAATTACAGTTCTGAAAAGCCACCTTTAGAACATTGGCAATTTTTTGTCCCAACCATCTGTGCTGTCTGCCAGTGTGCTGGGTGACATGACTGTGAATGGCACTGCTGCTGGGGGTTTTGTATTGCTTACAGACAGTAAGCCAAAAGGGCTTAGATGTGGACATGATGGGCCATCCTAGGAGGATTCCTGGGGGGGGGAGGGAGCTGTATCCAGCCCCTCACTTACAAATGGCTTTGACTACAGCACACAAAAAAGCACCTGAGCCCTGCCCTGCCCTGCCCTGCCTTTTGTCACCCCAAACAATTTGGCACCTTGACAAGGGAAGGGGTAGAACATTCCAGATCCAGGTGCAGGGTACAACAGGGAGTCCCCCCACTCAAATGCTGGCACCAGGTATAAATATTGGACCTCCAGAGCCACTCGTCAGTGAGCACTCCCCTAGTCCTGTGAAAGATTAAGAGGACTGCCCTAGTGCCGAAGTACTGCCTAGCTGCTTGAAGGACTGCCTTGTTACTTAGAAGATTATTCTCTGATTGCCTTCATCCCAGGCTACCTTGAGTAACTCCAAGGGTCACTTGGCTGACCTCCTGGATGAGATACGGGAACACAAGCTTCCAGACGCCTCCCCGAAACTGCCCCGCTGAACAGCTGCAACTAGACCTATGTGGACCTATATGGACACGCCTGAGGCCTGTTGTTGGCCTCTGCCGGAGTGAATCCTGATTCCCAAAAGGTGCACCCAGGTGAGGGACCCTTGTATGGCATTAGTGGAAGTTCCTCCAAGAAAGAAAAAGGTGAACATTCTGGAGTTGGGCCATATCCAACATGAATCGAACTCTTCACGCCAGACTTAGGAAGGGAACTTTTCAGCTACACTTTCCTGGTCTCTGTATCCAGCCTGCACTCCATCCTAGTTCACCTGAAATTGTGACTTTTCCCTAGTCTAGTCCAACCAGATGACCGCAAATGGTGGTCTGTGCGTTTATGTGCTCTTTTCTTTTAAAACGTAAAAATTGGATAGCTCCGTGTTTGTTGTTGTGATATAATTTTAGTTAATAACATTTACTCTATTTTTCTAAATTTGTTTTGGAATTTTCTTGTGTTTTGTTTTTACTTTATTGCTGTTCACGTGCTGCTTCTATGTTAAACCTGAATGAATTTGTGCCAAACTACCAGAGGGTTAGGGAGAGTTTGATTTACTGACTTTTGTGGTTCACCCTCACAAGGGTTGTGGTTATTGCCCAAGTCGGACTTCTAACTATCTCAACCAATAACACAATTCTTTACACAAGTCTTGCAGAGAATTTATCATGTAAGAATAAGATGTTGTTTGCTTGTAGCACTGAAAGTCTTTTCTTAGTCACCCTAGGCTTTCATCCACCTTGGTAGCACTCAACGTGATAGAAGTCATAAGATCAATCTCATCGCACATGCACAGTATTTATCCATATTTTGTTACACATGAATTCTGGTCTATTGATTTGTAAGCTGAGCTCTACATCATGGTGCATGAGATTCTGCCATTCCCATTTCCTCATCTTGGTCGACCGATTCTTTTCACGTGGGGTGACACATCACCATGTTTCACGCAAGTCAGCTGATTTTCTGCTGCTCAATTCAGCATTTGCTGGACCTTGTTAAGTGTGGATGAGTAGTGTAGACTGATGGGAGTAGATGGGAGGGGTGAATTCTTCTGTGATCATTAGAATGCTCTGATGGGTGTCACATTCTCATAGTGTTTGAAGTCTATCCTCCTCATATTCCCTCAATATATGCAAATGCCAAATTATACTCAGGGCACACAAGGTCAGCGAAGAAACGTCAACGGCTCCTTGACACTGCAGAGCTGTAACTGGAAGCAGTCATATACGTTGAGACCAGATTTTGTCTGAAATGTTTTTCTTTTTTTTCAATTTCCTTCAGTTCTAAAGCATTTGTGGCTTTTCTGTTCTTTACAATCTTGGACAACTTCAGAATTACAGAAGTGGCTGAAGAAGCTTGTGAGTCCCAGTCTGTAATACAGATTGGGCTTGCACACATGAAGCACTGGTGTGATCTCAAGGAGGCAGGACCTCATTTGCATGGAGACAATCTTTCCCTCTGTGCCCTCGCCATATTATAGATGCAGGAAGTATATAAAAAGTGAAGTATCCAAAATTGTGATGGCTAGAATGTTTGAATTAATCTCATTGAAGTATACAAAAAGTGATGGATGGAATGCTTGAGTTAAATTCAGCCACTGATAATTACTCGAGCCGCATCCAAATCCATCACTATTTTGCACACCAGGCCAAATCAGTTTGGACCCATCCATAAGCAAATCAGTCTTGAACCTGCTCCAATGAGAACAGTCCAGCCCGAGCTGCAAGTCAGGTCCTCCCTGAACTTGAACACAATCACCCTAGGACTATTCTTACCTTAAATAGGACTCATCAGCCAGATACAGCTTTCTCCCAGTGACACAGAGTGCATGGGACCCACCTCTAGGCATACCAGTCCCATTAGGGCAACAAAGTGAAGTATAGAAAAAATGTGATGGATGGAATGCTTAAAGTAATCTCAGCCACTGGTAATTACTCGGGCTGCATCCAAGTCCATTGGTATTTTGCACAGCATGACACCTCAATTTGGATCGAGCCATATTCAAATCAGTCTTGGCCCTGCTCCAATATGAAATGTCCACCACACACTGCCAGACCAGATTCTCCCTTAACCAGAACATGAGCAACTTAGGACTGGTTTAGTTATGATTAGGATTCATCAGCCAGGTATAGCTTGCATTCAGTGACACAGTGTGCACGGGACCCATGTCTGGGCATACCTGTCCCACTTAGGGCGATGCACAGAAGTATACAAAAAGTGAGGGATGGAATGCTTGAATACATCTCAGCCACATGTAATAACTCAAGGCGACATCCCATTCCATTGTTATTTTGCACAATATGCCACCTCAAGTTGGACCCAACCATATGCAAATCAGTCTTGGCCCTGCTCCAATGCGAACAGTTCAGCCCAACTGCCAGGCCAGTTCCTCCTTAAACTGGAAACCCAAGCAACATGGGAACAGTTTAGGCCTGATTAGCGATCCAGTCACACAGTGTTCACAGGTCCCATATCTGATCATACCCGTCCCACTTAGTGTGACACTCTAAAGTATATAAAAAGTGATGGGTGGAATGCTTTATCTCAGCTACTGGTAATTACTCGGGCTGCATCCCAGGCCATTGGTATTTTGCACACAAAGCCACTTCAGTCTGGATTACAGCAGAAGCAAATCAGTCTCAACTCTGCTCCATTTGGAACAGTTCAGCCCGAACAGCGAGCCAGGGTCCTCCCTCTATTGAAACACAAGCAGCCCAAGGCCGTTTTTGCCCTTATTAGGGCTCATCAGTCAAAAATAGCTTGCTTCCAGTGACACAGTGTTCTCTGGAACCATGCCTGGGTATACCAACCCACATAGAGCGTTGCACTAAAGAATGCAAAAAGTGATGGGACTAATGCTTGCACTGATCTCATCTACTTATAATTACTCAAAGTCGCCTCCCGGTCCATCATTATTTTGCCCACCATGCTACCTCAGTATGGACTCAGCCACATCCAAATCTATCTCGATCCAGCTCTAATATGAACAGACCAGCCCAGCCCGTCTGATAGACTAGGTTCTCCCTGAACCAGAAGACTTGCAACCAAAAAACCAGTTTCGGCATTATTCGGTCTCATCAGTTGGTTATAGCTGGGTTTCCAGTGGGGCAGTGTGCATGAGACCCATGTCTGAGCTTACCCATTGCACTTAGGGCATTGCACAGAAATATACAAAAAATGATGGATGAAATGCTTGAACTAACCACAGTCACTGGTAATTACTCAGGGTGGTATTCCGATCCATCGGTTTTATGCATACCATGCATCATCAATTTGAACCCAGCTATATGCAAATCAGTCCTGACCTTGCCTCATCGAGCAGTCCACCTAAACTGCCAGGCCAAGCCCTCCCTGAACTGGAAAACAAGAAACCCCACGCTGGTTTTGCTCTTATTAGGGCTCATCAGGAGGGTATAGATTGATTCGAGTGGTACAGTGTAGGCATCCCCGTCCAACTTAGGATGTAGCACTAAGTATACAAACAAGCATTGGCATAGCCAACAGGTCTCACCTTTGGGAACTTATAAGTTTTTAGCCATGCAACAGTTGATGTTTTTGCACCAAGGATATTATGCTGGATAACTAAACACTTAGAATCTCCCAAAGGCGAGACCTATTGGCTATGTCAATGCTTGTTTTGTTTCTGAAGCTGCATGGCTTTTCTACACGTCTGATCTCTTCAGGTACCGAGCTGCACCCACAAATGATTTATGTAGTGCTGCTGAAATGCAGCTGCCCGCGGTGCATGCAGTGTGCCCTATTTAGAGGGCGGCCTCCTCAGTGCCACATTCCGGCACATCCCCAGGCTCCACTCACTGGGATGCCCCTATGAGAATACCACCACATCCAGTGCCTTAGCTGGGTCATTTCTGCTGCGCATGGGGCGGGGTAGTCTGGGATTTATACCTGCCCCCACCCACTGACCGACCTCTTTGTTTCCCCGCTGGACACACAGTCGGTGTATCACCTCGTGACCCCTGGGTCTGTAGGTACCACAGGCAGGGGGTTTTGAGGTGAGTGCTAGGCTTCATGGTCCCCCCCGTGAAGTGCCACATAGCCATCTGTACCATGAGTTCACTGGTCGGTGAAACTGTTATGCATCCAACCCCGCCCTGCCTGGCCATCGTCTTAGTATAACTTGCGGGGCAGGGGGAGAGCCATGGGTGGGACGCGGCAATGGTGCCGGAAGCTCAAACCCCAACCTGCAAGGTACCGGATGGGGGTCAGGGGTTAAGTGGGCCTCCGAAGTACTCTGGGCTAGGTGCTCCCTCTCCTCTCTGTCTCACCAATGCACTATGTTGCTATAGTTAGTAATATTAAAGCCAGTACTGGAGCTTTGATAGCTGTATAACCGCTCACACCGCAGCTTCTCTCAGATTTGGGTGCTCCATACCCCGCTGGGTAGTCCGGGCTGCTTCAGCTGCCATCAATACCCCGCCCGCTCCCCCACTGCTTGCCCCCGTCAATGGATTGGGTAAATTCCTAGCAGGGCAGGGGCAGCGAACTCGGGTCGGGAGTGGTTTGTGGCTGGTGCCCGGGCTTGACTGACAGGCACATCGCCTGGTGACTCCGGCTGATGGGCGGTGGGCACAGAGGGACGACAATGGCCGCTGAGGTTGTGCCCGGGCCTTAGCTGCGATGCAAGCTCCAGACATCTGTCCTGGGCCATGAGCAAGAGTCCTTCCTGATGCATTTCCAGGGGACTCACTTGCCTGGCCCACATGGTTGGAGACACTGTGGCACATCAGGTTGGGAGGGTGCGGGCCCAGGGAGACTAGGGGGAAGCAATGATGCCGGGCGGGCTGCTCAGCCTCCAGAGGGTCAGCCCGATCATTGCTGTGCTACGAGCACGAGCTGGCATGTTGGAAGAAGTCTAATGATTTAAAGTACCTTTTTCAAATATATACGGTACTCTTCACGTCAGACGGATTTAATTAGACTTTTTGATGTATTTCTTGAGCCTTCTGCAGCCCCGAGTCACGGTGCGGCCGTGCCCCATTGTGGTGATGTTGATTAATTTTACTGTGTGGCGCAGCGGGGACTGGAGCCGGTTTCGGGTGTGGGATGAGTGTTTGGTCAGACGCCACATGCTGGGCGAGAGAGCGGGGCTTTAGGTGTTCACGGGGCCTTGGTTTGTAATGCTTTTGTTCCATTGGCCAACTGAGGCAGGATGACCTGGCAGGGCTTTGTCCTATATTTTATGAAATAACACAGGAAGCAAAACATTACCCCCCATTGTCGACCCGTTGGCATCAACATAATTATACCTGCCAGTACCAGTTGTGGTTCGGCAGCATACTCGAGAATTTACTTAAAGTGCATCTCTACTGGTGCCAAAAGCGGACTGTGACAATACGTCTGGGATTTGGTTAGTCGCACAATTGAATATAACAGGGGCATATTTCGCAGTCTTTGGTGCCTTATCCATAGGATTAAGCCATTTAAAAACAAGGCTGAGCATTAAGCACGAACTGCACAGAAAGGACAGGATATCTGTCGTTACAGAGGATAAGCTTTCACGTCAGCCAGATTCCCTCTTTTGTCCACCAGAGGTCACCCTTTTCTCAATTACACCAGTCCAAGCATGATTATTAGAAGTTCTATCTTTAAAAAGTACCAGCACAAACGCGCGCCTCGCGCGGCAGCAGGGGGAGGGGGCCTGCACGATTCCCTTGCGGGAGCGTGCAGCGATGATTGCGACCATATGGCGCCATCATATGGCGCTGCGTGCTCCTGCAACAAAATCGCCAGACGTGCACGTGTTGCCATTGCAAGCAATGCAACGCGTGCACGTTTTTGCCCCCAAAGCTGTGCCAATGGCATTAGGTCTCTCCCCTATGCAGCGCATGCGCTCTGCGTAGGCGAGACCTAAAAAGGGATTGTTGGAATGCTTGAATTAATCTCAGTCACTAGTAATTACTTGAGTCCGTATCACAGTACATCATTATTTTGCATACCATTCCACATCAATTTGGACCCAGCAATTTGCCAATTAGTCTTGACACTGCTCCAGGTGGAACAGTCAAGCCTGAACTGCCAGGCCAGGTCCTCCCTAAAGGGGAACACAAGCAACCCAAGACCGCTTTCCCCCTTAGTATAGCTCATCAGTTGGTTATAGTTTTGCTCCACTGGCACAGTGTGCATAGAACCCACATCTGGGCATAGCCGCCCCACCAAGGGTGTTGCACTGAAGTATACAAAAAAAGTGATGAATGTAATGCTTGAAATATTTTCAGCCACTTGCATTTACTTGACACTGCATCAAAGTTCACTGTTATTTTGCACACCATGCTACCTCAATTTGGACATAGCTATATGATAATAAGCTCAAATAGCATCAGTCCAATACAAACTGCCATGCCAGGTCCTCCCTGAAATGGAACACAAGCAACCCAAGACCAGTTCCCCCTGTTATTGGAGGTCATGAGTCGGGTGTAGCTTGGCTTCAGTGGCACAATGTGCATGAGACCCAGTCTGGGCATACCTGTCCACGGTAGGGCATAGTAGTGAAGTATTCAAAAGTGTGTTGGATGAATACTTGAATTAATCTCAACCACCAGTAAGTACACAGGCCGCATCCCAGTACATTGTTACTTTGCACAACATGCTACCTGTTCCCAGACATATTCAAATCAGTCTCAACCCTGCTCCAGTAGGGACAGTCTAGCCAAAACTGCAAGGCCAGGTTCTCCTTGAACCAGAACACAAGCAACCCAAGACCAGTTTTCCCCTTAATAGGGCTCATCAGTAAGCGATGGCTTGGTTCGAGTGACGCAGTGTGCACAGGACCCAGTCTGGACATACCCGTACCACCTAGGGTGTCGCATTGAGGTACACAAAAGTGATCAGTGGAATCCTTGAATTAATCTCAGCCATTGGTAATTACTTGGGCCAGCCTCCTGGTCCATTGTTATTTTCTACACTTCATGTTATAGCTGGAGGCCCAGGTGCAAAGGTACAGTCTGGAAGTGTACAGTTAGTGCACCCCAGAAGGCAACCTTTGGAAGGGACCCCTATGGATCCTCTGGACATGACCCTACAGGCAGGTGCTGATTGCAAAGCGGGGTGTTGCGAAGCAGGCACGTACACGGTTGTGTTGAAAAACTTGCTTTAATCTCGACTTGTACCAATAAAGCACAAGAGAGCCAAATACTCCCACCTCTTCCCCGCTCCGTTTCCAAGTCAGCTGTGGCCTCGGAGTATTCCGCAGCTCGGAAGGTGCACGAGCATGGAGACCCAGGAGCGTACTAGCTGGCAGCAGTACACCAACATAACACGGGGCATGGGGGTCTCTGTTCCTTTTTGAATGGCAAGCCAAGATGCCACCTGCATAGTAAAAGATGGCCTGGCTCTTTCAGAAAGCTGGGCTACCTTTCACCAGCGCACTCAGGGCTGTTTGCTGCACAGACTAGCGCAGTGCGCCCTGTACATAATAAGGCCGGGGAGCCATATCATCTTAACGCTTTTTGCGCTACTTGGTCAAAAAAGGGGCTCGCGCATATCTTTTTCCTGTCTTTAGTCCGTTTATTAACTTGAAAACCTGCTAGTTTGTGAATATATTTTACTCATTTGCTCAATTGGCAACATCTAGCCAATAACAAATGGAAAAACTTTAATCACACAGAATATGATAAAAGTTTTTAAATAGTTAGAAAAAGATTCCTGTCAAACAACTTATAACATACGTGCAGTATTTCTGAGTAGGCTGTCACCAAGTTATATAAGCTGGAAGACATCCTGGATAGTCCTTCGATTAAAAGATAACACCCAAACTGTTGACCTTGAAAGGATGGAATGCTGAGTCTACCTTGCCGAATCGACCTTGTCAGCATTTGAACATGTAAACTTCAGATTACTGCGTATATAGTTAAGTGTGCAGCTCACTGAGCCATTCTGCCGGCTACTCATGAATAAATAGATTCAGCTCGTTTTATCAGGCTCAATATTAGGTCCACACTGGGGGCCATATTATCAAGAAGGGGTGATAACATTATCAAAAACCAAAGGAAATGATGGACGGAGTGTTGAACATTGCAAGCACTCACCCCCAGTCAACTGATCTGGGTTTAATCCATCACCGTTCTTTAGCCCACTCTGCCACCCCAGTTCAGACATGGCCATATGCAAATCAGTCTGACCCTGTGCCTCATGGGAACAGTCCAGCCCGAACTGCCAAGCCATGTCTTCCCTGGACCGGAAACAAGCTTCCTAGGACCGGTTTCTGGCATTTCAGCCGTCTTCAGCCAGGCTTGCTTGAATCCAGTGGCAAAGTGAGCAATGTTCAACACTCCGTCCATCATTTCCTTTGGTTTTTGCTTTGTTCGCCATAAATTGGCAGGGTATGCTCAGACGTGAGTCCCTTGCTCACTTTGCCACTGGATTCAAGCAAGCCTGGCTGAAGAAGGCTGAAATGCCAGAAACCGGTCCTAGGAAGCTTGTTTCCGGTCCAGGGAAGACATGGCTTGGCAGTTCGGGCTGGACTGTTCCCATGAGGCACAGGGTCAGACTGATTTGCATATGGCCATGTCTGAACTGGGGTGGCAGAGTGGGCTAAAGAACGGTGATGGATTAAACCCAGATCAGTCGACTGGGGGTGAGTGCTTGCAATGTTCAACACTCCGTCCATCATTTCCTTTGGTTTTTGCTTTGTTCGCCATAAATTGGCAGGGTATGCTCAGACGTGAGTCCCTTGCTCACTTTGCCACTGGATTCAAGCAAGCCTGGCTGAAGACGGCTGAAATGCCAGAAACCGGTCCTAGGAAGCTTGTTTCCGGTCCAGGGAAGACATGGCTTGGCAGTTCGGGCTGGACTGTTCCCATGAGGCACAGGGTCAGACTGATTTACATATGGCCATGTCTGAACTGGGGTGGCAGAGTGGGCTAAAGAACGGTGATGGATTAAACCCAGATCAGTTGACTGGGGGTGAGTGCTTGCAATGTTCAACACTCCGTCCATCATTTCCTTTGGTTTTTGCTTTGTTCGCCATAAGTTGGCAGGGTATGCTCAGACGTGAGTCCCTTGCTCACTTTGCCACTGGATTCAAGCAAGCCTGGCTGAAGACGGCTGAAATGCCAGAAACCGGTCCTAGGAAGCTTGTTTCCGGTCCAGGGAAGACATGGCTTGGCAGTTCGGGCTGGACTGTTCCCATGAGGCACAGGGTCAGACTGATTTGCATATGGCCATGTCTGAACTGGGGTGGCAGAGTGGGCTAAAGAACGGTGATGGATTAAACCCAGCTCAGTTGACTGGGGGTGAGTGCTTGCAATGTTCAACACTCCGTCCATCATTTCCTTTGGTTTTTGCTGTGAAAACATTATCGCCGCTTTAGCGGCAGGAAACTGCAGCTAAAGAGGCGATAAGGGGCTTGATAGTATGCCCTAGAGAATTCGAATAGAAGCTCAGGTTCTGGTGGGAAGGACAGCAAACCTGGGCTTCTATTGGAATTCTTTAGGGCATTTTATCAAGCCCCTTATCGCCTCTTTAGGGGCAGTTTCCTGTCACTAAAGCGGCGATAATGTTGCCCCCGTTCTTGATAATATGGCCCTAAGTATTTTGAGCAGTAGTATATTCCGATACTCTCCTTTCAATCGGCATATTAGATTTCCCTAACGCCACTCTAATTTGAATTGCGATGTGTGTTTTAAAGGACGTTATGGATTTTGCAAATATCTAGGTCTGCCCATTTCGCTTCCGTTTATTGGTTACACTGAAACACTGTTTGAGGTAGCGAGTAAGATGATCAACATAATGTGCTATTTTAACATACTGTTGGAGGGCCACATAAAAAAAATGCAGTCAAGAAGTAAGCTAATTTGAATATTTCTTTTATTTTTATTTTTATATACAAAATTATTTATTAAAAATATTTTATAGACATGTATATTGTACCATCAGTGCAAACAAATATATTAAAAAACATTGTGTTTTAAATTTTCACAAACATCTATTACTACAAAATACTAAAGATTACAACCTAGTTCATATGCAATTAATATTCAAACTACCTATATGTACAGAATTGGTGGAGAGAAAGATGCCCTGTGCATCTATGTTGCTACACCTAAAGAAATACCAATTTTGCTGAGTTCAATCGAAACTGTCAATTTAATTGATCATAAAGCAAAGTAGATGGCCTTTTTAGAAGCAGATCAAAGTATGACTTAGTGCAAGACTTTGAACAATAATTAAAATTAGCAAGGGTGCACTCTGAACATAGGCAAACATCATACAAATACCAGTTTGTTTTACTCACTTTACTTCCATAGTACATGATGGTCAAGTATGCTTACAGGCTGCTAAACACAGGGTGATTCGTCCTGCCCTCTAACCAAACTTCATTCCAGGCAGGCATTTCCAGAGGAAATGAGTCAAGCTGCAATTTGTGGTAGATATTGACAAATGCTCCGACAGGTCACGAGGATAATCTTTGTTGGAATTACTAGAGTGTTGCCTGGAAATGTAAATCTATTTTTAATGCATTATTTAAGCATGCTGAGCACTGCATGTCACCATGCAATGGAAATGTACGCTTCATGGCGTTTGCCCATAGAAACCCTATGCCGTTTGATAAGGATTGTTTTGTAAAACGTCCTCAAAGAAAATTCTGAAGTTGTTCTTAATGTAAGATGAAATCTAGGACCATATTTATCAATATTCACATAACGCAGCCTGAGGTCTTGCTTTGCTGTGTGAAAGGGAGAGGGCAGTAATGCACCATATTTATCAAGATCTGGTGCATTCCTGCTTTCTGTCTGCGGTGATGCAAAGACTACTGCCTCGGGCAAATGCAGGCAGCCTTGTACCATGGTACAAGATTGCCTGCGTTATAGGCAGGATTGTTTTGTGCAGGAAGGGGCACCCTCCTTCACAAAAACAATCCTTTGAGGCTTTTTCCTCTTTTTACTTATGCTGCATAATGCAGTCCAAGTAGAAAGAGAAATTAATGTGGATAAATAAAGATATTTCTCATAGTATTCTGTCGCATTCCCAGGTCTACCATTATTGGCAAAACTGGTAATGCTACCGAATCAATGGGTGGATGCATGGGAACACCCTCTCTCCACCCAAGGAACACCTGCCTGGGGCAGAGTAATGCAAGGCAGTGTCTTACCCTACCTCCCATTACTCCAGATTTACTAATCAATGCAGGGCCATGCAAGGTGGCCTTGTGTGGCTTAGTAAATCTTATCTAGGTTTTTTTGTTGAACTTCTGTTACCTTGTGTGGTGAAAGGGCGATGCAAACTTTGAGAAATATGGCCCTTAGTGTCTATTTAGAAGATTCTTATAGTTTTGTGAGCAGCAATAGATCTTAAGATTTTGAAAAAGTATATTTTTGATAGGTGTTTAACTGTTTAATCTTCTGTCAGTTTTTCTATGCAAGCACACATCTCAGGTTAAAAATTCTTGCAAGATATTAGGGGGCACAGGTGCACCTAGAAAACTTCTTCCCAAGAGACATTTTCTCCTCTAACCAGTCTCCTTGTCAGCACCTTCCTTCCTGCCATCAGGGTGGCACTACTAGAAGACGTTTGTGAGCCTGTATCCATTGTGAACATTAGTTTAGAACTTGTGTTGCACTTCGTTGTTCAGTCACAGATTTTACAAATCCCATTGGGAATCAGATGCGTTTCAAATACAAGTCCAGGGTTTTCTTATCAGCTCCTAATGCATTATGGTACTTGCATGCCTTACCCGAGACTGGAAGCTGGAGAGGTGCCTTTGGTGAATCTTATTATTTTCTGAACACTGTCTTACCATTTGCGGCATGTTCTTGTGCTCCGTTGCATGAATTCCTGCCAAGTTCTGAAACAAGATCCAATCCTTGTTTTACTTTGGTGTTTCATTACGCCCACTGGTTGCTTCCTAGAACCTCAGTGCACCCCTTCAGGCAGAGAGCTAAAGGAGGGATGTTAACTGTTCTCACCTGAATTGTGATGCAGCAATTCACACCTGTTATGAGTTGCTATCACCCTGTCTGGCCACAGGAGGGTTTAAGACTAGCTTCTGCATTCAGAAATTATGCTTCAACTGCCATTACTGGGAGCTCTTTCTGTTTTTTCACCAGTTGCTTGCACTGCTGAAACTTTCAAATCCTGAGAGTAGTCCTGTATCCTGTTACTGATGTTTGCAGTGACCTGCTTTTCTCTGTCTGCCCTGTGCAGCAATGCACTTTATGTGTTTTCCTTGCTTCACAGTCTCACCTTTCTTTCTGCCTTTCCTTTCTATCTTGTATCCTAAATCCTGTGTTTTCCCAGTGGGCTGTATGACCACTTTTGAATAGGGAATCACATTTAAACTTTCAAAGACGTGAGAAACTAAATTATGACATTTAGGAGAGGAAAATAATAAAAGTGCAGCAACTACACATTCAAGAAAATATGACAAGATCAGAGTATTTTAGTTACTGCTTCATAAAAGCATGCAGAAAAAGATGTAGCCTAGGTAACATCATTTTAGCAAATAATTTAGACTATGATTTATTAATTGAAAGTGCTATTTATTGTGTGAGTGGTGAACTGTTGCGTTATGGAGTTGATCTCTATCATTTTTTATTTTCATTCACATGTGTGTACAACTAATGAAAATTAGTTAATTATCAAGGTTTAACCTGAATATGATGAAAATGTGTATTTTATGTGGAAACGTATGCACCGAAATGACAAAAGAAAAAAAGGTGTTACCCACTTCTAAATTAATGATGTATTTGTGAATCTTTCAGAGAATGTATCTTACACATCTACTAATGTCATACACCTAAAATTAGTTTTGAATACTCTGATTTATAATATATTTCCGTGTTAGTACTTTCAAATTAATAATACATCATACTGACACATATTATTTGTAGTACATAAGAAAAAGTCACAGTGGAAAATATTCACAATACATCAAGAAACAACACATGATCTAAAGTAGACAAAGTTAGACAACATCAAATAGCTCATTCAACAAATGATTGTAATTTAATGAATATCACATGGATTGATAATAAATCAAAAATCTAAAGTATAATAAATGTAACATTTATGTATTTGTAAGAAACAGGTGCACACAATGTGAAGTGACAGGTGCGCGATAGGGATAAGTGCAGGTGATGTGCAGAGGGAAGGCCGTGCATATAAATACATCAACAAGCAGTGATGACGACCTATCCTGCCAGTTTTATGGCAAACACAAAAATGAAGAATCATAACAGAAGGATGCAGATATATATTCAATGTCATCTATGTTTGACGCAAAGAAAAGGAAGAAACAATGTCAACGTTTCGACCCCTATGAGAGCCAGCAGACTTTGCGTCTTGAAAGTAGGGTCTTCATCAGGACCAAGGTAGGGGGAGGTGGCACCAGTAACAGCGAGAAAGACTTCCAACTGGGATGACAGATGTGGGCCTTGAAGGCTCTCACGGTTTGAACAGGTATTCGTGGTGGGTGAGCCAAGGTTTGTCATTTACCTGTGGTCAGAGGTAGCGAAGATATCCATAATAGGTGAGCAAAGGTTGATTAGAAACCTATAGCTTGAGGTTGCCTCGATACATCTGAAGACCCTACTTTCAAGGTGCAAAGTCCCTTGACGAAAGAAGGGTTGAGATGGGCATAAAGCCCAAGCATAATGGTGGCAGCAATT
Source organism: Triturus cristatus (assembly GCF_964204655.1). Classification (NCBI taxonomy): domain Eukaryota; kingdom Metazoa; phylum Chordata; class Amphibia; order Caudata; family Salamandridae; genus Triturus; species Triturus cristatus. Next base: position 255,379,517 of record NC_140593.1, on the reverse strand, counting down.
TAAATAGGGTAATAGAGGACACTGATGACCCTAAGATCCCAAAAGGATTGTCTCAAATTTTAGTGATGGTGATGACATTGGTAAATGGTTTGCAGCCTTTGTCAGGGCCTGCAAAATGAGAAGGATAGGTCACCAGCTCTAAGGCTCTTTCTTGTGGGGGCTGTTCTTAGTCAAAGGCAGAGAATGAGGATATGGCTGAGTCCTACAAGAACATGAAATAAACTCTAATAAAGAGGTTTGGACTCATCACAAAACCATACAGATTAAAATTTAGGGACAGCCATAAAGATCAAAACCAGAAATGGGTGGATTTTGTAGAATCCTGAGTCAAGGCGCTAGAAGGCTGATAAAAGGCAATAAAGTAAACACATATGGACTATATATTTTGATTATGAAAGAGCACATGTAAACCAATTGTACCTCAGCCAAGTCGGACCAGAATCTGGTAGATTCAGAGCTTTCTAGCCCTAGAGAGATGGGCAAGAAGGGTAATGAGTGGGTTAGGTCAAGTGCACCCGGCAAAACCCAGGAGAGTGATCTCAAGAAGGGGAGCGTTAGGCCCACGAAAGGGAGAGGAGGGAGGTGGTAAGCCCACCAAAGAGACTCCCTCCTAACCCCAAAATCCTAAAATGGAGGAGACACAGACCCACCTCAACCCTGGAGAGCAGAGTAAGGGGGAACCAGGGTCAAAACAACTCTTATATGAAAGGCTGTGCTTTGACAGCAAATTGGCAGGGCTCTACAGAGGGAGTGCAGCCTGCCCCAAAAGGAAGGATAGCACTTGGCTGGCCAGTGTAGCATTTGGGGAGGACAACACAGATGAGGAAGTCCTCATAACTTTTAACTGGGAGAATGTTTAAGATGGTAAGCTGGTGATCCCTGAGGGAGGTAGTAAGCACTTCCACTCAATTCAGTAAATAGGATCCCCACCACTGCCTGGAGGGACACAGGGGCCAGCCATACCATAGTGGAAGCAAGGAGAGTAAGGGTAGTCCCAAGGGAGGTCACAACCAGACCTGTGGGCTCATTGTCCCTAGAGGGATGGGATACCTTTAGCTGGTATAGACTTGTTGTCAGTTCTGACCTCCCTAGATTTCATCCTGGACAATGACCTTCCAGATGTTGGTCTGAACCTAGAAAGAGCTCCCAACCCAAGGATCTTGGAGGTCCTGTTCCTAATGTTAGGAGATTTAGGCCTCAACAGAATGGAAAGAAAGTAAAAGTTATGAAAGGAAGGCTACTCTTAGCAAGAAACCCAGGAGGCCAGGGACAGTCTATCCCAGTAAGGGAGAACCCAAACGTTGGCACTGGCAAGGCCACTCTTGACCCCCAAGAAGTCCTGAGGAGTCAGGCAACTGCTCAGAACCAGGGTGTCACCACTGAACTGACGGAGGGAGGAGTGGAAGGAGGATGCCTTCCAAATGAGGTGATAGCCCCTTACTCTGGATAGCTAGGGAGGCTCCAAGAACCTGCAGTTGTCCCTAAGGCAGCCCTATCAATTTGTCAATGGACAGCTCAGGGTATGGGCAGGCCAATACCAGCTGTCAGTGCCCTCTGTTGGATGCTAGCCTTCATGGCAGCACTGTACTTGCCAGAAGTAAATTAGACCCCCTGACCATGTTGGTCATGTTGGAGTTGTTCAAGTGCTCTGTCGGTCAGCTAGGTGTTGCCCTAGCTAAGGTAGAGCTAACAGAGGTGGGCATCTCACTACACAAAGCAAAAGAGGAGACGGGTAAAAACACAGCTTTAATTAAGGTCCAATTTAAATTGGGTCCTGTTACAGTTTGTAAGAAAACATGTTTTCTGCTGGCTTCCCCCCACTTTTTGCCACCATTTGGACTACTAGCTGCTGGCGTTCAACTTTGGAAGTGCCCCGGAGACTGCTAACCAGACCCCCTTACCAGTGCTGTCTCCCTAAATCCAATGCATGTGAATGGTTAACCCCAAATGACTAGAACTTTAGCCCCCTTATAAGTCCTTGATATGTGATCCTAGTGGTATCCAGGATCCAGGGCAAGGTAGTTAAAGGGGTCACCAGTGCCTGACCCACTGATTGTGCCACTCTGAGTGACCCAAGTAAACAGCTGACAGCAGTCGTGGCATTTCAGACTGCATGATCAGTGCAAACTGCTAAAACTTGACTTTGCCCTCACCAGGAGTAACAAAGCACTATCTCTGATATATGCCAGTCTCCTCTAGGATCAGGGTGCATTTTACTAAAGGTGTGGACATATAAGTGCAAGATTATGTGTTCCTATAGCAGGCTCTTTCCATTAAGGGCTACTATAAGTGATCAAGGGGCCATAGGTCCTATAGCAGGCTCTTTCCATTAAGGGCTACTATAAGTGATCAAGGGGCCATAGGATAGCAGGAGCTAGAACATGGGCACCGCAAATTTGTCAGCTCATTACGGCCCCCCTGAAATATGTCATGTTTGGTATTAAACAACTAGTCTCATCAAACCTGACAATATTCCCATGTCGTATTTGATGTGAAATGCACCCAGGTGGCCACCTTAGAGGTTACCTACATAGTTACCCCTGCTATCCTGTGCCCTGGCTGACAGCCTTCAGCTGCTGCTACCAGGACAGGAATCTGATCCCTACCAGGAGGTGTGAACACTCCCAGGAGTCAGTAACAAAGGCCTGCCTGGGAAGGAGGTGGCACCTGCTTCCCTGACAGGATGGCTAGTGAAGTGGCACTTCAAGGTGGTGAGTTCCAAAGCTTACACACCGCCTCTGAAATACAACCAGGCTGCCTTCCAAAGGAGGAAACAGCCAAACCACTGCCACCAGGGATATTTGCTTCTGGGCAAGTGGGAAAATAGGTAGTCAGGAGGTGTACACCCTCAGAAAACTAGCCATAACCCTAGGGTGGGCTACCTGGTCTGTACAGCTAAGGACGGTGTCTGCCATTTTTAAAAGTGGCAAAATAGAGGGTTCTGTGTAGAAAAGGTGGTGACCCCCCCAGATGTGGTGAATTTAGGGACAGATTAGTTGATGGAGATAGTAGTCCAATGGCTACTTGCAACCACACTCCTAATGCCTTGAAATCTATGATTTAAGGGGCACCCCTGGTACCAAAACCTGAGACCTGATTCAACTTGCAATTAAGGCCAAAGAAGAGAGAAATGTCTGCGCCTTTAGGCCCTGCACAAAGCAAAGGCATTATACCCTGTACCTGTGCCTACCACCCTCAACTGCACGACTGTTACTCATCCCCGAACAGAGACCAGTTCCAAACGATAGAGGAACCCCTCTGAGAGCTGAAGGCAACTGCAGAATTCACTTGGATTGGAGGCACTAGTCTCCTGCATTCTGCAGGTTTAAAGCATGCTCCCAGAATCAAAGAATCACTGGCCATTGGGCCTGTCAAGGCAACGCCCAAACATAAATGATCTAGTGTATTGTAGTCCTAAACTCCAGCCAGTTTCAGGTAGTTACCATTTTCTCCAGGACGTTGTAGAAACTCCAAGCTGAGCTTGCCCCTGCCAAGGCTTGTTGGTGGCTAGTCCGGCTACCACTACCTTTGTTTGATGCTGTGCCTCGAGGGAACCCCACAGCATCTTCAACTCACCACATTAGTGGCCCTGTTGTTGAGTGTTTGCATCTGTTTCCTCACCAGCATTGTCTAAGTGGTAAATCCCAGAAACCTGTGGCCCTTGCTTCAGCACCAGGGTCCGTTAGGACATCTGTACACCCGGAGCCTAAGAGCCAGGTAAAATTCAACTGAATATCATGGCCTGCTCCTACGACCCACATCACCTTAACCCTCAGTGTTTTCCACTGGGCTCAAACTGCAAGTGACCAATTGTCACTAGTGTGTTTCTTCATTAACCGCAACATTAATCTTTTGTGGTAGTGAATTGCACTGATTTATTTCTCCTTGTAAAATCCATAACTCCGGCTATTATCATCCGATTGTGATTATTTTGGTGTCTACATTTATATAAAAGTCGGCTTTATTTTTACAACTTAGGGCACCATTAGGATGGCGGGTGGACTTTGACCGCCTGCCATCCTATCGTAGAATGGGACCGCCCACAATTGGTGCGGAGGTCCCGTTGGTGACATTAGGATGTGCCCACCACACTGGCGGGCGCATCCTGCATACTTGACATTGTGGCGGGCGGTGCTCTCAGCACCGCCCGCCGCAATGTCAAGAAGGCATGTTGTGCTGTTCCATGCACAACGTGGCAGGCACCGCGCGGTGCCATCCATGTTGTGCATGGAACTGCAGGGTACTGGTACCCCCCATGTGCACCCTCCCCAGAATCCCTGGGGGCCCGCTATGGGCCCTCAATGGTGAGAACCGCCTGCCTTTCCATGGCAGCGTTGCACCCGCACTTATACTAATATGGATGGCGGTGTCTCCCAGACACCGCCACCATGTTAACAGCTTTTCCGCCCGGTAGGCAATCGGGCGGATTGCCTACCGGTGGAAAACCGGCAGACAGTCTTTCCGTCCGCCGGGGTCCTCCCCGCCATGCTAATGTGGCGGGGGGGATATTGCTATGCGGGCGGTGGTTTTTGGCGGGTGGATCGCCACCGCCATATGGGCGGTGGCGATCTGTCCGCTATCCTAATGACCCTCTTAGTGTTAGATTTCTTTCAAGGCATGTTAATTACTTATCATCCAAGTTGGTAGTCTGACATGGTGAACGCATGTTCCTCTCATGAAGCCTGGCTGCATTGTGCCAATCTTCCAGGACTGAGCTCAAGATGTATTAGTATGAATCCAAGGAAACTATTTTGGGGTATTGTAAGAGTATTGCATAGTGAAGCCTAACCAGCCTCACCCAATAATAATACACTTCCCTACAGTATGCCAATCATTACAAATTCCTATATATAGATACCCACACAGGAAACAGGCATGTGCGATGTGTGTCTTTATGTAGTGAACGCATTACACATAGGTATGTCAGGTGATTGCTTGTTTGTGCTTGTTTTCACTTGGTATTAGGATTTGGTGCCTATCCAGATCATGTTACTTTGTAGCTCTCTATTTGCACAAAAACGCATGGTTACCTGTGCTGTTCTCCATCAGACATGACCCTTTTGGTAGATTTACAGAGTATAGGTTTGGGGCCGTACAAGAGTCACCTTTCAGCCGAGACTTTGAGAGGGAAAGTTAATTTTTGCTGGTTTCGCTCTTTTGAGTTGCACTAGGACGTGTGCAAGCCTTTAGGAATCCTGAGCCTATGAGTTTGTGGGGTGGCACCACTAGGTAAGGAAAATGCTCACTAGCCCAATGGCAGCTTCATGAATCTAGGGGCAAGGAGTGGAACTGAGAGACACTTATGTTGTGGCTACCTGGGTCACAAGCTTTACAGCCACACAATATCCCGGCTAGTGGCCATGGAATATAGTACATTTAGTGAGAACGTCATGTGGTTTTCACTCGGCAATAAAAAAACATGAAATAAATGAAAACTAGCACAAATCCATTCTGTTATGTGTGGTTTATTGGTTTACACTTTACATGGAATATTGCAATAGTTGGGACCCAAGGGGGACATTAAGTTATAAAGACATTGGAATTTAATTTCTCCCTTAACATGCACTACAGTGGACATTTTAAGAGGGAGCTAGCTTAATTAATATAATTTTACTTTGAAAGAATCAGAAGCCCCTGCATTAATCAATCGTGTTAGCTTGCATAAATTATGGACACAGATTGGTACATTGTCAATAGGCAAGGTCTGAGATAAGGAAGGGATAAGGATATAATGTAGCGATTTCACACTGTTAAATAGGTGCCCTTGGAGTCTATGGCTTCCATTCCCTCCCCCAGGGTGACCTTGTTTATTCTTAAGCGCCATATGTCTTGGCATGAACCAGCACCGGTGGAGACAGCCAGAGCTGCTCTATGAAGAGTATAGAAACTTAGAAGAAAGCGAGGATGTGGAAGAAATTCACCTGGAGTTAATCATGTATTTTTACTAGAATGGGACAAGGGGATTGTCTGTCGCCTGAGGGAGTCTCTCTTCCTCAAAAAATAATCGTCCGTGAACCTCAGAGTGGCAAAAACACACATTCATTTAGCCAATCTACTTTTAAAAACTGTTACATTTGTGTATGCATGCTATCTACTATTGTTTATTTAAATAAATCAGAGATACGTCACTTTTAAAGTCGGTTTATTGGTTCTTGCGGTTTTTCTACATTTACATGTGCTCTAATCTTTCTCTACGGATGGATTACGCTGTGTTTAACCACACCGTGCATTCCATAGTATTAACATCCCTGAAACCGGAGTGGCCTGTTGTTCAAGTTTCCAGAGGCTTTGCCAATGGTGTGCCTAATGGCGACATTGAACAGTGCTGTCTGGGCAGCAGCATGCGTTTACAGCGCACTCTTTTTATTTTAACAGGGCTATTATGAAAGGAAACACTTGAGAACAGATGGAGTCATTTCCCTTTACAGACAGGTTGTTTAGCCGAAACTGCAGTCTCCTCTTAGTTTCAAGTGAAAACTTGTACAAGCTGCAGAGGACCATGGGAAATGTAGTTCCTTATTTCCCTTGCACAGGTATTTTAGTTGTTGTCGGACTTGAAATCCCAAGTAGCATTGCAGAAAGGTGTGTTGCGGCATGCCACGGGCAGAAAGGTGTGCCAAAGATAAACTCGCTCTGCTTGACTGTGCAGTCAACTTCCTATTGCTTCAAGAAGGCAGGGACAGCGGAGAGCCAGGATGCGAATTACAGAGATGCCCTAACGTGTTTGCTTCGTGACTGAACCTGTTTCACAATCGTAAGTTTGTTTGAAATATTTTTGTATTGCTGTGATACTTTTAAATACGATTCGGGTTCTTGCTTTAAAGTAAACACAAAGTTATCTAAAAGGTGGAATATACGCATTATTCTGATAGTATTTTCTTCCTGTTGAGTAACTGCTGCAGCAGGATGTGTTTGTGTGGCTTTCGGCCATTTCAGGTAATCTCACGGATTTCCACCGCGCGCCTCGTGTACCTGTCGTAAACTCCCGCGCACATCGCCTTTCTAAGCACTGCAAGGACACATTGCCGAACAGTGTTTATGCTGCAAAGGTTGTAGGGGTTAGTGAAGACGTGCAGGGTGGTTTTGCATGTGCATTACCTATAGTTGGCTCCTGAACTTCGGAGGATCACAATCGGGAAATCTACGTTGAATAACACATTGTGGTACTTGTGATATGTCCAGCTGTGGTGTAAGGGAAACAATCAGTCATGGAGTTTTCCACTCCGCCTTTCATCCATGTGAGGTGAATAGATGAGTACCATTGAGTTGGGTTACAATAACCATCTGTTCTTCAGCGTCTTGAGACCCCTTGGCGATAAGTGCGCTTTACAAATACAAGTGTTATGGTCACTTTAAGTTATTCTGAAAGAAAATATGACATCTGAAATTTTGTAGATTCGTGAATGAAAAGCACTGGTCGCATCAGCAGCGCTTATTGCTACTTAAAATAAATTTTGTCTGACGTGTATTTGTTAATGCTTTTAACACAATTGTTTAAGCATTGTTACAATCAATGAGTATGTATTCATTTTGAAGGTGAAAAGCATCTTTGTTTTAATAATGGACACGCCCATAAGTTTTTATTACTAAAACAAGTGAATTATAATTGTACAAATAGAAATATACCAAATAAAATAACTTGCAAGTAGGCAAATCAGTGTATATATAGGTGAACAAATAGAACTTATGACAATGGGATATAGCTGCCATAGGGCTGAATGGAAAAAGTGTACCATTTTCCAGCCCTTGCTTTTTAGATGCCTGTGCTTTACCTGCTAAGATGTGGCGGCAAGACCAGCTTTAACCATTTTGGGGAAGTAGGCACAACCTATTGGTCCTTGCAACCTTAGTGTTCATCCAGCGGTGGACCAACCTCTCACCATTTTGTGGACTCTGAGAATGAAGGCAGTTAGCATTGGTCAAATAAATCTAATTAACAGTGTAACACATTTGGCGGCACAAGAAGGACTAGAAATCAAAGAATAAAGTTAAGAAGTTTTATTACAAGTTAACAGTCAGATTAATGAATATGAATCTCAGTACCGTGCTGTAGAGATACAGGATAACAACTGGATAGCCAAACCTCCAAAAGAAGTTCAGGCGCATCAGCATGAGACCTGCAAGGAGTTCAGTTACAGCAATACAAAGAATTATCAGCCGAATCTGATGCTCAGAGAAGAGTCTCCGTTCCTCTCTCCCAAACATGAGTAACATCTAAAGTCATCTAATTTAGGGTCTAAACTACCAAGGGGGATTAAGTATAAAAAGGGCTCAAAAAGTTGTGAAAATGCAGAAAAAAGGGAAATAATATGTGGAAAGCTGTCAGCATTTCAGAACCTCTGTCAAGAGTCTTGTTTGGGATAGGAAAATAAGTGTTAGCTTAAACCACACAGCATAGAGTCAAAGGGAAAGCATAAATGTCTTTAACTTTCAAAGTCCAAAGGGAAATAGGACAGCATCAACCTATGAGAAGACCAGTGAATACCGCAGGAATCTTCTGAGTAACACCTCTTGTTCACATCATCGGGGGCTCCATTGTCCTTTCTTTTCTTATGTTGTGAGCTGCAACGTTAGCAAGTTCTCCCAGACTAGTCCTGTGAATGATATCGACCTTGGAAAATTGCAACTCCTCAATACATTACTGAGTAGGGACTGTCGGTTAACCCCGGCTCTTTATGCTATTTCACAAGGCACTCTTATTGGGCTCGCTATCACTAATATGGTGTTACGTCTATTCTGAAACTTACAAACCATACGAACGCACCTGCAAGATAAAAGACATGCAAGCAGAAATGGAAAAGCAGTATTTTATGAAGAAAGAAATACAGGGTTCCTCATGTCAAGCTTAAATGTATTATTCAATTGTGCACATTTAATACGTGTGATATGAACACATATAGCTACGAACAAATGAAAGATGTTGGAACATAAATTCAAAATTAGATTCATGTTGCAGTTTAAGTAAGAGCAATGTAAGTAGGAATAAGAGTATAAATGTGAATGCAAACTACATTATAAATTCTTTCTAGTTTCTGATGTAATACATTTTAATAGTGTAAGGATGATCTTATCCAATCTCAAAAGACTACATTTCATTTCATTAAGGTTAAGGCACACAGTGTATATGTATCTCTAGTTCTACAGTGAATGCACTTCAGTACTGAGTTCAAGTGCAACACTTACATTAATAACGTTGGGACACACTGAGTAGGTAGTGCTAAGTGCATGTTTATATTGCGTATTTGTGACCTGTAAGGTGGAGCCTAAATTACGCTGCAACGCTATCAACATAGATTTCATCTTGGAACAGTAAAACAATAATAAAATATATATAAAGCAATTCCAAGATGACTCCTATGTTTAGAATCACTTGCCGAGTGGAAAATAAAAACTGACAAAGCATCTGAAAAACGTTGGCCTCTGTAAATAATTCAACACTTTGTTTCTACACCATATATTTCAAAAATGTTTTAGTCAGAGTCCACCCCCCCACACCTGGCAGCTTCTAGACTGTTAAAAAGTATCTCATAAATTCCACTGGAGAATGTAGTCCTGAATAATTATGGAGGAGAAACTACACCCTCAACCAGGCAATAGAAAAATTGTGAGAAAGAAATGTTTCAGTGGAGAAATATGATTACGAATGGATGAACATTTCCATTCATAAGAAGCCAATGTTTCAAAGAGACTGACCCAAAGAATTAATAGAACACAACATGTTTGCCATGAATAGCGCATGCATCATTCTCATCACACCTAAAAATAAGTCTTGGTAAACAAACACAAAAGCACAAAAGGGGAGGGGGTTCTTATGTGTCGGGAGATGATGCCAATGGAGTGTTCGTAAAATCTGATAATGCGAGTAAGGCGGTGCAAAAAGGTGAGGGAGAACGCCCTAAGCCCTCCAATATAGACCCTAGGGTCAAAACATGATTAAAGCAAGCCTATGCACACGCTAGTAGTTCAATTCTTAATAAGATGTTTGTCAAACCTCTTCGCAAATTAAATGAATAAATATATCACACAAATGAGATCAAAACAATGTAGTCATGATTTCCTTGTCTCCTTTAATCTGAAAATTGCCCAGCTAACACTTGCTTCATCTGGGGATGTACCCCACAACTTCTTCAGGGCTTATGGCAACTGTGACAATTGATGGACTCCTCTCCACCGGTTGTAATTCCGTCCCGGCGGGTATGTAGATAAAATGTAACCGTCTATAATGATGTCCTTGTAGTGAAAGCAGTTCCTTAAGTAAACAAGCATTTGCAATGCAATAGGTCCCTCATTTACGAGAGTTTAAGCTATTGACATTGTAAATGACTGCCTTTTATTTCTGTTTTAAAAACTAAAACAACAATAAAAGGCATTGTCATTTACAATGTCAAAAGCTCAAACTTGCGTATATGCGAGATCTATTGCATTGCAATGATTGTTCACAGTAGGCGTCAGCCATTGTTGTGTTAAAGGATAAGGTGTGGCATAACGGCCAGAGCTGCCAAATTTGGAGCTTGGGGACCGGGTTCGAGCCTCGGCTCAACATCCTGTGATTCTGGACAAGTCACTGAATCTCCCCGCGCCTAACAAAAATGAATGTGTCCTTGTGTAATGTAACTGGTGCTTATGTTAAGCGCTCCAATACATTCGGGTTGCAAAAAAAAAAAAAAAAAGTAACGAATTTCCAGCTCTAAGAAAAATCCCTCTTGGGCAGAAGGGTATGCATAGCATATCATTTAGAAGCATATAGAGTCAACAACACGTGCCAAGCACATTAGATGTTATGATACATTTTTGAGAGTCTGCCAAAGCAGCTGAACGTCATTCATTGATTGTTTTGTGTACCTGTTTTGCAAAAGACATAAAGGGCTTTTTTTATTTGGAACTGTTTCTCTGCAGAAACACACAAACCTTCTTTTACATTTATGAAGTGCAGCAGCTGATAAAGATGGCCCCCTCGCCTATTGTGTCGCTGTGCGTAGTATTGAAAATAATTGCTCTGAAACTCTGAATTAGTATATGAGCTGCAGGTAGCACAGCTCGCAAGCAATCAGAGCTGTGCACCTGTGTCTGAATGTAATCACACTGGCTACAGCACTTGACATGTCATGAGCTAATTGACAAAGTTTCCAAGAAAGTGCAAGATTTGTCAGTTCATCATGAGGTGCAGAAAGCAAAAATTGGAAAATAATTGGTAACCACAGCTCAATATTTCCGAGTTGTGTTGAATGAAGCTCATGCAGTAGTTTGTTTTAGTTTTTGTAGCTGGTCTGATTTTGATCATAACAGGCGCACAGCTCCCTTCTGCCTGTGAGTGCTGTGGTCATGATGACATGGCCTCGCATTCAACACCTTATCTTGTTTGCCTTTTTAACACATGGTACACGTGTCCCTGCCTATCCTTACTCTGTGTGTTTCTTGCACGCTTTAGTGGCCGTGACGTCTTTAAAAGAGTTCTGATGTCGAAACTCAGCACTTAGCCAGCTGGACTAGGGCACTCGCAGTCAGCAAGTCTTTATTTGTTTATAAATCGAACAAGAGCGACCCCCAGTGAGCACTAGTTCAAAGACCTGCTGGTTATGAGAGGCACCGGCGAAGTGAGGGATGGCGAGTTAGGAAGCAGTGAGACCAGCATTCCATGCACAGTGCAACACCGACAGCTGAATATTACACTTCATTATAAAGTCTAGAGCTTCTCTTCCTGCTGCTGGGCTACGTCCCCCGGGTATGTGTAAAGCAGGAGCTGTTCCCCGGGAGTCCCCCTCGCATGGCGCTGCCTCCCTGCTGCTGCCGCTGAGGAGCTCAGGCTGGTAAAAATAAATAAATAAAGTGAAAGCGCCAGAAGTCATATACCAGACAATAAAGTGCCGCGGTTTGTTAAAGTGAAAGCGCCGTGGAAATGTAATAAGTCACATACCGGAGAATGAAGCGCAGCTGCCATTGTCCCGATTAGTGTCTGTATAAAATATTGCTGAACCACCATAGATATCCCACCATGTCATGCCTCAAGTACCCGATCTAGTCCAGATGGGCGAGCTGAAAAAGAGACAGGGAGGGAACAAACAAACCTCACTTCAAATAGAAAGCGACCGTCTACCATAAAGGATGTCGCTCGCCAATAAAAAGGATGGGCGGAGCTTCCACTCCACTTCCAAAATCTCCTCGCTGCGCTGCAACGCTAGGCGAGACCTAAAAACACAACCCCATACATCACGTCCAAATTTAAGGCAAGTATTACAGAAGGCTTCAGGGTCGAATTGGAACCTCGGAGCATTTTTACCACGGACAGCGCACTTGCTGGGAAATACTCGCACTCGGAGTGCTGATGGACACGTAATGTAATACTAGCCTTCATTTGCAAAAATTGTAATAATATCATCAAGGGTCCTACAATCTCCCACACTAGAAATGGCAACACCATTAAACTAAAAGTGGCCACCAGCCGTGACACAAAGAATGTTCTATATTTACTGAAATGCCCTTGCGGCAAAGTATACGTGGGAAAAACCGAAAGAGAAATTAAAACGAGAGTTAATGAACATAAGAGCAACACCAGAACCCAAAATATGAAGTCTTTGGTGGCTAGTCATTTTGTTGAACAAGGGCACAATATCAGCCAGCTAAAGTTTTTAATTTTGGAAGTCGTGGAAATGAGAGAAGGCTTCGACAACAATAATCGTTTGTTACAGCGAGAAAACCTTTGGATCAAGCACCTGGATGCTTTGAAATGACATTGCCTCAATAATCATATTGAATTTCTTTGCTATTTATGAGATACTGTCATAACTGTTTGATAACTGCGACTGTTTTTTGTTTTTAGAGTATTTTCTTTATGAGTTCCTCCTTAGTTTTGATTTTCTATGCATATTTATATTCCTCAACTGTTATGATCCTTGATAGGTGTTGGATAAACGTTGCTTATAATGGACACTGACAAATTATTGTTTGACACTTAATATGTTCCAATTGACATTGTACTTCCCATTAATTGCTTTGCAGGTTGCATGTTTCAAGATTGCCACCGCAGTTTAGTTGGGTATGGTTGTCCTTTTACACAGGAGAGAGGTAGAGATCACGCTTAGATCATTACACTGGAATTCGTTGGATAAACATTATCCATAATGGGAACTAACAAATCGTTGTTTAATATACAACACGCGGAAATTTTAATCGTACACTCCGTTTATTGTGCTGTAGGTTGTTTGTTTCAAGATGGCCACTGTAGTTTAGTTGTGCAGGTTTGTTCTTTTACACTGTTTAGACTTTTTTTTTCCTGTTTTAAACGGATGCGAGGAAATAGTCAGAGACCACATTTGTGAGTACCACACTTGGAGACAGTCTGTAAATCGACTTCCTTGAGTGGATTGACACTTTATCTATGCTGTTTTTTATGCTTGTAATTTGGGGCTAATGCACACAGTTTTCTATCCCTATCAGATACGACATAGAACATTGTTTAACAACACGTTCGGTGGTTAACCTTGCTGGCGGGAGTTTACGCGCCGCACAACAAGCCGAATTTGAATACTTGGTTTCGCTCGCATGTACACAGGCACACCTTCACTGTAAGGTCATGAGGTGATCCGTTTCTACAGCCAGTAAACACGAGGTGATATATATTTGCACATAAGGTTGAGATGGTTTGACACTATGCACTTAATTTCTCATAACATACTGGTTAGACACTCATTCTCCAGTTGTCTAATGTCATTCATCATACTCTAAAATGCTGCGTAGGGCCACCCACATTGGTTATTTATTCACTTACATTCACCTGGTTGCTATGATTAACTCATTGGGACATAACCTTTTTTATTTTGAATTAGTTCATATGAGTATGCAGAATGGTTTCCTCATAGAAAGTTTTTTTTGTAGTGATATTCCCTATCAAAGGGCATTACTCCCGAAATGCATCCGGATGGAATGGATTCTTGAGATTGAATGTCTTAATACACATGTTGAAATGTTAACACACCACTGCTGACACTCGGAACAAAGGGTTCCATGAAGCAGTAAAATGCAATAAACATATTGGACATCTATTTTGCCTCAACTTTAGTGATTTAAACGAAACATAAAGTCAGAACAAACCTACGCGTTGGGTATATCGCAGAGTCTAGGGGGACAGACCCTATCCAGGGTATGCTATTTTGATTCTTTCTGTTCCTGCAACTGTCGTCAGTGTATCAAAGTGCCTGGGATGGGTGGTATTCACTATATCTTGCTGCCACTAGTCTACCATATCTTATTTAGAATGCCATGTGTTAGTTTGTCTATATGTGGGAGTGTATTGAGTTTATTTCCAATAGATTAACCTGATTGTCCGCGACAGAATATTACCTTTGCAGTAGTGTAACTGAGAGCTCCCTTAGTAGATACATGTAAAACCAGTTTTTTCAGATTGAATACTTTATTTTTCAAGTGCTATTTTTAGGTACTCAAATGAGTTCCATATGTGGTTTCTATGATTATGTAGGCTTCGATTGCTCATGTACATTGTAGTGAACTAGTTACATTCACTGTAGATCAGCTTCTGCCCTTCTTCTTCTTAGATTCTTCATATAAAAAGTAGGGGCACAACTGCTGCTATGTGATTCCATACTCCATTTCCCTAGTCAACTTTAGTCTACAGTATTTTACTGACTTCTTTTTTTAACCAGAATCTACTGGAACAGACTTTCTCACAACTCTGACCAACTTTGGTCATACCATAATCCTCCCAACAAAAAAAAAAACAACTTTCTGGAGGTTTTCTCATGTGCAACTTCATACAAACTAGCACAGTACCATATCAGACGTTAGCATCTTCCTGTCTTTGGAATGCCTCTATTTTCACTTAGATTATTTCTGTGAGCATCTGTGGATTTTTACCTTACACATCTTCCAGCTCAGTGCAAGACTGGCTTCCCTCAATTCAAAACTAGTGTACTGTTTGGCAAACCTAGTATTCACTAGGGTTTACTTCTTCTCGTATATTTCTAACATGATACCCTTTTTTTTTGCTAAACTCAAACAATATATTGTCTTCCTATTCTCCTTGCAGGAAACAGTCAAGAGGTCTCTTTATATCTACAAAACAATGTGCATGCCAACATCCAATTCATCAGTAATATCAAAATATTTCAGTACTCGCTAAGTGGGTATTTTGTGACCTTGAGTTCAAAAGAAAATCCACTTTAAAGAGTTTAAGCCCTATGAAACTGAGCAATATTTACACAGGCTCTATTGAAGAAGCTATTTTAGACACTCCAGTGCTATTTCCTAAATGAATCCTTGTAGTCATGAAAACAAAAATCCTGCTAGCTCTTAACAAACTAATCCCCTTGCTCCGCAAGACGCATTACAATTCAGACAGCCAGGAGGTCAGTAGTTAATTCAACCAAGAGATTTGCAAGAGGATACAGAAAGAATGTCCCTCAACATTAATTGGACCAAGTCAAATGAGCCAACATAGCGAAAAAAGCAGACATCCAAATTCTGACCACCTATGCTGGGAATCCACCAATAAAAATGTTGGTAATATGCAAGAGACCAGTATTATATCAAAGAGATTAGCTGAGGTATTCCCTTTACAAACCACTGTACGCAACTTTATAAACTATCTGCATGATGCAAAATCTCCCACAAACAAATGGTGACATAAATATCACCAAAAAAGGTGCAGGTCATAAATATTGACTGTAGATTTTGTGAAGTCAGAAATATTGACAACAAACGTATAGAAAACCACAATATTGCCTTTAAATAGGTAAGTATACCCAATTCTGACTATTATACACTACACTAACTTTCAAACATGTATACTTACAAAAATTAAATAAAGAAAAATATACACTAGAAAAATATTGCAGGGAATTCGCATTTTCTGAGTGGTCACCCCAGATTTCTTGCCTTTTGCTGAGCCTTATATTTATGCAGGCTTTCTAGCTCTGTGAACTTCACCCATGCTAACCGGTGGTAAAGGTCTTGTGCTTCTCCTCTGAACATGATGAAATTGGTATACTCCGATTTGGCATATGTAACTTACCTATACCTACCTAGTGCATAGTACAAAGTGTTCCCAGGGTTTAAGTTAAATGCTACTATTGGACTGCAGCACATATTGTGCCTTCCACTTGAATAATTATGTAAAACATGGCTCTAGGCCTACCAGTGTAGCCTGGCTGTACAGCAGCATAAAACCTTTCAAAATAAACTCCTTTGACTGGTCATAATCTTCCTGTTTACTATTTATATTTCACCCATATATATACCTTATAGTCCTTATGGCAGGATACATGGTATGTAAAAGTAGGACATGTAGAAATTTGATGTTAGTATGTCCATACTGTGACAGGCCCTCAAAGCTATTTTCACAGGTGTAGCTATTCTGTGTAGAAAACCTTTCTCGGGAAAGGTGCTGGTTAAAAAAAAAAATCAATTTTTTTTTTTAAATGATTACAAATCCAATTCAGTGGAAAAGTTGGATATGTCATGAATATTAAATAAATAAAAACTTTTTGAGTGTTACCTTTTCCTTGTCTGAAGTACCCGCAATCTAATTTGCATTGGCATTCTATATTTTCTCAGCCCGTAATTACCATGTGAATGAGGTGTGAAAAGCCTACCAGTAGTAAATAATAGGCTCACCTGAATGGACAGGGATGACTCCTCGGAACCTCACACTATTCAGGGTGGTAGATGTGAGCATCCACTTTGATATTACAGTGTCAAATCCCAATGGAGTGTGTCACCCTGCTTGAGAGGTCTGCTGGGGGTTACATAAAACAAAGGGGCACCCTTGTAAGGAACAAAACAGGATGGCAACACAGTCCATATGTATCCACTCTTTGGTTGCTGGTGAACCCTGCTTTGTTTTACCAAATGTCTATTGTGGGTACAGTAGCTATTTCAAACTGTATTTTAGTGTTAGATGTGAGAGAGGAGGCCACTGGGATTACTATACTATAATCCCCACACGCACACCCCAGCACCCAGAGCACAAGTTCAGGGTGGCTAAAGATTTTTGCCGTCTTGAAATTGCCCAAAGAGGGTAGTGTTGGCCCTGGGATTATATACCCTATCGGTTAGGCTGTTTCCATGGACTGTTCCACCAACTGGATTGTACTAGGGATAATCTCCAGGCACCCAATTCAGAACACTCTGGGACTTGTGAAAGAATGGAAGGGGACTAGACCTGCTGTCTAAGACCTGAAATAAGCCACAAAGGACTGGACCTCCTTGTCAGTTGTTAGCTAGGCCTGGATGGTACTTGCTAATCCTATGCCTAAAAATTCTCCAGGAAAAACAGACATTGTTGGTGAGCAGATTTGGAGTGTTGGTGGTCCTGTAAAGCACTCCATATAAAAAACTGCTCTCCACCTAAAACCTGGGAACTAGCCAGGGTTTCCTGCTCTTTTTCTGTGGGTGTATGTCTATATAATATATTTTTCCAAGCTGTAACTTCCTTGTCACGCAGTCGCGTCGGGCACAACAAAAGGAGGTTGAGAGGGATCAAGATTGTGGAAAAATAGCAAGGTTTTGTTGTAAATCTCAAACACAAGCATCAAATTAAATAGTAACATAAACATATCACAATACATATTATTTTAAAAAATACCATTATAAAATCTAAGAAAAATAAAACAGTATTGCAATCTTAAAATGATCTATTAAATACCTAACCATTTCTTACATACTTTTCAAATTAGCACATTAAAATATTTTATAATCAATCAAACAATAAATATTTAAAAAACATACTGCCCTACAACAAAATGCAAAAGACCAGCAAGTTAGTTAAAAATACTTAACAGTAACATTATAATTTATAGCACAAAACTCAATGATATCATTAAAAAACTGTATTATATGCAAGTATATTTAACAAACTTTTTGAATGATTTAAAAAAATGATATTCTTACCTTCTATAGTCTTTTGCATGATATTTTGACAGCACCATATTTTTGACACAATATTTGATTCTCACCATATTTTAGCAATATTTTCACAGAGTTCCTATAACGTCCTTTACCAAATAAAACAATTGGATCAGTATTCTTATCAGAATTTCTGTTCCTCTCCAACACATAATTTTCTTTGAAGTATCACTGTTCACTGACATCCTAAAAGTTGACTTGATTTCAGAAACATGTTTAAAACCTATTGTCCTCTTTTTAAAATTACTACATTCTACATGGCATCTGTATTAAAAGTATATTAGCTGAGATGAATTTCTTCTTCTAATGACAAACTTCATGAAGCTGTATTCAACCATTGGAGATGTCCAAGTAACCTCAATCTTTCAAAAGTCTGCTAAATCATTACAAATCCAAATGCAGATGCCAGTATCCTGACTTTCCTGATGCCCATCTCAGGCTTTTTCACAGTGGAAAGGGTGGTTTGAACCCAAAAGATTACCCATCTATAAACCAAAAGTCTGCTTAGCAACTTTCAGCCAGCTTCAGACAGTGACATGGTGATAAGCAACACTACTTCACTTCATTGCTCTTATGGACAAAACCGTATCCGGGCTCTCCTCCTGCAGAGCATCTCAGAAACATTTGACAATATAAACACACCATACTGATACAAAAGTATGCAAAAAATTCATTCTGTTTGTAATCAAATTCTACTTTTATCTCCAAGTCATTGGAAGTAACACACATTGTCTTACATCTTTGACTATGTCCAGATATGTGGCTGTTGCTGCAAATTTTCACTATAAGAAAGTGTGTTATTGATTGTGGTGCATGTGAGTTCACCACAAGGAATAAGTCTAGGAACGTTTCAAGGTAAAACAAGGGGTGGGCGTAACTTGTGTAATTTGCTGTAGCCTATTTACGCAAAATTACAGCACAATTATGTGATATTACCCAGAAGTACATGAGGAATGTAAGAATGCATAGAGCGCTATTTTTTATTAATGCAAGATGCACCCTTGTGTCCAAAATGAACCCCAGGATGCATTTTGCACTAAGACAATAGCGTTAAATTCAACAGAACAGAAACAGCAAGAGCCAGCAGTCGCTTTACCTCTGTTCTGGGCATTTGCGGTATGGTTTTATGCCCAAAATTGCTCTACATTAAGCAAAACAGCCTAATCTTGGAATTTTCTTTAATTCCGCATCACAAGAGTAATGCTAAACTGCCAAATGTACTGCGGTGTAATTAAATATTTGCCAAATAATTTAAACCTGAGCTCAACCCCCAGCTGGCTACGGCACATAGCTGACTGCCTTAACTTAGTAAACTGTGCAAAGTAGTTAGCAGCAACAAAACAATTACAAATTCAAAACACAGGGGGCGTGGTTAGCAGCCGAAGAGTATGGCCGCTGCCTGAAAGTGCTCTCTCATCCCCGCAATATATCCTAAGCCATCTGAACTTAAAAACTGGCTAAAGGAGTGCCAACAGACGTACCCCACAGGTGGTGAAGACTTGACTGAATTCGGAGACTCGGAAGTGAGTTTTCGAGCCCGGAGACAGAGACGACGTCTCTGTAATGGCGGCTTCCTAGACTCCGACGCTGGCGATCGGTGCCCCGTGACAGTGGAGGAGCTACTGCCTTACATTGACCGGCTGACGTGCAGAGTGCTGTCCCTTGGGGGCAAAGGGCTGGGCTGATATGGCGCGGACGCTCGGAAGTGAGCAGGCAACAGACCGAGGCCGGTGAGATGAGCACGTCCGCAGCCGCAACCCCAGACTGGGGCCCTGGCCTGGCGGGCCTGCTGGACCTGGGCGCGACCCGGCTGAGCCTGGCGTAAGATGGAGGCTGCGGTGGGGAAAAGAGGCTAGCCTGGAGGCATAAGGACTGTCCCGAAGCCGCAGGGAGACGAAGTGAGACCGGGCGTTTGGCCCCGCGCGGGGCGTGAGACCTGGCGTTTGGCCCCGCGCGGGGTGTGAGACCCGGAATTAGGCGACTGCTACCTGGAGGTGAGGCGACAGGTGTGCAGCGAAGAGATACACAACCGGTCTGGAGGGCCTGCTAGGCCTAGGGCTGACCTGGCTATGATCGAGAGAAGGCAACAGCGGTTGTGGGCAGAGGAGGGGCCTGACACCACCAGGGGACACCAGTGTGGGCACGGCTGGCTGCGCGTTGGCACCTTTACACGGAGGGAGCATACTGCCTATGTCTACTGGAGGATTGTGTGGCATAGACATTTGGATCTGAGGTGCTTCACCCATGTGTATCCAGCTGCGAGAGGGGCTCGTGGAGTACCAAGTGTATATTGGTTGTGCCTAACCAACACGAAAATAACTTTGACTGGCCAAAAGCGGATGCATCAGCATTTGATGAGTAAATAGCGGCTGAGACGAATACGAACATAAGGCCCTGAAAAGCCGAAGGTCCTGGGGGGCGCAGATGTGAGAGTACCGACACCATTGCTGGCAGTAGTGCCCGTATTCCCGTAGAGGAGTGATTCCTTCGCCCCCTGCTTCCATCGGAGGTGCTAACAATCCTCAAAGGGCAGCGAGATCCACCCGTACACAAGTCGTTGGGAGATACAGTTGGAGCTGTGTGTGCAGTGGCTGGGGCGCGCTGACTGGCCCATCAAAGGAGGGATACGAATGGGCAATTAAAATAGCAGCCCCCAGGCCTTCGACTGGTGCAGAAAGACTGCGCTCGATGGCAGCCTTCTAACAAAACACGGTGATATCTAGGAAGCATAAGTGAGGCAGTCTCAAGGGAAACCCGACAGGCCGACGGTGAAAGCACTATACTCGCTGGGTAGGTGGCAGGAAATACCCGGGACCGTCCCGGACTTGTCCATAAACCCCCGAGACGCTACAGTGCACATAAGGTAACGGGCAGAGGACCTCAGACGACAGAGGGACACGGTTGGAGGAGAGATCTCCCCTGTTGTACTTGAACTCATGTATGCAACGAAGTGGCAGCAGCTCCAGGGGGGACGCATTGGAGCACTGCTACACTTGTTAAATGGCAGACAGTAAACCCCAGTGTTGACCCAGCTTTCCACCTGATACATGTGCTGTCGGCCCGTATACATGGCGACTGGAGGAATGGGTCCAAAGGCTAACGCTCAGGAGCAACTAGCCAAATTTGCCTGGTCTAAGGCGGGAGACAAAAGTGAATTGCCACAGATGGAGAAAGATGGGGTAACACTCTGCCCCGAAACAGGGAACGGAGCCCACCCTACATGATGTTATGGCAGCGATTAATGGAGGGCGTACCTCACTGGACTCAGTTACGGTGGACGTTTCCCTCATCAGGGCGGACTTCCGGAAGATGGACGAGAAAGTTAAAGAGTTCAAGATAGTCACCAGCGCTCTGCAAGCAGATATGTCAGAGCTACAAACACAGATGGTCGAATTGCAAAAGAAACAGGAGCGGATGGCACAACAGCTTGATGACTACAAAGGCTGCCCGCGCCGTAACAATATCCACATCTTAGGGGTACCAGAAAGGGCCGAAGGGCCGGCGGCGGATTTGTTTGTGGAGGAACTCATCACCAAGCATCTCAAACCCAAGACTTTGTCCAGTTACTTCTCTATTGAAAGGGCTCACAGGGTGCCAGGGGGCAGGCCAAAATCTGGGGCGCCCCCGAGGCCCCTTATCGCCCGAGTGTTCAACTACCGGGACAGAGACATCATCCTGCAGACTGCGAGATTCAGTCCCCGACTGAGAATAGAGAATAATGAGGTGGCCTTCTTTCCAGATTTTACGGCCAAGGTCCAAGCCCAACGTCGCAGCTTTCAGGCAGTGAAGAGAGAACTGCGGGACCGGGAGATAAAATATGTAATGTTGTTTCCAGCAAAACTGAGAGTCGAATTGGACAGTAAAACATGTTTTTTTGAGTCACCTGAGGAAGTGTGGGACTGGATGGAGGGGTGGAGCCAAGTGGGAAGCCAGATAAAGAGAGCGAACCGGTAGGTCGAGCCAGCACAGAGGTGGCCGTACAGAAATTACAGGCAGTGGCTCTGCTGAGGGAGATGGTCTGGTGAAGGAGCTGGAATAACGACCCCTTGAGGACATCATCGAGGGCTGATGCCCAGGTGAAAGGGGAGGGAGAGATGAGGTTCCTGATAATCCTTTATGCAAGACACTGCATTTAGGACCTGGTTACTGGGCTATGACATGTGGGACTAAATGATGTGGCTTAAGCCGGGACTAGAACATCCACAAATAGTGGATGGCTAAACGATTGTGATATGTACGTGCAGGGATGGGAGTTGCCTAACACCGTGCATCTGCAGCATTTCAGGGAGGGAGAGAGGCACTCTGCCATGTTTGGGAGTGGGTAGTTCTAAATCCACGGGCAGGGGGGCAGGGAGGGTTTGGATGCCGGGGGTGGGAAGGGTAGAGGGAGGTGTTCAGTTGTTCATTGTTTTATTGGTATGCACTGTAGTTCTATGATCCTTCTGCGCCGAGCGGCCATGCCGAAGAGTAGATACACACAGATGAGTTGGCTATTACAAGCTTCTTCTCCGGTCGAACTGATCCGTACCTTTAGGAGTTGTGTTAAGGAAAGCTATGTGGGGGAATAGAGATGGAGAACTTTCTGCCCTAACCTGGAACGTCAATGGTATGGGTGACAAGATTAAGTGGGGTAGAGTGCAACATCTACAGCAACATTCCCCGGACGTAGTTCTGTTGCAAGAAATGCACCTTGTGGGACAGAAGACAAAGGCCCTCACCAGGTGGGGGTACAAACTCCTGGTTCATGCAGATTATACCACTGGTTCGAGGGGGATGGCAATCCTGGTAAAGAAAAGCATACCCCTTATTGTTCACAAAACCTGGACCGACCCAGCGGGCAGGTTTGCAGGAGCAGAGGCTCAGTGGGAAGGTAGGGACATTAACATAGTATCAGTTTATCTACCTCCCGCTCTGGATAAGGCAGCAATGGCGGACCTTGGACGTAAGCTGACAGGACTTCTAGAAGGCCCATTGATTATGGGAGGAGACTATAATATGACATTAGATGACATGACTGACCGACACCCACCGAGATCATGAACAAACTTGACTGGGCTAATGGCTGAATTTACGAAGGCACTGGACCTTACTGATGTTGGTCGAGCGCTCCAACCCACGGACAAATCATTCACATACTTTTCCAATGTGCACCAAAGTTTATCCGGTATTGATTATTTCCTTGCGCAATCATCCTCGATAGGGAGTTTCGCCCAGTTCTGAGTTTTGCCTAGAGGCAAATCGGATCACTCCCCAGTTTGGGTAGGCTACACACACTGGGAGCGGCAGGCACGCACGACTATCATCCTGAACCCATGGCTCCTATCCATACCTGACATAAGGGAGGAACTCCGTACGCAAGCAAAGCACTATTTCACAGAAAACGTGGGCTCTGTGGACTCCGCGCAAACAATTTGGGAAGCCTACAAGGTACTTTTGAAAGGGCAAGCTATATCTTTAAAGACTGGATACGTCACCAAGAAACAAGAGCTTCTGGTTCAGGTAGAGACGGACCTCCTTGAACGGGAACGGAAGTATGCACACGATCCCTCGGCCGACACTAGTCATAGACTCTTAATGAAGCAAGATGAATATCGGATTAAAACTAGGGAACACATGATGGCTAACTATCGCAGCACCCAGCACCGAATTTATGAAATGGGAGATAGGACTGGCAGGACTCTAGCGTGGTTGGAAAGGTGAGAACAGGGAAGATGGTGGGTACACAAACTGCAAGGCCAGGGGGTGAAAGTGTGACACATCCTCAGGCGATAGCAGAGGAATTTGCAAACCACCTGAAACAGGTGTACTCCCCCTCTACCTGATATGCGGCTGACGAATCACGTCAGCTCCTCCGAGACAGCAACGTGCCGGTGCTCTCAGACATGGAGAGAGACATTCTAGATGAGGATCTGTCTAATGAGGAGATTAGTAAAGCCATAGGACAGATTAAATCAGAGAAGGCGATGGGGCCTACCGGCATACCAGTAGAGTTTCTAAAAGCTACTGCCTCTCACACTGTGCCACATTTACGTGCCATGTACGAGGAAAGCCTGGAGTTGGGTACGCTACCAGTGGATCAAAGATTGGCTACCATCGTCGTTATTCATAAGCCAGGGAAACCAGCGGATAGTTGTGGCTCTTATAGGCCAATCTCGCTGCTTAATGTGGAAGCGAAGATATTGGCAAAAGTCCTGGCTAATAGGCTGGTGACGGTCATCGCTTCACTGATCCATCCGGATCAATCAGGATTTATCCCAGGAAGAAATACGGCCCTTAATATACGACGCCTACACAATGTGCTGGCCCAATGGGAATATAATGAAGAGGACACGGCGGTGTTGTCTCTCGATGCTTCAATGGCATTCGACTCAGTAGAATGGCAGTATCTGTTCGCAGTCCTGTAAAAGGTAGGATTAGAGCCTAAATTTATAGCCTGGGTGAAGCTACTGTACACTGATATGTTGGGGCAAGTAAAGGTCAACAGCTACACGTCCCAGACATTTAAGTTAAAAAGAGGTACCAGAGAGGGGTGTCCATTGTCCCCGCTGATATTCTCTCTCCTGTTGGAACTCCTAGCAGCATGGGTGCGCCAAGATGTTATGGTGCGGGGGTAGCGATGGGCAGATGATGTGGAGGATTGTATATCCCTGTATGCCGATGATGTACTGTTATATCTAGCTTCCCCGCTCAAGTCTATACGTGTAGTTCTCCGCATCTTCACGAACTTTGGGAAATACTCTGGCTATGCGATTAATTGGCATAAGTCCGTGTTGTTCATGCTGCGGGCCAGCTCCCCCGATTTCCTGTTAACTGCACCATGGAGTTGGCGGAGGAAGGGTTTCGATATTTGGGGGTCATTGTCACATCGAATCCGGTTCTTTTTTTATAGCTCCAATTTAGCTCCCCCACTGGCTAGACTACGTGCCGACGTGAAGCACTGGAGGTCCCTGCCTCTTTCACTTTTGGGTCGAGCTGCCCTCTTTAAAATGTTAACTCTCCACCGTTTTCCATACATTCTCCATAATTGCCCGCACAGGGTCCCGGACTCCTATTTTAAAGCAGTAGAGGGTGAAATTTGCACGTTATTGTGGGATGGAAAGTCCCCCAGGGTGGCTATGAAGAAACTAACTAAAGGCTGGTACGATGGAGGTATAGCACTACCTGACCTGCAACTTTATTATTGGGCGGCGCAGCTGGTGACTGTTAATCGTTAGGGGTGGGCGGAATTTGCGTAGTCGCGCTATGAAAAGCTCTGCGAAATGGTAAAAAATCTCCGCGAGCATGCAAAAGTTCCACGAACACGCGGAATTGCTTGTTCCGCCCATTCGCGATGCTTTTTTCCTGTTCGCGAACGCTCTTTGCATGCTCGGGGAGAAATATCTTGTGAACATGCATTTTGAAAGCGCGATCAAGCAAAGATTCCGCGAAGTCGGGGATGGCGGAATTTTTGGCAATTCCGCGTTCTCCGCAGAACGCGAAATTACCCAAATTCCGCAAATTCCGCGAGCAGGATGGAATTTACCACCCAGGCCTATTAATCATTGGCTATATCACCCCCCTGATGACCCGGCTTACGCTCTCGATAGGTATCAAATGATTGCTCCGGGTACCTGGGGGCCCTATATTCCAGTGACAGGAAGAATAAAAAGAAATTTTTGGGTCCCACCCAACATACGCTAGAAATATGGCACATAGCAAATTCCCGTCTGGGGTGGACAGGTGTCCTTTCTAGAGCAACCCCGTTCTGGTATACACAAAAGCTGGGCATGCTGTGCTATCAGCCTGGGTTCGAGAAATGGGACCTCATAGATATCTCAGCAGTAAAAGACCTGGTTAAAAAGGGTTTGATACTTACATTTGGAGACTTACAGAGCCACTATCACCTGGCCCAGGGAGAAGTATACAGATATTTGCAAATAAGGCGCGCAATTCAGGCTGGATGGGCCCCTCCTCTCCAAAGCGATATCTCTCTCATATAAAAAGTTGAGTAATCATCTGCCAGATGCCTTTTCAAAGCTTAGAGAGCGATGGCAAGATGACCTAGGACCGATAAGTGATGAGGATTGGCAATTGGCTCTCATGTCCCCCAGGGAGGCGGCTATTACACTTAAATTTAGGCTTATACAGCTGAGGATACTTCACCGGTCATTCATGACAGGGAAAACCTTGGCGAAAATAGGGTCTAGACTTGATGACCTTTGTTTGAGAGGGTGCGGACAGCAAGCCACCTTCTACCATACTCTATGGAGCTGCCCCGCCATACGTATTTTCTGGGAGGGTGCTTCGGATCATATGCAGACGGCCTTGGGAAAAGAGTTAGTATTGACACCACAATTGGGACTGCTGAACATATGGGATGCGTCTGACCTCACCGAAGTCGAACAGCAATTCACAACACTGGGGTACACGTTGCTCAAACGGGAACTGGCGAGAGGGTGGGGGGGAGCGAACCCGCCATCCACTTCCTTCTGGGCAAAGGAGCTAGACAGGTGCATGGTGGCGGAGGCGGAAGTCTTCGTAGCTAGGGGATGCCCCAAAAAATGGGATCGGAAGTGGTCAAGGTGGAATGAGTATCGTGGTGATATTTGTGTGTCCCCTATGGTAGAACTGGAAATGCGCAGGAATGCAGAGAGGGATGGAAATGGTTGATATACACCCAATTCACTGTATGCACATGTACTGCACTGAATAACTTGATAAATGTGGTCTAACTATTTCTGTTTGGCTGTTGCTAAAACCGATAAACATATTTGCAAAAAAAAAAACACAATTGGAGTCCCCTTCAAGCAAAATAAAGGAATCCTGCCATGGGGCTCAATGCCTCACGGTCATCATATAAACCGATCAAACTGGCAGGATCAGACTGTCAAAGCAATATTTGTTTTTTCCTGGCAATAGCACCATTTAAAAAATAACAAATAGAGATGCAAAATGTAGGGGAATTTAAGCTTCGCTAGTAAAACAAGGTCTCTGTGCATATTCTAATAGCACAAGCTAGGATTAAAGGAATTAAAAACATTTTGGAGAATACCAAGTAGAACTTACAGTAAAAAGTAAAATGAAACAAACTCTGGGGTGAAGACTCGTCATAAGGACAGATTAAAACCTTAATGGGATAGAGCTGGCCGAAAGGAAAACCCAAAATGCCACTCTGAATCTGGTTAAAAGGACGCTGTCCCAGGTGGCATCCACCCAAGACCGATATGTCTCTATATTGGAGGTGGTCTGCAGAGGCCCATATATCCTCACTGAGGTTTTGGCTAATTCCTCTGTGTCTCCAAGTCGCATGTCCCTGGTAAAAAATGTTTTTTTGGGTTTTTTTTACCAAGGTAATGTCATCCTTGATAAAAGCAGCAGTAAAAGAAAAGAGTTCTGGTCTCCCCAAGATAGACAGTTCCAGCTTAACATATTGTAGCCAGGGTATGGCCAGGCCTCTGTCGCAGGCTAGGCAGTCTGAAATCATGGGATCAAATGTGAAAAGAGGTGCGGAACTGGTGTAAAACTGGACCAGGGATGTCCTCAGTCTGAGTTTAATTATGGACTCCCCGCCCAGAATGAAAAGAAGGTCAAAACCTAGACCTGTGGATAGAGGTATGGAAAAGTATAATGAATCACCTACCCCTCCACTCTGCAAACAAACGTCGACATGTTTCAGCTCAAAAATAATTAATTTAATTCTTACCCCGGCTTTCTTCGGGACTTCACGACTTGCAACTACTCTCCCACCAGAGAAATTATACTATACACCGCACTGACCTCACTGAGGACATCAGGAGGGAGATAACATATATGGTTGAAGAGGCAGTGAACAACAAATGGATCTCTACAAAAGAAGGTAGTTTCTTGTGCCAAGGAGAACCAGTCACACCTTACTTTCTACTAATCTGTTTAATGCTTCTTCTTTCTGTGCTGTTCTGATTCTGTGCCATATTTGTCCTCTTATGCCTTAAGTTTTATATTCTCTATTATTATGAGAAGAAAAGGTTGTATATTTTTGTATATATTTACTTTGTGTGTGGCACAGGAAAAACTTCAGGGTAGGTTTTGTCTCTAATGAGACCACCTCCATACATAGTCGACTGTAAGACCCAGAGTGAGTATACAACTTCTCATTTTACTTCATCTCTTCCACTTAATTTTACATGCCATGACAAAAACACAAGGTCACAGTAAACTCTTAAACTGGGTCAAAGGTCTCACTCGCGCTCCCCCGCAGCAGCCACCATTAAGTAGGGGAGGGGGTGGGACAATCAGCTGGGAGGGGGGAACGAGCATAGGCAGGGAGTAGGGGCCGCAGGGGCAGCAGTGGCGTGAAGAGAGAAGCAGCGGTAAGGATGACAGTGGGGAAACGAAGGAAATACCAAGCAGGGACAATAAAATACCAAGTACAATGGGGGCAAGATAAAAAGTACAATGGGGGCAAGATGAGAACCAGCAGTTACCAACAATACTAGTAGGCGCTTACACAGCGGGCACAGACGGAGCAGGCGGCGGCCTCGAACCCCTCATGGGAGGGGGCTGGGGCTCCGCAGCAGAGTCAATGGCGCAGAGCAGCGAGGGAAGAGCAGGCCAGTGACCTGGGTCAGAGGTTCGATGATTCTCATACTTATCCAACCATCACCAGTTGGTTCATATGGTCCTAGAACACTCACCTGCTAAACAACGGCACACACGTTGATTTATGAGATCAGCCCATTGGGCACTGCTTTATTTCCCTAAAGGCCAGTCTGACCCTGGCTGAGAGTATGAGAGGAAAAATCGAGTAGCTAATGTTATAGAGTGCCTCAGGGGATCTAACTTGCCATGACAAAACCCATAAAAGCACGCCATGTGCCGGGCCTGTCCTTGGACTGCCAGATTACGACACAAACAGGGCACCAGTTAAATGGTCTTCACTACAGTGCTTCAAAAAAGCATAAAGAACAGATGCACTTTCTTTCTTCATGGGAATGTAAATGACAAGGGTCCAACTGTTATTTATACTCTCTGCCCTTCATAGACACATATTTCTCAATAACACTCTCTTTTAATGTTTTATGGGCAAAATGAACAGTCATCTTTTGGGAAGGAGTCTTCTGCTGGGTCTGTCATCCAATGCTGGATGAAGGGATCTTCATGAGTGGATGCGGGTTATAGTCCGGACCACTAGCAACTATGTGGCAATGAGGACCAAATTATGCAGAGGGGGGTTGACTAAATTATGCACTGACAAAAGACAAATTATGCATCTTAATGTGGCACACTCTTTGACAGTATTATTACACAATGTAATGATTTCAGCACAATATGAAAGTTGAAGCACCGATTTCACCCCATGGGAACCAATGTAAAACACGAGTCAAGCAATCAGCAACTGAAAGGAGGCCAATACCCGTTGCCACTGTGAGGCACCAGGTGTGTCACTTTTAGCAAATTTTATTCCATGAGCTTGAAACAAAATGTTTTTGTTGAAGTATGCAAATTATACAGCATTTCTTAGAATATGTTCCAGGTGCAGTAAATGTATCAATAATTATGCACTTCGTCTACAGCCTTCTAGTAATGTACAAATAATTATTGCAAAGGTCTCGCTCCACCTACCTTTCACCTGTACTCTGTTATTATTTGAGACCGTATGTGGTATGGGTTACAAACGACTGATGGTGATGTTATTTAGCCATGGGATTGCTTTCACAGATCAGGATTCTGATTTATCAAATAATGCATTTGCTTCATTTTTATGCAAGCTTAAATGTCGCCAGCAAAGTGCTAGAGGTGAAACTTCCCCCATGATGCCTTAATAGAACATCTCCATAAAGTAGACAACAACACACTCTGACTGAGTGGATTCTGCAAAATGGGCAAGGGAGAGTCCGGACTTTCTAAGGGTTGGCCAATCCGATATGTCAAGTCTATCTCGCAAAACTTGTAAATATTTTAAGCTAATGAGCTTTACTCACTGATGTGTGGCAGCTTTGCCTATGTTCATGGCTGCACATTGTCAGAGGTGCGATGTACTGTGAAATATATTTTTCCAGCTGGATTTTTAGTTATATAATGGAGAGACCCTTATTCAGATGATAGTCATATCAGTCATGTATCCATCCAGCCATCCATCTATGCACAGACTAACCAATTAATTATCTGTGCATTCAGCAACCCCTTTCCATCCATTCAAACCCTCTCATTCATCCAGGCTTTCACCCATTCTTTCTAACAACCCCTGTAAAATAGCCCTAAATGTTAATTTTCCGATGCTTGTTTGTTTGTTAGCCTCCTGCTTTGTCCTCCTCCTTGTAAGTGCGTTGTATAGAAACAACAAACATAATATAAATATTCACCAATAAAAATGTCCAGAAAGCATTTTTCAAATTTCATTTTTTTCTTCGTAAATCAAATCATTAGTAGATAGTGTGTTAAGCACAAACAGTCTGATAATTTCATAATAACTATTGAATTGGAGATCACTTTCTTAATGATTTTTTAGGTGTTCTTCCTGCTGTCCATAGGGTGACTTTGTAGCAAAAGGGCTCAACATTGATGCCTCCTAACTAATTAAGGCAAGACATTATATTTCCCATAAATGTCCATAGCTGCTAGGCCAGGGACATCTTTATATCCGGCTAGTCCTGATTTGAAAACCCCTTGAGGATTCCTAATGATGTACAGAACACAATTCTTTAAAGAGAATATGAAGAATCCTAGAAATTGACACTAATTTGTTTGTTTAAATCTGTTATCACTTAATCAAGAACAGGTGGGGAAGACGACATTTCAATTCGAATTACATAGACAATCGCTTATTTATCACTGTTTTAGAAATGCAGCAATTCAGAAGTATTAGTGATGCAGAAAAGCCTTACTTTTCAGTTACACTGGCACGGACATATAAATATGCGACCATAGCCCAAGGTCGATAAATTAATCTCTTCAATATGCAGAAGAGTTTATTAATTGTTCTTGTTAAAAAGTCATCAACTTGCTTTACTAGCAGAATACAATTCCAAGTTCAATCCAGGTATAGAGAGAGGCGGTGGTGGGGGAGGGGAAAGGACAAAGAAATATTACAGAAAGAACTTGACCCAACTGAGGTTTCCGTGGCCCACCCAGCCCCTCCCAATCAATTT
The DNA here is from genome assembly GCF_964204655.1 of Triturus cristatus. Classification (NCBI taxonomy): domain Eukaryota; kingdom Metazoa; phylum Chordata; class Amphibia; order Caudata; family Salamandridae; genus Triturus; species Triturus cristatus. Next base: position 255,348,495 of record NC_140593.1, on the reverse strand, counting down.
AAAGGTATAGACCATACACAATGTACTAAGTAAGTGACTCATTTAACCTTGGTTACTATGTGTTAAATAACTAGAGATTGACACTAATATCTAATATGGACAGACAGCCGTTGGAAATTGGGTTACTGGTTGAGAGGAGTGAATCGCTACTCGAGCAGCAACCACAATCCCTCTCTGGGTGAAACACAAGCAAACCCAAAAGTAACCTGTGTTCAACCCTCTGGTAGTATGGCACTAAGTAGCCAGGCTTAACTTGAAGGTGATGTGAATTTATGCAGCACTTCAAACAGTAATAAAGTGAAAACACAGCATAAGAAAAATACCACACCAATTTGTAAAAATAGAGTAATATGTAATACAATATTTCAGACTAAAATGACAAAAATCCGATCAGTAGAACTGGAGATATGCAGTTTTATAGATTTATGTAAAACAGAGCTTAGAAGCACAAAGTAGCAACTGTGGTTATCTTAACGCACCAGACCAGGACAAAGTCTAAAGTTCAGGCTGACCAAGTTTGAGCACAGAACAGCTACAGAGAAGCTAGGCCAGCTGAACCCAAGTACCTTAAAGCCTGATTTGCCTCTGCCAACTAGCCCTTGGAGTCACTCTGGTGGTCCCGGGTTGAAGATGCAGATCCAGTCCTTTCACTCAGGCAGCAAGCAGTTCTTCTCGCAGAGCAGCACACCCTTCACTTGAGTCTTCGAGGTCTGCTGAAGAGTGGGTCTGAAAGTCCTATTTTCATACATAGTGCTTTCTTTGAAGTAGGAGACGTTTTTAGAGAATTTCCTTTGAAGTTCCTGAAGGTTCTCACCTCCCCTTCCCTGGTTCTAACCTGGCTGCTTGAACAATGTAGTGGTGATAAGCCCTTTGTGTGAAGGCAGAGCACAGCCTACTCCGTTGCAAGTGGGGCTTCGCCCTAATCCGCCACCAGCCCCCATCCTGCCACGTATTTATTTATTTATTTGTTAAGGAGTTTTATATAGCGCTGGCCAGACCCGAGGGTATCGGGGCTTTTTACAACAATCGTACTGTGAGAATCAGACAATAAACCGTATCAAACATATTGGTTCGGAAGTCTCAGCGCGCTATACAACATTTGTCCCGTGGTACCTAGTTGTGTGCCCAATGTCTTGACTTGCACCTCTTTCAGGAAGGGTCGAGCAGGGGTCAGAAGGGAGAAGGAGGTAGAAATCTTATCTTCACAGTGTCAGTGTGTTGCAATGTGCAGGCTTGTGCGCTTTGGCGGAGGCTATCGTGCAAGAGGGGACGATTGAAAAAGAAATCTTTGAGCTGTCTTTTGAATTTTATGAAAGAGGGGATCATTCTGATGTAGACTGGGATGGCGTTCCAGATTTTAGGCGCATTTCCAGTGGAGGACCGGGCAACGGGTTTTTGTTTGCCAACAAATGTAGGTTCAGAAAACAGGAGGGTGAAGGCATAAAGGTTTGGGGATGACCCTTCAGAGAGGGCCAAGTCTAACAACTGTAATTTAAGACGTATCTACAGTTGATATCCCCATGTGATCTCTTAAACATACCCAGTTGAAATACACAAACATATAGACTGCATATTAATAATGAGCTAGTTAAGGAAAAATACACATTGGGTATTCAATGAGGGCAGGTAAAAGGAACCCAAGTAAAAATGTATTGCCTTACAGTCTTTATTAAAGTAATATGAAATAAGATCTGGGTAACCTATTTCTCCAATACTAAGAGCATGGGAGTGCCAGGAACAACTTTTGATACCACTGGGGTATCTGATAAGAAATCGACTTATTCGGAAACCTTTAAACCACTTCTGTGCACAGTCCATTAATATGTGTTGTAAACTTGCCCACTTTATGAAAGGAGTATCTAGCACTGGGCTGCGGGACTTGGTTAACTTGGATATGCTGTTAAAATAGGTTTCCTGTATACTATACATTCCTAGAATATAACTGCTTTAAGTAGGATGAACTTATCATTTTAGAGTATGTCTAAATCCTGGTCTATAGTATGATCGCTAACCCTCTGCAGCTTAATAATGTTGCCATGTGCCCTCATGCAAGCAAGGGCAATGGGCCTCATCAGCTCTCTGGACAATGGACAAACAAAAGCATCCGCCCTCATTATGACTTAATCAAGCTCACGAGCATGAACTAAATCAACCCTTCTGACACTCACACCACTGACAATCATACATTATATTGTATTTGAACAAAAGATTCCGTACAGTGACCAAAAAACCAGTGGTCATAATATATTTAGGGTGGACTGTTGCTATTTGTAACTCAGCACACCCTTAACTTATTGAGCTGAGTGCAGACAGGGACAGTGTGCCCTATTAACGATAATGAGCTGGTAGGTCAGCTGCTAACTGGTGCCTGTCTAGGAGCTTCCCATTAGTGGACAACGGGTCATTTGTTTGAAGCAGCAGGCGCTCCTTTCACAGTGCAGGCAGAACGTGGGCAGCTTTTGAAAGGGGGACCGAGACCTCCCTGCATGCAGGTGCAGTAAGTGACTGCACCATCTGCAGGTGGATGTCTAAGGAATCCATGGGACCTCCATTCTCTCCTTTCAAAGGGTCACCTGCATGAGAGAACTGACTGTGTGGCAGCTCTTATGGCACACAGTCTCTGCATATCTTGTCAGCCTCTTTTCCTCTGCATTTCCATCCATAATAGGGTGTGGGCACTGAAGCAGAGTTTATTACAGAAATTATCTTTTTTTAACTAGTGTGTTTCCCAATTATGTGATTTGACAAGCTTTTTATTATGCACATGTTTTTATTTGTAATTATAAAGGTTTTAATTAACTGTACAATAAAGAAATGTTCTTGATAGGCAAAGTTTATTATAGAGGGGGTTTTGAAAGTGTCGTCAGCCCTTCTGTAATAGCAATGTGCCCTGGGGGTGCAGAAAATGGATACACATGCCAGATGTGCGCCTGTGCACTTTATGTGATACATCCCCTGGTGGTCACCACACAGGTGAAAACACCTGTAATATACATGTGATAGATCCCCCAGTGGTCAACACACTGCTGAAAAAACCTGTATTGCACATAGTAGTGACTTAGTATAGTTGTATTCTTTACACTGAAAATGAGCTTTTTAGGGCGAGTTTAGCGGCAGCGTGCATGCTCTGCTCGCTCTTTAAGACTGCTGTAGTAGAGTATAGGAGAGAAGCCACGCCCACTCTCCTCCCATATTTTTCATTGGCTTGTGTCATTGTCTTTCGTAAATGCTGCCTTCGGATTCGTTAATAGGCTTGTTAGTCCCTCCTTAGGACGGCCTTGTCTTCATTTGTACCCTTCCATGGCAACTGGCCCCTTTACTTTGGCTGTTTCACGGGACCTGGTATTTAGTCTGTAAGCACTATTTATTTTATTGAGTTTCTCTTAGAGCAAGCCGGACATGTGCTCCTTGTGTTTTTTTTAAGCAGCAGGGCCGCCCCGTAACTCAGGCGCCTGCTTTCAATCAATTAACCTGGCATTATCTTGTGTCTGTTTAACCCCCCCCCCGTAAAAAGGATTTAGAAATGATTATCAAATGTGAATTCCAGGTAGCACATAATCCTGTGCTAATGGGCTGAGGCTGACAACAGCACATCTGTGTTACATGTCATCTGTACTAAAGCCACCTGATGGGTTGTTTTCAAAAGCCTGTTTTATTAACAACACCACCAATACCACTACCACAAATACCACCACCAACAATACCACCACTGTCGATACCACCACCACCACCACCATTACCTCCAATACCACTACAACCACCACCATCAATACCACCACCTCCACCAATACCACCACTACCAATGCCACTATAAATACCACCACCACTAACAATACTACCACCACCAGGAACACTATGACCACCAATAACACTGCCAAAGCCAATACCACCACCATCAATACCACCACCTCCACCTCCACCACAACCTCTACCACTACCACCTCCAATACCACCACCACCTCCAATACCACCACCACCACCAATACCACCACCACCACTACCACCAATACCATCACCAATGTTACCACCAATGTCACCAATATTATCGCCACCAATACCACTGCCACCACCAATAACGCCACCACCAATACCACCACCAATGTCACCACCTCCACTACCAATACCACCACCACCACCAATAACACCGTACCAATACCACCACCATTAACACTACCAATACCGCCACCACCAATACCACCACTAATACCATCACCAATACCCCCACTACCACCACCAATATCACCACCACAAATACCACCGTCATCAATACCACCACCTCCACCACAAACTCTGCCATCTCCAATATACCACCACTACCAATACCACCACCGCCAATACCACCACCAATGCCACCAATACCACCAATACCAATAACACCTACACCAATACCACCATCACCACCAATATCGCCACCATCTATACCACTACCACCACCAATACCACCACCACCAATACCACCACCATCAATACCACCACCTTCATCACAACCTCTACCACCACCAATACACCACCAATACCTCCACTACGACCAATACCACCACCACCATCAATACCACCACCTCCACCACAAACTCTGCCATCTCCAATATACCACCACTACCAATACCACCACCGCCAATACCACCACCAATACCACCTACACCAATAACACCTACACCAATACCACCATCACCACCAATATCGCCACCATCTATACCACTACCACCACCACCAATACCACCACCATCAATACCACCACCTCCATCACAACCTCTACCACCACCAATACCTCCACTACGACCAATACCACCACCACCAATGCCACCACCACCAATGCAACCACCAATACCACCACCATCAATACCACCGCCATCAATACCACCACCTCCACCACAACCTCTACCACCACCACTTATACCACCATCATCAATACCACCAACACCAATACCACCACTACCACCCCTTATACCACCACCAATACCACCACCACAGTACCACCACCTCTACTAAAACCTCTACCACCACTAATCCACCACCACCACCAATTCAATACCACCACCAAAACCACCACCACAAATACCACTACCACCAATGTAATACCACCAATACCAATACCATAGCCAATACCAATACACCACTAATACCACCACCACTAATACCATCAATGCCACTACCACCACCAATACCCCCATTAATACCACCACCATGAATACCACCACCAATAACACCAGTAATACCACCACCACCAATACCACCACCAATAATACCACCAGCAATACCAATACCACTACCGCCACCAATACCACCACCACCACCAGTATTGCCACCACAACCAATACCAATATCACCACCACCACCAATGCCACCATCACCAATGCCATCACCACCAATTCCAGTACCACCATGAGTACTACCACCATCAATACAACCACCACCAATACCGCCACCACCAATACAACCACAACACCACCATTACCACCACCACCAATACCACCACCTTAGTGCCTCTCGCTCACTAGTAATAGCAGGGGTACTGTACGAGGCCAGAGCTGCAGCCGAGTCCATTCCTCCCTCTTTCTCTCCCTCCTTGCCTGCCATAAAGCACAGCCCGCCCTGCACCAGGAGGTGAAGCCAGGACCCTACTACAGCTGGGGTGTTTTTTTATTTGGCCAAAGATAGCAATGACCTATTCAATGCCACACTGCACACTCCAATCACGAAGAGGGAGGGATATAGCCCCACCTCCCGCTCTTCCTCCTGAGCCACGACAGTGTAATCACAGAGCGAAAGGAGTTGGAGCACATTGTTAGGGTTTATTGCTCGGATCATATGTAACTCTCACTTCACAGTTTGTGTCCATGTTATTTATAACACTTACACATCTTCTTCACTGCACTATCTATTACTACTTTGAAGACGTTGCAGACTGGTCTATTCCTCTGATATTTACATTCTAACAAGCGGTCAAGAAGGCCCTTTATTGCAATGCAATAGTTCTCACATTTGTGAGAGTTTAAGCTATTAGTATTGTAAATGACAATGCCTTTTATGTTTTAAAACCCAAAACATAAATAAAAGACATTGTCATTTACAATGCCAATAGCTCAAACTCGTGTGAATGTGAGACCTATTGCATTGCAAATACTTGTTTACTAAAGTAGTGATGTAGGCATTGTGGAAAGGGCAATGCCTATTTTAGTAAATAATGGTCAATTCACTTGTGCTCTCTAGTACCATGTAAAGGGACTTTTCATTAACCAAGGCGCCAACTACTAAAATGAAGGGCTATGATAACATAGAAACACCTGACATTCTCCTGCATGCGTACATTGTTTCCCCCCCCCCCCCCCCCAACATTTACAGAATCCTCCAACTTGTGAAAAAAGAAACCAGGTTTTTCTTTGTATTCTGGCATTTGTTATCTTGAATTCATGGTTAAAACAATAAAGCTACACGTCCCAAAATGCAGAGAAAAAACCGGCCAGACTGAGCTACTCACACATAACAACTTAACATGTGGCTGGGATTTGAGATTTCCTAGTAAGTGAATGAGTAATTACATTTTAAGGCATTCTCTACTGCTAGTCAATCACTAGGTACTATGGACAACATAGGGAAGGGGGAGGGTTGATGGTTATTTGGGCAATCGCATAACCTTAGGCCATAACGGGCACTGCCACTAGTCCTGAACTTTTCACATACAAATCATTATTTTCAGTTGTGTTTGTTTAATTAATACAGTAGAATGAAAACAAGATCACAACAGCAGAGTGCATTAGGATACCACACTTCTAGGACCAGAAACGGTGTCCATACTGACATGTTGGGAGGTGATCACCCTAATGGTTATTACAGGGGAAGACAAGATTGCGGTTGAGGGTTACTTTCTCAAGACTGTACCTTAATCGTTCCTGTGGTCAGGGTACATCGTGCTCGCTTGCTCTACTCTGTGCCAAGTGGCCCCATATATGTGTGGCACATTGAACTAACGGGGCCTTGCCAAGATAACAAAATTGTGCATAGTGGGGCTTATAGTTTTACAGTTTAAATACATATTAAAAAATCCCTGCATGCAAAATTCTGTTAAATAAAAAGGCATGGTTGACTGATGCTGTCTTACACAACATAGATACACTAGGTAAAAGTGACCGATAGGGGCGAGGATGTGGTCTCACGGCTAGACTGCCGACTTTGGAGCTGGGAAACCAAGGTGCGAGCCTTGGGGTCGACTCCACATCCTGTGATTATGGGCAAATCAATTAATCTCCCAGTGCCTACCAAAAAAATGATTTGAGTCCTTGTGTAACTTAACTGGTGCTCATGTAAAACGTGCCAATACCTTCCGGTGGAGTTCGCACTATATAAAACCCGGAGGAAAAAAACGTGGCCTGCTGGGATTGTTAAAACCATACCTACACAAACCCATAAGGGGCAACAAAGTCCCAATATGTGGCACATTTTTTTGTAAATAACCAGAAGTGATTCAGTGCCAAGTATGAAGGTAAGTCACCTGGCAGCTATGATAGGTGATAAACAAGTTGTCCTCAATGTTCATCTGGCTGTAATCATTGAATTGCTCTTTGTGTCCTTTACTCAGGGGGCAGGATCGCAAGAGGGCAGTACTGAATGCAGTCCACTTCCTGCAGTGCAAGGGGTGCTCCACCAGTGCCCCACCTGAAGGAAACTCATTTACTTAGAGGGTCAAGATACCTGACTATGAACACAGGGTCATTCAGTTATTCTGCGTCACGCGGGAATGCCTCTTCAAGTCTGGAGTTTTACTTTGATACAGCTTGAAAACCAAGACTGAATGAGCTCCTCACACCATCATAGACCACACCTCCCTCTACCGACCTTCTAATGTTATATTACCTAAGAGAGTTAGACCGAAGCTCTCTGGCAGAACTCCGTCGAGGACTTTGCCTTAGAGTGTCAGAAGTGATCTGAAGGAGTAAATATTGTTCTCACACAAAACAACAAAGCCTCATTCCTCTTACAACATATATTGCAAACTTTCACGCTAGTGTGATGCATATACTGTTTCATCCTTCTAAATGTAAGGTCATTTACTGTCAAATTGTCAATGTCCCTTGCACCGTTTTATTTTTAGAAAATACCATTGCATGAAATCATTGAAATGTATGCCATTCTTAGAAATGTCCAATATTTAATTAGCGAAGTATGTAAAAGCGAGCAATATTAAAGGGCCATCCTCTTAATATTTAAACGCTTGCGACGGGATCTAAGGAGCCGACTTTCAAACTAATTACAAAGGTGTGACTGGCCTTGGACTCCGTGAGCTAAAACAGAGTACTTGGTGGACTATTGCCAGGACCAGTCAGGCTCTAACCTATGACTTGCTAGCATTTTTTCTATGCAGGTCACAACAGCGACTGCGATTCTCAGAACCAGATGTGTGCCACGTACAGTATAAGGTGCCAATAAATGGCCAGGTAGCTCATTTTTGACAGTGCAAGGACTGGGGTAAGTGTGGTGGCTTTACAGCTCTAGTTCCTCAGGCACCAACTTCTTTGGTGGGGCACACTGGTAGGCTGCGCAGTGTACACGTGGGTATTTCATCTGTAGCCAATAACAGAAAAATAGGCAAACCCAAGAGACACGCTGCTGCCCAAAGTGAGAAGTGCCTCCACCTGTATTCCACCAAAAGAGATGACCTCTGATGGCCCTGGGGTGCAGGCTCAGCAGAGATATATGGACGCACCACTGTACAGTGTAAACTTAGTTAATGAGGTGATACTGTGAGGCACTGAGAACAAGCTGCTACCTCTGATTGTGTGACGATCTCGGGTGCTCGCTGTGACGCGGCAACAAATAACAAATGCGTTATACTAACCCGAGATGCGTGGTGCTTGGCAGAGCTGAACCGCAGCAGCACCTGGGTCAGTGGTCCCCTCGTGCCTCCGGGCCCTGGTGCCATTGCACCAGTGAAATCACTGACAGATTGTTACGCCTGTGATAAGGGAGATGGCAATTCACGTCTTGAACACATTAGAATGCTGATGCAACTACACCTGTTTTTAGTTAATATTAAAATATAAATGTCTAGACAGTGGGTCTACAAAATTTAAATTAGGACATAATGATCTTGGCGGGTGGAGACTGTAGTTTATTTATACCTCAATGCAAATAAAGAAGCTCCCACCTGTGTCTGTAGGCTGCTGTTTAATTTTAGCTTTGAACTGGGGTTTACGAAGCACTTATGGCTCATGTGAAAAGTTAGATACTGTGGATAAATTGTTAATTAGTGGCACTTCTTTGCATAGTTCGTATTATTGGAATATGCAGTTCATATTAAGAAGTACAAAACGCATGTGCATGCAGAGAATGATTTAAAGAAGGAAACTTTGCGTCCTCGGTGGCTGGGATTCTTCTGGTATCGGTGGTATTCGGTATGTTTTATGTGCCTGTAGCTTGGCCTGATTTTAGCCTTTGTATTCTTGTTTGTGTCCTTAGTCACTATTTTGCATTGGAATAATGTAATAATAATTGTGTCACTACACAACATATGCCTTTAACCACCCAATGAAAAGTGGATGTTTCCTGTTGTCTTCCCGTGTTTACATTATTTCAACTAACTGCAGTCTTTACTGTTTATAAAATCCGAATCCCCCCAAATCCTCCACAGCCGCTATTTATTTTACATAATATGCGAACGGCAATCTGAACCTCACACACGAGACATTTTATCTGTGAATATTATGGACAAAGCATAAACACAGCGATGACTCGATGCCTGTCCTGTTTTTCTAGGTCTCACAATGTCGGCGAGCAGGACCCTGTCCTTCCAGACAGGCGCGATATCCCGGTGCCGGTCGGAAGGGACCTTGATTGACTGGGACGACAGACGGCCGACGGAAACGAGTAAGTCAATACATAGGTGGAGGAATTGTAATGAAGTGCTCTCAGTACATGTTACTAAATGACCTATTTATCTGACCTCGGCATCGCATGCATCAGAACTGATGAGTTTCTAAAAGCAAGGGAAGGGGGCGAGTGGGGCGGCCATGGTGGTCTTGGGGACGCAACTCTTCTAACAAACGGCACTCGGAATAATGTTTTTCTTTAAAAAACGTTTCTGCCGGTTGTTCCTCAACATCTCTGAACGTGTTTAGATCATTGCAGAAATGGCTGCTACCAATTTTAGAAGGAGACGTGACATTTCGAATTACTTTACAGTAATATCGGAACAGGCACGTGGTTAATGGCTTGAGAATAAGCAGACAGGCACGAAGTCATTTCCTGTGAATACAAGTGTGTTGAAACATAACAACTTAACTAGAGCAGACTGGATACTCGGCCGAAGTCACACCAGGCAAATGGGAATCAAACAATAAATTGGGCAGTAGCTTCCGTGATAGGAACACGAATGTTATCGCCAGAACACATGCACCATAAGCAGAAACCTTATCGAAAACAAAACATGGTGCATGAGGCAAGGAAAAGTAAGCACATGGTGATTAACTTTAAATACCACGTTATTTTTCATTGTATTTTTCCATTGTATTAAGGCTGTTTAAGTGTTTATTAGTTGAAAGGATGTTTACGTGCCACTGGAGTCAAGCTATCCTGGCTGATGAGGGGTGAAACCCCGAAACCGGTCCTAGGATGCTTGTTTCCAGTCCAGGGAGGACCTGGCTTAGCAGTTCGGGCAGGACTGTTCCCATGAGGCACAGGGTCAAGACTGATTTGCATATGGGCAGGTCTACACTGGGGTGGCATGGTGAGCAAAAGAATGATGGATTTAACCCAGATATCTTGACTGGGGGTGAATGTTTTGATTTGTTCTGCATTCCGTCCATCAAGTCTTACAAACAGCATTGTGATTTTTTTCTTTGTCTTTTATTTCTTTTTAAACTTGATTGTAAAGCACGCCTAAAGTCAATTGACTGTGCCTAGGTAATTCTACATGTCATGCATACTTATATAAGGAGAAAGAATGCAAATAATACATCTGTTAATGGGTCCCAGTGATGTTATTCACCCAGGGGTTCTGACTGACATCAAATAGACAATGAGAGAGAAGATCGAGTTGTCTATGATGTCTCTCAGAACCCAGAGGTCAAAAACATCACTGTCATTCCCATTTTAACCATCTATAATTTTATGTTATGTATTGGCACGAAAGTCATCTGTCCGTGCCTTCAACTGCTACACAGTGGCAGAGAAGTAATGGATGAGCCATACATAACATGGCCTCTGCCATCCTTGACCAACCCCCACAACCTTCTCCACCTCGCTTCCCCTCTTGAAGCTGTGCTTTCTGCTCTCAGTCAAAGGAGCAAGCAGCACTGTGCTACACTGGCAGTCTCTCAGAGAGCCTGGTCGGCCTGGAAGGCCTTTTTGACATCACCACAGCGGGTAACAAGTTTTGTTATCAACTGTTGCCATGTCATAGCAGTGGGTTATGAGATTCAGGAACTGAAATAAACAATAGAGGCTCTCTGTGAGACTTATACATAACCACAAATGATGTATTCCATTCTTGAAATGAAAGTAAATCAAGCCAGTTCTGGTTCGGGTAAGTGATGCTTGATAGCCAAAGCAATAGGAAATAAAAGGCTTTTCATTGGCTGTACCATTCCATGAATAATAAACACAAAAGCATTCATGCTGATAACATCTTGGATCCTCATTAAGTGTGGGCTAATGACCTATGGATGTGGTAACTCTTGTTATTGCACATATCGAAATTGTGAATTTTGCAATCTTTATCACATCCAAACCCTACTGGGTGCAATAAAAATGTACAGACTGGATACATATCGGCAGGTGAAACCCATCATGTAGATGTTTGGGTGGTAGGCACTAAAATGCAAGTGTTATGCCGCATTTTAGAGGCAAAACTCAAAAAGGTAATGTTTGCAGGCAATAAATTCCATAACCTCTATATTGTTATTTTATTGTGTGCGAGAGTTAATGCATATAAAACCGGGCCACTTGTAATGAGGGTCTTAGCTCTGTGTTGCTGTTAGTAATGCCAGGGTGTTAAGAGATGATATCAGACTTGTGCCAACTATGTAGCCTTACTACATATTTGAAGCAAGACACTGCAGTCCCGGTAATTTACTTCGCCAAACATAGCAATTTTGGGATACTTTTGGCTTTATACTCGAAATCAGTGGTACTCTGATACCTATAGTTATTCAGGATCTCTGTACTAGGATTCAATCGTTACCGATATGTATACTAGTGTACTGCGAATGCCAGTTGTATTGTTGAGGACACTGTCTGTCAAAAAGTGATTAAAGTACAGTTGTATATGACACTGCCCTGAGGAAGCCAGGGGGTAGGCGAAACACTTTGGTTGCACTTGTCTGTGATCTCTGAAGAAGAATGGAATAAAACAAGAAATTACAAGCAAGGACGACTCTTGCTGTCTTTGTTTCTGTGCATACCTCTTTAATCTCACACTTTAGTCTTTGTTGCCTCTCTTTCGAGGTCATATTTTGTCTAATGTATGACCAATTGATAGCTGGTAATTTGAGGTAGGCAACTCTGTTTGTTAAACGGTGAGTACTTCAGGAGGTGTAGTGATAGATCCCCTAGTTGCTAAAAATAAAAAATGTTTCCCTTCCATTACTGCACATACAGCAATATTGAAGTAGAAAATAACTTATTTAGGCCCTTATTAAAAGGGGCCAGCTGGGGATGCAATATTTGCAGCATCTTTCAAAATCTGAAAATGAGATCCTGTGCACACGTATGGGTAATTGGCTGGTCCTGTATGTATTCAGTAAATGCCAGAAAGAGTCGGACAAATTCTTTGTAATGGATAAACACTGGTCGACATTAGGTGTGTTGCGTGCAACAATTCCTTTAATGAAAAGTTTCAGTGCGATATACAAAAGAAAATTGATCAATTTTCTTTTGTATATCGCACTGAAACTTTTCATTAAAGGAATTGTTGCACGCAACACACCTAATGTCGACCAGTGTTTATCCATTACAAAGAATTTGTCCGACTCTTTCTGGCATTTACTGAATACATACAGGACCAGCCAATTACCCATACGTGTGCACAGGATCTCATTTTCAGTTTTTGTTGTAGGTCTTGACCTACGCATTGCAGGGGTAATTTCATTGGGTTTGTCACCCCTGACCTAGTGGCACCGTACATTTTTGTTCACTTGACTAACCACGTACACGCTCGAGCGCCAAGCTTCCTCCAAATTATCAAACCCTCACCACTGTCATCATCTTTCAAAATCTGAGACCCCCGGGATCGGGATATTAGAGGCGCAATAATTCTTGTCTTTTGCAAGTTGTATCCTTTACAATGGATCATAACGTGGAATTTGGTGACTTTGTGCACACAAATCCACAAGTACTAGTACAAGTACTAGTACTTACTGAGTCGTTTTCCTCCTATTCATTTTGGGAGGTTTGATATGCCTAAATTCACTCTGGGGAAACCCATGAGACGCCTGATTCTGATCCCTGTGCATATTCTTTTGTGCAGGGATCAGAATGAACGGCCCACTCTTCATTAGCACCTTCGAAGCAATGGGGAATTACTGCACCAGAATCTTGTTGAGGGTGAAATACAAGAGAAAGTCAGGAGAAGGGCAATCACATTGGTCTTCAATGCTTACCCTCCTGAGAGATTAATTTCACTAAATCAGTCCTGACCATGCATAAAGGATAGACACTCACCCTAAGTAACTTCTGACTTGTTTGTAGCTGTTCTAACATGTCACCACAAACACTTTGGCACGTTTCTCTGTTTCTCTGTATTGTAATACCCTAATGATTCATCAGAGTTGATTGTAGGACAATTAGGTAAGCCTTTGATGAATAACAGCAGTATCTATGCCCAGATTTCGATGTCTCAATTAAGACTCTCTACTAGAAATGATTAAGTTATAAGAAACGAGGGCTTAATTGTGGACCAGGAAATGACTAGATGATCTGCCATTTGGGTGGTGCACTCAAATGAAATTAGAGTGCAACTATCTTACATCCATAGATTTTTGCTTTTTGTAGGAAATCAACCACACAAATATAACTTCTTTATATATGCTGTATATCTAAATACCCTATCAATGTTACAGCAAAGTTGAGCTGAGCTCCTTGTGCATCACTTCTGGACATTCTCTACCACTACCACTGATGGTCACTGTCTGGGCACAATTCACAAAGCAAAGTGCAAATTTATGTTTAACGTTACATACAGGTGCAAATTATGTTTTTATGGCCCTGTTTATGAGTCACTTGCAAAGTTTGTCCACATCCGCAAACAATTAATTTTGTGGTATACAGAAAGTGTTCTCAATCTATGAACACCCTGCAAGCAGTCAAAGATTTACCCCAGACATGGATAGAAGTACAGATGTTTCTAAAGAGGGAATAGGAAGGAATAACCCCAAAATTGGGGTGAGTGCAAAGAAAGAGTTGTATCTACGGGAAAAAAATTCTCTCCACAAAGAAAATATGGTAAATATAGACGTCTTTGGTTGGTTTTGTGAAAACTGTATTTACAAAAGTGTTCTGAGGACTACTTCTACAAAAACCCAGCTAGTTAAAGCTGTCCTGAACGTTGGTGTTAGCCTAAAATGCTTTTTTGTGACTAAGACCTAGAGTTTGTATGCGTATTTTACCTGGCAGTGTTGCCTGGAAGGGGTTAATGGGCACTTGCTGCTTGACTTGGTTACTTATGGGGTTTCGTTCCAGGGATTGACATCTGTAAAGGTGGGGTTTGCCCCACTGTTTGTCCACAATTATAGATTGTTGGTGAGAGCGCACAAACCAGTACTTTTTGGAGGGGCCGTTCCTGTCAGTATGTATGCAATTATATACAGATGTTTAATTAAATAGATTTCTGTTGTCTTAAGTGTGAAGTGGGCACATGTATTAGTTGAAGTACTCCTTTATTTCACCCTTAGAGACTAAGGAATGAGACAAGAAATATGTAGGAGATGGTACTGGTCCAATTTTATCAAAAACCACAAGAGCACATCATGTATAAGTTACTCTCATCCTTTGTGCAATCTGCACTCTTCTTCAATGGAACATTATGCCATATAAAGGAAATGAATCTGATTGATCTACACCACGTGATCCTTATTGATTGGGGATTCTTTAATATAAGAACATTCATTGAAGAATAGTGCAGATTGCACAAAGGATGAGAGGACTTTATACATGATGTGCTCTGGTGGTTTTTGTTAAAATTATATCTGTTCCACTTATTGTGGATACGGAACTTGGCGCCCTAGGTGGATGAGCGTTGAACACCAACGTTGCACTCAATACTTGTTTCATGCCTATTATTGTTGTATTATATATTAAGGAGACACTTTGATGTGCAGGTCGTTAAAAGCATATCCACTTTGTTTTAAATGTCATCTGGTCCAATTTTATACCAGGTTTCTTCATTACTGGAAGTGCTGGAACGTCTTGTCACAATCCTGCATTCCTACCTTTCAGATCTCTCACTTGTCCATTTTCTGTAAGCAACATTGATTTAATACTGGGCCGACGGAATGGCGGTAAAGCTGAACTCCCTACAACTAAATTCCAAGAATTTGGAGGAAATCTTATTTTGGGGGGAAACCCCATCAACCTACAATCTACATATACAGTACACAAAAAAAATTGCATTAAAAATCAGGCAAACCATAATTCCTTATGAAATTACATCTAAATACTCTTGAATTTGAAATGCAAATCTATATAAATACTCAAAAGTAAATCAATATTACAGGCCTTATATTTGATTACACGGAAATGCCTTTTGCTGCTCCTTTTAGTTTAAGTCTTACTGCCCAGGAGGAGTACCAATACTTGGATACCGCAAAAACAATCAATTCATTAGTATGTGACTTGAGCAGTCTCTGGCCTGTGTGTCCATCATTTGTGCGTCTTTTACTTCCTCGCCCTAAGTGCACCGCGTCACTAGCATAACGAAACTCGATGGGGCTTCCCTGCAAGGCACGTGGAGGGGCCCTGTCCAGGTTCAGTCAGGAGCTCTGCAGCCAGAGTATGTGCTGAGGGGGTCCCCCCACACCTCAGGGGCTGCAGGGGCCTGTGTTCCACTCCTGCACTGGGTACGCCCAGATGTGGGTCCCAGGCTCACTGTGCCACTGTATTCAAACTACCCTAGCTGATCAAGGCTGATGTCCCCAAACCAGTCCCAGGATGCTTGTTTCCAGTTCAGGGAGGACCTGTCTTGGTAGTTTGGGCTGGACTGCTCCCATGAGGAGCAGGGTCAAAACTTATTTGCATATGGCTGAGTCTAAGCTGGGGTGGTGTGAACAAAATAACAATGGATTTAACCCAGATTGCTTGACTGGGGGTGAATGTTTGATTTTTTTTTTTCTGCATGCCTGCCATCATTTGTGTGTCTTTTGCTTTCTCAAACTAAGTGTGTTGGGTATGCCCAGACGTGGATCCCGGGCTCACTGTGCCACTGGATTCAAGCTAGCCTGACTAATGAGGGGTTATAACCCAAAACCGGTTCCAGGATGCTTGTTTCTGGTCCAGGGAGGACCTGGCTTGGCAGTTCGGGCTGGACTGTTCCCATGAGACTTATTTGCATATATCTAAACTGGAGTGTCATAGTGAGCAAAAGAACAATGGATTTAACCCAGATCTCTTGACTGGGGGTGAATGGTTGATTTGTTCCTCATTCAGTCCATCCTTTGCATGTGTTTTACCATGAGGTAAAAGAGCATTTGCATACTTACTATTCTCTGTACAATAAGGCCTTTTGGATTTTTTTTACACAGGAATAAACACCTATATAGTCTTGTTCCAAATTAAGTAATTCATGTAATTCTGTTTAATTTTAATATATTTGGTATTCATTCTATTAAATAAAAAAATACAATAACATTCTACTTGTTAGTATAAATACAAAAACATTTCTATAAGAATTCCATGAGACTTCTCAGCATATTAATACCATGCTATACACATACATGTTCAAACATACGTCAAAACAAAATATCCCATGGAAAACCTCATTAAATTTAAGAAGCCCTCCAATTACCTAGCCTTATTTGGTAGTCTTGCACTGCATATCCATGCCCTCCAAATAATATTTGCTACTCAATATGGCACTGTAACGATACTTGAAATCTTACAGAGTGGGCGCTCCTGCAAACATGAACTAGTCCTAAAATGTCCCACAATAGGTTATGTGAATCTACCTCTTATGTCTGAACACAGGGATCAGAGGAGCAAAAAGTGGATTTTGCCTTCTGCAGAGAAACTATGCCAAATACAAATTGGCTGGGACATATCTTTATATTGTGCAGTATAACTATTTAGTCCTGGACTTCAACATTCATGTTACAGGAGTGGTGGGAAATCCACACCCGTAAAAACTGGTACCATTCAATAACACCTGCCAGTGCTGAGCAATTGTGAGTGTATCCAAATTGAATAGGGAATACCTTTGTGTACCTGGTTTTACAAGGTGGAATTCTGATGGTAATGGATTTTCTGTGGCGATTATCACTCAGAATTAACACCTGCTCTGAGCAGGGTGAATCGTGGGCAGCAGGGTTAGGCAGAGGATGGCAGAGAAAACTGTAGTCTGGCAGGGGGAGCATTACATGTGGCCCTGTCCAATGGCTGGGTCCAGAAAACCGAACTAGGCTGCAGTGCTGCCCATTCCCAAAGCCATTTTACCAGTCTGATTATCCAGCTAGTAAAATTGAGTGAATTGTTCTTGCAACTGGGATTTGGCTCTGCTGAACTCCTAATTGAAGCCTTATTTGCTAATCTCTAAATGCATTTTAATATACAATGCCCAAAGGCACTGGATTTGCATGGACAAGATATTCCACCTTTAAGATGTGACATTTATTCCTGTCTAATATATCAAAGATCGCTACTTAATTTAGATTTTTACTATTGCTGTAAAATTCTCAATGTTGCATTGATCATAAAAACATTAGTATGAATTTCTTTGCAGCTTTGGACACTTTTATTGCCTGCACTCAAAACACATTTAAGATCAATTGCAACAGGGAATAAAAAATATAACAGCCCCTATAATTTGAAGCCATAACCCATGATTTCTCTTGGTCCTTCTTGGAAAACAGTATCTCTGGAATTCATACCCAAGTTATTACAAATTACAGTGAGTTTAAATCTTCATGAACAGCATCAACCTGTCGGATTAGAAGACCTCCGCTATCTTGCTCATAAAATGATTGTATGTAGCTGCAACTGAATTATTATTTTCCATAACTCTGTTCCGGAGAGAGCACTTGCTACTACTTTAGCAAGATGTACAGCTTGGTGAGCAGAAAGTAGACCACAAAGCTTAGTGTACATTTGAATGCAGGTACACATGGCTGGTGTCTTCCATCAACATTACTTTCCTCCTTTTCGGCTACCCATTTACCACAACTGTTTTATGTGAATACTGGGTAGTCCTAATCTGATCCATTGGATTCACATTCAGCATGAAATTACTATTTGGAACATAGGGTTTATCTACTACTAAGATCTTACATTTTACTGTATTTGGAAGGTGATGTTTCTTATGTAATTACTAATGTAGAAAAGTGCCTCTTTTCATATGGTCACCCTCATTTGTTTGAGGACTGATGCTGGTTTTTTACTCTGTGCATTGCAACACTGTTAACTAGACCCTGGAACATGTACTTTGAGCCCTATATTAAGTCAAAATTGCCTACAATCCTAATTGGCATATTTAGCCTTCCTATAGATCCATATAATATGGTTCCTAATGTACACCCATGACATGGGAAGTTGAATGTCACCTATGAACTACATCAGTACTGTGCCATCCACTATTGTGACAAGGCAAATATGATTCCAGGGTAACCACAGTAGCCTGGCTGCTGTAGTTTCACAACTGCAACTCTATCTGCAAAACTCTTTTGACAGTAGAAAACCTCTGTTTTAAATATTAATAAGTAACCCCTTTGTATGCTTTACAGCCTACAAGACAAGGTGCATGTAATAAATGAATAAAACACAGATGAAAGTAGGAAATATAGAAATTTAAAGTTAACACATCCTTAAAGTGACTTGTTCCCAAAAGCTATTTTCAGTGAAGGAAGACTTGCTGGCCTATAGAGAAACAGCAGGAAGCAATATCAATTAGTTATTGTGATATCTCATCCTAGGGACTAGCTAGAAAAATAATTCAAGAACTGTTGTAATATTTATTAAATGACCAATTCAATAGTGGTCAGAGTTTAATCAATATTAAGGAAATTGGACTTTTAGAAAGTTACCGCTTCCCTGTTAAAAAACTCCTGGGGCTAATTTGCACTGTCATTCAACTGTCATTCAGCAGGTGAATAGCCTTGATAAGGCGTCAAAACTGATCCCATAGCAGAGACAATGGGCTGGGTGTAGGGAGGTGTTTTGTTTCTCTGGCAGGAAGACCAGTTGGGCTGTGCCAAAGAACTTAGCCTACTTTAAAGGGGTGTCCTCTGTCACAAGCAAATTTCAGATGACACATGCACAGGCCTCTTTATTAGTCCTAGTGAGGCAGGCACCAAACCAAGTGGGTTCCGTCTGGCCTGGCTTGGAGTAACCAAGGAGGAGTGGGACTGCTCATTACCCTGGCCAAATCTCTGGGTGGGTACACAGGCTCTGTATAGGGGAGAATGGTTTCCTTATTTAGAATTTAGTGAGTCAGAGGCACTGTGGGATTGTTTGTAGTAGGGCACTAGGTTTGTTGTGAAAGTGTTCCCCATCGAAGTACCATGGGTTTGAAGACAAAGGGAGTCCTAGTACTCAAAGAATGTCTCAGTCAAGGCCAGCCTACTGCATTCCAATACAAAATGTGGTGATGCGTTGTATTGCCAATCTAATTTTTAGAGATTCTCTTAAGTGGTCACCAAGGTGACATCCTTGGGCAAGTTGGCATAAAGGCTCTCCATGTTTGATCCAATGAGTAGATTGCAGGATGGGTCAAAATGTATATCTCTCAGCAATTGTAAAAGATCTCTAGTATCTTTCAGGTAGGTTGATGTATGTTGTACAATAGGTCTATGAAAGAAGTCAATGAATTGCAAGAGGGATTCTAAAATGGACCCAATATCGGCAAACGCTGGTCGGGTGCTTAAAATCCCCCCACCGCCTTATGTCAACATTCAGGACGTGGAGGTTGCAATAGATGAGACCACAGGGACCGCACCTTTGATGAAGTGAGTAACTACTTCTGAGTGTGTGTGTGTGGGAGGGGTGGACGCTATTTTTACCTTCTTTATGCGGAGGGCGCATTTGCTTAATTTATACTTCTAGTGACAATACCGACAGTGTGTTACTACAGGGTCCACCCGCCTCTTTTGCTCCCAATGGGGCCATAATTGAGCCCCTACCTAAGGTATTTTCTCACCTTGTGACAAATTGGTTTTATTTCACTGTTGCATGAATATACTCTTTGGTGAGTTTACCACGATATCCTCATATAAACCATAACTTTAGAGGATACCCTTACATAAAACTGCATTTCAAAAAACCTTTTGATATGCATGACGTCCAGGTCTTCGACAGTTGATGTACCCATGCCTTCCTTTCTTCTCTTTTTTTTCTGCATGAAAGCAGTCTATCCACACATGGGTATTCTCGAAGTGAGATTACAAGGTGAAATGTATGTCTCGGCACTCATTACCTAGAATAAGGTGATTTGGATGTTGTTCATGCTTTTTACCTTCACAGATCATGGACCACTGTGCCCAAGAGGAATTGTAAGTTACTGTGCTTACATATCACTAAACACTACCGTAAGAATATAACACAGGATACTGTCCTTATGTTCACACAAGGGAACTGCTTGTTTTTGTCCTGATGAAAGCCGCATGACCCAGATGGGCAGGGTTGGCTGAAACATGTAGACCATGAGGGATTTTTGATGTAAAGGATCATTGTTTCACTCTTATTTTACATTTTGTTCTGTTTTTAACCTTACCATAATTCCTACATGAACAAATAAAGTCAATCAGGAATTAGAGGTCATTTTAACCATAGTAATCATTGATCTCCAAACCTAGAAGGGCTCCCTCCTTTTGGTGGCCGAGCCCACCCTGACACATTGGGGGTCAGGTGTGTCAACCCAATGATTAAGCGTACCACTAGTGGGTACTAGTTGGTTTGCTTTGGATTGCACTCACTTCTGATTATTGTGCATGTGATTGTTGCCAGGTGTCTCACCGCTATCACTTTTGCAATTACACATAAATGTTGAGCAGTAGTTCAACTGCTGTATCATGCGCAATCGAACATATTCACCTCAAGTTTAAGACAGCCTAAAATGTGGATTTAATAGATATGATCTCAATCAATCAATCAATCAATAAGTCAAATTTATTTGGTTTCAGCACATAAAACCATAAAAGTTATAAAAACGCAAAAAGTTCCATAAAAGTAATAACACAATTCATCCCAAACAGGTTACAATCTACAATAGTACAAATTGATTCAGAGCCAAAATTACAAGATTAGGTGCATGACCCCTTTACCCTCAGATAAAAGTTTTTTTAAACGGTTAAAAGAATGAATACCAAAGCCTTCTCTGGAATATGTATATTATAAGTATAAACATGGACCCGGGCTGTTGCTAACATTTAATCTAGGGAAGCCCTGGCCTTCACAGCAGATTTCAGATAGCTGAGAACAAAGAAAACACATTCTTCCTGCAACATTTTTAAGTAAATAAGGGCAGGACGAGCCCGAGTAAAAATCCTCCTCTTTAAAATCGATACAATAAAAGTTTTTCGTGGGACTTAATAACATTTACAAAATAGTGTAAAATGTAGCAGATCCTGTGGAGACTCCCCGTCGCAGCCACAGGGTCCTAACAACTGCCCTCTCCTACAACCCCTTGGTATAGCCTATGAAAAATGAAAGAGGTCAAGGCGAAACCTCATTAATAGGAACCGTTCGTAAATGCTTAAAGACACCAAGAGATAAGGCTCAACTGATGGGGTTGTTTTCAGCATTAAGAATTTACGGATGGTAGGTTTCCTGAACTCCAGCTCTTCCCTCTCAATTTTCCTTAAACTACTAAAGGACTGCCTTATTAGTCTCACATCCTTTCTAGTTACAGACTCCGGGTTGAAGTACAAGTCGGCTCTACCAACCTTTCAAAGGTGGTCTTGATATATCTGAGCCATGGTATGTGGAGGGCACGGTTGGGAGTCATACTCTCTTTTAAAATCAGTTGAATTAGTGGGGCTCCCACACTCAACCAGGTTTTCATCCAAAAGATTAGGGAGCAGAGGGCTAATGTATCACTTCGGTAAGGTACCCCCAATTCTTCATGTACCACTATGTTGGACATGCCCGAGGAATGCCCAATAAGCATTTCAGGAATGCGTTCTCGGCAGTTTGAAGATCATCTTTGATAACATTCTCCCATATTTCACTGCCATAAGAAGCCGTTGCAACGCTCACGCCGCGATAGGTCTCTTTCCTAACTTCGAGGCAAAATTAGAGATGGCTCTATTTACCCACACCAGGTCTCCCCTCTTTCTTTGTTTTAAAGGGCCCCATTTCAACTGCTCGTCCATTACCGCCCCCAAATATGAGAAGGCATCAGTGCGGGGTACTTTGGCAGAGCCTACCCTGAATTGAAAGGATTTTTTGGGGTGAATGCCCACCTGCATGACATAGGATTTAGGCTCATTAATAGAAAGATCACGGTCCGACATTAAGGCTGAGAATGCGTCAAGCAGGGTTTTTAGCCCCCTAGCGGTTCTTGAAATAAGGACCGCCTCATCCGCGTATAGGACTGGGAGACCACGACGGCCGACAAATGGAAAATCTGCCCCCATGGACAATAGTGCTGTTATCTAAATTGTTGATATATAAATTGAACAAAAAGGGAGCTAGAATGCACCCCTGGCGCACACCTCGCTTTATATCGAAATTACGTGAGACTATTTATTCCTACGAAAATCCAACATTGGCCTTGGTAGCACTATAGAGATCTTCCAAAAGAAACAATATTCCTGTCTACCCCGATGTCTATCCTGGACTGCTATAACTTAGTCCTGTTCACTCGGTCGAACGCGGAAGACAGATCCATGAATGCTAGAAAAATGGTGCCAGAACGGGCGACAGTGTATTTGTTGAGAATCATGGTTAGATTAAGGCACTGGGCCACTGTAGATGTGCGTGGGCGAAACCCATACTGAACGTCTTATAACGAGGAGTGTTCTACTGCCCAGCTGTTTGACCTTTCTAGGAGCACTCGGCCCCCCACCCTAACCACCGAGTCCAACAGCGAGATTGGCCTATAGCAATGTGTGCTATCATGGTCACCCTTTTAAAAAACTGGCACTATGGTCGAAGTAGCACAGGATGCAGGGCATCTGCAGCATGGACTGGATCCCAAAAGGTTGGGTCTGATTTAAAAAAAAATCTGGGGTAATGCCATCAGGTCCAGGGGCTTTGTTGCTTGTCAGCCCGACGATGCCCTCCTCAATCTCTTCTATGCTAAAAACCAGGTCCAAAGAAGCTGCTTCCTGAATTGACAGGCCACTAAACTCAACGTGACTCTCGAACACCGTTTCAAAATGGAACACCCACTCGTCCTCTGTGATATGTGTACCTACAGCACTGCCTTCATCATGGTTTATAACGGGGCTATTAATAATGCTCCAAAACCTAGAGCTATTCTTCAATGTAATGACATCCATTAGCCCCCTCCATGCTTCTTCTTTCAGAGCGGCCTTACGTTTAGCCAATGCCATTTTATAGTCTCTTCAGCATGATTTAACCAGCGTCTGGTTTCTAGGGCTGCTAATTAAGGCTTCCCTCAACCTCCTTGCTGCCGAGGAACAGAAGGAATCAAACTCTCTAGAGGTCTGGATTACTGGGTGGCGGGCTGGGATACTTAAAAGATCGCCTACAGTGCCAGAGATGATATTGAAAGCACTAATGACCTCCTACGGATATGATCTTACTCTTTTACACTCCCATGATTTAAATGCTGAAGTTGTTTTTGCATACATCTCTGGAGAATATTCTCCTAAGTAGGGCCAAAAATTAAAACCATGTTATTTTAATTTCAAGAATATCATGTCCGGTTTGGCTGCAGACAGACAAACCGCTCCGATTTCTACTAAAACCCATGGAAAAGCAGCATTGAGAGAGAGAGACTGTTGTTCATAGCCCTATGTTGATCTTCTTTATAGGTATGAGTTTGGTCAGCAATTGTATTATTCCACTTATGAAATATAAAGTAGTTCCATTGCTCATAACTGATAAAGACATTATTTATTTATTTAATTTAATTTATATGGCCCAACAAGGGTTTCCCGGCGCCTGGACAGTGCTGGAATATTGAAAGAATATTGATTAAATAGCCAGGTTTTTAATGAGCGACGAAACTGGGAGTACAAAGTTTCCTTACGTATGGCAAGAGGAATGGAGTTCCAAAGAGTGGGGCCTAGAACCGAAAAAGATCTACCACCCATTCTGGATAGATTAAATCTAGGAACTAGAAATTTTTCAAGTGAGGCAGAGTGAAGATGACGGGTTGGAACATAGGGACAGACAAGGGTCTGTAAATAGTCAGGTGCTAAACCCCCTTTGATTTTAAACATAAAGCTCAATGCTTTAAACTCGACACGCTTTTCAATTCTAAGCCTATGTAGATCCCGAAGATGTCCAGAGATAGAAGAACATCTAGAAACCTTACAGAGGAGTCTTGCAGCGGAGTTTTGTACAAGTTGCAGCCTGCGGGACACAGCCTTATTTGCACCCAGAAAAAGAACATTCCCGTGGTCCAGCCGTGATGTAATAAGAGCATGGACTACGGTATTCTGGGTACCGCCAGGCAACAACCAAAGGATTTTGTGCAACCATTTTAAAATAGTGAAACAAGTAGCAGCAACCTTGACTGCTTGGTGATGCATTGTCAAAGAGTCATCAATATAAAAACCCAGGTTGCGGACATGATCAAATGGCCGCGGAAGAGCGCCCATCTCGTCCGGCCAATGAGAGGAGGCCCAGAGATCTTTCTGTTCACCTAAAATAAGGATCTCAGTTTTATTGGCATTGAGTTTCAAATAGTTTTTATTCATCCAAATAGCAATTTGGCGTAAGCCCAACTGGAGGTCAGAGATGGAGCAAGGGTCAGATTTGGAAAGCGAGAAGATGATTTGAGAATCATCAGCATATGTTAAAAGGGACAGTCAAACACTGTCAGCAATATCTGCAAGTGGCCTGACATAAAGATTAAAAAGCAAGGGACTCAAGATAGAGCCCTGAGGAACTCCAAAAGGCGATGGAAAGACATTAGAGCTGTCAGAAGCAGAAAAGACCTGAAAAGTGCAGTCAGCTAGGAAAGAAGTCAACCAATCCAGGGCATAACCGCAGATGCCAAAATATTTCAGTGTATTAATTAATATAGGGTGGGAGATAGTATCGAACGCCGCGCTCTGATCGAATAATATGAGCGCAACTGTATCTCCAGCATCCAAAAGGAGTCGTAGTCTTTCCGTGACCCCCAAGAGAGTGGTCTCAGTCGAGAAGCCAGCTCGAAAACCAGATTGTGAGGAATTAAGTATTTTGTTTGTTTCAACAAACTTGGATAGGTGTAGATGAATGTGTCTTTCCAAAATCTTAAGAAAAAATAGGCAAAAAGGAATGGGTCAAAAATTAGCAAGAACTTTGGGGTCTGCAGTAGGCTTTTTTAGCAACGGGACAACCATTGAGTGTTTCCAGGCAGACGGAACTCTGGACTCTTGCAGCGAAAAATTAAGGGCTTTTACAATAACCTGAAGATGAATGGGATCGAGTTGTTTTATAATGGAAATAGGTAGGGGATCATTAGGGGAACCAGATTTTATTGTATCAAGAATAGGACCGAAAGAGGCCAGATCCAAAAGAGGCCTAGAGGCTAACAGAGAAGGGTCCATAGAAATGCTAGCCGGAATTGAAGATGACACCCTGCAAGTCGTGGTGGATTATTAGCGCATACACTGTGACAAATGCAGTGAAATGTAAATTAAGATTATGAATGTTCTGACAAATGCAACAGGAAGGGGATTTACATTGGGAATTTTCCAGCAAATACAGTAGGAAGAGGTTTTGCATGTTTACCTCTATGACAAACACAACAGTAAGGAGCTTTACATTGTTTATAACAGAGAGGCTGTTCAGGAGGGGTTAGAGAGGTCTGGTTTTTGTGATTTACACCGGTAATTTTTTATGTTTTGTATTTAGTTGTTGGAAAGTGACCCTTTTTGTATGGTTGTCCCCCCCCCCCCTTTTTGCCTGATGTTGATGCTCTTTTAACTAAGTGTGCACTAGGTTCTTGCCAACCAGGTACTCGGAGCCTATTTTCTTCCCCTAAATCTGTAGTGTTGCATACCCAATTGGCAACTCTCTGTCCACATGTAAGTCCCTTGTAAAAGGTACCATGGGTTCCAAGGGTACTGTGACCTGGGACGGGTTTTAAGAGCTGCAGCATGTATTGTTCCACCCATTAGAGGCCATGTACCCTGACACACACACTGTTCTGCACCAAAACACAGTCTGTAATGGCAAAGTGAAGAGTCGACATGGCACACGCCCCGTGTGCCATGCCTACAACCCACTCCCTATGGCTTAGGTCAGCCATCCCTCTAGCTGGGTGCACTATGCCACTGGTGAGGGTACAGGTGCATGAGCCCTGTACCCCTATAATGACTAAGTCCATTCTCAGACATTGTAAGTGCAGTAAAGCCATAAAGAGTATATGGTCTGGGAGTTTGTCATTACGAACTCCACAGCACCATAATGGCTTTACTGAAAACTGGGAAGTTTGATATCAAACTTCTCAGCACATCAAACCCACACAGATACCATTGTGGGATTTATTTCAAAATGCACTCAAAGGGCATCTTAGAGATGCCATCTGAAAAAAGACCTGACTCTAGTGTCCTGGCTGACCGGCTGCTCGCCAGCTGCAACCTCCAGACATGTTTCTGGACCCCTTGGTCTAGAGCCTCCCACTCTCGGGGTCCGGAAACAAAGCACATCCTGGGCAGAGGTGCCAAGCCGCCTCCCCCAGGATGGGCAGGGTCCATGAAAGGGAAGCTTAAAGGCTTCCTGCCTTTGTGAGATGACCCAGCCATTTGCAGCTCCCAGCAACTGGCCCCCACCGGTTCTGACCCCAACTTTGGGCGGGAGAACCGGCGCGAAAGATAGGAGAGGTGTGCCCACCTTTGTCAACCCCACCCTCTCAGGTGGGGGTGTTGAGGCAAAGCACAACTCTCTGTCGCCACCATGAGTTGTGCTTTACCTCGCCTAGGAGGGAGGACCCAGCCAACCAGAGTGAGGCTTATGCCCCCCACCACTGGAGGGTGGCACAATAGGGGGTGTACCCACCCCATGGAAGGGACCCATTGGTCCCAACCTGTACCTATCTGAAACGCCCATAAATGTAGTATTTAGGGGCAACCCCGAACCTTGCCTTCACAGACAAGAAGAAACCAGAAGAAGAAGGACCAAAGTGCCATGCTGAAGGAAGAAGAGGAGGACACCAACTAACTTGGCCCCAGCCCTACCGGCCTTTCCTGACCTTGACCTGCTCCAGAGGAATCCTGGTGTGTCCTGCAGCCAGCAGAACCCCAGAACCTGAAGGACCTGCCCTGCCTTCACAAAAAAAAATGTGTCTCCCGTGAGCACTGGATTTGGTCTCCAACAGACTCCAGCTCTGGCCAAATCCGCAAGTCTGCACCCGATGCCGACGGGCCGAGTTTGAGTGGCCCAACACCACACGGAGGTCTCCCCGGCAATCCTAACCTAGGATCTGGTGATCCCTGGCCTGCCTCAAGTCTCCCGACGACGCCTGCCGCCCCTTTCTGGAGGATGCCCTTGACCGGAACCAGTAAGGAAAACCCGATGCCAAACGACACCCCAGCACCCGATGCTCCACGGCCTTGGGTGGCCCAACCAATGGTGTCCCAGCATCCCTCGACATCCCAACTTACCTCTCCAACCGGTGATCACCTCCAGAAGATCTCTGTGCCCGAACCTGCAGTGTTGATTCTGACCGAAGCTTCCCCATTGAATCCAACAGGGCTCCAGACCTCTATCGAGCACTCTGCACCCGGCCGCCCCAGTGCCGCTCTGGGTGCTACTTGTGTGCTATCTTGGATCACCCTTTGCCCTGAGCTAAACCCCAGGAGCTTTGTTCCCACATCCAAGTGGCGTCCCTGTGAGCAGCTACCAACCGGAGGCCCCCTATCCCCTATTGGATCACATTGGGTTTCAGCACTCAACATACGGCCGCCCTAGTGCCACTGACGGTGTTCTTTGAGTGCATCTTTGAACCTAGGGGATCCCTGGTTCCAACCCCAAAAACCCAAATCCCACAATCGAGTACTTACCTGTAAACTGATAACTTCATTTCCTTCCAAACGATTACATTGACTGCTTTTCTAAGAAAAAACTTCTAAGTGTGGAGTTGGAGACTGTATGAAAACACAAAAAACTAGGGGCCTCATGTAGGTAAATAAATTTTACCGGTTCTTAAATACCGAGCCGTACCGAATCGGTAAATTAGAATCGGTAAGTTATATGTAGGTAAAAATTCGGTAACAGTTACCGATTCGGTAACATTCGGTAAATACGAATCGGAATTCACCGATTCGGTAAATACCGAGGTGATAATTACCGAATCGGAAAATACCGAGGTGGTATCTACCGATTCGGAAAATACCGAGGTGGTATCTACCGAATCGGAAAATACCGAATCGGTATGTACGGATTCGGTAAATAACATCACATGACTTGACGAAACAGCTAATCCTGTGCAACGACAGCCCACCCAACCAGGAACTGCCCACACCCAGGCAGGTGTACACAATTAGCCGACGTGGCCACACCCAGGCAGGTGTACATAATTAGCCGACCCTGGAGAGGCTTGGAGTGCAGAGGAGAGGCAGGGAGCAGTTGCATGTGCGAGCGGGAAACGAACAGCATGTCCAGCCAGAGAACACAGAAAGACGGAGGGGAAAGGAGGAGGAAGCTCAAATTCAGCCCCAAGGAACTCCAGGTGCTGGTGGAGGAGGTGGTGAAGCAGCACCAGAAGCTGTTTGGGAGGCAATCCCTGCAAGTGCCTGAGGCCGAAAAGCGCAACATATGGCTGGCCATCCAGGCGCAGGTCAATGCTGTGGGAGTGACCCACAGGGACATTGAGGTCCTCAAAAAGCGCTGGTATGACCTGAGGATTGTGACCAAGAGGAAGATGGGCGACATCCAGAAGGAGGCCAGCCAGACCGGAGGTGGAACCAACAGGGCACCTGCCCTCACCGAACTGGAGGAGCTGGTGGCGGCCACAATCGAGCAAGAGAGCGTCGTGGGTCTTGGGGACGCCGACAGCTCTGCCAGAGCCGCAACACACCAAGGTAAGACGAAAGCACAGCAATGTAGCCTCCCCTACCCCTATCCCACATCCCCCATTGTGAAACGAGAATCACACTGCAGTCCACACGTGTCAGTGCAGACAGGCAATGCATTCCGGGAGATGTAGTCAGGGCAACACTAACCATGACGTAAATGTCACAGGGCAACAAGGCATGTCACGCACTCGAGGCACAAGGAGACAGAGGACAGATTGGAATGTGAAATGATTTATTGTGACGCTTGCAATGCAGCCCTTCGGGGACACTGAGCCAATGTTGTTTTTCTGTCCACAGATGTGACATCATGCAGTACAGGGCATGCTGCAGGGGAGACGGCACACCGGCCACAAAAATCACCTCTAGCCAGCACGAGTTCAGACCAGGGAGCAGGCCCACTGGCAGCCGAACCACCAACACAGCCAGCCTCGCCGCACACAGAGCCAGCATCACCTCACCGAGAGCCAGCATCACCACAACCACAGCCAGCATCGCCACTCATGTTCGAATCACCGGCCACATCTCCGCTTGCAGGTGTGAGAATGAGGAGGCGTCCAGCAGCCAGGCTACGAGCCTTCGACACCTCGTCAGACGACAGCATGGGCCCAGAAGACCGCACCGGGCACCAGGAAGGGAGCCATCCCACTGTGCCCCACACCTCACAGGCAGCACAGACGGGAGCAAGAGGGCGCCGCAGGTCGCGTGTCCAGAGTCCACCAGCACCCACTGACGGCCATGGTGTCTTCTTGGGGCTCGAGGGCCAAATGTTGAAGCAACAGCGCCTGCAATCAAAGGCAGTTATGTCAGTCCAGAGGCACATGCGGGTGATGAAGACAAGCTTAGTCAACATGGACACAAACATTGGCGGCATGGCTGCGGGCATTCGGGACATGTCCCAGTCAATCCAGCAGTTGTGCAGCAAATTAGATGCTGACATCGAAGCACGGCGCCGGGAACGCCAGAGAAGGGACACTACCAGCAGGGCACTCAACCGTCTGGCAACTGCGACTTCCCTACTTTGCCGGCGCTCTGTGACGATGCAGGAGGGCCTAACACAGTGCTGCAGCGACCTGTCTCGGGGGATGGTGCAGGTGACAAGTGCACTAGGGGTGCTATTGACTAGTCAGGCGTCGACAACTGCTGCAGGGGATGCTGCGGAGAGCATCGACACCAGCAGCAGCATCACACCCCCCGTCCCCGAAGCACGCAGGAGCAGCAGGCGGCTTGGGGTTGGCTCTAGTGAGGATGCACAGGCCGTGCAATCCACCACTGCAGCGCGTATGCGCAAACATTGATGTGGCCCTGCTTAGCCACTTCCCATTGGGTGACGTAACCCTGGACATACTCCTTGTATAGATGGTATATTGCCAGATTGGCCTGTTCATGTGTTCATGGCGTGGTGCCACATTAAACTACGTCATGACTTCTCACAACTCGCTGTGTCCCCTCACTTACTCAGAAATAGTTGCATGTGATCTCTGCCCGTCTCTCTCTCCCATCGATTGCAGTTGGCACTCTAGCTGCGCTGCCCTCTGGCTGGCCTGACTCATCCTCGTTGTCCTCAAAATATGTTAGTTCCACATCTGTACCTTTTTTCGTGGCAAGGTTGTGCAGCATTGCACAAGTGGCAATAATCTTGCAGCAGGTGATGGGTTTGTACTGGCGTGCGCCTCCGCTCTTGTGGAGGCAGCGGAACCTGCTCTTCAGTAGTCCAAACGTGCGCTCCACCACATTGCGTGTTGTTTTGTGGGCCACGTTGTATCGTCTCTCACTCTGGGTTGCTGGGTGTAGGTAGGGAGTGAGGATGAATGAACGGCATGCATATGCACTGTCGCCTGGATGAGTAAAAGGGAACCATCAGTTACATGCCTCTATACACTCTGATTTGCAGGTTGCAAGGGGCGTCACTGTTACTTACCCAGCAGGTATCCCTCTCCAAATTCTCCGGCACTCAGTCGTGTGTAGATCCCACTATTCTGGAAGATGTAAGAGTCGTGGGTGCTCCCAGGAAACTTTGCAACAATATCTGTGATGATGTTCCCTGCATCACAGATCACCTGCACATTGATGGAGTGGGTGGACTTCCTGTTCCTGTAGATGTGCTCTGTATCAGCTGGTGGACAGATTGGGATGTGTGTACCATCAATACAGCCGATGACATGGGGGAACTGTGCCATGTGATAAAAGTCTGTTTTTGTTTTCTGCAGTGCAGCCTGTGTGTTTGGGAAGCTTATGTAGTGGTGCATTCTCTGCATCATGGCATCCAGGAACTTCCTGAAGAAACGGGACAGGCAACTCTGGGATACACCACCCACCGCAGCTATCACCACCTGATAACTGCCGGATGCCAGTAGATGTAGGCTGCAGAGCACCTGCACATGTGGTGGTATGGCGTGCGCCCTTCTTGTTGGCTGGTCCAGGAGTGGGTGCAGGTCCCTTATCAGGTCCATGATGGTTTCGGGGTGTAGCCTGTACCTCTCATGTATCTCTGCATCAGTCAGCTGTAATAGTGTGATGCGCTGTCTGTAGATTTGTTCCTCCCGTCGCCACACCCTCAGTCCTGCTGCCTGTAGATGTAGGCGCCTTGCAATGACGTACATGGCGGCCATGTTGTCCACGCTGTTGCATTTTGGGATTGCTTATGTGCATTGTTGATGGTTACCACCTGCTTTCAATCCGTGTTAATTACCGACTCTTATTTACCGATTTTCCTGGATTTCTTAATTACCGACTGCTCCTACATGTCATTTTACATTTTTACCACTTCATATTTACCACTTCATATTTACCGATTCGTTAATTATGTATTCGGTAAATATGAATCGGTATTTTAGAATTCGGTAACTATGAATCGGTATTTACCGCTTCATATTTACCGAAAAGTGGTTTTTGGACTCCTACATCTCACTTGTCTGAATACCGGTCGGTAACGGCATATTTACCGAAAATCGGCCGTTACCGACCGGTATTTCGCTACCTACATGAGGCCCTTAGTGTTTACAAAAACTGACTTACTTACTTTTTTTTATCTAGGAAATGTCCCAGTGTGATATTTAGGCATATCACACTGAGTAGAAAACGTAGCTTAAAAAGTAATCACATAGAAATTGTAAAGTAACTGGGAAGTAATTTCACCTGTTTCTGAACATTTTACCTACCTGTAACTGCATTCATCTGTATTATATGAGAAAAGTAGTATTTTACTTACCTGCACCAAGTCTGGCTTGGTTCTAAAAATAAAATACAACAAAGAAATATTTTTATAGATAACAATTGGTCAGAGTTCAGTCTTTGAGTGTGTGAAATCATTTCATGCCTGAGGGTGTACAATAAATGCTTAACACTACCCTCTGATAAAGCCTTACTGCTCGCCCACACTACCACATATAGAGAGTAAGGTATTATTGACATCAACCGCTGTAAGCCTTTGGGGATCCACTGGACTCTGTGCACACTATACCATACTTTGATATAGTATATACAGAACCAGCTTCCTACAGTTGTGTATGAACTAGTATACTTGTTTGATTTCAAAAAGTAAAAACCACTAGCTGGAAATTGATATATTAAGCCTTAATATGATCTTTATTCAATCTCTAAGCTTCTAACCAATAGCACCTCACTAAGTAAATGCAGCTTGCTCTGCCACTGTAGCCTGATGGTCAAATGCTAATGGAAGGCATTTAGGGCCTCATGTACAAAGGCTTCCTTTAAGAAATCATAATTTCCGGCAAATAATGATTCACATTTTGAAAGTTCTTAAATAGAATCTAAGAAAATGGATTCTGTAGAAGTGGTCGCAATCTGTACACTGACTTCTACTGAATCCAGTGGTAGTTTGTGAAGCGACCTATGTATTAATAGGTTAGTTTACACAATACCGAATCATAGTGGGTCACAATTCGACCTACCTCATTAAAAAATACATGGGGTACATTGCAAATTGTGACCCACTTCTATTGGCTACATTCACAGGCATGGTTTCCTGCTGGGGCCCATTTTCCGTAAAAGAAAAAAGGATGTGTTGAATAAAAAATAAATTAAAAAAACGTTTGTTTTGGGCCACTGGCTGCTAATAAAAAATGTTTTGTGAACATTCACAAAGGGGAACAGGTCCCTTAGGGATTCCTTCCAGTTTGCGAATGGCTTACCCAGTTTGTCAATGGATTGCCGCCTCCTTTGTGGAAGTGGTGAAATATTAGTGTTGTGGGCCCTTAACATGCCCCTTCTAAATACCGATTCGGTATCTTTTGCTAAACCCATACAGATTCAATAACATCTTACTGAACTGCTGTTTGAGTTTTGAGAATGCAAAACTGAAGTTTTGCGGTCGGAAAAAGGTTCTAATTTTACAAATTGGAACCTTACCGACCTCAAAGTAGCTTAGTGATGAGAGCCTTGATGCGCTGTTGTTTGTGACAACAAGTAAGCTAGTGCTAAGATTTAGCTTTGCCGCTTTCTTGCTGCTCTCGTTTATAGGCCTTTCAATTGTGTCGGTAGTTGTATTATAGCCCACCTATGAAGT
The DNA here is from genome assembly GCF_964204655.1 of Triturus cristatus. Lineage (NCBI taxonomy): Eukaryota > Metazoa > Chordata > Amphibia > Caudata > Salamandridae > Triturus > Triturus cristatus. The sequence continues at coordinate 255,314,640 of NC_140593.1, read as the reverse complement.
AGTTCCACTGCTCATAGTTTATTGAGGCAATGTGAGCACAGACCATGCATTCAGTGTAGGGGTACAAGGATTTGCATGGCAAAGGCATGGGTAAAATATATTAGGACAGGGTTTTACATTTTAAACTCAACGAAAAACGCCTTAGAGAGGTACTTTGCATTGTCTAACACTGAGAGGCCTTCTTACAAATATCTCTATTTCCGGAGAGGTCACAGAAGTCTGTTTTTCAGTGTGTACATTTATCACTTGTTTAATTAATATTTGTTTGCGTTTGACTTAAAGGACTTTTAGGCCTGGTTGGAGACATCTTTAGTTGGAGTTTATGTAATTACCAAAAAATAACTTTGAAAACCAGTTTGACAGTGAGACTTTGCTACTTTCCTATGTTGCTGTTCTATACAATATCTACAAAAATGTGAACGGTCAGCGTTTGTATCATTCCTCATTTTAAATAGTTCAGTTGCATTGCATGGACAGTGAATTGTTCATACACAACAAAGTAGTTCTGTTTATGTATTATATAATTTTCAGCTGAAAAAAACCAATTTGTTTACTATTGCAACTTGCTGCCAGTGTCTCACTTAAAACCTCGTGAACCAGCTTTACGCGCGGCTGTCTCAGTGGGGTTAGATTTACTGGTGATTCACTCCGTTGACGATGGCCGCTACGTTTAAACATTATGATGTCATTTATTTTCATGAATCACATCATCTAAAGCAGTGTTTCGTAAACTGTGGACCAATTCTTGGTGGGACGCCAAAGTCCAAGCAATAAATAAAGATGCCTTTAAATTCTGTATTATCTTATCACATTGGCTGCTCTTCAATAAGAGAGGCCAATACCAGGCTACATCTTTGGAGAAATTCCTGCTTATTTTTTAACGGGGACTGGTGTTTACAAATTCCTATGACTTTGCAGTCAGGGAAAGAAAAGCACAGTGAATTAAGTGACAATCTTGCTGGGGTGCATGGAGTGTGGAGCGAAACGATGCAGGATGTCCTCTGTTTTCTTATTGCACATCAAAATGTAAATACTTGCAGACGAACTGGACACATTCAGCAGTTAGGAAAGCAAAGATGAAGCAGACTTTTATAATTCGGGTTGTGATGGAAAGAAATATTTTAATTGGATCAAAACAAATCGAGACACTTTACTTGGTGATGCACAAATAATAAATATTCACAGAAAACCAAAGTCCATACATTATCATTTGTATGTAATATAGTTTTATCAGTAAAACTGTATGTCTGTGCAAATTTAGTTGCCATTCCATTTGAAAATGTGCTGCCTATAAATGACACTGCGCCACTACATGATGCTTTAGATACATAAAAAATGTGCGTGCCTCGTCCATTAAATCTAGGTAGGTCACAAACGTTTGCCCTACTAAACAGTGAATTATGGTTTGGAAAAAATTGGGGCACACTGATTTAAAGTGTGAAAATAGACAAAGCTCATTGGATTGTAAGGGGAATGCTCTCTTTCAAGATGGCTGTGTTGTTAACATGATGCACTGGCCAACACAGGTAAGGAGAATGCCCTCACAACGTGGGTTCACATGATGGGTCTTACAAATATCTAACAGTTAATATGCCATCCACTTCCACCGTTCTATACCCATAACTGTTAAAATTGTAAAAAAAAATGCCTCTTTCCAGGAAATATGCTGCACGATAATGCCTCATTTAGCTTCAGTGAAACCGCTATATTTCTCTGTTTTTGTGTCTCCAAAACTGACTTAAAAACTACTTTCGCCTTGTACAAATTTGCTGGCACTTAGAGGAGACAATGGAGGACTTGCACATGCAAACCAGTCTTCGAACTTTCCCACACCAGGCTGTGGTGAAATAGTCACTTTAAGCAAAATAATAAAGCTCTTCTCCTACTCTTCATTTTTCTATTCTCAGTATTTTTCATGAACATCCTCCAGAAAGACCTGCCTGCTTTTCAGAAAATGTATGATCAAAGCTGTCTGAAAGTATGTCACATGCATGGGCTGCACATTTAAGGGAATGAATCAAAAAGTTGCACATCTTTCACTCCGAGTCAACAAATGAAGGCGATTTTAACCCCTTCGACGCGCATGACGGAACGGTTCCGTCATGCACGCCGGTTGGGCTGTGCTAATGATGGAACCGTTCCGTCATGGCCCCGCCCGCGCTCAGAACCTTCAGCGTGGCGCGGAAATCCGCGCCGCGCTGAAGGGGTTAAACACAAAAAGGGGTACACACAGTTGAAGCTCATGCAGATCTGAGGAAATAACAACTTAGATAGTGCATGTTTTAAAGTCAACTTCCTCAAAATATATATTTTACAGGTGGTATTCCTTCCAGACCATCTAGTGTGGTGGACGTGTCTGTGTCCTTAACATACACAATCCCTTCCAGTCTCCATCTCTGACATCTGGAAGCCTTGTTTACAGATTACTTTTAATTTTTTGGCAAGTAAAACTAGTGTGCACATGCTATGTATTTTACAATAGGACATAACTCTTGGTTCATGAATGGACTTCCTGAAAATGGGCTGTGTTGACAGTGAGAAATAGCGCATGAATACTAATACTCACCAAAGACATTTATAAACAAAGGTGCACAGGCACCAAAAATACACATTCACATAGACCACAAACAACTGCATCATCACTGACCGCACAAGCACCATTTCAATACATGTTATTGAGTAAAATAAGAATGCTTTTGGCAAATTCGGAAGACCTATGACTCTGGTAAACTTTATCTAAAAGTAATAGTTTAGTTCGAGTTGTTTTCAGCATAGACAGGGAAGTATACGAGACTGCAGAGCCAGGTGTGGCTTCAAGTGCAATACGCAGAAATATGCAGAGATTTAAGATGAAAACTTGTAAATCAGGATTTACTGTCCTTAAATTCTGCAAAATCAAGATGTAGGTGTCTCAGATTTCTCACAAGCATTTTTTAACGTTTTATTTGCAGAACACAGGAAGAAAATATTTTGATTTGTAGTTACAGCCGTTGTCATCAAATGGAAGCTTCCATTGAAAATCAAATGATTTTAAATTGAGATACCATTCACTCTAAACAGAGTTTTCAGTGGCAGAGAACTCTGTTCAGAGGAATCTGTATGCACCTTTTTCTGTGGGGTAAATATTTGTCCCCATGCAGTACTACTTCCAATAGATCTCCTCCAAATGTGGGGGTGATCTATTTACTCCCCGAACGGAAGCAAGTTTACTCAGACATCGGGCTGGAGTAAACTGCAACCCCTTTGGAGGCTAGAAAGGTGAATGTGAGGAGTTTGTGAATGTCTAGATGGATTCTTGTGTTAGATATTCACAAATGTCCAAGGCAAACCAAACCTTGGCATGTCCAGGAATGCCGTGAATCCCACCCATAGAGTGGCATTTATGGGGTCTCTGCACTTTGTGAATTCCTGGCAGGCATATGCGGGCTTAATTTGGTCATAAACATACGTTTACAACCAAACTTACCTGTGTCGATAGGCCCCCAAAAAGTTATATCTGACCTGTGAAGTTTATCAGGGTCATGCATGAATACCTCATTCAGTCCAGGATTTTACTATACGTTTCGGAGCTAGTTGCTTCCCGCAGTGCATAACTACCAGAATGCAGCATAGATATTTGAATGAAAGAACTACTGGAACTAGGAAATTGTGAGCTTCAGTAACTGTTAATTTCATTATTCACTAGTCTAAAAATGCCCTCCATTGATTGGATGGAATTTTGGGGATTTTAGAGACATAATATCAAGTCAGTTCCCCTGAAGTTGTGTGCACAAGAAGTTACAAGGAATCCTGATTTGGGGGATTTTAGAGACATAATTAAGTCACCTCCCCTGAAGTTGTGTGCACAAGAAGTTACAAGGAATCCTGATTCTGAGGCCTGGATATTTGCTTACCTCAAGCCTCATCATCTGCTGCTACTCACTCATGCTTCAATTGCTTCCTGGGAGAGCTAGGCGTTTTTTCATCCTGCTTCTGTAGGCGATGCTGAAACATGGCCATATATTATTCTACAAAGTCTCTTGTTCTTAAATATTCCATGGTCCTTAGAGTTAGTTGTCTGAATGAATCAAGCATTTTGTAGAAATCCATAGTCATTTGAAGGTAAACATGTGAAATTCTGACACAGCCTTATCAGTCATGCTTCAGAAGTCAATTATTTTCACTGGCCTCAAATTAGGAAACATTGTGTGCCTGAATTATATTTCGGAGGATGGGATAATCATCACCATTGTGACGGAGTAACCTTTCCAACCAAAGTATAAATATGGCCCTAAATCTCAATACATGGCTTCAAAATATAAAGACAGTTGTCTTAAAACAATTGGTTTGTATTATCCTTAAATATGAATTCCTTATACAAGCTTTGATTTACTGATTTCATAGTAACTATCAATGCTAGTCAGGGGTGTGTTTTGTTTTGCAGCACAAACCCATTCAACCTCCAGAGAGGTAGGCCTTCTGCTATAGGCTCAGCCACCCTTCCCAAACTGCATAACCGTTTGCACTATAGTACTACCTTATTTAAAAACATTACATTGTCCTACATTACCACTTTAAAGACAGACATTTAGTCATGCTACTGCTTGTTTACATTTTCAGAAAGTATTATAGCATATGGCCTTACTAAGAACATTTGTCTTGGCAATATACCTTTTAAACCTTTTCTTTTGGTTCTTTTGCCCACTACTGTAGTCTTAAGAATCATGCCTTCGAGTTTGTACAATGTTTTTAGATTGGTATTTTGCATTAAACTTGATCTTGCACTGCCTGTGTGCATGTTCTGTAGATGACGTGCTTCCTTTGTAATATTAGTGTCTCCTGCTCTGTCTTTCGTACCTCAATGACACTCTGGCTCTCAATAAGAGATCCCCAGTAGTTTTGTGGTAGTACCACACCTAATAATTACCAGTAGCTGTTTTTCACCTCTCCTTTCCGAGTTTTGCATGTCAGATTTGGAGATAGAGTGTGGCTATTACACTTTTTCCTTGAGTCTTGGTGGCAAGTAGTGGAAAGTGTAGCATTACTTTGCTAAATCTGCAAATGAAAAAGTAATGTTCCAATGCGCAAATTCAAGTTTTCAATAGAGTGAGATTACGGTGGGAGTCCAAATAAAACCATCAAGTTTTTTGTCATTCAGTACGTATTTCATCGAAAATCCCCCCACACAGCATTGCCCTTAGTCACCTTTAGTTGAAAAACATTTGGATAAGTTATATGAAAAATTCTTTGTGAATTTCTTTACAACATCCACAAGTATAAAATAAACCTTATTTCATACAACCTAAATTGATTATCCCACTTTCAGTAAATAACAACAAATCATATTGGTAAGGTTTATTATTTGCAGCCTAAAATCTATTATGAAGGTATTTTAAAATGAGATATTGAAATTGTATACTAGCAGTAACCTGTGCCTCAAGTCATCACATATCACTTCCAAACTGTTTTTTTAATTTTTTTATTGTCAGTATCATTAGCATGAAAACATCATTAGCATGAAAACATAATTTTTAGATTCAAGGAGGTGATACCTGAAAGGCATATACAAACTTTAAATATTATTTGTTGTATTATTTCATATTTAAAACAGCACATTGAATTCAACAGGAAACGCACTGCATCAAACTGCCATGGAAACAAAAAAATATAAGTGGTTTAAATCAGTTAATATATCGTATACAGCACAATAAAATTGCTAGTTTAAAACCTGCTTAATACCTATGTTGCAATTCTTAAAACGTATTGCGCACATGCACTGTGGAAAGACTTGCAGGTCTAAAATATCATTCATAATCTGCAGAATCAAGACTTTTGCGGTTTTTCACCTCAGAAGGGGACATGATTAAAGTTATTGTGAAATTTTCATTTTGACAAATCTACTTTCATGTGTAGGTTTGTGTCGCTCTAAGGGGAGTCCACCATAAAATGTTAATGACTTCACGAATTCAGACTGTATGTAGGTACTCAGATGAATTCTTAAGGTAGTTTTGTTCCATCAAGTGTGCTTGTAAAATGCATTTTTTTAGGTAGTAATGAGGCGGAATATGACAAGACATTTAAGGTGTAACAGGGGAATGGGTTTCTCCACTGAGGAAAATATATTCCCTCTTGAGAAAAATGAAAGTTTGCAATTTAAATGCACTTTCTCATCACATTTCTAATTGCAGAAACTTGCGCTTGGTATATTTCCTTATAAGAAAAAATATACTCACAAATGTTACAATGGGAGTGCTCTGCAGCCCCAGAACACACAAAATACTCTTGAAATACTTTGACATTTCCTGTCACTTTACCAGATCTAGATGTTTTTTCCTAGGCATAGCTTCTGTTCCACATATATCAATTTTCTTAAATCAAAAAAACCTTGACAGTTATCTTAATAAATACCTTTATTTAAATAACACCTTGCACAAAGTAATTTGATAGTGTTTCACCCGTAAGGTTTTAAAATGAAGTTCAATATAGGAAAAATTGTATTTGTCAAATGTGTAGATGTCAACATTAGATAATTAGATTCTATCATATCATCCTATCATAACATCTATGCACAGACATTTATTTTTGGCAATCATTTTTCATGCAGATTGGACTAACCCCTGAACGTTCATAGTAATGAGGATTTGATCATTGATCAATTTGTTGTCAATGAGTTTGACAAAAATGTGTGATTAATGAATTGTAAATTGATAGGAAATATGATATTAATATTTAATTTGATTCCATCACATTTGATGCCTAGCATTCCAACTGCCCTCTGGTTTCTTACACAGTTGTATGACTGTACAACGCTAGTAAAAACATTGCATGCCTTTAAAACACATTTGTTACCCCACATTTGTTTAGCACGCATATGCTTTTACCTCGCATGCCATTACCATGCATTACTATGGTACGTTTATATATATATGTGTATATGGGTGTGTGTGTGTGTGTGTGCGTGTGTGTGTGTGTGTGTGTGTGTATATATATATATTTATATATACATATATATATATACATACAATTCTAAGTACATTCCTTATTTGAAATGATCATCTGGCACTCCAGGTTAAATTTGACACTCGTTCTATTTTATTTCAGACGAAGTTTAGCATCTACGTGTTTCAGCAGACTCACGCTGCCTTGTTCATGATATATATATATATATATATATATATATATATATATATATATATATATATATATATATATCTTTTTGGGGGAGAGCCTCTAACCCCCTAATACTTACCTTAAATGCGTGTTAAAGTCATGTGTGGTAAAGGCCTATCCTTGCTAAACAAATGCGGGGTAACAAATGTGTGGTAAAGGCACTGCAATGTAAATATCGCGTTGCAAAAACTGTTTCCCATCTGACACATACTGTGGTTAATGAAAATGGGACCCTTCATGTGAGCTTAATAACAAGCATGGCCACAAATTATCTTATGGACCAAGAGTGCAAAGGGAAGGCATGGGTAATAATGTATATTATTTTACTGAATAACTTCAGCAAATGTCTCGTCAGAGCGTTAACCAGTCAAAATGTAACTTACCTTTTTAAATTGTAAAATGGTTGCTGATCCTGATTTCCAGTTCAGTCAAATATTCTAAAATGTAGGGCTTAGTGTGAATCATTAAATACATTGGTTTTTCATGAACATAAAAACTGGTTTGCTGTCAACTGTAAGGTATCTGTGAACTTTTGTCAACCTCTGTGACACACGTACGACCACTCCATGGGCAGTAGAACTAGAATGAACCTCCAGAGTCTCCCCTTGCCAGGGAGTTCACATTTCAGATTTACTTGGTAGTAGAAAAGGAGATTGGTTCTAACATTACTCAAGTTATTGATTTACCTTTTAACTGAGCAAAACACAGGATGTCTATTCAGAAGAGTGGAAAAAAGTATTATAAATGTTTTCATTTTACACATGTCTAAAAAAACATTGGATAAGATCTGCTTCAGATGCCATACTTCACCAAAAAGATTAGATGAATTGGTCAAATTAAAGATGATAAATATAGGATCATTCAAAACGAGCAACCCAAAATATATAACCATTATAAAAGCAACTAGTACTTGCAAAAATGCACAGAAGTAGATGGGGCCAGTCATAGATGAAGGTTAAAGATGGAAAATACAATGATGCAGGTATACTAACATTAGTAAATGTGGAGATGAAGTACTGTATTGTCTACAAAGTAAAAAACACCGAAAAACCCTGTTTGATAAAGCAGAGAACAGCATCAGTTTTAGCTTTCCTTATTAGGCAGTTAACCTGTTCCCTGCTTTAACTTTTAGCATTCTTTCTTATATGTCATGTCTACCTACCAAATTCATTGAGGGTGCATTTAAATGATTACTTCAACCGTCTATATTCTCTATCAACCCATGTTCATTCCAGATAACTTGCAATTTTTGCATTAGCTAAAAACAACTACAGCTCACCTACTTGAGTTGCCTGAACAAGAAAGATATAGATGCTGCTGAAGCCTGTTTAGTTTTCAGTTCATTAAGGAACACAAAAATGTAAAATATGAAATGTAAGTTTTAAAATTAAATTTGCTACTAGAGCACAACACAATTGTTTTTAATGTTTTTAAAATAAAGCCGATTAGTGATGGCATTCTGCAGAAACTGATTCATGTTGAAGCATGTTTCAAAATTGATTTTCAATGTACATTGCCCAAGGTGTCAAAGCATTAACACATTTATATATTTTACAGATATGCGAGGGCAGGAAGTTGATTTTCTGATCGATTGGCCAAATGTGTTCAACCATCAGTACCAGAACAATTTCAAGTCCACAAACCCTTTTCGAAATGAACTTTCAGAATCAAATCCTTTCCTTGATGAAATCACCAAAAAAAACACTGTTGAAAATGCAAATAAACATGTGTCTATTTTAAAAGAAGACCCCTACCTGCTGTTTAGAGATGCCGATGCCCGGGATTCTGTGGCATCATCTGGTGATGAACTGGATATTGATTACCTTCTTAAGAACGCATCAACAAAGAAAACTGCAAGATCCAAAAGTGTGTCTGATGTCCTTGATATTTTGGATTGCAAAGATCCTGAACCTCAGAGTAATTTAGAATCCGGACAGTTTTCTGCTACAGATATGGAATGGCTTCAGAATGACCGGGAGGCCTATAAAATGGCATGGTTAAGTCATAGACAGTTGACAAGGTCTTGTCTTGATTTGGATGTCATGAGCCACAGTCCAGGATGGGCACAAACCCAGGCTATGGACACATCTATAGTGTGCAGGATAGACCATCAAGGAGGATCTCTGCAGCTGCCGAACTCTGATATTATTGTTCATGTTCCAGAGGGTCATGTAGCACCCGGTACATTCCAAGAGGTTGGCTTGAAGGCTCTTCTTAATCCACCATCGTCACTGAACAATGACCTTCAAAACACTGCAAGCCCTTTGTTGGAAATTACCTTAACAAACCTCAATCACACAGAAGCCATTTTACTGGATATGAAAATTGCGAGTCAAGTAAAGAAAGATCCACTCAGTCAAGTTATGACAGAAATTGTGTGCTTGTACAGCTACAACAAAGATGGACCATTTGAGGAGGTTGATAATTGTTACATTTATAATGACACAGTACAAGTGAAACTGACAAGTCTCAGACGTGTGACCTATGTTGTTGTTGTTGCAAAGGCTAAGGCAATTCAGGCGCCTGCTACCTCAGTTTGGGATTACATCAGTAAAACATTGACAGTGGGTATTTATGGACCCAAGCATATTCATCCTGCATTCACTGCTGTCTGTTCAATATTTGGACACAATTACACACCTGGAAACCTTACCGTAAGTGACATTAAAAAAGGGCGAAAGAACTTGCCTCCAGTTGTGTTCCAGTTGTGGGGAAAACATCTGATTACAGTTGATGAATTACAGGACTTAAACATTTCCTTCATTTCAGCAGATTCAGAATTTTCAGTAAAGTCTCATGAACAATCCAAACTGATCCAAGCAGCCCAACTGAAAGCCGGCACAGAGATCCGCAAGCAGTTTCCATTTTCTTCAACTGGCAATGGAGAAATACATTCATTTAACTTTATGGTTCAAATTAAAGAACCTGTAAAATGCCTACTGACAGAATTCAGTATTACAACCCCTGATCCTGCTCCAAAGTTACTAGACACTCCAACAAAGCGAATGTGTCTACAGAAACGTAAAGAGATAAAGTCAGCTCCGTTACCTTTGCTGACAACAATTGCTTATCCTAAATGTCAGGATAAGATCCTAAATATAAATAAATGTGCAGTAACTCTAAAAGCAGTCTTGCGTCAAAGTAAGATTGACTACTTACTTGAATATTTCAAAGGGGATACAATAGCACTCCTTAGTGAAGACAAAGTCAGAGCCATTGGTCAGAATAAAGTGAAAGAATGGTACGTGGGGGTGCTAAGAGGAAAGGTTGGCCTTGTGCACTGTAAAAATGTGAAGGTGATATCTAAAGACCAAGTTATTGACTTTTCAGACATTCAGCTAACAACCAGAATGCTTCTAGAACAAATAACATTACCGTTCAAGAATCTGACTTACATCTATTCATCTGTACTTTCTACTGTGTCAGATAAAATTTATGACTGGAGAGCTTTGGCTGATGTACTTGGGTATAAGCGCTTGAATCTAGATGATTTCAATGATGTAGACACAGGAAAGGAGTCTGAAAAAGTGGCCTATGTGGTGAAGAAGCTAAAGGAAGATTGTCATTCTGATACTAAAAAGAAGAAATTTCATTATGAACTGATTATGGTAAGTGCAACTAATTGATCAACACTTTCCGTTAATTATCACAAAACCTCAGCACATGGGGAATATATATGCTGTCATATAACAGATTAAGATTCTATACCAGATCCTGTATCAACATTTTTTAATTGGCTTTTGGGTTTACATCAAAGTGAAAAGTCTGGGCTAACCAAGTAAATAAAACGTAATCACATAATACCTAATCACAAGCACCCAATGTAAAGTATTTTTTCATGAATATTTTCCTTTTGTTGGATATTGATCAAAAATGTAGATCTGCAATATCGAGTTTACTTGTCTCTCTTTTCTCACAAACAGACAGACCATGTAAAAACATATTCAACCAAATTCATATAAAGGTTTTTGTACAGTACACCTTATCAAATCTTATGTCCACAAAACAACAATTTGTGCTTTGAAATTTCACATCCCGTTTGATGAAATCCAGAATCACAAAATAAACCCTAAGGGGCCAATTACGATCTTGGTCGGAAAGCCTCCAACGTTAGGTCGAAGGTTTTCCGACCGAGATCATCAGTTTCACTTCCGACCACCAAATTGCAATTTAGGCATTCAGAAGTGAAACCGGCCGATCAACCTGGTTGGTTTCTGACGGGGTCTAGGTGCCAGTCGGCCAGTCAGAGACCGGCCAGTAATACATAAGGATGGCGTTTCATGTCGTCCATATTACTATGCTCGTTTTCCCTCAGGCTTTCCATGCCAGGCTTTCTGACATGGAAAGCCAGTCGGAAAGTGAGTTTGGAGGCACCTAGCAGGGCCCTCTTCTGTATGCGGCCTCCTGTTTCGTGCCCAGGTTTGATCCCTGCACCGTGTGACAGGCACCCTAATGTGCCTGCCACGCGGTGCACCGATGAACACAACCTCTCATTTCCCTATTGGAGATTGTGCTAAAGCTGATTTACGGCCGAAGCACATGCTCCCATAGGGAAACCCTAACATGTGTGGTCACATCATAATTAGGTGGTCGAGATCGCCGACCAGAGGTCGGTCAGACCCGTATCTGCAACGGTGTCGTCCACTTGACAACATAATAAGCCCCTAAGGGGGAACATTTGCTGGATTGATGAATTTTTGAAAGTTTAGGTTTAGTGGTGGGAAATGGGGCGTTGTAGGAGATGTGGCACCCACACGCTCATTATTTTGTGGTATTCTCAAAACATTTGCAGCCAGTTTCTTAGCATCAAAATATATGTAAAAATAATCATGTTAATGGCAGGATTAAGTAATGCCAGGGTGGGAGAGTTAAATTCTATCCCCAATATATAATGTGGAGATAAGTGGAAAGTTTCTTCTTAGATACAGAATTTTGATTTAGATAAAATGTTAGAAGTGAAAATGCACATTTCCTCATTATTTATTCATTCCGATTTTTCATTAATCTACATAGTAATTTTAGGAAATATAAACCTACTGGAAATCAATGCATTTCTTTAATTTTCAGTACAACTTCTTAGATTATTTTGTGAATGCACAAAAAATTAGAAATCTAGTCCAAATGTAGGTGGAAACCTACTGCGCTAGATTTTCACCTTCATCTTTTTCGAATTAACAATTTGAAACCATCTCCTGGGCTCTAATAACCTTCTTATATTGTGTTATATGGGAGTCTGCATTTCCAAAACTATATGATCATATAAGTAACAAGTTTACTTGGTCTGTGTCCCTTCAGATTATCCTGTGGCATTTCGCCATGGTTAATAAACAATAGTTTTGTGAGAAAATAGTGCACAATAAAGGTTTTATAATTTGTTTTCACTATAGAAATAACGGTTATAAAATCTGACTGGGATATCATTCCATATATGTTGAATGTTCTTTAGAATCTTTATACTCTGAATGTTGACGCAGCTGACAGCATTATTTTTTTCCTTACTATGTATTTTACTTTTCTTGAAAGCAGATGTTATAAAATGTGCTTGCCTATGTTTTAAAGAGATAAACAATCAAGTTATTTGCCTTTGGTAACTCTCTGGTGGATACTCTAGGTTGCTGCAGAATCCTCACCTTTGGAATATCACCCAGGAGGCAGTTCAGATCCAGATAATTTTCTAGCATTGCTCTTGCAACCTGGTAGGTGGTTTTGGCAGGACCACATTGACTCTGTACCAGCCCAGATGTGACGAAGCAGAGCTGAATATAAGTAAGCAATGCCCGCTGACATCCATTTATTTTCCCTTTCTGCAGTCTCAGATGCAGAGCGTAAAACGATTGTTGGTGATAGTGTGCTGAATTTGAGACCTTTTTAGATGTCAAATAGAGACCATTCCACAGAACGTGAAAGTGAGAGGCCAGCTAGGAATCTGTGGTTATATAATCCACCAGAATGAGCGCTACTGAAGGAAAATGGCTATTTCTTAAGATGGATATTTCTAATTGCCAGTTCCTCACATTTAGAATAAATGCCATAGCAGTATCTGCCAAAGGGGGAGGAGTTGTGGAATGGTCTCCAACCATAAAGTCCTGCAGGACCTAACAGTCGGGGTTCTCTTCGCAGCGAGCCTGATTGTCAAGGTAGAAGTGCTTCATGAATGGATGCAGTGACACTCACATCACAGCCTGGCAAATATCAAGAACAGGCACCCCTCATACCAGGGCACTGTAGTGACTTTGCCTCTGATGGAATTTGCTCTCAGACACTTGAGCCTGTTTCTTGGCCAATGCATAGCGGACAGTGAGACATAGGACTATCCACATTGACAGGACCTCTTCTTCACAACTTTCTCTTTCTTCGCTTGAGGAAATCTCACAAAGTGCTGATTATCCCCGTGTTTAGGCTTGGTACGATCAATATAAAAACTCAAAGGCCTTTTAGGGAACAACTGATGTTCGCTCCTTCTACTTTGCCAAACATTTAATGATCCCAACTGGTGGCTTAAACAAAGTAAGTTGTTCCAGGAAACATAATGCCAAAAGGGCTAACAAATAAACTTTTACAGTGCTCACTGCAAGGGCTTTCTGAGATAAAGACAGAACAAACAAGATCATGTGTGACAGCTTTGCTTGTAAAGGGTCAGTGCCCTGTATATCACACCTGGTTACTAACTTGTTGAAGCACTGAGCATCACTTGATTTTGTAGAATAGTGCCTGGCAGCGAGGATGACATCCACCACTTCATATGGTAAGTCAAACACAGGCAAATACCACTGCTCTATCTCCATATTTGGAGGTGTAATTTGCAGAGGTTCAGATGAAGGACTGTGTCATGTGGCTGAGAAACGAGAATCCCTTGTAATGGTAATCTGATCAGAGAGCAAGTGCTTATACTCAGGAATTCTGGCAACTGCTCTCTCCTGGTCAAATCTGTAGCAATTAAGATTACTTGGGCCCAGTCACTCTTGATTTTCAGCACTCTAGGCAGGAGAGGTAGAGTTGGAAAGCCATACAGGAGTCTCTTTTTCCATTCCAGCTAGAATGCTTCTCCTAGAAAGATTTCTTGTGAAGACTTAGGCATGCAATACGAGTGACACTGCATGTTTTTGATGGTGGTGCATGGATCTAGCCATGACTTTCCCTACCGATCTTATACACCCTTTGCTAGCTCAGGATGCAGTTACTACTCATGATCTGGCAAGTGATATCTGCTCACTTTCTCTGCCCTGGCATTCAGGGACTCCACTAGGTGTTTGGTGACTAGAAAGATGTTCTGCTGTCCCAGCCTCCTTCAGAACCTCTTGACACAGGCCCCAGGACCCCACAACCCCATTCCACCCTGCTTGATGCAGTACCACATGATGGTGGTTGTGTCTGTGAGAATCTCCACCAGACTCTCCTTAATGAATGACAGGAACATCTTAAGGGCAAAACAAATAGCCATTAGCTCCATTGGCTGATTTCAAGCTGGCTCTCCATCAGAGACCAAATGTTCCTAATCTTCACGTCCCTCATATAACCCCCTCCAGTGCAGCAGTGATGCATACATCAACACTGTCAGCTCTGGGAGGGAAAGTGGTCTGCTACATGACAAATTGTAATCAGTCACTCACCACTGCAAATCTTGAGCCATCTCCCGATAGACCCAGATGGAGTTGAAAAGGTGAACTTGATGCTGGACTCACTGGGATTCCAGGTTGCAATTCAGAGCGTGCATGTGCCACCGGCTATGGTCGGCAAGGAGGAAGCGGGTAGCTAAGAGGTCAAGAAGCCTCAGAGCCACAGTCCACAGGAGTCCGAATTGAGCCTTCAAGATATAAGGATCATAATCCAAATGTCCCGGATACATTGCGGTGGAGGAAAAGCCTTGAACCTCACTGTATCCGGGATTGCCACAATGCATAGAAGTCTCTGTAAGGAAAGCTGTGAGACTTTGGGTGGTTTATGGTGAAACCTAACATCGTTAAGAGTTCTGCTGTCATCCAGAGATGTTTTGCCACTAACTGTTGAGAACCCTGCTTTCAGTAGCCAGTCATCTAGGAATACAGTAACTTCCAGCATCTGAAGATGAGCAGAGACCACCAAAGCCACCACTGTGAGGCAGAAGGGCAGCACAGTAAATTTAAACTGTTCCTGGCCCAACTGAAACCACAAGTGCCACCTGTGCAACTGATCGATGGATCTATGAAATACACATTGTCCAAGGACACCATCTTGTTTGCTGCGTCCAGAGCATTTGGGATCTGAGCCAATTCAAGCATTTTGAATTTTCCCTTCTGCAGGAAGGTGTTTATGGGTTGAATGTCCTGGATAGGCCTGAGGCCCCCATAATTTTTAAGGAAGTAGCAGGAAGAACAACCCTCTCCTATCTCCAAGGGAGGAAATGAAATACAGGCCATATTCTATTCTACAATCTGTAAGACCCATCTGACAGACGTGACGGATCACAAACCTGAGAGGAAATTCTGAGGATTATCTCCCACCATTCAGCTGTGAACACTTGATGATAAATAAAGGCTGCTTGATGACCACTGTAGCAGGAGAAGAGAGTTGGAAGACTTTTGTCACTGATTTCTACCAGTGCCGTGTCAGTGGCGCTAAGAGGAATAGGCTGGCTGCTTTATTGTTGGAGGGGAAGGTTCCTATTGTTTTTAGGCTAACTCCCTAGAATAACCCCTACATTTCTAGCACTGATGGGGTTATTATTTTGCTAGATTTAAAAGCCTCAAGGAATGTGCTGTTGACCTGATATCCTTAAACTATTCCCGCACAGAGTCCACCATCTCCCTGAAAAGTCAGGACTCTTCAGAGGGCATGTCCACCAGAGATGGCTGCACATGGCAAGAAAATCTGATGAATTTCATCCAGGATTACCTGTGGAACACCAAACTAATGGCAGTGACTCTGCCTGTGCAGTATGTGGTGTCTAAGCCTGCACAGATGATTTATTTCTCTGCATTATGTCCAACATGGGTCGCCTCACTCACGGGAGCCTAAGGTCCCCTAGCATGGATGACAAGATCTCTCTGGCCAAGTTGTGTAAGGCATGTGAACAGCAGCTCACTAGACAGACTGCATTTATGGACAGCAGCACCAAACTGACAGTAGAATTCCTTTGGTTTGTCAAAAGCATCTATCCTCTTGGCTTCTCTGTCTGATGGATTTGTTGGAGAGGAGTTTGGGTTAACTCTACTGATTAAAGTCTGTAAAGTGAGACTCTCTGGAGTACAGTGCTTGATGTGGAACTCTGGATCGCCAGGTGCAGGTCTGTCTCATCTGGCTGCTTGCTGACTAACAGACAGACAAGAACATTGTCACATAGCCATCATGGAATCCACGACCGAATCATTGATTTTGAGGCCTTTGATGTTGTTGGATGAGATTGCAGAATCTCCATCAGAACATCGATCATAGTCTCAATGGAGAACAGATGCAAATCTAGTACCACAGCTGTCCTACTAGCCAGCACTGTGAATGGGGCACTTTCCTCCTTTGGTGGTGCAAATGGCGAGTCAAGCTCTGTCTCAGTGGGAAGTGTCAATCCCACTTTAATTTTGTAAGTCAAGCTACTAAGTATTATCTTATACTTTGATAGCTTTATTTCGGTCAGTGACCATAAAAGCACAGGTAAAATATGTACAAGCATAAAATACATAAATAATTCAGGATTTAAGATAAAAAAATTATTAAACAGCAGTTATCAAAGTGAAGACAATAAAGAATTACAGTATACATATTCGATCGCTAATATAAAAATAAAAACTATTAAGAGGGACCCAACGCCTTTAAAATCCGGTTACGCGTGTGCCAAACATTGGTCAGAAATTTTGCTAATGCAAAAACAATTGGGCCAGAGTGATCAGTTTTTAAAATTCTATACATTGGTGCGTATTCCCTGCAACCCATATTCCTTATCAACGGGAGAAGCCAATATTTTCGTGCTATTTTGTAGGCTGGGCAAAAAAGAGCCACATGCAAATCAGTTTCCTCCGTGGCATCACAAGCCGGACACTGCTTTAGGGTGGGAGCCGGCAACCAGGTGCTTGTGAAAGACCGGAACGGCAGTGTGCCGTATCTCCATTGGAGGAACAGCTTCCGTGTCAGTACGGGGGAGATAGGATCCAACACCCTCTCAAATCTATAGAAATCCTTGCTCTGCATAAACACAGAAGCTAAGGACCCTTCTGCCAGGGTAGCTTGAGCCCTGGCTAGTTTGTATTCATAATAGACCTTGGCCAGGGCCTTTTTATATATATTTGATGCGGCTTTCGCTGGCTCAGTCCATAAGTCAGGGAGCCCTATTCCCATGCAAATGGCTTGGATATTTTTGACCCAAGGGATGTTAAGCGCCATTGGGTGATTCAGAAGTTCAACCAATTCCGCCCTATATTCTACGAGATCGTTGCTGCTCCACAGCCTACGCCAGAATGCTAAGGGTCTCAGGCTTATTTCGTCGGCTAACGGTCGAAGGCCCAGATCAAGCCTCAGGGGGAGGAGCGGAGTACTGGGCGGGAGTGCGGCTATCTGTCTTATAAACTTGTTTTCCACTAATGACAGACTCTGGCAAGACGTGTGGCCCCATATTTCCGCCCCATACATTATCGCTCCCCTAGCCTGTGCCTTATATATCTGGATCAGTGCCCCCAATGGACGATATGATGAACCAGTCATCATCCGGGCAATACCCCCAGTGATTTGCGTAAATTTAAGGTTAGCCCTGCTCTGATGGGATCCCCAAGTCATGGTTTCATTGAGAGTCACACCAAGGTATTCAAAGGTGGTCACTCTCTCAAGCCGTCCAGCTCCCAATTGCGGATTTGGCCGTAGTTTTTGCCTCGGATTCAAAACCATGAATTTGTTTTTTGCCGCATTAATTTCCAGCCCCCTATCAGTACAGAAGGCCACGAAGGAGTCAAGAATCCTCTGAATACCCATGGGGGTTTTGGATAGCAGCAGGGTGTCGTCCGCAAACATAATTGCGGGCACCCTGCTGCCATTCAATTTCGGGGCGTCAGTATATTCGGTGGCATTCAGATGGGCGATTACCCCGTTGACAAACACACAGCCCTGTCTTACCCCCCGGTCAACGGGGAATCTGTCGGTCAGTTCCCCCGACCTCCCACACCTCACACGGGCGTAATTATTATGGTGCAATCTCTGTAAGATCAATAGGATGTCCGGGGGGACGCCCATCTCTGCCAAGATGCTCCAAAGTTTCCCCCTGGGCACCAGATCGAATGCGGCCCGTAAGTCCACAAAAATTGTGTACAAACTACCGCCCTCGATTTTTGCTGCCCGCCAGTAGATCAGATTCAATCTAAAAACCTGGTCCACTGTGGATACCCCCTTCCTGAATCCCGCCTGATAGGGACTAAGGGCTCCCGCCTCCTCCATCCAGTCCTGGAGCCTATTCAGCATCACCCTACCAAACAGTTTCTGTGCCACATCTATCAGACTGATTGGTCTGTAGTTGGCTGGGAGGAGAGGTGAGCCCTTTTTAAAGATGGGGACCACCTCAGCCCCCAGCCAAGTACTAGGGATTTCCATGCCACCGAGAACTCCGTTGAAGAGGGCGGTAAGATAAGGGGCCCATACAGTAGGTTCCTGTTTAAACATATCCCCTGGTAAACCGTCCAGTCCCGGCGCCTTTCCAGAAGCAAGTCCTGAGATGGCAGCGGTCACTTCACCGAGCGTTATCGGCTCCCCTTCATAGTCCGGGCGGCCTACCCCGTCAACAGCAGGAGATTCTCCCGGGTCAGGACTGTATAAGGTCTGGAAGTGAGCCTGCCACACCCCTGGGGCAATATTGGGCTCAAATGCAGATTTTAGGTTCCCCGACCCCCCCATTCACAATCCTCCAAAACAGCCGTTGGTTTTGGGTCGCTAGTGCCTTAGTGAGTTCTTCCCACTGTTTTTCCTCCCATTCTGCCTTAGCATGGGCGGTGAGTTTCTTATAAACTCGTCTGCTTTGTTTTAGGCTATCCCCACCTAAACCCTCCTTAATTAATTTAAGGAGCTCTGTTTTTGCCCTTCTGCAAGCAAGGTTGTACCATAATGTTTTACCTCGCCGCCCCCCATTTGTTTTTCGTGGGCTACAAGTGAAATGAGGTGCCGCAGCTTTTATGAGTTCCTCATGGGCTTTAAACAGTTTATCCTGGGAGTCTTTGTTGTATGGCTCGGTGTCCAAGCAACCCACAGTTTCCAAAATGGGAATTATCCCATCATAGAGCCTGGGGAGTTTATTCTTGCTTGTAGCCAGGTGCTCCCACCTGATCCTTCTCCTATTGTTGTCAAGGAGAAGCGCCGGGGTATTACCTACCACATTATTCACGGGAGCTTGGGGGCCAGGATGGACAAGGTCGAGCTCAAGTGCGTTATGGTCACTATCGGACCTTTCCATCACCCTGAAGTCCTGGATTGTCGGCCACTTCACTATTTGGGCCAGGACATAATCCAGACGGGACTCTCTTCCCAGTCTGTTATAGGTGGTTTTGCTGGGTATATCAGATTTTGTTCGCCCATTACAAGCTCTGAGTCCAAACTTCAGGGTGAGGGCTGTGATTTGCACCGCTAAAGGGGTCCACGCCTTTGAGGGTGGGGCTTCCACCATGGGGACTGCCCATCTAACTTCTTCTTCAGACGATAGCCCATCCAGAAGACCAGGGAGAGGCTCAAAATGAGAATTTAAATCCCCTCCCACAACATAGTATGAATCACTCGGTAGGTCAGCTAAGAAATTAGAGAGTTCATCTATGGTCGGCGATTCCTTTACATTCCCCATTGGCCTGGAATAAATATTAATGAACACCAATTTAACTTGGTTGGGCCATAATAAAGAAATCGCAAGAATGTCCTCAGAGTTGGTCGGCATCCGAATTGCCACACAGCCCAGATGAGATGCAACCCAAGTCGTAAGCCCTCCTGACGGACGGCCTTTGCCTTCCCATCTCGCTGGAGTGAAGAATGACATGTAGCCTTGGTGACCATAGTCCTCTCTGGCCCAGGTTTCCTGGAACATACATATGTCTCCAGTCTCGATATAGTTTGCCCAGTCCGAGTCCCCCAGTTTGTTAGCGAGGCCAGCAACATTCCAACAAATTAGCCTCAGAAATCCTAGGGTGTTAGATGCCGGGCCAGAAGAATTGGAGAGTGTGATTCCGGACTCTGCTGCAATCGGGGATTCTAACGCACTACCAGCAGTAGGGACCGGTGAATCAGAAGGTCTACTATAGCCATTCTCCACCAGTGTTGGGTCGATCAGAATTCCAGAGGCATTGGGAACATTATGGGCCGACAAATTGTCCAGGACCGCCAGGTTGTTCAGTGGTCCATGAGACTTAACAGCTGTCGAGGTAGGTAGCTTGAACGAACTACAGACGCCACAATCCAAAGCCATTGGCGTATGAGCGGAAAGTCAATCGACCCCATCCAAACTATTCAGGCAGTTAAAGCGATTGGGATGGAAATAGGGCCTATCCTGCACTTGGAAACTTGGGCGTTGTACATAGTCCTTTTGTCTGTATCTGTGTTCCACCCTTACCCACTCGTCCTGCGTTGGAATGTGGTGCATACGGGTAGGGGGGAAAAAAAAGGATACTGGAAGGGTCTGAATGGTAGAATCCAGTGATCTATTTGTTCCTTTACAGATGTGCAGCACAGTGCCTGGGTCCTTAAAACTTGCCAGGATACAGTCCCCTATTATTGTTTTCCTAGTCTTGCCTAACCAGGGGACCCTTCTGACCATAATGATCTCATTGTTAAAATGAGAAGGTAAAGGTCGATTCCAATTTAGCCATTTAATGACCTTATTCTTTAGTGATTGATAATCTTCATTCTCCCCTAATCTTAAACGGGGGGCACCTGCTAGGACCACCGTTAAACTATTAGCCTCTGGCGGCAAGTCTGGTCTCCGTAGACTTGGGGCCGGCCGGCCCGGGGAGGGTAGAGGGATGCCACCAGCTTCCAGGTGGCCGCCATTAATCCCCGACTGGGAACTTTGAGAGGCAGAGTCTATTGGCTGTAAGGGCCTATTGAATGAATTACAGCGCGGTGCCTGATCTAAGGTAGCCATTAATGGCTGCAAGGGAGGGGCAGTGGTCACACTCTGGGGAGAAACTTTATTATCGCCCTTTGTAGTTCCTTTTTTAATAGGGTTTCCTGCGGGGAGATGAGGTCCCATATTATTGGATTGCTTACTAACTAAGGTGTTCAAGGTAGTAAGGGATGTTTCCAATAGGGTGAGCCTGCTCTCCACTTTTTTCAAGCTATCATTAATGGGCTGCAGAAGGGAGCGAAGTAGCGATTCTATGCTCCCTAAAGATGTAAGAGGGGAATTTCTATTGGATGCGTTGGCCACTGGGTCGTTTGTGTTAGCAGCTCTATTGGGACTGAGGGCCTTAGAGGGAAGAACAATAGGGACAATCCCATTGTCCCTCCTAGGTTGTGGTACAATTGTGTGTTTTTTGCCGAAATCTAAGTGGGACGATTTGACTTTCCCCCTCCCCCCCATTGACTTTCTGCTACGTTTACTCGGTGGGGGCCTATGCAACTCTACCACGACACTTTGTTTTGGCTTGCTTTTCTTAGTTGCATGCAGAGGGGGGGTTTGAGTAACCAAATTAACAGGGGTAGTGGGTGTCATGGGAGGGGTTACAACTAGAGATTTTCCAGGGGCCAACTCAGGGGAAGTAGGGATATCCCGCAATAGGAGAGGGAAGTCCTCAGGGGTCAGAGGTTTTAAACTGATGGGGGGCGTGCCTTCCTCTTGGGTAATAGGATACGGGATAATCTCTGGCGGGGGTCTGCTCTTCATAGAATCAATGGAGCGCCGCCGCTCCGCCCTACGTCTCTCCAATGAATTTTCCTTACCTACGTCTTCTTTGGTAGTTTTGAAGTACTTGTCCAGTGTCCCTGCGTTGCAACCCCCTTCCCTGACAATAGATTTACATAGTCCTGGTGAGGGCATCCCCCTAGGCTGATTGCACTTGAGAGGAAAGGGATATGGCCCAGCCCGGCCTCCTTTGGCCCCTGACGGCCACAGGCGGCCCGCCCTCTGCCCGGGCTCAGCCCGGCGCTGCTCGCGCGTGGACCCGCGACGCGGAGGGTGGGCTTGAATTTATGGCGCCTCCAGGCGCTGTTGGCGGGTGGTAGGCGGGACTTCCTCCCCAGGAAGCCGAGGATGCCGGGAGATGTAGTCCCCTTCCAACCGCGGCCGCGGGAGTGTCAGACGCGGCGGCGGGAGGGGGACGCAAACAAAGGCAAGCCCACAGCAGAGTCCGCTCAAACCAGGGAGCACACGCAGGTCTCCTTTCACAGGACAGGTAATTGTCAGATCAGTATAATGAGGGGGAAGCAAGCCACCCCCATCACCATTATTGTCAGTATCTTGGTATGTCCTTTTTCTGGCACAGGATCAGAATCGGAGTCAAAAAGAGAATGAAGCCTCTGGTGATAGTTGCACAGCTGAAGATGCACTGGGTTAGAGCCAAGCTGCAAAAAAAACAAAAAACGATTGCGCTTCTGATATCTCATAGCTCAACGTTGGTCAAGCAGAGTTAAGGTTGATCTGGGTTGTGACATCGTCGTTGGTATTGGGTCATCTGTTGGTGCTGGTAGAGCCTGACAACTGCATTGGTGGACCAGTGTGGAAATCTGTACAGAAGTGAGTAGGAGTGTGTAGGAGCCAAGTATTTTGTCCCACAGGCAAACCATCATCAGGGGAGGACCAGCCAGTGATAACCAAATGGATGCCCCTTCTGTTCCATGGAGTCCAAAGTCTTCCTAAATTGACACTGGAATCTAGTAAGGATTTGGAAGCAAGGCTTTATTCAAGCCCTCAATTTGCTGTTGGGCAGATTTGTGTATTAGAACATGCCAGGACCTTGTGAGGTATCTGTTTCATGGTTGATTACCTCAAAGGATTAAGACGCAAATCTTGACTCTCTTTGAAACCAGAGTGGCAGGGTGGTTTTGAGTCCTGCTTCACATTGTTGGGCTTTAGTTTTGACTTTGACTATGACATACCTGAAGATTTAAAGTGGAGCGGTCACAGGAATGTCCATCTGAGTGCAGGGGCAATGCTTATATATGGCTCTTCTCCATCACTTCTGGGGCAGTATAATGTCAGCATGGAGCTACACAATGCCACCTATAGGTGCAAGGAAGGATTGCTGGAAAATTCTCTGCATCCAGTCTAGCACCTGAGTGAGTACTGATGATGGGTGGATGAACACAATATCTTCTTTCACCATTGCAGTGCAGTGGCAAATTCATGTTTGAATAAGCTTTTTGTCAGGGTTCAAGGAATAATAGAAGACTATGACTTTAATTTGAATGGTACTTCTCCTTGGTTTGGGTGATCAATCTTAACTTATTGTTGGAGCATTCATTTTAGATATACACCTGCTTAAAGGTTTGAAATAGTAGCTTTGTCTCAGATCAACAGAAATAGAAGGTGGCTAAGTAGTTTTTCCTGGGCACATTTATACAATTTGTAAAAGGATCGAAGAGGTGTATATGTGTATGTGCCTTTGTGATTATGCCAATCCAGAATTTTCTGTTATACATGCATAATGTAAGTCATTTTCACAATTTTACTTTCCACAAATCATATAAAAACTTCGAAATTATGCCAATGTGTAAATTTGCACATTTTGTGCCCCCAGAAGATTGGTTTCAGCAGAAAATGTCTCATGGGTTCAAGCACAATATGCTTTGAAGGAAATATTTTCTCCATGAAATTGTCCCTGTGCCAGCTTCTTGAGTGGCTTTTGAATGCAAGGAGTAACTTTGATTTCAGACTTTGCTTGAAATACCCCAAAGTGGATTTTCCATTATTTTCATGACATTTCACAAGATGTCTTGAGGAAAATAAATATGTGACTTGGCACACCCTCAGCATGAGTATGTGTGCAATGGATCTGTGCTGAAATTGCTTGGAAGGCCTATTTGTATTTTATGAGTTGAAATTATCTTGGAGACAAATGGTTTTAGTTGAGATATATCATATGTTAAACATATTTATTGATGAATGCTGTACTTATATTTTTCAACATTAAGTCTATCTTGTGATAAATGCAGGTCAGGGGGTTCCAGACCCATCAGAAGTTTCTGGGCCCCCAATTCTGACAGCTGGGGTCTTCCACTTCTGTCGTCCTAGACCCCCATGCTGCAGACCTTTAAACTTGAAGCCAAGTATCTCTTTCAGCACTTGAGTCACAGGGTAGTGAGGAAGAGCAATTCAAAGCTTACTCAGGGTCGGTGCGGTGGGTTTGAAATTCTAAAGTCAGCAACACAAGTAACACTCAATAAAACCATGTCTATGCAGTTGTTTTTCTTTATAAAGGAAAATACCTTTTATAGATGCAAAATTAAATACTGTGGTTTCCATGCCAGCAGACCCGATTGCCTAGAACCACAATAGCCCAAAACTTTTAGATGGAAAATTGATTTGCATTTCCTTTTATATTCCTTTTTAACGGACTTTCCAGAGTACCACAGATAGGTGATTTATTCATTTTAATGTATTTTCTGTAGGTTTCTTAGAGTTTCATGTATGATGTTTTGTAGGCATTGCATGCTTTCATGGAAGCCGTAGAACAAAGGTGATATAGTATAACGTCATTGTGTTAAGCTATGTGCTCCAGCCAGAGTGTAGAGCAGTCGTCAAATCTTCAAGGGGCATGGCATGGTCTAGGAAAGCCAGTGAGGATGATGCAGACACACTCAACACATGATATAGTACCAGTGCTTGTAACATTATCTTGAGTTTAGTGAGGGGTTTGTTCATTCTGTGTAGGTGAAGTTTGTGGATTGCACAACTTTATATGGCCTTGATGTGTAGGTCTTGTTTTATGAAGGCATCATGGGTGACGCCGAATGATTGATCTGTGGTTACTATTTGTTAAAGTTTTTGGAAGCCATCTGGCTTTGAAGGTTTTGAAGTATTTGTTGACCATACTGATGCTGTCTGATGATGTAACCTTTGATTAAGAATATAATTGGTTGTCATTATTATATTGATGAAAAACAACACAGATTTTTTTTAGCATCTCAAAATTTGCCGTGAGATGTTAACAGTGCAGGTACTAGAGTAGACCCTTGAGGTAATCCATAGAATTCTGGCATATTGTCAGTGAGCGATATGTTTATCTTGACATGTAGTGACCTGGTATGGGCCTATTACGTATCCTTCCACCATTTAACAATCCTTGATTCCTATGTGTGCGAGAGTATGTTCGTCTTGTCATCGGTTAATTAAAGGTCAAGAAAATATCAGATGCCAGCATGTCTAATGATCAATTATGTTAACGGTATCATCCGGTAAATTGATCAGTGGGGCTTCAGTGTTATGATCCTGCCTGAAACTGGACCGGTAATCTCACAGGAACTGGTTATTTAAATGTTTAGCTAATTTGCAACACAACCTTTCATACTTTTCCAAGGAGTTTTTGATCTGCATGAGGATCGTTTAATACAGAGTGGATGTGACAGATTTTTGTGTGCGTTTTTGACAGTGTGAAGCTAGCATGGCAGATTAGCTTCCAAGCGTTGTTTAGTAAGTAATAGGGGCATATGATCAGCAGCCAAGTTTCACTGTTTTACATGATTTCTAAAAGATCACACCATTCCATCCCTAAATTAGCCTGATAATTCTTTCTGTTCTGAATGTTGGATGTGGGGGGTCTTGTGATGCATGGCAGTATTTTTCTGTATCCTCTATGATATCTGACATTTGTTAGGAGAGAAATTCTGAGTACTCATTGCAGCTGCTGTCCTGGATTGTCATGATGGATTGTTAATAGATTTGATTTTGTAGGAACTGTAAATGTTTCCTTGGCCAAGCTTAGACAGGTCTAGTTTTGCAGGGACATTTTCAGAGTTATCTAGGTAAAATCTTAATTTCTTTGCTTTTCTCTTATTGCACTAGAATAGAAGGTGGCTAAGTACTTTTTCCTGGGAACCTTTATACAATTTGTAGAAGGATCAAAGAGGTTTATATGTGTATGTGCCTTTGTGATTATGCCAATCTAAAATGTTCTGTTATACTTGAATAATGTAAGTAATTATCACGATTTTACTTTCCACAAATCATATGAAATGTCGAAATTATGCCAATGTGTACATTTGCACATTTTGTCCCCCAGAATATTGGTTTCAGCAGAAAATGTCTCCTTGGTTCAAGCACAATATGCTTTGAAGGAAATATTTTCTCCATGAACTTGTCCCTGTACCAGCTTTTTGAGTGGCTTTTGAATGCAAGGAGTAACTTTGATTTCAGTCTTTGCTTGAAATACCCCAAAGTGGATTTTGCATTATTTACATGGATTTTTCATGACATTTCGCAAGATGTCTGGAGGGAAATAAGTATGTGACTTGGCACACCCTCAGCATGAGTATGTGTGCATTAGATCTGTGCTGAAATTGCCTGGAAGTTCTATTTGTATTTTAGGAGTTGAAATTATCTTGGAGACAAATGGTTTTAGTTGAGCCATATCGTATGATAAACATATTTATTGGTGAATGCTGTACGTACATTTTTCAACATTAAGTCTATCTTGTGAGAAATGCAGGTCAGGGAGTTCCAGACCAATCAGAAGTTTCTGGGCCCCTATTCTGACAGCTGGGGTCTTCCACTTCTGGCGTCCTAGACCCCCATGCTGCTGACCTTTTAAACTCGGAGCCAAGTATCCCTTTTAGCACTTGGCTCACAGGGTAGTGAGGAAGAGCAATTCAAAGCTTACTCAGGGTCGGTGCGGTGGGTTTGAAACTCTAAACTCAGCAACACAACAAGTAACATTCAATAAATCAATGTCTATGCAGTTGTTTTTCTTTATAAAGGAAAATACCTTTTATAGATGCAAAAGTAAATACTGTGCATAACATTACAAATCTATGCAAAATGTCAGGTGGGAACCTAGTAAAAACACCTTTGAAAGGGCCTTGCAGGCTAAAGTGAATGAGCATCATAGAAAGGTTATCAAGGAGAAAAAACCCTCTATCTGTAGAGTAGACACTTTAGGTCATTTGGCAACATTAATGTTTTCCATTCCAGTAGACCCTATCCCCTAGAACCACAAAAGCCCAAAGCTTTTAGATGGAAAATTGATTTGCATTTCCTTTTACATTCCTTTTTTAGCAGATATTCCAGAGTACCACAGGCAGGTTATTTATTCATTTTAATTTATTTTCTGTAGGTTTCTCAGAGTTTCATGCATGATGTTCTGGAGGCATTGCATGCTTTCATGGAAGCCATAGAACAAAGGTGATATAGTATAACGTCTTTGTGTTAAGCTATGTTTTCCAGCCAGAGCAGTCGTCTAATCTTCAAGGGGCATGGCACGGTCTAGGAAAGCCAGTGAGGATGATGCATACACACTCAACGCATGATATAGTACCAGTGCTTGTAACACTATCTTGAGTTTAGTGAGGGGTTTGTTCATTCTGTGTAGGTGAATTTTGTGGATTGCACAACTTTATATGGACTTGATGTGTAGGTCGTGTTTTATGAAGGCGTCATGGGTGAAGCTGAATGATTTATCTGTGATTACTATGTGTTAAAGTTATTGGAAGCTATCTGGCTTTGAATGTTTTGAAGCATTTGTTGACCATACTGATGCTGTCTGATGATGTAACCCTTGATTGAGAATATAATTGGTGTTCATTATTATATTGATGAATAACAACACTGATTTTTTTTTTTTTAGCATCTCATATTTTGCCATGAGATGTTAGCTGAACAGTACAGGTACCAGGGTAGACCCTTGAGGTAATCCATAGAATATTGGCATATTGTCAGTGAGCAATATGTTTACCTTGACATGCAGTGACCTGGTATGGACCTATTTAGAATCATCCCAGCAATACCAATCCTTGATTCCTATGTGTGCGAGAAGATGTTCATCTTGTCATCGGTTAATGAAAGGTCAAGAAGATATCAGATGACAGCATGTCTGATGATCAATAATGTTAACTGTAAATTGATCAGTGGGGCTTCAGTGTTATGATCCTGCCTGAAACTGGACAGGTAATCTCACAAGAGCTGGTTATATAAATTTTTAGCTAATTTTCAACACAACCTTTCATACATTTCCAAGGAGTTTATGATCTGCATGAGGATTGTTTAATACTGAGTGGATGTGACCGATTTTTGTGTGCGTTTTGACAGTGTGAAGCTAGCATGGCAGATTAGCTTCCAAACGTTGTTTAGTAAGTAATAGGGGCATATGATCAGCAGCCAAGTTTCACTGTTTTACATGATTTCTAAAAGATTGCACCATTCCATCCCTAAACTAGCCTGATAATTCTTACTGTTCTGAATGTTGGATGTGGGGGGTCTTGTGATGCATGGCAGTATTTTTCGGTCTCCTCTATGATATCTGACATTTGTTAGGAGAGAAATTCTGAGTACTCATTGCAGCTGGTGTCCTTGATTGTCGTGGTTGATTGTTAATAGATTTGATTTTGTAGGAACTGTAAAAGTTTCCTTGGACAAGCTTAGACTGGTCTAGTTCTGCAGAGACTTTTTCAGAGTTTACTAGGTAAAATCTTCATTACTTTGCTTTTCTCTTATTGCACAAGTGTTGTAGGAGCCATTTCCCCACCTGTGTCCAACTGCACATAGGGAATTTATTTCGGCATTTTGATGTGGGGGAAACCAAGTGGCAGACTTCTGTAAAAGCAGGCACAAATGTGATGATGCTGGAGGACATGGTTGTGTTTTATGAAGCAATTGGCACAATTTGGTCCAGTTGAGGGATGCTTAGAGCTAACTGCATTAGTGTTAACACTCCCCTATGGTGAATCTATTTGTCTCTTATTGTTGACAAAACATTTTTGGGTTGTGTCAGTTGTTGGGCAATGAAAATCTGATGAATCCTGCAGAGTCTGGACCAGAGAAACATTTTGGGTTTTATTATGAACAATGCACTTGGTTACAGATGGCCAGGCCAAGAAAAGACTCTGTGTAAGGTGTGAGAATGTTGAAGTGCTGTTGAGATTATTTTCTTGTAATAGCAGCTCATAGCTCATAAATGCAAGTGCATGATTTAGAACGTCCTCTAAAGCAGGTTAAGTTTCTCGAAAATCACTTTGTTGAAAGCCGTTGTTACATCTGCATAAAAACACTTGAAAAGCGAATTAGCTAGTATTGTCATGGATTATAAGAGAGTGAGTCTCTGTAGCTGATGGACACCTGCCTTCCTTTTTCTCCATCGAGTCGTGTCTGATAGTAATAAAATAATTTTCAGAGTGCAATTGATAAGTTTCTTTGAGGTTAGGATACTGTGTGAAGCATAAAGGGAGAAATGAGGTGTAACCACTAGAAACCCATTCTTGAGTTGGCATTTCACAGCAGCTTAAATAGAATATTGGTATGCATTGGCCTACATAGCTCTTGGGTGAGGAACCTTTACAGTGTGCCTGCTCAAATGACTGTGAGGGTAAAGTCAGGCATTTGTTTCTTAATA
Organism: Triturus cristatus; assembly: GCF_964204655.1. Classification (NCBI taxonomy): domain Eukaryota; kingdom Metazoa; phylum Chordata; class Amphibia; order Caudata; family Salamandridae; genus Triturus; species Triturus cristatus. Next base: position 255,285,028 of record NC_140593.1, on the reverse strand, counting down.
CAGACCAATATGTTTACAGCAGTTGTCTAACTTTTATAGAGCTCTATAGAGAACCTATCCAGGAGTAGTCACAGAAATCTGTCAAGGTTGCAGATTTACAGGCGAACAGTAATTCATAAACAAATCTTCAGGTGAAGAGCCCACAAGTGCAAATGTAATGTAAATCTGCATATGCACTTTGATTTTATTGGTTAATCTGAGGAAATGTTTTCACCCATGGAAAAAAACTATCCCTGTCTATTCTCAATAATATTTTATTTCTTATTACATATACCCTTTGTGATAACTGGTGATTTTGTATCGAGTTACCCAGCATGATTTCAGGGTTGGAACGTACCAACAAAACATTGGTGAATACCCACAATCCTACACATTACCACAATTGCCCCTAGTATGAACATCCATAAATCCTACCTCATCTCTAGATTTGTGAATTCAGAATTTCCACAATATTAGAAGTAGACCACGTGGGAAGTCTGATTTACAAGAACCATTTTTAATTCTGTGAATGACAAATGCGATTTTACCCTAGCAAAAACGCAATAGTTCCTTAAAGAAAGTAATGATCTTGGACAGAGCACTGGAATAAAGAAACAAAAAGCCAAAACAAATCCTGACAGCTATGGTACTAAGCAGTGACAGACAGAAATGGTGATTATTTGTTTTAATCTACAATGTCAGAAAGATGTAAGAAATCGTACATTGTGACTCAGGGTGGGTCTTGGGTATCTAAGACCTAAAATTGCACATAACTGCTGCTTATTGTATGGTTGGTTCTGGGTCTTAGTGAAATGCTTAGAACCTCTTCATAAGACAGAACTTAAGCAGGAGATTTTTTTGTAAGACCTGTTTGGAGGTAGATGGATTGCTTGTGCAGCACACTGCAGAGGGAGTGTGTTGGTGCAGCACACTGCAGAGTGAGTGTGTTTGCGCAGCACACTGCAGAGTGAGTGATGTGCATACTGCCTGTGGAGAATATCCTTACAGCTTGATGCTTCTTCAACAGGGGGGATCTGCAAGCACAGATTATCCTTGCTGTACAGGGCTTCTGACCCTCCAGCTAGGGAGAGTTGAACATGCCCCTGCACAAAATAAATGTGTATGTTGTCAAATCAGTTTCTGATATATGATTATAATATATATATATATATATATATATATATATATATATGCCACAATTCGCAAAATACCTTGTTCACGGTAGTTTGTTTTACTCATACTGACTCGTATTTAAACATGTAATACAATAAAACATTCAGAAAGGAAATGGTGATACCTCATTTCCTGTTCAGGACAAGGATCGCTCCTCTGACTTCTGGGAGTTGTAGTTCCTCCTGTTTACAATTCATAATATTCGAGTAAGCTTAGAGACAGAACATAAACTTTACAAACAATAATTTGAATTAGTTGATCAATCAGCAGATTTTAAATGTTCAGGGTCGACCAGACTAAGAGCCATAGTTCATATTAAGAAAATATTTACACATTTATTTTGTCCATTTATTTTGGTGTTGATTGTTCATGGAGTTGCACGATCAAATGACAATTTGATTATATTGTTTGCAATGTCAGAAACCCGCCACATTGGCTATAAATTTCAGTCCAAGGTTCCAATATATTACGTTGAGGGTCAAGTAACTATCCCTTCAGTGGGAATTTTTTTCGTTTTTTCATTGTTTGATTTGCTCCTACAGTGGAGGTAATTCACTCATCAAATAGAAATATTGATCCAAAAGACTGGTATTTAATTGATCGTGCAACTTGTCCGTATCTTTTGTGGAACATGTGTTCGATCCATTCAACTTGGTGATTTACTTCTTTTAATTAAATGTGCATGTATAGTTCCTCCGACTGATTTAAACCGTGTGGTGTCATGCTTCTGAAATTTAAGATGTGACGTGATTCCCTTTGGCGTAGCATTTTCTCCCTGTTGCCACCACGTGAGGATATCGGTATGGTCTCTATTCCGTAGAATTTTAAAGATTTCCAGTTGCTGTTGTGGTGAAGTTCCATATGCTTAGCCACTGCATTGTTCTTATCTTTGTTTTTTGTTGCGCGGACATGTTCCAGAATTCTTTTTTTTAATTCGCATATGGTGCTTCCCACGTATTTTAGCTTGCATGGGCATTCGATGACATATATGGTGTATTGACTTTTACATGATATCAATTCCCTTATTTGCCAGATCTTCTCATTAGCCATTGTTGTTTCTGTGGTTGGTTGTGCAATTTGGCACACTTTGCAGTTGTGGCATTTGATGAATCCTTTGGTTTTGAGCCATGAGTCTTTAGATTGTTTTGCTTTAAAATGGCAGTGTACAAGACGATCTTTTAGGTTTGTAGCTCTGCGATATGTTATCGTTGGTCGAGGTCCCATCTTTTCACCAATTGTGCCATCCAGCTGCAAAATTTTCCAGTTCTTTTTTATGATGCCCACCACTTCCTTTGATTCCAACGAGAAATCCATTATTAGTCTGATGGGTTCCATGTCCAGATGTTGTTCTTTTTCTGTTGGTTTCAGACATTCCATTCTTGGGCTCTCATTAGCTCTGTTCCAACATCTCTTTACAATCTTTTCATTGTACTTCCTGGCTTTGAACCTTTTTATTGTCCCAGCACTATGTTTCCTCCATTCCACTTCCTCACTGCATATTCGTCTTAAGCGTAGAAATTCTCCGTATGGTATGCTGGTTATTAAAGAGGGTTGATGGAAGCTTGTTGCCTCCAAGGTAGCATTGGTAGCTGTTGTCTTGCGGTGGAGTGTTGTTTCCAGGTGATTATTTTTCACATAAATTTCAGCATCCAGGAAAGTCACTCTTTCCTTGTTGATTTCATATGTGAATTTCAAATCGGTTGTACTGTTGTTTAATATTTGAAAGTAATCCTGAAAGTCATCCACATTCCCATTCCAAATAATAAAAAGATCGTCTATGAAACGAGTCCAACTGACTATCTTTTTGGTATGTTTCTCATGTTGAATATTCCATGCCACCTTTTCCTCCCACCAGCCCATTGTTAAACAGGCATAACTTGGGCTTAAGGAAAAGCCCATAGGGTACCCATCCTCCACAACCATAACACTACTCCCTCTATAACCCAGCTCAAATGTATCCTACTAAATTGTAGATCTGCATCGCGTCATGCCACGGATATAGCTGACCTCATATTAACTACAGAACGCGATCTCATAATTCTGACTGAAACCTGGCTAAACAATTCTTCCACGCCCCTCTTAGACATACTAGTTCACCCCAACTACTACATCACGAGACTTGACAGACTTGATAGGCCAGGGGGTGGCATTGCCTGCATCTATAAGAACTGCCGCTCGGTGAACCGCATCAACTCACCGGTGCTTTCTTCATGTGAGTACCTTTGCCTAGACATCAAGAACAACAACAAGCCTCTATGCTCTCTTAATTCTTTTTACCACCCTCCTGGAAATAATCCCATCTTCATCGAACAAATAATGGATATCATAGCCGCAAATGTCGGACAACAAAATACGCAAATCTTCCTGGGGGACTTCAACCTCCACTGGAATGATCCAGAAGACTCTGAGGTCAATAGCCTCAAAGCTTTTCTGTCCGACCTTAATCTGGACCAAATATGTGATTGCCCCACCCACGATAAGGGTTCCATCCTCGACCTAGTAATTGCCAAAACAGACTCTACCCAGCTAGATTCGATCCTCCCCTGCGATTGGTCTGACCATCACATAATTACTTTCCACATCAACAAGGAAGTCAAGCGACTCTCTATCCAACCAATGAGAACGAAAATTTGGAAGAGGAACCTAGAAAACATTACCCCTGCCTCTCTCACAACCGCTAGTCACACCCTCACACCCCCACTGGAGGGTCTAAAGGATGTACATGTTCTAACCAACCACTACTTCAACTCGATGAGCTAGGTACTAGATAACCTAGCCCCACTACAACTGAAAAGAACCACCGCAAAAGGATCAAACCCCTGGTATGTTGGTAGGCTAAATGAAGACAGAAGATCTCTAAGAACAGTTGAAAGACAATGGAGAGCTGCTCCATCTGCTGCCCACCTCAAATTGCTAAGAAGTAAAAGAAACTCCTACTATAGAAAGATTAGACGATCGAAAGCTGACTTCATTCGTCAACAATTGGACCAAACCAAGAATCGTCCCAAAAGACTATTCAAAATAATCAAAGCCCAATCCAAGGGCGTCTCCCAGTCCCCCCCAAGCTGATCCTGAAACACTGCCCAATTGTGAGGATCTTGCATCATTTTTCTCAATTAAGACTGAAAATTTAAAGACAGTCCTACTTAATGATCTATTATCACATACTGGCCCACAAAGGAGTGGGGCTCCGTTCACACATAGCATCTCGATAATATCCCCTCCAAAGCCCGCACTCAAGAACAATGCCTCCTGGACCGACTTCAGCTGCTACAATGAAGAAACTATTTTAAAAATGATCACAGCACTGAATCCTTCCAATCACTTCACAGACCCTCTCCCAGCAACCCATTTAAAAACCTTCACTCCACTGCTATTGCCCCTATGGACCAGGATTATAAACACTTCTCTTTCACAAGGAACCATCCCAGACATCTTCAAGGTTGGTCAGATATCCCCCATCCTAAAAAAACCTTCGGCGGACCCATCTGACCTGAATAACTATCGCCCAATTTCCAACATCTCGACCCTCGGCAAACTGCTAGAAAAATGTGTTCACGTGCAGCTTAGTAATCACATAGATCACTTCAACCTGCTAGATCAATTCCAATCAGGCTTTCGATCAGGGCACAGCACAGAATCAGCCATGACCCACATAATTGATGACGCGCTGCAAATCCTGGATCAAAACAAGGGATGCCTGCTAATCCTGCTTGACTTATCCTCAGCCTTCGACACAGTCAAACATGACAATCTTCTAGACCTGCTGAAACACAGGATGGGACTATCTGGTACTGTGTTAAACTGGTTCACGTCCTTCCTCCAAAACAGAACACAAAGATTCAAGATTAACCAATCACTTTCCAACCCCTCCCCGGTCACTCTGGGAGTACCCCAGGGTTCATCCCTCTCCCTGACACTCTTCAATATGTTCATGGAACCACTCACTGAGCTACTCAATTCATCTAACATGTATGCCGAAGACACACAACTCTACATTAAGGTCCACTCACTTGATGACATCAAGTCCCTTAATTCAACACTCCTTAAAACACAGATCTGGCTGGCAGAAAATCATCTAAAACTAAACAGTCTAAAAACTGAATTTCTTCTAATCGCCCCTCCCAACCAAACGGCCACCATCCTTGAATGGATGAAGCACATTACAGCATTTGATGGTCTACCCATCATCATTGACTCAGCTAAATCACTGGGAATAACCATGGACAATAAGTTAAATATGCAGAAGCATATCAGCGCTGCAACCAAAGGAGCTAATTTCCAGATTAACACCTTGAGAAAACTGAAACCCTTCCTACCGGCCAGCGACTTTAAACAGGCAGTTCAATCTCTAGTAATTCCCAAAGTGGATTACGGAAGCATTGCTCTTTGCGGCCTACCCAGATCAACGGCCGCTCCTTTAAGAGCCACAATCAATACAGCTGCTAGGCTCATTACAGGCTCCAAAAGAAACAGCCACATCTCCCCTGACCTTCGTGCCCTCAACTGGCTTCCTTCTGAGGCCAGAATTCATCTGAAAATCGCTTGTATGACGCATAAGGCCTTGCACCACAAAACACCGAGATACCTAGCGGAGAAATTGGTACTTTCGGGTGGTAACAGATCCACTAGGAGCTCCAGCAATCTTCTACTTAAACCACAATGGTTCTCCAAGAAGAAAACTTACTACCGCTCCTTCTCATGAATGGCTCCCAGGATTTGGAATGCCTTGCCACATGAAACGAGACTTAATCCATCCGCAGCTTTTTTTAAAAAAGAAGTGAAATCTATTCTTCTATCCAAATTCACTTGACTCTTTGATATTCCCATGTAAATACATGCTATTCGTGTTTGCTCATCTTTACAGTATTCACCTACTTCACGATACCTATATGTTTTTTTTTTTTTTTGTTGTTGTTGATATCTCTGTACTGTAAAGCGCTCTGATACCTGCAAGGGTCTTGTTCGCGCTATACAAAACTGCTAAAATAAATAAATAAATAAACAGAGAAAATGACGCACACCACCTCGCAAGCGTCAACAGTGCAGCAGGTTGCTCGTGGTCCCAAACAGCCATACGCGTTTCGAGCTCTGATTTAGCTCTTGTTCACTGGCACAAAAGCAGGAAAACTGCATCGTAAGAACAAATGTTTTTATTGGATCAAAGGTCCCGCCCAACTGGGCGCATGGCATGCTGGTTAAGGTAGTCCATATACTGCCATCCAGGACCCCAAAGTTCATTAACCCAGTGGTTGCAGGTCCCGCTTTAGTTAAATAATATCCCTCAGTAAGGTGGGAGCGCGATCACAGACCTGCTTACTGCTGCAATTCTCCAAACGGGTGAGGCTCCCTCTGTCCGCCAAGCACTACTGTATCCCGGCACTCAGGGCCTGCCTATAGGCAGCGGGGCATCCTCGCGGCCGGACTAGCCGCTCATACATATATATATATATATATATATATATATATATATATATATATATATATATATATATATATACTGAAAAAAACATAGGTTTCTGGCATGTTATAGTTAGAAATGAGCATTTAAAAAATCTTAGAAATTCACTGAAAAAACCATAGGTTTTAGGGAAAGTTATAGTTAGTTGGACATTGCACTTGTACAAAACCCATGAAATTCCCCCGTTATAGTTAGTTCAGCTAACTATAACTCACGCCCCCGCAATGCACTGCTGATGACATCACATATTACATCACTCATGACATGGTCAGTTACATCACTCATGACATCACTCATGACATCACTCATGACATCACTCATGACATCATCCAGTGACTGTGTGTTTCTGTAAAGTTTAAATATGTTTTATATTTAGGGAAAGGCATATTGATGAATGAGTGGGTGTATAAGTGTCTGAATGGATGATTTAGTAGGTGCGTGACTGACTCTATAAGTGAGTGAATTAATTTATCTTACTGAATGCATGGGTTAGTGAGTAAACTGTGAATGTTTGTATCCATCTGTCTGTTGGTGTGTAAGCGGCTGCATGGGTTTGCGAATAGCTTCATGAATGTCTATATGGGTTATTGATTGGTTGTCTGATTATCTGTATGGGTGCCGGAGTGTTTGTGTGGGTGCGGTATATGTGACTCTGTACATAGATGTGTGAGTGGGTGATTCACTGTGTGCATGGTTTCAAGAGTGCATCTTTGATGGACTGTATGGGTGGGTGAGTGTGTGTATAGGTGTGTTAGTTAGTGAATGTATATCTCCGTTGTATATGTGTTAGTGACTAGATATGTGAAAGGCAGTATATATGTGTTGGAGTATATAAATGGCTATAACTGATTGTGAGAGTGGCTGTATGGATGAGTCTCTGCTTCTATCAATGATTGTATAAGAGCGTAAGTATGTGCTAGTATTTGTATGACTAAGTGAGCTGGTGTGTGTATAACTGTATAAGTGAATAAATGGGAATGTGATTAATTATTTACATCACTGACTAGGTGTGTGAGTACCTCTATGGATGAGTGGTGGTGTGTGTCTATATAGGTGTATGACTGCATATGATAGTCCTGTACTGAGTGACCATAAGTATGATTGACTGTACGGGTGAGTGAGTGGATGTGTGTGTAGACCTAAGACTCAGTGAGTGAGTATCTTGTTATTGGTCTTGGAGTGTCTATGGTTTTGAGAATGGCAGTCTGTAATTTAGAGAGGGTGTATCAAAAGTTACATTAGGGTGTGAGAAGATGCATCAAATTATCACATGGATGATGTCATCAGTGATGTCATCAGTGATGTTTATTTGAGATGTCATCAGTGATGTCACTGACCATGTCATGAGTGATGTAATATGTGATGTCATCAGCAGTGTATTGCGGGGGCGCAAGTTATAGTTAGCTGAACTAACTATAACGGGGCAATTTCACGGGTTTTGTATGAGTACAATGTCCAACTAACTATAACTTTCCCTAAAACCTATGGTTTTTTCAGTGAATTTCTAAGGTCTTTTGAATGCTAATTTCTAACCATAACGTGCCTGAAAGCTATGGTTTTTTCAGTGAATTTCAAAGGTTTTTCAAATGCTAGTTTCTAACTATGCCTACAGAGGTAGGACATGTGAAGAAAGAAGAAAAAACGCACAGAAAGAAGCAAAAGAAATGCAGAAAAAGCAACAGAAGTCCACAAAGATGAAGAAAAGTGCAGGAAGAAGCAAGACATGTGCAGAAAGAACACAACAGAGGAACAGAAAGAGGCCTTGTTGCAAATTCATCCTGTGCCCACAACTTTTTCAGATGGGTACTGGTGGTAACTGACTCTGACTAACCAGGCCTAGAGCCAGCGCTATGCTAAAAGACACTTCGAATACAGTGAAAACTAGGGGTGGGCGGAAATTGCGTAAATGCGTTACGCAAATCTCCGCGAAACGGTAAAAAATCTCAGCGAACACGCAGAAATTCCGCGAACACGCGGAATTGCTTGTTCGCGATGCTTTTTTCCTGTTCACAATTGCTGTTTGCGTGCTCGGGGAGAAATATCTCGCGAACACGCATTTTGAGAATGCGAACAAGCAAAAATTTTGCGAAATCGCGGAAAGCAGACTTTTGAGCAATTTTGCGTTCAGCGCGGAACGCAAAATTACGCGAATTCCGCAAATTCCGCGAGCAGAACGGAATTTACCGCCCAGGCCTAGTGAAAACACCTACATACACTAGGGAACACCATGCGTTGTGGTACCCCTGTGAATAGCATGACCTCCTCTGTAAGGCCCTAGTACATAATAGGGCAGAGGGATTAAAACTACCTCTAAGTCAGAGGTGCTGAAAGGCCCCGCCCCCTCCCTTCACCACTGTGCAAACACGCCTTGTGGTGCGTTTTAAGATGGGGGATAAAGTCCCCTTGAATCCTGAGGGACCTTGGGGTCCAACTAGCCCACCAGGTATCTCCAGTAAGGGCCACAGAGCGGCGTTGCAGAGAGGTGTAAAAAGGGGCATGGCCTGGACCCCCTCTCTGCAACGCAGGCCTCTGGCGCTTTTTGGAGGTACCTGATGGGCTAGTTGGCCAGCAGGGACCCCCAGTATTGACAGGGAATTAATTCCCCAACCTAAAACGTGCCACAGGGCATGTTTGCACACGTCGCCTCAGGCCCACCCCCCTCCAAGCAACACTCTGCAAACGCGCCCTGTGGCGCGTTTTAAGTTGGGGAATTAATTCCCCTTCAATACTGGGGGGCCCTGGTGGCCACCTAGCCCACCAGGTACCTCCAGTAAGCGCCACAGAGCTGCGCTGCAGAGAGGTGTAAAAAGGGGCATGGCCTGGACCTCCTCTCTGCAACGCAGGCCTCTGGCGCTTTTTGGAGGTACCTGATGGGCTAGTTGGCCAGCAGGGACCCCCAGTATTGACAGGGAATTAATTTTCAACTTAAAACACGCCACAGGGCGTGTTTGCCGAGTGTTTCGTTGGAGGGGCACGATCGCATTAATTTATTTATTTTTTTGTAAGGGGACAGTGTGGCCCCCCTTCTTTTTACTTTTTTGGGGCCCTGATGACCCCATCCCCCAGGGCCTGACCCCAATTTTTTTTAAAAAGCATTGCTTTTCCACACATGCAGCTCCCCATGTGGAAAAGCAATGTGGTTTGGATTTTTGGAAGAGAGAGCAGGTTTTCTGCTCTCTCTTCCAAAACCCAATCCCCAGTTTGCTATGACAGGGCGGGAGCCACGAGGCTCCTGCCCTTCCATAACAAACAGCAGTGTCCGGAGGGTGGGCACCCCGGTACACTGCAGGAGCCAGCCCTGGGGGGTGGCGGTCCCCAGGGCCATCCCAGGCTCCAGGAGGGGGGCCATGCTGCCCCCCGCCCATTACATTAGCAAAGCCCCGGGGAGGTGGTAGTCCCCGGGGCTTGGGGGTCCATAACAGACCCCTGAATTTACATAATTAGTGCCCCGGGGAAGTCCCCCGGTGAAAGTTTCGGGGTGATTCGTCAAGCGGGGGCCGAGAAAAAAGGGGGGTCCCAAAACACGTTTTCCCCATGCAATTTCCCATATGACATTTTGACGCAGCTACAGCCCGAACTGCTGAACGGAATTACACCAAATTTGGCAAAGAGGTAGTCCTCTGTTAAGACTCGTGCCTTTTGCTTAAATGGTGTAAATCCGTTCAGTAGCGCCTGAGAAAATTAGAGTTAAAAGTAAATATATATCTATGGCCTCGGAGGATCCGCGTACCCTATGCGCACCCTGAGCGCACTTTCTACGAACCGTGCGTGCACCCTCCCGATCACGCGCTGAATGCTAATTGGCTGTCAAGTGTTTGTCAACATTCGAAACCAGGAACTGTTGGCAGCCATTTTGTGCCTCGGTAGAAGCGAGGCTGAGGAAGTAAGGGAAATAAGTGTGTGAAAGATGTAAAGGGGGCAGGGTAGAAATACTCTGATCCTCTAGTGTTGCTTAGGGGGTCCCAGAAGGACCCCCCAGGGCCCCCCCTTTTTTTTTTTTAAACGGCAAAATGCGCAGAAACCGAAGCGTGGGCTTTCGCGCTTCCTTAATAATTAGCCCCCGGGGTGCCAAATCCCAGGGGCAAAATGCATAAAAAATTAAAAGTGGGGCCCCCCAGCCCCGGGACTGCTAACCCCCGGGGCTACAAAATAAATAGGGTGGGGGGGGCTGAATGGCCCCCCCAAGCCCCGGGGACCACCACCGCCCGGGGCTTTATTTATTGAGGGAGGGGGGCTGCATGGCCCCCCTCCTGGAGCCCTCAAGGGCCCTGGGGACCTCCACCCCCCAGGGCCGGTTCCTACTGTGTCCTGGGGTGCCCACCCCCAGGACACTGTTGTTTGCTATGAGAAGGCGGGAGTCTCCCGCCCTCCCATAGCAAACTTCGTTTGGATTTTGAAAGAGAGAGCAGGGAAACCTGCTCTCTCTTTCAAAATCCAAACAGTTGCTTTTCCACACGGGGAGCTGCATGTCATCAGCACCCCATGTGGAAAAGCAATGCCAGCTCCCAAAGGACGCGGGGAGCCGGCTGGGACTGTGGGGGCGTTGGGGCTCCCCCCATGGTCCCCAACATGTTTTGATAAGCCCTGGGGGATGGGGTCCCCGGGGATAATAAAAATTAGTGATAGGGGCTATTTTTTTTTTTTACGGTAAAATTAGGAGTCGCGCACCCACCGCGTCAACCACGCACATGACGTTTCGCGGAAGTGCGTGAGCATCGCGTAACATGCTTCGTACGTGTTGCGTATGGGCTTGAAGTAACGTAACGGTCGCATAGCAATCGCGCACGAAAATACATACCAAACGCATACCGTACGCGGATCCTACACTACAATGGTAAAATGGCGACTATGTTCCCTGCAGGGATCGAGAAAGGTGCGCATAGGGTGCGTGAATCCCCCAAAAATTGTAAAAAAAAATAACAAAGTATTAAAAATATAGTTTACAAAATATAAAAAAATATATAAAAAATAGTTTTAAAAATTTTAATTTTTTTATATCATTAAAAACATTTTTTTTTTAATTTTTAAAAGAATTAATTGAAGAAAAAGTTTAAAAAATGGTGATAAAACAATATAAAAAAACATAATTAAAGGAATTGACATTGAAATATAAATATTTAGAAATCTTATGAAAATCATTAAACATCATAGCTTTAGAGATAAGTTATAAATAGGAATTAGCATTTAAAAAACCTTTGAAATTCACTTAAAAAAACCATAGGTTTCAGGTATGTTATAGTTAGGAATTAGCATTTACAAAACCTTTGAAATTCACTGAAAAAACCATAGGTTTTAGGGGCGTTATAGGTTGCTGGACATTTCCCTTGTACTAAACCCTAGAAATTCCCCCGTTATAGTTAGTTCAGCTAACTATAACTCGTGCCCCCGCAATGCACTGCTGAAGACGTCATATATTACATCACTCATGACATGGTCAGTGACATCACTGATGACATCTCAAATGACATCACTGATGACATCACTGATGATGTCATTCATGTGATCATTTGATGCTTCTTGTCACACCCTAATATAACCTTTGATACACCCACTCTAAATTACATACTGCCAATCTCAAAACCATAGACACTCCAACACCTATAAGTACATTCCCCATCACAGAGTCTTAGGTCTAAACACCATTCCACTCACTCACCCGTACAGTCACTCATACTTATGGTCACAGGCCTATCATATGCACTCATACACCTATATAGACACTCCCACACCACTACTCATCCATAGAGTTACTCACACACATACTCAGTCATGCAAGTAATTAATCACACTGCCATTTACTCACCTATACAATTATACACACACAAGCTCAATTAGTCATACGAATACTAGCACATTCTTATGGTCTTATACAATCAATGATACAAGCATACACTTATCCATACAGCCACTCACACTATCACACACTCTGTTATAGTTATTTCTGTACTCCAACATACATATATACTGCCGTTCACATATGTAGTAAATTACACATGTACTAATGAAATATATATTCACACACTAACACAACCATACAGATATTCACCCACCCATACAGTCCATTACAGACCTAGTGTTGAACCCATGCACCCAGTGAACCACCCACTGACACATCTATGCAGAGAGTCACACACATCCCACCCACACAAACACTCAGGTACCCATACAGATACTCAGACACTCAGACAACCAATCAATAACTTATGTAGACATTCATGTACCTATTCACAAAACCATGCATCCGCTTACACACCAACAGACAGACGCATACAGTCATTCACACAGTTTAGTCATTAACTCATGCATTCAGTAAGATGCATTTAATGACTCACTTATACAGTCATTCACGCACCTACAAAATCATCCATTCACACACTTATACACTCACTCATTCTTCAATATGCCTTTCCCTATATATAATAAACATATTTAAAGTTTATTGAAACACACATACACTGGATGATGTCATCAGTGATGTCATTTGAGATGTCATGAGTGATGTAATATGTGACGTCATTAGCAGTGCAATGCGTGGGCGCGAGTTATAATTAGCTGAACTAACTATAACGGGGGAATTTCTAGGGTTTTGGACAAGGGAAATGTCCAGCTAACTATAACGCCCCTGAAACCTATGGTTTTTTCAGTAATTATATATTTACATAATACAATATTTACTTAACAGAAAATAGGGCCATCATGTGTGATTACATCCTTTGCTTGTATTTGTTCTGTAATAAATGAATCCCCAGTGTCCTTCCTGTATGTGATTGTTGGCTATGTACTTCATCAACATCTAGACCCAACTTTGTATGTATTGAATATATATATTTTGTCGACAGTGTTAGTGGGTGTTTCTCCATTGTAAATGTATAACAGGCATTCCTCCCAGAACTCTGAACAAAAGCTGCCTCTACTTTTTCGTAAATGTGCAAAGAACATCTTCTCTGCCTATAGAAGATAGGTAACCAGTTATCATTTCAAGCCTTTCCAGTTAGATCTTTGATGGTAATCATTTCCACCTATTTGGCTACCAAGAATGTCTTGGATGTTGATCTTTGGTTACATTGATAAGTTTAATCTGCTTTTCTGCAAAAGTTAGATCATCGCCAATCCTACCAAATAAATGCCTTTGTCCTGCACCTTTAACTCTGGTTTGTCATCGCCATGTATGCATATTTTGGCTCTTCCTGAAAGTCTGCAGTGCTTTTTATATTATGGACATCAAGCAATGCTAAATCAAACTGTAAATCGTCCTTGCTCCTTCTCTCTCTATCACATATTTGATAGCTTATAACGCAGGTGGGTACAACCTAATCTATGTTAGTCTGTTTGGACGGCTCAGCAATAGGACCTCCATCTTTACATATGTTTTCTATTTCTTAAGCTTTCCTCCTAATGACATAGGTTTGAATCAGGATTACTAAAACCAATGACAAGTGTGTGGTGAGAGTGGTTGGGCCACACATATTGTGACCCTGTTTATTCACTATTCAAATGTTTATCAAGCTTTAGCGTCAGGGGTAGTCATCCTATTATATTCTTTGAAGCAAGATTACTATCTCCAAGGGGCACTCTCATTGTGGCTGTTTGATAGCTCTTCGGATTTTGGCCAGGATATTGAGAGCCACGTTTAGATTTGTTGGGTAATGTTGTTTCTGTAAGAGAATGCTTCGTGATGATGTGGTGAAGGTAATTCCACTGATGGATCCTAGTCTCCAGATGTAGTACTTTCTTCACAATTGACTGTGGAGGAACTTGGATTTTCAAGCTCCGCTTTGGCCATTTCTAAGAGTCCATTCCAGTAGCGTTTTAGGGTCCATACCATTTGTCAAGTAACATCAACTCCCCAAACTTTCTCCAGGCTTATTTTTATTCAGCAGAGTACCTACTTGGATAGTCAGTGCATATTGCCCTTCAACAGGACGTCTGATTATTTCCTTTATATTTGTAGCTACATCTTTTAATTTATCTTGAGTGATGCTTCACCTGGGATTGGGGGGGGATAATACCTGCAGACATAGAAAGGCTTTGGCAGAATACTCATATTGATTTGACCAATATATTTAAAACTTTTTTCTTGAACATTTTCATGACTATGTAGGTGATGTAATTCTATTCCTAGCTATAGAAGCTTGCAAGGCTGCTGCAGTTTGTTGCTAGTGTCATCAATCTGCATTAAAGGTAATCATTACTGCCCAAAGGATTTGATGTTGTTTAAATTCATGTAGGGTAGGTGAATACCATACTCAAAGCTGTGTAAATAAAAGGTTGAAGTGGATATATCTGGTGAATGCCTGTCGAGCATAATATTTACATCAGTTAACATAAGGTGAATAATTCTACTACCCAAGCACCGTTTGAATGGTACTCGTAAACTCGATCATAAAATGCCAAACGTGCTGTCAAGGCATGTTGACTTTTTACTGTCATTGCCTGTCATAGACCATGAACCACCTGCTCCTGCTATTTCTCTTGATAGAGAAGAGCGGGCATCTTACCCACACCATTGCTGCCTCATCTTGTTAAACTAACTGAGCCCTCATTGATCTACCATGAGCAGGTAAGGTCTTTGCTTTGAGAAACAGAAGAGCACCACAAGTGATGAGCAGTCTCCAATGTCAATATCATAAGTATTGACAGTAATTATTAAATATATCTTACAACTTTGGGATAGACCCAGGTCAATGGACCAGGTTTAGGCCTAGATAAGAATTTTAATTTACTTTGTCATAATACCTCAGCTATGAAATGTGTTTTTTAAAACCTTTTAAATATTCCTTGGAATTCCAGAAGCACTTTACAGTGTGTCTGCGATAAGTCAGCATGTTTGAACGTGCTTCTAGATTGTAGTTATTTCCTAATCCATGAATAATTTTAGACTGGTAAACGTAATTAATATAATCTACCAGTCTGGTTAAACCGTTTCTGTCTTGAGAGTGACATGTGGAATACTCCAGTAAATTCTCTGAATCAATCTTCTGCACTGATTCTCGCTTCTCAGGCATGATTGAAAGAAGTCACCCCCCCGCCCCCCCATTGTATTTTTCTCCACATTTTTGTTTCTGTAATTCTATTTATATTGACTGCTTTTGTTGCTTCTCTGTCTTCAATGCTCTCTTTTATCTCTCATAAGTCATATCCAGAAATCTTCTAAAAAGATAAAGTATAAAGGTAAATTACTGCCACTTCTTACCTTACTAGTAGACGGTTTGTGTGCTTGTTAGATTACCCACATATAAGTAACCACCCCTTTGACTTGTGCTACCTTTGCGGTTCCCAAGGTGATAACCACCACACTGGAACCACCTCGTTCTGCATCTCTGCCATCTTCTGGTGTAAACTGTTGTATCAGAGAGAGCATTTACCGGTGTAGGCAATAAGACCAGTCCAATTCAGTACACCATTGCTCTTGATCCATCATGAACGTTGGTTCCCTGCGGTGTGTAGTTAAATCTTCGAATTTTCTTATTTAAATAAATACCCAATATGGAATCCTTTTGGAGGAAACTTGTGATAGACACTTCTCAGTAATCAGTCTTCTTACTTGAAGATTTTGTTTAATTAAAATTGATTCCTCTTTAATGTATGAAAGTTCCTTATCAGCTGACATTCATTTAATCAAGCAGTGAGGGTTGGAGATTCAGGGCATGAAATGCAAAAACGTATGATAACTAGCACAGGACTATGTGGGCCTCACAACTGAGTTTATAGAATGTGTGATACTGAATTTTCTGTCTTTCACTCTTATGCCAGTCAATTGTCCTCAATTGCATCCCAGTCATGAATTTTGAGCAGTGTCCATTTACCATTGTCATCATATTATAACTTGTTTGACTCTCAGATTCTCGAACTATGTCCAGGAGAAACTCTGCTCTCCTCCCACAATCTATCAGAAGCTGTCTACTGCACGATCACAAAGAGATTAGGGTTTACTCTTGATTTCAAACTCCCTCAACACATCAACAACATTAATAGATCTGCTGATTAGCATCTGCAGTCACTTCAAAAGTTCAAACACCCTCTTCTCTCCAACCCACCTGAAAATTGCAGTGTACGTTTTTTGTGTGTCTTTATTACTCTCAGGCTGCTCTACCAGTTGGGTTACTTCAATCCTCGCAGTATCTTATAAAGTAGCTCTGTACTCCAGGAAAAAATTATTTGATCACATCTCACCCTCTCTAAGAAACTGACATTGGTTATCACACAGGCCATGATGCAATTCATTGTTGGGTGCCTGGGGTATTCACTTGCCCTACCTTCTCGCCATCAGAGAAGGACTCCTTTCATCTGGAAATCGGAAAATGTAAATCACCTCAGACCTAAAATCAGACTTTCTCTGGAGTGGCTGTTTCATTCTGGAGCACTTAATTTTAGAAACCAAACTTCACCTTCATGAACAATTGAAGGTCACAGTTTTCAGGTTATTGCTACAATAACTATGCTTTCAGTCCAACTGCAAGGACCATCAATCTTCCTCTTTCTTCTTTGATCCTCTTCCCTGCAGTATCTCAATTCCTCTTTTCTGCTGTTTTTATGTAATGAATCTCTTGTTAAGTTTTGTGCGAAGTGTACATTACCACTTTGGTACAGTTGCACTATGTAAAACTGATGAATAAATGCATATGCTAGTAATACAATGCCCTCTCATCATCAAATACTGAAAGAGCAGATATACATAGACAAGAAGCACACTGGAAACCCTTAGCCCACCACTTGTACAGCACTGCTTGTTCCTATGCCACAAACACAAGCGCCAGTATGCTACCTGTGCAATGATAATGCCAACACAGAAAAGCATCAGTCTCAAGAGGAGAAAACTAGTCCCTAGAGCTTACACTTCTGGCACGTGCAGATAGGCTGCTTCAAAAGAGGCTGAGGAGGAGCGGCAGGAGATAATATCGGGGCATATCTACAAGGCGGCGATATAAAATTATCGCCGCTTTTGCATCTGTTTTCGGCCAAAAAGCGGCGATAATTTTATCGCTATATTAGCAAGGTCACGCTATCGCGTGAATCCATGCCTTAGCGCCTTAATTCCTAATGCCCATCTTTGCATCTCTAATGAGATGCAAAGTGGGCATTCCTCTCCAGGATAACGGGAGAAATGTCGCTAAGCAACATTTCTCCTATTATCAAGCCTCACGCAAAGCAGCATATCGACAAGAAAAGTAGCAATAACCTCTGTTATCGCTACTTTTCTTAGGCCTGCTTTGAAACTGACTTAGCCATGATATCCTATGGAAGGTGGATATCATGGCTAAGTATGTGAGGCCCTATCAGCAAGCTATCGCCAAACTTCATGGGATTATCGCTGGGTTTCCAGCGATAATCTCACGATTGGCACTTAGCGCTAGGATTTTTATCGCTTTTGAGATAAGCGTTGCTAATAGCACTCTATCTCAGCGATAAAAATCCATGCTAGCCGGCGATAATTATCCTAGCACTAAGTGCGCTTAACGGTAATTATTGACGGTTGTTGCTGATATGCCCCATAGTTTGCCCGGTAAATGTCTTCAAGTACTGGTAAGCTCCTGCTTTCACAGCACTCACACATTTTGGAGGGTGCAGGAAGGCAACAACCTTATTGCATGCACTTGTAAGGCAATAACGGCTTTTAACCACACACCTTTATGTGCCCTCATCTGTTGCTCTGCCCATAGCTCCAGGGAGGGTAATTTACAGAGGTTATTAACCACATATGCAGCCGATAACGCTAAAAAGAGCAACAAAGAGGACAGTAACGGAGCTGTGCTGCTGTATTAATGTGTAATACAAAACAAATGCCAACATGCACACGATTATCAGGTATAGAATCAAATTGTCAACAGTTTATAAGTTGTGCTACAAACGCCAAGGCGCCTGTCCAGTGGCGACTTACGGTAAACAGCCAAACTATGGTGCAAAAAGGAAGGGTTCCTTTTGCTGGCGCGAGCACTTTGCAATGGGCTATTCAAAAGCCATTCTCAATTTTAATCCGGTTTCATGTGAAGACATATAAACCAATAGTCGTTATATTATCGAATCTTTTTTATTCTCAATAATGATTGTATTCAAGAACTTCAATTGAAATGGTTTCCTTGTCAAGCTGGGAGAGGTTATCAACCTCGTTAACAATCCAACATTTCAACATTACAATAGTGTACCCAATGCATTTCGGGTTCCGTTAGAACCCTTCATCAGGGGTATTCTTTCAAGCTGAAAAGAACAAAAAAGGCAATTCAATCACTAGTCCTCGTAATCAAATCGTAATTCTAATACATCAAAAACTAAACAAATCTGTGCAAATACGGTCATAACTGAAAAATTCGAAATCGTGATTCTGACAAGTCATAACAACTCCTTAAAGAGTCGGTTTACCTTTGAATCCTAGCAAGCGTCAATGCGAACTAACAAGCAGTAAATAAACACGTTCAAGTGATGCAAATAAACAAATCAACATTAGTGTATAAACAAAGTGACTCGCGAATCTGTAGCAGAAAAAACGACTTACGAGTTTACACAGTTGGTACGCATGAGATAACGTGATTGATGTACTAACACCGAAAGGTGATGGTTAGAAATAGATCAAATGATAAAGAAACGGTTAAAAGATCTTAAAAGTCAAAATGACACTCAGATGAAAAGCAAAGTGAACAGTCTGCTATAGAGATTTAACGCGAAAGACGCGTCTAGGCTTACCCGGTGAGTGAAAGTGATTGTGTCCGGCGGAATCACGTCAGGAAGTAAGTGGCGTGCTTGCATCGGACAGGGGGTGGCTTAAATAGTGAAAAGTGATAACGGATCTTGGCAATTAGTGAGAACCAATAGACATAGAAAGAGTCTGTTTAGAGGAGAGTTGTGAGTGGAAAACATAGAAGAGAGCGATGATACATTTCACTAAAGCTGCTCAGGATTAACTTTTACATCATGAATGAAATTACAAAAAACAATTAAATTAGATACGGTCATTGAGCCCCAGGGGTTGAAGCGATTGCTATTTTTTGGTCCAATAAAATTCTGCGTGTGCAAGTGTTTTCTGAGGATCTACATCCGACCTTGACCTTTGTGCCTCCAATACAGTGAAACGTAGCTGGGAAATGTTATGTTTAGCTTCCATCCAATGTACTGCAACTGTGGACTTCTTATTGTGCATACGGATGTTACTTTTGTGCTCACCAATACGTATTTTGACTTTGCGTTCAGTTCTACCAACATAGATTTTGCCACAAGGGCATTTCAGTGCGTAAATAACTTTGGACGTATCACAAGTGCTAGAGTGACGTAGTCTTATCTTGTGACCTTTGGTTGGATGAATAAAACAGTCACCTGTTAATACATTGTTGCAATGAACGCAGTTAAGACATTTCTGCATACCTTTAAAAATCTTGATGGGTGTGTTAGAAGGTGGGGTTAACAGTTCTTTCAGATTTTTAGATCTTTGCATAGCGAAAATCTGTTTCTGAGGGAATAAAGCAAGCAAATCAGGTTCAGTCTGAATAATATTCCAGTGTCTCATGATGATAGATTTAAAGGTGGTGGCTTGTACGTTGTAACAAACTACTGCGATCAGTACTGTCAACTCTGCGTTTTGCATCCTCCAAAAGCTGTGATGGATACCCTCTTTTAAGAAAGCGATCATAAAATTGGTTGGTAATTGAAATAGCATCTTGTGTATCAGAGGTGATTCTTTTTAATCTGATGAACTGCGAGAAAGGTAGATGTTTCTTAAGTCTGGGTTGATGGAAACTATCGAAATGAAGAGAGTTGTTTCTGTCGGTTGGTTTGATGAATACTTTGGTTTTAATGGATCCTTGATCAATCTCAATCAGTACATCTAAGAAGTTGATGCTGCACTTGTCTGTTTGATGGGTGAATTTGATTCGGTTGTGGATATGGTTGAGATGAGAGATATTGACTTCAAGATCACTGCGATCCCCTTTCCAGATTATAAGAATGTCATCAATGTAGCGTTTGTATAAGACGAGATTTTGGGACCATGCTTGATTGTGTAAGATGTGCTCATGTTCGAGTTAGGCCATACAAATATTGGCGTATGAAGGAGCTCCAGCAAAACCCATTGAAGTTCCGTTATTTTGGGCGTAAAATATGCCCTTCAACTCAAAATAGCTATGATAGAGTGCAAATTGAAGTAGTTCAATGAGAAACACTTTTTCTGCGTCGATATGGTTGTGATTTAATAAAGCCCATTCAGTGGCTTCAATGCCGTCCGCATGTGGAATGGAGGTGTAAAGGGCAGTTACGTCAATGGTACATTGCCACCAGTGCTCTATATCCTTCATGTCTACATCTTTCAAGAAATTTAAGAGGGCTGTGGTGTCTTTCAGGTAAGACTCTTGATTTTGTACGATTGGTTGCAGGAAGTAATCAAGGTATTTACCTACAGGTTCAGATAGAGAGCCGCATGCTGACACAATTGGACGAAAAGGTGGTTTCTCCAAGTTTTTGTGGATTTTTGGCAGCATATAGAGTTTAGGCCTTCGTGGATATGCTGTGTACAGAAACGTCTTAGTTTTTTTGTTGATCCAGCACATCTCTTAAGCGCGTGTAAGGTTCTGGTTCAAAAGATTCTGATAGCTATATGTGGGGTCTTGATCCAGTTTGGTATAGGTGTCAGAATCTGTGATGTGTTGCATTACGCTATTTTCATAAAACTTGGTATCAAGCACTACTAATGCGCCGCCCTTATCAGCCTTTGCAAAGGTCATTAGAGGATTGTTGGCAAGTTGTTTCAAAGTACTCCAATCTTTGGATGAAAAATTCACTTTGGTGTGTTTGCGAAAGTTGATATTCATGATCTCAGCTTTTACCAACCTTTCAAAAGAGTCAATCGATTTGTGTGAAATTGGGGAGCAAAACGTACTCTTTGGTTTAAACTCTTTGTATGCGCCTAATTCCTCAGGCGATGCAGATACGTCAGGCGATGTTGTGGAAGGTTCAATAGTACTGAAAGTATTTTAATCTTAAGATTCTGACAAACTTGAAAAAAGCAATTTCCGTTTCCGCAATATTACTGTGGTAAGTGGGTACGTAAGAAGTTCCTTTATTCAAAACTGCAACCTGAGCTTTTGAAAGTTGAATTTTAGAGATGTTAACAACTAAGTCGCTCTTGTTTTGCTGCGCAGAGATCTCTTGTCTGTTTCTGAGATTTGCTCTTTTCCTTTTGCTTCGCCTTGTTTTTGTGACGATTGGTCCGGTCGATGATTTGCCGCAGGGCTGGTGGCCAAAAAAGACTTCCGAGCTTGAGTACTTGCTGTAGTATTACCAGTAGTATCATCCCCATTGGTAGCATGACTCACTGGAGGGCGATTATGAGCTACTTCAGAATCAGAGACCACGCTCTCTTGAGAGGAGTTTACATTCGTAGGTCTTTGTCATTTGCATTGATTATAAACTTCTGCCCAGGTGTAAACCTCATCTAGCTTATAGTCTATGGTATCTCTGCGAAACTTCTTAATCTTACGTTCATGTATTTCTTTGGCGTATTTATCAAGTTTAGCGTTGAGGTCTTGTAGAAGTCCATCCCAATTGTCAGGTTCTTTTTTCGATAGTTCTTCTTTAAAAGTTGCTATTTCTATTTCCAAAGTCTTTAGGATGTTCGAAAGTTCTTCCACTATCAAAAGAATCAGATCCATGCACTCGATGAGGGGCAGAGGAAGGATTTCATAGTAGTTATTTCTGTTCTGTTTCTGCACAAGGGTCTGCAATAATCTAGTCAGTTACTCTGACTGAGAACTGCATACATTCGCTCGACGTCTCAAGTTTGAAAGCACTTCATAATGACTCTAAGGAGGGCTTCATGCAGGGGCTCTTGTGATAATTCAGAGTTCTTTGTTATAGTCTTGTGAATGTTTTCTACATTAACGTTAAAATGTCACTAGATGCACATTTTTTGGTCGTTTCCAAGTGCTACTGAATTAGGCAGTTTATAGAAAATGGTAGCCTGTATTTTGTCATTCATTCTTAAAGTGGTGCAATCATTACCCCCACATTTATTTTCCTTTTTTTTTTTGCTTTGAATTTGCAGCCCCACTTACATTCTCCCTGTGTGGCTGCCTAGTTTAGTGCTATAAATAAGCTGCCAATTCCCAGTATGAATTCAGAATCAATTTCTTTAGACAGCTGAGCTTCAATGATTCAGCTGAATAGTCAAGTGATTTGCTCCTAGTAAACCACCTTCATTTTTATTTAACCTTTACAGCAGACATACGTTTTTCGTTGCCGAATGGTATTGTTTTGACCCACTGAAAGACGTGGAGTAAAATCTGTACCACTGACTTTAATGTTGAATTGCATGCAGTTGGTAAAACCTCCCAAAATACAGTGTCCAGGTGTGCAATTGGAATCTGCTCCTTTCAGCCCTCAAAAGAATGTGGCCATGCTGCCAACTACCCATTCAGATGGGAAACAATCAACTGTGTATCAGTCTCGGACTGAGTGAATAGAACGCGAGAACAGCTGTGTTTGCTCATGGGGTGTTACAAGAGCTTGAAGAATAGGAAAGACTAGCAATGGAATGTGTGCATAGAGGTAGAGGGTGTGCGTGAGTGCATTGATCATCATCAACGCCCTCTACCGCCGCCACACACCACTCATTGGCAACTCTCTGTACTGCACGATTCTTGTGTCTTTTTCCATCCACGCATTCACATAAATATTCTGCTTTGAC
This sequence comes from Triturus cristatus, assembly GCF_964204655.1. Classification (NCBI taxonomy): domain Eukaryota; kingdom Metazoa; phylum Chordata; class Amphibia; order Caudata; family Salamandridae; genus Triturus; species Triturus cristatus. The sequence goes on along the minus strand of NC_140593.1, from coordinate 255,261,749 downwards.
CCTTAACAGCTTTTCATCTGCTCCTCCTTCCAAACATCGCCACAAACGCTTCTCTTGACGTTACCAAGTCAAACCAGTCCATCCTTTTGTATTAAATCTTTCCTGTCATGGAGTCAAAGATGAGGGGAAAAATAGGACAGGACTTATGCCACTGTATTTATTAGACACTTTAAATTGAAATAACCAGTTTCAGAAATATTTTAGAACTAGTCTTTCTTTAGTTTTCTGCCACTGTTCCCTTGTACACTCAAATATCCTTACTTTGTCAACCCCTTCGCTGCTAGGCCTTTTCCCCTCCTGTGCTAAGCCTTTTTTTGGCTATTTGGTGTAGTTCGCGCTTAGGCCCCTGTAACTTTTTGATGACATAAGGTATCCACGCCAAATTTGCGTCCTTTTTTCCAAAATCATGTGGATTCTAAAGGTACATAGGGTTTGTGGATTCCCCTGGAGGGGACCCAGAAATTAGCCAAAATACAGCAAAATTTTGTTTTTTTGCAGGAAAAATGCAAAATAAAGGGCTACATATGAGAGCGTCTGGTTTTTACCCTGCAAATGGTATCAAATAAAGGGGCTGTGGTGCTGAAATCGCCATCTTCCCAGCTTTCAGGGACAAGCAGACTTTTGTCAAAAAACACAGTTTGGGTATTTTTCTGGGACATAGCCTATTTTTGCTATTTTTGTGCTTTTAACCTCCTTCCAGTTAATGATAGAAATGGGTATGAAAGCAATTATGGATCCTGGCAAGCTATACATTTTTGAAAGGTAGAGAAAATTCTGAATTCAGCAAGGGGTCATTTGTGTAGATCCTTTAAGTTTTCTATATAGAAAAAAACACATCAATATAGGAAAAATTGAAAATTAGTTGAAAAAAACAGCCATTTGTGTCCACGTTTTCACCTGTAACTTCTTCTAATTATGACAGCTATTTGAAAGCAATATACCGTTACATCTGCTGGACGTTTCTGGTTGTGGCGATATATGGGAACCAGACGAACCCAGAGCCAATAACTGAGCAGCGTCTTGCAATGTTTTTTTATTATGTAGTGGGTATATAGCAATGATTCTGGGAAAATTTATACATGGAAAAATCGGTATCAAAGACATCTATGTATTTTGGAAATGGGAACAAAATATAGAGTTTAGAAACAGTAGATATTTGCACATTTCCGAAATTGGGAGTACTCATACTAGCATGAGAATTATAGGTCATTTTTCAAAATGACTTCTTTTTACACATTGTCTTTAATTTAGAAGGCAGAAATGCATCGAAAGTCAATTGGTAATAACAGTTGCTCTACAATTCTGTGTTACCCTAAGTCTCCAGATTAAAATGGTACCTCACTTGTGTGGGTAGGCCTAGTGCCCGCAATAGGAAACGGCTCAAAACGCAACGTCGACACACCACATTTTCACAGTGAAAAATGACCCTTTTTTTGAAAAGTGCCTAGCTGTAGTTTTTGAACCCTAGCTCTGCTGGCACCTAGGGAAAACGAGCAAACCTATACATTTTTTAAAACTAGACACCCAGGGGAATCCAGGATGGGGTGATTGACTGGCTCTCACCAGATTCTGTTACCCAGAATCCCTTGCAAACCTAAAAAATTGTCGAAAAAAGCACATTTTCACAAAATGTTTTGGGCCTGTGCCTGTCGCGGTACTTGTGCCTCCCACATGAGTGAGGCACCATTTTTATCAGGAGACCTGGGGGAACACTGGGTGGTACAAAATTTGTGTCAGCCCGGTGATGCCACAACTTTCCCACACAAAAATGTGTGAAAAATGATTTTTGTCAGTTAAATTTCAGGTTTGCAGGGGATTCTGGGTAAGAAAACATTGGGGGATCCATGCAAGCCCTACCTCCCTGGAATCCCCCGGTTGTCTAGGTTTCAGAATTGTGTGGATTTGCTATGTTTCCCTAGGTGGCCGCCGAGCCCCGGGCCAAAAAGTCATTGGACCCAACTTGAAAAACCAGGTGGTTTTGTGATAGGCAATTTTGATGTTGCCGCAATACGTTTTGGGCCCTTGCCTTGTCGTGGGTACTTGGGCCTCCCACACGAGTGAGGCACCATTTTTATCAGGAGACCTGGGGGAACACTGGGTGGTACAAAATTTGTGTCGGCCCAGTGATGCCACAACTTTCGCCCACAAAAATGTGTGAAAAAAGTGATTTTTTTTTTCAGCTAAATTTCAGGTTTGCAGGGGATTCTGGGTAAGAAAATGTTGGGGGATCCACACAAGCCATACCTCCCTGGAATCCCCCGGGTGTCTACTTTTCAGAAATGTGTGGGTTTGGTAGGATTCCCTAGATGGCCGCCAAACCCGGGGCCAAAACCTCATGGGACCCCACTTGAAAAACAGGTTAGTTTATGATAGGTAATTTTGATATCGCCTCACTAGGTTTTCGGCCCTTGCCTGTCACGTGTCCTTGACCCTCCAGCACAAGTGAGGTACCATTTCTATTGGGATAGTTGGAAAAAGGCAGGGGGGTAGGACATTTGTTGTTTTTGTCTGCAGCGTGAAAAGTTTGGCACAATAATGCAAGAAAATGTGACAGACACAATTTGAGGTTTGCCGGACATTGTGGGTAAGATAAATTGTTGGGATCCATAAGAGAGACATCACCATGTACTCCCATGGGTGTTTAGTTTACGACAATATCTACAGTTGGTAGGTTATTCTTAGATGGAATGTACACCTTGGCAGAGACAAAACATACAAAGATTACTGCACAGCCATCTATTCCTCAAGCGCACACACATACTGGTTGGATTTGGCACGAGGGCGAGTGATGGTTCAGTATATCAAATTTTATTAACAACAGATTTCATAAAAATGAAATGCACTGTCAATAATTGAAAGGACAAAAAACTGAACCAGTGATTCACAGCTCATGAGCTGTAAAGCAACATCAAGGCCCCAACCGCTTTACAGGCCATTCACACACCTTTCATACGTGATACACACAAGACCATTCACACCACCAGGCACGAAACCAACACATTACAACATTCACAATAAGGAACAAGGTACACCCGGCTTGAGAAAGACAGAATACACACATATTTCTGCACAACCACCTATTCCTCAAGCACACAGACCTACTGGTTGGATTTTGCACGAGGGTGAGTGATGGTTCAGTATATACAGTTGTATTAACCAGAGATTCCACAAAAATGAAATGCACTGTTAATAATTGAAAGGACGTGAAACTGAACCATTGACTCACAGCTCCTGAGCTGTAAAGCCACAACAAGGCACCAACCTCTTTACAGGCCATTCATACACCTTTCATACGTGTGACACATACAAAACCATTCACACCGCCAGCCACGGGCCCAGCACATTACAACACTCACCCCAGCAGACTGCGCCATTCAAGGGCCCATCATTTTCACATGCCCACATTTTCTGATACAGCAACCACACCAGCTCACGGATTGCGTGGAGTGGTGTTTGCCTAGCAGTGTGTGTAGTGACCAGCAGCTGGTCACTACTCCCACACTGCCAGCCAAGCGCCAGTCTGTGTGTAGTGACCAGCAGCTGGTCACTACTCACACATCGCCAACCAAGTGCCAGTCCACGTACACCGCCAGCCGAGCACCAGTCCGCGCACACCGCCAGCCAAGCGCCAGTCCTCACATACCGCCAGCCAAGCGCCAGTCCACGCACACCGCCAGCCAATTGCCAGTCCACGCACACAGCCAGCTAAGCGCCAGTTCACGCACACAGCCAGCCAAGCGTCAGACCACGCACACAGCCAGCCAAGCGCCAGTCCACGCACACAGCCAGCAATCACTAGTCCACACACGCAGCCAGCCAAGCACCAGTCCACGCACACCGCCAGCCAGGCGCCAGTCCAAACACACCGCCAGCCAAGTGCCAGTCCACGCACACCACCAACCAAGCGCCACTCCAAGCACATCGCCATCACATTTAGGATTTTTCTTTACAACCAGGCAGTTCACTTTACCACTCATGGATGCTCCCAAAAAATCTTTTGCGTGTGATACACTGTAAAACAAGCAGGCACTCACAGCCCAGGGTTAGAATGACACTCGGGGCAGTACATACCAGTTTCCTCCCTCATACCTCTTTGCCAACAGACTCTACATCTCCTACTGGGAAAGTCTTTGGAAGGTGTGGGAGGAATGTGATCAAGAAAGTGGGGAACTTTCAATCTAGCCACTTCCTCCACCACTCCAACTCGAGGAACACTTGCCTGCTCCACTACAACAAGGTTGCCTATTACAAACTCCTGAAACTTAGCAAAAGTAATCTTTGACTCAGGACAAGAATCCTTGAACACAACAAAAGCATTAAAGGTTGCCAAGTGGAAAAGATGGAAATCCAACTTCTTATACCAAATGTAAGCCTTATGAAGAGCAGTGTAAGGTTGCAACCTCTGATCTACTCTAGCAACACCACCCATGTGCCTGTTATAGTCTAAAATGCACATAGGTTTGCGCGCTGCAGCAACCTGACCCCAAACAGTCACAGGTGAAGTGCTTTCATCATGGATGGTAGTCAGCATGTAGACATCTCTCCTGTCTGAAAACTTCACAGCTAGAGGTTCCTTGCAACGCACTGCACTGTCCCCGCACAAGCTTTTGACAAACAAGATCTTTTGGGAAACCTTTACGGTTAGAGCGGATTGTGCCACAAGCAACAGTGTCCACTTTGGCCAATTCACTGAACAACCACACACCAGTGTAGAAGTTATCTACATATAAATGGTGGACTTTGTTAAAACGTTCTCTACCAAGTTCCCACACAATTTTCTCAGTCACTCCAAAAGCGGACGGACAACCAGGAGGGTTAATCCTGGATTCCTTACTGGTGTACACCCTGAAATAGACATATCCAGTCCTACTGTCACACAACATATACAGCTTAATTCCATAGCGTGCCCTCTTACTAGGAATGTATTGCCTAAAAACCAAGCGGCCCTTGAACAAGACCAAAGACTCATCCACTACTATTTCTTTCCCTGGAGCATAGATCTCAGAAAATCGATCAACAAAGTGATCAATGACCGGCCAAATCTTAAAAAGACGGCCACACTCCGGGTGATCTTGTGGCAACGCTAAACAGTTATCGACAAAATGCAGCATCCGAAGCAGAAGCAAATGCCTATCATGACTCATGACTGCCGGAAATATAGCTGTTGCCATCAAGGGACTAGTAGACCAATATGAAGACATTGATGGCTTCCTAAGCAAGCCCATCAAAAAAGTTAAACCCAAGAACTTCTTCATCTCTTCCAGATTTGTGGGAGTCCACTGGGTAGCTCTAGAATGGGGCTTAAGGCTGGCACTGTTGTCCCTCAAAAACTGTTCGGCATACAAATTAGTCTGCTCAACAATCTCTGCCAAAAACACATCGTCCATAAACAACTGAAAAAAATGTATCGGCAAAAAGATTCCTGTATTCACTCTACACCCTGGAACACCAGTAAAGTCTGGCAATGCCGGCTGTACCATGCCTGGGGCAACCCAGAGGTCATCACTTCCAACTGGAAGCCTTGCAGCCCCAGGCTGCACCCCAGATGCCTCTTGCTGCACTATCGGCACATCAATGTCCTCCTCTAAAACAGGCACTTCATCCGCACTAAGAGTAGCTTCATCATCCAATGACTCCATGTGGAGAGAAAACTCACTGCCTGAATCTTCCACTCCCTCCTCTGCCTCCGATGCAGAGTCAGGCTCTGAACCATGGCCAGGGAAAGACTCAAAGAGCATACCAACAACCCACTGAGCAGTAATCCTGGGGCTAGCCATTATCCTTACTAACAAAGGAGACTGCACAAACAAGTCAAAAATAACCAACACTGTGCAAAATAAGTTAGTAAAAAAAATGTGCCCTTTATCACAAAGATCTATATACTCAAACTATACAATTTACTTGCAAGTGACAGCTGCACTCACCAGCACCTACTCTGCAGAGAGACAGCAGAAACCAACGATATCCCACTAGAAAGAAAAAAACAAAACCAATTACTCACAATACAACAAAACACACATCGAGCACAAATGCAAAAAGTTTTTGACTCTTAAAAAACAGAAACCAAACATACTGCTATTATTACACCATTTACAGGAAACACATTCATGAAGAGAAATGAAACAAATTTACATTGTACAAAAAAAAGTCTCTTACCAAACACAAGCAACTACACAAACAGCAGAACCAAAAGTAACGAAACCGCAACCTGGAACAGTCTAAAGAGCAAAAGCTTTCAAATAGAACAAAAAGGGAGAAATAAAGCATAGCAATTGCAATTCACAAGAAATAAAACAATTAACATTATAACACTCTATGTCACTATCCAAATGGTCAATCTCCCAGATGGGCCTTCAAATAGGGCTGTGAAAAATGGGGGGTGAACTTGCCCAAGGGATCGGGTGAGCTTGTCTGAGGGTAGGGCAGAAAACAACTGACAGAAATGTGCCCCCCTTGCAAAAGAAATAAATCCCTGGTGCCTAGTAGGGTTTTCTGCCTCCCCCTCCCACCTAGGGCAAAAAGGCCAAAAAAGGGGCAGATCTGTCCCCAGGAGGGGCAGAAAATACATTAACCAAATGTTACCCCCTTGGAAGCAACCATGTCGCTTCCATTACACACAAAACCAAATCCCTGGTGCCTAGTGGGTTTTCCGTCACCCGCCCCCCGCCTCTGCCAAAATAACATGCTGATCTGCCCCAGGGGTGCAGAATACATATATAAAAAAAATCTGCCCCCTGGAAGCGACCCTTGCCCAGGGGTCACTTCCATTTTAATTTCAAATAAGCCCCTGGTGTCTAGTGGGGTGGGCAGAAAGGCCAAATACACTGGCCAATCTGCGCCTGGGGGGGGCAGAATACACATTTTGAAGAAATGTGTCCCCTGGAAGCGACCCTTCCCCAAGGGGTCGCTTCTGATTTTTTTTCCTTTTTTTTTTTAAGTATCCTTGGTTCTAGTGGGCTTTTCTACCCCCCCTCTCCCCCCCCCCCGGGCCAGAAACACCAAAAAACCCAGGCGATCTGGCCCCAGAGGGGGGCAGTAAAATCAAAAAAATAAGTGCCCCTTAGAGATGCGACCCTTGCCCAAGGGGTCGCTTCCTTCTACTAAAAGCATCCCTAGTGCCTAGTGGGGACACTCCTTCAGCACGATCGCGATGCTGTGTGCAATCGTGCTACAGGAATGCCGTGTTTTGAGACATCAGGGGAGAGGAAATACTCTTTCCTCTCCCCCGATGCCTCAATAGATTACGAATTTTCCCCTCACCCCGTGCCACCGGAGCACACAAACTTACCGGCTCTTCCCGGACGCGCTGGAAACAAATGGTGTCCAGCACTTCCTGATGATGTCCGCGCGCGCTGTGGGATTGTGTGGGCAGCGGAAACTCTTCCGCTGCCATCCCCCTTTGTGGGGGCTAGATGGGCTGTCCATGGGAGGAGTTCCGGCGCTTCCCCTATGGGTGGGTGCCATGATGGAGCGGTTCCGTCATGAGCACACGCCCACCGTGGCACATGACGGAATGGCTCTGTCATGAGCAAAGAAGGGGTTAAGTGCTGTACATGTAGCTTTCAACTCCAGCTACCGCTTTCTTTTCTCTGCAATGATGTGCATTTCCTCTTACTGTCTACCCTGTTGCGGTCTTCTTTGCTTATTATCTGTGTTTTCGGTTTCAGGGGCTGCTGAAGATGGACTGCCAAGGACTGGTGGCGCGTCTCACTCAGGATACTGTACTCCTGACTACAGCTGTGCAGCTGGGAGTTCGGTGGAGGGAGTTGGCCGAGAAGGTGGCCAGGCTCACAAGGCAGCAAATTGAGGCCTACGAGGCCCCACACCATGGTAAAAATGGTGAAGTTAATTTGCAGGTGAGATTTGAAGTATTTTTGCGACCTGTGCCACAGTATTTCTACTACTGGAATGTTGATTATCAGTTCATTTTTTCAGAGCTTTATTGTGTGTTTACAGATAATGTTCATTAAACAAAATGCACGGGTTCCATTAATATATATATTACTGCATAGGTTGTTCTAACTGGTATTGGTATCTCTATAGTATTCAAAACCTTAGTTTGTATTTTTCAATGTGTGTATCAAAGTTTATATTCGGATAAGAGGAGGTCTGCCACTCTTACACAAGGATGATGTCATCAGTGATGTCATCAGTGATGTCATTTGAGATGTCATCAGTGATGTCATGAGTGATGTCACTGACCATGTCATGAGTGATGTAATATGTGACGTCATCAGCAGTGGATTGCGGGCGCGCGAGTTATAGTTAGCTGAACTAACTATAACGGGGGAATTTCAATGGTTATGTACGAGTGAAATGTCCAGCTAACTATAACATGTGTGAAACCTATGTTTTTTTCAGTGAATTTGCAAGGTTTTTTAAATGCTAATTCCTAACTATAACGTGTGTGAAACCTATGGTTTTTTCAGTGAATATATATATATATATATAGCCTCATTACAATGTTAGGAATTGCATTGATCAAGCAGAGGGGGTGTGAGACCAGTTCCTGATGGGCATTTGTAAAGGCACCTAGGTGCGAATTACGAACCTGGTTGTCCATCGATCGCCAGGATCATTGGGTGCGGCTGTGGCGGTCTCCCGACTGCCCTATTATGAGTCGGGTGGTTGAACCGACACAACCCCACCACATCCTCCAGGGAACTGCGGTGTAGAGGCATCAATATGCTTGATGCGACCACCACGGTCCTGCAAAACATATTAGGAGTTTCCTCTCCGGCAGGGTTTTCATAACAGTTCCTCCTCCAGGAAAACCCTGGCAGTGAGGAAACATAGGGCGGCCTACAGGGCCACCTGGTGCCTCTGCACCCTGTGGATATACACAGGGGGGGCACAGTGTGCCCCCTGTGTGCATTCCCACAAGTTCCTACATGGCATGGACTTTTCAGTCCATGCCGTGCATGAACTGTTTTTGGCGTTCACATTGTGGTGCCTCTTTTTAAAGGCCAAAAAAAGCCCGCTAAACAGGAGGAAACTCCTAATCTGGCAGGCAGTCTAACCGTGGCTTTGGCGGTGTGGCGTCGAGGCAGACCCAGTGCCGCAGCGCCAAAGTCGTAATCAGGCCCTAAGTGTTGAATCTTGGGGCCAAGATTTCCATGTAAGCACACTAACCCTGAATTATGCTCATTTTCAATCACAAATTGAGAGCTGTAGACCTACCCGTTTTCTGAAGATATGAGCTTAAATACAGAGGAGGATCTGAAGTGACATCACATAAACTTTAACACAGATAACATCACAGGAAGTGACATCTTATAAGATAAAGCCAGACCAGAATGAAGCATCACTTATCTTTTTATTTTTATTTTTAACCAACCCTTTTGAAAACCTGAAGCCATGGAATTATAAGACAGTAATTCATGACAGCACAACAAACTGAAAACTAAAAGTAGAAAAAGTCAAAGGTATGCTTTGATAGGCGAAGGGATATTCATGAAACAAGTGCAGAGGAAGATGACACAGCAAGGTCTTTCATTTTGATCATACAATACTTATGTGTTACCCTAGGAGGGAGGTGACGGTACAGCCTTGATATGAAAAAGTCACAATGAAAGATGTGTTCGACATTGGCAGGACTGAAATTGTCTGTTAGAGAACATTTGAAAGAGTTGTCTTTTTAGAATCTTCTGAAAATATAACCGGTTATGTTTAATTCTGAGTTTATCCTGGAGAATGAGCCAGAAGTTTAGTTTGTCAGGATCACATTTCTCAGTTTGATCAATATTGAGAGTTCAGGTAGGGAGCAAGAATTACTATATATGTCCCTTGCTCCTCCTACTGCTCAAGGTTTATTCATTAAATAGCTGGGCGGTCCTGATGTAGATATGCACATAACTTGATTCAGGCAATTTTGCAGTCTATTTCGACTTTGCGGGGAAACCAGTAGAGGTGTCCTTGAATGAACAAACTGTTCTTATATAGAGTGGCTTATCACCCATGAGGATATCAAGGTGCTGGGCTGTGGGTCTCATTCGAAAAGCCAGGTCTGTAGGTCCAGCGAGGTGGGAGAAGGATCGTCATCCGGTATGGCAGTGGTGGATGTGCAGTGTCTTTGCAAGGGCGATGTGAGTGGAGCATAGATTTTTGGGTAGCTGGTTGAAGTTCAGGTGGTGGTTTTTGTATGCCAGTGCTTGCTCGTGGAGGGCTTTGTAGGCGTGATAATATTGGGTTTCTTTGTTCCTCTGATGAGATAGTCTGCTGCTTGGAGAATGGTTTTTAGATGCACCAGAGTGGATTTGGGAAGGCAGCAAGGATAGTGTTGCCTTCCTCTTGATGTGAAAGAACTAGTAGAACTTTGAAAGAGGTTCAGCATCCTGGAGTTTTCAAATCTGAAGTATTTCTTATGATGTAGTTTTTGTCACCTTGGATCACCTTGGTAGCATTTTTATGTCCTGATCAATGATGAAACCCAACAATGTGTTGAAGCTAACCTCTGTCTCTGACATATCTTGGCCTTATTTGCTAGTTTTTCATTCATCTATTTTTTTCTGATTTTTTTCATGTAATTGGGTTCAAGAATTCCCGTTTGGATTTTGAGGGTTTGTGCACTGCATTGACCAAAAGCTTCTTTAACTGTACACAAAACCTTCAGGCCCGACAAAGAAATCTCCATAGACAACCTAAAGCTCAGATTAATGTCTTGCCGTGCCACCTCAACGTCTGATATCAAAATAATTCGAAATGACTTCAATGCATTTCTGGAAAACAGTTTGAACATCCAAACTCTAGCTAAAAGGCAAAACATGTAGGCACCTTGGTACTCAAAAACCTTGCCAACAACAAATAGTACATCTATGGACAGGAAAGAAAATGGAGGAAAAACAGTACTCCCCATAACCTTGTGATACTGAAGTCCCTCCTCATATCGCACCCATGGCTCAACTGGCCCTTTATTCTATTAGGCTGTTGCAGTGGGAAAGCGGGGGGGGGGGGTGGAGCCATTAGAGGACTGTTTTTGGCCACTGCTGGTACTTCTGCTTTTATTTCTCCAGCTCTCTTGGGCTAATTGCAGGAGGCACAGTGGGGCCTTTAGGAGAGAGAATGAGTAAAAGCAGAGGGAGATCATAGAGGAGGAAGAGAGAGTGAAGAGATGGATGGAAAGAAAGAAAACGAGCTAGAGTGAGAAGAGGAAGGGAGATAGGATGGTTTGAATGTTTTTGCCAGGGATGATTTTGGTTTCCCAGTCTGGCCCTGAGCACACAGTGAATTCATCACATCAGACAAAGCCAAGTACTATACCAAACCATCAGTGACACTGCTAAGAGAAGCAGTGAATTAAACAAAAATGTGATGGGTTAAATGCTTGAAATAGTCTCAGCAACTGGTAATCACTGAGAGTAGCATTCCAGTCCCTAGTTATTTTGCACAGCATGCCAACTCAGTTTGGACCCAGACATATGCAAAAAAAGTCCTGACTCTGCTGTAATAGGAACAGTCCTGCTTCAATTGCCATGCAAGATCCTCCCTATATCTAGATAACCTTGTCAAGATCGACCTAAGAGACATTGCCATGCCAACTGTAGCTTGTTATCTGTTTGCAGGTCATCCTGAATTCCAAATTAAAAATAGTAAATGTTCTCACTTATTGACTTCTCTCTTGCTCCAACCTCACCATGCCCAATACATATTAATTTTGAAACCTAGATTGTGAGAATGTAGTATGTACATTTACTGTTTATCTATTTTCTTTAATATAATTTTTACTATCATGTTTGTTATTACATCAAACCACAAATGTATGTACTCTACATTATTTTCTACATACATTTTCTCCTTGAAGATGAAACGTGATTTCACCACCTCCGTTTTAATGTGAGTGGTCTCAAAAAGGTATCATCACCATCACAGTGTCTACATTTTGAACAGTTTACATAAGGTAATGAAAAAGAAAGGCTCACTTTGGGGCAAACATGATTTATTTTTAATTCAATTATTTTATGTTTGTATTTTTTGTCAGATGATGTGGAAGCCTGCATTCGATTTCTTGTATAACTGGGGTGCTCATTATGGAGAAAGTTACAGAGATGTATTACAAGACCTGCATTCTGCATTGGACAAAATGAAAAATCCCATAACCCGGCAGTGGCGAGAACTAACTGGTGCCCTGATTCTGGTGAACTGCATGGAGATATTCAGGGCCTCTGCATTCTCCAAGACAGAGGACTGAGCAGAGTCACAAATTCGTTTATTGGGATCATTTTAAACATGATCACATACAAATATTACTATTTCAAATTTTGTACATTTCTGTTCTGTGAACTGTGAAAAGCAGTCCAGTGACCTAACATGTTATAGTCTTGAAAGTATAGCAGTGTTTTAAATGCCAAGTATGTGTTTTTTTTATCTCTCTCCTGAATTCTCATGAATACTTAAGCAAACAAAGAAGCAGCAAGTGCTGCTCTTTGCATTATGCATATAGTTACGTGTTTCTGATATGTGATACACCATATCCACTCTTCTGTTTTACGTGTACAGTGGAGAATACATAAAACATCTGTAGGTACCCATATCAGCCACTCAGGACCTGTGACCTCCCATTGTGACACTAAACAATTACTATGAATTTGACACAAACAGTACACCGTGTAGCAACAATGTTTAAGTTACATGTTGGGACACTGGTCCTGGTTTAGTTTGTTGGATGGGATACTCCATCACAAAAATGACAGATGTCCCGTCCTTCTTACTACAAGCACCTTATAGCCTATGGCATTCAGCCTTGCCCGTGCAGGAAAGAGCAGTGGGGCCAGGTTGGGGGGTATTAGACAGACAATCACGAGGGAAAACTAAATAAATAATTAATTTTCTCACATCGGCGTCTGTCGAAATCCCCCGCCTTGGCCCCACCACTCTTACCTGCACGGCCCGCGGCTGATGGTATTTGTAATAAGGCACATGGGATATCCTTCACACGTGTGATGCAGAAACCCATCCACCAAACTCTAAATCAGGCCTGTAATATGGTGACACACTGAGACTAGGAATGCAGAAAAGGTAATCCGACCTGGGAAGGAATTATCTAAATGCAAACTCATCAATGTGAAATATACTTGTGAATACAAACTGATATCAAGCTATGTGATCTCCGATGTTAAGATTTGTTAGTTATTTACAACTCAACCAATTTGGCTCAGTAGGAGCAGAGGCGACATTTCTTCCTGTGCTATAGACATCTAGTAAAACACATTTCTAGAGGACATTATATTTACTGACAGTATAAGTTTGTGTACTGTTACTTAAGATGTACACTATGCATTTTAAAGGGTAATTAGAATTGCCATATTTTTATTAGACAAAGGGCTTGAGATTTTTTCAAAACTTTGCAATCTTCCAAAAATATAAAATGTTTTTAAAGTTGTCCGGTTTACATTTTGTAAGAAAAATAAATAAATAAATAAATAAATAAATGAGGGAGGAACATGGCGTCCGCCAGCTAAACGGCCGCGGCTCGGCTCCGCCTTGGGATTCTTTTTAGTATTATGGTTCTCGCTAGGTGAAGTTTAAATTAAGCACCCTTTTGTTTTTTGATACCCCCCCTCCTGCCCCTACCTGAGGATATGCCTCCAGTGCGGGTGCCTTTTGACTACGGATCTCCTGGACTTTCATACACACGTGGCGAGGAGAGTGGAGCAGGCGGAGCAGGCTGCCAATCGTGGCTGGCGCTGGGAGGAAGCTGCCCAGACCCGGTGGAGACGAGACTCGGCTCTTTTCCTGTTCCGGGTCGTGGGAGGCAGAGTGGGAGGTGGAGAGCTTGCACCAGCGCTTGCACGTCCTTGGCCCCCAGGGTTTGTGGTGCTCGAGAAGCAAACGCCGACCTCCAGGTAGGGAGTCGACGGCTTTCACTCCGCTCCCCCTCAGAGGACATCATTCTTGGGTGGGAAAACAAAGGTAGGAAGAGGCTTTTTTCTCTCTTGGGGGCTCCATCTGGGCTTCGTTTTGAGCCTGATTTGATAAGCTCCCCAAAAACCATTAAAGCAGTACAGGCAAATATATCAACTAAGTGTATGGAGATAGGAGAGACACACAGCCCAGGCAACATAGGAGGTACTGTGGTAATGAAAATAGATAACTCTGCACCCAAAGCAAATATATATACTCTTCGTGTGAGAGCAGTCCGCGCTTCTAATATAGATAAACCCGTCTACCCTCCACGCATTTCGCCTGTAATCTCTGAAGTGAAAGCTGTAACAAGACCGGGCAGATTTAAGGGGGGCACCACGGAGGAGGGCACTGAGTTTAAAGACAAGGAGGTCGACTTTGGCAAAAGAAGAGGAAGGGGTAGGAAGGGGTCTCTCTCCAAAGTTAAAAGCACCCCTCACTCAAAACGTATTACAAAGTTCTGTCTACCACCACCACATCCTCTACCCTGGCTGCCTTAGCAGGCGATGCCCCAAAGAACTTGGGTCAGGACTCCCCCCTGGAGGCTCCCAGCTCTGCGTGCCCTCCAAAGGAGAGGGTAGCCAATAGCTTGTGCACATTCAATACAGTACCTGTTGAGACGCATTCAGTAGTAGGTCTTTCGAATAGATATTCAACCTTGGCCGTCAATGAATTTCAAACTTCGCCTGTAGAATCATCAAAGGCGCCTTCCAACCTCATAGATGAAAACGCAACTATGGATGGTTCAGACAAAACAGCCACAGCTGACACGACATTGCATTCTTTGGCTGATATGTTACTTGCAATGAAAGACGAAATTACCTACAGATTTACCATGTCTTAAACAAATCAAGCGGAGATGACTAACAAATTTTTAATTTCCGAGGCAAACCAGGCAGCAATACAAGCCTCTTGTGAAGTACTAGCAAAAAGACTTGATGAGGTCACATTAAGAACAGAGGCACTTGAATTGGAAATCCCTAAAATTAAGAACACCATGCGCACTAATACAGGGAAACTAGCTAAACTATCAGCTCAGAATAAGGAACTGAAAGATGACCATGAACGCCTGGAGAATCACTCCAGACAGAATAATCTAAGGCTTTTAAATGTGCCAAAAGCCTTGGAGGAGCCTGACATTCAGAGGTTTGTTATCTCTGTATTAAAAAGGACAGTATTAAAAAAATCTGCCATATGTGAGATACAAAGGCTGCACCGTGACCCCTTCAAAAAGAACCTCGCCAAACAAAAGCCGAGAAAGCTACTGGTTAATTTCTTAACTTATTCAGTTAAGAAACAGATTCTGTCTTCTGGTCTTAAAGAAGGTACCATAACCTTTAATAGCTCTAACCCCTTTTTTTTTCTTCAAATAAGGTCGGACATCTCTCACATGACCACAACAAGACAGTGGGAGTTGGGGAAAAGGTTGGAGGAGCTGAATAGCATTGGGGCTAAGGTGCAGCTTAAGTTCCCAGTACAACTCTGTGTGATGTGGAATAATCATATGCATCAGATAAGATCAGGCGATGAGGCAGATGTCCTTATAGTGAAAATTAAAATTAAGCAGGGGGGAAGTAGGGGGACAGTAAGGAAAGGGCAATGCACTTGATTTCACTTAATAGTAAGATCCCAGTAACAACCTAGCAACAATTGTAGTTTTTCTATCCCAAGGGGGGTGGGGAGCCGAATAGGCTTGCCTATTGGAAGGGGGGGGGTTCCTCTTGGGAAGGGGGGGCACAGGGGGAGTAGGGTGGGGGGAGGGAGGGGTATCACGGGTGGGGAGCAGTGGGTAAAAAAGAAAAAAATGAACCTCATTTCACCTTAGATACAAGGATTTCTCACCATGCCGGTGTGACAGTCTTACAGGTAAATGGCGGGAAACCAAGGCTTAAGGGTTAGAAAGACCATCTTTTTCTCCTGGAATGTTAATGGGTTAAGGTGCCCCCGTAGACAAAGGCTGATTCTAAAACACTTGGAACTCTCCCCAACCCAAGTCTGTATTTTACAGGAGACACATTTGAGCCTTACGGAAAGCCACTCAATTTTTTCTAGGATTCCCTGGATACAATGTTACTGTGTATCACAACAGACGTCTAACAGCAGAGGCGCGGCGATCCTGGTTAAACACGGTGCCCTTTGTTCTATAAAAAATTTGCAGTCAGATTCAACTGGGAGGTGACTTGTAGCTAAATTAGCCATAGAAAACACAGATATAGTCTGTGCGTCGTTTTATGGCCCAATCATAGACGACCCGACTTAAATTTGTAAACTACAATCAATACTGACTCTGGAAACTCCCCCCTTTGTCATTGGAGGTGACTTTAACTCCCGAATGAAGTGTATAAACTCCTAGCGGAGGAACTGATCCCCGTACTGGGTTCTACCTTCAACTCAGTCTATTGTCTCGCTGGCAATGTCCCCGAGTCTTGGAAGAAGGCTACAATTGTTCTGATTTTAAAACCAGGCAAGGACCCTTAAAAGCCGACTCATATCGCCCAATCTCTCTGCTGAAGGCCGATTATAAGATCTTTATGGGTATTCTAGCTGGGAGATTGTCAAAATTGGTCCCCAAATTGGTTCACACCGACCAGAAGGGCTTTGTTGCAGGAAGGTACATCCAGGAACAGACACAAATGTTAATAGGGAACATCGACCTGGCCATTGAGAGATCTGATCCATTGGCCATAGTTACCTTGGACACGGCCAAGGCATTTGACAGAGTCTGCTTTGTGTACCTTTGGGAAATACTGGAGGTAATGGGATTTGGCCCTATTTTTATCCAAACCCTGAGGAATTATCAGGGAGCCTCTGCTCGAATTCTCCTGAATGGTCTATTGACTCAAGTTTTAACATCCAGAGGGGGACCCGGCAGGGATGCCCTATCTCTCCCCTTCTATTCAATATCTATATCGAGCCACTGGCACAAGCCATCAGGTTAGATGAATTAATCTACCCCTTTAAGTCCCAACTTTACAGTTGTAAGTTAGCTCTCTACGCGGACGACTAAATATTATACAAAAATGATCCTGGGGTGGTTATGCCCCGTGTGGAGGTGCTTTTGGAAGGATTTGGGTCCTTGTCAGGTTACTTAGTTAACACATCAAAGACAGAGGTGGTGTGCTGGAACCTAGATCAATGGGGGGGGGGGAGTAGCTAGCACAGAGTTAAGATACTTAGGAATCTACATTGTCAAAGACCTGGAAAAAATCCCCCAGATCAGTCTTAATAGAACCATCAAAGAAATTGATCGCCTCCTTAGCAGATGGAGGAACCTCCCCTTAACCATCTATGGGAAAGTCAATCTAGTTAAGATGGTCATTCTCCCAAAGCTCTCCTACCTATTTACTACTATACCCCTGGCCTTTCCACACAAGAAGTGTATAAGTAAAGTACAGAGTAAGATTGGGAGCTTTATACGCGAGGCGACAAGGGGGTCAAGTTGGCCTGGAAGAAATTGAGACGCAGACTCAATAAAGGGGGGCTGGCTCTTCCTGATATCAGTTGGTACGTGGTAGCATTCCAGTTTAAAGCTATTTGGATGTTACTCGTGAAACCAGAGGAGTCAGCCTGGGGAAGGTTGTTGGGAGAAATGGCTAGAACGGAAGGAGGTGGGGTGGTGGGGCTTTTTTATATAAGTTCAGGGCCCCAAAGTACTTGAAGCGAGTTCACTTGAAGGTTCTGAGGGCAGCCCTGGAGATATGGTACAAAGTCAGACTCAAATGGGGGATAGGGTATTACTCGGACCTGGCCCCTATCTGGGACACCTTGTTGCCTTAGAGACAGCTTGGCACTACCTATCAAGAGAGCTGGTATAACTATCTGGTCCGACCTGGCAGATTCTGAGGGGATCCATCCTTGGGAACTCCTGAGAGCTAGGATTGGCATAAGTCTTTCTAGATTTAAATATCTTCAGCTGGTATCATGGTTTGATGCAGAAAGAGAGGAAGTAAGAGGTAACGGGGATATTGAAAGACTGTGTCAATCTGTTCGTCCAATAAGAAAAGAGATATCAGTGTGGTATAACCATCTACTAGAAGTTGAAGACCTGGAGATTCCGCCCCGCCAACCATGGCTTGAAAACAAACCCCTCTTGAATCCTCAATAGATGCCCTTTTTGAGCCCTCACTGAAGGTACTATATAAATATATCAAACCTGCTAGTTTAAAAATAATCTTTTTTTGTCATTAATAGGCTTTACTACACGCCAACAAAGATAGCCAAATTTGCTGCAACTCCAACACCAAAATGTCCAAGATGTTTGATGCCTATAGCCAATGACCTTCACATTTTCTTTGAGTGCTCTGAATTAAAAATCTTCTGGAAGGAGGTTGGCGACACTCTTCAAGATATTTTTAAGTTTAACATTGATGTTCATTTGTCACTAGTCTTCGGGGATGATGGTTTATTTTGTCAGTCAGCATCACAGTCTCATAGAGGGTTATTACTTTATTTGGTACTGCTAGCACGGAGAGAGGTATGTAAGAAGTGGGAAGACCCCCTACCACCGAAAAGAGAGGACTGGTTTAAAGCTACTTTTGCTATGGCCCACCCGGATTATGAAGGAGCAGAGGATAAGCCTATAAACATCTGGCACCCCCTTATGAGTTGGGGTCATTACTTAAGATTAATATAGCTGGTCCTATGATTATACCAAGGACCTGTTGGGTGACCTATGCGAGTGCGGTAAACCGGGTGGCCCCCAGATCGTAACATCGGCTTCATAAGACCTGCAGATGTTTATTGGTGAGATGAGGGCAAAAGAAAAAAAAATAGTGAAATAACTCTTTGCAGGTAAACAATCTGTGAACGAAAATAGAAGAATTCTGCTATCTACAAAGTTTTAAATGTCTACAAACTTAGTTTGCCAAATTTAAAATGTGCCCACCCCTAGTTTCAATATCAGTTTCCTTTACAAGCTACACACGTACCACTCATCAACCTAACAATGAATTGTGCCATCCAACTCAAAACATTATTTTAACTTTACTTCTGAAAATATTACCTCACCACTACCTTTATTTTGTTGTGCTGCCAGCATAATTGGAAGATATCAAGGCATGTTCTGTACTGTAGTATTTGTATTGGCCCAGTGTGGTCATCAGGAAAGCAGTCCAGTATTAATATTTCAGAAGAAACTTGAAGCAATGATGTTTCTGAGCAACAATCCCTTCTGGAGTGAAAAACGTAAAACAAAAGTTAAGCTACTTTTTTTTTTTTTTCTTTCAAGGTCAGACGAGTTGTAAGCCTGCGGTTTGAGTTGTTGCTCTGAGCATCACCTACATTTTCTTCTTGCATTTTTGAGGCAGTAGGCCCCTTGCAGCTTTAGGACTGACCTGTTGCTTAGTGCTAGGTGAGCTGTAGTAGCTTTCTAGGAGGCTATCAATATAGCCTTATAGCCCGCCGTAGCAAGCTATACCAGCTATTGAAGCCCCGATACAGCGTTAAAGGCCCGAGCTGAAAGCAAGGGACTTTAACAAGGCAGCAGGACTTTAATAGCCGGTATAGCCCAGCCACGAAGGGCTATAAGGCTATTAGAACATTCTGCCACAAGAGGGCAGAATGCTCTAACAAATTAAACAAAGGCTTTAGGGAGCGCGAGGGGATTGAAATTCCATCAGGCTCCCTGAAGCCTTTGTGGACAAAGAAGCATTGGAATGTTGGAGCTCCGGGCTTATACCAGCCATTTTAACCCCTGAGCTACTCCATTGTTTTCAATGGAGCTTCCAACATTCCAATGTTCTAATAAAAGTTAAACCCTGATGCTCTCAAAAGAAACCTGTCCACTAGGGTTCATTAAGCGAAGAGTAATCCAATATCATTATTAAAGTTAGATCTCTAATCCTACACTCAAAAGGAAAAATAAAACTCAAATTAGTATTTCAACCATTCCAGGCATCTTTCAAATAGAAAAGGTGAAATAAAGACGCAAAGAAAAGTGACTATATTTACCTTAATACACAGGGAATGCAGGCTATTTACTACATGTGTGGTATAGAACAACAGGCCCATCGCATAATGTGATCCATATTTTCAAAGGCAGACACCGGTGGTCGCTGACGCATGCAAACAGTGGTAGAGAGGGTGTGGGGGATGGAAGGGGAGGTCAGATGTGAGGGCAGGAGCACGGGGGAGAGTGCTGGTTTAAAAAAACAAAAAAAAACTTACCTGATGCTGCTTCTGCCGTGTCTTATCACAGTTCTCTGATGGTTCCTGGGTCCTAGCAGCCCCTGGGCCAGCATCAGAGACTCCCTGTGCATTCTCTGCACTGCTCTCAAGCATGAGAGCAGTGTGGGGATTGGCCTGAAAGGGCTGCTTTGATGATCCGCTCAGGACAGGGATTCTGTGCTGTTTCTCCAGTTTGGCTTGCCAGCCCACAATGCAAATAGTGAACTAAGAGGCATGTCATTTGTTATGTTCACCCTCGAGTGGCCTGGGTTGTTATTATACATGAACAACATTATAGTCTATCAAATAAAACACAGGAGGAGGTTTTGTACAGTGCACGCCCTAAAGTAATGTATTTTTAAGTATATGTGATAATGAAGAAAAGGAGGCAAGTTGAAATAAATTAAATTGCCTAGGATCACAGTATTTGATCAAGTTAGAAAGGCGGATTTTCTGGTTTCACAATGTGCAATTCAGCCTTTATATGTACTTGGTTCTCACCCCCTATGCCCACCGCACATCACCCCCACATGCCAGGCTGCAGGTATCAATGCAGCCCTTGATCACATGACATGCCAGGCTTATTGTCGCCCTGGAAAATGTTTGCGAGTGCCCATGTTCTAAATTAAAAAGTGAGACACATGAAGATAAATGTTGGAATGTTTGGAGCACTGGTCTTATACCAGCCATTATAATCCTGAAGGTACTCCATAAAAGACGATGAAGCTCCCAACATTCCAATGCTCTATACCCACCATTAAAGGCCCGCTCCAGCGATAAAGGCCAGAGCCGAAGGTAGTGGGCCTTTAATAGCTAGTGTATCCCAGCTAAGGCGGGCTATAAAGCAATTAGAACATTCTGCCCCATGAGGGCAGAATATTCTAATTAGAAAACCAAAAGCCTCTTGGAGCACGAGGGGGTGGAAATACCCTTTGGCTCCGAAGCCACACACGTAGGGCCACAGCTGTTAGCTGTTGAACATTCACAGAAAGACCTGTGAGAGGGGGCTAAAGTCAGTCCCTGGTTCTCCCTGACTTGGTTGAGCAGATTTTTGTAGTTCAGCCAAGCCTGGGAGACCTCCCTCCTTCTGAAGCCCTAGTGACACTGTACTTCAGAAGAGGAAATGGTGAAGGCTGCGTGCGTCCTCCTGCACAACCTTTGCCTTTCACTTTCCTCTGCCTAATTAATATTTTTTCTAGAGGCAGGGGAAAGAGAAAGGCTGAGGCTGTATATTAGGACATTGAAATGTTGAAAGCAGCGGCTCTGTAATAGTTCATATAGGCAACTGCTTCAATAGAGCTCTCAACATTCCAATGTTCTAATATAGCTCTATAGGACCCCCTAGCTGGCAAAGGCCCGCTCCAGCATCAGCCTTCAACAAGGCTGCGGGACTTTAATGCTGGTATATCCCAGCTACGGAGGGCTATAAGGCTATTAGAACATTTCACCACTAGAGGGCAGAATGTTCTAACAAATAATACAAAGGCCTCACTTAGCTTGAGGGGATTTAAAATCCCAACAGATATGAATGGCAACATTAGAATGTTGGGGCTTCGGGCTTCTACCCACAATTAGAAGCCCGGAGCACTCCATTGTTTTCAATGGAGCTCCCAACATTCCAATGTTCTAATTCGTGTTAGTGAATGCTATAGTGTAAATTTCAAATTTTTGTGAATTAAATTGGTTAACTCAGCCAAAAGATTTAAACAGAGTAAACTGTAGAGGTTCACGTTTTGGCATGTTTTCGCATCATGAATCGTGTGCATAAACTATTCATGTGCATGAATTTCCAATAACTTTCCTATCCACAGATAAAGTCAACACGTAATTCAGTTTCTGCAAAATTGGCTAGTTGTTTTGGTGAATGTTGTATCTGGTTACTGTCCCAATAGCATCAAATACCTTTACACATGAAATCAATTATTACCTCTTTTGCTACCTTGAAAACCTCTAAAGTTCAATATAAAAGAGTGTATCTTGATTCAGTGGCACACTTTGTTGTTTGTGTAATAACCTGACATGGTCTGATCTGGGCAAATGGGTAAAGCACAGTGATATCTTCTCCATTGTTACAGTAGGTAAGTGTATGTAAATAAATATAATGTACTTCTGCTAAGTTGAATGCTGCTATTTCTATTTAAATATTATATTGTATATTTGGTCTTATGACCAATATTTCCTGAACATAAATGTATATTTTCTAAAATCTCAATAAATATTATTAAGCAATTATGATGCTGACAGCTTGAGATGAGGTTTTAACATTGTTTTGGGACTGTTAAGTTGTATGTTGATTTTGTCATATTTGTCAGAAATTGTGTTTTACTGCTATATATTTTCAGTATTCCGGCATAATGTATTCGGGTTTTGTGTTTCGAAAGTGTCTTTCATTTGGTATGAACAGCAGTACATGAAATATTAAAGTTTAAAATGCCCTTTTGCAATGTGTCTGTAAAGACCACCTATGACCTTAGTCACTGAGTAATTAAATGATTAACAATCACAAAACACTTCTTGCAATGCTGAACATCATCATAGCTGAAGATTGCTGGTACTTGGTACAAGAGTGGCTGTGCGTGGACATCTTCACTGCTCTGTCCTACTTTGAAAGGGACAGTTGAATTCCTTTTCACATTTGCAGTGCTCGAACTGAAATAAATCTACTCCCGAGTTCTTTTCAATGTCTGTACTGTCCCATCAGAAAGCTCAACAGACCACGTTGTACAGAGAATACACCATACTACCAACATAGCATAGATATGCCATTAAAATGGATATTGCAGTATTACACCATTATGTAACCTCAATCAGAATGTAGTTTTTCAAAAAACTAAGTGCATGTGCCAAAAATGTTACCTCCATGACTAATGCCACCCACTTCTAACACTGGCTCTAGCAACTTCCATCACTGGCACCTCTGCTAACTAGCATACAATGTCCAAAGCTAAATTGCAGTGAGTCAACAAATCAAGCAAGATTTCCTCAAGAGCTATTGAGAAAAGGTGTCCCAAAAGAAAAAGATGGAAAAAAAACAGTCAAAGAGTGCATTTTATAGCCCAGTGTTAACTTGGGATTCCTAAACATGCATGGGTTCTGAAAGGGTACATAGGAAACATTCCCCTACTTTCATAGTCTGGTTTCACAGGAGGGCAAGGATGGTCTGTGAAGGGATGCTTTGTGCCACTAGTTCAAATGAAAGATTAACTGTAACTATATATTATATAGCACATAAACCAAAATGCTACAATGCACACTATGAACAATTCCATTAAACAAAATCAGGTAATATATTTTAAGGAAATACTCGTCAATTGTGAAGTAGCTCAATAAATGACAGTCTGAGTATCCTCAATCAGCAATACATTTTAGAAACAACATATATAAAACTGATAAAGATTGGGCCTTGTTGCGAGTGCTTACTAACAAGTAGTGCTCAATTTAAGATATAGAGTTACGGTAATTAATATAACATAAACACATACAAAATATAAAAAACGGGTAAACAATTTATAAGCAAGAAAACAACTGCATAAATACAATGCAAAATGTAAAATAAATAGAAATTTCAAATATATATATTTACTGAAAAAAAGGTTAACATGACATTATAGTAGGTATAGAAAAAATACATTAACTTATTATAAAAAATCCTGAGAAATTCACTGAAGAAGACAGAGGGTAAAGGGACACTATAGCTAGGTGACAATGTCAGTCATAGTGTTACATTTTAAACCAAATAAACCACTGAATTTCACCAGTTATAGCTCAGTGGGCAAACTATACCTTTCGCCCCCACCAAGCACTGCCTATAACCTAACATTATATAATTCCTGACATGTCCAAAGACATCTATCATGACATCCGAAATTAAATCATGGATGGCATATATATAGTTTTTTTTTGGGCGGGGGGTCATCCTCCTAACCCATCTGTTTTTTTTCTACTATATGGGGGTAACCCCAAAACACCAGTTTTTTTAAATTTCATCCCTCCTTACCCCCTTTACCTCTACCAACCCCTTAACCCTAAAATTAACTGTACCTCCACTTACCATTTAACCATAAACTCACTCTTACCTTCCTTTCTCTACTCACCACTAAACCATGATCACTCTCGACTCCCTTTACCTAGCCATAAACCTTAAAATATCCCTTACATTATTTACTTCTACCCACTTCTTAACCCTAAAATACCCCCTAATCTCCCATTATCTCTGTGCATACCTTTAACATTTTCTAAAACTAATAAAGAGAGTTGTGGGGTTGTTGAAGAAAAGGCACCAAAATGATAATGAGATCACCACAGCAGCATGTTATCCTTACTGAAAGGAAAACAGGCCAATATCTGTTCTGAGAGACGTAGGCTCATGGTTAGCAAGAGACATTGAGCTCAGTGAGATGGAGATAACAAAATGCACTAACATGCAGACTGACATATGTCCACTTGAACCAATGCACTACAATTTTAAAAGATGTATTCTGTCAAAATATTGGCAAACTATCAAAAATAGTATTTGCAACAAAAGAGTCCACAGTTGAATTTTAAAGGCATAAACGTGGGTGTGTTCCTTTTCAAGCAAAGTCACTTCCTTTCATGCTCAAAAATTCAATGATGTGAAATTGTCCAGAGAACAGTCTGAGTCAACTGTAAGGTCATAAATAAGCTGTTAGCAAAGACACAGAGCAGATATCATTAAGGAAAGATCTCACTGAATGTACATATGGAAAGATACATTTCACAGCATCAAAGGTCATAGACACCTCTTTATTCAAACTAACCTCAACAACTAACCAACAAGAATCAGAATACTATACATCATTAATAAGAAAGCAAATCAAAATGGACTGCCATATGATCATGAAGCAGATCCAGTTTGCCATCAGTTGAATGGAGTACACAGTGGATACATTTTGTAACTTTCTCACTAATATAACACATTTATGCTTGGAGATTAAAGGAAGAATGTTTGCCAAAATATTTGATATTTCCATTAGAGTGACTATTTTAGTGGATAAACCTACTGTATTAAATAGAAATGTGTCTTAATTGTGTACATGTGAATGCAACTTCCTGCATGTTTGAGAGGGCACACTGCTTTCCATGTAGACATCCTTATAAGCCTTCTTGTTATCCCCAGGCCATCTTAATCTATATCTGGAACATTATCTTGTGGCAAGATATCTTTTGGGCTGCTTCTCGGAAGTTGCCTGTCAAAGACTGTGGGGTAGATTCTTTTGACCGCTCTGATTTTTGACATCACACTGTGGTCAGATTTTGGCAGCTATGCGAGTATATCTCATCACTTCAGAATCTTGGGGTGTCTGTTTCCCTTATGGAACCAACAACTTTACGAATTCAAATGGAGGGCCAGACATTCAATTGCCCAAAGCTCCAGGAGTTACTAACAAAATGGCAGTTGGATGGCTGTCTTGTTGGCCATATTTGCTCTTGGGTCTAAAAGCGGTGTTCCTCTCCCTTTTAGATAGAAGAGCTGTCATCAGAGCTGGATTACACTGAATAAACTTTCAGGGAGGGGAGTTTAGTCTTTAGTCTCTAGTCTGGAGAGGGCTAGAGGGTTGGTGGGAGTGCCTCATTGTCATACCGTTTGGACATTTTCTTAATTCACTTTGTTCTCTGTCCCTTTTTGTTTGTTTTTTGCTTTTTTCCCCCTCTTTTTCTTTCCCCTCCTCCTACTTGTTCCTATGTTTATGTAGCCTTTCTCTTTATTAGGGGGGAACTATTATCTGTGTTCAGTGGTTAATGTATATCGCTGTGCTCCGTGAAGATCAGTCTGGGGGCCGACCTTGTCTACAAGCCATAATGATTGATAAACCCTAGGTGTGGGGATATCAGCCCTTCTTTCTTTTCAGGCATAGATCTGGGGGGGAGTTTGCCATCTTGGGAACCAGGCATGTGGGATGGAGGGGGTTGGTGGGTTTTGGTGTTCACAATTTTGGTTGGCTGCTTTTTGCGTAGGTTACAGGGGTCAAAAAAGTAGAAAATGTATTCTTGTGAAAATTGGTCTGTGGAATAACAATGCTGTTTTCAGTGCTTTGCAATTCAAGTATGAGATGTGTTGGCAACAAATGTTTCAGCTGAGTGGTGGCTCATGGATTCAGAGTCATAATGACAATTGCTAGTAATATTGGATGTCCTGGACAGTGACTGCATATTTATATTTTATAATGGAATGTTAATGTGGTTAAGTCACCACACAAGTATAAGTTGGTACGAGAGGAGTTGAACACCCTTAAACCCAAATCATTTGTCTTCAGGAGACACATATATTCCATGAAAAGAGGTATCTTTTAAAGGATCATGGGTACAGAGTATTGTCCACAGCGTGTTTTACCTTAGCTCAGACGAGTGTTGCATCATTGGCTCGGGATAGCAAATGAAGGGGGCTCGATTCGCAAGGACTGCATCTGTTTTACTCTTTGTGTAGTTTACGGGCCAAATAATGATGATTCTAGCATTCTGGATTTTCTGTTGACTGCATTGCATCTGTGGTCACCACCTTTTATTGTGAGTGGCAATTTCAATGTGACATTATGTCCCAACAGAGATTTTATGTCTCAGAGTTCGTCCCCAGACCTGCTCCAGGTAAATGCAGTTTTCGGGAGTAAGTACCGACACAGGCTGGCTTTGCAACAATTTAGCTCTTCATGTGAACTGGTTAACCTTTGACGTTTTGAGTGACCTAACAAACCACACAAACAAATGTCACGGTTAGACATGTTCTTACTCAGTCACATGTTGGTTTTATATTTGAAGTTGGCTCTTAATCCAAGGATTATATCTGATCATAACTCTTTATCAGTGTTCCTTCAACTGGGTCTGGACTCTTGAACTAAAATTGCTGTATGGTGAAGGCTATGACTGCTCCATGAACTCTCATTCAATTGAGTTTCTGGAGTTTTATAGGGCCTCAGCACCACTTACAGTTGTTTGGGACACATGTAAGGCCTCGTGCCATGGACAGGACAAACACTTCATTTTGCGGCCTGCCAAAGGAGGGAAGTAATGGGGGAGGAGACCAAGCCTCACCAGACTCTCACTATTCTAGAGTCTAACTTGGGAGATAGTATCTTCCCCTTGGATACAGCCTGTATGGAGGTTCTTTTGGAACAGACAATAACTCTTTGGGCATTGCTCAAAAAAGAGTCTGGGAACGGGCGGTGAAAAACTGTTGTGCTAGGCAAATGTCCATCTTTTAAAATAGTGGGACATGGACAGGATTCTTTCCTTTAGAATAAGGGATACTTCTAGTTTTAACACCATCCAGGAGATGAGATGAGAGAATGGTGAGCTGGTAGTTGTTCCAACCTCCATCTGAGACATCATACGGCAATTCTACAAAGATCTCTAACAAGATGACTGCTCCATGCCTGAAGAAATTCACCACTTTTTAGGGCAGTAGTCGCATCATAAGCTTAATGATAGCCAGCAATCTAAGCTAGCAGGGTCCATAATACTTTTGGAGGTGGAAACTGCTATTGGTTCCTAGGCTAAAGGCAAGGCTTCTGGTCTGGAACAGATACCATCGGAATTTTATATCGTATTTTGTCCCCTATTCTTACAGATCTGTTTAACTGCTTTGGTTCCTCCGATCAAGTTCCTGGGTCCTGGAGTGAGACCAACATTGCTATTTTTCTGATAAAAGGGAAAGCTCCTACAATATACAGGTTGTACCACCCAATTTCTTTGATCAACATAGATTCAAAGATTTATACACAAACTATCGCTAATTGTTTGTCTGTAGTCATCTCAGGGCTGGATCATCCATGCAGCACAGTTTAATTCTGGGTGTGACACAACATCGCATGTCAATACGGTGATAATGACTTTGGAGATGGACTCTCTTGGTGGGGGGCCTGTTAGCATGATTAGTTTAGACACTGAAAAGGCCTTTTACTGTGTCTTCTGGTCCTTCCTTTGGAGGGTCATGGAGAGCACCTGTTTCGGAGCTAGCTTTGTGTCCAAAATTAGTCTCTACACATGCCTGAAAGCAAGGATTCACTGTTCGGGCTCTCTCAGATCCTATCACCATTTCTCATGGCACTAGACAGGGGTATCCTCTCTCCCCTCAGTTATTTCAATTATATATAGAACATTTTATTCAGTCCCTCAAATCATAGGTGGGGATTCAACCCCTGAGCATACACCCGTTCAAGGCTAAGGTCTTAGCCCACGGGACCAATCTGGCCGTTTTAGCCCCCACTCCGATTAGTTGCTTACGTCCAGTGATGGCAGTTGCTCAATCATTTGGGGA
The DNA here is from genome assembly GCF_964204655.1 of Triturus cristatus. NCBI lineage: Eukaryota > Metazoa > Chordata > Amphibia > Caudata > Salamandridae > Triturus > Triturus cristatus. The sequence continues at coordinate 255,233,413 of NC_140593.1, read as the reverse complement.
AGTCGCAGGATGAAAATTAAATCCAGACAAAACTCAAGTCTTGTCTAATGTCACTTCCACTGGTCAAGATCAAAGATGGGTATAGTAGTGTTATGTTCCATATAGGTACCCTAATATAGGCCCGGGTAACATCGTACCCCTTCACCTACATTACCTCCCCTACACTGCACTATAACGAGCCTTTTAGGATTGAACCTTTACCTAGATCTAGTCCTGGGTGCAGAAGGAGGCTTTCTGTAAACAATAGAGTTCTATAACTCCATCAATAGACTCACACAGTATTGATGAATATTCTTAAGGATTCTTGGAAACCAGGCTGGGGCTACACCACCTTCCTCCCCATATCTACGTACACGGTTCCTCCCATATGTCATTCTCAAATCCAACAATGGCTAATATAAGAAACATGGGACAAAGGAACCCTAGATGCTTTCTGTATAAATACAACACCTCTTGCTAGTAATAGTTAGAGGGAACCGAGACTTCCAGGCCGACACAGACGCTATGGCTCCTGCATGCAGACGCTCCAGCTGACAGTGGTCTGAACATCCCTCGCAGTGTGTCCAACTCGCGACCAAGAAGGGCTCCTACATTTTCACATTTCAGGTAATGGGGTTCAACTAAATCCTAGAGGGATTCTTGGCTTCACACCTACTCACATGCTAGGGATACTTAGGTACATCTAGATAGGCATCGTAGGAGTACACGCTTTCTTTTATAATGCATTTTATATCCACGTATGCATTTATGATTATTGCAAAATGTTAGAACTGTACTATCCTTTCATATTCATCCTACTGCTAACCATATATATCTTCTACTGTCTAACAGTTGTAGCAGCACATATACTTTACACTAGAAGAAGAACTATGCAATAAATATTTTTTGTAACCCGACCAACTGTTTCTTCTGTGTAACTCTCTGAGACCGAATAAGTGAGCACGAGTGACTGAGCGAAAAGTAGTACATTGTTTCCACAATCCTAAGGGATCAGGGTTGTCATGTTCTAAGGTTTCCAGAAACTATTCTCTCCCCGATAAGAGGAGATACTAGTGGCACTGTGAGCTAGCTAATGCAAACAGGAAGACATTTCCGGTGGGGCTTGCTCAGTCAGTCTGCCACCAAACCCACAGTTCATGTTATCCGAACGCGCAGATTCTGCATAGGAATATATAGGAAATACACGACAGTCGGTTGTGTATTTAGGGGTATCTCTATCCTTCTATATAATGGATATTATGGAGAATAACTCCGGAAAGCTCTACCAACATACTGCTAATTTTTTTTATTAAATGGAACAGTCTTCATCTGGGCCTGATTGGACATTGTAACCTTATTGAAATGATCATCCTCCCAAGGTAACTCTACCACCTGATATATTCCCCTTTTTCTCCCCATGGGCTTTTTTTTTTTTACTAAGATCGAGGCTTTATGGCACAAGTTTATATGGTTTTACTGGAAGCCTCATTGTTTGCAGGTCCTGCAACAGTCTAAGAAGGTATCTTTTCCAGTCTTCCGGTCTGAAACCTGCTATATGTAGTGTCTTATGATATTTTATGACAGAACCCTTTGGCTCCTAGTAGATTCCATAGAGCTGTGACGTAGGTGACAGACGCAATGCCATGAAAGCTTGTTTTAGATTTTTGAGCTTGCAGTTATACACAGCAGAATAAAGACATGTAATACCAAGCTCCATGTGTGAGGTGGTCATTATTGGGTACCCAGTCTGAGAAGACGCTACAAATGGCGATAAGATATGGGATAAGTAGCTCCAAGAATGACCGTGCTCTCCCAGAGAGTTTACCGTGGTCCAAGAAAACTGCTCACACGTGCCACGTGTCGCCATCGAAAAACGGAATCAATGCTTCATGCATGTGGAGTCAAAGCGTAACCCCAGTCACTGTAAAGAAAAATGAAGACACCCGAAGAGTTGCAAAGAATTTTCATGGTGGTGGTTGAGAACCTGCTGGTCAGGCCATACATAAAGGTATCACATTGCTATGCAAGAGAACGTTGTATATTGTACTGAGTGCTAATGCCGAAGGCATGGCCAACCTGGTGTTTGCAGCACAGCCGCTATTAATCATAACTTGCAAAGTAAAGCTGTGAACAGAAGCGCTGCAAGCTGGAAATCAATCATGTGTTAGAAAGTGCAAATTGAAGTTTAGAAAATAAATAAATGACTTACTGAGTAAAGAGTCATTGTACAACAGCACTCAGTGAAGGTGGCTCAAGGAAAAGTGTTTGGGGTTGTGCTTATGGAGCCATCAATACTCAACGTAGGTCATTCCCAAAGTTGCTGAATGGGGCTCAGAACAACTTCACAGTTCTTTGAAGAATCAAGAGCATAGTATGACTCTCAGATTAGTGACATTTTTCAGATGGCTGCAAAGAAAGTAATGTTTTTAGCTCTCATAAAAGATAAGTTGGAGGACAGTAAGTCGTAACATCTCACAGATGAATTGCAAACACCAATTCACAAGGAATCACCAGCTGTGTTAGTAAGTTCCACACTGGTCTACAACCCCGCTGTGTTTCTGAAACCACCACCACCTTTCTATATTGCCAAAAACCTAAATATTGGTGATAGATGGTCTTCGTAGATAGAGATATTTGATGATTGCATTGATGCACTTGAAGAGACTTTTGGCATGCCCATCAAACACTGTAAGTTCAATGAATTTAATGATGAGGAAGCTATGCAACTCAGGGGCTCGTTACGATGTCGGGCGGAAAGCCTCTGCCTGACTCGACTCGGAATCGGGACCGACCGACTGGCGGTCAGCAGTTCTGACCACCGGATTACAATGCAACCGAACACTGTTCGGTCTGATTCTCATTGTTTCCTATGGGAGCTCGTGTTATGCCCAGCAACCTGCTATAACTCAGGCTCCAATGGGGAAACGGGGTGTTTGCGGAAAGCCCTGCACCCTGTCACAGGCACCCCACGATGCCTGCCACACAGTGAGGGTTTTAAATGGGGGTCCCCTAGGTAACCCCTCGGCCAATAACCAGAGGCCGCAGGGGCTATGGGGCCCTGCCAGGGGCACCCAAACTCACTTTCTGACAGCCTTTCGGTGTCAGACAGGCTGACGCGGAAAGGCTGTTGGTAATTGGCATTGTAATCCCGATGGCAGAAACACTGTCCATAGGGGTGTAGGATGCGGTTCCAACTGACACAAATACTCAGCGAGTCACTTGAAACCGGTTCGGAATGACTGCGTGGTTTACGTTCTGACTGCGAACATCTTAATCGGGCGGTTGGAAAGTAAACTGGCAGAGTCAATTGAAAGGGCTCTGAGGTGGTCGAGGAGATTCCGCCTATCGAGAGCAGGCTTTCCGCCTGACCTCTTAATTGGCCCCTTAGAGTTATTGATGGATGTTTGACAGATTAATTTTGATAACACATTTGTGAGAAACTTGTAGTCTGGAGCGAGTGTTGATGACTGCCAAAGCTAGGGAGCATGCTGAGAGACAAACCACTGACATGGAGGCCAGAGGTGTCCAAAGTAAATCAGTTATGTTTTAGATGTGGATGTTCTTTTCCCCCACAAAGGTAAAAGTCAATTTATTGGAAAGATATGTAAAGTCTGCAGGAAAGAGAACCCTTTCCTGATGGTTTTTAAAGCAAAGGAAAGAACAAGTGCATCACCGTATGAAGACAAAATGGCTCCCAGAACACTCCAGAGGCAATCTTTGACCCGACCCCACAAGAACAAGTGATCACATCAATTGAGGCAAACTGACATTGTAGATTGTCATCTAAATCATCATCAAAAAGTTTGTCGGCCTCCATGTCCAGTGAAAGAGATTAGGACAGTTGCTCCATGTCAATGTTTACTTGGTACACTGACAAAATATCAACACTCAAAATATCCCCATATCAAAAATCATGACAAAAATGTTGATATAAAAAATATTGACATATTATACTTATAATGGTAAATACAAAAATATTTTAAAAAGTCGGTCATTAATATGGTTGTATAAAATATTGATTTTAAATATATATATATCTATATATACAATAATAAATATTTAATGTATTAAATAGTAACATTAAATAAAAAATTAAAAATAGGTAATCTATATCTTAACAAATGTAACAAATAAACTTAAACACACATATATAAAGAGGAAAGCCTATGCTGATAAGAGGCAGCATACAAAAACATTAGGTTTAAAACAGGACATCTAGTTATCAACTGCGAAGGAGAAAATCTGATTATCCATATGAGGCTGCACCTTTCCAGATTGTGTCCAATAAGGGTTATATGATGACTGCCCAGCACCCTGGGAGGTATGTTACCAGAGACTGTTCTCACTTTTGGCATTTGAGTCTTCAGTCTTTTGATCAAGATGGTGAAAGAAAGACTAAACCTGGGAACCCAGTGACTGCTGGTATGTCTTCACCATCTTTGAAGATCTCTGAAAGTGAAGATGACAACTTTTTATTTAACAGATGGGGAGATGTAGTGGTTTGCGATATTTTATGACGGAACCTTTTTGGGTCCTAACAGACTCCGTAGAATAGAAAACATGAATGCTCGTTTTAGAATGTAAGTTTGCAGTTGCATGCAGCAGAATAAAGACGTGTCCTACCAAACTCTGTGTGAGGCTTGGTCATTGGTGGGTACCCAAGCTGGAAAGATGCTACATTAACGTATATTTTTAAGTTCATACTCACACGGTCATTGTCCATTCCTTGAATTGCACCTTGTCCATCTTAATTTTAGCTTTATACTGTAACGCATCTACTAACACACTCAGCACTTTATCGTTGTGTGTCAATAAGATCAAGGTTATTATGGTCATTGACTATGTATTTGCATTGATTCTGGTGTGCCTCTATTGCTTCACTGTGCACCTCAAAACTACTTCTTAATGTATCAATGATATGAAATAACTTATGGAATCTGCCGTAGATGGATGCAGGGCCTCCATGTCTGAGGAGGTAGAAAACGTAAGGGCAGCTGGATTTTTACTGTGGTCTTAACTAAACAAGTGTTTTATTCATAATTGTTTTAATTGTAAGTTTTAATTAGCTATTCAATAAAAGTATTCCTTCAAAAACAATATATATATAATTATACATATATATATATATATATACATACATACATACTCATATAGGTATATTATTTTTATTTTCACCCAAAAAACAAAGTTAGTTAGTTAGATGTGATAAAAAGATCTGTTTTTGTTAACAAAAAACAAGGTTAATGTAATGTTACAGTTAGGTGGATAAGTCAGTACCAACGTTAGTGGTTTGAGCTTAAAACAATTGTAATTCACCAGTTATAGTTAGCAGAACTAAGTATAACTTGCACTCCCACCATTACATCACTCATGACGTTCTATGACATTATTTATGACATCACTAATGACATCATCTAATGTGCGAGTTTGTTTTATAGTTTACATCATGGCAGGTAACTACCATAGTACTTCTCTACCTTATTTTGTAGCTAATTGGTGTAAATGTTTACAAAATGCATGTGCTCCTAATACATCATAGCTGTGTAGACCTATTAAACACAAACCACATGGCCCCCTCCCCAAGACTGCTACGGCCAAGGATAGATATATATAGATGGAGCTTTTCTTATTCTGCTTTTGCACTGAGTAAACTTAAATGCATGAAGAGACAACTGTGGAATATTTTTGAAAGCTTGGTGCCACCAAATTGCATGGTTGCAGAGAAACAACATGTGAAAGCACACATATATATCAACAAACCCTGTTCTTTGCTCTAAAGAATCAGATACTGCTTGTCTTTCTCCAGTTTATTGCAAAATTCTCTGTTCTGACACGGTTTGGCCAATCCTGGCCATGATCACATACACACTGAGATAGAGAAACACACTTTTTTTTATTGGTCACATGATTTGTAGACATTGAAGACATACTGTGCAAAACATAACATGATGAAAAACATCAACACTTGCTTGGAAATCAGGCAATGTGATCAAATTGTTTAAAAAAAAAATTATTAAAACAACGAATGCCAAAAATTCAACACTATGGGGCTGATAACTATGTCGGTCAGAGTTGCCTCCTACCGACACCGTCTCTGACTTGGGACTGACCGACCTGAGGTCGGCGGTTCCGACCTCCTGATTACGATGCGACCGAACACTGTTCGGTTGGATTCCCACTGTTGTGTTATGGTCGTAAACCATCCATAATGCAGGCTCCTACATAGAAATGTGTGTGTGTGCGTGCAAAACCCTGCACCCTGTGACAGGCACCCCATGGTGCATGTCACACACTGCAGGGTTTTACAGGGGGGGTACTCCTCTACAACCGGTCATAGACTATGGAGGCAAGGGGGCCCTGCTAGGGGCCCCCAGAGTCGCTTTCTGACAGCCTGTCCATTTCAGAAAGGCTGGCATGGAAAGGCTGTGGGATCCCGACATCGTAATTCCGACGGCGGAAATGCCATCTGAATGGGATTACGGTGCAGTTCCGACTGGCTGGAAGACCCTGAGAGCTGGTGGGATTGCAAACCAACCGAGTCGGTCGGAATGCCTCTGACTAGCAGTCAGAGGCTTTCCAACCGACATCGTAATTGGCCCCTTAATTGTTATCAAAACTTGTGATGGGTATATCAATAAATAACTGTATAAATCCATTGATATTTGCTAAAATCATCGAATACATCTCTTATGTTACAGATTAATTGTAATATATACTAGAGCTGATACATTTAGGTCAAGACAAAAATAAAACAAGGCAATTGGTTATTCATACATTTCAACAATCAATATGAGAATCATATAAGTCACTAGATAAATCCATTGAATATTCATAACTACGGTCACATATCGCTAACCTGGACAAAAAACATATGTTTAATACTTTGGACATATTTACCCAAAAAATGATTGCACATATTCTAGCCACAGATTGTATACCTGCAAACCACACAGTAACATAGTGGAATTTATATAGTGTTGCAACCACCTGATCATGACCCTAATCTTCAAATGGCAGAAAAAGTGTTAAAATTAAAAATTGGCTAAAATTATATTGAATATGATTTCAATTGTTCCTAAGCATCAGCCTGAAAACCTAAACCACACTCACAAACCTCTTATGTGAAACCTATACAGACACTATAAGGAATAGAAAGCAGCTCAGTTGTTTACCTAATATATGAATCCTTTCATATAAAAATCAGAAGCTATCTGGAAAAATTCATAAAAGTTTGGGAAAATCATATTCCTGATTCAAACCATTGGGTGATGTGGAATCTAGATTCAAGATATATCTGGTTTCCTATCACCTTAACAATCTCTCTCGGTTGCCACCCTGAGTCAATTTAGGAATTGAATCAATGACAAAATATTTTATACAATTGGGGTTGCTGTTATGACACTGGGAAAAATTGCGAGACTGGGTACAATTGGTCCATATTGGTAATGGCTCATAAGTACTGCAAAACGTTTTTGAGGACCTGCAACTTTGTGCTGCCTATATACTTCAATTTGCAATCACACTCTAGAATATATTCAAATTATTCTGTTTTACAACTGAATATGCCACTGATTTTTTTAAGTCTCTCAAAAATAGTTGTGGTATATTCGCTGATGTTTTTACTTAAATTTCAAGCCTTGCAGGAGCTGCACTTATAAAAACTATTCTTTGGTTGCAGACACTTTTTTCTTTACACCTATTCTCTACTATTCTTGCCTAAGGCATCACTCATAGAGGGAGACAGCCTTTCTGCATGTAACAGATGGTGTCTTAAGAAGAGTAGGTCCTAATACAGAATCTCCCTGGACCAATAACTAGTGTATCTTCACAATAGCCCCAGTTTCCTCTCCTGATTACTAAACCCAAGGATCAATCTTATGGTAGAATCTTGGGTGCTGGGACCTCTACAAATATGATCTCCTCCCTACTCTTCTGGTTGACTTTTTTTACGGTGTTGTCAATTATAGACTTTTGTATCCTCGTTGCACAAATCTTGTGATTCCCTCCTACTGGCCTATTGCTACATCCTCAGTGCAGATGGAGCATCTCCTCATAAAGGATACTGGTCTTAAGATGTGCAGGGTGGAAACTAATTGCATTTAGCGTAGAGTTTCCAGCAGTTGCCTTCCTATGCAAGCATGTCTCATTCTTGTAATGTTTGATGAATAGTTGTAAATCAAGAAATTCAACATGTGTTTTGCTGATATGTGCTACAAAATGCAAATCGATGGATTTATGGTTAATGAGATCAACAAATTATTCTCTTGACTCTAATGACCCCCTCTACATCACAAATAAATCATCAACATACTGTTGCCAACATGCCACATGTTCATTATGATTGCCGATAAGCACCTGCTCCTGCCAACAGCCTATGTGAAGACACGCATAATTGGGGATGAAGCAGGTGTCCCTCACCAACTCACGCCTCTGGTGGAAAATCTCTCAATTAATTCTATTTTATAATGACATAACATCAAAAGCCATTACCAAATAGTCTGGATGCCCAGGGATGTCATATATCTGTTTAAGAAAGTCTCCAGTATCTAGAACAATTGATGGTAAATTACAAACAAAACCCTAGAGAAACAATTTGATATAATGTGATGTGTTCTCAAACGTGCTCTCCTGAGCAGGAATAATAGGTCTCCCTGGAGGCTGAGTTTTATTCTTGTGCACCTTCAGTAATAGTTAAAGTTTAGGCGTCTTGAGAAAGTCGTTCTTCAAGAATTGCCACTCCCCATAACTGAGTAGCCCTCCACCTCTCCATGCTGTTAATTTCTTACAATACTGTAATCAATGGATTTGGCTATGTCACCATCATTCAATTGCTTATGTGCATCCTGTATATAATCGTTTATTGGCCTTAGGATGAGTTATCACCTTTGTCCGAATTCCGCATGACAATAGGATTATGAATTTGTAACTTCTTGACCAAATTTTGGTATTTCACATGATGATCATTATATTTTCCCTGGGCAAGTTCAGTTTTATGATTTAACTTTTTAATGTCCTGTACTATCTTGTCGTTTAAGAGATCAATCATATCATGAGCCATAGATGGAATGAAGGCTTAAACGGAATTGACACAGTTTTGGAGACATTCAAAGATAGGTCATCTTCAAGACTTTCATCCTGCAATTCTGTAAGGTCATGCAATAAATACAAGTCATTAATTTGTAGGGTCTGTGATCAGTGCCCACTTCCTGTTGACTAGTCTATCTTTTCTTAGGTCACAATAAGTGGAATTTAGCCAATTTCAGCCTACGGGTGTATTTGAAAATCAGCTCTGGTTTGAGCATAGTGGAAAGTGCTTTCAGGGCAGTATGACAGGCCCAAAGAGAACAATTGTAATTCAGCCTGGCATAATTCCACATCAGATACGTTGATGACTGTATTATTACTGCTGATGTCTCCAGTATTTCAGACCTTAATTTCATTGACCAATTATTTTTGTGTGTCTGGTTCCTCAGCAAGTCTCCTGCAGCATTTTCTCCGCTTGTACCTCCTTTTGTTTGTTTTGAATTTTGACTCTCTGGGCCGCAATCTTTGGCGGCAATCCCTGCATACAAATTCAAGCTCCTCACACAAGGAGAGTTTCGGCTGTCCACTCAATTGATCTCTTAGATTCCTTCCATCTTCAGAATCTGTTTCACTCTCCACTGCTGAGCTCGACTCTGTAGCTGATGCTGCTCCTCCCCAAATTATCATCTTGTTCGGCGTGATTGTTATCCACCAGTCTTTATCTTTTCATTGCATAAAATCTTCAGGCAAATATGAAGACCTGTCTCAGCTCGTAATTGGTCTCATCACATTGAAACTTGTGTGCTTTGTGAGCTTAAATTATATCTTCCTGTTTCTTTAAACGTTGGCTCATATCCTCGTGATACATGGAAATGAATTCCTTATGGTGTTCCAATGAGCCCATTTCATCATTGAGCTATTGTATTTCTCTTTGTAGTGTGTCATGGTCGATTTCAGCATATTTTGCAAGAATCTGGACCAAACAAGTTGATACTTCCATATTGGTATTGGTCCACTGTTTCAACTTTGCTGGTTTTGGACATTCATAACTCTGTGGCAATAGAATATTAAAAGGGGAGAGGTGCTGTATGGCCATTCCTTGAAACTTGACCCCATCCCCCAGGGCCATATATATTTTAAAGTGGAGGGGAGTTGCATGGCCCCCCTCTGTGATCCTCTTTAGTCCCTGGGGACCAAATCCTTGAGGGACGGTATGTATTGCAGAGGGAAAGGGGCCATATGTATTAAAGGAAGGGGCAGGTGGTCCCCTCTCCCTGAGCCTATTTTGGACCCTGGGAACCCCATCCCCCCAGGGTCTTTTTTTCATTTAAAGGGGAGGAGCCCACAGGACTCCTCCTAAGAGCCATTATACAAATAACATAAGGGAGCAGTGTGGTTCCCCATCCCTGAGCCTCAAATAGGCCCCGGGAACCACAATCCACAGAGCTGTGTATTTTTTAAAAGGGTGGGGGGCACATGGCCCCTCTCACCAAGCTGTTTCTAGATCTCGGCACCCCATTTTCTCGTGACCACATTTATTAAAGGTGGGTTCCCTGATGTCCGCCAAGGACACCACCATACACTTGTTGGGGCCACGAGCCAGAGCCAGTTTCCCGCATGCTGTGAAAAGTGACATTGCTCCTGCCCACAGGGAGCATCTACTTATGCTACTCCCTGCGGGTGGGAGCAATCTCTGGATGTATTTTCCTGCCCGCATCAGCGCGGACAAAGAAACAGATCTTAAGTCAGCCCCCAGCTGGGGAAAGCATTTTCAAAGCTCCCTGTGTATGCTCCCGCATGGCAGGAGATTACAAAATTCTATAACCTGACAGGAACATACACAAGTGTCCCTCCCCATGACAGTGCAGGTAGGGAAACTGCTGTGTCATAGGGATCGGCTCCCCAGGAAACAGTATGTAAGCTGGCCACGGGGCATTTGGTCCCCAGGGCCATACAAGGCTCAGGGAGGGGGGGCACGTGGCCTCCTGTTTAAAAAGTTTAGCAGGCCAGGGGATGGATTCCCTGGGGCCTTCACTGGCTCGGGAGGGGCAGCGTGTGGCACTTCCCCCAAATTAAATATACCAGCATGGGGGATGGGGTCCCCAGGGCCTTTGATGGCTCAGGTAGGGGGGCCATGCAGCCTCCTCCAATTCATTGGCATCTTGTCCCGGAGGGGCAGCTCTGTAGGGCCTATAAGGGTTCATGGGGGCCATGCACCCCTCTTCCCTTATGTAATGTGTCCCCAGGCTCCCCAGAGCCTATAATTGAAAAACACAGCACCAGCTGCCATTTTTCTTTCATGATCGTGGGAAATGTTCAGATTTTTGTTTTGTAATTTTGGTCCCCGGGGGGTACCTCTGGGTCCCCCGCCCATTGGCGCCTAGGAGGAAGGGAATCCTTACCCTGCCTCCTTATATTTTTTTTTATATTTACTTCATAACAGGGGACTAAGTCCCAGCATTCATTAATGGCTGCCAGTAAAATTTTTATCATGTTGGTGGCAGCCAAACATAGCACTCGCTCCCGCAGGATGATAACTCCTGCTGGAGCAAATTGGCCCAATTGAAATAAATCTCCCTGGTCTAATCAGAACACTATTTTTAAATTGGCACTCCCGCAAGAGTCTGTCAAGCCTCTCGTGGACCCAACCCTCCAATTTTGTCCTTGGGGGATGAACCCTCAATTGTTCATTTTGAGCACACCATCCAAGGGGAACACACAGACTTTTTAGTTCAATCTTTCAATCTGGTTATACCAAGCTCTTTGGTGGATCCTACTTATGTTGGTAGGGGCTTTGAAACACCAGTGGCTTACAGATTAATTTCCTCACCTCAATCCTATTTTCTGACTAACTACAGGGTTGAATGTTCTGGTTGGAGCGATCACAATTGACTGGTATTACGGTTAAATTATTCAAGTCAGAAATCGTTTGTCGGCCGAGCCACCAACCATCTGGTTCCCATGGATCAGGGCAGGTGCTTGAAATAGATAAAAGGGATTCCAGTGGAGTTTTGTGGAAATCTATTTTGTCAGAGGAGCAGCGAGCTTAATTACTGCCTAAACCTTGACCCTGAACCTAAATATGTCTTAGAAGTGCTTTTTCTGTACTCCCTGGCTGGGTGAGTGCTGCCCTCTCTGAAACTGGTAGATGCCATACTGTTACCAGGGTAGAACATTAGTTTGATCAGGCATGTTCCGAGGCCTAATAGATAGAAGGGATGTGATACTTCTAAGTTGTCTTTATAAAAAGGCTATGAAGGAAAGAAATGAGTCTCTTAGGGACGATGCTTGGGACCAGTTACAGAGTGCCAGCGTCCTTCATAATGGTGCCACTGATGGAGCAAGGATTCAAGGAAAAGAAACTTGCTTCGATCAACCTCTCGTTAACAGGTACTAACAAATAGAAATAGTAGATAAAAGAAAATTAACATACACACAACATCCATACATGGGGAAAAGGCTTTATGCTACGTAACTGAAATCCCGCTTGAAACCGAAAATCGCCTCGTGCATGTGCGAACCAGTACCGTGAAAATAACCATGTGATTAACCCATGTGAGAGGGAAACTCTCACTCATGTGCAAGGAATTACTAACTGTAGGTCTCGAGGCACCGCGTGCCTGGCATTTGCTTGCCTGGATTTAAAAGGAGCTGTCGCTGCTAATGCTTTTGCTTAACAAAGAAGAAAATAACATGGGATAGAGTAGAAGTGGGTGGTGAACAGTGATAATAGCATATTTGAGAAAATAACATCCATTTATATCAAAAGGAGCTTTTTTTAAATGTATGGTCGCATTGTCCACATCAGCCCCAGCATCCTTAGGGAACATTTGTTGGCAAGAAATAGACAAGTTTGTCTATGCAGCTAAATGGAGATCTTATATTTTAACTTCCCTAAGGGATATTGGCCTGCAAATTGCACTGCAAGATCTGAAAATGCCCAATTACAAGTTCATTTTTAAAAAGCTTATCAAAATTGAATCGCTTAAATTGGATAAAATTGAATTAGCACAGAACAATTATGCATGGTATGTGATTAACTCATACCAATCCCTGCGTATTCAGCCGTATTTGAATGTTTTTTTCTCAGCGAAGTTTAAAAATAAGTTTTTAAGGTTATGTATGGGATTAAACCCAACAAAGGAGGGCACGCAATCGTGGATCAAGCAGTGGTCGGACTCTAACTGTAGACTTTGTGGTTGGCCACAGAAAACACCAGTCCATATAGTCTTTGTGTGCTCCAAGTTGATTAAGCATCGATCCACATTTCTTGAAGAACAGGGTGAGATTTACTTGTCACTATCTGGCCAATCGATTACATTATTGTGTCATTTGTTAAAATTTTTATTGGCAGTTGAAAAATGTTTGATACAAAAGGTAGATCTCCAGTATTTCTATGGCTGTGTTGACTAATAGTATTATCTGGCTTATAATCTTTACTACTTAATAATCATGTTGCGAGGGTGACAATTTAAAGTGTCAAAACAGACATGCCACTACTACCGTAAACTGATGCACTTTATTATTGTTTTAATATGATGGTCATTGTAATAAGCACATATTTGCACTTTACAGTAAATTATGCACTTTATTATTGCTTTGATATGATGGTCGCTGCAATAATTGCACATTAGCACCTTGAAATGTAATTTGTGAATGAAAAGTACATTAGAAACTTTTTTGTTTCAGGTAATTTTGCACTTTAGCATTAATATTTCAGCTGAAAGTAATGGTTATTCGTTAAAAGGATGTATAAGGAAATAGTATGCTGTGTACGCCGTCACCTTAAAATATAAAATGGGCAATTATTCTGTAATTATTGATATGTGATTGGATTTTATTTTATTGATAAGTTTTAAATTGTATATATGGCGCAGTTTATTATTTTATGTGTTGGGAAGATGTTTTGCTTGTATTTAATTTTTAATATTGAGATGTGAAGTTGTGATTGCAATGATTTTAAGTAATCAAGCAATAACGATTATTACTTACAACATCTGTTTATGATTCCTTTATTAATAGTGTACATTTGGGCCTGATGTGCTAAGCCAAGGGAAAAGATGTCGGTTGAAACGTAACTCAAGTTGAGTCTGCGCAGTGAGGTTTTGGAGTGACTTGATTGACAGGCTGCCAAGAACCAAGGACAGATGCCTGGGAACGCTCTTCAACTGTAGAATTATATAAAATGTGTATCTAGTTTTGTTTTGTGAATGTGTGTGAAAGGAAATGGTATTGAAAAATGAATACATTAAATGGGAAGGGTTTACTAAACAAAGAATTAGTTAAGAAATCAAGAATGACAGCAGGAGGTGATGACAACTCCCCTGCCCATGCCCAATCACAGTCCATGATTCACGAATACTTGCAACTTTTGTGTGTGGGACATGCAGAATTAAAGAGTATAACTTGAGTGACTAAAAGTTAAGAGGAGAGATGTAGATGCTGAGTGAGGACTGGGCGAGAGGTGCTGCTAGAGAAGAACAGACTGGGAAGATTCAATACTGAAAGACAACCTGATTAGATTGAAGATTTGCGGAAGAACATCGAGGAGGGAGAGAGTGTAACAGAGGGATGCGCTCCGGTGCATCGGGTTCTAGAGAAGTGTAGTAAGTAAATCCTATCCTGCTCCTGTTTATAGTCTTTGTCTCCTGACTCTATCAGGTGACCTCCACGAATCCTTTTGGCCAGGGGTTGGGTTTCCCCATTTCACCACTCGGTAAATATATTTCTGTCTTTAATTAGCATATCGTTTGCAAAGTATGAGTTACTGTGTCTATTGTCTCTTCATCCATCACTCCTAATGCATTAAAGTTGTTGAATGCGTCTGTATATTTGAATGTAATTTGATAAATGAATTATTCTCTCCCATGAAAGTTGATGGAGTCTGCACTGTGAATCTGTACAAATGAGCGTTCATTTTGAATGAGTTATTAGATAAAATGTATTGAATCTTACTTGGAGTCTGTGATTATTTTATTGAAAGTTATAAGATAGATTTGTGAATTTGTTAATATCACCATCAACTACTCGACTAATGGTCCATTGACCAAAGGAAGAGTGTTGATCTGTGAAGGTTAGTTAGACATTGACTAATTCAGATCAAAGTGAAATAAAACTTGACCCCCAGCGAAACAGTCAGGAAAATTGAATGTGAATATGGACCCATTTTGAGTAATTGTTAATTCTGAAATGTTCATCCTGGCCTTTCACTGGATCAGTTTTTCTGGTAGCAGATTGATGGTTATTATCGATTAGTTTGGTGATTATTGATCATTGATTATTGACTATTGTTCTGACTAATTGACTATATCAGTGTTTCCCAAACTGGGGTCCGAGGACCCCCAGGGGTCCGTGGCAAATTCCCTGGGGGTCCGCAGGCAGCAGTTTTAAAAGCACTGCAAAGTTCATTGTAAAATTAGCAGTTTTCCAGCAACTATAAAAGTGTCAAGAAAATGCCAGTGATTAATGTACTGGAGAGAGATGAGAGTTTTGTCCAGTGGCAGCTTTGACTTATCTAATGTGACACAGAGGGTTAATATACCTACTGCAAAGAACGCGTACAATGCATTTTAAACAGTATTTTATGTGCATAGGTTAGTAGATTCTTTTGTTACTGTGCAGTTCATAAGTGACAATCGTAATCTAGCACAGTGACCTATAAACTGTCATCAAAGAGCTGCTTGCAAACTGCATGGTAAAAGTTAGTAACATATGTTTATTCCCAGTCTATCATTATCCTGATGCTGCTAAAAAGGTTTATTAGGGTGGCAATACATTTTTCTTGTTAAAGTCAATGCTAACCACTGTGTTATGTTCTGAATCCTGAGTTTGTGCTTCTCCAGGCCAAAAATGCCTACCAGTATGAATGACATGTGAATCCTACACCTTGTAGTCCCCTTTGCCTTATGTGACATTTTCAATACACTGATTTAGATGTATGATTCATTATCTCTATATGTGTGTGATGTTAAGTGCTCTGACATCCTACAATGGTATGAGAGATGCTAAAACAAATGAAATACATGTGACAGCGGGGCTGTGGAGAGATGAGAGGCACTGTTGGAGGGTGATAAGAGAATCATTGAAGAACCCAACAAAGATTGTCATATCGTGGTGCATAGTAAGGAGGTCTTTATTTACTATTCTTTAAAGCCTAATACAATTCATTATATAATGATAAATGTGTTGTAGACAGCACCATTGTTTCCTAAATTGTTTTGCGGGGGGGAGAGCCTCCCAAAGCCCCCTTTGTAATGGTGAGGCTCCTTCACTGCACTTTGTGTGCACCGTATAGGGACTGGTCTGAAAACATTTGCCAGGGCTGCTTTGAGTTTCCAGTCTGGCCCTGGCAGGAGCAGGAGCCTCGTACTGCGAAATAAAACCAACCATTCAAAAGTTAGTCACGGAGATGCAGCACCAACCGTCCCATTGAAAGTTTCTGTTTCTTTGCAAATTCTTTCAATATAAAATACGAAGGGGGATATTTACAACAGAATTGGCGGAGCGCGTCATTAGTCTCCTTGACTTAACAATACACTCCGCCACTTCAGAAATGCAGGGCTGCACCATACTTACAAGAATATGGTGCAGCCTTGCGTTTCCCTATGCGCTGGCACTACACTTAGCAGTGTAGAGCCAACACAGGCACCCTTGCACCATAGTGCAAGAGTGTCTGCGTGCAGGGGAAGATTGTTTCTATGCAGGAAGTTCCCACTTCCTGCACATGAACAGTTTTGAAATGCCGTTTTGTCACCTCTGTGTGCTGCCTAGTGTAGCACACATGGAATTTACAAAACGTCATTTTTATTAAAGATTGTTTATGTGCAGGAATTCCGGGTCATCTTCCTGAACATAAACAATCCAAGGTTTTTTGCTTTTTCCATGGGAAGAAAGCCAAAACGAGGAGAATTAAGGCATTTCTCCTCGTTTCGCCAAGTTAAGACCAGGTTTTTCATGGTCTTAATTTAGGTGCTGTCTCCTGTTTAAGCTGCCCTTGTAAATAGAGGGCAGTGTCAAAATCAATGGGTGTTGGAGTGGAACGCCCACTGCAACTCCCACTGCCCACCTCTTTCACGCTAAGCATTGCGTGAAAGGGGGCCTTATTTACATGGCAGCGTTAAGCCACAATAAGTGGCTTAACGCTGCCTTGTGTAAATAAGGCGAAGCCCCTATCGCCACAGGAACATCGCAAAAAGTGACATTCCCATGGCGATAGGGACTTGTAAATATGCCCCTACAATCCTTAGTAATTCGAGTATTTGTTTTGTGTGCACACATGTTTATTTTTTTCGAATTACTGTTTTAATGTTTGAAATTTAAATCCGACAAATTCCTTGGGGGTCCCCGGCTTCCAGTGGTGATTCAATGGGGGTCCTCAGGAGTCAAAAGTTTGAGAACCACTGGACTATATGTTTAACACTAAGAGTAAGTGTCACGTTTTATGTTGGCTGGAAGCACAGGTACAGAGATACCTGGGAATCCCAGAAATGGAATTTAGAAGAGTGTGGTAAATGGAAATCACACTGCAGAAGGTTACTCGTCTGTTATCATAATACTGAGAAGCTACGCAGGGCTTGCAGTATTATATTAGGGACTATATCGTGGAAGAGTAGAATGTGAATGACAGCAGATGGCCCGCCTGTTAAACCTTGGTCTTACCCAAAGAAGGAGTATCCCTAGAGGAGTAGCAGGCCCTCCCCAAGCTTAAGTGAAGGGTAAACAGTGGTTTTTAATCGCAGTGACAGGAAGGAATTTTTCTCTTTGTAGCGCGTGGAGAAACTATCTTTGGTTTAGTAGAGCAGACAGAGTAGCACTGTTTTTACGTTATTACTAACAAGAATTTTATAACAAAAGATGAAAAAGACATTGTTGTATTACCTTGTGATGGGAGGGTCAGTAGCAGGAGCCGTACTGACGTCATAGAGAGCCGCACTGGTATTGGTTAAAGCAGCGGGCGTGAGAAAACTGCAGTTTGTTAAGGGAGGGTCAGTAGAAGGAGTAATACTGTCGTCACAAAAACCGCGCTGGCATTGGTCAGACAAGTCGGTGTGTTGAAAGGTCTGATTGGTCAATAGACCGGTAGCGTGCTGGTATTGAGTGGAGAAGGAAATATGTAGTAAGCTCTGATTGGTTTGTTGGTGTGAGTCGGACAGGCTTTGGACGAGTGTTGAATAATAGGTTTAGTGAAAATACGGAAGAGTTTGGGGATTTTGTTGAGTGAATTAAATAAGGGAACGAGAAAAGAAAAATTAAGTTGATTAATAAGATCAAGAATTTCTTTAAGAAGGACAAGTGCATAATAACTAGGGAGGGAATTCTTATGCCACCTCCTAATACACAGGCTTCCTATATGATGGTGGAAAGGGGATATCATACGTGTGTGTGGTTGGAAAACTGGGTGGGGTATACAAGAGATTATGGTGTCTTAGCTTTCCCTGAACATGGTACATTTAATGTAAGGATTCTTCAGAATTTGAGAAACAGGATGAATACATTAGAATCAAATCCCAGGTTAACACAGTATGAGGCTTGGAAGAATGGGAAGTAGAGGAATTTGAGTGTGAGAAATACAGAGGAGGCATGAGAATTAATAGAGGATTTTTACCAAGATACCCATTTGACACACGAGGAGATCAAATGAATAGATGGAGAAGGGCTGTAATAACAGAGGGATTGTATCCAGTATTGGTGGCTAATGATCAAGAAGGGAGCAAATGTAAGGAGAAAATGAAACACCTAGGTGTGGCAGGGATAGGCTGTAATGAATCTGATGATGAGTTATTAGAAGATATTTTGATAGAGACCTCCGCCTAGTGCTAGAAATACAACTCCAAGTGCCCCAATGATGGGAACTCCATTGGTTCCACAAGTTCTATATGATTCAATAGTCATTGGAGCATCACAGGAGAAAGAAAGGGATGCATTGAACAAAACCAAAGAAGAGATAATTCAGAAAATAAATCGATTAGGCTTAAATGCGGCAGCACTGACAGTGACAGTAACGATTGGTCCTGTTATTCCATTGTATGGTGATAAACAAGGTACACCAAATTCACAAAATGTGGTAGCTTCACAGAATAGTGCTAGAAAGGAGGTAGTCATGGTAGATGATCAGGTTAGTGAGTTGAATGTTTCATTAATGGATCTCCCAAATAGTGAGGCTGTGACTGAAACCCCAAAGAGAATTTCACCCATGATTGCAAGAAAAAAAGTACCAGCTGTCACTCCAGCGGCAGGAGGTTCTGCTGGATTTTCTCCTGAAGATATGGAGGAATGGGCAAAAGGAATAGAAAAGAAGAAACCCAAAACTATAGATGTAAGCAAGTTAAGGGTGGATTTAGAAGACAAAGGACATAGAATGTGCATGAGAAAATAACAGAAGTAGCATTAGAATTTGGAATAGATATAGAAAAGTCAAAAGCACTATAAAAACACTATAGAGCTAAATTTACTGAAAAGGACTTAGAAAGCTTGAATGCGTCAGGAAGGAGATTGCAAATAAAGGAATTGATGCACCTTTTGAAGAAATGGGGAGATGTAGATCGATGGAGAAGTAGATGGACAAAGAAAAGAGAGGAGGCAGTTGCCAAAGATGTATCTACATTTCAGTTGAGAGAAGTAGAGAAGGTTGAAAAAATGTGTCCGATGAGAGAAGTTCCAGGTGGTGGATATGTTCATGTTCCGTGGAGCAGACAGGATATTTTGTCTTTTACAAATGATTTCCCTAGGCTGAGAGAGAAACCCATTGAAGGGTACAAGCAGATGGAGAGATTTTTCAAGGTCTCAAAGGTTTTGATAAAGGATTTGGATGGTCTGTTTAATATAGTGGTACCAACAGATTTGAGGACGGAATGTAGGATTACAGTTGATTGGCCCACCGAAGAATATCCTAGAGATGCAAGAACAGGAGCACCTTCAGAGGAAGTAATGTAGAAAAATAATCAAGTGATTACTTTTCTGAAAGGGAACATTCCCCCTAAAGAAACTGTGATTGGGTTAAAATAGACAGAACAACTCAAGAACCTAATGAGTCCGTGCATCCATATTATGAAAGGTTATTACAGGTGTTTAAACAATATAGTGGATTTGAAAACATTTGTGATAAAAGATATGGGACATTTTGTATATAGAGATTTGTCTATGGACTAAGATCAGAAATTAGTCAGATGATACGGCAGCATATGCTTTGTTGGCAAAGCAAGCCGATCGATGATATTCTGAAGTATACAAAATACTGCATTGATGCAAAGCATAAAAAGTTAAAAGTGAAAATGATGTGGGCACAAGTGAAGATAGCAGAACGCCAAGAAGCAAATTCAGGTTCTCAAATTGATAATCAAATGAATGGACAGAATCAAAATAGTCAAGTTTTGAATGAGAGCAAAGGAAAAGGAAGAATGAGTAGAGAAGAAGCGAGAAAGAAATATCCTTGTCTTGGGTGTGGAAAGTTTGGACATTGGAAGAACAAGTGTAGAAACATTCAACAGAATAATGGGGTAAATCAAATGTTAAATCCACAGATGCAGAATTGGGTGGTTGTGAATCAACAGCAACAGAAGCAGATAGTTACTCCTCAAATACAGGTGCCTCAAGCCCCTTTGCCCAACAATGTGAATGCTCAGGTACAGAGATACAGTGTGAACACCGGATTTCGAGGAGAAAGTGGCAAGAATACACAGACTGTTCAACAATATTGGATGCAGAGTGATGCGGATGAATCGTGGCTGTCGCAATGACGGTGCCTGAGAGGGGAGGAGTGCGTACTTGGCGCGCCCTTGGCGTTAGATCAGTCGGGTCCATTTATTGATGGGAGGTTAAAGGCAATGATATCACTTTCCTAGTGGATACTGGCGCTACCTGTTCTACTGTAAGAACAGCAGAAATAACAAACCTACCCCTCTCGGGAAAACCTATCCAAGTTGTAGGAGTCTCAAATAAGCAGATTAGGACCCCGATCACAAAACCAATAGAAGTGAATATTGGAAATTTCAGAGACATGCATCGATTTGTGGTATGTGACTCGAGTCCTGTAAACCTATTAGGTAGGGACTTGTTGTGCAAGATGAATTGCACCATCTTTTGTACGCCTGATGGTGTGGCTTTCCAAATGCAGGATGAAGATGGAGCTTTAAAAAGGATGCTAGCTAAACAGGGAACAGAGGTGGATGAGATGTTTTCACTTCTTACTGAAAGTGATTTGCCTGATGAAATAAGAGATACAGTGAGGTCAGATGTGTGGGATTTTAAAGGAAAATAAATTGGTCTAATGGCAAAAGTAGACCTCACCAAAGTTATGGTAAAGAAAGGTGCAATATACCCAAATACACCACAATACAGTATGAGCCCGGAAGTGAAAGCAGGGGTTTCCCTAGTAATTGACCAAATGATTGAACAGGGAATTTTAAAAGGAATTTTGGGCAGTCCTTGTAATTCACCAATCATGGGACTTAAGAAGCCTAGTGGAAAATATAGAATAGTGCACGATTTGAGGAAAATAAATAAAATAGTAGTACCCTGTTGTCTTGTTGTACCAAACCCTGCAGTGATTCTTTATCAAATACCATGGGATGCTCATTGGTATACTGTGATTGATTTGTGCCAAGCATTCTTTTCATTTCCACTACATCCGGATAGCCAATATCTTTTTGCTTTCTGGTTTGGAGACCGTGTTTTGGCATGGTGCCGAGTTCCTCAAGGGTACACAGAAAGTTCGGCGATATTCAATCAGATTTTGAAAAAATGTTTTGAGACATTGGTAATCCCAGGAAACTCAGTCTTGGTTCAGTACATTGATTAACTATTGGTGGCATCAAAGACAAGAGAAGCTTGTGTCACTGACACAATAGCTTTACTGAACCATTTGGCAGAAGGAGGACACAAGGTGTCCCCAGAGAAATTACAATTTTGTAAACAAGAAGTTCAATATCTTGGACATAAGATAGAGAAAGAAGTCAGAAAGGAGACACCAGAAAGAATAAAAGTGATTCGACAAATGAGTAAGCCTAAAACTAAAAAGGAAGTGCGAGTGTTTTTGGGAGTGGTTGGATACTGTTGTAAATGGATAAGTAGATTTTCACTGCTGGCAAAACCTTTAATAAGGTTGATACAAAAAGAAATGACAGATCCGATTGAGTGGGATGATGAAAGTGAGGAAGCATTCATAAAACTGAAAAGTTGTGTCAGGCCCCAGCTTTAGGAATGCCAGACTATACGAAATAATGTGTATTGTTCTGTTGTGAAAGAGAAGGGTGTGCACTTTCGGTGTTATCACAGAAACATGGATTGTCTCGACGTCCCATAGCATACTTTTCTGCTAATCTTGATCTATTGGCTGCAGCATTACCAGGCTGTTTAAAAGCAGTAGCTGCTACTTGTGTGAGTCTGGAGCAGAGTGAATCGATTGTAATGGGACATCCTGTCAAAGTGTATGTGCCACATTCAGTTGAGATCCTTTTAACAAGGACTCGTACTCAACATTTGACCCCTAGTCGGCTGACTAAGTATGAAAGAGTAATCTTGGGTGCTGAAAATGTAAGTGTGACAAGATGTACCATGGTGAATCCAGCAACCTTGTTGCCTGATTTCTATTGTGAGGAAGTGAAAGAGGAAGTTTATCATGATTGTCTGGATGTGACAGAAATGTGTACCATGCCAAGGCTTGACCTCCGTGACGTTCCACTGGAAGAGTCAGATTTTGTACTGTTTGTTGATGGGTCATGTTTGAGAATGGAGAATGGAGAACTGGTGTCTGGCCATGCTGTATGTACTGTGTCAAGTATCATAGAAGCTTCCTGTTTAAGAGGAGTCAAGTCTGCCTAAATAGCCAAATTGTTTGCATTGACGAGGGCTTGTAAATTTGGGAAAAAATTGAAAGTAACCATATTTATGGACAGTCAATATGGTTTCGGGGTTGTGCATAATTTCGGTCAATTGTGGCTACAGAGGGAATTTCTGACTTCTTCAGGATCTCTCATAAGAAATGGCAAAGATGTTAAGAACTATTGGAAGCATTGCAATTGGCAAGAGAAATTGCAGCGGTCAAATGTGCCGCACATATGTCAGGAAATGATTATGTGAGATTGGGTAATCGGTATGCAGACCAAGTGGCACAATTTTGTGCAAGAAATACAATGTCTTTGAACAGAGGGATGAAAAAAGAAGTTACCAATTGCCAACTAATGTTTTTCTCTGCTTTTAAAACATGGGATGAAGTTAGGCAATTACAGGATGAGGCAGACATGAAAGAAAAAGAACGCTGGATCAAAACAGGTTGCACAAGAAGGGCTGACGATGAAGTGTGGGTGTGTCCAGATGGTAGACCGATAATGCCAGATAGCTTGTTGTCACAAATGGCTAGGATATATCATGGAATTGCACATGTCGGGAGGGATGCCATGATCAGACATTTCAGACAGATGTAGTTTAATTCCAAGTTCAGGACTGTTGCAGAGAGTCTCTGCCAAAGATCTTGACCCACCAACTGCAAAACCCTTGAAGGAAAACAGTGGTTAGTTGGGGACAGATTGGAAAAGCAGAGGGACCATTCACAAGATTGCAGCTCAACTTCATTGAGTTGCCACCGAGCATTGGTTTAAAGTATGTCCTTGTCATTGTTTGTCTGTTTTCTCAATCGGTAGAAGCCTATCCCACGAGAAGGAGCGACAGCCTCACAGTTGCTAAACTACAATTAAGAGAGCTTATCCCGAGATTTGGATTTCCAGTCACTTTGGAATCAGATAGAGGACCTCATTTTATTAATGAGATAATGAAACTAATTTGTGAAGCTTTCAAAATTGAACAGACGTTGCATTGTGCCTACCGACCAGAAGCCTCTGGAGTGGTTGAGCAGCTCAATGGCACAATAAAATCCAGGTTAGGAAAGGTGTGTGCATCCACTTCACTGAAATGATCGGACGCTTTGCCTATTGTATTGATGAGCCTCAGAAGCATTTATGACCGAAAAACAGGATTAAGTCCACATGAAATCCTCATGAGAAGAGCAATGAGACAAGCATTTATACCTGGAAAAAATTGATGAATATAACTGATGATTTAATATTGGACTATTGCAAAGGGCTGGCTTATCTGGTACGTTCTTTGTCTTACCAGGTTGGAGAAGATCCAAACACAGCACAGCCAAATCAAGCTCATGATTTGTGTCCTGGAGACTGGGTCGTAGTAAAGAAGCATACGAGGAAGTTGTGCCTAGAACCCAGGTGGAAAGGACCTCATCAAGTCATATTGGTCACGACAAAGGCAGTGAAGTGTGCTGGGGTTTCGAATTGGATACACGCCACTCATACTCAAAGAGTCCCATGTCCACCTGATTGACCAGAGCAGCAACTGGTAGAACAAAGAAAAGAACCAGAAGCTGAGAGTTTGAAGAAATTAGACAAACAGACTTTGAAGAACGCATTGACGACAAACAACCAAGTACAAGTCAAGTCGAGTGGGCACTTGTTACTGGGACTGAAGAGACTGCTGTAAAGACCAGAGGAGAGCTTGAACTTCAAAGACCAGAATAAAGTAAGCAAAATACAGAAGAAACCGTTACAGAAATCCCAGACTCAGCCCAGTCTGAATTAGAAGAACTCATTGCAGAAAACTTGGATCAAATTCAGTTACAAGAAGAAAAGGAAGGGAAGTCTATTGCCAAAAGTTCAAATTCAGTACAGTTAGAAAAGAGGAAAGAATCAGCTGAAGAAAATTTAGATCAGAGGCAGTCAGAAGAAGAAAAGAGAAGAGTAGAAAGTCAGGAACAAAAACAAACAACAGAAGAAGAAAAAGTAGGTTATTCAGAACAAAACCAACAAAAGGAAAGAGAAAATAAAAGGACACTTGAAATAGGTGAAGAAGGTGGAAGATCGCTGGCCAAGTGGAGTGAAAAGATTGAAATACATCCTTAGAAGAAAAACAGGGAAAGAACTAGAGCATGTAGATGATGTATCCAGTCAGGCTAAACAAGAACAAGCAAGAAGATCATTAAGGTCGTCAAAAAGAGTGAAGGTTCCAAGTAGAAGTATAAGACTCCAGAGTGGACATACATCATCCTTGACGATTTTGAAAATCTTGATCTAAATGAAGAATCAAAATGTGACACTTTTGAAGGGTCCGATGAAAGGAAATTGAAACCACCTTAAAGAAAGACTTTTTCTTTTTTGTTTTGCATAAAAGGTGGATTCTATTGAGAAGGTGTTGAAACAAGGACCCTAAAACAAAGGCTAACTAAAGTGGAAAGCTTTTGAAGTGTGGGATCACACAAAGATTTTACGTGTTTTATTTTTAGAAAGAAACTTACTACCATTTTGGTATTCACAGAAGGCACTTACTCATTTTGGTGTTCACAGAAGGCACTTACTCATTTTGGTATTAACAGAAGTTAAGAGTCCTAACTTTCCTACTCCTAAACTGAGAAAAATCCTAACGTTAAGACTTTCGGTATTCACAGAAGGCATTTAGGAGTCCTAAAGTTAGGACTCCTAACTACTGTGAACACCAAAATGAGTAAGTGCCTTCTAAGAATACCAAAATGGTAGTAAGTTTAGGATTTTGTCTTAAGTTAGTTCCGTGAATCGGGCCCATAGTTCTGTCAGATTAACTATGCTTACTTCTAAATAGCAATGGATTGCGTCTTACACAGAAACAGGAAAGAGGTCAAATGAAAATATATCAATTTATGACCAGATTGCACTCATTCAGTAGTACACAAAAATGTCAGTTTTTTAGAGAAGGGTGCTTTGTGGTTAGTGCAAAAGTGCTTGTGCAGTGCTGGTATATAATACAAAAAGAAGAAAAAAAGATTTTATATACAAATACACAAACAATATTTTGGCAAAATCACCAGGTCAAAAACAAGTTCAATAAAGTCTCTGCAACTCAGACTTAGTACTGCATTCATAACACACTGTACCAACAGGATGTCTTTAAGGATCAATGCATACACAAGGATTCCATTGACATTTCGACCTGCCAGAAGAAAGTGTCAGTAGTGCATCAAAAGGAGGTTTACATCAGGACGAATAATATAAACATAGTGTATATCAGAAAAACATAATTCAACATCTGCTGTGTGCTAGAAGAATACAGTGCCAAAGGGATAAGTAAAAGCGACTGACCAGATTGCCATTATGAAACCAGTAAAACAGTTTTATCTATGTAGACGATTGAGTGGGAACAAATTTCCTTTACTAGTGAATGGCAAAAATCATTTAATCTAAACCCATTGCAAATTACATCCAGGCAAACTCCTAAGAGGAAAAAACAAAATGGTATACTGAATACTCCTACAAGAGATTGAAAAATAAAGATATATGGAAGAAAAACTCACTAAGGTGATGCACAAGTGAGTTACTGATTTCTCAGTAAAAGCTGCATCTCAAGCAACAACTAAGGGGAGAAATGTGAGAATGAAAACATTGATGACCAAGGGCCCTTAAAGATGCCAAAAGAAAGATCAAATATACCCAGAAGCCCATTGATGAATACCTGAAACATGTGGGCAGCTTCTACAACCTTGCTCTGGCATTTTAAATGCATCCCGATGGGCCACGTATAGATAATGAAAAAGCACATCTCTTCGTAGACATGCATGCAGAAGCGGGGAGTCAGAACCAGACTCCTAAGATGACCAATGCATGTGAGCGTTCTAGGACTCAGTGGAAGTCGCATAAGCATATCGTCCCGTTGGGGCTCCAAGGGGGAATCGGCTACAATGTAATGCAATGAATAGAGAATGGTTACTACAGTGATGACCGTCTGCTCATTGTGCTACATCGATGACCTTCCGCGATGCTTCCCTGCTCCCCGTGGTAACCTCCACCTCTAATGGGACTGTTTGCGCTGGGTTGAGTAGGTAACTTTTCAGTGGAACTAAGCTGGTCCCTCTACCCGACCCACACTTCATCATGGTTGCCCTGAAGTTGTGACTTTCTCTCTGTCTTACACAACCAGCTAGCCGAAACTGGTGCTTTTGGCTTTTTGGTGCTTTTTTCACTTAAATATTTAAAATTTCATATCTCCAGTTCTACTGATTGGATTTTGGTAATTTTGTTCTGGGTAGAATTATTACATTTTGCACTATTTTCGAAATTGGTGTTGGGATTTTTCTTGTGTTTTGTTTTTACTTTATTGCTGGCTGACCATGCTGCATAAATACTTTACACATTGCCTCTAAGTTAAGCCTGATTACTCTGTGCCAAGGTACTTGAGGGTTGAGCACAGGTTAATTTGGGGTTTGCTTGTATATCGCTTTGACAAGGATTATGGTTGTCTCTTGATTAGGGTTTCACCCCCCTTGTGAGAAGTTGGCCGCATATGCTGGTCACTAATTATAGTGGCCACCTTGCACCAGTCCAATTCGACTCTTATGGTAGATAGGTTTAAGACAACCTTTTAAAGAAAGCTATCCTAGAGGTAGCTGTGGAGAGCAGCCTTCAGGCTAAGTCTCAGAGGAATGTAAAGCAGCTTGTTTTACCTTATAATCTCTAAAATTACCAAATGAAAGGACACCACACAGGTGTATATATATCAAATATATATATATATTTATTACTAGACACACTCTACTAATCTCTTTATGAGATTAGAAGTCAGGAACATATGCAAATATCAACGTTTCACAATAAGATAAGCACAAATATGGCTGGGGCCCTAGGGGCGTACCAGACCATATACTATAAAAGAGGTTTAGGAATGTCGACTTGCAAGGGGACAAGGCCTAGGGCCTGTAGAATCGCTGGGGCTTCACTAATCCACCCAAGGCAGGTAAGTAAAGGACCCACGGGAGATGCGTGCAGTGTGAGAACCCAGCCGCGGTTTCCCTATTGATTTCAATGGAGCAAGTCGCGGTTGGAATTTTAAAGTTTTAGGGTACTTCTAGAGAGTCTACAAGCAAGCCACTTACAAGGTAAGTAGTTCGAGGGCCAACACCCACAGGAGCACCGGAGAGCACGAGTTACCTCACCCAGGGAAGCCGGGTGCATAGGTGTCTCTCGGTGTCGGGTCGCGTCGTCGTTTTCAATGGAAGCCGAAGACGTTTTGCTGCTTGTCAAGACTGGAGAAGTGTCCGGCGGAATCCAAGGCTGGATTCAAGATGAAGAAGACCTGAAAGCAGAAGGGACAGTGTTCACAGTCACTTGCCAGTGACCCGGGGCCTGGAAGATGGATGCCCACGGAAGTCGGGTGATTTCAGGTGATCAAGGGTGTTTTGACTCTTCAGCCACGAGGTCCAGGAGGCATCGACGATGACCAGTAGCTGGATTCAGAGTGTCCCTCTAATTCTGCAGCTTACTGAGGTGTTGGCAACCAGATTAGAGCCAACAAGCCTTGGCAACAGCAAGTCTCTTGGAAAGTAAAGAAAGTCAGCGGTGCAGACCAGCAAGGTCTGAAGAACTCACCCAGCACAGGTAAGTCAGGGCAGGCCTGGAGCAATCAGGGGAGCCCTTTGGTTTGATGAGAAAGTCTTCAGGGGACCCACAAGCTACCCAGCAAGGGATCACAAAGACGCCTTGTGAGGATTTGCTTCACAGGAGCCCACGGTCACTCGGGACAAGGTAGGTCTCTGATTTTCAACGGAAATCCTGCTGGATGCTTGGACCACAAGTGTTCCAATGCACAAGTTCGTAGAACATCGTGACGGGGTTGCACTCGACAATAGTGCACGGTACCTGGGTATTGCTGTTCCTCGTCACTCGTGGGGTCCACTTGCCTCAGCTTTGCTGGGGACTCACAATGGCCATTGAGAAGCCAGGAAATCTACTTCCGGGGCTGTAGGGGCTTCAGACTTGAGCGGGAAAGTTTGCGACCGTTGATTCAAGTTTTTGGTGCCTGCCAAGCAGAGGAGTCACTCCTTTACTCCAAGGGAGATTCTTCAGTCTTCTAAAGGTAGTGGAATGTCAAAGGTATAGGATTCTTCTTGTAAAACGTCGTCCAGGGATATCTGATTTGCAATGGCAAGGTTTCCCTATCTTCTACTAAAGGAAAGGGAGGGACTAGCTCTATGACCACTCCTATGGGAGTGTCAGGGGAGTGGGTGGTTACACCCACTTCCCTTTGTCCAGTTTCGTGCCAGGGCAGGGGCAGGTAGCACCTGAACCGGTTTGAGCTGGCATATGCACAGAGGAGCCTACTGCTCCCCCAGTGCAGGAATTCAAAGCACTCTAGGAGTGCACCCACCCAGCCCCAATACACTAAATCCTGTCTGGAAGGTGGTGACACCTCCCTGTGACAGGATGCCTATTGTTGGGCCTCCTCCACTGCGAGTTTCAGTCAGAAGCAGGAGGGCAGCCCAGTGTCTGTGCTGGTGGCATCCATTGTGTGATGCCAGGGCTCTTTCAGATTTCTACCGTGTTTCCACAGTAGGTACATGTCTGTCCCTCTAGAAGGGTGGGATCATACTCCCACACCAGTTACTGGTGTGGGGGTATGATTCAAAGTTGTTTGACACCAACCACGACATGTTTTGATGCAGTCATTCCAAAGTTAGCATTTACCGGTAGGTTATAATGCACTTAAGAGTATATGGTTTAACCGCATCCACAAACGGTCACAGAGAATAGACTCTGCCAGCTGCAGAGGGGCCCTGCTCACGCAGAGGCACCCCCTCACATTGTGAACCAAGCACCCTGCCCTCAGGATTGATAGGGCCTGCCTTAGGGGTGTTTATATGTGTGTGTAAGGTGAGATATAGGGAACCTATACCTCAGTGAGGAGTGCTAACACTACCTCACCCAGGCTGCAGTAGTAGGCCTGTGGTGTCAGATTTAGTATGCTTCCCAGGGGTAGCATAATACATGCTTCAGCCCCTCGTAGGCCTGTGAAGCACCTATGCCCTTGGTACCTAAGGTACCATATGCTAGGGGCTCATAAGGTACCACAGTATCCAATCACTGGTGCATCTAATATGCACTTCAAGTTGTTTAGAGAGAACAGAGAGACTGGGGCCCTGATTAGCAGGGACGCAGCCGGACTATAGCCAGAAACCAGTGTTAACATCAGAAAAAAAAGTGGGGGCAACATAAGTGCAGATCCTACTCTCCTACACCCCCCCCCCAAACGCAGGGACACTAAACTAAAATTGTCCAGTTGAGTCTTCGTGTTCTAAGTGGAAATACCTTGAGAGTCCATCTGCATTGGCAAGTTGGGTCCCAGGTCTATGTTCCACTGTATAGTCCATCCCCTGTAGGGAAATGGACCACCTTAGCAATTTGGGGTTTTCACCTTATATCTGTTTAAGCCATAGGAGGGGCTTGTGGTCAGTCTGAACTATGAAGTGAGTGCCAAACAAGTATGGCCTCAGCTTCTTCAGGGCCCACACCACAGCAAAGGCCTCCCTCTCTATAAATGACCAACGTTTCTCTCTAGGGGTCAGCCTTCTGCTTATAAAAGCTAATGGCTGGTCTTGACCTTCATGATTCAGTTGAGACAGTACAGCTCCCACACCCAGCTCAGAAGCATCTGTTTGGACAATGAACTTTTTGGTGTAGTCTGGACTCTGTAAGATGGGGCAGTGCACATGACCTGCTTTAGGTCATCAAATGCCTTTTGACAGCTAGCTGTCCACTGAATCTTTTTTGGCATTTTCTTTGAGGTAAAATCATTTAAGGGGATCACTATAGATCCATATCCCTTAACAAACCTCCTATAGTACCCAGTCAGGCCTAAAAAGTCTCTCACCTGTGTCTGGGTGGGTGGAGCTACCCATTCCATTATGGTCTGGATTTTGCTCTGCAATGGTTGAACCTGGCCTCCACCTACAAGGTGGCCCAGGTACACAACCTGACTCTGCCCTATCTGGCACTTAGTGGCCTTGATAGTGAGGCCTGCTTTTTGCAGGGCCTCCAAAACATTTCTGATGTGGACCAGGTGATCCTGCCAGGTGGAACTAAAGACAGCCATATCATCTAGATAAGCTGAGCAATAAGTTTCCATACCTGTCAGAACTATATTCACCAACCTCTGAAAAGTGGCAGGTGCATTTTTCAAACCAAAGAGCATCACCACAAAGTGGTAGTGCCCACCAGGGGTTGAAAATGCTGTTTTGGCCTTGGCATCATCAGCTAACTTGATTTGCCAGTAGCCAGCTGTTAGGTCAAATGTACTCCGATATTTGGCTGAGGCCAAAGTATCAATGAGCTCATCTTCCCTGGGAATTGGATAGGCAGCAGTCCTTGTGACTGCATTGAGGCCTCTGTAGTCTACACAAAGCCTCATTTATTTCTTACCACCCTGGGTATGAGGTTTGGGCACAAGGACTACTGGGCTAGCCCAAGGGCTATCTGAAGGCTCAATTACACCTAGTTCCAACATTTTCTGGACTTCAGTCCTGATACAGTCCCTGACATGGTCAGGTTGCCTGTAGATTTTACTCTTGACAGGCAGACTGTCTCCAGTGTCCACCTCATGGGTGCACCAGGAAGTCTGACTAGGGGTCAGGCTAAATA
Source organism: Triturus cristatus (assembly GCF_964204655.1). NCBI lineage: Eukaryota > Metazoa > Chordata > Amphibia > Caudata > Salamandridae > Triturus > Triturus cristatus. The sequence goes on along the minus strand of NC_140593.1, from coordinate 255,201,971 downwards.
TATGTCTGAACTGCTGAAGAACTTCTCTGCATTCAGTTTGCTGATGGTCAGTGAGGCTGCTTGCCAAAGCAACACCATCTACTGACCCATCATCAGGGTTCTGTGAGAGCAGGTCAGGGAGAGGGTCACTCTCCTCCTCCTGTTCCTCATCAGTTGCCATGAGCAAGCCCATGTCAGCCCTGTCAACATATGGTTTCAATCTGTTGACATGGAGCACCCAAAGGGGGCTCCTGGGAGTTCCAAGATTCACCAAGAAGGTGACTTCTCCCTTTTGCTCAACAATTGTATGGGGGCCACTCCATTTATCTTGGAGAGCTGCTGGGGCCACAGGCTCCAACACCCACACTTTCTGTCCTGGTTGGTATGCAGTCAGCACAGCCTTTTGGTCATGCCAAGTTTTTTGTAGTTCTTGGCTTGCCTCCAGGTTTTTGGTTGCCTTCTTCATGTATTCAGCCATCCTGGAGTGGAGACCAAATACATAGTCCATCACATCCTGTTTGGGAGGTTTGAGAGGTAACTCCCAGCCCTCCTTCACCAAACATAATGGACCTCTTACAGGGTGCCCAAACAGAAGTTCAAAAGGGCTGTAGCCAACCCCCTACTGTGGGACCTCTCTGTATGCAAACAGAAGGCAGGGAAGCAAAAGGTCCCATTTTCGCCTAAGCTTTTCTGGGAGGCCTTTAATCATTCTTTAGGGTTTTGTTGAACCTTTCAACTAACCCATTGCATTTTGGGTGATAGGGAGTACTGAATTTGTAGTTTACACCACACTCCTTCCACATTGCTTTTAGATACCCTGACATGAAGTTTGGTATCTCTGTCAGATATAACCTCCTTAGGGAAACCCACTCTGGAGAAAACTCCAATGAGGGCTCTTGCCACCACAGGGGCTGCAGTGGTCCTGAGGGGAATTGCTTCTGGGTACCTGGTGGCATGATCCACTACCACCAGGATAAACCTGTGCACAGATGCTGTTGGAGGGTCAAGGGGACCAACAATGTCATTCCCTACCCTTTCAAAGGGTACCCCCTTCACAGGTAGTGGTATCGGGGGGCCTTTGTTGTGCCACCTGACTTGCCACTGGCTTGGCAAGTGACACAGGAGTGACAAAACTCATTTGTGTCCTCTGACATGTCTTGCCAATGAAAATGTGGAACAAGCCTATCCCAGGTCTTGTTTTGGCCCAAGTGTCCTGCTAATGGGATGTCATGTGCTAGGGTCAAGAGGAACCACCTAAACCTCTGAGGTATTACCAACCTCCTGGTGGCTCCAGGGGTAGGATCTCTAGCCTCAGAATATAGGAGTCCCCCATCCCAATAAACTTTATGGGACCCACTAGCACTGCCAGCAGCCTCAGCAGGAGCCTGCTGTCTGAGGGGTTCAAGAGAGGGGCAGAACTGTTGCTCCTTACTCAGATCTTCCCTGGAAGGTCCCCCTGCCCCCAAGAACTCAACCTGATCAGGCTCAAGTCCCTCTGGGGCAGTTCCTTCTTCAGGATCTGCTTCTCCTCCCTCAGGAGGGGAATCTGAGATCTGAGACAGAGGGGAAGGCACTGCCTTTACCCTACTGCTCCTCCTCTTGGGTAGCACCTGGTCCATAGTTTCAGGATCCAGAGCTGGTTCAGCTTTATGCATTTTGGCTTGTGACCTGGTCACAGCAAATACCTCTGCAGGTATGCCCAACATCTCAGCATGAGTCCATAACTCTACTTCACACCAGGCTGAAGTCTCTAGATCATTGCCCAATAGACAATCAACAGGGAGTTCTGCACTGACTACTACCTTCTTGAGGCCAGTTACCCCTCCCCAGGAGAAATTCACAACTGATAGACTATGGTTGGTCCTGACATTGCTTGCATTGGTAACCTGGTACATTTCACCCATGATGATCTGCTCAGTGTCCACCAGATCCTCTGTCACCATGGTGACACTAGCATCTGTGTCCCTGAGTGCCAAAGCCTGTTTGCCATTTATTACAGGCTGCTGTTTGTACTTACCCAGATTACTGGGGCTCACTAGGAAGGACATATCAATGTCTCCCTCACAAACCAGCAATGCCTGAGTGGGCACTCTGACTAGGCCAGAGTCCACTTCAGAACCCAGGGTCAACCCTACTACACCCTTATTCTGATTACCACCTCCACCAGTAGCTTCACTAGGGGTAACAGTTGCCTTAGGGGCAGGAGTGGTGGTGGTTTGGTCTTTGGACTTGGTACAATCAGAAGTCCAGTGCCCTTTCTGTTTACAGAATTTGCACCAGGGCTTCTTTTGGCCTTTTCCCTTTGTAGACTGTGAATCCCCACCTGATGCAGATTTTTGGGGCCCTTGTGAAGACTTCTGGTCTTTTGACTTATCCCCACCTTTCTCAGAGCCTTTAGGATCCTGCTTCTTAGTGTCACCCCCTTGTTTCTGGGTTTTCTGCCTCACCCTGGCTCTGACACATTTGTGTGCCTTCTTTCCCAATTCTTGGGGAGAGGTCAGATCAGACTCCACCAGGTATTGATGCAACAAATGGTTTTGGCAATTATTAAGGATCTGTTCTCTCATCATAAGATTATACAATCCCTTAAAATCAGTAACTCTACTACCAACCAGCCAACCCTCCAGAGCCTTGGTTGCACAATCAACAAAGTCAGTCCAGTCCTGAGTCTGTGCTTTCTGGGTGTCTCTGAACTTCAACCTGTACTGTTCAGTGGTTAAGCCAAACCCATCTATCAGTACACTCTTCAGGACTTCATAATCATCAGCATCCTCTTCTCTAACAGTGAGGAGCTTGTCTCTACCTTTATCAGAAAAGGAGAGTCACAAGATTGCTGCCAACTGTTTCTGGGGGACCTGTTCTACTTTACAGGCCCTCTCCATAGCAGTTACCCATTTGTGGATATCATCCCCACTCTGGGAGGGAGGAACAACCTTGGACAGGTTCCTATGGTCTGGAATGTAATCTTGGACTCTAGGGACACTGTTGCTGCCACCTGGGGTATCTAAACCCCCTCTTCTAGAGGCTCTTTGGAGCTCAAAGGCTTCTTTGCCTAATGCCAACTGCTTGGCCTTAAGGGCAACTCTTGCTTCCGCATACTGCAGCAGTGTGTACATTCTTTCAGTGGAGGTCTCTCTTCTATTAAAGTATGAGCTCCTCTGATGGACAGATTCTCTGCCAGAGTGATATGAGTGGTCAGGGTCCCTAGAAAGGGGCCTAGGCCTCTCCTCCACTCTGTCAGTTCTCTTAGGGAGAATTCCTCTGCCCTGTTCATACCCATGTGGGTCTGGCCCTTCAACCACAGAGTCCTAGTCATCTTGATTTTCATATTCTGACCCAGACACTGTAATTGTCCCACTCCCTGACTCAGATCTGTTAGCTCCTTGAGCCAACCTCAGATCATCTGCTGTCAGCAGATCTATCAGGCCTAGTGTGGAGGGACTCTGTCCTAGCTTGAGCTGTCTTGCAACACACATGGCATTCAAGTCAAAGAAAGTCATGTCCTTATACTGAGGCTGGGTGGGCCCACTGGCTCCATCCCTTGAAGACATTCTAGTGTTGTGCAGTGTTGTACTACCTACACTAGTTTGTGGCCTACTGATCCTAGTTTGAGCTGTAGCAAGGGTGTGCTATCCCTTCACTCACAGCTCTAAGTTCAATAGAACTTATTGATACTTAGCTTGACTTTTATATGTACCTTGAGTACCTTTAGTGGTTTTCAGTTAGTAATTCAAATAGAGATTTTCTGGTAAAACAATGGCAAGCTGGAATCCCACACGCTGCCCACCAATGTGAGAAGTTGGCCTGGCATATGTTGGTCACTAGTTATAGTGGCCACCTTGCACCAGTCCAATTTAACTCTTATGGTAGATAGATTTAAGACAACCTTTTAAAGAAAGCTATCCTAGTGGTAGCTGTGGAGAGCAGCCTTCAGGCTAAGTCTCAGAGGAATGTAAAGCAGCTTGTTTTACCTTATAATCTCTTGAATTACCAAATGAAAGCACACCACACAGGTATATATATCAAATATATATATATATATATATATATATTTATTACTAGACACACTCTACTAATCTCTTTATGAGATTAAAAGTCAGGAACATATGCAAATATCAACGTTTCACAATAAGATAAGCACAAATATAGCTGGGGCCCTAGGGGCGTACCAGACCATATACTAAAAAAGAGGTTTACGAAGGTCGACTTGCAAGGGGATAAGGCCTAGGGCCTGTAGAATCACTGGGGCTTCACTAATCCACCCAAGGCAGATAAGTAAAGGACCCACGGGAGACGCGTGCAGTGTGAGAACCCAGCCGCGGGTTCCCTATTGATTTCAATGGAGCAAGTCGCGGTTGGAATTTTAAAGTTTTAGGGTACTTCTAGAGAGTCTACAAGCAAGCCACTTACAAGGTAAGTAGTTCGAGGGCCAACACCCACAGGAGCACCAGAGTGCACAAGTTACCTCACCCAGGGAAGCCGGGTGCATAGGTGTCTTTTGGTGTTGGGTCGCGTCGTCGTTTTCAATGGAAGCCGAAGACATTTTGCTGCTTGTCAAGACTGGAGAAGTGTCCGGTGGAATCCAAGGCTGGATTCAAGATGAAGAAGACCTGAAAGCAGAAGGGACAGTGTTCACAGTCACTTGCCAGTGACCCGGGGCCTGGAAGATGGATGCCCACGGAGGTGGGTGATTTCAGGTGATCAAGGGTGTTTTGACTATTCAGCCACGAGGTCCAGGAGGCATCGACGATGACCAGGTGCTGGATTCGGAGTGTCCCACAAAGTCTGCAGCTTACTGAGGTGTTGGCGACCGGATTGGAGCCAAAAAGCCTTGGCAACAGCAAGTCTTGTGGAAAGTAAAGAAAGTCAGCGGTGCAGACCAGCAAGGTCTGAGGGACTCACCCAGCAAGGGTAAGTCAGGGCAGGCCTGGAGCAATCAGAGGAGCCCTTTGGTTTTATGAGAAAGTCTTCAGGGAACCCACAAGCTACCCAGAAAGGGATCACAAAGATGCCTTGTGAGGATTCGCTTCACAGGAGCCCACGGTCACTCGGGATGAGGTAGGCCTCTGATTTTCAAGGGAAATCCTGCTGGATCCTTGGAACATAAGTGTTCCAATGTACAAGTTTGTAGAATATCGTGACGGGGTTGAACTCGACAATAGTGCACGGTACCTGGGTATTGCTGTTCCTCATCACTCGTGGGGTCCACTTGCCTCAGCTTTGCTGGGAACTCACAATGGCCATTGAGAAGCCAGGAAATCTACTTCCGGGGCTGTAGGGACTTCAAACTCCAGTGGGAGCGGGAAAGTTTGCAACCGTTGATTCAAGTTTTTGGTGCCTGCCAAGTAGGGGAGTGACTCCTTGACTCCAAGGGAGATTCTTCAGTCTTCTAAAGGTAGTGGAATGTCAAAGAAACAGGATTCTTCTTGTAGAACGTCATCCAGGGATATCTGATTTGCAATGGCAAGGTTTCCCTATCTTCTACTAAAGGAAAGGGAGGGACTAGCTCTATGACCACTCCTATGGGAGGGTCAGGGGAGTGGGTGGTTACACCCACTTCCCTTTGTCCAGTTTCGTGCCAGAGCAGGGGCAGGTAGCACCTGAACAGGTTTGAGCTGGCATATGCACAGAGGAGCCTACTGCTCCCCAGTGCAGGACTTCAAAGCACTCTAGGAGTGCACCCACCCAGCCCCAATACACTAAATCCTGTCTGGAAGGTGGTGACACCTCCCTGTGACAGGATGCCTATTGTTGGGCCTCCTCCACTGCGAGTTTCAGTCAGCAGCAGGAGGGCAGCCCAGTGTCTGTGCTGGTGGCATCCATTTTGTGATGCCAGGGCTCTTTCAGATTTCTACTGTATTTCCACAGTAGGTACATGTCTTTCCCTCTAGAAGGGTGGGATCATACTCCCACACGAGGTACTGGTGTGGGGGTATGATTCAAAGTTGTTTGACACCAACCACGACATGTTTTGATGCAGTCATTCCAAAGTTAGCATTTACCGGTAGGTTATAATGCACTTAAGAGTATATGGTTTAACCGCATCCACAAACAGTCACAGAGAATGGACTCTGCCAGCTGCAGAGGGGCCCTGCTCATGCAGAGGCACCCCCTCACATTGTAAGCCAAGCACCCTGCCCTCAGGATTAATAGGGCCTGCCTTAGCGGTGTCTGATAGGTTTATATGTGTGTGTAAGGTGAGATATAGGAAACCTATACCTCAGTGAGGAGTGCTAACACTACCTCACCCAGGCTGCAGTAGCAGGCCTGTGGTGTCAGATTTAGTATGCTTTCCAGGGGTGGCATAATACATGCTTCAGCCCCTGGTAGGCCTGTGAAGCACCTATGCCCTTGGTACCTAAGGTACCATATACTAGGGGTTCATAAGGTACCACAGTATCCAATCACTAGTGCATCTAATATGCACTTCAAGTTGTTTAGAGAGAACAGAGATACTGGGGCCCTGATTAGCAGGGACCCAGCCAGACTATAGCCAGAAACCAGCGTTAACAACAGAAAAAAAAGTGGGGGCAACATAAGTGCAGATCCTACTCTCCTACACCCCTCAACTAGTAACCCAATTTCTATCACATTATATTTGTATTTGAAAAATACAGGATACATGATTTAGTAAAAATGACTTTGCCTCCAGTGTTGATTCATGCTGGTTTGGAGTTACTGCTGAAATGCTCTTCTTTCATGTTGAAGAAACTTTTATCTGGTTCATCTGCTCTACTCAACTTAAAAAGTCTTCATTTCCACTGGCCTGTGGCAGTTTCCTTCCTGGGCGTTTTGAGCTATCAGTCACCCTGGGCAAGTTCCCTGCATATACTACAACTCACAGGGGAGTTGAGTCAATACTCAGGTGAAATGAGAAAGGGGAGGCACGGTAGTTATGTGGTATCTATTCTTTGTTTACTACAATTTATTGGTGATTTCAGAGGGAGGGCCTCGTGCACTATTAATGGAAGGAGACTCCAGTGAGAAAAAGTCATTAAGCAGGGTTCATGGATTGGGCATGGCCAGTTTCAGGGTTCATGGATTGAGCATGGCCAGTTTGCCATGCAGGTAGGCAGAGGACTGCATTGAGAGCAGCCTGTCTATGAAACACATGTAGAGAAAGGAAAATGGAATTTGTTTGTTCTTTGCAATAGGCCATGTTTGGGACTTGGTCTCTGTCAGAAAAAAGTTGGGTCTCCCTGATTTAACTGGCATGCTGTTGATTAAACAGCAAACATTAAAGAAAACCACTAAACCAATATCATTAGAGACCACTAGGTATAACCCAGAAATATTTATTCATAAGAAAACTAAGCAATCAATACTACCTGCAACAGATGCAACCCCCTCCCTAGTGCCCTAAACACATAAAGCTAAACTACCTCTGACCTAACACATCCCAAAGACACCATGCTCAATAAACCCACCTCACATTTCTAAACACCACACAAACACCAACCTACCATACCCTTTCTCCCACTCATACCACCCACGACAGACGCACTGCCCTTCCTAAAGCACTAAAGAACAAAAAATAGAGTACCTGTTTCCCAACTCATCCCACTCACATCACCTGTAATGGACCCAACCCTTCCTAAATCAAATACCACTTCAGTTTGTCCATTTTCCTGTTAGTTATATTTGCCCCTGCTACTGCCCATTATCCTGGTAATTACTTTTGCCCCTTCTCATAGTCTCTATGCCCTCAAGGAGGCACAGAATCAAGTAGATGTAGATTGAGCTACTAAGGCTCTGGAAGGTTGGTTACTTGGTAGCAAAGTGCATGACTTTCAAGGATTGTACAATTTGATTATGAGGGAGCAGATCCTTAATAATTGTCAGAATCAGCTGTTGCACCAATACTTGGTGGACTCAGATCTGACTTCTCCACAAGAATTTGGAAAGAAGGCAGACAAGTTAGTCAAAACCAGAGTGATGCAGAAGGTACAGAACCAAGGTGGTGAACCCAAGAAGCAAGATCCTAAAAACTCTGACAAGGGTGGGGAGAAGGCTAAAGACCAGAAGTCTTCACAAGGCCCCCAACAATCTTCTTCAGGTGGGGATTCACAATCTAACAAGGGAAAAGGCCAAAAAAAACAAGGGTGCAAAATCTGTAAGCAGAAAACTCACTGGACCAGTGACTGCACCAAGTCCAAAGAAACTACTCCAGCCACCATTGCCCCTAAGGTAACTGTTACCCCTAGTACAGCTACAATTAGTGGTGGTAGTTTTCGGAATAAGGGTGTAGTAGGGTTGGCCCTGGGTTCTGAGATGGACTCTGGCCTAGTCAGAGTTCCAACTCAGGCTGTTCTAGTCTGTGATGGAGGCATGGATATGTCCTCCTGTGGGAGTCCCAGTAATCTGGGCAAATACAGACAACAGCCTTTAATAAATGGAAAAGAGGCTTTGGCATTCAGGGACACAGGGACAAGCATGTCAATAGTGGCAAAATATCTTGTGGATCCTGGGCAGATTATACTTGGTGAAATGTACCAAGTGACCAATGCTAGCAATGTCAGAACAGACCATTCACTGGCAGTTGTTAACTTCTCCTGGGGAGGGGTAACTGGCCTTAAGAAGGTTGTGGTATGTGCAGACCTACCAGTACAGTGCTTGCTTGGCAATGATCTAGAAACTTCAGCTTGGGCTGAAGTGGAGCTCAGGACACATGCAGAAATGTTAGGGATCCCTGCTCATGTCTTTGCGGTGCCTAGGTCACAAGCCAAAATGTCTAACACTGGACAGGCCCTGGATTCTGGAATAATGGACCAGATGCCTCCCAAGAGGGGGAGCAGTAGGGTTAAGGCAATGCCTTTCCCCCTGACTCGGAATGCAGATCAGTCTCCTCAAGGAGATGATCTTGAGCCTGAAGAAGGAACTGTCCCAGAGGAGCTTGAACCTGAACAGGTTTAGTTCTTAGGGACAGGGAGCCCTTCCAGATCTGATCTGAGCCAGGAACAGAAAACATGTCCCTCTCTTGAAACCCTCAGAAAGCAAGCTTCTGATGAGGCTGCTGGGAATGCTAGTGGCACCCATAACATTTATTGGGATGATGGACTCCTTTACTCAGAGAGTAGAGACCCCAAGCCTGGTGCATCCAGGAGGTTGGTTATACCTCTGAAGTTTAGGGGCTTCCTATTGACACTAGCCCATGATATTCCCCTAGCAGGACACCTGGGCCAGAACAAGACTTGGGACAGAATTGTCCCTCACTTTCACTGGCCCCACATGTCTGAAGACACTAAGGAGTTTTTTCGCTCCTGTGTGACCTGCCAAGCCAGTGGCAAGGCATGTGGAACCACAAATGCTCCCCTGATACCACTACTGTGGTGGGGGTTCTCTTTGAGAGGGTTGGGATTGACAATGTTGGTCTCATGGATCCTCAGACAGCATCTGGGCACAGGTTTATACTGGTGGTGGTGGACCATGCCACCAGGTACGCAGAAGCTATTCCCCTAAGGACCACTACAGCACCTGTGGTGGCAAGAGCTCTCTTGGGTGTATTCTCAAGAGTAGGCTTTCCTAAGGAGGTAGTATCTGCAAACTTAATTTCTAGTTACTTGACTACTATGTGGAAGGAGTGTGGAGTGAACTACAAGTTCACCACACCCTATCACCCACAATGCAATGGTTTAGTTGAAAGATTAAACAAAACCTTAAAGGGCATGATTAAAGGTCTCCCAGAGAATCTTAGGCGCAGATGGGATGTCTTTTTGCCCTGCTTTTTGTTTGCCTACTGGGAGGTGCCACAAAAGGGTTTGGTTACAGCCCTTTTGAACTTTTGTTTGGCCATCCTGTTTGGGGTCCTTTGTGTCTGGTGAAGGAGGGATGGGAGATACCTTCAGACCCCCTAAACAGGACATAGTGGACTATGTACTTGGTCTCCGCTCCAGGATGGCTGAGTATATGAAAAAGGCAACCAAAAACCCTGAGGCTAGCCTGGAATTATAAAAAGCCTGGCATGACCAAAAAGCTGTACTGACTGTTTATCAGCCAGGACAGAAAGTGTGGGTATTGGAGCCTGTGGCCCCAGCAGCCCTCCAGGATAAATGGAGTGGCCCCCATACAATTGTTGAACAAAAAGGGGAGGTCACTTACTTGGTAGACCTTGGAACCCCTAGGAGTCCCGACAGGGTACTTCATATCAACAGACTTAAACCATATCTTGATAGGGCAGACATAGGCTTGGTCATGGCTACTGATGAAGGACAGGAGGAAGAGAGTGACCCACTCCCTGACCTGCTTTCTCAGAACCCTGATGATGGGAAAGTTGATGGTGTAGCCTTGGCGAGTCAGCCTCACTGTCCAGCAACAAACTGACTGCAGAAAACTTCTCAGCCAGTTCAGACATATGTTTTCTCTGACTCCAAGTCAGACCACCTGGTGCACTCATGAAGTGGACACTGGGGACAGTCTGCTCGTGAAGAATAAGATCTACAGGCAACCTGACCATGTCAGGGACTGTATAAGTACAGAAGTCTAAAAGATGTTGGATTTGGGAGTTATTGAACCCTCAGATAGCCCTTGGGCTAGTCCAGTAGTCCTGCTACCTAAACCTCACACCAAAGATGGCAAGAGAGAGATGAGGTTTGTATGGATTACTGGGGTCTCAATGCAGTCACTAGGACTGATGCCCATCCCATCCCCAGGGCAGATGAGCTGATAGATACTTTGGCCTCAGCCAAGTTTCTAAGCACATTTGACCTGGCAGCTGTCTACTGGCAGATCAGACTAGCTGATGATGCAAAGCCAAAGACAGCATTTTCTACCCCAAGTGGGCGCTATCAATTTGTGGTAATGCCCTTTGGTTTGAAGAATGCACCTCCTACTTTCCAAAGGTTGGTGAATCAAGTCCTTAAAGGCCTGGAAGACTGTAGTGCAGCATATCTAGATGATATTGCTGTCTTTAGTTCCACCTGGGAGGATCACCTGAGGAATGTTTTGGAGGCCCTGCAAACATCAGGCCTAACTATCAAGGCTACTAAGTGCCAGATAGGGCAGAGTCAGGTTGTGTACCTGGGCCACCTTGTAGGTGGAGGCCAGGTTCAACCATTGCAGAGCAAAATCCAGACCATAGTGGATTGGGTTGCTCCCACTACCCAGACTCAGGTGAGAGCCTTCTTAGGCCTGACTGGGTACTATAGAAGATTTGTCAAGGGGTATGGATCAATAGTGACAGCCCTGAATGACTTAACCTCTAAGAAAATGCCCAAAAAGGTTCAGTGGACAGTTAGCTGTCAAAAGGCATTTGATGACCTGAAGTAGGCCATGTGCACTGCTCCCATTCTGCAAAGTCCTGACTACTCTAAAAAGTTTATTGTCCAAACAGATGCATCTGAGTTGGGGGTAGGGGCTGTACTGTCACATTTGAATGATGAAGGTCAGGATCAACCAGTGGCTTTCATAAGCAGAAGGTTGACCCCCAGAGAGAAACGTTGGTTAGACATTGAGAGGGAGGTCTTTGGTGTGGTTTGGGCTCTGAAGAACGTGAGGCCATACTTGTTTGGTTCTCACTTCATTGTTCAGACAGACCATAAGCTCTTCATATGGCTAAAACAGATGAAGGGAGAAAACCCCAAACTTCTCAGGTGGTCCATTTCCCTACAGGGGACGGACTATACAGTGGAACACAGACCTGGGAGTAACCATACCAATGCACATGGACTCTCCAGATATTTCCACTTAGAACATGAAGACTCAACTGGTCAAGGTCAGTTTAATGTCCCTGCGTTTGGGAGGGGGGGGGGGTGTAGGAGAGTAGGATCTGCTTCACATGTTTACCCCCACTTTTTGCTGCTGTTTCACTGTTTTCCGACTTTAGTCCGGCTGGGCCCCAGCCTAGCTGCTTCCTCTCTAAATTGATTGCCTGTACTTTAGGTACACCACAGATTGGATACTGAGGTACCCTTGTGAGTCCCTAGTATATGGTACACTATGTAACCAGGGCATAGGTACCCCAGAGGCCTACCAGGGGCTGAAGCAAGTATTATGCTATCCCTGGAAAGCCACCCAAAATGACACCACACGTCTGCTACTGCAGCCTGGGTAAGTTGGTGCTGCACCCCTTACTGAGGTATAGGTTCACTGTACCTCACCTGCCACTGCACATACAAACCTATCAGTCACTCCTATGGCAGGCCTTAACAATCCTGAAGGCAGATTGCTTATATGTGAGAGGGTGCCCAGGCATGAGCTGAGCCCCTCTGCCGCCTTCGGAATCTCTTCTCCGGGGTTGTCAGTGGTGCAGCCTGACCATATACTCTTAAGTGCATTATAACCCAACGGTAAATGCTAACTTTGGACTGGCTGCACGAAAACATGTCGTGTTTTGTGTCAAACACCTTGGAATCATACCCCCACACCAGTAACTGCTGTGGTAGTATGGTCCCACCCTTCTAGAGGGAAAGACATGGCAGTACTGGTATACCCGGTAGAAACTTAACAGAGCCCTGGCATCACAAAATGGATGCTACAGCCACAGACACGGGTCTGGCCTCCTGCTGCTGACCGAAACTCCAGCAGGGGAGGCCTGGACAATAGGTTTCCTATCACAGGGAGGTGTAACCACCTCCCAGACAGGCTTATTTGTATTGGGGCTGGGTGAGAACACTCTCTGAGTGCTTTGAAGTCCTGCACTGGGGGCACATTTGGTGTCCCTGTGCATAGTCCAGCTCACACTGGATCAGGGGCTTCCAGCCCCTGCTCTGGTGCAAAACTGGACAAAGGAAATGGGTGTAGCCACCCCTCTTTCCAAACCCTCCCATAGGTGGGTCCCCAGAGCTAGTCCAACACCTTCCTTAGGTATAAGTAAGGAACCTCTGTAACCAGAACTTTAGATATCCCTGGATAAAACTCTGAAGCTGAACCCTGGACCTTCGACGCTCTGCTCAAGACTAGGGGACTGAAGAAATCTCCCTTGGGGTCAAGGAGAGACTCCCCTGCTTGGCAGGCACCAACAAAGCATTTTGCCTGTCTGCATCTCCGAAGCTCCCGCCAGACTCCAAAGTATTTGCAGCCCAGGAAGAAGATTTCCAGACATCACAGAGGCTGACCTGAGTCCCCAGCAAAGCTAAGTCCCGCAGCCGTCTTGAGTAATGTGGATCCAGAATTCCTGGTCACTGTGCACTTTTGCAAGTGCATTCACTTCTCGACATCTCCTGAAGTCATGCTTAGGCTGACTTGTAGCTACTACCTCAAGCACAGAATCCACCAAAGAATGTTGGCCTAGTCACCCTGAGTGACCCGTAGGCCTCCATTTTGTATTTTGTCTTGAGGTCCCTTCGCGATCCCTGGTCCGGCAACTGGTTGGTCCCTGAGGGGGTAACTTTGAATTTCCTTGGGCTTCCCTGATTGCTCCAGATGTGCCCTGACTCCCTACCAGGTGGTGAGTCCCACAGACCTTGCTGGTTTGCACTGAAGCACCTTTCTTGTTTCTGCGTGGGTTGCTGTTGCCAAGTCTTGTTGTGTCCAATCTGGGTACCGATACTGCAGCACTCGACATCCTTTGTGGGACAGCTCAAATCCAGCTCCTGGTTGTCCTCGATGCCTCCTGGTCCTTTTGGATGAAGAGTCAAGCTTCACCTTCTTCACCAGAAATCACCCGACATCGGTGGGCATCTGCATAGCTCCTTCCTGGTCACTGGCTAGTGACCCAGACTCTGTCCCCTCTGCTTTTAGGTTCTTCTCATCTTCAATCGAGGCTTGGATCTCTTCGGACACTTCGCATCTTCTCGGCAGCAGCACTTCTTTGCCAGCTCCCATTGAAATCGAAGACGTGACCCGACACCATTTGACACCTATGCACCCGGCTTCCCTGGGTGAGGTAACATGAGTACTCCAGTGCTCCCATGGGTGTTGACCCTAGAACTTCCTAAGTCCCAAAGGGTTTGGTCCTGACTCAATTCTAAGTGTCCCTAATCTTTAAAAGTCTAACCGCGACTTTCCCCATAGAAGCTAACAGGAGCTTACGGCTGTGTTCTCACACTGCACTCGGCCCCCGTGGGTCCCCTGTGTCACTACCTTGGGTGGTTCCTTGGGGTCCCAGCGATTCTACAGGCTGTAGCCTTGTGTCTAGTTTAGTCGTGGCTCTGATACCACTATTTTAGTATATGGTTTGGCTCGCCCCTAGGGCCTGACGTGGACTTGTGCTTATTACTGTCCTATTTGAAGAGTAACTTATGTTTTTTGACATCGAGCCTCATAAAGAATATAGGAGGGTGTGTTCAGAAATAAATACATATATTTTATACATATACCTGGTGTGGTTGTCTTTCATTTAGGCACTCAAGAGATGATAGACTGGTAAAACAAACTGCTTTACATTCCTTTAAGCTCTCCATAGCTACCACTAGGATAGCTTTCAATAAAGGTTGTCTTTACCCTATAAACAATAAGGGGTTGTTTGGACTGCTACAGGGTGCCCACTATAATTAGTGGACAGCATATACCAGGCCAACTTATCACAATTAGGTTTGCAGAAAGAGGGAAGAGGGGTGCAGAAAGTAGCAAGGGGGATCTGAAAGAAGCAAGAGAGGTGCAGAAATAAGCAAGAGAAGTGCAGAAAGAAGCATCAGAGGTACAGAAAGACAGATAAGGGACAGAGAAAGAGGCAAGTGAAGCGCAGAAAGAAGCAACAGAGATTAAAATAGGGGAGGAGGGGTGAAGGAAGAGGCAATCGGGGTGCAGAAAGAGGCAAGAGAGGTACAGAAATAAACAAAAATGGGCAGGAGGAAGCAACAGAGGTAAAGAAAGCTGCAAGAGAATTGCAGAAAGAGGAACGAGGGGTGCCAAAAGAGGCACAAGGGATGCAGAAAGAAGGAAGAGAGGTGCAGAAAGAAGCAAGATATGTTCATAAAGAAGCAACTGAGACGCAGAAAGGGGAAAGTGGGGTGGAGAAAGAAACAAGAGCGATACAGAAAGAAGCAAGAGAGTTGCAGAACGAAACACAAGAGGTGCAGAAAGACGGAACAGAAGTGGAGAAAGAGGTAAGACGGGTGTAGAAAGAAGGAAGAGAGGTGCAGGAAGAAGGTACTGAGGTGCAGAAAGAGGGAATAGGGGTGCAGAAAGAGGCAAGGTGGTGCAGAAAGAAGCAAGAGAGGTGCAGAAATAAGCAAGGGAAGTACAGAAAGAAGAAGCAGAGGTACAGAAAGACGGATGAGGGGCAGAGAAAGAGACAAGTTCAGAAAGATGCAACAGAGATGAAAACCAGGGAAGAGGGGTGGAGAACGAGGCAAGCGGGGTGCAGAAAGAAGCAAGAGAGGTGCAGAAAGAAAAAAAAATGAATAAAGAAGAAACAGATGTGAAGAAAGCGGAAAGAGGAGTGCAGAAAGAGGGAGGGGGTGCCGAAATAGGCACGAGGGGTGCAGAAAGAAGCAAGAGAGGTGCAGAAATAAGCAACAGAAGTGCATAAAGAAGCAACAGAGATGCAGAAAGGGGGAAGTGGCGTAGAGAAAGAAAGAAGAGCGATACAGAAAGAAGCAGTAAAGGTGCAGAAAGAAACAAAAGAAGTACAGTAAGAAAGAAAAGAGGTACAGAAAGAGACAAGAGGGATGCAGAAATAGGGAAGAGGAGTTTAGAAAGAAGCACGGGTGGTGCATAAAGAAGGAAGAGAGGGATAGAAAGAAGCAAAATGAGTTCAGAAAGAAGAAACATAGGTGCAGAAAGAGACAGGAGGGGTGCAAAAAAATGGAAGAGGAGTGCAGAAAGTGGCACAAGGTGTGAAGTAAGAAGCAAGAGAGGTGAGAAAGAAGCAAGAGGAGTGCAGAAAGAGGGATACAAAAAGAAGGAACAGAGTTGCAGAAAGAGGCAAGAAGGGTACAGAAAGTCGGAAGATGGGTGCAGAAAGAGACAAGGGGGTACAGAAAGAAGCAAGAGAGGTGCAGAAATAAGCAAGAGAAGTGCAGAAAGTAGGAACAGAAGTGGAGAAAGAGGTAAGAGGGGTGAGGGAAGAGGGGTGCAGAAAGAGGGAAGGGGTAGAGAAAGAAGCACGAGAGGTGTAGAAAGAAACAAAAGAAGTGCAGACAGAAAGAACCGAGGTGCAGAAAGATGCAAGAGGGGTGCAGAAATAGAGAAGAGGGGTTTAGAAAGAAGCACAAGTGGTGCATAAAGAAGCAAGAGAGGTGTAGAAAGAAGCAAGATGAGTGCAGAAAGAAGAAACAACGTTGCATAAAGAGGCAAGAGAGGTTAAAAAAGACAGAAGAGGAGTGCAGAAAGAGGCACAAGGTGTGAAGTAAGAAGCAAGTCAGGAGTAGAAAGAAGCAAGAGGAGTACACAAAGAAGAAACATAGGTGCAAAAAGAGGCAAGAGGTGTACAAAAAGAAGGAACAGGGGTGTAGAAAGAGGCATTAGGCGTGCAGAAAGAGGGGTGCAGAAAGAAGCAAGGGGGTGCAGAAAGATGCAAGAGAGGTGCAGAAATAAGCAAGAGAAGTGCAGAAAGAAGCAGCAAAGGTACAGAAAGACAGATAAGGGACTGAGAAAGAGGCAAGAAAAGTGCAGAAAGAACCAACAGAGATTAAAACAGGGGAGTGGTGTGGAGAACGAGGCAAGAGGGGTGCAGAAAGAAGCAAGAGAGGTGCAGAAAGAAACAAAAAAAAGTGCGAAAAGAAGAAACAGAGGTGAAGAAAGTGGCAAGAGGAGTGCAGAAAGAGGGTAGGGGTGCCGAAAGAGGCACGAGGGGTGCAGAAAGAAGCAAGAAAGGTGCATAAAGAAGCAACAGAGATGCAGATATGGAGAAGTGGGGTGGAGAAAGAAACAAGAGCGATACAGAAAGAAGCAGCAGAGGTGCAGAAAGAAACAAAAGATGTGCAGAAAGAAGGAACAGAAGTGGAGAAAGAGGCAAGAGGGGTGTGGGAAGAGGAGTGCAGAAAGAGGGAAGGGGTGGATAAAGAAGCAAGAGAGGTGCAGAAAGAAACAAAAGAAGTGCAGAAAGAAAGAAACGAGGTACAGAGAGAGGCAAGAGGGGTGCAGAAATAGGGAAGAGGAGTTTGGAAAGATGCATGAGTGGTGCATAAAGAAGCGAGAGAGGTATAGAAAGAAGCAAAAGGAGTTCAGTAAGAAGAAACTGGTGCAGAAAGAGGCATGGGGGTACAAAACGATGGAAGAGGAGTGCAGAAAGAGGCACACAAAGTGAAGTAAGAAGCAATAGAGGTGTAGAAAGAAGCAAGCGGAGTGCAGAAAGAGGGGTGCAAAAAGAAGGAACAGAGGTGGACAAAGAGGCAAGAGGGGTGCAGGAATAGGGAAGAGGGGTGCAGAAAGAGGGAAGGGGTGGAGAAAGAAGCAAGAGGGGTACAGAAAGAAACAAAAGAAGTGCAGAAAGAAAGAACAGAGGTGCATAAAGAGGCAAGAGGGGTGCAGAAATAGGGAAGAGGGGTTTAGAAAGAAGCAAGAGTGGTGCATAAAGAAGCAAGAGAGGTGTAGAAAAAAGCAATATGATTGCAGAAAGAAGAACCAGAGGTGCATAAAGTGGCAAGAGGGATGCAAATAGAAGAGGAGTGCAGAAAGAGGCACAAGGTGTGAAGTAAGAAGCAAGACAGGTGTAGAAAGAAGCAAGAGGAGTACACAAAGAAGAAACAGAGGTCCAAAAAGAGGCAAGAGGTGTACAAAAAGAAGGAACAGAGCTGCAGAAAGAAGCATTAGGTGTGCAGAAAGAGGGAAGAGTGGTGCAGAAAGAAGCAAGGGGGTGCAGAAAGATTCAAGATAGGTGCAGAAATAAGCAAGAGAAGTACAGAAAGAAGCAGCAGAGGTACAGAAATATGGATGAGGGGCAGAGAAAGAGGCAAGTGAAGTGCAGAAAGAAGCAACAGAGATGAAAACCAGGGAAGAGGGGTGGAGAACGAGGCAAGCAGGGTGCAGAAAGAAGCAAGAAAGGTGCAGAAAGAAACAAAAAAAGTGCAAAACGAATAAACAGAAGAGAAGAAAACGGCAAGGGAAGTGCAGAAAAAGGGACGGAGTGCTGCAAGAGGCACAAGGGGTGCAGAAAGAAGCAAGGGAGGTGCAAAAAGAAGCAAGAGAAGTGCATAAAGAAGCAACAGAGACGCAGAAAGGGGGAAGAGGGGTGGAGAAAGAAACAAGAGCGATACAGAGAGACGCAGCAGGGGTGCAGAAAGAAACAAAAGCTGTGCAGCAAGAAGGAAAATAAGTGGAGAAAGAAGCAAGAGGGGTCCAAAAAGAGGGAAGGGGTGCAGAAAGAGGGAAGGGGTGGAGAAAGAAGCAAGAGAGGTGCAGAAAAAAAACAAAAGAAGTGCAGAAAGAAAGAAAAGAGGTACAGAAAGAGGCAAGAGGGATGCAGAAATAGGAAGAGGAGTTTAGAAAGAAGCATGAGTGGTGCATAAAGAAGCAAGAGAGGTATAGAAAGAAGCAAAAGGAGTTCAGAAAGAAGAAACATAGGTGCAGAAAGAGGCAGGAGTGGTGCAAAAATATGGAAGAGGAGTGCAGAAAGAGGCACACGGTGTGAAGTAAGAAGCAAGAGAGCTGTAGAAAGAAGATAGAGGAGTACAGATAGACGAAACAGAGGTGCAGAAAGAGGGGTACAAAAAGAAAGAACAGAGGTGCAGAAAGAGGCAAGAGGGGGACAGAAAGATGGAAGATGGGTACAGAAAAGCCAGGGGGTGCAGAAAGAAGCAGAAATATGCAAGAGAACTCCAGAAAGAAGGAGCATAAGTGGAGAAAGAGGTGAGGGGTGTAGAAAGAGGGAAGAGGGGTGTAGAAAGAGGGAAGGGGTGGAGAAAGAAGCAAGAGAGGTGCAGAAAGAAACAAAAGAAGTACAGATAGAAAGAACAGAGCTGCAGAAAGAGGCGAGAAGGGTACAGAAATAGGGAAGAGGGGTTTAGAAAGAAGTATGAGTGGTGGATAAAGAAGCAAGAGAGGTGTGAAAAGAAGCAAGATGAATGCAGAAAGAAGAAACAGAGGTGCAGAAAGAGGCAAGAGGGGTGCAAAAAGATGGAAGAGGAGTGCAGAAAGAGCCACAATGTGTGAATTAAGAAGCAAGAGAGGTGTAGAAAGAAGCAAGAGGAGTGCAGAAAGAAGAAACCGAGGTGCAGAAAGAGGCAAGAGGGGTACAAAAAAGGAACAGAGGTGCAGAAAGAGGCATTAGGTGTGCAGAAAAAGGGAAGAGTGGTGCAGAAAGAAGCATGGGCATGCAGAAAGAAGCAGCAGAGGAACAGAAAGACAGATGAGTGACAGAGAAAGAGGCAAGCAAAGTGCAGAAAGAAGCAAGAGAGATTAAAACGGGAGGAGGGGTGGAGGAAGAGGCAAGCAGGGTGCAGAAATAAGCAAGAAAGGTACAGAAAGAAACAAAAAAGTGCAGGAGTGTAGGAGATTAGGATCTGCTTCACATGGGTACCCCCACTTTTAACTCGTGTTTCACTGTTTTTCGACCTTAGTCTGGTTGTGGCCCTGCTAATCAGGACCCCAGCCTAGCTGCTTCCTCTCTATAATGGTTTCCATGTACATTAGGTACATCACAATTGGATTCTGGAGGACCTTATAAGTCCCTAGTATATGGTATACTATGTACCCAGGGCATAGGTACCTCAGATGCCTACCAGTGGCTGAAGCATGTATTATGCCACCCCTGGGAAGCACTCCAAAATGACACCACAGGTCTGCTACTGCAGCCTGGGTAAGGTGGTGCATGCACCCCTTACTGTGGTATAGGCTACCTATAGCACTACCATTGCACACACATATAAAACCTATAAGTCACTCCTATGGTAGGCCTTAACAATCCTGAAGGCAGAGTGCTTGGTTTTTATGTGAGAGGGTATCCCTGCATGAGCAGAGCCCCTCTGCAGCGTTCAGAGTACCTCCTCTGATGCTTTTGTGGTGCAGCCTGACCATATACTCTTAAGTGCATTATAACCTCGCGGTAAATACTAAGTTTGGACTAGCTGCACGGAAATATGTCATGTTTGGTGTCAAACACTCTGGAATACTAACCCCCCGCCAGTTCTGACAGCGGGGGAAGCATTCCACCCTTCTAGAGGGAGAGACATGTACCCACTGGTCTAACCGGTAAAGACTTTCTAGAGCCCTGACATCACAAAATGGATGCCACTGCCACAGACACGGGTCTGGCCTCCTGTTGCTGGCCGAAACTCTGGCAGGGGAGGCCTGGACAATAGGTTTCCTGTCACAGGGAGGTGTAACCACCTCCCCAGACAGGCAGATGTGTATTGGGGCTGGACGGGAGCACTCTCTGGTGCTTTGAAGTCCTGCACTCGGGGCACACATGGTGTCCCTGTGCATAGTCCAGTTCGAACCGGTTGCAGGGGCTACCTGCCCCAGCTCTGGCATGAAACTGGACAAAGGAAATGGGTGCAACCTCCCCTCTTTCCAAACCCTCCCATATGTGGGTCCCCAGAGTATATCCAACCCCCTATCTTAGTATAAGTATATGAACCCAGTCCTTGAGACTTTAGATTACCCTGGACGAAACTCTGCAACATATATCCTGGAACTTCAACTTTCTATTTCGACTAGAAGACTGAAGAAATCTCCCTAGTGGTCAAGGAGTGACTCCCCTGCTTGGCAGGCACCAAAGAAGCAACTCTGAAGCTCCCGCCGGACGCCGAAGTCTTTGCATCACCAGTGGTGGATTTCCAGTCTTCCCCCAGGCTACCCTGAGTCCACAGTAAAGCTGAGGCCTGTGGCTATTGTGGGTGATGTGGAACCGTGACCCCTGGACACTGTGAACTTTTGCCGGTACATCATCTTCCTGGTCTTCCTTGAAGTTGTGCTTTGGGCTCCAAGTAGCCCTAGCCTTGTGCACCGACTGCACCAAAGATCTCTGGCCTCCACTCCACGAGTGATCCATGGGCCAGCTTCCAGTGCGATTGCTCAAGGCTCCTTCGGGATCCCTAGCCTATTGGCTAGTGGGTCCCCACGAAGGCATCTCCTTTTCTGCTTGGACTTTCCTGGTTGCTCCAGACGTGCCCTGACTTACCCTTGCTGGGTGAGTCCCTCAGACCTTGCTGGTCTACACCGACATATTTCTTCTATTTCCATTTGACCTGCCGTTGACAAGGCTTGTTGGGTTCATTCTGGTCGTCGATACCACAGCACTCGACAGACTTTCTGGGACAGATCGAATCCAGCTCCTGGTTGTCGTCAACGCCTCCTGGACCTCGTGGCTGAAGAGTCAAGACACCCGTCAACTCACCTGAAGCACCCGACATCTGTGGGCATTGGACTATCGTGCCCCTGGTCACTGGTAAGTGACCCAGACTCTGTCCCCTCTGCTTTCAGGTTCCTTCCATCCTCGATCCAGGCTTGGATCTCTTCAGACACTTCTCCACTTCATGGCAGCAGCACTTCTTTGCCAGCTTCTATTGAAGACGGCGCCGCAGCCCGACACCAAAAGACACCTATGCACCGGCTTCCCTGGGTGAGGTAACACAAGTACTCCAGTGCTCCCGTGGGTGTTGGCCCTAGACACCTCTAAGTCCAAAAGGGTTTGCTTGTAGTCATCATCTAAGTGTCCTTAACTTGTAATTTTCCAACCGCGAATTTCCCCATAGAAGTTAACGGCGTTTCGCGCCTGTGATCTAACACTGCACGTGTCCCCCGTGGGTCCCCTACATCACTACGTTGGGTGGTTCCTTGGGGCCCAAACACTTCTAAAGGCTCTAGGCCTTGTTTCTAGTTCAGTCGTGGTTCTTATACTACTTTATTGGTATATGGTTTGGTACGCCCCTAGGGCCCAAACGTGTATTTGTGCGTTTACTGTTAAATACTGACATGTAACTTAAGTACTTCAAACTCCAGCCTCAGAGAGAGACTAGAGGGGTGTGTTTTATCTTAACTACATATATTTTGAATATATACCTGGTGTGGTTGTCCTTCCTTTTGGTCAGTCAAGAGATTATAGACTGGTAAAACAAGCTGCTTTACATTCCTTCAAGACTTAGCCTGAAGGCTGCGCTCCATAGCTACCACTAGGTTATCTTTCAATAAAGGTTGTTGTGAGAAGTTGGCCTGGCATATGCTGGTCACTAGTTAAAGTGACCAGCTTCCACCAGTCCAATTCGACTCTTATGGTAGACAGGTTTAAGACAACCTTTTAAAGAAAGCTATCCTAGTGGTAGCTGTGGAGAGCAGCCTTCAGGCTAAGTCTCTGAGGAATGTAAAGCAGCTTGTTTTACCTTATAATCTCTTGAATCACTAAATGAAAGGACACCACATAGGTATATATATAAAATATATATGTATTTATTTCTAGACACACTCTACTAATCTCTTTATGAGATTAGAAGTCAGGAACATATGCACAAATCAATGTTTCACAACAAATTAAGCACTAATATGGCTGGGGCCCTAGGGGCGTACCAGATCATATACTAAAAAAGAGGTATAAGAAGAACGACTTGAGAAGGGAGAAGGCCTAAGGTCTCCAGAAGCGCTGGGGCCTCACTAATCTACCCAAGGCAGGTAAGTAAAGGGCCCACGGGAGACGCATGCAGTGTGAGAACATAGCCGCAGATCCCAATAGACTTCAATGGAGCAGGTTGAGGTTGGAATTTTAAAGTTTTAGGGTACTTCGGGAGAGTCTACAAGCAAGTCACTTACGAGTTACTTCACCCAGGGAAGCCGGGTGCATAGGTGTCTTTTGGTGTCGGGTCGCAGCGTCGTTTTCAATGGGAGCCAAAGAAGACTTGCTGCTTGTGAAGACAGAATCGAAGGAGGGATTCTGAAGAAAGAAGACCTGAAAGCAGAGGAGACAGTGTTCAAAGTCACTTGCCAGTGACCCGGGCCCAGGAAGATGGATGCCCACAGTTGTCGGGTGATTTCAGGTGATCATGGGTGTCATCAGCCACGAGGTCCAGGAGGCATCGATGATGACCAAGATCTGGATTCGGAATGTCCCACAAAGTCTGCAGCTTACTAAGGTGTCGGCAACCAGATTGGAGCCAACAAGCCTTGGCAACAGCAAGTCTTGTGGAATGAGAAGAAAGTCAGCGGTGCAGACCAGCAAAGTCTGAGGGACTCACCCAGCAAGGGTAAGTCAGGGCAGGCCTGGAGCAACCACGGGAGCCCTTTGGTTCAATAGAAAAGTCTTCAGAGGACCCACAAGCCAGCCAGCAAGGGATCGCAAAGATGCCTCAGGAGGATTCACTTCACAGGAGCCCACGGTCACTCGGTATGAGGTAGGCCTCTTACCTTCAAGGGAAATGCTGCTGGAGGCTTGGAACATACGTGGTCTAATGCACAAGTTCATAGAACATCGTGAAGGGATTGCACTCGAAAATAGTGCACGTACCCAGGTATTGGTGTTCCTCGTCACTCATGGGGTCCACTTGCCTCAACTCTGCTGGGGACTGATGATGGCCTTCGACAAGTCAGGAAATCTACTTCTGGGGCTGCAGGGACTTCAGACTCTGGCGGGAGCGGGAAAGTTTGCGACCAATGATTCAAGGTTTTGGTGCCTGCCAAGCAGGGGAGTCACTCCTTGACTCCATGGGAGATTCTTCAGTCTTCCAAAGGTAGTGGAATGTCGAAGGTCCAGGATTCTTCTTGTTGGCAGTTGTCCAGGGATATCTAGTTTGCAAGGGTTCCCTACCTTATACTAAAGGAAAGGGAGGGACTAGCTCTATGATCACTCCTATGGGAGGGTCAGGGGAGTGGGTGGTTACACACACTTCCCTTTGTCCAGTTTCACACTAGAGCAGGGGCAGGTAGCCCCTGAACCAGTTTGAGCTGGCATATGCACAGATGAGCCTACTGTTCCCCTAGTGCAGGACTTCAAAGCACTCTAGGAGGGCACCCACCCATCCCCAATACACTAAATCCTGTCTGGAAGGTGGTGACACCTCCCTGTGACAGAGTGCCTATTGTTGGGCCTGCTCCACTGCGTGTTTTGGCCAGCAGCAGGAGAGCAGCCCAGTGTCTGTGCTGGTGGCATCCATTTTGTGATGCCAGGGCTCTTTCAGGATTCTACCGTGTTTCCACAGTAGGTACATGTCTACCCCTCTAGAAGGATGGGATCATACTCCCACACCAGTTACTGGTGTGGGGGTATGATTCCAAAGCGCTTCACACCAAACATGACATGTTTTGATGCAGCCATCCAAGAGTTAGCATTTACTGCGAGGTTATAATGCACTTAAGAGTATATGGTTTAACCGCATCCACAAACAGCCACAGAGAATAGACTCTGAGGGCTGCAGAGGTGCCCTGCTCAGGCAGTGGCACCCCCTCACATGTAAACCAAGCACCCTGCCCTCAGGATTGATAGGGCTTGCCTTAGGGGTGACTGATAGGCTTATGTGTGTGTGTAAGGTGAGATATAGGGAACCTATACCTCAGTGAGGAGTGCTAACACCACCTCACCCAGGCTGCAGTAGCAGGCCTGTGGTGTTAGATTTAGTCTGCTTCCCAGGGGTGGCATAATACATGCTTCAACCCCTGGTAGGCCAGTGAAGTACCTATGTCCTTGATACCTAAGGTACCATATACTTGGGGCTCATAAGGTACCACAGTATCTAATCAAGTCATCTAATATGCACTCCAAGTTGTTTAGAGAGAACAGAGAGACTGGGGCCTTGATTAGCAGGGACCCAGCCAGACAATAGCCAGAAACCAGGGTTAACATCAGAAAAAATGTGGGGGCAACATAAGTGCAGATCCTACTCTCCTACAGTTGTCTTTAACCTATCACCATAAGGGGTTGTTTGGACTGGTACAGGGCGCCCACTTTAATTAGTGGACAGCATATATGAGGCCAACATCTCACAAGGAGGAAGCAACAGAGGTAAAGAAAGCTGCAAGAGAATTGCAGAAAATAGAACAAGGGGTACCGAAAGAGGCACAAGGGGTACAGAAAGAAGGAAGAGAGGTGCAAAAAGAAGTAAGAGATGTCCATAAAGAAGCAACTGAGAAGCAGAAAGGGGGAAGTGAGGTGGAGAAAGAAACAAGAGTGATACAGAAAGAAGCAAGAGAGTTGCATAAAGAAGTGCAGAAAGAAGGAACAGAAGTGGAGAAAGAGGAAAGAGGGGTGCAGAAAGAAGGAAGAGAGGTGCAAATTGAGGGAAGAGGATTGGATAAAAAAGCAATAGAGGTGCAGGAAGAAGGTACTGAGGTGCAGAAAGAGGGAATAGGGGTGCAGAAAGAGGCAAGGTGGTGCAGAAAGAAGCAAGAGAGGTACAGAAATAAGCAAGAGAAGTACAGAAAGAAGCAGCAGAGGTACAGAAAGACCGATGAGGGACAGAAAGAGGCAAGCGAAGTGCAGAAAGAAGCAACAGAGATGAAAACCAGCGAAGAGGGGTGGAGAACGAGGCAAGTGAGGTGCAGAAAGAAGCAAGTGAGGTGCAGAAAGAAACGAAAAATAGCAAAAAGAAGAAACAGAGATGAAGAAAGCGGCAAGAGGAGTGCAGAAAGAGGGACGGGATGCCGAAAGAGGCACGAGGGGTACCTGAAGAAGCAAGAGAGGTGCAGAAAGAAGCAAGAGAAGTGCATAAAGTAGCAACAAAGATGCAGAAAGGGGGAAGTGGAGTGGAGAAAGAAACAAGAGCAATACACAAAAAAGCAGCAGAGGTGGAGAAAGAAACAAAAGATGTACAGAAAGAAGGAACAGAAGTGGAGCAATAGGGGTGCGGGAAGAGGGCTGCAGAAAGAGGGAAGGGGTGGAGAAAGAAGCACGAGAGGTGCAGAAAGAAACAAAAGAATTACAGAAAGAAAGAACAGAGGTACAGAAAGAGGCAAGAGGGATCCAAAAATAGGGAAGAGGAGTTTTGAAAGAAGCATGAGTGGTGCACAAAGAAGCGTGAGAGATATAGAAAGAAGCAAAAGGAGTTCAGAAAGAAGAAACAGAGGTGCAGAAAGAGGCATTAGGGGTGTAAAAAGATGGAAGAGGAGTGCAGTAAGAGGCACAAGGTGTGAAGTAAGAAGCAAGAGAGGTATAGAAAGAAGCAAGAGGAGAGTGCAAAAAGAAGAAACAGAGTTGCAGAAAGAGGCATTAGGGATACTGTAAGAGGGAAGAGGGGTGCAGAAAGAGGCAAGGGGTGCAGAAAGAAGCAAGAGAGGTGCATAAATAAGCAAGAAAAGTGCAGAAAGAAGCAGCAGAGGTACAGAAAGAAGATGGATGAGTGACAGATAAAGAGGCAAGCGAAGTGCAGAAAGAAGCAATGGTGATGAAAACAGGGGAAGAGGGGTGGAGAAAGAGGCAAGACGGGTGCAGAAGGAAGCAAGAGAGGTACAGAAAGAAACAAAAAAGTGCAGAAGGAAGCAACAGAGGTGAAGAAAGCAGCAAGAGGAGTGCAGAAAGAGGGACGAGGGGTGAAGAAAGAGGCACGAGGGGTACAGAAAGAGGGAAGAGAGGTGCAAATTGTGGGAAGAGGGGTGGAGAAAGAAGCAAGCGATGCGCAGAAAGAAACAAACAAAGTGCAGAAAGAAAGTACTGAGGTGAAGAAAGAGGCAAGAGGGGTGCAGAAAAAGGAAAGATGGTTGTAGAAAGAAGCATGAGTGGTGCGGAAAGAAGCAAGAAAAGTGTAGAAAGAAGCAAAAGGAGTGCAGAAAGAAGCAACAGTGGTGCAGAAAGAGGCAAGAGGGGTGTAAAAAGACAGAAGAGGTGTGCAGAAAGAGGGACAAGGGGTGAGAGATGTGCAGAAAAAACCAAAAGAAGTACAGAAAGAAGGAACATAGGTGCAGAAAGAGGCAAGGGGGTACAGAAAGAGGGGAGATGAGTGCAGAAAGAGGCAAGGGGGTGCAGAAAGAAGCAAGAGAGGTGCAGAAATAATCAAGAGAAGTGCAGAAAGAAGCAGCAGAGGTACTGAAAGACAGAAGAGGGGGAGAGACAGGCAAGCTTAATGTAGAAAGAAGCAACAGAGATAAAAAAGGGGGAAGAGGGGTGGAAAAAGAGGCAAGAGGGGTACATAAAGAAGCAAGAGAGGTGCAGAAAGAAACAAAAGAAGTGTAGAAAGAAGGAACAGAGGTGAAGAAAGCGGCAAGAGGAGAACAGAACAAGGGATGAGGGGTGCAGAAAGAGGCACAAGGGGTGAAGAAAGAAGCAAGAGAGGTGCAGAAAAAAGCAAAAGAAATGCAGAAAAAAGCAACAAAGATGCAGAAAGGTGTAAGTGGGGTGGAGAAAAAAACAAGAGGGATATAGAAAGAAGAGAGAGAGTTTCAGAAAGAAACAAATGTATTTCAGAAAGAAGGAACATGGGTGCAGAAAAGGGCAAGAGAGGTGCAGAAAGAGTGAAGAGGGACGCAGAAAGATGCACAAGGGTTACAGAAAGAAGGAACAGAAGTGCAGAAAGAAGCAACAGAAGTGCAGAAAGAAGCAGCAGAGGTGCAGAAAGAGGGATGAGGAGTGGAGAAAGAGGCAAGAGAAAAGCAGAAAAAAGCAAGAGAGATGCAAAAAGGGGGCCGGAGGTGTGCTGAGAGAAGCAAGAGAGGTGCAGAAAGAAACAATAGAAGTGCAGACAAAAAGGAACAGTGGTGCAGAAAGAGGCCAGAGGGGTGCAGAAAGAGGGAAACGTAGTGCAGAAAGAAGCACAAGTGGTACAGAGAGAGGAAGAGAGTTATCGAAAGAAGCAAGAGGAGTGCGGAAACAAGCAACAGAGGTGCAGAAAGAGGCAAGAGGGATGCAAAAAGAGGAAAGAGGGGTGGAGAAAGAGGCAAAGGGTGCCAAAAGAAAAAAGAGAGCTGCAGAAAGAAACAAAAGAAGTGCAGAAAGAAGAAACAGAGGTGCAGGAAGTGGCTAGAGGGGTATAAAAAGAGGGAAGAGGGGTGCAGAAAGAGGCAAGAGGGGTGCAGGAAGATTGGTTTGGAAGAGGCACGAGGGGTGCAGAAAGAAGCAACAGAGGTACAGAAAGAAGCAACAGAGATGCAGAAAGGTGGAAGAAGGGTGGAGAAAGCGGCAAGAGGGGTGCAGAAAAAAGCAAGAGCGCTGCAGAAAGAAACAAAAGAAGTGCAGAAAAAAAGGAACAGTGGTGCAGAAAGAGGCAAGAGGGGTACAGGAAGAGAAAAGATACATGCAGAAAGAAGCAAAAGGGGTGCAGAAGGAAATGAGAGGTACAGAAAGAAACAAAAGAAGTGCAAAAAGAAGGAACAGAGGTGAATAAAGAGGCAAGAGGGGTGCGGAAAGAGGGATATGTAAGAGGCACCAGGGTTGCAGAAAGAAGCTAGAGAGGTACAGAAAGAAGTAACAGAGGTGCAGAAAGAGGGAAGAGGTATGTATAGTGAGATAAGAGAAGAGTGGTGGAGTACAAGGGAATAGGGGTGCAGAAAGGAGCAAGAGGGTGCAGAAAGAAACAGAGTTGCAGAAAGAGGCAAGAGTGATGCAAAAATAAAGGAGAGGGGTGCAGAAAGAGGCACAGGGGTGCAGAAAAAAGCAAGAGATGTGTAGAAAGAAACAAAAGAAGTGCAGAGAGAAGGAACAGAGTTGCAGAAAGAGGCAACAGGGTTGCAGAAAGAGGGAAGAGGGGTAGAGAAAGATGCAAAGGGGTGCAGAAAGAAGCAAGAGAGCTACAGAAAGTAACAAAAGAAGTGCAGAAAGAAGGAACAGGGTTGCAGAAAGAGGCAACAGGGGTGCAGAAAGAGGGAAGACGGGTGGAGAAAGAGGCAAAGGGGTGCAGAAAGAAGCAAGAGAGCTGCAGAAAGAAACAAAAGAATTGCAGAAAGAAGGAGCAGAGGAGCAGAAAGAGGCAAGATGGGTGCAGGAAGAGGGGTGTGAAATAGGCACAAGGGGTGCAGAAAGAAGCAACAGAGGTGCAGAAAGAGGTAAGAGGGGTGGAAAAAGAAACAAGAGAAGTGCAGAAAGAAGCAAAAGATGCAGAAAGGTGGAAGAGGGGTGTAGAATGATGCAAGAGGGGTACAGAAAGAAACAAGAGAGGTGCAGAAAGAAACCAAAGAAGTGCAGAAAGAAGCAACAGAGGTGCAGAAAGAAACAAAAGAAGTGCAGAAAGTAGCAAAAGATGCAGAAAGGTGGAAGAGGGGTGTAGAAAGAGGCACGAGGGGTGCAGAAAGAAGCAAGAGGGGTGCATAAAGAAGCAAGAGAGGTACAGAAAGAAACAAAAGAGGTGCAGAAAAAAGGAACAGAGGTGCAGAAAGAGGCAAGAGGAGTGCAGAAAGGGGGATTAGGGGTGCAGAAAGAGGCACGAGGGGTACAGAAAAAAGCAAGAAAGGTGTAGAAAGAAGCAAAAGAAGTGCATAAAGAAGCAACTGAGATGCACAAAGGAGGAAGTTGGGTGGAGAAAGAGGCAACAGATATGCGTAAGCGGGGAAGAGAGGTGAAGAAAAAGGCAAGTGGGTGCAGATAGAAGCAAGGAATGTACAGAAAGAAACAAAAGAACTGCAGAAAGAAGGAACAGAGGTGCAGAAAGAAGGAACAGAGGTGCAGAAAGAAGCAACAGAAGCTCAGAGAGAAGCAGCAGTGGTGCAGAAAGAGGGATGACTCGTGGAGAAAGAGGCAAGAGAAAAGCAGAAAAAAGCAAGAGAGATGCAAAAAGGGGGAACGGGGTGGAGAAAGTGGCAGGAGATGTGCTGAGAGAAGCAAGAGAGGTGCAGAAAGAAACAAAAGAAGTGCAGAAAAAAAGGAACAGTGGTGCAGAAAGAGGCCAGAGGGGTGCAGAAAGAGGGAAACATAGTGCAGAAAGAAGCGCGAGTGGTACAGAGAGAGGAAGAGAGTTGTCGAAAGAAGCAAGAGGAGTGCGGAAACAAGCAACAGAGGTGCAGAAAGAGGCAAGAGGGATGCAAAAAGAGGAAAGAGGGGTGGAGAAAGAGGCAAAGGGTGCCAAAAGAAAAAAGAGAGCTGCTGAAAGAAACAAAAGAAGTGCGGAAAGAAGAAACAGAGGTGCAGGAAGAAGCAAGAGGGGTATGAGAAGAGTGGTTTGGAAGAGGCACAAGGGGTGCAGAAAGAAGCAACAGAGATACAGAAATAAGCAACAGAGATGCAGAAAGGTGGAGAACACAGCAAGAGGGGTGCAGAAAAATGCAAGAGTGCTGCAGAAAGAAACAAAAGAAGTACAGAAAGAAGTGCCAGAGGTGCAGAAAGAGGCAAGAGGGGTATAGGAAGAGAAAAGATACATGCAGAAAGAGGCAAAAGGGGTGCAGAAAGAAATGAGAGGTACAGAAAGAAACAAAAGAAGTGCAAAAAGAAGGAACAGAGGTGAATAAAGAGGCAAGAGGGGTGCGGAAAGAGGGGTATGTAAGAGGCACCAGGGTTGCAGAAAGAAGCTAGAGAGGTACAGAAAGAAGTAACAGAGGTGCAGAAAGAGGGAAGAGGTATGTATAGTGAGATAAGAGAAGAGTGGTGGAGAACAAGGGAAGAGGGGTGCAGAAAGGAGCAAGAGGGTGCAGAAAGAAACAGAGGTGCAGAAAGAGGCAAGAGTGATGCAAAAAGAAAGGAGAGGGGTGCAGAAAGAGGCACAGAGGTGCAGAAAAAAGCAAGAGATGTGTAGAAAGAAAGAAAATAAGTGCAGAGAGAAGGAACAGAGTAGAGAAAGATGCAAAGGGGTGCCGAAAGAAGCAAGAGAGCTACAGAAAGTAACAAAAGAAGTGCAGAAAGAAGGACCAGAGTTGCAGAAAGAGGCAACAGGGGTGCAGAAAGAGGGAAGAGGGGTGGAGAAAGAGGCAAAGGGGTGCAGAAAGAAGCAAGAGAGCTGCAGAAAGAAACAAAAGAAGTGCAGAAAGAAGGAACGGAGGTGCAGAAAGAGGCAAGATGGGTGCAGGAAGAGGGGTGTGAGATATTCACAAGGGGTGCAGAAAGAAGCAACAGAGGTGCAGAAAGAGGGAAGAGGGGTGGAAAAAGAAACAAGAGAAGTGCAGAAAAAAGCAAAAGATGCAGAAAGGTGGAAGAGGGGTGTAGAAAGAGGCAAGAGGGGTACAGAAAGAAACAAGAGAGGTGCAGAAAGAAACAAAAGAAGTGCAGAAAGAAGCAACAGAGGTGCAGAAAGAAACAAAAGAAGTGCAGAAAGTGGGAAGAGGGGTGCAGAAGGAGGCACAAGGGGTGCAGAAAGAAGCAAGAGGGGTGCATAAAGAAGCAAGAGAGTTACACAAAGAAACAAAAGAGGTGCAGAAAGAAGGAACAGAGGTGCAGAAAGAGGCAAGAGGAGTGCAGAAAGGGGGATTAGGGGTGCAGAAAGAGGCACGAGGGGTGCAGAAAAAAGCAAGAAAGGTGCAGAAAGAAGCAAAAGAAGTGCATAAAGAAGCAACAGAGATGCACAAAGGAGGAAGTTGGGTGGAGAAAGAGGCAACAGAGATGCGTAAGCAGGGAAGAGAGGTGAAGAAAACGCAAGTAGGTGCAGATAGAAGCAAGGAATGTACAGAAAGAAACAAAAGAACTGCAGAAAGAAGGAACAGAGGTGCAGAAAGAAGGAACAGAGTGCTGAAAGAAGCAACAGAAGTTCAGACAGAAGCAGCAGTGGTGCAGAAAGAGGGATGACTCATGGAGAAAGAAGCAAGAGAAAAGCAGAAAAAAGCAAGAGAGATGCAAAAAGGGGGAACGGGGTGGAGAAAGTGGCAGGTGATACGCTGAGAGAAGCAAGAGAGGTGCAGAAAGAAACAAAAGAAGTGCAGAATAAAGGAACAGTGGTGCAGAAAGAGGCCAGAGGGGTGCAGAAAGAGGGAAACATAGTGCAGAAAGAAGCGCGAGTGGTACAGAGAGAGGATGAGAGTTGTTGAAAGAAGCAAGAGGAGTGTGGAAACAAGCAACAGAGGTGCAGAAAGAGGCAAGAGGGAGGCAAAAAGAGGAAAGAGGGGTGGAAAAAAGAGGCAAAGGGTGCCAAAAGAAAAAAGAGAGCTGCTGAAAGAAACAAAATAAGTGCGGAAAGAAGAAACAGAGGTGCAGGAAGAGGCTAGAGGGGTGCAAAAAGAGGGAAGAGGGGTGCAGAAAGAAGCAAGAGGGGTATGGGAAGAGAAAAGATACATGCAGAAAGAGGCAAAAGGGGTGCAGAAAGAAATTAAAGGTACAGAAAGAAACAAAAGAAGTGCAAAAATAAGGAACAGAGGTGAATAAAGTGGCAAGAGGGGTGCGGAAAGAGGGGTATGTAAGAGGCACCAGGGTTGCAGAAAGAAGCTAGAGAGGTACAGAAAGAAGTAACAGAGGTGCAGAAAGAGGGAAGAGGTATGTATAGTGAGATAGGAGAAGAGTGGTGGAGAACAAGGGAAGAGGGGTGCAGAAAGGAGCAAGAGGGTGAAGAAAGAAAGAGAGGTGCAGAAAGAGGCAAGAGTGATGCAAAAAGAGAGGAGAGGGGTGCAGAAATAGGCACGGGGTGCAGAAAAAAGCAAGAGATGTGTAGAAAGAAACAAAAGAACTGCAGAGAAAAGGAACAGAGTTGCAGAAAGATGCAAAAGGGTTGCAGAAAGAGGGAAGAGGGGTAGATAAAGATGCAAAGGGGTGCAGAAAGAAGCAAGAGAGCTACAGAAAGTAACAAAAGAAGTGCAGAAAGAAGGAACAGAGTTGCAGAAAGAGGCAACAGGGGTGCAGAAAAAGGGAAGAGGAGTGGAGAAAGAGGCAAAGGGGTGCAGAAAGAAGCAAGGGAGCTGCAGAGAGAAACAAAAGAAGTGCAGAAAGAAGGAACAGAGGTACAGAAAGAGGCAAAAGGGATGCAGAAAGAAACAAAAGAATTGCAGAAAGAAGGAACGGAGGTGCAGAAAGAAGCAACAGAGGTGCAGAAAGAGGGAAGAGGGGTGGAAAAAGAAACAAGAGAAGTGCAGAAAGAAGCAAAAGATGCAGAAAGGTGGAAGAGGGGTGTAGAAAGAGGCAAGAGGGGTACAGAAAGAAACAAGAGAAGTGCAGAAAGAAACAAAAGAAGTGCAGAAAGAAGCAACAGAGGTGCAGAAAGAAACAAAAGAAGTACAGAAAGTGGGAAGAGGGGTGCAGAAAGAGGCACAAGGGGTGCATAAAGAAGCAAGAGGGGTGCATAAAGAAGCAAGAGAGGTACAGAAAGAAACAAAAGAGGTGCAGAAAGAAGGAACAGAGGTGCAGAAAGAGGCAAGAGGAGTGCAGAAAGGGGGATTAGGTGTGCAGAAAGAGGCACGAGGGGTGCAGAAAAAAGCAAGAAAGGTGCAGAAAGAAGCAAAAGAAGTGCATAAAGAAGCAACAGAGATGCCCAAAGGAGGACGTTGGGTGGAGAAAGAGGCAACAGAGATGCGTAAGCGGGGAAGAGAGGTGAAGAAAAAGGCAAGTGGGTGCAGATAGAAGCAAGGAATGTACAGAAAGAAACAAAAGAACTGCATAAAGAAGGAACAGAGGTGCTGAAAGAAGGAACAGAGGTGCTGAAAGAAGCAACAGAAGTTCAGACAGAAGCAGCAGTGGTGCAGAAAGAGGGATGACTCATGGAGAAAGAGGCAAGAGAAAAGCAGAAAAAAGCAAGAGAGATGCAAAAAGGGGAACGGGGTGGAGAAAGTGGCAGGTGATGTGCTGAGAGAAGCAAGAGAGGTGCACAAAGAAACAAAAGAAGTGCAGAAAAAAAGGAACAGTGGTGCAGAAAGAGGCCAGAGGGGTGCAGAAAGAGGGAAACATAGCGCAGAAAGAAGCGCGAGTGGTACAGAGAGAGGAAGAGAGTTGTCGAAAGAAGCAAGAGGAGTGCAGGAACAAGCAACAGAGGTGCAGAAAGAGGCAAGAGGGATGCAAAAAGAGGAAAGAGGGGTGGAGAAAGAGGCAAAGGGTGCCAAAAGAAAAAAGAGAGCTGCTGAAAGAAACAAAAGAAGTGCGGAAAGAAGAAACAGAGGTGCAGGAAGAGGCTAGAGGGGTGCAAAAAGAGGGAAGAGGGGTGCAGAAAGAAGCAAGAGGGGTATGGGAAGAGTGGTTTGGAAGAGGCACAAGGGGTGCAGAAAGAAGCAACAGAGATACAGAAATAAGCAACAGAGATGCAGAAAGGTGGAAGAAGGGTAGAGAAAGCAGCAAGAGGGGTGCAGAAAAAAGGAAGAGCGCTGCAGAAAGAAACAAAAGAAGTACAGAAAGAAGTGCCAGAGGTGCAGAAAGAGGCAAGAGGGGTACAGGAAGAGAAAAGATACATGCAGAAAGAGGCAAATGGGGTGCAGAAAGAAATGAGAGGTACAGAAAGAAACAAAAGAAGTGCAAAAAGAAGGAACAGAGGTGAATAAAGAGGCAAGAGGGGTG
The DNA here is from genome assembly GCF_964204655.1 of Triturus cristatus. Classification (NCBI taxonomy): domain Eukaryota; kingdom Metazoa; phylum Chordata; class Amphibia; order Caudata; family Salamandridae; genus Triturus; species Triturus cristatus. The sequence continues at coordinate 255,167,935 of NC_140593.1, read as the reverse complement.
CGGAAAGAGGGGTATGTAAGAGGCACCAGGGTTGCAGAAAGAAGCTAGAGAGGTACAGAAAGAAGTAAAAGAGGTGCAGAAAGAGGGAAGAGGTATGTATAGTGAGATAAGAGAAGAGTGGTGGAGAACAAGGGAAGAGGGGTGCAGAAAGGAGCAAGAGGGTGCAGAAAGAAACAGAGGTGCAGAAAGAGGCAAGAGTGATGCAAAAAGAAAGGAGAGGGTTGCAGAAAGAGGCACAGGGTTGCAGAAAAAAGCAAGAGATGTGTAGAAAGAAACAAAAGAAGTGCAGAGAGAAGGAACAGAGTTGCATAAAGAGGCAACAGGGTTGCAGAAAGAGGGAAGAGGGGTAAAGAAAGATGCAAAAGGGTGCAGAAAGAAGCAATAGAGCTACAGAAAGTAACAAAAGAAGTGCAGAAAGAAGGAACAGGGTTGCAGAAAGAGGCAACAGGGGTGCAGAAAGAGGGAAGAGGGGTGGAGAAAGAGGCAAAGGGGTGCAGAAAGAAGCAAGAGAGCTGCAGAAAGAAACAAAAGAATTGCAGAAAGAAGGAACAGAGGTACAGAAAGAGGCAAAAGGGGTACAGAAAGAAACAAAAGAATTGCAGAAAGAAGGAACGGAGGTGCAGAAAGAGGGAAGAGGGGTGGAAAAAGAAACAAGAGAAGTGCAGAAAGAAGCAAAAGATGCAGAAAGGTGGAAGAGGGGTGTAGAAAGAGGCAAGAGGGGTACAGAAAGGAACAAGAGAGGTGCAGAAAGAAACAAAAGAAGTGCAGAAAGAAGCAACAGAGGTGCAGAAAGAAACAAAAGAAGTGCAGAAAGTGGGAAGAGGGGTGCAGAAAGAGGCACAAGGGGTGCAGAAAGAAGCAAGAGGGGTGCATAAAGAAGCAAGAGAGGTACAGAAAGAAACAAAAGAGGTGCAGAAAGAAGGAACAGAGGTGCAGAAAGAGGCAAGAGGAGTGCAGAAAGAAGCAACAGAGATGCACAAAGGAGAAAGTTGGGTGGAGAAAGAGGCAACAGAGATGCGTAAGCGGGGAAGAGAGGTGAAGAAAAAGGCAAGTGGGTGCAGATAGATGCAAGGAATGTACAGAAAGAAACAAAAGAACTGCAGAAAGAAGGAACAGAGGTGCAGAACGAAGGAACAGAGGTGCTGAAAGAAGCAACAGAAGTTCAGACAGAAGCAGCAGTGGTGCAGAAAGAGGGATGACTCATGGAGAAAGAGGCAAGAGAAAAGCAGCAAAAAGCAAGAGAGATGCAAAAAGGGGGAACGGGGTGGAGAAAGTGGCAGGAGATGTGCTGAGAGAAGCAAGAGAGGTGCAGAAAGAAACAAAAGAAGTACAGAAAAAAAGGAACAGTGGTGCAGAAAGAGGCCAGAGGGCTGCAGAAAGAGGGAAACATAGTGCAGAAAGAAGCGCGAGTGGTACAGAGAGAGGAAGAGAGTTGTCGAAAGAAGCAAGAGGAGTGCGGAAACAAGCAACAGAGGTGCAGAAAGAGGCAAGAGGGATGCAAAAAGAGGAAAGAGGGGTGGAGAAAGAGGCAAAGGGTGCCGAAAGAAAAAAGAGAGCTGCTGAAAGAAACCAAAGAAGTGTGGAAAAAAGAAACAGAGGTGCAGAAAGAAGCAAGAGGGGTATGGGAAGAGTGGTTTGGAAGAGGCACAACGGGTACAGAAAGAAGCAACAGAGATACAGAAATAAGCAACAGAGATGCAGAAAGGTGGAAGAAGGGTGGAGAAAGCAGCAAGAGGGGTGCAGAAAAAAGGAAGAGCGCTGCAGAAAGAAACAAAAGAAGTACAGAAAGAAGTGCCAGAGGTGCAGAAAGAGGCAAGAGGGGTACAGGAAGAGAAAAGATACATGCAGAAAGAGGCAAAAGGGGTGCAGAAAGAAATGAGAGGTACAGAAAGAAACAAAAGAAGTGCAAGAAGAAGGAACAGAGGTGAAGAAAAAGGCAAGTGGGTGCAGATAGAAGCAAGGAATGTACAGAAAGAAACAAAAGAACTGCAGAAAGAAGGAACAGAGGTGCAGAAAGAAGGAACAGAGGTGCAGAAAGAGGCAGGATGGGTGCAGAAAGATGGAAGAGGGGTGCAGAAAGAGGCAAGAGAGGTCTAGAAAGAGGGAAGAAGGATGCAGAAATAGACAAGAGGGGTGCACAAAGAAGCAAGTGAGGTGCAGAAAGAGGCAACAGACGTTCATAAAGAGGCAAGGAGGTGCAGAACATAGAAGAGATGTTCAGAAAGAAGCAACAGAGGTGCAGAAGGACGGATGAGGGGTGGAGAAAGAGGCAAGCGGAGTGCAGAAAGAAGCAACAGAGATGAAAAAAGGGGAAGAGGGGTGGGGAAAGAGGCAAGAGGGGTGCAGAAAGAAGCAAGAGAGGTATAGAAAGAGGCAAGAGGAGTGCAGAAAGAAGCAAGAGGTGCATAAAGAAGGAACATAAATGCAGAAAGGGGGAAGTGGGATGAAGAAAGAGGCACGAGAAGTGCAGAAAGGAACAAAAGAAGTGCAGAAAGAAGGAACAGAGGTGCACAAAGAGGCAGGAGGGATACAGAAAGAGGAAGAGGGTGCTGAAAGATGCAAGAGAGGTGCACAAAGAGGGAAGAAGGGTGCATAAATAGGCAAGAGGGGAGCACAAAGAAGAAAGTGAGGTTGAGAAAGAGGCAACAAGGTGCAGAAAGAGGCAAGAGAGGTGCAGAAAGTAGAAGAGATGTACAGAAAGAGGCAAAAGAAGTGCAGAAAAAGAAAGAAAGGTGCAGAAAGAAGCAACAGAAATGGAAAAAGAGTCAAGAGAGGCATAGAAAGAAGCAAGAGTGGTTTGCACACCATTAGTACCAATTTAACACCCACATTTAGCAATAGGTAACATGTGACCATTCTAGGTTTGCAAAGGGCCTTCCATCATGCTGTAACGCTTGTCGCCGCATTTTTGGTAATGTTGGAAACCGGGCAACCGGGTTAGCAGTCACCAGGTTCCCAGCACAGTGGTAGCTTGGCTCGAGCGGTTGGGGGTCAGGCACAGTGTTAAGCGTACGTCACACCCTCACAATAACCATGCGTTCATCCATTCCAAAAACAACACTACACCGTAAAAATAATGCAAGTCAAGTTGAAAATATATATGTCTTTATCTTATTTTCTCTTAGTTGCAGGTTTCATGACATAAATACAATACAATAGGATTTTCCTTTAAAAGAGCAGGTCAAATAAACAATGCTACTTTGGGATTTCAATAAATAGGTTCAGGTCCTCATTAAGCAAAGAATAAATAGATGTGCAATAAATACAGACGGCAAATAAATACAGTCAGACAATAAATACAGTGCAAGAATAAATTAGTGGTAGACAATAAATAAAGCACCCTCAATAAATAAGGAAAAGCAATCAATGACAGTTACAGATCAGATCACTTTCATGAGGTAACTTGGTCTTACTTTGCCCATACACAGCTTGTGGTCATTTGGGTGGCATGGGGGTGTCCCACCTAGATTGGTCAAGGCTGGGGCCTAAGCTGAGGCAGAACAAGGGTAACCTAAAGATCTGGCCCTCCAACCTACACAGCCCCTCACAGATGTCACTGCACCAGTCTTAGTTCACCCCTGGCACTCCCAGGCTGGTTCTAACACCCCTTTAGCCCCTAGAATGGTCTTTTAGGGCTCCACGGGGCCTCAGACGCCCCCTCTACCACTTACTGCCCTTTTCACGATGATCGGCTCTGCTCGGCACCGTGTCGACGCCGTGTGGCGGCTCCGGATCGATGTCGTTGGGCGGCCTCGACTCGATGTCGCTGGGCGGTCTCGACTCGATGTCGCTAGGCGGTCTCGACTCGATGTCGCTGGGCGGCCTCGGCTCGATGTCGCTGGACGGCCTCGTCTCGATGTCACCTTCCGGCGTCGCAGGGACTCGGACTTCCCACTTCCTGGTGTCTCCGGAGTGCGATCTCCACTCCCGACCTCCGGCGCGCTTCACCTCAGTTTCCGGCGACTCCGGTGGGCGGACTTCACTCCCCCGTCGACGCCTCACCTCGACCTCGGGTGAATCTCCACTCGACCTCCGGCGCCTCTCCACGACCTCCGTCGGCGCCTTCACCTCGACCTCGGGTGAATCTCCACTCGACCTCCGGCGCCTCTCCACGACCTCTGTCGGCGCCCTCACTCGACCTCTGGCGGCTCCGGGTACAACGTCTGCTTTCTGTCAGCGCCGCTTCTCTACCTCAGGCCCCAGGTCTCCAGGCTTCTCGACGTCAGGACTCCAGGAGGACACCACTGAACAGGTCAGGAACTTGCTGTTCTTCTTTTTTAAGGCCTGTTCCAAATATTCAGTTCTTTAAGATGGTTCTTCTGGTCTTGATCCCACGCAGGGCTCTAGGCTGGGCTTGGTCAGTAGGGACTAGCATCAAGGGTGGGTTTCTGGACCCCACTCCAAGCACTGGTTTCCACCCCTGCTGCCTTACTCCGACCTCCTTCTAACGCTGTCCTCTCTCTTCTCCAGTCAGATGCCAACTGCCACTCTGAGATGGCCTCCCAACATTCTAAACTGCCTCCCACTGTCACAGAGTTCTAGAATGTTACAGAAGGTTCTAGAAACCTCCAGTGGGTTCTGGTGATGTCACAGGTGACAATGGGTGGCCACCATTTTGTGTCTCAGGCCCTCAGACAGAAGTTCCAGGGGTAGGGAAAATGGCTCCCTGACCCTGCATCAACACTAAAAAGTCTGGTGGTTCCCAAAAAGGAAAAATTATAATAGGGTTTGAGGCAGAAGTGGGACAAAATAAATAATGATGAGGAGGGACCACCCAAAGGGCTGACAGGTCTAACACGTAACATTTGAGCCGTTTGATCAAGAAGCAAGGTTTTTTTTGTTCAAATCTGTAGATTCGGCAGCAGATGATGGACTACGTGGCTAATGCGGAAAATATATAACTGTGCGAAAGTCGGTCCAGATAAACAGTCACATAACTCCAGTGGCCCTGCTCATACCTCTGACTAGGTCCAGAAGAACTCCTCTCCTTTTTTGGTCTCATTGAGTTCATAGTTTAGCTTATATGGAAACGAGGAAGACTAAACCTGAGGTTACCACTCCACAACACAAACTACCATACCACATAATTACCCTCCATAACACATAATCCCACTTTACATATTTACTATACACTAAACACCACATACTTTCTATCCACATAATAGTTTAGCTTATATGGAAACGAGGAAGACTAAATCTGAGGTTACCACTCCACAACACAAACTACCATACCACATAATTACCCTCCATAACACATAATCCCACTTTACATATTTCCTATACACTAAACACCACATACTTTCTATCCACATAATTTCACTGCGCAACATACCACATGATTCCACTACACACAAGGTACATGCACTCCACTCCAAAAAACATTAGTAAAAAACGTTTACATTTACAACACCAATAGCTCTAATTCTCGCAAATTCTGGACCTATTTCATTGCAAATGCTTCTTAATAAGCCCACCAGGTACCTCCAGAAAGCCCCACACAGCTGGATTGCAGAGAATGCTCCAAGGCCACACACCCTTTTTACACCACTCTGCAAAAGCACCTCCTGGCACACTGCTGCCCGGGGGGTGAAGTTCACTTTAGTCCTGAGATCCTCAGAACACAAGAGGACCTCTTCGCCCCACCAGCAATGCACCAAGAGGCATGTTTGCAAAGTGGTGTAAAAAGGCGCATGGCCTCGGACCACCTTTTAGCAATCCCACTGTGTGGGGTGTACTGGAGGTACCTAGTGGGCTAGTTGGCCCCTAGGGACCCTCAGGATTCAAGGGGACTTAATCCAGGAGTGCCAGGAGGCACATTTGCAGAGTGGTGCAGGGAGGGGGTGGGGCCTCTGGCGAGATGCCAGCTTTTTTTCTTTTTTTAGAAGGAGGGCTGTGTGGCCCCCCTTCTCTTAATATTTTCTGGGCCCTGGAACCCCATCCCCTAGGGCCTGACCCACTTTTTAAAAAAAGCTAAAAAAAATGGAAAGGAGGCAGCATGCCAAACTCTCGAGGACGATTTCGGCCCTGGGAATCCCAATCCCCCAGGGCATGGCCTCATTTAAAACAATATATATTATTTATATGGGATGGGGGCCCCGGGCCACTTTTGTCCCCGGGGACCCATCCCCTGGGGCCTGGCCAGCCTTTATTTTTAATCTTAGAGGGGGTCCAGCCCTCATGTTGCGGACTGCGGGGGAGCCCCAATGCCCCTGCGGTCCCTGCTGGTTCCCCGCCTTCTGCGGGATCCGTCATTGCTTTTGGACAAGGGGAGCTGCTGACATGCAGCTCCGCTTGTCCAAAAGAAATCTGCTTTGCTTCATGGAAGCAAGAGCAAGGTTCCTGCTCTCGCTTCCACAAAGCAAAGCAGAAGTTTGCAATGACAGTTCGGGAGCCATGCTCCCACCCAGTCATTGCAATCTGCAATGTGCCAGGGGTGGGCACCCCTGGACATTGCTGGAGCCAGGCCTTGGGGGTAGCAGTCCCCAAGGCCAAGGAGGGCTCCAGGAGAAGGGCCGCGCAGCCCCCTCCTAACGTAAACAGAGGTGGTGGTCCCCGGGGCACTGGGGGGGCAGGAACCTCCCCACACTTATTTATTTAAATTGAAGCAGAGGTGAAGGTCCGGAAGGCCTCCCCTCATATACATTGAATCCCCGGGGAGGTGATGGTCCCTCAGGCAGCGTGGGGGACAGGAGCTCCCCATGCATTTTATTACTAAGCCCTGGGGAGGTGGCGGTCCCTGGGGCTGTGGGGTGGCCGTGTGCCCATCTGCACATTATTAATAAAGCCCCTCGGAGGTGACAGGCTCCGGGGCTGCAGGGGCCCATGCGGCCCCTGCATATATATATTTTTTTATATTTTATTTATTTAGGTCAGCAGAAGGATGACAATACAAATATTCACAACTTACGATATCAATAATCTACAATTGACAGCGTACAATGGCATTTCACTAATTGACATAAATATCTGCGCCATGAGAGCCTTTCCAGAGGAATTTCACAGTTGAAATTTAGTGACTTCACCCAGCTAGTCCCGGGATACCCGGGCCAGCATGCATCATGCCTCACCACTCCCGGTCCTCACATTGCCCCCCGCCCCATCTGGTACAAAGAAGCCTCACACTTGAATATTACTAAGCAACTGTATTATACAGTCAAGCATCATTTTGTGTAGCTCGAATATATTGCACAAACAGTTCCCAAAAATTCTTAGGTCTGGAGACCCGTGGCAATTCTTCGGCGTATGTCTCAAGCGTCTCTTTGCAATATGTCATGTTGGCAACCCAATTTTGATACTTCGGTGGGTGCTTGCTCCCCCATCATGTGGCTATGCGTCTCTTGGCCGGCAACAGTGCCACAGCTAGGAACTTGCGCCTCCGTGTCAATCGGAACCTGTACATCCCCAACAGGCAAACCAGTGGCCCGTTAGGTATTCGCTCTGATAGCATAAGTGTCAGTGCATCTGTCACTTCTGTCCAGTACAGTTGGAGCTGGGGGCATGCCCATGCCATATGTAAGAAGTCGGAACCACTGGCTCCAAATCTGCAGCATGTGTCGTCTGCTCGTAACCCATATTTGTGCAATTTCACCGGTGTATAATATACTTGATGTATGAATTTCAAAGTGTATCGCACGCGAGTTACAGTTTGATGTTAGCATCTGCATCTGCACACAGCTGTAATCCCAGTCCTCTTGTGTAATATATTGACCAATTGCATCCTCCTATCTCCGTAGTGGTTTATTTTGTACAACGGCCTGTTTCCTCTGAGCCGCAGTGTATAGACGTGTTACTTGACGCTGGTGTGTGGGCTATGTCAGCAAAATCTGCAGTGTGTGTAGTGTCTGCGCTTCATCTGGGAATGAAGAGTATAATTCCATCATTGCCAATCGCAGGCGCAAATACGCAAATATCTTTAGAGGTGTGCAGTGTGCGCTAAGGGAAATATAAGTCTGCGAGAAAAACTGACCATGTGAGATTGTATCGCTCATTGTGCGTAGGCCCATTTCCCCTAGTAAGGACATCATGTTCTTTTCTTGCATTACCGTTATGTGCTGGTGATGGGACATTGGCAGCCCAGGTGCGTATACTGGATGCTTCTGTGCACGTTTGGCTAGCATATGCCAAGCCATCGATGTGGAGTTTACAGGGTGGATTCCTGTTCTCGGGGCAGTCCGTCTCGGGTTTGATATGTAGGCGATTAGTGGAGTCGGATTTGCACTATCCTATTCTACCGCTATGTGTGGTATGTGGCCATGTGGGTGTATCCAATAATGGGCATGTTGCGCCTGCGCACAATAAAAAAAAATAATTGCAAATCTGGTGCTCCAAAACCGCCCTGAGTATACGGTTTAGTCAGATCTTTCCAGCCCACTCTCACCTGTTTTCCTGCCCACATTAGTCTTAAAATGGCAGTGCGCAATCTACTGAATAATGATTGAGTGAGCCATATCGGTATATTCATAAAGAGGTAGAGGAATCTTGGTAATACTATCATCTTTTGTATGGCTATTCTGTCTGCTAATGAAAACGGTAATTTAATCCACCCAGTTTGGACATAGCTCTTCCATAGTTCTCCCATATTACTGTGTCTGGATCTCTGTGAATCCAGATGCTGAGGTATTTCACAGGGTCGGTCTGCCATTTCAGTGGATAATCCAAATTGGGCTGTGTCGTTGTAGTATTTGTCGTATCACCACTGACTTATCCCAATTGATACTGAGTCCTGAGTATCTTTCAAATTGGATATATTCTCTAATGAGAGAGTTGAGATTAATATCTGGATGACGGACATAGAGGACCATATCATCAGCATACATAGATTTACTGATAGGATGCAGTTGAAATTGTAGTGCTGTTTCCGCATGTTTCTGCCGTATTTTACATGCCAGGGGTTCTAACACCAGCGTAAAAAGGAGCGGCAAGAGTGGGTACCCCTGTCTTGTCCCCCGGCCTATCCTAATCGGGTCAGATGTATTTCCGTTGATTCTTATGCGTCCGCTAGGCTCTGTGTGCAGCAGCGCAGAAATGGTTCAGGAAAACCCATCCAACACAGTATAAATGTACACTCCACCGAATCAAATGCTTTTGCAGCATCTAAAAGGGCCACCGCAGCTGGCAGCTCTGGATTCAAGTGGTGGAACAGCGCAAAAATTATTTTTAAATTCTGTGTGGTGGACCTAGTTGGTATAAAGCCAGCCTGATCCGGCAGGACCAGTTTGCATAACAGTGGCTGTATCCTTGTGGCGATAATTTTAGCCAAGAGTCTTGCGTCCATGTTGATTAAGGACAGGGGCCGATAAGATTCACATTGCAATGGATCTTTGTCTGGCTAGGGGAGGCTTATCAACAGCGCCTCACGTAAGGATGCCGGTAACAAGCCTTCCTCATACATCTCTGCCAGGTGTGGGATTAATAAGTCCCTGTATTCTTTATAGAACTCACCAGGGAGTCTGTCCGAGCTAGGGGCCTTATTGTTTGGGCGAAAGTTAATCGTATCCTTTACCTCATCTTCAGTGATATGATGACAGAAGTACTCCCAGTGTGCATTGGATAACCATGCCAATGCAACATCATCCAGGTACTGGTTTATGTCTTCAGGAGTCGTGTCAGAGCATGCAGAGTAGAGTGCAGCATAATACGCCGAGAAACAATCCACTATCGATGTAGTGTCATATACTGGTTGTCCTTGCATGTCTATGATTTGAGTTATGTAGGTTGAGGTGTGTGCAGGGCGTAATCTGTTTTATAGCGCTCGCCCCGATCTACCCCCTTCCCCATAGTTACGCGCAGTGTATCTACGCAAAATATACTTGATCTCATCATCTGCAAAGTCATGGTATGTATCTAGTTTCAGCCTGATTTCTGCTAATAGCTTGGGGTCTTGCGTGACCGAGAATTCTGTTTCTAACTGTTTGATGTCTTTTTCAACCCTTGTCAGCTGCTCCTGGATATCTTTCAAAATCCCAGCATGTTTACCTATACAGTGACCGCTGATTGTGACTTTAAAGGCTTCCCACAATGTCTTCGCACCACGCACGGAGCCTTCATTATGTTCGAAAAAATCCACTATGGCCTGGCATAGGTCGGAACGGAATACCTGGTCAAGAAGTGCGCTTTGTTGTAGCCGCCATGTAAACTGTCTGGGTGTATGCGTGGGAATAGCAAGTTCTAATCGAACTGGTGCATGGTCCGACAGTGTCTTGGGCATGTGTGCTATCGATCGGTGTGCACACTTACTGCGTGGCAATCCAGAAATCAATTCTCGACCATGTATTGTGAGTCGTAGATGTACAGGTACCTTCCTTCCTCCATGGGTGTCGCATGCGCCACACATCCGTCATTGCGTATTCTGCCATGCCGTCTCTAAGTGCCTTTGCTGCTTGTCGCCCATACCTCTCATTTCCTGTGGACCTGTCCATGGCGGTATCTAAGCATGTATTGAAATCACCACCCCATATAACTTCCGTGGGCGTGAGAGTACGCAGCTTAGCCCATATGTTTGCAAAGAAAACAGTATCGTCTGTATTTGGGCCGTAAATTGTCACTATTGTCAGGGCAGTACCTCCAAAATTGCCTTGTACTATAACATATCGGCCTTGATCATCTTTAATTGAGCCTAATAATGTAAAGAGCACGCCTCGTCTAATGAGGAGTAATACTCCTCTAGCATATGTGGAGTACGAGGAGGCCAAACGGTAGGCGGCCTATCTCCCACCTATTCTGTCCTCTGTATAATCAGTTAGGTGCATTTCTTGAAGACAGGCTATATCTACCTTGTGGTGGTCTAAATATGCAAGGACCTTACAAATTTTCTTCGGGTTTTGTAAGCCACGGACATTCCATGTCATAAGTGTCAGTGGTCTGGTGGTGCTAATTCCATTATCCATACTCTAGTGTGTAGCTAGGTTGATCTACATTGTATCTCGTGAGTTGACACTTTCATTGCAAAAGGCACCGTCTATATTTCTGCTAGCCAATTTTCTCAAATTTCAACCCCTCCTCCCCCCTCCCACTTCGCCACCCCAGTAACAGCGGAGACAATCCCCATCAAACCACAGTGATCCCACCTCCCCCACCCGTAATAAAAAACTGTAACTTGTTGTGGAGCACACAGGTTGGCGGGAGCTGCCAGTCGAGTATTCCGGTGATACAAGTCACAAGGATGGTCAAATTAGTAAAACATAAAACTAATGTACCCAATAACCTACAATAAACAATAGGGCCTGGGGCCTATCCAGCCTTCAACGTTAATCACAGTTGACCCTTTAGCAGAATGAATATTAATGAACATGTGTCTTACAGTCAGTAGGCCCCTACATATATTACATGCATTGCCCCCGGGACCTGGCCCACCTGGGGGCTCATTAAAATGAGGTGTAGGAGTCCGTGCTTCATTTTTTTGCTGGCGGGATTCGTAAATCCCGTCAAATTGTTAGGGGAAAAAATGCTTTTTTGGGACCCCATGACCAGGCCTAGGGGTTCAGGGTGTTTCTACCCTGCCCCCTTTTCTTTTTTTTCACCTTTTTTCTTCTGACTTGGTTCTATCGAGTCACAAGATGGCTGCAAACACTTTTTGGCTTGGAGTGTTGGCAGCCAATCAGAATGAAGCTCGGAAGGGTTTGCGGATTATCCTCGGTCACCAGATATCAGTATTTTTTATTTTTGAGTTTCTCAAGAACTACCTAATGGATTTACACCATTTAACAAAAAGCACAATTTCTGAACCAAGAGTTACCTTTTTGCCAAGTTTGGTGTAATTCTGTTCAGCAGTTTGGTCTGTAGCTTTGTCCAAAGTTTCCTATGGAAATGAACATGGAGAAAATGCAGTTTGTGACCCCCCTTTTTTCTCGGCCCCTGCTCGAAGGATCACCCCCAAACTTTCAACCAATAGTTTTGAAAAATTTGCGAAGACTTGTCAAACAGTGAAAAGATATTGGCAAAAGAAAAAAAGCTTTTCCTATGGAACCTAGGTCCTAACTATAACTTCCTACTGGTGACTATCAGTAGGTAATATATATTACCTACTGGCGGACGCCAGAAGGTAGTTATAGTTAGAACCTAGTTTCCATAGCAAAAGCGTTTTTTGATTTGCTTATAACTTTGGCGTTGTTTGACGAATCTTCGCGAAATTCTCAAAAAGAAGGACTATTCAGGTCAGCTCCTATTCTGAAAGTTTGGGGGTGATTCGTCAAGAGGGGACTGAGATAAAAGGGGGTCCCAAAAAGTGTTTTCTCCATGTTAATTTCCATAGAAACTTTATTACAGGTTACAGCCCGAACTGCTGAATGGAATTACACCAAATTTGGCAAAAAGGTAGAGCTTGGTTCAGAAAGCGACCATTTCTTTAAATGGTGTAAATCCATTCAGTAGTTGTTGAGAAATTCAAAAAAATAAAAGTTTCAATATCTATGGCCGTGGTGGGTTCACGACCCCTCCCGACCATGAGCTTCATTCTAATTGTCTGCCAACACTCCAAACCAGGAAGTGTTGGCAGCCATCTTGTGACTCGGTAGAACCGAGTCACAAGAAAACACTAGAAAAAAGATTTAAAAAGAAGAAAACAGGGCAGGGTAGAAACACCCTGACCACCTAGGCCTGCTCAGGAGTCCCACAAGGACCCCCAGGCCCAAAAACTATAATTAATTTTTTTAAATGAAGCGGGGGCTCTCTTACTTCATTTAAATGAGTCCCCTTGTGGGCCAGGTCCCGGGGGCAATCCTATAGCTATATTGCAGGGGCCTGCAGGGTCCCCGCAGCCCGGGGACTGCCACCTCCCTGGGGCTATGTAAATTAGGTGCGGGTGGGTACACTGCTCTCCCGCAGCCCCGGGGACCGCCACCTCCCTGGGCTTGTTTTGTAATTAGTGAGGGGTCTCTGAGGCACCCTCAAGCCCCGGGGCCCGCCACCCTCGGGGCTTTAATTAAATATGCAGGGGGGACTCGTGGGCCCCCTGAAGCCCCAGGGACCACCATCTCCCCGGGGCTTTGAAATTAGAGGGAGGGGGACCACGAGGCCCGCCTCCTGGACCCCTTGATGGCCCTGGGGACCACCCCCAGGGCCGGCAACTGCAATGTCCGGGGTGCCCACCCCAGGACATTGCTGTTTGCTATGACAGGGTGGGAGCAGGGCTCCCGCCCTGTCATAGCAAACCCTGGTTTGCTTAGTTGAAGCAAGAGCAGGGAAACCTGCTCTCGCTTCAATGAAGCAAAGCAGGATTGCTTTTGGGCAAGGGGTGCCCAAAAGCAATGTCGGCTTCTGCAGGAGGCGGGGAGCCGGCGGGACCGTGGGGGCATTGGGGCTTCCCTCACGGTCCCCGACGGAGTGGCCATGCCCTGGGGAATGGGGTCCCAGAGGCCAGAAGTGGCCTGGGAGGGGGGCCACGCCGCCCCACCTTTTAAAAAATAAATAAAAAATATGGAGATGTGGGCATGCCTCAGGGGATGGGGTCCCCGAGGAGAATGTAAATTAATGAAAGTGAACGTTTTTTCCCAAAAAAATTAGGAGTTGCGACCCTAACGTGGCTCTCACCGTGGCACCCTAGTGTGAACACGAAGGGTGTGCGGCTCTCAGCGTGGCCCCCTAGTGTGAACACAAAGGGTGCACAGCTCTCAGCGCAGCCCCCTAGTGTGAATGCGATACGTATGCGCCTCTCAGCGTGGCCCCCTAGAGTGAACACGAAGGGTGTATGGCTCTCAGCACGGCCCCCTAGTGTAAACGCGATGGGTGAGCGGCTTCTGAAGTCACAATGGGTGCGCAACTCCAAGCATAAATAATTTTGAATTTTTTTTTAAAGCTAGGTTATATGTTGGGTTAGTGGGTGGCTCTAAAAAGAGCCCTTGTTTTGATTGGTAGATTTTTGTAGCTACATGTAAGTGCCGATTTAGAGCTTTAGGTTGTTGAGAAGGACTCTGTTTCCCTTATCTGTGAAGGGATCACTGACAGAATATCCACAATCAAAATATCGAGCTGCCAGAATATCGCTGACAAAATATAGAACACCAGAATATCGAATTCCTATCTACAAACAGGTAAGTACAAAAAAATCGAATCCAAAATATCGATGTAAATAATATAGTTTGTTAAAATATCGAATTTTTTCAATGTATTAAAAGTAATGTAAAATAATGGAATAATGAATATAATTAAGTAAAACATACTTAAAAATACTTAAATGACCTTAAAATTAATAAATAATTAATGTAAATTAAAAAAAAACATGCATTTTTTTCATACATATATATGTTTACTTAATGATATTAAAAATTATTCAATATTTTTAGTGTTGGATAGCGGGAGGGTAAAATTTACTATTCCCACTCCAGTGAGTGCAACAGTAGGCAAAGCGTTGGATAGCGGGAGGGTAACAACTACTATTCCCACTCTAGTGACTGCAACAGTAGGGAGACCGTTGGATATCGGGAGGGTAAAAAATTACTATTCCCACTCCAGTGAGTGCAACAGTAGGGAAAGTGTTGGATAGCATAGGAGTAAAAATTACTATTCCCACTCCAGTGAGTGCAATAGTAGGGAAAGTGTTGGATGGCGTAGGGGTAGAAACTACTATTCCCACTCCAGAGAGTGCAACAGTAGGGAAAGTGTTGGATAGCGTAGGGGTAAAAATTACTATTCCCACTCCAGTGAGTGCAACAGTAGGGAACGTGTTGGATAGTGTAGGGGTAAAAATTACTATTCCCACTCCAGAGAGTGCAACAGTAGGGAAAGTGTTGGATAGCGTAGGGGTAAAAATTACTCTTCCCACTCCAGTGAGTGCAACAGTAGGGAAAGTGTTGGATAGCGTAGGGGTAAAAATGACTATTCCCACTCCAGAGAGTGCAACAGTAGGGAAAGTGTTGGGGAGTGTAGCGGTAAAAATTACTATTCCCACTCCAGAGAGTGCAACAGTAGGGAAAGTGTTGGATAGCGTAGGGGTAAAAATTACTATTCCCACTCCAGTGAGTGCAACAGTAGGGAAAGTGTTGGATAGCATAGGGGTAGAAACTACTATTCCCACTCCAGAGAGTGCAACAGTAGGGAAAGTGTTGGATAGCGTAGGGGTAAAAATGACTATTCCCACTCCAGTAAGTGCAACAGTAGGGAAAGTGTTGGATAGCGTAGGGGTAAAAATTACTATTCCCACTCCAGAGAGTGCAACAGTAATGAAAGTGTTGGAGAGCATAGCAGTAAAAATTACTATTCCCACTCCATAGAGTGCAACAGTAGGGAAAGTGTTGGATAGCATAGAGGTAAAAATTACTATTCCCACTCCAGTGAGTGCAACAGTAGGGAAAGTGTTGGATAGCGTAGGGGTAGAAACTACTATTCCCACTCCAGAGAGTGCAACAGTAGGGAAAGTGTTGGATAGTGTAGGGGTAAAAATCACTATTCCCACTCCAGAGAGTGCAACAGTAGGGAAAGTGTTGGATAGTGTAGGGGTAAATATTACTATTCCCACTCCAGAGAGTACATCATTAGGGAAAGTAATGATTTAATAATTAAATAAAAATACATTAATTATCAATACACATAAAAAATTAATTAAAATTAATTACCAATTACAAAATATTTAATAATTAATTAATTATAAATGCCAATAAATAAGATTTATTAAAAATCAATTACCTATTAATAATTAATTAACAACAAATACATTTTCAATGCCCAAAATTAATATGTAATAAAAAATACCAATTACTAATTAATTAACAGTAAATTAATTATGAATACACAAAAATAATTTCAATAATTACTTAATTGCAATTAAATTACATCCCACCCTATTGTCCTATAAACCCACAACCCGCTCCGAATAATAAATTAATACAATTAATATAATTATCAATTAAAAAATTTAATAAAAATTAATAAAAATAATTACCAATTAATACTTAATTAACAATAAGTTAATTATCAATACCAACAAATAAAAATAAATAATTACGTAATTACAATTAATTTACTTCCCACGCTTATTCCCCTATAAACCCACAACCTGCTACAGCACTAAAACGCAAAATTAAATTAAAAATATTTAATAATTCCCAAAAATGTATATTTAATTTACTATAATTAAATTACTTCCCACCCTATTCCCCTATAAACCCACAACCCGCTACGGAATTAAATTACACAAAAATTAAATAACATAAAATTCATTACTTAAAAAAAATTCAAACATACATTACAAAAATAAGACATACTTTTAACACATATACTAACACTTAAAACACTATAAAAAAATCGATCTTTTTAACTATATTATGACTGTCGATATTTCTAACTTCGATATTATGAAAATCGATATTTCTTACATGAATTTCGATATTCTGCACCACTATATTTCTGCAATTTGATATTCTGTCCATTCTTTATTAAAAACTTGATATTCTGTCCAGTCAATATCTTTTTTTTTTCGATATTGTGACTAGTTACCCTGTGAAGTGTACACCATCACTCCTGTAGATGCCATCCATATCAAAACGCAGATTGTTGTTGTATATGGAGCCCATCCTATGGTCGCTGAGATAAGCAGAAACAGCTTTATTGACATTTTTTCTAGCTTTCCTAATTTGTGGACAGAATTGATTGGACCACTTCCATTTCTGTCTTTCGGCACATGTTAGAGTATACAAAGACAGTTTGGGGGAAAAGCAACATCAATTCTGCTAAGGTGTCGTTCATTAGCATTTCCAGCCCTACCCCAGTCAATGTGCCTAGGGCATTGCCACCACAGTGGACAATCATGAGGTCAGGGGGTTGGAGATATAAAAAGGTTTTAACCAAAGGAATCAATTGGTGCCACTTTAATCCTCTTTGTCCAATCCATTTAATGTTCACATTTGGTAAAGATAGATCTTTGTTGATACCTCTGTTTTCAGCAAACCTTTTGCACCAGAAAACATAGCTGTGCCCCACAATTCACACTCTTAGCATCTTGAAGGGAAGTCTGGATTCACTGAAAAGATGTGTGTAGCTGAAGTAGGCAGTTGGTAGAATGAGAGGTATCTAAAATGGTGGATAAGATGCAGTTTTTGAAAAAGAAGAGGAATGATTGGTTGTTTAAGAACATTGTACAGTGAAAAATAGGGTGCATGTTTCTGTCTTTAAATAGTATGTTTCTTATTGGTTAGTAAAAAATGTTTGAAAGGTACAGTAGATAGAATAAGCTCATATTTTCTAAAGTCAACCACACCTGCTGTTTGTATTTGCAACATTGTATGGTGAACTTGAAAATATGCTGGACTTGTGACCTGTGAGTTCAGTTGAGTGTTCCATGAACTGTTACTATGGAAACAGGTATTAAGCAGAATGGGGGTTGAAAGTTAACTGTGGCATTAAAATGTGAATTTGTTATAAATATTAAAGTAATATGTTATTACAGTGAGATTTCCCAAGTCAGTGCTATCTTTAGAAGTGGCGTGTTATTGAAAAAAAGTGGTAAAATTATTTGTAATATATGTTTTAACTCCCGTATGGATTTGCGGTGCCATCGCTTATGGTGCACGGTGGAGGCGCGGCTCCAAAAAATTCCAGAAGCAGTTTGGGTTCAGTTAGAAGTCAGTTGGCAAGGGTTGATATGAGTAACCAATGGAAATGTGTTTTAGAATTTGAAAATAATCTGGGAAGCAATGTGATTTGTTATTTACATGTATATGTGTGGAGAAAGAGAGGGAAACTTTGCCATTACTGGTTTTGCTTTGCTGAGTGCAGTGGTTTATAATTTATATTGATTGTGTGCATAAGAAAATCTTTTCTGAGTTTCTGATACCTCCTAATCTACAAATCAATCTGAAAGGTGAGTTGTAAATGTGTGAGGTGTATTATGTGTTGGGTTTGTTTTTAACCCTTTCGATGCTTGTGACGGAGCGGTTCCGTCACAGCCCCGCCCGCGCACGAACCCTTGAGCACAGCGCGGTAATCCGCGCCGCGCTAAAGGGGTTAAAGGTAAAATATAAATCATGAACTTTGAAATTTGACATATATTATTAAATGTAGAAATGTTTATTACAGTTTCTTGTAATGTATTTACATGTTGTTTAATATAGATTCTGTATAGTATTATGTGTTTTTGGAAATATGGATTACTGATTATGGTAGTTTGTTCCAGTGTGTGGATATGTACATTTGTAGTTTACCGCATAATTTTAGGTGTTGCTTTCAAGCTGGAGGTGTATATGTTGAGTTAAGGTTTTGACGATTAGACTAGTTTTTATGAGTCTTTAGAGAGGTACAGGTGAAATATGCCACATACATGTTGGTGTTTGGTTTAAATTTGAAGTGTGTTCTGTGAATTTATGAGGCGTACATAGTGTTGCGGTACAGAGATATCCATGCATGTTTTCAGGAATATAGTGAGATTTATAGCAAAGACATGTGAACGGTTCCTGCTTTCTATTTGGCTATGTGTAACATTAAAACTAGTTGTAGAATGGTAAAGCAGCAGCACAAAAGTGCAGTTTAAGATATGTTTGAAGAGATATTATCACTCAAGCAGTTTCTATGTACTCCTAAAACATCCCAGACATTACCCTAGCACTCATGGAATCACTAGGTATTACCTATGTACTCGTGTAATCCCCCAGGCATACTTGTGCAGTCATAGATTCATTAATGCATTAGCTATACACTGGTCCAATCACTCAGGCACTATCCTTGTACTTCTCCAATCACACTGTCAGGATCTATACACTCTTCCAATCACTTAGGGAGTGCTGATGCACTTTCAAAATCACGTCTACCTATGCAATTATGTAATCTCCCAGACACTACCCTTGCACTCCTGCAATCACCCTTTCAGGATCTATGCACTCCTCCTATCACTTAGGCAGTCCACATGCGCTACCTTTACACTTCTCCAATGAGATGTACATTTGTAGTATACCACATCATTTTAGGAGTCGTTTTCATTTTGGAAGTGCAGTCTGTCAAGTTTTAAGGTGTGCATGGAGTTGTGTGTGAAGTATGACTCTACTTGCATATGTTGAGGTAAGGTATTTGTGATTAGACTACTTTTTATAAGTCTCTAGAGAGGTACAGTTGAAATATGCCACATCATTTTGGGTGTTTGGTTCAAATTTGAAGTATGTTCTGTGAATTTATGAGGTGTACATAGTGTTGTGCTACAGAGATATCCATGTATGTTTTAGGAAGATGGTGAGATTTATAGCAGAGACATGGGAAGGGTTCCTGCTTTGTATTTGGCTAGGTGAACATTAAAAGTAGTTGTAAAATGGTAAAGCAGTAGCATAAACTCATGCACTGCTACAATCCCCTAAGCACTACCCTTGCAATGCAGCCATTGCCCTGTCAGTACCCATGCACTCCTCCAATCACCCATCCAGCACCATGTACTTATTCAATTACTCTGCCAATACCCAAGCACTTACAAATTCACCATGCACTCTCTTTGCAGCACTGTAATCATCCAGTCAGTACTTCCATACTCATGTATTGACCCGGGCACTAACGTATGTGCTGCTACAATCCTCTTTGCACTATCCATGCAGACCTATAACCAGCTACATACTAATGATTCAGTCCTCCAATTATCCAGGTAGTACCCATGCAGTCCAGCAATCCCCCTGTCAGTCCCAATGCACTCCTCCAATCACCCATTCAAACCATGTACTTATCCAATCAGTCTGCCAATACCAAAGCAGTTATACATTCACCATGCACTCTCTTTGCACTACTGTAATCATCCAGTCAGTATCTATGTACTCATGCAATAACCCAGTCACCAACTCATGCACTATTACAATCCCCTGTGCACTATCCATGCAGACTTCTAACCACCTACATACTACTGATTCAATCCTCTAATTACCCAGGTAGTACCCATGCAGTCAAGCAATCCCCTGTCACTCCCCATACACTCCTCCAATCACCCATCCAGCACCATGTAGTTTTCCAATCACTCCTCCAAAACCCAAGCTCTTATAAATTCACCATACACTCTCTTTGCAGCACTGTAATAATCCAGTCAATACCCATGTACTCATGGAATGATCCAGGCATTAACATATGCACTGCAACAATCCTCTGTGCACTATCCATGCAGACCTCTAACCAGCTACACACTACTGATTCACTCCTTCAATTACCCATGTAGTACCCATGCACTCCAGCAATCCCCCTGTCACTCCCTATGCAGTCCTCCAATCACGCAGCCAGCACCACATAGTTTTCAAATCACTCCGCCAATACCCAGGCACTTATACATTCACCATACACTATCTTTGCACTACTGTAACCATCCAGTCAGTATTTATGTACTCATGCAATAACCCAGTCACTAGCTCATGCACAATTACAACCCCCTGTGCACTATCCATGCCGACCTCTAACCAGCTACACACTACTGATTCCCTTCTCCAATTACCCATGTAGTGCCCATGCACTCCAGCAATTCCCCAGTCACTCCCCATGCACTGCTTCAATCACCCATCCAGGACCATTTAGTTTTCCAATCACTTCGCCAAAACCCAAGCACTTAAAAATTCACCATACACTCTCTTTGCAGCACTGTAATCATCCAGTCACTACCCATGTACTCATGGAATGACCCAGGCATTAGCATATGTACTGCAACAATCCTCTGTGCACTATCCATGCAGACCTCTAACCAGCTACACACTACTGATTCACTCGTCCAATTACCCAGGTAGTACCCATGCACTCCAGCAATCCCTCTGTAACTCGCCCATGCTGTAGGAGAGTAGGATCTGCTTCACATGTTTACCCCCACTTTTTTCTGGTGTTTCACTGTTTTTCGACTTTAGTCTGGCTGGGAACCTGCTATTCAGGGCCCCTGCCTAGCTGATTCCTCTTTAAAATGATTCAATGTACTTTAGGTACAATACAGATTGGATATGAGGTGCCCTTGTAAGTCCCTAGTATATGGTATACTATGTACCCAGGGCATAGGTACTCCAGAGGCCTACAAGGGGCTGAAGCATGTATTATGCCACCCCTGGAAAGCCACCCAAAATGACACCACAGGTCTGCTTCTGCAGCCTGGGTAAGGTGGTGTATGCACCCCTTACTGTGATATAGGTTACCTATATCACTATATATATATATACACACATATAAACCTATAAGTCACTCCTATGGCAGGCCTTATCAATCCTGAAGGCAGAGTGCTGGGTTCTTATATGAGAGGGTGCCCTTGCATGAGCAGAGCCCCTCTGCAGATTTCAGACATCCTTCTCTGATGCTGTTTGTAGTGCAGCCTAACCATATACTCTTAGGTGCATTATAACCAAACGATAAATGCTAACTTTGGACTGGCTGCACGGAAACATGTTGTGTTTGGTGTCAAACACCGTGGAATCATACCCCCACACCAGTAACTGGTGTGAGAGTATGAACCCACCCTTCTTGAGGGAGAGACATGACAGCACTGGTATACCCGGTAGAAACTCAATAGAGCCCTGGCATCACAAAATGGAAGCTGCAGCCACAGACACGGGTCTGGCCTCCTGCTGCTGACCGAACCTCTGGCAAGGGAGACCTGGACAATAGGTTTCCTGTCACAGGGAGGTGTAACCACCTCCCAGACAGGCTTATGTGTATTGGGGCTGGGTGGGAGCACTCTCTGAGTGCTTTGAAGTGCTGCACTGGGGGCACATTTGGTGTCCCTGTGCATAGTCCAGCTCAAACCGGCTCAGGGGCTTCCAGCCCCAGCTCTGGCGTGAAACTGGACAAAGGAAATGGGTGTAGCCACCCCTCTTGCCAAACCCTCCCATAGGTGGGCCCCAAGAGTATGTCCAACCCCCTACCTTAGTATAAGTATGGGGCCTCTGTCCTTAGGACTTTAGATTACCCTGGACAAAACTCTGAAGCTGAATCCCGGACCTTCGACGCTCTGCTCAAAACCAGAGGATTGAAGAAATCTCCCTTGGGGTCAAGGAGTGACTCCCCTGCTTGGTAGGCACCAATGAAACAATATGCTGGTCTGCATCATTGAAGCTCCTGCTGGACTACGAAGTATTTTCAGCCCAGGAAGAGGATTTCCAGACATCTCAGAGACCGACCCGAGTCCCCAGCAAAGCTGAGACCTGCAGCCCTCGTGAGTAGCGTGGAACCGGAACTCCTGGTCACCGTGCATTTCTGCAAGTGCATTGTCTTCCTGATGTCTCTTGAAGTCATGCTTGGGCTGACTTGTAGCCCCCACCTTCAGCACTGAATTTACTGAAGATTGTTGGCCTGGTCATTCCGAGTGACCCGTGGGTCGCCATTTTGTGTTTCATCTTGAGGTCCCTTCACGATCCCTTGTCCATTGACTGGTGGGTCCCTGAGGTGGTAACTTTGTATTTCCTTAGGCTTTCCTGGTTGCTCCAGACGTGCCCTGACTCCCTACCAAGTGGTGAGTCCCACAGACCTTGCTGGTCTGCACCGAAGCATCTTTCTTGTTCCTGCGTGGGTTGCTGTTGCCAAGGTTTGTTGTGTCCAATCCGGACACCGATGCTGCAGCACTCGACATCCTTCATGGGACAACTCGAATCCAGCTCCTGGTTGACCTTGACACCTCCTGGTCCTTGTGGCTGAAGAGTCAAGCTTCACCTCTTTCACCTGAAATCACCCAACATCGGTGGGAGTCTCTCATCGCCTTCCTGGTCACTGGCAAGTGACCCAGACTCTGTCCCCACTGCTTTCAGGTTCTTCTCATCTTTGATCCAGGCTTGGATCTCTTCAGACACTTTGCATCTTCACGGCAGCAGCACCTCTTCGCCAGCTCCCATTGAAATCGACGACGCGACCCGACACCAAAAGACACCTATGCACCTAGCTTCCCTGGGTGAGGTAACACGAGTACTCTGGTGCTCCCGCAGGTGCTAGCCCTAGAACGTCCTAAGTCCAAAATTGTTTGGTCCTGACTCATTTCTAAGTGTCCCTAATCTTTAAAAATCTATCCGCGACTTTCCCCATAGAAGCTAATGGGAGCTCGCGGCTGTGTTCGCACACTGCACACGGCCCCCATGGGTCCCCTGTGCCACTACCTTGGGTGGTTCCTTGGGGTCCCAGCGATTCTACAAGCTCTAGGCCTTGTGTCTAGTTAAGTTGTGGTTCTTATACCACTATTTTAGTGTATGGTTTGGCTTGCCCCTAGGGCCTGACGTGTATTTGTGCTATTTTACTGTGATTATTGAAGTGTAACTTATGTGTTTTGACCTCTAGTCTCATAAAGAGACTAGGAGGGTGTGTTTAGTAATAAATACATATATTTTATATATATACCAGGTGTGGCTATCTTTCATTCAGTGACTCAAGAGATTATAGACTGGTAAAAGAAGCTGCTTTACATTCCTTCAAGACTTAGCATTAAGGCTGCTCTCCATAGCTACCACTAGGATAGCTTTCAATAATAAAGGTTGTCTTTAACCTATAACCAATAAGGGGTTGTTTGGAGTGATACAAGGTGCCCACTAGAACTAGTGCACTGCATATATCAGGCCAACTTCTCACACATGCACTCCTCCAATCACCCATCCAACACCATTTACTTATCCAATCACTCTGACAATACCCAAGCACTTATAAATTCACCATGCTCTCTCTTTGCAGCACTGTAATCAGCCAGTTACTGCCCATGTACTCATGAAATGATCCAGGTATTAACATATGCACTGCAACAATCCTCTGTGTACTATCCATGCAGACCTCTAACCAGGTACGCACTACTGGTTCACACCTCCAATTACCCAGGTAGTACCCATGCACTCCAGCAATCCGCCTGTCAAACCCCATGCAGTCCTCCAATCACCCATCCACCACCACATAGTTTTCCAATCACTCCGCCAATACCCAGGCACTTAAAAATTCACCATACACTCTCTTTAAACTACTGTAATCATCCAGTCAGTATCTATGTACTCATGCAATAACCCAGTCACTAACTCATGCATTTTTATAATCCCCTGTGCACTATCCATGCAGACCTCTAACCATCTACACACTACTGATTCACTTCTCCAATTACCCAGGTAGTACCCATGCATTCCAGCAATTCCCCTGTCACTCCCCATGCACTCCTTTAATCATCTAGGACCATTTCGTATTCAAATCACTCTGCCAATACTGAAGCACTTATGAATTCACCATAGACTCTCTTTGCAGCACTGTTATCATCCAGTCACTATCCATCTACTCATGCAATGACCAGGTACTAACATATGCAGTGCTACATTCCTCTGTGCACTATCCATGCTGACCTCTAACCAGGTGCACACTACTGATTCACTCCTCCAATTATCCAGGTAGTACCCATGCACTCCAGCAATCCCTCTGTAACTCGCCCATGCTGTAGGAGAGTAGGATCTGCTTCACATGTTTACCCCCACTTTTTTCTGGTGTTTCACTGTTTTTCGACTTCAGTCGGGCTGGGAACCTGCTATTCAGGGCCCCAGCCTAGCTGCTTCCTCTTTAAAATGATTCCATGTACTTTAGGTACATTACAGATTGGATATGAGGTGCCCTTGTAAGCCCCTAGTATATGGTATACTATGTACCCAGGGCATAGGTTATCCAGAGGCCTACAAGGGGCTGAAGCATGTATTATGCCACCCCTGGAAAGCCACCCAAAATGACACCACAGGTCTGCTTCTGCAGCCTGGGTAAGGTGGTGTATGCACCCCTTACTGTGATATAGGTTACCTATATCACTATATATATCTACACACATATAAACCTATAAGTCACTCCTATGGCAGGCCTTATCAATCCTGAAGGCAGAGTGCTGGGTTCTTATATGAGAGGATGTCCTTGCATGAGCAGAGCCTGTGCACTGCTACAATCCTCCGTGCACTACCCATGCAGACCTCTAACCACCTACACACAACTGATTCACTCCTCCAATTACCCAGGTAGTATCATGCACTCCAGCAACCCCCCTGTCACTTCCCAAACACTCCTCCTATAACCCATCCAGCACCATGTACTTCTCCAATCACTCCGCCAATACCCTAGCACTTATAAATTCACCATGCACTCTCTTTGCAGTAGTCTCATCATTCAGTCAGTAGCCATGTACTCATGCAATGACTCAATCACTCACTTGTGCACTGCTAAAATCCTCCATGCACTACCCATGCAGACCTCAAACCACCTACACACTACACACTACTTATTCAGTCCTCCATTTACCCAGGTAGTACCCATGCACTCCAGCAATCCCCCTGTCACTACTCATGCACTTCTCCAATCACCCAGCCAGCACCATGTACTTATCCAATCACTCCGCCAATACTCAAGCACTTATAAATTCACCATGCACTCTCTTTGCAGTACTCTAATCATCCAGTCACTACCCATGTACTCTGGCAATGACAAAGGCACTAACTCGTGCACTGCTACAATCCTCCATGCACTACCCATGCAGACTTCAAACCACCTACACACTTCTGATTCACCCCTCCAATTACCCAGGTGGTATCTATGCACTCCAGCAATCCCACTGTCACTTCACAAGCACTCCTCCAATCACCAATCCAGCACCATGTACTTATCCAATCACTCCGCCAATACCCTAGTACTTATAAATTCACCATGCACTCTCTTTGCAGTACTCTAATCATCCAGTCACTACCCTTGTACTTATGCAATGACTCAGGCACTAACTTGTGCACTGCTACAATCCTGCATGCACTACCCATGCAGACCTCAAACCACCTACACACTACTGATTCACTCCTCCAATTACCCAGGTAGTACCTATGCACTCCAGCAATCACTCTGTCACTCCTCGTGCACACCTCCAATCACCCAGCTATTATCCATGAACTCATTCAATCCAATCACATTCCACTACCGAAACATTCATAAAATAACCATGCAGCAGCCTTGCAATTCAGTAATCACCCACACAGTTACCATACTCTCGCACAATCACTCAGGTAATTTTTCTTTTTTTAACCAGTAGAGGTGGTTCCGTGAGAACCATTGTTTTTTTTTTCAGAACAATTTTTTAAAAAAAATGTTATTTTTGTACTTTTTTAAAACTTTTTAAACTTTTTTTGTGCGTTTTTATTTTAAGAACAACAAACAAAAATGATGATCAGGACATGATCTCACCAACAAAAACAAAAGCACATTATAAAAAGAAAAATGCATTTGCTTTTAGAGCAGCGGATATAACGTCCACACACTGCTCTCCAATACAGACTGTGGTGTTGCACTTTACACAACTAACAGCAGCATTTAAAAATTCAGGCAGAATGTGGGGCCTTGGAGGAGATGCAACCTGTGCTGATGTTGATGGAACATTTCTTTCTCTTTCGGCAGAAGCATTCAACTGTCTTCTGCTCTCCTCTCTTGCGAGGTGCACTGGATGTATTGTCTCCAAATGCTTCTTAATGCTGCTGGTACCGCATGAAATTTTTTTCTCCGATCCTCTTGATAATACTTTCTCACGGATTCTTCAAGTAACTTTTTGGGCGTTCACTTTTTTTTCACCCTCAGGAACGCTGAAAAAAGCCCACACAATACTTTCTTTTTTCTTCGTGTTCTGCTCCTGCATCTTCCTCCTCAATGACCAGAGGATCAATCTCAGCTAAACTAGAAGCCATACTTGTTTAATAAAATAAACAAACACACGAAAATGAAAAAAGTTTTGAAGAGAACTGGGAAACAGGTCTCGTCTCTATCAAAGACAATAAATAAGGGGAACATCAAGAGGATGGATCATCTCTCTTCCACAATGAAATTGATTTAAACCAATCAGATTTTTTCTCCTTGTACTGACATGAAGTCGCGTAGAGTGCGCACACCCGTCACGCACCCACGAAATATTGTATACTTGATTATACACTATAAATAGAAATTTCTATAAACTTTTAATAAGTATATTAGCACAACTGTTCACTCTAATATCACATTCAGACTTTCAATAGTCATTTTTTCAACTTAAAAAATACGCTGAAGTCGCGATCCCGGCGCGATCACGGCTCGACCCCAGAGATATGTGCGGGGAGGGGTCAAGCACACTAAGTGGATATATATGAGTGTTGGAGTATATAAATGACTATATGTGAGAGTGAGTGATTGTGAGAGTGGTGAGGAAATTCGATTTTCGATCGCGATCGCATTGAGCCGCCATTTTGTGCTCTGCCGCCATTTTGTGTTGCCCTCACTCAGGCAGCACGACGAACTAAGTCTTTTCTGCTTTTCCTGCAATATTGTGTCAAAATAGCCTTGTGCCTCTGTTTACGAAGCTGGTGTTAGAGACTGGCCGAGTACACTAATCCCTGTCTGGTTTTCCTAATCCCTGTCTTAACTATCTGTTGGTTCACACTATTCTCTCCTGACTTTATCTTATCTTCTGGCCTTCGCTGTCCTCCGCTCGCATTCTCTTGTTTCACAACTGGCCTCCAAAACACACGAACGTATCTCGCCACCTGCAAATCAGTTACAGACATGTTAATACCTTAACCTGTGTGAGGGATAGCAAACACCGTTGGAGGAGAGGCTTCTTTGAGTTACTCGATATCTTTGTTTTTCAACCTTTCCTATTGGACACGTTCCGTCTTTAACTTTACCTTATTGGTCCTCCATGTATGTTTTAGGTGTGTTCTGTGTTAATGTATATGTTATCTATGTACTATATATAGGCCTGGGCCAAAATTCCGTTCCGTTTGCAGAAATTGTGATAATTTGGCATTTTCGCGTTCCGCGGAAAGCGCGAAAATGTCAAAATTTCCGCATTCCGCAGCTTAGCGATAATTTGTTTCTTGCTCGCGCTGTAAAATAATACATTCTCACGTGAGCGCGATCGCCTTACCTGAATCCCCGCGTTTGCCGACAAGTTTTCCCGATCCGGTCGCGTTCTCCACGAGATGCTGGATTGTTGGTAGCCATTTGCGCTGTCTCGCGACAGTTCGCGCCCGCAGTAACGTCATGCGTCGCGCGATCACATCTTTCTTCTCGCGATCATGCACCGCGATACAAGTGAAAACAAGATGGCCGCGCCCGCCAGCAACCGCATGGGTAAGTTGGCGAGCTGCGACCACGCAGAAAATACCGCGAACGGGCGGGAAAAAAACTTCTGCATCTTCGCGATATTTCCGCGTGTTTGCGGAGATTTTTTAACATTTTCGCGATTATTTGCGAAAGTGAATTTCGCAAATTCCGCCCACCCCTAACTATATAAGATTGTGCGCCACGGAGTGAAGTGGCAGTCTCCTGAGAACATACCGTGTGTACTTCTAGGACAACTGTACTAGCTGCAGCGAATAAAATCTGATCTTTTACGCCTACAGAGTGTCCCCGTGTCTCTGTTAGCTGAAGCAGGAGAACCCAGGAGATTAAGGCGTACCCTGCGCCGCCAGGCCCAATTGGTTCTGGTTCTTCAACAGCTGTATGGAAGAGTGGGTTCTTGTGTCAATGATTGTAGAAGAAAGTAAGTATGTGTTTGTATCTGTATGAATAACTGAAGTGGTGTGTGTATAACTGTATAGATGAGTAAATGGGAGTGTGATTGTCTCTTTGCATGATGACTAGGTGTGTGAGTAACACTATGGATGGGGCGGTGTGTGAGTGTCTGTATAGGTGTAGGAGTGCATATGATAGTGCTTTATTGAGGAGTGACTGCATGTATGATTGACTGTATGGGTGAATGAGTGGATGTGTGTGTAGACCTAGGAATCAGTGAGTGAGTATGTAGTAAGTGGTATTGGTGTATCTATGGTTTCGAAAATGGTAGTCTGTATTTTAGAGTGGGTGTATCAAAGGTTATATTAGGGTGTGATGAGGTGCATCAGATTATCACGTGGATGATATCATCAGTGATGTCATCATTGATGTAATTTGAGATGTCATCAGTGATGTCACTGACCATGTTATGAATGATGTAATATTTGACGTCATCAGCAGTGCATTGCGGGGGCGCGAGTTATGGTTAGCTAAACTAACTATAACGCCGGAATTTCTAAGGTTTTGTACGAGTGAAATGTCCAACTAACTATAACATTCCTGAAACCTATGGTTTTTTCTGTGAATATATATATATACATATATCTATAAAACAGTACTTTACCTTCACTGTATAAGAAAATCTCCCTCGAACTATCAGGAAATAAGGCACTTGCACACCTATGTGGAACTCAATGGCACTAGAGCACATTACCAGTTACTACATACTCTCATGTATGAATATTAGCAGCAAACAGATATACCACTGAAAAAACTTATGGGTTATACAATGAATGTACTTTTGACATATTATTCATAACCAACAACCATTGTTACAACTCTTGTATAAATTACAGTATTGTATTTTATATATGCACTCCATTGCACTTATTCATTTTTTCAAAATGTGAAGAAAAAACATGTTTATTTTACTTTCAACTATGTCTATGACAATTAACGTTACTATGCCTTTAAATAACTGCAATGTGGAGACAGAGGTCATGTGACCAAGACCACGGACGTGGTCGAAACGCGTCGTCTTAGCTGCCAGGAATAAATCATACCTGCTGAATCAACTTTGTGGGCTCGCCTGGAATTCCTTTCTGCTGGATTTCTCCTGTGTGAATATATATATCTATATATATATTCACTGAAAAAACCATAGGTTTCAGGGGCGTTATAGTTAGCTGGACTTTTCTCTCGTACAAAACCATTGAAATCCCCCCGTTATAGTTAGTTCAGCTAACTATAACTTGCGCGCCCGCAATGCACTGCTGATGACGTCACATATTACATCACTCATGACATGGTCAGTGACGTCATCAGCAGTGCATTGCTGGCGTGCGAGTTATAGTTAGCTGAACTAACTATAACGGGGGAATTTCAATGGTTTTGTACGAGTGAAAAGTCCAGCTAACTCTAACGCCCCTGAAACCTATGGTTTTTTCAGTGAATTTCTAAGGTTTTTTAAATGCTAATTCCTAACTATAACATGCCTGAAACCTATGGTTTTTTCAGTGAATTTCAAAGGTTTTATAAATGCTAATTTCTAACTATGCCTACAGAGATAGGACATGTGAAGAAAGAAGAAAAAACACACAGAAAGAAAAAAAAGAAATGCAGAAAGAAGCAACAGAAGTCCTCAAAGACGAAGAAAAGTGCAGGAAGAAGGATAACGTGCAGAAAGAACAAACAGAAGAGCAGAAAGAAGCCTTGTTGCAAAATCATCCTGTACCCTCAACTTTTTCAGACGGATACTGGTGGTAACTGAGTCTGACTAACCAGTCCTAGAGCCAGTGCTATGTTAAAAGACACTCAGAATACAGTGAAAACACCTACATACACTAGGGAACACTATGCGTTGGGGTCCCCCTGTGATCAGCATGACCTCCTCTGTAAGCCCCTAGTATATAATAGGGCAGTGGATTAAAACTACCTCTTAAAACGCGCCACAGGGCGTGTTTGCACATGTCACCTCAGGCCCCGTCCCCTCACTTCCCCACTGTGTAAACACGCCCTATGGCTGTTTTTAGTTGGGAGATTAAGTTCATTTGAATCCTGAGGGTCCCTAGGGTCCAACTAGCCCACTAGGTACCTCCAGTAAGCGCCACAGAGCTGCGTTGCAGAGAGGTGTAAAAAGTGGCACGGCCTGGACCACCTCTCTGCAACGCAGCTCAGTGGTGCTTACTGGAAGCACCTGGTGGGCTAGTTAGCCCCCAGGGGCTGAAGTACTGGGTATTTTAGACCCAGCGGTGCAGGGACACACACCCTATGACTTCTGGGTTCACCCTGTTCCAGACCTACAGAAACACAGAGTCTTCTGGGTGAAGTCAAAGATTCATTTATTGGCTGCAGACCAATTACAGGTATCCTAGAAGTACAACAGCGTGTATGTTCTCAGGAGACTGCTGAAAATCATAGGAACGGGCTTCTCCTTAAATACAAAATATCATGCTTCAGGCACACATTCCTTGGTTTACGATATGGCCATATAAAGGTATACATTACAAACGAAAAAGCAGAGTCATGATGACCATCCACATTCCAGTTCGGCCAGCCCACAATGATTTATACAGTAAGGTTCAGATCCCACATCGGATGTCAATAGACCCCCCAATAAACACGAGCATCTCCTGTTTTGGGAAACAAGTCATAAAGCAGGAACAAGCAGGTGTGAAAGAGATTAGCCGGAGGATTGTGTAGAATGAAAGGGTTTTATGATGGGTCAAGCCCTGATGCTAATCACAGGTGGACGGAGGAAGGGGAGCTCGTGAGACCGGTTTGACCTGGGGCAGCAGAGCCAGCTGCCCAGGTCACAGAGAAGTCAGAGGAGAAGCCCATGTACTGTGAGGCCCGTATTTACTCCATTATAGCCTATGTGAGGGCAATGACAAGATGGCCACTGCTTCCAAAATGGAACCCGCGTAGTGAAGCAGAATAACGTGTACACAGTGCATTTATAGCTAGAACGATATATAAAGCACTCGTACATGCCGCATTTACCATTTGCGGTTGCTAATACCAAGATGGACAGGGGTAGGGCCCTGTCCCCTACGCGGTCCCGAATATTAAAGTACGACAGACCCTCCTTTTGCCCTTACATAGGCAATCACTATACTCATCTTAATCCGAGTCCAGGTCGATGTTCACGAAGTCATGGAGATGTTGCTGTAGCATCATTCTATTACTTAGCTCGTTCCTCGATACAGGTTTCCTTACACATAAGGTAGCACA
This sequence comes from Triturus cristatus, assembly GCF_964204655.1. Classification (NCBI taxonomy): domain Eukaryota; kingdom Metazoa; phylum Chordata; class Amphibia; order Caudata; family Salamandridae; genus Triturus; species Triturus cristatus. The sequence goes on along the minus strand of NC_140593.1, from coordinate 255,136,297 downwards.
GAGGCCACATATCGTAGGAGCACACTGTATGCACAGACAGAACAGGAAAAGAATGGCTAAGAGCATTCCAATGACCATCAGAACTTTCCAACCCCAGGCAGATATCAATTCCCAGAACCACCCCACCAGTGACCAATCTCCCTTATCCACGTGTATGGATTCAGATATTTTATGGAGTTTGGAGATGGTTTGATACACTGTTGGAGCATTATCTGGTATGAAAAGGCAGCAACTGGATTGGATGACCTTGCATACCCCACCGCGGTCTGCAAGAATAACGTCTAGAACTATGCGGTTCTGTAAAGTCATAAGGCGATCCGCTTGGAGCTCAGCTGTCAGATTACCAAGGGCACCAGCCGTTACATTGACAGTGGATTCAACCACACGAGTCAGCTGTCTCAGGTTCCTACTATTCACCATAGGTCCCCAAAACGGCAGGAAACCCAAGAAGAAGTCTCCCGCTTCCTGACCCGCAGTGTCTTCCTTACTAATCACGCCTCTCACAACTCTGGTCTTGTGATAGTCGGAGGCGGCAGTAAATGTTGGCGGTAACAAGTTCGCAATATAACATGTGCCCGAGAAATCAGGGGGCAACCATGTATATGCTCGATCATTACAGATGAAATATGTGCCCTTGGCAGCCAAAAACGCAGGGGAAAACTGTGACGGGAAAGTGTACGTTTCAGTACAGTCACTTCTTCCCAGTTGAGCTCTAGGATTCTGACCATTACCCTGTAAGCAGAACCGACCCATGTGGGGTACGACCCAGATTGGGGATGAGATTTATCGCTGTCTTTCACCCAGACTAATACTATACCCCGTCGCGTTCCATCCTACATAAGGTCTCAACTCTTCTTTGGGAATGGATGAGTATGCATCGATATCCCTACTCATATCGGCCACTCCTTTTATCAAAGCCTTATTATTGGTGATAGGTCTGATGGAACGCGGTTGGCGAGGGGAGTATGTATCTAGAGCATAGAGAAACATGGTCTGGAATGCCCATGACGATCCATTGTAACTATACGGCAGCACCAGGTAGGGAATACCCTTGTTAATGGTATGTGGCATTAACCCGCACACCCAGCAATTGGTCGTATTCATTACCAGTTGGTGCTGGTGCAAGAGCTGGATAAACGAGTTATTTACAAACTCTGATCATCTGGTCTGTTCGTGTTCAGGCAAAGGGTGAAAGGAGTGCGAGGAGGCAGTAGAAAGAGGTATAGGCTGTACAGTGGGCGCAATGGTCTTTTGAGAAGAGAAAAACACGAATCCTACGATGAACATTATTATACTACAGAGCGTAAATAGGCACAGAAATACAAAACATTTACTTTTTACAATTCTACACATCCTTGCTTTAAAGTTCATTTCCTCAATCGGTCTCTCCATCTTAAAAAACTCCATCCTCTACTCGGGCCGCTCGCGGCGGATGAGTGTCTTCTGCTAAGGGGCACGCCTGTCAGTCCAGGGAAACGCCCTAGACCAACCAGAACCGTTGACCTAATGTCTTCGGCCTGTACCCCAAAGTCTTGGCACCGCGACCCTGCGGCAGAACCCGGATGGTGGTTCGAAAAACAAAAATCAAGAAAGTCCTTCAGATGGGAGAGCAAAAATGTCAAAAAGGAAATAGTGAGGAAATCTTTATTTGTCCATGGGCCTTGGTCTCAAATTATAGCGGAGACGGCCAGGTGCTGTTTGGTCTGGAAACAAAAGTTCAGGCTCAGTGGTGTCCAGTCGATTTGATGGTGGCACAGCTTCCTGCAGAATATTGTCACTCTCTTGGTCTGAAACTGTGTCTCTTATGCGTGTGTCACTGAATGGTACAAAACGAGGCACAGTGTCTGTCTCAGAGTCAGCGATACCCTCCTGGACCCACTGGTCATATGGCAGAGGCAAGGGGACTACTTTGCAGTGGGTACCATGGATCCAGTGCTTCTTCCCTTTTACTCGCACCGCTGACCTTGTCGACAGGAGCACAAGGTGAGGGCCGATCCAGCGAGGCTCGTCGTTGCTCTTACGCTGGAAATTTCGGATCAGGACCCACGAGCCAGGGTTGATAGGGTGTCCAGGAGGTTCAGAAGCTTGGGGAAGAGTATCATGTACCTGTTGGTGCAAAACACGCAGTTTAACAGTCAAATCATACAGGTAATCGAGTAGTACTGGATGTTCAATCTCACTAAACTTCGTAGGCCTCGGTACACCCCATACGTTGGCCGGGCGGCCAAAGACGACCTCGTAAGGGCTAAGTCCCACTCGTGAGTGTATGGTCATTCTGGTGGACAGGAGTGCTAAAGGCAGAGCGTCAGGCCATTTAAGACCGGTGCTCGCCTGAATTTTGGCCAGCTTGAGCTTTAAGGCTCCATTGTAGCGTTCTACTAACCCAGCTGATTGGGGGTGATTTGCAGCGTGGAACTTCTGCTTTATCCCTAGCCCTTCACATACATTCTTCATCACTTTACCCACAAACTCACTCCCATTATCACACCACACCATTCTTGGCATCCCAAACCTAGGGAAAAATTCCTTCACAAGGTCTTTGGCTGTGGATAGGGCAGTGTTATCTTTCAGAGGATAAGCCTCTATCCATTTTGAGAAAGCACAAACAACCACCAGTACATATTTCAAGTTGTTGCATCTTTCCATGTGAATAAAGTCCAGCTGCAAAACTTCGAATGGACATGATGGGGGTGCAAAGTGACCAGCTGGAGTTGGGGTTCCCCTACCAGGGTTGTACTTCAAGCATACCATGCAATTCTTGACCACATTCTCTGCACACTTGGGAATCCCAGCATTCTGCCATACTGGAGCCAACAACTTGCATATACCTTTCGTACTGATATGTGCCATTCCATGTGCCATAGTAACCACTGGAAGCACATATGCATCAGGCAATAACCATCGCCTATGTTCTGTCAGATCAATCCAACAACCATTCTCATCCAACTTACCCATACTTTCTCTCCACTTGCTTAACTCTTCCTCTGTGGCTTCAGCTTGAAGCGACTTCACACTCTCTATTGTGTTCTCACACATTCCCACATCATTAACCCATCTTGCGGGGCCTGCAACATACATTCTAGTCTTCACATTCTGTGCTGTTTCTTTCGCGGTCTCATCAGCAAACGCATTCCCACGTCCAACATCATCTGTGACTTTCCTGTGCGCACTGCATTTCATGATCGCAACTTGCAACGGTAGGGTCAGTGACTCAAGGAGATCATTCACCAACTTGCCATTCTGAATTTTAGCTCCATGCGACGTCAGGAACCCACGCTCTTTCCACAAACGCCCGAAATTATGAGCCACGCCAAAGGCGTACTGGCTATCTGTGTATATATTTACTCTCATTCCTTCAGACAACACGCATGCTCTTGTGAGGGCGATTAATTCTGCTGCTTGGGCCGAATTATGTGGCACTCGTGCAGTTTCCACGACCGTGTGTAAAGTCGTGATAGCATATGCAGCAGTCGTGTCACCATTAGGGAGTTTGAAACATGAACCATCCACCCATAAAGTGCCATCACACTCAGTCAGGGGAGTATCTTTTAGATCTACTCTCCCTTTCGTCTCTTCTTCTGTTCTGAACAGACAGTCATGTTGCTCAATCTCATCTGAGTCTGCTGGAATTGGCAACAATGTAGCTGGATTCAGCGTATTGCATCTCTTTATGTGTATGTGATTTGCTAACAGTGTAAGCTCATAGCCTGATAATCGCGCACTAGTCAAGTGTTGTGTCTTGGTCCTATTTAATAATGTGTCTACAGCATGTGGAACCATAACGATCAATGTATTGTCCATTACCAAACCAGCAGATTGTCGGATAGACATTGCTGCAGCAGCTGTCGCTCTCAGACAGCTTGGCAATGCCCTCGCTACAGGGTCCAAGGTTGGTGAAAAATATGCGCATGGGCGCGGTCTGTCGCCAAAAGGCTGTGTTAACACTGACAACGCACATCCATCTTTCTCGTGAACATACAATGTAAAAGGTTTGCTGTAGTCAGGAGTGCCCAACACAGGTGCTGAACATAATGCATTACGCAATTCCACAAAACTTTTCTGGCACTCTTCAGACCATGGGATAGGATTCGGTGTGTCTTTGCATGTTAAGGCTACCAAAGGTTTTGCCAGCAAGGAAAAACTTGGTATCCAATGCCTACAGTATGAAGTGATGCCCAAGAAAGCACGCACTTCTCTCTGTGTTTTTGGCACACTCAACTGTGCAATGGCTTGAATTCTTTCTGGGGTCAGTTTCCTTCCCTCCTTCGATAAGAGATGACCTAAGTAGGTCACTTCTTGTCGACAATATTGCAGCTTAGAGAGAGACACCTTGTGATGGAAAGCGGATAAATGGCGCAACAGTGACAATGTGGCTTCTTTACAGATCTTCTCAGTATCCGCAGCAATTAGTAAATCATCCACGTACTGAATCAGGATAGCGCCACTAGGTAAAACAAGTGCATCAAGCTGCGCTTTCAAAGCTTGACTGTATATTGATGGACTTTCACAGTAGCCCTGGGGAGCGCGTTTGAAGCGAAAGCTTCGGCCCCCCAGACTAAAACCAAAAATGTCTCTGCTCTCTTCTGCAATTGGGATGCTAAAGAAAGCATTCTTTAAATCAATCACTGAAAACCATGCAGCAGAGGCTGGAATCATCGTTAACAAGGCAGTTATATCAGGGACAACCGGAAACTGTGGTACAACAATCTTATTAACCTCTCTAAGATCAATCACAAATCTGTAGACAGGTGGCTGTGAAGGGTCCGTTCGTTTTAAGACAGGTAAAATCGGACTATTGCAAACGTTGCCTCTTGTCTCCTCAATCACACCCTTATTAATCAAGTCGCTGACAATGTCTAACAATGCTTTCTGCCCTTCATTAGAGATCTTGTACTGGGGAATACGTGGCAGTCTGACATTAGCCTTTAAAGTCACCACATATGGCGGTATCTCCAAGAGGCCCACATCATTGGGACCAGTAGCCCAAAGGGCATCCGGAAGGGATGATAATTCAGGCGGCATTGTGTTTTTAGACAAGTACATTGGGGAAATCACTTTCTTGCCTAATGTAAGTTGTACTCCTGAAGGAGAACAATACAGTGTAGCATGCAATCTTTTCAACAAATCTAATCCCAGTAAATTCTCACCACAACCTGTTGTCAGAATCAGGGGTGCTTTCAGCTCGCAAGGTCCAATAGAAAGTGACATGGGACTAGAAATCAGGTTCCTAACCGGGGCGCCAGAAAAACCTACTGAAACATTTATATCACCAGACAAAGGTGCGCCAGGGAGTTTTGAATGCATGATTGAACTCTTTGCAGCACCAGTGTCTAGCAGAAAAGGCTCTGTTACATTTGCTGTAGTTACCTCAACATACGGTCCACTCTGATCCACTGGCACTGAAACAACTCCCTCTCTCTGTCTATGGCTGTCCTAGTAATCATTACTTTCTGCATCACCGTCCTCTGCATAATAATCATTATTATAATACTGGGCCGTATTACTAGTCGCGTTAGCTTGCTGATCAAAGCTATTGATGGTACTTTGAGGCGGCAGAGGACGCGCGTTCTGGGGAGCATTTCCACGCCCTCTGCCTCTAGGAGCTTGCTGACCACCCCTACCTCTTGCGCCATACGCATTACCGTTCCGCTGCATTAATTTAGGGCAACTATATTTATAATGACCTTCCTCTTTGCAGTATGAACATTGGTTGGGACCTACAGGGACACGTGGTTGATAATACCCGTTCATTTGCTGATTGTTCTGAAACTGTTGGGGTTGGTGATAGACACCTTGGGGTTGCCTATAATTATTCTGACCTCCACGTGGCGGATAGGCCTGCTGTAAAAGGACCTTTGTCTTTAATTCCTTCGTTTTCTTTTCTGTTCTATCTTTCTCATCTTTATCTCTATTTTCATAATACTGTGCAGTAGCCAGTATTTGCGCTGAAGAAGAAACAGCCCAAGAACTCTCTGAGTCTTTCAACTTTTTACACAGGTCAGGAAGTAAATTCTGCACAAACTTATCCACAAACAACCGTTGGCCACCCTCAGTACTCATATCTTGCCCACTGTGATCAATAAACGTTTCTTCAAACCTAGTAAAGAAGTCTGACACTGTCTCATCTTTCTTCTGCTTACATGCAGATAGCTTGTCCCAATTTACGCGCATCGCAGGCATTATTGTCTTCATATACGTGATGATTCTACCAGGGAGTTCAGCTACTAAAGGTTCTGGTTTCGCGCCACCAGTTTGTCTAGCATCAGCAGCAATAATGTTAGCCCATGTATCCCCTAGTTCTGCATCGTGATCTATATTACGAATTGACCCCCATAGAGGCTGTGGAACAACATTACCAAACAACATGTCTATGTCGGCCAGATTCATAACGCATGACCCTGCCGTCTGTGACAACTCTTTATAATAACCTGCTGGGTTTTTACGGGGATCAGGCAATGACTGCTTAAGCGCTAACACCTCAGAGCGCTTCCATGGAACATGCACCCAAACACGCTGGAAATGCGCTGGCACAGCGGGGATACCGGCACCACCTGCAACTGCTTCCTTCCATACCGGGGGAACTTCTCTCATGGGGTATTGTCGCGCTTTTACCTTTTTCCCCACAAGGACATCTTGTTCAAACAATGACTGTTGGCAATCATCATTCCTGAAGGACAATACAACCGCAACTGCTTTATCTACCTCGCGGTCCACAATTATACCAGTTCCAAAATCAAACCTCACTCTACACAATTCCTGCGGGCTCGGATTTTTACCATTATCCTCGAATTCTTCACAGAGAATTTCGCACATTTTCTCAAACACATATCTCTGTTTTGGGGCATCCCACTGATGGAAAACGCTGACAACTGATTCCACATCATACAATGAAGGGAAAACAATCCATCTGCGCGCCATGCTGTCTATTACCTTTTTCTCATCAGGGTTAGGCAATTGACTGCGCAGTTGCTTACGCTGCAAACCAGGAGTCGCACCAGATAACTCAAAGAGAGGAGACATTAATGTAGTAACCACATTAGCTAAGCGCTGTCGCGCTGAAGGAGAAGCTGAGGCGAAAACAGGGGGATAAACAGAGGGGAGAAAAGAGGATGTAGAAACAGGTACTGGAGTGGTGCAAGGAAGAGTGTCAGAAGAGGCAGCTGCTGTATTAGGCAAAGTCGCAGGAAGTGCGGGGGCAGTTGGAAGCACAACTGGCGGCCCTTGAGAGGGCTGCGCTACATGGATAAGAGCCGGCTGCAAAGCAGCTGGCGGTAGCGGCAAGGCTTGCATTATATTAACTAGAGGTGGCATATTCACAAGCTGGGGAGGTGCCGTGGCATTTTGAGCATACGGGGGTGGCGAACTCAACAAATGTGACATCAGGGGATCTTTCTCCTTTTCTTCTAACTCATTCTGCTTAGAATGTGGTAAAGCTGGGTAACATTTGTCAATCCCTAACTTGCGCTGCCTCTGCAATTGCTCACTCATCTGCTCCTCCTCATTGTCTTTAAATTGTACAGCTGCTTGCATTACTGTCATACCTTTCTCTCTCTTATTCTTTTTCGCTAGCTTAATTTCCTTTTGTTTGGCTTCCTTTCGCCATAAGCGGAAAGAGTCAAACATCGCCGGCCGGGCTTTCTTCTTAAACAATTTAATTTCCAAATTATCTAAAATATCGGTATCGAAACTACCATTTTGGGGCCATTTTAAAACACCGTCTTTCCTGGTGTAGTGGATCCACACTTCGTTATATGCAATGGGGCCTACGCCATGTTTTACATAGAGCTCATAAGTTGGAGTTCCAACCGGAGGAACCGGACATGATTCCTCTAGCTGGAAATCTTTTCCACAACCCAAACAGAATAATCTACCAAATATTCCAGAACCAGGCATCTTCGCTCACTAGTCTAGATCCAAACGTCAAAGGATTATCGATTACGATATTCTCGTGAATACACGAGTCCTCTGGCTTTGGCGTTTGCAAACTCCAAAGTACCAATTCAAACGATCCCGAAGGATACCAAAACAAATGGGAGACGCTCCACTTATACTTAACTGAATATTGCTGATCGATGGCGTCACCAGAAGACTCTCTCGATTGTTTCGCTCTCTCAAATTCGTCAAGGGTCCAAAACAGGTCGATTAATCAGGGCAGCAGTCCTTCGTAGCCGTCGGGACGCGGAGAACCTCGCAGAAAAGACTTTCGGACCACGTCGACATGCAGGGGTCGATGAAGTGGCGGCCTTCCTCCGGAATTTCCACACGAAGCTCCTCATGAACCTCTGGCTTGGACTGGTACCGCTGAAATCGCCCCACGTTGGGCGCCAAACTGAAGTACTGGGTATTTTAGACCCAGCGGTGCAGGGACACACACCCTATGACTTCTGGGTTCACCCTGTTCCAGACCTACAGAAACACAGAGTCTTCTGGGTGAAGTCAAAGATTCATTTATTGGCTGCAGACCAATTACAGGTATCCTAGAAGTACAACAGCGTGTATGTTCTCAGGAGACTGCTGAAAATCATAGGAACGGGCTTCTCCTTAAATACAAAATATCATGCTTCAGGCACACATTCCTTGGTTTACGATATGGCCATATAAAGGTATACATTACAAACGAAAAAGCAGAGTCATGATGACCATCCACATTCCAGTTCGGCCAGCCCACAATGATTTATACAGTAAGGTTCAGATCCCACATCGGATGTCAATAGACCCCCCAATAAACACGAGCATCTCCTGTTTTGGGAAACAAGTCATAAAGCAGGAACAAGCAGGTGTGAAAGAGATTAGCCGGAGGATTGTGTAGAATGAAAGGGTTTTATGATGGGTCAAGCCCTGATGCTAATCACAGGTGGACGGAGGAAGGGGAGCTCGTGAGACCGGTTTGACCTGGGGCAGCAGAGCCAGCTGCCCAGGTCACAGAGAAGTCAGAGGAGAAGCCCATGTACTGTGAGGCCCGTATTTACTCCATTATAGCCTATGTGAGGGCAATGACAAGATGGCCACTGCTTCCAAAATGGAACCCGCGTAGTGAAGCAGAATAACGTGTACACAGTGCATTTATAGCTAGAACGATATATAAAGCACTCGTACATGCCGCATTTACCATTTGCGGTTTGCTAATACCAAGATGGACAGGGGTAGGGCCCTGTCCCCTACGCGGTCCCGAATATTAAAGTACGACAGGGCCCTCAGGACTGAAGGGGAATTATTTCCCCAACTTAAAACGCGCCACAGGGCGTGTTTGCACACGTCACCTCAGGCCCCATCCCCTCCCTTTACCACTGTGTAAATGTGCCCTGTGGCCGTTCTAAGTTGAGAGATTAAGTCCCCTTGAATCCTAAGGGTCCCTAGGGTCAAACTAGCCCACTAGGTACCTCCAGTAAGCGCCACAGAGCTGCGTTGCATAGAGGTGTAAAAAGGGGTGTGGCCTCAGAACACCTGTCTGCAACGCAGCTCCCTGGCGCATACTGGAGATACCTGTTGGGCTATTTGGCCCTCAGGGACCCTCAGTATTGAAGGGGAAATAATTCCCCAACTTACAACTGGACAGGGGGCGCGTTTGTAGAGTGCTGCAAGGAGGGGGCATGGCCTCCGGCGCGATGCCGGTCTTTTATTTATTTTATTTTTTTAACAAGGAGGGCTGTGTGGCCCCCCTTCTTTTTCTAATTTACTGGCCCTGGGGACCCCATCCCCCAGGGCCTGCACCCTAATTTTTTTTGTTGAAAAAAATTATTTTGGCCCTCTCAAGGCCTTAATCGGCCCCGGGGACCCCAACCCCCGGGTCATGACCTTTTTTTAAAAAAATTCTTTAGGAGGGGGCTGCGTTGCTCCCCTCCTCAAGCCACTTATGGCCCCGGGGACCCAATCCCCCGGGGCCGGCCTTTGCTTTTTATTATTTAAAAAAAATATATATTTATAGAAACACCTAGGACATGCTGGAGAAACCGTATGTACCTATCACCATGACGATTTGCCTGATATGCATTAAAAGGCGACTATGCATAGAATGAATCCACATGGAATGTATTTACACCGCTAGTGAAGCTCTGACGTGTCTGACGCCCTACCGTGCCTAATCTCGGCACCCCCGCCGGTGGGTACTCTCCAAGTAGACACCCTTGTCGTTTATTTATACAAACATGGGTAGCTATTGACAGGCACATTTAATATACACGCACACCAAGCCATTCAAAGGGGAATCGACAAAAATTCGACCAAACTATGCAAGAAATCCCCCTCACGGTTAATAAAACACACATCCACCGCCGGATGTGTAATACTTTTTATTTTACTCTCTGGAAAGGAGACGAACCTCACTTGAGAGTCACAGCGTGCTCCTGGCTGAGCCCAATGCTATGTTACACCCACCAGTGCCCGCCGAGTGCCTCACACCTCTGTGTTGTATTCCACCAGCTAGTGCGTATGCTATGACACTCTCTAGCCCATGTGCACTGTAACACCACCCCGTGAATATGTCATGCCACACTTGCCTTCACACGGGTTATATTGCCCCATCTAACGTGCCTTCCTCGATGCCTATGTTATAACGCACAGCGCTATGCCATACATATTACAATCTGCGATCCATATCTTTGTCACAGTGCATATGCAACGTTACACTCCCCAGCACATATTTTATATTACAACTTTAGAGACTAGTTAGGTTACACAACACTGCCCTGTGCATATTACACTCCAAGGCGCATATCGCATAGCAAGCGCTAGTGCCTGTGCTATCTTGCGCTCTCCAATGAATCTGTCACTGCGCACAATGTATTGCATATTATATTTCACGCCCCGGTTCATCTTATATCACACTTTTTGGTGCATAGTTTATACCATATACTATATCTAGTTTTCATTTTCAATCGTGCTCTCAGGACTATGTTCTATATAACACTGCGTCCACCTACCCTTTTCACGGGCATTACATTTTGCGATGGGGGGTGGAGGGTCAGGGGGTGTTTCTGCCAAGTGAGCCCGGAGTCACAGTCACAAACGTCCTCTTCTTCCTGAATAAAAGTGAGATTATGCTGCATACGTGTTCATATTTTAAGTAGTTTGCACAGACACACATTTTAAAAACAATAAAGTTCCTAATACCCACCTTCTCTGAACAGTTAGCTTGCTGCCCCATCCACCTCTTCCCTATCCTCTGTTGTCTGAATCCATGGACTAGCCTCCTCCCTCCTGCCATGCATGGTCTGATGTGCTGCTGCTGGAGAGGGTTATGCAAATTTTTTGTATACCCATCCCATTTTGCATGTCGTTTTATTAATTAGATTAATTAATTAATCATAATCGTACTAATGATTTGGAGTGATGTGGAAATAACTAATCAACCTTATTAATGACCGAAATACACGTGGGATTTGCATCTGCATGGCCTAATTAATGACGTGAACTAAATTTCGTACGCATATTAATGATAGATAATTAGAACATTGCATGATATATGTCGCTTTGGTGATGAAATTGTGATTTGTGCTTTATTTAGTAAGTATAAACCGCATTGAGTGATGCTTTTGGCTAGATAAATACACACACATATGGGTATTAGCGAGGGAATAACATTTAATTAGTCATTTCTATGTATTAATTACGTTTTTGTGTTTCTTTGCTTAAGTTGACTATTCTGGCCTATCAAATGATGGCTGCTTTTGGTGCCTAACCCAACTGCCGACGCTGAACCAGGCTTGGGTGAAGTGCGCCTGCACTAAAAGATGAGCAACAATGGCCCTGTCTTGACCCCAGGCAAGCTGTACTTATCAAGGCCACTGGGAAAGGTGCCAGCGCTACAGACAAAAGGCTTTATTAAAGAACCGGAACCAGCAAGTATGCTGACAACATGGACTAAACCTTATGGGAACGGAGAGGTTGACCCCTGATCAGCCAATCAGAACAGTTTAAAACTCAATATTGTTACATTTTGCTATTGAAATTATTATAAAACCCATAGAATAGAGAGGTTGGAGGGTCGCTCCTTCGATTTCCTGATGATATGCTGACGAAGAGGACGGTGACACTGCAGGACAGCTGTTAGCCTGAATCTTTGACGGACTGAATTAATGCCCAAAATCCTGATGAACTTAACCTGCTAAATTGATGGGCATAGATTTGCGAGATTGCCAGGTTTGACATAGAGGACGACTTTAGCCAGAATAGGTGAATATGAATGGCAACTTGATCAAATGAATGATTTAATCTGCAATATTAATATAAATTTGGATTTGAACATCTACAGAAATGAGTTGGGTTGTTTATTCATTGAAATGTTTTAATGAAAAGGTTAATTAGAGTATTAGAAATTCACTTAAATCTACAACTAACAGATCCATCCCGGTCATGAGGGGAATACCAAATGTAGAATCTAGGGCCTAATGAGTATAATAAGGGTTTGTAGGTTTGTTGCTCATTAGGGTAAAGTGGTATCTTCCTCCCTCATTATCCAGCACTTGGAAGGATAATCGCCTCTCGTACGGACTGATGGTGAGTGTGTGTTGGTGTTATGGGCCCCACCAGTGAATGTATGGATAGTGTGCGTGTGTGAGATCTTTTTGTCCGCAACGGTAGGGAGGGATTTTGCACTCCGCGCTGGAGCACTGCCACTGCCCTCCATTTAGCATGATGTACCAGTCCACTCCTCCTGCCCTCCATTGCCCAATTCTATGGCCCATCATTGACCTCCTGATTAGCCTCTGTGCTTAGCTTGCTGCCCCTATTCTCCTTCCCCCTGCCCACCGATGTCTTTGTGCATGCCCCTGCTCCATCCTTTTTGCCCACCATGTTCCATGGACCTGCCACTCCTATCTACTCTGAGTGTTCTGTTGAGCTGCCACTCCCCTCCCACCTGCCTAGCATTGTCAGATGACTGTAACCTGTCCCTGCCACCTCCCGCCTGCCTGTCCACATGCCATGCCCCTATCCCCTTCCTCCTGTCCTCCATGGTCCATTTTACTGCCACACCCTTCTGCCCTCCCTGGTCTGTTGTGCTGCAACTGCTCCTCCTGCCTGCCCGTGCGGTCTGTTGTGAGGCCCCTTCCCCTGAACTCTCTTGTCTGTGCCCAGGTCCTGACCCTCCCTTCTATCCTCCATGGTCCTTTGTGCATGCCCCTGCACCCTCCTTCTTGCCCATCATAGCCATTGTGCTGCCACTAACCCTCCTGCTTGCCATGCATGGTCTTCTGTGCTGCCATGGCCCCTCCCACCTTCCCTGTGTGGTCAGCTAGCTGCCCCTGACCCCCTCCCACCTTCCCTCCATGGTCTGTGTGTATGCCATCATAGTCTCAGTGTTGCTCTCCATGGTGTGTTTTGTTTCAAGTGCCCAACCTGCCTGACCTCCATGGTCATCTTGCTGCTCCTGCCTTGCCCCCTTGCCCCCAGCCCTCTGTTTCCATGTGCAGACCCCTATTCCCTCCCTCCTGGCTTGTCTGTTCCATTGTAATGCCCCTGATCCGTCCCTCCTGCCCTTTATGGTCTGTTATGCTGCAGCTTTCTCTCCTGTCTGCCCATTATGGTCAGCTAGCTACCATTGCCTCTTTCCCCTCTGTTCTCTGTTGTCCATGTGCATGGTCCAGTCCCCTCTCTATTGCTTTCTATGGATTGTTGTGCTGCACTCCTGTCCCACATGCGCTGTGTGGTGTATTGTGCTGCTGCAAACCCTGATGCCTGCCCTGTAGGGTCAGTTTGGTGCACCTCTCCATGTCCATCCTGTCCTCTGTTATCCGAGTCCATGTCCCTACCCCAATTCCTCCTGCCTACCATGATCCAATGTACCATACTTGCGAACATTTTGAACTTGGTAAGAGGGAGAATTTGAAAATAAACTGGGGAATTGAATTTCCCCTTTGAGTCACATTGAAAAAGAGGAGATTTTAGACAGGAGAGAGATCAAATAAAGCCCATTTGAGCTTAAAACATTGGACGTTTCCTGGCTGAAACGGGTCTGTTGGCTTGTATGGTTGTACTACCACTGCCTCTTCCTTCTGCCCACAATGGTGTATTATATTGCCACAGCCTCTCTTGCCAGTCCTGTATTGTTGGTTTGTTGCTCCTGCCCCCCTTTCCACTGCCCTCCATAGTCTGTTGTGCTGCCACTGCCCTTCCTGCCTGCCCAGTGTGGTCAAATTGTTGCATGTGCACTCTCCTACCTGCCTTCAATTTTCAGAGTCCGTGCCCCTGGCCTCTGCCTTTCAACAGTATCCCAATGAATAACTAGATTGCTAACATTCTATATTTATTACAAAAGTGTGGAACGCCTGACTTCATCTTGATGTAATCAAAACTGTAATACCTAGAGTATTTCCTTTAGAAATTACATATATGAGAGGGTCTTATTTGCATCAAAATTATGGTTAGTGCTCTAAAAAACTAAAATGAGGACATATTTTCTGAGTTTTCAAATAGCGACAAAGAACTTTTACATTATTTGTATTCTTTATGTTTTTTTATCCAGTTGACCACTTGATTAAATGTTGCACCTAGGGGAGAGGATGTGGTGTTACTTCCAGAGCTGCAGACTTTGCAACTGGGGAACCAGGTTGGAGTTTCTGCTTCAGCTCAACATTCTGTGATTCTGGTCAAATCACTTAATCTCCCCATGTCTACAACCAAAATGAATTTGGTCTTGTGTGATGTAACCGATGTTCATGTAAAGCACTCCAATACCTGACAAATCTGCACTATATAAAACTGCAAATACTCAAAAAATAAGTGTTTTGCACACTTCTGTCATTGGGCTACATGTGGGCTACATCTGGGTGATATTTGTGCTGCATTTGGGCTCTTTTGTCTCTGGTGGCCATCTTGGGAGATTTATTTGTTATGAAGTTTCCTAATTTCCTCATTTACTGCAGTCTCCTCAGTAGGAAATGCTTTCAGTTTTTTACTTTGATTCCATCAAGAAGGTATTCAGATATGTCACACATTTGCCATAAATTCTGAATGTTAGCACTCTAGTTGCTCATTAGATCACTGTAGTAAAGCTACTGCTCACCACGGAAGTCTGCTGCTGGTATTAAAAGTGCATGTTTCAGTCTGCATATCAGAAGTTTTTAATGAAATAGAAGAGGATTTGAGAAGTCACTCAAAATGTGCCCTAATTTTTCTTTCTTCAGCACTAATCATAATTTCTATGGCAAAATGAATCCCCTCATTATGCTCCTTTTTAAATTAAATGTTTTAAGTGTTACCAGTTTTTTCCAATCAAGATGGCTTCAGGTGTGCCATACTTTTGTCATAAGTAAGACAGTAAGCGCTCTAGTTGTTCTTAAGAACACTCTGGGACATTCTGTCATTGGGCTATACTTGGGCTACATCTGGGTGATATTTGGGCTATATTTGGGCTACATTTGGGCTCTTTTGTCTCTGGTGGCCGTCTTGGGAGATTTATTTGTTATGAAGTATCCTAATTTCCTCATTTACTGCAGTCTCCTCAGTGGGAATACTTTCAGTTTTTTATTTTGGTTCAATCAAGAAGGCATTCAGATGTGTCACACATTTGCCATAAATTCTGAATGTTAGCACTCTAGTTGCTCATTAGATCACTGTAGTAAAACTACTGCTCACCAGGGAAGTCTGCTGCTGGTATTCAAAGTGCATGTTTCAGTCTGCATGTCAGAATTTTTTTATGAAATAGAAGAGGATTTGAGAAGTCAAAATGTGCCCTAATTTTTCTTTCCGCAGAACTAATCATAATTTCTATGGCAAAATGAACACCCTCATTTTGTTCCTTTGTAAATTAAATGTTTTAAGTGTTACCACTTTATTCCAATCAAGATGGCTTCAGGTGTGCCATACTTTTGTCATAAGTAAGACTGTTAGCGCTCTAGTTGTTCGTTAGAACACTCTGGGACATTCTGTCATTGGGCTATACTTGGGCTACATCTGGGTGATATTTGGGCTACATTTGGGCTCTTTTGTCTCTGGTGGCCATCTTGGGAGATTTATTTGTTATGAAGTTTCCTAATTTCCAGCAGTCTCCTCCGTAGGAAATACTTTCAGTTTTTTACTTTGGTTCCATCAAGAAGGCATTCAGATGTGTCACACATTTGCTATAAATTCTGAATGTTAGCACTCTAGTTGCTCATTAGATCACTGTAGTAAAGCTACTGCTCACCAGGGAAGTCTGCTGCTGGTATTCAAAGTGCATGTTTCAGTCTGTATGTCAGAATTTTTTCATGAAATAGAAGAGGATTTGAGAAGTCAAAATGTGCCCTAATTTTTCTTTCTACAGCACTAATCATAATTTTTATGGCAAAATGAACCCCCTCATTTTGTTCCTTTGTAAATTAAATGTTTTAAGTGTTACCACTTTATTCCAATCAAGATGGCTTCAGGTGTGCCATACTTTTGTCATAAGTAAGACTGTTAGCGCTCTAGTTGTTCGTTAGAACACTCTGGGACATTCTGTCATTGGGCTATACTTGGGCTACATCTGGGTGATATTTGGGCTACATTTGGGCTCTTTTGTCTCTGGTGGCCATCTTGGGAGATTTATTTGTTATGAAGTTTCCTAATTTCCAGCAGTCTCCTCAGTAGGAAATACTTTCAGTTTTTTACTTTGGTTCCATCAAGAAGGCATTCAGATGTGTCACACATTTGCTATAAATTCTGAATGTTAGCACTCTAGTTGCTCATTAGATCACTGTAGTAAAGCTACTGCTCACCAGGGAAGTCTGCTGCTGGTATTCAAAGTGCATTTTTCAGTGTGTATGTCAGAATTTTTTCATGAAATAGAAGAGGATTTGAGAAGTCAAAATGTGCCCTAATTTTTCTTTCTACAGCACTAATCATAATTTTTATGGCAAAATGAACCCCCTCATTTTGTTCCTTTGTAAATTAAATGTTTTAAGTGTTACCACTTTATTCCAATCAAGATGGCTTCAGGTGTGCCATACTTTTGTCATAAGTAAGACTGTTAGCGCTCTAGTTGTTCGTTAGAACACTCTGGGACATTCTGTCATTGGGCTATACTTGGGCTACATCTGGGTGATATTTGGGCTACATTTGGGCTCTTTTGTCTCTGGTGGGCATTTTGGGAGACTTATTTGTTATGATGTTTCCTAATTTCCTCATTTACTACAGTCTCCTCAGTAGGAAATACTTTCAGTTTTTTACTTTGATTCCATCAAGAAGGCATTCAGATGTGTCACACATTTGCCATAAATTCAGAATGTTAGCACTCTGGTTGCTTATTAGATCACTGTAGTAAAGCTACTGCTCACCAGGGAAGTCTGCTGCTGGTATTGAAAGTGCATGTTTCAGTCTGCATGTCAGAATTTTTTAATGAGATAGAAGAGGATTTGAGAAGTCACTCAAAATGTGCCCTAATTTTTCTTTCTGCAGCACTAATCATACTTTCTATGGCAAAATGAACCCCCTCATTTTGTTCCTTTTTAAATTAAATGTTTTAAGAGTTACCACTTTATGCCAATCAAGATGGCTTCAGGTGTGCTATACGTTTGTCATAAGTAGGACTGTTAGCGCTCTAGTTGTTCTTTAGAACACTCTGGGAAGCTGCAGTAGAACACAAAGAAATCAACTGACAGTCTCTGCCCTTGTTGGATGTACATGTTTTACTGAGAATGTCAGACTTCATTCTCACATGACTGAGAAAGATAATGTGAATTTACAGAAAATATGCTCTCAGTTTAGCTTATAGATCACCTTCCAAACCTCTGTGGGAAAAGCATGAGAAAATAGTTTTCTCTCAAACATGATACATGATATCACAGCAGAAGGCTTTTTCACATGGTAAAATCACCTTAGAACACACCATAATTCCTAAAATGAGTATGGTACCATCAACAAATGATTTATAATGTAACTAAAGTCTTAAAACCTTCTATTAACTGCAATGCTTTTTAATGAGGTGCTATCATGTATATTGGTCCCAAGATGGCTGCCAACACTTCTTGGATAAAGTGGTGACAGCCAATCAGATCTCAAAATGAGATGTGTGGTTAGGCTCCGCCCAGATATATGTGTGATTTTACTTTTGATTTTCTCAGGAACTACTGAACGGATTTACACCATATATGCAAAAGGCACATGCCTGACCTGAGGACTACCTCTATGCCAAATTTCAAGTAATTCTGTTCAGCCGTTCGGGCTGTACCTTCGACTAAATGTCCTATGGGAAAATGCATGGGGAAAACGCGTTTTGGGACCCCCCTTTTTTCTCGGCCCCCGCTTGACGAATCACCCCGAGACTTTCAGGGTAGGAGCTGAGCGGAGCGCCCCATTAGTTTTGAAAATTTCCCGAAGATAAGTCAACCGGCGCCAAAGTTATTCAAAATAGAATTTTCAGATTTCCTATGGGAACTCGGTCCTAACTATAACTATCTACTGGCGACTGCCAGTAGATAATATATGTATATATATATGCACCTTATCTGATTTTATAGGTTTGTTCGCCTCATTCTATTTAGATTAGCACTAGCCACTTTATGTCCTTCCATTAGTGGGGCATTTATGCACTTTAACATACTTGTTATCTGACGGACTACTGTGGTTATTCTTCTTCTCTTTTTTTCTTTTAAAGTTGTCCCTCATTTAGGGCTTTTTTCTTTAGCACGGTGAGCACTTTATATGAATATTAATGTGACATATTATGACGTGACACAAAGATACGCAATTGAAGTATTTTTACTGATATTAATATATGCATTCAGGCTTTTATTATTGTCAGACGCAATGCAATATAATTTATGAAATTGTGAAAACTGAATTTCCATTTCAATCGCATTGTGCCTATATAGTATTTATTCGTGTATACATGTTTTCTATGTCTATGACAGAAAAGTAAAAAAATGTGTTGCATTTGCACTTTAAATACCGGGTCTGCACGGATGTGTGGTCAGGTGACCAAGGCTGCTGTGACGGCCGAAACGCGTCCTGACATCCGTTATGGGGATTGTAAATAAATAAAACTGCTGGCACGACAAGAGGTCTGCGCTCGTGATTTCCTCCCAGGAAGTGTGCTTACGAGTGGTCAAGAAATATATATAAATATATATATATATATATATATATATATATATATATATATATTACCTACTGGCGGTCGCCAGTAGGTAGTTATAGTTAGGACCACGTTTCCATAGGAAAACCTCAAAATTCTATTTTGAATAACTTTGGCGCCGGTCGACGAATCCTCGCGAATTTCTCAAAATAGGTGGGGCGCTACACTACGCTCCTACCCTGAAAGTCTCGGGGGGATCCGTCAAGCGGGGGCTGAGATAAAAGGGGGGTCCCAAAACGCGTTTTTCCCATGCATTTTTCCATAGGACCTTTAGAACGAGCTACAGCCCGAACGGCTGAACAGAATTACTCAAACTTTGGCAGAGAGGTAGTCCCTAGGTCAAGGAAGTGCCTTTTGTAGGTTTGGTGTAAATCTGTTCAGTAGATTCTGAGAAAATAGCCTTTAAATCAATATATATATCTGAGCCCGCTTACGGTACGCTTACCGTACGCTTACGGTAAGCGTACGGTGGCGTGCGCGAGCGCGATTCTGATTGGCTCTTAGATCTTAGTAAACATTCGAATCGGCCGAAACCAGGAAGCGGCGGCCGCCATTTTGTGTATTTCACTCTGAAAAAAAAGAGTGAAAACAAGGAAAGGGGGCAATGAGGAGAGTTACAGACCCCCTAACATTTGTAAGGGGGTCAAAGAAGGACAGAAAAGTACAAAGAAAACATTTATTGATTTTAAAAAAAATCACGGGGTACGCGTACGGTAAGCTTACGGTAAGCGTACGGTAGGAAAAAAAAAAAAAAAAAAAATGAAAATCAGATTTAAGTGTTTAGATATTAGGGGGCTCTAAAAAGAGCCGTTGTGTTTATGAAATGATTTTTTAGTGGTACCTACAAGTAAGTACCGATGCAGAGTCTAAGGTTCAAGAGGAAGACTCTGTTCCCTTCATCATTGAAGTGCACACCATCTCCTCTATAAATGTCATAACGCAAGTTGTTGTGGTAAATGGCACCCATACCATAGTCACGGAGGAAAGCAGAAACAGATTTGTTGACGTGCTTTCTTGCTTTGTCATCGCACCGCGTGCCCACCGTGCGTGCACGGCACTAACTGCGTAAAGTGGGCGCGCGGTGCGCGAAGCGCACCGCGTGCTCACTGTGCGCGCACGGTGCGCGAAGCGCACCGTGCGCGCACGGAACGAACTGCGTTAAGTGGGCGCGCACGCCACGAATGGCGTAAAGTAACTTAGCATTTAAAAAACCATACAAATTCACTGAAAAAACCATAGGTTTCACACACGTTATAGTTAGGAATTAGCATTTAAAAAACCTTGCAAATTCACTGAAAAAACCATAGGTTTCACACATGTTATAGTTAGCGGAAATTTTACTGATAAAAAACCAATGAAATTCCCCCGTTATAGTTAGTGCAGGCAACTATAACTCACGCGACCGCAATCTTCTGCTGATGACATATGTGTCTTTATGAAAAAAAAATATTTGTAATATATGTATAGCTAAAAATGTATGGAAGAAGACATGGGCAAATAAGTGTCTAAATACAGTATTAGCATCAGCAGAGGATTGCGGTCGCGTGAGTTATAGTTGCCTGCACTAACTATAACGGGGGAATTTCATTGGTTTTTTATCAGTAAAATTTCCGCTAACTATAACATGTGTGAAACCTATGGTTTTTTCAGTGAATATATATATATACACAAGTATGTATGTATGACTAGTTTGCTCGCTTTCACAAAGGAACTATCTCAAACCCTCACATTGATTGGGATTTACATGTGTGAACATCTCAGCGCTTTTCACAGAGAGCTCCATACAGTAAATGGTTATATGTCTGTCTGGAATCCATGTGTGAACTCCTGCAGGGGTAACTGAGGTAAGTCTGTCCGTAAACCTAGGTTTGCAGCTGAATTTACACAGGCAAAAAGTCACAAGACAAATGCCTCACCAAATCATGTTCTTTGTGGTTTCTAACATTTAAACAGCTCCAAGGGGCTTTCTAGAAGAACAATCATTGATCTATATTATAACTCCTTAACATAACAAATTGTTAATGCACATTACCTTTGCTTTGTAGTGTACTTGTAAAAGACTAGCTTTATTTGTATTTCAATGAGAGTTATTTGAAAGAACATGATTAATCAAATTAAAAGTGTAATGATTGCCTGAGTCTTTAATTTAGAAACAGAGAAAAAGACAGTGGGTAACTTCAGTTTCCAAAGGAGATTGGTTTACGGAAAGAGTTGTGTGCGCTAGAATTATCCAAGGACTCCAGTGCCGAAGCCAGGGTCAAACTGAAATTGTTTCATTGTAGAGGAGGACACAGCACATGCACTGTCAGCATTAGTCTATCTCCCAGTATCATATTTCCATTTGACTAAAACATCTTTAAGGTGACCCAGAGAATAGGACTGAAGTAAAGGCAGTTAAAATGGCACTTGGGTTAAGGCAGTTACTTTGCAAAGTAAAAATTGCTCATTCCGTATGTTTAGAAGAAGCAGAAAATATTGGTTTAATAGCCTCTGGCAAAATTCCTGAGTTATGAGATTAAAGGGAAAAAAAATGCCATCGCTACTAATCCTCAAGGTGAAAAGCTGACACCCTTTAGTTTGTAAACTATGTACATGGTATACTTTTGTGTGGTCAATATGACTTTGTGATGTGAGAAAAGTAAAATTATATGAATGTTGATTTGTTAATACGTTAATACATTTTTAGTAGTATTTTGGGGTAAAAACATGCTGAATTCTACGAAAAGAAATAAAAATGACCTTAATACACAGTTCAGAATTTTACATTTTCCAAGCTTTTCTATTTAGAAGAAACTGGCAGAGCATGTTTCCATGCCATGGATCACATTTTCCCTGACTTTCAGAACTTTCGGCTACACATAAAATGACATCCGACTAGTGTAACTCTGGGTGTGATTAAAACTGTTTGCGATATTATCAAAAATGAAAATGAAGCTACTTGTGCATATAAGTTCAACTTAGGTACTTAAAAGATTGGATACTAAGGGGCAGATTTATGACGTCTGGCGCATCTCTGTTAATCAGCAGAGATGCGCCAGAAGAGTTGCGACGCATCTGCCCACCTGTGCGCCACCATTGATGCGCCACATTTACAATGCGGCGCACCGTGGCACTCGGATGGGCAGATGCGTGACGCATCTCCTGTCGGAAAGGCGGCGCATTGCTGGAGTTGCGTCGCAAGCGCGACGCAGCTCCAGCAAGGCTCGGGGGTGCCCTATCATTACAATGCTGCGTCAATCCTTACGCCTGCTTCAAGCAGGCGCAGGGTTTTGACGCAGCATGGGCTCAAAAGTGACTGAGTGAAATCTTGTAGATTTCACTCAGCCACTTTTCGGAGGCGTTCCTGCGACGGAACGCCCCCCCCCTGCACAGTTATGCCTACTGCTGGCGCAGGGCTTTACAACGTGACGCATCTCCCAGATGCGTCAAGATGTAAATACCCCGCAGCATGGCGCAGGATTTGCGCCGCCGCTGCGTCACAAAAGTGACGCAACGGCGGTGTAAATGAGGCGCAAGGGGCTCATAAATCTGCCTTTAAATGTATAACACTATTGCCACAGGCAAGTACAAATAACATAAAACCAACAGAAGTGCAGCTGTCTATATTGCAGCAGCTGCACTAGCACTGTGGCAGGGGTGTGATGTGTCAAGTGTATAACAATTATGGCTGTATTTGACTACCCAGCTGGCCGTGGTTAGGAGCCCATTTTTGTTAAGTGCATTTCCATGCCACAGCAAACCAGGCGTAAGCATAACATACTTCAAACCACCACACCACTATTTCATTTCACGACATATCTGTTTTATACCACGGCGTCTATTTAATGTATTATCGTTAGTCATGGTTTACAAGTTCTTTAACAAATTCAGGGGCATATTCCCAAGCCCCTATCACCACCACAATGTCACTTTCAGTGACATTGTTGTGGCAATAGGGGCTTAGCCCTATTCACAATGCAGCGTTAAGCCCCGTTAAATGGATTTACGCCGCTTAACGCTACCTTGTGAATAGGACCCCCTTCACGCTGTTTTTAGCATGAAAGGGGCGTGCAGTGGGTGTAGCGGTGGGCGTTCCACTGCAACACCTATTGAGTTTGACGCTACCTCCTATTCACAAGGGCAGTGTAAATAGGAGGTAGCGCCAAACTTAAGACCAGGAAAAACCTGGTCTTAAGGTGGAGAAACGAGGAGAAATGCATGATTTCTCCTCGTTTCTGCGTTTTCAATGTGTGCTGCCTTGTGCAGCATACATGGAAAAAGCGAAATGCCATGGTTTGTTTATGTACAGGAAGGTGTCCCTTCCTGTACATAAAGAAACCTTTTTAAAAAATGCCGTTTTGTATCTTACATGTGTGCTGCATGAAGCAGCACACATGTAAGTTACAAACTGGCATTTCAGGTTTGTTTAAGTGCAAGAAGGGACACCTTCCTGTACATTAACAAACCTCCAGGCTTGCAGAACCCTTGCACTCTGGTGCAGGGGTGCCTGCATTGGTGCTAAGATGTGAAACTTAGCGCCATCGCAGGGGGAAACACGAGGCTGCACCATATCCTTGAGAATAGTGTGCACCCTCGTGTTTCCGAAGTGGCAGAGAGAGGCGTTAAGCCAAGAAGGCTAGCGCCACTCTCCACCACTTCATTGAGAATACGGCCCTCAGTGTCCTGACAGAAGAAATAAATCTCTTTAGACTAAACCTACTAAAACAGTACTTCAATAAAGAGAATTGAAAATGAGTTGTTTTTTGTTCAGATATTTTATTTTATTTAGAAGAAGAAACTTACAATCAAAGTATAGTGTGATACATTGATGCCAGAATTGATACAAACTTGTAAGAAAGTATATAACGTGCACATGTCAACGTAATAAAAAACATATGGCGGAAATCATGACTGAGAAAGTACCACAGAGAATACTCATAGTAGCTTGAAAATGGGTCGATCAGAACTGAAAGTAGAAAACTCTAAAAACTCCAAAAACCAATCCGCCAAATGTATTCCAAAAACTGTTGGATAATATAATGCTAGCATGTACGGAAAAAAGTATGCATCACCTAGAAGTAAAATATATCAACAGGGGAGACTAAACAAGAAGAAAGGACGGAAGTAGGAGGAAAGAAGGGGAGGGAGTGGAATAAAGTGAATGAGCACTACGAAGATATGAGACCCAGGCACACCAAGTATGGTATGACAGGCGTTGAAAGGATTTCCATTCTGTAAGTATAACTTTAACTGCAATGGTTAAAAGTAAGTCTAATAATAATTCCAAATCTATGGTATCAATAGGAGGGGTGTTATTGCAGCCCAGGGACCCAGCATAATCATAGGAAATGAGAGAGTAATGGGTGTATTAAAAACTTAATGATAAATGGTATTGAATAAGATCCCAATATGAGTTTAATAAGCTGCACTTAAAAAACATGTGGGGATGAATGCCCAGGTCTAAGTTACAATTCCAGCACAAATCGTTATAACTTAATTTCAATTTGTGTAGGCGGGCAGGGCTCCAGTGTAGGAGATTCATTGTGAAGAATTTTGATTGAATAATTGATGGAGCAATTTTGTTACTCAAAGATTATTTCCCTATCAGCTGCCAGGAGTCATGAGAAATATGTTGGAAGACTTCCTCTTCGAAATGATGAGATGATGAGACCATTTGACAAAAGTAACTGTGGCTTGTGGAGACTGTGGGGTAGAAAGAAATGTATAAATCTTGGAAGCTATATGACCCAAATGGTGCCAGAGGGCAAGAAGTGAAATAGCCACAGAATCCATAGAAAGGAGTATTTTAGCAGGTCTAATTTAAGTTTCAAGAAAACATAGAAGTCCATGTTACTAAGATTGTTAGCCAGGGATGAAAAAGGAAGAGAATCATGCTTAGTATCAGAGAGGTCCTTAACTAATCAGATGCCTTTAGAGGCCCACTGAGATGCTGTGCTAAGTTCAATGTCCATGGCAAGTTCAGGGTTGAGCCATAGCGAAGTCCGTCTGGATTTTTGGATGGGTTTTGAAAATTGTCTATCAAAGTACTTTAAAGCATTTATCGTATCAAAAATAATACTCTGGGAGTGTGCAGGTTTAAATTTGTGCATTGTGAGAAGGGAGAGTATGCAAGAGGGAGAGCACAGTTCACGTTCTATATATATCCATAAAGGAACATATTGGGACTCTGGTAGAAAGCAAGTCACTCCTTGAGCTGCTAAGAAAGATAATTGATATAAGTTCCAATCTGGAAGATTGCAGCCCCCTACCACGGGTGCTTTCCTAAGAGACTTATACGAAATCCTAGCTCTCTTTGACTCCATATAAATTTAGAGGTGATTTTATCCATTTCATGGAAAAAAGTGTGTGAAAGTTTTAAAGGGTGCATGGATGACAGGTAATTCAAAATTGGAGTAATCATCATTTTAAGCGTTTGTAGTCTTCCCCACCAGGAGATGATTTGGGTGACCATGACAATAAAAGATCCTCCACCTTGTTGATTGTATAGGTTTCATTATAGAGTAAAGTATCAGTAAGGTTTCTACATAACCAGATCCCCAGATATTTAATGTGCAGTAGATTTACGGGGAATACTTCAGTTTTGTCCTTATTAAGGGTATAGCCAGAGACCAGTGAGAAATCACAGATGTTAAATAAAGAAGGGATTGCACACTCAATATCTTCCGAAAACATGAGGACATCATCGGTGTAAGCAGCCGTTTTAAGTTTATATTTTCCAAATTGGAGACCCTTGATCTCAGGATCTGAATTAATAAGTCAGAAAAGTGAATCGATGGATAGAAGAAAGAGTAAGGGAGAGAGAGGGCAACCTTGTTTCGTTTCTTGGTGGAGCTCAAAATTTGATGATGTCAAGCAATTAATTCTAATATTAGCTTTGGGTTGAGCATAAATCGCCATTACCATTTTGATAAAAAAACTGTCACGATTATGTGATTCTAGAACCTTACGTAAAAAAGGTCAAGACACCTTGTCAAATTCGGCATCGAGATCAATCGTGGCAGTCGGTAATGATGAGAGTTTTGCTTTCTCTAAAATGTGACAGAACGTGCGAATTTTACCTCTTGTGAGCCTACCCTTAACAAAGTCTGTCTTTGGCTTATGGATGAGAGTAAGCATGTGACTTTAAAATCTATTCGCTAGAAATTTCACGAAAGGTTTAGCTTCCATGATCAATAAAGAAATGGGGCGAAAATATTTGGATCCGAGTGATCTTTGCCTACCTTCAGTATAAACACTATAGAGGCCTCAGCAGCCATTCCCAAGACTTCTCCCGACATGACATAATGGTCAAAAACCTTTTTCAGATACTTGATGATTGAAGAAGTGAAAGTTTTATAAAAGGCTATGCATGACCATAAATTATCGATATGGAACTTTCAAAAGCAGGGAGTTTACACCTAAGGTTTTGAAGGGACACCGCAGTCTACTTGAGCATTGCTCTCATTGTCTATTAGATGTACTTATCTGCAAAAGCATTTCCGTGGGTAGTAATAGGTGGGTAAAACAGAAATGTAAGTAAATAACGATGGAGAGAAAATGAATGTGTCATGGGTTTCGAACCTTAGAAGTCAGAGTTGAGATCATTTATAAAGAGCAATCATAAGAATTATGAAATGCACTTTGGAACAGGCAAAGTAACGTTCTGTATGAGGAGACAGTTTGAAGCCACTGTTCGAATGAGAGTGTACTGACTGTTTTTTTTTTTTTAAAGACTGCCACCGTGTCTCCCTCCCCTCCTCCCCATCCTTGAATGGAAGTGAAGGAGACATCTGAGTTAAGGTTAGTTTGTTTACCTTCTACTGCACCTTCTACTGTCATCTTTTCTACATTAAGGCAGATGAGGGAAGGATAAAAGTGGGCTCAGTAGTCTACAGAAGATGTCTTGGGACAATAGGGAAAGCCTTGAAAGTTGAGGTAATGACAGCTTTCTCTGTTGTACCCAATGTCACTGATGCCAAATGTATATGGTTGTGTATGGCTCCCCCATGAACACTACCATAGTAGAAACAACAGAAATGCCTATCTTCACTCCATTTCCATCTCCCTGATGCTCCCCCTTGCAAAAACGTCATCCCAACCTTAGCAAGCCCCCTTAAATCATTATATCCTGCCACCTTCCCCAACACTCTTATCAATACTTAGCCCTTCCACACCAAAGATTAAAATAGACCTGTTGTCCTGCTACCTCCATAACACCCATAGTAACCCTGTGCAAGAGCTCTTGCATGGAGACATGATGCCCACCTCCATGTGAGTTTCTCCCAATTTGAAAATGATACCTTTACCTCTCGGAGAAGCAATCTATGTGCTGGGACCATGCAATCAGTGGCTGCGACTGAGGAGCATCAGTCGAACTTGGTATTCACTCTCACAGAGTTTTTCTACCTTGCTTCTGTAAATGCAAGACAATGAGTCATCTTAGATAATATGCACACAGGGGTGTAGCTTCCATTGGTGCAGTATGTGCAGGGTGGTCCCTGGATCCAAACTGCAGCCAAGGGTTGATAAAGTGCTGCCTGAAACATGCTTGGTACTACCATAGGCAATTCCTTTTGACCCTCAAGGCCAAGTAAAGTATAGATACAATTGCATGTGTTTCTACTCTCTGAGCAATGCTAATACCAGGATTGTGAAAACACGTTGGCAACAGATTAGATCTATTGGTATTTCCAATGAATGTTTCCCTTTATGAAAGGTAAGAAAATTAGGGGTCATTTGGTCCATTATGATGTTCCTAAAGTGTCATCATCTGAACTAGCCTCATTGTGGGTCCAGAATAAATTTTCAGGCCATTTCAAGCACAATAATTGTATAATGCTTGCATCGGCTAACAATGTTAAACAGTTTATTCATTGTGATATCACATACGATTTGAAAGATTACACCAATTGTAACTCACAAAATGTTCTATATGCTATTTGGAGTCCCTGTTATTTGATTTAAGTTGGAGAAACCACACAGAAGATAAAATCATGTCAATCAAACATAAATGCTGAATTTGCTGCAGGGTCATTTGGGCTCCATTGGTTTCCCGTTTTCTGGAGCTAAAATGATTCTGTGAATGACCATCAAATTGCAAATCAAGGAACTGATTAAAAGACTCTCGCATGGTGGCGACACCCAGGCTATTCTCAACCTGGCTGAATGTCGCTGGATCCTGAGGTGTGACAGCATTATAAAGGGACTTGAACGGAGATAAGTAATTCTGTGATACTGTGATACTTGTCCATACATTCGCATCTGCATTGAGTCCTATTACTGCATGAAATGCAATTCTGTGATGCTGCTATGATGCATATACTTGTCCATACTTCTGAATCGGCACTCAGTCCTGTTATTACATTAAGTCCTATATTATTATTAGTTTATGGTATATTCATTCAGGTAGTGGCATTCACCGAAAGACTTCAGTTCCAATACGAATATTTATATTGCCATTACTATGCAGGACTGTGAATTGTGGACGCTGCTAAGGTGTATATATGTTTTTCACATTTGCATCCATTTTGAGTATATGCAGTTGTTACACTGAGCTATGTTCGTCTGTCTTGCTGCATGACTTCAGCTTTAATTTTAACATGAATGATGATTGTTCAAAAAGTTTTCATGATTAGAACAACTTCTTCATAGTGTAATTGTTTGAATTTTCTTTCCATTCAAATTTCTTCTTCTCTTTTGCTATTGCATGTATTTCGTGGATCACAATGATAGAGCCTGATAATGAAGTAATTTTTTAAGGTGGATTTCCTGCATGTGCAGACGTTGTTAGGTCGGGTTAATTCCAGGCATGACCTCTTTGAGAAAGATGCATTTTTGCGTTTTGCTCTGGCCCATTGCTTTGGCACAATTTTAACTTGGTAAGCAGGTGTATTTCTTTCATGTTTACTACCGCTATCACCTTTTTGCTACGGTGGAAAGCTTTATGACTTTTCTAATTTTGTAAGAGGTTGTTTTTGTTTTGTTAAGTACTGCTAGTGCTGCCTATGACTCCTTTATTTAGAGAAGCCTGGCGAGCGTGTTTCGTGTCTCTGAAGCTATTCTCAGTCAGGAGTGGACAATGTGCATAGCGAATTTATGGATCTACCAGAAGCCATATTATGGATGCAATCCAGGACAATGCGCCTCATTACGGTGAACGCACTGATCCTATGGCAGCTGCGAACTCACGCTGCCCTGGGGGCAGCGCATTCATGTGAAAAACTGAGCGGTTGCTTTAAACCCCCCCCCATTTTTCACAGAGAAATTGGCAACCCGCCTGCATTTTTAGGAGATTAGAGATCCCCTTGTAGATGGATGCAGTTAATGACTGCACATGGGCCCAGGCAGAGGGCTGCAATCTGAAGGCACACTGACAGTGCGGCTTCTTTTAGGTGGGACACTGTCAGTGCACCTCCTGAGAGCTTCTTTGCCACTGACCACCGCATCGGTATTACAGCGTGGGTCCAGAGGCAAAGGGATTCCATCCTTTGCATGGGGCATGGCCCCATGCAAATGAGGCAACGCCCTCTGAAGTTAGCCCTGGCCCTTATAGTGCACTAGAGCTATCCGTATTACTGAAGGTGACACATAAGCATCTCTGGCCCCTTCTGAAATACTTAAGTTCCCGGGGCACATAAAGTGGGCACAAACCCTTGTTGCGCCCCTGGGGCACTTGTATAATACAGTACCAGGAGAGCTAAGGGTTTTTGTGCTGGCCTTGTGCCCGCATATATTTTATATCTTATTTATGTTGTCTATGATTCGACTTACAATAATAACATTATAATTTTTGTGTGGGCACTTTTTGATTATGATTTTTGTGGTATCTTTCGGATTTATTGATTGTGCAACAGTTATTCCATACTTGGAACCGTTGTTGTTCATATAGATTTCAATGCCCATGGTTCTGGGTCGGTTGAGCTGCCCCTGTTGTGATCAACAGGAAGTCACAAATCGTATTTGAGGATTAGGCATTCCCCGCATCGAGCCAGTGATAGTCCCACCATTTTCCCCATATCTACCTGTGGTTCCATTGGCAGCCCTACATTGCATTTATGGGCTGCTCCTGCAGAGCACACCAGCCTACTCTCCTCCATCTGTCACGGTGGGGGGGAGTCCAGAGATCTCCATTTGCGTGTGATCTCATTCTTGGCAACCAATTTTGTAACCCCAATATAGACACACTCCATTCCGTGCCCACCCACATCCTCCAACAACCGCAGCAGGGAAACCCAGGATGTAAGGCCCAGTGGCCGATCCAGGAGTGTGGAGAGCTTCTCCCTCTCGCTGCCAAGAGGGGACCAGCCTCAGCAATTGCAATAGGCCTGGGAAATCGAGCCAGCTTGATGAAGCCACAGGGGGGCCATATAGGTAGTATGTAGGTAGTTTATTTGGATCAGCCTGAGCCATGTAGAAATAGCTAACTCCTGGAGGGCTATCCTGGCTTCACACCACTTAGCTTCTATTATCATTTTATAATATGACATTAACGAGTAATATGTTTACAGACATGTTCTTTATGTAATCTTAGGATTGTGCGGAAAGCAAAGGAGCACAGAAATATTTTGTTACACAGTTTATCTCTTGTTGGAGGAAGTCTTGCATGTATTTGTCAAAGAAACACACTTGTTATTTCTGTTTGGTTCATACAAGGTACGAGAATGCCAATAAGTGATCTGAAGTAAGTTGTCTACATTGATTGCCTTTTTGAGGTATTATGAATGAGTCAGACTGCATGACTGAAAGATGTCAGGGTTTTCTGGGGCACTAGATGACCCTAGATGATTCCTGAATCCATGCAGTTGTATTAACTCAATATGTGACTTGACAGAATGTGTTTTAACCCCTGATGTGCCATTTTTGTATTAACGAATCAAAGAATAAGAAAAGGACGAATACAATTAGTTCTTCGGTGTGAGTGAGATATGTGTGCGAGACACATAGTAGGCAACAAGCAGAGAAGTTGCTTAGCAACTTATATTGGTGAGGTTGTGGCTAAGTGAAGCCCACTCTAAACACAGACTCTGTATTGGTCTGGCTCAGCCAAGAGCTTTTGTTTTGAACACATGCGTGAGAGTGGGCTTCAGGTCAGCCATCTTCAGCCAGTGCATTGAGCAACAGCTTTGCGAAAACAGTTGTTTTTAGACAGTGTCCTTTACTTCATCAGCTCAGAGTAGTGTTTCTCTCTCACTGTCATACTTCTGCTTTCTGATTGGGTATTCGAGGCCCATTCACAACAGCATATGAGTGCAGGAAGTAGTACTAGAGGTGAGCTCTTTTACATACTTGTACATGCCTTTGTGGTTTCACGTTGAAATGTCCAACCCCCTATTAGTGAAAGTACAAAGAGAGCCTAGTCCCTTCCATTTATACTAATTGTATATTAATAGTCCCTGAATAATCATGTAATTGTCATATTTTGGGACCACCTCACAAAGACATGTAAAATTACTAAAAAGAGTACTACAGGATTACGACTTTATGTACTGCAAAAATGCTTCTGTGCCAGGCCCTTACATATTTTAGTTCACATGTAGAGATAGCTTTCACCGCCAGGTAGTTGGTGCATTGTTCTCCAAGGTGGAAGCCATCTCCAAGCAAAGGCTTCACACACTAAACGCAACATGTCACCAGTGATAAAAAAGGCTCAGTTCTAAATAAGTGTGTATTTGCAGAATGACATTTCACAGGTGCTATTTTTTCAATACTTTATTGTGTAAATGAACACTAAAATAAATGTAGAGAGCACAGGATTTGTTTGCAAAAGTATGACTTGAGAACAATCTTAAACTAATAATTTTTTGCTAGCGTTACTTATTATGTTTGGGTGCAAATCAGCAATAGACGATGTATTGCTGATTTGGGAAGGGAGTGAATCAGAAGTTACCTCCTTTGTAGATTGGCTAAACTTACAAGACCCATACCTAAAGTTTACTTTATTATGAGCCGATCCCACAAGGTCTTCCTGGACCTCAATATCAACTCACGGAATGGAGCCCTAATTACAACCACCTACTTTAAACCAACAGCACGGCAATTGCCTCCTTGTATATGACAGCTTCCATCCTAGACAACTCAAAGACAATCTCCCTTTTGGAAAATTCTTACGACTAAGACGTAACTGCACTGAGAAGGACGACTACAATACCCAAGCAAAAGATCTGTCCAGAAAATTCATACTGAGACATTACCCACAAAATATTGTGTCGAAAGCAAAGAAAAGAGATTCCAACAACAACAGGAAAGCACTGCTGGAACCCAAACTAAAAGACACTAACGAAAAAAACAAGAGACCTATCTGCATAACCACATTCAACATCGCATCTGATAGGGTTACAAAGATAGTGAAGAAACATTGGCGGACTCTGAATAGTGGTTGCCTGAATATACAACAACCTATGTTCAGTCACAGAAAAGGAAACAATTTCAGAAACTACCTGCTGCACACACGTCTCAAAAACATAGCGGAAACTGAAGGGCCTTTACGCCTGCTTCATCCACTGCCGTAGGGCCACTACCTGTGCAGTAATTGTAGCATATGTCACCTAACCACAGCTACCAAAAAAGTGGAATGAAATAACGGCATGACATGGGACCTGTGAAGTTTCACTAACTGCAACACAGTAGGTGTAGTGTATCTGATCACCTGCATCAGTAATCTCCACTACGTAGGGATGACAACAAGGAAAGTCAGCACTAGAATAGTGGAACACTGCAGCAATATACGGTGTAAGCGCACTACCACAGGAATGACAACCCATTTCCTGGAGAAACAACACACTCCTAATGATATGAAGCGGGTAACACTGGAACATATCAAAAGCCGCACAAACATAGAGAAAAAACTTCATGCGAAAGAACAATGCTGGGTGTTCAATTACGTTCTGATAGCCAGGGCCTCAATGATGAAATCCCATGGGGACAGTTTTCATAAATCAAAAGCACCATTTCCAACTGCACTGTACTATTATGTCACCATTTACAGCCTCTGGTTTTTTAAGTTTGATCTTCTAGAATACATGAAAAGGGCAAAAATCACACAATCGCCCTTTTTAGAAGGAAGCTCACCCTGAGGCATTGTCTCTGTTTCTCTTGAAATGCGACAATTCAAGCCATTTTTAATACTTAGCTTTCATCTAACTGCCATTGAGAAACTCTTTGGGCCATAACTACGCACCACAATATAAGAGGATGCAGATGTGTTTTCACAGCATCATTCACACCACACAGGGCTGGCACATTTAGCCACTGCATGGCAGCCATTTTTTGAAAATACACCGCAAGAGTTTCATTAGTCGCATAGCTCTTCCATAAAATAACTATAAAGATCAGCCCTGCCTTTAAAAACCACCTCCCTAAGACACATTACTACTATCATTATTTTTAACGTGAATACGGCACTTTGTTGTTACTAAATACCGCTTTTTCAGATAATACCACTTTAACAACAGTGCTATTACAATCAATCTTTAAACAACCAGAGTAAATAACAAGTGCCACATTATACGGCTTTTTTGCTAAGATTGAGTCAGTTCAAGAGTATCGAACATACTCAATATGGCCAACACGATTAGCCACTACATGGTGGCCATTTTGGGAAGCACTTCGCCCGCACCCGCTTTTCTTCACAATGACAATGCGCAAGTGAATACATTTAAACCTGGCCCGAAGCAAGACACGCTAAGATGCGGTCCGGAGGGGTTCCAGTTAGGTGACATTACCGTGAGGATCTCTCACCAAGTAAGTCTCTTTTTTTCAGGCGTCATGACCAACTGAAGTCCCGACCACCGGAATCTCTTTAGAGACATCAGTTAAATCCTTTTTTCTTCGCATTAACGGAAAGCCACTAACGCGGCTCTCTTCCCTGTTTTTACTTCTGCTTTCCTTCCATTTAGGAATTTGAGATACCCACATCCTCTCCAAGACAATGGGGCACAATTTTTCTTCCAAAAATGTATGTAATATATATGTGTGTGTGTTTTGCATTGTGTGTCACTATCACATGGTGTTTATGACTTTGTTTTTAATCACTTACGAGCAACAAGTGAAAAAGCAGCATGTTTATTCAGTGTGGTAAGCCAGCACTTTTTTCTGAGGCACAGAGAAAGGCAATTCACGCAACATGGATGATTCTTGTTGGTGCAGCAATTACTAAAGTCGATCCCAAAAGGGATTAGGGGGCTTTTTGTTCCCTTAACAATGTTTGTTCTTTGTATTCCACAGATACTACTTGGCAGTGTTCAATCGTATGTATATACTAATGCATGCTATTAGTTGCAGCGTCATTCAATGTTTTTTCACCACATTTAGGTTAATTAGGAGTGGCGTACACAGGGCTGGTCCCTGTGTAGTCCTGACGAAGAGCTCTGGGGAATGCTCGAAACATGTTGACTAAATACTAGGGACACCTAGTATCATCACACCACATAATAGCTAGGTCTTCCAGTATTCTACCCTGTTTTTAGATCATACCAACTAGGAGCAAGAATAAAATTATTTCGCCCACTAGCTAGGTATTTTTAAACTCACACTTGTCCACTCCACCACACTTCCTGCACTACACGTAGTCTTCACAACAGTGCTCCTATGTAATTCCGCAAGTCGTAGCATGCCTCAGTCCATAGAGGACTGAGATGGCCCCTATGATAATGCATGTCACCGTGGGGAAACCCTGGTGAGTGAGGGGACTCAAGAAAGAAAGTTTCCTTTCCTGCTGATTTTTGAACTCAGATTGAGTGGAAAAATCTCTCCTTCGGCTAGGTTCTTTTACCGGATACTTTGGGTTTTTCAGGCCTACTACTGTCATTGGAGGGTGGACCTAGCTTATACCTCTACCTCCCCCCTTTTGTTTTGATTCAATCAGAGGCTGCCTGTCACCTAAATACACCACTATTGCTGGCATATTAGGAAGCCATGAAGAAAGATGGGGGTACGCTGTTACATGTGGGGGCCCCTTCCAAATTGTGCTGGAGGGTTACACAGATGATTGAGGTGCTCACCACCACTGAGCACTGCAGTTTTCCCTGGGGGCACCTTTTTGGATGTTCAGATCGGGCTCAGAGTGAGGTGAGTAGCTGTGATATGATGGGGGCTTGACTCACACTCCACCGCAAAAGTCACCCGCTGCTGGGACCATGGCAGTAGATGTCCTATGCCGCAGGGGCACAGGTGTGAGCACTGCTCCCTGGCAGGGCAGATAGGTTCAATTGCTGGATTCCCTTGAATATTTGGACACCCCAGGTTATTGATTTCATAATGGGATGACCCTTCTCTCCATGATAATGGAGTTCAGATGCAGCCATACAATAGGCGGATCACCAACCAGCAACCCACAGGATGCGGCCATCTTTGTCCTTTAGACAATCCTACAATTAGTATGTTGTTTTCAGTCGCAATTTTCCCTGCTCTCAGGCAAAACTCCGAAAGATCCGAAGCCCTGTTTGGTTTGGAACCATTCCTTGTTTTCTTCAATAATGATGCAATTCATGTTTGTGCGTGTTACTAAGACGACTAAGCTGAACTGTTGTCCCTTCATCATTCTGATATTGACTATTGCACATTAGTCAGTTATTGATATTGTGGTCAGTTTATATGTATGTATATTAACTACTCTAATGTAAAATGTGAGCAACCGATGGGCCCGATTCACAGAACTAACTTAAAACAAAATCCTAAACTTACTACCATTTTGGTATTCACAGAAGGCACTTACTCATTTTGGTATTCACAGAAGGCACTCACTCATTTCGGTATTCACAGAAGTTAGGAGTCCTAACTTTAGGACTCCTAAATGCCTTCTGTGAATACCGAAAGTCTTAAAATTAGGATTTTTCTCAATTTAGTAGTCCTAAGTCTAAACTTAGGACTACTAAATAGAGAAAAATCCTAATTTTAAGACTTTCGTTATTCACAGAAGGCATTTAGGAGTCCTAAAGTTAGGAGTCCTAACTATACTACTACTAAACTGCGAAAAATCCTAATTTTAAGACTTTCGGTATTCACAGAAGGCATTTAGGAGTCCTAAACTTAGGAGTCCTAACTTCTGTGAATACCGAAATGAGTAAGTGCCTTCTGTGAATACCAAAATGAGTAAGTGCCTTCTGTGAATACCAAAATGGTAGTAAGTTTAGGATTTTGTCTTAAGTTAGTTCTGTGAATCGGGCCCATTGAATTTTGTTCTACAGTCAACTGTAGATTGCAATGTTCGCATGTAAAGTGGTCTAATACATCTACATAAAACTGCTAAATAAAAAAGTAAATAAACAAATACAAATGCTGTGCCCAATCGGCTGTCAAAGACAGGCACAATGAGCCTGATGTAGGAAAGTATTATTTTTCCCATTTGTGTCACTGTCAATGGGAAAGTACAATAGTAGATATGTGGCAATATTATTAAACCAGCACATAATAGAGTGTGTAAATCATGTATATTCAATAACACAAATATGGGCGATCAGTGGCCTGTACTTTCACTGCAGAGCAGTGATGTGTAGCACATGCATAACCATCACATGCTTGTGCATCTCTTTTTCTTTGAGTCAATCTTGAAAGCTGAAATTTCACAGTTATAAGGCATTATTCCGGGTGAGTGTTATTTTCCTATTTTGTCAATAATTGGTTGACGATTTAAAGAATGCTAGGGATTGGCCATACATAATTTTACACTTTTGAGAATGAAGCAATACTTTTACAGTGAGCATGCATGAAAAGAAAACGTGAGGCCTAGTTGCAAGGCTCCCCTGCCATTAAATACAGGCTGTAATGTCCGGGCTCCTCGCGAGCTTCATTCTGTTCACCTTCTGGTAGAGAAAGTCAGTCTGAGAACAGCTTGCATTTCACAGGGACCCTCTCCCCGCTCTCAGGGCAGGACGCCCTACACATTCATCCTCTTTGATTCTGCTCTCACCTACTCATTTCCAGGAATCAGACCTTTCTTCCCATGTTTCTTCTTTTGCTTTCACAAAGCTCTGAAAGGAGTCAATGCATGCTACCTCTGGCAAGGGTGCATACATGTACAGAATGCTGCAATTAGGAGGTATAAAGATTGTTGGACTTGGCCCTTTCTGCAGGGTTATCTCCAAACATGTTCCTTTCACCCTCCTGTTTTCTGAACTCGTTTTGGTTTGTCTTTATGACTGTACACTTTGTCACTGCTAACCAGTGCTAAAGTTTTTTTGCTCTCTCCTCTAAACACAGTAGAATTGACCATAGTAAAGTCCTACTATCTGTAATCAAGTAGTGTGCCTCCACCACTGATTGCGTTACCCATTTAAGTAGCTGTTGGACCTGGCCTTCTCAGCAAGATCACCCCCAAACTTTTTGTCCTTTTCCGCCACTTTTTTGCTGAATTCTTTTTTGTGGCCTTAGTACTCTGTGCCCTTTACCACTGCTAACTAGTGCTAAAATGCGTGTGCTCTCTCCTCTAAGCATGGTAGTATTGGCTTACATACAACTGGCATATTTAATGTACCTGCAGGTCCCCAGTAAATGTGTCAAGGGCATATAAATTAAATGCTACTATGGGTCTGCAGCACTGATTGTGCCAGCCACTTACATAGACCTTTAACTTAGGCCTACCATTACATCCTGTGTGTACAGTATTAAACTGCCCTTTGGAACTGGCAAAATAAAGCTTTTGCAAAGCCCAAACCTTCCTTTTTTAATACATATAAGTCACCCCAAAGGTAGGTTCTGGACAGCCCAGAGGACAGGGTGGATTGCATTTAAAAAGTTGGACGCCTACTTTTAAGATTTGCATGTCTTGGCAGTAAACAAATCTTAAACTTGTTCTTCACCACTGCAAGGCCTATCTCTCTCATAGGATAACATTGGGCTATCTGATTACATTTATTAAGTGCTAATGTACAATTGGGAGTAGGTAGACAAGTCGAGTTTGGTGTCTATGGAATTGTAAATAAAAGCCCTCTTTAATAGTAAAGTCGGATGTTTAATTACTATTCTGAAAATTCCACTTTTAGAAAGTTGTCTTTTTCCTGTCTCAACCATTTGGTGCCAGCCGCTTGTTTCTGGGTTGCATGAGTAGGTGTAGCTGGCAGTTAGTCTTTGAGTATTGCTTCTAGACAGTGAGACAAAGGGAAGATAAGTGTTGGCAGGATGGTCTACTCTGAGTTAACGAGAGGGAGAGCTGTCACCTACCACACTTGCACATCACAAAGGCCCTCCCTGAGCACTCTAACAAATGTGTTTGACACTAGTCTGTAGTCTGGGGCCAGGGCAAGGTGGCAGGAAACTTCAACCACCTCTGCGGGGTGGAAACCTCGAGAAGCCTCTCCTAATTCAAAGTGGGTGCCAGGTATAAATATTGGATAGCTTGCTTGCTGCGAGAAGGACTTCTTCTCTCTTGCCCTGCTGTTCTGCCCACCTGCCCTGCTGCCCTCCTGCCTGATTGAGAAGGATTGGCCTGTAGGGCTAGAGACACTCCTATGTATTGAAACCACGTGATGACCTTTGACTACCATTGTTTTAATTGACTTTTGGTGTTTTCTTTTATGTCTCTTTGTAGTTTTAGAGTGGGAGCTTTCACAGAGTAGAACAGCCTTGCCAGGAACAGAACGTGTGGGATGTGCATTTGAAAGCATGAGAGAGAGAGAGATGTGGAAATGAACTTCTTGGTCTCGAATTGCAGTATTATAAGCAATGGTGCTCAAATGTGCATTATCTTGTACATTGGAAGAGGAAGTGTGTGATGCTTTAGGCAATGGTGCACAAATGTGCATTGTGTTGTACATTGGGAAGTATTATGAAATTCTTACTATTGGCTATGACATGCCCTCATGCCATCTTGAATTCTGTCAGCTAGCTTGAGTTTTTGCGCACACAGGCAGGCCCCTAGATTTCTCAAGTTGTTTAGGCTATTCACGTTTAAGGTTGTTTTGTTTTCTGTTCTAGTGGAGACTTTAATAAGCTTTGTTAAGATAAAGGCTGGAATAAGTGAGAGTGCAGAAGGAATGTGAGAACTCTTTTGCCTTTGGAATGCTTGTAATGAAAGAGGCCAATTCCAGTAAGTTTCCTTGGCGCAGAGAAGGGCCTCTCGGAACCTTCTAGTGTGTTTTGAGATAATTAAGCTGGGGTTTGTTGACTTACAGACTGGCATTTGGGCCTGAAAGATGGACGTGTCTACAGGGTAACAGCTCCCGGTTTTCTGAGTCTCTTTACCCCGGCAGTGAATACCTCAGTCTGGAGTGAGCCAAGATGAAGCTTGCAGCCGGTGATGTGTTTTATTTTTGATTATTGCCATTGAAATGTGTGAATATCTGTGTGCGCATTCAAGTCTCCAATGGGTATAATCGTCATTGTGATGTGTGAGTGTCTGTGTGCATATTCAAGTCTCCAGTGGCTATAATCGTCATTGTGATGTGTGAGTATCTGTGTGCACATTCAAGTCTTCAGTGGTTATAATCATCTGAGGTGTTTTCTTTGAGTATTGACTTTGTGATGTGTGAGTGAGTCTGTGTGCACATCCAAGTCTTCAGTGGTTGTAATCATCTGATGTATTTAGTGTATATATCTTTCTGATTTCTTGCAGCGGACGTCCAGCATTATCTGCTTGTGTTTCATTTAACAGTTGCATTTGCCTACTAATAAGTTTGTTATTATTGCTTGCACATCTACATTCATTCCTCTTATGCCAAAGGATTCAATAGACACTTTCAGTGACTGCGCAATTGAATATCTGAAAAAACTCAATCACAGTGTTCTGCGTAAACAAAATCAAAGAAGTTATTCAGAAACACAGTCTTCCAACTGATGCGCAAAATCAAGGATAATGGTAATGTAATTGTGAATAAGGCTGACAAAGGAGGGAACATAGTACTTTGGCCCAGAGATTCGTATATGAAGGAAGCAGAACGACATCTGAATGATCCATTATGCTACAGAAAGGCTTAATTTCAGGAATTGAAACAAATCAAAAAGCTAGTATTTAAGGAATTAGAGCAGTGGAAAAGAGAAGGACTGCTAAGTAAAAATGAATACAATTTTCTCAAAAATATTCATCCCATCACTCCGACCTTATATTTTGTTCCTAAGGTCCACAAGAAAGTCACTCCAGTGCCTGGAAGGCCCATCATTTCTGCTCAAAAAAGCCTTCTTGAAGCCATGTCCAAATATGTAGATTTTTCCTTACATGAGTTTGTGGAAAACTTTCCCTCTTTTATTAATGACACAGGACATTTCCTCTCAAAACTACAATCAGTTACCTGGAATGAGGACTGCCATTTTATAGTCATGGACATATGTTCACTGTATACCAGCATACATCATACTAATGGTTGGAAGCTGTGAAATACGTTTTAGCTAAAAGGAACATTCAATTCTACAAACACAACACTATGTTATTGAAAATGATTGAACTATGCTTATTGAATAATTACTTTCTGTTCAACAAAGAAGTACATCAGCAGTTGCGTGGGATGGCCATGGGGGCATGCTTCTCTCCCAGCTATGCGTGTTTGCACGTATGTTGGTGGGAGGAGTATGTCCTCGGGCACACCCACGGGGAACTGTTCGCTACCCATGTACTTCAATGTTGGCAATTCATAGACGACGTGTGTGTAATTTGGCAAGGTTCAAGGGAATCTGCGCAGAGCTTTTTTCAATGCTATCAATAATAATGATTTAAATCTTGAGTTTACAGCTAATATAAGTAATGAGCGGGTTGAGTTTCTTGATGTGGAATTATACATTAATAACAATGCTATACAGACAAAACTTTACAGAAAAAGTACAGCAGGAAACTCAATATTACATGCTAGCAGTTCCCACCCCAGACACCTTATAAAGAGTATCCCGTATGGAGAATTTTTAAGAATTAAAATAATTTGCAATTCTAGCATAGACCTTGCACAATACCAAGCACTACAGAGATTTAAAGCACGGGGCTACAAAACAAAAGACCTAAATACAGCATTACTCAGGGCCAACAACACTAACAGAGAGACAGGCTCAACCAATACTGTCCAAGAAATAACTCTTGCTAATATTGAAACAAAGGCTAATGTGCACAAAAATAATGAAACAGTTAGATTAATAACCACATATAGCCGCCATGAAAAACAAGTAAGGAGTATTATTTACAAGAACTGGACAATATTAATAACAGATATCACTCTTTCACCAATTTTGCCAGAAGTACCCGCAATTACCTTCAGAATGGCACCCTCTATGAGGGATGCACTGGTTAAAACCAGCCCTGAGGTACTGGCTCCTAGACACTGGCTATCAAATAGGACTGGATTCTACAAGTGTAGATTGGGGTCAATAAACAGGAATACACCGTTGCATTTGGACAGATTCATTCTAAAATCAATGGAATGTTCCCTTACACAACTGAATTTGCGGTGTACGTACTCGATTGTTCCTGTCACTTGCAATATGTAGGCAGCACTAAGCTGCAGGTGTTTAATCGCATTTTGCAACACCTACGTGCTATAGTTAATTCTGACCCCAGCTATCCGGTTGCTCGGCATTTTAAGTTAGTTCATAATAATAACCTGAGTGATTTTAGCTACTATGTAATAGATGCAGTACCTAGGCAAATAAGGGGAGGCAATAGGGAAAAGAAATTGCGTCAGTTGGAAACACAATATATCTTACAACTTGATACCAAGATGCCGAATGGCCTCAATACAGGAGAGGATTTGCACACTTTCTTGTAATATAAAGTATATTTGTCATTTCATATGTTTCTCCCTGTATATGAATTGTGGTGATCTGTATTTTTCAGTTTTTTATCTGATTGATTTTAGCCTGGTTTAAGCCCTGTTTTTACCTGGTTTTACCTGATTTTATCAGTTTTACTTGGTGTTAGTAGGGTTTTTACTTGGTGATTATAAGCGGTTTCAGAAAACTATGAAAGAATCCCTGAATCGTTGATGTACTGTATGACTATCTGCACTAGGCAACAACATGGTCCAACATCTGTTTATTTGCACTGCTTATTTTGCACATTAGATTGATATTACTCTCTGAATCTGCACCCCATCAAATGTTAAGTTATGAATCAACTTGGGTGCTACATCTAATGGCTATCACTAATGTCCGGTTTTTGCATCATGTTCAAGGTATATATGCACTAGCACTTTGATACTAAGAAAACATGTGTACAGGCATAGCATGGCCAACCATTTATTTTGTATTAGTTTCAGCTATGATGAAATAGCTGGCTTATTTTTGACACAAACACTTTACAAGCACTTGCACTTTAACTTTAAATTTGCACAATTGTTTCCCCATCCAGGATATTTGCTGAACTATGAATAACTGTTTTGATTTTAATGCAGTTTATTCTCTATTTGTTGCTATCCAGCTTTGACAGTATACTATCGCATGAAGCCACTTGGCTCGCTATACAACATTAATTATTGTGCGCAAACATTGGATGTTGCTAGTCGCTACAATTTATTAGTAGTTATACCTTGTGATATGATTATCTGACTATGCACACAAGTAGTGTTTTGTTTAGCTCTATCGTGTGAGAGGGAGGGGCTATTCAATCA
This sequence comes from Triturus cristatus, assembly GCF_964204655.1. NCBI lineage: Eukaryota > Metazoa > Chordata > Amphibia > Caudata > Salamandridae > Triturus > Triturus cristatus. Next base: position 255,093,772 of record NC_140593.1, on the reverse strand, counting down.
AGGTGTCACTATAAAACATTGTTACAGGTTCAGGCACGTCATGTGATCAAGACCGGGGAGACCCGGTCGAAACGCGTCATGCTGTGGATTTTGCAATAAAGCACTTAAATTTCAAGCACGCTGTGGTCTGTACCTGGTTTCCAGGGATTGGACTTGAATCAGGACTGTGGTTTCGTCATATATATATATATATATATGATGAGCAAAGGCAACTGCTCGAAACGTGTCAGATTTGCAGCTCTGTAACAAATAAACTTACCTGTGCCTGATTCCTGGGATTCGTGTTGTCTCCGTTCTCCGACCTGGAAGTTCGGAGACGGCTTGTTTTTTTAAATATATATATTATCTACTGGCGGTCGCCAGTAGATAGTTATAGTTAGGACCGTGTTTCCATAGGAAATCCGCAACATTCTATTTGGAATAACTTTGGCGCCGGTTGACGAATCCTCGCAAAATGTTCAAAATAGGTGGGGCGCTCTGCTCCGCTCCTAACCTGAAAGTCTCGGGGTGATTCGTCAAGCGGGGGCCGAGAAAAAAGGGGGGTCCCAAAACACGTTTTCCCCATGCATTTTTCCATAGGGACCTTTAGTCCAAGGTACAGCCCGATCGGCTGAACAGAATTACTTGAAATTTGGCAGAGAGGTAGTCCTCAGGTCAGGGAAGTGCCTTTTGCAGGTCTGGTGTCAATCTGTTCAGTAGTTCCTGAGAAAATCAGAAGTAAAATCATATATATATATATGTGGGCGGAGCCTAACCACACATCTCATCCTGAGATCTGATTGGCTGTCAGCACTTCATCCAAGAAGTGTTGGCAGCCATCTTGGGACCAATATACATGATAGCACCTCATTAAAAAGCATTGCAGTTAATAGAAGGTTTTAAGACTTTAGTTACATTATAAATCATTTGTTGATGGTACCATACTCATTTTAGGAATTGTGGTATGTTCTAAGGTGATTTCACCATGTGAAAAAGCCTTCTGCTGGGATATCATGATTGAGAGAAAAATATTTTCTCATGCTTTTCCCACAGAGGTTTGGAAGGTGATCTATAAGCTAAACTGAGAGCATATTTTCTGTAAATTCACATTATCTTTCTCAGTCATGTGAAAATGAAGTCTGACATTCTCAGTAAAACATGTACATCCAACAAGGGCAGAGACTGTCAGTTGATTCCTTTGTGTTCTACTGCAGCTTCCCAGAGTGTTCCAAAGAACAACTAGAGCGCTAACAGTCCTACTTATGATAAACGTATGGCACACCTGAAGCCATCTTGCTTGGATTAAAGTGGTAACTCTTAAAACATTTAATTTAAAAAGGAACAAAATGAGGGGGTTCATTTTTCCATAAAAAGTATGATTAGTGCTGCAGAAAGAAAAATTAGGGCACATTTTGAGTGACTTCTCAAATCCTCTTCTATTTCATTAAACAATTCTGACATGCAGACTGAAACATGCACTTTCAATACCAGCAGCAGTTTTCCCTGGTGAGCAGTAGCTTTACTACAGTGATCTAGTGAGCAAAAAGAGTGCTGACATTCTGAATTTATGGCAAATGTGTGAAACATCTGAATGCCTTCTTGATGGAATCAAAGTAAAAAACTGAAAGCATTTCCTACTGAGGAGACTGCAGTACATGAGGAAATTAGGAAACTTCATAACAAATAAATCTCCCAAAATGGCCACCGGAGACAAAAGAGCCCAAATGTAGCCCAAAATCACCCAGATGTAGCCCAAATATAGCCCAATGACAGAAGTGTGCAAAACACTTATTATTTTGTGTTTTTGCAGTGTTATATAGTGCAGACTTGTCAGGTATTGGAGTGCTTTACATGAGCATTGGTTACATCACACAAGAACAAATTCATTTTAGTTGTAGACATGGGGAGACTAAGTGATTTGACCAGAATCACAGAATGTCGAGCTGAAGCAGAAACTCCAACCTGGTCCCCAGTTGCAAAGTCTGCAGTTCTGGAAGTAACACCACATCCTCTCTCCTAAGTGCAACATTTAATCAAGTGGTCAACTGGATAAAAAAAACATAAAGATAACAAATAATTTAAAAGTGCTTTGTCGCTATTTGAAAACTCAGAAAATATGTCCTTATTTTAGTCTTTTAGAGCACTAACCATAATTTTGATGCCAATAAGACCCTCTCATATATGTAATTTCTAAAGGAAATGCTCTAGGTATTACAGTTTTGATTACATCAAGATGACGTCAGGCGTTCCACACTTTTGTAATAAATATAGAATGTTAGCAATCTAGTTGTTCATTAGGATACTGTTGAGAGGCAGAGGCCAGGGGCAAGGACTCTGAAAATTGAAGGCAGGTAGGAGGGTGCAAAGGCAACAATTTAACCACACTGAGCAGGCAGGAAGGGCCGTGGCAGCACAACAGACTATGGAGGGCAGTGGAAAGGGGGGCAGGGGCAACAAACCAACAATACAGAACTTGCAAGAGAGGCTGTGGCAATGTAATAGACCATTGTGGGCAGAAGGAAGAGGCAATGGTAGTACAACCATACATGCCAACAGACCCGATTCAGCCAGGAAACGTCCAATGTTCTTAAGCTCAAATGGGCTTTATTTGATCTGTCTCCTGTCTACAATCTCCTCTTTATCAATGTAACTCAAAGGGGAAAATCAATACCCCAGTTTTTTTTCAAAATCTCCCTCTTACCAAGTTCAAAATGTTCTCAAGTATGGTACATTGGATCATGGAAGGAAATGGGGTAGGGACATGGACTTGGATAACAGAGGACAGGGGGGACATGGAGAGGTGCACCAAACTGACCCTGCAGGGCAGGCATCAGGGTTTGCAGCAGCACAATACACCACACAGGGCATGCGGGACAGGAGTGCAGCACAACAATCCATAGAAAACAAGAGGGAGGGGACAGGACCATGCACATGGACAACAGAGAACAGAGGGGCAAGAGGCAATGGTAGCTAGCTGACCATAATGGACAGACAGGAGAGAAAGCTGCAGCATAACAGACCATAAAGGGCAGGAGGGACGGATCAGGGGCATTACACTGGAACAGACAAGCCAGGAGGGAGGGAGTAGGGGTCTGCACATGTAAACAGAGGGCTGGGGGCAAGGGGGCAGGAGCAGCAAGATAGCCATGGAGGTCAGGCAGGATGGGCACTAGAAGCAAGGCACACCATGAAGAGCAACAGTGAGACTGTGATGGCATACGCACAGACCATGGAGGGAAGGTGGGAGGGGGTCAGGGGCAGCTAACTGACCACACAGGGAAGGTGGGAGGGGCCATGGCAGCACAGAAGACCATGCATGGTTAGTGGGAGGGTTAGTGGCAGCACAATGGCGATGATGGGCAACAGACCAGGGAGGGCAGAAGGGTGTGGCAGTACAATGGACCATGTGGACAGGAGGAAGAGGATAGGGGCATGGCATGTGGACAGGCAGGGTGGAGGTGGCAGGGACAGGTCACAGTCATCTGACAATGCTAGGCAGGTGGGAGGGGAGTGGCAGCTCAACAGAACACTCAGAGTAGATAGGAGTGGCAGGTCCTTGGAACATGGTGGGCAAAAAGAATGGAGCAGGGGCATGCACAAAGACATTGGAGGGCAGAGGGAAGGAGAATAGGGGCAGCAAGCTAAGCACAGAGTTTAAGCAGGAGGTCAATGATGGGACATAGAATTGGGCAATGGAGGGCAGGAGGAGTGGACTGGTACATCATACTAAATTGAGGGCAGTGGCAGCACATCAGACCATGCATGGCAGGAGGGAGGAGGCTAGTCCATGGATTCACACAACAGAGGATAGGGAGGAGGGGGATGGGGCAGCAAGCTAACTGTTCAGAGAAGGCGGGTATTAGGAACTTTATTGTTTTTAAAACGTGTGTCTGTGCGAACTACTTAAAATATGAATAAGTATGCAGCATAATCTCACTTTTATTCAGGAAGAAGAGGACGTTTGTGACTGTGACTCCGGGCTCACTTGGCAGAAACACCCCCTGACCCTCCACCCCCTTTCGCAAAATGTAATGCCCGTGAAAAGGGTAGGTGAACACAGTGTTATATAGAACATAGTCCTGAGAGCATGAGTGAAAATGAAAACTAGATATAGTGTATGGTATAAACTATGCACCAAAAAGTGTGATATAAGATGAACCGGGCGTGAAATATAATATGCAATACATTGTGCGCAGTGACAGATTCATTGGAGAGCGCGAGATAGCACAGGCACTAGCGCGTGCTATGCGATATGCGCCTTGGAGTGTAATATGCACAGGGCAATGTTGTGTAACCTAACTAGTCTCTAAAGTTGTAATATAAAATATGTGCTGGGGAGTGTAACGTTGCATATGCACTGTGACAAAGATATGGATCCCAGATTGTAATATGTATGGCATAGCACTGTGCGTTATAACATAGGCATCGAGGAAGGCACGTTAGATGGGGCAATATAACCCGTGCGAAGACAAGTCTGGCATGACATATTCACGGGGTGGTGTTACAGTGCACATGGGCCAGAGAGTGTCATAGCATATGCACTAGCTAGTGGAATACAACACAGAGGTGTGTGGCACTCAGCAGGCAATGGTGGGTGTAACACAGCATTGGGCTCTGCCAGGAGCACGCTGTGACTCTCAAGTGATGTTCATTCCCTTTCCAGAGAGTAAAATAAAAAGTATTACACATCCGTCAGTGGGTGTGTGTTTTATTAATCGTGAGGGGGGTTTCTTGCATAGTTTTGGTCGAATTTTTGTCGAATCCCCTTTGAATGGCTTGGTGTGCATGTGTATTAAATGTGCCCGTCAATAGCTACCCATGTTTGTATAAATAAACGACAAGGGTGTCTACCGGGATTAGGCACGGTAGGGCATCAGACATGTCAGAGCATCACTAGTGGTGTAAATACATTCCACTTGGATTCATTGTATGCATAGTCGCCTTTTAATGAATATCACGCAAATCGTCATGGTGATAGGTACGTACGGTTTGTCCAGCATGTCCTAGGTGTGTCTATAAATATATATTTTTTTAAAATAATAAAAAACAGTGGCCGGCCCTGGGGATTGGGGTCAAAAAAATATAATTAGGAGACAGGCCCTGGTGCATGGGGTCATCAGGGCCAATAAATTAGAATAAGAAGGGGAACCACACAGCCCCCCTTCTTAAAAAATTAAAATAAATAAAAGACTGGCATCGTGCCGGAGGCGACGCCCCCTCCTTGCAGCACTCTGCAAACGCGCCCCCTGGCGAGTTGTAAGTTGGGGAATTAATTCCTCTTCAATACTGAGAGTCCCTGAGGGCCAACTAGCCCAACAGGCATCTCCAGTATGCGCCAGGGAGCTGCGCTGCAGACAGGTGTTCTGAGGCCAAGCCCCTTTTTACACCTCTCTGCAACGCAGATCTGTGGCGCTTACTGGAGGTACCTAGTGGTCTAGTTTGACCCTAGGGACCCTTAGGATTCAAGGGGACTTAATCTCTCAACTTAGAACAGCCACAGGGCGCGTTTACACAGTGGTGAAGGGAGGGGACGGGGCCTGAGGTGACGTGTGCAAACACGCACTATGGCACGTTTTAAATTGGGGATATAATTTCCCTTCAATACTGAGGGCCCCTGGGGGCTAACTAGCCCACCAAGTGCTTCCAGTAAGCGCCACTGAGCTGCATTGCAGAGAGGTGGTCCAGGCCGTGCCACTTTTTACACCTCTCTGCAACGCAGCTCTGTGGCACTTACTGGAGGTACCTAGTGGGCTAGTTGGACCCTAGGGACCCTCAGGATTCAAATGAACTTAATCTTCCAACTAAAAACGGACACAGGGCGTGTTTACACAGTGAAGGGAGGGGACGGGGCCTGAGTTAACGTGTGCAAAAACGCCCTGTGGCCTGTTTTAAGAGGTAGTTTTAATCCCCCTGCCCTATTATATACTAGGGGCTTACAGAGGAGGTCATGCTAATCACAGGGGGACCCCTACGCATAATGTTCCCTAGTGTATGTAGGTGTTTTCACTGTATTCTAAGTGTCTTTTAACATAGCACTGGCTCTACGACTGGTTAGTCAGACTCAGTTACCACCAGTATCTGTATGAAAAAGTTGAGGGTACAGGATGATTTTGCAACAAGGCTTCTTTCTGCTCTTCTTTTTGTTCTTTCTGCACGTTATCCTTCTTCCTGCACTTTTCTTCGTCTTTGAGGACTTCTGTTGCTTCTTTCTGCACTTCTTTTTTTTCTTTCTGTGCATTTTTTCTTCTTTCTTCACATGTCCTATCTCTGTAGGCATAGTTAGAAATTAGCATTTAAAAAACCTTTGAAATTCACAGAAAAAACCATAGGTTTCAGGCACGTTATAGTTAGGAATTAGCATTTAAAAAACCTCAGAAATTCACTGAAAAAACCAGAGGTTTCAGGGGTGTTATAGTTAGCTGGACTTTTCACTCGTACAAAACCATTGAAATTCCCCCGTTATAGTTAGTTCAGCTAACTATAACTCGCGCGCCCGCAATGCACTGCTGATGACGTCACATATTACATCACTCATGACATGGTCAGTGACATCACTCATGACATCACTGATGACATCTCACGGTACGCGCTCGGAGCGCGCCTATAGGTATATATATTGATTTAAATGCTATTTTCTCAGGAAATACTGAACAGATTTACAGCAGACCTGCCAAAGGCACATCCCTGACCTGAGGACTACCTCTCTGCCAAATTTCAAGTAATTCTGTTCAGCCGTTCGGGCTGCAGCTTGGACTAAAGGTCCTATGGAAAAATGCATGGGGAAAACGCGTTTTGGGACCCCCCTTTTTCTCAGCCCCCGCTTGACGAATCCCCCCGAGACTTTCAGGGGAAGAACGAAGCGGAGTGCCCCACCTATTTTGCATATTTCGCGAGGATTCGTCAATCGGCGCCAAAGTTATTCAAAATAGAATGTTGCGGATTTCCTATGGAAACACGGTCCTAACTATAACTATCTACTGGCGACCGCCAGTAGATAATATATATATATATATAGTACTTGAGTACTGGCACGCCTCTTGGTCTGGTGCACCGTGAACTGCCGACAAAACTTTAGTTCGAGCGTATGATGGTACGCATCGCGGCGCCCCCCCAGCAGCGGCACTTGTGTTGGTACACTGGGGAAAGAGCAGCAGATTGTCTGCTGAAAGGACGATTGGAGAAGCCAAATCACCATCTGCTTGCAGCAGCCAGAGAATGCAGCCTGACAGCTGACGGAGTCAGAGCATTATCGTGTGCAGGGTACACAGTCACTGAACTATGTCCCCGGATTCAGACTGTGTTTTCCACGCTAGCAGCACAATTTGGCTAACATCTTGCTGCATACAGGGACTTTGATGTGTCGTGAGTCAATCAAGGGACAAATTACAACAGGCGGAGTGAGTACTACCCTGCACCCGCAGTCCTCTCTCTATGACCACGATTATCCTCCATTGGGAGTTGATGGGCGAACTTTTCAAAATCCCTGTTTGCGCGTCTCTGTCATACACAGCGGCATTGAGAAAGGCAACCACGCAAAAACGCGTCTGCCAAGTGTCACAGCAGTGGCGAAAATTTTAAATACAGCGAGATGTGCCAAGATGGTGAAAATAAAGCCTCTCTGGATCGTACCTGAGCATGTGTCAGCCCGTTTTTTGTGTGAAGCGGGATTGGTGGAGTATGAGTCAAGCGGTCGGCGCTTGAGTACTGGCACGCCTCTTGGTCTGGTGCACCGTGAACTGCCGACAAAACTTTAGTTCGAGCGTATGATGGTACGCATCGCGGCGCCCCCCCAGCAGCGGCACTTGTGTTGGTACACTGGGGAAAGAGCAGCAGATTGTCTGCTGAAAGGACGATTGGAGAAGCCAAATCACCATCTGCTTGCAGCAGCCAGAGAATGCAGCCTGACAGCTGACGGAGTCAGAGCATTATCGTGTGCAGGGTACACAGTCACTGAACTATGTCCCCGGATTCAGACTGTGTTTTCCACGCTAGCAGCACAATTTGGCTAACATCTTGCTGCATACAGGGACTTTGATGTGTCGTGAGTCAATCAAGGGACAAATTACAACAGGCGGAGTGAGTACTACCCTGCACCCGCAGTCCTCTCTCTATGACCACGATTATCCTCCATTGGGAGTTGATGGGCGAACTTTTCAAAATCCCTGTTTGCGCGTCTCTGTCATACACAGCGGCATTGAGAAAGGCAACCACGCAAAAACGCGTCTGCCAAGTGTCACAGCAGTGGCGAAAATTTTAAATACAGCGAGATGTGCCAAGATGGTGAAAATAAAGCCTCTCTGGATCGTACCTGAGCATGTGTCAGCCCGTTTTTTGTGTGAAGCGGGATTGGTGGAGTATGAGTCAAGCGGTCGGCGCTTGAGTACTGGCACGCCTCTTGGTCTGGTGCACCGTGAACTGCCGACAAAACTTTAGTTCGAGCGTATGATGGTACGCATCGAGGCGCCCCCCCAGCAGCGGCACTTGTGTTGGTACACTGGGGAAAGAGCAGCAGATTGTCTGCTGAAAGGACGATTGGAGAAGCCAAATCACCATCTGCTTGCAGCAGCCAGAGAATGCAGCCTGACAGCTGACGGAGTCAGAGCATTATCGTGTGCAGGGTACGCAGTCACTGAACTATGTCCCCGGATTCAGACTGCATTTTCCACGCTAGCAGCACAATTTGGCTAACATCTTGCTGCATACAGGGACTTTGATGTGTCGTGAGTCAATCAAGGGACAAATTACAACAGGCGGAGTGAGTACTACCCTGCACCCGCAGTCCTCTCTCTATGACCACGATTATCCTCCAATGGGAGTTGATGGGCGAACTTTTAAAAATCCCTGTTTGCGCGTCCCTGTCATACACAGCGGCATTGAGGAAGGCAACCACGCCGAAACGCGTCTGCCAAGTGTCACAGCAGAGGCGAAAATTTTAAATACAGCGAGATGTGCCAAGATGGTGAAAATAAAGCCTCTCTGGATCGTACCTGAGCATGTGTCAGCCCGTTTTTTGTGTGAAGCGGGATTGGTGGAATATATATATATATATATATATATACATTTGAATTTTGTTCATTTGACATCTGGAAAAGCCTTTTTGTTAGAGAGTGTTGCATAAATAAACCCTATGCCTTATTCTGAAGACAGTGGTTTGATGTGTCTCCTTTTATAAACATGAAATCCCTTTCCAGGTGGTGTTTTGTTTTTATTGCTCCGTCGTGTTTGAGCCTACTTGTGGGAGTGAATATTTTCTATTACCTGGGAAGGCGAAGCAATACATGGCCCTGCATCTTGAACCCAAGACCACCAAAGTGGCCCCAAGGGCTAATTTGCTGGACCCCTGATCAGAAGCCTCAGTGACAGAACAGGCTTCTTCCATCTTGAACCCTGTACCTAGACTCTGCAAGATGTGGGTCATGCCCCTTGGTGGTGACGTGACTTTTCCCCATGTCAGTTGCACACTCTCGACAATAGTATCTCTCCTTAAGAGTGCTTATATGCCTCACTAGGTACCCTCCCTCCTTGGTGTCCTATACAGCATACGTAGCAATTATTTTCATTATTCACAAGTGATTATGCCATTCTTCTACAGATTATTTGTGGCAATAGTAGCCCTATTCATTTCCATATAGGTCTCCTCCACTCTGACTACCCAGGTTTTAGCTAGGCAAAATCGAGTGGCTGTGAAACCGTTCAGGAATTGAGTACCCTCTGTGACTTCATTTCCCAGAATCCCCAGGAATGAGGTCACGAGGTCTCACTTCTTTGCCAGTCGCTGCAAGCTGGGTCTCACCGGCAGACACCCTCTCCTTCAATTGAGTTGCTTGCCTTCCGCTCGTTGTACCAGCAGTGGAGAGGGGCCTGATTTATGTGCTCTGGCATGATGTTTATTTTGATGTAGTAAGTGGTCTATGCATTTGCCTAGTCAGGAGAATGTGTGTGTGGAGGTGGGAGTACCGCTGATAGATTGCCTTTGGACTGATGAGCTCACTGTTCCTCAGGTAGGACTCACCTGAACACTCTTTAGTTCTCCTTAATGTTTCTTTTTGCATTTTACCTCACTGAACTTTAGGCATAGTGATTTTTGGAGGCAATTTATGGATCCCTGACCCTGAGGAATGCCCCAGACCTGTAGGGGTTTTCAAGGTGGGCAGAAACATGTCGGCCTAGCCATTGAGCCATTGTCCACAATAACCATCCCTCTTATTTTTAACCTTACCTATATTTCCCACCAATAAAGGCAATCTGCTTGGGAACCATAAGGTATTTTTTAACCACTGATCTGTATCCCTTCTGATCCCTTCTATATCCAGTAGCTTTTATCTAAAGACTCCCTCCTGTTCTGAGTCCAACAGGTGGTGGAGTCCGCCCTGGTGGTACCATCCTACCAGCATGGGAGAGGATGCTGATGATGAAGCATGACACAATTTTGTGTGTGAGGCTTCCTCTTCCTTAAGAATGGCTGTCTGTTTCCTCAGCACTTCTACAGTAATTCTGTGATTGTCCTACTTGGACCCTCATAGGTTTGGTTGAGGATAGTTATACTGGAGCTTGTATTGTCCTTTAGCTGTTGTACCTATTTGTTTTGGGTGTCTTCAAGGAGGGTGTATGGTGGCTCAGCTCCTCCTCTCCTTTATATGATAAGCATCGTGATGTACTGCATCACCAACTTCTGCATTGGGACCACTGCATGATGCATCCCCGGCACAGGATTTTGCTTCGCTGCCCGCAGCCTTCCAGGAACCACCTGTGTCTGACACAAACCATTGCATCACAAACCCCTTGTCAAAGGTATCCTCGACAAAAACACAGGTACTCGCATCATAGCTTCTTTGTGCCTAGGAATTGCTGCTGCGTGGCACATCATTGATGCATGATTCCACATCTCTCCGCAACCAGGATTTAAAGTACTCTGGTTCAGCAGGCCCAAATGGATCAATGCAGTAGGTCCACGCTCCATCACGGTTGAATTGAACTTGTCCTTGTCTGGTGCTACCCGATAGCCACAGTCGGCACTTAGTGCTTTTTGACTTTCTTTCCACTTAAATCTTTAAATTGCATATCACCAGTTCTATTGATTGTTGTCATTTTGGCCCTAAATTGTTTACCAAATATTATCCTTTATTATTGTTTGACTTGCTACATAAATACTTTACACATTGCAATTGAGTTAAGCCTGACTGCTTTGTTACCGAGCTAACAGAGTTTTGAGCACAGTTTAATTTAGGGTATGCTTGTGACTTCACCCTGACAAGGATTGTGGTAGCTGCTTTAGTAGGGGTTAACTCTCCTCACCCAGTAAACCAGTTTCTTATATGGATTATGAAATACCCTTCCATATTCGGTAACACCCAACTCTGATATATCTTGCTCAGTAAGTCAGAGATGTAAACACCACTACTACTGCCCATTCTGCTTCATAATTTTCAAGCACTTTCCTTTCTTCAGTTGCAAGCAGTATCAATTATTTCGTGCAACATCGTTCTTTTCCTCCCGCCAGCACAGAGGATGCATGCACAGGACAACTTCTGTACCATTAGATAAACCAGCACAGCCTATGCCTGCAGCAGAGTCCCTCTAATGTTTGAATATTCATACCAAATTAAACCTCATGAGCCTTAAGATCCAGCCCCATTATCATTGCTCACTGGCAACTGCTGTTCTTTTCCCCAGCAGGCACGCAACATACCTGGTGGGGTTTGTTGGTTTTTGAAAGAACAGCTTGTTAGTCTAGTCTTGTTTCGTTTCATTTATTTATATTGTAAATTCTGTGTAGCTCGTGTGAGGCTCAAAGCCTTCAAACACTCTGCATAGACTAAAAGCCTTTCAGTCCGCAAAATCAGGCACATGTAAAAAAACACATGACCTTAAAAGCAATACATATAGAGATGCAGTGTTTCTCATATGCATTGGTATAAAATATCAACTTATATAAAAACAGAAATTGCGGATTGTTAGGCATAAGCCAAAAGCAAGCACAACACACACTAGGGTCCGTATGGCATAACGTGACAACTGGTGACAGCCACAATTTTGTGATGACTGGTGTCTTTCATGGTTGAAGTGCTGGAGCAGTGTTATTTTACCACCTTTGGCCATGATTGAAAGTTGGGCAGTTAATTCTGTCACGGGTGTAAACTCCTGTTTATGCACAAAATGGAATTACAAGTTTGTTTTTATTTAACATATCCGATAATTAATGCAAGCGTTAAATAACCCTACATGTTTTATTCTTTCTCAGGTCAAACCTGTTGAAAATTAGCATAGGAAATGGGAACGGTATTTACTGTTCCCTTTGGAAACAGCATGTTATTCCTGTTGTAGTGTAAACGTGTTGGGCCTCATAAATTATTTTAGTTGATCAAATTTTTATCTCAGAATAACCTCAGCTACCACACTAATCCCATTAGGTCCTCCGATGGATCTTGCTCTGTGCTGAAAGGAACCAGAACACTTAGGGAATAAACAGTTATCATATGAGGACCTGGAATAAGATACTTGTTACCATTCATTTCTTACTGACAGAAAATCCCAGATGAATCTACCTCTAGGTCAGTTTATTTTTAAAGCAGATTAATTGGCTACAACAAATAATGACAGACTCAGCAGAGTATTTTATCTTGAATTGTATTTTTACAAAATGTCATATGATTACGTTACAAATGTAAGAAATTTCTGTGTTTTCGTTTGTTTACTGCGTTCATCTATGCATAAAGAAAACACATATCAATATTTGTCAACGTTTACATTAGCTTATTAGCGGTTAAGTGTCATCAGAAAACTAGGTCTAACATTCTGCATGCTCTTACGATGCAGTATCTAAATCAAACTTCATTTGTGCGTTTTCTTAATGTAGGTAGCAACACAAATTTATCATTTTCGTAACTTAATATCGCAAATCATTTTTCCAGGGTGAATTCATAGAGATAGATCAAAGATAACATCCATGCGCTATCATTCCTCAGTAACTCGTAATAGGTGCTATTTATTGCACCCGATAAATAAAGAATCCCAGGGTATCATTATTTGCCAGGTGCAATTAATAGCACCTTTACTTGTAATCAGGCCCTTTGACATTGATAAATAGTTATATGTCACCGAACATTTCAAGGCATTTAGCTGTAAATATAGTAGCATTTGTTAACATATCTAAAGTAGAAGAGTAAACAAAACAGAATAGCCTACAAAACACAACATAACACCACAATTAAAATATAACATGGCACATTACAAAAAAACACTCAAAAAAACACAACACAAAAACTGCAGTGTAAGAAAACAAGATCACATTGTAATAATACAGTACAAAAAGACAACAGAATAAATGACAACAAAAAATATTTCCAGCTCAAAAAATTGCCGCACAGCAAATGTAGGAAAATGCTCTTGTAACACACTTTATCATCTCCAGAATCCTGTTTTCATAAATGGTGTTAAAAGTTGTTTAGAGCAAGCACTACCATATTAACACCTGTAAAAAATGTTTTGTGTTCTGTCTCGTCTCTGCCATTTCTTTTGGCACTGACTGGTGTCTTCTCAGGTTAGAGAGCTAGAGCAGCAACATTTTATTAACCTAGACAGTGGTAAATATGTTGCTTGTAAGAGGAATTTTCAAAGCAAGTGCTCTTTAGGCTGGAAATGCAGCAGCATCTGTTGATTTAACTCAAGATAATGGTAGAACATGACACATACAAAATTACATAAGACAATTCAAACATAAAGGGCCCAATTACAATGAGACACGGAAAATCTCCGACCTGAGGTCCTGTGGTTGGAGGCTTTCCGAGTCTCATCGTCAGTTCACTATCAACCGCCGTGTTACCATTATGGTGGTGGAAAGTGAAACTGGCTGGTCATTTTGGCTGGATTTCGATAGGCTCCAGGAAACCCGTTGGCCAGTCAGAGACCACAACGTAATCCCTGCGGATGGCGTTTCTGCTGCTGTTGGGATTATGATGTTGGTTTCCAACAGGCTTTCTATGCTGGGCTTTCCGACATGGTAAGCCTTTTGGAAAGCGTCTTTGGGGGCCCCTAGCTGCCTCCTGTTGAGGGTCGAGGGGGCACATATGGTACCCCTTGTAAATCCCTGCACCATGTGGCAGGCACCATGAGGTGCAGGGATTCACACAGACTCCCATTACTCTATGGGAGCTTGTGCTACATGGCTATGACCGCAACACAAGCCATAGGGAAATGGGAGTTTGCATTCGCACCCTGTGCCATTGCATTGTAATTCGGTATGCGGAACCGCCAACCAATGGTCGGCCGGTTCCCATAGCGATACGGTGTTGCGTCCGCTTGACATCATGATAGGGCCCAAAATGGCAGATCAAAAAAAAAAATGTCAAAAAAGAGCACAACCACAGCACAAAAAAGACAACAGAACAGATCACTGCTACAACAAAATGCCGCTCAACAAATGCATTGAAACCTTCATGTTTACACCCACGCCCAGAATCCTGCTTTCATAATACAGTGGTAAAAGGTAATTGGAGCAAGCACAGCCTTAACTTACCACCAAAGACACGACATAGCACCAGTCAAAATTGTTATACATATACAATGAGGATGATTCATAAGAGTGTGTGATGGAGCATGCCTGGTGTATTCTTTTACACACTTTTACATGCTTTTACGAAATGGCCCTTAAACATCTAAATGGGAATAACATGGAAATATGCAGGGAACATTTATATATAAATGGCGCAAATAGGATTGTTCCCTCTTTGCACTTTTACTAACAGAGTTGAACATACCTGGCCGTTTCACAATGGCATGCAGCAGTACATAAAATAGTACACCTGTAGTACTACTACTTCTCACACCGCAACGTACGTTTTTTAAATCAACCCCAATGCTTTTGTCCTAAGTAGGCAAAATATATTAAAGAATACAAGAAACACAGAAATCTAGCAAGTTTAGTATAAATAGATCAAAGGCAATATACAACAAAAGCCTATTGGGTGAAAGGTGCCATAGTGCAGCTCGTGAGCTAGTAGCAGCGATCTCAGCTGAAACTGTCATTAAAGTGGATAATTAAGAAGGCATTCTGCCAGCCTGGCGGAGGGTGTGGGCAGGTGCAGTTGAATGGCATTAAAGCAACTTAAAGGTGGGTGGGGATCTACATGGAGGAGGCAGAAAAAATGTCGGCTTTAAAGCAATTGTTACTGCTGGTTTTTGAAGAAAGGAAAGGGGGTAACGGTGCAGATGGAGGGGGATTAATACATTCCAAACTGTATTATGGGACAGGTTGGCTGATGTGCCTTTTTTTATTCAACTCACACCTGCACAACAGGTAACTATCTACTAGCCAGCCATGTTTTGAACTCGAGAGATTCTCTCAGAAGAGAGGGCCACAATTCGTCTACTACTTGTGAGATGGTGTTCAGCTTGGGGTACTTGACGGCTATGGAGGTATCTGCACCAGTCAAGCATTATAGGACAGGGCCAACGAGGGAGTATCACCCCCTTAGCAAAAGGGGTTCTATTGGTGGCTCACCATATACCAGGACAGCAAGAATAATGTTCTGGGAGATCCTGTAGGGACACAGTAGGGCTCAGGTTGTACTTCCATCACTCCCTAGAGCTGGGGGTTCATGACCTCAATCATGTTGCACAAGTAACACCAAGCCCATGTCGAATGACACACCAGAAAGAAGGTGCAATTGCACCGGTTATAACTAAAAGGAAACGCTGCTGCTAATGTAGCCGTTGTTGTTTCTCCTGTGATAGAGACTCATAATCCTGTAGACCCATTTTCTGTTTCAGAGTGCAGTTCAACTCTCAGGTACGGAGCCTTTTCTTAAATCTAAAGCGAGGAGGCATTTTTGCCCAGTGAGATGACTGCAGCAGTTTTGCGTGTGTTCAATTCTTTCTTGAATGACAGCCAAGCAACTCAGCCCTTCTTTAGATAGCTCACACTTGCAAGAGCCGAAGTCAGTATGATGAGAGCATTAAGCAAGGATATTGATTTGATTTGACCTCTCTTGCTAAATTGTTTTCTTCTTCTAATACAGTGTAAGGTTAGTCGAGGCTGTTGGAGTGGGCAGCAATGCCTCACACACCGCTCAGTATGAAAACAGAAAGACTCACCCAGTCCACACATTTGATCATGCTGGGCTTTATGGGCGCTAATATGACGCCCACAAAGATGGAAAAGGAGCCCCTTGCTTGTCAAAAGACTTGATTGTTTTTTCATCATCCACCTATACACCTGTTAATATTTTATTTTGATATTATTGCAGTTATGTGTGTGCATGGCGCAACTCTTCTGCTGGGATGAATTTGTGTTGCTCAGATTTACACCTCTGCTTCTATAATCCACCTACCTCTCCTCTCACTTGTTGACTGTGTGCTTACCTTTGAATATCTAACATTGCTCTGTTCCCTGCTAGGTTCGCACTACACAATTACCACATGCATACATGCATATTGTATTGTGTTGCAATTGTGAATATATTAAACACTTTATATCAATGATGTGGCCCCAGATTCATATGTCTTTTATGGACAGCTACACCTTGTACCCATGTTTAATATAGCATATATCATAGAGGGTAAACATTGTTTACCCTGAAACCGGAACCCCCATGCCTTTACAACGTGGTTGTTACAACGACCGCATTGTTACAACTCATGCCATTACTCCGCAAGTCAGAACAATGACTTGCTCTAGGGGTCAGAAGGTGTGCGATTTAAAATCCAACAGCTTCCCTCCTGTTGCACAGACTGGTGTTGGAATAGTAAATTATACTATTCCAACACCCAGTGCCCCCTCTAGAGCAAGTCGTTGTTCCGACTTGTGGAGTAATGGCATGCGTTGTTACAACGCGGTTGTTGTAATGACCACGTTGTAATGGCATGCATAAAAAAAGCATGCGGGAAAACGAGGCATATTCATCATAGAGCATAATTTGAGGGAAGCAACATCTGCGAGCAAACTATGGAACTCCTCTCCACTAAATATAAGGGCCATCCCTCAGCTCCTGCCCTTTGGGAACGCTCTTAAGACATGGCTATTTTCCGTGTAATGTTCCTTCTGAAGCTGGTGTACTAGTGCTGGTGTACCAGACATTAATGGCCACAAATGAGGCTCCCTTATTTTCACCCCTGCCTTGAGGTCCCCCAAATTACCTAGATGACCCAACGCGGTGATTGAATTTGGCACTAGACTTAGTAACTATTGTGACCCCACCTGGGTTTGGGCCCACTTACTCTAATCTTTTTTGGGCTCCCATGAGGTACTTGCCGGTCTGCCAGAACTGATCTGCTTCCCATCCCCCTGTTTCTACTCCCCTCCCCATTTCCATCCATCCTCCATTGGGGACTTGTCCTTATATGTTTGTCTATGCAACTGTAACTAAATGTAACTATGCAAAACTGTTATTCTTGTTATCCGTGACCTCGGACACCTGAGCAACATGGCTAATGCCCGGTGGAGCTGCTAGACAGCTATAGAGGAGATCAGCCCTGGTTTTCCCCCTCGGCCGGCACCTACCCAGCCGGTCATTGGGCACGGTTCTCCTTGTCTCCCCGCTGTGTATCCTTACTACTGTAACATTGTTTTTTGTCTGTGTTTTTACTATGCTCTTGTAACGGATGTAATTTGTATTATGTAACTCAATGTTCCTCATGTAAAGCGCTCTGATACCTCCGGGTCTAGCCAGCGCTATATAAAACTATAAAATAAATAAAAATAAAAAACTAGTGGACCTCTTCCGAATAGTGATCTTTAGTGCCTTGATGCCCTTGGGTAATTGCTGCGCTTTATACATTTCAAATCAATCAAAGTAATTGGAGTCATGAGTATCAGATATTTAATGCAGTCTATTACATACCAACATACCGAGGAAGACCTTGAGTAATAATTGAGTCTCTATGAATTGATGCAGACATAGAGTCATCTAGTTTTTTTTTTTATAATTTACAAAGAACTACCACACAATTGTGTAATACTGATTTGGAGACAGCCTAGATCATTTTCTTATATAATTCAGCACAGAGTCAATCAGCTTTCTTTAATTAATGCCTCAAGATATTTACTGGAATTTTATCACAGAGAATGGGAGAACCTGTGCCTTTGTGTTCAAATTTGAAAGATACATATGTTCCTGAGCTTTATGACTTAGGCATTTTTTCTAATTCTTGTACAATAATGCAAAACAGGTAAGCAATATGTCAAATATTCCTCTTTCTTCTGTAACCTTATTCTGCATGTAAATAAGCTGTCCCTGAACACTTTATATACAAATTAATTTGATTGAACATTCCACATGTTCCCATGGCTCCTACAATTTTGAGCTTGATCACTTTCCCTACATAATTTGTGAAAAGATGTGTCTGTCAAGTGTGATTTGGAAGAAATCAGAGAAAATTCCATGCAAGATGTCTGTAATACTTTTTCCCCAGGGATAACTAATAATCATGGAACCCTGCCAATCCCAGGCATTTCTGAAAAGTGGATGGATATGGGAATCTTGAGTGATGCAGTTCTCATTGATCCTGGCATGCTTTTGCACACCCAATAACCAAAATAAGAGCAATGTTCACCCAAAGCTCAAGGAGTATGTCTGCAGATTTGGGTCCATGATCGCCAAGCACCCAGGGATCCCAACACCAACCCAGGAGATTTCTGAAAACTGAGGATCAAGGACAATTAGGGGGTTTGGTTTTGTGGATGTTACTTTTTTACCCAGCATGTGCCTCAATAAAAAAAGAGTTTGGCTGTAAAACTCTATTTCCTTATTTTAAGATTTGTAAAACACTGGAATTTGCAGACAAAAGCACAGTTTATGTCATCAAGCATTCCGCCTTTTGGCGAAGGTGTATTACTGAAATGTGCCCAGACACCAGGAATAATTTTGGTCAAGTGAACTAATTAACGTAGAATGAGATGGTGGTATTCATGGCATAAGGTATAATTGTGCCTTACTTCTACCCAGCATTTGCACTTCAGCTCCCCCCGGGTGCAAAGAGACATTCCAAAATTATGGAAAAATATTACAGAAAGATAATTCATAAAATCTTTATTCGATTATAAATACAATTAGAAAAGAACATAGACCATATACACATTCATATATCAGTGTTAAAAATTATTGAAAAATGAAATACATTGAAGTACAGCTATGAGACTCTAACACCATTAATCGGACCTTGAGCACCTAGATCTTACAGCAGCACGCAAAAAACCTGAGATGGCATCAAGAACATATGCTTTTGAAAGTATTTGTAAAAACATAGGTGCTGGTCGGGTGTGGGCAAACTCCATGGCTTTCAGAATTGGTAAAAGAAAACACTTCCTATGAACACTAAAATATTTACACTGCAATACAAAATGAAGGGTATCCTGTGGAGACACATTGTTGCAGCCACAGGGACCTAATGTGCCATGGCTGACCCAGCCACTCAGAGAGGCTAACAGGTGATGTAACAAGTTAAACCTGAATCAAGACACCACAAATCTGTCTCTATCATGAGATAACTGGGACAGACAAGGTTCCATGCCCTGCGCAGTTTTCAGTAATAAATGCCCTCGGACCATGGGTTTTCCCAGTTCCAGCTGTTCATGTTGCATGGAGGCAGGTGCAAAGGACAAATCCATTAGCTGTTTTATCTCCACGGGACACAACAAATGATGATTATGAAAAATGTCCACCCTCCATAGGTGTGTTAAAGTAGTGTTTACATATGCTAGCGAGGGTATTTTATGCATGTGGTCAAGAGATAAACATTCAAACAAATAGACCTGTTGAGCTTTAAGCCTTTGCCACTCCTTATCTTAACCCAACAAAGCAGTGGCCTAGGAGCTATAAGATCACTAATGTATCTGAGACCCAGCTCCTCATGCACCGAGAACACCAGCGTGCTTTGCGGCACCCGCAAGATCTGCCTCAAAAAGGAGTTTTCCGCTATTTGAATCCTGTCCACCAGCCTGTGGCACTAGATTTCACTTCCATATAACACCATTAAGATGCACTTAGACTGATAAAATTTAATTAGGGTAGGCGGTGGCCATGAGCCCAGCCTCTGAGCAAAGCTGACAACTGCTCCGGTGGTCTTTGTCAAATCAAAGATCTTGCCCTCCACGAGGGGGTTCCAACTCACCTGGCATCAAATAATATCCCAGGTAAGGAAAAGCTGGGACTTTGGCTAGAATGTGTTTCACAACCCTGAAGGCTTTAGATCATGTGGACCGAGGGCTAGTTACCAAAACATATGACTTAGGAAAATGAACAGCCAGGTCCTAACTATACATATAGGTTGTGAAACTGTCCAACAAGGACTGAAAACCCACCACCATGCATGCCACAAGCACCGCATCGTCAGAATACAAAAACCGGCAATGGTCTTGTACCTACCCTTGGGCAGTCCACCTGCGCTGACACAAAAGCTTGTTCCAACCTATTAACATAAAGGGTGAACAAAAAAGTTGCAAGTATGCAGCCTTGGCAAATACCCGTACTAGTGACAAAAGACTCTGTGAGCCCCAACCCCAGAGTACCTTACTGCAGCTGAAGTGCTAGGATGGAGATTCAAGGGGAGAGAAACAATTTCTGAGTCCACCCCCATTGATAGCAGCAGATCCCAGAGCTTTTTACAATTTACCCTGTTGAATGCTGACGTGAGGTCCATATATGCTAAATGCAACGAGCCGGACTGAGCAACAATGTATTTGTTTGTAAGTAGGTATAGGCTGACGCACTGATCAGTAGTTGACCTGCCTGGCCGAAAACCATATTGGACCCCAGACAATATGTTGTTAGCGTCTGCCCATGATAAGAGCCTGTTTAATAAAATCCTCCCCAGCCCTCCAACAACAGCATCTATGAGCAATTTTGGACGGAAGCACTGGGGATTATCCTTGGCTCCCTTTTTGGAAATCGGTAAAATGATGGTCGATGACCATGAAAGAGGATCCCCTTCCCTTATTGCAGCATTTAAAAACAAGGTTAGGACAGGTCCCCAGACATCAATATTATCTTGCAATAGTTTGGGGGTTTCCCGTCAGGGCCTGGAGCTTTATTACAGGATAAGGCCAGGATACTTTGGAAACTTCACTCAAGGTAAAGACCAGGTTAACTCTCCCCAGCGTGAAGTGTGTTGATCCACCATACCATCTAGAAGGCCTACATTATATACATCCTTAACCCCTTTGCTGCTAGGCCTCCCCTCCAGCCCCAGTGCTAAGCATTTTTTTGGCTATTTGGGGTAGTTCGCGCTTAGACCCTTGTAACGTTTTGACCACATAAGTTATCCACGCCAAATTTGCGTCATTCTCTTCCAAAAGCATGGGGATTCTAAAGGTATCCAAGGTTTGTGGATTCCCCTAGAGGGGACCCAGAAATTAGCCAAAATACAGCAAAATCTTTTTTTTTATTAAATGGGAAAAAAGGGCTACAGATGAAAGCGTCTGTTTTTTTACCCGCAAATGGTATCAAAAAAGCTGTTGTGGTGCTGAAATCACCATCTTCCCAGCTTTCAAGAACAAGCAGACTTTTGTGAGAAAACCCATTTTTTTTACACGGTTTTGCCATTTTTCTGGGACATACCGTATTTTTGTTATTTTTTGTGCTTTCAACCTTCTTCCAGTTAATGGTAGAAATGGGTATGAAAGCAATAATGGATCCTGGAAAGCTATACATTTTACAAAAGTAGACCAAATTCTAAATTCAGTAAGGGGTCATTTGTTTAGATCCTTTAAGGTTTCTTTATAGAAACTAAAAGTTAAAAAAAACAGCCATTTGTGTCAACGTTTTTACCTGTAACGTCTTCTAATTATGACATCTGTTTGAAAGCTATATACCGTTACATCCGCTGGACCTTTCTGGTTGTGGGGATATATAGGACTTGTAAGTTCACAAAGAACCCAACGAACCCAGAGCCAATAACTGAGCAGCAACTTGCAATGTTTTTTCATTATGTACCGGGTATATAGCAATTATTCTGGGAAAATGTATACATGGAAAAATTGGTATGAAAGACACCTATGTATTTCTGAAATGGGAACAAAATATAGAGTTTAGAAACAGTAGATATTTGCACATTTCCTAAAATGGGAATACCCATAATAGCATGAGAATTTAAGGTCATTTTTCAAAATGACTTCTTTTTTACACATTGTCTTTCATTTGGAAGGCTGAAATGCATCGAAAGTCAATAGGTAACAACAGTTGCTCTACAAATCTGTGTTACCCTAAGTCTCCCAATACAAATGGTACCTCACTTGTGTGGGTAGACCTAGTGCCCATGCAGGAAACGGCTCAAAACGCAACGTGGACACACCACATTTTCACAATGAAAAATTACCCCTTTTTTGCTAGCTGTAGTTTTTGAACTCTAGCTCTGCCGGAACCTGGGGAAACCTAGCAAACCTATACATTTTTGAAAACTAGACACCCAGGGAAATTCAGGATGGGGTGACTGGACTGACTCTTATTAGGTTCTGCTACCCAGAATCCCTTGCAAACCTAAAAAATTGTCCAAAAAAACAAATGTTCCTCACATTTCTGTGGTGGAAAGTTCTGGAATCTGCGTGGATCCACAGAATTTCACCCACCCTGCGTTTCCCAAAGTCTTACGAGTAAAATGGTATCTCACTTGTGTGGGTAGGCCTAGTGCCCGTGACAGGAAACATCACAAAATGCAATGTGGACACACCACATTTTCACAGTGAAAAATTATCCTTTTCTCGCAAAGTGCCTAGCTGTAGTTTTTTAACCCTAGCTCTGCCGGCACCTAGGGAAACCTAGCAAATGTATACATTTTTCAAAACTAGACACCCAGTGAAATCCAGGATGGGGTGACTTGGCTGGCTCTCACCTGGTTCTGTTACCCAGATCCCTTGCAAAGCTGAGAAATTGTAAAAAAAAAAACACATTTTCCTCACATTTCTGTGGTGGAAAGTTCTGGAATCTGTGTGGATCCACAAAGTCCCACCCACCCTGCGATCCTCAAAGTCTTCCGAGAAAAATGGTCCCTCACTTTTGTGGGTAGGCCTAGTGCCCACCACAGGAAATGGCGCAAAACACAATGTGGACACACCACATTTTCACAATGAAAAATGACCCTTTTTTTGCAAAGTGCCTAGCTGTAGTTTTTTAACCCTAGCTTTGCCGGCACCTAGAGAAATGTTAGATTTGCTGGTCTCTAGTTGGCAGAGGTAGGTACCTTTGACCAAATAGGGACCCTTGCGTCTAGTCTGGGTAAGGGCTACACTCCTAAAATAACCCCTGCTCACCCCCTTGGTAGCTTGGCACGAGCAGGCAGGCTTATCTCAGAGGCAGTGTGTAAAGCATTTGCGAACACTTATAGTAATACAGTGACAACACTACTGATGGACATCACACAGGTTGTATTATAAAAATAAGTATTTTTTATATAAACTTATCACAAGATCAAACGACAAAAATCCACAATACCGTACTCAAAAATAGACTTTAAAATGGTAGGAAATAGCTCAGTTCTCTTAGGGTTGTAAATGCAACACTTTACTCTCAAAGTACCTTGGATGCGTAATGCAGAGTAAACAAAAGGGTTGCAGGGAAGGTGATGCGTCGGGTCCTTACACTCAGGGGAGTGGATGCATCGGTTCCTTACTGCTGTGAAGGGGAGTTGATGCTTACTTCCTTGCTGTGTGGGGAGGTGATGCGTCAGTTTCTTACTACTCTCCGGTACAATGCGACAAGATGGCGGCTCAATGTGATACTTTTCTCTGGTGCGATGCCACAAAATGGCATCTTAGTTACGATGCAACAACGTTGATGCGATGCGTGCATGCCCGACGGCCGTGCAGCGACTCAATGATATTCTGAGCCACGACAGGCCCTGCGACACGCTTCTCCGGTGATGCGATGGTGACCTCTGCGGCGGCGGCACACTTCTCCGGTGATGCGATGGTGACAGGGGCAGCAGCGGTACGCTTCCTTGGCGATGTGATGACAACTGCTGCGGCGGCGACACACTTTTTGTGGTTGAGTCGCATTTCCAGCTCCCAGCGACACGCAGTCTCTCAGAAGGCCCAGCACAACAGAAGGCACTTCAATTCCCAGCAAGGGAATTCAGGGGGAGCTGGTTGGTGAAGTCTTGTATCCCTGAGAATTCAGGCCGGAGGCATACTCAAAGTTCAAGCCCTTGGAGATTCTTCTTCAAGTTGATGAAAAGCACACTCAGTCCTCTTCTCCTTTCTTTGGCAATGAAGCAACTACTGCAGGCCAACCCCCAAACACACAGCACAGGGGTAGTCTCCTCCTTCAGCTTCCTGGTTCTTCTCCTCATCAAAGGTTCGTCTTGATTCCCAGAAGTGATCTAAAGTCTTGGGGTCTGGGTCCCCATATTTATACTGCTAAATCTTTTGTCCTCTGAAGGCAGAGGGCCTTGTACCTAGTCCAAACCAGTTCTGTGCAGTCCTGGAGCTCTTTGTTTTCAGGACTCCTTCTTTCCTTTGACAGTGTGGGCCAGGGACATCAGACATACCACAGGGGGTGGAGCCAGCATTGTGGAAGGCAGGCACAGCCCTATTCAGACCCAGGTGCTGACTCATCTCACCACTCTACATACAAATAGGTCTATTCAGCCCTGTGATGACTCACCCTGTCTCCTGGAATCCCCCAGCCCATGTCAATCACAAAACCAGACACACAATACACAAGCTAGCAGAGGCAGGCTGGATGGTTAGGTAAGAAAATACCTACTTTCTAAAAGTGGTATTTTCAAACACAGAATTTTAAAACCAACTTCACTAAAAGATGTATTTTATCATTCTGAGTTCAGGCATACTAAACTCGAATTCCGACCATTTTCCCTGGGTCAGTTAGGATTATAGGGTGTTATAATCAAACTGCCCACAAGTGAGGTATCATTTTACTCAGGAGACTCAGGGGAACACTGTGGGGTAGGACATTTGTGCCAGCACGGTGATTCCACACAAAAATATATGGCAAATTTGTTGTTTTCAGCAAAATTTGAGGTTTGCATGGCATTCTGGGTAGGAAAACGTTGGGGGATCCACGCAAGCCATACCTCATTGGAGTCCCCCGGGTGTTTAGTTTTCAGAAATGTTTGGGTTTGGTACTTTCCCAAAATAGCCACAGAGCCCGTGGCCAAAACCCCGGCCCCTCCCCCCCAAAAACCAGGTAGTTTTCTTATAGGTAACTTTGAAGTCTCCACAGTACGATTTGGGCCATTTCCTGTTGCAGCCACTATGCCTACCCACACAAGTGAGGTATCATTTTTATTGGGAGACCTGGGGGAACTCTGGGTGGGAGGAAATGTGTGGATCCACGCAGATTCCAGGACATTCCCACACAGACATTTTAGAAAAAAGTGATTTTTGCAGCGAAATTTGAGGTTTGCAGGGGATTCTGGGTAGGAGGATGTTGGGGGACCCACGCAAGCCATACCTCGCTGGACTCCCCTGGGTTTTCAGAAATGTGTGGGTTTGGTAGTTTCCCAAGACAGCCGCCGAGCCCGATGCCAAAAACCCAGGTGACCCCCCTTGCAAAACCAGGTTTTTAGCCCCTGCATATAAAAAAGTCAGCATATTCGCTGGCGCATAATGGCCTTTCTGCCCCCCCCCGGGGGCAGATCAGGGGCTACTGCCCCCATCTGCCTCCTGGGAGGGACAGAAAGACTGTGGCATCTTTTTTGGGGTGGATGGGGGCATTGGCATGTTCATTCTTGGCAGCCCCCACCCCGAACTTTGGAGAAAAAGAAATCCCTAGTGGCTAGGGGGCTTCTTGCCCCCCGGGGGGTGCAGATCAGGGGCTATTGCCCCATATGCCTCCCATGGGGGTGCAGAAAGACTGTAGCATTTTTTATTTGGGCTGGGGCATTGACATGCCCATTCTGGGCAGCCCCCACCCCTACCTATATAAAAAGAAAAATCCCTGGCACTTAGTGGGCTTTCTGCTCCCCCGGGGGGTCAGATATGGGGCTATTGCCCCAATCTGCCTCCTGGGGGGCAGAAAGTCTTTTGTTTTCTTTGGGGGTAGGGTGGGGGCATTTGCAAGCCCATTCTGGGCAGCCTCCACCCCTATAAAAAATAGAATCCTTGGCATCTAGGGTGCTTTCTGTCCCCTGGGAGGGACTACTGCAGATTGGGGGCTACTGCAGAAAGACTGGAATTTTGAGGGGTGAGGGGTTGCGGCATTGGCATGCCATTATTGGGCAACCCCCATCCCTAAATTCATCGGGAAAAAAAAACTGGTGTCTAGTGAGCTTTCTGCCCCCGGGGGGAAGATTGGGGGCTACTTTCCCGATCCGCCCCACTGTAGCTTTGCGATGGGGGTGGGGTCATTGGCATGCCCATATTGGGCAGCCCCCACCCCTAATTATAATTTAAAAAAATCCCTGGTATTTAGTGGGATTTCTGCCCCCCAGGGGGGGCAGTAAGACTGTACCTTTGCGGCGGAGGGGTGGGGGCATTGGCATGCCCATATTGGGCAGCCCCACCCCTAATTATAATTTTTTTTTAAATCCCTGGTATCTAGTGGGCTTTCTGCCCCCTGGGGGGCAGATTGGGTACTACTGCCCCATCTGCCCCCCAGGGGGGGGCAGAAAGACTAAATTTGCATACATTTATATGGGGGATCAAAGACCCTTACCCAAGGGGCCGCTCCCCCGGTGCCTAGTGGGTGGATTCCTGCTTGGGGATCACCCTCCTAGGGAAGAGTACCATTGGAAATGGGAGGTTCTCCCCTTTCCAACGATACCTCTCCTGACTTTCTACATGCTCAGGGGGCAGAGATAGCCCCCTGAGCACGCAGAAAGGGAAACTGAAATGAGCCTCTTGGCTCATTTCAGTTTCGGTGTCAGTGAAATGACGTCAGCGCGGCATGTGCGCTGATCATCATTTCAAGGAAAGCGCGGGGGGGGCTCGGGAGCTGCCCTTGGGGGGTAAAGGAAATCCTGCCCCAGAGGGGTTTCCAGTGTCGTGGCGTCGGACGCGCAGTAGCCGTCTGACGCACATGAGCACTGATGCATTGGATGGCTTCCGTGCGTCCAACACATCGAATGGGTTAAAGTGAACCACCCACTGCTGTTCTGATATATGATGGCACAAAGCAGGACCTAATGGCTCAGTAAAACAAGGCTTGTTAATCACCCTCCAGAAGAGAGTGCTATCATTCATTTCACATGCCTGGTCTAAGTCCCCCCAAGCAGCTTTACATAACATCTGTTTACGAATGGTAAGAGCCATCTTATATTCTTTCCGACATTTCACAACAAGCTCCTTATCTCCAGGGGACTGTTTGAGAGTGACTTTCAGGAGGTGAGGACACTTTGAGCACATCAAACCATCCAGGGTGGTGAGAGTTAGACGTAGTTGCTGGAACCATAAGCAGGACTGAGACCTTTTGTGAAAGAGAGTTTCCTAAAAGTGCTTGCAAATTTTGCACCCAGTTTTGCAACCAGTCTGTAATATTGCAATGTGACCTATGCACTAATAGGTTGCATTGCACAATGAATAATAATTAGGCAAATATCTATTTGGGAACCCTTGTGATTGGCAACAAATGCAGCAAAGGTAACCTGCGAGGAACAGAAGGACACCATCCCTGTGTTTGTGTTCTCGAACTGGAAGTTGTTTTTTTGCAAACCCTGTGACTTTGTGACTCGCTAGATTTGGAAGCTCAAAATGCTTTTATGCATCAGGCCCTGTATTCTGCATTCACCAGTCATACAATTATGCAGTGGTTCTTGTCAATAATCATAATAACACATCTTCATTTGTCACAGTTAAGACATCTAATCAGTTGTACTCAGACCATCTAAGTCAGATGGTTACTGACCTCAGGGTTTCTCAAAGATCGTAAAAGACTCTCATAACCAAAAGCTTACAAATCTAACAAAGGAGTATACATTTGTTACTGTTAAAGCACTAAAGAATGCTGTGTGTGTTCTATTAAGACTTAAATGGCTGCAAGTGTCCCACCAAAACGATTTAAGATACATTTTCAAAGGGTTGGGCACAATGCTGTTTCTGAAAATTGGTGTCAGGCAATGAGAATATTCTTGGAAAAAACCAATGGTCAGTTTACAAAAAGCATATACCTCTAAAAATCCTACAATAGAAAGTGCAGATATTTGGGATTATATGAGGTGTATGTTCTCTCACTTTTGTCATTTTATAACTTGGGTGGGTTGCTGCTGTAAGTTGGCATTGAATCTATTAAAAAAATGGTGATAGTTATATTTCGAACAGGTAATCTATATATAAAGTGGAGATTTTAGTTTCATAAGACAGATTTGATTCTGATGATCTTGTTAAGTATCAAAGCAAATACAAGGACATGATGGACAAAGTGCTGAAACTTTTCAGACTCTCACCCCCAGTCACAGATCTGGGTTGAATCCATCATCGTTCTTTAGCTCACATTGCCACCCCAGTTCAGACCCAGCCAAATGCAAATCAGTCGTGACCCTGTTCCTCATGGGAACAGTCCAGCCCGAACTGCAAAGCCAGGTCTTCCCTGGACCGGAAACAAGCATCCTCGGACTGGTTTTGGGGTAACACCCCTCATCAGCCAGGCTAGCTTGAATCCAATGGCAAAGTGAGCAAAAGAGCCATGTCTGGGCATACCCTGGCAGCTTAGAGCAAACAAAGCAAACACGAGGAGATGATGGACGGCGCACTGAAACTTTTCAGACATTTACCCCCAGTCACAGATCTGGGTTAAATCCATCTTCGTCTTTTAGCTCATTTCTCCACCCCAGTTCAGACCCAGCGATATGCAAATCAGTCTTGACCCTGTTCTTCTTAGGAATAGTCAAGCCCGAACTGCCAAGCCAGGTCTTCCCTGAACCAGAAACAAGCATCCAGGGAGCGGTTTCGGGGTAACACCCATCATCAGCCATGCTAGCTTGAATCCAGTGGTAAATTGAGCAAGGGACACTCGTCTGGGCATCCCCTGCCAACTTAGGGCGAACAAAGCAAACACAAGGAGATGATTGACAGAGCACTGAAACTCATTAATTATAAACCAATTTTGAGTGATTTTTTCCTTATAAAAACATTTGGAAAAAGCTGCTATAAATAAGATTCACAAGCACCTTTTGAGAGAGTGGCCGTCAAGATTTTGCTCCAAGGACTGTCAGAAAGTGTGTTATTAATCTGGGAGTGTGGTATCCCTACCAACTAACGAGCACAATAAAGTTAATTATCAACACAGTTCTAAGAGAATTCCTGCACAACCACTTGTTGCTTTTTTTTACACACAGCTTGCAATTCAAAAGAGAAATGCATGTTAAGTTCAGTCAGTGCCAAATAATTTCATCATCCAAACAGTGGAACAAAATTCCCAAACCAATTTAGAAAAGTAGAGAACATTTACTGAGCAAAAAGATGCAAAAACAATAGAAATCAGATGAGGGGAATTAGATATATGATTTTTAAAACTTTAACACGCACTAAGTGGCTTTCAAAATTTACTGTTCATGGATGTCCATCCCTAGGCATTATTTCAGGCAAAAACCACAAACTAGCAGAAGTCAAGACGACAAAGCGTGACACAATGGTCAAAGCTTCAAAGCTTTTACCTCTGACTTTCTGTACTTTCTGCAGTTCCAAATCCACCTGAAGGTAAAGTCAGGAAGCTGAAGCATCTCTTAGAATCATTGAGCCATCATCAAGGCCCCACTCAAGGTGTTGGTTTTGATGCCACGAGTGACAAAGCAGGATTTGTTAGCTGCTGAGGTCCATTTATAGCTGGGGTAATTTTGCTGCCTCACGACAGACCCAATGTTATTCTTTTGAACTCACTCACTTCTGTCATTCTCAAAAACCACCAACGGGTCTTGATTGGAAGCTGTAGTGAGGAAGTGCTCTGATAAGCTGGATACTTGTGTTGAAATGTCTGCTTAAGCACTTCTTAGTATGCCAAAAAGTTCAGAGTGAGACAAACCTGATCCAATTGCCAGCTGAGCGAGCTCTCTCCCTGAGGAAACCTCAGTACCGTGTCCCAGTCCTCCATGAGAAGAAAAAATGACTACATTCATCCCACTGCTGGGAAAGTTTCACCTGGATCCTTTTTAACATTTACTTTCTTAGTTTACTGCAAAATTTTACAGCAGTCTAAGCCTTACCTGTAGCCTACTCCATGTAATGAACAGATATCGTTACCTCTGTCAGATTTAGAAACAGTCTTTCCTTCCTCCTGGTGTCACAGACAGAAAAACTAAGGTGGTTTGGAGAATCAATGCTTGTTGTTTTAGTCAATCCATGTGATACATCCACTTCAAAGGAAGAGCTGTTAAAGCTGCCCCTGAGCATCCAACTGGTTCTGTTCCCCTCCAAGATATTTAATCACTGCTGACTGGCCACTGTTACCACCACTCCTGCCTTTCTGCTGTCTGAGGCCAACCCAATCATTTCTGGGAAGAGGGTCAGTATAAGCCATCTACAAATGTGTATTCAGTCTCTAGAACAGGGCAGAGAGGAACATCAGTTCTAAACTAGTTTACACTCAGGTAGCACAAATTACACTTCCCTAAAGTTACCTTTCCACAGTTCTTGAGAATCTACTTTATGAGTGAAAAATAACTTTAAAGACTGCTCTGACATTTTGCCAAGAGGTGTTCCTCAGTTCCTGGACCCTTGGTGTGGCATCAGATGAGCTCCTTCTAAAAGAAAAAGAGAGATCCTGAGGATTTGAGCTAATTTCAGCCACAAAAGGGCCAGTTTGTGGCAAGATTATGCCACCCGACAACATGAAGCTCCGGTGAACCTGACTCTTCGTGTTACCAGTGGTAACTGGCAACGCAATCTGCATTCATGCTACAGCCATCAGTAAACGTGAATCTCCAGCAATGACCATCCGTGATGCCCGACAGGATCTTTATTCCACAGTGGTGACCGGCCTGCTCTTCCTGCTACAGCGACGACCTTCCACTGCAAACTAAACTTTTCACGCTAGACTGTAGAAGGTAATTTTTTTCAGTGGGACAAACTTGCTCCCTGTATCCGGCCCATGCCCCATCGCTATCAGCCTGAACTTGGGACTTTCACCTGGTCTCGCATGACCAGATAATGGTAGTGGCGCTTTATGCTTTTAGGCGCTATACTTACCTTAAAAAAAAATCATATTTCCAGTTCTACTGATCGGATTTTTATGGTTTTGGTGTCAGAAAATGTATTACATGTTTATGTATTTTTCTAAATTGGCATAAGGTTGTTCTTCTGTTGTGTACATTGCCTCTAAGTTAAGCCTGATTGCTTTTGTACCAAGTTACCAGAGGGTTAAGCAAAGATCAATTTAGTAAATTTAGTGGTACACCATGACCAGGATTGTGTCTGTTGCTTGAGAAGAGCTAACACCCCCCTCAACCAACAATCCAATTTCACACATAAGTGCTGAGGGGTGGGATCCAGTATTTGTGTTTGTGCAGTGGCATGCATTGATTTGGGTAACACAAAAATCCCATTATAAATAATTTGATACCTGATTCAACCTTTTTTAAATTCCCCTTAATTGCTGATTTTAGTTTTTTCAAAAATCACTCAATTCTACCTGACTTTCCGTGCCTGTAACCCTACCTGCAAGTATGGAGTTTGAGCACAGCAACCTGGAGAGCTACACTGTAGCTGAGCTCAGAGGATTCTGCAAGGAGAGGGGGCTTCTACGAAAAAGGAGCTCCAAAAAGAAGGAGCTTCAGAACGCCCTCACGTCCTATGAGGAGGTCCACCAGTTGCTAGACACAGCAGAGGAGGATGAGGCTATGTAGGAGCAAGAAGAGGACCTTTACATCTTCCAATGGTTTGTCCACAGAGGAGCTGGAGGAAGAAACAGTGGACAGACAATTCCACCTGTAGCTGACCAAATCAAAATTGGAGGCTGCTAAGAGGGCCTGAGAGGAAAGAAAATTGGCCTATGAGCTAAGTCTCAGAGTGATGGACTAGAGCCAAACAAATAGAGTCCAGCAACAATTATGGCAGGTAACCTCAGTATCCATTGGAGAGATTAGAGTGTACATACCGCAAGATTTGGTGTGCAGCTATTTGGTGAGGGAGATATAAGCAAGTGATTTTCAGCATATGAGGTATGCCTCAGGATGCAAAGGGTCCCAGAGGGGGACTGGGGAGCAAGCTTCTAGAAGAGCATGCCCACAGTATGGAGGGGCACCTCTTCAACCCTTTCAATACTAGCGGTGAGGGGGTAGATGCAGTATGCTCCCATGAAGGCCATTTAGCTTGTTAAATTTAGGTTGATCCTGAAAGGTACCATCTTAGGTTCAGGGACAGCCACAAACTCCCAATTCATTCTTGGGTAGATTTCTTGGATTACTCCAGCAAGGCACTGAATGGTTGGTTGAGAGGCAGCAAAGAGGACAAATGCATTGTTTTATCTGATACTGAGAGAGTACCTGCTTAATATCTGTTTTATGGAGCTGTACCAACCCCTGATTATTGAGAGGCACACTGACTCCACAGAGATTGCTATGATGGCAGACCTCTGGATTAGTACCAGAGTGTATAGGACGGTACCTGAGAATGGTCCCAAGATGGGTGGTTCAGGTTCCCACCAGCAAAGTGAGGGGAGGTCCAGGGAGATACAGACAAGTGTCAGAATGAGGTAGGGGGAAAGGGTTCACGTCCCTTCCGAGAAACAGGGAGGAGGTTCTGGTGGGTGGTGGCCGAGGGTGCCCCATTTCCAATCCTAGTGCTTTGATTATTCTGAGTTAGAACACAAATGGGGGGACTCTGTTTGTCCTAAGAAACACTCATTTGTGGGAGCTGTATCGGGGTGGCCTATGCGGCCTTAGGGGGACGTTGTCCCCAGGGGCAGGTGTTAGAACATGCACTAGTTTCACTTTTTTAGGAGGTAGACTCAGAGGGTGAGCTGGTGATCCCAGAGGGTGGGAGTTGTCACTTCCACCGGGTCAAAGTGAATGGGATCCCTGACACTGTTTTCAAGGACACCAGGGCCAGCCTGGCCATGGAAGTGGAAAAGCTGATTTCCTCAGAGCAGTGCACCAGATAGTTGTCTAGGGTAACTCAGGCCTAGGGACATGACTTTTCCCACCCCATGGCTCTGGTATCCCTAGAGTAGTGTGGGGAGGTGTCCCAAAGGAAGGTCAAAGCTAGAATTCAGATGCCCATTGTTAGACCTGGCATCCCTGGTGAAGAACCAGAACCTTTTGGGCCTGGCGGCGCAGGGTACGTCCAAGGTCTCCGGAGTTCACCTGCTTCGCTACACAGAGACACGGGACACTCTGTCGGCGTTAGAAGATTGGATTTATTTAGCTGCAGCTAGTACAGTTATCCTAGAAGTACACAAAGTAGGTTCTCAGGAGACTGCTACTTCACTCTGTGGCGCATCAGGTTAAATACTATACAATGATACAATTATTAACGAAATACACTCCCAGAGCATATAAGAAAGAGCCAATAAGGAAAGTTGGAAAACAAGGCGGAACCAATAGAAAAGGTTTGAAAACAGAAATATCAGATAACTCGAAGAGACCTCTCCTCCAACTGTGTTTGTCACCCCACCCTCAGGCTAATACATTACAGATTCATAACTATCTTGCAGGTGGCGAGATACGTTTGTGTGTATTGGAGGACAGTCGTGAGTGAAGGCCAGTCGATAAGATAAGGTCAGGAAAGAATAGTGTGAGCCAACAGATAGTTGAGACGCGGATTAGAAAATCCAGACAGGGATTAGTGTACTCGGCTAGTTCTAACACCAGCTTTGCAAATAGAGGCCGAGGGCGTATTTCGACACCAGGCTACAGAAAAAGCAGAATAGACTTTGTTCGCCGTGCTGCCTGAGTGATGGCAACACAAAATGGCGGCGAGCCACAAAATGGCGGGTCGATACGATCGTGATCGAAAATCGAAGTTCCTCACTGGTGTGGTTTTCCCCTTAAATATTTGCCTTCAACCGTCCTGTTTTGCTGACTTCATTTTTTGCTGGCCTTTGGACTCTGCAGACTTTACCAATGCTAACCAGTACTAACATGCTTGTACTCTCTCCTTAAAACCTAGTAGAATTGGCTTATCCCCAATTGGCATATCAAATTTACTTGAAAATTTCTAGTAAATTGGCACAGGCCTGTAAACTAAATGCTACTTGTGGGCCTGTAGCGCTTATAACACCACCCACTTATTGCCACCTTTAAACATGTCTCAGGCTTGCCATTCCAGCCTGTGTGTACAGTGTAAAACTGCCATTTTGAACTGGCAAAATAAACCTTTTGCCAATCCCAAATCTTCCTTTTTAATGCATATGTCACCCCCAGGGTATGTCCTGGACAGCCTAGAGGGCAGGGAGCAGTGTATTTAAAAAGTTGGACATGTACCTTTAAATTTTACTTGACCTGGTAGTGAAAAACTCTTATATTTGTTTTTCACTACTGCAAGGCCTGCCTCTCCCATAGGATAACATTGGAGTTACCTTATTGCTCAGTGAAAGTGATCATTTCCAAATGGGAGCAGTAGACCGAGCAGTAGACCAGTTTATGTTTTTCTGTCTTTGGGATTGTAATGGAAAATCCTCTCTCATGGTAAAGTCAGATTTTAAATTACAATTTTGAAAATGCCACTTTTAAAAAGTTGGCATTTTCCTGCCTTAGCTATTTAGTGCCTGCAGCCTGTCTCTGAGTCACATGACAGGGTATAGCTGACAGTTAGACTTTGTGTATTCTTCCTAGAAAGCCACACACAATAGAGAGGTTAGGCATGACTGGATGGGCCATCACTGGCAGGATAGGAGGGCGGAGCTAGGCACAGCCCTACCACACCAAATGATGTATAACTCTTGTAGCCTGGATACAGGGTATGGGAGACAGGAAACCTGTGCACTTCATAAGGAAACGTCTAGAAGCTCCTCCCACTTCAAAGAAAGACCCAGGTATAAATATTGGACCACATACACCATCTCTTCAGTATACGTCTGTACCTATGGATACTCTGGCAGTAAGAAGGGCTGCTGTCCTGCTGAAAGGACTGCCACTCTGCCGCTCTGCTGCCCTGTTGGACTACTGCCATGCTGGACTGCTGTCTTGCTGGATTTCTGCCATGCTGCCTCCTGCCTGAGTCAGAGAGATCTGGACCTGCTTCTGAATCCAGGAATCCCAGAGTGACTCCAAGGGGTAGTCTGCTGACTTCCTGTTCAGATCCACAGGGACATAATAGGCTACCAACCACCTGAACCAGCACCTAGATCCAGCTGGTGCGAGCCTCTGACCCTCAAGTGGTGCCTCTCAGGTCCTGGACCCTTGGTGTGGCTTCAGTTGAGCTCCTCTTAAGAGAAAATTAGAAATCTTGCAGCTTTGGGCTCTTTGAGACCGGGAACGGGTCCATTTGCGCCATGATCTTGCCACCCGCTCTGAACTCCAACACAAAACTCAGGTGAACCAAACTCTTCACGCTACAGTGACCGCCACCAATGACCAGCACCGTCAAATCTGCATTTCGCACTACATAGATGGCCACGGTGACCACAAATGCGAATCTCCAGCAACGATCATCCGTGTTTTTATTTTCGTGTCAGATAATTTATTAAATATTACTGTATTGTTCTGAAGTGGTATAGGATTTTTCTTGTTTTGTGCTGTTTGGCTCAGTTAGGCACAACTGCTTCTGAGTCTAGCTACCAGAGGGTTAAACACAGGCTAATTTAGTGACATTTATTGTTCACACAGAGCAGAATTGTGGCTGTTGCTTGAGAAGGGCTTACCCCCCCCTTAAACTCCAACCTACTTTTTACACACCCTGTTTTATATCAGGCAGTTAGCTATGTCGGTTTACAAGGAACAATTGAATGCTGACAAAGCAAATTTATAAAAATAAGTTTTTGAACATGCACTGG
This sequence comes from Triturus cristatus, assembly GCF_964204655.1. Lineage (NCBI taxonomy): Eukaryota > Metazoa > Chordata > Amphibia > Caudata > Salamandridae > Triturus > Triturus cristatus. The sequence goes on along the minus strand of NC_140593.1, from coordinate 255,057,983 downwards.
TTTAAATACATACTCCAGGTTACATATTAAATATATTTTCCAATTGGAAACTACAGTGACTTTACTGAAAAGTTAACTGTGCCAATGTGGGGAATGCAATGCATATTATTGGTTTGATTCCCTAACTGCATTTTGTTGTATGTGAAGCAGTACAACAATAATACTACTTATGTACTACAAAATGATATTCACTAACCTATGTGTAGAGACCTCAACCTCCTCTACTCCTATCTCTTCTGTGCAGAGATCTCCACCATATGTGTGGAGATCTCTGAATGTGTATGTACACATTTTGGCAGTAAACATGAGAGGGACTATAGGAGTGGCTGGATAATGAGGAGTACCTAGTTCTACATTGGTGTGCTTTATTTATGGATAAGGAGTGGCTTAGGGGGGACAGGCAACTAGAAACACCCACTTCCAAAAGAGAAAGCCCTTTCCTGTTCAGAAACTACATGTCTAAAATGTCTACATCCAAAAGGTCCGAAAACAGTAGTGAATGTATTCCAGCTCACCATTGGAGACATCTGGCACCACACATGGTTACTGAGAAGTACTGCAACGTACTTCCATAGAAAATAATGGAGGCAGGGAAATATTATCAAATACATTTAATTATTTCAGTTTCTAAAAAAAATATGTACGAAACTGATTTACGTATTAATAAAGTTAGAATAAATGAAAAATGTAGTGGTTTATAATTCTAAAACGAATTGATGTATTGTTTTAAAGATTTAAAATAAACATTATATTGTTCATACAAATTTAAAATGATTTTAAATTTAAGTCCTTTTAATTTTGATTTAAATAATATTTATGAATTAAATTAATTTAATATGTTAAATATGTAATTATTATTTTACAATGCAATCAAAATTGAATTTGGTGAGCTAATGTGTTGTAACATTTTACTTTATTAGTTCCAAGTCAAAAAATATTTTACATTAATTTGCATTATTATTTTAGATGAAACTTTTAATTTTTCTTTTAAGAATGAATAAACCTATACTTTCTCTTATGTAGATCTCTACCCTGGTGGCAGGTATCTCCAACTTTGTGTAAAAAGATACTAGTAGTAGCTTTACACTTATAAATTCTGTCTTAGATAATTCCACCCTTTGAAATAAAGAGATCGAGACATGTAAGTCTGCAATTACATATAAATGTTCATTCAGAAATGGTAAATAGCAAAAAAGTTCAGACTTACATCTAAGTGCAAGAGTACATTTACATGTCAGCACACATGTACATTTACCTTTGGGAATAGGAGCCTATGTGTTTTTAAAGGAAAATCACTAGCACTGTGCAAGTATTTAGTGGTGGTATCGTTCATACAGTCCTAAAGTCAGCATAACCAGACAGGAAAGAGTGAGGAGATGACAGTACAAATGATAAACTTTCCTATATGTACAGTTCAATCTTCCTAACATCCACAATAATGGCTGATCCTCTTTTAAAATTCCTTTGGACCTATTAAGAGCGTTTAACTCCCTCAACCGGCAAATTGTGTTAAATCAGAGGAAAAATTGGCACTGATGTGAGACATATTATAGAGATGTTTTTCAGCCTTCCTGAATAATAGGAATCCATGGTCAGTTTTAATAAATTTGAGGCATCAGAGAAATCTATTTTGCATTTTATGTCATAAAGTTCTGCTTAACTCTGATATTATTAACATTAATATCAAGTTTTGTTATGATTTGTTGAGCGCTCCAACAAATATGATGTGAATGAATGTCAATTAGCTAAACCTCATGAAGGGTACAACAGACTTTCTGATTGTAGGTTCTGGGAACTTCTTGAAGTACACCAAAAATCTAAATCCAGAGTTTAGAGTTCTATTTATTGTGGTATACTTGATTAAAAGGTTTCAGTGGATGTCCATGTTAAAAACATTATGTTATCTTCCAAATATAATTTGCAATGACTAAGTAGGATCAGGGGACTCCTGGAAAAATTTGAGAAAGCTAGGCACTTCCGAGTGATAACTGGGGTCAAGGTTTAGTAGGACAGGTCCCTCCTTCTTGGCACTACCTCTCTAAACAGAGTTAAATTTCAGATTTAAAAGAATGAGCCTGTTCACATTCATGTGCCATATCTCACTTGTCTTGTAAGGTGCAAACTGATATTCTGTTAAACAAAAATATCCTCCAGCAAACACCAACATATAATAACATATAATACAATTGAAAAATTGTCAGTTGTCTTTCTTTTATTTCTTTGCTATCTTTTGTTCAGTTGTCATAATATTTTAGCCTCAAAAGCCACCATGTGTTTCGTTGCACAATGGGAAATCTACAGCGACTTCCTCAGGGCTATACATTCTCTTGTAAAAATTACTTATAGCCGATTGTATGTTCGTCCCAGTATTATCATAGTAGCATATGCCAATTTTCTTTGCTTTCTTAGTTTTTCTCTGTAATTTTCCCGTTGATAATCATCAATGGGTATATATCTTCTTAATTGAAATCTCCAAGGTATGGAGTCAATTGCCGCCTTGTACCTATTTCTGGTACGTCGAGTCTCTCCCTGACTGATAAGCAGCACGTACGCTGTGTATCTCGAGTATGGACCGCTTCTGTGATGCTAGTCCATGAGGACTATTGATAGAAAAATAGGACTGTGGAGTACACATCCGTCACGTGTTATTTTGGTGTGGTCGCAGTGAGTAGTGGGGTGGAGCTCCCCACCTCACGAGCATTGCATTGCTAACACTTTAATAATACATTTATTTTCAATATTACTTTCTGTTAAAGCCAGAGTTCTGTTCACACCCTCCGTTAGAGTCCATAAGACCTCATCTAGCTCAGCTCCTGGTTATATCAGAGATGGATCCAACTTGTAAGCCTAACAGACTGCCTGTTGCAATATTATTCAGTCTTCACAAAATTCGTTTTTAATGGTGAACACTTGAATAATCAGTCTTGGAGTAAATGCATTTCCCAATCAGGTGTTGGAGCATTGGAATGAGCTGGCCGCATATTTGAGGTAAGGGGAGCTCTTCCACTTTTTAAATTACTGAAGACTCATCTCTTATCATATGTTGGCTTGGATGGTTCTTTCCAACTTGATCTTACCTCTTGTGAGACAGAATACCTTTCATTTGCTCTGGGGTGAAGCAAATAACGGTGTTACCCCCTCATCAATGCACCTCAATGATTTAATATGTCTTTTAAACACAAAGGATCACTTTGGTTTCTGCACAATGAGTATCTCTATTGCTGTCCTCTTTCCATTATCATACATGCTTTCATCACTCCTGCAGGGCAAACTGGAAGGCATTCCACTAATCCACCAACCCAGCTGAGAGAAAAGATTGTCAAGGAGGTTAAATGGTTGGGCATGTGCCAGTTAGACTCCACCTTTCTCCCTCTCTTATACTTAGGGGGCGTTGCTCTCCCCCGGTGAAGACTGCTGAGTAGGCCTGGGCTAAATTTCTGTTCCGCTCGCAGAAATTGCGATAATTTGACATTTTCGCGCTCCACGGAGAGCGTGAAAATGTCAACATTTCCGCATTCCGCAGCTTAGCGATAATTTGTTTCTTGCTCGCGCTGTAAAATATTACATTCTCGCGCGCGCACGATCGCCTTGCCTGAATCCCCGCGTTCGCCGACAAGTTTTCCCGATCCGGTCACGTTCTCCACGAGATGTTGGATTGTTGGTAGCCATTTGCGCTGTCTCGCGACAGTTCACGCCCGCAGTACTGTCATTGGTCGCACGATCACGTTTTTCTTCTCGCGATCATACACCGCGAGAAGAGTGAAAACAAGATGGCCGCACCCGCGAGCAACCGCATGGGTAAGTTGGCGTGCCGCGACTACGCAGAAAATACCTCGAACGGGCGGGAAAAAAACTTCTGCATCTTCGCGATATTTCCGCGTGTTTGCGGAGATTTTTTACATTTTTGCGATAATTTGCGAATGTCACTTTCGCAAATTCCGCCCACCCCTACTGCTGAGGTCAGATGTCCTATGCCAGAGTCTCCTATGCCACCTTCCTAGTATAAAGGTGTGGTCTTTAAGTCCTTACAGTTGTAAAAGTAAGGGCAAGGTAGTAGAATTCCCTTTTTTAGCAGTAGATAGGTTGATAAATAAAAAGGTTCAGAAGTATGCATGGGATCATAGTGCGGTACTTTGGAGTTCAACCCCGGGAGACTTTATTGCACCAACCAGGGCCTGAAGTTAATCCTCCAGAAACTAGTCAAACATGCAAGCCCTGTGGAATATACCCACTCCCTTCTTCTGTTAGAGAACAAACATATGTGCCAACAGCCTAGTTCGCTGGCACACTCATGCTGAAGTGGTTGGACAGCTTATACTTTCTCAAGTAAAACTATGCATTTGTTGGACAACATAAACGTTGAACTGGTATGAGACTGATTTTGAGCATCCCGCAGGATATGTTATAGTCCTGCTAGTTCACAGTGCACCATCTGTACCCCTAACTTTACAGGATTACAAATGGATGTGAAAAATCAGAAAATGACAACCCTGATCCCCCAAGGGAATTGTGGTAAAAGATCTAGAATCCTTTTTCTCAGCCACTAATATACACCCAAAGAGATACACAAGAAATATACAGTATGTGATTTCAATATTTATTCAAGCATTGTGATTCTTGAATAAAGTACTTGTGCTGCAATCATTAAAAGAAGGAAACAGAATTAAGTGAGTAGCATTACAAGAATGTTGAAAAAGATGAACAATTCAACCATTTTGCTGTTAACTGTACTATCTGTTTGCACACTGTGATTTAGTATATTACTACCTAGTGCATTCTACCCTGTTGTGTCTAAGGTGAGTGGATCTTTCAAATGCCAATTGGGTGGTCTAATTCCCCATTACCTTCCCCTCTTGGTGTACAGTTTGACAGCATCCCATGCATGCGGTGACAGGAATCAGCTGAGCTGGAATTCCGCCATGGACCGACCTCTCCATGCCAGCGAAATGCTCCTCTGGATAAACAAAAGCTTGATATCCTATATATAATAACATCCTCCTTGTTAAATGCCGAAGACCCAGCCGGGCCACTACAGTTAATTCAATTGTGATCGTTCTGTCGCCGTGTGCCCAAAAACAACTAACATCTTATGTGCTAAACTTATCCTCTGTGCAGAATGTTCAAAGTGTTCTGATAGAGTTCCTACAAAGTGATGTTGTAAGCAAACTGAGTTTAGGGAATGTTATCCTGTGTTTGCACGCAAACAAAGTAGTGTCAAATGTCATTGTGTTTAAGGGGAGAGAAGGCAACTTAATAACGTGAACATGTATAGATGGTGTTTCTTAACTAGGCCCAGTACCTTCATGTGGCAACGTGATCTACATTGTGTCAAAATATTTGTCAGCATTTGATATATTTAGAGTAATATTATGATCTCATTGATATCATGGGATATTTTATCGTCGGTAAGAATATAATTTTGAAATTAATTTTTAATAACGGTTGCGCCAATATCTTGTTTTAAATACTATTGCACAAAATATTGTTTATACTATGCTTTTATTAACATTTATGTAATTGATTGTATAACTTTTTAATATAACTTTTTAATAATCATGTGATTTTATTGTTAATGTTTTATGTACAGTTTTGTTGGTTTGGTAAGCGAATTGGGTGAAAGTTGTTTTACATTTTTTTGTTATTTTTCATAAATGCTTAATATTAATTTTCTTTTATTTTGCATTTAAAATGATGTATTCTATGTACACATTTTAAGTGTATACTTATATCAAGAAATATATACTAATCATCGTTAGTGCGTTTTTTTAGATTGTAATTTGTTTTAAGATATTCAAATTTATATTTTTCAGTTAACTTTATAATTATAATGTATTATATTTTTTATTAGTTGTTACATGTTATTGTTTTTAAGCATTTGACATAACATTTTCATATTTTTGAACACATTTTTATTTATTGTTTATTTTTTGATATTTTATCAACTTAGTTTAAAATTATTAATATAATAAAATAATGTGCAAGTTTTTTTTTATAAATGACATTTTTATATTTACTTTTCATTTGATGTCATTTTAATGGTGATCAAATCAACAATGATTATCTCAAGAAGAATTGTTTTACTTTCCAAACAATAAAATATGTTATATCAGTCTGTCTATTTGTGAGGCGCCCTCTTCGATGTGTTTATTTAGATTCAGATGCAGCAATGATAACTGATTGTGAACACTATGTCCTGAGGATGGTCTCATGTACTTCATGCTGGCAACAGAGATCAAAAGTTTAAAATCATATCCACTGCAACTCTTCTTCAACAGACCAAATTGGATATGCTAACAAGGATAGTGAATATGGATTTAAAAGACTTTTTGATTGACTGAGTGGATTCTCTGGCTGACTACAGTCACTACTCTTTATACTTAAAATGGATCTGTGGTGTCTATTGGGTCAGCAGATCTTTTTTGCTCTTTAAATTAACTAAGAATAAATCAATTGAACATCTACTGTATACGGTACATAACTGAGTATGCCTCTTCAAACATAGAAAAAGCTTGTGTGGATTGTTTAATGCTAACAGTGATTGGGTACTGTGAGTACCACTCACAAAAAAGTGAAACATCTTGTTGTCGAATTACTACTTCAGGAGGCATTTTGTATTTAGATTTATAGGTATACCATGAGATAAAAGAGACAAATGAGAGAGTTTCTATACCACAGAAGTCTGTTAAAGATCTCTTAGCTCTATATAAGAGTGCTGAGGAACCCCAAATTAAGTTACCGGCTACCTTAAACTTAGCTTAGGAGCTCAGGAATCAATGATCATAAAGCTGTTGGTCCACCATGTTGCAAGACAATCAGCACCACTCCTATGGAAAACGCTCAAGTAATGTTTACCCCTTGCCAAATACCCCAGGAGGCAGAACTTGCACACCACAATAGTGAAGTTAAGTTAAGACCCTTGGAGCCCATATCAGACTCTGTGCATCAATTACAGGATGCTACTCTGTAGGTTATTATTTTGCACGATGTACCAAAATTAGATTCATATGTATCCGAGACCTGGAGAGACTTAATAAACCTGGCAGGTGGGGGTTTCTATATAGAAGGATATATCTCAATCATTGTACCAGCTAAACCTTCAAATAATGGAAGAGCAAAGGAAGAACTAACTGCATTAATGTCCACTATAGTCCCATTAACCCTAAAGAAGTCCTAAACCAGTTCACCTTACTTTCAGATCTTATATTTCCAGACTGATGAAAAATTGAATATTGTTATAATACATTTCTACAATAACATATTTGATTGCGTAGAATCAGAGTGATTGTTGACCTCGGAAGGCAGTTGGAATCCTTTGTGAGTTGCATTGAGGCTGATTGTATCTATATCTGGGCAGAGGATTTTAATATTAGCAAATGCAACGCTCTACCTGGAAAGACCTGTGGATACATGGGTGAATTTTGGAATGATCAATCTCATGTTCCACGTGATTCCTATAGGGAGGTGATAAATGAGATGATTTTCAGATATAATCTAGAACAGATGGAGCAGAGTAATGATTTAGAAAGAGCCCCTTTTCCAACTTTCTGGGGAAATTATCATAGCTCGATCATTGACCAGATATAGGTTTCAGAAAATGGTCTGGGGTTGATTGAATTCTTTTAGGTTGTTACAACCTTCAACCATTACTGTTAGTTTTTAATATTCAGACTGAGCGTGAGGACAGGGTGCAATTAGCAGCACACATTAAAACCCAGAGCAATTATGGTGAAAGCATTAAGTGGACGGCATAAATGAATCTCTTTTCCTGGGAAGAGTAGTAAAAGATAATATTGCTGAATTTATTATTTGCACTGAATGGAATTTAACCCCATGCCAAACTTTAGCTGCCTTTTCTAAAATAACTGCAGCGATTGCTGGCAATTTAAGATCCACCAGCAAGGCCACTGACAAAAAGAATACCGGCTTGTTTGACCATCATTGTTCATGTGTGCATCAGAACTTCAAGTAAGCCGTACAGACCATACCTAGAAATAGGGAAGATATTAGCAATTTGAGATTAATTATAATCAGGCCTTGGACAAGAGGAAAGTGGAATTACTAGAAAGGGCCCGGGTCTATCTGGAACAGGCGACAGAAATGAGAGCCACTACATTGTTTTGGAAAAACATTAATCAGCCTTTTCTTAAGGACTCATCAGCACCCAGGGCTGAGGCAGATTCAACAGGCAGATTGGCTAAAATATTATGGTGAGATTACTAACCTTAATGATAAGGGTGCAGGTTTGCCCATTGATGACATATATCCTGTTGGGCCTTCACACCTAAAATCACTCAGTCTAAATGAGGTAACTGTTGCCTTGGAAAAGTGTGCAATAGGAAGGCACCTGGCCCCGACGGGGTACCCAGTGATACTTTTTAAATCATATATTTCTATCTGGGCACCCTTATTGACACAAATATGTAATGCAGCAGCTAGTGGTTATTTGCCTGTAACTTGGACTGAGAGCATACTAATACCAATGTTTAAAAAGGTGGATGGGGGGATGGGGGATGCAAGGTGCTACCGTCCAACATTGCTTCTGGACTCAACAGCCAAATAAATGGGCAGAGTTCTTTTGGAAAGGTTGGAGTCATGGGCTACTGATAGCCAGGTGCTCACTGACTCTCAATATGGGTTCAGGAGGGATGTCGGCACCATGGAGCAATGTGTTAACTTACACTTTCTCATCAGTAAATATACTCTAGTCAAAGATGGTCATATTCATATATGTTTTGCAGATGTGAGTAGTGTATTTGATCTGGTAAACCACACTATGTTGTGGCAGATATTGGAGAAAATCGGCGCCTCAACAGAGAATATTGCATGCCTGTCGCAACTGTATACACGTTTGACTGTCCATGTTCGATATGGGCCAAGGGGGGAATGCACACCACAATTTAGGGTTACACGTGGATCTGACAAGGCTGTGTTCTCGCCCCTATTTTATTTTTGTTTTATATTAATGGGGTGAATGAGACATTGCAAAAGGTGAATTCTGATGCCCCTAAGGTAAGCAAGAGACCAACTCCTGTCCTCCTCACACAGACGATGCAGTGATGATATGTAGAACCACTAACAGCCCCTCTTTGACAACTCTTCAAGATCTTAAACTTAACCTTAAGAAACCAGTCACAATGGTATGTGGGAAAGTGAAAGCTAAAAAGAGAAACCATTTTATCAAAGGGGATGAGTTGAATGAAACTCAAAATGCTACATATTTGGGCTTGCAATTCTCTAGTAGTGGACATCAGGGCTCCTGGTTGAAAATTTGGAAACTGAAATTTCTAAGATCTGCAGAAGCCGCTCTTAGATTTGCTGCCAAAATTGGGAATAAGCCTATTAGAGAATTACTGATTGTGAGAAGTTGGCCTGGCATATGCTGGTCACTAGTTATAGTAGCCACCTTGCACCAGTCCAAATTGCCTCTTATGGTAGATAGGTTTAAGACAACCTTTTAAAGAAAGCTATCCTAGTGGTAGCTGTGGAGAGCAGCCTTCAGGCTAAGTCTCAGAGGAATGTAAAGCAGTTTGTTTTACCTTATAATCTCTTGAATTACCAAATGAAAAGACACCACACAGGTATATATATCAAATATATATGTATTTATTTCTAGACACACTCTACTAATCTCTTTATGAGATTAGAAGCCAGGAACACATTCAAATATCAACGTTTCACAATAAGTTAAGCACAAATATGGCTGGGGCCCTAGGGGCGTACCAGACCATATACTAAAAAAGAGGTTTAGGAAAGTCGACTTGCAGAATGACAAGGACTAGGGCCTGTAGAATCGCTGGGGCTTCACTACTGCAGGGAAAGCAGGTAATTAACAGACCCACGGGAGACGCATGCAGTGTGTGAACACAGCCGCGGGTTCCCTATTGATTACAAAGGAGCAAGTCGCGGTTTGATTTTTAAAGTTTTAGGATACTTCGAGGAAGTCTACAAACAAGCCACTTACAAGGTAAGTAATTTGAGGGCCAACACACACTAGGGCACCAAAGTGCAGGAGTTACCTCACCCAGGGAAGCCGGGTGCATAGGTGTCTTTTGGTGTTGGGTCGCGTCGCTGTTTTCTATGGAGACCAAAGAAGATTTGCTGCTTGTGAAGACTGAAGAAGTGTCCGGTGGAATCCAAGGCTGGATTCAAGATGTAGATGACCTGAAAATTGAAGGGACAGTGTTCACAGTCACTTGCCAGTGACCCGGGGCCAGGAAGATGGATGCCCACGGATGTCGGGTGATTTCAGGTGATCAAGGGTGTTTTGACTCTTCGCACACGAGGTCCAGGAAGGATCGACGATGACCAGCAGCTGGATTCGGAGTGTCACACAACGTCTGCAGCTGACTGCGGTGTCGGCAACCGGATTGGAGCCAACAAGCCTTGGCAACAGCAAGTCTTGTGTAGAGTGAAGAAAGTCGATGGTGCAAACCAGCAAGGTCTGAGGGACTCACCCAGCGAGGGTGAGTGTGAGGGCAGGCCTGGTTCAACCAGGGGTGCCCTTTTAGTCAATAGGAAAGTCTTCGGGGGACCCACAAGCCAATGGGCAAGGGATCGCAAAGACGCCTCTTGAGGAAATGCTTCACAGGAGCCCACGGTCACTCGGGACGGGGTAGGCCTCTGATTTTTGCTGCAAAACATGCTGGAGGCTTGGGCCATAAGTGGTCCAAAGCACAAGTTCGTAGAACGTCGTGAAGGGGTTGCACTCAACAATAGTGCACGGTTTCCAAGTATTGCGGTTCCTCATCACTCGTGGGGTCCACTCGCCTCAGCTCTGCTGGGGACTCACAATGGCCGTCGAGAAGTCAGGAAATCTACTTCTGAGGCTACAGGGACTTCGGACTCCGCCGGGAGTGGGAAAGTTTGCGACCGTTGATTCAAGTTTTGGTGCCTGCCAAGCAGGGGAGTCACTCCTTGATTCCAAGGGAGATTCTTCCGTCTTCCAAAGGTAGTGGAACGTTGAAGGACCAGGATTCTTCTTGTAAAGTGTCGTCCAGGGGTTATCTAACTTGCAATGGCAAGGTTTCCATATCTTATACTGAAGGTAGGGGAGGGACTAGCTCTATGACCACTCCTCCGGGAGGGTCAGGGTAGGGGTTAGTTACACCCACTTCCCTTTGTCCAGTTTCGCACCAGAGCAGGGACAGGTAGCCCCTGAACTGGTTTGAGCTGGCATATGCACAGAGGAGCCTACTGCTCCTCCAGTGCAGGACTTCAAAGCACTCTAGGAGTGCACCCACCCAGCCCCAATACACTAAATCCTGTCTGGAAGGTAGTGACACCTCCCTGTGACAGGATGCCTATTGTTGGGCCTCCTCCACTGCGAGTTTCAGTCAGCAGCAGGAGGGTAGCCCAGTGTCTGTGCTGGTGGCATCCATTTTGTGATGCCAGGGCTCCTTCAGATTTCTACTGTGTTACCACAGTAGGTACATGTCGTCCCCTCTAGAAGGGTGGGATCATACTCCCACACCAGTTACTGGTATGGGGGTATGATTCCAAGTTGTTTGACACCAAACACGACATGTTTTGATGCAGTCATTCCAAAGTTAGCATATGGTTTAACCGCATCCACAAGCAGCCGCAGGGAATAGACCCTGCCAGCTGCAGAGGGGTCCTCCTCATGCAGAGGCACACCCTCACATTGTAAACCAAGCACCCTGCCCTCAGGATTGATAGGGCCTGCCATAGGGGTGGCTGATAGGTTTATATGTGTGTGTATGGTGAGATATAGAAATCTATACCTCAGTGAGGAGTGCTAACACTACCTCACCCAGGCTGCAGTAGCAGGCCTGTGGTGTCAGATTTAATTTGCTTCCCAGGGGTGGCATAATACATGCTTCAGCCCCTGGTAGGCCTGTGAAGTACCTATGCCCTTGGTACCTAGGGTACCATATACTAGGGGCTCATAATGTACCACAGTATCCAATCACTCGTGAATCTAATATGCACACCAGTCATTTAAGGGAGTAAGCAGATAGGCTGGGGTCCTGGATGGCAGGATCCCAGCCAGACTAGTCAAAAACCATTCAAACACCAGGAACAAAGTGGGGGCAACCATGCAGTCAGATTCCACCTTCCTACACTGATGTTGTATAAAAGCAAGTGTTTAACTAGCGTCAGCTATGGGGATCCCTTGTGGGGAATGGTTAACTGTTCACCCCTACAAACACAGGAGAATCAGTTTTTATGAAGACACTTTGCAGTTCCAGCTCAACTTCTACTTCTACTTCTATTATACATAATGAATCGGCTGTCCTTTATATAGAAGACAGATTACACGTTGGCACAACATAAGAAGCATAACAGGTGCAAAGTTTACAAAATAGATTATAACAGATTACTTATCACTTGAGCACAGAGATAAAATTCCATTGCTGGTGTAAGTGAATAATCTTTTAAAGCAGGTGGATGAGAATATTAGTATCACAGATCCTATTATCGTGTTATGTTATAGTACGAAAGAATTGAAAGTGATCCTTATAGAAAGCAGAGAGGACGAAAGGGAAAATAGATATAACCCCAATTTGAATGTGCGTAATTACTGCTCAGATTAGGTGTAACCTCTTCCATGCTCATGACGTCTCCCGGCCGTCATGAGTCACAATGGGCGTGTGCGGACGACGGCTGGGAGACGTCATGACCACGCCCGCGATTGGAATGTCCAGCACTGCGGCAGAATTTGCGCCGCAGTGAAGAGGTTAACATGGGATTCAAAGCAACCTGTTAATCATACCAAATTCGCACTACAGATTTTATCTTCCAAGATTACAGGTAGGTACTCCGCACTTTATGGTAGCTTTCCCTAAAATGCAGGCTGGGCTTTTCAGTTAACTAAATGTCCATGGTAAATTAAATCTCCTCAGTCAGCACTGCATTTCATTCTTTTTGTTATGGATTTTTATCCGAATAAAGAATTATATAATGATGGTATACCTAGCCTCCTAGGGGAAATTTGGGTTGTCCTATTGTTGTTCAATTATGTTTTCACTTAATGTGCAAATTCTGGAACTGTAACATATTCTTTATTAAGCGTAGATTTTTGTGGGTGCCTCCATATACTTTGGTTGCAGTGGTAGTGGAGCCCTTGTATTTATGTATGTGGGTATACTTTTAGAACTGTGTAGATCACAGTTTGTGCAAAATCATTAATGATTTTTTGGGATTGTAATTAGGTGGGTTTTCTTAAATTATTGTTAATGGTTGGATTTAGGTTATTTGCTAGTTTGACAGTAGTATTGTCCATGTATAGTTTATATTTTCGTAAGTGGTGAGTCACAATTTAAATTTCCTGTCCATCTCCCATGTGTTGCTTTATGTTGGGGTTAGTTAATTATAGTTAGTTGCTTAGACGATGATTCTTTTGTTGTTATTTTCATTGTCATGAAGCGAGAAATATTGGTTAGTTTGTGTTCGTGTTAAATGTGGGGGATTTGCTTTTCTTCCTATGTTCTGGGTGCTCTTGGTGTTTTCATAGTAATCCTCTTTGTTCTGCTTATTAGCCTTTTTGGATTTTCTATGGCAGTCATATTTCTGAAGTCAATATTTGTATTTTCGTTTTTTCTATGTATGCGATTGCCACATTTCTGTTAATGGTATTTTAAGCAGTATGTTTCTATGTCGATATTTATGTCAATGTTGTTTCAAAGAAGCCATACTGGATAGGTTTGTGGTGTTCTGACTCTTGCAGCATTTTCCTGCTGTAGTGTCCCTGCAACCATGCTAGGTCACAGGTTTGGTTGATGACAATTAGTTTACATCCAGGCGTTTCCTTTCTTCATATTGCAAGAGGTGATCCATGCATGGCTACCCAGCTTGCTCCACCATATTGTTTCTATGTCTTGTGGTCATGTGGCCTTGCCATGCAAAGCAGTTGCTCTAAATGGACCGGTCGGATACTGTTTCTGACTAGCTCATGTCCGTTCATCCATATGTGGGTGTGCACTTTTATGCCATGAATCATTTGCAACTGGTGGAAAATGTAGGCATGCAGTAAGCACAATATCTGAGTGTACTTAGATGTCCTTATTGCTCTTTATGCTCTCCTTTATGAGATTTATGAAGTGCTGTTATTTTTTCAGCTACTGTCAATTGCGTTTCATTATTGTCTTTCCTCAATTGGTCATGCGTTTTTTGTCAATAAAGTGTTGCAGATCTAAGGACAGATTTATCAAGGGACTGTGTTGCCCCTGAATCAAGCTGGGTGTCGTAACGCGAGGCCTTGCATTACTCTGCTCTGGACGGAGCGTTGATGTTCCCATGCATCCACCCATGGATTTTGATGCATTCCTAGATTTACCAGACAGGTAAACCTCGGAATGCGTCAAAATGCTACATCTTCCCAAGGGAGGCGCAACAAGGAGAATTATGTTTATTTCTCCTCTTGTTTGTCCCTTTTTCTAAGCGTGCTGCATTGTGCAGCACACTTAGAAAGAAGTAAATGGCTCTGAGGATTTATTTTTTGCAGGAAGGTGCTCCTTCCTTCACAAAAACAACCCTGCCTACAACGCAGGCACCCTTGCACAATGGTACAAGGGAACCTGCGTTGGTGCAAGGAAGCACATTGTGTACCAGAGCAAGAAGAGGACAGAATGCACCATAGAATCTTAAATATGTTACATTCTTTCATATGATAGATATGGCTCCTAGTTTGGAGAGCTGTAGAAGGCTAATCTGGGCAAAAAACGGACAGATGCATGACGCATCTGTGCCGTAAAGGCAGCGTATTGCTGGAGTTGCGTCGCAAGCGCGACGCAGCTCCAGCAAGGCTCTGGGGTCCTCTATCGTCACAATGCTGCGTCAATCCTTACGTCTGCTTCGAGCAGACGCAGGGTTTTGACGCAGCATGGGCTCAAAAGTGACTGAGTGTGAAATCTTGTAGATTTCACTCAGCCACTTTTAGGAGGCGTTCCTGCGACAGAACGCCCCCCCCCTGCACAGGAACGTCTACTTCTGGCGCAGGGCTTTACAACGTGACGCATCTCCCAGATGCGTCACGTTGTAAATACCCCGCAGCATGGCGCTGGTTTTGCGCCACCGCTGCGTCACAAAAGTGACGCAACGGCGGCGTAAAAGAGGCACAAGGGGCTTGTAAATCTGCCCCTCAGTGCTTTTCATGGCGCATCAGCATGCTCCCACTTGTAGCTTAGTCTTTCTGACCTTAACCTCCAATTTCAACTATGAGCACGTTGGGTAAGATGATGTTACAATCATATACCTTGATTAATACAGCTCTCAGACTTGATATCAGGCATTATTTGTTTGCCGCTCCCATTCCCTGATATTGTAACACAGGAGTGGGGTTTGGCTTGTTTTTGTATTTACTGTGCCATTGTGGTACAAAACAGGTAAAGTTAGAATAAAGTTTAAGATATTGCTCTGATTGTCTTAGAAGTGAAACTTTGCACCCCTCAGAAGTTGGACTATGTAGCCCTGTGTAATGAAACCTGGTGCTGAGTATCATAGTTTTTACCCTGCATCCCTGCCTTCAGTAAGGCCGACTTACACACAACGCAGCTAGTGGAACTTCGGGTGCCTTTCTTACATAGCTATGCATAGTGTCTTCTTAGCTCAACCCTTTTCTCTGCTGGTAGATACAGGACCTTTTAAATGCAGCACAACGCCATGGCTGAACCAGTCCAAGTGGCATGGTAGTGCCCCATGTCATTCAAAGAATAGAGGCATGTTTGGCTTGGCACTCTAATTGCGAGCCTGACTGGTGCAGATAGATGATCACTTTGCCTTTCTTTACAATTGTTTAAACAGTATTGAAGGTATTGGTGCATTGAGCACTGCAACACATCTTTTGTGGGCAGTCGAAAGTCAGTGAGATGTCAATCAGATATTTGCGAATATCTAGAGTGCTCTTAAGAGCAGTACAGAAAGAAATGTATGAAAGGGGAAGGGATTCATTCATTAGTGTCAAAGGTTTGGCCTGCATGAGATTTTAGCTGGTGCCTTTGGCAACACTCTCTCTTCAAGAGGGTTCATGTGGTCTTGAAAGGGGAACCTAGGAATATTTAATGAGCCAGAATTAAATGACTACTTACAAAAGAGGTTCAATGATATTTTACTTTGCAAGATGTTTTTACCCCAATGTAAAACTTTTGACATGATTACACTCCACAGCAGACCAGACTGTTTAGGGTAGGTGCTATTCTGTGTAACACACAGGGGTCGATTACGATGCCGTTCAGAAAGCATTCCGACCAGAATTATGTCTGACCGAATGGCATTCGGGGAGCCTGAACGACCGATTACGAGTGTTCCGAATACGATTCAGTTGGACTCCCATTGACTTCAACGGGAGTCTGTGTTCCGACCGAATACACAGGCTCCCATTGAAGAAAGGGGTGGCTGGGGAAAATCGTGCACTCTGTGGTGGACACCCCATGGTGCCTGCCACACTGTGCATGGTTGCACGGAGGGTCCCAGGGGTACCCTCACGGGCCCCATTCGGAAGGCTGTGGGTGATGGGTGGCCTGCAACGGGCCCCGAAAGTCAGACTCTGACAGCCGATCCATGTCAGAACAACCGGTTTGGAAAGGCTGTCCGTAATCGCTCTGTCTAAAGCGTGGTCCATTGACCTGTATGAGTCGGCGCCGAAAGACTCGGTTCCTCTAAATGCCATCGGAACTGAGTCGGAAAGTCTGAACTCTTTCCAAAAATTGCCATCGGTCATTCAGAAATCTTTCCGAATCAGTTGGAAAGGTGGGTTCCAAATGGGATTCAGCAGACCCGAATCCGATTCGGAGCCTTTTCAAACGGCATTGTAATTGACCCCATAGTGTTTAACATATCTAGATTATCACTGTTTCTCCTCTTAGGTTTACTTTGACCAATATCACTGGCTGTGTCAAACATAACATAAGCTTGAGGAACACATCAGAATGGCATCGTATGCGGCTTGTAAAGAGTGTTGGAACAATGAACAGCAACTCCCAGTTTTAGAACTTGCATGTAGTCAAGTCAAGTCAGAAATACTTTATTAGGTTAAAAAAAACATAAAAGAACACATAAACATTAAAGCAATGCATAAATACTCTAAGAAAGTTTTCATAATACAAATTACAAAATACGTTCTTACATGTTAAAGAGTCTAACCTGAGCCGGGGAAGAACAGGGGTTGCAGATTTGTTTGATGGTGAAACAATGCCCCTTTACTCCACTTCAGTGCAGAGGATTAGCTTCAACCCCTGGAACAAGCACGGGGAAAGACTTAGTTGTTAACATGGCAGATAGTAATAGTGAGGTTTATTGTCATGATGATATCTTAGGGGTAGTGTGCCTCTTTTTGTGCTGTCACCCTCATTTGTTGTGGACTCATTCCACTGGGTTTTGAACTCTGTACACTGGTGTGCTGCTGTCCAGCCCCTTGCGTATGTTATCTGACCCTTAAAAATTGGAATATTTAACTTTCTACTTCATCCACGTTATATGGTGGAAAAAGTACACCAAAGACATAGATAGTTAAATGTCACATTTGGATGCAGCATCTATTGTGCCATTCACTAGTCTGACAATGAAAACATGACTTCAGGCCTACATGTGTAGCATGACTCCTGCAGCTTTCAAACCTGCAGGCAGACCTGCCAAAATAAACCTTTTGATAGGAGGGAAACACATTTTAAGAATGCCTCCACTAATTAAGCTGTGTAGCCCACAAGGTAGGGTGCCTTTAATTTAAAAGAACTGAATATTTGCGTTTTTTACAATGAGCAGTTTCCAAAATCGATTTTCCCTCTTAGGGATGTAGCTGGTTCTATGAAGAAAAAGGTATAAAACAATTAATTTGCCAATCTTGTATCTTTGGTTTGGAATATGCAACAGAGACAGTTCAACCATAAATTTCAATACTTATTTAGCATTCAATTTAATGATAAAACTGTATTTTTGATAAACATATATAAAACATAACTTTTAAAAAGTTGCAGTTTCCATGCCTGAAGTCCCTTTAAGCTAGTTAGGTTTGGCATCGCTGCACGTGGCCTGTCATTGCTGATGTGTGAAATACTGCTCTTGGAGCAGAGACAATGACTTGGGCCAGAAAGCATGGTTCGGTGGAGGAATGTGACACAGCCTAATACAAAAAGGGTAGTTTAGAAGTCTCCAAGAACATCAGTAAATTAAATATGCCTAGGGAAAGGCCTGTACTTTGATAGTTTCATGATGAGGGAAGCCTGTAGAAGAGAGGTATGTATTTTGATCCCCAAACACACTTTAGCCTCCTTGCTTTATTCTTGGTGGGGGATGAATCCGGCCCCAGAACCAGTTTGAAGCTGTCAAGAGGGAGGAGATTGCTCATTGCCTTAAACTCATCCAGATCAGAAAGAGTTTGCTATCTTGGATTTTATTGAGAAAGGTGCACTGTGGTATAGTTTTCAGTAAGGAAAACAGGATGTGCTGCAGAAATGGGAGGGTTTGCCCTTGGGAACCATTTACCCATTGGTCAGGGAGTGTATATGTGTCATGCTCACTCACTAGCTAGTGAATTGAACAAAAGTAGCACCTCACCGACAGCTCCTCAGAACACTTTCTGGACCAGTGGCAGAATGGAATATGACTGGACCGGCTGTCTGTAAGCCTGTGTGGAGACCTAAAGGGCTGGATATGCTCCCACTTGTGCCCAGTACTAAAACCTGGATTCTAAGGTTGGGCAATCTCTGGTGTGACTACAGGGAGATAAAAATACCTTTTCTGGAGTGACCAGTGAACCAAAACTAAATGGAACTGGAATGGACCTTGATGGTGGCCCTCACAGCTGTGTGTCGTGCTCACTAAGAGCATCCTTGAGGGCCTTAGAAGTGGTTCTAAGGAATGACCTCTTGAGCTTCAGCTGAACCTTTCAGCCAAAGTGTCCAATATGGAAGGGTTTTGTTGGATATAGGCTTCAGGCTTGCCCGCTGAAATATTATGAGCTCCAAAAAAGAGACCAAAATTTGAAATCTTAGGCAAAGGCACAGAAATCATCAGCCGGACTAGAGAACTTCGGCTGCCATGAAAGTTGGATTTTCCCGCCAAAACCAGTGGCTTCAGTGGGACCTCATCCAGCGGCTATCTGGATTTGAGAAGGCTTTGTCGGATGCAGCCTGCAACCTAGACCCACCTAGCCCCACTGACGCATTCTGACTACCATAAACAAACATTGGAAAAGCCGATATGTCTCGCCTATGCAAAAGCTATTGTCTTTACCAATGTTCTTTAGCCATGTACACAGGCATGGCTGCTGTTGAGCATGGCTAAAGGCTAGTAGCACAGAGGAGTGTGGTGTGGAATGTCATAGAGTGGAATGAGGAAGAGTAGAGTGTCGTAGAGTGGAATGGCATAGAGTGTCCTGCATTAGAGTGGCATATCGTGGAGTCATATAGAGTGGCGTACAGTGGAGTGACGTAGAGTGGGCTGGCATCGAATGGGCAGCATAAAATTTAGCATAGTAGAATGCAGTGGCTTTGATTAGAGTACTGCATAGTAGATTTCAATAGTATAGAGTGCAGTGTCATAGAGTGCAGTGGTGCAGAGTGGAGTGGTGCAAAATGGAGTTGTGTAGAGTTGAGTGGGGTAGAATACAGTGTTGCAGAGAAGTGTAGAGTGGCGTAGAGTAGTGCAGTGTGATAGAATAGTGCAGTGGCATTGACAAGTGCAGGATCATAGAGTACAGTGTAGTAGAGTTGAGTGGCATAGAGTAGAGTGGGCTGGTGCAGAGGGAATTGGCATAGAGTGTTGCAGAGTATAGTGGCATCGACTGCAGTGGCGTAGAGTTCAGTGGCATAGAATTAGGCAGCGTACAATGCAGTGGCATAGATTAGAGTGGTGCAGAGTAGAGTAGTATAGAGTAAAGTGGCATAGGTGCAGTGGTGTAGAGTGGTGCAGAGTAGAGTGGCATAGAGTGCAGTGGCATAGAGTAGGTTGTTTCAGAGTAGAGTGAAATGGAGTAGAGTGGAGCGGTGCAGGGTAGAGTGAACAGGTGTATAGTGGAGTGGTGCAGAGTATAGTAGAGAGGTGTAGGGTAGAGTGCAGTGGCACAGAGTAGAGTGGCATAGAGTGCAGACGTGCAAGTTAAATAGAGTGCCATACAGGGTATTGGCATTGAGTGCAGGGCCGCAGAGTGGAGTGGTACAGAGTAGAGTGTATTGGCATAGATTGCAGTGGCCTAGTGTGCAATATAGCACAGTGATATAGAGTACAATGACGTACAGTGCATTGGCATAGAGTTGAGTGGTGTAGAGTAGAGCAGAGAAGCACTGAGTGCAGTGTCGTTGAGTGAAGTGGTGTAGAGTGCAGTGGTGTAGTGTGTAGTAGCACTCAGTAGAGAAAAGTGCAGTGGGGCAGAGTGCAGTGGCGTGGAGCAAAGTTGAGTGGTGAAGAGCAGAGTGCAGTGGCGTAGAGTGCTGCAGAGTAGAGTGGAGTGGAGTATGCATGGCATGGTGGCACACTGTCATTACAGACAATACATTTTCATTTGAAATGCCCATTACATTTGCACAGACATACAGTTTTACTAATACAACTATACAGTGCATAAACTATAATGTGTGGAAATGACATCACCTAGTGTTTTGATTTGTGTTGGTCATATTAAAGTATCTGTTTCCAACATACATCAGAATAAAGAAAAAAATGGGCTTCATTTAAGCTTTTCTAATTTAGATATATTCTGAAATACTTTCACAGTTTTTTTAAGTGTTGTGTGCTAGAAAACCCCAAGTATTCAGCAAGATTGTCACATAAATCCTTTTATTTTGAAGTCAAAGAAAAATAAACACTACGCTCCCATAGAAGACAGAGCCTGACATTTGACCTCTGTCTTTGAATGCTCAGCAAACTTGAGGAGATAAGAACAAGATTTACAGGCCTGTTTACAGAAAGGAAGACTCATGGAAGAATACAAGGAGAGGTAGTGTGAAAAGGCTTTGCTCCTTGAGAGGGATGAACTAGACAGCCTAAAACAAATAAAGCTAGGAAATAGAAATCCAGAAAATGTGAATTACAAACCACAAAGCCAATGGTAAGCAATGGGTGGAATGCATTCCTAGAGAGGTTTCTGAATGTCCCCAAGATGTCTTTAGCAAACCAGTCCTAAAAACTGCTGAGAGTGGAGGTACGAGTCTCCCTCTTCACAGTCCTTTTACGTATGACTTTCTTCGGCCATCACTTGAATTCTTGCTTGGAATAACAAAAAAATAATAATTCAAATAAAATGGAATATGATTGAAACAGTGATGTCACAACTAAAAGATGACACAATGGAATGTTTTAATGTAATAACAAAGGGGTCAGTCGGAGCCGTTCCTACCGCATCATAATCAGTCAGTCCGATTCCTTCGGACCAACCCATTACGATGGTGTTGGTTGGAAAAGTTTCTGACCAGTTATTTCACTGGCTTCCGACGGGCTCCCGTCCGCCAGTCAGAATGAGTTCAGTAATCCGAAGGGCAGCTCTTTTCACCCGAGGGATTACGATGTTGGATTCCAACAGCCTTTCTCTGTCGGCCTTTACGACACAGAAAATCTGTCGGAAGTTGACTTTGGGGGCCCTCAGCAGGGCCCCCATGGGTGCAAGGCCTCCAGATGAAGGACGAGGGGGCACCTATAGTGCCCCCTTGTTGATCCCTGCACCCTCAAGGTGCCTGCCACGGGGTGCAGGGAAGAACTGCACCTCACCATTTTACAATGAAAGCATGCATTCCAGTCGGAATGCATGCTCCCATTGTAAGGAATAGGAGTGCTCGGTCACATCCTAATTTGTCAGTCGGGACCGCCGACAGGAGGTCGGTCGGTCCCAGTACCAAAACGATGATCACATAGTTTATTTTGTTTCTTTTTATTAAATCATTTTGTTGGGAAAAAAAGTCTCAGTACAACACAGCCTCTCGCCGACAACCCTTAGGGGCCGGCAGCTTGTCAATTCACAATAGTGCACACAGCTATTCATCCAACAACCCAAAGGGCAGGCAACGTACATTAATGATAGTTATCTTGAAGACCTTCGCTCGTGTTTGTCATGGTGCATCAAACCCTCAAGTCATAAACAACATTTGCGGTGTACAGAAAGCATCACAAAGCAATACTCGCGAGCAGCGTACCAAGGTCAGAGATATGCACTAACATCAAGTAGATGGGGTACCATTCCTTTCGATTGAGGCCAAACCTAGCCCTTCTCCCGTCGAAACCCGCCTTACGTTCCGGATGCGGCACATTCCCATCAGCAAGTTGTCCAGGGGAGTGCCACGTAGTGTGTCCCTTGTGTTGAGAATCAAGTACCAGTAGCGTGAATGTTAGTGTCAGGAGTGGCATGGGCTGTCTCACCCAGGGAGACCTCTTTGATAAGCAGATATGAAGTGTATAATCCCCAGAAGTTCTTGGGTCTGCTCCTGGAGGGGGAGTAATTCACCAAAGGTCTCGGTTTGAGCACTGCAGTAAAGCATGTCAAGTGACCATTGTGCCAATGTGGGTACAGGGCACTTTGCAACCAGTCGCTTCGCCACAAGCAGGCCCATGTCCACCAGTCAGCGGACTGCCTTAGGTAGCCTTTTAGAGTACCCCAGGAGGGCCAGGGCCGGATCCAGAGAGAGCTCCGTGCCCACCACTCTCCCCAGTTCCTGAAAGATCGACTCCCAATATCTATACACCTCAGGGCAATGCCAGGCCAGGTGTACAAAGTCTGCGATCTGTGCATGGCACCTGTCATAAGCCGAGTCCTCTCGCAGTCAGTATCTGCATAGTCTCTCTGGGGTGTAATACGCTCTGTTCAAGTACTTGAAGTGGACAAGTCTATGCCTGCCGTGCAGCGAAATACGTTGGGTGCTGGTACAGAAATAGGACCACATAGAGTCATCTATCTCCAGTTGCAAGTCCCGTTGACAAGCCAGCCTAGCTTTCGTGTAACGATTCGCTCTGTGAGACATTGCGAATGTATAAACGTTGGAAACCACCTTACGTGGCATTTTAGCTTTAATAATGTAAGGCAGTTTCAGCATCTCAGGTGGTTCCTGCAGGTCATCCCCCAGTACCTCCCGTAAAGCCCTTCATACCCTATAAAACTGGAATCTCTGCAGCAGAGTGCTATCTTCGGCTGATCCCTCCACGTCCTCCCACACCTTCACCGCACCGTTGCAAAACAAGTCTCCCACAGTTAAAACGTTTAATCCCCGCAACGTTCAGATCACCCCTTTATCCCTGCATGGAGGCAGCCAAAGGGCCCACTCCAGTGCCATAACTGGAGAGTACAAAAGGGCCCACGCCTGCAAGTTAAGTAAAGTATGCCAGGCGTGACGTGTCGAATTAAGGGAGTCCAGTATCCCCGTCCTGCCGTCTAAGGGTTCACAGATCATGGCTGGGAGGGGTATCGAGTCTGCAAAGAGTCTCTGCATGCGAAGAAACACGATATCTAGCGAGCCGTGCATCCAATAGTAAGCCTGAGCACCCTGCGCAGCTCTGTAATACAAATTCAGATTCGCCGGCCCCATATGATATTAGAGAGTAAGCATCTGCCAACGCACCCTCGCTTGTTTGCCCGCCCAGGCTAACTTTATTAATAATGTAGTGACCCGGTGAAAAAATGAAGCTGGTAAGACAATGGGAATATTTGTAAATAGAAACAGGAACCCGGGCAAGATCACCATCTTCATAATGGATACTCTACCGAGTAATGATAACGGTAGCTTAATCCAGGTCTCTACGTCATCCTCCAATTTACTAACCGCCATAACGTAGTTTTCCCTAAACATGATCTCTGAGTCCATATGGAGACGTATGCCCAGGTAGCGAATCGCATCAGTAGACCAGTGAAGTGGGAAATCCGGTTCAAAGCACGTCGTAGCCGGGGTGAGTGGGAAAATTGGATTTGGACCAATTGTCACGTAATCCCGACAGTAATTACGACTTCTCTGAGGATAGAGGAGAGATTGGTCTCAGGGTCTCGGACGTACAGCAGTGTATCATCCGCGTATGTGGATACTACTATCTTATAAGTCGGGAAACTGATGCCTTCGTGGCTGTGATACTCCCGTAGTGCACACGCCAACGGCTCTGCGACCAGGGCATATAGGACGGGGGATAACGGGCAGCCTTTTCTCCTCCCTCGAGTAATAACTATGGGATCCATTACCAAATTACCTATTTTTATTCACGCCCTGGGTGAGCTATACAGTATTCCGATCAACTGGAGAAAGACGGGGCCAAGTCCCATCCTAGTTAGGACATGACGCAGGAAGGGCCACTCTACTGAATCAAATGCCTTCTCCATGTCGAGGAAGACCGCAATGGCCTTAGTATCCTGCCGAACATGCTGAAGGGTTCCGAACACGGTGCGGAGGTTATATGCAAGATTCCTATCTGGGACAAACCCCACCTGTTCCGGAGCTACCAGCACCAGTGCCAGGGGGGGAAAGACGATTGGCAAGCACCTTTGCAAAAAGCTTAGTATCCACATTGAGCAAGGAGAGTGGACGGTAGGACCCACACTCACCCGGCGGCTTGTCTGGTTTAAGGATGGCGACAATCACCGCCTTCCTCATTGATGGTGGCATTGTGCCCGACACGCACATGTCATCGAATAGCGTAGCAAGGTGTGGAAGTAGTAAATCTACAAAGGTCTTATAAAAATCAACGGTTAGGCCATCTACACCTGGGACACTAGTTGCCCGCATTCCTGACAGGGCAAGTAATATTTCATCTTTTTCAATGGACCGCATGAGAAACTCACGGTGCGTGTTCGTAAGGAATGGCAATTCGAAATGCTCGAGATATTCCAGGATTTGTTCCTCCGTACCGGAAGACCAGGATGTGTACAAGTCCCTGTAATATCTCTTAAACCTATCTGCTATGACTGCTTCTTCAGTTAGCAGTTCTCCCTCCTCAGACTTGATCTCAGTAATCAGCACTCTGCTGCGCTTAGATTTAAGAATCTGCGCTAGGACCGACCCAGGCCTGTCGCCCTCCCCTCAGGTACGTGCTGTTGCATATTCACCCATGTGTTTCAATTCACTATCTGCAGCTTCCTGATATTCCCCCAGCCGATCCTTTATCGCCTGCGTGGGAGCTGCATCCTGACTCGCTAGCTGACGTTGTTCTGAAGCGCCCAGTTCCTTTTCCAGAGCCGATAATCTACTCTGAATCGAGCGGAGGACCCTCAAATGCTTGGCCATAGCCACGAATATAAACCTTAAATGCTTCCCACACAACTTGAAAACTGTCCACTGAACCCTCATTAATGGGGGAAAATGTTTCTATGTCTTCTGCTAATTCTTCCTTAAAAAGAGGGTCCAGCAGTGAATAAGGGGGGAAGAGCCAAGTAAATGGCGGGATAGTCTTCCTAGGTGTAGTAAGAACCAGCAGGAGAGGAGAATGGTCCGATAGAGTACACGGAAGTATCAAGCACTCCCGAGTGTGCTCCACAAGCGAAGAAGAGGCCAACCAGTAATCTATGCGAGTGTGCAAGTTGTGGTAGGCAGAATAATGTGTGTACGGGTGCCGTGTGCCCCAGACATCGCAGTGGTCCTATATCACCATTGCAGTGTCAAGCGCCCTCGCAGCCACCGTGGCCCTCCTCGACGGGCCCCCGGATCTGTCAAAATCTGGGTTTCTAACCAAGTAAAGATCCCCCCCCATAGATACCTCGCCTCTGGGAATCTGGCTACCGCAGCAGCAAGTGCAGTGAAGAACTCCGGGCAATCATAGTTGGGACTGTATACATTTATTATAATTAAGTCAAAACCCCTGCCCTGACATCCAGAAAGCACGTATCGACCATTCTGATCTGAGTCTAATTGGACCAGTGTGTAGGGGGATTTAGGGTTAACCCATGTCAGCACCCCTCGGGCATGCGTGGTGAAGCCTGATACGTTAACATGATCCCTCAACCCTCTGCTACGCAAAATTGCACTATTCAATGGAAGGTGTGTCTCCTGCACCAGGGCCACATCAATATTCTGCCTCTGCAAGCAGTGCAATACCTTACGCATTTTACGGTGGTCGTTAAGCCCCCGTACATTCCACGTGAGCGTGCGGAGGGAGTCTAGTGGCTTTGGCGCAGAGGTCTTACTAGGTTCCGCCATCTGTGACTACACTGCATGTGATGCAACCTGACTCAAACGACCAGTAGTTAGTGTGCATACTTGTCAGAGATCAATATAAGACTTTAAATAACAAAAACAACAAAACTCTCCCCTTTCCCCAACCTCCCCCCGCCCACGACAGACCACCCCAACTTGGTTGCGAAGCATTCCCCAAAATTTCCCAACTACCTCGCACCGCCCCACCCAATCAAGCATTACCACCCTTGTGTTATTCACTCATGGGCAGATGTTGCTCTACATTGCAAGGAGGAACAATATGAACATCAAACAGCCCCACTCTCCGCACATCGTCCCCAACACAAAACTCAGCATCGCATTCCCAAGAGTCCCGGACCTGTTTCTTCATTGGGATGAACTGTCTACGCACCTCCTGTACTCGAATTGTAATGCCCGGAAATAGCGAAATCTCGGAGCCCTCTTAGACCAATGTCGGCTTGTCTCTCGCTAAGCGCAGAGCAGTGTCCCTGTCTCGGTAATTGAGGAGTTTTGCAATTATCGGACGCGGTAGTGCCCCTGGAGGTGGGCGCGGCCCCAGGGAGCGATGCGCTCTCTCCACCACGAACATTGAGGAAAACACCACTTTCCCCAGCAGCGTGACCACAGCCTCTCGATAAACTGCTCCATATTGCCAGTCTGGGTGGTCTCCGGTAGGCCGATGATTCTGAGGTTACATCGACGAGAGTGCACTTCTAAGTCTTCTGTTTTATCTTGTAGGACACGCATAACTCGACCCAGCTGCTTGTCTTCAGTGTCTAGCGCAGTATGCGCCTCTTCAACCTCGGTGAGTCTCCGCTCTGACATATCCAAGCGTTCAGCATGCTTGTCTAAGTGCTCAGCCTTTCTTTCCATCCTGTAAGAGAGAGGATCCGTTTTCGTACCTAGAGGGGCGAAGCCGCTCTGCAGGCTCTTCTCCATGGACAGCAGCATGCTCTGGATATCAATGCCGGGGTCGGCAGACGCACAGGCCTGCGTCCGTGCCGCATCCTCCGTTGAGGCAGCATGCGATTTCGACAGCTTCTGATCGAAAGAGAGTTTGGGCTGCGCCCTATCTACTCTTCCCATGGTCGCTGTTAGTTGAGTGCACCCTGCTATGCCACTTTACTACGCAACACTGTAGCCCTGATAACCGCTCCTCGGAGGCAGCCATGAGAATCTCTGGGCCGCAACGATCCTTCACCACTTCCGAGCGTCGCCCACTTCAAAGGGTGCCAGAAACCTGCTCACGGGTGGCAGCACACAACACCTTGGACCTCCACTAGAGCGCTTGCCAGTTAGGTTTGGTCGGCGTCCAGAGTGCGCGCTCAACACATGAAACAGTCACCCGCAGTTCAGCTCTTCGCCGCACACCGTGCAACCCCTAGCTGTGCCACACAATCGTGAATGGCATCACAGGAGCCCTCGTTCTGGAGACCACACAGGAGACCAGAGTGCCAGCACCATGGGGCACATCAATCAGTCGAACTCCATTCCCAGTCCAGGCTACGTGCGTTTACAAGTCTTTTCTAACCAGGCTTGTGCGGGGCCCCCCGGGAATGCAGCAGAGGCAGACCCCCACGCACTGCCACTGTCCCACAGGAACCACAGGTCCGGACTGCACTCACCTGTGATTTGATGTGCTGCTTCAGTTTTCGTCCCTCCAGGCGTAGCGTGGTCGAACCACGCGTCTACACTCAGCAAGACGAGGCCCGCATGCCACGCAGGTGCAAGATGGCCGTTCTCAATGCCCGCAGAGGTGTCGGGCGTCCAGGCTGGCTCCGATCATGCCTCGGAACAAGAGACTGCAGAGCGGTGGAGGCACTGTCGGCCCCCAGCGGCAAACAAAGCTACGGCAGTCCAGGCGCCGTGTCAGGCCAGGCGCTGCACCTCCTGTCGCATTACCAGGGACCCACTGCTCCAAGCCGGTGTTCGCGGCCTCCGCCGCTCAGGGATGCAACTCTCGGCCTCTCACCACGGCCAACTACAGCTGATGGCTTCCGCTGCACTGGTGGGGTTCTCCCGGCTCCCGCCGCGGCAGGAAGCTGGATGATACCTGTAGTTCGCGTAGAGCAGCACTCACCCTCGCAGCTCTGCCGCTCTCCAGTGGGCTGCCGCAGCAGTGTCCGCCGTATCAGGAGGTAGACTGCCCACATCGGGCACTCGTCAGGGCAGGTCACTGCCGCTTTGGGCACACTCGTTGTTTCGGGCTCCGCACTCCAGTCCTCCACCCCCCCCAGGCCGATGATGAGCTCCAGTGGCCTCCGGGCGGGGGTGCCAGCAGCAGCCCGTTACTCCAAGGTCAGGGCGTCCCTTCGGTGCATCGCAGTCAGCCAGGGCTCGCGGACGCTGCGCTTCCACTAAACCGTACTTGCCGCCGCAGCGGCATCCGCTCCTCCGGCATCACCACGCCTCAACTCAACTCGAGCCCGGGGTCCTGAGGCCTGTGAAGCGGGGGACCTTCAGGCATCGATAACTGTCCAGGGCAGTGGCAGTACCCTGAGCCGCTTTGGGTTGACAGAGACAGCTCTAGGTACGAGCAGCTGAGCTGTGCTTTTATCGTTTTTAAGACTGTGGTGACTGTGTATTTTTAAATACTTTTTCTCCTGTTACTTCGTAGGCAGTGCAGGCTTACCTGTGGGACTTCAGTAAGCAGGGTTTTGTCTTGGCTCCTTCATTCTTCCTGCTCGCCCCGGTCCGACGCGGCAATTAGTGCCGTTGCGCCGAGGGCGGAGCAGGTCAGAGCAAGACACTTCCGGAGGCAGACAGGAAGCAGGGCACATAAAAACGGATGCTCCGGCAGCCGTGCAGCGGTGTCCAGGGCAGTGGCAGTACCCTGAGCCGCTTTGGGTTGACAGAGACAGCTCGAGGTACGAGCAGCTGAGCTGTGTTTTTATCGTTTTTAAGACTGTGGTGACTGTGTATTTTTAAATACTTTTTCTGCTGCGACTTCGTAGGCAGTGCAGGCTTACCTGTGGGACTTCAGTAAGTGGGGTTTTGTCTTGGCTCCTTCATTCTTCCTGCTCGCCTCGGTCCGACGCGGCAATTAGTGCCGTTGCGCGGAGGGCGGAGCAGGTCAGAGCAAGACACTTCCGGGGGCAGACATGAAGCAGGGCACATAAAAACGGATGCTCCGGCGGCCGCGCAACGGTGTCCAGGGCAGTGGCAGTACCCTGAGCCGCTTTGGGTTGACAGAGACAGCTCGAGGTACGAGCAACTGAGCTGTGCTTTTATCATTTTTAAGACTGTGGTGACTGTGTATTTTTAAATACTTTTTCTGCTGCTACTTTGTAGGCAGTGCAGGCTTACCTGTGGGACTTCAGTAAGCGGAGTTGTGTCTTGGCTCCTTCATTCTTCCTGCTCACCCCGGTCCGACGCGGCAATTAGTGCCGTTGCGCGGAGGGCAGAGCAGGTCAGAGCAAGACACTTCCGGGGGCAGACAGGAAGCAGGGCACATAAAAACGGATGCTCTGGCGGCCGCACAGCGGACGCGCCGCTGGCGCGCCAAAGACGCGCCTAAGGCAAGCCTG
Organism: Triturus cristatus; assembly: GCF_964204655.1. Taxonomy (NCBI): domain Eukaryota; kingdom Metazoa; phylum Chordata; class Amphibia; order Caudata; family Salamandridae; genus Triturus; species Triturus cristatus. The sequence goes on along the minus strand of NC_140593.1, from coordinate 255,028,408 downwards.
TCTGCGCCCGTCCGCGCCCGTCCGGGGCTCGGGGCCACTCCCCCTGGTAGTTTCGGCTTGACACTTTGCTGTTCTAGCCAGGACCTTCACGCCCTTTGCCGCCATACTGCTGATATCTGTGCTCATAACATGCAAGTCGGGGGCCCATCTAGAATGTGCAGGCACTGTGCCTTTTCGCTCAACTATGGATACGAGAGAAAGGGGGGTTTGCCCGTGTTGAGTTGCTGTCTTTTGAACTGTCGATCTCTTAAGAAGCACAGGCTTGAGATTCATGATCTCCTGATCAACAAACAGGTGGATGTTATGTTTCTTACAGAGACCTGGTTGGATGAGGACTCTGTCCCGGAACTTCTTGAGGCGATTCCATATGGCTACACTGTAAAGCGAATTGATAGGGACTCGGGCAGAGGAGGTGGGGTGGCAACAATTTATAAACACGCCATCCAATGCCAGCTTGAACCCATCTCTCTTATCGAGAGTGAGGCAGGCCTTTTTATCATCACGGTTGATAGTAACTGCATTATCAAGGGCCTCCTGGTATATCGCCCTCCGGGCTACCCTTCCCGTTTTATTTCTAATCTGGTTGAATATTTCACTCAACCAGCCCTGCGCTATAGCAAGTTCCTTGTGTTGGGCGATTTGAACCTACATCTGGAAGATGCAGAATGTACGGTGGCTGCAGCACTAAAACAGGAACTCGAGACACTACAGCTAAATCTTAGTGCTACCTGGCCCACGCACCAGAAGGGTCATTTGCGTGATCCCATTTTTACTAACTGGGAGGCGGTAGAGGTTGGTCTACCACAGCCCTTGGTTTGGACTGATCACCATCTAGTCCCTTTTGTTATGCGATTGCCTAAGCCTAAGGTGCAGGAGAACTTGCAGGAGGGAATAACCTACCGTAAATGGGGTGGCTTTTCCCCATGCAAGTTTAAGAACGCCCTCCTGATAGGGGGTCCGCCTGGGGGAAGATGCTGACAGTGCTTGCTCAGAGTTGGATAGGAGGCTAGCAGAAGCAATCGATAGTACTGCCCCTTGGTCATGGAAAACACTAACGAGAGCAAAGAAATCTGCCCCATGGTTTAATTCAGTGCTGAAAAATGCTAAGGCAGACTGTAAACGAGCTGAAAGGCAGTGGAGGAAGGACTTTTCTACCCCAGGAAGGTGCGAGTACAAAGCGGTGCTGAAGGCATATCATGGACTCATCAGGAAAACTAAGGCAGAATATTACCTTGAAAGAATTGGGTCTGCTGGGAATTCTACTTGGGAATTATTCAAGGTTTATAAGGAGATCTCTTCCTTGGACATAGTGGCAGCTCCTGCTGCAGGGTCAGTTGAACGCTGTAATCTCATAGCGAATTTCTTCTCTGACAAAGTGGTGACTATCTACTCCACTTTTCCTGAGTCGGCCGGGGTCGACCAGGACCTTCTGGATGTGTCAAGACCTATAGGTGAGGATGAGAGACTTGAGAGTTTTGTGATCCCTCCCCCTGAAATCCTGAAAAAGTTCTGCCTGAGCATCAAGTCAGGCTCCCCAAAGGATCCGACCTCCCCGAGTAGGCTTAAGGGGTGCTTAGAAACCTTGGAGCCCTTTATCAGACATCTCTTGGAGGTCTCATTCAGGACCAATACAGTCCCTGGTTGTTGGAAGGAGGCAGTAGTACTCCCATTCCCAAAAAAAACACAGTTAGGCCCGGAGCGATTAGATAATTTGCGACCTATATCTCTTTTACCCTACTTTGCTAAGATCGCAGAGAAAGTGGTAAATGAACAACTTACAGCTCATATTGGGAAATGTCATCTCCTTCACCCCACTCAATCGGGTTTCCGTAAACACCACTCGATGGAGTCGGCCCTTCTGTTGGCAACTGAGACCATTCTGGAATATGTGGATGTTGGTCAAACGGCCGCCCTGATCCTGTTGGATCTTAGTGTGGCCTTTGACACTGTAGCTCACCACACTCTAGTTCACCGTCTAAAGAAAGGAGGTGTGTCTGGGAGGGCCTTAGATTAGCTTATATCATTTCTAGCTGATCGCAGCTTCCAGGTGAGGCAGGGCGAGTTCTACTCTAGGGTCATGGGATTGCAGCAGGGGGTTCCTCAGGGCTCAATTTTGAGCCCAACTTTGTTTAATCTCTATGTGGCTCCTTTAGCAGAGATCGCTGATGGTTTTGGGATTAAAGTCATCTCATACGCCGATGATACCCAGTTGGTGGTGTCCTTGACACAGGAACAGCAGTCGGCAGGGCCCAATCTGGTAGCGTACCTGCAAGAATTAGCCTCTTGGATGGACAGAAACTGTCTGAAACTTAACGGTGATAAGACAGAAGTACTGGTGGTGGGAAGAGCTCCATCCGTATGGTCCTCTGCTTGGTGGCCACAGAACTTGGGCCCTACCCCTGTGCCATGTGCCCAGGCCAAAAACCTGGGGGTTTGGATGGACCCTCACATATCCTTTGAATATCACACCAGACGGGTCGCAGGAATATGTTTCAGAATCCTTAAAAGTCTCCGAAAAACCTTGGATATACTACCTATTGCTGCTCGGAAGATCCTAGTTCATGCCCTTGTGAACTCTCGTCTCGATTATGGGAATGTCTTATACCTTGGTATCACCAAAAGGTGCATAAAGAGACTCCAATGCGTTCAGAACGCAGCAGCCCACTTGACCCTGATGCGCCCGAGGAGAACTGCCTCTAAACCGGCTCTTGCCTCTCTCCACTGACTACCTATACGAGAACGAGTCTGGTTTAAAGCGTTATGTGTATGTCATCGCATTATCCAGGGGACTTCGCCTGCCTACTTGTTAAACCTCCTTACCCCCTACGTTCCAACCCGCCACCTGAGGTCTGAGGGGAGGGGATTGGTACGCAGCCCGGCTGTGAAGAGAGCTAGGATGGGTGGTCGCTCCTTCCGCTTTTTGGCGGCCCAACTCTGGAACAAACTCCCTGAGAGCCTTCGGCTGGAACCCTCTGAGAGCATGTTTAGGAAGAAGCTGAAAACTCATCTATTCCCGCCTGGATAGGTCTCTGTAATCATCCGAGCGTCAAGCACCGCAGCGCGGGGACACACTGTATAGTGTAACCAGGCGCTTTATAAGCCCGATTAATAATAATAACTCCACCATAGGTGGACAGAAAAGGACTGGAGAGCCACCTCTGAGCACCCAGAGCTAAAGAACGATGGTGGATCCAATCCAGATCTGTGACTGGGGGTGAGTGTCTGAAAAGTTTCAGCACTCCGTCCATCATCTCCTTGTGTTTGCCTACACAACCTATCCCCAAAGGGATCCAGTCTACTACCCAATAGTGAAGAATTTGCCACCTTCTTCCTTGGAAAGACAAACTATTTGAAAGCTGACCTTCAGATATCACAACACCAATGTCCTCAATCTCTAGACACCAGAATCTCCACCACTGTTATAAGTGAACCCCCATACCTTACGGAGCGCATACTCAAAAATAATGCCTGCGGTAGTTCTTTCTCAAAATTCTTACACACTTGATACCCTCAAATAACTTCATTTACCCATTTCCTTCCACTCTCTTCAATGACATCAAAACATCTATACTTCCATTTTGGACTACAATTGTAAATGCTTCATTACAACAGGTCACCCCCATTTTTAAAAAAAACAATGCTGGATACAACAAACCTTAACAATTTTCGCCCTATTTCCAACATTCCAACACTGGCAAAGATTCTTGAAAAATGTGTTCATGTCCAACTATGGAACAACATTGACTAATTCAGTTTCTTTGACAGGCACTATTCTGGTTTCCACTCTGGGCACTTCACTGAATCAGCCCGGACTCATATAGTGGACGATGCTATACAAATGCTAGATCGAAACAAATCAAGCCTACTAATCCTCTTGGACCTCACCTCAGTCTTGTTTAGGCATGATTACCTACTTGATTTAGTAGAGCACAAGATGGGAATATCAGGGTCTGTCTTAAATTAGTTCACATAATTTCTGCAAAACAGAACGCGTAAAGTCAAGGTAAATCAACTCCTTTCTAACACATCTCCGGCCACACTGGTGGTTCCACAAGGCTCCTCTCTTTCATCCACAATCATCAACCTATTAATGAAGACACTATGCTACTGTCATCTAGCATTTACTATTATCTTTATGCTAATGATATCCAACTGTACTTGAAAATCTCATCCCCTGAAGATATAAGACCACTCAATCCTATTCTTCAAAAAACCCAAAACCATCTCCCACGGAATACTGAAAAAACTGAATTCCTCCTAATCGGCCCACCCAATCAGACTCAAACTACTAATGATTGGATGAAGCAACTAACAGCATTCAATTGCACATCACAAATCACTGAGTCAGCAAGATCGCTAGGAATAATACTGGACAAAAAACCTTAATATGCAGGAGCATATTAGTGCCACCACTAAAGGAGTAAACCTCCAAATGAGCATACTACGGAAACTAAAACCTTTCCTCCCTCAAAACAACTTCACGTCTACAGTGCAAGCACTCGTGATTCCCAGACTGCAATATGGAAGCGCTACCGTCTCAGGCCTGCCCAGAGCCACAACAGCCCCATTAAGGGCCTCACTTAACTCTGCGGCAAGACTCATCAAGGTATCAAAAAGGTAGAATCAAATCTCCCCGGCTTGAAATCCCACCATTGGCTCCCTTATGAAGCAAAATCAACTAAAAATTGCATGTATGATGCACAAAGCTCTGCACTTCAACACCCCAAGTTATCTCGCCAATAAGCTTGAGTTGTTGGGAGGCTCTAGATTGTCTAGCAGCATCAGTACCCTACTGCTAAAACCACAGGAAGAAAACCTACAGCACAACTTTATCTGGTACTCCCTACCATCTGAAATAAGACCGACCCCCTCAACTACCTCCTTTAAGAAAAAAGTAAAACTTTTATTTATGAACACATTTCTTGTATAGTTCATCAGAATTCTGCTTCTTGAGATTCAAAAATCGTCCTCTCTTTTCCTGTATGTACATTTACTATGCTTAAGGATTTGTATGTCGTTGCCTCCTTACTTGTAAAGTGCTCTGATACACGCAAGGTTCCCGTTTGCGCTATATAAAACTTTTCAAATAAATAAATAAAATAAATAAATGTTCGTGACATCTAAAGGCCCAGGGCATTTTACTTTCACAATTCGAGTGCCTTAGTTGGGTGTTACTCTACAGGACCGGTGCAGTGTGCACATAAAGGCCTATGTCCACTTCCAGCAGTCTCTGGCCCACATGGTGCGTGCATTTCTTACTGATGGAGGGTTCAAGTGAAGTCCTTACTCTGGCATGCTTCAGTTAAACAGAATTCTGACCAATTGTACTTCACAGATACCCACAGAGAACCAGGAATATCCACTCCAGTATGCACAAGGTGGTTGTAAATAGGGAACGGGTGATGTTGTTTCTTATTGTCGTCCTCATCAGTATTATTAACTAAAGGTACAAACTTATTAGACTAGAGTGTGAAGAACCAGAACCTTTTGGACCTGGCGGCGCAGGGTACGCACTATGTCTTCGGAGTTCACCTGCTTTGTTGCACAGAGACACAGGACACTCTGTCGGTGTTAGAAGATCAGATTTATTTAGCTGCAGCTAGTACAGTTATCCTAGAAGTACATAAAGTAGGTTCTCAGGAGACTGCCACTTCACTCTGTGGCGCATCAGATTAAATACTATACAATACACAATTATTAACGAGATACACTCCCAAAGCATATAAGAAAGAGCCAATAAGGAAAGTTGGAAAACAAAGCCGAACCAATAGGAAAGGTTCGAAAACAGAAATATCAGATGACTCGAAGAGGTCTCTCCTCCAACTGTGTTTGTCACCCCACCCTCAAGCTGATAGATTAACAGATTCATAACTAACTTGCAGGTGGCGAGATATGTTTGTGTGTATTGGAGGACAGTCGTGAAACGAGAGAATGCAAGCAGGAGACAGTGAAGGCCAGTCGATAAGATAAAGTCAGGAAAGAATAGTCTGAGCCAACAGATAGTTGAAACAGGGATTAGAAAAGCCAGACAGGGATTAGTGTACTCGGCTAGTTCTAACCAGAGCTTCGCAAACAGAGGCCGAGGACGTATTTTGACACCAGGCTACAGAAAAAGCAGAATAGACTTTGTTCGCCGTGCTGCCTGAGTGATGGCAACACAAAATGGCGGCAGGTCACAAAATGGCGGGTCGATACGATCGTGATCCAAAATCGAAGTTCCTCAAGTGCAACGTAAAGACTGCAAATAAACAGATCATAAACATTTCAAGAGGAACTATCAGCTGTCCCATCTGCTCTGAATCTAAAAAAGAAACAAGTCCAGCTTTGGAGATCAGCCTTTTACTGTACCTTATGACGTACCCATCGTCTGTACCCCTTTCATGGTGACATAACCTGACAAATGGTGACCATACTTGTTATTTCCAACATACATGCACTGCTGTTAAATGACAAGCCACCAAGTAAACATCTCATCTAACTAAAAACGCAGATATTGCCAGGAAAAAAATAGCTTTTAAGGCGTGCCACAAATTGCTACATAAGCCTTTCTCTATTGTTACAGGTCTGTGCGTGCCCATAGCAGGGGTAACATGATGCCTTCAATATATGTCAGTATCACTTTTCTTAAATGCTGAGGGGCAGATCTACGAGGAAGTGCCGCAGCGCGGCAACGCAAGCCCTTTGGCTGTGCCACGCTGCGGCACTTCTGAAGCACAGGAATGCGCCATATTTACAATGATATGTCGCATTCCTGTGCTTCCCTCTGCTCTGGCGCACAAACTGCAGGCATACACCTGCGCAGGCACCCTTGCACCATGGTGCAAGGATGCCTGCATCATGGGGAGATTGTTTTTGTGCAGGAAGGGGCATCTTCTCGCACAAAAATTATCACTACAGGCATTTTCCCCTTTCAATGCGTGCTGTAGAATGCATTCTCCCCAATGCACCTCGCTACGCCGTAGTCCGGCACAATCTTTGAGCTGCAGAGCGCCACCCAGCACCGTGTGGGCGCAGGCGGTGCTAGTGCTGCGTTCCAGCAGGAAAGCGGCCTCCCGGTTCTCCTTCCGCTGGAAAGCTCAGGTCAGCCCCTGCAGCAGTAGCACCGGCAACGGCAGAAACATTCCGGCAAACAGAGAGTCTGTGGGAGTAGGACCAGCTATGGTGTGTAGGAAAGAGAAGGTTATGAGGAAAGGACAGGACGGCAGAACAGATTATAGAAGCAGAGGGCAGCAAACTAGGGTAAGTGCGCAGGCTGAATGCGAGGCTGTTCCTTCACACAGAGCAGTAAGGGGAGAAAGCCAGGAGTAGGTATAAACCCTCTATAGACCTCAAGAAAGCAGACGCATGACTCCACGGTGAATAGGGGATTAAGATACTGCCTGAGGAGCAGGAGTCTGGCAGCAAGTCTTGCAATTGCCCCAGAACTAGTCAAGAATCCTATCATCACTGAAACTACCTCAATAACACAAAACAGTGACAAAAGCAAAAAGCTGGCTACCCCCCCTAAAGCCTCAGTCCCCACCCCAGTTTCAACTAGGGCAATAGCAGCTGGTTCAAAGGTTAAAATCACCCCCTCCCTCCGATCATATTTCAAGGTTAAACAACACTCCCAAACGAAATAACCGCAACCGAAGGAGAGCAGAGTAAAAAAGGAGGTAAATCAGCAACGACGGAGACTAGCTCAGTGACTGATTTTCCGACTAGTAATAACAGATTTCAGGTTCTTGAAGTGATTGGAATCACAGGGAAGGAGCCCCTTCTGGTGTCCGCAGAGAAAGGTAGGCAACCTCACTCATGGGTCGAGAGTAATGTAGAACGAGCAAGGGACACAGATAGCTTAATTGAATCTCTGATTGCAGAAATGAGAGAGAATTTTGCCACCTCAGAAAAAAATCAACACAGGATTCAGGGAGCCTGCGCAGTATTGGAAACCAAAATCAACTCCATAATGGAACGTATTAGCATAGTGGAATCTACAGTGGAGGAAATGGGTCCGAGGGTGGAGTTGAATAAGGTGGAGATACAGGCCCTGAAAGAAAGTGAAAAGGAACTCAGGGGGAAAATTGAGTCAATGGAATATCAGGACAGACGCAACAATTTAAGAGTCTTAAATGTTCCAGAGGGAGAAGAGGGTGATGACATCGAAGGTTATGTTATTACACTTCTAAAGGAGTTCTTTCCGTGGCTTGAAACAAAGGCTCTGGCTGAGAACATTCAAAGGGTACACAGGGACCCGTTTGATGAAGACAAACCTAGGAAGAACCCGAGGAAGATCCTGATCAACTTTAGAACATATACCTTGAAAGAGAGAATCCTGAGTGAGGCAATAAGAGCTGGTTCCCACACAAAAATTGATTGGACCTTCATAATAAGATCAGACATCGCCAAAGCAACCCTGGATAGGCAGTGGGAGTTAGTGCAATGTATGCAGGAATTGAGATCTATGGGAGCGACAGTACAGATGAGATTCCCAGCATCCCTGAGAATAATGTGGGGCAACCAGATGCACAACTTGAGAGAACCCAAGGAAGTAGAGTCCTTAATAGTCAGAATCAAGGCTCAAAAAGTGTAAAGAATAGCCTACAGAGCCCGAGACTCAAAGCAGCGAGATACATCGCCAAAGAGACAGAGGGAGGTTTCTCCATGGGTGGTTGAGGGACAGGTGGAGGGAAGGGGGAAGGGATCACAATAATAAGAATACGTTCACAGAGGCCGTGGGAGCATACAGGGAAAGAAATCACAAAAAAATGGTCCGACCTGTGCAAAAACAGAAGATATAGTAAAGAACATTATTGCAGGTTATAGGAGTCAACATTCTAACATGGAATGTAAATGGTTTGAGGGTCAGAAGTAGAAAGCACAGAATATTTGAATACCTAAAAAACATAAAGTGCGATATATTATAATTCTTCAAGAAACACACCTCCTAAAAATAGAGTGGGAAGAAATTTTGAAGAGGCAAAGGTGGGTGGATGCCATACATTCACAGATCAGGCTTGCTGTGTCAAGGGAGTGAGTATTGTTTTCAAGAGATCAGCGAATGCAACAATAGAATCATCCAGTTGTGACTCGAAGGGGAGATGGACCGTAGCAAAAGTAGGCCAGAGCAGGGTTAGCTGCGTAATAGCTGGATACTATGGTCCAAATATGGACGACCCTACCGCAATCCAGGCATTGTACACATATCTTTTGGATGCTTCAGCACAAGTTATAATTGGATCAATTTTAATTTGGTCAAAGATCCCAGGAAAGATAGGCTACCACTCAGGAACATCGTAATCCTGCCTAGAATGAGGAGTTGCTTAAAGTTCCATTTAGAAGACTTAGGCTTGATAGATATCTGACGAGAAAAGGGAGTAGAGTCTCAGAAGCTTACATTCAAGAATAAAAAACTGGGTCACTCGTAAAGAATTGATTACTTTCTAGTAAGACTTTATGTAGCAAAGTGAAGAGGGTAGAACATCTCCCAGCACATCTTTCCGACCATTCAGCAGTACAGATGGAGGTGTGCCTGCAGAAGACGCAAGATATTCCTAAATGGACATTGGACAGTACTCTGCTTCTAGACCCCGAGATAGTCGAAAATTTGAGAGTTGAAACAAAGTCCTTTTTTACAGTAAATACAAATGAGACAGCAGGGCAGGTGTGGTGGGATGCATATAAGATGGAATTTAACCAGCATAGGAGCCTACAGGCATAAGAAATTTAAGAACAGGATTAGTGAGTTAGAAAGGGGAAATCTAGACTTAGAAGAGAGAATGGATGAGGAGAATATTGCACATAAAAAAGAAAAGCTAGCAGTGGGAAGGAACAAGCTAAAGGATGAGCTCACTGGCTTTCTAGAAGCTAAAACTAAAGACAAGTGGGAGCCCAGTAAACTAGCCCACTATCACTACGTTGAGGGTTGTGGCAAAATCTTAGCTTGGAAAACTAAGACAGAACAAAGCCGTAATAAGATCTTAAGCATACAGGAGGAAAATCAAGTGTATCCAAGTACGGAAGAAGCAGAGATTAGGAGGGCGTTTAGTAGCTTCTTCGAGAACTTGTATACTGAGGACATAATGGCCGACATGCAGCAGATAGAAGACTAACTCAAGATTTGGATAAAGCAGGCACTACCAGATACTCAGACGGCCAAGCTCAATGCCAAAGTAACAGAAGAAGAAGTCATGGGGGTAGAAAAAGAGCTAAAAAAAGCAAAAGCAGCAGGCCCAGACACGTTGCCCAATTAGCTTTTGTTGCAGGGATTCTGCACATATACAGAACTATGCGCAGGAAACCAGGACCTCGTGTATAGTGGTGTACCAACAACCCACCTTAGTGCCTAGAACCCCAATCCGACTAGCTATAGTGTCTCATTTGTTCTCCGTACTACAGCAAAGCTACCAATGATTAGACATCCTAGAACATGTACCTCAGACTCTCTCTGGAATCGCAGGAGCAAGAACACTCTTTCGCTCACTCGCTCATACTTGTCCACAACATGAGTAATCAGAGACACAGTATAGTTTAAAATGTTTATTTTAACTAACGTGCTCTATAATGCAGTATACGAGCCAATACTAGCAGCAAAATGCATAAACACAAGATAGTAAGCATTGTTACAATTCCATAGAATATAAACGGGGTTATCATTCTATAAAGATAGTGGAAAAAGGACTACCGTGCCTTGCCACCATCCCCGGGCTAGGAACAAGTTTTTTATAGACATAGAAGACCTCTAGGCTTTGTCAGGGGGGACACCATACCTCCAGGTTTAGATGCAAAGGTTTTCATCTCCATTCAAGCACAGCTCTTCTCTCTAGCAAGGGTTTTCTCCAAATATCTAACATGCATGCAATGCCATATTAAAGGCACTCGATTTTCAGTAGTACAGCTGTGTTGGTATTTAGTCTAACATGCGGGGACTGACCAAAGCAGATTAACAAGGGACATTGTTTTTCGACCTTGAACATGATGTGCAGACGAAACCAACAGAGTACAGCAAGAAACGTGAAAGGTAGATGGTTCTCATGTGAATGAGCACAAGCAGAGGATCTGCGAAAACAAAGTCATGTAGAAATGTGTGCAGAAGCGGCAACATGGCAGCCAAGCGTGTACTAACATATGTTAACTTAGCAATGTCCGCAGTGAATCCCGTATCCTCACTACACCCTCCGCTGGTAAGTCTATTGGATGTAGTCGTAGGACCAACACAGAGTTCAAAAAGTGTGAGCAGAGTTAAAGAGCATCTATAGTTTATTGAATTTGGAGTGAAAAAAGAGAGAGAAAACAAAAAGGGAAGAAAAGAAAAAAAAACGGGCTTTTTAAATGGGTGGCAAACAAAAAAATGATTTTGCCAAAACAAAAAAGATATGCACAGATGTGCACCAGCCATGTTAATCCATCAGAGTGTATGAGCAGTAAACTGCCACGGCCTCCAATAGGAAATCATTGTCATCAGTAGAAAAAAGAGATGCCATCCAATTTAGCAAGCAGAACAAGCAAGCACAATTCGGAGCTTCCAGGACCACTGCAGGACAAATTGTGTGATTTTCAATGTAGCTACGTTGTAGGAGATCCTACCCAGCTTCACAGATATCCCATTGTGCCAACACTTCAATTGCAGCCGCATATGCCATAAAACCAACTCCGGAGCATTCTTGCTCATGGGCCACTAAGGGTCTCATCAACAGGTCATAATCCGAGTCGGGAGATGATATATTGGAAAGGCAGAGATCCAATCCCCATTGAAAGGAGCATTCCAAGCATGAGAAGACGGGTTGCATGCAAGTGTAGTACGCAAAGCTGAAAGACAGTCCATACACCACGCTGAGTGTTGCCAGTGGCAGTGTACCATAGCATTCAAGCACACGGTGACGGAGCATTCGTAGCCAATCTGGGTCGTGTAGAACCACAAGAGGCGCAGCCATTGCGTAGCAGGCAAATCAATAGAAGGACACGAGCGGCTATGGTAACCAACAGAGGTAAGCATGCAAAGACGCTGGAAAAAATAGAATGAATAAAGGATGGTATCCCACCAAATATAGTCTGAAAAGAGGTCACAAGGCCAGAGCTAACAACTTTAAAAAAAATTACCAGGCCGTGTGTATCAGACGCATCAATCAATTCACCGAAATGTAGTGGGAGGTTTGTATTTAGAAGGGCCTGGATTTCAGAATTGGTGCTCGCTATCTGCAGGACAAATGTCTCGTGCGCAGAAGTGAACGGGACCTCCTCCTGGAATGATAGCACTTTTATTCTGCTCAACTTATTGAAGTCCGTTTTCAAAGTTGGGATGCAAGGCCAAATCGAGGTATTGAGATTCCCCTGTGGGGGTGGGAAAAGCACATTTTTACAGCAAACTACGCGCTGTGAAACTGTTACAATGTACGGTATGCCAGTCAGCAAACTGCAACATTCTTTGTTATTTAAAAGAAGATCGCTACCATTCGCAAGGAGGGTAAAAGTTTTTTTTTTTTGTAGCTGGTACTTGTATACCTTTTTAAACACATGCAAGATTCGGGGCAGTAACACTACAAGTCCCGTGTAACTGTATGTCTTTGCAGACAATGGTATGACCTATTGCAGAATCACAAGATTCCCCTGTAAGATATACTTCCTTGTCATCTCGCAGATATCTGTATGTGAAAGGCAAGGACCACACTTCATGCAGGAAAGCGCTGCCCAGGGGTTCATAGCGACCTATTGGGTAATGCTTCATGCAGGAGCTACATTTAAGCAAAGAGAATGGTAAAGAGATAACCCTGTGGATGAACCAGACAGCAGAGTTAGTTTCAGCCACGGAGAATGGTAAAGGGTCTATCTTTTCAATATGTAAAAGAGTGTACGTTGTATCTTTCATGGACATAAACTGTTGTTTGTCAGTCAAATTAAAAGGCAAAAGCAAAGCAGATGTGTTTAAATATTCCTATGGTACTTTACCCATTTTCAGAGTTTGTAAAGTCCATGCAAACTACATTACTGAATGCAATTGATTTTTACCATGATACAACACAGACACATCATCTTGAACAATATCAACAACAGATGAAACAATAATATCTAAGGTGTAAAATGCGGGAAGACAGTGTGTTAATACTATTGTCAACAACAGCAAGTACCTTTTCTAGATTTTCATGATCTAGTTCCCTTAAACGAGATGCAGCTTCAATTTGAGAAAGCTTACCTATTTCATTGTAAGCAGTGTAAATAAATCTTTTTGTTCTAGGACCAGGAGGTCCCTTGATAAAGTCGGCCAAATCAATGTTATTGGATAACAACGATAAATGTTGTTTCACAGACGATAGGGATGAGTGCTGTAACCAATTTTGACACAATTTACCCACAGAATACGTGGTAACCGAATGTGCATTTGCAAAACGTGGATCTAGTCTATCCTGCTTGTAACAAGGCAGTGTGTTATGGAAACGTAATTGTCAGGCATCAGAAGTCATCTGCCAAACCAACCATCCCATTGGGTCTAAACTTGAGAAATTAACTGTTATATTCTGAAATAAAGATTGCAATTCCTCAATGGAATAATCTGTATGCATGCTCCAGTTATGATATGTAGCCAAAGTAGGAATGGTAGGGACATTCATCTGTTTTGTAGTGGCCAAACAAAAACAGGTAGTTTGATAAATAGAATCCTTTAAAAACAGAATTTGTGTTGGGATAAGGCATGCGTGATGTAAAGCTTCACTGCCACAAACCTGCCAGGATCTAGAACCCGAAATAGATTTTAAATCAACTGCGGCCTTCCAATTTTCATAGCCGCCAACTGACAATTTATGAATAAACTAATTGGAATATAATAATTTCGGGTGAGTCAACACTACTTTGGGAGTAGATGAAATGTTTAATTTAAAATAATAGGACTCCGGGTTGGACCTATCAAAATCTACAAAATATGTACTTTTCTGTAGAAGGTTTTGGAGCTGCCTTCAAATGGAGTTGGGCAATGTTCCCATTGTGTGTAATGAAAAACATTCCTAAATGTATTATCTTTATGCAGGTAATGGTGTCCTAAATGCTGGAAACAATATAAATCGGCATAATTAGCATTATTTAAATACAAATCTTCAGCATCAAAGGCAGCTTAATACTTTAAATCTGAAAAAAAAGATTGTACTGCTTGCACATCCCAATCATCTGAACGTATGTTCTGTTTCACTATATCACCCATTGACACACAAAGTACATTTGGTACATTAATAATTTCTGTTGGACCATGAATTTGGAAATCCACAGCATCCCAGACTATGCCATCAGCGACTGGAAAGGCGGAGATGTTAACAAAAGTCTGGTTTCTTTTCTTGATGTGAGAAGACGTGTGCGGAACCAAAGTTCCATCAACCAGTTTTACAGGAGAGCATTCTGGTAGGTAGTGAGCATTGATAAGAAGGAAAAAAAATGGTCACAAACCAAATGGACATGAACAGGAAAATCAGGATCAGCACTAACCAGATGTATTTCCAAGGAGGGACCAAATATTTCTGTTTAAACCAGGAGACAAATATACTGAATTTCGTAGGGCCAAATGATGAGATGGAAGTCAAGTCAAAAGAAAAACGTGACTGTGTAAGTGCAGTTGTTTGCATTCCAGGCAAAGACTCGCTTGTGGGATAAGCATATTCAGTTTCCTCATTACAGGGGGAAACTGGCATGATTAGCAAGGGATCGTTTTGCACGCTGCTAGATGCGCCAATCACAGGATTCCTTGAAATTGCTGGACATGATGCAGCAGATGTTATACTATTCAGAATCGGCCAGATTTTGTAGCTTGACATTGTCCACTGAGATGTATCTGTTGTCTATGCGACCAGGAAGTGGTGGTAAAATGAATGTACGAGTATCCTTCACGCCAAGCACTGGAACCGGTGCACGATAAGAGGGGCCAAATTCTTTTTTGTTCTCCACCTTCTCTCGGACCAGATCTCCACCTTTGGGTAGCTAGCCAACTACCGGAATCTGTAGTGCAGCATCAGTGGCAGAGGGTAAATGTTCTTTTGCAAGGTCTCTTGTAAGTCCTGTAACATATTAGAATGATTATCTACATCAAAGGTTGCAGCTGCGGCCGCCATGTCTAGACCCTCAAGGTCCAGAACAAACATTTTTATGCCAAAGAGCATTTCGTATGGGGTCCGCCCACCCAGAGATCTTCCAGGGAGATTATTTAGTGCACGTTGCACGCTATACTAGTGGGCTAGCAAGTTCCTGCCAGTACCTAAGAGCTGTCAAGGATTGCTTCAAGTCACAGTTCATTTGCACCAAAACTGAATTGCCCTAAGGCCTGTATGGAGACGAAAATTTCACCAGCACCCCCAAAGACTTAATCGCATCCTTGTAAGCCTTAGAGGCGAACGCTGGATCTTGGTCAAAATGGAAGGTGCCAGATGCAAAAATTCCCACAAAGACACGCAAATCCCTGTTGGCATTTCGAGTGTCAGCACTGCGTTGTGGCCAAACCCAAATGAAACGTGTGCACGAATCAACTGCAACTAAGATGTATTTATAAGCAGTATCTGAAGAAAATGGACCGCAGTGATCAAGATATACACAGCCAAAAGGTCTACTAGAAATGCACAGCTGTGTTTGTGGTGGACGTGTAACTGTAGAAGGTTTAATCTGCTGACAAATGTCACAAGATAGTGCATAATTACTTGTCGGTTTATATAAACCACACCACCAGTAACGTTGTTGCAAAATAGAAACCGTCGCAGACACACCAGCATGAGCCGAAGCCTTGCCCTCATGTGCGGCTGTTATCTGAGAAAGTCTGCGGTCCGCGTTGGGAATCAACCTGTCACCAACGTTATTTATTCTTACGTAAGGAACTTGGTCGGGACTTAAATGATAAGAGTACTTTGAAGGGAACCCTTGAGGGTAATTTCCACCCTTCTCAGTAGCAACAATAGCTGCCAAGATTTCATTACCAATCTGAGTCATGGATCTTATAACGGCTGCAACTGAACACGTGGCTACTGCTAATTTGGCTGCTTCATCAGCCAAACTGTTACCGATAGCGTGTGCTTCCACACGTTGGTGGCCAAGAGTGTGAATCACCTGTGTGAGCGGCAGACGTTCTTTAAGATTTGCCACTCGAACCCAAAACATCTTATGTTAAATTGCGTTGCTTTTGAAATCACGATAGTCATTCTGAGAACAAAAGAACAAGTTGTCTTTAAAAGACTGAACACAGTAATAAGAATCAATCACAATTAGAGTAGTCACATTAGGATCTGCAAACACGAGAGCAAGCACCAAGGCGCGCAGCTCAGCTAATTGGGTGCTACAGTCACCTGCATATGAACAACAGCAGACTTGAACTCACCGTTCACCATGGAACCTGCCACTATAGAACAGGCTGCCGAATAAGCATGCTTAGATCCATAACCGGTTGCGCCAAACCATCGGTGTAAATGATACAATCGCATTCTTTAAGCGGGCGCATAGACAGAGGAGGAGGATGAACAAATTCATACTGCAAGAACTCCTGTGTCTGAAGAAAGGAGTCAAAGATAAAGGAGACATCCGGAGATGTCAAAGAAGTAGCCCATTGTATCCAACGGGGATGCAAGGCCTTAGAGTTTGGTACACTTGCCTTTGTTACTGCCTCAAGTGCAGGGTATGGCATTACCACCAAAATGCGTTTCCCCTGTGCCAGTGCGCGTTCCTTCAAGATCGCCATCAGCACAGCCGTCAAGACTTTCTCAACCCTGGAAAACCGCAACTCGGCAGAAGTGTATAAATGTGATTTGTAAGCAATAGGTACTGTGTCACCGTCATTAAACGTCAAGTAAGTGAAACCCACTGCACCTGGCACGATTCTTATCACCAGATTTGTGTGGTTATCACGTGTTAACAAGTATGTAGATTCAAGAAGATCAGACTGTAAAGATTGCAGGATAGATGAATGTTATGGAAGCCAGTGGCGTAGCTAGCGGGGGGCGGGGGGGCGGTCCGCCCCAGGCGGCACTATTTTGGGGGCGAACAAATGTATTCAGATAAGGCTCGGATTGCTTTCGTGGACGTTCGGGGACGGGCAGAGAAGGAATAGGACTCAGGCAATGTCAGGCAATGTCCTCTTCTTTTTTGTGCTGGCAGCTCTCCCCCCCCTCTCTTCCTATTATTCCCTCCTTCTGTCTTGCTCCTCACTTACTGAAAACCGTAACTTCAAGAAACGGTTCACAACCTCTTTCCTTCTTTCATTTTGTTCCTTCCCTGTGAAATGGATCCAAATTGAAAAACACTCTTGCGGGAAATTCCAAAGTGCAGCGGAATGTAGAGAAATAGAAGGTTTTATGAAAAATAAATACATAATTAAATAAAGCAAGATAGAGTGATTGCAAAGTGGCCAGATTGGTTTTGTTCACATCCAAACACATGAGCCTCACTTTACAGACTTTGCAGTCAAGCGCTACTTTTGTTTTCTCGTCTTTTTTTGAGCAGCATTGTTGTCCCCAGGTGAGGAAGTGCACCATTCCTGGAGGTACTGCAATACCTGGTTGATGGGTGGATTGGAAAACAAAATGCGTACCATGGCTCTGTTTATGGATGTGGTCTTTTTAAACCACACTGCTTACTTAAGGATATAAGCAATGGACATTGAAACGGTCCCCTTCAGGGCCCTGTAGTCATGTCCTTAACTTTTCAGGTAAAACCACTCGCTGATTTCTGAATAGTGAGTGAGAGATCGTTAAGGTAACCATGTTGTTTCTGCTTACATTTCACATGCTTTTCTTAATCTTGCATTCCCTATGAGTGTTTGCTTTTACTTTTTTTTTTTAGGCAGCATATTACTCTTATCATGTGCATAATTTTAATTAAGCCACATCCAAGTGTTTATAGCGGGAACAATTATGTTGTAGCTGAAGGCAGTGCGAGTTTCTCTCAGTGGGGCAGTATGGTGTTCAGTGGGGGAGAGGATGTGGCACTATGGCCAGAGCTGTCGAATTTGGAACTGGGGAACTGGGTTCAGCCTTCATAACCAGTCCACCAGACCACTCTACTGAGGGAGCATATTCCCATGCTAGACCTTACAAGGCCCCACTAGACCTTAGAAGGCTTGATGTCTTAGCGCAAGCAGGTGTACCCTAATGGTTTCAATTGTGAGTTAACCTTGAAGGCTTGTCCACCACAATCCATACTGAAGTTCATCTCCAGTCCTGCGGGCAGGCCTATGAAGCAGCACACCCTAGAGCAACAGTGATCCATTCACTGTGACTCTGTCACTGAGGTTACATGAACCTTGAGCAGATTAGGGCGGTGCGAACGGTGTGACCGCACTGGGTACCTATTTCGGTGGGTGCGTAGTGTTTGCAAGTATATTATGGTTTAAAAAAACTTGCTGCCTCCTTCCTGGCCTCCAGCAATTTTCAGAAACAATAAAAATGACATGATAACTTCGGTGATTAATGTTCATCCTAGAGAGAGATCCGAGTTGTGTCTCTAGTGGAAGGGTTGACTCCTGGAAAGGTAGCACAGAGGGTTAATATGCCTGCTGCAAAGAACATGTACCATGCAGATCACAAAGGGCACTGCTTTAATGGGGGGACCATGATGAATGGTCATTTAATGTCAGCTATAGATGATGGATCCGTGAACAGGGTCATGTATGTGCATGTTTGCATTGTGCTGAGGGGATTACCAGGTAATTGTTCACGCAGCTCTCTGATGGATGTCACATGCGGTTTTTCTGAGTCCCCAGATAGATCATGCAGTCTGTGTGTTCTCTTTTGTACTGCCAGTCACTGCCCCTCACCGGTGTATTCAACTGTGTAGCCTTGGACCGTGTCATTTATGTGCATGTAACTTGCTTGATCGAGGTAAGTTTTAGCGGCGATACTACGTGTCTCTCGGTCCTCTTTCAAGTGCTTGCCGTCCTTTTCCCCCAGCAACCCGCCCAACCCCCGGGGCGGCAATTTGAGGGATAGCCCCGGGCGTCACAAGCTCTAGCTACGCCTCTGATGGAAGCCAGCAGGCTTTAGAAAATGTTGGTTGTCTCAAAGCATAAAGAGGCTTGACACGCTGGGCATCCTCGGGAATGTAAATACGACCGAAGTTCAAAAATTCCAGCAATGATTGAAGTTTTTTCAGGGTTGTCGGAGGTCGCAAACGTGTGCATTTCTCCAGGAAGTGAGGGGCCAAGCCTCTACCTTCATTATTGAGCTCATAGCCCAAAAACAACACTGTGTACTCTGCAATGTGTGATTTTGCAAAGTTGAATTTGTAACCGTAGTCCCCAAATAAAATAATGATGCGGTCAACTCGGCACAGATGCGGCCATAATTCCTCGCCCTTGAGATAAATATCATCAACGTACGAGTACGCATCTGGGTCTATGCCGTCTAGCAAAGAGAAAACACGGGCGGTGAAAACACCAGGGCTGTTCTTGTAGCCCATAGCTAGTCACCTAAATTGTTTTTGTTTTCCGCTGGCTGTGAATGCGGTCCATTGACTGCATGCCGGAGACAGGTTGTGACTGAAAAATCTATTGGAAATGTCAAGTGTAGTTTTATATTTTTACGAACAAGACTGTCTATAAGAGCAGAACTGTCGGTATTTTGTACAGCAAAAGTGCGACAGTGAGAGTTCAAATGCCAGTAATCCAAAACTATGCAGTACAACCCATCGGGTTTTGTAACGGTAAAAAGAGGGTTATTCATTGGTAACACACATGTCTCAATCACTTCTTGATACTCTAATTGTGTGAGAATCTCAAAAACAGACCCTTCGCTTCGCGCCAGAGGGGATATTGGGGTTGAGGCTGTGGCATTGACCGCAATGGTATATCATGGGGTGGAGAATCTTTGTCCCAGCCCACATGAGTACGGTACAGAGCCGTTGCAAGCACCAAAGTCCACTCCTCTGCAAAAGCCTCTGCATGCTCCTTGGAGACGTCATTTGAAAAACTCGGAAGTATCATCTCCCCCCCTTTCGGAGCTGCAAGTAAAAAGGTGGGGCCAATCTGTCTCTGCTAATAAAATGTCGTAAGAAGAGGATCAGATTTTCCCCAAAAAATCTCTTTCATGACACGCTGTACGTCACCTTCAATTAAAAGAACTATGTCATATAGTCTATCAGGGGAGCCACTCGAGTGTCAGCGGTTTCAACTGTAATGAAAGTTTTAGTTGCTTTCGCCTCCTGAAATGGACGTAGTGCTTGCCGCACTATGGTAACAACCGCTGCGCTGTCGAGCAGAGTCACTGCCCATGTTAAATTCAGGAGCCAGGTTTTCACCGTCTGTGGCATATCTCGCTGTTAAAGCTGCAACTTTCTTTTTCTGAAACTGAGGGTGCTGACAAGGAAAATTGTCTTGTTTCCCTTTCCATCAGTCTGACAAGGCTGCTCACGTCCTTGTGGTACACCTCGACCTCTGCCGTGATCCTGGCGTTCCCCTCCACTGGCTGGAAAGCCTGATGTTTCCTGCATAGAACGAGGAGAACGCTGATCAGGAACCTGAAACCTATCAAGAGACCTAATTCTCACGTGGTCGCGCAAATCATAAGTGCACTCAGAAGACACGGGTCTCGGCGACGCAGCATGTGACCCCTGTTTCTGTTGTTGCTTTCCCTGTTTCTTTGTTTTCCAATTCTTGAGACTGGACGCTTGTCTTTCTCAGACTGAGACTTCTGATGTGTTTGCTGTTGAGCCTGAGTTTTAGCGAAAGGCTTAACACCAAAACTATTGCAGTCAATGGTCTTATAAGCCTGGGCAATAATCTTCAGCAATTCGCGTGGCCTGTCCTGTTCCGGGACAAGAGTCAAAGCATTAGCTACGTGAAAGTTAACTGCATCTCCCTTGACATTTGCAAGGATTAGATCAGCAACTACGTTGAACACCCCGACCATCCTCATCTCCAATTCAACAGCCACTTCTGGGCCGTGCTCATCTTGAACACGCTTAATCATGGAGGGGAGTGCGGTCATTGAGGGAGTGCCAAAACACTTCGCATACACTGCCGCGAACACCTTACCTCAATTGTTACAATTGGTTAACTCGGGAATTAAGCCTTTCTGCAAACTAATAGTCAAAATCCTGTGCTTTTCCACAGGAGAGGTAATCGGAAATCCTGGCTCTAGCTGGTCAAATTTTTCAGCCAGCCAATAAGGTAAATCATCCTTATTCTGAGGTGGCTAGCCCATTACCGACTTAACCATGACAGGACTGATAGTCACACCGCCAGGTCCAGCTGGTTGCGCAGCAACTCCAGGTGGACCCACCTGAATGTTGCGTGAGACATATTTTCTATAACAGCCCTATGCACCCGTATTAAGGAGGTGTGCAACACGCGGAGCACTGCTACAGGAACTGTCAGATGCCGTGGATGTGGCGTGTACCCAGCCAAAATGGGCCAATTGGCCCCATCAATTGATAAAGGGCCTAAACGGATTGGAGTGACTGGGTGGGGGAGGGAGCCATGAAACCAAACGTGGTGTTGCCATGCCGATAACGGAACGGAGTTTTATAAGGCCGATATAGATTAGGAAGGGCCGAAGGAGTGTATACATTGAACAAATTATCGGTTCCATCCACTGCCGGAAAGGTGACCCAAGAATAAAACACCTCAAAGTGGTAAGCCGGATCAGCTCCAACCACAAAGTTAAGGGCAACACCCGCGTCTGGCACTCAATAATCGGTCAGATGACGACGGAGCGCAGCGTGGGTTTGTCCCGGAATTTCAACTTCAGCCATTAAGACAAAGAACGTATAACAACCTAATGCGTGGCAGTGCAATAAAGGGTTAACAATGAACAGTAAACACCTTTTAATAATATCAAGCTTGAAAAAACGTATAAAAACACCAATATAGGAGGTTACACCATCACAGCTGTTTCCGGAAACAGAAGTGAGGGGATTGTGGACAAGCACAAGCACTACTTAAGCGTCTCGGAGATAAGAACAAGACTAAACGTTGGGCGCCATGTTGCAGGGATTCTGCACATATACATGGGATCATTGGAAGAAGCGACAATATGCATCTTATTAAAACCAGGGAAGGACTCAAAACGATGTGAGTCTTAAAGGCCACTGTCTTTTTTGAACAGCGAATACAAAATATACACCCAAATACTGGCAAGAAGACTAGGCCAGGTAGTCTGCACCTTGATACATGAGGATCAAAAAGGGTTCATAAGGGGCAGACAGATACAGGAATTAACACACAAACTGGTGGGAGCAATAGATGTGGCTACTAAGGAAAGATCCCCCTTATCTATAATCACATTCAATGCTGCAAAAGCGTTCAATAAGGTCAGCTGGGTCTATCTGCACAAAGTACTAGAAAAACACAATCTGGGAAGCAGCTTTATAGGGGCAGTAAAGACTTTTTACAAAAACCCCACAGCACGTATATTAGTAAACGGCGCCCTCACACATAAGATAAATATTGGGAGGGGAACAAGACAGGGGTGCCCCCTCTCCCCACTACTGTTTGAACTGTACATAGAGCCTTTAGCAAATGCATTGCGGCATACCCAGAGGATAACCCCCTTTAGGTATAAAGCATGGGTCAAGAAGGTCACACGCAATGCAGATGACCTAATGATATTTACGGATGACATAGCAGGCACACTTCCAAGAACAATAGAGGCGCTCAAATTATTTGGGAAATTATCAGGTTATCAGATAAATCAACAGAAAACTGAAGTCATGCAGTTGAACACCCAGAGTAACATCCCAATGGTAAAACAGCAGATAAGGTACCTGGGGATCCAGGTAGCGGGGGAGATCGGAAAAGTAGCTCAAGTAAATTTTAATAGAGTTCTAGCAGAATCCAAGAAACTCTTAAATGCATGGAAAAGCTTACCGCTCTAAACTAATAAAGATGATGCTACTCCCTAAATTCACATACATTTTTAACAGCATACCCCTAGAATTTAGGAGAGAGCAGTTCAACAAGATACAGGGAGACATTAACAGTTTCATCAGGGCCTCAAGAGGAGTTAGAATAGCCTGGAAAAAGATCAGGAGGAGGAAGGAGCACGGAGGGATTGCTAGCCAGGACCTGTATCAGTATTATGGGGCTTTTCACTTTAAGAACATCAGAGTGCTATTTAAAGAACAACAACTATACCCACCCTACCTGCAAGCCATGACAACCTTGGAAGGAAGCCATTTCCTATACAAATTTGATAATCCAAAATGTTTAGAAAAAGTTAAACTAAAGATACTAGAATCAGCCGCCAAACTATGGTACCGTGCCAGACGTCTATGGAAAGTCCCGTACTACAGTGACAATGCCCCAATCTGGGACTCAGAAGGAATGCCAGAATGCTTAGGAGACACGCTATCAACTCCACTGAGAATAGGGCGAGTAGTAAAGTGGGGTCAGATTATAACAGAAAAATCACTAGTCGGATGGGACCAACTGTCGTTGCTGACCAATGGGACACTTTCTAAATTTAAATTTTACCAGCTATCGAGTTGGATAAAGTCTCTAGGGAAAGATGGTACAGCAAATTTAGAACTAGAGACAAAAATCCAAGGGGAAGTAATGAAGAAAGAAGTAGCACAGTGGTACTGGTCTTTCATATCAGCAGGAGAGGAAGAGTTCAGCTTACCCACAGAGATTTGGGGGAAAGACCCGAAGACACTGGACGCCCCAAACCTATGGCAAGTATCAATGTCTACATGCTGGTACATAGTCAAATCTGCTCCCCTCAAAAGGAATCATTTATTCACAATACATAGAGCGTATTGGACACCGAAGAAGCTGCCCAAGCTGACAAGGGGCGGGGTGAAAAAGTGTCCCAAATGTGGCGAGGAGAGAGTGGATGATGTCTATATGTTCTGGAGCTGCCCTAAACTACAAGTTTTTTGGGAAGATGTGGGTAAGATCGTCTCAGAAGTACTTCAGCAGAGGTAAGCCTTGGGTTAGTCATGTTTGGGATGAGGAGCATTAATGTTAACGATAAAAGGGAAGGACTAAGTCTAAGCAAAAAACAGAATAGTTTACTCTTCCTTTTGATATTACTAGCAAGGTGGGAAATATGCATTAAATGGATTTACCATAACCCGCCAACATTAGCGGGATGGATGGGATCAGTTATCAGGACAAATAAACTTGACCGGGCAGGCAAATGAAGTAAAAGGCAAGAATTTTGCGATATGTGGGAAAGTTATAGAGGTAGTCACACCGCTGAAACATAGTGATGTGAAACATGGTCCAATGATTAAGTAAAACAGCAATTTGAGTAATTTGGGAACTGCTGGCGCAGATATCACTCCCACAAAAGGAAGAGTGGGAAGAGGTGCGGAAGAGGGGCCAATGAGGTCGTCGGGATACCCACATGCACCACATCCTCTGATGGAGGGTGTATGCCGGGGAGAGGACCTGGGCGGTACAGGATGGAATTTGTGGCCCCTTTACCGCGGAAAATCCTGCTTTCTCAACTCATCCTGTTGTATTGCACAATGCGGACTAAAAAAAAAAACGAATTAATGATGCATATATAGTCAAGTTCTTTTACAGAAGTGACCGTTTAGAAAACACATTTGTTATGGAAATACACAAACATGATAAAATGCAAACCTTATTTTTACTGCTTGAGTAGAAACCATTGACAGTTGCTAAGACGTATCAAAAGGGAGCACTAGAATGGGTCTCTGCTTTGGCCCGGGGGGAACTGGTGAGTGTGCTACCCCATTTGTAAACAAAAGGGAACAGTAGAGTGGGTCCTGCTTCAGCCCTGGGGGGACTGGTGAGTGTGCGTTGCAATTGGGGCGTTGGTTTCCCACAAGGCAAGCAGAGGTGCTGACACGCTTAAGTTCCACCAAAGCAGATGAAAACAGTACTTGGGCCACGGGACACTGGTAATTGAAATACACTTGAGGGACAACAGGAAATAGTATGCTACAGTCATTAGAAATGGAGGTAAAGCAAGTGGCATGCAAAGGAACCAATGAAAAGCAAGGGCAGGATGTAAGCCGCTTTTAAGGTTTATATTGAATACGATAGATTTCACAAGCACAGTGCAAGCGCTGTGAGGGTGAAACCTAAACAATAGTAAGTCAGAACCTCTGCTACATCATGGGCAATCTGAAATACGCTTAGGTCCTGGTCAACTGTGAACAGTGACTTCTGATTAGCACTTGATTTTTCTTGGTGCTTTTTGCCTTACAACTTTAAAAATTCATATTTTAGGCCCCCTTTTTCATTTAAAATGTTTTAGTGCAATTTGTTCTTATTACATCTTTCTTAATTTTTAGAAGTTGGTTGTGGGATTATTATTGAGTTGTATTTTGACTGATTTAGTGGTGATAAATACTTGACACATTTCATTAAGTAAAGCCTGTTTGCTCTGTGCCAGCGTTTGAGCCCAGGTGGAAATAATTAAAAATGTGTGTTTGCCCTTACAGAATTTTTGGCCTCGTTACTTGGGTAGAACGCACATCCTCTCCAGCTCATAACCCATTTTCTGGCATTAGGTTTGTATCTTTCTCTTTGCCAGTTAAAACTAGAAGCATGTAAAGTTGTGGAATTTCACTTCCACATAGCTTCTCACATTTTGTTTTGGACATCACAAACTTCATGAATCTTCATAAAGATTGCAGAGTTATTTTTTGTTCTAAAAGCCTTTAGGTGCCCACCAAATTCATGATTGATGGTTGCTTGTGACGTTTAAAGATGTCTAAAAAGGCAAAGAGTGCTGACATTTTGTTTACTAACTATAAGGTCCTGCTAATTAATATAACCGTGGACAGCACTTCTTGTAAATGTTCTACTGCGTTTTGTGGAGAGATCTTACTTTCTGGGCTTAGTACAGATATATGCAGGTCAACAATTTTAATTGATCTATGTAACAATTCTGAGTTATACACCTCCTTAAAAAATACATTTAAAGGGGTTGTAATTCAATGGGCTAA
Organism: Triturus cristatus; assembly: GCF_964204655.1. NCBI lineage: Eukaryota > Metazoa > Chordata > Amphibia > Caudata > Salamandridae > Triturus > Triturus cristatus. Next base: position 255,002,557 of record NC_140593.1, on the reverse strand, counting down.
AACCACTACATATCTCTGGTATGTGTCCGTCAGGACCCGAGGCTTTGCCAATTTTTAAGATATTGTCAATTATTTTACGAAATTATTACCTCTTATTAGGTATACTCAAGCCAGCTTGCTTTGCTATGTTTATTTCAGGGATCTTCAGACCTGGTGTTCATAGTTCATAGAGGGCAACTGTTGGCATAGTTAAGAGAAGTAGTCCAGTATTGCAGTTTGTATTGCCTTAATTGATTGATGACTTGTTTCTTCCTACCTTATTATATGAATGCTATGCTTAACTTCTTTGGTTTTTATCAGTTGTGCTAGCAACTTCCATTAGCATCTCACACTCAATAATTATATGTTTTCCTTGTGAGAAACTACTTTACGTTCTGTTTAATTTCTTGGTGAATGTGCTACAGCCTTTGCTATTCTGCTTTTCTTCTGGAAGGTTATTTTAGCTTTGTACTTTTCTGCAACTTGCTAATCCTTGCACCGAGAAGTCATTTTTTTTCTATTTTGCGACTGGTTTAGTAGAATATTCAGGATAAGTATTCATGCTCTAGTATTTAAATGAGCATCCAATTACAAATTGTTCTGCGTATTTTCATCAGGAAACAAAATATTCTGAAAGTTTCTCCTCTATATATGCCAGTAAATAAAGCTTGACTCAATGAAGTGTAAGCTTAGTTCAGTGTCCTGTATCATCCTTACCCCTCTATAGTAACATTCAAAGCTTTATTCTTTTTAATTAATGATGTGAAATATGCTTCGTTCTAGAATCATATGCGACTTTGTTAAAATCACTTACAAAATTAAATAAAAGTCTAATATTGAATGGGAGCTGCTCATGATGAATGGTGTGTGAAGCTAGTAACTCTGGGACATTAGTGCACTACAAGTCTAGAAGCCCAAAGTTTAGGACCAGCTGCCAAACAGTCTCTAGTGAACATGGTTTTGGAGCAACCTGCTCCTTTGAGGTGGAGTCTGTAGGATCCAGTGTGACATTTTAACAGTGGCATATGGTGAACTTTGAAAGTGGTCGGGCATCAGACTAAGCCCCCTCATACTCACAGACCCTGGTGCCACTGAACTCATATCCAGACATGCGCCACTGCTGCTGTGTTCTTGTGTAATATTTTGGGGTGCTCTTTTACCATGCTAAACCAGGCTTTACGTGACTTCTGGCCATCAAAATGTATTCCCCAAGTTCACCCCCTTTTCCCTTACTCCCTCATTACTGCTTTCTGCTATCCTCGCATTGCACTCTTTCCCAGCCTCACAGGCCCTTCCACTGCCCCTCTTCCTCACATACTATTGCTCTCTCTCCATCCTAAAAGTCCCTATTGCTCCCTCTTCCATGCACTTACTATGTCGCCAGAGCCCCCTGCACTAATCTTCTCCCATCCCCACAGGCTCTTTCTTTCAGTCTTCCATCTGCATGGATCCTTTCACATTCTCCCATTCTCAAAGGCCTATATGTACACATATGCCCTTCCATTTCACTGATGACCTTACCTTTCTCCCATTTCACCTTCTCCCACATCCTGTTCTTCATTTACAGTTACTATCTGCACCCCCTGAAAGCAAAAGAGGTGCAATGGGAGCAGTTGTAAAACAGAGTTATCAGGGATGGCTGACAAGAGTTTAGCCTGGGGGTCTCTTTATCCCTCTCACTACCTTTAATACTGAAAGAAAGCTCAAGAAAAATACAAAGGCAGCACTGCCTCTAGGAAGTCTAATGCATTCAGTGTCTCATTTAATAAATGTGGTACTGTCAAAGAAACTTTCAGAGCTGATCCGTCCAGCCAGACTTTGTACAGGTGATGATCGTGGTCTGGGCTGGCAGATCAAGGTTTGGGAGTATAGACGCCGACCGGGTCACGGCGGCACAGAGCCGGATTACAGCGCACAGGCTCTGCTTCTGTAATCCACCTCATAACTGTGGTGTCGTTGGGGTTATTGCCAGGGACCCCTGTGGTGCTGGCTAGACCCACGCGGTCAAATAAGACACGGGACACGTGTAGTGGTGTTGGTTCCGTCTTCGCTGCCGTGGCGCTTCTGCCGACGTGCATGCGTGACGTCACATTTATTGGGGGCTGAATGTACGTGACCTGACGCGCACGCCATCGCGTGTCACGTCAGGGATGCTATCGCGACACTACATTCCTCCCCAACACACAAAACAAAACGATAACCCAAGATATGTGACTGCACATTACAGTGTGGACCTCAAGTCTCTTAGTGTCCCGCAACCATGCACTCAACATTTTCAGCCTGGAACTCAAACAATAAAAAAACTGAAACAGTCTTACTTGACGTAGTCACGTAACCGACAGGAGGGCTCGGGGTGCGGCCTCAGGTCATATCGCATTCCCCCACGGTCCGACGCAATACCCCGGCCTCTACTCCCGGAGTCACCATCTGCGCCGCTCTCTCCAGTCTCTGGCACGCCAGCTGCTTCGGGTGGCGTGTTCTCTGGCTGGTGGCCTTGCTGCGGTATGTCAAGTCCATGACCTGGGGATTCCGCTCCTTCACTCGCCTGGTCCGCAAGTTCTAAGAATCTCTCCTCCCTCGGCGTGTACCTCGTGGAACTGTCCTGGCGTCGTTCATCCGCTCCGGGGGACACAGGAACTTTCTTGAAGTATGAAACATTCCTCGTTATCTTTTCGGAACCTCTCCGGGCTGTCACGCACGTGCCACTGACTTTCTCCACTGTCCACGGCTGTGGTTCAAAGTTCAAACGAAACTTGCCCCCTGGCATCCGATTGCGGATCAGTACATTGTCGCCTGGGATCAGGGGTGACGACACAGCCCGCCGTCGGGCGTCAACTTGAGCAAAGGCTCCGCGTCGGTGCTCATCAATGGCACTGTCATTGGGAGTTTCGGGCTTCCATTCTGGGTGATGCGGTATGGAGTCTGTGACAACCCGCCCCATCAGCAGGTGTGCCGGTGCTACTCCCGTGATAGAGTGGGGCGTTTGGCGATAGCTGCGGAGAAATGTGAAAATTGCAAGTTCCACAGATTGGTTCTTCTCGTGGGCAATCCGTATCACTTTGTTGAGTGTCCTCATGAAGCGTTCAGCTTCTCCGTTCGCTTGAGGCCATCGGGGGGTGATTCGCCGGTGATGGACCCCGAGATTCTGCAGGTACGCCGCGAAGTCCTGGCTCTGAAAAGGTGACCCATTGTCGGTTCTAATCTCTTTGACTATGCCGTGTGTTGCCATGATTTTCTCAAGCTTCGGGATTACTTCCTGGGCACTCAAAACAGTCAGTATCTCCACTTCAGGGTACTTGGAGTGATCGTCTATGGCCACCAGAGTGTGCCGTCCATCTGGCAAACTGCCAAAATCGACGCTGATCTTCGACCAGGGCCTCCTCGGACGAGGCTCCATCATGACAGGGGCTGGCCGGGGCACTTCCCCGGTTACCTGACACGCCTGGCATTCTCGAACGGTGGCTTCCACTATTTTGTCCATGAGAGGGAACCACACTTTCGTTCGGAGCCTTGACTTAGTCTTGACCATGCCTTGGTGACCAATGTGGGCCAGATCTACCACTCTCTGGGTGAGGGATGTCGGGATGACTAGCCGGTGGCCTCTCAACAAACATCCTGTATCGTCTTCCGTCAGTTCCGTTCTTACATGGTACAGGCTCTCCATTATTTGCTTCGCCCGAGGCGTCAAGCTTTTCCACTCCTCTCTGGTGCGGGTCCAGCTGTTGTCTCGGACTGCCACTCTTGCTCCTTGTAGGCACTCATCTTCGCTGGTGGCTTGGGACAGGCTGGCCATGGACACTGGCCGGGGACATGACCGCGCCGTGATGCAGCGGACGTATTCTTCTGTTTCTGCCGCTTCCTTCATTTCTTTTGGAGTTGCTGTACGAGGGTGGCGAGATAGGTAGTCCGCCGGGTTCCGGGCACCCGGCTGGTACTCAATCTTGCAGTTATAGTCCTGCAGTTGCAACATCCATTTCTCGATTCTTGGCGGCGGCTTAGTGGACGTGCCCGCAAACAGGGATACCAGTGGCTTGTGATCCGTGGTCACAACAAAGGGTTTGCCGTAGACATACAGGTGGAAGTGACGACACCCCCAATGAATGGCGATCGCCTCTTTTTCTATTTGGGAGTATCTCTGCTCCGTCTCAGTGAGGGACCGGCTGGCGGATGCCACCGGAGCCCATTCCTCGGCACTTGTCTTCCGTTGCAGCAGGACCGCGCCCAGCCCGACTGGACCGGCATCGACGGCGATTTGCGTCAGCTTGGCCGGGTCGAAGAAGGCCAGCGTCGTGGCTTCTGAGAGTGCCTGTTTGATTTCCTCGAACGCTCGATTCTGGTCACTGTTCCATGTCCAGGGGGTGGACTCTTTTGTGAGCTCTCTCAAGGGCGCCGTGAGGTTCGCCAGGTCCTTGATGAACCTGCCACAGTAGTTCACCATTCCTAGAAAGCTCCTCACCTCCGTGATGTTGGCAGGGGCGGCCGCTTCCTTGATATCTTTGACCTTGTCCGGATCCGGGTTGACACCATCTGCCGAGAAGGTGTAGCCGAAGAACTGGATCTTCCGGCACAGGAATTCGCACTTCTCCCGGTGCAATGTAAGACCTGCGTCTCGTATGCGTCGTAGCACCTGCACCAGCCTCTCATTGTGTTCCGCCACGGTCGTGGCATGTACCATGATGTCATCGCTGACGTTGATCGCTCCGGGGATACCTGCGATGAGCTCTTGTATTACGTTCTGGAATACTTCCGCAGCGCTCGACACCCCGAAGCTCAGCCTCGTGTACCGCCTCAGACCTACATGTGTGGAGAACGTGGTTATATTCCGGGACGCTTCGTCCAGAACTAGTTGGTGATACCCCGAGCGTAAGTCCAGCTTTGAGAACCATTTGGCGCCTGCCATTTCCCCGACGATGTCATCGATGGTCGGGGTGATGTGTCGCTCCCTTTTGATGGCAGCATTGGGTAGCCTCATGTCTACGCATATTCTGACAGCGCCTGGCTGCTTGGGTTTCTTCGCCACGACAATTGGCGACACCCACGGGGTCGGTCCGGACACTTTTTCGATGATCCCCGCCGCCTCTAGCTTCTTCAGTTCAGCTTCCACCAGTGGCCTGAGGTGGAATGCTATGCGGCGATGCCGGAGTGCTATCGGCTGGACAGTGGGATCGATATGTAGGTGAACCTCTTTGCCCCAGAACTTGCCTATCCCGTGAAAGATTTCCTCGAACTCCTCCAAGGTGTGGTGTACTGACTCTTGGTGTACCCCAAACGCGAACGTTACCACTCCCAGATCTTCTGCCGCCCGGCAGCCCAGGAGCATGCCTTGGCCGTCTTCGGTAACATAGATATTCGACGTGATTGACCGCGTCCCATGGGATATCACCGTCCTGAACTTTCCTCGTACCTTCAACGGTTCTTCCTGTCCATAGGCGAACACCGTGATCGTCGAGGGCTGGAGTGCGGGCTGTGGGCGCATGGATCTGTGCATCGCAGCGGCCATGATATTGATGCTAGCTCCTGTGTCTACCACCGTCGTGACTTCCTGTGACCCTACTCGGATGCTGCATTGCGGCAGTCTCCTAGTCCGGCGGGCTGCCGTGCCTATCATGTGTACCCGGTGTATGACCTTTTCCTCCTCTTCATCATCGTCCATGTCACTGGCCCCCGGGCCTCCTTCCTCAACCGTGTTGACGGCTTGGCGGGGCTTTCGGAACTTCTTTGACCGGCACACTTTCTCAAAGTGGTTGAAGCGTCCACACCCCCTGCACTTACTCCCTCGCGCTGGACACTCAGACGGGGTGTGGGGCGAGCCACCGCAGTACCCACAGGACTTTGGTTGTTCTTGAGCGGCCGGGCCTGGTCCTCGTCGGGGCCACCTCTGTTTGGGCTTGACTGCCACTGCGTTGACCGGCTCGGTCTTTACTGGCACCTGTAGAGCCGCTTCCATATGCGCAGCGCGCGCTTTGGACAGTTCCTTCGTTCGGCCCATCGTCAGGATATCAGCTAGGGGCTTACCGGATTCCTCTAAGATCCTTTCCCTCAGCTTGACGGACGCGCACCCTTGTATTATCTGACCTCTTATCTCCTCCGTCTCATCCCGAAACCCGCAGGTGGCCGCTAGGTTCTTTAGACGAGCGTAGAATTTATCGAGTGACTCCTCCGGCAGTTGGCGCGCTTGGCGGAATATGAAACGTTCATAGTCGCGGTTTGCCATTGGCTCGAAGTATTAGTTGAGCGCCGCTATTAGCGTCGTGTGCGTCTTGGGGGTGGCTTCTGCGAGCGTCTTCACTATGTTGTGAATCTCCTTCCCACCTAGGTGAATTATCATTGCGCGCTTTTGATCTCTGTGGACCTTCGTGGCCTCGAAGAAGATGCGCACTCTATCCTCCCAGTCTCTCCATCGGGCCGCCACCGTTGATGGGGACCCCTCTACAGAAAACGGCTCAATTGGCGGGATGGTCGCCATGTCGCACGTGCGCGGCTTGCGCCGGGTGGGACCTCCTGCTCACGTGTGCTCTTGCGCTGGGCGAGGCCTCCTCCACCCCTTGACTGTGATGGCTCTCAGAATCGGCTCCCACGTGGGTGGCAGGACCTTCACCCTTGCGCTGTGTGAGTTTCCCTTGGGGACCTCCGGGATAGCAGGGATATGGGGACCATACAGCGCTGTGCCCTGTGTGACTGAGGGCCTCTCATGCAGGCATGGGCAGGGCAAAAACCTTACCCCTCTGGTAGCACGTGACCCAGGTGGTGTTCTCCATGACCACATGACTTGCTGGCTGCACAAGGCAATGCCCCCCAGTATTCCCAGCAGCTGCAGGCAGGAGGCAGGGTGCGAAGGGCGCTCCGCGCGCCACAGGCCAGGGGGGCGGGCACACGAGGTCACCGTAGCGCGCTGGGGCGCCGATGCAGGAGACGGCCCCAGAGCGAACACCCAGCCAATGGGGAGCACTCCGGTGCTTCCGCGCACGTCCTCTGCAGGCCAGGGACGCGGGGACAGCAGCGCGTTCCGGCGGGGCACGAGCACCGCGAGCGAGGACCGCTCACCGGCCGCCACACCAGCCGAACGCGAGGGGCAGGAGCGAGGGTACGCCCACCCTCGTCGCCACTTTGTGGTGTCGTTGAGGTTATTGCCAGGGACCCCTGTGGTGCTGGCTAGACCCACGCGGTCAAATAAGACACGGGACACGTGTAGTGGTGTTGGTTCCGTCTTCGCTGCCGTGGCGCTTCTGCCGACGTGCATGCGCGACGTCACATTTATTGGGGGCTGAATGTACGTGACCTGACGCGCACGCCATCGCGTGTCACGTCAGGGATGCTATCGCGACACTACACATAACTAAGGGGCCTGAGAGTAACTGTTTAATTTTGCACCAGCCTCATTGTAGCAGCTTATCATGTGCTTGATGTATCTGTCTTCATCGCGTTGACTGTAAACTTATGGATCACGTCTTATGTAGATTTTAACGTATATGTCCTGGTCCGTGAATAAACCTTCTTATGAAAATCAGTAAAATGATTTTGCAGTATCTTCACGAATTATACATTGATTTTGCCCCTAACCTGTTCTTTTCTTTCACATTTGAACAATGGAGAAAATGCATCTGCTCTATTTCTTTTATTTTTAAAAACAAAAATTATTGGTTAAATTAATTTTTTGACCCGGTACAAAACTTTAGTTTGGTGAAAACACTGTTAGCTCCAATTCCTTACTGATCAAGAAGCACCATCGATACAACCAGAATTGTCCAGTATTTTTTCAACAGAGAAAGAAACCAGTAGCATGGCTCTGGGATTTACACCAAGAATATGTATCATTACATTCACCAATTTGAAGCGTCTATTAATTCATTGTAAATGATATGGGTGGAAGGACTCCAGTGTGTAATTAACTGCTGCTTGTATTTAGTATTCGGTCTGATTTAGCTGTAATTACAGATACGGAAGGAACACTAAACTGTAAAGGTTGCAAGACCCTTTGTGCCCAGGCGCTATCAGGAAGCTGTGAAAGCTCCTCTCCCTCACTGTTTCTATGGCCTTTCAACAAAGAGCTATTTTAGATGCTTTGAGATTGATTATTCACTTTTAGTTAGACCTATTAAACAATTTATTTTGCCATTCTGGTATTTAATGAACAGTTTAATTCATTTATTCAGGCTGGGGACCCAACTGCGTTTTGTTCCCACTGTAAACTTAAAGGAAAATCTAAATGACCTCATTTCAATTGAATTAATCCACATTCATTTGCGAGTTGTTCCATTTTAGCACAAAGGGATAAAATATAACCCTTTGATATTTGTGTCAGACTGTAAAATACACGTTCCTATTTTTTAGGATAAAACTGGCAATGCACTCTCTTACCACAGTGTTCAATCTGGTTTCAAATCTTTGTTATGCTATGGCTTTGATTTGTGAAAAGTAAAACAGCTTATCATCACAGAAACAGGTTTTGTGAAGTGATTGTAGTTATTTTTTTAATGAAAACATTTTTGGTACAATGAAGGGGCTGACTATGATGTTTTTTCCGCCCGACATCTTCTCTGTCATGGGACCGACCGACACCAGGTTAGTGAACCCGACCGACTAATTAGGATGAGATCGAACACTGTTCGTTCCATTCCTATACTTTACAATGGGAGGATGTATTCCGGTCGTACACCGGATGGAATGCATGCTCCCATTGTAAAATAGGAGGTGCAGTTTATCCGTGCAACCCGTGGCAGGCACCTCAAAGTGCCTGCCACGGGGTGCAGTGTTCAACAGGGGGGCACCTATGCCTTCAACTAAAGGCCAAGCTCCCAAGGGCCGAGTTCCTGACAGCCTTTCAGTGTCAGAAAGGCCGGCAAAGAAAGGCTGCCGAAACCCTACATCGTAAACCCAGGAATGAAAAGAGCCGACCTTGGGATTACTGGCCTCATTCCGACCTGTGGACTGGCTCTCGGAGCCCGTCGGAAACCAGTCAGAATGACCGTTTGGATTCCTTTTCCGAAAGTCGGAGCATTTTCCAACAACATTGTAATCGGTCCCTAAGTATTATGAATCTAGCTTACCCACATGTTATTGCAGTTTACCATTTGTAAAGCTCACAAACTGCATTGGTATAGCATTTTAGCACTTTGTATGTCTGGCTTGACAGTGTAGCCGTCGACAGATAATTATGTGACAGCCACCAGGAAAGGGACTTTTGCTCCATCCAAATATTGGCTATCCACAAGTGCAATGTTTTGATTGGGCAGACTTAGTATGCTTTCACAAAAATAGTTCTTGCCCTTTTCTGTTTATTTATCCTGCTGCCTGAGCTTGAATTTTCAGGGGCACACACACACGTGCACACACACACATTGGAATATTATTAAAGATTCTTAAGTAACTAGATGTTTATGGTGTTTTCTCTGGCAGCAGAACAGATGGAAAGAGAGAAGTCAGTTATCTACATGAATGTTTACATTTTACTTGACAGTGCAACCGGCACCGGACCATTTAACCTAGAATAACATTGTTTAACAGTTCTTTCCTTCCTCAAAAATATATATTAATAGCCACACTATCTATTCAGAATGCTTCATATTACATACAACATTTTTTTAAAGTCAGACTGTTAGAAATTGGGTTTTTGATTGATGACGGTGAAAACACATCTCAAGCAACAACCACTTCCCTTGTAAGGGAGAACCACAAAAGTCACTAAATTAACTTGTGCTTTACCCTCTAGTACCTTAGCACAAAAGGCTTAATTTAGAGGCACTGTATTAAATATTAATGCAGCACAATAACATAAGCTAAGTGAAAATACAACACCCAAAAAATCCTACACCAATTTAGAAAAATAGAGACAATTTTGATAAATTATATGACTACAAAACAACAGAAATCCAATCAGTACAACCATAGTTATGAATGTTGTATGTTTTAAGTAAAGACTAGTCCTAAAAAATCAAAACGACAACCACAGACATCTAGTTGTGTGAGGCCAGAGCAAAGTCAAATGTTTTGACTGACCACAATTGAGCAGTTTGGACACAAGGTGGATTGGTATCAGTCTCGGCTTACCTTCGGACTCTTGTAAATTGTAAAGAAAAATGTCTGTGAAGGTAAAACTCAAAGAGGCAAGGCAGCTGGTGGAGTGGGTGGAGGAGATGTCGTCATTGGGGATCCAGTGGACAAAGTCATGGTGAAAATTTCTACATTAGGACTTAGTCACTATTTTGGAAGTCAAAAATCGCCAAAAGGAAGAATCTGCTGGCTGTAGCTGACGAGGACTCCATAAGGCCTGATACCCTTTCTGTAAGGAGCTGCTATACAGGATATTCTGCTGCGGAAAAGAATGTAGCATGAGCTACCAAAAAGTCAGGCTGACCGGCAATGCACCTTGGGCAGATCGGCGAGCAGGCAGGTCCCAGTCTCCTGTCGGTTCTCAGAGCACTTTTTGGCAGAAAATGTTCTGAGCCCCAGGTTTTGGATGTTGCGTGCTTGGGCACCTTTACAACCATGTCTAAGGGTCCAAGACAGGGTACGCACCACTTGGAGGGTAAGAGTTACTTCCAGCAGAGGCCCATGCAGAGTTCAGGTTTTTGAAGCTTTTTGTGTCCCTGTAACTCAGAACAAGAGGCCAGCCAACTAGCCCTTGTAGTTTTGGGTTCAAACAGCAAGGCAGTCCTCAAGAAGAAGGGCACTCCTCTGAGGGTTCAAGGCAGGCTCCAAGTAACAGGGCAGTCCTCTGAGAGCAGCAGGGCAGTCCACTGAATACAAAGCCTGCTTCAAACAGCAGGACAGTCATTTGAAGTACAAGGTAGGCATGCTTAGTGTCCCCTGCAGGTCGAGGAGAGAACTGAGGAGTGGGTCTGAGGGTCCTATTTTTATACTTTTTTGAGTTTGTTCTGGAATTTCCTTCCTCCCTGTCCAGGCCAAGGGTGACAAAAGATTTCTTTGAAGACCTTTGTGAGTGTGCTGAGGCAGCTCCTCTGTATTGTATTGTAAGTGTGGCAAGACAAAGCTCTTCCCTTTTCATCCTGGCAGGATGGCCGCCCATTCTGCCAATACCTAGCCCCCCTCTTTCTCACTGTCTGGGAGGAATACACAAAGGCCAACTGCCAACTGTTCACAGTCATGTTTCTAAAAGTTGCATTTTCAGAAGTGTGACATAAAAACCACCGTTACTGTTAAAAATGATTTTGAATTACAATTTTTTGGGGACTAAACATGATATTTTTACTTGTTGCCAAATAAAAGTTATCCCTTATTAAATGTAATAAGGTAGCCCAACATTATAATATAGGGGACGTAGGCCTTACAGTAGTGAAAAATTAATTTATGAGTTTTTCACTACCAGGACATGCAAAACATAGAAAAGTGCATGCCCAACTTTTTAAATAGTACAAAAGGGGGTGGTGATGGACGGAGCATCAGAACCAATCAAACACTCACACCCAGTCAACAGATCTGGGTTTGATCCATCACCGTTCTTTAGCCCACTCTGCCACCCCAGTTCAGACATGGCCATATGCAAATCAGTCTGACCCTGTGCCTCATGGGAACAGTCCAGCCCGAACTGCCAAGCCATGCCTTCCCTGGACCGGAAACAAGCTTCCTAGGACCAGTTTCTGGCATTTCAGCCGTCTTCAGCCAGGCTTGCTTGAATCCAGTGGCAAAGTGAGCAAGGGACTCACGTCTGAGCATACCCTGCCAACTTATGGCGAACAAAGCAGTACAAAAGGTGGTGGTGATGGACGGAGCATCAGAACCAATCAAACACTCACACCCAGTCAACAGATCTGGGTTTGATCCATCACCGTTCTTTAGCCCACTCTGCCACCCCAGTTCAGACATGGCCATATGCAAATCAGTCTGACCCTGTGCCTCATGGGAACAGTCCAGCCCGAACTGCCAAGCCATGCCTTCCCTGGACCGGAAACAAGCTTCCTAGGACCAGTTTCTGGCATTTCAGCCATCTTCAGCCAGGCTTGCTTGAATCCAGTGGCAAAGTGAGCAAGGGACTCACGTCTGAGCATACCCTGCCAACTTATGGCGAACAAAGCAGTACAAAAGGGGGTGGTGATGGACGGAGCATCAGAACCAATCAAACACTCACACCCAGTCAACAGATCTGGGTTTGATCCATCACCGTTCTTTAGCCCACTCTGCCACCCCAGTTCAGACATGGCCATATGCAAATCAGTCGGACCCTGTGCCTCATGGGAACAGTCCAGCCCGAACTGCCAAGCCATGCCTTCCCTGGACCGGAAACAAGCTTCCTAGGACCAGTTTCTGGCATTTCAGCCGTCTTCAGCCAGGCTTGCTTGAATCCAGTGGCAAAGTGAGCAAGGGACTCACGTCTGAGCATACCCTGCCAACTTATGGCGAACAAAGCAGTACAAAAGGGGGTGGTGATGGACGGAGCATCAGAACCAATCAAACACTCACACCCAGTCAACAGATCTTTTCGCCCTTAGTGGGATGGGTATTCCCAGACGTGGGACCCGTGCTCACTACGCCACTGGAGTCAAGCTATCCTGGCTGATGACGGCTGATAGCCAGAAACCGGTCCTAGGATGCTTGATTCCGGTCCAGGGAAGACATGGCTTGGCAGTTCGGGCTGGACTGTTCCCATGAGGCACAGGGTCAAGACTGATTTGCATATGGCCATGTCTGAACTGGGGTGGCGTAGTGGGCAAAAGAACGATGGATTTAACCCAGATCTCTTGACTGGGGGAGAATGTCTGCATTGTCAGCATTCCGTCCATCATTTGTTTGTTGTAACAACTTTTTAAATACACTGCACCCTGTCCAAAGGGCTGTCTAAGGCCTACCTTAGGGATGACTTATTTGTATTGAAAAAAAAAAAAGGTTTCGGCCCGGCAATGGGTTATTTTGCCAAGTCAAATTGGCAGTTTAAAACTGCACACAGTTGGCAATGGCAGGCCTGAGACATGTTTTGAAAGGCTACTTAAGTGGGTGGCACATTATGTGCTGCAAGCCCACTCGTAGCACTTGATTTGCTAGCTTGGGTACATGCAGTACCAATTTACTAGGGACGTATACGTACATTAAATGTGGCAATTGGGTGTGAGCTAATTTTACCACGATTAGGGAAGAGAGCACAAGCACTTCAACATGGTTAGCAGTGATAAAGTGCACATTATCGACTCCAATGAAAACAACTGTCAGCACACAGGAGGGGAGTAGGAAAAGGTTTGGGGAAAGACCACCTCAAGGCTGCCAGGTCTAACAAAGACCCATTTGCATTACCTAGGCTTGGTGAAAGTCTGGAGTTAAATTTCCTGAAACTTTTTAATTACAGCCTCTAATTTGATTTATGTTGTGGAAATGTGGGGTTAGCATTGATTGCTGGTAACCTGTAAAACTGGTGGGGCCTAAATACCGACTCAAATAAGATCGAATCTGAAAATTACTTAGCTAGTTAAGGCATTTTACAGCACAATATTCACGTAATTTGTATATGAACACAGACTTCCTGAATGAAATATTCCAATATTTCCGTGGTGTGCTATGCAAACCTTATCCTTACCAATTGTGTTGAGTTACACCCTCCAAATAATGGCTTTCCAGAGCAATTTCTATAAATATTGGCTAAAAGGTTATGTTTCTCAGAGGCTGTGAAAATCTTTCTTTATGCAACAGTACATTGCTCATCATTTTTCAACATGTATAAAGCATCTTTGTTGACTTCATTTGCCTAACCTGCCCCTTCATATTAGACTCTCAGTCATATTTTATGAGTGATCTCAGTCATATTTTATGAGTGAGTTTTTGATTGGAAGCAGTAGAGCGTAAAAATCTAAATTAATATGAATCTTAACGAAAGGCGAAGAGACCAGAGTTAGACAAATCACAACATACTCCCACAGCACTGCAACCACTTGGTTTTGTAGAGCTCCCAGAATTTGACAGGTTATGTCAGTTTTATGTGATTGGGCCTCTGTCTGCAAAGTTGAAAACCTTAACACAAAAGATGATGAAGTGCCGCCATGCAAGTTGTGTAATAAGAGCCATATTAGTAAGTGCCACCTGGATTGCAAGATTAGTGCAAATTTGACACAACCGAGAGCATCATTAAGCCTCATGTACTCAGCACGAATTAGTCCTCAAATAACAGATCTAAATGTGTTTCCAAACACATTCATTATGCCGGAAACATCAACTTGCAAGATTTTAAAAATACTAATGTCATCATGAAATGGAGAGTTAACATTTTATGTAAATATCTCACACTATATGGCTACCGAAGTCGTGTGGCACTACAGTAGTCTTTAAGAGCCCTTACAGAATGACAGCCTTTTCAACTTCCGGCAAAATAAGCATGCCTTCAGTTGTTTTCTGAAATGAAACTAGTTTGGTTGTTTTTCAGGTGAGAGAAAGACTGGTATATACTTTCGCACTCTGAATGTTCGAGAAAAAAATTCCCCACTTTGCTCATTTATATCAGAGTTTAAAAATTTGAATTATACTTAGAAAATCTATTATACAAAATACAAGCAACAACACTTGGTGGAGTGAAAATCTTATTTGAAGATTATATGGACCTTAAATACTGGTCTTTTTTAAATGATATCCGATTATGTTATTCTTTCAGAAAAGAAGAACCATATTTCTGCAGGCCATACAAGCCTCTAGCTGCAGTATTTTGAAAATGCTGAAGTCTCTATTATGCCTTCTGTGAGGTTCACCTAAATTGCATTGCAGTCATCAATGTATGAGTGGATAAAAGCATGAAATATCACAGTCTTATGGACAACATTCAAAAAGAGAAAAACTCTGTGTGTATGTATGTTTAAAACAGGAATTGTGTTTGGTTCTAAGGTACACCTAATGTGAACTAATATAGAAACTAAGCTAAATAAGAAGGAATTTGCCAAGGATAAGTAAAGGTCTGAGATGTGGAGTTCTGGACTGGACTGCAAGGGCTGCCGGCTTTGGAACTGGGGAACCGGGTTCGAGTCCCTACTGCTGGCTGCACATTTGTGTAAGATTCAGACTTGCAGCACAATCATAGTAGAGAGCTAACTTTGCTGTTTACCTGCTGCTGGAGTCAATGCAGGAAGGAATGCCGATTGCCGATTGCAGAGAGCGAGCGAGAAGCGAGAAGCGGGAAGGACACTGAAACACGGCTCCTCCGAACCGCGGCACCACTGCTGATCCCACTGATATCGTTGCTTTTCTTTTTGTGGTGGCGGGGAGCCAAGTGGAGCTGAGTGGCACTGAGTGAGCAGAGCAAGCGGGAAACTGCGGCACCACCGCTGATCCCGCTGATACCGGTTGCCTTCTTTCTGTGGTGGTGGGCAGCCAAGTGGTGCCGAGTGAGCAGAGCAAGCGGCTCCTCCGCTGATCCCGAGGTTCAAGTCAGGCGGTTCACTGCGGCTGCGATTTACTGTGAGTGCGGTGCTGCGAGAGTGCTTTCTCTGGGGGGCTGCAGGTGTCGCAAGAGACTCCCAAGAGCCTCACAATGCGGTAGGAGTATCGTTGAACGCGGGGGAGCGCCGCGAGGTTCCCAAACACGGCAGAAACCGCAAGCACCATTGTTGAACGCGGTGGAAAGCTGCGAGATCCTCAAGGAGATTCTCAACGCGGCAGTAGCCGCATTAAGTATTGCTAAACATGGATAGCCGCAGAAAATAGCCACAGTGAGGATTCAGAGAGGACTAAGCTGCTGTTGCTTTTCCACCACCAGAGATCTAATCTGGGATTTGCAGATTGCAGTCTGCTGCAAATGAGGGCGCGAGTTGGGAGTTGAGTAGTTAAACAGCGGCGCCGGGTGATTTATAGTGAAGAGTGGAGTGGAGCTTAAACGTTCAGAATGGAAATACTAGTAATAAGCAGGTGTGTATAAACTAACAGCGAGTAACAGCCTTTGTCGTTTGCCATACTATCATACTACCAATTGCCATTAGCCATACTACTGAGGGAAATAAAACGTTGAATTATTTTGCCCCTTCGGCCTCCCTTGTCTTCGCGGAAGCAGCTCGGTGGTCCCTCATCTTTGAGTTTGAGACTGAGACTGAGACCGAGACTGAGCGCAGCTTGCAGTGTGGCTTGTGGTGTGGCTCAGGGGTTGTGGGGCAAGTTGAGTGGCACAATTATGGTAACGACGTGCGAATAAGGATTTAATTAATGTGCTGCTTGTACTGCATTGAAAACTGAAAATTGAAAAGCAAAAGTGGAGGTTGGAGGAGGCTGATGGTGCCGAGTTGTTCAATACCCAAGCACTAAATCTAAGATTAATCCAGTATTATTCCCGCTGGGCTATATTTATCATCTATATTGTGACGCACATGTGTACACGTATACATTTGGAATCTACTAGTAGTACAAAGTTATAAGAAATAACTATTTTCAAATACGAGCAAATGAGGCAGATATTGGGAATGCGCTCAGGGAAAGAAAGAACAGTGAGCCCCCCCACAAGACGAGTACCAAAAGTGTTAAAAAAAAGGCCAAAGCACAGATAAAGGGGGCAAATTAATCTCTAATTTCACCAATAGTCGGATGTTTGAAAAATCGACAAAAATACCACAGAAATTTGACTTTATGAGAGACCCAGCAGCAGCACTCATGTCAATGCAATCAGAAGTAGATACAAAACAGTTACAGACACCGATTAAGCCAACTAACAACTTGGAAGTACATGTACAAACAGTTGGTTTAGAGTGGGAGTGGGATCATGTTAACAACCTGCAAATTAAGGATCTAGAGGGACAAATAACTGAACAAATAGTGGATACAGAGCCATTAAACACAGCATTGCTCCCTCAAATGGAAAAAAGAGATATGGTTAACAATGGGATGGAAATATCAACGAAAGAATTATCAAATGTCGATATGCCTATGAGTTCAATCACTGCAGGTGTTCCGTTACCGTTAGAAATTAAGGATGAAATAAGAAAAAAAAAACGAATTAGCTAATGACTATATATTACATAGCAAGACACTAGCTGGCACATGCATCAAGCAAAAATCACCTCGCAAAAATACCGAATCGCTAAAATCTCCCGTTAGCGAGTGGCAAACAACGAATCCCAATGCATCAACACCAATAGCGAAAAAACTAAAGAATCGCTAAAATAATCCCCGTTAAAATAAAGAATCGCTAAAAAAAAAACGTGAAAATAAAGAATCGCAAAATAAAGAATCGGCAATACCGAAAATACAAATAGCGCCTGGCATTAGCGAATCGCAAATAAAGAATCGCAAAAGAATGCATAAAAACTCGCAAATACCGAAAATCTCTAAAATCGCTATTTAGCATGAGCAGATTAAGGGGAATCAGAACCAGGAGGTAAAGTTGCAGAAAAAAAAAATGTACAAGTTTACCACAGATGTAATCAATCAGAAAGCCATAAAAATTGGGCCTGGAGACCCTGTTTCCTTTCACAAAATGGCAGCCCTCTACGTGCTTGCAAGGAGGATGAGAATAAATGCAGCAGCACAGCACAGGGGAAAGATCCAGGAGAGGGTATTCAGAGTGCGCATTACATTGCTGGGCCAAAATGAGGATGAAGTATATGACAAGTACCGTCTCAATCGTGCAATGATAATGCGCCTAATTGCTGACCTGGAACCACTACTGCAGCACCAGACATGTAGGACCAATGCCATTCCGGCGCACGTCCAAATCCTATGCAGCCTGCACCTACTGGCGTCTGGAAGTTTCCAGGGGGTCATAGCGGTAGCGGGAGGCGTATCACAAAGCGCACTTTCACGCTTCTTCCGTAAATTCATTGATGCCATGCTGACAATGATACATACCCACATGAGCTTCCCCACAACCCCACAGCAGATGGACCACACCAAACAGGAATTCTACCAGGTGGCCCAATTCCCCCATGTCATAGGATGCATTGACTGCACTCATGTCCCCATCTGTCCCCCCTCAGCCAATGAGTACATCTTCCGTAACAGGAAGTCCTATCACTCTATCAACGTGCAGGTCGTGTGCGATGCCAAGCACATCATCACGGACATAGTGGCACAATTTCCAGGGAGCACACACGACTCCTATATATTCAGACACAGTGGCATCCACAGGCGTCTTCTCAATGGAGAATTCGGAGAGGGACTCATGCTTGGTACGTACTCATACCTATTCATAACATCTGTATCACACATGTATCATAATAACTGACGCTAAGCCTTTGCTTCCCCCCTGTAGGTGACAGTGCATATGCCCTGCGGGAATATATCCTCATCCCCTACATCAACCCAGCTACACCACAGGAACAACGCTACAAGGCGGCCCATATTAGCACAAGAAATGTGATTAAAAGGACATTCGGGATCCTGAAGAGTCGCTTCCGGATCTTACATAAGACTAGTAGTGCTTTGCAATATAAACCAGACACCTGCTTGTAGCAGTATGTGCCATGCTGCACAACATTGCAACCAGAAGGAGGATACCCATAGAGGTGGACAGAAATGACAACTATCGGGATGATCAACCACCCGAACAACACTGACAGTCACACGTTCCAAACAGAGCTGAAGGTCAAAGGAGGCGGACATACATCACACAACATCATTTCAGAGCCAGGTAAGAATGAGCCCTGACGATATCATTAGGAGTGCTACTGTTTACTTCACATGAGCACTTCTGTAAGTAATGTTATATTAACATGCTAATTACAGTTCCCCCACACATTGTGAGCAAAAACATGACCGTTGGCATCACAGGAGTGCTAAGGCAAAATTAAAGTGGCCCATGGTTACCCCACGATGGTCAGGGTGTGGAAATGTGGATTTTCCTGATCAAGTTATGTCCCCTATCTTGGACCCCAACGGTTCTATGTGCATGTTACAAGCACATGTATGTTCCCTCCAGTTCCAGTTTCGAAGACGCAAACACATGTGCGTCCACCATCAACATGTCCTCTGTCAGATCCGTCATCAATGGGCTGGATATTCGATCCCTAAGTGTGAAAGGCCACCGACTTTATATGGCTAAGTTACTCCATTTTTGCAGTTCAGGCAGAGTAGGCCCGATTCTGTCCTCAAAGCCTTTCCCTGCTCTCTACCTCTGACAGCATCAGTTTGAGCCCGCATCTGTATCCATGAACTTTGTCCTACTTCCTGTGCAGCTAACGGTGCCTGCCTCGGCCAGTTTCGCCTGCCTGCCAAGAAGCTGTATTTCACCTTCAAATTATCTACTTTGCTCCTCAGCCGATGCATTCCTGTCTAGTAGTTTAAGTAAACATTCTTCCAGTTACCAAGCAAAAAGGCCCATCTTCTCTGTCCTCATGCAAGTAATTCATAGCCCTGTCACCATGGAAAGTTTCTGCCCCTCGCATTCAGTGTAGACACTTAGACGCTTGTACACGCACGCACAGTCAGTATAGAATAGATTCTGTCCGAGAGTCCTTCTTTTTGTGGATAACATAGTTCTTTAAACATAGGATGTTAGATATGATTTGGGATTAGGTTGACTTGACCCCCCAGACTTTTTGTCTCCACATGTAGAGCTAAATGTCAAGTCCCCGTCACCCCCTAGTTACACGTCAATTACACGTCATACTGCTGCGCGCGCACCTATGCCAAGTATTATCTTATAGATCCACCTATACATGACATCATAACCAATCATGTTCCTTTTTACTCATTATTACACCCATTTTTCGGTTACGCAGCCCAAACGTCAATGTCCTTATCAATTGTTACGCCTACTGTATTCACTTCATTATAATGTATGTACTATAAAAGTTACTTCTTGTCAATAAAGTATGTACTTCACTTCCCGAACCCCCGTGGTGACGGAACCTGAAGGCCGCGACTCGAGTCGGCCATTTTGGAATAAAGCCCATTCAGAAACCTCTTATACCACGGATTCTGCCTCTTATTATTCTGAGCTATTTTATTTAAGATTCCGTATGAAATTCAGTCCAGGTAAAAGAATATTTACCACATAATGGCGCCCGAACAGGGACACTTTCTCATCTCACGCGCCGGCGGTGCGTTGCAGGCCCGGTCTCCTGCCACAGCTGGACGGACCATAACGCGTACCAGCAGGATTTCCTGTAGCTCCCTCCGGTCAAGCGGGGGCGACTGAGGCTGCGATCAACCCAGACGAGGCGGTGAGAAGTGCGAAGTATCCCGACCAGAGCCTAGCTGAGAGAGCAAGATCCGAGGTATACAGAGGCCCACCAGGTTTTCGAAGTCCCGATGTCCAGAGGGTCCGATGTCCACAGTCATCGAGTCCAGTCCATTCTCCGAGGCCTTCCGTTTCAAGGAGCTACCCGGTGAGTACCATCGCCGGGGAGGCGTGTTGACGCGCACATAGGTTGTGCCGGTCAAGACGGATTTGGGTACACAAATCCGGTCTGCACTGTTTAGCAGTGTATATGTACTGTTTAGCAGTATCTCAAGTATTCCGAAGTATTTAGTTATTGTCGAGAATTCTGCTTGGTGATTAGTTATGCAGACTGTCATCATTGTTGGTCATTTTTTTTTAATAATGTTTTAATGTTTAATGTTTAATGTGTTAAACGTCTTGCATATTGTGGTATGAGTGATTGTTCATTATTGTGTTTTTCGCATTAAGTGTGTTCAAGACCAGGTATCAGATCAGTTGTCAATATGCCGCTCTTTTCGAAGTTAAGACAGATTACTACTAGAAAAGGGGTGCTTGAAGAAGCAGTCCCTATTCCTCCTAGGGACACTCCAGGGCACTTTATGTATCACAAGCATGGCTTAGATGCCATATTATTTCTTGATTTATGGGTAGATTACACCAAAGGATTGCCAGAAAGTCAAAGGTGGCCCGCAGCGGGAACCTGGGATGCAGAGTGCATCATGAAAGTCGAGGAAGAATTATGGAAAAGAAAGGTCAGACAGTCACAGAAAGACGCTGTTGAGTTATGGCGTAAAGAATCTCATAGACGTACAGAAAAAGCACGTAGACAAGAAGAGAAGAGTAAAGAAAGTTCAAATAAAGTTCAAGAAAATCTATTAATTGAGGAAGGTATCCGAGTGAAATCAGAACAAATAGATAGACAAAGAAATGCCCTTATGAATGGTATGTATCCCCTTCTAGCCGAAGGATTACCTAAAGCTGCTCCAGAGATACCGAAAGACTTGCCACCCCCATTATTTCCAATTAAGGTACATCCTAAAGGACATCCCAGAACCGCAGAAGATGTTTTTCTTTCCTCATATCTAGATGACGCAGCTCCCGAGTATGCTAACCCCGCACCACATAGACCGTCTGCCGGGGGGGTTCAACGTCAGGATCAGGTATCTGTCCCTGTGCAACAGCAAATCCCGACACAAGCTTCGGCAAGCACATCTGTTTCCGCATCTGTCTCCGCAACCGATTCTACAGTGGTGTCCACACCTATAGTTGCTGTGTCACGTTCGACGAATCCATTCACACCCGACGCCCCAGATGGGGCCACGGGAGGTGTTAGCAATACTTCTACGCCACCTAGAATAAATAAACTTGTTTTTCAAGAGTCAGCGCATTCACGTACACCCAAATTCGTAAGTGAACGTGCGCTTAAGGAACTTCTTATAGATTGTAGATATGATCCGGTGGTCGGTAAAGAGGACGAAATGGTCCTGGCATCATTACGCATCAGACGAGCCGCAGGGTATTTAGCGAAGTTACCAGGAATGACTGCGCATCTAGATAAAATATATCATTTTGTTCAAACAGGACGAGATCCAGAATGTATTAATAGAGCTATGGAATTCCAGAAAGTAGAGATACAGGGGGAACTGTTACGTTTCCTCATAAACTGTGTGATCAGAAATCAAGACCGACCGGGGGTAGACCCGAATGCCATGCTTATTCTTACAAGATGGAGCCAGAATATATCAGAAGGGAGACACGATAAGCAAAATTGTATAATAGCCATGTGCCGAAAGATCCGTAAAGAAATAGAACGTATTCATGAAGAAAGATTGGAAACAGACGAGTTCGAGCAAGATGAAGTGTCCGAATCAGGGGATTCCGTAAGACAGTCAGAGACCATAGCCTATGTAGGTAGAGGAAGATCCTGTAATAATACTAGATGTTTTTCTGATCCAATACACTCTGTATGTCCAAATAATAGCAGAACGTATCCGACGCCAATAATAAATCTGAAGTCTCCTGAACATTTGTTTCAAGCCGCAGATAAAATACTCCGAGAACGAAGGGGTTACCACCTCCTCGATTCCATGGATGAGCAAGAATTAGCCAGATCAGCCGTCCACTGGATTGACAGTCCTGGAAAATACGGTGATGAGACCGTAGCACACACGTTTTTTAACCTCAGTCCAGATGAACAACGTTTAGCTGGAATCTATATGATTCAGCAACTCCTTATATTATATAAGAGCCAACATGCTGATCCTGGTCCTTTACCTGATATATTAACGGAACTACTCACGAATAGATGGAGAGGTTCTAGTAACAAGTTAATTAAAGAAATCTTAGTGTCACGTAAACAGTACGTCCTTTTTGTAAGCCCAGATCCTTTCTCGCTGCCCAGCAAGGAAAGAATGCCGTATTACATGGATAGACAAAATCCCTTACGAGAAGTGCACCCAATAAAAGGCGAAGACAATCAGTTTCACCGTGTATTTGTATACACACCCATAACAAAAATTGAATTGTTAGAAATGAAGAAAGTAGTACCGAGTCATGACAAAGACCCAGCGGGTTTCCACCGAGAAATTAAAGACATGTTACTGATGGGAGAGTATACCTATCCTGATATTATGACAATATTAAAGGTGCTAATGCCTGCTGGCATTTATGAAAAACTGAAAGAAAAAGAGTGGGAAGTGGGAGACCAAAAAATAGATTGGACAGCATTAGAAGCAGAGGAAAGGGCCCGAACTGCAGGTTCAGGGCTCGGGGATAAAGTTAAAGCATTACCAGGTTTACTAGTACAAGTACTGCCACGTTTATTAACTACGAAAAAGGAAGATTGGGGTGCAATCTCAGCCTGTAAACAAAAGCATGATGAAGACACAAGTGATTATTATGCCCGATTTGAAAAATGTTTCGGTGTAAATAGTGGTATAAAAGCAAGTAGTGAGTCGTATCCACATTTATTTGTGACAAAATTAGTGGAAAATGCATTGCCTCCAGTAAAGAATAGAATATTGAAATTCGAGAGTACATGGCAAAGTAACACTCCGTCACAAATGCTACAAATGTTACAGTATCATCACAATAGAATTAGAGATGAACAAGAACACGAACAAAGACGTATGAAGGATACAAAAATGAAAATGCTAGTTTCCCAGACAGTACCAGCGGATGGTCACAAAAAGGGTGTGACACATTCCGGAGATTCAGCAGTTCCTGTAAAGGGAACATGCAATTACTGTAAACAACTAGGCCATTATGTACACGATTGTCAAGTCCTGAAGCGTAATATAGCTATAGGTATTGCAAAAGAAAGACCACGACCACTCAGACAGGATCAGAATGAACAAGGAGCTACGCAGCATGGACAGTCCATGCCAGCTCAGCAACAGTCTATGCCAGCCTCACAACAATCCATACAGTTTGTGCCAGCTGCACCATCGATGCCTGCTGCTGCCACACAAACCACAACACGACAAATGTATCAGACTGCACAGTATGAATATCCTGAGTATCAGCGTTACGCATGAACTAGCCTAGAGAGGGAAGTTGACTTACCCCTTATTGAGATTCCTGTAGATCAAGAAGGACCTTATGTACATAGTGAATTATTAGGTCAAGATAGAAAATTCTTACTCGATACAGGGGCAAGTCGAACAACTATAAAACGTAGTGAAGTTCCAGGGGCACCCCTCTCAGGCTCTCAAAATGTTTCCCTTGGTTTTTCAGGAAAGCCTATTGTTAATGAGGTATCACAGCCACTTCCACTTACGATTGGTCCTTTGACACGAACTAATGATTTATTGCTTACCAAATCTTGTCCAGAAAACCTGTTAGGTATAAAGACATTGAAAGCCCTAGGGGCTATTATCTGTTGTTCTCCGGAAGGAGTACGATTGTTTTTACGTGATTTTAAAGGTCATTATGTATCCAGAGACATGGATCGCCGATTACAGACTTTACCAGCACATCTATGGGCACAAGGCCCTACTGATGTTGGTTGCATGAACATTACACCATACCGAGTCACATTAAAGGCAGGAGTGGTGCTACCACGAATGCGACAATACAAGTTACCACCAGATGCTGTAGTAGCTTTGCTGAAAATCATTGACGAGCTAATTGCCCAAGGAGTAGTTGTAGAAACAGACTCCAATGTATGTAATTCACCGATAATTCCGATTCTTAAACGAACAGATCCTACAGCCCCGCCAGTGTATCGATTGGTTATTGATTTACGCGAATTAAACAAATGCATTGTACCACAATTTCCTGTGGTCCCCGATATCTCGTCATTATTGACAGCAATTGATTCCGAAGCAACATTCTTTACTGTAATTGATCTCAAGAATGCTTTTTTCAGCGTCCCCATAGATCCGGAAAGCCAATATTTGTTCGGATTCAGTTTAAATGGGCGTAGCTTTAAATTCTCACGCGCACCTCAAGGATTTACAGAAAGCCCCAGCATCTATAGCCAAGCACTGAAACGAGAACTTGACAGTATCCACATGCCAGTTAACACTGCCTTGCTTCAATATGTCGATGATCTGCTGATCACCGCCCGAAGCGAACCTGAATGTGAAAAGGCTTCTCTGACAGTTTTACATTTTCTAGCAGACAAGGGGCACAAGGTGTCTCCTTCTAAGCTGCAATTCTGTGTCCAGCGAGTTATTTATCTTGGTCACTCGCTGTCCAAGGAGGGAAGGCAGCATACACCCGACCGCATTCAGTTAATAGCTAACATGCCAATACCCAAGACACAAAAGGAAGTACGGGCTTTCATAGGCCTCACTTCATATTGTAGGCAGTGGATCCCTCAGTACGCATTTCTAGCAAAACCACTCATTCAGTTGACAACACAGGAGGCAGCCACATCGACTGTCCTCCCTTGGACCCAGGAACACACACAAGCTTTTGAAAGCTTAAAGAAAGCTCTATGTCAAGCACCTGTTTTAGCGACACCATGTTACAGCAAACATTTTACACTCTTTGTTACAGAACGCGAAGGTACTGCCTTGTCAGTACTCACTCAGGAACAAGCAGGATCACGCAAGCCATGTGCGTATTTTTCCAGTACATTAGATCCCGTAGCTCAGGCTTTGCCTGCGTGCCTGAAATCAGTGGCAGCAACAGCTTTAGCAATTAGACAAAGCGATGCCATAGTGTTAGGACATCCATTGACAGTACAAGTACCACATGCAGTAGAAGTCCTTGTGAACCGAACGCAAACACAACACTTGACCATAGCAAGACTTACCGGTTATGAACTGACATTGTTTCAGCCACACATAGAGATCCGACGTTGTAATACATTGAATCCTGCTACACTTTTACCTGTAATTGGAACAGACCCACTAGCTCATGATTGTGTTGAAGTTATTGAAATAAAGACGAAACCCAGACAAGACTTAACAGACGTTCCATTGTTAGATCCAGACCTGACGTTGTATGTAGATGGATCGTGCATGAGAACAAGTACAGGAGATTTAGTGGCCGCGTATGCAGTCACAACAGACACTGAAGTTATTGAAACAAACTGTATAGATACTTTGTCAGCCCAAGCAGCGGAACTTATTGCTCTAACACAAGCCTGTATTCAAGCCACAAATAAAAAAGTCAACATATACACTGACTCACGTTATGCATTCGGAGTTGTACACGACTTCGGCGTGCTGTGGCGAGAGAGAGGTTATTTAACTTCCCACGGTGCCCACATTCAGCACGGACCCCTCATTCATGCATTATTAGATGCAATACATCTACCCACTGAAATATCAATTATGAAATGTAAGGCTCATACGAAGGTTACTGATATCATTTCCCAAGGCAATGATCTAGCCGACAGAACAGCTAAACTGACTGCTCAAACTCAAACCCCCGACATGACAAAGACAATAGTCCCGACACCGACACGTTGTATGACAGTTAAAGATCCTACTCTTGACGTAATTGACATACAGACACATGCTACACCAGACGAAATAAAGAAATGGACTGAATTAGGAGGGATCCAAACGGACCAAGGATGGATGATGAAGGAAAAGTCTGTATGGTTCCTTCCTGATTCAATGGTCCAAGTTATAATTAACACTATACATAGTCCAGCACATCTAGGAGAAAAAGCTATGCTAGACAGCATTCAACACATTTGGTTCAATAAACATTTACGAGCAGCAGCAAAACAAAAGGTTCGTACCTGTATGATCTGTTGTCAGTTCAACCCAGGAAAAAGCGTTCCCGTAGAACAGGGTGGATTTCATACTCCTAATCATCCTTTTGAAGTACTCCAGATGGACTATATCCAGATGGAACGATGTCGAGGATTCAAATATGTTCTCGTAGTTGTTTGCGCTCTGTCCCGTTGGACGGAGGCATACCCGGTTTCAGATTACACTGCCCCGACTACTGCCAAACAGTTGGTTCGAGAATTCTTCCCACGATACGGTTTACCACGTGCTGTTTACTCAGATAACGGCCAGCCGTTCTCATCCGAATTAATGAAACACGTTTCACTTCTGTTAGGATATCAGTGGAAATTCCACTGTGTCCGACATCCCGAGGCAGCAGGTCTCGTAGAAAGACATAACCAGATACTGAAAATCAGAATGTCCAAAATATGCAGAGAGAAAGGTGTCGACTGGGTAGTAGCGTTACCAGTTGCACTCTTTTACATGAGAATGGTAGCACACTCTCGAACAGGGCTATCCCCGTATGAGGTGATCTTCGGTAGACCACCAAATATGTGGGGGACGCCTATACCCCGTAAAATAACTGATGTTGACTGTAATATGCTGACAGATTACTTGGCTTCCTTGATGTCTGCACTACAATCTTCTCGTTCACAGGTAGCTGCAGCTTTTCCCGACAACACTGAGGTGAAACCCCATGACGTTGTTCCGGGTAATCTTGTCTTTGTGAGGAATTTCGACCGAAAGACTCAGCTGGAGCCCAGGTGGAAAGCACCCAAGTTGGTCCTGTTGACCACAAGAACAGCCGTGAAGATCGAGGGCCGCAAGGGCTGGATTCATTCAAGCCATATTAAGAAATTTCATGGACTATCCTCGGATATAGACACTGTGCCCTGCACTCCCTCACAGACTGATACAAAGTTTCCTTTTGTTGAACCGAACAATTCTGAAAAGTACAAACTGAAGCTTAGGCCCAACCAGTCGAGCAATTTGATTGTTTAAGTCCTCTCCAAGGTGAAGCGGTTGAATTGTCTCTGACATGTATCCCTTGGACCTGAGTAGAGAAAATACCCGAAAAATGTTGAAACGACAGGCGTATTGTAAATCACTGCGTAGCCACTGTATAGTGACATTATTAATTTTGTTTTTATTAAGTCTTTTAATAATTATTACAAGTATGTTGTTGCACATATATTACCCTATTTCTAGACATGTTTATAATGTTGCTGCTGAACATTCTTTTAGTGACTTACCTCCGCATGAATTGTCTTATAGACTTGCGCTGCGCAATAACACTTTCATTAGTATGTTACACCATTCCCATCAGACTAGTAATGCCACCAATTGTTGGGTGTGTGGCCGACTCCCTCCCTATCAGAATTATGAAGGAGTCCTGCCTTTCTTTCCACATCCATTTACACATAATGGCTCCTGTGGAGCATGGTTTAGTTTAATCAATTCCATAGACTCAGACACAGCAGTTTACCAGGATCATTGGGTATGGGGAAACCTGAACCTAGCTTTACTCAAGGTCTGCTATCCTGACAAGGAGGGTCGCCCCAGAAGAACAGGAACTGATCTAGAAAATGAAGTATATGGATTAGGTAATTTTACACCTAATCTCATGATTCTAAATGTTGTATCCGAAGTTGAACTAGTCTTACCCACCATGTCAGTATTCTCAGCGAAAGGTGAATTGTGTGTAAGAAAGGTTGGTTCCATACATATGGGCCATAGTAAATGCACTACTATAGTAGAATTCAGTGATCAAGGAAAATCTTCATTTAGAGCTTCTCGCCACTCCTACTTTATATGTGGTCAGACGGCATATATGCGTCTACCTCTAGATTGGGATGGTACCTGCTACATTGCATTCCTTTTGCCACCTGTTTTCCTAGCTCCTCCTGATTATTACAGAAATATTCATTTAGTACACAACAGAGAACGGAGAGATCTCCCCATTGTCGATTACACTGAGACGGCATGGGACAAGTATGTAGATTTTAATAAAGGCATCTTTCCCTATATAGGTACTGTTACTAATAGCAAGCTAATACGTAGATTAACTAGAACCCTTGAAGCAGTAGTGAATGAGACTATTTCCGCCTTAGGCAATTTAACGGAAGAGCAGTCTGCTATGCGGATTGTTGTGCTTCAAAATCGTCTTGTCCTTGACGTCATCCTGGCTGATAGGGGCGGAGCTTGTAGGGTCATCGGATCAAGCTGCTGCGTATTCATACCAGAAAATTCGCCATCTGTATATAAAGCCATCACTCGCCTTCATAAGATTGTAAGCCAGATACACCAGAACCCAGGCACTTGGACTTGGTCCAGTTGGTTTTGGAATGCGGTATCAGCCTGGGGATGGAGAGTTCTATCCTTCCTAGGTATTGGCCTTCTCATACTATTCAGTTGCTGTCTATGTCTGCAATGTGGACCAGCGATTTGTGGTCTGTGTGCCACATCATGTATTCCACCACCAAGATTTCATTCAAGATTCCGGAAGAAGAAAGAAGAACAAATGATGCTATATGAACAGATCAATGGATTAATGAAGATCGATATCTCTTGAAGGGCAAGTAGGGGACAAGGAGGGAATGTGGAAATGTGGATTTTCCTGATCAAGTTATGTCCCCTATCTTGGACCCCAACGGTTCTATGTGCATGTTACAAGCACATGTATGTTCCCTCCAGTTCCAGTTTCGAAGACGCAAACACATGTGCGTCCACCATCAACATGTCCTCTGTCAGATCCGTCATCAATGGGCTGGATATTCGATCCCTAAGTGTGAAAGGCCACCGACTTTATATGGCTAAGTTACTCCATTTTTGCAGTTCAGGCAGAGTAGGCCCGATTCTGTCCTCAAAGCCTTTCCCTGCTCTCTACCTCTGACAGCATCAGTTTGAGCCCGCATCTGTATCCATGAACTTTGTCCTACTTCCTGTGCAGCTAACGGTGCCTGCCTCGGCCAGTTTCGCCTGCCTGCCAAGAAGCTGTATTTCACCTTCAAATTATCTACTTTGCTCCTCAGCCGATGCATTCCTGTCTAGTAGTTTAAGTAAACATTCTTCCAGTTACCAAGCAAAAAGGCCCATCTTCTCTGTCCTCATGCAAGTAATTCATAGCCCTGTCACCATGGAAAGTTTCTGCCCCTCGCATTCAGTGTAGACACTTAGACGCTTGTACACGCACGCACAGTCAGTATAGAATAGATTCTGTCCGAGAGTCCTTCTTTTTGTGGATAACATAGTTCTTTAAACATAGGATGTTAGATATGATTTGGGATTAGGTTGACTTGACCCCCCAGACTTTTTGTCTCCACATGTAGAGCTAAATGTCAAGTCCCCGTCACCCCCTAGTTACACGTCAATTACACGTCATACTGCTGCGCGCGCACCTATGCCAAGTATTATCTTATAGATCCACCTATACATGACATCATAACCAATCATGTTCCTTTTTACTCATTATTACACCCATTTTTCGGTTACGCAGCCCAAACGTCAATGTCCTTATCAATTGTTATGCCTACTGTATTCACTTCATTATAATGTATGTACTATAAAAGTTACTTCTTGTCAATAAAGTATGTACTTCACTTCCCGAACCCCCGTGGTGACGGAACCTGAAGGCCGCGACTCGAGTCGGCCATTTTGGAATAAAGCCCATTCAGAAACCTCTTATACCACGGATTCTGCCTCTTATTATTCTGAGCTATTTTATTTAAGATTCCGTATGAAATTCAGTCCAGGTAAAAGAATATTTACCACAAGGGATGCAGGACTGAATGTCTAGTGGCGCTTCCCACGAACCCCCAGCCTCCTATCGCGTGTCTCCTCCACCTCACCACGCTGTGTCTCTGTGGCTGTGGAGCAGCGCGAACTGCGCCTCCTGGTGCAGGTCTCCAGCACCGACACGCTGCTCACACTGGATGCAGCCTCACTGCCCTCCTCCCCTCCCAAGTTGCTGCCACTGAATGTCCCTGACTGCAAGTGTTCCACTGCAGTGGTCACCTGGCCTAAGACCTTCGCCACGTCCCCACAGTAATGGCCAAGGTCCACCTGCAGTGACACGGAGCGGCGGGACATAACAGCAGTGCTATTTCAGAGCTTTGTGATGGCCTTGGTCGATGCAGTGGTACGGAGCAAGTTCTGCCTATGCCTCCTGCGCTCGCTGTGTTGTCCTGCTCGGATGGCACGGGTGAGCTCCTGGAGGTTCTAAATTATGTCCCTATTGCCCTCTGCCACAACTGTGGTCATGTGCCGCACAGCGTCAGTTAGTGTGCACATATGTTTAGCGAGTTTTGAAATATTGAGGTTCATTGTCCCCATGTGTCTCCCCTGCAGGCGCTGAACACGCAGCATCTGGGCCTCGACACCACCATAGATGTTCCTTGGCTGGTCGGCTCCCCCGGCAGTACTGCGCATGGACCTGCGCCGCTGTGTGACTCTGCCACGTGCTGGTGGTGGTGCTGGCGGTGTGACATGTGTCTGACTTTGGCCACTTGTGGGTGCAGGACTCGGGTCTGCATCCATCACCTGCAGGGAGGGGACATGTGCCCTGCGTCTTGGTGGTATTGTTGCTGGTGGTGGTGGTGGTATTGTCGCTGGTGGTGGTGGTGGTATTGTCGCTAGTGGTGGTGGGGATTGACCTTCCTGTGGAGTGTCGCCATCGGTATCTGCCGGTGTCTCGGAGATGATGAGGCGCTCACTATCATCAGAATCCCCAGGAGATGCATCTGTGTATGAAACAGTGCATTGTTAGTTTATTTTGTGACTACATCTGTTTGTCATTCTGCATTTATTTCCTACCATGAATTACATGATTTGACACTCTGTTGGCCCTGTACTGCTGATCTCATTTATTGTGCATTGGTGACTATACATGCACACTTGGCTTACATGACTACGACTCCCATGATGCATACTAATGTGAGGGCATATGTGTTATGCACTTCTCCCTGCACACTGTGATTGACCTGGGGGGATGGGGATGGGTATACGATATGCAGCGTATGGGCGCAGGCATGCATCTTACCTTGTTCTGTGGTAGCTGCGCAGGAGGTGTACATCTGGGTTACTCCGACGACTGCCTCTGGCTCAATGGTCCCCTCAACGAGCTCCTCCAGGGCAGTGTGGGCAGGTACTGTGGATGGGCCCCCTCCTGTGCCAGCTGCCTCCTTGACCCTTTCGGCAATTCGTTGCTTTGCCCTCTTCCTGAGGTCATACCACCTATTCTTTAGGTCGTCGATGCTGCGGTGCGTCACTCCTACAGCATTCACCCTCTCCCTGATGCGAAGCCAAATCTTCCTCTTCTCAGCTTCGGGCACCTTGAGTGACAGCTTCCGAAACAGCTTGTCATGCTTGCTGCTCACCCCCTCGATCAAGTGCTCAAGTTCCCTGTCAGAGAACTTTCTCTTCCTCTTCCTGGGCGTGTCTGAAGTGGCAGGTGCATCCTTGTCCATCCTGGATGAAGGTAGGGTGGATGGTTTCAGTGGGTGAAGTCTCTTGCCTCAGCCTGTATGCTCTGCCTCCTCCTGTGAGCTCCTCAGGGCAGTGAATGAGGGAGTGACTGGTTGACTTCCTGGTTGCGATGTCATCAGCCCGCTTCTCGTGCGACCCGTTTTTTGCGAATTCGCTAATTCTGAACTCGCTAATACCGCATTCGGTAATACCGATTTCGGTAATTGCTAATCTTTATTTTATGGAATCGCTATTGAGTTTTTGGTAAATATTAGCGATTTTTAAGGAGACGCTAAGAATTACCGAATCTGTTCATGCATTCCAAAATGCGATTCCTTATTAGCGATTCTTTATTTTTCGCTATTAAGGAATCGCTTTTCAGAATGTTGGTGCATGTGCACCTTAGTCTATTCTATATTAAAAAATGCACTTGGAAAAATAGGTTGAGATGATGAAAAGTCAGCTAATGAAATAAAAGTCGATAAAGTAAACGGAATAAACGAAAAATTAATTCTGACAGCATTACATGGTAACGAAGAACAATGACAGAATACATTACAAGATAAAACAGAAGAACAGAATACGGACAATTTAACAATAGGGATGTGCTCATGGAACATAAATGGGTTATGCAAAAAGATAAAAAATACCCAAATAGATACACTGTCAAACTTCTTTCAAATTATATTATTGCAGAAAACGTGGGCAATCGACGCTTTTATGTTACAAGTATACAAAGGATACTTTGAGCCTGCAATTAAACACCACAAATGTGTTTGTCCCTTTGGGGGGCTAGCAATATTCTTATTGATTGACCTTAAAGTTGATCACGAGCAGCTAGCCACGAATAATTCTAATTTCCAAGCAGTAAAGTTGCAATATACAACAAGTGAGGGAAACAAACCAAAAACTCTAATTCTAATCAATATATATATTCCACCAAAACAGAGTTCAAGGAAGGATATGTGTGAGGAGAGCGACCCTTGACCTTGTTAGGTAGGTCGCTCCCCCTCCGCACAGCACCGCCTGTGCGTCCTGTCCCTGCCCCAGCTGCAGCTGCTGAGGAAAGTTGAGGCCCTCCTCCACCCACAGGCTACCACCTGCGCCATATCCCTGGTGGCCTGTGGTAGGCCTTAGCTCTGTTCTACTGTTCATTGTACTTCCCTTGTCGTTTTCTTTTCGCTGTCTGTGACAGCTGTTGTCTGTCTTCCCCCTGTGCCTGTATTTTCTCCTGTACCCTTCTTTCCTTCTGTTCCCATCGTTATCCCCATGTTTCTGTGCCTGTTTTCCTTCTGTGATCCCTGTGATTCTGTGCCCGTTTTCCTTCTGTGACCCTTGTCATTCTGTGCCCGGTTTTTCCTTCTGTGACCCCTGTGATTCTGTGCCCGTTCTTCCTTCTGTGACCCCCGTGATTCTGTGCCCGTTCTTCCTTCTGTGACCCCGTGATTCTGTGCCCTTGCCTTCCGTACCGTTCACCGCTCCCGTTCCTGCCGCTGCGTCCCGTGAGTCGCTGTCTCCCTGACTGCCCATTCGCTGCTCCTACCTCCCGCCTCCTGCCTCCCAGCCACTCCTCCCTCCCACCTCCCCATATATGGCAGCCGCTGCGCGGTGAGGAGAGCGACCCTTGACCTTGTTAGGTAGGTCGCTCCCCCTCCGCACAGCACCGCCTGTGCGTCCTGTCCCTGCCCAAGCTGCCGCTGCTGAGGAAAGTTGAGGCCCTCCTCCACCCGCAAGCTACCACCTGCGCCTCATCCCTGGTGGCCAGTGGTAGGCCTTAGGTCTGTTCTACTGTTCATTGTACTGACCTTATCGTTTCATTTCCGCTGTGTGTGACTGCTCTTGTCTGTCTTTCCCCTGTACCTGTATTTCTCCTGTACCCTTCTTTCCTTCTGTTCCCATCGTCACTCCTGATTATGTGCCCGTTTTCCTTCTGTGACCCCCATGATTCTGTGCCTGTTTTCCTTCTGTGACCCCCGTGATTCTGTGCCCGTTTTCCTTCTGTGACCCCCGTGATTCTGTGCCCGTTTTTTCCTTCTGTGACCCCTGTGATTCTCTGTCCGTTGTTCCTTCTGTGACCCCCGTGATTCTGTGCCAGTTCTTCCTTCTGTGACCCCGTAATTCTGTGCCCTTGCCTTCCTTGCCGTTCACCGCTCCCGTTCCCGCCGCTGCGTCTCCTGCGGCCACGCCCCCCTGGCTGCCCATTTGCTGCGCCTACCTCCCACCTTCCAGCCGCTTCTCCCTCCCACCTTTCCATGTATGGCGGTTGCTGCGCGGCCGCGCCGCTGGCGCAGGCAAGCCCGTCTGAGCCCGGCCGTGCCTGGACTGTGCCCAGCACCAGGACCCCTGGCCCCCGCGAACGCAACGACACCCACCTCTGCTCCGACTCCAGCACCCTCCACACACTCAACGCCGGACGATCACGCACCTGCTGCCTGGCCGCCCTGAAGCACACCCAAGGACCCTTCTCCTGCTGGAACTGCAGCTTCACCAGCATCCGGCTAGCCAACCCACCCACCAAAGAACCCAACTACCTCAGATGCATCCTTCTCAACACCCGCTCCAAACGCAAACACGCCGTGGAACTCTGGGAACTACTGAACTCCAACACCACAGACGTTGCCTTCCTGACAGAGCCCTGGCTGAACCCCTCCCCGGCACCCGATATCGCCATAGCCATCCCGGAAGGCTATAAGATCACCCGCAGGGACCACATCAATGGAGTAGGAGGAGGAATCGCCATCATCCACAGGAACACTCTCAAAGTCTCAGCCAACACCGACGACACCCTCAGCACCTCCGAACACCTGCACTTCCAGATCCACACCGACCCCAACACCACCCTCAGAGGAACTCTCATCTACATACCCCCCGGACCATGAGCACAGTTCAGCGACTCCATCACCGACCTCATCAGCACACACGCCCTTGCCTCCACGGACTACATCCTCCTCGGGGACCTGAACTTCCACCTCGAGAACAACAACGACACCAACTCCTCCACCCTGATCGACAACCTCGCCAACCTTGGACTCAGACAACTCGTCACTACACCCACCCACTCCGCCATCCACACGCTTGACCCCATCTTCTCCGCAAGCTCCCACATCTCCTTCAACCACACCACCGAGCTCCACTGGACCGATCACCGCTGCATCCACTTCACCTTCCGGAAACCCACCACGCACCACCGCACCAAACAGATGCCACACCGCTGCTGGAGAAAAGTCACCGAAGACCAGCTTTCCACCACCCTCGCCCGGAGCCCACCCGTAGATCCGACCGACCCCGACACCGCCGCTCGCAACCTCAGACAGTGGATCCACGATTGCGCCAATTCCCTCGCCCCGCTCAAGAAGCCCTCCAACACCCACACCAGCAAGTAAGCCAGCTGGTTCACCAAAGACCTCCAGGCCTCCAAGCGAACCTGCCGAAAACTCTAAAAAAACTGGATCCGTGAACGAACACCGGAAAGCTACACAGCCCTCAAGAACCCGCAGACACCACCACCTCATCAGATCTGCCAAAAGGACCTCCTTCAAAGACCGCCTAGACAACAACGCACACAACAGCAAAGAGCTCTTCAACATCGTGAAGGAACTCTCCAACCCCAGCTCCAACCCCAACAACATCCCACCTTCGCAAGACCTGTGCGACTCACTGGCCACTTTCTTCCATTGCAAGATCGCAGACATCCACAACAGCTTCAACGCCTTCACCACCCCAGCAACCACTGAGACCCCCGCTCCCATGACCACCACCCGCACCAACCACCTGATCGCCTGGACCAACATCAACGACGACGACACCATCAAGATCATGAACACCGTCCACTCCGGATCCCCGGAAGACCCCTGCCCACACCACATCTTCAACAAAACCAGCAGCACCATCACACCCCATCTCCGGAAAACCATCAACATCTCCTTTGAGACAGCGATCTTCCCGGAGAGCTGGAAGCATGCAGAGATCAACGCCTTACTCAAGTAACCCAAGGTGGACCCCAAGGACCTCAAGAACTTCCGACCCATCTCCCGGGCTCCCGTTCCCGGCGAAGATCATCGAAAAGGCCATCAACAAACAACTGACCAGCTTCCTCAAGGAGAATAGCATCCTGTACCCATCCCAGTCCGGGTTCCACAGCAACCCCAGCACCGAAACTGCCCTTATCACCACCACCGATGACATCAGGACCCTGCTAGACAACGGAGAAACCGCAGCCCTCATCCTTCTGGACCTGTCAGCCGCCTTCAACACGGTCTGCCACCACACACAATGAACACGCCTCTACGATGCCGGAATCCAAGAGAAGGCCCTGGACTGGACCTCCTCCTTCCTCGCCGGCAGAACACAGAGCATCCGCCTCCCCCCCTTCCGCTCTGAAGCCGCCGGGATCATCTGCGGCGTACCCCAAGGCTCATCCCTCAGCCCAATGTTGTTCAACGTCTACATGGCACCGCTCGCCCACATCGCACGACGGCACAACCTCATCATCATCTCCTATGCCGACGACACCCAGCTGATCCTCTCCCTCACCATGGACCCCCACACTGCCAAAACCAACCTCCACGAAGTAATGAAGGCCGCCGCCGACTGGATGAGGAACAGCCGACTGAAGCTAAACTCGGACAAGATGGAGGTCCTCATCCTCGGATCCACCCCCTCGGCCTGTGATGACTCCTGGTGGCCGACTGCACTAGGAACACCCCCAACTCCCACCGACCACGCACGCAACCGAGGGGTCATCCTCAACTCTACCCTCTCCATGTCGAAGCAGGTCAATGCCGTCTCCTCCTCCTGCTTCAACATCCTCCGCAAACTTCACAGGATCTTCAAGTGGATACCCGCCGAAACAAGAAGGACGGTCACCCAGGCCCTCGTCAGCAGTAAACTGGACTACGGAAACGCACCCTACGCAGGAGCCCCAGCCAAACTCCTGAAACGGCTTCAACACATCCAGCACGCCTCCGCACGCCTGATCCTCGACATCCCTCGCCGCATCCACATCACACCCCACCTGAGAGACCTGCACTGGCTTCCCATCAACAAGAGGATAACCTTCAAACTCCTCACCCACGTACACAAGGCACTCCACAACACCAGACCAATGTACCTCAACAGCCGACTCAGCCTCTACACCCCCACACGCCAGCTCCGCTCCGCTCCGCAGAACGTGCCCTCACCACCGTCCCCCGCATCCGAAGAGTGACCGCCAGTGGCAGATCATTCTCCCACCTCGCCGCCAAGTCATGGAACACCTTCCCCATCTGCCTACGGCAGACCAAAGACCTTCTGACCTTCAGAAGACTTCTCAAGACCTGGCTCTTCGAACAGTAGCAGCTCCCCCCCCCCCCAGCGCCTAGAGACCCTCACGGGTATGTAGTGCGCTTTACAAATGATATGATTTATTGATTGATTGAAGTCATTTCCCATCATCTAAGGAAGGTGTCTGTAAGCGACCAGTGTCAACAAATAATTAATATAAAATTGTTATGTTTGAAACATCAAAAGTATCTGACAATGCAAGGTCAGACATGTACCATCAATTATAGAAAACTTATATGGAATATAAATAATAGGGATAATATAAAGGAAAAGGCACAACAGCTAGTTAAAGAATGTTTTAAAGATAAAACCAGAAGGTTTGCAATTGAGCAATGGGAAAACTTCACACAGAAAATAGTAAAACCTAATGATACCACTTCTTGCGTACAGAAAAAACAAGTGACTCAACTGGAAAAAAGGAAAACTAACATCAACCTCCCATATACGGTTAGAAAAATCAGACGGACCCGTAACAAACTTAGGAAACAGCAATCTAAGTTTCCAAACAATGAAGATATACAGATAAAATTAAAAAATATCAATCATAATTTGAGAAAGCTAATTTGGAATGAAAAAAACAAAGCTAGGCAGGATCTTTGGACAAAAATCTTTTATGCTAGTAATCAAGCAAACTCAAGGGAGTTTTGGAAAATGATTAATGGTCTAGTCAGACCTAACAAATCTGTGGTAGCATCCGTCTTAGCCGAAGATGAATGGTTTGCATTTCTTATAAAACTCTTAAACCCAGTTACTAAAGCTAATATCCAGGGTGGCAAACAAATAAAGATGGTTGAAACAGACTTAGAATGTGATATTGAAATCTATATTACAAAATCACAAGTCGCCAAACTAATAAAGAAACAAAAAGATGGGGCACCAGGCCCCAATGTTATCCTGTTTGCTCTCTATAAAGAAGAAGCAGACTTTTGGTCTGCATATCTAACATAGGTTTTTAACAAAGTTGTACAGACTGGGTTGATTCCGAAATCTTGGAGAGGGTCATTAATATCTCCTATTTTTAAGAAAGGAAATTGGCAATTGCCGGAGAACTATCGTTTGATTACCCTTCAAGATACTGACGCAAAACTGTTTGCGGGGATTTTATTATCAAGTTTAACAGATTGGGTAAAAGAAAAGCAGATATTGCCCCCAAATCAAACAGGATTCATCAAAGGTCTGGGAACTTGCACAAACATACTAATTCTATCAGTATTAATGGATAAGGCAATTTAGGCAAAACAGCCCTTGTATTTTAGCTTTGTTGATTTTAAATCGTCATGCGATTGTGTGAATAGACAACGTTTGTGGAAAAAATTAAAGGAGCAAGGAATTCCAGACTCATTATTGAAGTTGATTCAACTTTTGCATACTGATACCTGGATCAGGGTGAGGATTGGTGATCGTCGGACGCTAATAAAAGAAATACCTACGACTGGAGGATTAAAACAAGGGTGCGTCCTGGCCCCACTGCTTTTTAATTTATATTTAGCAGATCTCTCTACCGCACTGTATAAAGTAAATGCACACCTGACTGGGTTAGCAGACAAACAAATATCCAATTTGTTGTATGAAGATGATGTTATACTTTTAAGTCAGAATAAAGTTGGGTTGCAACAGCTAATCAATCGTATATCAACGTATGCAAAAGAAAATGATATGGTAATAAATGAAGCAAAGCCCAAAGTAATGGTTGTTACAAAAAATACACACCTCAAATATAAATGCAAATGGTTGTTGGAAGAAACTCAATTAGAACAAGTTGTATCCTATAAATATCTTGGTGTTGATAGTGGAAATTTCCTTCCGCAAAAAAAGGATATTACCAGAAAAGCAAATACTTTGGTTGCAGCATTTAGGATCATACAGAAAGCTATAAGTGACTTGTCTTATCGCCCTTTCCTAAAGGTTATTTCGGCGAAATTATTACCTACTCTGACATACGGTAGTGAGGTACTGAATGGGAAAGATGCAGAGATCATTAATAATGCGGTTGCAAAAACTTATAAAATCTTATTTTGCCTGCCGAATAATGCCTCACAAGCGCAAGTGAGGCTGGAATTTGGGTTAAATAACCAGCTATATGCAAGGAAAGGGCAAGTGCTTAAAGTGTGGAACCGAATAAAAAATGATCAAGAAAACCAAATGTCTCAGCTGTTATGGCAAGAAGTAAAAGATAATAGGAATCTGACGGTCTGGACCTATTTAAATACAGCGATAGAAGAATTTGGTGTAATACCGATTTGGGAGAACACAATTACCCAGGAAAGCTTTAAAAAAACAATCAACAAACTTACTAATCATCTGTCCCTGATAAAAGATAAAGATCTACTTGTAGAAAGAAAACATGCATGGCCAATCATAAACGGATTTATGAAAAAAAAGGTCCAAGAATATCTTAAAACATCGTGGTCGCAGAAAAACAAACATATCTTTATCAAAGCACGATTTGGCCTACTGCCGGGATTATGTCATTTACCTTTATTGTGTATTTGTCCTGAATTAGAAAATGAAAGGAAAATTACTCTTAAGAGACTATTTGATGATCGTGGAGTAAGGACATGTAGGCAAGCTCTGATAGCATGTCTAAACTCTGAAGATATATTTATGAATTCTGCATTTGTAAAATTTTTGTGTGCGGTTGGAAAAATATTGGAGGAATATCATTTGAATTGCTAATCCATTGTATCTTAAAATATACTGTATATTGTATTTTATTAAGTATAAGATATGATAACAATCATATATCTTTTTTTAAAAATATTTTATATTTGATGACGCTTTTAGTAATTTTTTGTAAAATTTTAATTAATCAAACAAAATAAATAAACTTGAACCTTGAAACTTGACTGGTTTAAGCTGTGGTGTACCATTATGGAGTAGGGACCGGGATCTGCATTGGGCTTCAGGTTGGACTAAGCTGGTCTTTTGAGCATGGTTCGTCTCTGGCTTTGCCCTAAATGAGGACTTAACTTTATGTATGTTAGGCTCAGACAGCATGTAGAGGCTGCTGGAGTGAGATGGACTGATTTCTCTTCTGAGAGATTGTGGTCTAGACTTGGATACCCTCTCTGGTGAGGAGGCTACTTATTAGGCATTACACATGGATGGTCTACAGGCAGTGTTGCATTCACGATCGGGCTGTGGGTAAGATATTATAGCTTAGAAAAAAATCACCTTCATAACCCAACGTCTGGTAAAATTTACCAGTTAGCTGGGGGCTCATCCAGAAGTGCACAGATTACACGTATTGATCATGGGACACCTAAAAACTATTATCTTTGAGATCAGTGGTAAAATCAAATATAAGAGTGGTCAGAGAAAATTCCTGGTGTTGTGCATTATATCTATATTATAATGTTAATGGCATTCAAATTATACTGAATGTGGAAAGTGCACTGCATCTTGACTCCTGTACCATTGGAAAATGGGTAAATTCAATGGCCACTGGATCATCCATAACTACCTTAAGCTAAATGTGATTAAAAAAGGAGATGCCAGCATATGCCAAATGGGCCAACTCTCACCCTTCAACTAACAAACCTTTGGAACTATGACTACCACCATCTAACTCAGACAAAGTGCAGAATTTAGGGATGATAATGGACTCCAATCTCATGGTTGTACCTAAGGTGAACCAAGTTTCCAAATGAAGAGTTTACACTGTGAGATGCTTTGTTGAGTCTACAAATGCCGTGATTTCTATTAAAGGGTTCAATCGCATTAGTACTTTCCTATTTAGACTGTGCCAAAAGTAGAGAAAAACACAAAAGCGTTGCTCCAGAATCTCTTCTGTGTAACTGCTTCATATCTTGACTCTAAAGGTTTCTTCAGAGTTCTGAGTACGTTATGTGTCTAAAAAAGTCTAATAAATGGTTTTGGATCTTCACTATTAATACAGGAATCCCTCAGAATAGTTCAGTGACAGATGATATATGTTACTTACTCAGTCAAAACCTCCCACTTTCCCACTTGTGTTTTAGTGATAGGAATCCAATAAATGCAGTGTAACCCTAAAGAAAAAACAGGAGAAATACTGAATGCTGAATTATACAAACATTTACTATTCTAATTAAGCAAATCCTCACTTTAGCCCAGTAATACCTAATAGTGAAATCTTTCTGGGAGAATTAATGAATTCTTAAAAATATATCTAAAAAAAATGAAAATGACACCAAGCAACTCTTTATAAATAGTGAACTGTCACCTTTAAAAGTATATCCAATAGGAAAAATAATGTTTTTTTGTATCAGTCTTTTCTTTTTTACTGATCCTTGTTGGACCTGATCCATTTTGCTGAATTATCCCCACACTTGTTGCCTTCTTCCTCCTATTTTGAATGACCTGTTTTTGTTGGGTTTAGGACTCTAGTCACTTTACCATTGCTAATCAGTGCCAAAGTGCATATGCTCTCTGTCTAAATTGAACTGGTGATTGATTTATCGATGATTGGCATACTTGATTTACCAGTACGTCCCTAGTAAAGTGCACCAGGTGTGCCTAGGGTCTGAACATCAAATGCTGCTAGTGGGCCTGCAGCACTGATTGTGCCCCCCACATGAGTAGCCCTGCAAACATGTCTCAGACCTGCCACTGTAGTGTCTGTGTGTGCAGTTTTAAACTTCCAATTTGACCTGGCAAATTCACCCACTTGCCAGGCCCATCTCATCCCTTTTACTACATGTAAGTCACCCCTAAGGTAGGCCAAAGGTACCCAATGGGAAGGGTGCAGTGTATTTAAAAGGTAGGACATGTACTGGTGTGTTCTACATGTCCTAATAGACAAATACTGCTAATTTCGTTTTTCACTATTGCAAGTACTATCTCTCCCATAGTGTAACATGGAGATGGCCCTGAAATATCTTTTAAGTGTCATTTCTTATTGGGAGCAGATAGAGATTTGAAGTTTGGGGTCTCCAAGCTCGCAATTTAAAAGTAAAACTTTTGGTGAAGTTGGTTTTTAAATTGCGTCGTTGAAAATGTCACATTTAGAAAGTGAAAGACACACAATTGATGGACAGAATGCAGAACAAATCAAAACATTTACCCCCAGTCGAGAGATCTTGGTTAAATCCACCATTCTTTTGCTCACCATGCCACCCCAGTTTAGACCTGGCCATATGCAAATCAGTCTTGACCCTGTGTCTCATGGGAATAGTCCAGCCTGAACTACCAAGACAGGTCCTCTCTGGACTGGAAACAAGCATCCTAGGACCGGTTTTGGGGTTTCACCCCTCATCAGCCAGAATAGCTTGAATCGAGTGGCACAGTGAGCCAGGGACCCACGTCTGGGTATACCTGGCGCACGTAGGGCGAGGAAGCAAAAGACACACAATTGATGGACGGAATGCATAACAAATCAAAACATTCAACACAGGTGCAGGGTCAAGATTGATTTGCATATGGCTGGGTCCAAACTGGAGTGGCATGGGGAGCAAAAAAGTGATGGATTTAGGCCCAGATCTCTCTACTGGGCTGAATGTATGACATTGTTGTGCATTC
Source organism: Triturus cristatus (assembly GCF_964204655.1). Lineage (NCBI taxonomy): Eukaryota > Metazoa > Chordata > Amphibia > Caudata > Salamandridae > Triturus > Triturus cristatus. The sequence goes on along the minus strand of NC_140593.1, from coordinate 254,960,029 downwards.
TGTCCATCAATTGTTGTTTTTGCATTTGTCACCCTAAATGTGAGATGGGAATGCTCAGACGTGGGGCCTCTGCTCTCCATACCACTGGAGTCAAGCTATCCTGGCTGACGAGGGGTGAAACCCCGAAACCGGTCCAAGGATGCTTGTTTCCAGTCCAGGGCAGACCTAGTCTGGCAGTTTGGGCTGGACTGTTCCCAGAGGGCACAGGGTCAAGAGTGATTTGCATATGGCTGGGTTCAAACTGGAATAGCATGGGGAGCAAAACAACGAAGGATTTAGGCCCAGATCTCTGTACTGGGGTGAATGTATGACATTGTTCTGCATTCTGTCCATCAATTGTTCATTTTGCATTTGTCACCCCGAGTGGGATGGGAATGCTCAGACGTGGGTCCCTTGCTCTCCATACCACTGGAGTCAAGCTATCTTGGAGGATGAGTGGCGAAACCCCGAAACCGGTCCTAGGATGCTTGTTTCCAGTCCAGGGAGGACCTGGTCTGGCAGTTCGGGCTGGACTGTTCCTAGAGGGCACAGGATCAAGACTGATTTGCATATGGCTGGGTTCAAACTGGAATGGCGCGGGGAGCAAAAAAACGATGGATTTAGGCCCAGCTCTCTGTACTGGGGTGAATGTATGACATTGTTCTGCATTCTGTCCATCAATTGATCGTTTTGCATTTATGACCCCGAGTGGGATGGGAATGTTCAGACGTGGGTCCCTTGCTCTCCATACCACTGGAGTCAAGCTATCCTGGCCGATGAGTGGTGAAACCCCGAAACTGGTCCTAGGATGCTTGTTTCCAGTCCAGGGAGGACCTGGTCTGGCAGTTTGGGCTTGACTGTTCCCAGAGGGCACAGGGTCAAGAGTGATTTGCATATGGCTGGGTTCAAACTGGAATGGCATGGGGAGCAAAACAACGAAGGATTTAGGCCCAGATCTCTGTACTGGGGTGAATGTATGACATTGTTCTGCATTCTGTCCATCAATTCTTCATTTTGCATTTGTCACCCCGAGTGGGATGGGAATGCTCAGACGTGGGTCCCTTGCTCTCCATACCACTGGAGTCAAGCTATCCTGGAGGATGAGTGGCGAAACCCCGAAACCGGTCCTAGGATGCTTGTTTCCAGTCCAGGGAGGACCTGGTGTGGCAGATCGGGCTGGACTGTTCCTAGAGGGCACAGGGTCAAGAGTGATTTGCATATGGATGGGTTCAAACTGGAATGGCATGGGGAGCAAAAAAACGATGGATTTAGGTCCAGATCTCTGTACTGGGGTGAATGTATGACATTGTTCTGCATTCTGTCCATCAATTGTTCATTTTGCATTTGTCACCCCGAGTGGGATGGGAATGCTCAGACGTGGGTCCCTTGCTCTCCATACCACTGGAGTCAAGCTATCCTGGCCGATGAGTGGTGAAACCCCGAAACTGGTCCTAGGATGCTTGTTTCCAGTCCAGGGAGGACCTGGTCTAGCAGTTTGGGCTTGACTTTTCCCAGAGGGCACAGGGTCAAGAGTGATTTGCATATGGCTGGGTTCAAACTGTAATGGCATGGGGAGCAAAACAACGAAGGATTTAGGCCCAGATCTCTGTACTGGGGTGAATGTATGACATTGTTCTGCATTCTGTCCATCAATTCTTCATTTTGCATTTGTCACCCCGAGTGGGATGGGAATGCTCAGACGTGGGTCCCTTGCTCTCCATACCACTGGAGTCAAGCTATCTTGGAGGATGAGTGGCGAAACCCCGAAACCGGTCCTAGGATGCTTGTTTCCAGTCCAGGGAGGACCTGGTCTGGCAGTTCGGGCTGGACTGTTCCTAGAGGGCACAGGGTCAAGAGTGATTTGCATATGGTTGGGGTCAAACTGGAATGGCATGGGGAGCAACAAAACGATGGATTTAGGTCCAGATCTCTGTACTGGGGTGAATGTATGACATTGTTCTGCATTCTGTCCATCAATTGTTCATTTTGCATTTGTCACCCCGAGTGGGATGGGAATGCTCAGACGTGGGTCCCTTGCTCTCCATACCACTGGAGTCAAGCTATCTTGGAGGATGAGTGGCGAAACCCCGAAACCGGTCCTAGGATGCTTGTTTCCAGTCCAGGGAGGACCTGGTCTGGCAGTTCGGGCTGGACTGTTCCTAGAGGGCACAGGGTCAAGAGTGATTTGCATATGGCTGGGTTCAAACTGGAATGGCATGGGGAGCAAAAAACTATGGATTTAGGTCCAGATCTCTGTACTGGGGTGAATGTATGACATTCTCCTGCATGCTGTCCGTCAATTGTTCTTTTTACATTTAGAAAGTGGGCATTTTCTTGTTTAACCATTCTGTGCCTCTGCCTGTCTGTAGAATCCATGTCTAGGCTCGCTGACAGTTGGGCTCTTGTGTATTAACTCTGGGCAGTCACACAAAGGGAGCTGAAGTGTGCCTTGCATATCCTGATGGCCCATCACCAGGCACCAGGCATTTCAAAACTTTCCTTTAAAGTTTGCCTACTTCAAAGGCAGAAAAGGGTTTAAGGAATGGACCTCTGACACCCCAAATTCAAAACACTTCTGGACTATGGCCATTCTGCCAGGAAGAGGAGCTGGATGATTTAGGAGGGACCGCCACTCTGCCTGTTGCTTTTTTGTGCTGGCCTGATGCTCCGGTCCTGGGAGTGAAAGGACTGAACTCTGCTTTCTGTACCCTGCTTCCAAGGTTCTCCAAGGGCTTGTGCATGCTTGCCTCCTGTTAAGAAGTCTCAGGGCCGTGAAAGACCTCAACTACCAGTGCCCAGGCTCTTCTGCCAAAAGCCCTGACTTGCCAAGAGGTGCCTAATCCAGTTCTGGGCCCTTGGAAGTGTAACCCAGTGAGAAAATCCACGCATCGGATCTCAGTGCCTGATTTCTTGATGCATCTCCTGCTGTATGGCTAAAGAATCCATGCAGCGGATGCTTTGCAGCTGAAAAATCACTGCAGCCTGAGTCCTGAGCACCGTGTCACCGACGTCCATGGCACCCACTCCGACTCAGTCCCTGCTTCGTTGCTAAAGAATCGATGCATCACCTGCTTCGCAGCTGTGAAATCTACACAGCACCTGTATCACCACCGTTGCATCAACGCAGCACATGCAAATTTTGGATGCATCGTCCCTCAAAGCCGTCTCTTCATCGACGTCGGTCCACAGTATGGGGCCGAGGCTGCGTGTCTGGAGATCAATACATCACCTCCCCTTCCAATAAGGAGCCGACGCATCACCTCCCCTGACAGTAAGGAACCAACACATCACCTCCCCCGCCCATCAGTAAGGAACCAAAACATCACCTTGCCTGGCAGTAAGGAATCGATGCATCACCTCCCATTGGAGTAAGGAGTACTTTGTGCTTCAAGAAATGTATCTATACATTTCCATGGACTGAACTTATTTTATCTTTGAGAAGTGATAACTTGACTTGTGTATGTTGGATTTTTGTTCTTTAGGTCTTGTTTCATTCAGATGGCTATTTTGTTAAACTGGTGTGGAATCATTTTGTAGTGTTTTCACTGTGTTACTGTGTGTTTATGTGCAAATGCTTTACAAATTACCTCTGATATAAGCCTGACTGTTCGTGCCAAGCTACCAATGGGGTGAGCAGGGGTTATCTTAGCTATGTGACTTCCTTACCCGGACTGAGGCTCTCTACTTGGACAGGGTGCAAACCACTGCCAACTAGAGACCCATTTCTAACAATCCTACATGTCACTGTTTGTTAAATGTCTTATGTTCCTTTTTTGCCGAATTCAAAATATCCAAAATAAAACAAGATGTTGAATCCAACTGCAGGACGGTAATAGTCAATTATATTTCTATGTATGCGTTTTACCAAATTAGAGGATCAGTTAGCTGTTGGTAAATGTTGTTTGTGCCCTGTGTTCCCACAGGAACATGGAGAAAGAAACAACCTTCCAGAAACAGTTGAAGAACCTGGCGACAGGCAGCAGCTCAAGAGCAGTCAGTAACAACAACGCAGGAGCCTGCCACAGGTTGTAGGTAAGTCAGCAAGGAGGCCACGAACAGAAGCAATTCGAGAAAAGTAAGTCAGTCAAAGAATCCAGCTAACTATTAAAAGCACTCAATTGCATGCCTGGCAGCTTTTATGCTGCTGTTGTGCTCAAAATCCTGACTGCGATTAGTGTGGCTTCCAGGAAGTGGGCCAATGTGGGGAGAGCTGAGTTGAGACTAGACCTCATCTTCCACCTCGGCCCCTTCTCTCACTTCCTGGCTGTTGGTTGCGCCGCGCCTGACACAGGGAAGTGTAGCTGCAACCATGGCAGATTCTTACAGTGGCTGCTTATGGCTATACACATTATGTTCTAAGTAAAGTGCATCACTCATCAAGCAATCTATTAGTGTGGACCACTCTTCCTTCAATAGAAACTCATATCTTTTGCTGAACAACAACATTTTAGTTGCAAGCTAAACCTCCTTTGACCATTTCCAACAATTGAAAAGTCCCAAAAAGGTGGAAGAGCAGTCGGGTGGAAGTTTGGCCTCTATCGAAATGGCGATGCTGTTGAACTCAATGCCTGCATGAATGAGAATAGGCAATCTCTTTGAATTTCAATAGGTAGTAAAAGCCTGGTCCCCCAGATCCACATCATCACAACATGCAGATGACCAACTATTTACGTTAGAGGCAATGTAGGCAAAAAGGCATCTCTTCTCACACTTTCCGCAACATCTCATGTGTATGTACAATGACCTATACTGCACAATGTTTAAAGTACAGAGTTGAACTTGACATACCTAAGCCAATTATTGCCATGTTTGACATTCCACACCCAAAATGTTCACAGCCTTTCATTCCGAGTGGGTTCCCGGGAACACAAACCATATTTGAGCACTTCATGACCTTGTCAAATATTATAAAGATCTGAGCAAATTCTGCAGTATAACGTAATACACAGAACCAGTCAACATGATCAACAGATTAGCACACTTAAACTTGGTACCATCATATATTATTTAGCCTTGACAATATTTTTCAAAAACAAATATATCGAAATTCTGCTAGATGTCCCAATAAAAAATGGTGTTGATAACAACTGAGGATCAATGTCCTCTCTAACTTTTATTTCCCTGTGAGCATCAATGAAGTTTCTCCGTGTACAACAGTCAAAGCCACATGCATTGAAGATGCAACAAATCACTATGCAAGTGAGCATGCACCTCCCTCATGTTGTTTGCCCCCCTGCCCTCCTCCCACTGTCCATTATGTTGTTACCCCCTTATCCCCTTGATTCTCCCTGCCCCCTCCACCCTCCTGTCCATCACAAAAACATTGAAAAAAGCCAAATAGCACTAACATACCTGAGAGCTATTTGGCTTTGCCTATGCTTTTTCATACATATTGCACAGCAGAGTGGGCAAGCATTGGCATAGCCAATAGGTCTCACCTTTGGGACCTTATAAGTGTTTAGCAATGCAGTACATTATCCCCCACTGACAGCTCACAATGGCTGTACATGTACGTCACAGGTACCGCTGCCAGGAACCCACCCGAGTGCTGCTGTTGAGATCTGTCTAGTCGGGTCCGAAACTGACCGTCTCAGTCGTTCATCCGTGTGAGGGTGATTAAACGAATGACAACGAGTTGGTCACTAGTAAACCCAATGATTAAAGTGCCAAATGAATTCGGGGCATATCAGCAAGACAATTATCGCCGCTTTAGTGTCCGTGTTCAGCCGGAAAGCGTCGATAATTGTATCGCCCTATTAGCAAGGTCCCTTAACTCCCAGCTTTGCATCTCTAATGAGATGCAAAGTGGGCATTCCTCCCCAGAATAACGGGAGAAATGTTGCTAAGCGACATTTCTCCAATTATTAAGCCTCACGCTAACCTGCAGAGCGATAAAAAAAAATAGCGCTAACCTCGGTTATCGCTACTTTCCTTATGCCTGCTTTTCATCTGACTTAGCCATGATATCCTATGGAAGGTGGATATCATGGCTAAGTCTGTCCCTGCCCTATCAGCAAGCATTCTCCCAACGTTGTGCGATAATCGCTGGATTTCCAGCGATAATTACACATTTGGCAGTTTGCGCCTTGATTTTCATCGCTGTTGAGATGAGCGTTGCTGATAGCACGCTATCTCAGCGATAAAAATCAGCATCAGACGGCGATAATTATCCTCACGCTAAGCGCGCTGAGAGATAATTATCTCCGGTTCTTGCTGATTTGCCCCTTCAGTTTGTTATGTATTCTAGAGAACTGGTGGTTGTGATAGTTATGCTAAACATGTTCCACTCTAACTCGACTTTCTTGCACATGATGCGCCTCCTCCGACTCAGATGTGGCACGACGATTCTTATTTAAGACTCTGTAGTGTAGATTCATTGACTTCCTATGTTTCTCGCAACAAAACAGTTATACAGCCTCATACCGACAGATTGATTCTAGGCAGTTTCCCGTCGGCTGCTTCGGGCTGCTCGAGGTCTTGGGTGTACTATTTTAGGGTAATTGGATGCTCTTTGGGAAGGTTTTTTTCTTCTGAATTAAGTACATTTGAGCTCTATACTACGACTGTGTCTGGCCACAGTCCTCAAATAAGCAGACAATCCACTGTTCACAATGTCACACCGAGTGCCATGGACGGAACCACAATGACCGCCCGGGGTCGCGGGTGATAATACCTGGAGTTAGAACAGTAAATTAGCATTGCCCGAGGCCTACACCTTCTTAGTTTAAAAATGCAAAGTAATGTTGACATTAACAAAATAGATACTCATTTTTTAGGTCTCGCCTGAGCCAGCGCTTTAGCGCTGCTCTGGCGAGACTTATAGTAAGCGAGTTTTGGAAGTGCAAACAGTGGCTTTTCAGGCCTCCAAATACAGTGCATGTGCGCCGTCCGGGCGCGCGCACCATTTGGAGGCCTGAAAGCACTCGTTTGCTTTCACTTTCGCGGGCCACACGGCCGCTTTGAAGTGTGATCGCGATCGCGATCACTTACATTTCGCGGGCGCTTTGATGTTCTCAGTGAGCCGCGCGGCCACTGCGAACATCAAAGCGCCCGCGAAATGTACACGCCATTTGCCACTCACAGATAAATCCGAAAATACTTCATGTAAATCAGTTTGGAATGTTCTCACTTCAGCCTCAGAACAACCTCATTTCCCCCCCTGTTTTTCATCTATCACTTTAATACTTCGGTCTCAATCCACTTTTTTTCTCATCACATTTCCTTTGTTTACCCTTTTCTCGTTTCTTTCTCAAATCCTGGTGCTTGCTCGCTCCTTTTACTGTTTCGCGCATTCTACTTTCTGACTGCACCTCCCCCGTCTCAAAATTCTCGTGTTTTTTAATCCCATCACCTCCCGCACGTGCTCTCTGTCTTCCCTTCAGTATGGTATGTGTGTTTTTCTCTATCCACTGTTGCAGGTTCCGTTTATTTCTCTTTTACTTTCCGTTCCTCATAATGTCGCACCTCATTTCCCCCCCTGTTTTTCATCTATCACTTTAATACTTCTGTCTCAATTTCCTTTGTTTACCCTTTTCTCGTTTCTTTCTCAAATCCTGGTGCTTGCTCACTCCTTTTACTGTTTCGCTCTTGCCTCCCATATCTTTCTTGTGTCCTATTCTATGCTTAATCATTTTACATCGCTCTCATTTTCCTTTTCTTATCTTTTGTCTCGTGTCTGCTCCATTCTCTCTCCTCTTCCTAGTACTGCTTCTTCACCTTCAGCTCCCTCGTCCCAGTGTTGTAAACTTATGCAGGAGCCGCTCCCAGCACTTACCATCTTTCACTCGCGTTCACACATGGAGTTTGTAGTACTTTTTCTGTGCGGAAATGCGGTAGTAGTGCTGAAGAGAAGTAGCCACTGTGTAGTGCTCGGATCTGTGTCTCTTCGGTGCGTTTTTTTTTTATGAATACATGTTGTGGGCTAATCAACACGCATGTGCAAAGCGCGGTTGAAAAATACTAAGCAAGCATAAGCTGTCGGGCGTTCACTAAATAGCAGGTATTAGGTATAGCATGCCAAGAAACGTCATGTCTGGCATTCTCTGCAAACTATCACGTGATATTCCGCTGCAACAAGCTGTCCTGGCAACAGAGCGCCCTAGGAAAGCAAACATACGTCTACGTATTGCCAATGCATTTGTGCTACACACTACATTTTGCAACATAGACGAAACAACACCTAATATAGCGCACAGACGAACTATGAACAGACCCCGCATACCGACAGGTTATGATACCTGGGCATCTGCACGGGAAAGAAAAGCAGAGATGATAGGCAATACATATTGATATACATCAGGACAGAACCAAATTGGAACCGCACCAGGGGCGAAAAAAAGAAGCATAAAAAGTTGTGCCCGAGAAAAATGGTATAAATGAGCTTGACTGTCGCCTGACAAAGGTCTTGAAACAGGCATATAACATTGCTTTCACCAAACAACAATGGCCTCAATGATACACGCTTTCTGCGCCAGGAGAAACAAGCATTAGAGCTGCAATAGTTCTCGCTTTTTACTAATTTAAAGATATTGCCATTGCTATATATATAGTTTATAAAACAAACACATAAAGTCAGGCCATTATCATTTAGAATGCCAATAGATACTATTACATTATTAATAGCAATGCAAACTGCTCACACTTCCCTAATGCGAGACCTATTGCATTGCAAATGCTTGTTTTACAGGTGGGCTAAGCGAAAACTTTTATTAAGGCTGTCTGTACCTATTCATGCGAAGTGCATTGTGGAATTTGTAGTCCTAGATATTTCGAAATGTCAAACGCCATTGTAAGAAGCTAGCTCGCCCTTAATTCCGTTCTGATTGATACCTGTAGCCTCGTTGGGGTGGAGGAAAGGTTTTAGGGTGGGGAGGTGGGGGGAGCACGAGATTGCACTGATGGATCAGGGTTGATTCTGGCGTTGTCATGTAATCCGGGAAAGTTCCGGTCTTCCTACTGCAAACCCATTAGTCCTCCCATTGTATTCTTGTGTTTATTGTACAGCATTGCTGAAAAATCAGACCAGCAAGTTGAAACGCCTCCCTAAGAATGAAGCATGCCTGGCCAAACTCGCAAGGGGCTCTGCACTCTATTTACGAACCGGTTTATAAATTCAGAAAACGGGACGGGTGCATAAACTTTCAAAAGTAGCAACCGCAAAAGATCAAAATCAAAAGCGCTGCTGCTTCCTGCAATTCCCGTCTCACAGTAACCATTTAAAAATATTGATAATGCCATATAGGGCATAAATGAAAGGTGATACGCGAGTCCTCATACACCAGCTTTCAGGGGCATAAAGCTGGCGAGAGCGGACAGCAGAAGAGGCCAGGGAAGAGAAGAAATGTTAAGAACAGCAAGGAAAATGCAACATACCTAGACCAGCAATACCGCTCCTTATCCTTGGGTAGCCATAGTACTGCGGCGCTATATGTACAAACAGAAATGATGTGGAATTGAACACCAACACTAACACATCGGCAGGCATCCAAATGGAGCAATCATGAGAGGAATGCAATGACAATCAAACGTGAAATTCAACACCAAGCTAAACCCGTATCCTGGTTACATGTTGTTAACAGTTCGGCACTGCGGAATGAAGACTGCAGCCAGACATGCTGAAATGGCTTTGAAGCGCGCACTAGCGCGTTCCCAGGGAAGTGTGAAACCTGACCCAAAACAGACAGCAGCCTGAGCGCCGCGGCTCGTAACAGCAAGCCGTAGGCTGTGGGCGGATACATTTCCTGTGAAATGTGGGGCATGCACCTCCTTTGCCCAATTGCGTGCTGTCTTCGCACATAAAGCCCAATAGAAAAAAAGCCACAAAAAAAACACAGGCACCAGAGTGTGAAAAGTCTAGAGTGATTCCAAGAGGTCGTTTTCTAGTGCAGCGCTGCGCTTGGCTCGACCTAAAAAGTGCTATGACTGTCAACGCTGGCTGCGTCTTAGCACTTTTTAAAAAACTTTAAACCAGTGCTGGTGTGCAAAGTATTGAATAAAACTTTGACAAAGCCAATAGACCTCACAAAGGCAAAACCTATTGACTTATTGTTACTGTAGTCATACATGTGTCTTCAGGTTCAGACTGGGCAGCAAGTGGTGCTCATGAGCACATGATATAGCTAACAAAGTGCCCACATTTGCAAATCAGGGCAGTTTTGATCTTGTAAAGACATGCAGTATGCGTTTATAAGGTATGGGATACTGCATGCAGTTTTTGTGATAATAGCAGGAAAAAACTGCCCAGCCGACCATGAAACAGGCCACAAACAGCAAAAAACAGCCCACACACTGACCTGTGAGACAAGTGTTTGTGGCACTGACTGATTGCCCTATAGACCAGTGAACCTGTGTGTCTCCCTGAAGCCTTTCGACATGCTGTCACACTTACCAGCTCATCAAGTCCTACTAAGCAAATGGGTAGGGCCTGGGGAAAAGTGCTTGTAAATGTATGTGGGGCATATCAGCAAGGGCCAGCGATAATTATCGCTCAGCGCTCTTAGCGTGAGGATAATTATCGCCGGCCAACTCTGAATTTTATCGCGGAGATAGCGTGCTATTAGCAACGCTTATCTCCAAAGCGATAACATTGAGAGCACAAGCTGCCAAATGTGCGATTATCGCTGGAAAATCCAGCGATAATCACACAACTTTTGGCGATCGCTTGCTTATAGGGCCTCACATACTTAGCCATGATATCCACCTTCCATAGGATATCATGGCTAAGTCAGTTTCAAAGCAGGCGTAAGGAAAGTAGAGATAACAGAGGTTATCGCTACTTTTCTTATCGCTATGCTGCTTTGTGTGAGGCTTGATAATAGGAGAAATGTCGCTTAGCGAAGTTTCTCCCGTTATCCTGGGGAGGAACGCCCACTTTGCATCTCATTAGAGATGCAAAGATGGTTAATTATCGCCGCTTTTCATCCGAAAACGGACGCAAAAGCGGCGATAATTTTTTATCGCCTGCTTGCTGATATGCCCGTAAGTGCATTAGCAGATAAATACGAGACAATTAACTGCAGCAAGCACTGGTGAAAGAGCTGCCTGGTACCAGTGCCCTCCCTCCCCCACCCAAGAGGTCCCATCAGAATAGTTATGAGACCCCAGCTGAATCTCTTCCACTGGATTCCCTTCTGCTGCACTGTGCGCACAAAGAGAAATATTCTTTCCACGCTGCTGCATGTTTTTTTAAATGTGGAGCTGGGGAAGTCTTTCTCTCGGTGCCCATAATGGCATGCATGCTTCTGCAGAGGCGCTGGCTGGTTGGGAAAGTGTACGTTGTGCGTATGCACGCACCCTACAAGAAAAGTAGCTGAAGGCCTGATGTAGAGTTTGGCGGATGAGTTACTCTATCATAAACATGACGGATATCACATTCACCTTATTGCATATGTAGTATATTCAATGGAACTTGTAATAAGGGTGATGGGCTACTTGGCACGTCCATCAAACTTAAATCAGGCAAGAGTTTAAAAAGGGCGCCATGGCTATGAAGAGTGTAACAGAGAGCATTGGACTTTCAGTGAACTAGACTGTGCCGTGAACCCTATGCCATTGTTTCAAATTAGTAATTATTTTTTTTTTTTTAAATCAACGTTTCTCAGAGGCCAGCTGGCTTTCTTAACTCTGCTATGGCTCCTTTGAGAAAGGCCGGGAAAGGCCTTAAATGCATTTGGTACAACTTTTTTACGCTTATTTTGCACCAGAATCATACACTTTACTCACCAGTAGATGAACTGAGTTTTTTTCCTGGTTGGTGTGTCTTTTTTAATACTGGTCATGCCTGCCATCATGAGATGATTGAAAGGATTGCCTTGTGGACTAAGAGGAGTTCAGATGTGTCTGCAGTGTTGATATGTATGTCTTATGGTGCTGTTCGGCTTTCCGTGCGTGACATCACCTGGATGCTTTTGAAGCTTGTGGAGGAGTTAACAGACAGATCTTATTGTTATTCTTATAAGATTTTCTATGGTCAGCAACAAAAGGAAATTACGAATTTACAATATTAATAGAAAATAGGACACCAATCAAACATAAAAACAGGTGATTTAGTCAGTCATAGATTCTAATAGAACCTGAAATCCAAAGGCCAAATAAAAAACCTAAACAAGATGCAAGCTGTAATGAATACTGTTAATAGAGAGGACAGGGAGACAGCTTAAAAAATGTCTCTGAAGGATACTACCCAATTAGTATAAATAAGCACCACTCCTTTAGCTGAGAGAACTTAATTTTGCACTGGACCAAACCACAGTCCCGGGAAAGTAACTGTCAACATTTTCATCCTCCCATAACTGTATTGTCTTATGACACAATCTGGTGATTTAGAGTGCCATCCAGAACACCATATTGATCCTGACTTAGCATGAACACCTGAAAAACACAGCTGAGTACAGCCAAAATCCCCTGAGTTCAAGCATTCCACCAGCCTCAGTCTCCCAAATGGCTAGAACAACAAACACGTCATAATACCCTGCACTGAGTTTATGGGGAGGGACATATGATCCTTAAACACAGTCCAGTAGGGATGAGGATACACAATGCCTCCAACTATTGTTATCTTCTCAAACAATAAGGGAAGGAGTAGGGACAGTAGAAATGTCATCTCTACACCAAGCATCAAGGAAGCCCAAACGAAATCACACGAATTATTATAAGATGTGTTTCTGTTAGAAAAGCATATAGAGACAAAAAAGAAAACTCTATTCAGGAGGCTTACACCGTCAATCACCAGATTGATAGTTTTAACCAAGAAGGGTGTCAACAAGTAGAAGAGGATACCACAGATGAGAAGGAGACAATGGAATATACCCCTTCTAGTGATCCAAGGATGTGAATCCTGGACTTATTGTCAGCCTTCAACTGAACCATATCATTGAGTTAGGGCTCAGAAAAGCGGACGTACTCTCCCTATGAAAAAAAAAGTCACCTGGATGGAAGAGAGAACGGAATGACAATTTTTCATAATCCTGCTGTAGCGGAAGGCAATGGCTAGGAAAGAAAAAGGAACTAGTGTCACTCTATTCCTGAGAATATCAAGGAATTCTGAAGGAAAAACCGACACATACTACTTTTCCCTGAAGTCAAGGCCACTTCCATAGTAGTACTTGTTGTCTCAAGAAGGACACATGTAAGACACTTAAGATAGTCTTTCTTGGACAAGAGGGTGCCTATATATCTAACCTTTGCTCAGAGGAATAATAGGACAGACTCCCGAAATTTTCAGTTTCCATATGGATAACAGATCATCCAGATAAAGAGGTGTCTTACCCCCTATGCATAAAGTAGACATAGAACTGGGAACATAACTCTGCTTAGGGAGAAGAGTATTGAGCAAACACTCTGAACCACTAGAGGAAATTGTCCACCGAAATCTTCTAAGCAAGGCAGGAGCTATCAAAAGTCTCATAGGATGGACCTGTTTCATGAATCCCACCTCTAACATCATACCAAAGGCATCCAAGGCCCTGTCCCTTTGGAGCAGCAGGGAATACATTCTGTGACCTCTACTGAAGGTGGAACCGGAATCTGGAAAAGTCTCTACAATAGAGAAATGGGCTGCTGAATCCACCTGTTGGATACTAACAACCTTCCAAAAGGCTAAAAAGAGATTATGATCTGTCAGGAATATTACCCCTACCCTCTTTTCGATGAGATAAAGCCTATGGTAATCAAATCCATTCTTGCCCCTGGACTCAGGGATTCTGCTAATCGCAAAAAGCTGCAAATACTTCTGACTGAAGAATTACCTAGCACTTCTTCAATTCCAGCAAAACTCAATAGAGTCCTGAAAGGGCATTTTAAGAGAATGTATTTCTCTTTTGCTTTTCTTGTCTTTTTTTCATAGTTTGAAATGCAAGTGTCTCCTAGAAACAATGTATCAAGCTAAGCATGAGAGAGACCCTTACAGTACTAGATGTAACATCAGACAAGGATCCAGTTTAGACTTCTAATCAGCTCAATAAATGAGAACAATACGCGCTTATGAAACCACATACAGAAAAACTGAGAATTTCTTAATTAAGAACTGGACAATACTGCAGAGGTGTCTAATCCTGATAGCAACTTGGACCAGGATGTTATATTCTCATTGTATGCTTAACACTTTTGTGATGAAGAATAGTTAAGAGAAAGACCCAATAGTATAGATTATATACCTCAGTTTCTCCCTCAGAAGAAATTAGGAATTGAAACTCTGTTGGGGTCTAACCACTCTCATTAAGAAGAACTAAAAGAGTAGAAACCACCATAACCTCTGGAAAAGAGGGACTCCGGAATTGCCAGAACCATTCTCCTTTGCTAGGTGACTCTGCCTCACATAAATCAGAAAAGCCACACCTGAAGCAGGACAAAGAAGAGTAACAGGACCTGTCGGAAAAGGGAGGCAAACATTAATACCAAAAGTCTCTTCACAAATCTTGAATATACTCTTCAGAGAATGATACTCCAAGAGCTACAAATATTTCCCCAAACTGAAGGTGAACAGAACCAGCAACTTTAGCCCTAATAGCCACCTCTCCGTAGAAGGCAGGTGAGATGCTCTCATTTTTTTTAAACTTTCTTTAAAACCTTTCACTATGCATAATTGCCAGTAGCCAACAAGCATTGGATAGGAAGGGAAGTACACCTAACTCATGTACATAGGTGTCCAGACAGCCTTGAAAAGGAATAAAAATAGAGGTCCTGCACGCTGAGGAGCTCTAACTACTACCTCACTCTTTTGATGAGACAAAAGAGAAGTGTGGCCTCCCCTGCCGCCTTTAAGCAGGAGAGAGTAGAAAAACAAAAAAAGAACAATGCCTCCTGCATACTTGAGCCAACAAAATGCTAAATACACTTCACAGGAACTGCACAGCAATGCCATTCAAATTACATTATGTGCGCAGAGCTGCAAGCAGCAGTAGCAGTAGCGTACTCCAGCAACCGCCACCTAAGTAGAAAACGAAAGTCAAGGCCAGCAGTTTCAGTAAACAAGCATTTGCAATGCAATAGGTCTCGCATTTGTGAAAGTTAGAGTTGTTGGTGCTGAAATTGACAATGTTCTTTTCAATGTGTTTGCAGGGGAGTGATTCCATTTGGATAGGGCCATTGCCATTAATATGACCTTGTGGTGCTGGAGAACCAGAAAATTGGGAAATACATTTTGAGGGAGTGCAGACAAGAGTAATATGCTGCCTGAAAAAAAATGTAACAAAGTCTTGGAACAAGCCCCTAGATTTGGTAGAGCCTCTTGGGATTGATATGAACCCAATATGTCAATAGGCTGCATCCCGAGTGTGGAGGGCAGGTACTGAGCAGTGGCCCCGGTAGAAAAGGTCCATAAGTGGAACGTTCGGCTCAATTTGACTACACGCAATCATAAATAATGCAAAGGGAAAGGGCTACAATTTCGAGCACGTGTTGCATAGTTCCGGCGGGAGGAGGTGTTGGGAGAAGGCATCGAGAGATTATGTGAAGTGGAAGCAGCACTTTGGCGAGGAAAAGGCGGAACAAAAACATCATTCACAATGACATGCACACTCCGCGTCAGGAGGTGGTTTTGGGGGATGGGAGGGGAAGATTAAATGAAGTGGAAGCAGCTCTGAAAGTTGTTTGACTTTTTTTTCCTTGTATCTGTAATGGACCGGAGTTTTCCTTTCTCACCTTGGTAATTCTCGCTCATGTGTGTCAAAGGGCAAAGGTTTTTTATACCGAGTACTTTCTGCCTCGGAATGATGCTTATTTTATTACTGTCTCTGACACTTCCCTATAGAAACATGTCAAAGGGGAAATATCATTTATGCAATCTCAAAGCACCCTGTGTGACAGCTCAGCTGAAGAGCAGTGCTCTTATTTCATGTGTAATTTAATTAGCTGTAGCTGGCGCCCTTTGTATGGAGAGCTGGAAATGCCTGTGGCTATTTCACAATGATATGCACAGTCTGAGGAGGCAAGTGTTGTTGGGGGAAGGCACGGGGAGATTAAGTGAAGTAGAAGCTGCACCGTGCACTGCAGCGAGGAGAGGGCAGAAAGGAAAGCACACATGCTGAAAAGTAGCATGTATCTGCCGTCCTTTACACATACAGCTCGACCCGGCTGCGGCCATCTCACAATGAGATGCACCTCCAGTGCGGGAAGTGTTGTAGGGGGAAGGCACGGGAGAGTAAACAAAGTTGAAGCAACCCCGCTGAAAGTACCAGTCTTAAAAATGTAGCGTGGTGTGCCGCGCTGATCCTTTGGCAAACCCCCCAAAAATGCAGAGTCCAAGATCATGGTAAAGAACAGGGGCGTAACAAAGGCTACTGCATCCCCCGCAGTGCGGGGGGGGGGGGGGCGAGCTGCAGGGGGCCCTCTCAGCACTGTACTCACGCCGGACAGCTCCGGATTAAAGCAGGGGCCCCTCTGTGTACCTTGCAGGGGGGCCCCTTCAACTTCCGTTACGCCACTGGTAAAGAAGGAGCCACCTGAGCAGTGCTAATATTTAATAAGTACTTTAATTAGTTGTAGCTGCCGCCCTTTACAAATAGAGCTCAAAATGCCTGCAGCTATTTCACGATGCTGTGCACAGTCCAGGGAGGAAAGCCAGGGAGATTAAGTGAAGTGGAAGCAGCTCCGTGCACTGTGGTGGCAAAAGGGAAGAAAGGAAAACAAACATGCCGAAAAGCAATGCTCTTAAAATGTGGTTGAGGAGGTCTGTAGCTGTTGTGACTGCACCAGCAAAGAGAAAAAGTGATTAACACAATAGTGCTCCCAAGTTCTAATTAAAAGAAACAGAACAACATTACATGTAACAGGGGCAGTCCTTATGGGAGGTAACAACAGTAGAAAAGGAGGGACTAAGGCTGGACTAATGAACAAATTAACCATAGGAAAAAAGCATTTCCAAAATTCATTCAAAGGGGCCACTTGAAAACATGGGTGGAGCTTACAGCTAACATTCTGAACACAACACTTCTCGAAGAGACAGCGCAAGTTCAGCCTAGGCAAGACCTAAAAAGGAGAATGAGGTGTTCACTGTGACTGTGTGAAATCAACTAAGCACACAGTGCTACAAGCAGCCAGTGTCACCAAAGAAAACAACATATGAGGTGCCAAAAGCCAAAAATCTCAAATTAAATTGATGCACTGCAATCATGAATACCCAGCAAGGTATGTGACGCTACAGGCAACCACTGAATGAAAGGGGTTCACAAATAACAAAAAGTCCTATAAACGTGAGCAATCAATAAATGTGTGGCACCAGAAGTAACTGCTATGAACTAAATGAATGTTGTGCACAGCAACTACAATTTAATCACCAAGTATGCTGAGCTACAGGCAGCTATTCTAATTAAAATATGGCAATGCGTTACAACCCTAACGGTGCCTTCATCAGTTGCTGTAAATTAAAATGAAAGCAGTGCTTTGCAACCGCAAATTGACCATCCTGTGTTTGGCAACACTAGTAGTGCTTTACATTTAAATGAAAGCAGTGTCTCACAATCCCAATAAATCCATAAAGTCTGCCGCGCCCAATGCATCTGCTGTAATCACAAATGAAAGCAATGCATTCAACCGCAATTACCCAATCTGTGTTTGGCACCACCAGCACCCACAGTTAATTAAAAATTAAAGTGGTGCACTGCAACCACAATGAATCAACAAAGTGAGTGGCGCCCTAAGTATCCACTGTAATGCATGATGCACACATTTCTGTACACGGCTTGTGATGTCACCCTGCACCAATTGGGAATGTTTTTAATATTTAATAGATACTGTCATGAGTCGTAGCATATTTGTGCTTGTTTGATGTTTATTTCATTTTATTTGTCATGTCTGTTTTTTATTAGGTCACTAGGATTCAAACTACAACCCACAGACTGTAAGTTTGACAGACAACCTATTGCTTGGTGTTCTTCACAGAGTTGGGGGATGACTTATTTCACATCATTTTGTTAGGGTCTCCATTCAGAGAGATTAGATCCTGAAGCAATGCCATTGATCCTTAGTAACAGAAGAGGCATGAAACATATTGATCATAATCCAACTAGATCCTACCATATCATGTACCAAAGAATGGCTACTTAAAAGAGAACACTGGGAAAATTATTTCCTGTGGATTCTCAATCCTGTTTTTAATCTTAATATAGATGCTCTCTTTAATTAAAAGAAGATATTGAGGAATGTATAGCTAATTTTAATCCCCTCTCATCAATCTCCAATTAAGTTGCTGGTATTTGCTAACCCACATAGGTGGCACATTTACAACCCCAATTGGCAAAAACAAGATCTCCGGCAAAGAGGCGCTCGAAGAGCCCCAGCAGCACTGGCCCACCGAGGAGCAAGGCTCGATGATGAAGCATGCCCGGTAAGTCCTAAGTAAAGGAGCCCAGCTCCTATAGAAACAACAAAGGTTGCCCCAGCAAACCTTGAACATCCCTTGTAGGGAAATTACTGGGTACAAAATAAAAACAGGAAATGTTGAGGGGAGAAAGATGCTTTAGGTGTAGATTCTCTGCCTCACTAAGAGAAACAAAAGAAAGAGCTTGAAAAATAGTGGAAAGTTACATTCACACAGAGTAAGTAGTGGGACGAGGAAAGAAATTCGGAGGCAATGCCTTGTTGATGTGGATTTCAATGGTGTCACTGGCCGTTCTCTGCATTTGGTCACTATGAAATAAAGAGTTAACTCCATTTTGTATACAAATTAACATTTACATTTACATTATAACTAAATTATTGCATTTCGCGACTTTATCACAAATAATGATTACTTATCTGTTGTACACAGTCGTTCTTGTCCTCAGGACTGTGTAAAGCAAATTCAATAGTACATTATTTTTCTATTTTTTTATGGATAAATTATAAATAAAATAAGACTGAAGATCACAAGGATATTTTGTCCACTGCAGCAATGAATTATTAATTGACGTTTTAAGGAATTATTAAAGATACGTCATTATATACTCTATTAATTGCTTTTTCCCCTTGCATAAATAAGTATGGGGTGCTAATAAAATAGTTATTCTCCAGGTCGATGATACAAGAACCTTCACAGCATAATTCGGCATATGATAGTGGAACATAAATAGGAAGTCTTGCTGCTGTATTATTTTCTTACATCACGTTAGTATTAAACATTCAGCCTTAGCTCAGAAAAAAATACAAAACCCCTAAGACATCTTGTCAGAGTCACTAATCCAGAATTCGTCAAAAAATCATTTAATAATAGCTTGACATCAAGATCTAGGGCACATTCTTTTCACTTATATAACCCCTGTTTGTTGGTTGGTTTCCAAATGTGGCAGAGAAATGGAAATAATTGAAATGAGAAGCGAAAAGTGTGTTTATTCTACTCAGTCTCAGGCAAGAGATCGGATGGAAGGCTTTGAGGTTCCTGCAGAAGACATTGCTCCAGGCGTTATAATGACTCCTGTAAATCGGCACTTGCTGAATAGGAGTTTCTGTGACATGGGACGAGGGAACTGTGTGAAGGATTCGCTGATTCCGACATAATTACTGAGACACACTAACACGTAGCCTGGAGGCAGGATGAAGAGCACTGGCTTAACTACGGTAAACTCTGTGCAAGTGAATAAAACATGAACAGTGGGTTACTTGTGTTAATGATGCATGAAGAGAACTCGTTGAGAGGGGCAAGGCTGAGCGAGCAGCCAATAAAGTGGTCATAACAATTCATTTTCTTTCAGGATTGTGAATACTGGTCCCTTACAACTTTGACCCTTTGGAATTACTTCCAGTTTTCTTCCTGTCAGGCTCAGACTCCTGCCCTTATTTGTAAAAATTCCATGACGAGAAAACGAATCTTAAGCTGTCATCAGTTAGTAACCACATCACTATTTTAAAGACATGGCCGAAAGTAGGGGTTGGCATAGTTTTTTTCAATTGATAATGTGCATCATTGTCATTAAAAAAAACTATGTATATTACATTAAAAATATTTGGGCGATATTCAGCATGAAAATAGTATGTGATGTATGTCCTGAAAAGTCTCCTGGATTATCTGCTCAAATAATGTTTTAAGGGGCATATCAACAACAACCGGCGATAATTATCGCTCAGCGCTCTTAGCGTGAGGATAATTATCGCCGGCTAGCGTGAATTTTTATCGCTGAGATAGCGTGCTATTAGCAACGCTTATCTCAATAGCGATAAAAATCCTCACGCTAACAGGCTAACGTGAGATTATCGCTGGAAACCCAGCGATAATCACACGTTACCTTGTTGATAGGGACAGGCAAACTTAGCCATGATATCCTCCTTCCATAGGATATCATGGCTAAGTCTGAAAATTAGCAGACGTAAAAAAGCAGCGTTAACCGCGGTTAGCGCTGCTTTTTTTGTCTCTAACAGGGTTAGCGACATTCTTGATAATAGGAGAAATGTCGCTTAGCGACATTTCTCCTATTATTTTACTCTGGAACGCCCCCTTTGCATCTCATTAGAGATGCAAGGGGAAGCGTAGAGTAAAAGGGTGCTAACATGCAAATTTGCGTGTTAGCACCCTGTTGTTGATAGGGCGCTAGTTTTATCTCTGCTTTTTTGGCTTTTAAAGCCAAAAAAGTAGAGATAAAGCCCTTGTTGATATGCCCCTTCGTTTCTAAAATCCCACAGTGAATGTTGCTTGCACTCCCCATTCCAAAATGGACTACCTCCAGTTTCATAGCTCTAAAGAGATATTTTCGGTTCGAACTGGTCTCGCACAAGAAAAAAAAAATAAGTGTAAGAAAAATACGAATTGTACAAACATGCAAACCCCAATGTTCGGGATTACAGCTCCAAACAATAAGCATTGATTAACGCACTAGGGGGCATATCAACAAGGGCTTTATCTCTGCTTTTTTGGCTTTAAAAGCCAAAAAAGGAGAGATAAAACTAGCGCCCTATCAACAACAGGGTGCTAACATGCAAATTTGCATGTTAGCACCCTTTTACTCTACGCTTCCCCTTGCATCTCTAATGAGATGCAAAGGGGGCGTTCCAGAGTAAAATAATAGGAGAAATGTCGCTAAGCGACATTTCTCCTATTATCAAGAATGTCGCTAACCCTGTGAGAGACAAAAAAAGCAGCGCTAACCGCGGTTAACGCTGCTTTTTTACCTCTGGTATTTTTCTGACTTAGCCATGATATCCTATGGAAGGAGGATATCATGGCCAAGTTTGTCTGTCCCTATCAACAAGCTAACGTGAGATTATCGCTGGGTTTCCAGCGATAATCTCACGTTAGCCTGTTAGCGTGAGAATTTTTATCGCTATTGAGATAAGCGTTGCTAATAGCACGCTATCTCAATGATAAAAATTCACGCTAGCCGGCGATAATTATCCTAGCGCTAAGTGCGCTTAGAGATAATGTTGTACTTCAATGAAAACACGTGAGGCATCAGGACAAGGTAAGCACGAACTTTATTCCTGTCATCCACTCTCCAGAACACCGGCAACGGTGCCAACGTTCTACTGTCACCTCCAGCGGGCCGTACCAAGTGGGCACAGACGGAGGGGGTGTGCGGACCATACCAACAGCAACTGAAACATAGATTACAACACATCTCCCTTTATATGGGAAACAAGGTTTCTACCACAACTTAACACATTGCACTGACATTTGTCTTACGGCTGAAATGATGCAGCTAATCTGTCCTTACTCCATGTCTGACCATTATCTAAGCGAACAACGTTCTTCCCTTCCCATTGCACTTTTTGGTGTGCCTGGTACTTGCTCAACCCTGGTTGTACATGTGTGGGCTTCTTAACAGCTACAGTGGAACCCTTGCTGTACTCTTGAGTTTTGACCGCATGACTCTGATCATACCACCCCTTGTACTTCCTTTGGTGTTGGGATCTCAGCTGCTTACTCTCACCCTGGTCTATGTTCACTTTATTACCACCCCTCAACCAGTGTGGGACCAATTTGGTACACGGTTCCCTTCCTCTCAAGATGACAAAAGGAGACACCCCCGTGACCAAATTCGGGGTAGTATGGTACGCCCATAGGCACTCCCTTAAAGAGTCATCCACATTGAACCCACTGGAAATGGCCAATTGAATGTGCTCCTTGATGAATCTGTTTGTCCTTTCCACCAAACCATTGGCTCTCGGGCAATAGAGCGCAGTTCTCTCATGCTTTACATTCAACTCATCCAGAAAGGTGGTCATAGCTTCTGAGGTAAACTGCACTCCATTGTCCGTAACCAACGTTGCAGGAATACCTTCGTAGACAAAAACACTCTTCAAAAATGTGATAAGGTTACTCGTGGTAGTCTGTGATGTAAACTTAAAATGTACCCAATGGGACGTGTAGTCAACTAACACAAACATAAATCTTTTCTGGGTACCTAGAACCTCCATAGGACCAATTATGTCTACTGCCAATTTGGTCCAAGGAACATCTGGCACCTCTACTGGGTATAATGGGGTTTTGCGTGTAACCTTGCTCTTATCGCTACAAGCACAACTATTACACTCCTTCACTTTAAGTTCGATCATGGAGTCCATCCTTGGGAACCAGAAATCGTTCCTGACTTTGTTTTTGGTGAGGCTCCTCCCCAAGTGACCCTCGTGGGCCAGGTCAATTATCTTGTCTCTCAAATTACAAGGAGGAACAGCTCTGTTTCCCCGATGTATCATGTCAGACATCAATGGCAGTTCAAATCTCACTTCCCAGTAATCTTTGGCCTCCTCTGGGACCTGTGACCGATGTTCAGGCCAGCCATTAATGATTAACTGTCTGAGGATGCCCATCTCCTTGTCTCCCTTTACACCTTCATCCCACTCTTCCTTAGACAAAGAGGAGAGATGCAAGGACAAAATGGGGGCATCCAATTGATCTTCTTTTGCATCTTCCAAAAGTGGTGATCTTGACAGATAGTCAGCAATTACATTTTTTGGACCTGGTAGATATTCTACCTTGAAGCAATAGTTTTGTAACCCCAACACCCATTTAGCTATGCGTGGGGAATTGTTGTGCGCATTTTTTGGCGAAAACATGAAGGTCAGAGGCTTGTGGTCAGTATGAATGACAAATTGTATTCCCCACAGGAAAAACTTGAAATGGTTCACAGCCCAGAAGCATGCCAATGCCTCCCTCTCAATGACGGAGTAGTTCTTTTCCGCTGAGTTGAGTGATCTAGATGCGAACGCAATAATAGTTACTCGTCCCTGATCTTGTTGGGAAAGCATTGCTCCTAACCCTTTGTTGGAAGCATCCGTGGTCAGGATAGTTTTCTTGCTTGGGTCGAATGTACCCAGTGCAGGGGATTTCAATATGCTCACTTTTATATCCTTTACTGCCCTGCTGTGTTTTTCCTCCCACACAAACTCTTTTTCTTTTTTTAACAGATCACGCAACTCATCACACATCTCTGCAAAATTCCATACATACTTAGACATGTATTCCGCTAGTCCTAAAAAGGATTTAAGTTCTTCCTTATTAGTAGGGTTGTGGGCATCCATAACTGCTTGAATCAAACTGTATTTAGGTTTAAACCCCTCTTTCGAAATAGTATGGCCCAAGTAGTCAACTGAGTCCACTTTTATCTTACATTTGTCTAGTTTCACAGTCAATCCTGCCTTGGTCAACCTTTGACAAACAGTGTTAAGAACAGCATCGTGTTCTTCTTCCGTAGCCCCATACATCAAAATATCGTCTTGGAAACACAACGTGTTCTTGATACCCTCCAACACTTGTTGCATCACCTTCTGGAAAATGGATGCCGCCGAGGCTAGACCAAACGGCATCCTAACAAACATGTAGGCCCCAAACGGCGAGGAGAACGCCGTAAGCGGTCTCGACTCAGGATGAAGCTCTACTTGGTGGTAGGCCATTGACAAATCGATGACTGAGAAGAAACTCCCTTTACCCATCGTGCTCATCGTTTCGTTTATGTTGGGCAGAGGAAACCGCTCTACCCAGATGTTGTCATTCAAACTGCGTAAGTCCACACAAACTCGGATCCCCTTATCGTTGGCTTTAGACGCAATAACCAGGGGAGCCAACCATTCTGAAGCATCAATGGGTTGTATAACCCCTATATCACATAGCTTGTCCAGTTCGTTTTTCAGAACTTCTCTGAGGCGCAATGGTACAGGGCGCGCCCTATGGACTACTGGTTTAGCACCTTTCTTCACTTTGATCTTGTGCTGGAAATCTTTCAATTTCCCTAACTTTTCAGTGAATAAATCAGGAAAGGTATTTTGTAGATGATGGGATTCCTTGTTCTCAGGGATGTCTACCAGGATGACTTGATCCCTATTGTTGGGGTCTAGGATTATACCTAGGGCTTTTTGGTGCTGCCACCCTAGCAGATTCGCACCTTTTTCGACCACATACACCTTGCCCACCATGGATCTACCCTTAAACTCTATTTGGCTACTCAACATCCCCACCAGGGGAATGGGGTCTCTGGTGTACCCCTCCGGTGAAATGTCAGGAGAATGTAGCAAGTTTTTGCTGCAACCCAGAATTTCCTCAAAGTCCTTTACATTTATTAGCGTATATGGGGAGCACGAGTCAGCGAACACTTCAATGGCTTTATTGTCTATCTGTATAACACATTTAGGATAGTTGGGCTTAGTAGTTTCCTCGCTGTCCTTGACTTGGAAAATGAATCTAGCTTGTGTTTCACCAACTGGATTGCTGCCCCTAGAAGAGTTGCTTGGCCCTTCCCTGCATACTCTGGCCAAATGACCTCTTCTATTGCATTTTTTACATAACACACTGCGTGCTGAGCAAAATGGACTGTTGGCCAAATGGTTGCTGCTTCCACATCTGTAACATTTCAAATTCTGTCCATCTTTGTAAGTTGGTATATTCTTAGTCCCTTCCCTGAGATGTACTTTCAATACTTCCCCTTCAAACTCTTCGAACTGTATGGGAGCTACCACCTCCTCTTTGGTTTTCATCTCTCTCACGCACTTGGCTGTGTGCTCTATTGATTGAGCAATGGAAATGGCATCCTTCAAGGACGGATTTTTAGCAAGTAATTTTTCCTGCACCTTTCCACTGTTGGTACATCTTACCAGTTGGTCTCTTATTAATGAATCATTAAGTTCACCAAAATCACACAATTGCGTCAATCCTCTTAGCGCCGCTATATAGTTATTTATGGACTCACTTTTCCCTTGCACCCTACTAAAAAATTTGTGGCGTTCAAGCACCACGTTGACTTTGTCGCCAAAATGAATTTCTAATTTCATCAAGGTTATATCATACACGTCTACAACCTCCTCTTCCTCCAATTCTGGTTCAGGAAGCGTTTCATAAACTTTGTGACCGTGCACCCCCAAATTATGCAAAAGTATGTGTTGTTTACGTAAAGGAGAAAATCTTTCTCCGCCCATCGCAATCAAATACGATTCAAACAACTTTGTCCAGTCCTTCCAATGGATCTCGGGATCCCCACAGTCATTTAAAAATGATGGAGGTTGGCTCATTCCTGGTGTACCCATCTTACTGGTTGGAGGGTTACTGGCTTGTTTAGGTAAAATGACTCTCTCACGAGGACCTCAAGTAGCCCACAAAGTGACCACTACCGGATCCAGAGGAATTCCTGGGGAAACTAATGGGAACAAGCACAGAGTGTGCACACACCTAGGGAAGATACTATGCCACAGAAGAGCAAAGACGATGTCTCCTCACGCAACGCGTGCGCCTCCCGGGCTCTCTTTTATTAGCGCCTCCAGGGGAATGCTTCAGAAGGCACGTAGATTGTGTGCCTATCACAGTGGTATACACAAAGAAACATCAGCGGGGAAGACCCATGGCACAGTCTTTCGAATGCAGACTAACTCTAAATGGAAAATGGCAATAAGCCTCACACAGAGTGTACGCCTCACAGGATGATAACTCCGAAGGCACGCAAATGTGTGCCCATCACAGTGGAAGAGACAGAAGAAAATGGAATAGTCTTACTTGGGCTGATGACCTTCCACACTTTGCTGCAGAGAGCTGCACGGGAAACAATGGGGCCCTTCGCTGAAGACTCAAACAGGCAGATGCAGGACACTCTCCGCCGGGATATCCAGCTGACAGGGACCGCTTACCCTCCTCGCTACTAACCAGGCGTAGAAGATCACGATCCCTGAAATGCCGCACTGACTGGGAGCCTCCTCAGACAACGGTACGGAACTCCAAGGAAACTGACATGTATTCGCTGACAGGATTAGCTCAGCTGGTCCACTCACGCTCCGCCGCCCTTCGCCTCTTCGTGAACAAGGGACAGCTGACTCGCTAACAGCTGACAGGGGAGCTCAGCTGCTCCGCTCACGCTCTTCGTTTCTTCACGCGGAGAACGCTGCTCTTCCACAAACTGCTGACACAGGAGAGGAATACGAAAAGGGGAGATGACAGGCTGCCCCCCACGCAGATTCGTCGCCAGTGTTGTACTTCAATGAAAACACGTGAGGCATCAGGACAAGGTAAGCACGAACTTTATTCCTGTCATCCACTCTCCAGAACACCGGCAACGGTGCCAACGTTCTACTGTCACCTCCAGCGGGCCGTACCAAGTGGGCACAGACGGAGGGGGTGTGCGGACCATACCAACAGCAACTGAAACATAGATTACAACAGATAATTATCGCCGGTTGTTGTTGATATGCCCCATAGTTTTGTCTCTGTAATGAAATAATAAGCCATTTTTGTTGTAAGTTGTAACTTGGTGAATAGTTGTGCAATATAAGTTACTGAAACTTAAAAAAACGGCTTGACGGTGTTTATTGCATCTCCAGTTGTTTGTAGCTGTGACATTTTGTAAATTGTATGTGCTGTGTATTTATGTTTACCCCTTTAAAATATAGAATTGTAGAGGAGGGTGAATGAGTTAATTGAGACGGGAGAATAATATTGGGAGATTAGATTTAAATCATCTGCATCAGGCAGCAGTGTATGGTAAGACATGTTTTATTTACAGGTAGGTTCACCTCAGCTCTCCTTCTTCATACGCAGCATCGAGCTGCCTCACTAACCGGACCGGACAGCTACAGCATCACCGACTCCGAGACCTAACCAGGACAGAGGTGCCCTCACACACCACAGGCACACATTCCTGGTCCTGTGATCACACACCACGATTCACAGAAGCCTAGTACAAGGTGTGTGTATTTTAGCATGAGCAGATAGCCCATACCAACACGATAAAGGCAACCTCCAAAGCAAACCAATAAGCACTGGCTGCTACGAGCTCAGACAAACGCCATTTAGTACCATTTGCAGGGAAGAGTAAAAAAGAGGTACCGGGGCAATTACAGCAAATGAGAAGGGTGATGTCCAGGACATATGTAACAGGCTGGATTGGTAGGATGGTGTAAGACAACACTGTGGATGGTGCACCAGAAGGGAAAGGCGGGCAGCAGAATGTCCAAGCATACCAAGGGGTATATTATCAAGAACGGCATTAAAATTATGTCCGCTTTAGCGGCAGGAAACTGCCGCTAAAGTGGCGATAATGGGCTTGAAAATATGCCCTTGGGAATTCCAATAGAAGCCCATGTTCTGGTGGGAACCTGGGCTTCTATTGGAATTCTCAAGGGCATATTATCAAGCCCATTATTGCCGCTTTAGCGGCAGTTTCCTGCCACTAAAGCCGCGATCATTTTAACGCCGTTCTTGATAATATGCCCCCAAGCGTTTCTGAAATGCCATGGCGGCACGAGGGGCAAGTTATATCCAGATGGCGCATTCGTGTTCTGGGTATTGGCAAGCAACAAACAGTCACACGATTTTGGACAATTCTTCATCATTCACTTTACTACAATATGAAAGTGAAACCAGTTGTTACCTAGCAACAGAGAGAAGACATGTAAACAATGAGTAGCTGCAGATCGGAGTGAACCCTTGCAAGCAAGACATGGAGGAACTGGAGACGGGTTTGGAAAAAGACTTGGACTTTGTAAGTAGAATTGTGGCCAGAGACCTGACAGATGAAGACATCAAGGCGAGGAGAGAAGGTGTGGTGGGGAGAGAAGGGGCAGCAGCAGAAAGAAAATGATACGGTACAGCTGAGAAAATCAAGTGAAAGAAATGGTACTCAAAAGATGGGACAGTCTGGGCGAGGTAAGGTATATCTTTCGCTTGAATCAGTACCTAATCGGCTGGCACACTACCTTTACATAAGGCCGCTGCGCCATTAGTCACTAAACTATAACTGACTGGGCATGCCCGTATTGAAAATAATAGCAAAAGAAAGTATGCTCAGAAGGAGACATTGGTGCCGATTACGATCCGGCAAAAACCGGGTACGAACCGTCCGTTTTCTCCGTCCGACTCGTACCCGGTCGTAAAACTTTACAAACATGGAATTACGATTCGCACGGAAACACAATTTCCGTACGAATCGTAAAAAACACCGACCGACGAAAATATACATACGAATGTGATCCGGGAATGCTGTGACGTGACGTCGGGACGCTTTCAGGCAGCGTTTCACGACCTAGGAACCACAATTCGAACCGACAGCAGTCCGGACGGCAATATTTTCACGGCACCCAAAAAGTGCCGGAAAAGCGAAGTACGTCGCAAAACAACCAGAGTAGGTGGCCCGGTACGTGCCTTACCCCCCCCGCCCCCGTACGTACGCGCCGCCCCCCCCCAGCCCCCGTATGTACGCGCCGACCCCCCCAGCCCCCGTATGTACGCGCCGACCCCCCCAGCCCCCGTACGTTCGAGTCGTACCCCCCGTGTATGTACACACGGGTGTACATACACGGGGGGGATTCGGGGGGGTTCGACACGTACAAGGGTGTACATACACGGGGGGGTTCGACACGTACACGGGTGTACATACACGGGGGGTTTGACACGTACACGGTGTACATACACGGGGGGGTACGACTCGAACGTACGGGGGCTGGGGGGGTCGGCGCGTATGTACGGGGGCTGGGGGGGGTCGGCGCATACGTACGGGGCTGGGTGGGGGTCAGCGCGTATGTACGGGGGCTGGGGGGGGTCGGCGCGTATGCGGGCACATGTCTCCATGGTTGCCATGGGAGTTCGGTGCAGACGGTGTTTTTTCCATACGGTTGTAACATCGGACACACGGGATGGATCGTAATTCCGCGGTCGGACTTCACTTTTCACATTTGTACGGTAAATCGTCCGTGGACGTGTCGGACACATTTTCCGACCCGAGGACGTGTGGGGAATAATTCCCAATGCGATTCGTGTGGACTTTTTACCATGCGAATCGTAATTGGCAGTTTGTACGGCACTTGTACGATTCGTACGGTAAAAAGACCGGATACGAGTCGTACGGGGAATTTTTTTACCGGATCGTAATCGGCACCAAAGTGTATCACTTCCTGTAGCGAATGATGAAAGAAGTTCCCCGTTTTTTCTGCCTTCACTTGCACCCTTACACAGTGTGGGCTCATATTGCCCCACGTTTGCTCTGCTCTAATTGGATGCAGGTCTGGCATGCATTAGCTTGTTCAGCAGGCTCTGATTGGCTGCAGTTCTGACAGCCGTAGTTTAGTGAAACTGTATGCTCAGTTTTACATTGCACTTATAGAGATCCTTTGGAAACTTTGAGTACACATGGTGGGAGGTGCTCAGGGAACCAAATGGAGAGAAAATAGAGGAATAGGGTTACGTAGAATAAAAAATTGTAATCACCGTCCAGGACAAAGGGACGAAGGCAAGAGCTCCCTGACAAGTATCACAGGAGAGGAGAGGATGTGGTGCAGCGGCCAGAGCAACTGACTCGAGAGCTGGAGATCCTGGATAAATGTCTCAGCGGTGCAACATCCTGTGATTTTGGGCAAATCCCTTAATCTCTCTGGGTGATGAGTTGGACTATATGAATCTGGTAATCTAATTTAAAGTATCACACAAGCCGAAAAAGCAGAAAGAGGCAAAGCTTTATGAAAAAATACATTGGGTCGAAGGAAAGAGCTCCCTGGCAAGTATCACAGAAGAGGAGAAGATTTGGTGCAGTGGCCAGAGCTGCTGACTCGGAAGCTGGGGATCCCCGTTTGAGTCTCGATAGCGCAACATCCTGTGATTCTGGGCAAATCACTTAATCTCTCCGGGTGATAAATTGCGGTACATTAATCTGCAAGTTTAATTTAAAGTATCACGATAGACAAAAAAGCAGAAAGAGGCAAAACTTTATGAAAACATAGTTCCACCAAAGCAGATGTTAACAGTATTTCGGCTATAGGAAACTGATTGGAGAAGCTGAGGAGGAACAAGTATTGGTAAATGTAGGAAAATATGCTACAGTCAACAGAAATGGAGGGAAAGTAAATGGCAATCTTAGGAACCAATAAAAAGCAAGGGGTTGGGATGTAAGCCCCTTTTAAGATTTATATTAAAACCAATGGATTTCACAAGTGCAGTGCAGGCGAAACCTAACAACCACCCAGACCTAATTCAGAGGAGTTTTAAATCCTCAGGCCAATCCCTTAGCACCCTTTTCCCCACGTTTTTTTTCTTCCAGTAGTATTTCAGTCTCCTGCCAGGTTGGAGACTTGGGAAGGGTAAGCATACGCATCAGGTTCACTTTTTAGCATCTTGACACAAAATATGCATAGTACAAGAACAATTTTAAATATGGCTAGTCCTGTCACCCACTACCTGTCACAATATTGGTCTCATATGCACCTACTAACCAGAGGTGAATGCTAGGGAGAGAATCCAGGGACACAGCTGATCAAATAGGGCTTTATTCACATATTAATAGTATGTGAAATAGTACTCATAAATGCTATTACCTGTAAGTCCTCCAGTGCCCATCCTATTCATTACTTATAAGGTGTTACACCTCTAGAGACAGAAAAAAACAGGAAATGCTGCAGGGTGACCCT
Source organism: Triturus cristatus (assembly GCF_964204655.1). Taxonomy (NCBI): domain Eukaryota; kingdom Metazoa; phylum Chordata; class Amphibia; order Caudata; family Salamandridae; genus Triturus; species Triturus cristatus. Next base: position 254,929,276 of record NC_140593.1, on the reverse strand, counting down.
CCCCCAAATGCACTTACCCTACCCAGAATTTCTCCTGTTCTCTCTAAGAGACGGGGAAGGAGGAAGTTAGGCATTCGGCAGGCGGATTTCACATTCGGAAATATTTTGGCTTCATTTACCCAGTGGTGGCCTCTTCTGGGATTAGACAGTAGGTGCCTGTCTGCTCTACGGTGGCATGTTTGGTGCAGTTCATACACCTGGCGACATCTATGAAGGAGCAGTTGCTTTTGGCCGCACAAGACAATCCTTGCTTCTGCAAACCTAGGATGAGTGCAGTCCAGGTTCTCAGCAGGAGATTGCTGTCCACATATAAAAAAGAAAAATGCAGCAGTTTTTCTTACGGCCTCATGTACTGGAGCAGCAGCTTCCACGGAGCGCTGTTAGAGCAGTTGGCTCAGATGACACGGAGGAGCCAGGCTTCTTCTTAATTCTCTCCTGGGCATGCGCAGGGCCCCGGGTGAGCATGCATGACCAATTATGATGACTTCAATGCCCAGTGCGTTAAGGAGACAGGTCTGCATAGCAGTATTTGACCATTATTAATTCTGCCAAGTGGATATTGTGTTTTTCCTGGTTTTGGATATTATCATGGGAAAGCATTCCCCTAAAAGGAAGCATGCTGTCAATTCCTGCAGTGTGTCCTCTTTATCCTCTCCCTTGAAGCAGGCTAAGGTGGGGGGGGGGATGATTGCCTTCATAGGCTTATCAGAGGGACTTTGCTGGAACTGAATGTGGCCAAAGCTCATGCCAGTCTTGGTGTGAAAGAAGGTTCTGTTGATGGGTCCTCTGGTTCGAAGGAGTAACTGCCAGCATCTGTGGAGGAGCAGAAGGGGAAGTATATTGGCAAAGACTTACTCCCTGAGATTCTGACTCATGCTAAGAGGAATATGGGTTTTCAGGAGTAATAGACACCTGAGTCTTCTTCTTCAGGTCTCTTGTGACAGTTTCAGCAGTTAGCACAGTTGGAATTTCTGGGGCAACCAGATAGTATGGGGGTTTGGCACAGGGCGTTGAAGGATCCAGATAAGATTATGATGCCTCGCTTCATGTCTAAACTATATCCCATTACTGACATGCAGAAGGTGTTTCCTGAGTCAATACCTATCGAATTGTTTGTTGTGAGTCTGGTGGGTCCCACTTCCCTCAGAGAAGATTCTCTGATTAAGGATCAAACAGACATGAATGTGGACTCTTCTTTGAAGAAGGTTTACTTTGGGACCCATCTGGCATTGAGGGCTGGCATCTGCAGTTCTTATTTCTCCAAGTCTTTGATTTCTGAGTATTAACAGCTCATAAAAGCAGTGGAAGATTCTACGGAATGTTCTTCCTTGCTTGAGGTGATTGAGCGACAGGTGGAGGTCATGTATGGCATTTCGTTTGATGTGGTCAGGGCTTTGGTGCTGTCAGCTGCGGCTTCGAACGCGGCCCACTGCAACCTGGTTTTGAAAGATTGGCACAGAAACTCGGGGCAAAGACGCTCCACTCTGTGATTGCCTTTTGAGTGTTCCCATCTTTTTGGGGAAGAACTGGAGTCCAAGCTACATGAATATTTAAGGACAAGAAGCACTCTTCTTCAATAAACAGTCTTCTTTCCCTTGTACGACTAAATCTTTCTCGGTGCGTCAGCCCTCCCAGTGTCAGTTTTCAGGCCATCAGGGGTTGTTTCGGCCCAGGAAAGAGCAGGAGAGGAATCCTAAGTTACCAAAGAATCTGAGCTCCTTACTATCTCAGAGATGGCCTGCCCTGTGTGGTTGGAGGCAGGCTCAAGGTTTTTTACAGGCATGGATCAAATCCACTTCGGACTCTTGGGCGCTTCAGATAATCCATTCAGGACACCAGATAGAGTTCATGTCTCTTCCACCAGACTCAGGAGTTTGAAAAACACCTTCATCATCTTGCAAGGAGAAGAGGCTGGTGATTCAGGAGGGAGTAGCCACCCTTTTTCAGTAGGAGGTGATTTCGGACGTTCCGACGATGTCCAGAGGTCCGGTCTTCTACTCCATCATCTTTCTGGTCTAGAAGGTCACGAGAGATTTCGGATGATGTTGGACCTCAAATGCCTGAACAAGCTCATTCAGTCCATTCCATTCAAGATGGAAACACTGGAAAGGATTATACAATTGGTCTGCAGGGGTCATTGGATGGCCACCATGGACCTACAAGATGCCTACTCTCATGTTCTGATCCACCTAGAGCACCGTTGGTATCTTCGGTTCTGTGTGAACAACATCCATTACTAGTTCAATGTCCTGCCTTTCTGCCTGAAGTCAGCCCCTGGTGTTTGCACCAACATAGTGGCATCTCTGGTGGCTTCTCTTCATCTCCAGGGGATCTGTCTTTATCCATATCTGGACGACTGGCTTCTGCATGCTCCTACTGAACAACAACTTCTGCATATCCTGGAGTAGGTGCTGAGTCCCGTCCAGGAACATGGGTTTCTGTTGAATTGGGCGAATGTCAACTTCAACCTGCCCAGGAACGACTCTTCATAGAATTAAGAGTTACTTATGGAGAAGAGAGCTGAGACACTGTGGGGTCTGGGATTCTTGGCCATGCTGAGTCAGTCCCTGTCTGTTCGTCAGTCGTTGCGTCTTCAGAATCACATGGTGACTTCTGTCTTTACTGTCCCTTCAGCCAGGATCCACCTTTGCCCCCTTTGGAGTCATCTTCATGCCTTCTGGGCTTCAACTTCAGCGGACTTCCTCATTCTGGTTCCCCTGTCCCCAACCATCAAACGGAAGTTGGTATGGTGACTGCTGCCGGGATCCTTGTCCAAGGGGATAGAGATGCAGCCAGACCCTCCTTTGGTTTTAACAACAGATGCCAGCTCCATCGGGTGGGGGGCTACCCTGGGTCTGTCCTAAACTCAGGCTCATTGGTTTCTGGTGGAAGGCAGGAGGTCTTCCAACTGGAGGGAATTGATGGCAGTCAGGAGGGCTCTGTTGCATTTTTTAGGCAATGCTTTTTGGGTGGCAGGTATGAACAACCAGAGAGGTACCAGTTTCTACTCCCTGAATTTGATGGTCAAGCAAGTGATGTGTTGGGTGAAGGTCAGGTCCATTCAGCTGTCCACATCAAAAGGGATGGGCAATATGCTTGCAGATTCTCTCAGTCACATTTTCCTCCCTCTTAGGAGCTGTCCCTGAAGGTTTCCATATTCAGGGAGATCTGTCAATGGTTTGGGGTCTCTTTTCTGGATTTTTTTGCCTCCCGGTCCAATGCTCAGCTTTGGAGGGTTTTCACAAGGTCCCCACAGGAGGGAGCTTGAGGAGTGGATGGCCCAACAAGCTCCTTTATAATTCCATCCATTTCCTCTGCCCCCCAGGTTACTGTCCAGGCTGCAGAAAGTGGACAGGGTAATGATCCTCATCGTTCCTTTCTGGCCCAGGAGTGCCTGATTCCAGATTCTCAGGTCCCTGGCTCTTTAGGATCCTTGGTTACTTCCTCTCTGCCCCTCTTCTCTCAGGTTATTGTCCAGAGTTCTCTCCCAGAGGCTTTAACTGTTGGTGTGTTGGTTTAAAGGAAGGGATGCATGAGGCAGGGTTTGTCAGACCAGCTGGCGGTGGCTGAATTCCCACCTTCTACTTTGGTTTCATATGGGTGCCATTGGGCAAATTTCCAGTCTTGGTATGAGGATCATTCAGTTTCTCAAGTTGCTTGTTCCCTTCCAAAGTTCTTGGGTTTTCTTTGGGATGGGTATGAGAAGTTGTTGCCTGTTTCAACCTTGCAGGCCCAGTGGGCAGCTATCAGAGCTTTCTGGGCTCCACGGGGTAATCAGGCAGATACTGAGGCTTTAGTTTCTCATTTGTTAAAGGGTTTTTCTCATGCTAGGCCTTTGATCAAGTCCCTTTTTCCTTTGTGAGATCTTCTGTTGGTCCTCAGAGCTTTGACCTCTGACCCTTTTGAGCCTCTGGAGTAGGCTGATGTTAAGTTTGTTACCTGAAGGTGGTCTTTGTTGTGACCATCACTTCAGCTCGGAGAATTGGGGAGTTGGCTGCTATTATGGTAAGAGAACCTTTTTTTTCCGGAGATGGTGTGTTGCTTCATTTGGATCCCTCTTTTGTATCTAAGGTGGCTTCTTCTTTTCAACGGAATCAGAGAATGGTGTTGCCAGCTCTGCTGGATGTTTTTTTAGGCTTCTCAGGTGTTTGGGTGGCACATCTTTTGGATGTGAAGAAGGTGTTGCAGGTTTATTTGCATAAGACTGCTTCTTTTTGTAAATCTGATTCTCACTTTGTCTCCTTTGGATTTTGCTCCAGGGGTGAGAAAGCTTCCCTGGTTTCCATTAGCAAACGGATTAAGCAGGCCCACAGGTGGTGTTTAGGGGCACTGCCCTAGGAGTCTTTCTTCTTCTTGGTCTTAGGCAAAGGGTGTGTCCATTGCTGAGATTTGCCGTGCTGCTACCTGGGTTGGTCCGAATACTTTTATTCGCCATTATTGCTTGCAGAATGTTATTCATGGCCCTAGGAATTTTGGGCTCTGGGTGCTGGAATCCACCTTGTCCTGATTCCTTCTGTATGTAATGTTTCTCTTGATTAAACATTTTATGTTTCTAGCATTTTGGTTTGATGGTGTTGTTTTTTTTTGTTTAGGCTTTTATGATTGGAAGGTCTTGCTGAAACACCTTTGTATGCTTTATAAGTAATGAATTGGATGGGGACTGGAAGACGAAGAGGTAGTCCCTGGATTTTTCACCGGTAATCTTCATTATTCCTAGTCTGGTGGTCCCCGTCCCACTTCTTACGACACTCCTGCCCTCTCGATTACTGAGACCTTCACACCCTAAGGGTTGCTTGGTATTTCAGGACTAACACATGACTCACACACAGTTATGCTTTTTTAATACAGTAATCATTCACGTTCAACACATAACTATCTAGAAATACATTTTGTGGCTATATATTTTGTTGCACATATTCTGTTTATTCCCATACTGACTTTGTCGCTATGTTTATGGAGATCACCGACTACAGGGCAGAGATCACAGTACTTGAGAGGAGATCTCTGCCTACTGAAACAAACAGGAATATTGCTAAGCCATCCACTGACCACTCCTCATTCATTCTGCTCCTCTGTAATACTAGAATTTCCCAAAATGGCAGGGGTATATGAAGAGAGGACCACTAGCTTTACAGTGGAAGATTTGGTGAATATTCATGAGGGCCTCCTCTAAAATTTCCCCTAGCTTAATAAGGGTCCAGAGAACCAGTTGAGCAATGCGATTGGCGCCAATATGGAGAGACATATTCAAGCATTGGAGTGTGATGGATGTCCACATCTGTAGGGTAATGGAGTGCTGCCAGTCCTGGGAGGGCATCTGGAACTGGGAGCGCCTGGAGTCACAGGTTGTTCTGAGGGTATCCTCCCAGCATTATATGTGGCACTAAAGACTAATACCACTGCACATGAGGGCCTTGAAAGCATCCTGTAAGAATTGGGTTATTGGTGGAGGGGGTTGAAAACCCTACATAAAGTAACAACAACATTACTTGTTGGGGTGAATCACAAAAGTCACTAAATTAACCTTTGCTTAACCCTTTGGTAGCTTGGTACAAAAGCAGTCAGGCTTAACATAAAGTATTTTATGCAGTACACAAGCAGAAATAAAGTAAAAACACAACACAAGAAAAAACTCAATCCAAAACATTGTCACTTTAAAAAAATAAAATGACACCAAAATGAATTAAATCTAGTTAGTAGAACCGGAGTCATGAATTTCTAAAGTTTCCGGTGCCTAAAAGATCAAACCAACAACCGTCAGTATCTGGTTGTATGAGACCATTTCAAAGTCAAATGTGAAGGCCAATCACGGGTCTAGTACGAGGAGCAGATTGAGGATGGTCTCTGATTACCTTCAGACCTGGAATAATTTCTAAAGAAAAGTCTGGTAAGAAGGTAGAGTTCAGTGGGGCAAGGCAGGAGGCTGTGTCCTAGGAGGAGTCATCATTGCTGGGGGGCTACATGATGAAGTGTTGGTGCAGCTGCCGATGATGTCAGGAAAAGTCTCAGAGCACGAAAAGCTGGATTTCCAACTGTGAAGGCCGTCATCATTCTTGGGGAGCTAGTCACAGTCAATCCCAGAAAAGATTTTTACAGTTTCACTTTTTGGAAGTCAGAAACCTCCAGCTGAAAAAAGCTGCAGGCTGTAGCCAAAGAGGGTTCCACGAGGCCGGAGACCATCGGTGAGAGGTCTGTGGAAAGGGATGTACTGCTGCGGGAGTTCCCATTCTAGCAGCAAGGCAGTCTTTCAAACATTAGGGCATTTCTCTGACAGCAGCAGGACAGTCCTCTGGTGACAGGGCAGCACTTCTGAAGCCTTCCACATGTCCAGGAGTGTACTGAAGAGTGGTTCTGAGGGTCCAATATTTATACGTGGTGCCAGGTTTTGTGTGTGGAGGAATACCCTGTCCTACTTTCACATTTGGTTCTGGAAAACTCTTTCCTTCCTCTGTCAAGCCTCCAAGAAGTCTGGGGTGACAAAAGGCTAGTATCAGGTTCCTGTGTGTGTGCTGGAGGCTTATCCTGCCCACAGCTACTCCCCCTTGTGTCACTGGCTGGGAAGAATACACAAGCCCAACAGCAGAGCCATTTTCAGTCCTGTGACCCAGGACACTGGCAGGAGGCACAAATGGCTATGACGAGAAAATGGCAACTTTTCAAAAGTGGCATTTTTACAATTGTGACTTGAAATACGACTTTCCCATTAAAGAGGATTTTATCTTAGAAATAATTTGTCTGAATTTAAAATTTTTGCCAGCTCCCAAGCCAAAGTTAGCACTTATTAAATATAATAAATAACCCAGTGTTAGTCAATTGGAGAGCAGGTCCTCACAGTTGTGAAAAACGACTTTAGAAGTTTTTCACTACCAGAACATGTAAAACTCAAACCCACTTTGAGCATAGCTTAGGGGTGACTTACATGAATTAAAAAGGAAGGTTTAGACCTGGCAAAAGGTTTTTTTTCGAGGTCGAAATAGCAGTTTAAAATTGCACCACAGGCTACAATTGCAGATATGAAGTATGTTTGAAAGAACAGTTGAATGCAGGGAGAGATTACCAACCCTCGTGGAAGTTTTCATTGCTAAGGTGGAAGAACCTACAAACACTATCAGTATTGGTGTAGTCATTTTACAGTTCAATGTTCCACTGTAAGTTCAATCAGAGGTTTATATAGCGTGCTTCTCACCCGTGAGGGTATCAAGGCACCGGGGGGGGCGGCTCTGGGTCAGTCGAAGATCCAAGTCTTGAGGTCTTTACTGAACATGTGCAGGGTGGGGGGGGCGTCTGTTTACAGGGAGCTCATTCCAGGTTTTCCTGCTATGTAGGAGAAAGCTCTCCCACTGGTTCTCTTACTGCGAATGCGGGGAACCTCTGCCAGGGCAAGGTCAGCGGAGCGGAGGTTTCTCTTGGGAACGTGGAAGGATAGTCTCTCATTGAGTGAATTGAGTCCTATGTTGTTGAGGGATTTGTAGGCGTGAGTGAGGAGTTTGAAGGTGACCCTCTTTTCGACGGGGAGCCACTGGAGGCCTCGTAGGTGTTGGGTCATGCGCTCATGGCACAGTGTCCCGAGGACGAGTCTGGCTGCGGCACTCTGGATGGTTTGGAGTTTGTGTAGAAGAGTTTTGTTGATTCTGGCGTAGAGGGCGTTGCCGTAGTCCAGTCTGCTGGTTATGTGTGCGTGGGTGACGGTCCTTCTGCAGTCAGGGGGATCCATTTGAAGGTCTTACAGAGGATGAGAAGGCAGTTGAAACTGGTGGAGACAATGGCGTTGATCTGGCAGTTCATGGAGAGGGAGGAGTCAAGGATGATGGTGAGGTTCCAAGCATGGTCTGTGGGGGTGTGAGGGCTCCTGCGGACGGAGGGCCACCAGGTGTTGTCCCAGGCGGTGGTGCAGGGTTCGAGGATGAGGATCTCAGTTTTCTCAGAGTTTACCTGCAGGCAGCTGTCCTTCATCCAGGCTGCCACGTTCATCATTCCTTCCTGGAAACAGAGTGTGGTGTCTTCGGGATTCTTCGTGAGCGAGCGGATGAGTTGGGTGTCGTCAGCGTAGAATACGATGTTGAGTCCATGTTGTCTGATGATGGCCGCGAGGGGGGCCATATACACGTTGAAGAGCGTGGGGCTGAGAGATGACCCCTGGGGTACTCCGCAGCTGATTTTCATGGGGTTGGAGAGGAAGGGAGGGAGTCGGACCCTCTGGGTTCTGTTGGAGAGGAAGGATCGGATCCAGTCAAGGGTGGCTCCTTGTATTCGTGCGTCGTGAAGTCTAGCAGCGAGCGTGCGATGTGAGACATTGTCAAAAGCTGTGGAGGGGTCTAGAAGGATGAGGTCCGTGGTGCGTGCCTGATCCAGTAGCATGTGGATGTCATTGGTGGCGGTGAGGAGGGCGGTCTCAGTGCGGTGGTTGCTGTGGAATCCAGACTGGGAGGTATCCAGGATGGGGTTCTCTTCTATGAAGGCGGTCAGCTGGGTGTTTATGATTCTCTCTGTGACTTTGGCCGCAAAGGGGAGGAGAGAGATGGGTTGGTAGTTTTTCAGGTCCGTAGGGTCGGCCTTTGGTTTCCTAAGGAGGGGTTTTACCTCTTCCCGTTTCCAGTCATCTGGGCAGATGCCTGACCTGAGGAAGGTGTTGATGGTTCATCCTAGTTCGGGTGTGATGGCGGCGGCGGCCCTGTGGAATATGTGCGGTGGCCAGGGGTCCGTTGGGGCTCCTGAGTGGGTTTTCTTCATGGTCGCTGTGATGAGTTTGACGGTAGCAGGATCCCAGGATGTGATGGTAGGTTTGTCGGCGGCAGTGGGTAGGGGGGTGGTGTTCGTTGTTGGCTCACTGAAGTTGTCGTAGATGGCCTTGATCTGCAGATGGAAGTAGGAGTTCAGCTTGTCGGGAAGGTGTGACGTCCGTGTATTCACAGGTGGGTTTGGCAAACTGCTGTATGATGTTGAACAGTTCCTTGGCGTTGGATACGTTGGTCTGGACTTTGTCTCTTATGAAGGTCCGTTTGGTGTCTACTATGCGTTGGTGGTAGTCCTTCTGGGTGCTCTTGTGGTTGTTCTGTGATTCCGTGGTTCTCAGGTTTTGCCAGGTTTTCTCTAGGCGTCTGCAGGAGCGTCTGGCTTATTGAAGTTCTGCGGTGAGCCAGGCGGCTTTTAGAGGGTGTTGTTTGGCGGGGCGGAGGGGTGCGAGCTTGTCAGCGCAACAGGAAACACAGCGGTGAAATTCCCTGGCTGTGGAGTTGGTGTTGCACGTGGTGATGGGGGGGTTTGACGGAGGGTGGTGCTGAGGTATTCCTCTGTGATCTTGCTCTAGTTCCGTCGTGGCGGGCGCGGGCGGGTTTGGGTGCGGTGGTGGTGTTGAAGGTGAAATGGACACAGTGCTGGTCGGTCCTGGGGGGTTGGGTAGTGTGGCTGAAGCGGATGTTAGTCCCTCCTGCGAAGATGGGGTCAAGGGTGTCCCCTGCTCTGTGGGTTGGCATGTTGACGAGCTGCTTCAGACCATGGTTGGCAAGGTTGTCGAGGAGACTGGTCGAGTCGGGGTCGTTGCTGTTGTCGAGGTGGAAATTCAGGTCCCCGAGTAGAATGCAGTCCATGGTGGTGATGGCGTAGGGTGCGGCGAGTTCAGCGATGGTGGTTGCGTGGTGAGTGCCAGGTCCAGGCGGTATGTAGTAAAGTGGTCCTCGGGCTCATCTGGATCTGGAAGTGGAGGTGTTCTGTGTTGGAGAGGGGGTCATTCGTGCTAGATGTGGAGAGTCGGAGGGGGGTCTTGTGTGCGATGGCGATTCCTCCTCTTGGGCGGTGCAGCCAGTCTTTTACCTGGATCTTGTAGCCATCGGGGATGGCAGTGGCAATGTCGGGCCGGAGGTGGCGTTAGTCCAGGTTTCCGTGAAGAATGCGATGTCAGGTGAGAGGGTGTCGATCAGGTCCCAGATCTCTACGGCGTGTCGGTGCAGGGAGCGCATGTTGAGAAGGATGCAAGTCAGGGTATCGGTGGTGCGTGCAACAGGTGTGCCTTCGGCGGTCGTGGGAGCTTTGTCGATGGTGAAGGATCTACAGCAGGGTCTGCACGAGAACTGCCCATGGGTGGTGTTGGGTGAGGATCTTGCGCAGTCGGCATGTCATTCGGGGTTGAGTGTTTGGAGGGTGGTTGAATCGTAGCGGTGGGTTCCGGGGGAACCAGGGATCCTGGTGCTGGTCGTGGTCGGGTCGCGGACGGGTGCAGATGGGCTTGCCTTAGGCACGCCATCGCGAACCAACGGTGCCCCAGCTGCGCATGTCAGGCTGTGCAACTGCGGCTGCAGACACCATTAAGAAGGGGAGGGGAGAGGGACTTGCAACTGGGAGGAGGGACGGTAGGGGGACGAGTCACTGGTCAGCGGCGGCAGGAAGAAAAGACAGGATACAACAGGACAAGAGGAAAATAAAACACAACAGCAGGCACAATAAAAGTGAATTAAATTAAGTTAAGCACACAATTCAGGAATTAAATTAAGTTCAGCACACAATTCAGGCATGAAATGCGCACGCAGCGAAAACCTGAATCAGGGTGTACTCGAAACCTGCAATGGAGTGACAGGCTTTAGAAGAGACACAGGGCACAGCGGAGCTGCCGGGGAAAGTGAGCTCCTAGAACCGAGGTCTGTGGACTAAGTTAATTCCCTATAGCGAGATGGATGACCTAAACAGTTTGGGATTGTCACCCCTCATCTGCATTATCCAGCTGAAGGGTCTCTGGTCTGTGTGAACATGAAAGTAAGCCCAAAAAAAGTATGGCCTCAGCTTCTTCAGTGCCCAGACCAATGCTAAGGCTTCTCTTTCAGTTGCACTAGACCTCTTTTCCCGGGACGTAACCACCTGTTAATGAAGGCTACAGATTGGTCAATGCCCTCTTCCTTTAACTGTGAGACCACTGCCCCTATGCCTAGCTCTGAGGTGTTCGTCTGGACAATGAATTCCTGTAAGAAGTCAGGGGCCCTGTACACATGCTCTCCTTCAAGGTGTCAATGGCTTTCTGACCCACCTCTGTAAAGATCACCTTCTTGGGCTGCTTTTTAGATATCAGTTCAGTCAACAGAGCAGCAATGGTGCCATAGCTCTGGACAAACCTCCTATAATAACTGGTGTGATCTAGAAGGCCCTCACTTCAGTCTGGGTCTTGGGGGGTTCACAAGCCAGGGTGGTCTTAATTTTTGCTTGGATGTTCTGTAACTGTCCCACACCAACTTATTATCCAAAGTAGACCACCAAACCTCTTCCCTATCCAACACCTAGTTGGCTTGATAGTCAGGCCTGCCTGCTGCAGAGCCTGAAGCACTTGCTAGAGATAGAACAAGTGGTCCTCCCAGCTGGAATGGAAGATGGTAATGCCATCAAGGTAGGCAGAGCTGAAAGCCTCCATAACAGTCAGGACCCTGTTGACCAAACTCGGGAAAATGGCTGGGGCATTCTTCAACCCAAAAGGAATTATCTTAAACAGGAAGTGGTCCTCTTGGGTGGAGGATGAATATCTCTCCCTAGCCCCCATGGTCAGGGTAATCTGCCAGTACCCAGATGTCAACTCCTAGGTACTCAGGAAATTGGCAACCTGGCAGCCCCCAAATAATCTCTGAGTTCCTCAGCTTAGGGGATGGGGTCTGCATTAGTCTTGGTGACTGATATGAGCCCTTTATAATCCACACAAAATGGGAATTCTGGTGTGGTGCGTGGTGGGCCGGCATTGAAGAAGAGCACCACTGGGCTGGTCATAGGGCTGTTGGAGCACTCATTCACTCCTAGCATCATGGATACGGGCTCTCACCTTTTTAGACAGCCTCTAGATCCTATTCTTCACAGGCATACTGTCTCCTGTATCAATGTATTGCATATACAGATTGGAGAGCCCAGGGGCAGTGAGAACAGGGAAGCAAACTGTCCCAGTAAGTGGCAACATTCCCTCTGTTGTTGTGAGGTGACAGTACGGGAGAGGGTGACACTTTCCACTGACCCACCTTGCTCCTTGGAAGATAGGAGGTCAGGAAGAGGTTTACTTTCTTTCTCCACTCCATCATCTATCACTGGAGCATGGTAACCTTGGACCTCTCGAGGTGGAGCTTGAAGCAATTGACATGTAGGGCCTGTAAGGGGTTCCTGGGGCATCTTGATGCCTATCAGGTAAATAAACTCCCCCTTGTGTTCCTTCGCCTAATAGAGCCTGGACTACCGGGCCTGCCAGGAATGGGGCTCCACTGGCTCCATCATCTGTCGGGTGAGCCTCAACCAAAGTGGCCTTCTGGTAATGCCAGATTTTCATAACCTCGTGGCTGACTTCCAGGTTCTCAGTAGCCCTCTTCCAGAAGTACAACATTTCAGTCCTCAGAGCTAACAGGACTGCATCCTGAGGGGTTTCTTGGGTGCTTACTCTCACCCCTCCTTCACCATGCTAAGAGGCCATACAGGATCTCAAAGGGACTGAACCCGACTCCCATCGGTGGCTCCTCCCTGTAGGAAATCCACAGGCATGGCAAGACAACGCCCCACTTTCACAACAAGGGTACTGACAGGTCCATAATCATGCCTTTGAGGGTCTAGTTGAATCTCTCAACAAGCCAGTTGATCTGGGAATGATATGTTGGTGAGAACTTGCAGGTTATCTGTTAGAAATGGGATCTCTGGCTGGCTAAGGCTTGCGCCAAAGCCAGGCAGAGACCACCACTCTAGTCAGGGCAAGGGAGTTACACGCCAAGATAACTCCTGCTCACCCCCTTGGTAGCTTGGCACGAGCAGTCAGGCTTATCCTGAAGGCAATGTGTAAAGCGTTTGCGCAACACACACACCACAGCAGCAACACCATAGGCACACCACAAAAGGAACACCACACAAGGTTATATAAAAAATAGCCTTTGTATTGTCATAAATACCTTAGAAACATAATCACATAATATACACTGTGCCAACTGGCACTAGGCAATATTCACAGGAAGATTATATACAGGACCAGGCCAATTGGGCCCTGGTCAGAACCATCGGAACAGGTAAGTGAAACACAAATAATGAAACACCCACTAACTACTGTTATAATAATGACCTTAGGCATCACATTAGCATAACCACACTATGCATAAATACCATGGGCAACAATTAGCATAAACACAGTGTGCCCCAATCGGGGACACAATGCACTGAAAATGGCCCCAGGCCAACTTGCCTCTCACAGGGGCTCAAATGCCCAATGTCCAGAATGTCCGGGCTGGCTGCACAGGCAGCAAAAGCAAAGTGCGCAATGCACTGGCCTAAACGTAGCAGCTGCCCACTATTTGCTGGGCAGCTGTGCGGGTAAAGATGTGGGCACTAACACTCCTCCACCCTTAGTCCCCCACTGGGACTCGTCCCAACAAATTGCGCACACGTGGCAGCTGCCCACTGCCAAACGGGGCAACTGGAGAAAAATGAGCCTTGGCACCACTGTGCCTTCTGAGCCCCACTGGGCTCTTTACCCAAATACACCCACGTTGCAGCTGCCCACTGCCAAACGGGACTGCTGGAAAAGAATGCGTGGGCACCCCTGGTGTCCTTAGAGCAACCGCCGGGGGGCAGGCACCGACAATGTGCCCCAACACACCCACCAACCCAAAAGTGAAAAACACTGGGCCCCACTCACCGGCAGTCTCCTCGCGCTGCTCCAGGGCTCCGGTTTTCATCTGGTGCCGCCTCTGGCATCCGCACGGTGTTGTGGAGCTCCTCCTTCACTGGGGCTCCTTTCTCGCAACGTCGCTGTGGCCGCGGGAGGGCACCGGCAGTGTGCCTTGGTCGGCCCGCCTCTCCTCAGCTCTGGGGACGCCTCCTTCTGCAGGTGCAGGTGCACAGCAACACGTAGGCGGGGCGGGCTCCCGCCGGACCCAGGCTCTCCTTGTCAGCATACGCGGGGTTCTCCATGAGCACGGGAGCCCCGCTGGACCACGCGCCACTGCCGGCTGCACAGAGCAGGCAGCGCGGTCCTGACTTCCTGGCAGCGTTCTCCTTCTCTGCGGCTCGGTGCCGCGGCAGTGATGTCTTTAAAGTGGAGGCAATACAGGGTAGGCTCCCGTTGTAAATAAATATAGAAGCGGGGTGGGCACCCGCATCAAGCATACACAAACATGCGGGGTGGGCACCCGCTGCATCGCAACAGAAATACACCGCGATGCGGGGTGGGCACCCGCCTTCAAGGTACCGATGCGGGGTGGGCTCCCGCTCAGTTTCTAGCATAAATTTGCGGGGTGGGTTCCCGCTTCCCTTCTGCACTTAGGGAGGGATCCCCACGCCAGGGGTCCCCTCGGGGGCCACACAGCAGCGGGTGGGCACCCGCTCAGTTCCAATAAGCAGAAGAGCTGCAAATTAAAAATAGAAGCGCTCTCAGCAATAAAGGTATAGCGCTTCTCAAGCAAAATAAAAATATAGCGCTTAGTCTAGGGAAAAGTCCTTTAGGAGGAAGGGGGCAAGGGCTGGGCCCAGGCAGGCAGGCCAGCTCACCGGGCCCTCCAGCAGGGAGGCAGTCCCTAGTGTCGGTTCCTCCTAGAGCCCAGCAGCAGCAGCAGGCCCCCCTCAAGTTAGAACAGCACACCACAGAACAAATTCATGCGGTCACAGCCCCTCCTTTTATACACCCTTTTCTTTTGTGACACAGCACAGGGCTTGGGGATACCAGTTAGAACTGGTTTGGGGGACGTTTGGAGCTCTTTGTTTTTGCTCAGCTCCTCTCTCCTTTGTTAGGTGGGGGCTCAGGGATCAGACGCACCACAGGGGGCGGAGCAGGCATTGTGGAGGGAAGGCACAGCCCTATTCAGGTCCCAGGTGCAACTCCTCCCTCCCATCTGCATGCAGATCTCTCTATTTACCACTGGGCTGACTCCCCCTGGCTCCTGGAGCCACCCACACCTCTCAGCTCCTGTCAATCACAAGCCAGACATGCAATTCACATCAGGTAGGCAGACACAGAGTACACAGAAATACCAACTTCTAAAACTCACATAAATCTGCGCACACCATTGCGCAGCATCACTCTCACGAGTTCGCACATACTAAACTCGACCCTGCACTCCTCTCACACCGGCAATTACCATGGACACACATATCCCCCATGCGTTCCTATGGGAGGGCAGGGCAATCTCACCACACGCACTCAGAGAGCGCACGCACTTTACACTGGACCACAGTGATAAAGTGACCAGAGGCCTAAAATCACTACCAATATGTCAGAGCTTAAGGCAAAAAGTTCATGGGTGAAGCTGCCAAAAGGGCCAAGTCCAACACTACCCCACACTTGTCTCACATTAACTTCATGTATGCTGACATGAAATTGGTGCCTCTGTCGGACACCACTTTTTTTGGGAACCAAAAAAGAAATCCAGCAAAACAGGAGGGGTGAAAAAAAAAAGTCTGGGGGAATACCATGCCAAGAATGTCATGTCTACCACACACTTACTGACCCTTAGTGCTTAGCTGAAGGAATGGGAACAGTAGAATGACAATGAGTCTAATATGTGACTAATACAAGTCTGAAAACCTAAGCACATATATTATATTCAAAGTATTTTCCTGTCATGTCTCCTGTTTACTGTGTTTTTTTGTTCTGCCTATTTTTTCTGTACCTGAAGTCTTCACGTAATATCAACTGATTGAATAGATTTTGAAAGTTTTATATAAAAATGTAGGCGAAAAAGAACTTCACAATGAGAAAACTCAGGTTACCATGAGGAAACCAATAAACATCTATTGCCACAAGACTAATATTAATGTGTATAAATGTTTTCTGTGAATTTGATGCTTAACCCATATGATCCGTGGATTTGAATTTATGGTTTGGGATATCTTACATGATAGACAGCACATGCCTCTGACTTACTGACATTATGGTGCCGATTCCGATCCGGGTAAAAATTTTTGCGTACGACTCGTATCCGTATATTTTCACGTACGAATCGTACAAGTACCGTACAAACTGCGAAGTACGATTCGTACGTGAAAAATACATACGAATTGCGTCGGGAAAATGGATCGAGAGGGAGCCGTAAATTTTTACGTTCAAATAGCGTCGGGAAAAGTGTCCGATAGGGAGCCGGACATTTTTACGTGCAAATTGTAAAACAGAAGTCTGAGCGCGCAAGTACGATCCGTACCGGCCGTCCGAATACACAACTGCATGTAAAAAGGCCCCGTACGGAGCGAACGCTGTCGCAAACATGTACACGGGTAAACTTGTGCCCGGGTACGAGTCGTACAGCTCCCCCTCACCCCGCACATGTCAGCACCGTACCCCCGTATGTCAGCACCGTACCCCCCCTCCGCACCATACCCCAACACCGTAGCACAGCCCTGTACCTTTACGCACCGTACCCCAATACCGTAGCACAGCCCCGCACCTGTACGCACCGTACCCCCACCCCCATATGTACGCGCCGTACCCCCACCCCCGTATGTACACACCGTACCCCCAGCCCCCGTATGTACGCACCGTACCCCCAGACCCCGTATGTACGCACCGTACCCCCAGCCCCCGTATGTACGCACCGTACCCCCACCCCCCGTATGTACGTGCCGTACCCCCAGCCCCCGTATGTATGCACCATACCCCTAGCCCCCGTATGTACGCACCGTACCCCCACCCCCCGTATGTATGCACCGTACCCCCAGCGCTATGCGCTGGGGTACGGCGCGTACATACGGGGGTGGGGGAATGGTGCGTACATACGGGGGTGGGGGTACAGTGCGTACATGCGGGGGGGGCTGGGGGTAAGGCACGTACATACGGGGTGGGGGTACGGCATGTACCGGGCCCCCTTTTCCTTGTGCATTGCGGCGTACTTAGCTTTTCCGGCACTTTTTGGCTCCCGTAAAAATATAGCCGTGCGGAGGGCTGTGGGTACGAATCGTACTTGCTGGTCCGTAAAACACTGACTGACTCCGTGCGGACGTCGCGTACGCGCTGTCCAGGTTCGGAATTGTATGTATTTTTTAGCCGCACTGTGTTTTTTACGATTCGTACGGAAATGGTATTTCTGTACGAATCGTACTTGCTGGTTTGTACGGTGGAATTCCCGGGTACGAGTCGTACGGAGAAAACGCTCCGTACGACCATTTGTACCCGGGTTTTACAGGATCGGAATCGGCACCCAAGTGATACACTAGATAGTTATAAAAAATGGAGACCACTTACAATAATTGAGCAAAAAATGCCAGAATCTTGCCAAAGTTGTTATACCAATGAGTCAATGCATTGCATCATTAATTGATATCTAAGAGCCTGATTTAGAAATTGGCAGACGGGTTACTCCATCACAATGGTGAGGGTTATCCTGTCCGCCGGAATATAAATCCAATGATATCCTTTGGGATTTATATTTCAGCTGATGGTATATCCATCACCATTGTGACGGAGTAACCCGTTCACCGAAATCTAAAGCAGGCCATAATTTCCTGATTGCCAACATACCACTGTCATTGCACAAATTATTCTACATTTCCCACAATCAACTGTGCTGTTTTCTTTGTTAAACAAAGGTGAATGATAATGTTTGGGGTTCATGTTACCTGGTATTCTGGTTAATGATTGCAGCATTAATATTGCCATTGTTGCAAGCAGGCATGAGAGACTGTGGCTGAACCAGAAGGGCTGCCTTAGCCCAATCACACACATTTGACTCTATGTTAAGAAATGTGGACCACATTGTGGGCCTGATGTTAATATTTTCAGGTCAGGACAATTTTTGAATTCCACTTTTGGACTTAACCAATGTTAAAAGTCGAATGGGTAATTTACAGAATAGCATTGCAGAGAGGAGTATGTCGCTTGATAATATTAATATTTATCAAATTAAATGTATATATAATTCAATTAAATGTATGGACATTGTGTTTCATACATATGCGGCCAACATTTCTTAGTTTATCTCTATTCCATTTCAGCAGACAGAATTGGTGTAACAAGAGAGCAGGGCCAGGACCAAAGAGCAACAAGATCCTCAGCCTCTGTGTGAACATGTCAGCTAAGCACCAGCAGTGAGGACAAGGAATGAAGCGCTAATAGGGATAGAGCATCTACCCTGAAACTCACTTGCTTTGTTTTCCAAAAGGCTCCAGTCAGAGACTGTTGAGGCCACTGAGGGTGTGAGGAAGAATTTCCATGGCGTGGTGATGTTTGAACAGGAAGATTGACAGGAACCTTTGTCCCTATTCCATGACACCCGTTCAGACACTCCATCTTTGCCAGGGGAGTGACTTTCATAATTTTCCGGACAATTTACTTTGCTTTGATCTTTCGACTTTCATTTAAGAGAGTTAGACTATGATTTATGAATCTATTTGTATTAAAATAATATGTAAACGTCAAACTTAAAGGCAAATGGCAATTGTCTTTTTGTTTTCTTTCTGAGTAGGTTGCTGTGCATTGTACTGTATGGAATGTATGACATTATGGAGAAATGCCAACCTATACCCAAGCTCTAGTAAAATACATTCATACATAAAAGTTTAACAAATAGTTTTCATAACTGTAAACACAAAACATCACACACAAGAGGACTTTCATACAGTTGTGAGTATTTACAAAAGTGATCACAGGTATGATTTTTAAATATTGACCTGTGTTGATGATGTTAAAAAATGAATTGAATGAAAACATGGATGAGGGAGGGTTGTGTTGTGTGCTAAAATTAATGGGTTTGTAGAATGTTGCCCACTTTCTCACACGACCCAGGTCTTACACCTAGGGCGCCACATCAAGAATACAAAAAAGAGATGGATGCTTCAGTTAATCACAGCTAGGCCTGGGCATAGTTCGCAGAGTTCCACAAGCGGCGGAGTGCTTCATCTGCTACTTTTGAAAGGCATTAGAATCAGACAAACAGTCTGTCCACTACTAGCCTGCCCCTGTCCACCGCACATTGAAGCTAGTAAGCAGCACGTTGAAGGCTATTTTAAACCTTTTTACTTACCGCTCGGCTGACATTGGCTCTTAATAGGCTATTAACTTTGTAGCCTGCATGGATTGAATCACTGATTTTTATTTGCAAATTGCACTTTCTTTGCTCCCTTCCCAGGCTGCTTCCTTTGTCCACCGCAGCGGTTTTCTGCAAATGGAGCGGAGGGTCATAGCTCCTGCCCCCTGGCTGCACCAACTTCCGGCAGGGTGACAGTCTAGTGCTTGGAATCTTTCTCTATTTAAACAGCATGCTGGGCCAGACGCTCAGGACATAGAAGCTAGTGAGCAGCACACTGAGGGCTATTTTAAAACTTTTTACTTATCGCTCAGCTTACATTGGCTTTTAACTTTGTAGCCTGCATGGTTTGAATCGCCGATTTAAATTTGCACATTGCACTTTCTTTGCACCTTTCCCAGGCTGCTTCCTTGGTCTGCTGTGCCAGTTTCCTGTCGATAGAGTGGAGGGTCGAAGATCCTCCCCCTCCTGGCGGCACCAACTTCCGGCAGGTTGACAGTCTAGTGGTTGGAATCTTTCTCTATTCAAACAGCATGCAGGCCCAGACACACAGCCGATGCACACAGCGGGCGTGCGAAGGCAAACCCGCCTGTGACCGTCCGTGCGTGGACCGCGCCCAGCACCAAAGACGCTGCCCGTCGTTCCAGTCCGACAGTGTGCTGCCTGCCTACACAGGCAAGGAATTGTGGGGTTTGACCAGCATATCTGCTATTAGTCTTAACAAGTGCGCAGGCTTCGACCCGGACAAATTGTTTATAAAGATGCTGACTAGCTACACTAATTGCGGCTTTTTCTGGTAAGAAGCTCAACATCATGCACACTCCCTTCCAATAATTTACCTTCCCTAAAAGACACTACCAGACCCCTGCAAATACCTCGCGGAGCCCTTATCAATGCACGGTCCTTGCCTAAACATAAGTTGGACATTGCTGAGCTGATAGATGCTCAGGGCTTAGCCATGCTTCTTATTACAGAAACATTGGCTGATCCGACAGTAGGCCCTGATTTCTGTACCCCTGTTCCACTGGGCTTCACAGTATTCAGACATGACAGACCCATAAAAAAGGCGTGGACTTACTTTTATTTATCGAGACACATGCATAGCCTCTTTTGAGACTAATATCCAATCAAGACTGTAAAGCCTTTTTTTTAAATTTAAAAATAGCCAACTGCTTATCATTTAAAGGGTTACTACTATACCACCCCCCTGTGGCTACAAATGGTTTCCTCACCTCTCTCAACACATTTCTTGAAACCTGTCCCCTTGAAAACAGCTTTCACTTCTTGGGTGATTTTAATTTTCATCTTGAGGCTATCACTGATATAAATACTACTTCCTTACTTCACACTATGACATTGGCAGGCCTAAGTCAAAGGGTCGTGGGCCCTACATATCGGGTAAGCCATACCCTGGATGGAATCTGTACTAACAATGATTCACTTGAGATAAAGGAGATCCTACCTCTGACCTCGACTGACAATTTTGCTGTTTTCTTTGAGCTTAATTGTTTACTCAAGGACCAACCGAGTATACCCAATATGTCCACTAGATCTTACCGCAACTGGAAACAGGTTGATAACAGCTTGCTTAGTCTACAATTTTCACGCTCGCAAACGAAACTGTCTGAGATGGCGGAACATGCCTCCACTCATTTTAATCAGTGGCTCATGTCGACAGCCAACAATATAGCTCCACTCAAGAAAACCTAAAGTCATAGGAAAACTCTGTCAGCTCCCTGGTTTTCAGAAACCCTTAGATCTAATAAAAAAGATTGTTGAAGACAAGAGAGATGTTGGAGATCAAACTGTAATGAATACGAGCTCTCCAAGTACAAGAATCTACTATCTAATTATAAACATCAGATCTTGACAGAAAAGCGTTCTTATTTCGCCAAACAAATCAAGGAGGCAAAAAATGTCACTAAAGAGCTTTTTTGGATGGTGACCAAACTGTTCACACTCCCAGAAAAAAGGTGAATGATCAATCTCAGGACTTTTGTAATTCACTAGCTCAGCATTTTCAAAATAAAGTGGAACAAATCTATATTAATTTTGATAATAGGACAAGATCTGATACTCATGATTTAGTAATTCCTTGACCCCCTAGTGCTCCAGCTTTTACTGAATTTAGATTAGTAACCAGGGACGAGATAACAACTCATATTCTACAGACCAAATTGGGCTCTCCCCATGACCCCTTTCCGACCATGATATTCAAACAAGTCCCTGAGATCCTTGGCCCCAGTCTAACCTCCATTTTTAACTCTACGTTTACAGAGGGTGCTTCTCCCTCCATTTGGAAGAGGGAATCGATTTTATCCCTTCTGAAAAAACTAATCTTGATTTAGCTGATCCAAATAATTACAGGCCTATTTCGCATCTTCCATTCCCAGCTAAACTGGTGGAAAAAGTAATGAATAACCAGCTTACACTATTTACACGAACACAATTTTCTGGATGAGTCCCAATTTGGATTCAGGGCCAACTCCTACAGACCACGATCGTAACCTCGGAATCATCCTTGACTCCTCCCTCTCCATGACCCGCCAGATCAACGCCGTTGCGTCAACCAGTTTCAACTGCCTTCGCATCCTCTTCAAGACGTTCAAATGGATCCCCCCAAATGCAGAAAGACTGTCACCGACGCACTCATAACCAGCAGACTGTACTACGCCAACGCCTTCTACGCCGGAGTCAACAGAATTCTTCTACACAAACTCCAAACCATCCAAAACGCCGCAGCCAGACTCGTCCTCGGGACACTGCGTCACAAGCACATGACCTAACACCTACAAGGCCTCCACTGGCTACCAGTCGAAAAGAGGATCACCTTCAAACTCCTCACCCACGCTTACAAATCCCTCAACAACATCGGACCCAAATACCTCAACGACAGAGTATCATTCCACGTACCCAAGAGGAACCTCCGCTCCATCAGACGCTCCCCTACCCTGCACATGTTCAGGAAGGACCTCAAGACCTGGCTCTTCGACTGATCCGGAGCCGCTCCCCCCCAGCGCCTTGAGACCCTCACGGGTGAGCAGCGAGCTCTACAAACCCTGACTGATTGATTGAGCATAGCACCAAAACAGCCCTAATAAAAGCTACAGATTAAATAAGAGCAGTGTTAGATGCAGGAGGTGCCGTGGCCCTTATTCTGCTTGACTTGTCAGCAGCGTTCGACACAGTCAACCATAATCTGTTACTTAACTCCCTGAATACTCTTAGCATCACAGAAAATGCATTAGCATTGGTCTCCTCTTTTCTATCTGACAGGATACAATCAGTTGCCTTGGGTAACTACATTTCCCCATCTTTCACTCTCCGTCGTGGGGTCCCTCAGGGATCCCCAAAGCGCCCTACTCTTTTTAATGTATACATATCTGAATTAGCTGCAATAACTAGATTTTTTGGGATGGCATTAACATCCTACGCGGACGACATTCAAGTTGTCTTGTCCGTCTGTGAAAATATCATGCCACCAGTAAAAAGATTTAGGGATTGCATGCTGGCAGTCGGCTCATGTGCTTGTACTGCCTCAAGCTTAACTCAGGAAAAACTGAGATAATCCTGTTTGGTAACTACTCCCCTACCTGATTACAGATCTGGTGGCCGGACGAATTGGGAGCAGTACCTATCCCGGCCCCAAAGCAAAAATTCTGGGAGTGATTATAGATGAGAAACTAAACTTCGAAGCTCAAGTCAAAGCAGTTTCTTTATCCAGTTTTTTCCTACTTTAGGTGATTAAGAAAATCTTACCTTTGACTCCATCAGATAGTAGGAAAATGGTGGTTACATCTTTAGTTCTTGCCAAACTGGATTATTGTAATGGGCTCTATCTCAGTGTTAGACCTGGTACCATTGGCGTGAGTCTCCCTTCCATTTTTCACTGTTGTCTCCTCTGTTTTTGATATGTTTTGCTGGTTTTAGATGCTTTGGGCACTGTGCCACTGCTATCCAGTGCCACAGTGCAAGTGCTCTGTATGTTAAATTGATGTAATGGATTAGTGACTCCCTGATTGGCTTATTTGATTTACTTGTCAGACCCTAGTTCAGTGCACCATGTGTGCCCAGGGCCTGTAAATCAAATGCTGCTGGAGGACTTGCAGCACTGGTTGTGCCACCCACAGGATCAGCTTGTAAAGTGTGTCTCAGGCCTGCCATTGCAGAGCCTGTGTGCAGTCCAGCACTGTCATACTGACTTGGTAAGTACACCTCCATACCAGTCCCTAGACCTTCCCTTTTCTTCATATCAGACACCCCTAAGGTAGGCCCAAGGGCAGGGTGCATTGTAAGTATAAGGTAGGACATGCCCTGGTGTGTGCGGCATATCCTAATAGTGAATTGCAGCCATTTTTGTTTTTCACTATTGCAAGGCTTTCTGTTCCCCATAGGCCAGAATGGGCAGTTTGATTATGACATCCTATAATCCTAACTGACCCAGGGAACATGGTAGAAATTTGAGTTTAGTATACCTGAACTCAGGATGATAAGATACATCTTTTAGTGAAATTGGTTTTAACATTCTGTGTTTCAAAATACCACTTTTAGAAAGTAGGTATGTTCTTACCTAACCATCCAGCCTGCCTCTGCTAGGTTGTGTATTGCATGTCTGGTTTGTGAGTGACAGGGGCTGGGGTGGCTCCAGGAGACAGGGTGAGTCAGCACTAGGCTGAATAGACCTATCTGCATTGGAAGTGGTGGGAGAAGTAGCACCTGGGCCTGATTAGGGCTGTGCCTGCCTTCCACAGTGCTGGCTCCACCTCCTGTGGTGCGTCTGATGACCCTGGCCCACACTGACAAAGGAAGAAGTTGTGCACTGGCAGAATGCACGTAGAACTGGTTTGGACTAGGTACAGACACTCTCTGCCTTCAGAAACAAAGGATTTGTGAGTATAGATGTTGGGGCCCAGACCCCAAGACTTTAGATCACCTCTGGGAATTAAGAAGGACCTTATGCCAAGGAGAAGAACCAGAGAATCTGCAGGAGTTTTTGACTACCCCTATGCCAGTGTGTTATTAGCTGGGGTTGGCCTGCAGTGGTTTCTTTATTGCCAAGGAAAGGAGAAAAGACTTTTATTGAAACTTTCATCAACTTGAAGAAGAATCTCCAAGGGCTTGAATTGTGCTTGCCTCCTGCTGAAGTCTCAGGGATACAAGACATCCATCACCACCAGCTCCCCTCTGAATTCCCTTGCTGGGGATTCTGTCTGCAGAAACCTGCATGTTGCTGGGAGCTGGAAGCGTGACTCAACGAGAAGAAGCGTGTCGCATCCGCAGCTGTTGCAGTTGCATCATTGGAGAAGCGTGTTGCCACCACAACGGTCGCCGTCGCATCACCGGAGAAGCGTGTCTCTGTCGCAGCTGTGTGTCATCGCATCATCGGAGAAGCATGTCGCCACCGCAGGGTCGTCGTCGCATCACTGGAGAAGCATGTCACAGGGCCTGTTGCAGCTCCAAAGTTACAGAGTTCGCCGCATGGCCGTCGGGCATGCACGCATCGTCTTCACGTCATCGCATCGCATCAACGGCGCCATCTTATCACATCGCACCGGATCGTCGCATCGCATCGAGCCACCATCTTGTCGCATTGCAACTGGAATGCACCCGAGATCGTCGCATCGCCTCCTCTCCGGTAAGGAACAAACGCATCGCCTACTTTTGCTCAAGCACTGAGGGACAGACGCATCGCCTCCCCCAAAGCAAGGAACAGACGCATCGTTCTCCCTGCAAACCTTTTGTTTGTTTTGCGTTACACATTCCAAGTACTTTTGTGAGAAACTTGTCACATTTACCATCCACTTGAACTAAGTTACTTCCACCATCTTTAAGTCTATTTTTGATTACAGTATTGTGGATTTTTGTCGTTTTGATATTGTGTCAAGTCTATATAAAGAATACTTATTTTTATCAATCCTGTGTGGTGTCCATCTGTAGTGTTTTCACTGTATTACTGTATGTGTTCACAAATGCTTTACACACTGCCTCTGAGATAAGCCTGCCTGCTCGTGCCAAGCTACCAAGGGATGAGCAGGGGTTATTTAGGAGTGTAGCCCCCTTACCCTGACTAGAAGCAAGGGTCCCTACTTGGTCAAAGGTACCTACCTCGGCCAACTAGAGACCCACGGTTCTAACACTCAGCATGCCTGAGAAGCAGTTTCATGAGCTTCAGATGATTCAGAATGCTGCTGCAAGGCTCCTGCTGGAGATCCCCAAGTTTCAAACAGTGGGAAAGCATCTTTTGAGACTGCATTATCTTCTAGTTAAGAGTTACATTATGATGAAGGCCTTATGTATCACATATAAGGTGCTACACGGTACTGGTCCTCAGTTTTAGAGGCGGTCACTGCGTTGGTATTCTCCAAACAGATGCCACCATTCAGAAGGGGTGAAATTGATGCTCTCTCAGAGATTCTGTAAGTCTAATTGGGGCGGCAGAAGCTTCACAATGGGTGCTATGAAGCTCTGGAATATCCTCCCCATTTCCATCAGATGTCTTCCTTCTTTGACATCCTTCAGGAAAGCCCTCAAGACCTAGCTATTTAACAAATAGTGCTCTAGCTTGCTTCAGGAATGTTAGTGCCAAGACACTGCTTGGTATTCATGCGCTTTATAAATTTTAATAACATAACATAACTGCTTAAGCATGGAACAGCTGATGAGCTCAGGGGTTAGATGCGTAAACTGCTGTCTGGAAGCATTTATGGGGAAATTTCAAGCACTGTAGGCTGGGCTCTAAGGAAGCAGTAATCTCATGACCATAACAAAGCGAGAGCACATATGGGGGATATAGTGCAAACATTGAAAATGAGATTATGCAATTGCTGGAGTGGATAACTTCTGATATTCAGCCTCAAAGATTTGGCTCATAGTAGTAATGACAAAAGCAAATTGGGATCAATTTTGAATCACTAGATGAGTGTGAGAAAGGTTCACTCATGTTGGAAAATAATTGTCTGCATTCCTGTGGTTGAAGGGAGCAGCCCTAGTCACTGAGGTGAAGGGAGTCAAGACTGGGCGCCATTAGTTATTCTATGCGGCCTTTTGCTCGAAAGGAGATGCTGATATCTCTTCCTGAGCACCACCATTTGGTGGATAATAGAGGTGAGGAGCAGGACTGGACACTCACTTGTGCAAGGCATGGAAACCTTTAGGTGAGGCCTGCCTTTTGTCTTTCGCTGATTACTGCTTCACATAGGCTGATGACAGTCATAAGCACTCCTTGTTTGTGCCTCTGTTGTGGGTGCCCCAGACAGGACACAACCCTGCTGTCAGAAGCATCCCTTTGCATAAAGGCTGTGTGTACATAAAGGCTGTGTGTGGACATCAGCCTGAGAAGTTAGCCGTTGCCTAATCCCTGTCAGTGAATCTGCTCATAGGATACCCATCACAGGAAGATGGCTAGTGTGCACCATGAAAGTGACTCTAAAACCATTAAAACATATGTAATGACTAAGATGCAACTATGAACAAAATTTAAATGTATTCTAGTTGCATCTTGAAATTTCTCATTGGTATCAGGTAAAACATTTTAACCTGTAGATCATCACAATTTCAAGACAGCATATTATAACACGCAATCCTTAAACAGAATGAACTCCCTGCCATGTTCAAGGACTGATAGCATATGTTACTACTGTCTACTTATGGTTCTTTGTTGGTTAATCCCAGGAGGAGTGAAGGCTTTGGATCCCTCGTATTCTGTTCTCTGCAGCAAGTCCTTCTATCCCGTCGGCTGTCCTACTGGCTAATGCTCACAATGGGGCATTTGACAGTGCTTAGTGAGGAATGCAGATAGAGAATAGGACAGGTACATTGTTCGGAGAAATTTGTTATCTGGGGACGTGTCACTCATGAGCAGGTGTGTGGCAGGTTTGATAATACATAAACCAGGTTGGTTATGCTGCGGTATGTGCAGATCATCTCGGGTGTGGCAGGTAGAGAGTTCAGAGTTATTCACAGGTTAAAAGATTAAGTGGAGCTGAACTTGTTTTGCCCGGAAGGGCAAAAGTCTGCATGGGGGAGTTGAGTTTATGAAATACAAGAGAGTTTGATGTTTAGGGGAGTTGGTGGTCAATCAAACTGATGTTCAATTCAGGCCAGGTAAAATTTGTAGTCTGTGTGTCATGGCCAAGGTTATTTTTGATGCGATATACAACTGTCTCATTAAGCGACCTTTTTCACACACTTATGTTGTCGGTAGTTATTGGTGCCGAGAGGGCCGACCAAACAGTCATTGTGCACAGGAGTGTTCTACCACTCCTCTTATGCAGCCTCACCCTACCCCCTCACACATGCCGCCGTAGCAGGAGGAATAAATAAAATGATAATAACATTCCATTATTCATCATCATCATCATCAAAATAACTTTATTCGATTCTTGTGAATAATAACATTCCATTATTATCATTTAATTTTTTGCTTTCTTTTGCTGCTTCCTCGCAGTGGGGAGACGCTCCTCTGCCTTAGCGGAGGAGCCGCCACTGACTTTGTCTCATATTTTATCAGGATTCTTCCTGGCCCTACAAAAAAAAATACCAACAAAAAAGAGGACACTGTTCCAAGGCACGGTCAAAAAAGTTACCCATATACCTAGTAATAAAAAGAAAAAAAGCATCATAAAAAGAAGTCCTAAGTTAGGTGGGCCCATAAAGTGAGGGAAAGAACATGTCTTGCCTCTTGTTGCCCTCACACACCCTCGAATGGTGTCATGCTTCATCATCGAGCATGTGCTCCTCGTTGGGCCGGCGCTGCAATTCCCAACGGGTCCCCCGAAGGGTCACTTTGTCGGAGATCTTTTGAGGCATGCCGGATGGTGCATGAGGGTGTGCAGGGTGGGTCCTATATAGGGGTATCAAAAATTGCGTGCATAGTGAGTTAAAACTGACAAGGGGTAACCTCCTAGAGGTTGTAGTGATCTGATGACCCTCTTGGCAGTATAAAAAAACTCTCAATAAGAGAATCATCCTAAATGGCACAATATTCCTAAGTATCATAAAAACGGCCAACATGTTTCGCGCCTCTGTCGCCGCTAAGGTCATTGGCGCTTCTTCAGGACCAGGATATAGAAAAAATAGTGAAGAGCACGTGAAATAAAAAGAATCAAAGATAAATACCCAGAATGCATTTCAGGGCGGGCCATTATGCTGCTCCTGATCAATACCTAGGACAAGAAAATAAAATAAATGATAAAAAGAGTACATAGAACGAGCATTAGACTAGCTTAATGCAACGTAGTGTGCCACAATCGTGTGCACAACATACCAATGTTAAAGAAAAAGAAAAAGAACGAGACACAGTAAGGAATAGGGAACTCCCTCATTAAACTAAGCACAGGAGGGTGTATAGTGGCGGTTCTACTCATCATAAAGATTGTATTATAGGCAGGGTGTAATACACCCCTAATAGTAAAAATGCGACACAACCACGTGTGAGGAACCCCTGTACTCACTATAAATCAGAAGGATCAGGGTCCAACATATTAAACGTAAAAGTAGATTTCCAGCGTGGTGTTCTTGCCTCCCGTGAAAGCGAGGGTAGCTCCAATGGTAATTAGCGTTAAACGCCCACACCTTATTGGGCTAATGGAGAAAACAAACATTACCAAAGTGAACACAGTTAAAAGCTGGAAGCAGTTATTACATAAAATGCAGAAAAGTCCCGTTACCTACTCCCCATTATCCGTAAAGTGCTCACTCTTAAAAGAGATGACATTGCCCTTCCGCCCGCCGCGTCCAACTGCCAAGCCAGAGTTGAAATAGATGCATCGGGACGGTGGCTTAAAATAGACATGCTCGTAGGTGCCTGAGACAGTCCTCCTTCCAGGGCGTGCCAAATGATACAGTGCAAACGCGCATGCGTGCAAAAACTGACTGCAAACGCGCATGCGCCAAACGGGGACAACTAATCCCCAGCGCATGGGCGTCCCGTATAGAGAGTAATAGAGCTGGAACTTTATAGAGTGAAACAGAACGTCTGCCCAGTTTGGTGTCCACCCGTCATCATAGGGATGACATGTTCTGTTTAAAAGCGAGATCACTGATCTTCATCAAGAGATCCCTCTGTTGACAATTACATTTCAACTACCAATGTCGAGCAACAGGGGCAGCACAAGTGTGGCTCGTGGATAACAATTGAGGCATTATGCCTATGTCAACATGTATCTAAAGCATTAAAGTTACTGAGTTCTGTTGTAAATACAGAAAAAGGGGTAGGAAGTGAGGGACAGAGAAACGGGGGGCCGCCACCACCTTCGACCCATGCACAGGGGGGGAGAGGAAGAAGGGGGTAGATAACCCTAATATATGTCCCTAAAAAACTCCCATGGTGGACAGATGCAGGTCTCATATAGAAAGAAAAAGAAGAAAATGAGGATCAGAAGGGATAGAAAAGACTATTGGTCCCTCGGCTGTGCCGCCGTGCTACTACTATATCAAAAACAGAAGAAGGGGGACCAGGGAGCCAATTAATGGTCCAGTGTCCATGCTCCCAAAATTACATACCAACAAAAAAGAGGACACTGTTCCAAGGCAGGGTCAAAACAGTTACCCATATACCTAGTAATAAAAAGAAAAAAAGCATCATAAAAAGAAGTCCTAAGTTAGGTGGGCCCATAAAGTGAGGGAAAGAACATGTCTTGCCTCTTGTTGCCCTCACACACCCCGAATGGTGTCATGCTTCATCATCGGGCATGTGCTCCTCGTTGGGCCGGCGCTGCAATTCCCAACGGGTCCCCCGAAGGGTCACTTTGTCGTAGATCTTTTGAGGCATGCCGGATGGTGCATGAGGGTGTGCGGGGTGGGTCCTATATAGGGGTAACAAAAATTGCGTGCATAGTGAGTTAAAACTGACAAGGGGTAACCTCCTAGAGGTTGTAGTGATCAGATGACCCTCTTGGCAGTATAAAAAACTCTCAATAAGAGTATCATCCTAAATGGCACAATATGCCTAAGTATCATAAAAACAGCCAACATGTTTCGCGCCTCTGTCGCCGCTAAGGTCATTGGCGCTTCTTCAGGACTAGGATATAGAAAAAATAGTGAAGTGCACGTGAAATAAAAAGAATCAAAGATAAATACCCAGAATGCATTTCAGGGCGGGCCATTATGCTGCTCCTGATCAATACCTAGGACAAGAAAATAAAATAAATGATAAAAAGAGTACATAGGACGAGCATTAGACTAGCTTAATGCAACGTACTGTGCCACAATCGTGTGCACAACATACCAATGTTAAAGAAAAAGAAAAAGAACGAGACACAGTAAGGAATAGGGAACTCCCTCATTAAACTAAGCACAGGAGGGTGTATAGTGGCGGTTCTACTCATCATAAAGATTGTATTATAGGCAGGGTGTAATACACCCTTAATAGTAAAAATGCTACACAACCACGTGTGAGGAACCCCTGTACTCACTATAAATCAGAAGGATCAGGGTCCAACATATTAAACGTAAAAGTAGATTTCCAGCGTGGTGTCCTTGCCTCCCGTGAAAGCGAGGGTAGCTCCAATGGTAATTAGCGTTAAACGCCCACACCTTATCGGGCTAATGGAGAAAACAAACATTACCAAAGTGAACACAGTTAAAAGTCTTCCTGGCCCTACCAGCATTTTATGGGTGTCTCATAACGTCCCGTTAGTTTAGTCAATTTTTACGAATTAAAGTTTTTTTCATCTGTTTTGGGAATTTATGAAGCGTGGTGGCAGTGCGCCATGACTCTCTCAGGGTGCTTAGCAGAGAGAGGAGGTTTCCCAATGGCCAGGATGCTCTCCTACTAAGTTGGACAGAGCCCTCTGGCTTTCAGCAGAGTGGGATATATTCCAGTTCCTTCCAGTGCCTGCTTGGCTTGTAATTGCGAGTGGCACAGGAAAGGATTATCATTTGAGCCATCTACATCCTTTGTAAAGGGAGTGAAAGGACCAAGGACCAGAAAAACACTGAGGAAAACTTTCACATTTGGCCAGACTTCAGTATTGGGCACTCAGCCACAGCTCACTGGGTTAACACATCTGCTGCAAGTAAAAGTGTGAAATCTGAGTATGACATTATTGTATATGTTTAATATAGCGCTAGCTAAACCCGAACTAATCCTTCCAGCGAGCTATCCTGTATGTCATTTACAGCTGCTGAGTTCTGTGAGTAATCAGAAGCTGACAGATTGAAATCACTTCAGGTGTTTTTCTTCTGAGTACGTTTCCAAATAAGCTAGTTGATACTACTACCAATTATCTATAGTGCTTAGAAGCCTGGTTGTAGTTAATGGACATCTCAGAACTATACCGGCATTTTTGTAAAGTGGCCATACATCTGAAAGTCCTATCACTGTCGAACTCAGCGTCTCCCTCCCTTGGATAATGCATATTTATTGCGGCCCTACAGTTGCCCATTAGAGCATGTCATGGTGGCTCTAATGTGCCATAAATAATTGATTTTTTCACTAGATTGTACCTAATGAATCTCGTTTGTTGAAGTGAGCTCCACCTGGATTCTGCTACTCTTTCTTTCTGACTCTTTGTATCTTTATTTGGCTGGCTCAAACCTAATCTGTGCACATACATGCATGATTAACACAGAAGACGTTTTAGCTGCTATGTAAGTGACAATGTCCTTATGATGTTATAAAGCATTGGGTGCCTGAATTTAACCATGAAATACAGAGTTTGTTTTCAGTTTGCCACTCCTGGTGTCTCAATGACAGAGAGACTTTTTTTACGGATATTCCTTTCTCCACTGATAACCTAGACGCACAGCTTGTCTCACCACCTGAAGGTTCTCAATGATTTTTTGCACTCTATCACAAGTGATGTCATTTTTTTTAAAATAAAAAAAACAGAACACATAGCCACTGTTAACCCCTGCTTTTCCATCGGATTGAAATGCATGCAATTTTTTCATTGACAAGGATTTTGCATGAATGGCAACATTCTTCTGGAAAAGAGACAAACACAAGATTTTCTGTAGCATATCAACCGCAATGCAAAAATTCAATGTATCAATGGCCTAAAGTTATCTTGTTAGAGCCAAACAATCATCATGGCACTGGTCTTGTTCTGATGTCCTATAGCAGTTGTTAATGTTCCACAATTTAAGACGCCAATTAGAAACAGGTTCACACAGATATATATGTATATATATATATATATGTATATATATATATATATATATATATATATATATATACATATAACGAGGATTTCGCCTGGAAAGCTCCTGCTATCACCCAATCTTCCAGGATCTCACAGGAACAGACGAAAACTGACCCGATACAAGGTGCAAGTGAGTAATTTTATTTAAATCTCAGCATGCCTGCATGACACGTTTCAGCCTACCAGAAGCCTTGATCACATGACACATGACATATATATATGTATTACCTACTGGCGATCGCCAGTAGGTAGTTATAGTTAGGACCAAGTTTCAATAGGAAGAGCATTTTTTGTTTTGCTTACAACTTTGGTGTTGTTTGATGAATCTTCATGAAAATTTCCAAACTAATTCTTTGTTCATATCAGCTCCTATGTTAAACATTTGGGCGTGATTCGTCAAAGGGGGGCCGAGATAAAAGGGGGGTCCCAAAACATGTTTTCTCAATGCAATTTCCATAGGAAACTTTAGACAAGGCTACAGGTCGAACAGGT
Source organism: Triturus cristatus (assembly GCF_964204655.1). Taxonomy (NCBI): domain Eukaryota; kingdom Metazoa; phylum Chordata; class Amphibia; order Caudata; family Salamandridae; genus Triturus; species Triturus cristatus. The sequence goes on along the minus strand of NC_140593.1, from coordinate 254,896,695 downwards.
GAACGGAATTACCCCAAATCTGGCAGGGAGAAGGGTCTTGATCTAGAAAGCACGTTTTTGTTTATTTGGTGCGAACGGATGCAACTAGGAAGTGTTGGCAGCCATTTTGTGATTCCGTTGAAGCGAGTAAGGGGAAAAAGGGTGAAAAAAGTAGGAAAGAGGAGGGTAGGAGCACTGTGAGCTATGTGGGGTGGTTAGGGTGTTCTATACAGGGAATGTGAAGCGAAGTATTCACCCCTACCGGTGTGAAAGTGCTGTTTTGCCCAGAGTGAGATTGTGCTGTGGTGAGATGCCGGTCCACTCGGGGATAAAACCGTGAGCTGATTGCTGTAAACTGATGTGCTCTGGGCGCTGTAGCATACTGGCCGCTGTAGCATAGCTGTGCAAGTGGTGTTAGTATGGGTTTAGATTATAGCGGGAGTGGGAAGCAAACTACTCACCCCTACCGGTCTGAAGACTCGAATGGAGTGTTTTAGCAAGCAGGAATAAAGAAATAATCGTGAAGAATATAATGCAGAATGTTGCAATGCCACAGAAGACAAATGGTGAAATCAGATGTGTTTAAGAAAGTGGCTGTGTGTAATAAAGCGATGGAGTCTGCAAGTTATATAAAAAGTGTCTTTATTTAAGTGCCATAAATGGACCCACTGGTGCAAGAGCTAAGGCATCCAGCTGAGGCAAACTCTAACCACTTCTGCTGTATTCAAACATAAGTCCTGCATCAGTCAATTCCACATTACATGTAACAGGTCCATGTGACATAAACAATACCTATTAGACATGAATGACTGTAAATTGTATAATGAAGATAAAGGTAGGATGCGATTACCACACTGTGCCAACCAGTTCCTAAACAATGAAACTTACATCTCCGCACTAATTATCTGAGCTTTAGGAAAAAACTCAAAGCCTCATTTTTTTTACACTGAGTGCTCCACCTGTATATGTCCTCAGCGCGGAGATATCCCATTTGGGGTGATTCATGCGCTTTATAAATGAAAAAAAAAAATGAAAAAAAAACAATGCCGTGTTTTTTTATCTTGATCACCAGCTCGTGAGCAGAGGCTGAGGATGAGTTAATTTGTGTGAAAGGGCTTCGTGGATAACAGGCAGGCAGAGAGACGTGTGCACACAGAATAGACATGGTTTCAAAATGGATGTCAGGTTTAGGCTAATTTAGCAAGTAAATAGCATATTTGCATAGGCCATACATCACCCATCCCTGGTTAGTCTGGAGACGTAAGGAGCAATAATAATATAAACAGAGTTCAAATGCCTAAGCATACTTAGAAAGTTATTATATGAAAATAGTTCAATTGAAGTGTATTAAAAAAATGTATAGGAAAAGGTAAAAAAGTTGGAGAAATCAATCCAAGAATAAAGTGAATTTCTTACAAGTCTTGGAGATTGCAGTCCAGAAGTTCTTCAGCGGCTTGAGATGCGTAATGTTCCAAGATTGTTGCCATCATGTGAGAAAAGCGAAGCGATCCAATTCATATCCACGAAGGGACAGTAATGTTCCCCGAATGTTGGAGCAGCAATTTGAATTGGCAGGCAATCTGCGATGTTGTCAAAGGTTGCACATTCCAGGAGATATTTCACGGCTGCCCGAAATCCCATTCCGCCAGGATACCTTCTTGCGTTGCATCTGCCATTGCTCCACTGCCCAAACAATCAAGTTCATGGTTTTCAAGATACTCCATTACCTGCTGGATATCGGGAGCGTTTGTTGGGATGTTGGCAAGGCATAGATCCATTTGCCAGTCGAATGGGCAAGTTTTGCATTAAAAAGATGGTTGCACACAGATTGCATATGTGTAAATAAAAGTCATATTGTAGCTGGCTCCGATAATAGATAGAGGCAGGCAGCCGAAAAGTTGTTCAATTTTTTCATGCTATTGATGTAGCTTAGCGTAGAGGCGTATTCTGTCGGACATGATTGTTACTACAGGGAGGGTAGCCATTTTTTAAATGCAAAAATAGTAGTAGGATGGCCGCAAACAGAGCGAGAATTATGGGCACTGTTCCTGTTATTCCAGAGATTATCGAATGAATGAAGTCTAGTATTATACCAAAAACAGTTTGAAAGCCTGTGACAAGGCCGGAGGAGACAGTGTTATAAAAGTTTGCCAGAGTTTAAATGTCAGATGTGTTGAAAATTGGGTAACAATTCACAAAGTGTAATGGGAGGTTCGTATTTAAAAGGGAGTGTATTTTACTTGAAGTTTGTGCTATATGCAGTCGATAAATTACTTTTGGAGAAGTGAGGGACACTTCTGTTTGAAACAAAAGCGCTTTCAGTTTGCTCAGTTTAATAAAATCGGTTTTCAAAGTAGGTAATGAAGGCCAAGTTGAGCTTTGGGAGTTACTTTGCGTGGGTGGGAATAGAGATTGCCACAGGAAGTTACCCGGTTTGAAACAGTAAGGACATACGGTATGCCAGCTCACATTCCGTAGCAGTCCATGTTATTAAGAAGCAGATAACTGCCGTTAGAAAGCTGTGGGAATGTTGGTCTGATTGTGGGAGTTGGTGTGCTTTTAAGAAAGCATGCAAGATTGGGGGCTGTAAGCTTAGAAGCGTCGTGCAGTTGGATATTCTTGCATATTAATGAATGACTGCCATTGTGGTCGCACTTTTCACCTGTGAGATAAACTTCTATATCCTCTTTAAGACAGCGATATGTAAATGGGAGAAATCACTGCTCGTAAATAAACACTCTACCTTATATAATCACATACAACATGACAAACAACATGTACACCTAGCAGACACAATGACACTACGTACTGTGGGAACCCTGGCTAGCCATGTACACAAACCAAACATGGCATAGCACCTCTGCCACACAATGCAGAATGCAGGGAGAGATGGGAGCAAAGTATGTGCGAAGGTGGCAAGTGATTCTCAATTATAAAAGTATACAATGCAAAGTGTTGAGGGACAGACTTGAGTATGCAGAGCACAGACATGTACATGTCAACATACACTGATGGTCTATTGAGTGAAGTGGACAGTGGACGCAACCAGGATAGTACAGTCAGTAGGGAAGGTTACGAAAACATAGCACGTACGTGCCCCCTCCCTCCCCCCAAATCTTTAGCGTAGTGGGCTGACTCGGCGTATGCAGGGCTAGCATAGGGGTATGAATAAAAGGCATATTTCTCTGGGTGTGGTTCTCTTCCGGAATGGCGAACATGTCTGCCAGGTCTGCACAATGTACACCGCCATGAGGCTGATGCCGTGAGCGAAGGTGGCTGCAGGAATAATGCTCTCAGCCTGCTGGTAGCCAGAAACCGTCATGGCCGGTGCGACGCACATATGCCCCACAGTTCACCTTTCGACACCGCCGTATGTGAAAGAGGGCCCACCACGTGCCTGTGGCAGCTTTCGGGCTGAGGTCTGCGAGCTGGGAAGGCTCCTGAGATCAACGCTGGCTACCGCGACACAGGCAGACAGCGCCCAGCCTGAGGCCCATCACCGTGGAGTGCTATGTATACTACTAACACAGTAGTCCAACAGGTACCAACAGTGGAACGGTGTCTTGATCCCACAATGAACAATGTTAGAACTGCATCTGAGAGTGGAGATTAAGGTACTCCTTTCGACCAGGTGCAAGCAACTCTAGGTCCTAACAGGGGAACAGTGTCTTGATCCCAGAATGGGCGATGTCCGATATTATCTGCTGCTTGTTGTTTTTTACAGAACTTCCTCCGTTGAGGTGCATCAGACTCTGTGCTTCCGTAGCTAATTGCTGCACATGATCATTGGGCTTGGCTGACTGCAGTCGCTGGAGTACACCGCGGTACAGCAGATCCGAACAGTGAAACGGGGTCTTGATCCCACAATGGACGATGTTAGAACTGCATCTGAGAGTGGAGATGATGGTTCTCCCTTCGACCAGGTGCAACCAACTCTAGGTCCCAACAGTGGAACGGTGTCTTGCTGCCAGAATGGACGTTGTCCGATATTACCTGCTGCTTGGTTTTCACACAACTCCCTCCGTTGAGGTGCATCACACTCTGTGCTTCCGTAGCTAAATGCTGCACATGATTATTCGGCTTGGCTGACTGCAGTCTGTGGAGTACATCACGGTACTGCAGGTCCGAACAGTGAAACGGGGTCTTGATTCTGTGATTGAGGATGTTAGAAGTTAAAGTCTTTGATGATTTGTGTGTACCCCCTCTGGTCAAGTGCAACCAACTCCGTGCTTTCGAATCCAACGGCACGTGGCTGTGAGGCGTTAATGACCACTGCCTCTGGCCTACACTGCGGTCAGCTGGGCTCACAATTGAGATTGAGGGGTGATTGTTTAATTACAGAATCCAGTAGGCAACTAACTACAACGTCTATTGAAATATACATAATATCCTTTTAGTATACTTGCTTGAAGAAGTTTTTTAGATGAGTTATAGGTTTAGTACAATGACCAAATTCTTCTTGGTAGTGGAAAAGAACAATGAATAACAGTCTACACTGTGGACAGCAGAGTTCGCAATTCGAATTGTTTTGATTTATTTATTGCAGAGTTTTTTGTAATTTATGTTGTTGTATTTTGTGAAGAGGAAGTGAGAAAAAGTATTCAAGGATGATTGTGCTCACTACTGCCTTCAATTTACACTGCAGACAGCAGTGTTCACAATTGAGATTGAGTCGCTATTGTTGATGAGGCAGTCCTGTAGGCAAAAGACATTGCTCCAGTGCGCTCTGTCCGCACCACGCATACACATCATCGCAGTATCCGTACACGGTTTTTGTTGCTTCGCGTATGACAAACTGGGCAGCTCAAGTCAACGCCACGTGGCTGTGGGCCCTTGCTGACCGCTCTCTGGCCTACACTGCAGGCAGCAGTGTTTACAATTCAGATTGAGTCGCTATTGCAGATGAGGCAATCCTGTAGGCAACAGACATTGCTCCTAGTATGGCCCGCCTGCAGCACGGATCATCGCTGGCTGCGCACATGCTGAATGCTTTTGATGTGGCTATCTGAGTGCACTAGAACTGATGGACCCTTTATGATACAATCTTTTTGTGTATTATTTCAGATGTACTGCATGCATCTCAGTATACCACAAGTTATGGTTCTTTTACGATATAATATTTTGTGTATTATTTCACATCTAGTGTCCCTACCTTACTGCAGCACAAACTATTGACCCTTTTATTATTGAATCTCTGTGTGTGATCCAATGATTACTGTTGTAGTTGATGCTAGCTGCAACCATTCCCTGAGGGCTGGTTTACACTCACCCCATACGCATCCAGCACAGACGTCACTGGGTATGTGACCCTGGTAATAAAGAGGAGTCGAGCACACGTGCCCGTACCCACTTCCACTATCTATCTGTGTACGTGTGTTCATTATCTATGCATGCTACTGCCCATGGGTCGTACCACATTACCTTCTGCTGTGGAGAATGTGTGCAACCATGTTACCTCTGGCAATGGGGAAAACTTTGGGTATGTAACTTTTAGGTGCATGGCTATCACAGGTGGAAGGCTACTTTACAGAGCATGAATATTGATGAAGATGATGGTTGCATGTTGTGTGTAGTGTCAGATATGTGTACATAGCAAAAAGTTTTCAAAAAAGCTCTCTAAGCAGAAGAGGAGTCTCTCATCAAACGCTGTAGAGAGAATGACTAAAATGGGTGGGGTCCTCCAAATGTTACAATGGGAAATGTGATGAACCAATCAAATGCTTTTCTTTAAGGTCAAATAGCAATCGCGCAAGGAGGCCGCAACCGGCAAGATTTTGAGAAAATATATTTACCATAATATAAGTTTATTAGAGTTAGAAATATATAAATGTTTAAAATATTTTAGATTATCGCTTGTTCCCATATACACTTTAAACCTATTTCGATATAGTTTTGAAACTAGATGTATGGTGGACCCAGCGCGACACCATACATCTATGACGTAACACAGGGCCTGGCAGCGTGCACTCGTCGCATACTCAATGCTCAGTGGGTGCGACCCCATACGTACATGACATAACGCACGGCTTCATACTGCGTACCCGTCGCATACCAAAGTAGCAGCTGGCGTGACCTCATATGTATATGATGTTAAGCGGCACGTGGTGCCACGAACCCGTCGGATACGAAATGCGCATCATTTACGAGTTTAGCAATATGGCGGATAGAATTCGCGTGCTGATGGAGCTTGGTACACTACCGGTACGGGACTCCAGTTTTCTAAAGAAATTCATTAAAAAATGGATAATAGAGTTTCAAAATATTACAAAAAAATATAGAAAAAATATAGGTTATATGAATATTAAAATATGAAATTAACATTTAAAAAACCTTTGAAATTCACTGAAAAAAACATAGGTTTTACAGACGTTATAGTTAGGAATTAGCATTTAAAAAACCTTTGAAATTCACAAACAAAACATAGGTGTCAGGGACGTTATACTTAGTTGGACATTTGACTCATATAAAACCAGAGAAATTTGCCCGTTATAGTTAGCTGAGATAACTATAACTCGCGCGCCCATATTACATCACTCATGACATGGTCAGTGACATCACTGATGACATCACTGATGACATGTCAAACTGTACTTTTTGCGACTGATCCTTCAGGAAGGAGGAGATCCACTGAAAGGTCAGGCCTGTTATTCCTTGCTTCCGAATACGCTTCATCTGCTTTTGATGGTCCACTGTATCAAGCACGGCTGTGAGATCCAATAAAATCAGCACCAAAGGCTTATTCTTATCAGCCGCTAACCTGAGCTCATCCAGTACGGAGAGCATCACCAAATCTGTGCTATGGTGATGCCTGAAGCCTGTCTGCCGTGCATGAGACTGCTGATGTTCTTCTATGAATACAGATAGGGTTCTGAGCACATGTTGTTCCACGATCTTCGCTAGAAAGGGCAGCCTAGATATTGTCCAATAGCTCTTTAAATCTTTTGGATCTGCCGCTGCTTTCTTCAGTAGTGGGGTTACCATGGCTTCCTTAAAGTTAAGTGGAACCTTCCCGGTTGCCAAAAAGAGATTAAAAAGAGAGAGCAATTCTGCCCCCACCACAGAGAATGTGATTTTGAACACCCCAGGTGGGCAGGGATCTTCTGGTGATCCTGATTTAACTCTAACCATAAGTCATGATAAAGTGTCAAGATCCAGTGGTGGAAACACTGAAAGCCTCTGACCCTGAAAGTCAGGTGCCTTCTCCACTATCAAAGGACATGGACCGATTAGGGTGTTGTTTACTTCTATTAAGATATCACTAACTTTCTTTAAGAAGAAGTTGTGCATCTTATTACATTGCTCTGGCTCAGCACTCAGCAGTCGCCTTCTGCTCCCTCCATTGACTTTGCTCCCTCAAAACCTTAAAAGTCTCTTTTTGCGTATCATTTTCTCCATAATCCTTAGAGCTCATAGAACCCTGCTTTCGTTGCAGTGATTGCTTTTTTATAATATTATTATTGCAAATTGTAAAGCGCAAACAGCTATATCCAATGGAGGTGTCCCGGCGCTGACAGTGATTGCGGGGAGTAAGGTACCTGGTGGGGGGAGGCTCTAAGGTAGGATAAATAGCCAGGTTTTAAGAGACTTCCTAAAAAGACGTTCTGAGTTAGCCTTTCGGAGGTGCTCCGGCATGAAGTTCCAGAGAGCGGCAGTTTTAAAAGCAAATGAGCGACTGCCTAGTCTTGCTTTTTTTAAACGTGGAATAGCTAGGAGTCTCTGACGATTCAATCCCAGACATTGTCGTTGTTGGACATGTAGGCGAGGGTCAGAGCCTTAAACTGGATCCTCTCTTTAACAGGCAGCCAATATAGGCTGCGCAGATGTGGGGAGATGTGATGGCGGAGTGGGACATTCCTGGCGGCTGCATTTTGAATAACCTGCAGCTTTCTGATGATGTAGTAGAGGCTGTTAGTGTAATCCAGCTGAGAGGTAATCAGTGTGTGCACTACCGTTTTCCTGCAGTGCATTGGTAAGAGATGTAAGAATCTCCTTAGGGTTTTCAGCTTCCAGAAGCATGAGGCCAAGATATGGCCTATCTGGGCTTTTCCTGAGAGAGCGGAGTCAAATTTAACCCTAAATTTCTTGCCGACGAGACTGGCAGAGGAGGGGGATTCAGTTCCTTTGGCCACCAAAGCTCGGCTTTTGGTGGTGATGGCTGGTTAAACAGCAGAACTTCTGTTTTGTCTGTGTTTAATTTTAAACAGTTGGCTGTCATCCATGATGAGATGTTAATCAGGCACTGTTTGAAGTTGGTAAAAACTGCCTCAGAGTGATCCCTGAAAGAAAACACCAGCTGGGTGTTGTCAGCATATGAGACCACCTTGGCACCATATTGTTCAATAATTGAGGCATGTGGGGCGAGATAAATATAAAAAAGGGTTGGGCTCAGGGCCGAGCTCTAAGGGACTCCACAAAAAAGTGGGCGGGCAGCGGATACATGAGGGCGTAGACAGATTTTCTGGGATCAGCCTTCTAGAAAGGAGTGGAACCATGTTAGGACGGTGCCTCCCACACCCATCTGCTCAAGCCTCTCCAGAAGAATCATGTGTGAGACAGTGTCAAATGCTGCGGACAAGTCCAGCAGCACTAACATTGCGTAATTACCTTGATCAAATGTTTTCTCGAATCTTTTCTGCCACTTCCAGTCGAGCTGTCTCTGTGCTATAGACTGCCCTGAATCCTGATTGGGAGTCATGTAGGAGGTTGTTCGATTCAAGGTATGCTGAGAGTTGTTTCTGTACTTCCTTTTCCAAGATCTTGGCCGGAGCTTGCAGAAGGGAAATCGGTCTAAAATTCTTTAATTTGGTAGGGTCAACATCATCTTTTTTTAGGATGGGCTGTACTAGTGTGGTTTTCCATATAGATGGATATGTGCCAGTATTTAAGGAAAAGTTCCAGATCTGATTTAGTGAAGGATTCAGTACCGGGGCAAGTATGGTAAAAAACTGAGCCGGACATGGATCGGTTGGAGATCCAGATTTGATTTGACAAGTGGTTTAAGGGAAGCTTCAGAACTGAATCGGTGAAATTTACACCAGGTGTCTGAGAAGTGAGGTTTAGGTGGGGGCGGGGTATGGGTTTTTGTTGGTGTAAATGCAGAGTATATTGCCTGTATTTTATTCTGAAAGAAGCCGGAGAGGTCATCACACAAGGCGGCAGAAGGTGCAATAGTGCATTCCAAGGCCTTTGGCTTGATAAATCCTTGGATAATCCTAAAAACTTCTTTGGTAGAATTGCCAGAGGCACTAATTTGATCAGCCAGAAAGTCCCTAAAAGTGTGACATTTGAGTTTTTTAAAATTGTTTTAGTGCCGCTTTGTAAGCGTTCTTAGTCTGAGTGTCATAGGTTTTCCGCCATATCCGTTCCAACTTTATACAAACACCTTTCTCTTTGCGTAGTTCATCTGTAAACCAGGGGGCATATGGTTTGGTTCTAATCATTTTTGAATTTCTAATCGGGCCACTTTATCAAGAGCTGTGGAAAGAGGAGGCATCATGGCTCGGTTCCCCTGTGAGCAGCAGAGGGGTGTTTGAGAGAACCGGTCCCATAGATTCCAATGAGACTTTGAAAATGCATGCTTTATGTACTGGAATTGCAGGTACCCCATTCCTCCGACCCGGGTAAAGTGAATGGGCTGTATTAGGAGCACTTAAGAGTAGGGTTGCCAGTTTTTGCCATTTAGGTACAGTCAACTATCCTTCTTGAGTACGTGAATCTGGGGCAGACAGTGAGAAAGATAGGAAGGTTGCAAGGATCATTGTCCTACTTGAAATGGAACAAAAGTGTGAATATAATTGTAGTGTGTTGGAAACCATCATTGTTGGTATGTAGCATGCAGCAGAAAAGGACCTTGAATGCAATAATTATAGAGGTATGAAGGAAGCTGGCTCTCTATATGGTATATCAAAATGAGATATATTGTGTAAAAAGTCTAGGGGTTCCCTTATAAGTGAACAGGGGCTTGCTCTAGCAATCCCAAGATGCTCTTCTAGGGGGTAGTGTGGTCGAGCAGTCTTAGGCTTATCATTAACCCTGGGCGAGACACTACGCTTCGCCCACGTAGTGTACGTAGTGCTGCCTGCTTCGCAAGAAATGCGCATGCGCGGGCTTCCGCGAATGCGCATTTGTCAGAAGAAGTTTGAAATGGAAGAGGGAGCCCCGGAGACGCCGCGTTTCAGGTAAGTTTCTTTAATTTAGTATTTATTGCAAATCTGGGGGTTTGATTTAAAAGGAGGGCGTGCGGGAGGCGGGTGGCGCGTAGTGGGGCTACGCGAAGCACGTAGTGTGCGTAGATTTGGGCACACTACGTGCTGCTTCACGTAGCCCCACTACGCCCACTACGCCCACCCTTACTTATCATAGAGGAGTGCAAGACATCGGCAGATGCACGCAATAGCCAATGAATTAGACACACGACTCAAGAAGGAAATCCACACCAATTTATAAAAATAGAACGTATCTTTATATATGTTTAGGCATCAGAACCAATTTATTTAGGTCAGTGCATTTTTAAATAGGAATTCTTTTGAGGCCAAAATGTTGACACAGGGCAATTTTTAGAAGCTGCAATGTTATCCTATGGGACCAAAAGCAAATGTGGCATTCAGGTAGAGTACAGGGACTTACAGGACTAATCTCTAGGAGTTAAGGTGAATGGTGGGCAAGGTCCAAGATGTCCAAGGCAGCTCCAGCAGAACAACACCAGTGGCACTAGGGTGGCCGTTGCAGTGGTGCAAAAGAGCATTGGATGACCAATGTTACTCTATGGGGATCGGTCTTCGCATAAAGAGGCTGCAAGCTTGGACTGGGAGGCCAGTCGGGTTGAACCAACAAGGGGGCTCAGGCCTAACGATGCTCTGGCACGTAGGGACACCTTTGGTCCTCTTCTCCAAGGCTAAGGGGCAACTGGTGCACAGGTGACCTTTGACATACTGGGAGCAGTCACGGTAGAGGGGACCTGCGTGCAGAGGCTGCAGGTGATATAAGAGAGTTTACTGGGGGCAAAACCACAGTGGACTCGTTCTCTGGAGGGCTGGGGGACCACAATGACTGTTGGCCCCCTTCAACTTGTGTTTGGAGCAACCGGTGAAGTGATGTCTTCAGGCGTCAGGTTTCTGCGATCACAAAGTCCTCTCAGGAGTCTTTAGATGCCTGTAGGATAAAGGGAAGCAGGTCCGCTACTTCTCGGGAGGTTCTTGGTTCCTGGGTGAAGTGCTGGAAGGTCTTCCTGGCTTTGGGGAGTCAGCAGCTGCAGGACAAGTCGTCTTTTGGTGCAATTGTCAAAGTCAGCAGTCAGACAAGCAGGGTTGGCCCCAAATCATTTGCTGGATCTTCTGATCTTGCTGTTGCAACTATTCATGTCAATCTTCTCCTTTCAGGTCAGCAGGATCTGATTTCCTCATGCCAGGGGCTCCCCCAAATTCTAAATTTAGGGGTGTTAGGGGAGAGTATGGTGGCCAATGGACTACTGAGATTGGGGTTACTACGCCCCAGATATGACCACTTCCTGTGGTAAGTGGGATAACCTTGTCCTAGAGTTCCTATGTGTACCAACACAAAGATGGCCACTTCTGAAAAGTCATACCCACATCAGGTTAGGCCTTCTTAGGGGTGGTACCACCCTGGGGATGGGCACACCTACCTGACTAGCTAATTATCCCTCCTGTCCAGGTGCCAAAGGGCTCTGGACAAAGGGGTCAGCTTCATCTCCTGTGAGGGTAGCCAGATTCGCATTTCAAAGTTGGGAGCATCTTTGAAGCTTGCCAGCCTAGGAGTGCTAATCAGTAGGTCATCCTAAAGGTGGGGGGGGGGGGGGGTATGTGAACATCCTCTTCCGGTTCAGGCTTTGTTTCTGACCTCCTGAGAGCAAAGGCTCTCACCCTGGAAGGTCAGAAATCTGTCTCGGTGACAGTTTTACAGAGACCAGTGGGAGAACACTCCAGAGGCTGGTAGGTTTTTAGGGGCACCTCTAAGGTACCCTCTGGGTGTAGGTATTAAGAAATCCATCATTGGAATCGGTGTGAATTTATTCAAATGAGATGTTTGATACCAAACATCCCTATATTCAGTGACACCATCATGTAGCTTTTGAACTCTATTTCTCCAGCGTCCAGCATATGTTCCAAAATTACTTCCCTGTTCACTTGTATTGGCAGTAATGGAACTGACCAGCACAGGGGCATATCTGCTCATGCAGTTATGCCCTCACATGTAATAAGAAACATCCTGCCCAAGGGTTGTAAGGCCTGCTGTAGGGGTTACTTACAAATATTACATGCAGGGTTAGGGGACATGGCACATAGGGATGTGTGACATGTCGCATTTTCACTTTTGTCTGCACCAACACATGCAGCCTACAGTGGCAGCCCTGTATGCGTTTGGTGAGGGGTCCCTTAGGGTGACACATTTTGTGCTGCAGCCCTTGGGGGACCCTCTTTACTACCTCAGCCTAGGTACCAGTTGTACCATTTACAAGGGACTTACACTAGGTGCTAAAGGTACTGCCAATTGGAGGAAACAATTGTTCCACTTTTGGTAAAGAGATCTCAAACTAGGGACATGATTGGCAGGAACCCAGTGCACTTCCAGTCGAAATTGCATCAAGTACAAGGCAAAAGTGGTGATGACCATGACAAAAAGGAGCACTTTCCTACAAGGTAATAGTTAAAACAATAAGGCCATGAGCATTCTAATGTTGCAATCTAATGTTGATCAAAACTAGCAAACTGAAATCACATTAATACCATCATATATATACCACTCATGTAGCTCAGGTCCACAAAGGTGTAACTGATAGTCTCCTTTCTAAGTTAGGATCTTCAAAACAAACAAAGTCTTCATTGGGGAATGTCCAAGGTATAAAATCTCCAACTGGCATTCATGTTCCTACTAGGCCTTCCAGACAATAACCAAAGGACTGAGAAAGGCCAACAATGCACACAAATGGTAGCTGACTAATTTGTCTATGCCAGAGATCCATCCTAGGAAGGGACCCAAACTTTTTCCAATATTTACAAATATAAAAACACTGAATAAGCAATGTGAGTACCCTCATTCTTCTTCTACCATTTTGAAAGGAGAAAGCTTACAATCTACTAACATTAATGAGACACACAATGCCCGAAAGGCCAGTCCAACATCTGTGCAAAATGTTATGCAATACTCCATGCAAACGAAAAGATCACACCAACTCTGGCTGAGCCCAAGCTCCTTGTCTAACCAGGAACCAAATCACCAGCAGCATCGAATGGAGTAGTGTCATGGAACCCCCACTTATGCAGATTAATAGGGTAAGTGTCACAGGGTAGTGCTGTGTAAATTGAAGAGCTCCTTTTACTTTGATTAGAAACAGGTGCCTTCAAACAGAATCTCTTAAATTCTTCAGAAAGAGAATTGTTAATGTAGCTGTGAGATTGGGGAGCAACTGGTACAAGAGACCACCAAAATGAAGAGAAAGAAAGAGAAGATTGTAAGGGTGGATGTAAGGATAGATTTAGAGAAGGACGGAGCGAGGGTGATTATGTGGATGGATTTCGAGAAAGAAGGTGAGAAGGTGATATGGATGGGTGGATGCGGGTTTGGATAAGTTGATGGAGAGAAGAATAAAGAGATAAAAGGACAGAAAAGAAGATGGAAGGTAGATGCCGAAAAGGAAGGATGGATGGATGAATGGATGAATGGATGGAGGAAGAGAGGATGGAGACAGAAGGATGGATGACTAAAAAGGATGGATGGATTAAAAATGACACCAAACAGAATGTTAAGAAGAAACCAAAGAAAGAGAGAAAAATGACAGCAGCATGGACAGACAAAGCGAAACAAGTATAAACGGCTGAATGAAGGATAGCGAGAAGAAAGTAATTCCAGAATTTCCACAGGGAGAAATATCTGACAAATGACTTCAGGGCTAATTTGCTCAGTGCCATGTGGTATACGGTTGAAAGTGGGGGCTGAATTATTTTTGTAGTTACTACCTTACAGAGAAATTTGCAATTAATACATGCTGAACTAATATTGAAAATGCTGTTGGAACCTGGCAGCACAGCAAAATTTCCAAGCCGCAATCTTAAAGTGAAGTGTAACATTATATGTAAAAGCTAGACAACTCTTTTACTAGGAACTGCATTGTGTTTGTTTTTCACTTGCCGATGTGTACTTATGTTCACAATCAATGAGCTATTGTGAATGGTGCAAATTGTTTATATTCAGTAGCCCCGGTTTGCCACTATATCATTACTGCATTACAGGGCTCATTTATGGGATTTTGGTGTAGGGCAGTGCCGCACAGTACCACGCTGTGCTGCCCCACGCCAAAGTGAAAGGGCAGGAATGCACCGTGTTTATGCAATATGATGCATTCCTGTCTTTTCTCCCTGCACTGGTGCCATTCGGCAGCCTATTGCCAATGTAGGCACCCTTGCACCATTGTGCAAGGGGGAATCTGTTGCAGGCAGGTGCTTTTGTGCAGGAAGGGACAATCCTAAAAGGCATTTTCTCCTTTCTATGTTTGCTGCTGAATGCAGCATTGATAGAAAGAGGAAAAGATTTTATGCAATACTCCATGCAAATGAAAAAGATCACGCCAACTCTGGCTGAGCTCAAGCTTCTTGTCTAACCAGGAACCAACTGGCACATGCATCAACAATGCCATTTGCGATTCCTTAATAGCGAAAAATAAGGATTTGCTAATAAGGAATAGCAAAAGGCTATGCATGTAGAAATCGCTTACAAAATAGCGATTCCTAAACATTCCTTAATTGCTACTCGCAAATTGCGTGTCGCAATTAAGGAATACCTCCCCATTGATTCCTATGGGCCTAGAGGCCCATAGGAATGAATGGGAAGACTTTCTCAATTTGCTAATCTCAATTAGAGAATCGCAAATTGCTCATGCTATTTCAAGGGTGCCAGGGCGTCAAAAAGACACCCTGTTGCACCCCTGAAATCTGCATATGAATACATCTTGCACACACACATGCCCCAAGGGCATGTGTGTGTGTAAAATGGAACTTTGAAAAATGCACTTTAGTGCATTTTTCAAAGTTTTTGCAAATTATCATGAAGTTCAACTTCATGGTAATTTGCTCCCCCTATTAGCGAAATCGCTAATTTTTAAACTTTCATGCATTGCATTTAAGGAATCTCAATTTGGGATTCCTTAAATGCAATAGCAATTTAAGGAATCGCAATTTAGAGATTCCTTAAATTGCGATTTTTGCATTTGGGATGATGCATCCCAAATGCAAAAATCCCAGTCGCAAAGGGGCAGATTCTGAGAATCTGCCCGTTTGCGACTGGCTTTTGCTTTGATGCATGTGGGCCCAAATCATCAGCAGCATCAAATGTAGTATAGTGAACCTTCCTTAGAAAAATAACAGTACAACTTTTGTTTCACCACTACCGCTCTGCAGTTACATACCTTCCAAATTTGCAACAGTTGAACATGCAGCCTCAAGAATTCAACACACCTTCCCTACAACCAACTTCCATGAACTATAACTCATTTTTCATCTTGAATGCAAGTCAAGGGGTTATATTGACACTCTAAATTGAGGGAAATTACTTACACTTTTGGATGGTCACTTTGGATTGGAACATTTGACCTGATCCCATATAATTTCAATTGAATTTGTTGCCACACAATGGCCTAACGTAAATAAATTGAGCCTAGCCACTTGGGCCTCCGAGTGTGTGGCAAATTATGTATTCAAACGCTGGGGAATCACTATCAATCAATCAATCAAGGACATTTATAGAGCGCACTACCTCCCCGTAGGGTCTCAAGGCGCTGGGGGGGGGGGGGGTGCCGCTACTGCTCGAACAGCCAGGTCTTGAGCTTCTTCCTGAAGGAGAGGTGGTCTTGGGTCAGGCGCAGGTCGGCCGGGAGGGAGTTCCAGGTCTTGGCGGCCAGGTAGGAGAAGGACCTTCCTCCTGTAGTGGCTCTGCGGATGCGTGGGACGGCGGCGAGGGCGTGGCTGGCAGATCGGAGGTGGCGTTTGGGAGCGTAGAAGTTGATGCGGTTGTTGAGGTAGCTCGGGCCTTGATCGTGGAGAGCTTTGTGTGCGTGGGTAAGGAGGCGGAAGGTGATTCTCTTGTTGACCGGGAGCCAGTGCAGGTCTCTTAGGTGTCCAGAGATGTGGCTGTGTCGTGGGATGTCGAGGATGAGTCTGGCTGAGGCGTTCTGGATGCGCTGGATTCTCTTCTGGATCTTGGCGGTGGTTCCGGCGTAGAGTGCGTTGCCGTAGTCCAGTCGGCTGGTGACGAGGGCCTGGGTGACGGTCTTCCTGGTCTCTGTGGGGATCCACCAGAAGATCTTCCGAAGCATGCGCAGGATGTTGAAGCACGACGAGGAGACGGCGTTGACTTGCCTGGTCATGGAGAGGGAGGAGTCCAGGATGAAACCCAGGTTGCGTGCGTGGTCCGTCGGTTTGGGTGCGGTGCCCAGGGCGGGGGGGCCACCAGGAGTCGTCCCAGGCGGAGGGCGAGGAACCCAGGATGAGGACCTCCGTCTTATCTGAGTTCAGTTTCAGGCGGCTCGTCGTCATCCACTCGGCTACCTCTTTCATCCCTTCGTGCAGGTTGGCTCTGGCGGCGGCGGGGTCGTTGGTCAGGGAGAGGATCAGCTGGGTGTCGTCGGCGTAGGAGATTATGTTGAGGTTGTGTTGGCGTGCGATGGCCGCGAGGGGGCTCATGTAGACGTTGAAGAGAGTAGGGCTCAGCGAGGATCCTTGAGGGATGCCGCAGATGACTTCGGTGGCCTCTGACTTGTACGGTGGTAGGCGGACTCTTTGTGTTCTTCCGTCGAGGAAGGAGACGATCCATTCCAGTGCCTTCTCCTGGATTCCGACGTTGCTGAGTCGCTGCACTAGGGTGCGGTGGCAGACCACCCTCAATGAGTATCCATTTCTTTTACTTTCACAGAAACTGCAAGTTTCTAACAATAACACATAAATTATTCTGATAGACAATTGCTACCTCAAAGCTGCCTCCCAAACTAGGTTGATTTTGAAAAACGCCCTAGGAACAAGCAACCACATTGAAACATTTCCTCACAATCTTGAGATTACTTTAGCCCACTCACAAGGCCACTATCACAGACAGGTGGGCACTCAACATGTGTAAACTAAACTGAAGGATGGTGCTGGCTCTCTGTAGCCCTTGATGCCTGAAGAATACCTGAACAGAGGCCCCCTTTAAAGAATTGTGCCTGAAACACATCTGTTTGTGGAATTTACAGAGGTTTGCATATTTATCATAGCATAGCGACATTGTTGGAAAGGGCCCTTTTTGCAGGGTTATCCCCAAACTTTTTGCTTCTTCCTCCTTTGTTTTTCCTGACCCGTGGTTGTTGGCTAAAGGACTCTGCGCACTTTACCACTGCTGATCAGTGCTAAAGTGCATATGCTCTCTGTATAAATTGTTACTATGATTGGTTATCCATGATTGGAAGATTTGGTTCATCAGTAGGTCCCTAGTAAAGTGCACTGAGTGTGCCAGGGCTGGTGATTCAAATGCTACTAGTGGGCCTGCAGCACTGATTGTGCCACCCACATGAGTAGCCCTAAAGTGGTGTCTCAGGTCTGCCCCCACAGTGCCTGTGTGCAGTTGCTAACTGCCATGCTGACTGGGCAAGTGCACCCACTTGCCAGTCCCTAATCCTTCCCTTTTCTGCATATTAGTCACCCCTATGGTTGGCCCAAGGGCAGGGTGCATTGTAAGTATAAGGTAGGACAAGCCCTGATGTGTGTGGCATGTCCTAATAGTGAATTACAGCCATTTTCGTTTTTCACTATTGCAAGGCTAGCTGTTCTCCATTGGCCAGAATGGGCAGTTTGATTATTACATCTTTTAATCCTAAACTGACTCAGGGAACATGGTAGAAATTCGGGGTTAGTATGCCTGAACTCAGAATTTACATATTTTAGTGAAGTTGGTTTTAACATTCTGTGTTTGAAAATACCACTTTTAGAAAGTAGGTATTTTCTTGTCTAACCATCCAAACCTGCCTTTGCTGGGCTGTGTATTCCTTGTCTGGAGTTTTGAGTGACGGGGCTGGGGAATTCCAGGGGGCTGGGGAATTCTCGGAGACAGGGTGAGTCAGCACAGGACTGAATAGAGAGATCTGCTTCTAGATGGGTGGGAGGAGCTGCACCTGGGCCCGGAATAGGACAGTGCCTGCCTCCCATAGTGCTGGCTCCACCCCCTGTGGTGCGTCTGATGTCTCTGCCCTGCACTGTGAAAGGAGAGAAGGAATCATGTCAACAAAGTGCTCCAGGGCGGTGCTTTCCCTCCACAATGCTGGCTCCACCTCCTGTGGGGCGTCTGATGTTTCTGCCCTGCACTGTGAAAGGAAAGAAGGAGTCATGTAAACAGAGTGCTCCAGAACTGGTTTGGACTGGGCAAAGGCCCCTCTGCCCTCAGAGGACAAAGGATTTTGAGGTATGAATATTGGGACCCTGATCCCAAGAAATTAGATCATCTTGGAATCAAGAAGGAACCTCTGCCAAGGAGAAAGCTGGAAGACTGAAGAGGAAGGACTGTCCTGCTGTGTGTTTGTGGGCTGACCTGCAGTTACTTTGCTGCCAAGGAGAGGGGAAGGACTTTGCTGTTGCCGTGTCCCCTTGCTTGAGGAGATCTCCAAGGGCCTGAGGAGAGCTGGCCTCCTGTTACGAAGTCCCAGGATCAAAAGGATTTCACCCCCAGCTTCCCCCTGAACTCTGCTGAGTGAGTTCGGCCCTTCCTAGAGTGCTTGATCCAATTGTGGGGCCTCTGGAAGTTGTGCCTGCTGTTTGGGGAGCTGGACAAGAAGTAAAGAAGAAGATCTGCAACTTTCACGCATCGCTCGCTTGCGGAGCGCATTGTCGACAGTGCGAGAAAATTCCCGCCGCCGCGAAGATCATCGCAGTGCCTGTTGCTGTTGCAAGAGCCGATGCATTGCTCGCTTGCGGAATGCATCGCCCGGGTGCGGGAAGATTCCTGTCGCTGCGAATATCGTCGCAGAGCCTGTCGCCGCTGGGTAAGATCATCGCACCGCTTGCTTGCGGACCGCATCACGTCGCTGCGAACATCGTCACAGAGCCATCGCATCGAGGGGCCGTGAGAGGAGAAGATCAACGCTGCGCCGCTCATCGCCGCCGCACCTGAGATCGTCACTGCCCCGAAGATCGTCACATTGTGCCTGTGAGAGATGCTTCCTACCGAACCTGCGCACCGGAATCCATACAAGGTATCTCATCCCTCCCCATACAGACCGGATTCGTCGCAACACGCCCGCTGCGGGTAGCGGGGCTGTCGCATCACCTCCCCAGGGTCTCAGGAGTGACGCATCGCTTGTTTTTCAACGCTGCAGCTTCCATTTGGAACTTTTGTCGCATCTACAGGTACTTTGGGCTGAACGTGACGTAACTGTGAATTATTTTGACGCAAACACTAGAACTCTTTTAAAATCCTATTCTTTAACTGTGTATGTTGGATTTTTGTTGTTTTGGTCTTGTTTAGTTTAGATTAAATACTTTTATTTTTCTAAACTGCCGTGGAGTCCATTTGTGGTGTTTTCACTGTGTTACTGTGAGTGTTGGTACAAATACTTTACACATTGCCTTTGATAAGCTGTCTGCTCGTGCCAAGCTACCAAGGGGGTGAGCAGGGGTTATCTAAAGTGTGTACCCCCCTTACCCTGACTAGAAGCAAGGGTCCCTATTTGGGCAGTGGTACCTACCTCTGCCAACTAGAGACCCCCAGATCTAACAGACATGATAACCATTTGGGAATCCTTTGACATCTTATAATTTCAAGAAACATGCTTCTGAAATCGATATTCTGCTGCTAAGCTCTAAAGCCTTTCACAAGCACACAGAAGGAGATGATAAGAAAGGTCAGCCAAATGGCATTCTGGCCATATATATACATTTGGACAATACATTTAAAAACACAAACTTAGAAATCGATAACCACTCTATACAAGCTGTCTGACTTGAAAACTGTCATTTAAGTGACAGATCAAAAGAAATGCTGATCGTAAAAATATATATTAACCCAGTCCCGATTCCAAAGGAAACCCTAAAGTTAACGTCAAACTTAAAATTCAGCCTTTCAGAAGACAAATGGATAGTGACAGGAGACCAATTCAATTGAATGACTAACTTACTTGAAGACACAACTCTAATACAGGATGAACTAAGGGTGATTCTGCAAATAGTAACCTTTCCCAAAACAAAAAGATGTGTAAGGGGAGGCCCTCGTTGCAGACTTTCTTTTAATGGGCTTAAGAGAGTCCTAAATGGCAAATTTGACAATGATCGACCAGCAGCTCCAACTTATAGCATCACTTTCATCAAAGCTGTCGTGATCTGACTGGATGACTATCGTGAAGATACTGTCATTTGACTACACACTTTAAGCGTGTGCAGGGGATCATTGTTCACAGTTATTGTGGTTTTGAACACATTTCAGAGAATGGGGTGGTTTTCCCTACCTCTTTAGCACCGCATGTTATTTGTTTATATCAATATTTTCTGTGGATATCTTTGGAAGCTCCATTTCCCTATAACATTCCACCCATACCTTAGGAGATACTCACACAAACTATTTCAAAGACATGGCACGCTTCCATTCTCTTGCCTATGGACGAAGAGGGAAATGCCACAAATCTAGCAAATTATCCTTTAAATGTTGTGCTGGACATTTAGTAGTTCTCACATTGTATAGTGCATGATATAATGCTGTGCGCTGCCAAACTTGAACAAATCACTTCTTCACAAAGTGGCTTCAGTCCAGGTATTGGCACAGACCTCAACATCCTTACAGCATCAGTTTTAACTATACAGAAACTAACCTTGAAATCCTTACTTTACAATATGCTCATCGATTTGAGTGCTGCGTTTGATAAAATGTAAAGAAACCTGCTCTGGGAAAATTAAATGTTGGAATTTGTGAAGACCATCCAACTATTCAAACATGTGGGTTCAAATCGTCAAAACTGGAAACAACGCAAGAGCCAAAAAGAGCCACACACGAAATGGCCTTAAACAAGTATGGGGCATATGTACAAGCCCCTATCGCCACCACGTCAACTATATTGACATTGTGGTGGTGATAGGGGCTGCACCTTATGTACAAGACAGTGTTAAGCCACTTAGCGTGGCTTAACGCTGCCTTGTACATAAGGCCCCCTTTCACGCTATGGTTAGCGTGAAAGGGGTGGGCAGTGGGTGTTGCGGTGGGCGTTCCACTGCAACACCCATTCATTTTGATGCCGCCCCCTATGTACAAGAGTGGCGTACATGGGTGGCAGCGCCAAAATTAAGACCAGGTAAAAACTGGTCTTAAGATGGCGAAATGAGGAGAAATGCATTATTTCTCCTCGTTTTTGCTTTTTCCATGTGTGCAAAATGCCATTGTTTGTTTATATGTAGGAAGGTGTCAATTCCTGCACATAAACAAACTTTTTTTTAAATGCCATTTTGTCACTTTCATGTGTGCTGCATGAAGCAGCACGCATAAAAGTGACAGGATGGCATTTCTAGGATTGTTTATGTGCAGGAAGGGACACCTTCCTACACATGAACAATCCTCCCCTGCACGCAGACACCCTTGCACTCTGTGCAAGGGTGTCTGCGGTGGCGCTAAGTTGCTAAACTTATCGCCATTGCGAGGTGAAACGCAAGGCTGCACCACATTCTTGTAAATATGGTGCAGCCTTGCGTTTTAGAAGTGGAGGTGAGAGGCGTTAAGCCAAGAAGGCTAACACCTCTCTCCTCCACTTCCTTGTACATATACCCCTATGTGTGCTGGCTCCCATTCTGCTTCATAGTAGACTTAAATGACGCTATTGGGAAAGCCACAGATGACCTTTTGAGGCTAGGTCAGCATCAGTTGTCCACATTACAATATGCAGGAGTCACAGTTCTGATGAGTAAATCAATAATAGGCCTTCAAAAACTTCTGAACAAGCTGGGCATATACTGTGTCAAAGACAAGTTGAAAATAAATGTAGACAAAACTAACAAACAATTATAGTTTTCAGGAAAATTAAAAAGCAAGGTTTCTGGCATATAAAAAAGTAACATCGAAATTGTGAATCCCTGTAAATATCTGGAAATCATCTTTGTTCTCCAAGGATCCTTTATGGACCATATGTCATCATTGGAAATGAAGGCTAACTATCTGGGCCTTGATTTTAAATAACTACATACCAAAGTGAGGGGCCACTCTGAGCAGTTCTTACAGGTGATTTAAAGTAGTAGAGTTTCGAAGCCCTCCCAGGATCCTGTGCCTTATTTGTAAATATGATTATTTGCAAAGTTTACAACTACTTCTTAAGCCTTCCCCCAAATGCCTTCGACGTACAGATCAGGCTGTGTTAGGTCTGTGTAATAAGCAGATAGAAAGACTCTTGAAATGTGTCAAACTTTTGCACAAAATAAAGAACTCGTGCTCATTCTCTGACTCATTAAATTTGGATAGAAATAACACGCAATGACACAACTATTAAAAAAACATGATCTTGGAGACGGGCGCGCAATGCGACCCAAGATGGCTGCCTAGCTGCGGAGCTCCATACCACGTCGGAGATCGCCGATGTGATTCCGGCGGATCTAGAGGTATTTTCAACGGCTGTTTGGTGTTTCCAAATATTGGAATACCTACTCTACAAAATGCTACCTTCATTTGGTCATTTACTCTTGTTGACCATTGATTTTTGCAGGTGAACCCTTTGGCTATTCATTGGCTGGCATTTTGATTTTTCTGCCTGCATATTTCTCCTAAGAAAATTACCCACACTGCTCTGAAATGTTACTTTTTCTATTTTTATGAACTTTCTTCTAATTTTTTGCTAAGGAATGATGTTTCTATATTAAAAGGAATATTTATCTGTGGGGATTTCTCCTCTGACGTAGTGCCCTATGCTGTTTGATTTATATTGCTACACAAGGAACTCCTGACAGCTTGTTGTGCTGGCTCATGGAAAGAAGCAAGGGTCTGACATTGTTCTGCCAAAGGTAATTCTCCCAACAAACCAGCCTGTTGCTCTACTCGTATTACACCTTTACATAATTCCTCACAGCCATTTGAGGAAATGGTGTAGTCGGTGTCCTCTCGCTCTACGACTCCACCTACTAATGCTTCTAAGGCACAATTGCCCTCATCTACGAACAAAAAAGTCAAACAAGATCCACCGTCTCCACCTAAATCAATGTCCCCTATTTCATTGGACACTGTCTTGGAGGAGATACGTGCACTGCGACCTTTCATTGAAGACACCAATTTCCACTTACAGACTTTGGATAACAAATGGTCAGATATGGACTCTCGCTTGTCCTCTGTGGAGCAACAGATAAGTGAAGTACAGGACTCATCAGCCAGAATTTCCTACTTGGAGAAAGAGGTGTTGCAACTTGAAAAATCATCTGAAGATCTTGAAAGCCGAAACCGACGTAAAAACCTCTGTCTATATGGTCTTCCTGAAGGCATTGTAGGTGATGACCCTGTTGCTTTTTTCACCACTTTCTTACCACTGCTTCTAGATCTTTCCACATAAACCAAATTAAATATTCAGCGCCCACATCGATTTGTTCCGCACTGGTCTTCCTCCTCTTGTCCTTCCAAACCTTGTGGAGTAATTCTTCTATTTTTGGAATTCACCGACTTTTTAAAAGTCTTAAATGCAGCCAAACTTAAAAAACAGCTTTCTTGGACTGGTACCAGACTGTTCATTTCTCAGAATGTTTCGTCGGCCACCGCTAAACGTAGAAAGGAATTTCTAGATCTTTGTCCTGCTCTTCGTTCTCTTGGTGCACGATATGGACTTTTTCACCCCTGCCTGTTTAAGGTCACACTCTTGAACAATACTTCTTCGTTTGAAAACCCCACTGATCTCAAGAAATTCATTCACTCTCATTCTTCATCCTCGATGGAGATTGCTGGACCTTCATCCCCAACTTGAACTTCAATACTTTATCTATTGCATTTGTTCCTTCTTGTCTTTATTGAAACATGTTTTCTTGATTAATAGACTTTTTCATTCATTTCGTTCTTTCGCATTATGTTGTGTTGTTATTGTTGTTTTTTACAGATTCCGTGGAATTTGGTGTGTACCCGCCTTGTGTTTATGATCCTATATATGTTAAATAAGGAGTTCCGATGTGGTGCGTTACCCTCCCTGTTGGGTGTGCTGTCTTCGTTTTGTCCATTGCCACCCCTCATTTTACCTTTTGTTCTCCTGTAAAGGTATGTACTGCAGTTATCAGACTTCTGACACGTACTGTCTATTCTTGTTTCTTCTCTTTTCTCCTCTCTTCCTCTTTCCTTGCAGTGATGTTCTCCCTTTCCTTTTCCTTATGTTATTGCAATTTTTCTCTATTCTATCACTTTTGCTTAACGATTATGCCTTTTTTATAACTTGTTTTCTATGGATCTTATTTTATCTTCCGTATATATCCTTACTTTGCCTATTCATCTTTTTATGCTCCTATATTAGGGTTAAGTTTTTATTGTTTTATATATATAATGTTATCTTTTTCCGTCTAGAGTTTTTACATGGAATGTTAAAGGTTTTATTAATCCTATAAAAAGGCAGAGAATTATTTCCCGTTTAGCCTCCTATAACCCTGATTTAGTCTTGTTACAAGAGACCCATTTAACGGAAATTGAGGCCCTTAAGCTTAAACGTAATTGGGTTGGTTCAGTTCTTGTTTCCCCCACAAATATAAAAAAGAATGGTGTCATTATTTTATGCAATAAAAAATTGAAATGCTCTTTTGTTACACAAGACATAGATACTGAAGGTAGATGGAATCTGGTCAAACTACTTATTAATAACATGCCTTTAACCATATTTAATGTATATGGTCCAACTCAACCAGATTATACTTTTTGGACTACTATTACAAGTAAATGTATTCAACATAAAGATGATTTTTGTATACTTGGAGGCGATTGTAACCAGATTATAGACCCGTTCATAGATCACAATTCACAGGTACGTTTTACTCCCCACAAAACTCACAAGCAATGTCACAGTACAATTACACAGGGACACCTTGTAGATGCCTGGAGACTTTGTAACCCTGATAAGACATAATTTTCTTTTTTCTCCCCCCCTGCTCCCTAACCTGATCAGATTACATTTTCCTCTCTGAGCCTTTAGTTCAAAATCTTATCTCTTCTTCGATTGAACCCATTTTGTTTTCCGATCATGCTCCAGTGATTGCTGACTTTTATTTACTCAGCTTGCAATCTAAGTCCTCTATTTGGAGATTCAATTATTTCCTTTTACAAGACCAAGTTTTTCCTCCTCCTTCACTTCCCTTGCTGAGGAATTCTTCACTCTCAATGAAAATCCATCAATCTCTCCTGCTGTGGTGTGGGATAGTTTTAAAGCTATCGCTCGAGGTTATATCACTGATTTTGTTCCAGGAAAGAGAAACTGATTCTTAGTCAACATAAAGCCCTCTTAACTAATATAAAATGTTTGGAACACCAATTTTATTCTTCTTCCTCAGATTCGACCCTGTAAAAGCTCATCCGTGCTAAACTGGACTTTAATGAAACTTCTACGGATAATGCTTCCTCTACTTTACTTCGAAGTAGTGTCCTGTATTAAATCTAGGAAGGAAAGGGTGCTGATATATTCTATCCAATCAATGGACGGTAAACATCTATTTAACCCCTTCGCTGCCAGGCCTTTTCCCCCTCCTGTGCCAGGCCTTTTTTTGGCTATTTGGGGTAGTGCGCGCTTAGGCCCCTGTAACTTTTTGACCGCATTAGGTAGCCACGCCAAATTTGCGTCCTTTTCTTCCAACATCATGGGGATTCTAAAGGTACTCAGGGTTTGTGGATTCCCCTGGAGGGGTCACAGAAAAGAGCCAAAATATAGCAAATTTTTTTTTTTTTTGAAAAACGGGCTGCAAATGAAAGCATCTGGGTTTTTCCCTGCAAATGTTATCAAAAAAGGGTTTGTGGGGTTGAAATCACCATTTTCCCAGCTTTTCGGGGATACTTGACTTTTGACAAAAACCCAACATTTTGTACACAGTTTTGGCATTTTTCTGGGACATAGGCTATTTTTGCAATTTTTTGTGCTTTTGACCTCCTTCCAGTTAGTGTCTGAAATGGGTACAAAAGCAATAGTGGATCCTGTAAAGCTATACATTTTCGAAAAGAAGACAACATTCTGAATTCAGCAAGGGGTCATTTGTGTAGATCCATCAAGGTTTTTTTATAGAAACAAACAGTTAAATGTAGGACAAATTGAAATTTAGTTGAAAAAAACAGCCTTTTGTGTCAACGTTTTCACCTGTAACTTCTTCTAATTATGACAGCTCTTTGAAAGCAATATACCGTTGCATCCGCTGGACATTACTGGTTGTGGGGATATATAGGACTTGTAGGTTCACCAAGAACCCGACGAACCCAGAGCCAAAAACTGAGTAGTAACTTGCAATGGTTTTTTATTATGTACCGGGTATATAGTAATTATTCTGTAAAAAAGTGTACATGGAAAAATCGGTATGAAAGACACCTATGTATTTCTGAAATGGGAACAAAATATAGAGTTTAGAAACAGTAGATATTTGCACATTTCTGAAATTGGGAATACTCATACTAGCATGAGAATTATCAGTCATTTTTTAGAATGACTTCTTTTTTACACAATATCTTTCATTTGGAAAGCAGAAATGCATGGAAAGTCAATAGATAATAACAGTTCCTTTACAAATCTGAATTACCCTAAGTCTCCCGATAAAAATGGTACCTCACTTGTGTGGGTAGGCATAGTGCCCACGACAGGAAACGGCGCAAAACGCAACGTGGTCACACCACATTTTCACAATGCAAAATTACCCTTTTTTTGCAAAGTGCCTAGCTGTAGTTTTTGAACCATAGCTCTGCGGGCACCTTGGGAAACCTAGCAAACCTATACATTTTTGAAAAGTAGACACCCAGGGGAATCCAGGATGGGGTGACTTGACTGCCTCCCACCAGGGTCTGTTACCCAGAATCCCTTGCAAACCTAAAAAATTGGCAAAAAAAACACATTTTCCCCACATTTCTGTCGTGGAAAGTTCCGGAATCTGCGTGGATCCACAAATTTCCACCCACCCCGCGTTCCCCAAAGTCTTACGAGAAAAACAGTACCTCACTTGTGTGGATCGGCCTAGTGCCCGCGACAGGAAACGGCGCAAAACGCAACCTGGTCACACCTCAATTTCGCAGTGAAAAATGACCCTTTTTTGGAAAAATGACTAGCTGTAGTTTTTGAACCCTAGCTCTGCGGGCACCTTGGGAAACCTAGCAAACCTATACATTTTTGAAAAGTAGACACCCAGGGGAATCCAGGATGGGGTGACTTGACTGCCTCCCACCAGGGTCTGTTACCCAGAATCCCTTGCAAACCTAAACAATTGGCAAAAAAACCACATTTTCCACACATTTCTGTCGTGGAAAGTTCCGGAATCTGCGTGGATCCACACATTTCCACCCACCCCGCGTTCCCCAAAGTCTTGCAAGAAAAACGGTACCTCACTTGTGTGGGTCGGCCTAGTGCCCGCGACAGGAAACGGCGCAAAACGCAACCTGGTCACACCTCAATTTCGCAGTGAAAAATGACCCTTTTTTGGAAAAATGACTAGCTGTAGTTTTCGAACACTAGCTCTGCGGGCACCTTGGGAAACCTAGCAAACCTATACATTTTTGAAAACTAGACACCCAGGGGAATCCAGGATGGGGTGACTTGACTGCCTCACACCAGGGTCTGTTACCCAGAATCCCTTGCAAACCTAAAAAATTGGCAAAAAAACCAAATTTTCCCCAGATTTCTGTCGTGGAAAGTTCCGGAATCTGCGTGGATCCACCAATTTCCACCCACCCCGCGTTCCCCAAAGTCTTACGGGAAAAATGGTACCTCACTTGTGTGGATCGGCCTAGTGCCCGCGACAGGAAACGGCGCAAAACGCAACCTGGTCACACCTCAATTTCGCAGTGAAAAATGACCCTTTTTTAGAAAAATGACTAGCTGTAATTTTTGAACCCTAGCTCTGCGGGCACCTTGGGAAACCTAGCAAACCTATACATTTTTGAAAACTAGACACCCAGGGGAATCCAGGATGGGGTGACTTGACTGCCTCCCACCAGGGTCTGTTACCCAGAATCCCTTGCAAACCTAAAAAATTGGCAAAAAAACCACATTTTCCACACATTTCTGTCGTGGAAAGTTCCGGAATCTGCGTGGATCCACAATTTTCCACCCACCCCGCATTCCCCAAAGTCTTACAAGAAAAACGGTACCTCACTTGTGTGGATCGGCCTAGTGCCCGGGACAGGAAACGGCGCAAAACGCAACCTGGTCACACCTCAATTTCGCAGTGAAAAATGACCCTTTTTTGGAAAAATGACTAGCTGTAGTTTTTGAACCCTAGCTCTGCGGGCACCTTGGGAAACCTAGCAAACCTATACATTTTTGAAAAGTAGACACCCAGGGGAATCCAGGATGGGGTGACTTGACTGCCTCCCACCAGGGTCTGTTACCCAGAATCCCTTGCAAACCTAAAAAATTGGCAAAAAAAACACATTTTCCACACATTTCTGTCGTGGAAAGTTCCGGAATCTGCGTGGATCCACACATTTCTACCCACCCCGCGTTCCCCAAAGTCTTTCGAGAAAAACAGTACCTCACTTGTGTGGGTAGGCCTAGTGCCCGCGACAGGAAACGGCGCAAAACGCAACCTGGTCACACCTCAATTTCGCAGTGAAAAATGACCCTTTTTTGGAAAAATGACTAGCTGTAGTTTTTGAACCCTAGCTCTGCGGGCAACTTGGGAAACCTAGCAAACCTATACATTTTTGAAAACTAGACACCCAGGGGAATCCAGGATGGGGTGACTTGACTGCCTCCCACCAGGGTCTGTTACCCAGAATCCCTTGCAAACCTAAAAAATTTGCAAAAAAAACACATTTTCCCCACATTTCTGTCGTGGAAAGTTCCGGAATCTGCGTGGATCCACAAATTTCCACCCACCCCGCGTTCCCCAAAGTCTTACGAGAAAAATGGTACCTCACTTGTGTGGATCGGCCTAGTGCCTGCGACAGGAAACGGCGCAAAACACAACCTGGTCACACCTCAATTTCGCAGTGAAAAATGACCCTTTTTTGGAAAAATGACTAGCTGTAGTTTTTGAACCCTAGCTCTGCGGGCACCTTCGGAAACCTAGCAAACCTATACATTTTTGAAAAGTAGACACCCAGGGGAATCCAGGATGGGGTGACTTGACTGCCTCCCACCAGGGTCTGTTACCCAGAATCCCTTGCAAACCTAAAAAATTGGCAAAAAAACCACATTTTCCACACATTTCTGTAGTGGAAAGTTCCGGAATCTGCGTGGATCCACAATTTTCCACCCTCCCCACGTTCCCCAAAGTCTTACGAGAAAAACGGTACCTCACTTGTGTGGATCGGCCTAGTGCCCGCGACAGGAAACGGCGCAAAACGCAACCTGGTCACACCTCAATTTCGCAGTGAAAAATGACCCTTTTTTGGAAAAATGACTAGCTGTAGTTTTTGAACCCTAGCTCTGCGGGCACCTTGGGAAACCTAACAAACCTATACATTTTTGAAAAGTAGACACCCAGGGGAATCCACGATGGGGTGACTTGACTGCCTCCCACCAGGGTCTGTTACCCAGAATCCCTTGCAAACCTAAAAAATTGGCAAAAAAACCACATTTTCCACACATTTCTGTCGTGGAAAGTTCCGGAATCTGCGTGGATCCACAAATTTCCACCCACCCCACGTTCCCCAAAGTCTTTCGAGAACAACGGTACCTCACTTGTGTGGGTCGGCCTAGTGCCCGCGACAGGAAACGGCGCAAAACGCAACCTGGTCACACCTCAATTTCGCAGTGAAAAATGACCCTTTTTTGGAAAAATGACTAGCTGTAGTTTTTGAACCCTAGCTCTGCGGGCACCTCGGGAAACCTAGCAAACCTATACATTTTTGAAAACTAGACACCCAGGGGAATCCAGGATGGGGTGACTTGACTGCCTCCCACCAGGGTCTGTTACCCAGAATCCCTTGCAAACCTTAAAAATTGGCAAAAAAAACACATTTTCCCCAGATTTCTGTCGTGGAAAGTTCCGGAATCTGCGTGGATCCACTAATTTCCACCCACCCCGCGTTCCCCAAAGTCTTACGAGAAAAACGGTACCTCACTTGTGTGGATCGGCCTAGTGCCCGCGACAGGAAACGGCGCAAAACGCAACCTGGTCACACCTCAATTTCGCAGTGAAAAATGAACCTTTTTTGGAAAAATGACTAGCTGTAGTTTTTGAACCCTAGCTCTGCGGGCACCTTGGGAAACCTAGCAAACCTATACATTTTTGAAAACTAGACACCCAGGGGAATCCAGGATGGGGTGACATGACTGCCTCCCACCAGGGTCTGTTACCCAGAATCCCTTGAAAACCTAAAAAATTTGCAAAAAAAACACATTTTCCCCACATTTCTGTCGTGGAAAGTTCCGGAATCTGCGTGGATCCACAAATTTCCACCCACCCCGCGTTTCCCAAAGTCTTACGAGAAAAATGGTACCTCACTTGTGTGGATCGGCCTAGTGCCCGCGACAGGAAACGGCGCAAAACGCAACCTGATCACACCTCAATTTCGCAGTGAAAAATGACCCTTTTTTGGAAAAATGACTAGCTGTAGTTTTTGAACCCTAGCTCTGCGGGCACCTCGGGAAACCTAGCAAACCTATACATTTTTGAAAACTAGACACCCAGGGGAATCCAGGATGGGGTGACTTGACTGCCTCCCACCAGGGTATGTTACCCAGAATCCCTTGCAAACCTAAAAAAGTCACCAAAAAAACACATTTTCCACACATTTCTGTCGTGGAAAGTTCCGGAATCTGAGTGGATCCACAAATTTCCACCCACCCCGTGTTCCCCAAAGTCTTACAAGAAAAACGGTACCTCACTTGTGTGGGTCGGCCTAGTGCCCGCGACAGGAAACGGCGCAAAACGCAACCTGGTCACACCTCAATTTCGCAGTGAAAAATGACCCTTTTTTGGAAAAATGACTAGCTGTAGTTTTTGAACCCTAGCTCTGCGGGCACCTCGGGAAACCTAGCAAACCTATACATTTTTGAAAACTAGACACCCAGGGGAATCCAGGATGGGGTGACTTGACTGCCTCCCACCAGGGTAT
Source organism: Triturus cristatus (assembly GCF_964204655.1). Taxonomy (NCBI): domain Eukaryota; kingdom Metazoa; phylum Chordata; class Amphibia; order Caudata; family Salamandridae; genus Triturus; species Triturus cristatus. Next base: position 254,865,513 of record NC_140593.1, on the reverse strand, counting down.
GTTACCCAGAATCCCTTGCAAACCTAAAAAAGTCACAAAAAAAACACATTTTCCGCACATTTCTGTCATGGAAAGTTCCGGAATCTGCGTGGATCCACCAATTTCCACCCACCCCGCGTTCCCCAAAGTCTTACGAGAAAAATGGTACCTCACTTGTGTGGATCGGCCTAGTGCCCGTGACAGGAAACGGCGCAAAACATAGTGAGGTGACATCAAAATTGCCTATCTCCAAAGCACCTGGTTTTGCAAGGGGGGTCTCTTGGGTTTTTGGCCCGGTGCACGGCGGCCATCTAGGGAAACCTACCAAACCCATACATTTCTGAAAACTAGACACCCGGGGGCTTCCAGGGAGGTATGGCTTGCGTGGATCCCCCAACGTTTCCTTACCCAGAATCCCCTGCAAACCTCAATTTTAGCTGAAAAAATCACTTTTCTCACACTTTTTTGTGTGGGAAAGTTGTGGCATCACCGGGCTCACTCAAATTTCACACCTCCCAGCGTTCCCCTGGGTCTCCCGGTAAAAATGGTGCCTCACTTGTGTGGGAGGCCCAAGTACCCGCGACAGGCAAGGGCCCCAAACGTAGTGAGGCGACATCAACATTGCCTATCTCAAAACCACCTGGTTTTGCAATGGGGGTCTCTTGGCTTTTTGGCCCGGGGCACGGCGGCCATCTAGGGAAACCTACCAAACCCATACATTTCTGAAAACTAGACACCCGGGGGCTTCCAAGGAGGTATGGCTTGCGTGGATCCCCCAAAGTTTCCTTACCCAGAATCCCCCGCAAACCTCAATTTTATCTGAAAAAAATCACTTTTTCCACACTTTTTTGTGTTGGAAAGTTGTGGCATCACCGGGCTCGCTCAAATTTCACACCTCCCAGCGTTCCCCTGGGTCTCCCGGTAAAAATGGTGCCTCACTTGTGTGGGAGGCCCAAGTACCCGCGACAGGCAAGGGCCCAAAACGTAGTGAGGCGACATCAACATTGCCTATCTCAAAACCACCTGGTTTTGCAAGGGGGGTCTCTTGGCTTTTTGGCCCGGGGCACAGCGGAAATCTAGGGAAACCTACCAAACCCATACATTTCTGAAAACTAGACACCCAGGGGCTTCCAGGGAGGTATGGCTTGCGCGGATCCCCCAACGTTTCCTTACCCAGAATCCCCCGCAAACCTCACTTTTAGCTGAAAAAATCACTTTTTCCACACTTTTTTGTGTTGGAAAGTTGTGGCATCACCGGGCTCACTCAAATTTCACACCTCCCAGCGTTCCCCTGGGTCTCCCGGTAAAAATGGTGCCTCACTTGTGTGGGAGGCCCAAGTACCCGTGACAGGCAAGGGCCCCAAACGTAGTGAGGCGACATCAACATTGCCTATCTCAAAACCACCTGGTTTTGCAATGGGGGCCTCTTGGCTTTTTGGCCCGGGGCACGGCGGCCATCTAGGAAAACCTACCAAACCCATACATTTCTGAAAACTAGACACCCGGGGGCTTCCAGGGAGGTATGGCTTGCGTGGATCCTCCAACGTTTCCTTACCCAGAATCCCCTGCAAACCTCAATTTTAGCTGAAAAAATCACTTTTCTCACACTTTTTTGTGTGGGAAAGTTGTGGCATCACCGGGCTCACTCAAATTTCACACCTCCCAGCGTTCCCCTGGGTCTCCCGGTAAAAATGGTGCCTCACTTGTGTGGGAGGCCCAAGTACCCGCGACAGGCAAGGGCCCCAAACGTAGTGAGGCGACATCAACATTGCCTATCTCAAAACCACCTGGTTTTGCAATGGGGGTCTCTTGGCTTTTTGGCCCGGGGCACGGCGGCCATCTAGGGAAACCTACCAAACTCATACATTTCTGAAAACTAGACACCCGGGGGCTTCCAGGGAGGTATGGCTTGCGCGGATCCCCCAACGTTTCCTTACCCAGAATCCCCCGCAAACCTCAATTTTAGCTGAAAAAATCACTTTTTCCACACTTTTTTGTGTTGGAAAGTTGTGGCATCACCGGGCTCGCTCAAATTTCACACCTCCCAGCGTTCCCCTGGGTCTCCCGGTAAAAATGGTGCCTCACTTGTGTGGGAGGCCCAAGTACCCGCGACAGGCAAGGGCCCAAAATGTAGTGAGGCGACATCAACATTGCCTATCTCAAAACCACCTGGTTTTGCAAGGGGGGTCCCTTGGCTTTTTGGCCCGGGGCACGGCGGAAATCTAGGGAAACCTACCAAACCCATACATTTCTGAAAACTAGACACCCAGGGGCTTCCAGGGAGGTATGGCTTGCGCGGATCCCCCAACGTTTCCTTACCCAGAATCCCCCGCAAACCTCAATTTTAGCTGAAAAAATCACTTTTTCCACACTTTTTTGTGTTGGAAAGTTGTGGCATCACCGGGCTCACTCAAATTTCACACCTCCCAGCGTTCCCCTGGGTCTCCCGGTAAAAATGGTGCCTCACTTGTGTGGGAGGCCCCAGTACCCGCGACAGGCAAGGGCCCCAAACGTAGTGAGGCGACATCAACATTGCCTATCTCAAAACCACCTGGTTTTGCAAGGGGGGCCTCTTGGCTTTTTGGCCCGGGGCACGGCGGCCATCTAGGAAAACCTACCAAACCCATACATTTCTGAAAGCTAGACACCCGGGGGCTTCCAGGGAGGTATGGCTTGCGTGGATCCCCCAACGTTTCCTTACCCAGAATCCCCTGCAAACCTCAATTTTAGCTGAAAAAATCACTTTTTTCACACTTTTTTGTGTGGGAAAGTTGTGGCATCACCGGGCTCACTCAAATTTCACACCTCCCAGCGTTCCCCTGGGTCTCCCGGTAAAAATGGTGCCTCACTTGTGTGGGAGGCCCAAGTACCCACGACAGGCAAGGGCCCCAAACGTAGTGAGGCGACATCAACATTGCCTATCTCAAAACCACCTGGTTTTGCAAGGGGGGTCTCTTGGCTTTTTGGCCCGGGGCTCGGCGGCCATCTAGGCAAACCTACCAAACCCATACATTTCTGAAAACTAGACACCCGGGGGCTTCCAGGGAGGTATGGCTTGCGTGGATCCCCCAACGTTTCCTTACCCAGAATCCCCTGCAAACCTCAATTTTAGCTGAAAAAAATCACTTTTTTCACACTTTTTTGTGTGGGAAAGTTGTGGCATCACCGGGCTCACTCAAATTTCACACCTCCCAGCGTTCCCCTGGGTCTCCCGGTAAAAATGGTGCCTCACTTGTGTGGGAGGGCCAAGTACCCGCGACAGGCAAGGGCCCCAAACGTAGTGAGGCGACATCAACATTGCCTATCTCAAAACCACCTGGTTTTGCAAGGGGGGTCTCTTGGCTTTTTGGCCCGGGGCACGGTGGCCATCTAGGCAAACCTACAAAAACCCATACATTTCTGAAAACTAGACACCCGGGGGCTTCCAGGGAGGTATGGCTTGCATGGATCCCCCCACGTTTCCTTACCCAGAATCCCCTGCAAACCTCAATTTTAGCTGAAAAAATCACTTTTTTCACACTTTTTTGTGTGGGAAAGTTGTGGCATCACCGGGCTCACTCAAATTTCATACCTCCCAGTGTTCCCCTGGGTCTCCCGGTAAAAATGGTGCCTCACTTGTGTGGGAGGCCCAAGTACCCGCGACAGGCAAGGGCCCAAAATGTAGTTAGGCGACATCAACATTGCCTATCTCAAAACCACCTGGTTTTGCAAGGGGGGTCCCTTGGCTTTTTGGCCCGGGGCACGGCGGACATCTAGGGAAACCTACCAAACCCATACATTTCTGAAAGCTAGACACCCGGGGGCTTCCAGGGAGGTATGGCTTGCGTGGATCTCCTAACGTTTCCTTACCCAGAATCCCCTGCAAACCTCAATTTTAGCTGAAAAAATCACTTTTTTCACACTTTTTTGTGTGGGAAAGTTGTGGCATCACCGGGCTCACTCAAATTTCACACCTCCCAGCGTTCCCCTGGGTCTCCCGGTAAAAATGGTGCCTCACTTGTGTGGGAGGCCCAAGTACCCACGACAGGCAAGGGCCCCAAACGTAGTGAGGCGACATCAACATTGCCTATCTCAAAACCACCTGGTTTTGCAAGGGGGGTCTCTTGGCTTTTTGGCCCGGGGCTCGGCGGCCATCTAGGCAAACCTACCAAACCCATACATTTCTGAAAACTAGACACCCGGGGGCTTCCAGGGAGGTATGGCTTGCGTGGATCCCCCAACGTTTCCTTACCCAGAATCCCCTGCAAACCTCAATTTTAGCTGAAAAAATCACTTTTCTCACACTTTTTTGTGTGGGAAAGTTGTGGCATCACCGGGCTCACTCAAATTTCACACCTCCCAGCGTTCCCCTGGGTCTCCCGGTAAAAATGGTGCCTCACTTGTGTGGAAGGCCCAAGTACCCGCGACAGGCAAGGGCCCCAAACGTAGTGAGGCGACATCAACATTGCCTATCTCAAAACCACCTGGTTTTGCAATGGGGGTCTCTTGGCTTTTTGGCCCGGGGCACGGCGGCCATCTAGGGAAACCTACCAAACCCATACATTTCTGAAAACTAGACACCCGGGGGCTTCCAAGGAGGTATGGCTTGCGTGGATCCCCCAAAGTTTCCTTACCCAGAATCCCCCGCAAACCTCAATTTTATCTGAAAAAAATCACTTTTTCCACACTTTTTTGTGTTGGAAAGTTGTGGCATCACCGGGCTCGCTCAAATTTCACACCTCCCAGCGTTCCCCTGGGTCTCCCGGTAAAAATGGTGCCTCACTTGTGTGGGAGGCCCAAGTACCCGCGACAGGCAAGGGCCCAAAACGTAGTGAGGCGACATCAACTTTGCCTATCTCAAAACCACCTGGTTTTGCAAGGGGGGTCTCTTGGCTTTTTGGCCCGGGGCACGGCGGAAATCTAGGGAAACCTACCAAACCCATACATTTCTGAAAACTAGACACCCAGGGGCTTCCAGGGAGGTATGGCTTGCGCGGATCCCCCAACGTTTCCTTACCCAGAATCCCCCGCAAACCTCAATTTTAGCTGAAAAAATCACTTTTTCCACACTTTTTTGTGTTGGAAAGTTGTGGCATCACCGGGCTCACTCAAATTTCACACCTCCCAGCGTTCCCCTGGGTCTCCCGGTAAAAATGGTGCCTCACTTGTGTGGGAGGCCCAAGTACCCGTGACAGGCAAGGGCCCCAAACGTAGTGAGGCGACATCAACATTGCCTATCTCAAAACCACCTGGTTTTGCAATGGGGGCCTCTTGGCTTTTTGGCCCGGGGCACGGCGGCCATCTAGGAAAACCTACCAAACCCATACATTTCTGAAAACTAGACACCCGGGGGCTTCCAGGGAGGTATGGCTTGCGTGGATCCCCCAACGTTTCCTTACCCAGAATCCCCTGCAAACCTCAATTTTAGCTGAAAAAATCACTTTTCTCACACTTTTTTGTGTGGGAAAGTTGTGGCATCACCGGGCTCACTCAAATTTCACACCTCCCAGCGTTCCCCTGGGTCTCCCGGTAAAAATGGTGCCTCACTTGTGTGGGAGGCCCAAGTACCCGCGACAGGCAAGGGCCCCAAACGTAGTGAGGCGACATCAACATTGCCTATCTCAAAACCACCTGGTTTTGCAATGGGGGTCTCTTGGCTTTTTGGCCCGGGGCACGGCGGCCATCTAGGGAAACCTACCAAACCCATACATTTCTGAAAACTAGACACCCGGGGGCTTCCAAGGAGGTATGGCTTGCGTGGATCCCCAAAAGTTTCCTTACCCAGAATCCCCCGCAAACCTCAATTTTATCTGAAAAAAATCACTTTTTCCACACTTTTTTGTGTTGGAAAGTTGTGGCATCACCGGGCTCGCTCAAATTTCACACCTCCCAGCGTTCCCCTGGGTCTCCCGGTAAAAATGGTGCCTCACTTGTGTGGGAGGCCCAAGTACCCGCGACAGGCAAGGGCCCAAAACGTAGTGAGGCGACATCAACATTGCCTATCTCAAAACCACCTGGTTTTGCAAGGGGGGTCTCTTGGCTTTTTGGCCCGGGGCACGGCGGCCATCTAGGGAAACCTACCAAACTCATACATTTCTGAAAACTAGACACCCGGGGGCTTCCAGGGAGGTATGGCTTGCGCGGATCCCCCAACGTTTCCTTACCCAGAATCCCCCGCAAACCTCAATTTTAGCTGAAAAAATCACTTTTTCCACACTTTTTTGTGTTGGAAAGTTGTGGCATCACCGGGCTCACTCAAATTTCACACCTCCCAGCGTTCCCCTGGGTCTCCCGGTAAAAATGGTGCCTCACTTGTGTGGGAGGCCCAAGTACCCGCGACAGGCAAGGGCCCCAAACGTAGTGAGGCGACATCAACATTGCCTATCTCAAAACCACCTGGTTTTGCAAGGGGGGCCTCTTGGCTTTTTGGCCCGGGGCACGGCGGCCATCTAGGAAAACCTACCAAACCCATACATTTCTGAAAGCTAGACACCCGGGGGCTTCCAGGGAGGTATGGCTTGCGTGGATCCCCCAACGTTTCCTTACCCAGAATCCCCTGCAAACCTCAATTTTAGCTGAAAAAATCACTTTTTTCACACTTTTTTGTGTGGGAAAGTTGTGGCATCACCGGGCTCACTCAAATTTCACACCTCCCAGCGTTCCCCTGGGTCTCCCGGTAAAAATGGTGCCTCACTTGTGTGGGAGGCCCAAGTACCCACGACAGGCAAGGGCCCCAAACGTAGTGAGGCGACATCAACATTGCCTATCTCAAAACCACCTGGTTTTGCAAGGGGGGTCTCTTGGCTTTTTGGCCCGGGGCTCGGCGGCCATCTAGGCAAACCTACCAAACCCATACATTTCTGAAAACTAGACACCCGGGGGCTTCCAGGGAGGTATGGCTTGCGTGGATCCCCCAACGTTTCCTTACCCAGAATCCCCTGCAAACCTCAATTTTAGCTGAAAAAAATCACTTTTTTCACACTTTTTTGTGTGGGAAAGTTGTGGCATCACCGGGCTCACTCAAATTTCACACCTCCCAGCGTTCCCCTGGGTCTCCCGGTAAAAATGGTGCCTCACTTGTGTGGGAGGGCCAAGTACCCGCGACAGGCAAGGGCCCCAAACGTAGTGAGGCGACATCAACATTGCCTATCTCAAAACCACCTGGTTTTGCAAGGGGGGTCTCTTGGCTTTTTGGCCCGGGGCACGGTGGCCATCTAGGCAAACCTACAAAAACCCATACATTTCTGAAAACTAGACACCCGGGGGCTTCCAGGGAGGTATGGCTTGCATGGATCCCCCCACGTTTCCTTACCCAGAATCCCCTGCAAACCTCAATTTTAGCTGAAAAAATCACTTTTTTCACACTTTTTTGTGTGGGAAAGTTGTGGCATCACCGGGCTCACTCAAATTTCACACCTCCCAGCGTTCCCCTGGGTCTCCCGGTAAAAATGGTGCCTCACTTGTGTGGGAGGCCCAAGTACCCGCGACAGGCAAGGGCCCAAAATGTAGTGAGGCGACATCAACATTGCCTATCTCAAAACCACCTGGTTTTGCAAGGGGGGTCCCTTGGCTTTTTGGCCCGGGGCACGGCGGACATCTAGGGAAACCTACCAAACCCATACATTTCTGAAAGCTAGACACCCGGGGGCTTCCAGGGAGGTATGGCTTGCGTGGATCCCCTAACGTTTCCTTACCCAGAATCCCCTGCAAACCTCAATTTTAGCTGAAAAAATCACTTTTTTCACACTTTTTTGTGTGGGAAAGTTGTGGCATCACCGGGCTCACTCAAATTTCACACCTCCCAGCGTTCCCCTGGGTCTCCCGGTAAAAATGGTGCCTCACTTGTGTGGGAGGCCCAAGTACCCACGACAGGCAAGGGCCCCAAACGTAGTGAGGCGACATCAACATTGCCTATCTCAAAACCACCTGGTTTTGCAAGGGGGGTCTCTTGGCTTTTTGGCCCGGGGCTCGGCGGCCATCTAGGCAAACCTACCAAACCCATACATTTCTGAAAACTAGACACCCGGGGGCTTCCAGGGAGGTATGGCTTACGTGGATCCCCCAACGATTCCTTACCCAGAATCCCCTGCAAACCTCAATTTTAGCTGAAAAAAATCACTTTTTTCACACTTTTTTGTGTGGGAAAGTTGTGGCATCATCGGGCTCACTCAAATTTCACACCTCCCAGCGTTCCCCTGGGTCTCCCGGTAAAAATGGTGCCTCACTTGTGTGGGAGGCCCAAGTACCCGCGACAGGCAAGGGCCCCAAACGTAGTGAGGCGACATCAACATTGCCTATCTCAAAACCACCTGGTTTTGCAAGGGGGGTCTCTTGGATTTTTGGCCCGGGGCACGGCGGCCATCTAGGCAAACCTATCAAACCCATACATTTCTGAAAACTAGACACCCGGGGGCTTCCAGGGAGGTATGGCTTGCATGGATCCCCCCACGTTTCCTTACCCAGAATCCCCTGCAAACCTCAATTTTAGCTGAAAAAATCACTTTTTTCACACTTTTTTGTGTGGGAAAGTTGTGGCATCACCGGGCTCACTCAAATTTCACACCTCCCAGCGTTCCCCTGGGTCTCCCGGTAAAAATGGTGCCTCACTTGTGTGGGAGGCCCAAGTACCCGCGACAGGCAAGGGCCCCAAACGTAGTCAGGCGACATCAACATTGCCTATCTCAAAACCACCTGGTTTTGCAAGGGGGGTCTCTTGGCTTTTTGACCCGGGGCTCGGCGGCCATCTAGGCAAACCTACCAAACCCATACATTTCTGAAAACTAGACACCCGGGGGCTTCCAGGGAGGTATGGCTTGCGTGGATCCCCCAACGTTTCCTTACCCAGAATCCCCTGCAAACCTCAATTTTAGCTGAAAAAATCACTTTTTTCACACTTTTTTGTGTGGGAAAGTTGTGGCATCACCGGGCTCACTCAAAATTCACACCTCCCAGCGTTCCCCTGGGTCTCCCGGTAAAAATGGTGCCTCACTTGTGTGGGAGGCCCAAGTACCCGCGACAGGCAAGGGCCCCAAACGTAGTGAGGCGACATCAACATTGCCTATCTCAAAACCACCTGGTTTTGCAAGGGGGGTCTCTTGGCGTTTTGGCCCGTGGCACGGCGGCCATCTAGGCAAACCTACCAAACCCATACATTTCTGAAAACTAGACACCCGGGGGCTTCCAGGGAGGTATGGCTTGCGTGGATCCCCCCACGTTTCCTTACCCAGAATCCCCTGCAAACCTTAATTTTAGCTGAAAAAATCACTTTTTTCACACTTTTTTGTGTGGGAAAGTTGTGGCATCACCGGGCTCACTCAAATTTCACACCTCCCAGCGTTACCCTGGGTCTCCCAGTAAAAATGGTGCCTCAGTTGTGTGGGAGGCCCAAGTTCCCGCGACAGGCAAGGGCCCCAAACGTAGTGAGGCGACATCAACATTGCCTATCTCAAAACCACCTGGTTTTGCAAGGGGGGTCTCTTGGCTTTTTGGCCTGGGGCACGGCGGCCATCTAGGCAAACCTACCAAACCCATACATTTCTGAAAACTAGACACCCGGGGGCTTCCAGGGAGGTATGGCTTGCGTGGATCCCCCAACGTTTCCTTACCCAGAATCCCCTGCAAACCTCAATTTTAGCTGAAAAAATCACTTTTTTCACACTTTTTTGTGTGGGAAAGTTGTGGCATCACTGGGCTCACTCAAAATTCACACCTCCCAGCGTTCCCCTGGGTCTCCCGGTAAAAATGGTGCCTCACTTGTGTGGGAGGCCCAAGTACCCGCGACAGGCAAGGGCCCCAAATGTAGTGAGGCGACATCAACATTGCCTATCTCAAAACCACCTGGTTTTGCAAGGGGGGTCTCTTGGCTTTTTGGCCCGGGGCACGGCGGCCATCTAGGGAAACCTACCAAGCCCATACATTTCTGAAAACTAGACACCCGGGGGCTTCCAGGGAGGTATGGCTTGCGTGGATCCCCCAACGTTTCCTTACCCAGAATCCCCTGCAAACCTAAATTTTAGCTGAAAAAATCACTTTTTTCACACTTTTTTGTGTGGGAAAGTTGTGGCATCACCGGGCTCACTCAAAATTCACACCTCCCAGCATTCCCCTGGGTCTCCCGGTAAAAATGGTGCCTCACTTGTGTGGGAGGCCCAAGTACCCGCGACAGGCAAGGGCTCCAAACGTAGTGATGCGACATTTGATATGGGCAATGTTGATGGCACCATTTTTACCGGGAGACCCAGGGGAACGCTGGGAGGTGTGAAATTTGAGTGAGCCCGGTGATGCCACAACTTTCCCACACAAAAAAGTGTGAAAAAAGTGATTTTTTCAGCTAAAATTGAGGTTTGCAGGGGATTCTGGGTAAGGAAACGTGGGGGGATCCACGCAAGCCATACCTCCCTGGAAGCCCCCGGGTGTCTAGTTTTCAGAAATGTATGGGTTTGGTAGGTTTGCCTAGATGGCCGCCGTGCCCCGGGCCAAAAAGCCAAGAGACCCCCCTTGCAAAACCAGGTGGTTTTGAGATAGGCAATGTTGATGTCGCCTCACTACGTTTGGGGCCCTTGCCTGTCGCGGGTACTTGGAACTCCCACACAAGTGAGGCACCATTTTTACCGGGAGACCCAGGGGAACGCTGGGAGGTGTGAAATTTGAGTGAGCCCGGTGATGCCACAACTTTCCCACACAAAAAAGTGTGAAAAAGTGATTTTTTCAGCTAAAATTGAGGTTTGCAGGGGATTCTGGGTAAGGAAACGTTGGGGGATCCACGCAAGCCATACCTCCCTGGAAGCCCCTGGGTGTCTAGTTTTCAGAAATGTATGGGTTTGGTAGGTTTGCCTAGATGGCCGCCGTGCCCCGGGCCAAAAAGCCAAGAGACCCCCCTTGCAAAACCAGGTGGTTTTGAGATAGGCAATGTTGATGTCGCCTGACGACGTTTGGGGCCCTTGCTCTTCGCGGGAACTTGGGCCTCCCACACATGTGAGGCACCATTTTTACCGGGAGACCCAGGGGAACGCTGGGAGGTGTGAAATTTGAGTGAGCCCGGTGATGCCACAACTTTCCCACACAAAAAAGTGTGAAAAAAGTGATTTTTTCAGCTAAAATTGAGGTTTGCAGGGGATTCTGGGAAAGGAAACGTGGGGGGATCCACGCAAGCCATACCTCCCTGGAAGCCCCCGGGTGTCTAGTTTTCAGAAATGTATGGGTTTGGTACGTTTCCCTAGATGGCCGCCGTGCCCCGGGCCAAAAAGCCAAGAGACCCCCCTTGCAAAACCAGGTGGTTTTGAGATAGGCAATGTTGATGTCGCCTGACTACGTTTGGGGCCCTTGCCTGTCGCGGGAACTTAGGCCTCCCACACAAGTGAGGCACCATTTTTACCGGGAGACCCAGGGGAACGCTGGGAGGTGTGAAATTTGAGTGAGCCCGGTGATGCCACAACTTTCCCACACAAAAAAGTGTGAAAAAAGTGATTTTTTCAGCTAAAATTGAGGTTTGCAGGGGATTCTGGGTAAGGAAACGTGGGGGGATCCATGCAAGCCATACCTCCCTGGAAGCCCCCGGGTGTCTAGTTTTCAGAAATGTATGGGTTTGGTAGGTTTGCCTAGATGGCCGCCGTGCCCCGGGCCAAAAAACAAGAGACCCCCCTTGCAAAACCAGGTGGTTTTGAGATAGGCAATGTTGATGTCGCCTCACTACGTTTGGGGCCCTTGCCTGTCGCGGGTACTTGGGCCTCCCACACAAGTGAGGCACCATTTTTACCGGGAGACCCAGGGGAACACTGGGAGGTGTGAAATTTGAGTGAGCCCGGTGATGCCACAACTTTCCCACACAAAAAAGTGTGAAAAAAGTGATTTTTTCAGCTAAAATTGAGGTTTGCAGGGGATTCTGGGTAAGGAAACGTGGGGGGATCCACGCAAGCCATACCTCCCTGGAAGCCCCCGGGTGGCTAGTTTTCAGAAATGTATGGGTTTGGTAGGTTTGCCTTGATGGCCGCCGTGTCCCGGGCCAAAAAGCCAAGAGACCCCCCTTGCAAAACCAGGTGGTTTTGAGATAGGCAATGTTGATGTCGCCTCACTACGTTTGGGGCCCTTGCCTGTCGCGGGTACTTGGGCCTCCCACACAAGTGAGGCACCATTTTTACCGGGAGACCCAGGGGAACGCTGGGAGGTGTGAAATTTGAGTGAGCCCGGTGATGCCACAACTTTCCCACACAAAAAAGTGTAAAAAAAGTGATTTTTTCAGCTAAAATTGAGGTTTGCAGGGGATTCTGGGTAAGGAAACGTGGGGGGATCCAGGCAAGCCATACCTCCCTGGAAGCCTCCGGGTGTCTAGTTTTCAGAAATGTATGGGTTTGGTAGGTTTGCCTAGATGGCCGCCGTGCCCCGGGCCAAAAAGCCAAGAGACCCCCCTTGCAAAACCAGGTGGTTTTGAGATAGGCAATGTTGATGTCGCCTGACTACGTTTGGGGCCCTTGCCTGTCGCGGGAACTTAGGCCTCCCACACAAGTGAGGCACCATTTTTACCGGGAGACCCAGGGGAACACTGGGAGGTGTGAAATTTGAGTGAGCCCGGTGATGCCACAACTTTCCCACACAAAAAAGTGTGAAAAAGTGATTTTTTCAGCTAAAATTGAGGTTTGCAGGGGATTCTGGGTAAGGAAACGTGGGGGGATCCATGCAAGCCATACCTCCCTGGAAGCCCCCGGGTGTCTAGTTTTCAGAAATGTATGGGTTTGGTAGGTTTGCCTAGATGGCCGCCGTGCCCCGGGCCAAAAAGCCAAGAGACCCCCCTTGCAAAACCAGGTGGTTTTGAGATAGGCAATGTTGATGTCGCCTCACTACGTTTGGGGCCCTTGCCTGTCGCGGGTACTTGGGCCTCCCACACAAGTGAGGCACCATTTTTACCGGGAGACCCAGGGGAACACTGGGAGGTGTGAAATTTGAGTGAGCCCGGTGATGCCACAACTTTCCCACACAAAAAAGTGTGAAAAAAGTGATTTTTTCAGCTAAAATTGAGGTTTGCAGGGGATTCTGGGTAAGGAAACGTGGGGGGATCCACGCAAGCCATACCTCCCTGGAAGCCCCCGGGTGTCTAGTTTTCAGAAATGTATGGGTTTGGTAGGTTTGCCTTGATGGCCGCCGTGTCCCGGGCAAAAAAGCCAAGAGACCCCCCTTGCAAAACCAGGGGGTTTTGAGATAGGCAATGTTGATGTCGCCTCACTACGTTTGGGGCCCTTGCCTGTCGCGGGTACTTGGGCCTCCCACACAAGTGAGGCACCATTTTTACCGGGAGACCCAGGGGAACGCTGGGAGGTGTGAAATTTGAGTGAGCCCGGTGATGCCACAACTTTCCCACACAAAAAAGTGTGAAAAAAGTGATTTTTTCAGCTAAAATTGAGGTTTGCAGGGGATTCTGGGTAAGGAAACGTGGGGGGATCCACGCAAGCCATACCTCCCTGGAAGCCCCCGGGTGTCTAGTTTTCAGAAATGTATGGGTTTGGTAGGTTTGCCTAGATGGCCGCCGTGCCCCGGGCCAAAAAGCCAAGAGACCCCCCTTGCAAAACCAGGTGGTTTTGAGATAGGCAATGTTGATGTCGCCTCACTACGTTTGGGGCCCTTGCCTGTCACGGGTACTTGGGCCTCCCACACAAGTGAGGCACCATTTTTACCGGGAGACCCAGGGGAACGCTGGGAGGTGTGAAATTTGAGTGAGCCCGGTGATGCCACAACTTTCCCACACAAAAAAGTGTGAAAAAAGTGATTTTTTCAGCTAAAATTGAGGTTTGCAGGGGATTCTGGGTAAGGAAACGTTGGGGGATCCACGCAAGCCATACCTCCCTGGAAGCCCCCGGGTGTCTAGTTTTCAGAAATGTATGGGTTTGGTAGGTTTGCCTAGATGGCCGCCGAGCCCCGGGCCAAAAAGCCAAGAGAACCCCCTTGCAAAACCAGGTGGTTTTGAGATAGGCAATGTTGATGTCGCCTCACTACGTTTGGGGCCCTTGCCTGTCGCGGGTACTTGGGCCTCCCACACAAGTGAGGCACCATTTTTACCGGGAGACCCAGGGGAACGCTGGGAGGTGTGAAATTTGAGTGAGCCCGGTGATGCCACAACTTTCCCACACAAAAAAGTGTGAAAAAAGTGATTTTTTCAGCTAAAATTGAGGTTTGCAGGGGATTCTGGGTAAGGAAACGTGGGGGGATCCACGCAAGCCATACCTCCCTGGAAGCCCCCGGGTATCTAGTTTTCAGAAATGTATGGGTTTGGTAGGTTTGCCTAGATGGCCGCCGAGCACAGGCCAAAAAGACAGTTGACCCCCTTGCAAAACCAGAACTTTTTGACATTGTTTCTACAACGTGAGAATTTCGGCACAATATTGCATGAACAATGTGACCGATATTGTGAGGTTTGCAGGACATTGAGGATTAAAAACTTTTTGTAATGCACAAGAGAGACATCCCCATGAACTCCCATGGGATTATGACAATATCTACAGTTGGTGGGTTATTTATACATGGAACATACACCTTGGCAGAGAAACTAAAAAGACCAAGAATCCTGCACAGCCACCTATTCCTCAAACGCACACACATACTGGTTGGATTTGGCACGAGGGCGAGTGATGGTTCAGTATATAAAATTTTATTAACAAGAGATTTCACAAAAATGAAATGCACTGTCAATAATTCAATGGAGAAAAAACTGAACCAATGACTCACAGCTCGTGAGCTGTAAAGCCACGGCAAGGCACCAACCGCTTTACAGGCCATTCACACATCTTTCATACATGATACACACAAGACCATTCGCACCATCAGGCACAAAAACAACACATTACAAAATTCACAAAAGGGACAAGGTACACCCTGCTTCAGAAAGGCAAATATTACTGCACAGCCATCTAATCCTCAAGCACGCACACATACTGGTTGGATTTGGCACGAGGGTGAGTGATGGTTCAGATTATACAATTGTATTAGCCAGTGATTTCACAAAAATGAAATGCACTGTTAATAATTGAAAGGGCGAGAAACTGAACCATTGACTCACAGCTCGTGAGCTGTAAAGCCACGACAAGGCACCAACCTCTTTACAGGCCATTCATATACCTTTCATACGCGTGAGACATACAAAACCATTCACACCGCCAGCCGCGGGCCCATCACATAACAAAACTCACACCAGCACACAGCGCCATTCAAGGGCCCATCACTTTCACACGCCCACATTCCTGACGCAGCAACTACATAAGCAGATCGATTGCGTGGAGTGGCACTCAGCTAGCAGTGTGTGTAGTGACCAGCAGCAAGTCACTACTCACACACAGCCAGCTGAGCGCCAGTCCACGCACACCGCTAGCCGAGCACCAGTCCACGCACACCGCTAGCTAAACACCAGTCCACGCACACCGCTAGCCAAGCGCCAGTCCAGGCACACCACCAGCCAAGCGCAAGTCCAGGCACACCACCAGCCAAGCGCCAGTCCAGGCACACCACCAGCCAAGCGCAAGTCCACGCACACTGCCAGCCAAGCACCAGTCCACGCACACCGCCAGCCAAGCACCAGTCCACGCACACCGCCAGCCAAGCACCAGTCCACGCACACCGCCAGCCAAGCACCAGTCCACGCACACCGCCAGCCAAGCACCAGTCCACGCACACCGCCAGCCAAGCACCAGTCCACGCACACCACCAGCCAAGCACCAGTCCATGCACACCGCCAGCCACGCACAACTCCACGTACACCGCCAAAGACATGCCAGTCCACACACACTGCCAACACATTTAGGATTTTTTTAGACAAAAATAGAAACACAAACAAATCACAAATAGATACAAATCTACAAACACAAAATCAGAAACTAAACACATTGCACTAACGGCAACCTTGAAACAGAATCAAATTTTTCAAAGACTACAAACCAATCAGTTATGCTCCCAAAAATTCTTTTGAGTATGGTACGCTCTAAAACAAGCAGGGACACACAGCCCAGGTTTAGATGGACAGTCGGGGCAATACATACGAATCTCCTTCCGCGTACCTCTTCGCCAACAGACTCTGCATCTCCTAGTGGGAAAATCTTTTGCCGGTGTGGGAGGGATGAAATCAGGAAAGTGGCGATCTTTCAATCGAACCACATCCTCCACCACTCCAAATCTAGGAACACTTGCCTGTTCCACAACAACAAGGCTAGCTATCACAGAGTGCTGAAACTGAAGAAATGTCAACTTTGACGCAGGAGAACACTCCTTGAACACAATAAAAGCATTGAACATTGCTAATTCGAAGAAATGGATGGCCAACTTCTTATACCAAACATAAGCCTTCCGAATAGCAGAGTAAGGTTCCAACCTCTGATCTACTCTGTCAACACCACCCATGTGCTTATTGTAGTCTAGAATGCACACAGGTTTGCGCACTTCAGCAACCTGACCCCAAACAGTCACAGGTGAAGTTCTCTCATCATGGATGGTAGTCAGCATGTACACATCCCTCCTGTCCACAAATTTAACAGCTAGTAGTTCATCACTACGCAAGGAACTGCACTGCCCCCTCTGAAGTTTTTTGCAAACAAGCTCTTTCGGATAAGCCTTACGGTTAGAGCGGATTGTGCCACATGCAAAAGTGTCCACTTTATACAATTCCTTAAATAATTGCACAGCAGTATAGAAGTTATCAAGGTACAAATGGTGGCCTCTGTTAAACAGTCTCCTAGCCAGATCCCACACAATTTTCTCTGCAACTCCAAAAGTGGACGGACAACCTGGGGGGTCAATAGCAGAATCTCTACCAGTGTACACACGAAAATTAAAAACATATCCTGTCCTACTCTCAGACAACATATACAGCTTAATTCCATAGCGTGCCCGCTTGCTAGGGATGTACTGCCTAAAAACCAAACGGCCCTTGAACAAGACCAAAGACTCATCAATAGATATTTCTTTCCCTGGAGTATAGATCTCAGAAAATCGATCCACTAAGTGATCAAGAACGGGCCGAATCTTAAAAAGACGGTCACAGTCAGGGTAATCTCGTGGCAACGCCATAGAATTATCAACAAAATGCAGCATACGTAGCAAAAGTAAATACAGATTACGAGTCATAACTGCAGGAAATATGGCAGTTGCCAACAAGGGGCTAGTAGACCAATATGAAGCCAAGGTTGGCTTCCTTACCACACCCATCAATAAAGTCAAACCCAGAAACTTCTTCATCTCTTCCAGATATGTGGGAGTCCACTGGGTAGCTCTAGACTGGGGCCTAAGTTTGTCGCTGTTGTTCCTCAAAAACTGTTCAGCATACAAATTCGTCTGCTCAACAATCTCACCCAAAAATACATCATCCATAAACAACTGAAAAAACTGTATAGGCAAAAAGTTTTCACAATTCACTGTACACCCTGCATCACCGCTAAAGGCAGGCAACACCGGCTGCACCATGTTTGGATCAACCCAAAGTTCAGCACTTCCAGTAGGAAGCCTAGCAGCCTCAGACTGCAATCCAGATGCCTCTTGCACCATCGGCACAGCAGTTTCCTCCTCTAAGATAGGCACCTCATCCGCACTGAGAGTTGCTTCATCCACACCAAGAGTACCTTCATCTGCACTGAGAGTACCTTCATCATCCGATGATTCCATGTTGAGAGAAAACTCACTGCCAGAATCTTCCCCTCCCTCCTCTCCCTCAGACGCACTGTCAGTCTCATAATCATGCTCAGAGGAAGATTCGAGAAGCATACCAACCACCTGTTGAGCAGTCATTCTACGGCTAGCCATATTGCTCACTAATAAAGGTAACTTGTCAAACAAGTCAACAACAACAAACTCTGTAAAATAAGTAAAAAACAAAAAGCACCTTTATCAAAAACTCAAATATACTCCAAAACAATACCACTCACTTGCCAGAGGCAGCTAAACTACTCACCACCACCAACTCTGTACAGACACAGTATGGATCAACAATATCCCACTAAAAAAAAAAGAGAAAAGCAATTACACATAAGACTATGCAAAACACATCACAAAGAATTTCATGCTCAAACCACTAACTAAATATGCCGCCATTATGACATCACTTACAAAAAAAATTCATTCAGACATTATATTATTACTCATTTGGTGTAAATACAACAACAAAAAATTTCTTACCAACACAATGCAACTACACAAAACTGCAGAACAGCCACCGTCGAAAAGCTTTAGACTAGAATAAAAAGAAAAAAAACTTTATTGTAACATATGCATATAATGCTCTAGACCATCACGTACTGCGCAAAATGTATTGCTTGACCCTCCCACTTTCAAAAAGGAAAGATCAATGGCCCAATCCTTTACAAGTAACGCGGCGAGAATCTGGAACTGAGCCTCAGCTCCGGACCACCCCCTCCCTCTTCCCAGTCCTTCAAAACTAACCTCAAAGTTCTCCTCCTGCAAAGACACTTCCAAACTTAATTCACACCCTCTCTATTGTGTGAAGGAAGTCTTTACATTATAGGAAATTCTGTTCTCCATGCCCGTAGAAGTGCCTACCCAGTGTGTTCCTGTGTTTTGCGTGTCTGCCATTTATTGCACTTTTATACCTCTACTTGTACTCTTTTGTAAGTTGACACCACTACAGTACACCTGCTTGTGCTAAGACATCAAGCCTTCTAAGGTCTAGTGGGGCCTTCTACGGTGTAGCATGGGAATGTGCTCCCTCAGTACAGTGGTGTGGTAGACTGGTCATGAATGCAGAACCCGGTTCCCCATTTCCAAATTCAACAGCTTCGGCAATAGTGCCACATCCCCACTGAACGCCATACTTGCCCACTGAGAGAAACTCGCACTGCCTTCAGCTATAACCTAATTGTGCCCGCTATAAACACTTGGATGTGGCTCAATTCAAATTATGCACTTGATAAGAGTAATACGCTGCCTAAAAAAACAAAAAACACTCCTAGGGAATGCAAAGCATGTGAAATGTAAGCAGAAACAACATGGTTACCTAAACGATCGCTCACTAACTATTCAGAAATCAGCGAGTGGTTTCACTGGAAAAGTTATGGACATGACTAGAGGGCCCTGAAGGGAACCGTTTCACTGTCCATTGCTTACATCCTTACAAAACATAAGCAGTATGGTAGACCACATCCATAAACACAGAACCATGGTGCTCATTGTGTTTTCCTATTCACCCATCAACCAGGTATTGCAGTACCTCCAGAAATAGTACACTCTCCCACCCTGGAAACAACAATGCTGTTCAAAGGAAGACGAGAAAACAAAATTAGCAATACACTGGCAAACTCTGATGCTGGTGTACTTGGATGCAAATGAAATCAATCTGGCCACTTTGCAACCCCTCTGTCTTACTTTATTTCGCCCCCCCCTGGGAACAACAATACTGTTCAAAGGAAGACGAGAAAACGAAAGTAGAACTTCACTGGCAAACTCTGATGCTGGTGTACTTGGATGCAAATGAAATCAATCTGGCCACTTTGCAACCCCTCTGTCTTACTTTATTTCGCCCCCCCCCCCGCCGGGAACAACAATGCTGTTCAAAGTTAGATGAGAAAACGAAAGTAGAACTTCACTGGCAAACTCTGATGCTGGTGTACTTGGATGCAAATGAAATCAATCTGGCCACTTTGCATCCCCTCTGTCTTACTTTATTTCGCCCCCCCTGGGAACAACAATACTGTTCAAAGGAAGACAAGAAAACGAAAGAAGCACTTCACTGGCAAACTCTGATGCTGGTGTACTTGGAAGCAAATAAAATCAATCTGGCCACTTTGCAACCCCTCTGTCTTACTTTATTTCGCCCCCCCTGGGAACAACAATACTGTTCAAAGTTAGACGAGTAAACGAAAGTAGCACTTCACTGGCAAACTCTGATGCTGGTGTACTTGGAAGCAAATAAAATCAATCTGGCCACTTTGCAACCCCTCTGTCTCACTTTATTTCACCCCCCTGGGAACAACAATGCTCTTCAACGTTACACGAGTAAACTAAAGTAGCACTTCACTGGCAAACTCTGTGATGCTGGTGTATTTGCATACTAAAAAAAAAAACAGGGCACTTTGCAACCCCTCTGACCTATTTTGTTTCACCCCCCACCCCCCTGCCAGCACCCACCGATCACAAGATGTAAAATAAATCAATCTGGCCACTTTGCAATCCCTCTGCCTAACTTTATTTTGCCCCCTGTGAAAAACAATGCTGTTCAAAAGAAGCCCAGAAAACGAATGTACCACTACACTGGAAAACAAAAAAATTCTGGTGTATTTCAATGCACATACAATCAATCTGGCCACTTTGCAACCCATAATAATTACTTTATTTAGCCCCCCACCCCCATCCCACGCTAGCAGCACCCCTACGCAAGAAAACGACAAAGAAACGAAAACGAGCGTTTTTTTTTGTGTAAAATGCACATAAAAACACCTGCGCTTGGACGATCCAAGCGCAGGAACAAAGCAGAGTGTTCCCAATAACATTTCCAACCCCCCAGCATTGTGCCCCCACCCTACCTAACCCACCGAAGCAACAGTACCCCCTCCCCAGCCCCAAAACTGACCTTTACTCTCCGACGCGCAGGAAGCAAATGGCTTCCAGCGCCTCGGAGAGCAAAGGGGAAGCCTCAGGTGACGTCAGCGCGGCTCCCGCGCTGACGTCATTGATGACGCGGGCGGGGGGGGGCGGGGGGAGGCAGGGGAAGGTCTTCCCCTGCCTCCCCAGCAAAAAAAAAAAAGATCGCGGAATCACGGGGGGAGCGCCAGCGCTTCCCCCAAGGGTGGGTCCCATGACGAGATGGTCTCGTCATGGGCACAGCGCGACTGTGCTCTATGACGAGACCATCTCGTCATGGGCACTGAAGGGGTTAAAGATCAGGACATTCTAGATGAGTTTACAAACTTTTATGAGAATTTATATACTCCAGAATTACCGGCTTCGGATGCTCTTATTGACACATACCTCAGCAATAACCCTCCTCCTTCTTCTACAGATCTTGACTTTACCTCTCTGGACACTGACCTTTCAATTCAGGAAGTCACTACCTCCCTTAACTCTCTAAAGAAAAATAGATCTCCTGGCCCGGATGGATTTTCTGTAGAATTCTATTTACACTTCTCCAGTTTTCTACTCCCAAAATGTTTTCAACTTTTCCAATATTTCTGTACTACTGGTACGACGAGTGGCACCTTCTTAGAAGCATCTATATGTCTTATTCATAAAGAAGGAAAGGTCCCCAAATTCTGAAAGAATTATCACCCTATATCCTTGATAAATGTCGACTATAACATTTTTGCTACACATTTGGCTTTACGTCTTTAGTCTCTCCTTCCACATTTAATTGGTACAGAACAGTGTGGTTTTGTCAAAAGCAGATTAACTACTGATAATTCTTGACTATTTTTTAACGTTTTCAAGAAGGCATCTTCTCTTTCTTATCCCTTATCTGTGATATCTATAGATGCAGAGAAGGCCTTTGATAGGGTAGATCGGTCTTTTCTTTTTAATGCTCTTAGTTGGCATGGTTTTGGTTCTAAGTTCATCTCTCTTGTCTCATTACTTTATTCCGCACCTACGGCATCCACCATAGTTAATGTTCTTGTTTTAAATCGGTTTTCACTTTATCGTTGTGTCCGACAGTGTTGCCCCTTATCTCCCCTTTTATTTATCTTATCCCTTAAACCTTTTTTATCTTGGATTCACTACAATACCTCTATCTCTGGTTTTCTTAATGAGGATCATGACTTGAAACTTTCTGCTATGCAGATGATGTCCTACTTTTTATTTCAAACCCAGTGACCTCTATTCCTCCATTACTACAAGAATTTTCAGATTTTTCTGTGATGTCAGGTTACAAAATAAATTCAGACTAAACGGAGACCCTTCCAATTTCTAAATGTTGTCTTAAGGAGCATTTTGATATAACTGGTTTTCGCTGGAATAGCTCCAGATTTAAATATCTCGGTATATGGTTCACTAACTCCATTTTGTATTCGGTCAAAATAAACATGAAGGAAGCTTTTGACCTCATTTCCAAACTCCTCTCTTCTTGGAATCCTCTTTTCCTTTCCTGGTGGGGTCACCTTGATTCTATTAAAATGATGATTACTCCAATTTTACTATATTTCTTTTCAATGATTCCAGCTCACGTCCCTTTTATCTATTTTAAGAAAATAGATTCTCTGCTATCCAAATTTTTGTGGAACAACAAAAAGCCGAGAATCTCTTTGCCTCATCTTAAAAAGCCAAAGTCTTCTGGTGGTGTAATTTTTCCAGATTTTCATTTTTATCATAAAGCTTTTTGTCTTAAAAAGTCTTCTCTCTGGCTTCTTACGGATGCTACTCCCAGTGCTCCATTATGGGTCACTATTGAAAATTGTTGATTAGCCCCTTTTTATTTTAAAGAGATTCTTGCATTTACTACCAAGACCACTCTCTCATCTCTTCCACTATTTAAACATATATGCTCATTATTAAGACCTAATTGTCAACCGAAACTAATATCTAGAAACATCTTCTTTAGGGGTGGGCGGAATTTGCGAAATTCACTTTTGCAAATTATCGCGAAAATGTTAAAAATCTCCGCAAACACGCGGAAATATCGCGAAGATGCGGAAGTTTTTTTCCCGCCCGTTTGCGGTATTTTCTGCATGGCCGCGGCTCGCCAACTTACCCATGTGGTTTGATCGCGGGCGCGGCCATCTTGTTTTCACTTGTCTCGCGGTGCATGATCGCGAGAAGAAAGACGTGATCGCGCGACGAATGACATTACTGCGGGCGCGAACTGTCGCAAGACAGCGCAAATGGCTACCAATAATCCAACATCTCTTGGAGAACGCGACCGGATCGGGAAAACTTGTCGGCGAACGCGGGGATTCAGGTAAGGCGATCGCGCGCACGTGTGAATGTTCTATTTTACAGCGCGAGCAAGCAAAACATTTCCGGTAAAATGCAGATTGCGGAAATTTTGACATTTTCGCGCCCTCACGAAAATGAAAATGATCGCAATTTCCGCTAGTGGAACGGAATTTTAGCCCAGGCCTAATCTTCTTACGCTCTCCTATCTGGTACCATTGACTTAATACTATCAATAATAGACCCTTGTTTTGGAGTTCCTGGAGGACTAGAAACAATATTTGGGTTCAAGACTTGTTTGACGGTATATCTCCTTGTTCCTTTCCCCGATTTCAACCCACTTTTAATTGTCCTTGTTCGTTTTTACAAATGTTTTCGGTTCTTATTGAAGTGATTTTAGATGTTTTTATTCACTTGCTCCTGATGACTCCCTGTCTACTCCTTAATATTTTGCGGGTACTTCCAAAAGCCTCCTTGATTTATAAATACTTTTATTGCACCGATCCAGAGCGTTCTAAGACTAAGATGAAATTTGCTTGTGAGATGGATTTGGGTTGTGAGTGGAGCATTGATTTATGGAATAAGACCTGGGCTGGATCGGTAAAAATTTATAGATCTGCATCTACCACTCAATCTATGTTTTTTCTTTATCACAGATTGTTTACACTCCCATTTCCATAGCTAATTTTACACGCACTGACAATAAGACTTGTTGGTCCTGTGATTGTCCTTTGGCTGACTTATTTCACCTTTTGTTCTCATGCCCTCCCATTGCTTCTTTATGGTTACAAATTTGGTCCCGCCTCTCAACCATTTTTAACTTACATATTCTTATATCAAATGTTCTTCTTTTTATGGGGAGTTTATCAGATTCTTTAAGTTTATTATCTCACGAAAAAGTGCTGTTTGACCTGATGTTAGCCTTAGCGTTTAAAGAAATTACAATACATTGGAAATGCTCAACAAAGCTTTCAATATAATCCTGGTGGAACACTGTTAGACCTGGCATCATTGGCATGAGTCACTCCTCCATTTTTTCCTGTTTGCCTCCTCTGTTTACGATGTTTTTGCTGGATTATTGCTTTGGGCACTGTGCCAATGCTGATCAGTGCCACAGTGCAAGTGCTCCCTATGTTAAATTGTTACATTGATTGGTGTTACCATGATTGGCTTGGTTGACTTACTGTTCAGACCCTAGTCTAGTGCACTGAGTGTGCCAAGGGCGTGTAAGTTAACTGCTGCTGGTGGGCTTGCAGCACTGGTTGTGCCACCCACAGAAGCAGCGTGTAAAATGTGTCTCAGGCCTGCCACCGCAGCGCCTGCGTGCAGTCCCTGACTGCCATGTCGACTTGGTAAGGAAACCTACTTACCCGTCTCTAAACCTTCACTTTGCCACATTTCAGACACCTCTATGGTAGGCCCTAGGGCAGGGTGCAATGTTGGTAAAAGGTAGGTCATGCCCTGATGTGTGTGGCATGACCTAATAGTGAATTACAGCCCTTTTCGTTTTTCACTATTGAAGGGCTACCTGCCTCCAATAGGCCAGACTGGGCAGACTGATTATTAACTCCATTATAATCTATCTGACTCAGGGAGCATGGTAGCAAGTCGAGTTTAGTATCCCTGAACTCAGAATTTAATAACACACCCTTTAGGATGGATGGTTTTTAAATTCTATGTTTGAAAATAGCACTTTTAGAAAGTGGCTATTTTCTTGTCCAACTATCTCCCGGTCTCTGCTGGTTTGGTGTGTGTGTCAGGGGCTGGGTGGCTCCAGAGGTCTGAATGAGTCAGTGTGGGGTGAATGGGGCGTTTACACATAGAGTGAGGGAAGAGTAGCCTGCCCTGCCTGACACAATACTGGCTCCGCCTCCTGCTGGGCGACTGATAGCCCTGCTCCTGCCAGTGACAATACTGGCTCCGCCTCCTGCTGGGCGGCTGAGGACCCTGCCCTGCTCAGTGAATAGGCCAGGTGCCTCTGCCTGGCAACACCCACAACAAACCTGAGATGGTGGGAATTTCCCTGCTTGGACAAAGGGAACAAAGGAGAAATGGGGTATAAGAGAAGGACCCCTGAACCAAGAACTCAGATCACTTCTGACAAGGAAGCCTGTACCAAGGACAAGAAGCCTGCTGATCTAAGGACTTGCCTCCCCTTTCTGCCAGAGTGCTGTTTTGCTGTGGAGGAACCTGAAAGCTGCTTCTTTATTTTTGCCAAGGAACAAGGAGAGAGGAACTTGGTGTGTACTCTCTGAACACTTGCTAGGAAATCTCCAAGGGCTGGAAGAGTGCCAGTCTCCTGCTGAAGTCACAGGGCCAAAGGACTTCACCATTTGCTGAATTGCTGGAAAGTGTTGTTTCCAGTACACAAGGGAAAATCTGCAGTCTCGACGCCAGCAGCAACGCCAGTGAGCAGTGGGTATCGGCCCCGGCTCCAAGCGACCCCGTCTCGACGCCGGTATCAACGCCAGTGAGGAGTGAGTATCGGCTCTACCTCCAAGCGACCCCGTCCCGACGCTGCTGCTGATCGCATCGACTCGACGCCCTTCTCGACGCCGTGAGCGCTGCTCCGGCCCGACATCCCTCGACGCCGCTGCGGATTGACCCGACTCCGAGGCACGACCTCGACGCCGATCTCGACGCCGTGGATCATCGTTTTCTTCATTTCTCAAGGTACTGTACTTGTGGGGTCTGTTGCAACTCCAGGCTCGACGTAGCGCTCCTCGCGGTCGACGCCGAACCTTGGGAATCTTGTAGACTCGACGTCGTGTGACTCCTGTGGGGGTTACATTGTTGCCAAAGAACTGTGCTCAGAAGAATACTTTGCTAAAGAACTATTTGCCAAGAAGAAACCTTACTTGAACTATTATTTTTCCTTCCAAAGAGTATTTATTAAGACTGTGGTATATTTTTGTCGTTATTTGGTCTTGTGCTAAGCCTTATATAAAAATACTATTTTTATAATAACTTATGTGTCGTGTCCATCTGTAGTGTATTCACTTTATTACTGTATGTGGTCATAAATGCTTAACACACTGCCTCTGAGATAAGCCTGTCTGCTCTGCCAAGCTACCAAGGGGGTAGCAGGGGTTATCTGAGTGTGTAATCCCCTTTCCCTGACTAGAGTTGGTTGGTCCCTATTTGTCAGAAGTGTATACCTCTGCCAACTAGAGACCGCCGGTTCTAACATTGGTGGTCAGCGGTGAGGATTTGAACTTTGCATTTATGACTCATG
The DNA here is from genome assembly GCF_964204655.1 of Triturus cristatus. Classification (NCBI taxonomy): domain Eukaryota; kingdom Metazoa; phylum Chordata; class Amphibia; order Caudata; family Salamandridae; genus Triturus; species Triturus cristatus. Next base: position 254,839,481 of record NC_140593.1, on the reverse strand, counting down.
TGCAGTGATTAGTGTACGCTACATAGTGAAAGCAGACCATAACGCAGCCACAATCTGTTTTTGGTAGGATATTCTATTTTTGTTCTCCGCTTTCCTGGAGCTTATTTTCTTAAACACTGCCAGTTTTGACCATGGAGAATGCCGGAGCTGCTACACCTGTGGAGAATGTTGTGGGGGAATTTGATAAGGAGAAGATAGATTCCTACACGCTAAAAGATCTAAAAGGATTTTGCAAGCAGTTTAAAGTTCCTACCACAGGTGTCTCAAAGAAAGAGGGCTTCCTCAAAGCGCTGAAGGCCTGGTTAGAGGCCAGAAATCCCTCTGATCCGGTGGTGGTACCGGAAGAGGAAGAAGAAGAGGAAGAGGAAGAGCCCACAGGTGGGCCAGTGTCATCTCCAGGCAGTAGTGCGTCCTCTAGGAGCCTTTCCCCCGAAGAATTAGAAGACAGGGAGAAGGAGAGGGGGTACAAGTTGGAAATGGCAAAACTTAAATTAGGAGGGCAGTTGGAATTAGAGAATGCAAGAAGCAAGAGAGAAGCTGAAATGGAGAGCAAAAGATTAGATTTTGAGAGAGAGAAATTAGCGTTTGAACGTGAGAAGATGGTGAGGGAGATGGAGCTTAAAACTAAGAGTTTAGAGTTGAATCCCTCTGGTGGCAGCACTCCATCTGTGCCTGCAGAAAGTAGGTTTTATTTTCCTAAAGATGTGATCAAGGATTACAGTAAGAATGAAGATATTAGCCAATGGTTTAAAGCGTGTGAGTTAGCATTGTTGGCCCACCGGGTCCCTGAGAAGGATTGGGGAACGGGGTTGTGGAGCCGCTTTACAAACGAGGGGAGAGATACCTTGTTGAGCCTTCCTGCGGAGGAGAGGATGTCTTATACTCATATGAAAGATGCTTTAATGCTGAGATATGGCTTAACTCCAGAAAAGTACAGACAAACCTTTAGAGAATGTAAGAAGTTGCCTGGTACTACGTGGGTTGAATATGTGTCTTTTTTCTGCAGAACCATGGATGGTTGGATAAAGGGTAGCAAGGTTGATAGTTATGATGCTCTTTATGATTTGTTTGCTTGGGAGCACTTGTCTAATAACTGTTTTCCAGAGCTACGCCAGCACCTTGTTGATAGCAAGATATCTAACCCTAGAAAACTTGCTGAGGAGGCGGACCGCTGGGTCAGTACCAGGGTCCACAAGGGTCCAGTGGGAGACTCAGCCAAAGGTGGGCAGGGTCCCCAGCAGAAGAGTGGGGGGGACAGGGGTAAACAGAGGGAGTTTCAGAAAGGGCCCCAAAGTAGTCCCCAAGGGAACCAAGGGAAGGGTTCCCAGCCTCCCCCTGTAAAGAAGCCAGAGGCCCCGACAGGTAAACCTGTTCACAGGGGCCCCATGACCTGCTATGCCTGTAAGCAGGTGGGACACCGTTATTATGATCCCCAGTGTCCCATGAAGGATTCGAATGCACCGCCGCGTGCACCCCCTCGGCAGGTAGCGAGTGTAGCCCTGGGAGGGGAGGAGATGGGTGCCCCCGGTGGGTGGGGTCCCGCAGAAATGTCCCTGGTCTCTTTAGGAGACGTGGAAATGGTCCCTCCAACCCCTCTGCCTAGTAACACTAAGAAATATAGGCAGTGGGTGACCATTAATGGCCATAGGGTGGAAGCTCTCAGAGACACCGGAGCAAGTGTGACAGCTGTCAAGTGTCACTTGGTGTCCAGAGAGCAGGTGGTCCCTCATGCATTCTACCCCGTTGTAGCTGCTGACAACTCACAGAGTCAGTGTGAGGTAGCTCAAGTTCCCTGTGAGTGGGGGGGGGGTCTCAGGTACTCTTCAGGTTGCTGTGAGGCCCGCCATGCCTGTTGATTGTCTCTTGGGCAATGATTTGGAGGACTCCCCTTGGGCTAAGGTGGAGAGAAAATCGCATCTGGAAATGTTGGGTCTGCCTGAGTGGGTGTGTGCGACCACCCGGTCCATGTCGGTTAGTAAGGGTGTTGATGGGGGCCCGGAGCCTGAAAGTATGGCCCAGGTCCCAACCGTGAAGAGAAGAGGCAGGGGGCGCGGGAAACCGTCCCCCATCGTTCCCGCGGTCCAGGAGGGAGCAGACCCTGAGGGGGATGCCCTGGAACCGACAGGGGAACAAGTGGCCGAACTGGGAGACCTGCCCGAGCTGACCCATTGGCAGCAGGATGGTGGTCCCTCCAGGGAGGAATTTTGTGCTGAACAGAAAGTGTGCCCTTCTCTTGTGGGTATGAGGCAGCAGGCCTCAGCCCAAACGACAGGTGATCAGTCAGGATCACATTGGGTCTACTGGGAGAACGACCTCCTGTATAGCGAGCCTAAGGCTGCTGAGCCTTGGTCAGCCCGTGTGCTGGTGGTACCCCAGCGCTTCAGAGCCTTCCTACTGGGGTTGGCTCCTGACGTTCCGTTAGCTGGACATCTGGGGCAGGACAAGACCTATGACAGGCTTGTCACCCATTTTTATTGGCCTCAGATGAGAAGGGATTCAGATATCCATTGAAGGACCTGTCAAACTTGCCAGGCAAGTGGGAAAAGTGGGCGGAAGCAGAAGGCTCCCCTCCAACCTTTTCCCGTCGTCAGTACCCCCTTTGAGCGAGTGGGAATTGACATTGTGGGGCCACTGGACCCCAAGACAGCCATGGGCAACAGGTTTATCCTGGTCTTGGTGGACCATGCCACCCGGTACCCGGAAGCCATCCCTCTCCGAACAGTGACGGCCCCCGTGGTGGGACGGGCACTGATGGGTGTTTTCTCCCACATGGGGTTCCCCAGAGAGGTGGTGTCAGACCGGGGCACCAACTTAATTTCGAATTATATGAAGTCTCTGTGGAAGGAGTGTGGGGTAACCTACAAGTTTACCACTCCTTACCACCCTCAAGGTAATGGGCTGGTTGAGAGATTCAACCGGACCCTAAAAGGCATGATCATGGGTCTTGAAGAACCAATGAGGCGTAAATGGGACGTCCTCTTGCCATGCCTGCTGTTTGCTTACCGTGAGGTGCCACAGAAGTCTCTAGGGTTCAGCCCCTTTGAGCTTTTGTATGGTCACCCGGTAAGAGGACCTTTGAGTCTGGTCAAAGAAGGCTGGGAGCAATCTCCCAGGAAACCTCCCCAGGATGTATATAGTTACATGCTGGCCTTTAGGAACCAGACTCGGCGCTTCAGAGATCTTGCTTAGGCAAATCTGGAGGCCAGCCAGGAAGAGATGAAGCGGTGGTACGATCAGAATGCCACTCTGGTTGAGCTTCAACCTGGTCAGAAAGTTTGGGTCATGGCCCCTGTGGAACCTTGTGCGCTCAAGGACAGGTGGACTGGACCATTTGAGGTTGTGGAGAAGAAGAGCGATGTCACCTACTTGGTGGACTTGAAATCTCCCAGGAACCCCTTAAGGGTCCTGCATGTCAACCGGTTAAAGCCCCACTTAGAAAGGTCCGAAGTGGGCATGCTCCTTGCCACAGATGCTGGGATGGAGGAGGAGAGTGAGCCTCTTCCTGACCTCCTGTGTGCAAAAGAAAAAGATGGGTCAGTGGATGGTGTTGTCCTCTCTGACACACTGACCCCTGAGCAGCAGCAAGATTGTCGCCACCTGTTGGTACAATTCCCTGATCTGTTCTCTTTAATCCCTGGTGTCACTCAGTGGTGTGTCCATGATGTGGACACCGGGGACAGCACTCCTGTGAGGCACAAGGCCTACAGGGTGACTGACAAGGTCAGAGCATACATCAAGGAGGAGGTCTCCAAGATGTTTGCCTTAGGGGTGGTTGAGTCCTCTAGCAGTCCTTGGGCCAGCCCAGTGGTCTTGGTCCCAAAGGCTGCAGCGCCTGGTGCTTCACCAGAACTTCGGTTCTGTGTGGATTACCGAGGACTCAATTCGGTCACCAAGACTGACGCGCACCCCATCCCCAGAGCTGATGAGCTCATCGATCGGTTGGGGGCTGCCCGGTACCTTAGTACGTTTGATCTAACGTCTGGGTACTGGCAGATCGCCTTGACTGATGGGGCAAAAGAGAGGTCTGCATTCTCCACACCAGATGGGCACTACCAGTTCCGTGTGATGCCCTTTGGGATGAAGAATGCCCCTGCCACATTCCAGAGGTTGGTTAACCAGGTATTGGCCGGGCTGGAAGATTTCAGCGCCGCCTACCTAGACGATATAGCAGTGTTCAGCGCCAGCTGGGAGGAACACTTGCGCCACCTCCAGGAAGTGTTGTTGGCCCTGCGCAGAGCAGGCCTCACAATCAAGGCTAGTAAGTGCCAGATTGGGCAGGGTTCAGTGGTGTACTTGGGGCACCAAGTAGGGAGCGGCAAGGTGGCCCCCCTGCAACCCAAGATCGATACCATCCTGGCTTGGGAACCGCCCAAAACCCAGACTCAGGTGAGAGCCTTCTTGGGTCTCACGGGTTACTACAGGAGGTTTGTCAAGGGGTATGGCAACATTGTGCACCCCTTGACCTCGCTGACTTCCCGGAAGCAGCCGAGACTTGTGATCTGGACTGACGCCTGTCAGAAAGCCTTTGACACCCTGAAAACTGCAATGTGTACAGCACCGGTCCTCCAGGCACCCGACTTTTCAAAAGAATTCATTGTCCAGACGGACGCTTCAGAGCATGGTGTGGGGGCTGTTCTAGCACAGATGAATGAGGAGGGCCGAGACTTACCTGTAGCCTTCATCAGCCGGAGGTTACTTCCCAGGGAACAAAGGTGGAGTGCGATAGAGCGTGAGGCATTTGCTGTGGTCTGGGCGCTGAAGAAGCTAAGACCCTACTTGTTTGGGTCTCACTTCCGGGTTCAGACAGACCACAGGCCCCTCAGATGGTTAATGCAGATGAGGGGTGAGAACCCAAAGCTGTTGAGGTGGTCCATTTCCCTACAGGGGATGGACTTTACGGTGGAACACCGCCCTGGTACAGATCACGCCAATGCTGATGGTCTGTCCAGATTTTTCCGCCTTAGTGATGAGGACTCCCTGGGTGAAGGGTAGTTCTCCCCACATTTCAGCTGGAGGGGACACGTGTTAGACCTGGCATCATTGGCATGAGTCTCTCCTCCATTTTTTTCTGTTTGCCTCCTCTGTTTACGATGTTTTTGCTGGATTATTGCTTTGGGCACTGTGCCACTGCTGATCAGTGCCACAGTGCAAGTGCTCCCTATGTTAAATTGTTACATTGATTGGTGTTACCATGATTGGCTTGGTTGACTTACTGTTCAGACCCTAGTCTAGTGCACTGAGTGTGCCAAGGGCGTGTAAGTTAACTGCTGCTGGTGGGCTTGCAGCACTGGTTGTGCCACCCACAGAAGCAGCGTGTAAAATGTGTCTCAGGCCTGCCACCGCAGCGCCTGCGTGCAGTCCCTGACTGCCATGTCGACTTGGTAAGGAAACCTACTTACCCGTCTCTAAACCTTCACTTTGCCACATTTCAGACACCTCTATGGTAGGCCCTAGGGCTGGGTGCAATGTTGGTAAAAGGTAGGTCATGCCCTGATGTGTGTGGCATGACCTAATAGTGAATTACAGCCCTTTTCGTTTTTCACTATTGAAGGGCTACCTGCCTCCAATAGGCCAGACTGGGCAGACTGATTATTAACTCCATTATAATCTATCTGACTCAGGGAGCATGGTAGCAAGTCGAGTTTAGTATCCCTGAACTCAGAATTTAATAACACACCCTTTAGGATGGATGGTTTTTAAATTCTATGTTTGAAAATAGCACTTTTAGAAAGTGGCTATTTTCTTGTCCAACTATCTACCGGTCTCTGCTGGTTTGGTGTGTGTGTCAGGGGCTGGGTGGCTCCAGAGGTCTGAATGAGTCAGTGTGGGGTGAATGGGGCGTTTACACATAGAGTGAGGGAAGAGTAGCCTGCCCTGCCTGACACAATACTGGCTCCGCCTCCTGCTGGGCGACTGATAGCCCTGCTCCTGCCAGTGACAATACTGGCTCCGCCTCCTGCTGGGCGGCTGAGGACCCTGCCCTGCTCAGTGAATAGGCCAGGTGCCTCTGCCTGGCAACACCCACAACAAACCTGAGATGGTGGGAATTTCCCTGCTTGGACAAAGGGAACAAAGGAGAAATGGGGTATAAGAGAAGGACCCCTGAACCAAGAACTCAGATCACTTCTGACAAGGAAACCTGTACCAAGGACAAGAAGCCTGCTGATCTAAGGACTTGCCTCCCCTTTCTGCCAGAGTGCTGTTTTGCTGTGGAGGAACCTGAAAGCTGCTTCTTTATTTTTGCCAAGGAACAAGGAGAGAGGAACTTGGTGTGTACTCTCTGAACACTTGCTAGGAAATCTCCAAGGGCTGGAAGAGTGCCAGTCTCCTGCTGAAGTCACAGGGCCAAAGGACTTCACCATTTACTGAATTGCTGGAAAGTGTTGTTTCCAGTACACAAGGGAAAATCTGCAGTCTCGACGCCAGCAGCAACGCCAGTGAGCAGTGGGTATCGGCCCCGGCTCCAAGCGACCCCGTCTCGACGCCGGTATCAACGCCAGTGAGGAGTGAGTATCGGCTCTACCTCCAAGCGACCCCGTCCCGACGCTGCTGCTGATCGCATCGACTCGACGCCCTTCTCGACGCCGTGAGCGCTGCTCCGGCCCGACATCCCTCGACGCCGCTGCGGATTGACCCGACTCCGAGGCACGACCTCGACGCCGATCTCGACGCCGTGGATCATCGTTTTCTTCATTTCTCAAGGTACTGTACTTGTGGGGTCTGTTGCAACTCCAGGCTCGACGTAGCGCTCCTCGCGGTCGACGCCGAACCTTGGGAATCTTGTAGACTCGACGTCGTGTGACTCCTGTGGGGGTTACATTGTTGCCAAAGAACTGTGCTCAGAAGAATACTTTGCTAAAGAACTATTTGCCAAGAAGAAACCTTACTTGAACTATTATTTTTCCTTCCAAAGAGTATTTATTAAGACTGTGGTATATTTTTGTCGTTATTTGGTCTTGTGCTAAGCCTTATATAAAAATACTATTTTTATAATAACTTCTGTGTCGTGTCCATCTGTAGTGTATTCACTTTATTACTGTATGTGGTCATAAATGCTTAACACACTGCCTCTGAGATAAGCCTGTCTGCTCTGCCAAGCTACCAAGGGGGTAGCAGGGGTTATCTGAGTGTGTAATCCCCTTTCCCTGACTAGAGTTGGTTGGTCCCTATTTGTCAGAAGTGTATACCTCTGCCAACTAGAGACCGCCGGTTCTAACAAACACTGTATGTCATTACCACAGATTGGATACTGCTTTTGCTTCTTATTGTAATCCACATGTAAATAGAGACCTATTTTGGTTACCGCTACCTACCTATTTTAAGTCAAGTACTTCGCAATTGTTCTGAAAATTTCCAACCTCCATGTTTCCGTTTTTTCTCTTTGCCCTTTTTCTATTTGCTAAGCTTGAATGTATTATTCATATGTAATTAGGTTATTATATCCTTTTTGATTCTCTAGAGTATTATTATTATTCGATTTTTAGTTGCAAAGTATATTCTATATTTCCCTTTCTCCCTTCCCTCTTTTTCCCACCTTCTTCTTATATAATCCTTAAAATGTAAACAGCTTTCTATTATAGTTTATTGCCTATTTGTATCACAGATGTTCATTATTAAGTTGTTGGCTTCCGGCCTATGTTTTATGTGTAGCATTTATTCAATAAAGCTTGTTAAACTTTAATAAAAAAACATGATCTTCTCTTAAATGCTCTAAAAACACTGAAAGTAGAACATCTACGGAGTAAAGAATACACCACAGCCTTTTTATAAAAGGGAAAATTAAATTGCAATAAATTTCTACTTCATGGATGAGAAGTGCTTTTCCAGTAAATGCTCTCATGCTTGGAAAATGATGAACTCTTATTCTAAGTCAATCTGCCAAGAATGTTTGCGGCAGACTTGCTTGGCAAAAACGTAACTCAAATTTACCCCAAATCCCTTTGGCATGTTATCCACCAAGATCAAGCCCCACCATAGTGGACCAAAGACTCTGACACAAGTTGCAGACTGTGTGGTTACCAGTAGGAAACTATTCTGCACTTACTATGTGTATGGCCCTGTCTTATCTCTAAATGAAGGATTTTGATAAGCATATGTTCATATCCATGAACATCCATACGTGTCATCATGCTTTAATTCCATGTTTACATGGCGTAAACCTACAGCTATACTGTAGGTATAGCAGATAAATGTTTTGCCGTCACAACAAAATTCAAATGTTTATTTATAAATGCTATCTTTTTATTTTGGTGGCTTTGCTAACACTTTTTGATTCACTGTCTTGTACATTATTGTAAAGACATTAGGTACTCAATAAACTATTTACCTCTATGCGTGTGTCTTTCTGGTCAGATATTTGGAACACATCAATAGCAGGATAGTGATTAGACGAAGACTGCCGCAGAAGAACAGTAGCGTCATGGAACCCCCACTTTAGCAGATTAATAGGGTAAGTGTCACAGGGTAGTGCTGTGTAACTCGAAGAGCTCCTTTTACTTTGATTAGAAATAGCGGCCTCCAAACAGAAGCTCTTAAATTCTTCAGGAAGAGAATTGTTGATGCAGCTGTGAGATTAGGGAGCAAATGGGACAAGAGAGCACAAAAGGAAGAGAAAGAAGGGGAGGATTATAAGTGTGGAAGTATGGATGATGTAGAGATGGATGGAGTGAGGGTGGTTATGTGGATGGATTTAGAGAAAGAAGAAGAGAAGTTGATGGGAAGATGGATGGGTGGATGCGGGTTTGGACTAGTTGATGGAGAGAAGAATAAAGAGATAAAAAGACAGAAAAGAAGATAGAAGGTAGGTGCCAAAAAGGAAGGATGGATGGATGAATGGATTGATAGAGGAAGAGAGGATGGAGACAGAAGGATGGATGACTAAAAAGGATGGATGGATTCAAAATGACACCAAGAAGAATGTAAGGAAGAAACGAAAAAAAGAGGGAAATGACTGCAGCATGGAGAGACAAAGAGAAAGAAGTATAAACTACTGAATAAAGGATGGCAAGAAGAAAGTAATTCAAGAATTTTCACAGGGAGAAAAATCTGTCAAATGACTTCAGGGCTAACTTGCTCAGTGCCATGTGGTATATGGCTGAAAGTGGGGCCTGAATTATTTTTGTAGTTACTACCTTACAGAGAAATTTGCAATAGATACATGCTGACCTAATATACAAAATGCTGTTGGAATCTGGCAGCACAGCAAAGATTCCAACCCTCTAGCTTAAAGTGAAGTGTAACATGATATGTAAAAGCTAGACAACTCTTTTACTAGGAACTGCATTGTGTTTGTGTTTCGCTTGCAGATGTGTACTTGTGTTCACAACCAATGAGCTATTGTGAATGGTGCAAATTGTTTATATTCAGTAGCCTTCATTTGCCACTGTATCATTACTGAATTACAGGGCTCATATATGGGATTTTGGTGTAGGGCAGTGCAGCACAGCACTACGCTGTGCTGCCCCACACCAAAGGGAAAGGGCAGGAATGCACCGTATTTATGCAATATGGCGCATCCCGGTCCTTTCTCCCTGCGCTGGCATTATTTCGGCAGCCTATCGCCAAAGTAGGCACCCTTAGACCATGTTGAAAGTGTGCCTCTGTTGCATACAGGATTGTTTTTGTGCAGGAAGGGACACATCCCTGAACAAAACCAATCCTAAAAGGCTTTTTCTCCTTTCTATGTTTGCTGCAGAATGCAGCACTGATAGAAAGAGGAACAAAACTAGAAGAAATCAACATATTTCTCTTTGTTACGCCTCACCTCAGGAGGTGCATAGCATCAAATCCCATGGGTGTTGCATGGGAAAACCCACCGTGACGCCATGGAACACCTCCCGGACGCAGAGTAAGGTGATGCAGTGATTCTCACTGCGCCGCCTTCCTCGTGATTTTTTAGGCCACTCAAAGCCAAAGCTGCTTTATTAGAGCCCTGTGTCCCGCATTTGCCACTTTACGTGCTGCAAAAGTGACGCAAGGCTCTCATAAACAACCCCTACGCTTTTTACTATATTTTGTTATTTATATTCTTTCAACGGCACCTATATGGGTATATATTATGAGACACTTTAAAAGTGCCGTGTCTGTAAAAAAGTAAAGTCACAACCCTGGCTGGACAGTGAACTTTTTATTGCAACTGTGATGTCTGTGTTGTGCTGGACCCTGAACTCCACACCAGCTTCATTCATTAAACTAATCTGGCGAGCTGTGGAGGACTGAAGTCCAACTTTCCGCGCAGAGTGCGGGTCAGTGGGGAGCGAGTGTACTCTCACCTTTGATAGTACTTGCAGGCCGTGTCACTGCATAGATGGGTGGAAAAGACCCACATTTATAAACATTTTGAATAATATTAAAAATCTGTTTTTAAGTAATATCACACTGACCGCTGACACGCTCTACACATTTTTTACAAAATGGGCAACGTAAAATGTTTTTTTTTATTGCCATTTCAGATATAAATGCAAATTTTATACAACTGTTTTACTGCATGCGACTTGTCTAATTTTCAAGAACCCTGCCAGTCTTACCTAATTACAATTTGTGTATAAAAAAGTCTCCTCGTCGCAAGTGCTTCTGTTTCTGTTTGAACTTTGAGCAGTCTGTGTGAGTGCACGTTTCTGTCCCACAAGTCTCTCATTGTGCCCCCCCCCCCCCCCCCCCCTTTATAGTCACTCTAGTTTAGCTTGCGCTGACTCAGCGGGCTCTGTCGCAGTGTCAGAGATTTACCACTAATAGTGCCTCAAAGGCAGGGACATGTTTCACTCGAATTGATTAAAAGTCAATGTTTAATCTGACCTTCTGGCCACATTATTTAGTTATGGACTCTGCTGCAATTCCAGCCATGCAGAAAGAACGTTTGTAAAAAACACACACGTGCTATCAACGCCTGGGAGCTGTCTGGCAGCTACATTGTTCCTATTTTAGAGTCCTTTTCCCCCTACCATAACACACGTTTTTACGAGTATTTTTAACTGGCAGCTCGATGCGCTGGGTCAATTTGGAATACATTTCCGATGCAGAATAATTGGCTTGGTAGGTAGATATTCAGGAATCCAGGGGACGATGCAAATTGTATGAAATGCTTTTGAAAATGTATTGCTTTTTGCCGCTTTTTGTTCAAACATTGTTTTATCATTCCCCTGTGCCCTGCAGCTCTGTTTGAATTATTCTTTGCCCGGGGTATATCTAATGATGCCGAAGCTCAGACAGAAACAGAGAGTAACAAGAGGAAGCTGTCTTGAATACATTCTGAAGGGTAAAACACCTTTAAAGCGAGCCTCTACGTTGTGTATAAAACTCCGCTGTGCTTGCGTGATTCTTTCTTGTGTTTTCAGTTTGCTCCTGGCTGTCGTGCGAGTTGTGGAACGTTCTGGGGGAACAGGCGAGCTAAAGTCTAATTAGTGGAACTATAGATATTCTCTCCGTTTTGCTTTCAATATTGTAGGAAGTTGGGTTTCTGGTTGAAGGGGGTGAAAGAAACCCTACTCAAGCAGAAGCCACAATTTCTGTCAGGATGAATCACAAGCAGAACCCAAATCAACCTGTGCTTGTATTTCTTCCTTGAGTAATTTTACATCTTGTACATTTGCAATTTTTTTCTGTTTATATCTCTTACATACCTCTTGTAATCCAAAGTCCTTATGTAAAGCAACTGGTTCTTTTCTAAAGCACTCTGACACCTTTGGGTAATGTTCGCGCTATATAAAATTGCATTGAATAAATAAATATAAATAAATAACCCTCTGGTAACTTGTCACGAAAGCATTTAGGCTTATACTAGAGGAAATATGTGAAGACTGTATCTAATAAAGTTAAAGCACAACACAAGAAAAATCCCACATCACTTTAGAAAAATAGGGTAACATGTTATGAATTAGTTAACACCAAAATGATAAAAATGCAATCAGAAGAACCGGAGATATGAAGTTTTAAAGATTTAATTGAAAACAGTGCTTAGAAGCATAAATTGCCGTCTGTGGTTATCTAGCTGCTCCAGACAGGAACAAAGTTCAGGTTGACTGTGTTGAAGAGGTTGACTGTGTTGGAGAGCAGGCCGGATACAGTGACCAAGTTAGGCTTGCTGTGCAAAGTACCTTAATTTCTGGTTTGTTGGACTTTGCGAGATACCACATCCAGGTTGTGCAGCACAGCAGCAGTTCTAGGGAAGCTGCAGGGCTGAAAAGTGGAGTCGTGCAACATCGTTGAGGCTGCCGTCGATGAGAAGATTGCGCAACGAAGACCTGCGTTGAGGATGTGTCACAAAGTGGTGGCTCTGTAGATGCTGTGGGGCTGCGGTGAGGAGTCCTGCTTCATCGTTGATGATGCCGTTGATGAAGGGCTTGTGATAAGAAGACTTGCTTTGAGGATGCATCCTGCAGAGGTGGCTGTGATGCGATTTCCTGCATTCGGGATGCAGCGGTTCGGATGCGGCTATGAGACGGTGCATTGCACCATTCTGCTCACAGGACCACAGGTGGGCTGGCAGAGAACCTTCAGGCTCACTTCCAAGGGTCCGGGACCAGGTTGGCACCACTTGGGGGTGGCCTATACACACAGTAGACTTAGTCCAGGTGCTGTTTTTAAGCTGGTTGGAGCTTTTTCCGTCCCTCAGGCTCTAATAAGAGAGCCAGTCAACTAGTCCTTGGAGTCACTATGGTGGCACTCAGTTTAAGATGCAGGTTCAGGCCTTCTCACTCAGGCAGCAGAGCAGCAGAGTAGCAGTCCTTCTTGCAGAGCAGCACAGCAGTCCTTCTGAGTCTTCCTCAAGTCCAGAGATATACTAAAGAGTTCAGCCTGAGGGCCCAATATTTATACCTGATGCCCACTTTGAAGCAGGAGAAGGCTCTGGATGTTCTCACCCCCAGAGGCGTCTAGAATTGTCTGCCTCCCAGCTCTGACCTCACCTTGTCTGGGGGCACAAAAGACTACTCAAACCCTTAGAGTGCTCAGGCAGAGCATTTGTGATGTACATGTATGGTAGGTGACAGCCCCCCCTCATCAAATCAGAGATATCCCATGCTGCCCAACACCTATACCCCCTTCATCTCACTGTCTGGGAACAATACACAAAGACCAACTGCCAGCTACTCCTAGTCATATGACCCAGGATACACGCTGCAGGCTCCAAATGCTTAGGACAAGGAAATGCTAACTTTCTAAAAGTGGCATTTTTAGAATTGCGACTTAAAGTCTGACTTTACCATTAAAGAGTGATTTAAATTACAATTTATTAGACACCAAACTAGACATTCCTATTGGCACCCATGAACATTATCACTTATTAAATGTGATAAGGTAACCCAATGTTATCCTATGGGAGAGGTAGGCCTTGCATTAGTGAAAAAATAATTTTGTCACTACTAGGAGTTGTAAAACTTGAAAGTACATGTGAACTTTTTAAATACACTGCACCCTGCTCTAGTATAGGGCCTACCCTAGGAGTGACTTACATGTTTTAAAAAGGAAGGTTTGGGCATGGCAAAATGTTTATTTTGCCAGTTCAGAATGGCAGATTAAACTGCACACACAAGCTGCAATGGCAGGTCTGAGACATGTTGAAAGGCCTCCTTAAGTGGGTGGCACAATAGGAAAGGCAGGTCAACTATTAGCATTTCATTTACATGCCATTGGTACATATATTACCAATTTACTAGGGATTTGCAAGTAAACTAAATGTGCCAATTGGTTGTAAGCCAATGTTACCACATTTAAAGGAGAGAACACAAGCAATTTAGCACTAGTTAGCAGTGGTAAAGTGTGCAGAGTTCTAAGGCCAACAACATAAAGTCAGCAAAAACAGGAGGGCTGCAAGGCAAAATGTTAGGTCAAGTCTACTCATAAAAAGCAAAGATTCCTTTACCAAAGTGTGCAAAACTCTGAGGGTTCGAGCTAAAAGAACCTCATAATCTGGGTACAACAGTGCGGGTATCAACAGATTCTTTATTTTCAGCACATCCGTAGTTACACATGACAAATGTGAGCTCAGCTTATTAATATAGAGGATGAAAAATAGAGGAGCAAAGATACATCCTTGTTGCACCCCTCTAACTAGCTGAAAGGATTCTGACATTTCACCTGTAGGGCCATATCTCACTTTGGCTGTAAGATCCTTATGCAGGGTGGATAAAATGTTTACTAATGCAAGATCCAACAGTATCAGCCATATCAACCATAATTTAGCTCTATCTACAAAGTCAAATGCTGCGGGTAAGTTCATAAAGGCCAGGTGCTATGGACAGTGCATGGCAATGGTATATTTGCCAATAATCAGATGCAAATCTAGGCACTGTCCCACTGTACCCAGTCTTGAATGGAAGCTAAATTGGAAAGGACACAAAACCTTGTTCTGGGTAGCCCAAGCTCTTACTCGGTTAAAGGCTACCCTTCCCATGATCTTGACAGTAATGTCTAGTAAGATGATCGGGTGATAACATTTGGGCAAATTCCTGTCCCCTTTTTCATGATGGAGACTATGGTAGACACCCTCCAAGAGCTTGAGATCACATTGCAAAAAGAATTTTTGAAAGCATTAGTGAGCAAGCGGCCCCAGAGTTCGATGTTACATTTTATTATGTCCTTGGGTACCCCATCCCGCCCAGGAGCCTTTTTACCCGGACTTTGCTTTATAGCTGCTACCACTTCCTGTAACATAAAAATAAAGGGAAGGGCATTCCTCATTTTATCCTGTAGACAAAACTCCAGTCCATTATCCTCTGCGATATGATATATGGTACCAAATTTGGACACAGATGGAACAAGACACATTGCACAATAAGAGAGTATTTCCTGGAATATCCCTAGGTCTAATCTTGCTTACCAGATATCAACAGGCTTTACTGTTGTGTTGCAGATACCAGCTTACCCCAGTCCTTGTTAAACAGAAGTTCCCTCCTCACCTTCAGGATATTTTTGTAGTTCCGTCGTGCCGTCCTAAACTCCTTGGAATCTTTAGGAAGAACTGATAGCGCCTTCCTCAGCTGTCGGTTGGCTGCGGAGCAGTGACTATCAAACCAATGTGGACACTCCAGTTTGTGCCAGCTTGGCTTCAACAAATAATTCCTAATCAACAGCAAAGAACTTCATAGTGAGCCAACAGGAGATCACTGCGCTATTCTCCCATTTAGCCTTGAAGCATCTCCTGACAATTCCTTAGAAGTTGGCCAAGAGTAGATACAGGATCTTTCAACTACCAAACAAGCCTAAGGCCATCATTTGAAAGCTGTGTGATCGCTATGGAGGCAACCAGTACTTTGGCCTTGCTCACAAGAAAGAAAACTTCAACAATTATGGCATTATGATCCCCCCACTCTATTTTCTTTAAATAACACAGAGAGAACCATGATCAGAAAGCCCTAGTTGAGAATATATAATTAATAATCGAAGCTCGTCCCCACCCCCTATAAGAAGGCATTTGGCGTCCATCTCCATTAAACAGGTGAATCAAATCGACAAGATCAAAATCAGAAATGAAATGCCCTAGTTCTTTCCCTCTGGTATCCATCTGCCCTAAAAAGACAGCTTGATTATCACATCCTGTAGCCTCACAAAAGGCAGGTAATTTTAGCCTTAAAATCCCAGCATAGGAGATAAAATGGGTGTAAACTCCAACGCCAAACGTCAAACGTGAAAGAAAGTTGCAAAGCTGCACATAATGAACACAATCAGCGTATACTAAAGCATTATTATAGAAATTAACCAATTAAAAATGAAAACAGAGAAAACGTCCTTAATAAGCAATGCTCGGAAGATAGAACGCTTCGTATTAAGCACCATGATGTCCACTTTGAGTTTCACTTCGACCCAGATAGAGAGTCAGACACTAGCTCTGCCATGCGGAGAAGGAGGAATTGTTGGACAGGAGTAGCAAGCGCACCCAGAGCATGAGATGGGAGTAGTGGCCCAAGATTCCTGCAAATCTAGAAAATAGAGGCTAACAACAAAATCAATCCAACCAAGTTAGTAATCTTGTCCTTGATACCAGCAATATTCCAGCAAGGAAAAGCGATGGTCAGCACCCACCACCTCTAAATTAGAACCTTCCGGTAAGATAATAGACCACCTAAATGAATCATGAGGATGAGATTCACCTGCAGCAGAGCAAAGAAGTGCTAAACAGTCATATGCTGGTATAAGGCCAACCACCAAAGTATCTTTCCCCATTTCATTGTTGTTTAAGAGAGCAGGCCTGGGGGACATTAGGAAGTCAATCCACACCAGATAGAATAAATATCAAAGCGATTTGAGGTTGGTACGTTAGAAATATCGGCGTTACACAGGGGAATGGTGTTAACACTACCGGGCACTTGCGGGACACAAACCTTTGTTGACTGGGGTTGGAAATGGCCCTTTTTGCAGGGTTATCCACAAACTTTTTGCTTCTTTCTCCTTTATTTTTTCTGACCCGTGGTTGTTGGCAATAGGACTCTGGGCACCTTACCTCTGCTGATCAGTGCTAAAGTGCATATGCTCTCTGTATAAATTGTTATATTGATTGGTTATCCATGATTGGTACATTTGTTTCACCTGTTCGCCCCTAGTAAAGTGCACTGAGTGTGCCAGGGCTGGTGATTCAAATGCTACTAGTGGGCCTGCAGCACTGATTGTGCCACCCACAGGAGTAGCTCTAAAATGGTGTCACAGGCCTGCCACCGCAGTGCCTGGGTGCAGTTGCTAACTGCCATGCTGACCTGACCAGTATCCACACTGGCCAGGCCTAACCCTTCCCTTTCTGTACACATTGGACACCCCTATGGAAGGCCCTAGGCACCCCCCTGGGCAGGGTGCAGTGTATGTGAAAGGCAGAGCATGTACTGGTGTAGGTGACATGCTCTGGTAGTGAATTACAGCCATTTTCGTTTTTCACTATTGAAAGGCTATCTTGCCCATAGGCTATAATGGGGAATGCTGAGTATAATGTTTACCTGCATATCTTCCCATAGAAGCAAGATAGAAAATTAAAGTTTAGTATGCCTGAACTCAAAATGATTAAATATATATTTTAGTGAAGTTATTTTTCACATTCTGTGTTTGAAAATACCACTTTTAGAAAGTAGGTATTTTCTTGTCTAACCATTCAAACCTGCCTCTGCTAGGTTGTGTATTTTTTGTCTGGAGTTTGAGTAACAGGTCTGGGGAATTCCAGGGGGCTGGGGAATTCCCGGAGACAGGGTGAGTCAGCACAGGGCTGAATAGAGAGATCTCCATGTAGATGGGTGGGAGGAGTTGCACCTGGGACCTGAATAGGACAGTGCCTGCCCCCCACAGTGCTGGCTCCAACCCCTGTGGTGCGTCTGATGTCTCTGCCCTTCACTGTGAAAGGAGAGAAGGAATGATGTCAACAAAGTGCTCCAGGGCTGTGCTTCCCCTCCACAATGCTGGCTCCACCTCCTGTGGGGTGTCGGATGTTTCTGCCCTGCACTGTGAAAGGAAAGAAGGAGTCATGTAAACAGAGTGCTCCAGAACTGGTTTGGACTGGGCAAAGGCCCCTCTGCCCTCAGAGGACAAAGGATTTGGGGGTATAAATATTGGGACCCTGATCCCAAGAAATTAGATCATCCTGGTATCAAGAAGGAACCTCTGCCAAGGAGATAGCTGGACGACTGAAGAGGAAGGACTGTCCTGCTGTGTGTTTGTGGGCTGACCTGCAGTTGCTTTGCTGCCAAGGAGAGGGGAAGGACTTTGCTGTTGCTGTGTCCCCTTGCTTGAAGAGATCTCCAAGGGCCTGAGAAGAGCTGGCCTCCTGTTAAAAAGTCCCAGGAACAAAAGGACGTCATCCCCAGCTTCCCCCTGAACTCTGCTAAGTGAGTTCTGCCCTTCCTAGAGTGCTCGATCCAATTGTGGGGCCTCTGGAAGTTGTGCCTGCTGTTGGGAAGCTGACCAAGAAGAAAGAAGCAAAGGATCTACACTTTTTCCGTTGCAAATTTTTATTGCTGCGAACATCGTCGCAGAGCCTGCCGCCGCTGAGTAAGATCATCACTGGTGAAATCGTCGCCCCGCTCGTTAGCCGGCCGAATTTTACTGCTGCGAACATCGTCGCAGAGCCAGCTAAGATCCCCACTCCGCTCGTTAGCGGGCAGAATTTTATCGCTGCAAACATCGTCGCAGAGCCTGCCGCCGCTGGGTGAGATCGTCGCTGAGCCAGCCAAGATCATCGCACCACTCGTTAGCGGGCAGAATTTTATCGATGCGAACATCGTCGCAGAGCCAGCCAAAATCATTGCACCGCTCGTTAGCGGGCAGAATTTTATCGCTGCGAATATCGTCGCAGAGCCAACCCAGATCATCGCTGGTGAAATCGTCGCCCCGCTCGTTAGCTCTCCTCGCATCGTGCCTTTGCGAGTAAATTTCTACGCCTTGGAATCCATATAAGTATCGCCTCACTCCCCATACAGACCGGATACGTCGCACACGTCCGCTGCGTGCAGCGGGGTTGTCGCATCACCTCCCCAGGGTCTCAGGACTGACAGTGTTGCTTGTTTTTCGACACCTGAGCGCCGCTAAGAACTTTTATCGCATCACCAGGTACTGTTGGCTAAAATTGATGCTAAGGTGAATGATTTTGTCGCTAAACTAAGAACTCTTTTTGAAACCATATTCTTGAACTGTGTATGTTGGATTTTTGTCGTTTTGGTCTTGTGTAGTTTATATAAAAGTACTTTTTTTATCTTCACTGGTGTGGAGTCCATTTGTGTTGTTTTCACTGTGTTACTGTGAGTGTTGGTACAAATACTTTACACATTGCCTTTGATAAGCCTGTCTGCTCGTGCCAAGCGACCTAGGGGGTGAGCAGGGGTTATCTAAAGAGTGTATCCCCCTTGCCCTGACTAGAAGCAAGGGTCACTATTTGGACAGTGGTACCTATCTCTGCCAACTAGAGACCCCCAGATCTAACAACTGGCATATGGTGTCCAGCAGGAATTGAAGAGAGGGTTTATCGAGATAGCCTAGGGGTAGTAAAGCAATATTGCTCCTGGCTTTCGTTTTATTCAGTCACCCAAAAAGCTAACTTTGCATCAATAGTGGGAATATAAAAGGAATGATAATACAGTCACAAAGCCTATCCAATTGCCCAGGTCCAATCCAACCAACCCTGCATGTCAGCAAAATGATACTTTCAAAAGAAAAAGAAAAGTCCCTATACAGCACAAACCAGTCCAAAGATTTATTGAAAAGTTCATCATACGCTCCCTCTGATTCTTACCCAAGGAACGGACTTCGCTTAGAATCGCCACATAAGGACATGAAGTTGGAGGAAGGTAAAAGAATGGCAGGCTAGAATTTGAAGAGGATCCACTGTCCACAATTCCCCTTAAGTGAAAACTTTCAGGTGGATTTAACCCCTGAAAGAAATGTGCAATTTCACTTGTCGGAGACAGGGGAGGCATCCCAACGGGATTCCGCTCAGAGGCCTCGGTAGCAGAATTGGACTGAGTACTGTTCAGGGAAGCCTCTGGATAACACTGACCTAGAATCATTTGTGGAATTAACTTGCCTGTTATCTGAAACCTGATTTTCCTTGGGGGTCAAATCTGAGGGTGATATAGATGAAACCAACAGCTGCCTAATGTCAGTCCCCTCATGCTCAATTGCATTCAAGCAATCGATAGGAGGGAAAAACTTAGCTTGAAGGAGTTCCTTGACTTTAGTAATGAATTCCTTCATTAATTGCGATATCCAAAGAGGTTTAAAGGCAGGTGTGCTCTCCATTTCCTCCATTGACAATGGGTGTAATTGTGCCTCTCGCAGGGGCCAAAGAGAAGAACAAGTTTGCCTAGCAGCCTCCGTGGATTTATAACAGGCCTGGGACACTTAACGTGTCACTGAGGGCTTTCAAAGCCGATAGGAGAAGTGTCAGACAAATGCCTGGTACTCACAGGAGGAGAAACAATGGGTAAGGGCACTATTAAATCAGTAGACATAATGTCTACATTGACTACTGGGTCACCCCAGCATTGAGGGAAAGTTTCCTTTCTGTTAATGCAATTTCGGTACTAATAACCCCCATGGCCCTCTCCAACATTCTATTGCTTGCGGTACCTTTAACGGCAAGGGGACCACCTACGGCTTTTTATTTACCCATTCACCAATGAGCAGTCAGTCACAATATAAATAAGAAAAAATGGAAAATACTGCCAAACAAAAAAATAGAGGCATGGTCCAGCCCAGCCTCCTCCAGCATCTGGCGGGCACGGATTGGTCTGCCGTTGGCCAGGCTTTGCCTGGGCATGTCCAGCATAGCGAGGCTGCAGTGGCACTATATAGTGCTTGTGGGAGGGTGCTCCGGAACTCCTCCCTTTCTTGCAACAGTGTGCAATGGGACAGGTAGTCCCCCAATGCTGCCTAAAAAAAGTTGGGGTCACAGATCAGCGTGGTTGAGGTGGTGCTATATAGCACTTGTGGGAGGATGCTCTGACACTCTGCGCATTCCTGGAACAGTGTGCGATGGGACACGTAGTCCACAAATCCAACCACAAACTATTTCGGCACCCAGATCGGTGGGACTGCAGTGGCGCTAAATAGCACTTGTGTGAGGATGCTCCATCACTCCTCCACTTCCTGGAACAGTGTGCGATAGGACATGTAGTTCCCAGATGGTGACACAAACAATTTTGGTCCCCCTGAATTAATTTAATAGCATCACAGTTATTCAGTACTGGGGCATCACCTCAAATTGGTGCTGCACGCTCCTGTGCTTTACCATCACTTTTAGCCTCAAGTCAGACTGTCAGACATAGCAGAGTGCTTAACTAGTCATGATGCCGGCAATAGAAGGATCAAAGAGAGTTAGATTGGTACGATAATAAGTCTTTGTTTTTAACTTAGTGAATTTCATTAGACTGTGCCACTAAGTGTCATATTTGGGTCTACAGTGCCTGTTCCTCAGAAAACAAACCTATTTTGAAATCATTAAGGGTCTGATTACGAGTTCTGCACTCCATTGGACTGCCAAACCCATGGTGGAAGTGTGGTGGTGGTCGGAGACCACTGCACAATTGGTCAGACCGCCGTATTACAAGCACTGCGGTCATACCATTTTGGGACAGCCACAACTGCCATGGAACCGAGTTCCCTGGCAGTGGCACAGCGGTCTGGGCAGCAATATGCTTGGTGGTATCGCTGCAGCACCGCTAAGCATATTCTGAGTTTTCCCACCGCCAGCCTCTTCATGGTGGTGACCCCATCGTGAAAAGGTTGGTTTCAGGAAACAAAGGGGACCCTACAGGGCCCCCTGTTGCACCTGTATACTGGAATGCATGCAGGGGGGCACAAGGTGTGCCCCCGTGTACATGCAAGCCCAGTTCCTGCACAGCATGGACTAAACAGTGCATGCCATGCAGGAACTTGCTTTGGCGTTCCCATTGCGATACCTTTTTCAAAGGCACCACCATGGGAACGCCAGAAGACCACACGCCAGACCAGGAGAAAACTCATAACCTGGCGGGAGTCCAGCGGTCGACTTTGGCAGTGCGGGAACGGGGCAGTGGTGTACCACCCCGCTCCCGCACCGCCAAAGTCGTAATTAGCCCCTAAGTCACTTAGACCCAGCCTCTAGCAGTTCTAAGAGTTCCTTTTGTTTTCCAGCATTTCATGTTAAGCTACATTAAATTTCATGTCTATAACGTTGCCAAATGCAGTCTGTTGTCACGGATGCTATTATATGGCATGGAAAACAAGTGAAAATGTGCACAACTTGCAAAATTACATTTGCAATGGGCTCCTAACTTTTTACTTTACAGTGTCACCCAGAAGCCATGCTGCGGTCAACACTGCATTACACAATCATTCACAATTGCACTTCCATGGACTAGCATTTAGATTGGCTCTTCTTTACATTGCCATCGACATGCTACAGCTCATTCGACAAGCAGATAGAAGAACTCAGCTTTGCACTGCTTTCCCAAAAACTGCAATCATGGTGACAAGCAAGAAGAGCTGTGCCTAACATTGGTGCCTGAAAAGCACACTGCAATTGACTAGCATTTAAGATTGTTTGCTTTTCACTGGCATCCACAAACCACTGGTAGTGGACTAGCACACAGAGGGGCATATTTACAAGGGCTTTATCCCCGCTTTTTCGGCTTTTAAAGCCAAAAAAGCAGAGATAAAACTATCGCCCTATTAACAAGAGGGTGCTAACATGCATTAGCGCATGTTAGCACCCTTTTACCCAACGCCTCCCTTTGCATCTCTAATGAGATGCAAAGTGGGCGTCACTGGGCAGGACAACCTTGTAAATATCGCTGATGTGCACATCGCAATATTTACAAGGCTGCCCCAGCATTTTAGCACACGTTAGTTTTTGGAGATAACCGCTGTTTTATCCAAAATCTAACGTCTGCTAAAATGCAGACTTACCTATCCCTAACATTGGGGTGGATTATGCTGATACGACCCTGTGGGTCGTATCAGCAAGGTTATCACCGTTTTGCAGGGAACATCGCTGGAAAACCAGCGATGTTCCCTGCAAAACGGCGATAACCTCGCTATCTCTGGAATTTTTATCGCCCTGGAGAAACGCGTTGTTAATAACGCGCTACCAGGGCGATAAATTCCAGAGATAGCCTGCGATAACAAAATTATCGCTAAGCACGGCCAGCAATAATTATCGCTGGCCGTTGATAATATGCCCCAGAGTTCTTCTGCTTTACACTGCCACCCACAAACCACATGGCTGTGGACTTCCTTGTAGACCTGCTTTTTATTCACATCCACAATTCTGTGTTATACCTCTACTTTAAAATCATGCACACATGACCATTAGACAACACTGACCTGACTATTCTTTGCAATCTGGCATCAAAAATACACCATAAGGCTTTGACTCAGATTTGTCTTTGCTACAAGGGCATTGCATACTCTAATGGGTCATCATTCTTATAGTGCTCAAAACCTTGCCATTTTAGGACTCTCCCCATTAGATGATTACTTTTCTGACTTTGATAACAAATTTTCCAAATGGAATATAATTCCAAGAGTCCTTGAACAAGATTAAGATCACCTCAGAACACCATAACATTGATGCAATCACAATATCCTTACCATATATTCCTTGAAATATTGTTATCATCAATTGTATTAACTTTTAATTGAACTTCTCTCTTTAGACACTGTGGGCATTTGCAAAATTCCACTTTTGTTTCACACAGTGGACTTTGGGCGCACTTCCAACCTCCTTGCAAACTTTGGCTATTGGACAGTCTTGCATCATCCTTACAACTCACATACTTCTTGCACGCTGTGTGCTTTTAGCAGACTTTGACCTTCCTTAAATACTGTGGCATTTGCGCAGCTTTCCATCTCCCTCACTCACTGGGCTTTCAGCAGTATTCCATGTTTCTTGCACTCTCCGTGCTTGGGCAGTCTTCCAACCTCCACTCACACTGTGGGCATTTGGTCAGCTTCCACTTTCCGAACACCGAGGGCTTTGGGCAATCTACCAACAATCAATCGATCAAGCAGCATTTGCAAAGTGTCTGTCAAAGAGCCAGGTCATGAGTCTCTTTCTGAAGTTTGCCAGCAAGGAGGCTGTATGGAGCTGGAGCGAAAGGTCATTTCAGGTCTTGGAAGTGATGTAGGAGAAGGAGCGGCCACTGCTGCGATGAATGTGAGGTGTGTGTGTGTGCGAGGGTGAGTAAAGAGGAGCAGGTGTCTAGAGGGTTGGTGGAAGTTCAGCCAATGGTTGTTGTAGGGAGATCCTAGGTCTCTGCTGGATGGGGAGCCAGTGGAGGTCTCTCAGGTGGGGGCAATGTGGGTTTATTTGGGGAGGTCTAGGATGAGTCTGGCTGGAGAGTCCTGTATGGTATGGAGTTTTCGGAGAAGCTAGGTGGAGATGCCAGCATAAAGGGAGTTGTGGTAGTCAAGGCAGATGGTGATGAGAGCCTAAGTGATGCCCTTTCTGCTGTTGGTTGGGATACATCTGAAGATTCTGAGGAGTATGCAACGTGTGTGGAAGCAGGAGGAGGTGACCGCATTGACTTGTCATTTCATAGTCAGTGGGATGTCGAGGATGCTGTTGAGGTTGCGTGCATGGTCGGTCTGTGTGGGTGTTCATCTGAGTTTTGCAGGTCACCAGCTGTGATCCCATGCATAGGTGTCGGACTGGCCTATAGGGCAATCAGGCAGACAGTCTGATAGGTCAGTGTGTGATGGCAGGTTTTTTTGTCGGTTTGTGGGCCTGTTCTATGGTCTTGAGGGCTGGTGTTTCCTGTTGATTTACCTGATATTACCACAAACATTGCCTGAAGCAAGCTCAAATCCATGCAGTCCCCTATCCCTTGCCAAACTATTCTACAGCATGCATTTGCAGGTTCATAAACTGCAGCAATATGCAAATTAGGGACTCTTCTTTTGCTTTTAGATTCACTAATGGGTGCCACTTGAATTTTGTTACCAGGGCTTATTTCCTGACCCAATTCGACCCTGCCTACCAATTCTGTCACTATGTGAGGGTGTAGGCAGTGTTCCAATCTTCTCATACAATGTGAGCTTGGGACATTCTTCCCACATCCTCACACACTCTGGGCTTTAGGTGATCTGTACAATAGGCCACACACAAAAGGTCAACGTAGGTGCAGTAGGTACCTACATCATCTGGTGTGTGAACACAGCTCAATGTAGATTGACACTATACAAAGAGGTGAAGACTTTCAAAAGGTAATGCTATGGAATTAACTAAGTGACACTGTGGAAAATGCGCCACGTGTTGGGAAAGGAGCTATCATTACAACTATTCATATAATGTGTGTTTTAGGCTAATTACACCCATTTGGGTGGTGTGGGTAGTCATACCATCTCGCTGGGCATATTAAATCCATTCTTAAATGGGCTACTTTGATTAATGCAAACCATCCCACCTTATGTTGTTGTATGTTCAGGTTACTACTACAGTTTAAAAAACATTTCTGATCAAAATGTTAAAGCTGCTCAATATAAATAAATTAATAACATAACATTTGGACTTTATGTATTTGTTGCACTCATATGTACAATGTGGGCTTTAAGTAGCCTTCAGATCAGTATACAGTGTGGCTTCAGTATGAGCTTTGGGAAAACTGTTCATCTCATTACGAAGGTTTGGGTTTTTGTACTACTTCCTCCCTCTGTTTAGTGTGAGCTTTGTGTGCTCTTTAAACATCAACCTACAGAGCAGGTTTGGTCAATGTTCACACTTATTCCCATATCCTATGCTTTGGACTGTCTTTGGGTTGTTAGACGGGCCTGACTATACTGTACTGGCACCTCTACTATATCTATAGTTGGGGCCCCTGTCACACAATAACAAAGCTCAATAATCATTTATTGAGTTGTTTTTTAAGTTCTTTTTATAACTCACCGCTTCACTATGGTCCAGGATATGCATGCAGCCTGCAAATACCTGACAGTTCCCTTATTTAATACACTAGGGGGATGATTTGCAAACATTTTGCTCTGGATTTGCATCACACACCCATTTTGTTTTAGTAATTAACTTTTTAGTGCAAAACGTGTTTTGTGCTGGAAGGTAAACTGAAAGTAACGCAAAACAGTGCTAAATGCTGCTTTGCATTACCCTGCTTTAAAGGGGCGTTTCATGGGTTTCACATTGGCAATCCCATGCATCCACCCATGATTTTTGACCCAAAACACTATCTACTAACAATTCTAAACATGGGTTTGTGCCAAAAATTAACACCATTTGAAAGCAGGTGTTAAAAGAGGAAAATGTTTTCATCTCTCCTTTCTTTTCCAAATTTGCATGGGTGTTGCACTTTACAGCACACATACCAAGATAGAAATGTTTTAAAACGTGTATAGGCATAGTATTTTGCACAGGAAGTGAACCGTTCAGTACAAAACCTATGCTAGATTCACACACACATGCTTGTGTTATGGCACAAAGGTATGTGCTTAGCGCTCGGCAGCAAAATTCTGTTTGGGTGCTAAGGAGAGGGGAGGATAGTGCCTCTGTAAGTGTGGAGCTCTCCTTCTCTCTCCCTGTCACGCAGCACAGCATTTCTGGCTGCTGAAATGCATTGCCAAACACTTTTGTAAATCTGGGCTTAAATGTTCCCTGTGCTTTTAGTGTTCAGGGAAACTTAAGGTTTACAGACTTGGAAGCCTGCAAATCCGGGTGCCTCTTTTACAAGTTTTTGGCATGGGGCCGCCCTGCAAGTCACTTTGCTGCACTGCCCTGCATCAAAAGTATTCATGATAAACAGTGCATTCATGTCCTTTCCCACTGTGCTGACAGCGTTTGTGCTGCATTGCACCAACGCAGGCACACTTGCACCATGGTGCAAGGGTGTCTGTGTTGTGAGAATGATTCTTTCTGTGCAGGAAGGAACACCTTCCTGAACAACAACAATCAATGGAGGCCTTTTCCTCCTCTGTGTGTGTTCTGCACAATGCAGCACACTTAGAAAGAAGAAAAAACAAGGAGAAATAAAGTTGTTTCTGCTTGTTATGCCTCCGCTGGGGAGTCGTAGGCTTTTAACACATTCCCAGGTTTACAAGTCCTTGTAAATCCGGGAATGCATTACAATCCATGGGTGTTGCATGGGAACACCCACTGCAATGTTGGTGGAACGCCCCTTTGATGCCGAGTAAGGCAATGCAGCGGCTTGCACTGCTTTGCTTTGCTAAATATCTACAAAGCCATGAAAAGCCACACAAAGTTGCTTAGTGTGACCTTGTAGATATGCACACTGCACTGCTGGTGACACACCAGTGGCACAATGGGCTTATAAATAAACCCCTTGGTGTCCACACCTCTCCTGACTGCCCCATTAGAAAGCTGCATTTTTGAAACAGTCAAAATAAATTTTTACTCTTTAGCCAGATTGTTGCATCTCATAATCAAGTCAATCGCTTTATACTGTATTGACACTTGGGGCCATGGACCATCTACAAGATGTGCTTGACTAAACCATGGTAAATTCTGGTTGCTTGAGAGCAACTCAAAGATGCTCCAGGCACCTCCAAATATCACAAATTAAATTTGCTTGTGAGCAACACAAATATTTTGAAATGGCAAACGATGGCAAGTTTGAATCTGAAATGCTAGTGGCAGCTTGCATTTTCTCTACTTGTGAAACAAGTGTTTCCAAATTTTCTGACTGAAAATTTGAAGCTTGAGAGTTTATTTCCAAGTACCATTCAGGGTTACATAAATGGCTCTCTTTATAAGTGTTTAACTGTTCCGCTAAGAAGTCAGTTTTGGATGTGAGTAAATTTCATTTCATACCTTAATCCGTGCCTGTATAGCATGAAAAAAGCTTAATTAGTTGTTATGCTAATGTAGTGAAATTAGTAAAGTGCAAAGCTATCACGGAATAGACTCTCGTTGTGAAGTAGGCACAATGGCATATATCGGGGAGAATGGGGCAATAGGTCAGTGGAGTCTAGCAAAGGTAAGTACTAATAGCCTTTAAATGCTTGTTTATGATAGACAGCTGACTAGATAAGAAGCAAAATCTAAGAAAATGTGTGTGATGATACAGCAAACGGACGAAAGCAGACACTTAGGGCCTTATTATGAGTATGGAGGTCCCCGTATTCCTAACAACACCGCCGACACCACCAGGATCTTGGATCCCAACGGTGCCATGAATGCGGCTGTGAAGAGTGGCGGTGCAGAGGCAGGCACCGGCATCTGGATTACAACTTACCTTGTCCATAGCCTTTTCATGTTGGGACCCAGCTAAGAAAAGGATTGTGGATTGGAAGGAAGGGGACCCAGAGAGGGCCCTAGACAATTTTGTCCAAGGGGGTAGTGCATGGAAGCACACTCTGTGCCTCCCTCTCCATGCACTTTCGTGAGTGCGCTGTGTGCCATGCAAGTTATGATGCATGGCACACAG
This sequence comes from Triturus cristatus, assembly GCF_964204655.1. Taxonomy (NCBI): domain Eukaryota; kingdom Metazoa; phylum Chordata; class Amphibia; order Caudata; family Salamandridae; genus Triturus; species Triturus cristatus. Next base: position 254,811,645 of record NC_140593.1, on the reverse strand, counting down.
TGCACTGATGTCCAGAAGGAGCTGCACTATGTTGGCATCTGCTGCGCCCTTCTCAATGGTTGAGCCATGCATGCTGCCTTGAGACTGAAAACTTTGGACAGCCGGCCCGGCGGTTCACTCGTAATACTGCGGTATGAACACCACAGGATTTGCGGTGTTCTCCCAACCGCAGCATCGGCGGTCCGGCGGACAAACTGCCAATGTCATAATCAGGCCCTTGGAGTGTGACAGAACATTGCATTCACCACAAAATTCACATTTACCCTGCCCGATTTAGAGATAAAACAATAACTGGGTTTCCACTTGTGAAGCCTGAGGTGGCACAGCCAACAGAAACCTTTGACCTAGTAATACATCCACCACAGGACTGAAGGCGTATAGTGGCATTCACCTCCACCCTATTGAGGGCAAGATCCCATCTTCCTTTTTCCTTCCATGGATGCCAGCAAAAATATGGGTAAGAAAATCGTGCAGTGGCTCTCACATGCAGAGGGCATCGCCCCTGTGTATTATAGCGATTGTAATTTTGTGCTGCATGAACAAACCCTTCCTTTTGGAGTTCTTTTCTGACGAACAAAATACGTTGATGAACAGGTGCCATAGTCATGGAGCTCACTCAGAAAAGCATCAGTACCTTCAATGAAGCTGCAACGGTGGCACCATTGAAGGCACTATGAATCAGAGTCTAAATATCTTTGGGCGCTGCCATTTTCAAAATATTTTAAATACATTGTCCATTTATTTTTCCTTTCGAATAAAATTTCAGAATCAAAAATATTGGTTTTAATCAAATTCTTCTTATTGTATTGCCACTTAGAATATGCGTCTAGAGACTACCCAGAAATAAACCCAGCTTGGATAATGCAAGCACCGATGGCCTCCTATGGCACTTTCCTAACCCAGTCTCAGTGTTTTTTTTCAAATCGACCTACATACCTTGAAACACATTCTTATGATCCGTAGGTTTCAATCCTAAAAACATCAGAAAATTACGTACCAAATTTAATGTAAGCATGCACGTCCAGACTTCACTAGGCATATAAATTCCTTACAGTGCTGAATTTGTGAAAGAAAGAGTGCCTGAAATCTCTGCTCAGAAATTCATGGCCGTTGGTGTGCCGAATACCAAGGCTGCATCGGCTTCAATCCGCCTGACTCTTTAATTTACATCCATACACTCCCTGCGCCTTTATCTCACTGTTGTACATTCCCGACTTCTCCCTTTGGGACGGTTTTGCCATCTTTCTCATCCCCCATCTTTCTGATATGTGTGTTTTTCCTACTCTTGCTCTCGGTAAACATCTGACATGGAAAAATAAGTGAGGGTCCCCAAACATAAGTTCTAGTAGCTCCTAACAGCAAACATCAGCTCAAATTAAGCACTGGTTCCCTAGACACTACCATCTGCGAGGAAGAGCTTTCCAGAATGCACAATTCCACAGAGTAACACAATATCCAGGCACTTCCCTTGCGTGTACAGGACAGGGTTGCCTTTCCTTTAATATTATCAAAAAAAGATACATTGTCAATTTAGGAACTACTTACATAAATACGGGCCAAAAAGTGAAATCGGTCCTTTCATTGGCGCTATTGAGTATGTAGGTAATGATTAGGCCTGGGCTAAAATTCCGTTCCGCTCCCGGAAATTGCGATAATTTGACATTTTCGCATTCCGCGGAGAGCACGAAAATGTCAAAATTTCCGCAATACGCATTTTACCGGAACTTTTTTGCTTACTCGCGCTGTAAAATAATACATTCTCGCGTGCGCGCGATCGCCTTACCTGAATCCCCGCGTTCGCCGACAAGTTTTCCCGATCCGGTCACGTTCTCCATGAGATGTTGGATTGTTGGTAGCCATTTGCGCTGTCTCGCGACAGTTCGCGCCCGCAGTAACGTCATTCGTCGCGCGATCATGTCTTTCTTCTCGCGATCATGCACCGCGAGACAAGTGAAAACAAGATGACCGTGCCCGCGAGCAACCGCATGGGTAAGTTGCCGAGCCGCGACTGCGCAGAAAATACCGCGAACGGGCGGGAAATAAACTTCCGCATCTTTGCGATATTTCCGCGTGTTTGCGGAGATTTTTAACATTTTCGCGATAATTTGCGAAAGAGAATTTTGCAAATTCCGCCCACCTCTAGTAATGATTCTGCAGAGGCCTCCCAAGAAAACTAATTTTTAATCTTCAAAGAGTACAAAAACAAGCTACCAAGATGTGCCTGAACATCGGAAAGTTTGACCATTGACCATACTAAATGGGCAGCAGAAAACATTTCCCTGCGTCCCAGTTACTGTTATGAATGGTGATACTGCAGAAAACCGGGCAAAACTTCACAGCCACACAATAGAATAACAGGCTGACCATTCCTCCTCCTCCTGCTAGACTCTAATGACACACTGGGCCCTATTTACAAAGATACCTTTGTTGAGCCTGCCTGGAATTCTCAAAGTGATCTCAGCAGGAGTCAGCCCATTTATCTGTGTAGAGATCTCTGGCACCAGGGCTAAGTTTTCGGTTCTGTAATTCCCACTCAAGGGGTGGGGAATGGCGTTCCAAGGCAGTGATTACACTTGATTGTTTGTGAATGCCCACACACTGTGAATGCCACATGACTGCCCCAGGTATAAGCTATGAAACCTACGCCTGACTCAGCTTTCCAGTTTCCATACATGTTCCTAGGACTGTTTGTGAATTCCAGAAAGTAGTAAATTTGTACTCACATGCAAGTGTAAATCTGTGAGGGCAGATTTGCTACTTTTTGTGAATCAGGTCCTTTGTATGTAATGCCACATTTCGCTGTCATTTCAAAAACACAATTAAGTTAATTCAAAATGGAAACCAACATTTCTCCAAGTATGCACTGCGTCTAAATTGTGTTTCTACAATAATTTGCAAGTCAACGAGTACTGCTAGGTACGAATAAGAATTAAACTATTCGAATCTAAGATTGTCTTCATAGAAGCTGAATTTCTTTCTTGTAGATCAACATTTCTGTGGTTTAAAATTGTTATAGTTTATTTTTAAGTCATAGGGATTAGAATCAATAATAACACCATATATCTAACTGAAAGTAAACAATAAATTAACAGGTGAGCTAGCAGCCATCTTTCATAAATACAAAGGGGCTCATTTATGAGCCCCTGCGTCACTTTTGCGCCACCGGTGCGTCACTTTTTGTGACGCACCAGTGGCGTAAAACATGCGCCATGATGGCCATATTTACAAAGTGACGCATCTACCTAGATGCGTCACTTTGCAAACCCCTGCGCTACATTATACCTGCGTCAGGTATAATGTATGCAGGGTGGGCGTTCCCACGTAAGTAAGCATCGTAGAAGTGACGCAGTGAAATCTACGAGATTGCACTGCGCCACTTCTAGGGTGCAAATGCGTCAATATCGTACGCCTGCCTCACAGCAGGCGTAAGACTGACGCAGGCCCTATCACATGGGGCTTGCCCCATGTGAAAGGACACATTGCTGGAGTTGCGTCACTTTTGTGACACACTCCAGCAATGCGTCACTTTTGCACCTACAGATACGTCAGAAATACTGACGTATCTGTGACTCCTTGCGACATGATGCATCATACTGTAAATATGACGCATCACTGGAGTCGCAGGGAGGGCGCAGTGAAAAGTGACGCATCACTGTTTTCACGCAGTGATGCGTCACTTTTCATAAATGAGGCCCAAAATATCTTGCGTGAATGTGAGGTCCAGAAGGGCTGTGCATTTCCTTTACTAATTTAAGTATGGAAATTAAAGCGAGAAAAATACATTTTTGTTTGAGCTGTGTGAAATAGTGTGAAATACTTGATTTTAAAGAAAACCGGCAATGGTACATGCTATTTTAAATAATGCAGGACGACACTGAAAATGCAACACTAAAAATCCCGTTATTAGTGCAAACTGCTCACCTGTTAAGCTTAAGTGATGGAAATGCCAACCGTTTTAGGCTTTTCTCACAGAGAACGTGATTGCAATATTGAACATCTCCCAAAAAAGCATTTGCAATGCAATAGGTCTCGCATTCACATGAGTTTGAGCTATTGGCGTCAAACTATTCACCGGTCGCAATTGGGCTGATACCTAGAATTGACCCGTTTGCGACCGTTAAAAAGTCTTTTGGGATGCATCAACCCAAAATGCATTGGTAAAATAGGTAATCGCAACTTTTGCGATTATCTATTTTGCGCATAAATTTAGGGAATTGCACTTTGCGATTCCCTAAATGTACTACAAGAAGCATTTTCTAAATGCCACTTTGCATTAAGGAATCGCAAATTAACATCAACTTCAAGTTGATGGTAATTTGCAAATCCTTAGAAAAATGCACAAAATTGCATTTTTCTAAGTGCAACGTTGCGCATACGCATGCCCTAAGGGCATGTGTGTGCACCACATGTGCACACATACCGTCTTTGGGAGTGCATCAGGGGGCCTTATGGCCCCCTAGCACCCTTGAAATTGCATTCCCAATTTGAGATTTTTTATTTGGTAATGGTAATGGCAATGGCAAATGCTTTCCCATTCATTCCTATGGGCCTCTAGGCAGTTTGCGATTGGCTATTAGGGAATGTGTAGGAATGACTTATATTTTAGCGAAACCACATGCATTAGGAATTGCGATTCCTTAATAGCGATTCCTTAAAAATGGCTATTAGGGAATCGCAATTCCTTTGCTTGATGCATGTGCCCCATTTTCATTTACAATACTAATAGCTTAAACTCTCGCAAATGCAAGATTTCTTGCATTGCAATAAAGGGCCTTCTCGACCGCTTGTTAGATTGTAAATATCAGAGGAAGAGACCGGCATGCAATGTATTCAAAGTAGTTATAAATAGTGCAGTGAAGAAGATGTGTAAGTGTTGTAAATTACTCAGACACAAAGTGTGAAGTGAGAGTTACATATGATCTGAGCTAGAAACACTAACAAAGCGCTCCGACACCTTTTGCTCTGTGATTACACTGTCGTGGCTCAGGAGGATAAGCAGGGGGGGCTATTTCCTTCCCTCTCTGTGATTTGAGTGTGCAGTGTGGCATTGCGTAATGTCATTGCTATCTTGAGGAACTTCGATTTTCGATCACGATCGAATCGACCCGCCATTTTGTAACCCGCCGCCATTTTGTGTTGCCATCACTCAGGCGGCACGGCAAACGAAGTCTATTCTGCTTTTCCCGTAGCTTGGTGTCAAAATACGTCCTCGGCCTTGTTTGCGAGGCTGGTGTTTGGACTAGCCGAGTACACTAATCCTTGTCTGGCTTTCCTAATCCCTGTTTCAACTATCTGTAGGCTCACACCATTCTTTCCCGATCATATCTTATCGACTGGCCTTCACTGTCTCCTGCTAGCATTCTCTTGTGTCAAGCCTGTCCTCCAATACACACAAACGTATCTCACCACCTGCAAGTCAGTTGTAATCTGTTAATAAATTAAGTTCGGGGGTGGGATGACAAACACAGTTGGAGGAGAGGTCTCTTCGAGTCATCTGATCTTTCTGTTTTCGAACCCTTCTTACTGGTTCCGCTTTGTTTTCCACTTACCCTATTGGCTCTTTTCTTCTTTGCTTGGGGCGTGTGTTTTGTTAATAATTCTGTATTGTATAGTATTTAATCTGATGCGCCACAGAGTGAAGTGGCAGTCTCCTGAGAACCTACTTTGTGTACTTCTAGGATAACTGTACTAGCTGCAGCTAAATAAATCCAATCTTCTAACGCCGACAGAGTGTCCCGTGTCTCTGTGTAACGAAGCAGGTGAACCCAGAAGACGGAGGGCGTACCCTGCGCCGCCAGGTCCAAAAGGTTCTGGTTCTTCAATTGGCGCCCATTGTTGGCCGGCTTCAGTGGTACCGGTTCTGCTCGAAGGTCGTGAGGAACCTCGCAAGAAAATTCTGGAGGGTTCGCGAGCCACATTAAGCGACCCCTGTATGTCCAAAGTGGTCCGAAGGTCTTTTGCAGCGCGGTTACTCCTTCCTGATGGCTACTGGTGACCGCTGCCCTGACTGCTGCCCTGCTTTGGCCCATTCCTTTGGTGATGTATGGTAAAGCGAGACGATAGACGGGCCTCTGTTGGTGGAAGAAGACGTCCTTAGTTAAGTTAAGTATTTTCGTGGGTCGCGCCCACAAATTTTGGTTCTTTGTTTGATGTCCTTAGGTTACTTAGATTTAGTTTTTGCAAAGACTAAAGCCGAGGGTAAGTGCATTTGTGCTGCGTAAACTGAGTTTTACTCCCTTGAAGTTTGTGAACAGTCCAGAGACATTGCGAAATGCCTGGTCTGACTAAGTTTGGAAGAATTTGTTGTCTTTGGTTGTAATAGGGACTCCCGACTTGAGGACTCTTGTCCGATTCCTTCGGTTGGAACTCCCACATATGAGCTCTACTCAAAACATGGTATCGGCCCCATTGCCTTTAACGAGACATGGACTTGATGCACGAAGAAGGATGGTGTTCTTAAATGGCCAGAAAATGGTAGTATTGACCCTGATGTGTTAGATAATTTAGAAACAGTTTTGTTCAAAAGAAAAGCCCGGCCGGCAATGTTTGACTCTCTTCGCCTTTGGCGTAAGGAAGCCAAACAGAAAGAAATTAAACAAGCAAAACGAGCTAGGAAAGCACAGGGTATGACGATTATACAGGCTGCCCAACAGTTCAAAAATGATGAAATTGACAATGCGACTGAAATTTCAGAAAGACAACATCGTATGGCGATAGATAAATGCTATCCGGTGTTGCCTGTTTCTCCTTCTGATAACAAGAAAGATATAGAAGAAGATCCCCTAATGTCTCATTTATTAAGGTTGCCTCCGCCTTATGCTCAAAATACCAATGTGCCTCAGCCGTTACAGCCTGCTCAGATGCTGGTAGTACCTCCGCCGGTTCCGGCTCTTCAGCATTTGCCTCCTCCAGTACTACCGCCCTTGCCGGTTTTGCCATTAGTTTCAGCTTCTCAACCTTCATTTCCTGATCTTAGCTCTCCTTTGCCTTCTGCTCCTCCTGTGATTTCTAGTTCTCCTCTTGATAATTCTCCTAATATTCTGTCTCCAGTTCTAATGTCTGATTCACCATCTATGCGTAAGCATCTCACAGATTCTGTCACTAGTATTTTATCTCCGTTCTTTGGAGCTCTAATGCGTCTCCGGCTTTTGCTCAAAGACAATCTCGTAGTCAGTTCCCAGATTTCGAGGAACGAGAGAAGCTAGATTCTCTGGCACGAAGATGGATCAAGAAGGGTCCACAATATAGTATGTCTGATATTATGCCTACCTTTTTGCAATGGAATGCACCTACGCAAAGGTATTTTTTTAATGTAATGTGCGATATTCTCATTAGAGAATGGGAAGATGTGAGTTCGAGTCCGATTTCACAAGATTTGTTAGATGTCCAAGCCGATTTTGAAAAAGGACTTATTGTAGGTTCCAAAGTTGAGGAAGCTGTAAGGACACTCATCTCCTATAGAACCTTATTGTTCTCTCAGCTTTTTCTTGATTCTGATCCGTCGGTTAAATTAACATCGAAAAAATTACCCTATGAGAGAGGTTCCGCCAGTATGGAAGGAAGAGGTTGCGAGAGTAGGTGCTAATCCAGCTATTCCAGCTCACTTTCAGCGTATATGGGTACATGTACCATGGAAGAGATCTGAAGTTTTGGCCCTTAAGCAGACTCTACCAGATCCTCGTAAGAACCCTGCAGGTTATTATAAAGAATTATCGCAGACAATCGATGCTTGTATTATGAATCTGGCAGATATTGATATGTTAATGGGTAATGTAGTCCCACAGACAATATGGGCTAAGATTCGTAGAGAGGATCATGCACAGGAACTGGGTGGTACTTGGGATGTCATAGCTGATACCGATAGAGACCAAGTGGGTGGTGCAAAGCCTGATGCCTTGATCTCGGAGCTTCCAGGTAGAATCATTACGTTAATGAAAACTATGATGCCTGCATTGAGAGTGAATTGGGATAAGCTAGCAGCATGTAAACAAAAGAAAGATGAAAGTGTCTCTGATTTCTTTACTCATTTCGAGGAGACATTTATTGATCATAGTGGTCAGGACATGGCTACCGAGGGTGGACAGCGACTATTCGTGGACAAATTTGTATTAAATTTGTTTCCCGAGCTGTCACACAAATTAAAGGATTCAGAAAGTTCTTGGGCTGTTTCTTCTTCTGCCCAAATATTGGCTACTGCACAATATTACGAGAATAGGGATAAAGAAGAAAAAGAAAAGCAAGAGAAAAAGATGAAAGATTTAAAAACAAAGGTTCTCTTGCAGCAAGCTTATCCGCCACGTTATGTTCAGCCCCAGACTCAACAGCCACCGCAGTTTCAGAGATTGTATCAGAAACCTGAGCCATACATTCCGCGACCTTTGTTAGGTCCTAATCAATGTGCCTATTGTAAAGAGGAAGGTCATTTTAAGAATAGTTGTCCGGTTTTATTGCAGCGCAATGGAGCGTCATCTGCTCCACGAGGTCGTGCTGGCCTCCAGTCAGCAAACAGAGGTAGAGGACGAGGCATGTTAACTCAGGAACAGCGTGCCCTTCCTTCTCCTAATTCCATGAACTACTTTGATCAGCAGAATGTGAGATCCACTCAATATTATAATGAGGACCATTATGTTGAAGGCGAGAATGAGAGTCTTCATGCCAACTAGGACAGCCATGGACAAAGTAGAGGAGTTGTGCCAATCCCAGTAGATCAAAATGGCCCTTATGTCAACGTCACTACTATGGGTGTATCAGAGCCATTTCTTCTAGATACTGGAGCAATGAGAAGTTCTATTATTCATTCTAAACTCCCTGGGGCACCTTTGTCTGGCTTAACGAATGTTTCTGTAGGATTCTCTGGCGCCCCTGTTCGCAATCCGGTTTCTTGTCCTTTGCCTATTTCCGTTGGTCCTTATGACCTGGAAGCTTCACTTCTGTTAACGAATGGTTGTGGTGAGAATCTGTTGGGTCTAGACCTACTGAAAAGAATGTATGCTACAATTAGGGGTGGGCGGAATTTGCGTAATCGCGTTACGCAAATCTCCGCGAAACGGTAAAATATCTCCGCGAACATGCAGAAATTCCGCGAACACGCGGAATTGCTTGTTCGCGATACTTTTTTCCTGTTCGCGATCGCTGTTTGCGTGCTCAGGGTGAAATATCTCGCGAACACGCATATTGAGAACGCGAACAAGCAAAAATTTCGCGAAGTTGCGGAACGCAGATTTTTGGGCAATTTCGGGTTCTCCGCTGAACGCAAAATTACCCAAATTCCGCAAATTTCGCGAACGGAACGGAATTTACCGCCCAGGCCTAGCTACAATATATTGTTCTCCTTCAGGCGTACATCTCACTCTAGGTCAGAAGTTGATCTCCCCAATGTATCTATCTAAAGATCAGTTTCCTCCTGAGTTGCTTTCTCTCCCGACAGCACTTTGGGCCACAGGTCCGAACGATGTGGGTTGTCTTGAGATACCGCCTTATGTTGTTACTCTCAAGCCCAATGTTGAATTACCACGTATTCCACAATATCGAATTTCTGCTGAAGGTGAAAAGGCGCTTTTAGAAATCATTCATGATCACATTCGGAAGGGTGTGGTTGAAGAAACGAGAGGTAACACATGCAATTGTCCTATTCTTCCTGTTCTTAAACGTACTGATCCTTCTCAGCCTCCTGTGTACCGGTTTGTGATTGATCTGCGAGAAGTAAACAAAATTGTGATTCCACAATTTCCTGTTGTTCCAGATATCACTGCCTTGTTGACTATGATACCTTCCACAGCGACTTGGTTTTCTGTTATTGATCTAAAGAATGCCTTCTTCAGTATTCCAATTGCAGAAGAGAGTAGGGATATTTTTGGTTTTTCTCTTGGAGGCCGAAGCTTCCGATTTAAGCGCACACCCCAAGGGTACTGTGAAAGTCCCTCCATTTACAGCCAAGCTTTGAAATGTCATCTTGATACTTTTCACTTGCCGTCTGGTGCTGCTCTTATCCAATACATGGACGACTTGTTGGTCGCTGTCGATTCAGAAGATATCTGTAAGGATGTCACTGTTGCACTATTGCGTCACTTGTTTAAGCTGAAACACAAGGTTTCACCTTCCAAACTACAGTATGTTTGTCGAGAGGTTACCTACTTGGGTCATCTCCTATCAAAGGAGGGACGACGATTGACACCAGAGCGAATTCAGGCGATTGCTCGAATGTCAGTACCATCCACACAAAGGGAAGTACGTGCTTTTCTGGAAATCACTTCTTATTGTAGACAGTGGATCCCTAACTTCTCTTTGATTGCTAAACCTTTGTTGGCACTCACTTTAAAAGATACGCCTCAGCCCCTTCCTTGGACTGAAGAGTGCCAAAAGAGTTTCACTGATTTACGCACTGCTCTGTGTTCTGTTCCTGTACTGGGTACCCCAGATTACACTAAGCCTTTTACGCTGTATGTTCACAAGAAAGAAGGTTGTGCATTATCAGTCTTGACACAGCAATTTGGAGATAGACAGCGGCCATGTGCTTATTTTTCGGCTACGTTAGATCCCGTAGCTAAAGCATTGCCTAGTTGTCTCAAAGCCACAGCAGCCGCAGCGATTTCTATCCGACAGTCCGCTGGGATAGTGTTAGATAACACTCTTGTTGTCATGGTACCACATGCAGTGGATACCTTACTAAACAGAACGAAGACACAGCATCTCACGAGTGCACGTTTAACTGGTTACGAGCTGACGCTATTGGCTAGTCACGTACACATCAAACGATGCAATACTCTGAATCCAGCCACTTTATTGCCCCTTCCAAATGAGGAGAGTGTTGAGGATCAGCATGACTGTTTCTTCCGTACTGAGGATTGATTTGAGAGACACACCGTTAGAGAATCCAGATGGGACTCTATAGGTAGATGGTTCTTGTTTTAAGATGCCTAATGGAGATACGGTTTCAGCCTATGCTGTAACTACTTTACATACGATTGTGGAAACTGCACGTGTTAGACACAATTCAGCGCAAGCAGCAGAGTTGATAGCACTGACGAGAGCTTGTGTACTATCAAAAGAGATAAGAGTGAACGTGTACACTGACAGTCAGTATGCCTTTGGTGTCGCGTTCAATTTTGGGCGTCTCTGGAGAGAGAGGGGTTTCCTAACTTCACATGGCACTAAGATACAGCATGGTCAGTTAGTGACTGATCTCCTTGAGTCACTTGCTATACCTGTCCAAATAGCGATAGTGAAGTGTAGTGCTCACAAGAAGATTACGAATGATGTTGGACGAGGAAATGCATTTGCTGATGAAACAGCAAAGAAAACAGCGAGAGATTCAATGAGTCGAATGTATATGGCAGGTCCTGCGAATTGGGTCAGAGAGAGAGGAATGTGTGAGAATACAGTGGAAAGCGTGAAAACGATTCAGAAAGAGGCAACAGAAAGAGAGATAAGCAAGTGGAGAGAAAGTACGGGAATGTTAGATGAGATGGGTTGTTGGGTAGAATTATCCGAACATCAACGTTGGTTGTTACCGGATGCTTATGTACTCCTAGTGGTTACTATGGCTCATGGTCCGGCTCACCTTAGTGCAAAAGGCATTTGTAAACTCCTAGCTCCAGTTTGGCAGAATGAAAGTATCCCGAAATGTGCAGACAACGTAGTAAAGTATTGTATTGTTTGTCTGATGTATAATCCAGGAAAGGGAACCCCCACTCCAGCAGGTCACTTTGCTCCTCCGACATACCCATTTGAAGTGCTGCAAATCGATTACATTCACATGGATCGATGCAACAACCTCAAATATGTTCTGGTGGTAGTATGTGCCTTTTCAAGATGGATAGAAGCATACCCTTTGAAAGACAATACAGCTTTATCCACAGCCAAAATCCTTCTGAAAGAGTTCTTTCCCAGGTTTGGATTGCCGCGCATTGTCTGGAGTCACAATGGGAGCGAATTTGTTGGCCAAGTCATGCAGAAAGGTTGTGCAGGTCTTGGAATCAAGCAAAAGTTCCATGCGGCAAATCATCCCCAATCAGCGGGTTTAGTAGAATGCTACAATGGGACCTTGAAGTTAAAATTAGCGAAGATTCAAGCAAGTACGGGACTTAATTGGCCTGATGCTTTGCCGTTAGCTTTGCTATCCATCAGAACTGCAGTACACTCTCGTCTGGGACTTAGCCCTTACGAAGTGGTCTTCGGCCGTCCGGCCAACGTACGGGTAATACCTCGTCCTAAAAAGTTCTCAGATTTGCCCTACCCAATGTTAATTGACTATTTGCATGACCTTACAACTAAATTGCATGTCCTTCATCGACAGGTTCAGAGTGCTTTGCCAGAGGCTTCCACAGATCCTGGTCACTCCATCCGACCAGGTGACTGGGTCTGCATCCGAAATTTTCAGAAGAAAAAGAATTTGGAGCCCAGATGGCGGGAGCCCCGAATGGTCCTACTAACGACGAGGACAGCAATTAAAGTTGAAGGAAAGAAAAATTGGATTCACGGTGTGCACTGCAAGAAAGTACCTTTGCCCTTGCCTTTCGATCAGTGGGTTTGTAGAGGGGTTGGTGACTGTGAAGAAGAAACAGTTCCACGATTTGTACCCTTTAGCGATGCACACCTGAATGGGACATTGTCTGAGAAAGAGGACGACGACATTTTACAGGAAGCGATTCCATTGCATCGTCGCTTGAATACGACTGAACCAAGAACATTATTTCAAGATCAGAGTGTTCTAGGGAAGGATCACTATTATCTTAGGCCCAGACAAAAGAACATTTGAGACTTTCTTCTCCCTTGTGTAGTATTCTGTTTAGGTTGCAGGGTCACGGTAGGAGTCTAGGTCACGACCTGAGTAGTGACAATAGGTCTGCAGGATCTTTCAGTGTCATAGGACGGTTGAGCATCGTGACTTTAGGGATTGAGGAAGATTGCCGTGAGCATCCACTAGTGAAAATGGAAACTACACCAAGTATTAAAGAGAGAAGAAATGAAATAAAGAAAGCATCTTGTAAAATAATGTACAGTCGTTACAGTATAACTCTATGTGTTTTAATATCATTATGTGTTGCTTTGGCGATTATTGGTTGGATAGTTTATGTTTTGCAGCCAAGAAACACCTCCCCTTCCTCCTCTTTGCCTTCTTCTACTATCTCTCCACACATCTTGCATACTTTTCCTTCACATGAACTTGTCAGAAGAACCGAGTATTACAACAATTCCTTTGTCCAGCTATTACACCAGCATCAATTAGTGGTTAACACAACTGATTGTTGGGTATGTGGTCTTATGCCGCATACTACTGAGAAAGGAATACCATATTTGGTTCTCCCTTTCTCCTATGAGGGTTCTGCTTGGGCATTCTTTGTTATTTTCTCAAATGCATATCAAAGTAAATTCAGACGGTCCGTTGCTTCACAAATTAATTATCCGGATTTTAGTCATAGTTCTTTGATTAAGGGTATGGTAGTTATGGCTAAAATCATGGAGAATAGCAAGATTTCTATCAATGAAAGAAAAGCCTACATCAATTGGAACGTCACCCAATACATGTCGAGTCTTAATAATAAAATGGGAAAGGAGAAATCCTCACCAATCTGGACTATACCGCATCAAGGTAATTTCTGTTTAAAAATAAACTATCGCTCTTCTGACACGGCACCAAAGAATAACTGCTCCTACACGTACATCTATTCCTCTCAAAACTCACCTCCTCTAGTACGGTCCCAAGGCACCTATTTCATTTGTTATGATAGAGCTTATACCTGGTTGCCAACGGGTTTCTCTGGTACCTGCTACATAGCTTTCCTTTTTCCCCCTACTTACACTGCTTCTGCCAATTATCACCGAACCCGTCTCAGCCGAGGAATTATTGACTCCAAAGACACCTCGGGACAAGAAGGAGGAGATTTCCTTAAAGGTTTTCTTCCTTTTTGGGGTCCAATGGCCAACAGCAGAAATATAAGGCAACTGGTCCGTGTTGTGGAGACTACAATAGACATCACTGTAGGAGCCCTGAGTAATATCACGGCGGAACTACAGGCGGATCTTCTTATGACCTTACAAAATCGAGTTGCCTTAGACTTTATTCTTGCCGATCGTGGTGGAGTGTGTAAATTGATCGTGTCAAGCTGTTGTATTTTCATTCCTAATGACGCTCCGACAGTATACCAAGCCATTTCCAAGTTGCATATAATCTCCGAGTCTATTCATCAGGACGAAGGAGATTGGTCCTTAACGGAATGGTTTTGGGGACGACTGTCCAAATGGGGTTGGAAAGTATTGACATTCCTTGGAATAATCTTGACAATCGTATTCTCCTGTTGCGTTTGTATGCACTGTGGTCCCGCTATCTGTGATCTTTGTGCTACCATGTGCATTTCAAGACCCAAACCTCAAGTAACAGAAAACATAAGGATGATGTTACAACAACAGCTTGATGATCTCATGGCTATTGATGTGGACTCAGATTAACGTGAGTCTATCTTGCCTGAGTTCTGGCAAAAGGAGGGTCTGAGGAACTTCGATTTTCGATCACGATCGAATCGACCCGCCATTTTGTAACCCACCGCCATTTTGTGTTGCCATCACTCAGGCGGCACGGCGAACGAAGTCTATTCTGCTTTTCTCGTAGCTTGGTGTCAAAATACGTCCTCGGCCTTGTTTGTCTGTTAATAAATTAAGTTCGGGGGTGGGATGACAAACACAGTTGGAGGAGAGGTCTCTTCGAGTCATCTTTCTTACTGGTTCCGCTTTGTATTCCACTTACCCTATTGGCTCTTTTCTTCTTTGCTTGGGGCGTGTGTTTTGTTAATAATTCTGTATTGTATAGTATTTCATCTGATGCGCCACAGAGTGAAGTGGCAGTCTCCTGAGAACCTACTTTGTGTACTTCTAGGATAACTGTACTAGCTCCAGCTAAATAAATCCATTCTTCTAACGCCGACAGAGTGTCCCGTGTCTCTGTGTATCAAAGCAGGTGAACCCAGAAGACGGAGGGCGTACCCTGCGTCGCCAGGTCCAAAAGGTTCTGGTTCTTCAATCTTTGGCCTAATAAAAAACACGCCAGCTGTAGTAGGGCCCTGGCTTCACCTCCTGGTGTGCTGTGCTTTATGGCAGGCATGGAGGAAGGGTGGGAAGGTCTCGGATGCAGCTCCGACCTCAGACAGTGCCCCTGCTATTACTCGTAAGCGAGAGGCACTGAGGTGGTGGTATTGGTGGTGGTGGTATTGGTGGTAGTGGCATTGGTGGTGGTGCTGGTAGTGGTATTGCTGGTGGTGGTATTGGTGGTGCTGGTATTGGTGGTATTGGTGATAGTGGTGGTATTGATGGTGGCAGTATTAGTGGTGGTGGTATTGGTATTGGTATTGGTGGTGGTATTGGTATTGGTATTGGGGTGGTGGTACTGGTATTTGTGGTGGTGATATTATTGGTGGTATTGGTATTGGTGGTGGTGGTATTGGTGGTGGTAGCATTATTGGTGGTTTTGGTATTGATGGTGGTGGTTTTGGTGGTGGTTGTAGTGGTGGTGGTGGTGGTATTGGTGGTTGTGGTATTGGTGGTGGTGGTATTGGTGATGGTTTTGGTATTTGTATTGGTGGTGGTATTGGTACTTGTGGTGATGGTATTGGTGGTGGTGATGTTGGTGGTGGTATTGGTGGTTGTGGTATTGGTGGTGGTATTGGTGGTGGTGGTATTGGTGGTGTTAGTATTGGTGGTGGTGGTATTGGTGGTGGTAGTAGTGGTGGTGGTGGTGGTATTGGTGGTATTAGTTGTTGTGGTATTGGTGGTGGTATTGGTGGTGGTGGTATTGGTGGTGGTGGTATTGGTGGTGGTATTGGTGGTGGTGCTATTGGTGGTGCTATTGGTGGTGGTGTTGGTAGGAGTGGTATTGGTGGTATTTGTGGTGGTGGAGGCAGTGGTATGGATGGTGGTGGTGGTGGTATTGGTGGTGGTGGTATTGGTGGTGGTGGCATTGATGGTATTGGTGGTGGTATTGGAGGTGGTGGTGGTGGTGGTATTGATGGTGGTGGTATTGGTGGTGGTAGTGGTATTGGTGGTGTTGGTGTTGGTTGTGGTGGTGGTATTGGTGGAGGTGGTGGTATTGATGGTGGTGGTATTGGTGGTGGTGGTATTGGTGGTGGTGGTGCTGGTTTTGTTAATAAAACAGGCCTTTGAAGTCAGGTGGCTTTAGTACAGATGACATGTAACACAGATGTGCTGTTGTCAGCTTCAGCCCATTAGCACAGGATTATGTGCTGCCTGGAATTGACATGATTTAATTTGCTAATCATTTCTAAATCCATTTTACTTGGGGGTTGAAACAGACATGAGATGAGCCCACATTAAAGTGATTTAAAGCAGGCGCCTTTGTTACGGGGGCGGCCGTGCTGCTTAAAAACCACAAGCGG
The DNA here is from genome assembly GCF_964204655.1 of Triturus cristatus. NCBI lineage: Eukaryota > Metazoa > Chordata > Amphibia > Caudata > Salamandridae > Triturus > Triturus cristatus. Next base: position 254,795,260 of record NC_140593.1, on the reverse strand, counting down.
TTTCAGCTGAAGCAGCGCATGTCTGGCCTGCAGTAAGATAAAATGAAAAAGTAAATAGTGCTTACAGACTAAAAAACAGGTACTGTGTAACAACTGAAGTAAAAGGGCCATTCACCAAGGGAGGGAACAAATGAAGACAAGGCCGTACTAAGAAGGGACTAACAAGCCTATTAACGAAGGCAGCATTTACGAAAGACAATGACACAAGCCGATTAAAAATATGGTAGGAGAGTGGGCGCGGCTTCTCTCCCATACTCTACTACAGCAGTCTCAAGAGCGAGCAGTGCATGCGCACTGTCGCTAGGCTCGACCTATAAACGTGGCATATTGGCAGAAATAGAGGATGCCTACTTAGCATATTAGGCTCGGTGTTCACTTCTAAGCTAAGGTAAGCAGTCAATCTGGACTCTAGCCAGTTTTTTCTGTAAGTAATTTCTCTTTTTCTCCTTGGGTATTGGCTCTTTCTAAGATGACCACTTTTCACATACAAAAGTTGTCTAAAATGTGTACATTACTTTGAGATAATCTTCAGCCCAATCAATTTTTTTCTCTCGCTCATTATGTTTCTGTCAACATTGCTCATCTTCTAATACTATATGTGGTAAAAAATGAAATAATTTGGGTTGTATTTGGCCTTCGAAGGTTTGATGCTGCATCCTGACGATGGATGGAACACGGTTGCCTGATGGATGCGGTTCTGATTAAGCAGAGGGTTATTCATAACCATTATGGTGGATAGTGATCACACAGTTTAGGGAAATCTTATCCGTGCTTGTTTCAAACCCGACTCCAAGGACCAGGATGATTCAGTGATCGAACTTTACTGAATCCACAGAGCCTAAATGCATTTTCAAACATGAAACAACCTGACACCCCCTGTTGACCCAAATACATTTTGTTAGGGTAACCAAGGAGGTTCTATGAACAGCGAGGAAGTGGGAACCCATTACTTACAGAGATGCTTCTATCTCTTGGTTTCGGGATGTTTTGAAACAAGTGATGACAATATCCCTTAAATTGGTAATGAACTATTTATGAGTCAAGTAAATACCCTTCATGTTTGGATAACCTCACCTCCTGTTCATGTTCAAAAGTTTTTATTGGTTGTTTTCCAAACAATGTGTACACAGAACACACACAATATAATATAAGACACAATACTACTGGTGCCTAATTAACCGAATCGGCCCATATCGGCCCACATTACCTCTCCTCCTGTTCTTTTGTAAAAATGAGAAACAACACTCAGTGCCTGTTTACGAGTCGGGGCGTTGCGGCAGCAGTCTTCCGACTGCCCTATTACAACTAGGGCGGTTGGATCGCCATTGCACCGCTTCAGCCACCAGGGATCTGAGATCCCTGGTGGTGGCACGGCTGTCTTGATGCTGTAATTTGATTGGTGGGACCGCCGCGGTCCTACCAAGCATATTAAAAGTTTCCTCTTCACCACGGTTTTCATGGGGCTTCCTCGTCCATGAAAACCATGGCGGAGAAGAAACAACGGTGGCTCAGGGCCATGTGGTGCATGCAGGGGGGCACATGTCGTGCCCCCCTGTGTGCAAGCACCCCAGTACCTGCACGGCATGGACTGCGACAGACCATGCAATACAAGTACTGCTTTTGACGTTCCCATTGCAGTGCCTATTTAATAGGCACCATGGTGGGAATGCCAAAGAACCGCCTGCCAGTGACTGAAAAAGACATAATCTGGTGGGCGGTGCGTACACTGGTATGGCGGTATGGTGTGGCGGTTGGGTTGTCCCGCACCCTCAAACTCGTAATTGGGCCCTCAGTGGCTACCAGGGAAGATGCCATCACTGTCTTGAACTTGGAACTCGACTACGAAAATAAAGGCAAAATGCAGAAGAATTATATCCTGAATGGCAATATCAGACGTCGAAACAAGCAAATCGAACGAAGAGAAACAAGCGGCAGAGTGGTGATAAAGAAGTGACAGACACTGATGCTGATATTAAATAAAGGTGACTGTGTAAAGGCATGATTTGGACCCACTAGATCACATCTCCTGATGCTATCTGGGAAGCTGACTGGAATCCTAATTTAATATGTATTGTTTCTACATGTTTCTGGTTGTGTTGAATCTACGTGCCTTCTCAGTTATATCAGCGTATGTCAGGGCAATATTGGCAGCCAAGTGTTGTGAGGAGAGAGATTATATGAAGAGGAGAATTGTAGTTGGAAGTTGGAAGTTCTTCCTTTCGACAATTTTTTTTCATTATATTTAAATGGCTGTATAGTATTATGTATGCCGCTGGGCGGAATTGCACAGAGGCAGTCCACTTTGGAGTCCCCATATCCTGCATGGCCCTCGGAACATGCCCCTCTGTCATGTTGAGTGGGTTAGTTACCACTCAACTACTGAATTTTATTGCACTTTTTCTATGCTATTTTATTATGTTATTCTGGAGGATTTACCTGTTGGGTGGCTCTCTGATAATATAGCTTGCCTATTGTTATATTCCATAGATGTATTAATTGTTGTTGCTCACACTAGGACTACAACACTGAAGGTACAAGGAGGTCATTAGATGCCCTCAGATGGGTGAGTGGTGTGGAAGCAAATGTAGTATTATTGTTGCCCTGTAGTTGCAATCCTATTTAGGATAAATAGCTGCACACTAGGGAAAGGTTGGCCATTGTGGCGCCAGTAAGCTGAACAACCTTTGAATGTTTAAGGATTAAATTCACCCATTTGATGAAAAGCACTCTTGAAATGGCTTCCCAAAAAAAGTATTGGGCTCTGCTTCTCCACAAGATGCGCCTTTTGGCCCATAGTGTTAGACTGAAGTCTAGGTTCCACCTTTTGCAATTTCACTTTAAGACGCAATCTAGGATAAGAGTTGTTTTGAGCTTCTTTAGAGCAGGAGTGCCCTTAGGATAGGATTATAGAGTCTATAGAGACAAAGAGCAAAGAATCCGTGGACTGCGGGTCAGATCCATGGACAGGCTTGTACTTCTTTATATATGGCCCCAACGAGAACAAGGAAACTTACTATTTTTACCTCTTTCCAGTACTGATTGAATTCACACTGAAACATTTGGTCATCAGAGGGAACATTAATGTGCCATTGAATCTGAGCTTAGACAGATCGCTGTCTTCTTGACAGAAAACCAACACCTCTCTCACTGATGACAGGCTTGGCAGATTTTAATCATATGGCATAAGATCCGCCGCGGACAGAGGGAATATACCTTTTTTGGAAATGTAAATAGATCAGAGTCTTACCAAGATTCCTGTCAGATTTCAATGTCTCTGACAGGTTTGATCTTATCAATAGGGATTAATGTGACACAGACCGAAAAGAGGGAGAGAATGTCCTCACAAGGTTAATTTTCATTTTTTTGTCCACACTTTATTTATATAGTTTTGAAATACACCTTTAAACAGGTGGCAAAACAGATCAAAACAAACATGGAGGGAAGGAGAAATAATGGTGTTCCATCAGATCAGACTATATGTGTTCCAGCCTCCTATTCCCAGGGGTTTAGGGGGTACAATGGCCCATGGGTATCACAGTTCTCATCCAGCTCTGACATCAGCTTCAGAGGGTTCGGACATTCTGTGGAGTCATACCTTTCTCACCGAATCGGGGACAGGTCTCAACATCCCCGAACCCCTCGAATAAGATTTATACTTACTATAAGTTGTGAATGGCTTCCAAATATCATGAAGTTCCTTTTCAATGTATCCTACCTATCCATGAGGGCTCTCACGTCCCCCAACAAATAGGTCTTGAAAAGAGTTCCAGGAGCTAGTCCATGTCTAATGGGGTCCGTATAGGCCCATGTTCAGGCAATGTATCTCTATCTTTGCCATGAGACATTGCTACTCTCATGCCTCTTGATTTTGGCCGACCATTTCTCAAGGTGTATTAAGAAACACAGGATATATTAAGTAAATAATGCCAATTTCGCTTGACCTGATTTCCACGGTCCAGGCTACCCCAGGGAGACACAGGATAACCTTGTTGTGTCCCTCTGGACAACACGATAGACTCAGTGTAGCGAGAACAGACTTCACCTTAGTGGAGGGGCTTGCATAATTGGCGTTGCTAAATAAGAGCATTGTGGATTTCAGGCATGATTGGAGAAGACCGACAAGGATATGTCCAGTGTCCCCATGTCTGTGAATCGCTGGGTCAATTCCACTAATTTCCTTTGTTGTTCATACTAGTATTTCCAGATGCAGTGCGTGTTAATAATTCCTTTGTTTTTTTCCACAAAAATACTGTATGAAAAAAATGAATGGTGAGGAACCATGGGTGTACCTTTCAAGGACATTAGAGTAGAAATGTGCACAAGACGGTATGGACTGAAACTGAAGTTAGCTCCATTGAGGAATGCGAGAATCACCACATCTGGTCAGATCAGTAGACAAAACTCTGAAAAGGATTGTGCAAGCATATGCCCCAGCCGAGAATGATATACATATATTTGTATTTATGAGATGCGCTGGGATGTATAATCATTAGTCAATGTGAACTTGAAGTTGAAAATATCGAGCACAGAGAGGACAGCCATGTTGTAATAACAGCATGGATTTAAGAATGGAACAAAGTGGCCCTCAGTCTTTTCACAGACATTTGTGACCACTTCAGAGGAGTCACCCCTAACAGGACACTGCCCGATTCCAGACCGCAGTGATCACAGTGGGTAAAAAGACCCGCAAAGACCTCACATCTAAAGCCAGATCCTAACAGTGCCAGTGTTAGTAAGTTCCTATAATCTCTGTCCCACCACCACCGCCACATGGCTCTCCGCGTACTCTTTCCCGGGGTATCCCTCACTCACAGGGTGACAAAGCCTATGCCAAGGTCCAGTGGAGAGGAGAGGGGTATCCTTCGTCTGGATGAGCGCAGCAGCCATTCTCCTGAACAAAGCCCGTTCACCCACCCACAGCCAGGTTCAAGTGAGCACCCCTCTCAGCTGACACAGGTCACAAGCGTCTCATGCATTGAGATGCACACAAAAGGTGTGCCCACCAGCCCAACTTAAATTTCATGAAATTCATGCCCTATTTGGCCCGTCCCTATGCATCTACAGCAGAGGAAACACCATAGAAAGTGGCCTTGCTCACTCCCTCCATTGCATGAAACACCACAGGTGCACAGCTGAGCCCAACAAGGGGCAATGGTCAGGACGACATGTAACGTGCCTTCAATGGCACCCTTATAGTGAAGCATATGTTTGCATACTGAAGGAGATGAACAGTCACTGATCAGAGCACTGAGCTGTGCTGGGGTGTCTCCATGATGGGGGACTGTGTGTGGATCCATTAACGGCCGCCACTGCATGTTAATTGTAAAATGCTTGAGGAGGCTTCAAGAGAGAGAGAGAGGAGGAGGGAGGGAAAAAGATTGAAAGGAAGAAGAGACAAACGAGAAAAGGGGAGACAGAAGATGGACTAATGGAAAAAGAAAGATTGAGCAAGGAAAGGAAGGTCGAGGGGCCGGTTCAACCATGTTTGACTCGCCCGCTTTAGGCTCCCCGGTCCGGAAGGTGCCGCAATTAATCATTAACAGGTGACCAAATAACTTTTGCAAAGTTTCAGGTGCGACTTGCACCCCTGTGAAGCAATTTTAATAAACGTTCATCTGAGCTAGGAACAAGTTTTTTAATTAAAATCTGTAAATTATGCATCATGTGGTAGACATGAGCCAAGCGTGACAGATTTCTTTTTAGTGCGGAAGCTGCTGCAGAATTAAAGTTTTTCGAGGCGCTTTAGACTGAAGTTATGGAAGGGCAATGTGGCTGATTTCCGTTTAGCGAAATTATTTATATCTTGTTATAGTCGCCTTTGGCAAATATATTTGCTGAAGGTATGGATGCGGCTATGTTCACAAACATGGACAGTGATATAAACAAATTAACGCTTGCAAAAGGAAAAAAAATAAAGTGCCACATGTAATATGTGCAAGACGATATAAGCATGTGTTATCTCTTTTTGTCCACCTTTCACAGTGAATGGATAGCAGCCAAATAGACTTAAAAAATATTTATATGCCTTTCCATGCCCTTCAGAAAATTAATTCTCCTCAATAAAACCGCTTAATTAACATGTTTGTCCTTCTTTAAACGTAGAGTGCCAGTGGCTAGCATGATGCTGTGTCTAGTAGTAAAACTAATTAGAACAAAGGATAATGAATAGGATTGTGGACCTCTATAGTGCAGAACATTATGAGAGAAATACATTATTTTATAGAACTACACATTCTAAAAATATGCAATTTTATGGGCAGTGTTTCATCGCTGCTAGAACAAAGAGAGAGGAAAGTAAACGTTTTCGCTCTTCTTACATCTCACATGTAAAATATTACTTAAACTTCCTTAACGTGTTCACGTTATCCTCGATAAAAGATCACAAAACAGGAAGGCGCAGGTCCAATTCTCATTTCCGGTGAAAAGAATGTAAGGGTAATATTTGAACTGTACCTTGAAAATATTCACTGAGGATATCTCATAAGAAAGTGGGCTCTGCTTCTGGCCATTTCCTAAATCCTCCTGACCACGTGCGTTCTCTATGATTGGGGCCAACAGTTTTCATGCAGCTCTTGTCAGTCATTCACTCCTATATTAAGGCTGCCATCGCTCATGCTGATTCCCTGGGGAAGAAAGCTATGAAAACAACGCGCGCTTCTCTTCAGAGACTACGGTATTTTCTAATTCCAATGACATTCTTTCAGAATCTGACCCAGATAGGCAGGCCCAATCACAGTCGCGGAGCAGCTGCAACCGAGCCTCATCTGATGTCAGGTGTGGGCCTCATGGAAAGACTTTCCTGTTATATATATATTCTTCTTTGCACATCAAACACTGCAATATAGAAGTGTTGCAGAAATTATAGCTTGATTGACAGCAGCTGGAAGTACTTAGGAGCAATGTTCCCTCAAATTTCTTTCCTCTGTGTGCGGCAGTGGAGGGTCTCTGTGCGCTGCAACCATGGCTATGTGCGCCAGGAACCACACCGTGCGTGTGCACGGCGCCAAATGTCGCTCAGAACGTTTACTTCAATAAGTGAAAAGATGGTGCATTTTCACACATACAGTGCCACAATAAGTGTCTTCAGGGCAGTTTCCAAATTGGATAAACACGCCATGACATGAATTGGTTACACAGGCAAGTACACTTCAAGTTTAGAAAAGCACAAGACTTAAACGGTGGTACCATCATAAGATTTTAATAAATATTCTTAACTTGAGCACTGTTAATTGGGTGGGGAAATGTTGGGAGCCTATACAATATCACATATAAACAATAAGGGAGACATGTCAAGTGACATCACTAGAGGGGTGACAGGGTTGCTTCTCACGGCGATCTTTGGCATTTTTCCAGTGGTGATAAACTCGATCTAGGTCAACTTTCCCGTTCAGGAGGTAGGCCTTTGTCCTCATCAGCATATCCAAATGCTTCTGCTCTAGTCTATTCCTCAATTTACTCTTTATAGTATTCTTGAGGCTGAATCCTCGTTCACAATCTGCACTAGATGCTTGAAACATTGCGCAGACATCAACAAGCTGAGACACCACACTATACTGAGCCGCATTGCGTACAGTGAAATTCACCATGTCTTGAAAGGTGGTAAATAACCCACCCTTTACATGTTCTGCCACCACATATTTATAGTCTCTGTATTGTCGAACAACATCTTCTGGTGTTTCACAATCACCCAGGACCAAGACATTTTTATACTTTTCTACAAGTCTTGGTGTTGCCCTGAGCTGATTATGAACATTGGAACCCTGCAGATAGTTACCTGCTCTCCCTGCTTGTCCTGTGGTTGCTGCTGGCTCTCATTTCTCCCGCCGCCGCTTTGCTGACTACGCGGCCGCCGAGAGGAGAAAAACTTCAGCCCCCAGAATCCCCAGCCCCAGGAGCAGGTGACGCTAATCACGCGCCCGGAGGTCCCATAAAAACAAGCACACCTCCGGGGGAGCGGGTGTTGCCCTGAGCTGATTATGAACATTGGAACCCTGCAGATAGTTACCTGCTCTCCCTGCTTGTCCTGTGGTTGCTGCTGGCTCTCATTTCTCCCGCCGCCGCTTTGCTGACTACGCGGCCGCCGAGAGGAGAAAAACTTCAGCCCCCAGAATCCCCAGCCCCAGGAGCAGGTGACGCTAATCACGCGCCCGGAGGTCCCATAAAAACAAGCACACCTCCCGCGTCGCGGGACGCGCGCGGGCGGACGCCGGGCTAAGCCCGGGCAAAGGGCGGGCCCTCTGTGGCCGAGGTTGGCCGGGCAGGGCCCTGTCATTTCCATATTGCTGCTCACAGCATGTACATTCCCTACAGCTATTGAAGGCGATAAAACAGTGAGGGTGATACAACTATACAACTATTGACTGGTCGCAGATATAAACATTGACAGTTGATTCTTAGTATATCATTGGTTTATTTATTGTGTATTAGTTTTTGCTTTTATCCTTTTACTTGATATAAAATGACAGCAAAAAAACTACGCTCTGGAAGAGTCTTAGGGGGGAGATCATGTATTAAAACTAGGTCCAACCCCCTGAGGAATAATTTTGAACATAGTCTACAATTGAAGGGACAGATGCAGTTGTTTAAACTATGGGAAAAACCAGAGAATAAATATATGGAAGTTCCAGTCACTACCGACAATGAGACAATAACTACGACGGAACCGCAGATAGAAGCAGCCTTCGACACTAACTCTAGGTCAGCTACGGAAAAAGTTTCTCCCACCTTACTCTTGACTAAAGATGTAGACATCCTAGCATATCCTCCCAAAGGAGATAATTCAGTCTTACTGAAGGCAGATTTGAAAGGTTTTCAGTATAATACTCCTAAGGTTACAGAAGAGAAGGTGGAGGATATAAAAGAAATCTCTATTCCGTCTAGTATTGATCTAGAATTGTGTGGTCGCTATATGGGTGAGAGGGTTGTGAAACAGCCTGATCCTTGTATTTCCTTAAACGGAGCAACGCCTTCAGGATTACGGCTATATAGTAGCACCCCTCTATGACATCTAATGATATTTTTTCACTGCAGAGCGATTTGAAATCTCCTCAACTTAACCTATCAGGTATCTGCTCTCTTACTGCACCTGAATATATAAAAAATGAAAAACCAATTTCTGATTCTCTGATAGCACTTGAGCATCTGCTGACCTCCATATTAGGTTTATTGAATAAATTCGTGGGGAGCACTGACTGTATTATGGATTCAGTTACTGAAATATTGAAAGTATTAATTGCCAAAAATGCTGTGAACAGGTCTATTTTTCCTATCGAACCTATTGTTCAGAACGTTATTGATAGTAACACTGCATTAAGAAAAAATGTATCTGCGGGGTTGGTATTAAAAGTAGATATTCATGAGCCCACAACCTCTACTTTACCAATCTCTGCATCTTTGAGGAAAGAATTAGAACCGATTTTGAAGGAAGAACAATCGGCAGAGGTTAACCCAACCGCTGGAAGCGAATTTTTTCCTATTTTTATTCAGGATAAAAAAGAACCTGAAGGTATTGTGGTGACTAATGGGACAGTAAGAGAAAAAAACAGAAAGATTAAAGGGAAAAATAGGAAACCTGTTCGCAAATATAAGAAGAAAAGACAGAGGAAAATTATCTTTCAAGAGCAAGTAAATACAGAAGTAACTGATGTTATAAAAACTCTAGATAGTTTAATACAGGAGACTTCATCTATTGGGGCTGTTGGTGGCCTCACCGATCCTCTAGCTGAAGGCCCCCCCGGTGTCAGCGCCTTGGATGGAGGACCCCTTTGTTCTGAGGCTGGTGGGATAGAACCTCTTGAACTAAAGGATGAAGTTATAAGTAATAGGCCTATTGAAAAAATAGCACTTAATCCATCGGCATCTACTTTTTGGCCTTTAGCGCATGTGACCACTAATTCATCTACTGTAACACTAAAAACTCCCAATCCATGTGTGGATACTTTGTCACTGGATTTTCTCCCCTTATTTGATTTAGTCCTTAATATGAACAGATCATGGTTGCTGAATTCCTTCAAGGACATTGAATGTTTAAAACTTATTTTGTCAAGCGACATTGATTTGGTTTCAATAATGGGGTTTGAAAATGGTCCGCGCGTAAGGGTAAAATTCTGTTAAAAAATAATTGCGAATCTTGTCCTCCAACAAGCGGAATCATTTCAACGTAGAGGGATTGATGTGCTGACCTTTATTAATAATGGAAATCATATGTTCTTTAGAAAAGGAGCTTCTGAGTTGGGACTTGGGCAAGAAGACCCAACTATTCAAAACAAAGATCTAAAGATACGGGTTTCTAGAGGAAAGCGTATGGTCTCTCAGGTACCTTCTCCCCCTGAAAATCTTCTTATTTCCATGACAGAAGATAATCAACACTGGAATTGGCTTCCTGGAGTTTTATCCAGTAACACATCGAACAACTTAAGACCACTTCTACATCTTTAACAGTCAATTAAAAATCATATCCTGGAATGCGGCAGGATTACATAACTGTCCTCAGAATTTTGATTATCTGTTCTCTCTGAATGCAGATGTGCTATGTATTCAGGAAACATGGTGCAAAGATTCTCTTTATGGGGGGAAAAATTATTTTGTATTTGAGGCCTCTGCCACACCCTCAAAAAAAGGGCACGCGAAAGGAGGAATAGCCTGTTTTTTATCAAACTCATTACAATGGCAATTTTCCCATTATAAGGACACTAGTAATCTTTTTCAATCAATTACTATTAATAATATAGTGTCCACAGGTAGACGGTCCTCTCTTGTAATTCTTAATGCATATATCCCACCTGAAGAGATTTTTAATACCGTTCTGAAACAAATGTTTTCTTATGTTAAACAACTACTGGAGCTCGATCACCCCCCATATATATTACTTATGGGTGACCTAAATAGTAAAGTGTCCACTTCGAGTATAGACTTGTTTAGAAATAAATTTAAGGAAGAAGCATACAATATACCCCAAGCAATCTTTCCTAGTAAAATGAAAACTAACAAAAGAGGAAAGATATTACTTGAAGAACTTAGCTATGTAGAGGGGTTAATTGTAAATGGTAGGATGCCCTCTGACACTCCGGCTAAGCTTACACATCATTCCTTTAGGGGTGAATCTATCTTGGACTATGTAATTACGGATTATGATTCATTTTCTTATGTTCAGGACATTGTGATCTCTCAATCTTGTTTGAGCGATCATAATGTGATTAATATAACAGTTTCATTACAAACCCCAGATACTGAATCATGGTCTATAATTAATAAAGGTGTCTCTATTCATTGCAAGTCTGGAAGGTGTTTCTGGGACCCTTCCACTATGAAAGACGTACAAGATATTCTTGCCCAAACCTTACTTGATCTAGATGATTGGCAGGGTAGGGAATTTTCATGTTTTGAAACTCTTAAGGAAACCCTTACCATGAGAGCTAGGAAATTAAGTAAACCGAAAAAGCCATATCTCCCGCCTAATTTATTATTACCCCTAAATAAGGAAATAAATAAACTCGTAAGGCAACAGTTCATTAATAGAACTAAGGAAAATGAGTATAAGATAGCCTTATTAAGAAGAAGGCGAGCTAGATTTAGAATCAAATTAAAAAGAGAAAAAGAAGATTCTCTCTGGATCAGGTTAAGAGAGGCATCGACCTTTAATAAATCTAGAGAATTCTGGACCCTAATAGGGAAAGGATGTGGGGTAAGAACTTCCCCTATCCCTATCTCTATTGCCGAAAATGTCTGGATATCATTTATATCTAGTTTGTATGCTTCTAATAATGTAGAGGGGGATAGCTGGGATTTAGGCCTAAATAGTCAGCCTATTGTAGAGCTCCCATCTGAGAAAATGATCGCTTCGGTGATAAAGAGTATGAGTGCGTCCGGAGCTATGGGCCCGGATGAGCTGCCCATGTCTATAATAAAACAAGACGTTACATCCTGGAGTAGGATTCTCCTTTCAGTATTCCGTGCGTGCTTTTTATTGAGATCAGTCCCTAATTCGTGGAGGGGAAGTATATTAATCCCGATATTCAAAAAAGGAGAGCGGGATAGCCCTGGGAACTATCGTTTAATTGCTCTTTTAGATTCGATAGGGAAAATTTTTGCAAAATGTCTATTGATTTTAATCTCCGAATGGATGGAAGCGAATGACATCCTACCTTTGGAACAAACTGGATTTCGTAAAGAGCATGGTACACTTGATAACCTAACAGCATTACAGGTGATTGTCAATAAATATGTACGTGTTCGCGGTGGTGGAATATATGCGGCATTCATTGATTTCTCCACAGCGTTTGATAAGGTCGACCGACCAACCCTGTGGAGAAAACTCGCTATTTTAGGGATGCCGTTATATTTGCTCGAACTTGTAAAAGCCCTCCACTCGAACACGTGGTGTAAGGTATTACAAGGTGGAGAAAGAGGTTTGTCTCAATCTATTCCCTCACCTAATGGGCTAAAACAAGGGTGCATATTGGCCCCTATATTGTTTTCTCTCTATACGGCAGACCTCCCATCTTCCATTTCAGTGTGCGGTGGGATAGCCCCGATAATTGGAGGATCTCCTGTATCAATTCTAATGTATGCAGATGATATCCTCATATTAGATTTAACTCCGAAGGGCTTGTCTAACCGCTTATGTGCATTAAATCAATTTGCAGAAGCAAATTTCATGAAGATTAATGCTTCGAAAAGTAAAATCATGTGTATTTTTGGAAAGAAAAAATGTAGGTCTGTAAATTATGGATGGGCCATAGGCGGACATAAGTTAGAGGTGGTAAAAACCTACACCTTTTTGGGTAAAATAATATTGGCAAACTTAAGTGAGAAACTCCATACAGATCATAACTCGCGTAAAGCATTAGCCCATGGTATGGGATTATGCTCCTTGTACAAGGCTACAGGGAAGAGACACCTTACACTATTTATGGAGGTATTTAGGGCAAAGATCCCTGCAACTTTATTGTATGGGTTAGAATTAGTAGAGTTAAAACACTGGGGATTTTTACATAGAACGGAAGGAAAGATATTAAGAAGAATTACTTCCATTAATACAGCTTGTTCTGTATCCTCATGTAGATTGGAGTTCGGACTCAGAAGTTGTTGGGTACAGGGGCTGATAGCTCTGGTAAGGTGGGTAGCTTGTATAGCTAGAGGTAAAAAGGATTCCTTACGGGAAGCCATAAAAAATGAGCTTCTGGGCAATTTCAATGAGTTTTCCCTGTTAGTAAAAAACTTTAGAGAAGCAGTAATTCTGTTAGAGCTGGATGTAAGTACTCTGTTCCTACTTACTCCCTCCGAACTAAAATCTAAATTAAAAAGTGCATCTTGGGAGCTCAGTTATAAATTGGATATGATTGCCCAACAAGGAAAATCGGAAAGGCAACTTCTTTTAAACACATACACATTAAAGCTGCCACAACAATACCTCACATGGAATATCCCCCACAGAGTCCGTAGGTTATGGTACCTGTTAAGACAAGATTTGCTTCCACTAAATCCACTTTTAGCTAAATGGTATGGTGTATCTCCTATATGTAATCTTTGCCATAATGCTGTACAGGATCGTAATCACGTTCTGTTTATCTGTCCTGTTTTACGCCCATTGCGTTATAAATGGTTGAAACCTATTTGTTTACAACTAGGAATTTTAAATGTAAACACTTTTTTTCATGCACTTTACTGTCCTCCAAATGAAATGTTCTGTTTTAAAGTTTTTAACTTTTTTAAAGGTTTTTTAAATATTTATTGAATGAAATATAGAGAAGTATCTGTCAATTGTCAGACCAGTGTATATGATGTATCTTCTTCTCATCTGTTTGTCTGTGATTTTATTGTAAGTATTGTTGTATAATTGTGTTTTTATTCTATGTGGCCCTCTTTGAGAGCCAAAACATAATAAACTTAAATTGAAATTGAAATTGAAATACAAGTCTTTGTATATTCTCAGTCCCAAAATCAAAATGTGATTGTGCGGCCATTGCCTGGATTTCAAAACTTGCCCATTCTTTTAGCTCATCTTCAGGGAACCTTTTTTGCATGTGCTCACAAAGAAGGGAAACAAAAGACAAAATAGGCCCACTGTCAAACTCTTGCCTTTCCTTGTACAACACCATCAGATCTCTTACATTGCTGCTCCAAAAGACAGTGTCCCCCAAATACTGTTGCTTAACTTGGCGAATCTTTGCTCTTGCATACTGTACAGCTTCAACAGTAGTCAGAGAACTTTTTTGGAATAGTTTGCACAAAGATGCAAATTCACCCAGAATGTCATTAAGTACTGCAAGTGAAATATGGTAGTTGGAGTTTGATAGCTTTTTATAACAATATTTAGCAACTGGATCATTCTCCTCAACTTTCTCATGCTCAAAGTACTTAAGAACAGCCTCGTAATTACGAATTAGTGCACCAACAGCAAAATGCCTTGAAAGCCACCGGACTTCATTCAGTGGTCGAAAAGAGACCACTTCACATTCAGTGACCGAGGCAATTTCATCCAGCTTGGACTTCCTTGCAGGAGATCTGGAGAACACAGTGTAGACAGTCCTCAATAATGTCTCCATCTCTTTAACCATTTGTTGGACTTGGCCCTTCTGGCAGGTTCACCCCTAAACTTTTTGCTTTTTATTGTGACCTTGTGTTGGTGATTTTTTACTTCTGCGCACTTTTACCACTGTGTCCCAGGGTAAAGTGCGTGCGTGTAATGAGGATGGCCTGCCCTCCCATAGGAATGCATGGGGGAATGTATGTGTCCCTGGTAGTTCCTGATGCGTGGGGAGTGCAGGTGCGAGTTTGGTATATACGGACTCGTGTGATGAAATGCTGCGCGATGATGTGTGCGGCGTGCATGTACCTAGTGTGGAAGTGCCACTTCTAGAAGTGGGCACTTCTGTGTGCAGTGTGAAATGTGTGCCTTGTCTAGCGATTGGCTGCTTGAGGTCATGTGACGGGCTAGGGAATCCCCAGAGTCAGGATGAGTCACCCAGTGGTGAATGGGGAGATCAGCAGCTAGATGGGAGGGAGGAGTACACCTGGGTCCTTAATAGGCCTGGGTTTTCCCCACACAATGCTG
The DNA here is from genome assembly GCF_964204655.1 of Triturus cristatus. Classification (NCBI taxonomy): domain Eukaryota; kingdom Metazoa; phylum Chordata; class Amphibia; order Caudata; family Salamandridae; genus Triturus; species Triturus cristatus. The sequence continues at coordinate 254,780,205 of NC_140593.1, read as the reverse complement.
GCTCCTCCCCCTGTGGTGCGACTGATGACCCTGGCCTGTTCTCGGAATAGGGAGAGGGGCTGAGCAAAACAAAGTGCTCAGGAACCAGTTGTAACTAGTTCGCCCCTTCCCTGCACCTTGAGACAAAGGGTTTCACTGTATAAAAAAGGGCTGTGTCCCCTTACAATTTGTTCTCTTGCTGATCCAACTTGAGGGGGGCCTGCTGCTGCTGGGCTCCAGGAGAGACCGCCACTGGGGACTGCCTCCCTGCTGGAGGGCCCTGTGAGCTGGCCCCTGGGCCCAGTCTTTGCCCCCCTGCTTCTGAGACTTTTTCCTGGACCTTGCCTAGTTTGGAGAAGTGCTTTTCTGAGGAGCGCCTTCATTTGTGGCCAGCAGCGCTGAGCTGCGATCCTTTACAGGGGAACCCCGACGTAGGGATTCCCCCACTTTGCGATCCTCGCGGGTGCCTACCCTGCTTATTTAATTATTTTTATAGCGGGAGCCCACCCCGCATATGGGTGCTGTTGCGGGTGCCCACCCCGCACTGTGTGACTAAAGAGGGAGCCTACCCCTCGTTGCCGCTGTGAGAATCACCGTCGCAGCCGGGCTTCAGCCGGAAGTCAGGCAGCCTTCGTTGGGACGGGGGCGGGGCTTCAAGCAGGAAGCGACGGGAGCCTACCCCGCGCTCCTGCGCTGCAAGGCGGAAAGGAAATCCCGAAGACCGGAGCCCGGCAGGCTCCGCTCCCCAGTCCCGGGACCCAAGCGGGGGCCCGGGTGACTGAAGATCCGCGCCGCAGAGGAGACCCCCGAGTGAGGAGACGCCGCCTCTCTAACCAAAGGTGAGTGCGGGCGTCCCTGGGGGTCCCCCCTCTGCAGCACCCAGTGCTTCTTCCTGCTGCTCGGCCCGCAGAGGCAGCCCCCACCATGGGGCCGCCTGGTTGTGCGAGCGCGAGTACGCTCCAACGCGGGCAGGCTTGGAAGAGCCGAGTGAGGCTCCAACTACGGGGCATTACTCTCTTGAGTCCCTGAGCAGGACTCCAACGTCGGGGGCAATATTTAATAGAGCCCTGAAAGGCTCCAACGACGGGGGCATTTCTTTGACGATCTCGAGTCCCCCGAGCGGGACTCCAACGACGGCGCATTTGTTTGTTTGAGCCCACGAGGCGCCCCTATTGTCGTGGCCCAAAGAGGGCTCCAAAGGCACAGTAGTGCCCACGCTCATTTTCTCCAGCTGCCCAGAACTTAGTGGGCAGCTGCAACGTTTAGGTGGTGCCTTGTGCGTCTGGCTTGCGCAGCCGGCACAGTCGCGCCCTGACATTACTGGATATTGGCCATTTCTGCACCCCTGAGAGGCCAGTTGGTCTGGGGACAGTTTCTGCTGTGTTGTGCCCTCCCCTAGGGTACCTGGTAATTTTTATATCTATGTACTTTTGCGCCTGCGCAATGTCTTCATGATATTTTCCTTCCTAAACTGTGTTTATGCATTGGAGATTGTTTTACTAGTAGTAATTATGCTAGTGTGTTCATGTTTCCCTGCGTGATATTTTCCTAAGGTGGTTAGGGTTGCGTAGGTGGTACGTACCTGTTACCAGTGGTTACTGGTTGTGCGCTATATCTTCTAAATTGGTGCTACAGTGATTGTATGTGCTATGTTCTGAAAGTATTATTCCTATAAAGTGCTTATTCCTGAAAGTGGTCCATGAGGCCCTGTCCCTTGTAAATAACTCCCCTGTAAATTCTACCCGTGCCAGTGGCACCTTGTAAAATGTGTATTTGTTATCTAATGTGTTTTGCTATAATACAAAGGCTATTTTTATATAATACCTTGTGTGGAGTTTCTTTTGTGGTGGGCCTTGGGTGTTGTTGCTGGGTGCGTGCGCAAACGCTTTACACATTGCCTCAGAGATAAGCCTGACTGCTCGTGCCAAGCTACCAAGGGGGTGAGCAGGGGTTATCTTTGGCGTGTAACTTCCTTGCCCTGACTAGAGTGGTGGTTTCTGCCTGGCTTTGGCGCAAGCCCTAGCCAACCAGAGATCCCATTTCTAACACCATTGGAACCCTTTTCCAGGCATCATCAACTCCCAAATCTTCTCGATGGGCGACACAATGCTGCTCAACTAGATGAGGTATGGATTGTTTAAGGCGAGTAGCAACACCATTATTCTTACCCAGCATCACGGACGCACCATCAGATGTGAACATGACCATTTTCATAAGGTCCAGTTCATTGGCAGTGTAGAAATCTTTCACAGCAGTAGTGATAGCCTCAGCATTACAACTAGTCAGCTTCACTATGCCCCCAAACTGTGTTTTGTGCTCTGTTGATGTTACTGGTCGGAACTTGAAGTACAGGATGGGCATTTTTTAAACAGAAATATCAGTGCTCTCATCAATTATCAATGTGTGATACAAAGCATTACGAAGTTCTACCATAGCTTCACAGTGTATCACGCTATTGATGGCCTCAAGGAACTCAAAGGCATAGTTCTTGCTCCTCCAGCTGTCTGGTATCTTGACATACAAAGCTAGGTGGTCATGGATGTCTTGAACAGATAACATTGAAGTATTCATCTTGACTGCCAGCAACACGTTGTTTATGAGAATCTTTATCTCTTCAGGCACAGATCTTTGGCGTTCAACTACTTCCATTCTATTTGCTTTGTCAGTGGCAGTTTCTGTCAGCATTGCCCGCACTCCATAACCAAACCTGGCAGCAGCACTTCTGTTTCTCAAGATCCCCATGGCAGACTCGTGTACTTTGCTAAGTAGATAGCGTTTCATGTAATCCAGTTCCCAGCCATCACTCCATTTCTTCCCTGTGGAAAAGTCCCCAACAATCTTGGCTTCGGCACATGCTTTGCAAATCAGCCCACGTCTGAACTGTATTGGAAAAGTTCCCCGAGTTGCACGCGGACCTTGCTTCGCGATTTCTGCCTCTCAGCCTCCACAATTTCCTTCATCCACTCTTCCTTGAATGCAAGGCAACATTTCTTCCTTTGTGGTGACGCACTGCACTCTCCCAAAGTGACAGCTTTGCGCTTGAACATTTCCGTGCCCGCCGGTTTTAACCTGCTGTGCCACAAAGCCTGCAAGATAAGGGAACATGGCTGACATTGACGCCTAGCTCATGAATGCAATCCTTTATACTACAATGATCAAGATGCACCACAGTTTAACTCTACCAAACAATTACCTCTTCTGCTTGAACTCACGTACGCCTGTGTGAATGTATGGGGGTCTGGCTGCGAAGCCTGCAACAGAAGAAAAAATGGGTAAGTATATTATACTACAATGATCAAGATGCACCACAGTTTAACTCTACCAAACAATTACCTCTTCTGCTTGAACTCACGTACGCCTGTGTGAATTTATTTATTTATTTATTTATTTATTTTAGAAGTTTTATATAGCGCTAGCTCCACCCGGGGGTATCAGAGCGCTTTACATTTGCATAAAAATTATTTAGGACAAAACAGAGCAAATAGTTAAAATAGTGAGGCAATTATACATGAAGGAATAGAAGACTCAGTTGAGCTCATGCCGATAATAATGGTAAGGGGAGCAAAATGGTAGGTTCAGTGGATAAAAAAGCGCCTGGAGGGATAGGGTATGTGAGAAGGCGATGGAGGGGAGAAATTAGGATAGGAAGAGAGAGGTAGGGTGGAGAGGAGTGGGGGCTGTAGAAGTGGGAGAGGCGAAGGGGAGAGCGGTAGTGTCAAAGGGAGGAGGGGGTGGGTAGCACAAGAATAGTAGGAGAGGAATTAAGTACCCCAGTATTGATTGAGCAAATGTATTTTAAGGTCTTTTTTGAATCTGATATAGGAGGGGGTACAACGGAGAGCTTTGGGGAGGGCATTCCAGAGGCTGGGGGCTTTTCCAGAGAAGGAGCGTGCCTACGAGGCTTTTTTCTTTAGTAGCGGGGGGACGAGAAGAAGTGCGTTTGAGCTTCTCAACGTCCGGGAGCATCCTGCTTTAGTGAGTTTATTGGAGAGGTAACTTGGTGTCTTTTGATAGAGGGCTTTGTGTGTAATGCAGGCAATTTTATATGAGGATCGGCCCTCAATGGGAAGCCATTTGAGTTCTTTGAGGGCAGGAGAGATGTGTTCAGAACGTTTACAGTCGGTTGTTAGTCTGGCCGCTAAGTGGAGGACAGATTTGAGGGGGGCAAGGTGAACTTTGGGTGTTCCAGAGAGTAGAGCGTTTCCGTAGTCAATCTTGGAAAGGACTAAAGATTGGATAACCGATTTGAAATCTTCCGCAGGAATGAACGGTTTGATTTTTTTGAGAAGCCGGAGTGAGAAGAGTGCTCCTTTTGCCCAATTTTTTATATGGGTATTGAGCGCAAGTTTATTGTTGATGGAGATGCCAAGAGATTTAACTGATTCGGCTAGGAGGAGAGAGCAGTTAAGGGCATTAAGGTCAGTTATCCATGTTTGGATGGGGAGAGGGTTGTTTTTGGGAGAGAAGAGAATGATTTCAGTTTTATTTGGATTAAGTTTGAGAAGATTTGCGAAAAACCAGGATTGTATCTTGGATAAGGCTGAGTTTAGGTGTAAGATATCAGAGTGGGATTTGATTTTATAGTACAGTTGGGTGTCGTCAGCATACAGGTGGTAGTTAATTTTGGCTTGTTTAAGTATGACGGTGAAGGGTTCCATAAAGAGGTTGAAGAGGGCCGGCGAGAGGATAGATCCTTGGGGTACACCGAGGGAGACCGATGCAGGGCAGGAGAGGTAATTTTGAATTTTGATTTGTTGTTTTCTGTGTTGTAAGTATGAGGTGAACCAGTTTAGGACAGTGCCATTAAGTCCGAAACGATCTTTGAGTGCATTGAGTAAGGTTGAGTGGTTAACTGTGTCGAATGCAGCAGTGAGGTCAAGGAGGATAAGTATGCAAGACTCACCCTTATCCAGTGTGAGGTGGATGTCATCTACAATGTTAAGCAGGGCGGTTTCGGTGCTGCAACCTTTGCGGAAGCCAGATTGAAGGGGGTCAAGCAGGTTAAAAGTGTCAATATGCTTGTCCAGTTGAATTAGGGCGCATTTTTCAAGGGTTTTGGAGAGTAGTGGGAGGTTGGAGATAGGGCGGAGGTTGTTAGGGTCATTAGGGTTGGCTTTGGGGTTTTTGGGAATGGGCGTGATTTGTCCCAGTTGGAGTGAGATAGGAACACATCCAGAAGAGAGGGAGGCGTTAATGATGTTGGTCCAATAAGGGACAAAGATGTGTTTTAGTTCTTGGGTGAGGGCTGATGGGAGTGGGTCTTTAGTGTGTGAGGATGGTTTTAGTTTGGATAGGATGTTAAAGACTTCCATTTCTGTCACAGGTTGGACATTTCTCCATGCAGCTTTAGTTTTAAGGAGTGGGGTGGGGTGGTGTGGTACAGGAGGGGTGGAGGAGGGAGGGTGTGTGAAAGCGATAGAGATAGGGGGTGGGATCAGGGGTGAGTGTGGTGTTAGAGTATTATTCAAAGGACATGTGGGTGAGGGAGGGAGCTGGGTTACATGGAAGGAAAGATCAATCTTGGCGATTTTTTCGGAGAAAAAGTTAGCAATTTCTTCACATTTGCTAGTGGAGGCCGACAGGTTAAGGGGTGCCTTAGTGGATTGGTTTCTCACGATCTTGAACAGTTCTCTGGGTCTGTTTTTGGAGCGGGAGAGTTGTACGCGAAAGAAAGATGCTTTTTCAAAGAAAATGTGTTTTTTGTAGGTGGATCTAGTTGTTCTAAGGAGGGCCAGATGGGAGGGAGAAGGGTGCTGTCGCCATGTCCTTTCGGCAAGTCTAAGTGAGCGTCTTTCCTTGTTAAGGTCAGAGGTAAACCATGATTTGGAGGGGACATTTCTTAGTGTTTTAAGTTTGAGCGGGGCAAGTTGATCTAAGACCTCAACGTCAGTTTTGTTAAAGTGCTCAGTAAGATCGGTTGCATTGAGAGAGAGTGGTATGAGACGAAGTTGGGTTTGAAGTTTGGACTCCAGAGTGCCAGGTGGGATTTGCTTAAGATTTCTGGACACTGTCGTAGCCTTAGTGCATTTCGCTGGGGAGGGCGGGGTTGTGGGGGAGATCGTGAACAAAATAAGGTGATGATCGGACCAGTCGATAGGGATGATGTTGGATACGGACGCCACATCAGTGTTAGAGATGATGGCGTCAAGGATGGCTCCTTTGGTGTGGGTGGGGGAGAGGCAAAGTTGTTTGAGGTCGATAGTCTCTAAAAGATTAGTGAGGAGACTGATTGCGGGATCCTTAGGTTCATTCCAGTGAAGGTTGAGATCTCCTAGGAAAAGGTTATTGGTGTTAGAGAGTGACGATTGTGTGATAAGGTCAGATAGTTCTTCGGCAAAGGGGAGAGGCTCACCAGGTGGATGGTATATAGTGTGTAGTCAAATTGGAGGGGAGTTTTTCAGCTTAAGTTCAGCTCCAAGATATTCGAAGGTAGTAAAGTTTGTGTTCTTTGAGGGCGAGAGTTGTAGCTCGTTTTTATAGATAATTGCTAAACCTCCCCCTATTCTTTCCGATCTGTCTTTTCTGAGTGTGGAGTAGCCAGGGGGGATGAGTAGGTCAAGGATAGGTGTCGAATGATCTTTGAGCCAGGTTTCAGTGAGGACGGCAATGTCAATATCATCGTTAAGTATAGTTTCAGATATTTCGGTCGCATGTCGAACAGCTGAGCGGCAGTTCACGAGCATACAAGATAGGGGTTTGGGGATGTTTTTGGGCTGAGGGTGTAGGTGAATGGTGGTAAGTTGAGGGGGAGGTCTGGGTGAGCTGGGGGAAGAGTGGATTCTGCAAGTCCCCATGATAACAGGGATGTTAGAATGAGGGAGGAAAGGGTCATTAGGAGGGAGCTTGTCAAGGTAAGATTCGCAGAGGTCAGAGATGTCGGACGTGGAGTAGACTCTCAGGGAGCGAAGAGGCCTGAGTGTACGGCTGAGTAGAGGTGTAGTTGGCCAACGCTTAGGATATGGGCGTTTTGGGGGGCTGGAGCGTGAAGAGGAGGTCAAATAGGGGCGGGTTCTGGAGTTGAGAGAATTGAATAGCTTGAAATCAATTCTGAGTCGTGCAAGTTCTGAAACCAAGGTGGAGATGTTGCAGTCAATGTTACGAAGTGTCTGAGTTAAGAGAGTGAGGAGAGGTGAAGTTGTGGTAGAAGTAGGGGGTGGTGTGGGGTCAGTATTGCTCATGGGTGGAGGGTTATTGTTGGGAGAGGGAGAGTGGTCATGGGGGGGCGTGAGGGTAGGGCAGGGATTTTGTGAGTGGGGGAGGTCAGAGGAAGGTCAGGAGGTGCGGTCCGGGGTTGGGAAATAGAGAGGGGCGAGGTACAGGATGCCGAAATAATGGAGGTAGGAGATAGGGACAGAGGAGAGGAAAGGGCGTGCGGGTTGTAGGGAGAGGTAGTATCAGTGTTGGGGGTAGGGGTGGAGTTAGGAGAGGGGGAAGGGAGGGCAGGGAGGCATGTGGCATCCGGTGTTTGGACTCGAGGGGAGTTTACGAAATGATTTGGGGTAGGAGGGGGTTGGACACTGGGGAGCCAGGAAGTTTGGGGGATGGAATGTGAGTTAAAGAAATTGGAGGGGGAAAATTCCAGAGGGGTGGCCGGAATGGGGGACAAAGAAAGCAGAGTATCGTAAGGGACTGGAATGACAGGAAGGAGAAGGGTTAGTGTTGGTGAAGTGGTGGAGTTCTCATTGGGGTCTAGTGGGTGGGCAGAAGGGGGAAGAGGCGTAAGAAAGGACTCTAGGAGGGGTTCAGGAGTGGGTGAAAGAGTGTGGGTCAGAGAAAGGGGAGTGGGATTGGGGTTAGGTATGATCGGAGGGAGAAGGGTAAGCGTCTGGGAGGCAGATGAAGGTAATGGGGGGTCATGGGGATGCATAGGAGTGGGGAGAGGGGTGTGTGCGGACAACTGGTGGGAAATGGTGTTGAAGTGGTGTTCGAAAATGGTGAGGTGGCGTTCAGAGGCTTGAATCAAGATGTTGCCAGTTTTGAAAATAGAAATGTCAATTTCCCCAGGGAAAAGTGATGAGGGAGTGGTAGATAGTTTAAAACCGTAAGGGATTTTGCTTGATTTAGATATTGGGAGGCAGCGCAGAAAGGTGCTTTTCCATTTGGAGGGTTGTTTAGTGTAGAAGATATAGTTTGTTTTAATCTGGGACGTGAGGCTGCAGTAGTTGTCGACAATCAGGGTTTCGGGATGGAGGGTTAGTAGATTGTGTTTAAACTTTTTTTTGGCATTTTTAGAAAGGTTGGGAGGGTAAGGGATGGACCAAGAATTGTGGCCATGTTAGGTGAGGAGGGGGTTTTTGTATGGGGGTCTGGCTGCGAAGCCTGCAACAGAAGAAAACATGGGTAAGTATATTATACTACAATGATCAAGATGCACCACAGTTTAACTCTACCAAACAATTACCTCTTCTGCTTGAACTCACGTACGCCTGTGTGAATGTATGGGGGTCTGGCTGCGAAGCCTGCAACAGAAGAAAACATGGGTAAGTATATTATACTACAATGATCAAGATGCACCACAGTTTAACTCTACCAAACAATTACCTCTTCTACTTGAACTCACGTACTCCTGTGTGAATGTATGGGGGTCTGGCTGCGAAGCCTGCAACAGAAGAAAACATGGGTAAGTATATTATACTACAATGATCAAGATGCACCACAGTTTAACTCTACCAAACAATTACCTCTTCTGCTTGAACTCACGTACGCCAGTTTAAATATGTGGGGTTCTGGCAGCAAAACCTGCAACAGAAGATGCACTACTTTAACTCTAGCAAACAATTACCTGTTTGTTCTGCCTGTACTCTCGTCTGCCTGTGCAATTGTATTCTTCGTACGGTCTCCCAAACCTGCAAAAGAAAAGGGGTGCAAATTGTGATTCTATTTACCCAGCAACCCCCAACCCAACGAGGAACGTACACAGAATTACCTTGTCTTTGTGGGTACTCGCACCCGACCACTCCTATCCAAATACCTTACAGACTGGAAACCTGCAACTGAAGACAAGATAGTCAGCAAACGCTTGAAGAATCACAAAATATGAATGGGCCCGGTCTAGAGAGCCCAATAGAAAAATTGACCAAATAATTACCTGGGATTCCAGTCTAGGACAAACAGGCGTGTGCCAATGTGTTTCATTATTAGTATGATGTAAGCAGTACAAGAGTACTTCGAACACAAAAACAAACTCTAATTACTAATGATTTTAGTATTTTATATTGGATGAGTTTGCAAAAAAACGGAACATGTAATGGGAAGGTTGGTGCTGCATCTCGGTGATTAACCACACGTGTGTGTCCGTTTGCCCCTCCGCCTCCACTTACTACTTTCTGAAAGTACACGCTGTGTTTTTAATGTATCATTGGGCAGGTTAAAACCTGTATGTGCAAATTGCAAACCAACTGGTTGTGACTTGCCCAGCTATATGTGACATGACATGACCAATGTACCAATCAGTCCGGTATGAAAAAGGATATTCGCAGGACAGCGAAAATATTCCTGCCTCGTGACTATTAAGGAGAAAGAGGGCATTTTGCAACCCCATCCATCCATTCACCCTTGAACTCATCCATCCATTCTTTCACTCATCCATCCTTACATCTATACTTTCACTCATTCATCCATCCATCCACCCTTTCATGTCAATTATGAACCTTTGTCTGGACCTGCAGAAATAAGAAGCCCATTATGAACTCCACAGCTGCTGTAGCTGCTACAGCGGCGTTAGGCCACATCTTCTCCCCTGAGGTACCTTGAGTGTCTCATTCACTATCAAAGGCAAAATAGCGCATAACGCTTATAGGGAGCGTGTTATTCCCAAGTCTTCTCTTTCATTTCTAACATTGCTAAATACACAGATTTGCGCGCTATCCTTGAAAGGGTTTAAGGTAAACAAAGAAAAACATGGGTTTTTTACTTAAATTTACAGGAGACGTTATAGATCTCTTAAACACTGTTCAAGCCTACACGGAAGGGTTAATTCCTACAGGTTTCCCTTACCATGTACAAAGCATTCACTAAGCCATCAAATAGCATTATGGCCGGCTGCAGAACAAGCCCCTTTGTACTTCACAAGCATTAAAGATCTGGGCAGAACACTGCTAACGAGGCACCAGATGCAGATTCCAAGCAAAGGAAAGTAAAGGTCATAAAACCCTGCACCCCACTCCACTTCCCATCGGACACAAGGGATGATCATAAAAGGGGCCTACATGTCGAACACAAGGATCCTATAAATCTTGCGAGTTCTGGAGAGTGGTCAGGGAATTCCAAGTACAGGAGTGGTCTTCCTCCGTGATGAATATTCATATTACAGGGGATCAGTGGGTGCACATTTAACAACATTTTTCGCAGTGCCTCGGTGGGACTGCTTACCCAGAGTTTTTTTTATGCAAGTAGTTAGTAATGATAGGCTTTAGTTTAAGGTAGAAGTGATTATTGCCCCTAATAGTAGTTCTCCCTCTAAAGCTCCTGGACTGGATGGGGTACCCATTGACATCTTCAAGTCTAGGATTGATCTTTGGGCTCCGCTGCTGACTAATGTTTTTATTAGCCTAGATATGAATGCACTGCCCCCTTCATGGTCAGCTGTACTATAGTCCTTGTTTTAAAAAAAAGGAAATCGGACTGATCCCAAGTTTTACAGACCCATATCATTATTTACCCCTTTTTAAACCGCACAATTTTCCCCCTTTTTATAGCGCACAATTTTTCCCCTTTTTAAAGCGGACAATTTTAAACAGTGCAAGGTTGCCCTCAGATTTTTACAATTGCTGCCAAGCAGTGATGTGTGTTTTAGTCAGCAGCTTTCTCAAGGCAGCTGTGGTGTAACGGAAAAGTCTCGATTTTTAGCCAGCCATCTTCATAGTGTTTTATTGTAGATCATGTATGATTTTATATTTTGAATGTTATCTTTTATGATTGTTTTTGACATTTGAATAAAGAGTTTTTGAATTTGAAGTCTAGGCAGTCTTCATGTTTGGCAGTGCCAACATTCCAGGGTGCCAGTGGCAGGCTCCTAAGAAAAAATTGGTCCACTGCACTTAGCTTTTCATAAATTAATTACTGGTTCTATGAAGTTTAAAATACTGAACCTGTCCTTGAGTAAAATGCAAAATGTGTCATTAAAGCAGACAAGAACTTTTAAGTTGGCCTCCAGATGTAGCAAATTACTGGGAATTAATGTCACGGTTAGCTACCACAATGCCTGCAAGCCAAGCTAACCCTAGTTGTTTGAGTCTATAAAAATTGATTGTTTTATGGATCCAACTGGGCTAGGCCTAAACTAGAATGAACAGGAATAGGCCTTTTTCCGTGTGTATAAAGAGAGCAGCATATCTCAAAGAGAATGCGTGCCTTGCCGATTCATCTCTTAAATATGATCACAGTAAAGAAACCCACAGTTCCACGGAAGAAGTGGCATGCTCAACTTTGGTGAAGACTTTCATGTTTATCGGCTCAGGATAGTTCTCGAACGAGCAAAAAAGGTTGGGCGTATTACTGTGAACAAATGAAACAGACAGCTACACCAGGTACAAACGTGTGGGCCAACCTCAGGTCAGCAAGTTTGATTGATCAAAATCCCTATACGCCAAATACAACGAAAATAGCAATAGAGTTACAACATTCAGGGGCTCGACCAGTATATTCTCTCACCTTTCTATCCCATTCATTGTGATAGCCAGTTCACATCTGTATTCAAGGCAGGCAATGATGAAGCTTGGAAGAGGGACATGACTTCAGCTGGTAGGACTGAACCACAAGAGGAAACTTGAGTTTTTCTGTGACCATACAACTAAATTTGGAGTTTGGAAGTATTGACCGTTATTACCATCATTTAAGCCTAACGTAAAAAAGTCTATCCCTTGACAATATATTTGTTGACGAGAGTGTATAAAAGTAATCAGCTTTTACTCTGTTCTGAAGCCTTCCAAATAGAAGGCACAATCGGGATGGTGACGAAGCAATACCACTAAGGGATCTGACCTGGGAATAGACTCTGACTCAGGCCAACAAAACATCTGTGCGTCTTCTCTACAGTGGATTATAGTATAAATCGCCACATAAATGGCCTTACACACGAGCCAGCTTAAAAGTATTTTATCCAAATAAGTTTGGCAGCTGCTGGAAAGTGTCTTATGAAGGTGGCCACCATTCATACATGGTGATGTGTATTTCATGGACAGTGACAAGGGGAACTATAACCAAAAGAGCAGTATGCCAGATTCCCTGAAGGCCACTTCATCCGACTCTTGAAGATTCAGACTGCCCCCCACTTCAGGGGGGCTCCGATCCATATCCCGTAAGAGGCAGACCCACGACCACAATGCATTCGCTGGCTGCTGTGGCAAGATTGTGTACGCGGCAAATAAAACTTTGAAGTAGTTTGCAGGATTCGCTGTCATTTTCGACAGTTTTAAAGATAATCCAGCCATTACGTGTCCCATGTGGCTAGACTGCATGAAGGTTTGAGCGGTCGATAATTGCACCCGAAACCATTGTCAGCTATGTCGATAAAGCAGAATAAATATATATGAAAGTGGGCATGGGCCGGCGAGTGTCAACAAAAAGTCTGGGGCCCGATTCACAGAACTAACTTAAGACAAATTCCTAAACTTACTACCATTTTGGTATTCACAGAAGGCACTTACTCATTTTGGTATTCACAGAAGGCACTTACTCATTTCGGTATTCACAGTAGTTAGGAGTCCTAACTTTAGGACTCCTAAATGCCTTCTGTGAATACCGAAAGTCTTAAAATTAGGATTTTTCTCAGTTTAGTAGTAGTATAGTTAGGACTCCTAACTTTAGGACTCCTAAATGCCTTCTGTGAATACCGAAATTCTTAAAATTAGGATTTTTCTCAATTTAGTAGTCCTAAGTTTAGGACTCCTAAGTTTAGGACTCCTAAATGCCTTCTGTGACTACCGAAAGTCTTAAAATTAGGATTTTTCTCAGTTTAGTAGTAGTATAGTTAGGACTCCTAACTTTAGGACTCCTAAATGCCTTCTGTGAATACCGAAATTCTTAAAATTAGGATTTTTCTCAATTTAGTAGTCCTAAATTTAGGACTCCTAACTTTAGGACTCCTAAATGCCTTCTGTGACTACCGAAAGTCTTAAAATTAGGATTTTTCTCAGTTTAGTAGTAGTAGTATAGTTAGGACTCCTAACTTTAGGACTCCTAAATGCCTTCTGTGAATACCGAAATTCTTAAAATTAGGATTTTTCTCAATTTAGTAGTCCTAAATCTAAACTTAGGACTACTAAATTGAGAAAAATCCTAATTTTAAGACTTTCGTTATTCACAGAAGGCATTTAGGAGTCCTAAAGTTATGAGTCCTAACTATACTACTACTAAACTGCGAAAAATCCTAATTTTAAGACTTTCGGTATTCACAGAAGGCATTTAGGAGTCCTAAAGTTAGGACTCCTAACTTCTGTGAATACCGAAATGAGTAAGTGCCTTCTGTGAATACCAAAATGAGTAAGTGCCTTCTGTGAATACCAAAATGGTAGTAAGTTTAGGATTTTGTCTTAAGTTAGTTCTGTGAATCGGGCCCCTGGTATTTATGTTTTCAGTGCATTGGTAGAGACTCTGTGGCGTTATTATGGCATATGTTTCTGTTGTATTAGTCATTCTTTAATCCGCTAGTATACCTTAATGTGCCAGGACAGTGAAGTGACTCTTTTCACCATTTGAAAATGTAATGTTTGTGATTCGTTTTAATATCTGTTAAAGTACAAGAGCAAGAACAAGAGGCCACAATCGTCCCCGCACCGCGCTTTACTAACAAAAGAGTAGAGCCAGTTTAAAAACACAGCGTGTACTTTGGTACACGCTGTGATTTTAAACCGACTCTACTGTTTTGTTAGTAAAGCGCGGGGACGATTGTGGCCTTTTGTTTAAGTATTGATGGTAATCAGAGCCCCTTCACGGGCTGTGATTGCCATCAATACATAAACAAAAGGCCACAATCAGCCCCGCGCTCTGCATCCACACGCTCCCCCCCACCCCCAAGCCGCCACAAGCCCTCAAGCCCCCAAGCCCCCTTACCTGCACTCTCCACGACTCATCTCCGGCACCGCTCCAAAAGTGCCTGCTTTTCGCGCCGCCCGCTTCTTAAAGCGGCGGCGCCTCTCTCCCGACGTCCTGGAATCGTTGTGCGCACTCCACATCCGGGAGTGCGCGCTGACATCATGGAAGGTGCGCGCGCGCGCCTTAAAGGGAACGTAGCTCAGGAGACAGGTGTGTAAAGCATTCAAAAACACCAATACATTCGAAAAGTAAGAGACAACATACAATAAAAATGCACAACTAATTTATAAAAATAGGAAATATTTTTATGAGTAAAATGACATCAAAATCAATAAAAAACCAATGTAGGGAACCAGAGATTTGAATTAGTAGAGAATGAACACTTTCTAGTGCTTAAAAAACAACAATGCCAAATTGGGACATCTGGTCATGCTATACATCCATCAGTGTGGCAAATTTCATTTCAGCCCCTCAAAACTGCAGGATGTGTCAAAGACAGTGGACCTCATCAAAGTAACAAGGCACTAGGACCAGTCTTACGTGTGTTGTGCATTTGCCTGGTTAGCGCTGGGAGTACCTTTCAAAAGGTGTGCCCAGCGCTGACCAGGAAAATGTGACACATTATAGTGAATGCGTTGCCTCAAGGAGCAGCCGTAAACTCGTGCTGCCCTGGGGGCATCGCATTCAGGTGAAAAACGGAGCAGCTACTTTGAATCCACTCCATGTTGTGCTGCGGAGGCGGATTATTAATCCCCTTGCAGGCGGGTGCAGTGAGTGACTTCACCTGCCTCCAAAGGGATGTCTGGGGGGTCCATGGGACCCATTAACCCCCTTCAGAGGCATGAAATCAGGAAAAAACAGTCAGTGTGCCTCCTGACAGCTTCTTTACCTCTGCATCCGCGTCTGTAATACGATGCAGGTGCAGAAGCAAAGAGATTCCCTCATGTGCATGGGGCCTCGCCCAAATGCAAATGAGGGAACGCCCGCTCATATAGCGCTGGTGCTTTATGTGCACCAGCGCTATTGGTATTACAGAAGAGAAAGCACAAGAATCTGTGGCCCTTTCTTTAATACCAAAGTGCCCTGGGGGCATGCAAAGTGGTGCAAATGCCTATTGTGCCCCCATGGAACTCCGGTAATACGGCCATAGGTGTGAGAAAGTCATCCTTCCTGGGCACTGATCACCCCCATTTTTTGACTAGTACTGGTGGTAACTGACTCTGACTGCTCCCTGGGCTCTGATAACCAGGGCCAGGGCCAGTGCTCTCATTAAAAGGTATATGGTAATTAGGTGTAATTAAAATTGGTACTGACAAACTACATGTAAGTCCCTAGTATATAGTATGGCATGCAGGTTTAGAGGCTCAGCAGATTTAATGCACTCAAGTGTGCACTGCTGTGTTGCCTGCTGTCATTTTAAAAGTCAGCCCTGCTTTGCAAGCTGCTTTTAAATTGAAATGATATGCAAATTTGACTTTTGATTTAAAGGTACTTCCAAAGTATTGAACTATCTTTTTTCATATGTCACCCCTAAGGTCTACCCTTGGGGCCCCCAGGGTATGGTGCCATGTAAAAATAAGCAGGGACATCTTAAATTGTGTTTTATATGAACTGTTGAGGGAAAAACTATTAATTTCGTTTTACCCTGTTGTAGCATTTGATCTCCATTGGCTAACATGGGAATTCTGTAATAAAGTATAATTATTCACTAGAGTGAGCTAATATTTCAAGGACTTAAAATATTAGTAATGATAAATCCAACATCTTCCCACTGTTTAATTTATCATAACTAATACAGAACAGAAGTTATAGAACTTTATTTTCTGTGAGCCGAAACCCACCCCTCTAGTAGGCTCACTTGATTGGCCAGCCTTGACTGGCTTAGCCAAAGTGCTCTAAGGAGGTGATAAGTAGCCTGCACATAGACAAAGAATATCTAGTGAGGGAGATATGCAGCTGCAGAGAACAGGCCAGGAAGGGGGTTGGGTAAACAAACTGGTCTTTAAAGAGAGCAGGACTGTAAAGAAGCAAGCCAGGTCTACCCCCTCGTCCTGTACCCCCCAGCCAGATGGGAGCCCTAGGAATGGAGTTTGCAGAAGGTCTGGAAGGGGATTGTTCAGGTAAATGAGCACCACTAGTAGGTTAGCTTAGCCAGATCTTAAACTCAAGGAGAAAGCTTCTCCATCTTGAATTTTAAAGTACAGTGCTTTGTGGGACAAAACTATGCCACACTTTGAAGGAAGCTGTCATACTCTTTGGTGGCACCCTTCACTCCATTGGTCAGGGCTTGTTGCCCCAGAACACTAGATAAATATGGGGGTAGCTGCATAGCAACTCAGATCCCCTGCCTGGAACTACAAGAAGAAGGACTGTCCTGCTCGAACCATGGCCTGCACCAAGTTGACTGCACTCGGAATGACTGCACCATTCACACTAGGGAGCTACAGCCCTAAGGACTTTGCTTGCTTCAAAAGGAGAAGGAGGGTATGTGTTTGATAGTGTGGGGTCAACAATTACTGCTCCCACTCCAGTGAGTGCAACATTAGGGAAAGTGTTGGATAGTGTAGGGGTAAAAATTGAGAAAGGGAGATCTTTGATCAGAGCCCCAAGGGCGTGGTCACTGCCCCTCAAGAATGCGAAATACCTTCCGTGGGTGATCACAGGCACCAACTCGACAGTTACTGAAATGAGGAACAAAGAAGTGAGATGACGCCGTGGAATTTATTTTGGAGTGGCACATTTTATTTAATTAACTCAGCATGCTAAAAAGAGGATTCACGTTATACAGGCTAAACCTTCAGCAAAAGCCTGGCTTCACTCTGCCAGGGAAAGCATTTAAATATCATAAGCACATACCTTTCAGCAATATACTGACTAAAGATAGATGATAAGATGGATCGGTTGGAGATTCCTTAATGATTAATGATATGGCGTATTTAAACCCTCAGCAGGTTTAGATGCTCATGCAATGCATTCTTTTTGCAGATAATCGTTTGAAATAAAGCTATGTCTGTGAATAAAGATCTAGGTAGCTAAAACATTTCAGAGTGGCTACGTTTGCTACGGCTAAGACCTTGAAAATACGTTTTGAGACACTTAAATGGAAGCAGAAGCTATCCTAGGGAAGCATAGTGCCCAGAGGCAACCTCAATTTAAGACAAATAATCTTCTAAAACTCAGTTGCTAAAAGCTGAAATGCAAGGGAATGGGTGTGGATCAAAAATACAGAGCTAAGAAGGATATCTTTAAGAGATAAAGGAAAATCCCCAAATGGGGGATGTACCACCTGAAATAGGCTGTAAGGTCCCAAATCAGATAGGCAGCCGGCTGGAGAACAGGCCTGTGGACAGCACAGAAAAGTTCTACCTTCTAACTGTCGTGTTGGATCTTAAATATCTTGATATGGGGAACCAGGGGTGGACCTGACGTATTTTCTGACGCATTTGCCAACAGGTGGCTTTACCACATGTGTTCCAGGATACAGGAAAGGGTCAACCGCATGTGTTCTAAGACTGTGGGTGGGGTAAGGTGGCCAGGTGGCACAACGGTTGGTAGGTCATGCCTGACCGCAACGTATAAACAAAAAAAATGTTGTGATCACGTACATTTCTTACAGAATGCATGTGACCAATGCCCACAAGGCAGGTGCAGTTTTCATCAGACATTGTGGTTTATCTTTGAGCAAGCTACCTTCCAAAAATAGGACTTCAGCGATGAAAAACAATGTGTCAACTGGTACCAGCTGGTTATCTGCCTACGTGTGGGTGTGCAGTGGCCTTGTAACAGTGGAAAGTTACTGTGTTTTCTCTACTGGCTTGGGCTGTCTCGTGTTTTCCGGTGCAACTGAAATGTAAGCTCTGGCAATCCTGGGCCTAGTAGCTTCTGAAGGTTACATATTGATGTCGCGGGGCGGTGGGCTTTGGGCCTTGGGCCTCCCATTTGGGCTTATGTCTGTTGGGTTTCCAGGTTCTATGGGCTTCTATGTGTATGCACTATGCTCAGTGGACATAGGGCCATCAGCACTTCATCTTGTCAGGGTAGGTTAGGGAATGACATTTAAGTTTATTAAATGGTGGCTCGAGACCCTCCATCAAAATCACTATTCCCATCTACCCCAAAACCGATACCCACCCTAAAACTAAAAAATCTCCATTACTTACCTTATAATACGTTGTACTGGCGTGCGTTGTAATGGGATGCGTTGTAATGGCATGTGTTGTAGTGACATGCGTTGTAATGGCATGTGTTGTAATGGCATGCGATGTAAAGGGAGTTGCATTGTAACAGTTGCGTTGTAAAAGCAATGCGATGTAATGACTGCGTTGTAATGGATGTTTCCCGAGGGTAAGAGATACACAATTCATTTTAGTGTTCTACAGTTAAATAGATGGTGGTTATATTTTACCTGAAAGCATTGATCGAGAACAGCAACTGGGTCACTGTGTAGCAATCTATATTTGGCAGAATCCATAAAATGTTTGACCAATATTTTCAGGGTTTATCACCAATAGCAGATTGGTCATACCCATGTAAATACTCTGTATAACACGCTACAGTGATAAAGCAACCTAGAATGGAATAAGAAAATATTAGAACATTGGAATGTGGAGCACTCCATTGTAGACAATGGAGTGCTCCATGCTTCTACGGGCCGGTAAAGGCCCGCAGAGCAACATTCCAATGTTTTACAAAAGCCTCTCGAAGCTCGAGGGGATTTATATCCCCTTGAGCTTCGAGAAGCCTTTGTTTAATTTGTTAGAACATTCTGCCCTCTAGTGGCAGAATGTTCTAATAGCCTTATAACCCTTCGTAGCAGGGCTATACCGCTATTAAAGTCCCGCTGCTTTTGTTAAAGTCCCTCGCCTTCGGCTCGGGCCTTTAACGCTGCAGCGGGCCTTTAATATCCGATATAGCCCGCTACGGCGGGCTATAAGGCTATAATAATTCCCTGTATGCCACCTTGGGTAATTCCAGCCTATCTAAAAGGGAACTGTGGAGGGAGGCGTCCAGAACTGTGTCTTGAATCTCTCAGTCCAGGGAGCTGCTTCACAGCTAGTGGCTCTAGACTCTTCCTAACCTCCGAGTATGCAGAACTCCAGGTCCTGTGCCTGTCTGTCACTGTTGAACTTTTCCAAATTGGAGGAAAGTGCAGAAGATGAGCTATACCCTGTCTGAAAGAAAACGAATGGTCCAATTAAAATTTACATTTATCTTTTCTATCCTTGTGGAACTACTTGCAGTGTATGTAGAGTTTAGTTGTATGTCACAGCATCAGGAGTCACCACACTTGGTGAAAAAATACATTGCAGTACTTAATACATTGTATGTTCTTTACTTATTTTATATGTGTGTTTTCCAGATGTTTTATTACTTATTTATATATTTTTTAATATATCTGTATTTCCCTATACCTAAATATAATTATATTGCTACCTTTATTTATATGTATACATTTCTCAAAAGTATAACGTGTCTATTGTTTCACAGAAGGCAGGCTTTAAACAAAGACAAAATACACTTCTAAATAGCACTATACATGCAACCAAACAATAAAATATGTTAAAAGCATTTAGTGACAATATCTAAAAAATAAAAAATCTCTTTTGATGCATTTTCAATTTTGTACACATGAATAAAACATGCTCTAAATCAGTAACTTTTTGACAACAGAGAGTGCCAATATGTTCTTACCTAAATAGGGCTCAACTTCTTCGAATATCCACTTCAGTTGGTAAACGACCAATTTAAAATATTTAAAGCAATGGTTCGACTCTGGGGTCACAATAAATATCTGAATAATTTTACATGGTACAGATTTCTTCATTCTATAATAATCAACTCAGTCTAGACTACGTTAAGCAGTGTTGGATATCTACAGTATAGCTATGTCTTTGCTGAATTAGATGTCATTCATATTTCAATTATGATTTTGATGGAAAAGCTATAGCATGTTCTTGAGTCAAGTTCACATTACTCAAACAGTTGCTATATCCGGGAGTCCACTGAGCCGGGTCTGGTGGCTCAGTGGACTTATGCGTCTGCTGCAGGGGCCTGTGGTCGACCTCATGGCCACAGGTTCAAATCCCGGCGGGTACACTCAGCCTTTCATCCATCTGAGGTCGATAAAATGAGTACCGTTGGGTAACAATAAACATCTGTTATTCAGCGCCAAGATACCCGTAGTGGTGAACGTGTGCTTTACAAATACACGTGTAATATGGGATTTTTTTGTTGCTATCCTGTGCTAATGAATCTGAACTGTTTTTGGAATGTATACTCTTAAATCCAAACCACAACACACACACTGAATGCGTGACCTCATACTTGATATGACAGATGTAAGTACAAATGTCGTAAATAATCCTACAGATGAAATTAAGTATTACATTACCATTAACACTGTGAACAGGATGATTATGAATGTGGTATCATTTATTAGTTTGAGTATGTGTTATTTAATTACATTGCAATTCAGTTGTTGGTACCATTCATATAAATATTATGAAGTGGAAAGCATAGTTTTTGGTGTGAGAGTTATGATGCATGGTTGTTGTGCAATTAATGGGTTGCAGAGCTAACCATAGCTTGTGGATTACATTGGTTTTAGATTTAGTTTTGTAACCACAGTTAATTGTGAGTTTTAAGTGAATTTTTTGAGGCTTATTATAATCATACATTAAGGTGTTTTAAACGATCCTAATCATACCTTCGCATTTACTGTATTTTTTTCAGTAATGTTCCACTTTCTTCATGATATACAACACTCAACTTCTTTGGATTCTTTCCCATCCCTTTCTGGTCTCGGGCTGTTGGTTAGGCCCTAGGCCAAATCTGATGTGAGTGGCCAACCTCTACTGTACTTTTCCTTCAGTCACGGTGTCCACCCACAACTGGTGGCCTGAAGGGCAAACTTCTTTTTAGAGGCATGCTCTTTTTTTGGGTGGTTCTCAAAATATCAGTTTTTGGGGGGACTTTTTTTGTAGTTTTGGTTTTTTTATTTATTGTTTTTTCACTTAGCTGACAAACAACAACTTATAAACTTCATAATTTATGTTTTCTTTAAAGAAGTAATTTAGAGTAATGATCATCCATCATTTGATTCCCAATACTAGGATTATTCTTCCCCAGCCAGATGTTGGTCTTTCACTACATGCAGTGCAAAGATGCTCAAGTGGGGATTGTTTTCAACCAATGAAAAGCTGGAAAGTTTCGAATTCCCTTTTAAATGTGAAATAATTTTGCCAGCTATAGAGAAAGTGCTTCCCTTGTTTATAGGCACACCTTAGACACTGCACATCAAAACAAAATCAGTCCACTAGGACTGCCTCACCTAAAATTGACTCCCATACCAGTCCACACCTAAGTGGATAAAACTATAGGAAAACATTTTAGGGTCTCATTCCAATTTTGGTGGGACCACCACCGTCAAGCCATCGGTGGCGATCCCATCGGCATCTATGCCATCGGTCTGACTGCCGGATTACGATTCTGGTGGCCAAAGCGAGTTAGGTGGGGGCAAGACCACCATCTCTGACAGGCTCAAGGAGCCTATAGGGATGGCGGTTGGATTCCTAATCCCTACAATGGGACGGTGCATGGGCATGCACCGCCATTGGATATCCCTTTCCGACTCCCTACGCCATGATCAGGCAGCCAGAAAGGGACCTTGTGGCCCTTTGCTATAAGGCCAAACATTTGTGCACCGTGTGCCAGGCACCACATGGTACCTGGCACAGAGTGCATGGATGTCTGGAAACATGGGCTTGTCTTTTGCGGCTTGTGCTGCGCCCCTTTTCCAGGCTGCAGCACAAGCCGCAATAGAAAAGGGCATATTTCCGACTGCCTACAGGGCAGTTGCATCGGAATATGTTGGGTGGAATCGCGACTACTAGTCAAGCAGTTACCATCCCGCAACGAAGAACCATCACGGAGGTCCACCGTTTCATAATGGCCGCCTACAATTTTACTGCACACTGCTTAATAAATGTTCCAAAAACTATTATTTTTCCTTAGACACTAAGGGCCTGATTATGACTTAGGCGGTGTGACGCCAGGTCTGCCCCGCTGCTGCACTGCCAAAGCTGTGGTTGGGCTGCCCACCAGATGAGGAGTTTCCTCCAGTTTGTTTGGCTTTTTTTTGCGTTCCCATGGCAGTGCCTCTAAAAACAGACATGTGCACTCGCAATATGTACAACGTAGGGGTTATCAGTAAAGAAGGATGGCAAGGATGAGGCATGAGAGCGGACAAGTTGAGGAGGTGGCAACCATAGGGCAGGTAAGTGCTTTTTTAATTACTTTTAATTACTTTGAGAGGGTGGAGGGGCCAGCTAACTACACTCTGCCATGGAGTCACAATTTTGCCTGAACTCTGCATTCGCAACGGAACACGGAGTAGGCAAAACTACGTAAACCTCACTGGCGGAGCGCAGTTACCCGCCCAGGCTTACTCTATACACCACAAGAAATCAGTAACTTCACCAAGAGAAGAATTTCTTTTGTTGCAGATGAAAGACAGCATGAGTTGAAACCTGTGGTTAAAATATGTACAAACATTAGCAGGATCCAAAGAGCAAAGGGCCTTATTATGAGTTTGGCACAACAGCACCGGCTCTGCTTCACCAAACCAGTGCATGGACCGCCGGCCGTAGTACAAGTTGTATAAGTACAACTCGTAATATGATCGGCGGTCCTTTGGTCTTTCCCATGGTGGTGCCTTGAAAACAGGCACCACAATGGGAATGGCAATAAAGTTCCAGCATGGCATGGACGGTGATGTCCGTGCCATGCTGGAACTGGCAGGAATACAGAGAGGGGTGCACATGTAGGGCCCCCTGAATGTATCCCCATAGTGGGGGGTACATGGGGACCCTGTAGGGCCCCCTTTGTTCCTGCACCACCAGCCTTTTCATGGCACAGCTCCATAATGAAAAGGCAGGCGGTCAAGTAACTCAAAATATGCTAAGCAGGACTGTGCCAGTCCCTGCTCAACATAATGTGTTGTGGTGCTCCTGTGCCACTGCCAGGGAATGACCGTTCCCTGGTGCAGCTGGCAGTCCACCGCTGATACGATTTTCAAAGTCATAATCGACAAAAAGGTGAACAGCCACTCTGGCGCCACTGCTAGTCTGACGGCCGCAAAACAGCCAGACTCGTAATCAGGACCAAAGTTCTCCTGCTGTCTGCACATTGATGTCCTTAACGTCATCCCAAGAGTACTCTGCACACTTGAGTGTCATAAACCAAGTAGGCGCACCTAGGTTTCTCAATATACATTTCAGTTCTCCATGACAAGAGTACCAATACTCATTGGTGCCAAGTTAGCATGCCATCAAATTAATCAAGTTTTTTTCCAACTTCTCATCCTTCCTATGAACTTTGTCAATAAATTCCTATGCAGAGAGATTTTGTAGGTTAACTCCTGTTTTCAATATGTGGTTTGCAATGTATGGTAGTCCAGACAAGTCACTCTCAAATAGAAAATGGAATATGTTAGGAATACACTGGCGAAATCTAGGATCCTCTGAATATAATCTAGTTGGCCTATATTCAGCTGCTGGTATTTGTACGGGGCGGTCACCATACTGGCAAGCTACTCCAATGGGAAATAGTTGTGGAAAACAGCAAGCCTCTAATCTTGTCTCCCACACACTCATTGGAACTCCTTTTGCTTGTTTCATTTGAAAGAAATCAGTAGCATCACCAATACTGCCTTTAGAATGCAGTGGATGGATGCTATAGTGTTCATACATGTCTTCTGATTTGGATCAATATAAAAGAAAACATAAATCAATACATTTAGCTTTTCATACTACACTATTAAATTACATATTTTAAGCATTTAAGTACCTTTATAAACAGTTATGTCACTATGTTATAGCCACTGTAAGACTGTTACTTTTCATGTTTAAATCAGTAGGGGGCATATGTATCAAAATCTCCATTTGCGAATCTCAAATAGCGATTTTTTGAGAATCGCTATTTGAGAATTGCAAAACGGGATGTATTTAAAAATTTGCACATATTTTGCGAATTCTTAATATTCCTTAATTGCGATTAGCAAATTGTGAAATCGCAATTAAGGAATACCTTCCCATTCATTCCTATGGGCCAGGAGGCCCATAGCACTGAATGGGAAGTCATTCTCAAATTGCGAATCGCAATTTGCTAATCGCAAATTGAGAATAATTTCAAAGGTGCAAGGGTGTCATGATAACACCCTGATGCACCCCTGAAATTAGCATGTGTGCGCAGATGGCGCACATACATGCCCTAAGGGCATGTATGTGCGCCACATGGCACTTTTTCAAAGAAATCGCAAATTACCACCAACTTGAAGTTGGTGGTAATTTGCGATTTCTTAAGGAAAAATCGCACAACTTGGGTGCGTGTTACATAGCATGAGAGGAATCGCAATTTGCGATTCCTTAAATGCTTATGCAAAATTAAGAAATCGCAAAATTAGCGATTCCTTAATAATGCGATGCTAAAATAGCTCATACATCTCATTTTGCGATTTTGTATTCGCAAATGCTGTTTTTTTGCGAATCGCAGCGTTTGCGAATACAAAATCGTTTGATACATATGCCCCTAGGTGCCTGCCTGTGTCAGCGTATTCATCAGTATGTGACTAGATGTATCACTGTATGCATCAGTGTGTGCCTGGTTGTATCACTTTATGGATAAGTGTATGCTTGGGTATCTCAGGATATGTGTCACTGGGTGCCTGGGTGTGTCATTAGATGTATTTGTATGTGCCTGGGTGTGACAGTGTATGAATCAGTGTGTGACTTGGTGTGTCAGTGTATGCATAGTGTGTCCTTTGGTGTGTTAGTGTATGCATGAGTGTGTTCCTGGGTGTGTTAATGTATCCACCACCGTCTGCTTATGTGTGTGCATATATATCAATGTGTTCCTGGGTGTACTACTGTATACATCAGACTGTATCTGGGTGTGTCAGCATCTGCATCACTGTCTACCTGGGTGTGTCAGTATATGGATCAGTGTGTGCTTGGGTTTCTTACTTGTGTTAGTGTGTATATCAGTATGTACCTAGCTGTGTTACTATATGCATGAGATTATGGCAGGGTGTGTCAGTGTATGCATCAGTGTGTCATCATATGCATCAGTGTGTGTCTGGGTGTGCCAGCATATTCATCAGTGTGTGCCTGGGTGTGTCACTGTGTGTGTGCTTGGGTGTCTTAGTGTATGGATCAGTGCATGACTGGGTGTGTCAGTGTATGCATAAGTGTGTTTGGTGTGTTAGTGTATGCATGAGGGTGTTCCTGTGTGTTTGTATCCGTCACTGTCTGCTTGGGTGTGTATGTGTATTTTACCAGTGTGTGCCTAGGTGAACTACTGTATTCATCAGAGTGTATCTGGTTGTGTCAGCATCTACATCACTGTCTACCTGGGTGTGTCAGTATCTGGATTAGTGTGTGCTTGGGTTTCTTAGTGAATAGGTCAATGAGTCACTGGGTGCATTAGCATGTGTTAGTGTATGCATGAGTATGTCCCTGTGTGTGTCAGTGTATCCATCACTGTCTGCTTGGGTGTGTATGTGTATTTTACCAGTGTGTGCATAGGTGTACTACTGTATGCATCAGAGTGTATCTGGGTGTGTCAGCCTCTGCATCACTATCTACCTGGCTGTGTCAGTATATGAATTAGTGTGTGCTTGGGTTTCTAACTGAATGGGTCAATGTGTCATTGGGTGTGTTAGCATGCGTATCAGTATTTCCCTGTGTGTCAGCGTATGTATACATGTGTATCTAGGTGTGTGAGTGTATGTGTCATTCTGTGTGTGGGTGTGTTAGCGTATGCATTAATGTGTCTTTCGGTGTGTTAGTGTGTGCATGACATCCCAGGTATGTCAGTGTATGCATAAGTGTGTATCTGGGAGTCTCAGTCTATGCATCAGTGTATACCTACCTACAGCCTATCTTAACAGTGACTTATATGTACAAAAAAATGAGTTTAAGGCTTGGCAAGTGAATGTAAACGCCTTCTCTACCTGGCAGTAAAACAGCAAACACAACCTGTGCATAAGTCCCTCAGTGGGTGTGTCACTGGATGTGTAAGTAACTATGTTTCTATATGACTGACTGTATTAGTATCTGCCCAGGTCTCTATATGTCTAAGTAAGTGGCTCTATTTATTGCTTACCGGCTGTTTTAGTGGGTCTAAGAGTATATAACTGTACGTGGAACTGGCTCTATTACTACTGGATACATAAGTGCTGTATGGTTGTGTGACTGAATGTGCAAGTGTATCTATCTTACTGGGTGTGTGAGTAGCTGCATGGGTTTGTTAATAGGTATGTGAGAAACAGTATGGGTGGAAAATTGAATATTTAACTGTGCTTGTAGGTCTAGAACTGTGTATGTCACTCACTAAAACTTTAAACTACATATCTTATCTTTTAAGCACATAGCACCATGCCCTATGACCTGCCTACACCCTACCTTAGAAGTGAGCAGTATGTAGCAAAATGGAAGTTTAAAGCTTGGCAATCGATTTTAAATGCCAACTCGACTTGGCAGTAGAACTACACACACATGCTCCACAGTAGCAGGCCCAACACATGTTTAAAGGACTACTCACACACCTACCCTCAGACCCATAGAGGCACTCACAGACCTACTCCCACACCCACAGACACTCACACACCCATTCATAAACCCATAAAAACACTGACACACCCACTCACAGATCCCCACATACACTCTCAATACTTTTGTTTACATCATACACACTTCTGTCTGTCTCGTGCACACACATACCTTTCCAATCACATTTTTTAAAACTACAAACTAAATCATATACCTGTTTAATGAGTTTGTTGGTCAATACGTTTTTTTTTACTATATCCGTTACACTCTTCTCTCACAGAAAATGTGAGCATAAGAAAAGTACACCACTCTCATACAAAGCATCCATTAATGGCAGCCTTTTCAACTTTGCTCTCAGTGATAATGTCATAGTTAGCAAATCATAACGTCCATTTAATTTTTTAATTTTGTTATTCCACTTCTCAATGGTCAGAGTTTCTTAACCCTTTCCAGCACATCTGTATAGAAGCCTAATCTGGTAGTGTTTTTGGGTGGGTTTGCAAATCCATCATAACACTAGGCGTGGACCTCTGTGTAACTTCGTGGCGCATTCGCGAAAACCTAATGGGAGTCTGGAAAAGTATTTAGCATTGTACTCTTAATACTTTACAATTACAATGCACTTTATATGATAGTTCTTGTTAAGACAATTAACCCTCCTTAATAAGCAATTAGAGTAAACCACTCTAAATTTGACTTACACACTACAGTCTGTTTAATACCCTTCCTCCCAAATTATCCTAGCTGAGTTTCCATAGCAACTCCCTTTGGAACACTCTCTTGAACCAGTAGGTCAAAAGTTCACAACACATTCTAGAAGCAACATACCAGCTTCAAAATCAACAGCAGCGGGTGTGGTTGACTGTTAACAATTAAAAGCATATCCAAGATTGCATTTTTTATTTGTACCTGAGTCAATCACAGATCTACCTACTTTTCCTTACAAATCACTACCTAATTTTAGCTGTCTGCATTTTTATAACATCCAATCAAATATGTTCTTTTTTCATTCAGCTCCAGCCTTTACCTGTGTGCTACTCCTCCATGCCTTCAAATTGGTGTGGATTGTGAGCCATAGATTTGTGATTTGGGCTAGAAAGAGTGGCATTGATTCGGGTTTGGGTTTGCATAATGTGGACATTGCATGGGTTGGCCAGAGATGGTTAAATCAATTGCTGCGTTTGGTTGAAAACACCATGACCTCATGATTGTGCACTGTGGTGTCAATTAACTAGGTACTCTAACTGGGGTAGAGCTGGAAATCTTAATAACTGATACCTTTGCTCAAATAATGGTACTTTTCCCTCACAATGCCTTGGTGTTTTCCAGCATTTGCCAAAGGCAGAAAAAGAAGTGGTTAAACAAATTCTGTCCACAGATAGACAAAGCCAGGAAAATGTGTAAAACTGTTTCTGAATTGC
The DNA here is from genome assembly GCF_964204655.1 of Triturus cristatus. Taxonomy (NCBI): domain Eukaryota; kingdom Metazoa; phylum Chordata; class Amphibia; order Caudata; family Salamandridae; genus Triturus; species Triturus cristatus. The sequence continues at coordinate 254,752,163 of NC_140593.1, read as the reverse complement.
TCAGAGACCATGAAATGGGCTCTATCTACAACACAAATTTACGCTTTGACATGGATGGTATCTACAGAAGTGGTAGAGTTCATTTCACACAGAAAGGCAACAGGGTATCCCTCAACAATATAAAAGACTGCATCCTGCTTTATGTGCAGTTATCATCTACATGCAATAAACACAAAGGCTCTTCTCAGTGTCACCCTATTACCCAACCACTGGTTCAATGTCTTTGCAAATCCCTTTTTCTTCAGTTCTTTTTCGAATTTGCTAACCCGTCATGAATACACAAAACAAAAGCAGACACTAAATAGACACCAGCACAGTTAAAGATCACAATAGTATGAGTGACTTTGTGCATCTGATTCAGCGCAGAAGTGTCTGATTGGGTCTGTCAGTGGTTGTGTAAGTGTCTGAGTGGGTTTATGAGTAGGTCTGTGAGTGGTTGCATGAGTGTCTGAATGATTCTGTGAGTGGGGGCATGAGTCTTTGAGTGGGTCTGTGAGTGGGTGCATATGTGGCTGCGTGGGTCTCTGAGTGATTGTGTGAGTGTCAGAGTGGGTCTGTGAGTGGGTGCAATAGTCTCTGAGTGGGTCTGTGACTGGATGTGAAAGTGTCTGTGTTGGTCTCTAAGCGGGAGTGGGAGTATTCAAGTGAGTCTGTGTGTGCGTGAGTGAGTGTCTGAGTGGGTCTACAAGTGAGTGCATCTCTGAGTGGGTCTGTGAGTGAGTATGTGAGTCTGTGAGTGGGTGAATGAGGAGATGCATATGTGTCTGAGTGGGCTGTGAGTGGCTGCATGAGTGTCTGTGAGTGGGTACTTTTGTGTCTGTGTGGGTCTGTGCGTGGGTACGTGAGTGTTTGAGTGAGTCTGGGAGTGGGCCCTTGAGTGTCTGAGTGGGTCTGTGAGTGGGTTCATGAGTGTTAAACTGCTTCTGTGAATGGGTGTGTCAGTGTCTGAGTGGGTCTGTGAGTGTGTGTATCATTGTCTGAGTGGGACTGTGAGTGGGTGTGTCAGTGTCTGAGTGAGTCTGTGAGTATCTTCATGAGTGTCTGAGTCGGCCTGTGAGTGAGTGTGTGATGTTCTGAGTGGGCAAGTGAGTGGGGTGCATGAATCTCTGAGTGGGTCTGTGACCAGATGCAAATGTGTCTGTGTGGTTCTGAGTGAGTGCATGAGTGTCTGAGTGGGTCTCTGAGTGGGTGCATGAATCTCTGAGTGGGTCTGTGACCGGATGCATATGTGTCTGTGTGGGTCTGTGAGTGGGAGCATGAATGTCTGAGTGAGTCTGTGAGTGGGAGCATGAGTCTCCGAGCAGTTCTGTGAGTGGGTGTGTGAGTGGGTCTGCAAATGGGTGTTTGAGTATCTAAGTGGGTTTGTGAGTGAGTTCGTGAGTCTCTGAGTGGGTCTGTGAGTGGGTGTAAGAGAGTGTGAGTGGGTCTGTGAGTGAATAATATATTTTTTGAATACAAACTGAGCACACGTTTAGTTCAGTGTATAATGCGTATTAGCAAATTAAATCACAATTATTATATGTACAAAGCAACTGAAGAAAGCGAGGGACCACAGGAAACAAGCATGTATTCAGTCTTTCTGTTTATGTGGAGTTTGGATATTCCAGCCAGCCAACACGTGTTTCGTCAAGGGGCACAAAACCACAGACTTCTTCAGGGCTGGTGAGAAAACATGCATGAAAGTACGTATCACAATAAGTACACTTTGTATAACGTTTCAAACATGCAAACTCTTAGGATTGTATTTATGGATGGTAAGGAAAGCCACCGGTTAAAAACGTAATTGCACCATAATAGGGAATCAATTGTGTTGGGTTGTGATGAGAACCCAATCTATAAAAACATAGTGAAAAGAAACGGAAGTTTGAATCCATTGTAGTGGGTTGTAATAGGAACCCGATCTGTAAAACCCAATGAGGTGAAACGGACATTTGATGAAACTTAACAAAAACCGTGAAAAAGTGCAAAGTTCGGCATGCATACAGTTGCAAGACTAAAATACAATGAGTATCGAGGTGAGAATCGAAATATACATCTCAATACGTGAATACACCTTGTGTGGACCAGTCGAGTATTAAAACTCGACAAACACCCTGTAACACTGTGCATCGACTATAACTCAAAACGTGAGAGGAATAGAGCTAATATCAATGCCACACACATAAGAATAAACGTGCGAGCGGTTTGTAAAACCCCTACCTTCTATAAATATAGCGAATATATCAGACCTGTGAGTATGGGAAAACATCAGATAACCTTAAATGTACACATAACCATAAATATCAGAAACCATTGTATGCCAATTAAATCTACACAATATATAATTCTACATCCAGGCTTACCTTAAACCTGGTGATAATTCCGACCCAGTAGGTCTTAACACATTATGTGCACCGTCAACGTCCTCAGAAGAAAGTATATGGAACACTTGGTCCGAAAGATACGGTCATCCAAATATAGCCGAACAATTCACCTCGAATCTGTAAAGACCATATAATTTCTATCAACCCTTTCAGTCGCAAACTATGCTCCCCAAGAAATGTATCAAAACAAGCAACTATATAAAGATAAAGTTGAATCTTACCTAAGACGAGTACATCAAAGAATCTCAGCCTGAATCTCTCCGCGTGTGGTTGTGTGTTTGCACCGTGCGCATACCCGGAAGTGCTTAATAACGCGGAAACCGATAGAAACACTAGAACGTGTGGGACACAGTACAATAACAATGCGCATGCGTGAGGTGTCGTAAATCACATCCCGGTGTTTGTCAAGAGACATCGAAATACAAGAAATAGCAATAATTCCAATACATAAGTAAAAATCGAGAACGGTGTAATACATACAGGAAACGCATAACGAGGTATTTGAACAGGTAGTGAGACAGGATTCGCCTCAATAAGTAGAGAACATAGCAATCATTAGAGAGCGGAAAAAACGAAGCAACGTCAATAAAGTATGATTCTGCTATATATGACACAGTGAGCATATACATTAACCCATACGTATACCTATGGAAAATCCTGCGAAATGTTAATGAGGATCTACAGCGTAGAGTATGTAATGCTATCTGCATAAATACATATATCCAATACGAAAAACATAAATCCTTTAGACTTGGTTGAAGTTCAAGAAACATGCATACAATATATTGAGCAAGAATGACAACTTAGCACATTAAGACAGTAACCATAGAATGTTGAATTGCATTATCTCTCGATCTTATGAAGTGTGTGTATCAATACATGAAGAAAACAAGATCCCAAGTGTACACATATTAAGCATGAAAATCCATATAACCCATTTTGAGAAAACCATAAAATATTAATTCTGGTAATTCAAAATCCCTTTGAGATGAGAGTATAAGTACAGAAGGAACAAATCCTATATGCATGTAAAGAGAAAAGGGGCAAGTTGATACATTTCGCCCCGTTCCTATTGTTAGAATGATCAAACCCATTTAAAACTTGGTTGACCACACGGTCTAATGGTTTTTTCAAATGCGGCTTCTGTGGTACATGCAGATGGGCTGAAGACAAAAAGAAGATGTTCAAAGGTCCTAATAAGACATATGATATAAGAGTGAACATAAACTGCAACAGAAAATATGTGGTTTATGTACTAGAATGCACTTGTGGTGGTAAATATGTAGGCAGTACCATAAGGAGTTTAAAAGAAAGAATTGGGGAACATATTAGAGCTCTGAAACACAAAGATTCAAGATACCCCATGGCAACACACATTTGGGAGTGTCCTACAGAAGACCCAAGCAAGAGGTTCAAATTCTATGGTATAGATATTTGCAAACAGAACCCCAGAGGGGGCAATAGGGAGCTTAATTTGAGAAAGCTTGAAGCCTTTTGGATCATGCGCTTGCGTACCCATGACCTAGGTTTTAATAGTGACAACGAGATGCACTACTTCCTAGGGGATTGAATATCTATTTTCATGCGTAGTTGTATTTAGGGTTCCGATATTGCATACCTTTTAAAAGGGTTTGATCATTCTAACAATAGGAACGGGGCAAAATGTATCAACTTGCCCCTTTTCTCTTTACATGCATATAGGATTTGTTCCTTCTGTACTTATACTCTCATCTCAAAGGGATTTTGAATTACCAGAATTAATATTTTATGGTTTTCTCAAAATGGGTTATATGGATTTTCATGCTTAATATGTGTACACTTGGGATCTTGTTTTCTTCATGTATTGGTACACACACTTCATAAGACCGAGAGATAATGCAATTCAACATTCTATGGTTACTGTCTTAATGTGCTAAGTCGTCATTCTTGCTCAATATATTGTATGCATGTTTCTTGAACTTCAACCAAGTCTAAAGGATTTATGTTTTTCGTATTGGATATATGTATTTATGCAGATAGCATTACATACTCTACGCTGTAGATCCTCATTAACATTTCGCAGGATTTTCCATAGGTATACGTACGGGTTAATGTATATGCTCACTGTGTCATATATAGCAGAATCATACTTTATTGACGTTGCTTCGTTTTTTCCGCTCTCTAATGATTGCTGTGTTCTCTACTTATTGAGGCGAATTCTGTCCCACTACCTGTTCAAATACCTCGTTATGCGTTTCCTGTATGTATTACACCGTTCTCGATTTTTACTTATGTATTGGAATTATTGCTATTTCTTGTATTTTGATGTCTCTTGACAAACACCGGGTTGTGATTTACGACACCTCACGCATGCGCATTGTTATTGTACTGTGTCCCACACGTTCTAGTGTTTCTATCGGTTTCCGCGTTATTAAGCACTTCCGGGTATGCGCATGGTGCAAACACACAACCACACGCGGAGAGATTCAGGCTGAGATTCTTAGATGTACTCGTCTTAGGTAAGATTCAACTTTATCTTAATATAGTTGCTTGTTTTGATACATTTCTTGGGGAGCATAGTTTGCGACTGAAAGGGTTGATATAAATTATATGGTCTTTACAGATTCGAGGTGACTTGTTCGGCAATATTTGGATGACCGTATCTTTCGGACCAAGTGTTCCATATACTTTCTTCTGAGGACGTTGACGGTGCACATAATGTGTTAAGACCTACTGGGTCGGAATTATCACCAGGTTTAAGGTAAGCCTGGATGTAGAATTATATATTGTGTAGATTTAATTGGCATAAAATGGTTTCTGATATTTATGGTTATGTGTACATTTAAGGTTATCTGATGTTTTCCCATACTCACAGGTCTGATATATTCGCTATATTTATAGAAGGTAGGGGTTTTACAAACCGCTCGCACGTTTATTCTTATGTGTGTGGCATTGATATTAGCTCTATTCCTCTCACGTTTTGAGTTATAGTCGATGCACAGTGTTACAGGGTGTTTGTCGAGTTTGAATACTCGACTGGTCCACACAAGGTGTATTCACGTATACACGTCTTGAGATGTATATTTCGATTCTCACCTCGATACTCATTGTATTTTAGTCTTGCAACTGTATGCATGCTGAACTTTGCACTTTTTCACGGTTTTTGTCAAGTTTCATCAAATGTCCGTTTCACCTCATTGGGTTTTACAGATCAGGTTCCTATTACAACCCACTACAATGGATTCAAACTTCCGTTTCTTTTCACTATGTTTTTATAGATTGAGTTCTCATCACAACCCAACACGATTGATTCCCTATTATGGTGCAATTACGTTTTTAACCGGTGGCTTTCCTTACCATCCATAAATACAATCCTAAGAGTTTGCATGTTTGAAACGTTATACAAAGTGTACTTATTGTGATACGTACTTTCATGTATGTTTTCTCACCAGCCCTGAAGAAGTCTGGGGTTTTGTGCCCCTTGACGAAACACGTGTTGGCTGGCTGGAATATCCAAACTCCACATAAACAGAAAGACTGAATACATGCTTGTTTCCTGTGGTCCCTCGCTTTCTTCAGTTGCTTTGTACATTGAATATTTGTGATTTAATTTGCTAATACGCATTATACACTGAACTAAACGTGTGCACAGTTTGTATTCTGTTTACATTAGTGGGCCTTTGGTCCACCACTAGAGGGTTTAGGGGTAATTTTTCTCTCTCCTGTGGCACCGTTTCTGACATATTCTAACTCACATGAGAACGTGAATAAGTAGTGCGCTCAGAAATAACCTGACGAAATAAATAACACCCCCTTGTTTGATAAAATATATTTTTTGAGGCTGATATTCGTGAATCCGTTGCGACATTACATGGGTGGCTGCGTTGACTGTCACAATGGATTTGCATTTATCACACATGGAATTTTTTGTTTTATTTACATATTGTACAAATAAGGGGTCCCAGAAAGACCCTTATATTCCACCCCTGGGTTCAGGGTACCTCTACCTTTACACATTGTATTACTTTCAATATTTATTTTGAGCCCATGGGACGGTGTCCGGTTACATAAAATGGCAGCTGCAACTTTCTACAAAGGTTTCGGCCAGGCAATCACAGCATTGCTGTTAGAGAGTGGATTCACGACACATCGTGAAGGATTTGCAAAAGGTTAGCACCTTTAAATTTTAAATTTGTTTTCCCATTGAAATCTCAAAAACTACTGCACAGATTTACAACAAATAACAAAAAGGGCTCTTTCTGGACCAAAAGCTACCTTTCTGTCAAATTTGGTGTTATTCCATCCAGCGTTTCGAGCTGTAGTCATGTCTAAAATCCCTATGGGATAATTGCATGTGGAAAATGTGTTTTGCCCCCCTTTTTTTCAGCCCCTGCTTGACAAATAGCCCTGAAACTTTCAACACAGCAGTTGAACAGACTGTCTTGGTAATTTTGAAAAATTTGTGAAGATTTTTTAAATGGCACCAAAGATAGTGGCAAACCCCCCCCCCCCCCACCTTTCCTATGGAAACTAGGTCCTAACTATAACTACCTACTGGAGACCGCCAGTGGGAAATATATACATATACATAGCATTAGATACTCATAGCTAGCTGCAATTGGGAAAGGGGAGGGTGGCCGGGTGCCCCCCTCCCCCACTCTATTGTGGCTGGGCTCGGGCTATGGGGCACCCGGGGGCCAAAATCGGTCTGGGGAGGGGAGCCGCACAGCCTCCCTCCCCTTATAATAATTGGACTTTGTAGGAGAGTAGGATCTGCTTCACATGTTTACCCCCACTTTTTGCTGGTGTTTCACTGTTTTTCGACTTTAGTCTGGCTGGAACCCTGCTATTCAGGGCCCCAGCCTAGCAGCTTCCTCTCTAAAACGATTGCATGTACTTTAGGATTCTGGGTGCCCTTGTGAGTCCCTAGTATATGGTACACTATGTACCCATGGCATAGGTACACCAGAGGCCTACCAGGGGCTGAAGCATGTATTGTGCCACCCCTGGAAAGCCATGCAAAATGACACCACAGGTCTGCTACTGCAGCCTGGGTAAGGTGGTGCATGCACCCTTTACTGAGGAATAGGTTCCCTATACCTCACCTATCACTGCACATAGTAAGCTATCAGTCACCCCTATGGCAGGCCTTATCAATCCTGAAGGCAGGGTGCTTGGTTATATGTGAGAGGGTGCCCAGGCATGAGCTGAGCCCCTCTGCAGCCCTCGGAAACTCTTCTCCGGGGTTGTCAGTGGTGCAGCCTGACCATATATCTAAAACGGTTAATGCTAACTTTGGACTGACTGCACGGAAACATGTCATGTTTGGTGTCAAACACCTTGGAATCATACCCCCACATCAGTTCTTGATGTGAGGATATGATCCCACCCTTCTAGAGGGAGAGACATGGCAGTACTGGTATACCCGGTAGAAATCTAATAGGGCCCTGGCATCACAAAATGGATGCTGCAGCCACAGACACAGGTCTGGCCTCCTGCTCCTGACCGAAACTCCGGCAGGGGAGGCCTGGACAATAGGTTTCCTGTCACAGCGAGATGTAACCATCTCCCAGACAGGCTTATGTGTATTGGGGCTGGGTGGGAGCACTCTCTGAGTGCTTTGAATTCCTGCACTGGGAGCACATTTGGTGTCCCTGTGCATAGTCCAGCTCAGACCGGTTAAGGAGCTTCCAGCCCCTGATCTGGCACAAAACTGAACAAACAAAATGGGTGTAGCCACCACTCTTTCCAAACCCTCCCACAAGTGGGTCCCTAGAGCTAGTCCAACCCCTTCCTTAGGTTTAAGTAAGGAACCTCTGTAACCAGAACTTTAGATATCCCTGGATCAAACTCTGAAGCTTAATCCCGGAAGTTCGATGCTCTACTAACGACTAGAGGACTGAAGAAATCTCCCTTGGGGTCAAGGAGTGACTCCCCTGCATGGCAGGCACCAACAAAGCATTTTGCAGGTCTGCATCTCTGAAGCTCCTGCCGGACTCTGAAGTATTTGCAGCCCAGGAAGAGAATTTCAAGACTTCTCAGAGGCCGACCTGAGTCCCCAGCAAAGCTGAGACCCACAGCCCTCGTGAGTAGCATGGAACCAGAACTTCTGGTCAACGTGCACTTTTGTAAGTGCATTGACTTCTCACCATCTCCCGAAGTCGTGCTTGGGCTCACTTATAGCCCCTACCTCGAGCACAGAATCCACTGAAGATTGTTGGCCTAGTCAACCCGAGTGACCCATGGGCCACCATTTTGTGTTTCATCTTGAGGTTCCTTTACGATCCCTGGTCCATTGACTGGTGGGTCCCTGAGGAGGTAACTTAGATTTTTCTTGGGCTCTTTGGTTGCTACAGACATGCCCCAACTCCCTACTAAGTGGTGAGTCCCAGAGACCTTGCTGGTGTGCACCAAAGCATCTTTCTCCTTTCTGTTTGGGTTGCTGTTGCCAAGGCTTGTTGTGTCCAATCTGGGCACCGACACTGTAGGACTCGACATCCTTTGTGGAACAGCTTGAATCTAGCTCCTGGTTGTCCTCAACGCCTCCTGGTCCTCGTGGCTGAAGAGTCAAGCTTCACCTTCTTCACCTGAAATCACCCAACATTGGTGGGCATCCGCCTATTGCCTTCCTGGTCACTGGCAAGTGACCCAGACTCTGTCCCCTCTGCTTTCAGGTTTTTCTCGACTTTGATCCATGCTTGGATCTCTTCGGACACTTCGCATCTTCCCGGCAGCAGCACTTCTTTGCCAGCTCCCATTGAAATTGATGACTCTACCGACACCATTTGACACCTATGCACCCGGCTTCCCTGGGTGAGGTAAATCGAGTACTCCAGTGCTCCCGTGGGTGTTGGCCATAGAACTTCCTAGGTCCCAAAGGGTTTGGCCCTGACTCGTTTCTAAGTGTCCCTAATCTTTAATAATCGATTCTACAGGCTCTAGGCCTTGTGTCTAGTTAAGTCGTGGTTCTTATACCGCTATTTTAGTATATAGTTTGGCTCGCCCCTAGGGCCTGGTGTGTATTTGTGCTTATTGCTGTGAAATTTGAAGTGTAACTTATGTGTTTTGACCTCTGTCCTCATAATGAGACTAGGCGGGTGTGTTTAGAAATAAATACATATATTTTATATATATACCTGGTGTGGTTGTTTTTCATTTAGACACTCAAGAGATTATAGACTGGTAAAACAAGCTGCTTTACAATCCTTCAAGACTTAGCCTGAAGGATGCTCTCCATAGCTACCACTAGGATCGCTTTCAATAAAGGTTGTCTTTAACCTATAACCAAGAAGGGGTTGTTTGGACTGGTACAGGGTGCCCACTATAACTAGTGGACAGCATATACCAGGCCAACTTCTCACAGACGGGCCTCGCCGCCCACCTTAGTTGTATGCAAAGGTCTTCCTGCCTTTTGCCAGGGTGATATACAGCTTAGCAAGAGCCTCCCCCAGTGTGTTTCCCACCAATTTGGTGATGCGTACCAAAGAAGCATTACTTCAGATAGCTAAGAGGAAGTATCATTGTTTGGTGGAGATTTACCTCATCAGTGATGCCACTGACCATGTCATGAGTGATGTAATATGTGAGTTTATAAGCACTGCATTGCAGGGCGTAAGTTATAGTTAGCTCAGATAACTATAACTTCAGGATTTTTATGATTTTGTATGAGAGAACTATATATATATATAAAAAGGCGATAGCTGAAACGCGTTTTGCTGTAAGCTGGTCCAATAAAGTATAATTGGACAACTGTTCCCGTGAGTGCTGGTGCTTTTGTACCCGGAGCCTGGACTGAGTGCGGTGTCCGTCGCCGCAGAGAAAGCACCCGACCGCGAGTGAAGGGGCGTGACGGAAAAGCGAGCCGGATATATATATATATATTACCTACTGGCGGTCGCCAGTAGGTAGTTATAGTTAGGACCCCTTTTCCATAGGAAAACCGCAACATTCTATTTTGATTAACTTTGGCGCCGGTTGACGAATCCTCGCGAATTTCTCAAAATAGGTGGGGCGCTACGCTCCGCTCCTACCCTGAAAGTCTCGGGGGGATTCGTCAAGCGGGGGCTGAGATAAAAGGGGGGTCCCAAAACGCGTTTTCCCCATGCATTTTTCCATAGGACCTTTAGAACGAGCTACAGCCCGAACGGCTGAACAGAATTACTAGAAATTTGGCAGAGAGGTAGTCCTCAGGTCAAGGAAGTGCCTTTTGTAGGTTTGGTGTAAATCTGTTCAGTAGATTCTGAGAAAATAGCCTTTAAATCAATATATATATCTGAGCCCGCTTACGGTACGCTTACCGTAGGCTTACCGTACGCGTACGGTGGCGTGCGCGAGCGCGATTCTGATTGGCTCTTAGATCTTAGTAAACATTCGAATCGGCCGAAACCAGGAAGCGGCGGCCGCCATTTTGTGTATTTCACTCTGAAAAAAAAGAGTGAAAACAAGAAAAGGGGGCAATGAGGAGAGTTACAGACCCCCTAACATTTGTAAGGGGGTCAAAGAAGGACAGAAAAGTACAAAAAAAACATTTATTGATTTTTAAAAAAATCACGGGGTACGCGTACGGTAAGCTAACCGTACGCGTACGGTAGAAAAAAAAAATAAAAAGAAATAAAATTCAGATTTAAGTGTTTAGATATTAGGGGGCTCTAAAAAGAGCCGTTGTGTTTTTGAAGTGATTTTTTAGTGGTACCTACAAGTAAGTACCGATGCAGAGTCTAAGGTTCAAAAGGAAGACTCTGTTCCCTTCATCATTGAAGTGCACACCATCTCCTCTATAAATGTCTTGCATGTCATAACGCAAGTTGTTGTGGTAAATGGCACCCATACCATAGTCACGGAGGAAAGCAGAAACAGATTTGTTGACGTGCTTTCTTGCTTTGTCAATCTGCGGACAGAAATGATTGGACCAGTTCCATTTTTGCCTTTGGCATATGTTGGAAAACACAAAGGCAGTTTTAGGGAAAAGTGAAAACAGTTGTGCAAAGGTGTCCTTCATAAGCATTTCCAGACCTACCCCAGTCAAAGTGCCTAGGTCATTGCCACCAGAGTGCACTATTATGAGGTCAGGGTGTTGGATTTGCATGAAGGATTTCACCAATGGCATCAACTGGTGCCACTTTAACCCTCTCTGACCAATCCATTTAATGTCTACATTTGGCAAAGCAAGGTCTCTCACCATATCTGTTTTATCTGCAAACTTTTCACTCCAGAAGACATAGCTGTGCCCTACAATCCACACTGTGAACATCTTCAAAGGAGAACTGGATGCACTCAGGAGGTGTCTTTCAGTAGAATGGCAATATGAAAATAAAGACAGTTTGGAAATGGAGGCATACATATTTTTTTCAAAACAAAAAGAACTGATTGGCTGTTTCATACCATTCTAGAATAAAAACTAGGCTGTATGTGTAAATTAATAGAAGCATGTTTTGTATTGGTACAGAAAAATGTGTTACCAAAGAACAGTACTATGGATTTGCTGTTAGGTTTGAAAAGTCAAGCACTCTTGCTCTGTGGAATTGAAACATTGTGTGGCGAACTTCTGACCTAACTCCACACAGCAGTGTTCCATGAGCTGTTGCTATGGTAGCAGGCAGAAGTCAAGTTGGGGGAAGGGTACTAGGCAGAAGTCAAGTTGGGGGCAGGGTACTTTTGGAAAAGGGTTGGTTTTCAACCAATAGAAATGTGTGATTACATTTGAAAAAAAGAGGGAAGCACTGAGATTTGAAACTTACATGTATATGTGTGGAAAAATAGAGGGAAAGTTTGCCATTATCTGGTTCTGCTGAGAGGAGAGAGGTGAACACAACAGAGATCCTGGCTCTGATAATCTGCTGTTTGAGTGCCACATTTCTTTCACAACTAACTAATTTTAAAGGTGAGGATAGAGTTTGAGAGGAGATGTATATGGTAAATTAAGAAATGAATAATAGAAATGGAAATTCTTTTTGTTGAAGTTGCGTTTATCATTTTCTGTTTTGGGAGAAATTTAAATGTGGGGAACATGTAAAATAATATGGACTATGTTTTCACAATAAATTAAGGTGTACTGGAAAAAAAAAGAATAGTTTAAGGGTTTGAGGTTGGACTCAGTAATGCAAATACATTCAGCATCACTAAGGCTGGTTGCCCTTGCTGGAATATAGGCAGCCACCCAGGTTACACATGGTGGTGGTCTGAAAAAGCAGTTTGGACATGTGCATTTAAGAAAATCAAAAAAGTGGTTTCATAATGTGTCAGTCTGTAAAAGTGATTTTCACTTGCCCAAAAAAAAAGAGCAGTAAGTGTGCTTTCAAATTGGCAAAGAAATTTCGTTTTGGGACTAATGTGAAAACATGACTCTGTGTGCAAAGAGGAATTATAGGCAGAGATTTATTGCGTTTTTTTCTGGTGATTTCACAGTTGCATTAGTAGGAAAAAGGGGGAGCGATTTTTTGGGGGAAGAAGCAGACTCTTAGCACACACCCATGTGCTTGCCATGTATAATCATGCACAGTATTTACAAGCGAGTGGGGTTTTCAGGTTTCAGTCTGTAATGCAAATACATTCAGCATCACTAAGGCTGGTTGCCCTTGCTGGAGTGTAGGCAGCCACCCAGGTTACACATGGTGGTAGTCTGAAAAAGAAGTTTGGACATGTGCATTTAAGAAAATCAAAAAAGTGGTTTCATAATGTGTCAGTCTGTAAAAGTGATTTTCACTTGCCCAAAAAAAAAGAGCAGTAAGTGTGCTTTCAAATTGGCAAAGAAATTTCGTTTTGGGACTAATGTGAAAACATGACTCTGTGTGCAAAGAGGAATTATAGGCAGAGATTTATTGCGTTTTTTTCTGGTGATTTCACAGTTGCATTAGATGGAAAGGGGGAGCGATTTTTTGGGGGAAGAAGCAGACTCTTAGCACACACCCATGTGCTTGCCATGTATAATCATGCACAGTATTTACAAGCGAGTGGGGTTTTCAGGTTTCAGTCTGTAATGCAAATACATTCAGCATCACTAAGGCTGGTTGCCCTTGCTGGAGTGTAGGCAGCCACCCAGGTTACACATGGTGGTAGTCTGAAAAAGAAGTTTGGACATGTGCATTTAAGAAAATCAAAAAAGTGGTTTCATAATGTGTCAGTCTGTAAAAGTGATTTTCACTTGCCAAAAAAAAAGAGCAATACGTGTGCTATCAAATTGGCAAAGAAATTTCGTTTTGGGACTAATGTGAAAACATGACTCTGTGCAAAGAGGAATTATAGGCAGAGATTTATTGCGTTTTTATTTGGTGATTTCACAGTTGCATTAGATGGAAAGGGGGAGCGATTTTTTGGGGGAAGAAGCAGACTCTTAGCACACACCCATGTGCTTGCCATGTATAATCTGCACAGTATTTACAAGCGAGTGGGGTTTTCAGGTTTCAGTCTGTAATGCAAATACATTCAGCATCACTAAGGCTGGTTGCCCTTGCTGGAGTGTAGGCAGCCACCCAGGTTACACATGGTGGTAGTCTGAAAAAGAAGTTTGGACATGTGCATTTAAGAAAATCAAAAAAGTGGTTTCATAATGTGTCAGTCTGTAAAAGTGATTTTCACTTGCCAAAAAAAAAAGAGCAGTAAGTGTGCATTCAAATTGGCAAAGAAATTTCGTTTTGGGACTAATGTGAAAACATGACTCTGTGTGCAAAGAGGAATTATAGGCAGAGATTTATTGCGTTTTGCTCTGGTGATTTCACAGTTGCATTAGATGGAAAGGGGGAGCGATTTTTTGGGGGAAGAAGTAGACTCTTAGCACACACCCATGTGCTTGCCATGTATAATCATGCACAGTATTTACAAGCGAGTGGGGTTTTCGGGTTTCAGTCTGTAATGCAAATACATTCAGCATCACTAAGGCTGGTTGCCCTTGCTGGAGTGTAGGCAGCCACCCAGGTTACACATGGTGGTAGTCTGAAAAAGAAGTTTGGACATGTGCATTTAAGACAATCAAAAAAGTGGTTTCATAATGTGTCAGTCTGTAAAAGTGATTTTAACTTGCCAAAAAAAAAGAGCAGTAAGTGTGCTATCAAATTGGCAAAGAAATTTCGTTTTGGGACTAATGTGAAAACATGACTCTGTGCAAAGAGGAATTATAGGCAGAGATTTATTGCGTTTTTATTTGGTGATTTCACAGTTGCATTAGATGGAAAGAAGGAGCGATTTTTGGGGGGAAGAAGCAGACTCTTAGCACACACCCATGTGCTTGCCATGTATAATCATGCACAGTATTTAAAAGCGATGGGGGTTTTCAGGTTTCAGTCTGTAATGAAAATACATTCAGCATCACTAAGGCTGGTTGCCCTTGCTGGAGTGTAGGCAGCCACCCAGGTTACACATGGTGGTAGTCTGAAAAAGAAGTTTGGACATGTGCATTTAAGAAAATCAAAAAAGTGGTTTCATAATGTGTCAGTCTGTAAAAGTGATTTTCACTTGCCAAAAAAAAAGAGCAGTAAGTGTGCTATCAAATTGGCAAAGAAATTTTGTTTTGTGCCTAATGTGAAAACATGACTCTGTGTGCAAAGAGGAATTATAGGCAGAGATTTATTGCGTTTTGCTCTGGTGATTTCACAGTTGCATTAGATGGAAAGGGGGAGCGATTTTTTGGGGGAAGAAGCAGACTCTTAGCACACACCCATGTGCTTGCCATGTATAATCATGCACAGTATTTACAAGCGAGTGGGGTTTTCAGGTTTCAGTCTGTAATGCAAATACATTCAGCATCACTAAGGCTGGTTGCCCTTGCTGGAGTGTAGGCAGCCACCCAGGTTACACATGGTGGTGGTCTGAAAAAGAAGTTTGGACATGTGCATTTAAGAAAATCAAAAAAGTGGTTTCATAATGTGTCAGTCTGTAAAAGTGATTTTCACTTGCCCAAAAAAAAAGAGCAGTAAGTGTGCTTTCAAATTGGCAAAGAAATTTCGTTTTGGGACTAATGTGAAAACATGACTCTGTGTGCAAAGAGGAATTATAGGCAGAGATTTATTGCGTTTTTTTCTGGTGATTTCACAGTTGCTTTAGTAGGAAAAAGGGGGAGCGATTTTTTGGGGGAAGAAGCAGACTCTTAGCACACACCCATGTGCTTGCCATGTATAATCATGCACAGTATTTACAAGCGAGTGGGCTTTTCAGGTTTCAGTCTGTAATGCAAATACATTCAGCATCACTAAGGCTGGTTGCCCTTGCTGGAGTGTAGGCAGCCACCCAGGTTACACATGGTGGTGGTCTGAAAAAGAAGTTTGGGCATGTGCATTTAAGAAAATCAAAAAAGTGGTTTCATAATGTGTCAGTCTGTAAAAGTGATTTTCACTTGCCAAAAAAAAAAGAGCAGTAAGTGTGCATTCAAATTGGCAAAGAAATTTCGTTTTGGGACTAATGTGAAAACATGACTCTGTGTGCAAAGAGGAATTATAGGCAGAGATTTATTGCGTTTTGCTCTGGTGATTTCACAGTTGCATTAGTAGGAAAAAGGGGGAGCGATTTTTTGGGGGAAGAAGCAGACTCTTAGCACACACCCATCTGCTTGCCATGTATAATCATGCACAGTATTTACAAGCGAGTGGGGTTTTCAGGTTTCAGTCTGTAATGCAAATACATTCAGCATCACTAAGGCTGGTTGCCCTTGCTGGAGTGTAGGCAGCCACCCAGGTTACACATGGTGGTGGTCTGAAAAAGAAGTTTGGACATGTGCATTTAAGAAAATCAAAAAAGTGGTTTCATAATGTGTCAGTCTGTAAAAGTGATTTTCACTTGCCCAAAAAAAAAGAGCAGTAAGTGTGCTTTCAAATTGGCAAAGAAATTTCGTTTTGGGACTAATGTGAAAACATGACTCTGTGTGCAAAGAGGAATTATAGGCAGAGATTTATTGCGTTTTTTTCTGGTGATTTCACAGTTGCTTTAGTAGGAAAAAGGGGGAGCGATTTTTTGGGGGAAGAAGCAGACTCTTAGCACACACCCATGTGCTTGCCATGTATAATCATGCACAGTATTTACAAGCGAGTGGGCTTTTCAGGTTTCAGTCTGTAATGCAAATACATTCAGCATCACTAAGGCTGGTTGCCCTTGCTGGAGTGTAGGCAGCCACCCAGGTTACACATGGTGGTGGTCTGAAAAAGAAGTTTGGGCATGTGCATTTAAGAAAATCAAAAAAGTGGTTTCATAATGTGTCAGTCTGTAAAAGTGATTTTCACTTGCCAAAAAAAAAAGAGCAGTAAGTGTGCATTCAAATTGGCAAAGAAATTTTGTTTTGGGACTAATGTGAAAACATGACTCTGTGTGCAAAGAGGAATTATAGGCAGAGATTTATTGCGTTTTGCTCTGGTGATTTCACAGTTGCATTAGTAGGAAAAAGGGGGAGCGATTTTTTGGGGGAAGAAGCAGACTCTTAGCACACACCCATCTGCTTGCCATGTATAATCATGCACAGTATTTACAAGTGAGTGGGGTTTTCAGGTTTCAGTCTGTAATGCAAAAACATTCAGCATCACTAAGGCTGGTTGCCCTTGCTGGAGTGTAGCAGTCTGGACATGGGCTTTTTAAAAAATCTGAAAAGTGGTTTCATAATGTGTCAGTCTGTAAAAGTGATTTTCACTTGCCAAAAAAAAAGAGCAGTAAGTGTGCATTCAAATTGGCAAAGAAATTTCGTTTTGTGAGTATTGTGAAAAGAAATGTAGTAATATATTTAAATAAAATAAAGGAATTTTTTTTTTAGTTTTTTTCAGGTATTGCTGAAGAGCAGTGAACAAAATTTAAGATGCCTACAAAATCCAGAGTTCAAAAAACGCTAAAAAAAAAACTGTATTTGAAGACAACTAGAGGATCAAAGTTAGTAGAAGATGCTGATGTTGGGAGGAAGAAAAAATCTTCTGGTAAGCAAAAAAAAGATTTTCTAAGGAATAAGGGCCAGCAAAAGGAGATGCTCCCCCCACAGATGTAGGGCTCACCTGACCTGCAGAAGAAGGAGTCAGCTCTGCAGATGATGGTCCAGGCTGAGCTGCTGTGGATGTACTTGCTTGTCTTTCTGAAGAGTTACCTCCAAAAAGATGACCATGTGTCCTTTTGTGTACATCCTTGAGGTGTCTCTTCATGGTGTGATTCCCAAAGGAATACTTCCTGTCAGGATTACCTCTAGAAAGTACACGCTGACACAGCCTGCAAGTTACTAAGGGTGCATTCACCTTTTGCTGGCCTTCAGGAAAAGTAAAATAATCCCATACATAAGAGGGCTTTTGTTTCCTCGATCTCTGCCTCAAGACAGTGCTGCTAGTGCTAGCCTCACTCTCAGAAGAGCTCTGCTGTTCTGCCATCGTATCCCAAAGACAAACCAGCTCCTTCTCCTAAGGGATCACAAGCAGAAATGAGGGGAATGGGTGTGGTGTAGGAGAGTTCTAGAACTGAAAGTAGTTTCAACCAATCAAAAGTTGTGTTTCATGATCACATGACCTACCGTACGCTTACGGTACGCTTACGGTACGCTTACGGCAAAAGTGCGCATGCGCGTAAAAAAGACACGCGCTTGCGCGCATGCGCATAACAGACACTACCCGACACTTCCGCGTAACGTGCGCGTGTAGCGCACACGCGTACGCGTCCCACGCGGAGTACGCGCGGCTACGCAAATTGCGTAACTATACGCAAGCAGCGTGGATAAATTACGGACGTAGCGTAAACCGTACGCTTACCGTGAGCTTACGGTACGCGTACTAAAAAAATAATAAAAAAAATAGAAAAAAAGTACTGCAAATAAATTTTACATGTTTATTTTAAAAAAAATATTTAAAAAAAACATATTAAAGAATTTTAAAAATGTAACCATAGTCTTTATAAAAGGTAAGAAAAATAAAATAAAAATATGTTAAAAAAATAGAAGAAAAAAAAAACAATTAGCATTTAAAAAACCTTGCAAATTCACTGAAAAAACCATGGGTTTCACACACGTTATAGTTAGGACTTAGCATTTAAAAAACCATAGAAATTCAGTGAAAAAACCATAGGTTTCACACACGTTATAGTTAGGAATTAGCATTTAAAAAACCTTAGAAATTCAGTGAAAAAACCATAGGTTTCACACATGTTATAGTTAGCTGGACATTTTACTCGTAAAAAACCAATGAAATTCCCCCGTTATAGTTAGTTCAGCTAACTATAACTCACGTGCCCGCAATGCACTGCTGATGACGTCACATATTACATCACTCATGACATGGGCAGTGACATCACTCATGACATCACTGATGACATCTCAAATGACATCACTGATGACCTCACTGATGACATCATCCTTGTGATAGAGTGGCAGACCTCCTCTTCCCCTAATAAAACCTTTGATACACACAATCAAAAATAGAGACTAAAATATACAAAACAATGGACATACCAATAACAGTTACAACAACCTCTTCAGTAATTCTAAGATCCACATACACATCCACTCATTCACCAACAGTCCAATACAGTCACTCATACATGTACTCACTTATCATATGTACTCATACACCTATACATCCTGCTACACAACGCCACTCATCCATAGAGCTACTCACACACATAGTCACTCATGCCAATAAAGAATCAAACATCCATTTACTTGCATATACAGTTAAACACACACCACCACACTTACTTCTACGGAAACTTACACATACTTAGTCTTTTTAACAATCACTTATAGAAACACATACTTATTCATACAGGAACTCTTTCAATCTCTCACTCTCACATATACTCACATATATAAACCAATAGTCACATATACTAGTTTTAAACATATGTAGTTACTCATAAAGACACTATTGAGACAGTCATTCACTCACTAACACACCCATACACACACTCATCCACCCATGCAGTCCTGCACACATGCTCTGTTCAACACATACAAACAGTGAGTCACTCATTCATGCACCTATGCACTACGTCATACCCCCCACCGAACCATGCAGACACTCATACTGATACTCAAAAAACCAACTAATAACCTATATAGACACCCATGTAGCTACTCTCCAACCCATGCAGCCACTTATACTCAAAGTGAGAGACTGATACAGATATTTATATATTTAAACATTACTCACTAAGCCATGTATTCACTATGATACACTTAATCAGTCAGTTACACAATCAATTTTTCAAAAAGAAATCATCCATTTAGACAGTAATATACCCATTTATTCTTCCATCGACCTTGAGATATACATATATAAAACATATTTAATTTTCAGAAAAATACACATTCACTGGATGATGTCATCAGTGAGGTCATCAGTGATGTCATTTGAGATGTCATCAGTGATGTCATGAGTGATGTCACTGACCATGTCATGAGTGATGTAATATGTGACGTCATCAGCAGTGCATTGCGGGCGCGCGAGTTATAGTTAGCTGAACTAACTATAACGGGGGAATTTCATTGGTTTTTTACGAGTAAAATGTCCAGCTAACTATAACATGTGTGAAACCTATGGTTTTTTCACTGAATTTCTAAGGTTTTTTAAATGCTAATTCCTAACTATAACGTGTGTGAAACCTATGGTTTTTTCACTGAATTTCTATGGTTTTTTAAATGCTAAGTCCTAACTATAACGTGTGTGAAACCCATGGTTTTTTCAGTGAATATATATATATCTATATATATATGTTACCTTCTGGCGGTCCCCAGTTTCAATAGGAAGAGCATTTTTTCATTTGACAATAACTTTGACTTTGTTTGATGAATCCTCGCGACATTTTCAAAACTAGTTTGATGCTCACTTCAGCTGCTGTCTTGAAAGTTTCAGGGTGATCAGTTAAGCAGGAATCAAGAAAAAAGGTGAGTCCAAAAATGCATTTTCCCCATGTTTATTTCCATGGGAACTTTAGACATGGCTACAGCCCGAACTGCTGAACAGAATTACACCAAATTTGGCAGAATGTTAGATGTTGGGTTAGGGAATTGCCTATTTGTGGTTTGGTGTAAATCTGTTCAGTTGTTGCGGAGTAGTTTACATTTTTTTCCAATTGTATATATAAGGATGTGGAGGATTTGTTTCCCCTTCCGATCTCATGCTGTGATCTAATTGGCTGCCAACACTTCAATCTAGGAAGTGTTGGCAGCCATCTTTGGACTCGGCTTGAGCCGAGTCCCAGAACAATCTTTAAAAAAGGACACGGGGCAGTGTAGAAATACCCTTGACCCCCTAGGCCTCTTTGGGACCAAATAAGCTTTTTTTTAAAAAAAACAAAGCATCGGCTCCCATGCTTCCTTAGTTATCAGCCCCCGGGTGGGCCAGGTCCCGGGGGTATTTTTGTTATAAGGGAGGGAGTTGCATGGGCCCCCCCCATCCTGGGGCTTAAAATTGCCCCATGGAGCACCACCTACTCGGGGCTTCTTTATAAATGAATGCAGGGCAGACCAGAATGGCCTCCCCTGCTGCCCCAGGGACCACCACCTCCCCAAGGCTTCTTTTTTTTAAGTGTGGGCCTCTCGGACACCCCCAGCACTGGGGACCACCATCTCCCCAGGGCTTTAATTTCAATTAATGTGGGGGGCCATGCGAATCCCCCTGCAGCCCACGGACCGCCACCTTCCCAGGCCTTTAGTTAAATTGAATGCGGGGGTGCACGGCCCCCCTCCTGGAGCCATAAATGGCCCTGGGGACCACCACCTCCCAGGGCTTTCTCCTGCTATGTCCTGGAGTGCCCACCACTGGGACATAGCTGTTTGCTATGGCTTGCTCCTGCCAAGCGATAGCTAACGCTCTGCTTCCAGATAGTGAGAGCATTAAATATTCTCTCGCTTGCTTGAAGCGAAGAAGAATTGCTTTCACAGAGAAGGAGCTGCATGTTCAGCAGTTCCCTTTCTGGAAAAGCAATGCTGGCTCCCTCAGGAGGTGGAGAACTGACAGGCACTGCGGGGGCCCTGAGGGTCCCCCTGTCCCCAACAGTTGTGAGTGGGTGCCTTGGGTGGGACTAGGGCACCAACAATAGAGGCGGGACCCAGAGGATGGAGTCCCTGGGCTGAAATCAGCCCCGGAGGGAGGGCCACTCAGCCTCCTCCCCTAATAATTTTTTTTTTTTTTAAATCTGGGCCAGCAAGTTACCGGAGACCCTGCCACCCTTCACCAC
Source organism: Triturus cristatus (assembly GCF_964204655.1). Lineage (NCBI taxonomy): Eukaryota > Metazoa > Chordata > Amphibia > Caudata > Salamandridae > Triturus > Triturus cristatus. The sequence goes on along the minus strand of NC_140593.1, from coordinate 254,730,702 downwards.
ACCTCTGCTAATGCGCCTCCTGGTGCACAACTGCTTGGGGATATAGTCCCCTTGGCTTCAAAGGGTCCTTGGGGGCCTGAAACCCAAGGCGGACCCCAAGGACCTCAAGAACTTCCGACCAATCTCCCTGCTCCCGGCGAAGGTCATCGAAAAGGCCGTCAACAAACAACTGACCAGCTTCCTCGAGGAGAACAGCATCCTGGACCCGTCCCAGTCCGGGTTCTGCAGCAACCACAGCACCGAAACCACCCTCATTGCCGCCACCGACGACTTTAGGACCCTGCTTGACAACGGAGAAACCACAGCCCTCATCCTCCTGGACCTGTCAGCCGCTTTCGACACGGTCTGCCACCGCACACTTCGAACATGCCTCCACGACGCCGGAATCCAAGAGAAGGCCCTAGATTGGACCACCTCCTTCCTCTCTGGTGGAACACAGACCGTCCGCCTCCCCCCCTTCCGCTCCAAAGCCACCAAGATCATCTGCAGCGTACCCCAAGGCTCATCCCTCAGCCCAACGTTGTTCAACGTCTACATGGCACCGCTCGCACACGTCGGAACGACCTCAACATCATCTCCTATGCCGACGACACCCAGCTGATCCTCTCCCTCACCAAAGACCCCCACACCACCAAAACCAACCTCCATGAAGGAATGAAGGCCGTCGCCGACTGGATGAGAAACAGCCGACTGAGGCTGAACTTGGACAAGATGGAGATCCTCATCCTTGGATCCAACCCCTTGGCCTGGGACGACTCCTGGTGGCCGACTGCACTAGGAGCACCCCCTACACCCACCAACCACGGACACAGTCTAGGGGTCATCCTCAACTCCACCCTGTCCATGACGAAGCAGGTCAACGCCGTCTCCTCCTCCTGCTTCAACACCCTCGGCTTGCTTTGCAGGATCTTCAAGTGGATCCCCACCGAGACTAGAAGGACAGTCACCCAGGCCCTCGTCAGCAGTAGACTGGACTACAGAAATGCGCTCTACGCAGGAGCACTGGCCAAACTTCTGAAACAGCTCCAACGCATGAAGAACGCCTCCGCATGCCTGAACCTCGACATCCCTCGCCGCAGCCACATCACACCCCACTTGAGAGACCTGCACTGGCTCCCCATCAACAAGAGGATAACCTTCAAACTCCGCACCCACACACAGAAGGCACTCCACAATACAGGACCAGCGCACCTCAACAGCCGACTCAGCCTCTACACCCCCACCCGCCAGCTCTGCTCCGCAGACTGCACCCTCGCCACCATCCCCTGCATCCGAAGAGTGACCGTCGGCGGCAGATCATTCTCCCACCTCGCTGCCAAGACATGGAACACCCTCCCCATCCGCCTTCGGCAGACTGAGGACCTCCTAACCTTCAGGAGACTTCTCAAGACCTGGCTCATCGAACAGTAGCAGCTTCCCCCCCAGCGCCTTGAGACTAAGGGTGGGCGTAGTGGGCGTAGTGGGGCTACGTGAAGGAGCGCGTAGTGTGCCCAAATCTACGCACACTACGTGCTCCGTGTAGCCCCACTACGCGCCACCCGCTTCCCGCCCGCCCTCCTTTTAAAACATACCCTAATTGTAAATTAAATAAAAGTAAAGACACTTACCTGAAGCGCGGCATCTCCGGGGCTCCCTCTTCCTGGTTTTCAACTTCTTCTTACAAATGCGCATGCGCAGACGCCCGCGCATGCGCATTTCTTGCGAGAACACCTCTCTGCATCACAGGCTGGAGGATGTGGTGCTGGCCATACGCTGTGGAAGGTGATGCCCCTGAGCTGCACGGAACTTGTGTGGCGGGCGCGCTGCAACTTCACGCCTAAGGGGGCCCTGTTGCATCACCTGCATCGGGAGGTTCCCCAGCAGACTTGGCGGCGACAGCTGTACTCAGGCTTGTGAAATCCCACTTGGCTGAGGCTCCTGCTGGCTGAGTCACAGATTTGGAGAGAGTGCAGCGGATTGTGCCACGGTGTCAATGTCCAGGTGAGGAGAAGGTGGGACACGTGGCGGAGGAGGCCCAGCGACCGAGTTGGGCCCAGGCCTAGCACCTGTGGGTGACACACCCCCAGTGGTGGTTTATCTGCTATGGAGAAAGAGTGTCGCCCCATTGCTTTCAAGCAGTGCAAGAAGAGGAAACATAACATGATGATAACTTTCTGATGTACTCATGCTGTAGTTTCTTTGCGGGCAGGAGGGTGGGTGGGGCTGCTCTACTAACGGAGCAGGGCAGGGGCAGAGTGGTATGCCCACTCAAGTGTGCAGACTGTTTGCTCGGCCCTCTCAGGCCACCCAAAGAAGTCATACGCACTTCCCTGTTTGCAATGCAGGCTACATTACAGCCTGTATGGAGTACATGCCCACCCCTCCAGCCCCTGGCTGAACGCCTTGTCAGGGCGCTCATGAACAATCACAACGCCACATTGCAGCATTGTGATTGGCTTAGGGGAGGGAGCCTGACTGCCTGGCTGCCTGCTTCCTGTTCCTGGAAGCAGACTCAGGAGAGCAGGAGCACAGAGGACGCTGGACCTGGCATCGAGGTAAAAATTATTAAAAAATATATTTAGAACCCCCTGCGTCCCCGCCCCTCCATTTTCCTTTCCCGTGTTTCCCACCTCCCAGCAGTCCAGTTCCCCTGCAGCACTAATTAATGGCGGTCGCTGTGCTGCCATGCGCAGAGGGCATATCACTGGTGCACCAAAGGCAAGCCTGTCTGCGTCCGTCTTCCCCTGGACTGCACCCAGCACTAACAACCCTTCCTCTCGGACACTCCACTGCTACGACACCAACACCCTCCTCGCCATCAACCCTGGACGTCACATCACCTGCCATCTAGCAACACTGTAGAATTCTCTTGCACCCTGCGCCTGTCGGAAATGCAAACCCACCTTCTGTCGCATCAGCACGCCAGCGCCTCCTGCCGCCCAGCCAACCAACAGCGCAGCTGACCAGCCCAACTGCATCCTCCTCAATGTGTGGTCCCTCCACAAACACGGAACAGAAATCTGGGACCTCCTCGATGCCACCTCTTCAGACATCGCCTTCTGCTCAGAAACCTTGACCAACCTCTGCTCTGGACATCGGCATCACCATCCTACAAATTCACCGGCACGGACCACCCCGAGCACCCTGGAGGAGGCATTGCCATTTTCTACAAAACCACACTCCGACTGACCACGCACTCTAATTACCCGATGGTGACCATGGAACACCTCCACTTCCAGATCCTGATCAACCCCACCACCACCCTCTGCCTCACCTGGACAACCCCAGTGCCCAGAATACCACCCCCCTCCAGGAGAACCTCGCCAACATCGGACTCAAGCAGCTAGTCACCGCACCAACCCACATAGCCTGACACACGCTAGAGCTCGACTTCTCCATGAGCGGGAACTTCAACTACAGCCACACCAGAGGACTCTCCTGTACCGACCATCACTGTTTACATCACACCTTTACCACGACCACCGTACACCATCACCATTATTGCCCCCCCCGTCACAGCTGGATCAAGGCCACTGAGAACTTCCCATCAACTCCCTCAGCACCACCACTCCGCCAATGCTCACAGACACCAACACCACAGCGTGCAACCTCCACCGATAGATCTACATCTGCGCTGATACCCTTGCACCCCTCAAGAAAAGACCAGGCAAACAACATTCAAAGAAGGCTAACTGGTTCACTCCCGCCCTACACTAGTCCAGCCTCACCTGCAGACGTCTTGAGAAGAGATGGAGCCACAACATTAATCAACTCTGCAACACAGCCACCCTTGCACCATGGCGCATTGGTGTCTGCGTTGGAGCATGGCAGCCATTGTGTGCCAATGTAGGGGAAAACAACAGGGGGGATCATTCATGAGCCACTTCTGACGGTGCGTCATTTTTTTTAATGTACTTGCAGCATGATTCTTGCACCACGTTGAGCCGTATATGCGTGACCTTGTGAATTCCTGTGCCACATTATACCTGCATCAGGTATGATGTATGCAGGGTGGGCGTTCCCACGCAACAATGCCTCATAGGAGTGGCGCAGTGAAATCCATCAGATTTCACTGCAGCAATTGTAGGACGCCACTGCGTCAATACCTTACCTCTGCCTCATGGCAGGCGTATGGATGACGCAGTACCACAGTGATAGGCTGGCCCCATGCATTGTTGGAGTTGCATTATGCTTGTGACACAACTGCAGCAATGTGTGACTTTAGTGCTGACAGAAACGTCAGGATTCCAGATGTATCTGTCAGAAATTGCGGCATGAAGCGCAGTACAGTGAATACAGCGCATCCATGGTGTCGCAAGAGGGTACACTGAAAAGTGTGGCAACGCTGTTTTGTTGCAGCGATGCAACACTTTTTATGAATGAGGCCTAGGAATGAGCCCAATCCTATTGATGGTGCTCATTCCTGCCCTGTAGTTTTGTCGCAGGGCAGCACAGAAACATTCCTTGCAGTGCTGTCCGGCACAAAAACCTTCTGAAATGAGGCCCAAAGTGTTTGCACCATTTTTAAGACCAGCTATTTTCTGGTCTTAAAAAACTGCCTCTATCTGGAGTTAGAGGCAGTATTTTTGGTTTTGCACCATATAAAGAATTCCTTGCAAATATCGCAAAGTGGTGTTAGCGGCAATTTTTACACGGGAACGCCCACCTTGCATCTCATTTTTGTTAAGTCCCACTAACAGAAGTGGTGATCCTAAAAATGCACATTTATGCCGGAAAACAGCTGATACCTGCGGTTAGCGGCAACTTGTACATACGGCGATAGAAAAAAAGCCACCATAACGTAAAAAAATTGAGGCTACGGCAGCATAAACTCCTTGTACATATGCCGCCAGGTTTCTTGCTTACCTTTGTCATTGACTTAGAGAGACTGGTCAACATCAGACTTTCCTGACGTTGTTGGGTAGACAATCCATTTTGATCTGTATACCAATAACTATGTAATTGACTATAGATCGTCATATGAATGTCAGGTTCAGTGCATCAGATATAGTATTATGAATAAAGTTTGTGTAACAAATTAGATTATTAGGTTGCTTGCCAAAAACGTCTTGGCATTGGATTTACTTCTTACTGTAAATGTTTGACATTTCTACTTCAAACGAACGTAGTGTCCTTGATAAGATTTAAACCGGTCTGAAATGTTTAACTAGCTCTGTTATTGCTGTCCAAGTACTTTACTATTCCCTCATCAGACATGGAGGGGCAGGCACATGGAAAATGGGAAACTGTTTATTTTTTTTAGACAAAATGCCATTCATACCCTTGGGAGTTAGCTAGGAAAGGTAATTTGGGCGTTACGATAAGACTGGCCTCTTTGTTTAGGCTGTGTTTAAGTGCATTTGCCGTTTCTGGAGTTAGCATGCCAGGGGGATGCACCATGCACAGAATAGTTTGCATGTTTGAATCATTCTTGGCGCGCAGCCAGTTTGCAATCGGAATAGTCCATAGAAATCTACCAGGTTAGTTATAAATTAAAGAAAATGTTAGTACATATTTAAAAAAGTACCCATCCATAACTGAATATATGGTCAAGTTAACTACTTCTTGCCTTCCTTTTCGCCACTTGAGCCATATCAATTAGCTGCTTCATTCATGTCATCCTTACATGATGCAGCTGTGTTTTTCTTTCTTTAGTTTTCATTAGCTGATTCAGCATCACACTTTATGATAATTGTTTTGATACAAATATAAAAGATATCAAATCCAAGTTGTGAATTAAAACATAAATGCACTTTCAAAGGGAACAACTCCCATCCGGTTGAAGTGTTATGCGTGACGTAAGCCTCCTCTTTCGTCGGATGGACTGCTGAGAAGTGGAGCGCGTGCTGGAATAAGCGCCCTCGCCATCTCAGTAGCAGCAGGCTGTCATGTATGCGTCAGCCACTGCAGACGTCAGCGGCTTCTTAACGAGCCTATTGATTGCTCGAGAGCTGTTCTATAAGGGAAGATAATGGATAATTGAAGCGTTTTTTTCGGAAAGATAACACGCTGTTGGTTATACATTTCTATTTTGAATAAAAAGGCTTTACAAATCAGAGTTTGCTATTTTTGAAAATGGATATGCCTTTAAAAAGTTCGAAGAGGAGTGCTGTCTCTTTACATTTCGTCCTCCCTCCTACCGACTCCTTAACTGTTAAGGCTCGGCCAGGGGATATCATCCCTTTGTTTCTCCTAAAATAGCATCCCTGATGCACCACAAAACATGCAGGTTTTGCAAATGCTATTTAAGGCTCGGAGAAACATGACAGCAGCACTTATAAACAGATGGGACAAGATAAAAATAAACTGCCTGCAATTTGTATCCTTGGGATTTATGCTGTGTTTTACATCTGCAGTCACTTATAATAATGCATCTAATAATTTCAGAGGTGAGAGAAACTTTTAACCATTTTCTGTGCAATAATTAAATAAGAGGTTAGATTAACATATACAATGTCAAATTGAGTTAACAAGATATTTTAATAGAACCAGAGCCATCCTCACGTGCCAAATGTAATACATTGTTATTACAATTCTCAAGTATTGTTTCTGTGGGCTCCATTTCAAGCACAAATAAACCACAAAGTCAAAACATTTTGTGGGGCATATTCATGAAAGGGGTTGTGTCATGCTTACAACTCGCAACGGTGTGCAACCACAACAAAAGCCCAAAATGTGATTTATGAAGCCACACAAGGCCACCTCACATGGCCGGGTGGCTTCATAAGCCTGGCCTAAAGCAATGCAGCTCAAATCGCTGCATTTTGTTACTGTGCCCTGGGAAGGCGTTCCAAGGCTGTTGTGTGGGTGTTCCCAGGCAACTCCAAGGGTTTTTGATGCATTCCCAGATTAACTAAAACTGGTAGACCTGGGAGTGTGCCAAAAAGATAAGCCTTCTTAGGGGAGGCTTAACGAGGAGAAATACCTTTGTTGCTCCTCGTTACTTCTTTCTATGTGTGCTGCATTCTGCTGCACACATAGAAAAAGGAATATGCCTCTCAGCATTGATTTTGTGCAGGAAGGTGCCCCTTTCTGCGCAATAACAACCCTGCATGCAACACAGGCAACCTTGCACAATTGTGCAAGGGTGCCTGCTAGGCAGCCAAAACAGCATCATCGCAGGGACAAAGACAGAAATGCGCCATATTCTTTTAAGTATCCTGCATTATGCCTTTCCCTTTTCAATCACGCAGCACAGTGCAGCAAGGTGACTTGCTGCGCTGCTACATTTTTATTTATAACTATGCCACTAAATGTTGCTGGTTAAAGAAATCTTGCTCTGGTAAACTTAGCTATACAAATAATCAATGACAAAGCCAAGAGGTCTGCGTTTTTAATGGAAATGCAGTGATTGCCAGAGAGCCAGGGGGTGTATGGATGAGAGTGGGTGCATTAATAAATGGTTGTTAATGAGTTGCAGTTGCTGCAGTGCTCTAATCCAGGGCAAATCTATTTCTTATATTGGCAGTATGCAATCTAAATGCCCTTCACTTTTGATGATCAAACATGCATTAATTAATGTACCTGGAAGAGTAACTCACTTTAATTTTCATCCATCGTAAATATCAACCACCTACTGCACAGAGAGGCAGAGGGAGGAGTTAATCCATGGTCTGGGAGTTGCACTGGTGCCATGGTACAAGAAGAGCAGGGTTCAAATTAAGGCAATAATGGAACTCTTTATCAGTGAAACTTAATGGTATTCACTGATCCAATATCAGCCCACTTGCTGACATGCACACTTTGTGGGCACAACTCGCCTGTTTGATGGATCTGAGGGTAACCGTCCTCTGATACTATTCAATGATTTCTAAATGGGTTCCGCATTCATCGATATCTGTGAGAGTTAGAGGTTTTTCGCCATCTATGCATTCTCCCGTTAGAATCAATGCCCAAGCTAACGGTTCAATAATATGAAAGTGAAAAACCCTTCTAATAGTCTATGTAACCGTTGGACAGATCTCTTGCTACATTTTTAAAGTCTGCCGTGTAGGTGATGGAAGGTAACATGACAGTTCACATGGAGCATTTGATTTTTATGTCACTTCCACAGTCTAAGTGTGTTTTTTACCATGGGCTTACCCACATTTCAGATATGCCTATTGGATCTAACAATAAGTTGCCATCATAAACACATCCTTAAAATTAGGGATTGTACCTAATGAATGGAAAAAGGCTATCGTAAAACCCCTTATGAAAAAGCAGAATAAATCACCAACGGATCTGACCAATATGCGACCCATTTCACTCCTGCCTGTTCTAGGAAAGATCACTGAACGGATGGTGCACTTGGAGCTAAAAGCATTTGTGGAAAACCACAACATTTTGCATCCCCAACAATCTGGGTTTCGCTCTGGTCACTCTACTGAAACTGCTCTGGTAGAACTTTCTGACTCCATCAAGTTCCTGCAGGATGAGGGCAAGCAAGCTGTCCTCATCCTGCTCGATCTAACAGCAGCCTTTGACACCATCTCTCATGTCATCTTGAATGACAGGCTGCGAGAGATTGGTGTGACAGATACAGCTTTGACATGGGTTAAATCTTTTCTGTCCAACAGGTCCCAGTCTGTATCTTTGGGCCATTACTTATCCAGCGAAAGAACTATTACATCCGGAGTCCCGCAGGGATCCATATTAAGTCCACTTCTTTTCAACATCTATATGGCGCCCCTCCTCGCTGTGATAGAGTCACACGGGATCCTTGTTACGTCATATGCCGACGACACTCAATTGGTCGTCTCCATAGACAAAAATCGCACGGATACTGAATCGTGCTTTCGGAATTGTCTCACTGAGGTATTTCAGTGGCTAAATAAAAACCACTTAAAGTGCAACAGTGGGAAAACCGAAATTATACCATTGGGTCAGGACCTTCCTTTTTGCCCGAGGGATTGGTGGCCTAAAGACTCTGAGGCTCCGCCTAGTGCTGTGTCTTCTGCTCGCAACCTAGGCGTGCAATTTGATGCTACCTTATCATTTGATGATCATGTTAGGATCACGGCTGGCTGCTGCTTTGGCCTCATCAAATCTTTAAAGAAATTTTTTGACTTCCTCCCCATTGCCGCTAGGAAATCGGTCGTGGTTGCACTAATTCTTTCCCGACTCGACTATTGCAATGGGTTGATGGCAGGGGTAAAAAAGTCTACATTGAGAAAGTTGCAAAGTGTTCAGCATGCGGCGGCACGGTTAGTGTTAAAACTTCCTAGGAAATCTTCAGCCTCAACTGCATTAAATTCTCTGCACTGGTTGCCACTACACAAGAGAATTCTTTTCAAACTCTTGCTCACAGCTTTTAAATCTTTAAAAAATATAGGCCCCAAATACCTTGTTAAACGTTTTGTTCGCTATGAACCTGTACGTTGTTTGCGATCCTCGGGGGCCAATCTTGCACAGATCCCGAGGCATAAATACAAAACCAGGGGCGGAAAAACGTTCACAGTTCTAGCAGCAAGAGCCTGGAATAATCTACCTGTAAATCTCAGACTTATTGAGTCCGAATGCCCCTTTAGGAAACAATTGAAGACCTGGGTCTATCAGCAATCGGATACCTATGTGCTAGCAGCCATCTAGATCTTTTCACCGCTTATCCCCTACACGCTTGCTCAGCGCCAAGATGCTCCTTCCGGAGCGAATGTTGCGCTTTATAAATATCCACATAACAATAACAATTATGAAAATGCCTCTTTTTGCATAATCACCCCCTTTTGTTTTGCTGATGCTGTTGGTTTTTGGACTCTGCACACTGGGACTCTACTAGCTATGCCCCAGTGCATGTGCTCTGACTCCTAAATACTGGGCATTTAACTTACCTATAAGTCCCTTGTATATGGTAACAAGTGTATCCATTGCCTGTAAGTTAAATGTCAGTGTTACTGCATGACGCCCCTATTAGCCTTTAATCTCAAACTGTCATGGGCAGCCTGCTGGCCCCCTTCGAGGAGGTGTAAAAGGTTCCCAGGAAAGGGAACAAAAGGGCCTTGGCTGGGAGGAGGTGTGACATCCTCCTGCCAGGATGGCCATTGGTATGTTCCCACCAACTGCACAAGCTTCCAAGGGACATTTGCTGTCACATGCAAAGTAACTCCCATCTAGTCCAGCTCCTGCCTTTGTCTAAGTCGCCATAGTGTCACAATACCCAGTGAGCTAAAACCTGTTCAAAACTGCTTTGCAGGGGGAGATCCTCATTTCTCTGGACCTGTCAAAGACAGAAGAAGGACTGCACCTGTTGAACATGTGGCGTGAAACCTAAAGGGCTACAACTGCTCCAGACTTGTAGAAAGGGCACAAGAGTGGACTCCAATGGCTAGTTGGCTAGCCTCCACTTAAGCGCCAGAAACCGAAACACTGCAAGAAGCAAACACCTTCAAGAGCCTAGATGAGCAGTTCTAACTGAATTTTCCCTTGACCCTTGTGGTGGATTCTGGGCGATTAAGTCCTGACCCTCGAGTGGTGCCAAAAACGTCCTGGAACATTGGCTGGTGTTACAGTGTACTCCTTCCCCCTTCAAACGTGCAAGACTGGACATGTAGAAACGTTTGTAAAAAGAACCAGAAGCTACTTCCGGACCAGCGCTGAACTGTAGCCGCCAACGTCGAACGGCCGGTCTGACTCAACTTGCAAGTTTGCCCCACTGAAAGGATCCTGACTTTCAGAAACAAGTCTGAATGTAGAGGACTCACCAGGGCCAACACATACAGCAACCCAATGATGATGATGATGCCTTCCTGGGCCATGACTAAAGACTTTGCTTGCTCAGAGAGAGTTTTCCTGCATTCGATGTCAAGAGCCTCAAACTTCTTGCCGGAGCGGAGGCTCTCACTGAGGGCATTACCTTGAGGCAGCCACCGTTGATGGACCCTTTTTTGGATCCAACCTACAACAAGACCCACCAATGAGGACGTTTTGTTCAGAAAAATGACTACAAGGTCAATTTTAGACCTGTCAGCCTTTGGATAGTCTTCCCCCAACCTTTTGCCTTCACCCCTCATATTTTTGCTGATTTTTTTCTGTTGGTCTTAGGACTCTGTGTACTTTACCATTGCTAACCAGTGCTAAAGTGCTTGCGTTCTCTCCTTTAAACATTATAAAATTGGCTTATACCCAATTGACACATTTAATGTATGTGTAAGTCCCCAGTAAAGTGGTACTGCATGCACATAGGGCCTGTAAATTAAACCTGCAGCACTTATTGCGCCACCCACTTAAGTAGCCATTTCAAACATGTCTCAGGCCTGCCATTGCAGCCTGTGGGTACAGTGATAAACTGCCATTTCGACATCGCAAAATATACTGATTGTCAGGCCCAAACTTTCCTTTTTCATACATTTAAGTCACCCCTAAGGTAGCCCTGAAGAGACCAGAGGGCAGGGTTTAAAAAGTTGGACATGTACTTTTAAGTATTATATGTACTGGGATTGAAAAACACCTACATTTGTTTTTCACTACTGCAAGGCCTACCTTTCCATAGGGTAACATTGGGTTACCTAATTACATTCAATACGTGCGAACTTTTAATAAAGCTAGCCTGGTTAAAGAAGGGTGACATACCCCGAAACCGGTCCCAGGATGCATGTTTCCGGTCCAGGGAAGACCTGGCCTGGCAGTTCGGTCTGGTCTATTCCCATGGGTCACAGGGTCAAAACTGATTTACATATGGCTGGGTCCCAACTGGGGTGGCGTAGTGGGCAAAAGAACAATGGATTTAACCCAGATCTTTTGACTGGGGGAGAATGTTTGCATTGTCAGCATTCCGTCCATCATTTGTTTGCTGTAACACTTTTCGGCCTAAGTGGGATGGGTATGCCCAGACGTGGGTCCCTTGCTCACTGTGCCACTGGTTTCAAGCTAGCCTGGCTGAGGAAGGGAGACATACCCTGAAACCGGTCCCAGGATGCTTGTTTCCAGTCCAGGGAGGAGCTGGCCTGGCAGTTCGGTCTGGACTGTTCCCATGGGGCACAGGGTCAAGACTAATTTGCATATGGCTGGGTCCAAACTGGGGTGGTATAGTGGGCAAAAGAACGATGGATTTAACCCAGATCTTTTGTCTGGGGGAGAATGTTTGCATTGTCAGCATTCTGTACATCATTTGTTTCCTGTAACAACTTTTAATTTGGAGCAGGTAGACAAATCAAGTTTGGTGTCTAAAGAATTGCAATTTAAACCCCCTTTAATGGTAAAGTTTGATTTTAAAATCAAAATTCTGAAAATGCCACCTTTAGAAAATGTAAGTCTTAGACAAAAGGTGTACTACTATTATATACTCTAAGAGTGTCTACCACATAATACACTTATAATAAACTCGTTTGAATCAATAAACAAACAACAGAATCACAAGCAACAGTCCAATTAATAACAATATTTCAATTAGTTGTCCTTGGCACGGTTATTTTGTTGCTTCTTCCTTATTTATTATTCATACGCGGGTGCTTCATGGGACAAACATTTCATCATCTTTTAAATATCATTCATAAAGTTCCTGTGTGGATTATGCAAGTCCCAATGTATTTCTGGTATAAAAAAAAACCTTCTTCAGGGGAATCTGCAAACAAATTATTATAACAATGAGCGTACTTCATAAGAAGCTGATCGAAACATTAAATTATAACAAGTAGCACCTGTGTCCGGTGAGGTGGACTTTAATTACAGAATGTGTGAATCTCCTTCAATGAAAACCAAAATAACAGCCTGGCTTCAGCTGATGCAAGAATCATATGAGAAAGTAGAAAAGGTAAAGGAGGAAAACTGTGTCTGTAGATTCCCCTGAAGAAGGTTTTTTTTTTATACCCAAAATGCATTAGGACTTGCATAATCCACACAGGAACTATATAAATGACATCTAAAAGATGATGAAATGTGTGTCCCATGAAGCACCTGCATCTGAATAATAAATAATGAAGGAAACAAAATAATCGTGTCAAGGACAACTCATTGAAATATTATTATATTCATTGGACTGTTGCTTGTGATTCTGTTTTGTTTGTTTATTGATTTGAATGGGTTTATTATAAGTGTATTGTGGGGTAGACACTCCTAGAGTGTATAATAGTAGTGCACCTTTTGTCTAAGATTTAGTTCTTAGTTTTCTCTTCACTTTTGAATCAGGTGGTTGGGTAGAACCACCTTAGAGTGTGCACACTGAAATTAGTATATTTGTATCGGAAGGGACCCGTTAGCGATACCAAGAGAGTGGACCCTTTACCTCTATTTACAGAAGAGATCACCTGGGTCAGGGAACCACCAATCAACCACCCGGATAACTCTTGGTCCAGGACCTCTCTGTTGCAGGAAACCAGAGGCGGACCTAAAGAAGTCAACCAATCAGGACGGGAGTGGCGAGAGGAAAAGGCGGAGCAGAACAGAGGATGCGTCGTCGCCACAGAGACCGGAAGAAGAAAGGACCAGGAAATCCACAGAAGAGGCCGGAGAAACCGACGAGTGGTGTGAGGAGTGGTGGACTCCCCCCCAGGAGGGCGCAAACGCCACCATAACTCAGGAGAGTTACAGCTTGGATGGTGAGTGACACCTCACAGGAGCCATAGCCTAATCAGTACAGGAAGCGGGAGGGACGTAGAGGGAGGAGGGGGAACGGGTTGGAAGATACGGGACCGGGGAAACTTGGGGCACTGTATATGACTTCTTTTTTGAGCACCATCCCGTTTAGGTTTCTTTTTCCCCATTGTTTTATCTTTTCCCTGCCAATGTTTTCTCACGCTCCTTAAAAGTGTCGTTGTACACCCTTCACATCAGTATTACGTATGGTCATAGGACAAAAGAGGGTAGTATCCACTCTATTTCTCATTGAGATCGGATACTAGAGATCCTTCCTGCCATTCCTGACCATCTTTTGCTTCATATACACCGGGTGTGGTGACGGTCTTCAAACTTCACCCTCATAAAGCAGAGTGCTTACCGTCCTCTTTTGTTTCTTTTCTTGAGCAACCTGGGAGACGTCAGACATACCGGATAATTTGTGCTCACCCCACGGAAGAAAAGAAGAAGGAGACACGGCTCCCTATCAAGCATATGTCAGGGTCACAATAGTGTTACCAATTACTACAATAAAACCTAACCATTGACAAACTACTAAAGTCTCCCAGCTTCTATTTCCACCCCTCCCTCCCACAGGTGGTGTCAGAAGTGGGATCAGTGGAAATGGAGGCTGTCATGAAGAAAATGGCAGACAACCAAGAGCAATTAGGGAGGATCATGTAAAAATTTCTGGCTGTAGCAGAGGAAGACCGAGAGAAACTACATCGAACACTCACACTCATGGAACAAAGCACCGCTCAGGAAACAGTCAAAGGTAAACTAGCAGAGACGCTTGGCCAACCAAGACCCCATACCACCCTTCCCTCGGTGGTAATGCAAAAATATGTAGCCGGCGAAGACCCGGATTTCTACTTCTCCAATTTTGAACGAATGGCCAGGGCGGCCGCTTGGCCACAGGTCAAATGGGGACAATATTTAGGGCCATTGCTATCAGGGGATTTGCAAGCAGCATACCAAGCAGTCAATCCTTTGGGTCTCATCCCTTACGAGGATGTAAAAAGGAGTATTCTGGAACGTATAGGGATTGACTCAGAGATGTACAGAATCCGCTTCCGGGAGATCCGAGAAGGTCCCCAGGAAACATCCAGGGCATTATACTATAGGGTACAAGACTTAGCGGACCGCTGGTTACAACCATCAAATGCCACCAAGGAGAAGATAATGGGAAAAGTGTACTTAGAGCAATACTTATCATCCTTACACCCTCCCATACAAAAATGGGTCCGACAACATACTCATCTCACGTTAGAAAATGCTGTAGAAATAACCAGCGCCTTTAGACGGGTGCAAGAAAGTCAAAAAGGGAGAGAAGACCTCCCGTGGAGACACCAAGACCGAGGAAACACCGCCCAGACCGTTAGACCCCCACCTACCAAGAAACCAGAAACCGTGACCCTCTTGCCTGGTCTCTTACCCGTTGTATCAAGACTGCCTGTCCCACAGGGACCCCAGTTTTTCCATTGTGGAACCTATGGCCACATAACCCGACTGTGTCTCCAAAAAGAAGAGCCAATGGAGATAGGCCTGACCCGCTTAAATCTCTGTAGACCAGAAGAGCGAAGGACCCTCCCTTATCATCGCCAGGTTTCTGTCAACGGAGAACCCAGGGAGGCCTAAATAGACACAGGATGTCTACAGAGCGTCATGCAGCCCCAAACCATCCCCCGGGGGAGTACACCATATGCAGGGAATCGTGAGTATTCTATGTGTACATGGGGATCAAAAACCATATCCCACAACCAAAGTAGCAGTACAACATAACCCCGAGGTTGAACCAGTAACACTGAACGTAGGACTGATCCCTAAGTTGCCCTAAACCCTAGTCCTTGGACAGGACTACCCTTATATAGAAGACTTACTGAAAGAGACCCAGACAAGCGAAGGTGAATGGAGAGAAACTGCCCTGTTTGCCTTTCTCACCGATCAAGACTGGCCTCCGACCAAACAAAAGAAAAGCAAAGGCCAGAAAAAGAAAGAAAAACGTAACTGGACACAAGTAGCGTTTTCCAAGACTGTCGACAACTGTCTCTGGGAACATGATCAGCAGTTCCATATTGCTCAAAGAGAAGACCCCACACTACGGGAAGCATGGAACAAGGCAGTGGGGAATCAAGACACACAAAATGTAGGTCCCCAGTTCATAAAAATAATGGGGTTACTATATAGAGAAGGGGGGAAAGACCAGAAACCACAGCTATTGGTACCTCAGGTATTCAGGGAGAAGGTCCTGTTTTTAGCCCATAGTCATCTCCTAAGGGGCCAGTTTGGAGGAGATAAAACAGGCAGCACTATTCTTGCCCAGTTTTATTGGCCAGGTATATACCATCAAGTGAGGAAGTACTGTCAAGAATTCCCCACATGCCAGGAGAACAGCAGATATAAACCCCCCCAGCACCCCTACGGCCCCTTTCCGCTATTGAAGAACCTTTCTCCTGAGTTGGGATGTGTCTGATCGGTCCCCTGTTGCCCTCTCGCAGCGGGTGTCGTTATGTTCTGGTCATCGTCGATTATGCGACAAGGTTTTCAGAAGCCATTGCCTTACGCCAGCCCAACACCACTCAAATAGCGAAAGCAATGATTTCTTTTTTCTCAAGGGTAGGATTTCCCAAAGAAATCATCACGGATTAGGGGACGCCTTTTGTCTCCCGGATAATGAGACAGGTATAAACCAAAGGAAATGATGGACAGAGTGTTGAACATTGCAAGCACTCACCCCCAGTCAACTGATCTGGGTTTAATCCATCACCGTTCTTTAGCCCACTCTGCCACCCCAGTTCAGACATGGCCATATGCAAATCAGTGTGACCCTGTGCCTCATGGGAACAGTCCAGCCCGAACTGCCAAGCCATGTCTTTCCTGGACCGGAAACAAGCTTCCTAGGACCGGTTTCTGGCATTTCAGCCGTCTTCAGCCAGGCTTGCTTGAATCCAGTGCCAAAGTGAGCAAGCTGGATTCAAGCAAGCCTGGCTGAAGACGGCTGAAATGCCAGAGACCGGTCCTAGGAAGCTTGTTTCCGGTCCAGGGAAGACATGGCTTGGCAGTTCGGGCTGGACTGTTCCCATGAGGCACAGGGTCAGACTGATTTACATATGGCCATGTCTGAACTGGGGTGGCAGAGTGGGCTAAAGAACGGTGATGGATTAAACCCAGATCAGTTGACTGGGGGTGAGTGCTTGCAATGTTCAACACTCCGTCCATCATTTCCTTTGGTTTTTGCTTTGTTCGCCATAAGTTGGCAGGGTATGCTCAAACGTGAGTCCCTTGCTCACTTTGCCACTGGATTCAAGCAAGCCTGGCTGAAGACGGCTGAAATGCCAGAAACCGGTCCTAGGAAGCTTGTTTCCGGTCCAGGGAAGACATGGCTTGGCAGTTCGGGCTGGACTGTTCCCATGAGGCACAGGGTCAGACTGATTTGCATATGGCCATGTCTGAACTGGGGTGGCAGAGTGGGCTAAAGAACAGTGATGGATTAAACCCAGATCAGTTGACTGGGGGTGAGTGCTTGCAATGTTCAACACTCCGTCCATCATTTCCTTTGGTTTTTGCTTTGTTCGCCATAAGTTGGCAGGGTATGCTCAGACGTGAGTCCCTTGCTCACTTTGCCACTGGATTCAAGCAAGCCTGGCTAAAGACGGCTGAGATGCCAGAAACCGGTCCTAGGAAGCTTGTTTCCGGTCCAGGGAAGACATGGCTTGGCAGTTCGGGCTGGACTGTTCCCATGAGGCACAGGGTCAGACTGATTTGCATATGGCCATGTCTGAACTGGGGTGGCAGAGTGGGATAAGGAACGGTGATGGATTAAACCCAGATCAGTTGACTGGGGGTGAGTGCTTGCAATGTTCAACACTCCGTCCATCATTTCCTTTGGTTTTTGCTTTGTTCGCCATAAGTTGGCAGGGTATGCTCAGACGTGAGTCCCTTGCTCACTTTGCCACTGGATTCAAGCAAGCCTGGCTGAAGACGGCTGAAATGCCAGAAATCGGTCCTAGGAAGCTTGTTTCCGGTCCAGGGAAGACATGGCTTGGCAGTTCGGGCTGGACTGTTCCCATGAGGCACAGGGTCAGGCTGATTTGCATATGGCCATGTCTGAACTGGGGTGGCAGAGTGGGCTAAAGAACGGTGATGGATTAAACCCAGATCAGTTGACTGGGGGTGAGTGCTTGCAATGTTCAACACTCCGTCCATCATTTCCTTTGGTTTTTGCTTTGTTCGCCATAAGTTGGCAGGGTATGCTCAGACGTGAGTCCCTTGCTCACTTTGCCACTGGATTCAAGCAAGCCTGGCTGAAGACGGCTGAAATGCCAGAAACCAGTCCTAGGAAGCTTGTTTCCGGTCCAGGGAAGACATGGCTTGGCAGTTCGGGCTGGACTGTTCCCATGAGGCACAGGGTCAGACTGATTTGCATATGGCCATGTCTGAACTGGGGTGGCAGAGTGGGCTAAAGAACGGTGATGGATTAAACCCAGATCAGTTGACTGGGGGTGAGTGCTTGCAATGTTCAACACTCCGTCCATCATTTCCTTTGGTTTTTGCTTTGTTCGCCATAAGTTGGCAGGGTATGCTCAGACGTGAGTCCCTTGCTCACTTTGCCACTGGATTCAAGCAAGCCTGGCTGAAGACGGCTGAAATGCCAGAAACCGGTACTAGGAAGCTTGTTTCCGGTCCAGGGAAGACATGGCTTGGCAGTTCGGGCTGGACTGTTGCCATGAGGCACAGGGTCAGACTGATTTGCATATGGCCATGTCTGAACTGGGGTGGCAGAGTGGGCTAAAGAACGATGATGGATTAAACCCAGATAAGTTGACTGGGGGTGAGTGCTTGCAATGTTCAACACTCCGTCCCTCATTTCCTTTGGTTTTTGCTTTGTTCGCCATAAGTTGGCAGGGTATGCTCAGACGTGAGTCCCTTGCTCACTTTGCCACTGGATTCAAGCAAGCCTGGCTGAAGATGGCTGAGATGCCAGAAACCGGTCCTAGGAAGCTTGTTTCCGGTCCAGGGAAGACATGGCTTGGCAGTTCGGGCTAAACTGCTCCCATGAGGCACAGGGTCAGACTGATTTGCATATGGCCATGTCTGATCTGGGGTGGCAGAGTGGGCTAAGGAACGGTGATGGATTAAACCCAGATCAGTTGACTGGGGGTGAGTGCTTGCAATGTTCAACACTCCGTCCATCATTTCCTTTGGTTTTTGCTTTGTTCTCCATAAGTTGGCAGGGTATGCTCAGACGTGAGTCCCTTGCTCACTTTGCCACTGGATTCAAGCAAGCCTGGCTGAAGACGGCTGAAATGCCAGAAATCAGTCTTAGGAAGCTTGTTTCCGGTCCAGGGAAGGCATGGTTTGGCAGTTCGGGCTGGACTGTTCCCATGAGGCACAGAGTCAGACTGATTTGCATATGGCCATGTCTGAACTGGGGTGGCAGAGTGGGCTAAAGAACGGTGATGGATTAAACCCAGATCAGTTGACTGAGGGTGAGTGCTTACAATGTTCAACACTCCGTCCATCATTTCCTTTGGTTTTTGCTTTGTTCGCCATAAGTTGGCAGGGTATGCTCAGACGTGAGTCCCTTGCTCACTTTGCCACTGGATTCAAGCAAGCCTGGCTGAAGACGGCTGAAATGCCAGAAACCGGTCCTAGGAAGCTTGTTTCCGGTCCAGGGAAGACATGGCTTGGCAGTTCGGGCCGGAATGTTTCCATGAGGCACAGGGTCAGACTGATTTGCATATGGCCATGTCTGAACTGGGGTGGCAGAGTGGGCTAAAGAACGGTGATGGATTAAACCCAGATCAGTTGACTGGGGGTGAGTGCTTGCAATGTTCAACACTCCGTCCATCATTTCCTTTGGTTTTTGCTTTGTTCGCAATGAGACAGGTATGCCAACAACTCAAGATAAAATAGATCCGCCCAGCGGCCTACCACCCCCAAACAGATGGCCTCGTAGAAAAGTATAACGCTACCCTTTAAACAACCCTAAAGAAACTGCTAGACTTAGAATCCAGTAAATGGGAAGACATGTTGCCCCTAGCCCTTTTTGCCATTAGATGCAAACAGCAGAAAAGTACTGGGTACTCGCCGTTCAAACTCCTATATGGGAGACAACCCCGTACTCTACTTGATATGGCTAGGCAGGAATGGGAGGAAGAAGGGAATGGAGCCAAACCACTCCCTGAGTATGTATGGAGTCTAAAAACCCATCTAGCACAGATCAGAAGCATAGTTAGGACCCATTTGGAACAAGCACAGGAAAACTAGAAGAGACAGTGCGATAAAAAGGCTTCTAAAAGAACCTTGAAAGTGGGTGACATGGTTCTGTTAATGATGCCAATCTCAGACCACAAGTTAATAAGACAATGGCAAGTACCCTTTAAAGTAATAGGGAAGATAACACCTGTTACCTTTCGCCTAGAACTTGACCCCCATAACAAAAAGAATACCCAGATATATCATGTTATTTTACTCAAGAAGTGGCAAGGCCCTATGCCCGCCTTTGTAGGCATAGCAGAAAAGCCCACCCCCTTATTCCATCAGAGTATCGACAGTGAGCTACCACTGGGCCTCAGGCGAGATCTCTGCACCAGGTTATCCCCGCTACAATAAGTGTTTTCCACAAACCCAGGAAAGACCACCCAGGTACAACATGAAATACATACCATACCCAGGAAGAAGGTACGACTGCCTCCCTACCGACTACCTGATTCCTGAAGAGATGCCATAGAGCAAGAGGTACAGCAGATGCTCCGCATGGGAATCATCGAACCCTTGCACAGTGAGTGGAACTCCCCTTTAGTGATAGTGCCCAAACCTGATGGATCGATCTGCTTTTGCATCGATTTCCGCAAGATCAATAAGATATCCCGATTCGATGCCTACCCTCTACCCCGGGTTGATGAAATAGTTGAAAAATTAGGCAAAGCCCAATATATCAGCACCTTAGACCTATGCAAAGGCTACTGGCAGGTCCCTCTCTGGGAACAAGACAGGGAAAAAACAGTTGTTTCCACTCCTGGGGGCTTGTACCACTTCCTGGTACTACCTTTTGACTTAAATGGAGCCCCTGCCACTTTCCAGAGGCTAATGAACCAAATTCTTAGACCTTGTGATGGCTTTGCAGCTGCATACCTTGATGACATCATCATATATAGCGACACCTGGGAAGAACACGTGGTGCATCTATGCAAAGTAATTCAGGCATTAAAGCAGGGAGGGTTAACTATTAACTCAGCCAACAGCCATCTAGCCGGGAGGTTGGTCAAATACCTGTGGTATCTACTGATAGAAGGATATATTAGACCACAGGAAGAGAAGGTAGCCACCATAGCCCAGTTAGCTTTTCCCCTTACAAAAAAAGATCTACGATCATTTCTCAGAATTCTAGGGTACTACAGAAAACTCATACCCTCCTTATCCCAAACGGCAGCACCCCTCACTGATCTCCTTAGAAAGGATTAAAAAAACAGAAACAGAGCTCAAAAACCCCTCAGCCACCATGCAGCAAGTGTTCTACAGTTTGAAACGGGCCTTGATAACCAAACCCGTACTCCTCAGGCCCGACTACACCAAACCCTTCATATTACAAACCGATGCATCGGAGTACGGCTTGGGAGCTGTCTTGTCCCAAAAAGATGCCCAGGGACATGAGAGACCAGTCATGTATCTAAGCCGTAAACTGTTCCCCTGAGAAAGGTACTATGCCGTGATCGAGAAAGAGGCCTTAGCCATCAAATGGGCTGTAGAATCCTTAAAGTATTACCTGGATGGTCGTGAATTCACTTTGTTTACAGACCATGCCCCCCTGGAGTGGCTTTCACGTAACAAAGGGCATAATGATCAGATCTTAAGGTGGTTCCTTGCTTTACAACCATTCCGATTCACCACGTTACATCGGAAGGGACAGGCACAAACCAATGCTGACTTTCTCTCTAGATATCCAATCGAACCTTTTCTTGTAAACAAGAAAGTCAGGCAAACGCCACCGTAACTCAGGAGAGTTACGGCTTGGACGGTGAGTGACACCGCACACGAGCCATAGCCTAATCAGTACAGGAAGCGGGAGGGATGTTGAGGGAAGAGGGGGAATGGGTTGGATGATATGGGACCGGGAAAACTTGGGGCACTGTATATAGACTTCTTTTTTGAGCACCTTCCCGTTTAGGTTTCTTTTCCCCCATTGTTTTCTCTTTTCCCTGCCATTGTTTTCTCACGCTTCTTAAAAGTATTGTTGTACACACTTCACATCAGTATTATGTATGGTCATAGGACAAAAGAGGGTAGTATCCACTCTATTTCTCATTGAAATCAGATACTAGAGATCCTTCCTGCCATTCCTGACCATCTTTTGCTTCATATACACCGGGTGTGGTGACGGTCTTCAAACTTCACCCTCATAAAGCAGAGTGCTTACCGTCCTCTTTTGTTTCTTTTCTTGAGCAACCTGGGGGACGTCAGACATATCGGATAATTTGTGCTCACCCCACGGAAGAAAAGAAGAAGGAGACACGGCTCCCTATCAAGCATGTGTCAGGATCACTATAGTGTTACCAATTACTACAATAAAACCTAACCATTGACAAACTACTAAAGCCTCCTAGCTTCTATTTCCGCCCATCCCTCCCACAATCTGTTTCTGCTGAATACCGTGTTTTACTTTCTTGTTCAATTGAGTGCAACAAAGCTGTTTTTCTGTTACTCGACATTTAGAAAATTGCCATTTTCTTGTCTCGACCATTTGGTGACTGCAGCCTGTTTCTCTGTCACTAGACTAGGTTTATCTATCAGTTACTCTTTGTGTATTGCTCCTAGACGGTGAGACAAAGGGAAGCTAGGTGTTGGCAGGATGGGCCACTCTGACATAATGAGGGGGCAGAGCAGTCATCTCCCTCACTTGCACATCACAAAGGCTCTGCCTGAAAACTCTCAAAAGAATTTATCAATAGTCTTTTGTGTCCCCAGACCAGCTGGTGCCAGGGCAGGAAGGATAGGGATGTCAGATATCTCAGGGGGGGAAAGCCTCTAGAAACTAAGGGTGGGTGGAAATTGCGTAATCGCGTTACGCAAATCTTCGCGAAAACGCTAAAAATTATCGCGAACGCGCGGATATATCGCGAAGATGCAGAAGTTTTTGTCCCACCCATTCGCGATGTTTTTGCGTGATCGCATTGTAAATGTGTCGCCAACTTGCCCATGCAGTCGCTAATGGGCGCAGCTATCTTGTTTTCACTTGTCCCGCCCGCTCGCGATTCTATTTCCTGTTCCGGGTCGTGCAATGCATGCTCGCGCTTGTTCGTGTTAGGTATTTCCTGTTCGGGAACACATATTGCGTGTTCGCGATGCTTTTTGCGTGCTCAGGGGGAAAATATCTCGCAAACTTGCCCAGGCGGTCGCAATGGGCGTGGCCATCTAGTTGTTCACTCTATGCTATGGTTCTAGGGCCTGCTTTTCAATCCTCCCTCTATCTTTTCAATCCTTTGTTTCTGAAATTTGTTTTGATCTTTTTTATTTATTATCTCTCTCTCTATTTTCCTGACTCTATATCTTTTGTTTTTGTCTACTTTTTTGTATTTTTTAACTACTTTTTCACTCTTTTTCTATTACCTGCTTTATTCAATTCTTTTACTTACTGTTTTAATTTTTACCTTTTCTTTTCCGCCCCCCGCATACCCCAGAACCATGGCAAAGGGCCACAGGGGGCATCGCAGCCTGAGCCGCGACCGCCTTCCTTGTGGAAGGCGGCGCCCACAAGGGGTGCAGGCACGGGCCTTATTTGGAGAGGTGGAGTTGGCTGCACTGTTTTTTTTTTGTGCAGCGCCACCTCCCCTTAACCCTGGCAGCAGGTGGCAGGCCTGGGTCTGGGTACGGGCTCCGGGAGCATCGGCAGCGGTGGGGAAAGGTGCGCCGGGTAGTGTTTCACTGCTCGGGTGTCCGGCGCAGCCAGACCTAGCTGACGCACCGGTGGTCTGATATCCTGGACCGGAAGCAGGACCTGCTGGACCTGCTAGGAGTGGAGGTCCCGGGTCTTGGTGAGTAGCTATTTAATTATCACTACTTTGTGTCTGTTCTTCTGCTCTGTGTTATATATTGCGAATATATATTTTTTCCGACCAGCTAGAATGCTGCTGCTTACATACATTACAGGTAATTTACGTTTAAAAGTCTTCTGTGATTGTTATGACACTGGTGCTCTGCGCTACTAATCTTGTTATTTGCAACTTTGTGTTTGCGCTCGTTTTGCGTGATTTTGTAACAGTTTATTTTAGAAAACTTAGGTTAGGTAATGATAGAGTGACTCTAGTCCTTCCTTTGTCCTGTCACTAAGAGATAGGGGTGGATTCATACTTAGGTTTAGTTACTTATTACAAGTTTTGTAATTTTTTTGTGGTCTGCGACGCTCCCTCTATTACGTCACGTGCTGCTGAGTGCTGCTAGTACTTACCCCAGTCCTTAGTGGAACCTTTTGAAGTTTGTTCAGTGAGTGCTAATAGGCTTAGCACTAGCAGAACATCTGCATCAACAAACCAACAATTTTGTGTATGCAGTAATACAGGCATATGTCCTGCATTTATGCATTTTTGAGGACTAAAAGAAGTGGAAATGCTTACTTAATTTACAATTGGCACGCCTACAATAGGTGGGCTTGGTCAGGTGGTACGTACTACTTAGGCTTACTTAGTATTCTGGAATCAGAATGGAACACTGGATTAGTGTAAATAAATAATAACTAGTCGGTCCGCGAATCCCCAGATACTACTTGTCGACCAGATTAGATAGGTAAATTTTGTTGCAATTGTTGTTTACACAAATGTTTTTTTGACAGTCTTATAAAAATATTTTATTTGTTTCACACCAATCATCAATGTTTGTCTCTTCCTTTCTTATATCTTTCATGATCAGCACCCAGGGGCAAGAAGACGGGGGCAGAGTCGGCGGGATCAGTTCCAATCAGACAGGAGGACCAGAACGAGGGCTCTTCTGCTGGCCCCAGTAAGTCTTCCTGTTTTTAATATTAATTCTTATTCACTAACTTTTACTGCACTGAATTTTTTTTCCCGAACTATTGTTTCAGTTTCCTAATGCTATTTTTTACCAACAATTACCCTTCGATCTAGACTATCTGTTTCTAGATTCTTGTTATCCCTGCCTCTAACTGCCTCTGCTATGACTCTCTGTACTACTACTATTAATCTGTCTGTAGCTAAGCATGCCCAGTTGGCCACTCTTTATTTAAAAGGTTTTAAATAAAACTCAGATTCACCAGTAGCTCTAGCCATTGATGAGTCCAGTCCTTTGGGTTGTCCTCTTGTACTCCTTCTATTCTTCTTAATCTTTGAGGCTTTACTAATCTTGATGTTTTTCAACAATTCCCACCAACAAAATGCCCAACCAGATTTTACTATTTTGATAGGATAGGACATACTACTACTGTTGTAGGGATTTTCCACATACAGAACATTGCAGTTGCACAAGAAAATAGGATGTTGGTGATGGGAGGTTGGACCTTCCTCACACTCACACCTCAATTAGAACAGAACCCACCACAATCCCCTGCCCGACTAGTTATATTAGTGTTTTATTACTATTAGCTCTCCGACCCCCTCCAAGATGCCCAATGAGTAGACAACCCAGAACATAACACTCCCGACCTCTCAATCGTGGAAGCAATGCACATGCACAGTTTGCACACCTTTCCTTTCGCTCGCTCACTCGTGTAAGTCCATCCACACCTAATACCACCAAGTCTATGTAAGTTCAAAATGTTTATTTGCAACTGACAAGCTATGTACGTTGTTCTATAATCAACAGCAAAATGCATAAGATTAAAACTATAAACATTGTTGCACTTAGTTACACTTACAACAACTTCAAGTCCATAGAACGAAGAAAAAAAAAGAGAAATCATGATTAGTAATAAGTGAACAGTGGTGGAAGCACCACCATCCCCTTTGTAGGAATATTATAAATGAAGATCTGAGCGAATTCTGTGGACCCCTCACCTTAGAAGAAGCTAGTACTGGTTACATCATAAGTTCTGCAAAGCTCTGGTTCGTAGAATGGAATCTTCCGCCTTTTAGGAGAAAAATGGTGCACGTTAGTATATTGCAAGCATTTCTCAGTCGTGGCAAAAAGTGTAGCATTTTGGATAAGCAATATGGACTAACACCAGAACTCCATAACAAAGTGGCTTGTTTTGATTGACCTTGGACGCAGCGCTTAGACAGTAGCAGTATGAGCTCATGTGGGCTCAAAGGCGTCACTCTTTATACAACAAGGTGCGAGGGAACAACGCGTGTGCTAAAATAAGACACAAAGGTGAAATGGTAGCATGGCTCGAACTAACTAAGCAAAGACTAGAATGACTCTAGGGACCATATAACTACTAGTGTCTACTCTACTACTACCTGATTTGTACTATTAACACATTTTTCAATTTTGCTAGTAAAAAATAGGGGGAGGTGGATATGACACCTAAAAACTGTGTAATGTTTTTTCAAGGCTCACTACCAACCACCAGTGCCGGGGCCAGCGGCGACGCGGCTGCTGACGGAGTAGTGGAGGAGGCGGCAGTTGCAGGAGGAGCTGCAGGGGATGAGCCAGCAGCAGTGGCGGGCGGTGGTAAGTTAGATTCCTAATCCTTACTTATTGACATTACACTCACTGCAAGGGTGTACTGTATAATACTGTACATTCGACTTACTAAGTAAGAGGTTGTTGTGAACGGTTGAAGACACCCTTTACTTAGCATTAGTAAAAGCATTAGTGGCGGGAGTGTTGTTGAGTAACCAAGGGCCTCTTCTATCTGATGATTTCAACTCAGCTGTGAAAGTTTTATGGAGAAGACTAAAAGTCAGATCAGATGATCTTGATGGATGGGTTGAACGAAAAGGAAAAGAAGAGTGGAAGGAAGAAGGACGGGCGAGATTTAAGATTTATGACTGGCAGACAAGGATTTGTGGGATGCATGCAGCATGCATACTGGTGGCTGATAGGAATCAGATGCATGGTTGGTTGAATGCCTGAAACTCCCACAAATGTAAAGTCCAAGAAAGTGGGAGGATAGATAGTACATAGCACAAATGTTATGTGCTTGCTAGTGCTACCGTGACACTATGTGTAGAAATATTTGTCTTACTGTGCTAAGAGTATATTTTACAATAGTCTTGTTTTTTCTTCTTCTTATATAGCTACTCCTTCCAAGGGGAAACCTGACCGGAAGGAGTTGGCAGCCAAGGCCCGGTGCCGGAAACTGGAGGCCATACAGACCGAAAATCGTCGGCTGGTGGTCCTGGAAGAGGAGGAGGCGGCAGCAGCTGCAGCCTCCTCCAATGCCCCGGGCCCCAGCCACCGCCCTCCAGAGGTACGGCGCCACCGTCTGGCAGCCGCCTGCCACCGCCCCTCCATCAGTGCTGCCCCCCTGTGGATGCAACTGCTGTGCATTGAAGCGCCATGTTGCCCACCTAGAGGAGCAAGTTCGTGTCCTCCTGAAAAAAGCCCACCAAACTTAGACCCTGTTCTTATTGCCCCTTTTTTAATTATTCTTGGGGTGGGTGGGATCCGGGCGTTGGGTTTTCTCTTTTGGACAATTGGATATTTTCTTTACGGACATTGGTTGGGGTTAGGGATAGGGGTGGGTCAGGTGTGGGATTTTTTTTGCATAGTTTATTTTTGTTAGGGTATTAAATAATATATTTCTATTTAAGTTTACATACAATGTTGTTAATGTTTTCTGGGTGGGGTTACTGTTTTACATCACACTATATCCTTCTTTCCTTGCTGGTGCAGGGCCACCCACAGCCAGTGTTTGATTTTAATAATTGGATGACTTTGTAAGACAGAAACAGATAGATGCGGCACCCCTCACTGAGTGACTTGTCCTACTAGTACTGTCAGTCTCTTCTACTCTAGGCACTCTGCAACTGGACACAAAGGGGTGTGTGAAATTGAATTATTGAAAACATGTCCATTATTAATTATGCCTCCCCCAAACTTCTCTTACCTTTGCTTGATGTTTAACTTAGGCACAGCGATGGCTGCAAGGTGATGATGGTTTTCTTTCCTAACATGCCATGGTTGTGGTGGGGGTAGTAGTAGTAGTAGACACTGGCAGCAGCATTTGCCAAAAAAGAAAATGAGACAGTCAGTAGCCTGAGAGAGACTCTTTGAGGAGTAGTAGAATGAAGTACAGTACCGAACTTACTGCCAAACAATAATATGCCCAAATACAACAAAACATAATGGTGATGGAGATAGCCTAGTAGTACACAGAGTTATAAACTCTAGTTGTGTCACTTGCCTAGGCCTACAGCACACTGGACACAAGCGTAACTGTTAGTGCTGTGTAGGAGGATGACAACAATTGAAATCCATTAATCCAATCAATGCCGGGAATTAATGCTGATGTATTAGCCGGTTCTCACAAATATACTGCTCATGGGTGGGCAAGCAGAAGAAGATCCCCTCCCTGCCTTGAAATTGAAGTACTGTTGCCTTTGCCATATCCGCCCCAGCAAGCGTGTGATAAATTATAGGTGTACATTTAATTTAGTCATACCTCAATAAGTCACACAGCCCAGGGGAAGAGGGTTAGGGTTTGTTGAATGGTTGGGAAGGGGGTTTTGGGGAAAGGTTTGAGAAAGAAAAACAGTATGCATGGACAAACATCAAACAACAGATTCTCTGTAGACTACCATATCCATATCAATATGTTAAGGGAGAAAAAGGAAATAATGCATGCATGATGATTGATGATAAGGAGAGACCCGGATTACATACAGTTTGTGTTCAGTGTTACCGGGCTTACTTTTACAGACAGCAAAGAACATTTTAAAATATCTGTAGGGATGAATTATAGACAGAGAGCAAACCTAATGATAATAATAGTAATAACAACAAGAACACACTCTTGTAATGATTGTAGACAAAAAAATGAATCTAATTATTTAAAAGATGAAAGTTGATACTGTCACTGTGTTATCCTGGTCAAATGGTGAGTTGAATCTCGGCATTCCTCTTGGTCCTGCCTTCCATGGATGCTCCGTCCATCAATCTTGGGTGACGCCATTACCTGCCTGGCAGATGTAGATTCATTGGTAAGGTAAGTGTGCATTGTTGTTTTCCCAAATATAGCGCAGGGTAAGGCCCGGCATGTAATTGTAGATGCAAAAACAAAAGGGATATTGAGATTGAAACCAAGTTGAAAAAAATGGACAAGTTAATGGTGTAGTGCAACAAGAACACTTTTCGAGGCGGCATGGATGCATCATCTCTACTCTAGTCTGTTTCCAGCATTAACCTACAACACCAACAGGACAGAGCAGGGCCACGGTGACGGCACCCTTTGCACATGCTCCATTTAGCGTACATTTTTTGAAAGAGTTGGACAAAGCACATTTCCGGCAACATAGCATTTTACAATTTACCGCAGTCATACCACCGCTACACTTGACTCCACTGCTACACAGACATTTAGGTCTGCTGTGGTTGTTGTATACTTGTTTACCTTATATGCCACTCATGAAACGGCCTGACTTATTCCATCAATCATCTCCGATCCGTGTACTGAGTGACTGTGAAGATACTATGTCACTGTGGTCATCATGATGGTGTTGTTCAACTCAGTCTGGGTGTACAGAGTGAGTCCCCTTCCTATATTCAAAATGCAATGTATCGGCCTGCAGTAGAAGTACAAATTTGGTATTAAAAATACAAGAAGGGAAAAGGGACTTGAGTTACTTTTAGTGTGTAGGATTATTACATAAAGTACACAATGAAGTAACTTCATGCACAACAAACAACAACAAAATCACTCAGCGTCCAATGCATGGCATCATTCAGTACCTGTTCCTTCTCATCTTCAGTTAATGGGCAGTCTCTCTCGAATCACAAAGGAGGATAGCTATACTAGTCATCATCAATCATTTTCCACTTATTTTGGGGGGACTTGGAAATATTTTTTCTTTTTTCTTCTATTTTGCATCATCCAATCATCATCTGACTTCTTGAGGGCAATGGATTTAGGGAGATTCAGGAGTATGGAGGAGCAGGATTTTGAGGAGTGTACTGTGATATGCAGCCAGCCGAAACAATTAGAAGATGGTGGTGATGGATTTGTTGTGATTCAAAGTTTCTAAGCAGAAAGACAGATACACCAATAAAAGAAAATACGTGAGGAAGACAGTAAGAACTGGAAGTGCAAGCCTAATTGTCAGGGAAGTATAGCTCGTCCTCAAACTCTGGGGGTTCAACCAGAAGTAGGTAATCATCATCTAACACACCAGTTCCGTCACCTGAGCCGCTGTCCTCATCTTCCTCCCTTGATTCATGTATTGTATAATTCGGTGGTATAAAGTGCTGATTCATTTTGATCATTGTTAACCTCTCCACGTTTTTGGGTGAGAGACTGGTCCTTCTCACTGTTACAATGGAACCAGCAGCACTGAAAACACGTTCTGAAGAGACACTTGCGACAGGGCAAGCCAGATAGTTTATGGCCAGCCTACTGAGCACTGGCCATTGGGCCCTTTTCCCATACCAATACCTCAATGGGTTTTGATCAATGCACACCTCTGTTGGGTCATCCAGATAGGACTGGACCATCCGCTCAATGTTCAGGGGTGCAAAACTTTATTCGGGCTCGTTTCTTGTTGCATCAGCACTGGACTTACCAATGCCTTGCTGTAAATGCCAATTCTGTAACGATTTTACTGGGCCTGAAGATACAGTTCTTGCTGTTGTAGATAGTGTTGGTGAGTGTTCTGAGCCAAACGCACTGCCCTCAGGCTCCCAAGTTGAACTTGACACCGGATGCCCTGCTGCAGTACTTGTGAGTTTATCTAGCGGGCTTTTAATTAGCAGCCATTCATTTTCCAACTTACTCACTGACTCAACTAGCCACGTTTTGTACCGGGCAACATCCATTTCTGAAAAAGGAATTAATGTCTTCAGTGCCCATTTTGTCCGTGGATCCGGAATTGTGGCACAAATGTAATTTTTTTTGACAAAATCTTATTTTGCACCCTTGTATTTTCAGCTAAGCGACGAGCTAAGCTCTTCACCAACTCATATGCTTCTTTTTTTCCTCCACATCTTTTATGCTTCAGACACCTCCTTCAGCTGATGCTCTAGCATTTGCAACAATGGGATAGCTTGGCCCATAGTACAGTCCTCCTTGCTGACATCACGTGTGAAGACCTCGAAAGGAAGAAGCATATCAGTCAGGCATTTAACTAGGCACCATTGGTCCATCTGAAGGCTCATGCCTTTCACAGTAGCATCCCCTCTACGCATGACATATTCACTGATTGGCCTGTACTACTCAAACAGATGGCCAAGCATGTAATAAGTTGAGTTCCAACGTGTTGCCACCTCCTGGACGAGTGCTTTGACTGGCGTTCTATAGTCACGTTGAATGATTCTCAGCTGCTTCCGAGCTTTAAAATAATGGCTGAAATGAGTGCATATTCTTCTGCAGATGGTCAATAAGTAGCTGACTATGGCTTCTTTTTTCAGAAAGTCTTGAACAATAATGTTAATGCAGTGCGCCAAACATGGAACCCTGAACTAGGAACCAAGCTCCATGGCCTTAAGTACATTACTGCCATTATCCGTGGAAACAAAAACATTCTTAAGCCCTCTTGCGTGCAGCCATTCAAAAACCTTGCTATGAAACTCTTCCAATATGTTTACAGCAGTATGAGATTTCTCCATGGCGAACATGGATACAGTTGCTTGTTTCTGAGTAGCTTTAGAAATCTCAACTGCGTCATCAGCACCTTCAGATAGCTTATCTCTAACTCCCACAAATGAGACCCAGAGTGCAGTGATGCACATGTAATCAGTGGCTTGGCAACTGGTCCACATGTCTGTTGTTAGGTGGATATTGTGAACAGCACTCTGCTGCAAAGCTTGTCCAACCAATTCCAGCACATCATGATGTAGTGCTGGAACAGCAACTCTTGCGAAATAGGACCGGCTGGGAACCTTCCATTTAGGGCAGATGGTTGAAACAAATTCAAGGAAACCCACCCCTTCCACAAATGAAAAAGGGAGAAGGTCCAGCGCTAACATTTTAGCCAGTTTCTCATTGTACAACCGTGCCGTTGGGTGGTTGCGTTGGTACTGCCCCTCCAACCTAAGCATGCTGTCAATGGTAGTCTGGATTATTTTCCTTTGTGGTGCAGTTTTCTTTAACCCAGTTAGGCTCAACGACGCACTTTTTTTCATAATCATTGCAGTACTACTTGGTCGCCTTGGTGTCTCAGCCTGACTCAGACTCTTACTGTGGTGCCACTGAGATGTTGCTGAGGAGGATGTGGGCGGTACTACTACACTACTGGGGACAGGGCTAGAATTGTCTCCCTCTTGTTCACCTTCCACCGCGATAATATCGTCCCCTGATTCTTCATGCCCAACAACAATGGGTTGAATTTTACTTTGTTCTAAGCAAAGTAGGTGAGCCTCCCACAAGATAGTGTGGTGTATTTTGAGATGACTTGTTTGGCCTCCATTACCATAGTTTCTACCAAGCTTACTCCGCCTAACAGCATGTCGACAAATTGAGCATATAGCAATGTTCTCCTCCTTACTGCTAACCGAAAAGAAGTCCCAAACTGGGGAGGAGAACTTTCTGGTGCTGCTGGATGTGCCACTTTCAATACCAGATGAACTGGAGGGTGTGCTTGGAATGTGACTCTGAGCAGCTACACTGCGACTTCTACCACTACCTACTGAGGTGGTGGTAGAGCTGGATATAGGTCCCTGCCTTTCCTTTGCAAATGAAAATATGGAAGCATGAGGTCGTGGTAGTGTTACCTGTGTTGTTGTTGTTCGTGCTACATCCCTTGCAGCCATTTTGGATAGGGTAATAATGTTGGTCTCCATATCCTTTGGGCCGGGAGTGATGTCCGTGATGATTGGCTCGTCATCATCATCATCCCCCTCTTGTACATCTACCTCCATAACTCTAAGGCTTTCTGGAACCTTCCTTTTCACTAGCCTTGTTTTGTGGCGTGCATCACTCTTAGACTGAGCTGGTGGCTTCAAGTGGCATCAAGATCATCAGAAGCGGGACTTGAAGAAGAAGATGATGGAATAACCCTCCTTTTCTTTGCTGGGGTCTGGAAGACAATGGATCTTCTGAAACAGTGGCTTGCCCCTCTTTGTCTGCAGGAAGCTCGATTTCCTGAAATGCCCCTACTTCAGGAGGAACAACTACTATTGTGGGCTGTTGTTGTGGCTGTTCGTGCGGCTGCTGCTGTTCGTGCGGCTGCTGCTTTTCTTGCGGCTGCTGCTGTTCTTGTGGCTGTGCCTGCTGCTGCTGTTCTTGCGGCTGCGCCTGCTGCTGCTGTTCTTGCAGCTGCGCCTGCTGCTGCAGATTATCTGTTAAGTTTCTGCATGCGTTGATTGTGTACTACTTTGCATTACTGACATTTCAACATCGCTCCTCGTTAGTAGGCTGGCTACCTCTGCGACACTCATGGGCTTGGGCCTAGGTTGGTGGGGTTGGCCCGCTGGTGCGGATGTGCTGCTCCCAGCTTGGTTCCCGCCAGACAATGATGCTGCAGGCGTGTGTTTTTTGGCCCAAAAAAACACATTTGCCGGCACACCAGTCGTGGTTAGTGCCTCTTGCTTTTTTTGTTCCTTCTTCTCACCAGCAACTTTCTTGGTACTGGAGGACCTGGTACCTTTCTTTGGGCCCATTTTCTTCAGAGGTCAGACAGGACGCAGGTGCACAAGTTGCAGAGATGTCTGTGGTCACAGTTGGACGTGATGTGGTGCGCAGCAGGACTTCTGTCTGGCAGTACAATAGATGATGTTGATAGTTACCTCCTCCTGTGTCTTTTTGTGCACCTAAAAGCAAATAAGCCAGGAGAAGAACATCTGTGAAATGTTGCATTTGTTGTTGTGGTTCAATTACTACGAGTAAAAACAAAAAAATAGAAGATATAGTGTAGCCATTTGTGAGACTTTGGCAACAAGGGCTATGGTATACTACTTACTGTGTACAGTATACACACACTACACTCTCAGGAAGGATAGGAAAGAATAAGAACAAACACAAAAATACAGATGTAATGGAAGGGAGCTGCTGCTGGCAAAGGAGATGGATGGAAGCAGTAAGCCAATAGGAAAACCATGCAGGCCCATATTAACTCCCACCAGAAAAGGCCACAAGCCACATGGACACTCACAAGCTACAAGCAGGAGGCCTGGGAAACAATGAACTGCCAAAAGGCCTATAAAGAAGCCAGGCAAAAGATGCATGCTAAACCACACTGCTGTGCCTTTTTAATGCAATAAGATGCACAAACGAAACTCCACAGGGCAAAACAAGGTCTGCAGGGTGCACACCAACACACCAGGCACACACAACAAAGGCATTTCTTTAACACACCCCCAAAAACAGAAATACCCCCCAAAAAACACATTTTCCAACTCAATCCAATGCCATCCATGCCCTAACTGATGTTTAAATTCAACAGAACACACAGATAAACACTTGTTTAATGCACTTGTGGCAACCTGCTCTGAGCCTACTGGATGAAGGCAGGCCTGTGGGCAGACAAGGCCACACAAGCTTGCAGGCCTAGGCTTCAAAATGGCCACCAGCCACATGGCCAGGCCCACCCAACTACAAGAAACAGAAGACAGACAATGCAGGCCTGTTGCAAAAAACACACTGCCTGCCTTCAAAATGGCCACCAGCCTCGTGGCCAGGCCCACAACAAGGAGCCTAGGCCACAAAGGAATACCATGCAGGCCTACATATGGCAAAAGCAGCACACTAATAACTCCCACCAGAAAAGGCCCACAGCCACATGGACACTCGCAAATCACAAGCAACAAGCTGGAGGCCTGGCAATCAATGAACTGCCAAAAGGCCAATAAAGAAGCCAGGCAAAAGATGCATGCTAAACCACACTGCTGTGCCTTTTTAATGCAATAAAATGCAAAAACGAAAATCCACAGGGCAAAACAATGTCAGCAGGGTGCACACCAACACACCAGGCACACACAACTAAGGCGTTTCTTTAACACACCCCCAAAAACAGAAATACCCCCCAAAAAACACATTTTCCAACTCAATCCAATGCCATCCATGCCCTAAATGATGTTTAAATTCAACAGAACACACAGATAAACACTTGTTTAATGCACTTTTGGCTACCTACTCTGAGCCTACTGGATGAAGGCAGGCCCGTGGGCAGACAAGGCCACACAAACTTGCAGGCCTAGGCTTCAAAATGGCCGCCAGCCACATGGCCAGGCCCACCCAACTACAAGAAACATAATACAGACAATGCAGGCCTGTTGCAAAAACCACACTGATGCCTTCAAAATGGCCACCAGCCTCATGGCCAGGCCCACAACAAGAAGCCTAGGCCACAAAGGAATACTATGCAGGCCTATATATGTCAAAAGAAGCACACTAATAACTCCCACCAGAAAAGGCCCACAGCCACATGGACACTCGCAAATCACAAGCAACAAGCTGGAGGCCTGGCAATCAATGAACTGCCAAAAGGCCTATAAAAAAGCCAGGCAAAAGATGCATGCTAAACCACACTGCTGTGCCTTTTTAATGCAATAAAATGCAAAAACGAAAATCCACAGGGCAAAACAATGTCTGCAGGGTGCACACCAACACACCAGGCACACACAACAAAGGCATTTCTTTAACACCCCCCCAAAAACAGAAATACTCCCAAAACTCACATTTCCCAACTCTATCCAATGCCATCCATGCCCTAAATGATGTTTAAATTCAACAGAACACACAGATAAACACTTGTTTAATGCAGTTGTGGCTACCTGCTCTGAGCCTACTGGTTGAAGGCAGGCCCGTGGGCAGACAAGGCCACACAAGCTTGTAGGCCTAGGCTTTAAAATGGCCACCAGCCACGTGGCCAGGCCCACCCAACTACAAGAAACAGAAGACAGACAATGCAGACCTGTTGCAAAAAACACACTGCCTGTCTTCAAAATGGCTGCCAGCCTCATGGCCAGGCTCACAACAAGAAGCCTAGGCCACAAAGGAATACCATGCAGGCCTATATATGGCAAAAGCAGCACACTAATAACTTAACCATCCTGTGATTCTGGGCAAATCACTTAATCTCCCCGTGCCTAAAAAATGGAATGTGTCTGTCTGTAGCGCAACTAGTGCTCATGTAAAGCGCACTGATTGATACCTTCCCAATATATATATAAAAAAAAAAATTGCATTGTCAATATTAATCTCGTGATATTTTTTGAAAAGTCATAAACTAAGGATTGTAATAGGAGCGTCTGGAGATCCTAACCTCATTATTTTCTTACAAGGAAGGTACTACAACAATTATAATATTGCATCACTAAGGTTCACATTACAAATCGCTGGTTATTGAACTCTTTAACCAAATATGTTATTTACTCAATCTAAAGGGCTAGGGAGTTACCAGATGCACAATTTGAGCATTAGTCAAAGATGTAATCCTTGGAATGCGAAATAATGCCCTAATAACATGAGTTTCTCCCGACGGGTATAACGTAGAAATTGATCAGTTTCTCTGCACATTTTATACTTAGCATAAAGCATGAGGGTCGGCTCCCACAGGTGTGCAGTTAGTACTAGAGTCATAATCCTGATGTGGATGCAAATGCGAGTTGCACAAGAGTTGTTATTTGTGTGGAAAGGGGATCGAGCACCAAATGTTTTTAATGTACACAATATGCAACAATGTATCTTTTTACAGTAATTAAACAGTGTCTTGTGAATTGACAAATTATATGACCAAAAGTTGGGGGTCTTGCAAATGTCATTGAACCTTTGAGATGGACCAATATTCTAATTAACACATAATTGGACCTATTAGAAAAATGATGTATTCCTTGCTTGAGTATTCTTTCCTCTTTTTTTGAAATACACAAATTCCCAGAAGTATGTCTAGTAAGCTGATATTTTAAAAGTCTCCAGTTCTCCATACCACAGAAGCCCACACAGGGGGAATGGAGCCCTCTGTACACATGCACGCTTTTTTCCCACAGGTAAAACATTTCCCCATGGAGAAAGACCTTCCTCTACACCAAATGTGCGGGTAATACAGCTTGAAAGTGGAGTTACATCAGTTCTATGCTACAGTAAATGTCAGATTTTTGGAAGAGTGGGAAGACTGAGGAGGTCGGCCACGATGCCAGAAAATGACATGTTTATTTGCATCCTCAAACTTTCAAGTCAAATCACATCTTAGCTTGCACTCTTTGCATATTTGGATGGGATTCACAAGTGTGTATGTGCATCGTAAAACTCCATGATTGAAAAGCCATTTACGCAGTACAAAAGTCACTTTGTGAATTCTTGTGAGGCATAAAAAGTAAATCACATTGTTGCATTAAGTAATATATTTTCACATAAAGATACAGAATAATGCATTATAACAAGATAACACTCATGAATTAATGCTAGCAATTAACCCTTCCCAATATCTTTGCTTGTACCTCCAAGAAACCTGTTTTCTATTGACGTCTCAATTCTTATTTACATTATCCAAATCCCATGCAGCTTTGCATTTATTTTCCTGAATATACACTGAACCACCATTGTGGCATTTTCTTCCTATACTTGCCACAGATTGAACTGTTTTTTGGTTAATTTGAGACATTATATACAGTGCATAGCAACAATACTTTTGAAACAACTGGTGCTGACACCAACTACTGTATTCATCATTCAAACGGAATGAACTCCAAAGAATATGAAATCATTGTCCTCCACTTCAGCGTTATTAGAATATGTTTGTGGCATCCAGCTTGTCCTCATTGTAGTATACTTGACCATTACCAACATAACCTCATCGTTAAGGCAATAAGGCGTCTGAGCGGGACCAGGGACAAGACACTATTCATCTGATCAACTGTGCATTGGGGAACGGTAAGCTTCCCTATTGAACTCAGACGTTTTGAATAGTATATCCGCCCTAGATAGTTTTAATCCATCAGAAGTACACCGTAGTCTAACACATGTGTTGCCTGAAAAAACTGTCCAATATTTGCTTTGGATCTTCTATTTAAATACTAGATCTTAGATCACAGTCTAGAAATTGTTATCTCTTATATACCTTACAGCCAGATGTTCTAATACTTTCTGAAACATGGCTTACGAACTGGTATGTTCCATTATGATAAACTGCAAAAAAAATTGCTGATTGAAGGTCAATTTAATTACTGAACTGAAGAAGTTACTGCTACCTCAAAAGGTCAACAATTCATTGACCTTATGCTCTCCTTTGGATTGATACAACACAATAAACCTATTCGGTTCAAAAGGGCCTTGCTTAGATTTGGTATGAACCCTTGATTATGTGTTTAGGTCATGCTGCATTGAACCCTGTGCATGGTCTGATCATTATTCCATTCAATTTGACCTGACTACCCCTGGTGCCTTTAAGGGCACAACACGGGAATTAAGGGTGGTCAGAGAATAGATTAAACTTGATAGGGAAAAGATGGTAGAGCAGCTGGAAAACCTTTAGGTCACATCATATTAATGATGCAAATGAAGAAGCTCAGCACTTTCGCCTCTAGTAAGATAAGGCTGGGATATCTCAAGCACCTCCGATAAATAAATACAATTTAGGGAAATGAATTTAAAATTAAGACAACTTGAATGGAAATGGTGAAATACTTATAACTTGGAACTCAAAGAAATGTTTAAGACAGCACTGCTCAACTATAAGAAACAGAATTATTATTTTAACAGGATTAGTGATGCATGGAATTCCCACAGAGAGATTTTCATCATGAGGGACCTATCATCATCTGATAGAGTCAGCCAATCAGTACTGGCCACTCAAGCTCGCTGTAATGAAATTAATGATTTCTTTGTAAATAAGATCTGCTTGATCAATGAATCAATAAAAAACATCCCTACATTGATTCCATCCAAATAGTGATGGGATCATTCCTTGTTTATCTTCTTCCCATCCACTCTCTTACTGTCCATGGACGAGAACAAGCATAAAAAAGCTTATTGAAGGTGACCCTAATATTTCAGGGTCCATTGAACAGCAGCACTCCGCTCAAGTGAATAATGTATTGTATGGAGAATCTTTAGGTTTTCTCATATTTTTTCTGTAATAGGCCTTTGAATTAAGGCAAAAACTATTTGAAAGTACAACTGCAAATGGCACTAATTGAGATCTGTCTCTACCTTGCTTTAGTGACGTACTGTTTGCACTTAAAATTTCACTAGCCACTAAAGTGGCACCATATCTCTTTTACCATACTCAATGAAATTTGTTTTCAGTACTACACTGTTTCTATTCCACACATGTACATAACGTCAATCTATGCTGTCTATATTTATGATCTCTCATCTACCTGCTATCCCTCTCCATCAACTGAAGGTCTGCCTGCCCAATTTAGAGGTAGTCAAATTTTAAGTATGTTGAGAGCGGAGCCCATTGTGGCTCTTTCACTGACAGACCTTCTTTGACAGCCTGATGGAGTACGGGCTATCAGAGTTTATCCATCCAACCACCTACCTAATTTAGAGTGGGCAATCAGATAGCCTTTGAGTTTGCTTTTTGTCACCACCAGGTTAACCTGGTGGTGAAGGGCAGGAAAAAAATGTATGACCCCCACACCATGGGAGAAAACTCCCATGGTGTGGAAGTCATTACTTTTTCATTTTTCAAAAACAAATTCCTGCTTTGAAATACTTTATTAAAGATTGAAAGATAGCTATCCTATTTGACAGAGCATGCCTTCCCACATTTTCAACATTGACAGGTACCATGGGTCCACTGTGATGAGAGTTCCTGTCAATATTTAGAGTTGTCAGTGGGACTGGCAGACAATTCTAGATTTTGCAGGAAGATGTCCCATGGGATGGTTGGGGCAATGCCCTCCACCCTGCCAAAGGTGTACCATTCATCTGCCAAAGACAAAATCAGACCCCCACCTTTGTTGGCGCAATCCAGTGATTTGCAAGAAATATTTCAAACTCTGGGGCTGATTTTAATTTTGTGAGGAGATGGTTAGGAGATGTTTGGAGCTTGACTGACCACTTTGGAAGCCTCCGACAAAATACCACTGCATTAGCACCAGCACTACGTAGAGGAGGAAGAGGAACTATAAATCAATCCCTTAAACATTAGCTGTCCCAAAGCAGCTTCACACAAAATGAAGAGAAGCCAAATCAGCTTGTTTGTCCCACAGCACATTTTATAATCCCTCATTCATCACCTACTCTCCTCCTTCAGCCAAAAAGACACAATTGCTGCATTAGCAAATAATCATGGTGACCTAAATATAACCATACAACTAAGTGCAGGTACCGAAGTGCCTCTTTTCATCTCTAACAATGGTGACGTTCGCTTACAGTAAAGCTTCTAAACAACATGCTGCAGTAGCAGACACAAAAGACACTAAGCACAAAAAGGTTTTGCTAAGCAGGCGAGTGGGCTGAAGTTAAGATTCCCTATGTTGCTTTACTTCAATATGTAGTGTCTTCCTGTGGGGGTGCAAGATGCATTTCAAACCTTCTGCCTCACTAACAGATTTACAATAATCAACGATCTCCTACACCACTTTCTTTTCCATAAAAGTAAACTCAGACAGTCTTAAAAGTCAACTTTGCTCTGCTAATCTCCTGTTGGACACATCTTCGTCCAAATCCATCGCCAGAAGAGATAAAAAGTTTCTAATTTAAACAAAAATTAGGCACCATTCCTGTCAAGATCAGGAAGAAAAAACTAAAAGGAAGGTGGACGGTGAGGTGGGAAATCCTAAAAAAAATTTGTGATGCCCTAACACACCCTTATGGATGTCATTCTTCATCATCCGGCTTGCTCCTCATCAGGCTAGTGCTGCAATGCCCTAGAGCCCCCAAAGGGTCACTGTGGTGAAAATGTTTTCGTGATTCTAGCTGTATGATGAGTGTTTGTGAGTGAGCTCCTAAAATCAGAAGGATAAGTGAGGGTGTGTGTGTGATTGTGAGTATAAAAAATCTGAAACTGACTACGAGATGCCTACTTCGATAGTTTTATTCTGGAGGCTCTCCTGTCAGGGTTAAAAGACCAAATGTAGGTTGGGTCTACTGTAAACAGATGATGTGTCCCAGTAGTGTGATCATATATATCCGTAGGTCAACATGTTTTGCATCTTGTGACCCAATGAGACCTGGTCCATGATGCTTCTTTAGGACCAAGAAAGGGTTACTTCTACTTTGCGACCTATGGGGCCAATTCCTACCGATTCAATGGGTTGGACAGCTAGGTCATTCAATTCTTTATAAATCAATCAATCAATCAGGGAGTTTTGGAGCGTGCTACTCACCCTTGAGGGTCTTAAGGTGCTGGGGGTGTGGGAGTGCAGCACCGAGTCAGCCAAGGAGCCAGGTCTTGAGGCTTTTCCTGAAGGTGTCCAGGGTCTGGGAGCATCTGACGTTGAGTGGTAGCTCGTTCCAGGTCTTTGCCGCGATGTAGGAAAAGGCTCTTCCACCCTCTCTTGTTCTGTGGATGTGCTGGGTTTTGGCGAGGGCGAAGTCAGCGGAGCAGAGGTTTCTCTTGGGTATGTGGAAGGAGACTCTGTCGTTGAGGTATTTGGGTCTGGTGTTGTGGAGGAATTTGTAGGCGTGGGTGAGTAGCTTGAAAGTTACTCTCTTCTAGACTGGGAGCCAGTGGAGGTCTCGCAGGTGTTGGGTGATGTGTTCATTCCAGTGGGATGCCTAGGACATGTCTGGCCGCCGTGTTCAGGTTGGGCTGGAGTTTGCGTAGCAGGGATTTGTTGATTCCGGCATAGAGGGCATTTCCATAGGCCAGTCTGCTAGTTATGAGTGGTTGGGTGACGGTCCTTTTGGATTTGGGGGGGGATCAATTTGCAGGTCTTGTGAAGGATGCGGAGGGTGTAGAAGCAAGTGGAGGTGACGGCGTTGATCTGGAGGTTCATTGTGAGGGACGTGTTGAGTATGATGCTGAGGTTCTGGGCATGCCCCGTGAGGTTGGAGGGTTGCCTAGTTGAGCTTCAGATATTGGCTGCTCATCCAGGATGCGATGTCTTTAATTCCTTCCTGGAAGCTGCGTCTGGCGGCGTTGCGTTCCTTCATGAGGGAGAGGATGAGTTGAGCGTCGTCGGCGTAGGATACTATTCTGAGTATATCATGTCTGACGATGGCGGCGAGAGGGGCCATGTAGATGTTGAAGAGCGTGGGGCTGAGCAATGATCCTTGGGGTACTCTGCAGTTGATCTCTGTGGGTTCGGAGAGGAAAGGCGGGAGTCTGATTCTTCGGGTTCTGCCGGTGAGGAAGGAGCAGATTCAATCGAGGGCTGTTCCCTGTATGCTGGTGTCGTGGAGTCTAGCGGTGAAAGTCTGGGGGGAGACTGTGTCGAAAGCTGCGGAGAGGTCTAAGAAGATGAGGGCCGCGGTGTGGCCTTTGTCGAGGAGCGTGCGGATGTCATCTGTTGCAGTGAGGAGGGCGGTCTTGGTGCTGTGGTTGCTGCAGAATCCGGATTGGGAAGGGTCGAGGATGGCGTTGACCTCGATGAAGTTGGTCAGCTGGGCGTTATTTTTCAGGTCCGTCAGGTCTGCAGAAGGTTTCTTGAGGAGGCGTTTGACTTCTGAGTGTTTCCAGTCGTCGGGGAAAGGGCATGATTTGAAGGTGGTGTTGATGGTGCATCGTAGCTCAGGTGCTATGGTGGTGGTGGTGGCTCTGAGGAAGATGTGTGGTGGGCAGGGGTCTGTGGGGACCCCTTAGTGAGTGCTCTTCATAGTCGTGGCAGTATCTTCTGTGGTGACTGGGGTCCAGTCAGTGATGGTAGGCTGGATGTCGTTGCTGGAGGAGGGGGTGATTTCTGGAGTCTGTTCGCTGAAGTTGTCGTAGAGCGCCTTGATTTTCAGATGGAATTAGGAGCCAAGCTTGTTACAGAGGTCCTGGGAGGGTGTGACGTCCCTGGCTTCGCTGGGGGGTTTGGTGAATTCCTGGATGATGCTGAAGAGTGCCTTTGAGTTGCTGGAGTTAGCGAGGATTTAGTTCCGTAAGAAGGTTCTTATGGTGGCTCTGATGAGTTGGTGGTAGTCTGTTATGGCGTTCTTGTAGGTGGTCTTTTCTTTGGCGGTTTTTCTCTTCCTCCATTGCTTCTCGAGATATCTGCAGGTGCGTCGGTATTCTTGGAGGTTGGTGGTGAACCAGGTAGCCTTCCTGGGGTGCTGTCTGTCTGGGTTGCGGAGAGGGCGAGCTTGTCTGCGCTGTTGGTGAACCCCCAGTGCAGTTCTTTGGCTGCAGAGTTGGTGTCGGTCGAGGCGGGAGGAGGTTCGTAGTTGAGGGTGGAGTTGAGGTGCTTCTCTGTGACCTTGCTCTAGTTCCTTCACGGAGGGCGCGGTGTAGCTTTGTGAGCGGTGGCTTTGTTGAAAGAGAAGTGGTCCATCCAGGGGGGTTGGGTGGTGTGGCTGGAGTGGATTCTGTTACCTCCTGCGAAGATGGGGTTGAGGGTGTGTCCTGCCTTCCGGATGGGTGTGGTGACAAGCTGTTTCAGTCCGAGGTTGGCAAGGTTGTCCAGTAGGGTGGCGGATTTGGGGTTGCTGAGCTTGTCAAGGTGAAATTTGAGGTCCCCAATGAGTATGTAGTCCATGAAGGTGATAGCGTGGGGTGCAATGAGGTCGGCGATGGTGGTGGGGAACGAAGTTCGAAGTCCGGGGGATCTGTAGGTGATGGTGCCGCGTAGGACAGCTTTGGGGCTGGTTTGGATCTGGGAATGGAGGTGTTCAGTGGTGGAAGGGGAGTCGCTTGTGCTGGAGGAGGAGAGTCGGAGGGAGCTCTTGTGTGCAATGGTGAGTCCTCCTCCTGGGCAGTTGGGGCGGTCCTTCCTCTGGATCTTGTATCCGTCGGGGATGGTGGTGGCGATGTCAGGGGCAGAGGTGGCGTTGGTCTAGGTTTCCGTGAAGAAGGCGACGTCTGGTGAGAGGAGGTCCCAGATCTCTATGGTGTGTCTGTGCAGGGAGTGCACGTTGAGGAGGATGCATCTCAGGGCTTTGGGGGTGCTGCCGTCTGGCGTGGGTGTGGTGGCCGAGGGGGTGCAGAGGTATTTTTTAGGGAATACCTACTATGACACTTAATAGGTGTGAGGTAGCGCATTGAATAGACATATCTTGGTCCCGAAGAAGCATCGCGGACTCGGTCTCGTTGGGCCACAAGATGCGAAACATGTTGACCTACGACAACCCATAAAAAGACATGACAAGCCTTTTTTTTAATGTGTGGAGTTCTCCACCCCGCAATCGTAAATGTACTATTGACTCGTAGTTTGTGAATACCAAGAAAGGAGTAAACGTATACAAAACTGTAAGTTTACCTTTGTGAATCAGGCCCACAATCTTTTATGTCACTAGCATA
Source organism: Triturus cristatus (assembly GCF_964204655.1). Lineage (NCBI taxonomy): Eukaryota > Metazoa > Chordata > Amphibia > Caudata > Salamandridae > Triturus > Triturus cristatus. The sequence continues at coordinate 254,686,819 of NC_140593.1, read as the reverse complement.
AAGGCTCAACTCTTTGTCAGCCAAATAGAGCTAATGATGACATAATTCAAAACGAATTACCCATTGGTTATGTTTTGACAGTAATATCTATCTAGAGAAGGCAGGACCACCTTGTTAGTCTCTTTTTCCCCAAATGTCATTTGGTGAAAGGTTTGTAAAATGTGTGAATTACACAGAGCACACCTGAAGTAGGTAAAATGTGGGCAGGGGGTGTGATATCCAACGTGAGAATGTAATAGCTAAACATTGTAAAATGAACGGGCATAATGTAGCAAACAAGAATGGAAAACAGACCTGGAGTAAAAGGTGCACATGATGTAATAAGATGAGAACATACTGTGAGGAAAATAAGCTTGAACTAAACCTCATAATTCCTAGATATTGGAAATCAGATTCAAATGAGAAGTGAAAATAGGCATGTATGTAATGCCATCTTAGCTTGCTGGATAAATTTACAAATAACTCGCCATATTATCTCACAGTCATCTTAGGACTTTAAAACTATTTCGACCTACTCTCGAGCCTCTATATATGTGTGTCAATGTCCCAAAAGTCAATACATGGTGAAGGATCTCATCTCCCATCAGAAGCGCAGTGCAGTCTATCCTCACTCCACCTCTTGTATAAATTGGCACGATAATTGAGTTCTTATAATAAAAATGCTCATCGAGAAGCTCTTCACAAATTGTTCTTAGATTTATGGTTGGTAGAGAGGCGATGTTTCCAAATCTCCACTTTCCTAGAGTGCTTTCAAGTCTTAACTAAATTTATGGACGGCACACTTTCTCTTCTGTAATGCCAGCAGGAGAAAATGCACCGCAGTAACCTTAGTTATTCTTGCAATGAAGTCGGGTTTTCATGTTTTAGAAGGAGAAACAGGTTTATTTTAGTTGAGTCGTAGGTTAGCATTCTATGAAAATATAAAGTTATAAATTGTATCTTAAGGTTGCATACTAAGGCATAAGGTAGCCCTTTCTTGCCCTTTATGACAAGTAAATAATTTGATTGAAAGGAAAAGTCACTCAGGTGAGCCGTTCAAGTTGACAGCAGCAGCTGAGTGTTTAGTGAACACAGAGCATGTTTAAACTCAAGGGAACAGATAATGCGGTTAAAAATAGCACATCAAAGCCACTGATTGGTACATGCAGATGAAACAGAAATAGACTATAAAATGAAGTATCATTTAAACCAACATCCAGAATTAAAACTTGTAAAAGTGTCTTCCGGCGTGGAAATATTGGAAATGTGGTAGCCATTTAGGGTTGGAAGTACAGGAAATTGCATGAGCCAGGAAAGCTTTATTATGCATGAAGTGGTGTATTTCCCAAAGGAAAATAGTATGCTTGAATTTAATTTCTTTGTAGTTGTGATAAGCTGTCACATAGTTAAAAAATACCACGTTTCTATCTCTCAGGGGAACACAACAGTGATTCTTGTCACTGCACAGAGCAGCAGGCTCCAGCGGGAGACTGCATGCAGTGAATGGCAGTAGATCAGTCCATTATTCATATGCCACGAGCAGCGACAGGCCTGCAGTGGCTAGAATGCAGCTATTCGTCATTGGGGCTATTAATAACCGCATGTGCCCTCTCTCTGACCTGCTCCTTCACCATTCATAAGCTCGCCCGCTCCTCCTTTTAAATTACTCAAATAAAATCAATTGCAGGAGACATTTGTATGTGGAACTAAAGACTGGCTGCGTTTGTTACATCATCTGACTGTTGTTTTATAAAGCAAAACCTTTATGGAGATGCAAAGCTGCAATCATAATTTCAATTTATATATGCATATGGCCAATGAACTTATTTGTTATGTTTACCTCATAGAACAAAGAACTTGAAGGTGGAGAAGTAAGGTGGGGAAGTCGGATTTCAGGTAAATGACTGACTGGTGTAAGAACTTCGATTATTGGACGTGGGATGTGAGAGCCTACTCAAGCAACAGCAACAATCCTTGACAGTGTTAACCACAAAAGTCGCGATATGAATCTGTGCTTAACACTCTGGTAGCCCGGCACAAAAGCAGTCAAGCTTAACCTAAAGGCAAAGTGCAAAGACTTTATACAGCACAAAAAGAGCAATAAAGTGACAACACCCCAAAAAAATCCCAAGCCAATTTGCAGATATATTAAATTTTAAAGTTGTATATGAAAATAGCAGTAGCGCAAAGAACAGGCTGGATATCACAGACGGTTGTCACTATAGCCCGAAGAGCTGGTCAAGTGTCGTGGATGGTCATTGATTTAGCTTCACATTGGCTGTCGTTGAGGGCTGTCATTGCTGTAGCACTAACTGCTGGTCTTGCGTTGCCGGTTGCCATTCACAGTCATCAGCATGAAGAGCAGGTCCCTCTGGATTTTCACATTGGCTGTCATCCTGGACAGCAAAGTCTTGGTGCGAATGGGCCAGTTTGGGTCACAAGGAGCCCAAACTTCAGAATTTTCACTTGTTCTTTAGAAGGAGTGCACTCTAATGCCAGCCAAGAGTCGATGAGCAGGGGAGGCACATTTTGGCTATCAGGGAACCAATCCAGCAGAGGCAAGCAGGGCTCATGAAGATCCAGTCACAGCAGGTCTGCTGGGCAGTTCCAGGGAGATCTCTGAAGCTTGTTGTGTCCCTGTGACTGACTCACACAGGAGTCCAGCTAACTGACCCTTGGAGTCACTCTGGTTACCCTGGGGTGAAGGCATACAGGTCCAGTGTTCCTTCCAAGAAATCAAAGTACTTCTTTCAATCAGCAGGGGCAGTCCTCTGGCACAAAGGCTTCCCTTCTTCTGCTAAGTCCACAAGTCCAGGAGTGTCCAGAAGAGTGGCTCTGGAGGTCTAATTTTTATACTTGTTAACAGCTTTTGTGTGGGGGGACTCCCTTCCTACCCTCACATCTGGTTCTGCAAAGTTCTTACCCTTAGCTTGTCAAGGCTCCAAACTGTGTAGGGATGATAAGTGGCAATGTAGGCCTGGTGTCAGATTCACTTTAAAGTGTAGGTGGGGTTGGGTACAGCCCCAACCCAGTCATCCCACTAGGTGCCACAGACTGTCGACATCAATGCCCCCTTTTATTATTCTCTGGAGGCTAATACACAAACTCCAACAACAGAGTTATTCACAGTAATGTGACCCAGGACACTGGCAGAAACCACAGCTGGTTGTGAAAATGCCAACTTTCTAAAAGTGGAAACTCTAGAAAATACCTAGCTACTGTTTTTTGGTACTGCTATTTAATTTAAACAGACACACTACAAGACCCAACGCTAGAATCCTCTTGGATCTGATTGTTTATTTAACTTTTTTCTTTTTTCATTTCAAAACGCTTTTGGATTACTTCATAGGCCTCTGAATATCAAGGAAACACTTATTTATTTTGACATTAATAAACTTAGTTATAACCAACAAACACACACATATTGATACTGTGACAAAGAGAAAAAAATGTTTGTGAAACATTTAAAACATACAATAATGCACCTTTGTCTTCACACACTGATTTTTACAGTTTTACAATTGACCCTTTAAGCTTAACATTTGTACAAAAAGGGGCGAAAATGCTGATCATATCACAAATCAGAAAATGCCATCACATTTCAGAAAAATGCTGACGCGTTTCAAGTCCCAGTGAAACTCATGGTGCTCTCATCAGGGCTTCTGTGTTTCTAATTTCTAATCATAATAGTTTGGGCTGGACTGTTCCCATGAGGCACAGGGTCAAGACTGATTTGCATATAGCTTTGTCTGAACTGAGGTGGCGAAGTGAGCTAAAGATCGATGATGAATTCAACTCAGATCTGTGACTGGGGGTGAGTGTCTGAAATGTTTCAGCGCTCCGTCCATCATCTCTTTGTGTTTGCTTTGATCGCACTAAGTTGGCAGGATTTGCCCAGACGTTGGTCTCTTGCTCACTTTGCCACTGGATTCAAGCCAGCCTGGCTGATGAGGGGTGTTATCCCGAAACCGGTCCCAGGATGCTTGTTTCCGGTTCAGGGAAGCCTTAATTTGTCAGCTCGAGCTGGACTGTTCCCATGAGGCACAGAGTCAAGACTGATTTGCATATAGCTGGGTCTGAACTGAGGTGGCGAAGTGAGCTAAAGAATGGTGATAGATTCAACCTAGATCTGTGACTGGGGGTGAGTGTCTGAAAAGTTTCAGTGCTCCGTCCATTATTTCTTGTGTGTGAAAAGATTTATTTTGCTAGGCTAAAATGGCAGATTAAAACTGCACTACAGGCTGAAGTGGCAGACCTGAGACATGTTCTACAGGGGAAACATTGGTTGCATTGCGGTGTTTACACTGCAATACCTTTACAACCCGGGTATTACAGTACAAGTCATTACATTGACTTGCGCTGGATGGTGCTCTAAGATAAGGAATAGTATGATTTACTATTCCAACACCTTCCCTACTGTAATGTAGGCTGGAGTTGGAATAGTAAATCATACTATTCCTAAATCCAGCGCCCTCCAGCGCAAGTCATTGTAACGACTTGCGTTGTAGTGCCTGCGTTGTAAAGCGATGTAATGCCGTATATTCGTTCTACAGTGCTACATTAGTGATTGGCACAATGAGCGATGCAGGGCAGCAGGTAGCATTTGTTACTGGCCTTGAGTACATTTAGTATGAACTGCTAGGTACTTACAAATACATTAAATGTGTGAATTAAGTGCAAGCCTATTTTACCATGTTTCAGGGAGAGGGCAAAAGCAGTTTAGCACTAGTTAGCAGCGGTTAAGTACACGGGAACCCTAAAGCCAACGAAAACACATTCAACAAACAGAAGGAGTGAAGGCAAAACATCTGAGGGAAGTACCACACCAAGGATGTCAGCTCTAACATGTCCCACCCAACTGAAGGCAGAGAGAACTACCCACCCTCATGGCAGTTCTCATTACTACAGCAGAAAAACCCGGAAATAACATAAGCATTGGTGTGGCCAGGGCAATGTTCCACCATAAAGTATATTTCCTGTTGAGCAATGGACAGCCACAGCAGTATGGGATTCTCACCCGTCATTTGCATTAACAATCTGAGTGGTTATTGTCTGTCTGAACCCGGAAGTGAATCCCAAACAAAATGTTTAGGGGAATACTAACCCAAGGATGTCAGGTCTAGTAACTGTACTTTCAGAACATTCTACCCCTGAGATCGACTCATAGACCTTTTACTTGTTTATACAACAATTATTATTGAATTCTGTTCTCTAAACATTTACTTGGAAAATAACATTGAGGTGGCACAGCAATTTTATTGATATTTTAGTTGGATTCTACTGTGATTGATTCTTCTTGTTACTGTCCATACAGTATTTTCTTTAATTTAGCATCAGGAAACGTAACTTTCTCAAATAATAAAGTGAAAGCATTGTGGAGACTAATCGTTCTCTGATGGGTGTTGTAAATTCTTAAGAATTAGGCTGCAGCAAAAATTTCAGGTCACAAATCAAAGTTTTACATCTTGAATTGAATATTGGATTGGTTGCAAAGTTGTTGTATTTGTTGTCAGTTAAGTTGTAATAATTTATCTATAAACTATGCAAATTCTATATGTAACATCTTAAGTGTAAAAACATAGGCGTCCTTAAAACCACGTTGTGATATTTTTACTTCCCCATCTATGATTTCATAGCCACAAAGAAAGGACTAATGTGGTACTTGCTATCTCACAAGACAACTCAACCCCCTCCATTTCATCTTTGGCAGCATACATTAATCTAGCCAATCAGAAAATGTTTTCATATATTTTAGGGTAGATGAAATTGTCAGGCAGCAGCATGGGATGGAAGTGGTCAGGAAATCCCTGATTACACATAAGAATCACAGCAAAGCAAAAATGTTTCTGCTGCTTTTTAAAAAGGAAGCATTGCAAACCTATTCAATTTCAGGTTTCCAGCTTCTTCTCAAATTTGTAATCCCACCTTTATGAGGGTTACAGTATTGTCTCTTTCCTTCTTTCAATGTCTCATTTCCTATACATCCCTTTACATTACTTTCTGGTGACGCATGGTGTTTTACAGGTGTCAGTGGGAATGGACAAAGGAGGAGGGGTGTAAATCCTTTCTCTTGTTTCGAGGAAGCTGCAAGTTCTGGAGAATCCATATCCCCCATTTAAAAAAAAAGGTGTATCCCTGGAGTCTCTCAAGACAAATGCCTTAGACACTCATGATTAATAGTTCAAGGTGGTTGTTGTAACTTAATCTCTTATTCAGCTGAGATTTTCTTCACAAGGCAATATGTCTAGCAGCTAATTTACTCAACCAGCTACAGAGCTGTAAGGCATCTTAAAACCAATGAGGGAAGAATCTCAGATCATGTTGAGATTTATGGTTACCAAGCCATAGCTAGTGGCTCAATACAGGGCACCACACCAGTCACCCTGCTCACTGATTGATTCTCCAAGAGATTAGTTTGCTTCTTATCAAATCAATATGCCTCGCTACAGCCGGGATTGATAATCAACCCCCTCAATTTAAAAAAAAAAAGGAGGGTCTCCCTGCACTCCCCAATAGTTCCTAGTACATGATCCAAACGTGAGGCCTATAATTAAGGTAATGTAAGTACTGAAATGTAACAAAGTGGGTCTGGGTCTAGAGGGCAAATTCAGGAAATTATTAAACTTCTTCTTAATTCTCTATGTCTCTAGCTCTGGAGAAAAACTGATTGAACAAGCAACAAGTTAGAATGAAGTATCGGACCCTATACATATTCATGATTACTCACTTCTTAATTTTTGGTCATTTGCAGAACCGAAAATCATAAGTATTTTGACTAGCCAATCAAGAGAAGGTGTGAGGGCCAGAAGCTACTACCAAGAATTGAGATCTCAGGAGCATACATATATGACTCTATTGCCAGGGCACACTTGTAGTTCTTCTATCTCTCAGAGACTTCTAAACCTCAGGGAGTTCTGGTGCATTCCCATCATGCTTAGGTCATGCTGGAAAATGCATGCAGTGACTTTTTTGTTGCTGACTGTAGGGTGTTTTTTATTTCACTTATTGCTGAAGAAAGTTCTCCAAATGTGTGGTTGTGTAGGGAAGGTTTTAAATAGCTCTGTTGATTCACTGTTGTCAAAGTGTTTGCAGCGGGTTTCTTTAGAAAAGAGGTGGTAAAGGCTCGATTTAGTCGGTCAGATATTGTACAAGCAGGATTTCCCTACTATTCCTACAATAAACATAAAACATACTTACATACAAATACTACACATACCTCCCCTAACTAGGGCTTCAATTACTCCCCTGGAGACATAAAGAGGGACTCCATCAACTCCACTTCCTGAAGTACCAATCGCCTTGACTTCCCTTTGGTCAAAACCACCTAGGTATGCAGAAATTGTATCCATGCCCATCACAAGGAATACTAGGACATGATTAACACACATAAACCTTTTGTAAGTTAACTGGTTTTCAAGCACACACATGCTTAAGGTTGTAATGGGACTTGAACTGCAAAATCTCAGACCGAGAGTCTTTATTCTTAAGCACTAGGCCACGAGTTGAAATTAAGCATGGTGGGATGCAGAATCATAGAACTGAATCACTCTGATAAATAAGCATGGCTCTGGTGCACCAGCAACAGAACTGAAAAAAACACATACATTGACAGAAAGAGGGAACCAAGCTTGGAAAAGGAGACACTGAGCTCAGAGCCTTGCATGATTGACTGGTCAGACAATACAAGATCCCCCTGAACATGTAAAACAGCAAAAATTTATGAGCAATCAACATGGAAAGAAAGTAAGTGGAGACCCTGAGGCAGCCCTCAGCCCGCAGGCAGGAAGTTAGAGATATGAACACTAGTGATGCTCTGACGGAAATGAGAACATAGGAGCACGAGATGTACAGACCTATGTAACTGAAATACTGGTGTGCTACACAAAAAAGGCTGTTACTGAGAAAGGCGATATATCTAAATGTCTAAGTACATAGGGGCAGATTTATGACGACTGGCGCATCCCTGCATATCAGCAGGGATGCGCCAGTTATTATGCGCCACAGCTGCGCCACCATTGATGCGCCGCATTTATAATGCGGCGCACCATGGGGCAAAAACGGCACAGATGCGTGACGCATCTGTGCCGAAAAGTGGCGCATTGCTGGAGTTGCGTCGCAAGCGCGACGCAGCTCCAGCAATGATCTGGGGGGCCCTATCTTTACAATGCTGCGTCAATCCTTACGCCTGCTTCAAGCAGGCGCAGGGTTTTGACGCAGCATGGGCCTAAAAGTGACTGAGTGACATCTTGTAGATTTCACTCAGCCACTTTTAGGAGGCGTTCCTGCGCCAGAACGCCCCCACCTGCCCTGGAACGCCTAAATGTGGCGCAGTGCTTTACAACGTGACGCATCTGTGAGATGCGTCACGTTTGTAAATACCCCGCACCATGGCGCAGGATTTGCGCCGCTGCTGCGTCACAAAAGTGACGCAACGGCGGCGTAAATGAGGCGCAAGTCAAACATAAATCTGCCCCATTGTATTGTTAATATCATTGTTATATATTTATTTATTCAGAAGAGAAAAGCCACATCAGATGTGAAAATATTGGCATTCCTAGATATACTTGCAATTTGTAAGACCTATCACATCATGGCTATTGGCCTTCTTTATGAGTTACATGCTGCACTCATTCATTCTAGACAACGCTGCAACATCAAACTGAAATGTGCCTCACAATTCCAGACTCGTTTGCTTAGAATAGAAATTGGAGTGCCGTCTTGGTGCTGGTAACAGCCTGTTGCTCGTGTAAACGGCACTTATAGATGAACTCATTTGAATATTGTCTCATGAAAAATAGCATCTGTTTAGTTATCTGAGAATGATTGTCAGAGATCTTTAAGATGTGCTGCAATAGTTCGAACAGGTAATCTGGAACTTCCACGTGCCAGCAATGGTACTAGAAACCTGATAAACATATACATGCCTTCAAACATCATGTTTAAAGAAGTAAATGTAAGGTATGGCTTTGACCCCAGTGATAACTCAATTCAATTCAATTAATTTAAAAGTTTCTTGTTTGATCACTAAAAACCATAACAAAATGTTAAAAATCATGTAGTTCATGTATAAACAGAACAACGTTTAAAAAAGAACCAAAGTTAATACAGAAGCAGGGCAAAAATCTTACTTTAAAATGGGTTATGGTTAAGAGTGTCCAAGTATTGAGATTATTGCTTATGTAGTTTGAGGTCTTGGGTAACAGAACACTCACAGCATCACTTTATAAATCTAAAAGGGGGGCAAGTAAACATAAGAAGGTATAAACAATTAATTGACAGCTGGAAACAATGTTCAGGAGGGCCACGCTGGATGAGCCGGAGTTCGTTAAGTGATTTTAAGGCGACGAAGCGGCGCGACCAACCAGTGGAAGATTTGCTGCCCTGTCTTTCCCCATCGATTTAGCTGCTCTACTAACAAATTTAGTGAACCAGATGTTCAACTTTGTATTTTCTGGGTTCATTGCAGCTATTATGGCCTTAAGACATGTGCGAGGTCCAAGTTTATTCCACTCCTCCCGCAGAAAATCCTTCTGTCGTTGAGCAGAGCGGAGCATGTGCAGGCTATATGCTCCATGCTTTCAGAGTGGTAGTCCCTGCATTCTGTACTGACACAGGGGCGCCGCCATTCTGGCAGATGCTTTAAAAAAGGCCATTCGCCCAACCTTAGGGCCATAAACTTTAGCTTCCAAAAAAGTGAAACGTGCTTGATAAATAAGATGACTCAACCCCCCAATTTGAGGTCAGAAATAACGGCCAAAGCGTGTTTCTTTCTAGATAGTTTTGCCCTGTCAGAATGAAAAGACCAAAGCCGGACACTTCGCTTTATTACGATCTTTAATTTCTGTTGAGATGGGTTTGTTAACTGTAGGGAGTGGGCCAGATGGCGCCGATGTTTTTGACTATATTTGCTGGTCGATATTTCATTCCACAGTTTGGCCTCCAGACTACCTTCCCGGAAGTTGTGCAGTCTTTTGCAGAGCTTGATAAAGGTGCCTGCCTTGATGCTATAATGATCGAAGAGGCCTAGTTCTAGCCTAAATTGTGCTGGGGATGAGGAACTTGGCAGACGCCATGCTCGTTTAAAGATTCTAGTGGTTAATTTGTTTAAGAAGATGCTTGTTACGCCCATCATAATCTCATGTCCATATTATAGGGAGTTGGTGAGCTTAGCCTTTATCACCTTAACCAGTGGAGTTAGACTTGGACTGAGTAGCTGTTTTGAAAGTTTTGCCGAGGCAACCTCAAGCAACAGTGCTTTAGCCTTTACAGCGTCTTTTTGCTTTAAGAAGGAGCCACTGGTGTCCAGGAAAATTCCCAAGTATTTATAGTGTGGCACTATGTCGAAGCTTTTACTGTTGAAAAACCACCCACCTTCCTGCTGCTTCCGTTTGCCAAAATGAATTAGTTTTGTTTTTGACAGATTTAGTTCAAGCGAGTTGTTTATTGTATAGGGGAGAAGTTCATCGAGTAGCCTCTCCAGGCCTACCTTTGTGTGGCTAAGTAACACAAAGTCATCAGCGTATAAAAGGTTGCTGATACAGGTTCCATCTAGTTGAGGTGATTGGGAATTAACCTTGTCAAGTATGGAAGATAGGTCCGAGATGAACAGGTTAATAAGGAGGGGCGCCAACATGCAGCCTGGTTTAACACCACTTGCTGTTTGAATCTTTTTTGAGACATAAGAGCCTTCTCCTAAATTTATTCGAATCCAGGTACGTGAGTGGAGTTGAATTATGGCTTTTAAGAGAGCGGGAGGTATGCCCCAGCTCTCTAATTTTTGCCATAAGCGGCCCCGTGGCACCCGGTCAAAAGCTGCATTGAAGTCGACGAAGCAGCAGTAAAGTTGGACACGTTGGACTGCTGCTTTCTCCATCAAAACGGTTAGTGCCAGTAGATTGCTGGTTGTGCCTGAGTTGGCCACGAAGCCAGTCTGGTTGAAGGGGATGCCCTGTGTTGTTTCTGCCCAGACTGACAGCTCTTCCAGTAAAATGCTGGTGTAGCATTTAGATTCGTTGTTGAGGAGAGCTATCATTCTGTAAGTTTTTGGGTCAATTCTTTTACCACTTTTATAGATAGGATGGATAATGGCGCCTTTCCAGGAATCCGGGATGTTGTGGTTGAGCCTGCAATATAAAAACAGAGGTGCGAGGTGGCCTGTCCACGAGGTTACTTTGACTTGAACAAGGCCCGGGGAGGACTGTTGGGGCCAGGAGCTCCATCTGACCTACCTTTCCTGATTATCCCAGTGATGGTTTTTCTTGACACGCCTGGTGTCGTCTAGCGTCTCTATTGTTGGATCATTTCGCACCTCCATTCTCTAAATTATTGATTCATCCAGAACGTCTTTGAAAGAGATGAGGGACCCGGTGTTACCTGTGTAACAGCCTTCAGTGGGTGCTGACCCGGATTTAGATGATGGATGGGGGCTGGGATGTTCAATCCTGCATGGATGTTTGCTGAAGTGATTAGATAAAAACTGGGTCCAGTCTTCCGCACTTATGTTTGCGTTGCCGTGTCGTCTGCCTCCTAGTGGGCCTCTATTCATGAGGGACCAGAATAACTTTGTGTTGGACTTCTTGTTAGCATGAACTAACTTCAGCCAGAACTGGTCGGACACTGTTTGTTATTCTCTGTGAATAGAAGATTTGAAAGCCGTTTGAGCTTGCTGATAATTGTTGAATAAGATTGCACTTCCTGGGGTTTTTCTAGCCAGGCATAAGGCCGAATTTCTTTGGAATTTTAGCTTTTTTGTCACAGGTGAAATGCAAGGTTGTGGTGTATCTTGCCAGGTACAAGTTTTGAATGGAAATTCGTTAATTAACCTGTTTACAAGAGCTTATCAGCCGTCGATGATGGGTATGTCTTTTTCGCTCAACAAGCGTAGAAAAGCACGACATTTCTCCAGAAAGGAGGAGATGGCGCTGGACGTCCATTTCATTAACCTTAAGTTCTCTGAGTGGCAGCATGATAGCGTGTGTGCGATTGCCTGATGGTGGGGAATGTTGGATGATAAAGTTATTATTTGCGGTCGATGGTCACTCTCCCCTTGTGCTGCGATGTAATGGCACTCAATTAAAGGGAGCATTTCACTGTTTCCTAATGTAAAGTCCAGAAATGAGTGGGTTCGGCCATTAGCTCTGGTCCAGGCCAGGGCAGTGTCCATGGGTGAGCGACCGTTTAATACAATGTAGCCTATTCTGCTGAATTGGAGGAGAGCGTATTCACCCAATTTGGAAGGTCTGAGTCCCAATGGTAATGTTTGTGCGGCAAGATGTGGGGGAACCGCTAGAAAGATAATCCCAAGGTCCTCGAACGGGTTGTGGAAGAGGTTTGTATTAAAATCTCCAGAAATTAAACAGGGTGTACTGCTGTGTTTGCTTAAGATGTTACATTGAATATCAGTCAGATTATCCAGTTTGAATTTTTGCTCAGTGGTGCATGGAGGGATATAAACATTGAGTAGAAGTAACTGGCTATCTGAAGTAGAACGTTCATTCACAATGCCTGCAACCCAGTCAACTTCAAATTTAGCTGTGTGATGCGTGCAGACAGTTTAGTAGATGCATAGATCGAAAGTCCGCCACGCAGTCTGCCGTACTTGCGCTATCTTATAGCGGGCAACGTGAATTCAAGGTACCCTATGAGTGGGATGCTGGCTGCTAACCAAGTTTCCTGGAGAAGAATAATGTTGTGTTTTAAAAAAAATCCAAGTGTGTCTGGAGATTGGGATTTCATCAGAAGACCGTTATTATTCCAGGAGCATATTATGAATCCATGTTCGGTATTATTTCAATCGATCCGATTCAGGGATAGGGCTGCTGGCAGCCATGACCAGTCTGCACTTCGGGTGGCTTGCTGTTCATCACTGCGCTCAACGTTGCTGACTGGAGAGCGGCTTCTTGCTGGCTTTAATACAGAGAAAGGGACAGGACTTATACTAGAAACTGGAGCCTGGATGGGTGCGAGTATTGAGGGGTAGCGGGGAACACGAGGAGTTGCTATAATTATTCCCCAGATTTTGAATTGGTTGGCTTTTGATTGAACCAGCTCCCTTTATGGCGGTGGATGCTAATGTAATTAGAGTCGATTCTCCTGCTTGGATGTCATTACTAGGTTTCAATTCAATGGCAATTAAGTCTTTTGATTCCAGAGTACATAGATCCAGATTCGACTTGAAGAGCTTGATTATGTTCCCGCAGTTTAAGATGTCATGCGGGCCTTGGGAGACATACTCAGGTATTAACAGCAATTTGGTCTCGTTGCTGTCGGTGGCTAAGTTGTGGATTTCGGCAGTTGAGGACTCAGTTGGCTTAAACTTTGCATCTGATGTTCGTTGAGGGATGGATGTGACGGGCAAGAGGAGGGCTTGCTAGCTAACTTGATTAGTTGATGCTGAAGTAAGATCTGTTTTTTGCATGAGCGCCAGAGATGGTTGGCTGCGTGGGATTGCCAAGTGCTGTGTATCCAAGCCTTAGCCGAGGTTAACTGTAAGGGTGGGCGACAATTTCCGTTCCGCTCACGGAAATTGCGAAAATTCGAAATTTTTGCGTTCCATGCGGAACGCGAAAATGTCGAAACTTTCACCATCCGCGAGGGAACGAAAATTGTCACCCACCCTTAAAACCCATCCATGAAAATAACTGCTTTTGAATAGGGCCAGGGAGGGGCGAGGACGGGACCACATATTTCAAAATTCAAGGGGTGGCCAATGAGAAGGACGTATTCAGCCGGCCTGTTCTGCTGTGAGTGATTCATAATGTAGTCCCTTGCAATTACAGAAACTCATAGCCACATCCCCTCGTTAACACCGCCTCGTTCTGTGCTGCTTAATTTAGTGAGCGAATCACTTTCACGTTCCAAAGCAGCCATTGTTTTTGCTGCTGGTAATTATCCGTCATTGGTATGGCACAGAAGTGAGGTCAGGCGGGTCAAAAAAAAAAAGTGGGGGAAGCTAGCGAGAAAAGTGACCCACATTAAATGGCAGCAATTCAAGACTTTTCAACACCCTGCTTCAGTACTACCTTGGTACTGAACCAGGAAATACTGTCGCACGTAGTACATTTTAAAGCACATTCTACCAGTCATATGGGATTGTGGTAATAAAAATAGCATTTTATTACAATACAATTGTATAAAAACGTGTTGCAATGACATATTGGAGTTGAGTAGAGGTATTGCACGCACAAAACGGTGGCATCTTCTTGAATAAGTATGCAGGGCAGGATTCATTCTGGCACGATGCTCCTGTCACAAAAATTAAACCCCAACAGGAAGCACTGATAGTATTTGACCTTCAACTCGGGCACCTGCTTTATTTATATCTGTAAGTCTTACAGATATAAATAAAGCAGGTGCCCGAGTTGAAGGTCACTTTCAGTAACGCATTAATCAGCACACAGTGGCGGCAAGGCAGGTGTGCTTTCTCACCATATCTACCATCAACAATTTGCTGTAATCCTTGATGGAGCTCTGTGCACCCATGAGTTTCTCGAGCGCAATCCCCGTGTAGTTCCTGACACCAGGAGGTTCTGTCTCCCAGCCACGGCCCGTTTAGGGCGTGTTAGTGGGGCGGTGACATGGGACGGGGGAGGGGCAGAGTGGGGGGTTGTAAAATGCGGCATACGGCCGATTTCAGGTAAGTTACGGAAAAAAAAAACGAATTTCGTTGCGTGCGCGCTGCATCGCCAAATGCGATGCAGCGCGCGCAACAAAATTTGTTTTGTTTTTTTCCGTAACTTACCTGAAATCTGCGGTATGTCGCATTTTACAACCCCCCGCCCTTCGTCACCGCCCCGCTAACACGCCCTATACGGGCCGTGGCTGCTGTCTCCTCATCTGCTGCTCTGATCGGTCTCTGGCCCTTTATAAACAAGAGGCATGTGAACTGCATGGAAACCCCGCCCTTTTGGCACCAGCCCACACGCCAGCGGTGTGCAATGTCTTCCCGCCCTTTCCCCCACTATGATGGGCAGCTTACTCGAGGGACCCCGTCGCCCGTCGGTGCTGTGGCAACGTTACAGACACACATGGACGCCCATACAATTCTTACTCAAAACAAGTCATGTATAGAGAGGAAGAAAACCAGGTTATTGTACATCAGAGGGACGAATATATAGCATGTTACATCGCATGCTATAACATCGCGTTGTATTACAACGCAGTCGTTACAACAACTGTGTTGTTAGAACACAATACCTTTACATCGCAAGTCATTAGATCGACTTGCTGTAGGGGCCGCGCTGGACTTAGGAATAGAATAATTTACTATTCGAACTCCAGCCTGCACAACAGTAGGGAAGGTTTTGGAATAGTAGATTATCCTATCCCTTAGGTTACTGCGCACCCTACAGTAAGTTGATCTAATGACTTGCGATGTAACGACATCGCGTTCTAACAACACGGTCGCAGTAACAACCACGTTGTAATAGGAACGCGATGTAATGGCAGTTGTAAACGCTGTTTCCCCAGAGGGACATTAGAACTGTTGGGGGCAGGCCAATGGTGACCCACCCCACATCCTCCGGAACATTGTTCCCAGTTCTGAGACTGTAAGCCATAAATCATTTACAACAAACAGAAAGAATTAGGTTGTCACATGAAAACCCACGACGTCCACAACATGAAGCTAGGAGGCCAACTGTTAAGAGAAGTCTAGTTGAAAATCTAGGTGCCCCAGCCTTTCTCCAGGGTACCTAGCACCTTAAAACCATACTGGATCCAGGGAGACTTTTGAGGTGGGTGCAGGACAGAAGTTATAAGGAAAAGAGCAGTGCAAGATCCTCCGGCCCAGCGGAAAAGCCCCCTCCCACATTCCCCACAAGCTGTGCCCCACTGGAGCCCATTCTCCCGTTGATTCGCCGTGCCATAAGCAGAGCCAGAGCCTGACTGAACAACGGGATGAAAAGTACCCGACTGTGGGGTGGGAGCGATATAAGGCCCAAGGTGTGGGGAAGGTAGAGAGGACAGCTCTGGAGGGACTCCTTTAACTGAATAAACCCATCTCTTCTCATTGATCAGGGTGTGAAAATAAAGAGCCAGTCCAGTGGTCTCACTCATTCATTTTATTTGACCTTCAGGGCTTGGTGGTCACGGTTAGAGAGGTGCTGCTGGCGAGGGTGTGAAATTGCTCAAAGCTGAATCAGGTATATCGACGCGACGCCGGCGGCAGGGCAGGCAGTTTTCCAGACGGTGTTGTAGTTCTACTGTTCAAGCTGAGAGTGTTTGTGGCTATGGGCTTATTATAAGTAAGATCGGGCCTTCTGTGTCATTTGGCTATCATTCCCTATAGTGGTATGGTATGAATGGAGTAAGCTATATTCAATAAACATTGTTGCTATTTGAGTTCGTAATTTTATATCTCTGGCCCTTTTTCAGTGTTCGTCCTAGTTTGCCATTAGATGGTTTTCGTTTTTTAGCTTAGTCTTTTGCTACCTCAATGGATTGTTCTTGATGGTGTGCTGCTCTAGAGTGTTTCCCTATTTAGTACAGTTGCCATGTGTAGGTTTGGGCACGTTCTTGATTATGTGACTAATACTCTGCCAGTGTTTAATCATCCTGCAGCTCAAACCTGCCGGAATATACCCTTGATAAAATGCCTGGCAAATGCTGGGATATGCCGATTCCAGTGCGGAAAGCACCAAAGCTGCATGTTATCTCCCATTTTATATCATATATTATATATATGTAGCATCTGATAAATTCCGAACCCCGTGTTTTCGGATTTTATTCACTGCAAAGAATATTGCACCATCCTCCAGGGCACGCGTAATCAGTTTCTAAGCCAATCGTCGTTCGTGTGGGGTCTGAAGAAAAGGAGCGATGGACTTTGTCTCCCTGCGTTCTTACTTTGAATTGCCTTTGGTGATGCTTATAAATAAACAAACTCCTTTGGGTTTTTGGCGTTTTGCTCACTTGTAACTATATCATAAGACAATCTTCTATAATGGAAAAAAAATAACTGTACATATTCCGAAGTGATGCATTTAAGCGTTAATAGAACCATGAGGTAAACGTTCCTTTAGTTTAATGCAATAAGCCATTGATCAGTCCCGTGCTTTGCTCTCTCAATGCATTGCCAGATCGAGTGCGTTTCTCATTTTCTAAAGTTCACATTATCATTGATCATTTATCACGCAATCGATGCTGATCTCCTCAAGAGCCTTTCAGAAGAATAGAGTCTTCCGGCAGCGCTGGCGACAATTATCCATAAGGACATTTTGCTTTCCAATGTAAACCGATTTCTTGTAATTGAAGCTTTTTACTTTCTTCATATATGCATGAGAGAAGATTAAAGCTGGTAAATGGTAGCATGCATTCCTCTAGGCACTGGCACTATTTATGCACCATTTTTACTGATAGAATGGAATAAAATATTCTATTTCCATGTATTGTATATCCTCAAGAAGTATACGTACCCTAAATAATAGCTTAGTACCAGACCTGCCACTATAGGTATGCAGAGAGGTCACTCCCTGACCAATCCTGCCCGTTTATTAGTTCCTGACCCGACCCTGCACTAACAAACGAGAGGAGGCTACGGTCCTGATTCTGCGTTGGTTGGAGTTTGCCAAACCCTTCACACACCTCTGTTTGTGCATGGGGTTGGAATTTCGATTTGGGTGGTATTTAATGCTTACCGTAAATACCTTACCCTTCCTTAAATTTCAGCAGACCACTCTTCTTGGAATTTAACTGGGGAAAAGTGTATGGTGTTTACGGTACTATGCAGAGCGACATGTTCTCCAAATTCTCAGAATCTTTAAATAGATAATGTACCCAAGTTTGATAAATAGCACCTATTCCTCTGAACAACTCACAATCTGCACCTTAGACTATACTTGGTGTGAGAGTGGAGGGTCACAAGTTAGGCTAAGCACACATTTTCGACTAGACACCTGTAAATGAGATCTTTGATTTTTTTTAGCTGCTGCCCTAGCAGATTTCGTTGCACCTCCTATGAATGAAAGGAATCAGGAGGTGGAAGGTGCACTATCAATCGATTTATTTGTAATAAAAAGGAAGGTTTAGGTATAGCAAAAGTTTTATTTTGCAAGGTCAAAATGGCAGTTTAAAACTACACTAAAGGCTTGCAGTGACGGGCCTGAGACCGTTTTAAAGGGGCTACTTTAAGTGGGTGGGACAATAAGTGCTGCTGGCCCAGAAGTAAAATTTAATTCACAGGCCCTGGATACAAGTATTACTATTTACTAGGACTTATTGCAGATTATATGAATGTTTCTATCAGGTGTGAGCCAATTTTAGGGAGAGAGCAATAGCACTTCAGCACTGGATAGCAGTGGCAAAAAGTGCATAAAGGACTAAAGCCACAAAACTAATTTAGGAAAACAGGATGGAGGAGTCCAAAGGTTTGGGTAATACCACACCAAGAATGTCAGGTCTAATATGGACTTGGCTTGGCCGAAGAGATCGTGCTCCTAGAGGCAAGATCAAAAACAAAGTTGAAACATCAACAATAGTAGTTGGCTTTCTTAGGGCCCCCATTTCTTGATTCACAAGTTACACCTTTACATTTCAGTGCTAATTTGGAGGTATTAATGTTGCTCATGGCTTTTCCACACATTTTTAGTATGTTTTTCCAAGTTGCCAGTCTTTCACTGGTAGCACACTGTCAAGTATTCTGTGGTTTGATGTGGTATTGGAGCTGTATTAGAAACATCCATCTAAATATTCGATATCATATAAAACACAGGGTGAACACGAAATTACTCATTTGTGTTTCCAAAGTAGCAACTAAATGAGGGTAGTAGTGTATTATGTATTGACAGATGGTTAAGTTTTGGCATAGAGTTGGCAAGTGCAAATACGGGCAACATGTTAGTATAATATACAGGTGGACATATCAGCAGGAAGTAACTGTCCCTGAGCAGTGGGACGGGCCACAATTGCGCAAACATGTTCACACTCACCCATCCACATGCACACTCACTCACATCCATCCATTCACAAGCCCATACACTAGCACACACCCATTTTCACCACACATGCACAAATACACATATATTCAGACATAAACACATGCACCCAACATTAACAAAAAGCATATTGGACCACGACGGTGCCATCGGGTGGTGGAAGGGAAGCCTCAGTTGTTTCTGGATGTTTTGGGGAAGGGACTGCCATAAGAACCTGATGCCTCCCCTCATTGGTTGACCTTGTCATGGGTTAACCAATGGGAAAAGGACCTTTCCTTACTAGTCATGGAGTGGGATGTGGTCTTTGACAGTTTGTTAACCCCAACCCACTATTTAACAAGACGCCATTGATGGACAGTTGGTCCTGGGCTCTTTAGGGCTTAAAACTGAAGTGCCCAGGTCCGAGTCTGTTGGAGTTGTGAACTTTCATCATGAGAGGAAGTGTATGAAATTGGGTTCTGTTAATATAATATACAGGTGGACATTTCAGCAGGAAGTAACTGTCCCTGAGCAGTGGGACGGGCCACAATTGCGCAAACATGTTCACACTCACCCATTCACATGCACACTCACTCACATCCATCCATTCACAAGCCAATACACTAGCACACACCCATTTTCACCACACATGCACAAATACACATATATTCAGACATAAACACATGCCCCCAACATTAACAAAAAGCATATTGGACCACGACGGTGCCATCGGGTGGTGGAAGGGAAGCCTCAATTGTTTCTGGATGTTTTGGGGAAGGGACTGCCATAAGATCCTGATGCCTCCCCTCATTGGTTGACCTTGTCATGGGTTAACCAATGGGAGAAGGACCTTTCCTTACTAGTCATGGAGTGGGATGTGGTCTTTGACAGTTTGTTAACCCCAACCCACTATTTAACAAGACGCCATTGATGGACAGTTGATCCTGGGCTCTTTAGGGCTTAAAACTGAAGTGCCCAGGTCCGAGTCTGTTGGAGTTGTGAACTTTCATCATGAGAGGAAGTGTATGAAATTGGGTTCTTTTTGTAGGGAGTTTGAAGCCCCATTAAGGCAACAACCATAATCCTTTTCATGGTTAACCATAAAATTCACTAAATTAACCTGCACTTTAATCCTCCGGTGGCTTGGCACCAAAGCAATCAGGCTTAACTGAGAAGCAAAGTGTAAAGTTTTTATGCAGCACACATACAGTAATAAAGTCAAAACACTAAAGTCCTAAACCTATTTTAAAAAGTAGATTACATTTAAATAAATAAAATGAGAGCAAAACAACAAAGAATTCAATCATTACAACCGGAAATATTGAATTTCAAAGTATTCGTTAAATCTAGCACCTATAAACAGAAAGAGCTACGCTCGGTCAACTGGTCATGCTGGACTGGGGGAATTCACAAGTTCAGGCAGACTGCAATGGAGTGCAGGCTGGACACAGGGAGTGGGTTAGTCTGGCTGAAAAAGATACCTTCAGAAGTCTGGTGTGAAGAGTTCCACGCAGGGTGGAGGAGGCAGTGAGGAGCAGGGAGAGCGTTGAGATTGGTCATCACATTCACAGTAGTACGAAGATCTGGTCAGGCATCATGGACGGTCATTGATGGAGCTTCACGTCGGTGATAACCGCGGGCTGCTGTTGCTGTAGCATGAATAGTTGGGTTCACTGGAGCTTTGCACTGGCATTCATCACGGCACGACTTGATGTGAACGGCCCCATTCGCGGTCGCAAAGAGCCCAACACTTGAGGATTTATTATTTTCTTGAAGAGGAGTGCACTCTGATGCTAGCCAAAGGTTCAGGACCTTGGATGGCACCTCTTGAGATGGCACCTCTTGAGAATCAGGGACTCACTCTACCAGAGAGCAGAAGCGCTCTAGCAGGTCCAGTTTCAGGTCCAGACAGGTGCAGTTTCAGCAGATCAGCTGTGCAGGATTCTGGATCATGTTGTGTGCTAGTAGCTCAGTCAGGAGGTCAGCCAACTGACCATTTGAGTCACTTAGGTAGCCTGGATGAAGGCAGCAGGCCCAGTCTTCTTTCTCAGACACCAAGACAGGCCTGGAGCAGCAGTCATTTCCTCTAGTCACAGGAGGATAGTCCTCTGGGGGCAAGGCAGTCCTTCTCCTGTAATGTTCACAGGTCCAGGTGTGTACTGACGAGTGGCTTTGGAGGTCCAATATTTATACCTGATGCCAGCCTTTGAAGTGGTGGTATTCTCTTCACCTGTCAAAGCTCCAAGAATTCCTGGGTGTCAACAGGCAAGGCAGGCCCAGAGTCAGACTCTTTCGTATGCACAGGAGGCACAACCCATTGAAATGTAAGTGGGGAAGGGCACAGCTCTGTCCCCCAGTTATCCTACAGGATGGCACATCCTGTCCACATCTAGTCCCCTTTTGTGTTATTGTATGGCAGGAATACACAAACAATAACAGCACAACCATATGCAGCCATGTGACCCAGGGCACAGGCAGATTGCACATATGGTTAGGACTAGAAAATGCCAACTTTTTAAATGCCGCATTTTCAGAATTGTGACTTAAAATTCGACTTTACCATTAAAGAGGATTTTAAATTGCAATTTATTCAAGTGTAAACATCACATCTCTATCGGCTCCAAATCCAAAGTTATTACTTCTTAAATGTAGTAAGGTAAACCAGTGTTAGTTAATGAAAGAGATAGGCATTACAACAGTAAAACTTAAACACAAGACCTACTTTTTAAATACACTGCACCCTGCCTTATGAACCTTTAGGGTCTACGTTGGGGATTACATATATGTAATAAAAAGGAAGGTTTAGGTATGGCAAAAGGTTATTTCAGCAAGGTCAACATGGCAGTTAAAACTGCACTACATGTTTGCAGTGGCAGGCCTGAGACAGTTTTGAAAGGGATACTTTACGCGGATGACAAAATGAGCGCTGCAGGCCCACTAGTAGAATTTAATACACGCGCCCTGGGTACAGGTAGTACCATATACTAGGATTTATTGTAAATTAAATGTGCCAATCAGGGTGAGCCAATTTTACCAGGCTTAAGAAAAAAGCAACAGCACTTCAGCACTGGTTAGCAATGGTGAACGGCATAGAGGACTAAAGCTGCAAAACAAATTCAGCAAAACAGGAGGGTGAAATCAAAATGTTTGGGGGAATACCATATCAAGAATGTTGTGTCTAACATGGAGAATATCACAGCACTCTGCTGGCTGAGGAGGTCATGTCCCAGGGCTGTGAAATCTTCAGCCTGGCAAAGTTTGGCTCAGGCAGCCAGGCACCCTTGCATTTAGCACATGAACAGCACCTGGCCGCCTTACCCAGACATGAAGAGTGTCTATCAAGCTGACCTTCGCTCAGTCTGACAGACTCTGTACATGCTCTGAAAAAAGGTGTATAGCGTGGCCGCTCTGCTTTTCAGAAAGGCCTGCCTGAACCTTCGGGAGCTTGAAAACTCATGTTCGCATCACAGGCACTATACCTGAAGCAGCAGTTATTTTCAAGAGGGCACTCTGACTTTCAAAGACTCCCACACTTAATTAATATATTTTTAGGGCCAAAGGTCTCTATTCCTAAAGATCTACCAAGCGAGGTGCACATATAATTAAAATGAAGATACTGTCCTTGAAAGCAATTATTTCTTAGTTGGGAGGAGGTGATTCTAGACTCCCTTTTGAGCAAACAGAGGCTAAACCTAAAACTGTAAATGAGGTTTATTACATAACAGGGGTGGCGCAGATATATATGGCACAGCTTTTTTTAAAAGAAGTGTGAAAATGTACTCTTGTATTTTGCTGAGTCCTACACTGCATATGTTTCACACAATCTTAGTAACTCTGGAGATTAAAAAGAGCAGTGCTAATGAAATGGTGTTTCTGTGCTTTCCTGTAGGTCAAAATACATTGTTAGTGATTTAACTGGTTAATTACGGGTAATCCTCATCACTCTGAAAACAGTTTTCTCATAACAGTACTTAATGTATGAGAGTTTCCACTTTGCATCCAGGCACTCCGTGACACAGCTATTGCCAAGCACAGAAAAACGAACCCACCCACCCACGTCCCAAATGAACCTCCTTTTACTCAGGCAATAAAGAAGGAGGAAGCCCACCTAATATTCTGACATGCCAAGCTAAAAGACTGAATCAAGGTTGTAACTGGGATAAGGATAGGGAGGAAGGGCCATATGTATTGGCATGAAAAAAGTGTTTTCAGGTTAATGAGGAAGTAACTGGTTCATTGCCTCCTCAATTACTTTCTGAAAACTACTTTCTTTATGAGAATGCCAGAGTATTAAATAGTGACCTGATTCCCCAAACAACAGAACTCCCAAATAGATGTAAAGCATACATTTTAAAGTATTTCAGCAAATACAAGGACAAAATAAATATTTAGGTCATATTAGGTTCTAGATATCAGGCCCCAAAATCGATGACTCACTGTTTCCCAGAGCCGGCCTGTAATGCGAAACAAACATAGATGAAGTGGCCCCTGTGGCTGATTTACAAATGTCTAGAAAAGAGGCCCTACAAGCACTGGCCAGGAAGCAGTCATTCCACAGGTGTAGAAGCCCTGTACTGCCCCTGATAGAGGCATCGTCTTAAACATCTGCTCAAGTTCATAGTTGAAGCTTATAGTCCATGTCTAGCTATACCAATATTGACAAACAAATGTTTGCATTCTCTGTACTCTGTGTCCATGATAAATACATCTTTATTGCCCTTAGGACATCTAAAGTATGTAAAGACTGCACGCAAGGGCAGAGGGCACTGGAAAGAAAGAAGGGAGTGGGATTTCTTCTTCCTGATGGAAGGAAGATGAAAGTCGTGGAAGGGGGAATATTTCTTAGTCTTAGGGCCTGATGATTACGAGTACGGCGATCTTACAGACCGATGTACTGATGGTGACCGGCCAACCACTGCTCCATTACAGTCCCGCGCGCAGTATTACAGGTGTGGTGGTCGGACCGCCACAGGACTGCTGCGTCCACCGGGGATCCAGGATCCTGTCGCAGTCGTGCAGCAGTCAGGAAGCTGTAATATGCTGACAGTGCAGTTGCGGCACCGCCAAGCATATTACAAGTTGGCTTTCTAACACCCCACTCATGGTGGTGAGCCCGCCATGAAAAGGGCGGCGGAGAGTCAGCGCTCTGAAGGCTGCTGTCTGCTTGTTAGGCTCTCTATGAGCCTAATAGCACTGCCCACCAGACCAGGATTGAACTCCAAATCTGGCAGGTGGGCACACAACAGATTTGGTGGTCCTACAGCAGATAGTGTGTTGGTGGCACTGCTGTAGGACCACCAAAGTCGAAATCAGGCCCATAGTCATTCTTTGTCCACTAAGAAATGTCTGTATCTTAAATATGAGAAGCTGAAAAGTAGACCAAATGAATCTCTGCCACCTGATTATTAGATGTCAGGAGAGCAAGAGGAGGAGACCTTGTCCCTGACTGCTTATTGAGGTATGATTTGTCACCACATGGTCTGTCCTTACTCATGAAACTCGTGAAACACATTTTTTGGAGAGGCTTGAACATTACAATCTACCAAAGCTGCCATTGTCACCACGTCTGTGATGACTGTAGGACGTCCAGCCAAGTTTCCAAATATTAGATCTCTATATTTCCCTCTGGCCAAAAGATATAAACATACCAGGAATTTAGAAAGTACAGCCTTTTCTGTATGTTTCCATATTCTAAAAAGCAAACCCACAACTTTCTCATGTATTGCAAAATATAGGGTGAGGTGAAATTGCACCTGATGAAAAAGGTCTGGATCACTCAAATATTTGAAAAGATTGGCAGGTTCAGTTTTATGAATTTGCTCCTTTGCATTGGATTAGGCATTTGAGTCTCCTCCTCACCATCCTCCAGGGAGGGCCAAGATGACACTGAAGAAGCCAATTAATTATTCACAATAGAAATAGAGAAAGTAGGGGAAGAAAGGGAATAACAACCATCAGATTCACCCTTAGTTTTCTGGAGTGCCACAGACAAAGCAGAAATCAAATATTGCATTTGCTCATCAGAAAAGCCAAAGCCAGAAGGAGGAGAAAGAGAAGAAATACATTTTTCTTTGTACTACGTTTTATTAGAACTATAATCCTGAGAGCAATTATGGCTTTTAGTGGAGTACTTTCTGTGTCCCATGATACATCACAAAGGAAACATCGAAAGGTTTTCCCTTTAAACTATTATAGGGGGCCCAGTGCCGTGCAACATAATGCCTTATTTTTCTCTATTCTCCCTTTATTTTAAAGTATGGAAGGCAGCTTCTAATACAACCTAAATAAGATGTAAAAAATAATTCACCCTATTGAACATAATATCCTGTTGTTCTTATTTAATGATGTTTACAATTCAGAAAAAAATATATATACACTAAATGGAAAAATAAATATTCTCCTGCAGTAGAGGATGATTAAAGCACTAGCTACCTCTGCAAAAGTCCAAAGACATAGCAAATAAACCACGGCATCCCACATCAGAGACTTGAACATATTGAAAACATGTACATTATCTTTCTTTTGTTCTTCTTTATATATCTTTAAACAACAATGCCACCTGTCTCTGCCTTCAGTCTGAGGAGCAGGCAGAAATGTTACTGGAAGACAGATGATGCCAGATATGTTAAGAGAAATGCCCCTGTGGGCTTAACAAGCCCCGTGGAGGACTTTCGCTTTATTTTGAATGTCAATGCAAATATAAATAGAAGAAAGAGCAACCAAAAGAAGCCTTGAGACATTAAAAATCTTAAAGGCCAAATAAAAGAAAAGAGCCCTCGCTCTAAGAAACACCCAGCAGACTGCCACATTCAAAATATTTCATAAACCTTCTAGTAATCACAAAAGGATCTAGTTTTATAAATTGATGTTGGATTTCTTTCATGTAGTGTAACTTTCTTTTTTTTGTACTTCTAAATGTTTTACTCTTTGCTTAAACCTTACTGCTTAAAGCCACAGCTCACAGGCTTGAGCTAAAGGTTTTACAATGAGCTTGACTGGACCCAAGATATTAGTGTGAGTGTATTACACAGTCTCACAACCACAGCATATTAACATACCACATTTGCCACATGGGCCAGGGCTAACCCCTCTACATTTGGGGACAGATTTACAATAAACTAATGCAGCGTGGTGCAGCAAGTCATTTTGCTGCATCGCACTAGTTTTGAAGCACAAAGATGCAACATATTTACAACAATATGTTGCAGCTCTGTGCTTCCCCCTGTGCTGGCACACAAACTGCTGCCATGCACCGATGCAGGCACCCTTGCATGGATGCCTGCGTCACGGGGATGATTGTTTATGTGCAGGAAGGGTTGCCTTCCTGCACATAAACAATCAGAAATGGAGTTTTACAACTTTTATGTGTGTTGCAATAGCACACATAGAACTTGTAAAACACCATTGATTTAAAGGATTGTTTATGTACAGGACACCTTCCTGTACATAAACAATCACCAGAGGTGATTTCCTCTTTCTATGTGTGCTGCAGAATGCAGCATGCATAGAAAGAGGAAAACAACGCGGATAAATGAATACATTTCTCCTCGTTGCGCCTCCCCTGGGGAGGCGTAGCATTCAGACGCATTTCCAGATTTATGACTTCTTGTAAATCTGGAAATGTGTCTGGTTCCATGGGTGTTGCGTGGGAACACCAACAGCAACACCCATGGAATGACCCTTTCATGCCAAGTGCTGCATGTAAACGGGTCGTATTTAAAAGGCCAGGAAAAGCCACACAGGGTTGCTTTTCCTATCCTTGTAAATAACGGGCAGAAAAATAAGCCGTTGGTGAGTCACTAAAACAGTGATGCACTGGCAGCGCAAGGGGCTTGTAAATCTGCCCCTTGATTCTTAGGGTAGAGAGGTGAGCAGCCACAGTCTCCGGAGGAAGATAGTGTAGGGGTGCTTCACCTCAGCTCTAAAAAGATCAACCAACCTGTTGGATTTGGCCCTTTTTGCAGGGTTATCCCTGAACCTTTGGCTTCTCCCTACTATTTGTTCCTGACCTGTTGTTGTTGGTTTTAGAACTCTGGGCACGTTACCACTGCTAATCAGTGCTAAAGTGCATATGCTCTCTGTGTAAATTATGAACTTGATTGCTTATCCATGATTGGCATATTTGACTTACTGTTCAGTCACTAGTAAAGGGCACTAAGTGTGCCAGGGCTTGTAAATCAAATACTACTAGTGGGCCTGCAGCACTGATTGTGGTACCCACATGAGTAGCTCTGAGAAGGTAACTCAGACCTGCCACTGCAGTGTCTGTGCTCAATTTTTAACTGTCATGTCAGCTTGGCAAGTGCACCCACTTGCCAGGCCATAACCTTCCCCTTGTTACATGTTAGTCACCCCTAAGTTAGGCCAAAGGTACCCCTGCAGTTTATGTGAAAGGTAGGACATGCCCTGATGTGTGTGAATTACTGCCAATTTAGTTGTTCGCTATTGCAAGGCTACCTGTTCCCATAGGCTAGAATGGGGAGTTTGTTTATAACATCTTATAAGCATAACTGCCCCTGGGAACAAGGTGGGAAAATAAAGTTTAGTATGCCTGAACTCAGAATGTTAAAATGCATCTTTTAGTGAGGTTGAATTTTACATTCTGTTTTTGAAAATACCACTTTTAGAAAATAGGTATTTTCTGTTTAACCAATCTGTGTGCCTCTGCCTGTTTGTGTATTGACTGTCTGGTTTTGGAGTAACAGGGGCTGGGGAGGTGCATTCTCTCAGACAACCACTGGGGGGAGGGGGAGGTTGATGTGTGTCTAGCCTTTCCTGAATGAGTCAGAGCTGGGATGAATAGACCTGGGCTGCATTCAGAGTAAGGGGTAGGAGTTCTCACGAGCACCTGAATAGGGCCTGTCTGCCTTACACAATGCTGTCTCCACCTCCTGCCAGGCAGCTGCATCAGAGAGGACAGAACCGGTTTGGATTGGGCTCAGAGAGCCTTGCACAAAAAACACAAAGACATTTTGAGGTATAAGTATTAGACCTAAAGCTCCTGAACTTTAGACTACTTCTGAAATCAAGAGGAACCTTTGCCAAGAAGAAGAGCTGGAGAAACTGAGAAGTACTGCCCTTGCTGTATGTCTGGGGTTGGCCTGCAGTTGCTGTTTCTGCCAAGGAAAGGAGAAGGACTTGCTTCGCATCCACAGGGGACTTCGAAATCGAAGCATCTCTTTATTTTTTTATGCTTCTCATCGCTGCGGATGTTTGGCTTGGTGAATTTTGTCACAACGACAGGTACATTGCAAGAAATCACCCATCAATAGTTTTCTATGGACTCAGTTGCTAAAACCTTTTGAAAGTCATTTTTATTAATAGTTGTATGTTGAATATTTGTCGTTTTGGTCTTGTTGGATTTAGATAAAGATACTTTATTTTTCTAAACTGTTGTGGTGTCCATTTGTGGTGTTATCTCTGTGATATGTGAGTGTTGGTTCAAATACTTTACACATTGCCTTTGGGGTTATCTAAAGTATGTATCTCCCTTACCCTGACAAGAAGCAAGGGTCCCTATTTGAAAACAGGTACCTACCTCTGCCAACTAGAGACCCCCATTTCTAACACAACCAATACAACAATATTAATACCCAGGCCACTGTTTGTCGTTGCAAGAAAGAAAATACATTAATCACAGTTGTACTGATACTACACATTTTAAGCAATATATATGTAGGTGATCCTGAGTGCACTCCAGTGTAAGCTAACCTTTTGCCTCACTCACTCTCTGCTCCCCAAACTAATTACCTCTAGCTGAGAGTTCCCTATCTTACTGGTAATCAGAATGTCATGAATTAGGCTCAGGTGCACTCAGTAAATAGCCACTTTTCAATTGTGCTCAGACTTTCATGATATCTCACTCCTCCTTGAGTTGATAATATGCTTCAAGTCCCTAGATTTATATTCCATACATACATAGCCTTCCATGCAGCTTGGCAGAATCCATGGGGACCAAGAGGTCTTTTGTGTGTGCTGGTGCTGGGTGCACGTGGCATCTGGTGTTACGCCTGCCAAGCTTTTCTGGCATAGGCTGCAGCACCAGGCCTGGATCATGTCAGTATGCACTACAGCAGTCAGTCTGCAATGCAGTTTCCTTTGAGGAGCTGTGGACAGTGAGTCTAGCAGTCAGAAGTGTGGGTCCCTTGTGGCCCCAGCTGGGCCCACTCCAATCAGGCGGATGGAGTCTGCGTCCAGTCAATGGTAGTCAGACAGAGGCAGTCCATTGGGTATAGAGCAATCTAGTGGATGTAGACCTTGTCTGGGCAAACACAGAGCACAGTGTTGTGGTTCCTGTCAGGAGCTGCGTGGAAGACTAGGGTAGCCCAACATCTTTAAGCCATGAAGGACATGCTGGGCCCTGTTCCTCTGAAACAGTGTCTCTTCCAGCAGGGCCAGACTGACTCCTTTTGCCTCTCAGCAGCAGAGATGGATTCAAGGCACTGCATGGCAGGTCCACAGCTTCTCCAGTATGACGTTCAGACTTTAGGTGATGTTCCCTCACCTCTGTAAGGCTGGATGCCAGGCAGACACCAGCCCTGCTTGAGCAAACATTCTTGATATGGCCCCTGATCCAATCTGATCCAGTTTAACTGTAATAATTCCTGATACATTGTTAGACCTGGCACCTTGGCGTGAGTTTCCTTTCCACTTTTTTGCTGATGTGCCTCATGTGTTTTGTTGGTGTTAGCTGCTCAGGGCACTGTGCCACTGCTAATCAGTGCCACAGTGCAAGTGCTCCCTTTTGTAAAATGTATACATTGATTGGTGTCCATGTTTGGCTTATTTAGTTTACTATCAGCCCCTAGTAAAGTGCACCAGGAGTGCCAGGGCTTGTAAATACAAATGCTGCTGGTGGGCTTGCAGCACTGGTTGTGCCACCCACAGAAGCGGCCTAGCAAAATGTGTCTAAGGTCTGCCACTGCAGAACCTGCGTGCAGTCTGGTACTGTCGCGCTGATTGCACAAGTGCACCTACTTGCCAGTCCCCAAACCTTCACTTAACTACATATTAGTCACCCCTCTGGTAGGCCAAAGGGCAGGGTGCATTGTAGGTATATGGTAGGACATGCCCTGATGTGTGTGGCATGTCCTAATAGTGAATTACAGCCATTTTCGTTTTTCACTATTGAAGGCTACCTGCTCTCCATAGGCCAGAATAGGCTGCTGGAATTACTACACGCTGTAATCCCAGTGGACTCAGAGAGCATGGTAGAAAGTCAAGTTTAGTATGCCTGAACTCAGAATAATAAAATACTTCTTTTAGTAAAGTTTATTTTAATATCCTGTATTTGTAAATACTACTTTTAGAAAGTTAGTATTTGCTGACCTGACCATTTCAGTCCGCCTCTGCTGTGTGTGTGTGTGTGCTGCCTAGTTTCAGTGGGGAGCAGGGCTGGGGAATTCCAGGAGACAGGCTGGCTGCCAGGTGGTGGGTAGAGAGACTACACCAGGATGGGTGGGAGGAGTACACCTTGACTCTGAATAGACCTGTGCTCTGCCACCACAATGCCGGCTCAGCCCCCTGTGGAGCGGCTGATGTCTCTGCCCTGCTGCTGAAAGGAAAGAGCAGAGTCACCACATCAAAGTGCACCAAAACCGGACTGAGCCAGCCCAGGCCCCCTGGTGACAAAGAACAAAAGAATTGCTGTATAAAAGAAGGAGCCCTGCTCCCAAGAAATAAGATCAGATCCTGCTGAAACAAGAAGAACCTCTGCCAGAAGAGAAGGAACTGGGAAAGCTGTAGGAGGAGTAACTGTCCCTGACCTGGGGGATTGGCCTGCATTGGTTGCCTTGCTGCTGAAGGAGAGGAGAAAAGACTACAAAGACTTTTATTTCAACTTGTGCTTAAAGATCTCCAAGGGCTTGAACTGAGCTTGCCCCTGAATGAAGTCCCAGGACCAGTGGACTTCATCCCCAGCACCCCAAAGTCTTTTGGAAGTGCCTGCTGCTGTTGTTGGGCCTTCTAAGGGACTGCGTGTCGCATGGAGCTGGAAGCGCGACGCAAGGAAGAGAAGCGTGCCGCCGTCGGAGCTGTTGCCGTCGCATCTCGCAGAGAGGGTCGCCGCTGCAGCATCGCATCGAGCGGAAGCATCTCGCATCATTCAGGAAGTGTATCGCAACGCCGAAGAAGCGTGTCGCCATCACAGCCATTGTAGTTGTCGCATTGCACCGCATCCAGAAAAGCGCCTCGCATCCACGGAGAAGCGTGCCGCTGTCGGAGCCGCTGTCGTCGCATCTCGCAGAAGGGGTGTCGCCGCTGCAGCATCGCATCGAGCGGAAGCGTCTCGCAACGTCGGAGGAGAGTGCCGCTGCCAAGGCCGCTGGCGTCGCATCCCGTCAAAGGTGACGCCGCTGTAGCTGACGCATCGAGTCGAGCCTTCTCGCAACATCGGAGAAGCGTAACGCATCTGGAAGATCCCGTCTTTATTTCTTTTGCACCAAGAACTTCAATGCATCTACCTCGCTGCAACACTTTCGTTGCCCTGCGTGTCGCATCTAAGGTACATTGACTTAAAGTGTCGCATTTAAGAACTTAAGAGAAACTAAGCAATCTTCTACCAACTAAGCAACCGTATTGTGTATTTTTAATCGTTTAATGGTCTTGTGATAATCCTATATAAAGATTCCTTATTTTTAATATAACTACCTGTGTGGTGTCCATTTGTAGTGTTGTCACTTGGTTACTGTATGTGTTCACAAATGCTTAACCTATAACGCTCTGAGATAAGCCTTGTCTGCTCGCGCCAGGCTACCTAGAGGGTGAGCAGGGGTTATTTTAGGAGTGTAACCCCTTACCCTGACTAGAGGAAAGGTTCCCTGCTTGTCACAAGTACCTACCTGTGCCAACCAGAGAACCCGGATTCTAACATACATTAACACATCACATCATGATAATTCAGAGATATTTGATGATAATCCTACCAGCAGCTCTAGCTCAGATTCACAATCCAATTATGTGTTTTTTCCACCAGACAGGACTTAACTAACCCTCTCCCTCATAGAAATGTTCTTTTAATCCTTCTAATTACATTCTCCTGCCATACTTAAATTTCCCTTTTTTCAGCTTGCACAACAGTTACAGTACTTTTTAAAATATCTACCTTTAATCATTCTCATCCATAGTAGTACTTATCCTTCAAACCCCCCATAATTTTCCTTTTCCCATGACGTGGCTAATAAGGCGGTTCACTGTTATAATATCAATCAAACAAATATCGAGAAACACAAAGATCAGACATTTAATATCGAGACCATAAATATCACCTCCATAACTAAAAAAGCCACTAATATCAAGCAAACAAATAATGTTGTTAAAAACACAGATATTTACAAATAATAAATATCTAAACCACAAATATCACCACCTAAAAATAAACATATAACATGTCACAAATATCGATTAACACAATATCGACTACCAAATGATCATGTTCCAGTCCGGGATTTTCAGAAACCGAAAACATCGCACCGCAAGCTGCAAGCTGTGTGTGTAGCGGCTGCTCCCCTGCTCCCCTGTTCCACTCCCTAAACCGCTGACTTCCAAACGGGCAAGGCACAGGCTACAGGCCCTATGGGAGACACAGGGTTCACCGACAAGCCGCACCACCACCCGTACAAACATAATGCCCCACACACACAACTGCCATCACCACATTCTACTCCCCACTGCGAGCTGAGGGAGCAGCGGCGGAGGGTTCCCAGTGGCAGGGTCCGAGCAGGAGCAGGATCAGGGCTTGCTGCAGTAGCAGCACCAGTGCGCGGATAAAGGGGCTCAGCTGTCCAAGCCAGCATAGTGGACCCAGCAGGAGAGTCCCAAGGGGTGCAATAGAGCAAAACCAGAGTCGAACAGAGTGCCCAGAGAGAGTGGATTGGACTGGACTGGACTGGGGTGAACTGGACCACAGCACCTGGAACTGAGGTAGCTGACTGTGTGTGTGGGTGGGGAATCTTCAAGTGGGCACTTTGCTGTGGGGGGGGTCTTGGCACTATGGCTTTTGGTTGTGGATGTGCCAAGTTAATGCCGGACAGGGTTTGACTCAGGCAGCAAGGGTGTCAAGTAGTGAACGGGTCTGCATCAGCCAACACAGCCCACATTCTGTCCTCTCCAGGCACTCTTTTCCAGCTAGCCATCTAGCCAGCCTCCAGCCTCCCCTATCGGACACCCCATGCAGTCCCCCATAGCCTACAGGCACCTCAGGAGCTGCTTTCAGCTGAAAGAGGTCTACCTGAGAGGGAACTTAAACAATGGCACAGTACGGTGGTCTGACTGCAGTCAAGGCCCGACCGAGGTGACCAAAAGCAACCACTTGTGGTTAGAGGAGGCCACACGGGGGAACCGTAAACTCGTACAGACAACATGTTTGGAACAAGTGGAACAGCTTAAATAGCTGAAAACAGCCTAATACATTCCAGACAATCAAAAAATATAATAGGAAAAGATCAACAATCCATTAATGAGGTATAGGATATTAAGAACTTAAGAATACTCAGGGAAACCATCCACTTACCAATGAGACTAACGCTCCTGGCAGAACAGCCTGTGCTAGCTCAAACAGCCCAAACAACCACCCAAGACAGCCATCCCAGGCAGTTAAAGTCAAGAGAGTGGGTAAGAGAATGGGCTTGCAGGCTCAGACAGCAGGATTCCGCATTTTACACCAACTGGAAGCAATCACATAGGGCATTTGAGGCCCGTAGGAATAGTATCACCACCAGAAAAGTGATGAGGGTAGGCACTAGAGCGCATCCAACAGAACCAGAAACAGCAGTTTTAAGTGCAAGGCCTCAAGGGGAAAGAAAGTGAGGACAGGAAAGCAAGTCCAGGTGGCTCAAGATGGGCCTCAAAGCGCATAGCAAGTCCACAGCAGTAGAGGGAGGGGATGGCCAAAGCAACTCCAGAGGCCGCGAGACTCACAATCCGGCCACAACAAGCATCCCGATATACCAATACTTCACAAGATTGAAGGCGGAAACAACAGGGGCCTGAATTGTGAAGAATGAGAGATAACCAGCAGACCCCAGACCAGGCATTGCAATGGTTGGCCAAGCAGCCACGACGCAGAGAGAGGCCCTTGCCCATACCTCAAACAACACAGCCCACAATAACCTTGAAGAATCCCTAATTGCAGAAATGGTGAGACTTGCAGATACAGCAGACATGCCTGCGGACTGCCTCAGTGCCCAAAGCACCATCAACAATCAACTCAACCAAAGCATGCCTGAGCAAACTACAGTGCAACCAGTGATAACCAAGATCATCGAGATATCATCAGGGTAAACAAAGGCGATGACTCAGTTAAAATGCAGGTCCAAAAAGCCACAGGTTCCATTCAAAAAAAGAATGTGTTCAAAATAGAGGCCCTCATCCATCACATCAATAACAAGCAACATGACACATTGGATGACTCCACCAACCCCATTATCCAGGGAATTAGCCAGATCTGCTCTACTCCAGCAATCAAACCAGGAAGAACACAATCACAACAACAATTCGGTGATCTCAGTGACCCCCGCATTTTATACACAGTATACCATGTCCCAAGTGCCATGCCACGACCTAGGGTTCGACTCACCGAAAATACACCAGCGGACATAGACAGCTGTTAGAGTCGGGGATCTCTGGTTGGCGCAAGGTTGCCCTTGTGTCAAGCAGGAACCCTCTCCTCCACGTCAGGGCGCAGGATAACCCCTCGCGAATGACCCTTGCTCACCCTCTAGGTGCGTGGCGTGAGCAGCCAAGGCGATTCCTCAGGCGTTGTTGGTTAAGCACTTACAATCGTACACACAGTAAATACATCAATCCCCCCAGAAACGGACACCAGACTTGGATATATATAAAAATACGATTCTTTATGTAAAAATAAGGTATATATATCTCAACAGACTTATCACAAGACCAATAACGTTGTCGCTAGGCCACCAGGTTATACAGCAGGCAAATGTTCTTGGTTCGTAGTTTCAAATGGATACTTCGTAGTCTCTTTACTCGTAGTTCCAGTACTCACAGAGATCGGTTCCTGCGAACGGGGAAATAAGGCGTTGCGGGCCCCGAGCCCGATACTGGACTTCTTTCGTGATTAGGAGAGTCGGCACAGGTCGGTGCGACTCTCAGCTTGGGAAGTGTTCTTGGGTCCTCAATCAGCAGGTGTGGGCACGTAGGCAGGCGCGGCCAGCGACCCTTTAGCACGGCGGTGCAGGAGGGTCTCCACAGCGGGGGCGGCGCGGCCTGAGAAGTCCGGGGATAGCGAAGCGGGGTCGCAGGGCACGGTTAGTGCAGCTGGGTGACCCGGCGTAGATCACAGTCGTCGGACGGCTTCCGGCAGGAGGGGTGATAGCGCGTTCAGCGCACTCCAATGGCAGGCGGTGACAGGGATGCAGGCGGCCTGGCCCGGGAACAGAGAGCGGCTCCGGACGGAGCGGGGCTCTCACGGGTTGGAGGCAGGCGAGCTTCTGAGTGTCACGGCCCTAGGAGGGGCGATGAGGGGCGCAGTCTCTTTTCCAGCGGGATGCACACACGGCTCGAATTGGAGGACGAGCAAGAAGCACAGAGAACCCACTGTTCCTGGGGTTCAGTTCAGGGGGCAAGCTCAGATCAAGCCCTTGGAGAATGTTCAAGCACAAAGTAGCAAAGTCTTTTCAGTAAGTCTCTTCCTCTCCTCTCTCAGCAAGGCAAGCAGCAGGACAGCTCCTCCGGCGTCTTCTTCTCCTTCTAGTCGGGCAGAGGTTCTTTGTGGTAAACAGGATTCTGATTTTTAGGAGCCAGGCTCCTACTTTTATACCGTGATTCTTTTGTTCTTTAGCGCCAGGGGGCCTGGGCCTGGCTCAGTCCAGTTCTGGAGCACTTTGTTATGGTGACTCTGCTCTTTCCTTTCAGCAGCAGGGCAGAGACATCAGCCGCTCCACAGGGGGCGGCGCCGGCTTTGTGGTGGTAGAGCACAGGTCTATTCAAGAGTCAAGCTGTACTCCTCCCACCCATCCTGGTGTCATCTCTCTACCCACCACCTGGCAGCCAACCTGTCTCTGGGGATTCCCCAACCCTGCTCCTTACTGTTGCTAGGCAGAACACACACACACAGCAGAGGCGGACTGAGATGGTCAGGTCAGTAAATACTAACTTTCTAAAAGTAGTACTTACAAACCCAGGATATTAAAATAAACTTGACTACAAGAAGTATTTTATCATCCTGAGTTCAGGCATACTAAACTTGACACTTCTACCATGCTCTCTGAGTCCACTGGGGTCACAGCGTTGGCGTGATCCCAGCAGCCCATTCTGGCCTATGGAGAGCAGGTAGCCTTCAATAGTGAAAAACGACAAGGGCTGTAATTCACTACTAAGACATGCCACACACACCAGGGCATGTCTTACCTTATGCCTACAATGCACCCTGCCCTTGGGCCTCCCAGAGGGGTGGCTAATATGTAGGTAAGGGAAGGTTTAGGGACTGGCAAGTGGGGGCACTTGCGCAGTCAGCGCGACGGTCCCGGACCGCGCACAGGGTCTGCGGTGGCAGACCCTAGACACATTTTACAAGGCCGCTTCTGTGGGTGGCACAACCAGTGCTGCAGGCCCACCAGCAGCATTCGCATTTACAAGCCCTGGCACTCCTGGTGCACTTTACTAGGGGCTGATAGTAAACTGAATAAGCCAAACATGGACACCAATCAATGTATACATTTTACCATAGGGAGAGCATATGCACCTTAGCACTGGTCAGCAGTGGTAAGGTGCCCAGAGTCATAAAACAGCCAACAACAGGTCAGAAAAAATACAGGAGGAAGGCAAAAAGTTTAGGGATGACCCTGCAAAAAGGGCCAAGTCCAACACAACCCCCTTCCAGCCAAAACGCAGGGTAGACCAATCACCACCGTGATGGTCTTCCCTGCTTGGGGCGATAGAACAAGGACCTGGCCCGCAACTGCAGGGGCAGACTCCATTTCTACGCCAATCTGAACCTATCGGACTACCTCTGTCCATACTCTCAGGGCCCACCAAGCCAATCCATGGGGAACCCTTCTCCTCACCTGTGGACACCACCTGTGCAGCACCTAACCTTAACTGGCCCACAGGTGTGTCCCAACAGACAGACAGCAAAATGCTACCGTGGCCACTGACAGTAGTCAGGGATGAGACCCAGGCCGTATGCCTCTCAGGGCTCTCAATCCTCTGTGGCACCAGGGAGCGGGGGGCAGTAGCCCCAGGTGCTTGGCACCCTTTGTCCATTCTCCCCCTTGTCAGGTCAGGTATGACATCCTGGCACTGACCCACCAGCCCCGGGACTGTACCCGGCGGCTGGACCCAAGACTGGGGTGGCCTCTCCCACACCCGGTCCTTCTCCTTGGGGCTCTGTACCCTCCCACCTAGAGTGGTACCCCCTTCCAGAAATGCCAGGGCACCTGGGGCAGGTGTCCTGCGCAATTCGCCCACCAGTTCAGGTGTTCTATCCTGCAACTGGGCGTCCAGGTCCGGGGGGACACCCTGAACCTGGCCCTCCAACCTAGGGTCTAAACCCGTCAGTTGAGCCGGGGTCAGAGGCGAGGACTCCCTCCCTCTGCACCCCCATCCAGAGTACTGCCCACTCCCAACTGGCGTGGTACCCCCAGAAGCAACATGGGTCAGGACACTGATTACAGTAGTCCCACCCTCAAGGTCAGACAACACCTGAACCTGGCTTCCCAACCCTGGGACCAACCCATGCGGCTGAACGCTCGCCTGGCGCACCAGGACTTCCCGGGGAGCACGCATGCCCCCCCTGAGGGTGACACATAACTCATGTGTCATGTGACAGTCTGCCTGGCGCTGATCTCCCGACCCCTGTCCATCTGACA
This sequence comes from Triturus cristatus, assembly GCF_964204655.1. Lineage (NCBI taxonomy): Eukaryota > Metazoa > Chordata > Amphibia > Caudata > Salamandridae > Triturus > Triturus cristatus. Next base: position 254,649,099 of record NC_140593.1, on the reverse strand, counting down.
GTGCCTGAAGATCCCGCAGGACAGAAGTGGTGTCACCATGGTCACTCACGGGGGACGCAGCCCTTCTGGCTGGCCCCTGACCCACTGGTTCTTCCACTGGGGACTTTTTCCCCCTCTCACCCCTCAATCTGGACCTCTGCACCCTCCCAACTGGAGCGGTACTGCCAGACACCAGAACTGATGGAGGCCTGCTGACAGACACTCCCAGCTCAACAGACACTAGGGGATCCCCCTCAACGGGCGGCCCATCAGGACAGCCTAGGCTCCCCGCCTGGTGTTCCCTTAAAGAACCATCCAGGCTCTGAGACTGGGTTTCGGGCACCTGGAGGCACGCAGCCCCACACTCACTCCTTCGCCACTGAGACAGGACGTGAGCCCCTACACCCCTCTCACTATTACAGGACCTAGCTGGGCTACTCTGAGCCACTTCCACCACACTGGGTTTGAAGATACCTGGACCACTCATCGTGGGATCACTCCCCAATGCCTTTCTAGACCCTCTGGACTCCACCAAAAGGTCTGCCTCCAATGGGGGCTCTCTGCGGTCAGAGAACTCACCCTCAAACAGGTGTTGGCATAGCTCTGGAAAACAGGGACTAACAATATGCTCTCCCACAATTGGATCACACAGCCCCCTAGCAGGGTTAACCAAACTATCCTTCACCTTACCATCCAGTGCCTCACACACGTACTCCACACCACTCTCCTGAGACTGGCAAGACAGTATCTGACTGTCTCTTTCCCACAACCCACACTCTTCTGGGCGGTCTTCACATTCACCCACCAGGACTTCAATTTTGGGGGAACCCCTCTCCCTGTACCTCTCAGCTAGAGTCAGTAGAGTGTCCCTCCCTCCACTAGGACTATGAACCCCTGCGCCAGTTACCCTATTCCCTTCAGGGATACTGCGCACTACTGGAGCTACCTCATGCCCTTGAACCTCCTGGTGTATGTTAACCCCCTCCTTCAAGTCAGGCGCCACATCTCTGGGTGTGCGTACTACTCTCTCAGCACTGTAAAACTCAATATTGCTGCCACCAGAGGGAGAGCGGTCTAAACTCTTGATCTTGCGATCCAACTCCCTCATTTTTAGATCATGATCCATTTGGCGTTGTTGTGCCTCCAAGGCCAACTTCTGCTTCTCCATTTCCATTTGTCTTGCCAACTTTGCCATCTCCATTGCATGCGCCCTGTCTGCTGCCCTGTCCGCCAGCTCCTCTGGGGACAGGACTCTGCTGGGCTCCACAAGGTTGTCGGGTGGGACGATGTCCCCCGCATTCTGTGGGTCTCTTGACTCCTTCCAGGCTCTCAACGCCTTGGTGTACTGGATCTTCCTCTTGAATCCAGCATGGGGAACTCGGAGTTTTACACTGTAGCCTTTCAATTGCTCTTGTGTGTAGCCTTCCAGTCTCTCCCAATCCACCTCATCGATTCCAGAAATCACAGAGAGTGCTCTCCCAGCGGAGTGTGAGCCAGGCATGGTTGCAATAATGGCAGATGTCTCAACAAAGTTCAACAATTACAAACCTGTGGCTGCGTTATTTGGTCTGCTCTCACTATCTGGTGATTAATAATTCACTGTATGCAAATTACAAGTGCAAATCCGAAATCCCAACCGCTGCCAACAATGTTAGAGTCGGGGATCTCTGGTTGGCGCAAGGTTGCCCTTGTGTCAAGCAGGAACCCTCTCCTCCACGTCAGGGCGCAGGATAACCCCTCGCGAATGACCCTTGCTCACCCTCTAGGTGCGTGGCGTGAGCAGCCAAGGCGATTCCTCAGGCGTTGTTGGTTAAGCACTTACAATCGTACACACAGTAAATACATCAATCCCCCCAGAAACGGACACCAGACTTGGATATATATAAAAATACGATTCTTTATGTAAAAATAAGGTATATATATCTCAACAGACTTATCACAAGACCAATAACGTTGTCGCTAGGCCACCAGGTTATACAGCAGGCAAATGTTCTTGGTTCGTAGTTTCAAATGGATACTTCGTAGTCTCTTTACTCGTAGTTCCAGTACTCACAGAGATCGGTTCCTGCGAACGGGGAAATAAGGCGTTGCGGGCCCCGAGCCCGATACTGGACTTCTTTCGTGATTAGGAGAGTCGGCACAGGTCGGTGCGACTCTCAGCTTGGGAAGTGTTCTTGGGTCCTCAATCAGCAGGTGTGGGCACGTAGGCAGGCGCGGCCAGCGACCCTTTAGCACGGCGGTGCAGGAGGGTCTCCACAGCGGGGGCGGCGCGGCCTGAGAAGTCCGGGGATAGCGAAGCGGGGTCGCAGGGCACGGTTAGTGCAGCTGGGTGACCCGGCGTAGATCACAGTCGTCGGACGGCTTCCGGCAGGAGGGGTGATAGCGCGTTCAGCGCACTCCAATGGCAGGCGGTGACAGGGATGCAGGCGGCCTGGCCCGGGAACAGAGAGCGGCTCCGGACGGAGCGGGGCTCTCACGGGTTGGAGGCAGGCGAGCTTCTGAGTGTCACGGCCCTAGGAGGGGCGATGAGGGGCGCAGTCTCTTTTCCAGCGGGATGCACACACGGCTCGAATTGGAGGACGAGCAAGAAGCACAGAGAACCCACTGTTCCTGGGGTTCAGTTCAGGGGGCAAGCTCAGATCAAGCCCTTGGAGAATGTTCAAGCACAAAGTAGCAAAGTCTTTTCAGTAAGTCTCTTCCTCTCCTCTCTCAGCAAGGCAAGCAGCAGGCCAGCTCCTCCGGCGTCTTCTTCTCCTTCTAGTCGGGCAGAGGTTCTTTGTGGTAAACAGGATTATGATTCTTAGGAGCCAGGCTCCTACTTTTATACCGTGATTCTTTTGTTCTTTAGCGCCAGGGGGCCTGGGCCTGGCTCAGTCCAGTTCTGGAGCACTTTGTTATGGTGACTCTGCTCTTTCCTTTCAGCAGCAGGGCAGAGACATCAGCCGCTCCACAGGGGGCGGCGCCGGCTTTGTGGTGGTAGAGCACAGGTCTATTCAAGAGTCAAGCTGTACTCCTCCCACCCATCCTGGTGTCATCTCTCTACCCACCACCTGGCAGCCAACCTGTCTCTGGGGATTCCCCAACCCTGCTCCTTACTGTTGCTAGGCAGAACACACACACACAGCAGCGGCGGACTGAGATGGTCAGGTCAGTAAATACTAACTTTCTAAAAGTAGTATTTACAAACCCAGGATATTAAAATAAACTTGACTACAAGAAGTATTTTATCATCCTGAGTTCAGGCATACTAAACTTGACACTTCTACCATGCTCTCTGAGTCCACTGGGGTCACAGCGTTGGCGTGATCCCAGCAGCCCATTCTGGCCTATGGAGAGCAGGTAGCCTTCAATAGTGAAAAACGACAAGGGCTGTAATTCACTACTAAGACATGCCACACACACCTGGGCATGTCTTACCTTATGCCTACAATGCACCCTGCCCTTGGGCCTCCCAGAGGGGTGGCTAATATGTAGGTAAGGGAAGGTTTAGGGACTGGCAAGTGGGGGCACTTGCGCAGTCAGCGCGACGGTCCCGGACCGCGCACAGGGTCTGCGGTGGCAGACCCTAGACACATTTTACAAGGCCGCTTCTGTGGGTGGCACAACCAGTGCTGCAGGCCCACCAGCAGCATTCGCATTTACAAGCCCTGGCACTCCTGGTGCACTTTACTAGGGGCTGATAGTAAACTGAATAAGCCAAACATGGACACCAATCAATGTATACATTTTACCATAGGGAGAGCATATGCACCTTAGCACTGGTCAGCAGTGGTAAGGTGCCCAGAGTCATAAAACAGCCAACAACAGGTCAGAAAAAATACAGGAGGAAGGCAAAAAGTTTAGGGATGACCCTGCAAAAAGGGCCAAGTCCAACAACAGCGAACCACTAAGAAGGACAGATGCACCCAAAGGAGCACTGATGTATCAACTAAATGGTATCCATTTCCAAAACCAAGACTCCAACTATAAGGACGGTGCAAAAATCACAAAAAGAAAGCAAAAGGAAAACGGGCTTGTCACTCATACAAAAGAAGCTCGAAAGGCAATCAAACCTAGTAAACAACCAGCCAGTGATTAGACCAGTTAGCACCCACAGGGGCCCTGTGAACTACTCGATCTTCCAAACAGCAAAGCCCAGAACCCCAAACGAAGTGGCACAGGTGAAACATTTCCAGGAAGAAACTAAACCTAATAGCCTAAACTCAGAAAATACAGATGCAATGCCTACCTCTTTCATTCCACACTCCGCCTCCAACCCCCAGCTAAAGTCCTATTCTGAGGTAGTAAACTCCAACATCAAAAGTGTGCTAAAAGGAGCAGAAAAACACACAAGATGATGGACGGAATGTTGCACAATGGCAAAACACTCACCCCCAGTCACAGATCTGGGTTTAATCCATCGTTATTTTGCTCACCACACCACCCCAGTTCAGACATGGCCATATGCAAATCAGTCTTGACCCTGTGCCTCATGGGAACAGTCCAGCCCGAACTGCCAAGCCATGTCTTCCCTGGACCGGAATCAAGCATCCTAGGACCGGTTTCTGGCTATCAGCCGTCATCAGCCAGGATAGCTTGACTCCAGTGGCGTAGTGAGCACGGGACCCACGTCTGGGCATACCCTTCCCACATAGGGTGAACAGCAAAACACACAAGATGATGGACGGAATGTTGCACAATGGCAAAACACTCACCCCCAGTCACAGATCTGGGTTTAATCCATCGTTATTTTGCAGGTCCAAAAAGCCACAGGTTCCATTCAAAAAAAGAATGTGTTCAAAATAGAGGCCCTCATCCATCACATCAATAACAAGCAACATGACACATTGGATGACTCCACCAACCCCATTATCCAGGGAATTAGCCAGATCTGCTCTACTCCAGCAATCAAACCAGGTAGAACACAATCACAACAACAATTCGGTGATCTCAGTGACCCCCGCATTTTATACAGAGTATACCATGTCCCAAGTGCCATGCCACGACCTAGGGTTCGACTCACCGAAAATACACCAGCGGACATAGACAGCGAACCACTAAGAAGGACAGATGCACCCAAAGGAGCACTGATGTATCAACTAAATGGTATCCATTTCCAAAACCAAGACTCCAACTATAAGGACGGTGCAAAAATCACAAAAAGAAAGCAAAAGGAAAACGGGCTTGTCACTCATACAAAAGAAGCTCGAAAGGCAATCAAACCTAGTAAACAACCAGCCAGTGATTAGACCAGATAGCACCCACAGGGGCCCTGTGAACTACTCGATCTTCCAAACAGCAAAGCCCAGAACCCCAAACGAAGTGGCACAGGTGAAACATTTCCAGGAAGAAACTAAGCCTAATAGCCTAAACTCAGAAAATACAGATGCAATGCCTACCTCTTTCATTCCACACTCCGCCTCCAACCCCCAGCTAAAGTCCTATTCTGAGGTAGTAAACTCCAACATCAAAAGTGTGCTAAAAGGAGCAGAAAAACACACAAGATGATGGACGGAATGTTGCACAATGGCAAAACACTCACCCCCAGTCACAGATCTGGGTTTAATCCATCGTTATTTTGCTCACCACACCACCCCAGTTCAGACATGGCCATATGCAAATCAGTCTTGACCCTGTGCCTCATGGGAACAGTCCAGCCCGAACTGCCAAGCCATGTCTTCCCTGGACCGGAATCAAGCATCCTAGGACCGGTTTCTGGCTATCAGCCGTCATCAGCCAGGATAGCTTGACTCCAGTGGCGTAGTGAGCACGGGACCCACGTCTGGGCATACCCTTCCCACATAGGGTGAACAGCAAAACACACAAGATGATGGACGGAATGTTGCACAATGGCAAAACACTCACCCCCAGTCACAGATCTGGGTTTAATCCATCGTTATTTGGCTCACCACACCACCCCAGTTCAGACATGGCCATATGCAAATCAGTCTTGACCCTGTGCCTCAGGGGAACAGTCCAGCCCGAACTGCCAAGCCATGTCTTCCCTGGACCGGAATCAAGCATCCTAGGACCGGTTTCTGGCTATCAGCCGTCATCAGCCAGGATAGCTTGACTCCAGTGGCGTAGTGAGCACGGGACCCACGTCTGGGCATACCCTTCCCACATAGGGTGAACAGCAAAACACACAAGATGATGGACGGAATGTTGCACAATGGCAAAACACTCACCCCCAGTCACAGATCTGGGTTTAATCCATCGTTCTTTTGCTCACCACACCACCCCAGTTCAGACATGGCCATATGCAAATCAGTCTTGACCCTGTGCCTCATGGGAACAGTCCAGCCCGAACTGCCAAGCCATGTCTTCCCTGGACCGGAATCAAGCATCCTAGGACCGGTTTCTGGCTATCAGCCGTCATCAGCCAGGATAGCTTGACTCCAGTGGCGTAGTGAGCACGGGACCCACGTCTGGGCATACCCTTCCCACATAGGGTGAACAGCAAAACACACAAGATGATGGACGGAATGTTGCACAATGGCAAAACACTCACCCCCAGTCACAGATCTGGGTTTCATCCATCGTTATTTTGCTCACCACACCACCCCAGTTCAGACATGGCCATATGCAAATCAGTCTTGACCCTGTGCCTCATGGGAACAGTCCAGCCCGAACTGCCAAGCTATGTCTTCCCTGGACCAGAATCAAGCATCCTAGGACCGGTTTCTGGCTATCAGCCGTCATCAGCCAGGATCGCTTGACTCCAGTGGCGTAGTGAGCACGGGACCCACGTCTTGGCATACCCTTCCCACATAGGGTGAACAGCAAAACACACAAGATGATGGACGGAATGTTGCACAATGGCAAAACACTCACCCCCAGTCACAGATCTGGGTTTAATCCATCGTTATTTTGCTCACCACACCACCCCAGTTCAGACATGGCCATATGCAAATCAGTCTTGACCCTGTGCCTCATGGGAACAGTCCAGCCCGAACTGCCAAGCCATGTCTTCCCTGGACCGGAATCAAGCATCCTAGGACCGGTTTCTGGCTATCAGCCATCATCAGCCAGGATAGCTTGACTCCAGTGGCGTAGTGAGCACGGGACCCACGTCTGGGCATACCCTTCCCACATAGGGTGAACAGCAAAACACACAAGATGATGGACGGAATGTTGCACAATGGCAAAACACTCACCCCCAGTCACAGATCTGGGTTTAATCCATCGTTATTTTGCTCACCACACCACCCCAGTTCAGACATGGCCATATGCAAATCAGTCTTGACCCTGTGCCTCATGGGAACAGTCCAGCCCGAACTGCCAAGCCATGTCTTCCCTGGACCGGAATCAAGCATCCTAGGACCGGTTTCTGGCTATCAGCCGTCATCAGCCAGGATAGCTTGACTCCAGTGGCGTAGTGAGCACGGGACCCACGTCTGGGCATACCCTTCCCACATAGGGTGAACAGCAAAACACCCAAGATGATGGACGGAATGTTGCACAATGGCAAAACACTCACCCCCAGTCACAGATCTGGGTTTAATCCATCGTTATTTTGCTCACCACACCACCCCAGTTCAGACATGGCCATATGCAAATCAGTCTTGACCCTGTGCCTCATGGGAACAGTCCAGCCCGAACTGCCAAGCCATGTCTTCCCTGGACCGGAATCAAGCATCCTAGGACCGGTTTCTGGCTATCAGCCGTCATCAGCCAGGATAGCTTGACTCCAGTGGCGTAGTGAGCACGGGACCCACGTCTGGGCATACCCTTCCCACATAGGGTGAACAGCAAAACACACAAGATGATGGACGGAATGTTGCACAATGGCAAAACACTCACCCCCAGTCACAGATCTGGGTTTAATCCATCGTTCTTTTGCTCACCACACCACCCCAGTTCAGACATGGCCATATGCCAATCAGTCTTGACCCTGTGCCTCATGGGAACAGTCCAGCCCAAACTGCCAAGCCAAAGGAGCAGAAAGCCTGGAATTCCACAGGCATCTAAATGTACCACCCAAGGCTAGTAGAAGCCCGGCAGCTCAAACAACAGCTCACAGGCCTGTAGAAATGCAACAACGCGAGCAGCCTGGGATGCTTCTGCCAATACCAGAACGAGAAATTGGCATAGGAATGTCACAAAAATTGTCAACGAAGGCCTGAACACAAATACAAGGTGATTACATGATGGCATGTGCTGTATGTGCTAATACTGCCCTCACTAACACAGATGTGTGACATGCTTCATCATAGGGCTTTCACTACCGTTGTTCCCAGTCACTGTTTAATTTTTTTGTGTCTCTTTGTGTTGTATTGTCTTCACCTACCCTATTGCTCCACCCCATGCATGGCTACGCTGGGGTGTTTTTGTAAGCAGCCCTATGATGAAGCATGTCATACATCTGTGTGAGTGAGGGCAGTATTAGCACATACTACACGTGCAATCATGTAATACATTTTACTACTCCCTACCCCTTTTGGTGTAAAAAGTGTTGAAAGGGGGTTCAGGGTAGGCGAGTCCGTACCCTCACCCCTTCTTTTGTGTGTGCTACTGAACACAGCCACCTCACAAACAACAACAGCATGGACGACGACACCCCCTCAAAAGGTTCAATGACCATGTACCAGCCTAGCTTTAAATTGGATGAAACAGCACACGCCGGGCAACAATAGTATAATACCCAGAAGGGGATTCTTGAATAAACTCACATGAACAACAACCAGGCATGTAAAGAAGACAAAAAGTAAACGTAAAACGGCTTTATGGGCAACTCACCACTTGAGGTGATCTTTACCCCTGAATTTGAAAAAAGAGGTCCAGGTGGCATCCTAAACTGGTCAAACATCGACTAACTCTTATCCAGTGTCAGCTGGTGACATTTGAAAGTGGTGAGGCGTGAAACTTGTTGCCACCACAGCAAGCGAGCGCAGCGAGCGAGCCTGAACAACCTAAGGGGGAATTTTTTTTTAAAGAGTGGGCAAACTGGGACATATTAAGGATTTTCAGGGCCCTGGGCCTAAAATATTTAGGGGGCCACCGGCCCCTGTTAGGAACCGCTTTGACTATATAGTCCAGTTTCAGCTATTTCATGCCCTCTTTGGCTAGGTCACTGACAGTGCACAACCATTCCTCCAAAATTCTAAATGTGTTTTCAATATTGCAACACAACAGTAGCTCACTAATATTAACGCAAATAATCTCTGTGACACCCTTCCATTTCTCATGTGTGTGTGAGGTACTGTTTTGATCTAAAAGTAACTTTAAGGATGTTGCATGAAACGTAAACTAACATTTCTCTGCAAAATGTCACTCTGAAATAGACTAGTCACCCACATCACCCACATTAAAAACAAATGTCAGGAAAATGATATTAAAAAAATTCTGTTTATGAAGCTCTAGAGAAAATAATTAAATTAATATCTAAAAATCAAAATGGTTACAAATAGAAAAATGTAATCAGTGAATTTTTGCTGCGCTAATAAATCGCTCATAACAGGCAAATAAATGTATGCACTAAACTCAAAACACATTCTCAGTTAATAAGCGCCTCGAAGTGAAAAAAACACTGTTGGTAAATTCCTGGCATGGGGAAGAAAAGTTGCCACCGCGGGTGCAGCGGAGAGCTGTGATATTCTGCAGCTAAAAACAACCCCTCCTGGGAAAGAGGCGAGTGGCATGTGCAGATCAGACCTGAAGCGGGGTACGATCTTTTATTCCACGGCTGGCGGTTAGTGTTTTTTGGGAGCCATTTTTGACATCATTTGCTTCTAAAAACTGCAGACTGCTGCATCCATTTACAGCACTAAACTACGAACCCGCAGCACTCTCAAAACCAACTGACGTAGAGACTGGTACCATGTGCACAACAGACCTGCCAATAAAACGTACATCAACACTGCATGTGGGGAAACAATGACCCTTGTACTTGGAACTGTTAAGCGCAAAAAGGACACGTAAAATGCGCTGCAGAATGATGTGGACGAATATGCAAGTACGTACAGTTAATGAGTCCTGGTGCCATGGTAGGACTCTGTCTGAATACGCACCTGAGAGTGTCGCAAAACTACAGACTAGGAACATCATTTCTGTGTGAATCTAATTTTTTACACAATTGTTGTTGTGTTAATTAATGCTTGCCAGAATCCCAAGGTCACCTAAACTGCACGAGGTTGAGAATTTCAATGGCATCAATAAATAAAGTAAACTGCAGAATCCCAGACACACGGCATGCCTGTGAAACCAGTAAAGGTCAGAAAAGTTCACAAAGCGCCGTGCCCACAAGGAACCGGAGACCCCTTTCCATTTCACACAGTAGTGATTAGTGAGCAAGAACAGAGCATACATACATAAGGTACAAAACACAGTTGCGGCTCGCATTGCTTGCAATACTCGCAATACTCGCTGGTGGGGATGGGGGGGAGGTTGGGGGGGTCGCGCGGGGGTGGGGGTTTAAAAATAAAGTAAAAATTAAACTTACCCGACCTGGCAGGTCCGCACCGCCTCTGCTGTCTGCTCCTGGGCTCGGCTCGGGGTCTGGTGCGTTGGCGCCTTCCACGTCTTCTGCGTGAGTGGCTGCCGGCTGGCAACCCCTCTCAGCAGCACCAGGATTGGCTGGGTGGCAGGGATACTCCCTGCCCATTAGGAGACCGGGGGCTGCACATGAAGCAACCCTCGGTCTCTTAAGGGGAAGGCTAGTGCGCATGTTCGGGCTGATCGTAAAAATGATCAGCCCAAAAAATTGACATGCGCACTAGTGCACTGTCACTCAATGAGAGTGCTGCTGCAGCCCTGCCCCCTTTCAGCATCCGTGTTCTACTTCTGATGCTAATTCCACTCAGGACTCGAGTCCTGATTGCTGCAATTAGCGTCAGAAGTAGAACGATTTTGGGGCTGTGGCATTAGTGGGGCAACGCCCCAATGCCCCCAATGGACGCAACACCACTGCTCTTATCGAGCATACCCTCACTGACCTACCTAACAATTCAAATCTGTGATAACAAGCTTTACAGCTTTACAAGCGTGGTGGAATTAGACACTGCACAGAGGCAAATGCAATTCAAGATTCAAGGAAACCAGATGACAGGGCATAGATCTCAGCAGCACTGCATACAAAAGGGAGGGTACACTCCTAGCATAAAAAAGCACCCAACCCCTTAGATGCATCAACATCATCGGATCTTGAGAGAAGCCCAAACAACCTGCATTGAAGACCAAAGAAGCAGCCTAAAATATCAAGGATTAGAATAATAAGCTGGAATGTCGTTGGGCTCAAAACTATCACAGCTAACAAAGATGCTATGGAACTCCTCCAAACAGGAGACATCCTATGCTTACAGGAAACACGGCTGACAACACCAAGCTCGATCAAAGGCTTTCAGGTGTTCCACACACTGGCTCACAAGAAAAACCTCTTTGAAAGACCCTCCGGTGGGATCTCGATCTACATAAAATGAAATCTGAAAGTACAAGCTGAGGAATGGCCCACGCACTCACCAGATGTCCACATTCTAAATATAAAAGGATTGGCCCTAAATGGGATACTAATTACCATCGCAGTAATTAACCTTTACGTTAATCCAAAAAAGAAGGAAAAACTCAAGAATATCAAGACAATCAAAGACCTGATCAGAGAATATCTCTACGAAAACCAGGACCATGAATGCATCGTGACTGGGAACTTTAACCTGAGAGATCTCTTCTGCCTAGAATATAACAAAGGGGAGAGTGGGCGGAGAATCATGAATACCTGCATCAACAATTTTAAGCTGGAGAGCGCTAGCCAAACAGGACCACCGAATAGTAAAACACAGCCCACCTTTAAAAATATTTCCACACTAGATGACATCTTGTGGAGGAGGTGCGAAGAATATAGAGTGCAACACTCTACCGCGAGCGATCACCATCCACTATCCATCCTTGTGAACATAAGTGCTATAACGTACGAGGTGCATCTTCCAGTCAGCCAAATACTCGCTGCAACCAGCGACTCTGCATTAATGAAAAGAACCAAATGGGGACTCTCCTGCCGGGCTAGTTATAGCCAATGGAAGCAGATTATATCCAGAACTGGTATTGAGCCAAGCTAGACAGAAACAATGGTGTCACTATTCAATGCTCTGAGTGCAGGAAATGCATCCTCACATAAAGGAAGATCCATCGAAAAGGGGCCCATCTCCTTCTTTGACAACAAAGAATTCAATTAGAGCAAAAAGAGGTGCAGTCAGGCAGAGTTACAGCATAGGATGAAAAAATGTGCAAGAACAAAAAAAAATCTGCAAACTCATAGAAAATCGCACAAACAAATTATCTGGCAGCTGAAACACACTTACATAGACGAGAAATTAAAACATATTTACGCCCTACTTGCGCCCAATAAAAACAGGGAATTTTGGAGCTATGTCAGCAGACTCCATGGAGTAGTCCACACAGAGAATGCTGTACCTGCCAACGAATGGACAGCCAATGCAACAAAGCTGTATGTTGAATCCGACAAATCATAGAACAATCCTACGGAGGTGGAGGGCAATCCCCCAGGTGAACCCGAGTTAGCCCATATGGTGAAAATAGAAAAAGAAACCCTCTCCATCCTGAAGGGCATCCGGATGGAGGGGGCTCCAGGACAAAATGGCCTACCGGGTAATATCTTCAAAGAAGAATGAGAATTCTGGGCCCCTCACATGCAGAGTTTGTTTAATCAATGCTTTTTCACATTGGCAGTTCCGGAATCATGGAAAGGCTCTATCTTGCACCCCATCTATAAAAAGAGGAATGCATCATAACCAGAGAACTACAGACTGATCACCTTGCTGGATATTGATGGGGAAGCTTTTGCAAAAGTGCTCTTGAAATAACTAGAGGACTGGATAAATAAAAACACATTAGACCTCAATACCAGACAGAATTCCAGCCCAATTCACCTATGCTGGACAATACCATTGCCCTGTCATATCTGGCAACACGAGCCACAGAGGTTGCCTCTCCACCGCTTTGTGCCTGCTTTGTCGATTACAGTGCCACCTTTGACTGCATCAACCGCAACATACTCTGGGTAAAACTTGGAAAGTGGAAGCTTTTGGCAGCCATCATGACGCTCCACACAGGCACATGGGTTCGCACCAAGCTCACTCAGACTCATGTGATGGTCAAGATCTATACCAAACAAACGGCTAAAACAGGGTTGTGTGATCACTCCTACCTTGTTTAACCTATACACTGTGGACCTGGGAGAGGCTTTATTAAAAGTCAACATCTTTCCACCCAAATTAGACCGTCTTAGACTCCCCATCATGAAATACGCAGATGACCTTGTACTACTGGATCATGCTAGAATTGGTATGAAAAGGGCATTGGAGGCATTACATCTATACAACATGGAAAGCAAATTCCAAGCCAAAGTCACAAAAACAAAGGTCCTGGTATTCGGACACAAACCTAAAAAGCACCTGCAAATACAATTACCTGGGAAAACAATTCGTAGACAATCGCAGACCGAATTTGCAGGCCAAGGAACTAGAAGCAAAGGCGGCCAAGGTTACATATGGGCTAAGCAGATTAAATTATAAGGTCCAAAGTCATTCTGTAGAGGTTATTCGATGGGTCATGCAAGCAAAACTAATTCCTACACTGAGGTATGACCATGTTGTCTTTCCAGGTCAACAAACTGAAAAACTGGAGCAACTGTACATAATGGCCAACTGAAAGGTATTTATCTTCCATACTCAACTATGCACACATTGATTTGGTTGGAGTTGAATATTTCAATGATGGATATCAAATGTAAAAAATATATCATCAAATTGCACTACCGGGTGACCAAGGCAGGTCCTGATACAATTAGGGAAGCACTAAAATCAGTTCTTCAGGACAACAACAGCCTTTGGGCTAGGTACCTCTCTAAGGCAAATGAGACACTGGGCTGGCCCCCAGACACCATAACCGACACATCTTTGACAATGGCCTGCCTGCAAAGCTTGCTAAAGAAACAGGGCAAATGCATCTCAAGGCTACAGGACCTCGAACAAATCAGGCACATTCCTGGCGCAGTGGGCCTCGCCTACTCAACCATATCTGAAAGAAAGACAGCCCTACAGAACATATTGATAAGTAGGCTCCTTACACTGCAAATATGGGACTACAGGACCCACTGGAAACATAGATTGCCTGGAAATAAGGGATGTCGCCTGTGTCAATATCACACAGAATCAGCCGAGCACATCATCTGCTGCTTCCTAGTTCTGCTGGGACAAAGGTGATTATATCTAATAACACTGCTTTTGCAAAATGGCGTGAGAACATGCAAAAAGGCCCTAACACATATTTTTACCATCAGGGCACCAATGGCCCTCAAACAAATCGGCAAATTCTACGCGGGTGCAGCAAGGATTTTAAGAACATCCCAAGTAAAGGAGAAAAAAGTCAGCAACTTAGAAGCTGGTGATCATCAACCGCAACAGTAACATCTTCTGGAGGAGCATCCCATAAGTACCGGCCACAATGATCGTACTCATGCACCGCACACTTTTGATCTTCAAGGTGCACACTGGCATGCATGAATGACGCACAACTCTAGGGGCCCATATACAGTTCCGACTTTCCATCTAGCACCCTATTTATTCCTGGCATGATATTTTGCTGGGGCCCTCTGCACTTTCTTGCGCCATACAGACCCACACCCTATACAGCATGCAATCGGTGGCCCTAATGTCAGACTTTTATTGACCCGGCAGAGTATCACTTTCTATCTGCCACAGATGCCATACTAATCTTAACCATGCCCATGAATAACTTAACCCCATGCATGCTTGCACAACACTATATTGCACGCCCACACACTCCAGAGTTTTGGCCTTTGACCATTATAGGAAGAGCCTTGCGTAGTGTCGTCTCACCCTGTACTCGCTACATAAATCAGTGTTGACCCTACATCTTGGGCGGCAGCACCTCCCGGTGCTGTTGACACCTCAAACTTTTATATTGTGTCATTTTACAGCACAATTTCTATTGTCTTTTCATATTTTTATATTTTGTGACTTTTTATGCTATTGCTTTTGTAAAAGATTTTAAGTAATCATACAATAAAAGATTGTACACAGTCCATCAAATTATTAGGAAAATAACTAGTAAATAGACAAAACAAACACCAAAGTACCTATTTTAACATAAACCACTTACTTCCAGTAAAATCTACACTTACTATTACATTTATAATCAAATTAAAATATATTACACAAATAAAAAAAATAAACCTTCACTTAAAAAAATGTGTACCCCTAATTAACATACAATAAATAAAATCAAAAACATTATCATTTACTACAAACATTAATACTCAAACAAAAATATATTGTACGATATAAAAATAAATAAATGATATTTATTTATAATAACTCTAAATTATACCACATAAATAAAACATAAATTAGCATTTATCAAACAAGGACTTAACTCATAAAAAACTCAAACTAAAAAACGAAACCAGCTATTGAAATACCACTCTAAACAATTAAATGACACAAACAATCAACCAAACAACATAAAAGGAACACTAAATAAGCAAAATAACATGTGCTGCAAGAGGAGGAAACTCTGCCCGATTCTTACAACAAACAACTATAAAGAAAATATAAATTTCTACAACTAAATATCCATGTGAGTAATACTTGAACTATAAATTAATTGTTACGAAATATAAAAAAAATGAAGAATTAAATGATTGCACACTTTAACTTTTATCGTGTTTTATACACTGCCTAAAAGAAACAAAAACTTCAATGTCAAAAAACCTTCAGAAAAAAATATCAACAAACACAGGGTAGCAAGAGCTATACAAGTGTATACATAATTAATAAAGTTGGGAATTATCCAAATAGCTACAAAACAGGCTGAACTACCTAAACCACAACAAACTAGCAATAACTATACCATTTTTTTTTTTTTTTTAAATCCTCATTCTACAGAAAATAAACACCTGTTCCCCATTAAAGCAAAATTAAAGGAAATGTGGCGAAACCATGCAAACATATCCACAAAACATACAAGTAACAAAATAAATGTAACAGCATTTTTAAAAATTTAAATAAGTAACATGTCAAAGTTAAACTGGAATATATTTGTATATTATTACACTACTTACAGATACAATGACAGAAGGTGCCAAATATATCACTTCACAGAAAGGAAAGGTGAGGCGTGAAACTTGTTGCCACCACAGCAAGCGAGCGCAGCGAGCGAGCCTGAACAACCTAAGGGGGAATTTTTTTTTAAAGAGTGGGCAAACTGGGACATATTAAGGATTTTCAGGGCCCTGGGCCTAAAATATTTAGGGGGCCACCGGCCCCTGTTAGGAACCGCTTTGACTATATAGTCCAGTTTCAGCTATTTCATGCCCTCTTTGGCTAGGTCACTGACAGTGCACAACCATTCCTCCAAAATTCTAAATGTGTTTTCAATATTGCAACACAACAGTAGCTCACTAATATTAACGCAAATAATCTCTGTGACACCCTTCCATTTCTCATGTGTGTGTGAGGTACTGTTTTGATCTAAAAGTAACTTTAAGGATGTTGCATGAAACGTAAACTAACATTTCTCTGCAAAATGTCACTCTGAAATAGACTAGTCACCCACATCACCCACATTAAAAACAAATGTCAGGAAAATGATATTAAAAAAATTCTGTTTATGAAGCTCTAGAGAAAATAATTAAATTAATATCTAAAAATCAAAATGGTTACAAATAGAAAAATGTAATCAGTGAATTTTTGCTGCGCTAATAAATCGCTCATAACAGGCAAATAAATGTATGCACTAAACTCAAAACACATTCTCAGTTAATAAGCGCCTCGAAGTGAAAAAAACACTGTTGGTAAATTCCTGGCATGGGGAAGAAAAGTTGCCACCGCGGGTGCAGCGGAGAGCTGTGATATTCTGCAGCTAAAAACAACCCCTCCTGGGAAAGAGGCGAGTGGCATGTGCAGATCAGACCTGAAGCGGGGTACGATCTTTTATTCCACGGCTGGCGGTTAGTGTTTTTTGGGAGCCATTTTTGACATCATTTGCTTCTAAAAACTGCAGACTGCTGCATCCATTTACAGCACTAAACTACGAACCCGCAGCACTCTCAAAACCAACTGACGTAGAGACTGGTACCATGTGCACAACAGACCTGCCAATAAAACGTACATCAACACTGCATGTGGGGAAACAATGACCCTTGTACTTGGAACTGTTAAGCGCAAAAAGGACACGTAAAATGCGCTGCAGAATGATGTGGACGAATATGCAAGTACGTACAGTTAATGAGTCCTGGTGCCATGGTAGGACTCTGTCTGAATACGCACCTGAGAGTGTCGCAAAACTACAGACTAGGAACATCATTTCTGTGTGAATCTAATTTTTTACACAATTGTTGTTGTGTTAATTAATGCTTGCCAGAATCCCAAGGTCACCTAAACTGCACGAGGTTGAGAATTTCAATGGCATCAATAAATAAAGTAAACTGCAGAATCCCAGACACACGGCATGCCTGTGAAACCAGTAAAGGTCAGAAAAGTTCACAAAGCGCCGTGCCCACAAGGAACCGGAGACCCCTTTCCATTTCACACAGTAGTGATTAGTGAGCAAGAACAGAGCATACATACATAAGGTACAAAACACAGTTGCGGCTCGCATTGCTTGCAATACTCGCAATACTCGCTGGTGGGGATGGGGGGGAGGTTGGGGGGGTCGCGCGGGGGTGGGGGTTTAAAAATAAAGTAAAAATTAAACTTACCCGACCTGGCAGGTCCGCACCGCCTCTGCTGTCTGCTCCTGGGCTCGGCTCGGGGTCTGGTGCGTTGGCGCCTTCCACGTCTTCTGCGTGAGTGGCTGCCGGCTGGCAACCCCTCTCAGCAGCACCAGGATTGGCTGGGTGGCAGGGATACTCCCTGCCCATTAGGAGACCGGGGGCTGCACATGAAGCAACCCTCGGTCTCTTAAGGGGAAGGCTAGTGCGCATGTTCGGGCTGATCGTAAAAATGATCAGCCCAAAAAATTGACATGCGCACTAGTGCACTGTCACTCAATGAGAGTGCTGCTGCAGCCCTGCCCCCTTTCAGCATCCGTGTTCTACTTCTGATGCTAATTCCACTCAGGACTCGAGTCCTGATTGCTGCAATTAGCGTCAGAAGTAGAACGATTTTGGGGCTGTGGCATTAGTGGGGCAACGCCCCAATGCCCCCAATGGACGCAACACCACTGCTCTTATCGAGCATACCCTCACTGACCTACCTAACAATTCAAATCTGTGATAACAAGCTTTACAGCTTTACAAGCGTGGTGGAATTAGACACTGCACAGAGGCAAATGCAATTCAAGATTCAAGGAAACCAGATGACAGGGCATAGATCTCAGCAGCACTGCATACAAAAGGGAGGGTACACTCCTAGCATAAAAAAGCACCCAACCCCTTAGATGCATCAACATCATCGGATCTTGAGAGAAGCCCAAACAACCTGCATTGAAGACCAAAGAAGCAGCCTAAAATATCAAGGATTAGAATAATAAGCTGGAATGTCGTTGGGCTCAAAACTATCACAGCTAACAAAGATGCTATGGAACTCCTCCAAACAGGAGACATCCTATGCTTACAGGAAACACGGCTGACAACACCAAGCTCGATCAAAGGCTTTCAGGTGTTCCACACACTGGCTCACAAGAAAAACCTCTTTGAAAGACCCTCCGGTGGGATCTCGATCTACATAAAATGAAATCTGAAAGTACAAGCTGAGGAATGGCCCACGCACTCACCAGATGTCCACATTCTAAATATAAAAGGATTGGCCCTAAATGGGATACTAATTACCATCGCAGTAATTAACCTTTACGTTAATCCAAAAAAGAAGGAAAAACTCAAGAATATCAAGACAATCAAAGACCTGATCAGAGAATATCTCTACGAAAACCAGGACCATGAATGCATCGTGACTGGGAACTTTAACCTGAGAGATCTCTTCTGCCTAGAATATAACAAAGGGGAGAGTGGGCGGAGAATCATGAATACCTGCATCAACAATTTTAAGCTGGAGAGCGCTAGCCAAACAGGACCACCGAATAGTAAAACACAGCCCACCTTTAAAAATATTTCCACACTAGATGACATCTTGTGGAGGAGGTGCGAAGAATATAGAGTGCAACACTCTACCGCGAGCGATCACCATCCACTATCCATCCTTGTGAACATAAGTGCTATAACGTACGAGGTGCATCTTCCAGTCAGCCAAATACTCGCTGCAACCAGCGACTCTGCATTAATGAAAAGAACCAAATGGGGACTCTCCTGCCGGGCTAGTTATAGCCAATGGAAGCAGATTATATCCAGAACTGGTATTGAGCCAAGCTAGACAGAAACAATGGTGTCACTATTCAATGCTCTGAGTGCAGGAAATGCATCCTCACATAAAGGAAGATCCATCGAAAAGGGGCCCATCTCCTTCTTTGACAACAAAGAATTCAATTAGAGCAAAAAGAGGTGCAGTCAGGCAGAGTTACAGCATAGGATGAAAAAATGTGCAAGAACAAAAGAAAATCTGCAAACTCATAGAAAATCGCACAAACAAATTATCTGGCAGCTGAAACACACTTACATAGATGAGGAATTAAAACATATTTACGCCCTACTTGCGCCCAATAAAAACAGGGAATTTTGGAGCTATGTCAGCAGACTCCATGGAGTAGTCCACACAGAGAATGCTGTACCTGCCAACGAATGGACAGCCAATGCAACAAAGCTGTATGTTGAATCCGACAAATCATAGAACAATCCTACGGAGGTGGAGGGCAATCCCCCAGGTGAACCCGAGTTAGCCCATATGGTGAAAATAGAAAAAGAAACCCTCTCCATCCTGAAGGGCATCCGGATGGAGGGGGCTCCAGGACAAAATGGCCTACCGGGTAATATCTTCAAAGAAGAATGAGAATTCTGGGCCCCTCACATGCAGAGTTTGTTTAATCAATGCTTTTTCACATTGGCAGTTCCGGAATCATGGAAAGGCTCTATCTTGCACCCCATCTATAAAAAGAGGAATGCATCATAACCAGAGAACTACAGACTGATCACCTTGCTGGATATTGATGGGGAAGCTTTTGCAAAAGTGCTCTTGAAATAACTAGAGGACTGGATAAATAAAAACACATTAGACCTCAATACCAGACAGAATTCCAGCCCAATTCACCTATGCTGGACAATACCATTGCCCTGTCATATCTGGCAACACGAGCCACAGAGGTTGCCTCTCCACCGCTTTGTGCCTGCTTTGTCGATTACAGTGCCACCTTTGACTGCATCAACCGCAACATACTCTGGGTAAAACTTGGAAAGTGGAAGCTTTTGGCAGCCATCATGACGCTCCACACAGGCACATGGGTTCGCACCAAGCTCACTCAGACTCATGTGATGGTCAAGATCTATACCAAACAAACGGCTAAAACAGGGTTGTGTGATCACTCCTACCTTGTTTAACCTATACACTGTGGACCTGGGAGAGGCTTTATTAAAAGTCAACATCTTTCCACCCAAATTAGACCGTCTTAGACTCCCCATCATGAAATACGCAGATGACCTTGTACTACTGGATCATGCTAGAATTGGTATGAAAAGGGCATTGGAGGCATTACATCTATACAACATGGAAAGCAAATTCCAAGCCAAAGTCACAAAAACAAAGGTCCTGGTATTCGGACACAAACCTAAAAAGCACCTGCAAATACAATTACCTGGGAAAACAATTCGTAGACAATCGCAGACCGAATTTGCAGGCCAAGGAACTAGAAGCAAAGGCGGCCAAGGTTACATATGGGCTAAGCAGATTAAATTATAAGGTCCAAAGTCATTCTGTAGAGGTTATTCGATGGGTCATGCAAGCAAAACTAATTCCTACACTGAGGTATGACCATGTTGTCTTTCCAGGTCAACAAACTGAAAAACTGGAGCAACTGTACATAATGGCCAACTGAAAGGTATTTATCTTCCATACTCAACTATGCACACATTGATTTGGTTGGAGTTGAATATTTCAATGATGGATATCAAATGTAAAAAATATATCATCAAATTGCACTACCGGGTGACCAAGGCAGGTCCTGATACAATTAGGGAAGCACTAAAATCAGTTCTTCAGGACAACAACAGCCTTTGGGCTAGGTACCTCTCTAAGGCAAATGAGACACTGGGCTGGCCCCCAGACACCATAACCGACACATCTTTGACAATGGCCTGCCTGCAAAGCTTGCTAAAGAAACAGGGCAAATGCATCTCAAGGCTACAGGACCTCGAACAAATCAGGCACATTCCTGGCGCAGTGGGCCTCGCCTACTCAACCATATCTGAAAGAAAGACAGCCCTACAGAACATATTGATAACTAGGCTCCTTACACTGCAAATATGGGACTACAGGACCCACTGGAAACATAGATTGCCTGGAAATAAGGGATGTCGCCTGTGTCAATATCACACAGAATCAGCCGAGCACATCATCTGCTGCTTCCTAGTTCTGCTGGGACAAAGGTGATTATATCTAATAACACTGCTTTTGCAAAATGGCGTGAGAACATGCAAAAAGGCCCTAACACATATTTTTACCATCAGGGCACCAATGGCCCTCAAACAAATCGGCAAATTCTACGCGGGTGCAGCAAGGATTTTAAGAACATCCCAAGTAAAGGAGAAAAAAGTCAGCAACTTAGAAGCTGGTGATCATCAACCGCAACAGTAACATCTTCTGGAGGAGCATCCCATAAGTACCGGCCACAATGATCGTACTCATGCACCGCACACTTTTGATCTTCAAGGTGCACACTGGCATGCATGAATGACGCACAACTCTAGGGGCCCATATACAGTTCCGACTTTCCATCTAGCACCCTATTTATTCCTGGCATGATATTTTGCTGGGGCCCTCTGCACTTTCTTGCGCCATACAGACCCACACCCTATACAGCATGCAATCGGTGGCCCTAATGTCAGACTTTTATTGACCCGGCAGAGTATCACTTTCTATCTGCCACAGATGCCATACTAATCTTAACCATGCCCATGAATAACTTAACCCCATGCATGCTTGCACAACACTATATTGCACGCCCACACACTCCAGAGTTTTGGCCTTTGACCATTATAGGAAGAGCCTTGCGTAGTGTCGTCTCACCCTGTACTCGCTACATAAATCAGTGTTGACCCTACATCTTGGGCGGCAGCACCTCCCGGTGCTGTTGACACCTCAAACTTTTATATTGTGTCATTTTACAGCACAATTTCTATTGTCTTTTCATATTTTTATATTTTGTGACTTTTTATGCTATTGCTTTTGTAAAAGATTTTAAGTAATCATACAATAAAAGATTGTACACAGTCCATCAAATTATTAGGAAAATAACTAGTAAATAGACAAAACAAACACCAAAGTACCTATTTTAACATAAACCACTTACTTCCAGTAAAATCTACACTTACTATTACATTTATAATCAAATTAAAATATATTACACAAATAAAAAAAATAAACCTTCACTTAAAAAAATGTGTACCCCTAATTAACATACAATAAATAAAATCAAAAACATTATCATTTACTACAAACATTAATACTCAAACAAAAATATATTGTACGATATAAAAATAAATAAATGATATTTATTTATAATAACTCTAAATTATACCACATAAATAAAACATAAATTAGCATTTATCAAACAAGGACTTACCTCATAAAAAACTCAAACTAAAAAACGAAACCAGCTATTGAAATACCACTCTAAACAATTAAATGACACAAACAATCAACCAAACAACATAAAAGGAACACTAAATAAGCAAAATAACATGTGCTGCAAGAGGAGGAAACTCTGCCCGATTCTTACAACAAACAACTATAAAGAAAATATAAATTTCTACAACTAAATATCCATGTGAGTAATACTTGAACTATAAATTAATTGTTACGAAATATAAAAAAAATGAAGAATTAAATGATTGCACACTTTAACTTTTATCGTGTTTTATACACTGCCTAAAAGAAACAAAAACTTCAATGTCAAAAAACCTTCAGAAAAAAATATCAACAAACACAGGGTAGCAAGAGCTATACAAGTGTATACATAATTAATAAAGTTGGGAATTATCCAAATAGCTACAAAACAGGCTGAACTACCTAAACCACAACAAACTAGCAATAACTATACCATTTTTTTTTTTTTTTTTTAAATCCTCATTCTACAGAAAATAAACACCTGTTCCCCATTAAAGCAAAATTAAAGGAAATGTGGCGAAACCATGCAAACATATCCACAAAACATACAAGTAACAAAATAAATGTAACAGCATTTTTAAAAATTTAAATAAGTAACATGTCAAAGTTAAACTGGAATATATTTGTATATTATTACACTACTTACAGATACAATGACAGAAGGTGCCAAATATATCACTTCACAGAAAGGAAAGAAATTATTAACCCCTTCAGCGCGGCGCGGATTACCGCGCTGTGCTGAGGGTTCTATTGAGCGGGCGGGGCCATGACGGAGCGGTTCCGTCATGCGCACAGCGCAACCGACGCGCATGACGGAACCGCTCCGTCATGCGCATCGAAGGGGTTAAGTCACATGGGCTACACCTACAGCCAAGACAGTGCATCAACAAAAACTATAAACAAAAAATGTACCTAATATTACTCTAATGCTTTTTATGGAAGGGCAACTAAATTTGAAGTTGGAGAAATTTTACAAGATATAAGAGATTCAAAGACTAGTTCTCGGGAACCCAAAAGCAAAAGCAAAATCCAGAAAGACATACTGCTCAATGTCCCTGAACACATAACAGGCCAGCTAAAATCAGTTCTTGTGAGAAAGACTTCCTTTTTGCCATTATCACCGCCATGTTTTGAGTGATTGGCTGAGACCGGTTGTTATTGACTTTGATTGTGCCCTGGGCTCTGCTAACCTGGCCCAGGGCTGGTGCTCTGTTTAAAAGGTATATGGTGATTAGGTGTAGCTACAATTGGTAGGACAACCTACCAGTAAGCCCCTATTACATGGTAGGGTATGTAGGTTTATAGGCACAACAAATTGAATGCACTTATGTTGGAGCTGCTGTGTGGCCTGTGGTCATTTTAAGAGTCAGCCCTGCTTTGCAGGCTGCTTTCAAATTAAAATAATTTGTAAATTTGACATTAAAATTAACAGTACTTCCAAAGTCTTAAACTACCTTATTTTTACAGATAAGTCACCCCCAAGGTTTCCCCTATGTCCCCAGGGGAATGGAGACTTGTAACTATAAGCAGGGGCATTGTGAAGGATGTTTTATATGCCCTGGTGAGGGAAAAACTGGCAATTTAAATTTTCCCCATTGTAGTTCATTAGCTACAATAGGATAGCAATGGACGGCTTTATTAAACTTTAATAAAGTCTAACTATTGACAGTAGTGAGCTAAAATGATACTCCAAAGTATTTAATTACTATTTAGAATAACTCCAACAGCTTGCCATGGTTAGGTTTAATATAATGATAACAGAAAAAAAGTTATAGAACTTGCTTTTCTGGTGGGCCTAAATCCAGCTCTAGAGTTTCTTGGCCAACCTGTGACAGGCTAAGCCAAACTGCTCTGATGAGGTGTGAAGTTATCTGAAAAGAACCTAAGAAACATCTGGTATGAGGAGATCTGAAAGCTGGGGCGCAAATGGCAGAAAGGTGGCTGGGTAGCCAAACTGGTCTTTAAAGAAGGAAAGGCACCCCCAGCCAGATGGGAGCCCCTGTTAATGCATTAGCAGAGGGGCTGGAAGGGAAGTGTTAGGGTAAGTTAGCGAAACATGTAGGTTGGATTAGGCCTGGGCGAAGCACTACGCTACGCTCGCGTAGTTTGCGAAGTTCGCGCTACTTCGCGCTACGCGAACTGCACGTAGCACAGTGCGAACACGCGTAGCGTAGTGTTGCGTAGTGCTGCGGTCATTTTTTGCTTGCTCGCGGTCCTCAACGTCAAGTTGGCGACCGCGGGCAAGCAAAATGACATCCTGGCGAGACTTTTTCCTTGTTCGCGATCGCGAGCATGGAAAATAAACCTCCCGGCGAGATTCCCAACGCGAGAAGGTCAGGTTTCTCATTGCGAGGGGTCGCGTATGCTCGCGACCGCTCGCGATGAGAAACTACCAGTTCGCGTTGAGAAAGCTGCAGCTCGAGTAAAAATCTACTCGAGCAGCAGAAAACTACAGCTCGCACTGTGCAAGATGCCATTTTCAATGATTGCACAGTGCCGGTTGCTTGTCCGCACTGTGCAATCATTGAAAACAACATCTTGCACAGTGCGAACATGTTACTTCGCAGTTCGCGAAGTGCTACGCGTAGCTCGCGTAGTGCGAACTTCACTTTGCGTAGCTTCGCGAAGTGCTACTTCGCGAACTACGCCCACCCTTAGGTTGGATTAGCCAGACCTTGAGCTCCAGGAGAGATTTTCTCCATTTTAGTTTTTAAAGAACAGTGCTTTCTGGGACAAAAATATGCCACACTTCAGTGGAATCAGGCATTGGGAGATGAGAGGGAGCACAACAGACACATGTGACACAAGCTGGAATGCACACCAACTAACACAGCAAGAGACTGACATACAACAGCACTACCCCCAGGGACCAGACATTGCGGTGACACAAGCATGCATGACACCTCCACTGTGATGACAAAGGCAGATGTCGTACAAACTGGGAAACCCAGACATGTGTCCTGTGCCACAAACGTACATCACACATACACAAACACAAATCACTCAGCATGGCCCCTCATCCATGGACAAACAGGAGCTAGGGGACCATCCATGCAAACATTCACATAAGTCCACCCTCAACACCACAACAATGTGTACCTGTGAAGCCCACATGGACAAGTGACTTTGCACATGCCCCCATAACAAACGCAGGAATGTTGGGAGGAACTAAGGTGCACAGACACATCACACAAGGACAGTTTACAACCCTGGGGAATGACAGACATACTGTACAGTATGCGGTACATGGCCATGACCTCAAAGCTCACATAACCTTCAAAATCCCTGCCACAGTCCCAGGGCAATGCAGAAGCCAAGGAGAACCACAAGGCACACATGCTGACACCTGCCAGCATCGCAGCCATGAACCCGACAAGTGGGAGCAGTCACACACACATACAAATGTCTCAATCACTGAAAACTACCACCTAGGGTCAACTACATGATTTAGCAAATAAACAGGTGCATTGAGCAACCCTGACTCTGTCCCATCTGTGTCTGACAACATCATCACCACTCAGAACTGACAAATCCCAATGATGATACACCAATTAACAGTAGTGTGTCATGCACCCACACATCTGGTAGCCCATTGGAAAAGTAGTGGGATGAACCCAGTACCACTCAGCAAGCATCAACAAAAGGAACATATCAAGGGAATGTCTGTGTATGAACAGGGATGTGGACACACACACATGCTCATTAGGGGTGGGCGGAATTTGCGAAATTCACTTTTGCAAATTATCGCGAAAATGTTAAAAATCTCCGCAAACACGTGGAAATATCACGAAGATGCGGAAGATTTTTTCCCGCCCGTTCGCGGTATTTTCTGCGTGGTCGCGGCTCGCCAACTTATCCATGCGGTTGCTCGCGGGTGCGGCCATCTTGTTTTCACTTGTCTCGCGGTGCATGATCACGAGAAGAAAGACGTGATCGCGCGACGAATTACGTTACTGCGGGCGCGAACTGTCGCGAGACAGCGCAAATGGCTACCAACAATCCAACATCTCGTGGAGAACGCGACCGGACCGGGAAAACTTGTCGGCGAACGCGGGGATTCAGGTAAGGCGATCGCGTGCACGCGAGAATGTATTATTTTACAGCGCGAGCAAGCAAAAACTTTCCGGTAAAATGCGGATTGCGGAAATTTTGACATTTTAGCTCTCTCCGCGGAACGCGAAAATGTCAAATTATCGCAATTTCCACGAGTGGAATGGAATTTTAGCCCCGGCCTAATGCTCATACAACACACACACCATGGGCCCAGGCCATGTCACTGGACAAAACACTTACTTGAGGGGACCCAACTCCTGTGGGAGCCCAGCTGTGCCAAACATATTCACTGCAAGTCTCACTCATGCATGCAGAACACTTGGTCAGTCAGCCATCAGTTACCACACAATGAAGGCTCTGGTCACATCAGCCTGGGTACGTGAGTCTCCCCTAAGTCATCTGCAAATACCCAAAACATATGTCTAGCAAGTTGCACAGAGGACCCAGTTGCTCCTATAACAATGATGCCCACATCTGTAGGTCCAGTGTTGATGAGCACAAAGTGGAAATTGGACAATGGGAAGCACATCATATGTGCATGGGTGCAAGCCAGAGATGTGACCATGCAAATGAAATGTTCACAGAGAGATGTCCACAAATAGTTGATCCTGACACACTCACGTAGCTGCAAAAGATGACATGGATACCCACCAGAATAGGATACATATCTCATGGACCACAGAGAGTACCTCACAGCAACACATCAGTATTCAACATTGTAAACAAAGCATCACAGGTGCAAGGGCATGTTAAACATCATCAACACAATGTACAGCTAAATCTAGTTCACAGGGATAAAGAAAAAAGCTTTATTCAGCATATTAAAAATTAAACGTCTGTTCAAACAAAAGGTCAATAGCCAGTCCATGTCCAAATGCCAAGGAGTGAAGTAAAGTGACAACTGTCACACCTTGCTTGCCTGCACTGCTAAGGACTGGGGTCATCCCCTCGGAGGGGCATACATGGGGGCAGGCCAGGCACCGCAGGGACAGGATCAGGACGCAGCAGAAGGAGACAGTGAAGAGGTGGTGGATGCAGGCGAGACACTTGCAACTGCAGTGGAGCTGACTGAAGTGGTGGGTGCTGTCACAACTTTGGGGGACAAGTCAGATGGGGTGGGTGCCGGAACAACTCCAGTGGGCAGGTCAGATGGAGTGGATTGGCTCACCACTGCAGTGCCCAAGTCAGACGGGGTGGTCGTGGACTCCAATGCAGTGCCTACATTCATGGGAGCTGAATGGGGGACAGGTGAGGTCGGCAGGGCAGGGGGGGACACGGTCCCCACATCAGTGGCACTAACTGTCTGACCAGGTGTGGAGGAGCAAGTGCTAGGGGGGATGGCCTTAGCATTTTGGGGATGGTGTATCTGTGGGTGGGGGAACCTGGGGCAGGGAGTGGCGGGGGAACCTCTGGAGTGGTGGCCTGGGGGATGGAGGATAGAGAATTTGCCTTGGAGCTGCCTTGGAGCTGCGTGGAGTCTTGCTCTTCTGGCACCGGGGGGGCTTGCGGGTGGGGGTCTCTGTCTGACTGAGCCTGGGAGAGGGTGCCCGGGTGTGAGGGGCACTCCCCTCTGTGTGTGGGGACTTCCTCTTTCCCTTGTAATCAGGATCTGCTGGGTCGGTGGGGAAGAGGCCAAGGTCACAGAGGAAGAAATTCTGGGGAGATGGGGTTGCAGGTGAGGCAGGGGAAGGGGGCTGGGAGGGAGAGGTCTCGGAGGACTCCGGAGTGGTTGTGGATGAATGTGTGTGTGTCTGCAAACCAACCCCTGTGAGTGTGGTATCAGTCCCCTGCGCTTGCTTGTGTGCATGTCTAGACCTTGGTTTGGGGGTTTCTGTGCTTGGGACAGGTATTGTGCTAGGAATCGTGGGTGGTGCAGGGGTAGTAGGGGTGCGGGGCTGTTGGAGGAGGGACTCTGCTGCCATCAGGGAGGAGGCCACGGACTGATTGGTCCTCTGTAGGACAGACATGCCCAAGGAAATGCCCTCCATGAATGACACCAGTTGTGTCAACAGACCTGTGTGTTCATGGAGGACCTTCATCATCGACGTCTGCCCTTCATGGATCTGTCGAAGTAAGTCCACAAACTCCTCACTCAGGACAGCAGGGAACACAGGGGCAGGGGGTGCAGTGCCTGGCACAAAGGAGACATGCTCACGAACACAGGAGCCCACAGGGACCTCTGGGATGGGAGCTGATGGGAGGGTGGTGGTGGTGGTGGCGGCGGTGGCAGGGACAGCCTCACTAGCTGGGGTTTGGTGGCTGCTGACCCCCACCTCCACAAGGGAGTCATCCTCAGAGCTGCTGTGGCCCTCAGCTGGGGGGGATGGTGCTGACGACTCCTCTTTATGGCTCCACTCGCCCTCCGTGCCACTGGGTCCACCCGACTCCTCTCCTTCTGTCCCTGTCAGGCTCTGTGGCTCCTCCTAGTCCAGGGAGCTGTCCCCTCCTGTGGCCGTGGATGTATCTGGATAGGAATAGGAAGTAAGAGAACAACATCAGTCACCTGCACCGACTGCACACACCACAGTGAGTACATCACATCACAGGGCAAGCATCATCAGCTGAACACAGCTCAAAGTGCCAATGCTGTTTAGAATAAGACAATTGTCATTCTCAACATCAACCATGGCAAACATATCCCTCCTTGACTTTCACACATGTCTGTTGCATGTTGGATGCTAACACCCCAATGTGACAACATGCACCACCCACACATTAGTTGTACATGCAAGTGAACATATAGGAGTATGTCACTATACACACAGCACATCTCTTGCTACTGACTCAGTACAGGTGTCCGGCTGAAGGGATGGGCAGAGACTCATTTCACATGCTTGTGATGCATGCCAGCAACACACACTATGATGTACCCATGTCCTGATGGGCAATGCCACAATGGGGTGCATGGTGCACACTTGAACACAATGCAGGATCACTCATAGCAAGTTCAATGCCATAGCACTGGGATGCCCTGAAAGTCAGTCAACACTGTCTCCTGTCACAGGGGCAGGGCATCCAGACAACAACAATATGCACTGACTCACAATCCTAGCTCAGGGGTAAAGCTAACTCTGCACATGACTGGTGTACTTGCCCATCCCATGCAAACAACATCTCCAGGACCCAGAAGACCCCACATCATGCAAATCATACAAATGAGTCTCTGCAAACACAAATCCATGCACACTAACACATCACAGTCTGCCATGCATGTAACCCAGCTGCATGAAGGACACAGTTGCATACACCATTGTGCGCTGTCAGTTGATCACACACCTATATGTCACACAGGTCTTGTCTCTCACAGTCACATCTCAGATGTCATGCTGACCCTCTGAATCATGGACACCCCAGTTGTACATAACAACAAGCCACACCCTAATGATACAGAGGCAGACACCAGAGGGCACATGTCACTAAGCACAACCTGCAATTTCGGAGGAGCCATGACTGGCCAGTAGTCAGGTGGCTAAGCAAGTGTGACATACTTGATATACATACTCCCGAGGCCCCAAAATCGGAGTCCCCTGCTGCATGGGTTTGTTCGGAATACCCCAGCAACATGCGGGTCAGACCAGCAATTAGTACACATCTCAAGGGCACACACAGATCACATGTCAGATCTCAGGCATTGTGTAAACAATTGACCCACCCATGTAACACACAACAGAGTCACGGGAACAGATGCTGACCGGTAGCTGAAGCATAGCTGACTGCAGGGACACAGTACCCTAGTGACACAAGTCACAGACTGTAGGGGCCACACCTGTGGAACAGATGAGAAGGGTGCATCACACAATTGAGGGACCTGAGTATTTTACTACAAGACCTACGTAATGTGGAAGTGTGACCAGGCCAAAAGACTGCTATTAGCATGTCAGACATAGTACACAGATTAGGCATGAATTTACCCCCTTCCTGCTGCTGTCTGGCCTTCAGCTGCCTATCCAGGTCTGGGAAGACCACCGCCAGTATCCGGAGCATGTGGGGAGTCAGGGTCCGGTGTCTGCCCCTCCTGCGTGGAGGTGACAGCTTCAGATGGACTCTAGCTATCCTCCGGGTCCAGCCCCGAAGGTCCTGCCACCTCTTCTGGCAGTTGCGGATCTGGCGCTTGTATACCCCCACAGAACGATTAGCCCGGGCGATGGTCAGCCAGATCTCCTGCTTCTGGTGGGCATCAACCTGTGAGGATGACAAAGTGAAAAGTACATTAACACACATGCCCCAGATTTGTGCAGCACACATTTGGATATACATGTCATCATCACAGAGGGAAATGAATTACTCAGGTAGTCCAACCATGGGGAAGGAAAAATCACCTGCATGTCTGACATGTTAACAATGCCTGGATAGTTTAAGCTTGCAATAATGCACTTTAGCAGCAGGAAACCTATTCATTACATGTACCCACACACTTTGGGGGATGAAAGTAGTCAGTGAGAATGCTTGCCACTGGTGTACACACTGCTAGTACTGCTAGTCAGACAACATGCATAATTAGGAAGTCAGTGGACTGCACACTCACCTGCTCCCCTGGTTTCCCATAGAGCTTGCTGTACTGTGGAAGGAGCCCGTCCAGCAGGGTCTGGTTCTCCTCCTCAGTGAAGGCTGGGGCCCTCTCCAGAGTATGTGCCATAGCAGGAGCCAGAGGATGCAGAGACAGCAGCAGTGGTAGCAGGGATGTGGTCCAGTAGCATGTAGTGCAAGCAAGTGAACTCCCTGGGGGCCATCCAGCCTTATATACGTGCTGCAGAGGCAAACTCTGTGCCATGTGTCCCAAGTGATAGGTCCAACACGGTTGCATTCTATGAATCTGGCCAATCCATTTAAAAGTACGACTCGTACACGCCTTCCGCATCGTTCAAATCTTCACCTTCATGGAACACTTGAAATTGCAACATTGTTGTAGGCATCCAACTGAATTTCCAGTGCACAACTCGTACAAGTTTTGAATCCGCATCCGTCTCCATGACAGTCCAGAGCCAATGGGTGAGCCCGGCTCGTTCAACTGACTGTACAACGCGTATTTTGAATATACACATGCACCCGTCTCCATACGATTCAATGGCCAAGGGATACGCCTGTCTCGGACCATGCCTGTCCGACGCGTATGCATGATAGTCACCCACGTCGGACCTCATTGCATTCAATGGCAAAGCGTACGCACGGCTCGGACATGACCCGTGCAATGCATACGCATTGTCACCCGCGTCGGACCTCATTAATGTGACTATTATACGGATGCAACACACATATACTGGCCAGGGACACCTGTGCACACCTACCACACTACAGCATTGGCCACACAGTGTCCCATGGCATGTAAGGCTGCATTCCCTGGGTGTTTGGGGGGGCCACATCTGATTTTTTGGCTGGCACTTTGTGCAACCACTCCCAGGCTGTGCACGTGTATATGGGGACAGAATCCTTTGTGTGTTGTGCACATTACCACTGTGATGTGCAATTGGACAGTAATGGGCATGAGTCATGGCCACAGTGTCAGGTTGGATATGTTTAGGACTGGTCACATACACCCTGAGTCCTGGGGGTGATGGCATGTACGTCACAGTGAGACCTGTAGCCACAATACTGATGTGCACCCACAGTCTGTGTGCATGTTGTGTCTCAGATGTGTCTGATCAAATGTTCCCAATGGGTGACTGTCTCCACATCCATGTGGTATATGCATCAACCTTCATTGGGTGTGTGTCTAAGAGACGCACATGTAGGGCCGGCAGGAACGACAGTGGCCACTACCTGTGGGACTTACGCTTGCCTTGTGGTGTGTGTACGTGCTACGCCATGTCCATTGCTGTGTTGATGTGGCAATACAGGGACCCTGGGTTTCTGCATGGCAAAGATCTGTGATGCCTGGGAGACATGAGGCCTCAATTGTCACTGTGGTGTGTGTTTGGAACGTTGCAGCAGCACATAGGTTGGGTGACACAGCCAGATGATTGGCCATTGCACTACATGGGACTCATGTGGACATGTGGAATTGATATGTGAGGTGGTGGTCTTGTAGGTGTAGGTGTAGGAGTGTGGCTCAATGGTTAGAGTGGCAGACCCTGAAGCAGAGTTCTGGCCAGGGACCAGGGTTCGATTCCCGCCTCGGCGGGGCTCAGGCTCAATTTCCTCGTACCTGTCTATTCTCGCCTCGGTGCCTATTCTAATCATGGGTCCCACGCTGCAACTCTGGGCAATAGCTTGCTTAGCCTCCACACCGGCCCCAACAGCGCTAAGGATGCATGGCTTCACCCTGGGGGTGCCCAGGAGTGGACACTTCACAGGGAAAGCCAGGAGGGGTTCCACAGCGATATGAGTATCAGTGCCAGGAAACCGCAAAGGCGACACCGCAAGGTGGCCGTCTGGTGACAGTGCGCTCTATAAGTACCTTGACATTTACATTTATATTACATATGTGTCCATGACCAACAGCACACACCTCAGTACATTGTGTAATGTCATGAACTAGCATGTGATAGTGATCGTGGTCATGGCCACATGGGTGGATGAACTGACAATCTTCCTTTGTGCATCTCTGTACTGCAGGGCAGCAGCTGTCCATCGGCCGTTCCCAGACCTTCCAACCATGCAGGAACGCGACTGCATCAGACGGTACCACTTCACCAGGCCACTGATTGCGGAGTTGGCGGAGCAGTTGGCACCACATCTGCTACCTGGCCGGACATACCCTCAGCACTGACCCCAGAGGTGAAGATCATGGCAGCCCTGCAATTCTTTTCTACTGGTACCTTTCAGTACACTGTGGCTACTGCTGGTGGGATGTCGCAAACGATGTTTAGTCGGGTGCTACGCGATGTCTTGGAGGGGATATTGCAATTCCTCAACCTGTATATCAAGTTCCCAAGCCCAGATGAACTCCCTGAAATAAAGGATGCCTTTTATACACTGGGGTGGATGCGGAACGTCATTGGATCTATTGATGGGACACATGTTGGCCTGATACCACCACAGGCACATGAGCAGGCATACCGTAACAGGAAGCACTACCATTTGATCAATGCTCTGGTGGTCTGTCTTGCTGACATGTCGATCACACATGTGTGCATGGTTCCCTGGTTCTGCACACAATGCCTACATTATGAGGAGTAGTCGCATTGCAACACTGATGTCACAGATGCCAGCTCAGCATGCCTGGCTTGTCGGTGTGTACTGACTGTTTCTCATTGTGTGTGTTTGTCAATGTGCTATTCCGCACTGCTACAAAACTCAGCTACTTGTTCATTTTTGTGTGTGTAGGTGACTCCGGATATCCCAACATGCTGTGGTTGCTGACACCCCTCAGGAAACCTGTGACACCAGCCGAGCTGCGCTACAATGAGGCACATGGTCGGACCAGGAGGGTGATTGAGCGGACATTCGGCCTCCTGAAAAGCCGCTTTCACTGTCTGGACAAGACCGGAGGGGCCCTCCCATATGAGCCTGCAAAGGTGTGCAAAATAATCCTTGTCTGCTGCATGCTACACAACATGGCGGTGCAGAAGTAGGTGCCTCTCATCCAGGATGACGATGACGATGACCAACGTCCGGCACCTGTGGAGGATCCCGGCCTGGGCCAAGATGCCAGTGATGATGAAGATGATGGTGACGTCCGCTCACAGCTCATCAACAACTTCTTCACCTGAATGGGAGTTTCAAGGGTTGTTATGTGAATGTATGGAGGTAGCCTGGAATGTGTTGTGCCAGCTCTGTTGCTGTCTGAGTGTGTCTGTGTGCCACTTGACTGGATGCGTGTTGTGATGTGTCCATTCAGGTGGTGTGTACTCCACAATAGGGTGGTACTGCTAACTAGTGTTTGTGTAGGTGTCTTGCAACATGTTTTGTGCATGTGTATTGCATTTCTCTCCTGTTCTTCTGTGCTTTTGACTGTATCTTGTCTGTCCTTCCCAGGGAACTTTGCCTGTTGTGTGGTTAACACTGACCCCCAACACCCGGAAGACAACACCAGTGTGGAAGTTCACAATTCCCATCAACTGATGTACCACACATCCCTGGACTTCCATTCTCCAACACACTGGGAGCATGTGTCCACTGTTATGTAGAATTACCGTGCAACTATTGTGGAATAAACGTGTTGCTGATGTGTAATGAACCTGTGCTACGCTTTGTTATGTGCGTTGTCTGTTTTCCCACACCTGAGTGACATCTGCTTACCTCCCCTGTGGACTTGTTACCACTGACTGGGGTTGGTGTTGTGTCTGTGCATGCCAATGCGTTTCAGGTCAACATCATTGTATGTGATGAGTAACATGGCCATGGTGAGTATGTTTTGTGTTGCCGTAGTGGTGTATCTCCCTCACATGTGTCACATCCCCATGACTCACCTTACTTTGGTCACATTGTTGCAGTATTTGGCATGCACTGTGTTGTGTAGCAGATCGACATCTCCCTGAACATGACAAGTTGGAATCACAACAGAGGCAAGTATGGTGTACTGGTGAGTTTATTTACAAACATGTGTAAGGGAAGTGCACAGGATGTTGGGTGCTGTACATTGGTTTGGGAATCCAAAGTTGACATTGGAGTTGGAAGTGCTGGTAGCTGAAATGTCCAGAGTAAAGTCCACAGTCATCTGATACATTGGACCAATATGAACCCTCCATGTCATGTGGGCGAGTTGTGTGCGATTGGACAAGGTGAACGGGTTGCGCACAAAGGACATTGTCCAGAACAGGTTTAGAGGCCCGGGGGATGTGCTAGGACATCTGCCTCTCACATGTCCTTCTTCGGACGACCCCTTTTCCTCCGGGGGGGGATCCTCACGTGCAGGCCTCTGCGGTGCAGGGGACTCTCCACCAGAGTCCTCCTCCCTCACTGTGGTGCTGGCAGATTGTGTTGCGACAGATGTTGTGGGCACATAGGGTGGTGTGGACAGGTTGGTGTTGATCTGGCGGAGGCATTGTAGTACGTCCTGATGCACCGCAGTAATGTCATCCCACTTGGCCTCCATGCGGGCATGGTGGGAGACCTGCTTGTGTTGCATGTCCTTGAGGATCCCCACTACCTGGCCAAACCCTCCAGTGCTATCCTGGTACACATCTAAGATGCATGCCAGGTGGGGGTCATCATGCAGTCCAGACCCCTCTGCATGGCGCGCCCTGTTCCTCCCA
The DNA here is from genome assembly GCF_964204655.1 of Triturus cristatus. Taxonomy (NCBI): domain Eukaryota; kingdom Metazoa; phylum Chordata; class Amphibia; order Caudata; family Salamandridae; genus Triturus; species Triturus cristatus. The sequence continues at coordinate 254,613,209 of NC_140593.1, read as the reverse complement.
CTCCTCCCAGCACCCCTCTCCACACGGGCAGGACCAGCGGTGGGACGCACAGGTGGCACTGGGACCCCTTCGGTGGTGTTGATGGTGGTGTTTGCTGTAGCTTCCGGGGGGTCCTGTGTCCCTGTGCTGTGGGTGTTGATTGGCCTTGGTCTGTCTGTGTTGGCGGGGGTGCCCTGTCGGTGTACAGATGCTGGAGGTGTGGGTACGGGGGGGCAGATGTTGATGCTGCTGGTGCTGCATGATGGCTCACACCGGAGAGGCCAGGTTGGTCGTCGTCATCCGAAGAGAACAGTGAGAGAGTCAGACCAGAGAGCTCAGTGTCCACCAGAGTCTGGGACTGGGTTTCCTCATCATTTGGTGCTGGGTGCCCAGCACCACCTGTGTTTGGAAGAGACACACAATGTGATTTATGTTTCTACATGCATCGTTGGTTCACAAACATGACTTTTTCTACTTTTCGAACAGATGCCTGCCTGTACACTGCTTTTTCCCAGCTTGTCACGGACAGACTTTGATATTGTTGCTGGCCATTTCCCAGCATGGCCTTGTGCTCCCCATAACAGAGCCCAGTGTCAGACATCTTGTCAGTCGCTTCCCACTTATTGTGAGGCAAGTATGCTTCAGTTTGATCTTGCTGGGCCATGTGGGTGGGTGTAGGTTGTCTGTGACTACGAGTCCCATCATACTCTTGGCTACACCCCCCTTCCCAGCATGCACATACTTCTTCCCTCTTGACTCTGCTTCCCTGTGAGGGGGTGTGACAGCAATGGCAAGATGGCTGACTGTGAAGTCCTGATGTTTGTTGTTAGCCATTTCCCAGCTAGGCCTTGAGCTCCCCACAACAGAGCCCAGTGTCAGACATCTTGTCAGTCCCTTCCCACTCCCTGTGAGGCAAGTATGGTTCAGTTTGATCTTGCTGGGCCATGTGGGTGGGTGTAGGTTGTCTGTGACTGCGATTTCCATCATACTCTTGGCTACACCCCCTTCCCAGCATGTACATGCTTCCTCCCTCTTGAATCTGCTTCCCTATGAGGAGGTGTGACAGCAATGGCAAGATGGCTGACTGTGAAGTCCTGATGATTGTTGTTGGCCATTTCCCAGCATGGCCTTGAGCTCCCCACAACAGAGCCGTGTCAGACATCTTGTCAGTCCCTTCCCACTCCCTGTGAGGCAAGTATGGTTCAGTTTGATCTTGCTGGGCCATGTGGGGGGATGTAGGTTGTCGGTGACTGCGAGTCCCATCATACTCTTGGCTACAACCCCCTTCCCAGCATGCACATACTTCCTCCCTCTTGACACTGCTTCCCTGAGGGGGTGTGACAGCAATGGCAAGATGGCTGACTGTGAAGTCCTGATGTTTGTTGTTGGCCATTTCCCAGCATGGCCTTGAGCTCCCCACAACAGAGCCCAGTGTCAGACATTTTGTCAGTCCCTTCCCACTCCCTGTGAGGCAAGTATGGTTCAGTTTGATCTTGCTGGGCCATGTGGGTGGGTATAGGTTGTCTGTGACTGCAAGTCCCATCATACTCTTGGCTACACCCCCCTTCCCAGCATGCGCATACTTCCTCCCTCTTGACTCTGCTTCCCTGTGAGGGGGTGTGACAGCAATGGCAAGATGGCTGACTGTGAAGTCCTGGTGTTTGTTGTTGGCCATTTCCCAGCATGGCCCTGAGATCCCCACAACAGAGCCCAGTGTCAGTCATCTGGCCAGTCCCTTCCCACTCCCTATGAGGCAAGTATGGTTCAGTTTGATCTTGCTTTGCCATGTGGGTGGTTGTAGGTTGTGTGTGACTGCGAGTCCCATCATAGTCTTGGCTACAACCCCCTTCCCAGCATGCACATACTTCCTCTCTCTTGACACTGCTTCCCTGTGAGGGGGTGTGACAGCAATGGCAAGATGGCTGACTGTGAAGTCCTGATGTTTGTTGTTGGCCATTTCCCAGCATGGCCTTGAGCTCCCCACAACAGAGCCCAGTGTCAGACATTTTGTCAGTCCCTTCCCACTCCCTGTGAGGCAAGTATGGTTCAGTTTGATCTTGCTGGGCCATGTGGGTGGGTGAAGGTTGTCTGTGACTGCGAGCCCCATCATACTCTTGGCTACTCCCCCCTTCCCAGCATGTACATACTTCCTCCCTCTTGACTCTGCTTCCCTGTGAGGGGGTGTGACAGCAATGGCAAGATGGCTGACTGTGAAATCCTGGTGTTTGTTTGGCTACAAGTCCAAAGTGAGCCCCTGTGTTTCACACAGCAGCACCCAGTATGGGGTATCTTTTGCTGATATTTCAATGAGGTGTGTGTCAATGCATTGTACCTGGTGAGTTGTGTGGAGTTTGTGTTGAGGGGGGTGTTACCCCATGCTGATAAGTATGGTCAGGGCTGTCAGTGCTCCTTCCCATCATGAAATGTGCTTCCATTGTAGGGCGTGCAAGTTGCCTTTCAGGATGTCAGTCAGTGGTGTCCTGCTTCTGATTTGCACACAAGCCCTAGCAGGGCCTTGTGCTCGCCATAGCAGGAGCCAGTGTCAGCCATCTTGTCAGTCATTGTCCACTCCCTGTGATGTGGGCATGTTTCAGGGAAGTCTTGATGGGCCAATCAGGAGGGGGAGCATTATCTGTGACTACAGGCCCCATCATGCTTTTGGCTGCACTCACTTCACCTGCATCCCCACTATTCTTTCCTGACAGTCAGCTGCACTGTGAGGTGGTGTGTTTGTGGTGGCAAACTGTCTGGCAGGATCTATTTGGCTTTGTGCCACTGGCTTTCTCTATTTATTTGTAGGTTGATGCATGTCATGACACAGTTCCCAGTCACTCTGAGATGGCAGGTATTGTGTTTGTGTGACTGGCATACACATCTTGGGCTGATTATCTATTGGTTAGTGTAGCTTTGCTTGCGGTGCATGGTCTCATTCTCCCCTTGCCACACAATCTTGGGTATGTTGTTTGTGTACTCACCAGGCTCTGGGATGTCTGTTAGGCCATGGACGCTCTCTGGTGGTAGGATGTCCTGCACCTTCTCCTCCCAGGTCCTAAAGTAGAATGGTTTGGCAGGAGGGCCACCGCCGGTGCAATGACTCAGGGCGTGATCTTTTTCGATGAGTTTCTTGACCCTCCTGCGCACATCATACCACCTGCTCTGGATATCGTCTTTTGTGCGCATTGCTGGTGCTTGGGCGTTCACCTTGTCCACAATCCTCGCCCACATCTTGGTTTTCTGTGACGTGGGGTTCCTTTGGACCAATGTACCAAACAAATGTGGCTCTACTCTGATGATCTCGTCTACCAGCACTTCTAACTCACTATCTGTGAACTTTGGATTCTTCTTTGGGGGCATGGTGATGGGTGGTGGTAGTGAGGGATGTGTGTGTGAGGGTGCAAGGGATGGTGGTTTGGTGTTGGTTTTACATATTGTATGTGTGGGTGCTTTAGTATGAGGTGCTGACGGTGTGTGAGCTGTGTGATGGGTGAGTTGTGAGTGTGTCTGTGGTTGCTGTGTACTGGTGTTTGCTGCTGGCTGTGTCTCCTGTTTGCAAGGGATGATGGTAGTGATTGTAGTCCTTTATATAGTTGGAGTGGTGGGTGTGTCTTTGTCCCATGTTTTTTTGTGGTATTTATTGGCTTTGTCATTGCTTGTTTGGTCCTTTTTTTTATCTTTTTTCCTTTGTGTTTTGTAGGCATGAAGGAGACGTTCATGTGATGGAAACGGACGCTGCTGTTGTCTCGTGCGGGCTTCTCTGCCTCGTTCACGCTGCCTATCTTCTGTGTTTGGTATGCGGCGGTGGCAGTGGTCTCTATTGCTTGTGTGTCGGGTTGTTTGTACTTGTCAGTCATGCGGCTTGATCTCTGTGCGAGTCGGTCCGGTTTTACACACATTGCATCGTACTGCGCAAATCGAACATCGCGGGTACGGGTCGGTCAGCTTCATTCCGGGTTCGTGTCGGTCGGTGATAATCGCGTCGGTTTTTAGGCCGGATAGCTATTTTCCCCACGGCTCGATCGTACGGCTTGTATTCCGTACGTGTCGGTTGTAATTCACACGCGTTGCAACGTACTGCACAGGTTGTACGGCGCTGGTCAGTGTCGGTCGGTATTCGGTCCGGATCCATGTCGGTCGGTACGTTTTGCGTCCGGAATCGGAATCGGCCGCTAAGACGAGAATATTTCACCAACTGCCAATATGCCTTCAAAATAAAAATAAAAAAATAGCACTAGCTTACGTCCCTGTCACAGAGCTAGTCAGCCACTATAACTTACTGATAGAAATCCCTTTCTACCAACAAAATGAATACAAACATAGGGGCTCATTACGATGGCATAGCGATCGCCACCGCCGGGCCGACTGTGGCGATCGTTACGCGTTATGATGGCGGTGGGTATCGCGGCGGACGCAAAGTCCGTCTGCCACTTTTCCGCCGGTGGCAATCATTATGACTGCCTACTGGGCGGAGCTGGGCCTCAAATATGGTGGTGGTGCCTAGCAGGCACCGCCCGCCCTATTAGGATGAGGATGAATGATAGGCCTTTCCATGGCGGCGATGCTGCCATGGAAAGCTGGCGGGGATTGGCTTTGGGGGTGCGTTGCGGGCCTCCTTAGGGGTTCACTGGGGGGTACCCATGGTACCCCCGTGCAGTTTCCTGCATCAAGTGGCAGGCACCGTGTGGTGCCTGCCACGTGGTGAAGGGAAATGCTGAGCATGCCCTTTTACCATTGCGGACGGTGCTGCAGCCAGCAGCGCCGTCCTCAATGGTAAAAGGCCAGATGCTATCCTAATTGGTCCGGTGGGTCCTCTGCACGTCTAGAGGGTGGTCCCATCACCATTAGGATGGCGGGCAGACTGATGTCCGCCCGCCATCATAATGAGCACCTTAGTCCAGTAATAGATTATTTTGAAGAAACATAGGTGGGCAGACTGCATTTGTCTGGACACCGATACCAAGCTAAATTCCAAATACCATGGTGGAATGTCCATGACAGCACTCTGGAACAGGAAGCCAAAACAAGCAATGCAGTGGAAGGATGGCACAATGCCTTCCAATCCACATAAGGCGGCATTAAAACTTCACTTTGGGAATTTATTGAAGGAATATAAAAGGAGCAAAGCTACCAAGAACTAAGAATAGAACAATCTATTACGCAAATTGGCCCAAAACAAACAAACTAAAAAAATGTATGAAATGCTACAATGCAAAGTCTGAATCTTTGTTAATAACATAGGACTGGACTACTTAGAAGTAATAGCCAAATCCATTCTTTAGAACACATATACACCTACAAAAAGCCCCACAAACTTGAACAAACAAACTCAAACTAAAAAACATGATTTTATAATAAATTTATGAATATGTTATTGCATCAGTGAAATAATGATATACAATCAAACACAGCACTGATGTAATAAAAATATGCATATTAATAATTACATAAAACATAATCCAAAGAACTCCACATAATAAAAAAGTAAACACACCATAAACAATATATAACATTTCACACACACAACAAAAAATCAATATAAATCTTGCCATTTTGTAGCTGTAGATAATGCTCCACCTGCACATAACAAATAATAGTAATCTCCTAAAAAAGAAGAAAACAATTCCAAACCCCCCTCAAAAAATACAAAAACAAACAATTCATTCGAAATCCCTGAAAATCATCCAAAGTGTGTACGTTCCATAAAAACATGAAAAAGTGTGTTAAAAAGAATCACTCCAGGAAACCCGAAAAAACAAAACTCCAAGTAAAAACATTTGTTTTATAATAAACCAAAATGTATTTCCTTTAACAAAAAAACGTAAACTCCAACTTCCCATCAAATTTGTTCGTAGACAAAAACCTGTAAAAAACATTAAACACCCACCCGTACACTACATTACATTCCCAAATATACACATGCATAGCACTTAATCATCAAACATAAGTAACATTGCATATTTTAACAGAAGGTAATCATATATTAGTAAAACATTGTAAAGAATTGCATACAACCAAATAGTCCAACACACTAATAAAAACATTCATTATTCTCACTCCAATCTAAACTAACTCATTGAAGGTGTTGGACACTAAAGGGGTGAAATTTACTATTCTCGTTCCAATCTAATCCAACTCATAAAAGGTGTTGGACACTCAAGGGGTGACATTTACTATTCCCACTCCAATCTAACCATGTTGAGGAAGGTGTTTACTCTAAAGAGCTGACATTTACTATTTCCACTTCAAGCTAACCATTTTTGGGAAGGTGTTGGACACTAATGGGGTGACATTTACTAAACCCACTCCAACTAAACCAACTTGGGAAAGGTGTTGGACATTAAAGTCATTTACTATCCCCACTGCAATGAAAATCAACTTGGTAAAGGTGTTGGACACTAAAGGGGTGACATTTACTGTATTTCCAGTCCAATGTCACCCAACTCATAGAAGGTGTTGGACACTATGGTCCACAGACTGCCAGATTCGTGGGTGCGCACGTCGGGGTGCAGCGGTGGTGGTCTTCCTAATGCACTATTACAACTAGGGAGGTCGGATTACCATTACACCACCACAACTGCCAGGGATCAGAGATCCCTGATGGTGGTGCAGCGGTCTTGGTGCTGCAATATGCTTGGCAGGACTGCTGTGGTTTGTCCACACTGAAAAACATGGTGGAGTGGCCTCTGGGCAATGGGGTGAATGCAGGGGGGCACAAGTTGTGCCCCCCCCTGTGTACATGTGCCCCAGTAACTGCATGGCATGGACTGCACCAGTCGATGCCATGCAGGTACTGCCTTTGACATTCTTATAGCAGGGCCTATTTCATAGGCACCGCCGTGGGAACGCCAAAGAACCGTCTGTCAGTGACTTAAAAAGTAATTATCTGTCAGGCAGTGCGCACTCAGGTTTTGCAGTGCGGTGGTGGGGAGGTTCCGCACCTCCAAACTCATAATCAGGTCGTAAATGGGTGACATTTATTATTTCCACTCCAATCTTAACCAACGTAAGCAATCTATAAAAAAAATACAATTTGTTTTTATCCAAATCAAAATATACCTTTTTGTTTAGAATATTATATTAAAACACTACAATACACTATTAATAGTAAAAATGATCAAACTTTTGGAAATATTTAAAAGATATTATTATAAAGCACTATTTTCAACTACTAACATTTAGATACAAATTTATATTTAAAAAAAAACATTTTTTATTTAATATTAAATTTAGCTAATTTGTTTATATTATTATCCACCATCATAAACTTTACAAAAATACTATTATGATTATTACAAACTAAGACATCTACAAAAGAAAGTAAATAAAGAATTTCTTAATGTTTTCTTATTTATTTTTTCCTAATTTTAAATGATTTATACAACAATATAAATAAATCTACATATAATACTTTATAACATATTCATATTTCTTATTTCTTTTTAATTTAAAATATTTCTATTCTTTATAAAATACATTAAAATATATCTTATTTCACATAATATATAAATATGATATCCTTCGTACCACCTCCAAATGGCCTAATAAAGTGCAAGTGCCAGATCAAGATAACCACAGCATGTTACTGTCACAACTTGAGGATCGTCCAAGTAAGAATAATTTTGTACATTTTCTACTGACCCAAGTGAACACTCACCTGTGATTAAAAGAGTATTAAGTATCTCCTGTTAACAGCAGATTTAAAAAATAGAACATATATTAATGCAATTTGATGGGGAATCCAACAATTGCAGGTATTCATATGTCACCACCGAGTTTCGAATGCCCTAATTCCTAATGATGGAGATTTTTTACTGTTAACTAAATTTATAACAAAGTTCACGAAAAAGGTTAAATGTAATAGGCTCTGGGGTGATGACTCGTCACATGGGCACACAATAAATTTGAAATGGTCTAATTGTCCCAAAGTGAAACCCAAAAGCCATCTCACAAAGCCCAAAAGAAAGCTTGTGAGTAGCATTCTGTGCCAGGAGGAGTCTGTCCACTCCAGATATGGAACCATGCCTGGTGCGTCATGTATAGCAATGTATCCATTGACAGTAGCATTAAATGCCTCATTCTCCTCTGAGAATGTGCTGTTTTGTTTTAAACGAGGTTTTAACACCGACCTTATCATTATTGGACAGAGTTTTGGACTTCTAAAAACGCTGCCGCTCCCCCAGCTCTGTCAGGGCAGATTTGACATAATTAATCCAGGGGATTTTCAAACTTCTGTCACAAAACAAAGAGTCCTGATCCATTTCTCTCCTTAAAGCAGCATGTGGATTGCTCCAAATCGAGCATGATAACAGAAGTCGAGCCAGTTTAATAGAGTCCTCCCTGTATGCCATTCCTAGTTCCTGGTGCAGAATAAAGGTGAAACAAATATGTGGGACGCCCAGGAGTCTACTTAGCTCTCTGTTTAGCACACACTGGAATGTTTGGGGATTAGTATATCCCCAGATGCCTGATCCATAAGTTAAAATGGGGAGAGGATTTCTCCTATATATTTCAATTAAAGGGCCCCAGGTTTTCTCCCAACATGTCTGGCCAGGTTACGAACATACTAACAGAGCCTAAAAACGTCTGGTGGACATAGCCACACAAGGACAACAATTCCCCTTTGCATCAAAAAATACGCCCAGGTAGGAGAAGTCTTAGGTGAGAGCCACGAGGTGACCTTGTAACTATACTGCGCCTCCAACAAGATTCCGGCCTCCCTAACTCAGTCCAAAAGGCATGCCAATACCACTCTCCCAACCAGTTTAACAGTGGAATCCAGTAACGATACAGGGTGATAGCATTCTGGAGTTTGGGGGTTACCCAGTTTAAAACAACTGGAACAGTTACGGATGAGCGCCGTGATTAAGGGAAACTTGTCTTATAAAGGGCGTTAAAGCAATTGCACAATAAAGGGGCCCAGAGATCCGGGGCAGATTTGTATAAGTGGATGGGAACCCCATCCAGGCTAGGTGCCTTCTTGCATGGACTTTTACTGATTGACTCGCTCACTTCTTCTACAGACATTTCCACTAACAAAGGGAATACCATCTCTTCCTCATCCACCATAGTTTAATTCGAAGACCCATACATTTGCATATTAAAAAAATTATTAACTTACAAATAAAAATTAAAATATATATTTTTTTAAATCTCCCCACCCTTATCCCCTATTAAGAAAACATCCTGCTGCTAAAACTATGTTTCTACAATTAATGAAAATACATTAAAATAATAAATAAAAACAAATGATATTGTATCCAACGATAATTTGTACATCGATATTTTTAACATCGATATTATAAACAAGACTAAAAATTATTTTTTAACTACGATATCACTTACCATGATATATGTCAATTCCCAATATTCTTGGCACAATATGTCTGCAGCACAATTGTGTTTACCAATATCTTGTTCAAACACCAATAAGGCAGTTAATAAGAACATTACCATGTTTAATTTAAAGTGGCAATGCCAATCTGCATATTTTTAATATTTTTTTTATACATTTATTTATTTATTTTTCATGTGTACTATTTAAAGCTGTTTGATGCACGCCGGGTCTGTTTAAACAAATCTAATTAAATAAATTATAATGTGCGCTTATATGGAATTAGAAATGTACTCCACCTTCAATTTCTCCTGCAAAAATTGTCCATCATCTCTATATACTTAATGAATTGTAAGTCGCCCCACATCATCCAGACAAAAAAAATGTCAACTCGTGATCAACTCATGATCCTTTAATTACCAACTACACAATACGAAGAAAATAGCACCAACTCGGGGGCTGTTCTCGGCATAGTCATCACAACACATTTATACGGGATTCATAACTAGGATTAACCTCACCATTCAACGTAGGTGGGTGCAGCAAAATATTTTCGTATGGGCATACTATTTCAAACATAAAATGTGAGAATGTAAGATATTAGCAGACAGTGCGAGCTTACCATATATTATGAAGTGGCCAGCCTCTGAAGGTTATTATGAAACTTTCTGTGGCTGGAAAAACTACTTTTCAGAATTGGAAATGTAAATTAAAAATTAGAATTGATGGGATGGGAGTTTGACTTGTCACTTGGCAACTATGTGGAAGGCATCCTATATAGCTTGTGCTAAAACAAGTAATCTATTTCTAAGACTGTTCTAGAGCCTTAAGATTGGAAGTAATCTGTGACGGTTTTATTATTGAACTTGATCGGGGTTTAATGCATGTGCTTTTTTTCCAAACTTTTTCAAATCGCTTTTAATGTACTTTGGTCAATGTGTTTAAATTTAATAAATTGTTTAAAAAATAAGATGCCACTCTGAGTGCTGGCCACCACTGGGGCGCTAATGTTGCTAGAAGCACCATTCAAGTTATCTGGTTGCCTCTAATCACTGCCCATTCACATGAAAGGAAGCAGAGGGGCACATATAATGTTCCAGTTTGATTTCTATCTCACCTGAACCCTATACATGATCATAAAAACTCAGTTAATGTATTTTAGGTTTGTATTGTGTTATCCATATAACTTCTGTTTCACCGCCCATTTCGTCCTTATCTGTTCCATCTATGAAGTGAAGAAATTATAGTAAAGGTTTGAAGAGTGAATGGTGATAGTTTTACGCGTGAAGGGTTAAAGGGGAAGGATATAGGATTGAATGGTTTAGAGTGAAAGGTTTCACTAATAGGGTGTCTGTGTGAAGTTTTTTAATTATGAAGGGTTTATGGGTGATGTGATAAGAGGTGAATGGTCAAACGTGGTGGGTTTTTGGGGAACCTCTTAGGGGCAAAGGGTCAAAGGTGTAGGAGCAAATATTCAAGGGGTTCAGGGTCCAGGGATATGTTTTTATGGGTGTATGATGAAGGGACTAGGATTTAGATTTAGAGGTAAAGGATGGAGTGTTTAAGGGCTAATATTAATGTTTAAGGGTGAAAGGTTATGGGGTAAATGGAAAAGGACGATGCTCTAAGAGGAGAAGGGAGAAAGGTTGAAGGACTGAATGGCAAAGTACTTAGGGTTGAAAGTGTAGGGGACTGATTTTGTGTTTGGCAGGCAGAAGGTACCCCTTTGGAATGACGGAGGACATTGCCCTAGCAACACCCAGGGACCTCCGTCCCCTAAACCTAGATATGACTACCAGCTCCCCATGCAACTGTGGTGTAAACATTGGAAGGAAACACTGCTACGCTGGTTCCTGTCAATGCTGCAAATGTTTGACCCTTCAAACATAATCAACATCCTCGGCCTGAAACTGTTGACACAGGAACCTACCCATATTGCAGGACATATATTGGACTGTATCTGTTCTAACTCTGACGCTGTGATGATTAAACCCCCTAGCATCCAAACCTGATCAGACCATAAATTGGTCCCATTTGATTTGTCACTGGGAAACAATGCTCCTAGGATAATCACTAGGAAAATCACCAGGAGCTCCAAACCTGACTGGAAAAAAACACTTACCCAGCCTGAACTCCCTGAGAAAGCAATAAATAGCAAACCCACACTAACTGGCCACACCTCAACAGACAACCAGCTGTTCTGTGATTGGATTATTTCACTTAGTAAACCCTCTGGTCCAATAGGCTCAAATAACAATCTTCGAGGTATGAAAAACAAAAAGAGTGCCCCTTGGTTCTCACATGCGTTAAAATTGGAACTAGGCAAAGTTAGATCGCTGGAACGAAGATGGCGCAGAAATTATGAGGTCAACGATTGTTATACCTATAAAACAGCACGGAGGCAGTACCAAAAAGCCTACTACCTAGAGGCAATCTCCTCTTCAGACAATGGGCAGAAAGCAATCTTCAAGATTGTCAATAGCTTTACCAACCCCAGGGTCCTCTCTCAGGAAATTCCACCATCCCTGTCCCTCTGTAACTCTATTGGCAACTACTTTGAAAAGAAAATCCAAGAACTTGTCAAGGATTTTCCAAAACCTATACTGACCGCCTCAGAAACTGGAAGGGGAGAGCCAATCCAGGAAAATATCAATATGCCCTGCCTTAACGTATTTGACCCCATCACCTTAGAAGAGTCTCATCAGGCTATTCTTCTGAGTAAATCTGGATCTCCTTTTAATCCCTGCCCCCCCTCGTTCCTACAAGTCTTGGTTAACGAGGTGAACCCTATCATTAACAGCATTATTCATTCTTCACTTTCCTCGGCTGAAATCCCTAGTGAATGGAAGCTAGCAGCTGTCAAGCCCCTCCAAAAGAAACCCCTGTCTGATCCGACTATCCTCTCTAATCTCCGGCCCATTTCGCTGCTCCCTCTGTTGTTTAAATTGATGGAAGCATCTGTCAATAAACAACTTACAGAATTTCTGGAAAAAAATAACATCTTGCATGCCAACCAATCTGGTTTTAGGGCTAAACATTCAACTGAATCTGCCCTTCTATTCACGGCAGAGACCCTGCGAACAGCTCTGGACCAAGGGAAGAAGGCTGTCCTGATCTTGCTTGATCTGTCGGCAGCCTTCGACACGGTCTCGCACTCTATCCTGAGTGATCGTATTTTTAACTCAGGAATAAGAGGGGTAGCGCTGACATGGTTCAATAACTTTCTTGGCCACAGACGTCAAGTCACAGTGCTAGGGGAATTCAGCTCTGAGGGAAAACATATCAGTGCAGGGGTCCCTCAGGGCTCTAGTCTGAGCCCTGTACTTTTCAATCTATATATGGTTCCCCTGATTGAGCTCATTTCCTCCTATCAAATCAGCACAATATCATACGTCGATGATACTCAGCTCATCCTGGTGCTGGACAGAGAGCTGCCTGGAGCTGAAGAAAACCTCAAAAACTGCCTCACTGCCACTTTCGAGTGGATGAAGTGCAACCATCTCAAATGCAATTCAGGGAAAACCGAAATCCTGCCTTTCGGTCCACAAAATTTGTTCTCGCCCAAACAATGGTGGCCTGAAGATGCCGAAGCCCCCCCAAACACCATCTCCTCTGCCCGTAATCTAGGCATCAAGTTTGATGATGCTTTATCATTTAAGCAACAAGCAGTGGCCGTGGCAGGCACTTGCTTTCACATCATCAGAACCCTTAGAAAGTTTTTTGACCTCCTTCCCTTTCCAGCAAGGAAAACAGTAGCGGTTGCACTTATAACATCTAGACTGGACTACTGTAACAGCCTGTATGCAGGAGCAAATAAATCTGTGCTCCACAGACTGCAGATGGTCCAGCATGCAACCGCCCGTCTGGTCCTCGGCTGGCCTAGGAAGTCATCGGCCTCGGCAGCCCTCACTTTCCTTCATTGGTTACCAATACATAAGCGTATCCTATTCAAAATCCTGGTGATCACTTTTAGAGCCTTTCACTTACAGGGACCCAGGTATTTGTCAAATGGCTTTAGACGCTATCGTCCTGCACGCAGCCTAAGGTCCACTAATCAAAATCTACTAGTGACCCCTAAATTTAGGCTCTCTAGTAAGGTTGGGAAATCCCTAGCTGTAATTGGCTCCAGGGCGTGGAACAAACTGCCACCTCAGCTTCAGCAAATTTCAACAGGAAAACTCTTCAGGAAAGCCCTGAAGACTTGGGTTTTCTCCCTCACAGACACAGCATACAAAGCCCTAGTATAATGTGCACAGGACCTCTCGAACATCAGTTAGCCAACATGTTACATCTTTGTTGACACCTAGCGCCAAGATGCTCCTTGGAGTGATAGCTGCGCTATACAAATGTGTTTTCCATTCCATTCCATTCCATTCCAAGCATTGGCTGGCCAATAATTGTTTTACAAATTTTACATTTTCACGAACTCCCAAAGGAGGATGTTTTTTTTCAAAAATGAAAAAGCAATGAACAGCACACCATGGTGTGGGGTTCATTATATATTTTTTCTGCCTCTCATATCTCTCACTGCTAGGATTTACCTGGTGGTGATGGAGAGCGAACAAACACATTATGTAACCAACTCTAAATAGGATGAACAATGGTATGTGTTAACTTCTGATGACCCGTATTTTGTCAGGCCATCAGAGGAATATGTTGGCGATGGAGCCGCAGTAGGCTCCTGTGTTTGACCTACTTAAGGTCCATCCACCTCAAAATTGGGCAGGCAGACCTTGAATTTGGAAGAGAGGTTACTCTGTCACCATTGCAACAGCCCTAAGCATTTGAAGCTAAAGGGTGAAGGGTTAAATGGGTGAAGGGTTTATTAATGAAGGGTGTATGCATGAAGGGTTTAATGGTGAAGGCTGAAACTTTCAGAGGCAAACGGTTTAAGGCTGAAGGATTTATGTAGGAAGACTTTAGGGTTGAACAGCTGACAGATGAGAGGGAATGATTTAGTAATGAATGGGGAAAGGTTTAAGGATGACGTTGTTAAGGGTGAAAAGAGTAAGGATGAAGGGTGTATGGGTGAAGGGTATAAGGGTGAAGACTGAAGGGTTTAGGAAAGAAGGGGTAAAGGGTGATGGGTGTAAGGATGAATGGTGAAAGGTTTAAGGGTGAATGGAGAAGGGAGAAGTACTCAGAGGTGAAGGGTTTAATTGTGAAGGGATTACAATAAAAAGGGGCTGGCGGTTTGGAAAATGTACCATGAATGCAAATTAAATATGGGCATTAACATAAACCTGTAAAAAGTGGTAAGGTAAATGTCACAAGATAAACGTGCAAACGGTGAGATGGTGAAGATAAATAACAAATATCATTTTCCACATAATGAGGAAATGGTAAGTTGTGAAGAGATGGTAGACAATCGATCAGCAGGTGAGGAAATGGTATGCATTCCACGTGTTTACCCATGTGAGTACATCTTTGAATTTGTGACACTCATGGGTTGGCAGCAAACATTCTTTAAGAATTCCAGAAACCTTTTAAATTTGCTCCAAATGAAAGAGTATCTACCATGGGAGAAAAATGCTGACCATTTTTAGCAACATTTGTGAATTTGAGTCAAAGACATTATGATACTGCGTTACTTTGAAAATAATATATAATATAAGTTTAAACTGATGCTATCATTGGTCCTCAGACTCCTTTCCATGTGTAAGTTTATCTAGAAAATCATTAGTGAGGCACAGCTTGGTCAGGAGTAAGTTATAACTACTTACAGAAAAGAAACCCTCCGATTCAGCCCAGAATGGTATTTCATTGTATTTCAAGACACGCATTTAATCTATTTTTGGTTGTGGCTCTTTTTTCAGACTGAATATACAGCACAACAATGGCACTGCTCTTTTAAGGTCACATTGGTTCCAGTATAAAAGTTACAACCAACCCTTCTGATCACATGTGAATGCATAATTGATAGCGAGGGAACAGAGACATTGGCATGCAATTATTATGCAACAACAGATTTAACTTGGAAACGTTTTTAATATTTAACGTAACTATGTCGAGCTAGACAAAAATAAATTTAGCAACAAATGAATAATGAATCAGAATGGTGCTCAGAGTGGGTTGAATGACTGCAAAACGTAGGGGAAATGTACATGGACAGGATACTACAGTTTTATTGTACAAAATTTGTCAACATTTCAGCTAAACACTGAGGGGCATATTCACAAGGAGCTATCGCGAGATAACAGCACTTTATCGCAGCCAAAGTAGTGATAAACTTATCGCCTCAATCACAAGCTGGTGTTAACATCCCACAGCACCATTTTACCCATGATAGCAGCCGCAAAAACATCGTCACAGAAGACCCCCGCAACTATCGCTAATGAGATGCAGTGTAGGCGTTCCCATGCCAAAAGCTGCGACAACATCACTCCACTACATTCTAAACGACCAGCCAGATCTGCGATAACACAAAAGAGGAAACTAACACCTGCTCTGACCTGGTGCAAAGTCGGACAACATCCTGCACCACAAAAGGGAGCCCAGCCCACAGCCACACCTGAAGAACAACAGATGCACCCGGGCAACTGAACATGCAACCTGGAGGGCCGAAAGGGCAACAACACCCGCCATCACCACCCATAGGACCCACACCGACCAAAGACATGCCACATCAGCTACACCTAAACATGTACAAAATAATCCGCATGATGTCGCGCAATCACAACTGGTGACATGCATGTTTCATCACAAACATGAGCATCAAACATTCACTTTCGAAGCAACAAATGAAACTTTATTAATATGAACACAGAACTGAAATGAAGACACATGGCGGCTCCCCTCGGGATAATCCATAGGTCACAGCCTGCAAGACAAAAATCATGATGAGAAGGTGTGTCCTGCGCACATCAAAGGACAGAGAGTGAGAGAGCGAAGGAGAGAGAGGAAGAGAGGGAGAGAGAGATAAGAAGAGAGGGGGAGAGAGAGAGAAGAGGAGAGGGGAAGAGAGAGACAAGAAGAGAGGGGGGAGAGAGAGAGAAGAAGAGAGGGGGAGAGAGAGACAATAAGAGAGGGGCGAGAGAGAGAAGAAGAGAGGGGGAGAGAAAGAGAAGAAGAGAGGGGGGAGAGAGAGAGAGAGTGCCACCGCTGCGCACCCAGGCCACACTGCTCACCTGCTGCCACCGGTGTGTCTCCAACCACTTGACGGTATGTATTGCAGTTCACCAGGTCACACATCTGAGACAGACCCGTCAGCTGAAACAGAGTCCAAATACATGATTGGCACAGTGCACACAATTCCACAAGACAACATCGCCTGCCTGCCCATGCACACCCAGGCAGAGGCACCCCAGCCCCTCCCACCGCCCATTGGAGCCTACACTGCGGTCCAGCAGAGCACACAAAACCTGAGCTGTCTGGACCGTCGGGACGGGGCATCATCGCAGACTGCACACCCGCCCAGCACTTAAGGTGCCCCTACCTCAGTGCAACCAAAGTCACCGTCCTGTGGCGGGGTGCCTGTGCCAGCCGCAAAGCTTCAGGTGCCACTAACCCTGTGCAACCCCAGTCAGCGCCACATGGTGGTAGGCCCGTGTTGGCCGCAGGGCCTCGGGTGCCACTAACCCTGTGCACAACAAATCCTGGGCCCTTTATGATTTTGAACCATGGAGGGCCCGTCATCCATTCACCACCGACAGAGGGGAATGTGACGTCGTTGACCCCTTCTGTTGGCAGAGTCACAAGGCCTGTGATGCCTGTGCCGGATGGGTGTAGTGTGTGTGCAAACCTGCCCTCAGGGTGTGGCTGTGACATGCTGACAACAAGACCAGTGACCTGCACACTACCAGCGAGTACGACTGCGATGGGTAGCAATGAGGGCCCCCACTCGGAGCGTAAGCGGAGTGGAATGGCCTGCCGTACGCCGGACCAGCGCAGGGCTTGTAACGATGACTCGTGGGCTCTAAGCGTGGTTCAGTCCATCTCCGGACATAGAAGTGACTGATGCGTGTGTCTCTATTGTAGTGTCCACGGCACCCGGAACACATTAGGCAATGTAGCACCCTCTGACCGGCATCTCATAGAATGACCATCATTGACGCAAGGGAAATCACTGCCCCTACATTCATCCACACATTCATACATGAATGATGAAAGACATAACACAGCAGTGGGTTACTGGATGTTTATTGCACATCCAGTGGGGTTTTGCAGCTGGAGCGGTACAGGACAATGCCAAGCACACCACACAATATGTGCCCGTGGAGGTCCAGCCAGAGTCCATCCAGGTATGACAAGTACTGCGGGAGATGAAGGGTATAGTCCACAGTCTACTCGCCGTGTCATTGGTCATCAAACAGGATATGGCAGTCCATGTCGCTGTCCAAGGTGAGTGCATCGGAGTGTATCGGGGGTCATGGGGCCATGTGTGGCACCAAGCAGAAACAGGCCAGGTGGTGAAAATGAATGCTAGTGCCTCCTTTTGAACTCAAACCCATCCACGTCCTCATCCTCAGATGTATGCTCTGCCTCACCTGTGAGTGTTGCAGTACCAGCTGCGGAATTGCGTGCCACTGACACATCAGGTACCAGAGTGGATATGTCTGCCTCACTGTGAGACAATGGCACACCAGGGGGCAGAGATGTGGATGGTGTGGGGGCAGCAGCATTCATCATCGCCACGCCTTGTGGCAGCAATGCCATGATGAGGATCTGCAGGGCATGGTAGGTCCCAACTACATTTCACTGGTGTGCAGAGGTGGCTGCCATCCTTTCCACCTCCATCCGAACACATGTCCTCCATGAGCCTCCGCATGTGTGCCAGCTCACCGCTGGTATCGCTGGCGCCCCTCTGAGTGGACAGGTGTTCTTCTCTTTGCGTCATGACTCTAGCTATGTCAGTCAGGGCTTGTTGGAGACCATGGGGCGGGCCTAGACACCCATGGATGGCATCCAGTTTGGTAGCCATGAGGTTGAACCCCACCCCACTCGCACCTGCTCAGCCATCTCCCTCTGGCCCTCAAGCACACGGCGTTGGAAGGCTGTGTGTTGTTCCTGGGGGATTGGGAGACTGCCGGGCCATGGGTGCCTCCTGCTGGGTGGTTTGGGTGGTGGATGGGGTTTCCTCAATGCAGCTGGGCAGCCCTGATCCTGGAGGTGAGTCGCGGATGATGTCAATGATGTCTTGGAGGGCTTCTGCGTCTATGCTGGGGCTGTCCTCCTCATCATCAGTGAAGAGTGGCTGGGACTGCTCTGCAGGGGGTGTTGACAGTGGCCCTGCAATGTGAAGGGCAGATGGTGTATTGCAATGTGTCCACATGTATGTAGCCGAATGGTACATGTTGACATTCAGACAGCATGGCATTGTACATTGTGACAGTCTATAGATCTGGGCGATGACCCATAGTCATTGAGGGTGTGCACTGTGCTCTGCTTGATTGTGCATGTGTGCCATCGTGGCCATATCCACCCGTCCCCCCAGTACATGGTGGTCACTCACCCTGTTGCGGTTGTCTTGTGTCCTGTTGAGCAGTGTCCGGTCCCCCGACTCCGGCCACAGTATCCACAGTGATGACTGTCGATACCAGCTCCTCCATGTCATCCAGCACGAGCTGTGGCGCTGGGCCCCCACCTCCAGTCTGCATTGCTGCCTTCTGGTTGGCTGCGAGTTTCTCCTTGGTCTATCGCTTGATGTCATTCCATCACCTCTTGACCTCGTCCATTGTCCTCTTGTGCTCTCCGACAGCATTCACCTTGTCCACGATGTCCCACTATATTCAATTTTGTGTGCCCAATGACACGTTGTAGGTGACGAACAGTTGTTGATGGTGTTCCATCACCTCCATGACTATGATCCTGTTGGCCTGTGGACTGAACTTCGTCTTCCTCTTCTTCTTGTCCTTGCCCTTCCCTGTCCCCGAGGACCCATGATGGTCATCCGGGGTGCTTGTGGGGTTGAGCTCGTCCTCTGCGCCTGCTCCGGCTGCCTCCATGGTGCTTGGGTGTTTGTGAGTTTGTGTTTGGGTGTTTTTTCTACTTTTATGGTGATTTTTCCCGCCTGCCAGGTGTGTGTTGCATGCCTGGTGCTGCATAGCACTGATTTTCTCATCGCGTTTTCGCCCATCGCAGGTTTTTTCGCATTGAGGTTTGTATTTTTATCTCCGTCGAGGTGGTTCTATCATGGGCATTGGCCGCGGTTTTGGCAAACATCGCATGAGGCCACCCTGTTGTGAATTCCACGTTGACACAGGGTTATTTTCCTGCGATAGGCTGCGATGTGTAAAGTTCTGTTAACATTTTTTGGTGATGTTTAGCAGATGTTCTTGTGAATATACCCCTGAATGCATAAAATACATTGTATTCCATTGAAGTTTTGGCTTATACTTGTATCTTAAAAGTATTTGTAAGGGTCTAAGCATGGAACTATATTTTTGTCTTTTAAGTCTTTCATCTAAAGTTCATGTTTAATTACTTCCAAACTTAGGAGAATATATGTGTTTGTTGTTATTTAAGGGGATTACATAGGTTGAGTTAAATAGACGTATAAAGTACACTTATGTCACAAAAGTGACATTGTAACACTGTTTTAAAATGGATACGAACGATCATTCAGGGGACCTTAATTACAAAAATGAGACTGAAGAATGCAGGTGAAATTCCATGGCAGGGATGAAGACACTTCCAGAGACCCCGACCGGTACACCTCGCCCCATTGAGAGCTTCCAATACATGAAACAGGCTATCCATTGTAAAGCGTTTTGTAAAAGAGCCAATAAATGAATTATATAATTTGCACACTTTACATAAATGGTTGGTTGTCCAGGCAGCAAGCTTCCTTCCCTGATATATAGCATGGGCGTTTAGCGCATGGTAAGAAAGGTGAAGTACAGAGCAGAAGAGATACATTTGAGGAGAAAAGAGGATGGCAATATGTACAGTAGGGGGAAAAATACAGAAAGAAACAACTGGCCACGTGACTTTCAGCACTACAGCGTTTCCTGCTGCAGCATTTTTACGGTCTTAGCAATTTTTCATCACAACAAGCCCTCAAACTCAAGGTGCAACAGCACTCCTCATATCGTATCCTATCAATTTACAAACACACACCACCCACACATGCACATAACCTCCACTCGCAAAACCGAACTACTCCAAGATGTAAACAATTCATTACCACATCAAGGATGTCTAGAATAAAATGGATTATGGAATAAAGCTCATTGCCATGACAGAGGCAATGTTGAAATGACGTCAAAGCTTTTCATTGCCTGACTTGATACTGCGACCCGAACATCATTGGTCACTTGAAAAAAAACTGTCCTCTTTTTATAAATCCTTCTCCTCTGTCGTCATAACAACAAAATAGCTTAAAAAGAAATAGCTCAACATGAACTCACTGTAATGCTCTCACTAAATGCAGGAAAACAGCAAATGATAGAAGCCCTGCCTCATTTTTAAGTTGTGCACTTCACCATCGAGTGCAAAAATTGGAAAATAAAATTGTGACTATCGACCATTGCTACAGTGCCACGGATGAAGGCATTTCCACAAAAATGTAAAATACAAACCACCTCCCAAATGGGAATTCGTTGTATGCCCATTTCTAGTCGTCAACAGATCAAACCTATTTATCTTAAGCAAGTTCAAAATTTTGTTTCCATAAAATCAAAAAGGATTGAAGATGTTTTCTGTGGACATGTTAAACAGTGACACCCTAGTTTGTAAAGAAACTCTTTCGAACGTTGATGTGCATAACTAGACCATACATGGATAATTACATTTTTATCTAAAGGGAATAGAAGGGCAATGCATTGGGACTCGTGTTGATGTCACCTGTTAATTGTCCAGAGGACTTTTCCTTCTCAGAAACTTAAAAGAGAAGCCATTGCAGCTGCTGTTGCACTGTGCCACAGCAGTGTATGTCATTTCAATGCACATGAACCAGAAATCAGGAATTGAAAGGAAGGGATACATAATCTTCCGTTCCAGGCCCTTACTGCTCAGGACACACTTGTTTATGTTTGCACATGGTCATGTTGTTCAGTAAGTAAATTCTCGTGTAATTAACATTTGTACAGAAGAAGCAGTTTTGATGATATTCAAGGATGCACCTTCACCCTTACAGATGAAGCCAAACGTAAATGTCCATGCTGGTAACACCACATATACCAATAGTACAGTTTGGCAGGCACATGTTTTGCAACCATTGTCCCCCTAGGCAAATACTGGAAATATGTGATCGTGAATGCAAACATAGAGATCTGTGCCCAGCAGGGCTCAGTCTTTGACGTCTCAGTCATTCACAAGAATTCTCAGAGGGAACCCTGCCTTTTCAATATCACTAAGGCAGGATTTCTGGTCTTTTTGCTTGATATTCGATTAGTATGCCCAGAACAGCACAAAGAAATGTTTTAGCAGCACTGCAACACGACCAAGCCAACCATGCATCTGGCCCAATATTCTTTATCAGTAGGATAGTGAAACAATTGGTTCAGCAAGTCGAATGGTGCTGTTGCACGTGACCTGATGTAGACCCACAAGCCTGGCCCTCATTCCAAGTGGGATGACAAATCCTAGGGGTGGGCTGAGTTGCCCAAACGGGTGGAAAATGTGCATTTCATACTGCTTGGGCTGCAATTTAGAGCCGGTAGCGCGATCAGTGCTAAGAAACCAGTGCGAAGGGCACCATGTGGAGTGCAAGAGCGAGTGACCATTCAAGGTGATTTTTTTGCCTCTTTAGAAGAAAAGCAACTCGAGCTGCAGCAAATTTACTTGAGAAGCAGCCCTCTGACTGCATCTGCCTGCCTGCATAAAACATCATGCTAGGGGAGGCCAAACCTCGCTCACAGTGACCAGCACTCATTTCTGGAGCCTGGAGAGTAAACAATTCCTCCATGTAAAGATCGGCAGAATTAGGCCCGAACTCCAAGTTACAAGAGTAACCCAAAGTCACCAAATTCCACCAATTCTGTAGGAGGAATTAAATATTATGCCCAACCCCAAAAGAACTCTGGTCTACAACAAACAAGAGTTATCAAAGGAAAGGAATTCTGACATATCAGGTAATCACTGCCCCCACCACCCACCCACACTTTTTCACCTGACAAATTTTAGCCAGGCAAATATTCTTAAATTTATAGTGGAAAAATGTGTGGTAGTAAATGTATTTCTCACACCTAATAAATACCTAACTCAAAATAGACACATAGTTTTGCCAAAGTCTGTCAGTCAGTTTTGCACTCAAATCTTTTTTCTTTAAAAAAGTATGTTGGTTGTGCAAAACAGGACGTCACAGATTGCAAGAAGTGATTCAGATTTATAGTTTGCATAACAGAAATGTGCTTGGAAAATATGTTACTGTTACTTAAGGATGATTTTACTGGCCCCTTGATTTGAGTTTTGAGATAATACGTTCATACATAGAAAAGTAAATTATTGGCCTAAAATGTAGGTTATTAGTTATGCAGGATGTGAGGCTTGAAAAGTAATAAGTTCAAAATTGTTTCCTTACTAGGAACAAAGTACCCCATTGTAGCACTTGACTCTCAGGGTAGTGAAGCAGAGCAGTCCACAGTGACATTCTCAAACTAATTTGACTACTTGTAGGTCATTACCCCCAACATCACAATTTCCCCGTCTATACCAGATGGAACATCACTGTACAAAGAGGTTTCATTTGTAATAAAACAGGCTCATTGGCTTGTCGAGGGGTCACCACATCAAAATACAAGGCAAGACTATTGAGACTTAGGTTCTCATTTTGGAGGCTATCAATCAATTTAGACCTCAGCCTTGTATCCTTCTGAACTAGGTACTTTTCCCTCAGGTCATAATTTGGGATTAATATTTGGCATCTCTCTTTTTCTTTTTAGCCATATTTTCTATCATCTCAGTATTCTATGGAAAGTCAACACATTTCTGCCTTCTGATTGCCATAAAACAATCATACAGGCGATATAATGGCAAAGATTGATTATTTCCTGTCTTCCTATTTAAATCACCCAAAATCTTTACTTAGTTCAAATGTTGCTGAAGGCCTTATAGTGGGGCTTCCACCTTAAGCATATAGTTCTGTTTGTTTAACCTCTCTACATAGGTTGCCTGTGGCAAATTGTTCGTTTTTAAGGCACTCTTTCTGCTACAAGGCACTGGCCATTTCGATCTTCAATTTCTTCTATCAAAGGAATTCACTTCTAGATCTCACGACTCTGTCAATTTCTACCTAATTGCTAGATTCACAGGATCTAGAGTTGGTGCCAGATCCTTTTCTAGTACTTGCAATAAAATTTGCATCATTGCAGATCATCCTATCTTTAAGATAAAAAACAAAAAAACTTGGCGGTGCTCAATCTCCTAATTTTCCTTTTACTGTATTACTGCCGGAAGATCCTTTTTAGGCTAACAGTGAGCTCTGTATTTCTCAATCACTCACCTAAATAAAGTTACACACTGAACAGCAATCTGAAGCAGAAGGAAGACAGGGGACTCTAACCATCTTCATCCAACAAAATGCATACTTCTTCACACGCAGCATGTTTACAAGAAAGGCAGCCTGCTCTGCCATTCTTATAACAGGGAATATGAACCACTTTAAAAGCTTATTCATTTAAGAAACCACAGAAACTAAGCAAGTGGAACCTGCAAAAGCTCTGACATATTCTACCACCCAAACACAGATGAGAACTTCTCCCTCTATGTAGGAATAATGACATGTAGAGTCAGAGATACATATGTGATAGTGCATTTCTATCCATCAGCGAATTTTGACAGCACCCCATCTGTGCTGACTCCTCTCACCAATAGAGTAAGCACACATTGTAAAGCAAAATCAAAAAGTGTTGGAAGTTGGTTAATTAGTAGGTGCAAAATCTCCTTCTCGCTTGACATGAATCTTGACATGGTTGCGCACTGCGACCGTGAGCCCAGACCATACCTGCACATGTCAGACTACTAGCTGTATTCCACCAACTAACTACTAGATCTTTCCAGAGGTCCAGTGGCACCATGACCATCGCATAGGCAAGATAATCATGTATTGATATACAGCACAGCCAAGTACACAGGTTCATTGCCCTGACACAGTTAGATGAACTCCAGCTATTGCTAACAAAGCACTCAAAATTAGACTGTGTGTCATAAAGGTATAGTGCATTGAGAACACGTTAACAGTTTACTCTTTGGAAGGGGGAGTCTTATAAGCAGTTTATTGGGGGGATGTGTGTGTTTGCCTATCTGTAGAGTATTTTAAGCAGTCTATTGGGGGGATATATTAGGGGGATGTGTGTGATGTTTGCCTATCCGTGCAAGATAGGAACAGGACATAGTGGCTTGAGTGATAATGCAAGCACTAGGTGCGGGACAGAGGTGTTGAGTTCTTACCTAACATTACAATGGGGCTCTCTGGAATAGGAAGTCCATATGGAAAGTCAGGGTGCATAGCATAGTGGTGACAGCATTCTCCTTGAGCAGGATGAGATGGAGATAGAATGCAGGTCCACCTTAAGGAAGAACATTTGCCAATGCTATCTTGGGAAATTCTCCTTTACCTGCCTCCTCTTATCCTGCCATGTCCCCATGGTGCATTCCTCCATCGCCAATGTCCAATATGATTTATCTCTTGTCACATGGCCATATTCTCCACTCCACTAAGTGTGTATTGAGGCAGACCTTGGAGTTACTTATAATGATCAACTACAAAGGTAAAACCAATGTCTGTCCCTGAGTTAAATGTATCTTTCTCTTGAATGGGCTAATTCAGTCTTGGAATGAGTGTGTGGTGTGTGGCATCCTGTTAATAAGGCAGTCAAAGGGAAAGAGGGTGGACCTAGATTGTAGGGTGTATGAGATTGCAGAGTTAATGAGAGTCAGGTGAGCAAGAAATAGGTCATGTGTTTCCCTATTGCCTTCCATTCTGTAACCTCCACCCCAGTGGTGGAGATCTTTATCCTGACAGTGGAGATTCATACCAAGGGGGCAGAGAATAGGTATATAGTAGAAATCTAAAAGTAAAGATACTAGTAGTACCTTTTCAGTTGTCATTTCTGTTATAGTAGAATCTGCCCCTGATGTGAGAGTGTGGAGACTAATAAATCTTACTTGTTGATGGAGATGCCCACCAAGAATTGGTAAATACACAAAGGTCAACCTGAGTGCCCTGCAATTCCTCTTGGAGGAGCACTGAGTTTTATTGTAAGAAGAGTAGTTAAAGCATATTCTAACGTGTTATTCTTGGCCTCAACAATGGAAAGGTTGGGACACTCTTTACCCCCTGGTGGTATGCCATTTCTGCGAGCTTCATCACCAGTCTTCACCTACCTTTGCTATTCAAAAACTGGTATTGGTTATATTGCGGGGAGCTATCCATCAGTACCTTCTGGAAGAAGTCAGATATATCCCTGTACATAAACAGGTTGAAAAGACACACCTGCAGAAAGATGTTCTGTATCACCCGCTTAGTGCTGAAGCCCTTTCTTCCAGCAATACTGAAGTGAGGGACATCACAGGGTACGGTATCAGAATATCATTGTTAGAATATAGTCTAACATACTCTAAAAAAAAATATATATATATATATATATCACATATTAGAATAAGTATAAGAAAATCTACACCGAATATGGCAATATTTTTGTAAAAATTATTAAGGACACAATGTTTACATAAGATAATATTTTCCTAGAAAATGTCATGACATTCGACCACATACACACAATGTCACTGCTCACTTCTACATGCAAAAGGGAATCCACACTCCATAGCTCAGCTGGATATAGCATTGAAGAAAATGAACTCTGCAACACAGCATGACCCTACTTTTCTTCCACAATGAGGAGCTTGAAAGCAGATGAGCAGATAGCCTGAGCAGGTGTCTCTACTATTCTCTCAAGTGGGAGAACCTACAAACCTCACCCCATCTCAAATGCTTGTGATTGACTTCCTATAGATACCTTTGCAATTCACGATAATACCAAATGTTAGTGGTTCTACTCTTGAGCGAGCAGGGGTTCTGGTTCTCTCAGAGGTGGCTTGATGTAGGGTGGGGCTTTTCCATGTGCCTTATACTGGACTCCCTGATTCTGATAATTTTCCGAAAGGTCAGTGTGGGCACAAGGTGTTCAGTGATCCTTCTGGCCCCAGGCTGACTTGCCAGTTGTGGTTCTCAGGTCAGCTCTATCTCTCACAGAGGTAACAATGTTAGCCTCACCCATTTTGAAATCTCCTGTCTGCAGAGGGTTCATTGCCCTCCTCTGTCACTGCTCAGTGTGAATGCATGGTTCCTGAGATGTTTGATCTTTCATTACATAAGCCTCTCCATCGAGAACATGGAAAGATTGGCAGCAACCAGAAAATACTCCACCAGAACCCAGGAGAGGAACTAGTGGGCAAGGTTCTTGCACTGGTCACTGGTGCCAAACTTCAACCCTCTACAATGTTCAGAAAATGATATAGTTGCCTCACCCATCAGAGACAGGAATGCAGGGGGTCACCTGCAAGATTTACATCTCAGCCATTGGAAACAGCTCTTGGAGAGCTTCTCCACAGTCAACAAAGATGAAAATGGACATTTAATTAGATTAGCCTTATGCACCTATCTCCTCCAATATAGCACCCTTTCACATCCTGAGGGCCTTTATTAGGTTCTCACCTTGCTAATGGACAAGTCTTTCAAGCCAATGGCAGCTTGCAAATTGATGGTCCTTTCAAGAAAAATGGATTTGCAAGTGGCCATGACATGAGACAGGTGCATAAGGGAGCTTCAGACCATTTGAGCTTCAGAGACATTCACAACAGGATGGTCCTCAGTTATCACTCTCATAAGACTGAGACATAAGACTTCATATCTTCTGACCTGCTTTTTGTGATATTTGAGGTAAGCAGCTGTTATAGCCTACTTAGCTAGCTGGATATCAGCTTTCAGCACCTATTGCTACACTCTTCATGGAGCCCGACCTCCAAGCAGTGTCAGGGCACACTTCAATAGAGATAAGATGCCATTGGTGGAGTTCCTCTAACATGTTACTTTCAGAGAAGTCTGCTGAGTGACTATAGGATTTACCCATTACGCATTATTCCACAACTATTATCTCGGGCACTTCACTTGAGCAATGCCAAGTTTGGACAGAAGGTCCACTGCAACATGTTCACCTATGTCAAAGCTCCCTGGTGCTGCCATCAAGTTCCATCTCCATCTCTCTTTTTTATATGCCATAGAACTTACCCACAATTTGGGAATGAGAAGGAGCCCAGATGTGAACTAAGATAACGTTGGTGACCAGTACCCTCTTATTCTATGTGCTCTTTCTCATTATCAGTGTATGTTATCAGTCAGAAAACACATCCCTACTGACTTTTTAATTAATTTGGACTGGCAAGAGAGCACACGTGCAGGGATGATGACATGATAAGTGTGATTTTCATGTGCATATGTGGTAGAGGTATGCAAAATCTAAATTCTAAAATAGATGCAAAAGCAGTTTCCAAACTCATAAATGATGGCAGGGATATCCACAATTTGACTATAGGAAAGTGCCTACAGGCTAAGAGTAATGGAGTCACCAGAAAGGTAATTGACAAGTGCTAGTTTTCTAGGAGCTGAAAATCTGGTGTCCTTGCAGAAGAAATGTTCTGTTGTTTCCCTTCGCCACCAATAATCCCTGAAGATGGCACAAGGTGAGCCAAGGAAGGAGGAGAAACAGTTTAAGGGTGCAATCTCGTTCCTCTGAGGAAAATCTAATACTGGGAAACCTTGAAACAGGCAAATATCAAAATATACAGAGTTTTCATGCTTTGAGCATTAGACTTGGTCTTCCTTCATAGGTTTATGCCAAAGTAACTTGGAGGGAAACAGAAGATGGAAACAAGAAGATTAAATCTTCCATCTTGGATAAGTATGTATTTCTGTGACAGAACAGGGGATGCTTAAGGAACCGACAGAAAATTATTTCCTGGACTTACTAGGGTCATTGGGCTCAATTTATATATTGGCTGTATCTATACTCCATCGCAACAGCAGAGAAGTATTCATATAACCAATTTGAAATTCGCCAGACCGTTTAATTGTGGGCGGACTTTCAGTTTGGCCATGGTGGAGACTACTCTGTCTCCTCCATGGCCATAATTCTCCAATGGCCATAACGAGTGACAGCAAATGACTACATGCCAACCCTCCCAATTTAGATGGTTGGGTATGTAGTCATTTTTTACTGTTAAGGAACGGAAAAATCATTATAATGCTCCCCCCACCATGGGAGAAGATTCATATGGCAAGGGGAGCATTATATTTTTGGGATCTTCTTTTTGAACAGAACAAAATACTTCTGATGCAACCCTGTAGCAAAGAGTAAAGTGAATTAGCAGCAACTGCTGTGATGACAGTTTCTGCCAGTGTCTTGATAAAGGACTGCCTGCTTGGACGTCTTTGATAAATTTGGGCCCGATTAATATAACTCCAGGTGGACCACCGTTTCGCCATGAGGACGGAGTAAATTACTCAGTCCCCTTGACTGACAGACCACCCGCCAAATTTGTAAATGACAGTTAAGCAGGCGGTCATTTATAAAGGCATTGGCAGGAACCGCCATCATGGGGGTTCCTGTCTTTGCTTCTTACTCTTTGCTACAGGTCTGCGTTGAAAGGAAGCAGCCTGCAGCAAACATTATTTTTTTTCTTTTTGAAAAGAAAAAATTATTCCCTCGCCTTCCGAGGTTTCACCCCTGGCGGGGGGAGCATTATAACGGTTTTACTATTTTGCCAGCTTTTACAAGTAGCCTTTTCTCAGATGACCCTTACTCCACTGAGCCATTGGAGAAGTTTGGCTATGGCAGAGACAGAGTGGTCCTTGCCGTGGCCAAACTGAAGCACTTCCCGCAGGTACATTGGGTGGGTGGACCTTTATATTGGTGGTATGTATACTCTGTCATTATTGCAAAAAAGTATACATGACGCCAGTATATAAATCAGGTCCTTTGGAGGGTGGTCTGTCAGTCATGTGGATGGAGTAATTTACTCTGTCCTCATGATGGTTCACCTGCTGTTATCTATTTCAAGCCCATGATCACAATAAAGAAACTTCTTACCACTTCAACATGATTAAGTTGCCTAGGATGGTGTTGAAGAGAGACACCCCACCCACATGTAAATCCAACCTCAAAGTCAGATGCCAAGCAGAAGGATACATCATGGAACTGCCAAGCCTGCAGAGAGAGTTCACCTCTGCATCAGGGAACCATGGAAAAGAAGAGGCAGAAGCTGCACGAAACTCTGCAAGGTAAGTCTTCAGTGAGATTGAGGAGGCTTTGGGGCAGCCAAACAAGTGTATGCAGACAGGCATCTTGCCACCCTGAAACCCACCTTTAAGCACATGACATCCATATCTCTCGATGGTGGAAGCAAAAGGAGCACAGAACGTAGCCTACTTGCTACCATCATGCTTGGTGGTGGGCTAAGTTGTGACTGTAAGTTTGCTTAACTCAGCTAATGTATTCCTAAACACACTTGAATCATGCATACCCTGATGATCAGCCCACTGCCCCTCCACAATGGCCATGGCCTTCTCTCACCGGCAGAGGAATTCTCGCCAAATTTAGAAATCTCTTCCAGTCAGTTACTGAAAGGACTAAACTTTGCAAGTGGGGGTTTGTTTCTTGAAAAGAGATGACATTGGCTGAGGTGTGTAGAGTACTTCTGCGTGAGTGCAAGGGTCATTGTGCATTTTCCCTGCCTTCACCCGCCCTGTTTTAAGAAAATATGTGATGTTCGCCTGGCCCTGAATAATAATGGGGGCGAATGCCGAGTTGACCAGGTGTCCCTGTGCCAGACAGGCCATCAGTTCACAGACTTACACCAACAAAGCCAGTAATTAGATTAGGGGAACCAAGAGCTTGGTGGGGAGGGAGCACCGCTAATTTACAGATACCCTATTGATCCGCAAAACTCTAACTAACCCACTGAGTGTGGCGATTACGCCATAGCAGAAAATACTCCTCTAGCAACTTATTACATATGAACTCTCCATAATTACTTACCCGGCAAACAACTTGCCATTGCTTCCTTTACATCAATCAATATGTTATTGTGGTATGTAAATGAGGTAATCATTTAGCCAATTTAATTTCAACGATTATGTGTTTGAACATCATTAATGACTTAGTACACTGAGCAAATTGGAATTGGCTTTTACAGAAGGTTCACTGTCAATTTTTGTAAATGTGAAGCTTATGCAATCAATACTGGGTATGCATATGCTGAGTAAACATTGCATTATGTTAATCATTTCGTTTTTAATGTGAGAAAACTTTTTATCACCTTCAAATACATTTAATGATTTAAAGAGTTGTGGTTAAGGTCTCGCTTAGGAGTGCCTCAGACCCCGAGAGGGTAATTTTCTCACATATTAACATCCAGTAACTGGGATGTGGGGTGAACTCTGCAGCATAGATCACAAAACCACGGAGACCTGGCAGTGACGTTTTAAGGCATGGGCAAAGAGGACTCTGGCCGGGGGCCCCAGCCTTTCAGAGGCCCCCTGATAGACCCAGCTGTGTACTGCAGAGTCTCTAGCCTTGATGACCTTGAAGAATGCTTGAACAGATAGTATTCAATATTATACCGTTTTCCTTTTTTAAATTTTTTTGTAGGGGTGATGTGTGAGTTCATTAAAGACATTTTTCAGATAAACGCCGCGTTTGTGTTTCATGCAACATTCATTGAAAAAGTTTATTTTACATCAAAACAGGACCTTACATATGACAAATGCAGAGTTTCACAGATGTTATTTGCCCTAATATTAATGAGCTGCTGCTGTTTTACAATATTGAAAACACTCATTACTATTCTTGAATATTAGATGCAAACAAATTTAGGGGCGTATTTATGAGCCCCTGCGTCACTTCTGTGCCGCCGTGGCGTCACTTTTTGTGACGTAGTGGCGGCATAAAAAATGCGCCATGTTGCGCCCTATTTACCAAGTGACGCATCTAAGCAGATTATACCTGTGTCACGTATAATGTATGCAGGGTGGGCGTTCACCCGCATCCAAGCCTCCGAGAAGTGGCGCAGTGTAATGTATCAGATTTCACTGCGCCACTTCTAGGACGCTACTGCGTCAATATCTTACGCCTGCCACACAGCAGGTGTAGGACTGACGCAGGACCTTTCCCGTGGGGATAACCCCATGTGAGAGGACACATTGCTGGAGTTGCATCTGTTTTCAGACACACCCCAGCAATGTGTCAGTTTTGTGCCGACAGATATGTCAGTAATACTGACGTATCTGTCACTCCTTGCGACATGATGCGTCATACAGTAAATATGACGCATCCATCATGTCGCAAGGAGGGCGCAATGAAAAGTGACGCATCGCTCTTTTCACACAGCGATGCGTCACTTCTCATAAATAAGGCCCAACGAGTTTGGACGAGTGAGACTGGAGACCATGAGTGACCATGGCCAATGAGGGCGTGAAAGAGCTGAAATTTGATCATAAATACATAACCGGTTCCAAACAGGGGCCCAAAAATATGTTTGGCCCAGGGCCCTTAAAATCCTTTAGATGTCCCTGAGAACTGGTAGTTAAAGCCTTAGGGCCTAATTACGAGTTATGTAGAACAAGGCGGGGTATTTAACTCTCTTCCGTTATCATTGGTTCAGGTATTTATCAGGTGTGAAAATCCCTCCTATTCCGAGCTCTTAACTTGAAAATGAGGCATGATGTGCAGAATCTGTATTTAATTCATTGAATCTTGCACGTTTTGCCTTTCTTACATGGAGTTTCTCCCTGATCATTTTCTATGGCATTATAATTTCATTGCACTAAACGAACCACTGATGTAAAAATAAAGTTTAATGAAGTTGGGACAAACTTGTATCAAAAATTGTGTTTCGTGATTTTTTAGCATATGTGATCCCGTCCCATTGGGTTTTGCAGAGGCATTTTCTCCTAGATACCTTGTTCTAAAACAGTCACAGAAGCTTGGACTTCTGTATTGTCCATGTGCTGTCTTTATGAACTAACCATATGAAATGATTAACATCAAAAGGACACTGTCAGGTATGGACATTGCTTTCCTTGCATTACATAATACTTGCCTGGCATTAAAAGCAAGTGAGGTGGGATTATAGAAGCAAATTCCTTCCAGTCTATTTGTGAATAAAAGTAACCTTGTAGCTCCTGAAGCAGCCTGTCGCTGGTCCTACCCACACACTTGCCCAACAATGGATAGGGTCTATCGCTATCTATGCCCCACCCCTTATCCTTTCACAGTAAACTGCTTTTAATATGACATGCATACAACTACCGGAAATTTGCTCCTGGTTTATATTTTTGAGTAAAAATGCTAACAGCATATATTATAAATCTGTACGCAAGAAAGGAATCTGACAAACATGCTCCTCTTTTATTACACACTCTCTTAAAACTACACAATCTCTCAAACATGCATAATCTGTGTCCTGTAAATAAAATCCAATGTGCACATATCCACACACACATTAACCTTCTTGCACACACACAGAATCTTCTGTACAGATAAATAATCCATCTCAGAGCTATAAGTATCACAGTTTATTTTGAAATCACTCCAATATGTCACACTTTAAGAGATAGATTTGCCATTCTTTCATAAACACAGCAGAACTTGCTGTGCAGTGTTGCTTAAATGGGAGAGGGCAGAAATGCTCCATATGTACAAAGACATTGAGCACTTATGCTCTCTACTTGTTATTTTGTGTTGACTAGCCCCAATGGAGGCTCCTTTGCACCATGGTGGAAGGGTGTCTGCTTTATAGGCAGGACACTTTCCTGTACAAACACAATCCTTAACAGCATGTTCCTCTTTCTATGTGAAAAGAAGGAAAAACGAGAATGAATAAATATATTTCTCCTCATTATGCCTCACTGGGAATGGCGTAGCATTTTGATTCAGTCCCAGGTTTACAAATCTTTGTAAATCTGCGAATGCACCAAAATCCATTGGTGGATGCATGGAAACACCCATGCTCCACCAATGAAATGCCTTCCTAACGCAAGGTAATGCAAGTCAGCGCTTTGTGCTGCCTTGCCTTACTTTGTATATACTAAATCACGCAAAGTCACACAAAGTGGCTTTGCATGGCTCAGTAAATAACAAGAATACATTTAGGTGGGAGCTGCACCACAAAAGGGCTGCAACCTTAGCATAAAATGTTAGTAAATGTACCCATACCTTTTTATGAAGAAACACTAAATCTCTCTTTTGAGAACACAATATATTCTCATCAATGTTAACTACATTGCTGGTTCATAATACAAAAGGTAGAGAAGACTCTCCAAAATATACATTTTATGGACAGAGTTACTCACATCACCCCTCACCCTAGGAAACTTCACTGGCTACCAGTCACAGGGAGATGCCAGCTCAAGCTGCTCACCCACGCCTACAAAGCACTACACAAAGAAGGACTGGCACACCTCAACACTCAAATGAACTTCCACCCACCTACAATGAAACTCTGCCCCGTATCCCTCTTCCTGGAAGCCACACATCACATCTGCCAGACCACCAGTGGAGACCGCTCCTTTTCCTACCTTGCAGATAAGATCTGGAACAATCTCCCCCTGTAGCTCAGAGCATCACCATCGTTCGAGCAGTTCAGAAAGGACCTCAATACTTCGATGTTCAACCAATAGGAGAACTGACCAATCATTCTCCCAGTACCTCGGGACCCTCACAGGTGATGCATCCGCGCTATACAAATCCGGTTGATTAATTGATTGAACCAGCATTCACAACATCCAATCATGTGTAGTTAGAACATTTTGCAGAAATGATCCTGCGAGAGAAATGCCCCCCAAAATAATATAGTTTTTTTAAAGATTTTTTATTTAATATGAGCTGTAGCATTAAAGAGAATATTGACTGAAGTTTATTGCGGGTACACACGTGCCACAACATAATGCAAATTTACCATTCATAGAATACTGGAACCTCCTGAGCCTCAGCCGGGAGTAGTCTTTAGCGCTCGTTTTTCACCTTTTTTAAACTTGTCTAGAATTGATTTTAAAACACTCACCTAGCTTGCAGGCACCCGATTTCATTGGTGCAGGCACCCCCACAACAGCGGAATTAGCGCTGAAGAGGGAGAATCGCTGACTAACTTCTGCCGCCATCACCCATGCCCAGCCACGGGACACGCCCACTTTGAGGCCTCGCCCATCGCAACAACTACAAATAGCGCGCTGAATACAAGCGTTGCACATAATACTGGAACCTCCTGAGGCTCAGCCGGGAGTAGTCTTTAGCGCTCGTTTTTCACCTTTTTTAAACTTGTCTAGAATTGATTTTAAAACACTCACCTAGCTTGCAGGCACCCGATTTCATTGGTGCAGGCACCCCCACAACAGCGTAATTAGCTCTGAAGAGGGAGAATCGCTGACTAACTTCTGCCGCCATCACCCACGCCCAGCCACGAGACACGCCCACTTTGAGGCCACGCCCACCGCACCCCTCCTTTGCCCTATAAACATGTGTATCTACCGGAAGCGCAGCGGACGAGCGCAGCGGGCGCGACGATTGCGCGCCGAAGGCGCGCTTAAGGCAAGCTCGTCTGCGCTCGTCCGCGCCGAGTCCGGGTCCAGGGCCACACGCCCTACACCTCAGTTACAAGAGCCCAGGTATTACAGTGCTGAAACCCTCCACAGTCTCACGCCCTCTGCTACGAACTGCCTACTGCATCGCTATCATGTTGAAAGCATTCCACAAACCTGTCCACAATGTAAATCATCCCTCAAACCTAAGTTGGCCATAGAACCGACACACGACTACCGTATGTTTATGCTAAATTGCATATCCCTGCCGAAACACAGAGCGAAAATTGCCCTACTTTTAGAAGAACGAATGCCGGACATAGTATTCCTGACGGAGACATGGCTCACCACAGACTCCGACCCTGCCCTAGTAACCGCCCTACCTCCAGGCTTCCAAATCACTCGGCAGGCCCGACCTGAGGGGAGAGGAGGAGGTCTAGCAATCATTTATAAAGAACAGTTTCATTGCCGAGTTACTTCTGAAACCATTCCTGATTGTGAGAGCCTTGCCTTCAGTCTCGAACTTTCCCCCAATAACTGCTTCTCAGGAACACTTATCTATCGTCCCCCAGACCCCCTAAGCAATTCCACAATCTTCTCCCTTCGATTGTGGCGGAATGCGTTAGTACCACTTCTAATTTCACTCTGTTAGGTGATCTCAACCTTCATTTTGATTCTACACTGGACCATACAGTCACTACGCTCGTGGATGACTTAGCTGCTCTACAATTAACCCAACATGTCAAAACCCCAACTCACGTTAAGGGCCACCTGTTGGACCCAGTGTTCAGCAACTGTGTTGACCTGGTAGCCGGACTACCAATTCCGCTCCCATGGACGGACCACTTACTGGTCCCCTTCACCTGGACCACACTGAAGCCCCCACCAACTGGACCCACTACAAGATTCACCAGAGCCTGGTCTCGCCTTTCAGTAGACGAATGGTCCATCAAGCTCGCCAGCAACCAACCCCTCCATAATGAGGACCCTGGTCTAGCCAACCATGCTTACGAAGACTGGATCACACAAACTCTTGAAGACACCCTCCCTAAAAGTAAAATCACGCTGAAACGCTCCCACAAAACTGCCCCCTGGTACACGGAAGCTCTCAGGGAAAAGAAACGCCACTGCCGGAAAACCGAAAGACGATGGCGTTTAGACTATTCTCTAGGAAATAAAAGCCGCTACCGAGAGTCAATCAATGATTACAAAGCAGAAGTCAAAGCTGCTCAGGCTATATACTTCTCAAACAGAATTATCCTAGCAAAATCAAAACCAAAAGAAATCTTTCAAATTGTGAAAAAACTTACCAAACCCCCACCTAGCCTGCACGAAACAAAATCCACAACTCATTGCAATAACGTAGCTGAGTTTTTCCACCAAAAAGTTAGCAAAATCTACTCATCCTTCCCCCTCATACTTACCACCCCTCCAGTCCAGACCAATACTATCATGGCAACCCCCCCCTTCAGCCTTCACCTACTCTGGACCACTTCCCCCTTCTGGATCTTGCAACCCTTGAGTCCGTGGCTCGGAAAGTATAATCCGGTTCCCCTGACGATCCAGCCCCGCCAGACATCATAATGTCAGCATCCCAGATCACGCTGCCAACCATTAGGGATGTTCTGAATGTATCTATCACCTCCGGCACTGTCCCTCCTGTCTGGAAACGGGCCATGGTCCGAGCATTGTTAAAAAAAAAACAAAAAAAACAATCTGGACCCCTTAGATTTCAGCAACTACCGGCCCATCTCCCTGCTCCCATGGGTGAGTAAAATCCTGGAAAGATACATTAATCTCCAACTGGTGAACTTCTTAGAAGACCACCAACTGTTAGACCCTACCCAAACGGGCTTCAGACCCAAACACGGAACCGAGTCCGCCCTCCTTATGGTCACTGAGGAATCCAGAAAAATCCTGGATCAAGGAGGATCAGTGGCAGTGATCCTCCTTGACCTCAGCGCGGCATTCGACACGGTCAGCCACGACACCCTGCTGTACCGCTTGTCTAGTGTCGGAATCAAGGACCAAGCCTGGCTTTGGTTCAAATCTTTCTTGGAGGACAGATCATTTCGAGTATTCGATGGTGAGTCTGTGTCCAATATTAGACCACTAAGGTGTGGAGTCCCTCAGGGATCCTCTTTAACTCCCGCACTTTTCAACATCTATATGAGGCCATTGGCTGAGGTCGTCCGTCCATTTGGGGTCAAGATTATTTCTTACGCGGACGACACCCAGCTGGTGGTCTCATTGGCGCAGGAGGCCAACACGCCAATGTCAGGCGGACTTTGAGAGTGCCTAGAGGAAGTAAAGAATTGGATGTCCTCATCATCCCTCAAACTAAATGGGGACAAAACGGAGCTGATGCTCCTGGGCCCCTCCAACCCCAGCCTCTTCAACTCCTTGTGGCCCCCCTGTCTAGGCACCCCTCCAGCACCCAAGGACAACATCAAGAGCCTTGGGGTGTGGCTGGACAGTACCCTCTCATTCAACACTCAGGCCACAAAACTTTCAGCCACCTGTTTTGGCCTCCTCAGGACGTTAAAGAAAATCCTCCCCCTTCTACCCATGGAAGCAAAGCAGGTAGCTATCCAGGGTCTAATACAGTCTCGCCTAGACTTTAACAACGTGCTCTACCTTGGCGCTCCAGATTACACTTTACACAGACTCCAGACAGTGCAGAACTGTGCGGCTCGCTCACTGCTCGAGCTTCCTCGCAGGCAATCAGTGAGAGCCGGTCTGATCAGCCTTCATTGGCTGCCAGTGCGCCAGAGAATCCTCTTCAAGGCCATGTGCATTGCCCATTAGGCCTTCTGGGACACAGGTCCTGTGATCACTCGTGACCTAGTCACCCATTACCAACCCAACAGAAACCTTCGCTCAAGCCAGACTCTTATGGCTAAGGCCCCTAGAATAAAAAAGACTAGGACTGGCGGCAGGACGTTCTCCTACAATGCCTCCAAGACCTGGAACACTCTTCCACTACATCTTAGAGCCAACCCCAACCTCTCTTCATTCCGCAAGCAGTTAAAGACTTTCCTATTTAACTCTCCCTACTAATTCTCTGCTAATTGCTCTACGAGGTCTCCTCTGTTATTTTTTCTAGCGCTTGGACACCCCTGGGCAGCAATTCGCGCTCTATAAATTTACCTTCAATTCAATTCAATTCAATAGAAGCACCCAAGTGCAAAATTGCCCTCCGCCAAGCAAACACCTGCACAAACTTTAGTAAATATACTCCCTAAATATAGGATTTGCTGTGGAATTTCAATATAGATTTTTAGGTCTCGCCTAGCTATTGCGTAGCAATCGCAATGCGAGACTCTAGTAAGAGGGGCTCCCAAAAGTGCTCCCAAAAGTGGATTGCATGGCGAGCACGCGCACAATCACGTGCATCGTGCCACCATGCAATCCGGGAAGCGCTTCAGCCCACTGGCGCCCTCGGCATCAAACTTCAAAGGGTCCGCTCCCCCGCCTGGAATGCGCTCTCCCGCCCCCGCCAAGCGCGCGCGCCCTGCTCCGCCGCGTCACAAATTTGCTTTCACTTTTTCTTATATTCCTGTTTACTTCCACTTCCGGCTTCTGCATCCATCATTGTGCAAACCAGTTGTAGCAAGGAGAGGGGCAATAAAATAGAAATGCAAGTGTAGCTGCTACTACTCCTGGCTACTCCTATCGATGCCCACACCTTATTAAAACGGCTACTCTTATGACGTAATTCATTAACACTGGAATGACTTCTATTTCTGTGGTTTTATTTATGTTTTTTTTGTACACGGTGATATATAGGCACTTATTTTGATTTATATGCACGTTGCTGGTCAGGAACAGAGGTGTTGTTTGACTACAAAGAACCACATTTGTGACTCTGCAGTGGTGGCTCGGAGCCATATGCTTTGCAGACCACATTGTGTTTCGGATTGCCACATATTTAATTGCAGTGTCTGGAATCACCTTGGCTGTCCACACCCTCTCGACGTGTGACTAAAATGCACTTCAGCCTGCTGAACTGTACCCGCCATTGTGCCTAGACAACCATTATTCATTCTCACGTGAGGAAAGTGAAACTTTAAACTCATTTTGAAAAAATGGCGCAAGGGTTCACTCATGTTGTCTGTGTACAAAAAAAGGGTGTAGACACGATATTTGGATGTTTCATTATTATATTTTATTGAAGGCATTAATACTAAAAAAAAGTAACATAAAAACATCAATCCGTGGAAATGCCACAAACATAATACAACTGTTCACAAGCTAGAAGGCACATAAAAAGAGACAGCGTGAACCCCAAATCGTTTGATAACGAATATCCTTGTTTCGAAACGCAGCGATTACCTGAAGGGTTTTGAGAGGGAGCTTTTATTTTAAGGGAACGTAGGGAATGATATACGCATGCTCCTAACCATTTTCTCCCCAAAAGGAAAGGAATAAAGCCTTTTTAGTTCTCGCCTAGCTATTGCGTAGCAACTGCAATGCGAGACTCTAGTAAGATGGGCTCCCAAAAGTGCTCCCAAAAGTGGATTGCATGGCGAGCATGCGCACAATCATGTGCATCGTGCTGCCATGCATTCCAGGAAGCGCTTCAGCCCACTGGCGCCCTCGGCATCAAACTTCAAAGGGTCCGCTCCCCCGTCTGGAATGCGCTCCCCCGCCCCCGCCAAGTGCACGCGCCACGTTACGCCGCATCACAAATTTGCTTTCACTTTTTCTTTATTTGCGTATCCATCCTTCTCATTCGTCCTTACATTATCCCTCTCGAGCCTCTTTCGCTTTCCTGATTTCACACCTCCCCCTCCTTTCATTTCCGTTCACTCTTTCTTCCGTGCCTTCTCTTGCCGACTCTTCTCCTCCGTCGCCTTCCGCTTCTTTTTCTTCCTCTCTTTCTCCATATCATTAGCTAAACTCATTCCCGCGTTCTGTGTCGCAATCCATCTATCCGCCCCATCCCTTTATCTCCCGTCCATCGTACTGTAAATACGTCCATACCTGTACAACATCACGAGCTGCACGATGAAAAGAATCCCCCAAAGTTTTTTTTTATTAAAGTGCATCACATTTAATGTTTAGACCATGAGCAAAGTGTTTTCTCGTGTGTTTCTCAACAGACTCTAAAAACAGGTGGTGGGAGGCGAGGTACACTGCCTTAATAAAATGCATTCGAAACACATGGACATGAGCTGTTACAGTGGCACCGACCCATGCACCTGCAATGGACCCGTCTCCTAATTTACATAACGCACACAGGGTTCAAATCTTTCTCTTGGCGCCCCAGCCATAATTGTTAAAGGTAGCACAACACTAACAGGTCTTCAATATTCCTTATTCACAAACTGGACAGATCTCATTAAAGTTAGACACAGCCTGATCTCCAACTGAACCCGGGGCAACAGAAAGTAGTCAGAGCATCAACCAATGCGTAATATTCAAGCTGCACACCCCCTTTGCAGCAACACACGCTTCATTTGTAACTAATTGCAGATCTCAAAAACGCACGAGCTCCACAGAACTAAGCGACCGAAAGGATGAAACGCAACACAGCCACAAAGTAAAACAAACAAGCATTTGCAATGCTATAGGTCTCGCATTTATATGAGTTTGAGCTATTGGCATTGTAAATGACAATGCTTTTTATTTAAGTTTGTTTTTTTTAAAACATAAATAAAAGGCACTGTCATTTACAATGCTAATAGCTCAAACTCTCGCAAATGCGAGACCTATTGCATTGCAAATGCTTGTTTCTTTAAAACTTTCCGATCAGTGTGCAAAGGAAGTAAGCCACCTTATAAGCCACCTTATAACCCCTAGCTAAAAAAAGTGAATGCAAAGCACACAGATATTTTCGGTGGTGCCTTACTTCTAGGACCGGTAAACCAAGCATTGAGACTTTCTCAATCTGAAACAAAGGAAATAGTAGCTGGACACAGAAGACATAGTTCACATAACACTGTAAACCACTTGGACTGATTTGCAATAGGTCTGATTGAAAATAGACCACGGTATATTTAATAGAACATTGAATAAATTGGGAAAGTAGAGGGATCATTTGCCTATCAGTGTGATCTATTTTCATACTTCTGTAAAGAATAATTTCAAGGGTACTAAGGAGGTTACCGGAATAGAAAATAAAGGAGAAGTCTAGGAACACGGGGTTAAATGTACAGTAATTGTGCGTGCAAAACAAAATGGTAAATTGTGTACCAAATTTTTCCAATCATTATTATATTTTGGAAACTTAAGGCCCGATTTATATGTCAATGGAAGGCCGATTGTTCTGCCAGGGGGACGGAGTATATTACTTCTCCGTCCGACTGGTGGAGGCACCACAAGCTGAATTTATAAATGACTACCAAGCCGGTAGCGATTTATAATGCATTGGCAGAAACTGCTGTCACGGCTGTTCCTGTCAATGCTCTTTACTGTTTGGTGCAGGGCTCCATCAAAATGACTAAGCCCTGAACCAAATAGTTATGTTTTTTATTTAAAAAAAGAAAATCCTGAAACAGGACTTTGTTTGTGAAAATAAAAATAAAAAAACATTCTCACGATGGGAGTCATCTCCCATGGTGAGGGGGTATTATTATATTTTTACTTGTCCCTCATCACCAGGGTTTGCATGGCTTTGATGGACAGTCAAAAAATGACTATATGTCTAACCATCCTAATTGTGTGGCCAGACATATTGCTGTTTCTCAGACAACCAGGACTCCATCAGCCCATTAGAGATGCTGGGCGATGACAGAGTAGCAACCACTGAAGCCATAACTATGGTATGCCCACATCTAAATTGGGCAGGCAGACTATTCTCTTAGCAGTAAGCATACTCCATCATTGTCACAAAAGAGTATGCTTAATGCCAAGATTTAAATAGGGCCCTAAGCTACCTAATAAGAAGTCACTTCACAAAATAACAAATTGCAAGGGGTATCAGGATTACCTGTTGTTAGAACTGACATACTTTGTGTGCTATTCCCCCAAAAATGTTGCCTTCACCCCTCCTGTTTTGCTAAACATGTTTTTATTGGCTCTAGGACTCTGTGCACTTTGCCACTACTAACCATTGCAAAAGTGCTTGTACTCTCCCCTTCAAACATGGAAAACAATTGACTTGCATCTAATAGGCACATTTGGTTTACTTGTAAGTCTGTAATATATGGTACTGCATGTACCCAGGTCCTGTAAAGTAATGCTACTAATAGGTCTACAGCACTCATTGTGCCACCCACTAAAGTAGCACTTAGTTTAAACATATCTCAGGACAATGGGTATAGTGGAATTATAAACTCTAATTTTGACTTGGCTAAATAAACCTTTTGCCAGGGTCTATCACTTCCTTTTTAGGTCTCGCCTAGTGTGTAGTGTGGAAGCTTTGTGGAAGCTCCACCCACTCTCTGCCCATTGGCTTTTGTCTTAAATGCTGCCTTCCGATTGGTTTGAGGCTTGTTAGTCCCTCCTCATTCATCATTTGTATCCTTCCACAGCTATTGGCCCCTTTACTCCTAGCACTATTTTCTTTTAGGCCTCGTCTAGCACTGCAGCGCGCATGTGCTGCCATCACTTTGCAAAGCATGCATTATATACTGTGGTGTGGAAGCTTCGTGGAATCTCCTCCCACTCTCTGCCCATTGGCTTTTGTCTTAAATTCTGCCTCCCGATTGGTTTGAGGCTTGTTAGTCCCTCCTCATTCTTCATTTGTATCTTTCCATGTCTATTGGCCCCTTTACTCCTAACACTATTTTCTTCCCTGTCTCCCCACCCCATCACCCCCTCCCTGAGTCTGTGACTTTTCAACCTCCCCTGCCCCCCCCCACTCTCGTTCGTGTTTTCTTGCCTGCCGGCACTTCCGTTTTCATCTTTATTATTGCCATCTTGAAATCTGCGCGTTCAAGATGCGTGCTGTACAAAAACTTCTCTTGTTTAATGAAGCTAGATTTTAATGTTACAAATTCAAGGTATGCATGGCAACTGACGCCTCTTAGTTCACAAATGGCATTGTTGTCGGGCAGGAGGAGCGGCAGTGTTTTAACTCATGCTTAAAACAAGCACTTTTAAGAACTTCCTCTCAATTCAGTGCTATAATCTTGTGTACTGAGGTGACGCGCTAAAGAAATGCACTTTTTTGAATTCTGAAGAGACATTATCGCACATTTACATCATGTTTACTGTATGATTAACATGCCAATCATTTTCACGTCTCGCCCACTGGCTCGTATACGCTTGGCTCTTCTCCGGCTGGCTCTACCTGCTAATTAATATATTGGCTTGCGCACCTCTAACAAAGAGAGATGAATGGATACATGACAGTGAGCCTGGGAGATGGTAGAAAAATAGACTGGCGCAGACAAACAGACAAAGTCAGTCTCCATTGCCTCACGTCAGAATCATCACTTTCAATAACCTGGAAATCTGCCGGCAACTCCTGCATGCCCCAACCTCATCCCTCTCACCTATTCTTAGCAGAAGTGGCAGATTCTGAGCTGTGCCCTGCTGGTGCAGAGGAGCACAGCAGAGTCTGTAGAAGCGCTAGGATCCCTAGCCTCTCCGGGTGGGCACCTAAACCTTCCGGGTGCCTTCACACTCAGGATAAATGAATACATTTTTTTCCTGTGCTTTAGTCGCCCCTCTGTGAGCACTGTCTGGTAGATGAACCTCTGTGTTAATAAACACATTCAAAGAGGTGGTTTGGTACAAACAAACAACAGCCACAATACCGTACGTTTTGAACGTGTAGTTAAATAACTGCTCATCAAGTACATCATTGGCTGATCATTCCATGGCACTACCAAAACTACATTTGGACACATTTGCTCAACTGTAAAAGACTCCCTTCTATGGGTCATTTAACAACTCGGGCTTTGGGGTTAGGTAACCTACTTTGGATGCTGTGTAAAAGAGTAAATACAAAAGTTAATGTAATGAAACTAAGCAACCAGTACTGTCTAAAACACTGTGAAAACTGACACGCATTCTGGCATTTTGTTTAGTTAATGTCTATTACCTCACAGATTCGAGTAAAGTACTCTTAATATCTTAATGAAATCTGCACTCTTTTAACTAATAGCACCGGGCGACCTTTGACAACTAGGCAATGAATACATTTTCATGTACCCCCGGAGCCCCCCTGCCCCCACCCCATTGGCAAACTTCATTGCCTCCCAGTGTTTTGGCAATAACCAAGACGCAGGATAGTGAGTCAAATAGTCCAAAAAATGAAAGAGAAGCCAATTGCGTTGTTTAGTCTGTAAGCACTACTTTTATTAATGAGTTTCACATTATTAAAGCACCACAGTGTGCATGTGTGGCGACACTTCACCCATGAGGTATGGGCCAAGCAATTGTCGACACAATCCACACTGCGTCTTTTTCAATATATTTATTACGAAGTGCAGAACCTTTTCAAGGGATTTTGCACACTACATACATTCACTCCAAAAATAAAACGTGTAGGTAAAAAAGAAATTGCCATTTACAACGTCAATAGCTCTAACTCACAAATGCAAGACCTATTTGCATTGCAAATGCTTGTTAATACTTGTAAGTCACACTTAAGGAAGGCTCAAAGGGCTGTTGCATGGGATTTAAAAAGTAGGGCATCTTGGTTTAAGTTTTACTTATTCGAGTAGTGAAAAACTCGTAGTGTCGTTTTTCACTATTGTAAGGCATATCTATCCCATTGGCTAACACTGGG
Source organism: Triturus cristatus (assembly GCF_964204655.1). Classification (NCBI taxonomy): domain Eukaryota; kingdom Metazoa; phylum Chordata; class Amphibia; order Caudata; family Salamandridae; genus Triturus; species Triturus cristatus. Next base: position 254,568,704 of record NC_140593.1, on the reverse strand, counting down.
ACACCTTATTACTTATAATAAGTACTAACTTTGTATTGGGAGTGATAGAGATATGCTGCTTAGACTCAAATTAATTATAGTTTAAAATCTTCATTAATGGTAAAGTCAGATTTTATGTCACCATTCTGAAAATGCCACTTTAAAAAGCATGAATTTTCCTGTCCAAACCATACATGCCTTCTTCCAGGGTCCTGGGTCACAAGACTATGAATGGCTGACACTTCAAAGGGCTTTGTCTACAGCTCACACAAAGAAACCAAACACTGGCCTTTTATCACCCTAGACAGTTTGGAGCTTTGACAAGGGAAGGGAAAAACTTTCAAGAATCACATGGGGGGGGGGAGGGGGATAGGACAGGGAGAGCCCTGCCACAAAAAGGCTAGCGCCAGGTATAAATATTGCTCCACCCACAACAACTGTTCAGATCGCTTCTGGACCTGTGGGTGAAGAAGGATTGCACTGATGCCCTGAAAGGGCTGCCCTGCTGCCCTTCTGCCTGAGTGAGGAACATTGGACCTGCTCCTTGAGCCTAGGAACACCAGAGTGACTCCAAGGGCTATTGGTTGGCCTCCTGTGTGAGCTTTGAGACACAACAGGGGTTTCAGAGGCCTTGAACCCTCCTGCTGGCCCCTAATAGGATGAGTTCTAACCCCTCAAGTGGTACCTATCAGGTCCTGGAACATAGGAAGTGGTGTTGGTGGTACTGCTCCCTTCCAACCCTAAAAGGTGGGACATTTTTCAAGAAAATCGGCCTGGAGAACCGACAGAAGTCCGTGACCTTCCTGCAAGCCTATCCACCCTAGGTGCTTCGTCGGTCAGCCGGAAATTCACAGCATCTCCCAATACATTATTCGGCTCAGCAGAGTATCATTTTCAGCAGGACCTCTCAAAGATGATATCCAGCCTCGTGGAGCCTTCTTTGGCTACAGCCTGCAGCCTTGTTCAGCTATAAGACTCTGACTTCCAAAAATCATTCATCTAAGTCCAAAGGTAGAAAACTTCATTGCACCTTTCTCCGGGGATTCCCCGACAACAGGTACCTCTCTTTGGACACAGCCTATTGCTTTGCACTGCTGAAGACTCTACTTTCTCCAAGAACTTTTCTGATAATTCTTCTAAATCCGAAGGTAAGCCAAGACTGGGTCCAATCTACCCCCTGTATCTGACGTGCACTCCATCGTGGTGCACCTTAACTTTTGGCTTTGGCCTGGTCTTGCATGATACCGATGCTTGGCACTTCGACCTTCTAGGTGCTAGATTTCACTAAACACTTTAAAAATTCATAACTCACTTTCAACTAATTAAATTTTGGTTGTTTTGGTGTCATTTTATATATTAAAATGTACTCTTTTTCCTCAATTGGTTTGGTATTGTTCTTGTGTTGTGTTTTCACTTTATCACTCTTTGACTATTGCATAAATATTTTACACTTTAACTTTAGGTTGAGTCTGACTGCTTTTATACCACGCTACCAGTTTGTGGTTTATCCTGACAAGGATTGTGATTGTTGTCTGAGAGGGGTATCCACCTCCCTCAACCAAAAATCTAATTTCCTACATCTGCCTATATTCATTAGACAAGTCACAATTTGTGCCCCCTCTGATTGAGTACAATCACATGGATGGTGTCCTGGAACAGACCACCATCCCTGTGATTAAATTCCAAATCAGATTTGTTTCTTTTTTTTTTTTAGCAGCCTGAGCTCCTTAAAGGAATCATGGTTGCTTTAAAAAAAGATTATTTCCATTTTGGATAACTTCAGTACCTATTCCCCTGGAGATGGCACACCTATTCTCAAACGGGAACCTTTCCCCCTTGCGTATTATTTACCACCCTAGGTTTAGGGAAAGGAACTAATGAATAGTTTGTGGCCCGATATACCTTTGATACAGATTTGCATTTCAGAAGAAACACCCAAAACGCACCCCTTCCAAATTGCAAATCGAAAATCATTTCTAAGTGATTTTGCGGGTGTAAACCAAGTAATGTAGCAATCTGTATGGTTTGCAATTACTAAATCATGTAGAATATCTGCCCTTTAGGGAGACTCTGGAGCAGATGTCATAGACAGTCTTTCACTGAGTACAAAATAAGGGAAGGAACAAAAAAGAGAAAACTAAATGCTTACAAGATTGGAAGTGAGGCAAAGGACAAAGCCTACGGACTGTCACAGTGAAGATTCTCATGAGACTGCATGAAGAGAAGAAATGAGAGAATAGCAGGCTGAAAAGACACCCAAATAAGTATTTTTCTACCAACTTTAAAGAGGGTCATGAATGAAAAATAAACCACAAGCTAAAGAAATGAAATTGTGAATTGAGTAGAACTTTTAGGGGTGACACACCAGAATTCCTTGAAAAAAGCAACACATTTGGTTTCCTCTGCTGAGTTCCCATTGTATCTTAACAGAACTTAGCCAATCTGCACAAATAATTATATCAGCAGAAAGCACTGCACATGGAATATGTGTATTAATTCAGTAATGTTGAAGCTGGGGCTTAGACCACACATCTCTCAGCACATGGTAACTTATAAGGAAAGCAAGAAGCTTTTTAGGAAAGGCATGCAGAACATATCAAATTTAGGGGCCGATTACGATGGCATTGCAGCTGCAAAAGGGACCGCCCGCCATAGGTGCGGCGGTCCCGCCATACGAATTGTCATGCGCCCGCCACACTGGCGGGCGCATCCTGTATATTTTACATTGCGGCGGGTGGTGCTTTAAGCAGCACCCTCCGCACTGTAAAATATACATGTCATGCTTTTACATGCACAACGTGACAGGCAACGCGTGGTGCCTGCCACATTGTACATGCAAATGCAGGGGGTACCATAGGTACACCCCATGTGTATCCCCCAACCCCCCAAAACCCTGGGGGCCCGCAACGGGCCCCCAACAGCAGGAACCTCCAGCCTTTCCATGGAAAGGCTGCTCTCAGCCTGCATCGTAATATGGATGGCGGTGTCTTCCAGACACCGCCACCATATGAAAGTTGATTTCCGCCGGTCGACAAGTCGACCGGCGGAAAAGCGGCAGACTGTCTTTCCGTCCGCCGCGGACCCCCCAGCCATCATACTATGGCGGGGGGTCTTGATGTCTGGATGGCGGGCGGATCGCACCCACCGGGCCGGCGGTGACCGCCATTGTAATCGGCCACTTATTTCTAGAAACAACCATCTCTTGGGTGGTATTTCCTCAGATTTTTTACTTCTTTTTCTGATACCGGATTTGCTGACCATCAGAATTCACAAACTTTACTCCTGCTAATCAGTGGTAAAGTGCTTGTGTTCTACTCTCTCAACATGCTAGAATTGGCATTCCCATAATAGGCACATTTAAATTACTTGTAAGCCCCTATGATATTGTACAACATGTACACAGGGCTTATAAATTAAATGCTACTAGTGGGCTACAGCACTCATTGTGCCACCCACTAAAGTAGCACTTTAAAACACATCTCCAGGCCTTCCATTGCAGCCTGGGTGTGCATTTGTAAACTGCCATTCCGACCTGGCAAGGTAATTGCTATGGCAGTCTGAAACCTTCCTTTTCTATATTCGCAAGTCACCCCTAAGGAAATGCCTAAATGCCCCCAGGGCAGGTTACAGGGTTTGTGAAAAGCAGGACATGTATATTTATTTGTTTCCATTGCCTTACTGTGAAAAACCTCTAAAGTCGTTGTCACTGTGGCAATGCCGGCTCTTCCATAGGAAAAGAGTGGGTTACATTATAACAAATTGATAATACTTAATTTCAATTTGGGAGCAATTGAAAAAATTGGTCCAGGATTAATTTTAATAATACTTAAAATGCCAACGTAATGGTCAAGTTGGATTCATATTTCTATTTTAGAACTTTGTCAGTTTCCTACCCAAGTCAAAAGGGGCCTTACTGCCAGTGTCCAGTGTTACCTGACTTCTGATGGTTCCCCGTGGTATGACACATTCTTTCAATTATTTTTCAAATCAAAAACTAAAGAAAAACATTGCACAGTTAAATGTTCATTGAGGCTCCACAAGTAAGTGCCGAATGGCGTTTCAATAATCAAATGTCATGCAAGTTCAACAGAGGTTGCTGAAAAGTTAACTTGATATTTAGATTGTTGAAACAACAGAGCACAAACCTTTTGTCAGAAGGACTCAGCATCAAAAAGAAAAACAAGCACTAGCTAAGCCAATAAGATTGACGTGTGTACAGGGTATTGATTGAGCATGCACAGACTGTACACATATCAGACCTACATCGATCCTCCATGTCCCGGCCAATAGCTCCAGCTTTGGACATATATAAAGCAAAAGGTGTGAGCTCGGCACTTTATGGTGCCGAACTATGGGGCCTAACTAACATTGACGAGCTTGCCAAGTCTGAATCTAGCTTTTATAAAGAACTGTTGGCACTTCCGCAGAGCACCCCTCTAGTTCCGTTACTAATGGACCTAGGGTGCCATTCAATGAAAGACCTGGCAAAAGTACGCCCCCTACTCCTATGGGCCCAGATTTGGCGGACCCCTGAGTTAGCTAAATAAGCGGAGGGTTTATCTGATATATTATCCATCCCTTCTTGGCATAAAATTAAATGGTTGAAAGATGTCAAAGCTCTACTTCTTGATCTCGGCCTTAGAGATGCATGGGATAATAAAACTTCTCCCCCAAAAGCAGAGCTCACTAAACTTTACTGGAGTTGGGTCATTGCAAAAAGAAATTCTAGCTCTCTTGGTGGCAGTAGAACTATTGAATTCCTCATGATTAAAGATGTAGTGTGCTACGAGCCTTACCTCGATATAATTCAAAAGCCGTATGACCGATCCCTCTATCTTAAGTTTAGGATTGGCACTCTCCCGGTTCGTGAGCTGACTGCACGCTGGAAACCACCCTCCCAGACATCACCATACTGCCCTTTTTGTGAGTCCATAATTGAATCAATTGCACATGTTTTATTCGCATGCCCGAAATATAAAATCCCAAGATCTTATTGGCTTAATCCCCTATGCAAAACTCTGGGAACACGTGACCACCGCACAGCCCTGCGCATTCTGAAATCAGATGCTCGACCTCTCCATGTCTGCGCTCTGTCGAAATTCTTGAGGTGGTCCTGGCTGTTAAGAACTAAAGCCCTTGTAGCCCTTAGTTAAGCTTAGTTAAGCTGGATGATTGATTCTCCCTTCTGTATATATTCCCCTTTTATATTGTCTTATTTATTATGTCTATATGTACTTTTTAAACTTTTCCTGCATATCTTGGGTTGCATGATTGTTACCGCATTTTTTACGGTTTGTGCTCACTTTGTATGTTACATTTGTATGTGCTTTTTAAGATATGTTTTATCGAAATAAAGCTTATTTCAATTCAAGACCTACTACTTTTAACAGTGTCTGTTTGCCTACAAATACTGTGAAGTGAGTACAGGCACAAACATCTAAAAAAAACAGATGTTACAGAAAAGGGATTCTTTCTTCTCTGTACCAATGATGTCATGGATACTTTTGTCAGCGCTCAGGGCACAGTGTTACCAGACCCCCGCTGACATGTTGTAAACATAGAACCATTTTGGAATAATAAAACAACAATAGGGTATGTAGAATACTATTCCAAGATAGCCATGCTTATAATAGGTCAGAGAGGCATATCAACATTGGGGATCGAGCACTAACAACAGCATGTAAAATGTGGACGCTACAGGAAATTAAACAACATTTTTCCCACAACATCTATTTTCCAGATGTCGTTATCTTTGTTAATGCCTGCTCCATAGTGCTACTGGCCCACTCATCAAATGATTTCAGTTGTATCATAGACCCCTCATGCATTCCAATGGAGGTGGTATTACACTACCAACAGCAAATAGAAATACCGTGATATTGTGACACTCCTTTGGGCTGAGACAGGATATAGCTGGCAGTGCCTCACATTAGTTGCTGAAGGCTGAAGAGCAAAAGAAACCGATCGCTGAAGTAGGCTGACCCCCACCTCCATAAAGCTTAATATAGTCATGTTTCTTAGCATACTTACTTAAAACCATTGTATAACAATTAAAACAATTAAAACAATTACAGGATAATGAAACAGATAGTAAACCCTTAAATATGTGTAGTATGCAGTAGTGCAGGTTGTGCGACATTAAAGGGATGACCCTCATTAATGACGTCCCCTGTGAGCATGATTATCCACCATTGCATAACAATAAAAACAATTAATAAGGACCTTACATAGTGGTAAAAATTGCATGGCCTTAACAACAGTCCATAGAAACCTTACAGGATAATGATACAGATTATAGAAACGTGTATGGTGCAGTAGTGCAGGTTTTGCAACATTAAAAGATGACCCTCATTGATGACACCACCTGGGAGCGGGATTGATCGGCCAAAGAATTTAAAAATAGGGATCATTCTCAGATTTGGTCCAATAAGCCATACGTGCATTGCCAATTCAATTTCTAAATTCAGTCAGGCAGCTGGCCCTCAGGATTTGCTCCCCACAAGCAGAGTGCAGGTGGGCCTACCCTGCTGCTAAAATCTCAGCTCCTATCAGTGTCAGAGTCAACAAAGTGACTGATCCAGCTCTAAGTTGACTAGGTCAACACCTCACAAGGTCACTTTCTGGCATCTTCTTCACCACCAGTATAAGTAATCACACCAGTCAGCAGTTCAGCCGCGTGTCCTCAGGGGCGAAACAGGCCTAAACGGCCTGTCTGCAGGTGTGAATCCTTCTTTAGTTAAAATAATCTTTTTGCAGCTGCTTCCATTACACTAGAAGTTTATGCAGGTGAAAAGCAGTTGCAGCAGTTCTTCCATGGTCATGCTGCATAAGCAGCAGGCTGTCTTTCTGGAGATTCTTTGCTAGTGTGGAAAGGGCAGATCGCACAATAACAGCCCCAAATGATATTTCAGGGTTTCAGCCACTGCTACACGCTAACAAGAGATGAGCGCTTAGTCGGTTTGAATAGCATTTTGTTACCACATACTGTATCTTCCGGCAGTAGTGTCACCCAAAGTTTGACATCGACTTGATGTCTGGTCTTTCTTTTAGATTTGGAGATTACATTCTCATACTCCGGTAAGATATTTTGAATACATAGAGCACGGGGTGCTTTCACTTTCGAGTTATCTTAGTGCCATGGCGTCTTTTTTTAGGAAATTCACGTGGAGTTGGTTTAGGACGCTATAGATGAACCATTCGTCACTCGAAATATCAGGCACATCACCATCCCTACATACGTATAGTGGAGTATGTGCACAAATACGGTGTGCCAATTACGTGCTTTTTTCCCTTCTTTTTACAGTTTTTTTTAGTGCGAACTCGACCGGAAGATATCTGAGCACTTGACATGAGCACCAGTTACGTTAAACACATTGATTCATGGTAGACACGGGGAGATGAAGTGATTTGACCAGAATCACAGGATGTTAAGCCGACGCCAAGACTTGAACCTAGTTCCCAACTCCAAAGTCGGCAGCTCTGGCCTCAGTCACTCCTTGAATATATAACGTGTTCCTTGTGTTTGTAATATGCTAATTGAATTCTAGTACACATTATAAACAAAACATGCAGTTATTCACATAGGGCCAGGCATATTTCAGTGGGGACGAGTTTATGATGATTTTAAAGTGTCTGTGGCTCAGCTTACGTTTCCTGCTCCTTGGCCACTTCGGACGCCAGTTCCACCAAAGGTATATGCACCGTTATCAAACCATAAACGCAAATGCTGAGCGTGACTGCCTGTCACTAGCATCAAAGTGGCCAGAAGCGTTTGAGGCGCTATAATGAAGAAATTAAGTACAATAATCCTACGTATTTTCAAGAGTTTGAGCTATTGGAATTGTAAATGACAATGCCTTTTATTTAGGTGTTAATTATCAAAACAGATAAATAAAACGCAGTCATTTGCAATGCCAATAGCTGAAACTCTCACAAATGCGAGACCTATTGCATTGCAAATGCTTGTTGTTAATGCGGCGGTGTCTTCCACCAGCAACAGGGACTTTATTGATTTCCACCCCAGCTTTTTAAATACAGCATGGCTGATTCCAAGAGCTGAGACAGCCCAGTATTGTGCAAGCATTCCTTGAGGTAGGTCGTGGCTGTTGATGAATCTCTCTGTTACAGCTCGCGCCATAGGTAATAATTGAGAGTATCTGAGGGAGCATTCCAGATTTTATTCCAGCATATTATGAAGGCTCCCTGCCTTGCCATGGTCTGCCTTTGTTGGCCGAACTCTAGCCTGATCTGTGCTGGCAAGGTGTAATTGGCAGGCTGAAGATGATTCGATAAGCTCCTACTATGGTGCTATACAAAATGCTGACATCCCTGCCACTCTGGAGTGTTGCTGCCATATCCTATTGTTGGTATACGTTTGGCTTGTATTACTCGGACTAGGGGAGATAATGTTGGTCCCATCAGTTTTGACTTGCGATTCTTTAATGTGACTGCCAATACCTGACCTCTACTCCTGATTGTCTCTCTCTGGAGAGCAAATTGACCTTCCTTGTCAATGATCACTCCTAGATATTTATATTCTGTTACTGATTGAAGATGGGTTTTTGCCCCAAGCCAAACCGATAGTTTCCTGTTACTTTCATCAATCGTCATGGTTCGTGTCTTCCTAAAATTGATGTTTAGGCCATTTGCCTCAGTGTATTCTTGTGTTGTAGTGAGAAAATGCTGTAAGCCAACCTGTGTGTGGCTGACCAAGGCTACATTGTACGCATAGAGGAAACTCAACAATAGGCCTCCTAGCCTTGGGGCGTGAGAATTGCAGGCATCAAGAGCATGCGTCAAGTCCAGCAAGAAGGGGTTAAACAGGGTCGGAGCCAAGACACACCCCTGCTTGAGCCTGTTGGTATATGTCTTGATAAGAATGATCCATCATCTAGCTTTACATGAACCTGTGTGTCTGTATGGAGGGTGATTAGCAGGTCCAACAGAATCTGAGGGATCCTCCAGCATGCCAATGCGCTCCAAAGTCTACCACGACTTGCATGGTCAAAGGCTGCTTTGAAGTCAATAAAGCAAAGATGTAATGGCAGTTTTAGTGCTTTTGCCTTATCAATTAGTAGTGACATAGCCAAAATATTTGTTATCGTGCTGGAGGACTTTGAAAACCATGTTTGATTGAGTGGTTTTATCGATCTCTCTGTGGCCCACATTGAGAGCCCCTCTAATAGTGTTCATGTGATGTATTTCGCCTCATTGTCTATAAGGGCAACTAAACAATATTTTTTGGGCAAGGACTTGTCACCACTTTTAAAAATCAGAGAGATTATTGAGCCCCTACAGTAGGGCGGAATTGCGCCACATTGCCTCATTTTGGTGCAGAACAAAGTGAAGAGTCGACAGGGCACACCTCTCTTTGAGCCATGCCTACAACCCACTGCCCTGGCATAGGTCAGTCACCCCTCTAGCTGGGTGCACTATACCAGTGGTGAGGGTACAGGTGCATGAGCCCTGTACCCCTACAGTGTCTAAGTCCATTCTTAGACATTGTAAGTGCAGTGCTGCCATTAAGAGTATATGGTGCTGGGAGTTTGTCATTACGAACTCCACAGCACCATAATGGCTACACTGAAAACTGAGAAGTTTGGTATCACACTCCTCAGCACATTAAACCCACACTGATGCCAGTGTGGGATTTTATGGAAAATGCACACAGAGGGCATCTTAGAGATGCCCCCTGAAAACTAACCTACCACGAGTGTCCAGGCTGAGTGGCTGCTTTCAGCTGCCACCACCAGACATATTTCTGGACCCCTGGGTAGAGAGCCTGCTGCTCTCTGGGGCCTGAAACAATGCACATCCTGGGACGAGGTGCCAACCCTCCTCCCCCAGGATGGATAGGTTTCACGAAGGGGAAGCTTCAAAGGCTTGCCCCCTTTGTGTGCTTCCCCAGGCAACTTGCTGCTCTCAGCAACTGGTCCCCACTGGTTCTGACCCCCACTTTGGGTGGGAGAACCAGCGGGAAAAACAAGTGAGGAGGAGAGGTGTGCCCGCATCTGGCAACTCCACCCCTCAGGTGGGGAGGCAAGCTGAAGCACAACTCTCAGTCCATGCCATCTTGAAGATGGGGGGAATCTGCCAACCAGGGACAGGCTCATGCCCCTCTCCCACATAATAATAGCATAATAGGGGGTATACCCACCCCAGGACGGTACCCATTGGTCCATGCCCTTTACCTACCTGTAACGCCCCTAAATCTAGTATTTATGGGCACCACTGAACCTTGCTTCCTCAGACAAGAAGAAACTACAAGAAGTAGAAGAAGAAGGACTAAACAGCCGTGCAGCAGCTAACAAGAGGAAGACGCCCACTGACTTGGCCCCAGCCCTACCGACCTGTCTCCACCTCGAACCTGCTCCTGGGTGTCCTGCAGCCAGCCCGGTGTGTCCTGCAGCCAGCAACCTCAAAAACTCCGGAAGACCTGCCTGCCTTCAACCTCAGAGACTTTGTCTCCCGTGAACACCGTATTTGTTCATCTGCAACCTTTGGCCTTTGCCCGAAACCGCAAATTCGCACTACTGTGCACCTGCCGTCCATGCCCAAGCTCGAGTGGGCAAACACCACGAGGAGGTCACCCTGGCGATCCTGACCCGAGATCCGGTGACCCCTGACCTGCCTCAAGCCTCCAGCCGATGCCTGCAGTCTAAATCCAGAAGGCCCCCCTAACCGCAACCTGGAGCTGGTAAGAAGATCCGACCCCAAAAGGCACCCTTGCACCCAATGCCCCACGGCCTTGTGTGCTCAAACAGATGGTGCATAACCAACCCCTAACTTCCCAACTTACCTCTTGAAGTGGTGGTCACACCCAAAAGACCTTCGTCCCCAAGTCTGCATTGTCTTTACAAACCAGAGATTCTTAATCGAAAACAACAGGGCATCCGACGTCAAAACAGCACCCTGCACCCAGCCGCCCTAGTGCTGCTGAGGGTGCACCTTTGGTGCTACTTTGTTTCCCCATTTGCCTTGAGCTCAAATCCAGGAGCTTTGCTCCCACAACCAAGTGGCTTGTTTGCCAGCGGCCACCAACCGGAGGCCCCCTATACCTCCTTCGGATAACATTGGGCCTCAGTACTCTGCACCCGGCCGCCCTAGTGCCGCTGAGGGTGTAATTAGAGTGCATCCTTAACCCTGGGGGACACCTGAGTCTACCCCCAGAACCTCAACTCCAACTACCAAATACTTACCTCAAAACCGATAACACTATTTTCCTCCATAGGATAACACTGACTGATTTTCTGCGAAAGGTTTCCAAGTGTGGACTTTGAGAAAGTAAAGAAATTCTTTAAAATTGCATAATCTAACAAAAACGATTTTACTTACCTGTTTTCAGGAAATGTCCCAGAGTAGTATCTAGGTATAATACTCTGTGTAAGCCTAATAATCTCAAAAGCGTCTTACCTGCTATTTTACCAAAAAGCCTATTCAAGTCTATGTACTGCATTCACTAAGGATTGCATTTCTCTGCATCCATACTGTGAATCAAACCAAAGTGTATATACAATTTACATTCAAACTTTCTTTCAATTGCATTCCTATTGTCAAGGACTTATCGCTTACCTGTGCCAGGCTTGCTTGGTTCTAGAAAATAAAATAACTAAAAGAATAATTTTATACAAAAACAATTGGTCTGAAGTTCAGTCTTTGAGTGTGTGAATTCATTTGCTGACTGGGTGTGTACAACAAATGCTTAACACTTTCCTCTGATACTGGCTTACTGCTCGACCACACTACCACAAATAGAGAGTAAGGTTCTATCTAACTTTACCTCTGCCTACTTTTGGGGTTCCACTGGACTCTGTGCACACTATACCTCACTTTGGTAAAGTATATACAGAGCTAGCTTCCTACAATGAATTCCTCTAGATTTGTGTTGTGGTCTGAAGATGAGAGTGTTTGTCTCCCACTGTGAGTTTATAACCTCTTGAGTCTGTTGTGGTTCCAGAAGGGTAGCAAGTTGGATTTTGGCCTTTAGGCAGTATTTGAGCCCCTTCTTCCTTTGTCTGTTTGGGCAGGGGAATTATATGCCACCTGAGTCAGCTGGGCTGTAACACCTGGGGGTCTGTGCCGATTCCGTGCCCTTGGAGCAGAGTTTGGACCGCCTCACCTGCCCTGGCATAGTGGTGGTTTAGTGGGGTTTTTTATACTTGCTGACCAGTTTCTATTCTCATCAGCGGGGGCCCCTGCCACCGACCTACAGCCCCTGGATGGTGGTGCCTGTGGGCCTATGTTGATTACCTGTGGTGTTGGTTGCTATCTGCCCAGGCTCCTTTACTTGTGCCACTTGTTTCCGAGGCTCCTCCTGCTGTTTTGGATTTTTGCTTTCTGGCAAAGAAGGAACGCTGGCCGGGTACCTAGACCCCTCCTCTGAAGTTCCAGGGGTGGCTTGATGGAAGCTCCTTCAATATATTTGTGGCTAAAGGCCACTACAGACTCCAATGATTGGCCAGCCCTCTCTGGGTGTGTGGTCACTGTTTGACCTAATACTGGCATAAAGAGGGGATAAATGTGTACCTGGTTTGGAGTGGGGGTTTTATTCTTGCCTTTCCTCTTTTGGGCCCGTCTTTGCATTGCATTTGTTTTCATTTCTAACAGGGCCTCATGATCTGGTTGGACCGTGACTGTTAGATGGCCTGGCTTTGGGCTGAGGCTGGGTTTTGCCAAAGGCTTGCCAAGTGTGTGTTACAGGCCATTGGATGGGCTGATTGCCACAGACTCTTGCTCAGCTGGGAGGGGCTGCTCCTTGTGTAGTGGACTGCAGGTGCCCAAAGCTTCTTTTTTTAAGTTCCTTGCATAGATTGCTCAGCAATAAGGGGAGAGAGCATAGTTTATCCACTATCGGATCGCACCCTCAACTAGGTTCTGCTTTATGCGGCCTAGTCTGTGTGCGCTTGTGAAGTGAATCCAAGTCCCCTAGCTTCCCATCAATGCCTGTGTCAAAGACTGCCAAGGTGAGGGTTCAACTGCTCATCCAGTTTGTCTGATTGGTATTGGAGAGCCTCCACCAAGACTTGTGTTGCATTTTAAGGAGATGCCCAAGCACTGTCTGTGTTGGACCGGATGCCTCCACCAGATTTGGTTTTCCCTTTGCTTGGCCAGCTGGAGGCCACTGCCCTGTCCATTGTTATGGCTTCAGGATTGGTACCTGAGGATACTGTGCTTCCTCTGTGTAATCTGCCAGCATGCCTTCCCATTGTTGTGTGCCAAGAAACAAGAGCAGCCCATCCACTGTGATTGGTGTCCTTGAGCTCCCTCGTGGGGGAGGAGGGACAAAGGAGATGATTTGGTTGGCTTGTCATGGTTTGATGGCAGAGAACGTAATGTAGTTTGAAGAGCTGGAAACTTAGGGACTTTTAAACAATTGTAGTCTGTGTTAGGAGACATCGAGCTCTCCAGCTGAGATATGGTTAGGGGCTCATTTATTTTACAGTTCATCCTACTTGTATTGGTGTTGTCGGGGTTTGCAGTCCCCCAAAATACGTGGGTTTGTACTCCAGTTTTCGGCCCACTATGGAGAATGCTCCTGGATCATGCTTGCGAGCTGAGATGACGTCCACCAGGACCATGTGGGTCGAGTACCCTGTTTGCTGTGGTGTTGGTGCAGTAAGACTCAGCGGTGCTAGACCTGTAACAGAGGCCTGTTTGGTCCCTGGTTCGGATATTACAATGGGTGACTGAAGATTTCCTTCTTTCGTTTAGCTGCTACCTTCTAGGGGATGAAGAGGAGATTGCAAACCTTGAATCCCATTACTGCTTGAAAAGAGAACTGAGCCTGCGTCTTTCAAAAACCAGAATTTGGTGTATATTTTCAGATGAAAGAGGGTGGTGCGACATTTCTTGGCACTGACTTTTCCCTCTCCTACAATGCTACTTAGTGTGTCCTCCTTGTCAGACTCAATTTCAATGAGCGGGGGGATTTGGTTGCGTTTACAGAAGAGATTGGGTTAGCGGCTGCTTCCTTTGAACTTTTTTCCCTTTCTGTTTTTTAGCAAGGGGGTCCCCTTGTTCACCCGGACCTCATTTTTAGACTGTGCTGACACCGCCGAGGTTGCCAAAGCAGTAGATATAATCCCTTCTTTGGCTTTAGGGCTTGTGGATATAGCCTTCCAGGGGACGCCACCACCTCACCCATTGGTTATGCTTTGTGAGGGAGGGGGGCACGAGCATATGCGTTCTGTGGGGAAAGAGGCAACCTTTTTACTGAGGTTCGTAGTTTGGAAGGATAGCCTTTCCATGGGCCTTTCATTGCTTTTTTATTGGCTTTTGTTGGACGGCGCCGCTGCTCTCCTACCCGTAGAGGTAGAATCTTGATGGGGGGCATGAGCACGTTCATCTAGCATAGGTGAGACTCACCTTACATATAGCTTTAGTTCGCACAGTATTAATCACACTATCAACGGTGTACCATCCTGGTTGCCGGTATGGAGAGAGAAGAATGATTTATCTCTGCACTGCCACACAGGGCTTAAAGTGGGATGAAAAAACTGGAGGGTCTCTCATAGGGGCGTGGCTAATGTAATTAAGGGCGTGGCTTAAAACACTTAAGCTAAAAATCTGTGCTTATGTGCTTAGCATAGTGTGCTGCCTGACGTGTATTTTGCTGTTTCTGTCATTGCATCCAGATATATGATACAGCAAGTAACATAATACATACAAGAAGTCGGGACTATTGGCGTTGTCAATGGTTGTTAGTTGTATAGGATAAATAAGCAGCAACTATGGCTTGAAAAAAATATTGAAAAAGCTTCCACTTAAGGCCCTGGTGACACCGTGACAATGTTGCTGCTCCTGAGTTTCAAAAAGAGAAGCAAAATCCTTTAGAGAAAATGACTCTCTTTAAAGCATGTCCCTTCCCCTAGAACGGACACCTGTAGGGTGACCAGATTCTCAAAACAAAAAACGGGGACAGGTCATAGACATAGAAGTAGGACTATGGTTTGCAGTAACCATCGATGTAAAAGTAGGACTATTTGACAGCTGTCAGACATAGAAAAAGGACTACAATTACAGCTCCCTCCACGGACCGAGATGAAGCATTACAGACAACAAATCTGCGGTCTTTTATTGGCAACCCTCTCCTTCACACAGCAGCATTAGTACTTTTTATTACATTTACACTTTTAAGGACTATAGCATATATTTGCCATAAAACATCACAGGCTAGCAAACGCCAGATTTACTAGCTTTATTAATGCTCGTTTCTATAGCTGCACGTCAGCACCACATAAAGTACAACTCACCAATGTTGCTTAGTTGCTCATGACAGAAAAGCATGGGAGGTAAACTGCGTAATGCTAAATTGCCAAATGGCAGCCATGGACCAATGTACAAAAACAAACTTCTCTCCAGGTATTACTGCCTTAGGGTCTTAAGGGTGGCAAAGGTTGGCCGACCACACTGTCCTCCCACATTTGCGTAGTTACTGCTGAGATATCATGTTACCTTACTGGGGTATGTATAGTGCACTCTAGCCATTGGTATCATCTCATAGTGCAATAGTGTGAAGACCTGAGCAAAAAGCTCGAGCAGCGCTGCTCGCCTCTCCCACAGGCGTTAACCCTGCTCTTTTAAGTCCTTTCCAGCTAAACAGTTTGCCGTGATCTGAACGGTCAGTCAAAAGGTCAAGTCATAGCTTTGATATGGAGAACACAAAGCATGCATCAATTGGTTATGAATAAAACATGCAATGAGCAATGCATTAATCCTTGCACGGTATGCATAAGGGCTACTGAAAAGTTTGTATGACTATGAATACAAGATACAGGATGAAGAAATATTGTTTTATCCAAAGAAGAAACTTCGGCTGGCCCGATGACGTAGGTGGCGCTGCTTGTAAAATTTCTCTCTTCAAAGGATTTCCCTTCTTGCTACAGCGCTCACCTCAGTGACGACACATGCCGTAAACAGTGCAAAGAGAGCATGCGCGCGCATGCTCAACCGGAACAATGAAAAACAGGGACATTTCTGTGTTTAACGGGGACACTGTTTGAAAACAGGGACATTTGAGTCACTTGGAGATAAGTGTCGGGACATTGGGACACTTCCCCAAAAACGGGGACCGTCCTGGGAAAACGGGGACGTCTGGTCACCCTACTCACCTGGCATGACGTCATGCCATAACTTCTCCACTAGTGAGAAGTAAGCAGTGTGCGCAGCGCACACCGATGTGCCTGCTGTCACTGCAGTCCGTAAATAAAAATCGGGCCGCCTGTGCCAGGTCACAAAACGGAGCCGATAGAGACCCGTTTCGAGGCACCATTTAAAAAACTGCCGGTTCTCAGCACAGGTGAGACCCTGCCCACTTAAAGCTCTGCCGCCACACCCTTCCTGTATGGAGGGGGCAAGAGCACACATTTAGTTTTCAGCAGGACAAAGAGTTCCTGTAATCCGAGTGTTGACTGGCACCAGGTAAGTAAGTGTAACTAAGTGCAGATAAAAGTTAGTGCAAAGGTGACTGTTGATACTGTTAGGTTGTTTTGTTATCCTATTGTATTGTATTGTTGTTATACCACCTTATTATTCCACTTTGTATCCCTTATACTCCAAAGGGGCAGCGGAAGAGAAAAAAGTTTAAGTTTCAACTTTCACGTTATGTCCTCCACTGTGGGGTAATGAAATTGCAGCATGCGGGAGAGCTGTCCCACCAATGGGGCAGGCCGCACCGTCCTAATGCCGACGTTTCTGCCCCAGCGGGTGGTACCGCGGCTCCACCCTTGCCCACTTTCAGAAGTGCTGCCCTCCTGCTCTTTCTACTCCTCCTCCTGGCTGTCCCTGTGTCAGGAGAGGAGGGGAAAGAGGGGTCTGGTGGTGGTGATTTGTAGACGTGGCAGTTGTGGCAGCAGCAGAAGAGGAGAGGAGCAACAGAGGCTGTGGCGATGAAGGTGGCTCAAGGCAAGTGAAATTTAGCCGGACCAGGCTGGCCCAAGCCACGCATGCTGAAGCCTGACCAAAGCCTGGGTGTCTGTTGTCGGCTTGGTGTCCGGCTCCCCGACCCTGGCTCTCCCTGGCTTACCGGTTCCACTCCACCCTTCTGTGCACTTCAACTCACCACCAGAGAATAGCCTTCACTCCAAGTCTGACAAGACATGGGGATCTGTGAGGATTGTTTTTTTTTTTTTTTGCATATTTATATAGCGCGAACTCGACCCGAAGGTATTGGAGCGCTTTACATGAGCACCGTACTTACATTACACATTCAGGCACGGGGAGATTAAGTGATTGGCATGAAGCTAAATATAGAATACAGTAGCCTCACTATGAATGGCACAGTCAACTATTGACATCAAACTTAAAAAAACATGTCATTAAATATAGCATGGAAAATAAAATAATAGAAACCAAACTTACTTTAGTTCAAAATAGGACGTATTTATAACTGTAAGTAAGTACGATCATGAAAAGGCATTGGGCATTATATGAACATATCACAGAAAAGAAGCATACAGATGAAAGATGGTGTGTAGGAGTGATAAACAATTTAATGAAACACTGTAAGCAAATGGCTATTGCATTTGAATTTTGACAAAAGTCTAACAGAAAGGTGGTTTTTAGTGAAATTCGTAAAAATGTCCATCTGGTTCATTAGCTCTCTTCTTCCCCAGCTGAGTAACCAAATATCCATAACTTACTGTGCAGACTTGAGGTCACTACGGTTCCCTTCAATGTACAAAAGGGTTTGGTGGATGTTGTATTGACAAGCGTTAACAGAGAAAAAAAAGTGACTGTTTAGTAAACATATTTATGGCCATCCACCAAAATTTTTTGTTTTTCAGAAGCAAACTCCCAAAGTGTTTAGAGAAAACAAAAAGCGAATGAACACCACACTCTGGGTGCTGTTGGGGTTATGATGATTGTTTTTTTGTCCCTCAAGGACATCACACCGTCCTCCACACATAGGTCACATGGCGCCATGCCACGATGGAGTAAGGGCCATCAAAGGACGCTTTCCCTGGATGGAAAGCTCACAGCTCGCCATTCTCTGAATGAGGCGGGCAGACTGAGAGCTTTGCAGATTTGGGGGCATATTATCACCGGCCAGCGATAATTATCGCTGGCCGTTCGTAGCAATTGAAAAATTATCTCCAGCTATCGCTGATTATTATCGCCATGATAACGCTATATTTACAACGCATAGCGCTATGGTGATAATATTTCAGCGATAGCGGTGTTTTCAATGGGACATCGCTGGTTTTCCAGCGATGTTCCATTGAAAACAGAGATAACATTGCTGATAGGACCCTGTGGTCCTATCAACATAATCCATATCCCATCAAAAGTATGCCTTAGTCAGGAATTTAACAGGTGTTAAATTCCTGAGTTAAGGCTGAGATAGCGCGATTTTTTTTATCGCTGAACCTCCTTGTTAATATCGCGAAGCTGCCTTCACGATATTAACATGTGTTGTTTTCACAGCCACGCCTCTTTTGCACCTCATTAGCGATGCGAGGCGAGGCTGTGAAAAAACGGGCTCTACATCAAGGAAACACGCTTTTCGCCCAAAAACGGACGCTAAAGCGGCGATAATTATATCGCCAGCCCTTGCTAATATGCCCCACGGTCCTCTGTCTACCAAAATCTTTATCTGGCCCTTTGTCTCTCAGAAAGTCAGGGTTTTCAATCAGTGCTTAATTTGTAAAATAATAAGTGTGGGGGCCCTCATCAGGAGATCGCTGCTGCTTGCACCACCCATTGCTCCTACCAGCGCTGCCAACAACACTACCAACACAGCTACTAACCACCAAACACATAGCAGTGCGACAGTTCAGACTATTCCAGGCCCCCATAGTTGTGAGAATGGCTTGCGCCACGGGTTTTAGGCACCTCACCGTGCACAGCCCCTTAGCCACTGTTCTCATTATTATAAGGAGTGCAAGGTTGAGAGCTGCCTTCTTGCAGTACTGTGCTAGCAATAAAGGCACAGCGCTGCGAGGCTCCTATATGTGGTAGGACAATCGTCAGTATTTAAAGTATTCCCTGAGGCTTTTACTAAAAAGAAAATAACATTTTTTTGTGTGCAACAAATATTAGCTTTAGGATTTCTTCTGCCTCATTTTATTTACAATGGTTTTGTAAAGGATGGTGATAAGTATATTACGAGATATACCGTGTCTGGCGAGGACACAGGGCACAGGGTCTACACTAAATAACGTTTGAAAGCTTTATACTTAATGTCCTACTACCATCAGCAAAACCCAAATGAAATGTGTAATCTACATTCTAATAAATGCTGTACTAAGGGATATTTTTATTACGCTATATTGATGTAGCAAAAATGTTGGGCTATGTATTGATCAAAGATGCAGATCAGAATCATAATAATCTGTCTCATTCAATTGAAGACACCACACCTCAGACCTCTGCCATTTACACTGCAATAATGTTAGGAATGCCCAAGTCAGCAAATTGATTCTCTTCCTCTGTTCATGAAAATGCTTTCAAATTAAGCTCCATTCATTCGAGTCAATTCGTTAGTGCCTTGAATAACAAATGCAGGCCCTTATTCAGAGTTTGGCAAATGCAATGCTCGTTAACACGCGGGGGGTCTTCCATTCGCCTTAGTAAGTGCTGTTGGCTAAAAAGCACCTGTAATACAGTTCCGGCACTTTTGTGATGGATTGTGGCATCCGCCAAACTCTAAATGAGGCATTAGTATATACTTTGCTATTCTTATAACATTATAAATAAGTTTTGACAAAACAAAAACCTATGTGCTATATAGAAAGCTGTTCAAGTGTGACTGTATTAATAGGGTAGAATTGTGTTTGTAGATTGTTTATAAAAAAAAGCACTATACAAATTAAAGCAGTTGCTAAATATGTGGACATTTTTAAATATATTCACTAAACAGTAGTTTTCGAGTATTTGTTTTTTTTTCTACAATGGAGTGGTTTGTTGTACATAAGGTATATCAAGACAGAGTGTGATAGGTTGGGTTGCCCTTCCCTATGGAGTTCTCCAGAAACTGCATCTAAGGCCATATCACGTAAAGCCCTGGTAACATTGTTTTATGAAAGAAATTGCTTGGTCTGGTTGACCTCTGATAATCTGGGCTCCATGACAAGATCATTCATTTTAATGAAAGATTATTATAGGTTTGACACGGTCCTGGATGATATTTATCCCACAACTTTAAGAAAAATTTATCTACAATGGAGATATAATTCCCTTCCCATCCGCGCTCTTATGAATAGATGGCGCCCCTCCACTGATCTTAATTGTCCCTCTTGCACTACTCAGCCTGAAAATGACCTCCATGTAATTTTCTTTTGCCCGCTATATATAGAATCCAGGAAAAAATGGATTATTCCCCTATGCAAAAGATGGGGCTTTAGAAAACACATGGAGGCATACCGAATACTAAAAACGGATCTATCGCCTCTAACCGTTTTTGCTGTTAGCAAATTTTTAGACGCAATGTGGAAAACAAGGAGAAAGCATTGTAAACATGATACCATCTAGTTTTACATTTTTCTGTTAGGACGAATGATGCTAATTGTGTCTGCTAATGTGATTAGTGGCTTTTCCAATTATAAGTGTATGATGGATATATCCTTTTTTTCTTTGATTGTAATAACTATGAAATTCTATGTCACTCTGTGTTACAATTGTGGAACTTATGTTATTTTGTGTTATCTTTTATGACTCATTGTAGTCGAAATAAAGATTATAGAAGAAGTTTGTTGTACAGGTATTAATGTGTTCTAAAGCGGTGTAAAATTAATTTTCTCTGCAGTAATCACTCATGAAAGCAATAGGGAGGTTTAGATGATTGTTGTTACTTGAATACTTGTTAAACTCAGAGTTCTCTGTGAAAATGCTAGAAATGAAACAATTTCAGGCTTTTTCCGCATGCCATGCTGTAGCAGGGACAACTAAACAATATGAAAGGAGTGAGGGCCAGTGTTATCAGCAACGCAGACCCTGATGCCGCTGCAGTGCCTCCAAAGAACCATCACAGTGCAGTGCCTCCAAAGAACCATCACAGTGGGAGTTTTGAGCACAGCATCACTGAAGGGCGCGATGCTTGGCTCTGACTCCGCCGCAGCACCTGTGGCTCCGTGGTGCGACATCGACACCTCTAAGTTGACGCCTCGCGCTTGACCCTCGATGCTTCATCGACCCTGCACCGCCAGGAAACCTGATGCCTCGCCGCCAATGCCTCATCATTAACCCTGGGCGTAGTTCGCGAAGTAGCACTTCGCGAAGCTACGCAAAGTGCAGTTCGCACTACGCGAGCTACGCGTAGCACTTCGCGAACTGCGTAGTACCTTGTTCGCACTGTGCCAGATGTCGTTTTCAATGATTGCACAGTGCGGACAAGCAACCGGCACTGTGCAATCATTAAAAATGGCATCTTGCACAGTGCGAGCTGTAGTTTTCTGCTGCTCGAGTAGATTTTTACTCGAGCGGCAGCTTTCTCAACGCGAACTGGTAGTTTCTCATCGCGAGCGGTCGCGAGCATACGCGACCACTCGCAATGAGAAACCTGACCTCCTCGCGTTGGGAATCTCGCCGGGAGGTTTATTTTCCATGCTCGCGATCGCCAACTTGATGTTGCTGATCGCGAACAAGGAAAAAGTCTCGCCGGGATGTCATTTTGCTTGCTCGCGGTCGCCAACTTGATGTTGAGGACCGCGAGCAAGCAAAAAATGACCGCAGCACTACGCAACACTACGCTACGCGTGTTCGCACTGTGCTACGTGCAATTCGCGTAGTGTGAAGTAGCACAAACTTCGCAAACTACACGAGCGTAGTGTAGTGCTTTGCCCAGGCTTACTCATCATCCCGGGCGTCACTGGTTTAACGACTCTGCACCGCCTAAAGGAACCAACACCTCACTTGCTTCAGTGATATCTCACCTCCATTGTGCAATGCACCATCCTGAGCACCGACATGCCAGCGACCTGCATCAACAGTAAGGAACCAATGCAGCACCGGGGTTAGCAATGCATCACCTCCCCGGTGCCTCAAATTATCTTTGTTTTCTCATCGTTTCCAAGGTACTGTAACTTGTGTCTGTACGACTCCGTAGCCAGCATTCACTCCCTCATGGTCAGCTCCAAACTTTGAGATTCAAATTCGTCAAGCACGTTGCTACAGCCCCAGCTGGGGCTATTGTGTTTCTGTGATAGAACTACTTTAATATCGAAAAGTTCGTATTTTGATTTTTATATGTTGGTCTTTTTCATTTTGGTCTTGTTTTAATCAGATAAATATTGGCTATTGTTCTAAACTGGTGCAGGATACCTTTGTGGTGTTTTCACTGTGTTACTGTGTGCACAGATACTTTATATATTTCCTCTTTAATTTAACCTGACTGTTCTGAGCCAAGCTAGGCACAGGTGAGCACAGGTAAAGTTAATGTGTATTACCCTACCAAGACTAGGATTGTGAGTCCCTACTTGGGCAGGGTGCAAACCTCTGCCAACCATAGACCCCATTTCTAACAGATCCCAACAGTAGAAAGAGGGGGAGAAAAACTTAAAAACAAGTAATTCTCAAATGGCCCCCATAATAATTCCCAAGGGACTAGTGATAATCAGTCCCAGTCTGATCCAAAGAAGAAAGGGTTTTTTAACCATAAGACGGGGAGGTTTGTACCACAATGTACAGAGTGCTATAAGTATGGTCACTCTAAAGGCGACTCCAAATGTCTCAAGAGGGCACAGCCCCCCACCCGTGGGCAGACACCTGGGTTGGTGAGTGTAGCACTCAGAGAGGAGGTAGTCCCAGACAGTTTTGGTGAACAAATAGAGATAACCCTAGTATCCCAGCGGTATGGAGAAATTATGCCAAAAGCCCATATGCCCGCCAAAGTATAGGAAGTGCATCACCATTAATGGACAGGGGATGGAGACTCGGCGAGACACAGGATCCAGCATGACAACTGTCAAGTGTCAGCTGGTATCTGCAGAGCAGATCCCACTGAACACATTCCACCAGTTCATAGTCGCAAACAATCACAATATCCATATACCAGTGGCTCTGGTTCCTTTTGAGCGGGGGTGGGGGGTCTCAGGTTCTTTGAAAGTTGCTGTGAGCCCTGCCATGCCTGTTGATTGCCTGTTAAGCAATGACCTGGTGCACACAATCTGAAGGGAGGAAGAGCTCAGGTCTCACTTGCAAATGAAGGGTTTGCCTTAGTGGGTCTGTATGACCACACCAGCCATAGCTGCACAGAAACGGAGTCAAGGATGTCTGGAGCTCTGAACAATGGCCCAGACAGCTGCCAAGGAGAGGGGCAAGTGGCACAGGAAACCCGTCCCTGAAGTTCCCATGGTGGAGGTTAATGGGGTCCATAAGGAGGAGACCCCTGAACCAACTGGAGTAGACATTACGACCCTATGTGGCCTACCTGAGCTTGCCAGCTTGCAGATTGAGGGTGGACTCACCAGGGAGGAATTCTGCCAAGTGCAGAAAGAGGGTCCCACTCTTGAGGGTTCGAGGAGCCAGGCCTCAGCCCATGCAGGATGTGACGCTTCTGGGCATCACCTAATCTACTGGGAGAACAATCTCCTTTATAGTGGGCTTAAGGTTCCTGGTGCTGGGGCAGCCTATGTGCTGGTGGTCCCCCAATGCTACCAGACCTTCCTACTGGGCCTGGCTCACATTATTACTCTAGCAGGACATTTGGGGCAAGACAAGACCTTTGCCAGGCTTGTCTTCCACTTTTATTGCCCCTGAATGAAGACAGCCTCAGATGCATTCTGCAAGACCTGTCCCACCTGCCAAGTGAGGGGGTAATCAGGAAAAAAAGCACATAGCTTCCCTTTTCCCATTACCTGTTGTTGGCACCCCCTTTGAAAGAGAAGACATTAACATCATTGGACCCTTGGACTCTTGTCAGCGTTATGCACCGGGTTTGTCCTGGTCTCGGTGGACCATGTCACCAGCTACCCAAAGGCAATCGCTCTGAGGTCATTGACCGCACCCATGGTGGCCAGAGCTTTAATGGGTATCTTCACCCATGTTGGGATCTCCAAGGAGGTAGTGTCAGACAGAGGTAGTAACTTCATGTCAGCGTACATGAAGTCTATGTGGGATGAGTGTGGTGTAACCTACAAGTTTACCACACTTTATCACCCTCCAAAAAATGGTCTAATTGAAAGCTTCAAAAAGAACTTGAAAGGCATGATTATGGGCCTGCCTGAGCCCATGAGGCATAAGTAGGATGTCCTTTTACCATGCCTTTTCTTTGTCTATAGGGTGATGCCAAGGAAAAGAGTTGGGTTTAGTCCCTTTGAACTCCTCTATGGACACCCGGTTAGGGGACCTCCTAGCCTTGTCAAGGAGGGGTGGGAGAAAGCTTCTAAGAAACACCCCAAGAATGTGGTCAGCTACATGCTGGTCCTCCATAACCAGATGCTGTGCTTCTGGCAGAAAGTAACCTGGAGGACAGTCAAGAGGTGTTGAAACTGGTATGACCAGTAGACCACACTGGTGGAGTTTCAGCCTGACCAAAGGGTATGGGGCATAGAATCAGTACATCCCAGAGCTTTCCAGGACCACTGGACTGGCCCATGTGAGATAAAGGAGTGGAAGGGAGCGGCCATCTACCTGGTGAACCTCCAGACCCCTAGCAACCCCTAAGCGTACTCCATGTGAACCAACTGAAGCCTCACTGTGAGCGGTCCGAATGGAGCATGATCCTAGTGACAGATGAGGGAGTGGAAGAGGAGAGTGAACCTCTCCCTGACCTCCACTCTGCACAGGAAAACGATGGATCAGTGGAGGGTTAATTAAAACCAAATCACAGGTGCATCACTTAAGAACATCTTATGTCAAAAAGTAAAGGACAAATTTTGTACGTCCAAGTTCATCAAAGAAAGCTCTTAAATTTGTTCTTATTTTTCTTTTTCTCTTTTATTGTTTCACTTTCATTTCGCGTTGATGACGCACGGCGTTTAACACACAGAACAGCCGATGCGTTTCGTCCCCTTGCAGGACTTCTTCAGGGCAATTAGAATAGGTGGAGTCAAGCTATCTCCAAGACGTATTATTTTAATTAGAGGAATCCCCTTGCGTACCACCCGCAGTCACAGCCTTATCGAGGTTGTCATTCTTCCTGCCTTATTGGGGTCTTTTGCTTATTATGTTTGCAATTGGACGTCTGCTTGGTTTAGAAGTATTATAGACAAGATGATATACACCGGTCTCTGAATACCTTGGATAGGTCCTATACCTCACCTGCAAATAGTGATAGAGCGTGATATTAACAAAGTGGGACTCTCTGTCTCTATCAATTGAGTGACTGTTATCGTGACTTTGACGGCGCCATTATTTGCCATCATATCTCATTGGATGGGGAAGCATTTCCCCAAGGGGATTCCTCTAATTAAAATAATACGTCTTGGAGATAGCTTGACTCCACCTATTCTAATGGCCCTGAAGAAGTCCTGCAAGGGGACGAAACGCATCGGCTGTTCTGTGTGTTAAACGCCGTGCGTCATCAACGCAAAATGAAAGTGAAACAATAAAAGAGAAAAAGAAAAATAAGAACAAATTTAAGAGCTTTCTTTGATGAACTTGGACGTACAAAATTTGTCCTTTACTTTTTGACATAAGATGTTCTTAAGTGGTGCACCTGTGCTTTGGTTTTAATTGTCTAAGTTCCTTTAGGAACAAGAACTGTGATGGTGGGTACTATTCAGTGTGCACACTAAACACATTGAGTATAGATGGGATATTACGTGAGGAGTGTTAAAACAGGTTAGGTGCTGTAAGTAGAAGGTTCCACTGTCAGGTTTTTTCTTTATGGATCAGTGGAGGGTGTCAACCTCGCTACCACACTGACCGCAGAACAGCAAGGTGCCTGCTACCATTTAATGGAACAGTTTGCCCCATTGCTGTCCCTTATCCCTGGACTCACAAATCTGTTCATCCATGATAGCAACACTGGGGACGGTCCTCCTGTAAAGAACACAATTTACAGGTTGTCTGACAGGATGAGAGCCAGCATCAAGGAGGAAGTCTCCAAGATACTGGCATTAGGGGTGATTGAAACCTCTAATAGTCCTTGGCACAGTCCCGTGGTATTGATACCAAAGGCTGTTCTACCGAGTGCCATGCAAGAACTCTGGTTCTGCATGGACTACAGTCACCAGGGCTGATGCACACCCCAAGGCTCACACCAGGGCTGATGCCCTGTCAAATTCCTCAGTACCTTTGAATTGACATCAGGGTACTGGCATATCACCTTGACTGAGGGTGCAAAAGAGAGGTCAGCATTCTCAAGCCCATAGGATCATTACCAATCCCAGGTGATGCCCTTTGGATTGAGGAATGCCCCTGCTACCTTCCAACAGTTGGTTAACAGGGTCCTGGCTGGCAAGATGGCTTTCTGTGCCGCCTACTTAGAAGACATCGGTGTCTACAGTTCCAGCTGGGAGGAACACCTGCATCACATTCATGGGGAGCTTCAGGCACTAAACAGGCATGCCTAACCATCAAGGCCAGAAAGTGGTAGATCGGGCAGAGTACAGTGGTGTATTTGGGACACCTGGTAGGTGGAGGTAAGGTGCACCCCTCCAGGTAAAGATTGAAACTATCCTGGACTGGCAACCACCTAAAACCCAAACAGAAGAGAGAGCCTTCCTATGCCTTACTGGTTACTACAGATGATTTGATAAGGGCTATTGCACCATTGTTGCACCCTTAGCTGAGATGCCTTCTAAGAAGCAGCCCAGATTGGTGATCTGGACAGATGCTTTTCAGAAAGCATTTGCCTCACTCAAGGAAGCCATGTGCACAGCTCCCGTGCTAAGGGCCCCTGACTTCTTGAAGGAATTAATTGTGCAGACAGATGCTTAACAGCATGGAATAGAGTCAGTGTTAGTATAGCTATAGGAGGAGAGCCTAGACCAACCAGTAGCTTTCATTAGCAGGAGGTTACTTCCACAGAAACAGAGGTGGAGTGCCATTGAAAGAGAAGCTTTTGCTGTGGTCTGGCCACTGAAGAAGTTGAGACCATACCTGTTTGGGACTCACTTCCTGGTTCAGACCGACCCACTAATTTTGTTGCACGTGCTGCATCGCATTTTGCGATGCAGCGCACGCAATGAAATTTGTTTTATTTATTTAATTGTTTACTTACCTCCGTTCATCCATATTTCGGTGTTTACTAACTCTCCCCCGCCCCACCACCCTGCACCCCTCCCTCCACGGGCTGCTACTGCTCTAATTGGTAACTTACTGAGACTAACTTTCAAGCTACTTATCTGTAACTTACTGAGAATAACTTTCCTGCTACCAGTTAAACGCTGTTTAGAATTGAGGGTATTGTTAGCAATTTATGGTGTTATTCCTTATATGATGTGTCATTTTACTTTGTTCTTATCGAGTAGGCATTTAACATTATGTGATGTGTCATTTTATTTAGTACCTATTGTTTAGTCATTTGATTTAACACTCTTGACTTTTTCATTTTGATTGTCTTGCTTCCCAGGTTCTTTAGCAACAATTCTTTATTCAAACACTACTACTTTCTGTATTGCTTACTCCCTTGCCAGTTCCGTCTCTACCTTCTGCTTCTACACTATTCTTACCTTATTCTCTTACAGAGTTTTTTTTTTCACTCTTTTGGCACTTGTGTATGCAGTCATGCAAAATGTCACTACTCCACCGTTGTTCCTGTCATCCCCTGGTGATCCACCTATTAGGTGGCAAAAATGGAAAAAGGTTTTTGAACGCTATGCGCAAGTGTGTGGGACCAATCTTAGTGCAGAGAGAAGAACTGCTCTTCTTTTGCATTGTCTTTGCTCGGAAGGGCAGGAGGTATTCGATCACTTACCGGAAGTAGATGATTCAAGTTTGAATGAGTATGAAATATGCATACAGAAACTAGACAAACATTACTTATCCAAAGTAAGTACGGTTTTGGAACGCTATCATTTTGGTCGCAGGACGCAAAATTATGGTGAGTCAGTGGACAACTATATAACTGCCCTAAGGAAGTTAAGATCTTCATGCAAATTTGAGGCATTGTTGGAGGAAAGAATAAGAGACCAATTCATGTTGGGTTGTAATGCTCAGAAAGTTGAAGATGATTCATGGGCAAAAAGACGAACCTTCTTTAGATGAAGTGATAACCATTGCAAAACAAATTGAACATTCTCAAAGGTGTGTGGAGACCATAACCAAGAACGAAACCAAGGCTGAATTTGTCCATGTAGTGAAAGGTTCCTGCAAAGAAAAACATGTGAGGTAGGGGTACAATAGTAAACCTGAAATGAGAGGTGCTTGTAATTCTCAGCCCAAGTGTTACAGGTGTGGCAATATGGGACACCTTGCTAATGACAAAAAGTGTCCAGGGCTCAAAGCCACTTGTTTGAACTGTAAAAAGGTTGGGCACTTTACTGCAGTGTGCAAAGCCAAGAAAAATAAAGGGAAATGTAATGCCATTTTACATGATGAAAATAATGATAGCGATGACTGTTCCGACTTTGACTGTGGCCAAATTGTATCGCAGGTGAGGACAATGGTAAGAAAGGCCCCATTGATGAGCTGTTTGTTGAAGGTAAAAGTACTAAAGTGCTGTTTGATTCAGGAGCCACAATTACCATTGTCTCCAAGCAGTTTTACATGTAGAATTTGAAAGGTAGGGTTAAGATTTTGAAAGCTGATATCTAACCCAGTGTAAACGGTGGAGAACTTATAAAGCTTATGGGATATTTTTATGATTTAATTGAATATAAAGGTAGATTTCTTTCTGGTAAGATTTATGTTTCACATAAAGGCGACAGCATCCCAAGCTGTTTCCGCCAAAGAGATTTAGGTGTGATTTTGGACCCAAACAATGATCCACCCATCATTTTAAAAGAAAACTTTGCGTGAGTGAAGAGTTACCTCACAAGACTGTGGTGATGAGTATACGTTAAACTTGAAAAGAGCTTTTCCTAGCGTATTTAGAAATGAATTGGGATGCTTGCATGATTATGTGCACAAGATACGTCTGGTGGCTGGAGCTGTGCCTGTAGCTAGGAAGGTTCGGGCTTTACCTCTTGCGGTGAGGGACGAGATGAAATCACAATTAGAAAAGCTTAAGGCTGAAGGAATAATTGAGGAGGTAGAAGGAACACAATTGTTGGCGCCAGTAGTTGGTGCCAGAAAAGCTGATGGAAGGCTCCGCCTATGCATTGACTTGAGGGAGCTCAACAAACACATTGTGGTGGACAAATATACACTTCCCAAAATCTCAGATATGCTCATGCTCTTGTAAGGGTTTAAGTTTATTTCCACCGTGAATCTTAAGTCTGCATACCATCAAATAAAATTGGATGAGAGATCCAAAGAATACACTGCCTTCATAACCTAATTTGGAACTTTTAGGTTCATAATATTGCCCTTTGGGTTGATGTCCGCAGCGTCAGTACTCCAAAGGATGGATCTCGACAGATACAAGAAAGTCAGTCACCCAGGCCCTCCTCAGCAGCAGACTCGACTACGGAAACGCCCACTTAGTGGGAGCCCCGACCAAGCTCATCAATCGACTACAACGCATCCAAAATGCCTTGGCACGACTGTTCCTCGATGTACCACAACACGGCCACATCATTCCCCGCCTAAGAAACCTGCACTGTTTCCCTGTCAACAAGAGGATATCCTTCAAGCTCCTCATCCACGCGCACAAGGCACTCCACAAGACCGCCCAGCCTACCTCAACAGACGGCTCTCCTTCTACACCCCCAACCGCCAGTGCCGCTCCGCCGACCTCTCACTCGCCATCGTCCCACAAATCCGAAAAACAACCACTGGCGGGAGATCCTTCTCCCACCTCGCCGCCAAGACATGGAACACCCTTCCACTGAGCCTACGACAGTCCCAAGAACTGCTGACCTTCGGAGGATACTGAAGGCCTGGCTGTTCGATCAGTAGCGGCCCCACCTCACCCCCAGCGCCTTGAGACCCTCGCGGGTATGTAGTGCGCTTAATGACTGATTGATTGATTGAAAGGGCTTTGGAAAGGGTGTTATGTGGACAGCAGGAGTAAAGATCTATCAGGACCATCTTCTGAATTATTGGCAGAGACGAACAAGAGCATGACTTGAGACAAGTTTTGGAGAGGTATTCATTAACACAATTTCACAGTGAGGTTAGATAAGGGCAAGTTTAGGAAATCTTCAATAGACTTCCCTGGTCACACCATATCTGGTGAAGGAGTGGAACCTAAAGGTGAATTGGTTGAACCCATACAAAAATTGGCCTCTCCTGCAAACAAAGAGGAACTCATGAAGGGGCATATTAGCAAGGAATTGTGGTATATTCCGAAAAACGCGCTTAGCGCGTTTTTTTTAATCGCCGCCTATCGCCGGATATTATCGCAGAGATAACACGCTATTAGCACCGTTTATCTCTAATGCGATAAAATATCCAGTGAAAGCGGCTAAATGCGTGAATATTGCTGGAAATCCAGTGATATTCACACATTAACGCCAATGGGGACCTAACCTGACAATCCACCTCCCATTGATTACACAGGTAAGTAATGTTTTGAGCAGGTGTTAGATTCTGGCGATAATCGCGCTTAGCGCAACTTTTTTATCGCACAGCCTGCGTTTCTAATAGGCAATAGCTGTGTTAGCGACTGCTTTCAGTCGCTAACAGTTTGGGTATGCCCACTTTGCATGTCATTAGCGATAAATATCGCTGACATGCAAAGCGGGCCCCAAACCGGTCGCTATCACCTGAAAGCTGTCGCTAACTGCTGTTAGCAACAGCTTGCTAATAGGGCGATAAAAAAATCGCCGCTTTAGCAGCAAAAAGTGCCGCTAAAGCGGCGATGAAGCCCTTGCTAATATGCCCCGAAGTTTCTCGGCATGGCGGAGTACTACAATAAATTTGTGAAAGGTTTTGCTGAGAGGTGTGTTAACATGCGAGGACTCCTGTATAAAGGTGTGGACTTTAACTGGTCTGACGAGTGTGAGGCAGAGTTTAGGGAGATCAAAGAATTGCTTAAAAAGACTCTCAAGTTAAGAAGTTTTGATCCATCCAAAAAATCGGTCCTTGCCACCAATGCAAGCATGAGGGTTTGGGAGCTGTTCTGTAGCAAGAGAATGGTGACTCGGAGAACGTCATTCTGTTTCTCTCACAAAGTCTTTGTGGGGCAGAATTGTGATATTCGGTCATAGAAAGGGAGGCCGTTACAGTACATTGGGCAATAAAGAAACTTAAAAACCTCCTGTGGGGTACAAAGTTTGTTGCACGTACGGATCACAAACCCCTATGTGAATTCTTCAAGAAAAAGGGCATTGATGCAATTTCGGGTAGGATATCCAAGTGGGTGGTTGCACTTCAGGGTTATGACTTTGATGTAGAGTACCTACCTGGAGCCCAGAACAGAATAGCTGACACTCTTTCAAGGCCAGTGCCACATAATGAGGATTAATTGAATTATGAGGTATGAGGACTAAATGAGTGGGTGTGCAGCATTGAGAATGATGGCATAAAAGAAAGTAAGTGGCGTGAAGAATGCGCTGCAGACAAAGAGTTCTTGGAGCTATCTTCCTTACTCAAAGAAGGGTGGAGCAAAAAGACCAAGGGTGACTGTGAAAAGTATTGGAATGTGAGGCATGAACTGACAGAGTATGAGGGGTTGATATTTAGAGGGACAAGGCTAGTTCCTCCAGTTGTTCTTTGCCATGATTTGTTAGAACTGGCTCATCAAGGGCATCAGGGTATGTCAAAAACGAAAGAGAGGCTTAGACTCAACTACTGGTGGCCTGGCATGGATTTGCAAGTTGAACGCCTTGTTAGAGATTGTGTACCTTGTACACTGAGTGAAAAGTGCCTTAAGCCCAAGGTGCAGCCCATGGTCGTCAGAGAGCGCCCCTAGGCTCCTTGGGATGAGTTGGCACTAGACATTTTGGGCCCTATTCAAGGAAATGGCTGTGATAATTATGTGTTTGTCCTCATTGATATGTATTCCAGGTGGCCAGAAATTAAGCTCACTAAAGGAATTGACACAAAACATGTTATCTCATTTCTCAAAGAGGTTTTTGTACGAGAAGGTTTACCTTGGGTTTTACTAACTGACAATGGTGTTCAGTTTGTCTCCAATGACATGGAAGAGTTTTTACAAAATTGTTCCATCAAACACAAACGCTGTTCCCCATATCATCCCGAGATGAATGGTGGAACGCTTTAACCAAGTTCTGAAGGAAACCATTGCCATGGCCAAACAGAACTGCTTAGATTGGAAAGAAGAAATAAACAAAAAGGTGGATATTTATAGGATTTCTCCCCATGCTACCACTGGCCACACTCCTTTTGAGTTACTCAAGGGAAGGAACCCCAACACGTTGATTGCGCCTCTTTGGGTCAATGAAGCTAAATCAAAGAGGGGAAAAGTGTCATCTGGTGACAAATGGAAGCTCAAGGAAATAAAAAAGATTGGTGCTCAGAAAGTAATCTTTGACACTAGAAAAGCTGTCAAAGTTACACCCTTGAAAGTTGGTGATTGGGTTTTAATCAGGGCACCTTTTGGGAGAAAGGCATCCGGGCTGTTCCAGAGACCACACAGGGTGGTAAAACTGTTGACTAATGCTATAAGGACTGAAGATTAATTTGTATGGAATCTCAACAGAGTGGTGGTTTCTAAAAATGATGATTTATGCGTGATCAGTCCTTTGTTGCATCCCCAGCACGTCCCTTAACATCAGCATCGTGCAATGGACGCAAGGATCTTACACACCTAGGCGCAAAAAGAGTGATCAAACAACCCACAAAATTCAAATACTATGTCATGGAACAATTGTGGTGATGAAGACTTTTCTATTTTAACATGTATTAATCTTTATTATTATTTTCCTTTTCTTTTTAATCTTTCTTTTTTTTGTTTTTCAGCGTTTGTACTTTTAGTATAAAGAGGGAAGGTGTGTAGTAATGTGCTTAGTAATGTGCTTCGTAATGTGCTTTATAATGTGCTTTAGTGTATGGGCTTTGCTTAGGCCTCAATTACATTGTATTCTTTTGAGCAACACCATGGTGATAGAACCTGGTGTTGCTGACCTGGTCTGAGTCAGTTTCACCTGGCACAGCCTGCTTGATGGATGGGACCTTTTCCTTCTTAGAATAAACTTACTTCTTCTTCATCTTGGACTCTCCTGGTGAATTATTACCTTAATTTTACACTTATAATTCCCTAGTGAGGTGCACTACATGTGCCCAGGGCCTGTGTATGTATATGCTACTAGTGGGCCTGCAGTACTGATTGTGCCACCCACATAAGTAGGCCCTTGTGTCGACCTCTCAAGCAAACCCTCTTGCTTGTCCTAAACCTACCCTTTTCATACATATAAATCACCACTAAGGTAGGCCCTGTATAATCCACAGGGCAGGGTGCAGAGTATTTAAAAGGCAGGACTGGTACTTTTAAACTTTACATGTCCTGGTAGGGAAAATCTACTAATTTCGGTTTTCACTACTGCAAGGTCTATCCCTTCCTTTGGAAAAAATTGGGATTATCTTATTACATCTTTTAAGTGTAACTCCCAAATGTGAAGAGATAGACTTTTAAAGTTTAGTGTCACAGAACTCACAATTTAAAATCACAATGCATCGCCAGAGTTGTATTAGGAAAGTCAACGCATCTCGTCCACTGCATGGCTCAACACCAATGCATCGTCTCAGCTGCACCATGCATCCTTGTCGGCAACGACACATCCCAGATAAATATACTATGGTTCAGCTGGCACAAGTGGGTCGCTGTATCCGACCCGCACTCCATCCTGGTTGGCCTGAACTTTTGACTTTGCCCAGGTCTAGTGCAACCAGATACCTCATTTAAACCCTTATTGCTACTCAGCCCTATTGTGACATTTATTCTATAAAAATTCATTTTACACATGCTACACATTGGATTTTTGTAATTTTAGTCTTGTTTTATTAATAACATCATACTCTATATTCCTAACAGTCTGGAGCCTTTTGTGGTCTTGTTGTATGAAGTGTTGCCCAAATACATTATACACTGCCTCTTAAGTTAATGCCTGACTGCTCTGTGAGCAAAGGATCATTTAGGCTGTATAGTGACTTACCCTGACTAAGATTGTGGTTCCTACTTGAACAGGGTGCAGGCCTATGCCAACCAAAAAGCCCAATTCAAAAACTGCCTAATAGAGTGCAGTGGAGCTGCATAGATGAGATTGGTGTGGAGTGGATTAGTATATAGTGTAGTGGCATAAAGTACATTGGCACTGTGTGAAGTGACATAGAGTACAGTTGATTGGTTTAGAGTAGAGTAGTGCAGAGTAGATTGCAGTGGCATTGGGTGCAGTGGTACGGAGTAAGGTGGTCTAGGGTTCAAAGGCAGAGAGTGCAATGTTGTATTATGGCATAGAGAGCAGTGGCATAGAGTACAGTGGTGCAGAGTAGAACATAGTGGTGTAAAGTTCAGTGACTTAGAGTGCAATGCTGTACAGTGGAGTGGCATAGAGTGCAATGGCGTAGAGTGCAGAGGCGTACAGTAGAGTGCTGCAGAGTAGAGCAGAGTGGTGCTGAGTGCAGTCGTGTAAAGAAGATAGGTGTAGTGGGCAGTGGCATAGAGTGCAGTGGATTAGAGTAGAGTGACGTGTAGTGCATTGGCACTGAGTAGAGTGGTGCAGAGTAGACTAGAGTGGTGTAGAGTGGAGTAGCACTTCGTAGATTGCAGTGGCATTGAGTGCAGTGGCATAGAATGGAGTGGCATAGAGTGGCACAGAGTGGAGTAGAGTGCAGTGGAATAGAGTGTAATGGTGAGAGTTGAATGGCTTAAAATGGAGTGGCATAGAGTTTGGTGGTGCAGGGTAAAGTGCAGTGGCATAGAGTGGAATGATGCCGAGTAGAGTGGCGTAGAGTACAATGGCATAGAGTACAGTGGCATAGAGAGCAGTGGTGCAAAGTAGAGGGGCATAGAGTTCAGTGGCAGAGAGTGCTGTGTTGCAAAGTAGAGTGTCATAGACTTCAGTGGTGTATAGTAGAGTGATGTAGAGTGCATTGTCATAGAGTGAAGTGTAGAGTAGAGCGGCATAGGGAGCAGTGTGTAGAGTACAGTGGTACAGAGTAGAAAAGAGTGACCTAAGAGTGCAGTGATGTTATGCACAGTAGTGTAGAGTGCACTGCATAGATTGCACTGGCATAGAGGGTTTCAGAGTCAAGTATTGTGGCATAGAGTGTAGTGGTCCAAAGTCGATTGGTGTAGGGTGCAGTGGCATAGAGTGAGCTGGTTTTGAGTAAACTGGTGCAGAGTGCATTGGTGTAGAGCAGAGTACAGTGGCGTATAGTCGTGCAGCATAGATTGTAGTGGCATAGAGTGCAGTGACGTAGAGTAGAGTGGCATATAGTGGAGTGGCGCATAGTGGAGTAGAGTGGCAAAGTGTGCAGTGTCATATAATAGAGCGGCACAGTGTGCGGGGACATTCAGTGGCACAGATTAGATTTAAGTGGTATAGAGTGCATTGGCCCAGAGTGCAGTGGCATGGTGAGTAGTGTTGCAGAGTAGAGTGGCATAGAGTGGAGTGGTGTAGAATACAGTCAGATAGAGTGCAGTGGTACAGAGTACAGTGCCGTAGAGTTTGGTGGCAGAATGCAGTATTGAAGAATAGAGTGTCATAGACAGCAGTGGTGTTAAGTAGCGTGGCATAGAGTGCAATTCCACAGAGTGCAATGGCATAGAGTAGAGTGGAGCATCGTAGAAAAGAGTGCCATAAAGTGCAGTGAAGTAGTGTACAATGGTGTGGATTGCAGTGACATAGAGTGTTGTGAGTCAAGTATAGCGGCATAGAGTGCAGTGGAATAGAGTAGATTGGAGTAGAGTGCATTGGAATAGAGTGCATTGTGCATAGAGTGCATTGGCACAGTGCCGTGGTTAGATTGGCAAGAGTGCAGGGGCGTAGAATACAGTGGTATGGAGTAGGGTGGCATAGAGTGGAGTGGCACAGAGTGGAGTAGAGTGACACAGTGTGCAGTGTCATAGAGTGCAGTGACTTACAGTAGACTGTTTCTGGGGAGACTGAAGTGGTGTAGAGTGGAGTGGTGCAGATTAGAGTGGATTGATGTGCTTACTCCTTGATGGAGGGATAGCAGCACTTGCAACCAGAAGGGTGTGGAAGGGAAGCGGAACATTTTTTGCCTTTCCCCCAGAACATGCCATTATGGTCCTGCGTGAGGTCAGGAATGAGTAGTTAAGTTCAATTGTACTGCAGTAGTTGACCTAGTATGAATAAAAGACTTAACGCAGTTAAAACAATCATAACATCACTAAATGACAGTTCTAGGTAGGAATTATAATGACAGCACTAAAAAGGAATTAAATGCGGTCAATATCTGAAGCGCCAGTGCTCTGTGGTACAGATGGAACAAGAAATAGATCAATGAATGGCTTTAACGATGGTGCCAAGTTGCTTTGAAAAGAGTTGAGCATGGCACATCTTTAATGTGATGCAGTCACATGAGTGCGGCACGTCGCTTGCAAGATGCGATCATTTATATGGATTTAGCTGCAGTATCAGCACCAGACGAGGACCACATTGAGTCAGTGATGCGCCCATTCCATAGGAGTGCTGGAAGGAGTCGCAATTGGGTGTGAATAAAGGCAGTAGTAACCACTAAGGTAAACATGATGGATGGGATACGTAGTACAACTTACTAACTTGATAAATAAGGGACAAAAGAGGATCTCGAAGTATCCTATATGCGTAGATATACATTATTTGGAAAATATAAGATTAAGTAAAATTCAAAAAATATGTTTTCATGGAAAAATATATCAGAGTGAATAAGAGGAAAAAATATGATTATTCACTTGCACCCTGCATCCACAAAAGGAATCCACACTTCAAGAACAAAGACAGCGGCCATAGAATTTCCAATGCATTGACAGAATTAATTACGACAAACCAAAATAAATTTTTATTTAAAGCATTGCGGAGGGGTATGGTTATGCAGGACGTCGGGATCTGCATGGGTGTGATGGTTGAGTCTTCTATCCTGTGGATTGATGGTGTACAGTGACTCAACCTCGAGGGTGACTAGGAATTCCTTGTATGGGACTGAAAGCTAAATCCTCAAACACATTGGTGGCAGAGTATCCCGTCTTTAAGTAAGGCCTCAATTATCAGTGATTGGTTACAAGCAAGGGACTCTAAGAAATACGAAAACAAATCACCCACAAATCAGAGACAACAAAGTAACACATCAAAAAATCAAAATACGAGTTGCTACACATCAACTACAATTGACAACCTACCGATGGTGCTATTTGCAATACACAATGTAGACATATATATACAAAATGGCATGCAAGCATGTTGGTAAAAGATAATAAGTGATGCATCACATGCACAATAGTACAGAATTGTGGTGAACAACAGCCTGTATTACAGCAGCACAGAATTTCCAGCACTAAAAAATTGAATGAGTCCATCAGAGTTAGCAGCACCTTTAAAATAAAAGATATTTTAAATCTTTTGAAAGAAGTCACATAGAAATATTATCCTAAGGGTCACAACGGAGTTGGATACCCAAACTCTAGCAGCAATAAATGAGAAGGACTGGATTAGCATACTTGCCACTTTGAATGATGGGATTTCAAGAATGGGTCTTTGGTCTGAAGTTGTTGCTGACTACCTATAATAGCCAGTTTATAGGCTAGGTATGTTGGGGAACCATAGTGAAAAAGCCTGTGGGTGAATCAGACTAGTCTAAAGGTAATCCATGTCTCAATTGATCTCCAATTCAGTGTCATGAGCACTAGAGTTATAACATCAAACACTCAAGTGCCAGTGGCTAGGATATTCACTGTGAAAGATGTGCCTGAAACGTGCTAGGTGTAATTTAGGAATTCTTGAAGTTGGTGTTCCATTGTCCAATGTCTGAAGTACAAAAAGTTGTTATAAAAACATTTCCTTGAGTGTAGAGTTTAATACCTCCTAGCCAAATGAGTTCACTTGTACTCACATGGTCATATTGTCAAGAGGCAGCTTTGGGTTTTGATGTAGTCCACGATTGTGGGGTTCCATTTCACCAGAGTGCATGTGTTGAGCCACACTTGGACCAGGAAAGTGTAGGTTGACGGACACATCAGAGAGACCTCTGTTTTAAGTAATAGGTGGTTTTTCATTAGTCAGGAATTTATGTTCTCCGGCACTTGGGCAGCAATGTTTTTGGTGGAAGAAAATTTTCAAGAAGTGTAGGATTTGGTCTGCACAGATGTGCGATGGGATATTTAAGTGTTTGAGAGAGGAGGAAAATGGCTCCCTATTCTGAATGAAAAAAGGTAGAGAGAATGCAACATTGCATAACAGCTTGATGTAGCTCTGAAGGGTTAGTGATCATGAGTAACATAGCAAGTTGTACATGTAGACACCAATTTGCACGGAATTCCAAGAACCAACAGAGGAGCACTCCTGTTAGTCCCATTCTATCCTAAAACAACGTTGTAGATTTGAGTGTTTACCTGGGTCAATCACTGCCAGTAGAGCTCGGAGGATGATGTGTAAAGAGTCATCTTTATCTGTGATGTGAAGGGCTTTCTAACCTGAAATCAGATTGTAGCTCATTAAGGAAATTATTTTCTACTATGTAAAGCTTGAACATATGCTTCCATGCAGCGTGCGAGGATTTTTACTGAAGACATGTATGGTCAAAACTGAGCAGAATTGAGGTAGACCCTCTTCCTCACCTAGGGGCATATCAACAAGCAGGCGATAAAAAATTATCGCCACTTTTGCGGCCGTTTTCGGCCGAAAATCGGCGATAATTTATTCCTAATCAGCAAGGTCACGCTAACGCGTGAAACCTTGCTTTAGCGTCAGGATTCCTAACGCCCAGCTTTGCATCTCTAATGAGATGCAAAGTGGGCGTTCCTGACCTGGCATGACAGGAGAAATGTTGCTAAGCGACATTTCTCCTATCAGCAAGCCTAACGCTATGAAGCATAGCATCAGGAAAAGTAACGATAACCCCTGTTATTGCTACTTTCCTAATGTCTGCTTCAGGACTGACCTAGCCATGATATCCTATGGAGGGTGGATATCATGGCTAAGTTTGTGAGTCCCTATCAACTAGCTAACGTGAGATTATCGCTGGGTTTCCAGCGATAATCTCAGGTTAGCCAGTTAGTGCTAGGATTTTTATCGCTGATGAGATAAGCGTTGCTAATAGCACGCTATCTCAGCGATAAAAATCGGCGCGAGCAGGCGATAATTATCCAAGCGCTAAGTGCGCTCAGCGATAATTATCACCAGTTGTTGTTGATATGCCCCCTAATTGTTTCAAAGATGGAAACTAAGCCTATTTTACGCAAACCAGTCATGTATCTTAAATTAGGAAGGTGCTAATTGAATTCCTTTAATAGAGTGTAACAGATTTGTTTATTGCTTTAAAAAGTGATTATAGGTTTGAGGAAAATGAGGTTTTGGCAATGTTGATGAGCATTTCAGATTGAGTTTCTAATCTGCAAGAGAAACTCAAATAACCTTGGGTTTCAGAATGGGGGTCACAACAATCATGTACCATCTCTGGAAGTGTTAGGCAGACTCCAGTGTTTTTCACCATGTCTTCAAAGAAGAAAGATACTTGCTCTCATTTTTCTGTGGGGTGTTCAGGGTTCCATTCTAAAGGAAGCTTTGTGGACTGATTTTCTATTTCAAAGTGCTTTTTAGGGCAATTGTTTGCTAGGTCAAGCTCCATTTTGATAATGGTCTTTTTGGCATTGAATAAATGTTGATTGTATTTCTTTCTCTGATTCCTTAGATTTGCTAGAAACGTTGGGGAAGCATATTTGTGGTGTAGCTCTAAATTTCTTCAGCAGTTTTTTCAATAAGCTTTTTGAATACTGTCAGGCTAATTCTTTAGACTTATTTATGTTTTTTGTGCGGTTGCTCTGTCCATTATTTCTGTCAAGGTTGCAGAGTACGTATTTGCAAGTCTGTTGACATCTTGCTTTGGTGCATCAAGAGCCGAGCCTATATTATCAGCTTGGGTGGTGTTAGAAATGGGGGGGTCTCTAATTGGCAGAGGTGAGTACCTTTGTCCAAATATGGACCCTTGCTTCTAGTCAGGGTAAGGGGGATACACACTTTAGATAACCCCTGCTCACCCCCTGGGTAGCTTGGCACGAGCAGACAGGCCTATCCCAAAGGCAATGTGTAAAGTATTTGTACTCAAAACACCCAGTAATACAGTGATAACACTACAAATGGACACCACACCAGTTTAGAAAAATAAAGTATGTTTATCTAAACTCAACAGGACCAAAAAGACAAAAATTCAACATACAAGTATTAGGAATATGAGCTTTAAAAAGGTTTTAAGCAACTGGGTCCATAGAAAACTATAGATGCGTGATTTCTCTCAAAGTACCTGTAGTTGCAGCAAAATTCACAAGGCCAAAAAGCTGCAGAGATGGGAAGCGTTGAGATCACAAAAAGATGTGTCAGTTCCTAAGACCATGGGGAGGCGATGCGACAGTTCTGCTGCACGCAGGAGAAGTGATGCGTCATGTACGGTCTGTAGGGCGAAGTGATGTGTTGACTCCAAGATGACTCTGGTCTGGGGGTGATGCACCTGGAAAACTTGCCGCACCGGTACGATGCGTGGAAATCCAGGATGCGTCGGCGATTGATGCAGCGGCGTCAAGCAGCGCTGCATTGGTTTCTTCAGCCCTGATCCCTTGATGCGTCAGTTCTTGCAGTGGTGACAGGCGCTGCATCAGTTTCAGCAGCGGTGCCATGATGAATGGAGAGTCTTCTCGCACCTCAGTGCTGCGTCGGGAAAACGGCCGCAAGAAGAGCGATGCCTCAATTTTCTTGTAGTTGCATTGCTTTTCCAGCTCCCAACGGTAGGAACAACCTCTAGAGGCCCAACACAGTCACAGGCACCTCTTGGCAGGTCAGAACTCCCAGCAAGGAAGTTCAGGGGAGCTGCGGGTGAAGTCTTTGGGTCCATGAGACTTAAGGACAGGAGGCAAGCTCTACTCAAGCCCTTGGAGATCTTCCTCAAGCAGGGGGACACAGCACACAGCAAAGTCCTTGTCCTTTCCTTGGCAGGAACAGCTACTACAGGTCTACCCCAGACAGCACACAGCAAAGGGCCGTATTTCTCCACCAGTTTCTCCAGCTCTTCTCCTTGACAAAGGTTCCAATTGATTCCAGAAGTAGTCTAACGTTCTGTGGTTTTAGGTCTAATACTTATACCCCAAAATGCCTTTGTTCTCATTCTGCAATGGCCTCTGAGCCTAGTCCAAACCAGTTCTGTCCTCACTGGTGCAGAATGACCACAGGGTATGGAAACAGCATTATGCAAGGGAGACAGGCTCTATTCAGGTGCAAGGAAATCTCCTCCCACTACTCTAAATTCAGCCAGGGTCTATTCAACCGAGCTCTGAGTCATCCAGGAAGGGCCAGGCACACCTTACCCCCCCAAACACCCCGAAGTGGAAGTCTATAGTGAATGCACAACCCCAGCCCCTGTCATGCCAAAACCAGACAGTCAATACACAAACAGGCAGAGGCACACAGAATGGTTAAAGATGAACATGCCTGCTTGAATATTGTCAACAGTATCACAAGGGAAGCCTTTGAACAAGGAATTTTGAGGAAAAAAATATGATTTCTTAACCAAAAAGAACCCGAGAATTTCTGTGATTTATTTTCATCCAAAAATCCATAAAGATCTAAAGGAACCTCCAGACAGACCAATTGTTTCCAGTTGCGACACCCTACTGGAGCCCACATCCAAATATGTGGATTTCTTCCTGAAACCTTTCCTCCAGCGAGTCCCCTCTTATTTGAGGGACACTATGGATTTTATCAACAAAGTAGAAGGCACAAGCTGTGATCCTGATAAACAACTGCTAGTTTCTCTAGACATACTCATTATATACTCAAATTCCACAAGATGATGCTTTAGAGGCACTAGATTATTACCTGCAATCAAGAAGTTGCCCACACCAGGTACCATCTGAATTTATTTTAAAGTTGGCCGTCATTTCACTTAAAAATAACTATTTCAAATTTGAAGATACCTTCTACATCCAAGCCAAAGGGACTGAGATGGGTACTCCCTTTGCCCCTGAGATGGCTTGTTTTGAAGACAAATACATCTTCAAGAACAATCCTCATCATAGACACCTGAAACGATGGTACCGGTACTTAGACGACATCTGGTGCGTCTCGGAAGGCACAGAAAAAGAACTTGACATTTTCTTTCAGTGGTTAAATTTCAGTCACCTTGATATTCAATTCACAATGTCAACAAGTCCAAACAGTATAACATTCTTGATGTAGAAGTGAGGCATATTCTGAATACATTGATCACCACCTTACATAAAAAGCCAATGGATCGTAACACGATCTTACATTATAAGAGCTTTCATCCTCGCATTTTGAAGGATAATCTGCCATATGGGCAGTTCCTCCGAATACGGCACAACTGTAAACGACTTGAAGATTTCTTTGTTCATACGGAAACATTTCAAGCCCAACTAAAAAAACATGCTATCAAATGAGCTCATTTCATGCCAAGAGAATGTTTACTATTCAAAAAGGAACCAAAACCTAAGGATAGATTGGTTTGTGTCTCTACATTTGGCCCACACACCAACAAATTTCCTCAGATTATATAAAAAAACTGGCATTTGCTCAACAACATGGAATATCCACTTCAATCACCGTTATTTGCCATGTGGAAAAACACCAGCATTAGTAAACAAATAGTGTGTGCTGACATTTCTTCGACCACCTGCAAAAAAAGAGAGTTATTGTCCCAATGGAACTTGAAACCCATAGAAGGACATCATATATGCTCTGTATGCGACACCACAATTGAGGGAACAGAATTCATAAACCGGAATATCAAATGGACTCAAAAATAATTTTCGAATTGCAAAACCAAAAATGTTGTTTATGCAATAGATTGCCCTTGTCAAAAACTTTACATTGGAAAAAACAACCAAGAGGTACGACAGAGACTTGTGCAACATAGATCCGGTATCAAGACAAGTTGTCACCACCCCGATGGTTTGCCATTTCCTGGAAATGAACCGTAGTGAACGTGACTTCAGATGGACACTGCTTTGTGTCATCAAACAGAACCCCAGAGGAGGCGACACTGAAGTAACATTACTTAGAAAAGAAGCGCATTTAATTTCAAAACTCAATAGCAAAATGAATGGCCTAAATGAAATCTCTAAAATAGAGAGAACGTAACACAGTATCCTCCTGGATAACTTCAATGGAAACAGAAACGTTTTCATCCCTTTGTTTTCATTCATTATACAACTCGCGTTTCATAATTCATTCGGACAAACTATGAATCAGCCTTC
This sequence comes from Triturus cristatus, assembly GCF_964204655.1. NCBI lineage: Eukaryota > Metazoa > Chordata > Amphibia > Caudata > Salamandridae > Triturus > Triturus cristatus. Next base: position 254,525,416 of record NC_140593.1, on the reverse strand, counting down.
GTTGTGCCATATAAACTTCCAAATCCACAATGCCTTTCGACGTGAAAGGAAATTCGAATTTCAATAAAACCGGACATCCGGACCACCGCTTTCACCTTGAGAACCACTGTGGTGAGAGGAGCGCCGGAACACCCAAATGGGGTAAAGGCAGCCGCCCGACTTTCTGGAATGAATTTCCTTTGAATGCAGTGTTACAAAGTTATGCGCTATGTTTAATTGCTTTCCCATTTGCTTCCCAGCAAGGTGAATGTGTGTGGACATTGTCCTTGATGGTTGAATTGCAACAATGTTTCGTTCATAATCCCAGCCTAAACAAACAGTGATGGTGGGCAACATCTAAATCGGACACATTTTGTTCAATATCAAACTAAGTAAGTGTTCGGTGCTGCGCACTCTTTCAGTAAAATGACCTGAAAATAAGCCATCTTTCAACAAAAGCATTCTCTGTCTCCTTCCAGAATTTCAAATTCAAATAGACACGGACTTCTTGTATGTCCTTCTACACGAACAGAATGTAAGTGTACCTTTTCCCCTAAGGGATACCATGAAGCTATTCTCTAGTCAGAATTTGGTCACTTAAAAGTATATTTAAAAATAATCCTTTGGTTTCAGATATATCAGCAAAAACTCTCATTATTCTTAAAAGACTTGACCTTACAGACTTGAAACTAAGGTATTCCTTCTCAAACATGAGATCTAGAATGTAGCCTTAGTAGTGCTGAGATTAATGTTGTAAATCTAATGAAATGTTTCTGGAATTTGTATATCTTCCAGAGTAAATCCAGTCTCAAGCCCTGAAGAGAACCCTGGAAACGATTTAGGGACTCGAAATGCGTCTGCGTTTACCATCTACTGGGTTGTTCAAATGACAATTGTCCAAACGAAGCAATGTGTTTCTAATTGTGTATGTCCACTTGACATTCAAATGTATACCCACTAATAGAACAACCAATGTAATCTTCATGATAAATTATGTATATATTGTCACTCAATTGGATATTGTTGGTTTGAATCAGTTGACTGGTACAAAATGTATTTTGTTCATGATTTAATGTAGTTTTGTATTGTCTACACAATGTATGATTTTTGTTAAATACTGAATATGGTTTCATCAATGTAGTGTGTCTTTGGGATAGGCATGTCTTCACAATGCTTTATCAAGATAATTGGTGTTTTTCTAAAAAGAAGTAATTAAATTACAAAAGACCATTCAAATCAGATAAAGGTCTCAGACTGTTTAATGATCTAACAGCAGTATCAAATAGCAGGTCAGGTTTTGTTTATCCGTAATACTTTCTAAAAGTGGGATTTTCAAACACATCATTTAAAAATCATCTTTACTAGAAAATGAGTTATTAAATTCTGAGTTCAGAGAGCCTAAACTGTATTACTCTATCAATGAGAAGTTATACTTGTAAGATGTTACAAAGCATTTCCCATTGTATCCTATGGGGCAAGATAGTCTTTCAATAGTGAACAATTAAATTGGCAGTATTTCACTATCAGGACATGTCACACACACCAGTAAATGTCATACCTTTAAAATACACTGCTCCCTGCCAGGAGGGTACCTTGTGCCTACCATAGGGGTGCCTATCATGCAAAAAATGAAAGGTTAGGGAAGGACAAGTGGGTGCACTTGCTAAGTTGGCATGGCAGTTAGAGACTGTGCACAGACACTGAAGTGGCAGGTCTGAGATATCTTTTCAGGGCTACTCATGTGGGCGGCTCAATCAGTGCTGCAGGCCCACTAGTAGCATTTAATTTACAGGCCCTGGCACACTTCAGTGCACTTTACTAGCGACTTACCAATTGTTACAACAATTTACACAGTGAGCACTTGCACTTAAACACTGATAAACAGTGGCAAAGTGCCCAAAGCATCTAAGCCAGCAAAAACTAAATCTAGCACAGCATCAAAAATACAGGGGGTAGAGGCAAAAAGTCAGGGGAAACCATGCCAAAGATGCCAAGTCTAACAGATGGCAGAATTAATGATTTCAAGCGCTCTAAACCACTGCTTCTGTTTCTTTGGCTGGACTGATGTCAGTACTTTGGTGGAAAGGAGAGGGAAGATAATTAAGCCACCTTTGCAACATATCAACATAATATAAATTTATAAACAAGCATCGGTGTAAAGCTCATTTATGTATTGGGGTGGAGCATGACAAGAAATTTTCTTGTAAAACTGAGACCATGATTCAAGAAGAGCCTTTGCATTTGGGGTGGAGGCTCCACAGTTGCGGCGCGTTCTCCGCTCTGCAGTTTCTCAATGCGAGATCCCACCACGACTGCAAAGCCTCCACCATGAATGCGGAGGCAATCTGTGAGTCGGGCCCTGAAAGTCTGAGGTTGTGTTATGTGGTGTTCTAAAACCTGCAGAAGGAAGTGCGGCACAGTTTTAGACCCTCACAGTGGCAGTAAAATGCAAGTTAAATCTATACATTTGTGATGGACTGAGAGGCAAATCTCACCTGAGGTTAATGCTTGTTAGAGGGCGAGTGCAGTAAGTGCTAGGTTAAAACCTGTTGCAGAAACCGCAGCCCTGAGTTCTATGACAGCATGTTGTACAAACATACCACCAGAAGGCTAGCTGATCACAGGGTAGCCATATGAACAACTAAAGTGTGGCAGACAACGCAGAACCTGCATCACAATCAATTAAATTGTAGCTCTGTCACCTGTTGACTAGCATGTAACTCTAAATGGGATGGAAGGTCAGATGTCTTATCGCTGATGGCCCCTACTCCCTGTAGCTGCCAGAGAGAACTTAAACCTTGTGGTGTGTCCACTCTTACATGGAGCAGGTGGACTGAGAGTTTTGCAGGCCATGGAGAAGGGGTACCCAGTCCGCCAAACTCCATATCAGGGCATAAGTCTTCTGTATGCTTTAGTATTTCAAGATGATGAGTGAATAATCACAATTATGTTTCTTGTTTATTCCTATTGTAAAGGAAATTGGATTACTGTTTGACAGGAGTGAAACCTGACTCCAGCAGGAACCACAGTTCTTGTCAGGGTGAAACACAAGCAAATCCCAAATTAACCTGTCTGAATAACCCTCAGCTAATTTGGAACAAACCAGTCAGGATTAAATTAGAGGCGATGTGTTAAGTATTTTTGCAGCACTTCAAAAACGTTGAAACACATCACAAGAAAAATCCCACACCGATTAAAGAAATTACAGGAAAACTTAGTAAAGTATTTGAGACCAAGACAACCAAAATCCAATCAGTAAAATCAGAAATATCTAATTTTAAAGAAAGAGCTTTGCATTGGCAGCCACAGCAAGCTGTCGATACTGTAGCATGAAGTGCAGATCTCGCATTGATGGATGTCTCTAGTGGTCACCGTGGCACGAAGAATTGGAGCCACTGGAGCTTTGCATTGGTGGGTGGTATGAGTGGCAAGATCTTGGTCTAAACAAGCCCATTCGCACTCGCAAAGAGCCCAAAACTTCAAGATGTTTTCTTTTCTTTGGAAGACCTCAACTTTTGCCTTGGTGCACATTGGTATATTGGTTGAGGGGGTTGAAACCCTACTCAAGAAGCAACCATAATTTCTGACAGAATGAAAGTCAAACAGCAGCGGTTCAGAGGGAGCTACAGGCTACAAGGTGAGATTCTGCATTGGGGAAGTATTTCACAGTAGAATTTACGACACGGCTGCAAGGAAATACATCACACTGTGCTGGTTGTGTTTCCAGGACCACAACTGGGCTGGCAGAGAAAATTCAGGCCTTCTTCCAAGGGTCCAGGACTGGGGTAGCACCATTTGAGGTGCAAGATTCACAACAGGCAGAGACCAGGTGCTGGGTTCAAGGTGGTTGAAGACTTTTCTGTCCCTGAAGCTCTGATCAGGACGCCAGCCAACTAGCCCTTTAAGTTACTCTGGTGGTCCTTGGTTCAAGATGCAGGTACAGTCCTTGTCCTTCTGGCAGCAGGTTTGCAGAGTAGCAGTCCATTTTGCAGAGCAGCACAGCAGTCTTTCTGAGTCTTCCACAAGTTGAGAGTTGGGTATTAGTGTCCAACATTTATAGCTGGTGCCCACTTTCAAATAGGAGAAGGTTCTAGAGGTTTCCACCCCCGGAGGTGTCTGGAATTTACTGCCTCCCCATCCTGACCCAAGCTTGCCTGGGTCACAAAAGACTTGGGTCAAGCCCTTTGTGAGTGTGCTCAGGCAGAGCCTATGTGATGTACACGTGTTGCAGGAGACAACTCCTCTCCCTCTTCAAGTCAGAGATCGTCATCCTGCCAACACCTATTCCCCCTTTGTCTCACTGTCTGGGAGCAATACACAAAGGCCAACTGCCAGCTACACCTCATTATGTGACCCAGAATGCAGGCTGCATGCGCCAAATGTTTAGGACAAGAAAAATGCAAACTTTCTATGTACTTTTATGGCTAAAGCCGAAATAAAGATTTCTGACTGACTGACTGACAAAATGGCATTTTCAGAATGGTGACTTAAAATCCAACGTTACTATTAAAGAGGTTTTTAAATTACAATTTCATAGACTCCAAACTCAACATTCCCATCTGATCCTAATTGAAAGTTACCACTTATTACATGTAATAAGGGAACCCAATGTTATCCTAAGGTAGAGGTAGGCCTTGCAGAGTTTCACTACCAGGACATGTAAAAGTGAAAAGTACATATCTAAGTTTTTAAATACACCGTGCCCTGCCCTAAGGGTTATTTAGGGTTTACCCTAAGGGTGACTTACATGACTTAAAAAGAAAGGTTTAGGCCTGGCAAAAGGTTTATTTTTCAAGGTCAAAATAGCAGTTTAAAATGCACACACAGGCTCAATGGCCGGACCTAAATATGTTTAAAGGGCTTCTTAAGTGGGTGGAACAATAAGTGCTGCAGGCCCGCTAGTAGCATTTAATTTACAGGCCTTAGGTACCTGCAGTACCACTTTACTAGACATTTACAAGTAAATCAATTGTGCCAATTGGGTGCAAGATACCTTTCCCATGGATGTTTAGAGGAGAGAGCACATGCACTTTAGCAATGATTAGCAGATTACCTGATTAAGGAGCTAATGCAATAAAAAAACAAGCATTTGCAATGCAATAGGTCTCGCATTTCCGCGAGTTTAAGCTATTGGCATTGCAAATGACAATGCCTTTTATTTATGTTTTAAAAACGAAAACAAATATAAAAGAAATTATCATTTACAATGTCAATAACTCAAACTTGCGTAAATACAGGACCAATTGCATTGCAAATGCTTGTTTCCTTTGGTCCTGTGGTGGTAACTGGACCAATAATAGCCCACACACTTGTCCTTTCAAGCTGGGCCATTTGGCAGTACCAGAGTGCCTGACAGGCCAGTCCAACACTGCTTCTCAGTCCAAGCAAGCACACTGTGGAACTACAGCCACATCCATGTAAGAAAACTAGAAAACCACCTGGCTTTTTCAAAGGCAGTTGAACACGTGTCTTTTTAGAATTTTTGGAAACTAAGTGATATCTGAGCATCCACCAAGAAACCACCAGACAACCTAAATACTAGTGAACCACAACAAGAAAGATGATAATACATCTTCCAGGAGAGAGCTCAATAACATCAGGTAAAATAAATTGCATGGCACATGTTCTATCATGTGTCAAACATGCCTTTTAACCATGAGCCACAAACCAGTAGGGCACTTCCACCGCAAAACGGTCAGATCACTTCAGGATTTCTTGATCCTCACCGAGTCTTTTCCCACATAATATATCCCAAAATCACACACTTCTCCATTCAAACAGCTATTTCACTCAAGTAACAGCTTGTGTTGCAGAACTATAGTACAAGGGAACTCAGTCGGAAGCTCTATGACATAGAACATAACACACATTAAGCAACATTGTATGTGCAATCCCACATTTATAGTGGAGAACTACTTTACAGCTATCAAAATGTAAAGTGAAAACCAGACCTGGGTAAACTACTCAGAGTTGATATGTGACTCCATTAAATTTGATTACCTTTAAATAGTGCAGGTGGAAGAGACAATCATTGTAAGCTATCTAACGCAGGATAAAAAACATTAATGAAACACCACCAAGTATTGTCTGACCAGCCCAAAATCTATACTGAACAAGCCGTACCACTATCAGACTGTGACATCAAATGGTAGGTAGGTATCAGGGGCATAGCTATCAATGGTGCAGCAGGTGCAGTGGCACGAGGGCCCTTTACACTGAGGGGCCCATTACAGCCCTCTTATTGCTGCATGACACATTTCTTAACATTCAGTATCCTATCTCTCACTTCTTTTAGCCTGTAACTCACACATAGGTGGCTCGACCCTAATTATGTTGTGATCACAACACAGGAACCGGGGTGTGGGGGTTGCAGGTTAACTCCCCCTCTATCCCCTTTACTGCTCTGTAGGAGTGGGGCACCAGCAGAGGGCAAACTGCGTACAGGAGACTACAACTCCCAGAAGCCCCTGACAGGAATCCGGATCCGGCATTGCCGTCCGGCTCGCTTCTATAAAGCCCCTCTCCTTCCTAGGGTCGGGGCTTGACAGTCTCGCCAGTATTTCCAGCAATTTCTGTGTAGCGGATGTGTTCCCCGCTGGAGTTCCTGTGTTTCCTCGACTTTCCCTGCCTTGCGGTCCCGCTTGTTTCCTAACGCTGATTTCCGGGACCATGGACCAGAGCTGTTAAACGGCCGTCAGGATTCCCCCAGGTACGCAGGAGGAAGTGTAGGGGACTGCAGCGCCGTAGCGCTCCCCTTCCGCTCGAGACTCCTTTTTGGTTTGTAACAGCTTCCGTGCTCCTCCCGCTCCCCAGTGTATGAATGCGGTGACTACAAATTGTGTTTTCTGGAGCTTTGCACATGTTCAAGGACTCGCTGTAAAGGTAACAGCGATTGGGCTCATAATTTGGTAAGAGAGGTTTTCCGTGACAGTATTGAAAACCCCCGGAAACGAGACATTGAGTGTTTGCATAATTACCTTTTCTTGTATCTTGTTCTGTTGTAGAGCCTACATGCATAGAGGTCTTATTCCGTACACAAACAAACATGTGTGTATTTATGCTTGGATAGAGGTCCACCATCCTGAGGTTTCTGCTAGGCTGTTGTGTAAGTGATTAGTACATGGGGTGTATAATACACGGAGAATGAGCGTTCCTCCTAGATTCCTCTGTTGAATACATGGTTTCTTGTCATTCTTCACTATACAGCTTTTCATATGAGGGGTGTCTTCTGCAGCTGTACTGACTCCTAAGACCAGACGTAGGATCAAGAAACTCCCATCTAGACAGCAGTGTTTATTATTTTATCCACTTCCCTTTTCCCTGGGGCGCTTCCTCATAAAGCAGTGTTGGTACACTCTGTGGGGGGTTGCGCCCAGGGGAGGAGGGGGGTTCCTCTCCATTCCATCATTCCTGCTGGCTGACTTCTGAGGTTAGTGGCTGTATATGGTTTTGCGCTACTGACAACGTGACAGATAACAACACAAGAGCAGAACTTTTGTCCACGTGGACAACATTGACACTACCCTTATGATGCATTTGACAGATAGTTTTCCACCCAAGGCCCGGAGTAGCGTGATAGCCATCCAGAAAACGCTTCAGCGCCTCGCCAGGGCTTAGAAATACTATATAAATGTAGTTACGATACAATCCATTTGTCTGCTTCAACCAAACATGTACAGCTTCGATTAATTTGCTTCTGTCACACGTTCATTACCTCAAAAAGAAGCTTCAAATCTTTCAACTGCAGATAGGTAAAATTGCGCAGGAAGTCGAGTTTGTGGTGGTTGGTCCTGTGTTTAACCTCACTCAGTCTCTGCTACCTGCTCCAGCCACTGAAACGCCGCCGCTCCCGCCAGCAGGTAGCACGGGTTGCCGGTGGACAGGAGGACACTGTTTTCACACCTTGGCAGTGCACATGGTGCGGGGGCTCCTTCGCTTTAAAATTTCCTATGTGAAGAACCTCGGCAAACTACGTCACTCCAGGTCAAATGCCTGGGCTATTAATGAAAGGCCGGAAAGAGAGAGGACACGTTTACAAAGATGTACGTGGGAACACCAGTGCTGCTTCAGACTTAGGGGCAGCTCGGTAACATGCTGGAAGCCTCGCGCTTCCAACAGCGGCTGTCCCTGGGAGGCTGGGCTGGGTAAAAGTATAAAGTTGTAAACGGGGAGGGACGTGGACAGGCCAGCACTGCCTTTGACTGCTTCTTTGCTCAAGCCGGTTTCGCTTTGAAGTACTGTCCTTACAGAAACATGGCGTAATGTTTAGCATGATCAGTATGCATCGCAATACAAGCATTTACAATGCAATACCAATTACATTGCAGAGCGCGGTGCCCGTGAAGCGGGCGCCACGCTTATAATAAAAATGTAAAAAAACATGCATTTGCAATCCAAAAGGACTCGCATTTACGCAGGCCCCGGAAGAAAATAGTGCTCACAATCTAAATAAAACATACCATGCAACACGCAAAGTAAATGGGCCCGTAGCCATAGAAGGATACCAATGATGACATGGCCATAATAAGGAGGGACTAACAAGCCTCATAATCAATCAGACGGCAACATTTACGAAAGACATTGACACAAGCCAATTAAAAACATGGGGGGGAGTGGGCGGAGCTTCTACGGAGCTTCCACTCCGTACTAGATAACTGCATGCCTCGCAAAGCGAGTGGTGCATGCGCACTGCTGCTATAGGCTTGACCTGAGATTAGCAAAAATGGAGGAGTAAAGCAAAAATAAGGGAGAAGACCCGGACAAGGCTGATAGGTCTAACGTATGTTCATATGTTAACACAAGGAAACTTATTTTGTCAATGGCATATTCATGCTAATCCCATACACGGTCACTTTCACAGAACCTGTTAGGTGCATCATTTAAAGTTATGCATCTGTCTTTAGTAGGGGTGGGCGGTTAACTCCCCTCTGCTGATGGAGTTTGCAGAACTGTTTCTGACTCCTCTAACATCCAAAGACCCATGCAGAGCCCCTCACCTTTAGCCATATTACTCCAATTAGGAAACAATAATGTGACTGCACAGGCCAGAATTGTCTGTAATCACAGCACTTTCCCTTCAGGATATTTCCTCTTCTCTCTGGGAGGTGCTGCAGCTCACACATGTGGGCAGTTCCCAGCCCTGCTCTGTGACTGTTGAATAGTCTACACTGTAGAGCTGGAGGTGGCTTCTCACAGCAGAGAGATGACTCACAGACCAGATGCACCCACACCGGGCGACACAGCCATTGCCACCAACTCCTGCACTGGTACCAGCCCCAGACTCAGCCCCTGCCCTATGACTCTGTACCGAGCTCTTGGGAGGATGGGAGTGGCACGAAGATGGAGTCATTGAATATAATTTTCCTGAAGCTGAGTATCAGTTTTGCAATGAATTTCAAGCTCTGTACAAAATTGAAGCAGAAGTTATCCTTGTTTGTTGAAGAAATCCTCCAGTCCAGCTGAACTGTTGTGGCCAGGCACGTAGATTGCATTTTAACTGAAGCTGGCCTCTGTATGGAGTGGCATGAAAGGCAAACAAACAGTGTACTGGAATGTAGACCGAGGGATTTCCAGTGACTGAGACTATTTTCAAGTATACCCACTAATCACTCAAGCATAAGCACTACAGCAGGACCTTTATTAGAAACCGCACCTAACCTGTTATCCCCAATATAGTACAATAACCTTTTGTATCTAAGTTGTGCACTCAATTGGGCACCTGCTGTCAAAGTGCAGTCTGAACAACAGGACTATACAAATTCAAATCTAATACAAAGGTGCACCATATGATAATTAAATAATTTCCTTGAAAGTAACCAACAGTCCAAAGTGATTTTCAAAAAATGAGTGCAAATCTTCTTTTATTCTGTAGGTGTTCATATATAAAAGGTATGTACAGCAGATAACAGCCAATGCGTTTAGTCCAGAACACTGGACTTCTTCAGGGTACATACAAATAGGCCAACTGGATAAGTTAAGCCGTGTATATGGACAAGGGATGAAGAGAATGTATTATAAATGCCCGTGCAAAGCAATTCCAAATTAGGAAGTCGAGGGATCCAATAACCCCAATGTAGGCTCCGGGACCCATCCAAAATGGCAGTGGCCATGTCGTACTGCCACACGTTGAGTAGTCAACTCATCAAAACCGAATTTGGAATTGCTTGGAGCAGACATTTATATTACTTTTGCTTCACCTCTTATCCGTACAAAATAAAAGAAGATTTGCATGCATTTTTGGGAAACCACATTGGGCTGTTTGATTATTTTCAAGGGAATGATTTCATTATCATAAGATGCAGCTTTGTATTAGATTTGAATTCCCACTGATCACCTTTGTGTGTTCCTCAATGCAGTGCCCTAAGTGTGACATGTATGCACATGGGTGACTCCTGTGTACTAGCTTCCATGGGGCTTAATGCTATACCTCACTGATGAGGCCTAAGTAGGCCAAAACTGGTCTGCAGCCTGAGAGAATACCAGTGGCAGAAAATCTTTGCAAGCTTTCCACCAATCATGTTTGAAGTTTCACCACAAATGAAGCATTTATCTTGACACAGTTTTACTCTGAGGGCAAGAAGTTATGTATAGTTAGGTCCAGAGTGTGGTTACCAACCGAAAATCAATATTGATGTCACAATCTACCCAATAAGTCATTCATTTTCAACACTTCAACACACAAAGAAAGGGTGGGATATCTTAGTCAGCAATATCTACAATACTCAGGGGAAGGGTTATGTGTGCACTACCGCCAGGTTTTGCCTTGCTAACCACATTCTTTGCCTTCTCCTGGGAACAGGGGTTTGCTATATCTTAGCACTGTTGTTTTATTGCTCGTGATACATTTGAGGGGTTGGTAGTCACCTAAAGATTCAGTGCCTACCGCTATGAAAGACAACATGATTTGATCTCTTCACAATAGTGGGCAATAGCATACTTTAACCGAAATCCCTAGAGTTATACAATTTAAACATTTCTAACTTACAGCAACATTCAGGGAACTTTAAACCTTCCTGCTCCAACAGAACCAACCTTAAATTCACCACGAAAGCTGCCAATAAGTAGGTAATTACTCTACTAAGTAATTCTAAAAATAAATAGGGCATTCCTGAGAGAGAAGATGGTGGACAACAAACACCTCCAAGAAAACCCCTGAAGGTGTAATGTCTAGAAAATAATATTCAGCAAAACTCTGGCTTTATTCATCCATATGGATGAATCCCCAAAGCAGGGCTCTATAATAAGTAGCGCTGGAGTTACTGGTAGCTCACTAGCAGCCTCAAAGTATCCCCCACATGTGAAGCCAAGCCCAGTACCTCATTCTGGCATCTGTTCATTTAAAAGAAAGGAGAACTGCTCATCTCAAGACCCTTAGATCAGCAGCCAATCAAACTAACGGCAGTGCCTCAGGGTAAAATTCAAACATACACTGTGTCGGCCTACAAGGTCTGCCACATGACCATATGTCTCTACTCTCAAAATAGCTAGGTCACTAGGAGTCTGTAGAACCTGCTTTATCAGTTACGACTTATATGTGAACAATGGACCATAAAATAAGGGTGCCTGAAGTACACTGAACAGTAACCAGTGCTGCCCCCTGAATTGTGGTACAGCAGGTGCCAGAGTGAACATATGTTAATTGAGTGCATAATCAGCCCAACAGCTGAAGAGGGCAGGGTATTGATCCAGAGCTGAGTCAATTAAGATCCTCATGTACATTTGTCTCTAAATGGGTATACATGTGGGACTGTTTAGTCCATAGTGAAAATGTGTGAACTGGGAGCATAATCCAGGGCTGAGACAATTAAGAGCCTCATGTGCATTTGTGAATATGGGCAGTGGAGATCACATTGTGTCCATCCCTAATATAAAACGTTCATCCCTGAAAGCTATGTCAGGTGTCAAGGCTCACCAAAAGTATATGCTACCCCTACATCATTAGGGGTTCATCTAATTACATAATTGTGTCTGTTCATGGCATAATAGTGGCAATGGCATAACCATGGTCTTCCTTGTTCTATTTCGGGCTTTATCTGTGTACTTGTGGCATACTGGCAGCCCTCATTGGCATATTGAGAGCATGTCTGGCCTATGTCTAGCCATCCCTGACATAATACTGGCCACTACTCACATAATATTGCATTAACTGTTGTATGGTGTATATCCTATCCTAATAGGTGGAAGGTCCCTGATGTACCTGGGCTCGGCAGCTTGGAATCTGCTCACGTTGGAACTATGGGCTATGAGGGATGCGCTATTGTTTAAAAAGAAACTTAAAACGTGGCTCTTTTTATAAGTCTGAACTTCTTCTCACATTTCTGATTCAGCGTCTTTCGTGCCAGGACACTCTGTGGAGTAGCTGTGCGTGCTAGAAAATTGGATTGTCATCTTCCTCCTGGCCATTGTGGAGCCCTACCTTGGCACACTGGTGGCCCTGGTATAATGCTGTGAATTATTGGCATATTACAGCCATTCTTCATGTGATGTTGAGCATCCATGGCTTGTTATTGCAATACCTGGGCATTTGAAGTGGAATCTGTCCATATAAGGCATTTATACGTGTTGCATACTCAATGAAACTGACAAGCTAATGTTTGCAGTGTATATTTCCTAAAAATAAAAACTGAGATTTTGAAGTCAAAAAGTCAAAATTTACGTTTAAAAAAAAACATTTCTCTGGAAAATTGAGATTGTTTGCCTAAAATGGAAAATGGTATTTGATAGAAATATATTTGTATTTTCAGAAACTGATATGCTAATGATGACAAAAGGTTGCAATTCCAAAACAAGCTTAAAGCTGATAGTTGAATGATAATTCAAGCTGAGTTGAGGAAACCTATTACTATGGTTTTGTTCTTTCAGCCAGAGGGCAAGGGATGCTTTGGCAAATTTTTCATTAATTAGGTGCAGGTAATTAATATTGCTAAGTTGTTTCCTTGAATTTCTGTTAGTAACCTCACCTGAAATGCTCTGGCGGTGACTAGTGATAATCCTGTTTAGGGTGTTAATAAATTTGCTAGTAGCTCTGAAGGACTTCCTTTGAGCAGAATTGCTTTTAACTAAAGTCACTATAAATGGTACTTGTGTTTTATTTTTAATATAGAGGTTATTCTCTTGACTACAGAAGGAGACTTTTCTTGAAAAATTAGACCTTAGGCATGTGTATCTCACATGGCATGTGTTGCTTGTAAAATCTATCAAAGTTCCCTTGTATTTCCAAGGGGCAATAACAGAAATGAATCATCTCACAGAAATTATGAGATGTGTGAGAACCCCGCTGGCATGTTTTTTCCAACAAGGCCACCTTTTGCTGAAAACTGTAAAAATTTCTGGATTATGCATCAGGGTAGAATGAAGAGTAACTGGGGAATTTGACCCGAAGTTATGAATTTCCTTGGCAGTCCTTTATTTTTCAAGGGGATTTTAAGGTTTCCACTTGCAATCCTTTCTCATTCCACAAAACCTCGATCCTAGGTATTGGTAGTGTCTTGTCCTTTAGAATTGTCCTGTCACGTATGCCCCCATTTTACATACATTGTCCCATCCACACAACAATAACGGTTCAAAACAGGTGAACATTTGCCTAGTAGCTTGCTCCTGTCTCTTTGACACCAGGCTCTTAGTATTTTATCATAATCCCTGTACCTGACATACATAAACATGGCCTCAGGCTCAGCATAATTATTCTGTATAAGGGTCACCACTTTTTTCATCCTTGGCCAAAAGCACACTGTACATGATCACATTTGTTTGGAAAAACATTTATGATTGTTTTCAAAACATTCATGATTGTTTGAAAAACATATTGATTCTAGAAGAAACCCTGGAGTGACCACTCTGGTATATAAGACCCTCATTCCCCCCTACAAATCAGAGGAGAACTCCTTCCAAGCTGACAGGGGGTCCTGCATGCTGAATCTTTGACACACAGTGTTCTGATATCCCTTGCGGGGTGTCATCCTCGAAGCAGAGACGGGTCCTTCATTCTTTACCATCAGGTGAGGGGGTTGGGGCTTCCCTAGGGGATTCTTGGCTACATAAACATATGCACATATACATGCCACGTCTACATATCTAGGCTAGGTACATTCAGGCAAATTACGTAGGCCGCGCATTGTAGGAGTATCCAAATCCTACTGTTTTATCTGAACTGTATATGTTCATCTTCTTAGCACTATGGTAGAAATGTATCTAGTGTTTACTATATTGGTACTTGCGATTTCTCTTGTAAGCTTCTGTCTCCTGATTGTCACAGCAAATGTGTGTTACACAAGACTGACGTTGGACCAATAAATACTTATTGAAACATCCAAACTGCCGTCCTGTGTATTTTCTGAGAATAAGTAAGCACGAGTGACTGAGCGAAAAAGGTACTGTACTGTTTTCCATGATCCCTGACAAATCAGGGTTGTCATGGTCAGTGTTTGCCAGAAACTACCTACGCCTCTGTAAGATACAGGGAGGGTGGTAGTGGCACTGTAGAGCTAGCTGGTCTAATGGCTGACATATCCTCTGGGGTGTCCAGAAGCGGTTTGGACACCAAGTACTCAGTTTAGGTCATCCAAAATGCGTAGGTCCTCGGGATTCCAAGGAACTACATGACAGTAGCTTCAGAGTGTCGAATGTCCACCTGACAATCTTGTGCTCTTGTCCAAGTTGACATACATGTTAAACCAGCCAGTAGGAGCATGCAAGTCCTATATCTTGCTACTCCTTTTTTGGGTCCTCCCTTGAACAGCTCTGCCCCTCACACTGATGGAGACGTTACTTGGATTTCCTCCACTCCATTTTAGACCCCAATAAATATGCTCATACAAGAGACTATCTAATTAAATGACCAAATTACCGGTAAAACGGAAAATGTCTGTATTTCATAATTGACAGCTACAGCAACTAATTGCCGTAAAGTGGGCTTGACAGGGATAAATACATATCTGTACTAAAAATATATTCTGTTTAACAAAATATTCTTGAAGGGATTCCCACCTACCATAGAGAACCCAAAGTTCTCTATGGTATTAAGGCCCACTGAGGTATGATGTCAACATAGAGGCTTCAGTCCTCTTGGGTGGTTGCACCTCACTATTTCAAAATCATTTTAGATTGGACTTGTTCCTCAGCGTTCAATTTGTAAAACAAAATAAAAGTAAATGCAGGTGATCAATTTTTACTTAAGAGGTCACCACACACTTTCCCAAGGGCATGGCCACTTTCCCAACAGGCTACTACCCCTTCTGGTACTGCCTAATTCCAATACTGGCCCCACCCACTGCCTGCATGGCCAACCTACAAAACTGAAGAGCAGCAAGCAAGCAGAGCGAGCAAGCCTTTCTTCTTTAAAGGACATCTCGCTGTTAAAATGTATTGCACAGTTGTGCTAGGGGGTGATCTTGTTCTGAAAGAATTCTGGAAAAAATTGGGTAAAATAGTGCATGTTTTGTAGTTTTTTTATAGCACAAACTTAGCCAAATGGCATTAGAGCAATTTAAAACAGAATCACTTTTTTTTGCTGTCCACTGTCCACTTAAATTTCATAAAAAACAATATGCTCTTAAAGGATAATTTGAAATGGCACTCATGAAATATTGCAGTACATTTGAGGTTGTGGCGGTTCCTCTTCTTCAGCCTAAGAGCATTGCCCTCCCCCGCATGCGAGCCGCCATAGGTGTATAATTTAAATAGCCCCTGAGTCTCGACCCGCCAAAGAACTGGGCTCGACCTTGCTCCTGAATTTGTACATCGGAGTGGGGGCAGTGATGAATACAGGCCCCAGCTAGGCCCGCAGCATACAAGGGTTCGCTCTCCTGTAATGGAAGCTACAAGGAAGTTGGCACGGAAACTGCAAAGTACAAAGACAAAGTTTATTAACCCTTAAGGGTGGTCCTACAACCTATACAACACTCTTCAGTATTGCATAGAGTAGCACAAAGAACTTGCGTACATAATCCCCTTTTATACACAAAAGAGGGGCTCATAAGTGGGTGTATACAACATGAAGCAGAATTCATTACCTTTTATGGGCATTTTCGATACAGAATCAATATGTGGGCGGAGTAACTAATTTCCTGAGCCCGCGAAAACATGGTCAAGCAAGGACTAACTGATAACAGATGTGGTCAAGTCTGGGCATGCACCAGACGGACAAAGGAGCTATTTATAGACTGTTACTGGGCAGATTGATAAAGAGCAACTGATACAGAGATAGGACTCTTCTCGTGCTGAGCACGTGGAGATACGACAATGCAAAATGGAGTCCAAACATTAGTCAACATAAGGGAAGAAACTCGGTCCTAAGGGGAATTCATGTCTTTAGTGTATGCTTAATCACATCGCTGTTTCAATTTTCAACAGACGACCCTTTCAGCATTTACTGAAGACATCCGGTTTATTAGAATAATCATCATATATGTCAATTTTCATCATTTCTTCTACTTCCTTAGTTAAATGTTTCTGATAGGTGACATTGGCAATAGCTTTCTTATCAGGAATACAGAATGACACACATAGGTAACAGAGTAAAGGACCACATTGGACACAAATGCAACAAGAAAACAGAATTGCTACGATAATACAGAGACCAGTTAGAACCTTCCATCCCCACGTAGTAATCAATGCCCAAAACCATCCAGAAAAGGTCCAAGTGCCATTTTCTGTATGGATTTCAGCTGCAATTTTATGCAATTTATTGATAGCATTATAAACTGATGGCGTGTGGTCAGGAATAAACACACAACAACTACTTCCGATAATTTTACATGCTCCACCTCGGCCAGCTAACATAACATCTAATACCATACGATTCTGTAATGCAACGATTCTAGTAATTTTTAATTCTTCCGTGAGATTCCCAAGAGCAGCAGCGGTCTGATTTGTCACAGCCTCTACAACTCTTGTTAATCTTCGAACTTTCCTACTATTTAGAGCAGCCCCAACAAAGAAAAACAATCCTAAATTAAAATCAATATACTGCTGTAAGCTAGTATCAGTTTGATCAACGTCATCAATAGATAGAGTACGTTTATACCTATTTACAGTCACATTATTCAACAACTTCAAATCTTTATGATAAGATGCAGGTGCCAAGAATACAGGAGGTAATAAGAATGCTACATAACATACTCCGGACCAACCGGCCGGTAAGCGATAATAACCCTTATTCCCACACACAAAGTATGTATTATGGGAGGCTAAGAAAGTACTGTTATTTAGCCCGTCTATATTCAGCACGATGATACAATCACTAACACCGACAGGAATATAACCCACACTCTGGACACACAGGTCCGCTTGAGCTTGTGCCACCTGAATCACAAAGCGCTCTTGTCCTGTAGTGTCTCTGGTGTTCGTGAAGATGTAGGGAATCGATTCATTGTCCGGTCGATACTCTTCCCATTCCCATATTGTCCCATTCGCTTGTGGATAGCCATCCTTATCTTGATGACACTCCCTATTAAGTCTGAAAAGTAATCATCCCACTGTAGGTTTCCGTGTGGCAAACAGCAAAGTGTACCATGCTCTACAGGAGCCAATATGAGAAAAAGGAAGAGGTATGAATGGCGTTCCTCCTTTCTTCTGATGAGCTGGCATCATACCACATATCCAACAGTTCGTAGCATTCGTGGCAATGTGGGTATGATGCAACATCTGGATGAAAGTGTTATTCAAATAAGACTGACGATGCTTCAGTTCTTGATACGGAAGTGTATAAAAGTAGTGCTCCTCAGGCACTGGAGTAGTCAAAACAAGCAATTCCCGGGCAGGAGTCACATCCTCAACAAACCATGTGGTTATACCAACAATAGCTACTGTAATAATAAAACCTGTTGCGCAAAGAATCTTCTTCTTCTCCATCTTAGAGTAAAAAGGCAATATCTTCCTGAAACTAAAAGGTTGTCAGAACTCTTCCCCTTAGGCAGCGGTTGATTTCTTCACCAGCGGGCCAAGACGAGTGTCGCTACACTAATGCAGGGCTGATCCCCCCCCTTGCCACATTGGCTCTCCGTTTCACTAACCTAAGGGCCGTTCTGACAACTTTGAATACAGCAGTCACTTCCTCGGTCTGAGGTGATATCTTCTTCCTCCAGGAATCGCTTGGTCCGGAAAGAGCTCCTCAGTGTCGTTCGGTTCCACAGCACGGCCTTTCTCCGCAGTCAGAATTTCTCGATGGTCGGTCAATACAGCAAGCTCCACCAATCCGGGCGGCACTTTGCGACAGTGCAAGGAATGGATCCAGTTCTTTCGATTGGAAACCCGCACAGCCGTCCTCGTTGCAAGTAAGACTTGCTCAGGACCAACCCATCTCGGCTCCAAACTGTTCGTCCTTTCAAAAATCTTCAGCATAACATAGTCTCCAGGTCGGAGATTATGACCTTCACCTATGGACCGATCAGGGAGCGCCTCTCGGACCTGTTGATGAATAGAAACCAAATTATCCGTTAACTGTGCCAGATAATCATTCATCATTACACAAGGTACATCATACACGGACTTAGGTTTTGGTGGACCCCAAATATTCATTGGGTGCCCAAAGACGATCTCATAACGTGTGAGACCGGTTCGAGAATGCGGTATCGATCTAATTGACAATAATGCCAGCGGCAAAGCGTCTGGCCAAGTCAAAGAAGTCGAAGCTTGGATCTTAGCGATCTTGAGCTTCAGAGTACCGTTATACTTCTCAACCAATCCTGCAGACTGAGGGTGAAATACTGCATGGAACTTCTGGGTAATGCCTAGACCCTTCAGGACATACTTTATAACGTCTGCTATAAAATGAGGCCCGTTATCACTCCACAACAATCTGCAAACACCGTATCGAGGGAAGAACTCCTTCAATAGCATCTTGGCTGTAGTCATTGCAGTATTGTCTTTCGTAGGGTATGCCTCAACCCATTTACTGAAGGCACAAACCACTACTAGAACATACTTCAGATTGTTACAGCGTTCAAGCTGGATGTAATCCATCTGCAAAACCTCAAAAGGTGCAGTAGGTGCCGCAAATCCTCCTGCTGGAGTTCTGGTACCCTTTCCCGGGTTATATCTCAAGCAAATCATGCAAGTCTGCACTACCCTCTTTGCCGTACTAGCGATCTCCGGATGCTCCCAAGCTCGAGTGAGTAATTTAACAATTGCGGAAGCTCCGAGATGCGCTAGTCCATGTGCCATCTGAACCATCGGTTGTACAAAGGCTGTGGGTAACTTCCATTTATCCATCTGCTTATTTCTCCAACATCCTTCGTCATCTAATTCTCCATCATTGGACCATTGCTCCCGTTCCTTATCGGAAGCGGTCCTCTGCATTTCCAGCACCTCTCTCCTAGCATCGTGCCATCTTTCTGCCTGTGACTTCACAACATACATTGCAGTAGCACCAGGCTGCATCGCAGTCTCTCGTGCCACCCGGTCTGCCAAAGCATTCCCTTCTCCAACTTTATCAACCACTTTCTTATGGGCACTACATTTAATTATAGCAATCTTCTTTGGATATGTTAATGCAGTCAAGAGGTTGTGGACTAACTCCCCGTACATTATCTGCGCTCCATGTGACGTTAGAAACCCTCTCTCCTTCCAGAGTAGGCCGAAATCGTGCGCTACTCCGAAGGCATAGCGGCTATCTGTATAAACATTCACACACAATCCTGCACTGAGCTCACATGATCGTGTTAATGCTATCAGTTCCGCTGCTTGAGCTGATTTCTGTGGTATGCGTGCTGTCTCCACTATTGTTTGCAGTGTGGTGATTGCATACGCTGCTGAAGTCGTACCATCTGGTAGCTTCAGGCATGATCCGTCCACCCACAGTTCTCCATCTACATCTGTAAAGGGCGTATCCTGGAGATCAACACGACCCTTTGTCTGTTCCTCAGTCACAAGAATACAATCATGTGCTTTCCGTGCTTCAGACTGAGTTTCCGGGAACGGCAACAATGTGGCCGGGTTTAACGTTACACACCTCTTTAACGTAATATGAGGAGCCAAAAGCGTCAACTCATATCCCGTTAAACGGGCACTGGTCAAATGCTGCGTCTTTGTCTGATTAAGCAGGGCATCAACAGCATGGGGGACTAATACCAACAGTTTGTGAGATAACACAATTCCCTCACTTTGACGTATTGACACAGCTGTCGCCGCAACCGAGCGAAAACAACCAGGCAATGCTCGGGCAACAGGATCAAGTACGGCTGAAAAATATGCACAAGGGCGCTGCTTGTCGCCGTGCATCTGCACTAAAACTGATAATGCACATCCATCTTTCTCATGCACATACAGTGAAAAGGGCTTCGTATAATTAGGGGTCCCTAACACTGGTGCTGAAAAAAGGGCCTGTCGCAATTAGGCCTGGGCAATAATTTCGTTCCGTTCGCGGAAATTGCGATAATTTGACATTTTTGCGTTCCGCGGAGAGCGCGAAAATGTCAAAAATTCCGGTTTCCGCAGCTTGGCGATAATTTGTTTCTTGCTCGCGCTGTAAAATGATACATTCTCGCGCGCGCGCGATCGCCTTACCTGAATCCCTGCGTTCGCCGACAAGTTTTCTTGATCCGGTCGCGTTCTCCATGAGATGTTGTATTGTTTTTAGCCATTTGCGCTGTCTCGCGACAGTTCGCGCCCGCAGTGACGTCATGCGTCGCGCGATCACGTCTTTCTTCTCGCGATCATGCACCGCGAGAACAACTCAAAACAAGATGGCCGCGCCCGCAAGCAACCACATGGGTAAGTTGGCGACCCGCAACCATGCAGAAAATCTCGCGAACATGCCGGAAAAAAACTTCCGCATCTTTGCGATATTTCTGCTTGTTTGCGATAATTTTAAACATTCTCGCGATAATTTGCGAAGGTTAATTCCACAAATTCCGCCCACCCCTAGTCGCAATTGCTGAAATGCAATTTCACACTCGTTTGACCAGGGAAGAGGAATTGGTGTGTCCTTTGTCAAAAGGGCTAACAATGGTTTAGCTATGTGTGAAAACCCCAATATCCATTGCCTACAAAAAGAAACAAGACCCAAAAATGCACGCACGTCCTTCTGTGTGGAAGGCACTGGCGTGTCCAAAATTGCTTGAATACGATCTGGTGTGAGTGCGCGCCCCTCCTTAGACAAAAGGTGACCCAAATAAGTCACCTTTGGTCTACAGAATTGCAATTTCTTCTTCGGCACTTTGTGATTGTGAGATGCCAAAAAGGAAAGCAAGGACAACGTACTCTTCTCACACAGCTCAGGAGTGTCAGCCGCCAACAAGATGTCATCGACATATTGTATAAGGGCGACACCCTCGGGCAGAACAAAGGAATCCAATAGCGCGGGGATGCCTAAGGGTCACCAGGCGCTCTAGAAATCGCAAAATAAAATAATAAATAAAATAATGCTTGACTGTAAATGCTAGGGCTTTCTGTGTAGCCCTGAGGAACTCTACAAAATCTATAAGACCTATTATTCAAAGTAAAACCAAAAAGGTATTGGCTATCGGGATGAATAGGGATCAAAAAGAAGGCATTTTTCAAATCAATAACTGAAAACGTGGTCGCCGTTGGCGGGACCAAAGTGAGCAACGTCGTGATATCAGAAACCACCGGATACTGAGGTATCACGATCTTGTTCACTTCCCTTAAATCAATGATAAACCGATAAACTTTAGCATCCGTGTCTTTCTTCAAGATGGGTAAAATAGGACTGTTGCAAACATTATAGGGAACTTCTTCCACTACCCCCACCTTAATCAAATCCTGCACAATCTGAATAAGTGCCTCCTCCCCCTCCTGGGAAATGCGATACTGAGGGAGGCGCGGTAACACCGCACCCTCCTGGACACTAATATGGACAGGTGGAATCACCATCCGTCCCACATCGGTATCTGAAGTAGCCCACAAAGAATGAGGGAGGGAAGCTAACACAGAATCCTCCACGACCACACACATCCGGTCTGTCATCGGGTGATTATCATTTAATATCACACGCACTCCAGCGGGGGAGCAGCGGATCGTAGCTCGGAAGTGCTTGAGCATATCAAGACCCATAATGTTGTCAGGCGTGTTCGGGGCAAGCAGAAACGGACAGGGTGCAGAAAAGGGATCAACATGGAATGCAAGGGGTCGGGAAAGAGGGCTTCGAGAGAGTGTACCATCAAACCCTACCGATGTAACCATTAAGCCAGATGGGGGAGCCCTCGGAACCAATTGTTTGGACAGCGCACTGCGGGTCGCTCCTGTATCAACTAGGAACCGATCAGTAGAACCCAAAACCTTTGCTGAAACATAAGGACCCTTCTGATCAACCGGCACTTCAACTGATTCCAACCCCCATCCAACGCATTCCTATGCATGCCGCGAATCATGGTACCCAGAGCTGTCAATCCCTGACATTTGATACTGGTGCTGTCGATCAAATACATTGGGTCTATCTCGCTGCTGCGCGTTAGGTTCAAAGCGAGCACGATCATTAGAATTCCCTCTGAAATTCGAAAAACCCCCTCTACCTCTCGCTGGACCTTGACCACGTCCCTGACGAGATGCATACAACGCCGGACAATCTCTGGCCCAATGACCCGACTGTTTACAATACGCACATTGATTCCTATTTACATCTGACCGACCCGAAGGGGGACCATAGAATCCTCCCCTACCTCTATCGACACCCCGACGAGGCGGACCATACACTTGCGCTAACATCACCTTTGTTTTCAAATCTTTCGATTTCTTCTCCTCCTGCCCCTTCGCTTCTTGTTCCTGACGCTCATAATACTGAGCCATAGTCAGGAGGGATGCCGGAGACGAAGTGGACCAGGAACTTTCACTCGCTTTTAAACGAGCTGCTATTCCCGGTAATAAATTCGCCACATATTTATCCACAAAAAGATGTCTACCCGTATCATCCGTAAGTGACTGACCACTAAAATCGTGAAATGTCTCC
Source organism: Triturus cristatus (assembly GCF_964204655.1). NCBI lineage: Eukaryota > Metazoa > Chordata > Amphibia > Caudata > Salamandridae > Triturus > Triturus cristatus. The sequence goes on along the minus strand of NC_140593.1, from coordinate 254,502,534 downwards.
TCAAAACGCGTAAAGAAATCTGAGACTGATTCATCAACTTTCTGTTTACACGATGCTAACATATTCCAGTCAATCTTTTTAGGGGGAATAATCGTTTTCAACTTAGTCAAGATAGCAGCGGGAAGATCTAAAATAATCTGCGGTGGTTTTTGCGCGGGTTTTCTCTCCCTATCCTCATCCTCAATTTCAGACCACCTAGCCTTAAAAGCGGGAACATCATCCACCTTCCGCACAGATCTCCACATATCCGGTGGTAATATGAGCCCAAAGAACAAATCTATATCTGCTAAAGTCATAGTACAGGAATTCAAGGCCCCTTCGACCTCTTCATAAAAGGCCGCTGGGTTTTTGCGGGGGTCAGGTAAAGCATTCTTTAATGCCATAACATCAGCCCTATGCCAGGGAGTATAGACCCAATTATACACAAAATATCCCTTAGCATCGGCGGAAGTAATATCCGAACTAGTTCCCGCTCCTTTAGGAGGAACATACAAAGGTGCTGCCTCTCGCATCGGTTTAGCATGCACTAGTTCGCTCTTATCTGAGTGGGAGGTAGATGACTGGTCATCGCCGACACGTGGATTCGACTGCTCCTGTTCCCCTGCCTTTTGGCGCGCTCTCTCTTTAAGGTCACTCGCCGCGTCCCGTAATGCAAACAGCCGTCGAACCGCATCAGGTGCCTTAGAGGGAGAAAAAACACCGTTACGCAATGCTTTAGCATCTAATACTACATCATCAGGCTCAAAAACTTCTGAATATTTCCGAAAGGCAGTGATCACTTCCTCAGAAAAGTGTCCCAAAAAATACAACTTCTCTCTATCCTGCCACTTTTCCCAAGAGTCCAACAATTCAGTGAGGGATAACTTGCCCTTAAGTGCACGAAAAGAAACTTTCCGAAGCTCACCCATTCGGTCAACTGATTACATGGACCGCGTGTCTACCTTATCCGAACCCAATCCAGAATCCTGTGATCTCGGGGCCGACGCGCCAGCATAAGGAGGCGGAGAATGATCTACTAAATAAAAATCATCTTCAAGATTAGTAAGGACAGGATAAAGTGGCTGGCGGACAGCATATTGACCCGAGACTTGCAACCTACGCTCTTTCTCTTGCCTCTCCGCCAGTTCTCTTTCTTCCCGACGCTTCGCTTCCTGTGCTCGCACATGATCATTCTTCCGTTGCTCTTTATCAAACAGCGCTTTCTCACGTTTCTCTCGCTCACGCACTTCCTTCACCCATAACCGTACACATTCAAACATGTCTTGCCGAGCACGCCATTTACACATACACTGTTCCACATACTCAATCTTACGCATATCAAACGATCCATACAAAGGCCATCGTAACTCAGGATCCTTTTTGGTGTATTTCCTCCATACTGTGCTGTACATTATAGAAGAAAGACCATGCTTCACATACATATCCCTATTAGGAGTCCCCTCTGGGGGGGCTGGAGCAGATTCCTCGAGGTTTAACCGGTTTCCAAAGCAGCAGCACCACTTACGGAGTGCGCTAAAAGCAGGCATGCTCAAAAATAATGCAAAATATGCAGTATTATCAAAAAAATGGCACTTAAACTTTGCGCCGTTCAAATTTACACAGCTCCGGAGAAATATCTCCATATTACCTGCCTATATGTGTTGCAACGCATATATTCTCACAGTAATCAATACAAAATATGACCGGTCATCACAAAACCAAACTCAAATAGCCAACCCAGGCTTCAAAACTCGGAGCAAGTACCGTACAACGGTTCTTACCAATCAAGAGTGTCCAGATTCCAACTGCCAAGCTCCAAAATTCGCCCAAACGGCTGTCACGGCAAACCGACAGAAGAGATCTCAGTCGAGGACCGGCGCCACCCAGAAGGTCAGTTTGGAAGGGGAGGAAGAAAACCTCGGGATGCCAGGGCTAAAAGACGCCACTGGCAGTGATCACATCCCCGGCCAAATTCCTCACCTTCGTCACGACCAGTCCTTCGAGCATCCGAGTCGCCGATGAGCCCCACGTGACGGGCGCCAATTGATGAATACAGGCCCCAGCTAGGCCCGCAGCATACAAGGGTTCGCTCTCCTGTAATGGAAGCTACAAGGAAGTTGGCACGGAAACTGCAAAGTACAAAGACAAAGTTTATTAACCCTTAAGGGTGGTCCTACAACCTATACAACACTCTTCAGTATTGCATAGAGTAGCACAAAGAACTTGCGTACATAATCCCCTTTTATACACAAAAGAGGGGCTCATAAGTGGGTGGATACAACATAATGCAGAATTCATTACCTTTTATGGGCATTTTCGATACAGAATCAATATGTGGGCGGAGTAACTAATTTCCTGAGCCCGCGAAAACATGGTCAAGCAAGGACTAACTGATAACAGATGTGGTCAAGTCTGGGCATGCACCAGACGGACAAAGGAGCTATTTATAGACTGTTACTGGGCAGATTGATAAAGAGCAACTGATACAGAGATAGGACTCTTCTCGTGCTGAGCACGTGGAGATACGACAATGCAAAATGGAGTCCAAACATTAGTCAACATAAGGGAAGAAACTCGGTCCTAAGGGGAATTCATGTCTTTAGTGAATGCTTAATCACATCGCTGTTTCAATTTTCAACAGCAGGGCGTGACCTATCCTGTTGGGTGGCAATGGCAGGCGGCTGAAGTCCAGCGTGCTTTTCTGGTTGGACTGGTCTCTGTCAAGCGCACTTTGGGCCTCTCAAAGCCATGCCCTATTAGGAACCATAGGGAATACAGCATAGCTCCAGAAGTATCCATAGAGCACTGAGCTTACCTGCTCAAACCAGTCCTTGAGTTTCCATCATATAGTTTGAAATTTCACACATGAGAGCACAGTCTGGATTGATTCGGTCAGATGGGGCTGTCCTTGTGGGCCACACTTGAAGGCTGCGTGAGGGCAGGATAATTAAAGAATATGACCAATCACTGTGTGGCCAATGATTGGTCATGTTTCTTTAAGGGTAAAGTGATAGCATCATTTTCCCCTCATGCACAATGCCAGTGGCAGCATTGTGCATGAGGGGAGCGGATGACCGCAGTGACGCCCTCCAGCAGGCCGCAGAGAGTATATGAGTACAGACCTGAGTAGTAGTCCAGCCTGGGCCTGTTCTTTTGTCATCAGCACATATGTAGCCAACTGTTGGCAACTCGATAAGTCCATTATCCTGGTAAGTATATTAAATAGTTTACGCGTAGGCTTTCTCCACTGTGCACTCCCTCTTCCTGACCCCCCTTTAGCCTGCAAGAGAAATGTTCTCCCACATTCACCATGGTGGCTTAGAGACATTTGAAAGCTATTTATGCTGCAGTGCTTTCAAGCAAAATATAAATACAAAAATAATAGGTACAATTTGGTTGCAAAAACAGAAAAAGGCCATTCACTGGAGTTTTTTAAAACAATTTTTGTAGCATGAACGCGGCCGAAGGTCACTTGAACACTTCACATCATGACCATCAGTTACATTACACAAGGTCAGATTCATTCATTAGGCACTGGGAGAATATGTGATGTACCCAGAATCATAAGATGTTGAGCCAATGCCAAGACTCAAACCTGGGGACAGATTGCTGCACTGTGGCAAATAGAGAGGGCAGGAATGTGCCATATTTACTTACATATGGTGCATAGCTGCTCTCTCTCTGCACTGGCATATACGATTCGGTCAGCGCCAATGCAGGAACCCTTGCACCATGTTGCAAGGGTGCCTGCTTTACAGGCAGAATTGTTTTGAGCGGAAAGGGGCACCTTACTTCACAAAAACAAACGTGTGAGGCATTTTCCATTTCCTTTGTGTGCTGCATAATGCAGCACATGTACAAAGAGGAAAAAATGAAGAGAAATAGACATATTTCTCCTCGTTACACCTCACGCGGGAAGGCGCAGCGTTTTGATGCTTTCCCAGCATTACTAGTCTTAGTAAATCTGGGAATGCTCCACAAATCATGGGTGAATGCATGGGAACACCCACGCTTCACCCATGGATGCCTTCCCAGGTCAAAGTAATGAAAGGCAGTGATTGCGTTGATGTGCCTTACTATAGAATTACTATGCTATGTAGTGCCATGCAATGTGGCTCTGCGTGGCATAGTAAACCTGACTTAAGGGTTTCTGTTGCGTCACCTTGTGTGTTACAAAGCCAATGCTTTATTTTTTTACGGCGGCATCGAGGGGCCGTAGGTATCTGTCTCATGCACTGTTTGGCTCGGCGTTGGCCCTTCCGGGTGTTTTCTCTGTCTTTCTCTGTTCTTGGGTAGCGAAGGGTTCCATTGGGTAGTAATACACACTTAATAAAGTGCTATATGTTTTGCCGTTGTTGTACATCCTGGTGGAATCTTATTATTAACCCATTTGCCCTCTGGATTGTGTGAGCATGTTTTACTGGTGTTTAGGGGTGTGTCACGGGGCAATGGCTTCGTTTTGTTTGCTGTGTTTGTCCCTGTCTCCCTTTCCCCTTCCGGGCTTTGGGCCTGTGGGCCTACTGCCATACCACCGTTAAAGCACCTGGTATTGTCTGATCTCAGAAGTTCAGTTCCTGGTTGGTGCCTGGATGGGAGACTGCCTGGGACTACCATCCTTCCGTCACGTAGGTTCCTTCCCTCCTGCTCTCCTTTGGGGTGTGGGGTCTGGGCTGGTTGGTCCCTGTTTGGGTGTCCGCCTGAGGGTTCGGGGGCTGTTGGCTGCTGTGGGTCTGATGGGGTCGGGCTGCTGTTGGCGCCTGTCCGTCCTTCTCTGGGCTGCTTCTGTGGTCTCCGAGTGGGATCTTGCTTCTGCTTCTGCTCCTCAGGGCTTGCCCTCTCCTGTCTGGGCCTTCTGTCTCTCGCCCGGCTTCGTGGCTCTGCGAGCGGCTGCTCTGCCTCTTGTCCATGTCATGCTTCTCCTCTTCTCCTGACCATTGGACGTCCTGTGTGGCCCTTGTTGTGGTTCTGTGGGTCCCACCTCCTTCCGCTCCACTCCGTTGTCGGTCTTGGTTGGTGGTGTCCGTTCTCTTCCCCTTCCTTTTGGTCGTGGGTTGGGCGCTCAGCTTTAGTTTCTGCCCTGTCTGCGGGTGTGGCCTGCGGTCTTCATTTTGTGGTGTCCCCCTGCCAGGTGGTTGCGGCCTTCTCCATCCTGTGGGGCTGGGGGGCGTTCTTGGGTTCCCTGTCAGTGCCGGGTCGATTGGTCCCCTGCTGGCGATGTCTTGTCTGGCTTTTGTTGGCCATTCCTTGGCTTGTCTGGGATTTGCCCCTGCCCTGCCGGGGCTTCTTGTTTCTGTTCTGGCCCTTTGCTTTTGGGCGTCTGCGCTTGTCTGGCCTGGACGGGGCATTTGCCCTGTTGATGGTACTCACCTGGGTGCTTCTCTCTTGTTTGCTTCGGGTCTGGTGGCTTTGTGGCATGCTGCGTCTACTCCCGGTGCCTGGGTTTGTCCTCGTGGTCCAAGGTTTGGTTCCTGGTGGGGTCCCTCAACCTTGCTTTCTTCTGTGTTCGCTTGCTTGAGTGCCCTTGAGTTGGGTGGCATGTTGCTTCTGTTCTTTGGCTCCAAGCTGCCTGTTCTGCGGGTGTTGGCCCTTGGTGCTTTGGCTCTACGGTGAGTTTTGTGCTTCTGGGGAACTCTGGCTTGAGCTTGTCAGGGGTTTGTCTCCTGTCCCTATTTCCTTGTGTCCCACATTGGTTTCCGTTCAAGCGGTGCCCTTCCTTGTCCGGGGTTGCTGGGTTTTCCCGGTCTCCTTCCCCGGGAGGGGCCCTGCACTTCCTGTGCGGATTTGGTATCCTCTTCTTCTTTGTTCCTGGTTTTAGGGGGCCAGGTCTGGTGGCTTTGTGGACTAATAAGTCCTATGTTGCGGCCTGTGTGTTGGCCTCATGGTCACGGGTTCTATTTCCAGCAGGTCCACTTATCCTTACATCCTTCTGAGGTTGATTTCTTGTTTCATGTGTTCCATTGGGTTGGGTGCCATTGTGCATCTGTTATTCGGCGCCTCTGTGCTGTCGGTTTCTGGGGCCTGCTGGCTCGGGTTTGCTCCCTGGTGTTGTTGCCGTTGCTCGGGCTCGTTTCTAGGGGTGGGCGTAGTTCGCGAAGTAGAACTTCGCGAAGCTACGCAAAGTGAAGTTTGCACTACGCGAGCTACGCGTAGCACTTCGCGAACTGCGTAGTAACATGTTCGCACTGTGCAAGATGTTGTTTTCAATGATTGCACAGTGCGGACAAGCAACCGGTACTGTGTAATCATTGAAAATGGCATCTTGCACAGTGCGAGCTGTAGTTTTCTGCTGCTCGAGTAGATTTTTACTCGAGCTTCAGCTTTCTCAACGCGAACTGGTAGTTTCCCATCGCGAGCGGTCGCGAGCATACGCAACCACTCGCAATGAGAAACCTGACCTCCTCGCGTTGGGAATCTCGCCGGGAGGTTTATTTTCCATGCTCGCGATCGCCAACTTGCAGTTGCTGATCGCGAACAAGGAAAAAGTCTCGCCGGGATGTCATTTTGCTTGCTCGCGGTCGCCAACTTGACGTTGAGGACCGCGAGCAAGCAAAAAATGACCACAGCACTACGCAACACTACGCTACGCGTGTTCGCACTGTGCTACGTGCAGTTCGCGTAGTGCGAAGTAGCGCGAACTTCGCAAACTACGCGAGCGTAGCGTAGTGCTTCGCCCAGGCTTACTCGTTTCGTCCTGCTCTTCTGTCCTTCTCGCCTTGGGTGTGTTTCTTTCTGTGGCTTGCCTTCCTTTCCACTCCTGTTCATGTCAGCCCTTCGTTGTCTGGCTGGGATCGGGCCTGGTTGATGTCTGGCTGTGTGGCCTCCTGGGCCTGGTTGTTTGCTTCTGCGCCTCGCTTGCTGCTTTTGGAGCATTCCTGGAACTATTTGCTTGGCCCCTGGGCAGGGTGGTCTCGCTCCTTGGTTTTGCACTTCCTTCCGGGGGTTCCTTGGTGCGACTAGGATCCGTGTCCCGTCTGTTTCTCTCCTTGCAGGTGGGGTTTTGGTGCCCCTCTATTTTTGTTGTTCGGTTGGCGTGCTGGGTTCTTTTTGGCCCCTCCATCCGTTCTTGTGGCTCCGACCAGTCTGTTTGTTTGCATCTTGTTCCGCTGCTTCGATCCTCAGGTGGGTTCAGCTCTCTCACTGTTGGTGATCCGCCGTGCGGTGTTGCTGTGTTTTGGTCGGACTGCGTCTCTTCCTGCTGTGGCTTTTTGTTGGGTCAGTGTGGTCGAGTTACCCTCTGTTTCTTTGGGTCAGGCGTCTGGGCTATTGCTGCCCTCTCGCTTTGGCCGTACGCTGGGCGGTCTTTGTGTGTTTGGACCGGCTTGCTGCTTTCTGTTCTGGGCCTGTTTGTTGTTGCTTTTGCCCCCATGCGGTCTGGTTCCATGCCTTCTCTGTCCTCCTTCGGTGGTTGTTTCGGGCGGATGTTCTGGCGGCCCTGGCCCTCCCGGTGTCTGTCTGTACCGGGCGGGTTCCTCCTGCTCGTGGTTGCCTCTCTCTTGGGTGGTCCTTCCACTTGCCTGGTCTTTTTGTTTGCCTGCTTCGTTGGCATCCTTTACTGGTCCGTTGGTTTTTTGTGAGTTTCCATGAAGTCGATTGGCTTTGGTATGTGCTCACTACGTTACTCATGTGGGGAGGAAGACTTATGAGGAGGTAATGCCCCAATTACTTACCGGTAATCTTCATTATTCCGAGCATAGTCTTCCTCGCCACATAAGTTCCCATCCCTCCCTCCCTGTCTGGCTATCGGCTTCGTGTTTATGCTTGGTAGTTGAGGCTGAACGGTTGGACCGGCCCGCCTCTTATAGAGGTCAAGGGTGTAATGGGTCGGCCATATTGGGAAGGGATGGGAGGCATGGGAGGCTAACCTTTTTGCTTTGGAGGGTTCTGGTGTGGAGCTGAAGCTCACTATGTTACTCATGTGGCGAGGAAGACTATACTCGGAGTAATGAAGATTACCGGTAAGTAATTGGGGCATGCGTCAGTGCTGATGAAAGCCCGCTGCGGTGGCCTGGCACTGGGCTCCAATGAGCTTCCTCGCTCCGCTTTGAAGAGCGTGTCTGCTGCTTTACAAGGAGCATGACAGGGCCTAGCGCTGATTACCCTCTGCTGCAGAGCCTCGAAGCGCTTGGACACTCTGAGTTTATGAATTCCAAATTCTAGGGGAGCTGCCGCTGGTTCATAAGGTAGAGTGAAGGAGGGCAATCAGATGTATTATTAATACCATCTGGTATTCCCTCCCAGAGATGATCCACGGTTCATTGGTTAAAGGGACTGGGTTATTATTTATGACCTTTCTCTCCTTATTTTTACTCGAATGTGGGAATGATTATCGGACAAAATCCAGGCTCTGAAGCAAATGCAGACTCAATTAAAATTGTTTACATTCATTATCCAACACACCACAATAAAAATCGTGTCTTCTCATCTGAAGCTGAACACGCACCCTCCCCCGTACCCAAAAAGAGTAACGGGATTATAACTGTCTGCATTTGACTGCTTCAGGGTTCTCCATAAATAGAGCCCTGTTCTACCGGATATCCGCTGACAGCAGAGGGGTGTGGACTGGAGGGAACGCCAGAGAGGTATTCTCTGAGAGATGGGCGAGTGGCGAGCTAAGAGTGCGCAAAGAGGGGCCACTCCTGGTGATGGTTGAGGGCAGACCAGAGAGAGTATACTACATGGGCCTCACAAAGATGATGGTCCAGTGAGTCCTGCGAGGCCACACACCAGATGGGCATTCCATGACTGATGATTAATGCAGACCAGAGAGGGCACATAGGAGGAGCATTGTATGGTCGAATGTCCAATGCTGACCTGCAATGACAACCTATAGGGCATTCTAGGATGTTCGTCCAGACCAGAGAAGACACACTAATGGGGCATTCTTTGGGTGATGGTCCAGTGATTACTTGATGGGGCAACCAAGATTAGAAAATTAGGGATGGTGGTTCAGTATGGACCAGAGCGAAGATGCCAAGATGGCAATGCTGGCTTTGAACTGCACTATGTGCTCCTATTTTTTTCCAAGATTTTACAAACGTTTTTTGGGGAGAACACTCCCTAAAGTCCATCAGTCTCACTCACTATGCACACTCACTGACCTAAACTTACCCCTAACATTGACTCTTTACCACTTTAAAAAGTCACCAGCCACCACTGTTCATGGTTCACTTTGGGAGTAGGGGTAGAGTTGGGGTAAATGAGGAGGATACTATTCCTGCACTCTGTCCCTAAAATGCACCACTTGCTTAGGCAATGGGACCCAATTTAGGATAAGGGTGCCACGTGACCAATAATGCAAATTCCCAAAACGCTTCCACATACTCCATACAGCAAAGCAACAATCTAGGAAGCAAGCATCACTCCCCACAATGTGGCAAGCTACCTACCTGCAAGTGCACTTCAGTGTTTTATTATGATTAAGGAGTTCTGAAAAATACATTACAATGCAATACACTCGTTTGGGAGACTGTTTTCAGTGCCTGAATAAGTGTAACCCAATGTCCACCAATTAGCCTCAGAGATCCTGCTAATGATTCAATACAATGACACGATTGAAAATTAAGATACAACAAGATGGTGATGTAAGCAGTGTTTTAAATATCATGAAAAATATGTAGGGGGATCTCTAGAAGGGGTGTGACCAACGAAGCGTGACTAGGGACTCCATAGATGAGGTGTGGCCTAAGAAATTTGAACTTGACCTAAATCACGGTCAAATCCGGAAATAATGTGAGGTTTTGCAAAACTATGAAAATAAGTGAATGCGTATCTAACATTACCAAAGTTTGTAGACGAAGGAGTGTCTTTACAAGTGTTTAAATCACTGTTAATATCGTGTTGCCTTCCAATGCAATCTCTGAATGTTAACAACATAAGGCTTTTCTGCTCAGATCTCTCTCTTTAGAATCCCTCCATCAGCATCTCTCATACTTCATCTCCTTCCTCTTTATCACTGTCTTTTCACTCTCCTGCATGCCACCCTCTCTCCCACACACACACGCACACATAGACACACACACATACACACACAGACCCTGCCAACCTGCTTGTTGTTTCCCTTTGGCGCTATATCACTGGCAGTATTCCAACACTGTACCTCCTTCAAACACTTCTACAAAGAATAGAATTACAGTTGCCACCTATGCGACTATTATTGTTCTGTGCACCTTACATTGAGGCCAAGTATAGAACAGACATGTAGCCTGAACATTTTATGACTCAATGACGGCCATTGGAATTATAATTGACTCATTTGCTCATTTATGACTATCGCTCCGTGAACTCAGTAGAGAGGCCAAAGATAGGATGTACATGTCGTCTGAACAGCTTGATGAGCCACTGGCGGGCACTGTAACTACATTTGGCACAAATGGAAGTTGGGCTATGCAGAGAGGACAAAGCGTGAATAGACATGTAGTTTGAATCCTTTTTGACCTATTGACAGAAAGGGTGATTACAATTGGCACCTATGTGATCATCACCATGCAGAAAGGGTAAAGACTCGTTGGACAAGTAGCCTCAACACCTTTACAGAACACTGACAGTCACTGTATTTAAAATTGGCACAAATGTCACCATCGCTATGCAGAGAGGCCAAACACTTGTTGGGCATGTAATCTGAAGACATTTCTGACCTACTGACAGGCACTGTAATTACTTGTCCATATATGACCATCACTCTGGGAGTGCTGAAGAGAGGCCGAAGACAGAATGGGCATGCACTTTAAACTCATTTGTGACTCACAGGCAGACACTCCAATTACAATTAACACATGTGTGACTATTGCTCTGCAGAGAGGGCACAAAATGGATGGACATGCAGTTTGAAAAACTTGTATAAACCACTGACCAGTACTGTGAGAAACTCACACTGCCTACAACCTCAATTACGGAGCTCTCATTCCTCCCCTTTGAGAAAACTCATTCATACTATGAAATCACACTCATTTCTATCTGTGATCTAATTCACAGCGTGGATTGCGCTATAAAAGGGTCCAACTTAACATGGAAAAAACTGCAGAAACATAAAATGTGTAGAAAGCAAATGCTCTAAGAAAATTCAAGATAAAGTAAAGCAGGTGAAATGTAAACAGGGACTGAATCACTGACATGGAGAACGCCAATAGTTTTACTGAGGACCTGAGCCTGGTGGGACCTCCACAGTACTGATAATGACAGAACACAACTCAACTGGCACCCGCACAGTTAGAATGTAGTGCACAGTTTTGAACCAATAGAACGGAGCACAATGAGGGTGACATCACCACCCATGTGTTGATGTCACTACTGTTCCTTGCTGTGATCAAGGAAATGCCTAGGTTTGGCCAGGCTGCCAAGGAGAAGAGACATCAGCAGGGTTCCGCGGAGGCCTGCTGCTTTTTTAGGTCGAGCCTGGCTAGTGCATGTGCTGCTCTGAGAGGCATGCTGTATTCAGGCATGGACTCGAAGCTCCGCCCATCTTTTCACTTAGGTCCTGTTACTGTCCTTTCCAAATGCTTGCTTTTGATTGATGAATAGGCTTAGTAGTCCCTCCTTAGTAAGGACTTGTCTGCATTTGTAACCTCCCATCAGGACTGGACTTTTTACTTGTGTTGTTACACGGTCTGTTTAATCTACAGTCTGTAAGCACTATTTTCTTTAAGCATTTTCCTTTAAGCTCTGTAGTAAACAGGGCTGTAAATCTTGCTCTTATCTTGCCACATTTGATGTGCATTCAAAGACCGAGGTCTGTTTTTTTCCCCTGTTTCTTGAAGTTGCTTTTCCAGCAGGATATGTTGAGTTAGATCATTTTCCTAAATCTCCACGGAGGTTAATCTCAAAACAAATCCCTCTCTTTAGAAAAATAATCTGCTATAAATCAGGCCTGAGTGATTTTTTAACACCCCTGACTCCTCTCTCCTTCCTGCTAGTGATGTACCAGTATGCCACAGTGAAAGAATACAGGGCAAAGCATAGGACAAGTGCGGGCTCTGTTCCGCAAGCTGCCGCACTTTACAGCACACACACACAGCTCGAGGGTCAGCGACAAAGACATGTATGTGGGGCATTATGAAAAACAGAACAGCCCAGAAAAAAACACAGGACCAAGCAGCCTCCGAGCTGGTAGGGAACATTTGCAGTGAGGTCACGTGATGTTGCTGTAATGTTGTGTCATTTGGGACATATTTCCTGGAAGTGCTGTGGCCAAGAAATCTAAATTTTAATACAGTCCAGTTCTTAACATCCTGAAGGTCACCCTCCATCCATGCCTAAAGGGAGGTATGTGCAGGTATCTATTCCCGCCTATTCTACCACTCCCCCCCGCAACATAACAAAATGCAAACGACTAAAGATTGTATAGTTTGATTTCCTCACTGAATACTACAGGACAGAGAGATGAGCGCTTTATTATTTAATACAAATACTATTCAAATTGATGCATGAGCTCATATAGGAGCAATTACAACACGTCCGCCACATGGTCTTGATTCACAGCCCACTCCACTTTCTGCAATTTCTCCAATATTGCTCGGAGCTGTGAACAGGGACGCGTCAATGAACTCTTTTCCCAGCCCATGCTCGGTCGTTCTATCCACTACAGGCGCTACCTGTCAACCGTGAGCTTCAAACTTCAGTTTTCAGGCTTTGGTCTAGGACTGCAGATGCTAGTACGCTAGATGTGTAACACAGGGCCACACCCACCACTTCCACCATCACCACATGGAAAGCTAAGATACTGCAAATTAATAGGACCCAAAACACAAACTGCAAGTCATCTTGCAAATACGAGTTTAATGAGCAGCACTGATAGTCAGTGGGATTGCACAGGTGGTCTGCTTACAAATTACCTTAAGAGCCTCTGATCTGATGCTGTGGAATGGGTGCAAGAAAACCCCTTGAGGCAGTAGCACATGCAAATGCAATGTTGTTTGCAGGAGGCATCTTAATCCTCTGCGCTACTTTAGCATAAGTGGAAAGAGCCACTATATAACACTCTGATCTCTGTCCTGCAGGAAGAATAATGGGCAAAGTTGCCTTTTACATTTTTATTGTTGCCTGAAAACCCCTGCACACACAAGGACATGTTCTTTGCAGCAGGCATCTTAATCCTCTGCGCTACTTTAGCATGAGTATTAGAAGCAGCCACTACACAAAACTTGGATCTCTCTCTAGCACAACCATTAATCACCAAAGTTACCTTTAAATTTTTATTGTTGCCTGAAAACCTCTGCACACTCAATTCAATTCAATAAACTTTATTCGGTTTTTGTTTGCAAAACCATAAAAGTTACACAAATACAATACATAAAGACAATACAATATTAACACTATTTTTTTTTTTTTAAAACAGACCCCGTTACCTCACTGTAAATAATCTAAAGACATGTCTAAAAGAGAAAATTCTACACGTCCATAAAGTGCCTAGATTTCAAAGATGCTTTAAAAAACCCTACTATAAAAATGAGACAATCATCCTTCAACAATTGAAGGTACATAAGAGCTGGTCTGACTTATTTAAAATTTAATTTCTTTAAAATAGGAACTAAAAAATGCCTCCTGGGGACTTCATATAAGTTACAAAAAAAACAGAAAGTGCAGCAAATCCTGAAGAGACTTTCTGTCACAGCCACAGGACGCTAGCACTTGACCTTTTTATTGTTGCCTGAAAACCTCTGCACACTCAACTACATGTTCTTTGCATCAGGCATCATAATCCTGTGCGCTACGTTGGTATGAGTGGAAACAGCCACTAGATAAAACTCCAATCTCTCTTCAACAGGAACAGTATTCGCCATAGTATGAGTGGAAACAGCCACTAGATAAAACTCCGATCTCTCTCCATCAGAAACCTTAATCGCCAAAGTTGCCTTTACATTTTTTCTGTCACCTGACAACCTCTGAACACACAAGGACATGATTTTTGCAGCAGGCATCTTCATCCTCTGCATTACTTTAACATGAGTTGAAACAGCCACTACATAAAACACCAATCTCTCTCAAGCAGGAACATTAATCGCCAAAATTACCTTTACATTTTTATTGTTGCCTAACAACCTCTGGACACACAAAAATGTTCTGTGCAGCAGGCTTGTGCTACTTTAGCATGAGTGGAAACAGCCAGTAGGTAGAACTCTGATCTCTCTCCATCAAGAAAATCAATTGCCAAAGTCACCTTTACATTTTTACTGTTGCTTAAAAATCTCTCGACATGCAAAGACATGTTTTTTTGCATTAGGCATTTTAATCCTCTGCATCACTTTAGCATGAGTAGAAACAGCCACTAGATAAAACTCCGATTTCTCTCCACCAAGGAACATTAATTGCCAAAGTCACCTTTCCATTTTTATTGTTGCCTAAAACCTCTGGACACACAAGGACTTGTTCTTTGCAGCAGGCATTTTAATCCTGTGCGCTTCTTTATCATGAGTGGAAACGTCCAGTAGATACAACTCCGATCTCTCTCCAGCAGGAGCATTTAAATCCCAAAAGTTACCTTTACATTTTTATTGTGTCTGAAAACCTCTGGACACGCAAGGACATGTGCATTGCAGCAGGCGTCTTAATCCTCTGCACTACCTAAGCATGAGAAGAAACAGCCACTAGATAAAACTCTGATCTCTCTCCTGCAGGAACATTAATCTCCAAAGTTACCTTTACATTTTTATTATTGCCTGACAACCTCTAAACCCACAAGTACATGTTCTTTGCAGCAGGCATATTAATTCTTTGTGCTACTTTAGCATGAGTGGGAACAGCCACTAGATAAAACTAAATCTCTATCCAGCTGGAGCATTAATCGCCAAAGTTACCTTTACATTGTTGTTGTTGCCTGAAAACCTCTGGACACACAAGGACATGTTCTTTGCAGAAGGCATCTTAATCCCCAGCGCTACTTTAGAATGAGGGAAAACAGCCACTAGATAAAACTCTGATCTCTGTACAGCAGGAACAATAATGGGAAAAGTTACCTTTACATTGTTATTGTTGCCTGACAACTTCTGAACCCACAAGTACATGTTCTTTGCGGCAGGCATATTAATCCTCTGTGCTACTTTAGCATAAGTAAAAAACAGCCACTAGGTAAAACTCAATCTCTATCCAGCAGGAGCATTAATCGCTAAAAGTCACCTTTACATTTTTGTACTCACAGGGAGATGTTTTTCACAGCAGGCATCTTAATCCTCTGTGCTACTTTAGCATAAGTGAAAACAGCCACCAGATAAAACTATGATCTCACTCCAGTAGGAACATTAATCGCCAAAGTTACCTTTACATTTGGTCCTATCCCCCGCACCTAGTCTCACAAATTAAATTAGTTTATTCTGCTTACCGTGCAGGGACTCATTAGAGCTCAACCCAGGGACCCTCAGAGTCGTCAGCATCCAAGGAAATAGGCAACTTTCACAGCACCGCCTCCTAGCAAAGTGTAAGTCACCAATGGCTTACATTTTAGCATTTACAACATCCTGTTAACATGCCTATCTACCACAATCCTTTAATAAATTCTTGGCACAGTCATTTCTTGCGAGCCAGCAAAGGGTCACTGCACTATCTCCGGACCGCCCCGCAACCACACTCCATTCGTGTTACTCTCCAGTTGGCATGTATTTGTAACGGAATAGGTCTTGCGTTAGTGAAAGTATGAGCTATTGGCATTGCAAATGATAATGTTTGCTAGATTTTTTTTTCAAAGAAAATAGGTAATGTGAATTTTCTTTTATTACTTATGCTACTGGTGGGCTAGCTCCAATGCCAATAGCTCTAACTTTCACTAATGCAAGACCTATTGCATTGCAAATGCTTGTGTTTTTTTCAGTCGAAGCTATCATCAGGCAGCCCAGCTGGGTAGGGTCCATGCAACATCAGCAGAATAATTGCCAGGCCAAAATTTGAGTATCTATGGGGCTCACACGCACGAACCAGAAAAAATTACCCACTTGCCTTGCCTACCATCACTTTGAGACCCAATTACTTTATTCACTATATTCTGCTGGAGGAAAGTTTAGACTGACCGCTCATGGACATCGGGTTGTCCATCTGATTACCACGGAATGTCCGCCTAATTTAGGGCGGGCGTTCTGACATTTTTTGTCTATTTGAAACCACCAAGGAAAGCCCGGTAGCTCTGAATGGAAACTATCAGAAATCAACTCCCAGCCTGTCAGAGACATTTATTTTTGTTTTATTAAAAAAATTTAAATAAACTCTCACTTTGGGGAGTTGTTTTTGTAAAACAAATGTTGCTGTAGGGCATATTGAACACGGCCCTTGCACAGCCAAGCTTTAGTGTTAAGGCCTTCAGAGAAGCTGCTGTGTCTGCAGCTGCTCCAAAGGCAGCAAGATCTCCGGCCTGCAGGCCGACATATGGCGGATCTAAAGACCGCCAGAGCAGAGAGGAATACACCATCCGTCCCGACAGAGCGCCCTCTGTCTCAGGGCCGTTTCTACCATTAGGCAAGACAAGGCATCCGCCTACGGCAGCAAAGAACATGAGTTTGGGATTATCAAATGCATTCATTCTTCTAGCCTGGATGACAGGGGGAGAGAGGGATGGTAGTAAAAAGGAGGGGGCGGCATTTTTCAATTCTCGCCTAGGGCGGCAAAACATCTAGAAACGGCCCTCCTCTGTCTGCCGCAATCCAGATCAGACCCTAAACGGGGCGCTGGCTCCGTGGCTGAGCTCAGCGGCCTGTACTCCGCCTGGCCTTTAGAGAAGTATGTCGGGGATCAAGCCGGCGTACCCTCCCTCCTCAACAAACTTAAGGCCCGCCTGCCTCTGGGTGGGCAGAGCTCGAGTTTGGCAGGCAGGGTACTCCGTTGACACTGCAAGGGACTACCATCGCCACCGAACTCTAAGCCAAGCCCTAAAAGTGCCTATGGTTTACAGGTAGTTATTAAGAATTCTGCCTTTAAACAAATCACCTTTACTCATCTCAGCTACACTAAATGCAGAGAAAACCCTCCTTCCGTGTTTTACCTGATACAGATAAGGCCTTGCTAAAAATACCATTCTATAACATTTTACATGACAGCATGTTCAGTAATCTAAGGACTAGTGATTAAGTTGTTTCCTTATTTCATTATTCCCATGCTTCTAAATCATATCTATATGCATAATACATATTTGAGGAATCTCTTCAGTTCTCTCAATTAATTCCCTCGTTTTGTAATTAACTCAAGACCTATAAACGGAACGAAGAGAACTCGTGCACTTTAGGGCAGTTATTACAAACATATATCACATTGCATAGTATATTGCGAGTAAATAAAGCGGAGTACATTATCACAAACGAAAAGTACAGAACTCTTAATCTGCACTGTGAGGGTTAAATATTTATGCATTGAATTATCTCACATGTGAAACTTCCCTCTCTGGGGTCACTTTACACACCTAAAATTGGCGCTTAAATTAAGATAGTTTCACATCAGTAACTCGTATATTTCCCTGGGGTTTAAGTTGCCTCCTTTCCAATATCTAAACAGAAAACAATTACGTGTACATTAGTCAAAACCTATTCCTCAGTGGACTGATACAATATTAATGGTTCCTCTGTACGCCTGGACCAACTGCTGTAAATAGGCAATAGTTCCGTCCACCCTTCTTGTGTTTTCTTCTTTCTTACCTCAGCGGCATCTCGTGGCTACGGCCAATACAAATTCAATGTTTCCAAATGTATGGACCTACACGATTGCCCAATGCCTGCAGAGAATAAACTATATATATATTTCATTCATGAGCTTTCTGCTTGCCTCGTAGACGAATATTGGATGACCCCCTACACAATCGATATAAATTAGAAAGACAAAAATAAAAATAGATTTTTTGATGAAAACATTACGGGCAACGGGAAATCAAGAGCAATAAAACATCTCATGCATAATATGTTTGTTTCAATATTATTCCATTTCTAAGTGAGATAAATATATCTTACTACTACACAACAATTGAACGGTTTTAAATGTATTCACCTCGAAAGATTTGCTGAGCGTGAAACGGACAGCCTGAGATCTTTGCCGATGCCAGCGGCAAGCGTTAATTCAGATCCATCTAGCCGTATCTTCAGGAGCTGGACCACACAGATTGCAACAGTTCCCGTGCAAACTGGCGCACATATTCCATAGAATGCAGTTTGCAATGATGCAAATGCCGTTCCGCATATTGTTGTACCATGACGCAACAGAAGTTATCTGCAAAAAATCAATGCAAAATTGCTCTCATTCTGGGTAAATCAATGTAAACTGATCCAGGGCTGTCCGTTCGGGGGCACTAGGTGTAACAATGGCATCCCATATGTAACTTATAGCACAGTACGCCTTGGAACCCTTCTCAAATGGACAAACTGATTAGCAGTGCATTGTCAGTAAGTTGTGGCTGCAGTTTCCCAAGTTTTATTAGCTAGGAACATATTTATAAAAAAAATCACGCAGCAGGTCACTTTGCTGTGCTGCACTGTGTGGTAGGGAAAGGGCAGGGATGTGCTGTAATTAACATCATACTATCTTTTCCTTGTCCTGGCATTGCGCCAACTCAGGCCCCCTTGCACCACGGTGGGAGGGTGTCTGCATTTCAGACAGGATTGTTTTTGAAGGGAAACCTTCCTGCATAAAACAATAATCTGAGGCATCTTCCTCTTGCTGTGTGTGCTGCAGAAAGCAGCACACATAGAAAGAGGAGGTAACGAGGACTTTTTTTTTTTATTCTTCTCTTTACTTCTTTACTCCTCGCCTGGTGAGACATAGCATTTCGACACATTTCCAGGTCTACCAGTAATTGTACATCTGTGAATAGGCCAAATCCATGGGTGGATGTGTGTGAACACCCGTGCTCCACCCATGGAACGTCTCCCTGGGACAGAGTAACACAACACAGGAATTTGCTCTGAGTTGCGTTACTCTAGGTTTATCAAGCCATGCAAAGCCAGACACGGGACACAAAAGACATCCTACAATCCTGCTGGTGCTACTGACCTCTGCGACCTGTGAGTCCTACCCTTGCCTAAGGTGAACCCTCCCATCCTGGGTCTCAGAAATTGGCTCTGCAGCTGTTTCTCAACAAAACCGACTCATTGTCACCTTTGTGACAATCAGAATCAACGTATCGCCCTTCGAAACGGACACAGAGACTGTTTAACAACAGGGGTTCTGCAGCCTTCATTCCCTGAAGCCGACACATTGCTTGCATTTCAATGGAGGTCGAAGACGACACAGTGATCTGACTGCGTGGAAAAGATTGATGCATTGTGCCTTCAGCGTGGGTGTTTTGCTCCATTCAAGGTGCTGTTTCAGTGGGACCTGCATGAGTATCGTAGCTGGCCTGACCTCCATCACGGTCAGCCTGAGCTTTGGATTTACCCCAGTCCCTCGCGATCTTAAGTAACTTTTTAGCGCTATTGACTTCTAAGCACTGTTTTTTCATTCATTATTTAAAACTTCATCTCAACTGTGTGAAGTCTTTTTGCGGTGTTTTCTGTGCATTACTGTCTGTGTTGGATAAATACTTTACATATTGTCTCTTAAGTTAAGCGTGCCTGCTCTGTGCCAAGCTACCAGAGGGTGAGCACAGGTGTAAATCATGTATCTAGCTTACACTGACTAGGATTGTGGTCCCTACTTGGACAGGGTGCAAACTAGAGACCCAATTTCTAAAAGTGTGGCTGTCTGCAGGAAAGGAAAAGTGTACCATGAGTGTACAATAGAGGTAACATTGAGAAGTTTAGATTCTTACATCTGACATCGGAGTTTCCAGGATCAGAAATCGGAGTTTCCAGGATCAGACAGGCCATATAGAAGGCCAGTGTGTATGGTGAAGAAGATACATTCATCAACAGTGTGAGTTGAACATGGGATCCAGGTATGCCTCTAAGAGCCTTCGTCACCAGGATCCTTCAAAACAACTCCTTTGCCCACATCCTCTTCTCCTACTATTTCTTCTTTAGATCCTCAAAGTGCGTACCTCAACCCCAAGGCATACATAATGCATGTCATCTCCATGTCCCCCCATGGCCACCTTTGCTGATTCATTGACAGTATAGGGAGGCAGACCACACAGTTTGACGTAGAGCTCCGCAACAAAGGCCATTGCAAGGTCAGCCTCCTTAGTGAAGATCCTCTTCCTCTTTGGTGGTTTTGGAAGCTCTAACTAGTTTGTGGGTCTCACTCACGCATTAGATGATAAATCGAGTCATACAAAAAGATATGACTCATCTATGTCCAGGGGCTGCTGGGAGTTGTCAACAATTTTGAGAAGGGTCATCTTAGTACTATGGTTCATTAAGAAACCTGATTGGAACACTCCATGGAGAATATTGTTGTTAATGTGCTCATTTATTTGGAAGGAGACTGTTAGAAATGGGATTCATGGTTGGCTGAGGTATGCACCCAGGCCAGGCAGGAACCACCACTCTAGTCAGGGTAAGCAAGATACACACTAAAAGATAATCTATGCTCATCCTCTGGAAGCTTGGCACAGAGCAATCAGGCTTATCTAAAGAGGCAATGTGTATAGTATGTGTGCAACACACACACAGTAACACAACGAATACACCACATACAAACTCCCTACAGGTATAAAAAAAAATAGATATTACATATTTGAGTAAAACAAGACCAGAACAAAAAAAATCCAATCACTAGTAAAGGTATGAATTTTTAAATGTTAAATGAGAAAACAGTGCTTATAAGTCACTAGCAGTCAAAAGGTTAATAGAAGTCACGAGAGACCGGTGCAAATCCAAAGTTCAGGCTGGCCACGATGGAGGGTAGGCTGGCTGCAGGTCTCCCGTAGGCCCGTGGAGAAAGTACCTTGGATGGAGAAAAGCGTAAATTTTGTGGGCATGATGCAGCAATCTTTCCTAAGCAGTCGGATCGCTGCATCCTATTCGAGCTTCGCTGAGGTAAAGGCAATGAGTCGTCATCGAGCCATACAGGGCATTGTCAATGGCCAAGCAAAGCATCGTCATCGGGCCATGCAGGGTATAGAACTGATGTCGTTGAACAGCCTCTGTGTTGGTGTCGGAGGGCAATGCGTCAGTTCCAAACAACACAGAGGTGATGATGCATTGGATTTGTAGCAAAACAGCTGCAGAACCCACTTCTGAGGCCCAGTACTTTGAGAGGGCACCTCAGGGAAGTGTAGGACTCACAGAAGGCAGAGTCCAGAAGCAACAGCAGTATTGCAGGAAGTCTTTTGTGTCCTTAAAACTTCAGAAAAGAGGAAGCCAGCCAGCAAGCCCTTGGGGATCGCTTGGAGGAAAAGCGGGGTACAGCTCTCCTCAGCAGAATCAGAGAGCAACAGGCAGCAGGGCAACACGCAGGAAAACAGTCCTTCCAGAAAAGTAGTCCAGCTGAGTCCTTTAAGCAACACAGCAGTCCTTCTGACAGAGGTTCAGTTCAAAATCCAGAAGTGTCTGATTTTAGCAGGCGAGAGGCCCAGTACTTACACCCAAAAGTGCCTTTGATGTAGGGGGTAATTTCAAAGCAGCTCTCTGAAGTGCACAAGGATCCCTTTCAACCAAGTCCTGTCTGCAAGGCTATATGTGGGGGATAAACCAGTGCTTTGTGTGTGGACAGGACACTACCTTTTGAAGTGTAAGTATCAGCCCTTCCCATTCCTCCTTGCCCAGGAATCCCCCCACCAGAATGCAGATGAATGTGGATGAGTGCTTACAATGTATATGTGTCTCACCTTCCTGTGTTTGTGGCTGCAAAGTGTATCTGTCACTCAACCCAGAGGTGTATTGGAGATAGGCTGCAAAACACACAGAGTAATAAGCACAGAGAATTGTCCACTTTCTAAATGTTAAATCCAACTTCACCAGTAGGGAGGATTTTTTCCAAACATATGAAACATGAAAAAGCTACTCCTCTCTGATCAGAAATTACATCTTAAAAGTGTATTAAGGAATTCCCAATGCTAGCCTATGAGAGGAGTAGGCCTCACAGTAGTGAAAAACTACATAGCCTGTTTGTCACTACCAGGACATGCAAAACATAGCAGTACATATCCTACCTTTTACTTACACAGTACCCTATCCTTAGGGCTACATAGGGCCTACCACCTTAGGGGTGACATATGTAATAAAAGGGGAGTTTCAAGCTTGTAAAGTAGTTTTAAATGCCAAGTCAAAGTAGCAGTAAACTGCATACATAGGCCCTGCAGTGGTAGGCTTGAGACAGGTTTGAAAGGCTACTTGTATGAGTGGCACAATCAGTGCTGGAGGCGCATTAGTGGAATTTAATTAACAGGCCCCGGGGATATGGTATACAACTTTACAAGGGAATTACAAGTAAATTAAATTTACAAATCCGGTGTAAACCAATTATACCATATTAAGAGAAGAAAGCACATGTACTTTAGCACTGGTTAGCAGTGGTAAAGTGCTCAGAGTACTAAAGCAAACAAAAGAAGGCCAGGAAAAGAGGAGGAGACAGTAACAAGTTAGAGGTGACTCTCTCCAGAGAGCAATTTTGCAACAGAGACACATTTTTAAAGTGGTTAGGTCAAGTATGATATGCAAGTTACTGGCCTAAGTTTCTCAATGTTGCATGGATTTTCAACACTTTTTTTAATAAGAGGTCAGATGTGACAAATCTTTGAAGGTAAGTAAATACGTCTGTATAATTTGTTCCTTGCGTCGGACGGCCCCCGCCCGTCTGATTTCACGCTGGGCATTTGCGTCGGACGGCTGGGGGCCGTCCAATTTCCGCACACGTAGAATTCGCCCGCACAGTGGGGGAATGTGCGCCGCGGCGAACGGGTTAGAGAGGCATTCATGTATATGAACAATATGGGTGAGAGGAAATCCTTAAGATTATTTGATTTTATTGGGAATTTCTAAACTGTGCAAATACTAAGGAAAGAGGTGCCCTGGAACTATCATAAGAGAATGGAAGCTTACTGCAGCACAGCAGAGGTACTGTTAGAGAAGATTAGTTTTTAGCAGCTTCCACAACATGTTAAAACTGCTGTTTGAAAATAGCCTCTGAGGGAGAGAGACCCAAGCCTTTGCTGAAATGGATGAGAAGCTGATATGTAATTTCCTAAATATAGGACGGTGTAAAAGGTGGGTGTTGCATGATTGACGACTTCTGGCCGGACCACAGCTAGCAAACATAGCTTCCAGTTACTTTTTGAAGAAAATGTTGAGGGCTTTGTAGCACAAGTATTGAACCTTGATGAGGCATTGGCATTGTATAGGGATTCATTGAAGGGATCTGGGATTAGATGAGGTCCTGGAGAATCTGCCTAAACCTAAAGCAAGTCACACAGCAGCATCTTGGATCCATTGAAATCTGACTATGCTACAAGCAGGAAGGCATAAATAGAGAGAATTACAATAGTCTAACCTGGAAAATTTTAAGCCTTGAAGCTATTGTTTTTCTTGACTTTTGAGGGAGTATAGAAATGATTTTTGTAAAGATCTTCATTAAATAGAAGCCCAATGTGAGTAAGGATGTTAGTTTGTGAATCTGGAAATTGAATGTAAGTTTGTTTAAAAAAGAACTACTAGGTTCTGCGTTATAGTAACAGAAGAGGAAGGGGTATGTCCTCAGACATCCAGATGGGTTGACCAGACAGTCAGCGGTTCAAAGACAATAATTCAGTTTTTTCAGTTAAGGTATAATCCATTAGCATCCATCATCCTTTCAAGAGCACTCATGTACCTTTTAAACTGTGCCTGGTGGGAGGATAAGTCACTGCCCAGCTTAAGAGTCAGCTGAGTGTCATCAGCACAAGTATAGAACCTTAACTTAAATAAGTAGATGAGGATAGCAAGGGGGGCAAAACTAATGTTGAATAATCAGAGTTGACTGGGAAGCCTTGTGTGAACCTCCTTAAAGTAAGAGTGGAATAGAGCAGGGGTTACAGCCTGTGAGTAGCCCTTCAAAGATTATGTGAACCAAAACATGGCGGTGTCTGCAACACCTGTTATGGCCAGTTGGTGAAGTAAGATGTTATGATATATTGTGTGGAAGGGGGCTGAATGTTCTAAGAGCCTGAGGACTCCTTTTCCTCTGCTATCCAAAAATAAGTGAATGTCCTATATTGCAGATTCTAGAACAACTTCAGTGCTGATCCTAGCCTTAGGGCCAGATTGGTGAATATGGAAGGTGTTGTCAGCTTTGAAACAGTGTAAGAGTTGTTGAATTACAAACCTTTCTGCAGTTTTTGATGGGAAAGGGAGAAGAGAAACGGGGCTATAGTTGATTAGAACCCTGCAGTCCCTTTACTTTGTTTTAAGAGATAATAAGCACCATTTTCCACACATCCACAACAATGGTACGGAGAGATTGCAAAGGGTGGTCAAGGCATGAATGATAGAAGAATCAATGGGTTTGATCTTTTTAACTGAGCAGGATTGGAATGGAGAGCCCGGGGGATGGTACCAAGGTCAGCCAACAGATCTTCGAGCATGATGAGAGATTTACTGTCAATGATAGTATCCTGCCTAGTAAGAGGGGCACACATTGTCAAGACAGCCGCTCACCTGAAGTCCTATCGGTTCCACTTGGGTGAGGACTGTTCCCAAATCCCTTTGAAAGTACGCAAAGAATGATGATCTTAATATGCATCAAACTGTTACGATCTCCCAGGGGGAAGGGAGATATGGATGGAGAAACAAAACAAGAGAAATAAAACAATGCTGCCAGCTGCTTCAGGATAGGAACTGGAATCTTCTGGGAACTCGAACTGGCTGTTAGTGGGGTTCACGATTGTTCAATTACTGGCTTCTGAAGTGTCACTAAATATGTCATAGTACGTTTTGGTCAGGTTTGCTGAATAAAAGAAACATCATTAAAATCATGGGGCAGATTTATGAGCCCCTTGCGCCACTTTTGCGTCACTTTTAACATGGGAAAAGGGACGCAAAAGTGGCGCAAGGGGCTCATAAATCTGCCCCCATGTGTCTCACCTACTGTGCGCTGTTGTACAAAATATATGCATGCAACTGAAAGTCGAACAATTACCTTAACATCAAGGAATTAACATAGGTATACATGAGTTTTGCTGCGATTCGCTGGTTAGAAATCTGTGAACAATGTTCAATTAAAGAGAGATCTGTGAGTGAATAAATAATAATAATTTGAAGTTATGTCCTTTCACTTGTACCTGTTACACTATTGTAATAAAGGGAAAAAACATTATACCATTTAATAATAGAATGACGTTAAACCACAAAATGAAGTTATAAAATATTTTCAAAACGATTTATCTCTGTAGCATCTCTTGGTTTATTTTCTTGATCTCAGAATGGTTCACTGAATGTCACAGAATTGTCTCAAAGTGAAAGTTTTCAAATATTTCCAAGCGCTTTGTCTCAGTAACTTTTCTAAGTTCCGAGACAGTTCTCAAACAGTAATAGTTTGTCAACAGCTTGGTTCAACTAAATAATGCCTCATAAAAATACGCCTTTACCGTACACGTTGTCCTCTTTTTCTTTTCTGTAGGTATCTGGCCAATGAGAGCAGTGAGGAAGAGGAATGTCTCTTGTGACGCGCCGAGTCAGAAAGATGTCACCGAGAGCCAAAGGTCACAGGAAACACCTCCGAAGTTGGAGACCAGAGCAGGAAGCAAGACGGCTCAGGGTCCCAGGAACGGAGACTTCAAGTAATTGGAATCTCTTTTGGAAATTGAGCTAAGCAAATGTTCATTTGTATGCTTGAGCTGTAAATAGGTTGAGGGCAAACAAGCTGGAGACTCATTTGCTTAACCACTGGCAGGTGCTTGATGGCTGCAATCACTTGTGTAGGAGGTACCTAAGTAGAATACACATGCTGGTGGGAGTGTGTGTATAATAGTTAAATCTTCATTTAAATACACATGGCAGTCTTTGTGAATTATTGCTTTTCTAAGCCATGTGTATCCTCATTTAAATATACATGGCAGTCTTTGTGAATAATTGCTTTTCTAAGCCATGTGCATCCTCTTTTAAATACACATGGTGGTTCTTGTGAATGTTTGCTTTTCAAAGTCATGTGCTGCAAGACTTTCCAACTTTTGATCTACAAACACAAGAGTCCTTGATAATTATACCTGTTTATTAAATGTCTTCAGAGTTAAACCTTGCTATGTTTATTCAGCTGACATGATTGAACAAACGAGAAGTGTGTGAACAAACAATCATGACATGTGGCGTAGAGCTCATGACACACATAGATATGCTGGGGTTGAAATTAGAAGAAAAACTGGGAAGTATATTCTTAATCTTAGGGAGAAAAAAGTCAGAGAGCTGAAAGCATAAAAAATAAGGATACCACTACTATAGCCTTGGATAAGAGAAGTCTTTTTAATAAAGAAAATATTTCTTTGGTGGGGTACAACCATTTTTGATCCAAGAGTGATAATAGCTGGCTTGAGCTTGTCTCAAAATTTCTTGTAATTAAATCTGTCTTGGTGGAGGAGAATAACGGACCCTTAAGGGTGTTTAGATCTCCCTTTAGCCAATGCTAGCTCATCCATATTCCACAGGGAGGAAAGGATCTGATAATAGGCAGTAGCTGGCTTCAGAGGAACAGTGGCATCAAGTTTATTAGCGATTGAGATTGAGGTTGTGAATCAAGGTTAAATGTTGGGTATTGACTTTCGATCAACAGATCTCTTGTATTAGCAGCATGGATGGGATAATCAACTTAGTATTCAATGATGGTTTTTTCAAGGCATAGGAGTGAGATAAGAGAAAATGTTGCAGTTGTTTGTCTGTGGGAAATGGGAAATGGGAGGAGGGTTGGTAGTGATCCAGCGGTAATTACCTGGTAATTTCCCTATTCAAAACCACATCACCTATGGTTTACCGCTGTAAAGGGTGAAAAATGATGGATCTTTTGATGACCGTGTTTCACCAAACAGGAGACTTGACATATATATAAAAATTAAATGCAAACAATATTAGAGGCAAACATGAGAGTGGTGAGTTATTTTAAAGGGTTTTATTTAAGTCAAAAGTTAAGGTTCTCTGACTCTTTATTCATTAGTCAAATATCAATCAGGTTACAGAATTGAAAAATAGGAAAAATAGCATTAATACAGAACATATTACAGTCTGCATATAAGCATCACATATAGGAAGGGAAATGTGGCGCAAATTGTCAGTCAAAACTCTTAAAGATTTTCTAAGAAAAATAGTAAGTCTTACAAGGTTAATCAATAATTAATAATGGAAAAAAATATCCCCTAAAGAGAAATAAATGCAGTTTAGCACCTAAAATCTAAATCTGTTCTGATCCTTTCAGCTCTTTCCCTCGGCCTCTGCTTCGCTGTGCTAGTCTGTGTCTCTGTCTCAGAATGCAGCCCCTCCCTGGCTCTGTGTCCAGCACAGAAACTGGGCCAGGCCCTGGGGGAGAGGCAAAAAGCAAGGCAAAAAGGCACTCCTCCCACTTGTAAGCCATATTTCAAGTAAAAGTTCACATGCTCAGTCCTCATAGCTGGTCCAATCAGAACTTCAAGACATATCATCTCCCCATGGGCTGACTGGATACGTCATTAATCAGGCTTGTTCCTGTTCATATTTCAGTCTTGTGATTTATGAAAAAAAAGTGTGTTCTTCTCTCCACGTTTAAACAGGCTACAAAAATATGCTACATTTTGAAGGTCGAAGGATTTTTTATCAGGGCCCTTTCATTGAAAGTTGCTGGGGAAAGAGGAGCACATTCCAAAGTAATGTTTCAGTTTAGTCCTCTAAAGCAAACTAAAATCACGTGGTTTTCTACACTGTGAAACACAATTCAGCACATTTCTACTCTTGCAAAAATACATGATGCCATTTTAAAAGTACAAATACATTTTCTAAATAAATGTGCATTCGATAGTGAGATCAAATATGGATTAATCACATATAAGCATGGCTGTTCAACTAATTAAGCATGTTTTCACATAAAAGCACCTCCAAACTGAAGCCCTATGTTTTCAACTTGCTTTTCCACAATCTGCGTGCCATTATAAAACTCATGTTTGCAGCTTTTTGTCATATAATAATGCATACATTTTATAGGTGAAATCTAAGCTCCATCAGTAGCACTGCAGATGTTGGAATATTATTGGTTTCTTTCCTGAGATCAACAATCTTGTTGGCAAAGTAGCTCAAATATTCCTCACACCTTCATTCATCTACTTGGAGATGTGGGGGGAATGGTTTTTTCTTAAAGCCGTGGAATTGCACTCTAGCATAGCTTCTTCCAGTATTTGTTTGTAAGATATGTGCACTTAGCTTGGTAAATAAACTTTGTAGGTACAACACGGGAATTTGAGCTGCAACCCAACATTTTCTAAGAAGTCAGTATTCCATTTTTCTACTATCATGATGTACTATTGAGTTTTTAACTGGCTGGAGCACTAAAATGAGAATTCTTTGTAGTCATCGCTGTTGGGATGGATAAAGTTTCCTTACATGGGAATGGAGAGTGAGTGCTCTTTCCACAACTTTGTCATAGATCTGTAGACTTTTGACCCTACCACAGCACAGACGTAAATCATGTGTGTGCACGGATGGTCATTTTTATAACATGGATTGAACCCAAAGCCAGCCACTGAGGTCTATAGGGGCACTCGATGCAGACCCTGCTTTCCCAGCATGATTACTGTCAGCTTAACAGGCTGTAGATGATTGACAGGAGTAGCAGAGATATGAATGCAATACCTGCCTCTGCTAGGTCTCTTGCTCAGTTTTAAATGTTTCGGAGAGTAACCAACAATCCGGTCCTTTGCCCAGCCATGTAAGACATGAATGTTGTATGCCACCATCATATTGAATGGACTCCTTTCATCCTCCATAGAATAGACCTGTGTGTGTTCCACAAAGAACTGACAGTTTAGACACATCATGGAGGTGGGAATCAGATGTGGGACCAGGTAGAAATAAAGTAATAAGGGGCAGAGAGTAACTCGTGTATTTCAACAATTCACCTCATCAGTACCTGGATCCTATAATCCAGGAGTGCCGGGAATCTGTTTGTGCTATTTATTTAAGTTTTCCAAACTTCCCCAATCAACTACAAATAAATCCTTGGGGCACACAGTCAAAGGTTGCCAAAATGCTGAGCAGAATGACTAAACACAGGCTACACATCTCAGTAGTAGCCAGGATCTCATACTCCATTTCGAGCCCTGCATGCTACCCTGTGATTGCAACAGACACCTGACTGTGTGTTGTACAACATTTCCCTGGAACATAGTATTTCAGATTTTAGCCCAAAATTGGGAGTCAATGTTTAAAGTAAAATAAATCATTTTATGTATAATTTCTATAAAAGCACTGAAACACCCACATGCTCTATTCAAATATAATCAGTGGCGGCTGGTGACATTTGAAAGTGGTGTGGCGTCAAATTATTGCGTACTGTACTGCGGCAGGCGAGCATAGCAAGTGAGCTCAAACAAAGTATGGGTGAGAACCACCAAGAGAAAATTTCAATAAGTGGATAAATGGTGCATTTTCAAGCAAATTTGAGGAAGCAGAAAGGTTAATAAAGCAATACGATTGAATTATTTATCATTTGAAAAATTGCCAATTTTTATGAGCTATAAAGGAAAATCTTTGCGTATGCTGATGTTATCAAATGCCCATATTAACTTTTGAATACACTTGTAATGGTTTAAACTATACAATAAATACATTCATTGACTGTGCAGTGCTGTACATCAATATGATGACACTATTTCCTTAAATTATTTTCTGTTTTCATGCAAGAAACGCCATTTAAAAAAAAGTGCAACAGTGACTTCACTACAACATTCTGAATGAGAGAATCAAGTGGAGTTGCGTGAGGGTGTGAAACCGAGAGGAGCTGTGTTAGGGAGAGAAACTAAGGAGAGTTGAGTGAGGGGGAGGAACAACATACCTATTTCAAACAGATTGCTTTCTATACAACCAGGAATGCTGTAAGTAAATAAACAAATGCAAGACATGGGGTCCACATCAGCCTATTTAAGGCTAACATCGAACTCTGGCCTACCATCATTACTAATATTTTCAATTCTCCCACGTGGACCAAGTCTTCAAAATATTAAAATATTAACTTAAAATGAGCTTCTGTTCACCCAAGACAAGCAATGGGGAATCTTAAGGAAAAGGGGGAAAATGTGTTCTAATTGTGAAGTATGACATAGAGGCAGAAGTTCATCCTATATCATAAACGCTCGCAAGTCAATGGTCAAAGTGAAATGTATGGGGATACCCAAAATGCAAAAGCTTGTTTAAGGATAACACAAAAAAGTGATAGCACACAAGTTCCTATACCGCAGAGACGTATTGTGCTGTAACCAGAATCAAATATAAACACGCCTGCACCGCAACCCCTAATCCCGCCAACAGCACAGACATGGAGGAAATAATGGTAGGCACTGTTGCCATGGAAATGATGCCACAATGTGCTGCAGACTGGCTGTCAGGTACAGAAGAGTCACATGCAAGGCCTTGGTATGGAGGTCATGGGGGACATGTGGGACACGGTGGCTAGCAATGGTCCAGAGATCATGAAATCCACTGCTTGAAGGAGCATATGGCAGACATGGTAATTGTAATCTGATGAGGCACAGAGGAAAGGGTGTCATGCCCCGGCCAATAGAAAATCATGTCAAACCCTGGCATAAAGAATACAGTGGTAGTCCGGCCCAGGTGCAGGGGAGATGATTGCAGGTCCTAGGTGAGGACGCACGCTCCTGTACTATGTGATTAGTTGAAGCCTGCTCCTTTAAAATATTTATTCATATTTTCCCCATGGTATGCCCATATTTTCCCCACTAGTGACGTCAAATCCAAATCATCATTCATGAGACAACTCTCGATTTGCTACCATGCAGAGTTCCGATGTCTTCTGGGTTGGGCGTGTCCGCCCTCCTGCGCCGGTGCAAGAAGGGCAGTTCCTCCGCACACAGGCAATAGAGCGACTCTCAGGTGACGGCAGTGTAATTAATATAGTTGAGGCACAGCCTTTGTTTTGTACCCCTGGATGGAATTCTATTGATCACCCCATGTTGAGCCTGCTCATAACCTAGTAACTGGACCACTCAATTTATAGGAAGAGAAGGAGAAACATATAAGGAGAGAGAGAGGGAAAGTACATGTGTACTCAAAATGGACTCTCTCCAAACCCAATGATTAGGGTAGAATCCGTGAGGTCCCTTACTCTTTTAGGTCCTTGAGTTGTGTCTGAAATTACCCTACTCCCGTCTAGGCTCAAGAGAACCCTTCTGATGCCCATGGATAGTGTGCTCAACCCCCACATCCTGTTTTCCGCTGGTTAGATGTCTGGTTTAGGAATTCGAATACCCAAAATACTCCCATCCTTTCCAAAGTCATAAAAGCCAGTTTCCTTGGTGCCAGGGTCAGGAAATAGCCTGCACACTTGGACGCATGCTTGATGGTCATCATCATGGAATATGAACGGAGCCTCACCACTAATTTGAAACTAGACGCATTGGTTCAGCACAACAGGAAGCTCCGGATATCACCTTGGCCCGAAGGGACCCACTCAGTCGCAGCTGGCATCACGGGCGGGTGAGGGGGGAGAGTCACACGGGTTTGCGGGGGGGGAAGGAGTGCAATAATTAAAATAAAAATGAACTTACCTTCCCCAGGTTCATGGGCCGCCGCTTCAGCTCCTGCTGCTCCTGGCTGGGTCTGCGCTTTAGCTAAGCAGCCTCCCTCCCCTCCCCAAAGCCAATCACAATGCTGCAATGGCAGCGGTGTGATTGGTGTGGACGGCACCCGGCGCCTGTAGGGAGGTCATTTTTTCTATGTAGGCTGCATGTAGCCTACATAGAGAAAAGGGATAGTGCGCAGGACTTCTTTGGTTGGCCGCAAAGGGCCGACCTAACAGTCAGGGCCCACAATAGTAGGCAAGCCACTCCCACCCTGCCCTCGAGCAGGACAGCCCACCCGCCTGCCCCCAACCAGGCACTTCTGCTTTCTCGCAGTGCGAGAAGCAGAAACATAAAATGGTAGTTTTACCATTTTATGTTTCTGCTTCTCGCACTGCCATAAAGCAGTGGGGTGAGGGCCCCACGCCCTAATAGAGGAGCCGCCATGGAATATAATGGCATGAAAGCTTTATCTCTCATAGTTCAAACTAAAGGGAAATCAAAGACACTAACCCAAAATATCAGCCTTTCTATGAACAAATAGCGGCATATTGTTCCTGTATATTTCAACTTTGCTAGAATGAAGGCTGTTTGCTAAAATATCTTGAGTGCTGTTTGTTAGCAAAACTATAGTTTGGTAGTTCATCTCCATGTGTAATAATTACAATGAAGCTATTTATTCACATTTCCCACTCCTTTCTCCTTTGACAGGGACACATTTCTCTAGTGCCAGTCCCATATTGTTGCTCTATAATGTCCACAAACAGAAATTAATTACATTGTGGCCTTAGCACAGATTGTCAGAAATGCATTATTTGCATGACACATTTTAAAAGAGTATCTGGCCTACCAAACTGCAAATAAGGCCCTTGTTTTTTTTTTAAATGATACCATACTTGATATATTCTAAAACAGTCAAACTAAAAACCAAAAAAATACACTGAAATATACCCATTGTTTTTGGTTTGGGATTTTAATGAAAGAGAGCCCTATGGTTAGTAAATACCTGCTGCAAACAGACCACTAGGGATAATACTGAACGTGCATCACACGAGACAGAGGCACTGTTTTATTGGGGCCAGCCGAGTTAAAGTTACACATTACATAAGAGTGTAACTTTTTCATCTATAATTTCTACTTTTTTTGTAGAAAATGTGTTGTAACTCAAGAGATATTCTTCATTTTCCATTATGACATTTTCCATAGCCATTGTGGTCCATAGTAAAAGCTACTGCAGTGACTATCTCCTGTAATTTGAAAGAGCAAGATTCTTGGGTAATGTCAAGATAGGGTGCTAGTCATATGTGAGTGAGAAATGTGGTTATTTATTATAATCAGTAAGTGAAAGTTTTTCATTTAAGCAAGGTAAAGAAAGAGAGAGTTTCCCAGGTTTAGCCAAAAGGGACCGGGTATGTAGAGTTTTTCAAAAATAAAAAGCTTCCCTTTTGTATTTATTCCAAGTTCTCCAACAAATTCAGTCATATACAATGTATTATGAACCCAAAGACAAGAAAACTACAGACTATAGCACCATAGGGATAGAGTATGATGATTTTATTCAAAATTCCTCTATTGCAAACTGTGTTACACCATTGTATCCAAGACTATTCAATGTCTTTCAATCACCATCAGCAAATAAAATTCATATAATCACAATCATAAATATCGTTCACAGTATTTCATATTTAACACTTCTAATCAACAATAATAATTATTGCACATAATGAACTTTAGCAAAAATAAAACATTATGAATAAAATAGACAATACAATAATGATGAAAGTATAAAAACAGCAAATACAATTGTGTCCTCTTGTCGACGCGTTTCGGTGTAATGTCTAATGTACAACACCTTCTTCAGGACCAACACATTAAAAACAGCTCTCACTATTGGTTAAAATCAATCTAAAGAAAATGGAAGGATACATACAATTAGTTTGCATATATGTGCTTATAGTGCTATTTCTTTTCTTTGGTTCAAAATACTTGGTAGTGGATGACTTAAACAGCTGATACAACATCCTCAATAGCTTTAAATTCTAAAAAGTGTGTCTATATACATGCAGGGGTATCTGTCAAGTGCCACACTGCCAAGGTCTGGTTATAGACGTGTTAGAATCTCAATGTTGATATCAAACGTCTCTTCAAGTACATTCCTTATTTGTTAAATATATAAAAGAGACATATCGAGCAAGCTCAATGAGCTGGTGGTGACACTACTGCATATTTTTCAAAGACCTATCATTCAGATTAGTCTCGGTTCGGTTTGTATTTTTTATAGATTATTAATTAATTATACTCACATAGAAACAGGGCTTCTTACTCATTGTCCTAGATAGCCATGGGAGAGTGTCTCAATTCACTTCATCCTAGTTTACCAAAACAAATACAGGTACTATAAACATTTAATTAATTAAGTTTCTCCTATTTATATCCTTATTAATTACTTAGCGGTTATTGAGTATTTATGAAAACTTCTTAAAGAGACTTTTTAAAGAAAAAGTGATAATATGTTTTGTAGCACCGCTTACCCTGTTGTTGCACTAGTTTCTTCTAATGAGGATTCATCAATTCTTAGTAAGATTTATACTTGCAAGGCGGTTAGTGCTTCATAACCCTAATAAGGTAAAATGCATATAGGCTAGTGTTAGTCTCCAAACCACACTAGAACCTAATTATTCTGGATTTTAATTTAGAAAGAAAAGTTACTTTTTAATAAAAACAATGTTTTGAAATAATTCTGAGTTTAGCTCACCGTTGAAACGGAGATTTGGGGTTTATATCATTCCAAATCCTTGCCAGCTGTCATTCCGTGTGGTACAAATCTTTTGGGCTACTTCACACGAGGTCAATGGTTCTCTCACTGTTGATATAATTCAAGTGGAGGCACGTATCTAGGGTTTTAAGGCAGAATGTCTTTTGTTTATAGACTTGAATGCCTTCAAATCTTTTTTTACAATCACCTCCCCATTCCCAAAAAAAGGGATACTATTATTTACGGAGTGCG
Organism: Triturus cristatus; assembly: GCF_964204655.1. Taxonomy (NCBI): domain Eukaryota; kingdom Metazoa; phylum Chordata; class Amphibia; order Caudata; family Salamandridae; genus Triturus; species Triturus cristatus. Next base: position 254,467,993 of record NC_140593.1, on the reverse strand, counting down.
CCATACCATACATATTTACTTGTTCACTTCCCAGTAGCTCATGTCGTAAACACATTTAATTATTCACAATATAGATACTTCCAAATGTCATTATTTAGTGCAAAGGGTATCTATTCACTTGCCTTTGGGATGCACGGCTAAGGAATTAAAAACCATACTACCCTCTGAGTTACGAAAACGGTTACTAGTTTGCAGCATGAATAATCAATTAGTTATTCCGGCGGTCTTGCTAGAAGTTATAGACAGCTGCAATCATATATCGGGAAATCACTATCTTTATCTTCCCTTAGCCATATAATCTACAACATCGTGTTTTAAAGTAGCGCTCGAGCTACCACGGTAAATAGAAAAAACGCTTCAATCCGCTGCAATCATATATCGGGAAATCACTATCTTTATCTTCCCTTAGCCATATAATCTACAACATCGTATTTTAAAGTAGCGCTCGAGCTACCTCTGTAAATAGAACAACCGCTTCAATCCGTAGAAAAAGTGCTACCTATTCTAACAGCCGGCGACCTTCCATCTCTTACCTGGTTGGAGCGCACAGCCTCTCGTCTCACGGGGTTCATGGATGTTTGATGCACGGGCTATAGCGTCACAACCTTCCTGTTTAAATACTACGTAGCACGTAATCACGTATTTCTACTGCGTGCCGCCATTTTGTTAATTCAGTATGTCAATGTTTGAATTGCTGATGCTTTATTGACTAATACATAGTATAAATCAAAAACAGGGAGTTATATTATCATTTACCTATCCATTAATGGGTTATGTGTGGTAATTGTTGCGATACTCCTGCGTGTCGCCATTTAGTAATTCCTTACGAAATATTTAAAACCCTCATGTTTTATTAAACCCTGCAACATATAGATCGAATCCAGGAAATCGCATTTTTTAATTAACTGTCCGATTTTGTTATAAATATACAGTGCGATTGTTATGCGTTACTACTACCACTTAATATTTTATGGTTTACATAGTTGATATTCTGTGGCTGTACCACAGTTACTTAGATATTGAACATCGAGAACATAAAAATGTTGAAAAAAGACTACATTGTCAGTTCTCTTGCTGCATAGTCCATAATATTGGTCAGATGTATGTCTATTCAAAAGTTTTTTGAAGACCTATTGACACATTTCTTGGTCAGTAGGTCATATATACAGAAATCCTTATACTTGTTGTTAGGATGTTCCTACAAAAAGCTGCTGTTGAAGTACAGGCATATTCTCTAGAGAAGTGACTATCAGTAAAAATATTTATAAAGATATTTATGAGAAGTACAGGCATCTTCTCTAGAGGAGTGACTATCAGTAAAAATATTTATAAAGATATTTATGAGAAAATTTGATTTCGATTAGATAGTCATGTACAATACATTGCGTCCTAGTGTACTTCACTACCTGATGATTCTTTCCCATTCCTCTCTATTGTTAAGTCCCTGATGGTAAGTTTTAAATTTGGACATAAAAAATTGTTCTCTTTGTTTTCTTTTTTTATCGATATCACCTTCTCGTATTGACATTTTCATCTTCTCCAAGATGAACCATTTAAGGTCATCTTCCTTATGTTTCATCGCTTGCCAATGGTCTACCAATGGAGCATTTATTTTGCCATTCTTTATGGCTGATCTATGTTCAGTTAGACGAACCCTCATCTCTCTGCTAGTTTCTCCTATATATCCCTTTTGACAGGGACAGATCAAAAGATACACCACATTTTTAGTTCGACAGTTGACCATTTCCTTTATCCAATGTGATATGCCATTTAATACTACTTTTTGTTCCTTAATGATCATTTTGCAGTGTGTACATGAGCTACAAGGGAAGTTGCCTTTCAATTTCATACCATCCTGGATACTTGTTTGTACACTAATTTTTGGTTCTCTAAATGTTTTTACCAGGTGGTTGCGGATGGTCTTGTTTCTTCTGTATGAGAACAGGGGCTTATCAAGTGGGCTTTTCCCTGATGTATTCAGGAGATACCAATTTTTATTTATCAAATTCTTTAGTTTGTTACTCATACCATTGAAGTTGCTCACCATCACAATTCCTGGTTCTTTTTTTGTTTTCCCATGGGTCTCAAAGATGCTATCACGATTGTAGTACTTGGCTCTCTTATGAGCATCTTTGATGAGTCTTTTAGGGTATCCTCTTTGTAGAAATTTTTGTTGCAAGGATAGTGCATGCTTTTCAAAATCCCTATTCTCACTACAATTGCGTCAAATCCTTAAGAATTGACTAAAAGGAATACCGTCCTTCTGGCTCTTGGGGTGATAGCTCGTATGATGTAGAAGAGTATTTCTGTCTGACTGTTTAGTATATAATTCCACTTTAAGTATGTCATCTTTTGTTTTTATAGTAATGTCTAGAAAATCCACTTCTAGCAAGACCGCCGGAATAACTAATTGATTATTCATGCTGCAAACTAGTAACCGTTTTCGTAACTCAGAGGGTAGTATGGTTTTTAATTCCGTAGCCGTGCATCCCAAAGGCAAGTGAATAGATACCCTTTGCACTAAATAATGACATTTGGAAGTATCTATATTGTGAATAATTAAATGTGTTTACGACATGAGCTACTGGGAAGTGAACAAGTAAATATGTACGGTATGGCGCACTCCGTAAATAATAGTATCCCTTTTTTTTGGGAATGGGGAGGTTATTGTAAAAAAAGATTTGAAGGCATTCAAGTCTATAAACAAAAGACATTCTGCCTTAAAACCCTAGATACGTGCCTCCACTTGAATTATATCAACAGTGAGAGAACCATTGACCTCGTGTGAAGTAGCCCAAAAGATTTGTACCACACGGAATGACAGCTGGCAAGGATTTGGAATGATATAAACCCCAAATCTCCGTTTCAACGGTGAGCTAAACTCAGAATTATTTCAAAACATTGTTTTTATTAAAAAGTAACTTTTCTTTCTAAATTAAAATCCCGAATAATTAGGTTCTAGTGTGGTTTGGAGACTAACACTAGCCTATATGCATTTTACCTTATTAGGGTGTATGAAGCACTAACCGCCTTGCACGTATAAATCTAAATAAGAATTGATGAATCCTCATTAGAAGAAACTAGTGCAACAACAGGGTAAGCGGTGCTACAAAACATATTATCACTTTTTCTTTGAAAAGTCTCTTTAAGAAGTTTTCATAAATACTCAATAACCGCTAAGTAATTAATAAGGATATAAATAGGAGAAACTTAATTAATTAAATGTTTATAGTACCTGTATTTGTTTTGGTAAACTAGGATGAAGTGAATTGAGACACTCTCCCATGGCTATCTAGGACAATGAGTAAGAAGCCCTGTTTCTATGTGAGTATAATTAATTAATAATCTATAAAAAATACAAACCGAACCGAGACTAATCTGAATGATAGGTCTTTGAAAAATATGCAGTAGTGTCACCACCAGTTCATTGAGCTTGCTCGATATGTCTCTTTTATATATTTAACAAATAAGGAATGTACTTGAAGAGACGTTTGATATCAACATTGAGAATCTAACACGTCTATAAACAGACCTTGGCAGTGTGGCACTTGACAGATACCCCTGCATGTATATAGACACACTTTTTAGAATTTAAAGCTATTGAGGATGTTGTATCAGCTGTTTAAGTCATCCACTACCAAGTATTTTGAACCAAAGAAAAGAAATAGCACTATAAGCACATATATGCAAACTAATTGTATGTATCCTTCCATTTTCTTTAGATTGATTTTAACCAATAGTGAGAGCTGTTTTTAATGTGTTGGTCCTGAAGAAGGTGAGTTTGAGTTTGAGTTTGAGTTTAAAAGTATTTGTAGAGCGCACTTTCACCAGCGGTTTCATGGCACTGTTACAGTCAGGTCTCCAGAGTAAAAAGCAGAGAGGTAAGAAGAGAAGAGGAAAAAAAGCGAGAGGATTAAAAAGCTTTGGAGAATAGATAGGCTTTGAGCTTTTTCCGGAATTGGGGATAGATAGTAAGGGATCTAAGCTCTAAAGGAAGAGAATTCCATAGAGCTGGGGCAAGGGTCGCAAATTTCGATCCTCCCCACTTCTTCCTCCGGAAACGAGAGGCTGTCAGTAGGAATAACGAGGATGAGCGTAGGTCCCTGGTAGGAACATAGGGAACGATTTCAGATGAAATAAAGGCCGGAGCCGCGCCCAGTCGAGATTGAAAAATGATGGAGGCAAGTTTAAACTGGACGCGTTCGCGGACAGGGAGCCAGTGTAAGGATTTGAGTAGGGGCGTACCACATGGTGGAATTTAGGAAGGTTGAACACCAACCGTGCCGCCTGGTTCTGGATCAGTTGCAGACGCCTTAAGCTGTATGCAGGAATACCTGCATACAGGGCGTTGCCATAATCCAGGCGGGAGATGACCATTGCCAGGATGATCAGTTTTAAGGCATCAAAAGAAAAGAAGCGAGATACCTTACGAATGGTGCGTAGAGACAGGAAGGAAGAAGACACCACAGAGCTAACCTGGGAGTGAAGAGTGAGCTGAGAATTAAGTTTGATACCTAAGGTTTTGACTGAGGCAGAAGGAACCGGGGGAGAACCTAGGGAAGGGGGCCAGAACAGTGAAGACCAGGGACTGGAGGAACCACCTGTCAACACCAGCTCGGTCTTATCTGGGTTGAGTTTCAAGTGATTGTGGTTCATCCAGTTCATCCAGGTGTTGTACATTAGACATTACACCGAAACGCGTCGACAAGAGGACACAATTGTATTTGCTGTTTTTATACTTTCATCATTATTGCATTGTCTATTTTATTCATAATGTTTTATTTTTGCTAAAGTTCATTATGTGCAATAATTATTATTGTTGATTAGAAGTGTTAAATATGAAATACTGTGAACGATATTTATGATTGTGATTATATGAATTTTATTTGCTGATGGTGATTGAAAGACATTGAATAGTCTTGGATACAATAGTGTAACACAGTTTGCAATAGAGGAATTTTGAATAAAATCATCATACTCTATCCCTATGGTGCTATAGTCTGTAGTTTTCTTGTCTTTGGGTTCATAATACATTGTATATGACTGTATTTGTTGGTGAACTTGGAATAAATACAAAAGGGAAGCTTTTCATTTAAGCAAGGCCATCTCATTATGTTAGACTCTTATTTGATGGTGTTCACCTTGTCTAGTGTATACATTATAAAGAAAAAGAAAAGAACCAGACTTTCGTATTTACTATATCTCAGTGAATTATTTGTTTTAGGTCTTACCATCTGTTACTAATATGCATTACCTGGCTTATTTCACTTAATCTTAATGACCGCCCAGCCCAGCCCAGCCCAGATCCACCATTCAACACTGAGATGCCTGATGCATCACAGCAGCCTTTTCCATTTCTGCAAATAACATCTTCCTTCAGTGGTGACTTCATCCACTAGGCAACATAAGTACAAATCCTTTGCCGGATACCTTCCTAGCCCTCCCAAACTCTACCAATATAACTGGGCTTGTCAATCATCCAACCCACACCAAGGGAGATACCATTTACCTTGACAGCATACTTATGACAAGCAACATCTGTTGTCCATCCCACTGGCTCTCATCAGAACAGACCATGGCACCATCACCCTTAACGTGGCCTACACCTTCCCAACCCACAATATGATAAAGACCAGAAGCACATCTTTAAGAAACTACCCCCAAGACAACCTCCAGAAGCACCTGCATCACAGGCAGAGGCATCTGCCAGCATCACTAATGTTATTATTGGATCTCACCAGAATCCTCCAGATGACAGCCACTACACAGACCCTGATTAATCATCACTCTGTGAAAGTCAAGCCATATGCATCATGGTGCACTAACTATTTCATCTATAGCATATATGCCATATGGTTCCAGGAAAAGAAGGAGAGGCACACAAATATGTTAAATTATCTGACCTTTTAAAATACATTTGCAACTCCCACGTGCTGTCTTTGAAACTATAAGGCTAATTAACACAGGGGGGTGGCCTGGGAGGTCTTACTCTCTCCCAACATTTGAGTACTTGTCAAGACCATCAAGATCTGCATGCACCTATGTCAACAAAAAGTGCTGAGCAATCAACAGCCTCTCCAAAAATAGGAAATACAAATCCTTACAACACATTTACTGCACACCGGCTCCTCATAACTCCCTGACAGTTTCACCATTCTGCACACTTAAATGATGCCTGTTCCACATCATCTCTGCAGAAGACCTTGTGAGCCGATTTCAGTACTTACAGTTATCAACACATGAAGGAGATACCCGGAGAAGCAATTACACCGCGACCAAATATGTTTTTTTTCTTTCCATTTATTGACTTTATTTGAAATTATTTCAATGCATAAAAGTACAAACAATCATGAATTAAAATATATTACATCCATTAAAATTCCTCTAAAAGCATACATCATCCTAAAAGAAATTAGTTCTTACATTCATATATTTATTATGGTAACCAGAATAACACAAGTGTTAAAGCATCTGAAGCGTCTGCGCTTTGCCACCGCCCATTACAAAGATGCTAAAGCAACATACAAAGGAATCTGCCAGCTGTTGAATAAAGTGCAGTGCAGGTCTACATTGGACACATTTATATTTACAAAGCAGAGGGTCTAAAAAGGTTTTCCTTTGAGGACCATAAAATGCGCAGAAGAATAAAATATGAAAAATTGATTGAGCTGCTCTCCCATTACAGGGACATGGTGATAACTCATTCACCGAGTAGGTATTAGCCGGGGAACCAAACATTAGAGGAATATAATGAAGACAAAACCTAATCAAGATATATCGGTGCTGAGAGTTCTGTACAAATGACAAATACGATTTAGCACATCTATTACTGGCAGAAGCAATAAGCAATCACTGCTTTTGTTTTATTCCTTTCCCATCTGTCCCATGCGGCTTTTACTAAAAAGATCTTTTTAATTTAATTTTGGTAGATTAGCACATAAACTTGGGGTGTCAAATAGAGCACAAAGTCCCAAGGCAGAGACAGTATCCTCCACATACTTTATCCAAGGAATCCTCTTGGCATGATCCAATTTAAAGCAATCCCTCAGGATCGCCTGGTTTATTGGTACATGCTCTCTTTTCCATATTGATAACCATAGTAATAAAGGGGATAATCTAATTTCATCTTCAAGGTATGGTAAGTCCAACTCCATGTGTGCAGAACAGTTTGCACAAGAACAGGATAGCGACAGGATAGTCTTACAAAAGTCAGCCTCTACATACTGAAGTGGCTTTAAGCCTATCGTGCCCAAAATTGCTGCACCAAATATTGCATTAGCCCTCACTTTTGCACGGTAGATGTTTAACCTTTGTTAAATTGGTTTTGATCACTGTATTTTAGAGAGCTTTGCAAGGGCCATAATACCATTTTCCAAGATACTCATTTTACTTAGTACCATATTTTTCCAGGATAAATTATTGTTGAATAGTACCCTCAGAGAAACTGTCTACTACTTCCATCCTTCTCTCTATATGAAAGTTGAAAGATTTCTTTGGGCGTGTTCCTGCAATTAAAACAAAGGATTTAGACACATTCACACGTAGGTCTAAACTAGCCATAAATCTTGTATACTCCTCTATGAGCTTTTCCAGCACCACTGTGTCCTTGCCAAGAGGACTGCATTATCCGCATAGAGGAGTATAGGTAGAGGGGATGTCTCCACATAGGGAACGTCTTTTGATGTCTGGCCCAATATAGCATCCAAACGTTAGTATACAGAGAGAACTAGAAGGGGACAAGTACACATCCCTACCTCACCCCTCTCTCAATATTAAAAGCCCATGTATATTCTCCTTCTCTTGCATAACAGACACTTGTTGTAGCTCCTGTATTTAACTACTGAAGAAACCTAGTGATTGGGGGTCCACTCCCAATTACTCCAAATTTGCCCATAGCTTGTTGTGTGTCTCACAATCAAAGGCAGCTGTCAAATCCGTAAATGGCATACAAAGTTGCCCCTGCTTGGCAATGTATATTTCATGATTATCATAAAATTTAGGCACTGGTCAATTGTGCCCTTCCCTTTTCTGAAACCATACTGGACCTCTGCCAGAATTCTTTTTTCTCTTGCCCACTCCTCTAATTTGTTTGAAAGCACACTGCCCATTAACTTAGCTATACTGTTGATTAACCAGATAGGTCTATCATTTTTTGGTTCTGCCCTACCTCTCTTTTTAAAGATTGGGGCAATTACAGAGTGTTTCCAAGACCTTGGCAGGCTTCATTTGGATGCAGCATTAAAAATGTTAGTCAAGGCAGGGCCCCACAGTGCCTTAGTTTCTAGTAATACATCTGCCGGGACCCCGTCTTCCGAGGATTAGTCTGGGCCAATGCGCAATTTATTTCTTCCAGATCAAAAATGTAATATGTAGTAGACTGATCTTCTATACTAGCAGTATTACTTATATTCAGGGTGGGATTTTTAAATATACTTTGAAAGTGTAAGGCCCATCCATTCTCCATTATATGCGTGTCTAAAGAGGGAACTCCCTCTTCTTGTAAAAAGGGGGCCTTCATCACCTTCCAGAATTCCTGGCTATCCTTTCTCAGTAATGTCAGTCTCAAATCTTCCCATGCTTTAGCCTTTAGATCCCTAAGTATATCCCATAGTGCCTATTTTTAACTTGATCGTAGGGCTCTTATCAGGCCTTGGTCCCTTGGTACTGCACGTAAGGCAGTATGGAGGCTGTTGGCACATTAAGAGCAGTTGTGGTCAAACAATGAATGTCTAGCCTTATTTCTGTTCTAAAATGGTCACATTAATCGGGATCTAATCCCCTTCAACACTACTTCAAACTCTGTTATCGCCTGATCTCTGGAGGGGGCCACTATCATCTAAGCAGATCGTTATCCCTCTGTTATTGTCAGCTGTCAGAGTATGAAGGAGGGATTGTCCCTCCACCCTGTCCCATTTGAATATGTAACAATAATTTCCGGCAATGACAGGCTTTGGTACTAAGTCTACCTGCATACAGGACTTAATCTCCCACCTCAAACCATAAGCCAGAAGAGCATGGTCACTGAAGACCATAAAATTAACCTTTTTACTGCTAATTCTTTCTCCTAGAGGTTCAGGACATCCGGGGATCCCTACGTGACGTCCATAACTCCTGCTACCAGGTCACATGATTTTCAATCCCCATGTCCCATATGACTAACATCCTATTCAGAACCTCGCCATAGGAACTATGTTTAAAATGTATATTTGGGTCCCCATGTCAGTCTGTTACCCCACACCCATCATTATCCAATAAATGACAAGGACTAATATTAAAATCACCTATCCTGATGATTCTTACTATTTTGGAGTTTTGACAGGTGATTTCTACCATCTCCTTTTCCAATTCGATTGCTGCAGTCTCCATCATCACCTCAAATTTGATATGATAAAAATGAATTATCAATAAATCCTAATCATCCGAGTCCTCAACTAATAGGTTGTGAAAATATATTGAATCATTAAAAACCTTCAATTTTCTACTTTTAAGTGTGTTTGCCACCAGTGTCACTATGCCACCTTTTGCTCTAACTTCTCTTGATGGGACTGCCAAAGTTTGATATGCTCTAACGCCGTCTATAGATATCGGTGCTATCTCCCAAGTTTCATGGAGGCACACAATATCATATTGATTTATCTCAATTTGCCATTCTTGATCATCCCTCTTGTGGGCAAACCCTGCAACATTACAGGAAATTAGCTTTATTATTTTCTGCTCCTTCTTGCCTATCTCAGGTACCCTAGATGCCTTGTCTTGTTTCTAGCTAGCTCTTATATTAGCCTGGCTCAGGATTAAATTACATTCATCTAGACCCTCTAGCGGTGCAAATCTGTTATTATTGAATACTACATTTGAACATTCTCGAGAAAAGAGCCTCTCTCTGGGGACATATCAGATTATTTTTTACTCCTGTCTGGGTCCTACAAACGTCATGAGGTTTGTAAAAGAAACCTAGCGGTAGGGCATATATCTTTGTTCCTACGGATGGCGCAAGAGGTAAGTTTCCTAATAGATCTCGACCAGTACTCGAGTGTTGAAGTTTACCACAATGCAATCCCTTGGTTGCAATGACCATCCAACCCAAGATATTCCCCTAGCCATAATGATATGCCTATGAATGAATGTGCCCACTTTACTGAATTTGGTCAGCCAGTGAAGTGCTTTCCCCACAAGTTGTTTCGTTGTCTCGTGTTGTGAATTCTTCTAATCCGGGACATTCACCAGAATGAAAACAAACGTGCTAGCTTCTGGTGGAAGGGAGAGGGTCTGATGTCTATTCCCCCCTTCCCATCCTGGCTGATTGGCCGGCCCCACAATATCTATCACCAGGGACTAACTCGTCCCTATCCTGGGAGTCGGATTGCATACATATTGGAATATTCTGGGATTTTGGATTACCTCCTTGTTTCCTACGCTCATTCATTTCACCCGGATTTGGGCTAATTAAAATGATTTGAGACCATTGGAGCTTCTTTAGACCTACTGGCAGTACCAAACTTCTGGAATAATTCACCCTACTCTATTAGTCTCCTCCGCTAAGGCAGAGATGCATCGCCCCACTGCTTGTTGAGCAGTGGAAAATAAAAATAAAATGACAATAACAAGAAGTTATTATCATTTTATTTTCCTTTTCGACTCCGTGCGGGGCTGACTCACCGCAGAAGGAGCAGGAGTGGATTGCACTCCCGTCCCTACATGTGCATGACGCTTTAACCGGCCCCCTAGGGCCGGCCAAAGAGTCATGCGTAGTTGGCATGTTCTCCATTGGGTTGTGTTCCACAGCCCAGTGGAGAACATGCCGAGCCTCTCCAGGCACTGCCTGAGTGGCCAAACAGGCAGCTCAGACCAATCACAACGCTGCTCCTGCAGAATAAGAACAAACAGGCTAGCGTCTGGTGGGAAGGAGAGGGCCTAATGTCTATTCCCCCTTCCCGTCCTGGCTGATTGGCCAGCCCCCTCTATCCCTTAGGCACACCCTATTTTTCTCTCTCCCTCAAGACCCTCTAGGACCCAGATTAGCCTTCGTATTAGAGGGTGCGGGCACTGTATGGGTACCTATACCATCAGGTCTCTCACTATATGCGTAGCTGTTACTCATCCCTATTCTGGGGGACAGATTGCACACATATTTGACTATTCTGGGATTACTGATTACCTCCTTGTACCCTATGCTCATTCATTGATTGTATATGAATATGACTGCAGCATAGTGTTTGGCTGGCAGAGTACAGAAGCCTGGGTGCTTCTGGTGCAGGCTGCAGGTAGCCGCCTGGAAGAAGACAAGAAGATGGAGAGGCAAGCGGCAGAGGTGGGGGCAAAGCAGAAAGGTTTATTTATATTTTTTGTAATCTTTCCATCCCTCTCCCCTGACCCCACCACCCCCGTTCAGAGGCAGCCACCGCTGTTCTCCTAGTGACAGTCTGCATTCTGTCAATTCTATCTCTTTAGTCAACACATTAGCAGCCCTTATCAGAAATTAATTGAGTGTTGTGATGATCTCCCCGCCTGTGTCTGCTTGTTTAGTTTTTCTTTTCCCCATATTGGGAGGGTTGTGGGGGACGAGCACCGAACATTAGGAGTGTTGCCCAGCCCAGCCTCTTCTGGGCTTTGATGGGCCTGCCCTTGGCCCGGGCTTTGCCCAGGTGCATCCCACACAGTGGAGCTGCGACACGCTTATAAGTGCGGAGGAATCGTGACCAAACTGGAGGCTGCTAGGAATTAGTGTCCTCCAGTTGATAGAGTCCCCCGGTCAGGGACAATCCTTGCCTTGGCGGTTACAATCTCCGCAGTGCCACAACACGCATATGAGCGTGGCTTATGAGTGCGGAGGAGAGATGGCCAAGCTGGAGGCTGCTGGGAATTAAAGTCCTTCTGTTGACAGAGTCCCCCCATCTGGCAAAAACCTTGCATTGGTGGCTACAAAGTCTGTGGGGCCGCGACGCGCTTATAATCACGGAGGGGGCATGGCCAGGCTGGAGGCTGCTGGGAACTAGAGTTCTCCTGTTGACAGAGTCCCCACGTCATACACCTCCTTCTGCTGGCGGCTACTAAATATCATATATCTATTCCTCCTGCAAGGCACACTCCCAAAATGTTTTCAGGAATGGACAGATCCCACTACTACCCCAATAGTCAACATCCTAGTAAACTACTACCCAGTCACATACCTACTGTCCTGGAAAGACCATCAAGATTTACAACATTCTCTTGCTCTACTTTCACTACAGTTTTAGGCCTCATTCTAGAACTGACACAATGACCAATCAGGTAGTAGATGATACCCTTTGGATCTCATGCAATGATGGCCCCCATCTTCCTGTACTGATTACATGGCTGCAACCCTGTTAGGCCCCAGCCTCACTGTGCTAGGCAAGTGGGACTGTCAGGACAGCACAGCATCAGCATATATTTTGGGCTGCAAACAATTATACTCCTTCATGCATTCCCTGGAAGGCGCAGGAAGTTGTGTGGAGCACTGACCACAATTGGTGGTGCCTATCTTCAATCCCACTGGAAAATGGATGCTCCTGCAAGACTTTGCAGTGACAGGACATGGCTCCACTATATAAGAGGGCCTCATCCAAGATCAATAGCAAGTCTCCATTGTTGCAGGGGCAAAGTGAGCAGTGCAAGATCTGCTCTATAGATAAGTACTGAATCCAGAAGGTGAGTGTAGCCTCCCTGAAGAAGGCTATTCAGCAAAGCTCTACTCCACAAAGTTAAAGAGCTCTTTAGTTGGGACCTAGTCCCTTTAATGGATAATTACACAAATTTAAGGATTAAAATTTGTAGAGTAACTTGCATCCTACAACACTGCTCATATTTATTTTTAGCCTTGTGGGAGTGTTCACAGGAAACTGGTACCATGATTTTGGAACCTCTGAAGTGTTTTCTGGAGCATTAGGAAACTTTGAAAGATAATCCTATTGAAAATTTCTGGAAGACAGTCAAATCTCAAAGTAACAATAGACATTGCAAAGAATTCTAAGCAAGGAATAACCATCTAATGGGTGCTGCATTAGGATGTAGAAAGAAAATTTGGTCTGAGTGGTCACTTAGTTGTCAAATGAACATGAAGAGAGATGAGGTTACTGGCAAGTGAGCTTACAATAAGAGAAGTTTAAATGTTTTGATCACTACATACAGGATCAATTGGAATGAATCTCTTTCTCTGACTTTGATATTATCTTTTCTTCGCAAAACAAGTCTTGTGGTCTACCCTATTCACTTCCTGGGCGAGCCAGTATTCAATCAACTTTCTACCTTTTAATACACAGATGCAAATCACAGATAGAATTTAGTTAATTCCTAGCACTGCCAATTCCTAATGCTGTGAAGTACTGTTGACTGATCAACTCTTTTGCTACAGAGAAACTACTCCTCATTGTCCCCTACCTAAACCCCTCCCTTTGGTTACTTATCACTGTTCATCATTGATTTTGTATTACAGCTACTGAACCAAGTACTCTGTGGCAAGGACTTACATTCTGCTCTCACGAAAGTAATCAGCTGACAAGCCCATATTCACACTACGGCTCTACAAATGGGTTTAAATTGAGTAGTCCTGTGGTACTCTGAGTCATATTTGAAGTACAGAGCCAGCGGTACCACATAACAAGCAACATCTCTTAACATTCCTGCTTCTAGCCAATTATTTTCAACTTGTACATGGAGATCGTTAAAATTCTACATGCTACAAAAGATGTCGGCATCCATCAGAAAGCAGATGGTAATTAGCTATTCTTAAGTGTCACAAGTGGCCATGACATCGACTGGCTGGTATACCTGCTTACATATCATCAAACCTTGAATGTCAGAGGCATTTCTCAACTTTAACCTGATCAAGAAGGAATGTCTACTCATCACAAGTGCTAGAATGCCAAGAATACCTCAATGATATGAATCTAGATGGCATCACATAATGACTCAAGGACAATCCCAAGTGCCTAGAATTTTACATTATTCTTAACTTCAGCATTAGACACATATCCTGCCTAGGACTGAGAACTCCTCCCATTAAATGGCCCTTCTTCAAAGACTGAAACCATTGCTTCAAGAAGATGACTTCAAAGTGTTAAGACAGGTGCTTGTCTGTTCTCATATCTGCAGGGGCACCACTCTATTGGCTAGCTGCCCATGGGACCCATCTTGAGCCTATAAAGGTCCAGATTTGCAAAGAAATCATGCAACACAGTGCAGCAAACATATCTACAAAGATGTGATGCTGGTTTACTTTAAGCTGCAATGCACTGACACAGACACACTTACACCAGAGTGCAAGGGTGTCCGTGTTGCAGTACACATTGTTTTTGTGCAGGAAGGGACCATGCTTTAAGGCTTTTTCGATGTCTCTATGGGTGTTGTAAAATGCAGCACACAAGCAAAAAGGGAAAAATGAGGACAAGAAAATCAATTGTTCAATCCAATCCAAACTGTGGCTAGCTGAATGCATGGGGCCCACTACTAAGTGAGAGAGGCCCAAAACTGTTAGAATCTCACCACAATTCTTAGTGTCAGGGTTCCCGGGGTTATCAAAATATCAATTGAAATCACCTAGTATGGTCAAATTAGAATACTGAATTAATAAAGATGAGAGTGCATCTCCCAAGGAGCCTAAAAAGCTGGAACAAGGTACAGGCAGGCGATATATTAAACTGCCAGCAAATTACAGTGAATTATCAATTTTTAAGCAAAAGCCGGACTCTCCTTCCCTCTTAAATTTCCCACCTCAATAAATTGAATTGAAGGGAGTCACAAGAAATGATAGCTAAGCCTCTGCACGATCCTCAGATCTGTCACATCTGAGGATGGCATATCCGCAGCATAATGCAATAGCGATATCCAGGATAGACGAAGGTTTAAGCCAAGACTCAGTTAAAAACAGAAAATCAATATGGTGGTCATTTACAAGATCATGTGCAGATAAAAAAATTGAAGGGAGGGAGAAGCAGCGGTTCATTCAGCTTCCAAGAGATACTGGTTATCTATCAGAAAGAAGAGGAATGACCCATATTGGACTCAGTACCAGAGTCTCAGACTTTTTGTATTGGAGACCCTCAACAGCACATTCACAGACTCTGGTGTATGAAATCCCCGCTTTGTGTGCTTCGGTGGATAGCATCATCATTAGGTCTTGTAGTCTTGTCACTTGTGTGTACCGTTCTACAAGTGACATCAAAAATTCCACCAGGAGGGAGACTGTCTGGATGTTGAGAGTGTTGAATGGATTAAAATTATCTTCTATCCTGTGGGTGAATCTTTATTGGGTGAAAAGAGTAGGCTAGGGATAAATCTAAAAACAAAGCGTTCTTTAGAGGATGAGTCAAGTCACTGGTCCACGGCACCTAGTGGTTGGGTCGACATGTTTCAGCCCATAACAGCCTCTACGGGACTATGGCCTTCATCAGGACAAAATAAATATATTTGTAGGCCTTTTACTTCAGAGCTTCCCGGATAGTATGTTAGCAGTGAGTGGAAGCACTCATCCCTCTTCGTCAAAGAGCACACTTTGCTCCAAACGGAACAGGATTATAGGTACTGTCTTTAGGCCTTAGGCTTCATAGAATCCTGTGTGCACTTTCCCTTCACTTTCTTTCTCGACTGCCTTCTGTGCTGCATGGCATCTTCCAATGTCTATCCTTGTCTTACTTTGTGTCTGCCAATCTCACATCCCCTATTTCTTTTCTGTGTGCATACATAATTTCTGCTTGAGTTACCACTCCTACCTTTAAGCAGTTTGAGCAGGTCCACGTCATCCTCTATATTACCATCTTTCCAAATTGTGTCTTCTGGTGCCACCTCTGTAATCACCACAAATTCTGTCTGAATTACTCCCAGTAATCTACGTGTGTCATCAAAGGTTGGTGTGGAGTTCCATCACACCTGAAGGAAGCAGTTGCTTCAGTTTCCAAAGAGTTCATTAGGTGGTAACACGAACAGCACACAATGTCCCCAGTTTATTATTCCAGAAACATCTTCAACTAAACTGGAAACTGGAATGGCTGTCAAGAGAACAAAGGTTCTAATAAAGAACAATCACATTAAATAAACATACATATTAAATTAAACAGCCCATAACACACTTACCTCCTACAGAACAAAACAAGTCAATAACAACATACCAAGTTATAATTAAAATCATTAAAGAAATATACATAGTAACATACCTAATAAGAATTACACTCATTAAATAAACATAAATACTAAATTAAACAGACAACTCCCGCCCTTAAGGAAAAACAAAATCATTCAAATACTTGGGTATACCAGCTTGTCCTTTAGGTCTGTTAATACTAGACTTAAAATCACTCATGACAGAACTACTAGATGGCACATCACCGAAACACAAACCTCATTTCAGAAGACTGCACATCCACTCCATACTGACTCACCATTCTTTCCAATCACACCACAGGTGCACTTTCCCTCATAATGTTACTACTATTATTTGTGGAATTCTTCTTCACAATGTGACTGTTGTCCCTACTGTCATCACCCAACCACCAATCAAAAACATAGATCGCCCATAGGTTCACCTTATACCAAGCAAAACTAAGAACCTTTCCAAGCAAGCCATTTTGAACTGTACACAACTATCTGATGCTAAAAGCCTGGAAAATACTTCTCTTTGTGACAATATTTTCAAAAAGTCTATCTCGACATTACTATTGGGTTCTCTCAAAAACTTGCACTCGACCCACTTAGAATGATAATCACCCACAACCAAAGCATACCTCATATTTTCCTGCAACTTACTCATAGGTCCAATAAAGTCTCTTCCTAATTTCTCCCAATTTGTCAAGAAGCTCCTCTGGATTGTTACATGTGCAGAGAGACTTCTCCACCTCTATACACTCCCTACAACTGGTAATGAAGGCTTCAACCTCACTGTCTATTCCCGGCCACCCATTATAGTCACAAAGCCTTTACTTACTGTCTGTCATGCTTGTATGCCCGATGTGGGTCTGCCCAATCAGATGCAATCTCATCACTACCAGAGGAATCAAACAGCTCCCTAGCATCACCAAATATCCCCATTGATAGACACCTCCTCCTTAATTTTAAAGTACCTATTCATCTTATTCTTCAAATGGCCTTCTCTGGACCAACCTCCAGCAAGATACTTCTTCAATGTTCTTAGTGGAGAAATATTCTCTACTCTATGCTCCGAATCTCCAATGCCCCAAAAACCTAAATGCCCTCAAATTGTCGGTAACAGCCTCTGACTTATGCTCTGCGAAAGCTACCATTTCCATTTACAACAATGGTAATATCCTTATACAAGCCTCTTATTCCAATCTCGCTATCATAGACAAGATCTTCCCTACTCTCAAGAAAGCAGTGAACAGCAAGAAAATCACACCTCCTGCAACTATTCATCCCGATCATCCAGATGTCACCCCAACTCCATTACAAAATCCCATAATGAATTCCAGTGAGCTGAAATCTCTCCACATACCCAATGAACCTCTCCCCCATCACATCGGTCTCAACCCTACCTGGATCCCCTGGCCCAGGAGGGACAGGGTTACGCTTAGCCACCGGTCACCTCATTGCTGACACACCACTTATTTCCGGGATGGCCAAGAGAGAACCCACCAACCTGAACTCCACCCACGACATCCTTCTCTCCCCACCTACAACTGAACTAGCAGGCAAAGATCCCCATGACCTACCGCCTATTACGATATCTGTTTGGCTCCCAACACCCTTGATACTCACTCCATTCATCCAAACTCAACACTCAACGACTAAACCCCGATCACATGCGACAACACCTATCCTGCTGTCACACCTCAAGGACATCCCCCACACTGATTCAGACCCACCAACAAACCTCCATGATCAACTAACCCAATTGATCCCTAATAAGGATATCTCCAGGCAACCTGAGAACGAGACCATGCAACCAGAATTCACTTGCGGATCTCCCCCTATAATAGAACACAGACCCACACACACATCTAACTTTCCCAATTCTGATTGGATCGCACAATTCAATGAGTTAGCCACCGGCCTTTCCCAGCTCAAGGCCGAGATGCAAAATCTATCAACCATCACCACAGATATTCTAAACACTCACAGAACCAGTAAACGCCACCTTACACAAATCAGTCACCAAACTAGAAGATACATCGCCAATAATTCATACCATAAGGACACTAGGCAGAGTACAATACCTTCCCCCAATGACCCATCCCAGCCTAGGAGGGCAACTGCTTATCTATCCGACAATGACATAGACGACCTACTCTTATCTTTTGCCAGTCCAACTGACAACAATAAGTCTTGATGTGGCACGATCCATTCAATTCAAACCAACCCTTTCAGAGAACCGAAAACTACAGAACCATAATTAGAGAAATCCTCACAAACATAAACTTATTGCAGACTACTCTCTCCCATTTGACTTGCAAGATGAGGTGTGCACTCATTAATTGCAGATCCGCTAGCAAATATGCTCCTGACATTTTCAACCTCTTCATCGATAATGATCTAGAAATTATCGTCCTTACTAAAACATGGCTAAATAGTTCCTCCTCTCCCATCCTCGACCTACTGGTTCCTCATAGTCATGACTTAGTCCGCCTTGACAGAAACGTGCAACCCGGTGGCGGGCTAGCCTGCATTTATCGAAACACAATCTCAGTTAATCAAGCAGACTCCATCCCTCTATCCTCCTGCGAATACCTCTGTATCAACATCTCTGATGATAAGCACCTCGCCAGCAAATTTCACATATTTTACCACCGCCCGGGTGATAATCTGACGTTCATTGATGAGTTAATGGAAGTCATCTCATCCAACGACAACTCACAAGTGCCACAGATTTTCCTGGGAGACTTCAATCTCCACTGGAACAACTCAAACGATCATGGTGTAAGCGGTCTTAAATCTTTCCTGTCAGATCAGGATCTATCTCAATTCTGTGACAGTCCAGCCCACAACAGGGGAGAGACATTAGCCCTCATCATAGTAAAAACAAACACTGTATCATTAGAATCCATCACTCCATGTGACTGTACGGACCATTCTCTTCTCTAATAATATCGAGGTAATCCCAAAAAGGGCCAACCCAATAAAACTAAACAATGGGAAAGGAATATTCACAATATTAACTCCATCGTCCTGGTAAACCGATGCAACTCCGCCCTGACCCCCACAAAAGACATGGTTGACGTCCATGACCTCACTGTCTTTTACAATTCCACTATGCTTGAAATCCTTGACTCTACGGTGCCCCTCCAAGTAAAAAATGTTTCCTCCAAAATCTCCAAACCATGGTTCAATGAGACCCTGAACTCTGATCGACGCAAGCTAAGATCAGCTGAGCGACTTTGGAAATCAGCACCTATACCACTTAGAGTGATGAGGAATTCATACAACAGGAAGATTCTTAAGGCCAAGGCAGACTTTTTCAAAACCCAATTGAACCAAGCCATCAACCGCCCCAAAACACTATTCGAAATAGTCAAACAACAAGCGCGCAACATGCCTAACTCTATGGAACCGAACGATTTAGCTACACCCAACTGCGATGAGCTTGCCAATTTCTTCCTAGAAAAGACAAAGTCCATGGAAGTCGAAATCCAATCTAAGAAGGCCCTCTCACAACCTATTGCTCATGATACTAAACTTCACTCTCAGATCAAGGTCTATTTTAGTACTCCAATAGAAACCACAAAAAACAATGCCTCTTGGCACACCTTCTCGCCCATCCCCGAGCAAGAAATCTATAACACTCTTCTAGCAATCAACCCCTCCAATCACTTCTCTGACCCCCTACCTCCCTCTTTATTCAAAATGATAATAACATCTATTCTACCCCTATGGGCAATGATTGTAAATGCCTCTCTGACACAAGGCCCCATACCGCACTGTCTTAATGTAGGGCAGGTCACACCTATACTAAAGAAATCCGACTCCCTCGCCTCAGATCTCAACAACTACCACACTATATCCAACATCCCCACTTTGGCGAAATTTCTGGAGAAATGTGTACTAATACAATTATGTAACCACATCGAGAACCACAACCTCATAGACATACACCAATCCGGCTTCCGTCAAGGTCACAGCACGGAATCTGCACTCACTCACATAATGGATGACATACTAAAAATGCGAGACCACAACGAATCTTGCCTATTGATACTTTTTGACTTATCCTCCGCCTTCGATACGGTTAAGTATGACAATCTATTGTCCCTACTAGAACAAAGGATAGTCCTTACAGGTTCAGTGTTACAATGGTTCACCTCCTTCCTAAAAAAACGGAATGCAAAGAATCATGTTGAAGCATTCACTCTCTCAACCCTCCATGGTCACCATAGGGGTTTCACAGGGATCAGCACTTTCACCCATTCTTTTAATCTACTCATGCAGCCCCTGGCAAACGCATTGAATTCAGCTAACATTCTATATCACCTGTATGCGGACAACACCCAACTGAATATAAAAATCTCCTCACCAGAAGACTTCATCTCCCTCAATGCTATTCTACAGAATACTCAAAGTTGGCTCACTGGCAACCACCTCTTGCCCAACACCAAAACAACGGAATTCCTTCTCATCTTCCCTCCCAATCACACACCCAAGATAGACTTATGGCTGAAACATCTAACTTCCTTTGGCTGTGCTCCCCACATCATTGACTCAGCAAAATCCCTGGGAGTCACCATAGACAAACACCTGTACATGCAGGCGCAAATTACTAATGCCACCAAGAGAGCTAATTGCCAGTTGAGTATTCTAATGAAACTTAAACCCTTCCTCCCTCAGACCGACGTAAAAATGGCAGTACAAGCCCTTTTGCTTCCAAGACTAGACTATGGATGCACCACTCTATGCTGTCTCCCCAAATACAAGCTGGCCCCATTGAGGGCATTGCTTAATGCTGCGGCCAGACTGGTATAGGGAAATAAAAAAAAATGACTACATCTCTCCGACCTTGAAAGCTCTGAACAGGCTGCCCTACAAGGCAAGAATTCACCTAAAAATCGCTTGTATGACCCATAAACCACTGTATAGCAATACCCCCAGTTACTTAGCTTTAAAGCTAGAGTGATCGGGAGCATTCAGACAATTGCGAAGTGCGAGTTCACTACTATTGAAACCACAATTGTTCCATAAAAAGAGAATGGGCTGCAGAGCGTTCTCAGGGATTGCACCGAAGATTTGGAACTCCCTACCTCAAATGATAGTGGAATCTCCTCCTTTACCTCCTTCAAAAAAGAAGTAAAAATGCTTCTAATGAACAAATTCACATCCTAAGACTTTAACTCTATGATCACCTATATGATCCACATATTACTGCCTACCTTTTTTGTATTGAAAGCGATTATAGAATGTATGTTTACTACTTCAATCACTTAATGTTTGATAACTATGTATTATGAAGCGTACTGATTCCCTCGTGGATCATTCTTTGTTGACTACTAGTCTCCTATGCTATCCATGTACTATTATCTACCTCCTTTGTACTGAATGACGAATACCGAATGTATGTATACTACCTCAACCACCTAAGGTTTAACAATTGTATATTGTAAAGTGCTCCGATACCCTCGTGGGTCAGGTTCGCGCTATATAAAACTTTATAAATAAATAAATAAATAAATAAATTAGAGAAGCATCCTGCTCAGAACAACTTTCCATTTATTGGATGACACAACACTGCAATACTTTCCCCAGAACACACAAATGCTTAGACTCAGTAAATATAAGCATGTTGTCCTGATACGCCATTACATTCCTCATATCATC
This sequence comes from Triturus cristatus, assembly GCF_964204655.1. Lineage (NCBI taxonomy): Eukaryota > Metazoa > Chordata > Amphibia > Caudata > Salamandridae > Triturus > Triturus cristatus. Next base: position 254,446,228 of record NC_140593.1, on the reverse strand, counting down.
AAATAGATTGCACATCAATTTCTGGAGGACTGATGATACTGATGCCAGTCCAAAAGGCAAATATTGGAACATAAATGCCTCAAATGGTGTTTTGAAAGTGATAAGGGATTTGGAGTCCTCACTGAGCGGTAGGCTGTCCTCAGATATAGCGTGGAGAATACAATTGCCTGGCCCAACTGCGACAACATTACATGTATCTTTGGAGCACTAAGCCAATCTAATGAGATGTTTTTATTCAAGAACCGAAGGTCCACACTACAATTTCTCTGACCTCTTCTTTGCTACTACAATAGGGGAAATCCACTGTGTGGAGTCGTCAGGGTAAACAACCCCCTCATGCATAAGATGCTCCCTCACATCCTTTCTGATCCTCAATTGTACACTTCTAACATTGTGCACTACCAGAATGGTCTGATTTTTTTTATAAATATCCTGTTTTAAAAACCTTTCACTGTGCCAAGTTTGTCTTGGAACAGAGCCTTGCAGCTATCCAATAACAAGGATAAAGCCTGAGAATACACATTAACCAAAAAAATGAATGAATGAATGAAGAGGCATTTCTAGAGTGCCTAGCTACCTGGGGGGCATTCCAGCACTAGTAGTGGTGCAGCTTCAACCACGAACAGAGTTAGGGGAACAGGTGCATTTTTAATTGCTTTCGGAAGGTCAGGTAGTTAGGCTCGAGACGGATACCAGGAGGCAGAAGATTCAATAGTTTAGCGGCATTGTATGAAGAACGACGGCCTCGACTTCGTGCTTTTCCTATTTTTGGAACTGCCGCTAAATGTTTATTATCCGACCTTAAAGACCTTATGGAATGATAAGGTTGGATAATGGATCTGATGTTGGATGGGCCTTTACGTGAGAGAGGTTTGTGTGTGATACACAAAGCTTTGAACTGGATTCTCTCATGGATAGGTAGCCAGTGAAGCAATGTAAGCGCAGACATAGCTGACAGGCACTTGGAAATGTTCATAAGCAAACGTGCTGCACAATTTTGCACTACCTGCAATTTTTGGGTAGTGGTGAGTGGGGCTCCCAGATATAATGCATTATCATAGTCCAGGCGTGACAAGATCAGTGCTTGGACCAGCAGTTTTCTCGTGGTGAAGGGTAGCAAGGGAAGGATCTTTCTTAGCATTTTTATAATCTCGAAGCAGCAGGCAGCAACCTTACGTGCTTGCTCTTTAAGATCAAGATTTCTGTCCAGCCAAACACCCAGACTCTTAATTTGTTTTTTTGGGACAGGTGTTGTTCCTAGACAGCTAGGCCAGAATGATCCTATGCTCAACGTGGTCGTGTTACCCAAGAGCATCAGTTTGGTCTTAGCTCCATTGAGTTTTAGGCTGGAGCTGTCCATCCATCTCGACACCTTTTCAAGGTATAAGGCTAGCCCTGAGCCTGAAGCATCCTGTTGATTAATCGAGACCACCAACTGGGTATCATCAGCGTAGCTGATGATCTGAATGCCAAAAGGTATTACTACTTCGGCCAGGGAACTCATATAAATATTGAATTGAGTGGGGCTTAGGGAGGATCCCTGGGGAACCCCACATCTAAGGGGCATTCGCTTTGAGGTGATTTCTTCTTCGAAAACCACAAACGATCTGTCCTCTAAAAAGGACTCTAGCCATTTTAGCGCAGTTCCTGCAACTCCTGCCTTCTTAAGTCTTTGGATTAGAACATGGTGGTTCACCGTGTCAAAGGCTGCGCTGAGGTCTAGTAATATAAGGGCAGCGCAGCCCCCTGCATCCAAAATTTGCCTTAATTCACCCACCACTGTTACGAGTGCAGTTTCTGTGCCTTGCTGTGGTCTAAACCCGGTCTGTGAGGGGTGAAGAAGATTGTTGTTTTCCAAAAAGGATGAAAGAGTGTGATTTACGTGCTTCTCAGCTAATTTCTAGGGGTGGGCAGAATTTGCAAAATTCACTTTTACAAGCTATTGCGAAAATGTAAAAAATCTCCGCAAACACGCGGAAATATCGCGAAGACGCTGACGTTTTTTTCCCGCCCGTTCGCGGTATTTTCTGCGTGATCGCGGCTCGCCAACTTACCCATGCGGTTGCTCACGGGCGCGAGATCTCAATCATCTCATAATCTCGCGGTGCATGATCACGAGAAGAAAGACGTGATCGCGCGACGAATGACGTGATCACGCGACAAATGACGTTAATGCAGGCGCGAACTGTTGCGAGACAGCGCAAATGGCTACCAACAATCCAACATCTCGTGGAGAACGCGACCGGATCGGGAAAAATTGTCGGCGAACGCGGGGATTCAGGTAAGGCGATCGCGCGTACGTGAGAATGTATTTTTTTACAGAGCAAGCAAGAACATTTTTTACGGTAAGATGCGGATTGCGTAAATTTTGACATTTTCGCGCTCTCCGCGGAACGCGAAAATGTCAAATTATCGCAATTTCCGCGAGCGGAACGGAATTTTAGTCCAGGCTTACTAATTTCCCAATTCCTGGTAAAAGTGAGATAGAGTGATAGTTTGCCACCACGTCAGGATCTAAATTGTTTTTTTTTAGAGTGCTCTAACCATAGCTTGTTTCCATCGGGGGGCACTAATCCCATTGCAAATGAGGCGTTTATCACTTTTAGGATCACTGGGGATACAGTGTCTGAAATTAAATAAAAAATGTTAGGGGGGGCAATGTCCGATGGTGAGCCTGATTTAAGATGACTAAGAAGCCCTTGAAAGGAGGTCAAACTCAGGGGGGGATGATCTCCAGCTGGCAATCTCCATCTGGGGCTGTCCCATCCAGTGGGGATAAAGTTTGTGAGGCCATCGCAGAGGAAAAGACTCATAGATACTTTGTATTTTATCGGAAAATAATTCTGCAATTTGGTTGCAGTGTAGAGGGATGTCCGCCAGAGTGATGGGGGGAGGTGGAGGGGTTAAAAGTGATTTTGCGAGCCGAAAGATTTCACGTAGGTAGTTGGCCGCCAAAGTGATTCTCTCTTCATAAAAGAGAACTTTGGCAGCTTTTATTACAGATTTGTACATTTTTTATAGAATCTCTATATTTGGTTTTGTTAGTTACTGAGGGATGTTTACTCCTGTTTCTTTCCAGCTTTTTGCTGGACTGTCTGAGCTCCCGCAGTTTAGGTGTATACCAGGCATTTAAGTTGGCTCCTACTTTATTGGTGATCCATTTCTTTGGAAGAATAGTAGCAAAAGACCGTGTTAATCAGCTATCAAGATCCTCATTTGCTATGGTTGGGTTAGTTTCAAGGTTGGGCAATGTATCTTCAAGGATAGTTGCCCAGGATTTTGTAGGCAGTTTCGACCAAAGTTCTCGCAACTGGGGTGATGTCCTCCTGTGTTATCTATAGAAATGGAATTAGATAATGGTCCGACCAAGGCACCGGAGAGGGGTCCTTGACCAGAAGGTTTGAAATGTTTGAGAAATTGGGGTCGAGTAGATGGCTTTTACAATGAGTAGGACCGCCCACTGACTGAGGAAATTGAAGCATCTCTAACCCCTCTACTAATTCCAATATGGCAGGGAGTGAGGAATCATCAAAATGAAGATTAAAATCCCCTAATAAGGTAAAATTAGGAAGGGAACTAGCTAGATTGGCTTCAATCTCGGGAAGATCATTGCAAAATGTGCCTGAAGGAACTGGAGGACGATATACTAGAATCCCTGATAAGGTCCTAACATGGGAGATGCCTCAATTAAAAAAAATGCTTTCACAGTCTGGTACGGGTTAATAGCGGTGCGACAATTAAATTTGTCCTTATAGATAATGGCTTGTCTACCTCCTCTACCTGAATCCCGGTGGCAGAGTTTGAGTAATTACAGGGTCAGCATCTTTGTTCAACCAAGTTTCTGTTAGAAAGAGGGCATTGGGGCTCTCTTCTTCTAATAAGAGGTAGATTTCCAATGAGAGTTTGGACATTGAGCAAGAGTTTACTTAAAAACATCTTAATAATTTTCTTAGTAAGCCGGTCTGAGGGGGGTTCAAGCACAGGGCAGAATTTGAAGTGACAGGTACGACAGTGCTTTATAAGGCTATCTGGTGGCATGGAGTGTGTGCACTTGCTTCTGAGCACTCCTCTGTACTATTTAAGCTCCTCCGTAGTGTAAACGTGTTTTTCTCCTTGAAAACCGGCAGGGGGTTCTGGCCCCTGGGCCCGGTCGGGCACGGATGGGCGCAGACGGGCGCAGACGGGCATGCCTTTGGTGTGCCAGCGGTGCTCCCACTGTGCGCATTCGCTGTGTGGGCACGCCGTCGGCCCGTTTTGATGCTGAACGAGCGTGGCAGCATCTAAAGACTAGTGCGCTGACCCAGTCTATCGCTGTGCGCTGTTTGGCCCCCCGGACCAATAGACACAACTGCTTAATTATGTGCAAGTAGCGATTAAAATCACAGACGGCAGGATTAAAATCAGATTCTTGCAGCTTACAAATTAATTACCCCCCCCGGAGCATTGAACTCAGCTCCTAGTTGTGCAAATATGCAATAGCAACAAAAGTTACAATTGCACAGGCATACAGATAGTGGTAAAAAGACGCCACTGCGCTGTCGGGTTATCGGCCCTTTTTGATGCAGAGGGAGCGTGGCAGTGTCTATAGACTAGTGCGCTGATCTAGTCTATCACTGTGCACTCTTCGGCCCCCCGGAGCGATAGACACAGCTCCTTAATTATGTGCAAGTAGCGATTAAAATCACAGACGGCAGGATTAAAATCTGATTCTAGCAGCTTACAAATTAATTACCGCCCGGAGCATTGAACACAGCTTCTAGTTGTGCAAATATGTAATAGCAGCAAAAGTTACAGTTCCACAGGCTTACTGATTGTGGTTAAAAGGTGCCGCTGCGCGGTCGTGTCATCGGCCCTTTTTGATGCCGAGCGAGCGTGGCAGCCTCTAAAGACTAGTGTGCTGACCTAGTCTATCGCTATGCGCTGTTCGTCCCCCGGAGAAATAGACACAGCTCCTTAATTATGTGCAAGTAGCGACTAAAATCACAGATGGCAGGATTAAAATAGGATTCTAGCAGCTTACACATTAATTACCCCCCGGAGCATTGAACACAGCTCCTAGTTGTGCAAATCTGCAATAGCAGCAAAAGTTACAGTTCCACAGGCTTACTGATTATGGTTAAAAGGTGCCACTGCACAGTCGCCTTATCGGCCCTTTTTGATGCCGAGCGAACGTGGCAGCATCTAAAGAATAGTGCGCTGACCTAGTCTATCACTGTGCGCTGTTTGCCCCCCCCCCCGTAGCAATAGACACAGCTCCTTAATTATGTGCAAGTAGCGATTAAAATCACAGATGACAGGATTAATATCGGATTCTCGCAGCTTACAAATTAATTACCCCCCGGAGCATTGAACACAGCTCCTATTTGTGCAAATATGCAATAGCAGCAAAAGTTACAGTTCCACAGGCTTACTGATTATGGTTAAAAGGCGCCACTGCGTAGTCGCCTCATCGGCCCTTTTTGATGCAGAGCGAGCGTGGCAGCGTCTAAAGACTAGTGCGCTGACCTAGTCTATCACTGTGCGCTGTTTGCCCCCCCCCCCCGTAGCAATAGACACAGCTCCTTAATTATGTGCAAGTAGCGATTAAAATCACAGACGGCAGGATTAAAATCGGATTCTAGCATCTTACAAATTAATTAGCCCCCGGAGCATTGAACACAGCACCTAGTTGTGCAAATATGCAATAGAAGCAAAAGTTACAGTTCCACAGGCTTACTGATTGTGGTTAAAAGGGGCCGCATTACCATTACAAAATCCCCTCAATCTCTCCAACCTAAATTGTTGTATCTGCTTTTAGGGATATAAACTTTAGTGAAAATCTCTATATCTTACTATGTGATGTTTTCTTGAAATTATCCCAACATATCAATTGAGAAACCTCTGAACGCCCCACAGCAAACATCGGGAGGGGATCACTCAATTTGACTCCATTCCTTAAAGTAAAACTCATCAGTAGCAATTGATATAAATAATCCAGAATCTACAGAGACTTCAATTTGAATTTTACCAATAGATATTGTGCAAACCTGGTCACCACCTTTTCCATTGATTGGTGAGAAAACCATTGTAATTGACAAAACCACTCTACTTACAGAACTTACATCTTTTTCATTCTCAAATCCAGTACTCGCAACTTGTTCATTAACTAAAACAGCTTTCAGAGAAGCTTTGCCTACACTTACGAAATGGCCACTTTTCTTACACTTTACAAAACGTTTCCCTATTAAACAGTGAACTTTGGCAATGTCTAAGTGAGTTTTGAAGCCACATCTATAACACATATGATTAATAAGAGTAGTAAGAATACCACCCGTATAACTTTTCCTTTGACTAAAAAGTGACAAAACTTCAGATTTAGATTTTGGTAGGATGGCATTCACCATTTGAACCAAAGTATTGTGCTTGAATGTTCCCAATTCTTTGGAAGCAATAATGGACCTTTCAATGCCCCTAGCTATTTCAAGAGTTTTACAAAGGCTCTGGTTTCTGCAATATAGTAGCTTCTCTTGAATGCTCCTATCAAAACTGTTGACTACAATTTGGTGTCTTAGGTAATTGTCAAGATCTCCATGGAAATCACGTGGTAGCAAAAATCCTGAGTTTCGCCAGATACCTATCAGTAAATTCACATTCCAACTCACGACATGTGAAAAACCTGTGACGTACCCAAAAAATGCTAGCATCATCTTTATAATTTTGGAGTCTATTCACTGCTTCCAAATACACAACTATCTAACTGGCCCCTTGGAGTAGGTGCATTGGGAGATGTACCTAAGCAGTTGTAGAGAATGGCTTGTTTTTGAAACTGGTCAAATTTGATTGCATCAGTTGCAATTATAACTTTCAAACATCTTAAACCTTTGCTTCCATTTCATTTAAGGCATATCAGGTTCTGGAACTAAAGCAGCTGGCAGATATGCATTATGAATGATGCATTAAATAACAGGTAGCAGAAAGCTACAAAGAACCAACAAGTGGTTAAAATACTCTCTGCCCACAATAGTGGATCAACTGATGAGAACAAGTGGCATAAGAGCCAATAAGAAAAAGCAAAGTTTAGACCAATGATCAGAGCACAAAGATACCAGAAGAGGCGTGACCTCCACTGCGTGAAAAAAAAGAATGCCACAGAGCGATCATCAGCTTTGTAACTGTAGCAGATGTAGACATCCACGAGTAAGGCTGTTAATTCTTGTGAAGTTATCTGTCTACCGTTGAGTGCATAGACGCACTCAGAGCACAAGCACTCGATCTTAAGAAACAGAATGCTGACCTTGAGATGATCCGTGGCACGCAGCAGATGCAAGGGCGGCTCTCCATCAGGGTGGAGGAGCGTCCCCCCACTGCTTTCTTGCAGTTCAAGAAGCAAAAACACAAAATGGTATTTTAAATACCATTTAATGTTCCTGGTTTTCACGCTGCGAGAAAGCAGAAGGGTGTGCCTGGTTGGGTGGGTGGGAGGGTATGCCTAGTTGGGGGCAGGCGGGTGGAAGGGCAGGGAGGAGTGGCTTGCCCAATGCTGTGGACCCTGACTGTTTGGTCGGCCCTCTGGGGCCAACCAAACCAGTCATGCACACTCTGGATTTTGTCTATGTAGACTGCATGCAGCCTACATAGAGAAAATGGCCTCCCCATAGGCAGCCTGCTGATTGCTGTCCCCACCAATCACAACGCTGCCATTGCAGCGTTGTGATTGGCTTGGGGAGGGAGGCTGCCTGATACCTTTCCCTGCCAGAAGCAGGAGAGCAGCAAAGCAGCAGGAAAACGCGGGACCCGACCAGGAGCGGAAGTCGCGCGGAGCCTGTAAGGTAATTTTTTTTCTTTTAATTCATCCTCCCCCCGCGCAAACCCCCCACTTGTAAGTCATGCCGGCTGCGACTGACCGGATGCCCAGAATGAGATGTGCAAAGCAGTTCTGAACGAAGTGTAATAGATAAATTTGAGGCCAGGCAAATAAACTTGCTGATGACAAGACCCTCACGCAAAAGATGAGCACTGTCAAACAGGATGAAGGAACCCACAAGTTTGTTGTACTGTCACAGGGTCAAGAGATAGCTGTCACCAAGAACAAATTTGATGATAGTGCTGTTCAGAAGAATATAAATTGGTTTTGCCTTGTCACAAATTTGTGTGATTTATTTGACAACACGCATGAAGGGCTCAGTTGCTTGAGTTTACAAATAATGTATGCGTTAGTAACATGAACAGCACACGCCCCCTGCCGATCATCCAAGAACCAACTACAACTGAACTGGAATCTGGAATGACTGTCAAGCGATGACAGGACAAAGATTTTAAGTATATTCAGATTAAAGAAACATAGACAATAAATTAAACAACCCATAACAGTGGGGTTATTGTTTCCTTCCACACTTTGATTATTTAATATATTGAAACCAATTAAAGGTAAATTGCAATTATTTTCTATGTTTGTCTTCATGATAAACAGTCAGAGAATGCCTGGAGTTTTTTAGGACTACTCTACAGTTAGTTTCCAGCTCCCTTAGTGGGCTTTCAGTTTTGCCCTTTAAATCATTGAGAGGAAGGAATTCTTATGATTCTTTAACCCCTTCGCTGCGGCGGGAATTCCGCCGCAGCGCTGGGGGGTGCGGGGGGGCAGCGCGGTGGCGCTGTGCTCATGACAGAGCCACTCCGTCATGAGCCACGGTTGAGCTGTGCTCATGACGGAGCGGTTCCGTCATGACTCCGCCCAGTTGCGCTGTCCCCCCGCACAGGCGGGGAAACAGCACCGCGTGGGCGGAACGGCCGCCAACGGTCGTGGCATGACGGAACCGCTCCGTCATGAGCACACGGCAACCGTGGCTCATGACGGAGCGGTTCCGTCATGAGCGGAGAAGGGGTTAAGAGCTGTGTGGTTGAGAACATTTTAAAGTATCACTTCAACTGAAGAAATACCTCAAAATGGTACACCAGGCAAATGCCACTATAAAGGGTTCTCATGGGAAAAAGCAAAAATAAATATGATGCTATGAAAAGAACCAAACAGGTATGCGTTCAAGAAAGAGGAATGGGTACAAGTTAAATATTCAGAATTCAGGGTGACGAAAGGTAGAGTGAGATAAAGTTCTCCTTACTTAGTAGATGAAGTCAGTGATGATTGTTGTGCTGTTAAGTTGAGCAACGGACAATGATGTAATTCTGCAAAGGTGACTAAAGTTGCTTCAAGAGATGGTGGTATCACTAATGGGAGTTGTAATTCTGCTTCTGAATTTCCAGTTGGAAGCACCACCAGTGAGAGTTGTGGTACTGCTTCTGACTTTCCAGGAATGCATTTCATCTATTTCCTGAGCAACTGTATATTCACTATTTTTTTCTAATTTTTCATATTTGTTGAAGATGTAATACTATTCTTATTTGTGATTGCAATGTTGTTTTTTTCAGTTTTTATTGTTGGTGATTATATGTATATCTTATTTGAAATTGTAAGTGGAAAAGTGTGTTGTGCTCTCTGTCTTTGTGTTGTCTTGTAGGGAAGGAGTGTGTTAAATTTAACTGGGCTTCAGCTTTGCTGTCTGTTGCAAGATGGATTTTTGAAGGTAAGTAACCTTTCCTGTATCTTTTTGTTGAAGCTTCTTGTAACCAATTGACCTCTGATGAGATGATCAGTAAATGAATGAAATTCACATTGAGAAGCTAAAACTCATTGAAATGCTACATAATATCTTCCGTAGCCAATTGTTCTCTTGAAAAATAACTTATGCTATCTCACTTTCAAATTTGGAGGCTTTGAAAATGTTTCTCCAGTCTTTTAACGGCCTCCTCATGCTCATCCAGTTGTTCGCCTACATCCACTGGAATAAAAATGGATAAATGTTCAAAAATCTCTTGTCCTTCCAATCCCAAATAATGTACCAATAACCATCTCTTTCTATCAGCTTTAAATGTTAACTCATTGATGGTGCCTATATAAACATTGAACGCGCTGAACCACTCCTTTCAGGAAATAACTGGTTCTCCCAGTGATTGCAGGAAATGTGGCAGGGGATTCATCAATTGCATAGAAGGAAAATATCAAAAGAACAGTCTGAGTAATGTTTGTTATGTTCCTGAAGTGTTAGTCAAACAATAATGTGACTAGAAAATGTTATGACAATGTACCTATTTTGATAAAATAGCAGGCAAATAATAATAATAAGGTATGATGTGGTCGTATAGCGCAGGCAGGCACTTGGCACTGATGAACAGAAAGTCAGGCAAATCGTTCTTGTGACAAGATGGCCATTGGGATGTGTTTATGTTGATGTACATGCACGTCATCTACATGAATTTGAAGGCCAAACCACCGTAATGGTGGAGCGAACGCAGGGATCTTCAGTCAAACCCAACAAAATGGGTAATAGCTGCACTTCATTTTGGACTACTTCACCTCACCTGTAGGCCCACTTCAATTAATGTACTTCATCTGGTTGACTGCAGCAGCAACTACTTTATGACCAACCATGTTAGATTGCCACCTGAACAGCTTGAACAAGCTGAAAAATGGAGGCAGAAAATTGGTTGTGACCAGTGTTGTGAAGGAGATGTGATGTACAACCGCAGGCAAGTTGGTGAGCCTATTGAGTGATAAAGGAGCAGACAGCTGTGCAGCACTGTCTAACCCTCTCCACTTCTCCTTCTCTTGTCTGGTGCTTCAGTTAACCGCCCACCAAGATACTCATTCCAGAATCTTAAGCAGACCCTTGCAGCAACATGAGACATAGATCACAACAGCTTTCAAGTAAGATTTGCTAACATTGATGAAATAATACATATGTATTTATTTATTTTATAGATTTATAAAGCGTGCAGCTACCCAATAGGGTTTCCTGGCGCTGGACAAGTGGAGGCCAGGCCTTGCAGGTGCTAGGAAACAGGCCGGAATGAATGTTTGGCCAGGTCGCTAAAAAGTAGAGTCTGTAAGTGCTTACAGAAAGCTAACAAAGAGTGACAATTCCTGAGATCAATAGAGAGAGCATTCCAGAGCTTGGGGTCCAGGTAAGAAAAGGAGCAGCACCTCATACAGACAAGATGAAACCTGGGAACTGAAAGCAGTGAAACACTGGAGGATCTCAACTGTCGGTGTTACCAAGCTTTGAATATGGGAGGGAACAAGGCCACATCTGACCCAAAACATGTAACACAAGGCCCTAAACTCAATGCGCTTATTGACTTTAAGCCAATGAAGCTGGTGGAGCAGAGGAGATGCAGAGGTGCATCTAGGCAGATGGAAAAAAAGACGCGCAGCTGCATTCTGAATAACCTGCAACCGGTGGACTGAGGCTTTATCTGCAAAAAAATACAGTGCATTGCCATTGTCCAGCCTGGATATCACCAGGACCTTCAAACCCGTTCTCTGAGCTGCCAGTGGAATTAGCCAGAGGATTTGTTTGATCCATTTAAGAACAGCAAAGCAGGATGCAGTGACCCTGGACACCTGAGGTTTGAGGGAAAGATTTGTATCAATAATACCATACTCTGCATATGCTCTGTTACAGTTGTTCTATCTGTTGATTGTATTACTCATTACAAACATAGTTCAACCTAACAAACTTCCCAGCCATTGATCACTGACAGCAAGATATTTCTCAGTAATAAATACCTGAATCACCATAACTAACCTTCAGATACACAATGCATTAGCTCTCTAATCCCACCACTTCTGCCCAGACCCTGCTTCCCAACATTAAAAATGCCAAAAGCCTCTTATAGATCAAGCAGCAAACATCTACCATGTCTCTCACCCAGCTAAAGCCCACATGCTCACGGACTCAGAAGCTCACTTGGCCTGTGTGTATGTTGTGTGTGTGTGTGTGTGTGTGACAGAGAGAGAGAGAGAGAGAGACTGTATTTGAGTGTGAAGACATGGCACAGGTGCTCAGTGTCAGCAATATTTAAAAATACACTTTGAAAGCTGACTCTACCAAGCCCTTTCATTCGCGTACTTAAATTTAGAACCAAACAATGACTTCCTTCTTAAAAATGTAAAGACCCTTAAGGTAATCCTGGTCAGCGAGGTATACACTGTTAATATCGCCTGGCTTGCTTCATGCTGCATTTTATTATTTCCTAAACAGTTTTTATTTTCCTTGTGTTGTGCTTATGCAGTTTTGGGGACGCGCATTTACCTGGTTGAAGGAATCTTTTTCTTGCTATCGAGCCTGCCGTGAGGGGAACGGCATTTGCGAGGGGCACATCTGTTATCCCTGCCACAATCCTTGCCTGCATTATCGCCGTGAGGGGAACGGCACGGGAAAGACCACATTACCCAGAGGCCATAGCGCCCGGCGCGCGCTGCAGACGTCATCACGCAGCGCCCGGGTCCTATTTCAGGCCACCAGCAACACCGCAGCGCGGGACGCGCGGGGGCCGCGCCCGGGCGAAGCCCGGGCCAAGGGCGGGCCCGTCCTTGCCCGTCACTGCCCGGAACGGACTGGGCTGGGCAATCCCTCTAACGCCTCCCACACACCACATAATCTAAGATACTGTTGCCCCATTTTTTCAACAGGCGCTTTGCAATTAACAGTGTTATACGTAGTTGAACATTTGTGTAATTATTGTTATTGCTCTTGTTGTGTTAGCCTATCCTGCAGCTCATTTTTTGGCCATTATTATGCCACCAAAGGACATCAAAGCCAGGGCGGCAAATGCACATCTCACGGGGACAATGGACCAATTTGTTACGAAGGTTAATAGTGTCATTGATCAAGAAATAATGCTTCTGGAGCGCCGCGTCTCCCAGGATCTGGCAGCAGCCAGGAGGTCCTCCCTGGGATACCTTGTTAACGCACGATCTCCAGCACGCCAAACTTTGTCTCCCACAAGCTCAGTTAGATCTGACACAGATCCATCAGCCCAGGACCTGCCAGCTAGCGGAATGGTTGCTGATACTGCAGTGGAGGACCAGTCTATGGCCCTCGACTCTTTGTTATTGTCTCCTTGCCCACTGCCGTCTGCCCCCAGCACAGCCCCTGAGTGTAGCACCAGGCAGCTTCGAGAGCGTAACTTGGGGGCTATTCCCAAAAGCAAACAAGGGCGCCCACCCAATATTGGCAGAAAGGGCAAACACACTAAAAGTAAATATAAGGTGCCAAACCAAACGGGGAAATCGAACAAAACCCCTGATGCCACTGAGCAATCCTTACAGGTGGCCCTACTGGATGACCCTGCTCCCCAATCCAGTTTGTCACCAATAAGGATAATGAGCCAGGAGGAGGGAGGAGGGCAAAGCGTAGTGGCCAAGGGAGGGACCCCTGATCCATTGCGCTTGCATGACATACGGGATTTAATTAGGTCCTCTCTTTGTCCTGTGGAGGATAGATTACTCAAAATCGAAAAACATCTAGCCAGGATTGAATGTATCTTAGGGGGTCTGTCCCTTGCACCCAGCACCATTCTTAGTCCAGAGGCCCCAAACCCATCTGCCAACCCTAGAGCTAAGAAAGCCCTGTTGGCCCCCAAAGCTTTACCATCAGCCCAATCCGAAAGCCAACCCATAATTACATCAAACATGCCCACTCGAGCCGGTAACTCAAGGAATCCCATTTTGCCTAGTACAACAGATTTAAAAGAGGTTGCCAGGCCATTAATATCAGACTCTTCTATCAGGGCTAATATTCCCAACTTACCTCCTGAAACCGCTCCATATGTTGTAATTTTGGCAGGAGTGCCAGAACTGGAGACTAATGTAGTCGAGTCATCCACAACCCTAAGGAATAGGGTTGTGTATTGGCTCAACACAAATAGACCACTACCACCGCATATCAGCGCCAAAATTCTTATGGTACGACGGGTCCCATGGGTAGGCCACTTAGCCAAAAATATAAGGGGGGATTGTATCTTAATAAATTTCAAGGACACCAAAACCGTTGAGTATATTTGCAACTGGAGGTCGACTACTATAGGATCATGTATCTCAACCCTCCCCTTAACCTACTTTTATCCTCCTGGCCACTTTACAGAACCATGGACAGTTGTACATAGAAAAGGGAGAGGCCCTCCACTGGGGAGTTGGCCTATACATCTGCCACCCTTAGACCTTATTCCTACAGAAAACCGTTTTAGCAGCCTTGAGGCTGTCGACTGACTGGAGGACAGTAAAGTTACTCCAGCCTCTCCTCCGCTTTTCTCAGTATGCTGTCCCCTAGAGCCCACTTCAGTGACTGATCATCTGGGCTCGAATTCATCAACCATGTTAACGAGTCCGAGGAGGTCTATTATTAATCCTGACCCCCCTCAAAATCATTTTCCAAGCGCCTCAACTTCCGGGGTGACTACACCTAGCCTCTTCAAGATCGTCTCTTGGAACATAGCTGGTTTACGCAACAAGCTAGACCTCCCTGACTGGAATGCATTTATAGAAGAACATGATATATGTATTTTCCAGGAAACCAGGAGTGTCGATCCATTATATAAATCGGGGTTTTGTTGCTTCTCTATACCAGCTATCGCGTCAGGCCGTGGGCGCCCTTCCGGGGGCCTCATGGTCTGGATCAGGGCAGATCTCAACTTGAAGGTCACCATTGATGGCCGCTCTACGCCTGATGTAATGAGACTTATCATTAAAGGTACTCAGAGTTGTCCACCCTGGGAACTTTTTAATGTTTATTCTCGTGGTACTCAAGGGGGCGCTAAGTCGCTTACCATTATAGCCCTCTCAGAGATACTTTCCGCATGCCCCTCGAACTCTTATCTTCTTGTCGCCGGTGATTTCAATTGTTCTTTTGAACCACTTGCCACAGAAGACATATTGGGCACACATGATGAGGACACTAGATGGAGCATCCCCCTACTCTCCCTAAAACCCGTAAAAAGATGGACCCCTGCCGTAATTCAAATGAATGCCTTAGCGTTAGAATTCGGTTTAAGAGCTGCCAATGGGCGCACTCCTTCTGATTTAGTGGGCGCTAATACCTTTAACAGAGTTGGCAGTCAAAGCAGAATCGATTACATTTTAATCGACAGGAGGGGATGGAAATTTGTCGTCGACATGGATGTAATACCATCAACTACCAGTGACCACAACCCCCTGTCCCTCAGTATGCGAGAAGTCTGGCATAGACAGGATACACCCCTCCACTCAGGTACACAGTTGATGACCAAGAAGCTCAAGCCTTCTAATTGCGGTAGATTTCTTAAATGGTCCAAAATTGCCCTTAGTGATATCAAACTTCTTGCGCTGGAGAATATCCTCGCTGACTGCACCACTAGGTTTTCTTTACTATCTGAGGACAACCCTAGTTATACCAAAGTCTATGTGGAGTCTATGAATGCAATTGGGGCATTGTTTATTGACCATAGGAAAAAACCAAACCCCAGAGCTGAGACAGAAAACGATTGGTTTAATAAAGATTGCAGAACAAAAAAAAACCGCCTAATCTCTGCAATTAAATCCAATAACCCCGGTGAGGTTAGGCAAGCGAGGTTGCTTTATAGGCAAGCGCTCGCATCTGCTAAAAAAGACTGGGAAGAACAGCGCTGGATTTCACTAAAACTAGCGAGTCACGCAAAAAATGGCGAGCTATTTTGGTCTATTCTGAGAAGATCAACCAGCTGTGCCCAGGCGCAAATCCCTAACCATATTACGGATGGGGATTGGTTTAATCATTTCAGGAACCTGTACGCGGGTGCTGAGGTTGCGGTAGACCAGCCCACTAGCCCAGGGTCTGTAGTAAAACTCCATGACCACATTTCATTCCCAAGCGTTGAGGAGAAAGAGGTTCAAATTGCCATTGACAAGATTGTATCTGCCAAGGCACCAGGTCCTGACGGCATTCCGGGAGATCTTTTCAAAGCCAATTCAAAGGGCTGGGCTGCGTTTTTTACCATTTATATTAACAGCCTATTGAGTGGATCCCCGGTGCCGGAGTCCTGGAAAGGTGCAGAAGTAATCCCCATCTTCAAGAAGGGCTCAAGGGGAGACCCGGCGAATTATCGCCCAATTAGCTTAATTGATTCTGGCCAGAAATTGGTCGGTAGGGTACTCCTGGAGAGGATACATTCCTGGGTGGATGAGAAAGGGATCCTAACCAAGTTTCAGGCGGGTTTTAGGGCCTGCACCAGTACAATTGACCAAGCATTCAGGCTAATGCTTCTTTACTGGAAGACGGTTACCATCGGCAAGGGTGCCTTATACCTTGCGTTCATCGACCTTAAGACCGCCTTTGACTTGGTCCCCCGCGACCGTTTGTGGTCGATTTTGGAGGAGCTGGGAATCCCTTCCTACATCCTGAAACTCCTCATCCGAATGCATGAAGAGAACTTTGCCTGTATTAGATGGGGGACACAGGGCCAGAAAACCAAAAAAATACCAGTGAATAGAGGGGTTCGACAAGGGTGTGTCATGGCACCAACACTTTTTACATTATTTGTGAATGGCGTGGTCTCTTTTCTGCTTGAAGTTGAAGCGGATGTTCCCGCTTTGACGGGTGATAAAGTTCCCGCACTTCTTTTTGCAGATGACACTCTTTTAATTTCAAAAACTCCGTCTGGATTACAGAAGCTTTTACAGCGCTTTTCTCTGTTCTGCGAGCGGAGAGGCCTCGTCATCAATACTGCCAAGACCAAACTCCTCTATTTCAATCCTTCAAAATCCTCTGGTTCTATTCTGACCCTAGAAGGGAAACCACTTGAGCGCGTTGGAGAGTTTGATTATTTGGGAATCAGAATCTCCGACAGGCTCAGATGGCAGCCCCATATAGACAAAATGGCACTCAATCTCAAAAGAGTAACTGGCGCCTTGGGAAAGGAATTCCGGGCCTCTACCTCTAAACCCATTACCCCAGTATTAAACATCTATGCTGCAAAGGCGGTGGGTAGCGCACTTTATGGCGCCGAATTATGGGGCTACAGTTGTGTTGACTCACTTGTGACCAGCGAAAACAAGTTCTTTAGGGAACTTGTATCACTCCCCAGGGGTACCCCGACCAAACCACTCCTTAGCGACTTTGGTAGGCGCTCAATTAGAGATCTAGCCACCCTTCGCCCTCTGTTATACTGGGCGCGGTTGTGGCGAACCCCTGAGCTCTCTAACTATGTTGAAGGGCTCAGGGAGGTCATGAATATGCAAGGAGCCCATAAAATTGAGTGGCTCGCAAATACCAAAAAACTTCTGATCGCAACCGGCCTTACAACCGATTGGCCAGTGGGGGTACTATTATCAAAGGTGGAAGTCAAGCGAGCCTTCTGGGCATGGGTGGATGCTTCGGAACAAAGAGATCCCAATATTGGAAGGTTGACAGAGGTTTTCTATCAACATAAATCCACTATTTTTTTAGAACCATACCTTGATTTTATCACTAAGCCCAAGGATAGATCGCTCTTTATCCAGTTTAGGTTTGGGACACTCCCATTATGTAATCATACGAGCAAGTGGAAACCCCCCCACAAGACCCTCCCTGACTGTCCATTCTGTCCTGGTGCTACTGAAAACATTTCTCATTTCTTCTTTGCATGCCCAGCCTATCTATTACCTAGGACGAAATGGCTTAGGCCCGTCTGTTTACTCTTAGGAACAAGGGATTACATTGTCGCCATGCGAATCCTTAAAACTACTACCAACACCACTTTAGTTTGCGGGGTGGCTAAATTTCTAGGTTGGGCATGGCTAATCAGGCAAAGATTTATTAGCTCTAATTAAATCCTTTTTAACTTTCTTTCTTAATTCCCAAAGCTGTGAAATTTAATACATTTTTTAGATATTTATTGTATATCCCAAATTTGATCTTTCTTACGACATGTTTTAAAAATAATGAATTTGTAATTGTTTTTATGCATTTTGTGCTTTTATGACATCACGTGTCGAAATAAAGCTTTGTTGATTGATTGATTGTTTTGTATTTCATGTTGAACTGAACATACTATGTACTGAGTTGCCTTCAGGTGTTGTGGTGAGCGCTGAAAGGTGATGAGTATCCATGAGGCCACATTTGAGATATCTGGGGTTGCGGATGAGGACAGTGAGAGTTTTTGATCATACCAAACACTGAAGTATTTTTTACTACAGACCCACCTAATCCTTTGAATTTCTGCATACTGCACAGAGCGATGGTCAAACATGTGCCAGTTGTAAGCATGTGAAGAAATTACACAGGATAAGTAATATGGTACATGCTAAGGAAAAACATTTATACATGGAAACACCCTCCGCCAAGCCCCACTAGTGGGAACCTGTCTCGCTCACTTCACTTTCTCACTGAAACTGCCTCACTCACTTCACTTCATTTCCTCACTGAAACGGTCTAACTTACTTTGGTTGGTCACTGCAATCTATCCTTGACATTCTTTGTGCGGGCTGTGGGTGATGCCAATGAGGTAAGTGGGCGGCGGCTTTCACAGAAAAATCTTGGGCACATACACTTGGGTGTCCATAAATTATGAAGAATGTGTAAAGCAATAGTTTCAAGTGGCAAAGGGAATAGATCAATCATAATGCCTCGGTAAACAGAGATTGTAAATTGGCCCTTACGAAGTTTAAAAGTGCCATGAGAGTTGGAATTATCTAGCCCTGATGATGCCAAATTAGTAAACTTCCATAGGATGCTTGTGTCCTTGCCAGCGTTTTTTCTAGAAATAAAATAAAAATATTGGAAATCAGAGAATGCAACCCTTAGAGAAAATGAGATGGGCAGTGATACTTAAAACAGCACCAGGCATGTAAATATTGTGCAGGAAAGTTGAAAATGAGTGGAAAGCATATGGTACCAAAGTGGCCTGACCTTTGAAATGGAGAGCAGCTGACATTGGGCTAGGATTTGGGTCCCAGCAACAGTACATGGCCGGAAGTCATGACGGGCAAAGATTCGATCAGAAGTTATGAGGATTTGGATGCTAAAGCATTGTCATGTAGCAGGCCCCATGAGCTTAATCAATTAAGCAGGCTGGACCTCAAAGGAAGCATTGCAACTGTCAAAATTAAATATTCGAATCGTCACTTCTGTAAGTACATACATAATCATTAAAAAATGCATACATTATGTGTCAGTTAATTAAAAACATGGGCAAGATATTCCCTACTTATTTCACAGTAGCCCGTAGAGGCCTACAGAGGTTGCTAGCACAAAGCATGTTAATTCAAATGAATTTAAATCACATTATTTGCATGCCATGGATTCAAATGTTTTACTCTTCCTTCTAATTTTCCTGGCTACATTACAGAATTTGAATTGGTATATTACACAAGTACAGGGTTTCTCCTATAGCAAACGGTCATGGCATCTCGGTGAGTACTTCCTGTATAGGCACTGGAAGTAGGGTGCTGGGGGTGCTGTAGCAGTTCAAGAATAGCAATGCTGGAGTTCAGAAGGTGAATGAGCAATGAAGATGCCTTTAAGTGTTGTTTTATCATGGCACATTTGCTGTGCTTTCAAAGACAGGGGTCAAATGCCAGGATTTGTCGTTTGGAGGTAGATGTTTGCTTCTCTATCTCTGACTGCAAGGTTAGTGGACTGTGTAAAGTAAACTATCTGACAATACTGTTGGGGAATATTACATTATTTAAAAGTGCAACAGTTTAACCAAGGACATGCAAGGCTCATTTTGTCTGTTTAGACAGCAACAGAGCATTGTACAGATCAAAATAACATGAACCACCAGAGAGATAATTCATATTAAAAATCTTATTAAACTGGGCATCATGGAATAGTTAGCCCTAGCGAAGCATAGATGTAAAATGTCAATTGTAATAAGTAAGGTGCATTGTGTGGAACCAATTTTTCACAATTCACAAAAGCCTCATTCAGACAGGCCTCACTAACACAGCATCATAAAATAATCTCAATTGCAAGAAGTAAACTTCATTGTGTGGAACCAATGTATCACAATTCACAGAGGTCCCATTCAGTCTGGCCTCACTAACAGGGCATCATGGAAGAGTTAACCCTAGGGGGAGCATGGACATCGAATCTCAATTAAAGTGCATTATGCTGAACC
Source organism: Triturus cristatus (assembly GCF_964204655.1). Classification (NCBI taxonomy): domain Eukaryota; kingdom Metazoa; phylum Chordata; class Amphibia; order Caudata; family Salamandridae; genus Triturus; species Triturus cristatus. The sequence goes on along the minus strand of NC_140593.1, from coordinate 254,426,302 downwards.
AAGTTATCACAATTTAGAAAGGTCTCATTCAACCAGGCCTCACTAACAGCCAATTATCCCATTTCCAGCGTCCTAATCAGGGCATTCTCCTACTTTGATCTACATTAACTTAAGCATTCATTAAAAATCCCTGTGACTTTGAGTGGGACAATGACACAGGTTTAAGACTACTAAGAAGAAGTCCTGGCATAAGATGACATAATGTTCCACAAATATGTTGGTCAATGGAAATGGCTATTTCCTAGTATCGCAGGCATATACCAGGTTTAGGCCCATTTCTCTCGACTGTATTCCATATTTTTGGATAACAGGCCAAAGGATCCTCTCTGTTTCCTTTAAGCAGAGTACGCAATTTGCCAATAGGTGGAACACTGAGTATTTTCTTTCCCTATTACATGAACACTGACCTTCATTCTTGACTATTTTTTCCTTATGTCCCGGCATCCGCCAACCTGGGTCAATTCTTACTCTCAACTGCAGAATTTGCTTTTGCAGAAACCTATCAAGGAATGTATGTAAGTACAGAAACGGTCCATGCCTTCCTGAGAAACAGATGTCTTGTTCCTCAAATACTGAAGGTCCTCACTGCAGCTCATTTCTTCAGCACATCACCTGTGAGTACTCTTTATGTGATTAATCTGTTTTACTTCACCCCTTCAAGGCGCATGTCAGAAACTCCCAAATGGTCAAACATTGCTGTCATTGGATTCCTCTTACCAGGGAAGATTGATATTACATCAGGTAGAACTAGCACTGACAATTTATCACCAGGGACTCCATTTTTGGTCACAAAACAAAAGGCATATCAAAGCACTCCAGACTACAATTCTCAACTCCCTCCTTATAACTTGGAACCTTGCATTTTTTGGTAAATCAAGGAGTGATTTCAAGATGCTACCTTCTACCCCTTCCCACATGATCCGCCTATCCATTACCTGCAACTCGCTCCATATAGGGCCTGGGGAATTAACTTACCCTCTATGAATTTACTTAGTGGCTCAAATGTATAACTGCCTTATCTGCAATTAATCCTTTCCAAGCCATTCATTTGAGATGTCAGTACAAGCCTCCGGGTAGCCAGATGTTGTCCCATCTTAAATAATCTGAGAAAATCATACCCAAGTACTTGTACTCTCGGACCTTTTCCAACCTGGTATTGCCTAAAAAACAAGTAAACCTTCTTTTTCTTTTCGAGAAGATCAGAATTTTTGTCTTTTCAATGTTGATTGTTAATTTATTTTCAAGTCATTAATGTCTTAAATGCATTTACATTTTTGTTGGAGCCCAATAGGCATGAGATCCATCACCACCAGATCATCCGCAGTGCACAAGGTAACTGATATGCCTACCCTCGAACCTAGGGGAATCTGTGAGTGGCACATAATGTCTGGGGTAGGTTCACTATAAACAGACTAAACAACAGGGGATCTCAAATGCACCCCTGACATAAGCCATTCTCTACCTGGATTTTCCTCAACTGGCTACCAAACCTGCCCAGATCTACCTGTACACAATTATCACTATGAGATTTAACAGGGTCTCAGATATATACTTGTATTTCCTTAACTTGAATGTACAAAATAGATTCTTTAGAAGTGCTTGCAATTTGCACTCTGACTTCTAACTAATCCATAGGCATTTTGAGACCCAACCTATTAATAGGTTGGTTCTCAAAATACTGATTCAGAGTGGGTCATAATTCGAACTACCTCATTAATATGCACAAGGTAGGTCATACATTTCGACCCACTACGATTGGCTACATTCATAAGCATGGTGAGCTGCTGGAGTCAGCAGACCGCCATGTCTATGACTACTTTCAAATAAAACAACTGTTTTTAAAAAAAAATGCAGCCCATTTGCCTTAAAGGTCAAAAGGATGCAAAATAGTTTCAAACATTAGGGCTTTAAATCTTACGAGCACACTTCAGAAGAAGCACCTTACATACAAAGAATTAATTCTGAAAATGTGTTTGGAAATTGAGCACCGGCTTTTACCAAATAACATTTTGCAAATCGAAAAGTGTACTCATAGGTCTGTTGAAGCAATACAGAATTGTAGTGGGTCGCAAGATGACCTACCTTATCTATATTCATGAGGTAGATTGCAAATTGTGACTCACTACAATTGGCCAGGATCATACAGATGGTGCCCTGGTATTTGTAAATATATGGAGTTTTAAATATCGAGTTACAGAAATATCAGAAATAAAATATTTTGATACAAAAATATTGTGATGCAGAAATATCATTGTCCAGAATATTGATTTGTCAGGTAAGTAATATGATTTTCAAGAATATTGCTTTTTGTTAATATCATTTTCAATAATATAGATGCACAAAATGTCATTTTTTAATTATCTTTATGTGTTTTAGTTCACATATTAATTGTATGTGTTATTGTTGTTTGCATAATCGTTAATAATATTTTAAGTAAAGTTTGCAATTTTAGGTGATTTGTAATTTTTAATGTAATTTCTAGTGTTGTAGCGGGTTGCTAGGTTTTTAGGAGAATAGGGTGGGAAGTTAATTTAGTATAATGAATTATCAATCAATTATTCATTAATAATTAATTATGTAATTGATGATTAATTATGTAAATTGTGTAATAATTATATATTGTAAGTTATACATTAGGTGCAGGTGCAGGCTGCTGGGTTTGTGGGGTTATAGGGTGAGAAGTTAGGTATTAATTAATTAACAGTTGCTGAGAAATTAGAAAAATAAACGTTTTCATATCTAGGCGGATCCTAAGTCGTGTGCGTGAGCTTCACTGAGATTGGCTGCTAGCACTCCAAACCAGGAAGTGTTGGCAGCCATCTTGTGGCTCGGTAGAAGCTAGTCACTGGAAAACTGAGAAACAAAGGTATAAAACAAGAGAAGGGGGCAGGGTAGAAAACCCTGAACCACTAGGTCTGCTCAGGGGGTCCCAGGAGGATCCCCAGGGCCCACAAAATCATTAAAAAAAAATAATTAAAAAGCGGCATAAATTCGCGCTGGGGTTGCGGGTTCTCGCGTTTTATTTTATTGAGGCCCTTGGGTGGGCTAGGTTGCGGGGGTATTTCTTAAAAAATAATAACAGGCGCTCACAGGGATTGAGGGGGTCCACTGGGGTCCGCGCAGCCCCGGGGCTTCACTTATGCTGGGAGGGGGGTTTGTGTGGCCCCCCTCCTGGAGTCTTCTATGTGCTTGTAACTTTGGTGTCATTTGACGAATCTTTATGAAATTATCCAAAAAGTTTCTCTTGTTTTGATTAGCTCCTATATTAAAAGTTTGGGGGTGAATGGTGTAGGAGGGGCTGAGAAAAAAGAGGGTCCTAAAACGTGTTTTCTCCATGGAATTTCCATACAAAACTTTACAGAAGACTACAGGTGAAACTGCTGTACAGAACTACTCCAAATTTGGCAGGGAGAAAGGTGATGGTCCAGAAAGCACCCTTTTGTTTAAATGGTGTAAATCCGTTCAGTAGTTTTTGAGAAATATAAAATGATCCAGATATTGAAATTTGCAAATTCTGACATGTGATTGGCTGAGGGGTTACAAGCACGAGTGTGCGGCTCATTGGCTGTGAACTGTTGAAACCTGGAAGTGTTGGCAGCCATTTTGTGATTTACTCCGTCAGCTCACATGTCTCCATGTAGAAGCCATCAGGAGCGCAGTTTTACCTCTGCAAGGCAGCACTGGCATCTGTGTGAGATATGCCTTTTACGCTGCCTCACCTTATATCACTGGGTCGCGGCTATGGCTTTAGAAGCCCGTTCGTCGGCTCCCACCTCTCTACGTTTGCAAGCTAGTACGCTGCTGTGGGGCGCAGGTGTCCCTTTGTGAGACTGGGTGTGAACTGTTGATAAGTCACACTATATGAGCATCGAAAAGCCATTTTGTGATTGAGTCTGTCAGCTCGCATCTGTCCGAGGCAACTCTGAAAACAAACTGGAGATCTGTCTGTGTGAGATACCCCTTTCACGTTTCTTCTTTCCACATCAGCAGGTAACGCACCCTGTTCCTATACCACCAGCATAACCCCAACAACCTTATTGGGCCCGTAAGTCTCCCTTTGTGAACCACTGGTGGGCTCGCAGCTGTTCCGGTGGGACTTCTCAGGGCTACAGTTGTATCGGTAAGGTCAAGACTGGAAATATACCGCAGGTCTCTCTCTGCGAGATACCCCCTTTACGCTCCCTCTGTTGATAAGTCACACTATATGAACATTGAAAAGTCATTTTGTGATTGAGTCCGCCAGCTCGCATCTGTCCGAGGCAATTCTGAAAACATACCGTAGGTCTGTCTGTGAGAGATATTCCTTTCACACTGCTTCTCCCCACATCAGCAGGTAATGTACTCTCTTCCCACATCACCAGCATACCCTCAACAACCTTCTTGGGCCAGCAGGTCTCCCGCTGTGAAGCAGCTCCTTGTCCGCCATCCCCGCTCAACCCCCACAAACAAATGTGACAGGAACTTTTTAAAATCTTGAGCCTAACAAATCGGCTGGTGTTGTAGTTTATTAAAAAAGATACTTGTGAGGTTGGAAAAATAAGAATCTTAGTCATGTATGGATTTACATATAAAATATTTTATTAAAACAAAACAACAACAAATAAAACTGTGTGTAAAACTTTTTATTAAAACAAAACAACAACAAATAAAACTATGTACAGCGATGGCGTGTCATCCGTCGACAGTTTGTGAATCACAGCCTGCAAGACAAAAAGAAAGATAAGATGGTGCATCATGCGTCCAGCAAAGGAGAGAGAAAAATAGGGAAAGAGAGAAAGAGTGAGATACAAGGAAGATAGAAAGAGAAAAACAGTGTGAGAGAGGAAGATAGAGAAAGAAAGAGTAAGACAGAGAAAGAGTGAGAGAGATACAAGGAAGAGAGATACAAGGAAGCGAGAAAGAGTGTGAGAGAGAAGAGAGATAGAGAAAGAGTGAGAGAGAGGAAGGGAGAGAAAGAGAAAGTGAGAGAGAGAAAGAAAGAAAGAAAGAAAGAAAGAGTGAGATACAAGGAAGAGAGAAAGAGAGAAACAGTGCGAGAGAGGAAAAGACAGAGAAACAGTGTGAGAGAGATGAAAAGAGAGAGAGAGCAAGTAAGAGAAAGAAAGAATGAGAGAGAGAGGAAGAGACAGAGGGGCATTTTATCAACAAAGTGGCAAAGAGAGACGTTAGCAATCTTGGATTAGCGCCTCTCTTCGTCACTTCGGAAATGCTAGGCTGTACCATATTACCAAGGATATGGTGCAGGCTAGCGTTTAACCTTGCGATGGCGATAAGTTTTACAAGTTACCACCAGCGCAGGTGTCTGCGAGGAGGGAAGGTTTGTTTATGCAGAAGAAGGAGTTTCTTCCTGCACATAAACAAACCTTAAAAGCCATTTTGTAACTTACATGTGTGCTGTTTCATGCAGTATACATGTAAGTTACAAATTAGCATTTTTAAAAAGAGGTTTGTTTATGTATAGGAAGAGACATTTTCCCGTACACAAAGATTTTGCTTTTTCAATGTGTGCTGCATAAGGCACCATGCATGGAAAAAGCAAAAACGAGGAGAAATGAAGCATTTCTCCTCGTTTTGCCACCTTCAGACCAGGATTTTTCTGGTCTTAAGTTTGGCGCTGCCACCTATTATCACCAAGCTTGATAATAAATGGTGAAAAAACAAGAACGGTGCCAATGCTGCACTTAATTCTAATAGGGATTGGAACATGAGCTGAATGAAACAGTTTCACTAGCAACCACTTTTTCCGTTGGGTTTAATCCAAAATATTTTCATCCAACATATTTGTCTTTTTCCAATTTGCAAAACATGATTTCAATGTAACACTTATAACATATCCAAAAAGAAGAAAAAACAATACAACATTACTGTCCACATTTAAATATACTGATTTGTGCGACACCACCACTTACATACAACAATCACTCATACATACTCATCAAACACACTCATCAAACGTGCTCAATAGACATTGTTTATAACAGAAAAAATAAACATTGTTTATGACAGAAGAAATAATTGAATGCAGTGAATGGACATAGGGCCATCAACAAGCATGAATTGACGCAATAATAGTACACTATATTCTATTGTTTCTGAATGATTGGCCAGAAGCGAAAAAAGGTCTACGCGTTTCGAATCCCTTCACATGTGGGGATTCTCCTCAGGACCAGCACTTGCTGAAACGAAACAAACACAAAACTATGTTTTACTAAATGACCCCAAGCAATTGGATGCCAAACCGCACACACTATTCTAACGTCTTACCATCATACATTCGAAAAATCATGGAGAGATCACATATTTTATAAGCCTTGCACAGATGTGATTTCCGTTTCCGTGACATGATCATGCCATCATGTCACTTGCGCGTTCCCAAAGATTAGATCATATGCCTCACATAGATAATTTCATAACTCATCACACTACCCATTGTAATAACGTTTTTTCCCCCTGTTTTAAATAAATACAAACAAACTATAAGTCTCGTGAGTCTTAATACGCATGAGTGACAGCACTCAACCATAACGGCGTCACACGCATTGAATAAAGTTTTCTCAACATCTATTTTTTTTTTTAAACGCAAGAAAAAGACTACAACTCCCATGAACACTGATTAACCATGACGAACGTTCCCTGGTCTCCAAGGAACCAATACGTCACCCTAATACAAAAGCTACAGAGCTTAACTACTATAAAGTCCAGAGCTAATACCATCAACCCGCCTAGAGCAGTTTTTCAATGAGGTGCAAGGGCAGACGGCACAAAAATCAGTAAACTACAACTCCCATGAGTCGTCACCGGCGGAAGTGCTCGCATTTAAATAGATGACGGATAAACCTGAATTCTATTCCAAACACAATGGCGTCGCATGCCCGGAATGAGGAGTTATGCTGACTTTACACGATCTTCTCGAGGTAAGATCCCCAGCCACGCGCAGCTCCGACAATAGTTAAAACGCTATACTTGCCAAGGAAGACCACTAACTAAGTGCTCTTGACATATTTTCTGCTCCATTAGAGTCTACACAAACAATTATAAGGTTTAATCCTTGCACGAAAGGCTCGGTGATTGCTGGACTAGGTACACAGCAGTTTCAAGACTCAGACTCCGACGCCATAGGAGTCAACCATTATCTGACACCACAACAGCTTGACAAGTAAGACTGCTACTAACTTCTTAGTTGGCTCATTTATCAAAAAGGTTTTTCATTGAGGTGACAATCCTGTTGTTCTTCACTCTTTTCAGGCTATGTGACGGTTTTTAGCAATAATTTTGAAAGTCTCCACTGCATGCATTCAGTTGCAGGTAAGAATAGTGTGTGCGGTTTGGCATCCTTAGTTTTGTGTTTGTTTCATTTCAGCAAGTGCTGGTCCTGAGGAGAATCCCCATATGTGAAGGGATTCGAAACGCGTAGACCTTTTTTCGCTTCTGGCCAATCATTCAGAAACAATAGAATATAGTGTACTATTATTGCGTCAATTCATGCTTGTTGATGGCCCTATGGTTTTAAGAGTGCAACTGTGATGGACTGTATGGTTGGGTGAGTGTATGTATGGGTGTGTTAGTAATTGAATGTATATTTCAGTTGTACATGTGTCAGTAACTACAAATGTGAAAGGCAGTGTATATGTGTGTAAGAGTATATAACTGGCTATAAGTGAGAGTGTGTGATTGTGAGAGTGGCTGTATGGATGAGTGTGTGCTTGTATCAGTAATTGTATAAGAGCGTCAGAATGTGGTAGTATTTTTATGAGTAAGTGAAATTGAGTGTGTATAACTGTATAGGTGAGTAAATTGGAGTGTGATTAATTATTTGCATGACTGACTAGGTGTGTGAGTACGTCTATGGATGATTGACGGTGTCTGAGTGTCTATATAGGTATATAACTGCATATGATAGTCCTGTACTGAGTGACTGTAATTATGTGTGACTGTACAGGTGAGTGAGTGGAGGTGTGTGTAGAACTAAGAGTCAATGAGTGGGTATGTAGTTATTGTTATTGGGGTATCTATGGTTTTGAGAATGGCCGTCTGAAATTTTGAGTCGGTGTATCAAAGGTTATATTAGGGTGTGAGAAGATGCACTAATTTATCACATGGATGACGTCATCAGTGATGTCATCAGTTATGTCACTGACCATGTCATGGGTGATGTAATATGTGACGTCATCAGCAGTGCATTGCGGGGGCGCGAGTTATAGTTAGCTGAACTAACTATAACGGGGGAATTTCTAGATTTTTGTACAGGGGAAATGTCCAGCTAACTATAACGCCCCTGAAACCTATGATTTTTTCAGTGAATTTCTAAGGTTTTTAAATGCCAATTTCTAACTATAACGTGCATGAAACCTATGGTTTTTTCAGTGAATTTCAAAGGTTTTTAAAATGCTAATTCCTATCTATAATTTATCACTAAAGCTATGATGTTTAATGATTTTCATTGGATTTGTAAATTTTTCTATTTCAGTCTGTCAATTCCTTTAATAATTATTTTTTTTTTAAATTCATTTTTATCACCTTTTTTAACGTATTTTTTCAATTAATTCTTTTAAAAATTGAAAAATATTATTTGTTTTTTAAAAAAAAAATTGTTAATGTTTTAAAATATATTTTTATATTTTTTTAAAACATTTTTTAAACTATAATTTCAAAATGTTATTTTTTATTCTTTTTTCCATTTTTTGGGGATCCGCGCACCCTCTGCGCACCCACATTTTTCATCTGTGGTGTGGAAATATTTCACATATCCAGAGGGGCAAACAAAGACCAATGCCACCTTGGTGACCTGCAAGATTTGCCAGAGAGTGCTGTCTCGTGGGGTTCCAAACAAGAAATATTCATGCGGAACGGCGAGCATGATGAAGCATCTGAGGACCCTTCATCCAGTAAATCTTGCTCGGGAGGAATGCCGAAGGATGAGAGTCGTTCCTGCTCCTACGGATTCATCACAGCCAAGCACTTCAAGAGTGCATTCTTCTGCGCAAAATTTGGACATCCGTTCGCAGTTCCAATTTTTTAAAGTGCTCTGCATAAAATGCAATGCTACTTTATGCTACGGGGAGCAGTCTATTGATCTGATCAGTCGCAAGCAAGAAAGTCACCATTGCTAGGTTTTTTTTTTCCCTGAAGTTCATTGTTTTGTTCCACCGGTTCTATTTTTTCCTTTTTTTATAAAAGAAAATCCCAAAAAAATAAAAAATTGTTCAAAAAATATAAAAGAAAAAGAAGAAAAAAAAAAGTTCTTCTAAGAACTAACTTTCCTGGTTTAAAAAAGGAGCTATATACTTGTTTGTTGGTGTGTGAAAGTTTAGATGAATGTATGTGTAAAACGTAATTGACTGAATGAATGCATTAATAGCGTATGGTGAATGTAATAGTGCAGAACTATGAGGAAGTGCTGCAGCATCACACAGTAACCTCTTTAACTGCAGTGTGCTGTAGTACTTCCGAAGCACAAGGATGCAACATATGTACATAAATATGTTGCACATCTATGCTTAAATTGCAGCCACGTGGTGACACAGGCACCCTTGCACCATAGTGGAAGGATATCTGTGTCATGTGCTGTTTGTTTTTGTGCAGAAAGACACACCTTCCTGCACAAAAACAATCAATAAACGCACTTTTCTCCTTCAATGTATGCTGAACATTTTAGCATGCATTGAAGATTTAAAAATGAGGAGAAAAGAAAACAATTCTCCTTGTTGTGCTTTCGTACACCAATTAGAGAATGGTGCAGCATTCACACACATATCGAGATTTATGATTTCTGATAAATCTGGAGATGTGTCTTGTTCTATGAGTATTCAGTGCAATCATGCACAACAACATTTATAGAACAACCTTTCAACGCAAAGTGGTGTGTATGATGAGTTTGTATTTACATGGTGTAGAAAAAGTACACAGAGCGCCTTTTCCTCTCTTTCTAAATATGAAAGAGTGTCTCGCGCGATAACTATGTTACAAAAAGTGACATATTTCTGTTTTAAAATTGCTTACAAATGATAGAAGGTAAGCACTGAGTTTTGTCTGCAAAGATGCTCAAACAAGAATGATTGAAATGATTGCGGTCCTTCGATAGGTACAATTGGAAATATTATGAACCACTCAAATCTGTATTTTTGCAGGTCACATAATATGCGGTAACAGAGAGATTTCAAAACTACATCGGTATAAACAGTGTTTTTAAAAAGTTGTTCAATCTTTGTAGGTTCTTGCAGATGTGCTCATTCTGCATATTTATACTTAGTTAAACTTACCTTCACAGTAATAGAAATTAAAAAATGGTATACATTTTTTTCAGATTTGTTTGCAATAAAAATTGATGTAACCTGCTTATTTTAGAATTAGGATCTGTAAAGAAAAGAAAAAATAGTTATAACATGTAATAATACATTTTTTACAACACAGCATAATTTCAACAAAGTAATTTGTTTGCCTTTTTGCTGTTCTTAGAATATATTGAATTTCACTAGAAATAGTGATTTCAATCGTACTCATCATCATCATCGGGCAAAAAAAGAACAATCAAAAAGATGTTTATTAAAAACCAACATGCTATTCTCAGTAAAATACCACAAGATACAAATCACACATATATGAAATGCTTATGGCTAACAAAATTTTAAAAGTTTAACTTATAAAAACTGTAAATGTTGTCGCTTAAAAATATTCACCGAGTCAATGAGCACAACAAAGTCCATAATTCAAACATATACCTTTCCTTGAGGCCAAATGGTATTTTTGCACTCCTTTTTATGTAAATTGTCCAATGGTAGTCCTATTAAATTATAATAATAAACTTCTCAGAGAGGGAATTATCTTCCTAAAACTTTGACTTTAAAAATATTAGGTAGGAATTTGGTAATCCCCTAGGCCAACGTTGTTTGAAAACCAACTGGGAATCATTACAAAGTGTCCAGCCTTTGTCACATTTTAGATAGGCAGTGTAATGTCCAGATGTGGTGGAAGGACCATCATGGAAAATTATTGCAATTGCTACAAAAGTCCTTCCTGATATTGATACTTGTATTGCTACAAACTGCTTTATTAAAGTATCCAATTTTCTTCCATCAGCTGTACAACGTTGCATCATTAAAATTATGTATTTACATATTTTGTTAAAAATAATGTGGATAACATTTCTGATTTACATTGGCTACACTCCATGTTTTGATTTGCACCTTTAACTAATTTATTGAAAGACACTAATTTACAGTCTGGTAATGTTAAATACAGAAATCTTTCAGTGTCTACATTAGTGGAACATGTATATATGCAATTTTCACAATGATGTTCCCATTTTTAAGAAAGGCCAAAAACTTTTTCTATTTCTACACCTTCATTTTCAAAAATGGTAAGCATATACATTAAAAATTCCTGAGCATCTTGTTGGATATTTTGTGTAAATTGTGTAGAACCAGAACACACATCCAAAAGTTTACGAACATCTGAAACAGATTGTATTTTACTTGTATCTGTTGTCAATTTTTCAAAAACAGAATGCAACAGAGAACAAAATCTTACTTGCCGATTCTGCATAATTTGTTCTTGCAAACCTTCAAGATAAAAAACAACATTGACCACTACATTAGCACAGCAGTTGACACCTGAACTATTTCCAAACTGATAACCAACAACCTCTTCAACAGTGTCCAATTTCTTTCTACTTGCAATCACAACATTATCTTGATCCATTCCCTTCTCGACACCTTCAGAACAGATATTCTCAAACCTTCTTTTTCGACCAATCACACGCTTTTCAAATACAGGATATTGACCTAAATTTGGAGCATACTCCCTTCTTAACCTATTATACTCTTTTACACAGTTTGCATCTGCCGTAACCTTTGTCTCAAAATCAATCAAAAACAAACCAGATAATGTTCAGACTGGCGACAAAGCAACAAAAGCCATACCATCTTTAAATACAGTAGATCCAATGTTCACCAATGCACTGTCTACACTTAATCCTTGAGATTTATGAATAGTCACTGCATATGCCAGAGAAAATGGAAATTGTTTCCTACGGACATATAAATCTTTAACAAGCAAAAAACAAACTGAACAACGACCAATTTCTTTAACATCTTCAATCTGATCAAATTTAATTTTAAAAAATTCAATTCCTTCTTTTTTCTGATAATTAACATAATCCACCACTTTACCCATTGCACCATTAACTAACCCTTTTTCTACATCCAAATTACGCCTTAAAATTACCCGACAGTTTACACACGCATATAGTGTCTTTTCTAAACCAGCTGTTTTAGATATTTTTTTTCCTAAAGAATCCAGTTTTGTTTTCAACTTTCCCATCAAAATAATAGTGATTCCTTCCTGCTCTATTTTATCGATGGCTTCCATTTTTATAATTTTTATAATTTCTTCATTTTCCAGTTTCAATAGTTCGCGCAGTGTTGGCATTAAACAGATCAGTGATTTATTTGCAGAAACTACATTTTCATTTGGAAAGACATTGCAAAGTAATTGACTTTCCAAAGCTTGTTTGCCATGTTTTGTAAGAATTCCAATTCTTATATCTTGAAGAATACTTCCATATTCAGCATCATTTGCCTGTCACATATTTGTTTCAGTTCTTTGTATTCAAAATTAGTCCAAATGTTCACATTACCAACACTACCAAGAGACTTTCTGGTATCTTCATGTGCAAGTGTTTTAAATACCGGTTGTCCTTTTACCGGAGTCAGTTGCAATAGATCTCCAAAAACTATGACGTGTTTTCCTCCAAATAACACGTCATACTCTGTTTTAAGAATTTGCTGCATTCTTAAATGCACAAAGGCAAGCATCAAGTTTGAGACCATGCTCACCTCATCAATAATGAGAAGTTTTATTTTCTTCAAGACTCTTGAAACTTCACAACAAGCATCTCCAGATAGCTTGTGGTATTCCAATTTGTTCTCATACTCTACTGGTAGCATTAGTAAACTATGTAAAGTAATTCCTTTGATGTTATGTGCTGCCAACCCAGTTGGAGCAGTGACAACACAAGAGAAATGCAACTCAGTTGTTTTTTGCAGATAACTTGCAATTACTTTAATTAAGAAACTTTTTCCTGTTCCAGCTTGACCACTCACATACATTCGGATAGGTTGAAATGATGTACATGAGCACCCTTTCTTTTCATGAAGTAATCCATGGTCAATGTGCTCTTTCACTTGTTGATATATTTGTTTCTGTTCAACATTTAGGTGCCGATTACGATCCTGTAAAAAAATTCCCCGTACGACTCGTATCCGGTCTTTTTACCGTACAAATCGTACAAGTGCCGTACAAACTGCCAAGTACGATTCGCATGGGAAAAAGTCCATACGAATCGCATTGGGAATATTTCCCCACACGTCCTCGGGTCGGAAAATGTGTCCAACACATCCTCGGGCGATTTACCGTACAAATGTGAAAAGTGAAGTCCGACCGCGCTAGTACGATCCATCCCGTGCGTCCGATGTTACAACCGGATGGAAAAAACACCGTCCGCACCGAACTCCCATAGCAACCATGGAGACAAGTGCCCGCATATGCACCCAACACTCCCCCAGCCCTCCTATGTATGAGTCGAATCCCCACCCATGTATGTACACCCGTGTATGTACGAGACGTACCCCCACCCGTGAATGTACACCCGTGTATGTACACCCGTGTATGTACGAGACGTACCCCCACCCGTGTATGTACACCCCCGTACGTACAGCCCGTACCCCCACCCGCATATGTATGGAGCGTACCCCCACCCCAACAGTGTATGTACGACCCGTACCCTCACCCGCGTACGTATGGAGTGTACCCCCACCCCAACCGTGTATGTACAACCCGTACCCTCACCCGCATACGTATGGAGCGTACCCCCACCCCAACAGTGTATGCATGGCTCGTACCCTCACCCGCGTATGTATGGAGCGTACCCCCATCCCAACCGTGTGTGTACAACCCGTACCCTCACCCGCGTACGTATGGAGCGTACCCCCACCCCAACCGTGTATGTACGACCCGTACCCACACCCGCGTATGTATGGAGCGTACCCCCACCCCAACCGTGTATGTATGACCCGTACCCTCACCCACGTATGCATGGAGCGTACCCCCACCCCAACCGTGTATGTATGACCCGTACCCTCACCCGTGTATGTATGGAGCGTACCCCCACCCCAACCGTGTATGTACGACCCGTACCCTCACCCACGTATGTATGGAGCGTACCCCCACCCCAACTGTGTATGTATGACCCGTACCCACACCCGCGTATGTATGGAGAATACCCCCACCCCAACCGTGTAGGTACGACCCGTACCCTCACCCGCGTACGTATGGAGCGTACCCCCACCCCAACCGTGTATGTACGACCCATACCCTCACCCGTGTATGTATGGAGCGTACCCCCACCCCAACTGTGTATGTACGACCCGTACCCTCACCCGCGTATGCATGGAGCGTACCCCCACCCCAACTGTGTATGTACGACCCGTACCCTCACCCACATATGTACGGACCGTACCCCCACCCCAACCGTGTATGTACGACCCATACCCTCACCCGCGTACGTATGGAGCATACCCCCACCCCAACAGTGTATGTACGACCCGTACCCACACCCGCGTATGTATGGAGCGTACCCCCACCCCAACCGTGTATGTATGACCCGTACCCTCACCCGCGTACGTATGGAGCGTACCCCCACCCCAACCGTGTATGTACGGACTGTACCCCCACCCCAACCGTGTATGTACGGCCCGTACCCACACCCGCGTATGTATGGAGCGAACCCCGACCCCAACATTCTAAGTACGGAGCGCACCCCAGGCCCCAACACCAGCACCTTCACCCAACATCGCGCATGTATGAGTCGTACCAAGCCAGACACAAGGACAGCACTGTACAACAAAATTGCCGATGTACACACCGTACAGACGCTAAAAACACACGTACACAACCAGGACAAAGCAAAACAACACAAGAATACACTATTCGAATGGCACAAAGCCACAAAACATGTTCAACAAGCACAAATACAACACATTCACTGACCTGCAACTGCCAAAATCCCAAACAGAGGCCCAAAACACAACCACTCCTTATAACACACCCACCGAAAAGTTCAAACACAGCCACACCCACCAATGGACCAATAAAAAGGGCCCACAGACACAAACCATGAGCCTTTGCAACGGACTCACTGCTGCCAGACCCCACAGACAACCTACAGCACCATACTTGAACCTTTACTACACCTTACACTTGCACACCTTCACACACCCACCTTCACAAACACCCCCTCATCACATTTACACACACACCTGCACAACCACACCCACACACCCACAACCATCCACACCCACACCCCCCACAACCATCCACACCCACACCCCTCACCATGCCCACTAACAAGAATCCAAAGTTCACTAGCCAAGAGTTGGAGGTCCTTGTCGACGAAATCCACAGAGTCGAGCCACACCTCTTTGGAACATTGGTCAGACAGACCAGCATTTCCGAAAAAACAGCCATGTGGCAGAGGATTGTCGATGCTGTGAATGCTGTTGCGTCCACCAGAAGGACCAGGCATGAATGCCAAGCCAGGTGGTACGATCTGCGGAGGAGGGTCCGAGCCAAAATGACCGACGACCACAACCAGGCCAACATCACTGGAAGAGGGCCGCTCCGCAGACGCGTACAATACCATCCCTGGGAGGAGAGGGTGATGGCCATACTGCCGGTGGTATCAGTGGACGGAGTAGATGGACTCCGAGAGCCGGGTGAGTACACAAACAACTCACCTCACATGGGGGGAACGTCATCCACAACCAAACTTTACAATCAGGCACGCAAACACCCCAAGCTATCGCATGACTCAACCACACTCCATGAACACGCACATGCCCCTAGCGCCACCATGCCCCATGCACCCAGCTGGACAATGCCAAGTCACAGGCCACAGAAAACACCAACACAAGACACGGTAAGCCGGATGGCGGGAGTGTGGGCCCCAAAAATCACATAGTGCAACTCAGAAGCAGACAACAATGCCCTCTGCCCATATGGCCTAGGTCACAGCCAGACAAACAGTGTGTCCCCACACAGGAAAGACTTGCCAGCAAATGGTGGACGCCTTGCATTAAGACATGGGGGTGAAGGCACGTTTTTGCACATGACAGCAGCTAATGAACAGCCAACACTGTGAAAGAGTGGCAGCACACACCACCACAGCAGCAGCGCAGACACAGACACAACACCAAATGGGTGCCTGGAGATCAGAAACAAACTCACATCAACAAGCCAAGGGCCATTCAAAGATCTGCAAAAAGTGTGTGCCTAGGAAGCTGGGCTGAGGTGACAGAGGGTGACACACAGAGGGAGGGAGAGGGGGAGAGAGAGGGAGGGAGACAAAGGGAGACGGACAGAGGGAGGAGGTTGACACAGGGAGGGAGGGAGAGGGGGACAGAGAGGGAGTGAGAAAGGGACACACAGGGAGACCAATTCAGCCTTGGGGGGTGTGGGAATGTCTGCTTGTCAGCAGGTGGACTGCGCGCATGTAGACAAGGGTGGCCAGTGCCTGAATCCCCCTCTCTTCTCCATGGCAAAACACTGGGCCATGTCTCAACCTGTGCACGAGCACAACAACAGCTACCTTCATTATAGAAGTGTGTGGAACAACTCCATGTGCCCACGTACAGTGCAACACGGAAGGCGCCAATGCATGGCTCGCCACACCTGCTCACTCCACTGCTGACTGCAGTCACAATTGACGCAGCAAGTAAGACTGTGCCACACATAGGTAAAGTCTCAAAAGCTGTGGCCAAGGGACAAACCCATGCACAAGTGCACTGTGAGTGGAATGCAAGACATATCCAAATACCCAGAGGAAATGTGCCAACTTAGAAACAAATGAAACATGGATGTTGCATGGAACAAAATTAACATTGTCTCTCTCACACACAGGTCAACGTCGTGGATCACCCCCCAACACTGGGGGGGAAGACTCACAGGACCCGGCTCTGCGGGATGACGGACCCACCGGCAGCGACGACTCTCACCACTCTGTGGACGACCCCGACCAACCTGGCCCCTCTGGTGTCCAACCACCTGCAGCACCTGCGTCAGGTACAATTGGGCCAACCACCACCCCCACTCCTGCCACATCCCAGGAGACACCCAGGATCCCTGCTCCACCACCACAATGCAGCCAGGCTGACCAGGAGGGACACGGTGTACCGGGCACCCAGGAGGAGGCAGGCGACAACGCTAATGCCACCCCTCAGGGGTCGTGGAGACCCGATGTGCCCACAAGGGCAGGCCAGGTGCAAGTGGGCAGGGGTGGTGGGAGTGGAGGACGGCGGAGGCGAGAGCCTGACCAGTTGGCTGCGGAACCGGTATTTTCCCATGTCAGAAACATCCTGGACACATACCGGCAGGACACCACGGGCATGGCCCAGGTTGTGTCCACCCTCAACGAGATGAAGGGGACCCTCGAGGAGATCAAGACCCAGCAGGCCCAGCAACATGCGGAGCAACATGCCTGTCTACTGCGACACCAAGGGCGGATGGAGGACAGACAGGCTGAGCTTGTGACAGTGTTCACGGGAATTCACCGTACACTCCGTCGGATGGCCGACAACATGGGCAACCCTCACTGAGCCACCAGGTGAAGAACATCACCACCCACAGGGAGGGATCAGGAGGAGGAGGAGACATCCGACAGAGCATCCCAAACATCGTCACGGCCTGCTTCTGAGGGTTCCCCCAGGAGGGCGGGTCGTCCACGGAAAAGACCGTGAGGGTCGCCGGAACAGCACCATCTCCCAGGACACCTGGCCTGGCACCTGGCCCACTGGACCAACAGCAGCACATCAGCAAAGGACATTCTCTGCCACATGGACTTGCTGGTCACTGTCTGACCAATGTTGACAAAGACTGTGGCATGGACTCCAATGGCAAGGACACCAACTCCCCCAGTGAACTTTGGATTCCACACACCCGGAAAGTCCCTCATGTCATACCCCCCCCCACGTACCCCAACAAAAATAAAAAGTTACACGCTAAAGAGATGATGCCTACATTTTGCATTATTACCTTACATGTGTCTTGGTAAGTCTAACCATGCCTGAGTTCTCATATGACTTCAACCATCCACACCCTGGGGCCTGAGTCTGGCACAGGACACACATGGGTCACAATGTATTAGGCAACACAGACATGGAGCACCATACACACCCGTGATGGGCCCAACCAGCTGAGGGGGTGGCCGCACAACCGTGCCAACAGACATATTGAGTACAGCGACAGCCATGCGCAGAGGTCAGGGATCATGTGGAGTGTCCTGGGGGGCACCCAGGTATGTGTGGACAGGTGGCAGAACCATGTCCTGCAAGCTTGAGTCAGGTGGATGCAGAGAATGGTGACCTGGCCAACGTTGGATGCATGGGGATGGCACATGTCACAATACCCACACAGTCATGGACATCATGCACAATACAGAGTCTAATCCCACACAAACAGCTTGCATCTTGCTACTCGACACATAGACACATAGCCACTATCACGGAAAACCATGCGAGACATGCCGTATGCACCGTGGCAACACACCAGCATTGACTGAGATTAGGCACCTTGGAGGCATAGGGACACCTTTATTATTCATGTATTCGGGAATGCAGAGGCAACTCGGAGTACACATACACAGGTCATGTGGAGTAACATGTGGGTACAACACTGGAACCCCCCTTCTGCAGCACAAATGCGTGATAGCCATGGAACTGGCACACAAGTGTCGGGTAACAGCTAAACACCCCCTGCTGTTCACGGAGAGACTGCCATACACCATTGATCCTCTGATCTGGAAGTCCCACACCATGTCAAGCCAATGCAAACCGTATGTGTCCGAGGGCAGTGTTACACACATTGAAGCCATCATCACAATCCACTATCCCATCACAGATTACTGGCAACAAGTCTGACCATCTATTCAGGTGTACCCAGCTACATGTAATGTGTCCCATGGTGATGCGACATGTCTGCAGAGGAACCAAACATCGACAGGGGCAGTGTGCACACATCGTAAACAACTGCCACACCCAATACACCCCTGATGCATCCCTTACCCTAAGGAGACTTCCAAACTTGTCCGTGCGTGTAACGCTGAGTCAGCACACGATGACGTGTCCATGAGGAATAGCAGTGCCACAACAATGCAACCAGCAGACGGCATGCGCACGTACCTGGGGATGAGAGACACACAAGAAGTCAGCCACAAAAAGCACAGCCACTTGCATGTGCATGTACTCGACACATGTAAGGATGACAACATGCTAGGTCACAATTATGACTGGGGAAATACACTCATCACTGGCACCATCACTCCAGTGACACATCCACACACACCTCTGACTCACGTGGCATACATGCAGATGGACACACACATCGCAACACATGCCACACGGGGACCAATGCGTGCACACTCAGACACTGGTACTCACCACTAAGCAAAGAAGTCGTGTATGAGCCGACTCCGAATGTCCTCTTGTGGAACCACATCCTCCACATCACTAGCCCCATTGCCAAGCCCTTCGTCCTCCACGGGTGGATGGTCCTGATCATCTTGATCCAGGATGAGTGGCACAGCTTTCTCAACTGCCATGTTGTGCAGCATGCAGCAGACCATGAAGATTTTGCAGACCTTCGCCGGGGCATATGGGAGTGCGCCGCCGGTCTTGTGGAGGCATCTGAATCGGCTCTTCAGGAGGCCAAATGTCCTCTCTATCACTCGCCTTGTCCGGGCATGGGCGGTGTTGTAGCGGAGCTGGGCCGGCGTGCTGGGGTTGCGGAGAGGTGTGATCAGCCATGGCATGTTGGGATAGCCAGCGTCCCCTACATGGAAACCACATGGACATAAGTAGGACAGGAGAAGCGGTCGTGCTGGAAGTCTACACAAAATACAGGACAGACAGAGTGTACCCACCAACAACACATGCTCGTTCGTTGCGCAGCTGCGTCATCATTTCAGGCACCCTGCTACGCCTCATGATGTAAGCATCGTGTGCTGATCCTGGAAAACGAGCACAGACATGTGAAATCACCATGTTGGACAGACACACCACAAGGGCATTGATAGAGTGGTAGTGTTTGCGATTCCTGTACGCTACCTCCTGTGCCTGTGGTGGTACCAAAGCCACATGTGTCCCATCTATGGACCCAATGACATGGGGCATCCCTCCCAGGGCATAGAATCCACGCTTGACCCCAGTCAACAGTTCAGGAGTTGGGAAATGGATGAACTCATCCAGGTGAAGCAACATGGCCTCTAAGAAATCATGCAGCACACGGCTGAACATGCTCTGGGACATGCCACCAACATGAGCTATGGTATATTGAAAGGTACCCGTGGCAAGAAAATGTAGGGCTGCCATTACCTTCAGCTTGGGTGTCAGTGCCGTAGGATACCTGTGCAGCGGTTGCAGGTGTGGTGCCAGCCTTGCCATCAACTCCTCAATCAACGGTTGGGGGAAGCGGTAGCAGCATATACAGTCATTCTCCCGCATGTCAGCCAAGTCCGGAATTGGTCGGGGAAGAGGCGGCGCTCTGCAGTAATTTGGAAGTGACAAGGAAGAGTGAGTGCACTACAACAACAATTTATATGTACTGAGCACATGTTAATCTGTCAATACACATATGCTACATACGGAGTCAGGTATGTGCCACATGCCCTGGACACGTATGGCTGCCAGGTGACACTCCTACCAAGACCCAGCTACACACGGAGATTGTGAACCTCCACATGCCATGGCATGGGATTAGCTGTGTCCCAGTGTAAGTGAACAGCCAGACGCAACACAGGAGTGACATACATCAACACATCAGCAGAAGTAGGATGTCGATTGCAGAGACAGGTAGCGGAACACTAGAGCCACAGGTCACATGACATTACACTAGGACAGCCCACACACCTTGCCATTAAGGTGTACATGTAATGACTCACCACACATACATTGAGAGGATGCAGACAGGTCCTTGTTATGCTACTCCGTGTCCCATGCATACATACGCACCTCACATCCGATACCACATGTGGCCTGGGGTGCGTAACAGTGTGCCATGTCCATCTACACACAGACACATGTTGGCCGCTGCAACAGCTGATGCTTTTGAGGGAACACCAACATCAAGCTAATGGGAACACACCACACATACATGACATAGACACATCGTGCACCGTGGGTAGTCACAGGTCTGGTGTGGTAACCCCTGTAGCGGGCATCAGGGGACACTTGCGTGTGTTGTTGACTGTGCCATGCCAGTGACGCTCATCCCAAGTGTGCAGTACGACATGCACACATGTCAAAGGAGTTAAGGGCATGCCTGGCACATATTGCACCGTCACACATAACATCTGTACACATCTCATCATACATTTATTGCCTTCTCGACTCAGGAGTAATGTGCCACATCACAGCCTTTCACACCTGTGCCCCACACATGTAGTACTGCCCAGACAATGCCTTGATGTCCATCCATGGACAAGTATGTCAGCTCTATTCCTTCCTGTGTGCTGCCTGTCACCACTGTGATGTGTGAAAGGCACCGTACATTCGCTCTGAGGGCCTGTTTACTTTCCCTATCACTATGGGAGTGCTGCCGTAGGCCTACCCATAGTGATAGTGAGCGTACGCGTGCGTGTACGGTCCGTATCACTATGGGTACGCATACGCCAGCACACCCATAGTGATAGTGAGCGTACGCGCCCGTGTACGGTCCGTATCACTATGGGTACGCATACGCCAGCACACCCATAGTGATAGTGAGCGTACGCGCGCGTGTACGGTCCGTATCACTATGGGTACGCATACGCGAGCACACCCATAGTGATAGTGAGCGTACGCGCGCGTGTACGGTCCGTATCACTATGGGTATGCATACGCCAGCACACCCATAGTGATACGGACCGTCCGCGCGTGTATGGTCCGTATCACTATGGGTACGCATACGCCAGCACACCCATAGTGATAGTGAGTGTACAGGCGTGTGTACGGTCCCTATCACTATGGGTGTGCTCGCGTATGCGTACCAATAGTGATAGTGAGCGTACAGGCGTGTGTACAGTCCGTATCACTATGGGTACGCATATGCCAGCACACCCATAGTGATAGTGAGCGTACGCGCGCGTGTACAGTCCGTATCACTATGGGTGTGCTCGCGTATGCGTACCCATAGTGATAGTGAGCATACAGGCGTGTGTACGGTCCGTATCACTATGGGTACGCATACGCCAGCACACCCATAGTGATAGTGAGCGTACGCGCGCGTGTACGGTCCGTATCACTATGGGTGTGCTCGCGCATGTAACAGACCAGCAAGGCAGATATAAGGCAGCCAGGTCCCATGAGAGAGCACTTGCCTGCACATCTTTGGATTCTACGACCCAGCTGCTGCTCCTGATTCCCTGGAACCATGTCAAGGTCTGTGGAGAGGGCACAGCCTTTCACCCTGGAGGAGAACCTGGCATTGCTGGATGTGATCCTCCCACAGTACCCCCTGCTGTATGGGCGACCAGGGTATCAGGTGAGTGCAGAGTCCACTAGCACAGACTGTGTCCCTTTTTTGTGACTGTGACTTCTGGCATTGTGTCCATGTGTGACACACATGCAATGTAATGTAGGGGGGTGCTAGGGGGGGAATGCCTGATGTCTCCCAGCCAGAGCATGCTGTGGTGCATGTCTGCCGTCCTCACTTGCATTGTGTTTACTGGGACAATCACTGCATGGTGCATGCCACATTCTGCCTGTCTTATCCTCCTGGGAATGTAGCCTCTACAGTCCTCATGTGATTATGTGGTCAGCCCAGTGTGACAGGTGACTGTACCCACAGATGTGTGTTAGTTCTGTGTACCTGTGCTGAGAGTGTCCACATGATGTGTTCGTACCCTGGACATCGGTGTGTGTGTAAGTCCCCTGTCATGTGGGTGGGTGCATATGTGGAGTGTAGCACCCGGGCTGCATGAGGGATGGATATACCCTGCCCATCTGATGTGAGCAGGGAGCAGTTCTGTGTGTCTGACGTGCAGAGCCAGCCCCACACCTGTGAGCCCCCCCGTCTAGTGCCACATGTGCAGAGTGAGGTTTGTCGCTGCATTTGGCAATGGCAGGTGAATGTCCTGTGCCTGTGTGTGTCTGTGTACTCTGCTGAGGTAGCGTCAGTGGCCTGTGGCATGTGACTGCTTTGAGGTGCTGCACATAATCCTGGTGTAGCTTGTGATGCACAGTGTGAGCCTGGATCATTGATTGTGTCGTTGCCCTCATTCCACCTGTGTACTTTCAATGGCACGTACTGCTTTTGCCCTTCCCCAGAGGATCATGTCCCTATGACAAAGGTGCAATGCGTTGGATGCATACTATACCTTGTTGTAAACAGCAAATTTGTTCTAATATGTGTCTCTGTGACATGTGCCAGGTGTATTGATGTAGTGTCACTTGTTCATCCTCACAGGTAGGCGCCTCTGCCAAGAAGCAGATCTGGATGAACGCCGTCAGTGCCGTGAGGAGAACGGAGGGTCGCAAGCGGTGCCTGGCCCAGGTGAGAAAATGCTGGCAGGATATCCGGTGCTGGATGCGGAGGATCGCACGGGTCCTGCTGGGGGACTCACCTGAGACCCATAAGAACCGCGGGCGCCGCCGACTCACCCACATCCACAAGCGTGTGCTGCCGGTGGTCTTTCCAGACTTGGACAGGCGCTTACAGGAGAAGCAGCAGCAGGAAGGGGGTAGGTACATGTGTGTTTGTTGTGTGTCACCAGCATTTGTAAGTGCACAGTTGCATGGATACACTGCCAGGGTTTAAAGGTGCTGTGCAGATCCTGTTACCCACAGTATAGCGGTGCTCTCTTGCCTCCCTTCCCCTCCTTG
Organism: Triturus cristatus; assembly: GCF_964204655.1. Taxonomy (NCBI): domain Eukaryota; kingdom Metazoa; phylum Chordata; class Amphibia; order Caudata; family Salamandridae; genus Triturus; species Triturus cristatus. Next base: position 254,402,396 of record NC_140593.1, on the reverse strand, counting down.
CAATGTGTTCCCTGGTCTGTGTGTAGTCACTCCTTCACAAGGTTATCTAGGCTGGCACTTTATCCACCTGAACAATGCCTGTAGCATCATGTGTGGGGGTGGTGTGTAACAGGTTTTGGGACCTTGCCTGTGCCCTGTCCAGTTCAGTACTTGTGGGTTCCATGTCAGTTGGCACTGATGCTGAGTCCAGACATGGGAGTTAGTCTCTCAAGTGTCATGCCTTACAGCACGCATGTCCTATGTTGTGGCCTGTGACATGATGTGCATGAGTGTGCGATACGCATGGTGCAGGGATGGTGGCGTGTGTTGCAGTCATTCCCATTCAGGACCATGGAGTTGTGTGGCCACTACTGTCCCCTGGGGCATATTTTCCTAGGTGTCATGTGTGTCATCACAAAATGTGGACACTCTCAGTGTCTACAGCATAGGTTGTGCTCTGTGCCATTGTCCCCTGGCACCATGTATATTGACGTAAAATGTAGTACAAGTGTCCACTGGACAGCCTGACCTGATTTTCCTTGTTCATACTCACGGTGGCCAGTGCCTGTGTGTCTTGTTACAATCATCTGATGATGACCATTTGTACATGATTATTTGGACAGGCGCACCTTGGGTATTTTGTGTACAATCTTGCATTTATCCAGCCCATGTGTATTTCACCCAGACTAAGAGATGTAAGTGCTTCCTGTGTCTCAACAAATTGTCTCATGTAGGGGGTGGTTGGTGCAGGCAAAGCCTACATGTACAAACCTGATATCTCCTTGGTAGGTCTGGCCAGTGTGTGATGTTTGTCTGGACATACACTCAAGGTGCAGTGAGCCAGTCATGGTGGGCATGTTTTCAGTATTACCTATGCAGCATGTGCCTCAAGTTCATGGATATGGTCCCTGCTCATCCATATTTTCGGCAACGCTGTGTGGTGCACATGCAGTGCTGGATTGTCCCCAGAGCCTGGCTCCTCTGTCAAAATCCATTTCATGTCATTTGCTATTGTGTCATGCTCTCCATAGTTTTTCAGTGGCATGGTGGGTCAACCAACTCTGTGTTGCATGCCTTACATATGTACCTTGTTTTGTAGATGTTACTCATCTTTCTTTTCAGGCTATGCACTGTAACCTATTTAGATTGGACTCATGTGACATATGTATACAGGTGTATGATTAATTGCTGTCTCTTCACCTTGCCCACAGCATCGTCGGGGGACCCGGAGGGAGACATCAGCACAGACGGAGCGGAGGGACCGAGCACCAGTGCCAGCGGTGACATCTTGGCTGGCACATCGAGTGGAACTGAGGCGGAGGAGAGTGAGGCCGAGGACCTGTCCAGTGCCACCACAGAATATGAAGCTGACGGGTCCGAGGATGACCTCTCTCCCTGCCCCCTCCATTGCCATCAGCCACCTCCCACTTGCTCGTGTCCCTTCCCAGCGTGCCCAGTCACCACATGTCTCCTTCCTGCCAGGCACCGCATCCCCTGCCCCTGTCTCCACTGCTGCCGCCAATGCCGAGTCTGTGGACATCCAGCGGCAGTTGCAGGTTGGTCAGGCTGCGATGCTTAATGTCCTCCATGGCCACAGCCAAGTGCTGAACAACATGGAGGCATACTTGGAGGGCATTTTCTCATCGCAGGCTGACCAACGCAACTTGCTGAGGTCCATTGACTCGACACTGACTGCAGCAGTGGGTCTCCTGCAGCCCTTCGTCCAACCCCCTACCCCTGACCCATCCACACTTCCCACTCCCATGCCTGTCCCACGTACACCCAGACGTTAGCATGCACCCACCACAACAGACACAGGCACCACACCAGCAGGGAAGGTCAAACGCACACCTCCTGGCACACACACACAGGGTGAAGTAGGCACACCCACTGGGTCGGGGGGCAAACGTAAGACACGCAGCCAGAGTGGGAGTCAGCATTCCACCAAATCCACTCCCTCCAAATCCCCTCCCCTCAGCTCTCCTGGCCACAAATCCAGCAAAGACTCCTTCATGGCCGCTCTGTCCCTGAGCCCCACAGTGACACCACCCCGCAAGCGGTCAAGGGAGTCACCGGTCAGGGTGGTTGAGTCCCCCCCCTGTCCACACCCTCCCCCAGTGGCGCTGCGACCCATCCCTCTGACCCCCCCCCCCCTCCTTGGGGCCTGTGGTTCCTTCGGGTGCAGGTGAGTCGCTGGAGGACCTTGCTAAGGTGTGCAGCGCCATCCTGGCCTCCGCCTTTGGCGCTGCCCCACTCCCTGTGGTGGAGTTCTCCGTCCCTGCACCCACGACGCCTAACCTTCGCCCTCATGTCCCTGCGGTGCCTGGTCCTTCCCCCCCACATGATGCCCCCCCACCTCTGGAAGACGAAGGAGTCTGAGTGTGCAGGCAAGCTAGGGGACACGCGTCCCACTGTGTCCCCCACCTGGATTTGAACTTTGGATTGCCCTATGGGCATTGTACATTTTGAACTTTCAAGGGACAAACAGATTTTTGGATGCTGAATGAAGCAATTTCTTTTTCCTTAGTACACTACTGTCTGTCTGGTATTGCTGTTGGTGGACCTGCTCCATTATTTTGGGTGGTGATAATGTGTTGGGTGTGTGGGAATTGTAGTCTTGTGCTGGTCATAGGGTGGACCCTGGTATCTGTGTGCCATCACAAGCTGTTGGCTACATAACTTTGTTCATGTAAGCAGTTACTGCATGGTGACATCGTCCCAAGGTGTGTTCCTTCCTCTGTGTAACCTGACATCTTCCCTGCAGGGTCATTCCAATATGTGGTGCTGAGCTGTGTCTACATTGGCTGGGTGTGTGACGGACTCGTTAGACTTGGGCCATGCATGCTGAGCGATGTCTCCACCTGCATCATTCGTGGCGTCCTTGGTGGTCACTGTACTTGTGTATGTAGACTGTTGTCATGACTTCATGTGGACATGTTTTCTTTTCGGCGCTATGCATGTGTATACTCCCAGCCTCGCACACATGTGGTACATGTACTGCAGGATCTTTGTGCACCTGACTGACATTTGTGGGCATTGGATCTGTGGGTACTCCACCCTTTTCTTTGCAGGGGCACTGCTGTGAGTGTTAGGCACCCACCCCTCCTGTGTCTGGGCACTGCTGGGAGGACTCTGCACACACCCCTATTATGACTGGGCACTGCTGGGAGGACTCTGCACACACCCCTCCTGTGTCTGGGCACTGCTGGGAGGACTCTGCACACACCCCTCTTATGACTGGGCACTGCTGTGAGTGTTAAGCACCCACCCCTCCTGTGTCTGGGCACTGCTGGGAGGACTCTGCACACACCCCTCTTATGACTGGGCACTGCTGTGAGTGTTAGGCACCCACCCCTCCTGTGTCTGGGCACTGCTGGGAGGACTCTGCACACACCCCTCTTATGACTGGGCACTGCTGGGAGGACTCTGCACACACCCCTCCTGTGTCTGGGCACTGCCGGGAGTGTTAGGCACCCACCCCTCCTGTGTCTGGGCACTGCTGGGAGGACTCTGCACACACCCCTCTTATGACTGGGCACTGCTGGGAGGACTCTGCACACACCCCTCCTGTGTCTGGGCACTGCTGGGAGGACTCTGCACCCAAACCTCCTATTTCAGGATATGTATGCTTAGAACATACACGTGTGTGGGTTCGCTCCATGCATACGCGGGTGGGGGTACGGTCCGTACGTACACTGTTGGCATGGGGGGTACGCTCCATGCATACGCGGGTGAGGATACGGGTCGTACATACACGGTTGGGGTGGGGGTACGCTCCATACATACGCGGGTGAGGGTACGGGTCGTACATACACAGTTAGGGTGGGGGTACGCTCTATACATACGCGGGTGAGGGTACGGGTCGTACATACATGGTTGGGGTGGGGGTACGCTCCATACATACGCGAGTGAGGGTACGGGTCGTACATACACGGTTGGGGTGGGGGTACGCTCCATGCATACACGGGTGAGGGTACGGGTCGTACATACACGGTTGGGGTGGGGGTACGCTCCATGCATACGGGGTGGGGGTACGGTCCGTACGTCCACTGTTGGCATGGGGGGTACGCTCCATGCATATGCGGGTGAGGGTACGGGTCGTACATACACGGCTGGGGTGGGGGTACGCTCCATACATACGCGGGTGAGGGTACGGGTCGTACATACACGGTTGGGGTGGGGGTACGCTCCATGCATACGCGGGTGAGGGTATGGGTCGTACATACACGGTTGGGGTGGGGGTACGCTCCATGCATACGGGGTGGGGGTACGGTCCGTACGTACACTGTTGGCGTGGGGGTACGCTCCATGCATACGCGGGTGAGGGTACGGGTCGTACATACACGGTTGGGGTGGGGGTACGCTCCATACATACGCGGGTGAGGGTACGAGTCGTACATACACGGTTGGGGTGGGGGTATGCTCCATACATACGCGGGTGAGGGTACGGGTTGTACATACACGGTTGGGGTGGGGGTACGCTCCATGCATACGCGGGTGAGGGTACGGGTCGTACATACACGGTTGGGGTGGGTGTACGCTCCATGCATACGGGGTGGGGGTACGGTCCGTGCGTACACTGTTGGCATGGGGGGTACGCTCCATGCATATGCGGGTGAGGGGTACGGGTTGTACATACACGGTTGGGGTGGGGGTACGCTCCATACATACGCGGGTGAGGGTACGGGTCATACATACACGGTTGGGGTGGGGGTACGCTCCATGCATACGCGGGTGAGGGTATGGGTTGTACATACACGGTTGGGGTGGGGGTACGCTCCATGCATACGGGGTGGGGGTACGGTCCGTAGGTACACTGTTGGCATGGGGGGTACGCTCCATGTATACGGGGGTGGGGGTACGGTCCGTACATATCCGTACCCACACTGTGAAATGCTTGTGCGGGCCGTACCCAGGCCTTTGCCACGTGGGTACAGCCGTCCCGCCATTGTTGGGGTGACGTAGGTGTGGGCGTGGTACGACTCATACCCACGCTCTTAAGGCATGGGTACAGGACGTACCTGTATTGTTGTGTTACCGGTTCGCGTCGTCAACCACTTCCGTTGTGGCGGACGCTGGCTTTGCTGGACACGCCCCCACCCCCTCGTAGTGACCAGGGCCTGGGGATCAGGTATGTCCAGGGCATGTGTGCTGTGTGACTTGGGTGGGGGTTTTGTGGCCTGCCCCTGCTCCTGCCCCCCCCTTTCCCCCTCCCTTTGTTGTTCTGACCTTCTGCGGCGTCTGCGTCATAACCTGTAGAGGAGGTCGACTGCTATGAGGGCCGGGATGACACGTAGGTTCGGGTCCATGTCTGTCCGTCGCGTGCAGGTACTCCTTGTTCGCGTCGTCCTGATTTCCCGGCAGTTTTTGGCTGCCGGAAAATATTCTCCGTGCGGGATGACGTCGGTGCGAATCGTACTTCCTGGTTCGTGAATGGCATGCTGCGTGCGTACCGACGTCACGTCGGCGCTTTCCCGGATCACATTTGTATGTATATTTTCGTCGGCCGGTGTTTTGTACGAATCGTACGGAAATAGTATTTCCGTGCGAATCGTACTTCCATGTTTGTATCTGTTACAACCGGGTACGCGTCGGACGGGGAATATGCTCCGTCCGACGGTTCGTACCCGGTTTTTACAGGATCGTAATCGGCACCTTAGTTGTTCTTCCAAGTTTCCTAACTGTATTACATCTACTTGAGCTTGATACATTGCTGTTTCCACCTCATTCATGGCAGTTGCTGCTTCATGTTCAACAATTGGTTGTCCAAGTGGATCTTGACAGCAGAACTTTGACTGTCTTGAGAACTGCCTCTAGCAATCTCAGCTTTAATTGTAGCTTCTTGATCAATTTCATCATTCAACATTTTCACATAATTTGCAAAAGCACTGCATTGTATGCTATCTTTACAAGCATTAAATGAATCTTCATACCTCTGAAAATCTCCAAGTAATTCCAGTTCTGAACGCCATGGTTTGAACATTTGCAAAAGGGCTAAATATTAAAATTCCCTTTTATCAGCAGTGTCGCAACTCAGTTTCCTGTGATTAATTACATTTCCTTTCCTTTGTTTCACCAGACATCCTTCAGAACCAATCACTGCATAGTTTCTATCATTGATGTTCTCTATAGTATTCTGTTTAAAAGTGTAGTTTTACAGCACTTCATAGAGACACATGTTCTCAAGATGATGACTTCTGTTTGGGTAATATGTGTCCAACATATTCGTTTTCAAAATATCTGTACTTTCTGGTTCTTTTTCTGCTAAATATTCAATTTCTTGAACAGATTTCAGTACCCGATTTCACATTCCTGCAAGACCTAGACTCACCCAAATGATTCTTCTACTTTTGCAATATAGACTTGCAGATGATAACCGATCTGAACATTCATATGCTCCAATTTCACGATGCGATAACATCTTCAAACTGAAACTGTATAATTTTTTACTTAGAGTCTTCTCGTGAGAAATCTCTTCCCACATTTCTTTCAATTCGTCTTTTCTGATTTAGTAATGTAGGATGTTACATATCGTGCAACAGCAATGGAATTGTCCGCAACATACTGAATATCCAAGTTAGCATTCCACCTGGATAAAATAACTGGATTGTGGTCATTTATGTATTTTGATTCTTCAATTCTTCTTAAGTTATAGGTATTTTTCGGAGACTTTCTTGTGGTGGTATGTCGCATAGCTGACATAAAACCGTTCACTCTTCCTTTGGATAATACAGGATGTGGAAATCCAAAACGACATTTGGTATAGAACTTATCCTTTGACTTGTACTTTCGTCGACAGTATTTTCCACATCGATAGTTTTGGAATCATAAGACTTGTTGTTTTAAGTTTTATGTTCTCTGCTATTGGGTACAGCACATGTGGCATAATTCAATGAAAGACAAAACAGTTTCATCTGAATCTGTTCCAAATTTGGGGGCGTCCTTGATCCATAACAACATCTGTATATGAGGAGCACCTCTTGCTTGATACTCCTTTCTCCAAAAGAAATCCACAACTTCTCCAAGAGGAGGATTCTTTTTATTGCAGATGAAAGACATCATAGCTGCAAAACTATGATTGAAATATCTGCATACATTAACAGGATCCAATGAGCACAATTCTCCAGGTGTCTTGTATTCAATATTTTTTATATTGGAATTTGCCTCTCGAAGAAATTCAAATAAATCATCCCAAGCATACTCAGCACAGCTTAGTGTAACAAACCATGTAGGAGTTCCCAAGTTCCGTTTTGCAGATGCATTCCAGTTTTTAAAATGTGATTTACTGCATATGAAAGTCCAGACAAGTCACTTTCAAACGGAAGATGTTGTCCGATATTCAGAATCAGGAATCTGCACAGGACGTTCATCATATCATCCACCTTTTCCTGTTGGAAACAACTGCGGGAAACAACGAGCTTCCAAACTCTTTTCCCATACACTCATGTGACTTCCTGTCATTTGGAACAACTCAATCGTATTCCCCATCACCTCTTTGGAATGAAGTGGATGTACATTGTAATGTTCATAGATTTCTTCACATCTGGACATGTCCACTTTTTCAATTTGTCCACTTAATGTTTCAGTATCTTCTGCTAAATCTATTTCTTCTTCTCCTACAAACACATTTCTATAGTACTCATTATTTTTTAACAGATACAATGATGCCTTTTGCACTTTTCTAACATCCACTAACTCTTGCCAGATTTTCTTATTCTTAGTAGGAACACCATTAACTAGAATGACCAGTGGCTCATTTTCTGCATGGTCTACAACAATAGTTTCAATATTTTTCCTTAAATCTAATGGTAAATACACAACTCTTCCTTTCAATCCTCTTTGCAACTCTGATGGAGGTAATTTACCTGTTTTAGGCTCCATACGAACAATAGCCTGAAACGGGTGAACACATTGAATGAGAATAGACTCATACATATTTAAATTTATCAGCTCTGGAGGAATAGCAACCAACTCTAGATTATTATGAACAGCTCTAGCAGGCATTTTATTCTCATCTAATTTGTTATAACAATATTTGCAAATACGCTGCTCAGATCCCAAATCAAAACAACCCTCTACCAACAAATAAGTTGCAAATTCCATCCACTTATCATTATCTTCTATTTCACTTTTTAAATACAGATTGACACCCCTAGTCTGATTTTTATAGTGACTTCGCCGACAACAAATACAAGAAACATTTGGTCTTTCACCTGAAATTACCTAAAACTTTGTGATTTCATCCTCAAATTTTTTTGTAATTACGGGTTCTACATTGTCTTCAACATTTTGTTCTACTAATATGCACTCTCTTGCTGAGGACCAAAGTAACAAAACTCAATATCATCACAGACCTTCTTCACATCTGATACTGAGCCACGCAAAAGAGCATTGTTCAACTCATTTAACTTTAGTTCTGGACTTTTCGCATAATACAATCTTCTCACTAACTTCCGCATTTGAGTATGATGTACTGCCAGCATCCTGAAATGGTGAAAAACACTTTCACAAACTTTCCTAGAAAGACAAGCCAGAGAATGACCTTGCAAACCAGTATTTTTTCTCACTCTGCAAGGGTCTAGTCCTTGCAACACCTTAATCTTTAGTTTAACACTTTTTTTACTCTATGCTCGTAAAAAACTACATAATTTATCAATAGATTCCTGTCGTACACTTCAAATACTACTGCAATCCCAAGTATACACAGGGTGTTTGGGATGTCTCCCTAGAACTTCATCAGCTATCACTTCCTCTGCATTTCTTTCAATCATTTTCTCTTTCTCAATTGGACAACCATCTCTAACTTCATTACCTCGACCACTGGTGTCAACTGCAAACAGTAATTTTTTGCTCTGTAAATAACTCTCCTCATTAAAGAAAGGTTCTGAACTGGAACTGTGTTTCCATTCTCCCCCAAAAACATCACAATTTTTTTTTCTATTAATTACTCTTTACCTCCTACTTTTGGCCTTCAAGAAATGGATTGGTTTATCTAGTGATCGAATTCTGTTTAATACTAAAATGAATAGTTTCCATTTACTTCAAAAGCCTTTTCAACAATGTTTTCAATATGCTTCTTCTTTTTATAAAATAGAGCTCTCTTTTTATATTTCTTTACATCTTTCAGCAAATTATGTACTACTCTCTTGTAAAATATTTTTTGCGTAATTCCTTATACTGATTTTGCCTTCTTTTAGCATACTTTGTCTCCTTTGACTGAACATTTGTTTTTTTGCTTTTCCTCTTATTTTGAATTTTCTTTCTAGTTGAAACATTCTCAGTGGTTTCAGCATTCTGTACATTCTGTTTGTTCCTACAAACATTTTTAATAAATTGCTTTGTGATCTTACCAGAAGATTTTTTCTTTTTAGCCACATTATCTTGTATATTCAATTCTTGTGGTTGATGTTTTGTCAAGTAATTCTCCTGTATCTGTTCTTTTCTTTTTCTTTTTTTTTCTGGCATGATTTCTCTATTTTAACGTTGAAAAACATTATCCCAAAAAAAGAATCACAAATAAAAGTATATTAATAACTTTCAAATGTATACTATTCTATTACTGTAGAAACACATTTTATATAAAAACTGACTAAGAAACTATAGCCCTGAAGCACAAGTGTGACGATGGTTAAAACATTACATGCATAGTGCATACTACTTTGAAGCAGTTCATGCCCTAAAGCCTACCTCACTAAAAGACTACATGCTAACTGACTGAATGATTACAATACTATAAGGAGACACACTGGGTAAGTGACAGGGTGTTTCCTAGAAGTGTATGAATACTGACATGGATATTGATGGTGTGAAAGACAAGTGTGTAGGTGATTAGAGACCTACATGCATAGTGGACACATGTTTGAATCCATCCATATGTTAAGGCCTGTCTCACTCCAATAGTACTTGGATACTGACTAAATGATTAGAGTACTGCAAGGAGAGTGCCTGGGTGAATTTATAAGTGTTCAGGTTTTGGCACAGTGAATGGATTAGTCCATGGTGCTGAATGGGTCACTAGAGGACTGCAAGGGGAGTGACAGGGTGTTTGCTAGCAGTGTATGAATACTGACTAGGGAATTGAAGGTGTGAAAGACAAGTGTGTAGGTGGTTAGAGGACTGCATGCATAGTGGATAGGCATTTGAAGCAATTCATGTGCTAAGGCCTGTCTCACTGCATGAGTACTTGGGTACTGACTGAATGATTAGAGTACTGCAAGGAGAGAGCCTGGGTGAATTTATAAATGGTTGACTTCCGGCACAGTGAATGGACTAGTACATGGTGCTGAATGGGTCACTGGAGGAGTGCAAGGGGAGTGATAGGGTGTTTGCTACAGTGTATGTATACTGAGTGGGGAATTGAAGGTGTGAAAGACAAGTGTGTAGGTGGTTAGAGGACTGCATGCATACTGGATAGGCATTTGAAGCAATTCATGTGCTAAGGCCTGGCTCACTGCATGAGTACTTGGGTACTGACTGAATGATTAAAGTACTGCAAGGAGAGTGCCTGGGTGAATGTATAAGTGGTTGGCTTTCGGTGCAGTGAATGGATTAGTACATGGTGCTGAATGGGTAACTGGAGAAGTATAAGGAGAGTGACAGAGTGTTTGCGGGAACTGTAAGAATACTGTCTGGGATATTGAAGGTGTGAAAGACAAGTATGTAGGTAGCTAGAGACCTACATCCATAATGGATAGACGTTTGAAACAGTCCATAGAGTAACACTTGGATCATTGCAAAACTACCTGAGTACTGACTGAATCATTAGAGTACTACAAAAAGAGTGACTCTGTGAATCTTTTTAAGATTTTGGATTCTAGTGCAGTGAATAGGTTAGTACTTACTGTCAAATGAGTCAGTGGAGGTGTGCAATTAAAGTGACAGAGTGTTTATTGGAGTTTATAGATACTGACAGAGAAATTGAAGGTCTGAAAGGCAATTGTGTTGGTAGTTAGAGGCCTCTATGCATACTGGAAATATGTTTAAATCAATCCATGTGCTAAGGCCTGCCTCACTCCATTAGTACTTAGGTACTGACTGAATGATTAGACTATTGCAAGAAGCGTACCTGGATGAATTTACAAGTGTTTCAGTGTTGGCGCAGTGAATGCATTACTATATGGTGCTGAATAAGTCACTGGAACACTGCAAGGGGAGTGACAGGATGTTTGCTGGAAGTACATGGATACTGACTGGGGAATTGAAGCTGATAAAGACAAGTGTATAGTGTGTTGGAAGACTGCATGCATACTGCATAGACATTTGTAGCCCTCTATGTGGTAATGCATGGTTCACTACATGAGTACCTGGAAACTGACTGAATCATTAGACTACTGCTAGGAGAGTGCCTGGGTAAAACTTTTAAGTTTTTCAGTTTTGGCTCAGTAAAAAGATTGGCACATGGTACTGGATCAGTCACTGGATGAGTGCAAGATGAGTGACAGGATGTTTATTGAAGTATATAGATACTGACTAGTTAATTAAAGAAGTGAAAGACAAGTGTGTAAGTGACTAGAGGCCTGTATGCATACTGGATAGGGGTTTGCAGCAATCCATATTGTAAGGCCTGGCTCGCTGCATGAGTACTTGGATACTGACTGAATGATGAGAGTACTGCACAGAGAGTGCCTGAGTGAATTTATAAGTGTTTGGGTTTTGGCAAAGTGAATGGTTTAGTATATGCTGCTGAATGGGTCACTAGAGGAGTACATGGGGAGTGACAGGGTGTTTGCTTGAAGTGTATGGATACTGACTGTGGAATTAAAGGTGGGAAAGAGAACTGTGTAGATGGTTAGAGAACTGCATGCATAGTGGATAAGCATTTAAATCAATGCATGTGCTAAGGCCTGCCTCACTCTGTTACTACTTGAATATTAACTGAATGTTTACAGTATTGCAAGGACAGTTCCTGGGTGAAAACATAAGCAATGACTGCCTACTAATCTAATTCTACCAAAACTTGACAACATCAAGTACCCAAATGCTTCTCTCACAGTGGTTCCCAAATGCACACAGACTCACAGTGTGATTCTAGACGAGCAACACTATCCCTAGGAGTTTACCAAAACTCATTCACTACTGTGGAAGGGGTATGGGGACTGCACACAATCTACATATTTTAGTACTGCACTTTACTGTCAATGCCTGACTCATTTTATCAATGCATAAGCAATGACTGGCTTCTAATGCTACTAAAACTTGACAACATGACAGGTTTTAAAACAGTTATCTGTCAGCAAATACACAATGTTACCAAATGCTTCTCCCACAGTGGTTCCCAAATGCACGCAGACTCACAGTGTGATTCTAGACAAGCAACACTATCTCTAGGAGTTTACCAAAACTCATTCACTACTGTGGAAGGGGTAAGGGGACTTCACACAATCTACATATTTAAGTACTGCACTTTAGTGTCAAAGCCTAACTCATTTTATCAATGCATAAGCAAAGACTGGCTTCTAATGCTACTAAAACTTGACAACATGACAGGTTTTAAAACAGTTGTCTATCAACAAATACACAATGTTACCAAATCCTTCTCTCACAATCCTTACCCAAATGCACACAGACTCACAGTGTGATTTTAGGCAAGCAACACTATCCTATGAGTTTACCAAAACTCATTCACTAGTCTAGAAGGGGTTAGAGTACTGCACACAATCTACATATTTACGTACTGCACTTTAGTGTAAAATCCTGACTTATTTTATCAAATCATAAGCAATGACTGGCTTCTAATGCTACTAAAACTTGACAACATGACAGGTTTAAAAACAATTGTCTGTCAGCAAATACATAATTTTACCAAATGTGTCTCTCACAGTGGTTCCCAAATGCAGACTCACAGAGTGATTCTAGAGAAGCAACATTATCCCAAGGAGTTTACCAAAACTCATTCACTACTGTGCAAGGGGACTGCACACAATCTACATATTTCAGTACTGCACTTTAGTGTCAAAGCCTGACTCATCGTGGCGCTGCAGCCAGGGCGACTGACTCCGGAATCTGGGGATCACGGTTCGATCCCTGGCGCCAGAGGCAGATTAGTCCAGCACCATGTGATTGTGGGCAATAGCTTGCTTAATCTTCCCGACAGCCCCCAGCGCCTAGAGACCCTTACGGGTGATTTTTTGCGCTTTACAAATGTGGATTATTATTATAAGCAAAGACTGGCTTCTAATGCTACTAAAACTTGACAACAAGACAGGTTTTAAAACAGTTATCTGTCAGCAAATGCACAATGTTACCAAATGCTTCTCTCCCAATCCTTACCCAAATGCACACAGACTCACAGTGTGATTTTAGACAAGCAACACTATCCTAGGAGTTAACCAAAACTCATTCACTAGTCTGGAAGGGGTAAGGGGACTGCACACAATCTACATATTTAAGTACTGCACTTTAGTGTCAATGCCTGACTCATTTTATCAATGCACAAGCAAAGACTGACTTCTAATGCTACTAAAACTTGACAACATGACAGGTTTTAAAACAATTGTCTGTCAGCAAATACATAATTTTACCAAATGTTTCTCTCACAATGCTTACCCAAATAAACACAGACTCACAGTATGATTGTAGACAGACAACGATCCCTTGTACAAAACACATTTACTAGTCTACAAGATCTAAGGTGACTGCACACATTGCAGAGAATCTACTACTACAGATTAGTACCAAAATGTTTCTCTCAAAATGATTCCTAAATGCACACAGACTGACTGTGTGATGCTAGACAAACAACACTATCCCTTGCACTATACCAAAACACATTTCTTAATTTACGAATACTACATTTTAGTGTAGAAACATGACTTATTTTGCAAATTTATAAACAATGACTGATTTCTAATTGTACCAAAATATAAAAACAGCACAGTTATCTTTCTGCAAAGACATGAAAAACAGAAATGCTTATCAGAGAATGATTTCTACATGCACACACACTGTCAATAAGATTGTAGACAAAGAAAAGTACTCCCTGCACTTTACCAGGAAAAATACATTAGTCTGATTAAAATCAAAATACAGCACATACATCCCCTCACAATTAAATAACTCACCTTTCAAGTTGTTTTGTAGATTAAGAAGTATATCAGTCACACACCAGATTTTCTTATACAGAATCTCTGCACTGTGCACCTGTCAGCAAAACCGAAGAATGGCAAAGTGTCCCTCTCATTTTCCACACATATACATGTAAACATCAAATCACATTCCTTCCCACATAAATTCAAAACCAAACACACATTTCTATTGGTTAAACATTTCAACCCTTTCCAAATGACATACATTTCAACCCTACCCTCAATCTGCCTTCTGCCTGTTACCATAGAAACAGGTCATGGAACACTGAACTGAGCACACAAGTCACAAGTTCAGCACACAATGTTGCTAATCAAAACAGCAAGTGTGCTTGACTTTTCAACATATCAGCTTATCATATATAATGTTCCCTTCAATCACTTTTTGTTAACCAATAAGAATCATGCGTTTAAAAAACAGAAACATGCACACTACCTTTCAGTGTAGAAGGTTGTCAAACAACCAATGATTTCTTGTCTTTTTTCAAAACTGCATCTTAGCCACCATTTTAGAAAAATATTACTTTTCAAACTGCCATTTCATTTACAGAGACCATCTGAGTGCATCCAGACCTCCCTTCAAGATGCTTAGAGTGTGGATTGTGGGACACAGCTATATTGTCTGGAGCCAAAGGTATGCAGAAAACAAAGGCATTCACAAAGACCTAGGTTTGCCAAATGTAGACATTAAATGGATTGGACAGAGAAGGTTAAAGTGGCACCAATTGATGCCATTGGTAAAATCCTTTATGCATATCCAACACCCTGACCTCATAATAGTGCAATGTGGTGGCAATGACTTAGGCACTTTGACTGGGGTAGGTCTGGAAATGCTTATGAAGGACACCTTTGCAGAATTGATTTCACTTTTTCCCAAAACTGCCTTTGTGTATTCCAACATATGCCAAAGGCAGAAATGGAACTGGTCCAATAATTTTTGTCCACAAATTGAGAAAGCTAGGAGACATGTGAATAAATCTGTTTCTGCTTTTCTCCACTCCACTCTGTATAGGTACTTACTTATAAGTACCAAAAACTCTCAATGAAAACAACGGCTCTTTTTGGAGCCACTCAAGAACAAAACACTTAAGCTTGATGTTTATCTCCCAAAAATTTCAGTTTATTTTCCTTGGATCCGTGCACCCAACACATTAGGAACCGCGCACCCAACGCGAGAGGAACCGTGCACCCAACGCGTTAGGAGGCGCGACTCCTAATTTTACCGTAAAAAAAAAATAGCCCCTATCACTAATTTTTATTATCCCCGGGGACCCCATCCCCCAAGGCTTATAAAAAAACATTGGAGACCGTGGGGGGAGTCCCAATGCCCCCACGGCCCCAGCCGGCTCCCCGCGTCCTTTGGGAGCCGGCATTGCTTTTCCACATGGGCAGCTGCTGACATGCAGCTCCCCGTGTGGAAAAGCAATATCGTTTGGAGAGAGCAGGTTTCCCTGCTCTCTCTTTCAAAATCCTAACAAAGTTTGCTATGGGAGGGCGGGAGACTCCCGCCCTCTCATAGCAAACAACAGTGTCCTGGGGGTGGGCACCCCAGGACACTGTAGGAGCCGGCCCTGGAGGGTGGCAGTCCCCAGGGCCCTCGAAGGCTCCAGGAGGGGGGCCACGCAGCCCCCCTCCCCCTATCAATTTCCAAACATTTTACCCCCGGGATTTGGCCCACCCGGGGGCTAATTATTAACCCTGTGCGCATTTTGCCGATTTTTTTTTTTTTAAAAAGGGGGCCCAAGGGGGTCCTTCTGGGACCCCCTAAGCAACACTAGAGGGTCAGAGTATTTCTACCCTGCCCCCTTTATATGTTTTAAACACTTATTCCCCTTACTTCTTCAGCCTCGCTTCTACCGAGGCACAAAATGGCTGCCAACAGTTCCTGGTTTCGAATGTAGACAGACACTTGACAGCCAATTAGCATTCAGCACGTGATCGGGAGGGTGCGCGCTTGGTTTGGGGAGGGTGCGCTTAGGGTGCGCGGATCCTCTGAGGCCATAGATATATCTATCTTTTTTAGTCTAATTTTCTCAGGAACTACTGAACAGATTTACACCATTTATGCAAAAGGCACAAGTCTGAACTGAGGACTACCTCTTTGCCTAATTTGGTGTAATTCTGTTCAGCAGTTCGGGCTGTAGCTGTGTCAACAGGTCCTATGGGAAATTGCATGGGGTCAGCCCCCATTTGACGAATCACCACAAAACTTTCAGGATAGGAGTGGACCGGAGCTGGCCAAAGGTTTCGATAATTTCATGAAGATTCATCAACCGGCGCCAGACTTATTGGGAATAGAATGTTGCGGATTTCCTATGGAAAATAGGTCCTAACTACAACTACCTACTGGCGACCGCCAGTAGGTAATATATATATATATATATATATATATATATATATATATATATATATATATATTCACTGAAAAAAACATAGGTTTCAGGGGTGTTATAGTTAGCTGGACTTTTCACTTGTACAAAACCATTGAAATTCCCCCGTTATAGTTAGTTCAGCTAACTATAACTCGCGCGCCCGCACTGCACTGCTGATGACGTCACATATTACATCACTCATGACATGGTCAGTGACATCACTCATGACATCACTGATGACATCTCAAATGACATCACTGATGACATCACTGATGACATCATCCAGTGAATGTCTGTTTTTCTGAAAATTAAATATGTTTTATATATGTATATCTCAAGGTCGATGGAAGAATAAATGGGTATATAAGTGTCTAAATGGATGATTTGTTTTTGAAAAATTGATTGTGTAACTGACTGATTAAGTGTATCATAGTGAATACATGGCTTAGTTAGTAATGTTTAAATATGTAAATATCTGTATCAGTCTCTCACTTTGTGTATAAGTGGCTGCATGGGTTGGTGAGTAGCTACATGGGTGTCTATATAGGTTATTAGTTGTTTTTTTGAGTATCAGTGTGAGTGTCTGCATGGTTCGGTGGGGGGTATTACGTAGTGCATAGGTGCATGAATGAGTGACTCACTGTTTGTATGTGTTGAAGACAGCATGTGTGCAGGACTGTATGGGTGGATGAGTGTGTGTATGGGTGTGTTAGTGAGTGAATGACTGTCTCAATAGTGTCTTTATGAGTAACTACATATGTTTTAAACTAGTATATGTGACTAATGGTGTATATAAGTGAGTATATGTGAGAGTGAGAGATTGAAAGAGTTCCTCTATGAATAAGTATGTGTTTCTATAAGTGATTGTTTAAAAGACTAAGTATGTGTAAGTTTCCGTAGAAGTAAGTGTGGTGGTGTGTGCATAACTGTATATGCAAGTAAATGTATTTTTGATTCTTTATTAGCATGAGTGACTATGTGTGTGAGTAACTCTATGGATAAGTGGCATTGTGTAACAGGATGTATAGGTGTATGAGTACATATGATGAGTGAGTACATGTATGAGTGACTGTATAGGACTGTTGGTGAATGAGTGGATGTGTATGTGGATCTTAGAATTACTGAAGAGGTTGTTGTAACTGGTATTGGTATGTCCATTGTTTTGAAAATTTTAGTCTCTATTTTTGAATGTGTGTATCAAAGGTTATATTAGGGTGAGAGGAGGTCTGCCACTCTATCACAAGGATGATGTCATCAGTGATGTCATCAGTGATGTCATTTGAGATGTCATCAGTGATGTCATGAGTGATGTCACTGACCATGTCATGAGTGATGTAATATGTGACGTCATCAGCAGTGCATTGCGGGCGCGCGAGTTATAGTTAGCTGAACTAACTATAACGGGGGAATTTCAATGGTTTTGTACAAGTGAAAAGTCCAGCTAACTATAACACCCCTCAAACCTATGGTTTTTTCAGTGAATTTCTGAGGTTTTTTAAATGCTAATTCCTAACTATAACGTGCCTGAAACCTATGTTTTTTTCTGTGAATTTCAAAGGTTTTTTAAATGCTAATTTCTAACTATGCCTACAGAGATAGGACATGTGAAGAAAGAAGAAAAAATGCACAGAAAGAAAAAAAAGAAGTGCAGAAAGAAGCAACAGAGGTCCTCAAAGACGAAGAAAAGTGCAGGAAGAAGGATAACGTGCAGAAAGAACAAAAAGAAGAGCAGAAAGAATCCTTGTTGCAAAATCATCCTGTACCCTCAACTTTTTCAGACGGATACTGGTGGTAACTGAGTCTGACTAACCACTCCTAGAGCCAGTGCTATGTTAAAAGACACTTAGAATACAGTGAAAACACCTACATACACTAGGGAACATTATGCGTTGGGGTCCCCCTGTGATTAGCATGACCTCCTCTGTAAGCCCCTAGTATATAATAGGGCAGGGGGATTAAAACTACCTCTTAAAACAGGCCACAGGGCGTTTTTGCACACGTTAACTCAGGCCCCGTCCCCTCCCTTCACCACTGTGTAAACACGCCCTGTGAACGTTTTTAGTTGGGAGATTAAGTTAATTTGAATCCTGAGGGTCCCTAGGGTCCAACTAGCCCATTAGGTACCTCCAGTAAGTGCCACAGAGCTGCGTTGCAGAGAGGTGTAAAAAGTGGCACGGCCTGGACCACCTCTCTGCAATGCAGCTCAGTGGCGCTTACTGGAAGCACTTGGTGGGCTAGTTAGCCCCCAGGGGCCCTCAGTATTGAAGGGAAATTATATCCCCAATTTAAAACGTGCCATAGTGCGTGTTTGCACACGTCACCTCAGGCCCCGTCCCCTCCCTTCACCACTGTGTAAACGCGCACCGTGGCTGTTCTAAGTTGAGAGATTAAGTCCCCTTGAATCCTAAGGGTCCCTAGGGTCAAACTAGATCACTAGGTACCTCCAGTAAGCGCCACAGAGCTGCGTTGCAGAGAGGTGTAAAAAGGGGCTTGGCCTCAGAACACCTGTCTGCAGCGCAGCTCCCTGGCGCATACTGGAGATGCCTGTTGGGCTACTTGGCCCTCAGGGACCCTCAGTATTGAAGAGGAATTAATTCCCCAACTTACAACTCGCCAGGGGGCGCGTTTGCCGAGTGCTGCAAGGAGGGGGCTTGGCCTCCGGCACGATGCCAGTCTTTTATTTATTTTAAATTTTTAAGAAGGGGGGCTGTGTGGTTCCCCTTCTTTTTCTAATTTTTTGGCCCTGATGACCCCATCCCCCAGGGCCTGTCTCATAATTATATTTTTTTGACCCCAATCCCCAGGGCCGGCCACTGTTTTTTATTATTTTAAAAAAATATATATTTATAGACACACCTAGGACATGCTGGACAAACCGTACATACCTATCACCATGACGATTTGCGTGATATTCATTAAAAGGCGACTATGCATACAATGAATCCACGTGGAATGTATTTACACCACTAGTGAAGCTCTGACATATCTGATGCCCTACCGTGCCTAATCCCGGTAGACACCCTTGTCGTTTATTTATACAAACATGGGTAGCTATTGACGGGCACATTTAATACACATGCACACCAAGCCATTCAAAGGGGATTCGACAAAAATTCAACCAAAACTATGCAAGAAACCCCCCTCACGGTTAATAAAACACACATCCACTGCCGGATGTTTAATACTTTTTATTTTACTCTCTGGAAAGGGGACGAACATCACTTGAGAGTCACAGCGCGCTCCTGGCAGAGCCCAATGCTGTGTTACACCCACCATTGCCTGCCGAGTGCCACACACCTCTGTGTTGTATTCCACCAGCTAGTGCATATGCTATGACACTCTCTAGCCCATGTGCACTGTAACACCACCCTGTGAATATGTCATGCCACACTTGTCTTCGCACGGGTTATATTGCCCCATCTAACGTGCCTTCCTCGATGCCTATGTTATAACGCACAGTGCTATGCCATACATATTACAATCTGGGATCCATATCTTTGTCACAGTGCATATGCAACGTTACACTCCCCAGCACATATTTTATATTACAACTTTAGAGACTAGTTAGGTTACACAACACTGCCCTGTGCATATTACACTCCAAGGCGCATATCGCATAGCACGCGCTAGTGCCTGTGCTATCTCGCGCTCTCCAATGAATCTGTCATTGCGCACAATGTATTGCATATTATATTTCACACCCGGTTCATCTTATATCACACTTTTTGGTGCATAGTTTATACCATACACTATATCTAGTTTTCATTTTCAATCATGCTCTCAGGACTATGTTCTATATACCACTGTGTTCACCTACCCTTTTCACGGGCATTACATTTTGCGATAGGGGGTGGAGGGTCAGGGGGTGTTTCTGCCAAGTGAGCCCGGAGTCACAGTCACAAACGATCTCTTCTTCCTGAATAAAAGTGAGATTATGCTGCATACTTGTTCATATTTTAAGTAGTTCGCACAGACACACGTTTTAAAAACAATAAAATTCCTAATACCCGCCTTCTCTGAACAGATAGCTTGCTGCCCCATCCCCTCCTCCCTATCCTCTGTTGTGTGAATCCATGGACTAGTCTCCTCCCTCCTGCCATGCATGGTTTGATGTGCTGCCACTGCCCTCAATTTAGTATGATGTACCAGTCCACTCCTCCTGCCCTCCATTGCCCAATTATATGCCCCATCATTGACCTCCTGCTTAAACTCTGTGCTTAGCTTGCTGCCCCTATTCTCCTTCCCCCTGCCCTCCGATGTCTTTGTGCATGCCCCTGCTCCATCCTTTTTGCCCACCATGTTTCATGGACCTGCCACTCCTATCTACTCTGAGTGTTCTGCTGAGCTGCCACTCCCCTCCCACCTGCCTAGCATTGTCAGATGACTGTAACCTGTTCCTGCCACCTCCACCCTGCCTGTCCACATGCCATGCCCCTATCCTCTTCCTCCTGTCCTACATGGTTCATTGTACTGCCACACCCTTCTGCCCTCCCTGGTCTGTTGTGCTGCAACTGCTCCTCCTGCCTGCCCCGTGCGGTCTGTTGTGAGGCCCCTTCCCCTGAACTTTCTTGTCTATGCACAGGTCCTGACCCTCCCTTCTATCCTCCATCGTCCTTTGTGCATGCCCCTGCACCCTCCTTCTTGCCCATCATAGCCATTGTGCTGCCACTAACCCTCCCACTTGCCATGCATGGTCTTCTGTGCTGCCATGGCCCCTCCCACCTTCCCTGTGTGGTCAGTTAGCTGCCCCTGACCCCCTCCCACCTTACCTCCATGGTCTGTGTGTATGCCATCACAGTCTCACTGTTGCTCTTCATGGTGTGTCTTGCTTCTAGTGCCCATCCTGCCTGACCGCCATGGCTATCTTGCAGCTCCTGCCCTGCCCCCTTGCCCCCAGCCCTCTGTTTACATGTGCAGACCCCTACTCCCTCCCTCCTGGCTTGTCTGTTCCATTGTAATGCCCCTGATCCGTCCCTCCTGCCCTTTATGGTCTGTTATGCTGCAGCTTTCTCTCCTGTCTGTCCATTATGGTCAGCTAGCTACCATTGCCTCTTGCCCCTCTGTTCTCTGTTGTCCATGTGCATGGTCCTGTCCCCTCCCTCTTGCTTTCTATGGATTGTTGTGCTGCACTCCCGTCCCGCATGCCCTGTGTGGTGTATTGTGCTGCTGCAAACCCTGATGCCTGCCCTGCAGGATCAGTTTGGTGCACCTCTCCATGTCCCTCCTGTCCTCTGTTATCCAAGTCCATGTCCCTACCCCATTTCCTTCCATGATCCAATGTACCATACTTGCGAACATTTTGAACTTGGTAAGAGGGAGATTTTGAAAAAAAACTTGGGTATTGATTTTCCCCTTTGAGTTACATTGAAAAAGAGGAAATTGTAGACAGGAGACAGATCAAATTAAGCCAATTTGAGCTTAAAAACATTGGACGTTTCCTGGCTGAATCGGGTCTGTTGGCATGTATGGTTGTACTACCATTGCCTCTTCCTTCTGCCCACAATGGTCTATTACATTGCCACAGCCTCTCTTGCAAGTCCTGTATTGTTGGTTTGTTGCCCCTGCCCCCCTTTCCATTGCCCTCCATAGTCTGTTGTGCTGCCACGGCCCTTCCTGCCTGCTCAGTGTGGTTAAATTGTTGCCTTTGCTCCCTCCTACCTGCCTTCAATTTTCAGAGTCTGTGCCCCTGGCCTCTGCCTCTCAACAGTATCCTAATGAACAACTAGATTGCTAACATTCTATATTTATTACAAAAGTGTGGAACGCCTGACGTCATCTTGATGTAATCAAAACTGTAATACCTAGAGCATTTCCTTTTGAAATTACATATATGAGAGGGTCTTATTGGCATCAAAATTATGGTTAGTGCTCTAAAAGACTAAAATAAGGACATATTTTCTGAGTTTTCAAATAGAGACAAAGCACTTTTAAATTATTTGTTATCTTTATGTTTTTTTAACCAGTTGACCACTTGATTAAATGTTGCACTTAGGGGAGAGGATGTGGTGTTACTTCCAGAACTGCAGACTTTGCAACTGGGGAACCAGGTTGGAGTTTCTGCTTCAGCTCGACATTCTGTGATTCTGGTCAAATCACTTAGTCTCCCCATGTCTACAACCAAAATGAATTTGTTCTTGTGTGATGTAACCAATGCTCATGTAAAGCACTCCAATACCTGACAAGTCTGCACTATATAACACTGCAAAAACACAAAATAATAAGTGTTTTGCACACTTCTGTCATTGGGCTATATTTGGGCTACATCTGGGTGATTTTGGGCTACATTTGGGCTCTTTTGTCTCTGGTGGCCATCTTGGGAGATTTATTTGTTATGAAGTTTCCTAATTTCCTCATGTACTGCAGTCTCCTCAGTAGGAAATGCTTTCAGTTTTTTACTTTGATTCCATCATGAAGGTATTCAGATACGTCACACATTTGCCATAAATTCTGAAAGTTAGCACTCTAGTTGCTCATTAGATCACTGTAGTAAAACTACTGTTCACCATGGAAGTCTGCTCCTGGTATTAAAAGTGCATGTTTCAGTCTGCATGTCAGAATTTTTTAATGAAATAGAAGAGGATTTGAGAAGTCACTCAAAATGTGCCCTCAGTTTCTTTCTTCAGCATTAATCATAATTTCTATGGCAAAATGAACCCCCTGATTGTGTTCCTTTTTAAATTAAATGTTTTAAGTGTTACCCGTTTATTCCAATCAAGATGGCTTCAGGTGTGCCATACTTTTGTCATAATGAAGACAGTAAGCGCTCTAGTTGTTTTTAAGAGCACTCTGGGACATTCTGTCATTGGGCTATACTTGGGCTACATCTGGGTGATATTTGGGCTACATTTGGGCTCTTTTGTCTCTGGTGGCCATCTTGGGAGACTTATTTGTTATGAAGTTTCCTAATTTCCTCATTTACTGCAGTCTCCTCAGTAGGAAAAACTTTCAGTTTTTTACTTTGATTCCATCAAGAAGGCATTCAGACGTGTCACACATTTGCCATAAATTCAGAATGTTAGCACTGTTTTTGCTCATTAGATCACTGTAGTAAAGCTACTGCTCACCAGGGAAAACTGCTGCTGGTATTGAAAGTGCATGTTTCAGTCTGCATGTCAGATTTTTTTAATGAAATACAAGAGGATTTGAGAAGTCACTCAAAATGTGCCCTAATTTTTCTTTCTGCAGCACTAATCATAATTTTTATGGAAAAAAGAACCCCCTCGTTTTGTTCCTTTTTAAATTAAATGTTTTAAGAGTTACCACTTTAATCCAAGCAAGATGGCTTCAGGTGTGCCATACGTTTATGATAAGTAGGACTGTTAGCGCTCTAGTTGTTCTTTGGAACACTCTGGGAAGCTGCAGTAGAACACAAAGGAATCAACTGACAGTCTCTGCCCTTGTTGGATGTACATGTTTTACTGAGAATGTCAGACTTCATTCTCACATGACTGAGAAAGATAATGTGAATTTACAGAAAATAAGCTCTCAGTTTAGCTTATAGATCACCTTCCAAACCTCTGTGGGAAAAGCATAAGAAAATATTTTTCTCTCAATCATGATATCCCAGCAGAAGGCTTTTTCACATGGTGAAATCACCTTAGAACATATAGAGTTCTTAGAACATACCACAATTCCTAAAATGAGTATGGTACCATCAACAAATGATTTATAATGTAACTAAAGTCTTAAAACCTTCTATTAACTGCAATGCTTTTTAATGAGGTGCTATCATGTATATTGGTCCCAAGATGGCTGCCAACACTTCTTGTATGAAGTGCTGACAGCCAATCAGATCTCAGGATGAGATGTGTGGTTAGGCTCCGCCCACATATATATATGATTTTACTTTTGATTTTCTCAGGAACTACTGAACAGATTGACACCAGACCTGCAAAAGGCACTTCCCTGAGCTGAGGACTACCTCTCTGCCAAATTTCAAGTAATTCTGTTCAGCCGTTCGGGCTGTACCTTGGACTAAAGGTCCCTATGGAAAATTGCATGGGGAAAACGCGTTTTGGGACCCCCCTTTTTTCTCAGCCCCCGCTTGACGAATCCCCCCGAGACTTTCAGGGTAGGAGCGGAGCGGAGCGGAGCGCCCCACCTATTTTCAAAATTTCGCGAGGATTCATCAACCGACACCAAAGTTACTCCAAATAGAATGTTGAGGATTTCCTATGGAAACACGGTCCTAACTATAACTATCTACTGGCGACCGCCAGTAGATAATATATATATATATATATATATATATATATATATATATATATATATATATATATATATTTTTTTTTTTATATATATATATATTCACTGAAAAAACCATAGGTTTCACACATGTTATAGTTTGCTGGACATTTCACTCGTAAAAAACCATTGAAATTCCCCCGTTATAGTTAGTTCAGATAACTATAACTCGCACAACCGCAATCCACTACTGATGACGTCACATATTACATCTACTGATGACGTCACATATTACATCACTCATGACATGGTCAGTGGCATCACTCATGACATCACTGATGACATCATCCTTGTGATAGAGTGGCGGTCGCGCGAGTTATAGTTATCTGAACTATAACGGGGGAATTTCAATGGTTTTTTATGAGTGAAATGTCCAGCGAACTATAACATGTGTGAAACCTATGGTTTTTTAAGTGAATTTGCAAGGTTTTTTAAATGCTAATTCCTAACTATAACGTGTGTGAAACCTATGGTTTTTTAAGTGAATTTGTAAGGTTTTTTAAATGCTAAGTTATGTATGTTTTACTATATTTTTGATATATTTATTTTACAATAAGCTACCTATGTATATTGTTATAGATTGACTGTATCCTGTAATATGGATTGGCTCGTTTAAAATGTTTTTTTTTTTTTTAAGGTTTTTCACCGTGCGCGCACAGTGTGCGCACCGGGCGCGCACCGTGCGCGCACCCCGCGATTTTTTGGCAAAAAAATTAAATGTTTTTTTCACCCTTCGGGGTCCTTCGGGGTCCTTCAGGGACCCCCTGACAAAGGCTAGGGGGTCAGGAACTCTCTACCCTGCCCCCTTTTCACGTTCTCCACCTTTCTTTTTCACAGTCACACACAAAACACACAAAATGGCGGCCGACACTTCCTGATTTCGACCGATTCGGTGCGCGCTTATAGATATTTATGTGCTTTTAAATGCAATTTTCTCAGGAACTACTGAACAGATTGACACCATATATGCAAAAGGCACATGCCTGACCCGAGGACTACCTCTTTGCCAAATTTCAAGTAATTCTGTTCAGCCATTCGGGCTGTACCTTCGACTAAAGGTCCTATGGGAAAACGCATGGGGAAAACGCGTTTTGGGACCCCCTTCTTTCTCAGCCCCCACTTGACGAATCACGGAGCTGAGCAGAGCGCCCCATTAGTTTTGAAAATTTCGCGAGGATTCGTCAACTGGCGCCAAAGTTATTCAAAATAGAATTTTCAGATTTCCTATGGAAACACGGTCCTAACTATAACTATCTACTGGCGGCCGCCAGTAGATAATATCCCAATCAATTTCGGATGATGTAAAATATATATTTATTATATTAGAGTTACTTATATTTATGTGTATATAAACATACACACACATTCATAATGCATTGTAATTGTATTGTAATTGCATTTATAGAGCGCTCACTACCCCTAACGAGGTGTCAAAATGCTTTTTTGGTAAGTAGCACGCTACTCCAGAACCTATAAAGGATTAGTGTTCAATTAGTAAAGTGAAATATGGAAGTAATTTGAGCAATGGATATGTTAGTCTGTTATTTAGATTGAGAAGGACAGTGAAGGGATAGAAGCGAAAAAGGCTTGCATTTACATCGCTCTTGCTACCCCTGAAGCACTTTTCGGCGAGTGGCACGCTTCTCCGGAACCCAAACAAGATTAGTGGTGAATTAGCATAGGGAAATATGATGTGGATCTTCTGACAACCGGTAACCAATGTAGGGCTTTCAAGGCAGGGGAGATGTGGGCTTGTGGCTTTATATGTAAGAGTAATCTGCAAGCAGAGTTCTGAATCCATTGTAGTCTTTTCATAGTTGTTAAAGGTGATCCCTGGTAGAGGCTATTGGCGTAATTGAGTTTGGAAAGAACAGGAGAAATGGTAACCTGGACCTTGTGTGGAAATCCCAGATGGGGGAAGATGCATTGCAGAGTTTTTATATTAAAAAAGATTGATCTTGCTAGTTTGTCCACTTGGGCATTCATTGATAGCTTGGAGTCCATGGTCGAGGTTTCTTACTTCCTTTGATACTTTAGGCAGTGTTCCCAGATCATCAGGCCAGGTGGCGAGTGAGTCATAATTTTTCAAATTGCCACACATGAGTATTTCAGTTTTGAAAGCATTCAATTTGAGATGGCTCCATGTCATCCATTGATCCATGGCTCAGAGACAATTGAACATTGGTGAGTTTCCAATGTATATTGGGGCATTCCAGTTGAAGGATTATTTGTGTGTCATCTGCGTAGTTATAGCACATGAGGTGAAAATTGATTGATCAGTGCCGGTAATGACTTCATGTAGATGTTGAAAAGCATGGGTGAGATGATAGATCCACGAGCGACCACTGCTTTTGAGAAGTACGGTTTGGAAAAGAAAGGGGGGTATGGATGACATCAGTACTGTTGTGAACGTAGGATGTGAACCAGTCTAGAGCAGTCCCATCCATGCCGGCTTTGTAGAGTCTTTGTATCAGAGTGTCATGGCCAACCATGTCAAAGGCAGCTGAGACGTCCAAGAGAAGTGATGCAGGAAACCCGTTGCAGTCATCTGTGTTCTTAAGGTCATTTCAGATGGCCATGAGGGAAGATTCTGTGCCTCTTTCTGGACGGAATCCCATTTGGAAGTCTGAAAGTGTGCCATTATCTCCAATGAATTGTGACATCTGTGCGAATATTGCTCTTTCTATCAGTTTGCCCAGGAAAGTTCAATTTGTAATCTGTCTGTAGTTGTCCGGGTTCAGTGGGTTCACGTTTGTTTTCTTCAGTAATGGGCGTATGTATGATTTTTTTAGTTCTTCTGGAAATATTCAGTTAGTTAAGGAATTGTTGATGATTCTTCTTACTGGTGTGGCAGCAGAGGTTGTTAGAAGAATTGTCTAGAAGGTTTCTGATGTGTCACATATTATTTACATTTATTTAATTTACATTATATTAATGTTATATTTTAAAATATTTAAAATGTACTATTTTAAACTATATATATATTTTTTTTTATTTAAAAAACATTGTTTTTGTATGCTTTTTAACAATACTACTGTGAAATGATATTTTGTTTTCGATAACTTTGTACTTACCATTATAGGTTAGCGAAGTGATATTTTTGTAATCAATATTTTTGACATAATATTTCTGTTTCTTGATATTGTTGTTTCTAATAATATGTCAGTGACCTGGTGTCCTGCTGGGTTCAGCAGACCATTGTGTCTGTGATTGTTTTTCAATAAAACAAATGTTTTTTTTTGTTTTAAAGCAGCACATTCTTCTTTAAGAAAAACAGAATGAGTTAAAAAAAAAATGAAAAGTTGCACAAACCTTTTTTAAGAAACGGCAGTGCTGCCAAGGACTACTGCCTACTCCTAAACATGTTATTGTAAACAATCACAATGGGAAAGGTATCCTTTGGGGACCCCTTTCCTTTTGTGAATGTGTTACCACCTCATTTTAGTTGGTGGTGAAATATGAATGTTTTGCAACTGGATTTTGATCGCAAAACATTTATACATAATATAAGGAATTGGTATTAGGAAAGGATGCCTTAAATAAGCCCCTTCAAAATAGTGATTCCTTATTGTTTCCTAAACGCATTTGATAATTTGAAAAACCTTTTCCAAATTGCTAACTGGTATTAGTACATTTCAAAATGTGTTTTAGCATTCACAGACCCTTTGGGGCATCGAATCAGAGGGGTTGTGATTGTTCAAACACTTTATACATGAGGCCCGCTGTTGGTAGTCAGCCGGTCCACTCTTGACTTGTCTCTGAAACAGGGGTATTATTGCGAAACCCTTCCAAGAAACTGGAAGTTTGAGGGGTTTTGAAAAGGCATTTATTAAGACTGTTAATACTGGGATCCAGAGAGGAGGGTCAGAGAGATAAACATAAGTGAGCTTGGATGAAATCTGGGCCAAAGTATTTAAAAAATAGCAAACCTCAGTTATTACAAGCAACTCCTGATATAGTATTTTCTATTTGATCATTGATCCTACAGGGTACAGATTCAAAAAGAAATGTGATATTTTCATTATGCCCGCTTCTGCTGATTTTTCTCATATTCTGTCATCAAAGAGCCCCTTTTTCTTTTTAATTAATTTCTCATAATGTTTTGTGACATCTTCAACCATCTATCCCTCAATTTGGCATTCTGCTCTAGTCAGTTTTAAAATGTCTACTTTAGAAGCCTTACACTTTTTGGGATACCAGGTCATGTCACCCAATACAGGTCCCTTGCTTGATAATACTGCTGCATGTCAGTATATACACAATGGATTCCCATCAAACATTGTTACTGTCACAGGTGTGTGTTCTTTTTACAGACATTTTTTCTTCAACCAGGTCCTCAACTGTTCTCTAATGTGAAATGTGGTTATTACAGGTGTCTCAGATTTAGTTCGATTTACACCTCTGAGAAGGATACACTTCAACTCATCAGCAGTTTTCTTTCATTCATACTTGTACTTCCTAAAGTTCCAACTAATGCATGGCACATTGGTATCTCATCCTGGATACTAAGACAGACACAATTAAGGTCCCCCATGGAGAAACCTGATTTAAGGTCCTGACATTATTTACAGTATTAAACAAAAGGTCTAAAGTATCCTCTATTTCAACCTTATAAGTATTGCCATTACAGACATTCAGCACGTCAACTTAACTCTCCTCCCTCAAGCCAGTAGATCTCTGTGATTAACAATAGTTTGCATTACTTGTCCCTGATACCTATTTGAGGGTGAAATAGTTAGTCACCCATATGGCCTCTCTACAGAACCTTTGTAAGCATGTGCACTGTTTGAATGGAGCCAAAGGCTATGTTTCTGGAAAATAATAAAGGTTATGGGCAATGACTAAATAAAACCAGCAATATCTTTTGATGAGCAAGTGCCCACCTGAAAGGTTAAGGCCATGGTTTGCTAGATGTTACACTATTTAAATAAAATAAACTTGAGCATAATCCCTGGTAATGTGACACAAAGCAGTCAGGTTTAAATCAAAGGCAATGTTTGAAGTTTTTAAGCTGTGCATAAACAGCAATAAAGCAATATAATTTCGCAACTACATTTAAAAGAAAGAGAAAACAATTATTGAGTAAAATAAAACTAAAATGACAAAAATCCAATAAGAGGAAGCAGAGATATCAATTTTAAAGAAGTAAAGAGTGCAAAGAAAAAGTAAGTGCCTAATGTAAGTTCATTGCAGGCCAACCACAATGGAGCCTGGGTCAGATACACAAAGTGGATCGGCACCAGGGAAAGTCTGGAATTCAAAACTTTACAAAAAAGATTCCATGTCCTACTTCAGAAAAGGCCTTTGTCATTTTCTTGGAGAAAAATAGTTAACTTTCTTCTAAGTCCCAACGCAGAATGGGACTGTCACTTTTTTTTAAAGAAAATCCACTCTGCAGCTGTGGAACCAGAGAAAGAATACTGGAAGCAGGGTGGATCCAATGGCACACTTTGAGATATCCCACTGAATTTTTTTTATTTTCCACATCACAATGAGACTTTTGGATGTGCATTGATCTCCATGAGGGACGAAGCTGAAGTTGAATTAATCGCTGTGGAACTGCCGCTCAAATACTTTTTCCAGTGGGTCCAGCTGAAGCCTGTGTGCTGCACAGGTAAAGATTTTGAAAGTTCCTAATCTTCTTCTGGTGCTCAAACAACCACAGTAGCACATATCTAATCATGAAGACCTCAGGGGAAGGCACTTAGATAGTTTCACTGTCAGGCAGAGGCCATCAGCAAAGTCCAGTCGCAGTTCAGTTATCACTGATCAACTTGGATTCTTCAAAGGAATGTCCCTTTCAGCTTTTTTATGTTCCTAGAGCCACATATGGGATTCTTGAAGATCATTCTGTCATTGTATTTCAAGTGGAAATGGGATCCAGCCACCTTGGGT
Source organism: Triturus cristatus (assembly GCF_964204655.1). NCBI lineage: Eukaryota > Metazoa > Chordata > Amphibia > Caudata > Salamandridae > Triturus > Triturus cristatus. Next base: position 254,371,825 of record NC_140593.1, on the reverse strand, counting down.
CCTTCTCTCAGGTCACATATTCCTAATGCAGTAGGTTTAATCCACCTGATTTCCTTTCACAAGTACTGCAGCATTCTGAGGAAGGCTGGGTGAGGGTGAAGCTTTGTAGTTTTCACCAGCATATGAGTGGGGAAAACCCGAAGACATTCCTAGTCCCTCTCTGACCAAAACCTGGCCTACCTACTTTTTCAGTAGTTCCTCTTTGCCTTACGGCACACAGTCATAACATTCAAAGTATCAGGGCAAATCCAAGATGGCCAAAGTCTCCAGCCACACTAAACCTGGGCTCTGAGAGCTGGGGTGTATGGGGAAGTATGGAAATTATTATTGTTCTCCCGCATGTAACACTAAAATTCAATTTGAACTAGGTCCCGTACCCACAATATAAAACAAAACAGAAGACTAATAAGACAAATCAGGGTAATTCAATAACCAGCCAAGGGACACAAAAGAACTGTGTTCTGGGCCTGTTAAAACTGTTTAAAAGATGCACAGGTTTTACATGTACCTCAGACATCAGTAATTCAGGATTTTACCCTGCTGTGTCAGCAAGAGAGGCAGCTTCCCCCACCCTGATTATTCTGCTGACCTCAGATTAGTCATCCTTGCCCATTTAGGCCGACCTGTTAATCAAAGTGGTCGATTGTGTGGAGGAAAGTAAATATAATTTTCTCAAAGTAATAATTCCTAATTTGTTAGAAGTAAATCAATATATTTCAATTAACGGGATTTCTAAGAACAGTTTTGAAAAGTGCTTGACATTTTCTGTAGCTGTTTCCTACTGGATAATGCTGAAATAGTGATTTAATCTGCTTCGACAGTATGTCCTATGGGATCAGCTAAACCCAATACAGTGAAAATAGCTTTTGATGATTTAGTGGATTTAGTGAGGTTAGGTACATGCTGACAATAATTAAGAAGTGTACTTCTTTGAGGCACTAGGAACTCTACCTTATGGGCAATCAGGTAATGTCAAAGAGGGACTTTTTTTTAGCAATTAGAATTGGGTTTTAAGCCTGTGACAGGGCTTATTTTTACAAGGATACCAGAGTTTGCAGTCTGCAGGGGACAAGGCCTCAAGGTAGGCCTGTGTCCTATTTTCAGGGTCACAAGGTGGATGATGGCACAATATAGTGCTTCAGTCCACATAAACTATAATTTTACATGCCTTAGGTGTAGTTGTTGCACCATATACAATGGTAAAATAAATATGGCAAATGTGACTTTCTTTTAAGGGTCAGGACACATACACTTGGCACTGGAAAATTACTAGCAGGCAAGTCTGAAAGAAATGAAAAACTGTAGATGACTACTCAAAAAAGGGATGGCTGTGCAACAACTTGAATTTTAGATCCTAGCCCATCTTTGTAGAATAGGATCTAAATGGGTTCAATACCATTTGTTACAGGCCCATCAAATTAAGTGGACACTCATAATGAGGGCTTTATGACATAATGTACTACTATTCCAATTGCAAAAAGTGGTCACAAATTGAGCACCAACTTTTTGAGAACAGGATAGCATGTTGCTAAATTATCCTATGTACAATAGGTAGTTCACAAAATACTGAAAAGACCAGGATTGCATAATGACCTGACTAATTAATATTCACTCGACAGGTCAGAATTGTCAACCCCCTATGATCGAACAGAATTACATGGATGTTGGCCTGCAAGGTAAGCAGACCACGATGTCTTTAACTGTGCCTGTACAAGGACTTTTAAAAAGAAAATGCAGCCTGTTTATCTTAAAGGAAAAGGCACTGCATTTAAAGCAAAATATTTTCTTTTTATAATAGGTTTCACTGAGAATAGGCAGTGGTCCCATGCAATATCTCTTACTCTCCCTGAAATATTTCCTCAAGATTAACCTTCTGATATAAAAATGCCTTAACTGGGTTGAACCACACACATCTGGGTGCATCCCTCAGATAAATTTGCAAACATGGGCAGCACCACATCTAGGTATACGTCAAATAATTATTATGGGGATCCTAGATTTAGCCCATAAACAATTTTCAGCACATACACAAGGACAAGAAAAGCTTTGGTTGAGTTAGAAAAGTCACTCTAGGGTACAGTCAATAGAAAACTTTCATCAAAGTAAGAATAGATTCTTCAGGGTTTCTACCAGAGACAAGCTTCAGCTGATTAAATATAGTCACTCCTGGCTTCAGCCCAGAGATAATTTTCTACAGGGTAAAAATAGTTGCTCCCATGTTTCAGCACAGAGACAATCTTCACCTGAGCAATCATAATCACACCGGTGTTCAGATCATATGCTAGTTACTTGGTCTGACACACAATCCTGACAGTCACATATAGTGCCTCGTGCCTGGTTAAATACCACAGTGGCCCAGAAGCACCAGAAGGCATGCTTATTCAATCAGACAAACACTTGCAATGTTATGTTATGTTATGTTATTTGAATTTATATGGCACGCAGCTACCTCAAAGGGTTTCCCGGCGCCATCCTGAAATGAAAGGGAGAAACAGGGGATTACTAAATACACAACCACGTTTTCAGACCTCTACGAAAATTCCCATGGACTGTTTCATTTCGTAAAGACAGGGGGAGGGAGTTCCAGAGGGAGGGACCTCGGTAGGCGAAAGACCGACCACCCATGTGCAACAGTCTGATTCTGGGAACTGAAAATTTCACTTGAGACATAGAACGGAGAGAGCGTGATGGTATGTAAGGATGAACTAAGGATTGAAGATATTGAGGGGCAGTACCAGATTTGATCTTAAACATGTAGTTCAAGGCTTTCAATTTAATGCGATTATCTACCCTGAGCCAATGAAGATCACGTAAGAAACCTGAGATAGAAGCAGACCTAGGAACCTGGCAGAGCAGTCTGGCAGCTGCATTCTGCACCACCTGCAATTTGTGTGTCACGTCCTTGTTAACACCCAGATGCAAAACTTTACTGTAGTCCAGCCTAAAAGTAACAAGGGCCTGGACTATGGTTCTCTGAGTGGGGCAGGGCAGCATCCAGAGAATCGTATTAAGCCATTTAAGGATGGTGAAGTAAATCAAGGCCACCTTAACAACTTGCTGTTTCATTGACAGCTGATCATCAATGATGAAGCCCAGATTGCGGACTTGATGTGTCGGCTAGGGTAGAGGGCCCATTTCTGACGACCAGTGTTGGGGATCCCAGAGATATTTTCTTTTCCATAAAATCAGTACTTCAGTTTTTTCGCCGTTTAATTTTAGCAAGTTCGTATGCAGATAGAAGAGCAGATGACTCAGATTCTTGCACTGTGGAGAGGGAAACAATTATCTGGGTGTCATCTGCATAGGAAAATAAAGACAGTCCTTCAGCAATCGTCGCCAGAGTTCTAGCATACATGTTAAATAATAGAGGGCTTAAGACCAAGCCTTGAGGTACTCCATACAAGGATGAGTGGGTTTTGGAGTTGGCTGTAGAAGAAAAGACCTGGAACGTGTGGTTGATCAAACAGAAGGCAAGCCATTTAAGTGCCGGGCCATCAATGCCCAGATTGCAAAACTTTCAATAACACAGTGTGTGACACCGTGTCAAATGCGGTGCTCAGATCGAGTATAATGAGGGCCGTCGTCTCCCCATTATCCAAACGGTGTCGAAGCATTTCGGTAACTCCTAGAAGAGTTGTTTCCATAGAGAAACCTGCTCTAAATCTGGATTGTGAAGGGTGTAGGAGATTTTGGGATTCAATGAAGTGGGACATCTGCGAGTTAACATGCCTTTCCAGAACTTTTGAGAAGGCTGGAAGCAGTGAAATTGGCCTAAAATTAGAAGGTTGAGAAGGATCAGCAATAGCCTTCTTTAGAAGTGGAAGAACCATAGCATGCTTCCATTCAGGTGGAACTATTTCTTCTTGTAGGGAAGCATTTAGGAGTTCCATGATTAACATAAGTGAAGGCAGCTGAAGCTGCTTTAGCACAGAGATGGGGAGAAGATCACAAGGTGAACCAGATTTTAGGCTACCCAAGAGTTCCCTAAAATAATCCAAATCCAAAAGAGACCAGGTTTCCAGTTTATTGGTGGATTCAACATTCTTGCACTTCACAAGTTCAGTGTTATTAGCTGCATGGGAGAGGGTATAAGCCAGCTTATCACCATTCAGGGCAGAATACGTTTTTTCAACTTTATTTAAACAGAAGTTGGCAAGGTCCTCGCATTGCAATCCATCAAGGATTATAGGGGTGGTCTGACTATCTGACCCAGATAGTTCTTTGACCACCTTAAACAAGGTCCTAGAGCAATTCTGAGCATTGGAGATACTAGAGGAAACATATTCAGCTCACACTGTTTTACAGAGGGAATGGTAGCCTCTAATGGCTTTTTTATAGGCAAGTTTAATTTCAGACGCATAGTTCTTCCTCCATTGTCTTTTGAAAGGTTTACATTTTGTTTTTTCATTTTTTAACCTCTCCATAAACCAAAGGGCATGGGGTGGGTGGTTAAAAAGAGGGAGACAGACATCAATAGATTTTGGAATCCAGTCTTGCGTGGTGCTTAGATCATCAATAGACATTTGTTTGATGGCAGGAGCACTATTGGAGAGAAGATTATTTAAAGCCTCCATTGTCGAGTTTTCCCGAATTTCTAGTTTTGAACTTCTTTCCCAGGGCAGCTACTGGCGAACTGGGAGCAACTTTGATTCAAAAATCAACCGCAAAATGATCCGAACAGCACAGTGGGAGGGCCGGAGGGCGTAAATATTAGATAAATTAGAGAAAATAGGGTCCAATAAATGACCAGCCACATGACTAGCACCCGAGTTACACAGCTGAATGTTCATTGATGCCAAATCCAAAATATATGCAGCACTTTTTACACATGTCGGGTCGGCAAAATGAAGATTAAAATCACCTAAAATGGTGAAATTAGCAGCATTGAGAAGGTGCGGGGTGACTAGATTTGGAAACGACAAAGCCCATGGTCCTGAAGGCCCAGGGGGGCGATAAACCAAAATACCCAACAAAGTGTACTGGGGGGTCAGAGTGAGTTTGAATAAGGAGACCTCACAGCCCATAGAGGGCAAGTCTTCGAATTTACAATCGAAAGACTTCTGGTAGATTACCACAATGCCACCCCTGGTCCTAAATTCCCTGTCTTTCCTAACAATGGCATAATTGGTAGGCAATGCTATGGCTACATCAGGGCCTGAGCTCCTATTCATCCAAGTTTCAGTAAGGAAAATGGCACTGGGCTGCTCATTGATCAGAAGATCAAAGATGTCAGCCTTATGTTTGATAAGTGATCGACAATTAATTTTAAAGGTAATTTCCTTATTAACTGAAGGGCTACATTTTTGTGAGGAATTTCCACAGAAATTAGTATTAGTAAACATATTTAAATCACTTTGTTTAAGGCATAATCTTTTAGCATCCTCTTTATGTATTCCTGTAGTAAAAGTAAACTTGCAACGCACACAACTTGCGCAAGCTTCCTCCAGAATAAGTAAAGTGCAGTCAGAAAGCATTGTACTGCTAAAACTACCTAAAACAAATCTATCAATGCCAAAGAGAATACACAACTAATGCAACAAAAGAGTTGACAAATATATGTGGCATATTTATGGGAGTTAAGGCAGACCTGAAACCAGCCACCATAATAACTCTAAGGATACTATATCAATGCTCCGGGGGGGAAGGGTGGTTGACTTTAATACAGCTCTTCAATGGAGGTTTCTGGTCTCTCCTTCACCCGTCTGTCTGTCTTCACAGACCAACACGATTTGCAGAGTGGACATCTTATATTCCTCATAGGTAGTGGATTAGCAAAATAAAGAATTTTCTTTTTCAGTGATCACTGCAAAGTCAACACAGGTTTTGGAAAATAAATTATACCTGCCAGTGGATTGCATCTTCAATCTGAGCATGCTTATCTCTCACATTTCCTTCCTTCCTTACACTGCGAAGAACTATACCCCAAAACAGGTTAAAAGCACCTCTCTGGTCAACCATGCACAACACCAAAATAATTCCCATGTATGCTCACAGTACGTACAGCACTCTTCCAGCAAAGCACTTCCCATGGTCTACTGTGCTACCCTTGGGACAATGCATTATAATGCCCCACAAAGGAGTATAACATTCTATATACATAAATTGCAATACAATAGTGTCAGAAACAAGGTTAATAATTTGTGAGGGAGGTACCCCTACCAATTCAATAAAGCTGCGCTGGTTAGGTCACAACACAATTCTGAGGGAAGTTCTGCTCAGCCACTTTTAGTTGTGGCACAAGCTGTGACAATCCCTTGAGAAATGTGAGTTAAATTCAAACAGTACAAAGAATTTTAAACTAAAGAACACAACAACATTTCCAATTCAATTTAGAAAAACATATAAAACAATTTAGTGAGCAAAAAGAATCAAAGATCCTCAAAATATGTTAAGAGGAGCTGATAATACAAATGTTTTCAATGTAAAGGCAAAAAGCACCTTAAAAAACTCAAGCACTATGCAAAATAAGAGTTCATGGTGGACCAGGACCTAGGCACATGTGTATGCCAACTGCGATGGAACAACAGCCGGATACACAAAGTGGGTCAATTTGGTCAAAGATTTTAATATCAGACTTAATCTTAATCTCCTAGGAAAGTTTAACCTGGTCAGTTCTCCACCTCCGGGCACCACAGGGCAGGCTTCTGGTCCCCAAGTCTTATCCACCAGGTTTCCTTGAGAGCCTACTTCTTCTTATTCAGCTGTTCCTCATAGAATCAAAAGTCCTTCTGCATGTTGTGTCCCAGTAGCAGGTAAACAGTAAGACAGCCACTGGAAAACTGTTCCAGTCCATAAGACCTAGCAGAATTCAGAAGTCCTTGTGTGAGTCCTCTTCTTCCAGCATGACTAAAGAGACAGCCACTTGGACTGGAGACATGTTCCAGTCCATTAGTGCTAGCAGAATTCAGTAGTCCTTGTGTGAGTCCTGACCTGGGGCAGCGGAGCCAAGCTGCACAGGTCACAGAGAAGTCAAAGGAAGGCACATGTGTTCTAAAAACCCAGTACTTCACCAGCATGACTCAAGAGTCAGAGGTCAGAATTCTTCTTCCAGTAGGAACTTCTTCATATGTAGCCTTACTGTGTGCTGGAATTTTCTGAGGAGGTGGTGGTGGAAGTGCTAGATTAATCATGTGCACAAGCCAGTGATTAAAGAAAGTCTGCCACACAGTCCTCACTATTTTCTCACAGTCATAGCATCCTCCATTTGCAGCACTTCGCATTACAAAAAAATTCTAGGAGCCCCTGTTTCATGATAGATAAACCAAGGTACTCTCAGACAGGCCTGTCGTCTAGGCTACTACCTTAATTAAATGAGTTCTTCTTCCACCTAAAGAGGGCAACACTGGGTTTCCCTTCTATTGTGACTGTAGCCCGGCTGTCTGGAAGGGTCCTTGGAATGAATAGGAGAAGCTGCCTTTGCCATGTCCAAATTAAAAGTGGTAGTGTTGAGGGTAACCTTTGATCTGTCCCCTGTTCCTGTCCCTTCCCAGATAGCTATTTCATGCTACGTGGTCAGTAGTTAACATCCATTTGCCCGTACTGGGATTAGAGCTGGCTTTTGTTCTCTAAACTAGGGATCTTAACTCTTCAAGCCAAAAATGTGTATTTCAATTTTGAAGGTGTGATTAGTAGCAAAACTGGTTCTGCCTAAAGCATTTTGTTTTACTTGTCTGCTTAAGTTATCAAAAATCGGATTTCACCATTAATTCATATTTTGAAAACTAAGCAGAAAAAAGCGTTGAAACATTTTTGTACATTTTTTTTAAGCTAACCAAAAGGAGTTAATATTTTAGCCCCATCTCAACCTATTTAGGGAAAAGTCCTACTTGTTGGCATAGTGTTTGGCTTTTATTTCATTGTGAGAGAACACGAACCCCAATATGTAGTGTGCCTGATATTTACGTTAGTACCCTGCCCTTTGGTCTTACAATTGCTATTTTAGGTGTGATTTAAGAACATATAAAAATATACACTTCATGCAGGACAAAGGCATTTTTCCAAGCCATATGTCATTGCAATAAATTTAAAGTCATACTTTAGGCACCATTTACAATAGTCCTATACAGAAGTTACATAGGCCAAAGACTTACAGTGTACATCACATAAAGGAGAAGCAGACACACTTTTCTACTGCAAAAAATTGGATCTAATAAATGAAGGAAAATGTGATGGGACCTTGCAGAAAAGGGAAATTTGCAACAAAAACAAAAAATATTGATACATGAACTGTAAAGTAAAAGGTATACGTGTTTTAAGACGACTCTCTAATTAAGTCATTATGCAGTGAGCAGCTCCAGTCTTCTGTGAATTTTTGTTGTCATTTGTTTTGCCTTGTTTCGGTCTAAATAAAGTTCGGAGACATCGAGATGACAAAGCAATCTAACAGCCTTTTTTTGCAACAGGATCATCTAATCTGCAGACCCAACATGTTTTCACTTCCAACTGCATTCTCACTGTAGGTCATGCTCTCAGTTGCACGTGGACCAAATCCCTGAAATCCTCTCTTGTGAAGTCTAGGAGTTCACAGTCCTCGTTGTTGTGATCATAGCCACGAATGAACGTGCACTGGTTTACAGCATGTCCCTCACTCACCCCTACACGTTTGACATGCGTTCGTATTACTTCTGAAGAACCTCCTGGTATTACCAAGGGTAAAGTATACCATGATCGAAAACAAGTTCCTTCTTGCTAAGTAGAACCAGTCTCTGATCTCTCAAAGTACAATATTGAAAAACGTAAAGTTGCTTTTTACCTTCAGAACAGCATTGAACCTAGTGATTCCATCAAACCTGCTAGACCCATCAAATGGTGCTATCTTATAGACCAGGCATATCAGAAATTTCGGCAGACCTGAGTCAACAAAGTGAAGTGGGGCTTTCAAAGTTTTAAAACAAGCACTGGCAAAGCCAATTGATCTCTCATCAGCCGCCAGCCTATTTTTCGCTTAATCAATACTGGTTTTGTATTGTCAGGCTTTTTCTAAAGCCATGATTTAAAATAAAGAACACACTGGCTAAAAGGAGAAATATGGCTTTGGTCTTAAAGCACACAATACCATAGTAGTCCCAGGCCCTGAAGGGAACTACTTCCTGTGTGGATGTGTTCCTTGTGAAACACTAAAATGTCACTACTCACTTTGTAGCAAGGCACTGGCTGAAGTGTGCTCACATAGTGCCCCATGCAGAATGCTGTAGTGGGAAGAAAAAATATATGAATGACAAAACAAAAGACCAACGGATGACGAGGTGTTGCTGAAAGCCCCTAGAACTATTGTATATATATTTTAAGTTACATTAGACAGTTTTGACTAAGGTCAAACCTAAAAATATCCAGCAGGGATAATGAGATCATGCAGCTACAGCATCTGATGCCTTCTAGTGGTAGCATCAGGCATGTTTGCTGCCTTGTCATCAGTAAATAGGGCATCTATTCTATAAAGGTATAGAACAAAATGGCGCAACAGGAGCATGGTGCCCAGAAACAGTGTGGAAATAACGGCCCCCTATGTCACCGCCTTCTGTCTTCTTCCTTCTGACAAGCCTGCTACTAAACAATAAATCATAATTTCTGTGTTTGTTCTGGCCTTCCAGGCTTTTAGGTTGAGCCTGGGCAGCGCATGTTCTGCTCTGCGAGGCATGCTGCATTCGAGTATGGACTTGAAACCCTACCCACTCTTTGCCCATATTTTTCATTGGCTTGTGTCATTGCTCTTCTTAAACGCTGGCTTCTGATTTGTTAATAGGCTTGTTAGAAATGGGATTTCTGGTTGGCTAAGGCTTGGGCCAAAGCCAGGCAGAACCCACCACTCTAGTCAGGGTAAGGAAGTTACACGAGCAGTCAGGCTTATCCCGGAGGCAATGTGTAAAGCGTTTGCACGCGCACACAGCAACAACACCTTAGGCTCACCACAAAAGAAACTCCACACAAGGTTATATATATAAAAATAGCCTTTGTATTATAATAAGCACATTAGATAATAATCACACAATGTACACTGTGCCAACTGGCACTAGGCAGAATTTACAGGGGACTATTTACACAAGACAGGGCCAATGGACCACTGTCAGAATCATCACAAATCACCAATTGTAAATGTAGAACATATAGTAAATGTAGCGCACAACCAGTAACTACTGGTAACGTTAGAAACTTAGCATAAGATCCTGCAATGCAAAACAGTGGATGTAGAAATCACTTTGCGCATGAACCTCCTTAGGCATCAAACTACATTAGGCCCAAAACCTCACTAGCATCACACATTACGCAATAGGCATTACAGTAGGCATCACAAGTGTAAAAACCTTGGGAAATAAATTGACATAAAAGAACAGTGTGCCCCAATCGGGGGCACAACGCACTGAATCTGGCCCCAGGCCAACTGGCCTCTCACAGGGGCTGAAATGCCCAATGTCCAGAATGTCTGGGCTGGCTGTTCATGCAGCAAAGCAAAAGCGTGCAGGGGCACAATCCTAAACGTTGCAGCTGCCCACTAAGTGCTGGGCAGCTGTGACAATGAGCCTGGGCACCAGCGTGCCCCCTGAGCCCCTGTCTGGGACTCGAAATGAAAAATGCCCCCAGTAAATATGGGGCTGGCACTGTGGTGCTCCTGAACCCCACTGGGGCTTTGGAAACAAATATGCCACCATTGGAGCGGCCCACTTTCAGGTGCGGGACCACTCAGACCCTAGAAGAGAAGCCCCTACTCACCGGGCTCCTTCAGTCCCCGTGTGCAGCGCGTCTCTCCCAACCGCGACGGGGGCAGGCACCGGTCTGCTTCCTGGCTGTGGCTTCTCTGTGGAGCCTCCGAGGCTCCAGATAGTTTAGGTGACACTTGGGGCTCCGACCTCTGACACAGGAGCCCCGCCAGTACTTTCACCCGCTCTCTGCTTCCACCAGGCACCATGGGGCTCTCTCAACAATGATCGCCTGCTCAGCGCTGCAGGCAGAAACGGGACGCGCTTCTTCTTCAGCTGGCAAAGAGCCAAGCGCTCTGTTAAAATAAATGCAAAAGCGCTCCCAGGGCACTAGAGGCGAAAGTCCAGGATCAACAAGTGGAGAGCTTCTCCAAATAAAAAGGCAGAGTTCAGGGAAAGTCTTCAGGATGCAGGGGGGGGGCAAAGGCTGGGCCCAGGGGCCAGCTCACAGGACCCTCCAGCAGGGAGGCAGTCCTCAGTGGCGGTATCTCCTGGCACCCAGCAGCAGCAGGCCCCCCTCAAGTTAGGAACACAGAGAGAGAACATTTTCATGGGGTCACAGCCCCTTCTTTTATTACACAGATTTCCTTTGTCACCAAGGTGCAGGGCAAGGGGAAAACCAGATGCAACTGGTTCTGGAGCACTTTTTGTTGCTCAGCCCCTCTCCCTATTCACAGGACAGGCTAGGGACATCAGACGCACCACAGGGGGCAGAGCCAGCATTGTGGCGGGAAGGCACAGCCCTATTCAGGTCCCTGTTGCAACTCCTCCCTCCCATCTAGCTGCTGATCTCTCTATTCACCACTGGGCTGACTCACCCTGGCTCCTGGAATTCCCCACACCATCCAGCACCTGTCAATCACAAGCCAGACATGCACTCCACATCAGGCAGGCAGACACACAGCAAACAGAAATGCCAATTTCTAGAAGTGGCACTTCTCCCATAGTTATAATAAATCTGCGCACATCATTGCGCAGCATTTATTCTTCCGAGTTTGCACATACTAAACTTGACCCTGCACTCCTCTCACATCAGGAACTACCATGGACACACATGTCCCACATGCATTCCTATGGGAGGGCAGGCCAGCCTCACTAAATGTAACACAGAGCGCACGCACTTTACACTGGGACACAGTGCTAAAGTGCCTAGAGGCCTGAAACCACTAACACTACATGGGGAAAAAGGCTAGGATAATTGCAAAAAGTTTAGGGGTGAACCTGCCAAAAGGGCCATGTCCAACAAGGCTTGTTAGTCCCTCTTTAGTACCGCTTTGCCTTCATTTGTAAACTCCAATGAGGACTGGCCCTTTTACTTCTGTGGTTACATGGTAGGTCTCATTTAGTCTGTAAGCACTATTTTCTTTAACAAGTTTCTCCTGCTGCAGGCATGACATGCTTTTCTGCAACAACAGCAGCTCTCTCGCTCCTTGGCTACAGCTCCACCCCTTCACTGCCCACTGCTTGCCGCCCCAACCACCGCTCAGTGTTCTGTTTAATTTTTTTTACATTTCTCTTCCCCAACCCTACTTGACCACACAGTTAAAAAAAATAATAATACATTCGTAGACAGATTACATGGTTTGATACTGCGCCGATGCCGTAGCTCGAACACTGGTCCCCAGCTCCTAAATTGGTAACTCTGACCTCTGAGCCATATCCTCTCCTTTTAGAAGCAGCACAATATTATATATATCTGCTTGTTGAAGTGTTCTGCCGCGTTGGGAGTAATGAGTCAGGAGGGCTAAGTCCAGATGGAACGGACTGCACGTTACTTTTGTATCTATCAAGGATTTCTGAATAGGCTATGCGTCGCCTTTCAGCTGCTTCGGAGCGCTGTTATTGGTGTGACAAGTGTACTGCTGGGTGGTCTCTAATGCAAAAAAAAACATTAGCCCACGGGGTATTACATCCATTCAGAGGGGTACAGTCTTGGTTGTTGTTTTCAAGTGCCCATGCTGTGCTTTCACATTAATAAAAGCCACGCCCCTTTCTTTAGACGAACCATGCCAACTGCATCCGCTATTAAAGTGAAACTGCGGCATGGGGCGCTTTTTTACCAAAAAAAGCATCAACTCGACTTGATAAATGCTTTTTTGGGTAAAAGCTCCCCATACTGCACTTTCACTTTGCTAGTGGCCGCGGACCTATCTTTAGACACGCCTCGTCTAAAGAAAGGGGTTTGGCCCCCATTAATGTGAAAGCGCGGCATGGGGCGCTTATAAACCAAAAAAACTTGCAATGCAATAGGTCTCGCATTTGCGAGAATTTAAGCTATTGTCATTTACAATGCCGATGGCTCAAACTCTTGTAAATGCGAGACCTATTGCATAGCATGCTTGTTTGGAGATTTTATGAGTTAGGGGCCTAAACCTTTAAGGGATAAATAATCCCCCAAAATAGTACAATGTGCATTTAATAAAGCGCTATCACCGACGTCCCCTCACGCTGTGAAGAATCCTGGCCTGGCGGTACGTGTTTTCCTCTCATCAGCAGAATGAGCGCCTGTCATTTCCAACACTCAGAGCCCCGCGGCGTCGCGCGGCCTCGGCGTGCGGTGACTGGGCTCTCCTTGTAAGCCGGGCCTGAGTGTTTTACAATTGTTCCTTGTTGGAGGCAGACATCTTATAATAGCAAAGTTTTAATCATGAAGAAAGGAATGCCTGGAATATGAATCATTACCTAGGTAATTATTTTATCCAAATCTGCGTCTTTTACCTCAAAATATCTTTGTGTTTTAGGTCCACGGCGAATAAAAGCTTTTCCAGTAGAAATATTCTAAAGTAATGGAAATATTTGCCTAGACAGTGACAGGCAGGGTCAAGAAAAGAAGGAAGTAGAGTCATTATTTTGAACCATTTGTCAATGTTATGACACCAGCAGCCCTGACTTGCAATTCAGATTAAATGAACGGACGTCAAATCCAGTAGGCATTTGTCGAGACATTTTTTTTTCCATCCATAGAATTCAATCCCAATTATAAGTACATGATTTAAAATAACCCTACAAAACTGTCTATCTCCTAGAAAAAGAGAAAATGTGTGCTGAACAAAAGGTATCTTTTCTGGTACCAGCTACCGCGGCATGTTCCTGTTTTTCTTCGTGAATATTTTATAATAGGCAGTGGTAATTAAGGATTGCTTGATTTCCATAGAAAGCAACAACTTGGACAAAGACACAGAGGTGAATAATGAAAGAGTTCAAAAGTGCATTTAAGTTAATGTACTGTAACATTGTCACGGAGAGATTTGTTGAGTTGTTAAAAACGACATGTATTTCAAGAGACTAGGGCATATCAACAACAACCGGCGATAATTATCGCAAAGCGCATTTAGCGCTAGGATAATTTTCGCCGGCTAGCGTGAATTTTTATCGCTGAGATAGCGTGCTATTAGCAACGCTTATCTCAATAGCGATAAAAATCCTCACGCTAACAGGCTAACGTGAGATTATCGTTGGAAACCCAGCGATAATCTCACGTTACCTTGTTGATAGGGACAGGCAAACTTAGCCATGATATCCACCTTCCATAGGATATCATGGCTAAGTCAGAAAAATACCAGACGTAAAAAAGCAGCGTTAACCACGGTTAGCGCTGATTTTTTTGTCTCTAACAGGGTTAGCAATATTCTTGATAATAGGAGAAATGTCGCTTAGTGACATTTCTCCTATTATTTTACTCTGGAACGCCCCTTTTCCATCTCATTAGAGATGCAAGGGGAAGCGTAGAGTAAAAGGGTGCTAACATGCGAATTTGCATGTTCGCACCCTGTTGTTGATAGGGCGCTAGTTTTATCTCTGCTTTTTTGGCTTTTAAAGCCAAAAAAGCAGAGAAAAAGCCCTTGTTGATATGCCCCCAATGGGCATATTAACAAGGCGGCGATATGAAATTATCGACGCTTTTTCGTCCGTTTTCGGGAGGAAAGCGGCGATAATTTCATCGCCTTATCAGCAAAGACACGCTATTGCGTGTCTTGCTGACTTAGCGCCCGTTTGCAGCACGCCTCCGATCGCATTGCTAATGAGATGCAAAGGAGGCGTGCCTGACAAGACTCCCTTGGGAAAATATCGCGAAGGCAGCTTTGCGATATTAACAAGGGAGGGTAGCGATTTTTAAAATTGCGTTAAGTATGCCTTAACGCAGGAATTTAACGTCTGATAATTCCTGACTAAGGCATACTTAACATGGGGGGCGGATTGTGTGGCTAAGACCACAGGCCCTATCATTTAGGATATCGCCGTTTTCCACCATGGAAAACGGCGATATCCCAACTATCTCTGAAATTTTTATCGCCTCGGTGATGCGCGTTGTTAATAACGCGCAAACCGGTGGATAAATTCCAGAGATAGCCGGCGATAAATATGCAAGCGCTAAGCGCGCTTTGCGATATTTATCGCCGGCCCTTGTTAATATGCCCCTATTGGGGCATATTATCAAGACAGGCGATAAAATTATCGCCGCTTTAGCGGCAGAAAACTGCCGCTAAAACGGCGATAATAGGCTTGATAATATGCTCTAAGGAATTCCAATTGAAGTTCAGGTTAGATGTCCTTCACATCTAACATGGCCTTCAATTGGAATTCCATGGAGCATATTATCAAGCCCATTATCGCAGTTTTAGCGGCAGTTTTCTGCCGTTAAAGCGGCGATAATTTTATCGCCTGTCTTGATAATATGCCCCTCAGTTTTTTAAACGGAAATGAAACAGCCTGCTTATGAAACCATGAGGCATATTATCAAGGTCCGGCGTTAAAATTATCGCCGCTTTAGCGGCAGAAAACTGCTGCTAAATCAGTGATAATGGGCTTGATAATATGCCCTTGAGAATTCCCATAGAAGCCCATGTTCACACCAGGACATGGGCTTCTATGGGAATTCTCTGCGGCATAATATCAAGCCCATTATCGCCACTTTAGCGGCAGTTTTCTGCCGATAAAGCGGCGATAATTTTAACGCCGGACCTTGATAATATGCCCCATGTAGGCAGTATGAATCCCAGGTTATATATCATAGCCTATATAAAGCCTAATATTTTGCCACTGTGTGCTTCTTTCTCATTTCTTCCCAATCCTAGTATACACACACACACATATACACACACACACACACACATACACTTTAAAGTCAGTAATGTTCTGTCCATCTTCTATATTCATTCATGCACACACTCACCTCTTAGGGGTGTCTTACTTGGGGGCATATTATCAAGAAACGGCGCAGAAAACTGCCGCTAAAGCGGCGATAATGGGCTTGATAATATGCCACAGAGAATTCTCATAGACGCCCATGTTCTGGTGTCAACATGGGCTTCTATTGGAATTCTCTGAGGCATATTATCAAGCCCATTATCGCCGCTTTATCAGCAGTTTTCTGCCGCTAAAGCGGTGATAATTTTAACGCCGTGCTTGATAATATGCCCCTTGGTTCTCTTATTTAACTCCACTAAAAGGACCCTAATTATGTGTTTTTCAAGTGGCCCACCACATCTTGATTAGGAAGGTTATCAAATAACAGGCGACAGTTCTGCAACAGGATTTTTCTTTTGACTCTGTGCTTGGCTTATAGGAGGAAGTAATTCAAAAACAATAGTTTTCTCAAAAGACCCTACAACATTGTATATTTACAGGGTTCAGCTGTGGCCCTCTTGAGATTACCTGTTAATGTACCAGAAGTGTGCATAGTTGAAACAGGTTAATCTCAATGTTATTTTGGTATTTTAAGTCTGATGTCCGTTGCTGTTGTACTTTGACATTGGAGAAACACATTTTGGTCTCTAGAGTACGAGGTAAGCACAACACAGTTTGTGATGACTCCAGGCCAGTAGTCATGTGGAGGTGCCTGATGTCTGTAATCTTTGCTCTCTACAGTTTCTACAGATCTGCGTGTAATCCACATTGAACTTTGTCCACTGCTGCATCCCTGTTTAGGTCTTTCCACACAGTTCAAATCAGAGCCCCTGGTTTCTTCCCAGGTTGTTCCACACAGGTTACATCGTCACCTCCCCATTCATACCGACAGCGACTCCGTTTAGCACAAAACACACCATTCAGAAGGGGCGACATTGGAATCCCACCCAAGAAATTCTAATTAGGGCACAATTAACTATTTGATTTGTCTTTGTACACAGGATTCAGAGGAATGCTCGCTAGGACACTTCACTTAGGATATAGTAAAATTTTCTCCATGCCGTCATTCATTAGTTACATTGTAATTCCTCATTGGAATTCACCCGCAACACCATTTCATGTGGGCTAGTCCTCCATAGGGCATTTCGCAAAGGACACACTGAAACCACAATCGGAATTTAAAGAAACATTCAAAAGGCAAACATATGAATAAACCTATTGTTTAAAAAAAAAACAGACTTAAAACAATTTCTACAGCCAAAAGGGAACCCAAAACAGTACTAATTTACTCCAACTCAGAGCAAGAGTAAGTGTAGACCCACACATGTCCAATCATTGATACTGCAACTTCCTACCATGGAAAATAATGGAGAAAGCAACTTGAAAAAAAAACTCATAAGAAATAATGTTACATTACATTACATTATTTCAAATTGTTTAAAATATGAATAAATATAATAATATAATAAAATTATTAAAACAATACAAGTGAAACATGTTTATTTAGTTAAGTAATTTTTTTTATGCCAGCATTTAAAATTGAAACATAGAGTTTCTGGTTTAAGTTATGCATTTCACAAGATTTATAGCCAATACTTGTCCAATCTACTCAAAGTATCCTTAAAGTCCTCTAGGGTAAATGCCTTCTTGCTCTTACTTAGAAACATGACGTGTTTCCAGGCAGCTCTACAAACTAGATAGATCCTATCCAGTGCTCGTTAATTGGGTCTGTTAGACCTGCCATTCTTATGGTGGGCATCCCCAAATATTTTGCCTGCTTGCCTCCAATTTTGCTAATCTTGGTTTTTTGGCCTTACAACTCTGTGCACTTTACCATTGCTAATCAGTGCTAAAGTGCGTGTGCACACTCCCCTTAACATGGTTTGATTGACTTACCCTCAATTGGCATATTGAATTCAGCTGTAAAACCCTAGTACAGTGCACTACCTGTGACCCAAGCTTGTGAATTAAGTCTGCTAGTGGGCATCTAGCACTGATTGTGTCACCCACTCATGTAGCCCTTTAAAACATGCCTCAGGCCTGCCACTGCAGACCTTGTGTGTGCAGTTGAGACTGCCATATCAACTTGGCATTTAACACCACTTGCCATGCCTTAAACTCTCCTTTTATTACATATAACTCACCCTTAAGGTAGGCCCTAGTAGACTACTATATAAATAAAAGATACAACATGTACTTTTAACTTTTATATGCCCTTGTAGTGAAAAAATCCCAAATTAATTTGTCAGCACTGTGAGGCCTACCCCTCCCATAGGTTAATATTGGGGATTTCTGGTTACATCTAATAAGCTTTAATTCCCAATTGGAAGGAAGTAGAGCTGTCATGTTTAGTATCTATAGAATTGTAATGATGAAGCCTATTTAATGGTGAAGTCAAATTTATCATTACAATTTATAAAAGCCACTTTTAGAAAGATCAAACACCTAGAATAGGGGGTGGGCCCTTAAAAAGCCAGCAATACAAAATACAAAACACCACTCCAATTGCCAGTACTCACTCTATTTCTACATACCTTTGTTTTTATTCATGACCACTATAATTAATAACAGTGATCACCATTTATTTTTTGTTTCACATTGCAGTACACAGAAAAAACAATTGAATTTGTGCCTAAATCTCTCTTTTTTTTCCTCTCCACGCCATTCCAGTTTGGACCCAGCCATATGCAAATCAGTCTTGACCCTATAAGGCCAGGTCCTCCTTGGACCAGAAACAATCATCCTACGTCCGATTTTGGGGTATCACCCTTCATCAGCCAAAATAGCTTGACTCAGGCGGCATGGTAATTACAGGACCCACATCTCGGCATACTCATCCCTCTTAGGGCGACAAATGCAAAAGAACAACTGATGACCGGAATGCTGAACAATGTCAAACACTCACCCCCCAATACAGAGAACTGAGACAAAATCCATAGTTTTTTTGCACATTTAGAAAGATGGCATTTTTCTCCTCTTTGCCCTGTGTGCCTGCAGCCTGTCTCCAAAACATGTCTGGGGTGGGTGACAGCTGTGCTTTATGTATTCCCTCTAGAAAGCCACACACAAAGGGAGCTTAGGTGTGACTTGATGGGCCATCCACATCCTGAAGGGCCATTCTTGGCAGGGTGGGAGGGAGGAGCTGCACACAGCCTCACTCTTATACCTGAATAAGCTGTGTCCTGTCCCCACACAAAGGACTGCTTAAACCCCTGTAGTGAGTCTGGAGCCAGGGCAGGAAGGGAGGTCCTCTTTGCACTTCAAAGGTTTTCATTGAAGTCTCCCCCACTTCAAAAGCACCATTGGGTATAAGAAGTGTACTTCTTGCCCTACCACTTCAGTACACTTCTGGACCTGTGGACACTCTGCCAAGAAGAAAACTGTTATGTTGCTGAAGGACTGCCACTTTGCTGGACTACTGCTCTGAAAGAACTGATTTCTTGTTGTGCTGACCTGCTGCCTGCTGCCCTCCTTGCCTGGGTGAGAAGGACTGGAACCACATCACTTGAACCCAGAACCGGATCGACTCAGAGGGCGTGCTGGCTTGCCCCCTGTTTGAAGTCTCAGGGACATAAAAGACTTCCAACTCACCTGCCTCAGCACTGGGACTCGGCCATTTTTTGAGTCTGCCTAGCCAAGTGGTGCCAATCCAGTCCTGGACCCTTGGAAATGGGTTGAAATTGCTGCTCCAGCAGAATCCATGCATTGCTGTCAATGCAAAGGACTCAGAACCGTCACATCTCCTTCACTGAGGACGCATCGCCGCCGTTACTAGATCAACTTCAATGCATTGCTGACTGTGTGGTGCATCAATTTCATTCTGTACGCATCATCTTTATTGCGCGGCTTGGTTTGGATGCATCGCCTACATGTGTGGATATATGACAATCCATAGCTTCCTCAGCATACCACATCTTGTCTTCGACGATGACGCAACCAAGGTACTTTGCAGAGGGCCAAAGCTGGTTCCTGTATCCGACTTGCGCTCCATCACGATCGGCCTGAACTTTTGAATTTGGCCTGGTCTCTCACAACCAGATAGCCCCAGTGGCGCTATATGCTTTTAAGAAATAGTTTTCAGTTTGTACATAACTCTGGTTCTACTTATTGGATTTTTATCGTTTTAGTCTTGTTTTTTTACTAAATTAAGATTAATTTGTCTAACCAGGAGTGGTATCTTTTTGTGTGGGGTTTTCACAGTTTTACTGTTTGAAGTATTGCACAAATACTTTACACATTGCCTCTTAAGTTAAGCCTCACTGCTCCGTGCCAAGCTACCATGGGATGAGCATAGGTTAATTTAGGGTGTGTTTTTGACTTACCCTGACTAGGATTGTGGATGTTGCTTGGACAGAGTGCATACTTCTGTCAACCAGAAACCCAATTTCTAACATTGGTGATCAGCTATGATGATGGGACCTATGTTTGTGCTGTGCCATACAGTAATTTGGTGTTCGATATGTAAAAGATGAAAATCCAAGAAGCAGGTAAGATAGAAGGATTTATTTGAAATTGCATAGGCAAGAGGCAAAGCACGTCTAAATGCAACGATGTCCAAACATAACTGTAAACCCTGGAACATGGAACATTAATCGTACAACGCAGGTACAGCGTTCCACGTTCCAGGCAAGGGAAAGCAAGGGGAAGGGAAGATGACAAGGAAAAGGACAAGAGCAAGGGAGAATGTAACACACTACCATCCCATACTTTAGATCAATTTGAGTCAAAACTCCCTGATTGACAGTTTTGATATTTCCGAAGTTATCCTCTCTCAACCTACCTGTTGAATCTGTGATATCACCTGTGAAAATGGAGTTTGAGATGACCAACCTGGAGAGCAACACTGTGGTCCACCCCAAGAAAGTTTGCCAGGAGAAGGGGTTGTCTGCCAAGAGGAGCACTAAGAAGGCAGAGTTCCAAAAGGCATTAAGGGCATGGGCAGAGGCCCTTCAGGCCCCCACAGACAATGAAGAGGAGGAGATTTGGATGATGAGGAAGAATTGGAACAAGACTCACAGGAGGGTCTTGGCCTGCTACCTGTGGAGGAAGACGGCAACACCCTTCCAGGGTAAGAGATTCCACCCCGGGCAGGGAGCAGTGTGTCATTCAGAGGCCTGTCCCCTGAGGAGCTGTAGGATGGAGGGACAAGAGAAAGCTTAAGCTTCAGCTTGACAAACCTAAGTTGGAGAAAGAGCAAGCTTTGGAAAAAAAGATGCTGGTCATGGAGGAAAAGTGAATGGCCCATTAACTGGGCCTCAGACAGCTGTACATCAAGACCTTGCAAGTGGAGTCCAGAAGTAATGGTGGTAGCATACCTGCAGTGTCCACTGGAGATAGAAAGATACGCATCCCAAAGGATTTGGTACCCAATTATGTGGTGGGAGAATGAAATTGATAAGTGGTTCTCAGCTTATGAGGCGGCTCTAAGGGTGCACAAGGTTCCTGAAGCCTCCTGGTGGGGTAATTTGTGGAGGTTCATGCTCACAGTGCGGAGGGACAAACTCCTAACAGTAGAGGACCCGACACAATACACTCCCATGAAGGACATACTTATCAATGAATTTTGGTAGACCCTTTAGAGGTATAGACAGAGGTTCAGAGGCAGCCACAAAATTCCCACACAGACGTGGGTGGACTTCCTAAGTTATTCCAGAAAGGCACTGAAGGGCTGGATGAGGGGCAGTAAGGTAGATTATTTAAATGGGCTGTGCAACCTAATTATGTGGGAGCACATGCTTGATATTCTGTTTTCCAGAGCTGCGACAGCACCTGGTTGATAACCAGCTGACTGACCACATGAAGCTTGCTGAAGAGGTGCACCTGAGTGTGCAAGATGGCAATCTGGGTCCGACCGGGCACACCCTTTCATCAACTCTGAGTTGTAGAGCGCAGCTAATCACCTGCGAGGGTATCCAGACGCTGGATTCTTGCTGTGGTCAGTTGAAAAGCCAGGTCTTGAGTCCCTATCTGAATTTTGAGATAGAGGATGATGTTCGGAGGTGCAGGGGAAGGTTGTTCCAGGACCTTGCAGCAAGGTAGGAGAAGGAACGTCCTCCACTGTTTTTTCGGCAGATATGGGGAGTGTGAGCATGGAAGAAGAAGCTTAGGTGTCTGCGAGTTGGTGGAAGTTAAGGCGATGGTTGATGTACTCTGGTCCTTGGTCATGGAGGGGCCTTGTAGGCGTGTAACAGTATCTTGAATTAGCCTGTTTTGTGGATGATGAGCTGTTGGAATTTGCCCTTTCTGCAGGGTCATCCCTGAACTTTTTGCCTTCCTCCTAGCCTTTTTTTTTATTATGGTGTTGGTGGTTTTAGGACTCTGGGCACTGTCCAGGGTAAAGTGTGTGTGCTCTCTGTGGTGAACATGGTAAGATTGGTCTACAGTTGTTTGGCGTATTCAATTTACCTGTCAGTCCCTTGTAAAGTGGTATCTCAGATACCTAGGGCCAGTAAATTAAATGCTACTGGTGGGCTTGCAGCGCTGATTGCGCCACCCACCAAAGTAGCCTTTCAAACCTGTCTCTGGCCTCTGCCATTGCAGGGCCTGTGCACGCAGTGTTACTGCCGCTGTGACGTGACATCTAAAGTGTGTGCCACTTCTGTGACCCCCCTTTTTATTACTGCATGTCAGTCACCCCTAAGGTAGGCCCTAGCTAGCCCTATGGGCAGGGTGCATTGTAGGTAAAAGGTAGGACATGTACCTTAAGTGTGGGACAAGTCCTGGTAGTGACAAACAGCCATTTTGGTTTCTCACTGCTGTGAGGCTGCCCTCTCATAGGAATGCATTGTGGACTCCCTGATAAGTGTTTCAGTGGTAATTCCTGATATGAGAGGAGCAGCGTGGTCAAGTTTGGAATGGTTTGAATAGTAATAATAAATGCTGCGCAATGGTGTGCGCAGATTTATTATCACTATTTTAGAAATGCCACTTTTAGAAGTTGGTATTTCTGTGTGCTATGTGTCTGCCTGCCTGATGTGTATTGCATGTCTGGCTCCGGAGTGACAGGGGCTGGTGAGGTGTGTGTGGCTCCAGGGAGGGCAGGGTGAGTCAGCACTAGGCTGAATAGGGGACATGCATTTGGAGTAGTGGGAGGAGTAGTCCCCTGACCCTGAATAGGTCTGTGCCTGCCTGGGTGAATGCTGGCTCTGCCCCCCTGTGGTGGTCTGATGACCGATCCCCCACCTGACAAAGGGGAAGAGGAGCCCTGTAAACAAAGTGCTCCAATATCCCCCAGAACCAGTTGAGGCTGGTTCCCCCAAGCCCTGTGCCAACGCAGACAAAGGAAAATGTTGTATATATACTGGGGCTGTGACCCCATGTGCGTGTGCTTCATTGTGCTTATTTGGACTTGCTGGGCCCCAGGAGGAACCGCCACAAGGTACTGCCTCCCTGCTGGAGGGCGCTGTGCGCTGGTCTGCCTGAGCCCAGCTTTCCCCCCTCTGAAGTTCTTGGACTCCAGTCCTGCCAAGAGAAGAGGAGTGCATGGGCTCTGCAGCTCTGGGCTGCGTCGTATCCAGAGGTAACCCCGACGTGGGGATTCCTCCAGATTTCCAGAAGACAGGGGGAGCCTACCTCATATTGTGATTGAAGCGTGAGCCCATCCCGCATTTTAGTGCTCCTATTAGCGGGAGCCCACTCTGCATTTGTGTAAACAGAGCGGGAGCCCACCCCGCGTCTTTTCTGATGAAATTGGCTGCCGCACCATGAGTGGCGACCCGAAAGGCAGGCAAGCAGCCTGATTGTGGGTGAGGCCGGAAGAGGAGTGCTGGCCGGTAGACAGGCAGAGGGATGCCTGGAGCCTACCCCACCTCTGTGAATGAGAAACGCGGTCACAGAGGAAGCCAGGTGGCTGTGGCTGGCTGAGGGCGTGGCCTAAAACCCTGTCTGCTGCCCGGAAGCTGAGGAGAGGAGCTGCAGAACCTACCTCCAAGTGGAAGTCTCCCCCGTGTGGCCGAAGTTCTACATGTCAGAGGAGGGGACTGGAGGCCACAGAAAGCAGCAAAGAAGACCCTGGTGAGTGGGGCCTGTGCTGGGCACTGCGGGTGCCAGACCAGAGGCTGCAAGAGGGAGCGGGGAGCTCTGAACAGTCATGAGCCGCTCAGAGCCCGGTGAATGGGGATCCTCAGGCACTGTTAGTGCCGGCACTTTGCCTGTACAGCTGCACCACAAGAACACGGGCAGCTGCACCGAAGGGGGCATTCCTTTTGACCTCACGTGGCACTTTTGGTGCTGGGCACTACTGGTGCCGATTGGCGGCAATTTTGATTCCCTGGGTGGGACCCGAGAGGCACGGTGGTGCCAGTGCTGGTTGGCTGTCTCAGCTGCACCGTGAGGGGGCCTCTTTAAGTTCATGAGGAGGAGGGGGTGAGACGCACCCCCCTACGCCCCGCCCCCAGTGCATGACGCACAGTGGTTTTGTGGCATTGGCAGCCAGGGGGCAAGTGGAAGGCCCCAGTTAGAGCCCTGACATTTTGGACAGAAGGCATTTGAACCCCAGAGAAGGCCAGTTGGCCTGGGGTCATTTTGTGCTCTGGTGAGAGCGCAAAGAGGATGAATTCACTGTGTTAGGGCTACTGTGGTGCATAACTAATGTGATATTGCACTATGTGTTTATGCTGAGGGTGATGTATGCACCTGGGGAGTGTTACTATGGTGCACTCCTAAATGTGATTTATGCTTAGGATGTCTATGCATAATGTGTTTATGCTGATGCCTAATGTTAATGTGATTTAATGCTGAGGTCCTCATTGTACCAGTAGTTACTGGTTGTGTTTTATATTTGCTACTTGTGCTTTCTAAGGTTCTGACAGTGGCCCGATTGGCCTTGTCATGTATATAATCCCCTGTGAATATTGCCTAGTGCCAGTTGGCACAGTGTATATGTGTGATTATGATTCTAATGTGTTTTGCATAATACAAAGGCTGTTTTTATATAACCTTGTGTGGAGTCTCTTTTGTGGTGTGCCTAGTGTGTTGCTGCGGTGTGTGTGTTGCGCAAACGCTTTACACATTGCCTCTGGGACAAGCCTGACTGCTCATGCCAAGCTACCATGGAGGTGAGCAGGGGTTATCGAAAGTGTGTAACTCCTTTGCCCTGACTAGAGAGGTGGTTTCTGCCTGGTTTAGGAGCATGCCCTAGCCAACCAGAAATCCCATTTCTAACATGAGCCATTGAGGTTCCTCGGGTGGGTCCATTTGGGGAGGTCGAGTAAGACTCTGGCAGCTGAGTTCGGTTTCGTCTGGAGTCACTTTAGAAGTTGAGTTGTGAGTCCTTTGTGGTGTGTGCTGCTGTAGTAAACCTGGCTGATGATAGGGCTTAAGTGACGGCTTTCCTGGTGCTGACGGAGAGCCATCTGAAGATTTTTTTAGAGCATGCACAGGGTGTGGAAGCAGACGGAGTCGACTGAATTGATTTACCATTTCATGGTGAGTTTGCTGTCCAGGATGATGAAGGTTGTGGGGTTAGTCTGTTGGTGTTGGTCTGAGTTTGGAGGACCACAATAAGTTGTTCTATGGGGAGGTGTTGTTCCCAAAAATCAGCACCTCTGTCTTGTCCGAGTTGACCTTCAGGCAGTTGGTCTTCATCCAGTCAGTGACGCTCATCATGGATTGTGGCAGTTTGTCCTAGAGTTCAAGGGGTCTTCTGAGAGTGAGGGAATGAGCTGGGTGTCATCTGCATAGGATATGATGTGGAGGCCATGGGCTTTGACGATGTTGGCCAGGGAATCCATGTAGGTGTTGAACACGGTTGGCCTTAGGGATGAGCCTTGAGGGATGCCACAGATGATGCTCTTGGAGTCAAAGGTTAAGGGTGATAGGTGGATTTTCTGGGTTCGTTCTATAAGGAAGGATTTGGTCCATTTAAGGGAGTCTCACTGGATCCCGATGTGGCGGAGTCTCATGATGAAGGTGTGGTGCAATACAGTATTGAACGCTGCTGAGAGGTCAAGGAGGATCAGAGCCGCTGTCTCTTCCTGGTCGAGGAGGGTCCTGATGTCCTCAGTGGAAGCACTCAGGGTGATCTCGGTGCTGTGGTTAGCACAGAAGTTGGTTTGGGTGGTGTCCAGAAGGTTGTTGCTCTCCAGGTGTTTTGTGAGTTCATGGTTGATGGCCTTCTTTAAGATTTTCACAGGGAAGGGGCAGAGAGATGAGGCGGTAGTTCTTGAGTTCACTGGGGTCAGCAGAGGGTTTCTTGAGTAGGGGTCTGACTTCTGTGTGCTTCCATTGGTTGGGGAAGGCTGCTGTAGTGATAGATGTTTTGAGCATGGAGGTGATATGCAGCTTCCTCTGGAGGTTGAAGAGGTGGTGGGGCCAGTGGTCCATGGGTGAACCACATAGGATAGAGCTCATGATGGCTATGGTGTTCTTTGTGGTGAGCTGTTGCTATGTGGTAAGCAGATTGTTGTGGGTGGCATCCGATGGCGTGAGGAAGCTGTTGAGATCAGTGGGGTGGGTTTTGAAGTTTCTGTATATAGTGCCTATCTTGTTGTGGAAGCAGTCCACCAGGGAATTGCAAAGTTCCTGGGAGGAGGAGACCGGGTCTTGGTGGCTGACAGGCAGGAGAACTCTCTGACGATGTTGAAGAGTTCCTTGTTGTGATCAAAGCTGGTTTTAATGTGGTCAGGAAGGGTGCATCCTTTCAACTGTTGAACATGTTAGTAAATTTCGAGGGCAGATATGCCTTCGTGGAGGACCCCCTATCGGAGCTCTTGTCCTCCTAGGCAGCATATATGCCCAAACACAGACCAGACAGTTTTTGGACCACCCTGTCCGGGGTCCTAGCAAAATGGCCTGACATCCCCTGGATACTGGAGTGGATTATAGCAGTGTATTGGATGTTGAACTTGACAGGTCTTACCCACCCCTCTCGCAAGTGCCCACACACCTTCATTCTACGCAGTTTGCACACTGGGCCAGGCATTAGTCCTTGTCAGATCCCTGGAAAGCACATCATCCGAACTAGACAATTATTCTCATTATTCCACCCCTCATAACTTGTATGGCCTTATGGATCACTTCCTCTGCTCCTCCACCCTCCTCCCACAGATCCAAAACTACAATTATTTAGAGTACATAATTTCTGATCACGCTGCACACATACTGGATATGACATGGAGTGTGCCACTTGCCTCAGACCCCACTTGGTGGTTCCCCTGGCAAATAATAAATGACCCTAGCTTCAGGGACACCCAACTTGTTTATATCAGCTATTATTTTGTGGAGAACCATGCCACGGCCACTACACATCCCATGGAGTGGGAGGCCTTCAAGGTGGTCATGCGGGGTGTTCATTTAAAATGTAGTGGGAGTGCGCAGAGAGCTCATGAGAGACTTGTCCCAGACAGAGTTGGCCCAGGCGGAACAGGGGCATTCTGCCTCACATTATACAGCCGCTCAGGCAACCCTTGCTTACATCAAGGGCAGATATTCTACCCTTTTGGAATATCTCTACTGCTACAACTTCGCAGCTTATACTGCTCAAGTGAACTTCAAGGATGATAAACTGGGCCACCCCCTGGCATGCTAGCACACCAGGAGGTCACTGCACCCTCGATCATGGAAATTAACCCAACCCAAGGCCCTCCCCTCAGAATGCAGTTGGACATTTTTCAAGCTTTTCAAACTCATTACTTATTTTATACCACACAAGTCCATCAACCTGTTTAGTCACAGCCAGCTCACTTCTGGTGAGTGTCCTGCTTCCCAGAGTTTTGGCACTGGAGGAGGATGAACTAGAAGCCCTGTCTCAGAGACTTTAGGTGAAGGAAGCCATTCAGGATCTTGTCTGTAACAAAACATCAGGTATGGATGGTCTGCCTGTCGAATACTCATATTATCTACCCATTTGACTCTGAAACCCGTGGCCATGTATAATAGAGGCAGTAGAAACTGCCATTTTGCCTCCCACCCTCAGGGAGTCCCTCATCACTGAAGCAATCAATCACTTAACTCGTGGCCATGTATAATAGAGGCAGTAGAAATGGGTATTTTGCCTCCCACCCTCAGGGAGTCCCTCATCACTAAAGCCATCAATCACTTATTGTCCTACTGCCCCTTAGCAATTTTAGGGGTTGATTATAAGATCCTAGTGAAAATACTCAAGTATTACCCCGTCTCGTACACCCAGACCAAAACATGTTTGTCCCCGGCCACAACACCTCCAACATACTCAGGCTTCTCTTCCATGTTATGTGTCAGGTGTCGCTCCTATTCCTATTGGCCCTAATTCTTGACCTGGAGAAGGCGTTCAACACACTGTCCCGAGAATAACTTTTTCAGGTCCTTCCGAAGGTAGTCATAGGGAACAAGCTGCTTGCAGATACAAAACTGCTCTTCACGGACCTGGGCTCTAGGGTGTGGATCGGCCACTCAATCTCTGCTCCCTTTTTAATCAGCAGGGGCACCTATGAGGGTTGACCCCTCTCCCCTGTTTTATTTGCCATCACCATGGAGCCCCTTGCCCTCTGCCTTAGGGTGAGGACCCATGCAGTATCATTATATGCTGGCGATGTCTTGATATATATCTGTGACTTTCGAGTTGGCACAGACCTTGGGCAGACCACACTGTTAGAAATAGAGAAGGCGTCTGGCCTCCGGGTCAATATGGCAAAGTCCCATGTCTAACCCCTATGGCGAGGTGATCCCGTCTTGGACCTACAGATGGCTGGTGAAACCCTCAACAGGGCCAGGGAGATCAAATGTTACTAAGGGATTCAACTATACCATTCCCAGACTGACCTTTTTGAGGGGAACCTGAAATGAGCACTACCTTCCCTCAAATCTCTGACTCAGTTCTGGAAGCATCTTCCATTGGCGATTACAGGAAATAACACCCTTTCCAAGATGATAGTCCTCCCCCAATTATTATAATATTTTGTAAGCATTCCGGAATATCTGCCAAGGGCATTTTTCTAAGAACCAGAAATTCTGCTATGGCAACTGCTGTGGGATGATAAACGCCATTCCCTATGCCCCTGGGATCCCCTTCCAAGGACTCCCTCGCTTTCCATGAGTGTTCACATTAGATGACTTGATCCCTTGGCCCGATAAGTCCCTCAAAACCCTGTGAGACCTATTCCAAAAGCATCACCTGTTAAGGTTTGACGAACTGCATCAGGGCAATGGTATACCCCTGGGCCAATACCTCCTACAAGATCAGCTTTTGGCGATGTGCTGTAGGTTGTGGAACACAGTGGGTGAGGAGACCCCTACATATGCAGTAATTGAAACACTAGGCCCTATGGGTACCGGGCAGCATTTTATCACTTGGCTGCACAAGGCAATCATGGAACACATCAGAGTCTTACTGATGCCCATGCAGTGGGAAGATGTCATTGGGCGACCAGTACCCGTCTCAAAGTGGGACCAGATGCTTGAGTCCCCTTGTGTCAATTCCCATAAAGTGCATTCAATTCACAGTCTTTTGCCAAGCCTATTTAACCCTGGCAAACCTCAACCACATCTTCCCCGCTGCCAACCCTACATGCCCCAGATGCCACTCTGATGCTGCAGACCTCTGGCATATGTTGTGGGAGTTCCCTGTGCTCACCACTTATTGGCAGCCAATACATGCAGCCCTAGCATCTGTTACTGAATTCACACATCTCAATACATGGGAGGCACCTGCCCTGGGGATCTATAAGAGGGAGTCAAAGCATATACAGGCACATGCATCATCATAGGGTTTTGCGATTCCTTAATAGCGATTATTAAGGAATCGCAATTAAGGAATAGCAAAACCCTATGCATGTAGGAATCGCTAAAGAAATAGCGATTCCCACAAATTCCTTAATTGCGACTAGCAAATTGCGAGTCGCAATTAAGGAATGTCTTCCCATTCATTCCTATGGGCCTCCAGGCCCATAGGAATGAATTAGAGATTGCGGGAGCAATTTGCGAGTACCAGTAGGTACTCGCAAATTGCTCCCGCAATTTCGATGGTGCAAGGGTGTCAAAATGACACCCTATTGCACCCATGTATGTTCACTCTGCACAAATGTTGCATACACACATGCTCTAAGGGCATGTGTGTGGGCAACATGAAACTTAGAAATATGCAAATAATTGCATTTTTCTAAGTTTTCGCAAATTACCATGAGGTCCAGCCTCATGGTAATTTGCTCACGCTAATAGCGAAATCGCTATTTTTTAAACTGTAATGCATTGCATTTAAGGAATCTCAATTAGGGATTCCTTAAATGCAATCGCTATTTAAGGAATCCCAATTTTGAGATTCCTTAAATAGCGATTTTTGCATTTGGGATGATGCATCCCAAATGCAAAAATACCGGGAGCAAAGGGTCAGATTCTGAGAATCTGCCTGTTTGCGACCGGTATTTTGCTTGATGCATGTGCCTGATAGTCCATGTCTGCTTTGCCAGTTTGGCACTATTGCTTGCTAAAAGAGTTCTCACCCTACACTAAAGGGCCCCCCAGCCAACACTCCTGATCCAGTGGCAGAACACCCTTCTCCAGTGGGGAGACCCTGAAAGCACAAACCTACATTACGAAGCCACCTCCGTAAACTGCCTATAGACGATGCTTGGATACAATGCTTACACAATTCCGCAAGGTGATGGTGGAGGCTGGCAATCCCTCTACACTCCCGACAATGGCAAATAAGCCCCTAGTGCCATCACCTGTGCATGGCCCCTGATGTCGTCTTTTGTTGGTACATCGACTTTTCCCCCTAGACTTTACCTAGCCGATTCTGAAGTCCCTTACATATGATGTTTATTTGCTAGGTTACTCGCTTTACTTATACCCAAATATAACCCGGCTACCAGAGTGCGAACAACACAGACTAGGTCTGTCTTATTGCTTGAGATGTTAACTTTTGCAGCACCTAGTCACTTTTCAAAGTTTATACCAGTTAGTTATACCCTGGTCCTAATACCCTCCACAACTACATTGATCTCTACAGGGGTATGCCTATGCCTATATTGCCTACAACATACATTAAATAAAACGTAAACTTCAGTAGAAGTTTCTAACTAAACTAGTTCACTTCCGTTCTTTGCTCTCTTATCCAAATAGCTGAAGCCATGGTTGCTACCTCTCTCAATCTTCCATAACCATATATCAGGGTTTACCAAGGTGCCTTCTTAATGGTGGTGGTAGTAGTAGCAGGCTAGTGCACTTAAATGGAAGACATCAAAAGTGAGGTCCCACTCCCATCTAGGTGAACTCCAATTGTACGATTATAAGAAGGATTATCCATCACAGACACCTAGATTGAAAGAAAACACAGGTATTGGTATTTATATTATAAGTTATCAAAGACTGAAATCAGGCTACCACCATAACACAAGACCTAATTTTAAAACTAGCAGTAGTAACTTCTGATCAATGAGGAGCTAGAATTTAATTAATGTATCAAGCAATTAAAATTAAGCTTACAAAATCCTCGATTCAGGAGAAGTGGACTTGGGACAGGAGAAGGTTAAGCGTTTAAGCAACACAAGGCCTGAATGATTATGTCAACAAATGATGTTATGTAATATGACTTTGTATTCTTTTATGTGTGGGTGGGTGGGTAAGTGTGGCTGACATGGGCTATTGCTCAGGTAAGAGAAGATCCTGCTTTGAGTTGGTAGGGCTTTCACCACATCCGCCCATTAGTCGTGTGTGTGATCCATTTATGGTGTAAATTCATAAATCACACCTCAATATATAAACCAGTCTGGTCGAAGAGAGCTAGGGGTTTGATGAATGGATGGGGATAGGTAGATGGGGAAAGTTGTGACAAAAACAAACACTTCACAACAATAATATTCATCAGGACAATGAGCAGCACATCATCATCATAAAATCTGTTGTTGAAGGAAATGAAAGAAGGACAGTTCAATTAAATGAATTGCAAACAGTGCTTCAGCCCCAGAGACCCAAGTTATGATATAACTAAATGACTCTGTCATCTAGATTTGAGAAATACAAATGAACCAACATAGTTTTAAACATTATGATTGTTAAAAGAAAAATGATACTGTATATAAATGCCGAATTGGGTGGTGCATCTGCATTCTTCTCTGAATGTTCGTCTTGTGTGCCTGGCTGAACCAGACCGGTAAGGTAAGCAAGAGTGTTATGGAGTTTCGCCTTTCATGCATGAAAATAGAAGGTCTGTGGATTTTAAAACAGAAACAATATTGTAGAGTCAAGGAGAAAGCATCATGCAAAATGTACTACGAGTCAGAGCAAGAGCATAGGCTGCTGCACTCATTCACTATGACTCATGTGTGATGAACTGAGAAGTGAGAGCAATTTTACAACCAGTCCCAGACAAATTGCTGCATGCATCTGGCTGATCAATCTCACAAAAATCATAACATTTAGCAGAGTGCTTCCATCATGTGAGGATGTGAGTTTACATGTCTGTCTCCAGTTACAGGCCCCCCCCACCGCATCCACATAATAGAAGAGTTTGACATTTGAGCCAGCACAAACTACTCAGCATTTCCAAAATCAATGCACCTCTCTCCCTTCCACAGGCCTGAGTAGGCCTCTTAGAGTCTTCATTATGTTGGTTTCCCTTTGAAGTAGATAACTTCCTTCTCCTGGGGATTGAGGTAGTCCCGCCCTGAGTCCTGACTTTGAGTAAAAATCAGTCTGACTCCTGACCCAAATGAGATTGAGAGAGATAGACCTGTAGTGCACTGCTGTTGATGAACAAGAAGAGCAAAATATGTTGAGCATTTTGAGTAGATTTATATTTGTTAACTAAACTGACTGGCCTCTGAAGAACCAGAAAAAAAGTACAGCAAGGAGTGGACCATGAAAGTACATCTAGCTGAGTGTGAAATGGCCAATCACCTTCAGGCAAAATCACCCATCAGCCCCCAAACATTACAAATCATCGAACTCAAGTTTGCAAATTAGCTGAACACCTTCAATGTCTACGACCATGTGAATCATCAATCATCGCTCACATTCACTTAATATATCACTCATTGGTGCAATAGTTATCTGTTCCAATCCAAGCATGGTTTTACAAAATTGCCATATTGTATCTCTTCTTTCCCCATGGAAGCAACACATTGGCAGTCTTGTAAATTAAATGATCTTTAGTGGTGCATCCCAGCTAGGGAGTGAAAAAAAGGATAGGCGCGGGAAGGAGTCAGGCATTGTCTCCAATATACTCGAAGCGAATGGGGAGGCCTCTTCACTGTACGCAGGTCCAATTCCAATCCCACCATACATTTGCCTAAATGGTAGGACTGCATAAGTCAGACACAAACAAAATATATAATGATCCCCTTGCAATATTCATTTTTTTGGGGGGCACAGCAGTTCAGCAATAATCTGAAGGTTCTATAGTGGCCTTCTCAGTCAGAAAAGTAGATTTCATCCTCAAAATCAGTGTGTTTGTCCAGAAGTTGGTCAGCTAACGCATTTGAGTATGACCAATCATCCTCATCATCCTCCTCTTGTGGTGTATCAGGAACAGTGTCATTGTGTGGTATGAAGTGTTGGTTCATTTTAATCATGATCAATCTCCCCATGTTTTGAGATGAGAGACTGGTCCTTCTAATTGTGACACCTGTGACAGCTGCACTGAACACATGCTTCGCAAACACACTGGTTACCATACAAGCCAGATACTCTATTGCTAGACTGCTGAGCTCTGGACATTGGCTCATTTTACCATACCAAAGACCAATGGGTTTTGATCTACATAGATCTCTTTTGGGTCATCCAGATAGTCTGAGACCATTATTTCAATGGTCATTGGTGCTGTCATTTTCTCAATCTCTTTTGCTTTCACTGCTGCGCTTGGTTTAAGCCCTGCCACTGGAAACCAAGCCATAATAGACGTCGGCCGATTCTTCTGTTGCTGGTGTTTTTTGCCAGTGTTCTTGTTGCTGATTTTGGCTGCTTTGAGACCACAGCACTGCCCTGTATCTAGGTTGAAGGCTGCACACCAGAAATTCTGTCCTGGACTCTAACTTCCAGGTATTCTTCTTCAAGGTCTCTCGCTTGTTCAAAAATCCACGTCTTGTATAGTGAAACATCCCCTTCTGAAAAAAATATGAAAGTGGCCAGTATTTTTTTGTACTGTGAATCAAGTATTGTAGCACAGATGTACACTTTGGATGACCCAATCTCTCTTTGAAGCCTTGGATTAGCAGCTAAGCGATGGAATAAACTCTCAACCAACTGATACACTTCTCTGTTCACACCGGCAAACCTTTGTGACACCTTTTTTAATTGGTCCTGTAGCACATGCAACAACGGGATAGCTTGGCTCATCGTATTGTCCTCCTCGCTGACTTCTCATGTGAAAACCTCAAAAGGAAGTAGTATCTGTGTCAGGCATTTGACCAGGCCACATTTACCCACCTCCATGGTCCTGCTGTTACCATTTGCATCCCCTGCTCCTTGAAGGACATTGTCATTGATCCGTCTGCATTGCTCAGACATTGCAACATGCAATCGGTCAAGTTTCAATGTGTTGGCACCTCCTGAATGAGGGCTTTAACTGGTACTCTTTCAGCATGCTGAATCATTCTCATCTACCCCCAAGCTTTAAAACTGAAATGACTGAACTGAGTGAAGATTCTTCTGCAGGTGTTCAGTATGTTGCTGACTATATCATCTTTTTTGAGAAAGTCCTGCACAATAAGGTTGATTCAACGCACCAAACACAGGACCCTTGAGGAGCCACAATCTGCCACTGTCCAGGGTAACAAATCTAGTTATGAGACCTCTCAGTTGCAGCCATTCAAACACCTTGCTTTTAAAGTCTTCCAAGACGTTTGCAGCAGTATGGAATTTCTCCATGGTGAACATCACTACTGTTGTATGCCACCGAACACCCTTAAAAGTTTGTTCAGCGCTGAGACTAGTACATAGCTATTGCCTATCCACCACAAAAGGGATCCGGTGTGCATTGATACAAATGTAAACATTTGCTTGACAACTGACCCTAATGTCTGTTGCCAGGTGGATAGTGTAAAAAGCAATATGCTGCAAAGCTTGTTCAACCAATTGGAGCACATCGTGACCGAGCGCTGGAATAGCAACTCTTACTGGGAACCTTCCATTTAGGTTAGATGGCCACCACTAGTTCTACAAATCCCAGTCCTTCCAAAAAAGAAAAAGGGAGGACGTCCAGTGGCAAAACTTTCGAGATCTTCCCGTTGTATAAACGTGCCATTGGGTGGTTGTGTTGGTAGGGTCCTTTTGTGGTGCCACTGATGCAGGCAACATTTTTAGAGAGAAACAGGATGGGATAGCCTCAATGTGCTTCTTGAGGCAGTCATTGTGTGCGGTGGTGTCTCAATCTGAGTCTTCTTCCTCATCACCTCTCACCATGATCAGAACTCATTTCCCTCTCTCATCACGGCCACCGCCTGCAGCAATTTTTTTAAGGTGCTCCTCCTACCGGATTGCGTGAGGTTTTTTCACATGGGTCATTTGGTCCCCCACTACAATAGAGTGAACCAGACTTACCTCGACGAAGACTTGTTAAAGGGTGGTTTTTGCACCAGCTTAATTTTAGCAGGGGTGCTCTATCTAAAATAAGGAAATACACGTGTGATAGGCAGGAATTGAATCAGGATTGTTTACAATTTATTTGAAGACACAATTCCAAATAATGTCAAGAGACACTTAATTATAAAGCTACTTGGTCTTAGCAAAGATCAGGTGTTACAGACACATTTTAAAATGGTGAGCAAAACCAAGCAATTGCAATGAGGCCTAAAATCATAATAATGCAAAGATAGAAATACGTTTCAAAATACAATAAATAATGTGCAACCTTAAACAAGAATTCCAAAAATGAGAACTGCAGTTAACCGGGGATCACACTGCACGTGACTCAAGTAGTTTCACGGTGCAAGGTGGTCCGTCGAGTGGACTGTGGGCAGCTCTTTTATACCACTTCAATGAGGAACTGTTTGACCACAAGTCCAGCTTATGACAGGTGTTTGAAGGTCAATCATACCACAGTTTGTACATTTATTAAAAATGATGTGCGTCACTTCACTGAATTTTTATAAGAAAGCAGAAGATTGCAAAAGGTTATAGGTCATTTTCTCACGCCATGTTGCTTGTCTTTAGTTACTTGAAGCTAGCAAAAATACAATAATATTGAAGAAATTGAAAGATTGCACCTGGCCCCCACCACTTTGTACCCCATGTGTTCCTCTTAGCTCGAGATGTTCCCTATTTTTGTGGTCAGTGTTCGTGAGAAGAGAACCGCACTCCCGGGACAACGAAGGAGTGGGGGCTCGGTGAGTTTGTTTACCAAGAAGAGGGAGCTGGGGCTGGTGTCCTTTGCAGAGGAGATGTGTTGTAATTTTATCAGAGAGGCATAGGGCCTACTGTATCTTAGAAAATAATTGAAAACAGTATGGTCAATTTAACAGATTCCTATATGCTGGCTGGTGGGGCCATATGAGGGTCTCATGCTTCAGGTGTGGGGCAGAATTGGCCTAAGGCATTTATATGGTAAAACAGGACCCTGCTTCATTTCCCTCCTCTTGTTCATTTTTGAACAAAACTCTAACAGCGTATTTGGCTGGCCCTTCGTTCTGTTGGGGCATCCAGGGTGTGTCATTGGCGTAGGAGCACTGTTTGTCCTTCTTATCTAGCAGCGATCTTAATTTGACATATTCTCCTTCAGGCCTGTCAGCTAGAGATTCATAATGATCTACACTAAGACCCTCCTCTACTAGCTGTCTCCCAGGGGGAAGTGGGGTAGCGGTAGGTACTTGGTAGTGGGTGTCAGCAGGGGTCTGTAATAAGTGTGAGCCAGTGTTAGATCTGGGGGTCTCTACTTGGCAGGGTAGGTACCACTGTCCAAGTAGGGACCCTTGCTTCTAGTCAGGGAAAGGGGGAAACACTGTTAAGATAACCCCTGCTCACCCTCTAGGTAGCTTGGCCTGAGCAGTCTAGGCTATCAAAGGCAATGTGTAAAGTATTTGTACCAACACTCACAGTAACACAGTGAAAACACCACAGATTTACTCCACACCAGTTTTAGAAAAATAAGGTATCTTTACTAAAAACTTCACAAGACCAAATACTACAGAAAAACCAACATACAATTAAAAAGGTTACTTTAAAAATAGTTCAAGAGTTTGCAGAAAGTACTCCAGGATGTCAAAATCAGTGTCCTGCACAATGCGACTCTCAATGCACAAAATGCGACACTTTCGTGCCCAACAGTACCTGTAGTTGCGATAAGGTTCCCAAAAGCTATAACAAGGAAGATGGCAAAGGCGATGCGATACTCCTGAGATCCTGGGGAGGCTTTGCAGCAGCCCTGCTTCACGCAGCAGAGGTGGATGCGCCGGCTCCACTCTGTAGGGGGAGGATGCGATGACTTTGGCTTTCGTTGCGTAGGTTTCTTAGGGGGAAGCTTCACGCACAGGTTCGATGCGACACTCTTCGATGGGGTGCGATGCGTGGCGCAGCGTTGCCTTCCGGCGCCGCAACTCTCGATGCGCCACGGAACGGGACTCTGCGTCGACGCACCCGATGACTGGAGACTTTTCACGCACCGGCAGTGGTGCGGCTCGCAAACTGGTCCTGCGACAACCCTCGCAATGGCTGGAATCTTCACGCTTCGGGACGATGCTCGACGCACTTGGCGATGCGGGGACCCTGCGTGTTGCGATGGTGCCGCGATGAAATTTTCCTCGCACTCTCGTCTTGCGACACGCAATCGGATGATGCGTTGGGTACCAGTCACTCTTGTTCACGCTTCTGCTTCCCAGCTCCCAAACACAGCAAAACGACCTCCTGAGGCCCCAAGACTGGGCAAGCACTCCAAGGCAGGTCAGAACTCTCTCAGCAGAGTTCCAGGGGAGCTGGTGGTGAAGTCCTTTTGTTCCTGGGACTTCTTAACAGGGAGCCAGCTCTTCTCAGGCCCTTGGAGATCAGAATCAAAAGAAGGGGACACAGCAAAGTCCTTCCCCTCTCCTTGGCAGCAAAGCAAAACAGCAAGCAGGCAGTCTTCTCCTCTTCAGTCCTTTTCAGCTTTCTCCTTGGCAGAGGTTTCTTCTTAGTTCCAAAGTGATCTAAAGTTTAGGTGTCTGGTGTCCTCTTCTTATACCCCTCCAAGTCTTTGTCTCTCTGTGTTTCAGTGGGGGGATTCCCCTGCTCAAACCGGTACCTGGGTGTGCTCTGCTCTGGAGCACCTGGTTCCTTTCAGAGTGAGGGGCAGGGTCGTTAGATGCTCAGCAGGAGGTGGAGCCTTCTTTGTGCCAGCAGAGGCAGAGTCCTCAGCCTGGCCAGCAGGGGGTGGAGCCAGCTTTGTGTTGGCAGAGGCAGCCCTATTCAAACCCAGGGACTACTCCTCCCACCCATCTAAAGCAGATCTCCCTATTCACCCTGCTGCTGACTCATCCAGGCTCCTGGAGCCACCTGGCCCATCACATGACACCCTTCAGCCAACCAGCACACAGGCACACAGGAAGGTTAAACAGGAGAATAGCTACTTTCTAAAAAGTGCTATTCTCACACAGTGAATTTAAAAACAATCTTGCTAAAAAGATGTATAATTAAATTCTGAACACAGAGATACCAAACTTGGATTTTCTATCTTGCCCTTATGGGAAGATAGGCATGTAAACAGCCTTCCCAATTCTATCCTATGGGCAAGATAGCCTCTCAGCAGTGAAAATCGAAAATGGCTGTAATTCACTACCAGGGCATGTTACACACCTCAGTACATGCCCTACCTTTCAGATACACTGCACCCAGCCCAGGGGGGTACCTAGGGCCACCATAGGGATGCCTTACATGTACAGAAAGGGAAGGATAAGGCCTGGTCAGTGGGTGCACTGGCCAGGTCGACATGGCAGTCCTGGACTGCACATAGGCACTGCAAGCAGGCCTAAGACATCATTTTAGCGCTACTCCTGTGGGTGGCACAATCAGTGCTGCAGCCCACTAGTAGCATTTGAATCACCAGCCCTGGCACACTCAGTGCACTTTACTAGGGGCTAACAGGTGAAACAAATATACCAATCATGGATAACCAATCAATATAACAATGTATACAGAGAGCATATGCACTTTAGCACTGATCAGCAGTGGTAAAGTGCCCAGGGTCCTATTGCCAACATCCACGGGTCAGAAAAAATAAAGGAGGAAGAAGCAAAAAGTTTGGGGATAACCCTGCAAAAAGGGCCGTTTCCAACAGCCAGTCATTGTGAGCTCAATTATCTCTAACAGTGCTAGTTTATCCCCCTTCTCTGGTTTATTGTCCTCACGTATGGTCTTCTTTTATATTCCTGTGCTTGCATAATTAATTCATTTAGTACTGAATCTTTTTACACAATGACATATTATGTGTACGACGCAACACAGGAGCAACAGCACACCGCAAATCGGTCCATATTTTTTCAGGAGGGCATACAACCATGAAGACATCCAGCTAAAATCAAACCAGTCCTTTGCTATGTCTGCCCTGGCACCTCCTTCCTCAAACATTTTCTTCCATAAATTGTGCAAGTCCTCAATGGCCTTTGTGAGTGATCCATTCAGTGCATCATTCGCTAGTATGAATGTGCAGTACGATTTTCCAATTTTGCTACATAGTACACCTTTCATCGCAGTTAACATGTCCAGGACATACCGATGCTTTAGAACCACAGGGGGGCAGTTCTTCCTTGATAGCATTTAACCCATCTCTGGTACTGTTTAGGGCCTGCATGACTTCGTAGTGGGTCACCTCGAGCCAACGTGCATTTGCTTTTAGCTGGAACATTGGGATGGTGCTTCCAAAGAAGAGTTGGGTATTGGAAAAAAGGTGGAATTCTTGGGGAATGCGTCGTTGGCGAAGTATTGAGCAGTCTGTTGGTATCGGTGGAGCAAGGTGACATCGCCAGTCATTGAATGAGAATGGATGTGAGAGATATTGGCTGCTGGAATGACCAGGTGAACTTCATGCATGGTCACCAGGGTGCATAGTCCATTCCATTGAGGAGGCAGTTGGAGATAGAGGCGTTCTCCGCAAGCCCAGTAGAGGTCCATTAACATGGAGGTGCCATACAGCATGTTCGAATTAAAAATTGTGCTGTTGCATCCAGAGTTGTGGCCCACTGGTATCGTGCCATTTCCTAGAAAACAGAGAAGAGGTGACTTTAGTTTGAATGCTTTTTTAGGTTTGGACATTTTCTCCCCACCGAGGTGTACCTTCTACTTTCCTGTGACCATATCTGTTCACGCTCATCCTCAACCTCCCATTCAATCCCATCTTCATAATCTGAGTCTACCCAAGGGGGCCCTAAGGATGCTGCTTTGCACAACACGAAGCTGGGATCATTCCACTTATCATTGAAATAAATGTGTGACCATAGGCGCAGCACAGTTCTATTCTGACATGGGCATGGAGTGCCATGGGGTATAGTTACATTGCATACTGCTGAAGGTGATGTTACTGTGATGTATCCATGCGTCCTAAGGTGATGTGCCTTAAGGTCCATCTTAGGGAATCCTCTTCTGTACATTTCCTGTATTACCTCCTCAAGGTCAGTTGTGTCAGAGATAACCTTGTGTTTGGTTCATTTGTAGTCCCATTCTGTGGTGTTTACATATGCGGTGGAAATGTCAACAGTAATGACCTGGACTTGTCCTTGTATGCAACAGAGGTACAGATGTAAAAGATATCTGGCCATACGTGGGGGTACTTCTCTAGGGAAAATCAGTCTATCTGCGCCTACTGCATGAGGAATGTCTGAGCACACATAACATGATTGGTTTGTGGCCTGCTTGCCAGCTGCTGTCATATCCTTATACCACATATTATCTAATAGGGAGTTATGGAGCCCATGGTCCCCTGCCAACTGGTCAGGACGGGCGTGTCTGCATCGGCGAGACAGCTGAGAGGGGTGTAATGTGATATCAACTGTACTGTTCCATTCGGTATAATTTTCAATGGGTACAGGAGGTGATGAGGTGAGGGGTACGTAGTTATTTGGGGTGCTGACAGCACTGACAGAGGAAGTTGAACCCTTTTCATTACTAGAGGTGCTATATGCAACACGTGTGCTAGCAGGAAGATAGGAAAGCGATTTAGGGGTCCACAGTGGTGTTGACAATTTTGAAGTTTTTTTAGCAATAAAGGCAATTTTATCAATACAATGCAAAA
Organism: Triturus cristatus; assembly: GCF_964204655.1. Classification (NCBI taxonomy): domain Eukaryota; kingdom Metazoa; phylum Chordata; class Amphibia; order Caudata; family Salamandridae; genus Triturus; species Triturus cristatus. Next base: position 254,330,899 of record NC_140593.1, on the reverse strand, counting down.
TTACTGCAAACAAGTTAAAGATCCCAATTCCCACACCAACAATAATGTAAAATATTAATGTGTATGTACATAACTTCAAATAGGAAATTTCTGTTTGGCGGGTGTTTCTATTGCGACTGATCAAGCGATCAACATCTTCTTCTTCTTCTTGGATGGTCAATGGAAACACAATGCCTTCCCCTTGTTCATCACTTAGTTCTGGGATGGTGCCAGGTTGATCCTGATGTGGGTGATGTGGGTCTTGTGGACCATGCTTTCCTCTCGGCAATGCGAACAGCTGTAGGAGTCTATGACTGTGAAAGGTCCTTAAAATCTGGGGTCTTTCCACTTTCTAGCAGCTTTTCAGATAAAGATCTGTGTTCCAGGACAGATAGATGAGAGCTGAGGAGCGATCGGGCCCTTGTCCTTCCTCTTTGATATCTGGGTAGAGAGGAACTGCGTAGCGTGTGTTAGTGCACATAAATATTCAAAATTTCAGCTTTCACAATTTCAGAAGAACTTTCACTATCTAGTTTGGGTCTTGTTGAGGGGACTGATACATTTATTGATTGACCAGTGACAAGCTGGTGGGTTGTTAGGTGGTGATCGGAACTGGGAGAGTTTCTGAGTGCAAATAGGGTGATTGGTAGGCAATAGAGCCATTTCTTTCCAATTGTTGCACTTATCTTGCTTATTTTACCTTTGAGCAGGCCGTTAAGGCGTACACAAATGCCATTACTTTGTGGGTGATATGCTGATGTCTATTTATGTTTAATCCCTAACATTTTTGTGTGATGGGCAAAAATGGCATTTAAAAAATGGCTGCCGTTGTCAGAACGGATTGCGTCTGGCAAACCCCAGCGCGAAATGACTTCATGGAGCAGGAAATTTACTGCTGCTTTGGCATTGCAGTGGACACATGGTCCAGCTTCGATCCATCGTGAGAATGGGAATACTACCACAATGAGGAATCGATAATTTTGGCAGCAATCAATCATGTCCACATAGTCGATGTGGAGTTCTTTGAAGGGGCCTTTTGGTTTTGGTATTGTAGAGGCAACTGTTTTCATAGTGGGGTTAGGTGAGTACTGCTGGCAAATGAGGCTATTATGAACAAAAATCTGTATTAGTTCATGGGCATTGGGGATACACCAGTCAGTCTGTAGGGTGGTGGACATATTATCTTGGTAAACATGTGTGGGAAGGTGCAACTGGTCTAGCGCTACTTGTAATAAGGCTTGTGGCATGACAGGTTTTCCTGTCATTGTTTGTCTATAGGTAAAATCTGAGGGATCTTGTTGTACTCCCCTCTTCTTCCATAGCTCTTTCTCTTGAACTGGTGGACTTTCATATATTTCTCTGAGGTATAATTGTGCAATGTGATCATATGGCTGTGTATCGTCAATAGTGTATGGAATCGTTAAATCACAATTTTCTTCCTCTGCACTTTCTTTGTCGTTTTGTACTTTTGTAGGTACATGTTAGGCAAGCAGGATGGGGACTTGCTGGCCTTCTGGTGATACTGGAGGTGGGGCGGTGGTGCAGGTGGGGGTGCCCTGGTGGCAGCTTTAGCTGCCCAGTCTGCCAGAGCGTTACCTCTGGAGACAAAGTCTTGGTCATAGGTGTGTGCTGCACATTTCACTACAGCTACCTCACCTGGCAGTGTCAGTGCGCCTATTAGCTCTTCAAGTAACTGTCTGTGCATAACAGGTGTGCCATCTGATTTGAGAAAACCATGCCTTTTCCATCACAAGATGCTGGAATGTTTTTGTGTTGTGACGTATGCAGAGTCTGAATAAAGAGTGATGCGTTTCACCGCCCCATTTTTCAACGTGGCAATCAATGCCACTAGTTCTGCTGCTTGTGCTGAGTAGTGTGAAGGTAATGTTAATTGATGTACAATGTCTAGGGAGTCAGAGGAGTCATTTTGTTGTGCTCCAACCACTGCCGCTCCTGTATATCTGATCCCTGTCTCTTGAACAATGGTAGAGGAGCCATCAACAAAGTACACAATACTGTCTGGCAATGGGTCCTCCTTTGCTGCTTCTGACTCATCTGGACAGTATGTGGCACAATCATGAGGGTCATCATCTGTAGTTACAATGGGGTGGGCAAAGAACGTGGCAGGGTTAACTGTGTGGCACTTAACTACTTTCAGAGAGGGCAAGAAGAGTATGACTTTGTAACCTGATACTCTTTGAGTGATAAGAGTTGGTTTAGCTTTCGGTATTATGGCAAAAACAGCATGTTCAGTGTATAGTGTTAGCGGGGACCCCATGACTATTGGGGTACTTTTCTCAACTGCGAATGCTGCTGCTGCTAATGCTTGTTCCCATGGGTAGTGTCCTTTCATTGCAGAATCTAGTATGCCACAGAAGTAGGCAATTGGCTTGTGGCTCATGGGGTATTTTTGGGTGAGGACTGCTGTCATGACTTGACCATCGCAGTGAGTGAATACGTAGAATTCCTTGGTGTAGTCAGGGAATCCTAACACTGGTGCATTTGTAATCTCATCTTTTAACTGTTTGAAGGCTGTTGTCGTTTCAGGTGTTCAATCTATTTTATTATGTCTGTCTTTGGCTATTTAACAGCTTACAGCAGTGGGGCAGTGATAGTGGAGAAATCAAAGACCCACTGACGAACATTATTCACTAATCCTAGGAATTTCTGCATGTTCTTGACTGTTTGTGGTTCAGGGGTGCATTTTATTGCATCAATTCTATCTGGGGTGACTTTTCTTCCTGATGCTAAGAGCAACTGTCCAAGGTAGTGTACTTCTTTCTGGCACTATTGAAGTTTATGTTTGTCAACCTTGTATCCTCTCCGTGCTAATGTTGTGAGCAGTGCTATTGTATCCTTTCTGCATTGTTGCTGTGTGGGACTGCAGAGCAATATGCCGTAGACATACTGCAGCAAGGTGCTGTCACATTGGAAATTTGATAAATCATCTTTGACAGCTCTGTTGCAGATACAGGGGGATTCACAATAGTCTTGATCTAACCTGGTGTAGGTCAATTTAATATTTTTAAATGAGAATGAGAACAGATATTCGCTTTTTGGGGTGTAGTGGGACACTGAAAAATGCATTTTTCAGTTCAATGACGGAAAAATATTCTGCATCTGAGGGAAAATGGGTGTCAGGGACGATTGGGAATTCTGGTACCACAATGTTGTTAAGGGGACATAAATCGTGTAATAGACGCCATTGATTAGTCTTATGTTTGCATACAGGAAACAGACAGGTGTTGCGAGGAGATATGCAGGGGTTTATTACTCCCTGATCCAGTAATGCTTGTATAGTGGGTGCAATACCCTCCTCTGCCTCCTTGGACAAAGGATACTGGTGCACTCTTGGTAAAATTGCACCTTTCGTGAGTGTAATTCTGAATGGGGTAGCAGAGTGAATGAGGCCTACATCATTTGGACCAATGGTCCAAACGTTGCTTGGTACTTGAGCTAGGTCAGCGTCACGTATGGGTCAAAGTGTGTGGCTGGAGTGGGTGTTCTTATTTCTATGGTCACTGAAAGGGGGGCTTCATTTTGGTAGACAATTTCACTTTTTAAATAAAGTTCAGGGGGTCCGAACAGTTGGTCATCTAGAATTACCCTTACTAACCCTCCTGGTTGAAGGACAATGACTCAGGCCCAGGTGCGTGTGTTGTCATCAAATGCTTGGAATGCTCTGTATGTGGGTGTTATTTCAAGACAGTGTATGTCTAAGATCCTGTGCTTGGGCATTTGGGAGTGCTGTGAGAGTGGACGAAAGAGAAACTCTTCTGGAAGTTGGACAGTGCGGCCATTCAGTTCTGATGTGGTGGCAACAATGATGTGTACTTCAGTAGAGAATGCTTGCTCATCCACTAGGCGGGCTCTTATTTGATCTTTTAAGGAGGAGTCCACAGTGACTGCCATCATCCTGGCCATAGGTATACCTGGAATGGAACAAATCATTGTGCCGTCCTCATCAAAGTGGATGGTCATGTTAAATTTTGCCATGAGGTCACGTCCCAGGAGATTCACTGGAGACTGTGGTGAATAGAGCAGACGTTGTTCCATGTATTTACCTCCTATTTCTATTGGTACTGGCTTGGGGAAAGGGACCCTAGCTTTTGCCCCAGAGAAGCCCTGTGTGTCCGCTATCTGATTTGGAAAGGGCAGTGCTCCTCCTGTAATACAGGAATAAGTAGCACCTGTGTCAATGAGAAAGTGGTAAGTTTTATTGTTTATCATGACAAAAGCAATGGGGTCCTCCTTAACATTTGTTGTACACGACAAAACTGGGCACAAAAGAGTTGCCTGTGGGCTGTCCTAACTGTGATACTCTCCCGCCTGGTACTGCTGGATGGTGCCCTGCGCAAATGAGTTGGTGGAAGATATCACTGTGCCTCCCTGAGGTACAAATTCTTGTGCTTGTGGCATCATTTGATATACAGGTGCTTGTTGCAGTTGTACTTGTGGCTGTGCTTGTGAAGTTTGTGCCTGTAATTGTGTAATCGCAGGTGCTTGTAACTGTAATTGTTGTTGCATGGGCTGCTGCTGTGCTGGTCAGAGGTAGGAATATATTATTTGGGGCCGAACTGACTGTGGCTGTATTTGCTGCTGTTGTTGGTATTGGGTGGGGGCCCATTGTTGGGGTCCTCTGACACCACCCTTCCTTCGTCCCTGCATATTGGTACCACAATCTCCTATGAAGTGTCCTAGTCTCTGACAGTAAAAGCATACCAGGGCTCCTGGCTGTTCTGTGGCCCTTTGTTGACCCAGTCCTCTACCTCTGCCCTGCATCCCTGTGTTCCTAGGCCTATTCTGCTGGTTACCATAATATGGCTGCTGTTGTTCATTATTATTGATAGGCTATGCTTGTATGTATGGTGCACCTCCCTGTGTGTTACCTGCTAACGCATTCAGGGCATTCTGTGGCAATCCTGTAACAGCAGTCACCTGGTTTACTGGTGTTGCTAGCATGACTGTATCTGGAGCATCTTTTTTCTTATTAAGTTTCTGCTGTACTAGCTTGGCTGCTGCACTTTCATTTGCTAATTGCCTGTTCCTTTCCTGTTCCTACTTCTTTTTACAGAAGTGAATAATGTGATCTTGTATTTCAGGCCATGGTTTGCATTCCATTGCTAGTATCCCATCTAACTTGTCCTGTATGTCAGTGGGCAGTCCCTTCTTTACTGTGTGGTAGAGGAAGCTACTGTTCCCTCCTGTTGCATTCCATTTTTCTCCTAATTCCTGATGCCATTTTTCCTTCATTCTAGAAATGTATTGTGTTGGGTCCTCATTTTGTTGCATTGTTTTTGACATTAGGGACTCGATGTCTGGGACATCAGGGGATTTGCGGCGCAATTTGGACCAGACGCATGTTCTTATTTTGTTAAATGCTTCACCACCATATTCTGTGCCAGTGATTGTAATTTTATTATTGACATGTCTGAATATATCTTCTGGGTCTTCTCCAATGAGGGAGATAATCAGACTTTTGACATTCCCTATTCCTAAATTGACACCTGCAGTGTGCTTTTCTAAGCTTGCTATCCATTTTCCAGTGCCTTTTGGTAGTGCTGGGAGTTGTTTCTTCAAGTTGTCTTTGTCCATTTGTGACCACGGGACATAGATGGGGGGGCATTGGCATTTTTAAACAGCAGTAGCATCTTGCGTGTTACCCTAGTGCCTGCTGCTGTGGGTCGGGTGTGCTGGGTAGGGTCATACTCGCGTGCATATTTCTGCCATATTTCTAGGCTTGTCCCCATGTAAACGTAATCCCAGCCTTTATCTCCCTCCCTATGTAGGATGCTATCTTCTGCTGTTGCCATATTTTGTGGATCAAAGGACCCAGTTCGTGGCCATGGGAACATCTATGGTTGGCTTTCTCTCCAACCTGCCAGATCAGATTATCAGTGTTGGGATCGACATAAAAGTCATAATCTTGTCTGAGTGTAACTATCTCATTTGGCGTTAATTCGATGTAGGGTGAGGCTGTTTGTTTGCTGAGCATCATGTTAAAGTTATTTTTTTGTCTAATAGAGCACATTGATGCTGTACCCAAGACATCATAGGACTTGACCGGTCTGCCATGTGTCCTTAGCACTTCTAATAGCTCTTTTCTGTCCTTCTTCTCTTTTCTTTTCTTACATCCATGTTATAAAGCTCCCTCTGTTCGGTGTTGTGCATTAAATTGAGCATGGACCTGGGTGGTGAGCTGAATGTCAGGGCTGGTCTTAATGTTTGTGGGGGTTGTTGCTGACTTTGAGCAAAGGAGTTGGCATCACTAGTTGATGCCCTTGGCTGGGGTATACCCGATGCAGCTGCTTGTGGCATTGCTGCACCCTGTATTTCCCCAGGAATCTGCATCTGCAGTGCCTGCTGTGGCGGTGTGCCTGGTCCTTCATTCTGATGAGCTGTGAGGCCTACATCACCGAGTAGTTCAGTGAGTTGGTCATGCATTTGTTCTACTTTCACCGACAGGCACCTGACATCTGCAGCCTCGCTGGTGGGGCTTGGTGACTGCATTTTGTGTAGCAAATCTGTGTGGTGTTCGCCTAGTATGATGCTATCCGTACTTTTGTTTAAGTCCTGCCCATTTCTTCATTTGGTGAAGTGGGGCTGGGCAAATGTTTAAGGGTATTCTTGCTCACTATCCCTGGCCTCCCTATTGGTAATTTGAAGATCCGGGATGGAAGCCCTATCCTCACGCTGGGAGAGTGTACTAATAGGGAATTGTGCATTGCATTGGCGACGCGGACTTGGTAGTTGTTGGTGTTCACCAGTGAGGAATGTGTTGGAACCAGAGCGTGAGCTGTGAGCTGTGAGCTGTGAGATGTTTGATGTGATATGTTGGAAGCACTATCACACTCTTCTTCCTCATCTTGCTGTCGTGCTGTATTACATTGTGCTGGTGTGAGCATCAGGGTAAATTGTGCATCTATTTGACCTGGTAGACCTGGCATTACAGCTTCTATTTATGGGCTCTGGGCAGTAAGAGATGTCAGAGTTTGGACTTGGTCCAGCAAACTGTTATGTTGTGGATGAAAGGGGTCTTCTGAAAAGAGGTCAGAGTGACCCACAACTGCTTTGTCATTTGATGATGGCTCTATGTCTGAATTGATAATAAGTTTGGGGTAGATGCCACTTATATGATATGCAGGGGGAGGGGCGGTGGGCATCAGTGTCGGCTCAGAATTTCTTTTCAAGATGTGACACAGTGCTAAGGTGTCTTTATGTTTTTGAAGCTTGCAGCTGGAGTATTTAGCTTCTAATGTTGTGGCATGATCTAGTGTGGCACGATCAAAGGTACCTTCAGGGGGCCAGGGGTGTGTCAAGTTCTTTGTGTGGTTGTGCAGTTCCCTACAGTGTTTAATGATGCCCTGCTCTTGGCCTGTGAAGTTTTTTAATACGAGCTGCAGTGGGGTGGCCATACTTATTTTTGTATTTAAACAGATGACCTGGGATGTAGCTGGCAAATGTGGTTGGGAACTATTGTCAGTCTGACTTGTTCATGTGTTACATCAATTCCCAGGACTTGAAACACGGTCAAGAGGACAGCACTAGTTAAGGGTGTGACTGGAGTGAAGGAGGAAGAGTGAACCTCATAGATACCAATAATGTGTCCGTTAATAATGTATACAACAATCCGTGGTGCCCCAGAGTTCACTGATGCTGCACTCATTCCCTGGTAATGTTCTGCGGAAGGAAATTTGCCTCTGAAGCAGGCACGTGCTCTTCCGCTAGCTGCGGGTCTCTTAAGAGTGCTCACAGCTGTGGTGAATGGGTATCCTGAGCTTGCTCTATTGTACTGTTGGAGTTAGATTTGGATGATGTTGGCGTGACTGGGAGGGTGAGGTCGGGACTGTTGGTGTCCTCTATGGGTTCCACTGAATAGGTGGATCCTGAGGAGGAGTCCCAACAATCACTAATTATTACTGGGGAAACTGGTCAGTATACGAATGGGGTATAGCGTGAGTCATTCGCTGTGGAAGAATTCTGTGAATAGTGTGGCCAGACAAGATCTAGATGTGTAGTATCTGGAAGCGGTGTAGGTGTGGGATGTGTATGAGCTGTGCCTGGTAATTCTATCAGGGTCAGTGCAGATATCCTTACTTCTTACGTTGGTGTAAACTGAACTCCCAATATGTACCACGCTATTGAAACAAGATCGCTCTGATATTCAGTTAGTGGACGGATTGTGTCTGTGGCAGTATTATAAACTGCAACTGCTCTGTTGCGTAGTATGTGCAAAAGTAGTTCACTAATTTATTGTGCGTTATTATTCAATACATGCACAAATCCTGTCGTACGTTGTGGGAATAGACATGTATTTTAAAGTAGCTGACAATGCGCAATTACATAATGACCTTAACAAGACATGAGCGGGAGGGGGACGGGGGATGGCAGGGTGTGCTTATGCAACAATAATATTCACGGGGGCTCAAAGACTAACAATATGCATATAGCAAATTCATTTATACAACTAGTTATTTATCTTGCTAAACAATTGTGACCCGATGCACCAGGCACCAGTGTTTTAGAAGGAACTACAATATAAATAGAAGATATGAACACAAAAATAATCACAAACTGGTTATGTAAATATGAAACAAGTTATACATGAGTTTAATATACTTCCTTTGAATTACCCGACAGGCAAAATTGCACGCTTTAGCCTGAATGGAGACAGAAAGAACGTGTTTTTGTTCAATGTTAAAAAATGTTACAATAAATAAGAGTTATTATTTTTCTTTCACCCGGGGGGAACAGGAAAACCACTACAAGAAGATACTGTGAGAGAGGCATACTTCTCTTTCCTGTAGCTAAGCAGACAAAAATAACCTTGCTCGAATGCTATTTTTTCACAAAGCTTATTTATTCTAACTGTCCTGTCAGTACTAAAATTTGGATCACTCGCTAAAAGCTTGAGATGTCTGATTTCTGTAACCACGGAACCTCCCTTGCCACCCGCAAGACGTAAACTGACAATTAGTTTGGGGTTCTGGCTCTTCCAGAACCCGCAAGAGCTGGAGAACGCAAGGCGCTGTTCTTCCTTACCTATCTGCACTAGCTAGATAGGTGCCCTATCTTAATTTTAGACAGGCAATATATCTATAGAGAAGAAAAATGATCATGCATGAAACTGTGAAACCCACAATTTTCTAACTGCCAAAAAATTAATAACAGTAACTCCTGGCTCAGTGCCTGTTTACACGTTTCTAAAGAAGGAGGGTTGTTTTAATGTGGCAAGACACCAGTTTAATGAAAGGAACTGTTCTTTGGCTAGGGATGCACTTACAGATTCTCACCAGAAATTACAGGCAAAACTGCGCAGAGGGAGAAGGCAAAGATAATAAGAGAGAAATAGACTCTTTTTCGGTGACTTACCCATGCTTGCTGTGTCTGCTCAGTCAGGAAGAGGCACCAGAGGGCAATCTCCGTCCTTGGTCACAGGGAACAGGTGCCGTTTCTTTGCCGGCTGGGGCTTTGCATGTCCCTTCGTGGTTGCCAGATGTTAAAGGGTGGTTTTAACACCAGCTTAATCTGGGCAGGGGTTTTCTATCAAAAATAAGAAAATACACATGTGAGAGGCAGGCACTGAATCAGGATTGTTTCCAATTTATTTGAAGACACAACTCCAAACAATAATATCAAGAGACACTTAATTTTAAAACTACTTGGTCTAAGCAAAGACCAGGTGTTAAAGACACATTGTAAAATGGTGAGCAAAACCATGCAATTGCAAAGAGGGTTAAAATCATAATAATGCAAAGTTAGAAATACGTTTCAAAATACAATAAATAATGTGCAACCTTAAACAAGAATTCTAAAAATGAGAACAACGGTTAACCGGGAATCACACAGCATGTGACTCAAGTAGTTTCACAGTGCAAGGTGGTCCGTCGAGTGGACTGTCGACAGCTCTTTTATACCAATTAATGAGGAACTGTTTGATCACAAGTCCAGCTTATGATGTGCATCACTTCACAAAATGTTTATAAGAAAGCGGAAGATTACAAAAGGTTATAGGTAATTTTCTCACGCCATGTTGCTTGTCTTTAGTTACTTGAAGCTAGCAAAAATACAATAATATTGAAGAAATTAAAAGATTGCACCTGGCCCCCACCACTTTGTACCCCATGTGTTCCTCTTAGTTTGAGATGTTCCCTGTTTTTGTGGTCAGTGTTCGTGAGAAGAGAACGGCACTCCAGGGACAACGAAGGAGTGGGGGCTTGGTGAGTTTGGTGAGTTTGTTTACCAAGAAGAGAGAGCTGGAGCTGGTGTCCTTTGCAGAGGAGATGTGTGGTGATTTTATCAGAGAGGCATAGGGCCGACTGTGTTTTAGAAAATAATTGAAAACAGTATGGTCAATTTAACAGATTCCTACTTGCTGGCTGATGGGGCCATATGAGGGTCACATGCTTCAGGTGTGGGGCAGAATTGGCCCAAGGTATTTATATGATTAAGCGGGACCCTGCCTCAGACTTGTGTTGCAAATGGAGCATATTGCAATTTTATCCTACTGCTTGCTAATCATAGGAGGAAAAACGTGTTTAGTGTGCCCCTGGTGCTACTGCCAATGCCTGAAGAACTGGAGGTAGGTGGGTGTCTCTCGTGGCAGGTCTTGGACTCAGCTGGGGTCCAATCCATGTCCAGATCATCAAAAGGGGGCTTGGAGAAGATGGCGGAGTACCCTTTCTTTTTCTTGCTGTAGATTGGGAAGCCAATGGTTTAAGAAGATGTACATCTTTCTCAGCAGGAAGTTCAACCTCCTGTCCTGCTCCTACTTTAGGAAGATCTATAGCTGGTTGTTGCTCCTGTTGTCGACTTTGCTCAGTTTCCTGTGATGATTTGGTACTACTTTGCGGCTGAGACATATCCAAATCAGACTCACTGCTCATCGCCGTGATTGCTGTGGCTGCCTCGCTGAAAGACATGGCCTTGGGCCTAGGTTGGAGTGGTGCTGTTGATTCGGGAGTGCTGCTCCCTAGTTGCTGCCTGGAGGTTGGTATGGCAGGCACACATTTCCTGAAAAAGGTGGAGGGTGGCACGCCAGTGATGGCAATCTGTTTCTTCTTCTCCTCTTCACTGGCCACTTGCTTTTCAGCAACTTTATTTGGGGCCATCTTCAAACTCTGTCAGTTGGAACTTAGTTACACAAGCGGAAGAGAGGAGGACTCATGTGTTGTGGTCACGTCACTCTTCTCTTGCTTTCTGTCTGGCAGCGCTGCGGGTGATGTCTCTTGCGCACCTGAAAGCAAACAAGCAAGAAAAACATTTTTTGAAACGTGGCATCTATTTTCACAGTTTCAATTATTCCTAGTACAGGCAATATAATTTAGTGAGGTTATCCCACATAATTAACAACAATAGTATATCGTTTCCAAACCACACCACCATAAATCAATATTTCCATCAGGAAAACAACATACAGATGTAACTGTTTGCTTTATGTGCATCTAAGGCAGGGGTCTTCAAACTCTTTGATGCAGATACCCCCCATCAAATTGTTTTAGGTGTAAGGACCCCCTCCCGACAAACATTTCTAGAACTTGGTAGTCCTTATTATTGACCACCATAAATGTTCTCCAGAGAAATGGTCAGTCTATGGTTGCACCTCATTAGTACCATGTTAACACCCAAATATAGCAATAAGCAAAAAAAAGGTGACCAGTGCAGATTTACAACGGGCCTTCTACAGAGCAGTTACACCTGTTTCTGCTTTTTAGTAACTTGTAAACCTTTTGAGTAAACACATTTTTTTTGTTAAAATCAGCAGATTATGCGGCAGATGATGGATTATGTGGCAAATGCACCAAATCTCTAATTATGCTAAAATTGCTATTGCCGCACAATCTCATAAATTCAGTGGCCCTTGTTATAATAGCTGTAATGTATGGGCTGCAACTTTATTGCACGGCATTAGAGGAAAACCATACTATATTTCAAGGGAAGCTGACAGTTGCATGTAACTGGAGGTAGCTAAACATGATGCATCATAATTAAAATATACGTACGTTTTTTAGGTCTTTCACCATCAGGTATCTACATATAAAATAACAGGCAGCTTCAATGCATAATAAATACATTTTTAAAAGTTGTTACTCAGTGGGAAATGCACTATATTAAATTATGAAGGGCCATATGTAGGAAGCCAAATACCGGTCGGTAACGGCTGATTTTCGGTAAATATCCCGTTACCGACCGGTAGTTAGGCTTTTGCTATGTAGGGGGCATACTTCAGGATTCGGTAAGTTACCGAATCGGTAATTTTACGGATTCGGTAAATACCGAATCCTGAAATGATATGTAGGTAACACTCAAATGAGTAATGTCTAGGAAAAAGAATTTGGTATTTAGCACCAAATATAGGTTGGTGCTAAATACCGAATACATTGCAAAAAGCAATATTTTGCTGAAATTAGAGTGCCATGTGGCAGACATACATGCCCTTAGGGCATGTATGTCCGCCACATGTGCACACCTGCAGGAATCAGGGGTGCAACAGGGTGTCAATGTGACACCCAGCCACCCTTGAATGTGCTCCCCCCATTACCGAATCGGTATTTACCGATTCGGTAATGGTAACTGCCTAACCATTGATTCCTATGGGCCTCCTGGCCCATAGGAATCAATGGGAAGGTATGCATCATTACCGAATCGGTAAATACCGATTCTAAATTACCGACCCTTTCCGAATCGGTAAATATTACCGATTGATTATCTACATCACATTTACCGATTCATAAATACCGAATCGGTAAAATTCGGTATTTATGAGTCGGTAAATGTGACCCTACCTACATATGGCCCTTAATCTCTGGAAGAGGTGTGGCGCCACGGCCAGGGCGACTGACTCCGGAATCTGGGGATCACGGTTCGATCGCCGGCGGCAGTTTATCCCAGCACCATGTGACTCTGGGCAATAGCTTGCTTAATCTTCCCGACAGTCCCCAGCACCTAGAGACCCTCACGGGTGATTGTTTGCGCTTTACAAATGTGGATTATTATTTTTATTATTTGTTAATGCACTGCAAAGGCATGTGTAAAACCAGAGAGCCACAGAATTAAATCGTGGTTGGTGCAGTGGAGATCAGTGACTTGGGTATTTTTAGTGCTATGAGGTCACAGCCTATGACCGAAAGCGCTGAATATGTAATTCTTTATTTTATACTTGCATTACAAACAGTATAAGATAGACACAACAAAATGCACAAAAATGTTTTACGATAAAATGGTGCTTCCAAAATATACGGGCTGCATCCAAAATGTAGGGGCTTATTTATAAGCCCCTTGTGCTGCTGGTGCATCATTTTTTATGAGGCTCTGGCTAGGCAGAGAGCAGACCAATATCTAGGAGGCCTCCTAGATACGGTGTAAGGCAACGCAGCGCAAGTCGGTGCATTGCCTTATACTGCATCAGGGGGACGTTCCATGGGTGTTGGGGTGGGTTTTCCCATGGGTTTTGACACATTCCCAAATTTACAAGGATCTGTAAACATGAGGATGTGTAAAATCTCTACGCTGCCCCAGGGGATGCATAACAAGGAGAAATATCTTTATTTCTCCTCAATTGTTTCCTCTTGCTATGTGTAGCACACATAGAAAGAGGATAAGGCCTATATGAGTTGTTTTTTGCGCAGGAAGGTGTGCTTTCTTGCACAAAAACAATCCTGACAACAATGCAGACACCCTTGCACCATGGTGGAAGGGTGTCTGTGTTGGCGCTAGGCACCAAATTGTGCGCCTCAGAAAAGACAGTGGTGAACCAACCATATCTTATAAATACAGTCCATCCCTTCCCTTTTGAATTGACATAGGTGAACAAAGCAAAAAAACTTGCGGAGCTGCCCAACACCATTTCATTGTAAATGAGACCCACAGATTTTAGTTATATCCAGACCCTATGTAATGCAATGTTTTTACATAACTGTCCCCTCAACACATTCTCAGGGATAGTAAGCGTAATGTAAATACAATGACAATTAAAAGCAAGCACTTGACAGCTCAGTAAACTCTGTGCACTACCACTCAAAAAGCTTCAAGTTATTTGATCAATTAACTGCAATAGCACTCTCCTGTCCTGAGAAATCAAAGCCAGCTAAACACACCTTTCTGCCAGTGTGCTGCTGGCCTGAAAGAAATGCAAATGTGGACAATGAATTAATCTGCAAATCCTTTACATTTGCAGATTAACTCCATGTGCACATTTGCATATATTCCAGGCCAGCAACACACTGGTAGAAAGGTGTGCTTAGCTGTCTGTCTGGCTTTGATTTACCAGCACAGGAGAGTCCCTGAATAACCCTCCAGGGAAAGCATGGTAACTACCGGAATAAGCTGTCTGGGACGTTTTCTTTTAGCAAATGAAGAGCGCGACCCCCTTCCCATGCCTCCACAGCCCCCCTGGGGGTCACGCCCCACAGTTCGGAGACACCTGTGACAGGCAGGGTGTGCAGGGGAAAATGGTTTAAACCCTAAAAAAACTTAAGGCTGGTTTGCGCTTATGGCAGGTAGGGGGTGCAGGGGAAAATGGAAGTGCCAGCTTTGTCCTGTGCTCTAGCCACTGTTTGGAGGAATTTCAAATTCTACTGCCCAAACCCAAGTATGTTCTCGCAGTCACTCCACCTCCTTTTGCAGCACTTTCACTTTGCCTTACTACAACGCTACCCAGGAGTCCTGTTTTAAAATGGTAGACCCAAGCTGCCACCATGCAGTCCTGGCTTCAGCTCCCTAGCTACTCCCCAATATAAATGAGCACATCTGACAACTGCCATTTGACAGGTTCAAAACAGTTTCTCTCCTTTATTGTGACTGAAGCCTTGCTGTAGGGAACTGTAGGGAAGGTCCTGGGAATGAATAGGAGAAACCCTCCCTCACATCTCCAAGTCAAAAGAGGTAGAGTTAAAGGTGCACTATGTTCTGTCAAATTCAATCCCAGAGAGTTAATGCCTGCTAAATGGTCAGCAGTAAAAGCTCTTTAATATTCCTGAGTTCAGAGGCAGACTATTGTCTTCTAAGGCAGAGTTGTTATCTCTCCCAGTCAAGGCTATATGTGCCAGCTCTGGAGATGTGACAAAGGGCACGCCTCATTTCAAGTCACTATTGGCTCAGACAGCCTTAAATAATTTTTTTTTAATTGTTTTTAAAGTTAATTTCATCACAAATCCGAGTTCAACATTAGTTTTGAAAATCAGTTAGTAAGTAGGCTAACAAGGCACATTTAGGGGTGACTGAACAATGAATAAAACTAAGCATTCCATACATAACAATGGTACTTTTCCATGCCATTTCTCACTGAACTCAATTTAAACTGCAGACCAGGTTGAGCACATTGATGCTCATGGTAAACATATTTTTGTCACATATTTGGGTGGTGTAAATACACTGTGCAGCCCACATATGACATTTAACTTTCCATACCATAGGTACATTATAAGCACCATTTACAATGGAGTTTCAGGAAAGTTAAGTATGCCAAGCAGGGTGACACCAATATCACAACTACCATTATAATACCAGAGCACATGCACTGAGGCCTTGGTTATCAGCATCACCATGCTATACCAGAAAATATAGTGCCCAGAAAAAGGTGAGAATTATTTTTATACACCTATGTTTATCATACACTTGCCAAAGGAATGGCAAACTTTCTAACAGATCACACACACTATCTTTTTTGCTGCACAGAGATGTAAAAAGGACTGCCGGAGAAAGCATTGATCAAGGGATGGCCTGAGGCATACTTTCTTGCACCCAGTGTTCCCCTTAAGATATGCACCTGTGCACCCGCCCAACCTCTCTCTACTTGCTGTGCAGTATGATGCTCTGAGAGAGCACGTAAAGATAAATCATAAGTTGTCTTCATTTTTCCTGGTTTTAAGGAAACAGGTTTCTTTTTCATGATTTATTAGCATCCGGTGTACCACACTTTGAGAAGGGCTCACACTTTGTTAGGTGTGGTATATGGTGTTCGGAAAAAATATAGAGAAAAGAAAATGGAGATGCAGAAATAATGAGTCCTAAATATCGTGATGCACAAATGCGGTGTGCAAAAATATTGTTGACAGGAATATGGATTTTCTAAAGTAAGTAATATCAATGTTAAAAAATATCTATGTTGTTAATATTGATTACAAAACTATCTATGGGCCAAATTACGAGTCTGGCCATCTTGGACCAACAGACTCGCTTGTGCAGCGGTGACAGTCCTGCAGCCGCAATATTACAAGGCAGCTCTTCAGACCACCACAGCTGTATCGGCTGCGCCAACGAACCATCGTTCCCTGGTGGTGGCATAGCAGAGAGAGGGATACAATATGCAAGGCGGAACCGCTGTCGTCTGCTGAGCATATTACGAGGTTCCCCACCACCAGCCTTTTTATAGAAGTGGGGAAACAAAGCGGCCCTACTGGGCCCCCATGCTCCAGCTACCATGGGGATGCATTCAGGGAGGCACAACATATGCCTCCCTGTTTGCATGCACCCCAAGTTCCAGCACCACATGCCATGCGGGAACTGCTTTTACGTTCCCATTGTAGTGCCCGATTTCAGGGTACCTCCTCGGGAACTGCAAAAGAAAAGCCCGCCAGACACAAGTTGAACTCATAATCTGGCGGGCGAACCATTCACAGTTTTGGCGGTGCTGTGCCGGCACAAAGCTTCGCCAAAATTGTAATCAGGCCCTATTTTGTTAATATCGATGTTAAAAATATCTATGTTGTTAATATCATTTACAAAAATATCATTATTATTACTATTTCATTTTAATTTGAATTCTTATTATACATTTTAGTATATATTTTAAGTTGTATATGTTATAAATTGTTTGTATAATTATTGTTAATTTTTTTTATATAGTTTGTAAATTTATAGTTGTCTTTAAATTTAATGTAATAGTTTATTGTCATTTATGGTGCAATAGCGGGTCATGGGGTTTACAGGTCTACAGGGTGGGTATTACAACAAACAAATGATGGACGGAATGCTGACAATGCAGACATTCTCCCCCAGTCAAGAGATCTGGGTTAAATCCATCGTTCTTTTGCCCACTACGCCACCCCAGTTCAGACATGGCCATATGCAAATCAGTCTTGACCCTGTGCCTCATGGGAACAGTCCAGCCCGAACTGCCAAGCCATGTCTTCACTGGACCGGAATCAAGCATCCTAGGACCGGTTTCTGGCTATCAGCCGTCATCAGCCAGGATAGCTTGACTCCAGTGGCGTAGTGAGCACGGGTCCCACGTCTGGGAATACCCATCCCACTTAGGGCGAAAAGCGTTACAACAAACAAATGATGGACGGAATGCTGACAATGCAGACATTCTCCCCCAGTCAAGAGATCTGGGTTAAATCCATCGTTCTTTTGCCCACTACGCCACCCCAGTTCAGACATGGCCATATGCAAATCAGTCTTGACCCTGTGCCTCATGGGAACAGTCCAGCCCGAACTGCCAAGCCATGTCTTCACTGGACCGGAATCAAGCATCCTAGGACCGGTTTCTGGCTATCAGCCGTCATCAGCCAGGATAGCTTGACTCCAGTAGCGTAGTGAGCACGGGTCCCACGTCTGGGAATACCCATCCCACTTAGGGCGAAAAGCGTTACAACAAACAAATGATGGACGGAATGCTGACAATGCAGACATTCTCCCCCAGTCAAGAGATCTGGGTTAAATCCATCGTTCTTTTGCCCACTACGCCACCCCAGTTCAGACATGGCCATATGCAAATCAGTCTTGACCCTGTGCCTCATGGGAACAGTCCAGCCCGAACTGCCAAGCCATGTCTTCACTGGACCGGAATCAAGCATCCTAGGACCGGTTACTGGCTATCAGCCGTCATCAGCCAGGATAGCTTGACTCCAGTGGCGTGGTGAGCACGGGTCCCACATCTGGGAATACCCATCCCACTTAGGGCGAAAAGCGTTACAACAAACAAATGATGGACGGAATGCTGACAATGCAGACATTCTCCCCCAGTCAAGAGATCTGGGTTAAATCCATCGTTCTTTTGCCCACTACGCCACCCCAGTTCAGACATGGCCATATGCAAATCAGTCTTGACCCTGTGCCTCATGGGAACAGTCCAGCCCGAACTGCCAAGCCATGTCTTCACTGGACCGGAATCAAGCATCCTAGGACCGGTTTCTGGCTATCAGCCGTCATCAGCCAGGATAGCTTGACTCCAGTGGCGTAGTGAGCACGGGTCCCACGTCTGGGAATACCCATCCCACTTAGGGCGAAAAGCGTTACAACAAACAAATGATGGACGGAATGCTGACAATGCAGACATTCTCCCCCAGTCAAGAGATCTGGGTTAAATCCATCGTTCTTTTGCCCACTACGCCACCCCAGTTCAGACATGGCCATATGCAAATCAGTCTTGACCCTGTGCCTCATGGGAACAGTCCAGCCCGAACTGCCAAGCCATGTCTTCACTGGACCGGAATCAAGCATCCTAGGACCGGTTTCTGGCTATCAGCCGTCATCAGCCAGGATAGCTTGACTCCAGTGGCGTGGTGAGCACGGGTCCCACGTCTGGGAATACCCATCCCACTTAGGGCGAAAAGCGTTACAACAAACAAATGATGGACGGAATGCTGACAATGCAGACATTCTCCCCCAGTCAAGATATCTGGGTTAAATCCATCGTTCTTTTGCCCACTACGCCACCCCAGTTCAGACATGGCCATATGCAAATCAGTCTTGACCCTGTGCCTCATGGGAACAGTCCAGCCCGAACTGCCAAGCCATGTCTTCACTGGACCGGAATCAAGCATCCTAGGACCGGTTTCTGGCTATCAGCCGTCATCAGCCAGGATAGCTTGACTCCAGTGGCGTAGTGAGCACGGGTCCCACGTCTGGGAATACCCATCCCACTTAGGGCGAAAAGCGTTACAACAAACAAATGATGGACGGAATGCTGACAATTCAGACATTCTCCCCCAGTCAAGAGATCTGGGTTAAATCCATCGTTCTTTTGCCCACTACGCCACCCCAGTTCAGACATGGCCATATGCAAATCAGTCTTGACCCTGTGCCTCATGGGAACAGTCCAGCCCGAACTGCCAAGCCATGTCTTCACTGGACCGGAATCAAGCATCCTAGGACCGGTTTCTGGCTATCAGCCGTCATCAGCCAGGATAGCTTGACTCCAGTGGCGTAGTGAGCACGGGTCCCACGTCTGGGAATACCCATCCCACTTAGGGCGAAAAGCGTTACAACAAACAAATGATGGACGGAATGCTGACAATGCAGACATTCTCCCCCAGTCAAGAGATCTGGGTTAAATCCATCGTTCTTTTGCCCACTACGCCACCCCAGTTCAGACATGGCCATATGCAAATCAGTCTTGACCCTGTGCCTCATGGGAACAGTCCAGCCCGAACTGCCAAGCCATGTCTTCACTGGACCGGAATCAAGCATCCTAGGACCGGTTTCTGGCTATCAGCCGTCATCAGCCAGGATAGCTTGACTCCAGTGGCGTAGTGAGCACGGGTCCCACGTCTGGGAATACCCATCCCACTTAGGGCGAAAAGCGTTACAACAAACAAATGATGGACGGAATGCTGACAATGCAGACATTCTCCCCCAGTCAAGAGATCTGGGTTAAATCCATCGTTCTTTTGCCCACTACGCCACCCCAGTTCAGACATGGCCATATGCAAATCAGTCTTGACCCTGTGCCTCATGGGAACAGTCCAGCCTGAACTGCCAAGCCATGTCTTCACTGGACCGGAATCAAGCATCCTAGGACCGGTTTCTGGCTATCAGCCGTCATCAGCCAGGATAGCTTGACTCCAGTGGCGTAGTGAGCACGGGTCCCACGTCTGGGAATACCCATCCCACTTAGGGCGAAAAGCGTTACAACAAACAAATGATGGACGGAATGCTGACAATGCAGACATTCTCCCCCAGTCAAGAGATCTGGGTTAAATCCATCGTTCTTTTGCCCACTACGCCACCCCAGTTCAGACATGGCCATATGCAAATCAGTCTTGACCCTGTGCCTCATGGGAACAGTCCAGCCCGAACTGCCAAGCCATGTCTTCACTGGACCGGAATCAAGCATCCTAGGACCGGTTTCTGGCTATCAGCCGTCATCAGCCAGGATAGCTTGACTCCAGTGGCGTAGTGAGCACGGGTCCCACGTCTGGGAATACCCATCCCACTTAGGGCGAAAAGCGTTACAACAAACAAATGATGGACGGAATGCTGACAATGCAGACATTCTCCCCCAGTCAAGAGATCTGGGTTAAATCCATCGTTCTTTTGCCCACTACGCCACCCCAGTTCAGACATGGCCATATGCAAATCAGTCTTGACCCTGTGCCTCATGGGAACAGTCCAGCCCGAACTGCCAAGCCATGTCTTCACTGGACCGGAATCAAGCATCCTAGGACCGGTTTCTGGCTATCAGCCGTCATCAGCCAGGATAGCTTGACTCCAGTGGCGTAGTGAGCACGGGTCCCACGTCTGGGAATACCCATCCCACTTAGGGCGAAAAGCGTTACAACAAACAAATGATGGACGGAATGCTGACAATGCAGACATTCTCCCCCAGTCAAGAGATCTGGGTTAAATCCATCGTTCTTTTGCCCACTACGCCACCCCAGTTCAGACATGGCCATATGCAAATCAGTCTTGACCCTGTGCCTCATGGGAACAGTCCAGCCCGAACTGCCAAGCCATGTCTTCACTGGACCGGAATCAAGCATCCTAGGACCGGTTTCTGGCTATCAGCCGTCATCAGCCAGGATAGCTTGACTCCAGTGGCGTAGTGAGCACGGGTCCCACGTCTGGGAATACCCATCCCACTTAGGGCGAAAAGCGTTACAACAAACAAATGATGGACGGAATGCTACAGGGTGGGTATTAAATTAATTATAATTAATTAATAATTTAAAAAGTTTTATTACTAATTAACTGATAATTCATTACGTAAATTGTATCTTTTTTTAGGTTAAGTTTTAGGTGTGGGCTGTGGGGTTTGTAGGGGTAAAGGGTGGGAAGTAATTTAATTATAATTAATTGATAATGAATTTGTAAATATGAATTATTTAATTGGTAATTAATTATGTACATTGTGCAATTAATTTAATTTTTAATTTATATTATTGGTGTGGGTTGTAGTTTTTGGAAGGATATAGGGTGGGAAGGTAATTAATTATAATAATCAATGCTTATTATCAATAATTATTTCATTGATAGTTAATTATGTAAATTGTGTAATAAATATATTTATTAAGATATTTTTCAAGTGTGGTTTGTTGGGTTTGTAGGGGTAGAAGCAGAGGGATGTTAATTAAATATAATTAATATATTATCAGTTAATTATTATTAATTGTTTAATTTATATTTTTTAAGTAGTATATTAGGTGTGGGTTGTTGTTTTTGTAGGGAAAAAGGGTGGGAAGTTCCTTTAAAAATAATGTATTTATTATTAGTTAATTATTATGTGTTTAATTGATAATGTATTATGTATTATGTGCAACTATTATTATATTAACAATATGCTTAGGTGTGTGTTGTTTAGTTTGCAGAGGTATAGGGTAAGAAGTTAAGTAATAATAAATGTAAAAATAGTTATTCATTCATTAAAATCGTGCTATTTATTATGTTACGTGCTAATTGTGTTATGTTTTTTAACTGTAAATAACATTATATTTGTTGGTTGTTATGATTGGGAGAATATAGGGGCCGATTACAATGACGGACAGGCGGGCCGCCGACCGCTATTGCGATCTGAAATCCGGATAATCCAATTGGAATATGACCTCCATGGTGGTGGTCGGAAAGTGCTTATTTTTCACTGCAGCTTGTGCTGTGGCTCTGGAAAAGGGCTGCAGCGGACAAAAGCCATTTGTGCACATCCATGCACTGTGTGCAGGCACTATGTGGTGTCTGGCACACAGTGCATGGATTTTCGTGGAGGCATGTGCCCCCAGGGCCACTTTACAGTGGCCCATGGGGGACAGGGGACACTTCTTGGGGCCCACAAAGTCTGTATTCATCTGCTTTTTCATGGTGGTTGGACCACAATGAGAAGGCAGTTGGAAAGGGACATCGTGATCCTGACGGTGGTGCCTGCCTCACCGCCGCCTCCATTCAGGATCACGATTCTGACCACCACCTCGACAGGATCAGTAGATCCTGTCGGAGACTGTGGTCTTTCCCCCTAATCTCTGTAGTCCCACGGCATGCATCCAAATGCTGCAAATCGGACCGAATAGCCCGCCCAACATTGTAATTGGACCCATAGTGTGATAATTTAATTATAATAATATTATTTGCTTTAATTTTTAATATTTATTAAACATTGTAATGAATATGTAATTTGTTTTCATTCGTTTTAATTAAAACATACGTGTTATATTTAAATACGTATATTTCTTGTTATTTAATATAGTTGTTAAAATATTTTATTTGTGTGAAGTGAACCTCTCTCTCTACTGTTGCACAGAATGGAATGGGAATAGTAATTTTTTGCCCCTCCGAAATCCAACACTTTACTTACTCTTGCACTGACTGGAGTGGGAATAGTAATTGTTACCCATCCTGAGTCCAACACTTTTTCTACTATTGCACTGACTGGAGTGGGAATAGTACATTTTACTTCTTCTGAGTCCAATGCTTTCCCTCCTGTTGCACAGACTGGATTGGGATTAGTAATTTTTACCTCCCCAGAGTCTAATGCTTTCCATACTGTTAAACAGACTGGAGTGGGAATAGTATTTTTTTCACCCCTCCTGAGTCCAACCCTTTCCCTACTTCTACACAAACTGGAGTGGGAATATAAAGATTACCAGTGGCGGCTCCTCGAGGGAGTGCTGCGGGGCGGTGAGGCAGGGGGCAGCGTGGGGGGTAGTAAACTCCAACATACGGCCGAACGGAGTTAAGTAAATAAATAAATCAATAAAACCAATTACATTATGCGCGCTTCATCACCATTTGGCGTTGCAGCACGCGAAGTGTAATTCGTTTTATTTATTTATTTATTTACTTAACTCCGTTCGGCCATTGCCAGAGTTTACTACCCCCCACCCAGCCCCTCCCCACCTCACCGCCCCGCAGCACTCCCTCGAAGAGCCGCCACTGAAGTTTACCCCTCCGCAATCCAACGCTTTCCCTACTGTTGCACCGACTGGAGTGGGAATAGTAATTTGTACCCCTCCTGCGACCAACGCTTTCCCTACAATTGCAGACTGGATATGGAATAGTAATTTTTACCCCTCCTGAGTCGAATGTGTTCCCTACTGGAGTGGGAATACTCATCTGTATTTCTCCTGAATCAAATGCTTTCTCAATTGTTGCACCAACTAAAATGGGAATAGTAAATTTTACCCCTCCTGAGTCAAACGCTTTCCCTACTGTTGCACAGACTGGAGTGGGAATAGTAAATTTGACCCTTCCTGAGTCCACCACTTTCCCAACTGTTGAACAGACTGAAGTGGGAATAGTATATGTATTATTAATACAATTTTATAGTTTTGTTTATATTGTTTAAATGTATATTATTATGTGTTCCTGTGTATTTAAAATTATAGTATTTTTAATTAGAAATGTTTGTAATATGTAATATATTTTTACTAAAATGCAATTTTTTATATTGTTTACATTGTATGTGTAATTAAAGTCGTATTTTTTAAAACATTTTTTCCAGTTTATTTGTTACGGTTTTTAATTTACTGTGTATAAGTGTATATGTTTATATATATTTTGCACACATTTCTCTCTATATGCGGGTTTGGTATTCCATTAATCCACCATTTCATGACATTTTCGAATAATTGCATTTGTGCATTTTTAGATACTTTTAATTGCTCATTCAATGGTGATTTGTTGATATTCATCCTGCCTGAATGCACATAGGATATATCATCCATATTGCTGCAACCATCCTACCAGCAAAGTTGGTCTTTACGAACATTGAAATAATTGTTTATTATCTGTATTTGTGCATAAGGTTATTGCAGATTTTGGCAAGATACACCTATAAACCCAAAGTTGTGTTATGACCGTGTCAGTCTAACAAATAGCCAATGCATGTATTACTCTGTATCATGGTAGTTGCAAGTTAATTTGACCTGGTACAGTATTTTGTCTATGTCCATTTAAATGCAGTGAATGGTGTCACATGTTCATTTGAATTCACCTATAAGTATCCACCGGCACGTAACGCGATCATGTGACCAAGGCCACTGTGTTGGCTGAAACGCGTCATGATCGACTGCCCTATATTATGAAATAAACGCTGAATTTGGCATCAAGCGAATCCAAGTTGTCCGTATCTCCTATGTGTGACGACAGCACGAAGGAGCGGTAGTTTGAGATGTTTATATATATATATATATATATATATATATATATATATATATATATATATATATATATATATATATATATATATATATATATATATATATATATATGTTTTATATATATGTGTGTGTGTTATATTACTAAAGTTTACAAAAAATTTGTACATTTTATTATAAAATCAGAATTATTATTTTAATAACAGATTTAAATTATATATGTCTAAATAAACATACACACATACATATGTAGTAATCAAGTCCACACTGGTAGGTATGATTCAAGATGATTTATTCAGGTTAGTTACAGGATCAGGTATACAGCCAGTGTAGAGCCAGAGTTAACCAGTAAAGAACCCCACCAGGAGCAGCCAGCCAAGCGCTCAGCCCATCTCCAACTGTGTGTTTCACAGATCAACATTCCACATGACATCATCACCCAGTGTTCCACTGGTGGAGAAGTAAATAGGAAGAAACACACTGTACCAAGATATAACAACATATGTATGTGTGTTATTTTTTAAACAAGTTTAACATTTATATGAATTTTTAAAATATTGAAATATATTTCATTTACATAATATTACTGTTACATGTTAGTATATTTCTTGTTTACAATTTTTAAATATTAACTTCTTAAAAATTATAGTTTTGTAATCGATATTAGTGTACAACAATATTTTTTCTCGATATTTTTGTCATTAACGTTATAAGTGTAGGAAAACTATATTTTTGTTCTCAATGTTGTTGACTTTATATTTATATATCACAAAGGGGCAGCTGAATACAGGAAAATGCTTATTTCTAACTAGGCTGTACACAGGAGGGAGGAGCTGGTTCCATCATGGCTTCTCAAAGCTGAAGCTCCGTGGAAGCCCTGCACACAGCAACCAAGCGCGGTGCTTCATCACACCAAAACCAGCAGGAAAAACTCACTCCAGACATCAAAGCATCGGAAGCGTCTGCCACTGTGGGCGCCGTACCCCCAAACTGCTTTGTTGCCGAGTAATCGGCTATAACTCACCAGGCGATCACACCTAAAAATGGCGCATGGGGCGGCGTGGATTCGCTTTAATTTGTAACAGAGTGGGGGCCGTGTAATCAGGAGCGGGCCTCCGGGAGACTGCATCGGAGGAGCGGCGAGACCTGGAGCTGCCCCCTGTGTATCCCCGGTAGGCGCCTACAGCAGAAGTGGAGCAGCTGTTACTGATGGTGCAGCCCAGAACACTCGGAGCGACGCAGATGCACAGCCCGCAAGGCAGCAACCACTAAGCCTGAGAACTACCCAACATTCCCCCGGTACCTGTGGAAGCTCCGCGACAACGTGAGATACAGCAACATCCGGTGAGCACACCGGAAGCCCGCAGGAGTCGGCTCTGGTGTTGCGAAAGTCCCGCACACCTCAGCAGATGCGCAGCCGGGCTGAATGACCAACATTGACTATGGCATTACTGATGAAGCTGCGGTGATCCCGATTGCCATTACGTGTGCCGTTGCTTGAGGATCAGTTTGACCTCCCTTTTCTTCGTAAAGGTGCAATGTTTCGCTGCTGCTATGCATAATGATCTTGGCATTCCGGTGATCATTGTTTAATGCGGCCTGACCTTAAGATGGCGACCATATAGAAAGTTCAGAGAGCGCTTCACCTTCCCCTGCGGGGCTGCGTGGTAGAATCTTACAATCTTGAGCAAGTATTTCTGATACTGTGCCTGATATTCCTAAGGTATGTGCTATTGTAAAGTCGTTCTCATCAACACTACGATTCTCATGAGTGCAGAGCCTGATCTTAAGATGGCGTCAGTGTTTTAGAACCCGGCGTACTTAATGAGTGATATGCTCATCTGTAACTGTTTCATGACTGTCACAATTCTATTGCTAACGCCATACCTGTTGATAATAAGGAGCGCTTTATTGTACTAGCTGACTTCTTCACCATGACGATCTTTTTGAAAGCAGTGCCTGTCCCTAAAATGGCGCCCATGACTCGGTTTTTAGTACATTCAATCAGGGATATGGCCCTGAAACATTGACCGGAGTCTGTTTACCCTGCACGCCGAGTAAGCTTCAACCAGCTGAAGAGAGATGGAGGTTGAGGTGGTCAGAGCCTCCCAGTAACACCGGAACTGGTGCAGCTGATTGAACTATGACGATGCCCCTTGGGTGGAATCCTTATATCTTATACTGACTGCGATGACCATGCAACATGGCCGATGCCCAGTGGAGCTGTTTAGGCAACTATAGGGGAGATTAGCTTTGGTTTCACCCCCTTGGCCATCACCTACCTAGCCGGACATTGGACATTGTTTTTTCCTCGTCTCTCCGCTGTGTCTCCTTTCCCTCCCCCACCTCCTCCCTCCGTGATCCTCTTGCTCCTCCCCTTCCAGCCCTGCCTGACTTTATCTGGGGGGGTTTTTCTACACCCTTCACTCAACCCCTCTGATCCCACCCACCTCCATGCTCCAAGTGTCTCGTATCTTATTATTTTATCCTTTGGTAACTGATGTAAATCTGTACAACTGTTCTAATGTAACGCACTTGGATACCTCCGGGTCTAGCCAGCACTATATAAAACTCTTCAAATAAATAAATATCACAATATTTTGGGTTTCGATATTTTGTCAGTGAACCGAGGTCTGCAGCTGTAGTGACACTTTGCTAAAAAAGAACTTCAGAAACAGAACTGAATGTGCTTATCTATTGCTGCAACGCTCTTTTACAAACCTTTTTTTTAAATTTAACTTTTATCTGTTCTTCTGATAAAATGGCGTGGTTAGAAATTAGATTCCAACATGCATGATCTAATATGAATAAATTACACAGAGACAAATAGGACTGTGTTTAATATTTCCAAAATAAACTTATAAAATAGTGCTGTGAGAAATGGGAGCCTCCGTTGCATTAACAGGCTCTGCTCCTGCCATGTCAGTGATGCTTTCCAGTGTACATTTCATTCATTTACTCCATCCTGCGTTCTCTAGGAGTACTTGCTTTTCCAAATGTGTTTCTGTACTTTCCTAAAGCAACATGCAGCTTTTGTATAGTGCATACTGTGCACTGAGTGCCTTTGACGTGCCACTGTGAACTCACCCTGGAGATGGATGTTTATGACTTGGCGCAATTCAGAGACCTTTTGTTAAGCCTGAATGCAGTGTAGGTTTCTCTCAGTGCCTGTCAGTGGGTCGAGGTACTCTCACTATATGATCATCCAATTCTTTACCTTTTTGTAAAGTGCACAGGGCAATGTTCACATTGTTGGCTATTGTAATTTCCATTTTATGTGAAAGACTGGGAAACTATAGAGGAAAGTGGTGTGAAAGGAAGGCTAGAAGTGAACTAGACCATTTGAAGACCACCACCCTTTCCACAGTCTCAATTTTTCAGAGGTAAAATATTTTTCTTTTATTTACACACAAAAAAGTATTGTTGTTACTCATTTATCAGATGCTACTAACAGGATTTGGCAATAGTTCTAGCTTGCTCTCGGTGTATATTGTTGTGTCATTAATCTGGATCCAATAACAGAAAGTTCAGTGGCACACAAATACTGGTCAGGCAGCAGACTGTCTGAAGCACAGGGTTTTACTTTGCATTTTTTAATCCACATCCTTCATTACAGAGGCCATCTATCTTGGAAAGGATTCTAAATAAGCTTTTTTGTAGCATCCCTTTTACAGACCTCCCCACTCCCACTCACAGTTTATGTCATCTCATTTAAAGCACTGGTGGTTATTTTCCCTTCCTGACTCTGAGTTAAACACATCTTACTAAAATCTTAAAGCCCTACCCATTTGCAGTAACTCTATGCAATGTAAATGAGTCATTCACTGCAACTGAACTTACTAATAAATAGCACTGATCTCTTGCCTAACTGGAGCTAGCAGTATAGAAGACATTTGTAAATCTATCTATTTTCTGGGACTATATTCCCCATTTGCACGTTTGCCCATTACTTAGAAGCACAGCTATTAAACCTTAAAACAAAAACGTTACAATAGCATCACAGACAAAATCAATAATAAATCATCACAGATGATTAAATATAAATGCTCTTTTAAAAATCTTTGTGTTTTTTTATTTCAATGGAAAGTTGTTTGGCCAAATTGAAAATTAGAACTACCATAACAAGACATGCATACTGTGGAAACAAATTTAATGTTAGTATTTTTTAGTAAAGCGCTACATTTCTAAATTTGGCAAACCAGATTAAGGGGTCACCTTCTCCTACCTTGCTTGCATGGCCCCTCTCCCCTGATGAAGCCTGGCTGTCACTAAAGAATGTGGATATGTTTATACAAAGGATTGTGGCTATCCTCCTAAAGACTTGCTTACTCTTTCTCCATTTCTGTCGCTCACCATGTTTTCAATGAGGAACCTTTGCATTGTATTTCAGATTTTACCTAAACTGAAGAAGTGACATTGCAGAATGAATCCAAACCAGATCGTGGCCCTTTGATGGTCTTCGAGACCCTGTGCCAGTAAATGTGTAAGATCTCAGCCCATCTCCTTCACAGTAGACCTATTAAGCATTGAAATCACATTTAAACATGTGAAATTATCTCAGGTGCATCCGATTAAGGAACACAAATTCACTTTCCATTTAACTTTTTTTCGTCCACTCTCATGGATTAGGAATGACAGCCTAACACAGGAAGCCAGTCTGAGACTTTTCTCGCTTTTCACCTTCATCTACTTGCAAATATTCCTTGGTAACAGGGCAAGAGACTGCATTATCTGCTCACTTTGATAGCATTATTCGCAGACTTGCGCAAACTAGCCCACTGAAGAGATGTGATGCGCCATCTGAGAACCTGCCGCCTTCAGTTCATTTTACAAATTAGTTCCATGAAAAACCTTCTAACTAATTTTCAAAAAAACTGTGATAGACCCAAGATATTACTTTTTGGCCCAGCTATGTAGAAAGCTCTGCATTTTGACATCTATTACTACTTTGTCACATTGTCTTAAAACATAATTCAGTTTGGTTTATATTGGATTGTTCAAGTATGCTTGTTCATTCTCATTAGATTTAAATAACCATTTGTTGGGTGGAATCATGGTATCATAAACCAAAATCCATTTTAAACCTATTGAGGTAGCTTGCCAAGCTTAGTGGGCTCTACTGAAATCTGAACTTAATATACAAACAATCCTGCCAGGTCCCACTGACCCCTTCCTCCAAACAAAGTTGATAAAATCATCACCACTGAATAGGGTTAACTTAGGAGGTGTTATTAATAGATCAACATAAATGTAAACTATTGGTAGCAAGCAATATATCAAAGACAAATGTTTCTTTACTGTATCCAGAGTGTTCAACATAACAACACAGAACTGATCTGAACGAAGGCAGTTTTCAAATTGTTCATCCTGAACTATTTCAAAATCAGCAGAGTGCTTGCTACAGTGTCTTTCTGGCTCTTGAATATGAATCTTCATCGACCTCTCCCACCCGGAGTGTACAACATACTCAAACAAGGTTCCTCACTCACTACACTTTTACATTGGGGGGCTCCTTTCCACCCTTTGAATGTCACATATCAGAGAAAAGTACTCGCTTGTATGGTGAGCTGGTGCTCAAACCCTTGGCTACAGTGCACAGAGAGCCTTCATTGCTGCACACAGAGAAAAATATTTAGAGGGAATTTAGTTGGCACCTCGCTACATGTACAAGATGATACATACAGGAGAAGTGGGTATTTCTGGATAAAATTTGCAATAGGGGACTGTAAGAAAGTGGATTATTAATTAGGGTGGATGGAAGTCCATCACAGCTAATAAAGTCATGTTAGGTCCAGTCAAATGCTTCAATAATTTAAACCTGAGCACAGCCCATTGTCAATATGGAGCAGAGCAGACAAATATATCTTAAAGAAAATGAGTACAGCATTTCGAATTACCAAAAGAGTTCAAAAGTAAAAAACGCAACACAATAAAAATTCCACAGGAGTTTAGAAAAATATAGAAAAATCTAATAAACAAAATGACACTAAATCCACTAAGAGGAATTGGAGATATACATTTTTTAAGATTCAAGGTAAAATGTAGCAAGAAAAAGTAAAGCACCAATGATAGTCTATGGTTGCGGTTGACCAGGACCTGGCTGCAATTTTTGGCCAGTCCTGCTGGAGCATGAGTTGGCTATTCCAAGCAGGTTCATCACAGTCAGGGATTTTGCCTACAAAATGGAAGTTTAAATACTCTAGTGGGGCAAGGCTCTAGGCTAATTCCAACAATGAGTTCCACAAGTCAGTATACATTCTTGTTGAGAGCCCACTGAAATGGGTTTGCAACTGAGGAGAAACTGCAAGCAAGAGAAAACTGTTTCTTCAGCCCAGCAAAGTCCTGCCTTAGCTGGATCAGCTGGAATGGTTGGCCCCAGTCTTCTGGCTCCTGGAAGTCAAAAAATCTTTCTAATTCCTACAGTTTTTCAGTGATTTACAAGAAGTCCAGTTAGACATAGCCAGCGGTCTCAGGATCTTAAGGACAGCACTTAGGTGTCAATACTTACTCCAGCAGGGCCACCAGCAGGGTCCAGTCCAGGTCCATTTTAGCCCTGGGGGGAGCTTACACAGTTTCTCTTCACAGAATTCCACGGAGTTACCAATAAACTCTGTCAAATTCCGTGGAGTTCCACGCATGGGCAGAGTAGAGCGCAGTGAGTGTGGGTTGCTCTAAAGTGACTGTTTCTGATTTTTTGTGAAAGGTTGTTGAGCTGAAACTGAGTTCTGCTATTGATTCTAACGAGCAGCGGAGAATTGTTTCTCTAACCATTCTAGCCACCATTGTGAGGCTGCACTTCTGCATTTGTGGTATGGGGCGCCTTCAATTCACCTATACTGTTACCGCCGGTGAGATCCTCTAATGCTGCTCATGTGACCTTCCTGAACCACCTTAATTTATCAGCCTGTCTTTCACACACTTAAAAGGATTTGGGTGGCACCACCACTACTTCACTATGAATTCCTTAAATGAAATCTGAAATGTCAGCAATGCAGTTGCAATCACTGTATGCATGTAAAGGAATCCGGCAGGAGAATTCCCATTTGTAACCTGCTCGGCAGCAATTATGAAGAAAGCTTTTAAGAGCATACAGTGCTCTCCCTATCACTCTACATGGCTGAACTTTCCCCACACCAAAACAACTATCAGGATTCACACTCACCGCATGCAGGGCAGAGATGGTAAGATGGTCGAGAGGTACCTTCCAGGCAGGAGTGAACTAAGGAGAGTGTAACTCACATCAATGATACTAATTGGGGCCTAGGCCTAGGCGGAGAATAGCAGTGAAGTGAAATGGGGGAGGTGTGGCACAAAGAGATGACAATAATGACAGCATGATGCACAAAGGTGCCGGATGAGTCACGACAACAGAAGGCATCACTGAAGCTGCTGAGGGGTGGAGTCCAGGCATGCTGCCAGTGAAGAAGAGTCTACTCTAACTGGTGAGCGGCGCGTGACTATAAAGTCCGCTCCAACAGCGGTTGGTGGAGTTTTTGCCAATCTCCGCACTGCTACTGGAGAACAGATTGGCAAATCTCCGTGAACTCCGCCGGTGGAGCAGAGTTTACCACTCACGCCGAGTCCATTTGCAGGGGGTCAGGGAAAAGGCCTCTTGCAGCTTGTTGTGTCCCTTCAGCCACACAGCAGATCAGCCAACTGACTATTTTTGTCTTTGGTACAAGTGATAGCAAGTCTTGCCTTTTAAGTCTCCTGTCAGGTCTCAAACAGCAGGTGCAGTCCTTCTGTTCTTCCAAGTATCCAGAAGGTGTTCTATGAAGGATGCCTTGGGGTGCCTTATTTATGGTTGACACTAACCAATGGGTTGGCATGGCTCCTGACTCTTCTCTACCATTGGAATAAGGGTTCCACGGGACAACCTTATCCACTTTTGTAGCAGTTCCTGTTTGGCCTACCGCAAACAATTCTACAGTGCACCTTGATCCCTTCTGTAAAGCCTATCTGCCCACTAATAGGTGTGGCCAGAGAAATGAGCATCCCCCCTCCTCTGTGGTTACTCAAATTATTTCTGGGGATAGCTCTCCACCCACTGGGTCTAGAGCGGGCTTGGCTGGAGAAACAAAGGTTTGCCTTCTCCTGGTCTCACCTTTCACTTATTTGTAAAAGGGCAGCCCTATTACAAATTACTTAAGTTTCCTAGTTTATCCTAACTGGTCTTTCTCCAAGGAGAAGAAAAAACCTCCCCACACTTAGGCCATTGTCTCTGATCTGGGAGCAGTTTTTATAACTTATTAAGGTCATGTATTAGCTGGACAGTTGCTGGAGAGCAAATGTAAATTAGCCCCACGGAGCTTCAGGCAGGGAAAACTAAGTTTCTAAAAGTTACTTTTCCCTATTATGTATTACAAATCCAACTTCACCTTTTTTTTGTTTTATATAGAGTGAACATGACCTGAAGGTATCAGTGCATTTTACATGAGCACCAGTTTTTCTACAGATAAACACATTCATTTTGTTAGACACAGGGAGATTAAGTTATTTGCCCAGAATTGCAGGATGTTGAGCTTACCTGCCGAGGCTCGAACCCAGTTGCCCAGCTTTGAGATCAACTGATCTGGCCGTTAGGCCACATCCTCTAAATTGGGCTTGAAATAAATACTAAAAATAGTGTTTTAATCACTTTTCTAGCTGGTTCCCAAACTTGAGATGGTAGAAATAGTATTTTAATATGCACTTTAGTTTTCCTAATAGGACAGCCAGAGCCTTCATCATTAAAAATAGCTTTTAAGGGTTAGTCACTATGTAGACATGGTAACAGCCCGAGCTGTAATCATCAAAGTGTTGTGTGCGCCACCCAAGATCACTATCAAAGGAAAGGGAGCAGCGCTGTGACCTACTTGACTACGAGCAACCCTGGGCGGAGTGCGCGTAGTGAGGCTACGTGAAGCATTAAGGAGTGGGGGCAAATCTACACCCACCCGCACACTTCACGTAGCCCCACTACGCACCGCCCGCCTCCCTCCCGCCCTCATTTTACAATTACTATAATCATTAGATACAGAAAAAATTACTTACCTGAGCTGCTGCATCCCGGGGCTCCATTTTGATGTTTCCCGGATAGCTTCTTCCTCACGAATGCGCATGCGCGGGCGCCCGTGCATGCGCATTCGTGAGGACGAAGCTATCCAGAAAACATCAGATGGAGCCCCGGGACGCGGCAGCTCAGGTAAGTAATATTTTCTTTATCTAATGATTATAGTAATTGTAAAATGAGGGCGGGAGGGAGGCGGGTGGCGGGCAACTCTGCTCCGCTGCGGGGTGTGCGTTGTCTGCCCCTGCTACGCCTACTTTGCGCAGCACTACGCAGACTCCGTGCATGGAGCGAAACAAAGCGCCCACCCTTAACTACGAGGCGTCGCCTGGCAACGGGGGCTCTCCTGCAACGCTCCACCACTGCCGATGGTGCCGCCCAGCAGGAAGTCAGTGATGGAGCAGGTAAAGCAAAATTTTGTATACCTCCTCTATTTTGCAGAAAAATACTAATTATATAACCTACTTATATTATATTTTGACTAACGGTTTGCTGTGTTATACTAAATCAACCATTTGCATACACCAATTACACGTGGGCCTTTTTGCTATTTGCATGGCCAAATAACTCTAATAACTAAATTATGTACGCCTATTAATATTAGTACATGTGGTAATAGGATATCGCATGATTTAGGTTGCTTTTGTGATGTTTGCGTTCCCGTTTTGGAACGTAAGGGTGAGTTTTATTGCTTTAAATGTCGCCAAAAGCTAGGAAAATACTAAAACATAAAGGGATTAGTGAGGATTTAACATTAGAATCTTCATTTCTTTGTATTAATTATTCTTTTGTGTTTGTTTCGCTTAAGTTGGCATTTGGGCCTACCAAAATATGGCGTCTAAAATGGAGTTCAGAAGTGGCCACCGTCTTGTGAGCGCGATGCATACTGCGCAGACTCGGATGGCTCCGTGGACCTCAAGGCGACCCCAAAGCACAGTGTTCCTGGTCAAGGATAGGAACATGGAGGACTGCCAAACTTCAGTTAGTAAAATCTGGTCTAACTGAACAATTGGGACATACAAGCAAAACTTCTACAATGTTGCATAAGGGCAACATGGACAGAGGAAGTGAACCAGCAAAATCCATGAGAACCTCACGTAATATAAAATCGGACGTTTCCAACTAGCCAATCGTCGGCCTTCTTAGCCTAAGAATGTTTCATGTTATTCCGAATTTTATTATAAAAAGGGTAGTAGAATAGAGATCATGCTGATGCTGCCTTCTTTCTCGATGACCGCAAAACCCTATCAACCCAACAGGCGATGACAGATGCTTGCACGATTTCTGGTCCTTTGGAGATCTTTGGGACTGTAACGTGCTGAGTAAAGAACTTTCGGACTTTGAGCTTTGGCCTGCTTTATTTGGACAATTTAACGGCTAAAATTTGGTTATTCAGAGCCAAATGAATTAGGAAAAATCCAGATAGCAAGAATAGGTAAATATATATGTCATGCGATTTGTGCTGATTGAACAAAATTCTAAAATTTGATTGACCAAAATGGTAATATTAATTGCAAACAATATTTAGATAAACAAATATTTGATTAACAGAAATTACAAGTTTGTGGTTTTTCAATGAAGAGAGTAGAGGAATCAGAGTCTTAAATGTGTTTTAGCTGGTTCTAAATCACCATCAACCAGTCTAACTAATTGGTCCATCGACCAAGTGGTGGAGTGCCTTGATGTTCAAGGTTAGGATCCTATAGGGGTGATGCTAATGTATATTCTGTAAATTGACCTTTCTTTCCTATAGGTAATAAGGTACTCCCCCACATGTCCAGTGCTTGATTTCATCATCCCTCCTGTGTGCAGACTCGTGAGAGAAAAACGTATGAATGTTGGTGTTATGGGCCCCACCAGTGACTGAGTGTGTGAATGAGCTAGTGTGACGTCGGGTCTGCGACGCAGGAAGGATTGTTGTAAATTTGCCCTCTTTTCCCCGATTCTAGCGCTGGATCAGGTTTTCTGGTAGCAGAGGATGGTTTTATTGCATTGGTTTGGTGAATATTGCTTATTGATTTCAGATTTTTTGAATATTGATTATTGATTGCGGATGTTTGGATGTGTATTGATTTATGTACTAACATTCTATGTGGAGTCGCGTTGCGTTATATGTTGTTTTTGAAGACTTCTGGGATGTAGGAAGTCGGATGGCCTTCTGGCAAGTGAAGTCACATGGTAAATTGTTTGTTGCCCTGTAGGTACATGGGGAAAACGTGTGACGATTAAAGTTGCATGATGCATTGTCTGGGTTTGATTTGGTAACATCGCCATGTGTTATTGTTAGGGACATTTCTGCGTGAAAGAGGTGTATGGGTAGCAAAGGCCACCTGTGAAATTTTGCTCTTAAGTAACAGGAGTCCACGTGAACTCTGATTACGCTTATCACTGGATAGATAATAGGTGTTCCATAAGCTTGAAAGAAGGGTAAAGTAGATGCTACTTTATTAACAAATGTAATAATTCTGTAGTAGGACAGAGGTAAGCGCTGCTCTTGGGAAAGTCAGGATTCTGTGTGAACGAACTACATTTTACGTATGAATGTGTGCAAATGAAATAGCATTCAACTTAATGGTGAAACTCTGGTCTTATTTCTCAGGAGCAGTGCGTCTCCAACAGGTGTCTTATTTCCAGAGAAATGGTTAGTTAATGCTTGCTAGAAGGGTAAGGTAGAGGGAATGATTCCGTAGTAGGGCAGAGGTAAGCGCTGCTCTCGGGAAAGACGGAATTCTTGTGAAAAGTTCAAGACTATCTCTTTTGTTAGCGAAACAGATAATGGTGGCGTTTTTTATGTCGTTACTAACAGATTTTCAGTAAAAAGAGAACGTAAGAAAAGTTTGCCGCTAAATTTTGTAAAGGAGGGGTCAGCAGAAGCAGGTGTAGCGAGAAAAGCTGACATCAGAAAAGACCGCGCTGGGATTGGCCAGTCAGTAAGAGATGTAAACGCTCCAGATTGGTATGTTAATGTGAGTCGCGCTAGGAGTGGAGAATTACAGGGTGACGTAGACGCTCCGGATTGGTGCGTTAGTGAGAGTCGCGCTGGGATTGGAGAATTGCAAAAGTGACATAGACGCTCCAGATTGGTGCATTAGTGTAAGTCGCGCTACGATTGGATAAGACAACAGAATAGTCGTAGGAGAAATCTAGCGATATTAAGAAAAGAAAATTATGTATTACGATCCACCAGAGAAAGAGAAAAAGTCCTGGTTCGGAAAAATCAAGAACTTATTTAAAAAGGACAAACCGATTGTGACTAGAGAGGGACAGTTGCTTCCTCCACTGAAATCACCTGCATCCTTTATGGTTGCGAAATATGGAAATTTAATTAAATCAATGAGGACATTGTTCCATGTTGGCGGTGAAACAAAAATGGCGATCACCTGCTCAACAAAAAAAGGGGGGAGAAAGAAAGAGTGTAGAGGAGGGAGGGAGGTAGAGGGGAGGTGAAATATGGATATCATACATGTATTTGGCTAGATAATCGGTCAAAGTAAACAAAAGATGATGGAGTTTTAGCATTTCCAGAACATGGCTCATTCAATTTAGCGGTATTGAGGAATTTAAGAGAAAAAATTATGAGATTAGAACCGAGACCTAGACCTACTCAGTTTGAAGCATTGACAGAATGGGAAGATGAGATGTATGACAGAGAACGACAGAGGACTGGCGGAAGGCACAAATACATTTTTATTGTAGACCGTGTGGACAAGAGAATCATGATGATAGAATGAGGAGATGGTGAAGTGCAAATATGGCTGATGGTATGCTCATATGAGAAGTGCTGAAGAGACTAGCAGTAGAAAATGTACAGAGAAGAGAAATTATACAGGATCAGAAGGTTATAAGTATGGTGTGCATGAGTCGGAGGATGATGTTCTTGAGGACATGTTTTATAAAAATCCACCCCCGTACCAACTAAATTCCACATTGTTGACACCAAGTGTCCCAGTAAAAGAATCACCACAAAATATAAAGTTTGAGTCAATAGCACCTGAGGTAGGAAGAAATAATCCCTTTAGAGAAACAGAAAATATACAACCTGGTAAAATGATAAATGAAAATTCAGATAAATTAGCCAGAACTACTTTAGAGTTAACTGAAAAGATTAGGGCATTGACTAAAAACATGGAAGCTGTAACTGTTCCTGTAACAATAGGACCCGTAATGCCTATTTTTGATAAGCAAAAGGATAGTGAGCATTGTCTGACGATTCCTTATAACAGTAATAAACAGACCGAAATGGAAAGAAGAGGTTCAAGAGAGAACCCATGGGGACAGGTGATAGAAACTACTGGACTAAGTACTCCTAAAAATTTGACTGTAAAAAAGAGTCTAGCGAATAGAGCAATAATGACGACAGAATCAGTACCAGGGTCACCAAAAGGTTTAGAACAAACACAAAATGAAACAATTCCTGTAGGTCCTACTTCTGATGAATTAAGTGAATGGTTAAGGAGTTTACAGCAAAAAGATGCTGAACCTCGACCTTTAGATGTGTCTAAATTAAAAATATTTTTAGAAGAATTAATAGTAGGAACTATTCCCACAGAAAAGTTAAAAGCCTATCAGGATGAAGAACTAATATTTCTATGCAAAAGTATAACATGGAGAGCAAGAAATTTACATGAAAGATTGGAAGATGTAGCAAGTGAAATGGGTATCAACTTTGAAAAGGTAAAGTCATTACAGAAGCCATACAGAGTAGACTTTTCTGAAAAAGACATTGAAAATTTCAATACTGCAGGAAGAATAACTCAGATTAAAGATTTAATTAGTTTACTGAGAAAATGGGGCGATGTAGACAAATGGAAAAGTAGGTGGTTTCGAAAACGAGATGATGCAACAGACAAAACGTTTGCAGCTTTCCCAGTAAGAGAAAAAGAAAAAGTGATAACTGAATGTCCCATGAGGGAGATTCCAGGCTGTCAGGAATCAGACTCACATGGTGTCTGCAGTGCACCATAAATGGAAAAAACCAAAGAGACAGCGAATTCTTGTGAAGCCGCAAGTGGTGAATTTATATCGGGACATATAATGCTCTATGTGCAGTTAGACCTTTCAAGATGGCCGCGGCTCTTACCGTCATTAGCTGTGCATCTTTGACATGACGGTTGAGCGCGCGGCAAACTGCGCACTTCAATTGAGATATCCTGAGAGAAGCTAGTGTTTTTCGTCAGCTCCTGTATCCTGAGGAGAACGGCCCTAGAACTCGAAGAGAGATATTTTCGGAGTATATCACAGAGCCGAATCTACCGCTAGTAGTCAGAGTCAAGTTAAGCGGTAGTTCGGTTACCCAAGATTTAGACAGGAAAGTTGTGGAGATTTCGAGAGGTTGGAATATTCATTTGTTCATCACTAAAGGAAGCTGAATCCGGAGTGGCTGTGTACAAGACTTTCCTGTGAACTATTACAAGCCAGGACTGAGCCAACGACTAAAGTCAGTGAGTGCGTACATGCGCAGGACCTCCAGTTTCCTCTCCTCCCTTTGCCGACCTTTCCTTTTCCTTTCCGCCCTATTTTCCCTTTCCCTGTACCTTTTTGCGCGCTTCTTTTCCAATGGAAGTTGTGGAATCTATCTACGCTGTGTGACACAACCTTGACTTTCAACGCTACAGAGTTTTCAAGAGAGAAAGAGAGTTATTCTGTTATTCCGCTACTATGTACATATCTAGTTCTCTGTAAAATGTTGGAACTCTGTTCTCACATCTGAAGATATTGAAAAGTCAGTATTGATCAAAAGATAATAATGAATATCATCTTATAGAAGAGTAGCAAGCCTGCAGGAGTATGAGGTAGGAGTAGAGGGATATAAAAGTCATTCGGAAGAATAGAAGAGTAGGATGTTTTAGTAATCCTTTTCACCTCTGTGCATTAGGTGTACCTCGTTAAGGTTGGCCAGTGAAGAACCAGACACTGCAGAAGACTCAGCAGAGGAGGCAGAATCGTCACCTAGAGGTCATACACCTTCCTGAGGCAGTCTCTTCTCTTCCACTTCCCCTTTCCCCCGTGCTAGTGCCGCTACCTAGGCTGGTGGCTGTACTGATGCTGGGGCATTGGGAGTAGTCGTCATTTCTGCTTCTGTGGAACTTGAGGTACATTCTGACAGATTGAAGTGCCCACGAGTTTATTTCCACCCAAGCAGAATGGCGGAAGGTTTTAGTTTAAAATCCTTAGGGGAGATGTTAGAGGCTATCCAAAGGGATTTAGGAGCGGTAAGGGAGGAAACGGTTTTGCTAACATGGAGAGTAGATGGGTTAGTATCGGGAGCCACTCCTATAGCTCAGACCTCTTCCCCCAATTTGTCTTCAGAGTCCAACCCTAGAACAGTTGCACAAGTGGTCCATTCAGTTTCCCCACTAATCCCATTAGCCTCGCCGGAAAGGTATTCTGGGGATGCACAAAAAGCGCAATTATTTTTGACACAATGTTCCCTCCATTTCATGTGTCGAACTGCGTTATTCCCTGACGCGCAATCCAAGGTCGCTTTTATTCTCTCTTATCTGAGTGGGGATGCGGCTAACTGGGCAATGCCATTGGTGACCAAAGACTCCCCATTTTTGTATAACCTGGAGCGTTTTAAGGCCGAATTTTTGAGACTTTTTGACAGAAGGAAGATCTCTCAAGTCACAGACAATGAACTGTTAGAACTTCGTCAAGCAAGTAAGGATTTGGTAACTTATTTAACCCAGTTTACTAAGTTGATTGTGGAAACAGACTGGCCAGAAGAGAAAAGAGCGGCTCTCTTCTATAGAGGATTGCGAGAAGAAATAAAGGATACATTAGCACAAATTCCTAACCGACCTACTGAATTATCAGCTTTAGTGGATCTGGCCTTAGAAATTGATTTTCGTTGGACAGAACGGAGAGGTGAAAGAAGAAAAGAATTTCGTTTCCAACCTCCTAGATTTGATCGGAGCCGACAAGTGACCAATAAGGCGTCTCCTTCTGATGTGGAACCAATGCAAATTGGAATGGTCAGAGGCCCTTTGAGTAAAGAAGAGAAGGAACAACGAAGACTGAAAAGATTGTGTATGTACTGTGGAACTCCAGGACACTTTGTAAAGGAGTGTCCAAAGAAGCCTAAGACCTTGGTGAAGGGAAACGAGCAACACCATCAGTAGGTGGGAGCACACTGATGGTGTCAGAAGAAAAGATGGCTCCGAATTCCCATTATGTGATGAACACTTTGCAAAACATGACACCTCTTTTGATTTTGCATATGACTATTCAGTTTCGGGAGCAAGAAGTTACTGGGGTAGCCATTATGTTAGACTCTGGAGCCACAGGAAATTTCTGCGACATAAAATATGCACGAAGAATGGGCATCAAAGGCATCAGTAAAGAGAGAAGTGAATTGGTTTGGGCTGTAGATGGAACTAATCTCTCCTCTGGGCCCATCACTCAACACACAGAACCTTTGAAGTTGATTCAAGCAGACGGCCATAGTG
The DNA here is from genome assembly GCF_964204655.1 of Triturus cristatus. Lineage (NCBI taxonomy): Eukaryota > Metazoa > Chordata > Amphibia > Caudata > Salamandridae > Triturus > Triturus cristatus. The sequence goes on along the minus strand of NC_140593.1, from coordinate 254,290,118 downwards.
AAATTATTCAATTCAATCTGATTGATGCGCCTCAATTTCAGATGATTTTGGGTCTCCCATGGCTCACTATCCATAATCCTACTATAGATTGGGAAAACCGAACAGTATTCATGAATTCTCAATATTGTTCAGAACATTGTTATCATGATTCAGAGGAAGATGCCGAACCCTCACAAGCATCCTTGTTATCCGGTGGAGGAGAATCAATTTGTGCCATCAGTACTACAGAAATTCCCTCGGAGTATCAAGAGTTTAAAGAAGTCTTTTGTGAGAAGGATGCGGAAAGATTACCTCCACATCGTCCCTATGATTGTGCCATCGAATTGGAACCGGGAGCGGTTCTGCCTTGTTCAAGGATCTATGCCCTAACTGAAGGTGAAAATCGTTACCTCAAGGAGTATTTGGATCGATATTTGGCTAACGGATTTATCAGGCCTTCACAGTCCCCAGTATCCTCTCCTTTATTTTTCATCCCCAAGAAGGAAGGATCTCTTAGGACCTGCATAGATTACCGCGCCCTCAATCGAGTGACTATAAAAAATCGATACCCGTTACCCTTGATTTCAGTCCTCCTTGATCAAGTAAAGGAAGCTCAAATTTTCACGAAATTAGATTTAAGAGGAGCTTACCATCTTATTCGTGTCAAAGAAGGCCATGAATGGAAAACGGCATTTCGAACCAAATATGGGCTATTTGAATATCAAGTCATGCCGTTTGGCCTTTGTAATGCCCCAGCCGCTTTTCAACATTTCATCAATGATATCATGGGAGATTTGATTGACAAGATAGCAATTGTATATTTGGACGATATCTTGATTTTCTCCAAGATTCCCCAAGAACATGCGACACACGTAAAGAAGGTTTTGGAAAGACTGCGTCTTCATCAATTGTATGTGAAACTGGAAAAATGTGCCTTCAGTGTACAAACAGTTGAGTTTCTCGGATTTGTCCTTTCTCCAGCAGGAGTGACCATGGATCCGAAGAAAATTCACTCAGTAATTAATTGGCCCTCTCCAGGAAACGTTAAGGAGATACAGCGATTCCTGGGATTTGCTAATTTTTATCGCCGCTTCATTCAAGGATTTTCACAGAGAATTATTCCTATCACCAAACTCTTGAAGAAAGGCCAAAAATTTCAGTGGACTGAGAAGGCAGAGATGGCTTTTGAGTTTCTCAAGAAGAGTTTTACTACCGCTCCCATTTTGCTGCATGCAGACCCTGCAGAACCCTTCTTTGTGGAAGTGGATGCTTCAGATTTAGCCACTGGGGGAGTGCTGTCTCAACGCCACAAGACAACTGGACAACTTCATCCCGTGGCTTTTCGTTCTAGGAAGCTTACGCCTGCCGAGGTCAATTATACAATTGCTGAGAAGGAATTGCTGGCGGTGAAAGATGCTTTTGAAGAGTGGCGACACTATCTGCTGGGAGCTCGTCATACTGTTACCGTTTACTCAGATCACAAGAATTTACAATTTTTGAAATCTGCTAAAACCTTGACCCCTCGTCTCTTAAGATGGTCTCTCTATTTTGCAGACTTCGATTTTGTGATTACCTATCGCCCAGGAAATAAGAACGGAAAGGCAGATGCATTGTCTCGAATTCAGACAGAAGCTCAAGAGCCTCCAATGACTCAAAAAACTATCATCCCAGAAGCCAAGATCATCTGTACACTTGATTTGGTTGATTTCAAAGAAGAAGTGAGGAAAAGTTTGACTTCAGAAGAGATACAGAATTGGGTTCAACAGGATTCTGAAAGAGAGATCTTCGAACAGTTACCCTATGTTCAAGGTGCTCTGTATTTACCAACTGCAGAACTTCAACACAAAGCCATGCAAGCATGCCATGATCAACCTTTGGCTGGCCATAAAGGTGTTCTAAAGACTCTCGAGCTTACGCAACGGTATTTTTGGTGGCCAGAGATTCGGTCCAGTGTCATACAATATGTGGGAACTTGTCAAACCTGTGCGCAAGGGAAAGCCATGAGACAAGCCCCATCAGGACTTTTGCATCCCTTGCCCACTCCTTCCCAACCTTGGCATACAGTCACCATGGATCTCATTGTGGATCTGCCTTCGAGTCATGGGCATAACACTGTGTTAGTATTTGTTGACACTTTCACTAAGATGAGCCATTTTGTACCTTTAAAAGGGGTTCCTACCGCTAAGGAGTTAGCAAAACTTTTCAGTGAGCACATAGTCAAGATACATGGAGTCCCAAAAATCTTGATTTCAGATAGAGGGTCCCAGTTTGTGTCCCATTTTTGGAGAGCCTTCATGCAAGGGTTGGGAGTAGAGACCAGATTCTCGACCAGTTATCATCCTGAAACAGACGGGCAGACCGAAAGAGTCAACCAGGAGTTGGAACAATATCTGAGAATGTTCCTTCTGGATCAGGAGGGTGATTGGTCTGATTTTTTATGGATGGCAGAGTTTGCATGTAATAATGCAAAAAATGTGTCTACGGGGTTCTCTCCTTTTTTCCTAAACTATGGTAGGCATCCAAACCCTTTCATGGGACAGGAAGACATGGGGGTTCCAGCAGTAAAAGACCTCATGCAAGATCTTGTCAACACTCGCAAATCGGCAGAATCCAATTTAGTCAAGGCTAAAGCGAGTTATAAGAAACAGGCAGACAAACATAGAAACATGGCACCAGAATACAGGGTGGGTGATTTGGTGTGGTTATCTACACGTAATCTCCATCTCAAGGGTAATCGGAAATTTCAGCCACGTTTTGTGGGACCTTACCTGATTGAAAAGTTACTAGGTCCTGTCACTGTAAAATTTAAATTGCCCTCTAATACAGGTATTCATCCAGTTTTCCATGTCTCCTTAATTAAAAGATGCACTCCAAACACGAGAATAGTGAAGCCTCCAGCGCCCCTAGTGATAAATGGACATCCTGAATATGAGGTCAAAGATATATTAGATTCCAAAAGAACTAGAGTTGGGCTTTATTATTTAGTGGATTGGAAAGGTTATGGTCCAGAAGATCGTTCCTGGGAGTTAGCTAAGAATATTCATGCTCCTCGACTTTTAAAAAGATTTCACATTCGATACCCTTTCTAACCTAGGCCGATGAATCGGCCTTTGAGAGGGGGTACTGTCAGGAATCAGACTCACATGGTGTCTGCAGTGCACCATAAATGGAAAAAACCAAAGAGACAGCGAATTCTTGTGAAGCCGCAAGTGGTGAATTTATATCGGGACATATAATGCTCTATGTGCAGTTAGACCTTTCAAGATGGCCGCGGCTCTTACCGTCATTAGCTGTGCATCTTTGACATGACGGTTGAGCGCGCGGCAAACTGCGCACTTCAATTGAGATATCCTGAGAGAAGCTAGTGTTTTTCGTCAGCTCCTGTATCCTGAGGAGAACGGCCCTAGAACTCGAAGAGAGATATTTTCGGAGTATATCACAGAGCCGAATCTACCGCTAGTAGTCAGAGTCAAGTTAAGCGGTAGTTCGGTTACCCAAGATTTAGACAGGAAAGTTGTGGAGATTTCGAGAGGTTGGAATATTCATTTGTTCATCACTAAAGGAAGCTGAATCCGGAGTGGCTGTGTACAAGACTTTCCTGTGAACTATTACAAGCCAGGACTGAGCCAACGACTAAAGTCAGTGAGTGCGTACATGCGCAGGACCTCCAGTTTCCTCTCCTCCCTTTGCCGACCTTTCCTTTTCCTTTCCGCCCTATTTTCCCTTTCCCTGTACCTTTTTGCGTGCTTCTTTTCCAATGGAAGTTGTGGAATCTATCTACGCTGTGTGACACAACCTTGACTTTCAACGCTACAGAGTTTTCAAGAGAGAAAGAGAGTTATTCTGTTATTCCGCTACTATGTACATATCTAGTTCTCTGTAAAATGTTGGAACTCTGTTCTCACATCTGAAGATATTGAAAAGTCAGTATTGATCAAAAGATAATAATGAATATCATCTTATAGAAGAGTAGCAAGCCTGCAGGAGTATGAGGTAGGAGTAGAGGGATATAAAAGTCATTCGGAAGAATAGAAGAGTAGGATGTTTTTGTAATCCTTTTCACCTCTGTGCATTAGGTGTACCTCGTTAAGGTTGGCCAGTGAAGAACCAGACACTGCAGAAGACTCAGCAGAGGAGGCAGAATCGTCACCTAGAGGTCATACACCTTCCTGAGGCAGTCTCTTCTCTTCCACTTCCCCTTTCCCCCGTGCTAGTGCCGCTACCTAGTCTGGTGGCTGTACTGATGCAGGGGCATTGGGAGTAGTCGTCATTTCTGCTTCTGTGGAACTTGAGGTACATTCTGACACAGGCGGAGGCTATATGCATGTCCCCTGGACCAGACAAGACATTTTATCATTCACCAATGACTTTCCTCGTTTGCGCGAGAAGCTAGTTGAATGGTACAGGCAGGTAGACAGGTTTGTAAAATTATCAAAATTACTATGGATTGATTTGAATAGTTTATTTGACGTAATTGTGCCAGCAGACCTATGGGCAGAATGTAAAATTACAATAGGTTGGCCTACTCAAGAATACCCTAGAGATCCAAAAACAGGTGCTCCTGATCCAGAAGTAATGAGAAAATATGAACAAGTAGTTACCTTTCTGAAAAATAAAGTGCCTCCTAAAGAAAACGATTGGGTAAAAATTGATAGAACTCATCAAGAAGTGAAAGAATCTGTACATGCTTACTATGAGAGATTGTTGTTAGCTTTTAAACAATTCAGTGGTGATGAAAATTTGAGTGAGAAGGATTTGAGTCATTTTGTATATCGATTTGTGTATGGGTTGCATCCTGAAGTAAGCAAAATGATTAAACAGCATACAGTGGTTTGGCAAAATAAAACAATAGATGAAGTACTGAGACATGCAAAATATTTTAGTGGTGAGATTGAATCAAAGCAGCGTAAATTAAAAGAAAAGGCCATGTGGGCTCAAGTAAAAGTGGCAGAGAGACAGGAAGCCCAATTGATTGAACAAGCAAATGGTACGAGTATGACACAAGGAAAAGGACAGAATAGTATAGAAGAAGCCAAAAAGAAGTGGCCATGTCATAATTGTGGAAGAATAGGGCATTGGAGAACCGAGTGTAAATTTCCCCCAAGTGCTAATGGCGATAATGCATCATTGAATCCACAGGTGCAGAATGAGGTGAGTTGTCAACCGCAGCGACAGCAGCAGGTTGTTGCCCAACAGTGTCAGGTGCCAAAAACCGCCTTTTCCACAGAGCGTGAATCCTCAGAAATACAGTAATGAGACAGGATTCTACAACGAAGAACAGGTAACTAAGCTGCCGCGCGCTAGTGCTGTTTCGCAGTAATGGCTACAACGCGATGAGAGTGAGTCAGAAGAAAGTTATTGACGGTGCCGAGGGGAGGAAGAAGAGTGCGTACTTGGCGCAACTCTAGAAGTAGACCAGACAGGCACTTTTGTGGATGGAAAGGTAAATGACGAAAACATTACTTTCCTAGTAGATACCGGTGCTACTCGGTCAACTGTTAGGTCAGCTGATGTCAAAAATCTTCCTCTCTCGGATGAAACAATCCAAGTAGTTGGAGTATCCAACAGACAGATGAAAACGTATCTCACTGAACCAGTTAAAGTTAAAATAGGGAAAATTTCTGAAATGCACCGTTTTGTCATGTATGATTCAAGCCCTGTATATTTGTTAGGGAGAGACTTGCGGTGCAAAATGTACTGCACAATATTCTGTACTCCTGATGGTATAGGTTTTGTGACTCCTGATGAGGATGTACTGTACAAGATGACTATAGCTAATATGGAGCCTGAAATCACTGAGGCATTTGCTGTATTTGACCCCGAGGAATTGCCTCAAGAATTGAAGAAAATAGTAAAAGCAGGGGTATGGGATTTCATAAACGATGTGGGATTCATGAAAAATGTAGATCCCGTAAAAATTTCTGTAAAGGAAGGAGTAAGTTACCCAAATATTCCACAGTACAAATTGACACCCGAAATAATTGCAGGACTTACTCCTATAATAGAATGATTGTCAAGGTATTTTGAGAGAAATAATGAGCAGTCTATGTAATTCACCAATTATGGGTCGGAACTTTCAGAATAGTGCAAGACCTGAGAAAAATAAATAAAATTGTTGTATCATGTTGTCCCATTGTACCAAATCCATCTGTGATTTTATATCAGATTCCTCATGATGCAGAATGGTATACAGTGATTGATTTGTGTCATGCTTTCTTTTCCATTCCATTGCACCCTGACAGCCAACAGATTTTTACGTTCCGGTTTGGTGAACGTACTTTGGCATGGTGCCGAATCCCACAGGGGTATACAGAGAGTCCCTCGATATTCAATCTGATTCTGAAAAAGTCCCTAGAAGATTTAAAAATGCCCGAAAGTCCGGTATTGGTCCAATATATCGATGACCTACTTGTGGCATCGAGAACTCGAGAAACTTGTGTAGTGGATACCGTTGCATTGTTGAATCATTTGGCAGATGGAGGACTTAAAGTATCCCCATTGAAATTGCAAATCTGTCAGAAAGAAGTACAATATTTGGGCCATAAAATTGAAAAAGGACTAAGAAAAGTAACTGCAGATAGAATCAGAATAATAAAAGTAATGAGAGCCCTAATGACTCAGAGAGAAGTGAGGATGTTTCTTGGAATGGTTGGATATTGCCGTCAATGGATTCGTAATTTTTCGTTGATTGCAAAACCTCTGGTACGCTTGACAAGAAGTGATGTAAAAGATCCCATTGAATTAAATAAAGAAGAGTTGAAGGCTTTTAAACAATTGAGAGATGGTTTGTGTGAAGCCCCAGCACTTGGCATGCCTGACTATGAAAAAGATTTTGAACTCTATTGCATCGAAAGAAATGGATGTGCACTTTCTGTATTAATACAGAAACACGGAAAGTTGAGGAGACCAATTGCATATTTTTCAGCTATGTTAGACCCTGTAGCTGTAGCTTTGCCTGATTGTTTGAAAGCTGTAGCAGCTACTTATAAGAGTCTGGAACAGAGTGAAGGAATTGTGATGGGATATCCTGTGAGAGTGTTTGTACCTAATGATGTGGCAATCCTTTTAACAAGGAGCCGCACTCAGTTCATGACGCATAGTCGTCTGACTAAATATGATAAAGTCATCTTAGGTGCAATGAATGTGAGCCTTGTGAGATGTCTGAATGTAAACCCTTCAACACTGTTACCTGATGCTGAGAATGTGGAAGTCAGAGATGATGTAGATCATGACTGTTTGGAAGTGCTTGATTTTTGTATCAAACCACGTCCTGATATAAAAGATGTACCTTTGACAGAAAGTGACTACGTGATGTTCGTGGATGGATCATGCCTGAGAACGGATGAGGGAATTTTGAGTGCAGCGTATGCAGTATGTACGGTAGCAGCTGTATTGGAATCATCTTGCCTGAATGGAGTAAAATCAGCCCAGGTTGCTGAACTTTTTGCATTAACAAGAGCATGCAAGTTGGGGAAGAATGTGAGAGTGACTGTGATAACTGATAGTCAGTACTGCTTTGGTGTGGTGCATGATTTTGGCCAGATCTCGTCCCAGAGAGGGTTTTTAACATCGAGTGGAACTCCTATAAGGAACGCTGAAGTGGTTGGAAAATTGCTTGAGGCAATACAGTTGCCTAAGCAGTTAGCAGTGGTGAAGCGTACTGCACAATCCAAGTCTGCTGATTACATTTCAGCTGGGAATCAGTTTGCCAACGACATGGCTCAGTATTGTGCACGAAATCAGAACTCTGTGAATCGGGAAAGAGAAAAAGAAATTAATTAATGTCCCTTGCTGTTTACTAACACTGTGAATACATGGGAAGAAGTGAGGCAGTTACAGGAAGAAGCAGGAGATGAGGAAAGGGGACAGTGGGTAAAAGCAGGATGTGCACCATGGGAGACAGATCATGTGTGGGTTTATCGGGATGGAAGACTAGTCATGCCTGATAGCATGGTTTCTACCATGGCAAGTATGTATCATGGACAAGCACATGTAGGAAGAGATGGTATGATCAGACTTTTCAAACAGACATGGTATAATGCAAAATTCTGACTTGTAGCTGAACGCCTTTGTCAAAGATACCTTATATGTCAGCAATACAATCCTGGAAGAAAAACAGTGGTAAGTCTGGGAACAATAGGACAAGAAGGAGGGCCTTTCACAAGAATGCAGATTGACTTCATTGAAATGCCCCCCTGCAACTGGTTGAGGTATGTTCTAGTGATAGTTTGTCTGTTCTCTCGATGGGTGGAAGCATACCCAACTAGAAGGAGTGATAGAATCACAGTAGTCAAGCTACTATTGAGAGAGTTCATTCCTAGATTTGGTTTTCCAGTCACGATCGAGTCAGATAGAGGAAAACACTTCCATAATGAAATCATGAAATTAATTTGTGAAGCATTGAATGTACAACAGAAACTACATTGTGCCTATCGCTCAGAGGCATCTGGTGTGGTGGAACAAGTAAATGACACCAATGTCAAAGAAATTCTTGATAAAGAAGTTCCGTATGAAATGTCAAGAGAAATTCCACCTGAAATAACAGAATTAGATGGTAAGGTACCAGATACAGAGAGAGAGGGAAAGATTTTTGCGGAAGACCCCTGAGGAGATGTAGGGAAACCGTACATCAAGGTAGAAGAAGGGACAGTAAGTCAGCAGGAAGATTGTGTGGAAGAATCACGAGGAGGGACAGAAGTAGATAAGAAAAAGGAAGTGGTGGAAAGAAGGACTACTGAAAGTAAGAGTCAAGTTGGAACTGAATCTGAGGACAGTGACGAAGAAGTACCAGAAGGTCGAGTCCTGAGAAAAAGAGCGTGGAGAACTGAGAGAAATGAAAAGGGAAGTAAGTTAAAAAGGCCATCAAAGGATGAAATTTAGCCAAACACGATAAAGAGATTGAGATACAGATTGACACGAGTAAAATAATCCAGAGCTGAACAAGTGAATGAGGTGTCTAGCCAAGAGAAATCAAAAGACGTTGAACAGACACCATCAGAAGAAAGCAAGCGAACGAGAAAACCTAACCAGAAGTATAAGTCACCAGAATGGTCGTATGTGGCACTTCCTGAAGTACAAGAAGAGGCAGACAGCCAAGGACATCTAGAGGTGACTATACCAGAAGTGGTTGAGGACGACGAAGAATCGGAAATCCTGAGAGTTATCTTGTCTGACATCGGGGAAGAGACGGATGTTCAGGAAATTCTGAATCAAGGTTGTGAAAGAAAAGTGAAAGACGATCAAATGCCAAACTGAAGAGACAAAAAGTACTCTCAAAGGAGAATTTTGAAAATTACTAACAGCAAAGAACCAAGTAGGTGCTTAGAGCCTTGGGTTTAGACAAAACTAGTTGTGAAGCAGACGAGTGAGGTCAAAAGACACTGATCCAGTTTCCAAAATGGCAAACACAGAAAGTAGAAAATCTACATGTGTGTTCCTTCAAAGATGGTGCAAAATGTGTTGTTGTTGTACAGGATTACCAATGCTTTTGTGGAGTGTGTTAGCTTTAATGGTCTCATTTAAGGTTACATTAGAAACGATAGAAGGTCATATTGAGAATAAAACTGATGTAGAAAAGATTCAGAAGATTTATCCGACTAAAATAGATAGAAATTATTTACATAAAGATAGGTCCATAACTGATTTTTCTAACAATGTTTTCTCAAAATTATTATATGAATACGTAGAAACAATGGATGTAAGAGACTGCTATGTATGCATGCAGTTGCCTGCATCTGTGACTGAGGGAGTGACGTACCATCACCTTCCAGTGACATATGGAATAACATGTAGCATATTAGCAAGTTTGTTTTACAAAATAGGGAAACTAGAATATTATTTTTCTGATGTAGATAACATATTTTCACAAGTACCTGTAGTCCATAAACTGAATAAAGTAAAACCTGGTAAAGTGTTAGGTGAATTTTTCTTAGAAACTAGAGAATTAACATTAGAGTCAGTATTCCAAAATAATCTCACTTGTAGTCTGAAAAGAGAAGACTTTTCTAGATATGGTAGAAGAAAGGAGAATAAAAATGCAAAAGACGGTACCTGAGGGAAAAGAAGAAAAGACTCTTTGGGATGTTGAAAGAGAAAAACATTTGAAAGGAGAAGCTAGTCCAGCAATGGCTTTAGATTGGCCTCAGAAAGGGAAATTGTGTATTAGAAGAAATCAAACTGCGTATGATAATTACTTCATAGGTGCAAGTGATTGCCATGATACTTACAGAATCATGAGTAGATGTGGATTTAAAGGAGGAAATTATCTGGTTTTTCCTGGAATGGAGATGATGCTGATGCTGCCTTCTTACTCAATGACCGCAAAACCCTATCGACCCCACAGGCGATGACAGATGCTTGCACGATTTCTGGTCCTTTGGAGATCTTTGGGACTGTAACGTGCTGAGTAAAGAACTTTCAGACTTTGAGCTTTGGCCTCTTTTCCCCGATTCTAGCGCTGGATCATCAGCAACGCGGGAGAGAGAGCAACCCCCCCAGGTAACGCTTGGACTGAAGTCCTAAGCCGCCACGTGTGTCACTGCCTGGTGCGGGTTGCGGGCCTGCAGGGAACTGTTCTGGCGGAAGTCTAATAACGGGGCCTCCTTCCCTGGTGATCCAAATGAGCCATACTTGCCCGGTCGAGATCTGCCGTACCGGGGACCTGTTTCACTCATTCTTTCTTGCTCCGAGGGCCTCCAGGGGCATAATTTCATAGTGGCTGACAACGGAGTCAGCATTACTGTTGACAAAGTGTTTTTTCAGACCAGCAGGAGCACCGCACGCTGATGCCAAGTGACGGGTGCTTGTAACATTACAATCTATGCGAATAATCTACTTCAGATCGTGGACTGGTTGACCCTAATACTTTTTGCCTGAAAAGATACAGTCCCTGCCAGGTTATTTTTTATTGCAACAATCTTCACAAAGACATTTCACTGAATATCTTCACCTATGTATGTTGGATCTTTGTTATTTTGGTCTTGTCAAATTGAGATAAAGAGATTCTATTTTTCTAAACAGGTGTGGTGTCCATTTGTGTTGTTTCACTGTATTACTGTGAGTGTTGGTACAAATACTTTACACATTGCCTTGAGGATAAGCCTGTCTGCTTGTGCCAAGCTACCAAGGGGGTGAGCATGGGTTATCTAGAGTGTGTTTCCCCCTTACCCTGACTAGAAGCAAGGGTCCCTGTTTGGACAAAGGTACCTACCTCTGCCAACTAGAGACCCCCATTTCTAACACTATGCTTTCTCCCTGGTGGCAGTGCACCTATTGCACTAAATATAGCTTTTCCCAAGGTTCTCGCAAACTGTAAATAAATCTTCTTTTGCATTAGGCAGAGCTTAAAAATGCAGTTAAAATCGATGTTAAGACCGTAGACTGGGAAGGCAAAGATGGACCACATAAGTGCCCGCGATGAACACCTACCAAGGGAGGGGGTCAGCAGGAGCGGGAGGAAAAGCCCGCGAAAATGCATGCCAGTGATTGACGCGCTGTTAATCACCCAGTGCGGTAGCAGGGGAGTGGAAAAGAGACAAGAGGTTATAAGCAAGGGCACAGGGACCCTAATTCACAATTTACCTCTGCACAAGAAAGCCCACACACCCACACCAGAATGCATGCATCGTAGCTGCAATGGAATTGGGAGACAGGGCAGCGAAAAAAGCACGCAAAGGCAAACACAAAAAGATCAGTAGCCCAGTAAAATGAGTGGCTAAACAGTGTCCTTTGGATGCCTCACAGATAGGGCACTGAGAGCACGTGATTCGCTAGTGTCCTGGGGATGCCATATGGCAGGGACACTGGGACCAGGCGATTGGTCAGCAAGGGTCAGGTTCAGGTGGACACGGCACATGTGGCCCGGGCGGACCTGATGACCACCCACACAGTAGCAAGGGAAACCTAGAAGCCGCAAACCCTAGACACCTGCTAAGGGGCCATCACGCAGAGCTGGGGAAAGTTGTGCTGGTAAAGTAGCAGCAGGAACAATGACTGTGAAATATTGTCCAATTACGGTTCATAGTTACAATAGCAAGTAAGATGTTTATGATAAACCATGTGTTGTGTGAGATGTAATAAACTACGGCTGATTTGAACCTTAAGTGGTTTCAGTGTTTTCTATAAGTAGGAGGGGGTCAGGTCGGCCAGGAGGGACAAGGACGACTCGCACGTCTGGGAGGGCTTAAGAGGATATGCGCCAGCCAATCATTTTCAGTTTAACAGCTGTGATTCTGTCTAGATCCCGTTGCCTCTCTTAAAAACATAATTAATCTGCAGACTCCTTGTTTAATACCCTCAGGCCCTGAAATAAAGTGGGGGAGCCAATAGTTGTCTTCAGGGGCAGGGGCGTCTTAAGGATTGTGTGGGCCCTGGGCGAAACATATTTCAGGGCCCCTGTTTGGAGCAGCTTTGGATTTATGATCCAGTTTCACCTCTTTCATGCCCTCTTTGGCCATATCACCGACGGTGCACAGGCACATTGTTCCAAATTCTGATAGTGACGTGTGTTTAATAATGTAGCACAGCAGCAGCTCACTGATAATATTGCAAATAATATCAGTGCCCCCCTCCCATTTCTCCAATGAGTGTTCCTGTTTTGATCTAAAAGACATTTTTTATATGGATGTTGCTCAAAACATCAACACGTTTTTCTGCAAAATGTCTGAAATAGAGTGGCACATATCACACACATTGAAAATAAATTGAAGGAAAATGGTATTTAAAATAATTTGTTGAAGAATTATTCAAGGTCATTAGGGCAAGACTTTTCAGAACAGAGCTGGCTCTATCAGAGGGGCCTCTGAAATCTGGGGCCAGAGCCCACTTTGCCCATGCCTTAAAACGTTTCTGTTCAGGGGATATTTCCAGTAGAACTCTGGCTTGGTTTTCTCTCCCTCTTACCCACGTCTCAGCCGATAGATGACTTTGATTCCCGCCACTTACTCTTCTGTGACAAATGATCCATCGGGTTCTTCATTTTCTCCATGAGGCTTCACAGATAATCAACCGCCTCCACCCGGCGTTCCCTTATAATAACTTACCGCAAAGGCATTCAGCCCGCTCCCCCTGCTTTTATGGGGAAATACATAAATCACCCGAGACAGAAGTGACGTGCTGTCTTCAAATTAAAGAGAGTATTGGAATGCATTTATCAGTTTGCTGTGGCTGCCTCCGGAAGTCACGCGAGCAAACTCGTTCTCTACGTGGTGACTGAATATGGCTATGGCAGAGTCCACGCCACGTTTCCCATCTTTCTCTCAACTGCCTTCGAACGGCACGTGAGGATGAGTAGTACTTTCCTTTTCCAAAACGTGAGCCCTTGAGGGCATCCAGTTCTGCCAACTCCATGCCGAATTTTCCATTTCACCATCCACTATGAGTAAAATTCTCCCGTGACGGTTTTACCGGTCACTCCCACCAACAAAGTTGCTGAGCGAATAGCCGGCGCGAGGCAAAGTGCAGCAATGTAGATAGTGCCAGAGCGGCGCGTGCAGATACTTCGCTAAATCCACTTTTGTCTCTGCAGAGGAGCCTTATCAAATCCCCTTTTCAGAACTGCAGAACTAATGGGCGTCCTGGCTTATGGGCACAGGCAGGGCAATTCTGAACGTATCACGAGGGCCACTGCGGGTGCTTCCTACGCGGTTGCCTGCGGGCATCCACGAACATCCTCTCGAGCTTACGTGGGGACTAGTCTCCTGTAGTCTCTGTGCCTCCGGGCCAGCAGATACTGCTGCTGAATTGAAGTCACCCGCCCTGCTCGAGCCTGGCGCGCGCTGGAATGACATCAGCACTTGGACAGCGGCAGGAAAACTCTGCCCAGCTCCGCACACAGTGAGGCTTCCAGCGAGGGCACCGGCCACTTATTATAATACGGTGAGCGCGCTGCAACAAAATAAGCTATTGGAACATACGGGCGAGGCTCAGATATTCTGAAATCAACTCGCCTTTAGTACGCTCTGCCGCTGACTCAGAAATAAAACTTTACAGAGGGCTGGAGACAGAAGACGCAACCTGCGAGGCGTGTTTGGTTTCTTTTGCCGGAACTGAGAGGGATGATGCCCGCGGGAGGATGTGCACCAGCGGCCAGGTCATCGGCAGTCTCCTGGCGCTCTCGGTGCTGGAGATAGGGCTGGGGGTGTCCAGCGTGGCCGTGGGGGCGGTCACCTTCATCAAGGTGCGGTCGGAGCAGAAGCCTCAGCTGGGAGACTCCTCTCCGGTATGGAGCGGGCTGTGTGTACGTTCGCCATTTCATTATTTTTTTTAAACTCTTGACAGTGTGCCATTGTGTAGTACGAAATACCGCTTCGGGCAGTCCCCGAGGTTCCAACTGCATGCCCTGCTTGGGACGGGTGCCTCCGGTGTGCATGTGAATCCAATGTTCTTTCATAGCTTACATTCTTTTAATGTGTGGTTTCTTAAGTCTAACTTTATTTCAGTCAGACGTGCAAAAGCGTCCTCGAGCAAACTAGTTTTTATCAAATATGCATCGGCACTCGGAAACAGTGTTCAGGGCATGCCCCCTATAGAAGTTAGCGGGGCATTTCATTCAGACAGATTTGGATGTTTACCATGTTGCGGTGCTTTATCTTACACCATGTGCAGCAGTAATTGAAGAATGGCTTAGATTTTGAAATACGTGCCCAATCAGAGTGCTTAATTTGTGACAGGGTTGCATATGTGGTAACAACACACATTTTTGGGGACTGGGGAGCATTTTTCATCATCAGACTTTGTCCCAGACCAAGAGAGATAAAGACGGAAAAGGAGAATAAAGGAGGAAGAGAAAGATAGAAAAGCAGAGACAGAGAGAGAAAGAATGGAGGTGAAAGAACATGTAAGAGAGAAATACAGAGACAGTTAATGTAGGGTGGAATAAAAGGTATGCAGTAGAATTAGGACGGGGTTATCTTTTTTGGGTCCCCCCTACTCCCTCAGCATGCAGCAGCACCTGTGGAATGCTTTTAGGAAAACCCTTAGGCTTTTGAACTCTAGTTTTTTTTTTACAGTTTAAACACTGAATGAGCACAACATGTAACATACACCTTTGGAACTAGCTTCTGCTTGTCAAATCTGTATGTAGCCAGGGGGGTCACACAGGGTTGAAACGGGGCAAGAACTACTCATCTGTTAATTTTACCTAAGACCTGAACTGTCTGTTGACATCATTGGTCGGTGGACCAAAGGAGGATACAGCATTTTGGACCCCATGTAGCATTCCTATTCTAACCAGGAAGGTGTGGTCTGTGAAGGGAAATGTCATTTGTGATGCAACTTATTTACTAATAGGTCACATCGCAAAGCTTCTATTCACAGTGGGTCACCAAACAGCCTACCTAATGAATATTAGCTAGGTTGGCTACAATTTGCAACCCATTGTGAATAGAGGGATTCAGATCTGCAGGGCACAATCAATCAGCATTTGTGGAGTGCAGCACTGCCACCCCTGGGAGTGTCTGGGTGCTGTGGTGTGAGGTGTCAGTTGAAAAGCCAGGTCTTGAGGAAACTGTTGGAAGAGGGAAGAAACAAGTAGAAAAAGGCAAAACAGCGGGCAGAAAAATGAGCAGGCAAGGCAAAACAGAGGGCAGAAAATGAGCAGCAATGACAAACCAGAGCAGAAGATGGCAAAACAGTGGGCAGAAAAGGCCAAACAAAGGGCAGAGAAACAAAACAGAGGGCAGAAAATCGAGCAGAAAAGGCAAAACAGAGGGCAGAAAAACTAGCAGAAAGGGCAAAAGCAGAAAAGAAAATGGCAAAACAAAGGGCAGAAAATGAGCAGACAAGGCAAAACCGATCAGAAGAGGGCAAAACGGGGGGCAGAAAATGCCAAACAAAGGGCAGACAAAAAAAACAGAGGACAGACAAGCGAGCAGAAATGGCAAAATAGAGGGCAGAAAAACTAGCAGAATGGGCAAAAACAGAACAGAAGATGGCAAAACAAAGGGCAGAAAAGGCAAAACAGAGGGCAGAAAAACTAGCAGAAAGGGCAAAAACAGAACAGAAAATGGCAAAACAAAGGGCAGAAAATGAGCAGACAAGGCAAAACAGATCAGAAGAGGGCAAAACAGAGGGCAGAAAAGGCCAAACAAAGGACAGAGAAAAAAAAAACAGAGGGCAGACAAGCGAGCAGAAATGGCAAAATAGAGGGCAGAAAAACTAGCAGAATGGTCAAAAACAGAACAGAAGAGGGCAAAACAGAGGGCAGTAAAACTAGCAGAAAAGGCAAAACAGAGCAGAGGAGAGCAAAACAGAGGGCAGAAAAATGAGCAGAAAAGACAAAACAGAGGGCAGAAAAACAAGCAGAAAGGCAAAACAGAGCAGAAGAGGGCAAAAAAAGTCAGATCGGCGTCTCATACTCAAACATTCGGATAACAAATAATATAGAGTTTAGAGATGGAAGTCGACGACGTTTCGATCCCCTTGACAATAGTGGGATCTCTTCAGGACAAAGCGATAACAGAAATGCCTGGGAAGTTAGCGATGTAAATTGCGGAAGCGACCTGTGGTTGTAAGCGGCGAGGGCGCGAGGGCGCGATGACCTAAATAGGTCTTTATGGAGAAGTCCAGGTAACAGTTACCATGTTACAGATATGGAGGGAGTCATGCGGCCGTGGCTGCAGGCGAAGTGCGGAGGAATCAAGGGATTTTCGGGCAGGTCCCGGCCGGGACCGGAATTCACGATAGGAGGGCGCTAGGAGGACAAAGGGTACCTGTGGAGAGGGTCAGGACGGAATGGAATGGCGCCGCGCGCTCGAGTGAGCCGGCAGAATTGCAGGACAACAGGCGGAGGCTCGGAGAGTGTGAGCTTCGGGGTGTCCTCTGCAGCCAAGGTCTTCCAGAATGCCATCCAGGAAGCACTGTCCTGCCTGCAGGGCGTCATCAATCTGAGCAACGACATCCTGGTGTTCTTGAACACCTTGGAAGTGCACCACACCCACCTCCGAGCCACACTCCAGCGGCTGCAAGACTGCGGGCTGACCCTTCACAGAGCCAAGTGTTCCTTTTACAAGGAATCAGTCGACTTCTTCAGATACATCTTCACCAGAGATGGGTTAAGGATGGATCCCAAGAAAGCAATTGCCATCCGGGCGGCGAGCACACCGAAGACCCCCATGGAAGTCCGCAGTTTCCTCGACAGGGCTACCTACTGTGGCAGGTTCATTCCGAACCTGGCCTCTCTGTTGGAGCCACTCCGCGCCTTTACCTGCAGTGACCGCCAGTGGGAGTGTACCGTAGCTGCCAACACAGCATTTAATACCATCAAAACAGCCCTCGTGGACAAGACGGTGATGGCCTACTTTCACCCGGGCAACGCACAGAGTTGGTGGTGGATGCCAGCCCTGTGGGCCTTGGAGCAGTCCTCCTACAGGAACATGACCAGGAAACATGGAAACCAGTCGCCTAAGCCAGCCGGGTACTGTCAGACACCAAGACCAGATATGCCCAGATCAAAAGGGAAGCCCTGGCAATAAAATGGGCATGCCAGCATTTTCATCTCTATCTGTACGGGTAGGAGTTCCAGGTAGTGACGAACCACAAACTGCGATCCCACTCTTTGCAGGATCATCAAGACTAGCGCCTCCCAGAATCGAAAGGTGAGCCATTCAGTTTCAGCCGTACAACTTCAAGGTTGTATTCCGTCCGGGAGCTCATAACCCAGAAGACTACCTCTCACAGCACCCCGAGCCGTCTGTCGCTCAAGCCCTGCCACAGGATGTAGCATAATATGAGGCATTCATGAAGATGGTCTCATACGATGCATGCCCAAAAGCCATGACGTTGGAGGAGATCGGCCAGGCAATGATTGAGGACGAGACGCTAGCCAGGGTGAAACACGCTCTACTGAACCCACGGGTGGACCCACTTCCTGGATGGGGCCCAGTCGCTCCAGGCAGAAGACAGCCATGCTCGGCAACAGCTCTAGCAGATCCGACATGAGATGAGCAAAGGAGAGCATGGAGTAGTCCTGAGAGGGCATGTCATTGTGATCCCTAAGGCGCTGCAAGATCGCATCATCCAGCTGGCACACATGGGACATCAAGGGATGGCGAAATCCAAAGCTTGGCTGCGAAACAAGATTGAAGACATGTGTAGAAGGGTGGTAGGGTAGAAGACATGGTGCGGCAATGTCACTCATGCACCATCACAGGCGGCGACCCGGCACAAGCCCCCCTCATCACCGAAGAGCCAAGCGAACTCCCATGGTCCAAGGTCAGCATTGACTTCGGGAGTTTCCCCGATGGCCGCCACACGCTGGTGCTCGTTGACTCATTCTCAAAGTTCCCAGTTGTAGAAGTGCTCGCATCGACCGCGTTCATGCACATCAAGAAAATCCTGGACAAGATTTTTGCCCTCATAGGCCTTCCGGATGAAATCCGCTCAGACAACGGACCTCTGTTTCAAGGCCACAAATTCCATGATTATCTGGAGAGCAAGGCAATTTGCCACAGAAAGATCACCCCTCTGTGGCCCCAAGCTAGCGGGGAAGTAGAACACTTCATGCGAACCCTCAACTAAGTTCTGCGCATCGCAGTGGATCAAGGGGAGGACGGCGAGTTGGCACTCAACCACTTTCTAAATGCATACCGGCAAATGCCCCACAGCACTACCCAGTGTGCCCCATCCCATCAGCTCTTCAAAAGAGCCCCAAGGGACAGCATTCCAACTGGTTCAGCATGGAAACCTCCAGGAGAAGGACCACGTAGCCACGCAAGCTAGGAGGATTATGACCAACCAGAAGGCCAGCGCCACCAGAGGAGCAAAAGAACCACAGCTGAAAGTGGGAGACAGCGTTGTAGTTAAAGACAGACACTCCGACTGGAAATTCAGAACACCATACGAACCGGAAGAGTAGACCATTGTCAAGTTGCAAGTAACCATGGTCACAGCGCAGAGAGGACAGCAAGTGGTCACCCGGAACATATCATGTTTCAAGAGAGCCTATGGGTCGAACATCAACTCGGAGGAGACCGAAGATCTGGGAGAGGCTCCATGTCACACTCCTGCCAGCTCACCAAGGACGGTGACCTCCCCACCAGGACACTCACAGGCCAGAAGCGGCCAAGCTTTGACTGACAATCAAAGGCCCAACCGAGACATGGTGACTGAGCCCCCCCAAACACCCAGGCAGATGCAGTGGCCAGATGCAGTGGCCAGTTCCAGCTCCTGGAGCCAGAAGTATGGTCTTCGGCTGAACCCTGCACCCAGCCAAAGATTGAAGGACTTCGTATGCACATCCCCATGACATGCGGACTGTAGTGAACAGACACTAAAGAAAAGGAGGGATTTAGAGAGCCACCCGGGCTCTCCTATACAATGTATCCCGCATGCACTCCTCAGAGCGGGCTCGACCCGAGGAGATATAGTAAACGGCGAGAGACCACTCGGGGTCTTCCCGCCAGACTGTAGCTTACTGTGTGGTGTGTCCTAATTGTTAGTGCTGTTTAGGCCCTGTCATCACCAGGCCTCTGCCGCGCTACACTTACCCTGTTGAGCTTGGCTTACAAGGTCCCGAAGTCAGGACAATGAAGCAGCGTTGCAGAGTCATAACTTCCCCATACTGGATGTATTTATTAGGCCTAAGGGAGAACACTGTAGTGTGTCCTATAAATATCCCTTACCGGCACTGCAGTGAAAGTGCTTTCTGCTGAGACATGGAGTCTGCAGGGAATAGCAGGCCTCCAGCTCAGCAGAATGTAATACACAGTGGGCGACACTGTGACTGCTGTCCTTCAATGGGAGAGCTCTCAGGCAGGAAGGAGGGCACACGCACCTCAGGTGGCCGGAAGTCAGACCTGCAGGCCCTAAGCGCACGTAATACTGAATTTCCTGCTTTATGCAACTTCCACGCGCAGAGCATGAAACTCAGACATTTTCGTAATTACTGGAATATCCGGAGGTTTTCCGTTTACAGTAGCAAGAGCACCTCACAAAGCGAAAGAAAAACCCGGTTAACCCCCGTTACCATGGCCATGACAAACATGTTCTACAATGTCACACAGGAAACGCCACCGGTCATTTTATGAGTTGCAGTGACCCTCATGGCATGAACGTATGCATTAAAAATTGTGAATTTAGTCAGTGGAACGAATGTGGTGTTGCCTCATATTGCACAATTTCTTGTCCTGGCTTGTTCTGTTTTATTAATGTATGCACGTATCAGCAAAGGCAAATTATTACATATTAATAAATGTGATCTGTTTTGGCATTCTTTTATAATTTATAATGTAATTAATGGTTCATATGTATTACTAACACAAAATGGACATTTGATATGCTGCATTGTCCACTTAGCAGTAATCGGCCAATTGTGGCGAAAGCAGCTTTGCAAAAAAAAAAACGGACTTTGCCTCATAAAAAAGCATGCATCCCACACCACAGCCCGTCCAATCACGGCAGTGAGTTTTTTTGAGTTGATACATGCCCTCAGTGGAGGTCAAGGGTTAGAGGTGAAGTGCTCTTTTATCAGACAGACATTTCTTATTATGAGCCCCGCCCAAACCTTCCTAATCTCACGGATTCAAATCTCCTTCTTTGAAACTGTGTCAAGATCGAAGCAGTTCCATTACTGAGTAGAACTGCTCTTGTGCCCACAACTGCATAGAAAGCCAGGATGATAGTACATCGCTAGTCTAATCGTTGTTTACCTTTTCCTTCTCCTCTTTCTTCTTTCCTTTTTCTTCTTTCGGTTTCTCTTTTTTTCTCTCACTATTGATCACTTGTTAGCATCTTGATACCCTCATAGGAATAATAACCTTTTGTATGCTTTTGGACATATTATATTTTTGCTTTATATATATATGTTCTAACCCAGAAATTGTATTACTCTATGTACCTATCTTATGAAAATCAATAAAGTGCTTTGAAATTCAAAGAGTGCAGCACTTTTGCCAAGGGAACTTACTTACTCTCACTAAACCCATGCACCAGAGGTAGAGGATGAATCCCCTGACGTAGAAGACCAGACTATAAGAAAAAAATTCAAACTCATCTCAAGGAATGCCCACATCTGAATGAGAACATTGTTGCAGACCCAGTCAGTTGCAGTCAAATCGAGCATGAGATGAGAGGTTCTGCAACTGCCTGGAGGGCAACCTGCAAGATGCAGTTGGATCTGGAGAAAAAAAGATGGATGTATACAAGAAAAATGCCTTTCCCTCTATTTACTTTTCATTCACATTTATGCAATGCACATCAATTTATTGCATATATAGTTACATTTTTTTTTATCCATGTGTGGTTTTATCTTTGGAAGGTTAGCATATCTGAGAGCACCGCCAGTCTTAATTAAGTATATATTTTCATAGAAGGAAACATCGAAATATAATCATGCTAAATATTCTATTAGTGCTCCAAACGTGACCATGTGAAAACCATCACTAGTGAGAATATGGTGAGTGGGGGGTGGGGGGGGGGGGGCAAGTTAAAATATGTTGTTTCTCTTTTTTCTAAAAAAAAACCCGGTGATTTTTCAAAAAACAAAAATAAACAGTCATTGAACAACTCCTGTATGATATGAAACTATTTAGTCATTGAAATGATTACAAATGTTTCCAATATATTGGACCAAACTATAACACCAGTCTATAAATAGAGCAAGCGCAGTGGCAGTATCGATTAGGTTATTCAAAACCTAATCATGAATCCCACTTAGAAGGAGCTACCTAAGGGGTGCAGACAACAATGGCTTCAAGGACCCCCGTTAACTGATCTCAGCAGGTTAGATGGCCAGGGAGCTTCATATTTTCATGTCTCTGATCGTCCTGCTTGCTTTGAATGTATATCGTCAACGTGTTTAACCAGGTGAAACTGGACACCCCCAAGAAATTACAGAGAAAAGTGTGCAAAAGGGCCTTGGTCACCCTTGGACAAACATTACTAGAACAGCAAAGCCAATAAGTCTAGAGTTGTCTGCCAGCCTACTGTGCAATTCTTGTTTTGTTTTGCCATGTTTTTTGCAAATCTTTATTGTTTGGGGAAATGTCATGTCCTGATAAATCTAAAAAAAAATTGCTGCAGGCAAAAACATTCCCATTACCATAGTTCTCAATGGCGCTGAAGGGAACTACTTAAAAAGTAGTTCTTGGCTGCAAGAATAAAAGAAAAGAAAAGATGAAAACAAGAAGGAAAGAGAAGGGAAAGAGAAAGAGAATGTGCAAAATAAATTACGAAAGAGAAAGAAGGAAAGAGAAGAGAATAGCAAAGGAAAGAAAGAAGAAAAGAAAAAGAAACTGGAAAGAAGGCAAGAATGAAAGAAAGAAACAAAAAAAAGAACTGAAGAAAGAAAAAGAAAGAAGAAAAAGAAAGAGAGAGAAAGAAAGAAAGAAAGCAATCGAAAGAAAGAAAGAAAGAAAGAAAGAAAGAAAGAAAGAAAGAAAGAAAGAAAGAAAGAAAACGGAAGAAAGAAAGAACAGTTTAAAATACATACAATATGTTATGACCTCTATTACAGAACGCTCCCATTGATTGCGAGTGAGCTTATTTTTGGATCTAAATTTGGAAGATACATGTGAGTGTATCTATGTTCTGTATGAGCAGGGATATAAGGTTTCTTATTGGGCACATATATACAGCACGCCAGGATGGTGGCTATATAAGAGATTTTATTGGAAGTTTTGTCTGCACTTTATTAATGTCTGTTCACACTAGGGTTAGGGTTGTTATTAGATATTCCCAGGCACCTTGCGTTGCATGACTAATATTTATCCCTTTCTTCTCTTTATAAATCACGTTGGCACACAGGGTGTCATCTGTTCTTTTGTTAGCTACTGGGCTTGTGCGCACGACTTGGTAACCACCCTTAGTTCCACATCATTGTAAATATTTTAATGGTAAACCCCCCTCATATATATATATATACATTTTTTTAGTTGCCATTTAACCCCTGTCCTGAAGAGGCCTGAAGTTCACTGTGGCTGAAACGTGGTCACGTCGACAGATATTGAATGGAGGAGTCACTTGAGTTTCAGTGATTTACAGACTGCCGCTGGGACACATGTAACAAAGTTCGGGTTATATTTGCCCACATTGCTTGTGTTCCCCATTATTCAGTTTGACTACCTCCGAGTGGTCCGCCTGATACCTCTTAAGGGGACACTCTCATAAAAATGTTTTTGTTTGGGTTAATTGTTTGTTGTTATATATTGTATTGATGGTATGTGATATATGTGTCTGTACCTTTCTTTGTATAAACGCCTGTTTCCTTGTGATATACTGTAAATGATGCCAGATGTATGCTATTATTATTTAATAATTTTGAAAGGGTAATTAAATGTGCTCTCTCTATGAATAATTGTACGTATTTTTTCCGTGATACTCCCTTTCTATATATATATATTGTCCCTTATACCCAGGTATCATAGGGTGATTTGGGTATAGCCCTGTTGTTCTTGACCAGTTTAGTTACACTTTGTTAAGTGTGAGGTTCGTTTCAAATTATAACACATTGGATGTGGAGAATAAGTTATACACTTGTTTTCACAGGTACGACGTTTTGCAATTGAGAGACAGATTTCCTTCTTCTTTGTTAAAATTGTTATATGTCACTTTTTTTGTTAGTGAATGTTGATGTATGATTTGTGCTGTGTTTTAGCCATTATTGTTGAGGATGTCCGAGCCCTATATGGTGAGTTATTCAGAGGAGGACATTAACAAATTGAAGCAGATACCATCACTTTTGGGAGTAGATACTGCTGGATTAACCAACCTGAGTTCAGACAAAGGTGAACGGTTGATCCAACTTAGAAAAAAGAACACTAGGACGCAACTACATGCACAAGTATTACTGGAATATCTAAAATCCAACACCATACCTGCAGGCTTGCAGGTAAAAAATATTCCTGTGATTTTCATAAATGACAAAACTTACTTGGTTGATTTTAGTGGGGTAGGAACTAAGTGTTCCCGGGATTGGATTGTGTTATCTATCCAAACTGCCTTAAGGATTAGTGAAGAGGAATTTAAGGAAATTAAGAGATTAGAAGAAGAAATTGGAGACGATACAACTATAACAGATGCAAAATCACTGTTAGAAACTATCGAAAAAACATTGGCGGATTTCAAAACCCACACAGTTAATTTGAAAACTTCTAAAGTAGTGAAAGACATCAAGAACTACAAACTAGAGTGGGTGTATCCGTATCTAAAAGAGGATTTCTTCAAAAACAATAATCCAAGTAACCTCAATTTACAATATAGAGGCAGATCCCGTACCAAATTTGTAACCTTCTCCACTTCTTCATCTGACTCAGAATCAGGAGAAGGTACCTCCGCCCAGACCTACCCTACGTACCAGCCCTATTATCAATATCCTCAGTCTTACCAACACCCACCCCCTTTTTTAGACAGAGGCAGGCCCAGGGGCCGCGGGTTTCGAAGAGGATGGGGCACTCCGATGCCACAGAATCAAGAGCAGGGATTCTTCAGGACACGTCAGAGAGTGTACAGACGATGAATCACAATGAGAGTCACAATAATACGAGCCTGGAGTTAATGCCTATATATAATTTGTCTCAACACCCTTTGTCTGATGTAGAAACTGCAGTTCTCCGTAAAGGGTTGTCGTTTGTACCTACAGTTATGCAAGACCCTGTAGATACTAAAACTGAAGTATTACATTTCCTCAGGAAAATTAGATTGAAAATCTTTTTTGCAGAATATAATGAGAGCAATGAAAGAAACTTTAGTGGCCTCAAAAAGAAGTCCACGTTTTGTCCACAACGCTTATCCATGCCTGAAGAAATTTTGTTCTTTGAAGATCAAACCTTGCGCGAAATAGATCTGTTGAACGCTAAACAAATTGCGTACAGATCTAACTTTAATAAACAAGAACAACTGGCGCTACAAGAACTAGCTAGTAATCCCCTTACGGTTATTAAGCCAGCGGATAAGGGCGGAGGAATAGTTCTTTGGGATGCAAAAAACTATGATGAGGAAATTAATAAGCAGTTAAGTAACAGAGAGCACTATCGACCGATAAATGACAACCCCACAGCCAGATTAAAAGCCCAAATCTTACATTTAACTACAGAAGCTATGGAAGCAGGATATTTATGTCAAAAGGAATACGAGTTCCTAAATGTCACCGAACAGAAAATACCAAATATATATGTATTACCAAAAATACATAAAGATGCTTCCAAACCCCCAGGTAGACCCATTATTGCCGCTTGTGGTTCAATTTTGGAACCACTAGCAAAATACATTGATGTGTTTCTTAAGCCATTTGTCCCGTTAACGAAAGCTTACGTGAGAGATACAATGGACCTCATCTCTAAAGTGGAGCTCTCGGAGTTCGATGGAGACCAACAGTTGTTGGTCTCCTTGGACATCGAGAGTCTCTACACGAATATACCACAAGATGAAGCACTTCTGGTGATGAGACATGTATTGGACACTAGACAGAGACCTCACCAAGTTCCTTCAGAATTCCTTCTCGAATTGGCCACTATCTGTTTGAAAAACAATTTCTTTGCCTTTAAATCCGATTTGTTTTTGCAAGTCAAAGGTGTAGGGATGGGATGTTGTTTTGCCCCCGAAATCGCTAATCTGGTGATGGATTTCTTTGAAAATAGGTACATCTTCAATGAGGAGACTCCATTCAGGGAGCATATCCACGAGTGGGTGCGCTTCATTGACGATGTATTTATGGTATGGAAGGGCACACATGAAGAACTAGAGCTATTCCACATATGGCTCAATAACCGTACTCCTGACCTCAAATTTACCAAAAATGTGAGCAATACACGCATTAACTTTCTGGATGTATGGATTATTGCTAGAAACGGCAAGTTGGAAGTGGATTTATTCACTAAGCCGACTGATAGAAATACTTTATTAGACTATTCATCCGGACACCCGCGTAACCTCAGGGACAACTTGCCTTATGGGCAGTTCCTGAGGGTACGACGGAACTGTACAGAAAAACACGACTACTTCAGGAATGCAAAAAATCTACAAGAAAAATTGGTAAATAGAGGTTACCCCAAGCGATTGGTAAAGGGAGCACTTAAACGGGCGTGGTACACACCCCGGGAAAA
This sequence comes from Triturus cristatus, assembly GCF_964204655.1. NCBI lineage: Eukaryota > Metazoa > Chordata > Amphibia > Caudata > Salamandridae > Triturus > Triturus cristatus. The sequence continues at coordinate 254,264,103 of NC_140593.1, read as the reverse complement.
TCTCCTTACACCTAAAACTAAAAAGGACACAGAACAATTGGTATGTGTATTGACCTTCAGCCCGAAAGCCAACAAAGTCAAACAGATTATCTTGAGGAACTTGAGATTACTGGACCATTTAAATATTCCCAAGCCACTGTTCGCCTTCAGGCGCGGTAGGAACTTGAGAAACCAGCTTGTTAAAGCTTCTAGGCAAGCACCTATGCCCACAGATACTAGAGGTCTACTGGGGTTACCTAAAATTGTAGGACACTTCAAGTGTAACAATTGTGCTGTATGTGTACATACCAAGGATTCCAAAACAGTCATGATTCATGGTAAAACACATAGACAGCTGATGTTTTCAAATTGCAATACGAAAAATGTCGTATATTGCGTAACATGTCCGTGTGGGTGTTCTTATATAGGACAGACCACACAAGCAGTTAAAATGCGGATTATCCAACATAAATCCCGCATTCGGTGCAAGACCTTGGGGGCTCCCATGGTCCAACACTTTTTGGAAAAAGAACATGGTGAAAACGAGCTGGAGTGGACTGTCCTTGCAATAGTGAAGGCTACTACTAAAACACTACTACAGAAAAAACTTAATACTCTAGAAGCACGTCTTATTGAAAGATTTCAGACCTCTAGTAGTAGGGGGCTCAATGACCGTGATGAGGTTTGGTCGTTGATTGGAAATTAATCCTATATAGATTTGATTTTCCCTAGGCAATTTCTGACTGGATGTGCTATATAATTGTCTAAGGGGGCTCCTGCTTTCGTAAGGTTCTGTATGTAATTTTATTCTTGGCCAAGACTACAAACTGTCCGTTATAAGACCTTGTTGTATCAGACGGATGAGCCACCTGTAGGGCGCTTCTCCTCTCATTTGTGGCTATGTACTTAGATTCCCTGTAAGTATATTTGTTTTGTGTAACTGTATATATTATACAGATCCTTTGTATATTAGTGAGTTAGTATTTCCCTGGTGTGTTAACCGTGTTGTGCTCACAATGCCCATTCTAAATTTTCTTTTCTTTGTTCGAGGGACCGAGTTAGTAGCTGTAATGAGTGTATTTGAGAATTTTTTTTTTTGTTTTTTTTTTTTGTTATGGTGGTGTTATTTCAATATATCTTCATTGAATGGTTCTCTATATATATTGTCTCCTACTTATGGAACTCGAAGACACGAGATTGCTATGAGCCTGAGATTCCTTTCGCTATGGTGGTGTTATTTTAAATGTTAGTTTAAATATACTCGCACTGAATGTTCCTGTATATATTGTTGCCCTATGTTGAATATAATCAGAGGAGTCTGTCTTCAACTCATGGAACTCGAATACTCGAGATTGCTATGAGTCTTAGATGCCTGGTAGTCCTCTTTCTATATCCTTGTCTTCGTCGGCAGCGGGAGGGACCCATGTATAGCGCGAGTATTTAGTTCCGGGTCGGACGCGTCTGGCTCCGTTACTTCGGAACCCGCGTGTGTTTGGATAGGCGTGCCTTTGAGGATTCGAGTTAAAAGACTGTCCGTGTTCAACTTAGTAAGTGCCCCCCCCTCCCCGGACAGACCGCCTTAGATAGGCTTGGTAAAAATGGAGCACACTTAATAGTTGTCTCCATTCCTATTTTAGAATCTGTTGGTGAAACGGTGCTTTGATCTTTGACGAAGGCAAAGTGGTGAAGCGCGATTCAGTCGGTGAAACGGTGTTCCGATCACTGCCGTAGGAAAAATTTTGAAGCGCAATTAAGTCTCTACTAGGTAGGTGCATTTCGATGTTTGTGACGATAGTATGCCCTGTGGACATTATACCTCCTCCCCAGCAGCCCTGCTGACACGTTGTTGCTCCTTTTTGACCTCTATTACAGAACGCTCCCATTGATTGCGAGTGAGCTTATTTTTGGATCTAAATTTGGAAGATACATGTGAGTGTATCTATGTTCTGTATGAGCAGGGATATAAGGTTTCTTATTGGGCACATATATACAGCACGCCAGGATGGTGGCTATATAAGAGATTTTATTGGAAGTTTTGTCTGCACTTTATTAATGTCTGTTCACACTAGGGTTAGGGTTGTTATTAGATATTCCCAGGCACCTTGCGTTGCATGACTAATATTTATCCCTTTCTTCTCTTTATAAATCACGTTGGCACACAGGGTGTCATCTGTTCTTTTGTTAGCTACTGGGCTTGTGCGCACGACTTGGTAACCACCCTTAGTTCCACATCATTGTAAATATTTTAATGGTAAACCCCCCTCATATATATATATATACATTTTTTTAGTTGCCATTTAACCCCTGTCCTGAAGAGGCCTGAAGTTCACTGTGGCTGAAACGTGGTCACGTCGACAGATATTGAATGGAGGAGTCACTTGAGTTTCAGTGATTTACAGACTGCCGCTGGGACACATGTAACAAAGTTCGGGTTATATTTGCCCACATTGCTTGTGTTCCCCATTATTCAGTTTGACTACCTCCGAGTGGTCCGCCTGATACCTCTTAAGGGGACACTCTCATAAAAATGTTTTTGTTTGGGTTAATTGTTTGTTGTTATATATTGTATTGATGGTATGTGATATATGTGTCTGTACCTTTCTTTGTATAAACGCCTGTTTCCTTGTGATATACTGTAAATGATGCCAGATGTATGCTATTATTATTTAATAATTTTGAAAGGGTAATTAAATGTGCTCTCTCTATGAATAATTGTACGTATGTTTTCCGTGATACTCCCTTTCTATATATATATGATGTGAAATAGCAGCAGTCAGAAAAGAACATAATTGGCAGGAGATAGAATCTGAAAAAGATGGAAAGTGCATCAGAAGCATCCTTCTATCACACCAGTCTCTAAACACAAAATGACACTAGAGTAATTATAAAGTAAAAACACTGGCACTAAATGGAACTAGCTGGTTTGCAGGTGTGCTCCTTGTGAAAAAAGCAAAATGCAGCCACTCAAAGTGAAGTTAACAAGTGGTTTAAGTAGGTTAAGTAGGTTGACCCACTTCCCCATGTTATATGATGTACTGGGCAGGAGCAAAATGTGAATGACTCAACAACAGACCAATAGATGAAGAGAGGTGGCTGAAAACCCTTCCATTCTTCTTGGGTTGAAGTCATAAGCAAACCCTAAATTAACCTGTTCTCAGAGCAGTCAGGGTTAACTCAGATGTAATGTATAAAGCATTTGTGCAACACTTCAAACAGTAACACAATGAAAACACACCACAAAAGGACTCCGCACCAGTTTAGAAAAATAAAACAAAACCTAATAAATGAAACAAGAAAAAAATGACAAAAATCCCATCAGTTGAACCAACCGGATTTCTGAATTTTTAAGATTTAAAATAAAAATAGCACCACAAAGTGGCACCCATGGTCATCTGGTCATGCTAACCCGTGTCAAAGTCACAAGGCTGACCACAATGGAGCGCAGGTCATTTAGTCCCCAGGTTAAGCAGGCTGAAGTTTAGCTTCTCAAACTCCATGGCAAGAGTCCTGATTGTGCGGGAGGGGGCTACGAGGAGCAGGGAGAGAGTCACAGGAGGCTGCCGGTGTAGCGCGAAGAGCAGGCCAGGTGTCATGGGTGGCTGTTGCTGGAGCTTTGGGTTGGCGGTCCCTGTGGTTGTTGATACTGTCTTGCAAAGAGTTGGGCTGACTGAGCTTCACCCTTAACCCTTTTCGTGCTTGTGACGGAGCGGTTCCGTCATGCGCGACGGTCGCGCTGTGCGCATGACGGAACCGCTCCGTCACGGCCCCGCCCGCACACGGAACCTTCAGCGTGGTGTGGAAATCCGCGCCGCGCTGAAGGGGTTAATCATGGTGCGAGCGGTGAGGTCTCAGTGCAAACAGGCTTGTTTGGCATTGCAAAGAGCCCAAAAGCTTGATTTTTGCTAATTGAGCTACATCAAGTGTCCAGGACAAGAGGGGCACCACTTGGGGTCAGGAACTCACTGCAACTGGGTCCAGGGGCTGATACAGGATGTTAAGGAGTCTTTTATGTCCCCGAGGCTCAAATCAGGAGGCCTGCAGACTATCCCTTGGAATCACTCTTCTGTCCTTAGTTCAACTGTGAAGTTGCAGGTCAAGTTCTCCTTTTACAGGCAAGAGGGCAGCAGGCAGCAGCACAGTACAGCAGGGTAGCAGTTCCTTCAGACCAGCAATCCTTCAGAGAGTGAGTGCTTTTAGCAGCACAGCAGTCCTTCTTCCCGAGTAGTGGAACCTCGGAATGGACTCACATTGAGCCAGGGTTTTCAAGGGGCACCACTGAGTTACCTCTCCCTATCCACCCGTTCTAGAGGTTCATGAGGCATTGTTCTCTCATATACATAAACACCAAAAAAAAGCATACCATTAGGTATTGTATACAAATGCTTTATTTATTGCATTTTCACTTATATTAATAGTCTCTAATTAGAGCACACGTTATTTATACAGGAGGGATCTTGTTCTTGTCCTGACGAAGATGCCTTGCTGCATCGAAACATGTTGACCTACTAGGAGTATCCGCACATTACGCAGGTCATCTCCGCACCATCTTTTTAACAGCACCAGCCTCCCTTGACCTTTTAAAGTTTCTACGTCACACGAGGCCAGGTTCTTTTTAATACAACTACCTACATTCACTTCAGACCCTCCCTCTTGCATCACACATAGCACTACATTATCAGTGCTCCCGCGTAGTCGCAGGTCGTAGCACGCCCCGTCCCGCAGCGGGGCGGGAAGACCCCTATGATGAAGCATGACACCAAGGGCCATTCTGGTGTGTGAGGGGTATTTAAACAAACACAGTGTGTGTCCAACCACAGTAGGATACACACCTTCCACCACCCTAGATATCTGAACCCAGGTTCTTCTCCACCCCCTCTTTTCCCCCCAGAGGTGGATCCTTTTGTTTTGTAACTGATTCTGTGTGGAGGACGTATCCACCTCCTATGCCCGTGGAGAGCTTTACCTCTACACTCCCCAATCTTAGTATTTATAGCTTCTTCCTGAGTAGCCACAGTTCCAGAAGCATACTGAAGAGTGGGTGTCTGCGGTCCAATATGTATACCCTGTTGTGCTGTCGTAGTGGGGGAGAAGCTTCCAAAGGTTTCCCGTTGAAGTCACCAGGCATCCTGTTCCCCTTGTCCTGGCTCCAGACTAATTACAGGGAAATGCAGCCCTTTGTGTGGAGGCAGGACACCGACTATTCAAGTGTAAGTGGGGTTCTGCCTAGCTCCTCCTTCCCAAGCTTCTAGTGATTGCTGATGCAGGCACACCTAAGCTCCCTATTGTGTGTGGCTCTCTAGGTGGAATACACAAAGCTCACCAGTCAGCTATACGCAGCCACGTGACCAGGCACAGACTACAGGCACTAAATGGCTAAGGCAAGTAAATGGCAACTTTGCAAAAGTGACATTTTCAAAATTTTAATTTAAAATCCGACTTCACCAGATGGGGGATTTCTCATTAGCACTGCAAAGATACCAAACATGAATGGTTTACCTGTTCCCATTTGGAAATGACAGCTTATGAAAAATAATAAGGTAACTCCAAAGTCATCCTATGGGAGAGATAGGCCTTGCAGTAATGAAAAACTAATTTAAGGTTTTTTAAATAACAGAACATGTAAAACTTAAAAGTAAATGTTCCTCTTTTTAAATACACTGCACCATGCCCTCTGGGCTGTCCAGGGCCTACCCTAGGGGTGATTTAAATGTATTAATAAGGAAGGTTTGGGCGGGCCTTGCAGATGGTTTACTTTGCCAAGTCAAAATGGCAGTTTAGAACTACATTCATGGACTGCAATGGCAGGCCTAAGACATATTTGAAAGAACTGCTTACTTGTGGGCAGCTCAACCAGTGCTGCACACCCACTAGTAGCATTTAATTTAAAGTCCCTGGGTACATGGAGCACCACTCTTTTAGGGATTTATCAGCAAATTAAATATGCCAATTAGTTGTGAGCAAATAGAACCATATTTTAAGGAGTGAGCACATGCACTTTAGCTCTGCTTAGCGGTGGCAAAGTGTGCAGAGTCCTAAGGCCAACAAAAATGAGATCAGCATTAAAAATAAATGGAGAAAGAAGGCAAAACGTTTGGGGGAAGACCACCCTATGGCTGACAGGTCTAGTATATGTACCCCCAGGTGAAAGTGGAAAGAACTTTTCAACTACTTGGGAGCTCTCATCACTAAGGCAGAAGAACCTGGATGGACCATCAGCATTGGGGTTGTATGCCCCAGGGTAGTGTTCCTCCATAAAGACCATTCCCCGTAGGGAGATGGACCACGTCAACAGTTTGGGATTCTCACCCTCATTTATATGAGCCATCTGAGGGGCCTGTGGTCTGTCTGAACTTGGAAATGAGTCCCAAACAGGTATGGTCTCAGCTTCTTCAAAACCCATACCACAGCAAAGGCTTCTCTCTCAATAGCACTCCACCTCTGTTCCTTGGGAAGTACCCTCCTACTGATGAAGGCTAAAGGTTGTTCTAGACACTCCTCATTTAACAATGATAATACAGCCCCTATGCCATGCTCTGAAGCATCAGTCTGTACTATAAATTCTTTGGAGAAGTCAGGGGCATTGAGTACAGGTGCTGTACTCATGGCCTCGCTGTGGGGGTAAAATACTTTCTGACAGGCATCTGTCCATATCACCTTCTTGCACTGCTTCCTAGAAGTCCGCTCAGTTGAGGGGGTCTAGCAGATGGACTGGGATGCAGCTCGAGTGATTGCCAGTGGCTGAGAATAATTCAAGCATTCCATCCCTCACCTTGTTGTTTTTGGATTTAACCCCTTGTGTGCCCATGACGAGCTGGACTCGTCATGGGCCGCGGTTGCGCTGTGCCCATGACGAGTCCAGCTTGTCATGAACCCCGCCCGCTAATGCAACGCCCGGCACAGGGCGGGGAAAGGGCGTGGCACACAAGGGGTTAATGCCCAAAGTGGGTTGCTTGTGTACCGGTTCAGGAAGGGCCTGGTCAGGCATTTTGAGCCAGACTGCTCCTACGATGAGCAAAGTCAGCAGTTATCTGCATATGACCGAGTCCAAATTGAAGTGGTATGGGGGCAAAAAATGGTGGATTGGGATGCAGCCTGAGCAATTGCCAGTGGCCGAGATTGAATAAAACATTCTACCCATCACCTAATATGGGTGAAACCGATCCTGGATTGTTTGTGTTCTGGTTAAGGGAGGACCTTTCCTCCTGGCAGTATGGGCTGGACTGTTCACATGAGAAGCAGAGTCAAGGCTGACTTTCATATGGCTGGGTCCAAACTGAGGTGGCCTGGTGGGTGAAAAACAATGGTTTGGGATGCCACTCATGCGATTGTCAGTGGCTGAGATTAATTCAAGCATTCCATCCATCACCTTGTTGGTTTAAAACTTTCTAAAAGTGGCATTTTCAGAATTGTGATTTAAAATCCAACTTTACTATCAAAGAGGTTTTTAAAGTACAGTTCCTTAGATACCAAACAGGATATTGTCCAACTTCTTCTCATCAAAACTTATCACTAATTAAATGTAATAAGGTAACACAATGCTATCCAATGGGAGAGATAGGACTCACAGTGGTGAAAAACAAATGTAAGACTTTTTTACTACTAGGCCATGCACAACTTAAAAGTACGTACATGTCCATCTTTTCAAATACAATGCACCCTGCCTTATGGGATGTCTAGGGCCTAACCTATGGGTGGTGTATATGTATCAAAAAGGAAGTTTTAGGCTTTTGATAACACGTTTTTCTTGCAAAGTCAAATTGGTAGTTTAAAGAGGCACACAAGCAGCAGTGACAGGCCTGAGGCATATTTTAAGGGACTATAGGGGACTTATATGTGAACTAAATATGCCAATTAGGTGTATGGTGATTTTACCATGTGTTAGTGAGTGAGCAAAAGCACTTAAGTACTGCCCAGCATTCTTAAATTGTACAGCATCATAAGGCCAACAAAATGACTTCAGCAAAACAGGAGTGGAGAAGGCAAACCATTTGAGGAAACACCACCGTAAGGCTGACAGGTCTAATATATATCAGTACGAATTAATGACTTCATACACTTGTATGCTTTAATAAGGAACAATACAGAGCTACTAGTAAATGAGCAACCGTTCCCCTGGATAGAGTTGTCATCCAAATGTCTATTGACTTTGAAGCAAATCGTAGCTGAATGAATCTTAAAGACCTTCAGGAGTTCATTTGATCCATGAAAGGACATACTTTACTGGAGAGTCACTACAGAAAACTGTGAGAAGCATATAAAAGTTCACATAAAAATGAAACTCCTGCATGACTGGTACTTATCATCTTCTAACCTTCACAGGGCAAATTTGTGCCCTGACTCCTTTTGTTGGAGAAGTGGAATTATCAATGGGGCACTAGTTACTTAGGGCCCGAATCCGATCTCGTTTGGAAGGGCTCCGAATCAGATTTGATTTTACCTAAACCAATCCGGAGCCCTTGTTTCCGACCGACTCATTCCCAATTTCAAACAACCAAGTACAATGCCTGGAAACCCTTAGCGATGACCAAATCATTTCCAAAAGGCATACGGAGGGATTGAGCCATTCGGAGCCGAATCGTACAGCTCTATGGAGTAGGTTTTCCAAGCGAGCAAGTATGATGAATGAATCGGACAGCCTTTATGATTGCTTTTGTCCAGATTGAAAAGGCTGCAAGAATCTGTCTTTGGGGGCCCATAGCAGGCCCCCTTCATCCGTGTGCCCTCCGAATCTTGGCTGTGGGGGTATCCATGGGTCCCACCTTTCCAACCATGCACAGTGTGGCAGGCACCAAGGGGTGCCTGCCACAGGGTGCAAGATTATCCCTAACCACTCCTTTTGTCAATGCGAGCCTGTGTACACATTCAGTACACAGGCTCCCATTGAAGTCAATGGGAGTCCAACGGAATCATATCCGGATGCACTCAAATGCATCATACTTGTTCGGTTGGACTCCCCTGACATGAGTCGTACGGCAAGCATTCCGGACATGATTCGGTCCCAATGCTTTCCAAACAAGATCGGAATAGGCCCTTAGTATGGTACTGCCTTGAACAGTTGTTAGCAACATGTTTAGACTACATCTACATTGAAGGAAACATGGGAATTTTCTTACCCATCCTCCTCCTTCATGATCTTATATGATACAATCAATGTGCCAGTAATTGGAAATCATTGATAAAAGTAGATTGATATATCATTAGCAGTTGCAAAAATGTGTATATTGCGAAGATGGGGAATGAATCGGAGGTTTGATGCTCCTACCTTTGCACAAAAGATTAATTTACAGGGTTAATGACTAACTAAAGATCTTCAACATGATATGAAGTTATTTTCTCTCTGACTCTAAGTTGGCTTGAGGGATATCAACAGTAATGGATGTCATAATAGGCTAGTGAACGATATAAACAAATGGATCTTTGTCCCACTAGTGGTATCCAGTTTTATTCTGGGAGTTGGAGTAGAAGGCTCAAGAAGTGTGAGGCAGGCACATTTTTCTGTCACTATTCATATCACCAGAGTGGCCTGTTCTTGACCTTTATTTGTTTTCAAAATGCTGAATTGATCCCAACTTATTTTTTAAGCATGCAGGTGGGCCCATCAGCCTAACACTTGTAACACAAAGCATATTATAAGAACAGTGAGATAGGGCTTGGTGTTATATCTGAGTTCAGGAAGTAATCCATCTGTATTCTCCTTTCGGTCATGTCTCCTGTTCTTCACTCCTTGAATGGGAAAGCCTAGAGCATCGAGCACACTGAGGTTATAACTAAGACATTATCAAACTATTGTAGGTAAACTATTCCAATGCATGCTTCCTGATCTTGGATTCTATGATCTTATATTTTGCTTTCTGATATTATCTAGTAACCAAACCACTTCTCTTTAAAATTGTCCCACAGCTTCAGTGTGAACATACAAGACATAGCTGAAAGGTTTTTCAGAAAGGCATATGGAGCCTCTTATACTATACAAGTGTTATAGACAGAATGTACATTTTTTAGATATATTGTTCTGGACATTCTGTATCATAACTAATGTGATCCTGAGACCTGGTTGCTATTTACCTTCTTATGGCCTAAATTTATTTGGCACCATCCTCTTTGTTACCATTGCTACACTGCAATTAGTTTGGGAAACTAAGTGATAATAAAAATGGTCTCAATAAATGGATGTTCCCTGGCGCAATGAAAATCAGTCGACATATGGTTATATGTTTATTTACTTATTGATGAGTTTTGTATAGCGTGAACATGACCCGAAGGTATCAGAGTGCTTTACAGACTAAGCGCAACAACAATAACATGAGGTACCCAGAGAGTAGATAATAAAACTATATAGTAATGGTATGAAGGAGTAAATGGTTTACAGTGGGATATGTAAACAAAATAGCAGCAAGTATTCGAGTTACATAGTGTGTAAACAAAAATACATAGCAACACTGTAAAAAAGAACAACCTGATAGATAGTAGGATATGTGAACGTAACAGTTCTGAGGTAGTTGAGGTGGGGAGATGTGAGGGAGGGGAGAGTAGATGCATAGTTTTTCACCGAGCTAGAGAACAAACATCGCATTTTAGCGCTTACATTCATGACAACTTAGGGGCCTGTTACGATGGCGGGCGGACTATGTCCGCCCGCCACCGTAACGGAACATGGGACCGACCACCAGAGGTGCAGCAGTCCCGCCAGGCCAATTAGGATGCGCCCGCCACACTGGCGGGTGCATTCTTAACTTTAACATTGCAGCGGGCGGTGCTGTAAGCAGCACCCGCCGCAATGTTCAAGCCCATGTTGTGCATTGCAATGTACAACGTGACAGGCACCGCGTGGTGCCGGACACCTTGTGCATGCAATGATGGGGGTACCTATGCACCCCCCCGGGGGCCCGCAATGGTCTCCCAAAGTGATTTCCAGCATGCCTTTCCATGGCGGAGTCTCCACCATCGAAAGGCATTCCACCGCAGGTATCATAATATGGATGGCGGTGCCTGCAAGGCACTGGCACCATATTGTGTGCCTTTTCTGCCCGGCCTGCAATACGACTGGCGGAAAAGTGGCAGATGGTCTTTCCGTCCGCTGCGGTGCCCCGCGCCATACTAATATGGCGGGGGGTGACACGGGAACATTTGGCGGGCGGATCGCCACCGCCGGGCCAGCAGTGGCCACAGTCAGCCCAGCGGTGGTGATCCGCCCGAGATCCTAATAGGCCCCCTAGTGCTTTACAGAGTAATCATAATAGCAATAGCACGAGGTACATAGAGAGTAGATAAAAATATATAGTAATGGTAAAAAAGACTAAACAAAATACAGTGGTATATGTAAACAGAATAGCAGCGAATAATTGAGTTACATAAAGTGTCAATAAAAATACATAGCGATAATAAATCAAAGAAGAATACAATAGACAGTGTACACAAAGGTTCTGAGGCAGTTGTGGTAGGGAGGAGCACAGGTGGGGAGAGTAGATGCGCAGTTTTCCCCAAAGTAGTGATGCTTAGATTTACATGAGGGGTGTAGGGTAATATAAGCCCAAAACTCAGGCATGTTATGGCGTAACAAGTGGCACCGGACAAAAGAAGGTCGGGGGCTAGACAGTGAACGAGGACATGGCCAAGTCCTCAGTGAGAGAGGAATTTGTTGGATAGAAAATGTTTAACTTCTTTCCTGAAAAGGGAAGTGGATGGGTTGCATCTGATCTCAGAAGAGAGAGAGTTCCAAATATTTGGGGCCATTCCAGAGAAGGATCTGTTGTAGGTTTTCTTTTTCTTTAAATTTTCTGTCTTGAGAAGTAAGGAGCTCGTACTTAAGGAGGGTCAGTTTCCACCGGAAAGGGTCAATTTCTGGGACAGGTAGGAAGCGCTTTATGAATCATGCAAGCAAATTTGAAGTGCATCCTGGCCTCGAATGGTAGCCAATTCAGAGCTCGATGGTCAGGAGTCTTCCTCAATCCAGTCTGAGTTCCCTCCTGTTGAATCGTTGTCCGTTAAATGGTCTGGTATGACATAGTCATCTTTTGAGTAAGGATGCATCTTTTCTTGCGAAAAGTGTTTGAGGTCTTTTCCCAATTTCTGTATTTTGTTCTGGGTGATGTAGTCTTTTGTTTCATTGATCTCAATCATCAAGATGCTAACTACCAAGAACCAGAATGCTAAAACGCATACTGTTCGAAAAAGAACAATGCTTGGCATCAATTAAACTAATTTCCTGATGTAAATAAAATGTAAATTTGATACTTGTATAGCGCACTACTCACCCGCAAGGGTCTCAAGGCGCTTGTACGAATACCACTGTGGAACCCATCCTGGCTTTCCCTGTGAGGCGTCCACTCCTGGGCACCCCCAAGGTGGAGGCCAGGCATCCTTAGCATTGTGGGGGCCATTGTGGAGATTAAGCAAGCTATTTCCCAGAGTTGCCGAGTGGGACTCCATGATTGGAATAGGCACCGAGGCCAGAATTATCAGGTCTGTGGAATTTTTGAGCCCAAGACCCACCGAGGTGAGGAATTGAACCCTGGTCCCGGGCTAGACCTCTGCATCAGGGTCTGCCGCTCTAATCATTGAGCCACACTTCTCCACATCATTGATCATCTGATCATTTAGCTACAACCTAAATCCTTCTAAGAACTTATCCTTATGCAAATGACAATTATGCAGTAGTGGTCCGTGGAGGGAGTTCCGTGGGGCAGTGAGGCGGGGTGGGGGAGGGGCGGGGCGGGGGAATGTAAACACCGGAATATGGATGAACGGAGGTAAGTACACATTTAAATAAATAAAACGAATTTCGTTGCGCGCGCTGCATCGCATTTCGCGATGCAGCGCGCGCAAAGGAATTTGTTTTATTTATTTAAATGTGTACTTACCTCTGTTCATCCATATTCCGGTGTTTACATTCCCCCACCCCGCTCCTCCCCCGCCCCACCTCACCACCCCACGGATCTCCCTCCACGGACCGCTACTGCAACTATGATAAGATTCCGACGAGTACTCAAATATTTCTCATTACTCCCCAAATAAACACTGATAACTGGCAGTGAGGGCCTCGCTAGAGCACTATGTGACTAATGGACAACACCCCTTCGTTCCCCTCTAGCTATTTTTAATTAATTCACTACTTCAAGGAAGCAATATTAGTAACTAGAGCCTCCCTAAAATCATCACTTTGTTTTTATCACCACAAATATAATTCAATAGGAATCAGACAAATTATCGCCATTTATTCACATATATTTATTTAATTTCACTTTCTACTAAGTCTCTCCTTTATTTGCACCCTCATGACACAATAAATGAGTGCTCGGAACGGGCCCACGTCACCGTGGGTGCCGTTTTCAGAGCAAGAACAAGCATACACTCCCGCAGCTGTAGGTGAGAGGCACACCGAAGGATTACCATCGCTGGATTCAAGTAAGGTCTCCATCTAACTATCTTTTTTAACCATAGAAGGCGGGGAGAATCTTGCTGGTCCCCAGGTAATTGAGCGTCTTTCCTAACGTGTAGACATAGAGCACTAATTTGAAACACGCCGTTTTTAAAAATCCACCACGCCGCAATCAATGGCAGCGAAGATAACATCTTGGTTTACATATGTCACATGTTCGCCCCCCTCACTGTCCGCAATTACATAGGCGCAGGCTTTTAAATAACGCACCGTACACCAGGTTTCTTTCAAAATAGAGCGGACCTGCACGCACGCACAATGACGATTGTATTGAGAGAAAACATTGTGCCCTATACCCGGCTCTCCTTAACATGCCCAAGGGTAACCAGGCGCGATATAAAACTCAGTAATAATAATAATAATAACATGTACCGGGCCCACACGTACGCACAACAATCCGCACACTCAGAATCTTTATTGTTCATTGCTATTCACTGCATTGCCGATATCTGCCAATGCAAAATGTGTAAATTAATGAACACCTAGATGCGTAACCGCTTTCTGACAAAGACAATGCAAGACCACCGGCGCCAATTATAGACCTTGGCGCACCTTTTTTCGCACAATACCTTTGTTTACGTAGTATTAATGCATATCTATACTGAATGCGTAATATGGGGTTATCAGTTTTGACCTTTAAAAATGGCTAAAAATGGTTAACTTACAGCATCACAAAAACAGAGAGGAATTCGCACGCTGTTTCTTTTCTCTTTGCTTTATCAAACTACAGGTACTATTGACCTACTCATCAGAGTGGACACACAGGAACCCACTCCTAATCACTGCATAAATACTGTCAGCCCACTTTCACTGGTCCTTGTTGTAACTTATGTTTCCCTGCTGCTCAGCTAGAATGACTGTGGCGTGGAATGTTGGATGGATGGAATGTTGGATGGATGGAATGTTGGATGTCTGTGAATGTCAGTTGGGTATGGGCTGAGCAGCAGGACAGCTGCTCCTGGTGGGGTTTTCATCATTTATACTTATAACAACTTAAATAAAGAATATAACTAATCTACGCATGAAGTCCAGGACATCTTTTGATTACAACATTTTGGCGACGAGGATGGGATGTTGGATGTCTGTGAATGTCAGTTGGGTATGGGCTGAGCAGCAGGACAGCTGCTCCGGGTGGGGTTTTCATCATTTATACTTATAACAACTTAAATAAAGAATATAACTAATCTACGCAAGAAGTCCAGGACATCTTTTGATTACAACAGTCCTCACGAAAGCCCCCTAGACCCGGCTGGGCATAATGGGGCTGAAACATTTCGACCTTATATATGGACTATACTAGTGCGCCGGATTGAGTAACACGATCCAAATACGCACATCCACTGTTTTTAATCTTCTTCAATATCCACTTCTCAATAAATAATTGCACCTTAAAGAGGATGTAGAAAGAATTTTAACCTCACTTCACACTGAGCACTTAATTGTTTGGTCTCTGGACACTACTGCAATACCAGTGGTTCACATCCAGGTGGAGGTCAGCATACCGAAAAATGCTGTCACATTACGAATAGGCGGAGAACGTACGTGTATGAAGGTTTTTGTTTTTATAAAAAAGCAACACGAACTACCCTGGTTATGTAGGTACAAGTGATCCATTTCCCCCTTCATCTTTGGTCTTTGTACTTTAATTGGAAGCTGAATGGATCATCGCTTCTTCCTCCCTCCCCCCTTGTGATCTCAGAGGTTTTCGAGAGGCCAACAAGGGTCGTACTACCGTAGTCCAGTTTCGAACGCTCAATTGCATGAGTTGCAGTTGTGAGGTTAGCCGTGGGGAGGAAATGTTTTAGTATCCTAAGGATATGCAGCTGATGGTTAGCTCCTGTAGTGATGGTGCTGATGTATTTTTTCATGGAGAGAGCTTTGTCTAATGTAATACCAAGGGATTAGGTGGAGTCGACAATGTGTGGGGTGCAGTTCAAGGCTGAGAGAAGGGGGAGCCAGTCTTTGATGTTAGAGGTGGTAGAAAAAAATCAGTTTTAAAGGGTATTAAGTTTGAGGTAATTGGGTGTCAGCCATTGTTGTGTTATTATTAGGGTACTATTGAGTGTATGGATGTCGTCGAGGGTGTGGATGTTGTCAAGGGACGTTATTCTCATGTAGACTTGGGTGTCTACAGCATATATATGGTAGGAGGCATGGAAGGACTTCAGGATATCGGTATGGGCTCCATGTAGATGACAAGAGCAAAAATTACAATCAAACATAAAAATGTGAGGCACAGTATGTGAGATCTAAGGAGCAGCATTGACAAGTCAGTCTAATAAATATATGATATGGCAATGGTTAGCGAAATGCAATACAAAAGAGAGAAAGGCTCACAAAGGAACCAATGCCTCCATTATGGGTTCTGAAATAAAATCACATTATTTACTAATGTCTTATCCCAAACTCTTCTAATTCCACATAAGAGAAAAAGCATTACATTTGAAAATCACAGGCAAATCATTTCCAAAATTAAAGGAAAAAAAATTGTGTTTTATGTTGGACAATTATGAAATAGAGACTGAGAATGTTTGTGGAATCATCTTGTCTGCCATACCAGATGAGTGGGTCTAAGCATATATGGTTCCCCCACATATAATGTTTCATATGATGAGGGAGTTACTTTCATAATCATGTTTCTGGCTGTTGGCTATGCACTCAACCCAACACACATCTTGAATCACATTCTTGTTTGGTTGCATATAGACAATAAAGTGCAATAAGACTGGCATAATGCACACTCATTCTCATATAGAATAGTCAATGCAGCAGCGTACTAGAGTGATCAAACCAAGTAACCAAACTCAATCAATCAATAAGGGGTTTGTTGAAGCGCTACTACTCACCCGTAAGGGACTCAAGGCGCTTGGGTTGGGGGTGAAGGTTACATTCCATCAAGGATGGGGTTTGTCGAAGTGCCAGGTCTTGAGGTTTCATACGAAGATGGGGATCGATGTTGTCTGTCTGAGGTGGAGCGGAAGGGCGTTCCATGCCTTGGCCGCGTGGAAGGAGAAGGAGCGGCCTCCAGATCTGGTCTTTCTGGTGTGGGTGACCATGGCATAGGAGAGCTGGGCTGATCGTAGGGTCCTTTGGGGTGCGTGGAATTTTTAGTCGGCTGTTCAGGTATGCTGCTCTGGTGCCGTGGAGGGCCTTGTGTGCATGGGTGAGTATCTTGAAAGTGATTCTCACCTCAACGGGGAGCCAGTGGAGTGTGCGCAGGGGCTGGGAGATGTGGCAGTGTTTTGGCAGGTTGAGGACTAGTCTTGTGGCGGCGTTCTGTATGTTCTGTAGCTTGCAGGTGAGGTTTTTGTTTATTCCTGCGTAGAGTGCATTGCCTTAGTCGAGTCTGTTGGTGACCAGGGCATGAATGACGGTCTATCGGTGGTTCGAAGGGGATCCATTTGAAGGTCTTACAAAGGAGGCGGAGGGTGTGGAAGCAGGAAGACAAGATAGAGTTGATTTGGCAGTCCATTTTGAACTCGGAGTCCAGGATGATTCCCACATTGCATGCGTGGTCCGTGGGGGTTGGCGAGTTTCCGAGGGCGGGGGGGCCACCAGGTGTCGCTCCATGCGTCGGGGTTTTGGCCCATAATGAGTACTTCTGTTTTGTTGGTGTTTAGTTGTAGGCAGCTGTTTTTCATCCATTTGGCGATGGCTTCCATGCCTTCTTGAAAGTTGTGTCTGGTGGTGTTGGGCTCGTTGGACAGGGAGAGGATGAGTTGGGTGTCGTCTGCGTATGACACTATGTTGAGTCTGTAGGTTCCGACGATGGGGTGAGTCGAGCCATGTAGACGTTGAAAAGCGTCAGGCTGAGGGAGGAGCCCTGGGAGACTCCGCAGGTGGTAGGTGTAGGGTCCGAGAGGAAAGGGGGGAATCTGACATGCTGCGTCCTGCCGGAGAGGAAGGAGTGGATCCAGTCGAGGGCCTTGTCCTGGATTCCTGCATCGTAGAGTTTGCGTATTAGGGGTTCGGTGGAAGACTGTGTTGAGTGCCGCTGAGAGGTCTGGGAGGATGAGGGCTACTGTCTCTCCTTTGTCCAGTAGGGTGCGGATGTCGCCTGTTGCGGCAAGGAGGGTGGTTTCCGTGCTGTGGTTTTTTTCTGAAGCCGGACTGGGAGGAGTCAAAAAGTTGTGTTCTTCAATGAATGTGGCGAGTTGGCTGTTGATGGCTTTCTCAATGACTTTCGCTGAGAACGGGAGCAGGGAGATGTGTCTGTAGTTTTTGAGGTCGGTGGGGTCCACCGAGGATTTCTTCAGGAGGGGGTTGACCTCGGTGTGTTTCCAGTCATCGGGGAAAGAGGTGGTGGCCAGGGAGCGGTTGATGGTGTGGCGGAGCATGGGTGCAATGGTGTCGGCAGCTCCGTTGAAGATGTGGTGGGGGCAGGGGTCCGTGGGGGCCCCTGAGTGGATTGACTTCATTGTCTTCAGTGTGTCTTTGGTGGTGAGAGCTGTCCAGTTGTCAATCGCTGGTTTCCGGGCATCGGGGGTGGTTGGTGAGGGTTCAGTGTGTTGGTTGTCTTCGTTGAAGTTGTCATAGATGCTCTTGATTTTGCGGTGGGAAAAGGTGCTCAGTTTGTCGCAGAGGTCTTGTGAGGGAGGGATGTCGGTAGACTCGCTGGTGGGTTGGGCGAACTCCTTGATGATGCTGAAGAGTTCCTTGTTGTTGTGCATGTGGGTGGAGAGTCTGTCTTCAATCGCTTTTGCCTCGCTTCTCTGATGAGTTGATGGTGGGCGTTGGTGGCGGCTCTGAAGTTGTTGTGGGCTTCTGAAAGCAAGTGGAAATGAAGTCAGTGGTGACCATAGAGTGCCTGTACTACAATTGAAAATCTTTGAAGCCTACCAACATCCTGATTTAAAAAAATACAGAGTACAGACTTTTACAGCATAACATATTCAACACATACCAAAGGTGACGACCCAGTAGAAAAATACCTATGTATACAAAAGGAAGAAAGCCTTTGAACTGAAATTGATTAGCATGTAAATAAGCTGATCCTGTTTTAAAATGTACTGTTATGTCTCTCACAGTGTTCAAGATAAAGATAGGGTCTTGTAAAGTTTGGAGGAGTGGGAGAGCTGTCATAAAGTTGTGGTGCTCCTGGTCTGTCAAACTCACTGTTCCCCTGTTTAATTTAGATTCGGGGAAGTAATTGACTTACACCAGCAGATAGCTTGCTGACTCCACCAATGTAAATCTTTGACCTGAAAGCCCATCTGGCATAGGGCCATCAGGTCAAAGTGAAGGCTGCCTTGCCATCTGGGTTGACTGCCACTCATTTTCCCTGCCCAGGAATGACATGTAAGCCATGGCAGTCCTGGGCATGGTAAACACACAGTGGCCCCATGTGCAGGGAATCACTCTCTGTGCACCAGCACCATTATTTTACTTTCCAAGAAATAACATTCTGCTTTGCAGGTTAGTTTCTTCAAACCAAAAATAATTTTCAAAAAGGGTGCAACTAACACAGTGCCACTGTGAAATGTTTAGTGCCTTCAGTGAAGGTATTACAGCAGCAGCTCTACTGGAGGCACAGAGATTCCTACCTGCCTCGCGGTACCTCCACATTCAGCAGGAGGTCTCTGCCAGGGGACCAGAGGTCATGGTTCACTGACTTGGAGGGCCAGAGGGCTGCTCATCAGGTTCTGAATAACTCCAAGAGTTTTCATTCACCAGTAGAAACTTTAATAGACATCACTCTAACCACAGTGAGTGCAACACCAGCTTAGGAGAAAACAATGTGCTTCACTGTAAAGCGAGGTCTGTCTCAGTAATTTAATTATGGGGCCCATTTTATAGAGCTCAGACAGAATTAGTAGTGTGGGCCACAGTACAGAGCCACACATCTGTTCTGTTTCATAGCAGAGCTACAAGCTGCACAGATTGTGTTTCAAGGTTCTGATGGTGCATTAATGCGGCACATCACGCACTTGTTTGGCCATGACCTTTTTTCTTGATTGGTAGCTGCACCCCTTTCCAATTTCGGTGTATAAATCAGCAGTATTCCAATGGCTTTATGACAGGGTGTTTTCTCCTTTCAGCTGTTCTGTAAAATAATCTTTGAACGGTCACAATTTTCCGATGGTTTTGTGAAGGAGGGTGTGATCTTTTGACCTGCTGTTTATAATAAAAGCAAGAGTACTCTTTAATAAATCAAGGGACTGTAGCAGAGTAGAAATATGTGACAGCGTATAAAATAAATGCATGTTTAATGAGACCTCTGTGCATGGTTGTGCTGGCCATTGTACCAATCTGGCATTTTCCTTTTAGACAGCAAGTTAGGGAGCTGCCCTCAGAGCTGAATGGGCAGCCTTGAACCCAGGCGTGGCCCTCACAGGTAATAGTGGTGGGGTGGTGGGGTAAGGTGGTGGGGCAGGGGTGGGGCAAGTCGACAGATGATAGGATAGGTAAAATTACATTTTAAAATAATTAAAACCACTTACCTTGCGCGCGTCGCCGACTCAGCGATGCAGCGATAGCAAAGTAAGTGGTTTTATTTATGTTTTTATTTAATTTTACCTATCCCATCATCAGTTGACTTTCCCCTCCACCCTGCCCCGGCCTGCCCCACCACTCTCTTACCTTTGACGGCTGCGCCTGCTTGAACCAACCATAAAAACCTCCTTCCTTCCATTCTACTGGCAACCTTCTGCAGTGTGAGGCTGACCTTAACATTTTTGCCAGGGTTGACTTTGGTGCCCTCATAGGTGTATATGTTAAATCAAGGGATGGAAATGTAAATGTTGTAGACTTGTAAAGCGCACAGCTGCCCCAGCAACGGGGCGTCCCGGCGCTGTAAACCGCTGGGGAACCCATCCTGGCTTTCCCTGTGAGATGGTCCCACTGGGCATCTCCAAGGTGAAGACAAGCATCCCCGGCGCTGATGGGGCCGTAAGTGGAGATTAAGCAAGCTGTTGCCCAGAGTTGCTGAGTGGGATCCATGGTTAGAGTAGGCACCGAGGTGAGAATTGTCGAGTCCGCTGACCTTGACCCAAGACCCTGCAGCGTCGGGAATCGAACCCTGGTCCCAGGCCGACTTCTGCTCCCGGGTCTGCCGCCTCTAACCAGTGAGCCACACCACTCCACGATGATGATGATGATGCTCCAGCGGAAAGGGCAAATTTTCATATCCTCCCTGCATCACAGACCCGTCATCACGTTTATTCATTCATACACTCATTCATTGGTGGGGCCCATAACACCAACACTCATACGTCTCACTCCGAATCTGCACACAGGAGGACAGAAGCGCTGGACATGTGGGGGTACCTTATTACCTATAGGAAAGGAAATGAATTACAGTATATACATATTTACATCAATACCTATAGAATCCTAACTTTAACATCAAGGCACTCTACAACTTGTTCGACGGACCAGTTAGTTGGACTGGTTGATGGTGATTTAGAACCAGCTAAAACACATTTAAAGCTGTGGAACCTCTAAAACAACACCTTATTAACCCCTTCCATGCTCATGACGGAACGGTTCCGTCATGAGCATCGGTTGAGCTGTGCTCATGACGGAACCGTTCCGTCATGGCCCCGCCCGCGCTCGAACCCTTCAGCACCGCGGGGGAATCCGCGCAGCGCTGAAGGGGTTAAAAGAACCACAAACACATTTTCTGTTAATCAATGTTTCGTTTATCTAATTAATTCGCTTCATTGGCATAATCTGTGGGATAGTCAAGATAGAATTCAAATTTGATTATTCTGCACAAATTATCATGACAATTATATTCACCTAAATCTTGATATCAGTGACCATATCTCAAACCCTGTTAGCCCTGCATAAATCAAATCTCTTTGGGTGAAATTGTCCAATCGAATGCAGGCTAATACCCAAATAAGTCAGGAAAAAGTTCCTTTTCACTCGGCACAACACAGTCCCAATGAAATACATAGGACCAGGCAATCGTGCAAGCAAATCGATCAACGCAAGTTCGGGACACTCTTCTGGAACGCACTAGTCTACACCCTTTTCTACAGTTCCCCTTTTATAGTGATTTCTAAAGTAATCGGCAACAATTTCTAAAATCTAAACACTCCGATTGGCTAAGCCCCTCAATTTTGTAATTTTGGACATGTTTCCCATGTTCCTGGGTTCTCAGGGAAACAAATACGACATTCTTTAGCTTGTACAGTTCCCATGCAAAAGGGTCCGAAGTATCAATATGTAGACCTCTATGGACAGGTTTCCATTGTCTTCTCTGTCATTCACACTAGTTGAGTTTTGGCAGTCCTCCATGTTCCTATCCTTGACGAGGAACACTGTGCCCTGATCGGAGGACGCCTAGAGATCTTCAGAGTCATCCGAGTCTGCGCAGTAGTCATCGCTCTCACACGACAGTGGCCGCTTCCGAACTCCATTTTGAATATCATGGCCTAGTAGGCCCGAATGCCAACTTAAGCAAAACAACCACAAAAAAAAATTAATATATTGAAATGAAGATTCTAATGTTTAAACCCACACTAACCCTTTTATATATTAGTATTTTCCTAGTTTATAGCAACATTTAAAGCAATAATACTCACCATTCTGCATACCAGGAACGCAAAGCATTACAAAGCAACATAAATCCTGCAATTTCTATCACAACACGTTCTATCGTTAATATGCGTACCACAGTTAGTCATTAGAGTTATTTTACCATGCAATTAGCATTTAGTCCCGCGTGTAATTCGTGTTTATTAAGGTGTAATGTTGATTAGTTATACCACGGCAAAAATTAATACAGGTTAATATTTAAATTGATTACGTAATTAGTGTTTTCATGCAAAATAGAGAAGGTATACAAAATGTTTGTTTTACCTGCTCCACCAATGAAGGATGCTTTCCTTACATAGAAACTCGTATCACACAAATGCCAATGTCCCCAGATTAGACCACCTTTGATACAGCAAGCAAAACATGTAACCTGGAGGCCTGCAGGATAAAAAACCACAAAGGTACAAACACTCACAAAACAAGCACACATGCTCAATGTGGCGAAAGCTTGCATTTTCTAACAGAAGAATACTTGTAATTCGCTAAAGGATTGCTCTACTAGTAATGAACAGGAGCAGCTCTTCTCATCCAAGATGTTATACTATCAATGGAGAGAACTTGCAGATCTCAGCATGCGTCAACGCTAGTGTTGCACGTCTGTGGATCACACTTATCTCAACTTTCAGGCTCGTCAATGGAATGTATTTATAGTTGCATTTTTGAAGTTCAATTGAAGATATCTGCTTGTGGTAATTTTATTAACTTTTCAGATTTTTGTTGGCATTATTTTCATTTAATACATGGACTTCTGCATTCCCTGTATACACATGTCTCTAATTTCTTTATAATCCGCGACCTCTAACAAAGTAATAACTTATAACAGTTGAGTTATTACATCATAATGCCTGCTGCCTGAGCCAGGAGCAGGTGTTCAAAGCAATGAAGGTTGCTTTTCTGACTTCTGCTCCGTTTGTTTCAAAAACTCTACAGTACCAAGCAGAAAGTAGATATTTATGATAACATGTTAATTTTTTGGACACCATGGGAAATTATAGAAAAGTTATACTTATTCTGCTTTACCTTTTTTTGTTTAAAAAATAAATAAACTGACTTCTATTGAACTGCTTTTAATATATTTTGTGAACAACTAGCTAACAGCTTTTTTGGATGTGTTTAATTTTGCACTAGTGGTTCTATTTTTATTCTTCATGTTTGCAAACATGGTCTTTCTTTCATATGAAAGAGCTACACACTAAGGATTTAAGTGATTCATGAGAAAAGCAATGGTGTAACCATGTATTATAAGGGATAAAGTAAACCTTGCCGTACATGATAAGGATATTGCATGCAACCTCGGAGTGCCATAATCTTATAAAGGAACTCGGCCTTTTAACTCATTCCTCTATATGGCTATGGAACTCCTCGGTGACTTGCAATATCCTTATAATGTACGGCGGGGGTACTTTATCCTATATATTATGCTAGGAGCCAGGATAAAGTAGGAGGTTTAATGACACAAACTGCATTAAAAGATAAGAAGCAATGGCCCAGCTTTGTAACACAAAGAATTTGGAGGCCATTAACAAAGTCAATCCCGGTCACCAGATAAAAAAACACCACACTTTTGAATGATTTCCCAAATACTGAAAGATGTGCATAACTGAATCTAGTTTAAGAAATTATGTAACTAATATGCATGTGACATACACATAGGCCACATACCAATACTGAATCTAGTTTAATTAATAATCTAAATAATATGCATGTGACATACACATAAGCCACTTACCAATACCAACACATTTGTATTCATGCACATTACTATCGACATCTCTATTGAGCTGTTAGTCTTAATGAAAGTAAACTGTCATTTTGTCTACCAAAGTTGTCATGCTACCCCAGCTCTGCATCTTTATCAATCATCACTCTAGTTTTTCTTTGCCCAAGTGCCCAAAGTAGCTCTTCAGGAACTTTCACCTAGGGCTGCACCTACCATTGTGCCATTCTGGCATGTTTTTCCAGGTGACTATATGCCACAGGGTTGCTTTTAGAGCAGGATGATCTTCCACGTCCTAAACATGTTATGTTATCTTATGTTGATTTGTTTAGTGCACTAATCACCAGTGAGGGTATCCTCATGCCTACAGGTGTGTAGGCTTGTGGTCCCCAAGGGGCTTGTATGAACAGTTAGGTCTTCTGATGTGTTGAGGGAGGTTGTCCATGTCTTGTGTGCAAGGTAGGAGAATGAGCGACCATGAAAGTTTCAATGGCCCAATTCGAGTCACAACCTTCTTCAGACATTACTGCGGTTGATTTGTGTTTCCAGTCTGGCCATGCTTCACTTCAGCTTTACAAGTATTTTCCTGAACAGTAACTAAACTCTTTCACAAGTTATAGAGACTCCAAGGACCCAACAGCAGTTTCAGTGTCAACAGGGCCGGCTTTAGAGCTGGCGGCCTGCTGCGACAATCTTTTTTAGCACCCCCCCATGACCTCCTCAGATTCCCTCACTACGAGCTGGCAAAAGGGCCCCTCAGACCTCCGTAGCCCCTCTCTTGCATACATTTAATTTGTTGCTTGCAAAGGCTGGCTTTACTAATCCACTCAGGTATCCACTCTAAATGCAGATCTGTTCTTTGCTGCAGGTATATTAATCCTCTGTGCTACTTTATGGCGAAACAAAACTGCCACTAGACAAAACTCTGATCTCTCTCTCTAGCGCAAACATTAATCACAAGAGTTATCTTGACATTTTTATTGTTGCTTGAAATCCGGACACACAAGGAACTCTGTATCAGCTGCTTTCAAATCGTGAGGTATTGCTAAACACAGTGCCCCCACTTGAGGTCAGCGCCCCACCCCCATGTCAGCACCCAGTGCGGCCGCATGGGTCTCACTGCCCTAAAGTCAACTCTGAGTTTCAATCAGCACTGTCACCTCCAGAATTCTTTATTAATCCTTGGATCTTCTGTTAACTTTAATCACACTGGTGAAAACCCCTTATCGATGAAACCTAGTGCTTGTCTTTTTGTAGAAGTCTGTCTACTCTTAGTACAGTTTCTGGTCTGCAAACTGCAGCAAATGTAGCATGTTCCGATGCATTATATGAGGGATGAAGTAAAAAATAATGACATTGAGACTGTGTTGAACAGCAGACCTTTTAGCTCAGGGCCGGCTTTAGTGCTGGTGGCGCCCTGTGCGACAATGTTTGTTGGCGCCCCCCCAATGACCACCTCCACCACGGATTGTCTCACTAGCACCCTTTAACAGTGACCAAGTCTCCATAACCACAATCTCTCAGATGCATTGAATTAGTTATATAGCGCCACTCATACCAATGTAGGGTGTCCGAGCACTTTGCATCACACGCACATTACACAGAGACAATCAATCATACGCGTGTAAATCAGTGTATAGGAAATGTTACATAAGCCAAAGGACTAAAAGTGTAGGAGTCACATGTCATCCATACTGGTAGGCAGTATAGTTTAAGAGTGCTTGGTGTGGAGAAGCACAAACTCAGAGTCGAAAAAGAAACAGCATAGTTGGGAGTTTTCTTTAATAATAAGAATCGATTTCTAGCCAAATTAACCCTTCTTGCAACATTAATCAATGTTCTAATAATCTATACTTTGCAGTGTATATGCAGTTCTAGGATGAAAGTTAATAGCTCACTATTCTATATTAGGACTTTAAGTTATAAATTGTAAGTAACAAAAGGAGGCCTCTTTTGAAAGCAGCAACCTACTGATCTGTTTACATCATACGCACTCTGTAATCTACTTGGTACACGTTCTTTGCAGCAGGCATATTAACCCTCTGCACTAACTTCACCTAAGTCAAAACCTCAACTATACAAAATGCTGATCTCTCTCCATGAAGATAATTAATCACACGAGTTATCTTGACATTTATGTGAGGCCTGGTAATTGCCGGGGGAAAGAAACGCTGCAGCAGGTGCTTCAAAAGCATAATAAACTTTCAAACACAGCGCCCCCAGGGAGCCAGCACCCGGTGCGGTGGCACCGGTCGCACCGCCCTAAAGCCGTCCCTGTTTTAGCTAGCATGATTCAGACAGGCTTATGTTTTTTGGTAAGGTGTAAATGAAATGACAATTGGTAGCAGAAGAAGCAGCTGTTTCGAATCGGGAGGCAGGTCAAAAACAGACTGAAGGGAGAATGATTAGTTTTACAGAGAGGCTGATAGCACGCTCGGTCAGTAGAGGGCCTAACTTCTGTTCCACTAGTAGAGGACTGTCCGTCACAGAGATTCCATCTGCCCAGTGACGTAACATTGGCCCCTGCAGCCCCTGCTGTGCGTGGGGGCCTGAGCTCCAGGAGGCCCCCTCTGGCACTGTGCATTGGTGGTGGCCTCTGGCCTGAGAGCTTCTGAATGGGAATGGAGCATGGGGGGGCCTTCATCTACTTTGCAGAGGGGCCCCCTCAAGTTTTGTTACGCCACTGCCTCTGCCTACGTTGGATCCATATCCCTTCAGTGCATCAGCTGTTGATTCAAATACACTGAAGGCAGAGGAGATTGCAGAGTGATTGACATCTTTTAGCTCTGCTTTACATACTATTTAGTTCAAGTGATACAAACTCCCAAAACTGGAAATTATTTTAGTAAAAAACACACACAATGCACAACAGCCGGGATGCACAAGGGGGTATATTCACAAGAACGTGTGCTAAACATCACCAAACAATGTTAATGCAACTTTACACATCGCAGCCTATCACTGCAAAAAATAACCCTTTGTCAACGTGGAATTCACAACAAGGTGGCCCCATGCGATAGTTTGCCAAAACCGCGGCCAATGCCCACGATACAACCAGCTCGACGGAGATAAAAACACAAACCCCAGCGTGTTCAGTCCGCAGGCGACCAGGATCATAGTCATGGAGGTGATGGAACACCATTAACAACTGTTCGTCACCTCCAACCTGTCATTGGGCACCAAAAATGGAATATGGCGGGCATTGTGGACAAGGTGAATGCCGTCGGAGAGCACAAGAGAACAATGGATGAGGTCAAGAAGAGATGGAATGACATCAAGCGAAAGACCAAGGAGAAACTCGCAGACAACCAGAAGGCAGCAATACAGACTGGAGGTGGGGGCCCAGCGCCACAGCTCATGCTGGATGACATGGAGGAGCTGGTGTCGACAGTCATCAGTGTGGATACTGTGACTGGAGTCGGGGGACCAGACACTGCTCGACAGGACACAACACAACTGCAACAGGGTGAGTGACAGCCATGATGGCACACATGCACAATCAAGCAGAGCACAGTGCACACCCTCAATGACTCTGGGTCATCGCCCAGCTCTATAGACTGTCACAATGCACAATGCCATGCTGTCTGAATGTCAACAGGTACCATGCGGCTACATACATGTGGACACATTGCAATACACCATCTGCCCTTCACATTGCAGGCCCACCATCAGCACCCCCTGCAGAGCAGTCCCAGCCACTCTTCACTGATGACGAGGAGGACAACCCCAGCACCGACGCACAAGCCCTCCTAGACATCATTGACATCATCCGCGACTCACCTCCAGGATCAGGGCTGACCAGCTACATTGAGGAGACCCCACCCACCACCCAAACCACCCAGCAGGAGGCACCCACGGCCCTGGCAGTCTCCCAAGATGCCCAGGAACAACACACAGCCTTCCAACGCTGAATGCTGGAGGGCCAGAGGGTGACGGCTGAGCAGGTGCGGGTGGGGTTCGACCGCATGGCTACCAAACTGGACGCCATCCATGGGTGTCTAGGTCCACTCCATGGTCTCCAACGAGCCCTGACTGACATTTCTGGAGTCATTACGCAAAGAGAAGAACACCTGTCAGAGGGGCTCCAGTGATACCAGCCGTGAGCTGGCACACATGTGGAGTCTCATGGAGGACATGGTGTGGATGGAGGTGGAAAGGATGGCAGCCACTGCTGCACACCAGCGAAATGTAGCTGGGATCTACCATGCCCTGCAGATCATCATCATGGCATTGCTGCCACAAGGCGTGGTGATGATGAATGCTGCTGGCCCCACACCATCCACTTCTCCGACACCTGGTAAGCCATTGCCTCACAGTGCGCCAGACGTATCCATTCCGGCACCTGATGTGTCAGTGGCACACAGTGCCTCAGCCGGTACTGCAACACCCACAGGTGGGGCAGAGCACACTTCCGGGGACGAGGACATGTATGGGTTTGTGATCAGGAGGCACTAGCATTCATTTTCGCCACCTGGCCTGTTTTTGATTGGTGCCGCACATCGCCCCATAACCTTTCACTGACCCCCGATACACTCCGATTCACTCACCTTGGACAGCGACATGGACTGCCATATCCTGTTTGATGACCAATGACATGGCGACCAGACTGGGGACTGTACCCTTCCTCTTCCGCAGTACTTGTCATCCCCGGATGGACTCTGGCTGGCCCTCCACGGGCCCATATTGTGTAGTGTGCTCGGCATTGCCCTGTACCACTCCAGCTGCAGAACTGCACCGGATGTGCAATAAACATCCAGTGACGCACTGCAGTGTTCTGTCTTTCATCATTCATGTATGAATGTGTGGATAAATGTAGGGACAGTGATTTCCCTTTCGTCAATGATGCTCATCCTATGGGATGCCAGTCAGAGGGTGCTACATTGCATATTGTGTACCGGGTGCCATGGACACTACAACAGGGACACACGCATCAGTCACTTCCATGTCCGGACATGGACTGAACCACGCCCAGAGCCCACGAGTCATTGTTACAAGCCCAGCGCTGGTCCGGCATATGGCAGCCCAGACCACTCTGCTTACGCTCCGAGGGGGGCCCTCATTGCTACCCGTCGTAGGCATGCTCACTGGTGGTGTGCAGGTCACTGGTCGAGTTGGCAGCATGTCACAGCCACTCCCTGAGAGCAGGTTTGCATGCACACCACACCCATCTGGCACAGGCGTCACAGGCCATGTGACTCTGCCAACACACTGGCCCGACGACGTCACATTCCCCTCTGCCAGTGGTGACTGGATGACGGATGCGCCACGGTTCTCAATCATAAAGGGCCCATGAGTTGTTGCGCCCAGGGATAGTGACACCCGAGAGCTTGCGGCCGTCACAGGCTTACCACCACGTGGCGCTGACTGGGGTTGCACAGGGTTAGTGGCACACAGAGCATTGCAACCGGCACAGGCACCCCGCCACGGGACGGTGACTTTGGATGCACTGAGGTAGGGGGACCTTAAGCTGCTGAGTGGGTGTGCAGCCTGGGAAGATGACCCGTCCCGTAGGTCCAGACAGCTCAGGTTTTGTGTGCCCTGCTGGACCACAGTGTAGGCCAGAGCCAGCGGGTAGCACGGGCCTACCGCCACGTGGTGTAGCTTCCGGGATTCCAGAGTTAGTGGCACCTATTGGGCTGAGCGGGAGTGCAGCCTCCGATGAGGCTGGGTGCATTGGTATGTCCTCTGCCATGGAGTAATCAAGACCCAGCACCAAGCGTGAGACCTGGTGGCCTGCAGAACGGGGCTGCATGGTGTGGAGGATGCCAGGTCTACGGGCCCGGGCTTGTGGCTTGCAGTGGCACGTGGTGGGACCTCCTATCTGCACGCCGGTGGCGGAAGGTGAGCAGTGAGGTCTGGGTGTGCATGGGTGGGCATGCTCCGATGGGCGGCGGGATGGGCTGGGGTCCCTCTGCCTGGGTGTGCATGGGCGGGCAGGCGATGTTGTCTTGCACAATTGTGTGTACTCTGCCAATCATGTATCTAGACTCTGTTTCAGATGACGGGTCTGTCTCAGATGTGGGACCTGGTGTACTGCTCTACATACCAGCAAGTGGTTGGAGACACACCAGTGGCAGCAGGTGAGCAGTGTGGCCTGGGTGCGCAGGGGTGGTACTCTCTCTCTATCCCTCTCTTCTACTCTCTCTCTCTCCCCCCTCTTCTTCTGTCTCTCTTTCTCCCCCTCTCTTCTCTCTCTCTTTCTCTCTCGCTCTCTCCCCCTTCTCTGCTTCTCGCTCTCTCTCTCTCCCTCTCTTCTTCTCTCTCTCTCTTGCCCCCTCTCTTCTTCTCTCTCTCTCTTTCTCTCTCCACCTCTCTTCTTCTCTCGCTCTCGCTCTCTTCCTCTGTCTCTCCTTTGCTCTCTCTCTGTCCTTTGATGTGTGCAGGACACACCTTCTAATCATGATTTTTGCAAGCTGGGACATACGGATTGTCCTGAGGGGAGCCGGCTTGTGTCTTCATTTCATTTCAGTGTTCATTTGAATAAAGTTTCATTTGTTGCTTCAAAAGTGAATGAGTGATGCTCATTTTTGTGATGCCAAATGCATGTCACCAATTGTGATTGTGCGACCTCATGCAGATTATTTTGTACATGTTTAGGTGTAGCTGATGTGACGTGTCTTTGGTCAGGGGGGTGCCGGGGAGGGGGGTTGCTGGGAGTGGTGTCGGCGGGTGTTGTAGCCCTTTCGACCCTCCGGGCTGCATGTTCAGTTGCCCGGGTGCATCTGTTGTTCTTCAGGTGTGGCTCTGGGCTGTGCTCCCTTTTGTGGTGCAGGCTGTGGTCCGACTTTGCACCAGGTCAGAGCAGGTGTTATTTTTCTGCTGGTAACGCTCCTTATCGCCTGTTTTGTGTTCTTATCGCAGTTCTGGCTGGTTGTTGTGAATGTTGTGGAGTGGTGTTGTTGCGGCTTTTGGCGTGGAGAACACCTACTCTGCATCTCATTAACGATAGTTGCGGGGTCATCTGTGGCGATGTTTTTTGTGGCTGCTATCGCGGGTAAACTGGTGCTGTGGGATGTTAACACCAGCTTGTGATTAGGGCGAAACGTTTATCGCAACTTTGGCTGTGATAAAGTGCTGTTAACTCACCGATAGATCCTTGTGAACAGTAGCGGCTCGTGGAGGGAGTTCGGTGGGGCAGTGAGGTGGGGCGGGGGAGGGGCAGGGTGGGGAAATGTAAACACCGGAAAATGGATGAACGGAGGCAAGTACACATTTAAATTAATAAAACAAATTTTGTTGCGCGCGCTGCATCGCAAAATGCGATGTAGCGTGCGCAAAGGAATTCGTTTTATTAATTTAAATGTGTACTTGCCTCCGTTCATCCATATTCCGGTGTTTACATTTCCCCACCCTGCCCCTCCCCCGCCCCGCCTCACTGCCCTACCGAACTCCCTCCATGAGCCGCTACTGCTTGTGAATATCCCCCAAAGTGTTTTCTCACTGCTTGTCAGTCCATGCCTGGGTCTCACATTGCCTCAGCTGGAAGACTTCGGCAGGGAAGGTGTGACCACCACTGTATCCTGAATGTTCAGTGGTGGATGGACCACTGGGTCAAGGGTTTCCCACTGTGGAACCAGTTGAGCCTCTGCTGTTGAAAACCCCGCAGCCTGCTTCTCCCCCATATCCCAATAACAAGGGAAACTGTGGTTGTTTTTGGGGGAGAAACACTACCAGTGTGTGTCAGTGCTCCTGTCCTGCCAAACTAGCAAGGAAGCTATTAACTCAAGTAAAACAATCTTGGGGGTGTGGACGAGATTTTAGGTGAATGGAATTAATTCATATTTTATATAAACTGAGGTCTCATTTGTCATGTGGCAGTGCCAAAAAATGTCTGAAGACTGTCACACGGCCTTCCAAAACGGAGCTGACAACCACTTAGCTCAATACATGAACATGAAGAGAGATTAAATTAACATAGCAGATGCAGCAGCTTTGCGTCTGCCAAAATTCATCGTAGATGTCAAACAGTAATTCATATTGTCAGTGTTCCGAGTGGTCTATTCATTGCAAGAAAGCCCTTGGGGAGAAGCCATAAATCCGGATATTGATTCTTTGCTTCATTTTAATAGAACATCTTTGGGAAGCATGTTTATGAAAAGACTCAAACTACTTTCGATTTTGCTTTGCATGTGGACTGTAGAGTCTGTGCACTGTCAGTTTGCTCATATGGAATCACATTCAGACTGCATTCACAAAAATCGAAATTTAGATGTTTCAATAATCCTGTGTGTAAATTAACCTAAAAAAGGTGAATTTTTACTGCTGTTTGGGGACTGTTATGTTGGGATTATTGTTAACATGATATGCTTCACGAGTTAGTGCATTTACCTTTATGACGTGTGACCGTGCTTGCTTGGAATGCTTGTGAGGTAAGGGGGATTCTAGTCCACGGGAGTTGGGAGCTGTGCCTTGGGACTGATAACTGTGTTTCCTGGCGCTCGCCTGTTTCTTCATTATACAGATGTTATATCAATAAAGGAATTGGAGTTAACCCGCATTGTTCACATCACTTCAATTGGTGACGATTGGGGAAACCGGAACCATAATCAGTAATTGGAGGAATTCTCATGTGATTGTGGAACAGTGGGACGTTATAAGGCGTACTACAAAAGAAGATAACTGCTTCCAGTGAGCATCGGAAGGAAAACCCTCACGGATCACGGAGGTGAAAGTTTTACAGCTGTGTAAAGGGCGGAAGAGCTTGTTACCTTGCGGAGGTGGTTCTGTGGCCGTTAGAAGTCGGAGTCGGCTGCATTTTTCGAGCAGTGGGGACATTACGGACGCGAGCACTGTGCCGAACTCCTGACGTAAGTCCGAATTAATAATTACGTCAGGAGCATGCGCAGTACTGGAAGACGTGAATACATCATCACGCAAGGTCACGTTGCGTGACCTTGCGTAGCAGCCATCTTTGTCAGGGAAAAATATCCACAGCAAGGTACGAGCACTCACCAGCGCTCCGTAACAATAAGGAAGTAGTTCTACCATATTTATTTGCTACGGGGATTAAATATAACAGACAACAGCGAGAAACAGGTGAGACGGTCGGGAACCAGTGATATATTCTTGTGGAGCAATTGAAGTTATATAATAAAAAAAAATAAAAAAATAAAAAACATTAAATAATAATCTAAAACCTTTTAACAACTATATTTATATATGGATGAAGGAGATCACGAAACCAACATTGTAGAAGATAATATGGCTCAACAAAATGTTTCCATCAGTACTCCACACCCTTTCTGGGCTAAATGACCAGAACCTAGCATTAAATGTGTGGAGTGGAAGGAATATTTTATAAATTACATTTGCGCAATTGATGAGGCAGGAAAGATTAAACCGGAACAGAAGAAGAGGATACTCCTCCATTCCTTAGGACCAGTAGGATTAAAGACCCATTCTCGAATGTCTAAGATTTCAGATGCCAATCTAGATGCTTTTGAGAACACTCTCAAGGATATGGACAGGTACTTTGCTCAAAAGGTATGCATAGGAGTAATAAGCACAGGCTCTTTCAAAGAAAGCAAACTAAAAATGAAACAGTAGATGAGTGGTTGGATGACTTTAAAAAATTGGCCATTGACTGAAAATTTGATAATCTGCATGATGATTTAATACGTGATCAATTAGTCATGCATAATAATAATTCACCTATTCAGGACAGCTTATGGGTGAATGGTGATGCACCACTCGATGATGTTTTGGCTATAATAAGGAAGTCTGAAATGTCGGGTAGATGCGTAACCGTGATTAAAGAGGCAGAAAAAGAGTCTGAAAAAACACCTGGAGCTGTGTGTAAAATACAAAGTGCAGTTAAAAGCAGTTTTCAACAAACTCAAGGGAGATGAACCAGCCGTTAAAGAACCAGGGAAGAGATTATAAGACTGATGATAGAAGATGCTATTGTTGCGATAGTAGAGAACAATTGGCTTTTAGCAAATTGTGCCCGGCCTTAAGGAAGAAATGTGGCATTTGTGGTCTTTTGGGCCATTTTAGCAAAATGTGCCGTAGACGCAGCAATGTGAAATATATATGGAATGATGAGAAATGTGATGATGAAGATGGTGATGTAGATGAGAGTTGTGTGAAGAATGTGAGGGGCAATTTTGTCTTAAATATTAAGGATGGATCTATGGAAGGTAAACCTATATGTGAATTGTCCTTAGGTGGCGTGAAAGTGAATGTTTATGCAGATTCGGGATCTCCTTACACTATCATAAATGAAGAGATATGGAAGAGGAAATTTGTTGATAAAATTGGGGATCAGTTGAGTGTGTCGGATGTGAATCCAGTAAGTTATACTGGAGAGAAGATTGACACGTTAGGATTCAGGTGGTTAACCTTTCTCTTTAAAGGAAGATCTACAAGGGGAAAATTATAAGTGGCTAAGGTGGGGGGGAAACAACCTTTACAACGCAACTATTACATCGCACTACACTTACAACGCATGCATTTCAACGCAACATCCATTACAACGCATGACACTACAATGCATACCATTACAACGCATACCATTACAATGCAGACACTACATCGCATGTCACTACAACGCAGGCATTATAATGCATACCATTACAACGCATACCATTACAATGCATACCATCCAACACTTACCCTACTGTTGCACCCCCTGGAGTTAGAATAGTAATTTTTACCCCTATACTATCCAACACTTACCCTACTGTTGCACCCCCTGGAGTTAGAATAGTAATTTTTACCCCTATACTATCCAACACTTACCCTACTGTTGCACCCCCTGGAGTTAGAATAGTAATTTTTACCCCTATACTATCCAACACTTACCCTACTGTTGCACCCTCTGGAGTTAGAATAGTAATTTTTACCCCTATACTATCCAACACTTACCCTAC
This sequence comes from Triturus cristatus, assembly GCF_964204655.1. Taxonomy (NCBI): domain Eukaryota; kingdom Metazoa; phylum Chordata; class Amphibia; order Caudata; family Salamandridae; genus Triturus; species Triturus cristatus. Next base: position 254,229,554 of record NC_140593.1, on the reverse strand, counting down.
TGTTGCACCCCCTGGAGTTAGAATAGTAATTTTTACCCCTATACTATCCAACACTTACCCTACTGTTGCACCCCCTGGAGTTAGAATAGTAATTTTTACCCCTATACTATCCAACACTTACCCTACTGTTGCACCCCCTGGAGTTAGAATAGTAATTTTTACCCCTATACTATCCAACACTTACCCTACTGATGCACCCCCTGGAGTAAGAATAGTAATTTTTACCCCTATACTATCCAACACTTACCCTACTGTTGCACCCCCTGGAGTAAGAATAGTAATTTTTACCCCTATACTATCCAATACTTACCTTAAATGCAATTTAACATTATGCGTTGTAATGGTATGCGTTGTAAAGGTAGTATGCCATATAATGGAATGTGTTGTAAAGGTAGTTTTCAAAAATGCGTTGTAGTGTCATGCGATGTTTGGAATGCGTTGTAGTGGATGTTGCGTTGTAAAAATTGTGTTGTAAGTGCATGCGTTGTAAAAGTATGCGTTGTAACGTCATACATCCAGGTGGGGCCATCTGTGTTGGGCTGGTTTGACCAGAAGAATTTACATATAATTCTGGATCCAAATAGTGAGGAAAAAGTACTTATTATGGATGAAAGCAGTAAGTTGGGAGATGCGTTGAATAAGAAATTTCCTAAAGTGTTTGGAGAAGAGTTGGGGGGACTTAGAGGTTTCGAACATAGAATTGTCCTTAAAAGTAATGCTGAACCAAGAGTACACAAGGTTAGACCTATCCCTATGCTGATCAGAGAAGAAGTCAAAAGAGAAATACAAAGTTTGTTATTGAAGGGAGTCATTGAAGAAGTTGAAATGTCATAATGGATTTCTCCGGTCGTGGTTGCCCGTAAACCCAACGGCAAAATCCGTTTGTGCATTGATTTGCGCCATTTGAATAATAATATAGTCATTGAAAAGTTCCCATTACCCAAAATTAACTAGATGGTTTCTTCCTTGAAGGGGGCGACGTGGTTTTCTACCATTGACCTCTCCGCCGCATATCATCAGGTGGTGTTAGAGCCGGAACCGAGAAGTCTCACGGCTTTTATCACGCCTTTTGGGTGCTACCAGTTTTGACGCATGCCCTTTGGGCTTGCCTCTGCTGCGGCAGTCTTTCAGCGACTCATGCATAGATTGTTTGGAGAAATGGAGGGGGTGTGTTTCTTCCAGGAAGATATTTTGATTGCTGCTGTCAACAAAGATGAACACGACACTAAGTTAAACCAGGTTCTTGAGACATTACAGTCTGCAGGGTTAACGGTGGAGCTCACAAAATGTAAATTTGGGCAAAGAAGTGTCTCGTACTTGGGTCACATTATAAATGAGGAAGGGGTTAAGCCAAAACCTTCATTGGTTGAGAACATTGTTAAATCACCTGCTCCCACTTCTAAGGAGGAAATACGATCTTTTCTGGGCATGGCAGAATATTGCGCAAAATTTATAAAAAATTTGCATCCAAAGTGTACAATATTCGTTCTCTACTAAAGAAGAACACAAAATGTGTATGGTGTAAAGAGTGTGAGAGAGAATTTTCCGAGATCAAAGGAGACTTACAGACTGTAAATGCTCTAGCTAGTTTTGACCCTAATTTAGAATGCTTATTAACTACAGATGCAAGCGATAAGGGTCTGGGTGCTGTTTTATTACAGTATGGTAAGGAAGGGAAAGAGAAGATAATTTTGTTTGCCTCCAGGAAACTATCCCCTGCAGAGAGCAAATACCCAATTATAGAGAGAAGCGTTGGCTTGCGCATGGGCCTTAGAGCACTTTCGTGCTTTTGTGTGGGGAAAACCTGTAATCATTTGCACGGATCATAGACCCCTCGTTCGCATTCTGTCAAGTGAGGGTACTACAGTTGCCTCTGCCAGATTGGCCAGAATATCTGAGAATGAAGGAATACATTTACAAAATTGTTTATGTACCGGGCAGAGACAATGTTGTGGGAGATTGTTTATCCAGGTTACCCATTCCATTAGAGGAATGCGTTGATGATCCTTGGGGGAATTGTAACGTAGCATTCATACATGATTCAGGTGCACCTGCCATTAGTAAGAATGAATGGGTGGAAGAACAGTCTAAAGACGAGATTTTGGAGAAAGTGTTAGGTTACATTTGTAAAGGGTGGCCAAGAAAAGGTAACATCATAGGTGATCTGAAAGCCTTTTGGGAGGTTCGGATGGAACTTTCTTTAGACAAAGATTTGTTGTTGAGAGGTGACAGAATTGTTCCTCCGGGAACTTTACGTAAAAAAGTATTGCAATTATGTCATGAAGGACATTTTGGCATTGTCAGGACCAAATTGATTGTAAAAGGAATGTTTTGGTGGCCAGGAATTGATAAGGAGATTGAGAATTTTGTTAAAGGATGTCCAGTTTGCTGCTCAGCAGACAAATCATTAAAAACTGTGAGACCTACAATGAGTGAAGGGTTAATTCCAAGTCTACCCTGGGATACAGTTGCAGTTGATATTTTTGGACCTGTTGGTGAGTTGAAGGAATTTGGATTGGTAGCTATTGACCTTTTTACTAAGTGGCCCATTGTTAGAAATGGGATTTCTGGTTGGCTAGGGCTTGCGCCAAAGCCAGGCAGAAACAACCACTCTAAGTCAGGGCTGGGGAGTTACACGCCAAAGATAACCCCTGCTCACCCCCTTGGAAGCTTGGCACGAGCAGTCAGGGTTATCCCGGAGGCAATGTCTAAAGCGTTGGAGCGCGCACACAGCAACAACACCCTAGACCCACCACAAAAGAAATTCCACACAAGGTTATATATAAAAAATAGCCATTGTATTATAATAAGCACATTAGATGATAATCACATAATTTACACCGTGCCAACAGGCACTGGGCAGAATTTTACAGGGGACTATTTACACAAGACAGGGCCACATGGACCACTGTCAGAATTAGCACAAATCACCAATTGTAAATGTAGAACATATACCAACTGTAACACAAATTATCACTGTAGAGCACAACCAGTAACTACTGGCGCAATAATGACCTCAGCATTATCATAATAGAATCAGGTATAAAACCTATCCTGCATACATCACAGAGGCATAAACACATTATGCAATTTCTTATAAGTCTAACGCATTAAACCTTACCTCCTAAGTATAATTACACTAGGGGCGTATATCACACAGGGAAGTATAATCTCCCTAACATAAACCTAAACAGGGAAAACAACCTCCTATGCAGAAATCATATCTAGAGGTATAAAACACAGGGTGCGCAAAACATACTACACACAGTACATTCCCTAACACCATAAGCATTAACACAGGGTGCGAACAAAATACTACACACAGTACATTACCTAACACCATAAGCATTAACCCAGGGTGTGCAAAACAACTACACACAGTACATTCCCTAACACCATAAGCATCAACACAGGGTGCGCAAAACATACTACACACAGTACATTTCCTAACACCATAAGCATTAAAACCCAATAGTACTTCAATCACATTAGGGTCCAGGTTGCGCAAGAACCTAAATGTAGCAGCTGCCCACTACTTGCTGGGCAGCTGGGGACAAGAACAGGGCCTAAACGCTGCAGCTGGCACTAAGTGCTGCGCAGCTGGGGAAGTCAAATGAGGCATGGGCTCTCAATGGCCCTCGAAATAATGTCCAAAACGTTGGAGCCACCTAGGCTCTAAAAATGATATGTCCCCCAGTACTGTAGAGCGCACTGGCTCCTGAAATCATTGGGCCAAACAGAAAGAGAACTTGCCCCCAGCGTTGGGGCCAACTGGGGCTCTAGAATAATAATGCCACTTTGGAGCCACGCAGGCTCAGAAATGCAGGAATGCCCCTTTGGAGCCACGCAGGCTCAGAAAGTCATTATGCCCCTGTTGGAGCCACGGGGCTCTTAAAATAAACATGCCCCCGTTGGAGCCAGCTGGGGCTCTTAAAATAAACATGCCCCCGTTGGAGCCAGCTGGGGCTCAAGAAATAATCGTGCCCACATGGGAGCGGCCCGCAACGGCGGGACCACTCTTCCCCCCCCACACGGTGTCCAAAGCGAGCCCCCACCCACCGGCTGCCTCGGGGATTCCTGGCTTCTCCGGCTGCTCCTCTCTTCGTGGGGGGGAAGTCGGTCTCCTCTTCACCCGGTCCCTCTTCTGGGAAAGGGACTTCACCAAGGCTGCACACGCGGGGCTCTCTCTCCATCAAGGAGAGCCCCGCCAGGAATATGGAAATCTGTGGTGGTACGCGGGGCTCCCTCTTCATCACGGGAGCCCTGCAGGGGAAAACGGGTACAGGCGCTGCTTGCTCCGGCCGCTTCCTCCTGCTGCATGGGCGTGTGCGGGGCTTCTCCGTCAAACCGGAAGTCCCGCCCGCCATCAGGCACCACGTTGCCTGACTTCCTCCCAGCGATCGGGCCATGGCGGTGAAACGCGGGGTGGGCTCCCGCTTCAATTATAAAATCATAAATGCGGCAATGAGGGGTAGGCTCCCTCCGAATTACGATATAAAAGCAGGGTGGGCTTCTGCTATGAAAATATAAAACTAGGCGGCCATGTGGGGTGGGCACCCACTATTAAAGGCACAATGGGGGAATCCCTATGCTGGGGATTCCCCCCAGCAGCGATGTGCAGCCCCGGGGCAGCGGCGGTGATTTCTTGCCAGTAACGCGGGGTGGGCACCTGCAAGTAAAATAACGGCACCAATATGCGGAGTGGGCACCTGTCTTTTAAACTACAGAAAGACTCGCCAGAAACGCGGGGTGGGCACCCGCAAAGCATCAGAAGGAGGAGAGGGAATCCCTAGGCTGGGGGATCCCCTATCAGCAGCGGCACCCAGTCCAGCGCTGCAGGGAGAAAGTAAAGCACTCCCTAGAGAGTAAAATCAAGTGCTCACCAGGCGCTAGGGATAAGTTCCTTGTGGAAAAAGAAATGGAGCACCAAGCTCCCAGCAAAGACGTCTTCAGGGCAAAAGGGGCAGGCAGGGCCCAGGGAGGCCAGCCCTCCCCTGGGCCCCCAGCAGCAGCACGCCCTGCAGGATCAGCACCCAAGTACAGAACATTTTCATGGGGTCACAGCCCCTCTTTTATACACAGAATCCTTTGTCTCCAAAGGTGAAGGGAAGGGGCGAACCAGATGCAACTGGTTCCTGAGCACTTTGTTTTGCTCAACCCCTCTCCCTATTCACAGGACAGGCCAGGGACATTAGACACACCACAGGGGGTGGAGCCAGCATTGTGTGGGGAAAGCCCAGCCCTATTCAGGTTCCAGGTGTACTCCTCCCTGCCATCAACATGCAGCTCTCTCCACTCACCACCGGGGCAGACCCATCCTGACTCCTGGAGACAGACACACCAGCCAATCGCAAGCCAGACAGTCACTGCACATTTATTATACAGACAGGCCAGCTTCTAGAAGTGGCACTTCTACACGAGACACCGTAACGCCGCACACATCATTGCGCAGCATTCACTCTCACGAGTTCGCACATACCAAACTCGACCCTGCACTCCTCTCACATCAGGACTTAACACGGTCACTCAGATCCCCCATGCATTCCTACGGGAGGGCAGGTCAGTCTCACTAAACGTACACAGAGCGCCCGCACTTTCCACTGGGACACAGTGTGAAAGCGCCTAGAGGCCTAAAACCACTAGTACAACATAGGAAAAGGCTAGGATAATTGCAACAAGTTCTAGGGGTGAACTGGCCAGAAGAGCCAATTCCAACACCCTTTGTCAAATTTGTGGGAAAGGCAGACACACATACCGTTCTTAAGTTTTTGGATAAGGTTTTTGTAATGGAGGGCTTACCTGTTTGTCTTTTGACAGACAATGGGGTGCAATTTTTGTCCAACATGGCCAAGGATTATTTTGAGAGATGTGGAGTAAAGCATAAAACCACGGCGCTGTATAATCCGAGTGGGAATGGCACTGTGAAATGTTTTAATAAATAGAGTGATCAAGGGTGTCATACAAGCATCAATGAACAAGAATTTGGATTGGAAAGTGCAAGTACAAAAAGCAATGTGGTCCTACAGAGTCACTTCTCAGTTGAATACAGGGTTATCTCCCTTCGTCATGATGAGGGGTAAGACACCTAGATGTAAATTTAACCCTGGTTGGCTTGTGAAGGGTATGGTACAAGAATGGTCCCCTATAGAAGTGAAAGAGAGATTGGATTTAGTGCATTCAAAGAGCAAAGAATACTATGACAAACACCATGGTACTAAGGAAATTCATGTTACTATTGGTGACTGGGTTCGCGTTAAAAAACCTTTTAGGGTTGCTAAAGGTGAAAGTAGATTTGAGACACCTAAACAGGTGGTGGAAGTTTTACGGAATGCTGTTAGAGTTAAAGATGGGAGAGTTTGGAATCTCAAAGACATTGCCATTGATATTAACCAAAATCATGTTGATAACAATCAAGTCCAGAATCACATGGGAGATTTTGAATGGATTGAGGATTATTTTGAAAAAAGTAATTTACAATCTCAGTTAGCTTCTGAAGGGTCTCAAGAATCTGTGGTGGTTCAGAAGGAAAACACTGGAATTCCTGATGTGTCCTCTGCTTTCCTTAGGGAGGGGGAAGGGTCTGTTGATAATCCTTTAGATGTTGAACCATCTCATGAGAATATTAATTCTAATGTTGGTGATGCTGTTGGTAATAAGAGAAAAAGAGTTTTGCCAAATTGGCTTAAGGAATATGTAATGTAACTTACATTGTATTATATTTCTCTTTGTTAGAATCCTTGCCTTTGTCTTCTTTCTATTTTATTTTCATTGTTTTTATGTTTTTTTATTTCTTTTTCTTTGGGGTTCATTGAAGGGGGGGATGTGTTAGGTTGGGATGATATGCTTCACGAGTTAGTGCATTTACCTTTATGAAGTGTGAGCGTGTGTGCTTGGAATGCTTGTGAGGTAAGGGGGATTCTAGTCCACAGGAGTTGGGAGCTGTGGCTTGGGACTGATAGCTGTGTTTCCTGGCGCTCGCTTGTTTCTTCATTATACTGATGTTATATCAATAAAGGAATTGGAGTTAACCCGCATCGTTCACATCACTTCAGGGACTTACATACAATATCCTTTCAAAGCCTGCACTAAGTGCACAATGTTGAATATGTGCATGTTCATATTATTTACCCAGACATTAGAGATTTGGGTCTGTTTCCCTAACCCTATGACTTATGCCATAGAGTACGTAAATTTAGTAAAATTCATATTTAAAAAAAAATATATATATATATTGTTGCACTACTTTTTTATTGTAGCAGAAAATAGTTTCCATGAATGGCCCTCCTTCCTCTATATCTTCTGGCGGCAGTTGCTACTCACGGTACTTTCTACAGCTTTCTGCCTTACTTGCACCAGAATCTTGTGACCTGCGAGTCAGTGTATCAGACGAATGAGTGAATGGCGTAACGGCGAGAGCAGCCTACTTCGGAGCTGGAAAACCGAATTCGAATCTCGGCAGGGACGCTCAATATCCCGTGATTCTGGGCAACTCACTTAATATCCGTGTGCCTAACAAAAAATAATGTGTCCGTCTGTAACGCAACTGGGGCTCAAAAGTGCTTAGATACCTTCGGGTGTAGTTCACGCTATATAACACCCTCTCCTCCTCCCCCCCCCCAAAAAAAATCTGGCACAATCCAAAATAAGGCTATCTCTATGTGCTGGGGGCAAGGAAATGCGTTTCCTGAATCCCAAATCTTATTTATTGTGGTCATCTGATTTGCTTTTCATTTACCAACCTCTTATCTGGCACTGACTTGGAGATGGCTGATACTCTTTGGAAACCCAGTGGGATTTTACATGTAAAAGTGGTACACAAGAAAGAGCACGGCAGCGAATTGAGATAGAGGCCATTCGTTTATTGCAAAGAGTTTCTTTACCTAATAGAATACAAAGTGCAGAGCCAAGTAAGGAGCCAGCAGACAAATTAAAGGCGAAAATACACAATTTGCGGCCTATATATATGTGAGTAAATCCATACGTGCAAGTTTACTCTTATGCTTTGAGTCACTTTACTGCTTTTCCCCATTTATGACTGTAAAACTGTCTCATACCATTGACAAGTTACTTCTAGTTGTGACTTTACACTAGCATTTAATGTTCCAGGTGGAAAGCTCCCTTTAATAAATTATATGGAAAAGTTTATTAAACTTAAAAAAAGTTAAATAGTTTTATATTAAATATTAATGTTAATATACGCACACTATATTTATTTTAGGTGTCGAACAATACAAAAAAAGGTATAGGATCTATAAATTAATTTTAAAATTCAAATTTAGATATTTTAACCAAATGGAATTAAAATATTTTTCTTGAACTGCAAAAATAAAATCTGACTAAAAGTAAAACATTTTCAGTTTTAAATTGTGTTTTAAAATATTAAAATTGAGGTATACAATTAAGTAAAAGTCATTTATTTCATTTATTAAATTTTACAAGTCCATTAATTAATTAATTATTACATTTCAAATAGTCAACACATGTTTTGCAACCAACATGTTGTTTCATTAGTCTCAATCACACACAATATATATATATACATGTATATATATATATATATTACCTACTGGCGGTCGCCAGTAGGTTGTTATAGTTAGGACCTTGTTTCTATTCGAAAAGCGTTTCTTCTTTTCCCAATAACTTTGGCGCCGGTTGACGAATGTTCGCGAAATTTTCAAAACGTTGGTCTCGCTCCGGTCAACTCCTATCCTGAAAGTATCGGGGTGATTCGCCAAGCGGGGGCTGAGAAAAAAGGGGGGTCCCAAAACGCGTTTTCTCCATGTTATTTCCCATAGGAAACTTTAGACATGACAACAGCCCGAACTGCTGAACGGAATTACACCAAATTTTGCAAAAAGGTAGCCCTTGGTTCAGAAGAGACCTTTTTTTTCAAAAATAGTGTGAATCCGTTCAGTAGTTGCTGAGAAATTCAAAAAATAAGAGTCAGAAAATCAATTTCCCATAGGAAAATTTATGCAAGGATACAGCCGAAACTGCTGAACGGATTTACCCCAAATTTGGCAAAAAGACACTGCTTGGCTCAGAAAGCGACCTTTTTAAAAAATGGTGTAAATCCATTCAGTAGTTGCTGAGAAAATCAAAAATAAAAGTTTTGATATTTAGAGGCACGGAGGATCTGCACACCCTCCCGATCACGAGCTGCATTCTAATTGGCTGTCAACACTACAAACCAGGAAGTGTTGGCAGCCATCTTGTGCCTCGGTAGAACCGCGGCACAAGAAATCAGTAAAACAAACGCAAAAAAAAAGAAAAGGGGACAGGGTAGAAACACCCTGACCCCCTAGGCCTGCTTAGGGGTCCCACAAGGACGCCCAGGATCAAAAAAAGCATTTTTTTAAAAAATCATGGGATGCACGGAGGATCCGCGAATCCGGCAGCGAAAATAAAAAAAACGAAGCGTGGGCTCCCGTGCTTCGTTATTAACTAGCCCCCGGGTGAGCCAAGTCCCGGGGCATCTTAAAAATACATGTGCGGGGGCCCAGGGGGCTTGTTTTTTAAATGGGTGGGGAGCCTCCAAGGCCCCCCACAGCCCCAGGGACTGCCCCCCCTGGGGCTTGTTATTTTTTTTTAAACTAACCTGTGTTGGGGTGCTTGAGCCCCCCCACACGCCCCGGGGGGACCGCCACCTCCCCAGGGCACTAAGTATTCAAATTGGGGGTCCGTTACGGACCCCTGAGCCCCGGGGACCACCACCTCCCCGGGGCTTTGCTAATGTTGGAAGGGGGGCCACGCGGCCCCCCTCCTGGAGCCAGTGATGGCCATGGGGACCGCCACCCCCCAGGGCTGGCTCCTGCAGTGTCCTGGGGTGCCCACCACCGGGACACTGCTGTTTGCAATGACAGGGCGGGAGCCGTGACATTGCAAACTCTGGTTTGGGTTTTGAAAGCGAGAGCAGGTAACCTGCTCTCGCTTTCAAAATCCAAACCACATTGCTTTTCCACACGGGGAGCTGCATCTTAGCAGCTCCCCGTGTGGAAAAGCAATGTCGGCTTCAGCGGTGTAAGAGGTGTGGTCTCTGAACACCTCTCTGCAACGCAGCTCCCTGGGGAATTAATTCCCCTTCAATCCTGAGGGCCCCTGTGGGCCAACTAGATCACCAGGTGCTTCCAGTAAGCGCCACTGCTCTGCGTTGCAGTGAGTTGGTCCAGGCCATGCCCCTTTTTACACCTCTCTGCAATGCAGCTCTGTGGCGCTTACTGGAGGTACCTGGTGGGCGAGTTGGACCCCAGGGACCCTCAGGATTCAAGGGGACTTAAAACGGCCACAGGGCGTGTTTGCACACATGTAACCTCAGGCCCCCTCCTCCCTTCACCAGTGTGCAAATGCGCCCTGTGGAGTGTTTTAAGAGGTAGTTTGAATCCCCCTGCCCTATTATGTACTAGGGACTTACAGAGGAGGTCATGCTAATCACAGGGTACCCCAACACATAGTGTTCCCTAGTGTATGTAGGTATTTTCACTGTATTCTAAGTGTCTTTTAGCATAGCACTGGCTCTAGGCCTGGTCAGTTACCACCAGTACGCATCTGAAAAAGTTGTGGGCACAGGAGGACTTCATGCTCCTCTGTTGGTTCTTTCTGCACATCTCTTCTTCTTGCTGCACTTTTCTTCGTCTTCGTGGACTTCTGTTGCTTCTTTGTGCATTTCTTTTTTTTTATTTCTGTGCGTTATTTCTTCTTTCATCACATGTCCTACCTCTGTAGGCATAGTTAGAAACTAGCATTTAAAAAACCTTTGAAATTCACTGAAAAAACCATAGGTTTCAGGCCCATTATAGTTAGAAATTAGCATTTAAAAAACCTTAGAAATTCACTGAAGAAACCATAGGTTTTAGGGAAAGTTATAGTTAGAAATTAGCATTTAAAAAACCTTAGAAATTCACTGTCATTTGTCATTTGAGATGTCATCAGTGATGTCATGAGTGATGTCACTGACCATGTCATGAGTGATGTAATCTGTGACATCATCAGCAGTGCATTGCGGGCGCGCGAGTTATAGTTAGCTGAACTAACTATAACGGGGAAATTTCTCTGATTTTGTACGAGTGAAAGGTCCAACTAACTATAACTTTCCAGAAACCCTATGGTTTTTTCAGTGAATATATATATATATATCAGTGTAGAATAGGTATACAAGGTAAAGGATCTCTGACTGATGGTGTCACTGAATATGGTAAATCGTCAGCACCTCTTGAGAAAGTATTTAACTAGGACAATAACCAGGCCAGGAAGAGAACCAAGGATAATATGAAGAAAAAAAGACCAAGAACAGAAACAACGCAGTGCAGTTGCAGTCATTAAGTGCTTAGTATCCTTCTGCACTCAAACCAAACAATGTTGGATAATAGCTGTACCAGTTACATCGCTTTTAAGAAACACACACATAATATATTTTGCAGCACACATAGAAAGGAGAAATTGCCTCATAGGATTGTTTTTGTGCAGGAAGGTGCCCATTCATGCACAAAAACAATCCTGTCTGGAATGGCAACACAGTGCATTCCTGCTCTTTCACTTTGGCATAGAGTAGCGCAGCAAGGTGCCCAGTAAGGTGAATTGCTGCGTTGCCCTACTCCAAAATGTCATTAATGAGGGCTGAAATGTCTTCACAAGATTAGGTGGAGTACATTTTGGAAGTGGTCTTAATGCTTCAAAAGTTGCACCTCTTGTGTTGTATTAGCAAAACTAATTAAATAATTTGTATCCTATAATTTCACCATCTTCATCTACGACACTTTGCAATTTGCTGGTATTGCCATCCTAATTGAGTCTCCGAAAAGAAAAATCTTGCCTGGAGCTAGGGAAATGTCTTTAGCATACAATGCAAAGTGAGGTATTTTGTATGAGGCATTCAGAATGTGCTGTCGAGAACAGCTGGTCTCACATACCACCCACAAGAAAGAAAGTGCCCTCGATCATTTCTTAGCACAGCAGTCTGTTCTAATGAACTGTTTTGCCTGCACAACCTTTAGTATGAAAAATATTAACTTAATAGTTGAACTTACTTAAAAGATTAGCACCCGCTTCGTGCGCACCTGAGGCACTTTGGTATTACAGAGGGACCACAGGTGCTTGTGCAGCCCATTCTGTAATACAGATAGGGCTGGCGTACATGTTGCACCAGCGCTGTCTCAAGAGGATGTTCCCTCATTTGTATGAGGGTGTGGCCCCATGCAAATGAGGGAATCTCTGTGCAGTATTATGGATACAGGCGCAGAGGTGAAGAAGCTGTCAGGAGGTGCACTGTCAGTGCGCCCCCTGATGGCTGCCCTCTGGAGTGTGTCAAGGGGGTCCTATGGACCACGCAGACATCCCTTTGGAGGTGGCTGAAGTCACTCACTGCACCTGCCTGCAAGGGGATCTATCACCCCTCTTTAAAGTGCTGCGGGTGCCGACTGCACAGTGAAAGACAGAACAGCTTTGAAACAGTTGCTCCGCATTTTACTTGAATGCAAGTGTGTGGCTGCTGTGAGGGTAGCACAATCCACCTTATAGGGTGTACTTTCCTTGTTTGTGCATGACACACCTGTTTGAAGGTGCGCCATGGTGCAAACAGGGAAAGTGCCGCCTATATGAAATAGGGCCCCTATTTTTCCAGTGAATGCACATAGAAAGTGTATGTGTCTTGTGTTAATGGTAGGTGTAGAAAAAAGCAAGGCAGCAGTATGTAAACTTCGTGATATAGAAGAGCCTGCACAGACCACTGAAGCCTAACACTATATTGTAAGTGTGCACTCCAAAAACATTTTGGGGGTTAGTTACATCCTTAAAACTTCACAGTCAGATCTTTTCAAACTTAAATATTTGCTGATTTCCTAAGTGTTCTGGTTTTCCTATCAATGCCACTGTGTAGTTGGTGGGCTGGGGTCCAGCAGGCTACCTTATGACTGGGGAATTTTGGGACCTCCCAATACCCCTTATTCTCATCACTGTCATAAAATGTGTATTCAGAATAACCCTTTAAACAAGGGCTTAGCTTCCTTTGTGCAGGTGTCCCAGTGGCACGGGGGCTAAGCACCTGAGGGGCCCATTGAACCCTGGTTATGGCTTTATTCTATAAGTCATACAGTAGTCAGGGGACCCATTTCCTTCCTTGCACTAGGACCCAGGACACACGTGCTACGCTGCTGCTTCAAATCTATCAAAACATAAAACTACAGGTAAAAAATATACTTTGGAATTATGCATTGAAATTATTTTCAGAAATTGAATGGTAAGTAACATCAATGGAACTGAACAGAAACCACAAGCATGCAGCTGTATCAGTGGTGTGGCAAGGATGGCATCTGCCCTAGGACAGGCAAACAGAATGGGCCCCTGCCTCTTGGTTCAGATGCTGAAATACACCTATATTTAGAGTGTGTTTGGCCCCTCAAACTTCTGAGCCCGTGCCATAGCATCTGCTGCACTATTGAGAGCTACGCCTTTGAGCCACACCGCCATGTCCTCAGCACACTGACCTTGGATTGTAAGTAAACACCACTACACGCACAGCATTTGAGACCCTAAAGACGATGTACCCGACCAGTGGTGTGGTTCCCCCAAGCCTGTGCTTAAATAGCCTTTGAGAAGCTGCCTTGTCTATTTCCGGTGGCAGTCTGAAGTGTTCTTGGAACCATCTTCATATAAAAAGTAAAGGGCCAATTCTGTATTCCATGGCACTCGGGTAGGTCAGCGTACAAAGAGTAACAACTTTCACCTTTGTTACACCATGACATGAAATAAAGAACATATCTACATGAATTAAATGACCCAGTCCATTCTATGTTTATCGGAATAATTGTATGGTGATGCCAATTTTTTCTCATTCTCGCTCTGGAAACAGACGTGCTTCAGAGAATCTTGAGTGTTCTGAAGCTAGATATAGTGACTGTGTTGACTTGTGCAGTCTTGTCCAGTTTGCTGTCAATGATGATTCCAAAGTTCCTGGCATAGATTGTTGGTCTGAATTCGGCCGGCCACCAGTTGGGAGTCCCATGATGAGGTGTTCTTTCTGAAGATCACTACTTCGGTCTTTTCAGTGTTGAGCTGGAGACAGTTGATTTCATCCAGTTAGCAATTTCGGTCATGGAGGAGGTGAACTTATTCCTTGTGCTGGGGGTGTTGTCTGAGAGAGAGTGTATAAGTTATCATCGGCATGAGTAAGGATGTTGATGGCGCATGCATGGAGGACGTTGGCCAGATGGATCATGTATTGGTGGAAGTGGGTCGGGCTGTGCAATGACCCTTCAGGCCCTCTACAGATGAGTTTTCAGGCTTCGAGGAGTAAAGTGCCAGACTGACTGCTTATGTTCTATCCATTAAGAAGGAACAGATCAAGGGCAGAGCTGGTCTTAGGATGCCAATGTCGTGCAGGTACCTAATAAGGATGGAGTGTGAAATTGTGTCAAATGCTGCAGGGAGGTCCTGGAAAACAAGCACTGCCATGTCTCCTCTGTGCTTCTGGAGTATTGGCATGACAGTGGAGTGTTTCCAGGTGTCCAGGAATGTGGTGGAGTCAATGGAGTCATTGAGGATGGGTGATAGTGCTTCACTGATCAATAGCATTCATTTAGTGAAGGCAGGATCGGAGTAAAGGTCAGATGGGGCCCTCGAGTGAATGGTCTTTTATGGTAGCAGTTGGTTATATAGTGGTGATAGTGGGCCATTAGGTCAGGGTATGTCATTCGGCCATAATGAGAAGTTGTGTTGCAACAATGATGGGGTCTGGTTGAAGGTCAAAGTTGCCATTATGGAGGTAATTTTGTTACAGAAGAATTCCAAGAGCTAGTTGCAAAGGTCTTGCGAGGGGGTGAAGTTGGAGGTGGCAGGCTGCACCGTGAAATCTCTGATGATGGTGAAGATTTCCTTGCTGTTGTTTGTGCCGGCATCAATGTGTTCTGCAAGATCAGTCCGCTTGATGTTCCATATCTGCTGACAGTAGAGTCTTAGGGTTGATTTGAAGATGTCATTATCTGTGGTGTCTTGGCTTTTTCCCCATTTACGTTCTAGTTGCTTGCAGTGGCATTTTGTCAGCCTGTGTTCCTCCGTGTGTGAGCAGGCCTTTTGTCAGCCTCTTGCTGTTGGGGTGCACTTGAGGGGAGCCAAGATGTTGGCATATGGAGGTATGAAGCTGCTGCAGTTCTTGATGGCTTTTTGAAAGTTGCTGGTGTGATCGGGCTAATGCTTTAAGAGAGAGATAATCCAGTCCTCTACTGTGATGCTTTTTCAGCAGCAGAGGAGGTGTCCAGTGGTGGTATGTCTGTGGTGGTGCAGGATGGATATGCTGAAACTGACAAGGGCATGGCATGTCCAGGCCATAATTGTTGGCTTGTCTACTGTGATGTTGCTAGTTTAGAAGAAAATTGTATCCAATAGGTGTCTAGTGCTGTGAGTGGGTTCAGTAATGTGCTGGGTGAGGCTTGGGTTTCTGAGGTTTTCTAAAAGGGCTGTTGAATGTGGATCTGTGCAATCTTTTCAGTGAAAGTTATGGTCTTCGAGGGGAATGAAGTTGGTGGTGTTGATGATGAGGGGTGCGTCAAAAGTCTATGATGTCACTGGTGAAATTGGTATGAGGTCCTGGTGGTCTGTATACAAGGGTTCTGCCCAGAGAGAAGTTGGCTGTGATATGTATCTTCAACATGAGGTGTTCTATGTAGGTGGTGCAGCTGATGGTGTATTTGAATCTGACGGGCTTGTATTGATGATCTTGCCTGGTGATCTTGTAGCCAGCGAAAAAGGCTGTAGTGTTGTCAAATGCAGAGGTTGGATTTAGCCATCTTTCCATTAGAAAGAGCAGGTCCGGAGCCTAGTTGTGCAGTCAGACCCATATCTTTGTAGCAAGTTTTGTAAGTGAGCGGGCGTTAAGGATCCTAAATGCAAATGTAGCGTTCTTTATGTGAGGGGTGGTTGGTCTGTGTGAGTGTGAGCGGGTGGCTAGTTTGTGTGAGTGTGAGCAAGTGGGGTGCTGGGTACTGCTGTTGTTGGAGTGGTGGGCGTAGGGTGTTGGAGAGTGCATGAGAACCCACAGGATGCACATGGATATAAGGTGAATGACGCCAGTCTGGCATTCTTCTCAATCATGACTACCAGACATACATGACCTTTCTTTCGTTTAGCCTTGTCCCTTTTTTGTCTGCTAAATTTCCTGTTGAATATTCACTTATTTCTACTGAGCCTTCTGTAAACTGCCTTCCACCCCATCTTCCTTTGCCCTCATTCATCTGCTTGGTCTTCCCAGAACCTTTCTGTAAGTCTCTAATTTCTCTCCGTTATTGCACCAATAAGCCCGCTCATTTAGACTGACAAACTGGTGGATGATCAATTCACGTTTCCAACAAGGCTGTGCTTGCCGTCTTTCTAAGACCCTTCTCATGTTGCCTAATGAGGAGAATCTTACTTTCTTGGTAATGGTATGCTGTTCTAAATCTGCCCAACAAGATGCAACCTAATATTCAGTACTGCTAAAGTTTTTTTGAATGCTGAACAGTAAATCATCATACTAGCAGAATCATAATATTAATGTACCAGAGGATGTAACTGAGATAAGACAAGATGATGCAAAATGACTGAGAGATTCACAGTGAAAGGATGTGAAAGCGAATCATCCTTTATACTGAGTGGAAAGAAGGGAAGTAGTTTGGGTACACATGGGCTCTGGCTGCTGGCAACATTGTTAGTGGCATTTTAATTTTGTAAGAGGGGCGTGGCACCACTCTGCTCCTGTGCACACCCTCCCTTCCTGTTACCTTCTCTACATAGTCATTTTACATGGCGATATCCCGCAAATTAGGCACCATTGATGTTATAGTTGAAGATTTAAAAGATAATAAAGCATGCACCAGAAGGCAGTATTTATCAGCTAGTACTGGAGTTAACAAAAGATCAACCCACAAGTGTTTTGGAATCCTGGAGAAAGAGAAGGGCAGAGATGCTGAAATGATTTTCCTGAGCTACGTTTCTTTTGAAATTCAATGTGCTCCGAAAATGCTGTTACACATATAATCCAAGGTTTAGTATCCCCATCCAATAACTACATACATTAGGAATATTTTTCATCTTGCTCATTTCTGTTGCCGTTCATACCCTTTTATATAAGAGGGTTTAAATGATTCTCCCAGCATAATCTCAATCTAAAAACTTGTAAGGAAGATGTATTCTCACAATCGCAAAAAGTGTCCTTGCAGGATGTATACTAAACCTGGGATGGTTCCACCAGGGCAGGACATATTTATGTTTTTCCTCTGAGATTTGCTACAATCTGCAGAACAAACAATCTTAACACAAACAGAGAGACTCATCGAGTCATCTGAGAGCAGTACATTTTCTGATCAAACAGAGTTGAGTTCAAAGTGTAGCTTTGGTCTTGGGCAAAAATGTATTTTTCATTGTCTTTTGATACTAACAGGAATCAACTACTTGTACTTGTGAAGAACATGTGCACAAGCAAGCTGTATTATTTGAGTAATTGTGTACTTGGACTGAAATAGGCTGGCACCCTTTCTGGGTTTTTTGGTGATGATTAACAAGCCTGGGAGGAAGTCTTGGATGCTGGTGGCTTCTACTGTTCCTCCATGCCCTTTTATTCCAGGATCAGTGAGCAAGTGACCGATGTGCTAGAGAAGAAGGAGTGGGTGTGATTGGGAAGGTGGTGCAGGTGATTGAAGAGGGGTGAGGCACCAACATGATGAAGCATCAAAAATGGACATCATTTTATTTTTTTGGCGATGACTGACACATTGGGAACACTATTGGTTTAATTTCTTACAACTTTCAGGGACCCAAACTTTTCTCGTGGTGTAGGTAAATGGCCGCAATTAACTTCTTTAATCCTTTAACCCTTTCGCTCCTAGGCCTTTTCCCACCTTTGCTAAGCCTTTTTTTGGCTATTTGGGGTAGTTCGCGCTTATGCCCCTGTAACGTTTTGACCACATAAGGTATCCACGCCAAATTTGCATCTTTTTCTTCCAACATCATGGGGATTCTATAGGTACCCCAAGAGGGGACCCAGAAATTAGCCAAAAAACAGCTAAATTTTGTTTTTGGGGGGAAAAATGTGAAAAATGTGTTGCAAATGAAAGCATCTGGTTATTTCCCTGCAGATGGTATCAAAAAAGGGTTTGTGGGGCTGAAGTCACAATTTGCCCAGCTTTTAGGGAATGACAGACTTTTGTCAGAAAACCCAAAAAGTTTACACAGTTTTGGCATTTTTCTGGGACATATCCTATTTTTGCTATTTTTTGTGCTTTCTACCTCCTTCCAGTTAATGGTAGAAATGGGTATGAAAGCAATAATGGATCCTGGAAAGCTAGACATTTTAGAAAAGTAAACATAATTCTGAATTCAGAAAGGGGTCATTTGTGTAGATCCTTCAAGGTTTCTTTATAGAAACTAACAGTTAAATATAGAAAAAATTGAAAATTAGTTGGAAAATACAGCCATTTGTGTCAATGTTTTCACCTGTAACTTCTTTTAATTATGACAGCTCTTTGAAAGCAATATATCGTTACATCCGCTGGACCTTACTGGTTGTGGGGATATATAGGACTTGTAGGTTCACCAAGAACCCGACGAACCCAGAGCCAAAAACTAAGCAGCGACTTGCAATGGTTTTTTATTGTGCACCGGTTATATAGCAATTAATATAATGTATACATGGAAAAATCGGTATGAAAGACACCTATGTATTTCTGAAATGGGAACAAAATATAGAGTTTAGAAACAGAAGATATTTGCACATTTCCAAAATTGGGAATACTCATACTAGCATGAGAGTTATCGGTCATTTTTCAAAATAACTTCTTTTTTACACATTGTCTTTCATTTGGAAGGCAGAAATGCATCGAAAGTCAATAGGTAATAACAGTTGCTCTACAAATCTGAATCACCCTAAATCAATCGATAAAAATGGTACTTCACTTGTGTGGGTAGGCCTAGTGCCCACGACAGGAAACGGCACAAAACGCAACGTGAACACACCACATTTTCACCCAAAAGAAATTACCCTTTTTTTGCAAAGTGCCTAGCTGTAGTTTATTAACCCTAGCTCTGCCGGCACCTAGGGAAACCTAACAAACCTATACATTTTTTAAAACTAGACAACCAGGGAAATCCAATATGGGGTGACTTGACTGGCTTTCACCAGGTTCTGTTACCCAGAAACCCTTGCAAACCTAAAACATTGACAAAAAAAAAATTTTCCTCACATTTCTGTGGTGGAAAGATATGGAATATGCATGGATCCACTAAATTCCACCCACTACGCATTCCCCAAAGTCTTCCGAGAAAAATGGTACCTCACTTGTGTGGGTAGGTCTTTTGTTCGCGACAGGAAACTGTGCAAAGCGTAATTTGGACACACCACAATTTCACAATGAAAAATTACCATATTTTTGCAAAATGCCTAGCTGTAGTTTGTTAACCCTAGCTCTGCCGGCACCTAGGGAAACCTAGCAAACCTATACATTTTTTAAAACTAGACACCCAGGGGAATCCAGGATGGGGTGACTTGACTGGCTCTCACCAGGTTCTGTTACCCAGAATCCCTTGCAAACCTAAAAAATTTACAAAAAAACACATTTTCCTCACATTTCTCTGGTGGCAAGTTCTGTGGATCCACACAATTCCACCTACCCCGCGTTCCTCAAAGTCTTCTGAGAAAAATGGTACCTCACTTGCGTGGGTGGGTCAATTACCCACGACAGGCAAGGGCCCAAAACCTATTGCGGCGACATCAAGATTACCTATCACAAACCAACCTGGTTTTGCAAGGGGGTCCCATGAGTTTTTGGCCCGGGGCTCGACGGCCATCTAGTGAAACCTACCAAACCCACACAATTCTGGAAACAAGACACCCGGGGGAGTCCAGCGAGGTATGGCTTGCGTGGGTCCCCCAAAATTCTCCTAACCAGAATCCCCTGCAAACCTCAAATTTTGCTGAAAAAATCACTTCTTCTCAAATTTCTGTGAGGGAAAGTTCTGGAAGCTGCGTGAAACCACAAATTTCCTCCCACCCAGCGTTCACCCAGGTCTCCCGATAAAAATGGTTCCTCATTCGCGTGGGTGGGTCAAGGACCCGCGACAGGGACAGTAGGTGGGAGGAAATATGTGGATCCACACAGATTCCAGAACTTTCCCACACAGAAATTTGAGAAAAAAGTGATTTTTTCAGCAAAATTTGAGGTTTGCAGGGGATTCTGGGTAGGAGTATGTTGGGGGCTCAATGCAAGCCATACCTCGCAAGACTCCCCCGGGTGTCTAGTTTCCAGAAATGTGTGGGTTTGGTAGGTTTCTCTAGGTGGCTGCCGAACCCGGGGCCAAAAACTCATGGGACCCCCCCCCTTGCAAAACCAGGTTGTTTTGTGATAGGTAATTTTGAAGTTGCCTCAATAGGTTTTGGGCCCTTGCCTGCTGCGGGTCCTTGACCCACCCACGCGAGTGAGGTACCATTTTTATTGGGAGACCTGGAGGAACTCTGGGTGGGAGGAAATTTGTGGTTCCACGCAGATTCCAGAACTTTTCCACACAGAAATATGAGAAAAAAGTGATTTTTTTTTAGGAAAATTTGAGGTTTACATGGGATTCTGGGTAGGAGAATGTTGGGGGACCCACGCAAGCCATATCTCGCTGGACTCCCCCGGGTGTCTAGTTTTCAGAAATGTGTGGGTTTGGTAGGTTTCCCTAGGTGGCCGCCGAACCCGGGGCCAAAAACTCATGGGACCCCCCCCCCCCTTGCAAAACCAGGTTGTTTTGTGATAGGTAATTTTGAAGTCGCCTCAGTAGGTTTTGGGCCCTTGTCTGTCACGGGTACTTGACCCACCCACACAAGTGAGGTACCATTTTTCTCGGAAGACTTTGGGGAATGCAGGCTGGGTGGAATTTTGTGGATCCACACAGATTCCAGAACTTTCCACCACAGAAATGTGAGGAAAATGTGGTTTTTTTGGACAAATTTGGAGGTTTGCAAGGGATTCTGGGTAACAGAACCTGGTGAGAGCCAGACAAGTCACCCCATCCTGGATTCCCCTTGGTGTCTAGTATTCAAAAATGTATAGGTTTGCTAGGTTTATCTAGGTGCAGGCAGAGCTAGGGTTCAAAATCTACAGCTAGGGACTTTGCAAAAAAAGGGTCCGTTTTCACTGTGAAAATGTGTTGGGTCCACATTGCGTTTTGGGCTGTTTCTTGTCACGGGGACTAGGCCTACCCACACAAGTGAGGTACCATTTTTCTCGGAAGACTTTGGGGGACGCGAGGTGGGTGGAATTTAGTGGATCTGCACAGATTCCAGAACTCTCCACCACAGAAATGTGAGGAAAATATGTTTTTGGGGACAAATGTAGAGGTTTGCAAGGGATTCTGGGTAACAGAATCTGGTGAGAGCCAGACAAGTCACCCCATCCTGGATTTCCCTGGGTGTCTAGTTTTCAAAAATGTATAGGTTTGCTAGGTTTCACTGGGTGCCGGCAGAGCTAGGGTTCAAAATCTACAGCTAGGCACTTTGCAAATGTGGTGTGTCCACGTTGCGTTTTGGGCCATTTCCTGTCACGGGCACTAGGCCTACCCACACAAGTGAGGTATCATTTTTCTTGGAATACTTTGGGGAACGCGGTGTGGATAGAATTTTGTGGATCCACGCAGATTCCAGAACTTTCCACCACATGAATGTGGAGAAAATGTGTTTTCTTTTTTAGAAAGTTTGAGGTTTGCAAGGGATTCTGGGTAACAAAACCTGGCGAGAGCCAGAGAAGTCACCCCAACCTGGATTCCCCTTGGTGTCTAGTTTTAAAAATATACAGGTTTGATAGGTTTCCCTATTTTCCATCTGTGCTAGGGCCCAAAATCCACAGGTAGACACATTGCTAAAAAAAAAGTCTGTGCCTAGTGGGCTTTCTGCCGCCCTGGGGTGAATCGGGGGGGTTGTCCCGATATGTCCCCAAGGGGGGCAGAAAGACTGTGGCTATTGTTTGTGGGCACTGGTATGCCCATTCTGGGCAGCCCCCACCCCCACACATGAAAAAAGCCAGAATAATCACTGGTGCCTAGAGGGCTTTCTGCCCCTCCCTGGTGCAGATCAGGGGCCACTCCCCCATCTGCCCCCCCCCGTGGCGCAGAAAGACTGGAATTTCTTTGGGGTGGGGGTGGGGCTATTGTCATGCCCATTTTGGGCAGCCACCACCCCTAAATGAATACAAAAAAATCCCTGGTTTCTAGTGGGCTTTCTGCCCTCCGGGGGTGCAGATTGGGGGCTGCCGCCCCCATATGCCACCCCGGGGGGCATAAAGACTGGAATTTTTGTGGGCAGAGGGTGGGGGCATTGGCAGGTCCATTTTGGGCAGCCCCCACCCCTGATTCAAATTGGCAAAAGGAATCCCATGTGCTTTTTGCCCCCCCGGAGGGGCAGATTGGTGGCTACTGCCCCCATCTGCCCACCAGGGGGGCAGAAAGGATGTCATTTTGGTGGGGAGAGTGGGGGCATTGGCATGCCCATTTTGGGCAGCCCCCACCCTAATTCAAATTGCCCCCCAAAAACTCCCAGGCTTTTTGCCCCCCCGGGAGACAGATTGGGGGCTACTGCCCCCATCTGCCTCCCAGGGCGGGCATTAAGACTATAATTGTGGCAGGGGGGTGGGGGCATTGGCATGCCTGTTTTGAGCAACCCCCACCCTAATTAGAATTGCCTCATAAAAATCCCTGGAATCTCGGGGGTTTTCTGCCCCCAGGGGGGCAGATTGGGGACAACTGCCCCCATCTGCCCCCAGGGGGGCATAAAGGATTTAATTGTGACAAGGGGTGTGAGGGCATTGGCTTGCTTGTTTTGGGCAGCCCCCACCCAATTAAAATTACACCCCAAAAAATCCCTAGTGTCTTTTGGGCTTTCTACTCCCCCTGGGGGGACAGATTTGGGGCTACTGCCCCATCTGACCCCCAGGGCGGGCAGATAGGCTGTAATTATGGCAAGGGGTGGCGGCATTGGCATGCCCATTTCGGGCAGCCCCCACCCTAATTAGAATTGCCTCATAAAAATCCCTGGCATCTAGGGGGCTTTCTGCTCCCAGGGGGCAAATTGGGGGCTACTGCCCCCATATGCCCCCCAGGGGGGCAGAAAGGCTGTAATTGTGGCAAGGGGGGTGGGGGCATTGACTTGCCCGTATTTGGGCAGCCACCAGCCATTTAAAATTACCCCCCAAAAAATCCCTGGTGTCTAGTGGGCTTTTTACCCCCGGGGGACAGATTGGGGGAGACTGCCCCATCTAACCCCCAGGGGGGCAGAAAGCCTGTAGTTGTGGTGGGGGTGGGGGCATTGGCATGCCCATTTTGGGCAGCCCCCACCCTCATTGATATTGCCAAAAAAAGTCCCTGGCGGCCAGTGGGCTTTCTGCCCCCCTGGGGGGGCAGATTGGCGGCTACTCTCCCCATCTGTCCCCCAGGGGGGCAGAAAGACTGAATTTGGCCAATTGTTTTCGGGAGGGAGCAAAGGCCTTTGCCCAAGGGAACGCTCCCCCCTCCCTGGTGTCTAGTGGTGGATCTTTACTTGGTGATCACCCTCCTAGGGCAATCCCCAAGCAGGGATCCCCTTTCCAATGATACCTCTCCCAACTTTCTACGTGCTCAGGGGGCTGAAAGTCAAACTGAAATGAGCTTAAGGCTCATTTCAGTTTCTATTAAATGACGTCAGCGGGATGTGCGCACTGATCGTCATTTCATAGAATCTACGGGGGGGGCCTCGGGAGCTAGGGAAGCTCTTCCCCAGCTCTCAAGGCTTTGGGGATGAAAAAGAAATCCCTCTGGTGCCTGCACCAGAGGGATTAACGGTGCCAGGTGCCAGGACGGCTGGGAACCGCCCTGAGCACACACCCACAGTGTTTCGCACAGAAGGGTTAAAAGGATAGAAGGCATCTCTTCTGTATTTATTTTTGGGATGAAATCATGAAAGTGTTGATAATGATTGACTGCCTCCCAATTTATCTAATAGGGAATGCAATAGCAGTTGCATGAATCATGTTGCTGATGGCTAGCATCTCTTTCTGAAACTCTTACTAATTTTAAAAAATGTACATGTTACCAAACCACAATTTGTGATAGTAATTTAATATTTGGCAGGGTCGTGTTTAGGGCATCCCTTCCTAATACGAATCGCAGTAGAATAAAGCAAATATTACACTGAAAAAATCAATCATGCGGCAAATTTATCTGAAGAGCTATTTAGAACTGTTCAACTTCTTACAAATTCTACTCCCTCAATTGACCCCCACCCAGGCAGTTTTTTTGATAAATTAGCTACTTTTTTAAGGACAAAGTGGAGGCTGTACATAGGGTACTTTATTCTACCAGTCCCTCACATGAGGAGAGTAATTATAATATTTGACATCTGTTAATAAAGGGGAACTTTGCATCTTTCCCACATTGTCTGATGACCAAGTGGCTGCGCTTCTGAGACTAACAAAGTCAGGAGGCCCGTCAGAGTGTTATTCCAACTAGGGTGATGCATGAGGTACTGCATAAGATTGCCCCTGTTCTTGCGACTTTATTCAAATCTATTATTAAGGAAGGCTGTTTCCTTAAAAAAAATGGAAAAAGTTCTCGGTACTACCTCTTTTGAAGAAGCCAGCTGTGTACCCTCTGAATGAGAATAACATAATCATAGACCTATATCACAGCTACCCTTCCTGGCCAAAATTATTGAAAAACATCCTATTAAAATCTTGTCAGAACACATAGAGAATTATAAAATCCTGAATGAGGCACGGTTTGGCTTCAGGTCAGGCCACAGTCCTGAGACTGCTTTAGCTGCAGTCTCAGAAGAGATTAGATCCATCTTGTACAATGGTGGATAGGCTGCGGTGGTGCTTTTGAATCTTTCTGCTGCCTTCGATATGGTTAGCCATGTGGTACACTTGGAACAGCTAGCTGATACTGGGATTACCTATCCAGCCTTGGATCTCCTCTTGCCATTTTTAGATTATGGAGATCAAAAGGGGGCCCCTGAGGAGTTTAACACTAAGGGCCCGATTACGCTGCTGGCAGGAAGGCTCCGACCATTGGTAAGAGCACTCCTGCTCACATTGTAATCACTGATTTGGATTCCCTTCCGACTGAGCGATTTAGATGGGCACGGTCAGAAGGGAATCTGAATCAGTCTTCTGAATGGCTTACGACGGGCTCAGAGAGCGTGTCCGCTATTTGGAGGGCCCACAGTAATCCCCCGGCCTGCTCTTTACGGCCGAGGGTTTACGATGGCAGTTTCCCACTGCCTTTTTGTGCTGGCCTTACCGGCACAAAAGTGCACTGGGAAACAGCTTTGGGAGACCTCAGCAGGGCCCCCATGTGTGCAAGGACACTGAATGGTGGTCAGGAGGCACCTATGGTGCCCCCTTGTTGATCCCAGCACCCGGTGGCAGGCCTCAGGGTGCAGGGATAAACTGCACCTTGGCATTTTGCTATGAGAGCATGCATTTCGTTTGGAATGCATGCCCCATAGCAAAGTATAGGAGTGCGACCAAACAGGTTTTGGTCACATTCTAATTCCTGGAATGGAACTGATGTCAGGAGGTCGTTCGGTTCCAGTCCAGAATGATGCCAGACAGACTCTGGTCTGTCTGGCATCGTAATCAGCCCCTAAATCTTTTCCCCTGACTTGTGGGGTTCCCCAGGGGTCATCCCTCAGTCCTATGCTGTTTAATATTTATGTGGCACCTTTGGCCAAGTTAATCTATTCTTTTGTATTGGCCACAGCATCGTATGCTGATGATACCCAGATCGTGGTGTTGGTCTCTGGAAATGTTGAGGAGGCTGCTGCTCGGTTCATTGGCTGCATGACAGCCACCATTAGTTGGATGCGCAAGATGCACAGGAGTTGCCTAAAAATTATTTATCAAAAAACAGAGGTCCCCTTTTTAGCAATGATGTCTCTTTCTGGAGCCAATCCTGGTGGCCGCAGTTGCTTGGCCTCCTCAGTTACCAGTCTCCAAAGTAAGAAATGTGGGTGTTCTATTTGTTGCTGAATTGTCACTTGTTGAGCAGATCAACAAACTGACTTCAACTTGTTTCTTTATTATAAAAATGAGGAGGAAGGTACTTCCTTTCATCCCACCTGACTTGCAAACATTGGTTGTTATTTCCCTGGTGTTATCTAGGCTTGATTATTGCAGCACCCTCTAGTTGGAAATAAGCTTCATATTATACAAAATACAGTGTGTTGTTTGCAGAAGAAAAAAAACAAATTTAAGTGCCATCTAATTGGCTCCCTGTTAGGAAGAGGATTGTTTTGAAGACCTTAGAAAGAGGATCATTTTCAAGGCCTTGTGCTTGATTTGTAAAGCACTGTATGGAGTAGGACCAGAGTACCTTAAAAGTAAATTCAGCTAGTACTCCCCCACAAAGCGATTATGATCAGCTTTATCATGTTTGGCAATTACTCCTAGAATTAGGAAAACTACTTAGAGAGGTCAAATCTTTGTTTACTCCACTTGTAAGCTCTGGAATAGACTGCCCTTGTCTCTTAAAAGTCAAGACAATTTTCTCTATTTCTGAAAACCTGACTGTTTTCAGGTTTGTGAATAACCCTTTGTGCTCTCGCTTTGATGGTCTAGTGGATTCAGAATTATGCTAGTGCCAAGACGCCTTCGGGCCAATGCACACTTTATACATTTTTAAATCAAATAAAATAAAATGAATGTTTTGCAACTAAATTTCGGTCCCAAAACATTCATTCTTTTACCAACACCTCAAAGGTGGACGTAAACATTTGCAAATGGGATGAGGCCCCCCTGGGGCCCCTTTCCTATGTGAATGTTGAAATAAATGTTTTTAGGAGCAGGCATTGGTTCAAGGTACCACTGCCTACTCTTTAAATAAAATGAAACTAAAAAGTTTATTTTTATTTTTTGAATCATATCCGGTTTTCCTTTTAGGAAACTGGGCTGCCTTAAATAAAAATGATTGCTTTATCAAAAAGCAATCACAAACATGGTGGTTTGCTGACCCTAGCAAAAAACCATTCCTGTGATGGCTGTAATTCCCAATGGGTAACCAATTGCGACCTACCTCATGAATATTCAGGAGGTAGGTCTATTGCGACCTCATTAGGACTTGCTATTTACAAGTGTGCGTGTCACAAAGAATCACCATTATGTAATCACAATCCCAAAAACTTGTACATATGGCCCATTAATTGAAAAAGGTTGTGAAAATACAATAAAACGGAAACTTCTTTTAAATGAATGAGATTGATAATTGACATTAAAAAGTTGTGTAGGTTTGAAAATATCTAACTTATATTTTATTTACTAGTAGATACTACTCCAAAAATGTCTTATATTCATATCCAAAGGCTACAGTATTTCACTGATACGGTAAGTTCAGCTATATGTGGTATGACCTTCAGAGAGTATTCAGAGAATCGGAAGGGTATATTATGGTTAAAAGTTGGGTGTAAACTCCACCAAGAAAAAGATCTAAGGACTAATCACCAGTTGTTGCCTTAATCCAGATTAATTCAAAGCTTCGCTGACTGTATGCAGATGCTATCTCTCGTATTACAATTTTCAAATTAATATACTCTTTACCTTATGAGGTGCCGCTTTTTGGGGATGCTTAGCTGAGAAAAGTTGCCATCAGGGGATTAAGAGTGGAAATAGAAACTTTAAAATCTTAATTGAAGCACATCTCGGTTACTCAGGATGTTTTAATGTCCTCTCCCTGACAGAGCCATTGGGGGCCTTGACTTGGGCAGTTGTGGTGGCAGTTGGTTGTTTTATATTGCATTTTAGGCACTGATTTAAGGCAAAGATGAGGATACATCTGCATTAGAAACCCTTTAAGTGGAACCATGCAGAATAAGTATTCAAGAAACTAGCTGTCAGTTTGCTTAACTCATATCATTAAAGGTCTCTTTATCTTTAGTAATCACCCCCTCACTTATGTAAAGAGGCAAATGATTATTAGGAGTAGGTTTTTATTATGTCTTTTAAGTGAATTAAAAAGAGTTTGTATTCCGATATCTCAAGACAATGTACTGTAACTCTGGTGAAGCAAATTTATCTCATATTGTGGATGTGTGCTGCCCTGCTCAGGAAAAGGCAATATTGATTACTTAAATTTTTTTTTAAGAAGGACATTAAGACCTGGTGGGTGGCAATATTTTCTCAGCTTTCCTTCTACCCCAGCGGTGTTTGGACAACATATAGAATAAAAAATATTACGTGACAAAAATGTCACATAAATGTCAAGAATATTGTGTTTTCAAATATATAGTCCACAGAAATATCAAAGGTAATATTGTTTTAAGTGTTGTTTTTTATAATGTTGTTAAAAATGTGGTTTATTTAAATATTGTTGTAAAAAAGTATCTAAGTTTATATGTTCTTTTTTTAATTTGATTGATTATATGTCTATTTTATTTTTTGTGCTAGTAATTTTAAAAAAAAGTTCAATTTTTTATTTAAAATTTGAAATAGATGTTCAGTTTTTTTAAGATGCATTTATATTATAGGAGTGGGGTGTCAGGTTTTTATGGGAAAGGGTGTGGATATTTTCATAAATTGTAACATGTAATTCATTTGTATGTTTGATTTTATTTAAATTATTAAATATGATTTAATTAAGTTGTTTAAATATTTAATATTTGCATTTAATTAGTAATTTAGTTTTTAAATCTTGAAACATAATTGCTAAATTTTTATGAGTTTAGTAGTATTTATTATGGAAAACTAGTATATTTTTGAGTATATAATATAATTTGTTTTTGTTGTTGATATATATTTAAATATTTTATTTTAAAAAGTATATACAATTTTGCCATAATTAATTTATCATTTTAAGATTTAATACATTTAAATTTGTTTTAAGCTTTGAAAAATATTGTACATTTGTATAAATTCAAAATATATAATTAGTTTGATAACATTTGTAAATTTGTGTATAAAAAAAAAATGATGTACACATTTGTGTATGAATTATTTAATATTTATTTATTTATAAATATGCACATCTTTCATACGTTGACATTGCGCTTTGCAGATGTATTTAATGTTATAAAATAGCTATTAGGGTATTACATTATGTTAATTTTTATATTTAACTATGTTAACATTTATATATATATATATATTCATATATATATATAATATATTTTTTATTGTTAGAATTTTCATTGTAATTAGTTTGGGGTATTTGGTTACATATAGTATTTATTATAAGTTTGAAATTATTAATCTATATTGAAAAATATATTTTTTGTCACAAGATGTATATTTTGATGTAATGTTTCTTATTTTCTATGTAAGATTTATTTTTAGTATGATTTTGTTGATTTCACATATATAGTATGGCTTTTTGTGTAATTAAGTATAATAAATGAACAGTTTTAATTACCAACATTTTCTGCAAAATGGTATAGATTGGATTGGGAATAATATATGCAACCCCTTTAGCGTCAAACACCTTCCCCAAAATGGTATACATTTGGATGTTAATTGTATATGTAACTCCTTTAGTGTCCAACACTTCCCCTAAATTGGTTTAGACTGGAGTGGGAATAGTAAATGTAATGTCCAACATCATCTCCAAAATAGTATAGATTAGAGTTGGAATATTATATACAACCACTTTCCAACTCCTTCCTCAAAATGGTGTACAGTTGAATGGGAATATTAAAAGTAACAACTTTGGTGTCTAACACCTTCCCCAAAATGGTTTATAGTTGAGTGGTCATACTAAATGTAATCCCTTTAGTGTCCAACACATTCTGTAAAATGGTATGGGGTTGGATTTACAATAGTAAATTCAACCCCATAAGAACCCAACACCTTCCTTAAAATGGTGTAGAATGGTGTAGGAATAGTATATATAACCCCTTTAGTGTCCAACACCTTCCCCTAAATGGGATATACTGAATTTGGAATAGCAAATATAACCTTTTTAAAATCCAACACCTTCCTTACACTGCTATATCGTGCCAGTTGCCCCTGTCACAGTCTCCTGCCCAGTTTGCCTGCAGTCTGCTGCCCTATGCTGCCCTTCTACCTGCTGCCCTCTGTTTGTGCCTCCTCTGCTCATTTCTTGGCCAGCTCTACCTTTCTGCTTGTTTTTCTGCCCTTTGTTTTGCCCTTCCTGCTCATTTTACCCTCTGTTTTGCACTCCCATGCTCTATTTTGCCTTTTCTTTTTGTTTTTCTGCCCTCTGTTTTGCCTTTTCTTTTTGTTTTTCTGCTCTCAGTTTTGCCTTTGCTGCTCATTTTCTATCGTTAACTTGCCTTTTTCTGCTCGTTTCTTCCCTCTTCCTGCGGTTTTCCTCCTCCCACTGTTTACCTCCTCCCATCATCCAGTGTCCCACCCTCTCTCTAGGAGGTACTGAATGGAGACAGCAGTGTGGCCGCGCCACCAAGGCACTGAAGGCTGTCCCTGGACTGCGCCCAGCAGCAGGACCCCTGGCCCGCTTGCCACCCACCACTACACCGCCAAGGAGCCCTTGACCCTTTATAGTGAAACAACTTCTGCTGTACTTCCTCCCCATGAACAACCAAAGGACCTTTCATTTGCTGCCATTGCCACTTCACCTGCAACACAGGGCCACCAGCTTGCCCTATATCCCTCGCCATATCCTCCCAGAAGAGCACAGACAACCCAGAATTGCTCCAATGCATCCTGCTCAAAGCCCATTCCCTCTGCAAGTATGCCACGAAAGTCTGGGAAACCATGACCACCCTCTCCCCTGACATTGATTTCATCACTGAAACATGGCTCAGCCCCTCTTTGAACCCCGACATCGCCACCGCAAAATCCGATGGCTACAAAACAATACACCTAGAATGCACCAAAAAACACGGCAGGGGCATTATCTTCAAGGAAACCATCTGATGCATCGCCACCAATGACGACCCAACACCCCTCAAGGAACACCTTAACTTCCAACTACAGACTGATTCCAAGACCACTATAAGAGGCACCCTCATATCCAGATCACCTAAAACCAGACCGACTTTCTGCAACACCATCTCCGAACCTCATCGCTCCCCTAGCCATCGACTCCTATCACTATTTCCTAAACGGATACTTAATTTTCACTCTAGCGACCCCAACGGCACCTACTCCACTGCCCTCCTGGAAAAATTTAACAACTGGATACCAAGACCAATCACAATGATGGACACACACCCGACTCCATTTTCACCTCCACTGACAGAATAGAATTCAGCCGCATCAAAGAACTCACCTGAACCTTCCACGCCATTGTTCACTTCACCACCTCAGTATATGCCATCCCAAGCTTCACAGCTCCACCCACCACACCTGAAGCAAGGTAACAGAGCCACAGCAGACACAGGCCCTCAGCACCACCCAACCAAAAGCTTCTTCAGACCTTGACTAGGCCATCCTGAACTTCTCTTCATGGATCACCAAATGCGCCCCGACAGAGTCGCCCCAATGAAACCAGCAAAAAACAGCAAAACCTCAAAACAAGCCAGCTGGTACACCTCAGAGCTCAGAACCACCAAGCACAATTGTTATCCACTTGAGAAACAGTGGCACACCACAAGCAACACTTCTGACAGTGTCACTCACAAAGTAGCTCTCAGCAACTACCACCGGCGCATAAAGGTAGCTAAGAGAACAGCCATCACAGCCCACATCAATGCAGCATCCAACCACACAAAATAACTCTTCAAAATAGTTTAGGAATTCTCCAATCCAGAAGCCACAGAGAACACAATCCACCCCTCTCAAGAACTCTGTGACATGCTCTTAGACTACTTCCACAGCAAGATTGCCACCTTCTAAAACAACTTTGATCCCCAACCCACTGCTCGCAACCTCAACAGCCTCGACCAATCAGCAAGAACCAGCTGAATTATACCACTTGATCTCTGCTCACCACTCAGACCACCACAGACATCATGCCATCTGGTTACTCTGGGGCATCCACCGGCCCCTGCCCCCAATGTCTTTTCAACCTCTGAATCAATCCTATCATCACAGAACTCACCAGCATCATCAAGACCTCCATCACCACAGCAGCCTTCCCGGACAGATGGAAACACGCTGAGGTCAGACCCTTTCTAAAGACACCCTCCATCAACCTCAGTAACCTCAAACATTATCAACCAATCTCCCTGCTCTCCTACCCGGCCAAAGTACTTGAAACGGTAATCAATAACAGTTTACTGAATACCTGGAACAAAACCACCTGCTTAATGCCTTCCAATCAGGATCTGTGTCAACCACAGCACTGAGATTGCCCTGATCACTGCCACAGATGACATCAGAACCATGGAGAAACTGTGGCTCTGATCCTCCTCAACCTCTCTGCTGCTTTCAACACTGTTTCCCACCAGTACACCCTCATCAACAGACTCTACAACTTTGACATTCAGCAAAACAACCTCTTTCCTCACAGGATGCACACAGAGCATCCGGCTGCCTCCCTTCACCTCCAAAACATAAGACATCTTACGCGGCGTACCTCAAGGATCATCCCTCAGTCCCACCTTGTTCAACACCTATATGACCCCCTTCACAGACATTGTCAGATCCCATGGCCTCAAAATAATTAACTATATATACAACACTCCACTCAACCACTGGCTCAGCGAAGACCCCTCCACCACCAGAATCAACTTCTGCAACACCATGACCAACGTAGCCAACTGGAGGAGTGACAACAACCGTAAACTCAACTCCGACAAGACAGAAGTACTGATCTTTTTTTTTTTTGTTTTTTTTTTAGCTTTTCAAAAAAACTTTATTCAGCATTCAATCACAGTACACAGCATAGTGCCTACAACCGCAATGGCCGGCAGCGTGGTGGCAGATGGAAAGACAATGGTGTACACAGTGGTTCGCCTACAACCCGCTAAGGGCCGGCCGCGTTGCAGTGTTATCAATAGGTAAGATGAGAATTCAAGAGGGACTCTCGTCCTGTTGTTTATCATTGGAACTTGCAGTTAACATCTGTGACATATCCCGTGTACATCCTGTGCAGAGGCAAAAACAGCTGGTGCAACTTTATCACATCACATTTCCCAGGGGTGCAATACCTCCCATTCCATTGTGTAATCCAGCAGTGCCAGAGGAACCCAGAGGGAAAATCCGCACCATCCCCCCCTCCTCCAACCCCCGAAGAAGCCACTCTGAGTCTGGGAAGCCATATCCCCCGTCTGTTTAGGTGTGGGTATGCCGTATATGAATGCGCCGGAGGATCAGCCCAAACCCGACCCCATCCTTACGCACCACCTCTCAAACAGGGTGTCCCAAGTGGGCGCGGCGTCAGAGGGTCTTCTAATACAGCTATGTGATGATGTGTTATGATAGGGGGTGTGATAACAGGTAAGTCGTGAGAGGGCCCCATATATCCGCCGGTCGGGATGCTGTGGGCAGAAGCTCCGCATATTGGAGCAGCGTTTCTTGACACTGTACCATGTCTCTGATCCAGTCTTTGAATTTCGGGGCTCTGGCCCTCCCCCACCTGCAAGCTATCAGTCTCTTGGCTATAAGTAAGGCGACTGTGGCGAATCTGCGGACAGGTTTCCTAACAGTTTTTGTGTACCCCAACAGTGCCTGCACTGGAGATGACGTCAATGGAATATCTATCATCTCCGAGATGCCCGAATATACCCGACTCCAATAGTCGGCAACCTCCCGGCATCCCCATGCTACATGCAAAAAATCCGCTGCAGGAGCGTGGCATCGCCAGCAAAGGTCGTCCTCCCGGAGACCTATCCTGTGCATACGGGCTGGAGTACAATAGAGTCTATGTAGGAACTTATAGTGAATGACCCTGAATCTGCTGCTGGAAGAAATTTGTTCGGTTTGTAAACAGCAGAAGTCCCAGAGTTCGTCTGTAATGGGCTCTCCCAACTCCCCCTCCCAGCCAGCGCGCGCCCTGCAAGGCCCTGTCTCCGGAGTGGTGTGCAGTGAGTGATAGAGGTTCGATACCGCGTGTGCAGGGGTAGCAGCTTTGAGCAACTGATGTAGAGGGTCTAGCGTGGGTGGCTCAGCCGGAAACTCCTCCGTCAGCGCTCGAATCCCACTACGAAGTCTAATGTAAAGAAATGTATCCATGGGAGTGGGTGTGAGGTCAGCGAACATGTGTGTCTGCGACCTAAAGCGGCCATCCCGATAAAGGTCTCCCCATGTCCTGATGTTGAGTTTGATCATAAGGTTCTTAATTATTTGTTCCTGCAGAAGGGGTAGTGTGGGATGGTACGCCAAGGGAAGCAGCGGAGAGTATGCTAATGTCGTGTGAGTTTTTTCCGCAATATGGCGCCACGCTAGGACCGTGCTGGAAACTGTTGTAGTATCTGCAGTACGTGTTTCGGGGTCGCTAAATAGGGCGCCTTCCAACGGGATCGGATCCGCCAGCCAATGCTCCACCGCTATCTGGGGCAGGAAGGGCGTGGGGCGAATCCAATAATGCACATATTGGGCCTGGGCACTGTAATAATAAAGTTCGAACTCCGGTAGATCATAGCCGCCCTGTGCGAATGGACGAGTCAAGATGTCCCAGCTCAGTCGTGGCCGCTTTTCCCCCCAGACCAGTGGGATAAGTTCAGACCGCAAAAGTTTAAAAAAGGACTTGCCCGGATAGTATGGGATATTGAGGAAGAGGTACAAGAGTTTAGGTAGAACTACCATCTTAATGAGGGATGCGCGGCCTGAAAATGAGAGTGGCAACGTGATCCATCTGGTCACGCAAGTTTGGATGTGGTCGAAAGCACGGCCATAATTCAGCCGCATCAGTTCGTCCCGGTCTCGAGTGAGGAATATGCCCAGATAGCGGACCTCCTCTATGCACCAACTCAGTGGATAATCGAGGGGGAATGGCTGGGCCGCTGTAGTGAGCGGAAAGATAGTGGACTTTCCCCAGTTAATGTGGATACCAGACATGCCTGCAAAACGAATGAATTCCCTCAGAATGGGGTTAAGGTTAGTAGCGGGATCACGTATGTATAGCGTTATGTCATCCGCGTAAAGAGATATAAGGACCTCCCGCTGTAGGCAGCGTAGAGCCTTGTCCCGGTGGTGCTGCCGGAGTCTGGCCGCCAGCGGCTCCATCGCTATGGCGAAGAGCAACGGAGATAAGGGGCACCCCTGACGCGTGCCCCTTGATATAGCAAAGGCGTCAGATATCCGACCATTTACCCCTACGCGAGCGACTGGCTGACGATAAAGTATTTCTATCCACTGTGTGAAACCTATTGGCATCCCCATGTTTCGTAGAATGCATTGTAGATAGTCCCATTCTAACGAATCAAAGGCCTTGGTGGCGTCTAAAAAGACCGCCACCAACGGCAAGTCAGGGTCTACATTTTGCATTATGGAGAAAAGCGTACGAAGGTTGTATGAGGTAGCCCTGCCGGGGACGAAACCCGCCTGATCCGACAGCACCAACCCCCCCAGTAACAACTGCAAGCGATTAGCCAAAACCTTGGTCAGAATTTTCGCATCACAGTTGATTAGGGAGAGGGAACGGTATGAATCACAGCATGTGGGCGGTTTACCGGGTTTTAGAAGTGAAATAATTAGAGCCTCCTGCATGGACGTGGGAAGAAGTCCGGACTCATGTGCCTCAAGATAGACCTCTCGAAGCACCGGTGCCAGGATATCTGCATATGCCTTGTAAAAGTCCATGGGCAGCCCGTCCAGCCCGGGGGCCTTCCCGGGTGCCATCTGATTGATCGCATCCCTAATTTCGTCTAGACTTATGGGTTCTGCCAGAAACTCTCTGTGTCTGTCCGGAAGCCACCCCAAGGTGAGTTCCCTCAGGTAGTCGTCCATATCTAGGTCCCCCACTCTGGTAGTAGAGTAGAGTGAGGAATAGTGTTTAGTGAAGGCGTCTAGGATCGACCGCGTGTCTCTCAAGGGTACCCCTTTGTCTCCCTCCAGCTCCAACACGGAATTTGAGCCACGTTGGGGGCGAATCACTCCCGCCAGGAACCTCCCGGGTCGCTCTCCCTCCCCGTAAGCCCTTGCCCTGGAGTGTTTACCTCGAAATTTTACCTCTCTGTCAGCGGTGGAAGTATACTCAGACAGCGCCTCTCGGTACCGCGCCTGAGCGGCGGAGTCAGTTGCATAGTCCGGCCGAGTTTCTAGTGTCCGCAGTGTGTTTTCTAATGTATGTAAGGTATTGCGTAAGACCCGCAATACACCAGATCCTTTAGAGATGCAAATGCCACGTACCATGACCTTTAGTGCCTCCCACAGTGTGGCCACCCGCTCCACTGATCCCTTGTTATGCGAAAGAAAATCTTCAATGCCCTGGCGTAGTTCAGATTGAAATAGCTCATCAAGTAGTATGTTGGGTTGGAGGCGCCAGGCGGGGGGTCTCCCCAATATGTCCGGCAAGCGGAACCTGGTCAGTACCGGGGAGTGGTCAGAGAACATGCGACCCACATGTTGTGCCGCAGCTATGGAGGGGGCCAACCCCCGAGACACCATGATGTAGTCTAGTCTAGCCCAAGTGGCGTGAGC
Source organism: Triturus cristatus (assembly GCF_964204655.1). Taxonomy (NCBI): domain Eukaryota; kingdom Metazoa; phylum Chordata; class Amphibia; order Caudata; family Salamandridae; genus Triturus; species Triturus cristatus. The sequence continues at coordinate 254,193,093 of NC_140593.1, read as the reverse complement.
CGAGCTCCAATGTGTGCCCTCCATACTAGTCGGGTGCAAGTGACGCCATGCATCCACTACCTCTTGAGTGTCACAAATGTCCCGCAGGTATCTGTGGGTGTGGGTGTAATGTTGTGTAGAAGGGTTGGACCTATCCAAGGCCGGGTTAAGTACCGCATTGAAGTCCCCTCCCCATATGAGATGTGTTGATCCCACCTCCCTGATCTTGTTCCAGAGGGCAATGAAGCTACTTGGGTCATCACAATTAGGGCCATAGGAGCATGCTAAGGTGATGGTGTCAGCACCCATCCTTCCCCAAGTTATGCAATACCGTCCCTCTCGGTCGGCGGCGTTTCCCATGGGAGTATAGGGGACATTCCTTTTTATCAAAATAGCAGTGCCTCTCGCATAAGACGAGTACGATGCGAAGACCGAATGTGCCGCCCACCGGGCGGCAAAGCTGCCTCTGCGTTGGGGATCCATATGAGTCTCCTGCAAGAATGCGATATTGACATTAAGTCTGTCCAATGCCCCCAATATCTGTCTCCTCTTCCTCGGGTCCCCCAGACCTCTAACATTCCAAGTAATAGCGGATAGAAGGCCCTCCCCCTTGCTATCAAGATTCACGGCTCGGCTCATGTTTACAGCTAGAGAAACAACATATCATGGATGGCTCAGAACCATGCCTGCTCCGGTGCCATTGTATTGCGGGTGGTTCAAAAGGCGAGTCGGCACTATGCATTGTGATCTTATCCTTATTCAAACAAAACAGAAACAACCCCTTGAATATCCCTCCCCACCCACTCCGACATCCCAATCATGCCGAGCATCCCCCCCGCCCCATAGCAACACAACGTGCCAAACCATTATCCTGTTGGGGAATACCCAATTGGGGAACACTAGGGATCCAGACCCGCCATCCAACTCCCCCGATATTTCACCCGCTGCCTGCTTGGGTTAGTAGCAGCGAACTGCGCGGGAGGGGGAAGGAAGTGCCAGGGTGAGATCAAGTGAAACATCAGCAGTGGGGCCCTGGAAACAATCAAGCCCATCAATCTACAGGCCATCAACATGAGGTCAGGGCACAGAGCCAGGTAAACTACGAGCAGTAGGGCCCGCAGTGCGGCAACAGCTAAGCAATGCTACACAATGGCAATGTAATTAACAACAAGAATAACAGCCATATCCTCCCATTCAGTCCAGAGCCGAGGTGGGCGAGCGGGAGCCAGCCCTCTCAGGCGGTGTTCGGGCAGTCTCATGAGGGCGTTTTTGGTCTTTTAGAAAGAGTTCCACTTGAGATGGGTTCTGGAATATGTGTGGCTTGCCATGGTGGACCACCCGTAAGCGCGCCGGGTAGAGCATGGAATATTGAATATCATTTTGAATTAATCGTTTCTTGACTGCCCCAAATTTACGGCGTGCCTCCTGTACCGACTGTGTGAAGTCAGGGAAAAATGATAGCATGGTGTTTTCATACTGAACAGGCTGCTTCTCACGTGCCAAGCGAAGCAAAGTATGAAGGTCTCTATAGTTCAGAAAGCGGATGATGATTGGTCTCAGAAGGGCTCCAGGTATGGGGCGAGGGCCCAGGGTGCGGTGCGCCCGCTCCACCACCAAATGCGGGGAGAAGGCCTTTGCGCCAAAGAGGTCAGACAACAGCTTTTCCACGAAGAGTCCCATTTTCCCCTCAACGGTGGATTCTGCCAGACCAAGAAGGCGCACGTTATTTCGGCGGGCGATCGCGCTTCCAAATCTTCATTCTTGTCGGCAATCACCTTCAGCAATCGCTCCATCTGCGATACAGTACTGGCCGTGGCCGTCGCCCCTTCCTCCAGCCCCGAGATCCGTTGCTCCAACTCCTTAACTCGCTCCTCTTGTTGGTCGAGACGATATACCACAGAATCCAGTCGTCTAGACATATTGTCAATCTTTGAGTCAATGGAGGGAAGGCTAGTTTGCATGTTTAATAGAAGCGCCTTCCAATCTACCTCCTCGGCGTCTCCCACCTCCGAGTCACCATCCCCCGTCGGCGGTGTGCAGGCTTTTTTCTTTTGGGACTCGAAAGGAAGCTTGGATTGCTTAGTATCCGTCTTCCCCATTATGGTAGACCATGCGAACCAGCCCTCCACGCAGGAACACCAGAGCAGTACGCTCCCTCCAGAACAGCCAGAGTCAGGCGTGTGTTATGCTGTGTGTCGAGGCCCATGACTCAACTCGCGTCTCGCCGACAGCCCTCTCCGTCCCCCGTGCCGTGGATGGTACCGTATACCCAGGGGGGGGGAGCCACCCCCGACAGATCACTAGATGCAATAACGAACCTTAACAACAAGGTTTCGTTTGCGGTAGCGGTCCGGACCGTGTCCACTCAGCAAGGTAAGTAGTAGCTCAGCGGCGATTATCCATGCAGCACCGCAGGAGGATCATCCCCCGTCAGCCCCGCGTGTCACGTTTCTCCCAGCGCGTCGTGATTCAGGATGGCTATTCAGGGGGAGTACTCCCACCCCCGCAGAGGGCACTTTCGTCGTAGGCCGGCAGCGGCCCACTCCCCGGGCCCTCAGTAGTTATAGGGAGGCCGGCAGGCGTCTGCGAGACCCTCCCCCAGCGGGGTCCCCTCTCACCGGCAGATCCCTAGTGGGTCGGGTGCTCCACAGCAGCAATGTAGGGATCCCCCTCTCTGATCCTAGGCAGGGCATCGGCTGTAAGGAATCTCCGCCTCCCGCTCAAAGGCCTCCCAGGGTTACACAGTGTGCGGAGGCCCACTTCTCCGGTCACTGGGGTTTAGGGCATCCATGCAAGTGTCAGCTTCATCTGCAATCACCACTGCCGCCCACAGTGCCCGCTGTCTTACCGGTACTCCAGGTGTTTCAACTCCGCCGCAGGCAGTCCGGATATGGTAAGCGCCTCCACCAGTCCCACTTCGGCGAAGGCCGCGTCTCGCGGCCTAGCGACCACGCTCGAGCGCTGGTGTCGCGTGCACTCGCTCGCCGTCTACCTCACATCGGAGTGCTTCAGCTCCGCCCGCGGGACTCAATGGGGCAAATATCTTCCTCGTCCCTGAACCAATTCGCTCAGAACTCGCCTCGGATGTGCTCTTGCCCTTGCGGAACACTCAACGCTAGGCAGCTTCCAGTTTCCAGGGTGAAGGATGGGTTTTACGGATCGTTGAAATGCCCGGCTGGCGAGAGCCTCACCGAAGTGCGGCCATGTCGGTCTGGCGCCCTCTAGCGCCCCCAGAAGAAGTACTGATCTTCAGGAAGAACACAACTGTATGGAACCACAACTGGTAGCCAGTAGGACTCGGACAAATACCCACACCTACAGACTATTCACAGAACCAAGGCATCATCCTCGCCAGTGAACTAACCTTAAAATGACAAGTCAATGCAGTCACCTCCTCCTGCTACCACACCCTTTGCATGCTCCACAGAATATTCAGATGGATCCCAGTCAACACCAGAAAGACTTTCATTGAGGCCCTCATCACCAGCCACCTCAACAATGGCAACGCTCTTTATGCTTGCCTCTCCACCCAGCTCCTCAAAAGACTCCAAACCTTACTAAATGGTGCAGCCAGACTCATCCTTGACCTCCACAAATGGACCCACATCACCCCCACCTCAGAAATCTCCACTGGCTCCCCACCCAGAAGAGATGTCAGTTCAAGATCCTCACTCACACCTACAAAGCTGTGCATGATCAAGGACCAGCCTACATCAACCAACTACTGAACTTCCACCTACCCACAAGAAACCTTCACTCCTCCTCACTTGCCCGTGCTCACCCCCGCATTCATCAGAGCGGTAGCGAGGACCGCTCCTTCTCCTGCATCACAGTGAGGTCCTGGAATGACCTATCCCTCCATCTTCAAACAGCACTCTCCCAGGCAGATTTCAGAAAGAAACTCAAGACTTGGCTATTCGACGTTGCACCCACAGTGCCCAGATACCCCTAGGGGTGAAAGTGCTGTGCTATACAAATACTGATTGGTTGATTGATTGTTTTTATAGTATTATTTTTTTAAGAATATACAGACATGGTTCATATTCATATTTTTATAACCTTTATTATACATGTTTTAATATTTTAATACATTTTAACATTTTTAAACATTTTTATATTTAATACCTATTATTTTTTATGGGAAAATATTGTTTTCTTTTAATCTAGCAGCCATTTTTTCCACTAACTTATATTTTTTAGTCACTGTGTCTCAATTTATTTTGGTTAAATGTGCAGGAAGAAAGTTGTGGTAAGGTGCTGCCATTCGTCGGAACCGGTAAGACTTTTATAAAGTTTTTTAATAGGATTTTTGGGGAAGGTGGGTGTACGGAATAGTAGTTATTAGCAGTTAAAGTGCTGTTTTGTGCTTTTTGTTCAGTTAAGTAGTAGTTCTATAGTTTTTGTTGATTAGTCTTTTCCGTTAGGTGTAGGTTGTATCTGTTAGTGAAATATTATTGTTATCTATTTTGTTTTGTCATAATATGTGTATTGTATAACTGAACTCCTATTTTATTTATGTATGTTTGAATGCGCTGTTCTTTGTGGGTGAGTATTGTCTCTTTTTTACAGGTTTACAGACCTGAAGGTGTCGTATAGACTTTTGGATTTCCCATTCTTTTTTGAAAGGAAATCGTTTTGGTTTCCTGTAAACCAAATATTCTTATTTTAACCCCTTGTGTGCCCATGACGAGCTGGACTCGTCATGGAGCACAGTCGCGCTGTGCCCATGACGAGTCCAGCTCGTTATGAGGCATTCCCTGGGGAATCCCTCTGGTGCGGGCACCAGAGGGATTCCCTTTTACTGAAAATAGCCTCGGGAGCTGGGGAAGAGCTTCCCCAGCTCCCGAGGCCCCCCCCCCTGCTTTCAGTGTAATGACGATCGGCGCGCACGTCGCGCCGACGTCATTACACTGAAACTGAAACTGAAATGAGCCAAGAGGCTCATTTCAGTTTCACCTTGTACGTGCTCAGGGTGCTATCTCAGCCCCCTGAGCACGTAGAAAGACGGGAGAGGTATCGTTGGAAAGGGGAGAATCTCCCCTTTCCAATGGTACCCCACCCCAGTGGATCCCTGCTTGGGGATCACCACAGGAGGGCGATCCCCAAGCAGGGATCCACCCACTAGACACCTGGGAGGGGGAAGCGGCCCCTTGGGCAAGGGCCTTTGCTCCCCCCAAATTATTTTGGGCTGATTTAGTCTTTTTGCCCCCCTAAGGGGCAGATGGGGGCAGTAGCCCCCAATCTGCCCCCCAGGGGGCAAAAAGCCCACTAGAAACCAGGGAATTTTTTTAAAAATAAAAAAAGGGGTCGGGGCTGCCCAAGTCGGGCAGGCCCATGCCCCCACCCCACCCCCCAATTATCACATCTTTCTGCCCCCCCGGGGGCAGATGGGGCATTGGCCCCTAATCTGCCCCTTCGGGGGGGCAGAAAGCCAACTATACACCAGGGATTTCTTTTCATTTTATTTTTAGGGTGGGGGCTGCCTGAAACGGGCACGCCAATGCCCCCACCCACCCACCACCATTACAGCCTTTCTGCCCCCCCTGGGGGGCAGATGGGGTATTGGCCCCCAATCTGCCTCCCCGGGTGGGGGCTGCCTAAAACGGGCAGGCCAATGCCCCCACCCCACCCCCCAATTATCACAGTCTTTCTGCCCCCCCGGAGGGCAGATGGGGCATTGGCCCCTAATCTGCCCCTTCGGAGGGGCAGAAAGCCCACTATACACCAGGGATTTGTTATCAGTTTTTTTAGGGTGGGGGCTGCCCAAAACGGGCACACCAATGCCCCCACCCACCCGCCACCATTACAGCCCAATTACCCGCGACAGGCAAGGGTCCAAAACGTAGTGCGCCTCAACAGGCAAGGGTCCAAAACGTAGTGCGCCTCACTACGTTTTGGGCCCTTGCCCGTGGCGGGTCCTTAGGCCTCCCACACGAGTGAAGCACCATTTTTATCAGGAGACCCGGGGGAATGCTGGGTGGTAGGAAATTTGTGTCAGCCCGGTGATGCCACAACTTTCCCACACAAAAATGTGTGAAAAAGGTGATTTTTTCAGCTAAATTTGAGGTTTGCAGGGCATTCTGGGTAAGGAAACGTTGGGGGATCCACGCAAGCCATACCTCCCTGGAATCCCCCGGGTGTCTAGTTTTCAGAAATGTGTGGGTTTGGTAGGTTCCCATAGGTGGCCGCCGAGCACCGGGCCAAAAACCCAGGTGACCCCCCTTGCAAAACTAGGTCGTTTTGAGGTAGGCAATTTCCATGTCGCCTCAATACGATTTGGGTCCTTGCCTGTCGCGGGTACTTGGGCCTCCCACACGAGTGAGGCACCGCTTTTATCGGGAGACCCGGGGGAACGCTGGGTGGTAGGAAATTTGTGTCAGCCCGGTGATACCACAACTTTCCCACACAAAAATGTGTGAAAAAGGTGATTTTTTCAGCTAAATTTGAGGTTTGCAGGGCATTCTGGGTAAGGAAACGTTGGGGGATCCACGCAAGCCATACCTCCCTGGAATCCCCCGGGTGTCTAGTTTTCAGAAATGTGTGGGTTTGGTAGGTTCCCCTAGGTGGCCGCCGAGCACCAGGCCAAAAACCCAGGTGACCCCCTGTGCAAAACCAGGTCGTTTTGAGGTAGGCAATTTTCATGTCGCCTCAATACGATTTGGGTCCTTGCCTGTCGCGGGTACTTGGGCCTCCCACACGAGTGAGGCACCGCTTTTATCGGGAGACCCGGGGGAACGCTGGGTGGTAGGAAATTTGTGTCAGCCCGGTGATGCCACAACTTTCCCACACAAAAATGTGTGAAAAAGGTGATTTTTTCAGCTAAATTTGAGGTTTGCAGGGCATTCTGGGTAAGGAAACGTTGGGGGATCCACGCAAGCCATACCTCCCTGGAATCCCCCGGGTGTCTAGTTTTCAGAAATGTGTGGGTTTGGTAGGTTCCCCTAGGTGGCCGCCGAGCACCGGGCCAAAAACCCAGGTGACCCCCCTTGCAAAACCAGGTCGTTTTGAGGTAGGCAATTTTCATATCGCCTCAATACTTATTGGGTCCTTTCCTGTCGCGGGTACTTGGGCCTCCCACACGAGTGAGGCACTGTTTTTATCGGCAGACCCGGGGGAACGCTGGGTGGTAGGAAATTTGTGTCAGCCCGGTGATGCCACAACTTTCCCACACAAAAATGTGTGAAAAAGGTGATTTTTTCAGCTAAATTTGAGGTTTGCAGGGCATTCTGGGTAAGGAAACGTTGGGGGATCCACGCAAGCCATACCTCCCTGGAATCCCCCTGGTGTCTAGTTTTCAGAAATGTGTGGGTTTGGTAGATTCCCCTAGGTGGCCGCCGAGCACCGGGCCAAAAACCCATGTGACCAACCTTGCAAAACCAGGTCGTTTTGAGGTAGGCAATTTTCATGTCGCGTCAATACGCTTTGGGCCCTTGCCTGTTGCGGGTACTTGGGCCTCCCACACGAGTGAGGCACCGTTTTTATCGGGAGACCTGGGGGAACGCTGGGTGGTAGGAAATTTGTGTCAGCCCGGTGATGCCACAACTTTCCCACACAAAAATGTGTGAAAAAGGTGATTTTTTCAGCTAAATTTGAGGTTTGCAGGGCATTCTGGGTAAGGAAACGTTGGGGGATCCACGCAAGCCATACCTCCCTGGAATCCCCCGGGTGTCTAGTTTTCAGAAATGTGTGGGTTTGGTAGGTTCCCATAGGTGGCCGCCGAGCACCGGGCCAAAAACCCAGGTGACCCCCTTGCAAAACCAGGTCGTTTTGAGGTAGGCAATTTCCATGTCGCCTCAATACGATTTGGGTCCTTGCCTGTCGCGGGTACTTGGGCCTCCCACACGAGTGAGGCACCGCTTTTATCGGGAGACCCGGGGGAACGCTGGGTGGTAGGAAATTTGTGTCAGCCCGGTGATGCCACAACTTTCCCACACAAAAATGTGTGAAAAAGGTGATTTTTTCAGCTAAATTTGAGGTTTGCAGGGCATTCTGGGTAAGGAAACGTTGGGGGATCCACGCAAGCCATACCTCCCTGGAATCCCCCGGGTGTCTAGTTTTCAGAAATGTGTGGGTTTGGTAGGTTCCCCTAGGTGGCCGCCGAGCACCAGGCCAAAAACCCAGGTGACCCCCTGTGCAAAACCAGGTCGTTTTGAGGTAGGCAATTTTCATGTCGCCTCAATACGATTTGGGTCCTTGCCTGTCGCGGGTACTTGGGCCTCCCACACGAGTGAGGCACCGCTTTTATCGGGAGACCCGGGGGAACGCTGGGTGGTAGGAAATTTGTGTCAGCCCGGTGATGCCACAACTTTCCCACACAAAAATGTGTGAAAAAGGTGATTTTTTCAGCTAAATTTGAGGTTTGCAGGGCATTCTGGGTAAGGAAACGTTGGGGGATCCACGCAAGCCATACCTCCCTGGAATCCCCCGGGTGTCTAGTTTTCAGAAATGTGTGGGTTTGGTAGGTTCCCCTAGGTGGCCGCCGAGCACCGGGCCAAAAACCCAGGTGACCCCCCTTGCAAAACCAGGTCGTTTTGAGGTAGGCAATTTTCATATCGCCTCAATACTTATTGGGTCCTTTCCTGTCGCGGGTACTTGGGCCTCCCACACGAGTGAGGCACTGTTTTTATCGGCAGACCCGGGGGAACGCTGGGTGGTAGGAAATTTGTGTCAGCCCGGTGATGCCACAACTTTCCCACACAAAAATGTGTGAAAAAGGTGATTTTTTCAGCTAAATTTGAGGTTTGCAGGGCATTCTGGGTAAGGAAACGTTGGGGGATCCACGCAAGCCATACCTCCCTGGAATCCCCCTGGTGTCTAGTTTTCAGAAATGTGTGGGTTTGGTAGATTCCCCTAGGTGGCCACCGAGCACCGGGCCAAAAACCCATGTGACCAACCTTGCAAAACCAGGTCGTTTTGAGGTAGGCAATTTTCATGTCGCGTCAATACGCTTTGGGCCCTTGCCTGTTGCGGGTACTTGGGCCTCCCACACGAGTGAGGCACCGTTTTTATCGGGAGACCTGGGAGAACGCTGGGTGGTAGGATATTTGTGTCAGCCCGGTGATGCCACAACTTTCCCACACAAAAATGTTTGAAAAAGGTGATTTTTTCAGCTAAATTGGAGGTTTGCAGGGCATTCTGGGTAAGGAAACGTTGGGGGATCCATGCAAGCCATACCAACCTGGAATCCCCCGGGTGTCTAGTTTTCAGAAATATGTGGGTATGGTAGGTTCCCCTAGGTGGCCGCCGAGCACCGGGCCAAAAACCCAGGTAACCCCCCTTGGAAAACCAGGTCGTTTTGTGGTTGGCAATTTTCATGTCGCCTCAATACGTTTTGGGCCCTTGCCTGTCGCGGGTACTTGGGCCTCCCACACGAGTGTGGCACCGTTTTTATTGGGAGACCCGGGGGAACGCTGGGTGGTAGGAAATTTGTGTCAGCCCGGTGATGCCACAACTTTCCCACACAAAAATGTGTGAAAAAGGGGATTTTTTCAGCTAAATTAGAGGTTTGCAGGGCATTCTGGGTAAGGAAACGTTGGGGGATCCATGCAAGCCATACCAACCTGGAATCCCTCGGGTGTCTAGTTTTCAGAAATGTGTGGGTATGGTAGGTTCCCCTGGGTGGCCGCCGAGCACCGGGCCAAAAACCCAGGTAACCCCCCTTGGAAAACCAGGTCGTTTTGAGGTTGGCAATTTTCATGTCGCCTCAATACGTTTTGGGCCCTTGCCTGTCGCGGGTACTTGGGCCTCCCACACGAGTGTGGCACCGTTTTTATCGGGAGACCCGGGGGAACGCTGGGTGGTAGGAAATTTGTGTCAGCCCGGTGATGCCACAACTTTCCCACACAAAAATGTGTGAAAAAGGTGATTTTTTCAGCTAAATTGGAGGTTTGCAGGGCATTCTGGGTAAGGAAACATTGGGGGATCCACGCAAGCCATACCTCCCTGGAATCCCCTGGGTGTCTAGTTTTGCGCCGTTTCCTGTCACGGGCACTAGGCTGACCCACACAAGTGAGGTACCATTTTTCTCGGAAGACTTTGGGGAATGCGGGTGGATAGAAATTTGTGGATCCACGCAGATTCCAGAACTTTCCACCAGAGAAATGTGGGGAAAATGCATTTTTTGGGCAATTTTTTAGGTTTGCAAGGGATTCTGGGTAACATAACCTGGTGGGAGACAGTCAAGTCACCCCATCCTGGATTCCCCTGGGTGTCTAGTTTTCAAAAATGTATAGGTTTGCTAGGTTTCCCTAGGTGCCGGCAGAGCTATGGTTATAAAACTACAGCTAGGCTCTTTGCCAAAAAAGGGTCATTTTTCGCTGCGAAATTGAGGTGTGTCCACCTTACATTTTGCGCCGTTTCCTGTCGCGGGCACTATACTGACCCACACAAGTGAGGTACCATTTTTCTCGGAAGACTTTGGGGAACGCGGGGTGGGTGGAAATTTGTGGATCCACGCAGATTCCATAACTTTCCACCAGAGAAATGTGGGGAAAAGGTGTTTTTTTGGGCAATTTTTTAGGTTTGCAAGGGAATCTGGGTAACAGAAACTGGTGGGAGGCAGTCAAGTCCCCCCATCCTGGATTACCCTGGGTGTCTAGTTTTCAAAAATGTATAGGTTTGCTAGGTTTCCCTAGGTGCCGGCAGAGCTAGGGTTAAAAAACTACAGCTAGGCACCTTGCTAAAAAAGGGTAATTTTGCATTGTGAAAATGTGGTGTGTTCATGTTGGGTTTTGAGCCATTTCCTGTCGTGGCACTATGCCTACCCCTACAAGTGAGGTACCATTTTTATCGGGAGACTTAGGGTAATTCAGATTTGTAAAGGAACTGTTATTACCTATTGACTTTCGATGCATTTCTGCCTTTCCAAATGAAAGACATTGTGTAAAAAAGAAGTCATTCTAAAAAATGACTGATAATTCTCATGCCAGTATGAGTATCCCAATTTCGGAAATGTGCAAATATCTACTGTTTCTAAACTCTATATTTTGTTCCCATTTCAGAAATACATAGGTGTCTTTCATACCGATTTTTCCATGTACACATTTTTACAGAATAATTACTATATTCCCGGTACATAATAAAAAACCATTGCAAGTTGCTGCTCAGTTTTTGGCTCTGGGTTCGTCGGGGTCTTGGTGAACCTACAAGTCCTATATATCCCCACAACCAGTAATGTCCAACGGATGTAACAGTATATTGCTTTCAAAGAGCTGTCGAAATTAGAAGAAGTTACAGGTGAAAACGTTGACACAAAAGGCGCTTTTTTTTAACAAATTTTCAATTCATCCTATATTTAACTGTTAGTTTCTATAAAGAAACCTTGATGGATCTACACAAATGACCCCTTGCTGAATTCAGAATTATGTCTACTTCTCTAAAATGTATAGCTTTCTAGGATCCATTATAGCTTTTGTACCCATTTCTACCATTAACTGGAAGGAGGTTGAAAGCACAAAAAATAGCAAAAATAGGCTATGTCCCAGAAAAATGCCAAAACTGTGTAAAAAATTTTGGGTTTCTGACAAAAGTCTGGTATCCCCTAAAAGCTGGGAAAATGGTGATTTCAGCCCCAGAAACCGTTTTTTGATAACATTTGCAGGGAAATACCCAGATGCTTTCATTTGCAGCCCGTTTTTCCCATTTTCCCCCAAAAAAACTAAATTTTGCTGTATTTTGGCTCATTTCTGTGACCCCTCCAGGGGAATCCACAAACCATGAGTACCTTCAGAATCCCCATGATGTTGGAAGAAAAGGACGCAAATTTGGCGTGGATACCTTATGTTGTGAAAAAGTTACAGGGGCCTCAGCGCACACTACCCCAAATAGCCAAAAAAGGGCGTGGCACAGGAGGGGGAAAAGGCCTGGCAACGAAGGGGTTAATTGCCTTTAATGTTTTTTTTTTCCCTGGAGCGTTTATTATTTTTTATAATTTTTCTTTTTCTTTATGGTTCCGTAAGAATTTACATTTCTTCAATGGATTATTTTTGTATTTTTGTGTTCAGGTTTCTCTATATTTATTGTTCCTTTTTTGGTGGATTATATTTTTGAGTATATCACTAAGGGGCCAATTCCGATCTGGGTTGGAAAGCTCTCCGACTGAGCCTGATCCGGAGTGTTTCCAGACCGAGCCGGACTCCTGCAGTCTAACTGAGCGAGTACGATGCAGCCGCATGCTGCCGGACTCGGTTCGGTCGGACTCCCGTAGAAGTCAATGGGAGCCGGTCGTACGACGCGTCCATGGGCTCCCATTGACTAAATGGGTAAGTCTCGCACAAGGGTGCCCCCTACAGTGGGTACATGTCTGGCCATCCGTACCAGACATGCCTGTTTTGGGGAGACTCTTGGGTCCCCCCCTGTGTCTGAGTCGTAAGGCTGCGGGTGACGGGGGTCCGACGCGGACCCCCAAAGGCAGTTTCCCGGATGTTTTGGAAGCCGTAAACTTCGGCTCGATCCGGCTGTCTGACGCGTGCATCGTACTGGCCCAGTCGGAATTTGCCTCCATTGCACAGCACAGTTCGCTTATGGACGAGGCGTACCGAGCGGTTCGGACCCGGAAACGAGTCGGTCGGCGAATTTCGTGTCGCTCGCATCGTACTTGCTCGCTCGTACAGCTGTACGAGTCGGACGGTAAACACGTGTACGGCTCGTACGTTTTTCGGCCGGATCGCGTTCGGAGCCCTTCCGAGTGAGATCGGAATCAGCTTCTATGAAAAAAGATATGCAGCTACTAAACTGTAAGTTATGTTTAAGGAATTTATTGTTGTGTGAGAAATTATATACTTATTTATAAAGTTATATTTCATGTTCTTTTATGTTATATTCTATTTGATATGGTTTATTTAATTGATTTTATGTGATTTTATATGCTGGATGGTGTTATTTAATTTATTAAAATACATATGAATTTGACTCATCAGTTTACTTTGTTATTTCTGCTTTATATTTTTGCAAACTGATAAAAAATACTTTTTTTCATGAATTAGCTAAAAAATATTGTTTTGGTCCTGGTTGGCATTTTTATTTTTGTGTATTGAAGTTGAGTAGTGTACTTGATTTTTTACAATAGAGTTTTGGCTATTCTAGGTAGTGTTGTCCTTTGTTGTTAAGAAAGAGTTTTTCTTAACATCATAGCATGTTATACATTCTATCAGTTTCTTTGGTACCCTTAGGTTTAATTTTTACTTTTTGATTTGTCTCATTCTGAGTTCTTTGTAGTTTTGCTCTTTTTTTAAGGTTTCAGTGAATTGTACAGTGTAGGTTGGGCTTTGCGTAGTGTGGATTGGAAGGCACTTTGCCATCCTTCCACTGAGTTGTTTGTTTTTGCTTCCTGTGCCACGGTGCTGTCAAAGACATTCCACCATGCTATTTTAATTTGGGTGAGCATCTGTGTCCTGAACGGTGCGGTCAGCCAACCCAAGTGTCCTCAAAATAGTCTACTAGGGGACTTAGTTTGTGTTTGTTTTGTTTGTAGGGAGGACATTCTATCAGTAAGTTTTAGTGGTTAGCAACTTCTGTGACAGACACATAGGCTAGTGCTATCATGTGTTTTATTTCATAGGCAAATTGGCTGTTTGTTACGTATTCTACACTTACTGTAGATTGATGGACGTGACTTTGATTAAAGTGATAGCAACAGCCTTGAATGGCTGTTTGTGGGTATATTTTTAGTACTGTTTTGAATCATAGCTTTTTCAAAGTCTATGATAATTTTTTATGGTGTGTAAATGTGTGTTTTACTTTTAATTTGGGTAATAATTCAGAATAGGTACTACTTTGTTTAATAGGTAGTAGGGCATATAGGAAAGAGTTACAGGTGCCGATCACGATCCGGTAAAAAAATAGCCCGTACGACTCGTATCCGGTCTTTTTACCGTACGAATCGTACAAGTGCCGTACAAACTGCCAATTACGATTCGCATGGGAAAAAGACCATACGAATCGCATTGGGAACAATTCCCCACACGTCCTCGGGTCGGAAATTGTGTCCGACACGTCCCCGGACGATTTACCGTACAAATGTGAAAAGTCAAGTCCGACCGTGGAATCACGATCCATCCCATGCGTCCGATGTTACAACCGTATGCAAAAAACACCGTCCGCACCGAACACCCATAGCAGCCATGGAGACATGTGCCCGCATACGCGCCGAACACCCCCCTAGCCCCCGTACGTTCGAGTCGTACCCCCACCCGTGCATGTACACCCGTGTACGTTCGAGTCGTACCCCCACCCGTGTATGTACACCCGTGTACGTGGCGTACCCCCGTGTATGTACACCCGTGTACATTCGAGTCGTACCCCCACCCGTGCATGTACACCCGTGTACGTTCGAGTCGTACCCCCACCCGTGTATGTACACTCGTGTACGTGGCGTACACCCCTGTGTATGTACACCCGTGTACGTTCGAGTCGTACCCCCACCCGTGTATGTACACCCGTGTACGTGTCCTACCCCCCGTGTATGTACACCCGTGTACGTTCGAGTCGTACCCCCACCCGTGTATGTACACCCGTGTACGTGTCCTACCCCCCGTGTATGTACACCCGTGTACGTTCGAGTCGTACCCCCACCCGTGTATGTACACCCGTGTATGTGTCCTACCCCCGTGTATGTACACCCGTGTACGTTCGAGTCGTACCCCCACCCATGTATGTACACCCGTGTACGTGTCCTACCCCCGTGTATGTACACCCGTGTACGTTCGAGTCATACCCCCACCCGTGTATGTACACCCATGTACGAGTCGTACCCCCGTGTATGTACACCCGTGTACGTTCGAGTCGTACCCCCACCCGTGTATGTACACCCGTGTACGTGTCCTACCCCCGTGTATGTACACCCGTGTACGTTCGAGTCGTACCCCCACCCGTGTATGTTCACCCGTGTACGAGTCGTACCCCCGTGTATGTACACCTGTGTACGTTCGAGTCGTACCCCCACCCGTGTATGTACACCTGTGTACGTGTCCTACCCCGTGTATGTACACCCGTGTACGTGTCGTACCCCCCGTGTATGTACACCCGTGTACGTGTCGTACCCCCAACCATGTATGTACGACCCGTACCCTCACCCGCGGACGTATGGAGCGTACCCCAGGCCCCAACACCAGCACCTCCACACAACATCGCGCATGTACGAGTCGTACCATGCCAGACACAAGGACAGCACTGTACAACAAAATGCCCGAAATACACACCGTACACACGCTAAAAACGCACGTACACAACCAGGACAAAGCAAAACAACACAAGAATACACCATTCGAATGGCACAAAGCCACTAAACATGTCCAACAAGCTCAAAAACAACACAATCACTGACCTGCAACTGCCAAAATCCAAAACAGAGGCCCAAAACACAACCACTCCTTATAACACACCCACCCAAAGTTCAAACACAGCCACACCCACCAATAGACCAATAAAAAGGGCCCACACACACAAACCATGAGCCTTTGCAACAGACTCACTGCTGCCAGACCCCACAGACAACCTACAGCACCATACTAGAAGCCTTACCACACCTTAAACTTGATCACCTTCACACACACACCTTCACAAACACCCCCACATCACATTCACACACACACCTGCACAACCACACACACACACCCACAACCATCCACACACCCCCCCCACCATCCACACCCACACCCCTCACCATGCTCACTAACAAGAATCCAAAGTTCACTAGCCGAGAGTTGGAGGTCCTTGTCGATGAAATCCTCAGAGTTGAGCCACACCTCTTTGGAACATTGGTCAGACAGACCACCATTACAGAAAAAACATCCATGTGGCAGACCATCGTCGATGCTGTGAATGCTGTTGCGGACACCAGAAGGACCAGGCATGAATGCCAAGCCAGGTGGTACGATCTGCGGAGGAGGGTCCGAGCCAAAATGACGGACGAACACAACCAGGCCAACGTCACTGGAGGAGGGCCGCCCCGCAGACGCGTAGAATACCATCCCTGGGAGGAGAGGGTGATGGCCATACTGCCGGTGGTGGCAGTGGACGGATTAGAAGGACTCCGAGACCCGGGTGAGTACACAAACAACTCACCTCACATGGGGGGAACGTCATCCACAACCAAACTCACAAACAGGCACGCAACCCCCCCAAGCTATCGCATGACTCAACCACACTCCATGAACACGCACATGCCACTAGCGCCACCATGCCCCATGCACCCAGCTGGACAATGTCAAATCACAGGCCACAGAAAACACCAACACAAGACACGGTAACCCGGATGGTGGGAGTGTGGGCCCCAAAAATCACATAGTGCAACTCAGAAGCAGACAACAATGCCCTCTGCCCATATGGCCTAGGTCACAGCCAGACAAACACTGTGTCCCCACACAGGAAAGACTCGCCAGCAAATGGCGGACGCCTTGCATCAACACATGGGGGTGACGGCACGTTCTTGCACATGACAGCAGCTAATGAACAGCCAACAATGTGAAAGAGTGGCAGCACACACCACCACAGCAGCAGTGCACACACACACTACACCCAATGGGTGCCTGGAGATCAGAAACAAACTCACATCAACAATCCAAGGGCCATTCAAAGATCTGCGAACAGTCTGTGCCCAGGAAGCTGGGCTGAGGTGACAGAGGGTGACACACAGAGGGAGGGAGAGGGGGACAGAGAGGGCGGGAGACACAGGGAGACGGACAGAGGGAGGAGGCTGACACACAGAGGGAGGGAGAGCAGGACAGAGAGGGAGGGAGACACAGGGAGATGGACAGAGGGAGGAGGCTGACACACGGAGGGAGGGACAGGGGGACAGAGAGGGAGGGAGACACAGGGAGACAGACAGAGGGAGGAGGCTGACACACGGAGGGAGGGAGAGGGGGACAGAGAGGGAGGGAGACACAGGGAGACGGACAGAGGGAGGAGGCTGACACACGGAGGGAGGGAGAGGGGGACAGAGAGGGAGGGAGACACAGGGAGACGGACAGAGGGAGGAGGCTGACACACAGAGGGAGGGAGAGGGGGACAGAGAGGGAGCGAGAAAGGGACACACAGGGAGAGCAAATCAGCCTTGTGGGGTGTGGGGATGTCTGCTCGTCAGCAGGTGGACTGCGTGCATGTAGACAAGGGTGGCCAGTGCCAGAACCCCCCCTCTTCTCCATGGCAAAACACAGGGCCATGTTACAACCTGTGCACGAGCACAACGACAGCTACCTGCATCATATAAGTGTGTGGAACCACTCCATGTGCACACGTACAGTGCTACATGGCTCGCCACACCTGCCCACTCCACTGCTGACTGCTGTCACAATTGACGCAGCAAGTAAGACTGTGCCACACATAGGTAAAGTCTCAAAAGCTGTGGCAAAGGGACATACCCATGCACAAGTGCACTGTCAGTGGAATGCAAGACATATACAAATTCCCAGAGGAAATGTGCCAACTTTGAAAACAATGAAACATGGATGTTGCATGGAACAAAATTAACATTGTCTCTCTCACACACAGGTCAACGTCGTCGATCACCCCCCAACACTGGGGGGGAAGACACACAGGACCCGGCTCAGCGGGATGACGGAGCCACCGGCAGCGACGACTCTCACCACTCTGTGGACGAACTCGACCCCGACCAACCTGGCCCCTCTGGTGTCCAACGACCTGCAGCACCTGCGTCATGTACAACTGGGCCAACCACCACCCCCACTCCTGCCACATCCCAGGAGACACCCAGGATCCCTGCCCCACCACCAAAATGCAGCCAGGCTGGCCAGGAGGGACACGGTGTCCCGGGCACCCAGGAGGAGGCAGGCGACAACGCCAATGCCACCCCTCAGGGGTCCCGGAGACCCGATGTGCCCACAAGGGCAGGCCAGGTGCAAGTGGGCAGGGGTGGTGGGAGTGGAGGACGGCGGAGGCGCGAGCCTGACCAGTTGGCTGGGGAACCGGTATATTCCCATGTCCGAAACATCCTGGACACATACCGGCAGGACACCACGGGCATGGCCCAGGTTGTGTCCATCCTCGAGGGGATCAAGACCCAGCAGGCCCAGCAACATGCGGAGCAACATGCCTGTCTACTGCAACACCAACGGAGGACAGACAGGCTGAGCTCGTGACGGTGTTCACGGGAATTCACAGTATACTCCGTCGGATGGCCGGCAACATGGGCAACCCTCCCTGTGCCATCAGGCGTAGAACATCACCACCCACAGGGAGGGATGAGGAGGAGGAGGAGACATCCGACGGAGCATCCCAAACATCGTCATGGCCTGCTTCTGAGGGTCCCCGCAGGAGGGCGGGTCGTCCACGGAAAAGACCGTGAGGGTCGGCGCAACAGCACCATCTCCCAGGACACCTGGCCTGGCACCTGGCCCTCTGGAGCAACAGCAGCACAGCATCAAAAGACATTCTCTGCCACATGGACTTGCTGGTCACTGTCTGACCAATGTTGACAAAGACTGTGGCATGGACCCTGAGGATTTCAAATGGCAAGGACACCAACTCCCCTAGTGAACTTTGGATTCCACACACCCGGAAAGCCCCTCATGTCAACCCCCCCCCCCTACCCCAACCAAAATAAAACGTCACACCATAAAGAGAAGATGCCTACTGATTGCATTATTACCTTACATGTGTCTTGTAAAGTCTAACTATGCCTGAGTTTTCATTTGACTTCAACCATCCACACCCTGGGGCCTGAGTCTGGCACAGGACACACATGGGTCACATTGTATTAGGCAAGACAGACATGGAGCACCATACACACCCGTGATGGGCCCAACCAGCTGAGGGGGTGGCCGCACAACCATGCCGACAGACATATTGAGTACAGCGACAGCCATGCGCAGAGGTGAGGGATCATGTGGAGTGTCCTGGGGGGCACCCAGGTATGTGTGGACAGGTGGCAGAACAATGTCCTGCAAGCTTGAGTCAGGTGGATGCAGTGAATGGTGGCCTGGCCAACGTTGGATGCATAGGGATGGTACATGTCACAATACCCACACAGTCATGGACTACATGCACAATACAGAGTCTAATCCCACACAAACAGCTTGCATCTTGCTACTCTACACATAGACACATAGCCACTATCACGGAAAACCATGCCACACATGCCGGATGCACCGTGGCAACACACCAGCATTGACTGAGAAGAGGCACCTTGGAGGCATAGGGACACCTTTATTAGTCATGTATTCGGGATTGCAGAGGCAACTCGGAGTACACATGAACGGGTCATGTGGAGTACCATGTGGGTCCAACACTGGAACCCCCCTTCTGCAGCCCAAATGCGTGATAGCCATGGAACTGGCACACAAGTGTCGGCTAACAGCTAAACACCCCCTGCTGCTCACGAAGAGACTGCCATAAACCATTGATCCGCTGATGTGGAAGTCCCACAGCATGTCAAGCCAAGGCAAACCGTATGTGTCCGAGGGCAGTGTAACACACATTGATGCCATCATCACATTCCACAATCCCATCACTGATGACTGTCAACAAGTCTGACCATCTATTCAGGTGTACCTAGCTGCATGTAATGTGTACCATGGTGATGAGACATGTCTGCAGAGGAACCAAACATCGACAGGGGCAGTGTGCATACATCGTGAACAACTGCCACACCCAATACACCCCTGATGCATCCCTTACCCTAAGGAGACTTCCAAACTTGTCCGTGCCTGTAACGCTGAGTCAGCACACGATGACGTGTCCACGAGGAATACCAGTGCCACAACAATGCAACCAGCAGATGGCATGCGCAAGTACCTGGGGATGAGAGACACACAAGAAGTCAGCCACAAAAAGCACAGCCACTTGCATGTGCATGTACTCGACACATGTAAGGATGACAACATGCCAGGTCACAATTATGACTGGGGAAATACACATCACTGCCACCATCACTCCAGTGACACATCCACACACTCCTCTGACTCACGTGGCATACATGCAGATGGACACACACATCGCAACACATGCCACACGGGGACCAATGCGTGCACACACAGACACTGGTACTCACCACTAAGCAAAGAAGTTGCGTATGAGGCGAGTCCGGATGTCCTCTTGCGGAACCACGTCCTCCACATCACTAGCCCCATTGCCAAGACCTTCGTCCTCCACGGGTGGATGGTCCTGATCATCTTGATCCAGGATGAGTGGCACAGCTTTCTCAACTGCCATGTTGTGCAGCATGCAGCACACCATGAAGATTTTGCAGACCTTCGCCGGGGCATATGGGAGCGCGCCGCCGGTCTTGTGGAGGCATCGGAATCGGCTCTTCAGGAGGCCAAACGTCCTCTCTATCACTCGCCTTGTCCGGCCATGGGCGGTGTTGTAGCAGAGCTGGGCCGGCGTGATGGGGTTGCGGAGAGGTGTGATCAGCCATGGCATGTTGGGATAGCCAGCGTCCCCTACATGGAAAGCACATGGACATAAGTAGGACAGGAGAAGCGGTCGTGCTGGAAGTCTACGCAAAATACAGGACAGACAGACTGTACCCACCAACTACACATGCTCATTCGTTGCGCAGCTGCGTCATCATTTCAGGCATCCTGCTATGCCTCATGATGTAGGCATCGTGTACTGATCCTGGAAAACGAGCACAGACATGTAAAATCACCATGTTGGACAGACACACCACAAGGGCATTGATGGAGTGGTAGTGTTTGCGATTCCTGTACGCTACCTCCTGTGCCTGTGGTGGTACCAACGCCACATATGTCCCATCTATGGACCCAATGACATGGGGCATCCCTCCCAGGGCATAGAATCCACGCTTGACCCCAGTCAACATTTCAGGGGTTGGGAAATGGATGAAGTCATCCAGGTGAATCAACATGGCCTCTAAGAAATCATGCAGCACACGGCAGATCATGCTCTGGGACATGCCACCAACATGAGCTATGGTATTTTGAAAGGTACCCGTGGCAAGAAAATGTAGGGCTGCCATTACCTTCAGCTTGGGTGTCAGTGCCGTAGGATACCTGTGCAGCGGTTACAGGTGTGGTGCCAGTCTCGCCGTCAACTCCAGAATCAACGGTTGGGGGAAGCGGTAGCACCGGATACAGTCATTCTCCCGCATGGCAGCCAAGTACGGAATTGGTCGGGGAAGAGGCGGCACTCTGCAGTAATTTGGAAGTGACAAGGAAGAGTGAGTGCACCACAACAACAATTTATTTGTACTGAGCACATGTTAATCTGTCAATACACATATGCTACATACGGAGTCAGGTATTGTGAACCTCCACATGCCATGGCATGGGATTAGCTGTGTCCCAGTGTAAGTGAACAGCCAGACGCAAGACAGGAGTGACATACATCCACACATCAGCAGAAGTAGGATGTAGATTGCAGAGACTGGTAGCGGAACACTAGAGCCACAGGTCACATGACATTACACTAGGCCAGCCCACACACCTTGCCATGAAGGTGTACATGTGATGACTCACTACACATTCATAGAGAGGATGCAGACATGTCCTTGTTACGCTACTCCGTGTCCCATGCATACATACGCACCTCACATCCGATACCACATGTGGCATGGTGTGCGGAACAGTGTGCCATGTCAATCTACACACACACACATGTTGGTTGCTGCAACAGCTGCTGCTTTTGAGGGAGCTCCAACATCAACCTAATGGGAACCCCCCACACATACATGACATAGTCACATCGTGCACCGTGGGTGGTGACATGTCTGGTGTGGTAACCCCTGTACCGGGCCTCAGGGGGCACTTGCGTGTGTTGTTGTCCGTGCCATGCCAGTGACGCTCATCCCAAGTGTGCAGTACGACATGCACACATGTCAAAGGATTCAAGGGCATGCCTGGCACACATTGCACCGTCACACATTACATGTGTACACATCTCATCATACATCTGGTGCCTTCTCGACTCAGGAGTAATGTGCCACATCACAGCCTTTCACACCTGTGCCCCACACATGTAGTACTGCCCAGACAATGCCTTGATGTCCATCCATGGACAAGTATGTCAGCCCTATTCCTTCCTGTGTGCTGCCTGTCACCACTGTGATGTGTGAAAAGCACCGTACTTTCGCAAAGAGGGCCTGTGTACGTTCCCGTATCACTATGGGAGTGCTGCCGTATGTGTACCCATAGTGATAGTGAGCGTACAGGCGTGTGTACGCTCCGTACCACTATGAGTGTTCTCGCGTATACGTACTCATGATGATAGTGAGCGTACAGGCGTGTGTACGCTCCGTACCACTATAGGTGTTCTCGCGTATGCGTACTCATAGTAATAGTGAGCGTACAGGCGTGTGTACGCTCCGTCTCCCTATGGGTGTTCTCACGTATGCATACTCATAGTGATAGTGAGCGTACAGGCGAGTGTACGCTCCGTACCACTATGGGTGTTCTCACGTATGCGTACTCATAGTGATAGTGAGCGTACAGGCGTGTGTGTACGCTCCATACCACCATGAGTACGCATACGCGTGAACACCCATAGTGGTACGGAGCGTACACACGCCTGTACGCTCACTATCACTATGAGTACGCATATGCGAGAACACCCATAGTGAGACGGAGCGTACACACGCCTGTACGGGCCGTTGCTATGCATTTGGGGTGCCCTAGGGCCCCAGAACGCACCGTACCTGTGTGTGAATCTGAAAATTACATAGGGGACACATGAGGGACAAGTATAAAGGCCTACATGCATGCTGGTTGTCATGGAGACCAAGTTTAAAGTTTGAATTTTTTCCGGAAGGTGTACAGCAGAAGTCAGTTGGAATGAATCTACTTTGTTGCAATGTGTTTGTGGAGTTGACATCATGCTGAAGAAAAAAACACAATAAGAACCCACTGACTGTGCTAGGTTTGGAGGGATTGGAGGAAACATAGGATGCAAATGTGAGTGACCAATCACTCTGTACTCCTGTGCATGAAACAGGCCAGCAAGGCAGATATAAGGCAGCCAGGTCCCATGAGGGAGCACTTGCCTGCACATCTTTGTATTCCACGACCCAGCTGCTGCTACTGATTCCCTGGAACCATGTCAAGGTCTGTGGAGAGGTCACAGCCTTTCACCCTGGAGGAGAACCTGGCTTTGCTGGATGTGATCCTCCCACAGTACCCCATGCTGTATGGGCGACCAGGGTATCAGGTGAGTGCAGAGTCCACTGGCACAGACTGTGTCCCTTTTTTGTGACTGTGACTTCTGGGATTGTGTCCAGGTGTGGCACACATGCTATGTACTGTAGGGGGGGTCCCGGGGGGGGAATGCCTGATGTCTCCCAGCCAGTGCATGCTGTGGTGCATGTCTGCCGTCCTCACTTGCATTGTGTTTACTGTGACAATCACTGCATGGTGCATGCCACATTCTGCCTGTCTTGTCCTCCTGGGAATGTAGCCTCTACAGTCCTCATGTGATTCTGTGGTCAGCCCAGTGTGACAGGTGACTGTACCCACAGATGTGTGTTAGTTCTGTGTACCTGTGCTGAGAGTGTCCACATGATGTGTTCGTACCCTGGACATCGGTGTGTGTGTAAGTCCCCTGTAATGTGGGTGGGTGCATATGTGGGGTGTGGCACCCGGGCTGCATGAGGGATGGATATACCCTGCCCATGTGATGTGAGCAGGGAGCAGTGCTGTGTGTCTGACGTGCAGAGCCAGCCCCACACCTGTGAGCCCCCCCCCGTCTAGTGGCACATGTGCACAGTGAGTTTTGTCGCAGCATTTGGCAATGGAAGGTGAATGTCCTGTGCCTGTGTGTGTCTGTGTACTCTGCTGCGGTAGCGTCAGTGGCCTGTGGCATGTGACTGCTTAGAGGTGCTGCACATTATCCTGGTGTACCTTGTGATGCACAGTGTGTGCCTGGATCATTGATTGTGTCGTTGCCCTCATTCCACCTGTGTACTTTCAATGGCACGTACTGCTTTTGCCCTTCCCCAGAGGATCATGTCCCTATGACAAAGGTGCAATGCGTTGGATGCATACTATGCCTTGTTGTACACAGCACATTTGTTCTAACATGTCTCTCTGTGACATGTGCCTGGTGTATTGATGTAGTGTCACTTGTTCATCTTCACACGTAGGCGCCTCTGCCAAGAAGCAGATATGGCTCACCGCCATCAGTGCCGTTAGGAGTGCGGATGGTCGGAAGCGGCGCCTGTCCCAGGTGAGGAAATGCTGGCAGGATATCCGGTGCTGGACGCGGAGGATCGCACGGGTCCTGCTGGGGGACTCACCTGAGACCCATAAGAACCAGGGGCGCCGCCGTCTGACCCACATCCACAAGCGTGTGCTGGCGGTGGTATTTCCAGGCTTGGAGAGGCGCTTACAGGAGAAGCAGCAGCAGGAAGGGGGTAGGTACATGTGTGTTTGTTGTGTGTCACCAGCATTTGTAAGTGCACAGTTGCATGGATTCACTGCCAGGGTTTAAAGGTGCTGTGCAGATCCAGTTACCCACAGTATAGCTGTGCTCTCCTGCCTCCCTTCCCCTCCTTGCAATGTGTTCCCTGGTCTGTGTGTAGTCACTCCTTCACAAGGTAATGTAGGCTGGCGCTTTCTCCACGTGAACTATGCCTGTAGCATCATGTGTGGGGTTTGGGGACCTTGCCTGTGCCCTGTCCAGTTCAGTACATGTGGGTTCCATGTCAGTTGGCACTGATGCTGAGTCCAGACATGGGAGTTAGTCTCTCAAGTGTCATGCCTTACAGCGCGCATGTCCTATGTTGTGGCCTGTGACATGATGTGCATGAGTGTGCGATACGCATAGTGCAGGGATGGTGGCGTGTGTTGCAGTCATTCCCATTCAGGACCATGGAGTTGTGTGGCCACTACTGTCCCCTGGGGCATATTTTCCTAGGTGTCATGTGTGTCATCACAAAACGTGGACACTCTCAGTGTCTACAGCATAGGTTGTGCTCTGTGCCATTGTCCCCTGGCACCATGTATATTGACGTGAAATGTAGTACAAGTGTCCACTGTACAGCCTGACCTGATTTCCCTTGTTCATAGTCACAGTGGCCAGTGCCTGTGTGTCTTGTTACAATCATCTGATGATGGCCATTTGTACATGATTCTTTGGACAGGCGCACCTTGGGAATTTGGCGTCCAATCTTGCATTTATGCAGCCCCTGTGTATTTCACCCAGACTAAGAGATGTAAGTGCTTCCTGTGTGTCAACAAATTGTCTCATGTAGGGGGTGGTTGGTGCAGGCAAAGCCTACATGTCAAAACCTGAACTCTCCTTGCTAGGTCTGGCCAGTGTGTGATGTTTGTCTGGACATACACTCAAGGTGCCGTGAGACAGTCATGTTGGGCATGTTTTCAGTATTACCTATGCAGCATGTGCCTCAAGTTCATGGATATGGTCCCTGCTCATCCCTATTTTCGGCAACGCTGTGTGGTGCAGATGCAGTGCTGGATTATCCCCAGGGCCTGGCTCCTATGTCAAACTCCATTTCATGTCATTTGCAATTGTGGCATGCTCTCCATGGATTTTCAGTGGCATGGTGGGTGAACCAACTGTGTGTTGCATGCCCTACATCTGTACCTTGTTTTGTAGATGTTACTCATCTTTCTTTTCAGGCTATGCACTGTAACCTATGTAGATTGGACTCATGTGACATATGTATACAGGTGTGTGATTAATTGCTGTCTCTTCACCTTGCCCACAGCATCGTCGGGGGACACGGAGGGAGACATGAGCAAAGACGGAGCGGAGGGACCGAGCACCAGTGCCAGCGTTGACATCGTGGCTGGCACATTGAGTGGCACTGAGGCGGAGGAGAGTGAGGCCGAGGACCTGTCCACTGGCACAACTGAATATGAAGCTGACGGGTCCGAGGATGATCTCTCCGAGTGGGCGGAGGCTGCACCACCAGCTGACAGCGCCACAACATCGCACACTGCCCCCTCCATTGCCATCAGCCGCCTCCAACTTGCTCGTGTCCCTTCCCAGCGTGCCCGGTCACCACATGTCTCCTTCCTGCCAGGCACCGCACCCCCTGCCCCTGTCTCCACTGCTGCCGCCAATGCCGAGTCTGTGGACATCCAGCGGCAGTTGCAGATTGGTCAGGCTACGATCCTTAATGTCCTCCATGGCCACAGCCAAGTGCTGCACAACATGGAGGCATACTTGGAGGGCATTTTTTCATCGCAGGCTGACCAACGCCAGTTGCTGAGGTCCATAGACTCGACACTGACTGCAGCAGTGGGTCTCCTGCAGCGCTACGTCCCACCCACTACCCCTGCCCCATCCACACTTCCCACTCCCATGCCTGTCCCACGTACACCCAGACGTCAGCATGCACCCACCACAACAGACACATGCACCACACCAGCAGGGAAGGTCATACGCACACCTCCTGGCATGCACACACAGGGTGAAGTAGGCACACCCACTGGGTCGGGGGGCAAACGTAAGTCATGCAGCCAGAGTGGGAGTCTGCATTCCACCCAATCCACTCCCTCCAAATCCCCTCCCCTCAGCTCTCCTGGCCACATTTCCAGCAAGGACTCCTTCATGGCCGCTCTGTCCCTGAGCCCCACTGTGACACCACCCCGCAAGCGGTCAAGGGAGTCCCCGGTCAGGGTGGTTGAGTCCCCCCCCACTAGTCCACACCCTCCCCCTGTGGCGCTGCGACCCATCCCTCCGCCCCCCCCCCCTCCTTGGGGCCTGTGGTTCCTTCGGGTGCAGGGGAGACGCTGGAGGACCTTGCAAAGGTGTGCAGCACCATCCTGGCCTCCGCCTTTGGCCCTGACCCACCCCCTGTGGTGGAGTCCTCCATCGCTGCACCCACGACGCCCACCCTTCGCCCTCATGTCCCTGCGGTGCCTGGTCCTTCCCCCCCACATGATGCCCTCCCCGCTCTGGAAGACAATGGAGTCTGACTGTGCAGGCAAGCTAGGGGACACGCGTCCCACTGTGTCCCCCACCTGGATTGGAACTTTGGTTTGCCCTATGGGCATAGTACTTTTTGAACTTTGAAGTGAAACACATATGTTTTGGATGCTGATTAAAGCAATTTATTTTTCCTTTGTACACTACTGTCTGTCTGGTATTGCTGTTGGTGGACCTGCCCCATTATTTTGGGTGGTGATTATGTGTTGGGTGTGTGGGAATTGTCGTCTTGTGCTGGTCATAGGGTGGATCCTGGTATCTGTGTGCCATCACAAGCTGTTGGCTACATAACTTTGTTCATGTAAGCAGTTACTGCATGGTGACATCGTCCCAAGGTGTGTTCCTTCCTCTGTGTAACCTGACTTCTTCCCTGCAGGGTCTTTCCAATATGTGGTGCTGAGCTGTGTCTACATTTGCTGGGTGTGTGATGGACTCGTTAGACTTGGCCCATGCATGCTGAGCGATGTCTCCACCTGCATCATTCGTGGCGTCCTTGGTGGTCACTGTACTTGTGTATGTAGACTGTTGTCATGATTTCATGTGTACATGTATTATTTTAGGCGCTATGCATATGTATACTTCCAGCCTCGCACACATGTGGTACATGTACTGCAGGATCTTTGTGCACCTGACTGACATTTGTGGGCATTGGATCTGTGGGTACTCCACCCTTTTCTTTGCAGGGGCACTGCTGTGAGTGTTAGGCACCCACCCCTCCTGCGTCTGGGCACTGCTGTGAGGACTCTACACCCACCCCTCCTGTCTCTGGGCACTGCTGGGAGTGTTAGGCACCCACCCCTCCTGTCTCTGGGCACTGCTGGGAGTGTTAGGCACCCACCCCTCCTGTGTCTGGGCACTGGTGGGAGGACTCTGCACCCACCCCTCCTGTCTCTGGGCACAGCTGGGAGGACTCTGCACACACCCCTCCTGTGTCTGGGCACTGCTGGGAGGACTCTGCACCCACCCCTCCTGTCTCTGGGCACTGCTGGGAGTGTTAGGCACCCACCCCTCCTGTCTCTGGGCACTGCTGGGAGTGTTAGGCACCCACCCCTCCTGTGTCTGGGCACTGCTGGGAGGACTCTGCACCCACCCTCCTGTCTCTGGGCACTGCTGGGAGTGTTAGGCACCCACCCCTCCTGTCTCTGGGCACTGCTGGGAGGACTCTGCACCAGAGTGTTAGGCACCCACCCCTCCTGTCTCTGGGCACTGCTGGGAGTGTTAGGCACCCACCCCTCCTGTCTCTGGGCACTGCTGGGAGTGTTAGGCACCCACCCCTCCTGTGTCTGGGCACTGCTGGGAGGACTCTGCACACACCCCTCCTATTTCAGGATACGTACGCTTAGAACATACACGTGTGTGGGTTCGCTCCATGCATACGCGGGTGAGGGTACGGGTCGTACTTACACTGTTGGCAGGGGGGGTACGCTCCATACGTCTGCGGGTGAGGGTACGGGTCGTACTTACACTGTTGGGTTGGGGGGTACGCTCCATATGTACGCGCGTGGGGGTACGGGTCGTACTTACACTGTTGGCAGGGGGGGTACACTCCATACATATGCGGGTGGGGTTACGGGTCGTACTTACACTCTTGGGGTGGGGGGTACGCTCCATACGTACGCAGGTGGGGTTACGGTCCGTACGTACACTGTTGGGGTGGGGGTTATGCTCCATACGTACGCGGGTGGGGGTACGGGTCGTACTTACACTCTTGGGGTGGGGGTACGCTCCATACGTACGCGGGTGGGGGTACGGGTCGTACTTACATTCTTGGGGTGGGGGGTACGCTCCCATACGCGGGTGGGGTTACGGTCCGTACGAACACTGTTGGGGTGGGGGGTACGCTCCATACGTACGCGGGTGAGGGTACGGGACGTACGTACACTGTTGGGGTGGGGGGTATGCCCCATAAGTACGCGGGTGAGGGTACGGGTCGTACTTACACTGTTGGCAGGGGGGGTACGCTCGATAAGTCCGCGGGTGAGGGTACGGGTCGTACTTACACTGTTGGGGTGGGGGGTACGCTCCATACGTACGCGGGTGGGGGTATGGATCGTACTTACACTGTTGGCAGGGGGGTACGCTCCATACTTACGCGGGTGGGGGTACAGGTCGTACTTACACTCTTGGGGTGGGTGGTACGCTCCATACGTACGCGGGTGGGGGTACGGGTCATACTTACACTCTTAGGGTGGGGGGTACACTCCATACGTACGCGGGTGGGGGTACGGGTCATACTTACACTCTTGGGGTGGGGGGTACGCTCCATGCATATGCGGGTGGGGTTACGGTCCGTACATACACTGTTGGGGTGGGGGGTACGCTCCATACGTACGCGGGTGAGGGTACGCGTCGTACATACACTGTTGGGGTGGGGGGTACGCTCCATACGTACGCGGGTGAGGGTACGGGTCGTACTTACACTGTTGGCAGGGGGGGTACGCTCCATACGTACGCAGGTGGGGGTACGGGTCATACTTACACTCTTGGGGTTGGGGGTACGCTCCATGCATTTGGGGGGTGGGGGTACGGTCCGTACATATGCATCCCCACGCTATGTGATGCTTCTGCGGGCCGTACCCAGGCCTTTGCCACGTGGGTACAGCCGTCCCGCCATAGTTGGGATGACGTAGGTGTGGGCGGGGTACGACTCATACCCACGCTCTTAAGGCGTGGGTACGGGACGTACCTGTATTGTTGTGTTGCCGGTTCGCGTCATCAAGCACTTCCGTTGTGGCGGTCGCTGGCTTTGCTGGACACGCCCCCACCCCCTCGTAGTGACCAGGGCCTGAGGGTCAGGTATGTCCAGGGCATGTGTGCTGTGTGACTTTGGTGGGTGTTTTGTGTCCTGCCCCTGCCCCCCCCTTTGCCCCTGGGTGTTGTTCTGACCTTCTGCGGCATCTGCGTCGTAACCTGTAGAGGAGGTCGACTGCTATGAGGGCCAGGATGACACGTAGGTTCGGGTCCATGTCTGTCCGTCGCGTACAGGTACTCCTTGTTCGCGTCGTCCTGATTTCCCGGCAGTTTTTGGCAGCCAGAAAATATTCACCGTGCGGGATGACGTCGGTGCGAATCGTGATTCCTGGTTCGTGAATGGCAGGCTGCGTGCGTCCCGACGTCACGTCGGCGCTTTCCCGGATCGCATTTGAACGTTTATTTTCGTCGGTCGGGGTTTTGTACGATTCGTACGGAAATGGTGTTTCCGTGCGAATCGTAATTCCATGTTTGTATATTTTGACGACCCGGTACGCGTCGGATGGAGAATATGCTCCGTCCGACGGTTCGTACCCGGTTTTTACCAGATCGTGATCGGCACCTTAGTGTTTTGGTACCCCTTTGCATTGTGTAGATTTGAGTGAATGGTCTGGGGCACATTTTAAATGTGCCAACCTTCATCCATGTTTGACATTGTGTTAGTTTGAGTAAATGATCTGTGGTGGAAAATATTATGATATTTCTTTTGCTATTAAAGTTATCACATAAGAGGATGGGTTCCTCATTATATGGTATGTCTAGGTGTTCAGGAATTTGGATATTTTGGTATCTTCTAGGGCCAGGAAGGGTTTTAATGGTGGCATTTTTAGTTTCTGCTGCTAAGCGTTAAGGTGGGTAGAGGTGGTAACTGAACCCTGATGTGGTTGGGGGAATTTGGGCAGTACATCTTTTAACATTTTAGATGAGGAATCTTGAGAACTGGTACTTGCATCTCTTAAATCTTGAGCACATGCCTTTCTTTAATTTCTGTGACATGGATGACTCTGTTCTGTTACACTAATGACAATGTCATCTTTTGTTGTGGCTCTTCCATAACATTCATTAGAGAAATATTTAGAACATTTCCAGTTCTTTGTTTATGTGTTTGTGCTTTCTTCGCTGTAGTTGTAGCCCATGTGAGACAATTGTTTCTCTTACTGTGAGGTGATTTATCTTCCTCTTTCTGTCATTTTGTCTGAAAAGAGTGTAATAATATAAAGTTGGGAATGTTTAAAAATTGCAACTACGCCTAACATTAATATGCAAAATGATGTCTGTTGTTCGCTAATTTATACTTACATGTCTGTTTTTGTTTCCTAATGCACTTCATATTTTCAGTTTTTCCCTCTAAGCTTGTGTAATGCGATTCAGGCGTCCCCTTTTCTAAAAGGAAAAAAATGTTTAGTTTTATTTTTTCCGCAGTTTTTCTTTTTTAACGTTTTGGTAAATGTTTTACAGTATCTATATTATGAGACATAAAAGTAGTGGAGTGTTTAGTTAGTTAATTTTTATTTTATTGTTATAAAAATGTAATTAGTCTATAAATTAGAATAAATAATGGTTTTACCTACTTTTAAAGGTAGTTGTGTATATATTCTTTTCTCTTCTGTTTGTAGGTTTTAATTGGAAAATCTGGCAAAATCTTGTCTTCTTGAAGCTTTAGTAATTTTTGAACTAGTAATTAGTTATATTTTGTGTGCTTTTTATATTGTTACTTACATTTATGTGTTAAGTTTGTTTGCATTTTCATTGTATTGGTTAGTGTTCTGTTAGTTTGAATGTTCTTTTTCAGTCATTTCTTTTTATGGTGAATGCTAATCAGTGTTTATTTTATAATGTTATGCATAGATTGTGTAATATATGTTTTAATATGGATTTATGATTTATTTATAAATATAAAAAAAAATAGTTCATTCTCTAAATATTTATAAATATTAGAAATATATTTCTATATTAATATTTGTATAATTTATTTTAATTTATCAGGGTAATTTATGTTTATTTTAATTATGTATATTTGTTATAACATTGTTGGAATGCTGATTACATTTTTATGGAAATGTTTTATTTTGTTTTATGTAATATGCTATTTGTATGTTTTTGTTTTAAAACTATTGACTTTTATCATTATTTATGTGGTCTATATTTGAGGCCCAAATATTTGTGTGTTTTTATATGTGTATTTAAAGGTCACAATATTTTTCTGTCTTACAATTTTGTCAACGGTATTAGAGAAAATAGACATTTATGACAGCAATATTTTGGTTATCAATATTTATGTGTTTGCTACTTAAGTATAGGAAAATAATATTTTTGTAAACAATATTTATTTTCTGATATTATAGGGAATTCATATTGTTTATACCAATATTATGTCAGTTATTCATCCCAGCTCTATCTCTAAGTACATTTGTCATGTTTGTAGTGCTGTATAAGAACAGCTGTTGGAAATAACAGGAACATGGAACATTTTAGTGACTATAGTTGTATTTTTTCCTGTAACTGGATTCCTTGCTCTTAAATGATTTTATTTTGATTTTAAAACATATGGACTATATGGTTTCTGTGTATTATACAATGTTTATCACTCATGCAATAAACTCTATTACCACTTATTGATACTATGTGATAAAACATGCAATGTGATCCTTCCATCTTTAATTACTAGAATTTAGATTCAGTAAAAATAAACTGAAAAAGTTTGTTTGACACAAACAACTGTACGTGAAGCCCAAACATCTGCCACCACAAGAGTCTAAAAGCGAAAGATTGACACCAGATATTTGGCATGAGGGTCTGGCACCCGTGTACTATATAGGATGAATTACCAATATAAGCTTGCAATGAAGATATTGCAAGTTATCACTGTAATTGTGTAGTTGTAATTATAGAATGTAGAAATGCAAAATGGCAACATTGAAGTATGAAGCACTGTACAAAACCACAATAACATTACTAGTATACATGTGGTGCCCCCCTGCATGCACAGTCTTACATGCACTGTGTGCCATGCATGACATGATGCATGGTAACAGTGTGAGCACAACAGTGCAGGTAGGTGTTGCACCGTGGCAGCATCACCTTCAGGCTCACACAGTGAGCATGCCACCGCTGACAGATGGTCACAGTGGTCATGTCATAATATGGTGGTTGAGATGCTGCCGGCTTGATAGCGGTCTGTCGGCAGCTGACACTGCAGCCTGGGGGTTTGACCACCAGGTTCGTAATCATCCCTTTAGTGCCACAGGAGACATTTTTGGGAATACTCAGAGGAATGGGGTCCCCCCTCATTTACTGCACTTAATCACCTTAGTCCATGGGGGAACTTTGCTAGAGTTAGGTGTGGCATGAGCGTGGAATTGACTGATCCCATCACAATCAACCAAGGTGTGTGACAAGGTGTGTCCTTGCCCCAACACTCTTCCACCTATACATCAACAATTGTGTCAGATATCTGCAGAATTG
Source organism: Triturus cristatus (assembly GCF_964204655.1). Classification (NCBI taxonomy): domain Eukaryota; kingdom Metazoa; phylum Chordata; class Amphibia; order Caudata; family Salamandridae; genus Triturus; species Triturus cristatus. The sequence goes on along the minus strand of NC_140593.1, from coordinate 254,160,036 downwards.
CATTAATGGCTCTCCCTCTCTGTTGTTGTCCCAAACCAGGAGGGGACTCCAAAACCTGATAGATAGTTTCAGTCAGTGTTGTGTAGAGTATGGGCTTAAAATTAGCACCTCTAAAACTAAATTCATGATATACTCTAGGACAGGCAGGGCAAAGGGGGTTGTTAAAGTAGATAATGAACCTCTAGAAAGAGTGTGGAAGTTTGATTATTTAGGCATCAGATTTGATGAAACTTGGTCCTGGGAACTGCAGATTTAAAAAAGCGCTATTAATGTAAAGCATAGAACAGGGGTAAAATGCACATTTGCTAAGAAAGTTAATTGGACCCCTATTCTGCCAGCAGTAAACATTTTAAGTAGCAAATTAGGGGCAGCTCTCTATTGTGTGGAGCGTATGGGGCCACTCCAATGTAGACTCCTTGAGCATGGTGAAAAACAACTTCCTTAGAGTTTTTGCTGGCATAGGGAGGGGTACACCACTTATACCTCTGTGCTTGGATCTAGGGATCCATGAAATCAGAGTGGTGGCTGTTCTAAGACCTTTGCCCTCTTGGATACACTTCTGTAGCACCAGTGAGCTATGCCATTTCAGAGAGGGGTTAGCAGATATTTTAAATACTTAATCAGCACTAAAAATAAAATTGGCTGTCTGTGATCCATGGAAAAACATAGCTAGACCTGGGCTTAGGAAAATGTTGGGAAGAACCACATTCTTTGCATTTGGGGAATGTAAATGTAGTCAAAATAACTGGGAAAGTTGCCATTAACCATCAAACACTACAGACAATCTAACAAGTACCTCTCTGCCACGCAAATTTATATTTAGAGCTGAGAGTGTTTTAAGCTTTATATGCCTGGTTCGCACTCCATCAGTCTTTCTTCAGTTCAGGTATGGCACACTCCCAGTAGCTGCTGTTGCTGCCACATGGGGAGGCTCGCATCAGGGGTCATTGAAAAGTTCAATAACTTACATAAATACGTTAAGCTTGTAAGTTGAAGAGGTTTAATATAAACACCTTATCCATCAGCTAGTAGGGAGCAACTGACTCTCAGAACCTTTCATAACCAAGATTCCCCATTCCATAGAACTAGTACTTGAGAGAGAGACATATGTAAACACCACAGTCATGTCATTGCTTTTTTTGTATAACTGCCATAGAAACAAATGAACATTTTCTATTCTTCTGCCCCCCATATGACAAAGCCAGAAGCAGGTGGCTAGTGCCTCTGTGTCAAGCCCTTAGCTTAAGAGCTACGGGAGAAGCTTATAGAATCTGTAAGAGTGATCCATCACCGATAGTGGTAGTAGCAGTGTCAACATTTTTGTATATATCCTGTACAATGAGGGAGAAGCTACTACCCAACTCCCTGGATTGAGTTTAATAATGCAGTCCATTTGATGTATACAGTAGGTTTTTAAAATATTTAACCTAATATTCTTTTATACTTATGTATATTTTATCTCAAATGTTTTAGACTCTTTATTGTGATTCCTTTGTGTAATTTCATGATGAACTATCTAATTTCGTACCATCAATAAACTTGAAAGAATCATTAAAATTATGATTCTTTAAACTGTATATTAGTGTTACTTTATAAAAATCAACTGTAAAGAATTATTCATGTGTTGTCATTTAATATGTATTATTGTTGCTAAGCATACCCTTTGTATATTTAATAATTCATGTTTCTCTTCAAAATACACATAATTTGTATGATCACCATCTTTCTACAAAGACCAAAATGCCCCTGAGTTTTGACAGACACATAAATGTAAACAAAATTATGGGAATGACGACAATTGCAAGCTGTATGCTTTAGCACAAAGTCTTCATTTATAAAATATCACCCACTGGTTCTGTTCACTGTTTTATCCTGACTGGTAAGCTTTGTTGATATACTTGTTTTAAAAGAGAAAAGAAAATAGAAAAACACTATGACACTCCTCGGCTTAACTCTATTTTGCACAAAATGTGAATTTCAACTCACTAGCATACAAGATAGCAATACTCCTCAGGGATACATTGTTCAGGTGTATCATAAACAAATGCCATTCATGTATTCATTTTCACAATTACCTGTATATTATTTTGACTTCTAAAATGTCTTTGTGCTGGAGAATGGAGCTGTAGAATTTAAAACAAAGGACATCTGTAACATGTATAGGGGTGATTCCTTAGTTTGCTTCCATTACAAAATCCTGGCAAATGCCCGATACAAAAGAAGAGCTCACACCCTGAGAATGAAGCACACTCTGCCAGGTACACCCAGGCCTGTGTTACTAATGGTGTGCAATCTTTGATCTGAGCTGTTGCATGCATTTAACAAGGTGCACCAGGCTCAGACTAGGTCAGTGCACCCTTTAACAATACATGTGATGTTACCAGTGCAGCTTTGAACTCAAGCCTGCATTAGCAATAACTGGACTGGTTGTTCGAAGCTGCTCATCTGCCTTTCACTGTGCAGTCAGCAATCAGCCTGCAATTCACAGAGTGATAGAAATTCCCCTTCTGGTGAGTGCAGCAAGTGACTGTAGCTGCCGGCATTGAGATGTCTGGGTGGAAGGTCCATAAACCCTTTTTTCCCTGTTTCATAGCTCAAATTTGCAGAGCGCACTGACTCTTTATCATTTGAATGTGGCACACTGTCTGTGTGTCCCACGAAACTCCTTAGCCTCTGCATCCACATCTGTAATATGGCACAGGGCAAAGTGTTCCTTATTTGTGATCCCTCTTAGTGTAAAATGGCCCCACGGCTGTATTATGAAAAAAAGTGCCTCAGGTGGAAAGTGGGCAAGTGCAATTGTCGTTGGCATCCCAAGGCTCTTTAATATTACAGACGGGACTGCAGATGTTTACTTGGTTCCTTCCTTCTGTAGTACAGACTGCTCAAATGTACATGTGGAGTGGGTAGGATTCCATGGGGTTGTCCCATCATTTGCATGGTGGTGTGACTCCATGCCATTGATGAAATACTGAGCTACTGCACCTGTGCCATATTACAGATGCAAAGGCAAAGAAGCCTTCAGAAGGCACATGGACTGTGTGCCACATAGCGGTGGTACACAGTCAGTGCACACCCAAGGCTCTTCAGACATCCCCCTGCAGGTGGTACAGTCTCTCACTGCCCATGCCTGCAGGAGAATCTCTGGCCTCCTTTCAACTGCATGCAGCATTGCTAAATCTTTTTTCATTTGTCGGATAGCAACAAAATCTCCTTGCTCAGATATGAACATTCAACTGTCAGTGCTTGTAGCTGTAATCACTCTTTCTGAACTCAGGCGGTCATTAGAATGGTGGACAGACTTTAGTTCGTCCGCTATCCTGTGGTAAACCGGGACCGTCCGCAATACATGCTGCAGTCCTGCACCACAATTAGGATGCGACCGCCACCATGGCGGTCGCATTTTGCTTTTTAACATTGCGGCGGGTGCTGCTTACAGCAGCACCCGCCGCAAAGTGAAAAAGCCATTTTGTGCATTTCACTGCACTACGTGTCAAGCACCAAATGGTGTCTGCCACTTGGTGCAGTGAAATGTTGGGGGTTACCATGGGTACCTCTCAGTGCACCCACACCTTCCCCAACACTAGGGGGGCCCACAACGGGCCCCCAAAACAATTCTCCACCAGCCTTTACATGGCGGCGGCGCTGCCATGGAAAGGCATGCAAACTCCACCATCATAATTTGGTGGATGGTGCCTGCTAGGCACCGCCACCATTTAATGCCCTCTTGTCTGTCTGCCAAGCAATCAGACTGATTGCTTCTGGTGGACCGGTGGCGGACGGTCTTTCCGTCCGCCGTGGACAGATTGGGATTCCCACCACCATCCTAATTTGGCGGTGGGAAAATTGAGCTCCGATGGCGGAAGGACCGGCACCGCATGGCTGGAGGTGGCGGTCCTTCCGCTATCGTAATGAACCCTTCAGTTCTTACATGTGAACTTCTTCTTTTCTATCTCAAACAAATAGGAAAATTAAAAACCAAAAAAAGAAAATGAAATATTGCATAATGATTTTAAAATAAGAAACTCTGATTAAGTATGTATTTTAAAAAAATGTTGACCCTGATGAAGTCCCTGTAAGGGGTGAAACGCATTGGCTGGGTCTGACAAAATGATGTTAATGAATTGGATATTTAATAAAAAGAACATTATGTGAACACCAACGTTTTGGTACTTATTTGAGAAAGCAAATAAGAAGTTCTCTTGTACGAACCGAGTTCAGAAAGAGCAGTTACAGCTACAAGCACTGACAGTTGAATGTTCATATACGAGAGAGGAGATATTGTTGCCCTCCTATAAATGAAAAAAGATTTTGCTACGGATTGAGTTCTGTCAGCAGTCCGAGTTCTAGAAGTGGGCACATGATATAATAATTGTGGGATTCTGACCTGTGCTGTCCAAGGAACACTACTGCTTCTTTCTCAAATCTGCATGCAGCAATGCTGCCTGCACGTTGAAAGGTGGGCCTGCGGCTTCAAACGTCTGGTCTGCCTTTCACTAATGCCCTCCCCAAGAGAAGGCACAAGCTTGCGACAGAGCTGAGGGCAGAGCATTCATTGCTGGAGGGGGCACTGACATGGTCTGCGCCAAACATGCCCAGTTAAAGATACACTGCGGCTTGTCACACACAACAGAGGAGTACATCCTATCGGCAATATGGGTACAGGGATCCTGCAAGGGCCAGGCAGTGACTGCTGAGGGCCATGGACTAGGGAACACCAGAGGGTAACTTTCCCTTATCTCTAAAGGAGTGCAGTTGGTAAGTATATTTTCCTGAAACTTTACATCACATAGTCTATCAGGTCATTCAACCCCTCTCCCACCAAATATTACCCAGAGTTTGGAGAAGAGGTTTGCGTGCAGCAAATGGTAGGCTGACTACGATTTGGATGATTTCCAGTGGAATCATTTTGCATGGCGCTTGTTCTGTAATGCAATAATTTTGTTTCACTTTTTGTGCTTTACCTAATCACCTTCATAGTGCCCCATGGCTGTCATCAATATGATATGGGTTACCAAATCATGGTTATTAAGGGAACGCTAATTTTTTTTGTTTTATTTGTAACATTGAACGAGTCACTTTTGGAACAGTGTGACCAACCCCTAAGAAGAGGTTGCCGACCATCTTCTATATTTTCATAATTCTTTAAAAATATGAACCATTTCAAATTGTTGACAGGTACTTTGATAGCCTTATGATACTTTACTCCTTAAGAAAACTTTATTAAATGAAAAATATGTTTTGTTTTGCATACTGTGATTATGTTTTTTTCACCGTCTTCGGTTAGCCTGCCTTTTTCAATCATGAACATTTAGAATACGTGTGGGGGGTCTTGATTGTGTGTTATAACCCCTAATAACGATAATGCAAACTGAATAAACCACCCCAAATGTACTCAGTTTTTCTGAAAAGAGAACATGAGTCAGAAGGACGAGTGTTCCTAGGTAATTGAACCCCTTGGCATTTTTGCTGCCCTGCTGTGTGCAGTTTGGGCTAAGTAATTCCGCACAATAGTCACGAAACCGATTTCCCTCATTTACATATTCTGCCAAACACCAATCTTCCACTGAAGAAATCAGTTTCTTTGTGTATTACGAGTATGACTTCCCAGGGCATAACAACCTTGTCAGATTTAAAGGGTCTCTCATTATTATCAAGCAATTGTCTTTGAACCGTACAGCATTTTACTTCTCTCAACATTATACACTAAACCGATGTATTGGAAAGAGATTCGAATACCATTAGAGATGTATACAACTCAAGTGCAGACAACAATATGCCAATAAAATAAATATAACTCTCATTTGCTGATGATGCTTTTCAATACCATTATTTAATTTCTCATGAAATCCTGAACTGCCTTTCTTTCATCAGTCATGATCGATCAGGAGACTTCTAAGGGGCTTATTTATGAGAATCCTACATCACTTTTGCACCACAAAAGTGGTACATGCATGACGCAGGGATCTCATTTCAATATATGAAGGCGCGCAAAGCCACCCAGCGTGGCTTCGAGTAGCCCCATAAATCATGAGTAAGGCAACGCAGCACAAACAGTTGCGCTGCCTTACTCTGAACCCCGTGAGGCATTCCATGGACATTGCAGTGGGTTTTCCCGGGCAACACCCATGGAATTTGATGCTGCCCCAGATTTACAAAGTAAACCTGGGGAAGCCACAAATCCATACAACTTTAGAGGTGAGGCGTAAAAAGGACAAATATGTGTATTCCTCCTCGTTTTCTCCTCTTTCCATGTGTGCTGCATTTTGCAGTAGACATAGAAAGAGGGAAACGCCTCTTAGGATTGCTTTTTGCAGGAAGGAGCCCATTCCTGCACAAAAACAATCCTGCCTTCAACAAAGGCACCCTTGCACCATGGTGCCAGCGCAGGGGAAAAGGACAGGAATGCACCGTATACATATTGTTCAAATACGGTGCATTCCTGCCCTTTTACTTTGGTGTAGGGCATTGAAGCAAGGCGCCTTGCCACACTGCCCTATGCCAAAATCCCATAAATAAGGCCCTTAGTGTATTTGCGCTCCTGCTTGCTTTCACTTGTGCTGGCTAATTCAGTCTTAAATTTCCCAAACTATCCCACATGAAATTATATGTTTGGAGACCATTATCAAACTTTACATGCTAATGTCAGGTTCTTTCATGTAACTTCAAATATTTTTCCACATCTGTCACCCACCTTCCTCCTGATCATTATCTTCAGAATAATACCAGTGTCAACATACTGCAGCAACCAACATATGTCAAATCTTGTCTAACAATCCTAACAATTTCAAAAATATCTCAATACATCAGCGACTGTGAAATATTGACCCTTTAAAAAAATCTTATTTTACATTTAAATTGATTTATGGCAACAATGTTCAGGAGCATCTGATTTATGATGTCTTTATTCCAAAAGTAATTAAATGGTTGGTTATTACCAGTTGTCATCATCAAACTGTTTCATAGTCGTGCCCTTACTGTCTTTCAGAATAATGGAAATCCAAAGCCCAGAAACTCGAAATGCCTGATTGTTTCTTTACAACAAAACATGATGTAGCCTTTCTGTTATCCCGAATACAAAGCATCACTTGGACACTCCTCTTTAAAACACCCAAGCAGTAATAGATTGGAAAAACGCTAGACCTGTGTGGGTGGGAGAGGGGTATGAGGAAGGAAGAATTAAAGACTATTACAAAGTATATAGTATAACCTTAGTTACATTATAAACCTATTTTCACTTAATTCTTCATCAAAGTCTTTATAATATAAAAAAATAGCGCGAGGTCAATTCAACCAATGGGGAAGCGCAAATAAAAATAGGTATCAAGGAGCAAAATTGGTACAATTCAGCTGAGTGATGCTTTAGTAGGAGGCGAGAAGGAAACAGAAAGTGACATAATGCTATAATGTGACCGAAATGGTCATAATAAAAGCAATGCTCGCCCCAAAGATGATCAGTGGCCCCATGAAAATATCTGGCATCCTGACAAACAGACCTAAATATTCATCAGTTGTAATATTCTAGATCAGGCTGCACAGGCTTCTGCCTAATTCTAATTTGATAAAGCAGTAAAAAAAAAGTATATTCCAAATGCAGAAAGACGAAACACTTATCAAGACCACAACCAAAACAGAAATTCAACAGAGATTCAAAAAAATATGGCAAATCTGGAAACAGAAGAAGACCTTCATCATAAGCATTCATCCCATGCTTAATGAGCAACACCACTAAGGGAAGGAGGACATAGATACAGCAAGTGATATAATTAAAAGTGGCATCAAAGAAAGACCAAATAAATCTCAAGGTTTTTTTGATTCTCATAAAGGGAGAGAGTTCAATCTGTTTTGAGCAGTCCTGGAACCACCAGATCAAAAAAGGTGAATCAGTTCCTGTGGCAACAACTCTAATTGCAGCCAATAATATGGTCAATGCAGACGAAATGAACTGAAAAAAAAATCTTTTCCACATTGATAGATGGGTAAAAGTGGTCCTCTAACACGGAGATAGCACAACAAAATGATGTTCACAGCATAACAAAAAAATTGTGTTATTTTTCTAGTCAGGGCCGGCTTTAGCACTGGTGGCGCCCTGTGCGACAATGTTTGTTGGTGCCCCCCCCCCCAATGGACACCTCAGCCACGGATTCGCTCACAAGCACCATTTAACAGTGCCCCTCAAGTCTCCATAACCACTGCCTCTCAAATTCATTTAGGTCTATAGCACCACGCATACCAGTGTTAGATTTCAAAGCACTTTGCATCACACACACATTGCACAGTCAATCATATGTGTGTAAATCAGTGCATATGAAATGTTACATCAGACAGGACTACAAGGTGTAGTGTAGGAGTGACATGTCATCAATACTCCTAGGCTGTATAGTTTGAGTCAATATTATGGAAAAGCACAAATTCAGAATTTAAAACATAAAACCATTATTAGGGGTTCTGTTTGAAAATATTTGTTTCTACCCAAATGAATCCTTTTGGGAAGATTAGGATAATGAAAGACTGTGCAAAAAAATATATTGCTCTTCCAGTTTGCCTGCAGATCTGTAATAGCTCAATGTTCTATATTAGGATTTTGACTTATAAACTACAAGTAATAAAAGCTCTTCTACAAAAGCAGTAACTCACTGACCTATTTACATTATATTCACTTTGTGATCTGCATGGTACACGTACTAAGCAGCAGGCATTTTAACCCTATGAACTACCTTTGGATGAGTCAAAACTTCCACTAGACAAACCTCCAGTCTCTTTCCAGGAAGACGATTAATCACCAGAGTTATCTCGACATTTTAATTGATGCCTGAAGATTGCTGGAGGCCAGGAACACAGCATCAGGTGCTTTTAAAATTTTAATATCCTTGCAAAAATGACGCCCTACCCCAAGTCAGTGCCTCATGCGGTGGCACCGATCGCACCGCCCTAGAGCTGCCACTGTTTCTAGTTTTAAATCGCGATCAGATTTTGCTTGCAATGAATTTATCATTGGTTGTCTGACAGAATTTTGTGTGTAGAAATATAAGGATTCCTTTTGCCAGGTGCCTGTAAATTTAAACCATTAACACATTGTTCATTGAATATTTTTCAATATATTACTACTGAACATCAAAATTGTTTTGAAAAACTCGCTTCATCTCAGTAATATGAAACATGATTTATGGACATTCGATGTTTCACAAATATTGTCTTCTGTGTGACATATACATTGTTTCGAACAAATTAGCACAATTCGCACAATGATACCCAGTTAAGTTGTTTGGGTTTCAGTTTGGTTTGGGAACACTCTCAGAACTCTCTACACTCCAGTCTTATGGATTGCCCTGAAGAAGGACCACAGCAGTCCGAAAGGCATCAGGGTTGGTGATATGAGTTATTGATATGTGCGAATTGTGCTAATTTGTTTGAAACTATTTATAGGTCGTATATAAGAAATAATTTTTTGCAAGTGCCTGTCAATAGGCTTTCATACAATGGTACATGCATCATGGGACTATTCCCATAATTGAGAATAGCTGTGGTAGGATATTTTCATGTGTACTTAGGTGGAGTACACACCATGGCTTGCACGCAAACAAACGGATTAATCGTATACCTAACAGGCGTGCACAATAAGGAGCAGTACAAATTTGGTTTACAAATATAGGGAAAACATCTAATTAACACACTGATGCCCCTTCAGACTCATTTACTGTTGGAGAACCGTTTGTGAGTTAGAGGAATCCAATAAATAATAAAATAATGAACAGTACATGACATTTCTTCACTCAACAAATAAGTCGAACACAACTAATTATACAGGGCATTTGTGAGTTTATTAGATGTTGACCCTAGTCCCGGTGGGCGTATAGGGTAGTCTTGAGAAGACACAAATATTGTGTCATAAATATCATGTACAGTAATATTGTGTTCCTGCACTTATAATGCGAACAACCAAAATATTGTGTCAAAAAGATTGTGACATATTTGATTGAGGAAATACTAAGGAAGGACTTTTATACACAAACAACAAAAGAGGAGAGAGACGGTCAAAATGTAAAGAAACTGGGAGCCAAAGAGAAGAAGACAGATTCAGCCCACTAAGTTGAGACAAATCCCATCAGCCCACCGTTTTGGCAGAACATAATCATCTGGGAGTAAGGTGGATCAACTCATTGCAGTGCACCCTATTTCAGGGGAACCATCACTGTGTATATGCAATGAGTTTGCAGTCTTCCAGAGAAAAAGTCTCAAAACATAGTGGTACTGAGAAAGATGTGAGATGCAGTGCAAAACAGAAGAGAAGTGTATTAAAAATGGCTACCTGATAACACCACCCAACTTTATTTGGTGTAAAAAAAAAGTGGCAAGTTTAAAAAAGCAAGTGAAAAACTGATAGTTTGAAAAAATAACTATCTTATAGCAATAGAGGTCGACATGTTTCAGCCAAAAAGTTACAGTTACCTGGCTTTCGTCAGGACCATGGATGGTAAAATGCTTCTGCAGAAATATGTGTTTACAAAGATACTTTGATAAGAACATCACCGTGACAATACCCTACCAAAATCAAATAGTCATTGATTTGTCCAGTAGTTTAAGGGATGTCAGAGTGTTCCCAGCATTATGTGGGAGTACGCCTCACCTCACCCGGCAACTGCTCGTTGTACTGAGGCCCCGCTCTATCCGTCGGTACCCCTCTCCTTGTCCCAGCTTCGGCTGCCAGTTTCTTTACATTTTGACCGGCTCTCTCCTCTTTTGTTGTTTGTGTAGTTGTTGGGGGTTTGGAGTTTGCCTGGTCGTTAAAGATTATTCCCCTTAGACCCTCCATGAGTGTTTTTTGTTGTTAGGACTTTTATACAACCTTTAACATCTCTTGAATGAGTCATGTTGTTTACAAATGAATAATGTCACAAATAAGCATTTGCAAAGTCAGTAGGTCTAGCTATTATCTAAGCAAAACTGATTTTTCGCTGATTCGCAAGATTGTGTTTGTGTGGTTGTCTAGTAGAGTGAGTATGAGAATAAGTGAATGTCTGAGTGAGTGAATGGATAAATAAGTGACAGATTGAATGTTTGGTTAATGTGTGAGTTTGGCATTCCTGTTAACCAGTGATGATGTGTGACTGCAGAGCCACTTTGCAGGATCCCTAATGAGAAAAATATTAAACACAACTAACAATAAAATGAAGAGTAAGTAAATGAACACTGTGTGTAGCTAGTGACAGGCCATGACACATATGTCGGACAGTTCTGTAAGCAGTACAGCAATGGTCTTGTAGAGTAATTGTGTTTTCATACCCTCTATGCTGGACAAGAAACAGTAATCAAACAGTACTACAAAAAATTAACAACAAAAATAATACACTTAAAAACTAGATGATGAACAAAAATTACAAATCCAGCTAGGTGAAACCTACAAGATGACATAAAAGGCTACCAATTGCCCAGTAGCGTAAGATAATGGATATTTTCTTATATTTAGTGAAAGAAAGTCTTGCTTTAATTAAAAACACAGAGGCAAGTTTAATGCCTTCTTTTCTTACTTTTAATACAACAGCAGCTACGATGAATCACATATTCCCTTAAAACTTAGAGTAAAGAACTACAAACTGATGTCACCCGGGCACCCACCAATCAGCTATAAACCTCTTAACTGGGAGTGAAAAGTCCTATGTTCTTGTGGAAGCATATTAAAAGTTTTGTCAAATAGGAACAGTAACTACAATAATTGTAAAATCTCTCTTATGTTGAGTCCAGAATGGGCAGTTCCTGTTGTGTCTGCTGGAAGGTAAGAAAAACATCACAAAGAACCTCTTGGTCAGAGTGAGCAAGGCTGATCCAGCATAAGATGACAGTTGGCTCCAGACACATCATTGCGCTGACCATTCATATTAAGTAGATTGATTCATGGAACCAATAGGGATTAAAAAGAGAACAAGGGTTAAACTTGGAAACTGTGATGGGTTAATACTTGGGTGTATAGCTTTAATACATTTAAGAGCAGCTCCATTTTATTATAAGACAGAGGCTCATGTTCGTTTCAGGCATTGGCACAACAGAATTAGAAAATGAGGAATGGGTTTGCAATAAATACTCATGAAGGTGGAAACATTAGGCCAGTCAGCTGAGCTGAGCAGGCCTGCCAATCGTGCTTCAGTCCTAAATCTTTGAGGACATAGGTCCTATTGTGGACTGAGCACCAAAAGCAGATGTGTCAATGCCCGCTGATTTCATGACCCATGTCGTCCAATTGAGGTAATGTCAAGGAAAGACTGGTTTACAATGTCTTCTAAATAAAATTATGAGTTGAATTGAGGAGGAATTTCTCAAATCTATTGTCTTAAGCATGTATTCCTTTAAACAGTTTCTTACATAGAGTTAGGTTGAAAAGAAAAATAAAGATACAAAACTGATATGAGTTTTATATCCTTCTCTGGACTTTGAAACAAACACTAGAAGAAGTATGGTGGACAGAAGAGACACTGCAAGCCTTCAAAGGGACCAAATCTAGGACAATTTATTTTAGAGACAAAAATAATTAAGCATTGTCAGGACAAACCAAGAACAAATTCAAAATCAGATTCACATCCCACATTTGACAGCATTGAGGCAATGGTGGTTTAGAAAATCTGACTACCTTTAAATGTCCGCAAATTAGAGATGTTCTTTGACTGGTCTACCATCCACCCTTACATGTTCTGATTGCTGATCTGTAATTTATTATCCTGTACACCGCCTTTCCTTGGGAAGCCAAAGAGACTAAAACATTTTCAATCAGATTGATATCTCCTGAAAAAGGATCTACACCCCTTTCCAAGCACCAGCCATTTCTGACTATCCCAATGGATTTGTAAAGTTTGGTATTATTTTCCAGTGCTCAGTTCTGACAAATGAGCAGAGTATGCCCTGCCAAAGTTCTTGAAGAAAAGCACATGCTGCCAGAGCTTGCAGATCTGTTCTCCAACTGTAAAAAGAGGGAAGCTGTGTGTTTAATTAGTAAGCAAAGAATTCCATTGCAAAGGGTCGGAATCTGGAAAAAAACTTGTTGAAAACTATAATGTGAAGATGCCAGTCACATGAAGATGGCTGGATTACCAGTCTGCTATTGTGCTTAGATTGCCTAGAAGATACTCCACATGTACCAAAATACTCTTTTGAAGACAAAACTCTCAGTGATTTTTGGCTAGTTTTGGTAATGGTCTTGACTTTGATCCTCTTAAATGGCTAATTTAACTTACTGTTGAAAGATTACTCATCCAAAGAAAGACAGAGCAGCTTATTCTATTTTTTGCAAACGTTTGTATAGTAAAGGCTCCTCCAGGTATATCTAAACAATTTATGTGCAGAGATGACTCCTTTTGCAACCATGTACCACAAGTGGAGTATTGACCACATCTTGCACTCCATCCTATCCAACTTGCATTTGATTTTCATACAAGATATAGGTCGTAGAAAATATTGCTTTCCTGCCCCATGCGTCCAAATGCTTTAGCCACCATTAGAGTTCTGACCCGGGACTCGGGATCTAACTGAACTATGTCTAAATATGAGAGTCCTTTTTTTAAATGACAGATCTTTAATCTTTGCAGGGCACAATTGTGAAGAGATCCCAGAAATGTGCCTGTATTGAAGAGGTCAGTACACCCATAATTTGTGTCAAGAAACAAGGTGAACATCATTAAGACCGGACACATTAAAGACAGCTTTTCATGGGAAAGCTGCATTATTGATTTTTCTGATTCAATAAGAAAACACCAAAACTCTATTGGTTTCAATGGAGTCAGAGAAGACTTGTCTCTGCTGGTAATCCTATATTCTGAAGTAAATCAATGAAGTCGGTTAACTGAGATAAAAGAAGATATTAGTCCTGAGCTAATAGGAAACATTTGCCTAGATAGAGGATGAGTTCTCTCCCATGCACCCTTAAATGAGGAATGACAGGTTTCAAAACCTTGGTGAATTACCACATTGCTGAAGAAAGACTGAATGGAAGGTTCTTGAATTGAAAAAAGATGTTTCACAACTGAAAGTTTAGAAACTGTCTACATGAAGCATGTACTGCGATTGTAATACATGCATCTCGGAGATAGAAGCAGAAAATCCAGTCCCTCTTGAGTCTCTAGGGTGAATGATTGTCTCCATCTTGAAACAATCGTGCACCGCAAAATTGTTGAATGACCTGAGGTTGACAACCAGACAGAATTTTCTGTTTTTCATTTGCAATACAAATATGGTGCTCAAAAACCCTGATTGATCAAACAAAGTAATGTATATTGCTTGCTTTTGTAGGAGAGAATTTACCTCTTTAGAGACCATTTTTTCTTTATTTTTGAAAAGGATAGAGGGTAAGGTAATGGGGATTGAATTGGATGACCAAAAAGGATCTTTAAAATAACCTTGAATTGTTAGTAGCACCTGAGTGTCTGAAGTTCTCACCTGGGGTTTTTCATCTTCTGTTGTAATTACTTTGATTTCTGAAGATTGTGATCATTTGAGAGTTGAACGGTGGCTTGATATCCTTTTGGTATCCACAGAAGCCTCTGGCTAGATAATAATTCACTCTTGAGGAATAACTGCCAAAAACATAACTCTTGCCTGTACCAGCGCAGACAAAACCTTAGATCCAATAATCTATTGCAAGGAAATTTGAGCCTTGCCAATCAATGAAAAAGTAGCCACACATTTACTTAGCTCTTCGATGAAACCATCGCCAACTACGAGGTCATTTGCGCCTTGACCCACCTCTTTAAGTGCCAAACTTACAAGATTGGGGTCAATCCTTAAAAGCAGAGTCATGCGTTGCTCCTGTGTCATGGGTGCATTGGGGTTTGTTAATAAACATATTGCTGTTTGTGCCCAATTAGATCGAGTGGAAGCATGCTATTAATCCTAGTTTCTTCCTCTTCTATATCAATTCCTTATGACAGAATCTGTTAGGTCCAAAAGCCTGTCATGGCAATTGGTCCAGGGCCTGTATATCACTTTATTAGGATCTGTGCCAAGCTTAATATAAACAGCAGCATATTGGGACCAATTACAGGGGTGCAAGTTATGTTATTGGACAAAGAAGGACATAGACAGTCTGACCACAGTTTATTTCAAAACAAGGTAGCCAATGTCTGCCCTAATCTATGGGATACATATTGGGCTACATGAGCTCAAGGAGGCCCAAGAAGAGTAAGGTTGATGGTTTTAGGTAGGATCAAATATTGGCTCGCCCAAGAAATACATTATGTTATTGTTAGTGCTACTAGAACCCTGAGAAGAATCTCTCATGTAATTAGGGTACATTTTGCTCCTCTTTTTCAGAGTCCCAGGCAGATAATATCAACCGGATCATGATCATTTCTGTTATGATCAGTTTCATGAAGATGGACCACATATTTTATCCAAATGTATAACCTCTCAGCAAGGAGGACCACAATTAAGAGAGTCAACATTAATTCCTGTTAGCTTAGCTGGCTCATGTAAAAGTAGGCTGTTAGCAAAAAATGAAAATTAAAAAGATGAACGAATAGACTTGGGCAACAAAGAATCAGATCTTGAGAGTGTCATGAAAGGAACAAAATTGGAATTAAAATGGAAGACAAATTAGCAAGATCTATAAGTTACAGGTTAAAATGTGAGTGAGATACCAGAAGTGTTTAATGTACATATTGCAGAGTTTTATATGTAATCTGCAAGTGGCTGGCTTTAATCTGTGTTAGATAATGCAGTGGTTTAGGAAGCCAACCGTATAGATCTCTTTGAAGCATGTTGTTTACTATTCCTCATTCTAGGAACACAATTTAGTAGGAAATGCACCTCCTGAAATGCACCTCCTGCATATTGTACATGTCACTGATTCTAATCTCAATAAAATACACCTACTGAGTCAGAAGAGTGGGTTAAAATACTTATTGCAGAAAATAGCATGTAACCTTTATGTCACATGTGTAGTGCGAAAAACCCCTCCCAGCATTTTCCTGATAGTGTGAGCTATCCATAGCTCATATCCACTAGCACATGCAGGGTGAGCTGTAGGACTTCTGTGTGTTCTGAACTGCTTCATAGGTGTATTTAGTTCTGTATGGCACATTAAACCGTAGCTTTGTTACTCTTTGTGGTTTGTTCATAGCACACCCATAATCACTAGATTGATTTGTCTTGTACAATCCATACTTTCCATGCAAGAACATGAGTGAGTTTTCTTGCACAGTGTCCTCAATCACCTATGCGATTTAATGAGAAGGGATGTTTATTGTAAAGCTTACAGTGTATTAAAACACATATAGGTGCCTGAATGAGTTGAATTTTTGCACACTCATCTCACAAAATAATGTTTATACACATGGGTAGTTGTGTCATACAACTCACATGATGGACTATAGTGGCCCGCTAGGTGTTTTAAAGTACATATTCTCTAGCTGTGTTGTGCGTTCATTGGGCCACATCTGGTTTTGGTAACTAAAGGGAAAAGATCTGGTAGAGGAGTATAGATGTCAGAAGAAGACTACAGTCAGAGGTGTGCCCGCTACCTCAGCTCTGTCACTGAAGTGACAATTTAACACACCTAAGACAATGTGATATTAAGCAGAAAGAACAGGACTGAAAACTTGTGATCCAAAAGGAGAACAGGATGCAGAGAAAATTGACTTGTGCAGAAAATAAGGGGCAAAGCTAGTAAACGAATAATGACTATATTGTTGAGAATAGGTGTCCAGCAGGCATATGGCCTAATAGCCATTGTCTGCCATCACATTGCTAACTGAACCTGTGTGTCTGTAGTAAAATATAATCTTTTCTTGTGTCATTGTTAATGTCCAAACAGATACAGTGCGTGAAGTCACATGTAGATGGCAAGGGGCAAGTCTTACGATGGATTGTGCATTTGTACAAAGCTACAACCACCCACTTGGTATATGTGCCCTACACTCTACTTGCATACATATCGAATTGGAAGCTCTATGTTGATAAGTTCTCTGCCTTTTGGTTTGATTGGCTGTTTGTGCGTGCTCCTGCATACAAAATATCCTGTGGCAGAACCAGTTTGGGGTTGTTTACTTTCTAGTGTCATTTTTAAGCTGCCTCCGAGATGCAGCCTTTATGTAACTTGATGCTATGTACAGCAGGGAGCACTGCAGCTGAATTCCCAGGAGGAGCATCCACAACAGGAGCACACACCATAGTTGCATACTTATTGGAGCGGTCTATGTGTTTTTCCACAGTTAATATGTATGCTTTGTGTTAACCTAAGCGACCTATGGTTTGTTCTTAATTCTGTAACATGATTTAACGAAGTTTCATTTATGTGGTGCTACAGTTAAACTGCCCCAAAATGTGTTTATTTATTGAACTGCTGGAGCATTATAAGCACTAACGATGTACGTAGCAACAAGATGACAATTCACATAGAACAGCATCGGTTTTAGAGGGAACAGACACTGAAAAGGTGTCCATGAGGGATGGTTTGTACTGGCAACACATTTCATACACTTACTATGTGGTCATAGTTATAGCATGAAAATTGTAGCACTCTCCCTTGCCTGGTAGCTTGTAAATGAATTAAGTCACAAACGGAGCTCTGTATTACACATCTTTATTCTCTAGAGTGTAACCGTTAACTGAAACATACTGCATCAAGAATTTTAGTAACCACACCCAAACACTAGACTACGGAGTCTGTTAGGGAACATAAGGGTTCTACGCTCTATAATAAACAAGACACTACATCTCCCCCTTTGTTAAATTAAACAAATTAAAAAAAAAACACATATACATCATAGCTTCTCAATGAGTCATTGAGGCACTCAAACTAGTCTTCCAGATTTCATGGTGTGAGGCTGAGGAGACACAGGAGAAACATCTGCAGCAGGCACATGTGAGCTAGCCACTGAGACAGTCCTGGGGCTCTCCTGACCCTCTGATGACAGAGTCTCACTTTGAAAGTCTGGAACTAACAAACACGGAGGCAGGTGCTTAAAATGTGAGGAATCCCTTGTAATGGACTTTCCAGGATGTCGAGCAGTCACCATGTGTCCCTTACTAGTCACAACTTGCAATAGATCAGCATCGAATAGAGCATCAGATTTGCATTTGCGCCTCTGCTTGACAAGGACACTGTCTCCTTTCTGAAACATAATGTCCTGAGCACATCAACGCTTCTCTGCTAATTCTTTATTCTGGACTTGTGAGATAAATCAGTGAGTCAAACTTTCTGAGCATCAATTGCTCTTTCAGTGGTCCACAGGGGCCACCAATGGCTTTCCCAAACATCAGGGTGACCGGGCTTTCACAGGTTGTAGAAACGGGGTAGATCTGTAGGCACGAAGAGTAGAATGAAGATCGATCTTGAGCTCAAGTCCCTCTAGCGCAGCATACTGCCCTCTTCAGATTTCTCATAAGATGTTCAACAATGCCATTAGTCTGTGGCCATAAAGGTGGGCTTTTCTGATCCTTTATATTCAAATGAGTAAGAAAGTCTTTGAATTTCCGACCATTGAATAGTGGGCCATTGTCAGATTTTAGAATGTACAGAACACCCCAGGTTGGAAATATACCTTCTAGTCTTTCAATTACTCAATCATTAATGATTGACAAGAAATATTCCAGCAGAAGAAATCAGGAGTACTCATCTACAATTACCATGAGGTAATGGTCATTTTCAAGGGGTCCAAAGAAGCCTTAGAAGATCAGACATGCTCAAAGGATGCTGTATTGTTTTGGGAGATAAACAGTTACACAAATGACAAGCCTGGAACTCTACCTCAACTTGCTCATCAAGATGAGAGAACCAAACACGGTCCTGGAGGGCCCGCTTTGTGGCGACAATTCTACGATGTCTCTCATGTGCCATTTAATTGACTTGCTGTCAAAGACTTTCAGGAATGACAATGCTCAACCCTCACAAGGGAATCCCTTCTTGTGTAACAGACAGTTCATCACACACATTCTTGAATTTCTGAGATTCACTGTCGTTATCAAGAGGTTGAGAATGTGTTCTCCAGGACGGTTGCCTAATAATGTCTTTGAGGATGAGCATATTCCTGTATGCATAGGTAGTAGCTCTTATTTGCTCCGTGGATACAGCTGCAGGAGTGCTGGATCACAATAAAGTTAACGTAGGCCTCGGCCAATTTGGAAGAGGTACCTTGACACTGCATGGGCACTCAAGAAAAGTAGTCAGCAGGGTTGTGATCTTTTTCTCGCCGGTCCTCAATGGTGTAGTCATACACTTGCAGTCTCAGCCCCCACCTCTCAATGCGAGGGGGCATCTTGGCCTTTGGATTGCCAAAGATAGTAAGCAATGCTTGGTGATCAGTAACAAGCATAAAATGTTTCCCATGCAGAAACACATAAAAGTGTTCGCAATCCCTCACAAAAGCTAGGCTTTTTTTCTCAGGCTGCGAGTAAGCTTGTTCAGTCTGTTACAAACTTCTGCCAGCATACGCTACTATACACCTTTGTGCATCTGCATGTCCACTATGTTGGGCAAGAATCGCACCCAAGCCAACTGCCCTGGCATCCACAACAATCTCTGTACTCAATTTTGGATCAAAGCAAGCCATCTCGGTAGCATTTTCCATTGCATGATTAATCATCTTGAAACTTTGATCACACTCCCTTGACCACTGAAATGAAACATGCCGCTTTGTTAACTCTCTCAATGAGGCACTCACAGTGGCAAAGTCACTGATGTACCTGGAACACTAGCTGGCCGTACCATGAAAATAATGCAGGTTGGTTACATCTTGTAAAGGGGAGGTAGATGAGAGGGCCTTAACCTTGGCTGGATCTGGAGTCAGTCCCCCTTCTGAGATAATGTGGGCAAATAATTTTTGTTTTGTTTTGTAAAATTCAAATTTTCAGCATTCAACGAACGACCTGCACCAGAAGTAGACAGCACACTTGTGTAAGGGCCCTATCATGTTTCTTTCGTGTGGCCTCAAATACTAGTATAGCATCACTGTAATTGAAAGCATGGTGACAGGCTTTCTAATGCGACAAATGACATCTTGAAAAAGTTTGGCTGCTGAAGACACTCCAAACACAATCTTTTGTATCTGAAAAAAACAACATTTAAAAAGTTAGTAATGTACCTACAATTTTTTTCCAGTTTGAGCTGATTATATTCTTTGTTCAGATCAAGGCATGAATAGAATTTGGTACCATTCAACTGGGTGATAATATCAGCAACGTGCAGGCCCGGGTGTTGTTCACTTTCATTTACCTTGTTTGCTTGACACATGTCAACACACATGTGCACAGACCCTCCACTGTCCTTTTTAGGTACCACTGCTACCGATGACACCCATGGTGTTAGACCAGTAGAGCGCTCAATAATATCATGGTTTAGCAAAGTGTCAATTTCTTTTTCAACAACCTCTTGTAAATGAAATGCAGTTTGAAGATGTTGTTGAGCAATACGACAAATGTCCTCATTAATTTGGAGCTGCACTTTTATTGTCTTAAGCTTTCCTAATCCATGAAACAAAAACAGAAACTGATTCATTATATCATGATGAGCATGGATATTGTAAATCACAGAAATTAGTCGCATGTCTACAGCAGTACTGAAGCTGAGCAAACATGCACTTGACAAAGTGCCCTGAAGTACATGGATTGGGGCTTGTACTTTTGTCTCTTTTGTTTTATAGTTGCCATAAATAAACCTTGACTTTGCAATGGTGTCAAGGCTGCCCATGAGTATACTTCCATTTGTGATGGTGTGAAATGGGGCACCGGAGAGAGTTCATGGTACCTTTCGACTGGCATGATATTTAACGATGCGCCACTGTCTATGACAAACAATATATAGCAGCCATTGACCTTCAATTTTATTTTGGCAAACTGTCCAAATTAATGTTGTGATTTCACTTGTTAATTCTTTTCCGACATGTATTCTTTCTTACAAGAATCAGACCTACATGCACATATCTTTCATTAGTCAGCATTGATATTGCACACCCATCTTCTTTACTGTCTCTTGACAGTGACAAGTAATAAGATGACAATTGACCTCTTCCAGTTTCTAACTAACAGAACTGATGTTGCGGTTTACTTCAGTGGGTGTGACTGGAATGCTCCTAGAACTTTCTGTCAGTTATCGTGTATTCACATCGTGATGTACTTGCAGCCATTTTGTCTACACAATATGATGCACTCACTTTTTCTCTCACATTGAAAACTGTTACGAAATGGTTCTCTTTACTACACCTGTTACATATTTATGCCCAATGAAGGGAGATTTACCTTCATGTGGAAAGGAAAACATGGAAAACACAGCTTCTTCTTCTTCAGAGACATCACTTTGTGGCCTTCTACTTTGTGTTTTTTCTTGCTTTTCATACTCAACACTGATTCCCTCTGGGCTCCTCTGGCCTCCATATCAGCATCTTGGTTGTCAGCACCTTCTTCAGCTCAGGCTGCCATGAGCACATGCTCCAGACTAAGCATTTTTTCAGCCTTCAGCTTCTCAAGGAATCGGACAGGCAACCATCTATCACTCTGAGATGAATGGCTTCTTTGTCATTGAATTAGCTGAACTTATAGTAGTTTATGAGAATTTTAGGTCTTTCAACAAAATCATCCATTGTTTCACCACCTCTTTGTCTCTCTTGAATGAAGAAGTCCCTTTCATAGTCAGTGTTTTGCATCGGATTGAATTTGGTGTTCAGTATGTCTTTACTTTGATGTTACGAAGTTTCTTCATCTCTGTGTATTTTCTTTATCACTTCTGTCACTCTGTCATCTGCTAAGTTTATGGTAAATGTGATGATCTTTTTGTCATCTGCGTCTTCAAGCTCATCAATGATTTCATTGAAAGGTTCAATCCTGACAATCCATTTTTAAACCAATATTCTGCTTTTTATCAACAACGACAGCAGATTGTGGTTTTAGGAAGGTGCCAGCACTGTAGCAGGCGCTCTCTTCAGCAGCCATGGAAGAGCTGAAAGATTGCACTATTGCGCCTCTTTTGTCAGTTTGGCAGGATTTGACAGCCTCACAAGCACAGACCCCATGCTTACACCTGGTTTGCTGCACCTGGTGCTGATGTCCGATGACTCACTTTTCTCTAGATGGTTGGTAAGTAGATAATAGTTTCTTGTTTCTAAGGTGTGCTGCAATTGCTGTTCCTTCCTGCTTTCTTACACCTATTCGACCTCTGCCTCTTAGTACTTCTTTGGGCTCATCTACTTCTGATCTCAACGTACTCATGCACCTGGCTGTTATTATTTAGTGAGCTTTTCTCTACCTGGTTGTCACTGCCCTTAGCATTATTGTACTGCATGAATTGATGGCTCTGTGTTGAGTTGTGGCATCACGCTTCTTATCACGGTTGTATTAGCAATTTTCTGACTGATGATAAATTAATCTTTCCGTGTGGCCTTTACTTTCTTTGACGGTCTTATCCTGGCTGGAGTTGCGCTTTTACTTCACATATGCCAATCATCGATTCTTTACTTAGATTTAGGCACACGTGGCATGCGCAAGCAGTTTGCTGGACCTCGGCAAACTCTCTAGGAGAGCACTCTCAACTCCGTGGGTTGCTGGGTTTACATATGCCCTATCTCGTCGCACGTTGTAGCGTCCTCCCCAGCCCGGTAGTTTGTAAATAATTTACGCCTTCAACTCGATATTACAAGTCTTTATTCTCAAGAGTGTAACTATTAGCTAAAACCTACTGCATCAGGAATTTAATAAACCACACCCAAGAACTAGGGTCCCACACTCTATAATACACAAGACACTACAAAAATAACTGGAGAGACAGGGAGAAATATGCATAGGAAGAGACACTGAATGTGGTTGTCAATCGATAATCAAGCAGCAGTAAGTGGGATCAGTAGCCTCTTGTACTGTCTTCTTGGAGAAGTTATAATGCATTAGATGCTCCTTAAGCCACCATTTGTGTCCTCCTGAGCAGTATGAGTCTTTTGGCAGCTATTATGCCTGCAAGAACTTTCACCAGACTACACCCAAATCTTTACCTGGCGCTTAGCTGTGTTTTCTGGGAGATGTGATACACAAGCCATCAAGATGAAGTGACTTGCAGCGTAGACTTCAGAATCCTGGAAAGCCCAACACGGCCTTCCATAATTTAGAGGTCAATAAATTGTGCATGAGCTAATGGAATAATAGTTACACTTGGTATTTACATTCATAACAGGCTTCAAAACTGTGTTTACAGCCAACACAAAAAGGTTTGAGCTGACTCCCAGCTTAGCAGGATGGCAGTGCACCCTAGGAGTTCACTTTATTTTTAAGAATTTATTTTTGTAGGAGTTTTGTAAAGAGCCAAATAAGTTGCCATGCAAGAATTACAGAGCGCTCTTGGAAGCAGTCCAAAATCCATTGGAAATACATATGATAATCGTTAGTCTCCAACCAAATGTGGGGCCAGGCTCTAGTGGAGGTATTGGTCAGTTGCCGTTCTTATTTTTGACAGTTTGTACTCACAATCTCGGAGAACATACAGGAAATACTATAATGATATCAATATTGGTTTTTTATTTAGTGGGGCGCCGCAGGTTAACTTGAGTGAAGGCTGCAGTTATGCAGATTTTGTTATTGATATAGCGCCATGCGCAGGGCCTATTTTTTTCCGTCACTTTTTGCGTTCATGTAATTGAATGAAATAATGGAACGTACAGATGTTACAATACATAGAACGTTGCTATTTGTTCAGACATATAGGCCATTTGATGGTTTCAGCTCCTGGGGATGTCGGGGAGAGAAGCACTAGCAATGAGCTACCCCTTTTTAGGTTTTACAATTGTGTGTATTGGAAGGTGCATGTGAATACGTTCTCTGCCTTTTGGTTTGAGTGCAGTGGCGGCTGGCACAGGTGAGGTGGTGAGTCAGGGTGGGGGGTCAAGTAAGTCGACATACGACAGGAGAAGTAAAATGAAATAAAAAACATAAAACCACTTACCTTGCGCTCACCGCATCACTGACTTGGGGATGCGGTGAGCGCAAGGTAAGTGGTTTTATTTTCTTTTAACTTACCCGATCCCCAACCTGTCCCACCACTCTTACCCGTGCCAGCCACTACTGTTTGGGTGCCATTTGTACATACGTCTGCCTTCAATACCTTCTACTGCAGAACCAGTTTAAGGTGGTTTTCTTTCTAGTGTCCTTTTCAGACTGCTCCCAGACCCAGCCTTTGTGTAAAATGACGCTATTCACATCAGGAAGCACAGTAGCTGGGCTCCAAGCAGGAGCACCCACAAGAGGAGCGAAATCACGGTTGAAATCTTTGCACTGCATACGTCCTGTACCAGCAATTCTTTTTTTATTCTGTTTATTTGCATTTTTGAAACATATGCAACAACAAAGTGTGCAGTACACAGCTTTCCAACATGTGCCTTATTGTCCATACATAATGACAACATCTCCTCCTCACATGAAGCCCCCAGAATGTCCATCTGTACCACCTGTAAGAAAAAACATGCCTTATACGATTTCCTTAATAAGCATTACACCACAGCATTGGATACATTGGTTGATGTTGTACGCATCCACCACCCACCCCTGATGCACAGTCCCAGTCATATCACAGATCCACTGCATCTTCCGACTGTAACCAACTGACAAAGGGCTCCCATATGTCTCTAGGGTGTGATTGTGATGGTAACAATTCCCAATATATTGCCAGCTGTGTTTTTCAGTGTGTCACACTCGCTGCCCATGCCTTTGTCGTGGGAGATGCGGCCGTTCCCCAGTGTATGGACACTTGTCTTTTTGCCAGTAAAAAAAGTATTGCGAGCAGTTTGCGGAATTTCGGCTGCATCATGTCCATTATGCCCAAGAGCGCTATACCAGGTTCCTGTGGGAAATTCAGTCCCGTTATTGTATTTATGTGAGTGAATATCCGTATCCAATAATTTGCTATTGTTCTGCACTGCCATGCCATGTGGAGGAAGGTGGCCTTGGAGGCCCCACATCTCAAGCAGCTGTCATCCCAACTGAGGCCCATCCTGTGTAGCTGTGTGGGTGTACGGTAGAGGCGATGAATGTATTTAAAATGGATCAACCGAAGACGGTAATTTGGCATCAGTCGCTCCATTTGCCTACAACTAAATTCCCACTGTTTGTCTATGAGGCCCATTCCTAAATCTGCCTCCCACGCCTTACGAGAAGTCAGGACTCTAATTGGATATGCGTTCTGAATGCCTCTGTAGATGCGGGAAACTCATTTCTTGCCTGAAGCCACTGTTATTATGTTTTCCAACACCTGCAGCGTTGGCGGGGGCGCTGGGAATGTAGTGTTTCTTACATGATGCCCTTATCTTGTAATAGGTTAACATGTCCAGCGCTGAGGGTGGGGCAGGATCACACATTTGTTGCATTGTAAGGAAGCTGTCGGCAGGAAAGAGATCGTCTCCCTTACATATGTTGTGCTTGCACAGGTATTGATGTGTGGCAGTTTCCAGGAGAGCGGGGAGAAGTGGGTTGTTGGGGAGGGGCATAGATGGGGCATATAGCACAATCAGCTGAGCCCTCCTACGAAGGCCCTCCCACGCCCATCTTAGAGCTTGTACGGTGTCAATTTCCTCACGGGGACGTTTATATGTAGGGAATAAAGCTGTAGACAATGGGAGGGGTGCAACTTTGTCGATTTCTATGACAAAATGTGGCTGGAAGGGGGTGGGGTGCGTCCCGCTCAGCGCATATAGAGCAAAGTCCGGTGCTGCCATGCCTCCCTGTGATTGTGGGAGTGTGAGTACCTCCCAGGAAACCCTGGGTTGTATCCCCGCCCACACCAGCTCAATCATGAGTGATCTAAGTCTATTAAAAAACGGTACTGTGAGTGGTAAGGGAATATTTACGAAGAGGTAGAGGAGTTTAGGTAATATGATCATTTTGGACACCGCAACTCTGCCTGCTAGGGACAGGGGGAGCGTCTTCCATTGTTTAACCCTTTCCTCAATCCAGTCCACCACCCTGCCGTAGTTTTCGGTCCACAGTTCCTGCAGGTTATTGCTGAACCAAATGCCCAGACAGTGGACTGGGCCGGTTGCCCAGACCAGTGAATATTCAGGGACGAAAGTTCAGGTGCCTGATGTGAGCAGTCGAATCACCAACTTTCCCCAATTTATGTGTACCCCAATAGACCGCCGTAACTCACAATTTCCTGTGTCATGGGGATACGTTTTCTTCAGGGTTAACCCTGTATAAGGTTATATCATCCGCATACATCGACTCAGTGAGTGCCCTTGTTGTGAAGCCGATCCTCCTGTTTGCGTAGTGTTGCCGCAAGCGGGCTGCCAGCGGCTCCGTGGCATTCGCAAATAATATTGGCGATAGCGGACATCCTTGTCTAGTTCCGTGTGTGATTTCTATGGGCTCCAATATCAGCCCATTTACCTTGATTCGTGCAGTCGCCTTAGTGTACAAAAGTTGGATCTGCCGGATAAAGCGGAGGCTCATGCCTAGGCGACCAAGCAGTGGGAACAAGAATCCCCATTCTAGGGAGTCAAACGCCTTTGTGGCGTCGAGGAGGGCCGCTATCACAGGAACATGAGGGGCAAGATAGTGCAATATTCCAAAAAGGGTTCTCAGATTATGGGAAGTAGACCTACCTGGTACGAATCCTGCTTGGTCTGGTCTCACTATTAATGGCAATAAGGGTTGGAGTTGATTTGCCAGTAACTTGGCAACGATTTTGGCATCTAAATTTCATCAATGAAAGGGGTCTATATGAATCGCAATATTGAGGGTCTTTGTCTGGTTCTACTAGAGTAATAATAATGGCCTCGCGCATCGTAGCCGGGAGGATGCCGTTCTGTAGTGGCTCCTGGTATACTGCCAGGAGGCAGGGAGCAGCTCTGAGCATTCTTTATAGAATTTGGCCGTGAGGCCATCCACACGTGGCGCCTTTTCTGCCGGTAATGCCCTAATCACCTGTCGTATGTCTTCAGCCGTAAAGGGGAAATCAAGGTATTCCCGATGCAGTCTACCGAACCATAGCAGCTCTATAGTGTCAAAATATTCTGTAAGGACTGAATCCGAGGGGGTCATCTGTGAGGTGTACAGCTGGGCATAGAAATCGTGCATTGTTTCTAGAATGTCTGTCGGGGAGTGTACTAGTTCATCCGCTGGGCAGTGCAGGGCTGTGATGAATGTAGAGCTTTGAGGACAACGCAAAAGATTTGCGAGCGTTTTACCGGGCCTGTCGCCTTCCCCGTATCGCCTTGCGGTCACGTGTTTATGTACAAATTTAACCTCCCTGTCAGCGTCTTCTTCGTATTGTGTGAGTTTGCTGCGGATCTGGCTCATGAGTGTGGCAGTGGGTGTTTGGCAATACTGTGTTTCTAAGTTGTGTAGCTCAGTCTCTAGCCTACTCAGGCTGCCTCGAATATCCCTAAGTATGCCTGATTGCCCCACTATGCAATGTCCACGGATGACCACCTTGAAAGCCTCCCACAGCATCCCAACAGACTAGTCGACGGTGCCGTTGTAAAGAGCGAAATAATCCTTTATCTTTGTGCATAGATCCTCCCGGAATGCTGTATCTAGAAGCGCATGCGGTGGTAAACGCCACGTGAAGGGCTGTATTTAGGGTTTGGGCACCTCCAGTGTCAGTGTTACCGGCGAGTGATCCGATAGGGTGCGAGCGTGATGTTCTGTGTCCCTGACCCATGAGTGGAGGTCACGCGTGGTGAGCCAAAATCTAGCCATGACCAGGCTTTGTGGTGCTGTGTAATACACATACCTTCCCGTGTTCCGGGATGCAACACACGCCAGGAGTCAACTAAGCCATAATCGGCCAGTAACCCCTTCAAAATCGATGCGGCCTGTGGGTGGTGTGACTGTGATGCACCTTCCCTGTCCTGTTCAAGCGATAATACTGTGTTAAAGTCCCCCCCACATGATCGCCGCATCTCCAGGCGATTGCATTTGGTGCCATACGTGGTGGTAGAAGGTGGGGTCATCGATATTCGGGCCATATGTGTTTGCAATCAGTACTGTTCTGTGATATAGTGACCCCAGGAGCAATAGATACCTACCCTCTGGGTCACTGATTAGTTTGAACGTCTGCCATGGAATTCCCCTGCGGATCAGTATAGCCACCCCCCTGGAATAGTTGGAGTAGCATGAGGTGTGTACTTCACACCATCTGGTGGATTTTAGTCTGGTGCATTCGGTGTTTCTCAAGTGGGTCTCCTGCAACAGGTAGATGTCTACCATGTGTCTTGCCAAATAGGACTGTACCAGCCGTGTTTTTCTGTGGTCATTTAGACCTCTGATGTTCCAAGTAAGGCATGTCAACTTAGACATTCCAGTCTGTCTCTAAAGGGAGTACCACAACAGAGAATTCTAAAATTTGGGACAAGGGTGTCTGTTTATTCTCTATGTGTCCCTTTGTTCGTGAGAGGCTAGACTCCAAGTGTGAGAGTGTGCTCCAACAATGAAGACTATGTGGGAAAGGGCACGTTAACAAGTGTGACAGTTTAGGACATGATATGCACTGCAACAACCATACAACAATTAAAACAACAACCCCCCCCGTCTGCCCCCCTCCCACACCAACCCCCCAATCAGGTTGTGTATACCCTTTGCATCCTATAGTGAGCAGAAGCCCAAAGCATGTAGGGCTGACGGGAATCATCCTAAGGGGGCAAGGAGTCGCCGGCTTACTGCCCTGTCATGATGACAACAGGGTGGCCGGGTAGAATTATACACCACCCGGAGGGACATGTAAAACAGTTGGTGTGAAGAACAACCTGTTAAGCATCTCACAGTGTGCCCCAGCTGGCTGCCCTGGGAAGTGCCACAATAGGTAAATACATTAGTCATTGTCACTTAGCTGACTGTCCGGGGATGCCGCCGCCGCAGAATCTTTCAGCTGTGGTTTCCTTGCTGCCTGTTTTTTTAATTTCAGGGTGGCGCTGGCCTCCGTGAAGAACATAGGTTTACCCGCTGTCTGTACCTTCAATTTTGCCGGATAGAGCATGGCATATTTGGTGCCCGATTTTTGAAGTAGCTTTTTGGCGGGAATGAATTTGCGGCGGGCAGCTTGGACCGCCTGTGTAAAATCCGGATAGAAGGCAATGCTGTTTCCTTGGTGTTGAATCTCCCCTTTTTCTCGGGCAAGCCTGAGCACAGCGTCCCTGTAGCTCAGTAGACGTGCCAGTATATGTCTTAGCTGTGCCCCAGCAGGAGGCCTGGGTCCCAGCGTGCGGTGCGCTCTTTCCACTAGGAACATTTCAGACAGTCTGAAGCCAAACAGTTCTTTCAGTAATTGTTCTATGTATTGTTC
The DNA here is from genome assembly GCF_964204655.1 of Triturus cristatus. Taxonomy (NCBI): domain Eukaryota; kingdom Metazoa; phylum Chordata; class Amphibia; order Caudata; family Salamandridae; genus Triturus; species Triturus cristatus. The sequence goes on along the minus strand of NC_140593.1, from coordinate 254,130,806 downwards.
TATGTTGCCAATGTTCGTTGATTCTGGAATTCCCGTGATTCGTTTGTTATTCCTTCGTGAGCGCGCTTCTAGGTCTTCATTACGTGTTTTAATTACTTCCAGCACCTTGTCCATAGGGAGCAGTCGTTCTTTTGTCTCCACCTGATGATCATCGGAGTCAGAAACTCTAGTCTCCAGTGCATCAATGCGTGAATCATGCTTGTCCACCCTTTGGGAGACATGGTCCATGCACAGTGCTAGGGAGTCTAGTTTAGAGTCTATATTGTGTAGGCTGGTCTTGACCTCTCGCAACATCGTTTTGATGCCCTCCTCCTGGTCTGGTCGAGTTGCATCTCCGGAACCACCGGGATCGTCGTAGACCCCATTTCTTGGAGTCGTGTGGCGCGCTTCTCAAATGAGATCTTGGCCTGTTTGTTGCCGGGTTTACCCATTGTGGGGACGTAGGAAGTGCATGCGTATTAAGAGAGGGTTCTATGGCTGGTGTGCAAGCAGTATGGGGCGATTTGGATAGCCTAAGTCTGAATGTCTTAATTACTTTAAGGCTCTCCTTTCGAATGCCCATGCACAGTTCACAGGGACCCACTGTGCCCACCACGCTGAGCCGCAGCGCCACCACAGCATATTACACAGGGCACTGTAACTGGTTAGTAGGCCCGTTGTGTCAGCGATGCAATCTCAAGGCCTGTATTTGGTGCGCAAGCTATACGGGGCAGGGTGGAAGACCCCTGTGCAGATTACTTAGCTGAGGTGATGCCCTTGCCACTTTACGTTAGTACGGCCGCAGTCTGGTCTTCAGTCAAGTTGCTGCGTGTACGCCTGAGTGTGCTCGCTGTGGGAGGGCACTTTTGGTAGTGGGGCCGACCAAACTGTCCACAGTACAACTCCTGTATTGTCACGTATCCGTCGACTTGTGGTGCCCTGCTAGGAGCTAATGAAGTCCAGATTTGACAGTGACTCTCACTGCGGCTTTGTTGCAGGATTCCTCCCCCCAGGCTCATCTTGTGATGTGTCAAGCCGCACTACGTCTTTCCCGCTGATATACTGCCGCTGCTATTCACAGTTTGGGGCCCTATGCTTGTGCACTGGCAACTCGCTGTTAAGCCCCAGGTCGCCCGCGTCCATTCCTTGCTTCGACCGTATAGGGGATCACGGCGAGAGCCACGGATCGAGTGCCTCTCCCCCAGCATCCCCAATCAGTCCCGCAACTCCTCACCAATATGTACGGGGACTCCGTGCACTTCCGTTGATGTCCGTCTCCATCTGGGATGCAGCAAAACACTTCCCTGACGATCGCCGCACAACCCTACACCAACAGGCACGCTATCGCCCGAAGATTGCAGGCAGGTCTTACAGCACGATGGGCTTGGCGCACAGCAGCATGTCACGGCTGTGACGATCCTCCGGCAGCGACCCAGCAGATGCGCCCAGCCGCATCTGCCTTCCAGCCCGGGCCTCAGGACCACGAGGCTACGCCGCGCGGAGTGCTGCCACCTTCAGCATCATTACAGGTATCAATCTGCTCTGCTCCAGTTTGGTAGTTCAATCCCACTGATGGAACGCGTGGGTCGGTGGTAATTACACAGATAGTTGGCGGATTATGCACCCGGCAGGTAGAGCCACTTCAGCAAGCTGCCATCTTGCTGCACGGTTTGCCCACACCCCCCCCGTACCAACAATTTAGGACAGACATACAGCATCACCTGATGCAGAACCAGTTAGAGGTTGTTTTCTTTCTAGTGTCCTTTTTAGGCTGCTTCCTAGACACAGCCTTTGTTTTAACTGATGATATTTACAGCAGGGAGCATGGCAGCTAGGCACCAAGCAGGAACACCCACAACAGGAGCACAATGAAGAGTGAAATCCTTGCCCTGCATGCATCCTGAACCAGCAATTCAGGATACACAAAAGAGCAGGCCTACCCTAGAAACTTCCTCACCTTGAACAACTGAAGCTACAGCCCCACCCTCACCTGTATCATCCACCCAAAAGCAGTGCTCAAGAAACTTTATTCAGCAGCAGCTCACTAACAAAGTATGTGGAATTACCAAAGGTAGACCTGCCACTATCCCGCTCACTGCAGTGTCTGGAGCGCCACTTTCCATCCATAGAAATTAAGGCAATACAATTCCATTGTCTTCTGAGGCTATCCACTTCTGCCATCATGTGCCATCCTAAACTTGAGGCATCCCAATGGATGGGCTTTGCTTTTGTAATTAATTCAATAATACAAACTTTAAGGGTTCAAGAAGACATCCGCTCAAGCATTTGCAAAATTTCCTTTCAGTGTTTACATTATTTACCCAGATACTCTCCCTCTTTTCAATGATCACAAGGTTGCTGCTTCCTTAGAGCACTTCATACATCTCTATATTTCCCTATATATTCATCCCCAATATATGCATCCAGCCATTTACACATCCAACCCCTGAGCTGATCTGCTTCCCTTGCCGAAGCAGTAGCATAGTGATAGTTGAGCAGTGGATACACTGTTTATCTGAATCTATTACCTATCAAACATACTAGAATGCTCCACGGAATTCAGATAATGCTGCTTCTTTTTACAGTGTTGCATCCTATCTCAAAAATCCTCATCTACATTCCTAAAGCATTGCCAAAAAAAACGACCTTAACATATATCTTTTGATTGTAATCTTTTCTTTTTTCCATCAAATGCCACTCACATAGATCCCATCCCTATACACTTTCTGTCTCCAATCACAGTCTTCTCTGTCACTTGTGTCTTTGCCTTAATCTCTATTTTTGCATTTACTGCAATTTCAACAGACTCCTCTCTAAATAATAATACCCCTGCATTCTCGCAATCAAAACAACCATCTGCATGAACTCACATACCCGCTACTAATGATCACGTGCTTGCTATTCAAGTTTTGTTGCATTTAGCGCTATTTCTTAGAGCAAAATGCATCCACTCAAATATATAGCTAAACAGAGAATCAGTCATCTCAAATAATTTTCAAATGTAATGTTACAGAATTCTTAGGTACTTCTGAGAGATTACGCTACATGGAATTACGTGAGTTACGCCCACGCCTACAAATAACCATCAATAAACATTAGAGTAACTTCTAATCTTGGGTTCACAGAGCAGTGAATGGTTAAAAAGAACAGAAATGTAAAAACAGTCATTGCATAATTTAGGTGGACTAATGTTGCTCTCCGTACTGCCTCAGGTTCCATCTACCCTATGCCACCAACCCTCACTCAATTTGCTGTCTGTCCACATCGAGGAGCCATGACGGCTATTTGCTTTAAATCTGCTTTTGCACAACTTGCTCCTTGAACACCAAAAAACTTGCTAACAAGGAGCTAGAAGCCCACGGCTGCAAAGCTAACCACCAAACCTTATGCATTTCATTAGAAATCTAAACCAGAAACCATTGTTCCAGACACAATACCAATGTTCTATCAACCTGCTTGAAAACTCACTGCAAAGGCAATACACAAGGGGAAAGCAAAGAATGCCCCCAATACCACACCCATCATGCATAGCAGGTATAAAGATGCCATAAAAAAATCAACTGTCAATGGAAAGTGCCCCAAACAACCTGCTACTTCATCAATGAGCCATGTAGTTTCTATGTATATTGCCCAAACACGGTGCCCCTCAAAGGTCCCAGCAAATGCTGGATGAACACATACAATCTCATATTATACTTGATCATGTACACTTAGGCTGTGTTCTCTCCTGAAGGAGGAAGTAGGTCCATTAGTGTTGTTAGTGCCCGTTTGTGCATTTTGTGAAGCTGCAGGGTCATTAGGTTTTCCACAGAAAGATTCATAATTTGAAAAATAAAAGTATTGGCATATGGTTCGTGCACAGGCAGACATGTGATCTCTTACTGCTCTTGGGAGAGAATGGCTGGAAGAACTTGGTGTGACAAATTTTCATTGTTGCAGCTATCAATAGTATGTTATGTTACGTTAATTTGAATTTATAAAGCGCGTAATCACCGGCAGGTCTCTTAGCGCTGAGAGAGAGTAGCTGAAACCCCACATCGGCTATCTGTCAGTACAACGGGTCAAAGCTTATGTTGTTCCTGGGCATCTGTGAATAAGAGGGTCTTAAGTTTTTTCCTAAATGGGAGAAGGGTGGATTCCTTGTGTAGGCTTTCTGGTAGCTTGTTCCATATCTGGGGGTATCAGTACAGAGAAAGCTCACCTGCCTTTTGTGGTTTTGTTGAACCACGGACAGGACAGCAGGCCAGCCTCGGACGACCGGAGGGTGGGTCCTTGCACGAAGCTCCCCAGGAGCTCCTTGATGTATACTGGAGCTTGTCCATGAAGGGCTTTATGGGCGATACAAAGGCCCTTAAACCTGTCTCGCTGTTTGACGGGGAGCCAGTGCAGCATGGTTCATAGTTACTTGCAGCTTGCCTAACAGTTTCTCTGGTAGTCCAATGTACAGGGCATTGCCGTAGTCCAGACGAGACACAATCATTGCTGACACCACCATCCGCAGAGTAGAAAATGATAGCAGGGGTGCCAGTTTTCTCAGTTCTCTCATCAGGCCCACACAGGTCCCGACCACTGAGGACACTTGGTTCGATAGGGTAAGCTTGGCATCTATTTTGATGCCTAAGCTCTTTACGACTGGCACTGGTGTGGGTGTGGCGCCTAACTCTTGTGGCCAGATGAGGTCAGTCCAAGGGCTATTTCCCGTAGTAATGGCTAGGACCTTTGTTTTGTCAGGATTGACTTTCAACGAGTTGGCCATCATCCAGTTTACTGTGTACCTGAGAATACTTTGTACACGCAAATGGACTTGAGATGAGCTGCCAATTTGAAGGATTAATTGTGTGTCATCTGCGTAATTGAATACCTGACAGTCCATTCGGGGCAAAGCTCCCACCAGTGGCTGGAGATAGATGTTGAAGAGCGGTGGGGACAGCGCCGAGCCTTGTTGTACTCTGCAGGTCAGTGCACCTTTGTCGGACACGCGGTCTGCTAGTTGGATCCTTTGTGTCCTATCTGTCAGAACGGAGGTGATCCATTGATGTACCACCCCACAGATCGTGATTTACCATGTCGAACGCGGCTGTGAGGTCTAACAGAACGAAGGCACACGGCTTCCTACTTTCAGTCATAAGCCTGAGCTCATCCAACACCAATAGCATCACCAGCTCTGTGCTATGGTGGGCCCTAGAGCCTGCCTGCCATACCTGGAGTAACTTGTTTCTCGATGAATAGTGATAGGGTTTTAAGGACATGTTGTTCCATTACTTTGGCCAGGAAGGAGAGTTGAGATATTGGCCTATACTTCTTCAGGTTGGCAACATCTGCCCCTGCCTTTTTCAGCAGAGGGGTTACCCTGGCTTCCTTGAAGTTAATGGGGACCCTCCCAGTTGTCAGAGATAGATGAATCAGGGCACGAATCTCTCTTTGTATCACTGGAAGAGCCATTTTTAACACCCTTGGTGGACAGGGGTCGGCTGGCGATCCTGACTTGATTAGAGTCATAATATGGGACATAGAGTCTCAGTCTAGCATCGGAAAGGTGGAGAGTATCTCGCTGTGGTCGCGTGGCGGTGCTTCCACAAGCAGGGGGTTCTGACTGGTATGGGTGTTGTTTATGTCGATTACAATGTCCCTGACCTTGTGTAAGAAGAAGGTCTGGAACCTATTGCAATCTTCTGGGCTGGCAATTGTTTCCTGCTCCTGTTGTTGACTTAGTTCCTTCAATATTCTAAAAGTTTCTTTCTGCATGTTATCTGCCTCCCTGATCCTGGCCTCATAGTACTAGGCCTTTCTTGTAATAATGGCTTTTTTGTATAACTATTCTATAGTACAACTTTTGTGGCAGAATATTGGTTCCAGAGCACCACAGTATGGTTGTATTCTTCTAGGAAGCCCATTGTCCTGTGGATTGTAACCATGCTGAGGCTGTTTCCTCTGGAAGAGGTACAGAAGAGAATGGGAAAGTGAACATCCATACAGCAGAAACTGGTAAAGGCAATGTGTCCAGTGAGCAAATTCACCTGAAAAGGTGCTTGTATTTGGTAATTACCAAAGGTTGGCGGGGCATGCACCTTGAAGTACTAATTTGGGAATAAACTGAGGTAAATCAAGCATTGGCAAAGCCAATGGGTTTGAGATTAATCACTTCGTATCTGCAGGATAAGCACATTAAAGTCAGACAAAGAAACAAAAGGTGGGCTCTATTGAAAAAAAACTTTTGCCTTAAATGCATTCATGTTTTTATTTATTTCTCAAAGTCGAATGGCAAAAAAAACCTTCATTATAGTAGTAGTAAATCTTTATTATCTAATATCAGAGGTCATAAACAACGTTATTTTTAAGAATTTTGCCACAGCACAAGCAACATCTAAAACCTCCATGCTGGGGAGTAATAAGAGCGGCTCATTCTCATTACGGTGATAGATATTATCTGGCAATGGATTCTGTGAAAATACAAACAATCTAATTAAAGCTGCACATTAAAATTGGTTGACCATAATCCAAAGGTGCAATTATTATTCTCAATATCAAAGAGTGCAGAGAATTTCTCATGCTTTTGGATTCAAAGCAACCAAACATTTTAATAAAAGCAACCATAACTGGGGGTTCAGAAATGTGGATATATAACGATACATCCTTGGGTTACCTCAGGACTCCAACATACAACTTGCTAACGGTTTCATTGATGCATAGAGTAAGTCTGTAAGTCTAGATTCTGTCTCTTTCAACTTTCCCTTCAGTAGGTGAGCTGGGCACCATGACCTTAAATTTCCCAGCCTTCAGTGTCACAACAATTTTCATTAATCTAATCTTAACCTGCACCATCCATTTTAATCCACGAATCACTATTTCACCAGCACAAAGGACTCAAACCTTTTGAACCCCTGAAGCCCAAAGCTTATCCCAAAAGTGCAAAGTAGCTTTATAGGTCAATAAATTCTAAGCCTGAAGATCTCCTTCCAATCTTATTGCCTGACCCATTGTGTTTTTGGTAACCCAACAATTCTTTCAAGCATTTTCCCCCACACTTCTCCCAGTTTGTATCCGAAGTTAGTGTCACCAATTCTGCCTCATATAGACATAGTTAGGCATCATAGCATTATAAACAGATAATACTGGGGACAAGGATGATCCTCCATACATATTTTTAAATTTTACTAATCCTCCTAAAAGGGATATTGCCAAAGCCTCCACAGTTCCTTTATGGAAGGCCCAATCTAGTTTATTACTAAACATCATTTGCAAGTATTTTAAGATGTTGCCACCTCCACAATCTTATTCCCCAAAAACCACTTATACGCTTTCGTCTTTTTCCCAAATGTTATCATTTTTGTTTCTACCTTCCTTTCTTTGATATTGCAACAAAAGTAGGGCAGTACTGAATGCAACAGAGACTTTCTTATAGCCCACCTTTTGTTTTTGTATGAAATGTAACAAGAAAATATGTGTTATGTTATGTGAATGTGTAGACGTGGTGAGGGTATCCAGGTGCTGAATAGGGCAGACCTGAGAGGGGAGGAGGAGATCATTCCAATTTCATCTGGAAGAGCCATGTCTTGAGATGCGTTCAGAAGTCCATGGGCGAAGGGGAGGTTCTGAGGTCTTTGGGAGGTTGTTCCAGGTCTTGGCTGTGAGGTATGAGAAGGATAGTCCTCTGCTTCTGGTCTTCTTGATGGGAGGGAAGTGTGCTCTTCACTGGGACACAGATCAAAGGTGTCTGGTAGGTTGGTAGGAGTGAAGGCGGTGTTTGAGTTAAGCTGTATCGGTGTTGTGGAGAGCTTTGCAGGCATGGGTGAGTAGCTTGAATGTACTTCTTACCTGGACTGGGAGCCAGTGAAGATTGTTGAGGTGTGGAGAGATGTGGTTATTTTGCGGGAGGTTCAAGATGAGTCTGGCAGAGGCATTCTGGGTGGTTTGGAGTCAGCATAGGACGTGGGTTGGGATTCCGATATAGAGGGTGTTTCCATAATCAAATGTACTTGTGATAAGAGCCTGGGTGACTGTTCATCTAGTGTTTTGTGGGATCCACTTGAAAATCTTGCATATCATTTGCAGGATGTGAAAGCATGATAAGTATATGAAGTTGATCTCTCTGCTAATAGAGAAGTTTGCATCCAGGATGATCCTGAGGTTCTTGGCCTGGTCTGCAGGGGTGGTTGGGGGGTCACGTTCTGAGGGAAAGCAAGAGGCATCCAAGGGAAGTGGTTGTTGCCAGAGACTAGGACTACGGTTTTGTCTGTGTTGAGCTGGAGGCAGTTATTTTTCATCCAACAGTGACGTTGCTCATGCAGTTGGCAACGTTTTCTTTGGTGGGGCTGATTGAGCCGGTAAAGGACAGGATGAGCTGTGTGTCTTCAACGTAAGATACTATGTTGATACCATGAGCTCTAATGATGTCCACAAGCGGCGTCATGTAGGCAATAAAATATATGCCTCCAGAGACACTTATGAGAATTCTTTGGAATCGAAGAGTTGTGCGGGGCACAAGATTGGTAGAGGAATAAAAAGTGTACAGGGGATGTAAAGATGTGAGAGAGGGAGAAGAAGTTGGCAGTTGTCGCAACATGGAGTACCAAGCAAAGTAGAGAGGGCTGTTATGGAGAAAAAAGAGGGTGGACATTGGGGGGGAATGGCACACTCTTTGGGAAGGAGGGGGCAGGAAGGATATATAAGAGGGTAGCAAGTAGGGGAATGGGAAGAGTCTGGTGGCAGAAGGGAAGGGTGGGGGGACAGATAGCACAAAAGCAAACAGTGTGAGAAACATAGAAGATGGCCATCAGGAGCAGACAGAGATGGCTGTAGTTCCAAAGTAGTCCTGCATGCAGTTCAAAGCGAGCACTGCATTGGGAGTAGACACATATACCCTAACAGCAGCAGAATCAGGGGAAAGAGAAATACGCCTCTTGGCTGAGTCCAGCTGTAATTCACAAAGTCTGAAGTCAATTGCTGAAAGAGGCTGGTCAAAAAAGTGAATTGGTGAAGAGGGGAACCCAAAGCCAATTGCAACTACAACGTAAGCAAAATATTTGTTTTGTTAACCCAGGTTTTAAAAAAAACACATAGAGGACGATGTTGCAAAGGCTACGTGGGCACTTGGAAGTGGGTACCAACAATCTGAAAATCGTTTTAGGAGCAATTATGGGAAGCTCTAGCAACATAATTTTTGTTCAGCATGTCATCAGGTTCTAAAGCATGCTCAGCACTTACTGCCCCTTAACTAATATGGATAGAGATAGCACGCCAGGGAATTCCACTGCATTGCTGCACCACCAATTAATATAACAGTTTTCAATTGCTATAAACGAGAAAGCCCTAATATTTCAAAAACTGCATTAATAAAATAATGAGCTGGGACTCTTGCCTAGAATATGTAGCTATTAATATGCTTAATTTGATCCAATAATTAAAGGCGATTTTTATGTAGCTAGTGAAAGCGACGGAGCTTTCACCTGTCACTAACTGCCCATAGCTAAGGTGTCCATTGTTATGCCATTGTAAAGGCTACAGGAAATGATGCAAGGCACACAACTGTATCGCGTTAAGTTAATGGTCAGTGCCATATAAGCCTAGCGTCGTTATCTCTCACGTTTAAAAGCAATAGTGATGTTGTATGTTACACCCAATTTATTCAAGAAAATTAAAGTTTCCCTGGTGGAAATTCCAGATGATCAGTTTCTACTATATCCATTTGTCATATATGGGTTTTTGGGCTTTAGGGATTTTGTGTTCAGCAGATTAGCAGAAAAACAATCCAAAAACTATATAAAATACAACAGAAAATACATATGTACCAAATTATGTGCTAGGCATGTCATGAATATTGCAAACCTGAATTGGGTAAATCTGTATTGTTTGACATTACATGCTTTTCTTATATTTTCAAGAGCACTTACGTGTTCGCATTGTGATTGTCGTTTTAGAAGCAAATTATACTTCCTATTCTTCCAACTGCCTGAAAATATGGGTTTAATTTTGTTTAGACTTTTTCATGTGTTATGTCACTAAGCAGTCATGACCGAGTGATTGATGGGGTACACAAACAGATTTTCGTTTGATTAGGTCTTCATTCTGACTTGAAAGTAAATATAGATTTGGCTGGTAAGGGGAGTTAAAGGCTGAATCGAGAATGCATGTAATGCTGTAAAACCGCACTACTGATGTTTATTTCTACACTCACTAGCAAACTCCTGGGGGTATATTCACAAGAACGTGTGCTAAATATCACCAAAAAATGGTAACGCAACTTTCCACATCGCAGCCCATCGCGGGATAATAACCCTGTGTTAACATGGAATTCACAGCACGGCGGTAGCATGCGATAGTCCACCGAAAACGCAGCCAATGTCCGCGACACAACCACCCCGATAGAAATAAAAACACAAACACAACACCAGAAAACTTGCGATGAGCCCTTCCGCGATGAGGAAAGCAGGGATAAGCGCCATCAGGACCGCGAAACACACGGCAGGCCGGAATAAACACAACAAAAGCCTGAAAAAGTAAGACAGACCAAACAGAAAACAACAGCTAACCACAATGGAGGCAACTCGAGCCAGCAGACAACCCCACCAAACCCATTGGCAACAAAACATTGTACATGGCAGGCCAACTTGGACAAGATGAATGCAGCCTGAGAGCGGAGGAGGACAATGGCAGAAAACCAGAACTACAGCAATGATGCGAAAGGCACAAATAAGCACAAACACTCCAACAACAAGAAGGCAGCAATGCACATCGGAGGTGGGAGTCCAGCGCCACACCAGGAGCTGGATGACATGGAGGAAATGGTCTCCATCACATCAGTCTGGCGATGGTGGCAGGACTCGGGGACCGGAAACAGCACCAAACCACAGACACAACAGCAACAGGGTGAGGAACCAACAGGGACTGGGGGATGGGGGAGATGGGCAAAATGGCACACATGCACAACTGAGCACAGCACAACTGCAGACAAACCATGCCCAAGAGTAACAACACCATCCAGGAGCACAAGTCACACAACCCGGCAATGTCACACCACTGAACAAGCTCAGAAGTGAAGACAACACCGCCTGAAAGGGAGAAGGATGAGCCAAATCAGAGCTGAAGGGACATCTCACACACAATGCAGCACACACACATAGGAAGCAGAGCACCCCAACATCGAACACAATGTGGTACAAACACCAACTTGTGCACAACCAAACACAGGACACAAGTGCACCCGCCTGTGGCCGGTAAACAGCCATACGCATCTGGCAAAGCACAAAACAGAGACATGATAATGCACAAGTAAAAACACACAGTCCTGATGGGGTAGCACCCATCTTCCTCTTACTCCTCTCCGTGCGACCACTGGTGTGGACTCTGCCATTCGTGATTCGCGACTAGGTGCTGGATGTGGGACCTACTGGTCCACAAGGTAGTCCTGGTCCCTCATTCACGTGTCGTCAGCTGGCGTTGAACAGGGTTAGTGGCACCACATGTCTCTGGCTTGAATTGAACAGGGTTAGTGGCACCACGTGTTGCCAGCTGGCCTTGAACAGGGTTAGTAGCACCGCATGTCGCCGGCTGGCATTGAACAGGGTTAGTAGCACCACATGACACCGGCTGGCGTTGAACAGGGTTAGTGGCACCACGTGTCGCAAGATGCCCATATACAACTAAGCCTCACTGATCGGGGGGGTCTGCTGCTGTGGCTGCTGCCCCACCTTTGGGGTGACTGCCATTCAGGACTCAGGACATAGTTTCACATGTGGGACCTACTGGGCCGAAGAGGACGCTGGTGTAGTATGTGAATGAGGAAGGAGTAAGGTGGGCCAGCGTCGGTGGGCCAGCGAGGGTCTGCAGAGGCTGCAGAGGTCATGCAACTGGTGCTTGGAGCTTGCACCGGCACGTTGTGGACCCTCCTTTACACACGCCGGTGTCAGAAGGGGATCAGTGTGCCCTGGCTGCGCAGGGGCGGGCCTGATGTGTTTGGGGTCCAGCAGGCGCACAAGATCGCAGGTAACTCAGCTCAGGAGGACGGCGTATGTGCTTTTTATTCACACCCCTAAGCTGGCCTGGCATAGGCCAGGCCATCCCACTCCGCTCACGCTTACGGGGGAACGTAACAGGCAACATTTCCACGTACTCCCCCACTGGCCGGGGTGACATGGTTGCGTCCACTGTCCACTACACTCCATGCACCAGAGGTATGGGTGTGTTCTGCATTCTGCGGTCTATCCAGCACATCTACGCCAATCTTGGCATTGGGTACTTTCCCAATCATAGTTCTCCTGCATCCTTCACACATGCCTGGTTGCCACCTCTCCCAACATTGGGCTAGTGTGTGGCTGAGTTGCCATGCCATTGATGGCTGATGTTCACCGCTTGCCCAGGTTACCATTGTGAGTTGTTCTGTCATGTCTGGTGGGTGGGCATGTTGTTTAGCATGTTGGTTTTGATTTTGTGATGTGTGCATTGCCAGAGTTGTGAGTTGCATGGTTGTGGAGTTGAGGTGAGTGGGGTGTTCATTTGGAACTTGCCAAGGGGCTGTGCATTTCCCTTGGTTCCATCCTGGGAACACTGGTTGCTGATGGACTGTCGGAGGATGGAGGAATCGTGCACACAGGCTGGGTATTTGGAGGCGAGATTGGTTGAGGTTCCACGGTGTTTGGTTGTTACCTGCACATTGATGTGAGACGTTTGCTTTCTGTTGCGGTGATTGTGTGCTGTGTCGGCAGGAGGCGCAGGTATGACTTGTGTGCTGTGGATTGCCCCCGACACGTGCGTGCATCCAGCTACGGCATATGGGCCTTGCTTGGTGTCCAGCGGATCCTGCGCATTGTGTTGGATGTATAGGGACTGGGGTAACAGGCTGATGGTGATGTCCAGGTCAGGTGTGAGGTACTTGGATGTGGCTGGCTGTGTGACTCCTCCAACTGTGGTGGGTGTTGGTTGGGGGGTACCAGGGACCAACAGGTGCAGTACAGCCAGCAACTTTGTGTGGGATGGGATGTTGGTTGTCTGTTGTGTTGGTGCTGTCGGTCTGTTGGGCGTTGTTGGTCAGGATGCATAGGATGGTTGTCCTTTTGAGCCTGTAGTGGGCAATTACATTGTCAGGTGTTGGGTCTGTGTGGCTGGTGCGTTTCCTGGGGGTCCGCTGTCTTTGTCTGCGCTGCCTCTGTGGTGGTCCAGGGGGTGTTGGGGTCCTGGGGTGGTGGCGGTGGGATTTGTGGCACTCCTGGGTGTCCAGGCCGCATGACTAGTGGCTCCATGGCATCTGTTGCCCTTCCAATGTGGCTGTGGGCTGACCTCCCTTTTGTGGTGCAGGCTGTGGTCCCACTTTGCACCAGGTCAGAGCAGGTGTTATTTTCCTGCTGCTAACGTGCCTTATTGACTGTTTTGTGTTCTTATCTTAGTTCTGGCTGGTCGTTGTGAATGTTGTGGAGTGGTGTTGTTGCAGCTTTGGGCACGGGAACGCCTACTCTTCATTAGCGATAGTTGCGGTGGTCTTCTGTGGTGATGTTTTTTGCAGCTGCTATCACGGGTAAACTGGTGCTGTGGGCTGTTAACACCAGCTTGTGAATGGGGCAATCGATTTATCGCAACTTTGGCTGCAATAAAGTGCCGTTAAATTGGCGATAGCTCCTTGTGAACATCTCTGCCTGGTGTACTGTGTGTGCAACATGACTCAAAATTGAGAAATCACTGTTGGAATAAGTATGCAACTATTGATCCCTGCATCTAGTCCCATTTTGCAATGGATTACTTGTTCCCATCCCAGAATTACAGATCTCCACTGTAAAGGTAATTTATAGTGCACGAATGCTGATTTTGGTTTCCATGCACCTCTCCTAGTCTTGTACGTGTCTTTATCAAACTTGCTATATTAGTAGTACAAACAAAAAAATGGAGGGACAAAGGTCCAGAAAGGTCCAGAACCAAACATGCTGCTGTGTCATCCCTATCACGTTTGATTTTGTCCCTAGGTTCCTATGTATTTTCAGATCTCCCCAACCTGCAACCTGAAGGTGGTAGTCCCTTTTAATCCTCTATGCAGAAGCCCTTTCTGATGGCAATTGATTCATAGTTTTTGAAATGCACAGCTCCACTTACAGTAGTTGCCTACTAGGTTCCCTGTTTCAACTGAATCCGGGTGCTTGGAGCCAATGAGGTCCACTTCATAAGTATTTTTTGCAGTAAATCTAATGTTTCAGAACTTTACATGCAGCAGTACTGCTTTAATCTTTGCGTACCTCGAAAGGAGTATGTAGTAAGGGCAAAATTTGCAAAGTACGTGTCATTAGTGTTAGTTGTCATTGTCTGTGGACACTTGTTATTTCTATTGATGGTGTGTGGGAGATGGAAGATAGATGCCACAGAAAGAGATGAGTTCCAGCCCATCTTGCTCTTCCACTCTTGCTTTTTGTTTTCCAAGACTCTCTGGAGGGAATATATAAGGCTTTTCACTAAATCAAAGCCCTTGATGTTGTATCTGGACTTCTGCATATCAGCAAAGTTTCCTCAATTGCATTCTGTGGAGAGAACCTTCCCACCTCCTCTTGAAGAAGGAAAACCTGCTGCCCCAGCCTGGGTTGGTTTAGAACTTTTGTGAATGCCCTGACTTTGATTGGCAGTGAGCATCTGGTTAACTGCCTGACCTTGTGCAGCCGCCCTTGACTGGCAATGGGCTTCTGCTCAGCTGCATGCAAGCTGACGCTGCCCTGCACAGGACTTTGTTCCATTTGACCTGCACCTGCATGAACACTGCTGCTTCTGTTTATTCCACATTTCAAAGTTCATTGCTGCCTACTCCCTCTCTGCTGGGAAGAGGCCTGAAGGCCCCTTTGATGCTATGCAAGCCTACTTTGCAGTACATGTTTATTTTTGCAGGAGGATTTGTGAACTTTTCATTTACAAATGTACTGATTGTCTTAAGCCAATAATCCTAACCATCTATAGTAAGCGAATATGACTTGACTCTTTCAGTGTTTCTATAACTGCATTGTTGTGGTATTGTTCTTTTCATTGTAGGATTATATTATATAGTGTGCATAGCCAGATACCTGGTTTTACTGTTATATCGTTTGGGACCATTGTTTAATCGTGCATTGTGTATATTGTTTTGTGTTTCGCACCTTTTAGGTGTTATTTAAACTCAACACTGTCTGGACATTGACATAATTGAGATCTACTGTACCTAGACTCATCAAACCCCTGGTCCTTTTCCCACAGCCTGGCATTTACAGCTCATCCATAACTACTTGGAGAGTTTAAGAGGTACACTGAGGCCAATGTTTCACTGTGGCACTGGTCACTATGGACTCCACATTATTTAAGCATTTAGAGTGGTTCTGGTCCCTGCATTTTAAGAAATATCCTGCAACATAACTTGATAGAATTAAATAAAGATATACATTTTTTTAACTATAATTCATAGGAAACAAATAGATGCCCAAAAGCACACATGATACCAGCTGTACCGAACAGTCTATTTATAAAAGTTCAAATTAATTTAGCAACATAAGTAATGAATAAGTTTGATATACATGACATATAGAATATATAGAATATACAGATATATTCTCATACCCTCTACCTTTCAGCTTTTTTGACTTCTAGATCTATAGCTCTGGAAAGTGAAATAAATTTGGGATGAAAGGCTTTTAACATAATGATGCAATGAGGACATGAAATACTATTTAGTGGGTGTTTTCGGTTATGGCTGAATTTTTTACCTGAGATTATATTTATAAATAAAGGGTGGAAAAAAAGAAGAAGAATTCTTGTTCTATTAATTGAAGAAAGACAACATCTTTACCGGTTTTTAAAATGCCTTAATTGAGGGCCTCAGACATACATGCATGAAAATATTGCCTCTATGAAGAAGCCATATATTTGTTAATGAATGTCATTCAAGTATTTAACCCTGTTGCTACCCTTTCGAAATATATATGCGTTGTGAAAGAGTGTTCACAGAATGCCCATATGATATATATATATGTCAATATGGCAAAGGGCCCACCCATTCCTGGCAGACATTTTTATGTTTTTTGTTCATTTGATGGAAGACAAACTCCTCCTTGACCTATGGTTGAGATAAAGGAGTTTTCCAGTGTACCAGCAAACTCCAAAATGAGGAAGCCTGCTGCTTGCTAGCAGCCACCTCATTTATATGCAGGTGACATCACTACTGAAGTCATACTCATAATGGATGGCCTGGAACGGATTTACTTTTTCCTCTTAGGTCAATCCAGGGATCCGCTATGGCGGGATTAACGGCAGCCATTACATTTCCAAGCCCTTATTTAGCTATGCCCACCAACTCGAGACACTTTTTCTTTTAGGGGAAAAGAGAGGTGGTAGAGAGGGTAAGTAAAGAAGTCCATCTCCTTTACAGCCAACCCCCCTTACCAACAGAAGAAACAAACTAAGAGGTGGAGATTGGCAAGAATTGTTCCTAGTCCCTCCGCTCCCAAACCCAGGCCTCCTTTCTATTCCCATATTTCTCTGTTCAAGAGAAACAATTGGAGAGGAAGGAGAAGTTTGTCTGTGCTCCAGCAAGGAGACAGATGCTGTTTTGATTTTTTCATATCCTAAGAAAAAATCCAAAGAGCACCTAGCTCCTTGCTGGATCTCTGACAAACTCGTCTGCACCCAAGCTATGAGCCTGCCTGCAGTTTGGATTTTTTGTAGCCTCGGAAAACATCCAAGTAGCTCCTGATTTCTTGCTGGGGCACAGAGACGCAGGCCCATGCCCCAGCTTGGTTCTGTTTGGACTTTTTCTTTGCATAAGAAAAATCCAAACAGCATCTGACTCCTCACTGGGGCACAGAAACATGCATCTGAGCTCAGGTTCTAGCGCACTTAAGGAAAACTACTCACCCACACATTTCTAAACACTATACACCTAAGTTGTCCTGGATTGGGTGGCTTGCAAGGATGTCTGATAGCAGAGTAGTGGTTACACCTTGATCAACAAGAGCTACAAAATAATTGCTCAAGTTAGAGTAATTCCCAAACTCCAAAATTCCAATCACCAGAACTTGAAGACTGTCAAGGCGGTATTAGAATACGGCTACTGTTTGAAGGTCTGAGTACTAATAGAGTGATGGATCGCTTTATTGTAATTGTGCTTTGGTTTATCTAGTATTGTTTTGAGGTTGAATGGATGAATAGATGAATTAAGGTATTATTGTTGATTGGTTTTAGTTGTGAATTGTGATTTAGTTTGACATTATTTGTTGAAGAGGGGAAGTTGAGGAGTTTCAGGCTCACTGTAGTCAAAATATCCAGGGAAATATTAAAATAAATAAATAGAAGACTTGTTTTGAGGAAATATGAATTTTGTGATCAGTTATGTCCCCTATCGTAGACCCCAACGGCTCCATGTGCATGCCATAAGTACATGTATGTTCCCTCCAGTTCCAGTTTTGAAGACGCAAATACATGTGCGTCCACCGTCAACATGTCCTCTTTCAGATCCGCCATGAATGGGTCAGATATTCCATTCCTAAGTATGAAAGGCCACCGACTTTATGTGGTTCACTTTCCACATTTTACAGATTCAGGCGAGTAGGCCCTGAATTCTGCCATCAAGCCTTTTCCTGCCTTCTGCCTCTGAAAGCTCCAGTCCGAGCCTGCATCTGTATCCATGAACTTTGTCCTACTCCCTGCGCGGCTAACGGTGCCTGATCCAGCCTGTTGCCTGCCAAAAACTGTATTTCACCTTCAAGATTATCTGCTCCGCTCCTCATCCGATGCATTCCTGTCTAGTAGTTTAGGTAAACATTCTTCCAGCTACCGTGCTAAGGGCCAGGCCTCGCTGTCCTCATGCAAGTAATTCATAGCCCCTGTTACCATGGAAGATTCCTGCCCCCTCGCATCTCATGTAGACACTTAGATGCTTGTACACGCACTAACAGTCAGTATAGAATAGATTTCATCCTAGAGACCTTTCCTTGTGGATAATACAGTTCTTTAAACATAAGATATTAGATATGATTTTGGATTAGGTTGACATGACCCCCCAGACTTCTGTCTCCACATGTAGAGCTAAATGTCAAGTCCCCTTCACCCTCTAGTTGCACGTCAATCACACGTCATGCGGCTGCGCGCGCATCTCTGCCAAATATTTCTGCTGACATTGCAGGATTCTCTTATGGATCCACCCACTTGTGACATCATGTTTAATGACGTATTTAGTTACGCCTATGTTAACGCCTTTTTTTCATTACGTATGTATATCATATCTGTATTATCAGCTGTTACGCCTCTTGCATCTGTCTTAATGTAATGCTTTCCATATAAATACCATTACTTGTCAATAATGTATTGCCTTCCTTCCTGAACCCTCATGGTGATGGAATGTGAAGCCTGCAGTTCGAACTGTATTTCCTTTGTAGAGGAATAAAGCCTTTTAGAACCTCTAATACCACGGATTCTGCCTCTTATATTTACTGAGTTATTCTTACTAGACTTTACCGCATAAAAAATAGTACCGGTAATGAAATATTTACCACATAAATTGGCGCCCGGATAGGGACACTTTCTCATCTCACGCGCCGGAGGTGCGTTGCAGGCCCGGTCTCCTGCCACAGCTGAACGGACAAAAACGCGTACCTGCAGGATTTCCTGTATCTCCCTCCGGCCAAGCGGGGGTGACTGAGGCTGCGATCAACACCCAGACGAGGCGGTGAGAAGTGCGAAGTATCCCGACCAGAGCCTAGCTGAGAGAGCAAGATCCGAGGTATACAGAGGCCCACCAGGTTCCGAAGTTCCGAGTCCAGTCGAGTCGAGTCCAGTCCGGTCCAGTTTCAGTTCAGTTCCGAGGCCTTCCGTTCCGAGCTACCCGGTGAGTACCATTGCCGGGGAGGCATTTAACGTGCACATAGTCTGTGCCGGTCAAGACGGGTTTGGGTACACAAATCCGGTCTGCACTGTTTCAGCAGTGTATCTGTACTGTTTAGCAGTATATCTAGTATGTCTTGCATATAAATAAGTATTATCTAGTGTCAGTATTATGTCAGTAACTAGTTTTCTATTAGTTATCATTGTTCATTAAACTATTAAGTGTTAAATGTTTTAATACGTTCTATACATTGTGGTGTGAATGACTGTTCATTATTGTGTTTATTGTATTAAGTGTGTTCAAGATTAAGTAACCAGATCTAAAAAAAAAAAAAAAAAAAAAAAAAATGCCGCTCTTTTCGAAATTAAGACAGATCAAAACTAGAAAAGGGGTACTCGAAGAAGCTGTTCCCATTCCACCTAGGGACACTCCAGGATACTTTATGTATCATAAGCATGGCCTAGATGCCGTATTATTTCTTGATTTATGGGTGGACTACACCAAGGATTTGCCAGAAAGTCAGAGATGGCCCGCAGCGGGGACCTGGGATGCAGATTGCATCATGAGAGTAGAAGAAGAATTATGGAAAAAGAAAGCCAGACAGTCACAGAAAGATGCCATTGAATTATGGCGTAAAGAATCATATAGACGTACAGAAAAAGCGCTCAGACAGGAAGAGAAAGGTAGGGAGAATTCAAATAAAACCCGAGAAAATCTATTAATTGAGGAAGGTACCCGAGTAAAATCAGAACAAGTAGATAGACAAAGAAACACTCTTATGAATGGTATGTATCCTCTTCTGGCCGAAGGGTTACCTAAGGCTACCCCGGAAATACCAAAAGACTTAACTCCTCCATTGCTCCCGATAAAAGCACATCCCAAAACACATCCTAAAACAGCAAAGGACGTTTTCCTTTCCTCCTATTTAGATGACGTAGCTCCCGAGTATGCTAATACCATACCACACACACCGCTTGCTGATGGTGTTCAACATCAAGAGCATCCGTCTGTATCCCCGCAACAACAAACTCCTACACAAGTTCCAACAGGTCCGTCCGTTTCTACTGTTTTTCCCGCATCTACAATTTCTATCTTACGTCCAACGAATCCTTTCTTGCCCAGCACCTCAGATGGTGCTACAGGAGGTACGACAGACATGTTTGCCACACCGCCGCGAAATAAACAGACCCTTAGAGATTTAGCACTCCAACGTACACCCCAACTAGCGACATCCGACATGTTTAAAGAACATCTTGTGGATTGTAGATACGATCCAGTGCCAGGTAAACAGGACAGATTGCTAATATCATCACTACGTATACGACGAGCTACATTGTATTTAATGACGATACCAGGAATGGTTGAACACCTAGACAATATATATCACTTTGTCCAAACAGTGCGAGGTCCAGAAAGTATTAACGAAGCTATGGAATACCAGAAAGTGGATGTCCAAAGACAACTACTACGTTTTTTCATAAACTGCGTGATTAGGAACCAAGACAGGCCTGGGGCAGATCATGATACCATGCAAAAACTTGCCAAATGGGGTCAGAACATATCAGACGAGAAACATGATAAACAGGCGTGTATAATCGCCATGTATCGAAAGATCCGCAAGGAAGTAGAACGAATACATAAAGAAAGACGAGAAGCAGACAGAATTGAATCAGAGGAAGAGGAGGAGCAAGAATCAGAACAATTAGAAACGATAGCTTACGTAGGTAGAGGAAGACCCCATAATAATACTAGAGGCTTTAATGATCCGATACGTCCGATACGTCCAGAATGTAATAGACATTTTCAAACCCCTATGTTAAATACAAGATCCCCTGAACACCTATTCCAAGCCGCTGATAAATTACTCCGAGATCGAAGGGGGTACCACATGCTCGATTCCATGGACGAACAAGAATTAGCTAGGTCAGCAGTACAATGGGCTGACAGTCCCAGTAAATACAGTGATGATGCACTAGCACACACGTTTCTGAATCTTGCCCCAGACGAACAGCGTTTAGCTAGTATATACATGATTCAACACCTCCTTATATTATATAAAAGCCAACACTCCGATCCAGGACCCTTACCTGACATATTGACAGAACTACTCACGAATAAATGGAGAGGGTCAGGTACTGATTTAATTAAAGAAATTCTAGAATTTCGAAACCAGTATATAACTTTCGTGTGCCCAGAACACGTTCCGGTTCCCATTATGGGAAGAAAAATGTATCACATAGATAGACAGAATCCGTTACGCGAAGTACACCCAATCAGAGGTGAAGGTAATAACTTTACACGCGTGTTTGTGTACACGCCTATAACTAAAATTGAATTATTAGAAATGAAGAAAGTAGTACCCAGCCATGACAAGGATCCAGCAGGTTTCCACCGTGAGATAAAAGACATGTTACTCATGGGAGAGTATACCTACCCCGACATTATGAAAATATTGAAAGTGTTAATGCCTGCCGGTATTTACGAGAAACTCAAAGAAAAGGAATGGGAGGTGGGAGACCAAAAAATAGATTGGACAGCATTAGAAAATGAAGAAAAGGCCCGAGCTGCAGGAGCAGGGCTTGGGGAAAAGACTACAGCACTACCAGGATTACTAGTGCAGGTACTGCCACGTTTATTAACTACGAAAAAGGAAGACTGGGGTGCAATCTCAGCCTGTAAACAAAAGCAAGATGAAGACACTAGTGATTTCTATTCCCGATTTGAAAAATGTTTTGGTATTAATAGTGGCATAAAAGCAAGTAGCGAGTCATATCCGCATCTGTTTGTGACAAAATTAGTTGAAAATTCTCTGCCGCAAGTTAAGAATAGAGTATTGAAATTTGAGAGTACCTGGCAAGGTAACACCCCGTCACAGATGTTACAGATGTTACAATATCACCACAATAGAATTAGAGAAGAACAAGAACACGAACAAAGACGTATGAAAGATACAAACATGAAAATGCTTGTTGCTCAGTCAGTTCCAGCTGATGGTCATCAAAAGGGTGATTCCGCAGGTCCAACGAAAGGGACATGCAACTATTGTAAACAACAAGGTCATTATATACACGATTGTCCAGTCCTGAAACATAATATTGCCACAGGTAGAACCCAGGAAAGACCACGTCCACCTAGACAGGATCAGAATCAACAACAAATCCCTCAGCATGCACAACCTAGGTCAGCTCCGCAACAACTAGCTCCGCAACAGGCAGCTCCACAACAGACGGTAGCACCACCTCAAGTGCAGCCTATTGCTGCCACACAAGCAACAACACAACAGATGTATCAGTATGCACAAGCAGATTATCCCGATTATCAGCGATACACATGAAATAGCCTAGAGAGGGAAGTTGGCTTACCCCTTATTGAGGTTCCTGTAGATCAAGAGGGACCTTATGTACATAGTGAACTATTAGGGGAAGACAGAAAGTTTTTACTTGATACAGGGGCAAGCAGAACAACTATACGACGCAGTGAAGTTCCAGGGGCACCCCTCTCAGGCTCACAGAATATTTCCCTTGGATTCTCAGGAAAACCTATAATTAATGAAGTAACGCAACCCCTTCCACTTACGGTTGGTCCATTGACACATACTACAGATCTATTACTTACTAAATCATGTCCAGAAAACTTGTTAGGTATAAAAACATTGAAAGCTCTAGGAGCTATAATATGTTGTTCTCCGGAAGGAGTACGACTATTTCTACGTGACTTTAAAGGTCACTATGTGTCCAGAGACATGGACCACCGGCTGCAGAGTTTACCTACACATTTATGGGCACAAGGCCCAACTGATGTTGGTTGCATGAACATTACACCATATCGAGTCACACTGAAAACAGGAGTAGTACTACCACGAATGCGACAATACAAGTTACCACCAGATGCTGTTGTGGCTTTGCTGCAAATCATTGACGAGCTCATTGCACAAGGAGTGGTTGTAGAAACCGACTCCAATGTATGTAATTCCCCGATAATTCCGATTCTTAAAAGAACGGATCCAAAAGCACCACCAGTTTATCGATTAGTTATTGATCTGCGCGAATTAAATAAATGTATTGTACCACAATACCCTGTGGTCCCAGATATCTCTGCATTACTAACAGCTATTGACTCAGAAGCAACGTTCTTCACTGTAATTGATCTCAAGAATGCTTTCTTTAGCGTCCCAATAGATCCGGAAAGTCAATATCTGTTCGGATTCAGTTTAAATGGACGAAGTTTTAAATTCACACGCGCACCTCAAGGATTTACAGAAAGCCCCAGCATCTATAGCCAAGCACTGAAACGAGAACTTGACAGTATCCACATGCCAGTCAACACTGCCTTACTTCAATATGTCGATGATCTGCTGATCACCGCCCGAAGCGAACCTGAATGTGAAACAGCGTCACTGACGGTCTTAAAATTTCTGGCCGACAAGGGGCACAAGGTGTCCCCTTCTAAGCTGCAATTCTGTGTCCAGCGAGTTGTTTACCTTGGGCACTCGCTGTCCAAGGAGGGAAGACAGCTTACACCTGATCGCATCCAGTTAATCGCTAACATGCCACCACTCAAGACACAAAAGGAGGTGCGGGCTTTTATAGGTCTCACTTCATACTGTAGGCAGTGGATCCCTCAATATGCATTTCTAGCAAAACCACTCATCCAGTTGACAACACAGGAGGCAGCCACATCGACTGTCCTCCCTTGGACTCAAGAACATACACATGCCTTTGAAAGCTTAAAGAAAGCTTTATGCCAAGCACCTGTTTTAGCAACACCATGTTACAGTAAACAGTTTACACTCTTTGTTACAGAACGCGATGGTACTGCCTTGTCAGTACTCACTCAGGAACAAGCAGGATCACACAAACCATGTGCTTATTTCTCTAGTACATTAGATCCAGTAGCTCAGGCTCTTCCTGCGTGCCTGAAATCAGTGGCAGCAACAGCTTTAGCAATCAGACAAAGCGATGCCATAGTGTTAGGACATCAATTGACAGTACAAGTACCACACGCAGTAGAGGTTCTCTTGAACCGCACACAAACACAACACTTGACTATAGCGAGACTCACCGGTTACGAATTGACATTGTTTCAGCCACACATAGAAATCAGACGTTGTAATACGTTAAATCCTGCCACACTTTTGCCAGTAAATGGAACAGATCCATTAGCACATGATTGTATTGAAGTCATTACTATCACGACGAAACCCAGACAAGACTTGACAGATATCCCTTTATCAGATCCAGACTTGACATTGTATGTAGATGGTTCATGTATGAGAACAAGTACAGGAGAGTTAGTGGCCGCTTACGCAGTCACAACAGACACTGAAGTCATTGAAACAAATTGTATTAACACTTTGTCAGCTCAAGCAGCAGAGCTCATCGCTCTGACACAAGCCTGTACTCAAGCCAAAGATAAGAAAGTCAACATATACACAGATTCACGTTATGCATTCGGAGTCGTCCATGACTTTGGCGTACTGTGGCGAGAGAGAGGTTATTTAACTTCTCACGGTGCCCACATCCAACACGGACCCCTCATTCAAGCCCTATTAGACGCGATTCATCTACCTACTGCAATATCGATTATGAAATGCAAAGCCCATACAAAAGTTACTGATATCATTTCTCAGGGTAATGACCTAGCTGACAGAACAGCTAAACAGACTGCTCAGAACCAGACTCATACAACTGACGCGACAAAGACAATAGTTCCGACACCAACACATTGCATGACAGTTAAGGATCCCGCCCTTGATGTAATTGACATACAGACACATGCTACACCAGAAGAAATAAAGAAATGGACTGAATTAGGAGGGATCCAAACGGATCAAGGATGGATGACGAAGGAAAAATCTATATGGTTTCTTCCCGACTCCATGGTTCAAGTCATCATTAACACAATACATAGTCCAGCGCACCTAGGAGAAAAAGCTATGCTAGACAGTATTCAACACATTTGGTTCAACAAACCCTTGCGAGCAGCAGCCAAACAGAAAGTACGTACCTGTATGATATGTTGTCAGTTCAATCCAGGTAAAAGAATCCCCGTAGAGCAGGGTGGATTTCAACCTCCCGATCATGCTTTTGAAGTCCTCCAGATGGATTATATCCAGATGGAACGATGTCGAGGATTCAAATATGTTCTCGTAGTTGTCTGTGCTCTTTCCCGTTGGACAGAAGCCTACCCGGTTTCAGATTACACTGCCCCGACTACTGCCAAACAGTTAGTTCGAGAATTCTTCCCACGGTATGGTTTGCCACGTGTTGTCTACTCAGATAACGGCCAGCCATTCTCATCCGAACTAATGAAACACGTTTCACTTTTGTTAGGCTACCAATGGAAATTCCACTGTGTCCGACATCCTGAGGCAGCAGGTCTCGTGGAACGCCATAATCAAACTCTGAAAATTAGATTGTCCAAAATATGTAGAGAAAAAGGTGTCGATTGGATAGTAGCCTTACCAGTTGCACTCTTTTACATGAGAATGGTAGCACATTCTCGAACAGGGCTATCCCCGTACGAGGTGATCTTCGGTAGACCACCAAATATGTGGGGGACGCCTATACCTCGCAAAATCACTGATGTTGACTGTAATATGCTGACAGATTACCTGGCTTCCTTGATGTCTGCACTACAATCTTGTCGTTCACAGGTAGCTGCAGCTTTTCCTGATAACACTGAGGTGAAGCCCCATGACGTGGTTCCAGGTGACCTGGTTCTGGTACGGAATTTCGACCGGAAGACCCAACTGGAGCCTAGGTGGAAATCGCCTAAACTCGTTCTACTAACAACAAGGACAGCCGTGAAGATCGAGGGACGTAAAGGTTGGTTGCACTCGAGTCATATCAAGAAATTTTATGGACTACCGTCCAGTGTGAACACTCAGCCCTGCATTCCCTCACAGACAGACTCAAAGCTCCCCTTGGTTGAACAGACAAAAACGGAACTTTATAAACTGAAATTAAGGTCTAGCAAGTCAGACAATTTGATTGTTTAAGTCCTCTCCAAGGTGAATCGGTTGAATTTGTCTCTGACATGTATCCTCTAGACCGGAATAGAGAAAGAAATCGACAGATGCAGCTTAAAAAGCATGCGTATTGTAAATCACTTCGTAGTCATTGCACAGTAACATTATTAATTTTGTTTTTCCTAAGTTTTCTGATCATTATAACTAGTGTACTGCTTCATATGTATTACCCTATTTCTAAACGTGCTTATAATGTTACTGCTGAACATTCGTTTAGCGAATTACCTCCGCATGAGTTGTCTTATAGATTTGCGCTGCGCAACAACACATTCATTAGTATGTTACATCATTCCCATCAGACCAGCAATGCTACAAATTGTTGGATATGTGGCCGACTCCCTCCCTATCAGAACTATAAAGGAGTTTTGCCCCTCTTTCCATATCCGTTCACACACAATGGCTCCTGTGGAGCATGGTTTAGTTTGATTAATTCCCTAGATTCAAATTCAGTAGTTTATCAAGACAACTGGGTATGGGGAAACCTGAACCTAGTTTTGCTTAAAGTCTGCTACCCTAACAAGGAGGGACTTCCCAAAAGAACAGGAACTGATCTAGAAAATGAAGTATATGGATTAGGTAATTTTACACTTAACCTCATGATCCTGAACGTTGAATCTGAAGCTACACCAATCTTGCCCGCCATGTCAGTATTCCCAGTTAAAGGAGAATTATGTGTAAGAAAGAATGGTTCCATACACATGGGCCATAGTAAATGCACCACTGTAATAAAATTCAGTGATCAAGGCAAGTCTACATTTAGGGCTTCCCGTCATTCCTACTTCATATGTGGCCAGACCGCATATATACGTCTACCCCTAGATTGGGATGGTACCTGTTACATAGCATTCCTTTTGCCACCTGTTTTCCTAGCCCCTCCTGATTATCACAGAAATACCCATTTAGTACACAATAGACAGCAGAGAGATCTCCCAATTGTCGATTACACTGAAACGGCATGGGAGCAATACACAGATTTCAATAAAGGTTTCTTTCCCTATATAGGTACAGTCACTAATAGTAAGCTGATACGTAGATTAACTAGAACCCTTGAAGCAGTAGTGAACGAGACTACTTCCGCCTTAGGCAATTTAACAGAAGAGCAGTCTGCTATGCGGATTGTTGTGCTTCAAAATCGTCTTGTCCTTGATGTCATCCTGGCCGATAGGGGCGGAGCTTGTAGGGTCATCGGATCAAGTTGCTGCATTTTCATACCAGAAAATTCGCCGTCAGTATATAAAGCCATAACCCGCCTTCATAAGATTATAAGCCAGATACACCAGAGTCCAGGCACCTGGACTTGGTCCGGTTGGTTCTGGGGCGTGTTGTCAGCCTGGGGATGGAGGATCCTATCCTTCCTAGGTATTGGCTTCCTCATACTATTCAGTTGCTGCTTATGTCTACAATGTGGGCCAGCGATTTGCGGCCTGTGTGCCACATCATGTATCCCACATCCAAGTTTTCGTTCAAGATCCCGGAAGAAGAAGAAGAACAAATGATGCTATATGAACAGATCGATGGATTGATGAAGATCGATATCTCCTGAGGGTCCGTAGGGGACAAGGAGGGAATGAGGAAATATGAATTTTGTGATCAGTTATGTCCCCTATCGTAGACCCCAACGGCTCCATGTGCATGCCATAAGTACATGTATGTTCCCTCCAGTTCCAGTTTTGAAGACGCAAATACATGTGCGTCCACCGTCAACATGTCCTCTTTCAGATCCGCCATGAATGGGTCAGATATTCCATTCCTAAGTATGAAAGGCCACCGACTTTATGTGGTTCACTTTCCACATTTTACAGATTCAGGCGAGTAGGCCCTGAATTCTGCCATCAAGCCTTTTCCTGCCTTCTGCCTCTGAAAGCTCCAGTCCGAGCCTGCATCTGTATCCATGAACTTTGTCCTACTCCCTGCGCGGCTAACGGTGCCTGATCCAGCCTGTTGCCTGCCAAAAACTGTATTTCACCTTCAAGATTATCTGCTCCGCTCCTCATCCGATGCATTCCTGTCTAGTAGTTTAGGTAAACATTCTTCCAGCTACCGTGCTAAGGGCCAGGCCTCGCTGTCCTCATGCAAGTAATTCATAGCCCCTGTTACCATGGAAGATTCCTGCCCCCTCGCATCTCATGTAGACACTTAGACGCTTGTACACGCACTAACAGTCAGTATAGAATAGATTTCATCCTAGAGACCTTTCCTTGTGGATAATACAGTTCTTTAAACATAAGATATTAGATATGATTTTGGATTAGGTTGACATGACCCCCCAGACTTCTGTCTCCACATGTAGAGCTAAATGTCAAGTCCCCTTCACCCTCTAGTTGCACGTCAATCACACGTCATGCGGCTGCGCGTGCATCTCTGCCAAATATTTCTGCTGACATTGCAGGATTCTCTTATGGATCCACCCACTTGTGACATCATGTTTAATGACGTATTTAGTTACGCCTATGTTAACGCCTTTTTTTCATTACGTATGTATATCATATCTGTATTATCAGCTGTTACGCCTCTTGCATCTGTCTTAATGTAATGCTTTCCATATAAATACCATTACTTGTCAATAATGTATTGCCTTCCTTCCTGAACCCTCATGGTGATGGAATGTGAAGCCTGCAGTTCGAACTGTATTTCCTTTGTAGAGGAATAAAGCCTTTTAGAACCTCTAATACCACGGATTCTGCCTCTTATATTTACTGAGTTATTCTTACTAGACTTTACCGCATAAAAAATAGTACCGGTAATGAAATATTTAGAGTGAGAGGTACCATCACCTATATCATCAATATTAGGATAGAAATACTAAGCATTTTTGTGATTGTATTAATATTGATTGATGTTAGCAGAACCTGACTGTACACAGGGTGACGTTGCATTGATTAGGGTGTTTAACCCTGGTGAAGATTTCACTTGTGGTTGTTCAAAATACTCTTGTCATTGTAATGCTGTCATTTCATTTAGCAGAATAAACAAGAAGCTGGCACATGCATCAACAATGCCATTTGCGATTCCTTATTAGCGAAAAATAAGGATTCGCTAATAAAGAATAGCAAAAGGCTATGCATGTAGAAATCGCTTACAAAATAGCGATTTCTAAACATTCCTTAATTGCTACTTGCAAATTGCGAGTTGCAATTAAGGAATTACCTCCCCATTAATTCCTATGGGCCTAGAGGCCCATAGGACTGAATGGGAAGACTTTCTTAATTTGCCATTCTCAATTAGAGAATCGCAAATTGCTCATGCAATTTCAAGAATGCCAGGGTGTCAAAAGGACACCCTGTTGCACCCCTGAAATCTGCATATGAGTACATCTTGCACACACATATGCCCCAAGGGCATGTGTGTGTGTAAAATGGAACTTTGAAAAAAGCACTTAAGTGCATTTTTCAATGTTTTTGCAAATTACCATGAAGTTCAACTTCATGGTAATTTGCTCCCCCTATTAGCGAAATCGCTAATATATTTACTTTCATGCATTGCATTTAAGGAATCTCAATTTGAGATTCCTTAAATGCAATCGCAATTTAAGGAATCGCAATTTAGAGATTCCTTATTTTGCTATTTTTGCATTTGGGATGATGCATCCCAAATGCAAAAATACCGGGAGCAAAGGGTCAGATTCTGAGAATCTGCCCGTTTGCGACCGGTTTTTGTTTTGATGCACGTGGGCCAAGATGTTTTAGGGTGTTAATTGAAAGCTTTCTTTATTTTTGAAGTTGTGTGTGTGCAAGAGAAATTGTAAAGGAGGGTGAACTGCTGCAAAGAGTAAGTTCATGCGTCATATTGTTTTCTAGCAGAGATTGGTCGGTTGGTGTATTGTAAAGCTGTGATTGGTTGATGATGTTGTATGGTGCTGTGGTATGACAGGTCAGTTGTGTGAATACTGCATTGAGAATGGCTGAAAGTCTTCAAGAATTTAAACTAACAGGACTGGAGAAACGAAATCTGACGTTTATGGAATAGTATCAAAACATTGAATTGAATTTGCAGAAATTAAATGGGTTAAAGGCTTGAAGAATTTTTGGGGAGGTGATGTGACAATTCAGAAATGGGAAGGAGGAGAGGTACTACCTGAGGGTATACCTGCACATTTTATGTTAAATTTGGGATGAAATTCATGTTTTTGTATTCACCAATGGTGCATGATTACTAAGAAAGAGGGTCATTTGAGTTTTCCAATCTATGGTACTTTTGAATTGAGAATTATCAATAGGTTAAGGGAAATGTTATGTGAAATGAAGTCACCATCCAGATCCACAGAATTTAAAGCCTTCTGCATGGTGGAAAAGACAGCAAGAAATAAGGAAATAGGGAAATAACAGAACAAGACTAGAGGAGCAGAGCTTAATTATGCAAATGCTCAATGAGATGATGCACAACAGAGATGGAGTAAAGTTATAGTTGAGGGAACTAGATTATACTGAACCATTACTACTGAGAGACCTGAAAAGTTGAAACAGACATGGCACAAGGAATTTTAGGATGACAAAAAGCCTCAATCCAATAGTAATACGGTGGATGAAATATTGGATGCATTGTTAATTCAGTGTCCACCACCTTATGTGGTCCCCCTACAAATACTGATAATAATGTACCAACAAGTAATACAGTGGCTACTGCCTCGGTTGAACCAAGAGTAATAAAGATTGAGAGACCTTTACATACATTTCACATTGCCCCACCACCTGTTGACTCGAAACTGACAGTGATACCTAAAGGTGTTGCTGTTTCAATTGTGATTGATCCAGTACAATTACTACAAACTGTAGCTGTACAGACATTTCCAGACAAATTGTGACTGCCCCAATTAATATTGCCCCAACTAAAGTAGATCAAGGAGTTGTGGAAGTAGTAACTTCATCAGGGTTTATAGCAACATTTCAGAATTCACAGATTATTGCATGGAAACTGCCCCAGACAGTTCAAGTACTGAGAGATGGAGAAAAATTGTCTTTAATACACCAATAGCTCAGGGGGAAACCCATTTATTTGAAGATGGGATTTGCTAACCATGGTTTGAGGAAGAAGGAGGGATCAAAAAGACAGCACAGTACAACAAGTTAACCCAGAAAATGTCAAAGAGAGACCACTTAGTGTTTCAAAGTTGCAAAATGAACTTGAAGGAATTATGAGTTGATGTTTAGATCTTGAGCATTTGAACTAGTATCAGGAAAATAATTAATTTACCTGAGCAAGGAAATTACAATAAGTGCAGACACTACACGCGATAGACTGACTGAGTTGGCATGAAAGTATGCCATTAATGTTTTAAAATGTTTTCCTTTGCAGAAAAGTTTCAGGGTAAAGATAGATGATGAAGCAATTGAGATAATGTGTTCTTCAGGAATGCAATTACACATTACAGAATTAGTCAAATGCATTCGTAAATTGAGTGGTTTTGAAAAATTAGGAAGCAAGTGAGCAGGGAAACATGAGAAGAAAAAGAAACCACCAGAACTTGTTGAGGAAAATAATAGGCAGAATGAGGGAGAAGCTTCAGTTTATCCATTGAGAGAAAAAGCATGAGGAGTGTATGTTAATATACCAAGGAGCAATGATGACCTTGCAGCATTTCAAAGGTGTTGTGGATCGATTTGAAAATATTCTTTGACACTGCAATTTCAATTAATTTGTGGGTTGAATGTAAGGTTGTTGTACAACAGCCATGTGAGGAGCCAATGAGAGATGCTTGCCTTAATGCACCATCTTCTGTAGTTATGGAGAAAAACGAAACGTTGATTACTTTCCTGAAAAAAATTGTAACAGGAGTTTCAACAACACAGTGGGAGAGAAGGTCCTGATGCCAGTGACATTAGATTCTTTGTGTGTCTGTTTGTCATTTGATTAATGATCTCTAGTCAGATCAGAGCGCATATAGAGCATAAATGTGATTTGTTGGCGGAGAAAGTCATTAGATGGGATTTTGAGGTTTGTAGGGTACTGTAGTGATTAATAAGGAACGAAGAAAAAATATCTTAAGGAGAAATGTATGATGGCTCAGAGGAAGTTTGCTCGGAGAGTATTTCAGAATAAATTTTTCTGCAGGGAATGAAGGTGCTATGCAAGGTGCTGATCCACAAGCAGGAGTACAAGGCGCGCAAGGAGGATTTGGTGTTTTACAGGATAGAGGTAGAGGTATTTTGGTTGGTCCAAATTTAGGTATGGATGTCACAATGCTGAAGAAAATGACCCTTTGCCATTTTTGTAACGGATTTGAGCAGTGGAAGAGGGAGTATGAACTAAATCCTGATGCAGTAAATGGAAATGTGCAAATGTAGAGAGAATTGCAGACTCAAAATGTGCCAGTTCAGCAAATGCAAGTGCCAATGCAGGAACAGATCTCAATTTTGTAAGTTCCACAAGCCCAGATGGTCTGCATAATATGGAACGCCCTACATTTAATTTTAATCAGTTGCCCAAAGTAAAAACAAATTATTTTCAGACCAAAATAGGAATCAGTTTCAACAGTTTCCTTAATTTGATAATGGCATCTACAACATTTCTGACATCACCAGATCCATTATGAAAAAAGTGGAAGTTCCATACCTACCCCACTTTGGAAAGAAGATCCAAGTTGTAAGGTTTTTAAATAAACAGATTACAAATCCAGTTTCAGAGATGGCTGTAGTAAAAATAAGTTAATTGGAGGAAAGTCACCAATTTGTGGTTTGTGACTCAAGTCCTGAAAAGCTGCTAGGAAGTGATTTGTTGTGGAAGTTAAACTACACAATTTACAGTACATCGGAAGGTGTTGAATATCAGACTCCTGATGAGGATGTAGAGTTTAATATGGCCCAACAAGAGACAGCTGTAGGATTTCTCCAGTAATGGCAATTGAAGAATTACCCTCTGATTGGAAAGAAACAGTGAACTCATAATTATGGGATTTTACAGGGAAAGATATTGGATTAATAAAAAGTGCAGAACCAGTCCGAGTTACATTAAAACCTGATGCAGTGTTTCCAAGAACACCACGATACAATTTGGCACCAGAGATAGATGCAGGGACTACATCAGTAATTCACTAGATACAGAGCAAAGGATTTTTGATGTAATTCATTGGAAGTTCATGTAACTCTCCGATCATGGCTTTACAGAGACCCAATGAGAAGTGCAGAATAATTAAGAACCACAGAAAGGTTAGCAGCATAGTTGTTCCATGTTGTTCTGTGGTACCAAATCTAGCCACCATACTTTTTCAAATTCTATGTACTAAAGAATTGTTTACTATTATCAATCTATGCCAAGATTTTTTCTGAGTGCCATTACATGATGATATTCATCAGTACTGTCAAAAAGAATGTTAATATCTGGAACACATAATTGAAAAATGAGCTAGAAATGTGTCACCAATGAGAGTGGATCCAATTCTTCAGATGAATCCACCTCGAACTCAAAGAGAAGCCAGGATGTTATCGGGGATGGTTGGCTACTGCAGACAGTGGATCCCAAACTTTTCCCTAGTGGCTTAGCTTTACAGAGGCTGTCACACAAAGATGTGTCTGGTCCACTTCCATGGGACAACGATTGCTTGAAAGCTTTCCTAGAGATGAAAGAATGTATTTGTCGTGTCCTGGCACTAGAAATGCCAGAATACAGTAAAGATTTTACATTATTTTGAACGAAGATGCTCGAAAGCCTGGGAGTATTTTTAGACAACCCTTGACTCTATCCCCACCGAATTGCCCAACTGCTTTAAGTCAGAAGCTGCTGTTGGCATCAGTCTTGAAAGCAGTGAGAGCATAGTGATGGTATATCTTGTAACTGAAATGGTCCCTTACTCTGTGGAGCATCTATTGAATAATGTTGTGATAAACAAATTTCAAATTTTAAATGCTAGGGGCCCGATTCACAGAACTAACTTAAGACAAAATCCTAAACTTACTACCAGTTTGGTATTCACAGAAGGCACTTACTCATTTTGGTATTCACAGAAGGCACTTACTCATTTCGGTATTCACAGAAGTTAGGAGTCCTAACTTTAGGACTCCTAAATGCCTTCTGTGAATACCGAAAGTCTTAAAATTAGGATTTTTCTCAGTTTAGGAGTAGTAAAGTTAGGACTCCTAACTTTACTACTCCTAAACTGAGAAAAATCCTAACTTTACGACTTTAGGTATTCACACAAGGCATTTAGGAGTCCTAAAGTTCAGAGTCCTAACTTTACTACTACTAAATTGAGAAAAATCCTAATTGTAAGACTCTCGGTATTCACAGAAGGCATTTAGGAGTCCTAAAGTTAGGAGTCCTAACTTTACTACTACTAAACTGAGAAACATCCTTATTTTAAGACTTTCGGTATTCACAGAAGGCATTTAGGAGTCCTAAAGTTAGGACTCCTAACTTCTGTGAATACCAAAATGAGTAAGTGTCTTCTGTGAATACCAAAATGAGTAAGTGCCTTCTGTGAATACCAAAATGGTAGTAAGTTTAGGATTTTGTCTTAAGTTAGTTGTGTGAATCGAGCCCATTAAATCTACTGCCAGTAAATGAAAATGTTTGTTATTAAGTTGAACTTGATTGTCTAGGGGCCATGGATCTATGCACAATGTCAAAGCAAGACATTAAAAATGAACCCCTGAATGAGCTCGATTATGCAATTATTGTATATAGCTCATGGCTGAGAAACAAAGAGGGTACCCTGAGAGCAGCTTATGTTGTATGTACAGTAAATTAGGTCATTCAAGCTTCATGGCTTCAATGGGTTACCTCATCACAAGTTGCAGAATTGACTGCCCTTACCAGAGCATTCAGTCTAACTGCTGAAATGAAAGTGACTATTGCAATGGGAAATCGAGATGCTAATTCAGCTGCACAGTATAGTACGCTGCTAGCCTACACATTTAATGGAATTTTCAAATGTGATTCTGAGAAGGATCTTGTCTATTCAATGTTGAGGTCAATACCTAACACCTCAGAAAAGCTAAGAAGAAAGTGTTTCAGAGGAAGAACAAGAAGGTTGGATCAAAACAGGATATGAGTAAAATACAAATTACATCCAAATGTCTGCTGATGGGAGACCAGTGTTATTTCATAGTTTGTAGTTCCCAATGACACAATGCTTTCACAAATACACACACTTAGGGAGGGATTCCATGACATATCTCATTAGACAGAAGAAGAACAACCCAAAGATTAGGACACTTGCAGAAGAAGATTGTCATTGAGATGTGACATGTCAACGAACAAATACAGGGAAAAGGACACACATTACACTGAGTCACATAAAGAGGTCAGGAGGTCCTTTCAACAGACTGCAAATCGACTTCATCAAGATGCCTTTTTGCAACCAGCTGAGATACGTCCTAGTCAAAGTGTGTGTCTTCTCGAGATGGATGGAAGCATACCTAACCAGAAGAAATTACAGTTTTAGTGTAGCAAACTTGGTATCACAAGAATGGACCCTTATGTATAGATTGTCAGTTTCTCTGAAATCACATCAAAAGACCCATTCTGTCAATGTGGTCCTGGGGATGGTATGTGAAGCACTACAGATTGAACAAAGATTGCACTGTAGCTATTAACCTGAGGCTTCAAGCATAAGGTGGTGCTTAGTAAAAGTTTGTGCTTCAACATCACTGAAGTGACCTGATGCTTTACCTTTGGTACTGAAGAGTAGTTGAAATATTCCTGAGAGAAGTATTCCTGAGAAAAGTATTCTCGTTGCATGAGAATCTCATGGGAAGTGCTATGTGATTGCCTGCTGTACCTGCAACTGCAGTTGTGAATAGCACAGATGAGAAGATAATCAATTGCTGAAAAGGATTGGTTGATGTGGTACATTCAGTTTCTCACCAGGTTGTAGCTGCTACACAAGATCCACATTGTGAACAGTGCCCCATCCTCAATCCTCCTGCTCAATCTGGCTGACTGGGTTGTGATCAAACTGCATGTTCAGAAGATTTGTTTGGGACCAAAATGGAAAGGCCCCTTCTAGAATAATTTGGTCACGAATAGTGTGCTGGCGTGCCAAACTGGATGTATGCATTGCACACAAGAAGAGTAAGAAATCTGCATGAAGAAGAAGTGTTTTCAGAGCCATAAAAACCTATCACAAGTTGAACGAGAGTAAGAAGTAGTCACCCAAACATCATTACAGCTAGGAGAAGTGAGGGCTGAAGATTTTTAACCAGTCACATCAATACAAGTTCCTGTAATTTCGCAAAGTGGCATTGAAGTCTTTAATGATGAAGAAGAAACACCTGAAGTTGAAAAGACTGCTGAGACAGCATCAATACGAACTGAAGATTTCATGGGTGAAGGAAAAAGTACTGAAACGAGAAAATTCACCCGTCAATTTCTTATGGCCACTCCCCAAAACAGTGTTCAAACGAGACTGACAACAACTGAATCAGTTGATTGAACATCAAAAACTATCGCTGAAGAAACAGAATCAAGTGGTGAAAGTGACACAGAAGAAAATAAACAGACACCAAATTGATCAAAGAGAGCAAGATTTCCTTGTCGGAGGTTTTCAGCAACTGAGTGGTCATATTATGTGGACAAAGTACTGAACGTCACATTAGATGAATTTTGTGATGTGAGATCTAAACTGTATGCACCACCCTGATTAAAGTTTGAGAAAAAATTGAGAGAAACTGACACAAATAACTGAGAACAATCAAAAGCTGGAAAAAAACAATAACTGATCAATAAAAAAGAATTGTGCTGTTAGACCTTTATAATGTTAGTTACTTATTTTACAGAAGATCAACCTAGGCCCGCATTGCAGTAGAAGAATAAGGATAACATTTTATAAGAACACGGAATAGGGTTGGAATTGTCTAATTAGAAATCTGAACTGATGAAAGCTAACCTTCTAAGAATCTACTTACAAAACTCTGCACTGAACTTTTGAACTGGGCTGCATATGATCTGATTACAGACAAAACTTGTGTTGCCTTAGAAATAGATGTGAAATTATTATGTGCGCAATTTTGTAATAATAGTGATACTGAACATAATATTGTTAGTAAAGTTCTTTTTCACACCCAATTGAGAAATCAGATCTACTAATGAAATAACCACATTTACACACACCACAGATGAGGAGCAATATTCTAGGTTAGTGTAGGATTGATTCAATTTATGATGAGAGTGCTTTCTGAATGATTAAACGTGAAGTAAACATTGTGTGTTGGTTCAGATAACCATCAGATGGGACAGTTACTAACTCAGAAAATTTCCTATAAAAATGATTCAATACTAATGCTAGTCTGCCTTAGGCTTAAACATAAAAAAGTGCAGTTTTAAAATGACAGGCAGACAAATGGTGCAAAATGCACCAGACCTTAACTAGATTTTTCCTTAAATAAATAATGTTCTTTAAGAGATGCTGAAACATGCACTAATATATTTGATAGTTTGACCTTAATTTGACTGGCTTAGTTTTTGCCTTAACTGTAGAATGTTTTTTTAAATGACACTTACAATAATTAAACGTGTGCAGAAATAACGTGCAGTTTGTATTGACATAACATGACATTTAAAGGTAGAAAATGCAGTACTTGTTAATGTAAATCTTGAGTGCTTTAGACAGCCTTCTAAAATAATGGTTTGTAAAAATGCAAGGACGTTGATGCTTGAAAAAGCTGACCTCAGCTTAGCTTTCAGATAACATAGGAAAGGAATGTTTCCTTTCGTGAAATAATGGATGCTTCTTTCCTCAATTGAGAAAGCATAATTTGTAGCTGCTAGAACTTATCCTTCACACAGAAACCCATTCACAATTGACTAAGCTTTATTTTGCTTGCTGGAGAAAGAAGAGAATACACATATTTAAAACAATATGAAAAGATGCACTGCTCATGGTATGATCTTTTTTAACAGTTTCAATGAATTCCCTTCATAGTCATCCTTTTTCCTGCAACTAATGTAAAGTTTTTACACAGACCATTTGTTTATTTTAAATACATTTTTGCTTTATTTCAGTTTTAGGGATTTGAACTCATGGAAAATAAAGCCTCTGAGACATGTGCCATGTGCTGTAGATTTAATCAATTTAGGACTAGTAACCATCTTGGTAAAAATGGATATCTTCCCCCTGCACATTTTAGTGTTTGTATATCTCACAAGCATGCAGTAAAGCAAAGTCACATTTGTTTATTTCCATTGTTACTGTTAATGCTGTTCTTATTGAATCTTCCTCCAACTTGGCCACAAAACTGTAACTTTATCCAAGCTCCTTCTGTTAGCTATCATTCTGTACCATATTCATTCATAATAGTGTGGCTGTTCCTGAATCTTCTGTATTCCACCATCTCCAGATGGTCTTAGCATAGAGTAGAACCCAATGTTGAAACACAGGAAAGGGACAAACATCCCAAGATCCAAAGGAAGTAAGAATTAATTGTCTGTTTATTCTTAGAGACTACGGAGAAATTAGAGCCCATAATCATTTGGAGGTTCCTAATTATGCTTGACCTTTTTGGTTGGTTCCAGGTTTCACTGGACAAAAGGCTTCAAAGCTATATTATATACTGCATGTAAGGATATATCTTTTATCTCAGTTTTGATGTGTTGAACATAATCTTTCTTTTCACTTTGAACACGCAAAGGTCCATGATCTATGTCTCTTGATTTGGCTGTATTCAGCTCAGCTATAGCAAAAGAGAGGATACAATTTTATTATGTCTAGGGCTAATCTCAGGGAGACGTTGAAGAGAAGGTGAGTAAGAATGTGAGTGATGGTTGAACTTAGAGGGACAAGTGCTTTGATCTACAATAATGATGATTATTTGTTGTCTTTCTGGAAGATATGAACAATCCAGTCAAGCAAAAACAAAAATGCTGTTTTACAACTAAGGGGCATATTCTCAAGGATGTATCGCTGAGTTATCGGCACTTTAGCACAGCCAAAGTTGCGATAAATTTATCACACCATTCACAAGCTGGTGCTAACAGTCCATATCACCAGTTTACCTGCGATAGCAGCCGCAAAAAGCATCGGCACAGATGACCCCGGCAACTATCGCTAATGAGATGGAGACTAGGCGTTCCCGAGCAAAAAACCGCGACAACACCACTCCACAACATTCCCAACGACCAGCCACATCGGCGATAAGACCACAAAACAGGCGATAAGGCGCATTAGCAGCAGGAAACTAGCACCTGCTCTGACCTGGTGTAAAGTTGGACGAGAACCGGCACCAGCCAAGGGAGCCCAGCCCAGAGCCACACATGAAGAACAACAGATGCCCTGGAGCAACTGAACATGCAACCAGGAGCCCCAATAGGGCAACAACACCCACCGCCACCACACCCAGGCCCGCCACCCCTCCCCCCGGGGCCCTACCCCAGGCACCCCCCCGGACAAAGATATTGCACATCAACTCCACGAA
Organism: Triturus cristatus; assembly: GCF_964204655.1. Taxonomy (NCBI): domain Eukaryota; kingdom Metazoa; phylum Chordata; class Amphibia; order Caudata; family Salamandridae; genus Triturus; species Triturus cristatus. Next base: position 254,091,643 of record NC_140593.1, on the reverse strand, counting down.
ATCATGGACTACACAATTCGCCTGTAGTCGCACAATCACAACACCTAACATTAGGCCTGGGCGTTAGATTCCATTCAGCTCGCGGAATTTGGGTAATTTCACGTTGCGCGGAGAACACGGAATTGCCCAAAATTTTGCGTTACGCGGCTTCGCGGAATTTTTTGCTTGTTCGTGTTCTCAAAATGTGTGTTTGCGAGATATTTCCTCCCTTAGCACACAAACAGTGTTCGCAAACAGGAAAAAAGCATCGCGAACAAGCAATTCTGTGTGTTCGCGGAGATTTTTTACCGTTTTGCGGAGCTTTGCGTAGCGCGACTACACAAATTCCACCCACCCCTACCTAACATACATGTGTGGTCAGAAAAAGGAGAATCATACATTCATCTCAGAATATCCAAATAATCAGTTTATCATAGAATAAACCCACAACAACTATTCGGAAGAGTCATGTCGTGTCTTCTCAGGACATTCTGTAAGTCACAGCCTGCAAGACAAAAACCTAGATAAGAAGGTGTGTCATGCGCTAATCTAAGTATAGAGAGAGAGAGCGAAAGAGAGAGAGATAAAGAGAGAAAGAGAGGGGGAGAGAGAGAGAGAGAGGGAGAGATGGAGAGAGAAAGAGACGGAGAGAGGGAGAGAGGGAGTGAGTAAGAGAGAGAGAGAGAAAGAGGGAGAGGGAGGGAGAGGGTGGGAGAGAGAAAGAGGGAGAGAGAAAGAGGGAGAGACAGGGAGAGACAGGGAGAGTGGGAGAGAGGGAGAGAGAAAGAGAGTGGGAGAGAGAGAAGGAGAGAAAGGATGAGAGAGGGAGAGAGAATGAAAGAGGGAGAGGGAGGGAGAGAGAAATAGGGAGAAGGAGCGAGAAAGAGGGAGAGGGAGAGAGAGAGAGAGGGAGAGAATGAGAGAGTGGGAGAGAGAGAGAAAGAGGGAAAGAGAGAGTGCCGACACTGCAGACCCAGGCCTCACTGCTCACCTGCTGCCACCGGTGTGTCTCCAACAATGTGCCAGTACACACTGCAGTCCCCCAGGTCCCTCATCTGAAACAGTTGCCAGAGACATTAATGGCAGAATCCATACAGTAGCACACAAATCAAATCAAATCAAATCAGATGTTTGTTAAGCGCGACTACTCATCCGTAAGGGTCTCAAGGCGCTGGAGAGTGTTGGGGGGTTCGCAGGTTCCAGTCCGTCAAGGAGAGGGTCTGTCGAAGAGCCAGGTTTTGAGGATTCTTGCGAAGATGGGGAGCGATGTTATCTGTCTGAGGTGGAGTGGAAGGTCGTTCCAGGATCTGGCCGCGCAGAAGGAGAAGGAGCGGCCTCCCAATCTGGTCTTTCTGGTGCAGGGGACCACAGCGTAGGAGAGCTGGGCTGATCGTAGGGTCATTTGGGTGCGTGGAATTTGAGTCGGCTATTCAGGTATGCTGGTCCGGTGTCGTGGACGGCCTTGTGAGCGTGGGTTAGCATCTTGAAGGTGACTCTAGTTTCGATGGGGAGCCAGTGGAGTGTGCGCTGGTGCTGGGAGATGTGGCAGTATCTTGGCAGGTTGAGGACCAGTCTTGCGGCGGCGTCTTGGATGTTCTGTAGCTTGCAATCATTGTTTGCCTGCACCTGCGCACACAGGCTGATGGGCAATGTGAGGTGGCAGGGCCCTAGGCCCTCATGCATAAATGATACCCACACAGAGACACCCAGTTGGAGAGTGGAAATGACATCCAGCACGTGTGCTAGGACCTTTTTATTGGCAGGGTCACATGTCCTGTGATGCCAGTGCTGAATGGGTGTGAACCAGCCATGAGAGAGTGGCTGTGGCATGCTGACAACTAGACCTGTGAGCAGCAGATCCCTACAGGGAAGACCGGGGACATGTAACCTTGTTGACCCCCCCTGTGAGCATAAGCAGAGTGGGCTGGCCTGGCGTATGCCAGTCCAGCGTAAGGGTGTGAACAATGACCCCAGGGCTCTGGGCGTGCTTCCGTTCTGGGCTGGACAAGGAGGTAACTAATGTGCGTGTCTCCGTTCTAGTATTGGCGCCACCAGGAACGCAATCTGCAATGTGTCACCCTGTGACCCAAGTCCCACAACATGAGCAACATGGATGCGCGGGGGAATCATTGACCCTACATTCATCCATACCTCCACACTTGCAAGATCATAGACATGACACATCGGTGTGACAATAAATGTTTAATGCACATTCAATGGAGTGTTGTGGCTGGAGCAGTACAGGGCCATGCAAACCCCACCTTGCATCGTTTTGTTGGCCCATCAAGGGCCAGCCAGAGTCCTTCAGGAGATGACAAGTACTTTAGAAGAGGAGGAGTTCAGTCCACAGTCAGACAGCTGTGTCATTGGTGACCAAACATAATATGGCAGTCCATGTCGAGGTCCAAGGTGAGTGTCGCAGAGTGCATCGGGGGACAGTGGAAGGTGATGATGCAGAGGGCAAAACCAAGCAGAAACAGGCCATATGGCAAAGATGCATGCTACTGCATCCTTCTGACCATGGAGGTGAATTCATCCTCATCTTCATCCTCTGCTGGTGCATGTGCCTCACATGTGGGTGGTGGTGTTCTGTTTCCAGCACCGTGTGGCAGTGACACCTCAGGGGCTGGAGATGAAATGTCTGCCGCACTGTGTGGCTCTGACACATCAGGGGCCGGAGATGTGGATGGAGTGGTAGCAGCAGCATGCATCAGCGCCAGGCCTTGTGGCAGCAATGCCATGAGGATGGTCTTTAAGGCATTGAGGGACCCATCTACCTCTCACTGGTGCGCAGCCATGGCATCCGCTCTTTCTGCCCGCGTCCGCTACATGTCCTCCATAAGCCTCCGCATGAGTCCCAACTCCCGGGAGAGCTCGCTGGAGCCACTCTGACTGGACAGTCGTTCTTGTCTCAGAGTCAGGACCCTGGCGATGTCAGCCATGGTTCATTGGAGGGCATGGAGCGGACTGTCGCTGTCCGTTAGGGACTATGAGTGGTCCCTGATGGGACTCAGACACCCACGTATGGCATCTAGTTTGGCTGCCATGCAGTCGAACCCCACCTGAACCTGTTCAGCCAGCTTCTCCTGGCACCCCAACACATGGAGTTGGAAGGCCATATGTTCGTTGTGGGGGTCCTGGGAGGCAGCCGTGGTGGTGGGTGCTGCCTGCTGTGTCATCTGTACAGGGTTCTGCTTGTAGCAGCTGGGCTGCTCTGCTCCTGAAAGTGGGCTGCGGAGGCTCCCACAAGCTGTTGGAGGGCACAGAGTCGAAGGTGTCCTCTTCGTCATCAGAGAAGAGAGGTTGGGACTGCTCTGCAGGAGGTGTTGAATTTCCCTCTGCAATGTGAAGGGGAGATGCAGTTTAACATTGTGTTCACATGTATGTTGATGCATTGTACATGTTTACATTCAGACTGAATGACAGTGTACATTGTGACTGTATGTGGGGAGCTGCCTATATGATGCGGGATAGTGGACATTTTGGCATCACAAATGTGTGTTTGTACCTGTACATTGTCAACTCACATTTCCCTGCGATGCCATATGTGATTGGCCAGTTTCTGCACATAAGCGGCACCAGTTGTGTCCTCTGTTCTGTTGTGGGCGTGTTGTGTATTGTGCCATATTGTTGTCAATGTTGATGTGTTCTGCATGTGATGTGTGTGTGCCACATTTTGGGGGGTCACCCCTGCAGCTTTGATTTGGCTGCCCCTTATCCCTTACATGTGGTGTGCCTCTGACTTCTGTGCTTATACAGTGCTGAGCTGTTGCATATCTGGGTGCATTGGTCTCTTGGTGGGAGTTGGGGGTCTAGGGCATGGTTTGTCCACAGATGTGCTATGCCTACTTGTGCATGTGTGCCATTGTGCCCATCTCCCCCCGTCCCCCCAGTCCCTGGTCGTTATTTACCCTGTTGCTGTTGTGTCCGGTCATGTTGAGCAGTGTCCGGGCCCCAGCTCCTGCCACAGTCTCCCCACTGATGACTGTGGACACCATTTCCTCCATCTCGTCCAGCTCCTCCGATGGTGCTGGACTCCCACCTCCAGTCTGCATTGCTGCCTTCCGGTTGTTTGCGAGTTTCCGCTTGGTTTTGCACTTGACATCATTCCAGCGCCTCTTGACCTCTTCCATTGTCCTCTTCAGCACTCCGACTGCATTCACCTTGTCCACGATGGTCTGCCATATTCCATTTTTGGTTGCCAGTGACACAGTGGAGGTGACAAACAGTAGTTATCAGGATCCTGTTTTCCTGCAGACTGAACCTTTTCTTCCTACTCTTCTTGTCCTTGCCCATCTCTGACCCCGAAGTCACAGGCTGGTCCCCTGGGGGGCTTGTGTGGTTCTGGTTGTCCTCTGCACTTGCTCCGGCTAACTCCAATGGCCTTCGCTTTTGTTTGGCTTTTGTCAGTGCTTTTTTTCCCGACTTTTATGGTGCATTTTCCCGCATGACGCGTGGTAATTGCAAGCCTGTGGCTGGTTTTCGCTGATTTTTGTATCGCGATTGGCCTCATAGCAGCTTTTTGGGCGTTCACTCTGGACTGTTCCCATGGGGCTCAGGGTCAAGACTGATTTGCATATGGCTGGGTCCAAACTGTGGTGGCGTAGTGGGCAAAAGAACAATGGATTAACGCAGATCTTTTGACTGGGGGAGAATGTTTGCATTGTCAGTATTCCGTCCATCATGTGTTTGCTGTAACATTTTTCGCTCTAAGTGGGATGGATATGCCCAGACGTGGGTCCCTTGCTCACTGTGCCACTGGATTCAAGCTAGCCTGGCTGAAGAAGGGTGACATACCCTGAAACCGGTCCCAGGATGCTTGTTTCCGGTCCAGTGAGAACCTGGCCTGGCAGTTCAGTCTGGACTGTTCCCATGGGGCACAGGATCAAGACTGATTTGCATATGGCTGGGTCCAAATTGGGGTGGCGTAGTGGGCAAAAGAACGATGGGTTTAAACCAGATCTTTTGACTGGGGGAGAATTTTTGCATTGTCAGCATTCCGTCCATCATGTATTTGCTATAACACTTTTCACCCTAAGTAAAATGGGTATACCCAGACGTGGGTCCCTTGCTCACTGACCCACTGGATTCAAGCTAGCCTGGCTGAAGAAGGGTGACATACCCTGAAACCGGTCCCAGGATGCTTGTTTACGGTCCAGGGAGGACCTGGCCTAGGAGTTCGGTCTGGACTGTTCCCATGAGGCACAGGGTCAAGACTGATTAGCATGTGGCTGGGTCCAAACTGGGGTGGTGTTGTGGGCAAGAGAACGATGGATTTAACCCAGATCTTTTGACTGGGGGAGAATGTTTTCATTGTCAGCATTCCGTCCGTTATTTGTTTGCTGTAACACTTTTTGCCCTAAGTGGGATGCTTATGCCCAGGTGTGGGTCCCTTGCTCACTGTGCCACTGGATTCAAGGATTCAAGCTAGCCTGGCTGAAGAAGGGTGACATACCCTGAAACCGGTTCCAGGATGCTACTTTCAAGGTCCAAGGAGGACCTGGCCTGGCAGTTCACTCTGGACTGTTCCCATGGGGCTCAGGGTCAAGACTGATTTGCATATGCTGGGTCCAAACTGGGGTGGCGTAGTGGGCAAAAGAATGATTGATTTAACCCAGATCTTTTGACTGGGGGAGAATGTTTGCATTGTCAGTATTCCGTCCATCATTTGTTTGCTGTAACACATCCTTGAGGACCAGGCTCAGAAGATTGCTCCTTCAAAGTCTCCCTAAGGCCTCTACCAACAGGCACCTCTCCTGTAATGTTGTCTCTCAGCATGTTGGAATCCAGTCTCTAATTTTCCTTAAGAGCACAATGTCTCAAATAAGGATATCACGGAAACCAATTCTGCCAAGTATAGATCTAAAGAAAAGAATCTCAGCAATTTGCCAGCATGGCTGTATGTTAAAATGCTGAAGAGAGAAAATTGGCCTACAGATATTGCAACTCCAAAATATGGACAACCACTATATCATCAATATCAGAATATTTAGGGGTTTATAGATTTACTATTCTAAATTCACATCTTCTTACCTTGTTGATTTAGTGCAAGTGAATATTGTGGAGTTAATAAATGTACAGGTACATACTGAAAACATGATGTTTTGGTGTAAGCCGTCAAAGCAGTCCTCCTGTTTTAAATGAAAATGAAAATAAATAATTAAAAATATGTCCAAATGTATTCTGTATTCTGAGCTACCTCACTCAGATCAATAAAGAAAATCAGGGAAGGGGACCTCTTCTACTGCACCATTGATGTCCTGGGGTTTTAGATCCATTAGGGAATTCACCAAATTTATTTCTTGATTCATTGTTGAGGCACCAAAATATATTGCTTTTATGGTCTTTCGGCTTAGCCAAGGCAATGACTGAGACAGGTGGGCCTCATTAGAAATCCACCAGTGTGGCTGTCAGAATGTAACATTATTTAATAAACCTCTGGTTAGAGTCCAAATTTAAATACACAATTATACACGCGATATTTTAAAAACCCGGGACATGTATCGGGTCTAGAGATCATCAGTTCAACAAGTACTTACTTGCACCCACTGGGGTGAACCACTCAAGAACTCCATCAGAGATCATCAGTTCAACAAGTACTTACTTGTACCCACTGGGGTGAACCACTCAAGAACTTCATGTACCAGCTTCCCTTGGGGCGACCCGGAGGAGGGGCTAGCGGAGTGTGGTCCATTGTGATTGTTTCTAAAAATGGCTCCCTTGAGCTTTGAGCTGACGAGCTCCTGGACGGCGCACCTGCGTGCCTGTGCGGGCACTGAGGCCTTTGACGGTTGCTTGGCGGCCCTCTTTTCCACCCCTGACTATTTTCTCTACTGATGAGGGAAGTTATCCCGAAACCCGAGCCATGTCTCGGGCGATATTTTATAACCCGGGACATGTATCGGGTCTAGAGATCATCAGTTCAACAAGTACTTACTTGCACCCACTGGGGTGAACCACTCAAGAACTCCATCAGAGATCATCAGTTCAACAAGTACTTACTTGCACCCACTGGGGTGAACCACTCAAGAACTTCATGTACCAGCTTCCCTTGGGGCGACCCGGAGGAGGGGCTAGTGGAGTGCGGTCCATTGCGATTGTTTCTAAAAATGGCTCCCTCGAGCTTTGAGCTGACGAGCTCCTGGACGACGCACCTGCGTGCCTGTGCGGGCACTGAGGCCTTTGACGGTTGCTTGGCGGCCCTCTCTTCCACCCCTAACTATTTTCTCTACTGATGAGGGAAGTTATCCCGAAACCCGAGCCATGTCTCGGGCGATATTTTAAAACCCGGGACATGTATCGGGTCTAGAGATCATCAGTTCAACAAGTACTTACTTGCACCCACTGGGGTGAACCACTCAAGAACTCCATCAGAGATCATCAGTTCAACAAGTACTTACTTGCACCCACTGGGGTGAACCACTCAAGAACTTCATGTACCAGCTTCCCTTGGGGCGACCCGGAGGAGGGGCTAGCGGAGTGCGGTCCATTGCGATTGTTTCTAAAAATGGCTCCCTCGAGCTTTGAGCTGACGAGCTCCTGAACGACGCACCTGCGTGCCTGTGCGGGCACTGAGGCCTTTGACGGTTGCTTGGCGGCCCTCTCTTCCACCCCTAACTATTTTCTCTACTGATGAGGGAAGTTATCCCGAAACCCGAGCCATGTCTCGGGCGATATTTTAAAACCCGGGACATGTATCGGGTCTAGAGATCATCAGTTCAACAAGTACTTACTTGCACCCACTGGGGTGAACCACTCAAGAACTCCATCAGAGATCATCAGTTCAACAAGTACTTACTTGCACCCACTGGGGTGAACCACTCAAGAACTTCATGTACCAGCTTCCCTTGGGGCGACCCGGAGGAGGGGCTAGCGGAGTGCGGTCCATTGCGATTGTTTCTAAAAATGGCTACCTCAAGCTTTGAGCTGACGAGCTCCTGGACGACGCACCTGCATGCCTGTGCGGGCACTGAGGCCTTTGACGGTTGTTTGGCGGCCCTCTCTTCCACCCCTAACTATTTTCTCTACTGATGAGGGAAGTTATCCCGAAACCCGAGCCATGTCTCGGGCGATATTTTAAAACCCGGGACATGTATCGGGTCTAGAGATCATCAGTTCAACAAGTACTTACTTGCACCCACTGGGGTGAACCACTCAAGAACTCCATCAGAGATCATCAGTTCAACAAGTAATTACTTGCACCCACTGGGGTGAACCACTCAAGAACTTCATGTACCAGCTTCCCTTGGGGCGACCCGGAGGAGGGACTAGCGGAGTGCGGTCCATTGCGATTGTTTCTTTAAATACACAATGTCAAGAGGAAATTATCAATGCTTGCCATACAACCCCTTACTTATTGTACAGAGAAGACCCCAAATGCTGATTTACTAGTGGAAGTACTGCTTGAAAGGACTAAACAAAGCAACTGTCCGCTGCTTCCTTTTATCAAATAACAGGGCAAAATAATAATACTATTTAAGCAGTGACGCTGCTCTGCCTTTTAGATTATTAAAGATACTTTCATATAGGCCACAGATCTGTGATTTTGAAAAGGCAGCTAGCAGCAAAGAGTTTAACCTCTTGAGTGCCCATGACGAGCTGGACTCGTCATGGGCAGCGGTTGCGCTGTGCCCATGACGAGTCCAGCTCGTCATAAACCCCGCCCGCTAATGAAACGCCCGGCACAGGGCGGGGAAAGGGCGGGGCACTCAAGGGGTTAAAAGAATGGCCCCAGCGGTATCCACACTCCTGGTGCTATTCAGAACTGTATGCAGGGGCCAGGTGGGACACTCATTTAGATCCACACAGATCCTTCTTGAAACAGGTATTGAGTATCCAAACATTACCATTACCCTTTCAAATAGGAGAAGGCAAAGACAACCAACATCAGTGGGGTGTAGTGCATGACAACTACAGCTCCTTCTGATGACTACACATCCATTCGTTAGTCAACTGAAGGTCAGTGTTTCCCTCTGAAGACAATTGCAGTGATGATAACGGGGCAGACTAATCCCAGAATGCTAGAATAGCCTATAATACGATGACCAATCTAGGATTGGCAGGTATTATCCATGTGGCTCCTAGTATACTATAAAGCAGAGCAATATTAAGACAAGAGAGTCTACACCTAAGGTCATAAAGGAAGGAAGCTGCATTCTGAAATGATGAGGCTTGTTGCAAACCCACTATTGTCAATGAGAGGGCCACTCTAAAAAAGCCACAACATAAGAAATTGATGTAAGAATATATTTTATTAATGATTATTAGATGGGGGTTGCAATAAAAGAAAATGTATCAGTTCATCCAAACTTACCAGCACTTCAGCCTCTTTGTCGTTGCTCGAGACAATAGGGATTGGGAGGTCCACAACAGATGACACCGGACAATCATCTGAATCACTAGGTTTGATAGACAGAAAAAGGCAGTGATGCAAGCAGAGAAGACGTCACAAAGGTTGTTTAAAAAAATTGCATCACCCATAACAACGTGATAAAAGTGTTCCAGAAGGAAACATTTTAGAAATACATAATTTGTAGTTCAATTCCTAGTTACTATTATGTGGAAACAACAGGATTATAGAGTCAATTATGTTAGTTTATAGACCACTAAAACAATAAACCAGTTTGCAAATATGGTTTAATTGAATTATTTCTCAGAGTTAGACATCCGTGGTTATATACACTACATAGCATGGTTCAAAATGGTGAAAATAGCAATGGAGCTGATGGCACACTGACTGCTGTCCTACTGGTAAAATGCTGGATACAGTCGTTCGTAAATTAACAATGCATCAGGACAGGTGAGATAGAATAATGCCACCATTAAGATAAGTCACAACTTACCATTACCTGTAGATCTGCATGTTGCTGCAGAAATTATGTAGAGCCCACTAATCTTCTTCCCCATTGACAGTGCTTAATACTTCCAAGACTTTGGTCAATACTGAAGGTGAAGAGGTGGGAAAGGGGATAGGGATATGTGAGAAGGCATTCAAGAGACATTGTTGGGTTGTGTTCACACAACTCGTCCCAGGAAAAGGAGGCATTCATGTGTGTTCTATAGTTGCTCAGAAGTGGACGGTATTTTATACTAAATTAGCCTAATATAGTCTTTACTCTTACACCAATTTCAATTGCATGCAGTCTTTTATTTTACATGGATTTCACAAGAATGGAAAGAGACTACAAAACCTGAAGAAATACACAAGTGCCAATCTAGTAACAGGGTAGTATACACTCAACATATCAGTGACATAAGACATTTACCTTACTTCAGTCAATGGAATCATTTTCAGAGTGGTTGTGTCCCAACGTCATACATTCAATTGTTAAAGCTCCACAAGTTAAGGCACAGAACAGAAACAAAAGTAAATGACTCAGTGAAGTCCCAAGAGACTGTTTTTACAGCAAGGGGTAGGACAAGAATCCAACAGTGGTTTTACAATCCACACAAACAAATCTAATTCCCCTAGCAAATACCTAACCGGAGGCCTTAGAAGACTGTGAAAGATGTCGAAGACTACCAAGGATGCAAAGAAATTCTTTGACAAATTCAATGACTCAAGGAATCCTTTGAAGTGAAGCTGCAGAAGTTCCTAGCTGCACTACAAGCAGAAAACCCGGATTACGTTTTGAACATTTACTCAGCTGAAGAACTATTAGCACAGGTGTAGGGAAGAACCCAAGCACAGGAACACACAAGAAGAGCTGAGTCCACATAGAGACTTCTTCTCACCAACAGGGAGGGAAGCCAAATACCGACCTACACCCTGAGTGCTACTTTTATTTACTGTAGGATCCTCAAATTCTGCGGTAAATCCTCAAATTCAAGGTCCTTGAAGCCTAGGATCATCAAACCACGCAGTGAGTTCTCGAATCCCACTATGGTCTGCCACTCAGACTGGGGATCTTGGGACCCCTTTTGGGATGAATGCATGGGAACAATATTCATTCTGTTGGTGAGCCATGGTGTTGCTGTGGCCTCACTAGAGACTTCTTGTCCCATAAACGCCTGCTGTTTGTGAGCAGACATTGACACTTAGGCAAAGTTTGCTGGTATCATCTACATTTATTTCCTCTCAGCCACACTGTTACTGCCCCCCTGGTGATGGGGGCGTGTGAGAACCCTGGTTATCTTATCCTGATACATCCAGAAGTTCCAGTCTACTAGTCAGAGGTACACTTTATTCCTTGTTAGGTTTGTCCTGATGTGTTCCTGGTTGTTACTCTGTGGTTTTAAGTGAGTTGGTCCCACAAGGGCATTCATCAATAAAGTTTTCCCTCCTCTTTTCAGCCTGCGCCAATTATGGGGAAACGCCAGATATCCGCCTGTGTTCCTAAATCTCACACTAACACTCCTATGGATGCCTTTTTGCATTGTGCCATGGACAGTATTGACAAGGAGATTGAGCTGGCCGAACACCGTTTATCTCTTTCCTCTGCCATATCTTCGTCTCTGCGAACCAGTGGTTCCTGCTTGTCTGTTCCTCTAGACCCTGGTTCTGGGCTGGCAATCTTACCCTCGTTGAATTGATGATGGAATGGACACATTAGTTTCTCCTGTTTCCAAAGTTACCATATCACCAAGTTCTTGTACGTCTACCTTACCCTTGGATCTGGGCACTTTAGTGGCCCTGAATATGGGCTCTGGAGTAGTTGGAAGAGGAAGAGAACAGAGGCCATCAGCAAATCGAATTGCCCAAGGGTTAACACTAGCCAATGCCAAAGGGATAACACTAATCAGTCCCCTAGGGTAAACAATGCGCTTGCCAGGGATAAGGATAACATAGAAACCTTAATGTACTCTCTTTGTGTTAATTTAATTGCTGCCCTTGATGCTAAACTGGATTCGATCTGTGAGTGGTTGGCAGTGACCGAACTGGTGCTCACTAAGCGCAATCAGTTAATGCAAACCTTGGGAGCCCCTACATCTACCGCTGTTGCTACTCTCTCTCCCTTTGTGGCTATCTTATTGTCCATCCAACCAGTGGAGGGGGAACGGTTGGCTGAGCCGTCTAGTGCTCAGGGAAATATTGTATCCACAATTTCCCCTCCTTGTCCGTTTTCAATTTCTAATCCACAGGTTCGCCCTGGTAGACAAGTTCCAGTGTTTAAATCAACCTCATAAGCCATAGTGGGGGCAGGAGTGCCTAGTGGGGAGTGTGCACGGTCATATGGCACCTCGTATGGCCCACTCATAAGGGCCTAGAATATCACCTCCCCTAGATGTGAGATGTTGCCTGCTCAAACAAGCACTGTCACTCTTAATTTACCACCAACGTCACACCCTACGTTCTTGTGTTGGGTAAGGAGCCTCGTTTAAAGATGGTTGGGGGTGAGGCTCTGGGTTATTTGCTTCTTCCTGGTTTGCACATGGAACATTTGCACCAAGATTCAACTCTAAATGCTATCTCCAGTGAGTTCAATCTACTTTCTTCCTTGCATAAGCTTCTCCCATCTGCTAGGGATATTAACCACACCTTTACTGGGAGAGGGTGCAAGTTTTTATCGATTTCATCTTTGTCTCTGCACCTTGTTTCCCCTGTATTGCAGAGATTGGGATACCTTGGAGTCCTCTTGGCAATCATAATCCTGTGTGTGTGTCACTGTTTGGGTCCCCACTGGTACAAGAGCAACCTCTAGGTGTTAAAGGATTTACTAAGACTACAAGCAAGGGAAGGAGGCTTAGGTGGTCTCAGTAAGTAGTCACTTTCAGTTTTTATATGTCCTTGTACTCCTGTTGAAAAAGGAGCTTAGAATTTGTCTAGCAGACAGTAGTAGTCAGCGTGACACCTTAGTTGCTTTTGCAAAGATTTTATAGTCAGTGTCCAGCTTTCTGGAGGCTCCATTAACCTGAAAGATTGTGTGATGGTTTGATAAAGGATCTTTTCAGGTACTAAGAAATCTTAGGTTTGTCCTGAATGTTAAGCCAAGGGATTCTGCTCTGGTGAAGAATAGCCACAAACAGTATAAACTGGAATTTGGGGGCACAAGAACGACCTAAGGGATGCGACTTGGTTATGTTCCAACTTTAATTAAACAGTTGGACCTACTTAAGGCAAGCACCCTGAAATGTAGCTGCAAGTTCTGGGGCATAGTCAATCACTCATTCCTGGCACTTAATACCAATGCAAACACAAGGAGATGATGGACGGAGCGCTGAAACTTCCCAGACACTCACCCCCAGTCACAGATATGGGTTGAATCCATCATCATTCTTCAGCTCACTTTGCCACCTCAGTTCAGACCCAGCTATATGCAAATCAGTCTTGACCTTGTGCCTCATGGGAATAGTCCAGCCCGAACTGCCAAGCCAGGTCTTCCCTGAACCGAAAACAAGCATCCTGGGACCGGTTTCTGGGTAACACCCTTCATCAGCCAGGCTAGCTTGAATCCAGTGGGAAAGTGAGCAAGGGACCTCCGTCTGGGCATACCCTGCCAACTTAGGGCGAACAAAGCAAATGCAAGGAGATGATGGACGAAGCGCTGAAACTGGATACCAATGTATCCTTGGGCTCTCATATCCGAAAGGATTGCTGGGTATCTAATTTTGAGCAGTCTTATAATACTGCTTGTTACGGGGGAATGGTGGAAGGGACTTGTAAATTGACATTTGCCCTTGAGGAAGTTAAGAAGGGCATAACTAGTCTAACTAAGAACAAGGCTACAGGCACCAATGGTATCCCTCCTGACCTATATATTAATGATTTTGAGGTATGGGCTACCCTTGCAAACACTGCAGTAATTTAGGACCCCCTCAGCCATGGGGTTCTTCTATCATTTTCTCTGTTTTTAAAAAGTGGGACAGGGACAAACCCCATTGCTTTAGGCCCATTTCTCTGCTTGATTTGGTTGTGAAAGCAGTGGGGTGAATGCTCTTGGACAGACTAGCACAGTGAACCAAGGAAAATAACGCTATATCCGAAGTGCAGTATGGTTTCTGCTCAAGGAGGTCAATGGTGGACCAATGTTTGAATCTTTATATGGTTTTAAGCAAATATACCACTTCTTGCCCTGGTTCTATCCATTTGGTGTTTATGAATATTACCTCTGGGTATGACCAGAAAAATCCAAATAAACTTTGGCACATCTATGAGGGGTGACCGGGATATTGTCCTCTTTTTAAGAGATCTCCACCTGAATACTACAATGTTATTCTAAAGATCTTAAATGCACACACGGTTCTTGTATCAAAAGAGGAGTGTTTCAGTGCTGTATCCTGGCCCCTTTCCTATTTGATTTGTATCTTAACAAATTGGAGCAGGCCCTGATTGCTACTAAAGCAGATTGACCAAAAGTGGGGTCTCAATGCTTACCTGTTCTTTTATATGCAGATGAAACTGTCATAATGGCCAAAACTACTAGGGGTTTTTAGTTCCTGCTGAATTCCTTTGCCAACTTTATGGAGGAATTGGATTTATCAGTTAATGTAAAAAAATCCTTTGTGGTGGTGGTTAGCCCTCGTACTACAAAGACAAATAGGTTCCATTTAAGGACTTGTGTTCTTTCAAATACTAGAGTTTTCTCTTACCTGGGCTTGCAGTTTGATTCCTCTGTGAGTTGACGTCCCTTTGTTAGAAGGCAAAATAAGGAGTTTACATGGGCCAATGCTGCAGTTTTTAGTTTCACCTCCAGGTTAGGTAGAAGACTCATTAGGGCTTTATTGCAGATCTACAGCGCCAAATCTATCTCCAAGGTAGTTTATGAAAGTGACGTTTGGGGATATGTCAACCAGGCTGATCTGCAGATGGTTGAAAACACCTATCTGAGACATCTTTTGTGTGTTCTGCAAAGTGCCTCTACATTTTCTGTGCACGAAGAACTGAGTGTTGGTCATATAACCAATGTTATGGCATTTCACCCTCTTTCTCTTTGGCTAGCTATATGGGCAAGGCCTGAGATGAAACTAAACAAGGAGATTCTAAAGGATTGTTTGTCCCTTGACCGTTCACACCATATCCCTTGGCTTACGTACATCAAGGACACTCTTTAGAGCCTAGTTAGGGGAGAATTATTTAGTACTCTAAAAGGAATAGTTAAGGCCAATCACAAATGGGTGAAAGAACACTATTTGGCAGAGGTCCATTGTCAGAGAAGACCTCGCACTACAGAAGCTTTGAGTCCATATTCATAGTGGTGGAGTGTGGCTCAATGGTTAGAGTGGCAGACCCTGAAGCAGAGTTCTGGCCAGGGACCAGGGTTCGATTCCCGCCTCGGCGGGGCTCGGGCTTAATTTCCTCGGACCTGTCTATTCTCGCCTCGGTGCCAATTCTAATCACGGGCCCCACGCTGCAACTCTGGGCAATAGCTAGCATAGCCTCCACACCGGCCCCAACAGCGCTAAGGATGCCTGGCTTCACCCTGGGGGTGCCCAGGAGTGGACACTTCACAGGGAAAGCCAGGAGGGGTTCCACAGCGATATGAGTATCAGCGCCAGGAAACCGCAAAAGGCGACGCTGTCTGGTGACAGTGTGCTCTATAAGTACCTTTACATTTACATAGTATTTTGAAATCCATGCCGACCACAGAGCCTTACTTTCTAATTGTAAAAAGCATGTATGATAATTTTTGGGATGCAAGGTTCAGGTTGAACTTATTGCACTTTTGCTAGCTTATCCCTGGGGAAGGAATAGGTGCCAAACACTGGCCCCAAGCGGCTGCAACCATATGTCTCTGCAGGATATGCTTCATTTTACATTGTTTTGTAATATTTACATGGTCCCAAGGAAGGCTTATATTATCCAGGTCTTAAAATAGGCTAACTTTTCCCAGTCACGTCCTGCTCTCATGTATTTACAATGTATTAGGCCTGGCTTTTTCAGCGGGTTTACCACCAGAGATTTTGCTTTTTGACCTCCTGTCTTTGACCCTGTTTTTGTTGGTTTTAGGGCTCTGGGTACTTTACCACTGCTGATGAGTGCTGAAGTGCATATGTCCTTCCTGTAAATTGTGTTTATGGATTGGTGTTGTCATGATTGGCTTGTTTGACTTACTACTAAGTCCCTAGTACAGTGCACTGTGTGTGCTCCGGGCCTGTAAGTCAAATGCTGCTAGTGGGCCTGAAGCACTGATTGTGCCACCCACACAAGCAGCCTTTCAAAGGGGTCTCAGACCTGCCACTGCAATGTCTGCGTGCAGTCTCTACTGCCATGTCAACCTGGCAAGTGCACCCACTTTCCAGGCCCTAACCTTCCCTTTTCTTACATGCGAGTCACCCCTAAGGTAGGCCCAAGGTAGCCCTATGGGCAGGGTGCATTGTATGTGAAAGGTAGGACATGTACTGATGTGTGTGACATGTGGTGATAATGAAATACAGTGTATTTCATTTTTCACTATTGAAAGGCTATATGTCCCATAGGATAGAATAGGAGTTTATTTATTACATCTTGTAAGTATAACTTCTCATTGGGACAAGATGGGAAGGTGAAGTTTAGTATGCCTGAACTCAGAATATAAAGACGCATCTTTTAGTAAGGATGATTTTTACATTCTATGTTTGAAAATACCACTTTTAGAAAGTAGGTATTTTCTTGCTTAGCCATCTTGTTTGCCTCTGCTTTTTTGTGGATTGACTGTCTGGCTTTGGAGTGACAGGGACGGAGGGGTGTGTATTCACTGTAGACAGCCACTGGGGGGGTTGAGGTGTGTCCTGCCTTTCCTGGATGAGTCAGAGCTGGGCTGAATAGACCTGGGCTGCATTTAGAGTAAGGAGAGGAGATTTCCTTTTGCCTGAATAGGCCTGGTCTGCCTTACAAAATGATGTCTCCACCTCCTGCCGGAAAGCTGGATCAGAGAGGACAGAACTGGTTTTGACTGAGCACAGAGCCTCTCTCCCACAAGAGAACAAAGAGAAATGTTGTATAAATGTTGGGGCCCAGACCCCAAAACTTTTGAATACTTCTGGACTCAAGTTGAACCTCTGCCAAGGAGAACAGCTGTGAAGGCTGAAGGTGAAGTACTGCCCCTTTGCTGTGTTCTGTTTGGGGTTGGTCTGCAGTGGCTTTTTCTGCCAAGGAGAGGACAAATACTTTGCTGTGTGCTGTTTATCCTGCTTGAAGAAGATCTCCAAGGGCTTGAAGTAGAGCTTACCTCCTGTTCTGAAGTCTCAGGGACACAAAGACTTCACCACCAGCTGCCCTGAACTTTCTTGCTGGGAGTTCTGACCCACCAAGAGGTGCCTGTTACTATGTTGGGCCTCTGGAAGTTGCACCTGCTGTTGGGAGCTGGAACAGAGATGCAACTAAGAGAAGCGTGATGCATCCACACCCATTACCAACTCATCGCCGCCGCACGATAAGAATTTTTATGCATCGGTGCTGAAGAAACCGACACAGCACCAGCCAGCAGCTGGAGAAATTGCTGTACGCCGAATACCGTGCACCAATCTCCGAAGTTCGAGATCCCTGCACCAATTCTGACGTATGCCCTTCTGTATGGCTGCAAGAACTGACTCATCATGGATCCACTGCTACAGAGACCAATTCAGTGCCGTTGCCGCCGCTGCATCGAGAACCGACACATCCCCGTTCCCACGCATTGCCCCGGGGCACCAAGTCTACATCAATGCCAGGGCTGCAGTAAGAAACCGATGCATCACTTCCCTGCAAAGTAGGAAACCGATACATCACCTCCCCTTCAGTATGGAAATGATGCATAACCTCCCCTGCATGGCAGAAAGAATCTGACTTATCACCTCCTCTGGAGTAAGGAACATCACTTTCCCTCTACTTACTCCTACTTACTACTTACTCCTCTGGAGTAAGGAACGTCACTTTCCCTGGGCATTTTCCTACTTACTACTTACTCCTCTTGAATAAGGAACATCACTTTCCCTGGGCATAAGGAAGCTTCCCTGCAGCTGTTTTTGTTTGCGATTTTGACGCATCCATGGTACTTTGTGTTGAAAGTTTTGCATCTATCGTTTGCTATGGATAGAACTGTTTATTTCCCTCTAAAAGTCATATCTTGTTAACTGTTTGGTAGATTTTTGTCGTTTTGGTCTTGTTTAGTTAAAGATTACTTATTCTTCTAAACTTGAGTGGTGTACATTTGTAGTGTTTCCACTATATTACTGTATGTGTGCAAAAATGCTTTACACACTGCCTCTGAGATAAGCCTGTCTGCTCGTGCCAAGCTACCAAGTGGGTGAGCCAGGTTTATTTTAGAAGTGTATCCCCCTTACCCTGACTAGGTAGATGGGTCCCTACTTGGAAAAAGGTGCAAACAATTGCCAACTAGAGACCCCCATTTCTAACACAATGCTTCCAGGGGACATTCTTTTTAATGTAGTTAGTTTCTTGAAAGCTGCCATGAGACTGAGAAACAGCTGTGATTAGAAAACCAACATGTTTAATGGAGGTCGTAATTTTTATATTTTATGATTTTAGTATTGGGTTTTTTGATGATGTTTCTATCTTTTTTTTCAAGAACCAAATAAAGCTTATTTTGATTGATTGATTGATTGACTCTGCTGATGAAGGTGGTCACAATTGGACAACATACATGTGACAGCCACAATCCTAGGAGGTATGGATCCTGTCACCTGTGTAGATTACATCCTGAGTGACAATACTCTAAGAAAATGGGGAGGAACAGCCCAGAATGCCCCAGACCAGAAGTGGATGAGAATGGGGCAAGCACTTGCTGCAAGCCAAGACATGCACATGAACTAGGACATTTGAATTACCAGTCAATTCTGGCATGCCGTAAGAAAATAGTGATCCAAAGTCTCCTTAATTCCAATTTTCAAATGTGATTCATGGATATTTTACTTAACTTGTATATACATCTCAATTTCCATATTTATGCCAACACATGTTTTGTGATATTTCTTTCTTGCTGAGGGCAGAACACTCACTTTTACATCATTCAATGAAATTTCTGTTTTAAGTGCCATAGTGTGCTTTACATTTTGGGGTGCATGAAGGTAAGTAGGCAATTATCCTACTTTGTGATTTGTATTAAAGTTATGTACATCTGCCTCTGTAGAGGCAGTTCCTGGGACATGATTAGCCAATGCAGCAGCTTCTGGCCATGCTACAATTTTGAAAATTGATAGTTAGGATACTTTGGATTCTTGTGATGTGTCTGAATTGACTACTGGTGCACATTTTGAGACTGGAAAGCAAAATAGCAGCTTTCCTCACTCGTTTATGATCATTGAAACAGATCTGTAGTTAGTTACCAAATATTTTGAAAAATTATGAACTACTTAATTTTGAAACTCAATTAATCAGAAGTATAAAAATGAGCCAATCAAGACTAAAATCATAGGCAGCATTTATTTTATAATGCTCCTTACAATGACCTGGAAGGCCCCTGCAGAATCGCCCCACTGGTTGCTGGTATCTGGAGTCCTTCAGCAAGAACTTTCACGCTCTAGATCCCCGAGGTTCAGACCCTTCCTACAGGATGGAACCTACTGTTCTCTGGGTCCTCCTGAAAGGAGATGCTTTCTTCCCTTTGCTCCAATGCCAGATCATGGTAGAGTCAGAACCAAGCAAGGTGGTCCCAAGTGCAGCTCACTTGCAGATTCTTACTCTTGACTCTCAGTTCCCAAGGTGAAGACTGCAGTCTGAAGACTTGTAAAGCATGCATATGCAGAATCTTCAGCCATTGCCTTCAGCACACCAATATCCTTACTGCCGAAAATGCAACTCATTTTGTGAGCTGAAGTAATCATATGTATATAAACTGGTTGGGAAAAAACAAAATCTCTGGCAGGATTCACTTTACAGTGTACTTTACAATGACCTGAATCTCCCATAGAAAATCTGCCCAATGGTTTCTCAGAGCAGGCCAATTGTCTGGGGAACCTGCCCTTAGGTCCCGATAGTTCAAGTCCACCCTCCATGAGGGTCCTCACTACTTTTGACGTCCTAATGAAAGAAGATGTTCTATTACAGTTGCCACCATGTTGGAGCAAAGCAAAGCCAGGACCCAGCTGTATGGCTCCAGAGGCAGCATGTCTCCATGTTCTCACTCTTACTCTATATTCTCAAATGAAGACAGAACTGGTCTCAGGAAACCTGTAAAATATACATAACCGGACTCATCAGCCAATGCTTTGCAGCATAGCAGTCACATTACTGCAGACAATTTCACTCATCTAAACTGCCCTAGGCTTACCGAATTATCGTGCCCCTCCTGCCTGACAGGAAAGACAAAATTGGGGGCTAATTTACAAGCCCCTTGCGCTGCTGGTGCATCAATTTGTATGTGGGGTACTATGCTTACATTAACTGAATTCCTCCCATCCGCCGTCCTGCAAGATGGCTTTTTGAATTAAAAGTTTACTTCTGATAAGAACCATGATATGAAGGTCACACATTTAATTTATATCAAGGGAGACCATCCTTCTGATGTTTGCAGAGGGAGTACCACTAAACAGGATAGGAAAAACATCTGCTATTTACAACTCTGCAGCAGCAGAAGTGTGGTATGAAACATATTCCTCCATCCGCCATGAAATGTTTGACAGCAGCAGAGTACCATATTTCCTCTCTTAGTGCTTTTTCAGGTGTGTATTTGGAAATTAATCAATACACAGCATATTTATGTGTAGAGATCAGCAGTCACCACAAGTAGGTATTTGGTCGCTATTGAAAGATAAGAGATAGATAAGAGATATTTATTGCTACCTGACTCAATGGTGCTTATTTTATCTACCCCAGAAAGACGACAGTCTGAGTGGATTTGGTGGGATTTGAAGCAGTCATTGCATTATTCATCCTCAGTGGGCCACAATTCAAAACCTATAGTTTGTAGAAATTAAGGAGATGCATGCATCTATAAAGCTGTTATTCCGTCTACTCTATCTGTAACATTTAGATTACTGCTAATCTCTTTGATTAGGTGTTCCTCAATACATTGAGCCACCGTTACCCCGTCTGTGATGGTCCCACCTCCATCGGACCCAAATTGACCCCCTGCCACATTATAATGGTGGGTGGATGGTAGGCGGTTGGAAAGACTGGCCACCACAAATCCAACGGGCTCCATGAGCCCATCTGTCCATCGGAGGGACTTGTGTCCCTACAACTGTGGCGGTGCCTGCTCAGGCACCGCCGTAGGGATTAAAATGTCCTTTCAACCCACCATTTCATGGTGGTTAACCCACCATGAAAAGGCAGGTGGAAAGGGACATTAGGGGTCCATAGCGGGTCCTCCTTCCCACTGGCCCTCCAACATGGGCCCTGGGGGCACCTATCATGCCCCCAATATATCCCTGCACCATGCGGCTGGCACTGCATGGTGCCTGCCACATAGCGCAGGGACATGCACGGGGTGCATATTTTGTAGTGTGGCATGTGCTGCAGCCCGCAGCACCCGCCGCAATAAAAAATATACACTTTACGACTGCCTTGCGGTCACATCCTAATCAGCCCCTATGCTTTTGTGTTTCACACTCCTTTTCGGTATTTTATATTAAAATGGAAAATGTTGTCCTCAGTCATATTCTTTAATTGTGCTTTTTACCAACACACCCATTTTTCTCAATAGATCAATTAAAAACGTTTTAAAAATGTAACTTATTCAAGAATCGTGTTTATCTTGCCAAATTTTCAACCGTCAGTACATATGTATCAGCTATGCTTTTTTTTAAAAAGCGCTTAAATGTCATAGCCTATGATTTCGTGTTGTGTGATGGTTGTATTAAATTAACATTTATGTAATGAGCTTCTTGGGCAGCTTTGGAAGACTTCTGAACTCATTAGAAATCAATACTTTTTCTCAAGGGGGGTCTTTAAATGTGATTTGCACGTTTCCCTATTGCTCTGCTTCATTAGTAAAAGGACATTCAGGCTTTCAGGAAATCAAGGAAAACCCAATATTTCTTGCAGTGTTTCACTTCTGCGCAAATCTTTCAGGAAAATAAACATATCGGGGCAGATTTATGTGGGACTTGCGCCCCTTTTACGCCGCCGTTGCGTCACTTTTGTGACGCAGCGGCGGCGTAAACACTGCGCCACGCTGCACCCGATTTACATTGTGACGCATCTATGGAGATGCGTCACGGTGTAAAGCCCTGCGCCACATGAAACCTGCGTCAGGTTTCATGTGGGCGTTTCTAGGGGGGCGTTCCGTCGCAGGAACGCCCCTGAAAAGTGACTCAGTGAAATCTATAAGATTTCACTGAGTCACTTTCCCAACGCTGATGCGTCAAAACCCTGCGCCTGCTTGAAGCAGGCGTAAGGCTTGACGCACCATCTTAGGGATAGGGTAGGTTGGAACAGTGCTGGAGTTGCGTCGCGCTTGCGATGCAACTTCAGCACTGCGCCAACCTTATGCCGGCAGATGCGTCACGTATCTGCTTGTCGTTGCGCCACGATGCACCACATTGTAAATGCGGCGCATCTGTGGTGGCGCAAGGGCAAACTTGCATGACGCATCTTCCCTGGCGCATCCATGCTGATTTTCAGGGATGCGTCAGGGAACATAAATCTGCCCCCCAGTTTGAAGCTTTTATTAATATTTAGACATTCACAATAAATCATAGTGTAATCCTACTTTTTAAATGAATATTTTAATCTGCGTAGGTTTGAGTTCTTCACCAAATTATTTTTTGTTTCAGGTAAAACACACCAAAGTGTTAGCTCGTTTAACATCAAATATGTTTCCTTCAAGTATACTATTTATCATTCTCATTAATGTTAGTACCATACTACGAGTGGTAGACATGGAACTATTTTTATTGTTGCTGTTATTAATAATCATATTGGAGTGTGCTCACTATTTAGCTATTAATATGTAATGTATCAACATTCTTATACCTGTCTCTCTGAGCAGCACCAACATTGTATTCTGCAATGTGTAAATGAGATCACATCAGACGTGAAGAGGCACTCATCCTATACTGAGCACAACATTTTCGAGTTGAGACCCCTGTTTTCCTTAATTAATAGAAAGGTAAATTATGAAGAAGTAAGCAAGGCATAACTTTAATTTCTCAAACCATTTTATTCCACTTTCCACCACAGAAAAACAGATCTCTTGCAAATACAGCTGTTAAATAAGTAATTCCAATGATAGCTGTATTTCTGCTATGTTTGTAATGTGCTAAAACGCTATTTTAACCCCTTCCCTGCTCATGACGGAACCGTTCCGTCATGAGCCACGGTTGTCGTGTGCTCATGACGGAACGGTTCCGTCATGACAATCCTGCCGGCAGCCGCTCCGCCTGCGCGGCGCTGTTTCCCCGCCTGTGCGGGGCGACAACGCAAATGGGCGGAGTCATGACGGAACCGTTCCGTCATGAGCACAGCTCAACTGTGGCTCATGACGGAGCGGCTCCGTCATGAGCACAGGCCCGCCGCGCTGCCCCCCTGCCCCCCCCAGCGCTGCAGCGGAATGTCCGCAGCAGCGAAGGGGTTAATATAATAGAATACAAATAATGTATGTAAATGATTTAAGTACTTAGGCCACAATAGGGGCACCATGTTTGAGAGAAGCATAGGGGTACTTTTTAAACTTGCTCTAAAGCCGGGCAATAAACCTATCAGAGAGCTCATTATGGTTGATAAAACCAGGTGTCTATAGCCAGTTATGGTGCAGGCTATGGGGTCTGCAGGAGTATATGATTCAGAATGTGGAAAATAGACTTTTAGAGTAGCACGTCTCCATATGTCTGTCACTCAGAGCTAGGTTTGCCATTTATCTCAGACTTAATAAAAATGGAGCCAATTCTCCTATGGCACAGAATATGGTCTAAATCTGAGACTAAGCTATATCAGGATGTTTTAGCAGACAGTTTAAAACTTGAAGGAGCGTTACTGATCCCATGTGTGAGGTTTATTAGAAATGTTATGCTTGATCTCGGCCACATGGAATATTACATTAACCCGAGCTCTATGCAATCGATCAGTAGAAAGGAATTAAAAAAACAGGGACCACTTCATCTGGACTCTATTAGACTAGCAACCGAGAGCTTAAAGCCTACTTTCCAGTATAATCAACTGATTTTATCCTCTTTTAGTATCCAGCCTTATCTACTGTTTGTACCTGGTGGCTATGACAGGTTCTTATTAACCCGTTTTAGATATAATATTTTCCACAGGCAAGTGAGCTTCCCAGGTATGAATGATTGGTCGCGAACATTAGGACTGTGTCCGTGTGACAACTGCTCGGATCAATCGACAATACATGTCATATTATTCTGCAGGTTTTACAGTAACCTGAGGAAAGTTTGGATTGTCCCGATTTTAAAGGAGCTGGGCCTGAGACAATGCCGTCCTGCATTGCTTGCGCTGCAGCTCCTGGACGATGTACACAGAACCTGGAGGATAGGCATGTTTTTAAAAAAAGTATTTAGCCACAGGAAAACTATTACTTTGTAACCATGGAGACCATTATGATTATTTGTATGACCAAAATTTAACATAATTATGTACTGCTTATAATATTTTATGGTTTTAACGAATGAATTGTTTATATGCACTTTTATGATTGTCTCAAAAAACAATCGAATAAAGTCTCTTTTGATTTGATTTTGATTTGACTTTGAGATGTTTGCTGTCAGTCCCCCAATGTATTTCCACATATTTATGTCATACCGAATTGTGGCTGAACTATATAAATGATGGTATCAGATTCCGCCCTGTGGTTGTCAATTTGGTCTAATCCTGAAAACAATCTTGCCCGCCGAGTATTGGAAGACTATTCACACCTCGATCTGGGGGGAAAATCCCTTGGCTGACATACATCAAGCAATTAAGTCATAGCTTAGGTATCCCTGATCTGTTTTTATAACCCCAGTAGTTTGCCTGCTTCTTTTAAGTATGCTTTAAAAGAGAAATTTTGATTCATGCATATTATTGAGAATGTGTGAGGAAGCTAAGAAGGCCTTTGTGAGCAATTATACCACGTAGATCTCTAGCCCATTGACTTGTATCTTATTTGGGTTTCAACTAGCTTTCTTAGGTATTTATTAACACGTCTGAGATTTAACACTAGGCACTTTATGGTGGCCTTTCCCACTCAAATTGTATATGATGTGATTTTACCACTGTGCCCTTGCGATGATCAATCCATTCAATCGACATTGTACTTTTTGCATTTCTGTAAATATTATGTTTCTCTTAGATGTCGCTTCCTGCTGACTATCCTGAAAGATGCGAATTTCAGGCAATCGAAGAAAGCTGTGGTCTATATACAATCGCACCATCAGTGTACATATGCAGGGTTGTGGAGACAGTTTTACAGTGTGGTTTTATTTAAGGAAAATATTGAGCTCATTTCTTCCTTTTGTTATGTTTGGACATATTTACTCGGACCCAGTTGTTTATATACACTTTATGATTGTCAATGAGTTTGTTTTTATCTGTCTTTATTGTATTTTTATCGCTGATATATACCACAGAATAATGTAAGTTGATGATGATGACTCAAGGTAAAGATGAGGATCAAATGATAAACTGTACCATGCTACAGCATGTCACTGTTCATTTTATTAGGTATTGATTATTCTCTTCTCTCGTCTTACAGTTTCTGCTTTGCGGAGTATGTGGCATATATTGCGCCAAAAAGAAATCGGGACTTGTAGTAAGTGTTTGCCTTGCATGCATTGATACTATATAAAACTATCTTAGAGTTATTTTATATGACTTTCTTGAAAAACCATTTTTCCTTAGAAAAAAGAAATCATTTCAAATTCAATATAAGTTTTTGATTACTATTCGTCAGAGTCTTTCTGAAGTTAGGGACAATTACAGTCATTTATCTTTAACCCTTCTTTTTCTGATAGCAAATTATTCACCACTCTTGAGCCTGCGATAGTATGAATACTTAACAGCATTCCTACAGCTGACTAAAGCGAAAGCCTCCTTTTTGAAACTAGATTTTAAATGTATATATGTTAATTCTAGCATCATAGGAGACCATATAAATGTTCTTGTTACATTTTCTAGATGGGTGTGCTTAGGTTCTTTATATGGTTGATCTAGGATCTGAAAGATATTAAGTACTTTAGGCAAAATCTTCACCTTTATTGCATTTATCCTATCCTGAAGACATAGATGCAAAACCCACAAATGTTGAAATTCTTGCTTAATAATCTATTAGAAATGTCTAGATTAGTGCTAATAAGGGTCCTCACATTACTTCTGATCACAATCCTTAGGTAAATTAAATGTGTTGCTTCCCATTTAAACAGAAGAGATACTAAGGGGGTCATTATGATAGCGGGCGGATTGCCACCGCCTTAAGGCGTTGGCGATCCGCCCGCTAAACTCCTCCGCCCGCATGATTTTTCACCCCCGGCACATTACGATGGCGGGGAGACCCCGGCGGACGGGAAAACCGTCTGCCGGTTTTCCGCCGATAGGCAATCCGCCCGATTGCCTACCGGACGGAAAAGCCCAAGAATATGGTGGTGGTGCCTTGCAGGCACCGCCATCCATATTTGAATGATGGCCGCGAATTGCCTTTCTATGGCGGAGACTCCGCCATGGAAAGGCATGCGGTTTGGGCTTTGGGGGCCCGTTGCGGGCCTCCAGGGTGTTCAGGGGGTGGGGGAGCATAGGGGGTGCCTATGGTACCCCCCTGCATTGCCATAGACATGGTGGCAGGCACCTCACGGTGCCCATCACCTTGTGCATGACAATGCACACAGAGCATTCACAACATTGCTGGGAATGGAGGATGCCACCGCCACGGTGGTGGTGGCATCCTAATTGCAGGTGTGGGGCCGCTGCACCACTGGCGGCCGGTCCCAGAACCGGTAGGGTGGCGGGCGGACTAAGTGCTGGGAATGCACTGTGTGCATTGTCATGCCACCATGTCTATGACAATGCAAGGGGGTACCATAGGTACCCCACCTGTGCACTCCCCTGAACACCCTGGGGGCCCCCTACAGGCCCCCAAAGCCAAAACCGCCTGCCTTTCCATGGCAGAGTCTCCGCCATGGAAAGGCAATTCCCCCTCATCATCCAAATATGGATGGCAATATCTGCAAGGCACCGTCACTATATTCCTGGGCTTTTCCACCATCTGGTAGGCAATCGGGTGGATTGCCTACCGGCGGACGGTCTTCCCGTCCGCCGGGGGACCCCCCGCCATCGTAATGTTGCGGGGGGGAAAGTCATGCGGGCGGAGGAGTTTAGCGGGCGGATCGCCAACGCCATATTTTGGCATTAAGAAAGGCTTAATCCAACTTACTTGATGAACTGAAAAGTTGAAAATGTATCTGGTGGATCAAGATCTCTGGGAATATACTCCCTCTCAATAAGAAACACTTGATTGATCCAAATTGATCCAAAGCCTGTTTATATCCCCTTTATTCTTTCATTAGAACATATCACAATTGCTAAGGGCTATAGAGCCATATTGAAAACCAAGGAAATACTGGGCAGTACTGTTCCCTCCAATTGCAAAGATGTTTTTTTCTGATTAAATACCTTTTGTGTTAATGTTAGCTGTTGATTCCACATAAAGGTATTCGATATAGAAATTCAAGCTAAAGTTAATTCCTTTAAATATTTCTAGAATGTTTTTTCAGCTGTTTCAATTATGCAACAAAATCCACAAAGACTCAAGTCATCTCATAACAAAACAGTAATTGTTCACTAGATTATGAATTAATCACTTGATTAAATGGATCAATCAATCAATATTTCTATACTGCACTGTCACCCCTGGGGGTATCTGGGTGCAGAGGTGCGAGGTCTCCGTCGAAAAGTCAGGTCTTGAGGAAACAGCAGTAAGAGGAAATAAACGAGCAGAAAAAGACAAAAAAGAAGGCAGAAAGACTAGTAGAAAAGGTGAAATAGTGCAGACGAGGGCAAAACAAAGGGCAGGAAAACGAGCAGAAAAGGTAAAAACAGAGGGCAGAAAACATGCAGAAAAGGCCAAACAGAGGGCAGAAAAACGTGCAGAAAAAGGCAAAACAGAGCAAGAACTGAGCAGAGGCGGCACAAACAGAGGGCAGCAGGTAGACAAGCAGCAGAGGGTAGTAGACTGCCGGCAGGCTGGACAGGACAACTGTCGCGGGGGAGCTGGTGAAAGGACCTGCTAATGAAGAAATCAAAATGTATATTCATCTCCAGAGCATTGTTAACAAAAACCCTTCACTTTCAAAAGAAAAAGTCTAAAAAAAGTGCATAGTCTTAACTTCTCTACATAAATACCTCTAGATATATTCTCAGTCAACCAAAGAAAACAAGATTTTCATTTCATTTATGACTTTAAAAACAAGGGGGCATATGTATCAAACGATTTTTTAATCACAAACGCTGCGATTCGCAAAATAACAGCGTTTGCGATTAAAAAATCGGTAATCGGGATGTATGAGCCAAATCCCATCGCAAAATTAAGGAATTGCTAATTTAGCGATTTCTTAATTTTGCGTAAGCATTTAAGAAATCGCAAATTGCGATTTCTTAAATGATATGTAAAAAGCACCCAAGTTGTGCGAATTATCCTTAAGAAATCGCAAATTACCACCAACTTCCAGTTGGTGGTAATATGCTATTTCCTTTCAAAATGCACTTTTTTGAATTTTGCAAAGTGCCACGTGGCGCTCATACATGCCATATGCACACACATGCTCATTTCAGGGGTGCATCAGGGTGTCATCATGACACCCTTGCACCTTTGAAATTATTCTCAAATAGCGATTAGCAAATTGCGATTCGCTATTTGAGAATTACTTCCCATTCATTCCTATGGGTCTCCTGGCCCATAGAAATGAATGGGCAGGTATTCCTTAATTGCGATTTCGCAATTTGCTAATCGCAATTAAGGAATTTTAAGAAATCGCAAAAAGTTTGCAATTTTTTAAATACATCCCGTTTTGCAATTCTCAAATAGCGATTCTTTAAAAATCGCTATTTGAGAATCGCAAATGGTGATGTTGATACATATGCCCCAAGTTGT
This sequence comes from Triturus cristatus, assembly GCF_964204655.1. Lineage (NCBI taxonomy): Eukaryota > Metazoa > Chordata > Amphibia > Caudata > Salamandridae > Triturus > Triturus cristatus. Next base: position 254,062,796 of record NC_140593.1, on the reverse strand, counting down.
CATTTCTTCTTGGTGAATGGGCATGTAGAAATTATTCAAGCAATGTCTTACAAAGCTTTTAATATGACTATCTCAAGTGAATTATTGTAAAATGAATTGTATCAATTTGAGCTACTACATAACTCTTTAAAATCCTTCTCTCAACCACTGCAGTATATAAAATCATGTAAAACATTATTGGAAAACCTCTTTGGCATTTTATTATTCAAGTCAGTTATTGTTTTAAAGATGTATTAGCATGGCCTGCACACAACAAACTTAAAAAAGTTGGATTGTCTGGAGCCTAATTGTGGCAATAAATAAAAGCTAAAAATATGGAAATATTCTTCATATTTCAGAATATGGACATAATTACACAAAGTGTTACAAATGGTCCTCACTGAGTGCATTCTGCACAAAATGCATTATGATGTCTAAACGTTTTTATGCATTTGGGTGATTTTTTGGACCTCTGGTACAATACATTATATATTTATTAGATACCTCCTCTGACAAAATATTTTAATTCAATTTACAAATATATTTATTTGTATATTTTCATAAAGAATTAAATGTATATTAGATATGTTTTGTATTAGAATGAATTAACAACACTTGCAAACCTTACAGCAACTTACCTTTAAAATGTAAAACATTATAGTCTGAAATGGTATAAAAGAGCATTTTTCTAATAAGGATTTTTTGGATAAGGGGCTACTTAAATGGTAAGGTTAATCTCAATGACAAAAATGGGCCCCATTAGCTGTCAGACAGAAGGCCATCCAACAGTTCATCAGTGGCGTTCTGCCCGACATCTGAGGCATCTGTCCGACCGCCCTATGATGATACGAGTGGTCCGACCGATGCCTGCGGGGGAAACCTGCTCTGCCTCCAACAGGCTCAAGGGGCCCGTCGTAGAAGGGCAGTTCGTACTCCCTAGAATGGAGGTGACGCCTGCTCGGGCACCGCCGTGGGGATTACGTTGCACGTTTCCCAAAGCCTTTCTATGGCGGTCCGACTGCCAGAGAAAGGCTGTCGGAAACAGACTCTGGGGGCCCCCAAAAGGCCTGTGGCCTCCGCTATGAGTCCTGGGTGGCACCTGTGGTGCCCCCCAAACATCCATGCATCGTGTGGCAGGCACTGCATGGTGCCTGCCACATGGTCCATGGATGTTTAAAAAGTGCATATTTCCTATTGTAGCTTGTACTGTAGCTCGCAGCACAAGCCGCAATAGAAAAGATACACTTTCCAACCACCATGAAGGTGGTCACATCCTAAAATGGGAATATGGGACACTTGGCCAACCTGCATCGTAATGGGCCCCAATGAGACTAAGCTCAACCAATTTTTCTGATTTTCTGAGTACTTGATAGACCCAAAATTCATGAAATATTTAGGGAAGGTCAAGTCAGGTTGTAAGAAAGAAAGCAACAGGTTTCAAATCAACTAATCAAAACAACTGAGCCTTTCACCACTGAATACAACATGCACAGAAACCCCAAAGAGAAACAGCCCACTTGAGATATATTATAACAATATATAAATGTTCATTAAGAGTATACTGCAGAAGAAGTTTCAGGTGCCTTTCCACTTTACAGAAAGACATGTCTTAGTTATCTAATTAAGTTTTCACATTACACATGGCACATGCAGTCTTTTAGGTCTGGTATTAGCCAAGGCCTTTTAATCTTACTAAAATGTTATGTATAATATACTTACTTAAAGGGTCTTTCAACCACTTCTCTTCATTAAGTGGTCTGTTGTGTCATTCACTTGTATGTCGGCCTACTACAATACAGCATTTGCCAATGGGTCAGCTTACTACAGCCACTGGCTAACTTCGCTTTGAGTGATTGCATTTAGCCCTTTCACAAGGAGCACATCCACACACACTGGAGATCCTTTGATTACCAGTTACTTACTTTAGTGTTGCCTTTGTTTGTAGAGCTAATGTGATAGCAGGATGTTTTCTACCAGATATGAGTGCCGGGCACATTTTAGCTTTATCAGTTCCTGTCTCCTGCCAATGCTGTTGTAAATTCCTTTTGAACTGACCTTTGTTCATCTGTCTGCTGCTTTTACAAACCACATAAGCAGTCCCATACACTCTATATATAAGATCATGAGGTTGCTCTATCTTTGCAACCCTGTCTGTCTGTCATTCGTTTTTTCTTTCCTTTATTCCTTCCTTTTTACCTTCTTTCCTTCCTTCTTTCTTTTGTCTTTCTTTTTCTGCTGCTTTCCTCTTGTTTCTTTCTAACCTCTTTCTTTGCTTCTTAGCTTTTTTACTCCTTATTTCCTCTTCATTTCATTCATTCTTTCTTTCTTTTCTCCTTCTTCCTTTTTGTAATTATTTTATTCTTTCTTTCCTGTTTCTTCTGTTCCTGCCTTCCTCTTGCTTTTTTTCCTTCATTTCATTTTCCTTCTTGCCTTCCTCTTTCTTTCTTTTGCCTTCCTTTTTCTTCCTTTATTTTGTGTTTTTTCTTGCCTTCATCTTCATTTCCTGCCTACCTGTATCTTGTTTTCCCACCTTCCTCTTTTCATTCCTTCAACTTTCTTTTTCTTTCTTTCTTTCTTTCTTTCTTTCTTTCTTTCTTTCTTTCTTTCTTTCTTTCTTTCTTTCTTTCTTTCTTCCTTGCTTTATTTCCTTCTCTCTCTCTGTTTCTTTCTGTTTCTTTCTCTTTCATTGTCTTTCTTTCTTTAACAAAACCACAAGATGGCAGTCAATGACAGACCAATTGGCTTTTTTAAGTCTGTGTTACCCAAGATCTTTTGATTTACTAAAATTACGTGTATAGCAAAGTTACTTATAGGGGTTTTCAGTCAGACTTCATTCATTAGTCTACAGTTGTGTCATTCACACTTTTGTCCACTCACTCAACCATTTATTAAGGGGCAAGGTGTCATCCCACTTCAACCATTGGCTAACTTCACTATGAGTTTTGGCTTGCTGCATTATCACAACAAGCACATCCACACACAATGTACCTCTTCTCAGTGCCAGGAATTACTATGGCCGTGTGTTCTTTCTTTTTTTTTTTCTAGACCAACATTTTTGCCTTTAGCTAATGTGTTTTTTAGATTGATGAGGACCCAACTACTTCCCCAGAAGTTTTTCAAAAACCTTGAAAAAATCCAAGAATTTTCAAAATCCTGGCGAACAACGCCAGACTTTTGCCTTTGCCAATCCTTGTTTGCATAGCAACAGTAATGCTATAAATCAAGCTCCAGGTGTTCTGCCATGATTGATGAATACACAGGAGTAGAGGCAAGTTATTAAGCTAGGTTTTATGAATTTTGACAATGCCTTCTTCTGAGTTAATATTTCTGCACAAAGCCTGCAATGTAGTTCTAATCGGGGGTTGAATACCACCATGAATTGGAAAGTATAGCTAAGATTTTTCAAACCATGAGGTGTGTTTTCTGTAAGGAATAAAATATCAAAAATACAAATGACAACTTACGAAAGTAACAATGCTGAAAAGGAACAGAAAGTAATATATATTCTATGTAACTTATTATTGCTTCTAAGTGTAAATAACGTGATTGCATTTGATGTTCTCTTCATGTAGATTTTACAGTTTGTACCATTTCTCTAGTACCGTGAGTCTCAATAAAGTACTTTTCAGGACTAGTTGAAGCTATATAAAACCATAATCAATGAATGAATAAATAAATTTTATATATTTCCGAAACTGATTCCAAGGCAGATATTCAGCCAATAGAGCTAGATATCAGATGACTCATGCCTTTTGGATTATGTGAAGAAAAAGACAATAATTTCATGAAAACCATGCATAGAGACAATTTGCAGGGAGTTACTGCAGAATAATAAAAGGTGGTCAGTCTTTGAAGACTTAGACTAGTTGATTTATCGCCAGATAAAAATACTGGAAATTCACATTCAAACACAAAGTAACCACGATAACAGTGAAGTGCTCCCACTTTTGGATCTCTGCACTCCAGTTTAATTCGTAAAAAACCAAATAATAATAATAAAAATGATAAGTGTAGGTGCCCGACATGCAGAACAATTTTAGGTTAGGCTCAACTCATTAACAGAGTTAAATAATTATCAAAATGAAGAGGTCTTGGAGCCCACAAAGAGTTAGCTCCTCGGTTACAGTTTTTCCAAGCGACACATGCGATGTTCAGCATGGATTCAGATAGATATGATATGTCACTGTGTTTGATCTCCGCCTCTGTGGAAACATTACAAACAGCAACACATACTTACATCTAATAAGTGTGAACTTGTGTGTGTGTGGGGTGTTACTATCCTTGTGGGGACTTGGGTGTGATAACACACTCACGCTGTGGGGAATTGATTGCTCTGTGGGGACCTGAAGCCAGGTCCCCACAAGGCAATTTCGTCTAAATGATATAAAATGACTTCAAGAACATCTGTGTCAATTTTTACAACTTTTTAAAAATGTTCCTTGTGGGGACCTGTGTTTCATCAAGTGTGTTTATATTTTTGCTCAGCTCTGCCCTTGTAGACAGGAGGTGGTACTGCAGTCTTAAACACACTTTGCATTTAAACAGACATTGCTCATCAGAAACAGATGCTAGCAGCAGAAATGACAGACATTTATAAGGGAAAGTGACATAATCTTGCATCTATCCAAATATTTTTCATGCAATTAATATCTTCTCTAGTTAGTAAAATAAAACTTTGTTTACATGAAGTTATTGAATTTAGGCTTTCTGGCTCAAATTTACCAAAACTCATGCAATGCAGTGCAGATGCCAAAAATGTTGAAATGCTGTGCTGCATTGCGTGAGAAGGAGATAGCAGGAGAGCGCTATATTTGCAGAAATATGGCACTCTCCTCCCCGCTCCCTGGCACCGGTGCTGAATTTTACTGCCGTGTGCCCCTTTGCAAGGGTGTCTGTATGAGTCTGGAATAGGTTTTACACTGGAAGTATACCATTCCAGTACACAATACTATGTTTAGACAAACTTTGAAACTTTTTCCCACTTTGTATGTATGTTTTACAGTGCAGCACACATCCAAAGTCAGAAAAGAAAGGAGAAAATAAGTATTTCTCTGTGATGGCATCCAATTTGAAATAGGTGCTATCTTTTGCCACAAACCCCTGTCTACTTTTTTTAGAAAATAGGGTTTTGCATTAAAACATTGGGTGTTTTCATGGGAACGTCTAAGCACCACCCATGGAAATCCCCCTTTGCTCTAAGTAAAGCAAAGCGCTGCTTTGAGTTACATTCAACTGAATACATTTTACGCTAGAAAGTACATTAGTAAAAAAAGATTTTGTGTTGATTTGAGTCACTTTTGTGTTGCAAACACAGCACAAAATATTAGTAAATATACCCTTCTGTGTCTGAAATTTGTTACTGGTTTTATAAACAATTCTAAAAATAATTTGGGTCAGTTTCGAGTTCCAAAATACTTCTCTATTGTCGATTGATCTTTATTCGAAATTTAAAAAAGACGGTGCACTGCGATACAATATAAAATGATCCGATAGTTTTTTTGCAAATAACCTAAAGGCAGCGATAGCTATTGTTACATTTTAATGCGTGTGCCAGGAATTCGGTGTAGTTATGTTGCTTAGGCTTTGTTGGCATATTAATATGCACTATGCAATATATTTATTCAGGCAATGGCTAGATGAGTGAGTTATTAGCTTTGCATTGCACTAAGTGCTACATCCTCACAGACAGTGAACTGAAGCAAAGCTATTCCAACAACACGATGAAGTATAATTTTACTAGGAATGGCATGTTCCCATAAAATTAGTACACTTAGAGGATTTATTAAAATATCACCATAATGTTTATTTTGAGGGACTTAAAGAACAGAACAATAAGCAGTTTGATATCACTGAATGACAGATTCACTACTTTCAGTTTAAAATCAATTCACAATTGCAAGTTGCTCTTTAATGTAGGTTACAGCATACCTTTGCAGTAGGCCAGCGCACCTGAACATCTTTCCTTATGACCTTCGCGTTAAACAGAATGCCTGAATTTCTGCTTTTACACGTAGATGTTAGCATTGTGAAAATTATGGGTTTCTTTTGCATGAACTAATTTGATTGCATGCACTTATACAAAATTAGATTAATGTATGTTGGTTGGCTGAGTCTGTGCAAAATCGTTTAAATCCCTAACATATAAGTAAATCACATCTATGTCTAGGCACACTACAAAGTAGCAACTGCTTTGTCAAGGTGACATATTTGTGCAATTTAATCTCTGATAAAGGCTTTGTTCTGTGACCAGTATTTTAGGGCACTATGTGGTTTCTCTCATTATGATTTTTGCAGCTGAACCATAGGTTGTCCTGCTTCAATTTACGTTTAGTTTATTTACTATGGGGAGTTGAGTGACATTCTTATGATGCAACTGATTTTCCTAATATGCTTGAATGCAATGCGAGCACTTGGGCACATACCCAGATCTGTCAGAGCTACTTGGACTAGTTCAGTCAATGCACAGACTAGCTTTCGTGCATTATCTGCTACTTCAGTAAATTAAATAACACAAAGCTAAGTCTATGTCATGGTGCCTATTTTCAGCTGCAGCTTCCGTGCTGTTCTAGCACTGGCACACCAGTTAATACACACAATGCGTTTCATAATTAGATGTGAGCGACGTTTGAATCAAGTGAAACATGCTATATTCCTCAGCATATTGTATCACACAGTCTCCCTTAGCTTTTGCTACAAAAGACTGGCTCACGCTGCAAAGTATTGCTGATAAATATTTTCTTCTCAAGGTAGATTCCTCCTGGCACCCTCTGAGACTTTTTTATGTGTTCTATTCTCTCACATGAAATGGCATTATTTTTTGGCACAAAGCCCTGTCTATCATTGCTTGTAGATAGGGCTTTGTGTCAAAACCAATGGGAGGTTGCATAAGACTGTTCTTGTACAGAAATGAAATGCCCCCTTGAAACTAAGAACTGTAAAGGAGCAGTAAGCATCATTTGTGTACTTTTTGGCAAAGTTCCAGCGTAAAAGCAAGTTTTCCACTGGAAAGTACATAGCTTATCAGTAATGTGCACCAGTTTTTGTCACATTTTGTGACTTTGCACTGTTACAAAGGCTCGATAAATCTGCACCTGACAGGCAGATTTATTAAAACTTAATTTCTTTTCATTCTATTCAAGATGTATTGTATAGCGCACAGTTCCACAATTTAGCGGTCAGAAAGTCAAAAGAACAGCCACCACACCTAGCCTGTTTAACCTTAGGAACGGTCAACAGAAAGGAGTTCTCAGAACGTAGTGATTGCTTGGGGGTTTAAAGGCAGAGTAGTCTTTGAATCAGGAGGGGGCCTTTACCTTGCATCGCTCTATGGGTGATACATAGAACATTGAAATGTATCCTCTTCTGTATTGGGAGCCAATGCAACACCGCCAATGCTGGGGTATTTGGGGAGCTTGTGAAGTGAGCGTGCTCAGGATTTTGAATGATGTGTAAGCATTTCAGGAAATATTGAGGACATCCCAAGAATAAGGAGTTGCTGTAGTCAAGTCGGGAGTCAATGAATCCCTGTATGATCACCCTTTTGGTAGATGGTGGTAGCCATTGCATGACTTGTCTGAGTGTTCACAATAGTCTGAAACACGTTGCAGAGAGTTTTTGGGCTTGGGTTTCCATAGTAAACATACTATCTATGGCTTTTTATTGCACTAAAGGGTACTGGTCTCTCCCCAAGCCAATGAGGCCAAAGAAGTTCTCTCCAACAGGGCATGTCATTGCTGACAACCAGCACCTCTGTCTGCCCTGGAAAGTAGCCCTAATGTAAAGAAAGGTAGCAATTCCACTGCTTCTTGTTGCTTCGCATAAAGGGGGTGTTAGAATCCGATATGGGTGATACGTGTGAGTTCCCATGCTACCCCCCCCTTCTTTTTTATAGACATCCCTATCTACTAACAATGGCACACAGGACTTTACACCAAAGCAGTTTGCACTTTCTGGCTGGCGTTAAAAAGCAGAAATGTTTTTGTTTCTCAAACGTTTTCTAGATTGTATGTGTACTGCACTATACAGCACACATACAAAGAGTGGAAACGTTTTAAAGCATGCCTCAGCATAGTATTTTGGACTGGAACGATACCCTTCCAGTACAAAACCAATGCTAATCATCAAGGGCACACTTTTGCACTGGTGTGCAAAGATGTGTGTGGTGCTTTGCAGTGCTTTTGTGCACCAGCAAGAGAACAGGAAAGCCATATCCTAATAGATGTGGCTTTGTCGTACTCTCTGCCTATCACGCAGCACAGTGCAGCAAATTTGTATGCTGAGCTGCATTGCATGAGAACTTAGTAAATCTACCCTAAATGCTTTGCTCAAGCCACAAAATGGATCTCCTTCCCACACATCCAGCAAATATCATGTTGCATTCTTGTACCTCAGATCTTTTTATTGGTTGATTGGTTAGTCATACTCACCTCCTCCTGAATTTTCTCTCCTTCCTGTGTCTTATTTGGCAAAGTTAGCCAGTGTCAGAGACCAGCATAAAGTTAACGAGTGATAGGAGAGGACAGGCCTTTGCATACTGAAGTAGCACATTGTTAGCGCCTGCCTTAGCATAGTTACCAGTGTGGGAAGTTGGAATCACAGAATGGCCCATGGATGAGCAGCAGTAAAGAGGTCCTATGAATTTCACCTACTGTTCAGAACTTTGTCAAGAAGAAACTTAGTCATCATGAGTATATTCCATCACCAAACTTTCAGTTTAGTAATAATTTTTATTGTTTATTTTTATTTGGGACCTACCATGACCTCAAGTACCCCTCCCCTTAACAACCAGCTCTAAGTCTCAGGCAAAGATAATGCTAAAGATAATACTGAGAGCATAACAACTATACAGAATAAAGAAGGCATGAACTTCAGCAAAATCAATCTATGCTCAAATTCAGCATGCTCTGTGAAACTTATGTCCGGAGAATCATGATCCTTTCACCTCATTCTGTAGGGCATGCCAGTCGCCTTAGGGTTTCCTCATGCGACCCCTGTAAAACATGCATGCTTTCTAGAAGACAGAATCACACTCCATCCCTCAACTAATGGTCAGCGTCAGTTCTTAAAAGCAGGTGCCAAAACGGGTCCCTATCGGGCTTTCAATTTTTACCTTCAGGGTGGGAAAAAAATGCTTAACTCTGGATAGTTCAACCTGTCACTGACTTTGATGTAGCTTCAAAGAGACTCATTTTTCAGTTTTATATGGCCAAACTTGGAGCTAACATGAGCACATTACACAAGCACATATTATTCATGTGTTGAATCGCAAGAAGTTGACCGACGTGAGGCCCGAACCTGCTTTTTCAGCTTGAACGTCGGCAGCTCTAGCCTTACGCCACAACCTCGCCCACAAGAACGGTAGGATTTTCAATATTATCTACAACCAAGTCATAGTTGTTGCTTATTTTTCTTATGCAATTTACAACCATTGACAAAGCCAATAGTCCTGGCTTGTTGTTAGTGTAATTTTACGTGTTGTGTTATTTATCTGGATGCAGTAACAGAAGCAGCAAAATACCAGTCGGGTGCCACACTGTGCTAAGCACAGATTTTTAACTTACGCGTTTTAAGCCATGCCCTTAATTTCATCGTATGAGAGACCCCAGTTTTTTCATCCCACTTAAATCTCTTGTCACTGTTTTGTTCATAGGAAAAATACAACTGCTTTGATAACTGTATTTTATTATTGACTGTGCAATTAATTAAAATCATTACAGTAAAAGCAATCGACATGTTACTACTAAAACAATGAAAAAAACTTCAGTTTGTGAGTAAAATTAAAAAGTTTTTGATGGGGAGATATGCCGCCCCTCCCCTGTTCCGCCATGATCAACCTTCCCCAAGGAATTGTACCTACGGAGTTGCAATCAGAAGTCCCACGATGTTCTGTGAATATGGGTAGCATTATGAAGCTGTAACTCATTCCCCCTGACCACTGGTCAGTTGTCCTTTGAGGCACTATCCTTGGGGGGATGCTGAGAGTGCACGGAGGCAACTGTTCTCAATCGGGACCACCTCAACTGTCTTCCGCTGGATTTTTTGAGCTCTTCTCTTCTCTATTATTACGTTCATTTGTCATTTTTAGGGTGGTCCTGATGTGATGAATACATTTCCCCAGTCTGGCTAAGGTCGTCGTACTGGAATTTGAAAAGCACATGATTGGCACTTAGCTGCAAGATTGTATTCCGTTGATGGTAAAAATTGGGCGCCGTAGACGCCGGCGTGCGTCGATGAGATTGGGGCAACAGCATAGGACTCTTCTTACCTGTGCGCTGTGCTTCCCGAGCAAGCCTGGCTGAAGACGGCTGAAATGCCAGAAACCGGACCTAGGAAGCTTGTTTCTGGTCCAGGGAAGACATGCCTTGGCAGTACGGGCTGGACTGTTCCCATGAGGCACAGGGTCAGACTGATTTGCATATGGCCATGTCTGAACTGGGGTGGCAGAGTGGGCTAAAGAACGGTGATGGATTAAACCCAGATCAGTTGACTGGCGGTGAGTGCTTGCATTGTTCAACACTCCGTCCATCATTTCCTTTGGTTTTTGCTTTGTTCGCCATAAGTTAGCAGGGTATGCTCAGACGTGAGTCCCTTGCTCACTTTGCCACTGGATTCAAGCAAGCCTGGCTGAAGACGGCTGAAATGCCACAAACTGGTCCTAGGAAGCTTGTTTCTGGTCCAGGGAAGACATGGCTTGGCAGTACGGGCTGGACTGTTCCCATGAGGCACAGGGTCAGACTGATTTGCATATGGCCATGTCTGAACTGGGGTGGCAGAGTGGGCTAAAGAACGGTGATGGATTAAACCCAGATCAGTTGACTGGCGGTGAGTGCTTGCATTGTTCAACACTCTGTCCATCATTTCCTTTGGTTTTTGCTTTGTTCGCCATAAGTTGGCAGGGTATGCTCAGACGTGAGTCCCTTGCTCACTTTGCCACTGGATTCAAGCAAGCCTGGCTGAAGACGGCTGAAATGCCAGAAACCGGTCCTAGGAAGCTTGTTTCTGGTCCAGGGAAGACATGGCTTGGCAGTACGGGCTGGACTGTTCCCATGAGGCACAGGGTCAGACTGATTTGCATATGGCCATATCTGAACTGGGGTGGCAGAGTGGGATAAAGAGCGGTGATGGATTAAACCCAGATCAGTTGACTGGTGGGGAGTGCTTGCATTGTTCAACACTCCGTCCATCATTTCCTTTGGTTTTTGCTTTGTTCGCCATAAGTTGGCAGGGTATGCTCAGACGTGAGTCCCTTGCTCACTTTGCCACTGGATTCAAGCAAGCCTGGCTGAAGACGGCTGAAATGCCAGAAACCGGTCCTAGGAGGCTTGTTTCTGGTCCAGGGAAGACATGGCTTGGCAGTACGGGCTGGACTGCTCCCATGAGGCACAGGGTCAGACTGATTTGCATATGGCCATGTCTGAACTGGGGTGGCAGAGTGGGCTAAAGAACGGTGATGTATTAAACCCAGATCAGTTGACTGGCGGTGAGTGCTTGCATTGTTCAACACTCCGTCCATCATTTCCTTTGGTTTTTGCTTTGTTCGCCATAAGTTGGCAGGGTATGCTCAGACGTGAGTCCCTTGCTCACTTTGCCGCTGGATTCAAGCAAGCCTGGCTGAAGACGGCTGAAATGCCAGAAACCGGTCCTAGGAAGCTTGTTTCTGGTCCAGGGAAGACATGGCTTGGCAGTACGGGCTGGACTGTTCCCATGAGGCACAGGGTCAGACTGATTTGCATATGGCCATGTCTGAACTGGGGTGGCAGAGTGGGCTAAAGAACGGTGATGGATTAAACCCAGATCAGTTGACTGGCGGTGAGTGCTTGCATTGTTCAACACTCCGTCCATCATTTCCTTTGGTTTTTGCCGTGCTTCCCGAGCAGGCAGGCATTGTGGTGCTGGGCTCGGGAGCGGAAGCGGCCATCTTGGGAGGATTGAAGGGTGTCAGACTAGTTGTTTGGACGCTTGCCTATTTAGGGCAACGCTGGCACGAGCGCACCTTAATTACTTCTCCTGAGGCTTGAGCCAGGAGAGAGAATGAGGCAATACTTATTTAGAGTATCTGCGAGGGTTCCTGATTCTGGTACGCTCTTTTTCGTATTTTAACTGATTTTGCTCATTTGCACATGGGAGTGAGGAGTACCTTCCGAGACGTTTTATTTAAAGCTTTTTAACGTGGTTTTTAAGGGGCTTGGAAGATAAAGCGTGTATTTCTTTTATACTAAAGTTCTCTCAGCAGCAGGGGCACACTCTTCTTACCTGTGCGCTGTGCTTCCCGAGTAGGCAGGCATTGTGGTGCTGGGCTCGGGAGCGGAAGCGGCCATCTTGGGAGGATTGAAGGGTGTCAGACTAGTTGTTTGGACGCTTGCCTATTTAGGGCAACGCTGGCGCGAGCGTGCAGCGGAGGCGCGCAGCGGGCGCGCCGCTGGCGCTCCGAAGGCACGCCTAAGGCTATCCCGTCTGCGCCGGTCCGCGCTCGGGTCGCGCAGGGCACCCAAACCCCTGGTTTAGAGTTACCAGGAGAACGTATGCTATACTCTTATTCTAGACAGGCTTTACTGGAATTGAGAGGTTTGTTAAGGACGGCTGCCTGCGTGTGCTTGGCCATGGACTCAAGGGATATTTTTCCTACTGGGTCATGCTTAAACTGTAAGATGACGCTCCCTAAGATCCTGCATCAACAGGTTAAGACTAAGAAGGTCCTCGATCTACGGGCCGGCTTTATAGCTAAGACGATTAGTTGTATTTTGATTAATGCCAGGTCATTAGTAAAACACAGTATTGAATGCGCTAATTCGATGGAAGATAATGGGATAAAATTAGCATTCATTACTGAAACATGGACGAACGAAGCGTCCGGACCTGACCTAGTCAAAGCCACCCCTCCCGGGTTCCAGTGTGAGGTTCTGAACAGGCCAATTAGGAAAGGAGGGGGGCTGGCCATCATCTATCATAATTCTATTCAGGGGACTTTCAAACCTGTAAATCTGCCCACATGTGAAGCCCTCTCCTTTAAACTCAATTTAACACATCACCACTCTATTAAGGGCACGCTACTATATAGGCCTCCAGGAGCCAGACTTTCTTTTTTCTCTTCCCTGGGGAATCTCCTAGAAGAAGCCCTCCTGGGCGATGCTTACACTATTCCTGGAGACTTTAACTTCCACTTGGAACTCGCTAATGACCTGGAGACAACCCAGTTAATGGATTTGATGGAAGCCGCTGAGCTCACACAGCATGTTAAAGGACCCTCTCACCAAGCGGGCCACACCTTGGATGGTGTTTTTTCCAATTTTCCAGGTCTGTCCTTGGTGGGCCTACTGCCCCTGGTCTGGTCGGATCATGCCGCGGTTCTGTTTAATCTTAATCTGATGAATCAAAAGATTAATGGTGGAGATTCTAGAGAACAGATCGAAATTAGAGCATGGAATAGAGTGGAGGCAGGGAGCCTGCATAATGCATTGACCTCATCAGCAGCCCACATACCATTTGGAACTGAAGAAGCAGCAGCCTCATATACGAGATGGCTCTCACAGGCTTGTGAAGAGCTTGCCCCACATAAATTAATCACGCCTAAAAGATTTCTTCCCTCGGCCCCCTGGTATTCAGAGGAGTTAAAACGGCAAAAATGTACGTGCAAACGACTGGAGCGTAATTGGAGGAAAGGGTATCTCAATAATGAGAGGGTGTTATACAAAGCCCGTTTGCACATTGATAAGCAAAAGGTACGGTTGGCCAAACAGAAATACTATGCAGTACAAATAGAGTTGTCCAAGAACTCCTCTAGAGAGCTCTTTCATACTGTCTCCAAGTTGGCCACGCTTAGGCCATCTACTATCCAGTCCAGCCCGGAGCTTTGCAAAGAGATCACTTCGTTCTTTCAAACAAAGGTTACTAATGTCTTCTCAAGCCTTTGTGAGCCAATAGAAGATGCCTCGTCAGAAGGCACGGAATCGGTAGATTCAGAACCTCCGGAAGGAACCATGCAGGTTTTTAATTCACTCACTGTGCAAGACACGTTGGAGCTTTTAACAGGTGCTAAATCTGGATCACCTCTAGACCCTTGCCCTTTGAAAATTATCAAAATGGTCCCGGTCCCCATTGCTCGATATCTTACCCCCATTTTTAACGGTATGTTTTATGGTGGTCAGTTTCCTAAACAATGGAAGACGGCCTCCATACTACCTCTTTTAAAAAAGCCCAGTCTTGACCCTCAGGATCCGAAAGACTTTCGGCCTATTTCCCGCCTGCCTCTTCCTGCCAAAATGGTAGAATAGGCAATGAATAGACAACTTAGTGCCTTCCTAAAGAAAACGCATAAGCTCGATCCGTCCCAATATGGCTTCAGGGAAGGACACAGCACTGAGTCTGCCTTGATTAAAGACACGGAGGAAATTAGAGCAGCAGTGGACCAGGGAGGTAGGGCAGACCTGATCCTGTTAGATCTCTCAGCCGCATTTGATACGGTCCATCATGGGCTTATGATGGACCGTTTAAGGAAATGCGGGGTTCAGGGCAAAGCCTGGGAGTTGCTTAACTCATTCCTCTCAGACAGAAGCCAGTTAGTTGCAATTTCACTCAAAACTCTTCTCTTTACCATGTGGCGTCCCGCAGGGGTCGTCTCTAAGCCCGACCCTCTTCAATGATTACGTCGCTACCCTGGCTCCAGTTATTAGTGGCTACGGGTTTGGGATCACCTTGTACGCAGATGATACACAAATTGTGGTATCACTTCTACCTGGCAAGGAAACTGGATTGGATACGCGTTTCCAGTCATGCAAGGCAGAAGTAGGACGTTGGATAGCAAGTAATTGCCTAAGGTTGAACTCGGATAAAACCAAGGTGATGTTGTTTGGAAACAGCCCTAACTTTTGGACTCCCTCTTGGTGGCCGTCTTCACTGGGGTCTCTCCCTACCCCAGTTGAGAGAGTCAAAAACTTGGGAATCATGTTAGATGTAAAATAGTCTATGGATTCCCAGGTCAAGGCGGTAGTTTCCAAAACAGGTTACATCTTAAGAACACTGAAAAAAATCCTGAATCTGCTGCCGCTAGACTGTCGCAGAACAGTGGTCTCGGCCTTGGTGTTATCAAGGCTGGACTACTGCAATAGTCTATACTTAAACATACAGCAAAAACTGTTGCACAAGCTTCAGATGCTCCAAAATGCTACGGCTAGACTTCTTACGGGTACTCTCAAATTTGCCCCTATCTCCAAAGTGATAAAAAAACTGCACTGGCTCCCGGTAGGGAACCGGGTTCAGTTTAAATCTTTATGCCTGGTTTTCAAAGCTCTGCATGGAGAGGGGCCTGACCATCTTAAAAGACAATGTCAATGGTATACCCCACCGCGTTTGCTCCGTTCGTTAGAAGCTAAATTGATCACAGTCCTTTCTACAAAAAAAGCCCTTTGGGGCGGACGTAGATTCACTTTCGGCGCGGTAAAATCCTGGAATAAATTGCCTTTTCATTTAAGAAATGCCAATAATCTGCTTAGTTTCAGAAAGGATTTGAAGACTTGGCTGTTCGTAAAATAACTCTCTCTGCCATGGCCTTGCCCTTGGAGAAGTAGTTAGCGCCAGGAAACCTATCAGGTAACCGCGCGCTTTAAAAATCACCATAACATAACATAACATAGGAGGTGCAGCCACGAGTCCCTCCTAGAGGGGCAGAGTCTGCAGTTTGTGGCATTCCCCCCTTCGGGCCCATGCATGGTTGAAGTCCCCAATACCTAAAGTGGTTAATCTCATGGACAGAATTTTCCTTTGGGCCAATGGAGTGAGAGCGTTGCTTAAGTATGCCTGGGCTTTGCCTACCGTGTACGCCCTGTTCAGCAGGTCTAAGTGTGAACTTGAATGAAGAGAGTTACGATCAAGATCAAATGAGATGTCGCACACTTGTTTATTTATGGCTGTTTTCCAGGCGTTCATCAGAATTTCTCGATAAGCTCTCTTCCACTATATTCAATGTTTTGATAGCTATATTAACCCCTTGCGTGCTCATGACAGAACCACTCCGTCATGAGCCACGGGCGGCGTGTGCTCATGATGGAGTGGTTCCATCATGCTGCGGCCGCTGCGGCCGCTCTGCCCACGTGTCGCTGATTCCCCGCCTGTGCGGGCGAATTAACAAGTGGGCGGAGTTGTGACGGAACCACTCCGTCATGAGCACAGCTCGCCCGTGACTCATGAGTGGTTCCGTCACGAGCATGGCGGCGCCGCGCTCACCCCGCACCCCCCCAGCGCCGCGGCGGAATTTGCGCCGCGGCGAAGGGGTTAAGGGTGGTGTGCCAGGTCATACGTGGCTCTTCAAAAATAGATCTCAGTTGGTGTTTTAGTGTGTTGGCTGGCGCCCTTAAAATCCTGAGGTAGAGTTTTATCAATTGCCCCTGGCACATCATATCGGGCCTAGTCACGTCTAGTTCCAGCCTTAGCCTTGACTTCTTTGCTGACCTTGGGATTTGAAGCACTATTTTGTATGCTTTGGATTGTGCCGAGTTTAGGGAGGCGTGCTGTAACCCGGGGAAGGCCAGGTGGCCATAGCTCATTGCTGGTAAAAGTTTTGCTTTTAAAACTTTCAGTATTGGACCGGCGGTTGGACTGATCAGGTGGAGGCTTAGTTGCTTGAATAAATGAATGACCTTGTTGGCCTTGATACTCTGGTGTTTCAAGTGGGCGTTCGCCTTAGCCCGTTCTGTCAGCCACACCTCTAGATAGTTATATGACTCCGCCGTCTTGATTTTCAAGCTGTCTATTTGCCATTGTGCTTTCTTTTTCTGGTGGTGAGACCCGAAAATGACGAATTTGGTCTTTCCTTGGTTTACTGTCAGATTGTTGATGTTGTTGAAACGATTCAATGCAGTTAGGGCTCTTTGTAGGCCCACCTTCGTGTGGTCCATTATGGCTGTGTCGTCGGCGTATTGGAGCACCAGCAGCCTCATGTTTCCCAGTTTTGGTGCTACTAGGCCAGTTCCTTTTTGGGCATCCCCCAAATCTGCCATGTATAGGTTAAAAAGCTTGGGTGCCAGCACGCAACCTTGCTTCAGCCTGCTCTCCATGATTATTCTCGAGGACATTGTGCTGGTGCTGGTTTTGACCCGTACCCAAGTGGCTTCATACAGCGATCTTATTGCTGTCAGTAGATTTGGGGGAATGCTCCTGTTTTCTAGCTTCCTCCATAGTCTTCTGCGGACAACCTTATCAAAGACGGTGCTGTAATCCACGAAGCAACAAAAAAGTGGAGAGTGGTTCTTCTGTGTTGCCTGGGCTGATAAGTATGCCAGTGCCAATACGTTGTCCATGATCGATGCCTGTGGCTTGAAGCCAGTCTGGTAAAGATTTATGATGCTATTCTCTCCACTCACTTTTCCAGGTCCTTTAATAGTAGACGGGAGTAGGCCTTGGCTTCAAGGTCAAGTAAGGCGATGAGCCTATGGCTTTGACCGGTCACCTTTTTTGAAAATGGTGACTAAGATGGAGCCCCTCCAGGAGTCAGGAGTTATAGCTGTCTGGAAAGAGTGATTGTATAAAGGTGTTAATGTTGCTGCCCAGAAATCAGGGGCCTTTTTAAAAACTAGCGCTGGAATCCCATTAGGCCCGGGGGCCCCAATCGATCTTCATGTTCTTGATGCTCTTGATGACCATTTGGGGATTTAACTGGGCGAGTGATGTACTGTGTGTTGCCACCAGCGTTCTATTTCCCACTGACCAGTTGCATTGGCTGGTGATTGTGTCTCGTGGCTTGATGTTTGATGGCCAGTCTCAGCCGACCCAACCGTTGGCCTCTCCTGAACTGTCTTTGCATAGAGTGGTGATTGCGTAGAGCTGTTTAACATAAGTCAGCCAGACCTTTTCTGCTACTCCGTTCTCCCGTGAGATTCCTCTGCTGCCAGTCAGAGGGTGCTACATTGCATTTTGGGTACCGGGACCCGTGTACACTTCAACAGGGACACACACATCACTCACTTCCATGTCCGGACATGGACTGAACCATGCCCAGAGCCCACGTGTCATGGTGGTAAGCCCTGCACTGGTACGGTGTACTGCAGGCCAGACCACTCCACTTAAGCTCAGAGGGGGGCCATCATTGCTACCCATCGCAGGCGTACTCGCTGGTGGTATGCAGGTCACTGGTCTAGTTGTCAGCATGTCACAGCCACTCCCTAAGGGCAGGTTTGCATGCACACCACACCCATCCGGCACAGGCGTCACAGGCCATGTGACTCCGCCAACATCAGGGGCCGACGACGTCACATTCTCCTCTGCCCGTGGTGACTGTATGACGGACGCAATGGTTCCCAATCAGAAAGGTCCCAAGAGTTTTGTTGCACACAGGGTTAGTGGGAACCCAGGCCTGGGTACGGCACGGGCCGACCACCATGTGGCGCTGACTGGGGTTGCACAGGGTTAGTAGCAACCCAGGCCTGCGTGCGGCATGGGCCGACCACCACGTGGCGCTGATTGGGATTGCACAGGGTTAGTCGCACCTGGTGCATTGCGGCAGGCACAGGCACCCCGCCACAGGAGGATGACTTTGGGTGCACTGATTCAGTGGCACCTTAGGCTGCAGAGCGTGTGGGCACCCTGCGATGATGCCCTGTCCCGGCAGTCCGGGCAATTGAGGTTTTGTGTGCCCTGCTGGACCACAGTGTAGGCCAGAGCCTGCGGGTAGCGTGGGCCTAGCGCCATGTGGCCTCGCTTCCAGGTCACAGACTTAGAGGCACCCATTGGGCTGATCGGGTGTGCAAAAGACAAACAATTGATGTATGTAATGCTGAACAAATCAAAAGTGGGTGGGTGTGCAGCCTGCGATGTTGCCGGGTGCACTGGTATGTCCTTTGTCATGGAGTATTCAAGATCCAGCACCAAACATGAGGCCTGGTGGCCTGCGGTGTGTGGCTGCATGGTGTGGTGGGTGCCATGTCCGCGGGCCCCGGGCTTGTGACTTGCAGTGGCACGAGGTGGGACATCCAGTCCACACGCTGGTGGCGGAAGGTGAGCAGTGCGGCCTGGGTGTGCATGGGCGGGCATGCTCTGTGGCGGCGGGTGCCTTTGTGATGCCTCTGCCTGGGTGTGCATGGGCGGGCATGCTCCGTGGGCGGCAGGTGCTTTTCTGATGCCCCTGCCTGGGTGTGCATGGGCGGGTAGGCGATGTTATCTTGTGCAAGTGTGTGTACTGTGCCAGTCATGTATCTGCTCTACATACCGGCTCTACATACCGGCACCTGGTTGGAGACACACCGGTGGCAGCAGGTGAGCAGTGTGGCCTGGGTGCGCATGGGCGTCTCTCTCTCTCTCTCTCTCTCTCTCTCTCTCTCTCTCTCTCTCTCTCTCTCTCCCTCTCTCTCTCCCTTCTTCTCTCTCTCTCTCCCTCTCTCTCTCTCCCTTCTTCTCTCGCTCTCTCTCTCTCCCTCTCTTCTTCTCTCTCTCTGTCTCTCCTTCTCTTCTTCTCTCTCTCTGTCTCTCCCTCTCTTCCTCTCTCTCTCTCCTTCGCTCTCTCTCTCTGTCCTTTGATGTACACAGGTGTGTAGCTGATGTGGCATGTCTTCGTTGGGGGGGTGCCAGGGAGGGGTGTTCCGGGGGGTGGTGCCGGTGGGTGTTGTGGCTCTCTTGGGTGTCCGGGCCGCATGATGGTTGGCTCCATGGCATCTGTTGCCCTTCCCATGTGGCCCTGGGCTGGTCTCCCTTTTGTGGTGCTGGCTGCCGTGCGACTTAACACCAGGTCAGAGCAGGTGTAGATTTCCTGGTGCTAATGCGCCTTATCACCTGTTTTGTGGTTTTATTGCCAATCTGTCTGTTCGTTGAGAATGTTGAGGTTGTGGTGTGGTTGCGGCTTTTGGCACGGGAACGCCCACTCTGCATCTCATTAGCGATAGTTGCGGTGTTCCTCTGTGGCGATGTTTTTTGCCTCTGCTATCGCTGGTAAACTGGTGCTGTGGGCTGTTAGCATCAGCTTGTAAAAGGGGAGGTAAATTTATCGCCACTTTGGCTGCGATAAAGTGCTGATGACTTGGAGATAAATCCTTGTGAATATGTCCCTTGATAGAGCAAGACCTGCCATTCGAAAACATGACAGCAACAACTGTGTAAGCCCATACAGCAAGGTTTGTCATGCAAGCATGGAAAATGAGTCGCGAGCAGGAAGGAATTGCTGGTGAAACATGCATATAAGGCAGGATGTCCTGTTGAAACGGTAGGGGTCCCTTGCATGAATTGCGAGCATGCATTCCTGGGCTGTTACCCCTAGATCAGTGCACACTCAACAATCAAGTGTGTACACCGAGGACCCTTTTATGTTTTTAGGAGGGTTTTTTGGGCAGTTTTATATAGCGCTCAGTCGTATGCAGTCAGTGAGAGACCTCCAGTCAGTGCAGCATTCAGTGCGGTGCCTTCACTGGAACAGCACTTGTACAGAAGACCTTATTTCGGTGTGAGCCATGTTTACTGTAGACATGTGGGTTTCCGTAATGTAGGAGGGAGGGAAGCCGCCTGCACTAAAACAAACACTCGCAGTCCGGGGTCTAGCGGCGCCTCCAAAGCAGCGGACACAGAGTACCTGACGGAGCCGGACGAAGTCAGGACTGACCTCCATGTATGTCTCAGCCGTGTCCCTCCGAAGTTAACAGCAGGCTGCTGGGAACCCACCACACCAACTACGGGGCCCTTGAACACGGGATAGCTGAGACCTCCATGCTGCTCCTTGCTCCCTTGCCTGGTGCCTCGCAGCCGGAGCCGCCAACCAACACCACCACCGCCAACCGCCAACCAATCAAAGCACCTGGAGGTGCTTGAAAAGAAACAGCAGGCTCCCGCAGCGCGGGTCCCGCTATCAGCTGCTCCTTGCTCCCTTGCCTGATGCCTCGCGGCCAGATCCACCAACCAACCAACACCGCCAACCAATCAAAGCACCTGGAGGTGCTTGAAAAGAAACAGCGGGCTCACACAGCACGATATGCATGCGGGCAAAGCCCGAGCGAAGGGCAGGACCGTCCTTGCCCGTCATCGCCCGGAGGAGGCTGGGCTGGGCCACCTCTCTGAACTTTACATCATTGGACCCCCCCTCCGATATGTTTTAAGGGGATCACTGACAAAATATCGAGAAGGAGAATATCGACCTGCCAAAATATCGAGGAAAAAATATAAAATGCCATAATATCGAATCCCTATCTACAAACAGGTAAGTTCAAAAATATAGAAAACAAAATATCGTTGTAAAAAATATAGTTGGTCAAAATATCGAATTTTTTAAATGTCTTAAAAGTAATGTAAAATTAATGAAATAATACATATAATTAACTAAAACATACTTAAAAATACTTAAATAACTTTAAAATTAATAAATAACTAATGTAAGTAAAAAAATTTTTTTAATACATATATATTAACATAATATCATTTAAACATATTCAATATTTTTTGCGTAGGATAGCGGGCGGGTAAAATTTACTATTACCACTCCAGTAAGTGCAATAGTAGGGAAAGCGTTGGATAGCGGGAGGGTACAAATTACTATTCCCACTCCAGAGAGTGCAACAGTAGGGAAAGCGTTGGATAGCGTAGGGGTAAAAATTACTATTCCCACTCCAAAGAGTGCAACAGTAGGGAAAGCATTGGATAGAGTAGGGGTAAAAATTACTATTCCCACTCCAGAGAGTGCAACAGTAGGGAAAGCGTTGGATAGCGTAGGGGTAAAAATTACTATTCCCACTCCAGAGTGCAACAGTAGGGAAAGCATTGGATAGCGTAGGGGTAAAAATTACTATTCTCACTCCAGAGAGTGCAACAGTAGGGAAAGCGTTGGATAGCAGGAGGGCAAAATTTACTATTCCCACTCCAGTGAGTGCAACAGTAGGGAAAACATCAGATGGCGTAGGGGTAAAAATTACTATTCCCACTCCAAATAGTGCAACAGTAGGGAAAGCGTTGGATAGCGTAGGGGTAAAAATTACTATTCCCACTCCAGAGAGTGCAACAGTAGGGAAAGCGTTGGATAGCGTAGGGGTAAAAATTACTATTCCCACTCCAGAGAGTGCAACAGTAGGGAAAGCGTTGGATAGCGTAGGGGTAAAAATTACTATTCCCACTCCAAAGAGTTCAACAGTAGGGAAAGCGTTGGATAGCGTAGGGGTAAAAATTACTATTCCCACTCCAGAGAGTGCAATAGTAGGGAAAATAATAATTTAATATTTTATTAAAAATAAATTAATTTTTAATACCAAAAAAAAAAGTATTAACATTAATTACCAATCACACAATATTTAACATTTTTTGTAAACTGGTCATGGTTCACAGTAGCACCAGTTTTACAAATAGGCCTGTCCCTCGTGGACTTTTCAAGTATTTATTTCATGGTTTTCTGATGTTGCACAGCGAGTGTCCATCTGTGAAAAGGGCAGGGATAGGAGGATGTCAGGCACAGGCCCACTGGGGAAGAGTGTCGACGTTTCGACCCTGGTGCAGTGAGGGTAATTTGTATCCTCTGCTGTTGGGTCTTCAGGACAGTGGGTGCAGGGTGGGGGGGCAGGGCAACCAAAAGTGGAGTAGAGCAGGATACAGTCCCTCGTATGGTGGTCCGCACAAAATGTGCAGTGTGAATATGATTAAATCCAAAATTGTAAGCTGCAGTGTTCAAAGAATCAATCATCCACAGCGTCTCATTTCTTAATGTTCACGCCGCCCAGGGAATCTCTGCTGAGTTCATCAAGTCAGAGGGATGAGCTCAGCACCAATACAAACCTGATTCTTAAGATCTTGTTCAGTCAAAAATCTGGTTCTTCAAATGACTGCTGTGTGGTTTCGGTCTTCAAAATCCTTGATCAAGAGTCCGAGTCCCATTGAACACTAATATCTGAAATAAATCTGATATCTCTGCTTGTCTTGCATTGAAAATGCTAGTGGCTGTTTTTCGGAAACCCATACTGAATTTTTCCAATCTTCTTATGTACAGGTCATTCTCCCTGCTATATTCCATATCCTAAATTATAGATAAGGCTACTACCCTTCTCATGGGTATGTAACTGTTTTGACACTCAACATTTTTTACTCCCAGATATGCAGAGTCCACTTCACTTGTTTCCTTTGCAAGCACAGGCATCTCTGGTGTGGCCCTTTGCTATTTACAGCATCTTCTGTCTGATTATTTCAAACACACACTTTTCCCTTTCTCTATTCCCCACCCATGCCTATTCTGTTTTCTGTTGTGCCCCTCAGAACTCGACCTTTCCTCTGTACATTTCAATGTTTACATGCAACCTTTAGCTGCCCTACTTGCCTCTGTCAGGTATGCATTTTGCTGCTGTCTATTCCAATCTCTCCTAGCTAGACCATATCAACTCCTCGCTGGTTAATCACTGTAATGATTACACACATGTCATTCATTGTTGGCTGATTGAGGGAACTCGCTCTTCAACATAATGATAAAAATTAATATTCAGAGACTGCACGCATATAAAAAACTTCTCTTTCTGGTCAATCTCTTTTGTGCTGCTGCTCACCATGGCTAAGGACATAAAGAACAGAAGACTTAAGTCCCAAGAGTTTGTCATCTTGATGCAAAGAGTTTTCACCTTGATTGTTCTTAATAATGCAGTGAAAATCTTCAGTTTCTTTTAGCTGTTGCTCTCCTCAATCCTGCTCCACACCAGACTCTGACCCTTGAGTTCATATCTTCTGCTTGGATTACTCTGTCCTTCCACTTTCCTTCTCACATTCGCACAGAAGCCATGCCATCCATACCTCACACATCACATGCAATGGTTATAACTCCACAATATCTTTAACAAAAAATAAAAACACCTAAAAGCACAGTGTCATTAAACAGTGATATATATTGAAACCAACTCACTATACTCTATTCATAATTGTCTTCTTGATTGTGTTAAACGAAACGTGAAATATAATCCGACCTGTAAGCTCATTCATACATTTGTACTTGCATCTGTCACATCAAGGATGAAGTCATCAGCATTACTATTAGTGTCCAAGTTAAGGTATGCATGGCTATTGAAGGAGTTCTGGATTGCAAAGCTAACTATAACTGGAGAACATCAGTGTTTGTAAAGGTTCAGCCAAGCAGTCAGAGTACCCTTACCCTAGCCCCATAGTCCTTTTTTTTATTATTTCTTACAACATGGAGTCCAAGACCCTTTGTCATAAAATGGCAGCCACAACATTTTCTTCAGGTTGTGGGGAGCCAATCAGTTCACGTGTTTTGGACATGCAGTACTGTATAACTAAATATTCATAACTTTTGAATATCAATTTCTCAAAAAAGACTTAATGGAATACCACCACATCATAAAATGCACACTTTCTGGATCAAGATCTAGCTTTCTGCCAAATTTGGTGCAATTCCATTCATGCCATTTTGGCAGTAACACTGTTAATTTTTCCTATGGATAATTGCATGAGAAAAGCGAGTTTGGGACCCCTTCCCTTTTTCATATCCCACTTCCTTGACTGATCATACAAATCTTTTCCAGGATGAAGCTTAGGTGGATGAGACTTTGTTTTGGAAAGTTTTTATGATGATTCATCAAATTGTACCAAAGTTATTAGTAAACCAAGATATCTATTTCCTCTGGGAAGTTCTCCTAATTATAACATATATACATAATCACTCAGAATTACCTGAAAATTCAGCATGATTACGCTTGAATTGCACAAGAAGAGTAATTTTGTATCTAGTGCTATTTCTTTGTGCAAAAATGCCCCCTCGCATTCAAAATGGATATATGTGTGTGTGCATATGTAAAAATATGTATATATGTGTACATATATATGTATATATTTTTTTTTCACTAAACAAAAACATTACAGGGACTTTATAGTTAGGCTCAGATTTCACTCACACAAAAACAGTGAAATTCAGCAGTTATAGTTACCTGAGTTACCTAGAACTTGTGCCCCCGCAATTCACAGCTTATGACCTCATATATTACATCACTTATGACATGGTGAGTGAAATCACTGATGACATCACTGATGACATCTCAAATGACTATAACGTCCCTGTAACCTTTGTTTTTTTTGTGAATTTCTAAGGTTTTTTAAATTCTATTTCCTAACTATAACAACCCTGTAACTTTAGGTTTTTAAGTGAATTTTCAAGGTTTTCAAATTCTATTTCATAACTATATTGTTCCTGAAACATTTTTCTAAGTGATTTTTTATGTATCTGTTTAACTAGTAGTCACATTTGCAGATTGGTGGAGAAAGAGGTCGGAGCAGCTCTCAGGAATCCTGCAGTATCAGTCTTACTGAAGGTAACAGGAGGGCTTCTGGGACCCCAAGAACCCTTAGCATCCAAGAGGACTTCATCCCCTAACCGGCAGTGTGCC
The DNA here is from genome assembly GCF_964204655.1 of Triturus cristatus. Lineage (NCBI taxonomy): Eukaryota > Metazoa > Chordata > Amphibia > Caudata > Salamandridae > Triturus > Triturus cristatus. The sequence continues at coordinate 254,037,489 of NC_140593.1, read as the reverse complement.
AGGAAGCGCATTTACAGAGTAGAGGAGAAAGGTGGTTTAGCCTCTTTAGACCTTTCAGCAATTCCGCTGTGTGGGACCTAATGCAAGTAATGGGAGGGCTTGTTGGCCCCCAAGGATCCTCAAGAGCCATGGGGACATCATACCCTAACTAGCAGTGTGCCAGGAGGTGCATTAGCAAAGTAGTGGAGCAAGCGGTATGGCCTCAACAACCTATCAACAATCCCACAATATGGGACTTAATGGGGGTAACAAAAAGGCTGCCAAGTACCCTCTGGAGTCAATGAGACTTCATCCCCTAACTAGTAGTGCACCAGGCTGTGCTTTTGCAGAATGGTGTTAAAAGGGGGCAGAACCTCCGATGACTTGATGGTCCCTTTGTAAGATTTTTTAAAATTATTAGATGATGGGGACCACATGGCCCCCCTTTCCTTAGCCAATCCTAGCCCTTGGGATCCCATCCCCGGGGCAAATCCTTTTTTGAATGGGAGAGGTAGGCCATGCGGCCCTACTCCCTGGGCTGATTTCGACCCCGGGGACACCATCCCCACACCCTGACCTTTTTCTTAAAATGTATTTTTTAAATTGAAGGGAGGTGAGTCCAGAAGCCCCCCTCCTGCATCGATTTTAGCGCCAGGAACCCCTTCACCGGGGCCAGTCCTATTTCTTGCTTTGTTTTTTTAAACCAAGGAGAATGGGCCAAGCGCCCCCTCCTCTTGAGCCGATTTTGGCCCCAGGGACCCCATACCCCAGGACCCGACCTCTATTGTGGGTGCCCACTCTGTTGGGGACCGCCAGAAGATAATATATGTGTGTGTGTATATATATATATATATATATTCAGTGAAAAAAACATAGGTTTCACACACGTTATAGTTAGGAATTAGCATTTAAAAAACCTTAGAAATTCAGTGAAAAAACCATAGGTTTCACACATGTTATAGTTAGCTGGACATTTTACTCGTAAAAAACCAATGAAATTCCCCCGTTATAGTTAGTTCAGCTAACTATAACTCGCGCGCCCGCAATGAACTGCTGATGACGTCACATATTACATCACTCATGACATGGTCAGTGACATCACTCATGACATCACTGATGACATCTCAAATGACATCACTGATGACCTCACTGATGACATCATCCAGTGAATGTGTGTTTTTCTGAAAATTAAATATGTTTTATATATGTATATCTCAAGGTTGATGGAAGAATAAATGGGTATATTACTGTCTAAATGGATGATTTCTTTTTGAAAAATTGATTATGTAACTGACTGATTAAGTGTATCATAGTGAATACATGGCTTAGTGAGTAATGTTTAAATATATAAATATCTGTATCATTTTTTCACTTTGTGTATAAGTGGCTGCATGGGTTGGTGAGTAGCTACATGGGTGTCTATATAGGTTATTAGTTGGTTTTTTGAGTATCAGTCTGAGTGTCTGCATGGCTCGGTGGGGGGTATGACGTAGTGCATAGGTGCATGAATGAGTGACTCACTGTTTGTATGTGTTGAACAGAGCATGTGTGCAGGACTGCATGGGTGGATGAGTGTGTGTATGGGTGTGTTAGTGAGTGAATGACTGTCTCAATAGTGTCTTTATGAGTAACTACATATGTTTAAAACTAGTATATGTGACTATTGGTTTATATATGTGAGTATATGTGAGAGTGAGAGATTGAAAGAGTTCCTGTATGAATAAGTATGTATTTCCATAAGTGATTGTTTAAAAGACTAAGTATGTGTAAGTTTCCGTAGAAGTAAGTGTGGTGGTGTGTGTATAACTGTATATGCAAGTAAATGTATGTTTGATTCTTTATTAGCATGAGTGACTATGTGTGTGAGTAGCTCTATGGATGAGTGGCATTGTGTTACAGGATGTATAGGTGTATGAGTACATATGATAAGTGAGTACATGTATGAGTGACTGTATTGGACTGTTGGTGAATGAGTGGATGTGTATGTGGATCTTAGAATTACTGAAGAGGTTGTTGTAACTGTTATTGGTATGTCCATTGTTTTGTAAATTTTAGTCTCTATTTTTGAATGTGTGTATCAAAGGTTTTATTAGGGGAAGAGGAGGTCTGCCACTCTATCACAAGGATGATGTCATCAGTGAGGTCATCAGTGATGTCATTTGAGATGTCATCAGTGATGTCATGAGTGATGTCACTGACCATGTCATGAGTGATGTAATATGTGACGTCATCAGCAGTTCATTGCGGGCGCGCGAGTTATAGTTAGCTGAACTAACTATAACGGGGGAATTTCATTGGTTTTTTACGAGTAAAATGTCCAGCTAACTATAACATGTGTGAAACCTATGGTTTTTTCACTGAATTTCTAAGGTTTTTTAAATGCTAATTCCTAACTATAACGTGTGTGAAACCTATGGTTTTTTCACTGAATTTCTAAGGTTTTTTAAATGCTAATTCCTAACTATAACGTGTGTGAAACCCATGGTTTTTTCAGTGAATTTGCAAGGTTTTTTAAATGCTAATTCCTAACTATAACGTGTGTGAAACCCATGGTTTTTTCAGTGAATTTGCAAGGTTTTTTAAATGCTAATTTTTTTTTTTCTTCTATTTTTTCTAACATATTTTTATTTTAATTTTCTTACCTTTTATAAAGACTATGATTAAATTTTTAAAATTCTTAAATATGTTTTTTTTTATATATTTTTTAAAATAAACATGTAAAATTTATTTGCAGTACTTTTTTTCTATTTTTTTTTTTATTTTTTTAGTACGCGTACCGTAAGCTCACGGTAAGCGTACGGTTTACGCAACGTCCGTAATTTTCCAACGCTGCTTGCGTATAGTTACGCAATTGGCGTAGCCGCGCGTACTCCGCGTGGGACGCGTACGCGTGTACGCTACCCGCGCATGTTACGCGGAAGTGCCGGGAGTGACTGTTATGCGCATGCGCGCAAGCGCGTGTCTTTTTTACGCGCATGCGCACTTTTGCCGTAAGCGTACCGTAAGCGTACCGTAAGCGTACGGTAGGTCATGTGATCATGAAACACAACTTTTGATTGGTTGAAACTACTTTCAGTTCTAGAACTCTCCTACACCACACCCATTCCCCTCATTTCTGCTTGTGATCCCTTGGGAGAAGGAGCTGGTTTGTCTTTGGGATACGATGGCAGAACAGCAGAGCTCTTCTGAGAGTGAGGCTAGCACTAGCAGCACTGTCTTGAGGCAGAGATCGAGGAAACAAAAGCCCTCTTATGTATGGGATTATTTTACTTTTCCTGAAGGCCAGCAAAAGGTAAATGCACCCTTAGTGACTTGTAAGCTGTGTAAGCGTGTACTTTCTAGAGGTAATCCTAACAGGAAGTATTCCTTTGGGAATCACACCATGAAGAGACACCTCCAGGATGTACACAGAAGGACACATGGTCATCTTTTTGGAGGTAACTCTTCAGAAAGACAAGCCAGTACATCCACAGCAGCTCAGCCTGAACCATCATCTGCAGGGCTGACTCCTTCTTCTGCAGGTCAGGTGAGCCCTTCATCTGTGGGGGGAGAATCTCCTTTTGCTGGCCCTCTGGAAATCAACCCTCGATTTCGGAAGGTTGATATTCGATGCACATTTTGTCAAGATATAATTTGCTATAGGGAGACCAGTGTTTCCCTAGTGAACAACAAAATAGATCAACACATTTGTCGCTTTGAATAATTTTCCCATGCTTCCTTTCCTCTGTCCCTGCATGAACACAACGGTTCTTTTAAGAGCCAACCTTATCTTTCATCTTTTTTTTACATATGTTTTTAAAAACTTTTTTTAATTTTTTTTTACCGTGCGCGTACTTTTTTTTTTAAAAAAAAAAAAACACTAAAAATCAATAAACACATTACAAGGTCCTTGAGAGACTACAATTATTATTATTGACTTACCATACTCACTGAAAAAATATTTATTCATTTGTTTTTTTTAAAAATAGTTTTAAAAATGTTTGTAGTTTTCGAAAATTTTCTATATCTATCTGGAAAAAAAGAAAAAAGTATTAATATTTTTAAAACATTTTATAATACAGTACACATATTTACATTTTTTTCCATAAAATATTTTTGCCTTATTTTTGCTGTTTTCAGAATATATTGCATTTCACTATAAATTGTGAAAGCAATTGCATTCATCATTTTACAGCGGGCAAAAAAAAATAACAATCACAAAGATTGTATTAAAAAAGCCCTGATTCTTTTTTTACTTAAACTTAACATTATAGAAATGCATAATATTCTAAAAAAATATCATCTAATACCAATACTTATTTCTTTAAAATACCGTCTGATATGTTTGTTTCAGAAGTATAATCACAATATTATATCTCAAATAACTCCAAAATACATCTGATTTCATTTCCTTTAGACCAAATAGTAATTTTAAAATTCTTTTTTGATTAAATTTCCAATGGTAATCCAATAAAATTCTAAAGTTTTATTTGTACAGATCTCACCGATTCTCTGTAACAATTCCTTTATTGTATTTAAATATTTTACTACATTTCTTTTCACAATAGTCACAAAACGAAATTTCTATGCCAATTTGAATGCACACTAACTACTCTTTTTTTTGGGCAAGTGAAAATCACTTTTACAAACTGTCACATTATGAAACCACTTTTCAGATTTTTTAAAAAGCCCATGTCCAGACTGCTACACTACAGCAAGGGCAACCAGCCTTAGTGATGCTGAATGTATTTGCATTACAGACTGAAACCTGAAAACCCCACTCGCTTGTAAATACTGTGCATGACTATACATGGCAAGCACATGGGTGTGTGCTAAGACTCTGCTTCTTCCCCCAAAAATTCGCTCCCCCTTTCCATCTAATGCAACTGTGAAATCACCAGAGCAAGACGCAATAAATCTCTGCCTATAATTCCTCTCTGCACACAGAGTCATGTTTTCACATTAGTCCCAAAACGAAATTTCTTTGCCAATTTGAAAGCACACTTACTGCTCTTTTTTTTTTCGGGGCAAGTGAAAATCACTTTTACAGACTGACACATTATGAAACCACCATGTGTAACTACAACAAAAACAATTTCCATTTCTATTATTCATTTCTTAAGTTACCACATACATCCCCTCTCAAACTGTAAACTCACCTTTAAAATTAGTTAGTTGTGAAAGAAATGTGACACTCAAACAGCAGATTATCAGAGCCAGGATCTCTGTTGTGTTCACCTCTCTCCTCTCAGCAGAACCAGATAATGGCAAACTTTCCCTCTATTTTTCCACACATATACTTGTAAGTTTCAAATCTCAGTGCTTCCCCCTTTTTTTCAAATGTAATCACACATTTCTATTGGTTGAAAACCAACCCTTTTCCAAAAGTACCCTTCCCCCAACTTGACTTCTGCCTAGTACCCTTCCCCCAACTTGACTTCTGCCTGCTACCATAGCAACAGCTCATGGAACACTGCTGTGTTGAGTTAGGTCAGAAGTTCGCCAAACAATGTTTCAATTCCACAGAGCAAGAGTGCTTGACTTTTCAAACCTAACAGCAAATCCATAGTACTGTTCTTTGGTTACACATTTTTTTTTACCAATATAAAACATGCTTCTATTAATTTACACATACAGCCTAGTTTTTATTCTAGAATGGTATGAAACAGCCAATCAGTTCTTTTTGTTTTGAAAAAAATATGTATGCCTCCATTTCCAAACTGTCTTTCTTTTCATATTGCCATTCTACTGAAAGACACCTCCTGAGTGCATCCAGTTCTCCTTTGAAGATGTTCACAGTGTGGATTGTAGGGCACAGCTATGTCTTCTGGAGTGAAAAGTTTGCAGAGAAAACAGGTATGGTGAGAGACCTTGCTTTGCCAAATGTAGACATTAAATGGATTGGTCAGAGAGGGTTAAAGTGGCACCAATTGATGCCATTGGTGAAATCCTTCATTCAAATCCAACACCCTGACCTCATAATAGTGCACTGTGGTGGCAATGACCTAGGCACTTTGACTGGGGTAGGTCTGGAAATGCTTATGAAGGACACCTTTGCACAACTGTTTACACTTTTCCCTAAAACTGCCTTTGTGTTTTCCAACATATGCCAAAGGCAAAAATGGAACTGGTCCAATCATTTCTGTCCACAGATTGACAAAGCAAGAAAGCACGTCAACAAATCTGTTTCTGCTTTCCTCCGTGACTATGGTATGGGAGCCATTTACCACAACAACTTGCGTTATGACATGCAAGACATTTATAGAGGAGATGGTGTGCACTTCAATGATGAAGGGAACAGAGTCTTCCTCTTGAACCTTAGACTCTGCATCGGTACTTACTTGTAGGTACCACTAAAAAAATGACTTCATAAACACAACAGCTCTTTTTAGAGCTCCCTAATTTCTAAACTCTTAAATCTGCTTTTCATTTATTTATTTTTATTTTTTTACCGTACGCTTACCGTAAGCTTACCGTACGCGTACCCCGTGATTTTTTTTAAAATCAATAAATGTTTTTTTGTACTTTTCTGTCCTTCTTTGACCCCCTTACAAATGTTAGGGGGTCTGTAACTCTCCTCATTGCCCCCTTTCCTTGTTTTCACTCTTTTTTTTCAGAGTGAAATACACAAAATGGCGGCCGCCGCTTCCTGGTTTCGACCGATTCGAATGTTTACTAAGATCTAAGAGCCAATCAGAATCGCGCTCGCGCACGCCACCGTACGCTTACCGTAAGCGTACGGTAAGCGTACCGTAAGCGGGCTCAGATATATATATTGATTTAAAGGCTATTTTCTCAGAATCTACTGAACAGATTTACACCAAACCTACAAAAGGCACTTCCTTGACCTAGGGACTACCTCTCTGCCAAATTTTGAGTAATTCTGTTCAGCCGTTCGGGCTGTAGCTCGTTCTAAAGGTCCTGTGGAAAAATGCATGGGAAAAACGCGTTTTGGGACCCCCCTTTTATCTCAGCCCCCGCTTGACGGATCCCCCCGAGACTTTCAGGGTAGGAGCGGAGCGTAGCGCCCCACCTATTTTGAGAAATTCGCGAGGATTCGTCGACCGGCGCCAAAGTTATTCAAAATAGAATGTTGAGGTTTTCCTATGGAAACGTGGTCCTAACTATAACTACCTACTGGCGACCGCCAGTAGGTAATATATATATATATATATATATATATATATATTCACTGAAAAAAACATAGGTTTCAGGCACGTTATAGTTAGGAATTAGCATTTAAAAAACCTTAGAAATTCACTGAAAAAGCCATAGGTTTCAGGGGCGTTATAGTTAGCTGGACTTTTCACTCGTACAAAACCATTGAAATTCCCCCGTTATAGTTAGTTTAGCTAACTATAACTCGCGCGCCCACAATGCACTGCTGATGACGTCACATATTACATCACTCATGACATGGTCAGTGACATCACTCATGACATCACTGATGACATCTCAAATGACATCAATGATGACATCACTGATGACATCATCCAGTGAATGTGTGTTTTTCTGAAAATTACAAATGTTTTATATATGTATATCTCAAGGTCGATGGAAGAATAAATGGGTATATAAGTGTCTAAATGGATGATTTGTTTTTGAAAAATTGATTGTATGACTGACTGATTAAGTGTATCTTAGTGAATACATTGCTTAGTGAGTAATGTTTAAATATATAAATATCTGTATCAGTCTCTCACTTTGTGTATAAGTGGCTGCATGGGTTGGTGAGTAGCTACATGAGTGTCTATATAGGTTATTAGTTGTTTTTTTTGAGTATCAGTATGAGTGTCTGTATGGTTCGGTGGGGGGTATTACGTAGTGCATAGGTGCATGAATGAGTGACTCACTGTTTGTGTTAAAGACAGCATGTGTGCAGGGCTGTATGGGCGGATTAGTGTGTGCATGGGTGTGTTAGTGAGTGAATGACTGTCTCAATAGTGTCTTTATGAGTAACTACATATGTTTTAAACTAGTATATGTGACTATTGGTGTATATAAGTGAGTATATGTGAGAGTGAGAGATTGAAAGAGTTCCTGTATGAATAAGTATGTGTTTCTATAAGTGATTGTTTAAAAGACTAAGTATGTGTAAGTTTCTGTAGAAGTAAGTGTGGTGGTGTGTGTATAACTGTATATGCAAGTAAATGGATGTTTGATTCTTTATTAGCATGAGTGACTATGTGTGGGAGTAAGTCAATGGATGAGTGGTGTTGTGTAACAGGATGTATAGGTGTATGAGAACATATGATGAGTGAGTCCATGTATGAGTGACTGTATAGGACTGTTGGTAAATGCGTGGATGTGTATGTGGATCTTGAATTTACTGAATAGGTCGTTGTAACTGATATTGGTATGTCCATTGTTTTGAAACTTTTAGTTTCTATTTTTGAATGTGTGTATCAAAGGTTATATTAGGGGGAGAGGAGGTCTGCCACGCTATCACAAGGATGATGTCATCAATGATGTCATTTGAGATGTCATCAGTGATGTCATGAGTGATGTCACTGACCATGTCATGAGTGATGTAATATGTGACGTCATCAGCAGTGCATTGCGGGCGCGCGAGTTATAGTTAGCCGAACTAACTATAACGAGGGAATTTCAATGGTTTTGTACGAGTGAAAAGTCCAGCTAACTATAACGCCCCTGAAACCTATGGTTTTTTCAGTGAATTTCTAAGGTTTTTTAAATGATCATTTCTAACTATGCCTACAGAGATAGGACATGTGAAGAAAGAAGAAAAAGCGCACAGAAAGAAAAAAAAGAAATGCAGAAAGAAGCAACAGAAGTCCTCGAAGACGAAGAAAAGTGCAGGAAGAAGGATAACGTGCAGAAAGAACAAACAGAAGAGCAGAAAGAAGCCTTGTTGCAAAATAATCCTGTACCCTCAACTTTTTCAGACGGATACTGGTGGTAACTGAGTCTGACTAACCAGTCCTAGAGCCAGTGCTATGTTAAAAGACACTCAGAATACAGTGAAAACGCCTACATACACTATGGAACACTATGCATTGGGGGCGTGGCCTCCGGCACGATGCCGGTCTTTTATTCATTTTATTTTTTTAAGAAGGAGGGCTGTGTGGCCCCCCTTCTTTTTCAAATTTACTGGCCCTGAAGACCCCATCCCCCAGGGTCTGCACCCTAACTTTTTTTGTTGAAAAAAATAAATGTGGCCCTCCCAAGGCCTTAATCGGCCCCGGGGACCCCAACCCCCGGGTCATGGCCTTTTTAAAAAAAAAATCTTTAGGAGGGGGCTGCGTTGCCCCCCTCCTCTGGCCACTTATGGCCCTGGGGAACCCATCCCCTGGGGCCGGCCTTTGTTTTTTATTACTTTTAAAAAAAAATATATTTATAGAAACACCTAGGACATGCTGGACAAACCGTGTGTACCTATCACCATGATGATTTGCGTGATATTCATTAAAAGGCGACTATGCATAGAATGAATCCACATGGAATGTATTCACACCGCTAGTGAAGCTCTGACGTGTCTGACGCCCTACCGTGCCTAATCCCGGTGCCCCCGCTAGTGGGTACTCTCCAAGTAGACACCCTTGGCGTTTATTTATACAAACATGGGTAGCTATTGACGGGCACATTTAATATACACGCACACCAAGCCATTCAAAGGGGATTCGACACAAATTCGACCAAACTATGCAAGAAACCCCCCTCACGGTTAATAAAACACACATCCACCGCCGGATGTGTAACTCTTTTTATTTTACGCTCTGGAAAGGAGACAAACCTCACTTGAGAGTCACAGCGTGCTCCTGGCTGAGCCCAATGCTGTGTTACACTCACCAGTGCCCGCCGAGTGCCTCACACCTCTGTGTTGTATTTCACCAGCTAGTGCGTATGCTATGACACTCTCTAGCCCATGTGCACTGTAACACCACCCCGTGAATATGTCATGCCACACTTGCCTTCACACAGGATATATTGCCCCATCTAATGTGCCTTCCTCGATGCCTATGTTATAACGCACAGTGCTATGCCATACATATTACAATCTGGGATCCATATCTTTGTCACAGTGCATATGCAACGTTACACTCCCCAGCACATATTTTATATTACAACTTTAGAGACTAGTTAGGTTACACAACACTGCCCTGTGCATATTCCACTCCAAGGCGCATATCGCATTGCACAAGCTAGTGCCTGTGCTATCTCGCCCTCTCCAATGAATCTGTCATTGCGCACAATGTTTTGCATATTATATTTCACGCCCCGGTTCATCTTATATCACACTTTTTGGTGCATGGTTTATACCATATACTATATCTAGTTTTCATTTTCAGTCGTGCTCCCAGGACTATGTTCTATATAACACTGCATCCACCTGCCCTCCATTTAGCATGATGTACCAGTCCACTCCTCCTGCCCTCCATTCCCCAATTCTATGGCCCATCATTGACCTCCTGCTTAGCCTCTGTGCTTAGCTTGCTGCCCCTATTCTCCTTCCCCCTGCCCTCTTTGTGCATGCCCCTGCTCCATCCTTTTTGCCCACCATGTTCCATGGACCTGCCACTCCTATCTACTCTGAGTGTTCTGTTGAGCTGCACTCCCCTCCCACCTGCCTAGCATTGTCAGATGACTGTAACCTGTCCCTGCCACCTCCACCCTGCCTGTCCACATGCCATGCCCCTATCCCCTTCCTCCTGTCCTCCATGGTTCATTTTACTGTCACACCCTTCTGCCCTTCCTGGTCTGTTGTGCTGCAACTGCTCCTCCTGCCTGCCTTGTGTGGTCTGTTGTGAGGCCCCTTCCCCTGAACTCTCTTGTCTGTGCCCAGGTCCTGACCCTCCCTTCTATCCTCCATGGTCCTTTATGCATGCCCCTGCACCCTCCTTCTTGCCCATCATAGCCATTGTGCTGCCACTAACCCTCCCGCTTGCCATGCATGGTCTTCTGTGCTGCCATGGCCCCTCCCACCTTCCCTGTGTGGTCAGCTAGCTGCCCCTAACCCCCTCCCACCTTCCCTCCATGGTCTGTGTGTATGCCATCATAGTCTCATTGTTGCTCTCCATGGCGTGTCTTGTTTCTAGTGCCCAACCTGCCTGACCTCCATGGTCATCTTGCTGCTCCTGCCCTGCCCCCTTGCCCCCAGCCCTCTGTTTCCATGTGCAGACCCCTATTCCCTCACTCCTGGTTTGTCTGTTCCATTGTAATGCCCCTGATCCGTCCCTCCTGCCCTTTATGGTCTGTTATGCTGCAACTTTTTCTCCTGTCTGTCCATTATGGTCAGCTAGCTACCATTGCCTCTTTCCCCTCTGTTCTCTGTTGTCCATGTGCATGGTCCTGTCCCCTCCCTATTGCTTTCTATGGATTGTTGTGCTGCCCTCCCGTCGGTGTATTGTGCTGCTGCAAACCCTGATGCCTGCCCTGTAGGGTCAGTTTGGTGCACCTCTCCATGTCCCTCCTGTCCTCTGTTATCCGAGTCCATGTCCCTATCCCAATTCCTCCTGCCTACCATGATCCAATGTACCATACTTGCGAACATTTTGAACTTGGTAAGAGGGAGATTTTGAAAAAAAAACGGGGTATTGATTTTCCCCTTTGATTTACATTGAAAAAGAGGAGATTGTGGACAGGAGACAGATCAAATAAAGACCATTTGAGCTTAAAAACATTGGATGTTTCCTGGCTGAAACGGGTCTGTTGGCATGTATGGTTGTACTACCACTGCCTCTTCCTTCTGCCCACAATGGTCTATTATATTGCCACAGCCTCTCTTGCCAGTCCTGTATTTTTGGTTTGTTGCCCCTGACCCCCTTTCCACTGCCCTCCATAGTCTGTTGTGCTGCCACTGCCCTTCCTGCCTGCCCAGTGTGGTCAAATTGTTGCATCTGCACTCTCCTACCTGCCTTCAATTTTCAGAGTGCGTGCCCCTGGTCTCTGCCTCTCAACAGTATCCCAATGAACAACTAGATTGCTAACATTCTATATTTATTACAAAAGTATGGAACGCCTGACGTCATCTTGATGTAATCAAAACTGTAATACCTAGAGTATTTCCTTTAGAAATTACATATATGAGAGGGTCTTATTTGCATCAAAATTATGGTTAGTGCTCTAAAAAACTAAAATGAGGACATATTTTCTGAGTTTTGAAATAGCGACAAAGAACTTTTAAATTATTTGTAATCTTTATGTTTTTTTATCCAGTTGACCACTTGATTAAATGTTGCACCTAGGGGAGAGGATGTGGTGTTACTTCCTGAGCTGCAGACTTTGCAACTGGGGAACCAGGTAGGAGTTTCTGCTTCAGCTCAACATTCTGTGATTCTGGCCAAATCATTTAATCTCCCCATGTCTGCAACCAAAATGAATTTGATCTTGTGTGATGTAACCAATGCTCATGTAAAGTAGGCCTGGGCGAAAATTTCGTTCCGTTCGCGGAAATTGCGATAATTTGACATTTTCGCGTTCCGAAAAATTAGGGCACATTTTGGGTGACTTCTTAAATTCTCTTCTATTTCATTAAAAAAATTCTGACATGCAGACTGAAACATGCACTTTGAATACCAGCAGCAGACTTCCCTGGTGAGCAGTAGCTTTACTACAGTGATCTAATGAGCAACTAGAGTGCTAACATTCAGAATTTATGGCAAATGTGTGACACATCTGAATGCCTTCTTGATGGAACCAAAGTAAAAAACTGAAAGTATTTCCTACTGAGGAGACTGCAGGAAATTAGGAAACTTCATAACAAATAAATCTCCCAAGATGGCCACCAGAGACAAAAGAGCCCAAATGTAGCCCAAATATCACCCAGATGTAGCCCAAGTATAGCCCAATGACAGAATGTCCCAGAGTGTTCTAACGAACAACTAGAGGGCTAACAGTCTTACTTATGACAAAAGTATGGCACACCTAAATTCATCTTGATTGGAATAAAGTGGTAACACTTAAAAACATTTAATTTGCAAAGGAACAAAATGAGGAGGTTGATTTTGCCATAGAAATTATGATTAGTTCTGCAGAAAGAAAAATTAGGGCACATTTTGACTTCTCAAATCCTCTTCTATTTCATAAAAAAATTCTGACATTCAGACTGAAACATGCTCTTTGAATACCAGCAGCAGACTTCCCTGGTGAGCAGTAGTTTTACAACAGTGATCTAATGAGCAACTACAGTGCTAACATTCAGAATTTATGGCAAATGTGTGACATATCTGAATACCTTCTTGATGGAATCAAAGTAAAAAACTGAAAGCATTTCCTACTGAGGAGACTGCAGTAAATGAGGAAATTAGAAAACTTCATAACAAATAAATATCCCAAGATGGCCACCAGAGACAAAAAGAGCCCAAATGTAGCCCAAATATCACCCAGATGTAGCCCAAGTATAGCCCAATGACAGAAGTGTGCAAAACACTTATTTTTTGTGTATTTGCAGTTTTATATAGTGCAGACTTGTCAGGTATTGGAGTGCTTTACATCAGCATTGGTTACATCACACAAGATCAAATTCATTTTGGTTGTAGACATGGGGAGATTAAGTGATTTGCCCAGAATCACAGAATGTTGAGCTGAAGCAGAAACTCCAACCTGGTTCCCCAGTTGCAAAGTCTGCAGCTCTGGAAGTAACACCACATCCTCTCCCCTAGGTGCAACATTTAATCAAGTGGTCAACTGGATAAAAAAAACATAAAGATTACAAATAATTTAAAAGTTCTTTGTTGCTATTTGAAAACTCAGAAAATATGTCCTCATTTTAGTTTTTTAGAGCACTAACCATAATTTTGATGCAAATAAGACCCTCTCATATATGTAATTTCTAAAGGAAATACTCTAGGTATTACAGTTTTGATTACATCAAGATGACGTCAGGCGTTCCACACTTTTGTTATAAATATAGAATGTTAGCAATCTAGTTGTTCATTGGGATACTGTTGAGAGGCAGAGGCCAGGGGCACGGACTCTGAAAATTGAAGGCAGGTAGGAGAGTACAGATGCAACAATTTGACCACACTGGGCAGGCAGGAAGGGCAGTGGCAGCACAACAGACTATGGAGGGCAGTGGAAAGGGGGGCAGGGGCAACAAACCAACAATACAGGACTGGCAAGAGAGTCTATGGCAATATAATAGACCATTGTGGGCAGAAGGAAGAGGCAGTAGTAGTACAACCATACATGCCAACAGACCCGTTTCAGCCAGGAAACGTCCAATGTTTTTAAGCTCAAATGTGCTTTATTTGATCTGTCACCTGTCTACAATCTCCTCTTTTTCAATGTAACTCAAAGGGGAAAATCAATACCCCAGTTTTTTTTCAAAATCTCCCTCTTACCAAGTTCAAAATGTTCGCAAGTATGGTACCTTGGATCATGGTAGGCAGGAGGAATTGGGGTAGGGACATGGACTTGGATAACAGAGGACAGGAGGGACATGGAGAGGTGCACCAAGCTGACCCTACAGGACAGGTATCAGGGTTTGCAGCAGCACATTACACCACACAGAGCATGCGTTACGGGGTTGCAGCACAACAATCCATAGAAAGCAATAGGGAGGGGACAGGACCATGCATATGGACAACAGAGAACAGAGGGGAAAGAGGCAATGGTAGCTAGCTGACCTTAATGGACAGACAGGAGAGAAAGCTGCAGCATAACAGACCATAAAGGGCAGGAGGGACGGATCAGGGGCATTACAATGGAACAGACAAGCCAGGAGGGAGGGAAAAGGGGTCTGCACATGGAAACAGAGGGCTGGGGGCAAGGAGAGATGGGCAGGAGCAGCAAGATGACTATGGAGGTCAGGCAGGATGGGCACTAGAAACAAGACACACCATGGAGAGCAAAAATTAGACTATGATGGCATACACACTGACCATGGAGGGAAGGTGGGAGGGGGTCAGGGGCAGCTAGCTGACCACACAGGGAAGGTGGGAGGGGCCATGGCAGCACAGAAGACCATGCATGGCAAGCGGGAGGGTTAGTGGCAGCACAATGGCTATGATGGGCAAGAAGGAGGGTGCAGTGGCATGCACAAAGGACCTTGGAGAGTACCCACCGGCGGAGGCGCAGGGATTAAGCACAGTAGGGCGTCAGACTCGTCAGAGCTTCACTAGCGGTGTAAATACATTCCATGTGGATTCATTCTATGCATAGTCGCCTTTTAATGAATATCACGCAAATCGTCATGGTGATAGGTACATACGGTTTGTCCAGCATGTCCTAGATGTTTCTATAAATATATATTTTTTTAAAATGATAAAAAACAAAGGCCGGTCCCGGGGGATGGGGTCCCCGGGGCCATAAGTGGCCTGAGGAGGGGGGCAACGCAGTCCCTTCCTGAAGAATTTCTTTTTTAAAAAGGCCATGACCCGGGGGTTGGGGTCCCCGGGGCCGATTAAGGCCTTGGGAGGGCCGAATTAATTTTTTTCAAGAAAAAAAATTAGGGTGCAGGCCATGGGGGATGCCGTCCCCAGGGCCAGTAAATTAGAAAAAGAAGGGGGGCCACACAGCCCTCATTCTTAAAAAAATGAAATAAATAAAAGACCGGCATCGCGCTGGAGACCACGCCCCCTGCTTGCAGCACTCTGCAAACGCGCCCCCTGGCCAGCTGTAAGTTGGGGAATTAATTCCCCTTCAATACTGAGCGTCCCTGAGGGCCAACTAGCCCAGCAGGTATCTCCAGTATGCGCCAGGGAGCTGCGTTGTAGACAGGTGTTCTGAGGCCACGCCCCTTTTTACACCTCTATGCAACGCAGCTCTGTGGCGCTTACTGGAGGAACCTAGTGGGCTAGTTTGAGCCTAGGGACCCTTAGGGTTCAAGGGGACTTCATCTCTCCTCTAAGAACGGCCACAGGAGGGGACGGGGCCTGAGGTGACGTGTGCAAACACGCCCTGTGGCACGTTTTAAGTTGGGGAAATAATTCCCCTTCAATCCTGAGGGCCCCTGGGGGCTAACTAGCCCACCAGGTGCTTCCAGTAAGTGCCACTGAGCTGCATTGCAGAGAGGTGGTCTAGGCCGTGCCCCGTTTTACATCTCTCTGCAACGCAGCTCTGTGGCGCTTACTGGAGGTACCTAGTGGTCTAGTTGGACCCTAGGGATCCTCAGGATTCAAGGGGACTTAATCTCCCAACTTAAAAAACGGCCACAGGGCGTGTTTACACAGTGGGGAAGGGAGGGGACAAGGCCTGAGGTGACGTGTGCAAACACGCCCTATGGCGCGTTTTAAGTTGGGGAAATAATTCCCCTTCAATCCTGAGGGCCCCTGGGGGCTAACTAGCCCACCAGGTGCTTCCAGTAAGCGCCACTGAGCTGCGTTGCAGAGAGGTGGTCCAGGCCGTGCCACTTTTTACACCTCTCTGCAACGCAGCTCTGTGGCGCTTACTGGAGGTACCTAGTGGGCTAGTTGGACCCTAGGGACCCTCAGGATTCAAATGAACTTAATCTCCCAACTAAAAACAGCCACAGGGCGTGTTTACACAGTGGTGAAGGGAGGGGACGGGGCCTGAGTTAACGTGTGCAAACAAGCCCTGTGGCGCGTTTTAAGTTGGGGAAATAATTCCCCTTCAATCCTGAGGGACCCTGGGGGCCAACTAGCCCACCAGGTGCTTCCAGTAAGTGCCACTTCGCTGCGTTGCAGAAAGGTGGTCTAGGCTGTGCCCCTTTTTACATCTCTCTGCAACGCAGCTCTGTGGCACTTACTGGAGGTACCTAGTGGTCTAGTTGGACCCTAGGGACCCTCAGGATTCAAGGGGACTTAATCTCCCAACTTAAAACGGCCACAGGGCGTGTTTACACAGTGGGGAAGTGAGGGGACGGGGCCTGAGGTGACGTGTGCAAACACGCCCTGTGGCGCGTTTTAAGAGGTAGTTTTAATCCCCTGCCCTATTATATACTAGGGGCTTACAGAGGAGGTCATGCTGATCACAGGGGGACCCCAACGCATAGTGCTCCCTAGTGTATGTACATGTTTTCACTGTATTCTGAGTGTCTTTTAACATAGCACTGGCTCTAGGACTGGTTAGTCAGACTCAGTTTCCACCAGTATCCGTCTGAAAAAGTTGAGGGTACGGGATGATTTTGCAACAAGGCTTCTTTCTGCTCTTCTGTTTGTTCTTTCTGCACGTTATCCTTCTTCCTGCACTTTTCTTCGTCTTTGAGGACTTCTGTTGCTTCTTTCTGCATTTCTTTTTTTTCTTTCTGTGCGTTTTTTCTTCTTTCTTCACATGTCCTATCTCTGTAGGCATAGTTAGTAATTAACATTTAAAAAACCTTTGAAATTCACTGAAAAAACCATAGGTTTCAGGCACGTTATAGTTAGGAATTAGCATTTAAAAAACCTTAGAAATTCACTGAAAAAACCATAGGTTTCAGGGGCGTTATAGTTAGATGGACTTTTCACTCGTACAAAACCATTGAAATTCCCCCGTTATAGTTAGTTCAGACTAACTATAACTCGTGTGTCCGCAATGCACTGCTGATGACGTCACATATTACATCACTGATGACATGGTCAGTGACATCACTCATGACATCACTGATGACATCTCAAATGTCCTCAGTGATCCGCGCACCCTCCCGATCACGAGCTGTATGCAAATTGGCTGCCAACACTCGGAAGCAGGAAGTGTTGGCAGCCATCTTGTGCCTCGGTAGAACCGAGGCACAAGATGGAAATCAGCAAAACAAGTGCGCAAAATGCAAAAAAGGGGCAGGGTAGAAACACCCTGACACCCTTGGCCTTTTTTAAAAATCTGCAAAATCCTGCCGAGAAAAAAAAAAATGAAGCGTGGGCTCCCGCGCTTCGTTACTATTTAGCCCCCCGGGTGGGCCAAGTCCCGGGGGGCAATATTTCAATTGTAATGGGCAGCCCAGAGGGGCCCCCCAGCCCCGGGGACCAACACCCCCCGGGGCTTCATAAATAAATGGGTGGGTGGGCTCAAAGGCCCCCCCAAGCCCTGGGGACCGCCCCTCCCGGGGCTTTATGACAATGTAAGCTTGCGGGCTTACGCCCCCCACAGCCCCGGGGACCGCCACCTCCCAGGGGATCTAAATATTATAATTGGGGGTCCGTGATGGACCCCTAGCCCCGGGGACCACCACCTCCCCAGTGCTTTTGAAATGTTGGGAGGGGGCCGCGCGGCCCCCCCTCCTGGAGCCCTTGATGGCCCTGGGGACCGCCACCCCCCAGAGCCGGCTCCTGCAGTGTCCCGGGGTGCCCAAGCCTGGGACTCCCGCACTGCCATAGCAAACTTGGTTTGGATATTGAAAGAGAGAGCAGGGAAACCTGCCCTCTCTTTCAAAATGCAAACCAAATTGCTTTTCCACACAGGGAGCTACATCTTAGCAACTCTCCATGTGGAAAAGCAATGCCGGCTCCCGAGGGACGTGGGGAGCCAGCGGGACCGTGGGGGGATTGGGGACCCCCCCACGGTCCCCAACAGAGAGGGCCGGCCCCGGGGGATGGGGTCTCCGGGGCTAAAAGTGGCCAGGGAGGGGGGCCACATGGCCCCCCTCCCCACAATTTTCTTTTTTTAAAAATTAAATAAAAAAACAAAGGCCGGCCCGGGATGGGGTCCCCGGGGCCATAAGTGGCCTGAGGAGGGGACAATGCAGCCCCCCTCCAAAATAATTAAAATAAAAAAAAGGTCATGCCCCGGGGGATGGGGTCCCCGGGGTCCCTTCCAAATTTTTAATAAAAAAAAAATAGGGGGCAAGTCCTGGGGGATGGGTTCCACAGGGCCAATAAAATAGAAAAAGAAGGGGGGCCACGCAGCCCCCTTCTTAAAAAAAAAAAAAGACCGGCATCGTGCCGGAGGCCACGCCCCCTCCTTGCAGCACTCTGCAAACGCGCTGCAAACTCGCCCCTAGCGCGTTTGCAGATGGGGAACGAATTCCCCTTGAATACTGGGGGTCTTGGGGGGCAACTAGCCCACCAGGAACCTCCAGTATGCGCTAGAGGGTTGCGTGGCAGAGAGGTGTTCTGAGGCCACGCCACTTTTTACACCTCTCTGCAACGCAGCTCTGTGGCACTTAATGAAGGTAGCTGGTGTGCTAGTTGCACCCCAGGGACCCTCAGGATTCAAGGGGAATTAATCACCAAACTTTAAACGTGCCACGGGGCGCGTTTGCACAGTGGTGAAGGGAGGGGGCAGGGCCTGAGGTGACATGTGTGCAAACACGCCCTGTGGTGCATTTTAAGTTGAGGAATTAATACCTCTTCCATCCTGAGGGTCCCTGGGGGACAAGTAGCCCACCAGGTACCTCCAGTAAGTGCCACAGAGCTGCGTAGCAGAGTGTTGTAAAAAGGGGTGTGGCCTCTGAACACCTCTCTGCAACGCCACGCAGTGGCGCTTACCGGAAGCACCTGGTGGGCTAGTTGGCCCCCAGGGTCCCTCAGGATTGAAGGGTAATTATTTCCGCAACTTAAAACGCGCCACAGGGCGTGTTTGCACACGTCACCTCAGGCCCCGTCACATCTCTTCACCGTTGTGCAAACGCGGCCCGTGGCGCAATTTAAGTTGGGGGATTAATTTGCTTTCAATACTGAGGGTCCCTGAGGGCCAACTAGCCCAACAGGTATCTTCAGTATGCACCAGGGAGCTGCGTTGCAGACAGGTGTTCAGAGGCCACGCCCCTTTTTACACCTCTCTGCAATGCAGCTCTGTGGCGCTTACTGGAGGTACCTAGTGGGCTAGTTTGAGCCTAGGGACCCTTAGCATTCAAGGGGACTTAATCTCTCAACTTAGAACGGCCACAGGGTGCATTTACACAGTGGTGAAGGGAGGGGGCAGGGCCTGAGGTGACATGTGTGCAAACATGCCCTGTGGCGCATTTTAAGTTGAGGAATTAATACCTCTTCCATCCTGAGGGTCCCTGGGGGACAAGTAGCCCACCAGGTACCTCCAGTAAGCGCCACAGATCTGCGTAGCAGAGTGTTGTAAAAAGGGGTGTGGCCTCTGAACACCTCTCTGCAACGCTGCGCAGTGTCGCTTACCGGAAGCACCTGGTGGGCTAGTTGGCCCCCAGGGTCCCTCAGGATTGAAGGGTAATTATTCTGCAACATAAAACGTGCCACAGGGCGTGTTTGCACACGCCACCTCAGGCCCGTCACATCTCTTCACCGTTGTGCAAACGCGCCCCGTGGCGCAATTTGAGTTGGGGGATTCATTTGCTTTCAATACTGATGGTCCCTGAGGGCCAACTAGCCCAATAGGTATCTTCAGTATGCACCAGGGAGCTGCGTTGCAGACAGGTGTTCAGAGGCCACGCACCTTTTTACACCTCTCTGCAATGCAGCTCTGTGGCACTTACTGGAGGAACCTAGTGGGCTAGTTTGAGCCTAGGGACCCTTAGCATTCAAGGGGACTTAATCTCTCAACTTAGAACGGCCACAGGGCGCATTTACACAGTGGTGAAGAGAGGGGACGGGGCCTGAGGTGACGTGTGCAAACACGCCCTGTGGTACGTTTTAAGTTGGGGAAATAATTACCCTTTAATCCTGAGGGACCCTGGAGGTCAACTAGCCCACCAGGTGCTTCCGGTAAGTGCCACTGCGCAGCGTTGCAGAGAGGTGGTGCAGGCCGTGCCCCTTTTTACACCTCTCTGCAATGGCTCTTACTGGAGGTACTTAGTGGGCTAATTTGCCACTAGGGACCCTCAGGATTCAAGGGGACTTAATCTCCCAACCTAAAATGGCCACAGGGCGTGTTTGCACAGTGGGGAAGGGAGGGGACGGGGCCTGAGGTGAGACGTGCAAATACGCCACATGGCGCGTTTTAAGTTGGGGAAATAATTCCCATTCTATCCTGAGGGCCCCTGGGGGCTAACTAGCCCACCAGGTGCTTCCAGTAAGCGCCACTGCGCTGCGTTGCAGAGAGGTGGTCCAGGCCGTGCCACTTTTTACACCTCTCTGCAACGCAGCTCTGTGGCACTTACTGGAGGTACCTAGTGGGCTAGTTGGACCCTAGGGACCCTCAGGATTCAAGTAAACTTAATCTCTCAACTTAAACGGCTACAGGACGTGTTTATACAGTGGTGAAGGGAGGGGACGGGGCATGATGTGACGTGTGCAAACACGCCATGTGACGCGATTTAAGTTGGGGAAATAATTCCCCTTCAATCCTGAGGGACCATGGGGGCAAACTAGTCCACCAGGTGCTTCCAGTAAGCGCCATTGCGATGCGTTGCAGAGAGGGGGTCCAGGCCGTGCCCAATTTTACACCGCTCTGCAACGCAGCTCTGTGACGCTAACTGGAGATACCTGGTGGGCTAGTTGTACCCAAGGAACACTCAGGATTCAAGGGGACTTTATCCACCAAATTAAAACGTCCACAGTGCGTGTTTGCACACATCAGCTCACCCCCCCTCCCTTCACCAGTGTGCAAACATGACCTGTGGCACGTTTTAAGAGGTAGTTTTAATCCCCCCTGCCCTATTATATACTAGGGGCTTACAGGGGAGGTCATGCTAATAACAGGGGTAACCCAACGCATAGTGTTCCCTCGTGTATGCAGGTGTTTTAACTGTATTCGAAGTGTCTTTTAGTATAGCACTGGCTCTAGGACTGGTTAGTCAGAGTCAGTTACCACCAGTACCAATCTGAAAAAGTTGAGGGTACAGGATGATTTTGCAACAAGGCCTCTTTCTGCTCCTCTGTTCTGCTTGTCTTCCTTCTTCCTGCACTTTTCTTCGTCTTTGAGGACTTCTGTTGCTTCTTTCTGTATTTCTTTTTCTTCTTTCTGTGTGTTTTTTCTTCTTTCTTCACATGTCCTACCTCTGTAAGCATAGTTAGAAACTAGCATTTAAAACACCTTAAAAATTAACTGAAAAAAACATAGGTTTCAGGCACGTTATAGTTACAAATTATCATTTAAAAAACCATTGAAATTCACTGAAAAAACCATAGGTTTCAGGCATGTTATAGTTAGGAATTAGCATTTAAAAAACCTTAGAAATTCACTTAAAAACCATCGGTTTCAGGGGCGTTATAGTTAGTTGGACATTTTACTCGTCCAAAACCATAGAAATTCCCCCGTTATAGTTTGTTCAGCTAACTATAACTCGCGCTCCCGCAATGCACTGCTGATGACATCACATATTACATCACTCATGACATGGTCAGTGACATCACTCATGACATCATTGATGACATCTCAAATGACATCACATGCACTTCTCTTGCCTCTTTCTAGACCACTCAAGCCCCTTTCTGTACCTCTGTTACATCTTTCTTAACCTGTCTTGTCTCTTTCTGCACCCTTTGTGCCTTTTTCCGCATCCCTTTTCCCTCTTTCAGCACCTCTCTTGCCTCCTTCTGCCCACCTGTTCCCTCTTTCTGTATCCCTTTTGCCTCTTTCTGTAACTCTCTTGCCTCTTTCTGCAGTTCTCTTGCCTCCTTCTGCACCTCACTTGCCTCTTTTTGCACCTCAGTTGGTTCTTATGCACTGTTCTTGCTTCTTTCTGTACCTCTCTAGCAAATTTCTACACCCCTCTTGCCTCTTTCTGCACCCCTTTTACCTGTTTCTGCATCACTCTTGTCTCTGTCTGCACCTCTGTTCCCTCCTTCTGTACCTCACTTGCCTGTTTCTGCAGTTCTCTTGTCTCCTTCTGCACCTCTGTTGCTTCTTTCTGCACTTCTTGTGCCTCTTTCTGCAGTTCTCTTGTCCCTTCTGCACCTCTGTTGCTTCTTTCTGCACTCCTTGTGCCTCTTTCTGCACCCCTGTTGCTTCATTCTGCACTTCCCATGCTTATTTCTACACCTGTCTTGCTTCTTTCTTCACCCCTGTTGCCTCTTTCTGCACACGTCTTCCCTCTTTCTGTACCTTTCTTGCCCGTTTCTGCATCTTACTTGCCTCTTTCTGCACTTCGCTTGCTTCTTTCTACACCTCTGTTGCTTCTTTCAGCAATCCTTTTGACTCTTTATGCACTTCTCTTGCCTCTTTCTGCACCCCACTTGCTTCTTTCTGCACCCATGTTGCCTCTTTCTGCACCCCTCTTCACTCTTTGTGCAACTCTCTTGCCTCTTTCTATACCTCTGTTCCCTCTTTCTGCACCTTTCCTGTCTGTACCTCTGTTGGCTCTTTCTGCACTTCTCTTGCTCTTTCTGCACCCTTCGTGCTTTTTCTGCATCCCTTTTCCCTCTTTCAGCACCTCTCTTGCCTCCTTCTGCCCACCTGTTCCCTCTTTCTGTATCCCTTTTGCCTCTTGCTGTAACTCTCTTGCCTCTTTCTGCAGTTCTCGTGCCTCCTTCTGAACCTCACTTGCCTCTTTTTGCACCTCAGTTGGTTCTTATGCACTGTTCTTGCTTCTTTCTGTACCTCTCTAGCAAATTTCTACACCCCTCTTGCCTCTTTCTGTACCCATTTTACCTGTTTCTGCACCACTCTTGCCTCTGTCTGCACCTCTGTTCCCTCCTTCTGTACCTCACTTGCCAGTTTCTGCAGTTCTCTTGTCTCCTTCTGCACCTCTGTTGCTTCTTTCTGCACTTCTTGTGCCTCTTTCTGCAGTTCTCTTGTCTCCTTCTGCACCTCTGTTGCTTCTTTCTGCACTTTTTGTGCCACTTTCTGCGCTCCTATTGCTTCATTCTGCACTTCCCATGCTTATTTCTACACCTGTCTTGCTTCTTTCTGCACCCCTGTTGCCTCTTTCTGCACACGTCTTCCCTCTTTCTGTACCTTTCTTGCCCGTTTCTGCATCTTACTCGCCTCTTTCTGCACTTTGCTTGCTTCTTTCTACACCTCTGTTGCTTCTTTCAGCAATTCTTTTGACTCTTTCTGCACTTCTCTTGCCTCTTTCTGCACCCCACTTGCTTCTTTCTGCACCCATATTGCCTCTTTCTGCACCCCTCTTCACTCTTTGTGCAACTCTCTTGCCTCTTTCTATACCTCTGTTCCCTCTTTCTGCACCTTTCCTGTCTGTACCTCTGTTGGCTCTTTCTGCACTTCTCTTGCTCTTTCTGCACCCTTCATGCCTCTTTCAGCACCCCTGTTAATTCTTTCAGCACTTCTATTCCTTCTTTCTTTACCCCTCCTGTCTCTTTCTGTATCTCATTTGCCTCTTTGTGTACCCCTCCTACCTTTTTCTGCACCCCTCTTACCTCTTTTTATACCTCTATTGGTTCTTTCTGCCTTGCTCTTGCTTCTTTCTAAACCTCTCTTGCCTCTTTCTGAACTTTTCTTGCTTCTTTCTACACCTCTGTTGCTTCTTTCAGTAATTCTCTTGCCTCTTTCTGCACATCTCTTACTTGTTTCTGCACCTCTCTTGCATCTTTATGCACTTCTGTTGCCTCTTTCTGCACTTCACTTGCTTCTTTCTGCACCTCTCTTGCCTCTTTTGGCACCTTGGTTGCTTCTTTCTGTACTTCTCTTTTGTCTTTCTGCACCTCTACCTTTGAGGTAGTTTTAATCCCCCTTCCCTATTATGTACTAGGGCCTTACAGGGGAGGTAATGCCAATCACAGGGGTCCACCAACCCATAGTGTACCCTAGAGTATGTAGGTGTTTTCACTGTATTCTAAGTGTCTTTCAGAATAGCACTGGCTCCGAGCCTGGTTAGTCAGAGTCAGTTACCACCAATACCAGTTAGCAAAAAGTTGGGGGCACAGGATGACTTTGCAACAATGCCTCTTTTTGCACCTCTGTTGGTTCTTTCTGCATATCTCTTGCTTCTTTCTGCACTTTTCTTCGTCTTTCTGGACTTCTGTTGCCTCTTTCTGCATTTCTCTTGCTTCTTTCTACGCCTTTCTTCCTCTTCCTGCACATGTCCTACCTCTGTAGGCATTGTTAGAAATTAGCATTTAAAAAACCTTAGAAATTCACTGAAAACACCCCCTGACACAGACCCTCACAGCACTCGCGGAGGTTGTCTTTGGGTCTCCCCACAGGACCACTATCCTTGGAGGAAACTTCAATGCAACACCCCACCCTGAGCTGTATTTGTCTGATTTCCCTGGAGGAATAATGCAGAGAGTAGCATGATATTTGGGATCCTGGATGAATTCCCTGATCGAGTGGCAAACCTGGCATGTTGCTGATGGGGAATACATGCACACAGACATGCTCAGCACAATGACAGCACATATACTCCCCAGAGGTATTTCTGACCAGTCCCCGGTGATCGTCAGTTCCCGGGCTCCTGCCTGATCTCAGCATCTGATGTGGCAGCACAATGCCTAGTGCCTCACCGATGAGCAGTTTTGGGAACATATCTCAAAGGAACTCAACCTATGCTTTTAAATATCTTTTATCAGTGGTCTCCTCCAGATCATTCTGGGTGGCCAGCAAATCCACGATCGGGGGATTGCCAAATCCTACCTCTGCAGGGTGAGAGAGCTCCAAAGTGGGGAGCTTGCTTGCCTGTAAACCTGAATACTAAACCTTGAGCAACTAAGCTCCATCGGGACCTCTGAGGGAATCCATAGGTAGCTCGAGGATATCCAGGCCTCGCTGTGCCAGCTGGCGCTAGATGAGACCCACTAGTGCTGGGGAGCAACCACACAGAGGGTATACGAGCATGCCGATAAAAATGGGTAACTCTTCTACTAGCTTGTCACGGGGGTGGAGATCACAAATAATCCCCATGTCAAGAGAGCAACAGTAAAGTACATCACCAGTGCTGAGGATTTGTTTCTTATTACAATGCTCTGTACACCCACCACCCTTGACCTGAGCGGGAGTGAGCCAGCCCACCTCTGAAGGACATAGCCTTGATTAGACTCACAGTGCCCTAAAGAGCAGAGCTTGAGTCTGTCATCACAACAGACAAAAGAGAGATGGCCATAAAAAACTTGAATATTGGCTGGACCCAAGGGCTGATGGGTTTCCAACGGAGTACTATTGGTACTTTGGCTCTGTGCTAACACCTCACCTGGCGAATCTTTACTCTGAATGAGAACACTGGGGTTCCTTTCCCCTGGAGCTGTATGTGGCCACCATAGTTGTCCCCTGCTAGAAAGAACAAACGGGTGACACCTGCGCCTCATTCCAGCCTATTTCGCTGATCCACACGAAGCATAAGATTTTCTCCAATGTCTTGGCAAACAGGCTTCTGTTGGTGTTGTCTCATCTCATTCATGCCAGTCAATGTGGCTATATGCCTAATCGAGGAGCAATTCAACGTGGTGCTCACTCGTCAGCATGAGATAACTGATCACAGCATGCATTTATTGAATTCAAGAATGCATTTGATACAGTGGACTAGTGCTATCTAGACCAAGTCCTACTCTGCATGGGCTTTGGCCGCAGGTACTCCAGGTGTGCTCAATACCTCTAATGGGGACCCTCCATTGCCCTCTCTACTGCTCCTTTTAGCCCTGGCAAAAGAGCCCTTGGCCACAATTACCTGAAGCGATGAGCAGGTGTGGAGGTGGAGATGAAGGGAGGGCACGGAGGACAAGACTACCCTTTATGCTGATGAAGAGCTTCTCTTCCTGGCCCAACTAAAGCTTTCGGACCCTCCACATTTTGTGGGTATCTGACGAGACAGCAGGTCCCTTCTTGTTCCAATGAATGGTGACATGGGAATAGTGAGTTGGATGAGCACAATCCGTGCTTGAGCTTCAAATATCTGGGGGTCCATATATCATTCTCATCGGACTTGACGCATAACCTCAACTTCACTCCTCTGATTGCAGACACTAAAGAAGCACTGCAACCATCATATCGTCTCCTGTTGAGCATGCAGGGTAGAGTGGCCCTATTCAAAATGTTGTTACTCCCCAAATATCTTTACACCCTGCAGAGCTTCTCGCTCACAATCCCCAATACTTTAACAACTTAACGGGCTCATCCGGTGTTTCTTATGGTAAGCGCTCACCAGGGGATAAATGCTGTTACTCGCCATTGGATGGGGGAATGTGGCTGGTTGATATAAAATTCTACTACTGGGCATCACATCTCCTCGATATTAATGATTGGATGACTGGGGTTTGGCACAAACCAGTCTATAGTGTTGAACTAGCCCTGCTGGGCCTGGACGGGATCCTAGGCTACATATATGGCTGTCCCATTCCCGCTCACACTTTGGTACCCATGAAAGTGGTGCCACTATGCTGTCATGTGCTGCTCTGCTTCATGAATGAACTGGGATCGGTAACTCACACAACAGACCTGTCTGTGAGTGAGCACTGGTTGCACCATACTGCCCAACTTGAGTGATTCATTCAATAGGAAAAGATTGGTATCACTTCCCTAGGGGACGTGTTGCCCATGCTCACAAGAAGCCCTTTGCTGAATTGCAGACGCATTTTCAGCTTCAATATATGCAGTTTCATAAATACTTTCAGGTCCAACATGCACTGGCCGCTCATTACTCAGATATTACAGATCTCCCCGAATACATTCTGCTGGAGGCATGCTTGCTGATGGCCAGCATTGGGTGTGGCGGCATGTCCAAAATAGACAAATCCCTCATAAACAATGCCCCAGATATGTTTGGGCTCCTGAGGCAGAAATGAAAGGGCTGGGTCGGGGTATAAAGACTGGCGCGATATGCTTATGGCCCCCAGGGAGATTGTTATACTATGCTGGCTACGACTTATTCAATTAAACTATCTCCACACAACATTCCTCACCCCCACCACCTCTGCACCAAAATGTTTTTAGTTCACCCACATTGATGCAGATTTCTTTCATATGGTTTGGCAATGCCTTGATATTGTGCCATTGTGGTACTATATAGCTAGAACACTTGAGTGGATTTTGGGGAGAACCATTGACCTTAAACTCAGATTGGTCCTCCTGAGGATCCTGGCAGATATAGGAGGGAACAGGGGTGAATGGACGCTAGTGGTTGAGCGCCAGCCCTGACCAAACATAACATTGACATTGTTTGGAAATGGATCTCCTCAAAAGGGGTGGGAATATTTTAGACTGAGAAGCAAGGCTGGATCCAACAGCTTGATACAGCTTAATATAGGTCACTCTGCATATTTTGCCGTATTATTGCAGGATGGAGGGTGGCAGACGGTGGGGGAGGGAATGGGGTGTGCACTGCTGTATTTAAAAATGCATATAAAATGTGTTTATCAAAAATAAATTTGACAGAAGAATAGAAAGACAAAGAAGGGTCTTCCAGTAACCTGACAGGGTATACACAAGAATTGTGATCTGGGCCTGTTTGATCCCTTTCAAGGGAGAAAAAGTTTTACATGCGTCTGTGACAGGCTTCTCATGGAATATTTGACACTATTGTACCAACTGGAGGGACAGCAGCCCCCACGTTGAATATTTTGCTCATATGAGTCCTACCTGCCTATTTGAATAGGCCTGCCATTCAAAGTGGCCTACTTTGTTGCTTCTGGAAGTAATTCCACACCTTATTACAAGCAGTGGAGTGCTGCCCAGCAGCTGTAGACTATGGCTAATTAGGCTACAGTGGCTCAAACATGTAAATATATATTTTCTGAAAGTTGTTTTTCTAGTTAGTACAAATCTGACTTTACCAAAGAATTCGATAGTTTAAAAACACTTAGTTTGACCTACCAGCTTTTGAGTGGTGTGCCCTCAAACATTTTCCCTTCACCCCTCCAATTTTCTGAATTTGTTTTTGTTAACCTTAGGTCTCTGCACTTTGCCACTGCTAACCATACTAAAGTGCTTGTGCTCAGTCCCTAAAATATGGGAAAATTGGTTTACACCTGATTGGTATATTTAATTTACTTTTAAGTCTGTTGTAAAGTGGTACACCATAAACCCAGGGCTAATAAATTAAATGCTACTTGTGGGCCTACAGCACTTATTGTGCCCCCTCATACGTAGCCCTTTCAAATATGTTCCAGGCCTGCCATTTTTGCCTGTGTGCAGTTTTAACCCCTTGCATGCCCGCCCCTTTCCCCGCCCAGTGCCGCGCCTTGCATTAGCGGGCGGAGTTCATGACGAGCTGGACTCGTCATGGGCACAGCGCCACCGCAGCCCATGACGAGTCCAGCTCATCATGGGCACTGAAGGGGTTAAAATGACAATTTAATCTGGCAAAATAAGCCCTTTGCTAGGCCTAAACATCCTTCTTTAACACATATGTCACCCGTAAGGTAGCCCCTAAATAGCCTCTAACATTGGAATTAAAAAGTTGGACATTTACTTGTAAGCTTTACATGTACTAGTAGTGAAACAACTCCCACCTCTCACATAGGATAACATTGGGTTACATTATTACAATTAATAAGTGTTAACTGTGGACTGGGAGCAGGTACAAAAGTCATGTTTGGTGTGAGAAATTGTATTTAAAAACCTCTTTAAGCATAACGTTAGATTTTAAGTCACTATTTTGAAAAGTCACTTTTAGAAAGTTGCGATTTCATTGTGCTAACTATTTGGTGCCTGCAGCCTGTTCCTGGGTCACATGATTGGATGGGAGCGGTAGCTGGAATTTGCATATTTCTCCCAGATAGCCACACAATAGAGGGATTAGTTTGCCTGAATGGGCCATTATGGGCAGGAGGGGGTGATGCTGAGCACAGGCCCACTTGCAAGTCAATACGGTGTGCCCTACCTTCTGTCATGCCACTCACCTGGCTCTTGTCTGCAGGGATGATGCTGGACCTCCTATCTCTCCTAGGGTGGCGTCTGATCAGGGACTTGAAACCATGAATCAACTGCCATCCCCGAAGGAAAGGAGGCTGGGACAAAATAACAAACAGAGAGACATGCGTTCCTTCGAGTTCAGCCGCAATCTTCCTGCAGTTGTGTGCATGTTTCTTCTCAGTCCTAAAGAGCGTCATCATGATATGTGCATAATGTAGTGCGTGTTGAGCTGTACTGTATATACAAGTAGAGAGGTTATTCAACAAATGAGTAGTTGTAAACTATTCCCTTTCTCCTTTGACATATATACTAATAGTCACTTACACAATAATGAATCTATGACTGCATAGACTGTAGGAGAGTAGGATCTGCTTGACATGTTTACCCCCACGTTTTGCTGGTGTTTCACTGTTTTTCGACTTTACTCTGGCTGGGACCCTGCTATTCAGGGCCCCAGCTTAGCTGCTTCTTCTCTAAATTGATTGCATGTATTTTAGGTACATTCCAGATTGGATTTTTGGGTACCCCTGTGAGTCCCTAGTATATGGTATACTATGAACCCAGGGCATAGGTACCCCAGAGGCCTACCAGGGGCTGAAGCATGTATTGTGCCACCCCTGGAAAGCCATGCAAAATGACACCACAGGTCTGCTACTGCAGCCTGGGAAAGGTGATGCATTCACTCCTTACTGAGGTATAGGTTCACTATACCTCACCTATCACTGCATATAGTAACCTATCAGTCACCCCTATGGCAGGCCTTATCAACCCTGAAGGCAGGGAGCTTGGTTATATGGAGAGGATGCCCAGGCATGAGCTGAGCCCCTCTGCAGCCTTCGGAATCTCTTCTCCGGGGTTGTCAGTGGTGTAGCCTTACCATATACTCTTAAGTGCATTATATCTTAAACGGTTAACTTTGGACTGACTGCACGAAAACATGTCATGTTTGGTGTCAAACACCTTGGAATCATACCCCCACATCAGTTCTTGATGTGAGGATATAATCCCACCCTTCTAGAGGGAGAGACATGGCAGTACTGGTATACCCGATAGAAATCTAATAGAGCCCTGGCATCACAAAATGGATGCTGCAGCCACAGACACGGGTCTGGCCTCCTGCTGCAGACCGAAACACCGGCAGGGGAGGCCTGGACAATAGGTTTCCTGTCACAGGGAGGCGTAACCACCCCCCAGACAGGGTTATGTGTATTGGGGCTGGGTGGGAGCGCTCTCTGAGTGCTTTGAAGACCTGCACTGGGGGCACATTTGGTGCCCCTGTGCATAGTCCAGCTCAAACCGGTTCAGGGATTCCAGCCCCTGCTCTGGCATGAAACTGGACAAAGGAAATGGGTGTAGCCACCCCTCTTTCCAAACCCTCCCATAGGTGGGTCCCTAGAGCTAGTCCAACCCCTTCCTTAGGTATAAGTAAGGAACCTCTGTAACCAGAAATGTAGATATCCCTGGAAAATACTCTGAAGTTGAATCCTGGAACTTCGACGCTCTACTAAAGACTAGAGGACTGACAAAATCTCCCTTGGGGTCAAGGAGTGTCTCCCCTGCTTGGCAGGCACCACAAAAGCATTTTGCCAGTCTGCATCTCTGAAGCTCCCTCCGGACTTGGAAGTATTTGCAACCCAGGAAGAGGATTTCCAGACATCGCAGAGGCTACCCCGAGTCCCCAGCTAAGCTGAGACCCGCAGCCCTCATGAGTAGCGTGGAACCAGAACTCCTGGTCACTGTGCACTTTTGCACTAACTTCTCGACATCTCTTGAAGTCGTCCTTGGGGTTACTTATGGCCCCCACCTCGAGCAGAAGATCCACCAAAGATTGTCAGCCTAGTCACCCCGAGTGACCCGTGGGCCACCATTTTGTGTTTCCTTTCAAGGTCCCTTCGCGATCCCTGGTCTGTCGAGTGGTGGGTCCCTGAGGGGGTAACTTTGAATTTCCTTGGGCTCCCCTGGTTCCACCAGAGGTACCCTGACTCCCAACCAAGTAGTGAGTACCTCAGACCTTGCTGGTCTGCACTGAAGCATCTTTCTCCTTTCTGCATGGGTTCCTGTTGCCAAGGGTTGTTGTGTCCAATCTGGGCACCAACACTGCAGCATTTGACATCCTTCGTGGGACAGCTCGAATCCAGCTCCTGATTGTCCCCGATGCCTCCTGGTCCTTGTTCCTGAAGAGTCAAGCTTCACCTCCTTCACCTGAAATCACCCGACATCGGTGGGCATCCGCCTATCGTCTTCCTGGTCACTGGCAAGTGACCCAGACTCTGTCCCCTCTGCTTTCAGGTTCTTCTCAACTTCGATCCAGGCTTGGATCTCTTCGGACACTTCGCATCTTCCCGGCAGCAGCACTTCTTTGCCAGCTCCCATTGAAATTGATGACGCGACCCGACACCATATGACACCTATGCACCCGGCTTCCCTGGGTGAGGTAACATGAGTACTCCGGTGCTCCCATGGGTGTTGACCCTAGAACTTCCTAAGTCCCAAAGGGTTTGGTCCTGACTCGTTTCTAAGTGTCCCTAATCTTTAAAAATCTAACCGCGACTTTCCCCATTGAAGCCATCGGGAGCTTGCGGCTGTGTTCTCACACTGCACATGGCCCCCGTGGGTCCCCTTTGTCACTACCTTGGGTGGTTCCTTGTGGTCCCAGCGATTCTACAGGCTCTAGGCCTTGTGTCTAGTTAAGGCGTGGTTCTTATACCACTATTTTAGTATATGTTTTCGTCTCCCCTAGGGCCTGATGTGTATTTGTGCTATTTTACTGTCATATTTGAAGTGTAACTTATGTGTTTTGACCTCTAGTCTCATAAAGAGACTAGGAGGGTGTGTTTAGAAATAAATACATATATTTTATATATATACCTGGTTTGGTTGTCTTTCATTTAGCCACTCATGAGATTATAGACTGGTAAAACAAGCTGCTTTACATTCCTTCAAGACTTAGCCAGAAGGCTGCTTTCCATAGCTACCACTAGGATAGCTTTCAATAAAGGTTGTCTTTAACCTATAACCAATAAGGGGTTGTTTGGACTGGTACAGGGTGCTCACTATAACTAGAGGACAGCATATACCAGGCCAACTTCTCACAGTGGTGGCAGCGGTGGGATTCCAGCTTGCTATTGTTTTACCAGATTACCAGATTGTTTTATCAGATAATCTCAATTGAGTGACTAACTGAAGACCACTAAAGGTATCCTAGGTACATATAATACAAGCTTTAGAATACAGTAAGTTGTGTGTTAAGTGTAGGAGAGTAGGATCTGCTTCACATGTTTACCCCCACCTTTTGCTGGTGTTTCACAGTTTTTAGACTTTAGTCTGGCTGGGACCCTGCTATTCAGGGCCCCAGCCTAGCTGCTTCCTCTCTAAATTGATTGCATGTACTTTAGGTACACCACAGATTGGATCCTGAGGTACCCTTGTGAGTCCCTAGTATATGGTACACTATGTACCCAGCCCAAGAGGCCTACCAGGGGCTGAAGCATGTATAATGCCACCCCTGGAAAGCCACCTAAAATGACACCACAGGTCTGCTACTGCAGCCTGGGTAAGGTGGTGCATGCACCCCTTACTGTGATATAGGTTACCTGTATCACTACATATATACAAACATATAAACCTATAACTCACTCCTATGGCAGGCCTTATCAATCCTGAAGGCAGAGTGCTTGGTTCTTATGTGAGAGGGTGCCCCTGCATGAGCAGAGCCCCTCTGCAGCGTTCGGAGTCCCTTCTCTGATGCTGTTTGTAGTGCAGCCTGACCATATACTCTTAAGTGCATTATAACCTTGCGGTAAATGCTAACTTTGGGATGGCTGCTCAGAAACATGTCGTGTTTGGTGTCAAACACTTTGGAATCCTATCCCCCGCCATTCCTGGAGGCGAGGGTAGAATTCCACCCTTCTGGAGGGAGAGACATGTACCTGGTATACCCGTTAGAAACTTAATAGAGCCCTGGCATCACAAAATGGATGCTGCAGCCACAGACACAGGTCTGGCCTCCTGCTGCTGACCGAAACTCCGTCAGGGGAGGCCTGGACAATAGGTTTCGTATCACAGGGAGGTGTAAAAACCTCCCAGACAGGTTTTTGTGTATTGGGGCTGGGTGGGAGCACTCTCTGAGTGCTTTGAAGTCCCGCACTGGGGGCACATTTGGTGCCCCTGTGCATAGTCCAGCTCAAACCAGTTCAGGTACTTCCATCCCCTGCTCTGGCGTGAAACTGGACAAAGGAAATGGTTGTAGCCACCCCTCTTTCAAAACCCTCCCATAGGTGGGTCCCTAGAGCTAGTCCAACCCCTTCCTTAGGTATGAGTAAGGAACCTCTCTAACCAGAACTTTAGATATCCCTGGACGAAACTCTGAAGCTGAATCCTGGAACTTCGACGCTCTACTAAAGACTAGAAGACTGAAGAAATCTCCCTTGGGCTCAAGGAGTGACTCCCCTGCTTGGCAGCCACTAATGAAGCATTTTGCCAGTCTGCATCTCCGAAGCTCCTGCCGGAGTCTGAAGTATTTGCAGCCCAGGAAGAGGATTTCCAGACATCTCAGAGGCTGACCTGAGTCCCCAGCAAAGCTGAGATCCGCAGCCCTCATGAGTAGCGTGGAACCGGAACTCCTGGTCACCATGCACGTTTGCAAGTGCATTGACTTCTCGACATCTCTTGAAGTTGTGCTTGGGCTCACTTGTAGCCCCCACCTCGAGCAGAAAATCCATTGGTGATCCATGGGCCGCCATTTTGTGTTTCCTCTTGAGGTCCCTTCGCGATCACTGGTCCGTCGACAGGTGGGTCCCTGAGGGGGTAACTTTCAATTTCCTTGGGCTTCTCTGGTTGCTTCAGACGTGCCCTGACTCCCAACCAAGTGGTGAGTCCCTCAGACCTTGCTGGTCTGCACCGTAGCATCTTTCTCCTTTCTGCGTGGGTTGCTGTTGCCAAGGCTTGCTGTGTCCAATCCGGCCACCAATGCTGCAGCACTCGACATCCTTTGTGGGACAGCTTGAATCCAGCTCCTGGTCATCCTCAACACCTCCTGGTCCTCGTGGCTGAAGAGTCAAGCTTCACCTCCTTCACCTGAAATCACCTGACATCGGTGGGCATCCACCTATCACCTTCCTGGTCACTGGCAAGTGACCCAGAGTCTCTCCCCTCTGCTTTCAGGTTCTTCTCGACTTTGATCCAGGCTCTGATCTCTTCGGACACTTCGCATCTTCCCGGCAGCAGCACTTCTTTGCCAGCTCCCATTGAAATCGATGACGCGACCCGACACAATTTGACACCTATGCACCCGGCTTCCCTGGGTGAGGTAACACGAGTACTCCAGTGCTCCAGTGGGTGTTGACCCTAGAACTTCCTAAGTCCCAAAGGGTTTGGTCCTGACTCGTTTCTAAGTGTCCCTAATCTTTAAGAATCGAACCCCGACTTTCCCCATAGAAGCTAACGGGAGCTCGCAGCTGTGTTCTCACACTGCACACGGCCCCCGTGGGTCCCCTGTGTCACTACTTTGGGTGGTTCCTTGAGGTCCTAGCGAATCTCAAGGCTCTAAGCCTTGTGTATAGTTAAGTCATGGTTCTTATACCACTATTTTAGTATATGGTTTGGCTCGCCCCTAGGGCCTGACGTGTATTTGTGCTATTTTACTGTCATATTTGAAGTGTAACTTATGTGTTTTGACCTCTAGTCTCATAAAGAGACTAGGAGGGTGTGTTTAGAAATAAATACATATATTTTATATATATACCTGGTGTGGTTGTCTTTCATTTAGCCACTCAAGAGGTTATAGACTGGTAAAACAAGCTGCTTTACATTCCTTCAAGACTTAGCCTGAATGCTGCTCTCCATAGCTACCACTAGGATAGCTTTCAATAAAAGTTGTCTTTAACCTATAACCAATAAGGGGTCGTTTTGACTGGTACAGGGTGCCCACTATAACTAGTGGACAGCATATACCTGGACAACTTCTCACAAAGACTTCCAGTAATCAAATGTACCCTTGATGTTGCAGCACTCCCGGGAGAAGCTATAACATTTTTCACATAACACACTAAGGTCAAAATTGTCAAATGAACACAAAACTCTGAGCCTCTTTAATGGAGGTTGGGGCTGGCCAATCTAAAATTTCCTGGACCTTTTTTTGTGACCATGATTATGCCTTCATGTGACAGAATGTAGCCTACAAACCCGACTTTTTTGTGTGAAATGCACACATCTCTACCTTGGCGAACATGGCATGGTCACGGAGATGCTGTAAGACTGTTCTTACATGATTGATATGATCAGTCATGTTGTGGGAATAAATGAGGATGTTGTCAATATATACGATGATGCATACTTCCAGCAGATCTTGTTGGACCTCATTATAAAGAATTGAAATGCATCAGGGGGGTTACACAGGCCAAATGGCATGACGGTATATTGAAATAAACCAGACTTGGTTCAAAAAGCTGTCTTCCATTCGTCTTCCTCCTTCACCCTAATGATGTGATACGCCTGTGTAAATCGAGTTTTGTGTATACTGTAGAGTTGCAAATCTATTCCAGCAAAATGGGGATTAAGGGCTACAGGTTACCGTTTTTTATTGTTACCTTATTAATTGTCCTGTCAGTGCAGGCCCGCAACTTGTGGTTCTTTTTAAGGGACAAAGAAGAGTGGCAAGGATACAGGAGAGGTGGAGGAGAGGTGGAATGTCCAATGAACCCTAATGCAAAGAGCTCATCCAGGTAACTCTTTAGATGCTTGATCTCAGGATCTGACAAGGCATAGCTGTGATTACATGGGGAGGACCACACCTACCAGTAAGTCTATATGACAGTCGAATTCTCGATGAAGGGGTAATTGCATTGCCTTTTATTCATCAAATACATCCTTAAAATTCGATAGGTAGGGAAGTTAAATCTCCTTGTTCAATTGCAGCACAAATTAAGGGTGATACTAATTCCCCTTCAGTGGCATAACAATGGGTTCTGCAATAGTGTGACCCCAGAGTTATCAAGTGTAAGGCCCAATCAATATTAGAGTTTTGGAGCTGGAGCCAGGCTATTCCTAATATAGCCCCAAACATAGATTTGTCTATCAGGTCAAAGGTCAGAGTCTCTGTATGTCCATTCTCAAATACCAGACCTATTGGTTGTATCATATTCAGTCATGCCCGAAGAGAATTAGGAGACGTCCACTGCTCTAACAGTTTCAGGCTCTGCCTTTCCAAGGAGCTAGCAAGGATGAGATGTAAAATGTTTCCAGTTGCCCCAGAGTCGAGGCGCATGGGCACGAGTTTCCACTGTCTGGAGAGATAATCATGGTTATTATGGTTAGGTGCCAAGAGATGTTACTCAAGGTATTTGCCAAATAGTGTGAGGTCTTATATAGATGCACAGCTGACCGGTTGACCTCAATGCTAGCCGGGTCTCTTAGTTTTCCTGTAATGTATCAGTGGTGGTCGATACAAGTTTACGGAATCCTTTTGGTTTTGCTGTGCATTCTTTAGCAAAATGTCCCACTTTGCTGCAATAGAAGCATACATTCAGTTTTCTTCTGTACTCTTTTTCCTCAGTGGTCAAAGGACCATGGAGTCCCCCGATTTGCATGGGCTCGGAAATGTCATGACTTTTGAGATTTGATTTCTTTCATTCCATCCAAAGTATTAATAGCTTAGGCTCTCCACGAGGCAACACTTCTAGGCAAGTACCACTGTACTTCAGCGGCAATAAGGTAATTTTAGGGGTGATGTATTTAATACATAGAATCAGGATTTTAGAGTAAACGAGTTTCTTTTTAGATTCCTGTCTGCAACTATGAGAGATAGCTGCAGAGGACTAGGTCTCAGTGGAGGCATGTTTCCAGGTTTTCAAAGTGGATGCAACAATATAATGGGTCACTTTGCAACAGTCCTGTGCAGGCATAGTTTGGAGGAAGACATAGTGGAGCGATCTGCAGGGGTGGACTTTGGAAATATGATCCAATATCTGATTTTCATTGTGTGATGTTAAGAAGCAGTGACAGTGTTTAGTTTATTGGGACTTGTAGTAGTGGCTAAATTAAAGTCCTTCCTAGGCCAGCAGCATGTGGTATATCTCATCAGTTATTCCATGACTGTTCAGCTGGTGATGGGTGGTTTATTGATGTGGACTGTGATGTGGGTGATGGATTCTCTAGCAGTTTTGTCTTTTGCAAGTGTGATTGCGTTAAGCAGTATAGGAAAAGTATTATGTCGACTATGAATTACAGTTGACTGCCCTGCAACTGGGCGCTACTTTGTTTGCCCTTGGTGGTGGTCAGGAGGAATATATATTGTATTTTATTGATATAGTGTTGATGAGGCTTTAAAGCACATTACGCCAGGCAGCACACTTCTCTGCATCACAATTTTAGTGTTTTTTTCAGTGGATATCGTGGTTATTGGTATTAGTCTTTTGCGTTTAAGGAAACCATTCCATGCATTTAATCTAGTTTCTATTTGGTAGATTAAATTAATAGGAGTTAGACTTGAACTTTAGCGGGAGAGGGTATGAAGGGATGAGCTGCAATGTAAACAAAGAGAGCCCATCCGTCTCTTGGGACTTCCTTTCCACTTCAGGTTTTTTGGAAAACAGAAAGTTTTCTTTAGTGGGGGGTTTTGTGGAAGAATAAAAATACCTGGCTAGTAGGAGAAATATTTTATTTGCACCTCTATCCAGGATGGTAAAAATTGGGGAAAGTTGAAACTCAATGGACTTATGTTCCTGAGTTTCAAAGGTCTCCATGTTTCAAGCCATACCTCAAGGCTATTCATCAGTACCAAGGTTTGCTACTCCCTGATACCAGTCCTGTCAACACTTAGTTGAAATACCACTGCATGCTAGAAAATAAAATACATATACATGCAGCACTGATTTGGTATTATATCTGGAAGATATAAAAGGATATATGAAGTGGAAGTTATTCTTTAATGGCTTTGGGCCATGTTACATATATTATGCTTGTATATTTGAAAAATATCTCCTTGGTAAAATTTGTGATATATTTTTCATGTTGACCTAAGTGAATACTTCTAGTGCTACCAAAACAATTCACCATTAAAAAGGCATAAATATACACACATATCTGTTTGCCATCAATGACTGGCTGTCCAGAAAATAAACGGTAAAAAAGCCTGATAAACAGACAGGAAACGAAATTGACACATAAATGTAAATTGCCTAAATTTAGCTTCATGAGTCTAAAATGGGGGGAAGGGATGCCTTTAGTCACACTCTATGTAAATTACAAAAGGAAAAAGGAGGGATCATTATGAGCATCGTTTGGTTAGCGACTTCTAGTGGAAAGAGCGTCTATATTTGAGACAAAAAATGCTGCGGCATACTCCCTACCCCAATGCTACTCCCTCGCTTTGGGATCACCCACCCGTGGCTCCGAGGATACTGGGGGTTTGTGCTGGCTCTGTATATGTCAGTGGAGTGGCTGACAGGACTTCGGCATCCTCGTGTCTGACAAAGACTAGGACACCAACTGTCAAAGATGGCCGTCGGAGGATGGAACCACTTCCTGGTACTTGTTCTCATAGCGATGTATATGCTATGGTGCATGTGAAATTGAAAAACAAGTGGAACGAAGGTTTATTACTTTTCTATGAAACCAAATCTTAAAAGTGTATGTATAACAAAGTGCTTGTTACATTTGTGGTGTGAAAAGAAGGAGTGTTTACTAACACGAATTGAAAATGCAAAAAATCCAATATATTGTGGATGATAGTGATGGCAGTCAGAATTACTGATGTATCCATGTTCGGGCTGTTAATGGACTGGGTGTCTCAAAAATTCAGGAAAAACCTAACTTTCTGTAGAAAAATATATCCTAGGTTTATTGGGTGTCCACGCTTGATCACTAAGTTATCTTGTGAACTGGCCCGGGGTATATTTTCGTTTAGACCTGCAACATGGGTCTTTAATCTGAAAACCATCTGTTTTCTTTTCAACCAGTTGCGATTCCTGATTTACTTGTTCTAGAATGATCCAGCGGTAATATCTTACAGTGTGTTTATGTTCCATATAGTGAACTGACATTTTGGTTGTTACGCACCCACCTCTGAGATTGCTGTAGTGCTCATAGATTCTGGTTTTTATTTTGCGGGTGGTCATCCCTATGTAATGTAGATTGCAAAGGCACGTTACCATATAGACTACCCGTTGGGAGTTACAATTAGTGAAATGTCTTAATTCCCAGGAGGTATTGTTGTTAAATGTGATCAGTTTAGTTGTCTGAGTGAGATAGCAGACTGCAAAAACCACATGGGTGTTGTCCTTTTATTGGCATAATAAACCCCTGGTTCTCTCTTGTGTCATTGGTTTTACGTGGTTGTCTGTGGACTAGCATTTCACAGAGACTATGCCCCATTTATGTGAGAACATGGGTTTTGGAATTTGTAAATTCCCACTATTCAGTGTGTGCCAGTGTTTGTTTCTGATTTTGCCCACTACACTGTAAGTTGTAATGCATATTGGTCTTTCTCCTTTCTCTTTTGGAGTTGAAATCTCTAGCAGTGCCTCCCTGTTGTTCTTGACTCATTTCATAGTGTGCAATATCATTTTTTGTAGGTAGTTCCTTGCTTCTAGTTTGGAAGCCAAGCCCTCAGCCTGTCTTTTGTGGTTGCTGAGTCAGGTGCAATTCCGCCTGAGTCTCAGAAATTGGCCAAAAGGTAGATTTTCTCTGCGGTGTCTCTAGTGGAAGCTGTCGAAAAGGAGCAGACAATTTTTTGATGTGTGCTGTACGTGGGTGTTTTCCTGAGGGTCCCCTCATCTGAGATGATGTTTAAATCCAGGAAAAATAGTTGGGTGTTAGGTAGAGTATTTGTGAATTTCAGAAAGTCATTCTGTCCGTTTAGCCACCTTGAGAAATCCAAAGAAGTCATTTTGTCACCCCACCATCCGTGGTTAGTGGTATTAGTCTTGTGTGCTTAAGGAAACCATTCCATGCATTTACTCTAGTTTCTACGTGGTAGATTAAATTAATAGGAGTTAGACGTGATCTTCAGTGGGAGAGGGTATGCATTGCTTGTAAATGGTTGAAGGTATGAAGGGATGAGCTGCAGGTCATTAGATAGTGTTAGGCTGCTAGGGAATAACTTTTAAATAGGGGTGGGTGGATCTCGCAGAGTTGCACCACGCAGAATTCCATGAAGATAAATAAAAACTCTGTAAGATTCCGCAGAGTTCTGCCCACCGTTTTCCCACACCTTGTTCTTCCTCTGTTACAAAGATCCTACGAAAATAAAACTGAAGGGCGAGTTCTTGCCCTGGCATAAACCTCCATGCCGGTAAACGCGCTCGCCAATTAGGAAATGGAATGTCTTTTAGCAGCCCCAGCAGGGGCCTCATCTGAAGTTCTGAACCCCATCTCTCGGCAGCAGGCGTGGAAGAGAAATGTGTCTGGTGGCCCAATGTTTGCAACTTTGTACACTTTTACACTTGGTTTATGTTGCTTTAAACTTTGATTTAGATCCTGATATGTTTTCGCTTTATAGTTTTATTAAACTCTATCACCAAGGATCCGCTGTGTAAATGAAAGGAGCCCGGGTGTGCAGTCAAAATTTTAAAGCTGTTTATGGAAGGAACGAGTATGTATCACATGCTGAAATATAGTGTTTGTCTGATATATCTCACCTTTCAGATAGTTTAATTAATTCTGCTCCCTTGCACAGTGTGTACTGTTCCATGGATCCATGGTAAAGGGAAAGTATGCACTGGAGAGCAGCGCCTGCTCCCTGCCCTCTGCCTCCCCTGGATACCACCTCATATCAAAGAGGTTTCTCCTGCACAATGGCATCATCTGAAGGTGTCAGAACAGAATCTCCAATGAGGAGTGGCGGCAGCCCCAGCTGGAGGGAGTGCTTGAGGGGCTGAGAGGGCCTCTACAATCCTCTCCACCTCGCTCTCTTAGAGACCCTACTTCTCCGGTACCTGCTCTCAGCAAAGGGAGTATATACGTTACTACCTACTTAACACCTAATAAAACAATGAACAATATGGCCAGTTAACCTTTGCAAAGGATCTGCCTCTGGACTGCACCACGTATGTTGCTGTGTTTAGTGGGGTGGGCGCCACCGCACAGGTAAACTCTGCCACAAGGCGGTAACAGAGTTCTGCTGGCAGAGCGGCGTTTACCTCCCACCCCTACTTTTAGGAAAGGTTGCGGTTTTTTAGATGAGATATGGGCAATTTGCAGATATACAAAAATAGGGATTAAGGTGAACATCCATGTCACTTAGAGTAGGCTGTTCTCAGAGAGATGAGGCATGGAGAGAAGGTTCAGTTGACCGAAAAAACTTGTCGGCGAACGCGGGGATTCAGGTAAGGCGATCGCACGCGTGCGAGAATGTATTATTTTATTATAAAATGCCAAATTATCGCAAATTCCACGAACGGAACGGAAATTTTGCCCAGGCCTAATGGAGATAAGGTTCATTTTACCGAAATAAGGAGAGTCAATAATCAGACGTTTTAAGTCAAGGTCAGTTTTCATGGCACTACAGAGAATACAGAGAAGGCTTTTTGGTCTGGTGTTAGTCAAGACCTTTTCAAATCAAATCAAAGCTCTTTATCGTTTCAGTTCATTAAAACCATAACAATGTTAATCAGATGCACAAATTCCTTCTTCTCGGCACTACAATGTCTACATGTTGTTGGCCCATTGCATTTCCAGGTCAATTGAGATGCCAGTGCCAGTAGTTGGCCAAATCATATGGCCATCAATCTTCGCTTAATTATTGCTGGAAAAGAAATACTTAGGTACGGAGAAGGTTTCAAGCTGTCATAGTGTTTGAGCACCGCCCAGGCATGGGATTGACGACTGAAATTATTTTTGTCTTCCAAATAAGTGTGCCTCTTTGCTACCTTGTTCACCACTCTCTTGCAAGACACGAAAGGCCGGTTTTCATCCCAAAGTTCTGTTGCATGCGTTGACTCCAGAGAGGTGTACAAGTATTTGCGATGCACAGACTGGTTGACTTTGTCGAAGGCAGACCATAATGATCTGTTTAATAAATGTTCCTGATCTGACTGTATTTTTACCAGTATTTTATTGTAGCATACATTCTCTCAAGTTCTTGTTTTGTTCTTACGCCAATCGAATTTGTGCCAGAAAAGTGTTTTGAGGAAGGCAGAACATCCGCTTGTAGTTAGTGACCTGCAGCCTGCCCAGAAGAAATGCATCCTGCCCTTGCATCGCAACACAGGTGTATGCCACAGTTGGGAATAATTTAACAGTGATTACTGCCAACAGTGGCTCAAAGGAAGGCACATCCTAATTATTTGCAAGAGAGCTGAAGGCAAAAATTAACGTGTTCCCTTTCTTTGCCATGTACTGCTTTTGAACAGAAGAGCTTCATCTATAGATATATATATGTGTATATAAATATGTGCCCATATATTAATAGCTGTTAGCTTCCTCTAGAGTTATCATCCAAGAGGATTTTGACTGGGGGCCTGGGTCATTTTTATTTTACTTTGATTTCTATACTATACTTACATACAGGTGCTTTCAGTCACCTCTCTTCGTCCATAGGTCTGTTGTTTTGGCATTCATATTTTGGTTCGAAACACTACAGCACATAGCATGGGACTGTGGGTCAGCCTACTTTAGCCACTGGTTAAGTTCATTTTGAGTAACTGCATGTTGCTCTCTCACAAAGAGCACATCCACAAATAAGCTAGTTCCCTTCAGTGCCAATGTTGTTGTTTTTACTTTGCAATTACTTTGTGTTTAGAGCCTGATACTTCAGATACACATACAATCCTTATCAGATGCCATCTCCTGCCAATGCGTTTGTAAATTCCTTTTGGAGTATTTACAGCATACTGATGAGACTGTGTCCATTTGAAACTGATCTGTATTGTTATCCTCTTTTTACTTTTTTACCTTTCGTTCCTTCTTTCTTAACAAATTTCATTCTTTCTTCCTTTCTTTTTTGTTTGCTTGTTTGTTTCTTTCTTGTCTTTTTTCTTGCCTTCTTGCCTTTTCTCTTTCTTTCACTTTCCTTCTCCCTTTTCTTCTTTCTCTCTTTCTTTTTCTTTCTTTTTCTTTATTTTCTTTCCTTCTTATCTTTTTTCATTCTTCATTTCTTTTTCTTTCCTTTGTTCCTCTTTCATTTCTCTTTCCTTCATTCTTTTTTCTTTCTTTTTGCTCTTCTCTCATTCTTTCCTTCTTTTTTCTTGCCTTTTTCATTCTTTCTATCTTTCTATCTTTCCTTCTTTCTCTTTCTTTTTTTTCTTTTTCGTACTTTCTTTCCTTTTTTCATTCTTTCTTTCCTTTTTTCTTTCACTCTTTCCTTTCCTTATTCTCTCTTTCTTAACTATTTTCCTTTATTCTTCCTTTCTCTTGTTATTTCTTTCCCTTTCTTTTTTTCATTCTTGCCTTCTTTCACTCCTTTCTTCTTTCTTCCCTTTCCTTCTTACTTCCCTCTTTACTTCTGTCCCTCTTTCCTAATGTCATATGTTCTCTTTCTCGTTCCTTCCTATTTCCTCTTTTTCATTCTGTTTCTCTGTTTCTCGTAATTTCTTTTCTCCTTTTCTCTTCTCGTTCTCTTTTCTCTTCCTCTCTTTTTTGTTTGTTTGCTTGTTTGTTTGTTTCTTTTCTCAGAGGTAAGAAGCTTGCA
The DNA here is from genome assembly GCF_964204655.1 of Triturus cristatus. NCBI lineage: Eukaryota > Metazoa > Chordata > Amphibia > Caudata > Salamandridae > Triturus > Triturus cristatus. The sequence continues at coordinate 253,993,415 of NC_140593.1, read as the reverse complement.
GCCAATGCCAGATTGATTGACTTTTGTAGGTCTGAGTTACTCAAGATCTTTTGATTTTACTAAAATTAGGTGTATAACATAGAGAATTGTAGGGGTTTCTATCAGCCTTCATCCATAAGTCTGTGGTTTGTGTCAATCATATTTTTATTCCACCCACTCCACCATACATTAAAGGGAAATGTATCAGCCAACTTCAGTCACTGGTTGACCTCATTATGATTTACAGCATGCCACCCTTTCACAAAAAACACATCCACACATACACACACCAATATAAAACAAAGCAAGAATTGCTAGAAGTCTGCAGCCAACCCCAGACCTATTGACTTTGCCAATGTTTGAGATTGAATTACATTTTAGGATGCAAAACTGTAGAAATAAACATTATTTGCATGTGATATAATGCTATATTTGGTACTAGAATTATGCCAATAGTCTATACCCTGAAAGACTGCCCTTAGACCACTGTATTAGCAAAACAACTAATCATCTCAAGGGCTAGAAGCATAAAGTAATGGATAGACTCAAATGTAGGGAAATATTAAGAAGTTATGGCTGCGCTCAAAGGCAACAGTAACCTCATGATCAAAGCAACGTTGTAGAGTATAAAGGGTAAATAAAGCAAACATTGAAAAGGAGATTATGTAAATACTGAATCAAATATCTTTTGATGTTCACGCTTAAAGTTTGGCTCACATTCATTATGAAAAGCAAGTGGAATCTGTTTGAACATCCCTGGTTTAGCATGGTTGCAGATGGGGTTGAGGACAGTCTCCCCAGATGGTGGAAGTGTATTGCCTACTGAAGGGAGGAGATACATACTCTGAAGTGAGGGAAGGAGGCCTGTCTTAAGAAATTCACTGAAGCCCAACATTAGCAATGAACTGCTAATTAGTCTCCCTGAACACTGCCATTTGCAGGATAGTATGGATGAGTGTGGAATAGTAGAATCTGCTATGAGTGGTGAGGAAGTTTCTATGTGAAATCTGACTTTTTCGTCTTTTTCCTGATGACTCTTCACTGAGATTGATGACAGTCAGGTGCAGAAGCCTGACACCCCTTTGCACCTCTGTAGTTGGTGTTCCAGCTTAAAGACAACCATAGTCCTACCTGCTGTAGGAAGCATGCATTTACACAAAGAGTACATAAAAGCAGATAAGTTTGAAGTGACAAATATAGGTACTGCTCTTCCAATAGAACATCTAGACAAAATGAAGCTTGACTAATGATATTACGTATACCCCAGTTAGAGCCTGAATGGTCGCAGTTTGCCCACCAGCTTTTTGGGAATGGAAAGGAATTTTATGAGCTCACCTGTGTACAAATATTCAGTTCCAAAAATTCCGAATTGTAGTGGGTCACAATTTGACCTACCTCACAAATATGCATGAGGCTGGCCATAAAGTGCAACTCACAACGATTGGCTAGAGTCACAGGCATGTCTGGAATTTCTGTTTAAATAACGCAATCTTTTTTTTAAAATGCAACCCGTTCTCCTAAAAGTAAAAATAGTTGCAGTTAGACAAGGAAAAGTTAAACAAACCTTTGTTTAGGAGTAGAACATGGTCCCATGGCCCACTGCTTACTCCTATAAAATGTTTTTGTCAACATTCTCAGAGGGAAAGCGGTTCCCTGGGCACCCCTTCCCCTTTGCAAATGGCTTACCATAAGTTTGGGATTGATGGTAAAATAGCAATGTTTCGTGACCTGCAGGGACACCCTCCGGTTTTACGCCACGGTGAACCCATGGAATTCTTTCTAACACCACTGTCTGGACCAACTGGGCTACCCCACTGGTACTCCCAAGCTGTCTGCGGCCAAGACCAGGCCCTAGGCCACCCAGGTGCCACTGGCCTTTGCCTAACCATAGAGTGGGGGGTAGTAACCCCTGGCACATAGCGGCCATTCTCCACTCTTCCTGTCTGCAAGACAGGACTAGACTGCCACTGGTTCTCCAGCCTAGGGCCTACACCCTCAGGCGGACCAGGAGTCTCAGGGAAGGCTCTCCTCCCCCTACCTCTTCTCCTAGGGTTCCTCCTCCTCTGGCGAGGGGTACACCTAGAGCGCCATTCCAACCCAGGGTTTAACCCCTCAGGTTGCACCGGGGCCAGAGGTGGGCTCTCCCACCCTCTGCACGCCCTTCCAGAGCCCTGCTCCCTACCAACTGGGGCGGTACCTCTGGAAGAAGAACCGGTCGGGACGCTGGTTACAGACGTCCCACCCTTCAGGTTAGGCTGATCCTGAACCTGGCCTTCCAACCTCCGGCCTAGAACCTTTGGTGGAATAATCGCCTGGCACTCCAGGACTTTGGGGGATTTACACTCCATCCCCCGAGGCTATCAAATGACACATATGTCGAGCGACTGTCTGTCTGGCGCTGATCTCCCGTCCCCTGTCCACCTGACAGTGCGCGGAGATCCCCCAGAACAGAAGTGGTGTCCCCATGGTCACTACACGGGATCCTAGCCCAACTGGGAAGTCCCTGACCCACCGGCTCTTCCACTGGGGAACACATCCCCCAATCACTCCTCACGCTGGACTCCTGTACCCTCCCTACCGGAGCGGTACTGCCAGACTCCAGAACCACAGGAGCCCTGTTTACAGGCGCTCCAGGTCCTCTACTCACTAAGAGATCTTCCTCAAGTGGACTAACAGGACAGCCTAGGTCCCCAACTTGGTGTTCCCTCATGAAACCATCCAAGTCCTGAGGCAGGGTTTCGGGCGTCTGGGGACCCTCGGTCACCCCCTCACTCCTGCTCCACTGAGCCAGGCAGTGAGCCCCTACACCCTCCTCGCTATCCTGGGACCTAGCTGGGCTACACTGAGCCTCTTCCACCACACTGGGCTGGAGGATCTCTGACCCACTATTGTTGGAATCACTCACTAATGACTCTAGAGAACCTCTGGCCCTTTCCCAGCGGTCTGCTTCCTCTGAAAGTTCCCATGGACAAAAAGAGCCATACCTCAACAGGTGTTGGCGCAACCCTGGAGAACAACTACTGAGCATCTGCTCTTTAATAACCATATCATACATGGCAGAATAACTGCGTTCCGAGCTAAGCCTCACCCAATCGTCCAGTGCATCATCACATTCATCCGCAAACTCCTTCCAAATCTGGTAAGACAGCTTCCTACTGCCCCTGAATTTCAACCTATACTCCTCTTCTTGGGAAACAGGTACCAGACTGGGTGAACAGGGAATGGGACTCTCTGTACTGCACTCTATATTGCTGCCACCACTGGACTCCACCCTCACTGGGGAATCCAGAAAACTACCACTGTGCTCAGGGGACAGGGAAAGGGATGAGGCGCTATCTCCTACGCTGGACCCAGCAAGGAACTCCCTACCTACGGGGTCCTCACTCTCTACTGGCGTCCAGGTACTGTCATCTTCTTCTGAACCTTCAGGGCTCCCCACAGACCCACCACCCTCCAGGTGTGAGGCCCGGGCCCTTTTTTCCTCACTGTTCTCACATTCCCATTCATCTGCTTGCCATCCGATCATATGGCTCCACAGTTCGTACACAGTGTCTGACTCTCTCACCCCTATGCCTCTCTCTCTACAGAACCTTTCCAACTCCTGCATACTGTAATAAACTAGATCACTAAGATCGAAAGCAGGCTCCATTCTGGTGGCGTTCTAGAGAAAGATTACACAGGGAACCTAGGGGTCTGAGCTTAACACAGGAGCACACAATTCGCAAAAAGGGGTTCAGCAAGCTCTCTATCCCAGAGAACTCACACTCACTTGCCTAGTGCCACACACCACTCATCCACACACAACCCTCCCCTCGGACTGGTAAGGCAGTTTCTACCACCCCTGATTCCTCAACCTGACCACAAGTGACACAGGTACCAAACTCTGGGCGCAGGGCGGGGGACAAATGTACAGGACACTATTACGCTGTCACCACTGGATCCCACCCTCTGGTGAATCCAGAAAACACAATGCACTTAGGGGGATGATCTACCCTCCCGAGCTAGGGACACCTAACTCACAGTGCACAAGAAACACATTTTCAAAGAAATGACATTTAAAAACAATCTTAGAACAATAATCCCTATACCATGTGATTATCTAAATGCAGAGTTTTGTAGTGCGGCCAGTTGCCGCTGCGGTACAGCGCAAACGCAAGTCCAAATCCCACCACTGATCACCAATGTTAGAAATGGGATTTCTGGTTGGCTAGGGCTTGCGCCAAAGCCAGGCAGAAACCACCACTCTAGTCAGGGCAAGAAAGGTACACTCCAAAGATAACCCCTGCTCACCCCCTTGGTAGCTTGGCACGAGCAGACAGGCTTATCCCTGAGGCGATGTGTAAAGCGTTTGCGCGCGCACCCAGCAACAACACCCAAGGCCCACCACAAAGGAAACTCCACACAAGGTATTATATAAAAATAGCCTTTGTATTATACCAAAATACATTAGATAAAAACACACTCTTTACAAGGTGCCAACAGGCACGGGCAGAATTTACAAGGGATTATATGTACCGGGGACAGGGCCACATGGACCACTGTCAGGAATTAGCACTTTGAACATAGGAATAAAATTACTGTAGCACAAAATAACATATATAGAACACACCCAGTAATTACTGGAATCAGGTAAGTACCACCTACGCAACCCTAACCACCTTAGGAAAATGTCACGCAGGGAAACATGAACACACTAGCATAACCACTACTAGTAAAACAATCTCCAATGCATAAACACAGTTTAGGAAGACAAATATCATGAAGACATTGCGCAGGCGCAAAAGTACATATCTGAAAATCACCATGTACCCTAGGGGAGGGCACAACACAGCAGAACTGTCCCCAGGCCAACTGGCCTCTCAGGGGTGCATAAATGGCCAATATCCAACTGTCAGGGCGCGACTGCGCAGGCCTGCGCAAGCCAGGCGCACAATGCACAGGGGCACAACCTAAACGATGCAGCTGCCCACTAAGTGCTGGGCAGCTGGAGAAAACGAGCGTGGGCACCACTGTGCCTTCTTAGGACAAGTAGGGCAGTTGTTGGAGCCTCCCTGGGCTCTAAACAAATGAATATGGCCTAGGTGGAAGCCTCTCTGGGCTCACAACAAACAATGCGCGCCTCGTTGGAGCCTCACTGGGCTCAAAAACAAATATGCCCCGCGTTGGAGCCTTTTCTGTCTCTTTAACACACAATGCCCAGTCGTTGGAGTCCTCTAGACTCTAAACAAATATGCCCCCAACGATGGAGTCCTTCTTCGGGGAACTCGTGAGCCTCACAGGCTCGTGAAACAATTATGGCCCGCGTTGGAGTGCTACTCGCACTCGAGAAAATCATGCTGCGGCGTTGGAGCCTCGCTGGCTCTCGAATAGTGTGCCCCTTTGGTTGGAGCGGCCCGCTGCCTTCCGGGGCCGCTCCGATCACAGGAAAAAGTGCCCTCTACGTTGGAGCGCCACTCGCGCTCTGCAATCAACACTTTGGAGCGCACCAGCGCTCCAGGAAAACAATGCGGGCCCCGTTGGAGCGCACCAGCGCTCTGCCACCCACCAGGCTGCTCCGCGCACTCACCGGGACTCCAGCGTCGGCTCTGGACACTCCGGCGGCAGGGCTCCCTCCTCCGGTTGCGAGAGCGGGGTGGGCTCCCGCCTCTCTTCGGTGCTGACTCGGGTCTCCCTCAGCTCACGGGAGGCCCGACTACGTCCGGGGCGCGTCACAAGCCTCGCCCACAACCAGGGTTTTCCTGACTCCTTCCGGGTCGCCGCAGGCAGCGCGGCGGCCCAGGGTTTCTCGGTACGGTGGCAATGAGGGATAGGCTCCCTCTTCCTTAAGCATACGAGCGGGGTGGGCACCCGCTCGAGGTCGCAACAATGCGTGGTGGGCACCCGCTCGCCAATGAAACTGCAATAAATCGAGGTGGGCACTCGATATGGGCGGCAAGGTCCCTGGCAGGGTGGGCACCTGCCAGGGGACTTTAGAATCGGCAAAGATGGGGCAAACGCCGGGTGGGCACCGGCTTGCAGCAACAAAGCGCTCGTGAGCGCTGAAGGAAAATAAAAGCGCTTCCAGGCGCCTAGGGATGCAAATAAAGGGCTCCCAGCGCTTTAAGAAGGATAATAACGAAGTCCAGCCAAAAAGTCTCCCCTGCACACAGCAAGGCAGGGGTGGGGGGGCAAGGCTGGACCCAGAGCCAGCTCACTGGGCCTCCAGGCAGGGAGGTAGTCCAAGTGGCGGTCCTCTGGTCCAGCAGCAGCAGCCCCCCTCAGGTAGGATCCTGGAAGAGAACAGTTTCTGTGGGGACACAGCCCCATTTTTATACACTAAAACCCTTTGTTCTTGGTTCAGGGTGAGGGGGAAAACCAGTCGCAGCTGTTTGGGGAGCACCCTTGATGTGCTCAGCCCCTCACTCTATTCACTGGCAGGGCTAGGGTCGTCAGTCGCACCACAGGGGGTGGAGCCAGCATTGTGTGGGGAAAGCCCTGCCCTATTCAGGTCCAAGGTGCACTCCTCCCCAGCCATCAGCATTCTAATCTCACACTCACCACTGGGGCAGACCCAACCAGACTCCTGGAGCCAGGCTCACCAGCCAGCTCAAGCCAATCACACGCCAGACATACTGCACACAGAAGTGCCCACTTCTAGAAGTGGCACTTCCACACTAGGTACATGCACGCCGCACACATCATCGCGCAGCATTCAATCACACGAGTCCGCACATACCAAACTCGGGCCTGCACACCCCACGCATCAGGAACTACTAGGGACACATACATTCCCCATGCATTCCTATGGGAGGGCAGGCCTATCTCACCACATGCACTCAAGAGTGCGCACGCACTTTACCCTGGGACACAGGGAAAGTGCACAGAAACCAAAAATCACCACACCAAGTCACCAATAAAAAGCAAAAAAAGTTCAGGGGTGAACCTGCCAGAAGTCCAACAATAGGGATGGCAGTCAGAATTACTAATGTATCCATGTTCGGGCTGTTAATGGAGTGGGTGTTTCAAAAATTCAGGAAAAACCTGACTTTCTGTAGAAAAATATATCCTAGGTTTATTGGGTGTCTACGCTTGATCACTGAGTTTTCTTGTGAACTGGCCCGGGGTATATTTTCGTTTAGACCTTCAACATGGGTCTTTAATCTGAAAACCCATCTGTTTTCTTTTCAACCAGTTGCGATTCCTGATTTACTTGTTCTAGAATGATCCAGCGGTAATATCTTACAGTGTGTTTATGTTCCATATAGTGAACTGACATTTTGGTTGTTACGCACCCACCTCTGAGATTGCTGTGGTGCTCGCAGATTCTGGTTTTTATTTTGCGGGTGGTCATCCCTATGTAATGTAGATTGCAAGGGCACGTTACCATATAGACTACCCGTTGGGAGTTACAATTAGTGAAATGTCTTAATTCCCAGGAGGTATTGTTGTTAAATGTGATCAGTTTAGTTGTCTGAGTGAGATAGCAGACTGCAAAAACCACATGGGTGTTGTCCTTTTATTGGCATAATAAACCCCTGGTTCTCTCTTGTGTCATTGGTTTTACGTGGTTGTCTGTGGACTAGCATTTCACAGAGACTATGCCCCATTTATGTGAGAACATGGGTTTTGGAATTAGTAAATTCCCACTATTCAGTGTGCGCCAGTGTTTGTTTCTGATTTTGCCCACTACACTGTAAGTTGTAATGCATATTGGTCTTTCTCCTTTCTCTTTTGGAGGTGAAATCTCTAGCAGTGCCTCCCTGTTGTTCTTGACTCATTTCATAGTGTGCAATATCATTTTTGTGGGTAGTTCCTTGCTTCTAGTTTGGAAGCCAAGCCCTCAGCCTGTCTTTTGTGGTTGCTGTGTCAGGTGCAATTCCGCCTGAGTCTCAAAAATTGGCCAAAAGGTAGATTTTCTCTGCGGTGTCTCTGGTGGAAGCTGTCGAAAAGGAGCAGACAATTTTTTGAAATGTGCTCTACGTGGGTGTCCCTCATCTGAGATGATGTTTAAATTCAGGAAAAATAGTTGGGTTTTAGGTAGAGTATTTGTGAATTTCTGAAAGTCATTCTGTCCGTTTAGCCACCTTGAGAATTCCAAAGAAGTCATTTTGTCACCCCACCATCCGTGGTTAGTCTTGTGTGCTTAAGGAAACCATTCCATGCATTTACTCTAGTTTCTACGTGGTAGATTAAATTAATAGGAGTTAGACGTGATCTTTAGTGGGCGAGGGTATGCATTGCTTGTAAATGGTTGAAGGTATGAAGGGATGAGCTGCAGGTCATTAGATATTGTTAGGCTGCTAGGGAATAACTTTTAAATAGGGGTGGGTGGAACTCGCAGAGTTGCACCACGCAGAATTCCATGAAGATAAATAAAAACTCTGTAAAATTCCGCAGAGTTCTGCCCACCGTTTTCCCACACCTTGTTCTTCCTCTGTTACAAAGATCCTACGAAAATAAAACTGCAGGGCAAGTTCTTGGCATAAACCTCCATGCCGGTAAACGCGCTCGCCAATCAGGAAATGGAATGTCTTTTAGCGGCCCCAGCAGGGGCCTCATCTGAAGTTCTGAACCCCGTCTCTCGGCAGCAGGCGTGGGAGAGAAATGTGTCTGGTGGCCCAATGTTTGCAACTTTGTACACTTTTACACTTGGTTTATGTTGCTTTAAACTTTGATTTAGATCCTGATATGTTTTCCCTTTATAGTTTTATTAAACTCTATCGCCAAGGATCCGCTGTGTAAAAGAAAGGAGCCCGGGTGTGCAGTCAAAATTTTAAAGCTGTTTATGGAAGGAACGAGTATGTATCACATGCTGAAATATAGTGTTTGTCTGATATATCTCACCTTGCAGATAGTTCAATTAATTCCACTCCCTTGCACAGTGTGTACTGTTCCATCGATCCATGGTAAAGGGAACACTGGAGAGCAGCGCCTGCTCCCTGCCCTCTGCCTCCCCTGGATACCACCTCATATCAAAGAGGTTTCTCCTGCACAATGGCGTCATCTGAAGGTGTCAGAACAGAATCTCCAATGAGGAGTGGCGGCAGCCCCAGCTGGAGGAAGTGCTTGAGGGGCTGAGAGGGGCTCTACAATCCTCTCCTCTTCGCTCTCTTAGAGACCCTACTTCTCCGGTACCTGCTCTCAGCAAAGGGAGTATATACGTTACTACCTACTTAACACCTAATAAAACAATGAGCAATATGGCCAGTTAACCTTTGCAAAGGATCTGCCTCTGGACTGCACCACGTATGTTGCTGTGTTTAGTGGGGTGGGAGCCACCGCACAGGTAAACTCTGCCACAAGGCGGTAACAGAGTTCTGCTGGCAGAGCGGCATTTACCTCCCACCCCTACTTTTAGGAAAGGTTGCGATTTTTTAGATGAGGTATGGGCAATTTGCCGATATACAAAAATAGGGATTAAGGTGAACATCCATGTCACTTAGAGTAGGCTGTTCTCAGAGAGATGAGGCATGGAGAGAAGGTTCAGTTGACCGAAAAAAGGAGAGTCAATAATCAGACGTTTTAAGTCAAGGTCAGTTTTCATGGCACTACAGAGAATACAGAGAAGGCTTTTTGGTCTGGTGTTTCTCAAGACCTTTTCAAATCAAATCAAAGCTCTTTATCGTTTCAGTTAATTAAAACCGTAACAATGTTAATCAGATGCACAAATTCCTCCTTCTCGGCACTCCAATGTCTACATGTTGTTGGTCCATTGCATTTCCAGGTCAATTGAGATGCCAGTGCCAGTAGTTGGCCAGATCAAATGGACATCAATCTTCACTTAATTATTGCTGGAAAATAAATACTTAAGAATGGAAAAGGTTTCAAGCTGTCATAGTGTTTGAGCACCGCCCAGGCATGGGATTGACGACTGAAATTATTTTTATCTTCCAAATAAGTGTGCCTCTTTGTTACCTTGTTCACCACTCTCTTGCAAGACACGAAAGGCCGGTTCTCATCCCAAAGTTCTGTTGCATGCGTTGACTCCAGAGAGGTGTACAAGTATTTGTGATGCGCAGACTGGTGGACTTTGTCGAAGGCAGACCATAATGATCTGTTTAATAAATGTTCCTGATCTGACTGTATTTGTACCAGTATTTTATTGTAGCATACATTCTCTCAAGTTCTTGTTTGTGAGCCCTAACGCCAATCTTATTTCTGCCAGAAAAGTGTTTTGAGGAAGGCAGAACATCCGCTTGTAGTTAGTGACCTGCAGCCTGCCCAGAAGAAATGCATCCTGCCCTTGCATCGCAACGCAGGCGTATGCCACAGTTGGTGATAATTTGGCAGTGATTACTGCCAACAGTGGCTCAAAGGAAGGCACATCCAAATTCTTTGCAAGAGAGCTGAATGCAAAAATTAACGTGTTCCCTTTCTTTGCCATGTACTGCTTTTGAAATGAAGAGCTTCATCTATATATATATATATATAAATATAAATATGTGCCCATATATTAATAGCTGTTAGCTTCCTCTAGAGTGATCATCCAAGAGGATTTTGACTGGGGGCCTGCGTCATTTTTATTTTACTTTGATTTCTATAGTATACTTACATACAGGTGCTTTCAGTCACCTCTCTTCGTCCATAGGTCTGTTGTTTTGCCATTCATATTTTGCTTCGAAACACTACAGCACATAGCATGGGACAGGGGTCAGCCTACTTTAGCCGCTGGTTAACTTCATTTTGAGTAACTGCATGTTGCTCTCTCACAAGGAGCACATCCACAAATAAGCTAGTTCCCTTCAGTGCCAGTGTTGTTGTTTTTACTTTGCAATTACTTTGTGTTTAGAGCCTGACACTTCAGATATACATACAATCCTTATCAGATGCCATCTCCTGCCAATGCGGTTGTAAATTCCTTTTGGGGTATTTACAGCATACTGGTGAGACTGTGTCCATTTGAAACTGTTCTGTATTGTTATCCTCTTTTAATTTTTTTCTTTCTCTCCTTCTTTCTTAACAAATTTCATTCTTTCTTCCTTTCTTTTTTGTTTGCTTGTATGTTTCTTTCTTGTCTTTTTTCTTGCCTTCTTGCCTTATCTCTTTCTTTCTCTTTCCTTCTCCCTTTTCTTCTTTCTCTCTTTCTTTTTCTTTATTTTCTTTCCTTCTTGTCTTTTTTCATTCTTCATTTCTTTTTCTTTCCTTTGTTCCTCTTTAATTTCTCTTATCTTCATTCTTTTTGCTTTCTTGTTGATCTTCTCTCCTTCTTTATTCTTGGCTTTTTCATTCTTTCTATCTTTCCTTCTTTCTCTTTCTTTTTTGTCCTTACTTTCTTTCCTTTTTTCATTCTTTCTTTCCTTTTTTCTTTCACTCTTTCCTTTGCTCATTCTCTCTTTCTTAACTATTTTCCTTTCTTCTCCCTTTCTCTTCTTATTTCTTTCCCTTGCTTTTTTTCATTCTTGCCTTCTTTCACTCCTTTCTTCTTTCTTCCCTTTCCTTCTTTCTTCCCTCTTTCCTTCTGGCTCCTTTTCCCTCTTTACTTCTGTCCCTCTTTCCTAATGTCATATGTTCTCTTTCTCGTTCCTTCCTCTTTCCTCTTTTTCATTCTGTTTCTCTGTTTCTCGTAATCTCTTTTATCCTTTTCTCTTCTCGTTCTCTTTTCTCTTCCTCTCTTTTTTTTGTTTGTTTGCTTGTTTGTTTGTTTCTTTTCTCAGAGGTAAGAAGCTTGCAGCCAATGCCAGATTGATTGACTTTTTTATGTCTGAGTTACTCAAGATCTTTTGATTTTACTAAAATTAGGTGTATAACGTAAAGAATTGTAGGGGTTTCAGTCAGCCTTCATCCATAAGTCTGTGGTTTGTGTCAATCATATTTTTATTCCACCCACTCCACCATACATTAAAGGGAAATGTATCAGCCCACTTCAGTCACTGGCTGACCTCATTGTGATTTACAGCATGCCACCCTTTCACAAGAAACACATCCACACATACACACACCATTATAAAACAAAACAAGAATTGCCAGAAATCTGCAGCCAACCCCAGACCTATTGACTTTGCCAATGTTTGAGATTGAATTAAATTTTAGGATGCAAAACTGTAGAAATAAACATTATTTACATGTGATATAATGCTATATTTGGTACTTTTGATATGCAATAGAATTATGCCAATAGTCTATACCCTGAAAGACTGCCCTTAGACCACTGCATTAGCAAAACAACTAATCCTCCCAAGGGCTAGAAGCATAAAGTAATGGATAGACTCAAATGTAGGGAAATATTGAGAGGTTAAGGCTGTACTCAAAGGCAACAGTAACCCCATGATCAAAGCAACGTTGTAGAGTATACAGGGTAAATAAAGCAAACATTGAAAAGGAGATTATGTAAATACTGAATCAAATATCTTTTGATGTTCACGCTTAAAGTTTGGCTCACATTCATTATGAAAAGCAAGTGGAATCTGTTTGAACATCCCTGGTTTAGCATGGTTGCAGATGGGGTTGAGGACAGTCTCCCCAGATGGTGGAAGTGTATTGCCTACTGAAGGGAGGAGATACATACTCTGAAGTGAGGGAAGGAGGCCTGTCTTTAGAAATTCACTGAGGCCCAACATTAGCAATGAACTGCTAATTAGTCTCCCATAACACTGCCATTTGGAGGATAGTATGGATGAGTGTGGAATAGTAGAATCTGCTGTGAGTGGTTAGGAAGTTTCTATGTGAAATCTGTCTTTTTGTCTTTTTCCTGATGACTCTTCACTGAGATTGATGACAGTCAGGTGCAGAAGCCTGACACCCCTTTTCACCTCTGTAGTTGGTGTTCCAGCTTAAAGACACCCATAGTCCTACCTGCTGTAGGAAGCATGCATTTACACAAAGAGTGCATAAAAGCAGATAAGTTTGAAGTGACAAATATAGGTACTGCTCTTCCAATAAAACATCTAGACAAAATGAAGCTTGACTAATGATATTACTGTATACCCCAGTTAGAGCCTGAATTGTCACAGATTGCACACCAGCTTTTTGGGAATGGAAAGGAATTTTATGAGCTCACCTGTGTACAAATATTCAGTTCCAAACATTCCGAATTGTAGTGGGTCACAATTTGACCTACCTCACAAATATGCATGAGGCTGGCCATAAAGTGCAACTCACAACGATTGGCTAGAGTCACAGGCATGTCTGGAATTTCTTTTTAAATAACGCAATCTTTTTTAAAAAATGCAACCCGTTCTCCTAAAAGTGAAAATAGTTGCAGTTAGACAGGGAAAAGTTAAACAAACCTTTGTTTAGGAGTAGAACATGGTCCCATGGCCCACTGCTTACTCCTATAAAATGTTTTTGTCAACATTCTCAGAGGGGAAGCGGTCCCCTGGGCACCCCTTCTCCTTTGCAAATGGCTTACCATAAGTTTGGGATTGATGGTAAAATAGCAATGTTTTGTGACCTGATTTTGGTTGCAAAACATTAATGCATACTTTAAGGAATCAATATTTGGAAGGGATGCCCCAAATATGCCCCTTTCAAATAGAGCATCCTTAATGTTTACTTAACCCATTTAAAAATTCAAAACACCTGTTCCAAATTGTTAAATGGGTTTAGGCCAGTTTTGTAGTGGTTGAGAACCCTCAGTTTTACCTAATCTGAGGGTTTGCAACAGTTCAAACACTTTATACATCAGGCCCTAAGTTCTGAATTGTACAGAGTGCAATTGCAATGCAGGTGACATGCGAAGGTTCGATCGATAAAGTGGTTTTGTTAGAGACATTTTTAGGAAAAATCAGAGAACCGCAAAGTTCTGGCATAAGAATAACCACTGTTGGTTCTTTTCGATGACAAGATCAAAAACTAACATGAGTTGTGACAATGTTACGCTCAATGACAATTTCTTATCACAATGGGGTATGTTATTATCACAAACAAAACAATATCCAACCCAACCTGAAAACAGGAAAACTATTGACAGCAAAACCTCTTTGTTAAATTCCACTCACACACTCATGCTTCATCACAGGGGCACCCTGGCTCCTAAAGGCCAGGGTGGGCTCAACCGTATTCCAGTGAGCTCTTGTGAGAAAAAGGCAGGGGGGGGTTAAAGACTAAGAAACCACCATCAACTCCAGGTATCCCTTTAGGGCGATTATAAGGCTCCCAATAGTGGTAGCAGCGAACCATTACACCTCATATTGAGAGCTAGTCCACTTCAGTATTATTTTTCCTGTTTTCAGGTTGGGTTGGATGCTGTTTTGTTTGTGGTTACTGTTTGCCAGGATGTACCCGTTCCCACTTCCCTGTTGTGGAAGTACCTCTCCACCCTTAAGGTCCCATGGCCAGTATTGCACAGGTACGTTATTATCATCCTTGACGGGAAGCTTTTCATCAGCATAAAAGGGTAAAATCCAAAGTGAGTTCTTCAGACCACACACATCTTAGCGGTAGGAGATTAGCTAGTTGAGATGTGTTAGGAAACAAAAACCCCAATTACATTCTCGATGTGCGGCTCCCATTTCTAAGCACGCAGGAGCCCCAGACTGCTTTCCAGGATAGTCAATAACTGGCAGAATCTAGCACAAAAGTAGGGGTGGGTGGTAAACTCTACTCCTCTGGCAGAGATTGTAGAGTTTTGCCTGCTCCGCACTCTGCTTGGAGCGCAGAGAATTGGAAAAACTCCACCAACCGTTGTGTGGCAGTGTTTTTTCTTGCGCAGGTTTCACCAGAGTTAAGTTGGTGAGTTAGAAAACTGTGCGCCACACCGCCTCCCAGCTAAATCTTTCATTGCGGGCCAGCGCTTCGCATTGAGAAAGCTGCCGCTCGAGTAGAAAATCTCCTTGAGCAGCAGAAAGAAGCAGCGCCCTCTGGCGCCATGTGATGCCATTTGCACTGATTTTACAGCGCAGGACAAGCTCCTGGCATTAAAAATCAGCACAAGCAGGGCGACGTACCAAACTCCACCACTCGCTGAACTTTGCAGAATCTCGCTGAGTGTTAGGTAACGCCGCGAGTTCCGCTCATCCCTACACAAAAGGTGAAATCCACCCAATGTCAGACAGTCTCATTACCCACCATAAAACATGTAAACAGGAGAAGGTATCTAGAATGTGATTAATGTCATACATACACAAATATATGATCGACCTTGGACAGATGAAACCCTTTGTTGGCCAGAGTCAAATCTTACGCACATGTTACAACAGAGTCTTTTCAGGTAAACTGCCACCACTTCTTCACCATAAGTACCCTTGGTGAGAGGCCGGCTGAGTCAGCTTTTTGATCCCCTTTAAGGCAAAGAAGAGCTTTAGATTCACACTGGTCATTGTTCTTGGCCAGGCTTAATGCAATTATTCATCGCCAACTGCTAACAAGCAGTGGTAAAGCCAATGTCTTTAGCTTGTTTTAGGCATATATGTTCATTGTTGTGTATTGTGTACGGACGTATTAAGAGGAAAGTCATACAGAAGTACCCACATACTGCTCAGGTGACACCATGAAATCATTCTTTTTGTGGTTTAGTGAAAGTCCATTCTGTAGTTTTTGAGATATTCGCGTTTTAAAAAGGTATTGCTGGGCAGCAAATATTTACATTTTAGAGCTATGTTGCTTGTTAAACTCCCGAGCTTGAACCTTTATTAGTTTTGTCTGTCAGATCAGATTGAATTTTTCATGAACTGTGATCAGTTTTCATTTCTTTTCTTCCCATTTTATAATTCAGTATTGTGGAAAGAAACTTGACAAAAAGCATGGGAAGCATGATGACTTGTTCTAGATACCAGATGGTTGTGAATTTATATAAGTGAAAACATTTTATGAATAGTAGTAAAACTGCGCGTAGCATTCAGTAAAATAACATTTTATTTTTTAATTCTCAAGCTAGCAGCTGCTTTTTTGTATGAAAAAAATAGCAGCCATTTTCATAAATTCACAAGTTTCAGTGAATTGTAAGTTTCACAAACTCTTGTGAATGTAAAAAAAATACAAAAAGATAAATAAGTTTTCAGACCCCTGGTTAGATTTAGAAGTTGGTAGGATGCACACGTATGTGGCTGCAGGGCCTGACATGCGGCCAGACTCTTCATCCAAACGCTGGGATGTGTTGGTGGGTGTGTACAGGGTCTTGCTGCTGCAAGAATGGCTGGGTTGGGATAGGGACAGATAGGGGGCATGGGCATCCAACCACTACTGTTTCTTAAAAAATAAAGCAAAGAAATCGAGTGAAAAAAAGCACAGTTTAAAAACATTATGGTTCAAGTTGTACAAACAATGTAATATTCCCATAGGAAAAAACGTCAAAGTTTACTAACAATAGCCCCGTTAAACGCATTTTCTTAATCACATCAAAACCTAAAAATCCCTAGCATTCATCTCTCAGGGTCTACTACCCAAGCCATATTGGTCCCCCGCTGTGAAATCCATAACTCGTCCCGATATTTCACATGCCCTCACACATTATGAGGCAGATGCCTTCAGAAATTACATTAATGGCGTCATTGGTGACATTACAATTCAGTGAACCATTGACTTTATCCATGGCATGATATTGGGTACAGCATTGTTTGCTTTGACATGTATTATAATTTATTCATGGCTTATTGTCTAGTCTTGTTGTTTAGTGTAATAAACAATTGTGGGGCAGATTTACAAGAAAGTGATGCATCGGTAGAGATGCGTCACTTTCCCTGGGCCACCCTGAGAAACACTTGCGCCACCATGGATGTGCTGTATTTACAATACGGCGCACCATGGCGTAAGGATTGACAGATGTGTTAGAAATTCTAACTCATCTGTTGGCGCAAAAGTCATGCATTGCTTGAGTCATGTCGAAAGCATGAGGCAACTCCAACATGGAGAGGCCTATCCTCATTGTGCTGTGTTACTCCTTATGCCTGCTCCAAGCAGGCATAATGTTTTGACACAGTGGCGTCCTAGAAGTGGCGCAGTGAAATCTACAAGATTTCACTGAGTCACTTGTACAAGGCTTTTTGCAGGGGAACGTCCACCCTGCATAAATTATACCTGAAACAGGTATAATGGGATGCAGGGCTTTACAACCTGATGCATCTAACTAGATGTGTCATGTTGTAAATGGGCCGCATTTTTACACTGCCGCTGCCTCACAAAAAGTGACAAAACGACGGTGCAAAAACGACGCCAGAGAATTCAAAACAAGTCCTCTTGGGCGTGTGCTATGGATTTTGTGGCATATGGGGTGGGAATTGTTATTTTGTAGCAGCCAAAAACCCAGAGGGTTATAGTATTTAATTGTAACCATAATTGTGTAATACGGGATTATGTGCTAGTAAGTACTTGCAGATGCATTTCTTTCTCTTTACTTTATAGTGATTTACTATTTTATACCTATATATTCTCCGCTGTGACGTTCCTTTATTGTGCCTCATCTTATCCCATACAGATGATCCTATTTTCAGCCTGCTGTATATGCGGACTTATTGGAGGAATACTCAATTTCCAGTTTGTACGTGCTCTGTCCAAGAAGACGTCCTCACTATACTCTCTGCACCTCGCCTCCATGTCTCTCGCTTGCATTGGCATCAGTGGGTGTACAGTGTCCTCGTGGCTCACTTGCCGATTGGCCAGCTTTGAGCAAAGACGGATGTTCTTGGAACGAGAGCACTCTCTTCACCACTCTCACGAAATGACAGAAAAGGTGAGTGTGTCTTTTTATAACTTGCTTCACACAGAGCGTTTTTAAAAGAACAGACTTGTTCACCCTCTCTCACCCACTGACACGAGATGCCCAAAGAGCTTGGCACTTTCACGGTAAACTATCATAGAGCAAATACTTAAAACGTCCTAAACATTATTAGATTAAGTTATCTCATGTTATGTTACTTGGCTTTCGAATCCTCATGGACTGGTATAAGTGGTGAAATCCATCAATCAATTCGCTTTTTTCGACCATAATTCACAAAAAAGGGTAAAACACAATGCAAACACATATTGAATACTGTAGGAACCACAACCTCAACCACAATGGGAAGCCTGAATTAAACTCAAGAACACATATTTGCAGGAAATAGAAAGTTGACCTCTGTTCCTAGACTGCATTACAATGTTAGTCAAGGATATCTCTGATCTTAATGATGTCCCAAGAAAGTTAGATTCAGCATAAAATAATGAAGGAGGATGTAATGGTATATTCATAATGACTTTTCTACTATTAATTATGTCTACATATGTATAGGCAGAAAAAAAAAGAAATGCGTTCATGATTGATCACCCTTTGGCAACCTTGGGAAAGATGATCGTACCTGCTATGAAAGTCATATTGAAGCGAATTAGGGGCTCGTAGACAAAGTTTTTAAATGGCCAGTACGAGTAAGATTTTTGTTCATTGCAAGACTTTTATAGAATATACTCACTGATTAGTTAACTAAGTTCATACCTTCTATCCATAATAAAAAGGAAAACCCAAGCAACGAGCAGCCTTGGTAAGATAGTTCATTCATGGGACAGAACACGAGAACTGCCTTCCCACGTCATCCCTTATTGTCTTTCTGGTCAGGGTCATCTGTGGATGAACCCATACCAAAATGCAACAGGGGCCCATTTGATTTTATCTTCTAAATCCTGATACCCAGCATTCCTGTGACTGGCAAAAATTGAGATCACAGGCAGGAGATCCAATATTTGCTTCAGCTAGTGTAATTATTTCATAGCTGATGGTATGCTAGCATTAAGACCTTCACAATATACCTTCATGCGGATGCTCCTTAATTGTGGTGACCCCCCCCCGTGTGTCACAGTCCCATCAATTTTTCATATCTCTCTTCCGCTGATGAAGCAGCTGAAATCTAACAAACATATTATTTAATAATGTTGCAGATGATTCCCAGCTAATGTTTAAGATCTTACCTACCTAGCAGCCATCACATCCAAAACAAGAGGACATTTGGATTCCATTGGGCATAGATTTGATAGATGGACTGGCAGAGAGGAAGTAAACATCCCCATTCTGCCTCCCCCTGGGAGGTGCAAAGGCAATCTTGGTGCCAGTTGATTAGGACCTGATGCCAAGACAGGGCTGTCACCCGAAATGTTTCCTTTAATCGACCCCAATTCCTGCTTTCTAGAGAGGTTTCTTCCCCCTTTGCAGGAAGACATGAGGTGAGCCCTCCAAACGTCTACCTCAGGGAACAGAAATACTTTTAGGTATCTGGGGTTGGGGACTGCAACCCAGTGCCAGGATAAACATGTACTTCAACCACTCTGTTTTTCACCTTTATCCTTGATGGTCTGCTGTGCTTTCTAACCCCAAGAGGAAGAGATAGGGGTTGATACACCTATGGCCTCAGTGGCCTAACAAAACGTGAGTGGGCCCCCCTGTAATATATGATGAAGGGGCCCCTCACACACACACATCAGTAGGGGCTGCGGGGGCCCCCTCCAGTATGGATAAGCCTTGTTTGCTCCCGCCACACTGCAGGGGCCTTTGCTATGCCTCTGAGTTGCCCACCAGAGGGACTTAAATTCCATCAGACTACCATGAAAAAAGTGAGAAAAGGAATGGGGTGGGGTGTTGCACTATCTTGGTATCAGGCTCCATCACTGAGCATCAGTCAGTATTTCTGCCCACTGGAGGAGGCAGAATGGGGGTTTATCACCTCTCTGCTAACCCATATGTCAAATCTACATATAAAGACATCCTATTTTCCTCTCACTTGTCATGGGAAATAGCTTTAGTATTTGGTCCCTGGATCAGCTGACACCTAGAGAACCCACCAAACCACAAACATGTCTGAAAATTAGAAACCCATGGGAATCCAGGGTGGTGTGGCATGCCTGGATCCTAGCATATTTTCTTACAGACTCCCTGCAAATATCAAAATTATGCATAAAAAAACCCAATTCATCTATTTTTGCACAGGGATTGCTGTTGCATTTTGTCCTGGGTTAGCCGGGACACAAGGAATCCTAGAAACTCTGCATTTTTAAAACCTAGCAACCCTGGGGAACTGGAGTTGTGCATGAATGGTTTTCTTGCATAACATTAAATTGTGGGTCTAAAAGCCCATTTTCACATATTTATGTCACAGCTATTTCGGGCACTTCCAGCTAATGGACAACGTCTTACTAACCTGTGTTCAACACCACTTCCAATAAAAACGCTGCCTACCCCTTCCCCCATGTGTAGATGGACATAACACATGTCATTGAAACAGATCAAAACTGTAACCATATGAAGACCCTATTGGCACTACATTGACTTCACAAGGCCGCGGTTTGACTTATTAATTTTGCTGATGATAGACCCACCAAAAGAAATGAGGTATTGTTTTTATTGGAAGAAGTGTGGGACTTTCCTAATACCACCAGATCCTTCTCTCACAGTAACTTGAGAAAATCTGTGATTTTGATCCCAAGTAACATTTGCAGGGCTTTCTTGGTAAGGAACAGTAGTGAGATCCATGCAATCCTCACCGCTCTGGACTGCTCTCTCTGTCTAGTTTTCAGAAATGTGTGCAGTGGCATGTTTCCCTTGGTGCAAGTGGACCCTGTGCCAAAGAGCAGCTACCAACATTTACAGAAAGACGGAAATTAAAAAGAACAATCTTTACTGTCATGGATGATATGCCCACCCACACAAGAGGGCTGATGTTTTTATTGAGAGAAGTGTAGGAAAGCTGAGTGGTAGAAATTATGTTGATTCCCATGGATTTTGAAACTCTCTCTCACTGACACATGAGACAAATATGTGATTTAAGCAGTGCTTAATTTGTGCTGGTGCTTGCCGGTGCTTAGCACCGGCACCTTTTTATCAGGGCCGGGTCTACACTGCCACTGCCAACTTACTTCACCGACACGACTTCACTGCACTGCACTGCAGTCTGTCGTACTTTAATATTCGGGACCACGTAGGGAACAGGGCCCTACCCCTGTCTATCTTGGTATTAGCGAACCGCAAATGGTAAATGCGGCATGTACGAGTGCTTTACTTATCGTTCTAGCTATGAATGCACTGTGTACACGTTATTCTGCTGCACTACGCGGGTTCCATTTTGGAAGCAGTGGCCATCTTGTCATTGCCCTCACATAGGCTATAATGGAGCAAATACGGGCCTCACAGTACATGGGCTTCTTCTCTGACTTCTCTGTGACCTGGGCAGCTGGCTCTGCTGCCCCGGGTCAAACTGGTCTCACGAGCTCCCCTTCCTCTCTCCACCTGTGATTAGCATCAGGGCTTGACCCGTCATAAAACCCTTTCATTCTACACAAGCCCCTGGCTAATCTCTTTCGCACCTGGCTGTTCCTGCTTTATGACTTGGTTCCCAAAACAGGAGATGCTCATGTTTATTGGGGGGATCTGTTTACATGTAATGTGGGATCTGAACCTTGTTGTGTAAATCATTGTGGGCTGGCCGAACTGGAATGTGGGATGGTCATCATGACTCTGCCTTTTCTTTGTAATGTACACTTGCATATTGCCGTATCATAAAACCTAGGAATGTATGCTTGAGGCAGGAAAAAGGGTATTTAAGATGAAGTCCATTCCTATGATTTTCAGCAGTCTCCTGAGAACATACACGCTGTTGTACTTCTAGGATACCTGTCATTGGTCTGCAGCCAATAAACGATTCTTTGACTTCACCCAGAAGACTCTGTGTTTCTGTAGGTCCGGAACAGGGTGAACCCAGAAGTCATAGGGTGTGTGTCCCTGCACCGCTGGGTCTAAATTACCCAGTACTTCAGTTTGGCGCCCAACTCGGGACGATTTCAGCGGTACCAGTCCAAGCCAGAGGTTCGTGAGGAGCTTCGTGTGGAAATTCTGGAGGAAGGCCGCCACTTCATCGACCCCTGCATGTCGACGTGGTCCGAAAGTCTTTTCTGCGAGGTTCTCCGCGTCCCGACGGCTACGAAGGACTGCTGCCCTGATTAATCGACCTGTTTTGGACCCTTGACGAGTTTGAGAGAGCGAAACAATCGAGAGAGTCTTCTGGTGACGCCATCGATTAGCAATATTCAGTTAAGTATACGTGGAGCGTCTCCCATTTGTTTTGGTATCCTTCGGGATCGTTTGGTTTGATTTGGTAATAGGTGATTTGGTGTTTGCAAACCCCAAAGCCAGAGGACTCGTGTATTCACGAGAATATCGTAATCGATAATCCTTTGACGTTTGGATCTAGACTAGTGAGCGAAGATGCCTGGTTCTAGAATATTTGGTAGAATATTTTGTTTGGGTTGTGGAAGAGATTTCCAGCTGGAAGAATCATGCCCGGTTCCTCCGGTTGGAACTCCAACTTATGAGCTCTATGTAAAACATGGCGTAGGCCCCATTGCATATAACGAAGTGTGGATCCACTACACCAGAAAAGACGGTGTTTTAAAATGGCCCCAAAATGGTAGTTTTGATACCGATATTTTAGATAATTTGGAAATTAAATTGTTTAAGAAGAAAGCCCGGCCGGCGATGTTTGACTCTTTCCGCTTATGGCGAAAGGAAGCCAAACAAAAGGAAATTAAGCTAGCGAAAAAGAATAAGAGAGAAAAAGGTATGACAGTAATGCAAGCAGCTGTACAATTTAAAGACAATGAGGAGGAGCAGATGAGCGAGCAATTACACAGGCAGCGCAAGTTAGGGATTGACAAATGTTACCCAGCTTTACCACATTCTAAGCAGAATGAGTTAGAAGAAAAGGAGAAAGATCCCTTGATGTCGCATTTGTTGAGTTCGCCACCCCCGTATGTGCAAAATGCCACGGCGCCTCCCCAGCTTGTGAATATGCCTCCTCCAGTCAATATGCCGCAAGCTTTGCCGCAACCGCCAGCTGCTTTGCAGCCGGCTCTTATCCCTGTAGCGCAACCCTCTCAAGGGTTGCCAGTTGTGTTTCCAACTGCCCCCGCACTTCCTGCGACTTTGCCTAATTCAGCAGCTGCCTCCCCTAACACTCTTCCTTGCACCACTCCAGTACCCGTTTCTACATCCTCTTTTCTTCCCTCTGTTTTTCCCCCTGTTTCCGCTTCAACTTCTCCTTTAGCGCGACAGCGTTTAGCTAATGTGGTTACTACATTAATGTCGCCTCTCTTTGAGTCGTCTGGTGCGACTCCTGGTTTACGGCGTAAGCAATTGCGTAGTCAATTGCCTAACCCTGATGAGAAAAAGGTAATAGACAGCATGGCGCGTAGATGGATTGTTTTCCCTTCATTGTATGATGTGGAATCAGTTGTCAGCGTTTTCCATCAATGGGATGCCCCAAAACAGAGATATGTGTTTGAGAAAATGTGCGAATTTCTCTCTGAAGAATTGGAGGATAGTGGTAAAAATCCGAGCCCGCAGGAATTGTGTAGAGTGAGGTTTGATTTTGGAACTGGTATAATCGTGGACCGCGATATAGATAAAGCAGTTGCAGTTGTATTGTCCTTCAGGAATGATGATTGTCAACAGTCATTGTTTGAACAAGATGTCCTTGTGGGGAAAAAGGTAAAAGCGCGACAATACCCCATGAGAGAAGTTCCCCCGGTATGGAAGGAAGCAGTCGCAGCTGCCGGTGGTAACCCCGCTGTGCCAGCGCATTTCCAACGTGTTTGGGTGCATGTTCCATGGAAGCGCTCTGAGGTGTTAGCGCTTAAGCAGACATTACCCGATCCCCGTAAAAACCCAGCAGGTTATTATAAAGAGTTGTCACAAACAGCAGGATCATGCGTTATGAATTTGGCAGACATAGACATGTTGTTTGGTAATGTTGTTCCACAGCCTCTATGGGGGTCAATACGTAATGCAGATCACGATGCAGAACTAGGGGATACATGGGCTAACATTATTGCTGCTGATACTAGACAAACTGGTGGCGCGAAACCTGAGCCTTTAGTAGCTGAACTGCCTGGTAGAATCATCACATATATGAAGACACTAATGCCTGCAATGCGCGTAAATTGGGACAAGTTATCTGCGTGTAAACAGAAGAAGGATGAGACAGTGTCAGACTTCTTTACTAGGTTTGAGGAAACGTTTATTGACCACAGTGGGCAGGATATGAGTACTGAGGGTGGCCAACGGTTATTTGTGGATAAGTTTGTGCAGAATTTACTTCCTGACCTGTGTAAAAAGTTGAAAGATTCAGAGAGTTCTTGGGCTGTTTCTTCCTCAGCGCAAATACTGGCTACTGCACAGTATTATGAAAATAGAGATAAAGACGAGAAAGATAGGACAGAGAAGAAAACAAAGGAATTAAAGACAAAGGTCCTTTTACAGCAGGCCTATCCACCACGTGGAGGTCAGAATAATTATAGGCAACCCCAAGGTGTTTATCACCAACCCCAACAATTTCAGAACAATCAGCAAATGAATGGGTATTATCAACCACGTGTCCCTGTGGGTCCCAACCAATGTTCATACTGCAAAGAGGAAGGTCATTATAAATATAGTTGCCCTAAATTAATGCAACGGAACGGTAATGTGTATGGCGCTAGAGGTAGGGGTGGTCAGCAAGCTCCTAGAGGCAGAGGGCGTGGAAGTGTTCCCCAGAACGCGCGTCCTCTTCCGCCCCAAAGCGCCATTAATAGCTTTGATCAGCAAGCTAACGCGACTAGTAATACGGCCCAGTATTACAATAATGATTATTATGTGGAGGACGGTGATGCAGAAAGTAGTGATTACTAGGACAGCCATAGACAGAGAGAGGGAGTTGTTTCAGTGCCAGTGGATCAGAGTGGACCGTATGTTGATGTGACTACAGCAAATGTAACGGAGCCTTTTCTGCTAGACACTGGTGCTGCAAAGAGTTCAATCATGCATTCAAAACTCCCTGGCGCACCTTTGTCTGGCGATATAAATGTTTTAGTAGGTTTTTCTGGCGCCCCGGTTAGGAACCCGATTTCTAGTCCCATGTCACTTTCTGTTGGGCCTTGCGAGCTGAAAGCACCCCTGATTCTGACAACAGGTTGTGGTGAGAATTTGCTGGGATTAGATTTGTTGAAAAGATTGCATGCTACACTGTACTGTTCTCCTTCAGGAGTACAACTTACATTAGGCAAGAAAGTGATTTCCCCAATGTACTTGTCTAAAAACACAATGCCACCTGAATTGTCATCCCTTCCGGATGCCCTTTGGGCTACTGGTCCCAATGACGTGGGCCTCTTGGAGATACCGCCATACGTGGTGACTTTAAAGACTAATGTCAGACTGCCACGTATTCCCCAGTACAAAATCTCTAATGAAGGCCAGAAAGCATTGTTAGACATTGTCGGCGACTTGATTAATAAGGGTGTGATTGAAGAGACAAGAGGCAACGTTTGCAATAGTCCGATTTTACCTGTCTTAAAACGAACGGACCCTTCACAGCCACCTGTTTACAGATTTGTGATTGATCTTAGAGAGGTTAATAAGATTGTTGTGCCACAGTTTCCGGTTGTCCCTGATATAACTGCCTTGTTAACGATGATTCCAGCCTCTGCTGCATGGTTTTCAGTGATTGATTTAAAAAATGCTTTCTTTAGTATCCCAATTGCAGAAGAGAGCAGAGACATTTTTGGTTTTAGTCTGGGAGGCCGAAGCTTCCGCTTCAAACGCGCTCCCCAGGGCTACTGCGAGAGTCCATCCATATACAGTCAAGCTTTGAAAGCGCAGCTTGATGCACTTGTCTTACCTAGTGGCGCTATCCTGATTCAGTACGTGGACGATCTACTAATCGCCGCGGATACTGAGAAGATCTGTAAAGAAGCCACATTGTCATTGTTGCGCCATTTATCCGCTTTTCATCACAAAGTGTCTCTCTCTAAGCTGCAATATTGTCGACAAGAAGTGACCTACTTAGGTCATCTCTTATCGAAGGAGGGAAGGAAACTGACCCCAGAAAGAATTCAAGCCATTGCACAGTTGAGTGTGCCAAAAACACAGAGAGAAGTGCGTGCTTTCTTGGGCATTACTTCATACTGTAGGCATTGGATTCCTAGTTTTTCTTTGTTGGCAAAACCTTTATTAGCATTAACATGCAAAGACACACCGAATCCTATCCCATGGTCTGAAGAGTGCCAGAAAAGTTTTGTGGAATTGCGCAATGCATTGTGTTCAGCACCTGTGTTGGGCACTCCTGACTATAGCAAGCCTTTTACATTGTATGTTCACGAGAAAGATGGATGTGCGTTGTCAGTGTTAACACAGCCTTTTGGCGACAGACCGCGCCCATGCGCGTATTTTTCATCCACCTTGGACCCTGTAGCGAGGGCATTGCCAAGCTGTCTGAGAGCGACAGCTGCTGCAGCAATGTCTATCCGACAATCTGCTGGTCTGGTAATGGACAACACATTGATCGTTATGGTCCCACACGCTGTAGACACATTATTAAATAGGACCAAGACACAACACTTGACTAGTGCGCGATTATCAGGGTATGAACTCACACTGTTAGCGAATCATATACACATAAAAAGATGTAATACGCTGAATCCAGCTACGTTATTGCCAATTCCAGCAGACTCAGATGAGATTGAGCAACATGATTGTCTGTTCAGAACAGAAGAAGAGACGAAAGGGAGAGTAGATTTAAAAGATACTCCCCTGACTGAGTGTGATGGTACTTTATGGGTGGATGGTTCATGCTTCAAACTCCCTAATGGTGACACGACTGCTGCATATGCTATCACGACTTTACACACGGTCGTGGAAACTGCACGAGTGCCACATAATTCGGCCCAAGCAGCAGAATTAATTGCCCGCACGAGAGCATGCGTGTTGTCTGAAGGAATGAGAGTTAATATATACACAGATAGCCAGTACGCCTTTGGCGTGGCTCATAATTTTGGACGACTGTGGAAAGAGCGTGGGTTCCTGACGTCACATGGAGCTAAAATTCAGAATGGCAAGTTGGTGAATGATCTCCTTGAGTCACTGACCCTACCGTTGCAAGTTGCGATCATGAAATGCAGTGCGCACAGGAAAGTTACAGATAATGTTGGACGTGGGAATGCGTTTGCTGATGAGACCGCGAAAGAAACAGCACAGAATGTGAAGACTAGAATGTATGTTGCAGGCCCCGCAAGATGGGTTAATGATGTTGGAATGTGTGAGAACACAATAGAGAGTGTGAAGTCGCTTCAGGCTGAAGCCACAGAGGAAGAGTTAAGCAAGTGGAGAGAGAGTATGGGTAAGTTGGATGAGAATGGTTGTTGGATTGATCTGACAGAACATAAGCGATGGTTGTTGCCTGAGGCATATGTGCTTCCAGTGGTTACTATGGCACATGGAATGGCACATATCAGTACGAAAGGTATCTGTAAGTTGTTGGCTCCAGTATGGCAGAATGCTGGGATTCCCAAGTGTGCAGAGAATGTGGTCAAGAATTGCATGGTATGCTTGAAATACAACCCTGGTAGGGGAACCCCAACTCCAGCCGGTCACTTTGCACCCCCATCATGTCCATTCGAAGTTTTGCAGCTGGACTTTATTCACATGGAAAGATGCAACAACCTGAAATATGTACTGGTGGTTGTTTGTGCTTTCTCAAAATGGATAGAGGCTTATCCTCTGAAAGATAACACTGCCCTATCCACAGCCAAAGCCCTTGTGAAAGAGTTTTTCCCTAGGTTTGGAATGCCAAGAATGGTGTGGTGTGATAATGGAAGTGAGTTTGTGGGTAAAGTGATGAAGAACGTATGTGAAGGTTTAGGCATAAGGCAGAAATTCCACGCTGCAAATCACCCCCAATCAGCTGGACTAGTAGAGCGCTACAATGGAGCCTTAAAGCTCAAGCTGGCCAAAATCCAGGCGAGCACCGGTCTTAAATGGCCTGACGCCTTGCCTTTAGCACTCCTGTCCACCAGAATGACCATACACTCACGAGTGGGACTTAGTCCCTATGAAGTAGTCTTTGGCCGCCCGGCCAACGTATGGGGTGTGCCAAGGCCTACGAAGTTCAGTGAGATTGAGCATCCAGTACTGCTCGATTACCTGTATGATTTGACTGTTAAACTGCGTGTTTTGCACCAACAGGTACATGATACTCTTCCCCAAGCTTCTGAACCTCCTGGACACCCCATCAACCCTGGTTCGTGGGTCCTGGTCCGGAATTTCCAGCGTAAGGGCAACGACGAGCCTCGCTGGATCGGCCCTCATCTTGTGCTCCTGTCAACGAGATCAGCGGTGCGAGTAAAAGGAAGGAAGCATTGGATACATGGTACCCACTGCAAAATAGTCCCCTTGCCTCTGCCATATGACCAGTGGGTCAAGGAGGGTATCGCCGACACTGAGACAGACACTGTACCTCGTTTTGTACCATTCAGTGACGCACGCCTAAAAGACACAGCTTCAGTCCAAGAGAGTGACAATATTCTGCAGGAAGCTGTGCCACCATCAAATCGACTGGACACCACTGAGCCTGAACTTTTGTTCCAAGACCAAACGGCACCTGGCCGTCTCCGCTATAATTTGAGACCCAGGCCCATGGACAAATAAAGATTTCCTTACTATTTCCTTTTTGGACACTTTTTGCTCTCCCATCTGAAGGACTTTCTTGATTTTTGTTTTTCGAACCACCATCCGGGTTCTGCCGCAGGGTCGCGGTGCCAAGACTTTGGGGTACAGGCCGAAGACGTTAGGTCAACGGTTCTGGTTGGTCTAGGGCGTTTCCCTGGACTGACAGGCGTACTCCTTAGCAGAAGAAACTCATCCGCCGCGAGCGGCCCGAGTAGAGGATGGAGTTTTTTAAGATGGAGAGACCGATTGAGGAAATGAACTTTAAAACCAGAATGTGTAGAATTGTAAAAAGTAAATGTTTTGTCTTTTTGTGCCTTTTTACACTGTGTAGTATTATGATGTTTATTGTAGGATTTGTGTTTTTCTCCACTCAAAAGCCCATTGCACCCACTGAACAGCCTATACCTCTTTCTACTGCCTCCTCTCACTCTTTTCACCCTTTGCCTGAACACGAACAGACCAGACGATCGGAGTTTGTAAATAACTCGTTTATCCAGCTCTTGCACCAGCACCAACTAGTAGTGAATACGACCAATTGCTGGGTGTGTGGGTTAATGCCACATACCATTAACAAGGGTATTCCTTATTTGGTGCTGCCATATAGTTATAATGGATCGTCATGGGCATTCCAGACCATGTTTCTCTACGCCCTAGAGACATACTCCCCTCGCCAACCGCGTTCCATCAGACCTGGTACAAATAATAAAGCCTTAGTGAGAGGAATTGCCGATATGAGTAGGGATATTGATGCATACTCATCCATTCCCAAAGAAGAGTTGAGACCTTATGTAGGATGGAACGCGACGGGGTATAGTATTAGTCTGGGTGAAAGACAGCGAAAAATCTCATCTCCAATCTGGGTCGTACCCCACATGGGTCGGTTCTGCTTACAGGGTAATGGTCAGAACCCTAGAGCTCAACTGGGAAGAAGTGACTGCACTGAAACGTACACGTTCCCGTCACAGTTTTCCCCTGCGTTTTTAACTGCCAAGGGTACATATTTCATCTGTAATGACCGAGCATATACATGGTT
This sequence comes from Triturus cristatus, assembly GCF_964204655.1. NCBI lineage: Eukaryota > Metazoa > Chordata > Amphibia > Caudata > Salamandridae > Triturus > Triturus cristatus. The sequence continues at coordinate 253,964,058 of NC_140593.1, read as the reverse complement.
GCCCCCTGATTTCTCGGGCACATGTTATATTGCGAATCTGCTACCGCCTACATTTACTGCCGCCTCCGACTATCACAAGACCAGAGTTGTGAGAGGTGTGATTAGTAAGGAGGACACTGCCGGTCAGGAAGCGGGAGACTTCTTCTTGGGTTTCCTGCCGTTTTGGGGACCTATGGTCAATAGTAGGAACCTGAGACAGCTGACTCGTGTGGTTGAATCCACCGTTAATGTAACGGCTGGTGCCCTTGGTAATTTGACAGCTGAGCTCCAAGCGGATCGCCTTATGACTTTGCAGAACCGCATGGTTCTAGACGTTATTCTTGCAGACCGCGGTGGGGTATGCAGGGTTATCCAATCCAGTTGCTGCATTTTCATACCAGATAATGCTCCAACAGTGTATCAAGCCATCTCCAAACTCCATAAAATATCTGAATCCATACACGTGGATAAGGGAGATTGGTCACTGGTGGGGTGGTTCTGGGAACTGATATCTGCCTGGGGTTGGAAAGTTCTGATGGTCATTGGAATGATCTTAGCCATTCTTTTCCTGTTCTGTCTGTGTATACAGTGTGCTCCTGCGATATGTGGCCTCTGTGCTACCTTATGTGTAAGGAAACCTGTATCGAGGGACAAGCTAAGTAATAGGATGATGCTACAGCAACATCTCCATGACTTCGTGAACATTGACCTAGACTCGGATTAAGATGAGTATAGTGATTGCCTATGTAAGGGCAAAAGGAGGGTCTGTCGTACTTTAATATTCGGGACCACGTAGGGAACAGGGCCCTACCCCTGTCTATCTTGGTATTAGCGAACCGCAAATGGTAAATGCGGCATGTACGAGTGCTTTACTTATCGTTCTAGCTATGAATGCACTGTGTACACGTTATTCTGCTGCACTACGCGGGTTCCATTTTGGAAGCAGTGGCCATCTTGTCATTGCCCTCACATAGGCTATAATGGAGCAAATACGGGCCTCACAGTACATGGGCTTCTTCTCTGACTTCTCTGTGACCTGGGCAGCTGGCTCTGCTGCCCCGGGTCAAACTGGTCTCACGAGCTCCCCTTCCTCTCTCCACCTGTGATTAGCATCAGGGCTTGACCCGTCATAAAACCCTTTCATTCTACACAAGCCCCTGGCTAATCTCTTTCGCACCTGGCTGTTCCTGCTTTATGACTTGGTTCCCAAAACAGGAGATGCTCATGTTTATTGGGGGGATCTGTTTACATGTAATGTGGGATCTGAACCTTGTTGTGTAAATCATTGTGGGCTGGCCGAACTGGAATGTGGGATGGTCATCATGACTCTGCCTTTTCTTTGTAATGTACACTTGCATATTGCCGTATCATAAAACCTAGGAATGTATGCTTGAGGCAGGAAAAAGGGTATTTAAGATGAAGTCCATTCCTATGATTTTCAGCAGTCTCCTGAGAACATACACGCTGTTGTACTTCTAGGATACCTGTCATTGGTCTGCAGCCAATAAACGATTCTTTGACTTCACCCAGAAGACTCTGTGTTTCTGTAGGTCCGGAACAGGGTGAACCCAGAAGTCATAGGGTGTGTGTCCCTGCACCGCTGGGTCTAAATTACCCAGTACTTCAAGTCTGCACGTCATGGTCAAAGTAAATTAAATATTATTGCCTTACTGCAGTGCTGTTCACTTCACAGACAGTCTCCAGAGTCCTCTCCTCGATGAAGAAGAGTGTTTCTCTGCCGTACTGCTGCGAGAGCGAGCCCGATAACTTCATTTCCATAATGCAAATGAATGTGCTTTCAGTGTTGCTGGAGGTGGGCGGGCCACTGATTGGGCTACATTTGGTACTATAGGGCAGGGGGCTGCGGCAACGTGCCGTGCGTAACTTTTTTAAATTCCAGAGACGTGGACAACACCCCAGCACACACATACTGGACGAGTCACCAGCACCCGTTAACACGACGTCGAGGCGGGAACTTTGAAGCAACAGCAGCAGGCAGCCTCTTAGTAAGTCAGTGCCACCAGCAGTAACCGAAGTAAGTAAAAAAAACAATGCTGCTCCTTTTACTGGTGCGTGGGGACGGTCACCTGAACCGAGTCAGAGGCCCCAGCAATCATGCCATGAGTACAGTGGTCGAAGGGTGCAGGATCGGCAGGGCGCGGCGTGCTGCCACTTTGATTCCAGGAATTCCGTTCCTCTACTTATTTATTTTGAAAATGCGTCCCAGGACGCAAGCCTATAAGTAAAGCTCGGAGTTCCTTGCGTTCGTGACGCGGCAGAGAACAGTAACAGGACTCTTCCCTCTCTTTCAGTGTAGCAGTTCTGGTCTTACTGAAAACCATGACTCCAAAACGGGGTTCTCACTCTCTTTCCTCTCCTTTCTTTTATTTGCTCCACTGTGAAATGGATCCAAAAAAGAAAAACACTTTTGCAGGAAATGTCGTATTTTTCTGACATTTTATTTTCAAAGTGCAGCATTGGTAATAAAAGCTTAAACGTATGAAAAATAAGTAAATAAAGTAAGACAGAGTGGTAGCAAACTGGCCAGATTGATTTTATTCACATCCAAACACATTAGCGCCACTTTTGCAGAGTTTGCCAGTGAAGCGCTATTTTTGCTTTCTTGTCTTTGTTTTCCCTGGGCTTGCAACTAGTGCACCAATCCCGGAGGTACTAGAATGTGTGGATTAGAAAACAAAATGTGTACTGCGGCTCTGCTTCCAGGGATGTGGTCTTTTGACCATACTGCTTATGTAAGGATATAAGGAATGGATATTGAAATGGGTCCATTCAGGCAAAAGAACTCACTGATTTCTGAATAGTGAGTGTAAAAGCGTTAAGGTAACCATGTTGTTCCTGCTTACATTTCACTTGGTTTGCTAAATTTTGCAGTCCTTATGAGTGAGGATGTTGTTACTTTTTCTTTGTAGGTCGCATATTGCTCTTGTCTAGTGCGTTATTTAAATTGAGCCGCATTGAGGTGTTTATATCTGGCAACAATTGGGTTGTAGTTAAAGGCAGTGTGAGTTTTTCTCAGTGGGGGAGTATGGTTCAGTAGGGGAGAGGATGTGGCACTATTGCCAGAGCTGCTTAATTTGGAACTGGAGAACCAGGTTCTGCCTTAATGACCAGTCCACCAGACCACTCTCCTGAGGGAGCACAATCCCATGCTAGACCTTAGAAGGCCTCGCAAGACCTTAGAAGCTCTCGCAAGTCCTTAGAAGCTCTGGTGTCTTAGCACCAGCAGGTGGAACCTAGCATGGCAAATGTAAGTTATCCTTCAAAGCTTGTCCACCACAAACCTTACAGAGAAGTTCACCTCCAGTCTTGCGGGCAGGCCTATGAAGCAGCACACCCTAGAACAACAGTGACTCTGTCACTAAGGTCACAGGACCCTTGAGAAGGGCCAGCTTTAGAGCAGTGCAACTGGTGTGACCACACCAGGTGCTGACTTTGGGTGGAGGCATTATGTTTGCAAGTATGTTATGGTTGTAAAAGCACTCATTGCCTCCTTCCTGGCCTCCAGCAATTTTCAGCAACAATAAAAATGTCATGATGACTCTGGTGATTAATGTTCTTCCTAGAGAGAGATCGGAATGTTGTCTAGTGGAAGTTTTGACTCATGGAAAGGTAGCTCAGAGGGTTAATGTGCCTGATGCAAAGAACATGTACCATGCAGATCACACAGTGCACATCATGTAAATAGGTCAGTGGGCTACTGCTTTTGTCAGAGAGACCCTTTTGTGACTTGCAGTTTATAAGTTAAAATCCTAACATAGAACAGTTAGCTATTAACTGCCATCTAAGAGCTGCATGGATAAATTAGTGCATCATGTCCCCCCCCCCAGTCTTTGATTATCCTAATGTTGCAAAAAGTGCTCTTTTGGACAGATATCAATTCTGATTATTAAAGAGAACCCCCAACCATGGTATTACGTTTCAAATTCTTAGTTTGTGTTTCTCCAGACCAATCACTATTAAACTATACGGCCTACTAGTATGGTTGTCATTTGACTCCTTCACCTTGTAATCCTTAGTCTTATGTAACATTTCCTATACACTGATTTACACACGTATTGATTGTCTCTGTGTAATGTTTGTGATGTAAAGTGCTCTGACACCCTAAAATGGTATGAGTGGCGCTGTAAATCATCAAATTAAATGCATCTGAGATAGAGTGTGGTTATGGAGACTTGAGAAGCACTGTTAAAGGGTGTTAGTGAGTGGATCCATGGCAGAGGTGGTCATTGGGGGGCACTAACAAACATTGTTGCACAGAGCGCCACGAGCGCTAAAGCCGGCCCTGCCTTGTTTAAGCAGTAGTAGCTGAAACTCACCAGGGATTGGCAATGCAGAATTTGCATGCACACCAAACTAAGTTCGCAAACTTCACAGTCTCTCTGCTTCATTCACTAGCACTTTTAACATGTGCTGCCTGCTGTGGGGCCACTGAATTAATTATGCACCAAATAAGGACAAAATTATGCTGCAGTGTTGACTAAATTATGCATTGAAAAAAAGGCTGCAGCGTAATGCAGTATATGTTCTGATATTTTATTATTTTGACATTTGTACACATGCTAACAGTCTCTGGAAAGATTTTGCCTCAATAGTATCAGTGTTACATACAAATGCAGCAGTGAGAAAGGTGATCAGTCAACCTTTGCAATAGGCCATCCACTCCGCAGCAACACAAATCAATTTTTTTTTTAAACTTTTGATACGTTTGAGTTATAAACAATTTATTAGTTTAAATGGTCAGATCATGCAGCAGATCTTGCATTAGGATGCAAATATGGCAGAGCCATGATTATATAGAAAACATTTACAAACTAGGATATTTTGCCATTCATGTTTGAACTGCTGTTGTGGAAAAAGGGAGAAGTGCTGATGAAACTCCATGGCTCGGAGACAAATGGCTTGTGCTTCCACATTTTATTGTATTTAGGACATTCTGTGATTGGAAACGTATCCCACTTTGTGAATGTTTTTTAATGTCAATAACTCATTATAACCTTAAATAATCATGTGTATCCATTGGTTGATTAAACCGGGCAGTGAAATGCCAAACAAGTACAAAACATTGAGATGGTTGCGCATTCTGGCCACACCTCTGGCTCCGTCCTCTGACTCAATCCTTGGGTTATTCCCGCCCTCTAATTCTCTGCCCACAGTTCCCCTACTTTTTTCCCCCCACTTCGACCACTGATAGTACTACTGTATATGTTGTTGTTGTAGATGTAGAGAGAGGAGTAGAGAGAAAGCCAAGGCCCTGTCCAGCGTGTACCACGGCCGCTTTGTTGTCCAAACTTGGCGTGCGCAGCAGCCACGGCCACACAGGAATTAGTTTCACAATCACAGCACTTTGTCTCGACTCTTCACTTCTTCTCGGGCCGTTCCCCACGAAATGCAGTTTGGTTTGGTTTCACTTTCTGGTGGTCTCTCACTTGACTTAAGTCAACAACAAATGGCTGGGTCACCCACTAATACATTCTACAGCAACATTTTCTACATACAATTTCTGCAAAAGCCATTGGTTTCATTGACATGCAAAATAATCTACGTATAACATTTAAGATGTCTCTGCTCATTTTTAGAAAGTACAAAACATATACCGTTGTCTTTATTTCTGTTTTCATTCCCTTTGATTTTCCTTATGCACATTCCATGTAAAGTCGGCGTTTATATCAAATGCTTTTAGAACTATTTAGACAGGCAAAGATGTGAAAGCGAGAAGTTACGCCAGAGACATAGGTGGCCGAGCTGTCTCAGTATGAACTGATTTTACAGGTTCAGCTAGGCAAGATGGCGGTGACTGACAGTAAAAAACAGCCATCCGACTGCCCACTTTATACAGGGCGGGCGAATGGCTTACCTCCGATGGTACTGAGAGCATAAGATTTACTCCGTCAGCTTTCACCTGATGGTCCGCCCACTTCTAAATCAGGTGGGCGGACTGAGAGTCTGGAGAAGAGGGTACTCTGTGGTCATTGCATGTGCACCATACTCTCATTACCACTAATTTCCAGCAATCCTCTCCATCTGATATGAGGAGTAGCTGCAGAGAGAAATTTTAAAAATGCTAAGCGCAGGCATCAGATAACTTGGCCTCACCGAACACCATTGAACGCATTAAAAGCCGTGTGATTAATGATTGAAATAACTGTGACTCCCTAAAACTGTAACGGCAAATTCGAGTGCCTTAAATGCATTGACCTAGCAAATTGTTATCTTTCGCCACACTCTCACGAGCTTTGCTGTAAAGAGACCAAGTCTAAAACTTGTCTCTGACATTTCTGGTCTATGTTGTTAGAAAGGTTGAATCTTACCCCAAAGCCTTCAACAAAGCAAATGTTCATTTGCTTCCTAAACGAACGGTTACGCAGGAATGTACTGCTAGAAAGCTGATGAAATAGTGCTTTAAACCTGTGCTTTCTACTCATGTTCCCTGGTGGTTCACATATTTTTGATCTAAGTCGCTAGTGGGTCACTTTATTTGCTACTCTTTCTTTGAAAGAGTACACTGAACGAGATGCGTCTTTCTGGAAGAGCCCCCCCCCCAAAAAAAACATTTTGCCAGCTAAGAGATCATCAAACACACCCTGAGCTCGATGCTGCATGAGAATCTTTCACCCCCAGTGCCATACAGCATTCCAGAATGTCAAAACTCTAATCTTTCATTACTTTAATAGGATAGTGCTTTTTAGGTGGGTATTTGTAGAAATGCTAAGTTGTTGACAGCAGAGAAAACGTGCTGCTCTCTAGCCCTCAGTATTTGCCAAAACCCTACCTATACTGAGCTGGTGTTGTGCAATGACAATACGAGGCAGCTGCTTATGGTACCCACAACAGACTGTAGGGGCAAGTTGCTGCTAGAAGTATCAGTCACCATGTCCCAATTGCCAGGCTAAAAATATGTCACATTCCTAAGTATGCCAAATATTCTTGCATAGTTAACAACAGGTGCGACTTTACATGACTGAGGTAGTCCGTGCAATTTAGGCTTTGTAGGATATGTGATAGCCTATGCCCATGCTGCGGCTCTTTGGCAACAGCCTGTCAGTAAGGCTTGGGAATTCTCTATAATCTGAGCCATTTCACAGTGCTGTGCAAAACAGCTGTAGAACATGGGCCGGGTAAGATGTGGGCAAACACTGTTTACAGATTAAATTAGATGGGGGAACTACAGCACAAGTGACCTGCACAAAACAACTTGAGAAACAAGTTTTCACACCTCAGATGCTAATGAGGAGGCCTAAGGACATAGTGTAGCAACACTCCTCAAGCAGCGATGGACCCAAAGACTTTAATGCAGCTTGGCCCATGGCAATTGCCTGTCAATGGCAGCGAGGTGTGGGACACCTGCTTTCTTTCTCGTATCTTCATCATGTAGGACAGCCTATATTCATCAGCACACTTTGTGCAACAGCATAATGTAATTCCCTGATTCTGGGTATCACCTGAAAGGTGGGATTAGCTAGCGGAGTAGGCATGCTGGAGCTATATAGGTTTGTTGCACACAGTGTGCAGAAGGTGTGTCTGCAGGGTGTGAGTGTCTTCACATGCTCTGCAAAGAAAGAAATAGATATCTGAGATGAGAGCATGTAAAACATTAATGTTTCTGTGTCACCATATATAAATGATGTAAAGAGTGAATGGGACAAGTGGAATTTTTAACAGGACATGTAGATTTCTGCACTATTTTGTCTGTTGGACTAGTAGATTATTAAACAAATTCCACACCCCTGCAATTCCCATCCCATCCAGTCCACTCCCAGCGCGAAGTGTGTTGCAGGCGGTTGGACGCTCCTCGCCTATGAGCCTCAGCCTGACCTGCCCTGGCTGAACCAAGGGGATTCATGAACATGAATCTCTTCAAATGAAATCTCAATATATTCTTTCATTTCATTTTTCTGACTGATATGTTGATCATTGACTGGTGTGGTGTGACTGTACTATGAGGAAGGCAGGCTCCCTTGCTGAAATTAATCTGACTTTTCGCTGTGCCCGTTGAGGATGTGGGTGGAGCTAATAGCAGAAGTGGGTGGAGCCAGTGGAGGAAGTGGGTGGAGCCAAAGAAAAAGTAGGTGTGGCCTCCAACAAAGATTTGAGCACCCGCACTTCAAATTTTACAAACTAAGCACTGGATTTAAGTGAATAATGTTTGCAGGGCATTCTGGGTAAGAAAAAGTTGAAATGTCCATGCAAGCAGAGCCACCCTGGCTCCCGGGGTTCTCTAGTTTTAAAAAATGTTTGGGTTTGGTAGGTTTCCCTGGGTGCTATCTCAAATAGTGCAGCTACCCAGATCTTCAGAAAGATTGAAATTCCATGAAAAATCTTGATGCCTCCACATTGTATTTCGGACTCCTTATAGGCCCACCCACTCAAGTGGGGTACAATTTTATTGAGAGAAGTGAAAAAAAATACAAAATTACAACATTCTCCATGATTTATTGTGTTCATCTATTTTTGGCTTCTAAATGTAAGTCAGTGAATGTACAACAACACACATTTTGTAAAACGCCCTTTGAAACACATGATATTTATTATAGGTACCCCAAATTCATAGTACTATGAATAACCACTATTACCTCAGTACAGACTGGAAAATCATTACAACCTGCAGGTCAGTAGATGCCTAAGGGTCTCGCGTATTACTGGACAGCCAACAAACACTATATATCCCTATAAGCTTACAAGGCAGACAGATGTAAAAATATATTACTGTTACAGAACGCCCATCGGAGCAAAATATATGGATGAAAACTTTCAAAACAGATTACACTTTTTTTCCTACTTAACTCTATTCGTTTTTTATTTCAATGTTTAGCTTCTTTGGGAAAACCATGGAAGTCTACCCCAATGATCCCTTAGTGAACTCAGAATTGTATCTACCTAGCAGAAAAGTACAGCTTTCCAAGTTCACCCATACGTTCCACACCTCTTTCTACTACTAACTGTACGTTGCAACTACAACAATTTGAAAGATTGACTACCACTTAGAGAATTATAAAAACTCTGCCTGCTTCTGAACATTGGGAACAGGGTGACCCTCAATATCATTAAAATTCCCTACATGTGGGGGAAAAGGAGCACATTTGCCCTGATATGTGTTTGTGGGGAATAAAGTTATGAAGTCTTATGCATGGACAGAGGCAAGAAATGGTGACAGCAGTTACAAAATGCATCAGTTTAACACTAATAGGCCAGGAGCCAAATTATCATGTATCTGCCACCTGATTAGCTTTCCAATGGCTACATGTTGACATGCATACACAGTTCAAATATTTATGCATGATCAATTTGGTTGGACACCAAAGAGATCAACTGCTAAAATACTCTTATCAGTCCCAAGATAGAAAAATGCCAAATGGAGCCACCATGCCTACTTGGTGCAGGCTGTCAAGTTATGGAATTACCTTCTCTTACACTGAAAACTTAAGTCAGCTGAGCTGGACTTTAAAAAGTAATCTCTTTGGTTGAAACTTGATTCCAGTAACTTTTGATTTAGATGGCATTTTAGTTGCAGGCACTGCTTGTAATATCTTTTCTGCCAAAAGACAGTGCCACAGTGGTGCATATATGTACTATACAAAGAACATTAACCTAGTATGACATAGTGCACATTTAATTACTTGGTTTCTTAGTGATTTTACTTACAGATGTGCTGTGACATTGGGGTTTCCTACATAGATGATTTGTCTTTGGAAAGGCATTTCCCACGACTACAGTAGGAATAAGGCCCTAAGGGACAGATGTACGACCTTTCCAAATTGGAATTTACAACAGTGTCTCAGACACTTTGCAATTCCTAATGGGAATTGCCCGCCTCATTAATATTCATGAGGTAGGTGCAATTTGCAACCCCATTGGAAATGGCTAGCACTCCCAGGGATGGTGGCCTGCTGGGGTCAGCAGACCACCATGTCTGTGGCTGCTTTTTCAATAAAACATTTTTTTTAAATGCAGCCCGTTTTCCTTAAGGAAAACAGGATGCATTTAAAAAAGAAAAATTATGCATTACTGTTTCATTTTTTAAGAGTAGGCAGTGGTCCGTGGGACCACTGCCTGCTCTTAAAAAATATTTTCACTGCCAATCACAAAGGGGAAGGGGTCCCGTGGAAACCCCGCCCTGTTCGCGAGTGGCTTACCACCCTTTTCAAATGGGTGGTAAACTGCAAATGTTTTGCGGCCGCAAAACTATCTTAAATTAAAGTGCGAGTCAATATTAAGAAGGGATGCCCGTGGCACGCCCCTTCATAATAGCGAGCCGCAAACCCTGTTTTGCGAGTGGGTAATAGGTTACCGAGACGCAAAATAGGGTTTGTAAATCGGGCAGACCTATTTTGTGGTCAGAAACGGGCCGATTTCCCATTTGTGACAGCAAAAAACGGTCATACATCTGGCCCAAAATGTGTTGTCAAGTTCACTTGAAGCATGTAAGTCTGTATGCAGTTGTGATTTGTTGAGAACATAGCGGTGGTGTGCTTGTAAATCCATTTATCTACCCAGCCCATTTTAGAACTGAATAACCTAAAAAGATCATAGGCTGACATGATGTTTGAGCAGCATAATTACCATATGACATAAGGAAACCTGTAATAACTATTGTCTGTTTTTCTAGCCGAATATAGGAGTATGGCAGTCTCTTGCACAACTTATTTGAGAGGCATATGGGCAAATTAGGAGGCCCATCCCAGGACAGCATTGCCAGAGTCTAGGCCAGAGAGATAGTGCATGAGGATTTGTTTTAGGAAATATGAAAGGACGAGCAACTCCATTTCTTTATTACCTGGAATTGTATGTTGGCCCTTGAGTAGTTTTGTTTACATGTGCTATCATAGATAGTGAGGTGTTCAGTGTAAATCCAAAAGATTAGACAATAGGAGAGCATGAGGGAGAGAATTCTACCATGTGTGGATGTCTCATTAACCTGTCTAATGATGTGTTTATTTTCACAGTACAGATTCCACGTGCATTCTACTTATCTGCTAACAAATTATTTAATAAGAAGGGCACATTAGGCCAAGAAGTTCAAAGACAATTTAGGGAAGTCACCATGGTTTCATAAAAGATAAAATCGCCAAATACCTCCTACTTTGTTCTCTAAGGATAGTGGAATTCACTGTGGAGTTTATTGACATTATCATTATAAAGGAATTCCAACTCAGACTCCAGCATTGTCTCTCTATGTGAAGCTGGAGCTCCTCCCTGGCTTCAATTCCCTCCTATTTCATACTTGATCCCCCTTTTACCTTTTCATCAAGTCTGGCTAGGTCTGTTAAGACGGTTAATGGTTGTTGACAGTGACAAAAATGGCTAAATATTATCTTGATTAAAACATATTGAACATGGATGTGAGGAAGGAATAGAGTAGATTAAAGTAGCGCTTCTTTCCTAATTCATCCATGTTTAATAGGATTACAGTGTGATAGATAGAAAGATAGAGAGATAGATAGACAGATAGATAGATAGATAGATAGATAGATAGATAGATAGATAGATAGATAGATAGATAGATAGATAGATAGATAGATAGATAGATAGATAGATAGATAGATAGATAGATAGATAGATAGATAGATAGATAATCACACTGATGTATTTCTCTATCTCCCTCCCACTATCTCTCTCTCTCTCTTGTTTCTCTCTATGACTATCTCTTTCTTCCTCTGCCACTATTTCCCTTCCACTCTCTACCCGTCTTTTTGTCAATCCCTGAGTTCTGTTTCCTGGATAATTCCATGGATTTAAGAAGAGTTATTTCCCTGTTCTCACGAAACCATGTGGAATGACGACCATCTGTTACTGTTTCTTCCTCTTGATAGAATGCTGCTGCAAATCTTTTTTCATAAAGTGCAAAACACTTAGAAGGCTTCGGTTGCAGTAGAGTATTCTGATTTTTTGTTAAAGTGCTAAAGCTATGTCATTTGCTTCTACCTTGTTTTTATTTATTCATTTGTTTGGCATATGCATAGTATTGATACATGTGGGTATCTGTTCAGTGGCCCATCTACGTCCACTGGCCAATGTTTTAAAGGCAGAGGTGAAAGCTGGACTGTGCATTTCCCTGGTTGTTCTCCAAGCTAAGAATCATCTGCACACATCATAAGAGATAAATCAAAAGAACAAATGAACTTTGCTATGAGGTGGTGCTTGATGTGTTTGACAGGAAACACTAAATTAAATGTTTTATTTGTAGGGTTGCGAATACTGTCACCAGAAATTAGGTTTCCTCCTTCATTGTTGATGGAAAATTATATATGGAAAAGGCAGCACCCAAATTAATTGTACCACAATCGATTCTGTTCCCCTAACAGAAAGGACAGCAGCAAGGATACACAGCAGCCATTACCAATAGGAGGAGAAGGTGCAGGAAAAACAAGGGCTAGAAGGCTTGAAAGGTTGACGTCTGAGCCTCTATTATATTTCACATAATCAATCTCCCTACAGTTCCTAGTATTCTGCTGTTAAGCCCCACTGTGCAAAAGAATAAATCTGGTAGAAACTAACATTTTAACATAAATATAATACAATGAAAGCAATTTACAAATCTAAATGTAACGTTAAAAGTAGAGAGCACATATTAAATGGTACTTAATTGTTGAATGAACACCAAATAAAGAAGACAAGATGTTAAAAGTAATTGCAGTACCTTTTCATTACACTCTGCGTGCAATGTTTTTGCGTATTGTGATGTTCTTCTGTGAACAAGTAGAGAGAAATGCAAAAAGGTGAGTACTGATCTCAGCTTATAATCGTCCATAACATCAATCTCTACTGAAAACTGTTTGAGAATTAAAATCACACAAAACAACTTACAGTGTAGGGTATATTATGACAGATTATATTAGAAAACATTATTATATTTAAGGATGTTTTACAAAATACATTCCTTTTTGGGTGGTCTACAATCTAATGACTGGAAGTTTATAATGCTATTTTTAACGTTGGATACTGTTTGGAAGAAGATTAGTCACCCAAACTTGTATGAAGGCAGACCAAACCATTAAATTGAACTTTATCATGTGATAGCCCTACTAATAAGTTGTTTATCTATAAACCTAAAATTAGAATGGTTGATCTTTGGTTGTATGTTTGACCATGATCACCCCAAAAGACCTGCATTTTAATATGTCCACGCTGTGAACAGAATCATTATAAAGAAAGAAGACTGAAGATTATTCTGTTGCTCAAGACATACTTTCTTATGCCTACTACCCCTCCTGGCGTATAGGTAGGGCTGGGCGGGAAACTCCACTCCGCCGGTGGAGTTTGTAGAGTTTTGGCACTCCACACTCCGCTAGGAGCTTGGAGTTTAGAAAAAACTCTGCCGGCAGAGCAAAGTTTTCCAACACACTGACCCCTCATTGTGGGAGAGGGAGCAGCCCTCACAACTATTAGCCTGGGTGGGAAAGTAGTGTGCACATCCCACGAGTGGGTTTTACTGGGTGTTTTGTGTGTGGCACAGCGTTGGCAAAGTTACATTTGTTGACGTCAACAGTAGGGTGCGAACGACCATGGTGTGAGAGTCAGAGGGCCAGGGACAGAGATTAGAGGCAGAGAGGCACTTAGAGCCGGGTGTGGCGCAGCTGGCGCACAGTAAACATCTTTGATGTCGGGTTGTACCCCTGCAGGTACCCCATCCAGCGGGAGCTGGTGAATGGGCGGTGTTTGGCTTTGGTGAAGGCGCACAGCCGTCATCTTGTGTGTTTTGTCTATTTCCCTTTTTTGGACCCAGCTGTGCACATTTCTCTATCCTTTTTAAAATGTATTTTTTATTATGTTTTGCTTTATGATTTTCTATGGAACCCGCTTTTAGCATGTGCCTCAACCCACTGACCTATTCCACTAGCTAATCACTCCCTGTCCCAGCCAGCCTGCGCACCAGCATCAAATCCTCAGGAAATCAGAATCTGGAAAATGTACCTGCCATTAGCTCTGGGCAGGAGAGCACATTGCTTAACGGTACAAAATTATGGCCTCTAGGCACTTGCTGCAAGAAAAGTTGGGGGCCTACGCTGACTAGCACGGTTCTCTTCCTATCATCTTGCATTAGAGTGGGGGAGGGAGAAGCTATAGCAGATAGTGGAAATATGTTTCACATGCAGGCAGTAAACTGAGCCTCCTGCAGGCACCTTACAATGTCACATTTTATCGACGCTATTCCATTTTCCTGTTCAGAGCCCACTATTAGTATTTCATTTCATTTGGGATTTTTTTTGCTGGTCTCCTGAACCTCATTATCATACTTGCCTTCCAACACGCTAAACTGACAATTAGAGACACTTACTTCTGCGCCAATGTGCTATGTGCAAGTGAAAAAGGAACCTAGACTGAGTCTAAGTGGGCGAAACACCCTAGGCAATAGGTTTAACACGGAGGGGTGAGATTGAATCTCACCTAGGGCCAGACATACATGTGATCTTTAGCATGTGCTTTTCCTTTGTGTGCTTCCTTAACCATGAGCATCTAAGAAAGGGGGGATGAAGGAAGAGTCAAACTTTGTGACCACATTAGGAAACTCTTGGCCTCTAAGAGGCAAGCATAAGTTTATAAACCACAGCGCACTCCACTATCCACTCTTAATTTATTGCGTGGAAGGTAGCATACCGTGTCAAATTAAGTAGCCCTGTGCTCAGTCTCAATGTGAATGCCAGTAAGTCTGAATACTAGTGGGGCTGCCCGAGCCATACATAGCTATAAGGTCATTTAATGAGAACTATGTTGTTGGATGATGCTTGCCTCCGCACTACAACTGCCCGCTTTACAGCACTTCAATTAACAGGTCTCTCTGTTACACAGGGGGTTGACTATTTGAGATGAGAAGCAGTGTCAGCCACATTTCTCGATTAAACCTGCACCCATCACAGCGCATGCAGAGTAATCTACCCTCAGGTGGAAATTGCCAGGTTGCACCCGTTAACAGACCATCAAGGGGAGTTCATTTCGGGGCCACAAGCATGTTTTGCTCGCATATATGTAGGCAGTTAAATAAAATAGACACCAGAGTACCTGGTTTGTAAAAATGCCCCCTTGAAGCTTAGCTGCTCTCTGGAGGAAATGCTGTCTAGTTACATTGTCAGTTGTAGACCCAACAGCCCGAGTTTGAATACTGGCTACCCAGCTAAGCATGTTGTGTGATATTAGGTAAGTATCTTAATATAGTTGGGCATCTGTTCTCTCAAAATATCAATGTGTCTAGAAAGGGCTGCACAATATTATCAAATTCGACATTTATTGTTGATGAAACGCTACTTGGGGCACATATTAGGGGTGGCCGAGCAATACTCTGCCAGCTTGTGGAACTCCATGGAATTTGGCAGAGTGTTTTTTGCAGCTCCGCGGAATTCCGTGGAGTAAAACTCTGCGAGTTCTGCCCAGGAGTAGGTATAGGCCTTCAACTAGGATTCTCCAGCCATCTCTGTCCTGGGCTTTTCTTTCAATCTGACTCCGGGGGTAAACCATCTCCTTGCAATTAGCCTCGAGGCCTCAGTGCCAGGTGTTTCTTGGCCTTCCTCTTTTCCCTTTCACTAGAGGGTACCAGGTCAGGGCTTACCTGGTGGTGCTTGATGTGAACTTGCGGAGGGTGTGACCTATCCAGCCCCAGCGTCTTTTCATGATTTCTTCATGATCAGGGAGTTGGAAAGTATGCTACCATAGGTTGTTGTTACTGTTGGTGTTTGACCAGCACGATTTGGGGGATTTTCCTCAGACAGGTGTTGATGTAGGTCTGGACTTCATTGGTGGTGGTTACTCTTCTCTTTTGGTCGTCAGTTTTGTAGCTAGGATTGTTTTTTACATGAGGGTGTAGCTATCTCCAAACATAACCCTCCTCCTTTTGCAGCATAGCTTGGGACAGGCGATGGCAGAGTTGTGGCTCAGGAGGAACTCATGAAATATCCCATCAAGTGGCACTACATTGTTATATGTCTGTGAGGTAATGCAAACCTTTCACCTTTTTTGCGTAAACTAAAGCTTATTATACTATTTAGAATTCAAGTACATTAAAATTCTTCTTAATAGGATGCTATGTTATTTAAAATTCAAAGAACTCACATAAAAGTTCCAATTTCTATTTTACATCAGACTAACTGCATTTGTAGAGGAAATAAAAACTTTAACAACATCCTCTTATACTATCAATTCTACACAGAAGTATGAATAGCAGATAGAAAGTGTAACCATGATCATAAGCACATTTTGTTAATTTTAAAGTGTATTCCTCTCCAGAGAAAATAGCAAAAGTTACAAGATTATTCTCTCATTGTGCCAGGTGCTCAGACAAAGGGACATTTATATATTGGCAGGTAAGCCAAGGCTTCGCGGACAAGCAAGGTAAAGGCAGAATTGTCAATCAAATTATATAAAAGAAGCACTGGCTATTAATATATGTGCCTGCTTTTAAGGGAAGTCGACGTCCTTATAATAGCAGAGGTCTATTATGGGCCCTTAAAGGCTAAGGCTATGTAAGAGAATATCGCCAGCTATAATATCATTTTAGCAGAGAGTTCTTGCAATTCTATAGGATTTATTTCAGTTAAAGTCCCAATTAAAACTAATTGTATTATGTTTGGATAGGACTTGTAGAAAATAGTTTTATCCAATGGAATCAAACGAATAATTAAGATTTTAAGAATACAAACCCTTCTAAGTGTGTTGACCTGGGGCCGTGAGGTGACGTGGATGCCAGACATAGGTTTTTTGACTTGAGAAAACAACACTTAAAATTGTAATCATGCTGGGGGCTGTGCAATATGTATATGTTTAGTTTGTGAACTAATATTGATTGCTGAAGTATCTCTATTATTTATACAAAATCTTATTAAAAAGGAATGTCATCATTTCCAAACCATGTGTTCCTCTAACTCCAAATTCCTGCAGCTTCAAAACTCATGTTATGGAGGTTGGCCATTATCTGTGTAAGCAAGCAAACTGGTGTTACTCACTATTACTTTCCATTTGCTCCACTGAAGACCATTTTGCCTTAAAGAGGCGTCTAACAAAACTACTCTTTCCAATGCCTCAATGCCTATCATGTGACATTTGCTTCAGTGCTAAGAGATTACTCAAGTAGTAGTAATGGAGCACACCATTCAATTACCAGAACTTATGATCAAATAAAATAAAATGATTCTGTGTTTCAGGGCATGTAGATCTATGGAACCAAACTATATACAGGGCACACTACCTAGACAACACAATGGCACCTCTTTAACTGGGTGTGCCTATTAAGTATTAAGGCACATATGTTGTTTGCAATGCAGGAGTGACCATGCACCCTCACTTATAACAGGGCATTAATGAAAGACAGACCAGCTGTTTGCAACTGCCATTCTGCCTTTCATGGCAGATGGAGGAGGTGACCCAACCTTTGAAGGGGAGGTCAGAGAACCCTTGTAGGTAGGAGCAGTATGATACTGCGCCCACCTGTTGGGTGATGCCTGGGGTTCCTTGCAACCCATGGGGGCACACTGACTACACTACCGCATATATGGTGGTCAGTCATTGCAACTTATGACACAATGCTTGCCTCTGTACCCATGTCTGTAATGAGGCACTGGGAACAGACAAAGGATTATCTAATTTGCCTAGGCTGAGCCCACCCCTCTTTAAATGAGGGAACACCCATTATTTTGATTATTATTGTGATTGGTATTACAGAAGAGGTCTCACAAACATCTGCATTTCATTATATACGTATGTGCATAGAATATGTTTGTTTAGCGCAAACCTAGCCACAAAGGCAGCAGAGCACTGTACAGGGTCAAAGGCAAGAATAAATTCAACAAGTGATAGGAGAGGTAGTCTGTAGTAACAGAGTCCCTTGCTAGGAGACACAATAGGAGGGTGCTTATACTCCTCTTTTAAACACACGCAATTAGGAGCCCATTTCAGATCCAAAGTAGTAATAACTTTGAAGGAAGTTTTCACAAAGAATAATATATTGAAGACTAACTGTACAAAATTATCTGGAACATTATAGGAGAAATCTTTTTATATTTTAGGCCAATAACAAGGCTATTTTGAATCTCTGCCTAAAACAATTTTGTAATATAGAATAAGGATGCACCTGACAGAAGAACACAGCAGTTCATCATCACATGATAGGGTGAAGGTAAAACATTTCATGGAAAGGAAAGATTCGTAGGAAGAATCAAAGCTGTTGTAGATGGTGGTAATCTTATTGTGGAAGTGGTCCGAGAGTGTGTCACAAAATTCTTGGGAGTGGTGGATGGTGTTCTCTGTGGCCGTTGGGTTGGAGAATTCTTTAACTATTTTGAAGAGTTCTTTCATGTGATTGGCTGCAGAGTCGATGCGGGCAGTGGTTGCTGATTTCTTGGCCTCCTTGATGCATAGGTGGTAGCTGCCGAGGGCTGCTTTGTGAGTGACTTTGTCGGAGTGGTCCTTGGTGGCACGCCATTGCTTCTCTTGTTGGTAGCAGTTGCGTTTGGTGGTTTTGAGCTCTGGAGTGTACCAGCTGGCATGTTTTGAGGTTTTACTGGCTTTTGATGGTTTCAGTGGGGTGACTCTGATGCACATTTGGAGATTCAGTTGGGGTATGTTCTGGGTGGTTTGGTCGAGGTTGCGGGCTGTGTGGTGCTGAGACCTTGTGTCCATTGGGTCTTGGTTACCTTGCCCCAGCTTCAGTGGGTGGTGCTGTGGTGCTTGGTGATGATATGCTGGGTGTTGGAGATGGTAAAGTGAATGATGGCGAGGTTGGTCCAGGTTAGTATTGTGACATGGGTGAAGTTGATTCCATCACCTGTGGTAAAGATGGTATTGAGTGTGTGTCCAGCTTTGTGCGTGGGTTCAGTGAGTAGTTAGGAGAGGCCGATGTTCAGGTTCTCCAGAATGGTGGTGGAGTTGGCGCTGTTGGGGTCAGCAATGTGGAATTCGAAGTCGCCGAGAAGGATGTGGTGGTGCGAGTCGATGGCTAGGGATGAAGAGGTTGGTGATGGTGTTGCAAAAGGCTGGTCAGGTTTCCGGGGGTGTCTAGGCGAGGGTGTCTCTTATCATGGTCTTGGCATCAATCTGAAGTCAGAAGTTGAGGAGTTCCATGAGAGGTGTTGGGTCGACGTTTGTGACGGTGCATCGGATTGTCTCCTTGAATATGATGGTGATGCCCCCGCCATGTTTATAGGTGCTGTCTGGGTGTATCATCTTGTAGATGTCGGGAGTGGCGGTGGCGATGTCGGGGTTTCAGGATGGGTTGAGTCATGTTTCGGTGATGAAGGTCACATTAGTGGAGAGGGTGGTGTCCCAGATTTCCGTGGCATGTTTGCAGAGGGAGCAGACTTTGAGCAGGATGCATTGGAGCAGCTCTGGGTTGTTTGTAGTTCTCTGTGGGGTGGCAGTGTGGGTATCTCTGTGCATGGGTGGTCCAGTGTGACAGGAGAAGCCGCAGTGACAACAGGTAAAGGGTCCTTTGGTTGATCGTGGGAAGGATGTGAATCAGACGTTGTTAGGTGCCCAGGGTCTAGTTCCAGTAGCCCCTTGTGGTGTAATGGAAAATGGGGGAGGGAGGACCAGGCGCAATGTTTCCTCAATTATTTTTCCTCTGTGTGTGTTAGTGTAAGTTCTCTGTGCACTGCAGCCAAGGCTTTGTGTGCTAGGACTCCGACCGCGCATGTGGGTGCAGAGACAAATAGCGCAGCTTGTGTGAGTATTCATGTTAATCGCAGTGCCAGACATGTTCTGCAATTAACATGAATACTTTCCCCGCACAGGGCCAGCCTTAGTGCTGGTGATGCCCTATGTGACAATGTTTGTTGGTGCCCCCAACAACCACCTCCTCCAGTGATTCCCTCACTATTACCCTTTAACAGAGCCCCACAAGTCTCGATTACCACTCTCACTGAGATGCATTTAATTTGGTTTATAGCCCCACTCATACCAGTGTAGGGTATACTTTGCATTACACACACATTAAACAGAGACAATCAATCATAGGTATGTAAATCAGTGCATAAGCAATGTTACATATGACAGAGGACTGTAAGGTGTAGGAGTGACATGTCATTCATACTAGTAGGCAGTATAGTTTAAGAGTGCTTTGTCTGTAGAAGACAAAGCTCGGAATTTAAAATGTAACACCATGGTTAGGGTTTCTGTTTAATAAGAATCACTTGGAACCCAAATTATCCCTTTTTGCAACATTTTGATATTAAAGGGATGGGGAAAAAATCATAACTCTCTAATCTATACCTTGCAGTATGCATGATGTTCTTTGATTACTATTAATAGTTTACTGTTCTATATTAGGATTTTAACTGATATACTGCAAGTAACAAAATTACCTCTCTGACAAAAGTAGTATCCCACTAACCAATTTTCATTCTATTCACTTTGTGATCCGCATGGTACACGTTCTTTGCAGCAGGCATATTGACCCTTTGCGCTATCTTAAAACTTCCACTAGAGAAAATTCTGATCTCTCTCCAGGCAGAACATTAATCACCAGAGTTGTCTTGACATATTTATTATTGCCTGAGAATTGCTGGAGGCAAGGAACTTCACAGCTCGTCCTTTTTAAACAATAATATACTTGCAAACACGGCGCTCCCACCCAAAGCTTTTCGCTGACAAATGCAAGTTTCCATTTTTCAGAAACACATTCAAATCACATATAAGCCTCTCATTTTGGTGGAGAAATACATTATTTATGCCTCTTAATGCCAATTTACAGATTCAGTAAGTCTACAGTTCATCTTTTTCCTCAAGTACTCACATGTATAATTGCCTCACATGGACAGATTCTACCTGACATGGTTGTGTGCAACAAAGGCCACCATAATTACAAAACTGACAGCAAAATGCAAAGGTTAGCCACCATTAAGTTCGGGCCACCATTAAGCTGGTGGCTAACAACATAACTCCTACCAGTTCCACAGTATTTTAACGCCTTTTGTGCTCATGACGGAATGGTTCCATCTTAAGCACAAGTGCTCATGTGCTCATGACGGAACCATACCATGTAAACAGCAGAGGGATTTCCTTTTTTTCTTTTTTGCCTTTGGAGGTGGGGAAGAGCTTCCTCAACATCCCAAGGCATAGTATTTGCTTTTATTGTAATGATGATCACGCACATGGCGCACTGACGTCATTACACGAGAACGAAACTGAAACTTAGTTTCAGTTTCACTTTTTTGGTGCTTGTGGGGCTATCTCAGTTCCCCGAGTACTGAAACACATGGGAGAGGTATTGTTGGAAAGAGGAGAATCTGCCCTTTCCAAGGCAACCCTTCCCTAGTGGATCCCTGCTTGGGGATCGCCCCAGGAGGACATTCCCCAACCAGTGATCCACCCACTAGGCACCAGGGAGGGGGGAGCGGCCCCTTGGGCAAGGGCCTTTGCTCTCATATTAAATTATGGCAAAAGCCCCCAGTGTGCCCCAGGGGGGGGCAGAAAACACTCTAGACATCAGGGATTATTTGTTTATAGGCCAGGGGTGGGGGCTGCTTAGAATGGGCATATCAATGCCCCCACCCTTTCCACCCAAAAAAGGCAAAAGTCTTTCTGCCCCCCAGGAGGCAGATGGGGGCAATAGCCCCTGATCTGCCGCCCCCATCTGGCAGAAAGCCCACTAGGCACAAGGGATGTTTTGTACACGGAGGTGGGGGCTGCCCAGAATGTGCATGTCAATGCCCCCACCCCAAAAACAAATTGCCACAGTCATTCTGCCCCCCCAGGAGGCAGATGGGGGCAATAGCCCCTTATCTGCCTGGGGGGGGGACAGAAAGCCCACTAGGCACCAGGTATTTTTTGTTTTCTAAAATGTAGGGGTGGGGGCTGCCTAGAATGGGCATGCCAATGCCCCCACTTCCCCAAACAAATGCCACAGTCTTTCTGCCCTCTCCCCAGGGTGACAGAAAGCCCACTAGGCACCAGGGATTTTTTCTTGTACCTAGGGTTGGGGGCTGCCCAGAATGAGCATGCCAAAGCCCCCACCCCCCAAAAAATGCCACAGTCTTTCTGCCCCCAGGAGACAGATGGGGGCAGTAGCCCCTGATCTGCCTCCGGGGAGGCAGAAAGCCCACTAGGCACCAAGGTTTATTTTTACTTTTTATACGTAGGGGTGTGGGCTGTCCAGAATGGGCATGCCATTTCCCCCACCCCAAACAAATTCCCACAGTATTTGTGCCCCCCTTATCTGCCCAAACCCACTAGGCACCAGGGATTATTTTTTCAAAGTTCAGGACTGGGGGCTGCCCAGAATGGGTATGCCAATGCCCCCACCCCCACAAAATGTCACAGTCTTTCTGCCCCCCAGGAGGCAGATGGGACAGCAGCCCCTGATCTGTACCCCGGGGAGCAGAAAGCCCACTAGGTACCAGGGATTATTATTCTTTTAATACGTAGGGGGTGGGGGCTGTGCAGACTGGGTATGCCAATACCCCACCCAAAAAATAATTGCCACAGCCTTTCTGTGCACCAGGGATTATTGTTTTTCAAAGTTCAGGGATGGGGGCTGCTCAGAATGGACATGCCAATTCCCTCCCAAAAAATTGCCACAGCCTTTCTGCCTCCCCAGGAGGCAGATGGGGGCAATAGCACCTGATCTGCCCCCTGGGGGGAGAGACAACTAGGCACCAGGCATTACACTGGCTTTTTTATGTGTAGGGGTGGGGGCTGCCCAGAATGGGCATACCAATGCCCCATGACCCCCAAAAAATAGCCACAGTCTTTCTGCCCTCTTTGGGGGCATATAAGGGCAATAGCCCCTGATTACCCCCCAAGGCAGCAGAAAGCCCACTAGGCACTGACCTTTTTTCGCAATGTGTCTAGCTGTAGATTTTGGGCCCTAGCGCAGCCGGCACCTAGGGAAACCTAGCAAACCTGTAAAAAGTTTTAAAAGAGACACCAAGGGGAATCAAGGATGGGGTGACTTGTGTGCCTGTCACCAGGTTATGTTACCCAGAATCCCTTGCAAACCTCACACTTAGTAAAACTAACCACATTTTCCTCCCATTTCTGTGATAGAAAGTTCTAAATCTGGGTAGTAAAATATTGGGGATCAATGCAAGCCACACCTCCATGGACTCCTACGGGTGTCTAGTTTTCAGAAATGTCACCGTTTTTTAGTTTCCTCTAGATGTCTGCAAACCCCATGCCAAAAACACAGGTGCTCACCAACCTATCAAGAAAATGACCTGCTTTTTAAGGGCGTCACCTACGTTTTTGGTCCGGGGGTCAGCGGCCATCAAGGGAAACCTACCAAACTCAGATATTTCTGAAGACTAGACACCCAGGGGAGTCCAGAAAGATGTGGCATGCATGGATACCTCAACGTTTTCCTACCCAGAATCCCCTGCAAACCTCAAATTTAGCTGAGGAAAATCAAATTTTTCTCAAATTTGTCTGTGGGAAAATTGTGGGATCACATAGCTGACACAAATTACCTACCACCCAGCGTTCCCGCAGGTCTCCCGGTAAAAATGGTACCCCACTCCTGTGGGTGGGCCAAGTTACCGCGACAGATAGGGGCGCAAAACACATTGTGGAGACATCAAAATTACCTATTACAAAACGACCTGGTTTTGCAGGGGGGCACCTGGGTTTTTGGCCCCGGACTTGGCGGCCATCTAGGGAAACCTACCAAACCCACACATTTCTGAAAACTAGACACCGTGGGTTATGGCTTGCATGGATCCCCCAAGGTTTTCCTACCCAGAATCCCCTGCAAACCTCAAATTTAGCTGAAAAAAATCATTCTTTCCACACATTTTTGCATGGGATCACTGTGCCAGCACAAATGTGCTACAACCCAGCATTCCCCTTCTTCTCCCGAGTAAAATGATACCTCACTTGTGTGGCTGTCCAATGCAGAATCAGCATGTTTTATCTGAGAGATGAAAAGCAGGCAATCAAATGAAGCAACGTCAGTCCTCATATAGGTGTTTCATTGCATCATACCTGCAAAGCGGCATGATGCACTATTTGAGTGTAGGTGCATCAAAGACACAAATCTCACTCTGTTTCATTTACAATGCACTTTGACATAGTGATACTAGTGCACACCAAATAAATAAAAAAACAAGCAGTTTTGGCAAATATAATTAGAGGTACCTGGTGTGCATTCAAGTTTATCCAATGTGCAGGCCTGAAGCTAGGAGCCTATTTGCACTCTTAAAACCCACATAAAAAAATACACAGTGCAAAAATCAGTCTGGTTGACTGCCTGAAGTCATTGTGCTCATCTTAAAATTATTCCAATTATTTCCCACTTGAAATCTATACAAATGCAACCAGGACTTGGAGTACTAATTTTTGGTTAACGTTGGAAATCTTGGAGGTGGTGGCACCCAGTGAACACTGTCGGCCTAAACTGAGTGGGGCGGGCATTTCATCCTACTCACTGTTTCTGTGTTTTACTAATTTGCAGCGTAGCCAGCCGTTGGGTTGTTATATGTTCAGCTCAGGCCTCATCTGCACGGCCCATGAATACTGGGAATAATTGATGGGCTATTACGCTCTTTGCTGTGCTGTCTAGCTGTAACATGCTTGTTGGACAGGCCACACGAAGGGCTTGCTCCCTCCCCGCACGACAGGGCCCGAGCTCCGGCCCACCAGGCATAACCCACGAAAAGCACCTGTACGCGTCTCCCGACGGATCTTCTGCCCTCGGACCTCTACTCATCACGGGGCCCAGCCCCACCGGCTCCCCCGGCCGGTTCAAGCCGCCATCTTGGGCCCTGCACCACGAGGCCGCGTGGCCTCGGCCCGACCCTAACCCCGGGCCTGGCCGGCCCCGACATCCCGGCACCACCTTCCACCCAGGAGGTGAGCGGACCACTTGGCAGGTCAATGGGAGAACGAAGTGTCAAGAGCTCTTCCCTCGCCAGGTGCCGATCGCCTCCAGCTCCCCCAGGAGCTGGCTCCAACCCCTGCTGGGGGTCTGGACACCTTCATCCCGGGCCCTCCGACCTCCAAGTGCGAGGGTCCGGACATCAAAGGGCGCCTGCCCTATAACTGGGGCAGCTCCGGAGCAGGAAGGCAGTTGTATCCTGGAGTCGAGAGACACCGAGAGAACTCAGCCTTGACGGACTACTGGCGCTGCCGTAGCCCGCTCTTGTGAACCATCGTCCTGCCTGCTGGCGCTGCCGCGGCCTTCTGCAACATCCATCCTCGTCGGGACCTGCTGGCGCTGCCGCGGCCCGTTGTAACGACCATCCTCACCGGGACCTGCTGGCGCTGCCGCGGACCGTACATCGACCATCTTTCCGGGACCTGCTGGCGCTGCCGCGGACCGTGTACCGACCATCTCAACCGGGACCTGCTGGCGCTGCCGCGGCCCGTACCAACTAAACCACCAAGCTCGAGGATTGTGAGCTAGTCATCATCTCATCCGAACTACCTGACTGGTAGACAGACTGTCCCGCTACCCCCTTACCCTGCTTTGAGAGACTTGAATCGAGGGGACCCCTGAGTCCAGACCTCCTTGTACCATTCAAACCGTACCCTAAGAAGTGCTTATAAAGAACCCTGAACCTTATCCGTGTGTGGTATCTGTCTGTGGGGGGGGAAGTTACTTGTCTGTACGATCGCTGGAGACGGCTCTCCCCGGAGACCTCTCCTCCTGACCCCGGCCGACCCTCCCGGTCCGTCTACCCTTTCTAACATTGGTGGCCAGCGGCGCGATCCGAATCAACGCGTAATCGTACAGAGAGTAGCTCACCCCACGACAAAAACACGATGTCAGCCAAAGATAGCAACTCCACCGAGAAATTCCAAATGGATAAATTAGAAGAATACAACCACCGCGAACTGAGACAATTCTGCATAGAACTTGGCATTGCTACCACCGGCCTGAGTACCAAAGATGATCTAAAGCACGCCCTAGAGTCGTGGACAGAAACTGGGGTCGCCGGACCCTCCGACCAAAGCAGCATCACACCAGAGGGGAACGCCACGGCTCCCGAGGAGCGGGGAACGGGCCTCTCGCAGGAGGAGATCCGAGAAAGAGAAAGAACCAGATTGCACGAGTTGGAAATGGCACGACTCAAGATGGATGGGGAACTCAAGTTAGCTGAACAGAAACTCAACCTCGAGCATATGCGGCTCCGAGATGAACGAGAAGAGAAGCAGAGACAGAGAGAGCTGGAGGAGAAAAAAATAACGCTCGAGCACGAGCGCAAACTGGCGGAAATAGAACTTCGGAAACAGAATAAAGAACTGGGGGTGCCTGAGCGACCACACACCCCGGGGCCAATCGAGAAAAAAGTCCACATCCCCAAGGATGTTGTCCGCGAGTATGTCCGAGAAGACGACATACAACAGTGGTTTAAAGCCTACGAGATCGCCATGACCTCCCACCGGATCGACCGGAGTGATTGGGGAGCCGGACTTTGGGGGAGGTTTATCAACGAGGGTCGCGATGCCCTACTGCAGCTCCCAGATCACCAAATGTCGTCCTACGACCACATGAAGGCTGCCCTCCTCACCCGCTACGGCCTCACACCTGAGATGTACCGCCAGAGGTTCAGAGATTGCACCCGGATCCCAGGTACAACTTGGGTAGAATACGTGAACTATTTCAGCCGTGCCTTCGAGGGTTGGATAAAGGGGAGCCATGTCACCACCTACGAACAACTCTTTAACCTGATGGTATGGGAGCACCTGTCGAACAACTGTTTCGTCGAGCTCAGGCAGCACCTCCTCGCCAGTAAGCTGACTGACCCCCGGCAGCTCGCCGCCGAAGCTGACCGATGGGAAAGCACCCGAGTGGGCCGGAGGGGGCCACACGAACAGAACAGAAGCAACCAAGGCCAGCACCGTCCTCGGGGAGGAGGAGGGGGCCAGGGGCGAGGGAGAGACGCCTTGCCAGCAACACCCGTGGCCAGCACCCCGCCTCCGGCCGGCCGGGGCAACCCCCCGTGGCGTCCTGGGGTCCGAGCCAACGTCACGTGCCACCGATGCCAGCGAGTCGGCCACTACGCCAATGACCCGAGCTGCCCGCAGAACCAAACACCCAAGCCCCGCCAGGTAGCTGCCGCCGCCCTGGGGGAAGAGCGATCATCGGAGGAACCAGAGGAGTATGAGCCGGCCCAGCAAGAGTGGGAACCGGCCGCCATGGTCCTGGCGTGCTTAGGG
This sequence comes from Triturus cristatus, assembly GCF_964204655.1. Classification (NCBI taxonomy): domain Eukaryota; kingdom Metazoa; phylum Chordata; class Amphibia; order Caudata; family Salamandridae; genus Triturus; species Triturus cristatus. The sequence continues at coordinate 253,936,986 of NC_140593.1, read as the reverse complement.
GGAAGAGACATGGTCCCGCGGGCTCCCCTACCCGCTAACACCAGGAAATACGGTCAGTGGGTGACCATTAATGGACAGCGAGCCGAGGCCTTGCGTGACACAGGCGCCAGTGTGACGGCCGTCCGCTGTCACCTGGTGAAGCCCGAGCAGATCCTGCCGAACATTCTCTGCCCCGTCCGCTCGGCAGACAACTCTGAAAGTATGTGTCAAATGGCCTGCGTCCCATTCGAATGGGGAGGGGTCTCCGGCCTGTTGAAGGTGACGGTCCGGGACGATGCCCCCGTGGACTGCCTCCTGGGGAATGACCTCGAGAGTTCCCCGTGGGCCACCGTTGAGAGAAGAGAGCACCTGGGGATGCTGGGCCTCCCGGACTGGGCCTGCATAACCACCCGGTCCATGGCCGCCCGTGCCGTCCCTCGATCAGAAGAACCAGAATGGCCAGCACCTCCGCCCCCGGTCGCCCCAGTAGAAGACAACGACGAGGCCAGCCTCCCAGACCCGACGACCGAAGGGGACGCGCAACCCCAGGACCTTCCTGACCTGGCTCAGTGGCGTCAAGAAGGGGGGCCCACCCAAGAACAGTTCCGCCAGGAACAAAAGACCTGTCCCTCCCTCGAGGGACTCCGCCAACAAGCCAGCGCCCAGAACGCAGGGGACTCCACCGGAACTCACTGGGTCTACTGGGATAACGACCTGCTATACAGCGAGCAAAGAATCGCCGAGCTGGGGGCCGGTCGAGTACTGGTGGTACCTCTCCGCTTCAGAGACTTTCTGCTCAACCTGGCCCACGATGTCCCCCTGGCTGGACACCTGGGCCAGGATAAAACGTACAGCCGCCTAGTGACCCACTTTTTCTGGCCGAAAATGAGGAACGACGTCCTGAACCACTGCCGATCTTGCCCCACATGCCAAGCCAGCGGGAAGAGTGGTCGGAAGCTGAAAGCCCCTCTGCAACCCTTCCCTGTGGTCACCACCCCGTTCGAGAGGGTGGGGATAGACATTGTGGGGCCTCTGGACCCCCGCACGGCACAAGGACACAGGTTCATCTTAGTACTGGTGGACCATGCCACCCGCTACCCCGAGGCGGTGCCCCTACGGACCGTGACAGCTCCGGTGGTTGGCCGGGCCCTAATGGGGATCTTCTCCCGGGTAGGCTTCCCCCGAGAAGTCGTCAGCGACCGAGGCACGAACTTTATATCCAAATACATGAAGTCCCTCTGGCAACAATGCGGGGTCACCTACAGATTCACGACCCCCTATCACCCCCAAGGGAACGGACTAGTGGAGCGTTTTAACCGCACTCTCAAGGGGATGATTGGGGGATTGGAAGAGCCCCTCCGTCGCCAGTGGGATGTACTACTCCCGTGCCTCCTCTTCGCCTACCGAGAAGTTCCCCAGAAGTCCCTCGGTTTTAGCCCTTTCGAACTCCTGTACGGGCACCCTGTGCGAGGGCCCCTCAGCCTAGTAAAAGAAGGTTGGGAGATGGCCCCCCTAAAGACCCCTCCAGACATCTTCAAATACATCCTGGCCCTACGCAATCAGACCCGGCGCTTCAGAGGGATGGCCAAGGCGAACCTCGAGGCCAGCCAGGAGGACATGAAGAGGTGGTATGATCACAATGCCTCCTCCGTTGAGTTCGAGCCTGGGCAACAAGTATGGGTGATGTCCCCCACCGAACCATGTGCCTTGCAGGATAAGTGGACGGGGCCCTTCAAAGTGGTCGAGCGCAAAAGCCCCGTCACTTACCTCATCGACCTGGGGACCTCCCGGAACCCCCTCCGGGTCCTCCACACCAACCGACTCAAACCACACTTTGTGCGCTCAGAACTCAGCCTCCTGATGGCTACGGACAGTGGGGCAGAGGAAGACTCCGAACCCCTCCCGGATCTTCTGAAGACTCAGGAGAATGACGGCTCCGTGGACGGGGTCCGGCTATCTGACGCCCTCACTTCGGAGCAACGCCAGGGCTGCCGGAACCTCCTGCTGCAGTTCGCTACCCTGTTCTCCCTCACCCCCGGGGTCACCCCTTGGTGTTTGCACGACGTGGACACCGGGGACAGCCCCCCTGTCCGACACCGGGCCTACCGCGTACCAGATCGGGTACGGGCCTGCATACAGGAGGAAGTGGCCAAGATGCTCACAATCGGGGTCATCGAGCCCTCGGACAGTCCCTGGGCCAGTCCGGTTGTATTGGTTCCCAAAGCCGCTGCCCCCGGCACCGCACCTGAACTGAGATTCTGCGTCGACTACCGGGGCTTGAACGCTGTCACCCGGACCGACGCTCATCCGATTCCCCGAGCAGACGAGCTGATCGACCGGCTGGGGGCCGCCCGCTACCTTAGTATCTTCGACCTAACAGCGGGCTACTGGCAGATCGGCCTCACACCCAGGGCTCAGGAACGGTCAGCCTTCTCTACCCCCGATGGCCACTACCAATTCAAGGTCATGCCCTTCGGCATGAAAAATGCCCCCGCCACGTTTCAACGCCTCGTGAACCAGGTCTTGGCGGGGCTCGAAGAGTTCAGCGCTGCCTATCTGGACGATATCGCTGTATACAGCCGCCACTGGGCCGACCACCTCCGTCACCTCCAAGAGGTCCTACAGGCCCTCCAGCGGGCCGGCCTCACAATTAAGGCCGGCAAGTGCCAAATTGGCCAAGGGTCTGTGACCTACCTTGGGCACCAAGTGGGAAGCGGGCTGGTGGCCCCGCTACAACTTAAGATTGCTGCCATCCAGTCCTGGCAGCCCCCCGTCACCCAGACCGAGGTCCGAGCCTTCTTGGGGCTCACCGGCTACTACCGGCGGTTCGTGAAAGACTACGGCAGCATCGTGGGGCCCCTCACGGGTCTCACGTCCAAGAACCAGCCGAAGCGGATTAACTGGACCCCCGATTGTCAAGCGGCCTTCGAGAAACTGAAGGCCGCCCTGTGCACCGCCCCTGTGCTCCAGGCCCCCGATTACAGTCGGGAATTCGTGGTACAGACCGACGCCTCCGACCACGGCATCGGAGCCGTCCTTTCTCAGTTAAACCCCGAGGGTCATGACCAGCCGGTGGCCTTCATCAGTCGACGTCTCCTGGCCCGAGAACAGCGCTGGAGCACCATTGAGAGGGAGGCCTTCGCAGTGGTGTGGGCCCTCAAAAAGCTCCGGCCTTATCTCTTCGGTACCCACTTCCGGGTACAAACCGACCATCGACCCCTGCAGTGGCTGATGCAGATGCGGGGAGAGAACCCAAAACTCTTGCGCTGGTCCATTTCCCTGCAGGGAATGGACTTCACTGTGGAGCACCGACCAGGCCAAGACCACGCCAACGCGGATGGCCTGTCCCGCTTTTTCCGCCTCGACGAAGAGAGTCCCCAAGGAGATGGGTGACTCTCCCCGCCTTCAGCTGGGGGGGACGCATGTTGGACAGGCCACACGAAGGGCTTGCTCCCTCCCCGCACGACAGGGCCCGAGCTCCGGCCCACCAGGCATAACCCACGAAAAGCACCTGTACCCCGTCTCCCGACGGATCTTCTGCCCTCGGACCTCTACTCATCACGGGGCCCAGCCCCACCGGCTCCCCCGGCCGGTTCAAGCCGCCATCTTGGGCCCTGCACCACGAGGCCGCGTGGCCTCGGCCCGACCCTAACCCCGGGCCTGGCCGGCCCCGACATCCCGGCACCACCTTCCACCCAGGAGGTGAGCGGACCACTTGGCAGGTCAATGGGAGAACGAAGTGTCAAGAGCTCTTCCCTCGCCAGGTGCCGATCGCCTCCAGCTCCCCCAGGAGCTGGCTCCAACCCCTGCTGGGGGTCTGGACACCTTCATCCCGGGCCCTCCGACCTCCAAGTGCGAGGGTCCGGACATCAAAGGGCGCCTGCCCTATAACTGGGGCAGCTCCGGAGCAGGAAGGCAGTTGTATCCTGGAGTCGAGAGACACCGAGAGAACTCAGCCTTGACGGACTACTGGCGCTGCCGTAGCCCGCTCTTGTGAACCATCGTCCTGCCTGCTGGCGCTGCCGCGGCCTTCTGCAACATCCATCCTCGTCGGGACCTGCTGGCGCTGCCGCGGCCCGTTGTAACGACCATCCTCACCGGGACCTGCTGGCGCTGCCGCGGACCGTACATCGACCATCTTTCCGGGACCTGCTGGCGCTGCCGCGGACCGTGTACCGACCATCTCAACCGGGACCTGCTGGCGCTGCCGCGGCCCGTACCAACTAAACCACCAAGCTCGAGGATTGTGAGCTAGTCATCATCTCATCCGAACTACCTGACTGGTAGACAGACTGTCCCGCTACCCCCTTACCCTGCTTTGAGAGACTTGAATCGAGGGGACCCCTGAGTCCAGACCTCCTTGTACCATTCAAACCGTACCCTAAGAAGTGCTTATAAAGAACCCTGAACCTTATCCGTGTGTGGTATCTGTCTGTGGGGGGGGAAGTTACTTGTCTGTACGATCGCTGGAGACGGCTCTCCCCGGAGACCTCTCCTCCTGACCCCGGCCGACCCTCCCGTTCCGTCTACCCTTTCTAACAATGCTAAATTTTCACATAGGTTAGGGCAGGCCTTTAAGTGGGATGAAAAAACTGGGGAGCTCTCAAAGGGACATGGCCTATTTATTAATAGGTGTGGCTTAAAAATACATAAGCTAAAAATCTGTGCTTAGCATAGTGTGCATCCCGACTGGTATTTTGCTGCGTCTGTCATTGCATCCAGATATATAATACAACAAGTAACATTACACCGACAGCAAGCCAGGACTGTTGGCTTTGTCAATGGTTCTTAGTTGCATATGATAAATAAGCACCAACTACGCCTTCATTGTATACAGCATTGCAAATGCTTCAGTTCTGACATGATGAGACTGAAAGAACTAAAGCAAGTCTCTTTCTAGTTACAGCAAAGGCAGTAAAGGGTGGTACTGTCGCAGAGTTAAGATTTTTTTTTCACCCTGAGGGTGAGGGCAAAAATGGAGAGCAGAATAGGTACTCGTCTCGGCACCTGCTGAGCACTGGCAGGACCCGGCCCACTTGAAGACCTGGGTTTGGGATTACCTTTTGTGTCTGTCCACTCTCCTGCCCAGCGAGTCACAGGCATGAAGTAAGTCCGTTGACACCATGGGATGGCACATCAAAGCACATCATGCTTGTAGTCAGGGCTTAAAATGGTATGAAAAAACTGGGGGGCTCTCATAGGGGCCTGGCCGATGAAATTAAGGGAGTGGCTTAAAACACTTAAGCTAAAAATCTGTATTTAGCATAGTGTGCTGCCCCACTGGTATTTTGCTGCATCTGTCCATTCATCCAGATATTTAACACAACAAGTAACATTACACCTATAACAAGCCAGGGCTACTGGTTTTGTCAATGATTGTAAATTGCGTAAGATAAATAAGCAACAACTATGACCTCCTTGTATATAATATTGAAAATGCTTCCATTCTTGTTAGCGAGGTTGTGGCTGAGGCTAGAGCTGCTAACTTTGGAGCTGAGAAAGCAGCTTCTAGCCTCACGTCGGCTCACCATCCTGTGATTCAAAACATGAATATATCCTTGTGTAATGTAACTGGTGCTCATGTTTGCTCCAAGTTTGCGCTATATAAAACTGAAAAATTAGTTTCTCTGAAGTTACATCAAAAGCAGTTACGGATGCAGAGTATTTCCTCCACCCTGAAGATAAAAATAGAGAGCCCGATAGGGACCCATCTTGGCAACTGCTTAAAGCCCTGATTATAGTCTTGCCAGGTTCTTTTGTTAATAGAGTGCAGCACACAATCTGCCCTGCTCTACTAAAAATAAGAAATGCAGCAGGTGTACAAGCATAATGTATGCTTGTATACTTGCTGCATTTCTTTTGTTAAAAGAGCGCGGCTACGGGGCAAATTGTGTGCTTGTGTGAAAGTAATCATGTTAATTGCAGCACATGATGGACACTTCAATTAACATGAATACATTAAAAAAGCATACAATCTGCCCCGCAGCTGTGCCCTCTTAACAAAAGAAATGCAGCAAGTGCAGTAGGTCCTTGCTGCTGAACTTAGCTGCTGCTACACACCACACTTCATGCTTGAGGTGAAATAGGTGCGCGTGTGCACCTTACAGGGAATAGTGACCAGGGGTCCTGGCGCTGGATGCTGTCCAGGCAGGGATGGGTGCAGACGGGCTTGCCTTTGGCGTGCCTTCAGTGCACTGGCAGCACAGCCAGGCAGCAGCCTCCATCAGTAGTCCTTGGAGGAGGGAGGGGCTGTCCGGGAGGCGGGAGTGTGGGGAGCATCAGGAGCGGGAAGAGAAACAGCAGGAATGGGCGGAGTACACACAACTGAGGGTACAAACCCAAAAATAGTCAATAAAGTAACCAAAATATTAATCCAATTCCAATCAAATAAACATTAGTTAAGCAAGTCAAATTAAAGTCAAATTAAGCCAATACCATTAAGAGAAATAATGCTAGCTCAAAACTGGTAGCCCTGAGAGCAGCAGGATCAATCTGACAGCAGTGGTGACTGGGAGCACAAACCCTAGCTCATGGAGCTAAACAGCGTCATTGAGGAGCGGCACAGTAACCAATGGTTTGTGACCACAGTGACAGTTGCAAACTATTGATCAGTTTCCACCACCTCAAGGGCGGATGTAACTGTTTTGCAAAGGGGTAGCTGTCGGTAGTGAATGGGGGTGGTAACCTCAGGGGAGTAGGTACTTGTCCAGGGGATGACTATCTGCTTCTCCTCGTGTTCTCACAAACAAAAACGCACAATTAACCCTGCACCCGAGAAGCACAAACAGTCTGTTTGTAAAGGCAATAGTGCATCATATTTTAAAAACAGAACAAAATATGAGTGAATAGCTTCCCAAATGAAAAGACCAGACGATCGTATTTTTTGATTGTAGAAAACGTTGTCCTTTTTATTCCAAAAACATCATTCTTTAAAATACACAACAAAATTGCTTGCCAGAACTGCCTGCCAATGCATTTCGTCCCTCATGGGACTTCTTCAGGGCTAAAAGCAATTGCAAAACACTATTTACAATATGATCATAATAAAAACATTCAATGCTCAGGAACCAGACAATTCATCATCATAATAACAGTATACTGCTATTCACCATCATCATAAATGTAAGTAAAAAACATTGTTTTGAATTATAATTCTATGGGAAGCTACTCTAGATCTTACAAAACCTTAAGATAACGAGTACATTTTGTGTTAGGGAGGGAACAGGGCAAAACAAAGAATTGCAAAGTACATTTCTGACAACAGTCAGTCTTTCATTCAAACATTAACCTGGATATTGACATATTATCCATGCAAAAAGCTTAAATGAGCAATGTAACATCATAGATGGAATCACCAGAGTGGAGATCATTTTATCATCTGATATGCTTATTCAATATAGTATGGTCACATTTATAATGCATGCACAGTTAAAAAGGAAAATGATATCACAAGACATGCCTACTAGAAATGCACAATATTCATTAATGGTAATCAAATCCTATAACAATTTCATAATAGTATCTGGACTATTGCTCATACCTCAAAAGATTCTGTATCTGCTGATGGTTTTTTTGAAAGTTCAAATATGGTATTTAAATCAGCAAGGAATATATGGTATACCTGTAAATAAATACAATGTGAATGTTCCTTTAGTTATATACTCTGGCCCATAGTTTCAATACAGTTATTTTTCTAAAAAAAGGTTCTACCTGTTACTGTTTAATTTTTCAATATCTATTATCGATGGATTATCAGTCACTCATCCTAATCTGTTATCACTGGAGTACCCATAACTAGAGACGAACACATTGTCAACTATTCACATTCCTACTACAAAAATATTTCAAGGGAGGGCCACTGTTTCTTCATTTAATTACTCAAATTCTGCCTTAACATTTGTTAGCATACAGTTTTGCTTGTCTGGTGCACATAGTGCAATTTACGGTAAATCGTGTTCCTGATGTCAATATTGCATCTGTATGAGTGAGGGGCATCAACAAAGTACCATGTAATCAAGCATTTCAATGTAATGATTTGTGTAAAAAAACATAAAAAACTAAAATTGATCTGCGATCTACTTTCCCATTCAGGCTGACAATCATTTTCTGAGACATGGTCGAACTATTGTTAGAGCCCAATAGTTGGTCCTAACGTTTATTGTAGTGCACTGGCCATCTTTTCATTTGGGAAGCTATTCACTTATATGTTGTTCTTTTTTTGAAATATGATGCACTATTGCCTTTACAAACAGACTGTTTCTGCTTCTCGGGTGCAGCGTTAATTGTGTGTTTTTTGTTAGTAGTGGCTTGTATACTACCTCTTTGGGATGTATGTGGGTCACATCCCAGACCCGATGCACTGAGTCTTTGTAAGGATTTAGAGTCCAATACACGTAGCAATGTCTGGTGCTGGATTTTTACGCTCTGACCCTCTTCTTTGCGTGTATTGTCACAAACAGCTTTTTTCTTCTAAGAACCATGAACTGCTTAAAAAATGTTTCCTGTTTCTGAATACAAATGCAGGATAGTAGCCTGCTGTCCCTTGCCAATCACAGTGAGTCACAAATAGTAACCTACCTAATTAATATTCATAAGCAGATTGTTCTGCAACTGGACATTTTGCTACAAGGTCTATTAGCACATAGGTTACATTGAAAAATCAGAGACAAATTGCAAAAAGTCATTACTCACTTTGCAACCACTATTGCTGACCTGCCTTTTTGCATATCTAGGTCTTATTTTCGTAATTTGGGTTGCAGCTGGCCCTTTCACGTTGGGGTGGCGGCAGTGTTGTCTACTAAGATATGTTCACTTGCATTAACTATGAAGTTTGCATGCATCTTGCCAAACTTCATTATGCTTATGGTCGTAGTTAAGGGTGCAAAATAAATATTAAATAATTTGCTGGATTTACTCAATAGTTGTGTTGCTTATCTGTGGGTATGGAATGGAAAGGTGTGATATGGCCTTACATGATTATTTGCAGCTAGGAACACCAAAATCAATTAGCCTTATCGAAAACTAAATTTTACTTTATCAGAACTCATATAATTTCCCAACTTTAGCCCCGTCTTGGCCTCAGAATAAATACTCAAACCATTCAGAGAGACTCCAGAGAACTGGACTTAGGTGCAAAATGGTCCAACAGAAACCTATAGCCGGCTTTGATGAAGAAATAGAAATTGAGGAAAGAAAGCACACCCCCATCAACAATAGTCATAATATGTATCCAAAGAACCATCACTGTATAAATCTCATGTCAGGGCTGAAATCCAGAATCCCAATTCTAAATAATGTTGTGATCTTCCAGGGTGTGGGTGCTTTTCTAAGCTACACAGTGCCAATTAGATAAAAACTATTGAGTAAAATCAGGTTTACATTTGGCTTCTTCAAGAGCGGAAAGAGCATATGTCTAAGGCTCAAATGGAATGAATACTATGTAAAACAAAATATTAATAACCTTCTTAACAGGGTGTGACTGTGTACAGTCCTAAACTAGGGTGTAGGAATGGCATAAAGAACGTGTCAAAGGGTGGAGCAATAACAGAGATCTGCTAACAGCATTCATGATTGCTGTCATGAAACTGACAACATCCTTCATTGATGAAGCAGCTAGTCCACTTTTCTTAGAATGAATGAATGAATTAATTAATTAATGGATGGATGAGTGAATGAATGAATGAAGCAGCTGCCCAACAGGGGGTCTCAGCGCAATGTACATTGATTAAAACAGAAAGCCACAAAATGAGCTGGGACAAAAAAAACATGTTTTCAATTTTTCAAAACAATATTCAGATGAACTGGCATGTAGAGAGAAGGGAAGGTCATTCCACAATTTAGAAGCAAGAAATGATAGAAAGCGACCTCTTTTCCAAGAATGATGAACTTTTGATATTTGTGTAATAAGAGCAGATGATCGGAGTATTCTGCAAGGGAGTTAGGGACTAATGTTGTCACTCAAGAACGTAGAGCCTTTCTTATGGAAGGCTGTGAATATCAGCATCAACCATTTAAAAAGAATCCACCTGCTTACTAGGATCCAATGTAACCTTTCTAGATGTACAGAGATAGATTGTTGCCAAGGAAGATTAAGAACCAACCTTCCAGCAGCATTTTAAACAAACTGGAGGAAACAGACCAGGTAGCGAGGCAAAGCAAGGTATTTCCATAGTCCAACCCCAAGGAGATCGGGGAGTAGACAATGGTCTTATCCGCTTTATGACACTTTATTTAAAATAAATGTTTTAAAGACTTAAGGAGTTTTTAAAAATGTTGCTTTATTTCTGTATGCACTTTCATGGATACTTTTGTACCCGAATATAGATTGAATTGAATTGACTTAAGGAGTTAAAAGCAAGTGTCGGTCAGCATCATCACCTGAGGGCCAAAGGAGAGATCAAATTTAATTCCTAGGTTTATTTATTTATTTTCTTGAGTTTTATATAGCGCTGGCTAGACCCGGAGGTATCAGAGCGCTTTACATAAGGACAGAGGAGCATATTATCAAGACAGGCGATAAAATTATCACCACTTTAGCGGCAGTAAACTGCCGCTAAAACGGCGATAATGGGCTTGATAATATGCTCTATGGAATTCCAATTGAAGCCCATGTTAGTTGCGAAGGACATCTAACCTGAGCTTCAATTGGAATTCCATAGAGCATATTATCAAGCCCATTATCGCCATTTTAGCGGCTGTCTTGATAATATGCCCCATAGCGAGTTGCAAGTTGCAAAAGTATCACAATAGTTGCATAATGGATAAAAAAACAATGCAGGAGTAGATTAGCGAACACAAAAGTCGGGATAGGAAAGATCAGGGACAGCAGGTAATCCACAGGAAGGAGACAGCAGCGGGGAAGAAAACGAGACAGATGTCCGAGATCCGGCTGGGTAGGTGACAGCCATAGCGGTGTGCCAGAGCCAGTATCCCCTTTAGCTGTTGGTGCAGCTCCACCGTGAAGCGGCCATGTATGCGTTTAGGGCTCCACCAGAGAAGAGTGAGGATCAGGAGGGGATCAGAAAGCTAGAAACCAAAGACGGGTGGTAGGCGCTGGCGAGGATGGCCAGGTAGGAGAAGGGGTGTAGTTTTGGCAGCCATCTTAGAGTCAGGCACGTTGAATCTATTAGTCTCCATGGTTCAGTTCTAGTTCTAGTTGCCACCAGTTCTAAAATTGTTTAAAAAGCACAGTGCCAAAAGTCCTGGAAGAAACATCAGGACCCTGGTCTCAAAGAGATGGCTGGAGGGGAGCCAGTGTAGCATTCTCAAGCAGTAGTGATGATCTGGGATTAAAAGATGCTTCTGTGAGGTGCTGGGTGTGTGCTGTTCTTTGTTCTGCCGGTGAGAACCAGCAGCTCTGGAAACCCAACTCTGAGTCACCTTGGAGTGGGTGGAACGGCAGCCATGCACCTGGCTGCAGGTTTTAGCATGGGGAGCAACAGCGTGTCAAGCAGCAGGCTCCTTACATTAAGCAGACACTGTCTTAATTAAAATGTTGGTACTTGTTGCTGATCTTTATAGCACAGCTCGGCACGGAAAGATAGAGCGCTTCTCAGCAGCCACTATCTTAGGGTCAGGCAACTTTAATTACCGAATGCCGATAAGGTTAAGAGACACTGTTCAAGGCAACAAAAGTAATTATGCCTTATTGTAAAATAAACTAGGTAAAAGCCTAACGCTCAGGAGGGCAATATGGTGGTTATTCAGTACCTTCTGTGCTGGATTTGTTGATGTCTCTCGTAATCCGCCATTATGAATCGTCGCAATACTTTATCCGACGAGGATGCAGCGGTGAATCTGCTTTAGTCAGTGTCAAATATAGAACTCTGCAGCAGCTAGGCGGCTCAACTGCAGGTCAGCGCAACTGCATGTAGGTGCAGCTGCGGGTCGAGGCAGCTCCAAGATGCCGCAACACTGGTCGACACAATTGCCGGAAACTCAATCATGGATCGGTGCAGCTGCTGATCAGTTTCAGCCGTGTGAAAAGAAGGTGACAAGAAGGCGAAAGGTTCACCGGGCTCCCGGAGACCATCCCCAAGAGCATATCACAGCATCCTGATTGTTGGAGGCGGCGGGGGTGATTGTGCGACCCGCAAGGGCCTCAAGGTGATTGATCCAGGCCGTCGGCGGGTGAGTGCACAAGATGGCGAGCGGCTCGTCGGGCTCTAGGAGACAGTCCAAGTAGGCGCGATTACAGCACTAATTTCTCATTGAGTGCACTAGGGATCCAGTTCAGGTGGACAGCAGGCACTGCGCCATATGGATGGTAAGCAACTGAATAACAAAATTTCAGTAGTAATAAACTAGGCAATGAATATTGTCAATGAGTAGTAATTGTTATTGTATTTATATAGCACTTAGCACCTCTGATGAGGCATTGAATTGCTTTGTGACAAATAACATGCCGCTCTGTAACACAAGATTGGAGGGTAATAGTTAGTAGATTAGTATTTTTTTCTTTTCTTTGTACATTAGTTGTGTTAGGTTTGTGCTCTTGATTTCTTTTTTGTGTTTAGTACAGTTTAGGGTAGGCATAGAATGATAGGAAAGGATTTGAAAGGGGAAGTAGTAAGCTGTCTTTGTAAGTTTGTTAGTTAAAAGGGAGGCTATAGTTTGAGAAGGATGCTTGGGAGTTCATAGTTAGAAAGGTTTGCGATGAATCGGAGAGAGGTAGAACAAAGGCTGAACTGAGTTATTTTTATAAAAAATGAAATGAACTCATACAAAACATGCGCATGACACTTGGGAAGATTGTATTGGCTAGAGAACTCCACTCTATATAAAAACCCAATTGTGCATTGAAGCAGTAATATTTACATGGTCTGATGTGCACGTTTATCTTGTGGTGAAGTATGCTAATTCTTTCATGACATTTCTGAAAGTTATAGTAGCAGGTATACACTCTTATACATATGCACCTATATGTACATAGAAGCAAACATTATGACATAGTCTGATATACACATGTATCTTGTGGTGTAATATACATTTTTCTCCTTGTATGACTGGTTCTCCTTATAATATGAAGCATAGTTCAATGTACAATGACACCTGTATAAGAACAACTTCATCTCTATACCGCGAGAAGCATAGTTTGTCATGTCTGAGTATACCGTTGTGGTACACTGTTGTGTTGTGAGTATAGTTGTAATTTAGCAAAGAACCAGCTCTTCTGAAGTTAATATGGTTGTCAGTGGATCTTACGTGTGTGTGTATGTGTGTCTGTTTGCAGCGAATTCCATAGTTTGACTTCTTGAACAGAGAATGATGTTCCACCCATGTTTTTTTCTTGCATATTGGAATGTTGAGGTGGCGTGCCATCCATGAGCATAGGGTCCTTTGCTGTATGTATTTGTTGAATTTCTTCCTGCTGAAGAGTGGTCCTTTCCCATGGATTGCTTTATATGTGACACAAAGCAGCTTGGAAGTGGATCTTCTGGCAACTGGTAACCAGTGTAGTGCTCTCATGTGGTACTGTAAAATTTGGAACCACATTGGAGGCATGCCCCCACCATGCCGATTTTGGTATCAACGAACCGCAAATGACAAATGCGGTATGTACGAGTGTTTTCGTCATGTTTCACTGATGAATTCACCGTGTATATGACACTGCATATTGTATCCGTGGGTTCCATTTTACAGTGGTAGCCATCTTGTGATTGCCCTCACATAGGCTGCATGAAGGCCATGCTTAGGCCTAAAGGACACGTACACCTTCTGTGACTTCTCTGTGACCTGTGCAAACTGACTCCACTGCCCGAGGTCAGCCCTGTCCGGCCGGTTCCTTTTACTGCGGCCAAATGGGATTAGCATCAGGGCCCGAGGCATCATAAATTCCTTCTTCCCACACGACCCTGACTAATCTCTTTCACACCTGACTCTTCCTGCTTTATGGCTTGTCTTACAAACAGGAGGTGCCCGAGTTTATTGGGGTCTGCTGGTATCTGATGTGCGATCTGAGCCTCGCTGGGTAAATAATTGTGGGCTGGTTGAACAGGAATGTGGGATTGTCATCATGACTCTGCCTTTTTCTTTGAAGCGATAATATGTGAATGATCACTTGTAAAACAGGGGCGGTGTTGCCCAAAGCGTAATATTCTGTATAAAAGAGAAGACTGGTTTTTGTTCTGGAGACTGCCTCATTCAGTTGCTAATGCTAAGGCTTCTGTGCGACGTAGTCTCACTCATTTGAGTTTAATAAAGATGTCTTTTCATATTTCAGCTTCTTTGCCAAGCTCTTTGTTATATTGCTTGCGCCATGAAAATTTGAAGTACAGCACTCAAGGCAGGGCACATGTATAGGGCCTTCAAGGCAGGGGAGATGTGAGCTTATGGTTTTACATACAGGAGTAGTCTAGCAACAGCATTCTGAATTCTCTGTCATCTTCTCATAGTTTACAAAGGTGAGCTGTGATACAAACCATTGGCATAATCCATTTTGATTGGACAAGAGAGATGGTAGCTTAAACCTTGTGATGGAATTCTAAGAGCTGGAAAATGTGTCACAGTGTTTTCATTGTGAGTAAGCTTGATTAGTCTACATTGTACACTTGTGCGTTCATTGACGCACATGCATTTATTGTCAGCTTGGCGTCCATGGTTATTCCAAGATTTCTTACCTCCTTAGATAATTTTGGCAGTGGTCCTAGATCATTAGGCCAGGTGCAGATATGTTCATAGCTTTTACAGTCACCACAGCTGTGTATTTTGGGTTTGGAGGTTTTTAATTTGAGGTGGCTCTATGTCATCCAGTGGTCAAGGGCCAAGTAGACTTTAGTCCTGTTAAAAGGCATATCTAAACACTGAACCTAATGAAGCTATTAAAAAAGTAGTATATGTCTTGTCATTGGTACAATGCTGATGGGATTCAAATGGAAACCAAAACATATCAACAAACCTGAAAGCACTATTTTTGGTGACTGAGAGCACCATGGATATAGACAGAAAATAGTGTTCTGTCTATTTATGAATATAGACTTCTTAAGTACATAAAAGCAAGCAATGACAAAGATAATTAGTCTGGATTCAATGTACTAACTCAATAAGTATAGGTAAATGCCTCTGCATGAATTAGCATGTTCAAACAGATCGAGTAACGTTGCCAGTGCTTGCTATATTGCTACTTTTCACAGAACTTGACAGGAAAGAGGGTTTTAATATGTAACAGAAGTGCTGTTAATCAGTGCAATTTAAAGCATTTTGTTAACTTGCATTCGCAATTAGATAGCCAGTGTTCACACCATTACCTACAAATTAAAATTGCTTTGACAGGCGGCTGCTCAACAATGACAGTGATTGAGGCTTCCTTCTCGAGGATGGCGACCACTCACACAGAGGAGTTGCAGGGCTGTGAACTATCATTAGCTGATTTCCATTCTAAAAACTCGCTACTCTCTGCCCATTGGCGGCCATCCCTAGAATGCTATAGTTATCAATTTAGATACGATTACATTCCCTCAGGAGAAAAGATTTGTTTGTCGCACCAATCACATATTCTCGAGGGGAGCATTTCCTCTGGGGAATATAAAGATCTTTTGTTGTGCTCTGCTGGTCTCTGCTCTGCTGTACACTATGTTGAGATTCTTACAAAACAAAAAGAATTATACCCATGACGCACACCAAATAGTATCATTTTCAACTAACATTGCCTAAGCTTGCTCCTAAATAATTTTGTTGCAGCCGAAGTCTAATACACTTTCGAACATAACTTTAACACTCCTATTGGGCCCATATGGGTAGGATTTTAACTCAGGTTCAATACTTCACCTCAGAGGTGATGGTCCTCCAATGGGCCTTTCTCTGTTGTAGTGAGGGATGAGGAAACAGGATGTTCAACTGTAAGCTACCCAATGAGGACCATTAATTGGTAGCCAACTCACAAATTGGTAATCAGGTATGGTAAATTACTCTCAAAACCATGCTATTGAAATAAATTATGGCAATTGGTAGACCAAACCTGTAAAGAAGTTTAGTCTAACAAGAATAACGCAAACCAAAAGTTCTTCTGTGGATATGCAGAACAAAAGCAAAAAAACCTGATGTTCTGAAAATAATCTATCACTATCTCTATTATACATTTAGAAATTAGCACGGTTTCTGTAAAAGATCATTTTACACAATAAGACTCTGACAACTTTAGAGAATTTAGTTATTGTATTAAATATCCCAAATCAATGCATATAAGTAATGTTTTAAGAAGTTCAGTCATAAATCTAACATCTAGTTCAGTTAATCTGTCCCTGAATAAAATAATCTATAAGAGGATGGTTTTAGCCAACAATACAATTTCTATCACCAACAAAGCAAAAAGCTGTTTCTATAAGGTTCTCTAACATGGGTAAAGGGGTCAGCTTAAAGTCGACTAGTCCACGGGAATGGGTGAGGGGGAATGAAGCATAAATCAGGAAAGTTCAAGTCTGGTATCTCACCAAACTGCTCCAAATTATATGACAGGCAAGTTATTCAGCAAGGGTAAAAAGCAAAGGGGCATAGCAAAGATAATCCTGCAAGCAGGTAGGAGGTAAGGAAAAGTGCCAAGGGGCAGCCTGATGTAAGCACTCCACAAAAGGTGCAAAAAGGGCAATGAGGGGTCCTACTCCTCTTGAAAGAAGCAGTTTTATAGTTCATATTTGTCATCGATGATCGGTCCACAATTGTCTGATCATCATGTGATCATCCTTCCGTCTTTCCAGGTACAAATTATTACTTCGCATATTTTCTCCCACATTTCATGAGAAACTAATGTCCTTCCATCCTCACAGTTTTGTTGACAAAGAGCTTGTACATCTTACTACTTTCCATGGATATAGGGGAAAAGTTGCTTTCTCACAATTCACACACAAAGGGGCAAAAAGCAGTCTTTGTTGTCAAAAGGAATGTTGCTTGAACCAAGAGCAAATAATGCAACATTTGAGAAACAATCAAAATCCATTGCTCAAGGCTATGAAATATTGCATCCTAAGGAGAAAAAGACGTCTCAAATGTTTAAATTCAGCATTTCATATTTTAGTATAATAAAGTCCTAATTAAGTATAAGCATAATGAAATGAATCACATAGATTGTATATAAGCATTCTGTAATGTGGTCAGTAATTGTTACTTGGAAATGTTCAACTTCAAGTATGGCCTACTACCACTATTTCAGAAAAGTAGCAACATTTAAATGAATTCTAAAAGTCTTTAAAATAAAATCATTCTTGAATGCAAATGATCTTTATACTGTTAAGCACTTATACTGAAAATTTCAGCCGACTAATCCATTTAGTTTGGGAACTGCACCAAAGTGGAGTTTGTTAGGACACTCTGCAATGAAGTCAACAGCAATGTTATCATCAAGTTTTATGACGTCTCTTATTAATTAATATAAGGTAATCAGTTACTTAAATATCTTAAACCCACTAGTTGATTAATCCTACTATTTCTACCTAGTCAAGCATGCTTTTACTGTGCTGGTTCATCACATTTTCTACGTTTCTGTGTTGTTTTTCTATACGAGTGCAAAGTGCACATTTATATTTTATTTTTCAGAAAGTTTTTAAGTGTCATGTAAGACAAGATCAGCATTTATGCTGCATCAATTCAATTAAAACCTTTTTGCAGCCCAAATTCTTCACTGTTTCTTCGGCGGATGATCAGTATCGAACTTGCATTCATGCGTCGTTCTTCTGCAGCAACATGTATAAACGGGGACAGACACTGCAAAGGCTTTTAGACACCTACATTTTCCCCCAAACATTTCTCATCCCTGACCCAAAGAAATAACCCAAAAAGTGCAAGGCACAAAATATTAAAATAATTCTAGTCATGATATTAATGAGAAATCGCAAAGTGCTCGAGGTGCACAGGGATGGGCCAGAAACATATGTTTCCTCCAGAAGAACAGAGCTTTAAATGTTTTAAAACAGTAGGCTCTGATTACAAGCTGAGCAGTTTATTTCGACCCGTGTGTAAACCCCTGTTTACGCGCTTGGTCTAATTTAACACATCTGATAATTTTTGGAAGTGCTAAATAACACAACATTCATTATATTTTGTCATGTCAAACCTGCCGCAATTTAACAGGGCAAATATGGATGGTATTTACTGTAGCATGTGGATTTTGGTGTGTTAAATACTAAGCCTGCATGTTATTCACCTAAAACTCATATTAAGTGCTATTTATCGCACCCGATAAATAATGAACCCCAGGGTAGCACTTTTACTTGTAATTAGGCCCTCATGCATTTTGACCATCAAAAGATAGCAAAACCAACTGCTCTGCGGTACTTTCAATATGCAGAGACTCCTTTGCATAAACCCAAAACACTCAGCCTATATCTGACCGGCTCCAAAACTTGTGATTGTGGTCTCTCACTGGTTGAATCGCCTTACGGCTTAACTGGTTTTTACTTTTTATGTGTCCTTCCAGTGGGAGCCAGACCTAAAAAACTGTTTACTGGTATTGACAGATGGATTACGCAATACAACACTTATGAGTAATGAAAGGAACACTTCCATAATGAAAGCTTTTTTTTAAACATATTTTATTGTCGTTTGTATTTATTCTTATACATGTGCATTCATCATTATGACATACTTCTTTACATATGTGTGCTTATCGTAGCTTGCACCCGTTCTGTCTGCATATCATTACTAAGAATTCAGCATCTTTTAGCACAAAATGCTACGAGCATTCTCAATCCAGATGAGTATCCCCCATCCCCCCTAAATTCACCAACAATCCCCACACCCCCAGCGCTGCTGTCAACTAGGGTATTGGTCTCCCTTCCTCTGAGTTTTGCTATGAGCAGATAGCTCGATTATCGGTGGAGTTGTGTGACTGTCCAACCCTTCATGTGCATCTTAGTCTTTAGGCACTTCCCTCTCTGGGTGCTCTTTCCAGTCTCTTGCCCTGGTCCCGATTCCCAGGGCTCCCATATCGGGATGGTCCCATTGGGGTATTGGGTTCAGATCCTTCGTCAGCGTTTTTCAAGTCCTCTGCCAGCACCTCCCAAGCTTGTGCCCTCTCAATTCTACCTATGCCCCTTCTCGTGTTCCTGAGCAGTATTCTGCCCTCGCAACTTGCCCATTTCTCCAGCTCGCATTTCCATCTAAGGATGCTGGGCCAGTTGGAGCTTTCCACTTGCTGGTTATTTCCCGCTTCACCAATATAAAGGCTAGGTCTTGAAATTTAGCCATTATCTTAGTCTTAGCTGAGTGAGGAAACACATTAAGTAATACATGTTCTGGTGAGCATGGGGACCGCTCCACATTATGTATATGTAGTTAGCTCCCTTTTCTCAGCAGCGCGGACATTCCGCTTCCTCCCTGTTTAAGAACCGGATGATTCTATCCAGTGTGATGTATGCCGATGTAGTGTATAAAAGGTGATCAGACTCAATTTCGCATTGCGAGAGACTTAAGTGGCCCTTTGTAGTATGTTTTCTCAATCTTTTTCCTCTAAAGGTCTGCCTAAATCAACCTCCCATTTGGTGTGTAATCCCTACAGCGGCTGTGTGGAGTCTCGTCTGATTGCCCTGTATAAGCATGTGACAGCTTATATTATGCCCCCTGCCAGGCATATGTATTCACAGGTAGAGTGAGTCGGTGGTTTCGGTATTCCTACCCCCAGTGTCTGCGTATTGCCCCCGTGACTGCCCCGTACAGCAGGAAATGGCCCTGCGGGATATCCCAGTGTGTGAGGAATGCCTCGAAGGTGAGTAATTCCCCATCTCTGTAGAGGTCTTCAAATTTGGTAACCCCTGCTTGTACCTATTCCTCTATCCTTCTCCATTGTCCTCCATGTAGGAGTGCCTCGAGCAGTGTGACCGACATCTCTGGCGAGTATGGGCATTTTGTCCTCGTCTTTTGCAGGCATCTGCCCCAGCATCGCCATATCACCTTATGTTCATTAGTACAGACATGCTGCGGTTTAAGTGTGCCCATCAGGGTGCCCAGTACTACTGCCCTCTCTGGGGTAAAGGGAGGTCTCCTTCATTCCGGGTCTAGACTTACCGCAACCCACTGTGTGAACCTCTGCAGTTGTCCCACTAGGTAGTATGCCTCCATCTCTGGGACCACCAGACCCCTCTCGGGTTGCGCCCTCATCAACGTGGATAGGGCCGCCCTCCTTCTGCTCGCTCCCCATATAAAAGCTGTGATACTAGAGTCCAACTTTTGGAACCATGCTCCCGGTACCAGTAGTGTGGTAAAGAAATATAGCATTCTGGGGAGGGCCACCATCTTCTGCAAGGAAATCCGAAGTGATCCTAAGGCGCCCCCCACATTCCCCTCCTGCACATCCGATATGGAGTGAAAGATCTTCACCCCTAGGTATCGGAAGCATCAAAGCTCCCCCTGCAGCTCTCCCATTTCTTCAGGGGGTGGAGTGTCCACCATCACTGGGAACAGCTGAGATTTCTGCCAATTCATGTGGAGCTCTCCCATTTCTTCAGGGGTGGAGTGGCCACCGTCACCGGGAACAGCCAAGATTTCTACCAATTCACATGGAGCAGGAGGTCATCAGCATAAAGCGCTATATGATGTGTTTGTCCACCCAGCTTCATCCCCTCGTATGCATTCCCGGCCCTCGCCCTGCATGCCAGTGGCTCTACAGCCAGGGTGAATAAGAGGAGGGAGAGGGGGCACCCTTGACGTGTGCCCTGCTCTACCCGGTACTGCACTGAGACTGTGCGGCCTGTGCGGACCCTAGCTACCGGGCCCTCATAGAGCAGTTTCACCCATCTGATGAATCCCTGCCCAATCCCCATTCTTGCCAGCACAGCGTACAGAAACTCCCACTCTAGGCTAGCAAATGCTTTCTCTATGTCGATAGTGAAGACAGCTCCAACGGGTACCTCCTCTTTGCTCAATTCTAGAATGGCAAGCAGACGTCTTCTATTGAGAGTCATGTTCCGGCTTGGTATGAAAGTAGGCCTGGGTGTAGTTCGCTGAGTTTTGCTACGCGGAACTGCGCAAAGTTACAAAAAAACTCTGCGAAGTTCCGAGACTGGCGGAGTGCAGTTCGAACTGCAGTTTGGACTGGTATTCCTGCAGCTCGGGTAGAAATTCTATCTGAGCGTAGCTCGCGCTCTGGAACTTACCGTTCGCGATCGTGAGTGGGGAAAAAACTCTGCTGCACATCGCGAAGCAGAGTTTTCTGCACTCCTGAGCTCCGCAGAGTGCGGAGTGCAGAAAACTCCGTAAACTCCACAAACGGAGCGAAGTTCACCGCCCAGGTCTATATGAAAGCTGCCTGATCCCGATGGACCAGTGAGGTCATGTGTGGTAGTAGCCTAGTTGCCAACAATTTGCCAAGGATTTTAAAATCTAGATTTAACATGGACAGGGGTCTATATGCCGTACATATGTAGGTAGCATAAAATTCCTGAGGAAGTGTGTCTGTCCCCGGGTTCTTACCTCGTGCTAGTGCCTTTATGGCCACCCTAACTTCATGTTCAGAGATTTCCACCCCTAGCTGTTTTGCATCTACCTCTGAGAGCACGTGCAAAGGGAGCCCCGTCAGGTACTCAGCTATGGCTGCTATGGCTGCGAAAGTTGAGTACCTGGGTACCTGGGTCTAAAGCTCCTGTAAAGGCACTCATAATAGTCACAAAATTGATTATTTATTTCTTCCTGTCTATGTAATGGTCTCCCCACCTGGTCTGAAATTTCTAGTATGTTGTTTCCCCGGCGGGTCAGATTGGTGAGCCATGCTAAGAGTCAACCTGCTTTATCTCTCTCTGCATGGGTCCTATCGGTGTAGGCCCTAAAGTCAAAGCACCGCAGTCGCTCCTCCTGCACAGCTACCTCTTCTTTAGCATCTAAGAGTTCTTGTCGTAACTCAGGGTGTTCGGGCAGCCTCAACTCTGCTCAGTCTGCCCTCTCCACGTCTGTGAACAATGTCCTCCGTACCCCAATGGATGCGCCCATACACCGTCCTCTAATGATGACCTTAAAGGCCTCCCACTCCATTCCCCTGGAATCAGTGGAAAGAGCATTATCAGCAAAATATGTTATCATGTGACCCCTAATCTCCGGCAAAAACACCTGGTCCTCTAACGCCTCCGGCTTGAGGCGCCAGGTAGAAATAGGCTGTGGTTGTGTGCCCCACTGTAATCTGACCAGCGGGTTGTGATCAGAGACAGTTCTAGTCAGATATTCAGCCCCCTGGAGCAGTGCATGTATGTCAGGTGAGCATAGGAAGGTATCTAGTCTGACGTGTAGGTCATGGACATGTGAGAGGTGAGAGTACTCGCTATCAAGTGGGTGCATGCATCGCCATGTGTCTATTATACCCCATCGGGTCTGCCATTCCCTAAAGGTTCTGGCTATATTATGAATTAGGGAATCTCAGAGCAGGCGGTGCGACCTGTCTAGGTCAAGATCCGTTATACAATTGAAATCGCCCCCCATGATGACCGAGCCAGTCAAGTAGGGTGCCAAGGCTCCAGACAGCCGCTCCAGGAAACCAGCCTGGTCGACATTCAGACCATATTTAATTATTGTGTTAATTAACGTGACGTCTTGTCCATCCAGTCACCCTAATACTACCATGTAGCGACCCTTTGGGTCTACTTTGTGGTCAACGTGCTGGAAGGGGACCCCTGCCCGTACCTAGATTAGCACCCCCCTCGCAAACGCCGAGTCTGATGTATAATATGCTTGCCCTCTCCATCTGTGTTGTAGTGCAGCACCCTCGGAGGCCAGTGTGTGGGTCTCTTTAAGCATGGCTATATGCACCCCTAGCCGATTCAAGTGCGAGAATATTTTATATCTCTTGTGCATGGAGTGCATACCCCTGACATTCCAGGATATTATGCTATATGTTGACCTTTTCATCTTTATTAGTTATTGTTCTCCCGCCTCTTCTCTCCATGGATCAGGCCGCCAATGAGCGTCCCAGAGCCCTGCAGTGTTTGCTGCCCGGCCTCATGCTTTTCTGTCGTTGACAGCAGTGTCCCCATTTTTCAACATAAAACTGTTTTAACATCCCAACTCCCCCTCCCCAGGACAAGTGAGAAACTCTCCCCCATCCAAACAACACACTCACGTGCCAGTGCAACTATTGTCCAAACTTCGGATAGTGGCAAGGCCAGTGTCCGCTTGGAGAAAATCCTCATCTCCCCCCTGCCGGATTCCCCCGCCCAGTGCATGTGACATTTCTCAAGTGTCTCCTCTGTCGAGGGCCCCCTCCACCTCATAATGCCACAGTTTCAGTATACAATTGGCCCCCCTCCTTCAATATTCCATTGAGACTCGCGTGCCCTGGTAGTCTTCAAACAATATCATGTGCCAGCCTAGGATTCATTTGCGGGAGAGTCTGGCTGGACTCCCCCAGAATGCTAGTGCTGGTGTCCGAGTCCCACTCCCTTGGGTCCTCCACGGACAAAGAGGAGGTGTTCCGCGTTGCTTGTGTGCTGAGTGATGCCGCTGCCGCTACCACTCTCTCTTTGGCCCGCCCTGTCTCCTGTGCTGTGGGTAAGCTCCTGGAATTCCCACCATTGTCCACAGGTCATGCAGAGGTGCACCCGAGTTGTTCCAGTCTCGCCTATTTCCTTTCTTCTGGTGTGCGTTCATTGAGCCAGTCCCACATGTCTTGTGGGGTAGCAAGGAATTTGGTTTCCCCCTCCGCGACCAATAGAAGCTTGGCCGGAAACACCATGGAGTACTGGGTTCCCATCTGCCGGAGTTTCTGTTTTACTGCAGTGTAAGATGCTCTCTGCTTCTGCATGTCTCTGGAGAAGTCTGGGAAAATTCTCACTGTGCTGTTGGCAATTTGGATAGGGCCCTTAACCTTGTAAAATAGGAGCCGGGCTACTACTGGTCTTGGGGGCTGTCCAGGCGGAAGCGCTATAGCAGGGACTCTATGTGCTCGTTCCAGGGCAAAGTAGGTGGAAAGCCCTTCTTCCACAACCTCAGTTCGGATCCAGTTTTCCAGGTAGGCGACCATGTTATTCTCCTCGATTTTCTCTGACAGGCCTATGATTCACAGGTTGTTGCGGCGTGCTCTATTTTCTTCGTCTTCCGCTCTGAGTTCCAGGACCTGTACTCGCTTTTCTATCTCGGTAAGTCTCTGAGCAGCTTTGGCCGCCTGAGGCTTCGAGTCACGAGCTCCCCCTCCGTTGCCGTAACTCGCTCCGCCAGCTTCCAATGATCTGCTCTGAGCAAGCCCAGATCTTCTCTTAGTGTGTAATTTTTTGTTTCCACCGCCGCTCTCAACAACTTTATTGCCTGCAGTATATCATAGAGGGACGGGTCCGCTGGCATCTCCTTTTGATCCGTGCATGTGCCTGTTCTGGGGCGAGCGTCCCCGAGTCCTCTCCTGCCGGTTCCTGTTGTTTTTCCGTGTCACGCCGTTTAGATACTTTTCCTATGGAGGCAGGCACTCCTGGTTTGGGGTCTTCTCTCCCCAGTGGCGCCTGGTAGGCCCTACTCGCAAGTCCCTGCTCTTGCTCCTGCATTGCGTGGTGCCTAGGGCCTATCTGGGGTTTGACTAGTGTTGTGCCCCCTTCAGCACCGTCATTTCAGCCTCTACTGGCAACATTCCCTGCGCCTCTCGTAGCGCAGGCCTGGTGGATTTTGTTGTGCTCCTCTCATCTGCAACTCGAAAAACCTCAATCACAAGCCTTGCGGGCCCTACCGCTGTACCTGTATAATATGGCTCTTATGGCGTTATTGCCTGCTCCGTGCCCAGCCTACTGTGATGCTCCCTCGTCATGTGGGCCTCCCTGTCAGCGCTTCGTGGCCACTGCCGACTCCCAGCCCCATGTGCAGTCGCCGTGCTCTCAAGAATGGAGCCCTGTTTGCCTGTGGCCGTGGCCCTTTGTACTGTGCACAAGTCTCTTTGCTACACTGCGCGTGCCTCTAAATGCCGACGAACCTCTTACGAAATGATGCAGATTACTGCTGGCCTCCTGAGGAGATCAAGATTGCCCCCAGTCTGGTGTACACCCCAGCGCCACGAGGCCGGTGCATGCAGCTCCTTAGAATGGGCGTGGTACTGCAAGGCACGCAGCCCTGCCCCGACCTCCGCTCCAGCTCCACTATTCCCCAGCGCTTACTTGCTGGGGGCCGGGCAAGGCACGTGTTGTGTCCAGGGCCTTTCCAGTGAGCCTCGATGCTGCAGGTTCCCAAATGAGGCCTTCCGGTCCCTCAGGCCTGCTGCAGCCCGGGCCCCGACCTGCAGCTGTCCCGGGCCGCGGTCTGCAGCTCGCTAACTGTCTATGGCCCCCACTGCAGCCGGGGTGAGGGTCCGCTGTGCCGCAGCAGCCACTCATGTGCCCCAAATGCTCGTACCTGCGGCTCTGTGAATTCTGCACTGTTTCAGCCTCCTGTCGCACTGCGATCTCGGCCACAGATGTCGCCGCTCACCCAGCCTTTTCTCTCCTCTTAGCTACTCCCAGCAATCATGCGGCGTCATGCCCAGGATCAGGGCACAGCAAAGCTCATGTCTCCTCATGCACTGCCGGGCACTCTCCAGGCCAGAGCGCTAGGCTGCCACCGCGGCTCCACAGTCTTCTCTGGTGGAGTTTCGCCCGCCCTCCTTCCCCTCTAGGCTGTGTGGCTTTCAGGGGAACGGGTGCCCTGCAGTCCGTGCATGCACAGCGGGTGCCTGCAATGCTCTCTCCAGGTGGGCGGCCTTAGCGGCTCACTTCTTCCCCGCCAGCGGTTACCATTTTGTTCGGCCTGGCGGTCCCGCAGTCAGGTTTGTTTTCTAGGCGTGTTCCTGACGTTGGGGGAGGTGGCGCCTATGTCTGGGGCCCCTCTATATCGGGCAGGATGTCACCGGATGGGGGATCACCGGCGGGAGCTCGGATTCAGGCTCCCATCTCCATCAGCATCTGGCCACGCCCCCCCATAATTAATGCTTGAGACAGGGATGTTAATAACACGTTTTTGGGTTTCTGCAACATTAGCTTAATCCATATGGCTAATCTACCAGCTTGGGCGCTAAAAAAGCCCTTTCGCATTGTGGCATTGTGGCTGCCAAAATCAGTATTTTATCACATCCCTCAAGAGCAGTAACAGTTTTAGAAGACAAATGTTCATATGTGCTGAGAATGACTTTCAGAGCAGTGTTGGCTTTCAGCCAAACCATAATAAGGTTGTAGGTTCTCTCTTCTCCACTTATGAGTATAGACCTACCAATCCCAGCATTCTTACGGCTTTTCTCTGGAGAAAAAAGGCTTGCTGAGCGGCACTCTAAAAAATATGGGGTCAGTGGAAAATATGTGGGACTGATACTGCACCCATAGTTCTATATCCTAAGCTACACAGCTAAGCTATCACCATATTTTTTAGAAGTTAACTAATGCCTTCTTCCAGAGGTCTTAGGACACATAGGCTGCAGAGATCTGGAATTCATTGCTTGATTGCTATTCTATCTAGCATCAATAGTTTAGGTACACTGCTCATGTACTCGAGTGTATTTGAAATATATGAGTGAACACTATGATCATTGTCAACAAAAACAGCACATAAAAATGTTGTTCAAAATATTGGGAGTAGTCTCTTATCAGCCTGGAAAAAGCATCTCATAAATGGGAAAGTAGATAAAGGACTAGGGTATTGGCCTGCCAATGTGGGCTTGGGACATTCACTACTGTACTCTAAAAGATTTTAGATTGGGAGGTGGTGCCATGTAAAGCAAGTTAACTTTCATCATGTGGAGTGAGCCCATAGTTTAAAAGTATGTTTTTGTTTATGTTTATGAGATTTATAAAGCGCTCAAATACCCATGGGGGTCTCGGCGCTAAGGACGGCAGCTTGAAGCTTATACCAGAAGACTTATTGTGTGAACAGCCATGTTTTCGTCATTTTCCTGAAGGTTAATAATGATTGGGAGGATCTGATCTGTAATGGGAGCGAGTTCCAAAGTTTAGCAGTCGCAACAATGAAACTTTTATTGCCCCAAGAGGCAGTTTTAGTGCGTGGCACTGTGAACAGGGAAGCCGTAGATGAGCGAAGAGCCCGGGCTGGAATATAGGCTGCTAAATCTCTAATCAGAAATTGAGGCCCTGTGTCCAATCACTGATGGCCAGCATGCCTCCTTGAAATTTTGCTGCTACTTCCTCTCCATCATTGTGTATTGTCAGCACCAACTGAGTGTCGTCGGCATATGAAGTAAGGCCCAACCCATGTCTCTTGATAACTCTAGCCAAGTCTGCCACGTAGATATTGAAAAGAGTCGGACTTAGGGATGAACCATGCGGGACACCGCACGGGAGGCTCAATTGGGTGGACTGAAAGGTACCAAAATTTACCGACTGAGTACGGTTGGCGAGGAAAGAAGCCAGCAGCTCTCGGGCTTTTTTCTGGATACCTAGTTCAGTGACCCGGTCAATCAGGATGGTATGATCGACCGTGTCAAAGGCTGCTGAGAGATCCAGCAACACAAGAACCGCCGTGCCTCCCTGGTCTAAGATAACTCTGATGTCTACGTCGCTTTAATGAGTGCGATCTCTGTTCCGTGGCCTTTACGGAAGCCGAATTGAGTGGCATCTAACAGCTGGTGGTCTTCAATATATTTGGAAAGTTGGGTGTTCATTACCTTTTCAAAGATTTTTACTGGAAAAGGCAGGCTAGCTATAGGCTTGTAATTTTTAGTTTCGGTGGGATCCAGGTTTGCTTTTTTTAAGAGTGGTTTTATGATTGTTTTCTTCCAAATCGTGGGGTAGATACGTGAGGCGAACATGGAATTACAGATAGTAGATAAGACAGGTGCCACTTGATCTAAGACTGGTATAAGTATGGCCGGGGGGCAAGGATCATTAGCGGAGCCTGATTTTACGGAGGATTTTATACTAGCAAACAGATCAGAAGTGGTATTGTCAAATTTCACTAAGGAAAATTCAAAAGAGTCCCTTATTATTGGTTGAGCCTTAGTGTTGGTTACCGATGCAAATTTTGAGTAAATGTTGTTTATTCTCTACAAAAAAATTCGCTAACGAGTCACTTAGTGACGAGTAGGGGCCACGTTGCTAGCGGATGTTTGGCCTGGCACTTTGGCAACTACTTGAAAAAGGTGTTTATTAGAATCTTGCTCAGCTTCGATCTGAGCAGTATAGTATCTCCTTTTTTCCTGCGCCATCAGGTGATTGTAGTTAGTAAGTGCTGCTTTGTACACTAGTTTTTCCTGAAGGTTGTAGGATCTATGCCATTTTCTTTCACAGTTCCCGCACAATTATTTTTTTTCTCTAAGGAGTTCAGAGAACCAAGGAGCTGATGGCACGCTCCGATTTTTTAAAATAATTTTGTTAGGCACCAGCCGGTCAAAAACATCATTTAACCAGCTGGTGTAGGTTGCTGAAGCCACATTGGGATCTGACGAGACTATTGGTTGAGTTGAGGATAAGTGTATTTTTAAAAGCTGGGGGTCTAAGCACTTCCACGCTCTCCGTGGACCCGGCTTGATCGATAAGGTGCTGGGGGGGTGCTTGGCGTTGGTCTGAATATCAAAAATGATAGCATGATGATCAGACCAGACTAAAGGGAGAATACTCTGTAAATGAATGGCTTGGGAGTTTGAGAAGAGACCATCTAAAGTGTGGCCGGCTTGATGCGTAGCGTTTAAGACTCGCTGAGATAAGCCTATCGCTTCCAGATCTGAAAGTAGATTATTGGTGTTGTTGTCCAGATGGTTTTCTAAATGAAAATTAAAATCCCCCAAAATTGTAAAGGTAGATTCGACTGCTAAAGGTTCTAGCAGAGTGCTTAAAGTTGAAAGAAACTCTGTCCTGGGTCCTGGTGGGCGATAGATTAGAATGCCTTTAAAGGTTTGAGATGCGGCGAGCTGGATATAGGGCTTCACAGGTTAACAAGGGGATATGTTCGTTTTTAGCTGTGAGGCTATTGTAAAAAATTATCGCAAGCCCACCAACTTTTTTATTTATTCTGTCTTGCCTTAAAGCGGTATAACCCTCTGGGGTAGCATCTATGAGATCCGGTCCCGATGAAGGATCTGTCCAGGTTTCAATTATGATGAGAACATCAAGTTTATGATCCATTATCAAGTCTGCGATTTCGTGCGTCTGTTTAACTAAGGAACGCGCACTGATAAGCGCTGTGCTAATATTTCCACTGTCAGGATTCAGGGAGTGTGTTGTACTGGCCTGCTGATTGAGTCGTGGAGAGGGTAAGTAGTTACAATGAGGGCAGGCTTTAGGAGACCCATTATTGCCGTCTGGTATCATGCGCATGCAACCCTTAATAGGTGCAGGGCGTAAGTTAAGTAGATCCATGAACGAGTAGCTAAGTATCTTGTACTCTAAGGGCTCAGGACCAGGGGAAGTGGCCCTGGGCCTGGTCCAGGCGCGGACGGGCTTGCCTTTGGCGCGCCTTTGGCACGCCTTTGGTGCGCCCGCTGTGCGCGTCCGCTGCGCGTGCGCATTCAGGCGTCTTAAATCCTGGTGGGGCACCTAAAAACAACTGGTGCGCTGACCCCAGCAGGAAGTGAAGTCTGCTCCCAATGGCCCTCCGCGCAACAGCATTTGCCGCGTCGGACCGGGGTCGGGGAGAGATAAGCAAGTAAGCTTTCCCACGTTATTCCACAAATGCAATTTACACAAAAGAGAGTAGCACCAGATGTGGGGCTTCAAAGCCATCACCTGTAGGACTGTCAATGAGGTACTTTTATACACAACTTAATGATGAGCTTAGCCAGTGTGTAAGTGCTCCCAATGTTGGCCAAGACAGAAGCAAAAGTGCATTTACATGATGTGATTTTATACGGTTCACACAATTTGTTCAAGTGTGGAAGCCAGGATTACAACTCAGTTACCCTGGATACATAATTGACAGCTTATCCCCTGAAAAGAATATTTTCATGTCCAGTACCACTGGAGGGATGAATGAACTACTCCCTCTCCTTGTTCTGCTAAAGACTTACATTTATAGGAGATAGTTGCAGACCAGCCTGAAATCTTGAAGATTTGTAAGCTATTTTGGATAGCACCAACTGAGAGCAGAATGTGACCCACTTTACAGGAGCTCCCACCAGTAGCGATAAGGCAGGACTATCAGTACTCTGATTTTTATGGGAACACCAAGAAGGGAGATGCTCGATTACATTGAGACTGAAAGGAACCAGCCCTGAATACAGGGAATGAGATCCTCTGGACAGAGTGGTAGGAGCTCACCCCTAGATGTAGTGTACAGGGCATCCATGTATGCAAAAAGGTGGTGATCATCCCTTGGACCTTTTAACTGTGGCTTGTACAGGTTTCACAAGACTGTCCTGCACATGAAAGTCATATACTAAGCAGCCGAGGGTTAAGGAAGCCATAACTAAGCTGTGAATCTACAGCATACCTCTTTCAATGCTGATGTTCACATCTGCAATGCAACCGTTATGTCCAGTGCAATTAACCTATTTCACATTACCACTCCCACATGTGCAATTCTGCAAAGAAAAGCTATTCTATGGGGAAATGGAGACAATTAGATTGCTGTCTTGAAACTTGAATGCATGGAATGGAACCCTGGAGTTTGTCCTTGATTATCTATTGTGTGATTCTAGACAAATGATAGGCTTAATTTCCTTCAAATTGTAACCATGTGTAATGGTAATATAAATTCAAATTTATGTGCACGCTGTATTTTATCCACTAGTCTCTCCTACATGTAAAGATCTCAGATGCTTGTGAGCTGGTTTTATTTAACATAAGAATCAATACATGTTGGAATTATGAATTTTGGAGGACCAATTAAAATTATATTTTTCAATTTTGCACCTTCATTTTTAGTATTATACTTTTGTTAGTCTCCCTTCTTGACTATATTTTTAGAGAGTTTATATTATCACCCCATCTAGGATCAATGAGACCCAAATATAATTTCATTTGTTGCTTAACGTGTATTTATACAAAAAGCATAGAATGTTTCTGATTGATACTTCTAACTGCAGATTCCACACCTTTAGAACAGCTTCTGGAACCAGACTGGATCAAGAGAGTTCTTCAGTAATGCTCCCAAATGGTGGTAAATGGTGTTGTGTGGCTCTGTAGTGACTTCCTACAACCCCGGAAAGGACACAGTGGCGTCACATAAAGGTGCCAGACCAGTGCCCTGACATAATGTCCCCATTGAAAATTATATGGTTTAAGCCATGCCGTGACTGCAGAAAGCAGATGTCTGTTATGGACCTACTCAAGGTATGGCTCTGGTGCTTGGGCTCCAAGCATGACTATAAGTCATGCAACTTTTGTGCCTTTCTGCAGTCCAATGCAATTTGGGACTGGGAAGTGAAAGTCTGTCTCCGCACACTTCAAAAAGTAGTAGTCAAACATAGGTCTCAATCTAACTCCAGGACATATCACAGGTCTGGTCATGGGCTTGAGGCCTGTCCAATGAAAAGTAGTCGAAGTCTTCCGGTAAATCCAAGTCAAAGTCACAATACAAACACAAGAAAGCTGCATGGGACTCATTCCCATCCTGCCGCTTGAGGTCTAGCAGGAAGGTGCAAGTGCATTAAGATACAAATTGCATTCCTCCAAGATCTGCTGAATCCAAACCGATCCAGCAATTGGTTCTGGCATGCCTCGATTTCCCGGACTGTCCCCACAGCAAATAGAAGCCTTTAAATAAAGAGGACAAGTTGCAGGACTTTTGTGTGATTTCAGCTACCGATGGTGAGCCTCTAGGCCCACAGAGCCACTGGAATCTCCAGTCAGAGTTCCACTGGTGGGTTTACCCCTTGCTGTCAGACCCCACAGGACCCACTCCTGTGCTCTTTCCAACTCCAGCACTTACTTAAACCTTGGCTCCAAGGTCTGTGCCAGTTTTTTATGTGCCAGCACAAACTCCATCTGCCCTGACGGATTGATGATATGAACCTGACACCGATCTTCAACCCTAAACTGACTGTCCTGATTCAGGCTTATGTAGCAAAACAAGATTACAATAGCTCAGCTGGTGGTCATTCAACCAGATTCCAATCTAATGCCTCTGCCCCAGCGTTGGCCCCAGCAGAGAATTCCTATTATTTCTGGTTCTGATTCGGACTTAGTGCAAAAAGTAGCCTATGTCTCTCAAGACACTAATGAGAATGAGGAATGTGAACCCATTCCTACCCCTCATTATATTGAGGCTTCAATTGGAGCTAGACTTGCCTCGTAACCACCAGCGGAAGATGGCATGTACTGTGCAGTGGTGGGTCACACGGCAACTGAAGCAATAGAACTGCAGCTACAGACTGCAGAGAATAAAATAAATGTATTGCCTGAGATTTTTTAACTAGGGCAAGTTTCATCTGAGCTGTTATTGACATTTAATGATGTCCTAACTGTTGTTTTTTAGGCCACTTTGTCTAAGCTGGGTTGAGGTCTGCTAATCAGTTGGCGGTGGCTAGGTGACATAGACTGGCCTTTGGTGACCAACACTTCTTAACTAAGTGTCGAGCATCGCACAGACTGACTATTCAAGCTTCAACAAGTAAAATTAATCCAGCCAATTCTCTGGATAGGGAATAGAAAAGACTTGATCTTTTTGGAAATTGAATGCTTTTGCCTTCTGGGGAGGTACATCTCATGTACTATAGAACATGATTAGTGACTTGTTGCCAGCCACCCTGGAGCACATCAGGTCTTCACCAGCTGAAATTATAGAGGATGGTCACTATGCAGCCAAGTATGTGATGCAAATCGAGCTGGACGCCATAGACTGCATCAGCAATGTTATTTACACCAATGGCTTTAGCCTGGTTGCAATCAACTGGAATCTCTGGGGATGTGAAATTGTGCTTAATGGATATGCTTTTCGACGACCATATGTTTATTTGGAATAAAGGCTGATTCAGCACTGTCATGATTCAACAATGGTCATGTCACAACACAATCCTTTTGGCTATTGTCACTATTGTCTATGCAATTACCCCGTCAATGCAGGAATTTCAGAGGCTATTGGAGGGGTCAGCTTACAGACAATTCCAGCCGTGCCAACCTGTACGGCAGCAACCAAACCAGTTATTTGGAGTCCATGGACATGGAATTGGCCTCCACTATTCAAATCAGCACTGACAGCAAACCTCCAATACTTCCTTCCCTGCTGCAGTTTCTCCCAAGCCATGTTAGTTTGCCCTCAGGTACATAGCTGGCTAGTAGGAGCCACAAAACAACATTTCCTCCCTGGCTTGAGATCTATCCCATTGGATAGCGGCGTCCTCCTAAAAATTGTCCACAGGGTCTATGCCCTGCCCTTCATTACCTCCCACCCATTCCCTTCCTCTCACACTGGAGTGGAGTTCTCCCCAGGAAGTCAACTTTCAGTTGTTCAAAGGTGCCAGAAAATAGGTGCTGAATTCAGAGAAAGGAGAACAATGTTACTTGTGTTACTTCCTCATTTTGAAGAAGGATGGAGAACTCAGGCCTATATTGAATGACAGCCCCCTATATGCTTTTCTGAGGAAAGACAGGTTTAAAATCCTCTCTCTGGCTAAGAACCTGTCAGTGCTGGAGCAAGAAGACTGAATGCCGTCCTTGGACTTTCAGGATGCGAAGTTCCATATGCCCATTCTGCAGTCCCACAAGCATTACCTGCAATACAACATGGGCCAGGAACACTTTAATTGCACCGTGCACTCATTTTGCCTTATCTCAGACCCTCAGGTGTTCATAAAAGTGAAGGTGGTGGTCACTGCCCATCTTTGAAGTTTGGGAGTAAAGATTTTCCCATACCTCAGTGACTGACTGCTAAAGGTGGGCTCATCGCACTTCATCATAGACCAACTTCAGACTGCGACAGAACTCTTGACATTGTTGGGTCATACCATCAGCCAAAATTCCACTTGAGCCCCATGTAGAGACTTCTAATTATTGGGGCAATTCTGGACACTGTGGTGTTCCTATAAATTTTGGCCCCAGTGCCACTGCACCTGCTGCACCATTCAAATCAAGCCCCTTTTAACTGCACAATATCTGCAATTGTGTCTGCCTGTATAGTAGAACAATATAGCTAAATTAGGTGTTTAGAGGAGTTTGACAACTTGTGGGCCCGGTGCCACTGCACCTGCTACACCATTCAAATCAATACCCTATTGCCTGCTAGATAAATGCACTTGTGACTGCCCAGTTTAGTAGTACAATTTAGCAATAATCTGGGTTTAGTGGGGTCCCTAGAGCTTTTGGCCCCAGTGCCACTGTGCCTGCTGCACCATTCAACTCAAGTCCCTCTTAACTGCAAGGTAACTGCAATTGTGGCTGCCTGTTTAGTAGTCAAATATACAATATTATGTGTTAAGAGGTGTTCTGACAACTTTTTGGCTCGTTGCTACTGCTCCTGCTGCACCATTCAAATCATGACCCTGTTGTCTGCAAGGTAACTGCACTTGTGATTGCCTGTTTAGAAATGAAGTATAGCAACATTAGGCTATTGGTCCCGGTTCCACTGCACCTGCTGCACTATTAAAATCATGACCTGAGTGCTTGCTAGATAACTGCACTTATGACTGCCTGTTTAGTAGTAAAATATAGCTATATTAGGTGTTTAGAGGAGTTCTGACAACTTTTGGGCCCAGTGCCTCTGCACCTGTTGCACCATTCAAATCGTGACCCTGTTGTCGGCAAGGTAAAGGCCCTTGTGAATGCCTGTTCAGTAGTAAAATATAGAATAGCTCTTGTATATTAACTTTATTTTTAATGTGCAATGTTTATTACAACATTTAGAATTTAATCATAATGACCAAATAGATTAAGTTGAAGAAATCAATCCATTGTGCTGTGCAATAGCGATGCAACCCGTATAGAAACATGCTCCTATGTCCAAACGTAGAAATCTTCACGGCGGCTTCAACACATGGCTATCCACCGATGATGCTCCCTCTTCGGACACCTCCTGCAGCCTTGCCCCGCTGAACTTTACCTTCTCAGAAAATCTTTCTCAAGAATGTTCCTACGTCTGAGGGTAAGCGCAGACCGGGTTCAATACACTTCAGTCAGATGAGTGACTAATGCATTTTGGTGATCTGATGTGGACACTAGCACTAGAATGCGTTAGTCTAACCCCTGCTACGTGGTACTTGGCAGGGCTACCTCCTGAAACCATGCACCTTTTTTTTTTACATAGAGCAAAACTAGGGCCATTCATCAATGTCTGCATAAAATTCAAGAATGATTTTCTGCAATGACTTTAAAGCAAAGTCATAGTTTGTAGAACATTGCAGGCGTGACACAGTTACATTTGAGTTTTTATGGTTTCTTCATATGATCTCACAAACTTAAGCAGAAGAAAAGTGATGAGCCCTCTAATGTTTCCAAGCATGCTGGGAGAGAGCACAGTGCTGCAGGGCAGGAGCCAGGGGTAGCAAGAGAGCAGCAGTGCACGAGCACAAGTGAGCAGAGCTGATTGGTGCTCTAATATTTACTTCAGCACCTAGAGAGAGCACAAGCCAAGGGGGGTCTGTGTCTGTTTCCTAAAAAACAACAACAAAATCACATAATACAAAGAACCTAATGTTAAGGTGAAGTACTATTTTAGCCCCTTCACCGATAAAAATCACACTCCCGAAAATATAAACATCCATCAAATGCAGTGGGCTGCTCCACAATGTGATGGACAGCCCATGGAACCAATGCCTGACGTGAGCTCTCCGCTCCAGCCGTACGAGTCGGCACTGTTTTATTTCGATGGTTTTACCCATGTTATATTTCTGTTGGTACAAATGTTAGCAAAATCATCAAAAGCTGGTATTTGTCTTCTTATTGGTGCATACCTAAATTAGCAACTTTTGGCAGAAAACGCTTTAAAATGTCCTAGAGCTGTTGGTCTCTCTTGCTGTTGTTCTGAACTGTCCCTGCTTGCATCTGGGGCTTTGCCTACCTCGCTCCTCGCCATCTCGCCGCTGCTGCATCGTCTTGCCCCCCCCTCCCGCCGCCGCGTTTTAGACCTTTGTGGCCGCAGCGTGGAGGGAGGGTGAGTGAGGACTACATCACCCAGGATCCCCGGGCCCACATCGGGCGCAGTCTCACCTGTCCAGCGCCCGGAGGCGCTTTAAATACAACAACACACCCGGTGGAGCGGGTGTCTCTCTTGCTGTTGTTCTGAACTGTCCCTGCTTGCATCTGGGGCTTTGCCGACCTCGCTCCTCGCCATCTCGCTGCTGCTGCATCGTCCTGCCCCCCCCTCCCGCCGCCGCGTTTTAGACCTTCGTGGCCGCAGCGTGGAGGGAGGGTGAGTGAGGACTACATCACCCAGGATCCCCGGGCCCACATCGGACGCAGTCTCACCTGTCCAGCGCCCGGAGGCGCTTTAAATACAACAACACACCCAGTGGAGCGGGTGTCTCTCTTGCTGTTGTTCTGAACTGTCCATGCTTGCATCTGGGGCTTTGCCGATCTCGCTCCTCGCCATCTCGCCGCTGCTGCATCGTCCTGCCCCCCCTCCCGCCGCCGCGTTTTAGACCTTCGTGGCCGCAGCGTGGAGGGAGGGTGAGTGAGGACTACATCACCCAGGATCCCCGGGCCCACATCGGATGCAGTCTCACCTGTCCAGCGCCCGGAGGCGCTTTAAATACAATGACACCCCCCGCGTCGCGGGCCACGCGCTCGGGCGGCGCCGGGCTGAGCCCGGGCAGAGGGCGGGCCGTCTGTGGCCATCCGGGGCTGGCCAAGGCTGGGCTGGGCAATCTCTCTGTAAGTGAGTGCTTGAGGTAAGCCGGCGGTGGAACCGTCGTTTGAACAGTGTCGTTTGTGTTGCTTATCAATTCTTCACACTCACTAAGAACCCATTAGTACTGTGTCATATGGCTGGGAAGGGAAAGCGCGCTATGACTCTTACATCAGTGTCTGGCACCATGGATCACTTTATCACCAGAGCAGTCTCGGTATTGGAGCACGAAATCGCTATCACCGAGAGGCGCCTTTCTACAAATCCTATGCATGCAAGACGCTCCTCATTAGGCCTATTGGCTCATTCTAAATCTCCAATTAAATCAAGGGAGCGGATTCGGGGGGACGTACCCTCGCTTCCTGAGACTGAAATACCTTTTAACCTGTCAACATCTCCAGATAGGCTGCTCGAAGTCTCCGCTACGATTGATGGTGCAACTACAGTGACAGTAACGGCCCCATCTAACTCTAAAGCTATTCCCCCTCAGACAAGGGCTGCGACCAAACTTTCTAGACCTGCCAACTCGAAAAGGAAAAGGGGTGGGATTACGGACGGTATCAGGCAGGCGAAAATGTTAAAAACCTCTAAAAATATTGCTCCATGCACCCAGGATTGTACAAATGAGGAGGATGCCAGCACAAGTACCCCCCTTTCGTCAATTGGTTGTGACGTGATTTCCCAGCTAGAACAGGCTGTTCGTTCCCTAATTTTACCACTTCTAGAAAGGGTTAAGATAGTTACTGAAAAAGTTGATCGGCTGGAACAAACCATTTTGGACAACTTTTGCTCATTAAAGAATGTTGTCAAAATGTCCACTAGAGACGTTGTCAAAACCAATTGCCCCCATATTGCAAACTCTTCGACTTTTGTACCGCCCCAAATTGAAAAACATCCCTCATCATCTAACATGGGTTCAGGCACTGGTCCACCTAATTCTGTGACTAACACCCATCAGTTGTCAGGGCGGGCGGGAGGGGCAAGTAAGGAACCTATGGGTAATACTACAAAGGATACTGCGGAAGGGAGAGAAGCTGTTAATCTTGTTATTCCCGCCAATCCATTAAGTTTACCCTTAGTTCAAATTCATTTACCACCCGAATCCCTCCCTTACGTTGTAGTTTTAACTGGTGTTCCAGAATTAACTGGTAGCAAAACTAAATCCTTCCAGGAATTAAAAAATAAAGTAAGTCACTGGCTAAATACAAACAGGCCAATTCCTAATAATCTGAATGGGAGAATTTTATTTGTAAGGAGAGTAAAATGGGTAGGCTCAACTCCTAAAAACACTCCAGGAGATTGTATCATTGTCAACTTCGAAGATACACGAATCCCGAGGTTTATCACTGATCACACACCATATAGGCCTAGATCAGGGATAGAGGTGCATAATCTACACCATTTCTACAACTTAGGTTCTCAGTATTGACAACCGGACTGCAAGCCAAATTTTACACCTCCTAAAGTTCTGAGGGCAATTGAAAGTGATTTCACCTGTGGTTGTGACGTTGTCACCCCGGTTCCAATAGGGGTGTCTGCCTCACTCAGGGTTTCTTTGCCAAGCCACCGCAGGATGAGTGTAAAGTCAAGTGAGCTAAGTCAGGCCGTCGCACACCAGGACACACTGTTTGGCAATAGACTAGGTACTTTGCTATCTTGGAATCTAGCTGGCATTAAGAATAAACTAGATTCTCCTGAATGGGTGGCCTTTGTTAACAAACATGACGTTTGCCTTTTACAGGAAACATGGGCCTGTGAGGCTCAGTTTTTGCTGGGTTACTTGAACTTTTATGTCCCAGCGACTCAGGGCCCAAAAGACCGCCCCATGGGTGGATTAACCATCTGGGCCCGACAGGATTTATTTTCTAGAGCTGTCATGATCGACACGGGTTCCCCGGACATCCAATTAGTGAGATTAACTTTTGGTCTAACTCACACATTAGACATTTACAATTTATATCTCCGTGGGACAAAAGGGAAAAGGTCACGGGTATTGGATATTTTGACCAGTCTTATTGAAACCAACTCGAGCAACAAGGATTTGATTGTAGCGGGTGACCTTAATGTTACATTTGAACCCTTTTTAGATCCGGACTCTGATTGGGGCCTAGACCCCGAAGAGGACCGGCTGTGGGGAATACCCGCCCTACGGCATACTCCAATTAAAAGGTGGTCTACGGTAGCAGTTCAGGTAAATGCACTATGTTACGAGAAAGGCCTAAGGGCCTTGAATGGAAGGACCTTAGGGGACAAGAAGGGTGCATTTACCTTTGACAATGGCCGCTCAGCCAGTAGAATTGATTATGTTCTTTGTTGCATGAGGTTGTGGCAGCACGTTATAGACATGGTGGTCGAACCAAGAGTCGAGAGTGACCATAACCCCATTTGTGTTACTCATTGTTTGTGGGGGGACCGTAGCATGGCGAGAGACAAACCAAAATTGGTTCACCCTGACTGTGTCCCTACCACTGACATGCGAAGACTCAAGTGGTCCCAGGTCAAGATTAATGCCAAGGTTATCGCTAGCATAGACGACGAGCTTGCCCAAACTATTGTGAAACTGGAAGACGCTCTGGTGACTAAAGAAGGCAGCAATCAAGTCACTAGACTACATGAGTCCTTCTTTGAGGAACTACGTAGTTTTTTCTATAAGCCAATAAGCAAGGGCAACAAGCCACTCTTCAAGCGACTAAGATGGTACGATGAGGAGTGCCGACGAGCCAGAGGCAATCTGACACAAGCCCTTTCTAGTGGGAGCAAGACAAGTATTCAATTAGCCAGATACTATTATAAGAAGTGCCTTGCCCAAGCCAAAAAAAGATGGGACGAATAGTATTGGCTAGATTTGAAGGAGGCATGTTATGCTAGGGAGTCCAGATTGTTCTGGAACGTGATTAAGTGGAATAGAGGCGGCACGCCTGACAGTCCATCTAATCATGTCACACAAGAAGACTGGATAGGGTACTTTAAACCACAATATGCATGTAATCCCCTATACAAATGCCCGGGGCTGACACCGAATGTTTTTTATTCGCATGGTCCCTTTAGCCCCAAGGACGTTTTAGTAGCCTTGGCATGTGTAGCTGCTGGGCGGGCACCGGGTCTGGATGGAGTCCCATCTGATCTCTTCCTTAACAACAAGCCCTGCTGGAGTAAGTATATCACATTAGTGGCTAATGCTGTGGCCGAAGGCGCTCCAGTGCCCAAATCATGGGGGGGTGCAATTATAATCTCTATTTTTAAAAAGGGAGATAAAACCCTCCCAGGAAACTATAGACCTATTAGTCTAATAGACACAATCCAAAAGGTCATCGGGAGGATGGTCCTGAATGAGCTATTGGATTGGATTGAAGACAATAGGATACTTTCCTGTTTTCAAGCTGGTTTCCGTAAATTTACCAGCACGGTGGACCAGGTGTTCCGCTTTGTACAACTGCACTGGAAGGTAGTAACGCTAGGTAAAGGCAGTCTCTACGTCGCTTTTGTGGACCTAAGAGCTGCCTTCGACCTTGTCCCTCGAGAGCAGCTGTGGAGGGTTCTTGAAAAGCTCGGGCTTTCCTTGGAACTTTTGACTTTAATTAGGCGATTACATGAGCCTAATTTTGCAAGAATTTAGTGGGGAGCCTCGGGGGATATTACCCCCGAGTTCCCGGTTGAGCGAGGAGTGCGCCAAGGCTGTGCCATGGCACCCACGCTCTTCTCCATGTACATCAATGGAATAGTAGATTATATGCAACGAGTCAACACCGATGCTCCCAAGTTGGCTGGAGTGATCACTCCAATATTGATGTTTGCTGACGATACTCTTATTGTATCCAAAACCCCGAGTGGTATGCAAAGGGCATTGTTAGTTTTTGATGAGTTTTGTAGGAATCATGGCCTAGAGGTGAACGTCACTAAGACAAAACTTATGGCCTTCAACCCGCACCCAAGTCATAGAGCAGGAAACTTTATTATGAATGGGCAAATACTCGAGGAAGTTAAAAATTTTGTCTATTTGGGCATGCATGTGACACATGATAATAAGTGGAATAGACATTTGGAAATGTCTACACTGAAATTCAGGCAGATAACTGGAACTCTGATTAGTGAACATAAAAAATCCTACACCAAGCCCATTAAACCAGTGCTTCAAGTATATGAGGCTAAGGCCTTAAGCTCAGTGTTGTATGGGGCCGAGCTATGGGGTTTCGACGCATTGTCATCTTTAGTAGTCGTTGAAAACAAGTTTTACCGTAACATAGCTGGTCTCCCGCAGAGCACGCCCTTGGTACCACTACGCTACGATCTAGGTAGGAAGGCTATCAAGGATTTAGCCAAACTCCGCCCGGTCTTATACTGGAGGAGACTCTGGACCACCCCGGAGCTCCATTCATATGCAATGGGCCTTATGGACGTAATACAGGCCGATACGTTCCATAAGATTGGGTGGCTGAGGAACCTCCGGGAAATTTTGATAGACCTGGGGTTGGAGGGGCTATGGAGTGACCCAGTGGCTGCCGTCTTCCCCCAGAAGAGATACCTGAAAATGCTCTATTGGGAATGGGTAAACCACCGGGTCTGGAGTGACTCTGTCTCCCCCACGATGACTAGCCGATTCTTGGATGCGAAGGTTTCCCCAGTTT
This sequence comes from Triturus cristatus, assembly GCF_964204655.1. Taxonomy (NCBI): domain Eukaryota; kingdom Metazoa; phylum Chordata; class Amphibia; order Caudata; family Salamandridae; genus Triturus; species Triturus cristatus. The sequence goes on along the minus strand of NC_140593.1, from coordinate 253,895,806 downwards.
TCGAACCCTACTGGGATTTGATCACCCAACCCAGAGATAGGAAACTTTATTTCCAACTTAGAGCTGGCTCTCTTCCACTCAGGGCCCTTACTAACGGGTGGTTTGGAGTAAGTGTAGGAACTTGTCCCATCTGTGGCCTCCATGAAGAAACAATTGCCCATTTCCTGTTTGTCTGCCCTGCATATGCTAACCCTAGACGAACATGGCTGTCCCCATTGTGTAAAACCTTGGCCACAAGGAGTTCTGCCGTTGCCCTAAGACTTCTATGCACAAGTACCCTCCCAGTTCTCTCAATTGCCCTAGCTAAATACCTGGGTTGGGCTTGGTCCTTAACCTCTTCAATGCCCATGACGAGCTGGTCTCGTCATGGGCCGCGGTGGCGCTGTGCCCATGACGAGACCAGCTCGTCATAAACCCCGCCCGCTAATACAACGGCCGGCACAGGGCGGGGAAAGGGGCGGGCACTGAAGGGGTTAAGGCTTAAGGCCCTTAGGGAAACTCCGGGAACACCCCCGTAGGGCTTCTTGGGATGTTGGTTGTAAATCCCCTTGTATGAATAGAAGTATTATTCTGAATTGTATTATATTTTCATCTTTAGTCTGTCGACATGTTTAATTCTTGTCTTAACTGCAACTTTTAGATATTTAATGGATGATTTTATGTATTTTAGAGGAAATTGACTTGTGATACTTTTGTGTTTTTACATGTTTGTGGCTTGTATGAATTTTTTTAAAATTCGAATAAAGACTATGATGATGATGAAAAAAGATAATAGCTGAACGAAACTGACCCAAATACTCACTGTCAAGTATATTAGATGCCTTATGTTATTTTTTATTTGTTATGGTGACATGATCTTTGGCACACAGCTAACTATTGAGCCAAACCTACAAACTGGTCAGCTGAGGGAATACATTCCCATCACACAGACTCTTAGTGGCATACAAGATTTTTTAGACTGAATAAATAATCATCTAATCAGGTCTAATTGATGCACCTTATCCAGCCTGAAATTATTAATGCGATTCAACACTTGCTCTGAGTACTTTTTTTCCAAAATGCTTCCTGAGTCTCCTCATAAGCAGCTAGACGGTGAACGCGTTCAGTCTCGTTTCGGGAAATGTTTTTTTGTTTTTTTTTTACCAGGATAAATTGAAATATGCCAAGAAATAAGATACCCCACAGTTCAGAAAGGAAAAAGAACAAACGCCACAGATAAACGCTATACTGGGGATAAAAAAAATGCTATCTAAAAATGCTGGTATTTATTACTTAAAATAGGATCAGCTCTGAGCTGTGATGTAATAGAATAAAAAACAAACATAAGCAGCTGCTTTCGGCTGAGGTGTCGTTTCTGGGAGGTAGGATCTTTAACTACCATGGTAACAATGAAAAATAAAGGAAATTGTTATGACATACCACTGCCGGCCGCTGCAGGTAAGAGCGGTGGGGTGGTCGAGGCTGGCTGGGGGGGATTTCGAGAGACAACCACGAAGGAAAATTAAATATTTATTTAAGTTTCCCTTGTGGTCGTCTCTCGAAATCCCCTCCCCAGCCGGCCCCACCGGCCCCACCGCTCTCGCCTGCAATGGTGCACTGGCATTGCAGTATTATTTGAACTAAACCAGTGGTAATCATCACTCGTATTCTCACTAGGGATAATGCCTCTATATCTGACATTAACTGAACAGCCAGTAACAGCCAGAAGAGTGGTAATCTTTTGCAGAATGATAATTTTCCACAAGTAGCATTTATATGGAATAATACAAAGAGGAGGCCTCTAACAATGAGAAACTCTACTGATAAAAAAGATACCGCCCTGTTGAGGTAAGCACTATTCCAGGCTTTTTTGTGTGTTTATAGTTAGTGTAAAGCTGTTACAGCAATGCAGCCAGGGCCGCCCTCATCAACCAATTCTTTATCTGGAATTTATCACAGAAAAGCAGATTCTGACTCGTGAGAATTTCCAGAATCTTTCACTTTTGGATCTCTCGTTTTTTAACCTGTGATGTGAGTAAATCTACCCAATGGATCCTCCCCAACCGTAAACTTATAATTAAGATTGTTTTGAGCTGTAACTGCCAGTGCCCACTTTTCAAAGGTCTGCTGTTTCACCACTGAGGTAAGAGGCTGTGTGCAGTTTACTCTTAAACATGTATACATACAAATGTGTGTATGCACCCAAATGAAGCTGAGCAACAAAGACTGTTGTCTGACTTGGCCTGTCATCTGCGCACAGGTAGCACTGTGGCAGATGGGACTCAGAATAAGCTGTGTATTGCATAGGGGGGTGCAGTTTGAGTAATTTGCTTTCCCTTAATTATGCACAATTATGCCAAAATTATGGAAAATTCTGTGTCATTGTGTGAAATGAAGATCTATCATTTTATGCTACATGTAAGCGCAAATCTTTAATCCAACCCTCTTTGGCTCCAAATAATTAAAGAAAGTTCACCTCACATCTGGACACACCTGCTCTCACCCATCATGGCCAGTGGCTGTTCCTAGTATGCAATGGCATCTTTCTACAAAGGAGAGAGTTGTCAGGGATAGTTTTGATAGGCAAATAAGCATTGTAAACGACAAGAAAATCTTTCTCCAGAGAAGAATGATTAGTTGGAGATAAGTACATGTCCTGGGAAGAGATAAACTGTGAAAAGAAGAGGTATGAACTTAAGGGAAGAGACTGAGGACAGGGGCCCATTCGGATTACTTTGACGATCGTATAAACAGCCTTTGAAAAGAGTTAGCGATGCTTTACACTATAACCCACAATTGCTCTTTTAACATATATTGGTGTCTTGATTGGGTATCTAAAATTTTAAGTTACTGTTCTGTTATGTCAATTTGGATAGCATAATAATCACCCGTTTCCAGGTGCATGAGTGGATGTGCAAAGTACTCAAAAAGAGAGGAGGAGGCTCTGATGGTTTGTGGGAAGTTTTCCATGCTTTGGCTGCAATGCATGAAAACGAGCGATCTCCTGCTCTGTTTTTGTCAATGCGAGGTGTGTGTGCTGGTTAAAATATATGCAACTTATTACAAAAACGGTTTGATACCGGAGGGTCAAAGGGAACAGTTTTAAGATCGCCCAGGGTTAGATCCCCAGTTGAAGTATTATAAACACTAAGAACCCTGAGGTCTGAAAATACTAGAAAGAAGAATGAAAAGGTGGTGTGTGAATGAGAAAACAAAAAGCCCAATTCACCTAGTGAGAGGGCAATCCCTTTAAGGACGTAATCCCTCACTCACCCTGGGTGACATGCTTCATCATATGGGATTCTCCTCCCAGAGAAAAATCCTAGTTTCTCTGGGGGCTGCAACCCCCTCTATGAGAGGGAGGAGCTCAGGGATGTTTTGGTTTTGCACTAAAGGATAGACTAAATCCACATATGAAGAGCTAGGTGTGAGTGAGGGGTGCAGTGCTAATGAAAAGATAGTGCAGTGAGAGTATATAAAACTAGTCACGGGACAGCAAGGAGGATTCTCTTGAAAACACTGTACCGAAGCTAGATTAAAAAAGTGAGCACCACTAGTCTAACGTAACCAATGGTACATTGCAAAAGACAACGGTCGACATGTTTCAGCCAAAACGCCTAAATAGGCTGGGCTTTCATCAGGACCATGATAGCTACTGCAAGGAAATAAGAATTGTGTGAAAACTACACAAGAAAAAGGATACCGTCAACACCCGTTGATTGCTTGAAGGGTGTGCGTCACCTTAACAATTCATACATCACCTAGACAAAAGAAAATCACTGTAAGAACAAGTTGGTTCCAAATGCTTAGTAATATGGATCTGAAAATGTAGTAACTAGAAGCATTGGCCACTCACCCGTGAAAACTGGGTGGGATATTAACCTCCACCTGGCAACCGCTCAGGAAGGAACACCGCTCTGAAAAAAGATGTAAGACTACTAAGGAATAGGGTACTTACATCACATGAGCGAATGTTGTGAAAATGTGGACTAAACATCTAAGAGCAAGGGAAACTGACAAAGTCACTGAGTGCACAAAGTGCTAATTTATAGAAGAACAAGTTCTTCAACACGTATTTGTAATGAGGAAACTCGCTATTATAATATCAAAAGGACAGAACAAGACAGCCAAATGTCATGTGAGACTCTGTGTAGTGAGTCTATGCTTGTTAAACAAAAAAGAAAAAGAGCTCAAAATACTTGGCCCTCGTATGCGTGGTAATCGCAGCGAGTGGCCAAACGTACCAATAAAGAATTATAAAACACCATCCTGGTAAAACAAACTTAACATACATTTAGTAGAGAACAGGCGGTGTACATACAACCACAAGAAGCAGAGAGCTTCTCAAGACGCCTACCTCTCCGTCGGGGAACCGGGCTGGAATGAGCCTGCAGCCGGAGGTCCCGCGGGACTGGACAGCGTCTAGTTAAAAGAGAGTGTGTCATCAGGGCTCGACCAATAGAAAGACCCGATTGAGAGGCACCAGGTCGGAGGAACCAATCAGAACTGCTCTACCGCCCGTGAGTTGGTTGTCACGGTGACGGCTATGCAGTCGGCGAAGTGATTTCGAATGTCAAAGAATGTATAGAGATGCACGCCAAAAATAAATAAATCAAGGTAGAAATGCGCTGGTTACCGATGTGTGACAACTGCAATATGGAGAGAGGGATAATTAATGTGTGCCTCTTGCTCCGTAAAAACTTCTCAAAAACGAAGAACAAATGCTAGCTCATCCTGTTGGGCTTAAGCATAAGTGTGTAGTGAATCCTAAACGGAGAAAAACTAGTTAAAGCCGCACTAGCTCCGTGAGGAAACGTCAAACTTAAAAAAATGAAAAATAAATAATGAATAATAAAGCGTGCTCTAATACCATGAATAGAGGATGTCTTGAAATAGCGAGATAACAAAAGACTGTAGAAGGAGGATGGAAGAAGTCCATTTTAACTTACAGTCTAACTAAGTGTTTGAAAGAACAAATGCTGAATGGCCCAACAAGGAGGCCACAGCAAAATGGAAGCAGCAACAGTTCATACAAAATACTCTAATGGTTCATCCTATTAACAAAATAAGAGAAAGTGTGGAACCACAAAGTAGACTTATTGTATTGAATTCATAGGGACAGCCATGGAATATCATCATTTAGTCCTCTAACATGCGTGTTAAGCTTGTACACCCACCTTTGCTCTCGTTTAAACAGAAAAGAAGAGCAATCTGTCAGATGGGGAGGTATGAAGGGTTTGTCAAGGACAGTCCAATGCAGATCATTGGGAGCATGGTTGACCGCTAGAAAGTGATTGGTAAGTTTAGTAGAAGAACGGCCACATCGTATGGTGCTTTTGTGTTCCAGAATGCGGGTTTTTATCCGACGGGTGGTCATTCCAACATATCGTAACCCGCAAGGACATGTTATGAGATAGATCAAATTTGAGCTGTTACAGTTACTGTGACTTCTAAGAGTCCACGGTCTGCCTGTGCCAATGTCGATCTCTTTGGTCACAGAAGTAAGGCTGCAAGCCGCACAGGAACCACATGGGTAATGGCCCACAACCGGTGGTAGACCCCACAGGGTGTGTTGAGTACCTGTTGGATTGGTGCGTGGGCGGGTGTGGACCAATTGATCCCTGATGTTACTGCTGCGTTTAAAAGCAAAAAGAGGTCTAGGCAACCTTACATCACCTATGTTCAGGATTTTCCAATTCGATAGAATGATTTTTTTAATTTGATTGGAGAATTGGCAAAAGGTGTGTACACAGGTTAGCCTATTGTCTGAAGAGATTGGGACCTTAGGTTCTAAAAGAGTCTCCCGATTATTGTTTGCAGCGCGTTTGGATGCTCTGCGGATCAAATGTTTGGGATAATGTCTGGCCAGTAGTTGTTTTGATAAATTGCTCGCATGTTCCTTATACTTGTCATCTGAGGAGCAATTCCTTTTAAGGCGCAAAAACTGGCCAAAAGGCAGATTATCCCGCAATGCCCGTGGGTGAAAACTGTCATATTTCAAAAGGGCATTCACCGCCATGGGTTTTCTGTACAGCTCCGTGCTCAAGCCACCATCAAAGGGGGTTATCAATATGTCCAGGAAGGGGAGCTGAGTCTTGGAGTGCTCACAGGTGAATTTCAAGAAGGTATCACAATTGTTGAGCCAATTTTTGAAAGCCAACAATGAGGATAATGGTCCGTGCCATAGTACGAACACGTCGTCTATGTACCTCTTCCATATCCTTATTTGGTCTTTATATGGATTGTTGGTACTGAACACATACTGTTCCTCAAAGACATGAACATACAGATTGGCCAGGCTGGGAGCAAAAATGCTCCCCATTGAAGTGCCTGACACCTGCAGGAACAGCTGTTCCTCAAATTGAAAAAAGTTCTCTTTCATGGCTAATTTAGCACATGACATAATGAATGAAACTGGCGTGATGGAGTCTGGTGGATTGGCCAACAGGAGAGTTTCGATAACATCCAAAGTCTCATCCTGGGGAATGCATGTATAAAGTGACTCAACATCAAATGAGACTAAGAATTCTGTCTCACAGTCAAAGGATAAGTCTTTGAGTAGGATCAAAATGTCCTTAGTGTCCTTAAGGTACGTGGGCATTTTGGCCACAAAAGGACGTAAAAAGTGGTCAGCAAATGCCGACAACGGTTCCAACAAGGACCCTAGTCCTGAGATAATAGGACGACCAGGAGGGGGACTCACATTCTTGTGCACCTTAGGCAGAATATAAAAATAAGGTACGATAGGCGAAGTGTTAACCAGATACTGGGCTTCATTAGAAGTGATCCACCCATTGGTGCTCGCTTCATTCACCAAGATCTGAATGGTCTGTAGTAATCGTTTAGTGGGATCTTGAATGAGAGGTTGGTAGAAGTTGGTATTCCCCAATTGTCTCAAGCATTCGGTGCGATAAGCGGTGGTGTCCATAATGACTGTGGCACCGCCTTTATCTGCCGGCTTGATCATGATCGTGTCATCAGAGGTAAGAGATCGTAAGGCTAGCCGCTCTGACTTGGTGAGATTTTGATACTGGCGGCTTTCAGGAACACAGGTAGTTGACACCTGTGAGATCACTGCCTTCTCAAACGTAAGCACCTGAGAAGGAACTTGACTGGGCAAGGGATTAAATGTTGATTTGTTGCGCAAGCCCGTGTTCAAGTCTTGGTCATCAGTAGAAATACTGAGATCTGTACGAAAAAAGAAATTCAAGCGGATCTTTCTAAAAAACAAGGCAAGTTCATGATTTATGGAGAACAAGTCACCTTTGAAGGATGGAACAAACCCTAATCCTTTGTTCAAGAGGGACATTTCTTCCTGTGTGAGAACTTTACTGGATAGATTGATGACTAAGTTGTGCTCGTGCTCGGGACCACCGGAGTCTCTCTCGAGCTCGATGCCGGGGTTGCTTGTTGTTGATCTGCCCAGTGGACCTGGTTCCGTCTTCTTCCCCTTGACCGGCCTCGGCCGAACCCTAAAAAAGGCTGGTTGGAATACATTTGTGGAGGCGGGGGATAAGGACAGGGTTGTCCAAAGGGAGGAAAGGGAGGATAATTGTATGGACCAGGAGGCCACCACTGAGGAGGATACATGGGATTTGGTGCACCTCGCTGGTTTCTCCTGTTACCTCTACCTCTCTTTTTGTTCCCTCGGAGTGAGAAATCTTCACCTGAGGCAGTGTCAGACCCACTTGACCAATCGTCACTCCCTGATGTGGAGTAGTCGGACCCATACCTTCGGCCCTGTCGATTGAGTTGAGGGGGCACATAGTCAGCACTGGTGTATGGATACACTCTCTCTAGGGAAAAACGGGCCAAATCTTTTCTAAACTTGTTGATCTTAGTCATCAATACCGAATCCTTAAATTCTTTATTGTGTTTGTTAGATTCCTCTTGTTGTTTCTTGAAAAGAGCGCCTGTAAGTGTCACTTTAATTTGTGATTCAAATGCCTGAATCTCCACCAAGACAGCATCGGCAACTCGTTTAGCAGTGCTGATGATGAGGATCAACCAGTCTCTGGTACACTTTCAAGCTATTAGGGACCAGTCATTGAGGAAAATTTTGTCATCCAGAAACAATCTAGGAGCATTTGTCACGATGAGTCCTGTGGGGGCGCAATTGGCTCTCAAATACTCAGTCATGATTGCTCCATGGATAAACACTCGTGAGTGTGATTTTTTAAGAGTCAGAACCTTGGTCCAATCAACCTCTGCACTGGTGGACGGACCTTGAAAAGTATCCATGATACTTGGTGTATCTAGAATGGCTTGAGCTATAGTGTCATCAAAAGTTAAACCAAGGCGTTCTGCCATGATGATGGAAATGACTATTTAGTGCAAACAAGGAAAAAATCAGTCTCAACCTAAAAATCAGAAAAATTGAGCCCACAAAAATATGTGTGCGCAACGACGCACCTGGGAGAAAATATCAACCTGCAGGAAAAATTTAATTCTGCAAAACAGTTTAGACACTAACCATGTGCCGAATGTAAGACCCACAGCCACAAGCTGTACATTAAACTTATTACAAAAACGGTTTGATACCGGAGGGTCAAAGGGAACAGTTTTAAGATCGCCCAGGGTTAGATCCCCAGTTGAAGTATTATAAACACTAAGAACCCTGAGGTCTGAAAATACTAGAAAGAAGAATGAAAAGGTGGTGTGTGAATGAGAAAACAAAAAGCCCAATTCACCTAGTGAGAGGGCAATCCCTTTAAGGACGTAATCCCTCACTCACCCTGGGTGACATGCTTCATCATATGGGATTCTCCTCCCAGAGAAAAATCCTAGTTTCTCTGGGGGCTGCAACCCCCTCTATGAGAGGGAGGAGCTCAGGGATGTTTTGGTTTTGCACTAAAGGATAGACTAAATCCACATATGAAGAGCTAGGTGTGAGTGAGGGGTGCAGTGCTAATGAAAAGATAGTGCAGTGAGAGTATATAAAACTAGTCACGGGACAGCAAGGAGGATTCTCTTGAAAACACTGTACCGAAGCTAGATTAAAAAAGTGAGCACCACTAGTCTAACGTAACCAATGGTACATTGCAAAAGACAACGGTTGACATGTTTCAGCCAAAACGCCTAAATAGGCTGGGCTTTCATCAGGACCATGATAGCTACTGCAAGGAAATAAGAATTGTGTGAAAACTACACAAGAAAAAGGATACCGTCAACACCCGTTGATTGCTTGAAGGGTGTGCGTCACCTTAACAATTCATACATCACCTAGACAAAAGAAAATCACTGTAAGAACAAGTTGGTTCCAAATGCTTAGTAATATGGATCTGAAAATGTAGTAACTAGAAGCATTGGCCACTCACCCGTGAAAACTGGGTGGGATATTAACCTCCACCTGGCAACCGCTCAGGAAGGAACACCGCTCTGAAAAAAAATGTAAGACTACTAAGGAATAGGGTACTTACATCACATGAGCGAATGTTGTGAAAATGTGGACTAAACATCTAAGAGCAAGGGAAACTGACAAAGTCACTGAGTGCACAAAGTGCTAATTTATAGAAGAACAAGTTCTTCAACACGTATTTGTAATGAGGAAACTCGCTATTATAATATCAAAAGGACAGAACAAGACAGCCAAATGTCATGTGAGACTCTGTGTAGTGAGTCTATGCTTGTTAAACAAAAAAGAAAAAGAGCTCAAAATACTTGGCCCTCGTATGCGTGGTAATCGCAGCGAGTGGCCAAACGTACCAATAAAGAATTATAAAACACCATCCTGGTAAAACAAACTTAATATACATTTAGTAGAGAACAGGCGGTGTACATACAACCACAAGAAGCAGAGAGCTTCTCAAGACGCCTACCTCTCCGTCGGGGAACCGGGCTGGAATGAGCCTGCAGCCGGAGGTCCCGCGGGACTGGACAGCGTCTAGTTAAAAGAGAGTGTGTCATCAGGGCTCGACCAATAGAAAGACCCGATTGAGAGGCACCAGGTCGGAGGAACCAATCAGAACTGCTCTACCGCCCGTGAGTTGGTTGTCACGGTGACGGCTATGCAGTCGGCGAAGTGATTTCGAATGTCAAAGAATGTATAGAGATGCACGCCAAAAATAAATAAATCAAGGTAGAAATGCGCTGGTTACCGATGTGTGACAACTGCAATATGGAGTGAGGGATAATTAATGTGTGCCTCTTGCTCCGTAAAAACTTCTCAAAAACGAAGAACAAATGCTAGCTCATCCTGTTGGGCTTAAGCATAAGTGTGTAGTGAATCCTAAACGGAGAAAAACTAGTTAAAGCCGCACTAGCTCCGTGAGGAAACGTCAAACTTAAAAAAATGAAAAATAAATAATGAATAATAAAGCGTGCTCTAATACCATGAATAGAGGATGTCTTGAAATAGCGAGATAACAAAAGACTGTAGAAGGAGGATGGAAGAAGTCCATTTTAACTTACAGTCTAACTAAGTGTTTGAAAGAACAAATGCTGAATGGCCCAACAAGGAGGCCACAGCAAAATGGAAGCAGCAACAGTTCATACAAAATACTCTAATGGTTCATCCTATTAACAAAATAAGAGAAAGTGTGGAACCACAAAGTAGACTTATTGTATTGAATTCATAGGGACAGCCATGGAATATCATCATTTAGTCCTCTAACATGCGTGTTAAGCTTGTACACCCACCTTTGCTCTCGTTTAAACAGAAAAGAAGAGCAATCTGTCAGATGGGGAGGTATGAAGGGTTTGTCAAGGACAGTCCAATGCAGATCATTGGGAGCATGGTTGACCGCTAGAAAGTGATTGGTAAGTTTAGTAGAAGAACGGCCACATCGTATGGTGCTTTTGTGTTCCAGAATGCGGGTTTTTATCCGGCGGGTGGTCATTCCAACATATCGTAACCCGCAAGGACATGTTATGAGATAGATCAAATTTGAGCTGTTACAGTTACTGTGACTTCTAAGAGTCCACGGTCTGCCTGCGCCAATGTCGATCTCTTTGGTCACAGAAGTAAGGCTGCAAGCCGCACAGGAACCACATGGGTAATGGCCCACAACCGGTGGTAGACCCCACAAGGTGTGTTGAGTACCTGTTGGATTGGTGCGTGGGCGGGTGTGGACCAATTGATCCCTGATGTTACTGCTGCGTTTAAAAGCAAAAAGAGGTCTAGGCAACCTTACATCACCTATGTTCAGGATTTTCCAATTCGATAGAATGATTTTTTTAATTTGATTGGAGAATTGGCAAAAGGTGTGTACACAGGTTAGCCTATTGTCTGAAGAGATTGGGACCTTAGGTTCTAAAAGAGTCTCCCGATTATTGTTTGCAGCGCGTTTGGATGCTCTGCGGATCAAATGTTTGGGATAATGTCTGTCCAGTAGTTGTTTTGATAAATTGCTCGCATGTTCCTTATACTTGTCATCTGAGGAGCAATTCCTTTTAAGGCGCAAAAACTGGCCAAAAGGCAGATTATCCCGCAATGCCCGTGGGTGAAAACTGTCATATTTCAAAAGGGCATTCACCGCCATGGGTTTTCTGTACAGCTCCGTGCTCAAGCCACCATCAAAGGGGGTTATCAATATGTCCAGAAAGGGGAGCTGAGTCTTGGAGTGCTCACAGGTGAATTTCAAGAAGGTATCACAATTGTTGAGCCAATTTTTGAAAGCCAACAATGAGGATAATGGTCCGTGCCATAGTACGAACAAGTCGTCTATGTACCTCTTCCATATCCTTATTTGGTCTTTATATGGATTGTTGGTACTGAACACATACTGTTCCTCAAAGACATGAACATACAGATTGGCCAGGCTGGGAGCAAAAATGCTCCCCATTGAAGTGCCTGACACCTGCAGGAACAGCTGTTCCTCAAATTGAAAAAAGTTCTCTTTCATGGCTAATTTAGCACATGACATAATGAATGAAACTGGCGTGATGGAGTCTGGTGGATTGGCCAACAGGAGAGTTTCGATAACATCCAAAGTCTCATCCTGGGGAATGCATGTATAAAGTGACTCAACATCAAATGAGACTAAGAATTCTGTCTCACAGTCAAAGGATAAGTCTTTGAGTAGGATCAAAATGTCCTTAGTGTCCTTAAGGTACGTGGGCATTTTGGCCACAAAAGGACGTAAAAAGTGGTCAGCAAATGCCGACAACGGTTCCAACAAGGACCCTAGTCCTGAGATAATAGGACGACCAGGAGGGGGACTCACATTCTTGTGCACCTTAGGCAGAATATAAAAATAAGGTACGATAGGCGAAGTGTTAACCAGATACTGGGCTTCATTAGAAGTGATCCACCCATTGGTGCTCGCTTCATTCACCAAGATCTGAATGGTCTGTAGTAATCGTTTAGTGGGATCTTGAATGAGAGGTTGGTAGAAGTTGGTATTCCCCAATTGTCTCAAGCATTCGGTGCGATAAGCGGTGGTGTCCATAATGACTGTGGCACCGCCTTTATCTGCCGGCTTGATCATGATCGTGTCATCAGAGGTAAGAGATCGTAAGGCTAGCCGCTCTGACTTGGTGAGATTTTGATACTGGCGGCTTTCAGGAACACAGGTAGTTGACACCTGTGAGATCACTGCCTTCTCAAACGTAAGCACCTGAGAAGGAACTTGACTGGGCAAGGGATTAAATGTTGATTTGTTGCGCAAGCCCGTGTTCAAGTCTTGGTCATCAGTAGAAATACTGAGATCTGTACGAAAAAAGAAATTCAAGCGGATCTTTCTAAAAAACAAGGCAAGTTCATGATTTATGGAGAACAAGTCACCTTTGAAGGAGGGAACAAACCCTAATCCTTTGTTCAAGAGGGACATTTCTTCCTGTGTGAGAACTTTACTGGATAGATTGATGACTAAGTTGTGCTCGTGCTCGGGACCACCGGAGTCTCTCTCGAGCTCGATGCCGGGGTTGCTTGTTGTTGATCTGCCCAGTGGACCTGGTTCCGTCTTCTTCCCCTTGACCGGCCTCGGCCGAACCCTAAAAAAGGCTGGTTGGAATACATTTGTGGAGGCGGGGGATAAGGACAGGGTTGTCCAAAGGGAGGAAAGGGAGGATAATTGTATGGACCAGGAGGCCACCACTGAGGAGGATACATGGGATTTGGTGCACCTCGCTGGTTTCTCCTGTTACCTCTACCTCTCTTTTTGTTCCCTCGGAGTGAGAAATCTTCACCTGAGGCAGTGTCAGACCCACTTGACCAATCGTCACTCCCTGATGTGGAGTAGTCGGACCCATACCTTCGGCCCTGTCGATTGAGTTGAGGGGGCACATAGTCAGCACTGGTGTATGGATACACTCTCTCTAGGGAAAAACGGGCCAAATCTTTTCTAAACTTGTTGATCTTAGTCATCAATACCGAATCCTTAAATTCTTTATTGTGTTTGTTAGATTCCTCTTGTTGTTTCTTGAAAAGAGCGCCTGTAAGTGTCACTTTAATTTGTGATTCAAATGCCTGAATCTCCACCAAGACAGCATCGGCAACTCGTTTAGCAGTGCTGATGATGAGGATCAACCAGTCTCTGGTACACTTCCAAGCTATTAGGGACCAGTCATTGAGGAAAATTTTGTCATCCAGAAACAATCTAGGAGCATTTGTCACGATGAGTCCTGCAGGGGCGCAATTGGCTCTCAAATACTCAGTCATGATTGCTCCATGGATAAACACTCGTGAGTGTGATTTTTTAAGAGTCAGAACCTTGGTCCAATCAACCTCTGCACTGGTGGACGGACCTTGAAAAGTATCCATGATACTTGGTGTATCTAGAATGACTTGAGCTATAGTGTCATCAAAAGTTAAACCAAGGCGTTCTGCCATGATGATGGAAATGACTATTTAGTGCAAACAAGGAAAAAATCAGTCTCAACCTAAAAATCAGAAAAATTGAGCCCACAAAAATATGTGTGCGCAACGACGCACCTGGGAGAAAATATCAACCTGCAGGAAAAATTTATTCTGCAAAACAGTTTAGACACTAACCATGTGCCGAATGTAAGACCCACAGCCACAAGCTGTACATTAAACTTATTACAAAAACGGTTTGATACCGGAGGGTCAAAGGGAACAGTTTTAAGATCGCCCAGGGTTAGATCCCCAGTTGAAGTATTATAAACACTAAGAACCCTGAGGTCTGAAAATACTAGAAAGAAGAATGAAAAGGTGGTGTGTGAATGAGAAAACAAAAAGCCCAATTCACCTAGTGAGAGGGCAATCCCTTTAAGGACGTAATCCCTCACTCACCCTGGGTGACATGCTTCATCATATGGGATTCTCCTCCCAGAGAAAAATCCTAGTTTCTCTGGGGGCTACAACCCCCTCTATGAGAGGGAGGAGCTCAGGGATGTTTTGGTTTTGCACTAAAGGATAGACTAAATCCACATATGAAGAGCTAGGTGTGAGTGAGGGGTGCAGTGCTAATGAAAAGATAGTGCAGTGAGAGTATATAAAACTAGTCACGGGACAGCAAGGAGGATTCTCTTGAAAACACTGTACCGAAGCTAGATTAAAAAAGTGAGCACCACTAGTCTAACGTAACCAATGGTACATTGCAAAAGACAACGGTCGACATGTTTCAGCCAAAACGCCTAAATAGGCTGGGCTTTCATCAGGACCATGATAGCTACTGCAAGGAAATAAGAATTGTGTGAAAACTACACAAGAAAAAGGATACCGTCAACACCCGTTGATTGCTTGAAGGGTGTGCGTCACCTTAACAATTCATACATCACCTAGACAAAAGAAAATCACTGTAAGAACAAGTTGGTTCCAAATGCTTAGTAATATGGATCTGAAAATGTAGTAACTAGAAGCATTGGCCACTCACCCGTGAAAACTGGGTGGGATATTAACCTCCACCTGGCAACCGCTCAGGAAGGAACACCGCTCTGAAAAAAGATGTAAGACTACTAAGGAATAGGGTACTTACATCACATGAGCGAATGTTGTGAAAATGTGGACTAAACATCTAAGAGCAAGGGAAACTGATAAAGTCACTGAGTGCACAAAGTGCTAATTTATAGAAGAACAAGTTCTTCAACACGTATTTGTAATGAGGAAACTCGCTATTATAATATCAAAAGGACAGAACAAGACAGCCAAATGTCATGTGAGACTCTGTGTAGTGAGTCTATGCTTGTTAAACAAAAAAGAAAAAGAGCTCAAAATACTTGGCCCTCGTATGCGTGGTAATCGCAGCGAGTGGCCAAACGTACCAATAAAGAATTATAAAACACCATCCTGGTAAAACAAACTTAATATACATTTAGTAGAGAACAGGCGGTGTACATACAACCACAAGAAGCAGAGAGCTTCTCAAGATGCCTACCTCTCCGTCGGGGAACCGGGCTGGAATGAGCCTGCAGCCGGAGGTCCCGCGGGACTGGACAGCGTCTAGTTAAAAGAGAGTGTGTCATCAGGGCTCGACCAATAGAAAGACCCGATTGAGAGGCACCAGGTCGGAGGAACCAATCAGAACTGCTCTACCGCCCGTGAGTTGGTTGTCACGGTGACGGCTATGCAGTCGGCGAAGTGATTTCGAATGTCAAAGAATGTATAGAGATGCACGCCAAAAATAAATAAATCAAGGTAGAAATGCGCTGGTTACCGATGTGTGACAACTGCAATATGGAGTGAGGGATAATTAATGTGTGCCTCTTGCTCCGTAAAAACTTCTCAAAAACGAAGAACAAATGCTAGCTCATCCTGTTGGGCTTAAGCATAAGTGTGTAGTGAATCCTAAACGGAGAAAAACTAGTTAAAGCCGCACTAGCTCCGTGAGGAAACGTCAAACTTAAAAAAATGAAAAATAAATAATGAATAATAAAGCGTGCTCTAATACCATGAATAGAGGATGTCTTGAAATAGCGAGATAACAAAAGACTGTAGAAGGAGGATGGAAGAAGTCCATTTTAACTTACAGTCTAACTAAGTGTTTGAAAGAACAAATGCTGATATTAACCTCCACCTGGCAACCGCTCAGGAAGGAACACCGCTCTGAAAAAAGATGTAAGACTACTAAGGAATAGGGTACTTACATCACATGAACGAATGTTGTGAAAATGTGGACTAAACATCTAAGAGCAAGGGAAACTGACAAAGTCACTGAGTGCACAAAGTGCTAATTTATAGAAGAACAAGTTCTTCAACACGTATTTGTAATGAGGAAACTCGCTATTATAATATCAAAAGGACAGAACAAGACACCCAAATGTCATGTGAGACTCTGTGTAGTGAGTCTATGCTTGTTAAACAAAAAAGAAAAAGAGCTCAAAATACTTGGCCCTCGTATGCGTGGTAATCGCAGCGAGTGGCCAAACGTACCAATAAAGAATTATAAAACACCATCCTGGTAAAACAAACTTAATATACATTTAGTAGAGAACAGGCGGTGTACATACAACCACAAGAAGCAGAGAGCTTCTCAAGACGCCTACCTCTCCGTCGGGGAACCGGGCTGGAATGAGCCTGCAGCCGGAGGTCCCGCGGGACTGGACAGCGTCTAGTTAAAAGAGAGTGTGTCATCAGGGCTCGACCAATAGAAAGACCCGATTGAGAGGCACCAGGTCGGAGGAACCAATCAGAACTGCTCTACCGCCCGTGAGTTGGTTGTCACGGTGACGGCTATGCAGTCGGCGAAGTGATTTCGAATGTCAAAGAATGTATAGAGATGCACGCCAAAAATAAATAAATCAAGGTAGAAATGCGCTGGTTACCGATGTGTGACAACTGCAATATGGAGTGAGGGATAATTAATGTGTGCCTCTTGCTCCGTAAAAACTTCTCAAAAACGAAGAACAAATGCTAGCTCATCCTGTTGGGCTTAAGCATAAGTGTGTAGTGAATCCTAAACGGAGAAAAACTAGTTAAAGCCGCACTAGCTCCGTGAGGAAACGTCAAACTTAAAAAAATGAAAAATAAATAATGAATAATAAAGCGTGCTCTAATACCATGAATAGAGGATGTCTTGAAATAGCGAGATAACAAAAGACTGTAGAAGGAGGATGGAAGAAGTCCATTTTAACTTACAGTCTAACTAAGTGTTTGAAAGAACAAATGCTGATATTAACCTCCACCTGGCAACCGCTCAGGAAGGAACACCGCTCTGAAAAAAGATGTAAGACTACTAAGGAATAGGGTACTTACATCACATGAGCGAATGTTGTGAAAATGTGGACTAAACATCTAAGAGCAAGGGAAACTGACAAAGTCACTGAGTGCACAAAGTGCTAATTTATAGAAGAACAAGTTCTTCAACACGTATTTGTAATGAGGAAACTCGCTATTATAATATCAAAAGGACAGAACAAGACACCCAAATGTCATGTGAGACTCTGTGTAGTGAGTCTATGCTTGTTAAACAAAAAAGAAAAAGAGCTCAAAATACTTGGCCCTCGTATGCGTGGTAATCGCAGTGAGTGGCCAAACGTACCAATAAAGAATTATAAAACACCATCCTGGTAAAACAAACTTAATATACATTTAGTAGAGAACAGGCGGTGTACATACAACCACAAGAAGCAGAGAGCTTCTCAAGACGCCTACCTCTCCGTCGGGGAACCGGGCTGGAATGAGCCTGCAGCCGGAGGTCCCGCGGGACTGGACAGCGTCTAGTTAAAAGAGAGTGTGTCATCAGGGCTCGACCAATAGAAAGACCCGATTGAGAGGCACCAGGTCGGAGGAACCAATCAGAACTGCTCTACCGCCCGTGAGTTGGTTGTCACGGTGACGGCTATGCAGTCGGCGAAGTGATTTCGAATGTCAAAGAATGTATAGAGATGCACGCCAAAAATAAATAAATCAAGGTAGAAATGCGCTGGTTACCGATGTGTGACAACTGCAATATGGAGTGAGGGATAATTAATGTGTGCCTCTTGCTCCGTAAAAACTTCTCAAAAACGAAGAACAAATGCTAGCTCATCCTGTTGGGCTTAAGCATAAGTGTGTAGTGAATCCTAAACGGAGAAAAACTAGTTAAAGCCGCACTAGCTCCGTGAGGAAACGTCAAACTTAAAAAAATGAAAAATAAATAATGAATAATAAAGCGTGCTCTAATACCATGAATAGAGGATGTCTTGAAATAGCGAGATAACAAAAGACTGTAGAAGGAGGATGGAAGAAGTCCATTTTAACTTACAGTCTAACTAAGTGTTTGAAAGAACAAATGCTGAATGGCCCAACAAGGAGGCCACAGCAAAATGGAAGCAGCAACAGTTCATACAAAATACTCTAATGGTTCATCCTATTAACAAAATAAGAGAAAGTGTGGAACCACAAAGTAGACTTATTGTATTGAATTCATAGGGACAGCCATGGAATATCATCATTTAGTCCTCTAACATGCGTGTTAAGCTTGTACACCCACCTTTGCTCTCGTTTAAACAGAAAAGAAGAGCAATCTGTCAGATGGGGAGGTATGAAGGGTTTGTCAAGGACAGTCCAATGCAGATCATTGGGAGCATGGTTGACCGCTAGAAAGTGATTGGTAAGTTTAGTAGAAGAACGGCCACATCGTATGGTGCTTTTGTGTTCCAGAATGCGGGTTTTTATCCGACGGGTGGTCATTCCAACATATCGTAACCCGCAAGGACATGTTATGAGATAGATCAAATTTGAGCTGTTACAGTTACTGTGACTTCTAAGAGTCCACGGTCTGCCTGTGCCAATGTCGATCTCTTTGGTCACAGAAGTAAGGCTGCAAGCCGCACAGGAACCACATGGGTAATGGCCCACAACCGGTGGTAGACCCCACAGGGTGTGTTGAGTACCTGTTGGATTGGTGCGTGGGCGGGTGTGGACCAATTGATCCCTGATGTTACTGCTGCGTTTAAAAGCAAAAAGAGGTCTAGGCAACCTTACATCACCTATGTTCAGGATTTTCCAATTCGATAGAATGATTTTTTTAATTTGATTGGAGAATTGGCAAAAGGTGTGTACACAGGTTAGCCTATTGTCTGAAGAGATTGGGACCTTAGGTTCTAAAAGAGTCTCCCGATTATTGTTTGCAGCGCGTTTGGATGCTCTGCGGATCAAATGTTTGGGATAATGTCTGGCCAGTAGTTGTTTTGATAAATTGCTCGCATGTTCCTTATACTTGTCATCTGAGGAGCAATTCCTTTTAAGGCGCAAAAACTGGCCAAAAGGCAGATTATCCCGCAATGCCCGTGGGTGAAAACTGTCATAGTCGCTGGCCTGAAGTCAAATTTGTCAAAACATCTAATTCTGCGAGTGTGATTAAGTTTCTTGAATCAGTGTTTGCTAGGGAAGGCGTACCTGATGAACTACTTAGTAATAATGATTGTCAATTTATGTCCACACAATTCGAGAATTCTTATGACCCATGGGTATCAAGCATGTCAAGATGTCCCTATACCACCCAAAAAGTAATGGTCTGGTTGAGCGATTTAACAGGGTCATAAAAGAGAATGTGCAGTTGTCTAAAGCCAATGGACGTAACTGTAAATAAAACTTGGAAAATTGTTGTGGGCAGCACGCACAACTGTCAACTTTTTTTTTAAATGGGGGTGTGTACGTTCCTCTAAGTTGTCGAGGAGATGGATAGTTGAGAGTGAGATTGTGTTGCAAAAAAAAAAATATGCTGTTGGTAAGAAACGGGTTGAGTCACAGAACAAAAATGATCAAACGCATTCTAAGCAGGGTTCCTGTTTCAGGCATCTCAAACAGAGTTCCAGGCATTTAAAGGTGGATGTGGGTAAAATGGTGAGAGTGAAGCGTTCCAGGATTTTACCCAAGGGAGAGTCTAAGTTCTCCGATCTTAAGAAAGTGGTGAGGGTCAATAAAAGGCTGTAAATTTGGATGATGGATAATGGTTGAACAAGGGAAAAATATCTGTCTCAAGATCGAGTCTGGGTGGTGAAATTAAGAACCAGGTTCGGATGAAAAGTTGGATGAAAACTAATGCCATGGGTCCTTCCCTGCCTTCTAGGTCTACCAGATTGCCTTCTAGGTTCCAGGATTATTTAACTTTACAGTACTAATTTGTTACCTGCGGTGACGTTATTTTCTATGTGTTTAATGTTGTATATGCTGTTCTTCATTGCATAATGTTGTCACATATTTTTAGTAATTTTTTTATATTATTTACTTTTCAATGTAAAGGGGAAAGATGTGTTAGGTTGCTCTGCACATTCTTCTGGTGTCAGGAGCTTTCCCCGTGTGCCAGGAGAATGCACAGATGGTGGTGGTGGGAGGATTCTGGAATGGGTGGTTGGGTAGTTGATTTTCGATCAGGAGGAGAAGAGGTACGTGAAGATGTGCATGTCCTGCAGACTTGAATAAACCTTTCTAGTTAAGATTGGCGTATGAACCTTTACAGAGATCCTGTTTCCGAAGACCAGTAGTGTCGACTTGTCGAAATTTAGCTTCAAGCAGTTGGTTCTCATCCACTCTACCATGGTCATGCACAAATAATGAAACTTTTCAATAGAAATACATGTTGTTGTAACTCTTTTTAACTTTACTAAAACTAATGAAGTTGTTTATATATGAAGGTGTTAAGATAACACCCATCTCTGTGCCAGTGATATAAAGATGCTGTGAAGGCAGACGTGGGTCCCGTGCAAGATCCAAGCAAGCCTGGCTGAAACCAGTCCCAGGATGGTTGTTTCTGGTCCAGGGAGGGCCTGGCCTGGCAATTCAGGCTGGAATGTTGCCATGGGGAGCAGGGTCAAGATTGATTTGCAAATGGATGGATCTGAACTGGAATGACGTGGTGTTCAAAAAATTATGGATTTAACCCAGATCTATGAGTGGGGTTTAATGTTTAATTAGTTCAGCATTACGTCCATCATCTGTTCTTTTTTAAAGTATCATAGAGATGGCATTTTTGTTTTGTTTGTGCTTGCAGGTGTACAAACAAATACATTTTTATTCAAAATTATAGCCTTCCTTATTCACAAAAATAGTGGAATTCTATGAATGCAAATTCCAATAACAATCACAAAAAAATCTATCGGTAATTATCATTTCTCAATGTTGTACTTTCATGGTTGGGAAGTAAACATGGATGATCGTAGGGAAGGGGTTTAGAAAAAGTGAGAAACACCCTCAAATACATAAATACTAGGATGTACAATGGATATACACATTTACAATTATTAATCAGCCGTGACACAATCCAAACCACCCATTATTTTCAGGGTCTGGAGGAAGAGATTTCTTCAGAGGAATAACATTTCTATGAGGAGAAAAGAAGTAATCCTCAATAAAGAAAAGCTACATAGTTAAGTGAGTTAAGGTTATTCTTAGGCAGCTTCGTATATGTAGGAGTAAACTGTATTTTTGTCATAATCGTGCTCAAATCTCAGACGATATTCTCCAAGGTGCGTATTTATCACTACTAAAAAAATGGCAGGGAATCAGTTCTTTAGGGAATAATCCCCCAAGCATACAACTAGGATATAATGCTTCAACAAATTCAGCAAGGTGCAATCAAAGAATGAAGCAAGAATTGTGTTTAAAATATTAATAATTATATCGAGTAATGTAGGGATGTTACATCATTAGTACAAATAGTAGTTCTTTTAATAAATGTGTAAATATACTTTTCTGCTTGTGTGTTTGACAGATAACTAGACTCCTATTTAATTTTTGTAATATTTGTGATTCAGCTTATCATAATTTTTTAATATTTTCGGTTTGTAAAGCACATATAAAAATGCATCAATGCAAGCGGTGTGATCTCCGTCCTAATTATTTGCTTTACTGACAAAACCTTTCTACTAATTGATGTTTTTAGAAGCCTAATCTCATCAGAAAATGCATACTCTTTGCTTCTGTCCTGACAGAGGCATTGCTTACCAAACCCAACTGACTGACTGCAGGCTCCAGGGTTCAAAGAAAGATTTTAGAAAATGGCTCTACGTCAAACGGAAAACTCCACATGGACACCATACAACCCAAAGCAAAAGAGTTACCTACGTGAAAGAAAACCAGTGAAAGTCAAAAGGTAAAAGGGCCAAACATACGTAATTTGACTAGACACTTGTTGCCAAACTACAACTAGGGTTCTGAAATTCAAGAACCTACCTCCCACCACGCCATTCCTTTTTCTAAATGCACCAGTTAAAAATGCACGAGACATGCAAAAACATAAGTATCAATCGTTATATTATTTGATAAATCAATGCATTTCTACTTATGTAGATTATGCTGGAATTAAAACATTGAGTTAATATTTTTATTGAAAAAATAGTAGTAGTCACATTTGACCATTCCATTGTCATGTGCATACTTACACATGCTGCACTGGGCAAATTAATGCCACTGCTTAGCAACCCCAAATTTGTATTTTTGCTCACATTTATTTTAAGTTTAGTTTGCATTTTGAGACTTCAGAACCCCCTGAAAAAAATGTGAACGGCAGCAAAGGTTTGACTTCAACTCGAATGTTCACTAAAGTTCATATTTTAGCATGTTGAAAATGTGAACTTCAAATGGCTGTTAATTTTTGCATGCAACGCTCACTATGAATTTACTCTTGTAATACAAGTTGAAGCAAAATATTTGAACTCGGCTGAGAGAAATTTAAAGGCAAAAAACTCAAAATATTTCAGAGCTCTAGTTTGGTTTTGCAGTACTTTGAAATATTTTGTTCTAAATATGTTAAATCAGATTTTTGGGGAGCACTTTATAAATAAGGAAATTATTTTTTGTTTGATAAATAATAAATGGTATCCTTATGATTTGTTGCTGGCATGTTTTCTATGTGTTCTTGTGCGTTAATTTTGAAACCTATCAAGTGCCTAAGTCACTTTTGTAAAACGCGTTGATCAGAAATACAATGGAAATCAAATCAACCTCTTGATGACTCAAGGTCTTCAAGCCAACATCTTGCATGGTAAACTTTAAGTTGGCAAGACTCTCTGCATGATTTAGTAGAGATGCAATTTCTTGTAATTGATTTGTTTTCACTTACTTTCCTAAACTCCTGATCTTTGCACGTTTATTTATTTACCTGCTGGCACTGTATATTTGTAGATTGATACAGGATGTCCTCAGGCTGAAGCCACACTTGCTCGAAAGGAAATTTGAAGCCGGTAAAGCTTTGCAAATGATTCTTCCAAAACTGGTGCTACAGCAAGGTTGTTCTAGTCAGCCATCTAGGCTGCCAGCACCAGAGGCAATCAAAGGGGAGCCAGATTACTCATAAAACAGTGATCATATATGGCGCAAGTGTTAGGAAAAGAGGAGTGGCATCTCGCCATTTTGCCAAAATACCTGTAGCAACCCTGCATCCGTCCAAGACATTTTAGCAGATTCTCTGCTTCTAAGGGTGTCCAAATGTTTTCATCTTTGTTCAATCAACCTATGGCTTATAGTTTGCTGGTATTAATATATATGTAAACATTTCAAGACCAATATTAATTAGTTGCAAAATTTCTGCTTGTCCATGTACTTTAACATGTATCAGGAATTATCCCTGGCAGAGGTCAATACTTTTTGCACTTCATAAAAAGGGGCATTCTTATGATCTGGTAAACCTAAGGCTCATCACATTATTGGATAAGGAGGCAAAATTATTTGCTATATTTCTCCTGAGACAATTAGACCAGTGAACTCAGAGCTTCAAATTGACCCTTTTTAACCAAACAGGGTTTCAATTTAACACATGCAACCTTGATAATATTCGTGCCTTCTCAGTTTTAATTTCTCTTGATCATCAACTTTGGCTTGCTTTCTGGACGTTATGTCGGCTGTCGACAGAGCAGGCTGAGCTCTTCTCTCATCCATGTTGCCCTCATGGAAAATTTCAGTTAACTTATTGCACACACTCAAGAGTCTCTCCAAAATGTCCTACAGCAGGCAGCATCAAGTAGTGGTACCTCCACCCTCTTTTATTTATTCTCTGAATATCTGATTCAAATAACTAGATAGTGACATCATTTCTCATTGCACAAAGTTGTTCAATCAATGCATTATATTGCTGGAATATGTAAATGATATAGTGCTACTGAGCAGAACAGAAATAGAACTGCAAAGACTTATGATAGCAGTGGGTAACATGGGACAAATTTAAAATAAACAAAAACAGTTATTTGACAGGAGAATATGTAGGTGTGTCTTATTACAGCTAAATTGCAAAGGACTCGAGACCATGCCCAATTACAAATGTTTAGGTGTGTGGTTTGAGGACAGGAGAGGATGTCATCAGCATTTAGCTACACTTAAAAGCAAAAGCAACTCACTATGTTACTCCTTCTGCCTAATAGCTAAAACAATAGGCACATCCTTCTTCACAGCTAATTGGACTGCCACAAAGGCAAAGTTATGCCCATCCCTAATATATAGAATTGAAATCTTTGTTGAGAAAATACCATAGTTTTTTACCTCTCACAGTTTAATACATAGAGGGCTTTAACCTGCCAAGATCTGTATCACAGATTCAGACAAAGTTAGATTTTGGGATTAAGAAGGAGTGCCAGGCGCGAAAAGCTGCTTTTATAATAATGTGTCATAATTGAAAAATGTCATAAGGTTAATTAAAATGCTATTTGTGGAAGGCTCTCTTTTGTGGAAAGGGCCATAGTATCTGGGAAAAACATGCTAAGGGCATGATTCAGACTTTTGATGAAGCTGTCGTCTGCTGGTGCAAACGGCCGCTGCCCACTCCACTGACGATCGCCATTGCCCGCCCACCAGATTACAAGTTTTAAGTAGTCTGGCACCTGGGCAGTGTGGCAGTCCAGCTGTGGTGCCTTTAAAAAAGGCAGCTCAAAGGGGGCCACGCAACAAGGTTCCTGCATGGCATGGACTCAAAAGTCCATGCCATGTAGGAACTGTTGAATGCCCCCCGTGTGCATCCACAAGCGTAGGAGGCACATGGGGCCCTGTAAGACCCCCTTTGTTTCCTCTCCTCCAGAGTTTACATGGAGTAAGAACCTCCATGTAAACCCTGGAGGAGAGGAAACTCGTAATATTGCCAAGAAGCATATTGAGCCTCCTGACTGACGGTGTCGGTCATCCCAGGGCATTCCAACAGTCTCAACTCATAATGAGGCGGTCGGACCGCCAGTGCGGCAGTGGCTGGACCGCCACCGCCGCACCCCTGTAACACTGGCTGTCCTCGGACTGACAGACTCCTAACTATGACCTCAATGTCCACCCTCACTATATTTTCTCAGTCAGAGCTCAGGAATGGGAGATCAACTCTCATCATATTAAAGATTAAACTAAAGCAGCATCTCAAAGTAAGGAGGATCACAGGCCCTTTAGTAAAAGACATGTATGTGTAGTAAATTTCACTTGCAAACCGCAACATACCCAACCATACCTCATTCATTCCATTCCAAAATAAAGTATAAATGAAACAACTACTGTATTGGGTGTGCTTCAATCTTGGACCTTGGACCAGAATAGAAGTCCTCAATTAATCTAGTGCAATGCATGTTTTGTGACTACAAGACAGATTTTCTCTACCACATTTTGTGCATGAACCCAGGCATTGTTGATCAAACGAAGGAAATGTCTTGGCCCATCTTTTATTGAGTTAATATTTGGAGTCACCATCAGGCCACTAATTTCTGCTTATAATTGTAGCAATCACAAGGAGCTTTTAGGATGGTTAAGGTTATGGAGGCAGGAGCACGAAGATTAACTCAAATGGATAACATTTAGGGGCATATTTACTAAAAGTGACGTTCTGGTGGCGATTTCCCAATCTCCTTATTTACAAAGCGGTGTTATGCCACTTAACATGGCTTAATGCCACCTTGTAAATAAGGCCCTTTTAATGCTTCACTTAGTGTGAAAGGGGCTTGCAATGGGTGTTGCAGTGGGCGTTCGGCTGGAACACCCATTGCTTTTTGACGCTGCCCCATATTCACAAGGATGGGGCACTGCCAAAAACTAAGACCAGGTAAAACCTGGTCTTCGGATAGTGATCCGAGGAGAAATTATTAATTTCTCCTCGTATTTTGCTCTTTCTGTGTGTGCTGCAGAGAAAAAGCAAATCGCCTTTAAAGATTGTTTATGTGCAGGAAGGTGCCCATTCCTGCAGATAAACAATCACCCGACTTGTGCTAGGGGAAACACTGGGGCGTTCTGTATTTTTGTCTATATGGCGCATCCCTGCATTTAAAAAATGTTGGAGCACGGCATTTCCAATTTTGGAGTAACACCACACTCGGACATTTTATTGTAAATATATCCCCTAAATGTGTTTCTATGAATGTAACTTAATCTATTGCACCTGTGACTGACACAACTTAGTACTTTCTGTAATGCAGAACCAGGGAGGTAATAGCAATTATCCTTTTTCGGACTCTGATTATGATGTTTTAGAGAAATCACATTTTTAATTGTAATGATTATGATGGTTTTAACAAACTACACAATAAAGTATGCTACATATTTTAGAGATAGTATAAATTCAAACCAAATATAAAAATGTAAAAAAAATATTAAAATAATGTGGCATAATTAGGGGATGAGGTAGGTTAGATAATTTAAAAATTACCTTTGATAATTTGTTGAATGAAGCTAGAGATGGTGTAACCTAAATTGGACAGTAATGAAAAATCGTTTTTGTAACTTTAAAGTGTGATGAAAATAAAGATTTTAATAGGATCAAATAAATCAAGACACTTTGATGTGCAAATGATAAATATTTACTGAAACCTGATTTCTACACATGATTGTTTGTGCACTATCTAGTATTATTGGCAAAACTGAACCTCTGCGAATTTAGTTGCCATTTTAATGTAAAATGTGCTGTCTGTAAAGGAGAATGGGACGCTGCATGATGCTTTAGTAAAATATTTTTTACAGTGTGCTAAAAATGCACCACCAGACACATACTACGCCCTTACCACTGTCCTGTTGAATTGGCGTGGCTCATTTGCTAAACTTGTTGTTATGTGACGCTTGGATTTTTCACAGTCCTTATGACTTCATTGATGTAACATTGATGGCAGTACTCCCACTCTGAAAATTGTTCCAGCACCACTGCCCTGTCCACTGCAAACCAACGTGATGCAGCCCATCACATACCTAATCACCCACTGCTGAAATCACTCTATCCAAAGCTTAGCACCAACCATGCTCTGTTTCCCTTTGCCTGTCCCAGAACAGAGCAGGGCCAAACACGCTATTCAGGAGTTGTATGGTTTTACAACCTGAGACTACCTCTGAATATAGCATAATTTTTCTTTTCCATTATTTTACTGTTTTATTATATTATTCTTGTGCCAACCAATCCCAGGCCTTGGGTATTAGAATACTTTCAACTGTTGTATTATAAAACAACGTGACCCTAAACTTTGTAGAGCAAGACATCACTTGTAATAACCTGCAAAAGCATATTGAACCTTCGATTCACACACAGCTCCTCAGGGTTACCCCATTCCAGAGATGTCAGTTATTCCTTCAGATCTATCAATGAGTGAGCATTTTTTGTGTAAATTTGTTTGCTTTTGTCTCAGACCTCTCAACCTGTCCAACATTTGTATTTGTAGTTGAATTTGTAGGGCGCACAGCTACCCACAGGGGGTCTCCCGGCGCCGATAAAATTAGTGATTACCCGTGGCAGTTGTTAATGAGAGAAAAGCCAGGTCTTAAGGTCTTTACGGAATTTAAGTAGAGATGGTTCAAGTTTCAGTGAAGCCGGGAGAGAGTTCCACAGTCTAGGGGCAGCACAGGAAAAAGAGCAACCGCCCATTCTCGTCAGTTTGAAGCGGGGAATCACAAAATTGCCCTGAGCTGATGATCTGAGGGGGCGGGATGGAAGGTATGGTTGAACCAAGGCCTTAAGATAGCCTGGAGCCGACCCTAGCTTGATTTTATGTAGGAAACAAAGGGCCTTGAATTTGACACGGTTTGTTATGCGGAGCCAGTGAAGGTCTCTAACAATGGGAGAGATTGAAGATCTCCACGGGACCTTACAGAGGAGGCGCGCGGCTGAGTTCTGTACAAGCTGAAGTCTCCTCTGAAGCTCCTGTGTAGCAGCTAGGTAGAGCACGTTGCCGTAGTCCAGGCGAGAGGTGACTAAAGCCTGGACCACCTGGCATCTTGTCCATACCGGGAGCATCCACAAAATTTTGCGGAGCCACCCCAGGATGGAAAAACACGTGGCTGCTACCTTAGCCACCTGATGTCGCATGGAGAGCGATTCATCCATGACAAAGCCAAGATTGCGAACCTGGGACACTGGAAGGGGTAGTGGGCCCATTTCTGCCGGCCAATGTGCAGGGCCCCAGAGGTGCTTCTGCTTGCCCAGAATAAGCACCTCTGTCTTATCACCGTTCAGTTTCAAGAGGTTCACCTGCATCCACTCTGCCACTCGGCTAAGTCCAAGTTTAAGAGCAGATGGAGTATTAGCTGCAGCAGAAGAAAGGTAGAAGAGGATCTGAGTGTCATCGGCGTATGAGTAGAAGGAGAGACCAAGGTCTTCCATGATGGTAGCTAGGGGTCTCACGTAGATATTAAAGAGCATAGGGCTCAGTGAAGACCCCTGCGGAACACCATGCGCCGATGAGCGAATAGAAGAAGAAGAGCCGGAGGAGACAACCTGAAAGGTGCGATGATCTAGGAAAGAGGCCAGCCAAGCAAGAGCAGGGCCAATCACTCCGGCCGTTCTCAGGGCTCTCAGAAGAATAGAGTGTGAGACCGTATCGAATGCAGAAACATGACACTGCAGAAAAAGGATGCAAGCCTTAAAATGTCACATCACATGACAGTACCACAACTGCCATATATGTTATGCCTTTGACATGTTTTTCTAATGGCAGTATTAAAGTGAAAACACAACACAATAAAAATCCAACACTAACTTAGAAAAATAGAGTAAAAGTTAATAAATAATTTATGACAACAGTCCAATTAGTGGAATCAGAGAGACGCTATTTTTTTAAGATTTAGGTAAAATGGTGCTTAAAAGCACAAAGTGCCAAGTGTGATTGCAGGACTGGGAAAAATTCACAATTCAGGTCGAGCGTGATGGAGTGCAGGCCTACTGCGAAGACCAAGTAAGGCCAGCTGAGACCTGCACCCTAAGTCCTGGATGAGGAGTGTTGCACCCGCAGTGGAGGTCTAGAGGAACAACGCAAGGTCAGCATCAAGGAGGCGCCTGTGAGGGCTGCGATGTGGGATTGCATCGAGGATGTGCCACGCCACAGCAGATGTGATTAGCTGTGAGGGCTGCCATGTGGGCTTGCATCAAGGCTGTGTCGAGCTGCTTTGGTTTAGATGAGAAAATGCAAGGTGCTGTGTCGAGTTTGTATCTTGCTGTCTCAGTTCTGGTGAAGACCAGAGCATGGCAGGCAGGCCACCTTTATCCACACTTCAAGGGGTCCAGGAAAGAAGGGGCTCCAACTGGGGCTAGGACTCACAGCAGGCAGAGTCCTTGTAAGGTAAGACCTACATAGTTAATTTTAACACAATGCTGCAGTTGGCATGGAAATTACAATATTCAGTCCTGGGATTCAGAACTGGAATTTACTTTTTAATGCAATAAAGGAAATCTCTCTCTGGCTTTCAACACGTGGTTTAAACATGTATAGTGAATGCAGTCATTTTGAATTTCAGAAGTGTCAGTTTATTGGCAAATTGACAATTTTACATAAGTGGCAGAGAAACATACACAATTATAATAACTGTGTCACAATATGTAAATGTCCTGGCTGTAAAAAAGTGAATTCTTAATTGGGGTGGGTAGTATTCCACCACATGTAACAAAGTCACCAATCTATTAGATGCAGTAAAGGTTTCATTAATTTAAATAAGTGGAACCAGGGATATCATTTTTATCCTTTTTTAAAGACTGAACTGGAAAAAGCACCAAGAAAAATAAAGTGTTCAATGTAAGTCAATGCTTGCGATGTACTCGGTGTAAGATGAAATCCCGGGGTCAGAGAGGGGGGTGCAAAAGTCAAACAGGAAACTGTCTATGGGATTGTGTCAGTGGTCTCCGGTATTGTACTGATAGGACACTGTGACACAGAGATGCATGTGTAAAACAGCTGTCTCTTCGCCCACTTCTGGAGAGCTTCAACAATAATTTCTGTATCTCTGGGGCGAAGCAGAATGGCCTACCAGCTAGGCCTGGGTGAAAATTCCGTTCCGCTCGCGGAAATTGCCATAATTTGACATTTTTGCGTTCCGCGGAGAGCGCGAAAATGTCCAAATTTCCTCAATCCGCATCTTACCGGAATTTTTTTTCTTGCTCGCGCTGTAAAAAAAGACATTCTCGCATGCACGCGATCGCCTTACCTGAATCCCTGCGTTCGCCGACAAGTTTTCCCGATCCAGTCGCGTTCTCCACGAGATGTTGGATTGTTGGTAGCCATTTGCGCTGTCTCGCGCCAGTGCGCGCCCGCATTAATGTCATTTGTTGCACGATCACGTCATTCGTCGCGCGATCACGTCTTTCTTCTCGTGATCATGCACCACGAGAGTATGAGATGATTGAGATCTCGAACACGTCATTCTCCACCGCGAGCGAGAGTGTGAGGACGCGGGCACGTCATATCGAACGCGAGCGGGCGGGACAAGTGAAAACTAGATGGCCGCACCCGTGAGCAACCGCATGGGTAAGTTGGCGAGCCGCGATCACGCAGAAAATACCGCAAACGGGCGGGAAAAAAACTTCTGCGTCTTCGCGATATTTCCACGTGTTTGTGGAGATTTTTAACATTTCCGCGATAGTTTGAGAAAGTGAATTTCGCAAATTCCGCCCACCCCTACTACCAGTGAATGAGGGCCGTGGTCTCTAAGTCATCTGATCTTTTGATCAGAACTAGGCCTGCAGGGGGACATTTTGGTGTCTAATAAATACTCCAAACCAAGGACCTTAGTATTGTTTCAGAGGCATGACAAACAGCGAGGTCAGAAATCCCACATACAGTGCATATAAAATTGTGATATTCATATATCCTATTCATATATCCATATAATAGAGAATACATTATGGATGCAGAACCCAGATGGCAGTGGACGCACTTCTCAGCGCAGGTCCCATGCATTAAATCAGCAAGACCCATCAAATCGCCGATCAGATGAACTGTGTGTCATTGGTGGACAGCAGGAGCTGTGCCTTGTAATGTTAAGCGAGAACTGGGATATCAGCGGCTACAACAAACTATTTGTTAATTGTTAAACCTTAAATGGAGAACATGGTTTGTCTCTTGGAGCGCCATATCCCTTGGTGGTGTGTTTTCCCCCTTCTGAGGACCAGCATTGTGTGACTCTCTCTGGTCTTGGCACTCCTCCTAATCTTCATCCAAGCAATCCTCTCTTGCCTTGGCAGGTGGTGTTCATTTCTCAGGGAGTTCTTTACTATCCATATCACTAATATCCAGCACATCCAAAATGTCCCAAATTCTTCAGCGTCATCGTGCTCCTGAGACCTGTGCTCTGCAGTAATCAGCATCACAGCCAGATACCAAAAGACCATAATGTATGTCACCATTTTGGCCACAAAAGCAGGAGCCGTTTCCACACAGTTGGTTTCATGGTAGAAGTCAGCTGAGATATATACTTAGTGATTTTCACATTAGTATGGGCCATGTTTCTTCACTGCTGAAATAATCTGCCACGCTTATTGGTGACACAGGAGGCATACCAAGATTGGTCGGCATCTCTACGAGAGAGAGGAGGAGATACATGACCTGACCCTGTGTGCCCGCTGAATATCCAGTGGTGGAACAGATGACAATTCCAGAAGTTGTGGCAGAAAGTCACAGAGAAGAGTGATCATGTTTGTCCCTTCTGTTTTTTTCCGGCACTCGCATATTATCTCATCTGCTCCTGTCTTCCAAGTAGTGCAGTTTTCTTTTCAGCATCCATATCTCCAAGGGACACTCTAGGGTGGTGTTGACGCGCTCCTCCATGTACTTTAGTCGTGTATCTGTTGCATCCAGCTGATGATGAAAGGAGGCGATATCTGATTTGGGTGACTGGACTTTTGTAGCCATTTTAGAGACATGCGTCTTTAACTGAGCTCATTGAATTCATGATGTCAGAGAGCTCTTGGAGCAGTGAATCCATGGCCGATTGCGACATGGGCGGTGGGTCCTGTGCCATGGCATCTGATTTGTGTGTTACAGGTGTCTTAAAGTTTGAGACAGCCTCAAAAAACGGAGTTGATGTGTGGACTTTGACTTATACAATCTCCAGATATTGCAAGTGAAAACAGGAACCCCGTGAGTGTGGTCAAATAAGGCCACACACGGATTGCTCTGACAAGGAAATCGTGGGGTCCTTCTCTTTGATGGCTAGTTCTTTTCCATTAACCCAGTTGAGGGATATGAAAAATCTAAAACGGAGAGCCCTAGTTAGATGTGGTGCCACTTGAGCACCCAGCTGGTGGTCCAAGGCCAGTGCTGAAGGAATGCTGAAGCCACGGTCCCTCATTCACTTTAAGGACTTGTCATGCACAAGGTAATTCAATGAGGCCCCTCTTGGAGAAGAAGGCATGTCTAGGAAGAAGTAAAAATTAGCCTGGTAGCAGTCAATAGCAGAATCAAAATAGGTGATGCACTCCAAGGTGCAACTGCCACTGTCCATAGAGGAGGGAAATTCCTGTTGCCTTCACACGCGCTGGCTGCTTCAATCTCTCACGTTATAGCCCCCACTCCTCAGCCAGTGGACAGAGGGCTTGTTGTCTCCGGTTCTTGGCTGGCGGCTATTTGTTTAGAACAGTAGGCAAACTAGTTTCAGTCAGCGTTGGCGGAGGAAGAGGTTCACTTACACTAGAAAGTCATTGACAGCATCAGAATTGTATGGTGATTCCCAGTGCCCTCACCCACGATGACCACCATGCACATCCTTACAGCAGTCCTCTGTCTATGTCCAGCAGGGCGAGTTCCCAGCTGCTGTGGTGCTTTTCCTTCAATGAAGATTACCAGGGGGAGGGGGTGGGCTGCCATGCCATGGATGGATTAGGGCACAACCTCCCCACTTCATGCCTACTTGTGACAGTAGTTAATGAAATTAAGGTCCCCTGAAGGTAAAGCTGCACCACTCCTGATTCTCTGCCTCCGGGGCCCCGTTCTGACCTAGAGGGCAAGGGAGTAGTACTGGTGGGGCACCGGAAATGGTTGGATGCTGGCCTCCGTTCAGAGTGCATCAGGTGCATGGGGCAGTGGGAGCATCGCTGAGGCGGGGTGAAAATGGCATCGGGCTCTGCTATTACTCACCACCCTCTGCGTCTCTGCAATTGAGGCTCTTAAAAAGCCTCTACACTGCTGTGTAAGCAGTCCCTTGGAGATGTTTGGGCATTCCCTCAGAGGTCGAGGGTGGACACAGCTATGAGCAACAATACAAAAAATAAAGTGCAATGTTACTTTAATCCAACATTTTAATCTTTAACCATGCTAGAAACCACAACTTGAAATAGAACTACCCTTCCACTTTTATGAATGTGTTTGCACTGATTTGCAAGTGTGAATAGGTCAGTAAGATGTGCAGAGAGATGCTGTGTATCTTATGTATCTTCATGTTGGCTTTTCCCCAAGTATATTTTCCGAACCTTTTTTAAAAAAACTTTATCAGTTTGACAATTCACAGTAAACTTATGTTACATTAATGTGCAGTTGCATTTTCATCATTTCTGAATCGTTATTTCCTTAACACATATGTAGATCCTTGTGTCGCCCCTGTGAGTCTTATCAAGTACACTTTACATTAATCGTTCCCTCTCTTGCCACTTGTATGCCTTCTTGCCGTTAGTGTTGGTTCTGTCTATTTGGTATTGTTTCCACGTATAGTTCCTGTGCCCACATCGTAATATTTATATATCTTATTCTGGAATTAGTCCCTATTGACTAGGCGTGTGTCCTTTTCCTCCTGCTGTCAGAGATATTCCCATAAAGGCTGTCATACGTCCTTAGGGCGACATGTGGGTGGCTGTAGCTCAGCATATATTTCACTTGTAGTATCGCAATATGACATGCTCTTAAGCCAACCTTTCACTGTTGGTTTTTGTCTGGTACCCCGGCGTATGACTATTTCGCGCTTCGCTAGGTGCAATGCTACTGCTATAAATCAGTGATTACTTTTAGGCGTCATGTCTACATGCCCCATCAGTGCCAGTAGCGGGGAGGAAGGCAGTTGTAGTCCAGTCATCTGCTGTAGTGTACTAAATATAGTTTGCCAATAATTACTCATTATACTACATGTCTGAGTCATGTGTATTAAAGAGGCTGCTAAGAATTTGCACTTAGGGCAATGCGCAAATTTAACGCTGTTTATCCGGGTCATCTGCTGTGGCGTTACGTAAACCCGTCTAAGGGGCATATTATCAAGGGCCGGGGACAAATATCGCAAAGCACGCTTAGCGCTTGCATATTTATTGCCGGCTCTCTCTGGAATTTATCGCTTGGTTCGCGTGTTATCAACAACGCGCATCGCAGAGGCGATAAGAATTCCAGAGATAGTGTGGATATCGCCGTTTTCCATGGGGAAAACAGCGATATCCTAGATGATAGAGCCTGTGGTCTTAGCCACACAATCCACCCCCCATGTTAGGTATGCCTTAGTCAGGAATTTAACAGACGTTAAATTCCTGCATTAAGTCATACTTAACGTGATTTTAAATATCGCTAACCCTCGTTGTCAAGATGACGAAACTGGGTTAGCGATATTTTCCCAAGGGAGTCCTGTCAGGCACGCCTCCTTTGCATCTCATTAGCGATGCGATGGGAGGCATGATGACAAGGGGCGCTATTGTACGGAAACACACGCTAGCGTGTCCTTGTTGATAATGCGATAATATTATCGCCGCTTTTCGCCCCGAAAACGGGCTCTAAAGCGGCGATAATATTATCACCACTCCTTGTTGATATGCCCCTAAGTATCTTAAAATGAATAAGCTTGTGTCTATGATTACACGAGACAAGTTTAGTTTGCTTACAGTATCCTTCCCATTCCTTGTCAGTGAGCGGTTGTCCTAAGTCAGTCGACCAGGCGTCTCTGACTTTGGTGTTATGCTTTGGCATCAGGGCGAGACATACTTTGTACAAACGAGATGTAATGTGTTCTCCACTGCTATCTTTAATGACTAATGTGAGCGGCTCAAACTCATCAGGTTCTATAGGATAGGTTGGGATTACGTCCCTGAGTGGACGTTGTATGCGGGTCAGTACAAATTGTTCCATGAATATGGCAGACGAAAAGCGGGGGTCCTCTGTCCTGGAGAACACATGCCTTCCTGGAAACAAGTCGCCTATATTGTCTACCCCCAATTGAGCTAGCGTGTGCCTAGTGAGAGCTTCAAGCTTTGGAGGCAGCCATGCGTTGCCTGATATTGGTATCGCTGATGATTATAATGTCTCCCTGCCAGTCTTCCTGAGAAGTTTCTGCCATGCCCAACAAGCAGTAGAAATTGTTTGTATGTCATTTGGGTCATGTGGGATCCCAGTGGGTAAGAGTGCGTTCAATGGTATAGGGTGAGCTAGGTCTCTTTCAGGCTTCGCATAGGGTATTCGTGCATCTGGGTGATACCAATGTTGAGCATATCCACACTGCGCCACAAGGAAATATGACTGCATATCCGGCACTCCAAATCCTCCTCTATCGTAGGGGAGGGTGAGTGTGTCCCATCCCACGCTTGGTTGCTTACCCCTCCACACCAATTTTATTAAATGTGTGTGGATCTGTTTAAAAAAGGCATTGGTAAGCGGAATGGGTACGTTTGAAAATAGGTAAAGAAGCCGGGGTAGTACCACCATTTTAATGATGGCTATCCGCCCGGCCATTGACAATGGCAGCTTGAGCCAGCGCTCCACTTGTGTTTGCAATTGCTCTAACACTGGGCCAAAATTAAGACATATTACATGTTCTTTGTCCCTGTTCAGGTGAATTCCTAAATATTTAGTCTCAGCTTCACACCGGTGTAGTGGGAATTCTCTGCATGAGCGGTCCTGCACTTCTGTCAATGAAAAAACTACGGTTTTGCCCCAGTTGATGTGGAGGCCCGATAGGGCTCCAAATCGCTCTATTTCCCCTAGCAACGGTTGGAGGTTAACCTCTGGTGTGCAAACATACCGAACTATATCATATGCATTTAGGGTCACCAGTACATGCCCGTGCTTGAACTGGAGCCCTCTGTGTAAATGATCCTTCTGAAAATAACATATGAGCGGGTCCATCGTAATTAGGAATAGTAGTGGCAACAAGGGGCATCACTGCCTGGTGCCCCTAGTTATGGGATAAGGGTCTGTACCATTGAATCTAATATGGGTGGTTGGCGCTGTGTATAGTAGTTTAATCAAATCTGCAAAGCCCTTCCGGACAACCATCTTTGCCAGTACGGCATGAAAGAAGGGCCACTCCACAGAGTCAAATGCGTTCTCCGTGTCTAAAACTGCCGCCATCGCAGGGGTAGCCAGATTTATCCTATTCACCACAGAGAAAAAGGTCCTCAAATTTAAAGCTGTGGATCTGTGTCGTATAAATCCAGTTTGTGCTGGTGCAATAATTTGCTCCATAAGTACGGACAGCCTTGTCGCCAGCATCTTTGCTAAAATTTTATAATCAAAATTAAGCAGCGATAGCGGCCGATACGAGCCACATTTCTCGGGGTCTTCACCAGGTTTGGGTATTATTATCAGGACAGCCTCCCTGAACAAGGGGGGAAGTATTCATTCTTTCAAGGCTTCTGCATAAACCTCCAGTAAATATGGCGCCCACAGAGACTCTTATATGCTTTGTAAAAGGCATCAGAGAACCCATCGAGGCCCGGCGACTTAGATCCATCCATGGTCTCAATAGACTGTTCTATCTTGTCGGTGGAAAATGGTTCACTAAGAAATTGTCTGTGCGTATTGGGAAGCCAGACCATGGTTATCTCCCCTAAATATTCCCTAATCTCATCTGTACTAGTTGCTACTTTTGTAGTGTAGAGATCCATGTAGTATTGCAATAGTGTCTGCTCAATGGCGGAAGTTCCCACAGCCATCTTTCCATCTGGCTCTTGCAGATTAGTAATATAGTTCTGCTTATAATGTGGCCGGAGCAGCCGTGCAAGCGTGCAACCTGGTATCTCCCCCTCCCCCGTACCTACGGGCTTTCGCATTTTTCCCCAAGTAATGCGCTTCCCGGTCTGCTGTTTTAGTGTATTCTGTGAATAATTCTGTCCTGTGTTTCATATAAGATGCATTATCTCTGGCCGTTTTGTCATGTTCTCTCCATCTATTTTGGATAGTTCTTCCTCTAATCTTGCTAAGCTACGCCTCAGGTCTTTCAACACCCCTATGTGTATGAAAATGCATAACGCCCTAATACATGCTTTAAGGGCCTCCCAGTGCAACCCTTGTGTTGAGACCGACTCAGTATTGTGAGCAAAACAATCTATTATCGATGTGCGCAGTTCCTCTCGAAAAAACGTATTTCTCAATGCCCTGGTAGGGAATCGCCATTGCTTCTCAACCCCTCTCTCGGCTGGGTCCTGTATGGACAGGAGCACAGGGGAATGGTCCGATAGGGTGCGAGGCAAGTTTACTATTGTTTGAACCTATGGAAGCAACGGTCGCTATATTAGCCAGTAGTCTAGTCTCGTCCATATGTTGTACTGTTGTGCATAATGAGTGTATTCAGTGCTCTGAGGGTTGAAGTGTCGCCATGCGTCTTTCAATTCCCAACTACTACAAAGGTCTGTTAGTGCCGCATGGGACCAAGGCTTGTTCACGGGAGATTCGGCAGAGCTGTCTAATCTGGGCTCTAATAATATATTCAAGTCCCCTCCTGCTAGAATGTAATCAGTTTCCAAAGTGTCTAATTGGGACTGGAGCTGTTCATATAAGGCCGGGTCTTCTGTATTCAGTGAGTATATATTAGCCAGTAGAACTATGCACCCTGCCAGAACTCCTGTTACCAACAGAAAGCGTCCGCCTGGGTCTGTAACCGTTGCAGTGTGTACAAAGGGTAATCGTTTGTTAACTGGTATCGCTACCCCTCGAGCGTATGTACTATAGTTCGCAAAAAAACTCTGTTAGGACCCCAGGCAGATACAAACCTAGGCAGGGAGGAAGGAGATAGGTGTGTTTCTTGTAGATAAACTAAGTCTGCGTTGTGTTGACGTAAATATTGAAGTACAGATCAACATTTCCTTTGATTATTAAGGTCTCGTACGCTCCATGTCATTAGGGCGATTTTTGTACTGCGGTTTATTTCTACTTCATGTGCCATTTTGGTTAACCAAACATACTGTGTCTTCTCTGTAGCTGGGGACAACGCATATGCCTGTCAACTGAGCATGTGCAACTACATCTCTGAACATTTTAAACAAGTCTATACCCCTTGCCCATCCCCCAGCCCCACCCAGCGGCTGCCCCCTTGGTGTCTCCCCTATGTACCCTAGGATTAACTGTTGATTTGTATGACGCCAACATGGCCAACTTCCCAATTTCAACACCATTGTGGTCCCGCTGAGGTAGCAGCAACGCCACGTGGTTGCCCTGCGCACTAGTGCTATTCTAACACATTAACCCAACTACACTTTCTACTCTGTTATGTAAACTGTCTTCCCATTCTGCAAATCCATGCTACTTATCTGCAATGAAAACAACAATAACAATCATC
Source organism: Triturus cristatus (assembly GCF_964204655.1). Taxonomy (NCBI): domain Eukaryota; kingdom Metazoa; phylum Chordata; class Amphibia; order Caudata; family Salamandridae; genus Triturus; species Triturus cristatus. The sequence goes on along the minus strand of NC_140593.1, from coordinate 253,857,342 downwards.
ATATGCAGCTCCAATCCATCAAATAGATAAATCAACTAGCGGTGAACAGGTCCGCACTGGTGCCTGATTGGGCGCCCTGCGACGCTCCTTCCGGGGAGGTGCTGCCTTGTGGAACTCCTGTCACCCGTGTGTTGCTTGCAAAAGGCCAGAACATCTTCAGTGTTATCAAATACTTTTGTCTTTCCATTCACGTCTACTTTGAGTCTCGCAGGATATAGCATCCCAAAGCGAAGGCCAAGCTTCCTCACTGCAGCCTTCACCCCTGTAAACTTATGCCTAGCGTCTTGTGGCAACGCGGTGAAGTCCGGCTATATGGAGCTATTTGATCCCTGCCAGGGCAAAGTTTCAGCTTCTCTGGTGCGACGCAGCACCATGTCTCTGTCTTTAAAGTTTTAGAATCTTGTCATTATTGGTCGTGTTTGGCACCCAGGATTAGGCCTGGGCCCTAGTGTCCGGTGAGCTCGTTCTACTGTGAATGTATTTGTGAATCGTTCAGACCCAAACAAATCGGTCAGTAGGCATTCAACAAATTGATCTAGTCTCTTCGTATTGGTGGACTCAGGGATTCCCATGATACGCACGTTGTTGCGTTGACTCCTGGCTCCAAAGTCTTCGTTCTTTTAAGTTCAGAAAAGTTTTATTGAAATAAGAAATGCTGAGACATTACATAATAAGATATAAAACAAGAAAATAAAAATAAGCAAAAATAGGTAAATAACATTTTAAGTAATCACAATAACATATGCTGTGTTATGAGACATCAAAAATAGAGACTAAATAGAAGCAAAAACTGGCAATTGGCATGAAATAAAGTATTGAAAAGGAACGTGAAATACACAATATAATCAATAGCAAAGTTGAAGAGAAAAAGAAAAAAACGGGAAAGAAGTACAATGTTTAGAAGGAATAGGAAATCATGGAGGTTTAGAAACTTCTTGCTGTATCGGGGTTAAAGACAGAGACGCACAAGCACTTGAGTCAAAAAAGTCTGTAACTGGGCTCCATAGTTCTCTTCGCTTAACAGCTAAGGTTAAGGGATGGACAAAAGTAGTATCTAGTCTATGGTTATAGCAAACAGCGTACCACCAAGCCTTATAAGATAAATTGCTGAAATCCTTCCAGTTTTTGGTGATTTGCTGAAATGCCACAGCCAATAGCAAATCAATTATCCTAATGTTGTAAGTGCAATGCTCCCAGATGGGAGATAGGCTTCCTAAAAAAATATGAGATAGAGAAAAGGGGTGAATGGAGGAAAAAATCGTATTAATTTGAGACCAAACCCGCTTCCAAAAAGTAAGAACGTGATGACAATCAAAGAGCATGTGGAAAAGATCTGCACCTGGTAGAGAGCAGGACCAACACTTGTCAGAGGTATCTGGGAAGTGAGTGCTGAGAGTGAGTGGTGAGAACAATAAACGGTTATAAATAAAAAATAGTGTTTGAGTAGTATTTGCTGCCCTGGAGGATCTGCGAATTTTCAACCACAATTTGTCCCACAATACAGTGGGCCATGAGGTTTCAAAATCCTTTTCCCAATGTTCCTCTGTACTAGTTTTAATACGGGGATAGGACAAAGCGTGAAGAAAAGCATATATCTTTGAAGCTTTAGGTTGAGTAAGGAGTAAAGAATTCAGCGAGGGCGCATCGGACGACGTGGAGATCGATGAGGAAGATGTAGCAAGATGGGCCTCATAGGCGTGCTGTAATGCTTGTGACAACAATGAATATTTGGGTCGAAAAGCGAGAGGAAGATTGTAGGTAGTGGCAACTAAATCAAAAGGAATAATCTGAGCATGATGGAATAGTTGCCTCACCCAAATAAGACCACGCGTTCTCCAAGGCTTCCAAAAAATTGGCTTGTTATTGATTAAAATGGAGGTATTATGCCAAATAGGTTGGTCAAAAAAAGTTGAATCAGGTAAACAAGGAAAGATTTTGGAGGTATGTTTAAGAATAGGGGTTGAAATAGATTGAGGTCTACGAGAGAACATAAGGTATTCTGTGAATGAAAAAGGAGAAATGAAAGACTGTTCTAAGGTCAACCAAAGAGGAGATGACAATGAGACATCCTTGATCCAATGGGAAACTTGGTGTAACAAGAAGGATTTATGGTACAAGGAGAAATTTGGAAAATTCACCCCACCCTCCTTCTTAGAGCGCATTAATTTAGATAAAGACATACGAGATTTTTTATGACCCCATAAGAAGGAAGAGAGAATAGAGTTAATCTTCTTGAAATATTTTAAGGGAATAGCAAGAGGTATGTTAGATATTGTGAATAAAACAATGGGAGAGAGCATCATTTTTATTGTGTCCAATCGTCCCCACCATGACAAGTAAAGAGGATGCCATTTGCTAGTAAGAGTGGTTAATTTTTGTATACACTCTTCCATAGATTTAATGATCGTACCCGAAAGAGAGGACTGAAAATGAAGGCCTAGATACTTAATAAGGTTAGGGCTCCAAGTGAAACCTGAAGCCGAGAAGTCATCCTTGAAAGTAACTTTAGTGAGTGGTAGGATTTCGCATTTGTCTTTATTTAGTTTGTAGCCCGATACGTGGGCAAAAGAATGAACTTCGTCTAAGAATGCTGGAAGGGAGGTGACTGGGTGGGAAATAAATAATAAGACATCGTCCGCATAAGCTGCCATTTTGATGTTGGAATCATGAAAACTAAAACCATGTATATTGTCATTTTGACGAATTCGCAGAAGAAAGGGTTCCAAAGCCAGATTAAACAAAAAGGGTGAGAGTGGGCAACCCTGTCTAACTCCTCTACCTAATGTAAAATAAGAGGATAAGCCTCCATTAGCCGATATAGCAGCTCTAGGACAAGAATAAAGAAATGAAATCAAGGAAGAAATTTTTGGTCCAAAACCAAACCATTTCAGAGTTTGAAACAAATAAGGCCATTCAACTCGGTCAAAAGCTTTTTCCGCATCCAAAGCAATGGCTGCAAGGGAATGAGGGTGACGCGAAGTCTTAGAGAGAATGTCAAAAAATAATCTGGTGTTATCCGATAACAGTCTGCCTTTAACAAAGCCAGATTGTTCTTTTCCTAAAAGTTCGGGTAATAAAGACTCTAGGCGCAATGCCAATGCCTTAGAAAAAATTTTGTAGTCAACGTTTACTAGAGAAATAGGGCGGTAATTTTTACAATGCTGTGGATCTTTACCCGGTTTTGGGATAATACAAATAAGGGCATCGGAGAAGGAGGAAGAGGCAGAGCCAGTTTGAAGAAAATTAGAAAGAAGCAAGTGCAATTTGGGGATTAGTAAATTTGAAAAACGGGAGAAGAACTCGACAGTAAAGCCATCCGGGCCAGGAGCTTTATCATTTTTGAGAACGTGAAGAGCCTGAAGAAGATCTCTGTGAGTAAGATCAGATTCTAAGGAAGAAAGGTCTGGAGGGGTATCAAAAGGATTAGAAATGGTGGAGAGAAATTGGGAAATGGATTGTTCAGACGAAGTTGCTTCGGAGGAATATAATGTTTCATAAAAATGTAAGAATTCTTGTAGGATGTCTTCACTATTGTGTTTTAGCAAGCCATCCCGACCATAGACAGATTCAATATTAACTTTATTATGTCTGATCTTTAGATAATTAGCCAGCAACTTACCAGCCTTGTTCTGTCCGCCATAAAACTTGGCGCTGGATTTTAAGAGAAAGTTAGAGGCGTTGAATGTGGAATCTTTGTTAAATTGAAGTTTGGCAGAGATGAGGTCGTTTAGGTAATCTTTTGATTTAGAAGTATAATATAAGTGTTCTAAATGTTTGATCCTGGAAAGAATAGCATCAGTGTCTTGTTGGGCTTTTTTCCGCTTACGAGAGACATAGTTGATAATGAAGTCCCTGGCTGACGCTTTGAAAGCATCCCAAACTACAGGGAATGCAACTTCGCCTGTATAATTAAGCAAAAAATATTCATGAAAAAAGGACGTGAAGGAAGAAACAAATTGTGCATCAAGGAGGAGAGCATTATTAAACCGCCATTTTTTGAAGGAAGTGGACTTCTGCAATACATCCAATGTAATAGAGACTGGAGCATGATCCGAAATCAAAATGGAGCCAATATCAGAAGAAACAAGGGACTGAGTAAGGCGATGTGAAAGAAAAAAGTAATCTAGTCGAGACTGAGTGTGATGAGGGGAGGAGAAAAAAGAATATTCTCGTGAGGTGGGGTTGCAGAGTCTCCAGGCGTCAGCAAATTTGAATTGTGCAATGAGTTGAGTGAAACTTTTTTGTGATTTATGAGGGATGTAAGCGGTAGCTGAGTGCCTGTCCAAAAAGGGGTCAAAAACTTCGTTGCAATCACCTACTAGAATGAAATTATCAACATAATGTTGAGTGATTAGCGGAGCTAAGGAGGACCAAAAGGAGGCGTCTCCACAAGTGGGTGCGTACACATTTAAAATGGAAATAGGGACATTATCAAGAGTAAAATTAACTAACACCCATCTACCTGAAACATCAGCGATATGCGTTACTAACTGGATTGGAAGAGATTTTTTAAATAATATCAAAACGCCATTACGCTTGCCATCACCTGGAGAAAAATATACCTCACCCACCCAACCCCTTCTTAATTTAACAGATTCAGCTTCCGATAGATGTGATTCCTGCAGACAAGCTATATCTGCATTAAGTTTGGCCAAATGGGATAACACTCTCTGTCTTTTAATTGGCGAATGTAAACCTCTAACATTCCAAGACAATATTTTCAAAGGCATTGATCAATGGTAAAAGAACATATCAATATAGTAATATAAGGAAAGCGTAAAAAAGAACAAAAAATAAAAAAGATATTAAAAGCATATGTGTATGTTAATAGGAGACAGCAAAGATAGTGAAGAATATTTACATAATGAGTCACATAGTGAAAACCAGTTTCATGATGAGAGAAAAGAGAGGAGAAAAAAGCAAGGAGCAATAGTATAAGCAAGAGCAAGAGCGAAGAAAAATGAAAGGACTGGAACAAGAAGAAAAAAAGACCTAAAGAGCATAAAGAAGAAAAACAGATAAATAAGAGAACAATAAAACAAAAGAAGAAGAATAATAAACTTACATATTGTCGAGAACAAACAAAAGGGAAGGAGGGTGGAGGCCACATAGAACAATGACGAATCATAGGCTCCCAAGGGAAGGCAGGGAAGGAGGACAACCGCAACGAACTCCAGGGGCATGAAGGCAAATGGTGACATGAAGGAAGAAATCTATACGAAGGGGAAGAAAGAATTAATGTTAAATACGGAGAAGATATACATTTGACAAAGAAATAAGCAATTGGAAAAACTGTGTAAATATAACAATCATGAAAGGTCAATCAGGAACAAAGCGCAGAGGCAATAACATGAAACAGGTAAATACAATCAAATCTTAAGAAAAGTGTACAGTCATTAATACAAAATATGTACATGCAACCAAAATTTTAAGAACTAGATGATGCAGCAGTGTCCATACTGGTGGCGTTATGAGAATACAGGAAGCTCTTCAATTTCAGCGGATCCTCATAAGTAGTGGTCTTATTATTGAAAGTCACCTTAAAGAGGCAAGGATGAAAAAGTCCAAATCTCGCACCCATGGATCGGAGCTGTGGTCTAAGTGAAAGGAAGTCCTTACGTCGGTCAGCAGTAGACTTTGCATAATCCTGTGAGAAGAAAAGCCGATTACCAGACCAAGTAAGTTGAGGAAGTGCCCTGGCAGCAGACAGAACAGTGAGCAAATCGGTATATTCCAAAAAATAGAGTATAACACCTCGCGGTCTTTTAGCATGAGTGGACGAGAAGCCAGTTGGAGGCGGACCTAACCGATGAGCCCTCTGTATGTTCAAATTGGTGGTTTCCGGCAGCTGGAGAATCTTTGGTAAAAAGGATTTGAAAAATGCTAAGGCATCAGATCCCTCTGAATTTTCCGCCAGGCCATAAATACGGAGGTTATTTCTTCTACTTCTGTTCTCCAAATTCTCAATTTGTTTATGGAGTGCAAACACTTGAACACACAATGGATCAACCTTAGCGACAGAGGAAGCAAGAGTGTCAACATGGTGTTCTAAGAGGGTTACACGACCATCAATATTCGACCACTTATCAGAAAGCAGCTGAAGAGTAGATTTGGTTTCCTCCAAAGTAGACTTAGTTTCTTCAATGAAAGGGCGTAAAGCCCTAATTTCATCCAAAAGTATATCCATCGTAACCGATGAGGCTTGTTTGGGAGGAGAAGGAGGGTCTTTTTTTAGCCTTTTGGTGGAGGCTTTAGTGACGCCACCAGTGTGTGTAAGAGAGACTGAAGAAGAACTTTTAGCTGATGGGTCAGAAGAGTCATCCATCTCTAGACACCTATATCTAGACCCCGTTTGCAGAAGAAATTTACGAGGAGTTGGAGAAGGCTTGCGAAGCTCCTTGTACAATCTGCCCATAGGTGATACAATAAAAGCAGAAGCAATATTCACAGAATAAGAAGATAAGAGAAAATTAAAATGAACAGCAATGAAAAGTCAGCACTGTATTAAAACAATTGAAAGAGCCATGACGAAGAAACCTGTGAGTAAAGCAATATTCATCATAGAACGCAGTAAAAATCTTACAACACTGCAAAGCGACGAAGAATAGGTTTCAGTAGGAGGAACCACAAAATGGCGGCAACAGGTGCATGTATATATGAAGTAAATAAAAATATGTCACTTTAAAGACATAGAACGCGGTCCATGTCTGGTGGATTGTAAAAAAGAGTGTCCGCAAGATAATGTTCACACATACTTCAGCATTGCTGTGAGGAAGAGTGAGGAGCCAGAGTTGAGAGGAAATCCAAGTTGCAAAAAGACACGCTCCAAAAAGAACTAAAACTCCATTTAAAGATGAAAAAAGCACATTGAGACGTGCATTAGGTTATCAAAACGAAGAATAGTCATATCAATCCGCCGTTACCTTCATTAAGCAGGAAGCGCCGTCCGCGATAGTACAGGAGGCTCCGTCAACAAGGAATCAAGATGGCGGACGCGTTACATGAAGTCGGCGCCTCAGATATTCGCCGAAGAAAATGAAGAGCCACAGGCGTACACGGGACGTTAAAGTCGCCTCAGCAGTGCCTCGACCATTCCGAAGTCGAAATTCAAGACTTCTGGGTGTAGAAGACACGTCGGGAGTCTCGCTGCGGTCTCTCCTCACCGCGCTGCCCGGGAGAGCTACATAAGAGCCGCCATCGTCCGCGGGCGCTAGCCACGCGCCCCCCTTCGTTCTTAGCAGTGACAGTCTTCAATATGGGTTCGAGCCGTTCCACACGTTTAGTAGTTTGGGCCGCTCCATCTTCCAGATCTGATACATGCCCTTCTGCTGTGTCCAGTCAGGTTTCGTGGCAATCAATCCGCTCACCGAGCCCGCGAGCCGTCTGTCTAGTGCGTCAAACCTGGTATCTAGCGCCTTAAACCCTGAACGCAATTCTAACAAGAGTGCCGCAGTATTTGGGGGAGCAGCTCCTCCCGTCACACCACCAGACATTTCACCTGCCATGTCTTGAGTTTGCCGGCCCTCCGGCGCTTTCAATGCTTCAAATTGTAGTAAGCACTGCTTAGGGTCTTTCGCCCCATTTTCCTGGGGTAGTAATCTTCACTTCCATACAAACAACAGCACACTGGCTCCACGGGTGCTGCTCCTGCTCTTTTGCACCCTCAAACAATTATTGCAATATTTAATAGATCTTCAGTTGAGGTGGAGATAATGTTTATTTCTAAGGTGTCATGGGTGATTGTAGAAATAAAAATAGGCTTTGAGGGATGTAGCACCTTTTAAGTTCTGTCCAGACTCACCAGCTATATGACTTTCTCACTGGTGGATATGCAGCCTGTGCCACTCTCTCCTCCTTACTGGAGCCCCTTGGTATTTGAATAACTAAGAGACGCCAAACTTTGTTATTTTAATAATCAGGGCAGGAATCCGTCACTATGAGTCCACGGCCGCCTCCCTTCTCAACCTGTGGTGTTTCAGATGTGCTGCAAGGGGTCTCAAAAATTCTGGGTCGTGCTGGTTTGGATGATCGGGTGTGCTCCGGCTGCCGCAGTCACGTTCTGATGCCCCGTGTGGGCTGTCTCCATGCAACACTGTGTAGTCAGCTGCAGCAGTGCTTTTCCCCATTGTAGGCACTCACCGGGGACAAGGAGGGGGTAATTCAGGCAATTGTCGTCCCTCCGTCTCTTCCTCCTGGGAGCCTGCTCCTGGCTACGCAGCTCCCTCTCTGCTAATCCTTGGGGCAAGCCCGAACCTTGACATTACCTGTCTCTTTAGTAGGGATATCAACTGTTGCAATCAAATGATGTCTCAAAATATTGGTTTCTATTTTAAAGGATGATATGAATCCAGAAGCTAATCAATAGCAGATAATAAACATTGATTAGGCTCTCTTTATATTTTACAAGATCATGAACACAAGCAGGGCCTTCACTTTCTTTGAATTGGAATAGACCCCCCCCCCCAACACTTTCAGGAAGTTAACCAGGAACTAAGGCTGCAAGGAAAAAGGTATGGATACTGAGACCTAAACCTGTATGAAAATGACTCAATAACTGGGCAGAGATGCATGCCTGGTAATTGTGATGATTCTATTACCCTCATCTCCCATTTTCACATTCCTGCACACAATCACCTGTGATCAAGATCCAATCACAGTATCAAATATGTCAATCCAACTCCAACATTCATGTGTACAATTTCTGCCTTAAAGTCTAATCTTGTATCAAGACCAGTAGCAACTGGTGACAGTATTGAGTGGTGGGGCAAGGAAACAATCACTGAGAGACACCTGCACTGCCTTTATACTCAGTGCCAAACCTCTCAATCGTGGCCTGGTATAAACAGTACTTATAATGAGCCACGACTGAGATCTCTGGACTTGAGGCTGAAGGCAGTGCAAGTTTCTCACAGTGCCTGTCAGTGGGTCAAAAAAGTAAAGCATAATAAAAGAGTTTACTTACCCACACCGCATGCTCAATGTACTACTTCTGCAGTTCCAGCGGGAGTCTCAGAGCCTCAGCCAACTCCCCTGTACCACTCCAGATGCTTTTCTCATGCTGCTGATAACGTTAACAGTAAGAGAAAAGCACCAGAATTGGTTAGAGTGGGCTCGCTTGACACTCCTTTAGGCACTGGACACTTGTGTCTTCTCTCCACCCAGTTGTCTTAGGCAGCTCAGACGGGAGAGGTTTTAAGTGAGTGTGCAGACTGGCTGTCGCAGGACAGCCGGCCAAAGTGACATGTGCTCTTTAAACTGCTGTCATCACTCCTCTAAGACTCTGCTGCCAATCTCCAGCAACAGCCCTTCCCTGCCCTTGCAGCATGGGCTGCCATAGGAAAAATATAAAATGGTAATAAAAACAGTTAATTATCATTTTATTTTTCACTTTGGCTGCACCTTGAGCAGGGGCAGGGCAATGGTTATTAGCCCATATGGAGCAGCCACCACTGATCAAGACCATAAATGTTAATTATATTACTCACAGATAAACAAGGTAGATAAAACAACTGTTATTGGGTCAACTTTTATGGGTATCTTAATACATTAGTGTGTAATCCAAGTATATTATAAATGTTAATACTTTCAATGATATCCTCAATCTTATCTGTACCTACAAGTAGTACTGTGTCTTAATACACGGCTTATATAATGCAACTATACTAGAATCCATCTGAGAATTATTTATGTTAACCCTCTGAGTGCTAAAGATGATACCATCTAATCTCATTGGGCTTGGCTGCACTGAAGACAAGACAATATTGTCCTTAACAATTAATTGGCTATTCTTTGCTGATATCTCTTAGTCAAAATCTCTATGCAAATATGACAATAATTATATTTGGCATAATTGTCTGATGAGGCTCAGATGCTGTTATTATTATACTGTAATCAGGGACTACCATAATAATATGTAATACCACTATTGATTCATAGGTTTATATTCTCAGAGAGTTGTTCATATCTACCCAGAAGTTGAGTTACATGCCCAAAACGGTGTGGACCCACACTGAACAACAGAATTAGACATGCACTTTTCCTTTGAACTGCTGCGTTCAGAAGTTGTTTCTCTTTGTACTGGGTTATATTACACACATTTTAGATGCTCTATGGGCCTTTAGATAGGTGCTCAGGCACTAACTTGTGGGTTTATGTAAAAACTAATCAACTATTGTTTTCTCTTGACTTCACATACAATGGCTATACAGTGACAACTTTCCATTCCCGCTTCTAGGTTGGGGTTCTTGCAATGGACCATTGCTTTATAAGCGGCTTATGAGATACCATTACTAGTAACCTGTAGACTTTCAGTATGGTGGAATAAACATGACATCTTCTCTTTCCTGCTTCCATTAAGTGGATATGCCTTGGACTGTTAATTCCATAAGTGACCATTCTTACTACATTCTCTATCCGGCTAACGCTGCCATGACCCTGAAAGCAAATACATTGAGAAGATTGTATCTTGTGCCGTTCTTCAACAAGACCTCAGTTCACATTATTATTTTATAGATGGGTGACTTCAAAGGTACACAACAATACGCTTCCAGAATGTGATGTTACGTTAACAGCTTACTTTTCCTGGCATCTTTTAAATACTTTGCTTTGTTTGTTCTACACTCTCCCATTTACATTTTTGTAGGGATTGCTTCTTTTAGGAATGCCACAGTCTAAGAAATTGTTTTGTGTTCATTATGATTTCCTGGAATTTTTTCTTAAATCACTTTTTGTATTTGTTTCTACTATAGCAATGTGCATACCACATTTCCATAATTATGACACCAGAGTTTCATATAGTAGATTATAGCATTAGCACAGACCATCCCATCTCCATTGCTTTACTCCTACCTTTTAGATTGCACCATTTTTACGTGGATAATGGACCAGTTGACCTCCTTTGGCCCACTTAGACAGATGATTTGTTCCTCTCTTAAGCCATCTTCTTCTGGATGACCTCACCAGGAATTCCATTTCTGTGGAACAGAAATGTGCTTACCTTTGGACATTTTGTTCCAATTATCTCCCTAATCCCACGGATAGTGTCTGGATAATAAACTACATAGGATACTGCTACTACGAGACACCTATCAGGACACATTCCTTCTCTAGTAGGGTTTCTCCTAATGCAGTTCCAAATTCACTTATGATTTCACCCAGATGTGGTTTTAACGTGACCATTAACCACCTTCTGACAGACTCTGACCAATAGTCCCTTCCTTGCTTAAGATATATTCTCTTCCTTCCTTCCTCGCAGACGGGCAGATATACCCTAGGATCCCCTTTAACAATTGTTACAAATGGACCCCAGTCGCTATTTGCCTTCTCTTTACAAATGGTTAACTTAAGCACAACTCCTAACTACCTTTCTCGCTACATGGAAAATGGCAAGCCTGGTTGTTGGTCCATCGCTTCTAATTTCATAATGTGCATATCATTTCTACTGGCTTTTTGTCATGAAAATGTGATTACCATGGTTGATTAATCACATGCTGACTGTCACATTTAAAATGAATTTATGAATATACCATGCTAGATGTGCTACACAGAGTGTGAAATAATGGGATTTGTAAGTAAACTCTATTAAGAATAAATATTTACAAATTCAAAATGGTTACAGATATGATCATAACTGTATACAGTTAAAGCATTTAAAAGCACCAGGCCTATGTCCCGCATAGGGGGTAAAGCATACATATGCTGCTCATACACAGATACTGATTGGAGATATCTATAAGGAACAAAGAAATCACCAACACAATTTATCAACAACATTGTCTATACTCATTGGGATCGTACGCACTTATGTATCTTAGACTGAAATTTGTTGGCAAAGTTATGTTATGTAGTGTATGCATTCTTAACATTGTTAGAAAATTAATTGTATCTTATCCAGTTATAACTTTATTATAAAATGTATAAGTTCTAAGGACAGGACGCCTGAGAGAATCTTTTGAGTCCCCTTCTTAAATGGTGCCCTCCTAGTAGTGAGAGTGCCACCCTGCACAGTTACTATGCATGAAATGTACAAAGTGCTTCTTTAGGTGGCTCAGTTAGGAGTGAAAAAGCAAAAAGGTCCTTGGTAATCTTGTAAATCATGATCGTAGATGAGATTAGTGTTTAGGAGAGCAGCAATACACAAAACTCCTTCTGACATCAGGAAGGGAATGATCCATGTGAATATATCCAGAAGCAGATCCAGAAGAAGGTTTCATCTGCAAGGGCCCAAAATATAGGACAAAAAGGTTAACGGAAGTGTAATACATGAAATGAAAAATAAGCGAACATATGCGTTGTGATACGCCCTTCTCTTGCCAATGCTTCCTTTAATATCATAGTAACAGGAATTCATATTACAGAGAAAGGCTCCGCCTTATCAAGGTTTGAAAATCTCTCCTAAGATCCTAGGCGCAATCCACCATCTTGGAGAGGGCAGACTATAAAACAAGTGCATACCCTTTTTCTAAGATTCGAGGCAGTCAGATGTCTGAGTGCTGCGTCTCAGTGTACTCTGGCTGGCTGACAATGAGAGCAGTGATCCTACCTCTTTGGCATATGCAGGGCATCTTTGTAAGCTCCAAGTAAGCTTTCAGAACATATATAACAATAACAAACTCTGTATTCATTTGCATAGTTAGGTAATAGAAAAAAATGTTAATGACATTTTAGGGTTTACAAACAAACTTCCATTCTCATCAAAAATACATTTTCTAGTTTGTAAGCCAAAAGAAAAGGGCCTACCATCTTTTCTCTTCATGATTTTCTAGCACCTTATATGTTTTGTAGTGTTGGTGCTGTTGTACAATTTTGAGTACATTTATAGCTGTATACATGTAAGCAATAAATATGTGTGGTTGCTTTGGCTAGTACACAACAAGGATATTTCTTTTTTGATAACACTGCAAGTAAATGGGGCTCAATTCATAATCATATTTTAGAAAGCTAAAAGTCTGCTTTATATATTTTATTTTATTATTTAAAGTATACAAACGTTTGCAGGCAAAAATACAATCTAACTAGGTAACAATTATAATTCACTTGACAATACTGAAAAAGAATATTACCCTCTTTGCACACAGGGACATTTAAAAAAAATCATACCAGCCATATATTATCAGTCAATCAATCTGCATTTGTAGAGCGCAGCAATGTCACCCTAGGGGTATCTCGGCGTTGGTGTGCAAGGTCTCTGTCAAAAAGCCACATCTTGAGTTTTTTTCTTAAGTCCGCCTGGGAAGTGCTGTTCGAAGGTGGAGGGACAGGTCATCTCAGGACTTGGCGGTGATGTAGGAGAAGGAGCAGCCACTGCTGTGGCTGCGATGGATGCAGTGGGTGTGTGCACAGCCTAGTGAGGAGGAGCCAGGTGGCTTGTGGTTTGATGGAAGTTAAGTTGGTGGTTGATATAGGCAGGTGCTTGATTGTGTAGGGCTTTGCAGGTGTGTGTGAGGATCTTGAACTGGCATCCAGCATCCCTTTTGGATGGGGAGCCTGTGGAGGTTTCAGAGGTGGTGAGTGATGTGGGTCAAATTGGGGAGGTCCAGGATAAATCTGACTGCAATGTTCTGCATGGTGTTGAGGCTTCTGAGGTGCTGGGTGGAGAGGCCTGATTAGAGTGTGTTGCAGTAGTCAAGGCACCTTGTGATGAGGGCCTGGGTGACAGTCTTTCTGGTGCTGACTGGAATCCATCTGAAGATCCTGTGGAACAGGCAGAGGGTGTGGAAGCAGGAGGAGGTGACTGCATTGACTTGTTGTTTAATGTTTGGTTTGCTGTTGAATATGATGCCTAGGTTCCATGCATGGTCTAGTGGCATTAGTGGCATGGGTATAGGATTAAGTTTTGCTGGCCACCAGCTTTGGTTCCATATGGATGTGTTTTCCCCAAAGATCAGCACTTGTTTCTTGTCAGAGTTGAGTTTCAGGCAATTGGCTCTCATTCAGCTGCCTAGATTGGTCATGGCATCACAGACGCTTGTTCTGGTGGTGGAGGGGTCTTGGGAAAGCAAGAGAATGAGTTGTGTGTCGTCTGTTTAGGAATTATGTTGAGGGCATTTTATCTGACCATGAGTCATGCAGGTATTGAGCAATGTGGGGATGAGGGATGATCCCAGGGGTAAGTCGCATATGATGTTCTTGGGTTCGGAGGTGTAGTGAGGCAGCTGGATGCTCTGTTTGCATCCTGTGAGGAAGGAGGCTATCCACTTGAGGGAATTTTTCTGTATGGTGATATTGTAGAATCACCTGTAGACCTGTTGATGAGGGTGTGGTGGGATACGATGTTGAATGCAGCAGAGAGGTCGAGGAGGAACAGGACTGCAGACTCCCCGTGGTCTAGGAGGGTTCTGATGTCATCTGTAGAAATGATAAGTGCTGTCTCTGTGCTGATGATTGCCTCTGAATCCTGATTGGGAGGTGTCAAGCAGGTAGTTCAGTTACAGGAATTTGATGAGCTGTTGATTGATGGCCTTCTAGAGTACTTTGACAGGGTAAGATTGAAAGGAGATCGGGCGATAATTTTTGAGTTTGCTGGGGTCAGAGGAGGATTTCTTTAGGAAGGGTCTGATCTCTGTGTGTTTCAATCTATCCATAAAGGTGATAGAGGTGTTGAGAATGCTGGTGAGTTCCGTGCTGATTTGGTTGGTTTCGAGGTTGATAGTTGGTTGGGGCAAGTTTCAGTGCGTACTCAGAATTCGATGGATGACATGATGGCCATGATGGTCTGTGTGGTGAGTTGAGACCATATGGTGATCATTCTGCTGGTGTGCGCTAGTTATTTGAGGCTGTTCTAGTTTGAGAGCATTGGGTTGGGGGTTGAAGTTGTTGTAGGTGGTTGCATTCTTGCTGTGGAAAAAGTCTGAGAGTGTGTCGCACAGTTCTTGGGAGAGGTGGATTGTGTTTTCTGTGGCTGCCGGGTTGGATAATTCCTTAATAATAGTAGCATTTATAAATCGCAAACAGCTACCTCAAGCAGAGGTGTCTCAGTGCTGAGAGGAGATCAGGTACGGGAACTGGGCCAGTAGCTATCCCTGGCTAAAGAGCCACGTCTTCAAGATCTTCCTGAACTCATGTTCTGTTTCCATCAAGCGCATAAGTGATGGCAAGGAATTCCATAGCCTGGTGATCCTCATTGAAAAAGATCTTCCTCCCATTCGGGACTTAGCAAAGCAAGGTACACAGAGCAGATCCTGGGAGTTTGATCTTAGTGTACGTTTAGGTAAGTATGAGCACATGCTATGTCTGAGATACCTAGGTCCTTTGTTGCATAGGGCAGGAAAGGCTAGGGTCATGGACTTGAACTCAATTATTTTTGCAACTCGGAGCCAATGCAGTTGCCTTATATGCGGGGAGATATGGTCGCGGAACGGTACCCATTGGATGAGTCTCGCTGCTGCGTTTTGTACCATCTAAAGTCTGTGGATCAGGTATGAAGGTAGCCCAAGATACAAACTGTTTGCATAGTCCAGCTGGCGAAGTCACAGTCACAAGGACTACAACCCTGTGGCTTTCCTCTAGTAAGAGGTGCAGGAATTTTCTTAAACTTCTTAGTTTCCCAAAGCAGGATGAAGAGATGTGCCGGACTTGAGTTTCAAAAGATAGGTCAGAGTCCCATTTGATACCCAAATTCCTTGCAGACTTTGCTGGAATTTATGGTGAGCCCAGTTCAACCGGACACCATAACCCTGGGGACGGGGGAGGCCTGGCCAAAAAATAAGACCTCCGTCTTATTCGCATTTAGTTTATGTTTGTTGATGTTCATCCAGCATGCAATGTCCTTCAGACACCCCGTTAATCTGGAAAACAAATCCTCAGAGTGGTCTTTGACAGAGAACACCAACTGGGTGTCATCTGCATAAGAGACTGCCTTCACTTTCCAAGTAGCAATGAGAGTGAAAAGTGGCACCAGATAAGTTTTAAAAAGCCGAGGGCTAAGGGCAGAGCCCTGTGGCACACCGCACCATAATAGGTAAGATCAGATTGATGTGGTTGGAGAAAGAGTCTTTGAGAGCGGGCTGTGAGGTCGGACCGGATCCACGCAAGTACTTCCCTCTTCAGGCCTACCTGTTTGAGTCTATCCAAAAGAATGTGATGAGCAACCGTGTCTAAAGCCGCTGTCATGTCTAAGAGGATCAGCATTGCTGATGCTCTTGCATCCACCGACATTCTCACTGATTCCGCCACCTCTACCAATGCGTTCTCAGTGCTATAACCGGACCGGAAGCCAGACTGAGTATCATGTAAGATGTCTTGTGCCTCGATGAAGTTAGCAAGTTGACGTTGAGCCAATTTTTTAACATTTCTGAGGGTAAGGGTAGCAGTGAAATTGGACGGTAATTGCCAAGCTCCATGGGATTGGCATTCAGCTTTTTCAGCAGAGGTAGTAAGAATGCATGCTTCTGAACCTCAGAGAAGATGCCGGAAGATAGCAACGTGTTCCAAGTGTGGTTTAAAACTTGGTTAATCCAGTGAGCCAAAGATCTAAAAAGCTTGGGTGGGCATAACGTCTGCGCGGCCTCATGACACCACTCCAGGGCATCATACTCAAAGCCTGGTCCCTCTGCAAACACGCAACAGGAACCTGTGACACCGTCACCACCCTCTCCCCTAATGTTGCATTCATTACTAAAACCGGGGCAGAAACAAGCAGACAAAAAGGCAGGAAACAGATTTCAAGAAACGAGCAGAAAAGGCAAAAAGAGGGCAATAAATGAGCAGAAAGGTGGAAAACAGAGCAAGAAATCAGCAGAAGAGGCAAAAAGGGCAATAAACAGGCAGAAAAGGCAAACAACAGAGCAAGAAACGTGCAGAAAATGCAAAAAGAGGACAAAAAACAAGCAGAAAAAGAGGACCATAAATTAACAGAAGAGGCAAAAAGCAGGTAAGAAACGGGCAGAAAAGGCAGAAACTGAGGTCACGAAATGAGCAGTAAAGGCAGAAACAGAGGGCAGTAAGTGATAAAGCAGAAATAGTGTAGCAGACTGTGGGCAAGCTGGACAGGAGACCTGTAGCAGGGTGAGCTGGCATGATATATTATATGTATTTTGTTAAAGCAGAATATGACATCCAGCATGGTGTAAATACAGACAGTTCAATTTACTGGATAACGTATGTATGTGATGCAATAGTCGAAACCTACATATACCTCCTTGCTTGTACTACA
Organism: Triturus cristatus; assembly: GCF_964204655.1. NCBI lineage: Eukaryota > Metazoa > Chordata > Amphibia > Caudata > Salamandridae > Triturus > Triturus cristatus. The sequence goes on along the minus strand of NC_140593.1, from coordinate 253,840,190 downwards.
AATAGCTAAGTAGTCTAGTATTCTTTGTTTCTCAAATTTGATCATCAATCTTCACAGCCTCCAAACATGGGGCCCTATGTAGAGTTTTGGAGTTTTTTCTCTGACAAAAAGACAGAAATCATGTCTTCCATATTATAAATGCCATAGACTATAATGCACTTGTAATATGGGAAACGGGAAATCTGCCACGTTTGTGGTAGATTAAGAAAGTGGGAAACCCAATATACCTTTGAAGGCTTGGGCAATTCAAATATTGTAAAGTCAAGATGCCTACAAGGGATTTTATTCGGAACGGATAATTTTTAAAACTTTATGCTAGAATTACTTGGTAGCTCAGTCTAATCAGATCTTGAACCAAAAAGTCACAAATTCAATTATTCACTCATTGTAACAGAAAAAAACAGAGAAAAAACACGGGGATATCTTTCTTGTAAATATGTAAATAATTTTTATATATAAAATTGAAAAGGGTACAATTGATCAAATATCAATTGAGCAATTAATCATGAAAGAATTTTTTACAATTTAAACTACTAATCATGAATAAAAACATCCGTTCCAACAAAATCAATATAAAAAAAGTAACATATCTCCTGCTACTAAAAGCAGTCACTTTATATACAATGAATATTTGCGGAATTAGATGGTGATGTCGACGTTTCGGTCTTTCGTGGCGTTAGTCCATCAGACTATCTTCAGGAAGATGGAAATTGTATATAAAACAGACCCCTAGGTAAACATAATGCATTCAATTCCATTTATGTAAACAAACCTAAACTGTATCTAAATGATAAAACTATTAATCAAGATAAACCGTGTGAAAAGAATAAAATAGTGACCAAAATACATCATCATTGTATGCTAGATTTGTCAATTATGTAAATTGTATTATTCCTATGCTTACTTTCTTGGAGGTCCACCTATTGAATAGAACCTGTTGCGATTTGTTTAAATTTCAATGAGTCAGATTTACTCCACCACTTGAATGTCGGAGTTTTATCACTGCAGAATTAAAATATATGTCTTATTGAGAAAAAATACATTGTATCATGTGATCTTAACGCCATTTACAGGTTGTATATCAAGCATACCTGATCGGGTTATTCAAGACCCTTTCCAGCAAAGGAGTGGCAGTTTTCCAAGGGAAATTAATTCACCTCAAGTTTTCAATGCTGTATTGATCGCTATGAAATAAAGATGATGTTCAGTGATATGCACTTACAAAAGTGCTGCTGATCTCATTCACGTGTTGTAATTGAAAGAGCATGTTACTTATCTAATCCGCCCATTTACATTAATGTCTTTAGATGCCATTTGAATATTGTTCTCTCATTTTTAATTATTACACATAGAGAGCAATATTAAATAATGAAGCACATTTTTGCATGACTCTTTTACACGAGAAGCAGCTCTCATGTAGGGCCATATGTAGGTAGCTAAATACCGGCCGGTAACGGCCGAAAATCGGTAATTTTCCCGTTACCGACCGGTATTTAGCCCTTTCTAGTGTAGGAGGCAGGTTTTAAGGATTCGGTAATTTACCGATTCCTTATTTTAAGGAATCGGTAAAATACCGAATCCTCATTTTAAGGAATCGGTAAAATACCGAATCCTTAAAAGCTATGTAGGAGGCACTCAAGTGAGTGCATTTTTGCATTCAGGATTCGTTATTTACCACCAACTACAAGTTGGTGGTAAATACCGAATACCTTTAAGAAAGCAATAATTTGCTTTTCTCAAGGTGCCATGTGGCAGACATACATGCCCTTAGGGCATGTATGTGCGCCACATGTGCACACATGCACGATTCAGGGGTGCAACAGGGTGTCAATGTGACACCCTGCCACCCTTGAATATGCTCCCCCTATTACCGATTCGGTATTTACCGAATCGGTAATAGTGAATGGCTTCCCATTCATTCCTATGGGCCTCCAGGCCCATAGGAATAAATGGGAAGGTGATTCCTTATTACCGAATCGGTAATAACGAATATTACCAATTCAGTATTTTTTACCGAATTATTAGCTACATATGAAATACCGATTCCTAAATACTGAATCGGTGAAATTCGGTATTTAGGAATCGGTATTTCATATTTACCTACATCGGGCCCGTAGTCTCTTATTTTCAACCGATCATTTGTCTCATGAGAAACACGTTCTTTAAAAGAACCGTTTTTACTTGACTTATAAAATCAAAAATCTTGCTTATGGTTGTCTCGTGCTTATCCAATTTACATTGTTACCTAGATAGTTGCAATTCACGGTTAACAATATGGAAACATAAGAGAGAAGTAGTGGGGGTGCTCATATTTGACTCAGGTCGGAAAAAACTACTATTCACACAATGTTCAAAAATGTAGTGAACGTTGAGGAGACGGTTAATTTAAATTCTATTCTCCCTTCGTTGAAGGTGGTCAAAACATAGAATGTTACGGCATTTCTCTACTGCCGGCTTTTGGAATCGGTGTACGTGGACTTCAGTATCGAACAAACAAACGTATTTCTACAGAGTTTCTTGACCGACAGAGGGAGATGCATCGCATAATTACTTACAACGGCTCTCGGTTGGTTCGAAGCTGACTCTCGCATGGGCATCAATCCTCTAGAATGTACACAAACTAGAGCCAAAAGGGTTGGCATACCTTATACCTTGTGACCCCGGAAGTTCATCCCACCCCTCTGTAACTTGAAGTACGAGTTGCATAGGCAACCCAGATCCCCCAACGGGGTCAGACGGGCTAGGGTGGAGTATAAGCAGGCAATTTTGGATAGAAAACGCATCCTGCGGCAGGAAACATGGGAAACACTCCACGCAGCAGCCCAACAAAAATACAGTGCAGCATTTTGGAGGGCAATAAGGGCTCCCTTTCTATAAGAGGGAGACGGTCCATCTATCGAGATCGCAATATCTGAGGACGTCTGGGTCAATCACTTTTCTAAGGTGTATAATGAACAAGACAACCCAGTTTTTCAACCGCCTGTAACACCCCCAGTTCAGATTAATAAGGGAGAGCTACAAGTTACCCTGGATGAAGTGCACAGTGCCATTTCTCGTAGCCTCGGGGGTAAGGCTCCAGGACCAGATGGAGTGCCAGTTGATTTATTCAAAGCCAATGTTTCACTCTGGGGTCCTATAATAACCCAAGTTATAAATGCTAGTATTAAGACATCAGTACCAAAGACCTGGGTGGAATCTATCATCGTTCCAATTTTCAAGAAGGGGGATCGCCATGACCCGGGGTGTTACAGGCCGATCTCCCTACTTGATTCAAAGATTAAGGTGGTAGGACGTGTGATCCTGGAACGACTGCAAGATTGGGCAGAAGAAAAACAGATCATTTCTGACTTACAGTATGGCTTCCGAGAAGGGTTAGGCACCATAGAGCAAAGCCTTAATTTATCTATTTTTATAGGTAAATATATACAATTAAAAAACGGTTGTTTGTACCTGGCGTACATGGACCTTACCACAGCCTTTCAATCTGTAAGGCACGGGAGACTGTGGGTGATCCTAGCAGATATGGGGGTGGACCCAAATATTCTAATCTTCCTGCAGTGTTTATATAGAGGAGCTTCTGCCAGTGTCCGTTATGGACAGGGTGGGGAAGGCACCAGATCATTCCCCATCAGAAGAGGGGGTCAGACAGGGTAGTGTCCTGGCCCCGTTCCTTTTTAATTTGTATACAAATGGCCTTGGCAAAGTACTGCTTAATCAGGGTCAAGATTTCCCTCAAGCTGGTGGGCGACCTATCTCAGCCCTTCTTTACGCCGATGACGCTGTTCTAATGGCGCACACGCAAAATGGCTTGCAAAAGGCCTTGGATACATTTAATGATTTTATGAAAGACTTAGGGTTAAGCATTAATGTCTCTAAGACATTTATTATGAGATGTGGTAAAGGGATCCAGAGGGTGAGGGAAATTTTTCTGGATGGAAACAAGTTAGCCACCACCAAGAATTTTAGTTATCTCGGCATTCTAGTAAATCGAAAAGACACCTGGTCTCAGATGTTAACCGCGAAAAGACTCGCGTTTACTAGAACGAAGACAGCCCTAGTCTCCTTTGCCAAGAAACTAGAGCGGAAGCCGCCACTGGAGCTTTTGCAAATATTCAAAGTAAAGTGTATCACAGCTACAATGTATGGGGCAGGTGTGTGGGGTTTGGTAATACCTACCCACTGCAGCTGGTGGAGAATTCTTTTTTGCGTTATATTCTGTCAGCCCCCCCCATCCACGCTCTCCTACACATGCCATGAGGAGCTGGGTCTCCCTATTATTTCAGACCTCCTCAAATTGGAACCAGTTCTTTTATGGCATAGGATTTGGACTAAGGAGCAGACCAAGTTGAATAGAGAGATTTTAAATGATAGCATGAGCTTGGATGGGGCCGACAAGATCCCTTGGATTAAATATATATGTAATTTTATGAAAGACCAAGGGCATCCGGAATACATTGTGGACCCCGTTACTATGCTGTCAGTATCGAGAAAGACCCTAAAGTTAGAGAGTCTTCAATTATTGAGTTCAATACGACTGGCAGAAGAAGTGCTAAATCCTAGTGTTAGGCAGCATCAATTATTGCTTACATGTATGGGGATGGAGCCCTACTTGTTATATGTCCAAGGAATATTTGATAGGATGCTTTTAACAAGATTTAGATTGGGAGTCGTACATAGATTACTGTCAATACCAACTATGAACGACTGGTCACGAACTCTGATACCCTGCCCGTGTGACAACCACTCTGAACAGTCTACGATCCACCTACTCCTATTCTGTAAATTTTACGTAGAGTTGAGGAAAGTCTATTTACTTCCACTTTTAAAACATCTGGGCGTAAGGCAATGTCGCCCAGCTTTTATTTGGCTGCAGCTTCTGGTAGATGAACACACTGCGTGAAGGGTGGCCAAGTTTTAAAAAAAGGCGATCCAGCTGAGGAAAAATATAGTATTTGAGGTGTAAATTGTGCGCACTAGCTCCCGTGATGGTGCTGGATCCATTTTTAATGTGTAATTATATCGAAATGGGTTAAGATAGTAATTAAATTATTATTTGATTTTATTGTGTGTGCTTTTATGATTGGTATATTAACAAATAAAGCTTTCCTTGACTTGACTTGACAATCTATGGCCTTTATCCCGGATGTATTACTGCGCTAGATATTATAACGTGGCGGCCATCTTAGCCTAACTAAGCTAAATACAGTTGTGTTGGGTTATAACACATTTTGTTGATTTATAGAGCCAACATTTGGATTGTATTATATTGTGGACCAATGGATACTCATACAAAGTAGGTAGACATTGCCATTAGGTTACATACATCAAATCGTTTCTCAGACTTAAATCCATTATAAATATGGAAACAAAGATACACAAGTACGCATAATTCCTTGAATTGCTGTCACATATTAGTCTATATTTAAAACTTGTTTGGCAATGCTTACAATCTATATCAAAGAAAGGTGGTAAATATCATCAACATCTAAAAAAGTGCATGTATGACTGTAATAATTTTGGTGGAGATAAAACTTGCCTATTAAGTACTGACATCAGTGATCTATTTTGTTGAATGACAGACATTGCGCTGGGGGTCCGTACCGTACATATGGGGGTGGGGTGGGGGTCCACACCGTACATACGGGGGGTCGGGTGTGGGTACGCTCCGTACATACACGGGTGGGGGTACGCTCTGTACATACACGGGTGGGGGTACGCTCCATACATACATGGGTGGGGGTACGCTCCGTACATACACGGGTGGGGGTATGCTCCATACATACGGGGGGGTGGGGTGGGGGTCCGCACCGTACATACGGGGGGTGGGGTGGGGGTCCGCACCGTACATACACGGGGGCTGGGGGTACGGCCCGTCCATCCGCGGCCTGGGGGGGTGGTCGGCGCGTACATACGGGGGGCTGGGGGGGTTCGGCGCGCACATACGGGGGCTGGGGGGGGTGCGGCGCGTACCGGGCCCCCAATTCTGCTCGCATTGCGGCGTACTTCGCTTTTCCGGCACTTTTTGGGTGCCGTAAAAATATTGCCGTCTGGATTGCTGTCGGTTCGAATCGTACTTCCTGGTTCGTGAAACGCAGCCTGAATGCGTCCCGACGTCACGTCGGCACTGTCCCGGATCACATTGGTATGTATTTTTTCGTCGGTCGGTGTTTTTTACGATTCGTACGGAAATGGTGTTTCCGTGCGAATCGTACTTGCATGTTTGTAATGTTTTTTTTCCCGAGTATGAGTCGGACGGAGAAAACGCTCCGACCGACGGTTCGTACCCGGTTTTTCCAGGATCGGAATCGGCCCCTAAATGTTTTATTTATATAAATAATTGGATCTTGATCCTTTTGATAATAGTTGACAAACCTAGCATACAATGATGATGTATTTTGGTCACTATTTTATTCTTTTCACACAGGTTATCTTGATTAACAGTTGTATCATTTAGATACAGTTTAGGTGTGTTTACATAAATGCAATTGAATGCATTATGTTTACCTAGGGGTCTGTGTTATATGCAATTTCCATCATCCTGAAGATAGTCTGACGGACTAACTCCACGAAAGACCGAAATGTCGACATCACCATCTAACTACGCAAATATTCATTGTATATAAAGTTACTGCTTTTTGTAGCAGGAGATATGTCACTTTTTTATATTGATTTTGTTGGAATGGATGTTTTTATTTATGATTAGTAGTTTAAATTGTAAAAAACTCTTTCATGATTAATTGCTCAATTGATTTTTGAATAAATGTACCCTTTTCAATTTTATATATAAACATTATTTACATATTTACAAGAAAGATATCCCCGTGATTTTTTTCTCTGTTTCTTTCTGTTACAATGAGTGAATAATTGAATTTGTGATATTTTGGTTCAAGATCTGATTAGACATAACTACCAAATAATTCTAGCATAAAGTTTTAAAAATAATACGTTCAGAATAAAATCCCTTGTAGGCATCTTGAGTTTACAACGTTTGTGGTAGAGCATCATACCAGTCACACTGTAAATGAGGCCCATAGTTAGCAGTGCTTAATTCAATCAAACTAATGAATTAATGTTCACAAATAGGACGATCTTTCAGTAGAAATAACTGGGCACGAAAATACAAAACAAAAATTCACCCTTTGGTCGTAAATTGAAATTACAGATTTGTGATAAGTCCTATAACCATTTACCTCTTAAATCCTTCAGGGGAAGCACTTGCTGCCTGAAATGCTTTTACTGCAAACATAGGAGGGGAAGTTTATCCAACTCCTCTGTGTAATATACTGTAATGGATTTAGGTGTCATCTGTAAAAAATGTTGAATGTAGAGTTCTTAGATGTTACTTTAAGTAATGTTGAATGTACAACTTTTATTATTAGAATGTTGGTACATGGCTCTTGTTAGAATCTGCATATGAACCTTACTACACTCTGCCACTCAACTGAGTGCACCCATGCTCTCTCTCTCTACAACCATGAAACATAAAGCAAAGGTTAATCAGTCATGCCAATGCACTTCTCTGCAACTACAGATTTCATCAGTATGAGTATATATGACCATATCCAGATTCTATGCAACAGGATACAACATCTGTGACTGTATTTTTTTGTCTCCTAAATTAGAATGACAAGATTCAATGAAAGATGTCATTATGGCTCAATGTATTCAATGTAATTGTGGACACTTTCCTAATTTGTAAAAAATAAAAATCATCCAAAAGGAAAAGATTCTCAATAAATCAAACAAAAAGCACTCAAGTTTGTAAAACACAAATATCTTACTGTGTCAATCTAAACAATGACAACGCGGCAAGTATTTTAAAACACATGAATGTAACAGACCACTCAAATTAAAACAATCACTAAAGTCTGAAAACAGTTCAAGAATAAAAGACCATGGCATGAAAATAAAATGTGTTTTTTTCTGGCCACCTATCACCCCAACCTGTAACATGACACCTGTTTTATTTCATCTATAATATGAGCCTACTGCCCTGGAAAGCAAGAATTCTAAAGCTGGTTTGTCCAGCATTGTGTCTTCTTTTGGTAAACAGACAGACAGACAGGTGTTATCAAAAGACAAAACAGTGATTTGTGTGTGCTTCTAACTCTGATTATTGATTTTATATGTAGTCCAGCTTCAATTTGGTATTTTACAGTCGTTTCAACTACAATTATTGCTATCCTAAAAAAGGTGCTTTCTAGAAAGAACATGTCTATTCTCTGTCTGTGAAAAGTTGAACTGATTTAAACACTGTTTTTTAACATCAATATTCTCTTTGATTTTCTAACAGGAGATACAAGACAATATAAATTATGGAGGAACACAGCTTTCCTATAATGGAAGAGTACAAATCATACATAGCGATCAGGACTACCATTATTAGGATTTTTCTGCAATGAAGGAATTGATTGAAATACTACAATGGACTGTAGCTGGCATCAATTCCTCCATTTTGTCAACTGAGAATGCAGCTGTTAAAAATGATTTTTACTTCTTGGATTTTGCTAATAAATATTCGTCTTTTTTGGCTGAAAGGATTTCTGGAAGTTTTGCTATATTTTAAAAAGACTTTACAAACTGTTCCGTTTTTGAATTTTTAGAGTATGTAACAGAAACGTAATGTGAAAATGCACAATGACTTTTCTAAGAGCATGTAAATTAGACTTATGAAAGGCTAGCATTTCAAAAGTATAGTAGAAGTTTCAACTTTGAAAATGCTGGTAGAATGATATTGACTTTTAAGAGATCCAATGTGTTCTGAATGCCCTCAATGAAAACCTCATCAATGCCTTGTTGCCCTGAAAGTGTACATAATGACTATTTGTGAATGAAGTATATTTTGTAACTTGTTAATAAAAAATAGAAATAACAATTATGCTCATGATTCAACAAATGTACCTGCTTTTTCTTTTACATACTTGTCATATTTTACAAAGGTTTTCATAAATCATACCAGATTTGTGCAAGTTTAAAATGCTACACTGTTCCTGATAGCATAAGAGATAAGGTAGATGTTTGCATCGCACTAACTCGCAACTCCACTATGTCCACTTGCTTGGACATTTGTCCTGAAGTGAGGCTAAAATCATCAATTCAGCAAAGTTTCAATGACAGTAAAGCCAACAGAAATGACAGAGAAGGAGTAGGGTTGCAAACCATGAAGGTTTATTAATAAGTCTGGATAGTGAAGTCTGCTCTGCTCTCAGAGTTTGTGGCGTTTTCCGCACTCCGCGTTACGCGGAGGTCTGAAATACCATGCTCTGCATAGCGTATTGAATATTTTTTCCTCGCAATCGCTCGTCAACATCAAGTTGGTGAGTGCGAGCAAGGAAAATCCACCTCCCAGCGAGATACTTTCCTCATTCGCGCTCCTCAATGTTGAGTTGGCGAGCGCGAGGGAAATCAACCTCCCGGCAAGATATCTCAATGCGGGTGGTCAGAATTCTCAATGTGAGTGGCCACGTATGGTTGCAACCGCTCACGTAGAGAAAATGTCCGTTCGTGTTGAGAATGCTCCCACTTGAGTAGAAAATCTACTCAAGGTGCAGAAAGGAAGCAGCGCCCCACTTGCCCTGTGCATGGTGCTGTTTGCGATAATTTCACAGTGCAGACAAACACCCTGCACTGAAAATTACAGCGAACTGTATTTTTCTAAAGCACTCCGCCATGTTCATTTACAAAGGTGAACTTCTTCAAGGCCTTCGAACTCAAGGACCACAATAGTTCATTAGTGAATCCACTGGCAAACAGCCTCTTTTTATGTTAGCTGTTTGCAATCGAGATGTTGGGTGCCTGTCTGGTGAATGACACAGATTCCAGTGTCCATGATGTGGTTTACCCTATCCTGAATATGAGGATTTTTGTAGAAGGTGCGAAATGTTGGAACTCTTAATTTCAAGCGTTACCTTGTGGGGCAGAAATGAAAGAAAGCTATAAGTTATTGTTTCATTTGGAATAATAGTTTTCCCGTGGATTCACTAATGAACTGGTGTGGTCCTTGAATCAGAACGCCCTGAAGAAGTTCACATTTGTGAGCGAAACACTGTAGCTGAGGTGTAACAATTCAAATATGCACAGAGATACATGAAATAAAGAAGAAGCATCAAACATGGATAATTTGATTGGACACTTTTATTCATTGGGTGCACTGCTTTATTTAAGAATCTATGTTATCTGCATTGCAGAGGTGACTAGAAGTGACTGATGCCATTAGGGTGTGCACCACATATAATTCTGAGGACGGGAAGGTTTGAGCTGTTCTACCTGCTGCTTTTTGTAGTTGTTTGGAATTCCTGAATATATCATATTTGGATATAATCCAGGTAAGTCATAACAGCAGATGCAAAAACAAGTCATTAAAAGACAGTACATGTACAGTTGGATAAATTCCATTCCCATTAAGGGAAACACCTTAATACTAAGCTAAGGCTGGGATTAAGTTGGGAAATGTAAAAGCAGAAGGTGTCAACAAATATAGCATCAAAAGTTGAACCAAATTAAGTTTTCATCAAAAAAGGAGAAATGTGCTCACTCTAATAAGTAAATCCATTAGCATACATATAAGTAGAATCAGATCTCAGAAGGAGGAAAGGGACGATCGGAGTCCTCTTTAAAAAATTGTGCATTTATCACTCTCCAGAAATCCCTAGGGTGTTTTGTGTCCACTGCTAGTGACACATTCTCCCATGCTTTCTCCAGCAGCCCCCTATTTCTTGCTATCCATGCCTTTCTATATTCCTTATGCAGGGCCTTTACCAGTTTTTGGTCTCGTGGGCTGATTCTAAGGACACCATACAGATTTTTCGTGGTCTCAGAGCAGATGATATCAAACCAGCCAACTTGTGGTCTGGTGCCGAGAGAAAATCTTCTGGAACAGGTTGTTTTTTACCTCAATCAATAGATCTGTGAATGCTATCATTAAGCCTTCCGGATCATGGGTTGGATCTAAAAATATAAGGACCTCACTCAGTTTTTGTGAAATTATCATTGGGATTGCTCAATCTTCATCAATCTTGTTCTATTTAAGTGAGTACCCATTCTTCCTAGCTAATATTGGTTTAGGTATTTTATCTGCTGCTAAACCATCGCATTTTGGCCATACCATGTTACAGGAAAGAACGGCATGGTCACTAAATAAGGAGAAAGGTTACTCCGCTTGGGGTATTCTTTCAACAAGAGGTTCAGATACTAGAATATATTCTATGGCGAATCCAGATTTTGCACTCCCAAATGTCTTTTGGAGCAGTCCCGTGTCAGGAGCAAATCACCATATTCACTGTGCGTAAAATGTGAGAGGACCTCACCCTCTGTGTAAGCAAATTCTCACGCAGATGCAGTCTTAATGTCACAGCAATGCACGTTAAAATCACCCATCAATAAAATATAAATACATTTCGATTCTCTTCATTGATTATATTTTTTTCCCTTATCAAATGATCTGCAACTTAGTCCATATTTCAGCAACCAGTTCCAACCACCTAGTTCCTCACATAGTAAGATGTGACAGTGGGGGGAAGAATTAAAGCACTTCATCACATTAGCCCAAGTTTATTTGGTATTAATGTTGCAATTCCACCCTTCGCTCTGCCCATTATAGATGGAATGGCTGTCCTTTGGAATGATCTATACCCCTCTAGAAATATCTGGGCTGTTTCCCAAGTTTCTTGGAGGCACAAGATGCCATATTTTGTTACAAGGCCTTTTCAGTCTAAATTACTAAGCCTGGGTGTAGTGGGCATAGAGGGGCTATGCAGAGCACCACGGAGTTGATAACAAACTCCGCTGCGCTCCGCGTAGCTCCGCTACACCACCCGCCCTATTATTAACAATTGCTAAAGTTTAAAAAAATAACTTTAAAGCAACTTACCTTATCTGCGGTGTCTGCGGTATCCCCGGCTGCCTTCCTCCTCTCTTCATCGCGTTTGCGGTAAAAACTGCCCATGCGCGGGCACCCTCGCATGCGCAGTTTTCACCTCAAACGAGATGAAGAGAGAAGGAGGCCAGCCAGGGATGCCGCAGACGCCACAGATAAGGTAAGGTGCTTTAAAGTTATTTTTTTAAACTTTAGCAATTGCTAATAATAGGGCGGGTAAGATGGGTCATTTATTACCGTGGGTGGAGAACTCCGCTCCGCCGCGGTGTGTGCGGGGTTTTGCCTACTCTGCATTTTCCGGGGAACGCAGAGTAGGCAAAACTCTGGACACTCCGCGGGTGGAGCGGAGTTCTCCGCCCACGGTAATAAATGACCCATCTTTTGTTTTGTACCAGCTACACTCCAAGTAGCTATCTTTCCCATACAATTGGTTTCCTCTTTACTTGTGTCTCAGCCATTTTAGTCAGGGATGTATCTATGATTGGAGCTGTGGGGACATTATACAGTCAATTGCAAGATTCCTAATCTTGCAGAGGGGTAAAGTGAATTTCAAGCCTCACTTCATAACTCCCCATATCTGAAAAAAGAGGCAGAGTTAGAGGGTAATCTTAATTTATATTCCTCACCATCTTAAAAGGAGACTGCCTACAGGGTCTATAGAAGTAGCCCAAAGAAAGGGCATGAATCCTCAACCATTGGACGGGTACATTGGGTAATGCCCTAAGTAAATCCCCTGCCACTCTTTTCTCATTTAAATTAAGGACTATACAATCGACAAGAGGGCTTTCAGAGACTGACCCACCCACTCCACTCTCCTTGCCATAATCATATGCTTGGAGAAATCAACAGCCCCCTTCACAGTTCTTGACAACCAATACTGCACTTTGGTCATTTGTTATTCAGTGGACTCCTGATTGGCCTCCCTCAGTACTGGGCTGTCTGCCTATATTATGACATGGGGACAAGCGGCCGGAAGGCGATAAATAGAGAATAACCAACTTTCTCCCCTTGGGACTTCTCTTATCTTCCAATCACCCTGAGTGGCCAAAGATGGGATGTTAGGTCCTATATTCTGCATTGGCCTTTGTTATATCACTGCCAGTGGTGTAGGCTCTGGTACAAAGGAAGATCTTATATGATCCTACTACTTCCTCCTGGTTAATAAAGTCAGGTGATTGCATGGCCGATTGTTCCTTTTTCCCTGTCCCCACCCGACAGCGCGGGTTCCTTCAGTGGATGTGAGTTGGTGACTGCCTTCGTACCCCCAGCCACAACATTGCTGTTAGCAAGCCCCTGTATAGATACATCATCTATGGTTTCCTCTATTTTCCCTAACCTTATTTAAGTGTTTGAATTAAAGATAAGAATAATGTTTCCAGTCTTAGATATAAATCATCATTACTCTTAGGAAGTGGCTCTTTTATCAGTGCACCCGAGTCCTCCACAGTGGCCACTTTCAGGGCCTTGCTAGACTTTGCCTTTGGTCCACATCTTTTCCTTTTGACTAGAGGTTCTTTCAGGAATATTGGGTCCATTTCACTCAGTAAGAGATGTATTAGGTGGGCTTAAGGGGGGATCCTCTCTAGTCTTTATAGCTGTTTGTACTGCTATAGAAGTATTCAGAGAGATTTCTATTGGAACAAGTTCTCTCCTGCCTTCACATAAAGAAAGGCAGCGTTCCATCATTGGGCTCTCTTTAGAAAGGGCATTTGCTGCCCTGGTCAAAACAGAGTCCAAGGTGTTCACTGCTTCCCCCTGACTCTCCTTGAGGCATCTTAAGCTTACCCATTGGATCGGGATTGTTCAGAGAGTCAGCTGAATCAGAGCTCTTCAACATCGAGTTAGAGGGGTGGACTAGCCCCGCCTCTTCCAGCCGCTGATGGGTGCAGACTGGCCCGTCCTTGCACCGGGCTTCACCCGGGCGCGTTTCCTGCAGCAGAAGCCCAGCAGGGATTTATCAGCGTCTCTAGGCACAAGGAAGATCTTGGGCAGCCTCCTACCACAAGGGAATCTGGGTTGTCAGTCCTGTCCCCACTGGCAACAAGGTTTGTCTCCTGCATAGCAGGAGCCCAGCAGGGATTTATTGGTGCCTCTGGGTGCAAGGAATAGCTCGGGCTGCCTCCTGCTACAAAATAATCTGGGGCTGGCAATCCTGCCCCCACCAGCAACAAGGTTTGTCTCCCATGCAGCGGGAGCCCAGCAAGGATTTATCGGTGCCTCTCGGCATAAGGAAGAGCATGGGTGGACTCCTGCTACAAGGAAATCTAGGGCTGGCAGTCCTGCCCTCACCGGCAACAAGGTTTGTCACTAATTCATTTTCCTCTTACTTCCCAAAATATTTGGTACTAACATCTTAAACACATACCCTCTGATACAGTTTATCTCTTTTTATCATATCACTGTAATACTCTTTTTTTATCAAACTCCCATGTACATCGTCATTTCTAAAAGGTTATGCACATACCAGTGAATTAAATTTGTGGATTATATTGTTGTTTTAGCTCTTTTTAAACAGTTTTGGCACAGTTAGGATTTGTAAATCTAAGCACAAGAATGGTATACCACCCTCATACAACGCAACCATATAATGGCAACCTCTTCAACTTCCCAATCTGTGATTATGCAAAAGGCAGCAAATTAAATTATGTCTCTCATTTTCGAGTACTCTATCTCCACAAATGTTTTGTATCTGTTAACACTTTCCCTCTATTTCAAAAAGAGATTCTTATCTATATATGATCATGAAGTATTCGCGATCATCGCAGAGTAATTGCGATCATTGCGGAGTAATTGCGAGAAAAAAACGTGAGTCCAAACCTACATTTACCTTTACATTTTTTAGGTTTAAAGCTTTTTATTAATCTTAACCAGGTATCACCGACGACATCAGTAACTTCCGCCTACAACCCTGCGGGCCGGCACGTTGCTCCCCAGAAAGGCCAGCCTGTCTCAGAGCTCAGGGGCTCGCGTTATGAAGACAATACTATTACTATTACTATACACAGCATGCCGCCTACAACCCCACAGGGCCGGCCGCGATTTAACCTCAAGCAGAAACCAAAAGTCCCCTTCCCTCCCACGGACAGGCGCTGTAAGACTGTCCTCCAAGTTGAGCTCCGTGTGTAGCCCCCCCCTGAAGCACAAGCTGTCGTAAGAAACATCAGGGAGGTCGCCATCCCTCGAGAATCAGAGCCCCTTCCCGTGTCGTAGGAACCGCCTTCCAGTCCTGTCTGAGAGGGCTGCCATCCGCTCCGATACCTAGTAAGTAACCCACATTTCTACCCCCAACAACCCCCCCTAACCCTCCCCCCCGCCCTTCCCAACTCTCGATGCCCCCCCAACCCCCCCTCCCCTCCCCTCCCGGTCCAGCGCGTGCCTCCGGTGAATCCGTCTCGACCCCAAGGTCCATACTCCGACACTTCCTATCAGGCACCTCAAGAGGCCTCCTCCTCCCGCGCGGCAAGCCGCAGGAGTCGCAGGTATTCGGGCAGGTCAATTCTCTAAATTCCGTGACCAGTAGAGACCGAAACGGCTGCCAAAGGTCATTAAACTGCTCCGCGTCACCTGCCACCGCCAGCAACATTTTCTCCATCCCTAGCACATGCCACAATCTGTGTAACCAGCCCGTGGCTGTGGGTATCG
The DNA here is from genome assembly GCF_964204655.1 of Triturus cristatus. Lineage (NCBI taxonomy): Eukaryota > Metazoa > Chordata > Amphibia > Caudata > Salamandridae > Triturus > Triturus cristatus. The sequence goes on along the minus strand of NC_140593.1, from coordinate 253,824,673 downwards.
TGGGCGAACGCCAATGTACCAGGATCGTCTGAACCGCCGACCCCAAGGCTTTGGCAATCTGTCTGCCTCTGCGGGTTTTTAAGGGATATGTCAGCCCATTTGGAAGGCCCAACAGGGTATAAGCTGGGAAGCGCAGTATTTCGGTGTCAAAGTGGGAATCCACATTGTCTATCACCTCCCTCCAGTAGGCGGCTAGTAGGGGGCAATCCCATAGCGCGTGCGTCAGCGTTCCTATCTGCCCGCAGCCCCTCCAGCAAGTGGCCCCTTTACTATGGTCCATTTCGTGCATGCGTTCCGGAGTATAGTACCAATACGTGGAGACTTTAGTGAAGGTCTCAGTGAGGCCAGCATGATAGGTCGAGTGTCTGGCCCTGTAAGCGACCTGCTCCCATTCGGCATGACTCAGGGACCTTCCCAGCTCTCGTTCCCAGCGCTCCCGTCCCGGGTTATATAAGTGTGAAGCGGGCGTCTGGAGAAACCTGTACAGGTCACTGATAAGCTTTGTGTCGGACGAGCGTGTCAGGAGCCAGCGCTCCTAAGGGAGGAGCCGCCTGTCAGCCGCCTCCCGCACCCGAGGGTGCAGCGCCCAGTGGCGCGCCTGCTGGTATCGCAACCTTTCGGATTCCGGGAACGCATACTCCTGTTTGAAGCTCGTGAATGGAAGGACCCCCTCTAGGCCGTACAAGTGGCACAAAGCCCGGCATCCAGCTGGCCGCCAGTGCTCAAACGCGCCTCTCTCCAGTCCTGGAGTGAAGTCCGGATTATCCACTATGGGTGTCAGCGGAGAGGGGAATGACATCAAGCCGTGCACAAGATTTGTGGCATCCCAGACCCGTAGGGTTAATCTAGTGATAAAGGAAGCGTAAAGATTAGCGGGACGGTGAGCTCTGCGCAGGGAGGGTACCTCCTGCAGAGGTCGCCCCGCCACCGCCTGATCCTGGAAGAGCCAGTGTTTGTCCGATTCCCAGTGGCTCCATTCCACGAGATAACGTAGCTGTGACGCGTAAAAGTATTTGCGGAGGTCCGGGATCCCGAGACCTCCGGCCTCCGGCGACAACATCGAGAGCGCCCGTCGCATCCTAGGTTTCCTGCCCTGCCAGATAAAACGCCACAGGTCGGATTGCATCTTCCGAAGCCACTCCGCCGGCGGCTGCAGCGGAAGCGCCCGGAACAAGTACAATATCTGAGGCAGGATAGTCATTTTAACTGCCGCCACTCTCCCCAGCAATGAGAGGGTGTTACGGTCCCATCGGGCTAATTCTCCTCGGACCTTCGTGCCCAAGGTGGTATAATTCGCCATTACCATTGCAGATAGGGCAGGAGCCAACTGGATCCCCAAATAGGACACCGAGTCCGCAGACCACAGTATCGGAACCCTTTGCCGCAGTAAGGCTTTAGTCCCCGGTGCTAAGGAAAGATCCAAAGCCACCGACTTCCCCATATTCATCCTGAATCCCAACACCGCCGCAAATGAGGTGAGTTCCGCTATACAGGCCGGCAAGGCAGAGAGCGGATCGTCCAATGAGAAGATCACATCATCCGCATATAGGCTTACGGCGTGACTGAAGCCTCCAAACTTTACCCCTCTCACCGCCGGGTTATCCCGCACCCGCTGCGCAAAGGGCTCCATATATATGGCGAAAAGTAATGGCGAAAAGTAAAGGCGACAGCGGGCATCCCTGTCTCGTGCCTCTTTCGATGTCTAAACTCTGGGAGCAGTAAACATTCACTCTCACCACTGCGGTCGGGGATCGGTAGCAATTGAAGATCATGCCGCGGAATTTCTCCCCTATCCCTACCTTTGTTAAGACCTGCTCCAAGTACGGCCAGTGGACCTGTCAAACGCCTTCTCGGCGTCGACTGACAGCAACATTCTCTCCCCGGGGATCCGCGACGCTTTTTCTATGAGGTGTGTGATTCTTTTGGTGTTGTCCACTGTCTGCCGCCCCGCCACGAAACCCGCCTGATCCGGATCTATTAGCCCCGGGAGGAGCGGGGCCAAGCGGCTCGCCAAAATCCCGGTATAGAGCTTGAGGTCGATGTTTAAGAGCGATATAGGCCTGTAAGAGCTGCACTGTGTCCGGTCCTTCCCCGGTTTGGGGATGACCACCAATGACGCCCGCAGCAGGTCCGGCGATATGGCTCCCTGCGTCGCAAAAGAGTTGAATAACCGCGTAAGGATCGGCGCGAGCGACGAGCAAAACGTCTTATAGAAGAGGGAGGTATACCCGTCCGGACCTGGGGATTTCCCGTGCTTAAGCTTGGCTATAGCGGAGATAACTTCCTCGATCCGGATCTCTTTATCCAGAGCTTCCGCTTGTGTAGGTGTCAGGGACGGCAGAGAGACCGACTCTAAGTATGCTGCTGTGGCGGGCGCCTCCGGGGGTCCCCCGCGTACAAGTCAGCATAATACCTATGAAAGAGCTCCGCGATATGGGTGTCCTCTGTGGCCATCGGCCCTGTGGGGTCAGTGATCGCTTTCACCGTCTGTGTCTGCCGCGCTATTCTCAACTTGCTCGCCAATAGCCGACCGCATTTGTCCCCCCCTGTGTAATAGGCGTGCCGGAGGCGTAGTGCCACGTACTCCGCCCGGTCCATGTCTAGAGCCGTCAGGAGCTTCCTCGCTCCCACGAGCTGCCGCCAGACGCGCGGAGCGCCTGTCCGTCTGTGTACGTGTTCCAGTTCACAAACCCGCTGCGTGAGCTCCTCCCGCTTCTGGCGCCGGTTTGCGTTATCCGCCGAGGAGATCGCAATAAACTCCCCCCGGAGCACCGCCTTCAGTGCCGCCCATTGTGTCGCTCGCGATGTGTCCGAGGTCTCGTTGTGGGTCAAGTAGTCCTGAATCGCCGCCGTTACCTGCTGGACTACCTCCCGTCTGTGTAGTAATGCGTCCCGTAGACGCCAGACATGGGGGGGTTGAGAAATCGGCGGCAGGCAGAAGGTAGCCGTCACCGGGGCGTGATCTGACATGGAGACCACCCCAATGTCTGCCGCCATGGCCAGTGCGCAGACCGGCCCAGTGACCAGAAAGTGATCTAGCCGCGCATAGGTCTGATGTGCGTGCGAATAGTAGGAATAGTCCCTTTCCGCCGGGTGTAGGTGACGCCAGAGGTCCTCGAGGTCCATAGCCGCCAGCTGGGCCCTGCACCCCGCTGAGAACTCTCCAGTCTGCGGCGAGCGGGGGGCACACCTGTCGAGGGCAGCGTCAAAGACCATGTTAAAGTCTCCTCCTATAATAATGTGTCTATCCGGTGTGGCTGTGACTGCGCCCAGCGCCGAACTGAGGAAGCGTTCCTGATGCTTGTTCGGGCTATAAAGGGACCCGATTGTGAAGGAGAGGCTGGCCACCCTGAATCTGTACGCCAGAAGCCTGCCTTTTTGTTCCGCCTGTTTGTGGAGCACTTCTCCCCGAAAGTGCCGGGTAACCAGTATCGCCACCCCCGCTGTTTTAGTGTTACTGGACGAGAAGAACTGGGTGGGGAAGTCTGAGGAGCGCAGCCTGGCACAGTCACGGGGCAGGAGATGAGTCTCCTGTAGAAGACAAATATCGGCCTGGGTACCTTCTAAGAGGGATAGGATGGCTCGCCGTTTAATCGGGTTGTTGAGGCCCATGACATTCAGCGTGACAATTTTAAGTGCCGTGGGCGTCATTGGCAGTGGCAAGTATGACAGCAAGGCCCCCACAAGGGCCCACGGGCCGTGTTGCCAGGCACGCGCTGGACTCTCCCTCACCCCCCTGTATCCCCCCCTCCCTCAACCCTCTCCCTTAGTCTCCCCCCTCCCCCACCCCTCCCGATCTCCTGCAGAAAACACCCCAACCACCATGCCACCCGCCCCTCGGCAACGTGCCAACACCTCCCAAGCCCCCTCGGGCAATGCCCCCCTCCCACTCCCCTCAATCTGAGTCAACATTGTCCAAGTCCCGTCCCCAAGGGGCAAGTCTTTGGTGAAGTACTCCAGTGGTCGTCCAGCCACCAAACCCCCCTCCCCCCGCCCCTGCCCCAATCTGGCCCCCAAACCTGCTTAGTGTCAAAGGCTGTGATGATCTCCCCCCGGAACAGACCTACGCGGTCGGCGCCATGTCACTTAGTCCAGTGTTCTCCGCCACCTCAAGTACTGCTTCCGCCATGCTAGCTCTGATGGTGGGTGAGTCTGGTCTCGAAGGTCGTGCCGAGTGGTGCCGCCCCGACACCCGCTGCCATCCGTCACTGCCAGCGCGCCCCCGCCTCTGTGGAGCCGCGTCCACCTCCGGCGCCGATATGCCCAAGACCCCGCATGTCTCCTGCAGGGAGCGTAGCTGATTCATAGTGCCATTCCATCGGAATATGAGCCTGAACGGGTGTCCCCATGCGTAAGGTATTTCGTGCGACCGCAGGAAGTCGGTGGCGATTTTGAACGCTTTCCGTTTCTGTAGCGTGATGGCAGACAGATCCTGGTACAAGGCGACCGGGTGGCCCCGGAAAGTGAGGGGCTGCTTCTTACGAGCCTCCGCCAGGATGCGTTCCTTGAGCGGGAAGTCCGGGAGAAAGGCCAGAATGTCCGGGGGTGGCAACAACGCCCGGCGCCGCGGCTCCACTCGATGCGCTCTGTCTATCCAGATGTGGAGCCCGTCCGACTCCCCCAGGACCTCTCGGAACAGATCTTGCAGGTAGCCCGCCATATCCGTCCCCTCTTCTGTGGGCGGAATGCCTCGAACTCTGATATTGTTGCTTCAAGATCTGTTTTCTAGATCCTCGGCATGCGCCTGGAGGTCGATCTGTTGATCCCTGAGACGCAGCACCTCTTGTTGCAATCGTTCTAGTTCTTCATCTCTGCTCCGCCCGGTGTCCTCAAGCGTGACCACACGTTCTCCCAAGCTATCCACTTCCCTCCGGACCTCCCGCACCTCGCTGGCCACCTCCTTCTTCAGGGCTTGGAAATCCTCCCGTAGGGAGCCGAAGAGGGATTCCATGAAGGATCTGGTGATCAGAGGCTCCCCGTTATCAGCGACCGGCGCCCCTACGGAGAGGCCGGGCGATTGCTGCCCCCGTTCCACTCTCTGCTGGTTCCTGCCCAGTAGCTCGGGGAGAGTGCGTTCCCCCTTCCGTCCTCCCTTGCTGCCCGCCATGTGCTCTGGGACTCAGTACAGATCGGCTCTTCAGTGCCACAGACGTCCCACTAGGGCTCCTTTCCCGCTTCGGTGCCCTCAGGGCCCCGGCTGTCCTCCTCCGCGTCCTCTCTCTGTGGTGCCCCCCGCCTCTGCTTACGCACGCCGATGGTCTGCAGGTATGTCCCTCCGGGACCATTCTGCTCACTTCTGTGCTCGCGGCGCAGCCGCCGCTGCCGGGGGCCGTGAACCCCTCCTCCGCCGGACACCTGCCGCACACGGTCCGTCCACAGCTAGCGCTTCATGCTCAAGCTCCTCTGTGGGGAGCGTACAGGTCGGACTCCGGCCCTCACAGCCCCGGCCCCCGTGGTCGTGAATCGGGTCTCTCCATGCACCCCCCTCAGCCAGCAGAGCCCATCCTACCTCCAAACTGGCTCCGAGGGCGGCAGGGGGCGGGGGAAAACAGGGGGGGCCCTCGTAGTCGCCCCCCTTGCGATCCAGCAGCTTCACCCCACCGAAACTGTCCGCAGGCTGCCGCGCCGGTGTGCGCACGTGTCCCTACTAGCACCGGGACCCTTCAGCTGTGCTGTCCTCCGGCCAGCCAGCTCACACGCGCCGCACAGGCCTCCGTCCGCCTCGTGTCCTCTGGGCCGGAGGGCCTGCACTCCACCCCCGGGCCACGTCCTGCCCCACGCTGCTTCCTGCTCCGACGCCGTAGTCGGCTCTCCGGGCCAGAAATTGCTCCGCTGGTCTCCGCAGGGGCTGCAGGGGTGCCTCTGATCTTGTGCTGTCTCTGCTTTTCTGCCGCTGGGGGCGGGGTCACACCCCCCCGCTCCGCTCACCACCACCGCAGTCCTGCGTCCCAGCTTGTGCCGATCAAGGCCGTTTCCGGACCCCCAGCTGGTGTTTGGGCAGTTCCTTCGTGCCTCAGCCTGTCACCTCCTCAGAGCCGGGTGCTTGCCTAGGCGGCCCTCCGGGCTCGCAGCCAGCCGCGCCGGTCTGATGCTCCGCCCCCTCTCGGCCGTGATCTCCAGGCTGGTCCGGCGAGCGCCGCAGGCGTCTCTCAGGCTCTCCGGGCTATCCCACAGCCCCCACCAGCACGCCAGAGTTTTCGCCGCCTGATCCCCGTTCCTCCGGGGGGAGATGCAGCGATTAAACCCGGTCTAGCGGCTCAAGGAAGCGGGAACCGGCGGAGAATTCGTCCGCTCACCTCGCCATCTTGGCCATGCCCCCCTTTACTTTTTTTTAAATGTACGTACTGCAGAACAGTTCACTACATAGTCCTGAATTGGAAATTAAAATGTATAATTAGTTAAATGTTGTCATAACTCCTGTACTTTAAAAAACAAATTGTACCTCTTTAACACTCTCCCCCCTCAATACACTCTTAGCTGACTGTTTGTAGCAACCTGACTGTTTGGAGCAACCTAGTGGAATCAGTAGGTCACAATTTCAAAGCACATTCTAGAAGGACCATGCTACTTACATTTTTTTTTAAACAACAGCCAATAATAGGACTTCTAACTAATGCATCCATTGTACTACCTATTTTCATTCATTTACATACTGACACATCCAATGAAATATATCTTTTTTTAAAAATAAAAAAGATAACACCTCCATTTTAACTGCTTTTCATTTGGAAAACAACCTCATTCACCTCCAGCCTTCTCCTAACTGCTATTGCTCCTTCACTTGAAAATGCTTAGAGTGTGGATTGTTGCCCACGCTATGTCTATTGGGCTAAAGAGGTTGCAAAAAAAGAGAGGTATTGACAGGGATTTGGGTTTGACAAATGTGGAGATTACTTGGCTTGGCAATAGATGGTTAAAGATCCATGAGTTGCTGGCTTTGGTTAAAACCATTGTGGATTGCCAAGCTCCTTACCTCATGATTGTGCACTTTGGTGGCAGTGACCTAGGCACATTGACTGGGGTAGGGCTGGAAATCCTAATGAAAGATACCTTGGCAGAAGTGATGTCGCTTTCCCTCATACTGTCTTGGTGTACTCTAATATATGCCAAAGACAGAAATGGAAATGGTCAAACAAATTCTGTCCACAGAATGACAAAGCCAGGGAACATTCTTCAGAGACATTTGCATGGGCTGTATCTATAACAACAATCTGCATTTTGACATGCATAGAATTTATAGGAATGATGGAGTGCACTTTACAGACAAAGGCAAAAGGGTGTTTCTAAGTAACCTGAAACTCTGCATCCGGTCTTATGTGTAGCTCTCATATGCCCACAATCAACACAAAGGCTCTTGTCAGAGTGACCCTAATATATCTATATCTATATCTATATCTATATCTATATCTATATATCTATATCTATCTATATCTATCTATCTACCTATCTACCTATCTATCTATCTATCTATCTATCTATCTATCTATCTATCTATCTATCTATCTATCTATCTATCTATCTATCTATCTATCTATCTATCTATCTATCTATCTATCTATCTATCTATCTATCTATCTATCTGTATATATATATATATATATATATATATAACCTACTGGCAGTCGCCAGTAGGTAGTTATAGTTAGGACCTATTATCCATAGGAAATTCGTAACATTCTTTTCCCAATAACTTTGGCGCCGGATGACGAATCTTTGCAAAATTTTCAAAACAGGTGGGGCACTCTGGTCAGCTCCTATCCTGAAAGTTTGGGGATGATTTGTCAAGTGGGGGCAGAGAAAAAAGGGGGGTCCCAAGAAAGGAAATTTTGGAACAGGCTACAGCCTGAACTGCTGAACGGAAGTACACCAAATTTTGCCAAAAGGTAGCCCTTGGCTCAGAAAGAGACCCATTTTTTAAATGGTGTAAATCCGTTCAGTAGTTCCTGAGAAAATCAAAAAATAGAGGTAAAAAAATCAATTTCCCATAGGAAAGTTTAGACACAGTTATAGCAAAAACTCCTCAACGGAATTACACGAAATTTGGCAAAAAGGTACTGCTTGACTCAGAAAGCGTACTTTTTAAACATGGTGTAAATCCGTTCAGTAGTTTTTGAGAAATTACGAAATAAAGATAGTGATATCTATGGCCGCGGTGGATCCGCGCACCCTCCCGATCACAAGCTTTATTCTAATTGGCTGTCAACACTCCAAACCAGGAAGTGTTGGCAGCCATCTTGTGCCTCGGTAGAACCGAGGCACAGGAAAAGAGAAAAACAAAGGTGCAAAACAAGAAAAGGGGGCAGGGTAGAAACACCCTGACCCCCTAAGCCTGCTCAGGGGGTCCCACAAGGACCCCAAGGGCCCAAAAGAGCATTTAAAAAAAAAAAGCGAGATTCACGCACCCAGTGCGAATTTCAGCCGAAAATAAAAATAAAATGAAGCGCGGGCTCCCGTGCTTCCTTTAATTAAAGCCCCCGGGTGGGCCAGGTCCCGGGGCATGTGAAAAAATGTGTGTGGGGGGCCCAATTCCTCCCACACTGCCCCGGGGACCACCACCCCCTGGGGCTTGTTATGGAATCTGTGGGGGGACTTGGAGCCCCCCCCCCACTGCCCCGGGGACCGCAACCCCCAGGGCTTTTGCTTTTAAAATAAAAAGACCTGTGTGGTGGGGCTTGCCCCCACACGCCCTGGGAACCACCACCCCCCGGGGCTTTCACAATGTTGGGAGGGAGGCTGTGCAGCCCCCCTCCAGAAGCCAATGAAGGCTCTGGGGACCACCACGCCCCCGGGCCGGCTCCTGCAGTGTCCCGGGGTGCCCACCCCCGGGACACTGCAGTTTGCTATGACAGGGCGGGAACCTCACGGCTCCCGCCCTGTCATAGCAAACTCTGGTTTGGTTTTTGGAAGAGAGAGCAGGGAACCTACTCTCTTGTCCAAAAACAAACCAGATTGCTTTTCCACACGGGGAGCTGCATCTAGCAGCTCCCCATGTGGAAAAGCAATGCTGGCTCCCGCAGGAGGCAGGGAGCAGGCGGGACCGTGGGGGAATTGGGGACCCCCCACTTTCCCCAACGATGTGGCCAGGTCCGGGGGATGGGGTCCCCGGGGCCAGAAGTGGCCAGGGAGGGGGGCCACGTGCCCCCCCTCCGAAAAATGAAAAAAATAAACTGTACGCGCAATTAAGAGGAAACTGTAAGCGCAATTTAGATGGGGGAATTTACCTTTGGCAGAGTACACAGGTTCATGGGCTCTGGAGAACTCGAGCTCACCAGGAACCTCCAGTAAGCCCCAAAGGGCTGTGTTGCAGAGAGGTGGTCCAGGCCACGCCCCTTTTTACACCTCTCTGCAACGCAGCTCTGTGGCACTAACTGGAGGTACCTGGTGGGGTAGTTGGACCCCAGGGACCCTCAGGATTGAAGGGGACTTAATCGCCCAATTTAAAATGCACCACGGGACGCGTTTGCACAGTGGTGAAGGGAGGGGGCGGGGCCTGAGGTGATATGTGTGCAAACACACCCTGTGGTGCATTTTAAGTTGGGAAATTAATTCCTCTTCAATCCTGAGGACCCCTGGGGGCCAACTAGCCCACCAGGTACCTCCAGTAAGCGCCACAGGGCTGTGTTGCAGAGAGGTGGTCCAGGCCACGCCCCTTTTTATACCTCTCTGCAATGTAACTCTGTGGCACTTACTGGAGTTACCTGGTGGGCTAGCTGAACCCCAGGGGCCCTCAGGATTCAAGGGGACTTAATCCCTCAACTTAAAACACGCCACGGGGCTCGTTTGCACAGTGGTGAAGGAAGGGGGAAGGGCCTGAAGTGACATGTGTGCAAACAAGCCCTGTGGCACGTTTTCAGTTAGGAAATTAATTCCCCTTCAATCCTGAGGGCCCCTGGGGACCAACTAGCCCACAAGGTGCTTCCAGTAAGCGCCATTGCACTGCGTTGCAGAGAGGTGGTCCAGGCCATGCCCCCTTTGACACCTCTCTGCAACGCTGCTCTGTGGCGCTTACTGGAGGTATCTGGTTGGCTAGTTGGATACCAGGGACCGTCAGGATTTAAGGGGTTAATCTCCCAATTTAAAACGGCCACAGGGCGTGTTTGCACACGTCACCCTCCCTTCACCACAGTGCAAACGCGCCCCGTAGCGCGTTTTAAGAGGTAGTTACAATCCCCTTGCCCTAGTATGTACTAGGGACTTACAGAGGAGGTCATGCTAATCACAGGGGTTCCCCAATGCATAGTGTTCCCTAGTGTATGTAGGTGTTTTCACTGTTTTCTAAGTGTCTTTTAGCATAGCACTGGCTCTAGGCCTGGTTAGTCAGAGACAGTTACCACCAGGGTCCGTCTGAAAAAGTTATGGGCACAGGATGATTTTGGAACAAGGCCTCTTTCTGTTCCTCTGTTGGTTCTTTCTGCACATGTCTGGCTTCTTCCTGCACTTTTCTTTGTCTTTGCACACTTCTGTTGCTTCTTTCTGCATTTCTTTTGCTTCTTTCTGTGCGTTTCTTCTTTCTTCGCATGGTCTACCTCTGTAGGCATAGTTAGGAGCTAGCATTTAAAAAACCTTTGAAATTCACTGAAAAAACCATAGGTTTCAGGCAGGTTATAGTTAGAATTTAGCATTTAAAAACCTTAGAAATTCACTGAAAAAACCATAGGTTTTAGGGAAAGTTATAGTTAGTTGGACATTGCACTCGTACAAAACCCGTGAAATTCCCCTGTAATAGTTAGTTCAGCTAACTATAACTTGCGCCCCCGCAATGCCCTGCTGATGACGTCACATATTACATCACTCATGACATGGTCAGTGACATCACTGATGACATCTCTGATGACATCTCAAATGATATCACTGATGACATCACTAATGACATTATCCAGTGACTGTGTGTTTCTGTAAAGTTTAAATATGTTTAATTTATATAGGGAAAGGCATATTGAAGAATGAGTGCATGTATAAGTGTCTGAATGGATGTTTTACTAGGTGCGTGACTGACTCTATAAGTGAGTGGTTAAACATATCTTGCTGAACGCATGGGTTAGTGACTAAACTGTGTGAATCTCAGTATCCGTCTGTCTGTTGGTGTGTAAGCGACTGCATGGATTTGTGAATAACTACATAAGTGTCTATATGAGTTATTGATTGATTGTCTGAGTATCTGTATGGGTGCCTGAGTGTTTGTGTGGGTGGGGTGTGTGTGACTCTGTACATAGATGTGTGAGTGGATGATTCACTGGGTGCATAGTTTGAAGTGTGCATCTGTGATGGACTGTATGGGTGGGTGAGTGTGTGTATGGGTGTGTTAGTGAGTGAATGTATATGTCATTGGTACATGTGTAAGTAACTACATATATGGAAGGCAGTATATATGTGTATTAGAGTCTATAAATGGCTATAAGTGAGAGTGTGTGATTGTGAGAGTGGCTGCATAGGTGAGTGTTTGCTTGTATCAGTGATTATATAAGAATGTAAGAATGTGCAGGTATTTGTATGAGTAAGTGAGCTGGTGTGTGTATAACTGTATAGGTGAGTAAATGGGAGTGTGAATAATTATTTGCATAACTGACTAGGTGTGTGAGTACCTCTATGGATGAGTGGCGGTATGTGAGTTTCTATAAAGGTGTATGAGCACATATGATAGTCCTGTACTGAGTGACCGTGAGTATGAGTTATTGTACAGGTGAGTGAAAGAATCAGTGAGTGGTTATGTAGTTATTGGTGTTGGAGTGTCAATGGTTTTGAGAAACGCAGTCTGTAATGTTTAGTGGGTGTATCTAAAGTTATATTAGGGTGTGAGAAGATGCATGAAATTTTCACATGGAGGATGTCATCAGTGATGTCATTTGAGATGTCATCAGTGATGTCATCAGTGATGTCACTGACCATGTAATGAGTGATGTAATATGTGACGTCATCAGCAGTGCATTGCGGGGCGCGAGTTACAGTTAGCTGATCTAACTATAACGGTAGAATTTCACGGGTTTTGTACGAGTGCAATGTCCAACTAACTATAACTTTCCCTAAAACCTATGGTTTTTTCAGTGAATTTCTACGGTTTTTTAAATGGTAATTGCTAATTATAACGTGCCTGAAACCTATGGTTTTTTCAGTGAATATATATATAACAGAAAGGGAAACCTTTAGGTTTATCACTACCTTTTCAAATGAGGCAGGCTCCCAAATGGTCTAAACACTGAAGAAGAATTGGCAATACATTTGGGATAAGTACTGATGCCTCTATGTGTTTTCAATCACCTGGGTAACTGTAGTACTAGCATTAGAGTATCCTGGTTAGTCAAGATGAGAAGAGTGCATGAGTACTTAAGCACAAGTATTTAATAAGAGAGTTAGTGTACAACCGCTGCTTGACCTACATGAGACTCCTGTAATCTGTTCATAGACATACGAAGTATTAATTTTGACTCACAAACAATTATTATTTCTTATGGCACCCTTTTTTATTTGTAATTATGTATTATTTGGAAGGTACAAATTTGCAAAGAATTTTGTAATTGGAATATCAGTATTTTGACTATGATTATCTAGGACTTAATCACGATGTGTGTTTTGGAACATGAGGCAGCCCTCTCAATGTTGACTTATGATGATATACAATCATTTTTGACAGTTTTGCCCATTCAGGGCTTGATTATAGTATTTAATAATAATTTTGATTAATAATATTTTGTTATCTTTTGAGGTATTGCCTTCAAGTAGACATAAGATTGTGTAATGAATGAATTGTTCCACAACACTTGCAACGTACACTGATTATAATTACATTTTTGCACATTTTTTATTGGTATCACTTGTGCCCTAACTATGCCCATTTTGGGCTCAATAATCATTATGTGAGTTTTGAAATATGAGGCAGCCCTCTTAAAATGTAGTAATTGATTGTCGGTTGAATATGACCATGGGGGATATCTTTAAAATGAATGTGATATACACTATGCTCATTCAGGGCTCAATTTTGCGTTATTATAAGTTACCACCGTTAAGGGAGGTTAAGAATGATTAATGAATGAACTGTTTTAATGTGTGTCACACACACCAATTACAATTACACAAAATCAATGATTTTTAAGCATCCCCTATGCTTACTTGTACACACAATGATGGCGCCTCCATTGAATTTTTGTTTTGCAGTCTGTTATCTATGTCTATTTGTTTTGCACCGGAAGCTCAATGTGTGGAACCGGATATATTTATGTTGAACATAAGGCAAATAGTTGAAAAAGGCGTGAAGCCGAAACGCGTCCTGTCTTAACCTCGGTATCAAAAAGTAACCGAGTGGAACCCTGAACGAGTGTGGTCGCTTCATTACGTTGTGTGGTGAAGTTTGAGCTGGATATATATATATATATATATATATATATATATATATATATATATATTCCGACAACGCTGTAATTCCTCCTTTCCTGAATCCCCAGCAACCACGGACACCAATTGAGCTTCACTCCGGTCTTTTTAATGAGAGCAAATAGGCAAACAATACTCTACGCGTTTCGGGATCACACTCCCTTGATCACGAGTAAGGCAAAGTAAACCAGGAAGTGCAATAAATAGTCATGTGATTCTTTTGATAAACAAAGAAAACAGACTCTTAGGCTACTCGTTACTTCACGAGGCCATTTTTTTCTTGAAAGCAACTTTAACAAAGTTCCGACAAAATTGCATTTCGTGGGACTGAGTAACACGTTTGATGTGATCTGAACATTCATTGCATTATATACTAATAAGTGACTATTCCCGTTCATTTAAATCATGAATATATGCATTTCATCAAATTCCGATTCACTCGTAATTATTTCAAAACCATTGTCCACTCCAGCCCAAGTGGGCATTGTATACAATGTCCAAATTAATTATTTGAACGAAAATTATTTTTACTTGACATTTAAATCGTATATATGCATCTTCAGTCAACACTTCTTGCCCCAGTGGGCTTATCAGAGATACTCAATCTTCCATATGTCACCAGAATAGATCAAATTTTGCATCTACAAGAAAAAACAAATAAATCAATCAACAATTGATCAAAACAAATGAAGTAAGACTATACTTCCTGAAACTTTGCAATTTAAAATTCATAAAAACATTTTTTGCAATAGCATTTATCCACGAGTTGCTGACTCTCGTTTCAAAAATGCTGGCCTGTGAAGATTCAACATAAACATGTTCAAATTCATCCTAAGTGCACCGCTAACTCTTCGTCACAGTTATGACCTATCGGGGCCAAAGTACCATACTGGATTATTAGTTTTGACTCCAATCGTCTGAGGTCCTGTACTCTATTTCCTCCTCTCTCATTCATCTTTATTGTGTCAAGGACACAAAAACTCAGTAAATCACTGTTTTGATTATGAGGACTCAGGAAGTGTCGTGCAACAGGGTATTGTTTATCGCCATGCTTGATGGCGCGAAGGTGTTCTAAAATTCTAATTTTAGCCTTATGTATGGTGCTGCCGATATAGGCTTTTTTACAAGGACAAAACAGGGCATAGACGGCATAATCTGTGTTGCATGATGTATGTTTTAAAATCTTGTGGGGCTTGTTGTTTGGAGAAAGGATGCATTCCTTGCAGTTTTTGCTATGTTTGCACGCCTTACACTTTCTGCATGTGTAAAAGCCTTGTACTCCTAGGATGTTGGTCTGTGTAGGTTCAATAGTTCTGCACAGTGTGTCCTTTAATGATTTCGCCTTTCTATATGTGACTTGTGGAAACAATTCCACACTTTTTGAAAGGTCACTGTCAGTGTGTAACACTGGCCAAAAAGTGTTGAGGCTCTTGCGCAAATCACTGGCTTGATTATTAAAGGAGGTAATGAACCTTATTTTCTCTGTCTCATCATCTTTTATTTCTTTTTCAGTTAGTAATGTTTCCCTTGATCTTTTAGCTACTTCTATCTTTGCTCTGTTCACAACAGTCTTTGAGTAACCTCTTTCCAGAAATCTCAGAGTCATCACTCCTTCTTCCTTTTCGTAATCCTCCGGGGAGCTGCAATTGCGCTTGGCTCGCAAGAGTTCTCCCAAAGGGATACTGTCTAGCAGAGGTTTTGGGTGACAGCTGCGTGCGTGCAAAAGGCTGTTTCCAGCAGTTTTCTTCCTAAAAAGGCAGCTTTTTAATTTGTCATTTTGGATAGTAAGGGAAAGATCAAGAAACTCAATGGTACTCTGTGACCATTGGCTTGTGAACTGAAGATTGTAGATGTTGTCATTAAGGCTTTCTACAAACAGATTTGCTTCGGTCTCACTGCCATTCCAGATACACAGGATGTCGTCGATGTACCTCACCCACTTAACTATCTTATTTTTAGAAACATCATGTTCTTTAACAACCTTTTCCTCCCAGTACCCCAAATAGAGACAAGCAAAGCAAGGAGCAAAGCAAGTCCCCATTGAAGTACCGAGAGATTGTTTGTAAATTTTGCCATCAAAAGTGAAGAAGTTTTGTGTTAGACAGGAAGTCATCATTTCAATAAGCATCTGAGTGTGCCTGAGGTATGAGATGGATCTCTCACTAAGATAATGTTTACATGCTGCAAGTCCCAACTCATGTGGTATACAAGTGTAGAGACTTGCAACATCTAAAGATAGGAGCGAAAATTCTCTCTTCCACTCCAAATTCTATATTACTTTCAAAAAATGACCTGTGTCCTTTATGTACGATGGGAGCTTAGTGACAAAGGGTTGCAAAAAAAAGTCGACATATTTGGAAGTGTTTTCCATACAGCTACCTCTGGAAGAAACAATCGGTCTACCTGGGGGGTCTGTTGGGTTCTTATGGATCTTTGGTAAAAGGTATAGAGCTGGTAATTTGGGATATCTGCATGTCAAAAAATCATACTCATTTTTCTCTAGTACCCCATCTTTCTTCCATTTGTCTAAGCTTGTTTGAAACAGTCTTATGGAATGTTCGTACTCCATCCTATTACTCCTTTGATATTTCTCACTGTCAGCTAGTTGTTGCAAGCCCTCATTAATATATTTCCTTCGTGATTGAACAACCACGTTGCCCCCTTTGTCTGATTTTTTGATAACTATAGAGTTATCATTTTTCAAATTATTGATAGCCTCTCTTTGTGCTGATGTAACATTCATCCATCCATGCCATTTTCTCTTTGAAAGTTTCATTAACTCCTGAGTTACTCCTTTCTCAAATACTTCAATTGCATCGTTCTTAATTTGTGGCAAAAAGATGGACTTAGGTTTAAATGGATTTTTTGCATTTAAATTAAGGATGACATTTTCATTCTCAAAATCAATAAAAGGAGTATCATTGTTTGTTGCTAAGCCTGCCAATACATTGGCTGTATGAAGTAACTCGGCATCATTAATACTTACAGCGCTTGGTTCAACATTCATGCTTTCTACTTGAGTTTCCACCTTAGTTGCAAACCATTTTTTAATGCGTAATTTCCTAGTGAAATGGAAAAGATCTATTCGGCTTTGCGTGTAATTAAAGTCATTTGATGGACAAAAAGTAAGTCCAAGGGCAAGTAGTTCTATCTCAAAATCACTAAGCACTCTGTCAGATAAATTGATTACCGTTTTCTTATCCATTACTTCATCTTGCTTTGGCCCCTTGTACGACTTCCCACTTGGCTCATATTGTCTTTGCGTGTTGACTTGTTTCCTCTTCTTGCGCCTCTGCCTCCTCTTCCACGACCTCGTGTACTTCCTTGTTTGTTGTTGGTTTGTCTCCCCTTGGCCATCATGTTGAATTCTGTTAAAATGCTTGTTTTTACCCCATCGAAGTTAGAGATGTTCGAAACTTCACTGCTGCTGGCGATACTTCCGTCAGTCTGGGGTTCAGTGTCTGTAAGTTCTTCTTGTGGAATAGTATCTCTGGTAGTATTGTCCGTTGTTGGCATTTCAACAGGGGGATTTTTTCGAAGTTGGTCGTATTTTTTTTTGCAAAGGTTAGGATTTGCCCTTTTTGATAATCCACCAAATCTCTTTGAAACTTTCTCTGTTTTTTCACTTTGATGTCACTCTCAATTCTTTCTAGATTTCTTTCCATTTTGTCCATTTCTTTCTTGAATTCTTCTTGCTCACAGAGCGCTTTGATCTGTTCCGTTAAGTTATCAATGACGTCTCCCAGTCTCTCACAATCCTTCTTGGCATATTTCACCAATAATGTTAACATGTTTGTTGAGCAGTTGTGGTTATTAATTGCCCAGTCATTCACTAGTTCAGGGTCCGGATCACTGAAAGTAGGTGTGATAAAGATCCGTAACCCTCTGGGTACTCTACCTACATCAATATATTTTTGTAGGGTGGTGGCTTCCCACCATTTATTCTGCTCCGTTTTTAATGCCTTCCACAGTTGGTCCCATAATTGTCGTTTATTGGATATTGGTCTGTCTTTGTTAGTTGATGATCCATTTTCAGCTGTCTCCACAGTTACAGCATTCTCGAACATCCTGTCCGCAGCTTCTGCGCGTTTATTGTTCCTTATTGTTGCCATTGCTTGCTCTTCCAATTCGAACGCTACTTAGCGTGACCGTTTATCGCTCCAAAAGTCTGTTGGCTTTCACCTTGACTTTTTGACCCATCGGCGCATTAGTGACAACACCGCTCCGGTATGACAAAGGCTAGAGGGGAACCATCCTGAACTGTGATTAAACGTTCAATCCCGCTTCTGCTTAAATCATCCTCAGTGAAAGAAAAATGCGCGGGTAGGGGGTTTAATAATATCAAAACCCGCAATGGTAGCAAACCGCTACCGTTAGCTCTCCCCCTACTCACTTGTGATGGTGGTCCGCAGCGAGGTGGTAAACCTCTACGTATTCCGACAACGCTGTAATTCCTCCTTTCCTGAATCCCCAGCAACCACGGACACCAATTGAGCTTCACTCCGGTCTTTTTAATGAGAGCAAATAGGCAAACAATACTCTACGCGTTTCGGGATCACACTCCCTTGATCACGAGTAAGGCAAAGTAAACCAGGAAGTGCAATAAATAGTCATGTGATTCTTTTGATAAACAAAGAAAACAGACTCTTAGGCTACTCGTTACTTCACGAGGCCATTTTTTTCTTGAAAGCAACTTTAACAAAGTTCCGACAAAATTGCATTTCGTGGGACTGAGTAACACGTTTGATGTGATCTGAACATTCATTGCATTATATACTAATAAGTGACTATTCCCGTTCATTTAAATCATGAATATATGCATTTCATCAAATTCCGATTCACTCGTAATTATTTCAAAACCATTGTCCACTCCAATGGTTTTGAGTGTTCAGATCACATCAAACGTGTTACTCAGTCCCACGAAATGCAATTTTGTCGGAACTTTGTTAAAGTTGCTTTCAAGAAAAAAATGACCTCGTGAAGTAACGAGTAGCCTAAGAGTCTGTTTTCTTTGTTTATCAAAAGAATCACATGACTATTTATTGCACTTCCTGGTTTACTTTGCCTTACTCGTGATCAAGGGAGTGTGATCCCGAAACGCGTAGAGTATTGTTTGCCTATTTGCTCTCATTAAAAAGACCGGAGTGAAGCTCAATTGGTGTCCGTGGTTGCTGGGGATTCAGGAAAGGAGGAATTACAGCGTTGTCGGAATACGTAGAGGTTTGCCACCTCGCTGCGGACCACCATCACAAGTGAGTAGGGGGAGGGCTAACGGTAGCGGTTTGCTACCATTGCGGGTTTTGATATTATTAAACCCCCTACCCGCGCATTTTTCTTTCACTGAGGATGATTTAAGCAGAAGCGGGATTGAACGTTTAATCACAGTTCAGGATGGTTCCCCTCTAGCCTTTGTCATACCGGAGCGGTGTTGTCACTAATGCGCCGATGGGTCAAAAAGTCAAGGTGAAAGCCAACAGACTTTTGGAGCGATAAACGGTCACGCTAAGTAGCGTTCGAATTGGAAGAGCAAGCAATGGCAACAATAAGGAACAATAAACGCGCAGAAGCTGCGGACAGGATGTTCGAGAATGCTGTAACTGTGGAGACAGCTGAAAATGGATCATCAACTAACAAAGACAGACCAATATCCAATAAACGACAATTATGGGACCAACTGTGGAAGGCATTAAAAACGGAGCAGAATAAATGGTGGGAAGCCACCACCCTACAAAAATATATTGATGTAGGTAGAGTACCCAGAGGGTTACGGATCTTTATCACACCTACTTTCAGTGATCTGGACCCTGAACTAGTGAATGACTGGGCAATTAATAACCACAACTGCTCAACAAACATGTTAACATTATTGGTGAAATATGCCAAGAAGGATTGTGAGAGACTGGGAGACGTCATTGATAACTTAACGGAACAGATCAAAGCGCTCTGTGAGCAAGAAGAATTCAAGAAAGAAATGGACAAAATGGAAAGAAATCTAGAAAGAATTGAGAGTGACATCAAAGTGAAAAAACAGAGAAAGTTTCAAAGAGATTTGGTGGATTATCAAAAAGGGCAAATCCTAACCTTTGCAAAAAAATACGACCAACTTCGAAAAAATCCCCCTGTTGAAATGCCAACAACGGACAATACTACCAGAGATACTATTCCACAAGAAGAACTTACAGACACTGAACCCCAGACTGACGGAAGTATCGCAGCAGCAGTGAAGTTTCGAACATCTCTAACTTCGATGGGGTAAAAACAAGCATTTTAACAGAATTCAACATGATGGCCAAGGGGAGACAAACCAACAACAAACAAGGAAGTACACGAGGTCGTGGAAGAGGAGGCAGAGGCGCAAGAAGAGGAAACAAGTCAACACGCAAAGACAATATGAGCCCAGTGGGAAGTCGTACAAGGGGCCAAAGCAAGATGAAGTAATGGATAAGAAAACGGTAATCAATTTATCTGACAGAGTGCTTAGTGATTTTGAGATAGAACTACTTGCCCTTGGACTTACTTTTTGTCCATCAAATGACTTTAATTACACGCAAAGCCGAATAGATCTTTTCCATTTCACTAGGAAATTACGCATTAAAAAATGGTTTGCAACTAAGGTGGAAACTCAAGTAGAAAGCATGAATGTTGAACCAAGCGCTGTAAGTATTAATGATGCCGAGTTACTTCATACAGCCAATGTATTGGCAGGCTTAGCAACAAACAATGATAATCCTTTTATTGATTTTGAGAATGAAAATGTCATCCTTAATTTAAATGCAAAAAATCCATTTAAAGCTAAGTCCATCTTTTTGCCACAAATTAAGAACGATGCAATTGAAGTATTTGAGAAAGGAGTAACTCAGGAGTTAATGAAACTTTCAAAGAGAAAATGGCATGGATGGATGAATGTTACATCAGCACAAAGAGAGGCTATCAATAATTTGAAAAATGATAACTCTATAGTTATCAAAAAATCAGACAAAGGGGGCAACGTGGTTGTTCAATCACGAAGGAAATATATTAATGAGGGCTTGCAACAACTAGCTGACAGTGAGAAATATCAAAGGAGTAATAGGATGGAGTACGAACATTCCATAAGACTGTTTCAAACAAGCTTAGACAAATGGAAGAAAGATGGGGTACTAGAGAAAAATGAGTATGATTTTTTGACATGCAGATATCCCAAATTACCAGCTCTATACCTTTTACCAAAGATCCATAAGAACCCAACAGACCCCCCAGGTAGACCGATTGTTTCTTCCAGAGGTAGCTGTATGGAAAACACTTCCAAATATGTCGACTTTTTTTTGCAACCCTTTGTCACTAAGCTCCCATCGTACATAAAGGACACAGGTCATTTTTTGAAAGTAATAGAGAATTTGGAGTGGAAGAGAGAATTTTCGCTCCTATCTTTAGATGTTGCAAGTCTCTACACTTGTATACCACATGAGTTGGGACTTGCAGCATGTAAACATTATCTTAGTGAGAGATCCATCTCATACCTCAGGCACACTCAGATGCTTATTGAAATGATGACTTCCTGTCTAACACAAAACTTCTTCACTTTTGATGGCAAAATTTACAAACAATCTCTCGGTACTTCAATGGGGACTTGCTTTGCTCCTTGCTTTGCTTGTCTCTATTTGGGGTACTGGGAGGAAAAGGTTGTTAAAGAACATGATGTTTCTAAAAATAAGATAGTTAAGTGGGTGAGGTACATCGACGACATCCTGTGTATCTGGAATGGCAGTGAGACCGAAGCAAATCTGTTTGTAGAAAGCCTTAATGACAACATCTACAATCTTCAGTTCACAAGCCAATGGTCACAGAGTACCATTGAGTTTCTTGATCTTTCCCTTACTATCCAAAATGACAAATTAAAAAGCTGCCTTTTTAGGAAGAAAACTGCTGGAAACAGCCTTTTGCACGCACGCAGCTGTCACCCAAAACCTCTGCTAGACAGTATCCCTTTGGGAGAACTCTTGCGAGCCAAGCGCAATTGCAGCTCCCCGGAGGATTACGAAAAGGAAGAAGGAGTGATGACTCTGAGATTTCTGGAAAGAGGTTACTCAAAGACTGTTGTGAACAGAGCAAAGATAGAAGTAGCTAAAAGATCAAGGGAAACATTACTAACTGAAAAAGAAATAAAAGATGATGAGACAGAGAAAATAAGGTTTATTACCTCCTTTAATAATCAAGCCAGTGATTTGCGCAAGAGCCTCAACACTTTTTGGCCAGTGTTACACACTGACAGTGACCTTTCAAAAAGTGTGGAATTGTTTCCACAAGTCACATATAGAAAGGCGAAATCATTAAAGGACACACTGTGCAGAACTATTGAACCTACACAGACCAACATCCTAGGAGTACAAGGCTTTTACACATGCAGAAAGTGTAAGGCGTGCAAACATAGCAAAAACTGCAAGGAATGCATCCTTTCTCCAAACAACAAGCCCCACAAGATTTTAAAACATACATCATGCAACACAGATTATGCCGTCTATGCCCTATTTTGTCCTTGTAAAAAAGCCTATATCGGCAGCACCATACATAAGGCTAAAATTAGAATTTTAGAACACCTTCGCGCCATCAAGCATGGCGATAAACAATACCCTGTTGCACGACACTTCCTGAGTCATCATAATCAAAACAGTGATTTACTGAGTTTTTGTGTCCTTGACACAATAAAGATGAATGAGAGAGGAGGAAATAGAGTACAGGACCTCAGACGATTGGAGTCAAAACTAATAATCCAGTATGGTACTTTGGCCCCGATAGGTCATAACTGTGACGAAGAGTTAGCGGTGCACTTAGGATGAATTTGAACATGTTTATGTTGAATCTTCACAGGCCAGCATTTTTGAAACGAGAGTCAGCAACTCGTGGATAAATGCTATTGCAAAAAATGTTTTTATGAATTTTAAATTGCAAAGTTTCAGGAAGTATAGTCTTACTTCATTTGTTTTGATCAATTGTTGATTGATTTATTTGTTTTTTCTTGTAGATGCAAAATTTGATCTATTCTGGTGACATATGGAAGATTGAGTATCTCTGATAAGCCCACTGGGGCAAGAAGTGTTGACTGAAGATGCATATATACGATTTAAATGTCAAGTAAAAATAATTTTCGTTCAAATAATTAATTTGGACATTGTATACAATGCCCACTTGGGCTGGAGTGGACAATGGTTTTGAAATAATTACGAGTGAATCGGAATTTGATGAAATGCATATATTCATGATTTAAATGAACGGGAATAGTCACTTATTAGTATATAATGCAATGAATGTTCAGATCACATCAAACGTGTTACTCAGTCCCACGAAATGCAATTTTGTCGGAACTTTGTTAAAGTTGCTTTCAAGAAAAAAATGGCCTCGTGAAGTAACGAGTAGCCTAAGAGTCTGTTTTCTTTGTTTATCAAAAGAATCACATGACTATTTATTGCACTTCCTGGTTTACTTTGCCTTACTCGTGATCAAGGGAGTGTGATCCCGAAACGCGTAGAGTATTGTTTGCCTATTTGCTCTCATTAAAAAGACCGGAGTGAAGCTCAATTGGTGTCCGTGGTTGCTGGGGATTCAGGAAAGGAGGAATTACAGCGTTGTCGGAATACGTAGAGGTTTGCCACCTCGCTGCGGACCACCATCACAAGTGAGTAGGGGGAGGGCTAACGGTAGCGGTTTGCTACCATTGCGGGTTTTGATATATATATATATATATATATATATTTATTTTTTTATTTTTATTTTTCTTTCGATCATGTGTGTTTCGCAGATAAACCCAGCCACACCCACCTCTCGAGGCTGGTGTGAATCAGTGGGTATGGATCCCATTTCAAATTGTAAATACAGAGCCTCACAGATTAGTAAGGCATGAAAGCTTCGCACATAGAGTTTCACTTTTAGATCAGTTTATCTCGACAACACATTTCAATATAAACAGGTCTTCATCACAGCCTCATTTGCATATTGTGCCCCATCGCCAATAGAAATAACTTACAAGGTGTAAAACATAGAAAAGATATATTCATCAATTCTCACAGGGATGGAAAGGGTACATCAAAACAAATATTTTAACCAATTATTTCTGTTTTGCACAATTAATTCATAGGAAAAATAAAAATGAATTGTGAAAAAAACATTTTTATGTTATTTAAACAATATGCAGAGACTAGGGAAATCAATGTAAATATATAAAAGTCTGGTGGCTGAATTCACATAATTGTCTGAAAAAGGACAAGCTATAAAAAGATAATGCTCAATATACTTTACTCAGTAGTATGTAAAACACATCATCATCTTGGCAAACCACAGATGGTTGTGAGGTGTTTACAGTAATATGTTTCTGACATGTAAGTTAATTTATGTTTTTTTTCAATTCAGTAGTCACAAACCTGTCGTAGCTTGTCACAGTGGAATCGCAAACCTGGCGTGGTTTTGGCACAGATATATATACACTGTAATGGTTTTGTTTAATATAAGTGGTTACTAGTAAAATAGTAAAAGTAGTATAATTGTAAACTACCATAACACATTTTAAAGGTTGTTTTAATGCTTTTGGGGAGTCACGATTCCATCACGAACCGGGCTATCATACATTGCTGGAGTCACGGTAGGGTCACAGCTACGGCGAAAATTTGGCAGTGGTAAAGCTCATATATTTAAGTGTGTTTAAGGTAAGAGATTTACTTAGAAACTTAGAAACCAGGAAAAGTACTATTATTGTAATTACTATGTAATATATGTAAATATATTTTATGGAGTTGCGATATCACTGCAACATAAACACAATGGTAATGCACAGCCGATGTGACACAGGAACAAATGGATTTGATATGTAAAACACATTTCTATCATTAATGGAGGAAAGTCTCACCCCTTCCCTCCATCCTTTAGGAGTGGCTGTGATTTTTCACACTTTTCTATTGCCACTGACAATTTTGTATTTCTTTGATGTTTTACTTAGTTTTTTCTGGTGATTGAAGATGGGGTCTGCTCCTGAAGATCAGAGGAACATGACAACTCAACACTAGAAAAAGATGAAGAACCGCCAATGAAGGAAAGTAAAATCTGGCAATTCTTCTCAATCCACCCGCAGAAAAAAGTATATGCAAAGAAGGAGGCCTGTAATGTCTGCCAGAAAATTCTCTCTCGAGGTAATGACAGGAAGTACCCATGAAGTACCCATGTAGTATTTCTAATATGTTTAAACATCTCTGGACAATGCACTTAACCCGTCTGGCAAGAGCAAAAACTGAGAAAGGCAAGAGCCACCAAGATACATCTGCAGCTGGAGATCCACATCCAGGCACATCATCTGCTGGACAACATATTCAGGAGATCCCATCAACTGTTCCGGAATTTGGAAAGATTGAACAATTTTGTCCAAAATGCAAGAAAGTTATCAGTGTAGAAGAACAATCAATACCTACTCTGATAGACTTCATTAACTCACGCCAGTACTAATTTTATTTGTAGTACTGCAGCGCTTGTTGAGTGCTTTTTGTTCCTAACTGCTTGTGATAAAAAAAATACAAAACCATTAGAAAATTGTTAGAACCACCCATTTCAGTTTAAGAAAGAAAAAGTATATGTTAAATGTATGTTTGTAACAGTGTGAATACGTCTTTTTATGTTTATTGGTATATTACTGAGTGTACAGATAAATGCATGCCTGCATAAGTGACTCAATGTGTGAGTGAGTGCATGTGCTAGTGGCTGTATGTAAGTAAGTGGTTGCATTAGTGTCTCTAATGGTGATTGACTGGGTGTGTTAGTGCCTGTATTAGTTAGTAGAAGGGTGTGTCAATAGAGTATAGGTTTGAGTGGGTGTGTCAGTGGATGTATAGGTGAGTGAGTCAGTGTGTGTCAGTGGTGTATCAGTGAGTGAATGAGTGCATGAGTGATCTATGGGTGATTAAATAGGTGCTTGAGTGTCTATATGGGTGGGTGAGTAGATGTATGAGTAGCTCTATGGTTGAGTGGGTATCTGAATGCATATATGGATGGGTGAGTGAATTTTTGAGTCACTATACGGTTGGGTGAGTATGTATGAGAGTTACTGTGTGGGTGAGTGAGGGACTGCACGAGTGAGTGACCTATAGGTAATTTAATGAATACATGGGTGCCTGTATGGGGTATTAAATGGGTGCATGACTGACTGTATAAGTGACTAATTTGGTGTGTTACTACTTCTATGGATGAGTGAGTGACTATGTTTATGCCTCTATGGGTGTGGGAGTGGGTGTGTGAGTTGTTGCATGGTTAAGTGAGTGTGTGTGCGAGTGACTGCATGGCTGAATTAGTATGTGTGGTAATAGTTGTATAGATGAGTGAGTGGGTGTGTGACTAGCTGTATGGGTGAGTGAGTGGGTGGCTGTATGGGTGAGTGAATTTGCATGTGAGAGGTTGTGTGGGTGAGTGAATGTGTACATAAGTGGGATATAGGTTAGTGAGCAGCTATGTATGAATCTGTAAGGGGGACTGACAAGCTGTGTAGGTAGACTATGAGTGACTGAGTGTGTGTATCAGTGGGTGTATGGGCGAGTGAGTGGGTGTGTGAGTGTGTGTATGAGAGAGTGTGTGGGTTTGAGAGTAGGTATATGCATAGGTCAGTGAGTGTCTGAGTGGCTATATAAGCTGGTGAGTATGTGTGTGAATGGCTGTATGTGTGAGTGAGTGGGTGTGCCTTTATGGGTGAGTGAGTGGGTATGTGAGTGGGTGTATGGGTGAGTGAGTAGGTATATGAGTGCCAGTTTAGGTGTCTGAGTGGGGACATTAATTACTGTAAGTGATTGAGTTGGTTTGTGAGTACCTGTATGGGTGAATGAGTATGTAAGTGACGTGTAGATAAGTGAGTGGGTATGTGAGTACCTGCATGGGTGAGTAAGGATTACTTGCCACACCTCAGCAAAGTAGCAATTAATTGCATTTTGAGTTTTTCAGCATCCACTATTGATAAAAGAAATTGGTGGCAAAGCATATCAAGTGCTCTTTATGCATTAATTCTCTATCTACAAGTATGTCAAAGAAGTATTACTGCGACACTAAAGTAGGTGACACATCTAAAGGCGTATCAGCACAAACACTGTTGTAAAAGAAAAAGAATAGAAATATAAGTTAGTATTTGATTTATAAAATTCCAGAAACAGAACAGTACACATTGCTCATGCTGTAACAGGTACATCACAATATAGTAAAACATTTCATTTTTCCTTTTGCACTTTTCTCAGCTTTCATACTTTACACCAAAAATGATGTACTATATGAAGCTTCATCCTTGAACAGTGGGGAAATAACTATTATTTACAGTAATCGGAAGAATTATGCAGCACTCCCAAGAAAAATCTATTATACAGATTGTAGAAAAAAAACGACATACTACATCACTGTAAATATGTGACACTATGCATTGCACACACTACAATTCATTAAATTGCTGTTCTGGCTATGCTTACTACACTAATGTAAACAAACGTACCCTAACACTTTTCCCTTTATTATTATGCCTGGTACATAACTACTAATAATTGTAAACGGCACTTGAATTTTGGACATCCTTTTGAAAACATTATCACTAGTAGGCTGAATGTTATCCAAAATGCTGATAATCCACGTAGACAAAATTGAATACATTACTTTTTCCCCCAGAAATAGTTCATAGAACTTTGATTCAAGAAACAAAAGGTGGCAATTTTGTAGAAGGAAAGGTAGTTTGGGTTTCAATTGATGGTTGCAGTGATTTCAATCTATTCATCCAGTTTCAGTCTTTAATTAGAGAGTGTAGTATGCACATGGTATACCTTTTGGGAAGATAAAAAAATTCTTGAATTTTGGAGAACTTTTTCAAGACATCCCCCCTGATAGGCTGAAAGTTGTCTAAAACATTGACGATCCACATAGAAGAAACACTGTACATTACTTTGACCAAAAAATACTCATTAAAACTTTGGTTAAATAAAGAAGAGGTAAGAAAGGCAGTTTTCCTTTAAATTTAAGGTTGCTGTCATTGCATTCTGTCCATCCACTTTCACTCTTACATAGACAGTATAGTGTCCACATGTTACATGAACTCCTTTGTGAAAGTAGTATACGTTCTTCCAGAAAGTTCTTCCAGAAATGAATATTTGCTCAGCTTTTAATTTTGTAACTTTTGTTGCCAATTTAGATCCATCTGCTCTGCATCGTTGTAATGTTAATATAAAGTAGTTCACAGTTCTTTGTAGATGAAAAGTAGATATAACATCTGCTCTACAACTTGAGCAGGTCATATTTTGGTTTGCTTTTTTAATAAATCCGTCAAAAGGCACAGTTTTGTAATCTGGTAGTGTTAATTACAGAAATTGCTCAGAATTTATTTGTGTGGTCGATGTAAATGAGCAATCTTCACAGTCATGCTTCCATTTGTAACTCAGTTCAAATAAGTAATCAATATCTACTTCTTCTAGAACTTGAAGCATGACCATCATAAATTCGCGTGCATCTTGTTGAGAGTAAATATTAGCAATCTGCTTCATATGTCTAAAAGGTCATCAATGCTTGAAGCAGAATGTATTACAGTTCTGTCACAGAGTAAAGACTGGAGCAAATGATACAGTGCGGAACAGAAACTTTTATCTAGATTTTTCCAAATTTGATTTACAAGATGTTATAAATGAAACAGTACATTAAGAACAACAATTGCATAGAAGTTGACAACTGAACTGTTTTCCAACTGCTATCCTACAATATCTCCCACATATTCCAGTTTTTTCTTCTTAACACTTTCTATCTTGTGCTGGTTACTTTTCTTTTCTTGAACATCAGTCGACTCTTTTGTGAGCTTCAGTTTTTGTTAGATTACCCGCGTCTCATAAATAGAGTAGTGACCTAAATGAGGACCATATAGCCTTCATAACAGACAGTGCTCTCTTACACAGCTTGCATCAGCACTGACTTTTCTATCATCAAATTCAACTAAAAACAAACTGGACAATGTTCTAACTTGGGATAATGCTACATACGTCATACCTTCTTTAAATAATGTACTTCCAATATTAATAAAATCTGTATTTACACTTAAACCTAGGGTTTTATGAATAGTTATTGCATATTCTAGTGACCCTGGAAAATGTTGCCACCATACAGTCCTTTACAAGCATAAAATCTATAATACATCGCCAATCTGCTTCACATCAACAATCTGATCAAATGTTATAGTCAATTATTCAACCTCATCCCTATTTGGAAAATTAATAAAAATTAATAACTTTACCCATAGCACCATTTACTAACCCTTCCTCCACATTACATTATGCTGCAAAATTACTCGACAGTTTTTGCATATGTGTAAACACTTTTCTAATCCTGCAGTCCTTGACAAAGACTTCTCCAAAAACTCTAATTTTGCTTGGAGTTTTTAAGTTAGAAGTATTGTTACTCCCTGGTTTTCCATGTTATCGATAGCTGTAATTTCCAAATTATCTTCTTTCACTATCTTCAGTAATTGTTCATTAAAGTTAGAGCACTCTTGAAGAGTAGGCAGAATATAGATTTGTCTTTTTCAATGACATTGTACATTAGTTGTGCTAGGATGTTGTCAGATGAAAACAATTTCTTGGCAAGTTAGCTTTCCAACACACATTTCCCCTCATTTGTCAGAACTCCGACTCTAATATCCTTTCAGATATGTTCATATTC
This sequence comes from Triturus cristatus, assembly GCF_964204655.1. Classification (NCBI taxonomy): domain Eukaryota; kingdom Metazoa; phylum Chordata; class Amphibia; order Caudata; family Salamandridae; genus Triturus; species Triturus cristatus. The sequence continues at coordinate 253,795,630 of NC_140593.1, read as the reverse complement.
CACATCAGATGCTCGACACATATTGTTCTCTAGTTACTTATATTTGAATTTCAACCAAATATTTACATTGCCGATACTTCCCAAAGAATTTCTTGTTTCATTATGGAGAAGTTTCTTGAAAATAGGCTGTTTTTCACGAGGTTAAATTGCAGTAGATCACTGAAGACAATTATATGCTTTCCTCCAAGCAGCACATCATATTCTGTTTTAAAATCTATTGCATTCTTGAGTGTACGTAGGCATGTTTTAGGTTTAAAACCATGCTCACCTTATCTTTGATTAAAAGCTTCAGTTTTTTCAATACTCTTGACACCTTATGACAAGCTTCACTAGATAACTTCTGGCAGTCCAGTTTATTGTGATGTTTGACAGGTAGCATTAGTAGTCAATGTAAATTAATTCCTTTAATGTTGTATGCAGCTAATCCAGTTGGTGCTGTTACATTTGATTCTGTAGTCCTCTGTAGATAAGCAGTGAGAACTTTAATTAGAAAGCTCTTCCCAGTACCAGCTTGACCACTGATGTATAGTAGTATTGGCTTAAATGATGAGCATTGACATTCTTTCTTCTCATGCAAAAATCCATGCTTTATTTTGTCTTTTACTTCGATATACATGTATTTCTGTTTGTCATTTAGTTGTCCTAAGTGTTCATAATCAAAACATTCCTGTCTTGCTTGTTGCTTTGTAGTCCCCACCTCATTCTTGGCTATAGCTTCTTCATTTTAAATAACTGGTTGTCTAAGAGGATCTTGACTCAGTGGTCCAGAACTTTGACTGCTTTGTTAACTCTCCTTGGCTATCTCAGCAGCATTGTTTTCTTCCTGTTCAATCTTATCTTTCAACATTTGCAAGTAGTTTGACAAGACTGGACACTGAATGTTTTCTTTCCCAGCATTAAAAGAATCTTTGCAGCAATCGTAGTCTCCAAGTAGTTCTGATTCAGCACAGCAATGTTTGAAAAGTTGCATAAGTGCCAAACAGAAAAACTCTCTTCATTCTGCAGATTGGCAACTCAGTTTTCTGTGGTTAATCAGATTTCCTTTGCTATGTCTCACCAAACAGCCATCACATCCAACTACAGGGAATTTTCCTTCTTCTATGTTTTCTATTAGTGTCCCATTTTATCTGTAGTGTTTAAGGACTTCATAAAGGCAAATGTCTTCAAGATGGGGGCTCAAATTCAAAATTCAAATGAAGCTTTATTCGGTATATGCAATATATCCATAAAAGCATTCTACACAAAATTCAATTCATCATAATAAAATTTCATAGGAATTATTTACATGTTCTAAGTTTGGGATAGGAATTTTCCATACACAAACATTTTACAAATTTAATCAGAGCACAATAATCACACTAACATGACCTGATGGAGCTCAGAAAAAACACAAAATTAAGGTAATAAAAAGGAATGCGTTTAGATATCATCAGGATATAAAACTATTCAATTCATAACTCAACAGTTCCAAATATGAAAGGTCCTTTACTCTTTATAGCCTTTTTTAGTAAAGACAATAACTGCATTACATGTTATTACATTTTCCAAACTACATATATGATGAAAAGCAGATTTATATGTGTATAATCTGTTGGTAATAAATAAATAAAGGTCGTAAAATTAATTTTCTGATGTCCCAATAAATATTACAAAAAAGTAAAAGTGCAATGTGGTCTGAGAAGATTTGCAATCACACGGGCACTTGGGTAAATTAAAACTCCACTTGCCCATCTTAGGAAATGCAATCTGGAACTGCAAAGTGCTCAGCCTTAATCTTGTCAAGTAAAATCTGTGTTGTAAATTTCTTAAGAAAATAAGATATGGCTGGGTACCCACTGAGGTTGGACCTTCATAATAGGATCTAACAAATGATTTTGTACTTGATTCAACCTCTCTTGCAGATTCTCTAGATTCTAATAATCTCTTTTTTAACTCCCCTTTGCAATAATTCAAAATAGTTTTGGGACCATGGAAATTGATTGCCAAATTACACTCAATTAAAAGACTATGAATATACTGTAACCATGGTTTTTTCTGTAATGATCAAGTGTAAGGCAGTCCCAAATTATATCTTTAGTAAAATGCGTCTCATCTTTGATCTATACCAAATTGTGAGCGCAGCCATACTAATCAAGTCACTAATATACGGTCCGTTTGTCTCCTTATGGGCAATATATGTAGCCGTTGTGTTAGGTACCGATAATACCCTTCTTAAAAATGTATTTTCAAGGGTTTGTAATGAAGAGACATCTGTCCTACCCCATAGTGCTCCACCGTAACACACCCCAGTAATACACTTACTACCGTATAGCTTAAGGATTTCATGTACTGGCTTACTACCTATTTTTTGGGAGAATCTGAAAATGACCTCACTTGATCTTGTAAATTTAATTTGCATGAATTAATGTGTGAGCTCCATGATCCATTTCCGTTAAATAGTAACCCCAGATTCGAAAATGTAGATGTTCTTTCAATGGGTACTCCATCAACATGATAACTTCTATTCTTAGCTCTATTTTTCCCACAAGTCATGACTAGGTTTTTACTCAAATTTATTTTTAGATCTTTTCCAGTCATGAAATTTGGGAAGTTGTCTATCAAGCGTAGGAGACCATTTGCAGTCCTAGATATTAGGACTGCATCGTCTTGATGAATACAGGCCCCAGCTAGGCCCGCAGGACACAAGGGTTCGCTCTCCTGTAATGGAATCTATAAGGAAGTTGGCACGGAAACTGCAAAGTACAAAGACAGCATTTATTAACCCTTAAGGGTGGTCCTACAATCCACACAACACTCTTCAGTATTGCATAGAGTAGCACAAAGAACTTACGTACATGGTCCCCTTTTATACACAATAGAGGGGCTCATAAGTGGGTGGATACAACATGAGGCCGAAGAACATTACCATTTATGGTCATTTTCGATACTGAATCAATATGTGGGCGGAGTTAACGCACTCCTTGAGCCCGCGAAAACATGGTCAAGCAAGGCTAACTGATAACAGATGTGGTCAAGTCTGGGCATGCGCCACATGGACAAAAGAGCTATTTATAGACTGTTACTAGGCAGATTACAAGAGCAACTAACACAGAGGTTGGACTCTTCTCGTGGGGAACACGTGGAAGCATGACAATACAAAATGGAGTCCAAGCTTCGGCCAACATAACAGAGAAAACACGATCTATAAAAGGGGAATTAATGTCTTTAGTCAATGCTTAATCACATCGTTGTTTCAATTTACAACAGACGACCCTTTCAGCATTTACTGAAGACATCCGGTTTGTTAGGATAATCATCATATATGTCAATTGTCATCATTTCTTCAACTTCTTTAGCTAAGCGTTTTTGGTGGGCAACATCGGCAATAGCTTTCTTATCAGGGATACAGAATGATACACATAATGAGCAGAGCAAGGGACCACATTGAATACAGATACAGCACGAAAACAGAACCGCTACAATAATGCAGAGACCAGTTAGAACCTTCCATCCCCAGGCAGTAATTAACGCCCAAAACCATCCAGAAAAGGACCAAGTGCCGTTTTCTGTATGGATCTCAGCTGCAATTTTATGCAGTTTATTGATGGCATTATAAACTGATGGCGTATGATCAGGGATAAACACACAACAGCTACTTCCAATAATTTTACATGCTCCTCCTCTGTCAGCTAGCATAACGTCTAATACCATACGATTCTGCAATGCAACAATTCTAGTAATTTGCAATTCCTCCGTAAGGTTCCCAAGAGCAGCAGCAGTCTGATTTGTCACAGCTTCTACCACTCTTGTTAATCTTCGGATCTTCCTACTGTTCAGGGCAGCTCCAACAAAGAAAAACAGTCCTAAGTTAAAATCAATATACTGTTGCAGACTGGTATCAGTCTGATCTACATCATCAATTGATAAAGTACGTTTATACCTATTTACAGTCACATTATTCAATAATTTCAGATCCTTATGGTAAGATGCGGGTGCTAGGAATACAGGAGGTAATAGAAATGATACATAGCATACCCCAGACCACCCAGCCGGCAGACGGTAATAACCTTTATTTCCACACACAAAATACGTATTATGGGAGGCCAAGAAGGTACTATTGTTCAACCCATCAATATTCAAAACAGTAATGCAATCACTAACACCAACAGGGATGGAACCCACACTCTGGACACATAGGTCCGCTTGAGCTTGTGCTACTTGGATCACAAATTTGTCTTTTCCCACAGTGTCTCTTGTGTTCGTGAAGATGTAGGGAATGGATTCATTGTCTGGTCGGTACTCTTCCCACTCCCAAATTGTCCCATTCGCTTGTGGATACCCATTTTTGTCTTGATGGCATTCTTTATTAAGTCTAAAAAGCAATCGTCCCACTGTCAGTTTCCGAGTGGCAAAAAGCAAAGTATACCATGCTCTACAAGAGCCATTATGAGAGAAAGGAAGTGGTATAAATGGCGTTCCTCCTTTCTTCTGATGAGCTGGCATCATCCCACATATCCAACAGTTCGTAGCATTCGTAGCAACGTGGGTATGATGCAGCATCTGGATGAAAGTGTTATTCAAGTAAGATTGTCGATGCTTCAACTCTTGATACGGTAATGTATAAAAGTAGTGCTCCTCAGGCACCGGAGTTGTCAACACAAGAATCTTCCGAGCGGGAGTTACATCCTCCACAAACCATGTGGTTATCCCAACAATGGCTACTGTCAACATGAACCCTAATGCACAAAGGATTTTCTTTTTCTCCATATCAAAGCAAAAATAAAACCCAATATCTTCCTGAAACTAAAAGTCTGTCAGAACTCTTCCCCTTGGGCAGCGGTTGATTTCTTCACCAGCGGGCCAAGACGGGTGTCGCTACACTAATGCAGGGCTGATCCCCCCCCCTTGCCTCATCGGCTCTCCGTTTCACTAACCCAAGGGCCGTTCTGACAGTATGTCCCGGTACTGGAAAACTCACTTCCTTGGTCGAAGATGATATCGCCTTCCTCCAGAAGTCGCGTGGTCCGGAAAGAGCTCCTCAGTGGCGTTTGGCTCCGCAGCACGGCCTGTCTCTGCAGCCAAAATTTCTCGTTGATCGGTCAGCACGGCAGGTTCCACCAATCTGGGCGGCACCTTCCTACAGTGCAGAGAGTGGATCCAATTTTTTCGGTTGGAGACTCGCACAGCCGTCCTCGTTGCGAGGAGGACCTGCTCAGGGCCCACCCATCTCGGCTCCAAACTGTTCGTTCTGTCGAAGACTTTCACCATGACATGGTCACCAGGCCGGAGACCATGTCCTTCGCCGGAAGACCGATCAGGGAGCGCCTCTCGGACCTGTTGATGGATAGAAACCAAGTTATCCGTTAACTGTGCCAGATAATCGCTCATCATTACACAAGGTACATCATACACAGCCTTAGGTCTTGGTGGACCCCAAATATTCATTGGGCGTCCAAAAACAATCTCATATGGCGTAAGGCCAGTTCGAGAGTGCGATACTGATCTAATTGACAATAACGCCAGTGGCAGAGCGTCTGGCCAAGTCAAAGACGTCGAAGCTTGAATTTTTGCGATCTTAAGCTTCAGTGTACCATTATACTTCTCAACTAGACCTGCAGACTGAGGGTGAAACACGGCGTGGAACTTCTGGGTGATGCCTAGACCCTTCAAGACATACTTTATAACATCCGCTACAAAGTGAGGGCCGTTATCACTCCACAGAAGTCTACAAACGCCATATCGAGGGAAGAACTCTTTCAGCAGCATCTTCGCAGTAGTCATTGCAGTATTATCTTTCATAGGGTACGCTTCAACCCATTTGCTGAAAGCGCAAACCACTACTAGAACATACTTCAGATTATTACAGCGCTCCAGCTGGATATAATCCATCTGCAAAACCTCAAAGGGTGCAGTGGGTGTCACAAACCCTCCTGCTGGAGTTCGAGTTCCCTTTCCTGGGTTATACCTCAGGCAGATCATACAAGTCTGCACCACCCTCTTCGCTGTGCTAGCAATCTCTGGATGCTCCCAGACTTGGGTAAGCAATTTCACAATTGCGGAAGCTCCAACATGTGCTAGCCCATGTGCCATCTGAACCATAGGTTGTACAAAAGCCGTGGGTAATTTCCATCTATCCATCTGCTTATTTCTCCAGCAACCCTCGTCATCCAGTTCTCCCTCGCTAGCCCATTGTTCCCGCTCTTTGTCAGAAGCGGTCCTTTGCATTTCTCGCACTTCCTCCTTCGCATCATGCCATCTCTCCACCTGTGACTTCACTACATACATGGCAGTAGTACCGGGCTGCATCGCAGTCTCCCGTGCTACTCGATCCGCTAACGCATTCCCTTCTCCAACTTTATCAACTACTTTCCTATGGGCGCTACACTTAACGATGGCAATTTTCTTTGGGTATGTCAATGCAGTTAGAAGATTATGAACTAACTCTCCATGCATTATCTGTACTCCATGTGACGTTAAAAACCCTCTCTCCTTCCAGAGTATTTATTTATTTATTTATTTATTGCAATTTTTAAAGCGCGCAAATACCCCTACGGGTGTCTCGGCGCTAGTGTTTACAGAGCTCGCTGATGGTGTGACGGGGGAGTTTAGGACAATGAAAACAGCCATGTTTTAAGGCTCTTTCTGAATTTGAGGAGCGTGGGGGCAGTTTTAATATGAAGTGGTAGGGTGTTCCACAATTTGGCCGTGGCGATTGTGAAACATCTGTCTCCCCAGCTGGCCTTTCTTGTCCTAGGGACGTTCAGCAGGTAGGCAGAGGAAGATCGAAGGGTCCTGCATTGTTCCAGTGGGCGGAGAGCTCTTTTTAGAAACTGTGGTCCTGCATTGTTCAGAGTTTTATAGGCTATGCATAGAGCCTTAAATTTAATTCGGCTCCTAACCGGAAGCCAATGTAGTTTCTTGATATGAGCTGAGATTGAAGTGAACTTAGGAATGGATAGTAGGGTTCTGGCCGCCGCGTTTTGTACTGTCTGGAGCTTGTTGAGGACCTGTTCTTGGGCATTCAGGAGAAGAGAGTTACAGTAATCGGTTCTCGAGAACACTAAGGTGCTGATAAGTGTTTTGCCCGCGGACTGTGGTAGGTAAGGAAGTAATTTTTTTATTTTTTTTAGAGTGTAGAAGGCAGATGATACAACAGCGTTGGCGTGGTGTATGAAAGTAAGTTTATTGTCAAAAATGACTCCGAGGTTTCGGACCTTGACCACCGGTTGGGGGGGGGAACCCATCTGAGGTGGCCACCACTGAGGGGACCATGCTGGGCGTAAGCTCCCGAATGTCATCACCTCCGTTTTATCGGAGTTAAGTTTGAGGCAGTTTGATGACATCCAGGAGCTTATGGCCTTCATTCCCTCCTGAAAGTTGGCGGCGATAGATGCTCCGTTGTTGTGCACTGATAGTACTAATTGAGTATCGTCGGCGTAGGTTGTCAGGGCAATTCCATAAGATTTTATCACCCTCGCTAAGTCCGATACATAGATATTAAAAAGCGTTGGACTTAGCGAGGAGCCCTGTGGAACGCCACATGGGAGGGAAAAGGTCTGGGAGGTGAAATTACCCATCTTTACAGTCTGGGGGCGATTAGCTAGGAAAGAGGCAATCAGGTCTTTAGCTTTGCCTCTAATTCCTAGAGCTGAGACACGGTCGATCAGAGTGACATGATCGACCGTGTCGAAAGCCGCAGAAAGATCTAGGAGTATTAGGACTGCCGCTCCTCCCATGTCCATTGTCGTTCGAATTTCGTCGGCGGCCTTTAGCAGTGCTGTCTCCGTCCCGTGTCCCTGTCTGAAGCCAAACTGAGTGTCATCAAGTAGATTGTTGGCATTGATGAATTTCGAAAGTTGAGTGTTCATGGTTTTTTCGAAGAGCTTGGCTGGGAAGGGGAGACATGCGATGGGTCTGTAACTAGAGGGGAGCAGAGGGTCCAGGGTTGGCTTTTTTAGAAGTGGCTTGATGATAGCCTCCTTCCAAACAGAGGGATATATTCCTGTTGAAAACATGGCATTGCAAATAGTGGTCAGCGCGGGGGAATTGGCTTCTGGAATGAGGTTTAGGATAGCAGGGGGACATGGGTCTAGGGGGGATCCGGATTTCGTGCTGGTTATCAGGCGTTGAATATACTTCTGGTCAATGGTGTCGAAAACTGATAGAATGGGCGAAGTATTCATGGGGAGTGCCATAGGCAAAGGTGAAGGGGAGGAATGAGAGAAGGCAAGGAAGATGGAACTGACTTTTTCCTCAAAGAAGCTGGCCAGCGCATCTGTTAAAGACTGGGAACCTTCTAAGCGCGGGGCAGGGGGGTTAGACAAAGTGGTAACCACCCTAAATAGTTCTCCAGCTGAATTTTTCGCCTGATCGATTTGGGAAGTATAGTAGCGACTTTTTTCAGCAACTATTAGTCTTTTGTAGATGGTGAGAGCGTTTTTGTAGGTTGTTTTGTCTGCGGAGTTGTAATTGCGACGCCACTGCCTTTCAAGATTCCTGCAGTACTGTTTCTGCGTCCGGAGGGCTTCAGTGAACCACGGGGCTGAAGGTATTTTCCTGTTTCGATGGGAGGATTTTATCGGAGCAAGTATTTTACAGGCCGTGTCTAGATTCGTCAAATAATTGAAGGACGCTATAATGGGGTCCTGCTCACCGGGAATATAATTCTCCTGCATACTCTCCGCTAACTGAGCTATGTCGAGGTTTTTCCAGTGTCTATAGGAAGATTGGTTAGGGGCAGTAGGAGTGGGTTTGGTATGGTTTGTTTCAACCGTGAAACAAATCACTGCATGGTCTGTCCAAATGAGGGGAATAGTTTGGGTGACAGTTACAAGGGGACTATTGGTGAATATACCGTCTAATGTATGACCTGCCTGATGCGTAGGAGAGTTTATCAGTTGTAACAGGCCAACAGCTGATAGATCTGTGAGTAGCTGAATGGTATCGTGATTATTGGTGACTTCTAGGTGAAAATTAAAGTCACCTAGTATGGTGAAGTGAGGGGTGTCTGCGGCTGCTTCGATTAAATTGCCTATATTAGCGAGAAATTTGGCTCTTGACCCCGGAGGGCGATAAATTAGCATGCCTTTGAAGGATGATTTAGCCGAGAGGCATAGTGTGAAAATGAGAGACTCATATTCAGAGCAAATATAAGGTTTCGTCGTAAGTTTGAAGTGGTCTTTGTAGATTATAGCAATGCCACCCCCTTTTTTTATTGGCCTGTCTAATCTACAAACATTGTAGTTAGTAGGAGTGGCTGCTCTGAAGTCTGGTCCGGAGGCTTCGTCCCCCCAAGTCTCTGTGATGAATAATAGATCTAGGTTATACGCATCAATCAGGTCGGCGATTTCTAGTTTGTGCTTGGGGAGGGATCTTGCATTTATTAATGCAGCTTGAACCAAAGGGGGGTCGGTTGTAGAGTGGTTCGCAGCAGCTATTGTGCAAGTAGAACAAGGAACTGGGCCCAAGATTGGGCTGGAGTATCTGAGATGAGGTAGGATATGAGGTAGGGCAGCTGTAGGCCTCAGTTGTAGTAATTCGGCAGAGGTGTATGTCCATCTCGCCGTGTTAGTAGGTCGTGGTAGTGAAGCAGCAGGGGGGCTGGCCCCTGGCCCGTCCTCGGCGCGGACGAGCGCAGACGAGCTTGCCTTAAGCGCGCCTTCGGCGCGCCACCGGCGCGCCCGCTGCGCTCGTCCGCTGCGCTTCCAGTATTGACACATATTAAATAGTGGGTGCTCTGACGTCAGAGGGGGTGTGGCCAGCCGAAGTGGGCGTGCCTGGTGACTCCCTCTAGCGAGGTGATGGCGGCGGTAGACAAGCGTTTGCAACCGAGACAGCAATTTGATCAGCTGCTCGGTATGCTCAGGGTGGTTGCTGGGTCAGTGTCAGGTACAGGGCAAGTTTAAAATCACATTTATACAATTTTAAAAATCGAGTAGTTCCCTTTCCAAACTCCCGGCTTTCCGCCTCAGGAGACTCTCTGTAAATGGAGCAGCGCTAGCGTTCAGCGCGCTCTATTTGTGTTGATGGGAGGGGGCGTGGCCAGCCGAAGTGGGCGTGCCTGGTGACTCCCTCTAGCGAGGTGATGGCGGCGGTAGACAAGCGTTTGCAACCGAGACAGCAATTTGATCAGCTGCTCGGTATGCTCAGGGTGGTTGCTGGGTCAGTGTCAGGTACAGGGCAAGTTTAAAATCACATTTATACAATTTTAAAAATCGAGTAGTTCCCTTTCCAAACTCCCGGCTTTCCGCCTCAGGAGACTCTCTGTAAATGGAGCAGCGCTAGCGTTCAGCGCGCTCTATTTGTGTTGATGGGAGGGGGCGTGGCCAGCCGAAGTGGGCGTGCCTGGTGACTCCCTCTAGCGAGGTGATGGCGGCGGTAGACAAGCGTTTGCAACCGAGACAGCAATTTGATCAGCTGCTCGGTATGCTCAGGGTGGTTGCTGGGTCAGTGTCAGGTACAGGGCAAGTTTAAAATCACATTTATACAATTTTAAAAATCGAGTAGTTCCCTTTCCAAACTCCCGGCTTTCCGCCTCAGGAGACTCTCTGTAAATGGAGCAGCGCTAGCGTTCAGCGCGCTCTATTTGTGTTGATGGGAGGGGGCGTGGCCAGCCGAAGTGGGCGTGCCTGGTGACTCCCTCTAGCGAGGTGATGGCGGCGGTAGACAAGCGTTTGCAACCGAGACAGCAATTTGATCAGCTGCTCGGTATGCTCAGGGTGGTTGCTGGGTCAGTGTCAGGTACAGGGCAAGTTTAAAATCACATTTATACAATTTTAAAAATCGAGTAGTTCCCTTTCCAAACTCCCGGCTTTCCGCCTCAGGAGACTCTCTGTAAATGGAGCAGCGCTAGCGTTCAGCGCGCTCTATTTGTGTTGATGGGAGGGGGCGTGGCCAGCCGAAGTGGGCGTGCCTGGTGACTCCCTCTAGCGAGGTGATGGCGGCGGTAGACAAGCGTTTGCAACCGAGACAGCAATTTGATCAGCTGCTCGGTATGCTCAGGGTGGTTGCTGGGTCAGTGTCAGGTACAGGGCAAGTTTAAAATCACATTTATACAATTTTAAAAATCGAGTAGTTCCCTTTCCAAACTCCCGGCTTTCCGCCTCAGGAGACTCTCTAGGCCGAAGTCATGCGCTACTCCGAAGGCATAGAGGCTATCTGTATAAACATTCACACATAGTCCTGTACTGAGCTCACATGCTCGTGTTAATGCTATCAGTTCCGCTGCTTGAGCTGATTTCTGTGGTATGCGTGCTGTCTCCACTATCGTTTGTAATGTGGTAATTGCATATGCTGCTGAAGTCGTACCATCTGGTAGCTTCAGACAGGATCCATCCACCCACAGTTCTCCATCTACATCTGGAAAGGGCGTATCCTGGAGATCAACACGACCCTTTGTTTGTTCCTCAGTCACGAGAATACAATCATGCGCTTTCCGCGCCTCAGGCTGGGTTTCGGGGTATGGCAACAATGTTGCCGGGTTTAACGTTACGCACCTTTTCAACGTAATATGAGGAGCCAAAAGCGTCAACTCATATCCCGTTAAACGGGCACTGGTCAAATGCTGCGTCTTTGTTTGATTAAGCAGGGCATCAACAGCATGGGGGACTAATACCAACAGCTTATGAAATAACACAATTCCCTCGCTTTGGCGTATTGACACAGCTGTCGCCGCAACCGAGCGAAAACACCCTGGTAATGCTCGGGCGACAGGATCAAGTACAGCCGAAAAATATGCACATGGGCGCTGCTTATCGCCGTGCATCTGCACTAAAACTGACAATGCACATCCATCTTTCTCATGCACATACAACGAAAAGGGTTTTGCATAATCAGGGGTCCCTAACACTGGTGCTGAACAAAGGGCCTGTCGTAGTTGCTGAAAAGCAGTATCACACTCATCTGACCAAGGGATTGGGATAGGCGTGTCCTTTGTCAAAAGGGCTAACAATGGCTTAGCTATGTGCGAAAACCCCAATATCCACTGTCTACAAAAAGAAACAAGGCCCAAAAATGCACGCACATCCTTCTGTGTGGACGGTCTCGGTGTATCCAAAATTACTTGGATACGATCCGGTGTGAGTGCACGTCCCTCCTTAGACAAAAGGTGACCCAAATAAGTCACCTTTGGTCTACAGAATTGCAATTTCTTCCTAGATACCTTATGATTGTGGGATGCTAAAAAAGAAAGTAAGGATAACGTACTTTTTTCACACAACTCCAGAGTGTCAGCCGCCAGCAAGATGTCATCAACATATTGAGTGAGGGCGACCCCCTCGAGCAGAACAAAGGAATCCAATTGTCGTTTCAAAGCCTGACTATAAATGCTAGGGCTTTCTGTATAGCCCTGAGGAATCCTACAGAAACGATAAGATCTATTATTTAATGTAAACCCAAAAAGATATCGGCTATCAGGGTGAATGGGAATGGAAAAGAAGGCATTTTTCAAATCAATCACTGAGAACATGGTCGCCGTAGGCGGGACCAAAGTAAGCAACGTCGTGATATCGGAAACCACTGGGTATTGAGGTATCACGATCTTGTTCACTTCTCTCAAATCAATTATAAACCGATAAACTCTGGCATCCGTATCCTTTTTCAGTATGGGAAGAATCGGACTGTTACAAATGTTGTAGGGGACTTCCTCGACTACCCCTACCGTTATCAAATCCTGCACTATCTGTATAAGAGCCTCCTCCCCCTCCTGGGAAATACGGTACTGTGGGAGGCGTGGTAACACCGCCCCCTCCTGGACGCTAATGTGGACCGGTGGAATCACCATTTGTCCCACATCAGTATCCGAAGTTGCCCACAACGCACGAGGGAGGGTAGCTAACAGCGCATCCTCTGACATCGTACACATCCGTGCAGATCGGGGGGTAATTGTCATTCAATATTACCCGCACACCAGCAGGGGAGCAACGGATCGTAGCCCTAAAATGCTTTAACATATCAAGACCCATAATGTTGTCCGGTGTGTACGGGGCAAGCAGAAACGGACAAGGTGCAGAAAAAGAATCAACCGTAAACATGAGGGGCTGTGAAAGAGGGCTTCGGGAGAGTGTACCGTCAAACCCTACCGATGTGACCATTAAGCCGGATGGGGGAGCCCCCGGAACCAATTGCTTAGATAGCGCACTACGTGTCGCTCCTGTATCCACTAGGAACTGATCAGTAGAGCCCAAAACTTCAGCCGATACATAAGGGCCCTTCTGATCGACCGGCACCTCAACTGATTCTAACCCCCATCCAACGCATTCCTATGCATGCTGAGAGTCATGGTACCCCGACCGGTCAATCCCTGACGCTTGATACTGATGCTGGCGATCGAAAACATTTAATCTATCTCGGTGCTGCCCAGCAGGGTCAAAACGAGCCCGTTCATTAGAGTTCCCTCGAAAGTTCGAGAAACCCCCTCTACCTCGCGGGCCACCGTGGGTATGCCCCTGACGCGATGCATGCAACACCGGGCAGTCCCTAGCCCAATGACCCGATTGCTTACAATACGCACATTGGTTCCTATTCAAATCAGATCGGCCCGAGGGAGGACCATAAGATCCTCCCCGACCTCTATTACTACCCCGTCGAGGCGGGCCATAGACTTGTGCCAACATCACCTTTGTTTTCAAATCTTTCGATTTCTTTTCCTCCTGGCCCTTTGCTTCTTGCTCCTGACGCTCATAATACTGGGCGATAGTCAGGAGGGCCGTCGGTGTAGCGGAGGACCAAGAACTTTCACTCGCTTTTAGACGGGCCGCAACTGCCGGCAGCAGATTAGCCACATATTTATCCGCAAAAAGGTGGCGTCCCGTATCGTCGGTAAGCGACTGTCCACTAAAATCATGAAACGTCTCCTCAAAGCGCGTAAAGAAGTCCGCAACTGACTCGTCAACTTTCTGTTTACATGCTGCTAACATATTCCAGTCAATCTTTTTAGGGGGGATAATTGTCTTCAACTTAGCCACAATAGCAGCAGGGAGATCTAAAATATTCTGGGGCGGTTTCTGTGCAGGCTTCCTCTCCCTATCCTCATCCTCCAGTTCAGACCATCGAGCCTTAAAAGTGGCAACATCATCTACCTTTCGCACAGATCGCCACATATCTGGTGGTAGAATAAGCCCAAAGAACAAATCTATATCTGCTAAAGTCATAACGCAAGAATTCAAGGCCCCCTCGACTTCTTCATAGAAGGCCGCTGGATTCTTGCGGGGGTCGGGCAGCGCATTCTTTAATGCCATAACATCAGCCCTATGCCACGGAGTGTAAACCCAATTATACACAAAATATCCCTTAGCATCGGCGGAGGTGATGTCCGAACTAGTCCCCGCTCCTTTAGGAGGAACATACAAAGGCGCCGCCTCTCGCATTGGTTTAACATGCACTATGTCATCCTTATCTGACTGGGAGGTGGATGAGTGGCCCTCTGTTGTGCACGAATCCGACTGCTTCTCCTCCCCTGCTCGCTGGCGCGCTTTTTCTTTAAAGACCAGCACCTCGTCCCGCAAGGCGAACAGCCGCCGAGCCGTATCTGGAGCCTTAGAAAAAGAGAAAACACCATTACGCAATGCTTTAGCATCCGATGACACTTCGTCGGGCTCAAAAACACCAGAACGTTTCCGGAAAGCATCAATCACTTCCTCCGCGAAATGACCCAGAAAATACAATTTATCTCTCTCCTGCCACGGCCCCCAAGTATGGAATAATTCCTCTATGGATATCTTGCCGTTAAGTGCACGGAAGGAAATTTGCCGAAGCTCAGCCATTTGTTCGGCTGATAACATGGACCGCGTATCTACCTTACCCGGACCCGGGACAGAATCTTGCGGCCTCGGAGCAGATGCGCCGACATAAGGGGGCGGAGAGCGATCTAGTAAAAAAAAATCATCATCAAGATTATTAAGGACAGGATAAAGTGGCTGCCGAACAGCGTATTGACCCGAGACTTGTAGCCTACGCTCCTTCTCTTGCCTGTCCGTCTGCTCTCTGTCCTCCCGACGCTTCGCTTCCTGTGCTCGCACATGATCATTCTTCCGTTGTTCCTTATCAAACAGCGCTTTCTCACGCTTCTCTCGCTCACGCACCTCCTTCACCCACAACCGTACACACTCAAACATATCCTGACGAGCACGCCGCTTACACATACACCGTTCCACATACTCAATCTTACGTATATCAAACGATCCATACAAAGGCCATCGCAACTCAGGATCTTTTTTTGTATATTTCCTCCATACTGTGCTGTACATTATGGAAGAAAGACCATGCTTCACATACATATCCCTATTAGGAGTCCCCTCTGGGGGAGCTGGAGCAGATTCCTCGAGGTTCAACCGGTTCCCAAAACAGCAACACCACTTACGGAGTGCGCTTAAAGCAGGCATGCTCAGAAATAATGCAAAATATGCAATATTATAGAAAAATGGCACTTAATCGTTGCGCCGTTCAAAGTTACACAGCTCTGGAGAAATCTCTCCACATTACCTGCCTATATGTGTTGCAACGCATATATATTCACAAAGACAAATACAAAATATGACTAGTCATCACAAATCAAACTCAAATAGCCAGATCAGGCTTCAAAAACTCGGAGCAAGTACCGTACACCGGTTCTTACCAATCAAGAGTCCAGATTCCAACTGCCAAGCTCCACAATCGCCCAAACGGCTTTCACGGCAAGACCGACAGAAGAGGTCTCAGTCGAGGACCGGCGCCACCCAGACGGTCAGCTCGGAAGGGAAGGAAGAAAAACCTCGGGATGCCAGGGCTAAGGCGCCGCTGGCAGTGATCACGTCCCCGGCCAAATTCCTCACCTTCGTCGCGACCAGTCCTTCGAGCATCCGAGTCGCCGATGAGCCCCACGTGACGGGCGCCAATTGATGAATACAGGCCCCAGCTAGGCCCGCAGGACACAAGGGTTCGCTCTCCTGTAATGGAATCTATAAGGAAGTTGGCACGGAAACTGCAAAGTACAAAGACAGCATTTATTAACCCTTAAGGGTGGTCCTACAATCCACACAACACTCTTCAGTATTGCATAGAGTAGCACAAAGAACTTACGTACATGGTCCCCTTTTATACACAATAGAGGGGCTCATAAGTGGGTGGATACAACATGAGGCCGAAGAACATTACCATTTATGGTCATTTTCGATACTGAATCAATATGTGGGCGGAGTTAACGCACTCCTTGAGCCCGCGAAAACATGGTCAAGCAAGGCTAACTGATAACAGATGTGGTCAAGTCTGGGCATGCGCCAGATGGACAAAGGAGCTATTTATAGACTGTTACTAGGCAGATTACAAGAGCAACTAACACAGAGGTTGGACTCTTCTCGTGGGGAACACGTGGAAGCATGACAATACAAAATGGAGTCCAAGCTTCGGCCAACATAACAGAGAAAACACGATCTATAAAAGGGGAATTAATGTCTTTAGTCAATGCTTAATCACATCGTTGTTTCAATTTACAACAGTCTGCATATAATAAAACTGGGGTTATGTATTTACCTACAACGGGGGCATCAGCCTTTACGCTCTGTAATAAAAGATCGATACCATTAATATGTAGTGAAAATAAAAGAGGCGCAAGAATGCAACCTTGTCTAATTCCACGGGTAACTCTAAAATGTATGGTACATTCCCCATTCAAGCCATAGCGTATCCTTGAGGCTAGATGGGCATATATCTGTGATAAAAAAATAATTATGTCATGTGGGGCACCCATCCCTTGTTTCGACTTTGGCGGATGTATTATCCTTAAATGGAGGTTGATCTATTGTTTTCCAAAATAAGATAGAATCCTTAGTCACTGCCGCTTGGATCAGGCTATCCCAAGAAGTCTCCCTAATTTCTGTTTTTCTTCAATTTAAGGCTTGTCTTATAACATTTCCGAAGGATACAAATTATTTCACTATTTCTAAGTTTTACTCTTAGTGCTTCCTTCAAGTCCTTATTTAATCTGGAGCACTGCTGGTTAAAACATCTAGGGTGGTGGGCCCTATTTTTCTTATTCCTATATTTAAAATCTTTAGAAATTTTTGCAGCAATATTTTGAAAAGCACTTACTATCTCAATTTTAACAGAGGATTTATCCAAACATATGTTTATGTATTGATTATGTTTTTGAACTATATTCTCCATAAAAACTATCGGGTTAACACTTGACCACTTAATGGTAATCCCATTCTCGCCATGTGTTTTAATCTCTTCTGCAGAAACATACACCTTCTCTCTGTATTAAAAACTTGAAGTCAACATTAAGAGCAGAGAATGATGATCACTAAACAAACTAGCCTGTATATAACACTTTTCCGCAAAGGTCCTATAGTTCCTTGATATCAAAATGTGGTCAATGCACAATGACGACCTCGCCCCTTCATATATTTGGTTTACATATTCACTCCCGTGTTCACCCAACTCCATTATTTCTAAATGGTGTTTATGCATAACATGATTAATTGTTTCACCATAGGAATTATGTGGGAAATGAGAAATACGATCACCATAGTCATCTCCATAACCACATTGGTCCGCTATTGGAATTTTAGACAGTTCACCCACCCAAATTAATATAAACTCGTACCCCACTGCCTTCAAGAAAACATCCAGCTCCTCCTCCATTGTAATAATTAACCCGTGTCTCGTTTTATCGAAAATATTATTGTAGAAGTTTATCACTAAATAGTGTACTTTAGTCCTTTAACACAAAAGAGTAAAAACTGAAAGAACTGTGACTTAGTATAAGTTTTCTTGCGTATCAAGGGGGAAGACACCGCAGATAAGGCTGCTAAGCCTCCTCTAGCTCTCCCAACCTTTGATAGGATTGCTTCAGTAGAGATTGTTTTAAAACCGTTTATAAAAAATGTTTCAGTGAGCCAAGTTTCTTGTAATAGAATTAGTGTGCAATTTTGTATACAGTTAAGCCATTCCTTTTCATGTAACTTATGTTTAACCCCTGCAACATTCCATGACATGAATTTTAATGATCCATGTAGTGAGCAACTGGTTAAATTAGTTCCAGGAATGCTATTTGGGGGAATAACATCATTGCTATCAATCTGTTGTACATACTTTGCCCAGTCAATCGACCTCACTACAGCTTCCCAGGGGGGAGCAAACCTATTCGACGTGGTCTGTATGTGTCACTGTGCTGTGGAAGGCTCTACCAATTAAATAGGAAGCCTAATTTCTTGGTCTATAGAAATAGCCAAGTGGGACTGCAGTAATACTATCATCAGAACGGTCAAATGGTCAGGTATATATTTGCTGATGTTTCTTCTAATAGGGAAACCACCACTTCAGGACTACGGAAGTTTACAACAATATAATCACCTTCACATAATTTTTCCATTCTGCCCACCCAACTCACTTTTCTCAACATGATTATTTTGTGAGTAAGAATTGTTATACTACAACGAGTATGTAAGAAAACCAATGTACAACCCCATTCTTCAACTATCCCCAAGATTCTATAGTGTTGTCAGACAATTTTGGGCCATTTTTTAAAATGACAACATAAGGGGTAGCCTGGAGAGGTAGACTAAAGGGAACCTCGTGATGCCTCTTAGGTCGTATTGCTTCTTCTAATGCAACATTGGATTTATTTTTAATATTTTGTAAATTATTAACCCTCGGTTTTGTAACTCTGGGGGGGGGGTTCGTCTATACGGTTCACCAATGTGGGGTAAATTTCATCTTTTTTACTTCAGTTACAAGGACTTGATCAGTTGGTGTTTTCTTAAATGAATTACTACTAGGCGAGGACTTCTTACACATATTTGATGACAATATGTTGGCCCTGGCCCTTTTGGCGGGTTCACCCCTAAACTTTTTAGGCCTCGGCTAGCGTGCAGCGCATGCGCTGCTCGCTTTGCGAGGCATGCAGTATACACTATAGTGGGGAAGCTTCGTGCAAGCTCCGCCCACATACCGCCCACATTTCTTATTGGCTTTTTTCCTCAATGCAGCCTTTGGATAGGTTTTATGCTTGTTAGTCCCGCCTTATGACGACCATGTCGTCATTTGTATCCTGCCACGGCTACTGGCCCCTTTTCTTCAGGCACTATTTAGGTTCCTTCCCTCCCCCGCAGTCCTTCGTTCTTGGCCCCTCCCACCCGCTCTCCGTTCATGCACTTTCTTCGCGTGCGCATCCTGTAAAGTGATGTGGTGTGGAAGGCAGTTGTAATTATCCATCTGTGCCACTTACTGCCGTTTGGTGAGGACACGTGAACGAGCTCCCCTGGCTCCAGCACTCTCCTTATCCGGTGCGGACCGGGCCGTTTGACAGCGAAAGCATGAAAGCCTCAGTGGCAGTCTAGTATGTGTACAGAACAACACATGTAGGGGAGCAGCACCGCCACAGTAGTATCTTGAACATCAGTTTCCTCTTCTACCGGTGCGCCGTGTGTCCTGGTTCAGTTTGAATAGGGCCGCCTCTCCGGAGATGCTCTGTGGAGGCGGCCGGCAGAGTCCGTCTTGCCCGGTGTGAGTGCGCCGCAGCAGTGGCTGGAATTAGCACCGGCGTAGTACCATTCTCCCCGCGTTTCTGGCAGGAGAGAGCTGAGTGTCCGTGCGCCCGTGGCTGCATCAAGGTGCCAAAACCTCTTTCGTGTCGTGCACTGCGTGACTTTCCTTCAACATTTATCTTCCTAGATAAGTCACTTCTCGAGCCCAGGCCTCCACCCCGCTACTAACGGGGCAGCCATGTGGAAGAGATTATGAAGAGAGGATGTGGTCCGTCATCCATGCAGACTTTGGTGCTGGAAACCAGAGTTCGAGCCTCGAGGTCGCGTCCTGCGTCCACATCCTGTGATTCTGGACAAATCACTTAATCTCCCCGTGCCTGAATGTGTAATGTAAATACAGTGCTCATGTAAAGCCTCCAATACTTTCGGGTCGAGTTCGCCCTATATAAATTAAAAAAAAACTGAAAAAAACGGGACAGCCATGACGGAAGAGGAGCAGCAGGCACCTACAAAAGTCGGCTTCTCACCGCCACGGCCGGCAACACCAACGGACTGACAAAGGGCAGCGGTGGTTTAAAAGTCGATCCAAGCTGTGAGGGTGTGTTTGTGTCTGAGTCAGTATGTCTGTGTGTGTTTTTGTATGGTATGCCTCCGAGTCTGTGTGTGTGCCAATGCGCGTGTGTTTCTGTGTCCAAATATGCGTGTGGGTGGGTCTGTGTGTGTCTTTCTCTCACCCTCACTCTCTGTCCCTTTTCTCTCATGCAAGTTTCACAGTGTGTGTATATGGGTGTATATAGCGTGTGTGCCTATATATGGTTAACACATGTACATTTTGAAAATGGTCATGCACACACACATTTAAGTTCCATTACCATACATTTACGATGCATATTTTACAAAAATACACTCCGCCCATTGTTGCAGTATTGTATGTCTTTTATACATTCATATACACGCGAGTTCCCATATGTATAATGTGTGTGTGTGTGTGTAACATATGTGGTTATATACCAATAAAAACAAATTTGTGTACGTGTGTAGATGGATGGATGGATAGATTGAGTATGGTATGTCTGGATAAACTAATCTGCGTGTGTGCCAATACGTATATGTGGAAATATGAATATTGTATACATGCACACTAATGCACTAAATGCGTGTTGATGCACGTGTTCGTGCCAAACAATTGAACTACTGCAAAAAGAAAGGTAGTTCGATGATAAGGATACATGTCAACTACAATACGTTTGGCGCACGCTACTTTGTGGAGAGCCACATGTGTGTAACACAGCAGACATCTTCCGGCGGGCCCAGGGAGAGAGGCCGTGGTATTTACATGAGTTTATGATGCCAAGTCAGGTGACAATACTCTTCCGGTATTAGCCAATAAAGCAACGTACTATATGGCCGGCTGCGGCCTTGTGATGGCATGCTGAGGGGAGCCCACCTCTGGACATCAAAGCAGGCCACACTTAAAATCACGTTCCTAAAACCAAAGCCACGTCCTTGCAAGAGGCAAACTCTAAACCGGAAAGAGTCTCTAAAAACAGGGGTTGATTTTCACTGCCACCGGATAAATAATTCTGTGTATGATTATTTGCATACTTAGTTTGCACAGCAAGAATGCGAACACGAAGCTGACTTCTGTGTTCCCCGCGCAGAAGAGGAGGGTGGGCTCTTAAAATAACCTCTCCACTGAGGTTTACCGACTGCCCTGTTTCCCACGAAGGGACACCTCGGCTGGAAGGGGGAAAGGGGCAGGCAGCATACCCCCTGCACGGAACACATGTGCAGAACAGATCTGTGCAGGCAGTTGGCTGTGGCTGCATGGCGTGCCGTCTGCGGCCAGGTGAACGCCAAGGGTAAGCAGGCCTCCGAGGGCCCGACAGGAGCACTTGACAAAGCCAATAGCCTGGCTTTGTGGCGCCAACACATGCTTTCACAAATGCTGATTTTTGCAAGTGGTACGAAAGGTGGCTTGACTGATCACCTCACTGTATCACCATGCATGCTAACAGTTACATTACACAAAAAATGTTGGCATGTATACAGGGCTTTAAGTGGACCGGGTCTTGCCGGTGATGAAGTTTTAACAAGCATTTGCAATGCAATATGTCTCCCATTTACGTGAGTTTAAGCTATTGGCATTGTAATTGACAATGCCTTTTATTTATGTTTTAAAAAACAAAAATAATACCTGGTGTGTCACGCAGTTTGATGCTTACTTTCCCTCCATGTTAAACAACAATAGATGTTTCAGCACCCAGACTAATGTGCTGCATAGCTACATACATATAAGGTCCCAAAGACGAGGCCGATTTGCATTGCAAATGCTTGTTGCATTTATCTTGGCCTTTTTCCCTATGTAGTGTTAGTAGTTTTAGGCCTCTAGGCACTTTAGCACTGTGTCCCAGTGTAAAGTGCGTGCGCTCTGTGTTACATTTAGTGAGACTGGCCTGCCCTCCCATAGGAATGCATGGGGGATATGTGTGTCCATGGTAGTTCCTGATGTGAGAGGAGTGCAGGGGCGAGTTTGGTATGTGCGAACTCGTGAGAATAAATGCTGCGCAATGGTGTGCGCAGATTTATTGTGACTGGTGGAGAAGTGCCACTTCTAGAAGTTGGCATGTCTGTGTGCTGTGTGATGTGAATTGCCTGTCTGGCTTGTGATTGACAGGAGCTGGGAGGGCTGGGGAATTCCAGGAGCCAGGGTGAGTCTGCCCGGTTGTGAATGGAGAGATCTGCATGTAGATGGGAGGGAGGAGTTGCACCTGGGACCTGAATGGGGCTGGGACTTCCCTTCACAATGCTGGCTCCACCTCCTGTGGTGCGTCTGATGTCCCTGGCCTGTCCTGTGAATAGAGAGGGGAGCTGAGCAAAACAAAGTGCTCCTGAACCAGTTGTATCTGGTTCTCCCCTTGCCCTACAGTTGCAGAACAAAGGAAAATGCTGTATAAAAGAAGGGGCTGTGACCCCATGAAAATGTTCTTGTTTGTGGACTTGAATCTACCAGGGGCGTGCTGCTGCTGGGGCCCAGGGGAAGGCTTGCCTCCCTGGGCTCTGCCCTGCCCCTGGATGCCTGGAGGACTTTCCCTTGCTGGGAGCTGTTGTGCTCCATCCCTGATGCCCAGGACTTCTTGGACCTTTTGCTTTACCTTTCCTTTGCCAAGGCTTGATGGAGCCTTTGCGATCCTGAGGAGGAGCGCCTGATGTTGCTTATAGTTTGCCCAGCTGAGGAGGAGCACGAGGGCTCCGCAGCGTGGTGCTACAACCTTTCCCGGGGGAATCCCGACGTAGGGATTTCCCCCTGCTGGAGGGGAGAGAGGCGGGAGCCCACCCCGCATGTTCCCGCTTATTTATATTATGTGTGCTGGTGCCCACCCCGCTTATGAGAATCTAACGCGGGTGCCCACCCCGCTTCTACATTTAGTTTCTATCTCGAGGGAGCCCACCCCTCGTGTGCGCCACAGAAGAAATCACCGCCGCGGCCCACGGCAAATACGGAAGTCAGGCGGCCAGACACCTGGAGTGGGGCGGGACTTCCGCTTGAGGGAAGGAAGTCCCGCTCGCCGCCCGAGAGCCAACCGGAGCCTCGCAGGCCCCTTCTACTAGTCCTGGTCCTGAGGAAAGGGGACCGGGTGAAGCCTGGTACCTACTTGTGCGGGGCTCCCATGACTGGGGGAGAGCCCCGCAGGCGCCCAACGTGTCCAGATGAGAGGCGGAGGGGGCTCGGGACACATTACCGGTGCCTGCCCCCACCGCGAGTGAAGAGGAGCCCTGTCCGGTAAGTGATGCCGGTTGGGAGAGGGGCCCATGATTTTCCCCCGCAATTGCTCCAACCTCGGGGCAGATTTCATTTTAAAAAGCGCTATTGCGCTCCACGCTTGGGGCAAGGTTCTTTGATGTCGATGAGAGCCCCAGAGGGCCCAATGACTTGGGGGCCATACTGAGGCACAATGTCGGTGCCTGGGCGGTCCCGCTAGAGAGCGGGCCGCCCCAACGACTGGGGCATGTTTTTTTTCAGAGCCAGATGGCCCTAACGTTGGGCACATTTATTTCAAGGGCCAGTGAGAGCCCCTGCCGCAGTTGAACTTTTACAGCTGCCCAGCAAGTAGTGGGCAGCTGCACCGTTTAGGTCTTGGTTCCTTTGAGGAGACATGGTTAAGCCAGGAGTGAGATGCACTCCTTCGCCCCCATCTTTGCCTGCACAGCTGCGCAGCACTTAGTGCCAGCTACAACATTTAGGGTTGCGCAGTGGCGCACCCTTGACCTTCGCTGCCTAGGCAGCAGCCCTGACTCTCTGGACATAGGGCATTTGAGCCCCTTTTCTGAGATGGCCAGGGGGGGACTGTGAGTTGTGTAGGGCGCCATGCCATAATGTGATTTATGTTCATGTGGTTATGCCTAAGGTGATTTATGATTAGGATGTTAGTGTCTAATGCGTTTAGACTTCCAATGTGAGTGTGGTGCTAGGAAATGTTATTCATTTAGTATGATTTATGCACCCTGTGTTATACCTCTAACTGTGGTTTATGATTATGAGGTTGGTTTGCATATTATGGTTTATACACGTGAGATTTCTTCCCTAATGTAGTTATACTTAGGAGGTCAGGGTCCAATGAGTTTAGACTGGTGAGATGATTGCCTCATGTGTTTATGATGGTGAGGTTGGCGCAGAAGGTAATTCGCGCCTGGTGTGATGCTGTGCATAATGTAGTTTATGTTACAGGCCGATGCTAAGTACAATGATTGCCATTAGTCACTGGTGGTGTTCTATGTTTATGATAAATTCTACATTTACTAAGTTCACTTGGTGATGGTACTGACAGTGGTCCAGTGGGCCCTGTCAGGTGTAAATAATCCCTTGTAAATATGACCTAGTGCCAGGTGGCACCCTGTATATTATTTCCTTACTATTCTAAAGTCTTATGATAATACAAAGGCTATATTTATATATAACCTTGTGTGGAGTTTATTTTGTGGTGGGCCTGGAATGTTGTTGCTGTGTGCTTGCGCAAATGCTTTACACATTGCCTCCGGAATAAGCCTGACTGCTCGTGCAAAGCTACCAAGGGGGTAAGCAGGGGTTATCTTTGGCGTGTAACTTCCTTGCCCTGACTAGAGTGGTGGTTTCTGCCTGGCTTTGACGCATGCCTTAGCCAGCCAGAAATCCCATTTCTAACACAATACATTTGCAACCAGTGCAATGTCCTTTTGCACTTGTTTAATTTCAAACGTGACATGTCTTTCGATGTTGTACATTTTCCAATGTAGTTTTTTAAACAGGGTGTACATGCATTGCATATGATGTGATGGGTCTTCAAACCACATTCCTTTTAAAACCAATTTTGTACTTTTCCCCTTTTTTTGTTTACCTTTTTGGTTTTTATTTTGAGAGCAAACTTTTGTGTTAAGTATCTGCTGTTTACGCTTTTTCGCCGGAGGAGAAATCAAATCAGAAGTGTCCGATACCATTGATATTTCAAGCGAGAGTACTGATACACAAGGGCCCAATTTAGAAGGGCAGTCTGGATTTGTTACCTTTCTTACTGTTATTTATGTCATATGCTCCAGGCTTAAGAGCAGATTCCTTTTCACGAGCCTGATCCTCCATAACTGAATTTACCTTCCTTTGGGCCGCAGTTAACGCCGTTTGCGTGGCCGCTAATTGCTCCTCCACTTGTACTATCTCATTGTTAATGAGGCCCATGGCACTTTTCAAATACTTTGTAATTGGTGCATTTTTCCCCACAGGCTTCACTTTGCTTAATGTCAGTTTTCTTTTGCCATCTTAGTAAGGAATGCTCCAGAGACTATACCCAAAACAGACTGAAAAAACCCTTACCGTTTTTCAGTTCTTCGGATTAAGGGGCCAAGATGTATGGCCCAGCCCAGACTCAGTTGCGTCTCGGAACGGTGCAGACGGGCATGGCCCGGGCACGCCCGCGCGCGTCCTGTGCTGCGGGAGCGCTGGCCACTACTTAAGTGCCTCCTGGCACTTGGGATGACATTGGTGGTGCCAATGCCGCTTAGCAGTCTGGGCAGTGTAGTTTTCCCCCTTGAAAATGGGTCCAGTAGCGGGTCCGGCTGCAGGCAGGTAACACTTCCGGCTAGAATGAGCTCCTGCACTGTGGTAGTCCTGGCTGCTACTTAAGTACCTCCTGGCACGTGGGATGACGTTGGTGGCACCAATGCCGCTTAGCAGTCTGGGCATTGTAGTTTTCCCCTTTGAAAACAGGTCCGGTAGCAGGTCCGGTTGCAGACAGGTAACACTTACGATTGGAATGAGCTCCCGTACTGCGGGAGCCCTGGCCACTACTTAAGCACCTCCTGGCACGTGGGAAGGTGTTGGCGGCACCAATATCGCTTAGCAGTCTGAGCAGTATAGTTTTCCCTCTTGAAAACGGGTCCGGTAGCAGTTTCGGTTGCAGGCATGTAACACGGCTAGAATGAGCTCCCGGAATTGACAGAGATTAATAGCATTACTGATTACTTCTTTAGAATCCAGAAGACGGATGCTGTAGTGTCCCTAAATCTCTTCTGATTTTGATTGATCCACTTTTTCAATCTGTCCACTTGATGGTAATGTTTCGTCCTCTATATATGTCACATTCTTAAACAACAGCAACGTTTTTATAATAAACATTATTTTGTACCTGGTACATATTTTTATTTTTTTACTATTATCCACTAACTCTTGCCAGATTTTTTTGTTCCTCATAGGCCCACTATTTACTAGAATGCAAAGTAGTTCAAGATCCTCTCTATGTGCACCAACAGTTTCAATATTCTGTTTAAAATCTAAAGGTAAGTACACAAATCTTCTTTTAGAGCCGTTCTCAAGGTCAGTTGGGGGCAGCTTCCCTGCAACCCTGGATGTAAAACTTTGCTCTGCTCGCGGAGTTTGCTGAGATTGGCAACTCTGCATTCCAGTGTAGAATGTGGAATTGCTCAAAAACTAGTTGTTCCTTTGTAAGTAATTTTTCTTCTTTTATAGTGGAAACATGTTGCACAGTTCACTATATTTTCTCCCACTTTTTAAATCAATTTGCAATATTTATTTAATTCACTATGTAGCCCAGTAATCTGCCAATAGGCCTTTCAGCCAGTAGGGCCAGCGTTACTCATGGGTGCATGAAACAACTGTTTCTGTGGTGTCTGTTGAATTTAAACATCATTTAGGGCATGGATGGAATGGGATTGAAATACAAAATGTGTTTTCTGGGGGTATTTCACTTTTTTCATGTGCCTTTGCTGGATGTGTGTGGTTGTAACTTGCAAACCTTTTATTGTGCCCTGTATATTTTCATTTTTGGCATTGTTGCATTAAAGATGTATTGTTTAGCAAGCCTCCTTTGACTGGCCAGTGTGTGAGTATATTTGTTTGTAATAGTGGGCCACCATTTGCCTTGGCTGAGCCTCCCCATGTGGCCAGGGGCCATTTTGTAAAGTCTGTATTCATATAGGCCTGCTTGAGTTCATTTATCCGAGGCCTCCTGCTTGTTGTTGTTGTTGTGACTTGTGATCCTGTGGCTGGTGGCCATTTTGTGGAGGCAGTTAGTGTGCTTTTGTCATAGGCCTGCATGTCTTTCCTTAGTTCCTCTTGACTTATTATTTCTTGTTGTGGTAGCCGGGCCATGTGGCTGGCAGCCATTTTGTGAAGGCAGTCAGTGCGCTTTTGCCATAGGGCTGCATTCTCTGTCTTACCTTTCTTGTTGTTGTGGCCTGACCTTGTGGCTGGCAGACATTTTGTGAAAGGGCAGCCATTGAGCTTCTCCATTAGGCATGCATAAATTCTTAGTGGTGGCCATGCCTTCTTGATGGTTGTTGTTTTGCATGCAATTTTCTCTTCTTTTATCCAGCAAAAAATGTAGCACAGTTCACTACATTTTCTATTAAATGTGCGATAATATTGATTTGAATTAATTCACTAAGTGGCCTAGTCTGCCAATGGGTTTTCCAACCAATAGGTCCAGAGCTACTCATGGGTGCATAAAACAACTGTTTCTGTGGTGTCTGTTGAATTTAAACATCATTTAGGGCATGGATGGCGTTGGATTGAAATGCAAAATTTTTTTGGGGGGGTATTTCATTTTTTTCATGTGCGTTAAATAAATGCCTTTGTTGGATGTGTGTGGTTGTTGTAACTTGCAAGCCTATTTTTAGCCCTGTGGATTTTTGTGTTTGGCATTGTTACACTAAAGATGTGTTGTTTAGCACGCCTCCTTTGTCTGCCCAGTGTGTGAGTGTATTTGTAATAGTGGGCCAGCATTTGCCTTGGCTGAGCATCCCATTGTGGCCAGGGGCCATTTTGTAAAGTCTCTGTCCAGATAGGCCTGCTTGAGTTAATTGTTTTACAGGCCTCCTGCTTGTTGTTGTTGTGAGTGACCATGTGGCTGGTGGCCATTTTGTGGTGGCAGTTAGTGTGCTTTTGTCATAGGCCTGCATGTCTTTCCTTTGTTCCTCTTGGCTTATTGCTTCCATCCACTATCATTTGTCAGCTGCAGCTCCCTGAATGCTGCATCCTACGTGATGCACAATACCAAACCGTTACATTTGCATTTTTGTTGTTGTTCTTCTTCTTTTCTATCCTTCCTGAGTGTATTGTACAGTACACCATGAAAGCCCTTGTTGTTGTCAAAGTCTCACAAATGGCTACACTGTATTGTTATTTGCTTTAATAACTTTAATAATAATAATAATATGAATAACACTAACAAGTGTGACCACACACTAAGTTATATTATATTTGTTTGTACAAGTAATTGAACCACAACAATGAATGCCACGTTTCACTGATGTTCTTTTTGCTTCTTTGCTTTTAGATGCAAAAAAGAGGAGAAGACAACATCACCCATTGTACTGCCAGACAGAAGTCCCGCTGGGCACGACATCATGTGACGTGTGACCACAGACATCTCTTCAACTTGTGCTACTGAGTGCTGCTGACATCTTCAAGATGGCCCCAAAGAAAGGTGCCACGTCCAGTACCAAGAAAGTTGCCAGTGAGAAGAAGGCACTGCCAATTACCACCACCGGTATGTCTCCCAAGACCTTTTTTGGGAAACCAAAAAATTGAGCCTGCAACAGCGATGTCCGGAGAGCAAGCTGGGTGCAGCCCCCCCCCCATCAGTGGACCCATCCCACCAACTTGGCCCAAGCCCATATCTGTCACAGAGGCAGCCAGTCTAATCACGGCAACACCAACGAGCAGTGATGGTGAAATTGACTTATCGTTATCGCAGAGTAGAACCCAAGCAATGCAGTAAACTCAGATAAGTGGGCAACAACAGCTGCAACCACCACCAATAGTAGTTGTTCCTAATGGGTAGGGGCAGTTCTGGAGATCAAGGAAGAAGAAGAGCAAGCCCCTCTTTCAGAAGATCCATTGTCTACTGAGTCCCCAGCAAGGAAAGGGAGGGTTAGTCCATCAACTTCTTCTGCAAGCCCTCCTTCTGATGCTCTAGATGCTACTTGTAAGCCACCTCAGTCTGAGAGTGAGACACACCATGAGACAAGACTAGGGAAAAGGAAGGTTCCAGAAAGCCTTAGGGGGATATTCACAAGAACGTGTGCTAAACATCACCAAAAAATGCTAACGCAACTTTACACATCACAGCCTATCGCAGTAAAATAACCCCATGTCAACGTGGAATTCACAACAAGGCGGTACCATGCGATAGTTCGCCGAAACCATGGCCAATGTCCGCAATACAACCACCTTGATGGAGATAAAAACACAAACCTCAATGTGAAAAAACATGCGATGGGCCAAAGCGCGATGAGGAAATCAGTGATAAGCGGCGCCAGGCCTGCAACACACACATGGCATGCTGGAAAAATCACTATAAAAGTAGAAAAAAGACTCAAACACAAACTGACCAACACCCAAGCACCATGGAGGCAGCCGGAGCAGGCGGAGAGGTCGAGCGCAACCCCACAAGCCCCCCAGACAACCAGCCTGGGACCTCAGGGGCAGGGAAGGGCAAGGACAAGAAGAAGAGGAAGACAAAGTTCAGTCCGCAGGAAATCAGGATCCTAGTCACGGAGGTGATGGAACACCATCAACAACTGTTCATCACTTCCAACATGTCATTGGGCACCAAAAATGGAATATGGTGGGACATCGTGGACAAGGTGAATGCCATCGGAGAGCACAAGAGGTCAATGGACGAGGCCAAGAGGCGCTAGATTGACATCAAGCGCAAGACCAAGGAGAAACTCGCAGCCAACCAGAAGGCAGCAATGCAGACTGGAGGTGGGAGCCCAGCGCCACAGCTTGTGCTGGATGACATGGAGGAGCTGGTGTCAACAGTCATCAGTGTGGAGACTGTGGCTGGAGTCGGGGGACCAGACCCTGCTCGACAGGACACAACACAACCGCAACAGGGTGAGTGACCACCAGGTAATGGGGGGATGGATGGAGATGGCCACAATGGCACACATGCACAATCAAGCAGAGCACAGTGCACACCCAAAATGACTCTGGGTCATGGCCCTGATCTACAGACTGTCACAATGTACAATGCCATGCTGTCTGAATGTCAACATGTACCATGCGGCTACATACATGTGGACACATTGTAATACACCATCTCCCCTTCACATTGCAGGGGTACCGTCAACACCTCCTGCAGAGCAGTCCCAGCAACTCTTCACTGATGACGAGGAGGACACCCACAGCATCAACACCCAAGCCCTCCAAGACATCATTGACATCACCTGCAACTCACCTCCAGGATCGGGGCAGCCCAGCTGCATCGAGGAGACCCCAACCAATACCCAAACCACCCAGCAGGAGGTACCCAAAGCCCTGGCAGTCTCCCAAGACCCCCAGGAACAACACCTGGCCTTCCAATGCCGTGTGCTGGAGGGTTGGAGCGAGACGGTTGAGCAGGTGTGGGTGGGGTTCGCCATCATGGCTAACAAACTGGACGCCATCCATGGGTGTCTAGGTCCCAGTTCCAGTCCCTAACGGACACCCACGGCCCGCTCCATGGTCTCCAACGAGCCCATACTGACATCGCTGGAGTCATGACGTGGAGAGAAGAACACCTGTCCGCTCAGTGTGGCTCCAGCGATCCCAGCCGTAAGCTGGCACACATGCGGAGGCCCATGGAGGACATGGTGCGGATGGAGGCGGAAAGGATGGCAGCCATCGCTGCACATCAGCGAAATGTAGCTGAGATCTACCATGCCATGCAGATCCTCATCATGGCATTGCTGCCACAAGGCATGGTGCTGATGAATGCTGCTGCCCCACACCATCCACATCTCCGCCCCCTGGTGTGTCAGTGCCTCACAGTGCGGTCAACAATCCTCCTCCAGCCCCTGATGTGTCAGTGGCACACAGTGCCGCAGACGGTTCTGCAACACCCACAGGTGGGGCAGAGCACACATCTGAGGATGAGGACATGGATGGGTTTGAGGTCAGAAGGACGCACTAGCATTCATTTCCACCACCTGACCTGTTTCTGCTTGGTGCCGCACATGGCCCCATGAACTTCCACTGACCCCGATACACTCCGCTGCACTCAACTTGGACCGCAACATGGACTGCCATATCCTGTTTGATGACCAATGACACGGCGACCAGACTGCAGACTGTACCCTTACGCTTCCGCAGTACTTGTCATCTCCGGATGGACTCTGGCTGGCCCTCCACGGGCCCATATTGTGAAGTGTGCTTGGCATGTCCCTGTACCGCTCCAGCTGCAAATATCCACTGGATGTGCAATAAACATCCAGTAATGCACTGCTGTGTCATGTCTTTCATCATTCATGTATGAATGTGTGGATGAATTTAGGGACAGTGATTCCCCTTACGTTAATGATGCTCATCTAGTGGGATGCCAGTCACAGTGTGCTACATTGCCTATTGTGTTCCGAGTGCCGTGGACACTACAACAGGGACACACGCATTAGTCACTTCCTTATCCAGACATGGACAGAATCACGCCCAGAGCCCAGCGTCATTGTTGCAAGCCATGCGCAGGTCTGGCGTACGCCAGGCTAGACCACTCCGCTTACCCTCCGAGGGGGGCCAACATAGCTACCTGTCACAGGCATACTCGCTGGTGGTGTGCAGGTCACTGGTCTAGTTGTCAGCATGTCAAGGCCACTCCCTGAGGGCAGGTTTGCACACAAAGCACACCCATCCGGCACAGGTGTCACAGGCCATGTGACCCCGCCAATATAATGGGCCGACAACATCATATTCCCTTCTGCCGGTAGTGACTTGATGACGGACACTCCACGGTTCTCTACGGTTCTCCACGGTTCTCCACGGTGCTCCACGGTTCACAATCATAAAGGGCCCATGAGTTGTTGCGCACAGGGTTAGTGGCACCTGAAGCCTTGCGGCCGTCACGGGCCTACCAACACGTGGGGCTGACTGGGGTTGCACGGGGTTAGTGACACCCAAAGCCTTGCGGCTGTCATGGGCCTACCACCACATGGTGCTGACTGGCGTTGCACAGGGTTAGTGGCACCGAAATAGCCGAGCGGGTGTGCAGCCTGTGATGATGACGTGTGCACTGATGTGATCTCCGCCAGTGATGACTCAGGACTCAGCGTCATGTGTGGGACCTGCTGGGCCGCGGGCAGGTCCGCATGATGTGGACCATGCCATGGTGGTGGGACCGGGGCCCGGAGCTTGCACAGGCATGTGGTGTGCCCACTGGTGGACACAACATTGGCAGCAGGTGAACAGTGGAGCCTGGGTGCTCAGGGGCGGTGGTGTCTCTCTCTCTCTCCCTTCCTTTCCTTCTCTCTCTCTCACTCTCTCTCCCTTCTCTCTCTCTCTCTCCCTTCCTTTCCTTCCCTCTCTTTCTCTCTCAGGCTTTCTTTCCTTCTATGTTTCTCTGTGTCTCGCTCCTTTGATGAGTGCATGACACACATGGAAGCAGCTGAGGATCATTCAACGTGATGATAGAGTGCCAGTTAAAGCACTCATCCAGGAGATGCCAACACGTTGGAACTCAACTTATTACATGCTTGAACGTCTGTTTCAGCAGTACAGACCAATCAATGAATTTGTCATGCAAAGAGGGGATGCTACTGTGAAAGGCATGATTATTGAGGTGGACCAATGGGGCCTATTAAAATGCCTGACAGCGATGCTACTTCCTTTTGAGGTCTTTACACGTGAAGTCAGCAAGGAGGACTGTACCATGGGCCAAGCTACCCCACTGTTGCACATGCTACAGGAACAGCTGAAGGGGGTATCTGTAATGTACGCAGGTGTGGAGGAAAAAAAGAAGCATTTGAGTTGGTAGAGAGCTTAACCCTTCACTTATCTGAAAATACAAGGGTGCAAAGAGGGATTGTGTCATCCAACCATTACATTTGTGCCACAATTCTTGAACCACAGTTACAAACCATTGCTGCACACTTTCATTCGTTTTTCAGACGGGGATGTTGCCAGCCACAAAACTTGGATAGCTGTGCAATCCAGTCAGCTAGAAAAAGAACGGCCATTAAAGGTCCTCTCCTCCAGGGATCAACAAGTACCGCAGGTCAGCCTTCAAGTTCAACTTCAGAGCCTGCGGGCAGTGTGGTTGGTGCACAGCTACCAAAACCACCAACAACACTAAGAATAACATCAACAACAACAAGAATTGGAGCATGAGGCCCAAAATTGGCACAGGAATGGCAGGGTTTAAGTCCAGTGCTGAGGCAAAGGCAAAAGAGGCTGAGTAAAGTGGAGCACCCATGAGCAATGAGCAGATGATCCTGGCCTATCTGGATGATCAAACAGAGCTCTACCTGGACCAAATCCCATTGCTGTATTGGCATGGGAAAAGGCACCAATGTCCAGTGCTCAGCAGGCTGGCGATAAACTAGATGGCTTGCCCTGTCGCAAGTGTCTCTGCTGAGCGTGTTTTCAGTGCTGCTGGTGCTGTTCTGACAGTGAGAAGTATCAGTCTCTCACCCCAAAATGTGGAGAGGTTAACCATGATCAAAATGAATCAGTGCTGTATACCACTGGATTACACCATACCTGAAGTAGCACAGCAGGAATATGATGACGCCATCTCAGGTCATGGAAGTAGTATGTTAGGTGACCTACTTCTGGGTGAACCACCAGAGTTTGAGGACGAGCTCTACTTCCCTGACAACTAGGCTTTCGAGTTACTTGCTTTCTTCCTTTGATACCCCAAATAAAAGCCACCATGAAAGATATAGCTAAGGAATATTTTGTAGTTTATTATTTGTCTGTGTCACTGTCTTTCTGGTTCGAATAACAACAAATCCATCACCACTGTCCTACACTTTTATTGCGGGATTGGACTTGCAACTGTGTGGAGTCAGGGAAGAAGTAACTAAGTCCACTCCTCCTGACTCGCCCTAAATCCATTTCCCTCATGCCAGCCATTGGACGTAGAATACATACAATTGTGAAATGTGTGCCTGCCTCGAGTCCAAACCTGGGCCCTGACTACATATCTAGCCTTTCTGAGCCTAGAGGGAGTGCCCCGGAAGAACAGGTAAATGATGGCATGCATTGCACGCTTAGTGGTGTTTTTTGTACATGATGTCTACTAGTATTCTACCCATAAAAAAGTGATTTAAGGCAATCTTTCCCTTCCTGTTTTTCAATAACAAAATTGTACTACTGCAGTCCTATCCATTGCATTTTGAGTCGGGACGAGTCTGGACTCACTCAGGGCACTTTTGGTATAGAGTTGGCCACCATGATCATACCATACTCGCATTCAGAATCAGGAGGATCGGAGAAGATTGATGGAATAACTTGGCCTAAAAGGTAAACAACAGTGCCAGGCCTACATGTCTCTGTAGTGGTGGAGGCGAGTGCGGTGAGACTGACAGTGGTGCATTGATTTAGTTACTTAATTTGGAAAATGCTATGTTGCTATGTTGCTGTGTGTGCATGTGTGCTCAGTGCTGTCTGGCTCAAATTCAAAGCTACGTGGAGGTTGGGTGGGGGAGCCTGCTCTTTTACTTGGAGGTAACTGCGGGAAATAGACATGGATTAACCATGCTGCCTCTGGAAGTCTTCTTGGTCCACTCTTCCCTAATTATTCATTTTAACTTTTCTCCTTGATTTTGCAATATCCTTTTTGTTTTTCCATCTACAGGGCGGCCTTTATCCTGCACTATACTGTGAAAAACAAGTCACACTCACTTTACCAAACCGCATCCACCAGGCACCCAAGATTGACGGACGGACGGACATTCCAAGGAAGGAGAGGACCAAGAGGAATGTGGCGATGAAACTCCCAATACTATAGTATCATTTAATTTGATTCATTTTTTCTCTTCAATCTTCATTACAACTGTGTGTGTTGTTTATGTTTGCTTATATTTGACTCCTACATATATTTTTTAATTTTATTTGCAATCTTTCAGGGAAGCCCGGTACAACAGAACATAAAATGTATGTAACTTGGGTCTCTCTGGAGAGCAGACAGGCAAGGCAATTGTATAATTAATTATATATTGCCCTGTACTAGTCTAATACTACTCATCAAGATATCATCATGCATGCATTTCTTTTTTTTTCTTAACAGATTTATGATGGTGGCTGCCAAGATGAATGTATGTTGTCCATGTGAAGTTTTTGTCATTGTCAAACCTTTCCCTCAAATCCCCCTTTCCAACCATTATTGAAACTCTAACCCTCTTCTCCCGGGCTGTGTGATTTATATTGAGGTTGTGACTAAATTAAATTTACACCAATTATTGATCACAAACTTGCTAGGATGGATGTGGTGAAAGCAACACTAACTCAAGGTAGGGAGAGGATCTTCTTCTGCTCTAAGTATATATACTATAGCCCACACTGGCAATATATAGATTAGATTGCCCACCCATGCATAGTATTCAATATTGACATTTTTTCCTGAGGAACATAATCCATCATAATATAATTGCCAGCATCGAGTCATCATCCTAGTTCCAGCACAAAAGGTTACGCGGCCGCTTGTCCACTTCATAGTTCGAGTTGATTTCAGTTTGTGTAACTTGTACTAGGCTAGCCCTCCATTCTGTTTTGTTTTACTTTAGCATTGCCTATCAATCATGGTTTCTTGTTTGACAGTCTTCTTCTTGTGTACTGTACTTTTACTACTCGTTCCATAGTCTCCCTCAGGTCAATGACTGTCTCATTTTCTTTTTTGCAGATGCTACTGTCAGTGTCTACTACTGCTACT
The DNA here is from genome assembly GCF_964204655.1 of Triturus cristatus. Lineage (NCBI taxonomy): Eukaryota > Metazoa > Chordata > Amphibia > Caudata > Salamandridae > Triturus > Triturus cristatus. Next base: position 253,760,013 of record NC_140593.1, on the reverse strand, counting down.
ACCACAATGGCATCTTGGGAAACAAAACCATCACCATGCAGCCATTGCTTTGCCTATAAAGTAAAAACATCAATCCCAGGTAAGAGAAGAAGTGTGGGAGAGGCATGAAGTATATATTATGGAAGTTAATCAATTCACCCACCCACACCATTCTTAGTTTATAGGGGTTTTAGTTGCAGACTGCATAGACTAGGAAGAGAGACTGACAGTAGTAGGACAAGTGAGAGTACCGCAGCCATCTGTTGGTGAGTTACATTATCAGCCGATTTCAATCAAAAACTGGCTGCAGCCCTGCAACAAAGTAAACAGTGTGAAGTAAAACAGTAACCCAGCTACAAAAGATTTACATCATAGCTGCAAACAATAAATAATGTATTCCCCTAACAAACAAACTAGAATGAAAAAACCCACAACAACTGACGTGTCCCTCTCCCTAACCCCAACCAATGTCCAGTAAGTCCATTTGTACATAAAAAATCCAAATGTTCATAAAAAAAACAAGTTTTCCCCAACAACTAAAATGCCCACCCACCAAAAAATAGATTAAAAAAAGGAGAAAGGGACAAGACGGAGGTCTAGCGGCGGACTCGCCGGATCTTCCACTCTAGGGTGTTTAACTGCTCCTCAATCCTGGCATCTAGGATCGCCATCCGGAGGAGCATGTGGTGCTGAAATTTCTTGCAGGAACAACAGGGTTGAGCAGCAGTGATCAAATTGCGGTGGGTGGCTGCCAGAACACGGCGCCGTACCACCGGAGGCACTGTGTGGGCTTGGCTGGGGACCGGGGCAATGGAGGCTGCAGCTGCTGCCTCCTCCTCCTCCTCCACCCGGACCACCAGCCGCCGATATTTGTCCCTGAAGGCCTCCAGCTTTGTTTGCCGGGGCCTGGCTGCTAACTCCTGCCTGTTGGGTTGTTGTGATTGGGAAGGAGACGCTATATCAAGAATGTAAAAAGACAATTGTAACCAATACTCTTAGCAAAACAGTAACACAAAATTATACACACAAAATTATAGTGGCGCACTAGCACAGTACATAAGATTTGTGGTATCCTCCCACTTCCTCAGACGCTAACTTTTGTGTGATTAGAGTTTCAGGCATTACTAGGCACTATGGAGTAGACAAGTCAGCTTCTCTCTCTTATTTAGCTAAATTAACCTTGTAGGCATGCCAGCTCAGTAAGCTTGCACCCTAGAGAGCCATACTCGTGTCGCAGTCACAGACTCACGCTATTTACTTTACGACTGTCTGCAGGTGGGGCAGCTGTACTACACAATTATCTATTTTTCTATTATGGTCATACTCTGTTAAATCAGTAGCAACTTCTCAATTTCACTTTCACCCTGACTACTACAACAGGGCAGATGATATCTGATTACTAATATGAATGATGATATACGGGAGGACGTGAGGTACTACTATTGTTTGATTGTAACCATGCAGCCAATAGGTCACCCATGGCTGACACGGTCGAAACAAATGACATTGGTAGGGAGTGGGAGTTGGCCTCGGAGTCGGCGGAAGGTGATTGATAATGTGTCGGAACATACACAATATGTATATGTTGTGCTTGCAAACTACTGTGAGTCAAAGGAGTATTGTGAAATACAACCTTGAATCAAAAGCCTTGGGAAAAAAACTGTCCTTGTTTATTCTTCTTCCCAGCGATTTTTTCATTTATCATTGCATTGCTCTTCTAGCATTATTTTTTTATTCTAATCTTCACCCTTGGCTTTGTTACTCGGGCATGGATTATTCTTCTTTTACATTCTCTTCATCCAGTCTCCACCTATACTATGATTTAATACCATCCAGGCATCTATCCATTCAAAGTAAACATGGCTATCATATCATTCTCAATCTCAACAAACATTTCACCAACAATATACATTTGTAATTTTATTTTTTAAACCACCACTCATGAACCCTTGCTTGCCTTTGTGTTTTACCCATCAAACCCCCCAGAGGATTCCTTTCACCCATACAGTTTCACCCACCGAGGCAGGCATCCTTTCTTTAACCTTTCACCCATCCTTCAACCACCCATGCATCCTACCAACCGCCTATGCATCCCGGGCCCTCTTCCTTCACCTCTGCCAGTCATATATTACATGTCACCCATCCTTCCTCCTTCCATCCTTCTCTCCCTTTACCATCAACCCATCCATCAAGGTCTTCTTCATAAAACTTTCTCTGCTGAGTTGAAGTCAGAAAGAAGAGGTCATTAGTTACTCAACTCCCGTCGCTAATGCTAATGCTAATGCTAAGTAAACGGTGTCTTCTTCAACTGTTGTTCAGAACAACTTAGTCTCTCTCAACAGTACAGTGTACACCCTTGCAGCGAGTGTATTGTCAATAAGTAAGGAATATAACTTACCACCGCCCACCACTGCTGCTGGCTTACCCTCTGCAGCTGCCGCATCTGGTGCTCCCTCCTTACTGGCATCGCCTTTGCCGCTGGCACTGGCACTGGTGGTCAGTATGCCTAGAAAAAACATTTCACATTTTTTAGATGCCATATATGCCCCCTCTTATTTATTTTCTCACTAGTAAGATTGAAAATGCAATACATACATATACCACACACATCACTAGAACAATTCGGGTACTAGAATAGAGTAGACAGTATGTCCTATCGAAAATAATAAAATATCTGGTTGGGCAATTTGTTGGTGGCAATTTTCTAAAAGCGTCTCAAGAAAAGGACAACCCAAAGGACTGGACTTAGAGACTAGAGCTATTGGTGAATCTGAGTTTTTAAAAAGAAAACGAGTGGCCAACTAGGTGGACAATCGGACATGAGATCTCTCTTGGTTGGAAAATATAATGGTGCCCTCCTCCTCAAACTTACTTCTTGCCATGGTGCACGGTAATCAGTTCTTCACCATCAACTACTGTTAATAAAAAAAGTACTATGCCTAGATGAGAAAAAGTAAAATACACCACTTTGGGTTGTCCAACGTGACCATCATTTTATTTACTGATTGAGCATGAGAAAGTAAAAGAAAGCCTTCTCATCTCAACAAACATGCGTAGAATACCTTACTTAGGCATGCAATCTGCAGAGTAGTAGTACTAGTAGTGGTAAGGACCAATGGGTTCTCTGGTCTTACAGTACCACCACTAGGCAGTCTACAAAATATACAAGGGGAGAGGAAATGCTGACTGAAAAACCAGAATAAAGCAAACTACAGACAGAATAATAGTACAGAGTCAGAGGCAGTTTGATTTGGAAAAACTAGAATTAGGAAACAGAAATAATAGTTCTAAAAAAATAAGGTGCAGTAAAAGTTAGGGAAATAAATATTAATATTAACAGCAGGAGGACTTACTGGGGCCAGCAGAGCCATCTGCAGAGGAACGATCCTGCTGGGAGGCACCTCCTGGAGCTCCCGCCTCTTTATTATTCCACTGTTCCAGTCCAATTCCAGAATCCTAAACCTAAGTACCTAGCCCGCCTATTCCAAAGACTTTTGAATGAATTGCAAAACAATTATATTTGCTTCTAAGTTCCAATCTCATTCGCAATCATCTCTCAACCCCCTTTGACGGGCCAATTTCACTAAGTCTGCATTTACTCTTCTCTTCTTAAATGCATAGATGGACATATGCATAATGCATACACCAAATTGGTTAGTTGCTGTATTTACTCACTATGCAAACTACAAAAGATTCTACTAAGGACTAAGGAGTCAAGGACTGAAGCCAAGTGAGAGGACGCGTCAAGCGGTCCACTAAATTACCAACTAATACTAAGTAACTAACTGACTGACTACCACTACCTTAGTGACAGGACAAAGGAAAGGAGTCTCTCCTAAAATAGGTTCTCCTCCCTCTCTTACACAATCAGCCCAAGCCAGCGCAAAGTTGCAAACAAGAACGATTAGTTCTTGTTTGGCCGATAGAACGGCCTTGGGAAAAATCACGGAACATCTAGTCCACAATGAACTGAAACACTATCTAGATGAAAACAACCTTCTCCATCCTCAACAATCTGGATTCCGCCCCAAGCACTCGACAGAAACCGCCCTCATTGAACTGTCTGACACTATAAAAACCCTGCATGATCAGAGAAAAAACTCCATCCTCATCCTTCTCGATCTAACGGCGGCGTTTGACACTGTCTCCCACACTATCCTTATCAGCAGACTCAGGGACATCGGCATCTCTGACTCTGCCCTTTCCTGGATCTCCTCTTTCCTCTCCGACCGTTCCCAAGCCGTTTCTTTGGGCCCATTTCACTCCAAAGACAAACCTGTCTCCTCAGGTGTCCCGCAGGGCTCCATCCTGAGCCCTCTCCTTTTCAACGTTTACCTCATTCCCCTCCTTAATCTAATAGAATCTTTCGGCATACCTGTTACCTCCTATGCCGATGACACACAGCTCATTGTGCCATTAGACAAACTATCCACCAAAGCTGAACTCAACCTAAAACACTGCCTGACTGAAGTATTTCGTTGGATGGACAATAACCACCTGAAATGCAATTCGAGCAAAACGGAAATCCTTCCGATCGGTACTAACATCTCCTTTTGTCCATCACTTTGGTGGCCTGACAATTCTGTTGCCCCCCCCCAGACAGTTTCGTCAGCCAGGAACCTCGGCGTTACCTTTGACTCCGACCTCTCCTTCGATCAGCATGCCAGAACCGTCGCAGGCAAATGCTTTGGAATGATCAGATCCATGAGAAAGTTTTTTGACTTTCTTCCCATCGATGCCAGAAAGACGGTGACAGTAGCACTCATTATCTCGCGACTGGACTACTGCAACGGCTTGCTCGCAGGAGCTAAAAAGAAAACCATCCAAAAACTGCAGAGCGTACTACACACAGCCGCCCGTCTTGTCCTGGGCCTTCCCCGCAGATCCTCTATTTCTGCAGCACTTCGCTCACTTCACTGGCTCCCCCTTCACAAAAGGATTCTCTTCAAGATCCTGATTATAGCCTTCCGTGCCTACAACAAAACTGGCCCTAAATACCTCACCAAACGCTTCCCCCACTACCTGCCCAGCCGTCACCTTCGCTCAACCAACGACAACCTCATTCTTCTCCCCAAATACAATCTGAAAACGAAGGGCGAGAAGACCCTCAGCTTCCTTGCAACCAAAGCCTGGAACAAACTACCCAAATCCCTCAGACAACAAACCCAGGAAAAACCGTTTCGAAAACTGCTAAAGACCTGGATCTTTAATCTCCCGGACGATCACTCCAAAGCTTCCATCTAATCCTCTTGCACTGGCTCACTTAGGTTCCCTAGCGCCAAGATGCTCCCTCCGGAGCGAACGTCGCGCTCTATAAATACCCCACAAATATATACAAAAATATATATATAGTAGCGCCGAGCACCTGTCTAGAAGAATAACAATCACATAATATAAGATTTTTATATGTAACTTACCTGTATGTGAGCAGCAGCATTTTTACTATTTGGGAAAATATAATATTTGCAATAACAATAACATAGAACACACAATAGTAATAATAATTAGCTACTCACTAAGCTCCATGACCTCAACACCTAGCAGGTCCAGCAGGTCCTGCTCTCGGTCCAGGATTGTGGACAACCAATGTGTCAGTTGGTTATGGGGGCGCCGAACCTCAGAGCAGTGAAACACTGCCTGGCGCACCCTTGCCCACCGCTGGTGACGCTCCCGGAGCATGTACCCTGCTGCTGGGGTTAAGAGGAGGTGGCACTACACAAAAGAAACTAGTGCATCCACCTCCACCCAGAAAATAAGGCCCGGGCTACACCCCTTACGGGAGACGCCTTCCTCGAGGAAAGCGGCTCCTCTGGGTCGCACTCTGGCGTATCTTAGTCTTAGTCATGGTTCTGGGGGGCGGGTGGAAAAGAAAATGTAGGAAGTAAAAAATTAAGTCAGGAGAAGAAGAAGGGAAGTAAAAAAACAAAAAGCAAGTAATAGAAAAGCAGTATAAAAACACACTAAAAGTAGCAAAAAAACACAAAATATACATTTAGGAACAGAGAGGTATATATAATAAATACAAAAGATAAGAAAAAAGGTTTTAGGAATAAAGGATTGAAAAGATATAGGGAGGATTTAAAAAAACAGGCCCAGAACCATAACAGATGAGAAAAACAAGATGGCCATGCCTATTGGCAGTATTTCCCCCTGAACACGCAATCCTCATTGCCGAATGTCAGAAATGTCTCCCGAACATGCGGAACAAGCAACTTTGCGGAACTCCGCGTAGCGTTGCGGAGTTTTCTTGCAGCTTTGCGGAGTTCCGCGTAGTGCTGCTACGAGAACTCGGCCCAGGCTTACTTCCCTGTCTTAGGCTCCATGCCAACTATAGCCTGAATGGATGTACACATTGTATTATAATTGATTCATAAACATTTAAATCTTGTATTCCTTTTGGAATAGATGCTAATTCTAACTTGTTTTGTACTGCTCTAGCTGACAATTTGTTATTCTCTAACTTATCGTAGCAGTACTTACATTTGACTTGCGCTGTGGATAGCTCTAACTGTTTCTCGACAAATAAATAAAAAGCAAATTCTCGCCACTTATCTCAATTTTTTTGTTCAGTTTTTGAGATTACAGCTACATTGCAAGTTTGGCTTTTGGTAGTGAGTGCGTTCAAACACAGTTTGGTATCTAAGAAGAAACTGTGTTAAACTTCCTAAACTTTTCTGTAAAGTTGTAAGCACTAATACTTCTGTGCTGTTCCTCTTTATCTTCACATACCAACTCCTCTTTTTCCCTAGACTCCTCTTCAGGACCAAAGAAATTAAATTCAACATCTTCTCAGCCTTTTTCTATCTCTGCTACTGTACCATGAAAAAGAACTCTATTCCTTTCTCCTAAACATAGGAGCTTTCACATAGTAAAGGATCCTAATTAAATTTTGCATTTTAAAGTGATGAACAGCTAATATTCTGAAGTGGTGAATGATGCTTTTGCACACTTTCTTTGCTAGACATGCTAGTGAATGTCCCTGTGAATATGTATACTTAATCACTTTGCACAGATCTAATCTTTGCAAAATTCCTATTATTTGTTTTAGACTTCTGCATGGAAAGTTAAACAGAAAACTTTTCAATATATCAATAGATTCCTACCGAACACTGCAAACACTGCTACAGTCCTATTTATATACAGGAGCCAGTCTACGCCTTCCTTGTATCTCTTCACCCATCACTTCCTCAACATTCCTAGGAACCATCACAACATTTGGAATGGGAGTACCATCCTTCACCTCATAACATCGACCAGTTCTTTCAATTGCATGGACTAATGTGTTCTGTTGAAAGTAGCTTTGTTCATTAAAGAAAGAGTAAGAACTAAAAGTTTGCTTCCATTCACCACTGAATATTTTACAAAAATTAGTTCTATTAACCAGTCCTTTTTCTGGCTTTTCCTCTACATACAGAACACTGTCTTATCCAGTGTTATGATTCTCTTTACCACTAAGATAAATAGTTTATGGCTCAAGGCAAATACTTTATCTACTACACTTTCTATGTGTCCTGTTTGCTTGTAAGCTGCTGTTCATCTCTTATTCCACTTATATTTCATTGTAAAATGTGTATTACCCTACTTCTAAACATTCTTCTTCTTATGTCATTATATTGTTTCTGCCTTACTGTCACATGAGTTGTTTTTTAGAACGTTTTCTACTTTGAACATGAGTTTCTGCTTTTTGTTTCTGAGTTCTAGGTAAAGCTTCCTTTTTATTCACATCATTTTCCACATGTTTCTTTCTTCCTAACACAGTTTTAAGAATCTCTTTAGTTCTCTTAACAGCAGATGTTTTTTTCTCTGTACATTCTGTGCACCATCTTGTTTTTTGTTCTTATTTTTTGGAGGTATAGTTTCTTGTGTGCTTTTCTCATCTGTTCCTTTTCTGTCATCTTGAAATGGTCTCTTTGGATAGAACTAGATGTCTGAAAGCAATATATATATATATATATATATATATATATATTGCCAAAGTTCCTTAATAAGGAGTGACGACGCCGTGTCTTGTGCTGCAAAATAGATTTATTCGTCAGCTGCTGGACGTGTTTCGCCTGAACGCGTAACGCGTCCAGCAGCTGACGAATAAATCTATTTTACAGCACAAGACATGGCGTCGTCACTCCTTATTAAGGAACTTTGGCAATTCATTACGGACCTTGCTGGGTTGGTCCAACAAGACGACGCGCCCTTTGCTCTGGAGATGCGGCAGGAGTAACCAAGCGCCTTCCCGCAAAGTATATATTTATATATATATATATTGTTCACCAAATGACGCAGCACTCAGGACTTCTGATTATTGCTTATTTATTTTGAAAATAGCACTCACTTTGGTCTGAGTGAAAAATTTATGAAATTGGGTCAGGATCCGGCCCCTACGCAGAGCACCCATGTTGGAGCGCGCAGGATCGTATGGATCACTTTGTGGGGAAAAAAAAAATATATATTTTACATTCCATGCTTCAAACAAATAGATGCGTATATAATTCATTATGTCAGTATTTAATTTTATTATACAAATATAAACTATAAGAGTTGTGATTCCTGTCAATCTATATGTCTTACCTTTTAAACACATATCATCCGATTTTATGGCCTACCTTATAGGTCACCTATATATAGAAAAACGGCAGTGTACGGCTTGGCAAATGGTTTTAAATGGCAAGTCAACTTGGCAGTAAAATGGCAGACACACTCTGTAGTAGCAGGCATGAGATATATTTAAAGGGCTACTTTTCTGGATGGGTAAAATGATTGTGTCAGTGTTTGAGTACATATCTGAGTGTATCAATCTCACTATGGGCATGTGGCTCGATGTCTAACTAACCATATTGGTATATAAGTGTCTCTCTAATTAATTCTATGTATCTGTAAAACTGTATATAAGGGACTACCTGCATTGTTTACTGCTTGTATCAGTGAGCTTTGGGGTATTTAGCTGTGTTTGCAACTGCCTCCATTACTGCTGGATACATAAGAGCTGTACGTGTGTGTGAGTTAATGTTTATGTGCCTCTGTCATTGTGTGACTAGGTCTATTAGTGGCTCTATACTTTTACTCATGGGTATATCAGTACCACTATTGGTAGGAGACTGCATCAATAACTGGAGATGTGGGTCTGGGAGTGCACACATAACTCAATCAAACTTGAAACAACCTGTCTTATCTTTAAAGCTCATAGCTCCCAGCCCTATGACCTACCTATAGCCTATCTCAGGAAGGAATTGTATGTAGTACAAAAGGAATTTAAGGCTTACGAACATGTTTTGAATGCCAATTCAGCCTAGCACGAAATCTGCATTTACATGTTTTACTATTGCATACCCCGTACATGTTTAAAGACCTACTTGTCTGGATACTTTACTTGTATAAGTTCCACAGTACATACTTAAATGAGTGTCTCATTCCCTATGTGGGGGTGTCAGTGGAAATATAAGTAGGTATGATAGTGTATTTCTGACTGTCTTACTTATACTATGGAACTCTCAACCTGTATGTAAGGACCTGCATGGATTGCTTGCTGGCTGTGTTAGTGATTATTGGGGTATTTAACTGTGTGTGCAACTACTTGAATTACTACTGGATACATAAGAGCTGTATCTGTTGAGTGAATATTTAAGTGCCACTATCACTCTGTACCTAGTTGTATCAGTGACTCTATCCTTTTACGCAAAGGTATGTCACTACCACTGTCGGTAGGAGACTGCATCTATTACTGGACATATGGGTCTGCAAGTGTGCAGGTAACTCAATTAAACTTGAATCAAGCATGTCTTATATTTTAACCTCATAGCTCCCTGCCCTATGGCCTGCCTACAACCTATCTCAGGAGTGACATATATGTAGTAGAAGAAGACTTTAATGTTTAACAACATGTTTTGAATGACATCTCGGCCTAGCAGAAAACTGCATATACATGCTCTGCTGCAAGGCCTACTTGGATTGATTGGTGACATATTAGTATAAGTTTTTCAGTACATACCTGAGTGTCTCAGTCGCTATGTGGGTGTGTCATTGGATATGTAAGTAAGTTTCTTCTTATATATTTCACTCCCTTAGTTACTCTATGGGTCTCTCAATGTATTTAACAAGTTGCATGGATTGCTTACTGGCTGTGTTAGTGTGTTTTGGGGAATTTATCTGTGAGTTCAAATATGTCTATTACTGCTGGATACATAAGAGCTGCATGTGTGTGTGAGTGGATGTTTAGCTGCCCCTGTCACTGTCGGACTAGGCATATTAGTGGGTCTATCCTTTCATAAAAGGTATGAGAGTTCCAGTATGGATAGGAGACTGTATCTGTAGCTGGAGATATGGGTGTGCAAGTGTACATGCAACACAATCAAACTTGAAACAGCATGTCTTATCTTTTCAGCTGATACCTCCCTGCCCTATAACCTACCTACAGCCTATCTCTGGAGTGACTTTTACGTAGTAGAATATGAGTTTAAGAGTTGACAACATATTTTGAATGTCAACTAAGCCTAGCAGGAATACTGCTAAAAAGCGGTCTGCTATAGCAGGCCCGAGCCATGTTTAGAGGCCTAATAGTCTGGATGGATGACTTGTTAGTGTCAGTTCTTCAGTACATACCTGAATGAGTGCCTCAGTCCCTATGGGGGTGTCATTGGATATGTAAGTAAGTATGATGCTATATGTCTTGTTCTGTTAGTCAGTCTATGGGACTCTTAATATGTATGGGGCATTGACAGGGACTTGGGTTTGCCTAATGTGAACATTACTTGGATTGGCCAGAGAGGGTTAAAGTGGTTGCAAATGCTGCCTTTGATTGAGAGCACTGCAGATTGCCAACATCCAGACCTCGTAATTGTGTACTGTTGGGGCAATGACCTAGGTAAACGTGCTGGGTTAGGATTGAAAATTGCAATGAAGAAGACCTTTGGCCAATTATTGGCACATTTCCCTCACACTGCCTTGGTGTACTACAACATTTGCCAAAGGCAGAAATGGAAATGGTCAGATGAATTTTATCTACAAATAGACAAAGCCAGGAAACATCTTAATAAAACTGTTTATGCATTCCATAGAGACCACAACATGGGCTCCATCTACAATAAGAACTTGTGCTTTGACGAAGAGCATATATGGAGGAGTGATGGAATATATTTCTCTGAGAAAGGCAACATGATACTCCTTAACTACTTGAAAGACTGCATCCTGTTTTATGTGTAGTTATCATCCACACACAGGAAACCCAAAGGCACTTCTAAGAGAACCCCTATTACCCAACACTAAATATGTTTAATTTAAAATCTTTTTTTTTTTAAAGTTTCGGAGTCACGACTCTATCGCAGATCCGAAAAGGAAAATCACAAATTCAATGTACAACAGCACATTTAAGAGTTATAACTCTGTTTCCTCCTTGGATCCTTCTGAGTTAAAAAAAAATTATAGACCCATCTCTTTGTTAGCCGTCCCAGCAAAACCTTGGAGAAACATCTTAATTCCCATTTTCGCTCCTATTTGGATGAACATAATTTGCTTGATGGCTCTCAGCACGGCTTTAGAAATGAGCATAGCACTGAGACTGTGTTAACATTCAAACTCAGGTCGAGGTTGGGCGCACCACGCTATTGATTCTTCTAGACCTAACGGTGGCCTTTGATACCATATATCCTTTGAGATTAGTGGACTCTGCCCTGAAATGACTTACCTCATTCCTTACTGACGAGTCACAAATTGTAAAAATGGATCAATTTTACTTGGATGCTAACCATATGTTCAGTGAAGTCCCTCAGGGCTCCTCATTGAGTCGGACTCTTTTTAACATTTATGTTGCCCCCTTAGCCAAGATCGTTAGATCCTTTGGGCTGGAGCTGCTGTCCTATGCTGATGACACCCAAATTATGTAGAAGCATTGGCAACCAATTTCAAAAATTGCATGCAGGCAGTGGCCTCCTGGATGGTAGAGAACTACCTTAGATTTAACAGTGATAAAACGGAGGTCCTAGTCTTTGGAAACCAACAGTCTATTTGGTCCCATACCTGGTGGCCTGAAATGCTGGGTTAATGCTCCGCGCAGGTCAGATAGCAAAACATCTTGGAGTCATAATTGACAACTCCCTCTCCCTGGGCCCTCAGATTAACAGAACAGTTTTCACCGATTTTGGAATCATCAGGGTGCTTAGGAAGATTTCTCAATTTCTTTCCTTTTCCTCCCAAAAGCAGGCAGTTGTTGCCCTAGTGCTGCCCAGATTGGATTATTGCAATACCCTTTATCTGGACAACAATAAGGGACTCATCCACCGACTACAGCTGGTGCAGAATGCAGTGGCCAGGCTGGTGATGAGTGTCTTAGTGGATCTCTTAGTAGTTGTGTGAGCTTCGATTGGATCTGTAACTGAATGCATGAGTTTCTAAGTGGGTCAGTGAATGGGTGAATAAGTCTGAGAGTAGGTGTATGTGAGTGTATGAGTGTCTGAGTGCATCTGTGAGTGGGTGCCTGAGTGTCTGAATGTGTCTCTGAGTGGGTGTGCGAGTCTCAATAGGGTCTGTGAATGGATGTATGAGTGTCTAAGTGGGTCTGTAAATGTTATGTTAAATATTCTTCTATAGCACATCCATCCATAGGTTTCTGGGCGCTTGCAGATCATGAGCTACTAAGCTAGAGCATTACTGATTCCTAAACATCCAATTCTTAAGTTTCCTTCTGAAAGCGAGAAGGGTGGGTATGGACCTAAGATACAATGGGATAGAGTTCCACAGCTTAGCCGTGCTGTTAATGAAACTCTTTTCTCCCCATTTCACTTTCCTGATTCTTATGGTGGTAATCAATTTTGGATTAGTTCACCGTAAAAGTCTACTTGGTGAATGCCATTTGAAAACCTTCCACAAGAATTAAGGTCCTTTTCTGTGCAAGGCTTTATGGCCACATAGAGTGGATTGAATTTAATCCGTTGTTGCACCGGGAGTAAATGCAGCTCCTGAAGGCTTGCAAATATTGACTGGTATTTGGTAATGTTCAAAGTTAATCTGGCTGCTCCATTCTGCACTGCTTGGAGCTTATCAAATAGTTTAACTTAGAGATGCATGTACAAACCAATACAATAGTCCAGTTTAGATAAAATCAGTAAGGAAACAACAATCTTTCTGGTATCTCTGGGAATGAAAGGAAAACTTTTCTGCAAGGTTTTGATTGAAAAAAAAAGGATACAACTTTTGACACCTTTGCATTATATCTGAGCTTTTCATCCATGATAAATCCAGGATATTTAGCTTTAGTCACCGGGGTGGGAGGAGAGCCCAGATTGTCCAGCCACCAAGCTGGAGACCATACTGGAGAGAGATTTCCAAACAGAACAACCTCTGTTTTACTAAAGTTCAGTTTTAAGCAGTGTCTACTCATCCAGTTGCTTAGGGCAATCAGGCAATCGTGTAATCTTAGAGAATAGTTAATATTGTTATCTACAGCTGATACCACCAATTGGGTGTCATCGGCATAGGATCATGGATTTAAATTGAAGCTTTTAATTAAAGGGGCAAGTTCTGAATGTAAATAGATGCATGAGTATCTAAGTGGGTCAGTGAATGGGTGTATGAGTTAGAGAGTTGATCTATGTGTGGGTGTAAATGTATCTGAGTGAGTCTGTAAGTGGGTGCCTGAGTGTCTGAATGGGTTTGTGAGTGGGTGTGTGAGAATAGGAGTGAGTCTATGAGTGGGTGTGGGAGCATCTGGGTGGGTGTAAAGTCTATGACTGGGTCTCTAAGTGAGTGCATGAGGGCCTGAGTAGGTCTTCAAGAAGATGCATGAGTGTGTGTGTGGGTCTCTAAGTCAGTGCATGAGTGTCCGATGGGGTCTCTGAGTGACAACATGATCCTGTCAATGGGTGAGTGAGTAGGTGTATGAGTGTCTGATTGGGTCTGTGAGTAGGTGCAAGAGTCTCTAAGTGAGTCAGTGACTGGGTGTGTGAGTGTCTGAGTGAGTCTGTGAGTGGGTGCATGAGTGTCTGAGTGGGCCTGTGAGTGGGTGTATGAGTCTCTGAGTGGGTGAGTGAGTGAGTGCATGAGTGCCTGACTAGGTCTGTACATGGATGCCTAACTCTCTGAGTGGGTCTGTGAGTGGGTACATAAGTGTCTTGGTGGGACTGTGAGTGGGTGCATAAGCCTCTGAGTAGGTGAGTGAGTAGACATGTGAGTAGATATATTGATGAAAAAGTAGGTATGTGAGTAGATGTTTAAGTGAGTGTGTAGCTGTGTGAGTGGCTATATGGGTAAGTGCTGAGTTGTATGAGTAGATGCATGGGTGAGTGAGTGGTTGTGTGAGTGGCTGTATGGATGATTTAGTGGTTCTGTGAGTAGTTGTATGGGTCTGTGAATGGGTATGTGAGTGATTATGTGGGTGCATGAGTGGATATAGGAGAGGTTCCATAGGGGTGTGTATGGGTATAAGAGTGCTTCTGCAAATGATGTCGTCAGTGATGTCATGTGCGATGTCATCAGTGAAGTCACTGAGCATGTCATGAGGGATGTAATATGTGAGGTTATAAACAGTGCATTGTAGGGGCATAAGTTATAATTAGCTCACTTAACTTCAACGGCTGAATTTCACTGGTTTTATGAGTGAAATCTGAGCCTAACCATAATGTCCCTGTAACCTTTGGTTTTTTCAGTGAATTGCTAAGGATTTGTTAATGTTATTTCCTAACTATAACACCTTTTTAACTTTTTGTTTTTTAAGTGAATTTCTAAAGTTTTTTAAAATGATGTATCCTAACTGTAACTTGTAACCTTTGAGAGTAAGTGTGTGAGTGGGTGTAAGATACCGTGTCTCAGTACAGTGTACTAAAATGAGCTAAACTATGTAGAGAGCGCGAGAAATCTCCAAAGGGAGATAGATGCAATATTCTAGCTCCTTATTTCGTGGTAGTGAGGGAGAGCAGTTAAGCTAATCAGAGGACAGTGTTAAACGATAAATGAGACACACACTCAAGAATAAGCACGAGATGAATGTTATATAAAAATACCAATCATCTTTACGTATATTTTGAGAAGCAAAACTTCAAATCAGAAATATACTTTATACAGGTCGATACTTGAATAAATACTTTGTTCAATTTTAAGGCCATATGTACGAACGCATTTTTCCATAGACACAGAATGGGTAAAACCCTTTGATACATCTGGCCCTCAATTATAGAGAGAAAATTCAGTGCAGTTGAAAGTATGCAGTACTTCCAGTATCTAGCCACTCAGAGGTCGATACGGTCAGATATTTACCATTGTAGTCGTTAGAGAAAGCAATGGAAGCATATGACTTGAATGGAGTTCAGTACGTCACCAGCACAGTTACCAACATGGTCACTGGCAGCAGGTCAATGTAGGTCAATGTATGCCAAACACCGCCAACCAAGCTTTCACAATTACTGGACGGCTGGTGTAGAATTGGATAGTGGAGGACTGCAGACTCAGATTCCCTAATAGTCACTGGAAGGAGGACTCCGCCAAGTAGTTTCAAAGTTCACTGGCAGCAGACAGGCCACATGTGTTATGCAGAGCAGACGTTCATGGAGTAGGCAGCCGTGCCAACATTGCTACAGTACGCCATCAAAGTCACCAGCAAGAGGGTGGAGGCTCTCAAGAACTGGACTGTTTCCAGCATCAGTCATTGTGCCGAGAGAATCCCTCAAGGTGATGGAGGCATGCAGGGGTCAATTCCACTGGACTGGTGAACCATCAGGGCAGGAAAGATGTAACATTTCTTTTCAGTGGTGAGTCACATCGATACAGAGTGTGCTGGTCCTCCACCATGGCAGTGTCTTTACCTGCAGACACCAGGGACTTGAGCCTCTAGCCCAAAGGGAGGTTATTGACAATATGCAAAGACTGCAGGGGATCTGGGGCTTCTTGGAGGCCTTGCAGGGTTCAGGAAAGACAACAGGTGCCAGTTGGTGAGTCTGGTTGCAGTTGGCAGGGTTTGTGCCAGTTTCTTCTGCAGCAGGGCCCAGTTCCTGGTCCGCCAATGGTCTTCTTCCATCATCTTCTTTAGGTCCGTCGAATTTAAAGTCAGGTTCACAGGGAGCCACCTAAATACTGAATTTAGGGTCATTTTTAGGGGAGAACAGGTAGTAGCAAAGGGGCTATCTACATGTAGGGTGTCTACACCCTCTTTATGCTCACCCCAAGTGGGGGGTGGGCAAACTCTGACTTCTACTTAGCTACGATCCCTCTCCTAAAAATGGCAGGTAGTAAAACGTGGGGTCTACCTCGTCTGCACCGCCTGAGGGGTGGTACAGAGGGGAGTTAGACCCACCTCCTATTATACCTATTTTTCCCACCAAAAATGGAGCAGGACTGGGTGGTCGCCATCTGCTTCTAACATCAGAGGCTCGGGCAGGGTTCAAAGGTGGCATGGCCTTTGAAGTTCACACTTCTGCTGGGGGAAGGTGTGACCACATTTGCCAAACGTAGTCATTGTTTCTGGATCCAGAGAGCTCTGGCTCTCTACCCAGGGGTCCAGAAACATGTCTAATGATAGCAGGCTGGCAAAACTAGACCGCAACCCAACCAGTGGTTGGTACAGTGTCAGGAGACCCTTTACAAGGATCTCCTGTGTGAATGTGGTAATAAATCCAACATTGGCATCAGCAAGAATTTATGAGGATAAGATGTTTGGTACCAAACATCTTAGAAATCAGTGAAGCCATCATGGAACATCGAACCTTGTGTTGGTGAGTATCCAGCCCATGTAGTCTTTATGAGTTCTCTGTTCAGTTACAACATCCAGAATAGACTGGATATCCTAAGGGCTGATAGACTCTCACATAGAGTATAGTGAACCCTGCCTTAGGGCTAAAGGCCTGCAGTAGGGGTGGCTTACCTATGTTATGCAGTGCAGGGTTGGCAATGCACACAGGGGTGTGTGCCATGTCGACTCTTTGGTTTGTCCTGCACCTGGACATGTGCTCTACAACAACAGCACCACTGGGTCCAGGACAGAAGTCCCTAGGGGACCTCCTTCTGTCCTCCTGCCCTGGGTACTAGGGATACAATTTACTAGGGCTTACAGAGGCAACAGAAATTGTGCCAATCGTGGTACAGTTTAAGGGAAAGGAGATCTGGCACTTGGAAACCTGATGAGCGGGGACTTAGTGCACTTACAGTTCAAAATTGCATCAGACATCAAGCATAATGTGGGGGCCTAAAAATGTCAAAAGAGCCCCTTTCATACAGTGAGTGCATGAGTGTCTCAGTGGGTGTATGAGGGAGTTCATGAGTATCTCAATAGGAGTGTGAGTGGATGTGTGAGTGTCTGTATGAGTCTGGGAATGACTGCATAAGTGTCTCACTGGGTGTGTGAGTGGATGCTTGAGCTTCTGGATGGATCTGTGAGTGGGTGGATGAGTGTCTGGGTAGGTTCATGAGTGTCTGAGTGAGTGTCTCACTGAGTCTGTGAGTAGATGTGGAAGTGTCTGAGTGGGTTTGCGAGTGCCTCCATGAGTGTGTTAGTCAATCTGGAAGTGAGCGCATGAGTGTCTGAGTGAGTCTGTGAGTGGGTGCATTAGCCTCTGAGTGGGTGTGCAAATGTCTGATTGTGTCTATGAGTGGATGCCTGAGTCTCTGAGTGAGTATGTGAGTGTGTGTGTGAGTGTCTGGCTGGGGCTATGAGTGGGTACTTGAGTCACTAAGTAGGTCTGTGAGTGAGTGCATGAGTCTCTGAATGGGTAAATTAGTGTTTCTATGGGTCTGTGAGTGAGTGAGTGAGTGAGTGAGTGAGTGTATCTATGAGTGGGTCTATGAGTAGGTTTGTGAGTAGGTGCATGAGTGTCTGGATGGGACTGTGAGTGGGTGCGTGAGTCTCTGAATGGGTATGAGAGTATGTGCCTAAATCTCTCGGAGGGTCTGCGAGTGGATGTATCCCCGGGGCCCGGCCGCAATACAGTTGGGGAGAAGGACCTTGTGGCCTCCCTCCCCATGCCGATTTCAGCCCATGGACCTCACACCCTGGGGCCCAGTCTTTAAATGTATATATTTGTAAGGGAGGAGGAGGGCTGCATGGTCGCATCCCCTGGGCCCGGCCATAAATGAATGGGGGAGGGAGCCCTGCAGCTCTCCTCCCCAAACCAATTTTGTCCAGGCCCAGCCATTTCTCCTGGGTGCCCTGGACACCCAGTGTGGGGCATGGGGATCGAGGGGGGCCCAAAGGCCCCCTTCTCTTGCAGGAGCTGCCATTGCTGCTGAACAGAGGGAGCTGCTGGAAAGGCAGCTCACTCCTTTTGATAACATCTTTCTTTGTTGCCAGAGGCCTCCCATTTGTCTGAATTCAATCAAGCTTTACTTGAAGTATTACCCTGGTAGAGAGTTTTGCTCTGAACGATGTCAATAAAGGCTCACTGCATGAATATACTGCTTGCTATTCACTTGGAACTAGTTTACAGTTCAAAGCCCATCATGCTTCTTTCTTCTGTATAGGAGACTGCTGTGTTTCAGAAATTTGTGCCGCTTCAGCATAATACAGTAATTAACGATTTATTTAGCACTCACCTCGGGGAAACTTCTGTACAGGCAGGATCCTTCGGTTCTGACCTTCGGCTATCAACCACAGGGAGGTGGTGTTCCCCAGGGCTCCAAGAGCCTAAGAAGGGGGAGCCTGTCCTCCCTCCTCCTTTTATAAAGAAAATGCTGCGGGGACCTGGCGCACCTTGGGGCTTTATTCAAAACAAGCGCAGGAGCTCTCACTTGTTATGTTTTTATTTTTGCCGCAATTCACGAATTCATTGCAATTTTTTTTTTTTAAATGCTTTATTACCCTGCCCCCCTTTTTTTTGTTTTCCACATTTGTTCTGGGACTAGGCACAAGCAGAGTTCCAAGATGGCGGTCAACACTTCCGGGTTGAAGTGTTGGGAGCCAATCAAGGCTCTGCATTTCACTGCACATGCTCGTTATTATTTGCGAATTAGCTGCGATCACAGATAAAAAAAATTGGATTTACTTAAATTTCTCTACAACTAATGAACGGATTTACACCAGATAACTGAACGCATGCTCTGTAAACTAAAATCTACCTTCCTGCCAAATTTGGTGTTATTCTAACCAGCAGTTCGGGCTGCAGTTGTAATTAAAGATCTTATGGGAATTAGCATGGGAACGCACTTTTTTTATTTATTTGTACCCCCTTTTTTTCTTGGCCCCCGCTTGACGGATCACCCCAAAGCTTTCTGAGACCCACCGCCACACTTTTTTGGGAAAGTTTTGTGAATATTCATCATAAGGCGCTAAAGATACAGGCAAGTAATAAACACTTTTCTTATGGCAACCGCCAGTAGGTAATATATGTATATATTTATATATTATCTACTAAACTCCTGGCACACTACTGGTTGGGTGAGGGTCACTGGGGTCCAAGAGCCCCTATTGTTACCACAAATAATTCTCTAATGGCTGGATTGCTGAGACCTCATCAATTGCCCTGCCCCCTTTCTCAACCACTCTGCAAAGGAGGCCTCCTGGTGCTCCACTGGTTGGGAGATGAAGTCCCCATGACTGCTAAGGGTCATAGGGGGCCAAGAACCCCAATTGTTGTCACAAGTGCCCCACAGTGGAATTGCTGAGACCTCGTCAAAGGCCCCGTCCCCTTTCTCAACCACTCTGCAAAGGGGCCTCCTGGTGCTTTTTTGGTTGAGGGATGAAGTCCCCTTGACTGCTGAGGGTTGTTGGGGGCCAGGAACCCCTGTTGTTCCCACAAGTAAGTCCCCCACAGCAGGATTGCTCAGAACTTGACGGAGGCCCTGCCCCCTTTCTCAACCACTCTGCAAAGGGGGCTCATGACACTCTACTGGCTGGGTGATGAAGTCTAGGGGTGAGTGCGCTGTAAACTCCACTCTGCCGGCGGTTGACAGTGATTTTGCTGAACACCGCATTCCAAGAGTGGCAAAACTCAGCAACCTCCAATGACGGAGCAGAGTTTACTGCCCACCCTATTAGGGACTCATACATCCACTCACAGACCCACTCAGACACTCATATACTCACTTACAAACCCACTCATACTCTCTCACACTCACTTGCAAACTTACTCAGACACTCATACACTCACTGAGACTCTCATGCACTCTCTCACACACTTAGTGTCAAAGGTTAATAGTTGGAGTTAGAAAATAAAATTAAAAAACCTTACAAATTCACTTAAAAAAACAAAGGTTAAAGAGACAT
Source organism: Triturus cristatus (assembly GCF_964204655.1). Classification (NCBI taxonomy): domain Eukaryota; kingdom Metazoa; phylum Chordata; class Amphibia; order Caudata; family Salamandridae; genus Triturus; species Triturus cristatus. The sequence continues at coordinate 253,739,864 of NC_140593.1, read as the reverse complement.
TAAAATTAGGAAATTAAATTGAAAAAACCTTACAAATTCATTGAAAAGTCCAGAGGTTACAGGGACGTTATAGTCAGGCTCAGATTTCACTTGTACAAAACCAGTAGTGATGTAATATGTGAGATCTGAAGCAGTGCATTGGGGGGCGTAGGTTATAGTCAGCTCAGGTAACTATAACCATTGAATTTCACTGGTTTTGTACAAGTGAAATCTGAGCCTAACTATAATGTCCCTGTAACCTTTGTTTTTTTCAGTCAATTTCTATGTTTTTTAATTCTATTTCCTAACTATAACATCCCTGTAGCCTTAGCTCTTTATATATATATATATATATATATATATATATATATATATATGTGTGTTCCGCAAAAAGCCCTCGAGCTATGAGAGGTCACTCGGCGCTCTCCCCACCTCCGGTGTGTATGCCTTGCTGTCACTCGCATTGCTGGCCTTCATGACATCGCTTCCATTGTCCGACGCGTTTCAAGGCTGGTACGCCCCTTCATCATGGACTCAGCATAGGGAGAAATGAAGACTCACCACTCACTACATTCGGCCATTTATTGAATGAAGTTCCGCCCTCAGTGGGCGGGGCACAATCTTGACGTCCAGCGGCATGCTGGTATATGTAGTCCCAAGAGAGGTGAGTATAGTATAACCTTAAGTAGGCTCAATTCCCCTATATTATCAGCTATCAAATATTTCCTTGAGTAGGAGAGAAAGTCAGATTGCGAGCAGAATCACCCTCGGGAAAGCGCGCTCACCAGAAAGGAAGGTTCCCTTCACAAGCCTTTCCGCTCTCAGATGCACTTCTTATCTGAGCCGGAAATGGTGCTCCTCTCCACGGCCAAGGGTAGCCGTGTAAATTAAATGTTCCGCAAAAAGCCCTCGAGCTATGAGAGGTCACTCGGCGCTCTCCCCACCTCCGGTGTGTATGCCTTGCTGTCACTCGCATTGCTGGCCTTCATGACATCGCTTCCATTGTCCGACGCGTTTCAAGGCTGGTACGCCCCTTCATCATGGACTCAGCATATGGAGAAATGAAGACTCACCACTCACTCCATTCGGCCATTTATTGAATGAAGTTCCGCCCTCAGTGGGCGGGGCACAATCTTGACGTCCAGCGGCATGCTGGTATATGTAGTCCCAAGAGAGGTGAGTATAGTATAACCTTAAGTAGGCTCAATTCCCCTATATTATCAGCTATCAAATATTTCCTTGAGTAGGAGAGAAAGTCAGATTGCGAGCAGAATCACCCTCGGGAAAGCGCGCTCACCAGAAAGGAAGGTTCCCTTCACAAGCCTTTCCGCTCTCAGATGCACTTCTTATCTGAGCCGGAAATGGTGCTCCTCTCCACGGCCAAGGGTAGCCGTGTAAATTAAGTGTTCCGCAAAAAGCCCTTGAGCTATGAGAGGTCACTCGGCGCTCTCCCCACCTCCGGTGTGTATGCCTTGCTGTCACTCGCATTGCTGGCCTTCATGACATCGCTTCCATTGTCCGACGCGTTTCAAGGCTGGTACGCCCCTTCATCATGGACTCAGCATAGGGAGAAATGAAGACTCACCACTCACTCCATTTGGCCATTTATTGAATGAAGTTCCGCCCTCAGTGGGCGGGGCACAATCTTGACGTCCAGCGGCATGCTGGTATATGTAGTCCCAAGAGAGGTGAGTATAGTATAACCTTAAGTAGGCTCAATTCCCCTATATTATCAGCTATCAAATATTTCCTTGAGTAGGAGAGAAAGTCAGATTGCGAGCAGAATCACCCTCGGGAAAGCGTGCTCACCAGAAAGGAAGGTTCCCTTCACAAGCCTTTCCGCTCTCAGATGCACTTCTTATCTGAGCCGGAAATGGTGCTCCTCTCCACGGCCAAGGGTAGCCGTGTAAATTAAGTGTTCCGCAAAAAGCCCTCGAGCTATGAGAGGTCACTCGGCGCTCTCCCCACCTCCGGTGTGTATGCCTTGCTGTCACTCGCATTGCTGGCCTTCATGACATCGCTTCCATTGTCCGACGCGTTTCAAGGCTGGTACGCCCCTTCATCATGGACTCAGCATAGGGAGAAATGAAGACTCACCACTCACTCCATTCGGCCATTTATTGAATGAAGTTCCGCCCTCAGTGGGCGGGGCACAATCTTGACGTCCAGCGGCATGCTGGTATATGTAGTCCCAAGAGAGGTGAGTATAGTATAACCTTAAGTAGGCTCAATTCCCCTATATTATCAGCTATCAAATATTTCCTTGAGTAGGAGAGAAAGTCAGATTGCGAGCAGAATCACCCTCGGGAAAGCGCGCTCACCAGAAAGGAAGGTTCCCTTCACAAGCCTTTCCGCTCTCAGATGCACTTCTTATCTGAGCCGGAAATGGTGCTCCTCTCCACGGCCAAGGGTAGCCGTGTAAATTAAGTGTTCCGCAAAAAGCCCTCGAGCTATGAGAGGTCACTCGGCGCTCTCCCCACCTCCGGTGTGTATGCCTTGCTGTCACTCGCATTGCTGGCCTTCATGACATCGCTTCCATTGTCCGACGCGTTTCAAGGCTGGTACGCCCCTTCATCATGGACTCAGCATAGGGAGAAATGAAGACTCACCACTCACTCCATTCGGCCATTTATTGAATGAAGTTCCGCCCTCAGTGGGCGGGGCACAATCTTGACGTCCAGCGGCATGCTGGTATATGTAGTCCCAAGAGAGGTGAGTATAGTATAACCTTAAGTAGGCTCAATTCCCTTATATTATCAGCTATCAACTATAGGAAATATTTAAAAGCCAATAATACAGGGGAACTGAGCCTACTTAAGGTTGTGATTTACTTACCTCTCTTGGGACTATATATACCAGCATGCCGCTGGATGTCAAGACTGTGCCACGCCCACTTAGGGCGGTACTTCATTCAATAAATGGCGGAATGGAGTGAGTGGTGAGGTGTCATTTCTCCCTGTGCTGAGTCCATGATGAAGGGGCGTACCAGCCTTGAAACGCGTCGGACAATGGAAATAATGCTATGAAGGCCAGTAATGCGAGTGACAGCAAGGCATATACACCGGATGTGGGGAGAGTGCTGTGTGCCCTCTCAGAGCTCAAGGGCTTTTTTGCGGAACACTTAAAGTACACGGCTACCCTTGGCCGTGGAGAGGAGCACCATTTTCGGCTCAGATTAGAAGTGCATCTGAGAGCGGAAAGGCTTGTGAAGGGAACCTTCCTTTCTGGTGAGCACGCTTTCCCGAGGGTGATTCTGCTTGCAAACCTGACTTTCTCTCCTACTCAAGGAAATATTTAAAAGCCAATAATACAGGGGAACTGAGCCTACTTAAGGTTGTGATTTACTTACCTCTCTTGGGACTATATATACCAGCATGCCGCTGGATGTCAAGACTGTGCCACGCCCACTTAGGGCGGTACTTCATTCAATAAATGGCGGAATGGAGTGAGTGGTGAGGTGTCATTTCTCCCTGTGCTGAGTCCATGATGAAGGGGCGTACCAGCCTTGAAACGCGTCGGACAATGGAAATAATGCTATGAAGGCCAGTAATGCGAGTGACAGCAAGGCATATACACCGGAGGTGGGGAGAGTGCTGTGTGCCCTCTCAGAGCTCGAGGGCTTTTTTGCGGAACACTTAAAGTACACGGCTACCCTTGGCCGTGGAGAGGAGCACCATTTTCGGCTCAGATTAGAAGTGCATCTGAGAGCGGAAAGGCTTGTGAAGGGAACCTTCCTTTCTGGTGAGCGCGCTTTCCCGAGGGTGATTCTGCTTGCAAACCTGACTTTCTCTCCTACTCAAGGAAATATTTAAAAGCCAATAATACAGGGGAACTGAGCCTACTTAAGGTTGTGATTTACTTACCTCTCTTGGGACTATATATACCAGCATGCCGCTGGATGTCAAGACTGTGCCACGCCCACTTAGGACGGTACTTCATTCAATAAATGGCGGAATGGAGTGAGTGGTGAGGTGTCATTTCTCCCTGTGCTGAGTCCATGATGAAGGGGCGTACCAGCCTTGAAACGCGTCGGACAATGGAAATAATGCTATGAAGGCCAGTAATGCGAGTGACAGCAAGGCATATACACCGGAGGTGGGGAGAGTGCTGTGTGCCCTCTCAGAGCTCGAGGGCTTTTTTGCGGAACACTTAAAGTACACGGCTACCCTTGGCCGTGGAGAGGAGCACCATTTTCGGCTCAGATTAGAAGTGCATCTGAGAGCGGAAAGGCTTGTGAAGGGAACCTTCCTTTCTGGTGAGCGCGCTTTCCCGAGGGTGATTCTGCTTGCAAACCTGACTTTCTCTCCTACTCAAGGAAATATTTAAAAGCCAATAATACAGGGGTACTGAGCCTACTTAAGGTTGTGATTTACTTACCTCTCTTGGGACTATATATACCAGCATGCCGCTGGATGTCAAGACTGTGCCACGCCCACTTAGGGCGGTACTTCATTCAATAAATGGCGGAATGGAGTGAGTGGTGAGGTGTCATTTCTCCCTGTGCTGAGTCCATGATGAAGGGGCGTACCAGCCTTGAAACGCGTCGGACAATGGAAATAATGCTATGAAGGCCAGTAATGCGAGTGACAGCAAGGCATATACACCGGAGGTGGGGAGAGTGCTGTGTGCCCTCTCAGAGCTCGAGGGCTTTTTTGCGGAACACTTAAAGTACACGGCTACCCTTGGCCGTGGAGAGGAGCACCATTTTCGGCTCAGATTAGAAGTGCATCTGAGAGCGGAAAGGCTTGTGAAGGGAACCTTCCTTTCTGGTGAGCGCGCTTTCCCGAGGGTGATTCTGCTTGCAAACCTGACTTTCTCTCCTACTCAAGGAAATATTTAAAAGCCAATAATACAGGGGAACTGAGCCTACTTAAGGTTGTGATTTACTTACCTCTCTTGGGACTATATATACCAGCATGCCGCTGGATGTCAAGACTGTGCCACGCCCACTTAGGGCGGTACTTCATTCAATAAATGGCGGAATGGAGTGAGTGGTGAGGTGTCATTTCTCCCTGTGCTGAGTCCATGATGAAGGGGCGTACCAGCCTTGAAACGCGTCGGACAATGGAAATAATGCTATGAAGGCCAGTAATGCGAGTGACAGCAAGGCATATACACCGGAGGTGGGGAGAGTGCTGTGTGCCCTCTCAGAGCTCGAGGGCTTTTTTGCGGAACATATATATATATATATATATATATGTGTATATATATATATATATTCACTGAAAAAACCATAGGTTTCACACACGTTATAGTTAGGAATTAGCATTTAAAAAACCTTAGAAATTCAATGAAAAAACCAAAGGTTTCACACATGTTATAGTTAGCTGGACATTTCACTCGTAAAAAACCAATGAAATTTCCCCGTTATAGTTAGTTCAGCTAACTATAACTCGCGCGCCCGCAATGCACTACTGATGACGTCACATATTACATCACTCATGACATGGTCACTGACATCACTCATGACATCACTGATGACATCTCAAATGACATCACTGATGACATCACTGATGACATCATCCAGTGAATGTGTGTTTTTCTGAAAATTAAATAGGTTTTATATAAGTATATCTCAAGCTCGATGGAAGATTAAATGGGTATATAAGTGTCTAAATGGATGATTTTTTTTGAAAAATGTATTGTGTAACTGATTGTTAAAATGTATCATAGTGAATACATGGCTTAGTGAGTAATATTTAAATATGTAAATATCTGTATCAGTCTCTCACTTTGTGTATAAGTGGCTGCATGGGTTGGTGAGTAGCTACATGGGAGTCAATATAGGTTATTAGTTGGTTTTTTGAGTATCAGTCTGAGTGTCTGCATGGTTCGGTGGGGGGTATTACGTAGTGCATAGGTGCATGAATGAGTGACTCACTGTATGTGTTGAAGACAGCATGTGTGCATGACTATATGGGTGGATGAGTATGTTTAAAGGTGTGTTAGTGAGTAAAAGACTGTCTCAATAGTGTCTCCATGTGTAAATGGATGTTTGATTCTTTATTAGCATGAGTGACTTTGTGTGTGAGTAACTCTATGGATGAGTGGCGTTGTGTAACAGGATGTATAGGTGTATGAATACATATGATGAGTGAGTACATGTATGAGTGACTGTATAGGACTGTTGGTGAATGAGTGGATGTGTATGTGGTTCTTAGAATTACTGAATAGGTTGTTGTAACTGATATTGATATGTTCATTTTTTCGAACATTTTAGTTTCATTTTTTTAAATGTGTGTATTAAAGGTTATATTAGGGAAAGAAGAGGTCTGCTACTATTTCACAAGGATGATGTCATCAGTGATGTCATCAGTGATGTCATTTGAGATGTCATCAGTGATGTCATGAGTGATGTCAGTGACCATGTCATGAGTGATGTAATATGTGACGTCATCAGTAGTGCATTGCGGGCGCGCGAGTTATAGTTAGCTGAACTAACTATAACGGGGAAATTTCATTGGTTTTTTACGAGTGAAATGTCCAGCTAACTATAACATGTGTGAAACCTTTGGTTTTTTCATTGAATTTCTAAGGTTTTTTAAATGCTAATTCCTAACTATAACGTGTGTGAAACCTATGGTTTTTTCAGTAAATTTGCAAGGTTTTTTAAATGCTAATCCCTAACTATAACATGTGTGAAACCCATGGTTTTTTCAGTGAATTTGCAAGGTTTTTAAAATGCTAATTTCTAACTATAACGTGTGTGATACCCATGTTTTTTTCAGTGAATTTGTACGGTTTTTTAAATGCAAATTTTTTTTTGTCATTTTTTTGTAACCCTTTGTATAAAATAATATATGTACTATATCCTGCATTATGGAAAGTTTTTTTGTTTTTTTTTTATGCATTTTTTTCCGTGCGCGTACGGTAAGCTGACGGTACGCGCTTCGTACGTCATAAGTACGGTGCGCGTACGTGAGTGACGTACGCGTACACCCGGAAGCAACGTCGCGGGTACGCAGGGGCGTGTAATGCGCATGCGCGATACGCAATACGTGCGTGACGTACGCGTACACCCGGAAGCAACGTCGCGGTTACGCAGGGGCATGTAATGCGCATGCGCGATACGCAATACGTGCGTGACGTACGCATACACCCGGAAGCAACGTCGCGGTTACGCAGGGGCATGTAATGCGCATGCGCGAGTGTGACATACGCGCTGCGTAAGCGCACCGTAAGAGTCACGTGCGCGCACGGCAGGTCATGTGACTTACAAAGAACACTTTTTATTGGTTGAAATTACTTTCACTTCCAGAAACTTCCCACACCACACCCATTCCCCTCATTACTGCTTGAAAGAACACTTTTCATTGGTTGAAACTACTTTCAGTTCCAGATTCTTCCCACACCACACCCATTCCCCTCATTTCTGCTTGTGATTCTCTAGGAGCAGGAGCTGGATTGACATTGGGATACAATGGCAGAACAGCAGACCTCTTCTGAGAGTGAGGCCAGCAGCACCACCATGATCCAGAGAAGGAGGAAACAAAAGACTTCTTTTGTATGGGAGTATTTCACTTTTCCAGAGGGGGAGAAAAAGGTGAATGCTCCATTGGTCACTTGCAAACTTTGTGGTCGTGTTTTATCAAGAGGAAATCCAAGGAGGAAATACTCCTTTGGAAATCACTCTACGAAGAGACACCTCCAGGACAGACACCCAAGGACCTTTGCTCGACATGCTGAAGAAAACCCTTCAGTAAATCACCAGAGCCCAGCCTCAGATGCTCAGCCGAGTACATCATCGGCAGCTCAGCTGAGCCCTTCCTCTGATGTGGGAGCATCACCTTTTTCTTCTCCTGTGGACATCAACCCTCGATTTGGGAGCGTTGAAATGAGGTGTACAAAATGTGGTGGTCTTATTGTTTTTGGGGAGATCAGTCTTACCCTTATTAACAATAAGATAGACCAGCATGTTTGTAGACGCTCATAATACTCCCATTCTTTCTTTCCTCCATCCCTGTATGAACCCAACGGCTCTTATAAGAGCCAACCTTACCTCTCAACTTTTTTTTATTTTTTCTTTGAAACTTTTTTTTTATTTTTTTTTACCGTACGCGTACGGTAAGCGTATTTTTTTTTTTTTTTAAAACACTAAAAATCAATTACCGCATCTCAAGATCCTTGAGAAATTAATAACTAATTTTTTTAAATCTTTTAGAGATAAAGTGGACCAGACCACAAAGTATGCAAGTGACCAATTGAGCATTCACCTTTTTCTCCCCCTCTGGAAAAGAAAAATACATTATGAATCCACTTTTCAGATTCTGAAAACAGCACATGTCCAAACTGCTTTTTCAGACCACCACCACGTGTAACCTGGGTGGCTGCCTACATTCCAGCAAGGGCAACCAGCCTTAGTGATGCTGAATGTATTTGCATTACTGGCTGAAACCTCAAACCCCAGTCGCTTGTAAATACGGTGCATGATTCCACATGGTAAGCAGCTGGGTGTGTGCTAAGAGTCTGCTTCTGCACCAAAAAACGGCTCCCCCTTTCCATCTAATGCAACTGTGAAATCACCAGAGCAATACGCAATAAATCTCTGCCTATAATTCCTCTTTGCACACAGAGTCATGTTTTCACATTAGTCACAAAACGAAATTTCTTTGCCAATTTGAAAGCACACTTATTGCTCTTTTTTTTGACAAGTGATAATCACTTTTACAGACTGACACATTATGAATCCACTTTTCAGATTTTTTTAATTGTACATGTCCAAACTGCTTTTTCAGACCACCACCATGTGTATCATGGGTGACTGCCTACATACCAGCAAGGGCAACCAGCCTTAGTGATGCTGAATGTATTTGCATTACAGACTGAAACCTCAAACCCCACTCGCTTGTAAATACTGTGCATGATTCTACATGGTAAGCAGCTGGGTGTGTGCTAAGAGTCTGCTTCTGCACCAAAAAATGGCTCCCCCTTTTTCCTACTAATGCAACTATGAAATCACCAGAGTAGTACACAATAAATCTCTGCCTGTAATTCCTATATGCACACAGAGTCATGTTTTCACATTACTCACAAAACGAAATTTCTTTCCCAATTTGAAAGCACACTTACTGCTCTTTTTTTTGTCAAGTGACAATCACTTTTACAGACTGACACATTATGAATCCACTTTTCAGATTCTTAAAAAAGCACATGTCCAAACTGCTTTTTCAGACCACCACCATGTGTATCCTGGGTGACTGCCTACATACCAGCAAGGGCAACCAGCCTTAGTGATGCTGAATTTATTTGCATTACAGACTGAAACCTCAAACCCCACTCGCTTGTAAATACTGTGCATGATTCCACATGGAAAGCAGCTGGGTGTGTGCTAAGAGTCTGCTTCTGCACCAAAAAATGGCTCCCCCTTTCCATGTAATGCAACTGTGAAATCACCAGAGCAATACGCAATAAATCTCTGCCTATAATTCCTCTTTGCACACAGAGTCATGTTTTCACATTAGTCACAAAACGAAATTTCTTTGCCAATTTGAAAGCACACTTACTGCTCTTTTTTTTGACAAGTGATAATCACTTTTACAGACTGACACATTATGAATCCACTTTTCAGATTTTTTTAATTGCACATGTCCAAACTGCTTTTTCAGACCACCACCATGTGTAACCTGGGTGACTGCCTACATTCCAGCAAGGGCAACCAGCCTTAGTGATGCTGAATGTATTTGCATTACTGACTGAAACCTCAAACCCCACTCGCTTGTAAATACTGTGCATGATTCAACATGGTAAGCAGCTGGGTGTGTGCTAAGAGTCTGCTTCTGCACCAAAAAATGGCTCCCCCTTTCCATGTAATGCAACTGTGAAATCACTAGAGCAACACGCAATAAATCTCTACCTATAATTCCTCTTTGCACACAGAGTCATGTTTTCACATTAGTCACAAAACGAAATTTCTTTGCCAATTTGAAAGCACACTTATTGCTCTTTTTTTTTGACAAGTGATAATCACTTTTACAGACTGACACATTATGAATCCACTTTTCAGATTTTTTTAATTGCACATGTCCAAACTGCTTTTTCAGACCACCACCATGTGTAACCTGGGTGGCTGCCTACATTCCAGCAAGGGCAACCAGCCTTAGTGATGCTGAATGTATTTGCATTACTGACTGAAACCTCAAACCCCACTCGCTTGTAAATACTGTGCATGATTCAACATGGTAAGCAGCTGGGTGTGTGCTAAGAGTCTGCTTCTGCACCAAAAAATGGCTCCCCCTTTCCATGTAATGCAACTGTGAAATCACTAGAGCAACACGCAATAAATCTCTGCCTATAATTCCTCTTTGCACACAGAGTCATGTTTTCACATTAGTCACAAAACGAAATTTCTTTGCCAATTTGAAAGCACACTTATTGCTCTTTTTTTTGACAAGTGATAATCACTTTTACAGACTGACACATTATGAATCCACTTTTCAGATTTTTTTAATTGCACATGTCCAAACTGCTTTTTCAGACCACCACCATGTGTAACCTGGGTGACTGCCTACATTCCAGCAAGGGCAACCAGCCTTAGTGATGCTGAATGTATTTGCATTACTGACTGAAACCTCAAACCCCACTCGCTTGTAAATACTGTGCATGATTCAACATGGTAAGCAGCTGGGTGTGTGCTAAGAGTCTGCTTCTGCACCAAAAAATGGCTCCCCCTTTTTCCTACTAATGCAACTATGAAATCACCAGAGTAGTACACAATAAATCTCTGCCTGTAATTCCTATATGCACACAGAGTCATGTTTTCACATTACTCACAAAACGAAATTTCTTTCCCAATTTGAAAGCACACTTACTGCTCTTTTTTTTCTCAAGTGACAATCACTTTTACAGACTGACACATTATGAATCCACTTTTCAGATTCTTAAAAAAGCACATGTCCAAACTGCTTTTTCAGACCACCACCATGTGTATCCTGGGTGACTGCCTACATACCAGCAAGGGCAACCAGCCTTAGTGATGCTGAATGTATTTGCATTACAGACTGAAACCTCAAACCCCACTCGCTTGTAAATACTGTGCATGATTCCACATGGAAAGCAGCTGGGTGTGTGCTAAGAGTCTGCTTCTGCACCAAAAAATGGCTCCCCCTTTTTCCTACTAATGCAACTATGAAATCACCAGAGTAGTACACAATAAATCTCTGCCTGTAATTCCTATATGCACACAGAGTCATGTTTTCACATTACTCACAAAACGAAATTTCTTTCCCAATTTGAAAGCACACTTACTGCTCTTTTTTTTGTCAAGTGACAATCACTTTTACAGACTGACACATTATGAATCCACTTTTCAGATTCTTAAAAAAGCACATGTCCAAACTGCTTTTTCAGACCACCACCATGTGTATCCTGGGTGACTGCCTACATACCAGCAAGGGCAACCAGCCTTAGTGATGCTGAATTTATTTGCATTACAGACTGAAACCTCAAACCCCACTCGCTTGTAAATACTGTGCATGATTCCACATGGAAAGCAGCTGGGTGTGTGCTAAGAGTCTGCTTCTGCACCAAAAAATGGCTCCCCCTTTCCATGTAATGCAACTGTGAAATCACCAGAGCAATACGCAATAAATCTCTGCCTATAATTCCTCTTTGCACACAGAGTCATGTTTTCACATTAGTCACAAAACGAAATTTCTTTGCCAATTTGAAAGCACACTTACTGCTCTTTTTTTTGACAAGTGATAATCACTTTTACAGACTGACACATTATGAATCCACTTTTCAGATTTTTTTAATTGCACATGTCCAAACTGCTTTTTCAGACCACCACCATGTGTAACCTGGGTGACTGCCTACATTCCAGCAAGGGCAACCAGCCTTAGTGATGCTGAATGTATTTGCATTACTGACTGAAACCTCAAACCCCACTCGCTTGTAAATACTGTGCATGATTCAACATGGTAAGCAGCTGGGTGTGTGCTAAGAGTCTGCTTCTGCACCAAAAAATGGCTCCCCCTTTCCATGTAATGCAACTGTGAAATCACTAGAGCAACACGCAATAAATCTCTGCCTATAATTCCTCTTTGCACACAGAGTCATGTTTTCACATTAGTCACAAAACGAAATGTCTTTGCCAATTTGAAAGCACACTTATTGCTCTTTTTTTTGACAAGTGATAATCACTTTTACAGACTGACACATTATGAATCCACTTTTCAGATTTTTTTAATTGCACATGTCCAAACTGCTTTTTCAGACCACCACCATGTGTAACCTGGGTGACTGCCTACATTCCAGCAAGGGCAACCAGCCTTAGTGATGCTGAATGTATTTGCATTTCTGACTGAAACCTCAAACCCCACTCGCTTGTAAATACTGTGCATGATTCAACATGGTAAGCAGCTGGGTGTGTGCTAAGAGTCTGCTTCTGCACCAAAAAATGGCTCCCCCTTTCCATGTAATGCAACTGTGAAATCACTAGAGCAACACGCAATAAATCTCTGCCTATAATTCCTCTTTGCACACAGAGTCATGTTTTCACATTAGTCACAAAACGAAATTTCTTTGCCAATTTGAAAGCACACTTATTGCTCTTTTTTTTGACAAGTGATAATCACTTTTACAGACTGACACATTATGAATCCACTTTTCAGATTTTTTTAATTGCACATGTCCAAACTGCTTTTTCAGACCACCACCATGTGTAACCTGGGTGACTGCCTACATTCCAGCAAGGGCAACCAGCCTTAGTGATGCTGAATGTATTTGCATTACTGACTGAAACCTCAAACCCCACTCGCTTGTAAATACTGTGCATGATTCAACATGGTAAGCAGCTGGGTGTGTGCTAAGAGTCTGCTTCTGCACCAAAAAATGGCTCCCCCTTTTTCCTACTAATGCAACTATGAAATCACCAGAGTAGTACACAATAAATCTCTGCCTGTAATTCCTATATGCACACAGAGTCATGTTTTCACATTACTCACAAAACGAAATTTCTTTCCCAATTTGAAAGCACACTTACTGCTCTTTTTTTTGTCAAGTGACAATCACTTTTACAGACTGACACATTATGAATCCACTTTTCAGATTCTTAAAAAAGCACATGTCCAAACTGCTTTTTCAGACCACCACCATGTGTATCCTGGGTGACTGCCTACATACCAGCAAGGGCAACCAGCCTTAGTGATGCTGAATGTATTTGCATTACAGACTGAAACCTCAAACCCCACTCGCTTGTAAATACTGTGCATGATTCCACATGGAAAGCAGCTGGGTGTGTGCTAAGAGTCTGCTTCTGCACCAAAAAATGACTCCCCCTTTTTACTACTAATGCAACTATGAAATCACCAGAGCAGTACACAATAAATCTCTGCCTGTAATTCCTATATGCACACAGAGTCATATTTTCACATTAGTCACAAAACGAAATTTCTTTGCCAATTTGAAAGCACACTTACTGCTCTTTTTTTTGACAAGTGATAATCACTTTTACAGACTGACACATTATGAATCCACTTTTCAGATTTTTTTAATTGCACATGTCCAAACTGCTTTTTCAGACCACCACTATGTGTAACCTGGGTGACTGCCTACATTCCAGCAAGGGCAACCAGCCTTAGTGATGCTGAATGTATTTGCATTACTGAGTCCAACCTCAAACCCTTAAACTATTCTTTTTTTATACCAGTACACCTTAATTTATCGTGAAAACATAGTCCATATTATTTTACATGTTCCTCACATTTAAATTTCTCCCAAAACAGAAAATGATAAACACAACTTCAACAAAAGGAATTCCTTTTCTATTATTCATTTCTTAATTTACCATATACATCCCCTCTCAAACTCTAAACTCACCTTTAAAATTAGTTAGCTGTGAAAGAAATGTGGCACTCAAACAGCAGATTATCAGAGCCAGGATCTCTTTTCTTTACACCTCTCTCCTATTCTCTTTCTATTGGTTGAAAACCAACCCTTTTCCAAAAGTACCCTTCCCCCAACTTGACTTCTGCCTAGTACCCTTCCCCCAACTTGACTTCTGCCTGCTACCATAGCAACAGCTCATGGAACACTGCTGTGTGGAGTTAGGTCAGAAGTTCGCCAAACAATGTTTCAATTCCACAGAGCAAGAGTGCTTGACTTTTCAAACCTAACAGCAAATCCAAAGTACTGTTCTTTGGTAACACATTTTTCTGTACCAATACAAAACATGCTTCTATTAATTTACACATACAGCCTAGTTTTTATTCTAGAATGGTATGAAACAGCCAATCAGTTCTTTTTTTTTTGAAAAAAATATGTATGCCTCCATTTCCAAACTGTCTTTCATTTCATTTTCCCATTCTACTGAATTACACCTCCTGAGTGCATCCAGATCTCCTTGGAAGATGTTCACAGTGTGGATTGTAGGGCACAGCTATGTCTTCTGGAGTGAAAAGTATGCAGAGAAAACAGGTATGGTGAGAGACCTTGCTTTGCCAAATGTAGACATTAAATGGATTGGTCAGAGAGGGTTAAAGTGGCACCAATTGATGCCATTGGTGAAATCCTTCATGCAAATCCAACACCCTGACCTCATAATAGTGCACTGTGGTGGCAATGACCTAGGCACTTTGACTGGGGTAGGTCTGGAAATGCTTATGAAGGACACCTTTGCACAACTGTTTTCACTTTTCCCTAAAACTGCCTTTGTGTTTTCTAACATATGCCAAAGGCAAAAATGGAACTGGTCCAATCATTTCTGTCCGCAGATTGACAAAGCAAGAAAGCACGTCAACAAATCTGTTTCTGCTTTCCTCCGTGACTATGGTATGGGTTCCATTTACCACAACAACTTGCGTTACGACATGCAAGACATTTATAGAGGAGATGGTGTACACTTCAATGATGAAGGGAACAGAGTCTTCCTCTTGAACCTTAGACTCTGCATCGGTACTTACTTGTAGGTACCACTAAAAAATCACTTCATAAACACAACGGCTCTTTTTAGAGCCCCCTAATATCTAAACACTTAAATCTGAATTTTATTTCTCTTTTTATTTTTTTTTTTCTACCGTACGCGTACGGTAAGCTTACCGTAAGCTTACCGTACGCGTACCCCGCGATTTTTTTAAAAAAAATAATAAATGTTTTCTTTGAACTTTTCTGTCCTTCTTTGACCCCCTTACAAATGTTAGGGGGTCTGTAACTCTCCACATTGCCCCCTTTTCAAGATATCACTCTTTTTTTTCTGAGTGAAAAACACGAAATGGCGGCCGCCGCTTCCTGGTTTCGACCGATTCGAATGTTTACTAAGATCTAACAGCCAATCAGAATCGTGCTCGCGCACGCCACCGTACGCGTACGGTAAGCGCACCGTAAGCGCACGGTAAGCTGCCACAGATATATATATTGATTAAAAGGCTATTTTCTCAGATTCTACTGAACAGATTTACACCAAATCTACAAAAGGCACTTCCTTGACCTAGGGACTACCTCTCTTCCAAATTTCAAGTAATTCTGTTCAGCCGTTCGGGCTGTAGCCCTGTCTAAAGGTCCTATGGAAAAATGCATGGGAAAAACGCGTTTTGGGACCCCCCTTTTATCTCAGCCCCCGCTTGACGAATCCCCCCGAGACTTTCAAGGAAGGAGCGGAGCGTAGCGCCCCACCTATTTTGAATAATTCGCGAGGATTCGTCCACCGGCGCCAAAGTTATTCAAAATAGAATGTTGCGGATTTCCTATGGAAACGTGGTCCTAACTATAACTACCTACTGGCGACCGCCAGTAGGTAATATATATATATATATATATATATATATATATATATATATATATATATATATATATGCCTTCACAAAGAGTTCACCAGATTCGAGGACGCACTCCGTAGCAGAAAGGTAACACCTTTATTTGGAAAACATGCAGCATCCCATCCTGATTAAATGTCCCCAGCCTTACGCGTTTCAGGGAATCCTTTCCCCTTCCTCAGAGACCCCCATGAGCAGCTTCATGTTACGTGACTGCTTTTCCCTCTGCGTGCTTTCAATTCTTAATTGGCCTCCGGTGTACCCTTTAATAGTTCCTTCTGTTGCACGCTGGTTATTGCAGTCCTAATTTATAATGTTATTACCCTCCAGTGGGATAAGTTGCTCATATCGATTTCAGGACACATTTCGCAGCCCTTTGTTGAGCCTCCAGATGTGACGCTGTATGTTCAATGAATTCCTCTGCTGCGCCGAAGTTGAAGAAACATGATTTTCCTCCACACGGACCACTTGCAATCATCTGGGCGGTGTGATCAACTCCACGGCCTGGAGACGCCGTGTATTAATGCCTTCACAAAGAGTTCACCAGATTCAAGGACGCACTCCGTAGCAGAAATGTAACACCTTTATTTGGAAAACATGCAGCATCACATCCTGATTAAATGTCCGCGGCCTTACGCGTTTCAGGGAATCCTTTCCCCTTCCTCAGAGGCCCCCATGAGCAGCTTCAGGTTACGTGACTGCTTTTCCCTCTGCGTGCTTTCAATTCTTAATTGGCCTCCGGTGTGCCCTTTAATAGTTCCTTCTGTTGCACGCTGGTTATTGCAGTCCTAATTTATAATGTCATTACCCTCCAGTGGACTAAGTTGCTCATATCGATTTCAGGACACATTTAGCAGCCCCTTGTTGAGCCTCCAGATGTGACGCTGTATGTTCAATGAATTCCTCTGCTGCGCCGAAGTTGAAGGAACATGATTTTCCTCCACACGGACCACTTGCAATCATCTGGGCGGTGCGATCAACTCCACGGCCTGGAGACGCCGTGTATTAATGCCTTCACAAAGAGTTCACCAGATTCAAGGACGCACTCCGTAGCAGAAAGGTAACACCTTTATTTGGAAAACATGTAGCATCACATCCTGATTAAATGTCCCTGCCCTTACGCGTTTCAGGGAATCCTTTCCCCTTCCTCAGAGGCCCCCATGAGCAGCTTCAGGTTACGTGACTGCTTTTCCCTCTGCGTGCTTTCAATTCTTAATTGGCCTCCGGTGTGCCCTTTAATAGTTTCTTCTGTTGCACGCTGGTTATTGCAGTCCTAATTTATAATGTTATTACCCTCCAGTGGGCTAAGTTGCTCATATCGATTTCAGGACACATTTAGCAGCCCCTTGTTGAGCCTCCAGATGTGACGCTGTATGTTCAATGAATTCCTCTGCTGCTATAAAAAATATATATATATATTTTACTTGTGATAATGTAATTAATGCATTCTAAAAAGTAATGCATTTAAAATTAAACATTTTTAAACACATTGCCCCACCACGCTGCTGGTTAATTATGCCAGGCCAGTGGTGTGTCACTTGGCTCTGAATGAGGGGGACCATGGTGATGTGGTGCATCTCCCTACCACAGCTTGCACTACTCCTTGCTGCAGTCCAGATGGCACTGTATGTAAAAAATGAGAGCTGGCACCTCCGAATAGCTAAAAATGTGGTCCTGCAATACCTCATCAACCACTTTGGGCTTGTACCATAGCTGGAGGGAAAATAATATATACGCCCAAAAGCAGGGAGCAAAAAATTAAACATAAAAGCACAGAGGCAGTCAAAGGGAAATAAAAAGTAAAACTAAAGTTGGAAATGTATAGAGGTATTCAAGAATACGATGACTGGATGGGACTGAAAAATAGGGAGAAGGCTGAATAATCAAAATGACCACGTGCTTGTGCAATTCAGCATGCCATTTTGCACTGTTTATTGAAGGCAAAATGCGTCTCTTTTTCTATTTTGGAGCATGAGGCACCAAGATATATCACATACAATTATGCATAATTTGATATAATGCTTAGGAGATTTAAAATAATTTCGAAAAGGTAAAGGAGAAGTTGCAAAACTCAGCATCCAAACAGGGGGAGTTAAAAACGGAGGAAAAAGAGGGAGGCAGAAGTAACATACCAGAGAGCAAAAAGTAGTGAATAATAGGCTGCAGGGTTCAAGAGTTAACCTCCAGAACAGTAATTAAAAAGGTGAAATTGGCACCTAGTGTCTGGACCAGGACATGGGAAATCTGAGCAAGGGGAAGAAGAACATATGGAAACCTGTAGAATAATGATCTGAGAAAAACCATTACAAGAGTAATGGCATTATGTGTAAAACATTTAAAGATCATTTAAAAAAGGTTTTCCATGAAATGTTTTCCACCAGATGGTACCAGCCATTCTTGAAAATGTTGATTTAAAAGTTAAGGTAAGATGGTTTCTTAGGACTGAGAATGGTTTAACATACCAGAACTATGAGTTAGTGTTATAAGAAATCACATATTAACATATGTTTCTGGGAAGTAGGCACAATGCTGTAAATCCACAATTTTCATAGATTTGTTAATCAGTCCCTCAATCAGAATTTTATGTACAATGATTATTTGGCACCCTAATCAGTGGGCTAGCATAATTACAACTGCAAAATTGCTAATGTATTGGTGCAGCAGTCTCTATCAATTGCCCACGATTAGAAATGTACAGAATGTGCCCTGACAAAATCTTTGGGGCTTATTCATAAGCCCTGTGGCCACTCGAACATCACATTCCCAGATTTACAACACTGTTTATATTTGGGAATGTGTTAAAACTGTGCGCCTCCCAGGGGTGGCGCAACGAGGAGAAATAACATTATTTCTCCTTGTATTTTTCTCTTTCCATGTGTGCTGCACTCTGAACCACACATAGAAAGAGTAAAACCTCCAATTATTGTTTTTGTGCAGGAATGTGTCCCTTCCTACACAAAAACAATCATGCCAACAACACAGACACCATAGCACAATGGTGCAAGGGTGCCCACATTGGCGGACGGCTGTTCAATCAATCAATCAGGGTTTTACTGATATCGCGTTTCGGAAAACAGCGGCTTTACCGGCTGGGTGATACGTATCTTAATATCGATATCTTTTGGGGATTGCTCCCATACGCTCGTGAATATTAAATCATCAAGGCGTTTATACATTGGATTTGTTTTCTAAACCTATTAAGGTCTTGATTGTGGGTCTGATTTGTACCCCAAGAGAATTTTCTGAAGTAAGGATTTTTACTATATGTCCTGATGTTTTTTCTGCGGTTACTATTTGCAACTGTATAGCCCTGACGAAGTTCCCAAGGCACTAGGGAACGAAACGCGTCGGCTGTGTGCCTGTATTTTAACAAGCATCTTCAAATAAAAAGAAGAAATAATCTTTTCTGAAGCACAAGTGTTGGTCATTGACGACTTTGACGGAGTGCACCTTCCTTTTTTCTTGTGGACAATCAATCAGGGTTGGTAAAGTGCAGCTACTCACCTGTGAGGGTCTCAAGGCATCGGGGGTGGCATCTCCATTGAGCGCTGGGGTCATCTGAAGAGCCAGGTCTCGAGGTCCTTCCTGAAGTAGAGCAGTGTAAGGACTTGCCGGAGGTGGAGGGGGAGGTCATTCCAGACCTAAGCTGCAAGGTAGGAGAAGAACTTTCCTCCCATTCTGGTCTTGTAGATGCATGGGATGGTGGCCAGAGAAATGTCAGCTTATTGTAGGTGTCTCAGGTGCGTGGAAGGAGAGGCGGTTGTTTAGGTATGCTGGTCCGATGTTGTTCATGGCCTTGTATGTGTGAGTGAGGAGCTTGAAGGTAATTCTTCTTTCGATGGGGAGCCAGTGGAGATCGCAGAGGTGTTGGGTGAAGTGGTTGTGATGGGAGATGTCTAGGATCAGTCTGGCTGTGGCATTCTGGACGATTTGGAGTTGCAAAATAGTTTCTTGTTGATTCCAGTGGAGAGAGCATTGCCATAATTCAGTCTGCTACTGATAAGGGCGTGCATGACCGATTTTCTGGATTCAGATGGGATCCACATGAATGTTTTTTGGAGTATGTGGAGGGTGTTGAAGCAGGCTGAGGATACAGCGTTGATCTGGCGAATCTTAATGAACGATGAGTCTAGTATGATACTGAGGTTTCATGCATGGTCCGTCAGGGTTTCCGAGGGTGGGGGCCACCAAGTGTCGTCTCATGTAGAGGGGGTAGAGCCAAGGATGAGGACTTCTGTTTTCTATGAGTTGAGTTTCAGGCAGCTCTTCTTCATCCAGGTGGCGATGGCTTTCATTCCTTCTTAGAAGTTGTGTCTGGTGATGTTGGGTTCTTTGGTAAGGGAGAGGATGAGCTGGGTGTCGTCGGCATAGGAGATGATGTTGAACCCGTGGTTTCTGACGATGGTAGCGAGGGGGGCCTTGTAGATATTGAAGAGTGTGGGGCGGAGGGGGGATCCCTGGGGCACTCCACATCTGGTCTCAGTTGGTTCCGAGAGGTAGGGCGGGACTCTGACTCTCTGAGTTCTGCCAGTGAGAAATAAGCATTTCCAGTCAAGGGCATTTCCACGAATGCCGGTGTTGTGGAGTCTGGTGACTAGTGTGCGGTGGGAGATAGTGTCGAAGGAAACTGAGAGGTCCAGGAGGATGAGGCCTACCATGTGGCCCTGGTCAAGGAGGGAGATGATGTTGTCAGTGGCGGTGAGTAGGGCAGTCTCGGTGCTGTGGTTGCTGCAGAATCCAGATTGGGAGATATCCAGGACATTGTTGGCTTCTTTGAAGTTTGCTAGCTGGCTGTTAATGGTCTTTTCGATGACCTTGGCTGCAAATGGAAGCAGGGAGTTGGGCCTGAAGTTCTTGAGGTCCGTCGGGTCTGCGGATGGTTTCTTCAGGAGGGGGATGACTTCTGCATTTTTCCAGTCTTCAGCTTTTAAGTGAGCAGTTGTTTATCCAGCATAGTTCGGGTGTGATGGCCGTGGCGGCTCTGTGGAAGATGTGTGGAGGCAGGGGTCTGAGGGTGCTCCAGAATGGATGCTCTTCATGGTCTTTAAGGTGTCTTCTGTCGTAAGCAGGGTCCAAGTGAGCAGGCTCTGTTGGGTGGCATTACATGGGGTGGGAGCTGGAGTGGTGCGGAGGTCTTGTTTGTTGAAGTTGTCATAGATCATCTCAATCTTGAGGTGAAAAAAGGTGCTGAGTCTGTTGCAAAGGTCTTGGGATGGTGGGACGTCTGTTGTTTCGCTGCAGGGTTTGGCAAATTCCTTGATGATGGAGAAGAGTTCTTTGGCGTTGTGGGCGTTGGTGAGGATTCTGTCTTAGAGGAATTTCTTCTTTGAGGATTTGATGAGTTGGTGGTGTGCTGTGGTGGCTGCTCTGTAGGCGGTGCGTGTTTCTGGGGGTTTTGTTGTTCCTCCATGTCTTTTCGAGTCACCGGCAGGAGCACCTGGATTCTTGGAGTGAAGGGGTGAACCAGCTTGCTTTGTTGATACATCATCCTGTGGGTTTCTTGAGTGGGGCGAGTGTGTTGGCGCAGTTCGTGATCCAACAGTGGATGTTGCGTACCACGCTGCTGATGATGGCGGAGGTGAGCTGGTCTTCAGTGACTTTGTTCGAGCTTCTATGGGGGAGGCGGTGGGTGTGCTTGAGAATGGTGGGTTTTCTGAAGGAGAAGTGAATGCAGTGGTGGTCTGTCCAGAGGAGTTCCTTGGTGTGGCTGTAGGAGATGCTGTTTTGTTCTGTGAAGACGGGGTCGAGTGTGTGTCCTGCTGTGTGTGTGTGGGGGGTGACAAGTTTCTTCAGTCCTATGTTGGCGAGGTACTCTAGGAAGGCGGTGGTGTTGGGGTCATCATGGTTGTCCATGTGAAAGTTTAGGTCTCTGAGTAGAATATAGTCTGCGGAGGCGAGGGCGTGGGGTGTGATGAGGTCAGCGATGGTGTTGGTGAAGGGAACATGGGGTGGGGCAGCCTGTAAATGAGGGTTCCGCAGAGAGACATTTGAGGGTTGGTCTGGATCTGGAAGTAGAGATGCTCCATGAGGGTTGTAGTGTCATCTGGGCCGGTGGTTGTCATGCTGAGGGTGCTTTTGTGGACAATGGCAATGCCTCCTCGTGGGTGGGTGGGGCTGTCTTTCCACAGGATCTTGTATCCTTTGGGAATGGTGGTGGCGATGTCGGGCGCAGAATTGGCGGTGGTCCAGGTTTCCGTGAGGAAGGCGATGTCAGGGGCGTGGCTAATGATGAGGTCCCAGATTTCTATGGTATGCTTGTGTAGGTAGCGCACGTTGAGGAGGATGCAGTTGAGTGTTTTTTAAGCCGGTATGTCCAGTTGGCTGGGGATTTCTACTGGGGTCTGGAGGTGGGTGAAGGTGCCCCGGCAGTGTTGACATGAGATCGGACCATGGTTGTTCCTCGGCGTCGAAAGCTAGCAGTTGTTGCTGCATCCGGGGTTGAGAGCGTGGAGGGTGCTGGAGTCGTAGCGGAGGCGGGTCGGAGGACCAGGGTCCCTAGTGCTGGTTGCGGTCGGGTCATGGACGGGTGCAGACAGGCTTGCCTTTGGTGCACCGGCGGCTGCCCTCTGTGAGTGGCTGCCAATAAGTAGGGGTCGGGGGAGGGCGGTCAGCTGGGAGGCAGGAGCTAGAAGGGCACACTGTAGGGGAGGGGCCGTGGGGGCAGTAGCGGCATAAACAACACGGGGAGCGCGAGGGAGAAGAGAGCACAGAGAGGAGAGAAAAGATAAAAAAAAGAGAGAGAAGAGAGCAGAGAGAGCAAAGAGAGACAAGAGAAAAGAGTGCACCGAAAATAATCCAGGAGAGACAGAACAGCAGAAGAGCAGAGTGCTCTCCCACTGGACCACAAGGGATGAGGCGCAGGCAGGAGCCTGTAGGTGGAGGAGGGCCTCGAAGACCCTGTACACAAGCTCAGGGGGGCAGCACTTAGTGGTGGAACTGTGCAGGGAAGGTCACACTGACCAGGTCAGTGGTCTAACTCTTTTTGCTGCGCAGCAGCCACCATTAAGTTGGGGTTAGGAAGAGGGCGGTCAGTTGGGAGGCAGTAGCGGGAAGGACACCCTGGAGGGGAGGGGTGGCGAGGGCAGCAGCAGCGTGGACAACACGGGGAGCACGAGGAAGAAGACAACAGAGAGAGAAGAGACAAAAGAGAGCAGAGGGAGCAAAGAGAGAAAAGAGTGCTCCGAAAAAACCCAGGAGAGGCAGAACAGCAGAAGAGCAGAGTGCTCTCACACTGGATCACCAGGGATGAGGCACAGGTAGGATCCAGCAGGTGGGGAAGGGACTTCCTGTAACTGAGCTCAGGGGGCAGCACTTAGTGGTGGAGCTGCACGGGGGAGAGCAGTCACACTGACCATGTCAGTGGTCTAGCTCTTCTCGTTACGCAGTGGCCGCCATTAAGTAGGAGTTGGGGAGGGCAGTCAGCTGGGAGGCGGAAGTGGGAAGGACCCACTGGAGGGGGAAGGGATTGCTGGGGCAGCTGCGGAGTGGATAACACGGGGAGCGCGAGGGAGAAGAGAACAGAGAGAGAAGAGAGAATAGAGAGAAAAGAGAGCAGAGAGATGCAAATAGAAAAAAGAGGGCACAGAAAAAAGCCAAGAGAGGCAGAATAGCAGAGTGCTCTCCCACTGGACCACCAGGGATGAGGAGCAGGCAGGAGCATGCGGGTGGAGGAGGGCCTCGCGCACCCTGTAACCGACCTGAGGGGGCAGCACTTAATGGTGAAGCTGCGCGGGAGAGAGCAGTCACGCTGACCAGGTCAGTGGGCTGTTATTGTGCACTGGCTGAAAGGACAGGAATGCACCATATCTTGTAAATATGGTGCATTCCTGCCCTTTCGAATTGGTATAGGGCAGCACAGCAAAATGGCTTGAGGTACTGTCCTATGCAAATTCTTTGTACATGCCCCATAGTGTGTAAAGCAGTAAAGGTATTAACAATAAGGATCTCCTAAAGCACATATTCACTTGCTAGAAATTAAAAAAGCCCCCTTAACGGCTTGATCACTTACCTTCAAGATTTTTTTTTAGTTCCCTAAAAGCATACAACACATTTTTAAAGGTGACCCACACGCAGATAACAAATTCTCATATAAGAAATAGGCTGTGCTTAATTAAAATTGCAACGTAACATGCGAGTGAATTCAAAATTCTATAATTCCAAGTAAAAATGTACCAGTGTGCTCTATGATTACAGATCTAATGGCATTGATTTGGTGAGTAGCAACTACACAAAGCCTAACATATGGAAGGAAGGAAGTACATAATAGGACAGGCATGTAGCAACACAGAGCCAGGGAACCTGAATAAAACACTGATTAGAAAACGAATTTAATAAAGTAATTTGAGGAAGGAAAGGAAGCCTAAAGTAATTAGAGGAACAGTGTACCTATTACACTTCAAAATCTGGCAGCTTGAGAAGGCACGGCTCAGGTTCCTCTTCACAGACACACCAGGAGGCTTCCAACCCGACGGCCAACATATCAGCAGCCGCTGTCAAAACACAGTAGACAGTAGTACAAAAGTCACTGTACAGCCATTTAATAAGGACAACATGCCAATCAGGCAATCCAGGCACACAGCACGACTGTTCTAATAATATTTTTTTTAAAAGTGCGTGTGAATCGGCAAACTAGTTTCAGTGCAAAAAAGAACGTAGTTAGAGTGTACCGTAGCGGATAAAAAATAAAATATGCATTTTGCAGATACTTCGTTTTTACTCATAGTCATCTTCAGGTAAAAGAAACAGTCTGGAAAAAAAAACGAAGAGCATACAAGCAGCCAACACGATGATGGGAACAAACGCTACTCTACTGAGGTCCATTATGCATGTTTGCACAAGAGCAAATCCCACATTGTCAGCCTACTTCAACAGCACCTGAGGATCAGTGAGAGTCCAGGGTAAGATGGCCTGACAGCCACCTAGGGAATTGTTTACAAAGCCTGGCTTTCCACCTGACTTTGGTAATACACGAAGGCATCCTCTCTTGCTCGTCATTGACAGATCTCTGCCTCTCCTCATACTCATTCCGCCTTTGTCAGCAGCCAGCTTCTCCCAGCCTGTAACTGATTGTTCTTTCGGGTGACACAATGACACTTTTCTCTTACAGATCTCCCAGCTCCTTTCTCGTGCTTCACACATGTCAGGGATTAAAGTAAAGTTCTGCTCCTCTTTGGTAGGTATTGTTCAAACGTACACATGCACATCAAGCTCCACAACACATAACAATAATTCTGACGTGAAAAGTATCAGTCTGACTAAGGAGCAATGGCATGATGCATATGATGTGCTGTTGCACGGGATAATCACAAAGTTTCTAAACAATATATTGCAACAGTTATATAAACTTTTAGAAATATATATATTACCCATAGTATAGAATTGGGAAGGGCACATGATCATCTTTGCCTACTACAGTGAATAAGAAGTGATCGGAAATTGTTATTAATCACCTTCAGGGCTTACTTTGACAGACAATAAGTGCCGGTGCCCAAAGTTTTGCTCAGAAAACCACAGCCAGTGCTCAGAATATTGGGGGTGCCAAATGCCAAGGCTGTGCAGTCTTGATTGCAGCTCAGGCCTCTTCCATCCAACACCCGACACGCATTTCCTCTTTATCTCACTCTAGCACAGGATCCTATGGAAACCTGAGGGGGCCAGGGGGCCCTCCTGCAAAGACCACCCAGGGCTGGCCACCTGCTACCTACCACTTTGCACTGTCACAAAATTCAGTATATTTTTAAAACTCCAACAGCAACAATTAATAAAATGCCTGTATATTGTTTCTTGCTAATTTCATAGACAAGCGCAGAAATTACATATCTTCACATTTCTAATAAACACTATTAACATATAAACTATGCCATGTGTAACCTTCTTGTCAAGGTCAGGTCCTTTAACTGAGGCAGCAATCAGTCCACTTTGTCAAGCAGTGCTCCTATTGGCTCAGGGACTGACTATCACTGAAGAATAACTAAAGCAATTTAGGGTCTGATTTAAAATTGAATAGAGAGAAAATAAACAGAAAGACAAACCACACTTACCTGCAATTTCACAGACTGAAATGAGAATATACAAAAGTATTTTGGTATTTTCATTATTGGTCCTCAGTACAAACCCGTTCTTGATTTTGTACACAAGATAGAAAACAGTAACACTGTTTTTTTTCTAATGCCAGCTACATGAGAAATAAACCGTTGAATTATCTGGATGACACACATTCCCCCCTGCCTGGGGCTGTGCATGATATTAACCATTCTACAGTGTTTAAAATAAACAGAGGAAGCAATGTCAACTTCTATCCTGATTCTAACAGTAAGCAGGGCACAAACAGAGAAGAAAACTAGACTGAGGGTGGAAAATGCTTGGAATCACCAGAATGTTGCTGTTTGTCCATTTTTATGTAATATTTATGTAGTCTAAACAATGCTAAATAAAACAAGATTTAGGGTGTATTTTAGACAAATGCAAACAACAACAGAAACAACACAACCATGTAGAATACAAAAATAAACATCAGTAACTAATCCAGCACAGAACCTATACTGTAGTTGGTGAAGTAAAGGAAAATGTGCGAATACTTTCAAAGTGTATAATAAAACGATCGCCACCCACCAATATACAACAAGCATTTGCAATGAAATCACACTCGCCTTTGGGACCTTATCTGTATTTAGCTATGCAGCACATTAGCCTGGGTGCTGAAACATCTACTGTTCTTTAACATGAAGGGAAAGTAAGCACCAAACTTTGTGACATGCCAGGTATGGGAACATATGGAGAGAATTATTACTTCTCAGCGAGAAATGGTATAGTCCAAAGCTCTGTTTTTAATATAAAATCAGGACCTTTGGTGGTCATATCAATGAAAATACAAGATTTGAAAAAAATATTATTGTCTACGGGAGCTGAGAAAGTCCCTCAGCAGAAAGCAATTCTTGTATTTTACTGACCTCTACTGGTCGTTTCCTGTCAAGACAGTTAAACAGAGGCAGTTGAAAAGAAAAAGAGTTCCTAAGCGGAAGCAGACAAGTCCTAGGGCTGGTCTCCAGATCCCACAAAGTACATACATATACAAGTATATACTAAAGTATATACAAGAGGTCTAGAATGCTCAACCTAAAAATCGAGCCAGTTTGATAAAACTGTTCCTATTTTGATTGTAAATAAATGTGTACGTTTTTTCAAAGTGCATGATAAAAAAATCATATGTACAACAGCATGCAAAAATCAAGCCAGTTTAGTAAAACAATTCCAATTTTGTATGTGCATGGTGGCGCAAATACTTTTAAAGTGCATGATAAAACAATCACCAGACCAACAATACACAACAACCAAACCAGTTTAGTTAAGCAATCCCTTTGTTTGTGCATGAAGGTGCAAATACTTTCAAAGTGCATGATAGAACAATCACAAATATAGCAGCATAGAAAAAATAAGCCAATTTTGTCCCTGCAATGAGTTTCAAATACTTTCAAAGTGCCAGATAAAAAAAATTATCAGTATACAGTGGTGTGCAAAACTGAAGTCAATTTAGTAACATAAACCCATTCTTGTCTGCATGAAGGACCTCCATGTTTGAAAACTGTGTGAATGCAGAATTCAAGCAAAGGTCCAGCAGCTTTTATTGCCCACTTCCTAGTTTAACAAAGTTCCACTTGGAAATTACAAGTTCCAGGCCAGAGTTGTTAATGCATAATCCTAGCAAGTTTATTGAACTGTGTTAATCAGAACATGTAAACTGAGGATTAACTGTAGACAACTTTCTCTTGTAAATGTAAAACTGTACTTATACTTCAACTGTTTGCCAGCCTTTCATTATATTTCTATTCAGCTTTTTCAGTCATATTTTTGCAAGTCAAAGATAAACCATATGGTGTGATTTAGCAGCTAAGTAAGTAAGTACATTGTTTATTGTATAGTTGGTTAAAACAATACCAATTTTACATAAGACAACATCCTTCACTCGAAAATGTAAAAACAATTCAACATTTTACAGAATAAAAATTGTCATGGAGTTTATAAAACAATGGGTATAAAAAGTCAATGTCTAACATGTGTCAAACTTTGCTCTGGCGTCCTTGTTTTAGTAGCTGAGCATGCTAAAATACAAATAGAGTGCCTTTGTAATAAAACTAGACACCTGCGGTGTCAGTCTGATTATTTATGTTCTATCTGGCTATGAGTTATGTCTGTAAGTCTCGTAGTCCCTCAACTAACAAAATTGTACTACCAATACTACCGAAGGGAGTCCAATTTGTAAATTCAGGAAATTGGTGATAACCGACTATGTCGTCTCCTTCTCTTTACAGTAGCTTTTTCTCCCCCATTAAGGTTACGATCACTGAAGTGTTTCCGCCTTCACCGCTTGGTCATGAGCAAGTAGTAACTTTAGCAATCTACGATTCATTTGGGGGTCCGATGGATCCAATCCTCTAATGACAGCAGTTCTACAGGTGCTTATTCTTCTAACTAAGAAAACTCTCCTTAGAAAACATGACTCACGCTGGTTGCAGTTTCTTACAGTGACATATTTGGTGTATAAAGTCTTCTTATTGGCAGCTGCAAAGACGGCATTCCTTTGAATCAATTTGCTTCCAGTGAGGGGCATCAGCCAATGTAGGGAACTTACCGAACCGGAGTGCCATTAGTTGTCTTTTTATATGGATAGAGAATGTGGAGTCTAGGTAGGCTGCCGGTTTAAGGACTTTGCAGTTGTTAATCACTGTCCACAAATGAGATCTTTGGGAGAAAATGTTGCTTGCAAACCTGGATCCATCTGTTGCGAGATATTTAATCAGATTACTAGAAAGTAATGGATCCCCACAGAGACCAGGAAGACCGTCACCCAGGCCCTCGTCACCAGCCGACTGGACTACGGCAACGCACTCTACGCCGGAACCACCGCCAAGATCCAGAAGAGACTCCAGCGCATCCAGAACGCCTCAGCCAGACTCATCCTCGACATCCCACGTCACAGCCACATCTCCGGACATCTAAGAGACCTGCACTGGCTCCCGGTCAACAAGAGAATCACCTTCCGCCTCCTTACCCACGCACACAAAGCTCTCCACGACCAAGGCCCGAGCTACCTCAACAACCGAATCAACTTCTACGCTCCCAAACGCCACCTCCGATCCGCCAGCCACGCCCTCGCCACCGTCCCACACATCCGCAGAACCACTGCTGGAGGAAGGTCCTTCTCCTACCTGGCCGCCAAGACCTGGAACTCCCTCCCGGCCGACCTGCGCCTGACCCAAGACCACCTCTCCTTCAGGAAGAAGCTCAAGACCTGGCTGTTCGAGCAGTAGCGGCACCCCCCCCCCCCCCAAGCGCCTCGAGACCCTACGGGTAGGTAGTGCGCTCTATAAATTTCTTTGATTGAAATTTCTTTGATTGAACATGATAGCCTGAATAGACATTTTGAGTGCATCCAAGGAAAACAATTCCCCTGTCTGGGATAAGGTACATTAGTGAACATGTGCAGTCTTTATCAACTGTATTTTAGAATACTGTGTAGAAACATATTGTGCTACAATTAGATTGTAAACTCGTTGCCTATATATATATAATTAAGAGGCATAGATGTCTGGTTAAATATAATCCATTTCTTCTTACCTCTATATACTTATCGTCATCCTCAGAATATTGCGGTCGCCTACATATAATAACACTCTGTTTAAAAATGATATCCTGGAAGAATACCATATGAATTACTGCTTATTCATGGGATTCAATGGATAAAGGATTATTGAAAATCATACCAACATTTGGAGCTAAATTGGTGGTAGTGAGCCTGAAGAACTATAGAGTTTGTAGATCGGTGCTGGAGAAAGGAATACTTATAAAGTGGGCACGAGGCTGAAGGCTGCTTACACATGTAAGGGGGACTGTCCAGTTTGGCTGGAGGCTGAGGGATACTGCTTGCTCCACTGAATGAAAATAAGAACTTGATCAATACAATGTTATGTCTTTGCCTTTTTTCCTACAATCTCTTCCATTAAAGCTTTGACATCTATTTTGCTTGCTTCATCAGTCCCAGTGCTTAAAGTTGCAAGTCCTGTCAGCCTTTCCTGCATCATTGAGCTTTGGAGATAGTTCTTTATCAATTCTAACTGCAAAAGGACCTTTCTACACTGGATACAGTAAATGGGATGGTACGAAAATATTTAAGAGCTGTTGCGGCATCCAAAAGACTGGACAGCATGGCATTATTTGAAAAAAATAAAGATCAGCCAGATCCTTTATTGTGCCACATGTGAAACGTTTTATTTGTTGTTTCAATTCAGCTTTGAATGAGATGAGTTGTGATAGAAAGACTGGGGATAAGTCTTCTTCGTAATGATTTGCCAGGACCATGGCTATTTCAAACACCTCTTTCTCACTCGCTCTGAGGGTTTCTGATGGCATCATAAAATGAAAGCATTGTATTATTATACTAATTCCAGTTAATCACATTCTTGGCTGATTAACTCGAATATCTATGTTGGCATAAAGCACAGACACCTTAAATGTGTCTTTAAGATTGTTTACCCTTTGGTCTTCACAGAGTTCATCAAAGTGTTTTTTTTTGCGTTCTGGTTGTTTTCTGTAAAGTTAAATTCAAAACCCAATGCAGCTGCAAGTAAAGATGCTGAGCCTTTAACATCTTCAAACTGTCCTCTGAAATGTAAAGACATATTGGTTAAACTACTTAACATATCTGATGCTTGTAAAAGGTCCAGAGCTTTAGATTGAAGCAATTTGGACACACTGTTCATTCTCTCCAGCACTTTACACTGGGTTACAACCATTAACACACACTCTAAAGTTTCAATGGACTTCTAAGAGCCACAGCTTCTGTGTGCTCATCAGCCTATTTAGACTGCAGTAAAATGACAGTGACTGCTTTCATGATATCCATAACATGATAGCATAGAGTAAACAGAGCATCATGTCTGGATGCCCAATGTGTATGACAGTGTCTCTTCAGTGTACTTTGTGAATGAATTGTGCTCACTTGTGAGTACCTCCCTCCATTTAATGCTTTGAGTGAAAAATATATATACTTTCTGTACAACATTGTAAAATTTCACAGTTTCAGCAATGTGCATGCAGGCATCATTCAACACTATATTTAAATTATGAGCAACACAGTGTATATAGACTGCATTGCGTTCTTTCGGACATATTTTTGTTTGTATTGCAGTATATGTGCCACTCATTCGTCTTTGTCAATGATGAGAAAAAGTCTACGACTAAATTCTGCACACAAGGGATTCAGTAATTCACAAATGACTGCACCATTTGTTTACGTCTCAGGTCACGCCTATATTTATTATTGTGATGATTCTTATTTCACAAGGGCACCTTAGACCTTATGTAGTTGGTTGCCAGAACCTCAGATTAATTCAGTGATATTATTTTCCAGGAATTGTTCCCTGATGAAGGGCCTAGCCCGAAATGCATTGGGTTCTCTTACAGATGAATGATGAAAGATTGACCATTAATGTAATGTGTCTTTGAACATTACGTATTTTTTTAACAAACAGTGATGATTAAGTAAGAAATGAACAAATACTAACTTTGGATGAATGACTCAATTCATCAATTGAATATTAAGATGTGCCAGGTGGGGACGTTTTGGCCTTTTTAGGAAAACGCTTTTTTGATATTGTTACCACCACACCTAATGATCAGAAGGCGATACCCACGGGCACCAAATAAATGACTTAAAGCAACACCTTAGATTACACTGGTAGTGCAACTGTCGCCATATTATTTTTTATTCCCAGAAGTGCCACAGGTTGTGTTCGTCACACAGCTCCCTCTCTTCCTCTCGCATGTTAGAAAGTTTGTACAAGCTGGAAGGTCTGATAATTCGCCATCCATTTTCAGGAAACTACAGACAACGTTGAACAAACTGATACAGGGCCGGCTGTGGCCAGGCCTGGGTGTGGCAGATGCTGAATAATGATACAGAAATTATAGCTTCTGATCTCATAAAATGGGTTTGGTGGCCTTACTTTAAGCCTAATAATACTTGGTTGTCCAACCTCAGTGGGTGATGGATTGGCTCACATCGGCTCACTCCACAGGAACATGATACCTACAGATGGCACTGAGGTCGATCAGACCTTGCCACCGAGTAGTTTGGGACAACAATTCAGACAAATTCATGCCCCAAAAAGCTACACATAGCAAAGTATTGCTGGGAAAGATGCTTCCGCTAGACAGCTACTAAGACCAATTTTGCACCCAAGATACTGCTACAGTGCCTTCCTAGGCCCCATAATGCCACACTGAGGGCATACATGACAACCTTATATAGCAATGGCACCACAATTGTAAATCATCAGTTTGCAGGTGAAATACTTCTCGGACCTGAGACAGGAACATGCTGTCCCTGCAGAACAATTCCTGATCCACGTGGCACATATGAGCACTGCTCAGTAAACTTGGAACCAGGAAGATACTGAACCTCTGACACACATGCTTCTTCAAACTTTTTTGATGAAGGGTGGAACTAAAAAATTAGTCACATAGTTATCTGTGTTGGCTGGCACGGATCAGCGGTAGTAAAAAAAAACCTTACCACTCCAGTGAGTGCGTGTTATCCCCCTTGCCCCACCCCCAAGACTTCGGGACACAAAATAACAGTTTATTATTGTTTTATTTATATTTTCTTCACGCTGCTGGAAGGGGGGCCGACGATCCTCCGCAATAGCTGAGAAGCCGCCGCTGATAGTTATATGAATCATTCAAAGTAAAGATGCAGCCGGATAAGGAGACTTTGAATGCGAAGTGGGATTCAGTCTTGGGCAAGGCCCCTACTGTTCAGGAATGTGCCACAGAATTACTACGTACAGCTAAGGTCTCTAGGAAAGCCTGATTTATGCAAGTGCAACTCAGTTACATCCAGTGGCATAAAATGTTCAGAGTGGCGGTCCTGTCATTAATGATGTATCAATGAAGGCACAGGGATTGTGAAAAATTCAAGCGTCACACAAAAACACAATTGAAGCAAATTCAGCAGGAGCGTTGTAAGGGTGTGGTATGAAGGCACATTTTGGAGCACTGATGTGGTAGCACACTGTCAATTACAGACAGCACATTTTTTGTTGAAATTTGCATACACATGCATTTTTACTGGTAAAACTATAAAGTGTACAAATTATAGTGTGTGAATATTGTGTTTCAGTAAATATTTATCATCTGACCATCACAAATTAAGTGTCTTGATTTATTGTGATCCTGTTAACATCTTTGTGTCCATCACACTTTATAATTACAAATAATGTACTTCATTAGTTATTTCCTAACTGCTGAGATAAGTTTTAATATGTGTATAGTTAATTTACAGGCAAATATTGTCATCTGTTAGAAATAAACTGACATTCCAAAGCCATTCCTTTCCCTTCCTGTACCCCAGAAAAATTGTCACCTAGGTCACGTTTATGAAATCCTCTCACTTTGTAGTCAGAGATATAAGAGTAAACACCAGTTTCCTAATAAGCAGGAAGTTGCCAGAAGATATTGCGTGACATTCGACCACTGAATTTAAACACACAGTAAATGTGATAAGCAAAACATAAAATTTAACGGCATCGTTATTGCTCATTCACCCTATGAACTCCACAGTGGGTTTTTTTCAAGGTGCTGCGGCACCCCACGCACACCTACTTCTAGCAACTATGATTGCATCCTTTGTAGCACACACCTCTTTATTGGAAGGCCACCCCAGAATGACTGCAAGAGTACCGAGTGTGCACATCTCCAGCTTCACTGTCCGCATCCGCACCAGTAGAGACTGCAGCACTACAGAAAGTAATTCCCTTTTTACATCTTGACGACCACTCAGTGGATGCCACATAAATACGGAGGTGGGCAAGCCACTCAAAGATTGAACTAGGCTGGAGCTTGAAGCCTTGTTTTGACTCAACTTGAGGTCCTGTTGGAACTTCAAGCGCATAACGAGCTGAGCTTTCATGTGGCTTCTGCCTGCCATCTCCCCTCTACCCAGCCAAGGATGTGCTTGGCTGGCTACCAGTCAGAGCTGCCTTCTTCGGAACTGGGGAACCAGGTTCAAGTCTCAACATTGGTTCAACATCCTGTGATCATGGGCATATTATTTAACCTCCCTGTGTTTATAAAAAATGAAAATGGCACAGTGGAATGTAACTGTTGTTCATGTAAACCACTCCAATACATTCATGTTGAGATCGCACTAAATAAGAACTGCAGACAAAATGTATAAAGAGGTAAAAGAAATGCCATATGGAAAGACAAGCAGATTCCTCTCTGTAGAAAACTATTCTAAACCATTGTTCTGCGTGGCACAGCTGTATTTGCCCCTGTGACTAGCAGCACTTTGATTCCATTGAGAATTGGTAGAAAAATGTGTGTCCAGTGCTGCTATTTTTGTGGAAAACATGACTGGTTTTCCAGATAAGTGTTCGAACTGATTTTCTTTGTTCACAACATATTCTTTTTCTTAACTACACGGTTCATTTACGTGCTTATGTTATATCTGAATGTCTTTATGATGAATACCAATTGTTTTATGTATCACCTTGTTGCTTATGTATACAATTATGTGAAAATAACATAAATACATGAAATGATATGGTAATTCGATACCTTAGGTCCAGTAAATTTGGTTAATGGGCCTGAGTACGTTAAATAAATGTAACACCACTTGAAACGTGACGGCTGGGCCTTTTTTCCTTTTCGTATAATAATATGGGCCACCTACAGGGTTTACTTGACAAATGTCTTGTCTCTTAGATTCATGTTTACAATCTATCACTTTTAAAATGCACTTCTCTGTTGTACCATAATGTGACGTTTTTATGTTATGTTGTTGTATGATTTGCATAGCAAACATTTTCAGGGCTTGGCTCATTCAGAGGCTCTCCCTGTTGATTTGTGGGCTTGCCCATCTCTACATAGATATCATCAAACCTGGCTGCATCCACCAAGCAACAGTCATCAAAATGCAAAAGAGGGTATTTCTTTCTTTAAAAAATGACATGCAGAATTCCTTCAACTTATAAACTAAGTTGAAACGATACGACGTCAAGTTTGAAGAAAGAAATACACTCTTTTAAATTTTGATGACCAGCACTATCCCCGACTAACTGGTCACACTTGCGGGGCCCAATCTCCCAGGAGAGAAGAAGAGACAATGTGAGGGAAGCCGGCAACCGCACCAACAGTGAGTGAAGAAAGACAAAATGTGTAGAGTACCCACTGTAACAACCACCAGGCACTGCCCCAGCGGTGACTACATTCCGCACCTAATGCATCCTCTGGCCAGGCATGGCCAGAAGGCATTTAATAAATGGGCAGAGATGACATGGGGTCTTCTGGCTCACATTATAGCTCTGTGTGTGTGTCATTGATCCAGTGCAGCATGCTCAGGCCTAGTGCCCGAAGCAGCCTAGTGCCCCATTATACTGGCAATGAGGGTGGGAAGCCCACATGTCTGCAACAAGGATCACTACAATGACCCCATGGGCACTACTCTGACGACTCCCACAAGCCGCCATCGTCCTGTTCAGTGGTGGAGTCCGCGAGGCCTGTATTGTTATGTTATGTTAGCCTCTATTTATAGCACGCACAGCTACTCGGAAGTGTCCCGGCGCGAATGCCAAATGGTGGAAAAGAAAAAAAGGTTGGTCCGACGTAAGATTACTTAAATAGCAGTGTTTTTAACTGTTTTTTAAACAGCCTAAGGCTCTCAATATTCCGTAGTCCAAAGGGCAGGGCATTCCAAGCCATGGCCGCTTTAACCGACAGGGAACTGCTGCCTAATCTAATCCGGCGGTACCTAGGAACAACAGCAAGGCATTGGCATGTAGATCGAAGCTGTCGAGGCGGTACGTAGTGTGGAAATATGGATTTTTCTGGTCAGTTATGTCCCCTATCTTGGACCCCAACGGTTTCATGTATAAATCACAAGTACATGTATGTTCCCTCCAGTTCCAGTTATGAAGACGCAAACACATGTGCGTCCACCGTCAACATGTCCTCTTTCAGATCCGCCATGAATGGGCCGGATATTCTATTCCTAAGTATGAAAGGCCACCGGCCTTATATGGTTCACTTATGCCATTTTACAGTCCAGGCGAGTAGGCCCTGATTCTGCCATCAAGCCTTTTCCTGCCTTCTGCCTCTGAAAGCTCCAGTCTGAGCTCGCATCTGTATCCATGAACTTTGTCCTACTCTCTGCGCAGCTAACGGTGCCTGACATCAGCCTGTTGCCTGCCAAAAACTGTATTTCACCTTCGAGATTATCTGCTCCGCTCCCTACCCAATGCATTCCTGTCTAGTAGTTTAAGTAAACATTCTTCCAGCTACCGAGCAAAGGCCCGGCTTCTCTGTCTTTATGCAAGTAATTCATAGCCCTGTTACTATGGAAGATTTCTGCCCCCGCATACTGTGTAGACACTTAGACGCTTGTACACGCACTCACAGTCAGTATAGAATAGATTTTGTTCGAAAGACCTTTCTTTTTGGATAACACAGTTCTTTAAACATAGGATGTTAGATATGATTTGGGATTAGGTTGACTTGACCCTCCAGACTTCTGTCGCCACATGTAGAGCTAAATGTCAAGTCCCCTTCACCCCCTAGTTGCACGTCAATCACACGTCATGCTGCTGCGCGCGCATTTCTGCCAAGTATTTCTGCTGACATTGCGAAATTCTTTCATGGAACCACCCTATTATGACATCATACCTGATGACGTTCTTTAGTTACTCCCAGTTACACCCACTCTAGCTACGCATGTATGTTTTATCTTTACTATCAATTGTTACGCCTCCTGCATTTGCTTCACTGTAATGCCTATTGTATAAAAATGATTACTTGTCAATAAAGTAGCGTCTTCACTTCCTGAACCTTCGTGGTGATGGAATATGGAGCTCCTCAATTTAAATTGATCTTGGAATAAAGCCCGTTCCGAACCTCTAATACCACGGATTCTGCCTCTTATTTTACTGAGCTATTGTTATAGATTTTCCGCATCAAATTAAGTTCCGGTAATTAAATTATTTACCACATAAATGGCGCCCGAACAGGGACACTTTCTCATCTCACGCGCCGGCGGTGCGTTGCAGGCCCGGTCTCCTGTCACAGCCGGACGGACAACAACGCGTACCCACAGGATTTCCTGTATCTCCCTCCTGCCGAGCGGGGGTAACTGAGGCTGCGATCAACACCCAGACGAGGCGGTGAGAAGTGCGAAGTATCCCGACCAGAGCCTAGCTGAGAGAGCAAGATCCGAGGTATACAGAGGCCCACCAGTTTCCGAAGTTTCCCAAGTTCCGAGTCGAGTCCAGTCCGGTTCAAGTTCAGTTCAGTTCCGAGGCCTTCCGTTCCGAGCTACCCGGTGAGTACCATTATCGGGGAGGCGTTCTGACGTGCACATAGTTTGTGCCGGTCAAGACGGGTTTGGGTACACAAATCCGGTCTGCACTGTTTCAGCAGTGTATCTGTACTGTTTAGCAGTATATCAAGTATGTCTAGTATATAATTCAGAATTACCTAGTTAGTATCGAGTATTATGCTTAGTGACTAGTTCCCTAAATGACCATCATTGTTTATTTCATTAAATGTTAAATGTTAAAATGTTTTAAATACGTTCTGTATATTGTGGTGTGAATGACTGTTCATTATTGTGTTTTATGGTATTAAACGTGTTCAAAATTAGGTATCAGATCAGTTCTCAATATGCCGCTCTTTTCGAAATTAAGACAGATCAAAACTAGAAAAGGGGTACTCGAAGAAGCTGTTCCCATTCCTCCTAGGGACACTCCAGGGTACTTCATGTATCATAAACATGGCCTAGACGCCATATTATTTCTTGATCTATGGGTAGACTACACCAAGGAATTACCAGAAAGTCAGAGGTGGCCCGCAGCTGGGACCTGGGATGCAGATTGCATTATGAAAGTAGAAGAAGAATTATGGAAAAAGAAAGCTAGACAGTCACAGAAAGATGCCATTGAATTATGGCGTAAAGAATCATATAGACGCACAGAGAAAGCGCTCAGAAAGGAAGAGAAAAGTAAGGAGAATTCAAATAAAGTTCGAGAAAGTGTATTAATTGAAGAAGGTACTCGAGTAAAGTCAGAACAAACAGACAGACAAAGAAATGCCCTTGTGAATGGTATGTATCCTCTGCTGGCCGAAGGATTACCTAAGGCTACTCCGGAGATACCAAAAGACTTGCCACCCCCATTGTTTCCGATAAAAGTACATCCCAAAGGGCATCCCAGAACCGCAGAAGATGTTTTTCTTTCCTCTTATTTAGACGACGCAGCTCCCGAGTATGCTAATGCTGCGCCACATAGACCGCCTGCCGAGGGGGTTCAACGCCAAGACCCTCCTCCGTCTGTACCTCTGCAACAGCAAACCCCGACACAAGTTCCGGCAAGCACATCTGTTTCTACATCCGCATCCACACCTATGGTTGCTATATCCCGTTCAACGAATCCTTTCACATCCAGCACCCCAGGTGGTGCTACCGGAGGTACATCAAGCATTTTTTCCACGCCGCCTAGAACAAATAAACTTTCCTTTCAAGAATTAGCCCACCAACGTACGCCCAAACTAGTAACTCCCAACACGCTCAAGGAACTTCTAATAGATTGTAGATATGACCCTGTGCCCGGAAAAGGGGACTAAATGATGCTGGCATCATTACGTATCCGACGAGCTGCAATATACTTAGGGAAGCTACCAGGAATGACTGCACATTTAGAAAATATATATCATTTTGTTCAGTCAGGGCGAGACCCTGAGAGTATTACCAGAGCCATGGAGTACCAAAAGGTGGAAATACAGGGGGAACTGTTACGTTTCCTCATAAACTGTGTGATCAGAAATCAAGATCAACCAGGGGTAAATCCGGAAGAAATTCAAATTCTTACCACATGGGGTAAGAATATATCAGAGGGGAGACACGATAAACGATCATGTATAGTAGCTATGAGCCGAAAGATCCGCAAAGAAATAGAACGAATACACGAAGAAAGATTAGCAGTAGACGAGCCTGAACAAACCGAGGACGAGGAAGAATTAGAACTGCCCACAGGACAGTTAGAAACCATGGCCTATGTAGGTAGAGGAAGATCTTGCAATAATACTAGATGCTTTACTGATCCGATATGTCCGATACGTCCAGATAATAACAGAAAATTCCAAACTCCTATAATAAATATAAGGTCCCCCGAACATTCGTTCCAAGCCGCAGACAAATTACTCCGAGAACGAAGGGGTTATCATATACTCGATTCTATGGACGAACAAGAATTAGCCAGGTCAGCCGTACACTGGGTTGATAGTCCTGGAAAATATGGTGATGATACACTAGCACATACGTTTTTGAACCTCGCCCCAGATGAACAGCGTTTAGCTGGTATCTATATGATTCAACAACTCCTTATATTATATAAAAGCCAACACTCCGATCCTGGCCCCTTACCTGATATATTGACTGAATTACTCACGAATAAATGGAGAGGTTCCGGTACTAAGTTAATTAGAGAAATACTAGAATCCAGAAAGCAGTACATCCTTTTTGTATGTCCTGAACATGTCTCACTGCCTATCAAGGAAAGAACGACGTATTACATGGATAGACAGAACCCCTTACGCGAAGTACACCCGATAAAAGGTGATGACAATGAGTTTAAACGTGTGTTTGTCTACACACCCATATCCAAAATAGAACTATTAGAAATGAAGAAAGTGGTACCCAGTCATGACAAAGACCCAGCGGGTTTCCATCGTGAAATTAAAGATATGTTACTCATGGGAGAATATACCTACCCCGACATTATGACAATATTGAAGGTATTAATGCCTGCGGGCATTTACGAAAAACTCAAGGAAAAGGATTGGGAGGTGGGAGACCAAAAGATAGATTGGACAGCATTAGAAAACGAAGAAAAAGCTCGAGGTCCAGGTTCAGGGCTCGGGGACAAGACCAAAGCACTACCAGGTTTACTAGTACAGGTACTGCCACGTTTATTAACTACGAAAAAGGAAGACTGGGGTGCAATCTCAGCCTGTAAACAAAAATCAGATGAAGACACTAGTGATTTCTATTCCCGATTTGAGAAATGTTTTGGTATAAATAGTGGAATAAAAGCAAGTAGCGAGTCGTATCCACATCTGTTTGTGACAAAATTGGTTGAAAATGCCTTGCCCCAAGTTAAGAATAGAGTATTGAAGTTCGAGAGTACCTGGCAAGGTAACACTCCGTCACAAATGTTACAAATGCTACAGTACCATCACAATAGAATTAGAGAAGAACAAGAACATGAACATAGACGCATGAAAGACACGAAAATGAAAATGCTAGTTTCCCAGACAGTGCCAGCTGACGGTCATAAAAAGGGTATAACACAGTCCAGTGTTTCAGCAGGTCCTGTAAAAGGGACGTGCAACTATTGTAAACAGCCAGGTCATTATGTACACGATTGTCCCGTTTTAAAACATAATATCGCCATAGGTAACACAAAAGAAAGACCAAGACCACTTAGACAGGATCAGAATCAACAAGGAACCCCGCAGCATGCACAGTCCATGCCAGCTCCGCAACAGTCTATGCCAGCTCCACCACCGCAGCCTATTGCTGCCACACAAACAACGACCCGACAGATGTATCAGACCGCACAGTATGACTATCCTGATTATCAACGATACTCATGAAACAGCCTAGAGAGGGAAGTTGGCTTACCCCTTATTGAGGTCCCTGTAGATCAAGAAGGACCTTATGTGCACAGTGAACTATTAGGCCAAGATAGAAAATTCTTACTTGATACAGGGGCAAGCCGAACAACAATAAAACGTAGTGAAGTTCCAGGGGCACCTCTCTCAGGCTTACAGAATATTTCCCTTGGCTTTTCAGGAAAACCTATCATTAACGAAGTAACACAGCCTCTTCCACTTACGATTG
This sequence comes from Triturus cristatus, assembly GCF_964204655.1. Lineage (NCBI taxonomy): Eukaryota > Metazoa > Chordata > Amphibia > Caudata > Salamandridae > Triturus > Triturus cristatus. The sequence continues at coordinate 253,699,190 of NC_140593.1, read as the reverse complement.
GTCCCTTGACACGAACTACAGATTTATTACTTACTAAATCATGTCCAGAAAACTTGTTAGGCATAAAAACTTTGAAAGCTCTAGGAGCTATTATATGTTGTTCTCCGGAAGGAGTAAGATTGTTTTTACGTGATTTCAAAGGGCACTACGTGTCCCGAGACATGGATCACCGACTACAGACTTTACCCACACATTTATGGGCACAAGGCCCTACAGATGTTGGTTGCATGAACATTACACCATATCGAGTCACACTAAAGGCAGGAGTGGTACTTCCACGAATGCGACAATACAAGTTACCCCCAGATGCTGTAGTGGCTTTACTACAAATCATTGACGAGCTTATTACCCAAGGAGTGGTTGTGGAAACTGACTCCAATGTATGCAATTCACCGATAATTCCGATTCTTAAACGAACCGATCCAACAGCCCCGCCAGTATATCGATTGGTTATTGATCTGCGCGAATTAAATAAATGTATAGTACCACAATACCCCGTAGTCCCAGACATTTCTTCATTACTGACAGCCATTGATTCCAAAGCAACATTCTTTACTGTAATTGATCTCAAGAATGCCTTCTTCAGCGTCCCAATAGATCCGGAAAGCCAATACTTGTTCGGATTTAGTTTAAATGGACGTAGCTTTAAATTCACACGCGCACCTCAAGGATTTACAGAAAGCCCCAGCATATATAGCCAAGCACTGAAACGAGAACTCGACAGTATCCACATGCCAGTCAACACTGCCCTGCTTCAATATGTCGATGATCTGCTGATCACCGCTAGAAGCGAACCTGAATGTGAAAAAGCCTCACTGACGGTTTTACAATTTTTGGCCGAAAAGGGGCACAAGGTGTCCCCTTCTAAGCTGCAATTCTGTGTCCAGCGAGTTGTTTACCTTGGTCACTCGCTGTCCAAGGAGGGAAGGCAGCTTACATCAGATCGCATCCAGCTAATTGCTAATATGCCAATACCCAAGACACAAAAGGAGGTGCGGGCTTTCATAGGCCTCACTTCATATTGTAGGCAGTGGATCCCTCAGTATGCATTTCTAGCAAAACCACTCATTCAATTGACAACACAGGAGGCAGCCACATTGACTGTTCTCCCTTGGACTCAGGAACATACACAAGCTTTTGAAAGCCTAAAGAAAGCCTTATGCCAAGCACCTGTTTTAGCAACACCATGTTACAATAAACAGTTTACACTCTTCGTTACAGAACGCGAAGGTACTGCCTTGTCAGTACTCACACAGGAACAAGCAGGATCACACAAACCATGTGCTTATTTTTCTAGTACATTAGATCCCGTAGCTCAGGCTTTGCCTGCATGCCTGAAATCAGTGGCAGCCACAGCTTTAGCAATCAGACAAAGCGATGCCATAGTATTAGGACATCCATTGACAGTACAAGTACCACATGCAGTAGAGGTTCTCTTGAACCGCACACAAACACAACACTTGACTATAGCACGACTTACAGGTTACGAATTAACGTTGTTTCAGCCACATATAGAAATCAGACGTTGTAGTACATTGAATCCTGCCACACTGTTACCTGTAAATGGAACAGACCCACTAGCACATGATTGTATTGAAGTTATCACTATCACGACGAAACCCAGACAAGATTTGACAGACGTCCCATTGTTAGACCCAGACCTGACGTTGTATGTAGATGGTTCATGTATGAGAACAGGTACAGGAGAGCTAGTGGCCGCTTACGCAGTCACAACAGACACTGAAATCATTGAAACTAATTGCATAGATACCTTGTCCGCTCAAGCAGCAGAGCTCATCGCTCTGACACAAGCCTGTATTCAAGCCACAAATAAAAAAGTCAACATATACACTGATTCACGTTATGCATTCGGAGTTGTACATGACTTCGGCGTGCTGTGGCGAGAGAGAGGTTATTTAACTTCTCACGGTGCCCACATTCAGCACGGACCCCTTATTCATGCCTTATTAGATGCAATACATCTACCCACTGCAATATCAATTATGAAATGTAAAGCTCATACGAAAGTTACTGATATCATTTCTCAAGGCAATGATCTAGCTGACAGAACAGCTAAACAGACTGCTCAAACTCAAACATCCGACATGACAAAGACAATAGTCCCGACACCAACATATTGCATGACGGTTAAGGATCCCGCTCTTGACGTAATCGACATACAGACACATGCTACACCAGACGAAATAAAGAAATGGACTGCATTAGGAGGGATCCAAACGGATCAAGGATGGATGACGAAGGAAAAATCTGTATGGTTCCTTCCTGATTCAATGGTCCAAGTCGTTATTAACACTGTACATAGTCCAGCACATCTAGGAGAAAAAGCTATGCTAGACAGCATCCAACACATTTGGTTCAACAAACATTTACGAGCAGCAGCTAAACAAAAAGTTCGTACCTGTATGATCTGTTGTCAGTTTAACCCAGGGAAAAGCATTCCCGTAGAACAGGGTGGATTTCAGCCTCCTGATCACCCTTTTGAAGTCCTCCAGATGGATTATATCCAGATGGAACGATGTCGAGGATTCAAATATGTTCTCGTAGTTGTCTGTGCTCTTTCCCGTTGGACAGAGGCATACCCGGTTTCAGATTACACTGCCCCAACTACTGCCAAACAGTTAGTTCGAGAATTCTTCCCACGGTACGGTTTACCACGTGCTGTCTACTCAGATAACGGCCAGCCGTTCTCATCCGAACTAATGAAACACGTTTCACTTTTGTTAGGCTATCAGTGGAAATTTCACTGTGTCCGACACCCCGAGGCAGCAGGTCTCGTGGAAAGACATAATCAGACCCTTAAAATTAGATTGTCCAAAATTTGTAGAGAGAAAGGTGTCGACTGGGTAGTAGCCTTACCCGTTGCACTCTTTTACATGAGAATGGTAGCACACTCTCGAACAGGGCTATCCCCTTATGAAGTGATCTTCGGTAGACCACCAAATATGTGGGGGACGCCTATACCACGCAAAATAACTGATATTGACTGTAATATGCTGACAGATTACTTGGCTTCCTTGATGTCTGCACTACAATCTTGTCGTTCACAGGTAGCTGCAGCCTTTCCCGACAACACCGAGGTGAAACCCCATGACGTAATTCCAGGAGACTTGGTGTTAGTGAGGAACTTTGATCGGAAGTCTCAGCTGGATCCTAGGTGGAAATCGCCTCAACTCGTATTGCTAACGACGAGGACAGCCGTGAAGATCGAAGGTCGAAAAGGCTGGATACATTCAAGTCATATCAAGAAATTTCATGGACTACCGTCAGACGTAAACGACACACCTTGCATGTCTTCCCCGATTGACTCTAAACTTCCTTTGGTTGAACTGAATAACCATGAACAATATAAACTAAAACTTCGGTCTAACCAGTCAGGCAATTTGATTGTTTAAGTCCTCTCCAAGGTGAATCGGTCGAATTTGTCTCTGACATGTATCCCTTAGACCTGTATAGAGAAAGAAACAGAAGGATAAAGTTGAAACGACATGCGTACTGTAAATCACTGCGTAGTCATTGCACAGTGACGTTATTAATTTTGTTTTTCCTAAGTCTTTTAATAATTACTGCAAGTATATTGTTGCACATATATTATCCTATTTCTAGACATGTTTACAATGTTACTGCCGAACATTCTTTTAGTGAATTACCTCCGCATGAATTGTCCTATAGATTTGCGCTGCGCAATAACACTTTTATTAGTATGTTACATCATTCCCATCAGGTTAGCAATGCTACAAATTGTTGGATATGTGGTCGACTCCCTCCCTATCAGAACTATAAAGGAATTCTGCCTCTCTTTCCATACCCGTTCACACACAACGGCTCCTGTGGAGCATGGTTTAGTTTAATTAATTCCCTAGATTCGAATTCTGCAGTTTACCAGAATAACTGGGTATGGGGAAATCTGAACTTAGTTTTACTCAAAGTCTGTCACCCTAACAAGGAGGGACTTCCCAAAAGAACAGGAACTGATCTAGAAAATGAAGTATATGGATTAGGTAATTTTACGCTTAATCTCATGATCCTGAATGTCGAATCCGAAGCTACTCCAATTTTGCCCGCCATGTCAGTATTTCCAGTAAAAGGTGAATTATGTGTAAGAAAGAATGGTTCCATACATATGGGCCATAGTAGATGCACCACTGTAATAGAATTTAGTGATCAAGGCAAGTCTACATTTAGAGCTTCCCGCCATTCCTACTTCATATGTGGTCAGACGGCATACATACGTTTGCCACTAGATTGGGATGGTACCTGCTACATCGGATTCCTTTTGCCACCTGTTTTCCTAGCTCCTCCTGATTATCACAGAAACACTCATTTAGTACACAATAGAGAAAGGAGAGATCTCCCAATAGTCGATTACACTGAGACCGCATGGGAAAAATACACAGATTTCAATAAAGGTCTCTTTCCCTATATAGGTACAGTTACTAATAGTAAGCTGATACGTAGATTAACTAGAACCCTTGAAGCAGTAGTGAACGAAACTATTTCCGCCTTAGGCAATTTAACAGAAGAGCAGTCTGCTATGCGGATTGTTGTGCTTCAAAATCGTCTTGTCCTTGACGTCATCCTGGCCGATAGGGGCGGAGCTTGTAGGGTCATCGGATCAAGTTGTTGCATTTTCATACCAGAAAATTCGCCATCTGTATATAAAGCCATAACTCGTCTTCATAAGATTGTAAGCCAGATACACCAGAATCCAGGCACCTGGACTTGGTCCGGTTGGTTTTGGAGTGTATTATCTACCTTTGGATGGAAGGTCCTATCCTTCCTAGGTATTGGCTTCCTCATATTATTCAGTTGCTGTCTATGCCTACAATGTGGACCAGCGATCTGTGGTCTGTGTGCCACAACGTGTATTCCACCACCAAGATTTCATTCATCACGGAAGAAGAAAGAAGAACAAATGATGCTATATGAACAGATCAACGGATTGATGAAGATTGATATCTCTTAACGGGCAAGTAGGGGACAAGGAGGGAATGTGGAAATATGGATTTTTCTGGTCAGTTATGTCCCCTATCTTGGACCCCAACGGTTTCATGTATAAATCACAAGTACATGTATGTTCCCTCCAGTTCCAGTTATGAAGACGCAAACACATGTGCGTCCACCGTCAACATGTCCTCTTTCAGATCCGCCATGAATGGGCCGGATATTCTATTCCTAAGTATGAAAGGCCACCGGCCTTATATGGTTCACTTATGCCATTTTACAGTCCAGGCGAGTAGGCCCTGATTCTGCCATCAAGCCTTTTCCTGCCTTCTGCCTCTGAAAGCTCCAGTCTGAGCTCGCATCTGTATCCATGAACTTTGTCCTACTCTCTGCGCAGCTAACGGTGCCTGACATCAGCCTGTTGCCTGCCAAAAACTGTATTTCACCTTCGAGATTATCTGCTCCGCTCCCTACCCAATGCATTCCTGTCTAGTAGTTTAAGTAAACATTCTTCCAGCTACCGAGCAAAGGCCCGGCTTCTCTGTCTTTATGCAAGTAATTCATAGCCCTGTTACTATGGAAGATTTCTGCCCCCGCATACTGTGTAGACACTTAGACGCTTGTACACGCACTCACAGTCAGTATAGAATAGATTTTGTTCGAAAGACCTTTCTTTTTGGATAACACAGTTCTTTAAACATAGGATGTTAGATATGATTTGGGATTAGGTTGACTTGACCCTCCAGACTTCTGTCGCCACATGTAGAGCTAAATGTCAAGTCCCCTTCACCCCCTAGTTGCACGTCAATCACACGTCATGCTGCTGCGCGCGCATTTCTGCCAAGTATTTCTGCTGACATTGCGAAATTCTTTCATGGAACCACCCTATTATGACATCATACCTGATGACGTTCTTTAGTTACTCCCAGTTACACCCACTCTAGCTACGCATGTATGTTTTATCTTTACTATCAATTGTTACGCCTCCTGCATTTGCTTCACTGTAATGCCTATTGTATAAAAATGATTACTTGTCAATAAAGTAGCGTCTTCACTTCCTGAACCTTCGTGGTGATGGAATATGGAGCTCCTCAATTTAAATTGATCTTGGAATAAAGCCCGTTCCGAACCTCTAATACCACGGATTCTGCCTCTTATTTTACTGAGCTATTGTTATAGATTTTCCGCATCAAATTAAGTTCGGTAATTAAATTATTTACCACAGTAGAATGAAAAACATCTCCTAACATATTGAGGCCCTGTCTTATAAAGGGCAACATGAACAAGTGTGAGAGCCTTAAACAGAACCCGCTGCTCGACTGGGAGCCAATGTAGATCACAAAGGTTCTGACTAGCACTGGATCCACCAGGCATACCCAACAAAGCTCTTGCCATCGCATTCTGAACAATCTGCAGCTTTTTTAGCTGATACGCCGGGAGACCAATGTACAAGGCATTGGCGTAATCTAGCCTTGACAAAATGAGTGCGTGGGTCACCATCTCCTTAGCCATTTTAGGCAAGAGGGGAAGAAACTTCTTTAAGCGTTTTAGTGTGCCAAAACACACACCTGCCAATTTATTAATCTGGGGGAGAAATTTCAAATCCTCACCGAACCAAACCCCCAGATTTTTCGCCGGGCACCCTGAGGAACTGGGCATAGGGTAGCCCTCAGGCCAGATGTCCTCCCTGAAATGCAGGGGAAAGGAACCGTAAATGAGCACCTCCGATTTCTCCTTGTTGCATTTTAATTGGGCCTTTGCTAGCCATTTAAAGACTTCAGCAAGGCAGTCTTTAGCAATTGTCGGAGAGGAGTCAGTTTTGTTCCACGTGAAGAGGAGCTGGGTAACATCAGCATACGCTATGATTTTAGCACCCAGCTCCTCTGCCAGGTAGACCAAGGGTGTCATGTAAATATTAAACAAAAGGGTGCTCAGTGTAGAGCCCTGAGGGACTCCCGTATTTAGACTTCTAGGCCTAGAAGAGAAAGGAGGCATTGACTCCAGTCTAATCAACTTATGATAGCGGTATGCAGAACACACATAGCAGAGACAACATTGTCCAGCACCAATTGTGACGGGCTGCTCACCAAGTACCTGCCTGATTTCAGAGGTGATAACTGCATCCCCGACCCTCGTCAGCACCCAGCGCTGCTTCTGCCCTGCAGCTGGCTGTGCAAGCATCCGCGACTGGCCTCCTCGATACTCTGCCCACATCACGTGGCAAGCAACAGACTCTCGGCTGAACGCCTCGCAGCTTTCTGGTCTAGCTCAGCCGCACGGAGCGCTTGGCGGCCCCCCTTCTTTTGCACCTCTGTGGACCTTGTACGCCATGTTGAGAGGGCCCAACCTCTTCCTCTGCATCTTTACACCCGACCACTGCCTCACTCAGCCCCAGGGCGCATATCAGAGGAACAAGCAGCAATCTGAAACTGTAAAACACCAGCACCCGGAAAACAAAAACAAAAACAAAAAAGAAGAGAAAAGAAAAGAAAGGAAAAGAAAGAACCAGTTACATTAAAAGACGCAACACGTGATAAAGGGATCACAAAGAATAAAAACTAAAAACAAAGTGAAAGAGAGTGAAGGGACATGCCAGGAGATTAAAACATGTCATATACAGATGACACACCTCAGCAAAGGGTGTCACAAGACCTGCCTGCCCCACCACATGTCATAGTTAGCACCCTTCCGCCCTTCAGTGAGTTAGTGGACCCAGCTACAGCCTCACCGCGTTGGAAGACATGGCTTGGAAGGTCAGAAACTACTTCATAGCTATCTGTGGGTCTGATGGGGCCATAATGCTTTTTCTCCTACTTCATTATGCAGGTGTAGAAATCTACAAATTATTTGAGCACCTCCTTCGCACAGGTGCTGCAACTGACTGTGAGGCAGCAGTAAAAGCACTTAATGCACATTTTGACCTGCAATTAAACCCAGACTTTGAGTGCTTCAAGCTCCGACAAGCTTGCAAGAGGGAAGGTGAGTCAATAGATGCTTTCTACGCATGACTGAGTTAACTAGCCAGTACTTGTATTACTGATGATCAACTCAAAGAGGTGCGGGCCCAAGTCATCCAGGGCTGCAGAAGCAAAGCACTAAAAGGGCTTATGCTGAGGCAACCGAACATCAACCTGGATGATATTTCAATTCTAGCCAGGTCTCATGACCTGTCAGCGGCAAGAGCTACTGAAATGGATATCTCAAATAACGCAACAGCCAGAATGCATGCCTACGGGAAAGTGGAATGCGCTGACACTGAGCACACTAGCAGCAAGGCAAGGGAAAGAAAGACATCGGTGCCATGTCAGCCGGGATCAAGCTGTGGAAACTGCGGCTGCTGTGAGCATCCACCGGACAAATGCCCCACCCACGGTCGCATATGCTCTAAATGTGGTTAACGAAACCATTTTACCTCCATTTGTAAAAGTGACCTTAAAACCCAGCCCAAGTCAGTCCGACAGCTGTCCACGGATGACCATACTTCCTTAGGGATCACCAAGGTACCTCCACACCAGCTGGAGAACTCCTCAACTGATGACAAGGAAGAAGTATTCCTTATATCCTTCACAAATAAACTCAAATGATACCGACGGCCTCAACCGACCTGCCTGGATGACGACGCAGGTTCCAACGTCAAAGCCCTCATTGACACAGGTGCTTTGGTAAATGTAAACCAACAATATCAGCACCTGCGACCAAGGCCCCCATTGAGTCAGTATGAATACCAAAATATTCACGTATGGAAGCTAAAACTGTCCATGTAGTTCACAAAGAGGCCGACACTCTTTTCGGCAGCCACACTACGGACAACCTCAGATTAATATCTTTCGCAAAGAACATGAAAGCATTCCAAGCAGACAAACTCATAAGTCAATTCCCCAAATTTTTCCAAGTGCTCGGGTGCCTGAAGGCCCCTCCAGTAAAGCTACACATTGACAAAACTGTGAAGCCAGTCGCTCTTCACCACAGGAGTGTGCCTTTCCATCAGAAACCACTGGAAAGCCTAGGGGTGATAGACAAAGTATCCTGTCAAACCCAGTGGGTGATCCTGATGGTCATCACTTTAAAACCAAAGCAGTCCATCAAGGTTCAGCTCTGCGTTGATATGTGGCTTCCCAACCAAGCCATAAAGTGGGAATGAATGTGTCAAGGTGGTTCTCTAAGCTGGATTTCAACACAGGATACCACCAGCTGCTGCTAGCTGAGGAGAGTCGCTACTTCACCACCTTCTCAGCGCATCTGGGGTTACCCAGATATGAGAGGCTGAATTTCAGAATCTCGTACACAGCGGACGTCTTCCAAGATGCCATTAGAGAGACACTGTCAGGCCTTCAAGGGGTCATAATTGTGAGTGATGACATCCTGAATCACTCTGCAACCGCCATAGAGCAGCAAAGACAGCTCCGAGTAGCAACTCCGAGTAGCACTGAAGAGACTGTCAGAGCACGGTGTCACCCTCCACCAGGAGACGTGCTCCTTCTTTCAAAATTCTACCGAGTTCTTCGGCTATGTCTTCAACCAAGATGGAGTCCAGATTGATCCACGCAAGTTGCATGCCATCAGGCAAAACCTAGCACCAACAACAGTATCTGAAGTCAGAAGATTCATGGACATGGCCACCTATTGTGGCTGGTTAATTCCGAACCTAGCAACTTTTGATACGCCTCTACGTGCCCTGAGGAACACTGATGCCTCCTTGCAGTAGGACCAGAAGGAGGAGGAGGCTTTTCAAAAGGTGAAAGAAACCTTGCGGAGTGTTAGACCTGGCATCATTAGCATGGGTTTCCACTGGGTATTTTTCTTTACTTCTAATTCATGCACTGCTTTCAAATAAGCCATGTTATGTGTGAGACCTTCGGTACTTCATTCTCTTTAGCTACAGAACATTGAATTCCAAGACTTGTTGCTTTGTGCCCCCGCCATTCTAAACAAAAACTTGAAAATCTCAGCATGCAAAATTCTGCTGGCCAATAACGGCCACCGGACCCCGGTCAACTATGTAGGTTTGTAAGTGTGATTGTGTGTGCATCTGGGTGCCTCTGTGTTTTTATCTATGTATGTGGGTGCCCACACAAAATACACCTTTATTAATATAGCATTTACCAACACGTATCTTAAGATCTCTCAAGGCGGAACATTCAAATGCATTACAAATAAAGGCTGAAAATTCCCTTTCATGTTTTACAAAATTTCAGATTCTAGTTGCTTATTCAGTAGCACTTTGTTTTCTTTCCACTTGATTGTATCTTTGTTTATAATGGTGAAAACACCAGAATGCGAAAAGAAAATGGCAGAATAAGCTGCTCAAACCTGACAATTTCAGACCTCTGTGACACCAGGCTGTGCTCACCTTCTGCAAGTAATATACTCCAGCGTACACTAATCTGTGACCTTGCTGCACATAAATCTATGTACCCGGCCCCCAGTAGCGGCCCGTGGAGGGAATGCCGTGGGGTGGTGAGGCCTTGTGGGGAGGGGTTGGGCACATTTCAGCGAGCGCAATGAAATTTGTTTTATTTATTTATTTACTTACATTACGCCAGTCGACTGTGAGTCAGAGTTTACTACCCCCCACCCTGCTCCTCCCCCGCCCCGCCCACCGCCCCACGGCACTCCCTCACAGGCCGCTACTGCTCGGTACCACTAAACCGTGCATGACCTACTTTGTCTGATGCACAATTCCTAGGGCTCACCACATAAACAACACCCCGTGCTCTCTAATGCAGAGTCTCTAGTGTTCCTTGAGGCACATGACCCCTGCTTCGCTGAGGTGAATCACCCTGTGCTGGCATTAGTTCCTTTTCCCACGGTGCTCCCCTCCCGTGTATCATGCTGAACATTACCTTCTGACATCAGATGCACATCATCCTGTTCTCTACTGATACAAAACACCAGGGCCCGATGTATTATGGTTTTGTGTCCCCTTGCAGCACTCAAGGTGATGCTAAACCTAGAATGAGATTTACCAAGCCAAGTAAGGCCACTTTGCGATGCCCTGCGTGGCTTGGTAAATCTGGAAAACACAGGGCAGCGCAAGTCGCTGCCTTACCTTACTTTGGCCTAAGGATGGTGTTCCATGGGCATCCACCTATGGAATCTGGTGCATTCCTAGATTTACAAAGACAGGTAAACCTGGGAATGTGTCAAAAACCTATGCCGTCCTAATGGAGGAGCATTCGAAGTATGCTGCATTGCGCACCACACTTAGAAAGAGGAAAATACCTCTGAAGATTGTGTTTTCCACATATCTGCTAAACTTGAACAAAAGCAGTAAAACCATTAGTTCGACAAGGTTACACCTTGGAGATGAGGCCAACAAGGAGAAAGGCATCTTTAGCTGTCTGACATCCAACGCCGGGGGCGCTGTTGTCTCACAATTTTCTGTGAGCTGGTGCTGCTTTTGAGACAGTGTTGCGCTGAAAGTCTGTATTTTGAAGTCTTGTGATGTCGCTAGCAAATCAAACTGGGACACAGCTGCTCCAAGTGTTCATTCACAGCCAGAAGAGAAGATAAAACGTGTTTGAATGTTCCTACATTGCATTGTAACTGTAATTGTATTTAAATAGCGCTTACTGCCCCTGACGAGGGTTGAATCACTCCACGCCGAGCAATATGGCCCTTAGTTATCCCCAAGCTGCTCTCTTTCTTCATGAGATAAGTGCCGTGTTTAGCAAGCATTTGCAATGCAATAGGCCTCGTATTTACAGGAGACCTATTGCATTGCAAATGTTAGGCATCATGGACAACGGGAGGGGGGGAGGTGGGTTGGGGAGAAGGCATGGACAATGGGAGGGAGGGCGGCTGGGGGGGAAAAGGCACAGACAACAGGAGGGCGGGCGGGGGAGAAGACACAGACAGCAGGAGGGAGGGGGCAGTAAAGAAGGCACCAAAGCATGTCATGCCTGCAGTAGGATAACCTCATTAAAGAAAAGAGTGCTCACAGTGTAAATAACAAATACTGTGTAACAACCAAAGTCAAGGGGCCAGTCGCCATGGGAGGTGACAAATGAAGAGGAAGCGGTACTAAGGAGTGACTAACACGCCTAATGATGAATCAGAAGCCAGCATTTAGGACGGGCAATGACACAAGACAATGGCAAATATGGGCGGAGAGTGGGCGGGGCTTCTATGCCCTACTCCTCTACAATAAGTCTTGCAGACAGCGCATGCACGTTGGCTCTAGGCTCGACCTAAAAATGTATGCAATTGTGTCAGCAATTCCTTTTTTTCTATTCTGGTTATTCTTACATTGTTTCTTACTTCGCTGTATTTCTTACCACAATACCGAAATGTATGTTTCCAACAAGGAGAAAAGAAAAAAAACAGGACAATTAAAAGTAAGTTCAAATGAGACACAAACATTTCTGTCCAAAACTTCTTCAGCTCCTGTGTAGTAAACAGAAATCTGAAAAAAAGTATTTGCAAACTAGCGATGTCAGTCTTCCATTTGTCCATACTGTCTGAAGCCAGCCAGCGTTTTCATTTTGTTACCAGGACTTGCTGTTTCAATAGCCTTGCCTGGTGGAGCAGAGGGTGAATGAATGAATGGATTTACGATTAATTAAAACCAAACAATTAAAACAATTAAAAAAGAGCCAGAATAAAAGCATAAAACATCATTCAAGAGTAAAAGATGTAAGAGAATTAGAAAAGAGAAGCAGCAGCCTAACTTCAGTGGTTCCCAACTTAATGAAAGGCATTAATTTGGCAGAATTTTAGCAGCTAAAAGAAAACTAAATGAAATCAGCAAGGAATTGAGCACAATGATATTTGTGGTGAACAGAAGCAGAAAAATCTCAGTTGAAATGAAAGCCTTTTAAGAGACAATTTTTAATTAGGTGGCTGTTGAAACAGCCAGGTACCACCATCCTGCTGAGAAGGCCTGGCATGTGCAAAAAAAAAACCTATCATGCAAGCTAGGCACTGCAGGTGGCATGAGTAAAAGCTTCAACAGAGATGTGCAAAGGTACTTTTTGGAGAAACAAAACGCAACTTATTTGCTCGAAAAGAGAAGGAATTTCTGCAAAGCAACTTCATTCAGTGCCTTGCCGACTTCAGATCTAGTTGTATGACCTCAAAATCAGTTGTGAAGGAATAGCTGGATGTGGTGAAAAATGAACAGTAAATGAGTTTTGAATAAGTCAGTTCTGACATTCTCCCCCTATATCTTTGGGATTTTTTTTGCAGCTTTTATATAGCTTGAACTCGACCGAAGGTACCGGTGCACTTTACATGAGCTACACTAAACAAGGACACATTCATTTTCGATAGGCGCAGTGAGAATACGTTATTTACCCAGATTCACGGATGTTAAGCCGACGCCGGGGCTCAATCCTAGTTCCCCACTCCGTAGTTGGCAGCTCTGGAGGTAGTCACATCCTCTCCCTGTAAAGGAAACATGCCCGTCATTACATCTTTCAAGAGCACGCCTCACTGGATCATTTTGTTTACAAGGACCACATCAATCACCTACAACAGCACCCCCATATTGAACTCTAAAGTGTTGTAAATACTTGCCTCCATGTATTTTCAAACTACATTTATACAATAACAATTCCTCCCTCCCGAAAGAATGAAAACGATGTGCCCAACATCCAAACACAATACAAGTATACATCTTCATGAGACCATGCCACACTAGGGGACATTGCTTGAATCGCTTGCTTTTCCTCCATCAAATAGGCCAGGCCCGAGCGAGTCACTTACTCATTTCCCCAGCTACAAAGTTGTTTTCTACTTAGCTGCTGGTCCACTGAGAGGCATCATCTGGACTGACTGGATCGAAGCTTCAAGAGACGCAAGTCCTTTAATCACAGACTGCACAGCGCTTCGGAAGTGCACACCTTCGCTCCGAGCCATGAGTGAAATGCCGTCCTAAAATGGCTATAGCGGGGGGAATCAGACACTTTGGGCCCGATTCACAGAACTAACTTAAGAGAAAATCCTAAACTTACTACCATTTTGGTATTCACAGAAGGCACTTACTCATTTTGGTATTCACAAAAGGCACTTACTCATTTCGGTATTCACAGAAGTTAGGAGTCCTAACTTTAGGACTCCTAAATGCCTTCTGTGAATACCGAAAGTCTTAAAATTAGGATTTTTCTCAATTTAGTAGTCCTAAGTTTAGACTTAGGACTACTAAATTGAGAAAAATCCTAATTTTAAGAATTTCGGTATTCACAGAAGGCATTTAGGAGTCCTAAAGTTAGGAGTCCTAACTATACTACTACTAAACTGCGAAAAATCCTAATTTTAAGACTTTCGGTAGTCACAGAAGGCATTTAGGAGTCCTAAAGTTAGGAGTCCTAACTTCTGTGAATACCGAAATGAGTAAGTGCCTTCTGTGAATACCAAAATGAGTAAGTGCCTTCTGTGAATACCAAAATGGTAGTAAGTTTAGGATTTTGTCTTAAGTTAGTTTTGTGAATCGGGCCCTTTGAGTCTGCGAAGTGTGTCACTGAAGTTTGAAACTGCACGTACTTGGTTTCTTAGCTACCTGGTTGCCTGTAGCCTTAACTCCACCCTTTCCTGACACCACCCTATGACGAGCTGGGAAAGTGTGTGGTAATAATGCTCTCCACTCCCTGATTGACGGGAAACCCTAGAAATACAGGGCTTCAGTGTAAAACGCTTGGGGACTGAACAGCAGATCCCTCCAACCCCCTACCACCTTGAGACAGGTGAGTAGTCGTGTTTTAAAAGAAACATGATTAATTGACTGATAAATGTTTTGTTCACTACTAACTGCTGGAGTCCTAACTTTACTACTACTAAATGCCTTCTGTGAATAACAACAGTAGTAAATTTAGGATTTTATCTCAGTTTAGTAGTAGTTAAAGTTATGCCTTCTGTGAATACCAAAAGTAGTAAGTTTTGGATTTTATCTCAAATTAGTTCTGTGAATCAGCCCCCTTGATAATAATTAAGATGTACTGGTTTCATAATCCAAGTTTCTTTAAGATATATAATGTCCCATTGTGTCAGGAACGATGTGCCCCCTATGTTTTGAAGACGTTTGTGCAGGCCTGCATCATTCCAGGAAATGATATTCAACATCTTATGGGCAGAACCTGAGAGAGGAGGTTGTAATGTGTTGGAGTGATTAGGGTTGCTGGTTGGATCTGGCTCCTAGACCTGTGAGCAGCCAGCTCCAGTCGGCTGAAACAGAAGGTGAAACTGTTATCCATGCACTTGCATGGAAGGACAAAGTTAAGTAATTCTCTAAAGGGGCATATTAATCTGGAGTTATTATGGATTAGGGATTAGGATGCCATTCATATTTCATTCAATAAATGATATTTAAAAATTGCCCTCTCAATTTTAATGATCACAAATTTTTCAACTGGGTCTATTCTCAAAATCAACATTCTTTAGTTAGAAAGTCTCAGGCCATTCTTATGAGCAGCTCAGGTACTTAAGACAACCATGAGTTTGCATTGCATTGTGCAATGGCAATGCAAGCCATTAATAAATCTGGCCCTTACAGGCACATGCATCAAGCAAAATACCGGTCGCAAACGGGCAGATTCTCAGAATCTGACCCTTTGCTCCCGGTATCTTTGCATTTGGGATGCATCATCCCAAATGCAAAAATCGCTATTTAAGGAATCTCAAAATTGGGATTCCTTAAATAGCGATTGCATTTAAGGAATCCCTAATTGAGATTCCTTAAATGCAATGCATTACAGTTTAAAAAATAGCGATTTTGCTATTAGCGTGAGCAAATTACCATGAGGCTGGACCTCATGGTAATTTGCGAAAACTTAGAAAAATGCACTTATTTGCATTTTTCTACGTTTCATGTTGCCCACACACATGCCCTTAGAGCATGTGTGTATGCAACATTTGTGCAGAGTGAACATACATGGGTGCAATAGGGTGTCATTTTGACACCCTTGCACCATCGAAATTGCGGGAGCAATTTGCGAGTGCCTACTGGTACTCGCAAATTTCTCCCGCAATCTCTAATTCATTCCTATGGGCCTGGAGGCCCATAGGAATGAATGGGAAGACATTCCTTAATTGCGACTCGCAATTTGCTAGTCGCAATTAAGGAATTTGTGGGAATCGCTATTTCTTTAGCGATTCCTACATGCATAGGGTTTTGCTATTCCTTAATTGCGATTCCTTAATAATCGCTATTAAGGAATCGCAAAACCCTATGATGATGCATGTGCCTGTTAGTGTTTACCAGATCATGTGGAGTTTGATGTGCTAGGCACCAAATTAGAAATGGTATATGCCAGAAAACTCATAATCGGGTGGTGTTTATCACACCCTGAATATTCTGACTTAGTGGAGTGGAGTTGAGTTTCATCAGGTGCAATGAATATCACACCAATTACCGGGCTGCTCGTAATGAGGATCTAAGTCTGTCCTGACTAGCTTGGATTTTGACTTAATTGTATCCATCTTTCCTTATATTTGATAGTATGGACTTCTATACACTTCTTTTCCCAGCATGATAAATTTGTTGTCACGTCCAGTAGCTTTTAAATTATTCTTTATCTACATGTATGCTTTGAATGTTCTCCATGTTAGCAGAAAGTAGGTCACATGTAACATTTACAAGATGACGTGAGAGCCAGCGCTTTTAATGAGACGGGTTGGTTGTCATTTAAGCACATGGCATACTAAAAAGAAGCAGGCAGTAATAACATGTGTAAAGTCCAGACAACTTGATTAGCATCAGACACAGTTTCTGTTAGCTCTTTCACCCTCCCAGATTTAAAAGATATTTTCCTATACTTGCTTGTTGGAAATAAGAAGAGTGATGTTCCATTAACAAGTGGTCACAGGAGAGTACAACAGTGGCATATTCCACTGGCTATCTGCACCATGATCAAGACTGATTTGCATACAGTTGGTCTCTTTCTAGAGTGGTATAGTGGAGAAAAATATAATGAACTGAAATGCAACCCAAGTAATTGCAAGTGGCTGCAATTTTTTAAAGAATTGCATCCATCACTTTCAGTAATTTTAAGGGCTATGCCTTAAGTGCAACAGGTATGTCGATATGTGGGCCCTATGCTCAAAGTACCATTAGTTTAAAGCTGCATCTCACTGATGAGGCTCAAAAGACTAAAACTGGTCTGGGTTTGCTTGTGTTTTTCTCTGGAAGGTACCAGGCCTGCCAGTTCTGGCTGGACGGTACAACAATTTGCATAGTGTTCTGCAGGGCTCCAGTGGGGCTTTCAGTAGGGATTTGCGCATCTCAGCTGGGCTCTATATCACTCTACGCAGGATACTGGGAAGCCTTTATAGAGAAGGTGCATGGTGCGGATCTGCAGATCTCTGCATTGGATCCGGTGAGGCTTTCAAGTGGAAGCTGCATAGCTCTGCCAGGTACAATTTACTAGGGACTTACAGGGCCAATTGTGGAATAGTTTAAGGGAAGAAGCACTGGCACATTAGATCTGGTTGTCAGGGACCCTGTGCACTACAATCAAAACCACATCAATGTCTATGCAAAAAGTGGGGGCTAACCATGTTAAAAGAGGCACTTTCTCACAACATTGCACTGACACGATAGAAAGGTTTAGAATCTATGTTAACCATAGTTTTTTTCTGCTACAGGACTATCGGTTAATCTGCATAGAGCACATATACCTGTAGAGGGTTATCTGACTCTAACGGGTACACCATAATGCAATATTGTAAAGCTAGGTATTTCCATAGTTTGGTGAGTTAATGTTACCTTTGTTTACTTCTAACAGGACCACAGGTATTTAATTTGCAGGATAAGAAAAGAATCCATGCTAAGTCCAGCTGAAAATGGTATGCAACATGCATCCCTTTTGCCAACTCCATTTCACAGTGTTCTCAGATGTGGATTATATAAGACTTCTCAAATAACAAGGTAGCGAGACAAAGCAGCTTTGGAGTCCTAACACCCCAGCAGAGGAACCTTAAGTCAACTAATATCAAGATATCAGTGTTTTTATGTAATACCCCATTAAAGGGTAGCAAGACTGATGTATGGGCTATAGGACCCCCATTAATTCCAAAATATTGTGGATTCCTGTGATGTGCCATCAGAGTTAATTGATAATAGAACACTGCTTTTGATTCAACCCCCTTTTTGGGTGGAATTGTTTTGCAAGGTTCTGTGTGGTCTACTGTACCGTTTTTACTATTCTTTAGTGGTGGGCTGTGGATCGAGCCAGAGCAGTCTCTCTGCAGAAGTGCAGACACCCTGAAACACACTGCAGCCTCTTAAGCGGTCTACATACCCACCTCCCCCCCTGTCAGTGAAGACACTGATGCAGTACCTTTGAAATCTATTGCAAATGTATGCTCAGCTACATCTGATGAGAAGTAAAGGAGTATGTGGATGTTTGATTCTCTGAGCCCACTGTTTCAAGTCTGGGTTCGCAGATATGGTTTTCTCAAGCACCATAAAAAAGAAGAGCTTTGAGTTGATTGTAATAAGAGGGTCACATTCTGTCCCGAGCCCTGTAGAGACTAGAGAGAACGGGCTTTTGTATTCATCAATTATATATAGTCATGTTTGCACCATGCAAACTGCTACATGCATGATGCAAGACTCTATGTCAGATTTATGAAGTGGCCTCATAAAGCTGGAATAAGGTAACGCAGTGCAAATCTCTGCGTTGTCTAACTCTCAGTGAGAGAAGTGTTCCATGGGCCTTTGTAATGAATGTTGCTTCTCACCATCAAGCCACACCCAAAACCCCAACACTCCCTTAAGACAGAGGTAGGGCACAACACTCACTTAAGGCGAGGTAAATAAACCAATCCAAATGTATGGAATATAACACACATAAGTTTATTAATGCAATGTTCAAAACGGTAGGCCAAATATATCAGTAAATGCAGATTCTCAAATGTCAAATTAATGATTAAATGAACAATTGAAATAGAATGCAATAATATATACAGATAGCAAAGAATAGAAAATATATACAAGAGAGAGAAAGAGAGCGGGAGAGAGAGAGAGAGAGAGAGAGAGAGAGAGAGAGAGAGAGAGAGAGAGAAAGTGGTTTGGAACACCTCACCGACTGATTCTGCAACATCCTTGCCCGCTCTTTAGCTGGGGAAGCCCTTTCAACAAACCAGGTAGGAGTGTCAGTCAGGATTCAAGTTCCGTCACCATTCTACAGGAATACGTCTATTCTGTAGTGAACTTCCACTTGGCCCGAGAAAGCTTCCAGCTTAAATATCATTATTCAACGTGAAGCAAAGTTTCTAGAAAACCGTGCCCCTTTCTCATTGGAAAAAAACGAGCAGGCTGTACCAGTCTGTGTCAAGGCCAAGACAGTGGCTGGCCAAGCCTCTGTATTTTGACTCCGAGACAGAATTGTACATTCCACAGATAATATCCAGTTCACTCTGGTCAGTGAGGTGCGAAAAACAAGTGAGGAGCTGAAAGACCTTGAATATGAATCGCAAGCACTGCTGTGCACGCAGAGAAATAAGGCAAAGTCAGACATGAGGCCCTGTCAAAGCCAATAGTCAGAACCCATAAGCAACGTAAAGTCAGAAGACAAGAATGACATGAGACCATGTCAAAGCCAATAGTAAGAGCTCATAATTTTCAAGCAAGGCAAAGTCAGGTCAAAGCCAATAGTAAGCACTTATAATATAAATGTCTCCGTGACAGCTCTCACTAAAACACAGCAGGATTACAAGACAGAAGAGAAGCAGGCATATACAGGATCATCTCATATATCCAGGCTAAGGTAAAATAACACACTAAAGTCAGTTAAAATGGTCGTAGTTGAGGGTCATCATAGGGTGCCAAATCACAAGAGCGCTTCTTTTACTACAGCAGAGCAGTGGTGTTCCCATGCAACTTACATGGTTTTTGACGAATTCCCAGATTTACAAGGACTTGTATACCCAGGAATGCACCAAAATCTTACGCTTCCCCAGGTGAGGCGTATCAAGGATAAATATAATTTTTTTCTCCTAGTTTTGTCCTCTTTCTATGTGTGGTGCATTCTGCAGCACACAAAGAAAAAGAAAAACGCATTTATGAATTGTTTTTGTGCAGGAAGGTGCCCCGTCCTGCACAAAAACAATCCTGCCTACAACACAGGCACCCAATGATGCAAGGGTGTCAGCGTTGGCAACACCCTGATGAAACAGCGCCAGCGCAGAGGGAGACAACAGGAATGTGTCATGTTGCCTAAATACTCGTTTTTCTGTCCTTTCTCTATGGTGCCGTATGGCGCAGCAAGATGACTTGCTGCACTGCCCTGCACCATAGTTTAGTACATATGACCCTTAATATCCCCATTGTCTACAAAAAAAATGAATGTGTTCTTGCATAATGTAACTGGTGCTCTTGTAAAGCGTTTCAATGCCATTGGGTCGAGTTCGCGCTATATAAATCTGCAAAACGAAATAATGAAAATGCGAGAGTTTCATGAATCAGCGCCAATGATATACAGATAGATATGTTTGTAATTCATTCCTCGCTGGATATTGCTTCCATATTTATGAAAATAAGCAGTTTTATGTTTTATCTACTCATGTGAAAGAGTCACTGTGTGCGCAGGAGCGTGCATCTGCTTTCGCTGCAAACTAACAAGGCGTTGACTCATTTCTTGCAAACACAAGCACACACACACACACATGCAAATCACACCTCTCGTTTCCTCAAACACTCGCACACATGCTACTACTACACTTTTTTACATGCACACCTTGCACACAAATAAATGCACACATCTGTGCACACTCACACCACTTCAAACTACACTTGTACTGTCATTCTCCCACCCTATGCACAGCTGCACAGTCTTACCTGTTGATAAATTAACTCTTTCGCCTAGGAATAGCCAAACATACTGAATTCTTCACTGGTTTTTTATTTTTTACTAATGAGGACCTTTACATCCTACTTTTAAACAGATGGAGCAAGACTATGCTTGGGCAAAATCGTGTATTTTTTCCCCTGAAATGTCACCATTAAGCCAAATTATGCAAAATGTCATGAAACGTGATTATATCTCATTTAAAAGGTGAATTCAAGGACATATCTCACATTCAAAATTAAGCATGAATTGAGGAGAACATGTCTGTCACAACATGTTTTCTATTACCCAAGTGGAAGAAATGTCTGCACATTTTTGCTAAAGTGAAATTTGCACGTTTTTTTTAAACGTGTTTATTTAGTTTCTGTGGAAATTTAGCTTGCGAACTGAACATTATCTGCGCCATCTTGTCTCTCCCCAGCGCGACACATAGGAAAGCGCACGGCAGCCATTTTAGGCACCCTGGTCTCTCCCTGCTCATTGCCGATCACCAGCGCGTCCCCCTGGCGCTGCAAGCATTCCCCCGCGTGCCGGCCACCCCCGCTCTCTCATACACGGGCCATATACCCTCTCCTTCTGCGCGACCCTGCCATGGAACCACATCCCACGCCTGACCGACATCCCATACATGGTCATGCATCTCTTTGATAACCCCCTTCCTCTGCGCCCCATTGTCCGAACCGATCCCAGGCCATCACCTAGCCCTGCGGATGCAGTTTATTGCCCCTACTGTAAGGGAAACACCCCACATCAAAGGGATTACAGTAGATCAAGGCCCCCCACCCCCTGAGACCCGACCAGTCGCACACACCCCCGGGAATTGGCGGAATGTCCAGCTGTGTGATAGCCATCTCCTACTGTGGGTGGGGTGGGGACTTCCACTGTAAGATATGTGTGGGAACGAGCTTGAAGTGGGGATTCTGAGGATGTTCTTTCAGATATCAAAGCGATCTCAAGAATGTGCCATGTATGATAAACCTGCAATAAAGTCATAAACCTGTGTATAAGAGGCCAGGCCTCAGAGATGCAGTTAGAGCACCTCGTGACGATACTTCACTGTCTGATCTGATGTGTTCCACTCCGACGGAATAAAACTTTGTTTCCTGCCTTCCAGTCTCCGGCGCCTGCCTCTTTATTGGTTTAGCATTGAATGGTATAAGAGGCAATTACCGCCGGGCAATATTTGAAAGGTTATCGACTACGACTGCCGCTACCATTTAACAATTGGCGTCCCAAGCATGGGGCCCATCAGCGACACGTGGATCCAGTGGGAGAGGTCCCGACAACAGAGTGAACGACTGCAACGATCGGGAGAGCTCCTGCCCGATAGACCCTCGTCTGGCAGCCGATCATCCGAACTTCACTGGTTCCGAGCAGACCTCTCTCGAGTGATCTACGGTCCTGACTGGGAACCATCAGGAGTGCCGCGGCAAATACGGAGAGTAGAGGACGATCGGGCGCTGGAGGAGGAAGACGAGAAACTGTCCACGCGGTCCGGGTAAGGTCGTGAAACACGACAAATTGCGAAACGATTGATTGATTGATTGAAAAATACTAGTATTGCTTATTGATTGTTCTCTTTGAGATATTCGCTGTCTACAAACGGGGAGGAGTAGAAATACTCTCTCTCTCTCTCCCTTTGCAGATAGTGAAGGGTAGGTAACACAGACTTTTGTCCCCATTGTAACCCGTCGTGCCTATTTTTATCTCCCCACTGATTGATTGTCCGAATATTGATTGTTTTGCAGGATAGTGCTCTTTGAGATATTCTCTGTTTGCAAATAACGAAGAATAGAAATATTCTGTCTAGTCTTTGCAAATAGTGAAGGGTAGGTAACGCAGACTTTTGTCCCCATTGTAACCCGTCGTGCCTATCTCTTAATCTCCCCATTGATTGATTGATTGTCCGAACACTAGTTGTTCGATATTGGTTCTTTGGAGGTATTCTCTGCTTACAAATAACGAGGAATAGAGATATTCTGTCTAGTCTTTGCAAGCAGTGAAAAGATAGGTAGTGCTGACTTTTGTCCCCGTTGTAACCCGTCATGCCTATCTTCTCCCCACTGATTGGTAGTTGGTTCTGCCCGGACCGCTTATTAGAGGTGGACCACCCGGCTCCACTGGAGGGCACCCCTAATAAGGACATGTTCACTAAATATGGACTAGTCGCCGTAGCTTATAGCAAGCTATGGCATAAATATACAAAGAAGGACCCCGAGAGTCAGTGGCCACTGATGGGATCCTTCGACGACCATAAAATAGAAATGCTAGAAATAGCTCTGCGTAGTAATAAAACAACGCCTACTATGCTTGACAGTATCGGCATGTGGCGCAAAGAAGCAACACAACGGAAAAAGAGGGAAGAAGTAAAAGCAGAAAAGGAATTACGAAAGGCAGCTCACCTTGCCGCTAGAAAGTTAGAAGAAGAAATAAAGGAGAGAAGGGAAACTAAACTAAGACAGGAGCCCGAAACATCAGGCCAGTACCCTGTTAGGACCCCCTCTATGCTCTACCCTGAGTTGTCTTCTAAGCAACGAACGAATGACGAATTACTATTAGGTCCCCCGATCATTTACATGCCCCCTCCATACGCACCCTCCCAACCGGTAGTGCAACACCCACAACCCCCAAATACAAGCGAAAGCAGTACAGGGGCCTCGGTCCTCACGGCCTCCGCGCCGGCCGAGCCTCTTGTACTGAACACAACGTTGGCAATAACGTTGGATGACCCTGAGATGAGAAAGAAAGATTCCACCAGAATGAATCGACTAACAAAGGATGAACGAGCAGGAATCGACAAGATAGTAGGGACACTGGTGGAGCGAAAGGAAAGTGAGGAGTATATAACAGACGTGTATAACTCGTATGCCGACAACCGCAGACGACACTTTGTCGTACGACTTTGTTATCACGCCCTGAATACATATGAGGATAGGTACCACGATAAAGGTCCCGAAGGCTTAGAGGCCCTATATAGGAAGGTAGACATTGGGGAAGAAGGAGAGGGCGATGTGACGAACCTCTTCACTCGTACACTCGAGGTCTATCGGCACCTTAAAGAGCACAGACAGACAACCAAAGCAGAAACCCCCATAGCGACTAAGCCCCAGGCAGGAAGGGCTGATACCATGATGCCCATCAAAGAGGCCGCCCCCTACTGGGTCCCCCCACGAGGTCAGGGAACACATGACGACATCAACCACCAAGATGCGAAGGGAAGGGTTGTATATAACTGGGTCTACCAGCCATGGGACCGACAAGACATTTTGACCTTTAGAAAAACCCTACCCGACTTAAGAAAGAACCCGACTGCCTTCTACACCGAACTAGGTACAGCCTTAGGTTCAACAATAATGACCTTAGCAGATATCGACTTGTTCTTCGGGTTATGTCTGCCGGCTGATGTGTGGAAGCAAATCCGGAAAGTTGACCACGCTGAGCCGTTCGGATATACCTGGGTACAACTCGATACCATAGATAAACAGCGAGAACCGGGACAGAAACCCCCGAAAGCCATATTGGAGCTCCCAGACAAGATTGTACAGAAGTTGAAGACTCTAATCCCAGAAAGAAAGGTAGACTGGTCGATAGTGACGGCTTGTCGCCAGAAACCCCAGGAGGATGTGTCTGAATACCTCTCTCGATTCGAGACCGTGTTTTCCGATTATAGTGGCCAGGACATGACCACCGCAACCGGACATCACCTCTTTGTCCAGAATGATGTGAAGGGTCTGTCACAAGAAGTCTCCCAGAAGCTACAGACCAGCGAGAGTAGTTGGGCAGCCTCCAAACCCGCAGCAAGCCTCCAGATGGC
The DNA here is from genome assembly GCF_964204655.1 of Triturus cristatus. Taxonomy (NCBI): domain Eukaryota; kingdom Metazoa; phylum Chordata; class Amphibia; order Caudata; family Salamandridae; genus Triturus; species Triturus cristatus. The sequence continues at coordinate 253,674,629 of NC_140593.1, read as the reverse complement.
CCAATGCTACGAAAACCAAAAGAATGAGAACGATAGGGCGTCAGAGAGGAAGAAAAAGGAACTGAAGGAGAGGGTAATGATAGCACAGTTGCAAGGGGTGACCATAGGAAGGGAACCCCCAAAAGGGAATTACCAACCAACCGCCCCTAGAAAGCTACCCCCTAGAGACCATACACCTGCACCCTACAACGGACGGAGAGACTTAGATGGGAACCAATGTGCGTTCTGTAGAGGGTTCGGACACTGGAAATCCCAGTGCCCGGTCCTTCTGGAATTGAACAAAAATAGGGACCCCAGAGACACAGCATATGACCCCAGAAATAGAGGACAGGGACGAGGGTACACGAACGACGCCATCAACGACAGGCCAGGCAGACCAAACACCTTTGATCGCCCCCGACAAAACCAGTGTCAGCAGTCCGACTACGAAAGCACCCATGACTTCGCATAGGACCGCCAGGGGCAAGGGAGGGATCCAGTCGAACTCCGTGTTGACCAGCAAGGTCCTTACGTCACTGCTAAGGTCCTGGGCACAAAGTCTCCATTCCTGGTAGATACTGGGGCGACACGTAGTGCGTTATCTAAACGACTGATTCCTAGGGCACCCTTGTCTGGCTCACACGTAACCTCAATAGGCTTCGATGGAACGCCCTCCACTAACCCCTTATCAGCACCAATCTCCTTTGACTTAGAAGATAACGCCACTGACACGACCTTTCTGCTCTCCTCCAACACCCCCGATGCTATTATGGGACTCGATTTGCTAAAACATTTCCGAGCTACCATCAGATGTTCCCCAGATGGAGTTCGAGTCATCCTGCACGATAACCCAGATCTGTTCAGACCTTGTCACACACGACGTATGCTCTCTATAACTGATGCTGACCTGTCCCTACTCGACACGTTACCCTCACATCTATGGGCTAAAACCAACTCAGATGTAGGGCGCATGGTGATCGACCCAGTACACATAACCGTCCGACCGGACGCAGTGCTACCAAAGCTTCCACATTATCGAATATCGCCCGAAGGTGAGAAGGCATTGGTGGAAATCATCCAGTCCCTAGTCAATGCAGGAGTAGTAGAAGAAGTAGTCAGTAATGTTTGCAACAGCCCTATCCTACCCATTGTAAAGAAGCAAGGCGAGGGAGATGAGAAAGCATACCGCTTCATTGTTGACTTACGAGAAGTTAACAAAGTAGTCATACCTCAGTACCCCGTGGTCTCAGACATTACCACCATCCTCACCCTAATTCCGTCCACTGCCACCACCTTTACTGTTATTGACCTCAAGAACGCATTCTTCTCCATCCCCATCCACCCAGACAGCCGCTACCTGTTCGGCTTCACTTTGAAACCCGGTCGTACAGATTCTGTAGGGCACCCCAAGGCTACACTGAGAGTCCCAGCATTTATAGCCAAGCCCTCAAGAGACAACTAGATACAGTCCAATTACCCGATGGACTGGTGTTAATACAGTACGTCGATGACATCCTTTTGGCGGCCGACACCACCCCACTTGCTGTCACGGCCACCCTTCACCTCTTCCACTTCCTCGCGGAGAACGGTCACAAGGTCTCCAGGAAGAAGTTACAGTTCTGCCAACCCCAAGTGACATACCTAGGCCACCTCCTATCCAAGGATGGGAGGAAACTTACCCCTGACCAAATTCAGACCATCCTAGAAACCCCTGTTCCCAAAACTCAGAAGCAAGTGCGGTCTCTAGTAGGCCTCACCTCCTTTTGTCGACAATGGTTGCCAAACTTCAGTCTTATTGTAAAACCTCTGCTTTCCCTGTTGGCTAAAGATGTCCCCTTCCCCCTCCCCTGGACACCCGAATGCCAATCCTCCTTCAAAGAATTACGAGACGCCCTCTGCTCGGCCCCAGTCCTAGGAACCCCAGACTACACTAAACCTTTCTCCCTCTACACCCACGAAAGGGAGGGATGTGCGTTGTCTGTCCTAACCCAGTCCATAGGCCCTAAACAACGCCCTTGTGCCTACTTCTCTGCCACTCTTGACCCTGTAGCCAGAGCATTGCCCGCCTGCCTTCAAGCAGTAGCCGCCGCTGCTGTCTCTTTCCGGCAAAGTGAGGGGATCGTGCTCTCGAACCCCCTCACTGTATTGGTACCCCATGCGGTTGACACCCTCCTGAACCAGACCAAGACTCAACACCTGACTAGCGCACGACTGACTGGCTATGAACTGACTCTGCTTGCACCCCACATCACATTGAAACGATGCACCACACTGAATCCAGCCACTCTACTACCTCTCCCTGACACTGACCCCAATGCGCCCCCCATACATGACTGCGTGACTCTCACCGACGAACAGACCAAGAGCAGGGTTGACCTTCGAGATACTGCCTTCCCGGATCCTGACGGAGAACTATGGGTGGATGGCTCATGCATCAAGCTCCCCGATGGCACCACTTCCGCTGCCTATGCAGTCACCACAGCCCGAACAGTTGTTGAGACAGCCCGCATCACACAGCGATCCGCACAGGCGGCTGAACTGATTGCTCTCACACGAGCATGCATCCTGGCAGCAGGGACAACCGCAAACATTTACACAGACAGCCAATACGCCTTCGGGGTAGTTCACCACTTTGGGCTCCTTTGGAAGGAGAGGGGATTCCTGACTTCCCATGGCACACCCATCCTGCATGGAGATCTAGTCTCTGCCCTGACCGAAGCAGTCCTCCTCCCCACACGGCTGGCTGTGATCAAATGCCAGGCACACAAGAAAGTGACAGACATTATAGGACAGGGAAATGCACTAGCTGACATTACTGCCCGAACCACAGCCGAGAATAGGTCCACGACCCGTATGTACGTAACCAGGTCACAAACTGAGAAATGGAAGGATGCTAGGGAAACGATTAGGGACATCCAATTAGCCAGCTCACCACACGAATTAACTGAATGGGCCCGGGTGGGATTGAAGGACGATGACGGTTGCTGGCGAACTAAAGACTTGAACAAATGGTTGCTACCTGACTCATACTTGATCCCCATGCTGACCATGGCACACTCCCCCGCACACATAGGGTATGCTCCCATGATCGAACTCATCTCCAAAGTCTGGCACAACGACAAAATCTCAGACTCAGCCAAACGTCTGGTCCAACAATGCCTGGTCTGCCTCCAACACAAGCCTGGGAAAGGAACTGCTGTACCCCGGGGAGGGTTTGGGGTTCCCAATCACCCCTTTGAAGTCCTACAAATGGACTACGTCCAGTTAGAAAGGTGCCAAGGTTTGAAGTACGTACTTGTCGTTGTGTGTGCCTTCAGCAAGTGGGTGGAAGCCTACCCAACCCGCGACAACACCGCTATGACTACCGCAAAAGTACTACTGAAAGAATTCTTCCCCCGATACGGCCTTTGTCGAATTTTGTGGAGCGACAACGGCCCCCACTTTGTAGCCGAGGTTATCCAACTCATCTTAAAGGGGCTGGGTGTAAAACAGAAGTTCCATGCGGTCTTCCATCCCCAATCTGCAGGCTTGGTTGAGCGACATAATGCCACATTGAAGCTTAAGATAGCAAAAATAGTTGCCACCACAGGACTGAAATGGCCAGACGCTCTCCCGCTAGCATTGCTATCAATGCGTTCCACCCCCACCAAACACCACTTAACCCCCTACGAGGTCGTCTTCGGGCGGCCCATGAACCTTTGGACTGCACCGAAACCAACATCCATCCACGACGTCCCGGACGTCCTCATGTCTGACTATTTGTACAAGCTAACTAAAACGTTGTCTGTTATCCATCAGCAGGTGCTGCAAGCCATTCCCGACGTTTCCAGAGGCCCCGGGCACGACATCCAACCGGGTGACTTTGTCTTAGTGGGCAACTTCCAGCGCACCAAGAGTCTGGAGCCCCGGTGGACGGGCCTTCTGCAAGTCCTGATAACCACCCGAACAGCTCTTCGAGTGGAGGGGAAGCGCAATTGGCTGCATGCACACCACTGCAAGAAGGTATCATCGACCCTGACGACCACGGACAACATCACCGCCCAAGAGGAACTACTGGACAAAGACCGACCATCCCTGAGCCACTGCCCGGATACAGAGACACTCGAATTAACGAAATATCCCGATCCTACTGTCCCATCCAAAGAAGGGTATAACCTACGACGAAAGGAGGGAACTTCGGCTAAGCAGACCACAAACTAAGTTGAAATCTCAAGAGCGGTTGCCTAGCCACCTCAAAGGCCACCAGGAGAGAAACTAAGCAAAGTCTGTGGTTCTGCCCACTACCGAGTCCCTTGAAGGTGATGGAAGCATCCGACATGAAGATGATGGAAGCAACCGGACGTCCGAAGATCCACTACAAAAACCCAAAGACTGACAGAATGCACAGCTCAAAGACTATTGCACTTTTCATTACCCTTCTCTTTTGCCTTCTCCTCATGGTCACCTTCTGGATCATGGAGGAGAGCGCACCCGCTCATAAGACATTGCTGACCACCATTCAACCTATCACCATGAAAGAACACCATCTGATCTCACTCCCACCCCAACTCCGAGAAAGGCGTAAGGAGTTCTGGAATAACTCTTTTGTGCAATTGCTCCACCAACACAATCTTGCCGCCAATGCCACTAATTGCTGGATCTGTGGATTGCTACCACATGCCACCGGACACTCTATCCCTTTCATCCCTTCACCTTTTTCTGTCCATGGTTCCTGCCTCGCCTGGCTAATCCTCCTGCAAGAAAGCTACAAGGACAATGCCACTTCCGGCAGAACTGTGTCACACTTCTACCATGGGTTCTGGCTGTATAAAACTGGAAGAACTTCTGCCCCCTTCTGTCCTCTGAGATCAAACACTTCCTTTCACATGGACATCCCTGCCAAAGAACGAGTTGAAATGCAGGTGTTCAACAACCTAGCCAGACCCACCTTCTCTTACCTCCGGAAACGAACGGCCGCCACCCTAACAGTGGCCCTATCCGTCATCAACATCACTGGATTTGTGTGCCTCGAAGGCCTGGGGCGCAGCTGGTGGGCCACAGCTCCTGCCTCATCACCCGAACATTGGACTCAGTTGATCCACCCTCCTTTGTTGCCTCCCCGAATATGTACTTCGTCTGTGGTACTAAGGCCTACACCTGGCTTCCGAAAGGTTGGGGGGGCACCTGCTACATCGCCTTTGTCCTTCCTCCGACATATGTGGCTCCAGCAAACCATCACCGACAGAAACATGCCAAAGACATTGCACAAGCCGACTCCACCGGAGCACAGTTCATGGACGCAGTAAAAGGTCTTGTTCCACTCTGGGGTCCAATGGCAAACAGCCGTGCCATCCGCCACTTAACCCAGGCAGTCAAAACGGCGATGAACATTACGGCTGGCATCCTCGCCAACAACACCGCCGAGCTTCAGGCCGTCCGCCTGGTGGCTCTTCAGAACCGCCTCGTTCTAGATGTGGTTCTGGCTGATCGTGGAGGAGCATGCCGCATCATTGGGTCCAGCTGTTGTACCTACGTACCGGATAACTCACCTTCAGTCTACAAAGCAATTGAACACCTCCACAGACTTTACGCAGAGGTTCATCAGGAGCAAGAAGAATGGTCACTGGGAAGTTGGTTTTGGTACACTATTAGAAGTTGGGGATGGAGGCTGTTTTCATTTATCCTAATACCAATTGTGATACTATGTGGATGTTGCTTGGGGATTCAGTGTCTGCCACCTTTATGTTCGCTTTTTATGAACTGCATCTGCCCTAAGACTTTGAACTTTGAAGCGGAGCGAATGAAAGCTTTGTATGAGGTGGAAGTTCGTAGTATTATGGGGATAGACCCGAACTAAACAAGCTGGCGAGATATGTTAAAAGGGAGGACTGTGGAAATTTAGCTTGCGAACTGAACATTATCTGCGCCATCTTGTCTCTCCCCAGCGTGACACATAGGAAAGCGCACGGCAGCCATTTTAGGCACCCTGGTCTCTCCCTGCTCATTGCCGATCACCAGCGCGTCCCCCTGGCGCTGCAAGCATTCCCCCGCGCGCCGGCCACCCCCGCTCTCTCATACACGGGCCATAAACCCTCTCCTTCTGCGCGACCCTGCCATGGAACCACATCCCACGCCTGACCGACATCCCATACATGGTCATGCATCTCTTTGATAACCCCCTTCCTCTGCGCCCCATTGTCCGAACCGATCCCAGGCCATCACCTAGCCCTGCGGATGCAGTTTATTGCCCCTACTGTAAGGGAAACACCCCACATCAAAGGGATTACAGTAGATCAAGGCCCCCCACCCCCTGAGACCCGACCGGTTGCACACACCCCCGGGAATTGGCGGAATGTCCAGCTGTGTGATAGCCATCTCCTACTGTGGGTGGGGTGGGGACTTCCACTGTAAGATATGTGTGGGAACGAGCTTGAAGTGGGGATTCTGAGGATGTTCTTTCAGATATCAAAGCGATCTCAAGAATGTGCCATGTATGATAAACCTGCAATAAAGTCATAAACCTGTGTATAAGAGGCCAGGCCTCAGAGATGCAGTTAGAGCACCTCGTGACGATACTTCGCTGTCTGATCTGATGTGTTCCACTCCGACGGAATAAAACTTTGTTTCCTGCCTTCCAGTCTCCGGCGCCTGCCTCTTTATTGGTTTAGCATCGAATGGTATAAGAGGCGATTACCGCCGGGCAATATTTGAAAGGTTATCGACTACGACTGCCGCTACCATTTAACAGTTTCCATGAAACAACGTCAGTAGACTTGATTGTTAATCACTACGGTTACAGTGGCATTATTGCCATGAAAGCCGGGGGCCTATGTACAAAAAGCACAATTATTCCCCAAGTCAAAGGTGTCTTCCACTTCTTCACCGCTGGTTTCGCAAATTTCTGAAGCAAAATAAAAATGTAAGACGGTCCTAAACACGACCTAGACAGTGGCGTCGCAAGGGGGGGGGGGCAACCACCATCTCTCCTGCCTGCGGCGCGCGGGTGGCACATGCGGGATTAAATCACCAGCCCTCTCCTCTCTCCCCGACCCGCCCCACCCCCCGCTCTCAGGGCCACTGCAGGGCAGCATAGGCTAGAACCGCCATGGGCGGCAGAAGGCCTAGCTACGCCACTGGACCTATGTCAATATTGGAGGAACATACAACGAGGAGCATTTGATCAATGTTTCCTGTCAACTCCACAGGTCACTACGTATTGGGGTCCAAGGCTCTATAGCTTTTACACTACGAAGGAAGATTTTTTATCAATGACTCAGAAATGTTCAGATCCGGAGGAACATACTGGGTCCACTGAGCAAAAGCTAGTTTTAAAACAGGCAACATATAGTGCTTTGAAGTGTGAAACTAAACAGGAAGGTACGATCCCAGCTGATGGAACCAAGTTATTATTATTATTAAAGTTATTATTATTATTATTGTTATTGTTGTTTTTATTATTATTGTTATTACTATTAGTAGTAGTATCATTAACATTATTGCTGTCATTATTGCTATTATGTTGTTGTTATAATTATTGTCATCATTGTTGCTGTTATCATTACCTTCATTAACATTATATTTATTGTTATAATACATGGGATTCCATTATCCCTGTATAAATGCACTGCTCTAATTTCTTTATAATTGGCGTCTAGTGAGTCACCCAGTCAGCGATTATTAAAAAAAGAGACGTCAGAACTCAACTGTAATAAGTTACTGCAGTCGAGTTCTGAAGTCACAATGCCTGTTGCCAGAGCAAGCAGCTGAGGTGAAAGGCAGGTCAGGTCACAGGAGCAGCTGTTTAGAGCAACAAAAATATCTTAAAGCAACAAATATCAAACAGGTTTTTGATGTTTTTCATCTTGTACTAGAGGTTCTATTTGTATTCTTTGTATTTGCAAACATGCTCTCTCTTTCTGAAAGAGCTATGCATCAAGCTTTGAAGTGGTTTGTGGGCTAAAGTACCTCCTGCCATACATGATAAAGATATTGCAAGTCACCTCGGAATGCTATAACCTTATCTAGGAACTCAGCCTTCGGCTGAGTTTCTCTATACGATTATGGAACTCCTCGGTGACTTGCAATATCCTTATCATGTAAGGCAGGGGATACTTTATCCCTTATATTATTGTTGTTGTTATTATCATTAATATTATTATCATGAAAAATATTATTATTATAATCATTAACATTATTATTATTACTTGTTCCATGTAAAGAGTTTATGCAGCAAACTTTTTTTCTTGAATAAGGCTATCAGTTATGCAACAATTGGGTCTTTGTGCTAAAAATACAATGTTTTCTGCAGAGTCTGTATTTGTTAGACATGACAGCCTTAGGGTGGTCTTACCCCAGCTTTTTGCCTGCCTCCATCCATTTTTCCGACCTATTTTTTGCTGTCTTTAGGACTGGGCTCACTCTGCCACTGCTAAACAGTGCTAAAGTGGTTGCTCTCTAGCATAAACATGGTAATATTGGTTAATCCCCAATTAGCATATTTAATTTACTTATAAGTCCCAAGTAAAGTGCACTACATGTGCCCTGGGCTTGTAAATTAAATGCTACCAGTGGGCCTGCAGCACTGATTGTACCCCCCAAATAAGTAGCCCCTTAACCATTTCTCAGACCTGCCACTGCAGAACCTGTGTGTGTAATTTACTTCCACTTCGACTTGGCATTTAAAACTACTTGCCTAACCTGAAAACTATCCTTTTATTACAAATAAACCACCCCTAAGGTAGGCACTAGGTATCCGTAAGGGCAGGATGCTGTGTAAGTAAAAAATAGGACATATACTTTTATGTTTTGCATTGCCTGGTAGTGATAAACAGCTACATTTATTTTTTACTACTGTGAGGCCTACTTCTCTCCTAGGCTAACATTTGGGAATCTATTAAAACACTTTAAAGCTGTAATTCCTGATTAGAACGGACTACCCATATCATGTTTTATATCTATGGAATGGTAATGATAAATCCTCTTTACTGCAAGGAGTTTTTTATTAACTGTTCGATTAATTAAAATCATTATAGTAACACAAACATAGAATGAGAAGAAAAAAAAGAAAAATAAATGTTGTTTCTTTCTAAAATCCTACTTCTTTTCTTCGAGGATAAAACCACCCTCAATTGATGTTGTAATATTTTTCTTACAAAAATCATCCCACAATAAAAACAAGTATGTAAAAATCATTCAGCCCATCAAGAGGGTAATATAAAATGCTTCAAACAAGTAGGGACTTTATGAAATGCGGTTATCCCTGTCTTAATTTGTTAATGCATTCCACAACGCCCGGGGAGTAATTTAAAATGCTTCAAGCATTTAGGAGGGTTAGTAAGTGTGAATGTCCCTATCTAAATATGTTCAAAGAATTCTTGGGGTCTTACCTAAGTGCTGAGGTAACATATATAACCTCCCTATCATTAGTCTGTATCCCTCAGCTTATATTAGTATGCGATGACTGGTGACCACCAAATGGTGGTACTAATCCCACTTCCAGGTTCTAGGTGCATTAATAGGTATTATTAATGTGCTTTGTCATGCCTCTTAGTGTACATGTATAAATTAAAGTGCTATGTCCTAATTAGTGCATGCTTTGTCTTAGGCTGTCCCCAAATTTATTAGGCCCTTGACTGCACGTCAAGTGCCAGCCTAATTATGTGTGTGAACTTTGCCATTCTTGCTAATTTGTTTGTATCGGTTTTGGTGAAACAAAGATCGGAGGCCTCCATACAAGTTCTCAATCCCTTGCCCTTAAAAATTGGTTGAACTAACTGTTGTCAATATTCGCCCAGAGTAGGACAGCAGCACAACAAATGCAAACATCATTTTAACCTGTATGAACATAACCTGCATGAGTAATTTTCCCTCTTTCGCGCCCATGCTGGGTTAAAATCTGTTATTCTTATAAGCCGCATGAAAAGAACATTCCTGCGTGCCTGAACTGTCAATGCTTCACGTAGATAATGCTTCAGGTAGATAGGGCTGGGTTTTCCTTGGTAGCTTGGCACGAGCAGACAGGCTTATCCCCAAGGCAATGTGTAAAGTATTTGTACCAACACTCAGTAATATAGTGCAACACCCCAAATGGACGCTACACAAGTTGTTTATACAAATATAAATTACTTTATATAGATTAGGCAGATCAAAAACGGCATAAAAATCACATACACATTAGGTATCACCAGCATAAACACATTATGTCTGAATCACCATTAGGCCAGAACATTGCGCATAAATCACATTACGCATAAATATCCTAAAGCATAACTAAGGTATGCAATCACTGTAGGTAAGAACATATTATGCATTGGTCATCACATTAGGGCCTTGCGCCCTACCAACACTCTAAACTGACCCCCAGGCCAACTGGCATTTCACTAGGGCTCAAATGCCCTCTGTCCCAAACTGTCAGGGCTGGCTGCCAATGCAGCAACATCAAAAGTGCGCAATTGCGCAGGCCTAAACGTTGCAGCTGTCACTAAGTGCTGTACAGCTGTGAAGGTACTGTAGGCATGGGCACTCACTGTGCCCTCTGGGTGGGTCCCCACTGGGACACTCTAGAATAGATGTGCAAAACGTTGCAGCTGCCCGCGCTGGTGTGGCGCAGCTGTGAATTAGCCAAGAGGCCTTCACTGGGGCTCTATCCACAAATCTGCCAACGTTGCAGCTACCCACTGTCAGGTGGGGCAGCTGTGCCACTATCACAAGGAGGCCCGGCACCACTGGGTCCTCTTGACCCCCACGGGCTCGATTTAAAACAATTGTGGCCCCCGTTGGCGCGGCTCGCTACCCTGCGGGACTGCCCAGGCACCGGTAACGTGCCTCGGAATGCACCCCAATCCAACTCCAGGACTTGAAAAAAACAAATGGCCCACCTCGTAGGAGCGGCCCGCTCTCTGGCGGGACTGCTCTGGAACTCGGCACTCTCAATGTGCCTCGGTCTCACTCACCGGTCTCCTCCTGGACTCGGGGCAGGCACCAGGGATCCTCCTCACTTTGCGCTGATGGCGGGCCGTCATACGATCCCAGGACCTCTTCTGGCGCCCTCAGGGTTCACTTCCACTTCGGGAACCCTTCTCACTTCGCACGCGGGCTCTCACCGGCATGGGAGCCCCGCCTCCAGTCAGCTGCTTCCTTCGGACGGCTTCTGTTGCCGGTCTTGTGGCTGTGTGTTCCGCCCACAGTCAGGATGACGCTGCCTGGCTTCCGGGTCGCGCTGGAAGCAGCCCGGAGGCACCTCTCTCAGCGGCTCCTCAGTGCGGGGTGGGCATCCGCTCTCCAGAATAAAAGGCAATTGCGGGGTGGGCATCCGTTTTTAAAATAAAGGCAAGTGCGGGGTGGGCACCCGCGAGGAGATCACAGAATGTGGGGTAGGCTCCCGCCACACCGGAGCACTAAAAATGTGGGGTGGGCTCCCGCAAAGCAACCAATGCGGGGTAGGCTCCTGCCACATCAATAAGCATAAAAGCTGGGTGGGCTCCCGCTTCAATAAGGAGCGCAGGGGGGATCCCACTCATCGGGATTCCCACGCAGCCTCGCGCTGCAGATGGGCCAGCTCCTGTCTCCCGGCAAAAAGAAATGGAGCGCTCACAAGGCGCTAGGTGTTCTTGAAAGTCCAAGGCAAAGTCCTGGGGGCGCAGCTGGGCCCAGGGAGGCCAGCACACAGGGCCCTGCAGCAGGGAGGCAAGCCCCCATGGCGGTTCCTCCTGGGCCCCCAGCAGCAGCACGCCCCAGTAGCACAGGAACAGCACTCCCTTCATGGGGTCACAGCCCCTATATTTATATCACCTTTTCCCTTTGTCTGCACCAGCACAGGGCTTGGGGAACCAGCAAAAATTGTTTCAGGGGGGAATTGGAGCACTTTGTTTACAAGGCTCCTCTTCCCCTTTGTCAGGTGGGGGCTCATCATTGGACACACCACAGGGGGCGGAGCCAGCATTGAACAGGGCAGGCACAATCCTATTCAGGGTCAGGGGACTACTCCTCCCACTACTCCAAATGTAGATGTCCCATTCAGCCTAGCGCTGACTCACCCTGCCCCTCCTGGAACCACACACACCTCACCAGCCCCTGTCACTCAAAAGCCAGACATGCAATTCACATCAGGCAGGCAGACACATAGCACACAGAAATGGCAACTTCTAAAAGTGGCATTTCTAAAATAGTTATAATAAATCTGCGCACACCATTGCGTAGCATTTATTATCACTATTCCAAAGATACCAAACTTGAACATGCTGTGTCTCTTATATCAGGAATTACCACTGAAACTCTTATCAGGGAATCCCCAATGCATTCCTACGGGAGGGCAGCCTCACAGTAGTGAGAAACCAAAATGGCTGTTTGTCACTACCAGGACATGACACACTTAAGGTACATGTCCTATCTTTTACCTACAATGCACCCTGCCCAAAGGGCTAGCTAGGGAGTACCTTAGGGGTGACTGAAATGTAGTAAAAGGGGTGTCACGGACATAGCACACACTTTAGGTGTCACGCTACTGCGGCAGTAACACTGCGCGCACAGGCCCTGCAATGGCAGAGGCCGGAGATAGGTTTGCAAGGCTACTTTGGTAAGTGGCGCAATCAGTGCTGCAAGCCCACCAGTAGCATTTAATTTACCCTCCCTGGGTATATGCGATACCACTTTACAAGGGACTGACAGGTAAATTAAATAGGCCAAACAGGTGTAGACCAATCTTACCATATTTATCACAGAGAGCACACGCACTTTACACTGGACAGCAGTGCTAAAGTGCCCAGAGTCCTAAACCACCAACACCATGTAAAAAAAAAGGCTAGGAGAAAGACAAAAAGTTTAGGGATGGCCCAGCAAAAAGGGCCAAGTCCAACAGTGTCCAATGCCGCAGTGATGGGTTTGAGCTAAAACGTTCCCATATCCATTTCAGATTAGATAATCTGTGCCTCTTCACTGCTTTTTTCCATGCTGATATCGGGATTGAGGGTAAACGCAGGCCTCTGTCATCCACTTCAAAATCCCACTGTCTATCTCCTAGCTGTTTGCTGACTAATATGTAGTCTTTAAACATGGGGTTGTGGCACCATGAAGGATCGCATGTCGCTTTCAATGTGTGGGTTGGAAATAATTTGTCATTGTGGAGTAACATAAGGAAGAGTTTGGCCTTGCTCGTATGCTTGTGCATTTCGATTGTCCTCTCCAGGCCCCTCATATTAATGTATCCAGCAATGAGCACAAGGTGTCTATCATGTGTGGTCAGCAAGTCTTTCAGTGTCTCTGTGAATGATTTAATAAAATCTTTCTTCTGGCACTGCACTGGGTTTATGTAGCAATTTATTAGCAACATTCAGAGAGGTTGTTGGTTCAGTCTTTCTCCTTTTAGTTGTATGGCTTGTATCTCTGGTGAATTACCCAAAATTTCATTGGCAACGAACTTGCAGGCACGTTTTACAAAGATCGATAGTCCTCCTGACGGGCGCCAGAAGATGTTCCTTTTAGTGGCTGTTTTTAGAAGCTGATAATGGACTATCATGGGAGTTGTTGTCTGTGTCCAGGACTCCTGGAGGCATACTATGTCTCCAATGGCTAGATATTCTTGAACTGACTTTTTCTAAGTAATTTTCCTGATCCCAGCTATATTCCAGGAAATTAGTGTCAATTGATCTTGTTCTGTGGGTGCTCCCCTTGACCCCTCACTGTTGACCAGGTTTTGACTGTTATTAGGGATGTCACCTTAGTGGCCTGTGCTCCTTTACAGGCAACGTTGGATTTAACATTACTATTTTAGAAATGCCACTTTTAGAATGTGGGCATTTCTCTGCATTTAGCTTTGTGTGCCATGCAGCCTGCCTCCAAAACACATCTGGGGTGGGTGACAGCTAAACTGTGTGCATTCCCTCTAGACAGTCTCAAACACAGGATGGCTAGGTGTTCATGAGTAAAAATCTCTATACAATTGCATTCTGATAGTTCTTCCTGGGCAAGAAAGGAGAGAAGGGCTGACACTTAAACTTCAATAGGTAGTGGCCTGACCCCAAACAAAAGGCTGATTACCCCATAGTGATAGCCTGGAGCCAGGGCTGGGAAGAAAGGACCTGTGTGCACTTCAAAGACCTCTTTTTGAAGACTCCCTCACTTCTAAGCCATATTTGTATATAAGTACTGGGTCTCTAATCCAACCAAGATAGTACACTTCTATATCTGTGACCACTCTACCAGGAACAAGAGCTGTGGTACTAATAAAAGGCAGCCAGAACGCTGTTTTACTGAACTCTGCCTTGCTGTGCTCTTGCTGTGCTGAGCCGTCCTGCTGCCTGCTGTTTGACTGACTGGGAGATGGACTGGACTTGTATCACTTGAACCCATAGTGACTCCAAGGGATTGCTGGATTGCCTCCTGATCCCAAGTCTCAGGAATATCAAGGACTTGAACCACCTGCATCTGCACCTGGATTCTACAAGCTGTGAGCTTTCCCTGACAAGTGGTGCCATCCCAGTCCTGGACCCTTGGGTGTGAGGCCCTTAGGTGCTTGACAACCCGCACACACACATATGCATCAGATTCGGTACCTCTCCTCCACAGTGTGGGTCAAAACCAACGCACTCTCACTGTTATGTGTAGTGGACTCGGCGCATCATCATGTGAAAGACCTCTATGCCTCTCTTACACAGTGTGATCTACGCAGCCTCATAGCAAAGACATTGTCTGAACCAATGGTACTTTAGTTCAGCAGACCCAAGGAGGCCCCTGCTGCTGGTTCATGCTCCCTTGCAGTCAGCTGGAACTCTTGACTTTGTCCTGGCCCAGTGTGACCTGATAATTAACTTAAGTGGTTATTGTCTCTCAACGCTCTTCTGACTTTTTGATTCAGTACAACGTCATACTAGAATGTCTACTGAAAGGATTCTTACCATTTGTGGGCTTGTTTTATTTATAAAGTCATACTTTATTTTTCTAAGCTGCTGTGGAAGCCTTTTTTGTTGTTTACACTGTTTTACTGTTTAAGTGTTGCACAAATACTTTAAACATTGTCACTTAAGTTAAGCCTGACTGCTCTGTGCCAAGCAACCCGAGAGTGAGCACAAAATAATTTAGGTTGTGTAGTGACTTACCCTGACGAGGATTGTGGCTTCTGCTTGGACAGGGTGCTGTCACGACTTCCACTGGAAAAAGATGGAAGAAGGAACTCCTCAGGATCCGAACGATGCTCAAGTGGGTCCACCTCTAGATACCCTCAATTCGGATATTAAAACAGAATATTAAAGTGATCAAGCGAGAGAAGGGATAGGACGGGAACAGCTGGGAAGAAAGAAGAAAACCTCATACCAGACTAAGGTAGTCCTTCACTTCTCCCATACAGTCAGAGTCTTTTATCGCCAAAGCTATGTTCTCTAGCCCAAAAATATGTATTAGAAAACCAAACAATATGCAGAAACCTTCTAGTCCAAAAATAAGAAATTGCCAGAAGAAGGTGTAAAAAATAAAGTTTGGATATAGGAAGGTTGTGACACCAACTCTGCGAACACAATTTAATAATATCTTCTTCTTTTCAAATGCAAAGGGACAAGCAATCCAAGAAGGTGCTATGAATGTCAACACTGGCAAAAATACATTGGAAACAACAGAAAATGAATCTCCTAAATCCAAGTTATTATGTCATAACTCAGATAGTTCCATACAAGTCACAATAAGTGTTTGTTGTCTTTTCAAACCTCTGAATGGGAATACTGAATGTAAGCAGTTACCTCACTGCCAACCGCAAAGATATTCCAGCCAGAGGCTCAGTGTGTGGACGTCGGGAGAATGACGCCACCGCTCAGGAACTGCCAGCTCACCTCCGAATAGCCGCAAAGTGCAGACTCTCTCCTTGCCTCCTCTGGGACTCCAACACCAACAGCTTGCCTCCGAATGGCCAAAAAGAGCAAACTCTTCTTTCCACCACTGGGACTCCAGAGCTGCAGACACAGGGAGACACTGGGAAAATGAGCACTTCCCTCAGCTCGCCGTCAATTGTTAACCAGGCAAGGAGACATCCCACGGGTAGGAACCCTTAACTGAAGCATCAAAGAAACAAAGTAACATCCGGAAATACGCACGCCCACCGACGTGCGCAGTCCGGTTTTAAAGCCTCAGGATAGGCTGCAATGAAACTACAAACCCTCCCATTGCTTCATGGGATTTGTAGTATAAACAGGAGTCAACCGAAAATTAAAGAATACTTAGGCCAGCGAAATCGCCGCGTTGAACATCCTCGCTCAGATAATGCAGGCACTTGCTACTGTTTCCTGACAGGTGCACCCTCTGCCAACCAGAAACCCTATTTGTAACATTGGTGGCAATAGTGGGATACATCCCTGAATCTGAGCTCCTTGTGAGAGCAGGAAGCAGAAGCAGTGTCTCCTCCCATGACCTATCCCCTGAGAAACTGACTGAGAGGAGGGAGGAAAGGGAATTCAAGCTACAGATGACAAAATTAAAGATTGAACCTGAAGAGAAGATAGCTGAGGCTGACAGAGCTTTGGCAGAAAAGAAACTACTTGTGGCTCACGATCAAGGCCAGGCAGGCAGATTCTAGCAGTTATGATGGCAGCATACATGCAGTACTTGAAGAAGAAAAGAAGGTTCATATACCCAAGAATTGGTGCCAAATTCTGAGGTGGTAAATGACATCGATAAGTGGTTTTCTGCTTATGAGGTAGCACTAAAGGTTCACACGGTTCCTAGGGAGCACTAGGGGGGTTCTGTGGAAACACATGCCTACACTCAGGAGGGACACAGGTTTTACGTTAGATGTTGGGGACCAGACCAAGTACCCACCCATAAAGGCTATCTTACTTGCTAATTTAGAACTGACCCCTGATAAGTATCACCAAAGTTTCAGGGACAGTCAGAAGCTCCCCAACCCCACCTGGAGAGATTTTGATGATTTCTCTAGTAAGGCACTGAATGGTTGAGTGAGGGGCAACAGTATATGATTATGTTGGGTTTTACAGTTTGATCATGAGAAAACACATGCATAGTATTTGCTTTACAGAGTTGTGCCAGCATCTAGTTGACGGTAAGTTGACTGACCCCAGGAAGCTTGCTGAGGAGGTGGACCTCTGGGCTAGCACCAGATTGTCAAAATACATATCTGAGGAGGACACATACAAAGGTGGTCAGGTTTCCCAACAGAAGAAAGAGGGGGGGGAGAAAAACTTAAACACAAGGAGTTCTCAAAAGGCCCCCAAAATATTTCCCAAGGGTGTAGTGGTAACCAGTCCCAATCTGATCTGAAGAAGAAAGGGTTCTTTGATCATAAGACAGGGAGGACTGTACCCCAATGCACAGACTGCTATAAATATGGGCACTTTAAGGGCAACTCCAAATGTGCTAAGAGGGCACAGCCGCCCACCAATTGCAGAAACCTGTGTTGGCTAGTGGAGCACTCGGGAAGAGGTAGTCCCAGATAGTTTTAGGAAACAGACAGAGGTAACCCTAGTGTCCCTGGGGGATAAAGAAATTGTGACAAAAGCCAACATGTCTGCAAATACCGTTAATGGGCAACAGGTGGAGGCTCAGTGGAAAATAGGAGCCAGCAAGACAACTTTCAAGTGTCAGCTGATGTCAGCAAAGCAGGTCCTACTGAACATATTCCACCAAGTCATAGTCACTGACAATTGTTACAGCTATCTACTGGTGGCTCTGGTTCACTTTGAGTGAGGGGGGTCTTAGGTTTTCTGAAAGTTGCTGCATGCCCTGCCATGCCTGTAGATTGTCGGTTAGGCAATGACCTGGAGCACACTACCTGAAGGGAGGTAGAGCTCAGGTCTCTCTTGGAGATGATGGGATTGCCTGAGTAGGTCGGCATGACCACACGAAACATGGCTGCCTGAAAAGGGAGTCAAGGGAGTCTGGAGCCTGGAAGAATGGCACAGACAGCTGCCAAGGAAAGGGGCAAGGGACATAGGAAACCAGTCTCTGAAGTTCTGTTATAGAGATTGACAAGGGTCCCTGAGGAGGAGGCCCCCGAGCCAACCGGGAATGACATTGGCACCCTACGTGACCTACCTGAGCTTGCCAACTGGCAAGTTGAGGGTGGGCCCACCAAGGAGGAGTTCTGCCAAGTTCAGGAGTGTCCCACTCTTGAGGGTTTGAAGCAACAGGCCTCAACCCATGCAGCAGGTAAAGCCTTTGGGGATCACCTAATCTACTGGGAGGACAATCATCTTTACAGTGAGCCTAAGGTTCCTGGTGCCGGGTCAACCAGTGTGCTGGTGGTCTCCCAATGAAACTAGGCCTTCCTAGTGGGCCTGACTCACGACATTCCCCTATCAGGCCATTTGGGGCAAGACAAGACCAATGCTAGGCTTGTCTCCCACTTTTATTGGCCCTGAATGAGGACAGCCTAAGATGCATTCTGCAAGTTATGTCTCGCCTGCCAGGCCAGTGGGAATTCATGGAAAAAGCACAAAGCTCCTTTGATCCCAATTCCTGTCATTAGCACCCGCTTTGAAAGGGTGGGCATCAATGTCATTGAACCTTTGGACCCTAAGACAGCCTTAGTCAACAGGTTTGCCCTGGTCTTGGTGGACCATGTCGCATGCTAGCCAGAGGCAATCCCTCTGAAGTCAGTGGTGGCGAGAGCTCTGATGGTGAACTTTACCAGTTAGGATCCCCAAGGAGGTAGTGTCAGACAGAGGCACTAACTTCATGTCAGCATACATGAAGTCCATGTGGGATGAGTGTAATATAACATAGAATTTGACCACACCCTATCACCCCCAAAGCAACAGTGTAGTTGAAAGATACAAGACTTTGAAGGGCATGATTAGGGGCCTGCCTGGGCCCATGAGGCATAAGTGGTACATCCTATTGCCATGCCTTCTCTTTGCCTACAGTGGGGTACCACAAAAAAGAGTAGGGTTCAGTCCCTTTGAACTCTTCTTTTGACACATGTGTGGGTACCTTTTAGCCTTGTCAGGGAGGGGTGGGAGAAAGCCCTCAAGAACTCCCCTCTCGGATGTGGTTAGCTACATGCTGGCCCTCCGCAACCACATGCACTGCTTCTGGTAGAAAGCTAAAAGCAACCTAGAGGCCAGCCAAGAGGTGATGAAACTCTGGCCCCTTCAGAGGAGGTCAGTGAGCGGCATGATAAAGGGGTGTCTGTCCCTTGAAAACTGTGTGACTACAGGGAGACATTCACACTCACACCCCATTTTCACACAAATTCTTAATGAGACTTGGATCACCTCAAGTGTGGTTACACAGGAGTGACCAGTAAGGTCATGGCATGTTGGATAAATGTATGCCCACCTACTTAATAAGGACTAACTATAAAGGGTGGAAAAGAATGTGGGATCTTTAGCCCCGAGGAAGGCCGAACAACCCAGTTGGGTGATGGAGAGTGGCCTAAACATGTCAAGATAGCAGATAGTGAGGGTGAGGATGAAGGGGCACTAATACTCCCACTTCATCACAGATATTGATTTTTAATCCTAACCAGGGAGCCCAATATTAAAAAGGAATAGGGAAGTCCCAGAGGTAGCTTAATTCAGCAGAATAGATCCCTCTATTTCTGTGTGTATTGTTTCCCCCATTTCCATTTGCTTCATCCCTGGTGTTGGTCTGCACAGGGATGTTGTAGCACGGCCAATTGAAAAGCATGCCACTATGAGTGGGGGAGGGCTATTTTAAGGAACCTTGTGTTTTTTCCTCCTCCACCCTGACCCCAGAACAGCAAGGTGACGGTTACCAGTTGCTGGGGCAGTTTGCCTCCCTGTTCTCACTCACCCCTGGACTTACACATTGGTAATTCCATAAAACAGTCTTAAGCTGCATTTCCTGATCAGAAAGGAGTAGCTGCATCATGTTTTATATCTTTGGAATGGTAATGATAAATCCTCTTTACTGGTAAAGTTGAATTTAACATTACTACTTTAGAAATGCCACTTTAAGAAAGTGGGGATTTCTCTGGTCTTAGCTCTGTGTGCCTTGCAGCCTGCCTTCATTACAAGTCTGGGGTGGGTGACAGCTATACCTTGTGCATTTCCTCTAGACAGTCACAAACACAGGAAGCTGCGAGGCTTCTGAGTACCCATCTACATACATCTACTTTCTGATGGTTCTTCCTGGGCAGGAATGGCAGACACCTACACTTCAATAGGTAGTGGGCTGACCCCACACAAAAGGCT
Source organism: Triturus cristatus (assembly GCF_964204655.1). Classification (NCBI taxonomy): domain Eukaryota; kingdom Metazoa; phylum Chordata; class Amphibia; order Caudata; family Salamandridae; genus Triturus; species Triturus cristatus. Next base: position 253,654,518 of record NC_140593.1, on the reverse strand, counting down.
CATTATCCCCTACTGAGTCAGGATCTAGGCTGTGAGTAAAGGACCTGTCTACACTTTAAAGACCTTTCTTTGATGACTACCCCACTTCAAAGGCACATTTGGGTTTAAGTACTGCGTCTCTAACCCTACCAAGACAGCACACTTCTGGACTTGTTCCCACTCTAGCAGGAAGAATAGCTGTGTTCTTGCTAAAAGGACTGCCATGCTGCTAGACCACTGCTTTGCTGAACTCTGCCTTGCTGTGCTCTTGCTTTGCTGAGCCGTCCTGCTGCCTGCTGTTCGACCAACTGTGTGAGACGGACTGGACCCACATAACTTTAACCCAGAGTGACTTCAAGGGCTCGCTGGCCTGACTCCTGTTCCCAAGTCTCAGGGATATCAAAGACTTGAACCACCTGCATCTGCACCTGGACTCTACAAATTGTGAGTCTGTCCTGTCAAATGGTGCTATCCTAGTCCTGGACCCTTGGGAGTGAGGCCCTAGGGTGCTCGACAACCCGCACTCACACATCTGCATCAGATTTGGTGCCTTTCTGGTGCAGTGTGGGTCAGAATCGATGCACTTTCGCTGTTATGTGTAATGGACTCGGTGCATCACTGCAGTTATGTGGAAGACCTCTACGCATCTCTTCCATAGTGTGATCTACACACCCTCGAAGCAACAACATCGTCCAGATCAATGGTACTTTCGTTCAGTGGACCCAAGGAGGTCCCTGCTGCCGGCCTGTGCTCCCTCACAGTTGACCCGAGCTCTTGACTTAGTCCTGGCCTAGTGCGACCCAATAACTCATTTATGCCCTTATTGTCTCTAAGTGCTCTTCTGACTTTTTGATTCCGTACAACTTTGTACTTCAATGTCTACTGAAAGAATTCTTATCCTTTTAGGTCGTGTTTTATTTATAAAGTCATACTTTATTTTTCTAAACTGTTGTGGAGTCTTATTGGCACATGCATCAACCAAAAATCAACTCTCAAAAATACCGATTCGCAAAAATCACGCGTTAGCGAGTGGCAAAAACTGAATCCCAATGCATCAAAAGAAATTGGGAAAAAATAAAGAATCGCAAAATAATTCCCCGCTAAACTAAAGAATCGCTAAATAATTCCCCGCAAAAATAAAGAATCGCAAAAAGAAGCCACGTCAAAATAAAGAGTCACAAAACAATAAATCGCAAATACCGAAATCCCTAATAGCGCCCGGCATGTGCCAATCGCAAATGACGAATCGCTAATGAATGCATCGAAAATCGCATATACTGAAAAACCCAAAAATCACAATTTTGCATGAGCAGATTAAGGGGAATCAGAACCAGGAGGTAAAGTTGCATAAAAAAAAAAAATACCTAAAAAAATCCTAAAAGTGCCACAGATGCTAACAATCAGTAAGCCATACAAATAGGGCCAGGAGACCCTGTTACCTTGCACAAAATGGCAGCCCTCTACGTGCTTGCAAGGAGGATGCGAATCAATGCAGCAGGACAGCGCAGGAGAAGGGTCTAGGAGAGAGTCTTCAGAGTGCGCATCACATTGCTTGGCCAAAATGAGGATGAGGTTTACGACAAGTATCGTCTCAATCGTGCCATGATCATGCGCCTAATTGCAGAACTTGAACCACTACTGCAGCACCAGACACGTCGGACCAATGCTATTCCTGCACAAGTCCAGGTCCTATGCAGCCTAAACCTACTGGCCTCTGGAAGTTTTCAGGGGGTCATCGCCGTTGCGGGAGGCGTATCACAAAGCGCACTATCCCGCTTCTTCCACAAATTCATTGATGCCATGCTGACAATGATACATGACCACATCAGCTTCCCCACAACCCCACAGCAGTTGGACCACACCAAACAGGCATTCTACCAGGTGGCCCAATTCCCCCATGTCATAGGATGCATTGACTGCACGCATGTCCCCATCTGTCCACCCTCAGCCAATGAGTACATTTTCCGTAACCGCAAGTCCTACCACTCCATCAACGTGCAGGTCGTGTGCGATGCTAAGCACATCATCACGGACCTAGTGGCACAATTTCCAGGGAGCACACACGACTCCTACATATTCCGACACAGTGGCATCCACAGGCGCCTACTCAATGGAGAATTTGGAGAGGGACTCCTGCTTGGTACGTACACATACCTCTTCATAAAATGAGCATCACACATGTATATTCATCAATGTCGCTATGCCTTTGCTTTCATCCTGTAGGTGACAGTGCATACGACCTGCGTGAATACATCCTCACCCACTACATCAATCCAGCAGCACCACAGGAGCAACGCTACAACGCAAGCCACATAAGCACCAGAAATGTGATAGAGAGGACATTTGGGATTCTGAAGAGTCGCTTCCGAATCTTACATAAGACTGGTGGTGCCTTGCAATACAAACCAGACACCTGCTGCAGGATTGTAGCAGTATGTGCCATGCTGCACAACATCGTAACCAGAAGGGGGATACCCATAGAGGTGGATAGGAATGACGACTACCGGGATGACCAACCACCCGCACAACACCAACAGGCACACGTTCCTAACACAGCTGAGGGCCAAAGGAGGCGGACTACATCACGCAACATCATTTCTGACCCAGGTAAGAATGAGCCATGACGATATCATTAGTGGTGCTACTGTTTAATGCACAGGAGCACTGATGTATGTGTGGTCACACATAAATGTGAATTACAGTTCCCCCACACAATGAGGACCAAAACATGCCCGTTGTAGTCATGGGTGTGCAATAGTACAATTGGACAGGGCCATGGTTACCCCACCATGGTCAGGGATGCCGTACTGTATGACTAGTGGCGCTTGCCACGAACGCCCAGCCTCCTTTCACCTGTCTCCTCCACCTCACCACGGCCTGTCCCTGTGGCTGTGGAGCAGCGCAAACTTCGCCTTCTGGTGCTGGTCTCCACCACGGATACGCTGCTGACACTTGAGGCAGCCTCACTGCCGTCCTCCCCTCCCAAGGTGCTGCCACTGAAAGTTCCGCTCTGCAAGTGTTCCACTGCAGTGGTCACCTGGCCTAAGGCCTTTGCCACGTCACCACAATAATGGCCAACGTCCACCTGCAGTGACACGGAGCGTCGGGACAATACAGCAGTGCTGTTGCACAGCCTAGTGATGGCCTTGGTTGATGCAGTGGAACGGAGCAAGTTCTGTCTGTGCCTCCGTCGCTCACTGTGATGCCCTGCTCTGATGGCACGGGTGAGTTCCTGGAGGTCCTCACTCAGTTTTCCATTCCCCTCTGCCACAACTGTGGTCATGTCCCGCACTGTGTCTGTCAGGGTACACATTTGCTTTGTAAGGAACGACATGTGTAGGCTAATGGTCCCCATGTGTCTCCCCTGCAGGCGCTGGACACGCAGCATCTGTGCCTCGATGCCACCACATGGGGAGCTTGCCTGGTCGGCTACATCAGAAGTACTGCGCAGGGACCTGCGCCGCTGCGTGAGTCGGCCACGTGCTGGTGGTGGTGCTGGTGGCGGTGCTGGTGGTGTGACAACTGTCGGACTTGGCCCAGTTGGTGTTGCAGGACTCGGGCATGCATCCATCACCTGCATGGGGGGACTTGTGCCCTGCGTCTGGTTGCAGTTGGCGCAGCAGGTGGTGGTGGTGGTGGTATAGTTGCTGGTGGAGGTGGGGATTGACCCTCCTGCGGAGTGTCACCATCAGAATCAGCTGGTGTCTCCGAGATGATGAGGCGGCCGCTGTCATCTGAATCACCAGGAGATGCATATGTGTGTGAAACAGTGCATGGTTAGTTGGATTATGACTACATCTGTTTGTAAATTTTCATAAATGTTGTTCTATTATTTACATTATTTGGGTCTATGTTTTGCTTCTACTGCTGATCGGAAATATTTTTGCATTTATGACTATACTTGCACACCTGGCTGACATGACTACGACTCCCATGATGCACTACTGATATGAGGGAATATGTGTGGTGCACCTCTGCCTGCACACTGTGATCGAGCTGGGGGGATGGGAATGGGTATACGATATGCAGAGTATGGGCACAGGCATGCATCTTACCTTGTTCAGTTGTGGCTGCGCCGGAGGTGTCCATCTGAGTGACTCCCACAACCGCCTCGGCTCGATGGTCCCCTCGACTAGCTCCTCAAGGGCTGTGTTTGCAGGCACTGTGGATGGCCCCACTCCTGTGCCAGCTGCCTCCCTGACCCTTTCTGCGATCCTCTCCTTGGCCCTCTTCCTGAGGTCGTACCACCTCTTCTTTAGTTCATCGATGCTGCGGGGCGTCACTCCCACCGCATTGACCCTCTCCCTGATGCGCAGCCATATGCATCTTTTCTCCGCCTCTGGCACCTTGGGAGACAGCTTTCCGAAGAGCCTATCATGCTTGCTGCTCACCCCCTCGATCAGGTGCTCCAGTTCCCGGTCAGAGAACTTTCTCTTCCTCTTCCTGGCTGTTTCAGCGGTGCCTGGTGCATCCTTGTCCATCCTGGTGAGGGTAGGGTGGAAGTGTTGTCAGTGAGGATTCTGTAGCCTCAGCCTGTGTCCTGTTCCTCCTCCTGTGAGCTCCTCAGGCGAGTGAATGAGGGTGGGGCAGCTGTACTTCCTGGTGGTGATGTCATAAGCCCGTTCCCAGAGCGACCCGTTTTTTGCGAAATCGCTATTACCGATTTCGCTATTACCGATTTCGCTAATACCGAAATCGCTATTACCGATTTTGGTAATACCAAAATCGCTGTTTGCTATTCGGTGTTTGCTCTACTCGCTATTGTGGATTCGTTAAATAATAGCGAATTTTAAGAAATCGCTTTTTTTTACCGAATCTGTTGATGTATTCAGAAATGCAATTCCTTATTAACGATTCCTTATTTCTCGCTAATAAGGAATCGCTTTTCCACATTTTGATGCATGTGCACCTTAGTGTGTTGTTTTCACTGTTATACTGCTTGAGTGTTGCACAGATACTTTACACATTGCTACTTAAGTGAAGCCTGACTGCTTTTTGCCAGGCTACCCGAAGGTGAGCACAGAAAGGTTTTGGTTGCATAGTGGCTTACCCAGTCTAGGATTGTGGCTCCTGCTCGGACAGGGTGCATACTCTGCCATCCAGAAACCTCAGTTCTAACACCATTTATAAAGCCTACGTTGGTCATTCACCAAAGGTCAGTGTTAAACATAGACAATGTTAAGCACCCAACATGTGAACTTTAGCATTCCCTAAAATGATAACAAACAAATATTTTCAAAATGCACATTGGTCCTTTAGCGCAAGACAATCAAGAAATACCACAAGGGGTTGGGGATTGGTTGGGAGTTTGGGCAGGTAATTAATGTGGGTCCTTTGGGAACTGACTCTAGTGTAACCACAACTTGGTTACACCTTATTCACCGACTGGGTTTCATAATGACCAACAATTGGTGATAATTAACCCATGCTTTTTCCTGGATAGATAAAGATGCTGTTTTTGTACTTACATGAATTATCTGAAAGACCACAAATAGCAATTAGGAGACTGTAAGGTAAGGACCGGTGAGTTTAACTCCAAACTACTGGCCACCTAAATCTTTCAACAATGCAACCAAGGATCTGCACATCAGGCAGGAAATTCCGTCTGATTAGCGTGGGCAGACACAGTCTAGTGTTGTACCAGCCTCTCCCAAGAGGGCTGGTTCATGCACCCAGCTCACACCCATCCAACACAGGCATCACCGGTCAGGTGACACTACTAATAAAAAGAGCCCGAGTACACTTGCTCGTGGGCAGTTGTAAGTACCTTACTCGTGTGTCCGTATCACATTTGTTTACAAAGTATGTGGGTTTGGAGCAACTACTTTACATTGGCGATGAGTGGGCCTGTCCCATGCCGAGCCGCCTTGCAGGTCTTTATGTTTGAGAGGCACAGCAAGGTCTGCATTGTCACTGCAGCCTGCCTGTGGTAGTGGGCATGTTGCCCTAGAAGAACCATCTCCTCGCTGTAAAAATAAAAAAAATAAGGAGAGAGATGAGACTGTCTCCACCACCTCGCTGCAACAACAGCTCTCCCCTGCTGAGGCACAGTGCGAGGGGGACAGTGCAGAGAAGTGTAAGCAGCACTATGACCTGGCCACTGAAGGTGAGAGAGGGCCACCAATAAAGCTGCGGCCAGAAAATACAGTGCGCTGTCCATGCATGAGGCACCTGGACACGGCGAGCCTACAGTCACTGTTGCAGGGGAGGAATGCCCCATGCCTATCACTTTAGATGATCAAAGGGCCAGCGGCTGATCATCATGGTGGCAAGCAGTAAGTGACCCCTGTACTGTCCTCCCAGTCCACAAAGCACCAGCAGGCTGCCCTACCACCTGTGTCAGCCAAGTGAGAGAAGGGAAGGGCACTTTACCAATGAGGTACAAATGTGCACCGTGTTCTGCTGCAGGTCCCGAATGCCAGTGGTCCTGACAGAGCAGCCACAGAATAAGCCACCTGCATGATGATGCCCCCTGCAGTCATGAGTATACAGCCCACATAACAAGGCACAACCCCCAGCAGTGGGAAGGCTGCTGTGGCCTATATCTGTATAGGCACCATTTACTGAAGTGTTGTGCAGCAGCAGCCCCCACTGGGGTTAACTGTACAAAGAGCATCCTGCATCTCGATCCCCATCTACTGCAAGCTACGACCCTGTGGACTTCCCAGAAGCCACTCGACAGCCCCCTACTGTCACCCTTGTGAAGAAAAGGGTGATCCCTGTGCCCCCTCCCATGTCACACAGCAGGCATAACCAGTGCCTCCAACAGCTCTCCTGCACATGTTCATGCTGCCGTGCCGCACTGAAGAGCCATAGGGGGTGTCTCCCTCCATCTGCGGTGGAGAGCTAACACACATACCTCCATCGCAGTTCATGAGATCTGCTGGCAGTCGTTTGCAGCACCCTGCCGGCAAGGGAAAAGACGGGCGGCCCTACTACCGCTGAGTAGAGCCCCACACCAGCATCTCCAGCCCCACATAACCCACAACACCAGAGAGGCTGCTGAGGCTACAGTGCCACTAGTGGTTGCTCTTCATTCCGCACTGGGTGACTGATGGCAGAGCAGTGACTCACGAGGCAAGCCCCGAAGCAGCCAGCATTTGCACAAGAAAAATCTGCCCTGACGCCCAGCACTATTTAGGCACCCGCAGTGCCTCCACCACCTCGACCGCACTCATGTTTCTGCAGAGGGTGACTGCGCCCCCGCAGAGATGAGAGCAAGCTGTGAAGTTGGAGTAAAGTAGACTGCTCCTGTACTGCCTTGTGGCTTGAACTCCACCAGAGGGCACCAGAGTACAAGACTCACTTGGCATGGTCTCACAACTAAAAGCACAGCCTGCAGGAGCTGCAGCCCAACAATTGGGCACTTAAGAGACCTGTGCTACCTGGGGCACAGAAGGAAAAACTGGCATCTGTCATTGAGTCATAGGCCTATGCTGACCTCTCAGCCCCAAGTGCACCTATAAATGCCAAGGAAAGAAACACAGAAAAATGTATGGCCAACTACACTGCAACAGAAAAGACTGCCTGTCATTCCCTTTGGGGAGGACCAGATACTGTTAGAATCCCTCTTCAGACAAGACTGATAACCCCCACAAGGAGCCCCAGGAAGACCAACGCTGGTCCAGCCCGAAAAAAGCCCAGCCACAGCAGCGAGGCCCCAAATGAGCCAAGCTTCAGACAGCAAGCACTGACAACATGAGAGAGGCCTCACTGAAACACACACACACACAATTTAAAAGATGTGGAACGAATTGCGGTTGGTGCAGCATTTCAGGATGAAAGGCTGCAGTTCCCAGTGAATGAGACCAGCAGCAACCGAGAGCCCCCTACAGGCCTACAGCTGCCTCAAGTATTCCTCAGAACATTTAATTCACAGCCAACAGATTGCTGCATGCATATGGGCCAGTGACAGAATACAAATAGGGAGAAGACCTAAATTACCCAATAAGGGGAGAAATTAACGTTACGCACACCTCTGTGGATGTCTGCCGCCACTGCAGGTGAGAAGCATCATGGGCTGCACGTGCCCGACAGTGGTTGTTTAATGCCACCATAAGAAAAGCAGGAACACAACAAGCAAGCTGACAGCACTATCTCAAAGTGCAAAGAGACAATGCACCGCTGCATGAAAGGCGCAGCACCAGCTGACTGCCCCAGCACTGGCTGGCCACAGTTGGGCAATCAATGAGAATGTCACATTAAGTGACCAACCCAGCCATGTGCACATGTCCCTAGGCTGGATAGAGCATCACGACGGCGCAGCCTCGAGGTACAAACAATGTGCCCTATAACGAAGAAGAGGCGGAAGGGAGGTTAACCGTCATCAATGAAGCAAAGCATCAAGAAGATCTCACAGTACGAGATTCCCAATGAGGGACACCTTGTGGCCCGAATGCAGTAAGGAGATCGTGTTCACTCCAACTGCACAAGCACTGTCCCACAGTGGGCCAGAGACTATTCAGGGAGTGAACCCAACACTGCCTTAAGACTGTGTTGCACATAGGCCTATTACAGGCATGAGCACAGTCTAATGTCCCCTAGTGGCAAGCTGCGATCACTGCAAAAGAAAGGAGACCCTCACCTTCCACAGCGATCCTAAGTTGCACCTGGAATGCTGAGTCAAAGAAAAGAAATGTATGGAAGAAGCTGCTGACCAGATCAATCAAAAAACACCTATCTCCACTGCCATCCACGAAATGGCTGACACACCTGAGAAGACTCCCACTCCTATAGACAGGACCGGACCTGCAAGTGGTCCATGATGGGAGAAGAAGCACAGTCCAACGGACAAGACGGAGCTGGCAGGAGGTCCCTGTGAGAAGAGCGGGTAATATGTGGCCTGTCACCACTTTACAGCATGTGCAGAGAAGATATGCAACACATGGCCTATTGCCACATCTCACAGCAAGTAAGTTAAAAAAAAAAGAATTTTTTATTTTTATTGAGAACAATTATGACACAGTGCACAAAAAAAACAATAATACACAAACCTTTCAATTCAATAATCAAAAAATACAATATTGACATGAAAAACAAAAAAGACACATTCATAAAAATGATCTCACAGCAAGTATGAAGAGGAGAGCGTGGCACATTGCTACATTATGAAGAAGAAAAGGAGTGGAGAGAAATGAGTGTGACAATCCTGTCACACAGAACAACGGACGACCATAGGTTCGCAGGAGAAATCAAAAAGGGGATAAGAAGGAGGACTCGTACCACTACCTGAGTGCACTTGCTAACACACGCCAGCAACCGGGGTACGTTGACGTCATGAGCGATAGAACAGCAGAAGTACTGAAGAAAAGCCGCCTACATGCGCTAACTATGTATCTGCCCGATGCTTCACAGTGTGACTGTCCAGCCACCTTTTGGCATCCCTGCTTACAAACACACATGCCAAACAAAGAGAAGAGCTGCACCAAGTATACAATGAACTTTGTGGCTGCAAAGTCCCACCAGTCACTATTCCTCCATACAAGTCATCACCACCAGTCGTATAAGTCATCTAATGGCAACCAATCCATCATTTGCCATGTGCATCACCACCCTTGCCATACAAACGGACAAGAAGCACCAGTGATGATCTCAAGAACTAGTGACCACCTGCTCACCTAGTTTGCATCCTGGTCCCGGTAGCCAGAGCATTTTCTGACCAGGACACATCCACCCCTGACATTGCACGAGTGACTAGGTAGTGGTTCCAGATGCAGAATCATATGTAGCCACAGTGCAGCCCACAGGTACTCCATGGCTACTCATCCAAGAGGCTTCCCCCAAGTGCAAGAGATGGACTTGACTTTGCCTCAACGATGGATTCCAGGAGGTAGCCAGGCCATGTAACAGGGACTTTCAACAGGTCATAGCACAACAAGACTATCTTCAGTGGATCAAGCAACACCATCATCAAGCGTTCACAATGAACTCCACCGGCACTCCTGATGCACTAAGTTTGAACTGAAAAACACCAACTGCATCACAGCGAGAGCATGCTGGACTGATTAACATCACGTAGATGGACTGTCACCCAACTGGTGTGATGCCGAGGGTTCTGAACTTCATCAGCACTGTGTTCATGTCCAGGGGTACCTGGTTGAAATATGGATGCGTGCCAAGATGCCCAGGTGCTCCCAGCTGCACCTATCCACCGCTGTCCTCCAGACTGCCTCTCGAAGCTGTGAGACTTAATTTGTTTAAGTTGTTTTTCATTCCTTCCCACAGATTGGACTTTATTATTTTTGTTTTTAATAAAATTTGGGAGGAATGTTGTGTCCTGCTGGACACAGTCTAGTGTTTTACCAGCCTCTCCCACGAGGGCTGGTTCATAAGCCCACCCCACACCAATCCAACCCTGCCAATAGAAAGAGCCCTTGTGCTCGTGGCCAGTTGTAAGTACCTTATTAATGTCTCCGGATCACGCTTATTTACAAAGTATGTGGACCTAAAGCCCACTAATTTACAGGCATCAGTTTATAGCTAACTAAGCAATTACATGGATGTCTTGCTGGTGATAGAATGGACAGTTTCACAAGTATTTGGACAAGTCAATATTTCAATTTTAAAGTGAATAGCCTGACAAACTCACAATTATCCCTCCCCTTACACATTAAAACATTTCTGCGTACTAAGGCCTGGCGGTATATTTTACCAGCTATTTTCAACTTAACTGTAAATATAGAGCACTTAAAGAAAAGTATAATAGAGTGTTGTATACATTATTTGGCAGATTTTCCTAAATAAAGTAGATGTTCATGTTTATTTGTAAGTCCCAAGACCTCCAAACCCGGACTATGAAATATTGTGCGAAATTGGCATGAAAGAGCCAAAACGAGAGAAAGAGAGGTTTGCTCGGATGGACTTGTCTGTCCGATAAATTGTGTTTTTCTATGCAAAAAAGCCAAAAATAAGTGAATAAATAAAATGCAAAACAGGTGTGTTTCGATTCATTTGTTGTGTGGTTCTAGAGACAATGTCACATTACAATTTTGTATTAACCACATAAAAAGTTAAATGTTAGGAAAACCGCCTTTAACGCTGTTATGTAAAATGAATTGTGATGATGTTCTGCCATCTAATGGATAAGAGAGGTATTTGAACAAAATTACTCGTTACATCTTCAGAAATGTATTACCCACAGCACCGGAAGACATTTATCACCTTGCGCAACCAAAATAATGAAGCTGTAATGCAAATTTGTAAAAATAAGTTATACGAACAGTATCCATCTTTACACTAAGAGGGGACCGAAATTATCTTCTTAATGGTCCTTTAAATACATATAAGAAGAAACAAAATCGCTCAAAGGCATGAGGAATATAAATAGAGACAACCTCTCTCAGTTTATAGTATGAAGCACATTAGGGCAAGTAGAGTAACTAGAAGATACACAGGACCTCATTTACTACTTGTTGGCATTGCAGTGCCGCAAGCGTCCGTGCTGCTCTGCCTTGTGTCAAAAGGAAATGACAAAAATGCACCTCTTTAATGAAATATGGAGCATTCCTGTCCTCTTTTTTTTGTTTTGTTGCATATTTTATATAGTGCGAACTCGAACCGAAGGTATTGGAGCGCTTTACATGAGCACCGTATTTACATTACACATTCAGGCACGGGGGAGATTAAGTGATTTGCCCAGAATCACAGGATGTGGACGCGACCCCGAGGCTGGAACCCTGGTTTCCTGCACCAAAGTCGGCAGTTTAAGCCGACGACCACATCCTCTCCCCTCTCCTCTTTGCCTGTTTCGGTGCACAAATTGGTGCCTAGTGCCAACGCAGCACCACTTGAATCATGGGGCAAGGGTGTCTGTGTTGTTGGCACAATTGTTTTTGTGCAGGATGGGACACCTTCCTGCATAAAAAGAATCAATGAAGGCATTTCCCTCTTTCTTTGTGTGCAGCACACATGGAGGAAAAAACAAGGAGAAATAAAGTTATTTCTCCTCATTACGCCTCCCCTGAGGAGGCGCACAGCTTTGACGCATTCTCAGGCTTACAGATCCTTGTAAATCTGGGAATGTGTCAAAACCCATAGGTGTTGCATGTGAAAACCCACAGCAATGCCCATCTATGAGGCCATGTAAAGCCACGCAGGGTGGCTTTTACGCCTTCTCATAGATATGATTGAGAGGCCTGTGCCACCGTAGCGTCATAAAAAGTGACATTCTGGCAGTGTAGGCTGTAGGAAGCTAGGTTTCTGTTGCAGTAACTCCCTCCCACACACACACGCACACTTTTTGCCAGACAACTGATGCATTTTGACTTGATGTACCCTGGGTCCCTGCCAATCAGGTTCTCAGGACCTGTGTTCTTCCCCCAAAATTGTACCTTGTACCCCCAATTGGTACCTCTCTTGCCACATGTCAGTCCCTTGTAAAAGGTGCCATGGGTACCAAGGGCACTGTGACGAGGGAAGGCCTCTAAGGGCTGCAGCACTTATTATGCCACCCTTAGAGGCCCTGTACCTTTACACACACATTGCCATTGCAGGCTGCGTGTTTTGGTGCAGAACAAAGTGAAGAGTCGACATGGCACATATCCCTGAGTGCCATACCTACAATCCACTGCCCTGGCATAGGTCAGCCACCCCTTTAGCTGGGTGCACTATACCAGTGGGGAGTGTACAGGTGCATGAGCCCTGTACCCCTACAGTGTCTAAGCCAATTCTTAGACATTGTAAGTGCAGTAATGCCATTTAGAGTATATAGCGCTGGGAGTTTGTCATTACAAACTCCACAGCACCATAATGGCTTTACTGAAAACTGGGAAGTATAGTATCAAACTTCTCAGCACATTAAACCCACACTGATGCCAGTGTGGGATTTATTGAAAAATGCACTCAGATGGCATCTTAGAAATGCCCCCTGAAAAACGACCAGCCTCTGGGGGGTACCCTAACTGGTACACACCAGCCTGCCACCACAAGACATGTTTCTGGACCCCTAGGGTGGGAGCCTTTGCTCCCTGAGACCAGAAACAAAGCCTTTCCTGGGCGAGGCGTTCACACATCCCCCAGGCCAAGAAGAGCCATCTGTGGCAGGGGAGCTTCAAAGGCCTTGCAGCCTTTGTACCACGACCCCCAGCTTCTCCTACTGTCAAGAGCAGGCCCCCTTCCTGTCTCCGCTCCTTTTCGCCGGAAAGACAGGCGGGAAAAAATAGCCAGCCCAGAAGGTGTGCCCCCCTCTGCCAAACCCACCCCTCAGGTAGGGGAGGCAAGGTGAAGCCCACTCTTCAGTGCCCACCATCCTGCAGATGGCAGGCACTCCCCAATCAGGATTAGGGATTGTGCTCACTCCCCCACGTGGGGTGAGCACACCAAGGATGTAGACACCCTAAGGTCAGTAGCCCATTGGCAACTGATCCCGAGACCCCCCAAATTGCCCGTAAATACAGTATTTAGGGGGCAGACCTGAACCAAGAAGTCAGACAAGGAACCACAAGAAGAAAAGAAGAAGGACCAAACAGCCGTGCCAAAGCTAAGAAGAGGAGGACGCTCACTGACTTGGCCTCAGCCCTACCGGCCTGTCTCCACCCCGAACATGCTGAAGCAAAACTCTGGTGTGTCCTGCAGCCAGTAGCCTCAAGAACCCTGAGGACCAGCTCTGCCTTTCAAGAAAAAGACTTTGTCTCCTGTGAACACTGGATTTGTTCACCCAAACAGACTCCTGCTCCAGCTAAATCCGCGAGTCTGCCCAACTCTGCACCCGATGCCCAAGGCCCGAGTTCGAGTGGCCCAACACCACAAGGAGGTCTCCCGGGTGATCCTGACCTGAGATCCAGTGATCCCTGACCTGCCTTGAGCCTCCAGCTGACACCTGGAACCTCAATCCTGAAGGTCCCCCCAACTGCGACCAGGAGCCGGTAAGACGATCCGACCCTAAAAGACACCCCTGCACCCGACGCCACACGGCCTAGGCCCAACTGTGTCTAACCAACCCCCAGCATCCCAACATACCTCTACAAGTGGTGGTCGCACCCATAAGACCTTCGTCCCTGAGCCTACAGTGTGGTTGCAAACCGGAGACTCCCCATTGAAAGTAACAGGGCACCCGACAACAAACCAGCACCCTGCACCCAGCCACCCTAGTGCCGCTGAGGGTGTACCTTTGGTGCTATCTTGAACCCCCATTTGCCCTGAGCTTAAGTCCAGATGCTTTACTCCCACAACCTAGTGGCCTGCTCGTAAGCAGCCACCAGCCGGAGACCCCTATCCCCCGTTGGATAACATTGGACCTCAACACTCTGCACCAGGCCGCCCTAGTGCCTCTGAGGGTGTAACAAGAGTGCATCCTTGACCCTGGGGGACCCCTGAGTCTAACCCCAGAAACCCAACTCCTACAACAAACTATTTACCTGTTAACTGATAACACTATTTCCTTCCATAGAATAACACTGACTGTTTTTCTGTGAGTGTGGAGTTGGGAAATCTATAAAAGTCTCTAAAACTGTAACCAAATAACCAAAACTCTTTTACTTACCTGTGTACAGGAAATGTCCTAGTTCATTATACTACACGGTGTAAGAAAAGTGATCTGTAAAGTAATCTACATGACATTTTATTGAAAAGCCAATACAAAGTATATGTACAATATTTTAAAGCATTGCATTACCAGTGATTCTACTGTAGTCAAACCAAAGTATATATACAACTGTAATTTAAACTGTATGGTTACTGCAAATTATAAATCACATACCTGTGCCAGGTTTGCTTGGTTCTAGAAAAATAAAGTAACTAAAAGAATATTTTTTATACAAACAAAATTGGTCTGAGTTCAGTCTTTGAGTGTGTGACAATCATGTGCTGATTGAGTTTGAACAACAAATGCTTAACACTACCCTCTGATAAAGCCTTACTTCTCGCTCACACAACCTCAAATAGAGAGTAAGGTGTTATCTACTTTTACTTCTGCCTACCTTAGGGGTTCCACTGGACCCTGTGCACACTATACCTCACTTTGGTATAGTATATACAGAGCCAGCTTCCTACATAGACCTCTTGTCAATGAGGCACATATTTTTAAAGGAAAAAGCCACTCCTATTAAGTCTCTGCTACAAAATACCTACAACCATTCAAAAACTGTCTTTAAAGTTGTTACATTTTCCAACTATCAGAAAACAGCTCCCTTACAAAGATGGCCATCGACAATGCCAAAATATCCTACATTATCCTTTGACTTAGGGAAATTACAGATCTTCAAAGTGGTGAAGGCTCAAGGTGTCACTTTCACGGGAAATCGGGAGATCATCTGTTTGTGTCTTCAGCCACTCATGAGGGCTGGTGTAATCAATTGCGCTAATATTTCAGGGGGATGAGTGCCCCACTTAAGCAAAAACTACAGTCTTGGTCAGGGTGAAACACACAATACACTAATAAACCTATCCTTAACTCTCTGGTACCTTGGCACAAAAGCAGTCAGGGCTAACTCAGAGGCAATGTGTAAAGTATTTAAGCAGCACTCGAACAGTAATGAAGTGAAAACACAACACAGTAAAAATCTCACACCAATTTAGAAAAAGTCAATTCTTATAAACAGAATGAACTAAAACACCAAAAATCCAATAGGTAGGAAATAGTGTCAAAAAGCACAAAGTACCACTCGCCGTTTTCTGACCGCGCAGGACTGGGTCTCTAGTTCATGTCAATCGTTTTGGAGTGCAGGTCGCAAGCAAGGACCAGATTTGTTCGGAAGAAGAGTTTACCTTTTCTATGTCCAAGAACATACGAGGAGCCTCAGATGGAGCTTTGCATTGGTGGGGGCCGCAAGTTGATCGTTGTTGGCACGAGGAGCAGGTCAATGCTGGAGCTTCTCGCTTGCATGATCAGTGCGCTTCATACAGACCAATACCAATGTGGAAGCCCAGATCCTTACCAAGGCTCTCGTCAGTCACCTTCTGTCATGTATCTACTTATTGGCCCTTTGCAATCAGAGCAAATTTATTTTCCATTAATCCACTCATCATAATATATACACTTGTCACACTTGAAGGGGCCTTCATTGTTTTTATTTGCAGACTTATAGGAAGCCTTTAACTCTAGAATCTGAGAGTATCTTCTTTCACTGCTTGTGAGAATGCAATTTGAGACTCAATTTCTATCCTACAGCCTCTTTCTAAACACATGGCCTATGGGCAGAATTTGTGTAAACGATGTTCTATCCTCTTCCTTCCCCATCAATAGGGGCATGGGGCAGGATTGTCTCCCCCTAACCACTGCTGCAGAACCTCTGGTCAAGTTCTGAGAGCAGACAAGGACATTTGGGGCACGCATCATTATACTTATGAAGTACTGGGAATTTTAAGCCCAGCGGTGCAGGGGAACACACCCTATGACTTCGGGTTCTTCCTGTTTCAGACCTACAGAAACACAGAGTCTTCTGGGTGAAGTCAAAGATCGATTTATTGGCTGCAGACCTATTACAGGTATCCGAGAAGTACAACAGCATGTATGTTCTCAGGAGACTGCTTAAACTTACAGAAACGGGCTTCTCCTTAAATACAAAATATCATCCTTCAGGCACACATTCCTTGTTTTATGATATGGCCATATAAATGTATACATTACAAACGAAAAGGCAGAGTCATGATGACCATCCTACATTCCTTTTAAGCCAGCCCACATTTATTTACCCAGCGAGGCTCAGATCCCACATCAGATATCAACAGGCCCCAATAAACACGAGCATCTCCTGTTTGGAAAACAAGCCATAAAGCAGGAACAGTCAGGTGTGAAAGAGATTAGCTGGAGGCTCGTGTGGGATGAAAAGACTTTATGGTGTGTCAAACCCTGATGCTAATCACAGGTGGCCGTAGGACGGGGAGCTCGTGGGACCGGACTGACCTGGGGCAGCGGAGTCAGCTGCCCAGGTCACAGAGAAGTCAAAGGAAGGCACATGTACTCTAAAGGCCCGTATTTGCTCGTAATATGTAGCCTATGTGAGGGCAACCATAAGATGGCCACCGCTCTAAGATGGAACCCACGTAGTGATGTATAATATCGTATACACAGTGCTTTCATAGCTAGAACGTTATACAAAGCACTTGTACATACCGCATTGACCATTCGCGGTTCGCTAATACCGGGATAGACAGGGGTAGGGCCCTGCCTCCTACGCGGTCCCAAATTTCAAAGTACGACAGACCCTCCTTTTGCCCTTACATAGGCAATAACTATATTCACATCAATCCGAGTCTAGGTCAATATTCACGAAGTCATGGAGATGTTGCTGTAGCATCATCCTATTACTTAGCTCGTCCCTCGATACAGGTTGCCTTACACATAATGTAGTACAGAGGCCACATATCGCAGGAGCACACTGTATGCACAGACAGAACAGGAAAAGGATGGCTAAGATCATTCCAATGACCATCAGAACTTTCCAACCCCAGGCAGATATCAGTTCCCAGAACCACCCCACCAGTGACCAATCTCCTTTATCCACGTGTATGGATTCAGATATTTTATGCAGTTTGGAGATGGCTTGATAAACTGTTGGAGCGTTATCTGGTATGAAAATGCAACAACTAGATTGGATAACCTTACATACCCCACCGCGGTCTGCAAGTATAACGTCTAGAACCATGCGGTTCTGCAAAGTCATGAGGCGATCCGCTTGGAGCTCAGCTGTCAAATTACCAAGGGCACCAGCCGTAACATTAACAGTGGATTCAACCACACGAGTCAGTTGTCTCAGGTTCCTACTATTGACCATAGGTCCCCAAAACGGCAGGAAACCCAAAAAGAAGTCTCCCGCTTCCTGACAGGAAGTATCCTCCTTACTAATCACGCCTCTTACAACTCTGGTTTTGTGATAGTCAGAGGCAGCAGTAAATGTTGGCGGTAGCAGATTTGCAATATAACATGTGCCCGAGAAATCAGGGGGCAACCATGTATATGCTCGAATGTTGCAGACAAAATATGTACTCTTGGCAGCCAAAAACGCAGGGGAAAACTGTGACGGAAAAGTGTACATTTCAGTACAGTCACTTCTCCCCAGTTGAGCTCTAGGATTCTGACCATTACCTTGTAAACAGAACCGACCTATGTGGGGTACGACCCAAATTGGGGATGAGATTTTTCGCTGTCTTTCACTCAGACTAATACTATACCCCGTCGCGTTCCACCCTACATAAGCTCTCAATTCTTCTTTGGGAATAGATGAGTATGCATCGATATCTCTGCTCATATCGGCAACTCCTTTCATTAAGGCTTTATTATTTGTGCTAGGTCTGATGGAACGCGGTTGTCGCGGGGAATAGGCGTCTAATGCAAAGAGAAACATGGTCTGGAATGCCCATGACGATCCATTGTAACTAAACGGCAGCACTAGATAAGGAATACCCTTATTAATGGTATGTGGCATTAAACCACACACCCAGCAATTGGTTGTATTCATGACTAGTTGGTGCTGGTGCAGGAGCTGAATAAACGAGTTGTTTACAAACTCTGATCGTCTAGCTTGTTCATGTTCAGGCAGAGGGTGAAAAGAGTGTGAGGAAACAGTAGGAGGAGGTATAGGCTGTATAGTGGGTGCAATGGGCTCTAGAGAGGAGAAGAATACAAATCCTACAGTAGACACTACCATACTACATAATATAAACAGACATAATAATACAAAACGTTTGCTCTTCATTATTTTACATATTTTTGTTTTAAAGTTCATTTCTTCAGCGAGTCTCTCCATCTTGAAAAACTCCATCCTCTAATCGTGCCGCTCGCGGCGGGTGAGTATCTTCTGCTAAGGAGTACGCCCGTCAGTCCAGGGAACGCCCTAGACCAACCAGAACCGTTGACCTAACGTCTTCGGCCTGTACCCCAAAGTCTTGGCACCGCGACCCTGTGGCTGAACCCGGATGGTGGTTCGAAAAACAAAAATCAAGAAAGTCCTTCAGATGGGAGAGCTATGTTATCAAAAAACAAAAAGGTAAGGAAAAGAATATTTATTTGTCCATAGGCCTTGGTCTTAAGTTATAGTGAAAACGGCCAGGTACTGTCTGATCTTGAAACAAGAGTTCAGGCTCTGTGGTGTCCAATCGAATTGACGGTGGCACAGCTTCTTGCAAAATATCGTTACTCTGTTGTGTTGAAGTTGTGCCTCTTACGCGTGCATCACTGAACAGCACAAAACGAGGTACAGTGTCTGTTTCAGAATCGGCGATACCCTCCTGGACCCACTGGTCATACGGCAGAGGCAAAGGTATCCTTTTGATGTGGGCGCCGTGGATCCAGTTCTTTTTCCCCTTTACTCGAACAGCTGATCTTGTAGACAGAAGTACGAGGTGAGGGCCAAACCAACGGGGCTCATCGTTGCTCTTTCGCTGGAAATTCTTCACGAGAACCCACGTGCCAGGGTCGAGAGGGTGTCCTGGAGCCTCAGAGGCCTGGGGGAGAGTATCATGCACCTGTTGGTGTAAAACACGCAATTTAGCCGTCAATTCAGACAAATAATCAAGCAGTACTGGATGTTCGATTTCGCTGAATTTCGTCGGTCTTGGCACACCCCATACATTGGCCGGGCGGCCAAAAACCACCTCGTATGGGCTAAGTCCCACTCATGAGTGTACGGTCATTCTGGTGGACAGGAGTGCTAGAGGCAGAGCGTCAGGCCATTTAAGACCGGAGCTCGCCTGGATTTTGGCCAGCTCGAGTTTTAGAGTGCCATTGTAGCGCTCTACTAATCCAGCTGATTGGGGGTGATTTGCAGCGTGGAACTTCTGCTTAATCCCTAATCCCTCACACACATTCTTCATCACTCGACCCATAAATTCACT
Source organism: Triturus cristatus (assembly GCF_964204655.1). Classification (NCBI taxonomy): domain Eukaryota; kingdom Metazoa; phylum Chordata; class Amphibia; order Caudata; family Salamandridae; genus Triturus; species Triturus cristatus. Next base: position 253,634,769 of record NC_140593.1, on the reverse strand, counting down.
CCCATTATCACTCCACACCATTCTTGGCATTCCAAACCTAGGGAAAAATTCCTTCACAAGGGCTTTGGCTGTGGATAGAGCAGTGTTGTCTTTTAGGGGATATGCCTCTATCCATTTTGAAAAAGCGCAAACAACCACCAATACATATTTCAGGTTGTTGCACCTTTCCATGTGGATAAAATCTAGCTGCAAAACTTCAAATGGATATGATGGAGGCGCAAAATGACCAGCTGGAGTTGGGGTTCCCCTACCAGGGTTGTATTTCAAGCATACCATACAATTCTTGACCACATTCTCTGCACACTTGGGAATTCCAGCATTCTGCCATACTGGAGCCAACAACTTACAGATTCCTTTCATACTGATATGTGCCATTCCATGCGCCATAGTAACCACTGGAAGCACATATGCATCAGGTAACAACCATCGCCTATGTTCTGACAGATCAATCCAACAACCATTCTCATCCAACTTACCCGTACTTTCTCTCCACTTGCTCAACTCTTTCTCTGTGGCTTCAGCTTGAAGGGACTTCACACTCTCTATTGTGTTTTCACACATTCCAACATCACCAACCCATCTGGCAGGGCCTGCAACATACATTCGAGTCTTCACATCTTTTGCTGTTTCTTTCGCGACTTCATCAGCAAACGCATTACCACGACCAACATCATCAGTGATTTTCTTGTGCGCACTGCATTTCATAATCGCAACTTGTAACGGTAGGGTCAGCGACTCAAGGGGATCATTCACCAACTAGCCATTCTGAATCTTAGCTCCATGCGAAGTCAGGAACCCACGTTCCTTCCACAATCGCCCAAAACTGTGCGCCACGCCAAAGGCGTACTGGCTATCCGTATATATGTTCACTTTCATTCCTTCAGACAACACGCATGCTCTCGTAAGGGCAATCAATTCTGCTGCTTGAGCCGAATTTTGTGGCACACGTGCAGTTTCAACAATCGTGTGCAAAGTCGTGATAGCATATGCAGCAGTCGTATCACCATTTGGAAGCTTGAAACACGAACCATCCACCCATAAAGTACCATCACACTCAGTCAGGGGAGTATCTTTAAGATCTACTCTCCTTTTCGTCTCTTCTTCTGTTCTGAACAGACAATCATGTTGCTCAAGCTCATCTAGGTCTGCTGGAATTGGTAATAGTGTAGCTGGATTCAACGTGTTGCATCTCTTTATGTGTATATGATTTGCTAACAGTGTCAGCTCATATCCGGATAATCGCGCACTAGTTAAGTGTTGTGTCTTGGTCCTGTTTAACAATGTGTCCACAGCATGTGGAACCATAACAATCAATGTATTATCCATTACTAGGCCAGCAGACTGTCGAATAGACATAGCTGCGGCGGCTGTGGCTCTCAGACAACTTGTCAATGCCCTCGCTACCGGGTCCAGGGTTGACGAAAAATATGCACATGGACGCGGTCTATCGCCAAAAGGCTGTGTTAACACTGATAATGCGTAACCATCTTTTTCATGAACATACAATGTAAAAGGCTTGCTGTAGTCAGGGGTACCCAACACAGGAGCTGAACATAATGCATTTCGCAATTCCCAAAAACTTTTCTGACACTCTTCAGACCATGGGATAGGATTCGGTGTGTCTTTACATGTTAATGCTAACAAAGGTTTTGCCAGCAAGGAGAAATTTGGTATCCAGTGCCTACAGTATGAAGTAATGCCCAAGAAAGCACGTACTTCTCTCTGTGTTCTAGGCACACTCAACTGCGCAATGGCTTGAATGGCTTGAATTCTTTCTGGGGTCAGTTTCCTTCCCTCCTTCGATAAGAGATGACCTAAGTAGGTCACTTCTTGTCGACAATATTGCAATTTTGAGAGAGACACTTTGTGATGGAAGGCAGACAAATGACGCAACAATGACAATGTAGCTTCTTTGCAAATCTTTTCAGTATCCGCAGCGATTAGTAAATCGTCAACGTACTGAATGACGATAGCGCCACTGGGTAAAACCAGTGCATCAAGCTGCGCTTTTAAAGCTTGACTATATATTGATGGACTTTCACAGTAGCCCTGGGGAGCGTGTTTAAAGTAGGGGTGGGCGGAATTTGCGTAATTGCGTTACGCAAATCTCCGCGAAACGGTAAAAAATCTCAGCGAACACGCAGAAATTGCTTGTTCGCGATGCTTTTTTCCTGTTCACAATTGCTGTTTGCGTGCTCGGGGAGAAATATCTCGCGAACACGCATTTTGAGAACGCAAACAAGCAAAAATTTCGCGAAATCGCGGAAAGCAGACTTTTGAGCAATTTCGCGTTCTCCGCGGAACGTGAAATTACGCAAATTCCGCAAATTCCGCGAGCGGAACGGAATTTACCGCCCAGGCCTAGTTTAAAGCGGAAGCTGCGACCTCCTAAACTGAAGCCAAAAATGTCTCTGCTCTCCTCTGCAATTGGGATGCTAAAGAAAGCATTCTTTAGATTGATCACTGAGAACCATGCAGCGGAGGCTGGAATCATGGCTAACAAGGCAGTTATATCAGGGACAACTGGAAACTGTGGCACAACGATCTTATTAACCTCTCTAAGATCAATCACAAATCTGTAAACAGGCGGCTGTGAAGGGTCCGTTCGTTTTAAGACAGGTAAAACAGGACTATTGCAAACGTTGCCTCTTGTCTCTTCAATTACACCCTTTTTAACCAAATCGCTGACAATTGCTAACAACGCTTTCTGACCTTCATTGGAGATCTTATACTGGGGAATGCGTGGCAATCTAACATTGGCTTTTAAAGTTACCACGTATGGCGGTATTTCCAGGAGACCCACATCATTGGGACCAGTAGCCCACAGGGCATCCGGAAGGGATGACAATTCAAGTGGCATTGCATTTTTAGACAAATACATTGGGGAAATCACTTTCTTGCCTAATGTAAGTTGTACTCCTGAGGGAGAACAATATAGTGTTGCATGCAATCTTTTTAGCAAATCTAATCCTAGCAAATTTTCACCACAACCTGTCGTTAGGATGAGGGGTGCTTTTAGCTCACAAGGTCCAACAGAAAGTGACATAGGACTAGAAATCGGGTTCCTAACTGGGGCGCCAGAAAAACCTACTGAAACATTCATTTCGCCAGACAAAGGCGCGCCAGGGAGTTTTGAATGCATGATTGAACTCTTAGCAGCACCAGTATCCAGCAGAAAGGGCTCCGTTACATTTGCTGTAGTTACTTTAACATAAGGTCCGCTCTGATCCACTGGCACTGAAACAACTCCTTCTCTCTGTCTACGGCTGTCCTAGTAATCATTATCTTCTACGTTGTCGTCTTCTGCATAATAATCATTATTGTAGTACTGAGCTGTATTACCAGTCGCGTTGGCTTGCTGATCAAAGCTATTCATGGTATTTTGAGGCGGAAGAGGACGCGTGTTCTGGGGAACATTTCCACGCCCTCTGCCTCTAGGAGCTTACTGACCACCTCTACCTCTTGCGCCATACGCATTACTGTTACGCTGCATTAATTTAGGGCAACTATATTTAAAATGACCTTCCTCTTTGCAATATGAACATTGGTTGGGACCTACAGGGATGCGTGGTTGATAATACCCATTCATTTGCTGATTATTCTGAAACTGTTGGGGTTGCTGATAAATACCTTGGGTTTGCCTATAATTATTCTGTCCTCCACGTGGCGGATAAGCCTGCTGCAAGAGGACCTTTGTTTTCAGTTCTTTCGTTTTCTTATCTGTTCTATCCTTCTCATCTTTGTCTCTATTTTCATAATACTGTGCAGTAGCCAGTATTTGCGCTGAAGAGGAAACAGCCCAAGAACTTTCTGAATCTTTTAATTTCTTACACAACTCGGGAAGTAGATTCTGTACAAATGTATCCACAAATAACCGTTGGCCACCTTCAGTGCTCATGTCTTGACCCTGGGGGGGTGATGGGTGCCCAAGGTGGGTGGGGTCCCACAGAGATGTCCCTGGTCTCATTAGGAGACCTAGAAGTGGTCCCCCAAACCCAGCTGCCTGAGAACACTAAAAAATACAGGCAGTGGGTGACCATAAATGGCCATAGGGTTGAAGCGCTCAGAGACACAGGAGCCAGTGTGATGGCTGTCAAACGCCACCTGGTGTCTCAGAAGCAGGTTGTCCCAGGAGCATTCTATCCAGTTGTTGCCGCCGACAACACCGAGAGTCACTGCCCAGTGGCTCAGGTTCCCTTTCAGTGGGGGGGGATCTCTGGTACTCTTCAGGTAGCTGTGAGGCCCGCCATGCCTGTAGACTGTCTGTTAGGGAACGACTTGGAGAGCTCACCTTGGGCTAAGGTGGAGCGGAGTGCTCACTTGGAGATGTTGGGTATGCCGGATTGGGCGTGTGTAACCACACGGTCCATGGCAGCCAGTAGAGGTGCTCAAGAGGTCCTGGAGCCTGAGAGGGAGGCCCAGGGACCGGCCTTAAAGAGAAGGTGCAGGGGGCATGGGAAACCGGCACCCGAAGTTCCCACAGTCCAGGAGGGAGCAGACCTTGAGGGGGATGCCCTGGAACCTACAGGGGAACAGATAGCTGAACTGGGGGACCTGCCTGAGCTGACCCATTGGCAGCAGGAAGGAGGACCCTCCAGGGAAGAGTTCTGCAGGGAGCAGAAAGAATGCCCTTCTCTTGTGGGTATGCGGCAGCAGGCTGCAGACCAGGCCAACGGTGATCAGTCCGGAACACACTTCATTTACTGGGAGAACGACCTCCTGTATTCTGAGCCTAAGGTTGCTGAGCCTGGGTCAGCCCGTGTGCTGGTGGTACCCCAGCGCTTCAGAGCCTTCCTACTGGAAATACACAGTGGTTTTAATCAAAATGCTACTAGTGGGCCTGCCACACGGATTATGCCACCCACACAAGTAGCCTTTCAAGTCTGTCTCAGGCCTTTAATTGCAGGGCCTGAATGTGCAAATTACTGCCACTTGGACTTGGCATTTAAAACCACTTGCCAAGCCTTAAACTCTCCTTGTATTACACTTGTCACCCCTAAGGTATGCCCTAAGTGACCCCTAAGGGCAGGGTGCTGTACAACTATAAGGAAGGACATGTACGTTTAAGTTTTACCTGTCCTGGCAATAACAAACAGCTACATTTGTTTTTCACTGCTGTGAGGCCTACTCCTTCCATAGGTTAGCCTTGGGGATTCCTTAAAACATCTTTTAAGCTGTAATTCCTGATTGGAATGAAGTAGCTACTTCATGTTTAATATCTTTGGAATGGTGGTGATCATTCCTCTTTAATTGTAAAGTTGGATTTGGCATTACCATTTTAGAAATGTCACTTTTAGAAAGTGGACATTTCTCTGCGCCTGCAGCCTGTCTCCAAGACATGCCTGGGTTGGGTGACAGCTACACTTTATGCATTCCCTTTCGACAACAACAAACATTGGAAGGGCTGGGTGTGACAGAGGACTCATCTGCATTGATCTGCATTTTGATAGCCTTCTTGGGCAGGAAGGGGGGGAGGTAGCTCACACTTTCATCTGAATAGGCTGTGTCATGTCCTCACACTAAGGAATGATCACCCCCGCACAGATAGCCTGGCAGACAGGGCTGGGTTGAAAGGGATCTTTGTGCACATCAGAGAACTCCTTTGAAGTCACCCCCTACATCAAAGGCACTTTTGGGTATTAGTACCAGGGCTCTGACCCTAACAAATCAGTACACTACTGTATTTGGGGAAAGTTCTGCTGGAGTAAAGACTGCTGTGCTGTATGGATTGCCACTTTCACAAAAAATAAAAGAGAGGGGCCCTATACCACAAAGTGTATAGAGGACCCAATAGAAAATAGTCAAAAAAGCTTTCCCCTTTTGACAAGTATTCAATACCACACAGTGGCTCACATCAGAAACAGTCAGTCACAAGAACAAGACATCAATACCTGGACACAATCAAGTGTTCTCACAAAATATAAATATTTATTTCAATATAACAGAAATGTATCATTACAATTACAATGAATAGTCACATACACTTACAAGGATAAAAATATACAGAAGAGTTAAAAAAGTTAAAAACCTAATTTTTATTATGTGCACAAATTGCAAGGTGGGGAGAACATGTAAGAAAGTTGCTTTCTTATCAACAGAGAAAGACAAAAAGACATTAGATCAGGATCAACTGTTTTGCTTGAAACTTATGTTCAGATACTTAATTATTCAGAAAACAGATGTCTCCACAATCTATAGTCTGCCTTCTAAATCATGCGTCGACGCGTTTTGGTGGAAGTCAAGAATAAAAGACCACCTTCCTCAGGACAAACGTTAAAATCTCCCATAGAATGTGCTTTCAATCTGTTATATTGAGTAGCATACCCACTTCTGTAGATGCTATAAAATCTTTCCACAATCGTGTCAAAGGGCGGGGATCACTCTGTAGGGCCGTATTTAGAAACTGGCCAGTCAATCTGCCCACATGTGATCCTGGACTATCTAGGACTTTGTGTTAAAAGATAGGTATCTTTTATATTCATTTCGGTTAGAACCTGTTAAAGTGGAATTCATCAATCGCATGTCCGCTGATCATAGTTAGAGCCCTATATATTTGAGGGGGTTCGTTTATGTCCATTGTGTACGAGCGTAGTCAGCCTTCTTCGCCCACAGCTGCAAATATTATTTTACTTTTGTGTTGCCACTTCAGTGCCTGAGTGCAGCCCTTCATCACCGTTCATGGCAGACCCTCAAGCACAACCAGCCACACCCCAGAGAAGACCTCCTTTTTCAGGCTATCTCACTGAGCCGCTACCACGCTAGAATCTCAATTCTCCGACACAAACGGCGCCTTGACTTTCTATTCTGAGGAACTGCTTCTATGCTTTGCTAAGCATGCCTGCTGCGGACAATGACTGGACCTATCTAATTTGAACCCAGAGTGACTCCAAGGGCTTGCTGGCTTACCTACTGTTTTCTGAAGTCTCAGGGACACAAACGACTTCCTTAAATCCTGCTTCTGCTGCTGGACTCTGACATCTGTGAGTCCTACATACCCTTGCTTGAGGTGCCTCTCTAGTCCTGGGCCTCAGAAGTAGGTTTCTGCAGCTTTTTCCTACAATGACGTTGACACAGCTGTGACTTTGACCCAATGCTTCTACGCCGGAGCAGCGGCCACTCGACAACAGTGTTTCTACAGCCAGCGCGGCTCGACACCAGTGAATAGCGCGGCACGACATTAATGCAGTACCTACATTGAAAAGGGGTTTGACACCAAATCAAAACTGCGGATATCCGCGACACTCGCCTCTATCCACAGATCGACGATGATGCGGAGTCTCATTGACTCCTCGAGTCTTCGATGTTGAAACTTTGCCTCATCCAAGATACTTTGTTAGAGGGACCTGTCTGAGTCCTGGTTCCAGTCTGTCCTCAATCATGGTTGGCCTGGACTATGGACTTACCCCAGTCCCTCGAGACCTCAAGTAACATTTTGACCGCTAGTGCCTTCTAAACAATGATTTCACATTTAGGGGCTGATTTAGATCTCGGCGGACGGGTTACTCTGTCACAACGGTGATGGATATCCCATCCGCTGAATATAAATCCCATTGTATCCTATGGGAAATATATTTCGGCAGAAAGGATATCCGTCACCGTTGTGACGGAATAACCTGTTTGCCGAAATCTTAATAAGGCCCTTAATCTTTAAAAATTAATATCTCGACTTCTACTTATTGGATTTTTGGAATTTTGGTATTGATTTACTCAGATACATATTCTCTATTTTTCCAAAGTTGTGTGGAGTCTTTTTGTGATGTTTTCATTGAGTTACTATAAATTAACTGTTACACAAATATTTTACACATTACCTCTTAAGTTAAGTCTGACTGCTCTGTGCCAAGCTACCGGAGGGTGAGTATAGGTAAATTAAGGTTGTGTTTCTGACTTACCCTGACTAGAGTGGCGGTCCTTACTTGGAAAGGTTGTAAAGCTCTGCCAACTAAAGAACCCATTTCTAATATTGGTGGCAGCAGTGGGATAGGACTTGTGTTTGTATAATACCTTATAGTAATTCAATGTTCACTGCTACATTATACATAGACTAATTCAAACCTATTCCTCCTGATTGGCAACATTTTTGTCTGCTATGTACTAGTTGACATTTTTGTATTATTATCTTACCCTGATTGGCCTTTTGATTTTTGTTTGCTAAAACATATCTCAATCTGGAGAAGCAGCACCTGCACCTGAAGTTGTAGAATGATCTTTACCAGTTGGAGTGTTATACCGTGGCTCAAGTGAAGGTCTTTTGCAAGCAGTTTCATGTCTCAATGGGGATGGGGGTTCACCAGAAAGGTGCACCTGCAGAAAGCCTTAAGGGCCTGGGCAGAGTCCCAGGGTGATGGGGTGATGACCTAGATGAGGAGCAGGAAATTCCTGAGAAGGATGAGAAGCTTACCATGGATGCCAATGTGGATTTGGACTGCCTATGGAAGGGCCAACAACTTACCAGTGGTAGTAGTTGTTCTCAGAGCAGGGAACAGTGTCTCATCAAGGAACTTGTCCCCAGATCAACTGGAGGACAGGAAACAAGAGAGGACATTGAAATTGGAACTTGCAAAGTTAGTTGGGAATTTCATTTTAAAAACAGTCTTAATGCATTAGTGGGACCCCCTTTTGGTTTCATTCTCAATTTGATATCCCAGATACTTAATTCTTTTTGACAATACTGCAACTTTTTCAGGGAAAATCGTATGCCTGTTCTCAGCTAGATAGTTGAGTAGGGTGATGGTGTCTTGCCTACAAGCGTCTTTTGTCATTGATGTGACAGTAGGTCAGCGATGTACTAAACTAGGGTTGGACTCCTTGGTAACTGCAAGGTCTCGAAATCCTTCTTGAGTATCTGATTGAAACATGATGGTCTCTCTGTTTACCCTTGGGGAGCGCGACACCATGTGAGTTTTTTTCTTGTACTCAAAAAGAAAAGAGAAACTGGCTCTTTTTGTGAAGGGAAACAGAAAAGAATGCCTGACACAGGTCGATGACTGTGAACCATTTCGCTTCTGAGGGAACTTGGAATAGGGTTATGGCAGGATTCAGTACCATTGGATAGCATGGAACGACATATTTGTTTTATTATTCTTAAAACCTGAACTGTCCTCCTTTTCCTATTTGCGTTTTGCAAGGCCATAATCAAATAATTACATAGACTCCCAATGACCTCCTTCAGAATTTCCTGTTCTCTCATACTTTCAATGACAGGTGTTATTCCTGCAATGGATTCTAGGATCAATTTGCAAGGATGTTCCTGGGGGAATACTGTATTGGATCTAAGGGTTATCTTTAGTGGTTTAGCACCCTTAATCAATTCACTCTTCTTTCCTGTGAAATCCCACACACCTTCTCTGACTGGCCCATTTAGATCTGAATGTAAGTCTTCTTTTGTAAAGACCGGGTCAGATCTGACTGCAATTTGACCTCAGCATTGGCTGCTTGAGTTTCCAAACCTACTCCGTCTGGTGTGCAATGTATGACACAGTTACGTTTAGAGAGTAGATCCGTCCATAGCAAATGTATCTTCCTTTCCTGATACGGGTAGGTTCAGGACCTCTACTGTTCCAACAGATGAATGAGTGGCTCCTGTGTCTATCAAAAAAGATATAGAATGTCAATTAACCTCTCCATCCTCATTTGGGCCACTCAGATCTACTTCTAGGACTGTGCCAAGCACACAGTCCCCTGCCCACCTCAGCCACCATCAATGAGCCTGTTTGAATTCCGTGGAGCTGCCAAACATTATGGAAATCGTAGCAGTTTGGGATGTAAATATGCTGTGTTGAGCTAGATTGCTGGATTGGAAATGGGAAATTCTGCCTTGCATCTGTATGGGCACAAATGGGTTTTGTGGTAAACCTGGTTTCTGAATTCTTGAGTTTGTCATAGGGGGTGCAAGGGAACATTGTCTCTGCATCGCAAAATGTGAGGCTCGGGCATCAATAATCATTCAGCCAAGATTATAGAGGCATTCCCGCTTCCAGAGATGCAAATGTGACAGGTTGTAACCTTTTCAATGCACTTATTCTGCTTCCAGGCATACTTTCCCGTCTCCTTCCCATTTCTTGGGCAATTCCTCCATAGAACATCGCGAGTCACTGTATGTTTATTCCTACACTGATATCAAGGTCTAGCCCTGGACTAGGCCTTTTTTAACCCTTCCATGTCTCTATTCAAAACGTGCTAGTCTCACCCTGCGGCCCGCCACAGTGATCAATTAAAGCGCTGCGAGGCCTCCGGGTAGTCTATGCGCTATATAAATATAATTTTTCATTTCATTATTCTGTGCTAACGTAGTGTGTGCAACCATAAACGTTTCCTTCAGACCTCTTATTTTGGCATCTAGCATGCCACTGCAGTATTTTGTATATGGCAGTATTTCGTCCACAGGCTTGCTTTGCCAGAAGAGGACACCTTATATGATCTGATTGCTAATTTCAGGTCAAAGACCTTGCACAAGAGGCAAGAAACCCTACCATGTTGTCTCATCCACTTAATTTCTTTTTGTGGAACCTTAGTCGTAAGGTAAGCAATGACTGTGTCATTTTTAGTTTTGACCGATGGTGATGGTGCATTTGTGTTTGCTACGCTAAGAGCATTTTTGTGTTGGCCAATCCACAGCTCTCTTACATTCTGCCCACAATTCATTTGGGACTGCTACTTTGAAAAGAACATCCAAATCCTTCCACAAGACATTTGCTATCTGCTCTATCGGAGTTTACCATTTGTCGGGATTCTACCTCAACCTGAATTTGTGAAATGGAAAATATTTACCCGAGACCAGGCTCCTCCCTGGACCTTCCTCAGAGGTCATTCCTTTACCACTCCTTCTATGACTTCTCCTTCATCATCCCCTGTAGATTCTGTCTTCTGTTTTACCTTCAACCTTTCTTTCTTAGACCACAGCTCCCTAAATGTCTCTCAATCACTCAACTCACTCATACTTTTGATCAGTTATTTCACTTGTAGCTTCAATACCTTCAGTTTTATCAATCTCAATTCCTTGCCACCCATCGTCATCCTGACATTCTTTCACAATTTCTTCCTTTGCGTTAGATCAAATCCACATTGGTCTGCCACTCTCTCCATTTTTGCATATGGTTCTTGCACCACCTTTGCAGTCTCTTTTACTCAAGGAAAGCAACTTCTCATTATAATGTCCCAAGAAATTCAACCGTATGTTGCCTTTTACAATCTCTTCAAACTCGTTTTTTAGTTGAGCGACATTGATTCTCTCAGGAATCTGTTGCTTGGGTTGCGGAGTAGTTAGTGGAGTCGTGGTGGTTATGGTACCTCCTGTCAAAGGAGTTCCTAAGGCCTCTCCCTACAGGGTTCCAGAAACTACTATACTGGACATATAGACCAAATTCAGGGGAATGCTCTGAAGGATGTGACTCTGGGGTGTGCTAGTGATCATTGTAATGGGAGAAATACTTAGGCTATCTGAAGATTGCGACTTACCCAATGCAATAGATGTCGAGGTCTGGACGGGGGTGAGACAGTTGTATCAGTATAAATTGGAGGTGCGCTAGCTTCCGAAGTGGTCATGATGCTCACTCCATTTTCGGCAACAGTCTGAGCTGTAGCACCTGGTGACACTTCAACATTATATGGGGTGGGGCTTATTCTGAGGAATTAATCTGTGAAGGAATCCTCCTCCTCACTATATATCTCTGTCTCATCCCTAGGATTCTTTTTCTCAAAAGGCTTTTCCTTCTCTCTGTCTTCGGTCTCCCTCAGTTGGTAAGCTCCTATCATCTCAATCAATTCCTCCCTCGAACTCTTCTGCCTCTCATCTTCCTGTGCAGTTATCCACTAATAAGCCTCATCAAACACCTTTAACGCAAATCTCTTTCTCTTCTTTTAGTTTACAACCTACTCTCAAAGATTCTGGGCCTCAAACTGGGTCTAGGTTAAGGTCTTAAGACATACATTCTCCTTCTCAGATTTTCTATTCTTGATATTTGGAAAGTGCCACTTCGTGGCAACTGTAATTCCCCATCTTTCGCTGTTTATTTGTGCTATTGGCTGAGCTACATGCACGTAGCCAGCCAATCCCTGCATGACACCTTCAGATGTAAGCACCCGTATACTGCTGTCTTCTCCTGAACTCTTCCCGCCTTTCTCACTGTTACGTTTGTCTGCTCCTAGACAGTGAGTGAGTAAAAATTCTTTATTGTATAGTTAATTAAAACCATCACAATGTTCCAATACATAAAATCCAATTTCTCTGCATGTTAAGACCATCACAATATTCCAATACATAATATCTGATTTCTCTATATGTTAAAAAATACCCCGATGTTAAAAAGTAAGATTGCTTTGTGCAATACATTAAAATGTACTTCAATGTCTCTATTTACAACTATATAACTCTAAACTGGCTGAGAGGAGCAGCTAAGCGATGTTTGTGGCCTATATCATTATTTCGTTAAGTTCTCAAAACAGGTTAAAATGTTTATCAGTTTGCAGATTAATTGTGAATCCTTTGAGTCCAGACTTTTTAGTATTGCGGATCTGCAGGTGCAGATACCTCTTTCATTAAACTGGCAGATACAGATTAGATGTATGAAGTCCTGTGTTGGTGACCCACATAGGCTGCATGCTTTTGAGCCCTGAAACTTCCAGTTCGGAAGATCGGCATTGGAGGGCAGTTTCCCCATGCGTAGTTCTACGAATTTGGTTTTTAGGTAAGGGGAAAATGCAAGGCCGAGGTATGTCGCTGGCTCGAGCCTATTGTAGGAGTGTAATACCATCCATGCATGAGCACGTTGACTCAACATAGCTTTGTCTTCCATTAGTGAGTGCGTTTTTGCCGCCTTCTTCACAATTAACTGGAAAGAAGATAAAGGTAGTTTCTGATCCCAGAGATCTGCCATCCTGGTTATTTGCATTTAAATAATTTGCGTAGTGTGATTTTGGATCGTTTTGCAAAGCTTCCCAGAGTGCTGAATTGATTTCTAGATCACGATTAATCCCAATTTTGTACCAGGTTTTGATTGACTCATACCTTCTGTAAAGTGCTTGTTGCTGTAGTCCAAACTCTAGACGTACCTGAGCAGGTGAAGTGTCGCATGGTAGACGGAATACTCTTTTGTACACTCGCGTTTGGATGTTTTCTAGAATTGCTACGCTATTTCCGTGATGAACCACACTTCCATAGGCGATGGTTGGGAGTAGTTTTGCTTTCATGACTGCGAGTAGTGGAGTGAACAGTGGACCTTTTAACAATTTGGATATGCTGCAAAATGCAAACAGTAGAGCGGTACCCTTTTTTGTATAGCCTCATAATGCATGGAGAATGAAAACCTTCGAACCAAATGAATTCCAAGATATTTATAGCTGGTAACCACCTCTAATTTTGCGCTGTTAATTGCAAATGTCATCTGTTTGGGTAGTCTATGAGTAATGATCACGACCTTTGGTTTTTTTGCATTTATTTTTGTATTGATTTATTTTATCAAGTTGGCTTTGGTGAACTCGGCTAATTTGTTTATTGATCATTGCAGACCGATTCTCGTCTGGCTTAGGAGGACGCGTCGTCTACGTAAGACGGGTGTGTTAATGGCAATGTGCCCAGACGTGGCGGATGTGAATTGACCCCGTCGAGCCTTGGTGTTAAATCGGCCATAAATAGATTGAACAGGTGCAGGGCCAAGACACTTCCTTGCTTTAGCCCCTCATTTGTGTAGAATTTCCTTGTTAGCCTCTGTCCATCTGCGATTTTGACCTGCATCCAGGTGTCGGTGTAAAGATCCATCATTGGATTCAGAATTGTGTCCGGTAGACCCTGCTGCTTCAATTTAGCCCATAGTGTGCGTCGGCTGACCCGGTCAAATGCCGCCTTAAAATCCACGAAGCATAGATGTAATGCTTGTCGTTGTCGTAGACTTTTGTCGGCCAGTAGCCCTATTGCTAATACATTTGTAATTGTACCAGTGCCCCGTCGGAAGCCCGACTGATTTAGAGGAATTTGTTTGCTCTTGTCGGACCAATTAATCTGATCTGTTAGGATCAAGGATGCATAATATTTGGCCTCTGCGTCTATGTTAGACCTGGCACCTTGGCGTGAGTCTCCCTTCCACTTTTTTGTCGCTGTGCCTCATGTGTTTTGCTGGTGTTAGCTGCTCAGAGCACAAGCAATCCACTTTGTTTCGAATCATTTTAATGGGTGATTTTAATGTTCATTTGTGTTCTAAATGTGTTATGGTAGATATGGAGGGGCCAGGCAGTGTGTCACCCCCTCATTTAGAACACACACTGAATGGTCGAGCACTTGAAAATATATTGCTGCTAAATGAGTTATTCGAATCTGAATTTTCTGATACTACCACACGGGTTGCCACTTACACGGGCAGGGCTAGCGACTCGATTATTGACTTTATCTTTATTTCGAGATTCTTTCTTAGTTATGTGATTACTTATAATGCTATTGATATGCCCATGAGTGATCACAACCCTGTCGGACTGGTGCTAACAAATAGTGCCTTACTGTCAAAATTGGTTGTTCTCCAGCAGACTATTTTGCCTTTAAAAGTAAAGGATCAGGGGAGAAGACTCAAATGGGAGGCGGTTGTACCAGAAATTTTTTTTGTAACTTTATCTAATTCAGTCGCAGATGAGTTAAGGGTGTGTGCTACTCCTCTAGCAGGGCACAATGATGTTATATCTTCATTTGAAGGTATTTGCAGGTTTGTCTCTAGCAGTCTTCTAGCCAAAGGGCAGGGGGATAAACAATATCAGGCAAAAGGCTGGTTTGATAAAAACTGTAGTAAAGCCCATAACCGCCTCAAAAAAGCCCTTAGTGCCCGCCCAAGGAACAAGGAGCTTGTGGCACGACTGAGGAAGGATTATAATACGGTCATTTCTCTACGTAAAAAAGAATTAAAAAGTAAAGCTTGGGAGGACCTAAGGGACAAAGCTACCCTAAAAAATAGTGCTGAATTCTGGACAATAATAAATTCTCCATTTCTTACAGGCGCCCAAAACTCAGTACAGGAATTAAACATCTCAGAAGTTGAGTGGCTGTCTCACTTTGAAAAAATGTATGACAGCCACAGAGAGCTGGACCCTTTTATAATCCCTGTAACTGGTAGTCCAATGGAACCTGTGAGTTTTGAAACCTGTGAGGTACTTAGAGCCATAGAGGAGACAGCTGGGCGTAAGGCACCCGGCCCAGATGGAGTACCTGCAGATATGTACAGGGCAAATCCACTGTTTTGGGCAAATATTTTAACTAGAGTTTTTAACGCCGCCGCAATAGTGGGTTTCCCTGAGTCCTGGTCCCTCGCTACAATCGTCCCTATTTTTAAAAAAGGGCAGAGAGGAGACCCAAAATGTTATCGACCCATATCGCTTTTGGACTCCTCGGTCAAAATTTTAGGCAAGGTTGTCTTGGCGAGGATTTCCGCGTGGGCCAGGGGAAATAACATCTTATCCGAGGCTCAATTTGGCTTTAGGTCAGGGAGGAGTACTGAGGACCAATGCCTCAACCTCCACCTTATATTGTCCAAATACACTAAAGCAAAAGGGAACAGCTTATTCCTGGGTTTTATGGATCTGTCCACAGCTTTTGATCTTGTTAATAGATCAAAACTGTGGGCAATGTTGTTGGAGATGGGCCTCGATAGCTCCCTGGTGCACTTTCTAGCGGAGCTTCACAAAGATCTGAGGGCCCGCATCAGAATGACCACCGATGGAAAGTGCACCGAGAGCTTTAGATCCACTAGAGGGGTCCGCCAGGGGTGTATCCTGGCTCCAATGTTGTTCACGCTCTATGTGAACTCTTTGGAGGGTTACCTAACGTCTGTTACAAAAGATTTTCCGTGCATGGGGGGTGCACCAATCCCGGTGCTCCTCTATGCAGATGACGCGGTACTCATAGCTAGGACCCCAGTTGCCCTACAAAAGTTATTAGACGCCTTTTGTAATTTTATGAGTAGTCTCGATCTGGTGATTAATAAAAGTAAATCACATACCATGTCTGCCGGACGTGGCATGCGTAAAGAAAAATCCTTTTTCTGTGACGGAGAGGTGATTACTAGTGTTAAGGTCTTCACCTACCTGGGTGTGATCTTTGATCAGAGGGGATCTTGGACACCGCAGGTAACATCCAAAATTAATGCGGTAAGAAGTTCGTACGGTGCAAAACCGAAGAATATGACCGGAGATTGTAGGGGGTGCCGGTTGCCCCGATGGTTATGTTGCTGAAAATGTTGCAATAAAAAACATGTTTTAAAAAAAAAAAAAGAAGTTCGTACGGTGCAATTTTGGGTTTTGCGAAGAGATTGGGGGGGAAACCTATGGAGGCCATTATGGCCATCTATAAAGCCAAGACAATTGCTATTGCTAGATATGGTGCAGCTGTCTGGGGTTACGTTAACGTCATAGATATCCAGACAGAGGAAAATAAATTTTTTCGCTCATTGCTGGGGTTACCCCAGTCAACTGCTACCTTCTCAGTACACTTAGAGCTGGGAATGGGTTACATTTTAGACATTTTAAATCTAGCTCCACTTTTGATGTGGATAAAGCTTTGGCTTAACCCAAACCTTAGCCTAAATCACCGGATCATCAAAGATTGCCTCCAACTTGATCACAGAAGGGATATTCAGTGGCTGTCATATATCGAAACTATGACAGCTCTTTTGGGTCGCCCTGAAATTTTTAGTTGCCCTGAAGCCTTGTGTAGAGCTGATTTACAATGGGTGAAAATAAATTTTCTGAGAATTCGCATGGCTGAGCGTGAAGCCCGCGATTTATGCAAACCCTCTGTGAGGGCTCACGTTCTGATATCTCCATCTTGTGTGCTGGCCCCTTATTTAACCATGGTAATTAATCCTTTCCATAGATGGCTTTTATCCAAATTTCGGTTTAACCAAATTTATACAGTGCTGTGGGATGTGAAAGACTGGTGCAAGCTGGAGGAATCGGCCCCATGCAAATGTGATGGTTTCTCTATTCAGGATAACGCCCACTTTTTGTTTTTTTGTTCCTTCTATCATGAACCGCGTGTAAAATACCTAAAATCTATTCTGAAGGACTTGGGATTTATCCAGTACAAGCCTGCACTGTTTTATTTACAAATGTTGCTCTCTCCTCTTATTATGTATTGCACTGCTATTTTTTTAGCCGCATCTGTGTGATGCAAGAAAACAAGGCTTAGTTTGGAAGAACAATAGGAATTTGGACCCAGCTATATCGCCCAGTCGAGTGCTTTTTAATCTATTTTATGTATCTATCGCCCTTTTAATCTGCTTTTTAACCTATAAACTGTTTAATATTGTATTAAATTTATCAATTGTTTTATAGATGAACTTTTGATATTTGCTGTAGTATGCTTTTATGATTTTAATTAATCGAATAAAGTGGAATTTGACTTGACTTGACTTGCTCAGAGCACTGTGCCACTGCCAACCAGTGCCACAGTGCAAGTGCTCCCTATTTAAAATGTATATGTTGGTTGGATTCCATGATTGGCTTATTTGGTTTACTGTCAGACCCTAGTAAAGTGCACCAGGAGTGCCCAGGGCTTGTAAATACAAATGCTGCTGGTGGGCTTGCAGCACTGGTTGTGCCACCCACAGAAGCGGCCTGGTAAAATGTATCTAAGGTCTGCCATTGCAGCGCCTGCGTGCACTCTGGTACTGTCATGCTGACTGGGCAAGTGCACACACTTGCCAGTCCCTAAACCTTCCCTTAACTTCATATCAGTTACCCCTATGGTAGGCCCAAGGGCAGGGTTCATTGTAAGCATAAGGTAGGACAAGCCCTGATGTGTGTGGCATGTCCTAATAGTGAATTACAGCCATTTTCGTTTTTCACTATTGTAAGGATACCTGTTATCCATAGGCCAGAATGGGCTGTTAGCATTGTTACATTCTATGATCCTAACAGAGCCAGGGAACATGGTAGAAATTCGAGTTTAGTATGCCTGAACTCAGAATAATAAAATACATCTTTTAGTAAAGTTTATTTTAATATTCTGTTTGCAAATACCCCTTTTAGAAAGTTTGTATTTGCTTGCTTGATCATTTCAGACCGCCTCTGCTATGATGTGTATCTGCCTGTCTGGTTGTGTGAGTGACAGGGCTGGGGAAACCCAGAGGGGCAGGGCTAGGTAGCCTGGTGGTGAATAGGAAGATTGGCAGTCAGTTGGGTGGGAGGAGTACACCTGGGCTCTGAATAGGGTTGTGCTCTGCTACCACAATGCTGGCTCCACCTCCTGCGGAGCGGCTGATGTCTCTGCCCTGCACCTGAATAGAAAGGCAATGTCATGTCAACAGAGTGCTCAAGAACTGGTTTGGACTGGGCAAAGGCCCCTCAACCCCAGAGGAACAAAGGAATTAGGGGTATAAGTATTGGGACCCTGCTCCCAAGAAATTAGATCCTGCTGAAACAAGAAGAACCTCTGCCAGAAGAGAAGGAACTGGGAAAGCTGTAGGAGGAGTAACTGTCCCTGACCTGGGGGATTAGCCTGCAGTGGTTGCCTTGCTGCTGAAGGAGAGGAGAAAGACTACTACTTTGCTTCAACTTGTGCATTGAAAAGATCTCCAAGGGCTTGAACTGAGCTTGCCCCCTGAACGAAGTCCCATGACCAGTGGACTTCACCCCTAGCTCTCCAGAGTCTTTTGGAAGTGCCTGCTGCTGTTGTTGGCCCTTCTGAGGGACTGTGTGTCGCAAGGAGCTGGAAGCGCGACGCAAGGAAGAGAAGCGTGCCGCCGTCGGAGCCGCTGTCGTCGCATCTCGCAGAGAGTGCCGTCGCTGCAGCATCGCATCGAGCGGAAGCGCCTCGCATTATTCCGGAAGTGTCTCGCAATGCCGAAGAAGCGTGTTGCCATCGCAGCCATCGTAGCTGTCGCATTGCACCGCACCGGGAGAAGAGTCTCGCATCCACGGAGAAGCGTGCCGCTGTCATCGCATCTCGCAGAAGAGGTGTCGCCGCTGCAGCATCGCATCGAGCGGAAGCGTCTCGCAACGTCGGAGGAGAGTGCTGCTGCCAAAGCCGCTGTCGTCGCATCTCGTCAAGGGTGACGCCGCTGTAGCTGACGCATCGAGTCGAGCCTTCTCGCAACATCGGAGAAGCGTAACGCATCTGGAAGATCCCGTCTTTATTTCTTTTGCACCAAGAACTTCAACTCATCTGCATCGCTGCAACACTTTTGTTGCCCTGCGTGTCGCATCTAAGGTACATTGACTTAAAGTGTCGCATTTAAGAACTTAAGAGAAACTAAGCAATCTTCTACCAACTAAGCAACCATATTGTGTATTTTTAATCGTTTAATGGTCTTGTGATAATCCTATATAAAGAATCCTTATTTTTAATAAAAATACCTGCGTGGTGTCCATTTTTAGTGTTGTCACTTGGTTACTGTATGTGTTCACAAATGCTTAACCTATAACGCTCTGAGATAAGCCTTGTCTGCTCGCGCCAAGCTACCTAGAGGGTGAGCGAGGGGTTGTTTTAGTAGTGTAACCCCTTACCCTGACTAGAGGAAAGGTTCCCTGCTTGTCACAAGTACCTACCTGTGCCAACCAGAGGACCCGGATTCTAACATTGGTGGTCAGCGGTGAGGATTCTGGACTTGCATTTGTGACTCATGTACAGTGATTAGTGAACACTACTTAGTGAGTGCAGACCTTAAATGCAACCAATACTTGTTGGTAGATTTCTTTTTGGGACTGTCTATTTTTTAGCACTGCCAAGCTTTACCATGGTGGAGAAAGCAGCATCCATATTCTCTGTCAATACAGAATTTGAATGGGAAGAAGAGGAAATAGATAATTACACTGCCAAGCAGCTAAAGTTCTTTTGCCAGAAGTTTAATGTTTCTACAACTGGATGTAAAAACAAAACACAGCTCTACAAGGCGCTGAGGGCCTGGGTAGAAGCAAGGAAGGCCACTGATGATGATAATGCAGATGAGCAACTGGATGGGCCAGTGGGCTCAAGAGGAAGGAGAAGCCCTTCCTCTGCTGGTAGCAGTGTGTCTAGTAACAGTATATCTCCAAAGGAGCTGGCAGATAGAAGAGAGAGTAGGATGCACGAAATGGAAATGGCAAAACTCAAATTAAATGGGCAGCTGGAGCTAGAGAGCAAAAAGCTGGCTCTGGAAGAGAGAAGAATACAAATGGAGCATGAAACAAAGTTGAGGGAATTAGATCTGAAAGCTAAGAGTTTAGAGTCTACTCCCTCTGGTGGCAGCACACCATCAGTGCAGACAGAATCAAGGGTGTACATACCCAAGAATGTGGTTAAGGAATTCTTCAAGAATGATGACATAGGGCAGTGGTTTAAGGCCTATGAGGTAGCCATGTCTTCCCACCGGGTCCCTGAGAAAGATTGGGGAGCGGGGTTGTGGGGACAGTTCCTTAGTGAGGGGCAGGATACACTGCTGGATTTGCCTTCAGATGATTATAATTCCTATCCACATATGAAGGCTGCTTTGATGTCTAGGTATGGGTTGACCCCTGAGTTGTATAGGCAAAGGTTCAGGGGTTGCACCAAGATTCCAAACTGTACGTATGTTGAATATGTGACTTTTTTTTGCAGAGCACTGGATGGTTGGGTGAAGGGTAGCAAAGTTAATGATTTTCAAGGGCTTCTTGATTTAATGGCATGGGAGCACTTGTCTAGTAATTGTTTTTCTGAGCTACGCCAGCACCTGATTGATAGTAGGCTGACTAACCCTAGGAAACTTGCTGAGGAGGCGGACCGCTGGGTCAGTACCAGGGTCCACAAGGGTCAAGTGGGAGATTCCGCCAAAGGTGGGCAGGGTCCCCAGCAGAAGAGTGGGGGGGAGAAGGGTAAACAGAGGGAGTTCCAGAAGAGGCCCCAAAGTAGTCCCCAAGGGAACCAAGGGAAAGGTTCTCAGCCTCCACCACCACAGAAACCGATAGGGGCCCCGACAGGTACACCTATTCAGAAGGGGCCCATCAGATGTTACAAGTGTGGTAACATGGGGCATTTTGCCTCTGATGTGAAGTGTCCATTGTTTGGTAAACCAGCACCCACTGGTGCTCTATCCCGGCAGGTGACTAGTGTAGCCCTGGGGGGGGTGATGGGTGCCCAAGGTGGGTGGGGTCCCACAGAGATGTCCCTGGTCTCATTAGGAGACCTAGAAGTGGTCCCCCAAACCCAGCTGCCTGAGAACACTAAAAAATACAGGCAGTGGGTGACCATAAATGGCCATAGGGTTGAAGCGCTCAGAAACACAGGAGCCAGTGTGACGGCTGTCAAACGCCACCTGGTGTCTCAGAAGCAGGTTGTCCCAGGAGCATTCTATCCAGTTGTTGCCGCCGACAACACCGAGAGTCACTGCCCAGTGGCTCAGGTTCCCTTTCAGTGGGGGGGGATCTCTGGTACTCTTCAGGTAGCTGTGAGGCCCGCCATGCCTGTAGACTGTCTGTTAGGGAACGACTTGGAGAGCTCACCTTGGGCTAAGGTGGAGCGGAGTGCTCACCTGGAGATGTTGGGTATGCCGGATTGGGCGTGTGTAACCACACGGTCCATGGCAGCCAGTAGAGGTGCTCAAGAGGTCCTGGAGCCTGAGAGGGACGCCCAGGGACCGGCCTTAAAGAGAAGGAGCAGGGGGCACGGGAAACCGGCCCCCGAAGTTCCCACAGTCCAGGAGGGAGCAGACCTTGAGGGGGATGCCCTGGAACCTACAGGGGAACAGATAGCTGAACTGGGGGACCTGCCTGAGCTGACCCATTGGCAGCAGGAAGGTGGACCCTCCAGGGAAGAGTTCTACAGGGAGCAGAAAGAATGCCCTTCTCTTGTGGGTATGCGGCAGCAGGCTGCAGACCAGTCCAACGGTGATCAGTCCGGAACACACTTCATTTACTGGGAGAACGACCTCCTGTATTCTGAGCCTAAGGTTGCTGAGCCTGGGTCAGCCCGTGTGCTGGTGGTACCCCAGCGCTTCAGAGCCTTCCTACTGGGGCTGGCTCACGATGTACCCTTAGCAGGACATTTGGGGCAGGACAAGACCTTTGAAATGCTTGTCACCCACTTCTTTTGGCCCCAAATGCGCAGTAGTTCAGATACTCACTGCAGAACATGCCAAACTTGCCAGGCAAGAGGGAAGAGTGGAAGGAAGCCGAAGGCTCCACTCCAACCATTCCCTGTGGTCGGTACCCCATTCCAGCGAGTGGGGATTGACATTGTAGGGCCGCTGGACCCCAGGACAGCGATGGGCAATAGGTTCATCCTGGTCCTGGTGGACCATGCCACCCGGTACCTGGAAGCCATCCCTCTGAGGACAGTGACGGCCCCCGTGGTGGGACGTGCGCTAATGGGAATTTTCTCCCGAGTGGGATTCCCTCTAGAGGTGGTGTCTGACCGAGGTACCAATTTTATATCTAAATATAGGAAATCCCTTTGGCAAGAGTGTGATGTAACCTACAAGTTCACCACACCTTACCACCCCCAAGGAAACGGGTTGGTTGAGAGATTCAACCGAACCCTCAAAGGCATGATAATGGGCCTGGAAGAACCCATGAGGCGTAAGTGGGACGTCCTCTTACCATGCCTTCTCTTTGCTTACAGAGAGGTGCCACAGAAGTCTCTAGGGTTCTGTCCCTTTGAGCTTTTGTACGGACACCCAGTGAGAGGACCTCTAAGTCTGGTCAAGGAAGGCTGGGAGCAATCTCCCAGGAAACCTCCCCAGAATGTATATAGTTACATGCTGGCCTTCAGAAACCAGACTAGGCATTTCAGGGAACTTGCTGAGGCAAACCTGGAAGCCAGCCAGGAGGAGATGAAGCGGTGGTACGACCAGAATGCCACTCTGGTAGAGCTTCAGCCTGGACAGAAGGTATGGGTCTTGGCCCCCGTGGAGCCCTGTGCGCTCCAGGATAAGTGGACCGGTCCCTTTGAGGTGGTGGAGCGCAAGAGTCCGGTTACCTATTTGGTGGACCTGAAGTCTCCTAGGAACCCCTTAAGGGTCCAACATGTCAAACGCCTCAAGCCCCACTTGGATAGGTCCCAAGTGGGCATGCTCTTAGCGACAGATGCTGGGATGGAGGAGGAAACTGAGCCTCTTCCTGACCTCCTGTCAGTCAAGGAGCAAGATGGGTCAGTGGATGGTGTCATCCTCTCTTCCACCCTGAGCAACATAATGATTGTCGCCAGCTGCTGGGACAATTTTCTGACCTGTTTTCCCTGGTTCCCGGTGTCACTGATTGGTGCGTCCATGATGTGGACACTGAGGATAGTACACCTGTGAGGCACAAGGCCTACCGGGTGACTGACAGGGTAAGGGCCTGCATCAAGGAGGTGGTCTCCAAGATGTTTGCCCTTGGGGTAATTGAGTCCTCAAGCAGTCTTTGGGCCAGCCCAGTGGTCTTGGTCCCAAAGGCTGCAGCGCCGGGAGCCACACCCGAACTCCGGTTCTATGTGGACTACAGAGGACTCAATTCGGTCACCAGGACTGACGCACACCCCATCCCCAGAGCTGATGAGCTCATAGATCGGCTAGGGGCTGCCCACTACCTCAGCACGTTTGATCTAACGTCTGGGTATTGGCAGATCGCCTTGACCGATGGGGCCAAAGAGAGGTCAGCATTTTCCACCCCTGATGGGCACTACCAGTTCCGGGTTATGCCCTTTGGGATGAAAAATGCCCCTGCCACCTTCCAGAGGTTGGTCAACCAGGTGTTGGTTGGGCTGGATTCGTTCAGTGCAGCCTACCTGGATGACATCGCAGTGTTCAGCTCCACGTGGGAGGAACACCTGCGCCACCTCTGGGAAGTGTTGATGGCGCTGCAGAGGGCAGGCCTCACGATCAAGGCGAGTAAGTGCCAGATCGGGCAGGGTTCAGTGGTGTACTTGGGGCACCAAGTTGGGAGTGGTCAGGTGGCACCCCTTCAACCCAAGATAGAAACCATCCTGAATTGGGAGTCGCCCAAAACCCAGACGGAGGTGAGAGCCTTCCTAGGTCTCACCGGGTACTACAGGAGGTTTGTCAAGGGGTATGGCAACATTGTTGCCCCCTTGACACCGCTGACTTCAAGGAAGCAGCCCAGGAAGGTGATCTGGACTGACACCTGTCGGAAATCTTTTGAGGCCCTGAAAACTGCTATGTGCACGGCGCCCGTGCTTTTGACTCCCAGCTTCTCCAAAGAGTTTATCGTTCAGACAGACGCTTCAGAGCATGGTGTGGGGGCTGTTCTTTCACAGATTAATGAAGAGGGCCTAGATCAACCTATAGCCTTTATTAGCAGGAGGTTACTTCCACGGGAACAGAGATGGAGTGCTATTGAGCGTGAGGCATTTGCTGTGGTCTGGGTGCTGAAGAAGCTAAGACCATACCTGTTTGGGTCTCACTTCCGGGTTCAGACCGACCACAGGCCCCTCAGATGGTTGATGCATATGAGGGGTGAGAATCCAAAGCTGTTGAGGTGGTCCATTTCCCTACAGGGTATGGATTTCATGGTGGAACATCGCCCTGCAACAGATCACGCCAATGCTGACGGTCTGTCCAGATTTTTCCGCCTTAGTGATGAAGAACTCCCTGGGTTAGGGTAGTTCGCCCCACCTTTCAGCTGGAGGGGACACGTGTTAGACCTGGCACCTTGGCGTGAGTCTCCCTTCCACTTTTTTGTCGCTGTGCCTCATGTGTTTTGCTGGTGTTAGCTGCTCAGAGCACTGTGTCACTGCCAACCAGTGCCACAGTGCAAGTGCTTCCTATTTAAAATGTACATGTTGGTTGGATTCCATGATTGGCTTATTTGGTTTACTGTCAGACCCCAGTAAAGTGCACCATGAGTGCCCAGGTCTTGTAAATACAAATGCTGCTGGTGGGCTTGCAGCACTGGTTGTGCCACCCACAGAAGCGGCCTGGTAAAATGTATCTAAGGTCTGCTATTGCAGCGCCTGCGTGCAGTCTGGTACTGTCATGCTGACTGGGCAAGTGCACACACTTGCCCAGTCCCTAAACCTTCCCTTAACTTCATATCAGTCACCCCTATGGTAGGTCCAAGGGCAGGGTGCATTGTAAGCATAAGGTAGGACAAGCCCTGATGTGTGTGGCATGTCCTAATAGTGAATTACAGCCATTTTCGTTTTTCACTATTGTAGGCTACCTGTTCTCCACAGGCCAGAATGGGCTGTTAGCATTGTTACATTCTATGATCCTAACAGACCCAGGGACCATGGTAGAAATTCGAGTTTAGTATGCCTGAACTCAGAATAATAAAATACATATTTTAGTAAAGTTTATTTTAATATTCTGTGTTTGCAAATACCACTTTTAGAAAGTTGGTATTTGCTTGCTTGACCATTTCAGCCCGCCTCTGCTATGATGTGTATCTGCCTGTCTGGTTGTGTGAGTGACAGGGCTGGGGAAAGCCAGAGGGGCAGGGCTAGGTAGCCTGGTGGTGAATAGGAAGATTGGCAGTCAGGTGGGTGGGAGGAGTACACCTGGGCTCTGAATAGGGTTGTGCTCTGCTACCACAAAGCTGGCTCCACCTCCTGTGGAGCGGCTGATGTCTCTGCCCTGCACCCTGAATAGAAAGGCAGAGTCATGTCAACAGAGTGCTCAAGAACTGGTTTGGACTGGGCAAAGGCCCCTCAACCCCAGAGGAACAAAGGAATTAGGGGTATAAGTATTGGGACCCTGCTCCCAAGAAATTAGATCCTGCTGAAACAAGAAGAACCTCTGCCAGAAGAGAAGGAACTGGGAAAGCTGTAGGAGGAGTAACTGTCCCTGACCTGGGGGATTGGCCTGCAGTGGTTGCCTTGCTGCTGAAGGAGAGGAAAAAGACTACTAAAGACTTTGCTTCAACTTGTGCTTTGAAAAGATCTCCAAGGACTTGAACTGAGCTTGCCCCCTGTGTGGAAATATGGATTTTTCTGATCAGTTATGTCCCCTATCTTGGACCCCAACGGTTCCATGTATAAATCACAAGTACATGTATGTTCCCTCCAGTTCCAGTTATGAAGACGCAAATACATGTGCGTCCACCGTTAACATGTCCTCTTTCAGATCCGCCATGAATGGGCCGGATATTCCATTCCTAAGTACGAAAGGCCACCGGCTTTATATGGTTCACTTATGCCATTTTACAGTTCAGGCGAGTAGGCCCTGATTCTGCCATCAAGCTTTTCCTGCCTTCTGCCTCTGATAGCTCCAGTCTGAGCCTGCATCTGTATCCATGAACTTTGTCCTCATTCTCTGCGCGGCTCACGGTGCCTGACGTCAGCTTGCTGCCTGCCAAAAACTGTATTTCACCTTCGAAATTATCTGCTCCGCTCCCTGCCCAACGCATTCCTGTCTAGTAGTTTATGTAAACAGTCTTCCAGCTACCAAGCAAAGGCCCGGCTTCTCTGTCTTTATGCAAGTAATTCATAGCCCTATTATTATGGAAGACTTTTTCCCTCGCATCTAGTGTAGACACTTAGACGCTTGTACACGCACTAATAGTCAGTATAGACAGTATAGAATAAGATTCTACTCTAAGAGACCTCTCTTTTGGATAACATAGTTCTTTAAACATAGGATGTTAGATATGATTTGGGATAAGGTTGACTTGACCCTCCAGACATCTGTCGCCACATGTAGAGTTAAATGTCAAATCCCCTTCACCCCCTAGTCGCACGTCAATCATACGTCATGCTGCTGCGCGCGCATTTCTGCCAAGTATTTCTGCTGACATTGCGAAATTCCTTCATGGAACCACCCTATTATGACATCACACCTGATGACGTTCTTTAGTCACACCCAGTTATGCCCACTTTTGCTACGCATGTATGTTTTATCTACACTATCAATTGTTACGCCTCTTGCATTTGCTTCACTGTAATGCCTATTGTATAAAAGTAATTACTTATCAATAAAGTATGTACTTCACTTCCTGAACCTCCGTGGTGATGGAACCTGGAGTCAATGATTCGAATCGTCCATTGGAATAAAGCCCATTCCGAACCTCTAATGTCACAGATTTTGCCTCTTATTTTACTGAGCTATTTTATTAAGATTCTGTATCAAATTAAGTCCCGGTAATTAAATTATTTACCACATGAATGGCGCCCGAATAGGGACACTTTCTCATCTCACGCGCCGGCGGTGCGTTGCAGGCCCGGTCTCCTGCCACAGCTGGACGGACAACAACGCGTACCAGCAGGATTTCCTGTATCTCCCTCCGGTCAAGCGGGGGCGACTGAGGCTGCGATCAACACCCAGACGAGGCGGTGAGAAGTGCGAAGTATCCCGACCAGAGCCTAGCTGAGAGAGCAAGATCCGAGGTATACAGAGGCCCACCAAGTTCCGAAGTTCCGAGGTTCCGAGGTTTCCGATGTTCCGAAGTTTCCGAAGTTTTCGAGTCGAGTCCAGTCCAGTTCAGTTCAGTTCCGTTCCGAGGCCTTCCGTTCCGAGCTACCCGGTGAGTACCATTACTGGGGAGGCGTTCTGGCGTGCACATAAGTTGTGCCGGTCCAGACGGGTTTGGGTACACAAATCCGGTCTGCACTGTTTTATGCGGTGTATCTGTACTGTTTAGCAGTATATCTAGTATATCAAGTATATAAATTCAGAATAATTCAGTTAAATGCCGAGGATTATGTCTTGTGATTAAGTTTTCTTAGATCGTCATCATCATTGTTGCTCATTTAAAACGTCAAATGTTAAATGTGTTAATACGTCCTGCATATTGTGGTGTGAATGACTGTTCATTATTGTGTTTATTGTATTAAGGTTGTTCAAGACCAAGTATCAGATCAGTTCTCAGTATGCCGCTCTTTTCGAAACTAAGACAGATCACAACTAGAAAAGGGGTACTCGAAGAAGCTGTTCCCATTCCTCCTAGGGACACTCCAGGGTACTTCATGTATCATAAACATGGCCTAGACGCCATATTATTTCTTGATCTATGGGTAGACTACACTAAGGAATTACCAGAAAGTCAGAGGTGGCCCGCAGCTGGGACCTGGGATGCAGATTGCATCGTGAAAGTAGAGGAAGAATTATGGAAAAGGAAAGCTAGACAATCACAGAAAGACGCCATTGAATTATGGCGTAAAGAATCGTATAGACGTACAGAAAAAGCACGTAGACAGGAAGAGAAGAGTAAGGAAAATTCAAATAAAGTTCGAGAAAATCTGTTAATTGAAGAAAGTACACGAGTAAAATCAGAACAAGTAGATAGACAAAGAAATGCCCTTATGAATGGTATGTATCCCCTTCTGGCCGAAGGATTACCTAAGGCTACTCCGGAGATACCAAAAGACTTGCCACCCCCATTGTTTCCAATAAAAGCACATCCAAAGGGGCATCCCAGAACCGCAGAAGATGTTTTTCTTTCCTCATATTTAGATGACGCAGCTCCCGAGTATGCTAACCCTGCACCACATAGACCGTCTGCTGGGGGGGTTCAACGTCAAGACCATGTGTCTGTACCTTTGCAACAACAAATTCCGACACAAGTTCCGGCAAGCGCATCTGTCTCTACATCTGTTCCCACGGCCGTTTCTACAGCTGTGTCCACACCTATAGTTGCTGTATCACGATCAACGAATCCTTTCGCGCCCAGTACCCCAGATGGGGCTACCGGAGGTGCTACCAGCGTGTATTCTACGCCACCCAGAATAAATAAACTTACTTTTCAAGAATCAGCACATCCACGTACCCCCAAACTCATAAATTCCCGCACGCTTAAGGAACTTCTTGTAGATTGTAGATATGACCCTGTGCCCGGAAAAGAGGACGAAATGATCATGGCATCACTACGTATCAGACGAACTGCGGTGTATTTAGGAAAGCTACCAGGAATGACTATGCATCTAGATAATATATATCATTTTGTCCAAACAGGGCGAGATTCTGAATGTATTAACAGAGCTATGGAATACCAGAAAGTGGAGATACAGGGGGAACTGTTACGTTTCCTCATAAATTGTGTAATCAGAAATCAAGACCGACCGGGGGTAGATCCGGAAATAATGCAAACCCTTACCAGATGGAGCCAGAATATATCAGAAGGGAGACATGATAGGCAAAAATGTATAATAGCCATGTGCCGAAAGATCCGTAAAGAAATAGAACGCCTACACGAAGAGAGATTAACGGTAGACCAGTTTGAACAAGATGAGGAGGAGGAAGGATCAGGACTGCCCACAGGACAGTCAGAAACCATAGCCTATGTAGGTAGAGGAAGATCTTGTAATAGTACTAGATGTTTCACTGACCCGATACGTCCGATATGTCCAGATAATAACAGGAATTTCCAAACACCTATAATAAATCTAAGGTCCCCCGAGCATTCGTTCCAAGCCGCTGACAAATTACTCCGAGAACGAAGGGGTTATCATTTACTCGATTCTATGGATGAACAAGAATTGCCAGGTCAGCCGTTCATTGGGCTGACAGTCCCGGAAAATATGGTGATGATACAGTAGCACACACATTTTTGAACCTCACCCCAGATGAACAGCGTTTAGCTGGGATTTATATGATTCAACAACTTCTTATACTATATAAAAGCCAACATTCAGATCCTGGTCTTCTACCTGATATATTGACTGAATTACTCACGAATAGATGGAGAGGTTCAGGTACTAAGTTAATTAAGGAAATACTAGAATCAAGAAAGCAGTACATTCTTTTTGTATGCCCAGAACGTGTCTCACTGCCCATCAAGGAAAGAATGACGTATTACATGGACAGACAGAATCCCTTACGAGAAGTACACCCAATAAAGGGCGAGGACAATCAGTTTAAACGTGTATATGTATATACGCCCATATCGAAAATAGAATTGTTAGAAATGAAGAAAGTGGTACCCAGTCATGACAAAGACCCAGCGGGTTTTCACCGAGAAATTAAAGACATGTTACTCATGGGAGAGTATACCTATCCCGACATTATGACAATATTAAAGGTATTAATGCCTGCTGGCATTTATGAGAAACTCAAGGAAAAAGAGTGGGAGGTAGGAGACCAAAAGATAGACTGGACAGCATTAGAAAATGAAGAAAGGGCCCGAGGTCCAGGTTCGGGGCTTGGGGATAAAACTAAAGCACTACCAGGTTTACTAGTACAGGTACTGCCACGTTTATTAACCACGAAAAAGGAAGACTGGGGTGCAATCTCAGCCTGTAAACAAAAGCAAGATGAAGACACTAGTGATTTCTATGCCCGATTCGAAAAATGTTTTGGTATAAATAGTGGTATAAAAGCAAGTAGCGAGTCATACCCACATCTGTTTGTGACAAAATTAGTTGAAAATTCCTTGCCCCAGGTGAAGAATCGAGTATTAAAATTCGAGAGTACCTGGCAAGGTAATACCCCATCACAAATGTTACAAATGTTACAGTACCATTACAATAGAATTAGAGAGGAACAAGAACATGAACAGAAACGCATGAAAGACACAAAAATGAAAATGCTAGTCTCCCAGACAGTTCCAGCTGAAGGTCATAAAAAGGGTACGACACAGTCCGGTGATTCAGCAGGACCTGTAAAAGGGACATGCAACTATTGTAAACAACCAGGTCATTACATACACGATTGCCCAGTCTTGAAGCGTAATATCGCCACAGGTAAAACACAAGAAAGACCACGGCCACCTAGACAGGATCAGAATGAACAAGGAGCACTGCAGCATGCACAGTCCATGCCAGCTCCACAACAGTCTATACAGTTTGTGCCAGCTGCACCAGCGCTGCCTGTTGCTGCCACACAAACCACGACACGACAAATGTACCAGACCGCACAGTATGACTATCCTGATTATCAACGATACGCATGAACAAGCCTAGAGAGGGAAGTTGACTTACCCCTTATCGAGGTCCCTGTAGACCAAGAAGGACCTTATGTACATAGTGAACTATTAGGCCAAGATAGAAAATTTTTACTTGATACAGGGGCAAGTCGAACAACTATAAAACGTAGTGAAGTTCCAGGGGCACCCCTCTCAGGCTCACAGAATATTTCCCTTGGTTTTTCAGGAAAACCTATTATTAATGAAGTATCACAGCCTCTTCCACTTACGATAGGACCCTTAACCCGAACTACAGATTTATTGCTTACTAAATCATGTCCAGAAAACCTGTTAGGTATAAAAACACTGAAGGCTCTAGGAGCTATAATATGTTGTTCTCCGGAAG
This sequence comes from Triturus cristatus, assembly GCF_964204655.1. Classification (NCBI taxonomy): domain Eukaryota; kingdom Metazoa; phylum Chordata; class Amphibia; order Caudata; family Salamandridae; genus Triturus; species Triturus cristatus. The sequence goes on along the minus strand of NC_140593.1, from coordinate 253,603,667 downwards.
GAGTAAGATTGTTTTTACGTGATTTCAAAGGTCACTATGTGTCTCGAGACATGGATCCCCGACTGCAGACTTTACCTACACATTTATGGGCACAAGGCCCTACTGATGTGGGTTGCATGAATATTACACCATATCGGGTTACATTAAAGGCAGGAGTGGTACTACCACGAATGCGACAATACAAGTTACCCCCAGATGCTGTAGTGGCTTTACTGCAAATTATTGACGAGCTCATTGTCCAAGGAGTGGTTGTGGAAACAGACTCCAATGTATGTAATTCCCCGATAATTCCGATTCTTAAACGAACAGATCCAAAGGCTCCGCCAGTATATCGATTGGTTATTGATCTGCGCGAATTGAACAAATGCATTGTGCCACAATTCCCTGTGGTCCCAGATATCTCGTCATTACTGACAGCTATTGATTCCGAAGCAACATTCTTTACTGTAATTGATCTCAAGAATGCCTTTTTCAGCGTCCCAATAGATCCGGAAAGCCAATACTTGTTCGGATTTAGTTTAAATGGACGTAGCTTTAAATTCACACGCGCACCTCAAGGATTTACAGAAAGCCCCAGCATCTATAGCCAAGCACTGAAACGAGAACTTGACAGTATTCACATGCCAGTCAACACTGCCCTGCTTCAATATGTCGATGATCTGCTGATCACCGCTAGAAACGAACCTGAATGTGAGAAAGCATCACTGACGGTATTACAATTTTTGGCCGAAAAGGGGCACAAGGTGTCCCCTTCTAAGCTGCAATTCTGTGTCCAGCGAGTTGTTTACCTTGGTCACTCGCTGTCCAAGGAGGGAAGGCAGCTTACACCAGATCGCATCCAGCTAATTGCAAATATGCCAATACCCGCGACACAAAAGGAGGTGCGGGCTTTTATAGGCCTCACTTCATATTGTAGGCAGTGGATCCCTCAATATGCATTTTTAGCAAAACCACTCATTCAGTTGACAACACAGGAGGCGGCCACATCGACTGTCCTCCCTTGGACTCAGGAACACACACTAGCTTTTGAAAGCTTAAAGAAAGCTCTATGCCAAGCACCTGTTTTAGCAACACCATGTTACAGAAAACATTTTACACTCTTTGTTACAGAACGAGAAGGTACTGCCTTGTCCGTACTCACTCAGGAACAAGCAGGATCACACAAACCATGTGCCTATTTCTCTAGTACATTAGATCCCGTAGCCCAGGCTTTGCCTGCGTGCCTGAAATCAGTGGCAGCAACAGCTTTAGCAATAAGACAAAGCGATGCCATAGTGTTAGGACACCAATTGACAGTACAAGTACCGCATGCAGTAGAGGTTCTTGTGAACCGAACGCAAACACAACACTTGACCATAGCAAGACTTACAGGGTACGAACTAACATTGTTTCAGCCACACATAGAAATCAGACGCTGTAATACATTGAATCCTGCCACACTTTTACCTGTAATCGGAACAGACCCACTAGCTCATGATTGTATTGAAGTTATTACAATAACGACGAAACCCAGACAAGACTTGACAGATGTCCCATTGTTAGATCCAGACCTGACGTTGTATGTAGATGGTTCATGTATGAGAACAAGTACAGGAGATTTAGTGGCCGCATATGCAGTCACAACAGATACTGAAGTCATTGAAACAAACTGTATAAACACCTTGTCAGCTCAAGCAGCAGAGCTTATTGCTCTGACACAAGCCTGTATCCAAGCCACAAATAAGAAAGTCAACATATACACTGACTCACGTTATGCATTCGGAGTTGTACATGACTTCGGCGTGCTGTGGCGAGAGAGAGGTTATTTAACTTCTCACGGTGCCCACATTCAGCACGGATCCCTCATTCATGCTCTGTTAGATGCAATACATTTACCCACTGCAATATCGATTATGAAATGCAAAGCTCATACGAAAGTTACTGATATCATTTCTCAAGGCAATGATTTAGCTGACAGAACAGCTAAACAGACTGCGCAAACTCGCACATCCGACATGACAAAGACAATAGTCCAGACACCAACACATTGTATGACGATTAAGGATCCCGCTCTTGATGTAATTGACATACAGACACATGCTACACCAGACGAAATAAAGAAATGGACGGAATTAGGAGGGATCCAAACGGACCAGGGATGGATGACGAAGGAGAAATCTGTATGGTTTCTTCCTGACTCTATGGTCCAAGCTATCATAAATACAATACACAGTCCAGCGCATCTAGGAGAGAAAGCTATGCTAGACAGCATTCAACATATTTGGTTCAACAAACATTTACGAGCAGCAGCGAAGCAAAAAGTCCGTATCTGAATGATATGTTGTCAGTTTAACCCAGGTAAAAGCATCCCCGTAGAGCAGGGTGGATTTCAGCCTCCTGATCACCCTTTTGAAGTCCTCCAGATGGATTATATCCAGATGGAACGATGTCGAGGATTCAAATATGTTCTCGTAGTTGTCTGCGCTCTTTCCCGCTGGACCGAAGCTTACCCAGTATCAGATTACACTGCCCCGACCACTGCCAAGCAGCTAGTTCGAGAATTCTTCCCACGGTACGGTTTACCACGTGTTGTCTATTCAGATAACGGCCAGCCGTTCTCATCCGAACTGATGAAACATGTTTCACTTCTGCTAGGATATCAGTGGAAGTTTCATTGTGTCCGACACCCCGAGGCAGCAGGTCTCGTGGAACGACATAATCAAACTTTGAAAATCAGATTGTCCAAAATATGTAGAGAGAAAGGTGTTGACTGGGTAGTAGCTTTACCAGTTGCACTCTTTTACATGAGAATGGTAGCACACTCTCGAACAGGGCTATCCCCTTATGAGGTGATCTTTGGAAGACCACCGAATATGTGGGGGACGCCTATACCCCGTAAAATAACTGATGTTGACTGTAATATGCTGACAGATTACTTGGCTTCCTTGATGTCTGCACTACAATCTTGTTGTTCACAGGTAGCTGCAGCCTTTCCTGACAACACTGAGGTGAAACCCCATGACGTAGTTCCGGGGGATCTAGTTTTAGTGAGGAACTTTGATCGGAAGACTCAGCTGGATCCTAGGTGGAAGTCGCCGCAATTGGTCCTGCTCACCACAAGGACAGCCGTGAAGATCGAGGGCAGAAAAGGCTGGGTACATTCAAGTCATATCAAGAAATTTCATGGGCTACCATCGGATGTAAATACCACACCTCGTGTGTCTTCGCCCATTGACTCAAAGCTCCCTTTGGTTGAACTCAGTAGCCTGGAACAATATAAATTAAAACTCAGGTCTAATAAGTCAGACAATTTGATTGTTTAAGTCCTCTCCAAGGTGAAGCGGTTGAATTTGTCTCTGACATGTATCCCTTAGACCTGAATAGAGGAAAAACCCGAAAAATGTTGAAACGACATGCGTACTGTAAATCACTGCGTAGTCATTGTATAGTGACGTTATTAATTTTGTTTTTCTTGAGTCTTATAATAATCACTGCAAGTATATTGTTGCACATATATTATCCTATTTCTAAACATGTCTATAATGTTACTGCTGAACATTCCTTTAGTGACCTACCCCCGCATGAATTGTCCTATAGATTTGCGCTGCGCAATAACACTTTCATTAGTATGTTACATCATTCCCATCAGACTAGTAATGCTACCAATTGTTGGATATGTGGTCGACTCCCTCCCTATCAGAATTATAAGGGAGTTCTGCCCCTCTTTCCATATCTGTTTACACACAATGGCTCCTGTGGAGCATGGTTTAGTTTAATTAATTCCTTAGACTCAAACACAGCAGTTTATCAAGACAATTGGGTATGGGGAAATCTGAACTTAGTTTTACTCAAAGTCTGCTACCCCGACAAGGAGGGTCGTCCCAAGAGAACAGGAACTGATCTAGAAAATGAAGTATATGGATTAGGTAATTTTATACTTAATCTCATGATCCTGAATGTCGAATCCGAAGTTGCACCAATTTTGCCTGCCATGTCAGTGTTCCCAGCTAAGGGTGAATTGTGTGTAAGAAAGAATGGTTCCATACATATGGGCCATAGTAGATGCACTACTGTAATAGAATTCAGTGATCAAGGCAAGTCTTCGTTTAGAGCTTCTCGCCATTCCTACTTTGTATGTGGTCAGACTGCATATATACGCTTGCCTCTAGATTGGGATGGTACCTGCTACATTGCATTCCTTTTGCCACCTGTTTTCCTAGCTCCTCCTGATTACCACAGAAATACTCAGTTAGTACACAATAGAGAAAGGAGAGATCTCCCAATAGTCGATTACACTGAAACAGCATGGGAAAAATACACAGATTTCAATAAAGGTCTCTTTCCCTATATAGGTACCGTTACTAATAGTAAGCTGATACGTAGATTAACTAGAACCCTTGAAGCAGTAGTGAATGAAACTATTTCCGCCTTAGGCAATTTAACAGAAGAGCAGTCTGCTATGCGGATTGTTGTGCTTCAAAATCGTCTTGTCCTTGACGTCATCCTGGCCGATAGGGGCGGAGCTTGTAGGGTCATCGGATCAAGTTGTTGCATTTTCATACCAGAAAATTCGCCATCTGTATATAAAGCCATAACCCGCCTTCATAAGATTGTAAGCCAGATACACCAGAATCCAGGCACCTGGACTTGGTCCGGTTGGTTTTGGAGTGTATTATCTACCTTTGGATGGAAGGTCCTATCCTTCCTAGGTATTGGCTTTCTCATACTATTCAGTTGCTGTCTATGTCTACAATGTGGACCAGCGATCTGTGGTCTGTGTGCCACATCGTGTATTCCACCACCAAGATTTCATTCATCCCGGAAGAAGAAAAAAGAAGAACAAATGATGCTATATGAACAGATCAACGGATTGATGAAGATTGATATCTCTTAAACGGGCAAGTAGGGGACAAGGAGGGAATGTGGAAATATGGATTTTTCTGATCAGTTATGTCCCCTATCTTGGACCCCAACGGTTCCATGTATAAATCACAAGTACATGTATGTTCCCTCCAGTTCCAGTTATGAAGACGCAAATACATGTGCGTCCACCGTTAACATGTCCTCTTTCAGATCCGCCATGAATGGGCCGGATATTCCATTCCTAAGTACGAAAGGCCACCGGCTTTATATGGTTCACTTATGCCATTTTACAGTTCAGGCGAGTAGGCCCTGATTCTGCCATCAAGCTTTTCCTGCCTTCTGCGTCAGATAGCTCCAGTCTGAGCCTGCATCTGTATCCATGAACTTTGTCCTCATTCTCTGCGCGGCTCACGGTGCCTGACGTCAGCTTGCTGCCTGCCAAAAACTGTATTTCACCTTCGAAATTATCTGCTCCGCTCCCTGCCCAACGCATTCCTGTCTAGTAGTTTATGTAAACAGTCTTCCAGCTACCAAGCAAAGGCCCGGCTTCTCTGTCTTTAAGCAAGTAATTCATAGCCCTATTATTATGGAAGACTTTTTCCCTCGCATCTAGTGTAGACACTTAGACGCTTGTACACGCACTAATAGTCAGTATAGACAGTATAGAATAAGATTCTACTCTAAGAGACCTCTCTTTTGGATAACATAGTTCTTTAAACATAGGATGTTAGATATGATTTGGGATAAGGTTGACTTGACCCTCCAGACATCTGTCGCCACATGTAGAGTTAAATGTCAAATCCCCTTCACCCCCTAGTCGCACGTCAATCATACGTCATGCTGCTGCGCGCGCATTTCTGCCAAGTATTTCTGCTGACATTGCGAAATTCCTTCATGGAACCACCCTATTATGACATCACACCTGATGACGTTCTTTAGTCACACCCAGTTACGCCCACTTTTGCTACGCATGTATGTTTTATCTACACTATCAATTGTTACGCCTCTTGCATTTGCTTCACTGTAATGCCTATTGTATAAAAGTAATTACTTATCAATAAAGTATGTACTTCACTTCCTGAACCTCCGTGGTGATGGAACCTGGAGTCAACGATTCGAATCGTCCATTGGAATAAAGCCCATTCCGAACCTCTAATGTCACGGATTTTGCCTCTTATTTTACTGAGCTATTTTATTAAGATTCTGTATCAAATTAAGTCCCGGTAATTAAATTATTTACCACACCTGAACGAAGTCCCAGGACCAGTGGACTTCACCCCCAGCTCCCCAGAGTCTTTTGGAAGTGCCTGCTGCTGTTGTTGGGCCTTCTGAGGGACTGCATGTCGCAAGGAGCTGAAAGCACGACGCAAGGAAGAGAAGCGTGCCGCCGTCGGAGCCGCTGTCGTCGCATCTCGCAGAGATCGCATCGAGCGGAAGCGTCTCGCATCATTCCGGAAGTGTCTCACAACGCCGAAGAAGCGTGTCGCCATCGCAGCCATCGTAGCTGTCGCATTGCACCACACCGGGAGAAGAGTCTCGCATCGAGGAGGAAGCGTGTCGCCATCGCAGCCATCATAGTTGTCGCATTGCACCGCATCCAGAAAAGCGCCTCGCATCCACGGAGAAGCGTGCCACCGTCGGAGCCGCTGTCGTCGCATCTCGCAGAAGGGGTGTCGCCGCTGCAGCATCGCATCGAGCGGAAGCGTCTCGCAACGTCGGAGGAGAGTGCCGCTGCCAAAGCCGCTGTCGTCGCATCTCGTCAAGGGTGACGCCGCTGTAGCTGACGGTCTTGTGATAATCCTATATAAAGAATCCTTATTTTTAATATAAATACCTGTGTGGTGTCCATTTGTAGTGTTGTCACTTGGTTACTGTATGTGTTCACAAATGCTTAACCTATTTCGCTCTGAGATAAGCCTTGTCTGCTCGCGCCAAGCTACCTAGAGGGTGAGCAAGGGGTTGTTTTAGTAGTGTAACCCCTTACACTGACTAGAGGAAAGGTTCCCTGCTTGTCACAAGTACCTACCTGTGCCAACCAGAGAACCCGGATTCTAACAGTCTATTAATGCAATAAGTCGATAATTTGCGGGGTCTGAGCGCTCCCCCCCCTTATATATTGGATTAATTATTGCACCTCTCCAGCTCTCTGGGATACGACTGGATGTGCCAATCAGCTGGAACAAACTCTGCATCTTGCTTGCCCAATAGTTGGAGTCTTGTTTGTAAATAGCCTGAGGTACTCCATTAGGACCTGGTGTGCTATCAAGCCGACTTTTTCTTATGATTTGTAAAATTTCTGCTTCAGTATGGGAAAAGTTTGATTGTGGTGTACCCACAAACTGCGGTGCGCCGTTTCCTGCTATTTTGTTCAATAGTAGGCTTATCTTTCTTGGTACGATGGTTAGTTACGACCATTGCTGATTTTTGCATTTTCTTTGTAGTAGTTGCAGCGAGGTTCGACTGGTCCACTTTTCTAATTGAAAATGTGGTGATTCAATGCTGTACCCACACTGGCTCTGTGACACAGGTCGTATTTGTGACTTTTGAGGTTCTGTTCATGGAATTCACCTGATCCCAAAAAGCTCTAGCATCTGGTTTCTTTGCATTATATAATAGCTTTGTTCAAAAGTTATTTTTGAGGATTTTTTTGTCGATCCAGACTTGTTTTTTGTGGTTTTTCTTTAATTGACGTACGTGCTCCCATACTTTTGAAGATGGACTTTGTTGGTGTGTCGTCCTAAGTGCCAACCTCAGTTGCTTCCTTAGAATTCGTGCAGTTTGACTGAGGCAGCATTGTAATCTGTCCATTTTTTACTAGCCTGTTTACTGGATGCTCCTGCTTGTGGTAAACTTGCCAGAAAGGTTGTCCATGTTTCGATCGTCATGGTATTTTGTGTTTCGAGGGTTATCATTAGCTCCTCAGCCTTTAAGGCTATGTGTGGTAATGTGCTGCTTGTCCAACGCAGGCGCTTCATATTAATCATTGATGTATGCCCCTCTACTGCTGGGGCTTCTATATGTTTGTGAAATGTCATTTTGAATTCTATGTGCTGGGCCGAATGATCACTATCGGTGGAGGATTTGATTTGAAATCTTGTTATTTGCCCTAGGAGAGGGAGGGTTACTATTGTGTAATCCAATACTGAGCTCGAGCGAGGGCCAATGAAAGTACAAGTGGCAGGCCTGTACTGATTTATTCTCCAATTTAATGTACGCATGCCTAGGTGTTCGAGATGCCTTAAGAGTCGCTGTCCTACTTTATCCGGGCGTTTTGAGATAGGAAACAATTGCGTTTCTACAGCCCTGATGGCATTTGCTGCGGTGATGTTATCTTCTGCTTCTTGGATGTGAAGTAGGCTTGAGTTACAATCTCCAGTGAGAATAATTTACCAAGTTGGCTGTTTTAATCGGAATTCCGTGATGGTGGCAATGAGCTTGTTAAATAGATCTTTTTTTGTTTTTATTTTCGGTTGTGCATAGATATTGATTAAAATGATCATGCTTACCCCTGAGTGTGCGCTCAGCACCATTTTTATTATTTGCATATCTGATGTGGTTGTTGACAGTTGAGTTGAGATTTTTATTGCTGTGGAGATGTAGACAGCAAGGCCCCTCATTGCTCTTCCATATCGTCGTGTTTGTGTAGCATTTACGTGGTGACCTACCCTCCCTGGGACCTCTACCGGGGCCGATAACCAGGTTTCTTGTAATGCAATTATTTCATAACTGTCCCAGTTCTCAGTGGTCCCTTTATCCTGTAGGATTCCTCTGGCTCCTGCGATGTTACAAGACAGAATTTTGATTGGAGAAGAATAATCTATTGGGTGTGCTGTACTAGCGTGTCATTCTCCTTTACAGCCGGTAGTGGGTGAACTTTCTGTGTACTATTTTTGGCTGACTCTGTTCTGGTGTATTTGTACCGTCTGCACCTTTGGCACCTCGCAATAACGAAGGGATTAGGCTCGTGGTTGGATTATTGGTTTGAGACGTTCCTTAACGGGCTGATGGATAGCGTTTTATTGCTGGAATGGAAAGTGATATTCCCCAGTCTTCAAATGTTATGGTTTTTTTAAGATGTCTGTTAATATGTCTTCATTCCTCCATATTGCTAAGGTGTTTTCCTTTCCTATACTCTTTCCAGGATTAATGAATTCTATTGCTATTTAATCTGTGGATTTGAGGTATTGTAATGTTGGAAACACTCCCATTAGGCGCATGATGTTCCCTCTATTTAAATTGTCTTGGGGGCCTTGTGAGGCGTACTGTGGTGTAAAAAGAATCCTATCTGTCGAGGTTAATTTACACTCCTTTTTTTGCAGACGGGTTGATGACGTCTGCAGGGCCCTTTGATTTCTTCCAAGTTCTTCTGTTTCATTCCAATTTGCGTCATTACTCTGCGTTTTTATGTTGATCAGTAGCTGGTCTTTCTTGCCGTTTTCTAATAGCTGGTCTGTCCTCGAGATAACTTGCCTGTCTCCTCTGTTGTTGCTGTTATAGACTTGCGAGTCAGATGATGTCGTCCATGCGGGCTTTTGATTTCTTCCCAGTTCTTCATTCCAATTCGCGTCACCTCTCTGCGTTTTTATATTAATCAGTGGCTGTTCTTTCTTGACGTTTCCTAGTGGCTGATCTATCCTCCAGATGACTTGCCTTTTTCTTTTGTTATCGCTGTTATGGATTTGTGTGTTGGAGCCTGGGTTCCTGTGGGGGCAGTCGTTTTCTTGTGCCAATGCGGTCAATTTCCACTCGAGGCTTACTATTCGTTTAGCATTTTTAGTTTTGTTTGTCGTGTCGCTTGGACATCCCGGTCTACTCGCACCTGATTTGGGTTCTTCTTCTTTGTTTTTTCTAATAGGTGGATGGCCATTTTCTTGCAAGATTGAGTTCACTTCCTGTTGGTGTCTTGCTGGCCTCATGGGATTTTTTTTTATTTGGTTTTCAGTTACCTCTTGACGTCTTATACTGGTCACACCAGGTTTGGTCTCTTCTTTCTTAATTCTAGTTAATTGATAGTCTCCTCTCACAAAGCTCCTGATTGTTGCGGACGGGCTGTTTGATGCTGACAGAGCCCATTTCGTTGGGCATGATGATTCAGTTAGCCTCAACTGGTCTGAGCAGCTTGCCTCGTCTTCTTCCTTTTCTTTTTGATATTTCCCTGGTGATACTGGTAATCTCTGTTTACCATTGTTGAAGTTAAAGGTTGGGTAGTTATCCAATACCTGTGTTTTTGATGTTTTACTCACAAGCAGACGATTTCTTGCTTTCCTGGGTCGTTTTTTATGTCTTTTAGTTAGTGCCGGCAGGGGATTCTTTTTTGGTTTCGTCTGCTCATACGTTTGTTGAATCGCTTCAGTTCTTGAGTCATGTATATTCGTAATTAGTTCTAGAGATGGACAATCTGCCAAGAATGAATCCTCAGGTAATTCCCCTGCTTTTGGCTTCTTTTCATTTGGCAGCAAGGTGATCTGTTCAGTGTTGTGTGACACAGTGTTTTGGATACTTCTTTCTTCGATCTTTGTGTCTTTACAGTTTGCTATGTTGTTTGTGGTGTCACATGAGGTAGTGGTTTGGATGTTCTTGTCTCCGATCCTATCATTTTTAACATTTGCTATATTATTTTTGGGGGAACGAATTGCTACAATTCAGAAAATACTATCCACTTTCAACCAGTAGTAATCCCTCAACCTGCGGTAGTCTACCGTACCAATTTACAGTATGTCTACTGCAATTCACCAAAGCAACTCCCAACATGCACTGCTTTGCATCGCAGTTCTCATCTGTTTTTTGCACACACACAAAACCCTGTTGATACTCGTGTTGTTATTTCTGGATTACCACAACAGCCACCTCATCTCTCCATGGCCTTTTACAATCAGGATCAGAGTGGGCTGGGTCAATCTGAATATCAGGCAAGACTGCCTGATCCATGAAGGTACAGTAATCGTTTATATTGTCAATTTATCTCATCCGACTAGGTTCACTCAGTGCCGGATGGATCCAGTTGGAACCATCAGCTCTGCTACCAGATCTGTTGGCACACAAGTCAGTGTTTTATTTACTTGCCCTATGCACACCAACGGCTTGGACTGGGTGCGGTGTAGGCCCTAACGGACTTTTGTGATCCCCGATAGACCCGTCTCTTTATTAAATCTCATACATTAAGATGAAGCTGTAAACGTTCTCAATAGGAATGACAGATAAGGACTAGAGTTTAATAGTTTACTCAAATAATATAAGTACAGGAGTACATAACCCAGACCAGTAATCAATTTAGCATATAAATCAGAAAAATAAAAGAAGAACTCAGTAAAGTTCAACAGGAAATCCAGCATAGATTTGCCTTTTAAGAGTGGGAAAATGGTGAGCTGCTAACATGAACAATTGTGTCCTTTTATAGGACTTTAGACAAAGGATTTCATACATTCACTACAAAATACATGGTTCACTGGGAATGCACCAATGGAAACAAGCAAGAAGAAACATTTCACTGCAAAATACATTCAAGAATTCTCTCACAATTCTACTGTATTTGACTCAGGCATTCCCAGAGTTTATAAAGGGGACATGGCTTGTTACACAGTATGTTATTTGGTCTGAGACATTAAGGTTGTCCTTGATTAGGTACATATAGTTCAATGTGACTGGGAAAGGCTAAGTCTTATAAATGTACAGACCTCAAGTCTTTATTACAGTGAAAAACAACAGCAACAGTGATCATGTGATATGTTTTGATGTCACATCCAAAATGGAAGAAACACAAAACTGACTTAAGTTAGCATGAGCTTGATGTCTCCATGCATTAAACATTACAAATTAAGAAAATCAGATCCCACAATGTCCTGGCGGTATAAAAAGTTGTAACATCACCTAATACCATTATTTTTCCCCATTATCAGTCCATACTTGAAACAGCAAAGTTAAGGAGAAAGCACTTTAAAATATGCTCTAGAGCTGCCTTAATAATCACTGGCTGATAAGTAAACAAAAAACATAAAGGTCATGTTACAAATGAATATAGATGATTTTATATGAAGTTCTAGTTACGTATCACACCTAGGCCTTTACAGACTCGTAAAACATGAACAAATGGTTGGTATTTTTCTTCTGGAAAGTATAACATAGGCACAGAAATGTGTTAGACTCTGGGTTTTAAGGGCGCTGGGTTCCTCTGGGTCACAGACCCAGTAGTAATTTAAAATGGACATTGAAACGGGTCCCTTTTTGGCCCTGAATTCGGGTCCTTAACTTTTCATGCACACACTAATTTCTGAACAATGAGCGTATCAAATGTTCTTTTTTAAAATATTTATTTATTGATAGCATGAGCGGAAATCTTATTTAACAGCACTGAATACATTTTGTGTAGTTAAGCAATGCTACTGAAAAGATTACTGTACCTTTGTTGAAGAGGTTTCACTGCATACATTGTAGATAAATTGCATACAGTTCTCCAGTATGTGTGTGTTAAGAACATTGCAAACATTAGAACAATTGCTTATTATAAAACATATCTGAAAGCAGTATAAGAACAGATTAAAATGTGGGGAAAAAATTGTGTGACTGCTGGTAGCTTCGGTGTGATGTGACAGATGGGATAAGAAGGAGGAGAGGAAGTCAATTACTCAGGGGCATTGATTAGTATTTCTGTCACTGTATATAGGGGGTATAACCTGGGGTGGGGGGCTGGGATGGCACGCCTATGAGTGTAAAACACATCAAGGTAATCAATGTCATTCCTGCTTATATTTGACATGCTATACTTAATCTTGCATTCCCTATGAGTGTTTGCTTTTTCCAGGATGTTGTGTTAAGGTTTTTCATTTCAGGCAGTATAATACCCTTGTCTAGTGCATTATTTGAATTGAGTTGCATCTACATGTTTATAAAGGGGCTCAATTGGCCTGTGGCTTCAGGCAGTGCAAGTGCTGGAGCGGGTAATACAACATTGTGTATACCCCCCATTCTGCATGTTTATATTAATCCGAATAATCAATTAATTGTAATATTATTAATTTGTTTGAAGTGATAACTCACCAATTATATTAACAAAGAATTACATGTGGGAATTGCACCTTGCATGGCTATATTAATTGTAAACTAACTTGAGTATGCATATTAATAGTAGAAAACTAGAATATTGCATGTTATATGTCGCTTTGGTGATGTATTTGTGATTTGTGCTTTATTCAGTGATTATAAACCGCTCTGAGTGTTGCTCCTGCTAGATAAATACACACATATGGGTATTAGCAAGGGGATAACATTTTATTAGCTATTTCTATGTTTATTTACGTTTTTGTGTTTCTTTTGCTTAAGTTGACCATTTCGGCCTAAACAAGATGGCTGAACGAGACGTTAAATGTGACTGCCCTGACAACACGAGGGTCTGGGTGAAGTGCGCAAGCGTTACCGCCAGCAGCACCGGCCTGGACCTGACCCCGGGAGAACATGTACCCTTCAAGGACACTCCGGGAACCCATCCAAGACCAAAGACAAAGCTCAATTTAAAAGCCGAAACAAGAAAGTTTGATCGCTTCATCATTCGACACCCTGAGAACTGTACCCCACTACCCCAAATGGACCAATCAGGACTCTCTAAACCCCGATCTTGATACTTTTTGACATTATTTTCATTCTAAAAGTAGGTAGGGAATTAGGCTAAAAAACGCTAACGATATCGCTGATCGACACGCTCTTCTTTGACGCACTCGATTTCCTGACGTTATGCTGACGGAGAGGATGGTGACACTGCTGGACAGCTGTTATCCTGAATCTTTGAGAGACTGAATTGTGGCCTAACTTTGCTGAATAAATTCTTCCTTGACTGATTGACTTAGAGGACGACTTTAGCCAGAATAGGTAAATATGATACCCTAAAATGCTGATGATGATTTCTAACGTTTCTTGCAATATTTCTTAGATAAAGAATATTTGATTAATTGACAAATGTGTTGTGTCGATTATTATAAAAAGAGAGTTTGATGGGATTTAAGACTAGATAAATAACTGTGAATCTAAGCCTTCAAAACAACTAAATGATCCATCTCCTTATTCCTTTCATGTCAGCGTTTGGAGGTGTATTTCCCTTGGGAAAAACAGATCAACGGAGTGTAAGTATATTTGGTGTTATGGGCCCCACCAAATGAATGTATTTGAGTGAATTTGATGCTGAGGTAGTTGGTCTGTGCCGGAGGTGGAACTTAATGCTCCGCGCTGGAACACAAGTATCTATGAATGCCTGTCAGTGGGGCTACAAGGCGTAGTGAATACAGTCATCCAATCCTTGGACTCTCTGCAAAGTGCACAGAGCAATGGTCATGTATGGCAGTTGTAATTCTATGCAAGTGTGTGGGTGGGTGGCAGCCTACGCAAATGTTAGCATATATGGTTAAGCATACGTCAACCATCCTGATTCAAGTGGGGGACTACTGATTTGAAACCTAGCCCCTTGAATCCAGTTTTTATGAATCTGCTGCTTATAGACAAGAAAGCTCAAAAATTATTTATAACATCTGTCAAGCAGTTGTCATCCATATCTTGAGCCTCTCCTAAAGCCATATACGTGCCTCTGTAGGTTTAAATGTGGTGCGTGGGCTGGTCCATAGGCAGGCACTGAAGGCAGGCATCCAGTGCCTGGCCTATGCGAATCCCATGTCTCCGCTTGGCAGGATACAGGCGACTGGAACTGGTCTGACTCATAAGTGTGTGCTGCTTGTATCTTGCTGTTGCAGGACTCTAATGCACTGTGACATTCCAACACTTGTCACCCTCTCTGCCACAGCATTGTCCGTGCTTCTATCCATGCCAACCTACAGAAGCACACACTCCCTCTTTTGAGGCGCCTCCATGTGCCACGATCAGATCTCTCCCTCGGAACAACCCAAACCAAGCCTCAAACCGGTTCTACTCAGAAATCGGACTAATTAACCAGTTTCTGGTGCTGGGGCCCAATTTTCTTGTTTCCATTAGTCTCCAAGAACCCACTCTGGCCGATTGAACCTTTTTACTTGCCCAATAGCGTGGAGGGAGCAAACACATTTATCAGAGAATACTTTCCGCAATTTGACATAATTAAGGACTCGAAACTCAATCTCTATTGCTCTCTGGATTTTATTATCAACAAAAACATCTGCAGATATAAGCACCTTAATACAAGGCACAACAGGTAAATAGGCACTAACACAAATGCTACTCTACGAAGAATCCGCATACGACTAAATATAAACAAAAGTACAAATTCTAAAAGCATGAGGTAGGTAACTACCAAGCCAATGTCGATATTCGGAATCATTAAACCAAAAGCATCTCTGTCCCTACTCTATGCTGGATGACATCCCTACTTAGCGTTCCCTTGAGACCCAAGAAATCATGAAAAGGTGTCAGAAGTGAAACTCCCTAAGAAGTCTTCACTTAGTGAGAGTTCGGTCTAAAGTATTCCTTCTAGCTCCTCGCCCACCTCTTCTCTCTGCTCTGGGCTATTCTGTTCTCTCCAACCCTCGGGGCGCTGTCCCTAATAAGAAACCCCAAATCATAGAACACGCCCTCTGGCACACCTCTTCGACCAGGTCTTCTTCCAGTACTTTTCCATCCGACGCTGTCCATCTTCCATCGTCCATCAGCTTGGCCTTGAGTCCCACACACCGTCCGCACTAGGAGTTGCGATTGGCACATTTCAAAGTACTCCCATGTCTGGCTTCCCCCATAATTAAATTCTTAGACAAAGACCTTTTCTACTAACGAACCAACTGTCCTTGCACCTGCGGTGAGATCATGGGATGGAGAAATACTTCGCATCTTTTAACTTTTACAATTTACTGCAGCCTAAAACCTCTAACGAAATAAATCATTGCGGCCTACCGCATTCAGCTGACATAAGAAAATACCAGGCCTTTCTTCTCAACGATATATGTGAATTCGGGCCTCTACTAGGTTAAACACACTATTAAATTACATTCTAACATTAGTGCTTTTACTTTCATATACGTGGATAAACGACATACATGAGTTAATTCAATCAGGTTACACGTTTAGCCTAATGTATTGTATTAAACAGGAACTAATCGTTATGCATTTTGCTAAATACATTCACAATATATTTTCACGTCTCCTAACGCTTCTACATTGCGACATAGCTGATACATTTCTTAATACATCTCGCACGGCATAACTAAAGATACATTAATTATATGCGGGTGCCAACTAACAGTGAATATGATGCACCCCTACAATTTTCAAAACCTTTAGGCGCTACATCACTGGGATTCTTTATGCTAAATTTACCTACAGGTGTGCATAGGACCTATTTCTACAAAGCCCAATTTATATCCTAAAGACTGTCAAAAAGATATCTCCTGGTAACCCCGCCCCTTTCAAAGACACCCTTCCGTTTTTCATCTCACTTAAAGCCCTGGTTAGACTAGCACACGATTTGGGGCACTTGGCAGGGCTGGTTTTTGAAACAACAATTTCAATACGCATAGGCAATAAAACTATGCAGTTTGGGTTAAAAGCCTAATCTAGATGATAACTGATACTTCGTTCCTCGGAAATGCTGCGTTTCCATACTTCCTTCAACATGGCGCTCACCATTTCGTTTTTCAATAAGCATCAGTAATAGGCAGCGCTCTACTTCTTCGGCTGAACTCCAAGGTCCTAAAGGAGAATCAAATTACGTAATACTGACTGCTTGTTTGGCTTCCAGCACAATTATCAAGTAGGACGGCAACCGTGAAAGTCTAGAGTTATTTTTTTTTTTCGGAAACGGGAAAGCCACGAAACTGAAAAGCACATTTAAAATGGACAAATATGTATCTAATTTATCATGTTAGGAGAACGTATTTTTCATTTGTTCACGGCTTCAGTACATTAACATAAAATATTTATTATTTCTGGAAAAGTCCTCCTGATTTGAATAAAAGTGGCATTTATTTTTCTCCTCCCCGTTCATTTTCAATAGAGTTATTGCTCACAAACATGGCCGCTGATTCGTTGCATTGTTTTCCGTTTCTATCTTATCACACGCAAACGGAGGTCTGTGCGTGATGACGTACAATGTAGGCACCCGACAGAACATGGAGTGGAAGTGCCTGATGTAGCATGGTTGATCAAGGGAGTACACGCAATAGCGTATTGCTTGGATCTGGATCTCAGCATGTGCCAGAAAAGTCCGGGGAACCAGGCGGTCTCTCAGGGACAGTGCTGCCCTCCTTCCCTGAAGCATGCGCCCTGCTTAGTAGTCGTTACTCCTGCCTGGTGGTTGACACCCACCGTAGACACATGGCGTTCCCACCTAAATATCTCCAAATGAAGAAAACTGGCATCCGAAACCAGCTCAATACCGAATTGCTTCGATACAGCGAAAGGTACAGCTAGTGACAGATACCAGTACTGGGCACAGAACTCCGTGGGTGCATGCCGATCATCCGGTGGTATGTGATGTAGCCGACATTAGTGCCCTTAGTGATAGACAACTCAAGGCTTTTTTTTTTTTTTTAAAGTACATTTGAAACTTTACATGTTGAAACATTACTTCTTTTAAACTTTACTTTTAAGTGAGTCAGTAAACTTTATTTGCACAAGCTAATTAAAACTCTTGCAATAATTATATTCAAACATTCAGATTTAAAAAGTCGTTTTAAACAATGAGAATAAAAGAAAAGTGTCAGTGTCCCTGTGAGCAGCCGGCTGGAACATATTGATGTCCAAAGCAAACCAAGTGGGAAGGTACATCGAACAATTGTGCAGACATAAAAGATTAAAGATAGGGCACCACCTCAACTAAAAGACTGCTTTAAAGTGCGAATTACTAGCAGCATAAGCGGGAGTACGCAAACTTTATAGAGTGCACTTATGAGTTCGCAAGGGAGCCGATGTAGCTCAAGGGCATTGATGTGAATGTTCTCTTCCTGGCTTGCAGCCTGGCCCCTGGAGGAAGGGTGGAGTTTTTAATCTCTAATTATCACCGTGTTCTGCAGTTCAAGTTTACTTTTTTTCCGTTCAAATCTGTTTAAATATTTTGCAAAGCGACAGTTTAATATGGGGTCATCAAGTTGTAGACAGTGATCGTATTAAATGTGAAGATCCATTCACCTGGCCCCCCTCTCTATTCTATGGTTGCCTTTTGCTCCCTGATTATTGCCAGTTTATTGGCTCAGAAGTGTGAGCACTTCCTTAGCAAGAGTTGATGTTATACCCGTTCAGGAACACTGGGAATCTCCTTTCCTTTTTTCTTCAATCCAGCACTCGAATGACCCTAGGGTCTCATCAGTGGTGCTTGATGCAGCGAGTCCTGATTCTGAGTATACACTTTGGAACCCCTAAGACATCGTGGTTTCTTTGTGGCAAAGGAGTCGAACAATCAGTATGGTGGCTGGCTCGGTTGTTGATCCTCCGGTTATTAAGGTGATAGATGAGTTGGCCCAATGAAGTTGGGTGGCAGGGGCTTAATAGTAATAATGCCTGCCCATTATCCTCGAGGAATTAAACCTTGAGGTAGCATGGATGGATTACTTTTGTCATAAAATATGTCTGGGCTAGGTCAAAACGAGGATAAAGGGAATTTTTTTGAAATCCCTGAACCCCTTCATTTTGTGCTCACAATAAATTTGGTCATGTAAAGTGTTTGACTGTAGTAACTATTTTTTTTTTATTCTCCAGCAATCCTGGCACTCTGACCAAGATAACGCGGGGCTGTAATTTTGCTTAAGAACTCCCATAATTGGAATTATGTGGTTTATAGACATCCCATTAATTTGTGCTTATGCCAGAAGATGGCATGCTTGGGAGGAAATGGTTGACTGTCTTTCTTCGTTTTGGCAAATATGTACATTCCGCCTGGGAAACCTTATAATCATTTGTTGAGTTCTTTTGTTTCTGATATGTCCATTGGGGAAGAATGTCCCCACATAATATTTATGAGAGATTTAAATGCTAAAGTGTCTAATTCTGCTTCTGCAATTTATGCTAATGTCGCCAAGGAAAGAATTTGGTCCATGCCTAAGATTTTATTTCCTGATAAATTTAAAATGGACAAACGTGGGATCCTCATACTTGACACCCATAGAAGATTTGATCCGATCATATTAAATGGGAGAATTTCTGTGGGCATAGCTGCCCTTTTTTACCTTTCATGCCCCGTCTACCCAGAGTTTATTGCAGTGGTTTCCAAAATTTTTCGACCCATGGCTCTCTTGACGTTTTAGCTGCAGCGCCCCATTATGTAACTTTTTTTGGTGTGGCGGGGCTGTGTGCCCGGCCTGGGGAGTACATCCATTTTTCTCCCTGAATCATTGAGATGAAGCTGATGAAGGTATTCTAATCATAGATGTAATCCGATCGACTGCGGAGCCCCAAGCAGTGTCAACGACTGGAGAGACACGGGGTTCTTGAAGTGAACCGCTAATGCATTGTGATGTAGTGCTCTTTAAAGAGGTGTGTCTTTTAGCTTGTTCCTGAGCAGGATTTGTTAGGCCCTGATAGATGCAGAAATGTTATTTCAGATCATGGATGCATTGATTGAGAGTATCTGCGTCTGCCATCTAGTTTTTTTTTTTTGTGTGCACATTATTGCCTCCCGTCTGATGGTACCAGGCTGTCCTTGTTACCTTGGCAGTGTGGTCCTTGAACCTGAGGTTGGTGTCCAGGGTAATTGCAAGTAACTCGGTGTTGTATGAAAGCTGGGGCCTGAATTTGTCCTAGTTCATGCCGTTGGCTCAAGTTTGGACTAGTGCTTGTTTTTCTAGGCAAATAGCAGCCCTTTGTGTGGCTGAGCTTCAGTTTGTTGCTAAACATCATGTTCTGAATGAGGGGCAGACATTGCTTGTGGTGTAGAAAACCTGGAGCAGAGGACACTTTCAAGTAATATGATCATTCCCCAGCAGGACCCTGTGAGTGGTAACTGTTTATGTAGCTTATGCGCCCCAAAGTTATGTAGCTTATGCGCCTCAAAGTTATTTGCCTCCATAATATTTGACTATGTACTTGCAAATTCAGTGTTACAGCGGACGGCACATTAAGGACTGGATGTTGTGTCCCGTGGGTTAGGGATGATCTCTATGGCAGATGCCTTAGCCTGCTGAGCTATCTTTCTTTAATGGCATACTTGCTTTAGAGCTAGTGCACTGATCTCAGCTGTCGCCGGATTAAAACTTATGTCAATTCCTAGTCTGTGTGGACCTGTGACTGACATATTACACACAACATAGTTACATATGCATTTCTCAAGTACTTTATGCCCTCTGAGCTTCCTCGCAGGTTAAAAACTTGTTAGCATACTAGTTCCCTAACAGCTGGGCTATGTCCCTAGGATGGGGACTTGAGCATTCAGAGCGGTTCTGATGTGTCCAGACGAATCACTCTGAACTCTTCAGCAAAGGTAGGGAGAGGAACAGAGGTTGGCAGTAGAAAGGAATCTCGCCCTCCCCTTATGAAGAGAGGTAAAAATTATATTATTGCAAAACACTCATACTAAATGATTTTATCAGTGATGTTGACATGCCAGTAGGAAGTTCTCTATTTTATCTTAAAAACCTTACAAACAAATATCCCACTCCTTACAGCTGCTACACCTATCCTATACCCAGTTGTACCAAATGATACAAATAATTAACAAACGTTTTTCGCAGTTCAAGAGCTAACACTGCATGCTTTGTCAGTAGCTTTTGCAGATGTAGTGGGAAGGCTCAATGGAAAGTGGGACTTATCAGGCCCGTTTAAAATTTGATCCTCGATAGCAAATTAGTGCCACTGCACTTGTCTTAAGTACTGGGGATGTCTGCATGCATTTGGGGAACACTGCATGCTCTGGCAGTTGACTTTTGCATTATGTGGAGTAGTGAGATCAGTTGTGGGGAAATCCATAGTAGTTTGGTCTACTAGAACCTACGCTTCTTCACTTTGCATGTTATCTACCTTACTGTTAAGTGATTAAATAGCTATTTTTTGGCTATTTCGCTCCTCCGAGCCACAAGGCACTGTAATTCCATTTCTGTACGTTATTTGAAAGGAGCTGTATATGTATACACAATCAGTGACATATATTTGCTTCAAGCAGAGGTGCTCAAACCTGGCTGCTTTTGACAGTGCACAGATTGGGAACCACTGGTTTATTGGATTAAGTTATTTTTTCTTTTCAAATGTTCGGGGTATTTGATAAATTCTTTGATCTTCATTCTGTATTTACCAATGTGAGAAGTTGGCCTGGTATATGCTGTCCACTAATTATAGTGGGCACCTTGCACCAGTTTAAACAACCCCTTATTGATGATATGTTAGAGATAACCTTTATTGAAAGCTATCCTAGTGGTAGCTATGGAGAGCAGCCTTCAGGCTAAGTCTTGAAGGAATGTAAAGCAGCTTGTTTTACCAGTTTACAATCTCTTGAATGACCAAATTAAAGGGAAACGACCATAGTATAGGGGGGTATGTCCGTGGTTTTCAGTTTCCAGGTGTTGGACCCGGGAAACCCCTATATGGGTATGACTGCTTTCTATAAATCGAATAGTCGCTCATTTTGGACTCCAGAATAACAGCAGCCCGCCTTAAAATTAAGAAACTTTGTGTGGACCAGCAGACACACTGTTTTGGTGATCCTATCTTTCTTTTTGAGCCCCACATGGAAGAGAGTCGCAAACTAGGTACTTTTACTGGTAGTTTATTGCCTAAAAGGGTAAATCCTCATTGACAATATTAAATCAGGAAATCGATTAATACGAAAACAACATTTGCTGTTTTCTCTGGGTCGGCAGTGGGAAATTGATTTTCTTAAATGTTTAAGACGCCGCTGTAAACTCTGTGAAAGTAGATGCGATTATTGTTCTAAATAGATTAGTTTGAGAGAGTCTTCAAGGGCCAGTGATACCAGAAAGTACTGGTGCTAGATCACAGAGTACTGTGATTCAAGGGTGAAGGCGCAGGCTATCCCGATCTCTGTAAAGCAGTGTTTCCCAAACTGGGGTCCGAGGACCCCCAGGGGTCCGTGGCACATTCCCAGGGGGTCCGCAGGCAGCAGTTTTAAAAGCACTGCAAAGTTCCTTGTAAAATTAGCAGTTTTCGAGCAACTATAAAAGTGTCAAGAAAATGCCAGTGATTAATGTACCTGCTGGAAAGAGATGAGTTTTGTCTAGTGGCAGCTTTGACTTATCTAATGTGACACAGAGGTTTAATATGCCGACTGCAAAGAACGTGTACAATGCATTTTAAAAAAACAGTATTTTATGTGCATAGGTCAGTGGGCTACTGATTTTGTCACAGAGATTCTTTTGTCACTGTGCAATTCATAAGGGACAATCGTAATCTAGCACAGTGTCCTATAAACTTTCAAAGAGCTGCTTGCAAACTGCATGGTAAAAGTTAGCAACATATGTTTATTCCCAGTCTATCATTATCCTGATGCTGCTATGTTCCCACTTCCTGCACATGAACAATTTTGTAATGTCTTTTTGTCACTGGAAGTTACAAAACGACATTTTTATTAAAGATTGTTTATGTGCAGGAAGGGTCACCATCCTGAACATAATCAAAGGTGTTTTGCTTTTTCCGTTGGAAAAAGCAAAAACGAGGAGAAATAAGGCATTTCTCCTCATTTCGCCAAGTTAAGACCAGGTTTTTCATGGTCTTAATTCTGGTGCTGTCTCCTATTTAAGCTGACCTTATAAATAGAGGGCAGCGTCAAAATCAATGGGTGTTGGAGTGAAACGCCCACTGCAACTCCCACTGCCCACCTTTTTCATGCCAAGCATTGCGTGAAAGGGGTCCTTATATACAAGGCAGCATTAAGCCACAATAAGTGGCTCAACTGTGCCTTGTAAATAAGGCAAATCCCCTATTGCCACAGGAACATCGCAAAAAGTGACGTTCCCGTGGCGATAGGGACTTGTAAATATGCCCCTAAAATCCTAAGTAATTTGAGTATTTGTTTTGTGTGCACACGTTTGTTTATTTTTTTCGAATTACTGTTTTAATGTTTGAAATGTAAATCCTACAAATTGCTTGGGGGTCCCCGGCTTCCAGTGGTGACTCACTGGGGGTCCTCAGGAGGCAAAAGTTTGGGAACCACTGCTGTAAAGGATTTGGGTGGATTATATCTCTCAGTTGTATGAGAATAACATGCTTGCCTTCCCTGTGACTCTGTGTGGACGAGGCATCATTTTTGGTGCACAGTGCTCCAGCAGCAGAGGAGATTGTTTGGTTTATAAACAATACTAGAACTTCTGGGGCCCAGGCCTCCAATGATGTTCCCATCTCGATTATCAAAAAAGAGGCCCTTGCACGGGGAGCCTTTCTTGCCCCGTTGTTTAATTATTGTCATCGAACTGGGAAAATTGCCCAAACTTGGAAGGGAAGTGTTGTAATTTCTCTGTATAAGAAGGGCCCTAAAGCATTTCCGGCAAGCTTTAGATTGATTGCTCTGCTGGTTGCGTCTGGCAAATTATTTTCTTAGAGCATTCTTTGTCTTTTACAACAGTGGGCTCAGGATTAGAATATCATACCTCTGGAACAAGCTGGTTTTAGGAGGAATTATAGCACACTAGACAGCATTGCGGTCCTCCAGACTATTGTGAAAAAACATGTTTTTCTCTGAGGTATACCCATTTATACGGCCTTCATTGACTTCTCTGCAGTGTTTGATAGAGTGGACTCCCAAACACTGTGGAGGAAGCTTTTTTTCTTGGGCATTCCACATCATCTTTTGGGACTCATTATGGAGTAACATATGGATACCTGGTGTCAAGCTTTGATCGTTGGGACACAGGGTCTATCCTGCAGGGTTAAAACCCTTAAAGATCTTAAGCAGGGATGTCTGATGGCCCCCCTTTTGTTTTTGTTGTATCTTTTTGATCTCCCAGGTACTTTAAATCAAGTGAGGGGGGTGTGCCCCAAAAATTGGAACATTGTCCATTGGCTCTTTATTACATGCTGATGATGTGGTCATCTTTGATTTAACACTCGTTGGTTTGCAACATCATTTGCAGGGCTCGACAAATCTTAAAAATCGCACTTGACCTGCAGGTCTAGTGACTAGAATTTTTTACTCGACCTAACATCAACGTACTCGACCCACAAATTGGTTGCATGCAAATTTTCCTCAAAACATTTGCAGCGCAGTTGATCTATGACCAGTAAGACATGATCAATTTTTTTTAGCCTCATTACCATTCTCACTGCAATGTTTTAAAAGTTATGAGCATGGCGTTGGATAAACACTCTCATCAGTACTCGGGTACACCACTGAACCTTAAACATACTAGAGTGCAGCCTCATTTAAACACTCTTAGCAGTACTCGGGTACACTACTGTACACTACACATACTAGAGAGTGGCCCTGGATGAATACTCTTAGCAGAACTCCGTTTCACTGCTGTACCTTAAACATACTAGAGTACGGCTCCGGTGGCTCAGCATCCTGTGATTCCGAGCAAATCACTTCATCTTTCCGTGCCTAACAAAACTGAGTGTGTCCTTGTGTAATGTAACTGGTGCTCATGTAAAGCACTCCAATACCTTCAGGTCGAGTAAGCGCTATATAAATCTGCAAAACAAAAACTCTTAGCAGTACTCTGGTACACCGCTGTACCTTAAACATACTAGAGCACAGCCTAGGAAAGGGCAGATTGCACCATGGCTTGGGTCAGAAGAAACTGTATGACTGAAAAGTTTTTATGGGCTCTTGCATTTATATTTTATGTCCCAGCTATCAGATCAGGCATGCTGTGTAAGTACAACTAGGGCCACATAAACAAAACTGCCCTGCTTGAACGTGACATATCATCGTCATTTTCCATCATTCCTTTCCAGGTCGCTGACGTGGGGACCTTTCTGTCAAAGCGACGGTGAAGCCTTTCAGTGCGATTTCACACCATAGATTGTGATTACAACCTTCTCATACATCTGTTTCACTTCCTGGTGGGCTCCACGGTCTGGCCTTTCAACTTAATGAAGTCGGCGCCAGCCAGATCCTCCTTGTGAACGGCCGTGCTTCATATACAATTAATTAAAAATCACCCAGGGAAATAAAAAGATAGGTGTTTAACGTGATTGCTTGTACAACTTGGAGTGGACATATATTTTCGTTCTTGTCCAATTTTCTCCAGCCTCCTTACATTTTTACCTCTTTTATCTTTGCCAACCCACCCATTCACTCCTTCCTTACTATAGATCATATTATGCAGCTAAATATTTTTGTAATTAAAATAACAAAGGGAATCGTGGGGCGCTGTTTACCCTCTGCATACCGCCGGTGCACACATGCCTTGTAGAGCTGGGTAATCCAACATCTAAGCTGTGAGATTGCAAAATTTCCTGCGCTTCCATCTGGCGCCTTGATGGGCACAGCAGGCAGCTTGTTGGCACCTCGCGAGCTACCATTGGATGAGGCACGTGCAGTGAGTGCCCTCTGGCCACCCTCTATTAGAGTCCATGAATGCTTTGCAGTTTCGAAATCTCCAACCTTTTTCATGTGCCTCATCTAGCTGTGGTTCTCTGAGCACTATCAACCTTCTGATCACAGGCAGTTTGCAGTGCTAATGTGATCTCACTCGTCAATTATAATTGTCTAATGCCTAATTTCTAGTTAACTAGGTTTATTTACGTTGCCGGTAAGTTTGTGCTTTTCCAGGATAGAAGACTTGAAGTCTGAAGCAATAACCAGCATAACAATAGCCCCTGCTGTGCGTCAATCCCCTTCAAAGCCACTCTCCCCAACAATCGGAGCAAGAACCCCTGACCCGCGGCGGTGTTCCCATCCAAGCGCACCTACCGTAGGGTCTCCCGCAGAGAGATCGAGCTGTCCTCGGCAGGCGCAAGCTTACATCACGGGCAGAGCTCCACTCGCAGGGCTCCCAGAAACATGGTTAAATACCCAAGGTGCAGGAGGAGAACTTCTGCTTCGCTAGGGCACCAGTGTCGTTTATGGCCTGCCTCTGGTCAAGTGAATTGGGTACAGGGGTTGGAAAGGCGGTTTTCACGCTTCTCCGGCAGTATTTCCTGCTGAGGCTCATTGTAATTAGCCAATGAGAAGCGTGTACACTTTACTGTGCGGAGATTAGCTACCATCCGATTGGTTGATTGCCACGCGGGCTTGGTCTGCAGAGGCCTAGTTGCAATCAGCCAATCAACACCTTTGCTTTTCCCACATTTTGTCACGGCAGTTCCTGAACATTTCACCCAGCTGCCCTCTAGAGCCTTCTACCGGCACTGCACTTTAGCACAGCGACAAAGCTCACTCGCCAGGCCGGTCAAGTAGGCCTGAAAACTGTCTCGCCCTGGAAGAAATTTACTCGCTTTTGCGAGCGGGCGAGTACATTTTTCGAGCCCTGTTTTGGAATCTCTAAGTATGCAGAAGCCCATTTTCGGAAGATCAACTTTGCCAAAAGCAAGGTTTTAATCTTCTGTAAGAAAGGGTTAAGTGTAAAGAGGAATCTTCAATGGCTGTTGGACACTGAAAAACTAGAAATGTTGGATTTGTATCTTTACCTCGGAAAGGGTTTTTCCTAAAATGGGTGGGACGTGAAACACATGAAGCTGTGTGTCAGCCGGGCTCTCTCAGGCCAGCGCATTGCATAGATTTTGTCAAGTTTGTGGGAGACGTCATTTTGGATACGTGTTGTCTGTTTTCAGGATCAAAACACCCCCTCACCTCCCGGTCTTGTGCTGTTGAGATGCAGGATATGAGTTATTGGCATTTCTATGAAGGAGTTGAAGGTCGCATTTTGTGCCAGGTTTGTAGTTTCAATTATTTGGCTGCTCCTCATGTTATGCGTTTGGAATTTGGTCTAGTTTCCTTGTATATTTCCTCCTTGGCAGTGGTATTGAGGTGGGGTACTCACTTTTTGGCGGGGACAAGGACACACTTAGGACAGCCCTTAGAGTAGAAATCTTCTTTAAGCTGAATAAATGATCCGCTTCTTTTAGGTTCTTTGAGTGAGTTAATGAAGTGTTTGGGCTTAGTCTCAAAATTGATTCCTTTTTGTCAAAGTTTCCTCTTAAGATGCTCATAAAGGGCTCTGTGCCCAATATTAGCTTAGCTAGAGAGATTGCCTTAAGGCAGTCCAAACCATGCAATCGGGTGGTGTGCAAGAGCACATAGGAGAATGAGCAGCAGCCCTATTAAACTTGAAATGTACCGCTTGGAATTAGAAGGTTGATTCTTTTGCTGGGATTGTATCAGTTGCCCTTCAAAATATCACAGGCATTTGGGATAAAATTCAGAAAAAAAGAAAAGAATCTGTCAGCTGTGCCAGTAGCATATTCAGGATTTTTGTTAGTGTACCTACCCAAGCAAGGATGCTTATCCCTCCCTGGTGTTTTTTAGGTCTCGCCTGAGCCAGCGCTTATAGCGCTGCTCTGGCGAGAGTTTTAGTAAGCGGGTTTTGGAAGTGCTAACCTAGTGGCTTTTTTCAGGCCTCCAGCTTCCGTTTGCGATGTCGTGCACGCGCACAGCTGCTATCCTGGTTTCTAGCATTCCTTTCCTCGCATGGCCGGCTTTCCTCCCCCTCCCTTACTGCACGGAAGAGTTTCGTGAGACAACAGGTGCCACTGGGCTCGAAATCAGACAGAGCCATCCGGCTTGATTAATGGCGGCATTTGCAAGTTTTACAAGACCGCAGTCTCTCACCTCTGTTGTCCTTACCACATTAGTGTGGCTCTACGGCCAGAGCTTCTGACATTGTAACTAGTGAACCACGTTCGAGTCCCGGCGTGGCTCAGTATTCTGTGATTCTGGGCAAATCACTTAATATCTCCGCCCCTCAAAAAACATGAATGCGAGCTTGTGTGATGTAACTGATGCTCATATAAAGCACTCCGATATATTTGGATCCATACTACCCAAAAAAAGTCAGAAACCTCGACACTCCGTGTTGGGTCTGGCTTCCTCACTCCCTTCTTATGCAGGCTTTAAAGCAATAACACAGGGTCTCACAACTTTCACCTTTGAGTCCATCCCTGAGACCCTGGTGCTGTCCAGTGCATCTGAAGCTGACATGCGACTGACTCTGACCAGCCCCCACGGCCATTGAGCAATGCCGCAGTCCAAGTAAAACGCAAGCATTTTAAAAATGCAATTACAACACAATATATAAACAAACATACCATCTCCACTCTTTCTCTGCCCGTCCTACCACAGTACACCGCCCTGATGCGGCCTGCGGCACCACAATCTGCTTCAGATGCCTGCTTGATTGCCTTCGGGAGTCGGGGGACATTTTCATATTTTCAAGAAAGCAAAAATCTTTTTTTTTCATGTGAAGGAGGCAGCGGGGCGGAACGACGCCTTGGAGGAGCCGGTTAGACTGCGCCAGCGCATCTATTCTTACCGCCACGAGCCCCCAGGGGCACAGCCAGGTGTGAGCGGGAGAGGTGAAGGGGCTGCCCTGAGATGTCGTCTTCAGCTCCAGGGCCGCATTCCTGCCAAGCTGCACCGCACGGGGGCCTGGAGGATCCGGCCCGTCTCCGCGGCCTGCGCTGAGCGCCAAGCTCCTGGGTTTCACAGCACCAACTCTCACATATACCTAGCAATTAACAGAGTAGTAGGCACAGCAGCCTATCTTTGACATTTTCTTTTTCCCATGTGGACTTAGGGGCTTATTTACAAGGCCCTTGCACCACTTTTGTGTCATTTTAAACATGGGAAAAGTGACACAAAAGTGGCGCAAGGGGCTTGTAAATCTGCCCCTTAATTTGTAAAAAAACTACTAAACAAAATACGCGCAGGGGGTCAACGTTTTTTTCTTGGAAGCTTGCGCCGCTGAATATCAAAGAATGCTTGGCCATGACGCCATCTGATGCCTCTTTACCTGAACACCTTAACCTTCCTGTTCGTCCAAATTTCAAATGGTCCTTTTCATTTCTTCTCTCTCCCACGGTTTGTAATCTTTTCCTTCTCTTTTCCTTGTCCCTTTTCTGCCCTTTTGCATCTGTCATTTCTGATGATAACAAGCATTGCCATAGCCAATAGGTCTCGCCTTTGGGACCTTAGAAGTGTTTAGCCATGCAACAGTTGATGTTGTTGTACCAGTGATATTTTGTTGCATAACTAAATATTTATAAGGTCCCAAAGGCGAGACCTATTGGCTATGCCAATGCTTCTTACAGGGATGTGAGGTACGAGAGTTTTCTCGTAAGGATACGTTTGGATTTCGTGTAAGGACAATGCTCAACAGTAATTGTTATGATGTATGGTGATATTTTGTATCTGAGAAATTGTAGGTGTTATTTGCTAGTGATGCTTCTCAAAGTTTCGGTGTGTTTTTTTTAAATGATAAAGGTCAGAACATTTTACGCGTTTGCCCTTATGCTTTAGGGAGTGATGCCTCCAAACAGGAGTGAGCCAATATTGATGGAATCTTGACCTGGGAAGGCAGCCTCTCGCATAAAGAAAGAGGAGGCATAATTATTGAAGCAGAACTATATTGCATGTACTGTTAACTGGTTTTGATGTTTTCTCTTTCCTTCATGTTTTTCTGGGAAATGTAGTCTGTTTATTGAGTGGCTGCTGTAATGAGTAAAGTGAAGAAAGATGAACATAATTCTCGCCTCCTTAATAGAATTGAAACTTTCTGTGCCAATAGCTAGAAAATTTCATATTTCTAACCGGAACCTTTACCTCTTCTTCCCTGCAAGTACCCTCGACGTATCCAAGAGCTTGCCCGCCATTAGAGGTTTCTTTGGCACGCACGTGATGATCGATGATGTAACCTGACACCCAGGTGGGTGTGTGAGTTCATCGTGTATATTTTTATTAATAGTCCAGGGTCCTGTAGTCTGGCATTATGGACACAAGTGTGTCTTCAAAAAAGAGGTGGTATCCCACAGGGCTCGAAAAATCCACTCGCAATAGCGAGCTGGATTTGATCAGGACCAGCTATTTTTAGGGCCTACTCGCCTGTTCTGTCGAGCTGCCAACAGGTGTCCTGCTTGTTCACAAAGTGTATGACCAATAAAGATGCCTTTTAAATCATGTTATCTTGTCACATTTCTCTGCTTTCAGAGACCGAGGTCAAAAGTCAGTTTGTCTTTCTACTTTTACTTTTCTTTCTGTGACTGAAGTTAGAGGGTTTTGTAAAGTGAACTGTGTGACAATCGGGATGAGCTAACCCAAGGAGATGGAGTGCTGAGACCTTTCAGACATCCACCCCCAGTCACAGATCTAGGTTGAATCTATCATCGTTCTTGAGCTCACTTCGCCACCCCAGTTCAGACCCAGCCATATGCAGATAAGTCTTGACCCTGTCCCTCATGGGAACGGTCCAGCCCGAACTGCCAAGCCAGGTCTTTCCTGAACCGTGAACAGGCAACTTGGGACCGGTTTGGGGGTAATACCCCTCATCAGCCAGACTAGCTTGACTCCAGTGGCAACGTGAGCAAGGGTCTCCCGTCTGGGCCTACCCTGCCAACGTAGGACGAACAAAGCAAACACAATCGGGATGAGACCAGTTCATTGGTCAAGTACATTACAGTTAGGCCGACTAGTGTTTTCAAGTTACTAGATCTACAGGTATAGTAACATTTTAATGATTTTTCGAGATATGCCCCATACCGAGGTTGCAGAGTTATTCCATTGAACCTCATACTGGATGTATTTGCCTGATGTGGTAATGATGAAATTGAGAGACTGCAAACGTTGCAGCTCAATTTTTTTTCTCTCATTTCATCTGCACTTCTAAATTCAAGAGTTGGTTGTGTATTGATAATGAAAATGTTGTCCCTAATGTGCCACCTCCTTGCATGGCACTAAAACTGACAAGTGGATTTGTTTTTCCGGAACAAGTAGATTTGAAAAGAGTTGCATCCCTTGGACAAGTAACATAATGTATACAATTCTATATTCTGCCATCGGAGCATTTAACGTTGATTTGACTTGCTGCTAATTTTGTAGTGAAAAAAAGGAAGAAAGTCATTGTTTTGTGTACGATTTTCTTACATATTTTCTAAAGCGCTGTTTTAATAACATAAGTACAAAACTGTAACCTTCAAACCTTTTTTTAAATTTTTACTTTCTACATGTAGCCTTAATGGAGTTCCAGTTGCCTATGATGACATCAAAATTGTGGGCGAGTTGGGGGATATTTATGATGACCAAGGATATATTCATCTTACCATTGAAGCTGAATTTGTTATCTTCCGTCCCAAGGCCGGGGAAAAACTTGTGGTACGTTGATGCTTTTTCCCAAAAGTTTTTTTTGTCTTTTATTTCTTTGTTTTGTTATGGTTTTGTGCAGTTTTATTGAGACACATGGTTAAATTCCTATAGAACCCAGCTATATAGTTTGCCGAAATTACTTTGAAACCAAATTTAAGATAATCCTCTAATCGCATCCATTTCTGGAATGGAAATTGGCATTTCAAAGAATAGGGTGTTAGACTATCTATTAGCTAATCGTATCTGTAATCTAATATAGAATCATCCTTATGATGTATCATACCGTAGGTTCATCTTTCTTCACCTTTGCAGGGGTGTGGAATTTAATAAAATATGTACTTGTCCATGGGGCAGGTTGCTTTATAAATCTACTTGTTCCTTTGGTGCCATATAGTGCGGCGCCAAATTATGGCCGCAATCTCATTATATAGGAGCTCTGATATAGCCTCTCTGATTATACCAGGGTTCATACCATAGAAGTGTTTGATTCATTGCATTCCCCTTATGTTGCTACGTTTCCGCAGATCTACAGGGTTAGAATGCCCTTTTGAGTCTGTGCAAACCTACGAACTTGCATGTTAAGGGTTTTCAACAACGCTTCTCTAATCTTTTGCCATATTGAGAAATGTTGGAAATTTACTCCTGACAATGGCAGAAGTAAATCTTCTTCTAAAGTTGGGAAAAAAGGGGTTGGAGGAAAAGTGAATTTACAAACACTCAGATGTTCGCATGAACAAATCTACACTTTCATATTTTCTCTTGCTAAAATGCAGTTCACAAATATTTTCAAGGAGTACTATTTCTTGTCCTACTTCTTGCTAAAGTGCAGTTCACACATATTTTCAAGGAGTACTATTTCTTGTCCTACTTCTGTAAATTCTTGGGAATTGACGATCTGTATAGTCGCGCTTGACACAAGGACATATGCAGGGCTTGAAAAATCCAGTCGCCCGTTCGCATTTGTGAGCCAGATTGAATTAGGGTGAGCTATTTTTAGGTCCTACTCGCCCTTTCTGGCGAGTAGGAAAAGAAACTGACTTTTGACCTGTCCCTGCTTTGCAAAACATGAAAACATACCTCCCACTGTTTTCAGCCGTCCCTCTCTAAATACTGGGACATTAGCTTAATTTCCTGAAATCTGCCGGGACAGCTGACGAAAAACCAAGACTGTCCTGGCAAATCCGGAACGCCTGGTCACCCTACATATAGCATGGGGGCACTTTTGAGACGTTCTTTAATAATTGGGCCCCGAATTTTGTCTGGCGTTGACCATGACCTTTTGCGTTTATAAAAATTCTGTCTCTCTCGGCTGGCTTCACTGTGAGTGACAGCATTCTGCTCTTTCACAAGGAGCATATCGGCACATGAAGTAGCTTTGTTTAGTGCCAGTATCTACTGTGGCTTTTTGCTTTCGCCAATGTTTGTTGTAATGGTGAGGGCCTGGCAGCTCCCACAGCAATTGGGTTTTACAAAAACCATGCCAAAACAATTCACACATTGACAAAACTAAAAGGTTGACCACCAAATTCAGACCTACTGGTTTTGCCAATGCTTGTTTATTTTTGGTTCCCATAATCTTATTGAAACTGGTTACACTGATTTTCCATTATGAATGTTTTTGGGAAATACTAGCATGCATCAAAACATGTTACAAAATGATGCGTCAAAGAAATGGTTTTTAAAGTTTACAGTAGTTAAGCGAAATGTTTTTTTCGGCTTTAATTTTTTAAATGAACATTTTGTTTTGAAAGCAACGAATCATCAATCTTGCTTTCAAGCTTCTGCAAATATTTGCATCCATCGGAGAGCATTCTGGGAGCATTTATACATATCCTCATATTGCTAAACTTTGAAAACGTGTGTACACATTTTTATACTGGAATCACTGTCAGTAGTGCAGTCAGAGCTTACAACATTTACTTGGAGCACTCACCCTAATAATAAAGGCTTTCAATTAATGAACCATAAATACAAGTTTTAAATACATTAACATTTAGACACAAATATTACATTAACTGCAGACAGTGCCCTTCCCTGACCCATAATGTGGTACTGCAAACTGGCAGCCAAAGGGTTTGTGCTGCAGGGGGTTAGACCTGCCTGTCCCAATGAGAAAATATACAAGAAAACTTGTTGACCTTGACCCCAAACAATATGTTGGGCGTCTGGCATAGGAATTCCACATCCCTCCCTTTGTCTACATCATCTTTCCACTGGGCACCATGCATGTCTAATGGTTTCACAATGACATACATATTTAGACCACATCTTAAAGTTCTGTAGTGTGAAAAAAAATAATTGGAGAAAACCTAAACTATACTCGTTGAATTGTTTCTTGCATTACAGATTTGTTGAAATGATAATGTCTGTAATTTAATTATTCTGGCAGAAAGTTTGCTGGCACTACCATAAATGCCCAAATATTTTTAATCTGCTTTTGAACACAATGAAATGTGCCAGAAGTCTTCTGAAAGTAAGGTTCCCATAACAAAGAATATTTTCAGATCCAACAGGATTCCTTTGTTTAGACCATACGGACTGGATTGTTAAGTAAGTTAAATCCTGTCCATTTCTTTCTATTTAAATTACTTTCACTTACATTTTTCAAACACACAAATATTGTTTTGGTATTTGCATTCATTTTCTTGTCATTTGGTTTAACCGCTGGACTGTAAAGTGTTTTGTATCCCCTAGTTTTGGTGTTTGACATTGTCTTCATTTAAATGTTAATCATAAAATATAAGTCAGCAAGATTGAGATTACAACTTTCTGCCCCCATATAATAGAGATTTTAATGCACTCAGGAAGTCTAATCTGCTTTTGGATTTATCTGAAGATAAGGCATATAAGGAAAACATATGTTTTTTTGAAAGACTTTCTTTTCAATGTAACGTTAGTCACTAACAAAAAA
This sequence comes from Triturus cristatus, assembly GCF_964204655.1. Classification (NCBI taxonomy): domain Eukaryota; kingdom Metazoa; phylum Chordata; class Amphibia; order Caudata; family Salamandridae; genus Triturus; species Triturus cristatus. The sequence goes on along the minus strand of NC_140593.1, from coordinate 253,569,777 downwards.
TGTATGTTTTTCAAATTTCTGTCCTATTAAATTTCCAAGACAAAAAGAATTTAAATCAATGTTAATTACTGTATCCATCTTTCCATGTGTTTGCATTTATGTGTGTGAAATGGAAAGACAGCCTAGAAAGGGATCACTATTGTAAAAACACTTTAAAAACTCCTTGGCTATTATTCATGTAACACCCAAAGGTCATTGACAACAAACTGGAAAATAAATTGTTATTGTTAAATAAAGTTTTCATCATTCTCTTTAAGCCCAACAAAATATAGGTATGTGAAAAACCTTTTCTCCTTACTCCTGCCTTTAAAAAGACCAAACATTTTCGGAACTTGTCTGAGACCATGCCATTCCCGGAGCCACATTTTTGCCTTCCCTCCCATTCCAACTTGCATAAAAAATGATGAGGAAATAAGTTGGATACCAAGGCAAACTATATGTATTTGATGCTGTGTCCAAGATTTGGGTTTCTACCAAATTCACACGAATGTTATTGGTGTGAAAAGTTGTATCCGTTTTTGTAAAGTTAATACACAGTACAAATGTAACTGACAATACCAAAGTAAATATGCATATTATGGCAGCAATTTCTGTTGTGTATTTTCTTTGAATTCTGCAAAGGTTTTTTTTTTTTCTTTATTTATCTTTGGAAGTCTTCCTGCCTCTCCAACAGCTTCAGTAAGAAGATTTCTGCACCAACAATGTATCTTCAAAGGCCACTTCCTTTCTACTTTTCCCCCATCACACTGGCTGCATAGAATGCCTCTCCAGCTTTCCTCCTCTTAGTCGTTCAGCTTCATGCAGGCTCCTGCTTATGTGTGCTAAACATGCTCTTGAGCATCTGACTGTAGTGTATCTTTGAATGAGTAACATTTTCTTTGCAGCTCTCCATACTTGTCCAATTTCGTTTTTCTTCCTACCCTTTTTTCTGTGGGTCTCAATGCCTCCTTGTGATAGAGCTAGATTTTTGCATTAGGATCCCCCACTTTTGTAGTGATGTGTTGGGTAAAGGTGGTGATCTCCCAGCATATTTACCACATTGTAGAATTTTAGATTATATGTTCTATTTTGGTTGATTTGGTACCCTGATTGTGCAATGAATGTATGACACTTTGTCTTTGAATTAAAAAATGTAGTTTACTCTTCAGTATGCTGTGTATCGTTGATCCTCACTTGATGAGCAAAATACCTTTTTGTAAGAAGGCTGTGTTGCAGCTGATCTAAACAGTGTTCTAACACCCCTGATTCATTATACACCGGTATCATCCAATGTGAAGCTTTATACTGAAAATCTCTTGTAGCAGGAACTCCTTACTTAACATACACAATATGTTAAAATGGAAAACCAGGGGAGGAGCCTAGCGCGGGACCAAGATGGCTGCGTAAGCACAGAGCTCCCGCGACCCTCGTTCCCTCCGGCAAATATCCTGAAAAGAATCCTGTGTCAAATATCCGGAATATTGGAGACAAACCATTGCTGTGGCGAACGCCGTTGTCCGGACTGAAATCGTACACCGGAGACTGAAGTTGTGACAAGTGGAAGTTCGCGGCCTACCCCCGGGAGATGCCCGGGTCTCGCGTTGGCATGGGCCCGGACACTAATTGAACAGCAGCGGCCGTGTGTGGTGCAGACCATCGGATGGGGGCTGTCTTCACTTTCACTTTCGTTTCCTCTACAACTGCGTGCCTCGGCCCGAGAGTGTCTTGGGCAATAGTCGCCTGTAGCTCGGCCTGCACATGCCTGGATCTAAATCGGGGTTTCGGATCCAGCGGACCTCGTGTCAATTGGATGGCTGAGTGGTCTGTCTTTGATGCTGACTGTTCCGGAGTTGAGGATGTCGGCCAAATCGGAAGCCGAAAAACAGAAGCCCAAGAATACCAGGCGGGGGGGGGCTACACTCAAACGAACAATATGGATCGCTATGCCCAGCAAAAGGGATCGCCAAGTGGACCGGGAAAGCCACAGGACGTACCAAGAGATTGTTCGCTCCCCGAACCGGAATTGACACTGCAAGACATCATGGGCGCCATTGAGGGGATGAAGTCCTCTATTGGGCAACAGTTCGAGACCCTGGCACACAAAGTGGATACTATATCAGTTGATGTTAACTTGCTTCGCGCAGACCTGGGGAAAACTAATGAGAGAGTTAAATCATTGGACCTAAAAACCTCTAGCCTCACGGGGGACGTCTCTGATCTGCAAATAGAGGTCCGCACGCTGAGGACTGCTAATGACCTCTTTGCCCGCAAGATGGAGGATTTTGAAGGCCGGGCGCGGCGCAATAATGTGCGCATTGTTGGCGTTCCGGAAAAATCGGAGGAGCAATCAGCGGACTTGTTTGTCGAGGACTTGGTGGTTAATCACCTGGCGCCTGAGGGCCTCAGCAAGTTCTTTGCGGTCGAGTGGGCCCACAGAGTCCCAGGCGGGAGGCCCAAGGTGCCCCCCCCCCCCCCCCGAGACCGATTATCGCCAGGATCTTCAATTTCAGGGACCGTGATGCCATTCTACAAACGTCACGAGTGTCCGGACCAGTCACTTTCCAGAACACTGCAGTGAGTTCTTATCCTGACTTCACCCAGGCGGTGCAGACGCAACGGCAGAGTTTCCTGGGGGTTAAGAGGAGGCTACGTGAGATGGGTCTGAAGTATGCCATGCTCTTCCCAGCCAAGTTGCGCGTCGAGTACGAAGAGCTAACCTTTTTCTTTGACTTGCCGGATGTGGTCGGGGAATGGCTCGACACATTGCCTCAGCGGCGGACTAGTGGGGATCATGCTGGCGGATCAGAAGGTGGTCATGTCGCACAAGAGTGAGGATTCCGGTGATTGAACATTCTGACTAAGCTCAGGACAGTGGTTCGCTGATTTTCGTTTTCCTTGCTGGCTATTGTCCGGGGGTGGCGGGGGTACAATGGGGACTCTTTCCTCCTACGGGGTTTCTTCTTGTAGATTAGTTTTTGCTAGGGCGACAGGCACACTGCAAGTTGGGGGGATTTTTAGGCTTACGCAGGGGTACAGGGTGGGGGGTGGTATGGGTCTGTTGGTGGTTGCTGTTGTTTTTCTCTTTGCAAGGTATCGCAATGCAAGTCTTTTTCGCTCGAGTGCTGCTCTCTGGGGGGGGGGGCGGGGGTCTCTTTCCATTTCGTGATGGGGTAGGGGTTTGAATATACTTAGTTGGAATGTTAACGGCTTGGGGGATCGTATTAAGCGGGGGATTGTATTGCAATTTCTGAAGAGGTGCTCTCCTGACATAGTCTTGCTACAGGAGACGCACCTGATAGGCAATATGTGTCATGCACTCAATAGAAAGGGCTATAAATTTGTTGCGCACTCTGGATTTTCCTCGGGATCTCGGGGGGCGGGAATACTTGTTAGGACCTCGCTGCCGTTTAAGATTGATTCTACTACTGTCGATGAGAGGGGGCGCTTTGTGGCTGTTGCTGGGAGGTGGGAGGGCAGGACACTGGTTTTGGTTTCTGTTTATGTCCCTCCTGGCCTGCAGACCGCCACATTTGCTGACTTGGGGAGGGCTATGCTGGATCTCCCCGAGGGCGTGTTGTTGGTGGGTGGTGACTTTAATGCAGTTGGTTCCGGACTACTAGACAGGCATCTGCCAAGAGACCCCGGGGGGGCGCAGAGATGGCTCCCAGACCTTATTGATACACTAGGTCTGGTTGACTGCTGGAGGCTGCTGCATCCCGCTCAGCGGCAGTACACTTTTCACTCTGGGGCACACGGTAGCCTCTCTAGAATAGATTATGTTCTCACTTTGGCTGCCCAGGCTTCATTGGTGTCCGAGGCTAGGCACATGGCTAGGGGCATCTCCGATCACTCGCCGGTGTGGATTTGTATGGATTTTGGCCGGGGAGCGGCAGGTAGGGTGGCTCCGATTAACCCCTGGTATTTCCGTGACCCTAGGACTCGTAGCGCGTTGCTGAAAGCGGTCGATCTCTACATTTTGGAAAATTTTGGCTCGGTTACCTCCGTGGTGTCTTTGTGGGAAGCGTTTAAAACGGTACTGAGAGGGGAGGCCCTCTCCTTGATAGCGGATGTCAAACGTCGGAGGTGGCGCAGATCGAGGCTGAGATAGTGGTATTAGAGACAGTTCTGGAAGATGAGGTTACGGCGGAAAACTGCACAAGCTGAGATTAAAACAGTCTGAATATAAAGCACTGGTGACAAACGCGGCCAAGGTTATTAGCAGGGAACAACAAGGGCGATCGTATGATGTAGGGGACAAGGCTGGGAAATTAATAGCGTGGTTAGACAAAAAAGAACGAGTGAATAGAGTTGTGCCAGAAATAGTGACAGTCGGCGGGGATATTGTCACCGAACCCGACGGGATAGTCCAGTGTTTCGCGGACCACTTCCGCACGGTCTATGCGTCCGTGTCGGACAAGCCGGAGGAAGACTCGCATGAACTGCTGCGAGATATTGCCCTGCCTTGTCTCTCTGACATAGACAGGGAAGACCTTGATGGTAACATCACAGCTGATGAGGTTGCAGTTGCTATCCGCTCGCTACACCCGGGCAAGGCCTCGGGCCCAAATGGCTTACCGATCGAGTTGTATAAACTCAGGCCGGATAAGATTGCTCCACATTTGCGAGATATGTTTGTAGAGGCGCGGGAGAATGGGTGTCTCCCATTTGACCAACGTCTGGCGACAATAGTGGTTATACACAAAGATGGCAAGCCCAGGAACAGATGTGGCTCGTATAGGCCGATTCCACTACTCAACGCGGAGCCAAAAATCCTCGCCAAACTGTTGGCTAACCGTTTGATCAGGGTCATTGGGGACTTCATCCACCCTGATCAATCTGGGTTTATCCCACACCGCAACACCGCGTTGAACCTCAGGCGACTCCATGGCGTGCTCGCGAGAGTTGGGACGCTGCGGGAGTCGGCCATCTTGGCGTCACTTGATGCCACGATGGCTTTCGACACTGTGGAATGGCCGTATCTGTGGGCAGCACTCACAAAATTTGGCTTCGGACCGGGTTTTATAGGCTGAATTAGGCTACTCTATGAGGAACCTTTTGCTAAAGTCGCGGTGAACGGTAGGGCGTCATCTCCGTTCGAGCTTGGGAGAGGCACCCGGCAGGGTTGTCCTCTGTCGCCACTATTGTTCGCCCTCGCCCTTGAGCCGCTGGCGGCATGGATTAGATGGCAGCCAGACATAAAAGGGATCCGATGGTCGCCAGACCACGAGCACCGCATTTCTTTGTATGCAGACGACATTTTGTTATACTTGACCTCACCTAGGAAATCCCTCATAGTAGTCTGTGACGTCTTGAATTCTTTCGGTAGACACTCGGGTCTCGCCATTAACTGGGGCATCTATATGTTCTAAGTGGAGACACCCCTATCGTCCCGCGGAATTGCTCCATCCAGATCGCCCAGCAGGGCTTTCTGTACTTAGGGATATATATTTCCACCGATCCATCTGTCCGGTACGAGAAGAACCCACTCCCTCCGTTGTCACGTTTGAGACGGGACGTTGCGGATTGGAGGCGGCTGCCGCTCTCCCTCCTAGGCCGCGCCGCATTGTTTAAAATGATGTCTCTTCCCCGATTTCTCTATGCCCTACAGAACACCCTAGAGTTAGTTCCGGCCTGTTATTTTCGTGAGGTGGAGAGTCTCCAGCGCTCGCTGTTATGGGACGGTTGACCGCGTATAGCTATTGCAAAGTTGACCCTTCCATGGTATGACGGGGGGGATTGCACTCCCTGACATCAGAAGATATTATTGGGCTACCCAGTTGGGAGCGAATAACCACGGTGTTTATGGTCCGGCGTTGAACCCTGGGTTTGCTATGGATCGGTGGTTGTTGCGCGGGGGTAATTATCTTAGGGCGCTGTATTCCAAATCACTGGATGGGTCCCTCACGGGGCCAACCAAGACGGCGGTGCATGTGTGGAAGGCGGTTACAAATTCGTTGGGCTGGAAGGACAGGCTTACCCAGGCTATTCCGCTTTTCGAATCTGATAAATTGGGGAAATTATGGCACACGAAAGGGTTCGAGAAGTGGGACCTAATTGGGATTTCTAGAGTTGGGGATCTGCTGGGTAAGGTGAAATCGTTTGAGACGCTGCAGACGGGAGTACGAATTAGGGGGTACTGAATACTTTCGATATGCCCAGGTACGTCATGCTCTGCTATCTGTCTTTGCCGAGGGGGAGGTCGTGCCTGAGTCTTCTCCTTTGGAGGATCGGATTCTGGATGGTCATATGCCGGAGAGTACAATCTCCTTGATTTACAAGAAGCTTGTAAATGTTGGGACCGACCTCCTCCTCGATGTGCGCGAACAATGGACTAGGGATGGTCTCGAGCTGGACGTTGAGGACTGGCAGTATGCCATCTCCTCTCTGAAGGAGGTTGCGATCCCGGCGAGACTGCGGCTGGTGCAGCTTAAGATACTTCACAGGGTTTACGTCACGGGGCCCCGCCTGATTCACATGGGTTTCTCTGAAGATGGCTTATGCAAGAGAGGCTGTGGGATGTTGGGCACCTTTCTACACATTATTTGGGAATGTGGGGAGATCACAGAGTTCTGGAAACAAATTCATGACGTGATGGAAGAGGTCACGGGTATCGCACTGTTACCGGAGGCAAGACGATGCCTATTGAATGTCTGGGGTCCCACCGACTATGATGCCGCTCAGACCCAATGGGTGACCCTGGGGAATATGGTGGCGAAGCGAGATATTGCGCAGCTGTGGGGATCCCAGAGACCTCCCACCCTGGTAACATGGATGGAAAATATGGACTGGGGCATGTTCCGGGAGAAAACGGTGTACAGTGCCCGAGGTCGCCCTAAGAAATGGCTTAAGATATGGGGGCAATGGAACCATTATAGGGGAGATATTTGTGTGCCCCCGGTTACTGAGATGCTCGATGTGCAACTTTCCCCCTAGCTCTACTTCCAACTTTGGACGTAAAACTGCTCATAACTTGGAGTCCATACCTCTGCTTTCCCCTCACTTCTTTAGCGTGGTGTACTGATCCGCTGAGGGGAGTGGGACCTCGCCCCAACTGAGAACTAGCGCATGTTTATTATATGCTCTGTCTTGCTTGTGTTTTTTATTTTCGGTTTACTTTAAAACTAAACCTTTGTTACTCCTGCTCTATAGCTATGGACCTTCTTACGTGTTGTTCTCATCGTGCTGCCGGACCTCCGGGATGTCGGCTGAATAGCTGTGTACCATGTTGACATAAATAAAGGTTTTTAAAAAATTTTTTTTTTAATAAAATGGAAAACCAGTTACTGACTTTCAAGCCTCATTTATGGCAAGACTTCATGCTTGTCATTACCTTGGATGTTCTGCGGTGAAAGACCAATGGGAGCTGCTGATGGACTAATTCTCTTAATTTTGTCAGCAGAATCTAACACCATTGTCTACCCCATTCTTTTAGATCAATTGCAGAAGCTGCCCATCAGTTTGAATGTGCGCAAGTGCCTTTTATCTCGAAACCATCCTCTGTGATGTGTGTTGTTGCAAAAACAAGGTTGTCATTTTCTCTCATCTTGTATTATGTAGTTTGTATATGCTGCTGATAAACAACTGCTTGTCCTGTTGTTGATGAGAAACAGCATTTGTCGCCTGGCAAATTGCAGCTAGTATAGCTTTTATTAACATATGGGTAAAAGTCAGCTGGTGTAAGCATGGCAATGGAAACAGCCTTGGATGGTTGAAAGACTAGCTATACCCCTACAATATTTTGTGCGTTATTATCTTCCATCCATTCCATATCTGAAGAATGTAGCATATGTCTTATATGCATGTCTTTATCTTGCTTTTCCTCTAAATGCTAATTAAAAACGATACCTCCTTGGGATCAGTTTGCTAAGGTTTGGTTTTCAGAGACTCTTATGTCTGTACCTTTTTATAATTCTATTGAATTTGCGTTGCTCATCCAGTCAATGTTATTATTCATATTTTTTAAACCTTTTGACTTAGTCACAATTGAAGAGAAGCAACATTAATTCAACAGCGCTAGATAGTTTAAATACATCATCCATATCATATATATACTTTTTAGGTCTGGCCAGAGAATGCTAGCAGTTTAAAAAAGAATTATACAGAGAAGTATAAAAAACAGCCCTGCTCTTCCATTTGTTGATTACACCTGTCAGACATTGAAGTTTTCCTCTTCACCTGCACATGGCCAAAAAATTACATGGGACAGACAGTATGCCAACAACCGTCGCATCCACTTAATGATCTCCTTTTTAAGAGCACTATCTACTTATGGATTCCCTTCTTCTAAGTACCTCTTTTAGTTCAGATCTATGACTTGGGGTGAGGGTTTGAAAAGTTTCAACACGCCCATCATTTTATTTACTGATGTTGCTATGTGCACCCTAAGTATCTAAGCGTATGCCCAGACTTAGGTCCCTGGCTCGCAGCACCAATGGATTCAAGCTGTCCTGGCTGATGAGGAGTAATGCCTCGAAACCAGTCCCATGATGCTCATTTCCGGTCCAGGAAGGACCAGGCATGGCAGTTCCGGCTGGACTGTTCCATCGGGAGCAGAGTCTAGACTGATTTGTCTATGGCTGGGTCCAAACTGGGGTGATGTGGCGAGGAAAATAATGATGGATTAAATGCAAATCTGTGACTGGGGGAGAATGTTTGAAAAGTATCAACGCTCCGTCCATTTCATTTTGTGAGGTTGTTAATTAATTCTAGGACCACATTTCTAACAAAGTCTTCCCATACTTTGGCTTGTTCATCTTGCAAATGTGGAAGAGGCCTATGACCAGGGAACGATTTGTGACACTGTTAAAGTTTGTTTGGAATCATGTGAAGGCTTAGAGGTAATAGGAGGGGTGTTGCTATTGCTGATGTCTTTAAAACAATCTACGTAAGAAAAAAGTAAGATCTCCAAACAGCACATCAGGAGAGCAGAATAACACCACCAATAAAAACCCGTGCTACAATAGGTCCCATCACCACTAGAGAACAGCACACCAAAGCATAACCATGACACAATAATAAAACATGACAACAGACACACACACTGTGTAGCCAATAAATAGATATGTCATATTGCGTTTCCGTAGTGTAATAGATATATTATATTATATTGGGGTTGTAGTGGTGTGCCTGAATACTAGTTTTCTAGTTAAACTTCTACAAACACTTACGTGACCTAAAACTACCTCAATGAAACCACTCTCATGATTCAGGGCTGAAAGTTTGTGCCAAACTGTATACAGTGAAGTTGTAGTGGGTGGCAGGCAATCTTCAAAAATGCTGAACACAGTTCTTTGATAGTGAGAAGGGCCATTGGTCACGACTGAACAGTAATACAGCATCTTAAAAGAAATGTCTTACTGACCTGTCACTAACAGCTGCTGTGTCCCCCCCCCCCCCTTAAAAGCCAGCTACAGTTAGCTGCTGTTTTTAAATGGAGTGCCCTCTCTTTATATCAGACGAAGCATTTTGAAGAACATAATTACTAAAACTGATCATGAGATGAGCAATCTGAAGCTCTTTTAGTGAGCTGTTAATGTGGGCCATGGACAGACGGCTGCGAAGCAATGGGCATTCTAGACACCTTTTAGTGCATATGCTGTTGCAGTGAGGAAAATAGAAATAGTTGGCGGAACTAGTGTTCGTGATCAACTGTCTGTTTATTGTAGTCCCATACAAGCTAAAACGGAATCTTGCCACCGAGTTGGTGTTCTTTTTTGTCCATATAAAAGACCTATAATTAAGTTGTGTTCTATGGGAAACAAATTCCATGTGTCGTATTGATATATATTTTTTTCTTTTTCAGGGCGTGGTCAACAAAGTTGCCCCCAGTCACATAGGCTGCTTAGTGCATGGGTGTTTTAATGCTTCTCTACCAAAGCCATATAAAATGCTTGCAGAGGACTGGCAGAACCTAGGAGTAAAAATTGGTGATGAGTTGGAGTTTGACGTGACCCGCCTGGATTCTGATGCAGTTGGGGTGTTCTGTATTCGCGGAAGGCTGGATTTTGAAAGGTAGAGTGATTAGTGTGTCTCTCCTAGCTTTTACAAGAACGTTTCTCATGATAATATTTCATTATGTGGATTCTTTCAGTGCTGAGTGTGTGTGTATATCTCCGTCCCATCAATTGAAGTGGAAGAAAGCATTATCACACTGTCAGCTAAAGGAGGGATAGGCTGGGGGCGCAAAATACTTTATTATTTTTAGGTCTCTCTGCAGACTAGCTGTCTGTCTCTGACCTGTTTCCAGTACATTATGTATACTCACAATAGGTTATGGATGAGCTCTTGCTCGTGATCTATAGCGTTGTTTTGTCTCATGTCTGCTCTTGATTGAACAGCTTTCTCCATATTGAAGTTTTTGGCCCACCCAAAAACATTTTGGTCTCATTGTTGTGATTGGATCTATTGTATGTGTCCATTGCTTATTAGAGGGGGGGGGGGGGTTCTTTCCGTTCCAGCACTTGATGAAAGTGCATGTCAAGGCTTGCTTGCTAATTTTTCATTGGTCTCTTATCTAACCTGTTCACTTGTTTCTCCTGACCTCCCTGCCCCATCGCTTTTTAAACTTTCACCCTCCTATCTCCTGTTGCTCCTTAATCTTTTCATTATTCAGCTCCCCTCCGTGCTCTGAATTTACTACATTTTCTGCTCCCCTTCTTTTAACATTTCAGTTTTTTCGTTTTTCCATTTTTTTCCGTACGCCTTTTATTTACATTCAGTTAACTGTTCTAGTGTGGTAGCTATGTGCCACACTATGTGCCCAAGGATATTGCCAGACTGGGTCCCTTGCTCACAGTGCCATAGGATCCAAGCTATACCTAACAGAAGAGGGCAAAACCAGTTTAGAGTTTAAAGCGCGACGAGGCCTCCGGGCAGTTACGCGCTATATAAATATAATTTTTCATTTCATTTCATTTGTGGTGCCTTCTTGAGGGTGCCCTCATCGTCTGGCAATTGGTTATGAACTGTTCCCATGAGGATCAGGGCCAGTACTAATTTGCATAAGGAGTCATTTGTCTAGAAAGTTACAGTGGGTGAAAAATAATGGACGAGAATGCTATCCTGAACGTTTGCCAGTGGGTAGACTTTTTGCAAATATCTTCATCACCTTTTGTGTGTAGTACGCTGTTGCGTTACAACACATGCATGTGTACGTGTCAACTTCCAAATTTGAATACCTATATTCACATCGATGCATCTTGACACGTGCACAAATGCGACCGCACCTGCAGCCATAGTGGAATGGCTTTTATTTTATAGAAAATCCAATTAGAAGATGACCACCCACAGGTCTAAAAGCATGAAAATATTACGATGCATGCATCATGAAAACAGTGGCTGCCATTTTAGCATTAGCTAAAAACGCAAACAAGCATTGGTAAAGTCAATAATTCAGCCTTTTTTGCAAAGCCGATTTGCTTAGCCAACGCTCGGTACATTTTTATTAATTTCACTTTTTAGTTCCATTGTTCATACTATTTGATAGGCCCGTAGCATTATGGTATGTTCATTTTTGTTTTCCATTAAATGATAGCAAGGGATACTAGAAATTTAGTTTAGCATTGAATAGCTTGGTGTCTTGAAATTGGATGACCCAGTGTCCTCCTTGGAACTCATTTCCCTCCCAGACACATTGCTGTTTTAAGCTTCGCTCTCTGTGGTTTAACTAATGGTGCTTACTTGCTAATCCGTTGCCTGAACTACATACACACCTCATAAATAGCGTTCAAGAGAAGCCTGTTTGTTTATTTAGGCTTCTGTTAATCCATCTTAATGCTTGTCCAGCAACTACTTGTTAAAGGACAAGTCAGCAAGATATTAAAGAGTTAGTTTAATTTTCTCTACTTATGAGAAGCCCACCATGTTCATCATCTCAGCCTGCCATGCTGATAATCAATGTGAAAACAGCCATGCTGATAATCCATGTGAAAACATGTTTTTAGTACTTTGTTTACATTTTGTGTTTAAACCATTGAACCCACCCATTGCTCATATGTTATGAGGAGGTTTACAAGATCCCCACGCTTGAGTTTTCTTGGTTGTAGCTAGTCATCAAAGCTGCCCTACGAAAGTTGCATAATAGTTGAAGCTGTACCAAACCCCATCTTTTTAGCATATGTTCGAATGCATTACTTAGTTCCTCTGTCTCAGATGGTCTTCAAGTTGAAGTAGTTGTAGCTGGTTGAAAATACAACGGTTCGACATAGTCAACTTGAAATTAATTTAACAATTGCATTATAGTTTATTGTCTGCAGTGGACTGATGTAACCTGTCCTTAAATTTTAAAGAGTAAAGCCACTACTTCCGCTTTGTTCTGGATTTGAGCTTTGCTGGGTTTTCAATCTGAAGCTGTTGTCTCTCAATCTATGCCAGTGTTCCATCGTTTGTAATTTCAGTAAAAGGAGAAAAAGCACCACATTGTAAACTTCATGATATATATGGTAGATTTCAAGGCTGACATGATAGTTACAAGAAAAACCCAAAAAGTGATTTATAGAATGCTTAAATTAAACTCTGACATTGTGAGTTACTTTTTGCTGCATTTCTGGGCGTGATTTTATTTGGCAGGAAGCATCCTGATAAGAATTAGCCTTCTCTGACTCTTAAAAGGAAGAGTCCAGGCCACATCTTAACAGAAACAAAAGTAACTGCAGTAAAGTTTCTGGCTTACTGGGCCTCATGAGTGAGGTACAGCTTGAGTCTATCGCAACAAGCAATGGTGCCCACGTCTGCTCTTAGCCATCACACCTAAGGCTTCTAAATAACAAAAATAAATGGTGGAATGCTGGAGTTAATCTCCATTTAGAATTGCTCTGAGCCACATTTGAGTACATTATTTTTGCCCAGTGAGAGTAATCATTTTAGGTTTGGCTTTAGCCAAGACCATATGATTTTACTAAAATTATTTCTAGAATATACCTCACGATGGGGGTTAAGTCTATTGTTCCGCCAAGTACAGCATGGGGCAGTGGATCTTCCCACTTCAGCCTCTGGCTAACCTCACTGTCACTCAGTTTGCCCTTTCACAAGTACCACATCCACACCAAGTAGTTCTCGTCAGTCCCAAGGACAACTATTGCAATATGTGCTTTTTTTTGTTTTTAGAGAAATATTTTTGCTGTTTTTTGTTTTAGATTGATCAGAGGCCCGGAGCTTAACCGTTATAAAGGTTTGCAAAAACAATGACAGAACAAGCATTGAAATAGCCAAAATCTTATGAATGTTCTTTTCTGATAGATTCTTCTTCCACGGATACGTTTATGAATCTTCCTCAGTCATCAGAATAGAGCTAGAAGAAGTTCTTTAGCAGTGGCCTAATTACGGTGCCAGGAAGTACTGATGCAGTAATAGCTGGCACACCTCTACATTTCATTGTTATCTTTAAAGATACTATCCCCTCCTAAATACCATACTGTTTTTCTTGTTTTTATTTGATCCTCAATGCAGCTTTTACCCGTGTATTCTTTCAGAAATTGTGTTTTTTTTCCTTGTGGCTGTTGTGCCTCCTCAAAGACTTTCGGATCCAAACCTTTGACTTCAAACCTTATCCGAGGGGACCAGAGGGAAATTGTAAAAAACACACTGCATCCATAAATGTTCTTTGCTTAAGAACCTACGGTTTCCATCCATTTTCTTAAGACAAATTGTGCAGTTTTCCACACAAAAGTATAATAGGGTTATCTACCCAGATTTGAGTACACAATCTAAAACGTACAATTGCAAGGCGCTAGGTTTTCTTTGTTTTTTTTGGGGCATTTTTGTCGCCAGTTACCTTGTCTTTTATTGAACCGAACAGCCATTGACCTGTTGTCAGTGAAAGCTGAAAGGGTACGGTAAGCAACAGAATAAAATAATTTCTGACACCAAACAATGTATATGTTCAAATCAAATAACTTTATTCGATCTTAAAACAAAGATCATAAAAGTGCAGTACTTCGTAGCCTACATTCTCATAAAGTGTCAGTGCATATACTTCAGCTCGGCGCATCTTCAGCCATCTCATTCCAGTAAAACATTACTCATAAAAGCACAGTTCTGATTAAAATAACAGGTTGATATGACGCATTATTAATTTCTAAAATAGGATTATGTAGACCGATTAACCTCCTAAACCATTCATAGTTTCACATAGTTATCTGACCCAAACAAACCTATACAAATAAGAGTAACTTTACAATAATCCACAATAAATAATATACCTTAAGGAAAATAAGATAAAAGACAACACCGCTTTTGCAAATTCAAGTTAAATACCTTGATTGCTAAAAGATAACTAAATCAGCAACATTTTCTCCTCCTTAAACATGCCCATAAAAAAAGTAGCTAACAAAAAACATATAAACTGATTACTTCTTTTTTTAAGAAAGCATAGTGCTGGTCTACATTGTCTAAAATTACATTGTCTTAAATTTGGTAAAATATATCTTGCTCTTTCCTCTTTATAGAAATCGCAAAATAAAACTAGGTGAAGGTCTGACTTCTCTGATCTGTTGTTACAAGGGCAAACTGACAGTTCCGAAAAATTAAACCTCCCTGCCGGAAACCCCACCGTCAGAGGGATCCGGTTCATACGGAATCTCAGTAAAATTAATCTATGCTGTGGTCTCTCAATTTTCTCTAAGTAAAAATACTCTCCCACTAATGTTGGCGATGTCTGGCAATATTACAGTTGGTTTGCCTTGATTTGTTTCCTGTCTGTCGTACTCCACCATTGATAAAGTTTGCCATTATTTCCTTCTTTGTTATTTTAATGCTTGCACTTGGGTTACTAAATAATTCTTCTAAGCCCAATGAGATCAGGGTTGACCGTGCATATTGTAGCCATTGGATTTTGTGTGCGTTATCTAGCTTTAAGCAGTGTTTTTTATAATAGATTGAGTCAGATTTACTGTGACCCTCCGCCATATTGAGTGCCATAACAATATCAGGGCGAGCCTTATTATATCGGTTACATAAATTAAACCTAAATCTAAATGACAGGTAAATTAGAACAGGATTCGGGGAGGGACACCCGCCATTTAAAGGATCTGTCCTCAAGTTTTTGGAGATGCGCTGAAGAAGCCACCTCCCACACCCCTGCCCCGTAGGTAGCGGACGGTATTGTCTTTGCTCTATATATCTTTTTTATGGGTTCTAAAGCTTTTGTGCCTAATTTCTGAGCAAATCTAGAGATGGCTACCATACTACTTTCCATCACTAGGGCCCTATTTTCCACCATATTGCACCAAGTCTGGCTATTGTCGAATGAGACCCCCAGATAAGAGAATGTGTCCTACACCTCTAATCTGCGGGACCCTATATGAAAGTGTGGCACTTTCCTAGACAAGGTTGCCCCTGCTATCAGTATGAAAGATTTGGATTTGTTAACCCTCAAGTCCAAAGATGTCATGAAGGTCAAGTAGGCCGTTATCAGATGTTGGAGAGCCACCCCCGTTCTGGCAATTAATATCACATTGTCGGCATAGGCCAATATTGGTAGAGTGAGGGTATCAAAGACAGGAACATCTGGTGTTGATCCTACCAGTGCAGCCTCTACGCCATTTGTGTAAATCAAAAACAAAAATGGGGCGAAGACTCACCCTTGTCGAACTCCCCCTATGATCCGAAATGGGTTGGTAATTTCTGCATCTTTACTATATCAAACACATGATGTGGACTGAGAATACAACTGACGAATACAATTTATTATTGGCGCATCAATCCCTATCATCTCCATTATCTTTCATAGTTTTAAATGGCTCACACAGTTAAATACTGTCGTTAGGTCCATAAAGGCCATGTAAATCTTACCGTCTTTAGCTCTGGAGTATTTTTCTCTAGTCGGAGTCCAGTTCAGGCACTGATCTATTGTGCCCCTCCCTTTTTGGAAGACCTATTGGGCCAGAATCAAGATAGTCTTCTCCCGTGCCCACTCTTCCACCCTATGTAGCAGTAGTTCGCCAATTAGCTTCGAGGTACTGTCTAACAAGGAGATAGATCTACAGTTCAGAGGATCATTTTTGTTTCCATTTTTGTAAATTGGTATAGGTATACTAGTTCCCCCCCTGAGGCCAAGGGGCCAGACTTGGCTACCGCATTCAATACATTAGTCAGTAATGGGGCCCACAAATCTTGGTATTCCAAAAATAAATCAATTGGAACGCCATCCGGCCCGTACCCTTTGCCGTACTGCACTTGCCCAACCCCTTTATTACTTCATCTAATTAGAAGGTAAGGTACTCAGTTTGTGCAACGGGAGGACTAGGAAGAAAGTTTTTTTTATACCTTCGATCCCAAAATCTCCTCAAAATTAGTGCCTTAGTATTTTTAAAGTAGAGATTATTTACCACTTTCCAGAAATCCCTACTATTTTTGGTAATTGCTGCCCTTTCCAGGTTTTCCAAAGCCTCTTCTCTCAGGGCCTTTTCTCTTTCTTTCCTTGCATCTCTATAGGCCTTACCCTGAGTCTTTATCAGTACTTGTCCCTGGGTTCGGCTTTCAGGGCTTTATGCAAATCTATTAAAGATTCTGAGCAGGCTTGATCAAACCAGTGCATTACTGGAGCCTTATTTGTGGATTTACTGCTAATCAGGGCATATTTAGCTCCCTCTAATATTTTCCAAATTTCTGTGGTAAGGAGGTCAATGGGATAGTCTGCTTCCAGACAATTTATTACTTACTCAATGTTATTGGATACAAATTGACTACTTTTACCTTGTCAATTATTTCCCATTTCAGTTGATATCCATTCTTTCTACCCAAAATTGGCTTCTTTATAGTTTGTGGTTGCTTCTTCCTGGGGAACCCTGCTAACATGGATAGTGAAAGAATAGCATGGTCACTAAAGCTAGTAAATGGAGTATCCACTTCTGTAATCTTTCTTCTGAGAAATTCAGATAAGAGCACGACATCAATGGTCAATTTGTACTCATTACGTCTTAGTGAAATCTACCAAGATTGTGTCTACACTATTATCTCCATGTTTCTAATGCATAGAAGTCTATTACCATATTCGTGACGCATGAAATGATGGATTGGGTCACCCACCTCGTCCACTATACAACAGACTGTCTTCAGTGAATATTTACAGGGCTGGGCATTTAAAATCTCCTACCCACACAATGGAAAAATTATTCCAAGTTGCTCTGCTAAATTTGACAAGCTCGTTATCCAATAAGGCCACCGCCATGTGCATGTTTCCACCAAAATTATTAATATAAAAATGTATTAAGAGCCAATCCTGGTCACGATTCCCTGCACATAACAGGAGATCTAAATACAGCCTCTCGAATTTCTTTATTCTTATTGGCAAGTTATTAAATATTAACTTCCGTAAGCCCCCTCTAGTTCGACCTGATCGGGATGGAACGGCTTCCGTTTGAAACTAACGGTAGCCATCTACAAATATTTGGTCAATTGCCAACGTCTCCTGTAGGCATAATATGTCCTGACTCTGCCAAACGTCCAACCAGTATGTATTACCCGCATTTGAGCTAACACCGGCCACTTTCCAAAAAGCTAACTTTAGCCACCCTTTGGATTCCCCAAGCGGGCTCTCTAGGGGGGTTTGCGCCTTTTGTATTGATTGTCTTAGTAGGCTCCTCCCCGTTTTGGTAGGTGTCAGCTATGGGTAGTCAGTCGCAAGACTAAATCTGACAGATGGGCAAATCTATTCTCTACTCTCAGGCTGAATCTCCCCATATTACCTGAATTTGCGTTAGCAATAAGAGGTAGTCTGGGCCTGCCAGAATGGGCTCTTCGAGGCTCAATGCTACATAAGGAGGTGGGGCTGTAAAAATAGTCCAGTCATCAGGCAAAAATCTGAGTCCCAGGTAAAGAAACATTGTGAAGTTGTCCTCGCAAATGCCTAACTAGTTCATGGTCATTAAAATGAATCGCTATACAGTCCACTATTAATTCTTTATTCGAGGGACCTTTTGATGACTGAAAACTACTCTGATTTAGTATAGAGAGTAGTGCAGAGAACATAGAAATATTAAGGTGTTCATTCTGCTATAATGATCCATTTAATAGCCCTTCTGTTAAGTCTGTTTGAGAATTTGTTGCCGCAGGACTTTAATCATAAGTTGCATATTTATATGTCCACTTAGGAGATGTTATTTTAATATAGCTGTAGTTGAAATCATTCATTTCGAAGTAAAATGAGAGCACGCTGATTTCCACACCATCATCCCCAGAATAGAGAACTGGACATTTCTGTCTGCCTGTTGAAATGTAGGTACACTCCACTGCCCTGTCTGGAACTTCATCCACTATCCTAGGCACAAAGGCTATTCCAGGGTGGTGGTGAGTTTATTCAGCTAATCTTGCCGGCTTTCCTTCAACTAATCCGGTTCCAATTAGGGGACTGATTATGCTGCTCCCATTCCAATTGAATTAAGTAACTTGTGACCTTCGGACTAAGTTTGCAGGCATGAATTCCTGCACTCGAATAAGCCCATCCAGTTGTATCCTATGCAAAACTATGGTGTTCTATCTTCTCAAATAAAGGCAAGGGCAGAGTTATAACAGCAGGGTGAACATGTAACCAGTGTGATGGTCCGTTCTGCCTCTCTCCACCCACATATTCACGTGCTCATGTATGATACAACTGTATTTATTATCTAGCTTTGAACTTGTTAGCTTTGAACTTGTTTGATTTAATCTATTGGATACAATGGGCTTGGAAATAAAAGTTTTGTTTTGTCTATTTCAGCATTGAAGCAACTTCTTCTGAAACGCCATCTGGTGTGACTTCCCTCATTGTTGGAGATGTTGATCAAAATGTGTCTCTGACCAACAAACCGAAGAAGAAATTTATTCTAAATGGTGACAATGTGGACAGTGGCACTGAAAATGCTATGGACATTTCTGACATGCTTAATACTGATGATTCTGCAGACAATGTGCCACAACACGAAAAGACAAAGAAAAAGAAGAAAAAACATAAGCAGCAAGACTCGACTATTCTTGAAAGTGACTCTTGTGGTTACCTGGATGACCATAAAAAAGCAAAGAAAAAGAAAAGAAAACATTCAGAAGATGAAGAAATTTCTGAAATATCACAAGAACCCAAAGCAAAAAAGAAAAGGAGGAATTAGCTAATGGACACTGTAAAGTTTTTACAATAAAATAAAATATAAAGTTCTCATAGGCCTTCCTGAAAAATAATTGTAATGTGCAAAATATAGTGGTGCATTAATCTAAAAAGGGTGTTGTACAACAAGTTGTTGGTGTTGACACCTGATGCTCCTTTGAATATTTACATTCATAATTTTTTAAGTGAAATCAAGTTTGTAATATTTTATACTGATAGCTCGACAGTACATGATGCGTTTTTTATTTTATGTTTTTATCTGGGAACACAAAATGCCCAAGTGTTTCCCATAGCAGTTAAGTGAGCTCTTCATAAAACTATAACACATCAAGCATTGCAGCATATTTGAACCACATTCCGAGTGAGGAAACAGAACTGCTGTATGTACGTGCAGCTGGAAACAAGAAAAACATGGATCAAATTAAAGTATGCACGTGCATGTAAATTAGGGATTGTTTTTTTCCATAGAGTTAGAGTATGCCTCTGGGAGGTATCCTTGGAGTGTGTCCAGAACGAAGAAAGGGGCTTGGTCCTCAAAACATTTTTAGGTCTCGGCTAGCGTGGCTGCGCACATGCGCAGCTCGGTCGGCGAGATTTAATGATTCTGAGGGAATTCTGTAAAGGGCTTCAAGCCCCGCCCCTCTTTCCCATTGGCTGGCGTCACCGTTTATGCTAAATGGTGGCCAGCCATTGGGAAAGAGCACTTTGTGAGGAAGACTTTTCCATGTTTAAGACGGCCCACTTGGACGGGCTCGTCTGACTTCCTCCCGTCGCAAAAGGTTTCTTATCTTTATGGGGCCATGTGTTTGAAACACATGGCTCCATAAAGAAAAGCTCCGCCGAGTGTTTATTTTTACATCTCGCTAAACTGTGGCTGCCTGGCGAGCGCGCACTCCAGCCATCATAACCCCTCTCCTCCACTACCCGACACCCCCCCCACCCCCCCCCCCCCCCCCCCCCCGACCTCCCCTGTCTTGGACAACGCAACCGACGATAGTAAATTTTGCTGCTGCAAAGCCGGGATCGCAGGCAGCTCCGCCAATGCACCTCACTCCACTGCGTATTGCTACAGTTATACCAATATTTCTCACACGGAGTGTGGCTCTCTCTCGCATTGTTTACTTGTGTTTTCTACTATTTATATAATGTGTAACGTAACTGGTGCTCATGTAAAGCGCTCTGCCTGGCGAGCGTTTGTTTCCCACAGTCCCCGGGCAGCACGCCGGGAGGGGGGGGGGGGGGGGGGAGAGAGAACTCTTCCCTAGGACCCCGCTGGACTCACTGCTAGGAACGAGCCTGAGAATCCCAGTGCCCCCTCTGCGCGGACTGTAAACACGTGTGACGGGGGAGTTACAGGCCCGACCACCACCCCTGTGCAGGGCAGCGATGTCCAGGATGGGCTCGAGAGAGGCAGGCAGCTGTCTCCCAACACTCCAGCCATCATAACCCCTCTCATCCACTACCCGACACTCCCCCACGACCTCCCCCACGACCTCCCCGTCGCGGACAAAGCAACCAACGATAGTACATTTTGCTGCTGCAAAACCGGGATCGCAGGCAGCACCGCCAATGCACCTCACTCCACTGCGTATTACTACAGTTATACCAATATTTCTCACATGGAGTGTGGCTCTCTTGCAATGTTCACTAGTGTTTTATACTATTTATATAATGTGTAACGTAACTGGTGCTCATGTAAAGTGCACCAATATCTTCGGGTCGAGTGCACGCTATAGAAAAACGCCAAAAAAAGTGGTCATCCTAACACTGCTTTGTCAATGCACGTCACATAAATGATGCCTCGTTTCACTATAAGCATCACGTAGGGCATAAAAAGGTCTTATCGGGCGCTTCACTTCAGTAACTTCGTTTATACGTATAATCAGTTCCCTCAGAGCTATCCCAAAGCACCTCAGTTTACAACCTCAAAATTCTACCGTATAGAGAACACTCAACTCTACAAATGCGCCTCACTGTAATGCCCTTTGCTGTTAATATACTGTGACCACACCCTGGTCATAGAAAGACCTTCACGTTTATGCGTACACTCTACGCTCTGCACTGTCTGGGACTTTCTGACTCTGGATAATCTATACTGCACTATAAGGATGAAACACTCATGGTGTGCCACGCCTCACTGCTGATCATTATGGGCGATCACGCTTTACATGGGTACAGTGAAGAATTCCTTCTCAAAATTTGTAATCCAACCAAACTAACTCATCGTTTACACTCTCGATGTGATGTTGACGTGGGGATCTGCACTTAAAATTTCTTTCGGGGGTAGTGGTTTAGTGGTGACACCCTTCATAATCGCTCTTAAGTTCATATGCGAGGGGGCTTTTCATCAGCCTATCAAGCAGCATGAGGGGGTTCTCTTCTTTCTACCCCGCAAGGCAGTTTACGTGTGTGGTATTTTACAACACGTGTGCCCTTTCGGTCCTCTTGAAGCGAGCACGGGTACCTTCTTCCCAATTTAAAACAGTGATTAGGCGTGATTCTCCCAACACGTAGACCATGTAAAAAGCTTCCCTCTTACAACCTCACTCGAAGCAATGTTGGGTAACTTTCATCTTACGTTTTACCCAAAGTAATTTGTTCGAGCCCATCTAAGCAATGTTTGGTGTAAGGAGCCCCCCTTCCCCAGGAGTGTGTGCATCTGAGGCTCCCTCTTCCAGCTCCCCGATTCTCCATTCCTCCCGGCAGTTTGGTTTGACGGACGACTTTATAGCAGGGAAACCAGGTTTGAATCTTGGCGGGAGACTCAAACATCTTGTGATTGTGGGTAAGTGACATAATTTCCCCGTTCCTAACAATGAATGAAAGTGTCTGTCTGTGATACAACTGTACCCCAAGTTCACAACTGTACCCCAAGTTCACAACTGTACCCCAAGTTCGCATTATACAACACAGTACTGCAAAAAAAAAAATTGCGCACTTTTTGAAAATCAGATCATGTCTCGCATTTTATTAAGTTAAAGCAATTTGCTTTGCTATACAATACCATTAGCAAAGCAAATGGCTTCAACTTAATCAAAGGCGAGACCTATTGCATATTTGATGCTTGTTTTGCTATTAGTTGTAGGCGATGTGTTCGTTTAGAAAGTTTGATGTTTGTTTCCAGCAAAGATCCTTCCCCGATTCATAATTTTTCAATAATTGTCAGCCGGCTGGCTGGGCCAAGGAAACCTTTGTATTCTATATTTAATGTTCCATTTATTTTGTAAAGAAGTTTTTAAGTAGCTTTTTATTTTATATAATTTTGAAAGTGGAGAGAAAAGTGATTTATAATAAGTTGGAAAAGCCTTTGCCAGTAGCTCAGCACCAAAGAGACCATTTCGTCTCGAACACCTGATTGCCCGACTTTTATCTAACTCTTGTGGCAGTAATCAACATTTGTTCAGTTTCTTGTCAATTTATTTCCCTGAAATTATTTAATTTAATTTTCCCTTTAGGTCTCATGGTTCTCCTTTTGGGTGCTTACATTGATCCAGTTGGTGCTGGATAGGTGGACGTTAACAGCATTTATATTTCTTCATGCCCTTGGCAGTTTAGCATTGATGTTTCTTTCCCTGGATCAGTGGTACTTAACCCTTTGGCTTCTGTGGAACCCTCACTCAATAATTACTGAATTCGGGTAACTCGCACTGTATCAATTTAGGTATTGGGGGGGTCACTACTAAATGCCATGGACTGCGTCTTAAGCAGTTATGTTGATCTGAACTCAAAACAGTACACAAATACAGAGACAAGCTGTCATCAAAACGAATACACAAACAAAAATCAATGTTTTCATTTATATGGGAAGGTTGGGGCTTTTTTTCTTGTATTTTAAGGAATTTTTTTTATTGCATAAGGGTATTGGTAATACACCAGTGTATGGAATACAGTGAGTTCGGCAACGTGCCAGTACAGGTGGGCACTATGATGTGTACATAGGGCCAGATTTGTGAACAAGAAAAGAGTTAATGAATGCAACGTTCTGATCTATGGAAGACCAAGGGGGTAGGAAAATAGGCATAGGTCCTAGGAAAAGAGCCCACAACTAAACAGGGAGGTCCTTCGTGGGTGCCAGCTATGGTAATTGCGTTCAGGGGTAGACGATGAACTGGGGCGTTGTAGTCCCTGTTAGAGGCCTAAGTAGGGAAAATGGGGGAGGGGGAAGAGGCGGGCGGTCCGATTGCTGTGTGGCTGGGTAGTGTGATAAGAGGGGTAACAGGGAAAGACTTGCTGGGGCTATGCAAAGAGGAAAAGGACATGAGTGAACCATGAAGGTTTACCCAGAAACCATAGGGAAGGACTTTTTAAGTGTCGTCCTTGGGAGCAGAGGCCAAATGGTTTCAAACAGGTCAACTTTATCCCGAAGTCTGTACACAACTCATTCGTAGAAGGCCATTTTGTACATTTCATTTAACCATTCTTCGTGTGTGGATAAGTGAGGTGAGTGCTATTGATAGACATAGTTGTTTGTGGCCAACGCTATCATCAATAGCTGCCGTTGTGGGATCAGGTCGATTTCCCTTATTATGCAGCATAATCAGGGCTCTCAAAAAAGGAAGGGGTAGTTCAAGATAAGGTTGAGGGTAGTGTCTATGCAGGTCCCGAGGTAGGTGGTGTAGGGGCATTCATAGAAAGTGTGTTGTGTCACAATGTTCCTGTGTGCACCTCCAGCATTGTGTGTATTGGAGAAGACTGGAGGCTGCAAGTTTTGAGGGGTCCAGTACTAGTTCTTTATCATTTTGAAGTGCCTGAATTTCATTTCAGCATCGTGTGCACCTCATCTATGTTTACCTTCATCAGTCGTCATCGGTGTATTGTTTTAAAGTGGTTTGCCAGTGTACGAGTAAGGAATAGTAGGGGGCAAAAATTGAGGTTTTGGGCCAATAGATTACATAAACACGACATGACTCGTTTATGCATAGTGCCAACTATTGTTGTACGGGGGAAGCTGAAATGTCCTAGGGTCAGTACCCTAGAGTACTATGGAGGCAGAGTTGGGAGTAACACAATATTTAGGCTAATTGGAACTTTTCCCTCTGGGAGGTAAAGAAATGTAGCTCTCCGTCTTGGAGGATGTTGCCAGTGTGTTTATCCTCCTGTCTCCTATTCTGTTCACTGCAATGGATGGCCTCTTACCTGAAGGTCTAAGTTATTCCATAGAGGGGGTGCATAAAGTGCAGTCAGGCGGAGATGTGCAAGGTTTTTAGGGGGTGATCCCAGGCCCTTCCTATTGTTAGCACAAAGGATTGGGTGTTAGTGAGGAGGGCATTTTGTGGCAGTAGAGGATATGCAGGCCAGGGCTGCTATGTATCAGGATTTGTTTTAGTCATACCCAGATTGGGAGGACATGGATCCTTAAGTCCATATACGACAATTGTGCCAGGTGTAGGGCATCGTAATAGAATTCAATGCTGGTTGTCCCTCTCTCACTAAATATCTGGTGTGGAATCTGTTTGGAGATGGACAGTCTGGACCTCATAATGCCCCTTATAAAGAACTTTATACATGTGTGTATTGCCTGAAGTTTATACATCCGAACAAGACAGGGCAGCATTCCATAGACAAATGTGAAGTGTTGGCCTACCACCATTTTGACTGCTTGCATTCTTCTCCATGGGAACAAATTGAGACAACTCCGTTTCGAGTATTCAGGATTGGTTTTGGGAATGAGGGGGGTCCAGATAGTCAGAGGCCATGGCCTCCAGGCCCCTGTTGATGACTAATGTACTTGAGCAGTCCCTGTTTTAATTAAAACAGGAATCCATCTGTGCCTGCCTTTTTTGTGGTGTCACATAAGCAACTCCCCACTTTTGCACCAGATTATGTAGCGCTATATCCTGGAGAAAGATGAGATGAGCAGCATTAGAGCTGGTAGAGAGCTATCCACATCCGTAAGTGTGAGCAGGGTAACATCCGCATATAGAGTTGCCCACACCAGTGATGGATATGGCCATTATCTGATGGATGGCCATTGCCAGAGGTTCCATGTTACAAGGAACACTAGAGGTAAAAGGGGGGCGCCCTGTATGGGTCCCTTAGATTTCAATAATTGGGACAACTATCTGCCCCTGAACCATTGGCACTGCTGATTGCGTTTGCAATATATTTTCCTGTTTTCTTCGTTACTTAATCGGTTTCTTTTCCATCGTTATTCACTCCATTGTTTCATCACTCTTCTACTCAGAAACTTTCCAATTGACAAGCAAGGTATTAAAGCAATTTCCCAGGTTTCTAATGCTCCTGCTGGGCCATCCGAACCTCTCATCAAGAACACGACATGAGCCAAATTCACCAATAGCAGTTTATTCAAACCCAATGCATTTCGGGCCTAAGGAGGCCCTTCGTCAGGGGAAACTGCTAGGAAACAAACATCCTCCGCTCACCTTCACAGAAAAATCCCTTAGATTTCAACCAGAATCTGCCACAGTTGGCCTGGGCAGAGGGTTAAGAGTAAAGCCAGCAGACTTTCAAATGGAAATTTTCCCCCAGACCACTTTCATGTAAGGCTTTTGACCGGTATCTTCACTCAATGCTGTCAAATTCCTACTCGGCATCGAGAGAGAGGGCAGTTGTGGCCTCTGGGGAATCATTGGAGTTCCATAGAAGGTGGGCAGTGTGAGACTTTCTAGTGAAAAAACCCACTTGGGTATCGTGTATTACAGTCAGAATATCCCGTTTGAGTCTAGTAGCTAGTTTGATAGCTAAGATCTTTGTGTTGAGGAGGGAGATCAGACAGGAACTTCCACACAGCAAGGGGTGTTTACCTGGTTTTGGTAGAACCATGATCACCGCTGTGTTGGCCATAAAGGTGAGGGCATCAGTGTATTCCACTTTTTGGAAAGCGGCATGAAGGAGTTCTACCGACTCCTCCCTAACCCTACTTCGTCCTTGGTGATCTCTCCTTCAAGGAGCGCCTTTCCATCATCATTAACACTGAGCAGGGTAAGGCTGCTGAAGAAGTCCTCTGTTCATCCTTCATTATCCTGGGGTTTGGAACTGTACAGTTTGGCGCAGAAGGTTCCAACGGCGCTGGCGATGCCTTCCAGGTTCTGTATTATATGACCTGAGCCATCCTTGATGGCTGTCACTTCTTCCTGTGTTTATAATGTTGGGCTTTGACTTTGTATAGGGTGACTTCTGCCTTTGATGTGTAGAGTGGAGTAAGCTCCATTTTGAACACTCCAAGGCACACCTGATCGCTGTCTAGGTCTGTACAGTGTATGCGTTTTGATCTTTTTCTCGAGTGAATTATGCATGTTTGTTTGTCAGCACTGTCATCAGTTGTCCACGAAGGGTGGAGTTAGCTGCGGCCCATAGGTTCTGGGAGGATGTGACCTATTCTCTATTGTCCGACAGGTATGTGGGATTGCAGTGGTGTTTTTTTCCCAGGGGGGGGTGGGGTCCCATAGCAGGCCACATTAAAACAGCATGTTTTTTGTATGTGGATCTGTAGATTCCAGTCAGTACGCAAGGCTAGGGAGACTGGGTGAGAGACAAGGAAGTAATCTAAGCAAAATTGTGTGCCATGAACTGACAAGAGGAAGGAATATTCCTTAGCTGCTGGGAGTAAGATGCAAATTACTTGTTCAAAGAGGCGATGAGCATCTCAAATGTCACGCAGTAGGGCCCTGTCAACGTCATTAGATTTGTCAATGGGGCCCGTACGATCTAGTATTGTGTCTGCACCATATTCCAGTCCCCACCTTGCAAAATATTGGAGGTATTGAGTTCAGTGAGCAGCCTAAAGATATGGGAGCGAAATGGTGGTTGGCCAAGTGGGGGCATAGATAAAACCCCTTCAAATTGTCATGGAGGCACTCTTATTTTCGGATGGGCATATTGGCTGTCATTGTCCGTCCACTGTTGTAAAACTGCAGGACAAGGCCATGTGCATGAGTATGGCTATATCACTTTTTCTGGATATCTTCAGAGGTGTGTGGGTTAGAGGCAGGGTGGGAGCATCTGGGGATCTTGAACTATATATATTCTTATGCCTATTTGTATAGCTCACTAATCACCCCTGAGGGTATCCAAGAGCTTTGCAAGTGGAGAGGGATATTGTATTTTGATTAGGGAGGGGCGGGAGACCGTGTTGAAGGCTGCTGAGAGGTCGAGTAATATGAGGGCCGCTATGTCTCCACGGTCTAGGATAATCCTAATGTCATCTGTGGCTGCGATTATTGCGATGCTGTAGTTGGGTCGAAAGCCTGATTGTGTGGTGTCTAGGAGCTGGTGTTCATTGCGATGGTGGCCTAGTTGTCTATTGATTGATTTATCTATGATCCTGGCTGGAAAAGGTAGAAGGGAGATCGGCCTATAGTTAGTTGAGTATAGTCAGCCAAGGGTTCCTTTAATACGTGTTGACCATTGCGTGTTTCAATTTGTCAGGGAACATCTTGGTAATGGTGGAGTTTTTTACGATGCAGGTGACTACTATGCTGGTAGGGGCAGCTCCAAGGTTGTTGATGTGGTGGGGATAGAAGCTGTAGGTATGCCGGAATGGATAGTCTCCATGATGCTGGCTGCTTCCTCTGAAGTGAGAGTTTTCCAGATGGTAATGTTTCTTTTTGGTTGCTGGTGGGTAAGCTGAAGATATTGGTGTATGGTTGAGGGTTGAAATTGTTGTTGATTACTTTGATCTTGTTGAAGTCCAAACGTTTGTTGCACGGTTCCTGGGAGGGGGTGATATTGTTTATGCTGAAGGTAAGTGATGTGAAGTCTTTGACAATTAAGAAGATTTCATTGCTGCTGTTGTACCTGTTGTGGATGTGCTCAGAGAGGGATGCCTTCTGTGTTTCTCTGATGTGCTTATAGTAACTGCTCGGGGCTAAGCAATTCTCCTTGTCAGTGTTGTGGTGGTTGTCCCTCTATCTTCTTTCTAGCTGATTAGTGTTTTTTTCGGAGTTCCTATGTTGCCCTACTGGCTTGTTTACTGGCTTCTACTTTTCTGTGTATTGTGTTTCAGTGGTGCTAGTTGGCGCAGGTTGTGATCCATTTGTTGAATTGGCTGATATTGGTGTTGAAGCTGTTTGTATCATCAGGCTGATTTGTGTGTAGTGGTTTTAGCCAGTCTGACTTAAATATTTTTGCTCCATCATTGCCTGGCCTGGTTGTTAGTGGTGGGCTTGGCTAGGAAAGGGACACTGATTCTAAAGTGGATGTTGGCATGGTCTAGGTGAGGGGGTGGGGGGTAATGGTGGATTTGATTATATTTATGACGGGGCTGAGGGTGTGCCCAGTCGAGTATCCTCAGTGTTTCTTGCCTCTCTGGGTAAGAGATAACTCTCTTAAATAAGGGTGATAGCCGTTCTTTGGGAAGCGTGTGAGGATAGTATCTTTTTGCATTTTATATAGTTGGTCATCCTGTACACATTTAAGGGAATGATGGTAAGTGGCTGAGATGCCGCAGTGATAGGTAAGAGGGTGAGACGTCATAGTGATGCATATGGTGATGTATGGTTTGTACCCAAGTGAAAGTATCTGGAGGTGGTATCGGATCGGGGGGGGTATGGGGTGTAACTGGGTACCGGTTGGTGTGATCTAGCAAGAGACCATGGGAGTGGCAGACAAGGAAGTGGGGAAAAGGAGGCCAGGGTGGGAGGATGGTAAATGGCCTCTAAGAGTGCAAGGAGGGGGTGAGCTAGTTTTGCTGCCTCAAACCAAAGCCTTGTCTGTGTCGAAAGAAAACATCAGGGGCTGTTTTCTTAATCATCTCTGGCGTGTCTAATGTTTCCATTGAGATTATAGCCACGAGGGCATGGCCAACTAGGGAGTAGGGTGAGGAGAGAGTGCGCTTGTAGGAGACTGGCACTAGTGATTGACTGGTGCATGGGTGTGATGGTAAAAACAAGTGCACACCACCAGGGGAAGGGGGGGTGTGACCATGGATGTGTATCCATGTCTGACACTTAAGCTGGCCATGAAACCCCACCAAGTGGAAGGACGAGGAGCTCCTAAAAGGGGACCGGTGGAGATAAAAGAGGTGGTTATGGGACCCAGAGAGCACAGGAATTGAGGTAGGCGCAAAGGGGCAGAGTGGGGTGATAGGGAGCCCTGTCGAAAACAGTGGCTTATAGAGAGGAGTCTCCCTTGAAGTCAAATGGGGTGGGAGCTGGGGCAAGGTGTGTATAAAGGTGTTGGCAATTGCTCAGCACAGCTGGTGGTTTTAGGTAGGATGGGACTCTGATAAGGCTGTGAAGAGGTAGGAAATGGTATGAGAGTTGGGATGTGGGTAGATTGTCCTGAAGGGTTTGAGGGGGTAACCTGTTTGGGCTTCGGGTGAAGTATAAATGAAGAGGGCATGATTAAGAGGAATGGAAAGGGGGTGTGGGGCGGGCCCTGGAACAGCTGGGTAGCTTTTCACAGGGGTGACAAACATATTAAATATGTTTAACAATGTAAGCATTTCAGACATTGAGAACTATGGTAATCTCTGCAGAGCCGTGACAGCAGCAGTTTTATTGTCTATAGGAGGTTGATAACAGGTCTCTAGTTTAGGCCACAAACTGTTCCTGACTATCCACCCTTACATTCCCATCAAAGAGTATGGTAGCGAGAAGGGGGGGAGAGTATGGGGGGGAAATAGATTGGGGACTAGCGGAAGAGGGTGGGACCAGGAGGACCATAGCAGTAAGGCGGTGAGGCAAGAGTAATACGAAATAACCAGTAAAACAATATGAGATGCCTCACTTTCCACAATGTAATGCTCATCGTGGCAAGACTGTAGGCATGCGTGGCCAGTGTACAAGAGCCGGTTTCGGGGGGGTAAGGTGATGCTCCCTTCTATGTCTCTGTCATTAGTGTGGGTCAGTTCTTCCACAGCCTTTAGCACCTGCCCCAGGTGCTTCTGGTGTGGTTGGTCTTGGCATCCGCATTGCAAATGATTGGATCTAGATTAGAGGCAACGGTAACCGCTGGTTCCATGGTTTGAGGAAGTGCAAAGTCCATGCTCCTATTTCCTAGGGAATCTAGAAAGCAGACCAGTTCTGTAGGATCGTGAAAGTCCCTAGAACAGCCATCCATGGTGATCCACATGACGACAGGTTCTAGGAGGCCATACTTAATGTCCCATTTTTTCAATTGTGGATGAAGAGCAAGGAAGGCCAGTAATTTGGCGTTGGTGTCCAAACGGAAATCTTCAATTCTTTGAATTCAGTTACCCTTGAGGCCATACAGGGTGCTCTTACGGCCTTCCAGTAGGATGTGATGAGTGTAAGCCTGGTGTAGGAATTAAGCGATGATAGGATGAGGCCTATTTTCTCTGGTTGCAAGTGAATCTTTGGCCTGGATTCTGTTTCCTCTCTGGATTTTGATGGGAGGGGTGAAGGAGAGGCCAGAAAATATCGAGATGAGTTCATGTAAGAAAGCCCACGTACCAAGAGTGCTCCATCTTCTCTGGGATTCCTTGGAAGTGAATACTATCCTGACCAGACATCTCGTCGGACTGTTTCCATATGAGTCACTTTCTCCACTGTCACGGTGAGTCGTTGGTCCAGAGTGCTCACTCGTTCATGGAACAGTCCCATATCAGTTTTGATGGTCTTCACGTCTCGGGTAAGGGCAGAAATTCTTTATTTCCTCCATGACAGTAAGGCGAGTTCCAATGGAGGTGATTTCCTTAAGGGTGGTCTCAAGAGGTGCATCCAGCAGTGAGTGGTACCTGGGGGGTAGGGGCGGGAGCAGGTTTCCCACATCTGATTATCTCCGTGAAAAAGAGTTGTCTGAAGGATATGCCACTCGCCATCATAGTCATGTGACAGATGGACCTTGGAATGTCTGTAATGGAAGGAATGATGGAGGAGGCAGTAAGTGCCAATGGGATTGCTGGCTGTAGGTGGTGTGGTCACAAAGACCAGTCACTGGAAGAGGCGCAGACATGTAAGGTGGGAGGGTCCAGTCAAAAGCCAGGGACTTAAAGAAGAGGGGGGTGGGTTGGTGTGTCTCATAGGCATGTGCTGGAGGTCTGTGGGTCATGTTCATACCTTAATAGGGGGAGAAAAGGGAGTGGGAAGATCCAGAAGTGCCTACGAAACACGTCCTGCTGTGAGAGCTTGAAGGGGTGGTGTGGGTTGGTCTGGGGCCTGTCTCTGCTGGCCCTTGGTCAGGGTTACACATAGACTGTGGGTGGTTCTCAGGTTCTGGTCAAAGCAGGGCACACTTTAAGCATCAGCAGTAAGGCAAACTCAGTGTGGTGAGACTTGCCTGCCGTGGTCCAATAGAGGAAGAGGGCCAGATCAGGGAACGCTGGCTCCCTTAGTTCTCCAGCTGCAACCAATGTGAGTATGGAGGGGGGGGGGGGGGCTGCAGTAGCATGTACACACACCACTTCCCAGCATTGAGCTTTTGACCATCTGCCAGGGCCCCAATGTAAGGCAAAGGTGTGGGAAGAGCATTGGTGGAGTCATCGCTGCACATCCTGCATACAGTGGTTTCAGCGAGGAACGGGCTGCTCTGTTTGCTGCATTTGTGCTGCTCTTACCAATCAGTCTGAGGACAGTAAATACATTTTTAGCCTTGAGTTTCATATTTCTTCACATTATGGAACATTTTGGAATTGCAATTTTACATTTTGTTACTTTATTTAAATGCACTTTATTAATCTGTTAACATTATTTTATTTATTCTAAATAGTTGTAGATCCAACCGAGTAGGAGTCGCGGTTTCTAAGTGTTCCCTGGATTACAGGTAAAGAACCATTGCACTATAAACTTTATAAAAAGTACAGACCAGTTAAAAACAAAATTATTATTATGGGGTGGGGGGGGGTGTTGTGGTAGGATCTTGTCTTCTTTCTTTTCAAATGCTCCATCCATCCCTCTTTGGCAGTTAATGTAGTGCACTCTAAACCTTACATCAACTCCGAGGGGCTGGTTAATCATGTCCTTTACCCTGTCTGCTTTCCAAACCATACACCAAACATTACCCCCTGTACCACATATCTACAACTTAGTCTTTTCGCTCTGCACTTTCTCCATGGTGCCCTGCCAAGCTTTATAGTCTTTCCAGTGAACTTTAAAAAGTTGTATGTTTGTGAATTAATTTCAGACACTAATTGTTACTTTGCTGCATTCCACTGTGAGGTACTGGAAAACACCCATCCAGAGTTTGTTTCTCCTAGGATGACTGTTGTTTCCTTTCTGTATTAAAAAAAATATTAGATGGAATTGTTTAAGTTTGATCACTGGCTCCTATTCTGTGTTTCTTTAATCCGGAATTAGAGGGTGCAAAAAGGAAAAAAAAATTGTCACCAAACCTAAACAGCGTTCAACAGCCTGTTAGTTTAAAAGCAAATGTTTTATATGTTCTAGACTGTTAGAAATTGTATTTCTGATGGGCAGAGGTATGCACTCTGTCCAATCTCAGTTAAGGTAAATCAGATGCTGTTGGACTTGGCCCTTTTTGGCAGGTTCACCCCTAAACTTTTTGCCTTTCCTGTGACCTGGTATTAGTGGGCCAGTGTAAAGTGTGTGCACGCTCGGAGTACGTGTGGTGAGATTGGCCTGCTCTCCCATAGGAATGCATGGGGGATATGTGTGCCCATGGTAATTCCTGGTATAAGAGGAGTGCAGGGGCGAGTTTAGCGTGTATGAACTCCTGAGACTAAATGCTGCGCAATGGTGCGTGCAGATTTATGGTGTCTGGTGGAGAAATGCCACTTTTAGAAGTTGGCATTTCTGTGTGCTATGTGTCTGCCTGCCTGATGTGAATTGCATGTCTGGCTTGTGAGTGACAGGAGCTGAGAGGTGTGGGTGGCTCCAGGAGACAAGGTGAGTCAGCCCAGTGATGAATAGAGAGATCTGCATGTAGATGGGATGGAGGAGTTGCACCTGGGACCTGAATAGGGCTGTGCCTTACCTCCACAATGCTGGCTCCGCCCCCTGTGGATATCTGATCCCTGAGCCCCCACCTGACAAAGGGGAGAGGAGCTGGGCAAAACAAAGTGCTCCAAATCCCCCCTAAACCAGTTCTGACTGGTATCCCCATGCCCGGCACTTTTACACAAAGGGAAATTTAGTATAAATATAGGGGCTGTGACACCATGAAAATGTTCAGTCTTGATGTGCTGTTCCTGCTGGGGAGTGCTGCTGCTGGGGCCCAGGGGGGCTGCAATGAGGGCTTGCCTCCCTTGGCCCTGCATTTGCCCCTTGATGCCTAAAGGACTTTTGGGACCTTTTGCTTTATTTTCTTTATCCCTAAGGACTTTGTGTTTTACCTCTAGCGCCTGGGAGCGCTTTATCTTAATTTGCCCTACCAAAGAAAAGGAGCCTGGGGGCTGCGCATCGCTGAGCTGCAGCCCTTTGTGAGGGAATTCCCATCATAGGGATTCCCCCGTTATGCCTACAGTGGTGGGTGCCTACCCCGCATTTTTCTTTATTTTGCGGGTGCCCACCCCGCTTTGATGCCGCGTTGTGCTGTTAATTACCCACTCATTTTGATGATTTAATCGTGGGTGCCCACCCCACCTGGCCACTTATTATTTATTGTGAATCACGGGAGCCCACCCCGCTCTATATTTTAAATTTAGAGGGAGCCTACCCCTCATTGCTGTTCGGAAGAACTTCTCACCGCGGCTTGGCTGGTTGGGAGCGGGGCCTTGCGACGGAAGCGGAAGAGCAGAGAAGGAGGCAGCATCTGCTTGGACAGGGCTCCTGTATGCCGGTGGGAGCCCTGCGTGTGCCCATGAAGCCCCGGGTCCCAGGAGGGGGCCCGGGTGAAGTAAGAAGAGGCCTGCGGTGTCACGAGGGAAGCCGGGAGAGCCCCGCGTACCGCAAAAATGGAGACTAGAGTGCAGGCCCAACGCGGCACCTGGTGATGCTGGTCCTCCAGCACGAAGGAGTAGGGAGAGAGGATCCCAGAGTTGCAGGGAGAGCCCGATGAGTAGGAGCTTTTCCGTTGGGTGGTCCTCAGATTCTGAGCAGCCCCGCCTGGCAGCAGGCCGCTCCAACGATGGTGGCATGGTTTAAAGAGTCACATGGGGGTCCCAAGGGCCCAGAAGTGCCACCCCACTCCCCATTTCTAAGTAATGTCGCAGTTGCACCGCCGTAGCGGGTGGGTGCATTTGTTATTATTTTTCCCGTGTTGGCCATTTTCTACAACTGCCCCATTGTGCTCGAGGGCAGCTGCAACTTTATGGGGGCAAAGTTAATTTAAAAGCCCCAACGGGGCCCCGAGGGCACAGTAGTGCCAGGTCCCCTTCCCATGATGCTCAGCTGCACCGCACCAGCGCGGGCAGCTGCAACATTTTGTGCATGTTTCATCCCACATGTGTTCTAAGGGCACCAGGAGTGTCCAGGCCTCATTTTAATATTCAAAGCTGCCCAGCAAGTAATGGGCAGATGCACCACTTAGGCTATTCTTTCTTCGGGGCATGTTTTGAGTTAGGAGAGAGATGCACTCCTTCGCCCCATACTTTCACAGCTATGCAGCACTTAGTGCCAGCTGGAACGTTTAGGTCTGCGCAATTGCGCACCCCTGACTTCATGCTGCATTGGCAGCGCGCCCTGACTTTTGGACAGAGGGCATTTGAGCCCCTTTGAGATGGCCAGTTGCCCAGGGGGACTGTTAGATCAATAGGGCGCCAGGCCCTAATGTGATTGTGGTGCTAGGAAATGTCATGTATATACTATGATTGATGCACCCTGATTTGATGCCTCTAAGTGTGTTTTAATGATTATGAGGTTTTGCATACGGTGTTCATATTTGAGATTATTCTCTACTGTGGTTTAGGTATGAGTTATTCCCTACTGTGGTTTATGTTAGTAAGAGTATTTCCTAATGTGAGCTATGCTTAGGAGGTTATGGTCTAATATGTTTAGGCTCATGAGGTTGTCGCAGAATATATTTCCCGTCTAATGTGATACTGTGCGTGATATGATTTATGTTACAGGATGATGCTGAGTATAGTGTTGCCAGTAATTGCTGGTTGTGTTCTACGTTTATTATATTTCTACATTTATTATCTTTACTAAGTGATGATTCTGACAGTGGCCCACGTGGCCCTGCCATGTGTATATAATCCCCTGTAAGTATTGCCCAATGCCAGTTGGCACAATGTATATTTTGTGATTACCATCTAATGTGTTTTATGATGATACAAAGGCTATTTTGATATAACCTTCTGTGGAGTTCCTTTTGAGGTGTGCCTAGTATGTTGTTGCTGTGTGTGTTGCGCAAATGCTTTACACATTGCCACCGGGATAAGCCTGACTGTTCGTGCCAAGCTACCAAGGGGTTGAGCAGGGGTTATCTTTGGTGTGTAACTCCCTTGCCCTGACTAGAGTGGTGGTCTCTGACTGGCTTTGGCACCAGCCTTAGCCAACCAGAGATCCCATTTCTAACAGATACACACACTAAATTAACCTGTGCACACCCCCTGGTTGCTTGGCACATAGCAGTCCGGCGTTAGAGGCAATGTGTAAAGTATTTTGTAAGTGATTTGTGCAACAGTGAAAACAGTGAAAACACCACACAAAAAATCCACACCAGGTAAGAAAATAGAGCTAAATTTAATGAACAAAGCAAGATCAAAACGACAAAAATCTTATAAGTTGAACCGGTATTATGAATTTTTAAGGAATATATTGAAATATAGTTCTTGGAGTCATAAAGCTCCAACCAGGGCTATTTGGTTGTGCTAGACTGAGTCAAATCCAAAAAGTCAAACACACTGTGATGGCGCACAGGTCGAATACAGGAGCTATGCAGAGCCCACTGAAAGCAGTACCTTTACCGAAAAAGTGTTGACTTCGAGGAGCAGCTGCGAGGAGTGGTTGGAGGCAATGAGTCGGCGTTGATCCAAAGGTCTTAGGTGATGCATCTATTCCGAGTTGTGCAGTTCGGGGATGCATTGCCTTTGGACCCTTGGCGAAAAAGGTAGTGCAGCAGCATCCAGCTGCACTGTTGTCCCTGTGGAGTATTCAAAGCAGCGATGCGTTGAAGGGGGATGCGTCGATTCCGACTCGTGTACAGAAGACAATGCATGGATTCTGCAGGAAAACAGCCCAAAAAAACATTTCCAAGCAGTAGCACCAGGGACTGGATTAGAACCACTTGGCAGGGCAGGTCTCACAGTTGGCAGAGTCCAGTGGCTGTAGCAGGGTTGAATTAAGTATTTGTTGTCCCTGAGACCTCAAAACAGGTGGCAAGCCTCTGGTTCCGGTGATGCAGAGATCCAGGTCCAGTCTTCAACACCAGGCAAGGGCCAGCAGGGTAGGCACGACAGAGCAGGAGTCCAGCAGATACAGCAGAGTGTGCGTCCTTTAAGCAGCACAGAAGTCTTTCTTCCTGGCAGTGTGCTCAGATCCAGAGTGTACTGATTTGGTAGTGTCAGAAGTCCAGTGCCTATAACCAGTTGTGCCTTTGAAGTGCAGGAGACTTCAAAGAGGGGCATTAAAGTACACACAGGTCCTCCCTTTCCTGACGTGGCTTCAGGCACTACAGGGGGCTATGCAGCTCTTTTTGTGAGGACATGCACAGGCCTATTCAGGTGCAAGTGTCAGCTCCTCCCATCCATCCGGCCCAGGAAGACCCATCAGCCGAGTGATGGGCCACCAGGAAGAGAATGGCTTATCAGGCACACCTCAGCTCCCTTTGTGTGTGTGTTCTCTAGAGGGAATACACAAAAGCCAGCTGCCATCCAACCCAGCCATGTATTGGAGACAAGCAGCAGGCACACAGGGTTTAAGAGCAGAACAATTTCAACTTTCTGGAAGTGGCATTTTTGAAGTTGTAATCACAAACCCATCTTTACCATTAAAGCGGATTTATCATCACAAGTTCATAGATACCAAACATGACTGTTCCACTCCTTCTCAGTCAGGAATTACACGTAGTAAATGTGTTAAGGAATCCCCAATGTTTACTTATGAGAGGGGTAGGCCTTGCAGCAGTAAAAACTAATTTGGGAGTTTTTCACCACCAGGACATGTAAGACTAAAAAGTATATGTCCTACCATTTATTTACTCAGCACCCTGCCCTATGGGCTACCTATAGACTACCTTAGGGATAACTTGTATGTAATAAAATTGTAGTTTAAGGCTTGGCAAGGGGTTTTTAAATGCCAAGTCGACAAAGCAGGAAACTACACATACAGGCTCTGCAGTGACAGGCCTGAGACATGTTTACAGGGCTACTTAAGTGGGTGGCACAATCAGTGCTACAGGCCCATCAGTAGCATTTAATTTACATACCCTGGGCACATGTAGTGCACATTACTAGGGACTTATAAGTAAATTAAATATGCCAATTGTGGATAAACCAATGTTACCATGCTTTAGGGGAGTGTGCACATACACTTTAGCACTGGTTAGCAGTGGTAAAGTGCCCTGAGTCCTAGGGCTAACAAAAACAGATCACCAAAAAGTGAGCCAAACAGGCAAAACATTTGGGAAAGACTAACCTAAGGCTGTCATGTCTAACATAGACCCATTCCTAAAAAGTATCACAATACATTTTGAACTTTATCAATTGCTCCAGCTGTAGATAAAAGTTCCTTTCAAGGTCCATTATTGACATGATTTATTTTATTGTATCTCCTGTCCCGAAGCATACGTTTTGAGCACTCCTACATGTTATAAAACCAATTGGCCACTACACTGTGACACAGTGAATATTGGTTGCTTGAATCTGGAAAGATTACAGTTGGAGTAAAATTACAGACTATAGACTGTGAAACATTGGATCCGACATGAGAGTGCTTATAGGAGATAGTGCATATACAAATTCAATTTTCACACTCATCATCTGTTCTATCTAAGTGCAGATTCTTCACCCAGGTAACTGATTTTATAATGATCTGCGTCATAGATAATTTTATCGGCTCAAGCTACAGAGCCATTTTTGGACATACATGAAAAACCGACAAACATTTCCTGTTCAGTACTTTATTTAACCCTTTAAAATAGCTTATCTGAAGAAACACTGCAAAAATGCTCTTTTCCCTCTTTGACAATGGTCTGCCGTTTCTAAAGAGGGGATGAGCTATTTTAATTTTTTTTTATTAAGAGTGCAGGTATTGTAGTAAAACATTACATTGGTTAAATAAATGTAAGAAATAACTAAGATATAAGAATTGTCAAAATCATTTGGAACAGGAAAAATACGCAATAACCATTAGAAAATACCATATCATTGAAAACTATTTGAGAAGAGAAGAATGATAAAAACAAAATACATCAAGATAATGAATGAATATTTTGCGTAAGAGAATGTCTCAATTACATTTGTTTGTTTTTGTTTTATATAAAAAGAAAAGAAGGGAAAAGGAAAGAAAAAAAGAGGAGGTTGATAGATAAATTATGATAAAGTTATTGGGAGAAGGATGAGTGTGAGGATAGAAAAGTGGTAAAGGGTAACCATAGTAAATCAGATTTAATCTTTTTAAAATACAGAAGAATGAGAAACCGAACCAATTCTGTGTTAATCACAAATCAAGTTGTACCAAAACAAAA
This sequence comes from Triturus cristatus, assembly GCF_964204655.1. NCBI lineage: Eukaryota > Metazoa > Chordata > Amphibia > Caudata > Salamandridae > Triturus > Triturus cristatus. Next base: position 253,531,274 of record NC_140593.1, on the reverse strand, counting down.
AAGATAGTTTTGAATTGTCTTTCCAACAGGTTAATAAAACTTTAACAGCAAGAGCGATAAAAAGGTCGAATAGAATAGACTTTGAGGGGAGATGATCAAAATCAGTAGATATGGTTCCCAAAAAGATATTGTGAATAGCAAATGGGATATTAAATGAAAAAAATAAACATTTCAACCATACAGCTTTCCAAAATTCATATACATTAGTACAATAATAAAGTTAATGCGTCAAAGTACCTTCAGAAGAGAGACATGACCAACACAGGGGAGAGATAGAATGGTCAATTTTGTGCAAAAACTGGGGAGTAACAGCCACTCTGTTTTATATAAAATATAGGGACTGTGTAATGTTGGCAGCTTTAGAGGTCTTAAAAATCTTTAGCCACATTCGATCCAATTGCTGAACAGAGAGCGATTGAGATAGATGTTTTCCCCATAGTAATTCGATAGAAGATTTATTCCTTGTATTAATGGGGGAGGACACAGTTTTGTATAAGAAAGAAGCTTTTGGAGTAGGATCCAAAATGATATTAAATAAGGGTGTAACAGGAGTAACAGAAGTAACATCGGAGTTGGAACTATTATTCAGCAAAAAGGTTTGAAGTACAGGGAATAATGTGTTCTATTGTTGAATACAAGAATCAAGTAGGCCAAATTTCTCTTGTAGTTTAAGAAATGATAACATTGAGTTATTGACTATCAAATGATGCACATAAAAATACCATTTTCTTTCCAGTGCTTGAAGTAAAAAGATTTGTGGCAAAATGTAATATATTTATTATACCATAAAGAGGAGGTCAAAAAGGATTGATAAAAGTCAAGTCCTTAGGTAAAAAGAGTATGTAGTAATTACTGAGAATACTTTAAAATAGGGTATTTGGAAATGAAAGTACAGTTGGTAATAAAAGCAGCATCCTGAAGGGAAAAGACGTGTAACAGTGAACGTTCAAAAGCAACCCATGTTGGCATAGGAGAGTCATGATAATCCTTAGACATAGCATAGAATTGACGGATTAAGAAGGCAGTGAGATATAATTTAAAATTAGGAAAACGTACACCACCCTCTGATTTTGGTGGAATCAATTTAGATAAAGCAATACGAACATGCTTGTTATTCCTAAAGAATTTTGTACAAATAGAAATAATTTGAGAAAAGTGATAGTTAGGAATTTGAAAAGGTAACATTAAGGGTGTAAAAAGAACTTGAGGAACAATCATCATTTTAATAGTGTCTAGCCTGCCCCACTAGCATCAAAATAATGCAGACCAGAAAGACATCAATTTTTGAAGTTTAAGATTTAAGGCAATGAAATTATGAGCTAATGTGTCAGGTATGTTGGAGGAGAACCATATACCTAAGTATTTAATCTTTTTGGAACACCGAGTAAAGCTAGTTTTATCAAACATATAATGATAACAGGTTGAGTTTAGTGGTACAATCTCCGTTTTAGAGCAATTTAGTTTGTACCCAAAAACAGTAGAATATAAAGCAATCTCTTTTATAAAAAGTTCTAGGGAATTGCAGAGATTGGATATGTAAATTAGAATATCATCTGCATATGCAGAAAGCTTAATTTCCTGAGAGTTGAGTTTAAAACCAGTTATATCAGGGTTATGTTTAATAGGTTCAAGAAAGGGTTCTAAACAAAGGAGAAAAACTAATGGGGAAATAGGATAACCCTGTCTAGTGCCTCTTTGTAATTTAAAATAGGGAGAGAACTGGCCATTAACAAACACACAAGCATGTGGATTAATAAACAAAAATTTAATATAAGAAATAAACTTTTGACCAAAAACAAACCAATTAAGAGTATAAAACATATATTGCCAATTGATGCGGTCGAAAGCCTATTCAGCATCGAGTGAGAGGGCAGCTAAAGGAGATGAGTACTTTTTCCCAAGGGCGAGGATATTAGAAAAAATTCTAGCGTTGTCAGAAGCAAGTCTACCTTTAATAAAACCAGCTTGATCTGGCTTTATAAGGAGTGGAATGACATTTTCCAAACGAGAAGCTAAAATCTTTGCAAAGACTTTACAATCATAGTTAATTCATGAAATGGGTCGAAATATTTTACATAAGGTAGAGTCTTTGTCTGGCTTGGGAATCACGACAATGAGGGCCTCCAAAAATGAACAACATGCTTTAGAATAAGAAAAGAATGAGTTAAAAAGCTCCAATAGTTTAGTGGCAAAAATGGTGGAAAAGGATGAGAGTAGTTCAATGGAGAAACCATCTGGTCCAGGAGTTTTGGCTTTTTTAAAAAAAGATTTAAGAGCATCAGTAATCTCCTGAAGGGAGATATCTCTCTTAAGGGGTAAGAGAGAGTCAGATAGGTAAGGGGGTTTGGGGATACCCTGGAAAAATGTCTCAAAATCCATGTCAGAGGGAGTCGTATCTTCTGTATCTAGTAGTTCATAATAGGACTGGAATGTATTTACAATTTCAGAATCGGGGAGAACATTTTATTATTCTGTTCAGAGCGAATAGGGCCAATAGTTTTAGGTTCTGATTTGATTTTTAAATAGTTGGCTAACATTTTCCTTGCCTTATTTTGGCCTCCATGAAATTTAGATTTAAATTTAAGGAGAATATTACAAGCATCGGCAGTGGCAATCTAATTCAAGGTAGACTTGGCTTTAATCAGTTCTTGCAAACTTGAGGAGGATTTTGAGGAGAAATAGTAGTTTTCTAGAGTCTTTTTCTTTTGAAGGGTTGCGTGATATTCAGTGTTTAGTAATTTCTTTTTTCTTGCAGAGTATGCAATAGTAAAGGCTCTAAAAGAGGCTTTAAAGGCATCCCAATTGTTATGAACAGAAGTATCCGTGCATTGATTAAAATGAAACAATTGATTAATAAAGGAGGTCGCTTCTGAAATAAAGGTTTGGTCTGAGAGAAGGGAATTATTAAAACGCCAATGGCCTTGTTTGCAAGTGTTGAGGAACTTATCAAAAGATGAAAACACAGGGGCATGGTCAGAAATAAAAATAGAACCAAGTTTGGAGGAATGTATGGAAGGGAGCAATGATTTAGAAACTGAAATATAGTCAATACAGGACATAGTGTGGTGAACATTTGAAAAAAGCGTCAGGATTACATGTTTTCCATACGTCATAGAAAGGGCGAGAGGCGATGGCGGATTGAAATGCCTTGTGAGCTTTATCAGGTTTAAATTTACATTTAGATTTTCTATTAGAGAAAGGATCTAACCAATCATTAAAATCACCACCGACAATTATATTGGGATTGGGGATAGAGGATAATTTCAATTTAATACAATGTCAAAATTCAGGATCAGATTTGACAGCACCATAAATGTTGAATAAAGTGACTTGTTTAAAAAAAATATATAATGGCATCAACCAAAGCCCATCGTCTATTCGAATCACATTCAGTTGATAATATTTGTGCATTTAGTGACTTATGAAATAGAATAGCTACACCACCATGAAAATTAATAGCAGGAGAAAAAATAACTTGATTAACCCATTGACGTTTGAGCTTAAGTGACTCCGCATCATTGCAGTAAGTTTCCTGTAAAAAGGCAACATGTGCAATGAGTTTGGACAAATGAGACAATTACTTTTGACACTTGACAGGATGACCTAAACCACGCACATTCCACGAGACAACATTAAACGTGTTGTAGGATGAGGGGGAACATGAAAACAGAAACAACAAGCTGCAGGACCGATAGAAAAACAATATTTAACCATCATCATATAATGGAAGACAGAAGTAATTGTAATGGATAGAAAATAAACGTTAAGAAAAACACTCATACCTATGAAGAAATAGTGATAAACTAAAACCAGGAAGAGAAATATCAAATAGAAGAAGAGGTGGGAAAAGGGAGAAGAGGAATAAGATGAAAAGTAGGAAGACAGATCAAGGAAAAAGATCCAGATCTGAAACACAGAGGTTAGGAAGTAAGTTGGGAGCATATTTACACCAGAAACAAGAACGGCGACAGATGAAAGTAAGAACTGCGAAAGTTAAAAAGAAGGTTGCCAAAGTTTGAAACTTAAAAGGCGGAGAAAAGCAAGATAAAGTAAAAGAAGACTATGGTATGAATTAGAGGTATTAATATTGCTATGTTAGAATATAAGAAAATAGATCAACAAAGAAGGAAAGATATTGGTGAAGAGAAAAGTGAGCCACTTAGAAGATCTTAGGGAGAAATCTCCATACTGCGACTCGCAATGCTTTGCAAAAATGTCTTCAATTCCACCGGATCCTCAAACGACCGGGAAGTGCCCTCATAGGTAATCTTGCAATGACAAGGGTGGAGAATGACATACTGAATGTTCCAATGTCTCCTCTGCGGAGGGAGAGCTAAGAATTCCTTGCGATGGGCATTATTTGCGTTTGAAACATCCTGTGATATGAACTAATTATGGCCAGACCAAATAAGACAACGTTTTCGCTTAGCCGCCTTTAGACACGCACCAAGGCAGTGAATTCCAGCAAGAGCATTATAATCCCACGTGGTTTGGAAGAGTGAGATTGAAGACGTCCTAAATGATATGCTCCCTGGATGTTCAGTGGTGGCGAGGCGGGAAGATCCAGAAGATCTAAGAAGAACCTTTTCAGGAAGACCAAGAGATCAGGACCTTCAACATTTTCTGGAAGACCATAAAGACGTAGGTTATTCCGCCTATTACGATTTTCAAGGTCTTCAGTGTGTAACTTAAGTTTCTGAAGTTCTTGTTCTAGCATAGGTATTTTAGTAGACAAATCTTGAAGATCTCCCACGTTATTCCAATTCTGACACCTTCCCTTTCATAAAAATCCAGCCATCTTCGATTTGTTGCAATTTGTTATTGGTTGCGACCATGAAAGGTTGTAAACCACATACTTCAGCCAAGATAAAGTCGAGCACAGTGTTATTGGATGATAAAATAGGGGAGGGAGGGAGGGAGGGACGTTTTTTGCTCTATTTGGTTTGGTGCCTGAAGAAGATGGCTTAGTTGATGACTGCAGTTCACTAGTCATCTTTACAGTTAGATAGGTGCTTTATTAGCACAAGAAACTGGATACAATGGCCCAGTAAAAACCTATTATCACAACACTGTATAGATGCTGTCAAATTTAGTCCTCAGTATTGATGATAAAAGGGTCAATTCAAGTAAAATGGGCACAAAACATCATTAAAAAACATGCCCGGATGATTATAGTCGTCACCAACAGAGAGAAGAAAAATATATGAATATATTTAGCTGATGGTGAATCATAAGGGATCAAATTCACAGATTCCAGTAGCCAGGATAAAAAAAGGCAGGTATGGAGAAGTTCCCCTTTGAAGTTGTTGAGAGTAATTCACAAAAAACTAATTAATGCCTATAAGTAGGTGTTAAAGACACAAAACATGGGGAAAAAGCGGTAAATGCGATCGACACCAATTCAAAATGACGTCCGGTCGCGTCTATGAGGAAAAATTACCGCGCAACATAAGGGGCTAAAAAAGCATTTTTATCTTGCAAAAACCGCGGAAATGCTTACCACCTCCATTCCCCCGATACATTCTACATTTGTTGACAAGAATGCGGTGAAAGGGAGGCTAAGACAACAACTAAGGCTCCGTGCCCACGGCGCAGCTCAGCTGAAAAGCGCCATCTTGGTTTGGCTTTGAAGCGACACCCCCCCCCCCCCCCCCCAGGGAATGAGCCATTAATATCAAGAATCTGCTCTAATCCTCAAATCTGTTAATATCAAGAAGTTGCTCCAACTCTCAAATCCCCCCATAATTCCACTCTCACACCACAATAGTTAATTCATGTAGGGGGGAAGAGTTGCATTGAAGAGTTATCCATCCGTGCTTACCTTGTTACCCAAACACTGTTTCTCAGGGACATCTTGGGTATGTATGGAAAAAACATTCACTGGATGTAGGAGCTGAAGCTTCCATTTAGCATTATTTTATTTTGTGCAGTGCTCCTCCACCTTTCTTCAAAGTAGCTCATAGCTTGCTGATTGATAAACGAGGGGCCCAAATAAAACATATTGCCAGTCCATTCAGTTACAAGATACAATTTTCCTGAGTTTGCAAAGCATGCTTTTCAAATAGAATTACCTTTGAGGTAATGTCGCAATTTTAACCAGATTTATTTGACCGCTCAGGCTGATATTCCTAAGAACTTGGGCAATTGACACAGTATAAAGTAAAAAGATTTTTTCTGAGTTATTTTTGAGAACAAAGTAACGTGTTTGATGGTTGAAATAATTTATCGTCACAGACATTAATGTTCAGTTTAGTCACCACCAGCTTGAATTTTAGATGAAATTATACGAACCGTCACATCCTTTTGAATTCAATTAATATTTTTTGTTAGAGCACTTGAATAAATATGCACAAGAAATAGAATGTTGCTACTTAAAAGTGAAGCTAAGGTTCAGTGCTCATGTATTGAAGACAAACTAATATACACAATTCAGCACACATAGATCTTGACTGTAAATATTAACAATCAGGAGTGTGCTGCACAATGTAGAAGTTCCCCAATATGATTTCATAAAATATAGTACAGCGCAAGGCTGCAAAGAAATTGACGTAACGTGTCAAAAGACATTTATAAGTAGCACTCCCTAAGGAATCAAGAAAAGAAGATGGTAATTCCATCCACCTACAACACCAACAGTTTGACTGAGAAGGGAGCGGTCTAAGAGGCTTACCTGACTCACCATAGGGTTACATCAATCTCTAAAATAGAAGGAACGGTAAAAAAAAGCCAACAATCCATGTGATGTGCATTAGCCGAAGTGGCATGCACATCAGCACACAAGGAGAGTGCTGCTCTCTGAAGAATTATTATTTGAGGGAAGTACCAGAAGGAGAAAGAGTGGATCAGTCAGTCTTGCATTGAAGATTTCCTTAACTAAGGGGCCTGATAAGAACTTTCACTTACCTTAGCAGAAGTTGTGATATATAGCAGTGAATTAACATTTGCAATATACTGGGGTTAATAGTCCCAAAAGATTATTTCAGAATAAAATAGTGGTCCAAGGGAGCTTTGGGTGTAATGATTGAATGAAAATTGTGACTGACAAAGTGGCGATAAACTAACTTTAGCTGTAGTACGGGTCGCTTCTCCCTGTCTGTGTGCAGGGCGGCGTGTGTTAAAGACTGTGATTATCCAGGGAATGCTTCCAGAATGGTGGCAGCAGTAGCCACACAAAAGGAATATTAAAAGCCTTAAAATTATTTAAAGAGGCATGTGGCTATGTTTCAGTGAGCATAATAAATTACATATCCAGTAATGTTAAATCTTAAAAACAATTATTATAAATATTAGTCTTTGTTATTTTAAAAGGTGTATTCATGAGGATAGGAGACAGACTGCAGTGATATCATTGTGGACAAAGAGCCCATGGAAATGACAGTGGCATTGAATTGTAGCATTTGGCCAAGTCTGTTTGGAATACCGGGGTGAGAGCAAGACTTCTGATTTTGCAAGTTTAGGTTTGTTTTTTTGATGAGGGAAGTGCTGCTTCTTTGGCAAGTTTGTGCGGTGGGTGAGTGAATGGATATGAGAGAGGTTTTGTGGATGAATAGATACTTTATTGTGGATTTATTAATTACCGATCCCTTACTAATTCTTCCATCTGTGAATTCATAAACTCTACTAATCAATTCATGCCATCTCATCATGCGAGCAGCAAACACTTCATTCATCATTGCTCTCAGTCACTCATTCATTTCTTCAACTATTAAGCCATTTATTTATCCACACAAATAACCACACTTGCAATCTCGACTGGAATATGAGGTTTTTCACATGACACAAGTACACTTGGCAGGAATGGTATGGTGTCCCTCACGCATACAGCTTATACATTGTCAAGTGGAAAGTGTAGGTAAAGTACGAGCAAACAGGACTCTTACCAGTCCATACTGCAGGAAGAATGTTGTAAAAGGAAGCAGGTCATAACAAACAAAAGCTGCTCACAATACCTGCTTTGAATAACTGCAGAGGGATTCGAGAGTGGACATGCAGTCTATTTTCATTATGATTTTTATACCGCTTTCCAGTCTGTACTACCCAAGGAATCCTCTAAGATGGGGAACACCACCCGGTACAGACTACCAGGAAATAGATCGCTCCCAATCTTTTAGTTTCTTTCAGACAAGTATACCATGGCTGCCTCAAGTTTAGAAAAATGCTGTACACATCACAGGCAAGAAGAGTGGTACACAGTTAACTAATTGCCATGTAGTGTCCTTTAAAGAGGTAAGTCTTCATCTCTTTCCTAAATTGGAGAAGCATTGGAGTGATAATGATGGATACTAGGATGTTGTTCCAGATCCTGAGTGCCTAAATAGAAAAGGTTTGTGACCTTGTGTGTGTGTTTTTTTATACACCTTTTAGCCTGCTGTCTGATGGTGTCCTGGCTGCGGGTATGCTGAGAACCACCAGAGATGATGAGCTTGTTTGCAAGATAAGCAGGTAAGATAAGATAAGCAGGGGTGCTCAACATGATGGCTTTGTAAATGATGCAGCTGGTTTTGAAGATGATGTTGGCTGGCAAGGGGAGCCAACCGAGTTTCATCCGGTTGGAGGTAATGTGATCATGTTGATTCAGGATGTCTGTCAGGGGTGCCAGTGTGGACTCTAGGAGATCATGGAGTAGGGAATTGCCACCATCCAGATGTGTGATCCAGATCCAGAATTGAGAATACAAGGTTTTGAGCAACAGTTCTGAAGTCGCTCTCTGGAACAAATGGTTTGGATTTCTTTAGCAGGAAGAGCTGGTACCAGGCTGTGTTTTCTGGCAATGGGTTTCTTGAGAGAGAGGTTGGTGTCCAGGATGAATACAAGTGATTTGGCATTCGGTGAGAATTGAAGTTGGAAGCTTTCAAGGTTCATTTACTAGAGCCAGGTTTTGTTCTGAATGTTGCTTGTTCTTCTTGGGAAATAAATGTGTCTTGTTTGGTTTTAGCTTCAAGTTGAATTTTGAGGTATCATGCTGTCAATCGCAAATGGCTGTCAGGAGTGTGTCTGGAAAATATTACAGCCGCGACCCCAGTAGACGTCCAGTAGCTGAGATAGCACTTATGTTATTAAGTAGTTCAACAGCATATCAGTGGAGCCTTGGGTGGGGAGTTGTGGGAATGTTTTTATTAGTTAATGTGATCAATATCTCCTGCTATGCAGAGTGGGGGATACATTTGTGCAATGTGTGGTGCGGCGGGATGGCTTTAGGGTGGGGGTCGGGGGCGAGTGGTTGGTGGGGGGTAGTGGGCCGAGGTGCGCTTGTACTTTGTTGCCAGTAAGGATCAGTTGGCTAATAACTAGTATACACTTATAACCTGGAATGTGTGGGGCCTAGCAGGGTGTGTTAAGCGACACAAAATATATCAATACTTGCATTCCCACAAGGTCTTCATTGCATTGTTACAGGAGACACACCTCACTGCGCAGCCATTGGCCTCATTGCACAAGCGTTGGAGGGGTATGGTCATGGGCACCATGTACTCCGGCTATGCTGGGGACGGCCTTCTATGGGTGGCGCCGTGAAGAAATATGTTTTCCTTCTCAGGGGTCTCACTGATACTTAGTCCATTCAAACCAATAATAAAGAATTTGGCACAGAAGCTGAAATATAAAAGAACATTTTTATTGAACTCAAATGAGTGTGACTACGTCACACAGAAGCCGTAGCAACTGAATGAGTTAGTCCATAGAATGGTCTTACTTCACGTCTTATATACTCTTTATCCTGCCCCAGGCATGTAAGGGAGTTGTACCAATTACATTCCTAAACAAATGGAAAATCTGGAGGGTCAGCAGGTGAGTAGCCTTTGGGGTTTTAGCAGGATATGGGCAAAACATTATAATTACATAGTTCACAAAGGTTAATCTGATTTAGATGGCACTGCAGGGCATGGCATGATTACATGTACAGTATCTTGATTGGCAATCTCAGACAAAGATCGATCAGGGAAATTGGCTTTGCGAGGTCAGTTTCAGGTGAAGAGGTCAGTTTCTTACAGTTCATTCCAGAGTCAGAAAGAAACCTAGTTAATGTATACATGGACTAAGAAAGCCAGGCCACTTTGTTCGCCAGGTTACCTTCACATGCCTACGTGAGGGCAACACAAAATGGTGGCACAGAACAAAATGGAGTCAGACTCGAGAATCACAGAACCTCAGACCCTCCTTTTGCCATTACGTAGGCAATAACCTAAGACTCATGTTAATCTGAATCTAGGTCTATATCGATATTCATTAGGTCATCAAGGTGTTGCTGTAACATCATCTTATTATTCTCTACTTCTCTCGGGACAGGTCTCCGAACCCACATAGTAGCACAAAGACTCACTTCTGGTGGACCATTTTTGGATGCTAGAGGCGGAGCCACTTCCTCTTCCATGGCAATTCAGTCAAATGAGAACTTAATTAACATTTACTTTATACAATTGCACTGGAATCGCTTGTGCAACTGTGCCCAAAGTCTGTTCCAAGCCTCTCTGGCAGGCTTCTATCGTCCATCAAATCTGCTTCCATTGTCTTCTTCCGCATTGGGCCTCTCGATTCAGGCCTCTTAATGAAAATAGTACTGCTTAGTTGGAGTGCCCTCCTGGCAAACACTCACAGCTCACTCGAAAGTCTCAATGTCTCAAGGCAGTACACCAATATATTTCCTTTGCGGCAGGCACTACAGATATTGTGCTCTTCGTTGGTCATGGGCACAGATCATCTCGTGCAGACCCAAGTACTATTAATCGGAAAGAGCAACAGACTTTCACGCTCAGCAACACTTTCAGGCTCTAACACTCGCTATTCAGTGTCAGAGGATGTTTGGGCTGCTCTTTCATTTAATTTTCCTTTCATCATGTAGCGACTTAGATCCTCCGGTGCACTGCCCTTCCGTTGGAGCAAAGAAAAGAGAGGGGTTGACCAAAACTCAGGCCAAGGGGCTCAAGGGACTGCACACTGTCAGAGGTTACTAGCACATGACAGGTAGAAAACTGAAGCCTCAAACCAGCCCTGCTATCAACAACAGGGATCCTTCTCTTTCGCTCTTTTACACTGAAACTCTGGTTTTGTGATGTCCAATGCCATCTGATGGAGCAAGTACGATACCATTGATGGCACGCTGGCGATCGCTGTCCAGCCTTGCTACTTTCGGGGTGCTGGGACTGTAGGGCCAAGACGTCCGCCTTTCATCTGTAGCTGTCACTGATGGGAATTAGGCTTAAATCAATGTTCTGCAGGTTATTATGACTTAATTCCTGCAGAATCTAGTGACGTAGGAAATGTGACACAGTTGTTAGTTTCCTTCAGTTTAGTATAAAAACAGTTCATTGTATTTAACAATAGGACTGCAGGCAGGTGGCCTGCAATCTTCAAGGGAGTGGCCAGAAGCCATGGGACAACTCTGGTTTAGAATGCATTGTCACTCTCATAAGATGCAAAGGCAAAGGCAGTACTTCTAGTCCAGGGGTCTCCAACGAGTAGCTCAGGATCCACTGGTAGCTCACCAGTACCTTCAAAGTAGCTCTCTGAGGTGAAGTTAAGCCCAGAATCAATTACAGAGTAGGTGCCTATTAAAGAAGGCAGCACTGATCATCTCAAGACCCTAAGAGTGACAGCCAGCCAAACGTATCACAGTAACTCATACCAACACTCAAACACACAGTGTGCCAGCCTATAGGATCTGCTACATGACAGTCTGTATCCAATCTCAATATAATTAAGCCACAAGGAGATTGACCATGTTGCAGTCTCTCCTTTATCAGTCACAACATGTGTGTGAACAGTGCACCATCAAAAAGGTATGGCAACAGTAGCCTGAACTGTAATCAGTGCTGACCCACCAAAATGCGGGACTGCAGGAGTCCGAGTGAAAATGTGTCAGTTTAGATGCATGATCAGCTCAAAACCTGAGGAGAAAAGGGTATGATACAGACCAGAGAAAACTAAGAGACGTTTAGAACAGATCACCATATTAAACGCTCCTAATAGAGAAAGAGGTTGCTCCAAGGGGAGTGTGAAAAAAAGAAAGTGCTCATGAGGTAGGACAGATATAGAGGAGGGGAATCCAAAAGGCAAATTCAATAACCAATCAATTAAACATTCTGGTATCATTAGTAAAACTGGACGTGGCTCATAGAGGCACCAGTTTTACAGATAGGCCAGTCCCTTATGGATTTACAAATATTCCTTTCATGATTTTCTAATGGGATAAACATCTCTTAAATTACTACATCTGTGTGTTCCTACATTCCTTATCTAGAACACCTCAAAAGGGGAAACTCATGATACAAATTGCCTGGGTGGCAGCCTTGGACATCAAAAAGGCTTTCGACACCCTGGGGTGGCAGTATTTGCTGGAGGTGCTAGGTAAATCCGGTAGTAGACCCAAATATCTGCGCTGGGTGCGTATACTATATACTAGCCCACAGGCACGAGTGCGAACGGGCCGTGACATCTCCCCAATGTTTGCCATCGAACTGGGCACCAGGCAGGGATGCCCTTTGTCACCCATCCTATTTGCGTTTGCTATGGAACCTTTGGCGTGCAGGCTGCGACAGAGGGTGTTGGACTGGGGTATCCACACAGACCGGCAGTGGCATATCATCTCGCTGTATGTGGATGATGCCCTGGTTTACCTTTGAGGGGAGGATGAGGAGCTGGAGGATCTGATGGCGCTCTTGGATATCCATGCACAGGCCTCTGGCCTAAGGGTTAACTGGCCTAAGTCAGTGGTTTTCCCTATGAGAGTGATCCCGCCAGACCACCGACAGGACATGCCTGAGAGGCCACCAGGCTGGGCATTTGATACCTTCAAGTATCTTGGTGTGCAGATCTACCACTCTAGCACGGATGTCATAGATTGGAATCTGGGTAGGGTGGTATCCAGGGCACGTGCAATGCTGCCATTTTGGCGTGGTCTACCCCTGTCTCCTATGGGAAGAGCGGCCATCGCTAAAATGCTATTTCTTCAGAGGCTACTCTATTTCTTCACTGCCCTCCCACACCGACTGCCTCGAACCATATTTAAGGACCAGGATGTAATATTGGTAGCACTTATATGGGGTAGTTCTAGGGCTCGGGTGGCACTTCGTAAGCTATATCTGCCAATGACAAAGGGGGGACTGGGGGAACCAAATTATGAAAATTATTATGCTGCAGCATAGCTCCAGTGGGCAATTAAATGGTTAGCGAGTGGTCAGGAGATGTCAAGCTGGGCATTGCCCTTAAGGCGCACAGCCTTACTAGAATGGCTATCGGTACCATTACTCCACTACAGAAAAAGCATGGCAATTTGCTAATGACGGCGGCTAGGTGTAGCTGGCTAAGATACATAATGCCTAAGACCCTCCATACGCACCCATGCTTCCGCTCAAAATTCTGCCGGGGACATTCACACGTCATGACCGTCCGGAGCTGGAGACCTGGGTGCAGGTGGGGTTGGATACCTGGGGCAATTTATTTGCGGATGCGCAATTGCAGAGCTTAGAGGGGCTGGTAGAAGACTTCGGTATAGCACCAGGTACTTTTATGCTTCATACACTACTAGAGAGGCAATTGAATCAAATATGGGTTGTTAGACCTGTCAGCCCTAGGGTGGTCTTACCCCGCATTTTTTCCCTTTTTTTTGCCTCGATCCTGACCACCATTTTTGTTGGACATAGGACTCTGGTCGCCTTACCACTGCTGAACAGTGCTGAGGTGCAGGTGCTCTCTCCTAACAACATGGTTGCCACAGGCCCCTGCCACTGCGTGAGGCCACTGTCCTATCTGCGCACTAGTAGTTGGGATAAGGCTGGGATTTAATGATACTGTAACCTTGACCGTCCCGCCTCTTGTCACCACAGAGTCCCCAGAGCCTTCTAGAACCTTCCAATCCCCCCAAGTTGGCGCCAGGACTTGCCGCCTTTTTGATAGGGTCACCTGACCTAGGGGTATAAAAGTAAAGGAGGGAAACCTGACAAGTCAGTTGTTGCACTACTGGACCTGGGGACCCTCCGCCGGATTAAAGGCTGCTGAGCTAGGAGGAGGCTACACTACTGAGGCTAACTGATCTGTTGGCCTGCTGCCCCAAGATAGTTGAGTGATCCTGCCAGCCTGCTGACCTTGCCCTGTGTGAGGGGAACCAGGGATACCAACTCCAGTGTACCTGCCCGGGACTACCATCTTTCCTCCCGCTGCAACTAATACCTGCCATCCACTGCCAGCGCTGAGACTGGGAAGCGCTGTGGACCTGACACCCAAACCTCCCCAACTAGCGCTGTGATTCCTGAGTGCTGGGGAACCTGCGAGCGCTGCAGCTGCTGGGGGGATCACAAGGTAAAGAGCGCTGTGTCTGCTAAGCGCTATGCCACAAGAATACTGCTAATGTTCCCAAGTGCTGTGTGCCCAAAACCTGCCAGGGAATCCCAACACTGAATTGGCAAAGCGGTGCATGCCCAGAACTCGCAGCTACTGCCAAGCGCTGTGTTCGTATAGCGCTGGATAGCCTAAACCCCGCAAGTGACTCTAAGCGTTGTGGTAGCGCGTTGTTTAGTGCCCAGTACCTGAAATTGCTGCTGGGCACTGCTGGATGGGAGCGCTGTACCCGTGAACTTGAACGCTGAACCAGAACGCGCCCTGGTCCCCCAAATCACTGCCGCAGCCCAGGCACCACTGAGGGAAGAGACGCTGCAGCCGAAAATTACAGCCGCCGCCCGGGTGCTGCTGTGGAGGAAGACTGTGGGGACCTGAGCGCCGCCGTGGCCCCCGAGTCCAAGGGAGGGCCGACGCAGCTACCACGAAGGCCACGCTAGGCCTGGAGAGTGCGAGAAGAGCATTGCTCGGCAACCGGGTGTAGTGGCAGGAATGAGGTGTCGAGGCGTAATGCTGGGAGGAAAAATAACTTTATTTGCGAGTACAAATGATAAGGCCCACGAGGAGCAAGCGGGAATACAACCGCCCGTTACCCTCGATCGTGCTCTTGCCCGCTCTTCTCCCTGTCCCCTGACGTCACGGCCGACCACGACATCCGATTGGCCACGACGTCAGGAGGCGAGACAAACACAGAAGAAGGACTGCTTCCTTCTGACCACCAAGTACGTTAACCTCACGTACGACATCTCCCTTCTTAACAAACTAAAGAATCACACCCAATATCATCTCATAACAAAGTCTTTGAATCTCTTGGGTGCTCTGATATGCCTTGTCGGCCTGCTTGGAGTAACATACTGGGGTTGTCCCACCCCGCCAGCGCTCACATCCTCACTCTTGTCTGCTCTTCGTCGTCCGGTCCATCCGTGTACGGGGGAATTACCCCCATTCTCACCATCACACATGCTTTCGCCAGCGGTCTCATTATCCTGCCATTCAAGCACACCGCTATCGCTCCCAGTCTCACACACATGACTGCCTCTCATGATGATTTCCTCTTGACCAGCTTTGAGCTTGACTATGTCGTCCTTACTACGCCATTCCCCTCCTTCCAAACACACTGCCCCTCTTGTCGTTCCTTGCACACATACAGGGGTTTGAAATACAGATTCTCCCTTCATCACTTTGGTAGGTTTCTTCACCAGTACCCAATCTCCCTGCGCAATTTCTTTTGCTTTGGCTCTGTTTACCATATCAGCATACCGTTTGTTGCTTTCTTGCTTAGCCACAATTCGCTCCTTGACTCTCAACCTCTCATCAGGTACACCCTCATTTTCATCCTTCACGTCATACCACTTATTAAATTTGGGGGTAAGCTCGCTCATGCACCTTCTCCCTCTCATCAAATAGAACGGTGTGTGCCCGGTGACTTCATTGGGTATATTATGAAAAGTGTGCACCTTGTCTGCCAAAAACGCTTTCACATCCATGTGGGACGGGACTGCCTGTTGGACGCCTTCTTTGAGGAATCTATTCATCCGCTCGACCTGCCCATTGCTCTTCGGGCTGTACAGTGGAGTCTTCTCTTGCTTGATCCCCAGCTTGGCCAGGAATTCCGTCATCTGCCTGGACACCAGCTGGGTGCCGTTGTCGGAAACCATGATCTTTGGCTGCCCCTCCATCGCGAAAATTTTCTTCAGCACCTTGATCACCCGTTCAGTGGTTACCTCCCTGACGAACTTGTAGTGGATCCACTTGGAGAAGTAATCCGTGAGAACAATGAGATGTCTGCAGTCGTCCGGCAGGAGGGCAAACGGGCCTGCGAAATCAATGGCAATCTTGCTCCATGGGCCGACCGGTATGTCCACCATCTGCAGCTCCCCCTTCGCCGTCTTCCAATGTTTGTCCGCTCTCAAGCACGGTCCGCATCGGTCTATGAAGCTGCATACATCGCTGCACATCCCTGGCCACCAGTAGTATTGTTTGAGGAGATTTTTTGTGGCAGTACTGCCCGGGTGGCCCCTGTGGGCTATCCTGATTAGCTTGTCTCTCAGACCTTCCGGGGGCACAAACAGCTCATGCCTCTTCAAGAAGCCGTTTTCAATAGTAAGTTCAGCGCTTATCTGCTGGAAACTTCGGAGTGCTCCATGCAAGTTCTGGACCGGAGGCCAATGAGTCGTCATGTTGTCCATCACCCTTCAAATAGTCATATCTTTCTCCTGAGTCGCCAGCCACTCCTCCTCAGAGATGGACCCATTGCAAATGGCCGTCGCGTCCACCATTGCCACCACGCATTCCGTGTCATCCAGGGAACAATCCTCCCCCACCAGTCACTGGCAGGCGCGATAGGCAATCCGCCCTGCTGTTAAGGCCGCCCTTGATATGTCTAATGACAAAGTGGTATTCTTGCAGTTTGGACAGTAAGCGCAGAAGCCTCGAGCTGGCCTTTCCATTACCGCGGCCTTCACCGTCCATCATGTAAATCAAGGGTTTGTGATCTGTGACCAGTTCGAACTCCTTGCACCACAGATAGTTCTTCAGTTTTTCCACTGCCCAGACGCATGCGAGTGTTTCGCGCTCGATGGTGCTGTAGTGTTTCTCGGTGTCGCTCAGTGACCGGGATATGAATGCAACGGTGTTCTCCTTCTTCCCTTGGAATTGGCAAAACACTGCGCCGATACCCTTGGCGCTAGCATCGACCGTGATTACATTCCGGCGGTCCTTGTTGTACGGTTGCAACACCGGAGCTGCAACAATGGCCTGCTTGACGAATTCGAAGGCAGCGCGTTGGTCCTGCGTCCACATGTACTTCTCATTCTTCCGAAGCAGTTTCCTCAGAGGCTCCACCGTGGTCGCGTAACCCTGCATGAACTTCGAGTAATATTCGCTGAGCCCCAGGAACGATCGTAAGGCGTCTTTATCTTCGGGACAGGGGGCATCTCGTATGGCCTTCACCAGGTCCTCCTTGGGCGCAATGCCCTCCGGGGTCAGAACGTGCCCCAGGTATTCGATCCTGCTCTCCATGAACTTGCATTTGTCTTTTGAGACAGTCATCCCTTTCTCCCGCAACACCTCCAGTACCTTGCCCAGCAGCTCCAAGTGCCCTTTCTCATCTTGCGTGTGGATTAGTATGTCATCCTGGAATGCCTCGACACCCTCCATACCGCAGAAGAGCAGATCCATCAACTTCTGGAAGACACCCGATGCCGATGCAAGGCCGAAGGGAAGCCGGACGTACCTGTACGCTCTGAACGGGGTGATGAAGGTGGTCAATTTCTTGGATTCCTCCGTGAGGCACACCTGGTGGTATGCCGATTTCAAATCGATAAGTGTGAAGAACCTCGACCCTGACGTGGATGACAGAATCTCTTGAATGTTGGGTAGCGGATGGCAGTTCACCAGGATACTTTTGTTCAAGGACCGCAGGTCCACACACAGCCGAATGTCCCCTGTCCTCTTCTTCTTGGACACCACAATCGCGGACACCCATTCTGATGCGCCTGCTTCCTCTATCACTCCTTCCTGTTTCAACCTATCTAGGACAGCCTTCAGCTCCCCCCTAACGGAGAGGGGAACTGTTCTGACTTTATGCTTTATCGGCACCACCCCTTGTTTCAACTGTATGGCGTGCACAAATCCTCTCACACATCCTACCTCATTTTTGAAGACGGACTCAAATCTGCCAATGACATCAGCCAACCCGCCATGCACTTCATCTGGTTGGACATAGTTGACCCAGTCGTCCCGCAGAACTATGGGATCGTCAGCCCCAGGGACTAGCATCACACCCAACTTCGCCAGGTCCATCCACCCCACCAGGCTCCTCCCCTTCTCGGCCACATAGTTCTTTGTCTTTATAGTTCGCCCTCTAAAGGTGAGAGTATCGCAGAAGTACCCCTTCATCACTATGTCTTGTTCCCCAAAGGCCTTCGGGTTCACATCCGTCTCATGCAGTCGCACACCCTGCCATTTCACATCAAATATCGTGTCAGATATCAAGGTAATAGGGGAACCAGAATCAGCCATAAATGGCAGCTCAACGGCACCAATCAGGACGGAGCCAATGGGCCCCTTCACTCTGCCGTCCACAGCATCAATGGACAGCACTATGTCCGCATTTGCATCCGCATCGCTATCGCTCACCGAGCTCACTTTCATACCCCCCCCCAGGTTTCCTGGTTTTACACACCGCCGCGAAGTGGCCCACCTTCCCGCACTTGGTGCAGCTTTTGGTCAGAGCCGGGCAAACCCTGCTGTCCGCCAAGTGATCCCCTGCCCCACATCTAAAGCAAGCGAGCGGCCTCCTGCCTTCCCCTCTGTCGCTCGCCGCCTTGTCTGGAGTCTTGGGCGCACTCTTATGTTTGTCCTGCACGTAGAACACATTTGAGGCCTGGCTCGTGCTTGCAAGCTCCCTAGTGGACACGATGGACCTTTCTATGGCCTTCGCAATGGCCACCACATCCTTTAGAGAAGGGTTCCTACAAGACAGCAACCGTTCCTGCACCTTCTTGGAATGGCAGTAGAACACCACCTGGTCCCTGATGTATGTATCAGTCATCTCCGCAAATTCACAGTCTTTGGCCAAAACGCGTAAGCATGCAATGTACTCTTCGATAGTCTCTCCTTCATCCTGTTTCCGCAGTGCAAACTTGTGGCGCCCCACCATGATGTTACCTTCCTCGGAATATTGCAGTTCAAGCCGCTTAACCGCCTCCTGATACTCATTCAGAGGAGCGAGGGCCCCCGGGGGGTTCACGTACACTGGTAAGCTGTCGAAAACCTCTTGGCCAGCCTTCCCTAGCAGTCCGAATAACAGTGCCTTCTTGCGCTCGGGGCTATACCCCTTACCGTCTATGGAAACGATGTAGTTCTCAAATGCGCGCAGCCACCCCTTCCACTTCATGCACGGCTTACCAGGGGACTCGAGGAACAGGGGTGGCACGCAGATGTTGACGGGCTGCGCCATCACCGGAGAACAGGCACCACCAGCAGCTCGAAGAACAGGGGACACCACCCGAAGCCAAGGCAGGTACAGGCACTACGCCCACCAGGGCAGATAGATCGGACCTCGCAGCACACCGCCTGGGCACCACGTGGCAGCCGGATGGCCACCGAAGATCAGAGAACCGCAGCACCACCGCAGCCGCTTACCGCGAGGTGCGCACGTGGGCAGGCAGGTCGAGGTACTCCAGGGAACACTGTCGGCAGCAGACGGCGATGTTGGAACTCGCCGGTAGACAGGCAGCACCAGGCAGGCATCAGCAGGTAGGAGACGACTTCAGCGGGAGCCTCCGCAGGTTGAAAGCAACAAAAAGAGATGACTGGGCTGTTCCTTAGGACAGGAAAGAGGAAAAGATCACTAGGGAAAAAGGGTTAGTGCTCAATGGAGGACAACCCCTGGGTATCCAATTAGTTGGATATAATGGCCTCACACACCCTTGCGAGTGTCATGCTTCATCAACGGCAATGCTCCTCGTCGGGCAGGCGGTGCAATGCCCAACGGGCTCACCTCTAAGAGGGGCTCTTTATCGGAGATCTTTTATCCAACTGCCTATGAGTGAAGTGGGGGTGAGGGGCCAGGACAGAGTAGATAGTGTGGGTGAGGATAAAATGTGGCCTAAGGTACCGGAAAGCAATTTTTATTCTGGTGGTCCTCTGTCACAAATAAAATCAAGGATAGCCGGTACTCAGGGGGACTATGGTTTCCCGGAATGGACCAGGGCTAGAGTGCAAATGGTGTGGTCAACATGTTTCTCGCTTCTAGTACAATGAATGCGATTCTTCAGGACCTAGTAAAAAACTACATTCTACAAAACATGACCTAATGATTAGTATCAGTTTAAAAACAGCACATAAGTTGTACTACCTGTATGACACTGCTCCTACCTAAGGGTTAGAGTTATAGGGTGTCAACAGTACCCGGTGGAACTGACATCAAGGGAGAAGCCATAACCTTTCAGGTTTCTACTGCTCGTGTCAGGGCCAGTCAAGCCTACCCATCTCACCGGGTCCGGATAGTGGGAACTATCCGGACCCGGTGAGATGGGTAGGCCTTAGGTAGGAGCAGTGTCATACAGGTAGTACAACTTATGTGCTGTGTCATACAGGTAGTACAACTTATGTGCTGTATTTAAACTGATACTAATCATTAGGTCATGTTTTGTAGAATGTAGTTTTTTACCGGCTATCCTTGATTTTATTTGTGGCAGAGGACCACCAGAATAAAAATTGCTTTCCGGTACCTTAGGCCACATTTTATCCTCACCCACACTATCTACTCTGTCCTGGCCCCTCACCCCCACTTCACTCATAGGCAGTTGGATAAAAGATCTCCGATAAAGAGCCCCTCTTAGAGGTGAGCCCGTTGGGCATTGCACCGCCTGCCCGACGAGGAGCATTGCCGATGATGAAGCATGACACTCGCAAGGGTGTGTGAGGCCATTATATCCAACTAATTGGATACCCAGGGGTTGTCCTCCATTGAGCACTAACCCTTTTTCCCTAGTGATCTTTTCCTCTTTCCTGTCCTAAGGAACAGCCCAGTCATCTCTTTTTGTTGCTTTCATATCTGGGGCTACGACTGTGGCCGGACCTTCCATTCTCTTGTGAATGGTAATTAATGCCCTACTGGATCACAATTGATCCTTGTCTTCCCCTACCTTTTGTCATAGCCTCCGCAGGTTCACAGGGGGAAACCCATCAGCACGCTGCACGGCAGCAACAGGGGAGCGCCCGAGGTGTAGGAAAAGCAGGACTCACTCGTGGGCCGCACCGCAAATTTAAACCCTCGTCGCCATTTGTAGTGGCAGGAATGAGGTGTCGAAGGCGTAATGCTGGGAGGAAAAATAACTTTATTTGCGAGTACAAATGATAAGGCCCACGAGGAGCAAGCGGGAATACAACCGCCCGTTACCCTCGATCGCGCTCTTGCCCGCTCTTCTCCCCGCCCCCTGACGTCACGGCCGACCACGACATCCGATTGGCCACGACGTCAGGAGGCGAGACAAAAACAGAAGAAGGACTGCTTCCTTCTGACCACCAAGTACGTTAACCTCACGTACGACACCGGGGTGCCGGCCCCGTCATCGGCCATGCCCCCAGGAAGCTGCGCTCCCATTGGATCTCGGGTGCCGGGATTCGCAGGGAGCTCTGAGCCCTTGCCAGAAGCAGAGAGAGGGGCTCCAGGGAGTACGGGAGCCCCGGGAACCCACCGGCCACATTTTCCAAGGCGGGGGAAGCGAACCGCCACCCTCCCCTCCAGCTAAAACCCTGAGAGAGAGAGGAGCATCGGGCTGGCTGGGGGTAGGGGCGGCCTGAGCCAACCGGAACCGGCATGAAGGCTGTCAGTGAGTCTAGACCTCTTCCAGGACTAAAGTGGTGAGTGCAGAGGTCCCTTCCCCGGTCAGCAGGGAAAGCCCCAGGGGATCCAGGGGCCTGGAATACGTAGTGGAAGACTCACAAGCACACCACAGAACTGTCTGGGGATTGCCTTTGCCTAATATATACTGCCTGCAGGGACTCTCTGCCCTGGGAATGTATCCCATTTGAGTGCATGTCAACATTAGACCTGCCAACTGGATGTTTAAGGTTGTTTACCTGCATGAATTATCGGCATAAGAATGTTTACCTGTAGTGCCTATGCTAAGCATGATCACCTGTAGTGAGTAGTCACATTAGAATGATGCTCATGTTGATCGCATACCTGCCTAACAGTTATTCCTTGTGCTGCATATCTGAATGAACCATATTACATGCACTGCATAGGAAATGTTACCTGCATTGTTCTGAAGTTACCAGAAACCATTTAACCTGCCTACTGTGAGAATCCTACGTTACCTGCACTAACAAGAAGTAGATAAAGATACTTGTTTTATAAATTAAATTAGAGTGGTGTCTCTTTATTGCGTGCGTTTCACTGTGTCAGAGTGGGATTGTGCTGCACAACTACTTCACACATAGCCTCCGTCGTGCCTACCTGCCTCGCGCCAAGCTACAGTGTTGGAGTCAGTGGTCCCTTGGACTGCGGTTCTAACATAGGGGAATGTCGAAACAGAACCAGAAGCTTCGCAAGTATTGCAGTCTTTGCTGACGCACGGAAAGGGCAGACATGCGGTGACAGCCTTATATGTCTCCCTAAGGCCTGGTCCAGTCCCTTATTGTCGAAGCTTCGCAAGTACTGGGATTCTGCGCTGTCGACCACTATGAGCGATAAACAGTAGGCGCAATGTATAGAGTATCCTAAAAGCATTTTCACAAATGCCCGTCTGAAATATAGGCAGTTTAATTACCTGCACCACACATACTTAACGCCACACAGATATAGCGCTGCTGTGACCCTACGGGTATCCTGGCGCTTTGATATAGCACAAATATTACCGGTGCGAGAGATTAAACAGGTTGGAAGGGTTAGGCTTTCGGAAAGAGCCATGTTTTAAGGCTCTTTCTGAAATCAATTAATGAGTCGAGTTGTCTAATCTTCTATGGTAACTCATTCCACAGCCGGGCACCCACCACGCTGAAAGCCCTCCCGCCCATCCTAGACCGTTTGAATCTAGGAATTACCAGCAAGCTGGCGCTGGACGAGCGGAGCTGTCTCTGCGGGAGGTACCAGGTGAACTTTCCCTGAAGGGGGATTGAGCCCATCCCGTGTGTTGCTCTGTATACCAAACAGAGGGATTTAAAAAAGACCCTTTCTCTGATTGGCAGCCAATGAAGCTCTCTCAGAGCCTGAGTAGAGGATGAGACACGTCTGCGGTTTAGCACTAATTTAGCCGCAGCCGATTGAACTCTTTGTAGCCCCTGGAAGATGTATTGAGGGCCCCCCAAATACATAGAGTTACAATAGTCCATCCTACTCAACACTGTGCTGCTCACAACCAGGGAACGCATCTCTTTCGGTAGAATCGGTAAGATCCGGCGCAACAGGCGCAGTAGCCCAAAGCACACACTGGCTGTCCTGCCTGCCTGAGAATCCATTTGGAGGTTATTATCTATAAGGACCCCGAGATTGCTTATTGTCTTAGCCGGGGTCAGCGGGTCCTCCTCTGGGGCAAGCCTGAACTCCACCGGTGAATGTAGAGGCAACCTTGCTGGTGAATAATACAGTACCTCGGTCTTCCCTCCATTGAACTGCAAGGAATTTCTCTGCAGCCAGTTTGTGGTCAGACGCATGCACTCGTGGAATCGTTCCATGGGGACAGCCTGTTTACCCTCCATAGAGAATGCCAATTGCGTGTCATCCGCATAGTTGACCAGTTCGACCCCAAATGCTTTGATAATAGAAAAAAGTGGTTGTAGATAAATGTTGAAAAGAATGGGGCTGATACTGGAGCCCTGCGGTACTCCATGGGCTATGGAAGATGTTCTAGATGTAAATGGTCCCAAGGTTACCATCTGCTGTCTCCCTGTCAGATAGGATCGAAGCCACTGCAGTGCCCGTCCCTTTAACCCAATGCCCTCCAGTCTCTCAAGCAGAATTGGATGACTCACTGTGTCGAATGCGGCCGACATATCCAGGAGCACCAAAACTACGGTGCTCCCGTTGTCGGCCCGCATGCGTAGGTTATCCATCATAGTTGTCAGGGCTGACTCTGTCCCATGTCCGGGCCAGAAGCCAAACTGATCCCTATCCAACAAATGATGTTCTTCCAAGTAACCTGAAAGCGATCTGCTCACAACCCTTTCCAAAATTTTTATTGGAAAAGGAAGGAGGGAGATTGGCCGAAAGTTGGCCGGGTTGGTCGGGTTCAAAGAGGGTTTCTTAATCAAAGGTGACACCACCGCCTGCTTCCAGCCCTTTGGGACTATACCTTCTTCCAGAGAGTGGTTACATATCTGCCATAGCCAGGGAAAGGTCAGGCAGCCATATGATCTCCACACCTTCTGGGGCAGGGGGTCAAGTGGTGAACCCAAAGATATGCTTAGCACCGTAAAATTAAAGATAAGGTCTGAAATGTTAGGAAACCTATCCAAGGTGCATTGCTGACCCGGGACACCTTCAGTTACCTCTAACCCATGGGCCTGAGTGGCGGTTTCGTTATCCTTAAAGGAGCCAACGATCTTTGCCACTTTTTCCTCAAAGTGGGTAGCGATCTCATCACATAACTTCTGTGAAGCCTCCACTTTGTTTTCCAAGCAGGTTGGAGCCGAGAGGTCTCTGACAATCTTAAAGAGTTCTCTGGTTCCATTTGTTGCTTGTACAATAGTTTTGGCGTAGAAGTTGGCTTTACTTTCTAGGATAAGCATCTTATACTTGGTCTGTGCCGTCTTTAGCACTAACTTATCCTCCTCCAAGTACCCCTTCCTCCATTTCCTTTCAGCCTTCTTGCACAAGATGCGTAACTGTTTCAGTTCAACATTGTACCAGGGCGCAGAGATTTTGTTTCTGGTTTTTATTTTCGTCAGTGGGATTAATTGGTCCAGGGCATCCGTAATGAACTCCTGATAGGTAGTGTAGTTTTCCTCCACTGTGCTAGATGCACGGAAGGGGTTCCCTGTAGGTGGTATCAGGAGGGCACCGGTCCTTGCCAATTTAGCCCAATTTCTACCCCTCCGGGAAGTCGCAGAGGTTTTAACTTGGTCCCGTCGGCCAGCTAGCATCATTTTAAAATGAATTAGGTAGTGATCTGTCCAATTTTGAGGTACAATGTTTAATATCTCAACTTCCGGCTCATTCGCAAACAAGAGGTCGAGAATGTGCCCTCCCTGATGGGTCGGGGAGGTAACTAATTGTTGGAGATTAAGGTTAGTACAGGTGAATTTCAAATCTCTCAAATAGTTACCCATATTTGCATTCTCCCACAAGTTGAAATCGCCCAGAATAATTAGATTAGAGAGTGTTAGGGATAGGTTGGCAATGGTATCCAGGAAGGACTGATGCATAGTGGTACTCCCTGGAGGACGGTAACAGATCAAACCTGAAAAGAGATTGCCCTTGGCTTCCTGCAGCGAGAATCCCATCAGTTCAATCCCGTCTACCTCGTCCACCTGTAGCAGAGTGAATTTAAATTCTTCCCTAAATATCACTCCCACCCCTCCCCCTTTGCCTCCTTTCCTTGTGTTATGTAAAATTTTTAAACCTTCAGGGCAGGCGAGGCCTATCTCTACAATAGACTCTGCTCTGATCCAGGTTTCCGTGAGAAACAGGGCGTCGAGCTTCATATTGTCAATCAGCAGAGCAATTTCCGTGTGGTGTTTTACTAACGACCTGCTGTTAATCAGCCCGCAGATTAAGCTACTGGGTGTTATAGTACCTCTTTTTCCCACAGTGGGACCGATATGTACAGCCTCAAGATCGACAGTAGTGTCTATACTACTACCTATATCCAAGAGCTGTTCTCTAGTAAAAATGCGGCGTGCCTCGCTGGCTAAACGGGCGGCATGTCCTGCGCCGAGCGCGTCCGGAGCGTGGACTGGCGCAGACGGGCTTGCCTCTGGCGCGCCTCTGGCGCACCTTTGCACACGCTCTGCGAGCTTGCATTTCCCCGACTAAAATAGGCGTCCGTCGTATTCCTGAGCACTAGTGTGTTCACCAATATGGCGCCCAAAGTGTGTCTCTGCTACCCCCAAGATGGCGCTCAATGAGGGCGAGGAAGGAGAAGCCCCGCTGAAACGGCAGGTGAGCAACTCAATTTAAGTGCGGGTATGCGGGTATGCGGAGGATAGTGCTGGGACACTTTTAAAATGCAGTACTTTAAAATATAATACACACTTTAAAATATAGCACACTCAAAACGATAAAAGACCTCGGTCTGTAAATAGCAGCAACAATTTCCCACTGATTGCCTGTAAAGCCCTCCCGTGTCCTCTCAACTCGGCAGCTAATGCGTTATACCAGTTAGTACCGGCGCGCTTGCATTTCCCCGACTAAAATAGGTGTCCGTCGTATTCCTGAGCACTAGTGTGCTCACCAATATGGCGCCCAAAGTGTGTCTCTGCTACCCCCAAGATGGCGCTCAATGACGGCGAGGAAGGAGAAGCCCCGCTCAAACGGCAGGTGAGCAACTCAATTTAAGTGCGGGTATGCGGGTATGCGGAGGGTAGTGCTGGGACACTTTTAAAATGCAGTACTTTAAAATATAATACACATTTTAAAATATAGCACACTCAAAACGATAAAAGACCTTGGTCTGTAAATAGCAGCAACAATTTCCCACTGATTGCCTGTAAAGCCCTCCCGTGTCCTCTCAAATCAGCAGCTAATGCATTATACCAGTTAGTACCGGCGCGCTTGCATTTCCCCGACTAAAATAGGCGTCCGTCGTATTCCTTAGCACTAGTGTGTTCACCAATATGGCGCCCAAAGTGTGTCTCTGCTACCCCCAAGATGGCGCTCAATGAGGGCGAGGAAGGAGAAGCCCCGCTGAAACGGCAGGTGAGCAACTCAATTTAAGTGCGGGTATGCGGAGGATAGTGCTGGGACACTTTTAAAATGCAGTACTTTAAAATATAATACACACTTTAAAATATAGCACACTCAAAACGATAAAAGACCTCGGTCTGTAAATAGCAGCAACAATTTCCCACTGATTGCCTGTAAAGCCCTCCCGTGTCCTCTCAACTCGGCAGCTAATGCGTTATACCAGTTAGTACCGGCGCGCTTGCATTTCCCCGACTAAAATAGGCGTCCGTCGTATTCCTGAGCACTAGTGTGCTCACCAATATGGCGCCCAAAGTGTGTCTCTGCTACCCCCAAGATGGCGCTCAATGACGGCGAGGAAGGAGAAGCCCCGCTCAAACGGCAGGTGAGCAACTCAATTTAAGTGCGGGTATGCGGGTATTCAGAGGATAGTGCTGGGACACTTTTAAAATGCAGTACTTTAAAATATAATACACACTTTAAAATATAGCACACTCAAAACGATAAAAGACCTTGGTCTGTAAATAGCAGCAACAATTTCCCACTGATTGCCTGTAAAGCCCTCCCGTGTCCTCTCAACTCAGCAGCTAATGCATTATACCAGTTAGTACCGGCGCGCTTGCATTTCCCCGACTAAAATAGGCGTCCGTCGTATTCCTGAGCACTAGTGTGCTCACCAATATGGCGCCCAAAGTGTGTCTCTGCTACCCCCAAGATGGCGCTCAATGAGGGCGAGGAAGGAGAAACCCCGCTCAAACGGCAGGTGAGCAACTCAATTTAAGTGCGGGTATGTGGGTATGCGGAGGATAGTGCTGGGACACTTTTAAAATGCAGTACTTTAAAATATAATACACACTTTAAAATATAGCACACTCAAAATGATAAAACACCTTGGTCTGTAAATAGCAGCAACAATTTCCCACTGATTGCCTGTAAAGCCCTCCCGTGTCCTCTCAACTCGGCAGCTAATGCGTTATACCAGTTAGTACCTGTATCCTACATCGGTCGACAGGTGCCCTCGGTGCGCCGTTGCGGATTCAAAGTTCCTCCATAGTGTCTGGTCGTGCCCTTGCCTCGGGACCTATTGGAGAGAAATTGCAGCAATGCGGGGGGAAGCAACTGGTACCACGATTCTGGCAAAAAAACCTTAATAAATTCTTAGATGTTGCTCTGGTATTGGCCAAGCGGAGAATTGCCATATCCTGGAAGTCGAGCACAGCCCCCAGCATACGAGTCTAGTTAACAGACCTCTGTAAGGCACTGGTGGTGGAACACACATCAGAATCACTGAGACCACCCTGAGACCCTCCACAGATTAACCCCATGCAGTGGCAGGAATTCCTTACATTTGTGGTTGGACAAATTGAACTCAGCTTGCTCCTCCCAGGGATGAATGAGTTCTTGAAGGGACACAGTACTAATACCAACAGCACACACACTTGTGCTGGTGGCCCTTCTCTATCTCCTTCTTCTTCTTTTTCTTTCTCTCTTTTCCTTTTCATCGGTCTCCCCCCTTCCCTCCTTATTTCCCTCCCTCCTTGCCTCCTCTGCCTCTGCTGTCCCCTCTGCCCTCTGTAGGGTATATATGTAAGTGGTTACCCTGGTGCACGTAAACACCAATGCACATAGTATAATTAGGTCAGTTGAGATCACATGGTTTGTGTTTGAT
Organism: Triturus cristatus; assembly: GCF_964204655.1. Classification (NCBI taxonomy): domain Eukaryota; kingdom Metazoa; phylum Chordata; class Amphibia; order Caudata; family Salamandridae; genus Triturus; species Triturus cristatus. The sequence goes on along the minus strand of NC_140593.1, from coordinate 253,502,922 downwards.
GTGAATTGTCTGGTGTGACAGCTGGGCGATACAATGAACAGAAACGTAAGTTGTTTTTCTTTAAATTGGTGATTACATAATGGATAATATAAGTTGACATTTATATGAGATCAGATATGGTTTTCTTCATTTAAATGACATCGACATCTAGATAGACTGGTTCCACACCAAGCGTCAAATGTGTAAATGTCACTGTACTGTTGCTATATAATAAAGCTGGCAGATTGTATTATGTATGAGCCTGTGAAAACACCAATAAATACGATTAAAAAAAGAACAGTATGGATGCTTACTAACAGACTGGAGTACGTAAAATGGATACAGAACCCCTTCATACTTTACACATTACAGGAACATATGATTATTATTGCCTCATAGAGAAAGTACTCTTCTATGCATTTCTGTAACTGAAGATATTGTTTAAACACATACGGTCAAGCAAAGGCTGAAGATTAGAAAGAAAAAAGCATTGGCAAAGATTTGGCCCACCAACCCTAGCACAAAAATGCACTTAATTTCAGATCTGTGTGCACTTGTGATCATGTGATCAGGAGAAATGCAGTCAGTCAGTGCAAAAGAGGCAATGACTGAAGTGGGCTAAACCATAGCTCTATTACATGGTGAGTAGACCAAATTATGAATGATAGTTAATCAGACCAATAGGGCTAACCCAAAGTCTATTTATATGTGTAGGTGCTTTTTTAATTTATTTTTATTAAATTAAGTTGGAGAGACAGGTAAGGCAGTCTTTATTATTACCAACCTAAAATATTGGCAGGCATTTAGTATAGTTCTGTTTCTATGGTGATTGAGGGAGGAACCCATACAATAGAAAGCAACAGTGAGCAAACACAGAACAATTTTGAGTCTCAATTCACCAATATTGTTTGAGATTTACCTTTAATCTTGTGTCATGAAGTTGCATTGTGACATTAAGAAGTGGAAGTAACCAACACCAACAGAGGGGGTGAAGAGTAAAGTGAACTAGTCCTGGCAGTATGCATGTACCCAGGGCAAGCTGTTGGAAGCATTGAATGGTTCTCTGGAGCCATGGACTTAATGAAGAGGGTGAAATTCCCCTGAGGCTGAGGGCACCAATGTAGTTGGTGAACCTGATTGAGCAAGAGAACAGATGAGTATTCATGGTATGGGAAAAGGTAGACTAGGGCTCCCGGTAGTGGGATTGTGGGGGGTGGTGGGTGGTACTGGTACCAAATGCTGGTGGAGCCTGTAGTATTTGTTAATATGGAAATTGATGCATTCATCGATAAAATGAAATCTTGTCCTTATAAACAGAATCTACCATTGTGAACTCCACATCAACATCAACTTCAACTTGCAAATATGTAATCAAACAGGCCCTGAGACCCAGGCCCGGCATTGCTGATTGATAGGTCACGGGTGGGAGGGTGCGTAGCTGACAGCCTAACGCTCCGACAAGAAACTCTTGATCAACCCCACAGATAGGTGCAGCGACATTACAAAAGGTCAAGGGAATTGCTCAAAATTATGAACAGCACTGAGCTCAGCCTCAGTTCTATCAAAGAAGAAATGCGAGCAATCTGCCTCATGGTAATGCAGCACTGATATGTATTGGACTTAATAACCGCAATGGAAAGATTGGAGCAGCCTGCTGCACGTTCATCCCTAGGGAATTACATGGACAATGGGACACTGATACTTGCCATTTAAGCACTGCACAATCAACAAAGAAAAATGCATGAGGAAGGAGGTGCTCCTGAGCAGGAGTAGTTTTCGAATTGGTTCTTCTGGCTCCCACGATGGAAAACCGGTTTATGTAAATCACTGTTGCTAGTTATCATTATGTTGCTATTAGTATGTGGGGTTATACAATTGTGGATCATCTGCTGAAAAAACTCAGTTCTTAAAGTGGGAAGAATGCAGACAACTAGGAAGTTACTTGTTGTCAAAAGTTTGCATAAGGAACAACAGGCCCAAATAAAAGTAAGTGTCAAAATGCATGAGTTAGGTAGAGTAGCTGGAGAATCAACTACAGAGCAAAATGTTAATATGGAAATCGGTGCATTCTTCAATGAAAATGAAATCTCGCCCTTATTAACAGAACCGACCGTTGTGAACTCAACATCAACCTCGAAATATGTAGTCAAGCATGCCCTTAGGCGTGGGATTGTTGATTGATAGGTCACAGGCGAAAGGGTGCGTAGCTAGCAGGCAAACTCTTGTGCAGGAAACTCTTGATAAATGTCACAAATAGGCACAGCGACATTACAATGGTCAAGGGAGACTGCCCCAATAAAGCACACAGGGGGTACGTGCGCTCCTAAAACACCATAAAATGTCAGATGCCACATGAGTTAGGAACACGTATCCAAGTAGGACCTAGCACATGCAGTCATCTCACACTCCCCATGCAGGACATCTGGACATGATATCCAGTGGCCACATTGTCTCCAAGCGAGGTCGAGATCCACCTTTGGTAGCCATTAGACAATTAATTTATGACTCCAAAGGCAGAAACCAACATTCCCCACCTTATATGGTACACCAGGTCCTTTTATAACCCCTTAAGTTTTGTATAAAGGAAGGACACATACCAATTGTAAATTGAGACACTCTTCAGTCCTTGTGCCTGTAACTGTTCTCCGAGCTGTAATGTTTAATTAAACAAACTGTTCCTGCTGTGCCAAACGCCTCTTGTCTTCTGTTTTTAAAGGATTTCGAACTCGGGCAACATTTTGGGGAATCACCATAAGAATAGTGGACAGACATCGCAATTGATTGGATGTTCTCCTGAATCCCCGGGGTGGAGGTCCATCCTGAAGCAGCCGTCACAAAGGGTAAGAGACCACATTTGAACTTAACACATAGTCTAAAACATATAGTAAACTATGGAGAAGTGTAAAAAGATAAGCTAAGCACTTGTGCCACGGACAGGTTCTGGTATATCACCTATTTTAAATGTCCTAACTGAATTAGTTGTAAGGAGGCTTTGGAGGTGTCCCCATGCAAGTCACCTTTTTTGATTAGTTTGATTAGCTTAGTTTGCTAGTTAAGTTAAAGATAGCCCTTGATTACTCCCAGGACATTGATGTTTGTGGTTTAACTATCCTTATTTTGCAAAGTTGATACCTCAGTCTCATAGTTTTTAGTTCAACGATTTCACAGTGCTAAGAGGTTTCTTAACACCCTTAGTATCTGGAAGTAGTGTGGGAGGTACATCTAGCTTGGGCCCTGGGCATTTAACAGGGTGGAATTCAGACATAGAAAAGAAAACAAATTGGACCCAGGAAACTGGGCGTAACTTGTGTGTGGCCAAGAGGGGCTCATGATTCCTGAGTTATTACGATATGGTTTCTATGATTACCACTTTTGTCTGGGAGCGTATATTGCCAGACTATCCAGCTCACAAAGAAACGTGTTCCATGCAAGGCTTCTCTTTCTAGAGGATAACATGTGCTGAGAGCATTCTGATTTTTTGACAGTCATTTTTCTGTCAACCATTATTGAACTGTATTATGTATGTGGTGATGTTGTATTGATTGTTGATTGCAAACGGTATTGTGTGAATAAACTGAAATTGCGTAGACTCTATTCTAACATATTGCATATTATTCACCCTATGTTGTAATACTACATATGAATTTTTGTCTTGTTTTTATTAAAATGTTCAGTCAAACTGTTTGATGCAAATATTGTGAAAGCGCTGAACTCCTAGTACGTAGTTTGTAAGAGTGCACCATGCACAATTGCCCCTGTGATTAGACAAACAAAACTATTAAACATAATTTGAGTTGTTTTTATCCAAATTACTAAAATTGCAATGGATTCCCCATCGAAGAATATGGAAACTACATTCCCCAAACAGATAAAGAGAATTAATAAGTTTTGCCAAGAGTGGCATTTACACACAAAGGCACACACATTTTCCTGGCCTACGGAGGGAACATACTAGAGCACATATAAAGATTCAACATGCCAGACAAAAGAAAGACACAAGAGAGTCAATGTTAGAATCATAGGCCATCTTTGAAGAAGCTAAAACTGATAGTCCCACAATTCTGATAGCAAGCAAGTCTTTGCCACCTCCCCCACCACATGCAGGGATGGATGTACTCCCACCATCTCCTTCTGCATTACAATTTTAAATCTAACAATAGTAGAAGCCGATGAACCCCTCCACCTAAAAAAGGACAGTTTGGTCTAAGCCCAAGAACACCAAAAGCAAGCATGCCCAGACGCCTCCCGCACAGTCCAAGTCCCTAGAGAAGGTCCCCAAAAGTTGGAATCCCCATCCACCATGCTAAACACATGACACCTCAAAGGCAAGTAAAACACACAATCCCACTGGTTCAGGTGAGCATACACGAGTGTCAGGAACATTTTTGGTTCGATAGCGAGTCAACAAGCTCAGGAGAGGAAGGGAGCTCCAGTCCCTCCGGGAACCGATGACAAGGGAGGTACTACAAGGATTGCCCAGGTAGCCAAGGAGGAAATGGAGAGTGAATTTAAAGGTGAAGCCAGGCCAACGAAAGCAGTGAGTAGCTCAGAGCAAAAGAGACAGGCCAGATGGCATGAGGAAGAGAGGCATGAGCTGATGTTCAAGAGAGAAAGGGCACACAACTGGGAGTTGAAGCAAAAGTACAGGACAGCACGCTCTTTACATGAAGAAAGTGGGGCCAGGTACAGTGTGCAGCACTGGGAAGAATTGGAGGTTGATGAAAGGCTACTAGCAGGGTTCAGAGCCACACCGCCTGGTCGATAAAGTAGAGGGGCTTACCAAGAAATAATGGAACAAGGCAGCCTGGTACTTACCTTCCTGTGACACACGAAAAACAAAATGGCACCTGTGTGTACACACAAGGGAAACAGCGATGAGGATACGCACTGCTCCGCATGGGTAAACAACAAAGATAAACTAACCCCAAAGGAGATACTAGCTGAAAAGGAAGACAAGACTTTTGCGTACCCATTTTGCAACTTATTAGCAGATTGCACTGAGGCGAGAGACCAATATGACTTGTCTTGGCTGAGGGAAGGATCATTTGAGCCAGAGGCATAGCAGTAGCAGAGGATTGCATCAGGCATGAAGGAGAAAACACCAATTAGGACTTTCTCTACATGCATCAATGCCTTGCACGATGGGAGGGCTATGTTGAGGAGAAACCCTTAGAGTCACCTAGAATGAGAATGTACCCGTTACTGATGAAGGGTGCGGCAGGGATTGCATATGTGCCATGAACCCAGATGGACAAAGAGGGGTTGAGAACATAGTAACTGTAATTGCTGGATGGAGCAGGAAAATGGATTACATGCTTCGTGAAAAACACTACAACTATCAACCTAGCGATAGGCAACATTAAGAGCTGGCTAAGCAGCCTAATTGGGGAGGAGACAAACACGCTAACAAATATCCAGCATGATGGGGCAGAATTTAATAAGCACAAGCCCCGGATACAGACCACTCTGAGAGAAATATGCCCTGACTGCCCAGATGTAGGAGGGTTAATGGCAGAGACCATGAAGCCAGGGGAAAGCATAAAAGATTTCCTCAATAGAATGAGAGAAAGATGGGGACAGGAAACCGGATAACTGTGGGCCAACATAGGCCCATCAGTCAAATTTTTCTATAATATTTTGAAGAACGGGTTCCCCACCGAGATATGGAGCGGGCTGGACAGCGTAGTTGGTTTAGATACCAAACCCTGGCAGGAAATACAAGCTCATATAGTCCACAACGATAAGGAAAAGCAAGAAAAGGGCAGAGAGAAGCAGGAGCAGACCCAAAGAGACACAGCAAATGTAGTGCAGCATAAGCTAAAAAAAGACTGCCTTCTAAGGAGCAGCAATGGAAGCAGCTGTGGAGATGGCACCAGTCACAATAGGGGCTCCACCGCAAACATTTTGAGGGTTCCAAACAGGAAATCCAAGAACACGAACAGGTTATGGTAGTAGAGGCCAGGCATTAGAGAGTGCTTCTATGCCCTGGTAGAGGCATGTCGGACAAAAGCAAGCACGAGTAGCAAAAGCAGCAGAGGTTAGAGATCCAGGACAAGCCACCACAAAGCCCTGACAGGATAGGGTCAATGCCCCACCTCAGTACCAAGCATAGGGCAATCAGAACATATCATACACTCAGTCACAGGGAGGTCAGCTGTTCGCCACAAAACTGCAGCAGGGATCAAGTAATTCGGCGAGCACCTGACAGCAGGAACCACAGATAGGGAGCCCAGCATAACAAGGACTGGGGCCACAACCCTGACAAGGAGGGCTGACAGTGTGTGGAGGTAGCGCCTTCATGCTACTAAGCAGCTAATATTCACAGTAAAGTAGGCCCCCTTAGTAAATGAAGACAGGTACTAATATTCCCAGTGACTTTCCCCCCAGTAGTTCACCTCCAATGATAAAGACAACCAGTTTCCCCCTACCCCCTCTCCCAAAAAATGGTATATGGTCTGAAAGGACTAACAGACAGCATTTGGGGTCCCAAAAAGCTTTTTACTTGATTCCATGAGTTCTGGGCTGTTATGTGCTAAGTTGATCGGGGGTCCACACTGAGTTCGGTATCAGTGGTGATTCCGTGAGAGCACAGAATAATCTAGTTGCATAAAGTGCCTACAGAAACTAAAGCCCCATATGCTGCTGATCTCCCAGGGCAGGGGCCACTGACCACACCGCAGGGGCAGGGCAGTCTAATGAGTGGGCGGGACAGCATCTAGAAAACTGTGTAAAAAGCAGACACCCAGGTCGGGCAGCCAAAGTCTAATGGGACGCTTTCCAATTACCAAGCCGGAAGGACCTAATTTTTGGGCATCACGCCCACGCTTAACGTTCCCTTCATGGTGTGTAGTCCTGACAGCGCCCCCAAATGCTCTAAAAGCCTCCGAGTCAATGGAGACCTCCATTTCAGTTATAAACAAAGCCATCCTCACTGACGGGAACAATGTTCTTCTTGCGCCTGGGACGATAAGACCCAAAAACTCCACGGCCTCCACATGAAAGAGTCAATAAGGTATGAGGCCTTAGCGCAGGATGACCAGACATCCCGAAATTTTACCAGACAGTTGTGTTTTTTGGGGTTATCTGTCCCTGCAGATTTCAGCAAATTAAGCACTTGTCCCGGGGTTTTGGAGAGGCTCCACTAAACAAGCTTTATGAGTATCGGAGCAGGCATTTCAGAAATCAGCTTAATTAGCACCTGTGATAGTCTGTTTAATAGCTGTATAATGTATTCCCCTTAGTGCCTCGGGGTCTGTGTTTACTATGTTGGTGAGCGCTGTCTTTCAAGTTATTCTGTGCAATGTGAAATTGTAGGCCTACTTCTATTTTTGTGCAATGTCCTTGTTTTCGACTTTACATTTCTTGTCACCCTACCTCAGCATAATGATGAGTTTGAGACTTCAGTTGGGTACTCACTCAACCTTTCAACCTTTCACTCCTCCGTAGATCGACAAGAAGAGCATCAACTTCTTTAGCCAATCAATGACTGTATCTAATCTGAGGAGCTCCAAATATCCCAGCCAAAAGCTAGGGTTAGCTGGCCCAGCAAAAACACTGATAGAAAGCAGGATGTTGTCCGCGGGAGAGTGGGTGCCAGGGACGGAGGCTTCCAAGCCTCTACCCCTACTCCAGGTGGAAGCAGGGAATTGCGTGCGCCCCTTCTAGGCTCACCTCCATTCCAAACATAGTCCACTCACGTTACTCCAACCTTGCAGGCACAATCCAGGAAAGCAGTAGGCTCTGACTTGCGATTCTACGGGTGGTATGGGTGGGAAGGTGGCCACTAAGCTGCCTTTGGCCCTCTTCCCTGGGGCAAGGGAAACAATAAATATTTTGGCTCAAGGAAATGCCCAAATGAAAAGAAAACCACTAAAATTAGACCAAAAATGTGATTCCTGATACAAAGACAGGGTCGACATCAGCCAAACTATTGCTACAAAGACCTAGGTTTCTGAAGGTTTACATGCCATACAAATTGGTTCAAACCTTATAGGTGTTTTGTACTCCCCTTAATTTGAAAATTTTTGGGGTAGTTGCCAACTAGTTAGCCACCTTCACTTTTTTTAAAAAACGGTAAAAGATTTTACTCAAAGCAGTATCCCAAATGATCGTCAAGGTGTCTAAACTCATGTATAGTACACCGGGAGTTTCTCAATTCGATTACCTCGTGAGAGAAACGTGAATAGGCACATAAATGTGAAAAAAATGTGAGAGAGACGTGATGGCACCTCACGTGCGCAACCCCAATTGAGCCTGCTGGCTGGTACTCGTCAGCTTTGCCCACTCTTCTCATCATCGGTAGCCATCACGCTCCAAAATAAAAAACGAGGTGTCCACAAAATAAAGCCAACGAAAAATTCGTAAACAAGTGATGCGACTTAATAGTGAAGAATAAAAAGTGAAACAGGTACACCCTCTATAGGTTCAAACTTTATTCCGCCTTAGGAGTGCACCTACTTCAATGCTTAAAAAGGTTGCTGAATATGCATACCGTTCTTATATGCCAACATGTTTCATCGCCTGGATTCTTTCTGGCGATTTCGTCAGGGCAACAACAGTCGCTTGGCACACGATAGGGACACTTCTTAAAGTCACATTCGGAGACTGACAAAAGTAAAAATGCACAAAACACACACAACACTTTACCATAATGTTCATCACTTCTTCCTAGATCAACATAAGCTATATTTAATGGATCTGTAAATAGTTACTACCTTACCCTCGTGGAGCCTTGGCCTCGCGTACCAGCTCAATCAATGAGGTCACCAATAGGCTCCTTATGTGAGTCCTCGTGGTTAGTGCGGCATTCACCGTAATGCCAATCTGTTGACAATTTAAAAACACTCAAAGTATTCTTGTGTGGAAGCTCTATTTGTCAGTTTCGATACCACAGTTATAACCAGTGTCATACTCCTAAGGCCAACCCCTTGCTGATCCTAATCTCATCTTTTCACTCCATATTTATCAATACTCCGCTTAGAATGCTCTTATTCAGCCTGTTATATGAATACCCTCGTGATTGTGATGCTCATATGTCTTTGCGTATTAAGAAACGCCGTATCGGACTATTCGCATACCATCTGATATGCAATCACCCTCTCTCACCGGCAAAAAAGCACTGTTCTTTACAAAAAATAAATCTGCACACACACATGCCTAGGGAGGGAATGGTTCCTACCCCGGTCTCTCAAGTTGTTAAGGGACAACTTCCTAACCTCCAACCTGGAAACAAATGTACCATGCTGGCCCCCTCTCCTCACACATAACACCTCCTTACCACCCAAAGCCTCACGGAGCTCCTTCTCTCCGCCGGTCAACGGGGTTGTGTTACCGCGGCTTATTTATATTCCGCCCCCTGCGCGTCCTCCTCAACGCGGAACCAGTTTGGGCGCCATTTTGGATTGGGGTGGTGCGAGTGTGTCTAAGGTTGGATATTCAGCGCCATAAGCCTCGGAATTGGTGTCTTTATAATGCGCGATCTTGAACCTAAGGTTGGGGTGTTGTGACCTGGTGTATATGTTGGTGGTTTTAAGTAGGATATTGCCCAGAACAACAAATCCCCCTACGGGACCTCTTCATCACAGGGCCAGTCTGGGTGCCATATTGGATAGGGGAGGTTCGTGTGTGTCTATGGTTGGATATTTAGCGCTGTGAGTCTCAGAATTAATTTAATTTATTCTGAAGTGGTGTCTTTCTTATATAGCGCGATCTTCAACCAACAGTTTGAGGTGTTGTGACTTGGTGTGTGTATTGGTGATTCTAAGAAGGATCTTGCCCACAAAAACAAAAACAAATCCTCCTATTGGGAATTTTACGCTATCTTAGGTTACACAGGGGTCTAAGACTCTGGTGGATCAATGTAGTCAAACCCAGGGTCCCCCAACAAGACCTACGACGTTAGATAGACCTTGACTTACGTCCATAGGTAAATCCTGAGTAATCATGTGGTTGGTATATTGTTGTCTATCACTGTCATTCAGTACTACCCGGCAGGGGCCAAACAGAGGTTATAGGGGGGCGTACATTACTCGCTAATGTAGATGTATCTATGTTTTAAGTACTCAGTATCTCGCCTTCCCCCATTCGATTTGGTCGTTCAATCCCTCTCGGTCGGACTTCTCCTGGAAAATCCATCTCGCTTCTTTTGAAGCCAAAATTTCTTCCACATTTTGAGGAGAGCCCATCATTCTCTCCAAGACCACCCACGTGAAAGTGTGCTTGGTGTTATGACAGTGTTGTACCAATTTCGTCGTCAACTTGCCTGCTCTCATAGTGCTAAGGTGTTCTTGCATTCTGATTTTCACCTTCCTAGTTGTTAATCCTATGTATTGAAGGTTACATTGGCACGTTAGTCTGTACACCACATTGGCAGTGTTGCAATTACTAAAATGCTTCAAATGCCAGATTTTTCCTGAATTCAGGACTACACTTTGGGTTTTCTTCGTTAATCCGCACACTGAACAAGACCCACACGGGTGATGACCAGGGGGGATGGACGACTCGGTGAACTTCTGTTCCACTTTAACCCGTGTATGCACAAGTTTGTCACCCAGGTTACTAGATCTTTTAAAAGCGAACCTGGGTGGGGGCATCTTGAAATCCTCAGTTGACAACAACGCCCAGTGTTTACGAATGGACTGTCGGATCTTCGTGGCTAACGGGTCGAATGTCATGACCACCGGGAGGCAGTCTTCTTTCGTTTTTTCATTCTTCTGTCGCAAAACACTCCGGGGGGTGTTCATTGCTCTTTTTCTAGCCTGTCTGATGGTTTTGCGTGGGTATTGTCTCATCTCAAGTTTGGCACATAATTCTTCAGACTGGTCCAAAAATGTAGTCGTCGAAGTACAGTTCCTGCGGTACCGAAGAAATTGACCAACAGGAAGGTTGTCCCTGAGTGCTCTAGGGTGATACGACCTGTAGGACAAAAGGGAGTTTTTATCTGTTGGTTTTTGATGTACTTTGGAACATAGCCTGCCCCCATCTGCATAAATGTCTAGGTCCAGATATACTGCTGTGTGGTTGCTATAGTTCCATGTGAACCTCAGACTAGCATCCTGATGGTTGAGCCAATTCAGAAATTGTAATAAACCATCAGCTAGACCTGACCTGGCGATTTAAGGAAATTGTTGATTTAGAGGAGAGTATAAGGAGGGACACTACCCTTGTGGACACCAAGGAACAGCTCCAAAGGATTCAGGAAGACCTGAGCGATTACAAAAATTATATGATCAATCAAAAGATCAAAGGGCTAAAAAGAAATCTTGATCGTTTTTCCCACGAATGGGCTTTCCCCTACGTGGAGGATAAATATTACGACTCAATAGTTGAACATCCATTTTGAGGAGGAAGAGGTAGGGGTGGGAGGCAACAGACCAAACGTGCACCCAACAACTGGACATTCGATAACACCTCCAGTGAAGAGGAAGAGCTAGGCCTACAGTCAAACCCTCCTAGAGTAAGATTCAACGAACAGGAGACAAACAACGAAGACCCAGGAGCTCTTCTTCGGTCTTTTTTAGGACAGAGCCACAGGGGCAACAGAGGGGGAGGTCCGCGTGGCAGGGGTCGAGTCAGGGGCAACCAAAACCAAAACCAGCAATGGCAAACCCACTCCCCAAGAGTAACACGGAGCCGCGGAAGGAACCAGCTATGATTAAGAATAACATAGTGGTGAACCTATCTGACCATGAACTTACCATCAATGAGGAAAGGGTGTTGAACAAAGGGTTAGGGTTTGTCCCCACCCCCACACATGACCCCTTTAGATGCAGGATTGAACTCCACGAAACGATGCAAAGAATAAAATTAAAGAAATTCTTCGCCAATAAACCACAGGATAATTCATCCGTGTTTAACACCACACTTAGGAAACCATCCAATTTCTGTCCATCTAACACAACTATAGGCCCTGAGGTCACGGTCTTTGAAAATAAAGTACTGCAAGACATTTCTCAATTGGAACAGCAAAACACAACCTTTAAATTTAACAACATGAGTAGGGTAGAGTGGGAAGCAGTCAAGGGCCTTGAGAATAATCAGCATCTGACGATCAAAAACGCAGATAAGGGCGGAGCTGTAGTAGTTATGAATACTATCGACTACGACACTGAAGTGTTGAGATTACTCAGTGTCCGCCAAAACTATCGCCCATTGGCACAGGATCCCCAGAAAGAACTGTTGGCGACCATCAAGACTATGGTGACGGAGGCGAAGGAGAAAAAATGGATAACAGCGAGGGAGGCCGAGTTCTTGGTTAATGATAAGCCAAGAACTCCGGCCTTCTACATTTTACCTAAAATCCATAAACCACAACGCCCTCCCCCCGGTCGACCAATCGTTTCGGGGATCCAGTCGGTGTTAGAGCCTCTCTCGCAATTCGCTGATTTCTTTCTCAGGGAATCAGTTGTCAATCAGAAATCCTTTGTAAAAGACACCACAGCAATACTCAATATCCTTGAAGATTTGCAGTTTGACCCAGATAACGAATTTATGGTAACCATTGATATAGAGTCACTCTATACCTGTATACCACAGGATGCAGCGTTGGTGGCAGCAGCGCATGCGCTTAAGGCACAAGAGTGGTTCTATGATGCTCCACAATCTTTCATATTACAATGCATAGAACTGGCCCTCACACGAAATTACTTCTGCTATAAGGATACTATGTATCTGCAGACTACGGGCACGTCTATGGGCGCAACGATGGCGCCGAGCCTGGCCTGTATCTATGTGGGCCAGTTCGAGGAGCACGTCATATACCATCAGTCTAATCCCTTCCAGAGTAACATCCGTATCTGGAAGAGATATATTGACGATATTCTCTGCGTCTGGTCAGGTCTAGCTGATGGTTTATTACAATTTCTGAATTGGCTCAACCATCAGGATGCTAGTCTGAGGTTCACATGGAACTATAGCAACCACACAGCAGTATATCTGGACCTAGACATATATGCAGATGGGGGCAGGCTATGTTCCAAAGTACATCAAAAACCAACAGATAAAAACTCCCTTTTGTCCTACAGGTCGTATCACCCTAGAGCACTCAGGGACAACCTTCCTGTTGGTCAATTTCTTCGGTACCGCAGGAACTGTACTTCGACGACTACATTTTTGGACTAGTCTGAAGAATTATGTGCCAAACTTGAGATGAGACAATACCCACGCAAAACCATCAGACAGGCTAGAAAAAGAGCAATGAACACTCCCCGGAGTGTTTTGCTACAGAAGAATGAAAAAACGAAAGAAGACTGCCTCCCGGTGGTCATGACATTCGACCCGTTAGCCACGAAGATCCGACAGTCCATTCGTAAACACTGGGCGTTGTTGTCAACTGAGGATTTCAAGATGCCCCCACCCAGGTTCGCTTTTAAAAGATCTAGTAACCTGGGTGACAAACTTGTGCATACACGGGTTAAAGTGGAACAGAAGTTCACCGAGTCGTCCATCCCCCCTGGTCATCACCCGTGTGGGTCTTGTTCAGTGTGCGGATTAACGAAGAAAACCCAAAGTGTAGTCCTGAATTCAGGAAAAATCTGGCATTTGAAGCATTTTAGTAATTGCAACACTGCCAATGTGGTGTACAGACTAACGTGCCAATGTAACCTTCAATACATAGGATTAACAACTAGGAAGGTGAAAATCAGAATGCAAGAACACATTAGCACTATTAGAGCAGGCAAGTTGACGACGAAATTGGTACAACACTGCCATAACACCAAGCACACTTTCACGTGGGTGGTCTTGGAGAGAATGATGGGCTCTCCTCAAAATGTGGAAGAAATTTTGGCTTCAAAAGAAGCGAGATGGATTTTCCAGGAGAAGTCCGACCGAGAGGGATTGAACGACCAAATCGAATGGGGGAAGGCGAGATACTGAGTACTTAAAACATAGATACATCTACATTAGCGAGTAATGTACGCCCCCCTATAACCTCTGTTTGGCCCCTGCCGGGTAGTACTGAATGACAGTGATAGACAACAATATACCAACCACATGATTACTCAGGATTTACCTATGGACGTAAGTCAAGGTCTATCTAACGTCGTAGGTCTTGTTGGGGGACCCTGGGTTTGACTACATTGATCCACCAGAGTCTTAGACCCCTGTGTAACCTAAGATAGCGTAAAATTCCCAATAGGAGGATTTGTTTTTGTTTTTGTGGGCAAGATCCTTCTTAGAATCACCAATACACACACCAAGTCACAACACCTCAAACTGTTGGTTGAAGATCGCGCTGTATAAGAAAGACACCACTTCAGAATAAATTAAATTAATTCTGAGACTCACGGCGCTAAATATCCAACCATAGACACACACGAACCTCCCCTATCCAATATGGCGCTCAGACTGGCCCTGTGATGAAGAGGTCCCGTAGGGGGATTTGTTGTTCTGGGCAATATCCTACTTAAAACCACCAACATATACACCAGGTCACAACACCCCAACCTTAGGTTCAAGATCGCGCATTATAAAGACACCAATTCCTAGGCTTATGGCGCTGAATATCCAACCTTAGACACACTCGCACCACCCCAATCCAAAATGGCGCCCAAACTGGTTCCGCGTTGAGGAGGACGCGCAGGGGGCGGAATATAAATAAGCCGCGGTAACACAACCCCGTTGACCGGCGGAGAGAAGGAGCTCCGTGAGGCTTTGGGTGGTAAGGAGGTGTTATGTGTGAGGAGAGGGGGCCAGCATGGTACATTTGTTTCCAGGTTGGAGGTTAGGAAGTTGTCCCTTAACAACTTGAGAGACCGGGGTAGGAACCATTCCCTCCCTAGGCATGTGTGTGTGCAGATTTATTTTTTGTAAAGAACAGCGCTTTTTTGCCGGTGAGAGAGGGTGATTGCATATCAGAGGGTATGCGAATAGTCCGATAGGGCGTTTCTTAATACGCAAAGACATATGAGCATCACAATCACGAGGGTATTCATATAACAGGCTGAATAAGAGCATTCTAAGCGGAGTATTGATAAATATGGAGAGAAAAGATGAGATTAGGATCAGCAAGGGGTTGGCCTTAGGAGTATGACACTGGTTATAACTGTGGTATCGAAACTGACAAATAGAGCTTCCACACAAGAATACTTTGAGTGTTTTTAAATTGTCAACAGATTGGCATTACGGTGAATGCCGCACTAACCACGAGGACTCACATAAGGAGCCTATTGGTGACCTCATTGATTGAGCTGGTACGCGAGGCCAAGGCTCCACGAGGGTAAGGTAGTAACTATTTACAGATCCATTAAATATAGCTTATGTTGATCTAGGAAGAAGGGATGAACATTATGGTAAAGTGTTGTGTGTATTTTGTGCATTTTTACTTTTGGCAGTCTCCGAATGTGACTTTAAGAAGTGTCCCTATCGTGTGCCAAGCGACTGTTGTTGCCCTGACGAAATCGCCAGAAAGAATCCAGGCGATGAAACATGTTGGCATATAAGAACGGTATGCATATTCAGCAACCTTTTTAAGCATTGAAGTAGGTGCACTCCTAAGGCGGAATAAAGTTTGAACCTATAGAGGGTGTACCTGTTTCACTTTTTATTCTTCACTATTAAGTCGCATCACTTGTTTACGAATTTTTCGTTGGCTTTATTTTGTGGACACCTCGTTTTTTATTTTGGAGCGTGATGGCTACCGATGATGAGAAGAGTGGGCAAAGCTGACGAGTACCAGCCAGCAGGCTCAATTGGGGTTGCGCACGTGAGGTGCCATCACGTCTCTCTCACATTTTTTTCACATTTATGTGCCTATTCACGTTTCTCTCACGAGGTAATCGAATTGAGAAACTCCCGGTGTACTATACATGAGTTTAGACACCTTGACGATCATTTGGGAGACTGCTTTGAGTAAAATCTTTTACCGTTTTTTAAAAAAAGTGAAGGTGGCTAACTAGTTGGCAACTACCCCAAAAATTTTCAAATTAAGGGGAGTACAAAACACCTATAAGGTTTGAACCAATTTGTATGGCATGTAAACCTTCAGAAACCTAGGTCTTTGTAGCAATAGACTGTCTGAGTGGAGGGCGACCTGGGTTCCTTTTTCCCTCTATAGCTCCTTATTGTATACACACTCGACATCAGCCAAAGACAAGTATCTGATGCCACAAGGGTGGGCCATGTAGCACACCACCTGCTGGGAACAGGGAGGTGCACAAACATAAAAACAGTACCAGCAACACCAAATGGCAATCACACTTCTGCACACATATGGTGAACATACAAGTACTGAAAAACACAAATCACAGCAAGAGCAACTGGGGGTAATATCAAAATATGTAGCCCCGCAGTAGAATAGTCTTGGGAAGGGGCCACAAAGCAACTGCGCTCTTATGCAAGCACCAGATAAGGCGTGCTTGAAAACTAGTGATGGCCACCGAACACCTGCTAAAGCCACAATCCTATTCCTCCCAAACTCATGAGACCACTCCACAACATACTTAACTCTGATCAGATCACCCAAAGCCAAAAGGTCGGAATAAACTCAAAAACACCCTAGTAGGATGAGGGGGCTCAAAAGCTTATATGAATGAAATCTGTCTCGTTAATACTGTTTTAGCAATCACTCTTACTACCCTGATCACTGAAAGACATATTTAACAGGGGTCACGTTCCGATACCTCACGAGATCGCAACCACTAGGTTGATGGGATCACAGCCCAGTGATAAAATACAGGTTCTTCAAAACTATTGAGAACAGAGTATGTGTACTTATTCTGAATTAACAGTAAACAAAATTCTTTTCAAAGACAGGTAGCAATAAGAACAACGGAGGGCACCAACCCCTACTTGTCACCAACCCCATGACCCAAAGGGAAAAGAACATTACTGAACTTGTGCAAATGCAAGGAGGAAAATCTACGTGCCTCAGTGAGGGGTCAGCTTAACACCCACAGCACAAGGAGGGGAAAAGTGTGTGGGTGTGCTGTTCCAATGGGCAGTCGAGCCCTTCCATGGCAATATCACCCTAGAACTAAAAAACTGCAAACTTTCATGAACTGATCAGAAGGAACACAGCAACCGGAGGAGCGCAGATGACTCCCTGCAGACTACAGAGGAACTGCCTGGTCAAAAGAAGTTCACTAAAAGGGAACTACAGCACCTGCATGGCACTCGCAGAGTTTCACTCCACGGAATTCCACGGAGTTGCTGATTACCTCTGCCAAATTCCGCAAAGCTCCGTGAGCGGGTGAAGTATTGCTCGGCTACCCCCAATGAAGTCCCTTTGGCTGCTGAGGATCATTGGGGGCCAAGAACCGCTATTGTTGGTACAAGTAAGTTCCCCAAAGCGGGATTGCTGAGACATCGGAGGCCCTGCCCCCTTTCTGAACCACTCTGCAAAGGGGCCTCCCTCCTGTGCATTACTGGTTGGGGAATGAAGTCCCCTTGGCTACTGAGGTTCATTGGGGGCCAAAAACCCCTATTTTTGCCACAAGTAGGTCCCCTTTAGCGGGATAGCTGAGACGTCGTTGGAGGCCCGCCTCTTTTCTCAACAACTCAACAAAGGTGTCTCCTGGGGCACTACTGGTTGGGAAATGAAGTCCCCTTGGCTACTGAGGTTCGTTGGGGGCCAAGAACGCCTATTGTTGCCACAAGTTTCCCCCCATAGCATAATTGCTGAGATGCCGTCAGAGGCCTGCCTTTTTTCTCAACCACTCTGCAAAGGGGCCTTCTGCAGCCCTACTGGTTGGAAGATGAAGTCCCCTTGGCTGCTAAGGGATGTTGGGGGCCAAGAACCGCTGTTGTTGCCACATGTAAGTCCTCCACATTGGGATTGCTGAGATGTCATCGGAGGCCCTGCCCCCTTTCTCAACCACTCTGTAAAGGGGCCTCCTGGCACACTACTGGTTGGTAGATGAAGTCCCCATGGCTGATGAAGGTTGTTGGGGGCCAAGAACCCCTATTGTTGCCACAAGTAAGTCCCCCACAGTGGGATTTCTGAGACGTCGCAGGAGGACCCGCCCCTTTCTCAACCACTCAGCAAAGCGGCCTCCCAGCACACTACTGGTTGGCGGAAGAAATCCCCTCAGCTGCTGAGGGTCGTTGAGGACCAAGAACCCCTTTTGTTGCCATAAGTAACTCCCCCACAGCGGGAATGGTGAGACATCATCAGTGGCCCGACCCCGGGGATGAAGTTTTGTTGGCTGCTGAGGGTTGTTGGGGGCCTAGAACCTCTATTGTTCCCACAGGTTAGTCCCCCACATTGATATTGTTGAGACTAGGGTCAGGGTCCTGGGAGACTCCACCAGCTGGTTGGTGGAGTTTTTGCCAAACTCTGCGTTCCAAGCGGAGTGCAGAGTGGCAAAACTCCGCAAACTCCACCTGTGGAGCAGAGTTTACCACCCACCCCTAGCAGGGATCTCTCACAAGTTACCTACAATCACACTAAACAGAACACCAGCATCCCACATGCACTGCACAGCACCCTTTTACATAACACATGGTCCCAGCACAGGACCACAGTCATCTCCCAGGAATCAGTCAGGTGATGTTATGTCTTTTCAGTGAACCCACATGCGGTAGGCGCAGATGGGTTTTACATGTCCAAGAAGTAGCCCCTGAGAAAGTAAAATGCCTTATGCACCTCTACCTATGTAGAATAAGGGCCAAGAACCAAACCCAACAAGATAGAACCACACAGGGTAGTTGTAAACATAACCTGATATAACACCAACCCAACAGCTCTATACATCCTAACTGAACCCACTGGTATCCAAATCGAAGTGGACAGAATGCGTAGGTAGGGCCACATAGGGGAAGATATCACATGCCCCGAGCATTCCTGGAGAAAAGATTTTTGGAGGTGGCAAAACCCCCAACTCAGTGCACAAACACATCTGCCCCAGTGTCCATATGTGGACCGAGAGTGCCTCTTAGTGTAACTGGGTTGGTCTTCTTAATAAATTAATGGTCTCCCGACAAGGAATTCCTATGTAGGGTTATCTAGCCCGGGGATAAAAAGGGAATGGGTCACATGGGGGAGGGTTGAATGTAAGTATGAATACCCCATGTATGGGCCACCTGGGTGGGTGGATACACTTGGTTAGAAGGGGAATGACAACCCCTGATTGTACGGAAACTTGCACTGTATTCTTTATGTTTTAGAGGGAAAGAAACGCTTTTGATGGCCACAAATGCTAACTGCAGAGTGATATTATATATTCTGGATATGCATTGGGGTACCTCCACGCCGATGGATTACTACTGGCAATGTTGCGAGCATACCTCATCTCAGCTTCTTCCTGGATGGAGGGGACTGTCTTCCCTGTGCACCAAGCACACCCTGATCCAGATCATTACTGGAGAAGAGCAATCAGACTTGTACCATCACCCGTTAAGGAAAAAGACAACCTTGCTGCACCACGCTCTTGAAAGGAGACCAGTGTCCTATTTTGACTGGGTACAATACAAAGACATTCCAGAAGGATTTAGACTGTTCACAGAAGCACAGCTGGGGACAGGGGAGTTAATTCCCTTCTGCACCCTGCCAACAAAAGCTAATTCCCCCTGGTTAAACATAACCTGGTGGGAGTTGCTCAGAATGATGAACAGCACTGAGCTTGGCATTAATTCTATCAAAGAAGAAATGCGAGTAATCTGCATTATTGTAATGCAGCCCCAATATGTATTGGACTTAATGACCGCAATGGAGGGAGGAGCAGCCTACTGCATGTTTATCCCAGGGAATGACATGGACAATGGAACACTGATGCTTGCTATACAAGCACTGCACAACCTACAAAGAATCATGCATGAAGAGGGAGGTGCCCCTGAGCAGGAGTTGTTTTCGAATTGGTTCTCCTAGCTCCCACAGTGGATATCCAGTTTATGTAAGTCACTGTTGCCAGTTATCATTATGTTGCTATCGGTGTGTGGGGTTATGCAATTGGGGATCACCTGCTGTAAAAACGCAGTACTCAATTTGTGAACAATTCATGTAACTAGGAAGGTAGTTGTTGTCAGAAGTAAGCATAAGGAACAACAGGCCCCAAATAGAGTAATGGACAAAATGCCTGAGTTAGGTAGTGTAGTTGAATAATCAACTAGCGGGGTGAATTAAATGAAATCTCGTCCTTATTAACAGATTACCCAGTAGTAAACTCCACGTCAACCTCGACTTGCAAATATGTGGTCAAGTAGGCCCTGAGGCCCGGGGTTGCTGATTGGTAGGTCACAGGTGGGAGTGTGTGTAGCTGGCAGGCATACTTTTGGGCAGGAAACTCTTGATCAATCCCACAGATGTGCGCAGCGACATTACAGTGGTCAAGGGAGATTTCCCCAATAAACCACACATGGCCAGAGGGGGAACACGCACTCCTAAAACTCCATAAAATGTCAGATTCCACATGAGCTAGGAACACATAGCCAATCAGGACCTATCGCACGTAGTGATCATGCGCTCCCCATGTTGGGCATCTGGATATGTTATTAACTGGCCAAATTGTGTCCACCCGAGGTCAAGACCATTAGACAAATAATTTATGACTCCAAAGGCAGCAACCAACATTCCTCACCATATATGGTACGCCAGAAACTTTTATGACCCATCATGTTTTATATAAAAGAAGAACACATACTAGTTGTAAATTGAGACAGAGCTCAGACCTCATGCCTGTAACTGTTCTCCCGGCCGTAATGTTAAATTAAACAAACTGTTCTTGTTTTGCCAATTGCCTCTTGTCTTCTGTTTTTTAAAGGATTTTGGTGCACATGCATCAAGCTAATTACCAGTTGCAAAGAGGACGGTTCTGCGAATCGGTCCCTTTGCGACCGGTATTTAGCCATTTGGGATGCATCAAGCCCAAACACAGTTACAAAATAGGTAATCGCAAAATTTGCGATTACCTATTTTGTGAATGCATTAAGGGAATCACAATTTGTGATTCCTTAAATGCAATGCAAGAAGCAATTGGAGATTGCAACTTAGCATTAAGGCATCGCACATTACCACTAACTTCAAGTTGGTGGTATTCTGCAATTCCTTAGAAAAATGCTAGAAATTGCATTTTTCTAAGTGCCATGTAGGGCATGTGTGTGCGCCACATGTGCACACATGCCAGTTTTGGGGGTGAATCAGGGTGGCCTTTTGGCCCCCTATCACCCTTGAAATTGCATGCGCAATCTGCAATTACATTTTTGGTAATCACAAATTGCAAGTGGTTTCTCATTCATTCCTATGGGCCTCTAGGCCCATTGGAATGAATGGGAAGGCATTCCCTCTTAGCGCAATTTGCGATTCGCTAATAGGGAATGTGTGGGAATTGCAATTTATTTAGCGATTCCTACATGCCTAGGGAATTGTGAGTCCTTAATAGCGATTCCTTAAAAATGCCTATTAAGGAATCACAATTCCTTACATTGCTGCATGTGTCCCTTTGAACTCAAGCTACATAGGGACCCTGCTCCCTTCTGCTGTTGAAAATGTGTACACATGTCGAGCAGATAGCTTACATGATCTTTAATGTGACTCTGGTCATTCAGCACCTTTGTGAATTGGTAACCTCCAGCACGCTTGATCTTCCTCAGCTGGTGTTTGACATCTTACCAGAGTGAAACTCGTCTTAGCCCCCATACAAATCATTACACTTTACTACAGAAACAAGCGTTGGCAGAGCTATAAGCTGTGTCTTGCATTTTAGTCCTGTCTACGCCATTGCAAAAAAGCCTCCTTCATTAAAAAATAAAGCAAAATAAATGTGCTGTGTATACAGCACTTAAAAGAGATTAAAAAAATTAATGTGTGATCATTCAGTTTACTTTTCAGATGTAAAATACTCCCTCATGCACTGGAATGCGAGCACCTCATAGGAGGTGTAATAATGTGCAAAACATTCATTAGAATAAGGTAGGTTTTTGTAAAGATGACGCGATGACACCAGGTTACTTTCAGTAAGAATACCTTTTACTGGAAAGCACAGAGAGCCGTCCCAACCGGCACAGCCACAGCACGAAGTCCCAACTGCTCTTCACAGAACCCCAGAGCAGAACCCCACTGTAACATTCCACATGACATCATGTCATTCCCAGTAATCCATCACCACACCTCCCCCCTTTGTAATGAAAACAAATTTGTAACAATGAAATAATACAATAAAATGTATAAGGAATAAAAGATATAAAAATAAACACAGCACCATATAATTCTATACATAATCTCGTAACCTGCTTGACTTTGTAGGAACTCTGGTGCTCCTTCTAATACAATTATCATTTCTCAGATCATTTTCTCCATTCTTGTTAAAGTAACACGGATCCTTAGCCACTCGAGATGTATTCCACCAATTCCCGTTGGCCAACTTAACAGCATTCTTCCTGATGTCCACAACCTGCTGAGAATCTAGGAACTTAGAAACACCTTTCCTAACTGACACCGGGTTTTTTACTCTAACCCAATCTCCAATGCAAATACTGTGGACATCTCTCTCCAAAACAGGTTCGATTCGTTTACAGACTTCTGATGATTTTTTCTTAGCAGAATCCCACATGTACCCCATGTCACTAACACGATGAAAAGATTCCACCATCCAAAAAGGATAAACCTGCGAAGGAGCTTTCCTCCCTCTCATGAGTTCAAATGGACTAAAATTGGTTGCTACATGGGGCGACGTACGATACGACCAGACAAGATCGTTCACTGCTTTGAAAATGCAAGTCTTTGATCTAAAAGCGGCTTGAACACACTCTACAATAACTCTATTGAATCTTTCAGTTTTTCCATTGCTTTGTGGGTGATAAAGAGGAGTCCTAGTATGCTTAATGCCACAAGAGCGTAAAAAACCAACCATTTCTTTTGAGACAAATTGCACACCATTGTCTGTAAGAATTTCCTCCGGAAAACCTTCCCTAAGGAAAATCTTATTGAGACAAGTGATAACACTTTCAGAATTGGGAACATTGATGGGTTCAACCTCAACCCACCTTGATAAATGATCAATAACCACCAAAAAATATTTAGAATTGGCAGGTAGAACATGAAAAGGACCAAGAAAATCCATGCCTATTTTCTGCCACGCCCTCCCGGGAGGAGATACAGGAGAGTCAACAGTGCCCTCCAATACCAAAACTTTGTCACTAGCATTGCACCTTACACACCGTTTAACCAACTCATCAATTTGAGAGTCCATCCTTGGCCACCAAAAATCGGACCTCACCTTCCTTTTAGTAATGGTTGCTCCTAGATGACCCGAATGAGCAGCCAAAATGAATTTTTCTCGGTAACACGAGGGAGGTACAAGTTTGTCACTTCTCACAACTTTTCCACCTTCTAGGGACAGTTCACTGTTGACCTTCCAGAACATTTGAAGTTCTGGAGCAAGAAGTTTCTCCTTTGGCCAACCTCTCTTGATCAATGAAACTACTTCACTGAGTACAGCATCTTTATTGACTTCAATAACCCAGTCCTCCTCTGCAAATGAGGGAATGTCTCGATTGACACATGCTACAAAACATTCCTCTACATCAGTTTCCCAATATTCCTCCTCTGTATCATGAATGGGAAGCCTAGACAAGCAATCCGCTCTGCTATTTCTCCCTCCAGGAATATACTCTACCATAAATGTAAATTCTAGCAATTTGGTCGATAACCTGGCCAATCTAGCAGTGGTGCGTTTAGTATTTTTTCCTGACAAGATGTCAACTAGTGGTCGATGGTCAGTCCTAAGAACAAAAGACCTGCCCCACAAATACGACTTACATTTCTTAATACTCCATGCACAGGCTAACAGTTCTTTTTCGATGACAGAATACTTTCTTTCAACAGGACGAAGAGTCCTGGATGCAAACCCTACTGTGTACTCTTTCCCCTCTGCAAATTGCGACAGTACAGCACCCAGACCATATTCGCAAGCATCAACTGTAATGATAGTTTGCCTACCTTCTACAAAAGCTTGTAAAGCAGGCGCACTAATAATATGACTCTTAATGACTTGAAACCCTTTTTCACATTCTTCTGACCATACAAATTCTGCCCCTTTTTTAAGTAAATGTCTAAAACACTCTGTAGTTTTAGCAAAGTCTCTCATAAATTTTGCATAAAACTCACAGAGTCCAAGAAAAGACATAAGTTGTTCCTTGTTTTGAGGAGCTGGAGCCTCTATAATGCTTTTGATTAAACCAGGTCTAGGTTTTATACCTCCTTCTGATATTACATGACCCAGGTATTCAATTTCCTTCACTTTAAAGGAACACTTACTTTTCTGTAAGGTCACTCCTCTACTTTCCAATACACTAAAAACTTGATTGAGAACAACATCATGTTCAGCTTCACTCTTAGTGAAGACAAGAATATCATCTTGGAATACCACAACATTGGGATTGTGGTTAAACATCTCAGTCATTAGTCGCTGAAAGACCGCAGCCGCAGAGGCTAACCCAAAAGGAAGTCGGCAGAACTGGAAAACACCATCAGGAGTAACAAAGGCAGTAAGGTGTCGAGACTGAGGATGAAGTTCGACCTGATGATACGCAGCCTTGAGGTCCAACTTGGTAAACCATGAAGATGACCCCACTTTCGCAATCAGATCTTCAATGCGTGGAAGAGGAAACCCGTCTACCCAGATGGCCTCATTAAGACTTCTCAAGTCGACACACATCCTCAAGTCTCCAGACCTTTTCTTGGCTAAAACAATGGGAGAAAGCCAAAGAGTTGACTCAACCTTCTCAATTATACCTTGTTCACACAAATTATGTAGGTGTTTAGAAAGATCCTCTCTAATACTCAATGGAACATGTTGCGTAATCTATGTTTAACTGGAGTGGCATTCTCTTTCAATTTTATAAAGTGTTGAAAATTAGTAATTTTCCCAAGACTATTTCTAAAAACATTATGAAACTTGTGTTCCCAATCATTAAGAGACTGCGTGCTTGAAAGCGAGTATGTATGTTCATCGGACTGATTCTGATCCAACTGCTTGTCAATGAAAACAGGGTTCTCCAAACCAGGCTTGATGGTTAATCTGAATTCCGTCTGGTGGACAAGACCAAGGACATTGATCCCCTTTTTTGCAACATATACCTTTCCCTTGATAGTTTCACCTAAAACCTTGATAGTGGCCCAGAAGTATCCCAATAACTCAATTCTACTACCCTCAAAAGCTACTGTAAGAACATCCGGTGGCAATAAACTTTTCTGACACCAGAACTTTTGATACTTATCTTGTGCTACAATAGTGATGCGAGCCCCTGTATCAACTAGAAGCTGAATTTGATACGTTTCGATCGTAACCAAAACTTCTGGATCACGAATGTCTAGTTGCCTTCCTTCATCACAATTCTTTACCACTACAATATATTCTTGATTGACAACTTCTTCATCATAAACATTTTCTTCCTCATTAATTACACATCTTACATTTCTTCTTCTGCTACTCATACATACTTTAGCAAAATGACCCATTTTTCCACACTGCCCGCACTGTTGATTGATGGCTGGACAATTTTTAAAAGAAGAAACATGTAAAGAAGAACCACATCTATAACAATATATTGTTGAACTATACTGCCTATCTTGTATAAATGGTCTTCCACCTCTAAGAATGCCCGGTCTCCTAATATTGCCTCGAAAAGCATTTCCCCCTAAAAGCATTGTCGAGCATGGGAATTGGAGGTTTTACAGAGCTTGCACCCGGATGCTTGGTGGAAACAGCACCTGAAATGGAAGAGTTAGATGGAGCAGTTTCAAGCTGCTTGGCATCATCTATCGAACTTTCAATACTTTTAGCAATATCTACAGCTTTGTCTAGAGTGGGATCCTTGCATGTTAGTAGTCTTTCTTGTATCTTTTTACAATAGCAACGTGCGACCAGTTGGTCTCTCACTAGTTGAGAAGTAAAGTTCTCAAATTCTCATTTAGAGGCTAAAACTTTTAGAGCTGTAATGAAAGTATCTATGCTCTCATCGGCTTTCTGAGTTCTCGTAAAAAACTTAAATGTATGCACTACAATATTCTTTGTTTTCGTAAAATATTTGTCCAATTGTGCTACCGCTGTCTGAAACTCATCCGGATCTTCACCTTCAGGTGGATCGTAGGGAGGTAAATGATCAAACACATTTTGCCCCTCAACTCCTAGATGGTAATACATTAGATTCTTTTTCCTTTCAGGCCTGTATCTTTGACCATCAATTGCTCCTAGATACGCCTTAAACGATCTAAACCATAGCTTCCATTCCAAAGGGGGATCCCCAGGTTCTTGTAGAAAAGGCGCTGGAGCAATAACAATCTGCATGTCTTCAAAAAAAAACAAAAAACTGTGGAATGAAATCGATTGATTAATAAGAAGAAATATAAATATATATATGATAAAGGAGAAGAAGAAAAAGAGAGAGAAAAAAAATAGTACCTGAAAATTCAGTGCTTCTGCAAGAAAACAGAAAGTGAGAAAGTCAAACTTTCTTGAACTAAGAAGAAACACAAAGCTGACACCTCTCACAAGTAACAGTGAACCAGATAATGGCAAAATAATGATGAAAAAAAAAAAAAATCCACTTTAAACCACTAGATGGTACCGTTGCGCCATTTAAGTGATGAACTTTCGTGAAGACAAAAAATAAATATGTAAAACCATTAAAAAATGCCTAATTCCATATACTGTATTGTTCCTGCGATCAACTGTGCACGCAAAGCATGAAAAATGACTGCACAGACAATTGTTTCCAGTCGATAAATTCTGGTGCTGGATATCACGTCGTGTTAGTGGTAATAAATAATGGAGGAATAACCAATCCAAAATGGCTGCAGTAAACGTAACGCTGCGCGTTGACGACAGATTCAGAGCTTCTCAGCCAACAGTAGAGCTCGCTTTGTCCTCCTTCGCTAATCCCCCCTGAGGATTCTACAACGTCATCAGACCGGAGAAAACCACAGACGGGTGAACACCTCTTGCTTTCTATGATGACGCCCGAAGTAGCGAGGCAGCGCAAGGGAAGACCCTTTAAACAACGGCGCGAGGCAGCGAAAGGGAATACCTTTAAAACAACGAGGTATGATCCTTCTTCGTCTTCTTCTTTTTTTTTTAAATAGTTCCTTTCAAAGTTACTGCGCCGTTACTTCCACTCGCGTAACAAAACCTCCGTAATTACAATTGGATGGACAAAGTAAATATCGGATATGGGCATGGCTCTCTGCACGAACTAACGGCGTGAGCTTACAATTTTTAAACAAAAATTACTCACAGTAGCATGCTTCTACAACGAAATGTAGACAGGTGGCAGCAGCATCAAACGTGGCATAGCATCATCATCTGTCGCCACTGTAAAGATGACGCGATGACACCAGGTTACTTTCAGTAAGAATAGCTTTTACTGGAAAGCACAGAGAGCCGTCCCAACCGGCACAGCCACAGCACGAAGTCCCAACTGCTCTTCACAGAACCCCAGAGCAGAACCCCACTGTAACATTCCACATGACATCATGTCATTCCCAGTATCACATCACCACAGTTTTGCTGACTTAATTCTGTGAAGAATGTACATCTCATCCACTCAGATGCTAACTCATAGCCAGTGGGTGGGTGAGTCTATATCCAGAATCAAATGGGGGGAGGGAGAAACAGCAGCCCTTTTTTAAATAAATTCCGCTAGGTATTAGTGAAGCTGTACCTATAATATAGAACAATGAAATTAATTTACTGCAATTACAAATGAATTATATAAATAAATATGTGTGGCGTCTTTCTCATCTCAATCTTTATATACTCCCTCTCCCCTGCCTGTCTTTCCTGAATTTTTGAAGCAGTAGGAGTGAAGCAATTACTCTATCTTCTTTGATTAGCCTCTAACATTGGAACTAAAGCAGTAGCAACTGATAAGTTCTGATAATAAACCAAAATGTCGTATGTCACAACAGATTGGTAAGGGTATTCATGACACTTACTGACATTTCAGTTATTGATCTTTGAGAGATCCATCAATAAACATCAGATTGCTGCAAATTCAGAAAGGTTTTGGGCAAAGTTACCACATCAAATTTTGCAGTCAGTAAGATAGGTATTCTGGAATTCCAAAGAAAAATTATCTGTGACCTAGGTGCTTGAACAAGAAAGTTCCAACATTTTTATAAACCAAACTGCAAGTACCCACTTTACTCCACCCATGGCTTTGAGTTTTGAAATGAAATCACCAGTACACAAACCTGCCATCAGTTTCAGTGATGAATAGAGTCGAAAGAACAAGTCTCTGATTGAAGAGCTGAGGACTGAATTCTGCAAGACAGTCTTATATCCTGACTTCAATATTATGCATGCCCTGCCTGTAGAATCTTACAGTGATGACATGGTTTGGAATGTTGTGAGTCAAATGAGTCACAGTTGAATGGGCTGAGCTGCCTGCTGATGCTCCTGGTGGGGTCTTGATCTGGTGTATACATGTAAATTCTACAGCTAGCTTCCTAGCCTAACTTGGTTATTTTTTTGTTCCTTGGAATCTCTAAACAATTACTCCTATCTCTTATACGGGTGTTAATCACTGATGTTAAAGATTAAGATAACCTTTCTTTAAATAAAACATAATCTTCACCATAAGTATCCTGACCATACCACTGTCATCTCCTCTTACCTCATTTCAGAGCTCTTTTCCCGTGACTTGTGAGGGTGGGAGAGAAATACTCTTCTGAGTGGAGGCAAAGCATACTCTATGTATATTTTGAAAAATTGGCAACAATGTATCTTGTTGACATTTGGGCTGTGCAGCCAAACCTAAATGCTGAGATTGCACCAGGTTTGGCATGGAACTAGCCATGTTGAAGGACCTCCTCTCTGGAGGGCTTGTCAAATTAATCAAATAGGATTAAGCACACTGGGAGACCTTAAACAGCCTCATTAAGCATGGTTCAAGGAGGTTCTGACTGACTGACTGAGATATTTATTAAGCGCACTTATGCCGAGGCGTCTGGGCGCTGTGATAGAAGGAGGTATTCGGAGATCGTGTCTAGGAATTGGTGAAGAGCCAGGTTTTTAAGGCTTTTCTGAACAGAGTCTTATTTGTTCCTAATCGTAGTTCTGTTGGTAGGATATTCCATAATCTTGCTGCTTGGAATGAAAAGGCCTTACCACCCCACCGGGCCCTCTTGATTTTCGATAGACACACTAGGCCCAAACTAGCAGATCTTAGTGTCCGAGTTGGTACATAGCGAGGGAAAAGAGATTTTATATCGTCTGCACCTCCTCCATGTACAGCTTTATGTACAGGGCATAAAGCCTTAAACTGTATCCTCCACCGCACAGGGAGCCAATGAAGAAACCTCATGTTTGATGATGTAGGATGGTGTTTCAGTAGATCTAACAGTACTCTTACTGCCGCGTTCTGCAAAGACTGGAGTTTAGAAAGCTGTCTTTCACCAATTCCAGCATACAACGCATTGCAGTAATCTATACGGGATAGAACTAAAGCCCCTACTACTGTTTTTCTTAAGGAAAAAGGAATAAAAGGGAGTATCTTCCGAAGAACCTTAATCATCAAGAAGCAGGCCGAAGTGACCTGGTTGACTTGAAAAATTAGTGATAAATCTTTGTCAACCAGGAAGCCCAAGTTCTTCACTTTATGTGCTGGAACTGGGCAAACACCTGCTTCTGGTGGCCACCAGAGATGGTTCCAGATAGAGGGTTTATGGCCAAATTCGATCACCTCTGTCTTCTCTGTGTTGAGTTTGAGAAAATTCGTACTCATCCAGCTCATCACACTAGAGAGGCAGTTTCTGAATCTCTCCGCAGTGACTTCCACACTTTGAGTCAGAGACACCACCAGCTGGGTATCGTCAGCATACGATACTTATTTTAACCCATGATCTTTCATTAGGTTTGCCAGTGGTGTTACATACAGATTGAACAGTGTAGGGGATAGAGCCGATCCCTGAGGGACGCCACAAGGGAGAGAGAACTCCTCAGACTGAAGTCCTTCCCAGTGATTTTGTTGTGATCTGGAATCCAGAAAGGAGTGAAGTAGCGCTAAAGCAGAGTCTTTGATTCCTAATGATTTCAGTCTTTCTAGTAATACCCTGTGGTTTACGGTGTCAAATGCTGCTGTTAAATCAAGAAGGACAAGGATGGCTCTGCCACCATTGTCCATGACTCTACGGATTTCCTCCGTTGCCATTATTAAGGCAGATTCTGTTGAATGTCGTGGTCTAAAGCCATGTTGTGTAGTGTCCAAGGAACTGTTCGTGTCTATAAATTCCATCAGCTCATAGTTGATGGCTTTTTCCAATATTTTAGATGGCAACGGGAGGCAGGATATAGGGCGATAATGTTTAATATCCTGTGGGTCCAGTGAAGGTTTTTTAAGAATGGGCCTTATGCAGGCCTTTTTCCATCTCAAAGGAAAGACTCCAGATCTAATAACCTCATTTAACAGGGGAGCCAAAAAAGCAATTATTTCTGTAGGGGCCAAATGGAATACACGGGGAGGGCAAGGGTCAAAAGGGGAACCTGATTTAATTTGAGTTAATAAATCACTGACCTGTTTTTCACTTAAAAGAGAAAATTGGGTCAAACAATTGGGAGTTGCTGGAACCTCAATAGTTTTGCCTATATCATTTCCAGGATCAGCCTGCAAATTCTGAAGCTCATTATAAACTTGTTGAAAGAAGAGGGCAAGTTTATCAATTAAATTTTGATCAGGACGAAAAGTTGTATCATTGGGGCTCTTAGTTAGGGAGGTCACTATTTTAAAAAGTTCCTTAGAGGAATTTTTAGCCTCTTGAATTTTATTTGTAAAATATGTCGTTTTGGCCAGTTTGATTAAAGATTTATATTCTTCCAGAGTATGATAATATTCCTTCTTGTGTGCAGGACTGTAATCAGATCTCCAAAGGCGTTCCTGTCGCCTACATTTAATTTTAGCAAGCTTTAACTCTACCGTATACCAAGGTGAGGTCAGTAATCGTCTCCTAGGTTGGGTGGTTTTCTCCGGGGCTAGTTTATCTATTGCCTTACTGATCCATAGATCAAAGTTAGTAGCCCCTCCATTACTGTCCTCCAAGTGGAGGAAGCTATTTGTCAAAGTTGTAGCTAGTTCCTCACTTTGTATGGCCTTCCAAGGACGGACTTTTGCTAACTGAGGGCGGTCTTTCCGACCAATTACGGGGAGGTGTAGGTTAACTTTAAAATGGATTACCGCGTGATCCGACCAAGGAACACTTTGTATATCTTTCACTTCCAACTTGTCATTATTAGTGAAAATTCCATCTAATGTGTGCCAGGCTAAGTGTGTGGGTTGTGATATAATTTGCCTCAACCCATAACCTGCCATATTGTCTATTAAAATAGATGAATCTGAATTATTAAGATCCTCTAGATAGAAATTAAAATCACCTAAAACAGTAAGAGTTGAAGTATCAAAACACGATTCTAAAAAAGTCTGTAGAGATTTAGTAAAAGGGGCTCTTGCTCCTGGTGGTCTATAGATCAGTAGACCAGAGAGAAGTTCTGAATTATTATATTTTACATTGTATGACATGGCTTCGGCCTCCAGTGTAGATTCTTGTTTAAAATTAATTTTGAGGTGGGAGCGATAAATAAGCGCAATTCCCCCTCCGACTGTTTCTATCCTATCTACTTGCACCAGTGAGTAGCCAGGAAGGATAGCAATATTCCAATCTGGAGCCGAGGAGACGGATGCCCAAGTTTCAGTGAGAAAAACCAGGTCAGGACTAGTGGCTGATATTAAGTGCTCTAGTTCATATTTATGTTTTGACATTGCCCTGGTATTAAATAAAATGCAGTTCAATTCATTGGCGCTATTCGCAGTATTTCCAAGACTTCGGTTAGTGGATAGTTTATTAACAAGGCTACTGGGGTGAACCAATGGCCGGGTGTAAGTATTATTCAAAATGTCATTAATAACTTTCACCGGCGTAAAAACTGACTTCAAGCCACACGTTAAGCAGCAGTTAGGGCCCGCGGTATCATAGTCGAGCAATAGGGCTGGTACCTGGCACTTACCAGTGTTTAGTGCCACAAGTTGGTCCCGAAGATAGCTAAGTCTCTCATCATGCACATAGCCATCGGCGCTGGCCGCGTTCTTGGCGCGGACGGGCGCAGACGGGCTTGCCTTTGGCGCGCCTCCGGCTCGCCGGCGGCGCGGTCGCGCCATAGCGTGTTTTATAGTGGCTAAAGGAAGGACTAGAGCGCTGACCCAATCAGAGCGATCCCGCTCTAAGATGGGCACCGCGCTTGAAAAGACCGGTGAAACAACTTTGCCGGTAAACAGATTCAATCGTTTTTAAAACAATGTGCAAATATATCAAAGGTGTGCAAATAGCGTTCGAATTATAAAAATTATTAACAATATTAGCAAAATGGTGGCCTGAGCAACAATTCCGTAAACAACAGTCTCTCTCCCCCCTCCTCATCCCTAGGGCCTTCAGTGTTCTTTGTTGCTGCTAGTGTTCAAATTATTTTTTCACTGTTGTGTTGGCAGATGTTGATACAGATTTCAGGCAAGGTTTCTGCCTCTTGAAAAAAATCACATTACTTGTTAGGTCAAGCCTGGGCAGTGCATGTGCTGCTCTTCGAGGCATGTTGTATTCAGGTAGGGAATTGAAGCTCCACCCACTCTCTGCCCATATTTTCCAATGGTTTGTGTAATTATCCACTGTAAACTGTGGCTGTACATTGGTCAATATGCTTAGTAGTCCCTCCTTAGTACCGCCTTGTCTCATTTTGTAACCTCCAACGGTGACAACCCCTGTTACATGTGTATTTACTCGGTAGGCTTTAATTACAGCCTCCGAGCACCATTTTCTCAAAAAGCTTTGTCCTGCGTGCAAAAGCACGCAGGATACGCTCGCTCCTAATGCATTAAAACATGTTTTATAGCACAACGCATTTGCAATGCAATAGGTCTCTCGTTTGCCAGAGTTTAAACTATTGGCATTGTAAATGACAATGCTTTTTGTTTATCTTTTTAAAAACAACACATAAATAAAAGGCATTGTCATTAACAATGCCAGTAACTCAAACTCCCGTAAATGTGAGACCTATTGCACTGGTGTACCATAAAAATAAACTATAGGACCATACCTACCAATAGTCCCAATACCATTACCAAATAATCAGTCAGTTGGCAGTGAAGAAGGTTCAATCGTTTATTAAACATGAGGTTATATACTTTCCAGTTCAACACATACAATCACTGTAAAAGGAAAAATACCAGTTGGCCCTCGAGCTCCAAGGAAGGACCATATATGGCACACATCAGATCAGTACAAAGGCTTGACTATCTGTTACACAGGAGGTCAGGGGGGTGACTCCCTTTCGTCTTGGTGCCTGGGAGTGTAGGCACGGCGCCTCCAGGAATGCGCTTATCGCCCCCAAAGCCAGATGCGATCTTGGGTCTTAGAACAGTCGAGTAAAACAGCCCACCTTCAGCTGCTACCAGTAACTCAGATGAGCTGGAGCCTGACAGCTGCACGTGATCAACGCATGATCACGGCCCGTGCTCGAGCCTATGATCAGAAGACGGCGTCTGTATGGTTCTCGGCCTTTTAGCAATAGATATACAGAGAGGAAAAAACGAATTTCCTCCAAGCAAAACTATATATATAGTCACTGAAAAACCATAGGTTTCAGGGGCGTTATAGTTAGCTGGACTATTCACTCGTACAAAACCTTTGAAATTCCCTCGTTATAGTTAGTTCAGCATCCTATAACTCGCGCGCCCGCAATGCACTGCTGATGACGTCACATATTACATCACTCATGACATGGTCAGTGACATCACTGATGACATCACTGATGAAATCTCAAATGACATCACTGATGACATCATCCAGTGAATGTGTGTTTTTCTGAAAATTACATATGTTTTATATATGTATATCTCAAGGTCGATGGAAGAATAAATGGGTATATAAGTGTCTAAATGGATGATTTGTTTTTGAAAAATTGATTGTATAACTGACTGATTAAGTGTATCTTAGTGAATACATGGCTTAGTGAGTAATGTTTGAATATGTAAATATCTGTATCAATCTCTCACTTTGTGCATAAGTGGCTGCATGGGTTGGTGAGTAGCTACATGAGTGTCTATATAGGTTATTAGTTGGTTTTTTGAGTATCAGTATGAGTGTCTGAGTGTCTGTATGGTTCGGTGGGGGGTATTACATAGTGCATAGGCGCATGAATGAGTGACTCACTGTTTGTATGTGTTGAAGACAGAATGTGTGCAGGACTGTATGGGTGGATGAGTGTGTGCATGGGTGTGTTAGTGAGTGAATGACTGTCTCAATAGTGTCTTTATGAGTAACTACATATGTTTTAAACTAGTATATGTGACTATTGGTGTATATAAGTGAGTATATGTGAGAGTGAGAGATTGAAAGAGTTCCTGTATGAATAAGTATATGTTTGTTTCTATAAATGATTGTTTAAAAGACTAAGTATGTGTAAGTTTCTGTAGAAGTAAGTGTGGTGGTGTGTGTGTATAACTGTATATGCAAGTAAATGGATGTTTGATTCTTTATTAGCATGAGTGACTATGTGTGTGAGTAACTCTATGTATGAGTGGCGTAGTATAACAGGAGGTATAGGTGTATGAGTACATATGATGAGTGAGTACATGTATGAGTGACTGTATAGGACTGTTGGTGACTGAGTGGATGTGTATGGGAAGAGGTGTGGCGCCTCGGCCAGGGTGACTGACTCCGGAATCTGGGGATCACAGTTCGATCCCCAGCGCCGGCGGCAGATTAGCCCAGCACCATGTGACTCTGGGCAATAGTTTGCTTAATCTTCCCGACGGCCCCCAGCGCCTAGAGACCCTTACGGGTGATTGTTCGCACTTTACAAATGTGGATTATTATTATTATTATTATGTGGATCTTAGAATTACTGAATAGGTTGTTGTAACTGGTATTGGTATGTCCATTGTTTTGACATTTTTAGTTTCTATTTTTGAATGTGTGTATCAAAGGTTATATGAGGGGGAGAGGAGGTCTGCCAGCCTATCACAAGGATGATGACATCAGTGATGTCATCAGTGATGTCATTTGAGATGTCATCAGTGATGTCATGAGTGATGTCACTGACCATGTCATGAGTGATGTAATATGTGACGTCATCAGCAGTGCATTGCGGGCGCGCGAGTTATAGTTAGCTGAACTAACTATAACGGGGGGATTTCAATGGTTTTGGACGAGTGAAAAGTCCAGCTAACTATAACGCCCCTGAAACCTATGTTTTTTTCAGTCAATTTCTAAGGTTTTTTAAATGCCAATTCCTAACTATAACATGCCTGAAACCTATGGTTTTTTCAGTGAATTTCAAAGGTTTTATAAATGCTAATTTCTAGGGGTGGGCGGAATTTGCGTAATCGCGTTACGCAAATCTCCGCGAAACGGTAAAAAATCTCCGCGAACATGCAGAAATTCCGCAAACACGGGGAATTGCTTGTTCACGATGCTTTTTTCCTGTTCACAGTTGCTGTTTGCGTGCTCGGGGAGAAATATCTTGCGAACACACATTTTGAGAACGCGAACAAGAAACAATTTCGCGAAGTCGCGGAAAGCAGAATTTTGGGCAATTTCGCGTAATTACCGAAATTCCGCAAATTCCGCGAGCGGAACGGAATTTACCGCCCAGGCCTACTAATTTCTAACTATGCCTACAGAGATAGGACATGTGAAGAAAGAAGAAAAAACGCACAGAAAAAAAAGAAATGCAGAAAGAAGCAACAGAAGTCCTCAAAGATGAAGAAAAGTGCAGGAAGAAGGATAACGTGCAGAAAGAACAAACAGAAGAGCAGAAAGAAGCCTTGTTGCAAAATCATCCTGTACCCTCAACTTTTTCAGACTAACCAGTCCTAGAGCCATTGCTATGTTAAAAGACACTCAGAATACAGTGAAAACACCTACATACACTAGGGAACACTATGTGTTGGGGTCCCCCTGTGATTAGCATGACCTCCTCTGTAAGCCCCTAGTATATAATAGGGCAGGGGATTAAAACTACCTCTTAAAACGCGCCACAGGGCGTGTTTGCACACGTCACCTCAGGCCCCGTCCCCTCCCTTCCCCACTGTGTAAACACGCCCTGTGGCCGTTTTAAGTTGGGAGATTAAGTCCCCTTGAATACTGAGGGTCCCTAGGGTCCAACTAGACCACTAGGTACCTCCAGTATGTGCCACAGAGCTGCATTGCAGAGAGATGTAAAAAGTGGCATGGCCTGGACCACTTCTCTGCAACGCAGCTCAGTGGCGCTTACTGGAAGCACCTGGTGGGCTAGTTAGCCCCCAGGGCCCCTCAGGATTTAAGGGGAATTATTTCCCCAACTTAAAACGCGCCATAGGGCGTATTTGCACACGTCACCTCATGCCCCGTCCCCTCCATTCCCCACTGTGTAAACACGCCCTGTGGGCGTTTTTTAAGTTGGGAGATTAAGTCCCCCTGAATCCTGAGAGTCCCTAGGGGCAAAATAACCCACTAGGTACGTCCAGTAAGCGCCATTGCAGAGAGGTGTAAAAAGGGGCACGGCCTGCACCACCGCTCTGCAACGCAGAGCAGTGGCGCTTACTGGAAGCACCTGGTGGGCTAGTTGGCCCCCAGGGTCCCTCAGGGTTGAAAGGGAATTATTTCCACAACTTAAAACGAGCCACAGGGCGTGTTTGCACACGTCACCTCAGGCCCCGTCCCCTCCATTCCCCACTGTGTAAACACGCCCTGTGGCCATTTTTTAAGTTGGGAGATTAAGTCCCCTTGAATCCTAAGGGTCCCTAGGGTCAAACTAGCCCACTAGGTACCTCCAGTAAGCGCCACAGAGCTGCGTTGCATAGAGGTGTAAAAAGGGACGTGGCCTCAGAACACCTGTCTGCAACGCAGCTCCCTGGCGCATACTGGAGATCCGTGTTGGGCTAGTTGGCCCTCAGGGACCCTCAGTATTGAAGGGAAATTAATTCTCCAACTTACAACTAGCCAGGGGGTGCGTTTGCAGAGTGCTGCAAGGAGGGGGCGTGGCCTCCGGCATGATGCCAGTCTTTTATTTTATTTATTTTTTTAAGAAGGAGGGCTGTGTGGCCCCCCTTCTTTTTCTAATTTATTGGCCCTTGGGACCCCATCCCCCAGGGCCTGCACCCTAAGTTTTTGGGTTGAAAAAAATTAATTTGGCCCTCCCAAGACCTTAATCGGTCCTGGGGACCCCAACCCCCGGGTCATGGCCTTTTTTTTGTTTTTGTAATTCTTTAGGAGGGGGGCTGCGTTCCCCCCCCCCCCTCAGGCCACCTATGCCTCCGGGGACCCCATCCGCCGGGGCCGACTATTGTTTTTTAATATTTAAAAAATATATATATTTATAGAAACACCTAGGACATGCTGGACAAACCGTATGTACCTATCACCATGACGATTTGCGTGATATTTATTAAAAGGTGACTATGCATACAATGAATCCACGTGAAATGTATTTACACCGCTACTGAAGCTCTGACGTGTCTGACGCCCTACCGTGCCTAATCCTGGGGGCCCCGCCGGTGGGTACTCTCCAAGTAGACACCCTTGTTGTTTATTTATACAAACATGGGTAGCTATTGACGGGCACATTTAATACACACGCACACCAAGCCATTCAAAGGGGATTCGACAAAAATTCGACCAAACTATGCAAGAAACCCCCCTCACGGTTAATAAAACACACATCCACCGCCGGATGTGTAATACTTTTTATTTTACTCTCTGGAAAGGAGACGAACCTCACTTGAGAGTCACAGCGTGCTCCTGGATGAGCCCAATGCTGTGTTACACCCACCAGTGCCCGCCGAGTGCCACACACCTCTGTGTTGTATTCCACCAGCTAGTGCGTATGCTATGACACTCTGTAGCCCATGTGCACTGTAACACCACCCCGTGAATATGTCATGCCACACTTGCCTTCGCACGGGTTATATTGCCTCATCTAACGTGCCTTCCTAGATGCCTATGTTATAACGCACAGCGCTATGCCATACATATTACAATCTGGGATCCATATCTTTTTCACAGTGCATACACTCCCCAGCACATATTTTATATTACAACTTTAGAGACTAGTTAGGTTACACAACACTGCCCTGTGCATATTACACTCCAAGGCACATATCGCATAGCACGCGCTAG
Source organism: Triturus cristatus (assembly GCF_964204655.1). Classification (NCBI taxonomy): domain Eukaryota; kingdom Metazoa; phylum Chordata; class Amphibia; order Caudata; family Salamandridae; genus Triturus; species Triturus cristatus. The sequence goes on along the minus strand of NC_140593.1, from coordinate 253,464,869 downwards.
TGCCTGTGCTCTCCAGTGAATCTGTCATTGCGCACAATGTATTGCATATTATATTTCACGCCCCAGTTCATCTTATATCACACTTTTTGGTGCATAGTTTATACCATATACTATATCTAGTTTTCATTTTCAATCATGCTCTCAGGACTATGTTCTATATAACACTGCGTCCTCCTACCCTTTTCACGGGCATTACATTCTGCAATGGGGGGTGGAGGGTCAGGGGGTGTTTCTGCCAAGTGATCCCGGAGTCACAGTCACAAATGTCCTCTTCTTCCTGAATAAAAGTGAGATTATGCTGCATACTTGTTCATATTTTAAGTAGTTCGCACAGACACACATTTTAAAAACAATAAAGTTCCTAATACCCACCTTCTCTGAACAGTTAGCTTGCTGCCCCATCCACCTCTTCCCTATCCTCTGTTGTCTGAATCCATGGACTAGCCTCCTCCCTCCTGCCATGCATGGTCTGATGTGCTGCCACTGCCCTCCATTTAGCATGATGTACCAGTGCACTCCTCCTGCCCTCCATTGCCAAATTCTATGGCCCATCATTGGCCTCCTGCTTAGCCTCTGTGCTTAGCTTGCTGCCCCTATTCTCCTTCCCCCTGCCCTCCGATGTCTTTGTGCATGCCCCTGCTCCATCCTTTTCGCCCACCATGTTCCATGGACCTGCCAATCCTATCTACTCTGAGTGTTCTGTTGAGCTGCCACTCCCCTCCCACCTGCCTAGCATTGTCAGATGACTGTAACCTGTCCCTGCCACCTCCACCCTGCCTGTCCACATGCCATGCCCCCATCACCTTCCTCCTGTCCTCCATGGTCCATTTTACTGCCACACCCTTCTGCCCTCCCTGGTCTGTTGTGCTGCAACTGCTCCTCCTGCCTGCCCCGCACGGTCTGTTGTGAGGCCCCTTCCCCTGAACTCTCTTGTCTGTGCCAGGTCCTGACCCTCCCTTCTATCCTCCATGGTCCTTTGTGCAAGTCCCTGCACCCTCCTTCTTGCCCATCATAGCCATTGTGCTGCCACTAACCCTCCCACTTGCCATGCATGGTCTTAAGTGCTGTCATGGCCCCTCCCACCTTCCCTGTGTGGTCAGCTAGCTGCCCCTGACCCCCTCCAACCTTCCCTCCATGGTCTGTGTATATGCCATCATAGTCTCATTGTTGCTCTCCATGGTGTGTCTTATTTCTAGTGCCCATCCTGCCTGACCTCCATGGTCATCTTGCTGCTCCTGCCCTGTCCCCTTGCCCCCAGCCCTCTGTTTCCATGTGCAGACCGCTAGTCCCTCCCTCCTGGCTTGTCTGTTCCATTGTAATGCCCCTGAGCCGTCCCTCCTGCTGTTTATGGTCTCTTATGCTGCAGCTTTCTCTCCTGTCTGGCCATTATGGTCAGCTAGCTACCATTGCCTCTTTGCCCTCTGTTCTCTGTTGCCCATGTGCATGGTCCTGTCCCCTTCCTATTGCTTTCTATGGATTGTTGTGCTGCATTCCGGTCCCGCATGCCCTGTGTGGTGTATTGTGTTGCTGCAAACCCTGATGCCTGCCCTGTAGGGTCAGTTTGGTGCACCTCTCCATGTCCCTCCTGTCTTCTGTTATCCGAGTCCAAGTCCCTACCCCAATTCCTCCTGCCTACCATGATCCAATGTAACATACTTGTGAACATTTTGAACTTGGTAAGAGGGAGATTTTGAAAAACAACTGGGGTATTGATTTTCCCCTTTGAGTTACATTGAAAAAGAGGAGATTGTAGACAGGAGACAGATCAAATAAAGCCCATTTGAGCTTAAAAACATTGGACGTTTCCTGGCTGAAACGGGACTAATGGCATGTATGGTTGTACTACCACTGCCTCTTCCTTCTGCTCACAATGATCTATTATATTGTATTATTGGTTTGTTGCCCCTGCCCCCCTTTCCACTGCCCTCCATAGTCTGTTGTGCTGCCACTGCCCTTCCTGCCTGCCCAGTGTGGTCAAATTGTTGCCTCTGCACTCTCCTACCTGCCTTCAATTTTCTGAGTCCGTGCCCCTGGCCTCTGCCTCTCAGCAGTATCCCAATGAACAACTAGATTGCTAACATTCTATATGTATTACAAAAGTGTGGAACGCCTGACGTCATCTTGATGTAATCAAAACTGTAATACCTAGAGCATTTCCTTTAGTAATGACATATATGAGAGGGTCTTATTTGCATCAAAATTATGGTTAGTGCTCTAAAAAACTAAAATGAGGACATATATTCTGAGTTTTCAAATAGCGACAAAGAACTTTTAAATTATTTGTAATCTTTATGTTTTTTTTATCTAGTTGACCACTTGATTAAATGTTTCACCTAGGGGATAGGATGTGGTGTTACTTCCAGAGCTGCAGACTTTGCAACTGGGGAACCAGGTTGGAGTTTCTGCTTCAGCTCATCATTCTGTGATTCTGGACAAATCACTTAATCTCCCCATGTCTACAACCAAAATGAATTTGATCTTGTGTGATGTAACCAATGCTCATGTAAAGCACTCCAATACCTGACAAGTCTGCACTATATAAAACTGCAAATACACAAAAATTAAGGGTTTTGCACACTTCTGTCATTGGGCTACATGTGGGCTACATCTGGGTGATATTTGTGCTGCATTTGGGCTCTTTTGTCTCTGGTGGCCATCTTGGGAGATTTATTTGTTATGAAGTTTCCAAATTTCCTCATTTACTGCAGTCTCCTCAGTAGGAAAGGCTTTCAGTTTTTTACTTTGATTCCATCAAGAAGGTATTCAGATATGTCACACATTTGCCATAAATTCTGAATGTTAGCACTCTAGTTGCTCATTAGATCACGGTAGTAAAGCTACTGCTCACCACGGAAGTCTGCTGCTTGTATTAAAAGGGCATGTTTCAGTCTGCATATCAGAATTTTTTAATGAAATAGAAGAGGATTTGAGAAGTCACTCAAAATGTGCCCTAATTTTTCTTTCTGCAGCACTACTCATAATTTCTATGGCAAAATGAACCCCCTCATTGTGTTCCTTTTTAAATTAAATGTTTTAACTGTTACCAGTTTATTCCAATCAAGATGGCTTCAGGTGTGCCATACTTTTGTCATAAGTAAGACAGTAAGCGCTCTAGTTGTTCTTAAGAACACTCTGGGACATTCTGTCATTGGGCTATACTTGGGCTACATATGGGTGATATGTGGGCTACATTTGGGCTCTTTTGTCTCTGGTGGCCATCTTGGGAGATTTATTTGTTATGAAGTTTCCTAATTTCCTCATTTACTGCAGTCTCCTCAGTAGGAAATACTTTCAGTTTTTTATTTTGGTTCCATCAAGAAGGCATTCAGATGTGTCACACATTTGCCATAAATTCTGAATGTTTACACTCTAGTTGCTCATTAGATCACTGTAGTAAAGCTACTGCTCACCAAGGAAGTCTGCTGCTGGTATTCAAAGTGCATGTTTCAGTCTGCATGTCAGAATTTTTTTAGGAAATAGAAGAGGATTTGAGAAGTCAAAATGTGCCCTAATTTTTCTTTCTGCAGCACTAATCATAATTTCTAGGGCAACATGAACCCCCTCATTTTGTTCCTTTGTAAATTAAATGTTTTAAGTGTTACCACTTTATTCCAATCAAGATGGCTTCAGGTGTGCCATACTTTTGTCATAAGCAAGACTGTTAGCACTCTAGTTGTTCGTTAGAATACTCTGGGACATTCTGTCATTGGGCTATACATGGGCTACATCTGGGTGAGATTTGGGCTACGTTTGGGCTCTTTTGTCTCTGGTGGCTATTTTGGGAGACTTATTTGTTATGAAGTTCTCTAATTTCCTCATTTACTACCGTCTCCTCAGTAGTAAATACTTTCAGTTTTTTACTTTGATTCCATCAAGAAAGCATTCAAATGTGTCACACATTTGCCATAAATTCAGAATGTTATCACTCTAGTTGCTTATTAGATCACTGTAGTAAAGCTACTGCTCACCAGGGAAGTCTGCTGCTGGTATTGAAAGTGCATGTTTCAGTCTGCATGTCAGAATTTTTTAATGAAATAGAAGAGGATTTGAGAAGTCACTCAAAATGTGCCCTAATTTTTCTTTCTGCAGCATTAATCATATTTTTTATGGCAAAATGAACCCCCTCATTTTGTTCCTTTTTAAAATAAATGTTTTAAGAGTTACCACTTTATTCCAATCAAGATGGCTTCAGGTGTGCAATACGTTTGTCATAAGTAGGACTGTTAGCGCTCTAGTTGTTCTTTAGAACACTCTGGGAAGCTGCAGTAGAACACAAAGGAATCAACTGACAGTCTCTGCCCTTGTTGGATGTACATGTTTTACTGAGAATGTCAGACTTCATTCTCACATGACTGAGAAAGATAATGTGAATTTACAGAAAATATGCTCTCAGTTTAGCTTATAGATCACCTTCCAAACCTCTGTGGGAAAAGCATGAGAAAATAGTTTTCTCTCAAACATGATTCATGATATCACAGCAGAAGGCTTTTTCACATGGTAAAATCACCTTAGAACACACCACAATTCCTAAAATGAGTATGGTACCATCAACAAATGATTTATAATGTAGCTAAAACCTTCTATTAACTGCAATGCTTTTTAATGAGGTGCTATCATGTATTTTGGTCCCAAGATGGCTGCCAACACTTCTTGGATGAAGTACTGACAGCCAATCAGATCTCAAGATGAGATGTGTGGTTAGGCTCCGCCCATATATATCTATCTTTTTAACTCTAATTTTCTCAGGAACTACTGAACGGATTTACACCATTTGAGCAAAAGGCACGAGTCTGAACTAAGGACTACCTCTTTGCCAAATTTGGTGTAATTCCGTTCAGCAGTTCGGGCTGTAGCTGCGTCAACAGGTCCTATGGGAAAATGCATGGGGAAAATGCGTTTTGGGACCCCCCTTTTTTCTCGGCCCCCGCTTGACGAATCACCGTGAAATTTTTAGGATAGGAGCGTACCGGAGCTGGCCAAAAGCTTGGAAAATTTCGCGAAGATTCGTCACTCGGCGCCAACGTTATTCCAAATAGAATGCTGTGGATTTCCTATGGAAAATAGGTCCTAACTATAACTACCTACTGGCGACTGCCAGTAGGTAATATATATCAAACAGGGAATATACATATAGATGCATCATGCTAAATAGGGGTGGGCGAAATTTGCGAAATTCACTTTTGCAAACTATCGCGAAAATGTTAAAAATCTCCGCAAGACGCAGAAGTTTTTTCCCGCCTGTTCGCGGTATTTTCTGCGTAGTCGCGGCTCGCCAACTTACCCCTGCAGTTGCTCACGGGCGCGAGATCTCAATCATCTCATACTCTCGCAGTGCATGATTGCGAGAAGAAAGATGTGATCACGCGACGAATGACGTGATCGCTCGACAAATGACTTTAATGAGGGCGCGATCTGTCGCGAGACAGCGCAAATGGCTACCAACAATCCAACATCTCGTGGAGAACGCGACCGGATCGGAAAAACTTGCCGGCGAACGCGGGGATTCAGGTAAAGCGATCGCGCGCACGCGAGAATGTATTTTTTACAGCGCGAGCAAGAAAAAAAATTCGGGTAAGATGCAGATTGCGGAAATGTTTACATTTTCGCGCTCTCCGCAGAACGCGAAAATGTCAAATTATCTCAATTTCCGCGAGCGGAACGGAATTGTAGCCCAGGCCTAATGCTAACATGATATAGGTCCGATATCCCTTATATACGGAAAATCTACCTTTTTATCCCTTAGAACGGCCCTTTTAGCATGATGTAGCTAACCGTTTAATCTTCAAATATTCCCTCATCAATCTGCATTAAGTCTTTGAGCTCCTGCTGAACTAACTGGGCCTTTACCGCTGTTGGGGATGGACCAGACACAGAGGAAGTGAGTTTTGTCGCGCAATAAGAGCAACATGCAGGTCCACATTGTACACAAACACAACATGTGAATATGATACCGGCTATGCATGCCAGCACCATCAAAATTTTCCATCCCCAAGTAGAAAGCAAACCCCACAACCAACCATAGAGAGACCACGTACCAGTTTCGACATGTATCTCAGAAGCTAAACGATGTAGCTTCTGTATAGCCAAATTAATGGAAGGGGCGGAGTCAGGAATATAAACACAGCAAGAGCTGCCGATCACACGGCATGCTCCTCCTCGATCTGCCAAGATAACATCCAAAACCATGCGGTTCTGAAGCGAAACGAGTCTGGTCGCTTGTAGCTCGACTGTTATATTGGTCAGTATTCCTGCAGTAGTGTTAATTACACTTCAACTACTCTAGACAAACGTCGTACTTCTCGGCTAGTAAGCATAGGCCCCTAAAAGGGTAACACTCCCTTCATAATATCAGTAAAATGCTGCAGTGGAGTATCGGTCTGATCTATATCGGTGGTATCTATCTCCCTGTTATATCTCCTACTAAGCACACTACGTTTATTTAGTCGGTGATCCTTGTGATAATTAGAAGGGGCAATATAGACTGGAGGATACAGGAAGGACAGGTAGCAACGTCCAGTCCAACCTCGCGGAAGCCAAGTATAGCCATTTTCTCCACAGACAAAATATACATTAGGAGGGGTTAACAACGGAGGGCTGCTAAAGGTACACAACCGATAAGTGTAATTACATTGACTTTCTCCTACTGATATGTACCCTGCTCCTTGAACACAAAACGTAGAGGTACTATTTAATACAGGCACTGGAATAGCCCTATCTTCAGTAACATTACGGTCCTGAAAGTGTCGATAATATTGAGTGAAATTGAATTAAAAAAAGTCCAAAATTTCATTTTTCAACCAGGTGGAATTTTCATGCGTTATATACATATTCATTCGGGCATTCGGATCTAAGGTTCCCTCTCCATTATTCCCCTCGGGGTTAAATCCTTGATGAACCTCAATATATGCTAAATCTTTTCATAATCCTTCTCTGAAAACCTTTGAGAGTCCACAGTGTAATGCATGTACATCATAGAAAGCAATTTGAACCAAGCCTCGCAACTTCCCAAATGAGACAAAGGTAGGGATATAAATAAGTCGTGCTTGTGCATAACAGATGGTAAAAGACCACAGACCCAGCAATTTGTAGTATTTGTAGCACTGTGTGCTTGATGAAGCATTTCAATGAATGCATTTTTCACATAAGTCTGACGATGCCTTTCCTTATGAGGGGCTAAAGTATAAAACACATGTTCCGGAGGTGGGGTAGTCATTCCTAAAACGGTATGCATAGGGTGGCGAAATTCCAAATATATGAACACTCCCAGTAATATAATTAGCAATATGGCTATAGTATCTACAAATGCAATTTTAACACGATTGGTCCAACTAGAAAAAACAGGCATATATGCAGGAAAATAGCGTGGTACAAAAGGACGTTCCTCTTCAGGAACGAAACGAGCAAAGGGATACATGCTAACTAAAAGTCCAACAATAAACTAGGGCAATGCAGTCCAACCTGCCAGAGGGTGCTTCTTTCCTGTGTCCATTTAGAGCCTCACAGGCAGGCTCCTATCGTTCATCACAGATAATACCAAAACAAACTTCTCACATTGGAGTTATGTTCTCACACAACCCTTGAAGGAAACACAACCTGGGCCCCTTTGATTCAGACTTTCTTTCAGAACGGAGTAAACAAATGTTCAAGACTCTCAGCACGTTCAGTCCAGTGTCTCGCTCAATACACCAGAAGCGTATCTAACAGACATTCATAGCACAAGTCTGTACCCTATCACTGAAGTCTCTCCCTATCTCCTACCATATTCACCTGGTGTACCGTGTTTTTTTCTAGGCCGCAGGTTGTATCGAGTATGGGCAGGCACTTCTTGATCAGAGAACAAAACAGAAGATGACGAATTCGGTGAAACAGGGGCACTGCGAGCCTCTGAGTTAGCTATAGGAACAACAAAATCTGGGGCGATCAATTGTGCTGATGACAGAGCCCCTTCCGAGCCTGGTGCACCTTCTCCTTGCCCTTCTCCTGTTACCTGAGCGTCAGAAAAAGGGAAGAATCAAGGAACTCGCTCACCTACCTGAGTCAGAACCCCATCCAGGATTAGCTGATCATATGGAAGCGGGAGGGGTAGCTTTTTAAGATGTGACACATGAATCCAGTGTCGCTTGCCGTTTGCTTTTACCGCCGTCCGCGTGGCCAACAGGACTTGAAACGGTTCAGACCAACGAGGGTCCAAGCTGGATTTTCGCTGATAGTTACGGACCAGGACCCACTGTCCCGGTTCCAAGCAATGTCCAGGACCCTCCGGCAGGGGCTGCAAAACTTCTGAGACCGGTTGATGAAAGGAACGAAGATCTTTAGTCAAAGCATACAAATAGTCTGTCAGCATAGGATACTCTCTATCACGAAATGTTCTGGGTCTCGGGACGCCCCAAACATTAGCAGGGCGCCCAAAAATGATCTCATACGGAGACAAACCAGAACGAGAATGTGGGGTAACTTGTATTGACATTAATGCCAGCGGCAGAGCATCTGGCCATTTTAATCCAGTACTTTCTTGGACTTTAGCTAGTTTGAGCTTTAATATCCCATTATACTTCTCGACCAACCCAGCAGACTGGGGGTGTCGAGCCGCATGGAATTTCTGTTTAATCTGTAGTTCATTACATATATGTGTGATGAGTTCTGCATTAAAATGTCTTTCCGTCGCCAAAGCAGTATTTTCTTTGGTCGGGTAGGCTTCCACCCATTTACTGAAAGCACATACCACAACCGATATACTTCAAATTGTTAATGCGCTCCAGCTGGATATAATCCATTTGAAGCACCTCAAAAGGCAAAGATGGGGGTGCAAAGTTTCCACTTAAAACAGGCTCCCTGCCCCCTGGATTTTGTCGTAAGCAAGCCATGCAATATTGTACCAAATAAGCAGCGGTCCTAGAAATATTGGGATTGTACCATTCAGGATCTAATAATGCACAAATACCTTTTACCCCAATATGAGCTGAACCATGTGCCATTGTCACCACCGCATTCACTAATGCATTAGGCAATAGCCACCGCTGCTTTTCTGTCAGATCAATCCAACAACCATCTGCATCTAATCTCCCAATTCGTTCTTTCCAATGAGCCAATTCAATAGGGGTAGCTTCTTTCTGTATTTCTCGGACACTCTCCATGGTATTATCAAACATCTCTGTTTCAGCCACCCACCTAGCAGAGCTAGTCACAAACATTGGGGTCAATTTAGATTTCGCAGTTTCCTTAGCTATTTGATCGGCAAAGGAATTACCCTCCCCCACTGCATCAACCACTGCGTTGTGTGCACTACATTTGTCTACAGCCACTATTTCTGGTAACGTCAATGCCGTCAGTAATCGCAAAATCAAGGGGCCATGCTGTATTCGTTGACCATGAGAAGTAAGAAAACCTCTTTCTGCCCAAAGTCTACCAAAACTATGAGCCACACCAAGGCTGTACTGGCTGTCAGCATAAATATTTACTCTCAGTCCTTCACTTAACTCACAGGCCCGAAACAATGCCACTAATTCAGCCTCCTGTGCTGACTGCTAGGGTACTCGAGAAGCCTCAACTATAGTGTGAATAGTTATTGCATATGCAGCAGTTGTCGTGCCATCTGGTAACTTAAAACAAGAGCCATCGACATACAACTCCCCTTGAGGGTCAGATAGAGGAGTGTTAGTCAGGTCTACCCATCCCTTAATTTCTTCTTTAATCAGAAATATACAATCATGAACATCATTGTTCTTTTCATTCGAAGGGAGGGGTAGTAACGTAGCAGGGTTCAGAGTGGCACATCGTTTAATCGTGATGTGTGGAGCAAACAAAGTCAAGTCATATCCAGTAAGACACGCACTTGTGAGGTGCTGGGTCTTTGTTTTGTTCAATAATGTATCCACAGCATGCGGTACCATCACTGTGAGGTCAGTGTTCAGAACGAGCCCTTCCGACTGTCGAATAGCCACCGCAACTGCAGCAGTGGCCCTTAAACAGCTAGGGAGTGCTCTGGCGACGTTATCCAACACCGCCGAGAAATAGGCACAAGGTCTCTGCTTACCACCAAAGCCTTGTGTTAACACAGAAAGTGAGCAACCGTCCACCTCGTGTATGTAAAGCACAAAAGGTTTTCGGTAGTCAGGACTACCAAGAACAGGTGCAGAACAAAGCGCTGATTTCAAAGAATCAAAAGCATCTTGACAAGCATCAGTCCAGGGTAAAGGTTCATGCACATCTTTAGTGGTTAAATACAGAAGAGGTTTAGTAAGAAGGGAAAAATTAGGGATCCATTGGCGACAGTAAGAAGTTAGGCCGAGAAATGCACGAACATCACGCTGAGTACGAGGTACAGATATATTAAAAATGGCAGTTACACGCTCAGGGGTTAGTCTCCTTCCCTCCTTCGATAGTAGATGACCGAGATAGGTCACCTCCTGTCGACAATATTGAAATTTGGAAAGGGAGACTTTTTTGCCGTTAGCAGTCAAATGAGACAATAATAGTACGGAGGCCTTCTTACAACTTTCCTTGGTATCAGAAGCTACTAACAAATCATCTACGTATTGCAAAAGCACATTACCGGGGGGCAAGACCAAATCATCCAACAATGGTTTCAAAGCTTGACTATAAATACTAGGACTCTCTGTGTACCCCTGGGGAGCGCAGCAGAACCGGAAGCTACGACCAGACAATGAGAAGCCAAAAATATGACGGCTATCAGGATGAATTGTAATACTAAAGAAAGCGTTCTTTAAATCAATCACAGAAAAATATTAAGCAGTAGGAGGAATCATAGTGAGAATAGTAGTGATGTCTGAAACCACAGGGTATTGGGGCACCACTATTTTATTAATTTCGCGCAAATCAATCACAAAACGATAGGTATCAGCATAATCAGGATCGCTTCCAACAGGGGCTCTTTTTAAGATAGGCAAAATGGGGCTGTTGCACACATTAGCAGCTGTCTCTTCCACCACACCCTTTTTTACCAAATCTTGTATGATGGAGAGCAAAGCCTTCTCGCCTGCCGGAGAAATTTTGTACTGAGGTATACGAGGAAGCTGAGCATTTTGCTTCAAAGTAATAGAAAGGGGCGGAATCTTTAATAATCCTACATCTGTGTCACCAGTGGCCCACAATGTTGCTGGAATATCAGCAAACTCAGGAGGGAGGGGTTCATTTTTAGTGAAACGCTGCAAAGTATGCTTCCCAAGGGAATTTATAGTCAAAAAAACACCATCAGGTGAACAATGAATCTTAGCATGCAATTTCTTCAATAAATCTAAACCCAACTAATTTTCGCCACACTGGGAAGTCAGAAGAAACGGAGAGTCTATCGTAACAGGACCAATTGTAAAAGGAATAGGTTTGGAGATGGGGCTCTCTACCAGAATCCCTGAGAATCCTACCGAAACATTACTGTGCCCGGACAGAGCAGCCCCTGGGACCAGGGAACGAAAAATAGAACTATTCATTGCACCCGTATCAACTAAAAACTTTTCTGATGTCCCCATCAAACGCGCCTCTACATAAAGTCCTTGCTGATCAACGGGTACTGACTCCTGGCCCTCACTCTGTCCATGGCTATCCTATGTATAAGCATATCCTTCGGTCGCGTCCATTTCACACTCCTCATTATAATTCTGCCTACCTCTGGGATTATCAAAATAATTATTTTCTTGTCCCACTTGTGTCATCTCTTCTCGTCGCATATCACTGCGATCCACACTTCCCCGACCTCTTTCTCTACTTCTCATAGCTCCGTTCTGTGCCAACAACAATGGACACTGAAATCGCTAATGGCCTTCCTCCTTACAATAAGCGCACTGATTTACTCCCAAAACAACAGCCGGCTCTCTGCCTCGTCCAGTTCCCGCCCCCCTCGGGATGAACCCTCTGCCGCCTCTCTCTCTGCCTCGTTCTTGAGCAACTTGTTGTAACAACACCCATGTTTTAAGATCCTTTGCTTTCTTTTCCGTCTTATCCTTACTCTCAATTTCTCTATGTTCATAATATTGGGCCATACTCAATATTACCGAGGGCATGGAAGTGGTCCAGGTGCTTTCAGCGGCTTGTAGCCGTGCAGAGACTTCTGGTAACAAATTGGTCACAAAACGATTAACAAAAACCATATATCGCCTTCCAAAGATAAATCCTGTCCACTAAGGTCAATGAACACGCCCTCAAATCTAGTGAAAAAATCAGAAACACTTTCATCTTTCTTCTGTTTACATGTGGTCAATTTATCCCAATCCACCTTACGAGGCGGAATTAAGGAATACATGTAAGTGAGAATACAGCCAGGTAATGCCAATAATTCAGGTCTTGGCTTATCCCCAGGCCTACGATCCTTGTCCCAATCTTTTATCTGATCCCATGTTCCGCCAAATTCTTGAGCATGGTCCTGATCATGCACCTGACGCCATACATCAACGGGAAGTAACAACGCAAAAAATAGCTCTATGTCAGCTAAGGTCATGACGGCCGAGGAGGCCGCCTCTGTGAGTTCTTTATAATAAGCCGTGGGATTCTTATGGGGGTCAGGTAATTGTGATTTTAGCGAGAGAACTTCACTCTTCTTCCAAGGGGTATAAACCCATTGCTCCTGCACTGGGGCCTCCACATGAGGTCTAGTCACCACGCCATGGTCATCCTTTAGTTCCGGTATTTCAGGATGAAAGATAGGGTGGACTTCTCGCATGGGATGCTGAGAGTCCCACGAGGGACACTTTTGATGCATCCGTTCGCGATAATTTAATAAAATCTCCACATTTCTATACACTTCCTCCGGACTAAGTTCAGACTTATGAGCCCTGTCCCGGATGTCATACATCACTTGGGGGGCCATCCCTCCTGGAAAAACAGTGTTCCCAGAGAATAATGATACATACAGCCATGTGTTTCAAGGCATGTTGCTGCATAACAGGCTCATAGTCTCGAAGTGTGTTCCATATGTCAGTTATAGTATAAATAGGGTGTCGCATCCACTGGGATGACTGATCCGCAACCATCTGTTTCTCAATCGGTCCTACAGCTGAATGGGTAAACAACTTCCGTGCGTCAAGATCTCCCGGAGCATGAAATGGAGTCGAAACAGCTGGAGATGGGGTCGCGCCCACAGAAAGGGAGGTCCACACAGGGGTGGGGGGAGACAAAACAGCTCTGGATATAACGGAAGATGGCAGTGTAACAGGCCATAAAGTAGCCGTCTCAGATACTAAAGGAGACAAAACAGAGGATGTTCCCATAGAGACAAGGGAAGAGGAATCAACAGGGGCAGAAGCTAAAGGGGCCTGTACCAGAGTCGGGGGAACAACAGGATATACACGCTGCGGAGCATAAGGTGGAGGTGGACGAGTATCCAATAAATCTTCTATCTCGTCTTCCGCTTCAGTCCTAGCCACATAGGTCTTATCCACTTGCAATCTAAATTTTCTGTCTGCACAATCAATCCCTTGTTCAGTTTGTGCCTTATCATAAGCTATAGCTTTCTGCATAATCGTTTGATTTCCTTTCATCCTACATACTTTCTCCTCCCGCATACGTCTACGCTTTGCTTCCTTCTGCCACAGGCTTAGAGAGTCAAACATTGACTGTCGACTACGTTTAGAAAATAATCGATCCTGCAGAAAATTTATCTTTTTCTCATCAAAAGACCCGGTTAAGGGCCATTGTAATTCCACATTATCTTTAGTATATTTGTGCCATAGTGTATTAAACAAGAGAGGCGTAATACCATGCTTTACATACATATCATAACTTGGGCTGCCCTCAGGCGGGGCAGGTTGACTTTCAGCCAAACGCGTATCATTAGGGCGACAACAACATCCAAAACAACTAAATCTGCTAAAACACGACATGGTTATTGTCGTCACGCGTTCCTCATTCGATCATAAAAATAAACTTCCAAACATGGCCATGTTCAAACATCCGCGAAACATACAACCGCACGCTCATTCAAACATACACAAGACAATAATATACATGTACAGATATTCAAAATGACATCTTTTCAAACAAAGAACAGAGCCCGTCAACTCCTGTTCATGGAGAATCAATCAAATCCAGATTCCAAGACCGACAGATACCAAAATCAAGCAGTCCAAAGACTACCAAGAGACCGTCAGACAGGTATAACCACAGACTGACCTACAGACCATCCTGCAGCCTTCCTGGTTCACTCTTGGGACTATTCTGACTAAGCCCGCTGCTTTAGCACCGACTCAGATATGTTCCCAAGGCTACCCAGGTACAGCCACAGGCTTTTCCGAGAGCAGTCCGGCCGGGCGCGCACCACACGTGCCACACCGGGTGTCCGATCGACGTCTCTATTATTCACAAACGGTCCATGAAGCATCTGCACGTGCAGCTACCACAATGCTGCCCCGTCAGACCCCCAAGATTCTCCGTGGTACACTGACCACCAAATACTTACACAGTTAACTGTTTCAAAAGCACTGCTCAACAGTGCATACCAAAAACATCAAAACAATTCCACTCACCTGGTGCACACAGGTATAATCACGTATTCTCCACTGCCAACTCTTGAAGACCAACACGGTCAGCTCCTGGGTTACGCCCGTAGGACTCCGGTGAAGGGTCACTAGCAGCAGGGGATACTCTGATCGTGAGAGCGGAGTAAGTTCATACCAAAGATGGCTAAATTTCAAAGGATCCTTTTTCCGTCCACCCGCTCGACCAGAATCACCCCTTGTCCTTACCACCCGTTTACGGGGAGGACGACCCAGTCACGGAGTCCCAGCGGAGTCGCCAACTGATGTACCAAAAAAATAAACTATAGGACCATACCTACCAATAGTCCCAATACCATTACCAAATAATCAGTCAGTTGGCAGTGAAGAAGGTTCAATCGTTTATTAAACAAAATACTCCATAGAGGAGCCTCTCTGAACCTCACCCATCAGGTGCACCGAGAAGACTGTTGGCTCGTATTCAAACATGAGGTTATATACTTTTCAGTTCAACACATACAATCACTGTAAAAGGAAAAAATACCAGTTGGCCCTCGAGCTCCAAGGAAGGACCATATATGGCACACATCAGATCAGTACAAAGGCTTGACTATCTGTTACACAGGAGGTCAGGAGGGGTGACTCCCTTTCGTCTTGGTGCCTGGGAGAGTAGGTACGGCGCCTCCAGGAATGCGCTTATCGCCCCCAAAGCCAGATGCAACCTTGGGTCTTAGAACAGTCGAGTAAAACAGCCTCCCTTCAGCTGCTACCAGTAACTCAGATGAGCCTGGGCCTGACAGCTGCACGTGAACAACGTGTGATCACGGCCCGTGATCGAGCCTATGATCACAAGATGGCGTCTGTAGGGTTCTCGGCCTACTCTTTTAGCAACAGATATACAGGGAGGAAAAAACTAATTTCCTCCAAGCAAAACTTTATATATATCAAACAGGGAATATACATATAGATGCATCATGCTAACATAATATAGGTCTGATATCCCTAATATATGGAAAATCTACCTTTTTATACCTCAGCACTGCAAATGCTTGTTCTGGTTTATATATTCATTTGTTGGATTCAAGTGGGAATGCTCCTTCTAGGTTTAATGGCCAAATGGCTTCTGGTTGACTTCCAGCATTTTGCAGCATATTTTATTGTTGACCTTCAGCATCTATCCAGAATTGACCTGTTGCTGGCATGAGCCTCTAAAGCAATGGTGGGAAAGCCTACAGAAAACACGTGCAATGTTTTCCAGAACTTTCTTTAATGGACCCCGAGTTAAGCTGCACATTTGTCCAGATCCTAAAGTTTTGTACTTGGCTTTTGCCTCAACCACTTTATTGATTTTCTATAAGAATTGCCATGAGAACGGACAAGCAGGAGATAGTGTTAAGTGGTGCCTCTCATTTTCCTATTGACTTCTATATATTTGCCTTCAGTTTACATTACTCAACAGGGTTATGCTTAAATATACGAGGGCACTAATCTTCTGTAACTTTGTTCCTGTAATGTTAAACACTCTTCTCTGACAGCGTTTTCCTCTAAAAAACTATTGTGTTTGTCTGGTGTTATTTCTGTTAGAGACTTATAGTTGCATATTTCTCACCTTTTTAATATTTTCCAGGCTCCAGACTGGATACATAAACTTTTCAGCAACACCTCTCCGTGCTGGAAGGGGGTGCCGTACAGCTCCACACTAATGCTGTTCTGCTCCAAAATGACAGGCAGGCCTAAATAGGTGCCACTCCTGTGAGCTGAAATTATTTTTTTTCTTGTAGTGCCTCAAAATGCAGATCCAGAGCTCCCTCATGCTTTCCGAGACATTACCTCAATTTTTCCTTTAAAATTCTACAGTGAACAAGGGATGTCACCCACTGATTTCAAACACTCTAGCTACTGTTGAAAACAGATATCTGTGATGGATCCTCATCAGGTGTGCCAGTGGTACCTGGTGTCAAGCCATGACTCCTAGGCCTGTGGAGACTACACGTCTATGAACTCAAAGGCCTTCAGGGAACGTGTGGCGCAACTCTACATCATCAAGCATAAGAAGACTCCTCGAAGTGACTATTCAAAGTCAAAGTTATCACACTCCAAATCCTCAAATAAGTGTAGAAAACACAAGAAGTTGAAGTGGGACTCCATGCTCTCACGCCACTTTGATTCAGTTGAACAGGGTGAGAGCAGCATGATCCTTCTCGATCTCGGTCCTGAAGTCAGCCAACTTCAGAGTAAATTTCACAGCTGGCTCTTGCACAACCCATGTTTACGGGGTCTTAAGCCAGGCTGTATTAGATAAAAGACCTGCCAATTCCCTCTGGCTCGTCATCTGGCCCAAGGAGCTTAGAGGCCTTCCACCTGGGATACCACAAGTGGATTTACCCTCTGCGCAAGCTAGACTTTTTTCACTTACTTCCACTCGAGATTTTGTTTGAACTCTGCTGCCGGCACCACATCCCAAACTGGTCCAGAGCATGTCAATACCGATGCCCACTTTGCCTCCTGAAGAAGCTACCCAGATTGTCCTTTTGGAGGCCAGTCCAACCTCAGTCAATGTCGCACCTAACTTTAACCTAGACTTGCACCAACCTAGACAACATTATCTCCATTCCCTTTATGAGACTGACTCTGATAATGATTATGACCTGGGTGATGAGTTCGCTCAGCCCTACCAAGATGACAGTCATTATGAGGACTTACAGGAGGCCAGTGGCCTCTATACCTCCCCAAATATGACTCTTTTTTTCTTCTCCTCGAAGGGTCTGCTTTCTACGCTATGGTGCTGCGTAGTGTGGCCAAGGTTTTTGGCCTCCAGCTCCACACCTTGGAGGTTAAAATAAATGTCTTAACAGAGGTCCTCCAACTGGGGCAAATATCTCTGAGCCCCTCCTTCCCTTTAATGACGCATTGATAGATATGTTATTGGGGGCTTAGGCCAAACCTTGCTCTAACCCCCCCAATCAACAGACACATTGCCGGGTGTCATTGCCCTGCTTTGGGCGATCTGACTTTGCAGCACTCCTTGCCGGAAACCTAGCGGTGAAAGCTTCCACCAGCTGCTCTAATCCAAACACATTTCCCACCACTGGTAGGAAATCTAAGCTAGTGGTAACGTTCTGCAAATGTGTCTTTTCTTCTACCAGCTTGGCCCTCTGATCTGTTAATGCAAGCTGTTTGTCGGGATAATGCTCCCTCGCTTTTGGGATTTGTCAAACAAGTCTTCCCTACTGGGCCTGAAGACCTTCACCCTGTACTTTCTTAGCGTTCTAAGATGACCATGATACTGCCAAGTTCATAGCTCATTGTGGCTAGGACACCACAGATTCCATTGGGTGGGCAATATGCACGAGCATTTCTTTTCTTTTCCATACGTGGCTGCGGTTGACAGTGTTCTCGGCCGGAATCCATTCTACCTTGATGGACATGCCCTTTGATGAGACTCATCTGTGAAAGCTGATTTTGCGCTCAAGCGCTTTAAGGAAAGCTGGGCTATTGTTTGCTCTCAGGGCCTTTCCACCCAGCCTCATTAACCTCCACAGTTCTATGGTTACTGCTGCTGCTTTGGTCATGGTGTCCCTTACAGCCAACACATCCAGCCCCCACAAGGATCCAATTATAGTCAACGGGGTAACCCAGTGTCCCTCGAAACCTGGGTATTGACATTATAGTCTACAAAATAGTTTTGTTGGGTAGCAACTAATTCCTCTAGACATACAATAGTTTTACAGTATTTGCACATAGAGAATAATTATTAAAGACAAACACACAACACAACTTTATATAGATGAGCATATGTATTTTTTTATATATTTCTTTTTGTAGAAAACAGACTGTCATACAATAGATATAAAAGAAGGAGTGGTTAATTAGTGACTAATGTGACATGGAGTGATACAAGTGAAAGAACTGTCTACAAAAAGAGAGATACAAAAATAACAAAAAATGGTAATCAATATATTTAAATCTCTGTCCAAGTGTATAATTCTAGTTGCAACCTGAAACTTCAACTTTTTATGGTTACACTGCATAAGGACATTTGAGAGTAATACTTTGACATTTCGACCCAAGTGTCTGTATTATAGGGACATCACGTCAGAGGCGCAACTAGAGTTAAATTTCGGGGGAGGGAGCTAATAAAAATGTCAAGGGGGGGCTGACTCTTCCAGAAATATGCAGAGTGAAGATGCAGGGGCTCTAAGAAGGGGTGAAAGAATAACAAAGCCTCATTAACAAGTAAATGGTCTTTTAAAGACCTGTTAAGTACTTGGGTGCGGCTGTGTGTGTGCCTGGGAAGCTGTCTCAGCCCGGGCTGCCACTCACAATGGGGGGAGGGGCGGGGGGGGGGGGCTGAAGCCCTTTCAGCTCAATGGGCGTTGCACGCCTGCATCATGTAGGATCTTCTTTCGGACAGAATGAAATATGGTATGACAGCCTGAATAATAGAAAAGGGGGATGGTTTTTTAGATGTGTGTGTTTGGAAAACAAGAATAAAAAACAATGGTGTCAGGCGTAGACTCATTAAGTAGTGGTAAAATGGGCTCCTCCAATCCTGGCTGGAGTACAAGGTAGTCTTCTTGTCAAGGCATCTGTAAATGAGGGGTGTAACTCAGTGGATTACAGAAACCAAATAGGGCTGTTCCAGAAAAAGTAAAAGGACTTGGGAGTGGTACACTCACCGTCAACTAATTAACAAACCTTTGGCGCTAATCCTTTTCCAAAAGGAAAATCAATCCAGGTGCATATGGGGTACTCAATGAGTAAGCTGCCAAAACCAACCGCAAGTGATTGCTCGACTGGAGTGCACCGGTATAAGGTATCTCAAGTGACGTGTACGTCCACGCGCACATCAAAAAATGGCGGCTCAAAAGGCGGGAACCTGTGCATCGCGTCAGGTTACGTCCGAATAAGCCACCATTAAAGGGGAGGCCCATACTACCAAAGGGAAAGTTTTAAAGCAAGAGGAGTTTAAAAAATGAAAGAAAGCTGAACCCAATTTTTGAGTCAGATATACAGCAGTGTAGTAAAATGGTATCCCGGTACCAGGGTTTGGTATCTATGAAGCATGTCTGATGACTGACAGGACACATAAAAATATGGTCCCGTAAGTGTGTACAATGGTGTGCTGCATAGAAGTAAAATACATTAGTGCTCAATATGGCAGTCCAGGGGACATATCCATTCACGTATTCAATGGAAAACATAAAAAGATCCATCAAGAAAAATGCAAAATATACATAGGCATGTCGGATAACCATCACGATACGTATTTATATGTGTGCACAATTGTGTTCCACGGAGGAACTGCTAGTTCTTCAATAGGCTAGTCATGAACAGTGTATCAATATGCATATTCACAACTAGCCAAACCTTCATAAATACATATTCAAAACAGCTCATGAAAGAGATCCACCGAACTGCATATGCAATACAGAAACAACAGGGAGAATACATCCCCAGTGGCTCTGCTCAAAGGAGGAGTGATAGAAAATAAGTGGGATGCATCTAAAATATGTAGTAAGTTAGCGTCAGACTAGAAATGTATCCCATGGGGATCCTATTAGGTGTAAGATAGCAAGCCTATTTGTCTGTTGGCTTTCCTCCAGTTCGTTCAGTCCTCCAATTACTGAGTCCAAGATGTGTGTCCATCTAAATTCTCTTGTATTTAGATTTTGTTGGATATCACCCCCTCTAGGGTTACGAATAATCTTTCCCAATATTCACCATCTAATGCTTTCAGCTGCTTGATTGTTGTTTATGAAGTGTTCTACCAAGGGTGCCTCCTTAGTTTTGCACATTATCCTACTGCAGTGTTGGTGGATGCGTGTTTTGGCTTTTTGTGTTGACTGTCCCACATATATTTTATTACAAGGACACTTGATGGCATAGATAACTTCCATTGTATTGCAGTTCATGTGCTGGTGTAGTGGATATGTATGGCCTAGATATTGGAATTCCTTGCCCTCAATGGTCAATTCACATGCCTTACATTGGCTGCATTTAAAGTGGCCCACAAGTGGAGGTAAGTTGAGCTGTGTACGGAGATCAGAGGTTCTACCCTGCCACAGAAATGAACTTACAACATGATCTCTCACCTCTTACCTCTTTTGAAAGCAAACATGGGGTAGTCTTATGTGTCAAGTTCTGTGGCCAAACAATTCCAGTATTTGTTGACTATCTTCTTTATAGCATTACTTTTGGTGTTGAAGGTAGTAACGCAAACTAGTTTGTTGAAAGTCTCATCCTTAGGTTAAACCTCCAACAGGCTGTCTCTGGGGCAATACCAGGCTCTTTTCCGTGCTCTGTGGAGAAGGCCTTTAGGGTATCCTCTCTTTTTTAAATGGGTCATCAGAGTCTCTGTCTCTCTAAAAAAATCTGTTTGGTACAGTTCTGTCTCAACCTCAAGAACTGGCCATATGGGATATTGTCCCATAAGTTCCTAGGGTGATGTGAATTGTATTTTAGGAATGTGTTTCGCTCTGTCAGTTTTCTGAACAAGGTGGTGTAAATCCTTGCCGCCTCTATTTTGAGGGATAGGTCTAGAAAACGAATGGTCTCTTCTTTGTTATAGTTCACCATCGGTCTGAGATCTGCTGTTCCCCAGCAGCTCCGCTGTGCCATGCTCTGCCTCTGATTCCACCCAGGGAGGGTTCAAGACCGCGCCGTGCCTCGTGCACCTTACTGGTGCCCATTAGTGTGCTTGCCCTTTTGTTGTGCTGGTATTGTTTTTTTATTCTTTTTTCTCCTTGTATTGTGCCCATATTATTGTTTTTATTCTTTCCCTCCTTGCATTGTGCCCATATTATTGTTTTTATTCTTTCCCTCCTTGCATTGTGCCCATTTTGTTGTGCTGATATATCTCATTCTGTTGCATTGTGTCCATTCTGTCTGACACGCTTCTGTGCCTGTGCCCATCCGTTTATTTGTGATGATGTCTGCTGTTGCTTTTCCCCATGTTCCCATCGAATCCCCTGCCCCCCTGACCGCCCCGCCTCCCAGCTACACGTCCCTACCCCATCCCCTACTTAATGCACGCTGAAGCCACGACTAAGGCAAGCCCGTCTGTGCCCATCCACTACCCGACCGCGACCAGCACCAGGAACCCTAGATCTCAGACCACCCACCGCTACGACACTACCACCCTCTTTGCACTCAACCCTGGAAGACTCAGAGATTGCCAACAGGCCTCGCCAAACACAATCCACGGGCAGTTCTCCTGCCTCCACTGCCGCCAGACCTTCATCACCACCCCAGCCTCCAACACCCCCAACGCCTGCACCGGCAACACCCTAAGATGCATCCTCCTCAATGTGCGCTCCGTACACAAACATGCAATGGAAATCTGGAACCTACTTGACTCTCTCTCGCCCGACATCGCCTTCTTCATGGAAACCTGGACCAACTCCTCCTCCGCCTCGACATCAACAACGCCATCCCGGACAGATACAAGATCCAGAGGAAGGACCGCCCAAACCACCCAGGAGGAGGGCTCGCCATCGTCCACAAGAGCACCCTCTGCCTCACCACCTCCAGCGAAATCTTCTTCGCCGCTGAACACCTGCACTTCCAGATCCAGACTAGCCCCAATGCCACACTCTGAGGGACTCTCATCTACAGGTTACCCGGCCCCCGGACACCCTTTGCCACCACCATCACCGCTTTCATCGCACCTCGTCATCGCCTTGATGGACTGCATACTCATTGGAGACATGAACTTCCACCTCGACAACCCCAGCGACCACCACTCCACCACCTTCCAGAACAACGTCGCCAACATCAGACTTAAACAACTCGTCACCACACCAACGCACAGAGCAGCACACAAACTCAACCCCATATTTGCCGCAGGAAACAACTTTCACTTCAGCCACACAACCCAACCGCCAAGGACCGACCACCACTGCATTGAATTCAATGTACAGTTTTGCAATACCATAAGTGTTTGCTTTTCCTTCTGTAATCTAAATTTTGTTTATTCTTGTATTATTTTTAAACTACACCTTACCGACAAACATTTGTAAAGCCAATAGCATTGAAGTAGCATTATAAAGGTGAGACCTATTGGCTTTGCATTGCTTGTTTTAATGGCTATGATACATTTCATACCGGGACTTAAACTACTGAGATCCCTCAGAGTGCATTTCATCATTTACAGATCAACTTTAACTTATTTCAGACAACCTCCAATGACTGGAATATCAGCTTTCCAGCACCATGCCATTCTTGAGACTTGTGCAGCATCATTTAAATTGAAATCGAGAGCTGTATGCCAGTGGCGAAGAGCCAAAGCGGTAACTGCATAGTTAAACAGAGCCCTTAGTTATTAAAATTGACCCCGTGCTTTGATAGCAATATGTTTAGTGATATATTCAAAAATGAAATAATACAAGTGTTTCAAATTGAAATATTCCCTGTACTCGATCCAGCTGGGCTCATAATCCGGACGTCAGTGTAAGCCAAGAATGGGAAGCTGGCACAGCTGTTGCATCTCTTAGCGACCTTCATCCCGCACTCCCGCCCCTGGCTTCCGTCTCCTGAGAGTCCTTCAGTTTCACTTCTGGCATGTGCTGCCCGCCTCTGCATTTCAACTCATAGTGATTACAATTGATTACATACCTCAATGTACCCGGCACGTTCTAGTGCAACAGTGTAGCTCTTCGAGGCAGAAATTATCTTGTATTTTAAAGACACCTACGGTACCTTTTCCTTGCCACAGATAGTTATACTCTGCCTTTTCAAGGTCATTACACCGCTATCAAGTTTTTTTTTACAGTGTTTCATATGATTACCAGGCAAGAAAGGCTCATGTAGCAAATGCTTAAATATGATTATCTTTCACCTGAATGTTTGAGTCAGACCGAGATTTCCAATACATCGAATATTGATTGCTTGTCGTAGGTAAGAGCTGGGCAAATGTGGCAGTACCTTGCTACACAACTTTCAAATGAACAGCCATACTGAATTATGAGAGAAGATTACGTATGTTTTAAAGTAAATATATTTCTTTCAGCTGTTCTACTTCGCGTGGGTATTTTGATGTATTGTTTTTTATCAATTCTAATGTAATTATATTGGTAAGTTTACTTTGGACAAACGTATACTCTGTTATCTGCATCGATCAATGCTATAGAAACAATAGTACCTATAATAAGAATTATAACCATCTTCGTCATCTCTGGTCTTTGGACATGCAGTTGCTCCCTCTATGGACCTAATTGATAAACTAGATGTTTCAGATATACACCAGCTGGTCACTGCACTGACTCCCTTCAGGTGCCCCATTCTGGACCTACTTTTATCGTTTTCCGGTCTCATTGTCAAGATTTTCATCCTGTTTTTGATACGGACATTTTTGTAATCACTCTTTTCTAGGAGTTTTACTAAATATGACCTACAACAGCCCTACCACAAGAAAAAGGGTAATCAATCAATCAATCAATCAGGGGGTTTAAAGCTACTCACCTGTGAGGGTCTCAAGGCGCTGAGGGGGGGAGGGAGAGGGGGGGTGCAGCTCCGGTTCAGCTGAAGAGCCAGGTGTGCAGAGTAGGGGAACGTCTGATGCTGATTGGGAGCCCGTTCCAGGCATTGGCTGCGATGTAAGAGAAAGCTTTTCCACCCCCTCTGGTTCTACGGATTTGCGGGGTATCTGCCAAGGCGAAGTCGGCGGAGCGGAGGATCCTTTCAGGTATTTGGAAGGAGACTCTTTCATTGAGGTATTTGGGTCTGATGTTGTGCAGGGATGTGTAGGCATGGGTGAGTAGCTTGAAGGTTACTCTCTTCTCGATGGAGAGTCAGTGGAGGTCTCTCAGGTGTTGGGTGATGTGCTCATGCCATGGAATGACGAGGACAAGTCTGGCCGCGGTGTTCTGGATGGTTTGGAGTTTGCGTAGTAGGAATTTGTTGATTCCAGCATAGAGGGCGTTTCCATAGTCCAGTCTGCTTGTTATGAGTGCGTGAGTGTTGGTCTTTCTGGCTTCAGGGGGGATCCACTTGAAGGTCTTGCGGAGGATGCAGAGTGTGCTGAAGCAGGTGGACGCAATGGCGTTGATCTGTCGGGTCATCTTGAGGGAGGAGTCAAGTATGATGCTGAGGTTTCGGGCGTGGTCCATGGGTGTTGGGGGGTGCTGAGGGCAGAGGGCCACCAGGAGTTGTCCCTTGCAGAGGGGGAAGGTCCAAGGACTAAGACTTCTGTCTTCTCCTAGTTGAGTTTCAGGCAGCTGCTGCTCATCCAGGCTCCGAAGTCTTTCATTCCTTCTTGGAAGCTGAGTCTGGTGGTTTCAGGGTCCTTCATGAGGTAGAGGAAGAGCTGGGTGTCGTCGGCGTAGGATACAATGCTGAGTCCATGTTGTCGGATGATGGCGGCGAGGGGGGCTATGTAGATGTTGAGGAGCGTAGGACTGAGCGATGATCCATGTGGTACTCCGCAGTTGAACTCTGTGGGTTTGGAGAGGAAAGGTGGAAGTCTGATCCTTTGGATTCTGCAGGCGAGGAAGGAGCAGAGCCAGTCGAAGGCGGTTCCCTGTATTCTGGCGTCATGAAGTCTGGCTGCGAGGGACCAGTGGGAGACGGCCTTGAAGGCTGCGGAGAGGTCAAGTAGGATGAGGGCTGCAGTGTGGCCTTGGTAGAGGAGCATGCAGATGTCGTCTGTGGCGGCAAGGAGGGCAGTCTCGGTGCTGTGGTTGCTGTGGAATCCGGATTGGGAGGGGTCGAGGATGGGGTTCTCTTCAATGAAGTTTGTCAGCTGGGCGTTGACAATCTTCTTGGTGACTGTGGTTGCGAAGGGAAGGAGAGAGATGGGTCGGTAGTTCTTAGGTCCGCCAGGTCTGCAGAGGGTTTCTTAAGGAGGGGCTTGACTTCTGCGTGCTTCGAGTCATCGGGTAAAATGCCGGATTTGAAGGTGGCATTGATGGTGCGTAGCAGCTCGGGTGCTTTGGAAGCGGAGGCTCAGTGGAAGATGTGTGGAGGGCAGGAGTCTGTGGGGGCTCCTGAATGAGTGCTCTTCATGGTCATGGTGGTATCATCGGTGGTGACCGGGGTCCAGGCGGTGATGGTGAGCCATCTGTCATCACTGGAGGGAAGGGTGTCTTCTGGAGTCTGCTCGCTGAAGTTGTCGTTGAGGGCTTTGATTTTCAGGTGGAAGTAGGAGCCGGATATGTTGCAAAGGTCTTGGGAGGGGGTGACGTCTGTGGCTTCGCTGTGGGTCTTGGTGAATTGCAGGATGAACTTGAAGAGTTACTTTGAGTCTTTGAGATGATGGACAGAATGCTGAACATTGTCAAACATTCACCACCAGTCACAGATGTGGGATAAATCCTTAATTGTTTTGCTCCCCATTCCACCCCATTCTGGACCCAACTATATGCAAATAAATGTTGGCCTTGCTCCCCAAGGGAAAAATTCAGCCCGAACCGCTAGGCCAGGTCCTCCCTGGGCCCGAAAACAAGCATCCTGGGACCAGTTTCGGAGTATTACCCTCTCATCAGCAAGGCTGACTGGAATCCAGTGGCGCAGTGAGCACAGGACCCACATCTGGGCATACCCTTCCCACTTAGGGTGACTATAGCAACACAAAACCATGATGGACACAATTTTAAACATTGTCAAATATTCACCCCCAGTCACAGATGTGGGTTAAATCCTTCGTTTTTTCACTCACCATGCCACCCCAGTTTGGACTCAGCCGTATGCAATCATTCTTGACCCTGCTCCCCATGGGAACAGTCCAGCCTGAACCGTCAGGCCAGGTCCTTCCTGGACCATAAAACTAGCAACCTGGGACCAGTTTCTGGGTATCACTCCTCATCAGCCAGGTTAGCTTGAATCCAGTGGCATAGTGAGAACAGGACCCACATATTAGAAAGTGGCCATTTCTCTGCTCTTAAAGTAGCTCTGTGTGCCTGCAGCCTGTCTCCAATACATGTCTGGGCTGGGTGACAACAACTCTTTGTGCATTCCCTCTATCCAGCCACAAACACAGGATGGTTGGGTGTGACAGAGGACTCATCTGCATTCCTCTGCATTCTGATAGCCTTCCTGGGCAGTAAGTGGGAGAAGGAGCTGACACTTACATCTGAATAGGCTGTGTCCTGTCCCCACACAAAGGACTGATTACCCTCCTGCAGATAGCCTGGCAGATAAGGCTGGGATAAAAGGGGACCTGTGCACTTCAACGGAGCTGCTTTGAAGTCACCCCCTGTTAGAATTGGGGGCCTCTAATTGGCAGAGTCATGCACATTTGTCCAAGTGGGTACGGAGGATACAGACTTTAGATAACCCCTGCTCTCCCCCTTGGTAGCTTGCACAAGCAGACTGGCTTATCCCAAAGGCAATGTGTAAAGTATTTGTACTCAAAACACACAGTAATATACTGATAACACCACAAATGGACACCACACCAGTTTAGAAAAATAAAGTATCTTTATCTAAACTCAACAAGACCAAAATGTCAAAAAATCAAACATACATGTAGTAAAATAGCACTTAAAAATAAATATTTTCAAAATAAAGCTTGTAGAAAACAAATAGCTCCTCCTGGGGCAATTGCGACTCTGTGACAGCAACAAATCCAAAGTACGGCGCCGACTGCGAGGTCAGGCATTGAGTCACACGGACCCCCAGGCAAACAGTTCCTTAGAAATGAAGACTATGATGATGATCGGCGTCGTAGAGGTGAGGTATCGGTGGTGAGGTCGAGGCCACAGGGGGAGGCCAGGTATCATGTCAGAGAGGAGGCGACGTGTCGAATCCAGGATGGAAAGTCGGTTACACCGCCTGTAAGACATCAGTTCCGGTGAGGTGATGCAAAGTCAGCGAGTTTGTGGACTCACCCTCAGCGGTTATCGGTGGTGCGATAACAGGATACAGGCGCTGGTGATGACGGAGTTGGTGCGAGTGCTGGCATCGGGAATGCTGATAACTCCAGGCATCGAAGGGCGTCGGGGCTGCTGTGCAGGCTGGTAGGTGCATCGTGCATGTCACTAGTAGTGCTTTGGCCTTAAAGCAGTTGGTAGCATCACAGTGGCGTCGCTGACGGCATCGGAGATTGCTTTTCTTGCTTCTATTAGGTTCCTTCCAGCTCCCCACAGCAGGAACAACCTCTCGAGGCTCAAAACTGGAATAGGCACCTCCTGGCAGGTCAGAATTCTCAGCAATAGAGTTCAAGGGAGCTGGGGTGAAGTCTTTGTGTCCGTGAGGCGTCAGAACAGGAGGCCAACACACACAGGCCCTTGGAGATTCTTCTTCAAGCAGGTTTCTCAGCAAAGCTCCAGTCTTTATCCTTTCCTTGGCAGAAGCAGCAACTGTAGGCCAACCCCACACAGCACACAGCAAAGGGGCAGTACCCCTCCTCACACCTCTACAGCTCTTCTCCTTGGCAAAGGTTCCTCTTGAGTTCAGTAGTGATCTAAAGTTCTGGGGTTAAAGGTCCACTACTTATGCCCATTTTTGTCTTTGTTCCTCTTTGTGCAAGGGTATTTGAGCCCAGTCCAAACCAGTTCTGTCCTGACTTGTGGAGTATGACCACAGGGGGTGGAGACAGCGTTGTGCAAGGGAAACAGGCTCTATTTAGGTGGAAGGAAAAATCCTCCCACTACTCTAAATGCAGCCAAGGTCTATTCAGCTCAGCTCTGAGTCATCCAAGAAGGGCCAGACACAACGTAACTCCCACAGTGGCTTTCTAGAGTGAATGCACATCCTCAGCCCCTGTCTCTCCAAAACCAGACAGTCAATCCACAAACAGACAGAGGCACACAGAATAGTTAAACAAGAAAATGCCTACTTTCTAAAAGTGGCATTTTGAAACACATAATTTAAAAACATCTTTACTAAAAGATGTGTTATTTAATTCTGAGTTCAGAGAGCCTAAACATTATTCCTCTATCTTGTCCCAATGGGAAGTTATACTTGTAAGGTGTTACAAAGTATCCCCCATGCTATCCTATGGGAAAGATAGCATTTCAATAGTGAAAAACTAAATTGACAGTTTTTCACTGTTAGGACTTGTCCCACACACATGTACATGTACCTTTCACATACACTGCACCCTGCCCATGGGGGTTACCTGAGACGTGCCTCAGATGTAAGAAAAGTGAAGGTTAGGGCTTGGAAAGTGGGTGCACTTGCCAGGACGACATGGCAGTTAAAAACTGCACACATATACTGCAGTGGCAGGTCTGAGATACATGTACAGGCGTTATTCATGTGGGTGGCACAATCAATGCTGTAGGCCCACAAGTAGCATTTCATTTACAGGCCATGGGCACACTCAGTGCACTTTACTAGGGACTTACCAGTAAATCAAAAATGCCAATCATGGATAACCAATCATGATAACAATTTACACAGAGAGTATATGCACATTAGCACTGATGAGCAGTGGTAAAGTGCCCAGAGTCCTAAATGAAACAAAAACAGGTCAGGAAAAACAGGAGGAAGAAGCTAAATGTTTGAGGATAACCCTGCAAAAAGGGCCAATTCTAACACTCCCACTTCAAAGGCACATTGGGTATTAGTACTGGCGCTCTGATCCTACCAAATCAGTATACTACTAGACCTGTGAAGTACTCTGCCAGGAGTAAGGACTGTTGTGCTACAAGGATTGCCACTCTGCTTGCCTGAGTGTTCCAAGGAACTGCTTTACTGCTGTGCTGAGCTGTCCCTGTTGCATGCTGATCTCTGCCCTGCTGAGGACAAGGACTGGACCCATCTCACCTGAAAGCAGAGTGACTCCAAGGGCGTGCTGGCTTGCTTCCTGTTTTCTGAAGTCTCAAAGACACAAAGGACTTCTTGTAACTCTGCTGGTACTGCTGGACTCTGCCATCGGTGCCCTCTCCAGCCATGGGCTTCAGAAGTGGATTTTGCAACTGATTTGCTACATAACTGGTGCATCCTCACCACTGCGCCAATCAGAACCAACGCAGTCCCCTTTGAAGCTGATGCAGTGCCGATCCGTAGACATCACAGTGCGGCTCAACGTTGACATGGATCTCAACTGCAATGTTCCATGACAATACAGCCCAAGTCCAAGGCCCTGACTGCGAGGCTCGACTTTGGCACATCGACCTAACTGTCTAAATTGGAACTGACACATCAGACTCTTGACGACGATGCTTTGCTCAATCTGAGGTACTTTTTGAGCAGACCTTGCGTGGGTCCTGTAGCCGGCCTGCCCTCCATAGTGGTTGGCCTGAACTTTCAATTTACCTCGGACCAGCCCAACCTCAAGTAAACCTTTAGCACTATTGACTTCTAAGCACTGTTTTTGGATTTAATCTATCTTTAAAAATTCATATCTTGACTTCTACTTATTGGATTTGCGTTGTTTTGGTTTGGTTTACTCAGATACATTTTCTCTATCATTCTAAAACAGTGTGGGGTCTTTTTGATGATTTTTCATTGTGTTACTGTGTGAGTGATCTGCACAAATACTTTACACATTGCATTTTTAGATAAGCCTGACTGCTCTGTGCCAACCTACCAAAGGGTGAGCAAAGATTATCTTTTAGTGTGAATCTAGCTAACCCTTAATAGGATCGTGGTCCCTGCTTGGACAGGGTGTAAACCTCTGTCAACTAGAGACCCCCTTTCTAACAGTTCCTTAGTCTGAAGACAATGAGAGAATGTAATGTATTGTGTATGGTGGGGGACACATGACTAACATATACATTTATGTATTATATTGAATTTTAAAAGGCGAGAGTAAATAAGAGAAAAGAAGCCATGACCAACCCACTGGAGCAAAAGTAATGACAACATATTATCTCCTCAATATACTATTTTAGGGGACAAGCAAGTAACAAATTGACTTTATAGAGGACACTTACATTTGAATGATATACAAAATATATGACAACATTTGCCTTCTTCAGCAATATAAATTCATTGAGTCTTTTTTTTCATTTTGCACCAGTGTTTTGAGATGAGTTTAGGATTCTAATATTACATGCAAACCATTCACAAGCATGGATAATTATTTATGTGCAGATACAGATCTGTTCCTTTCTTCTTACATCTGTGCTATAATTGAAAGAAATGTATGTCTACTTGAGTCTAATAGATTCTATCAATTCCTGTTATTAATGGTTTTGTTTTCTCTATACAATTGAAGTTCATGTGAAAGGCTAAGGAAAGTAACTTTAAGTCCACAATTTGTATATGGAATAGGAAGAAGAACCATTATGTATTCCCAACAACCATACCTTATATTAAAGATAAGATTAAGGATTTTGATAATATATAGCAGCAACATGGTTTCTCAAATATAAATACAATATTTTTAAAAAGATACAAGTAGAATGGGTCGATTGCCTCCTTAAATAAAAAAAAGTTTAAATAGAAATACTATTTCAAATTAAATATTAATATATGTACATTATCTATCTATCTATCTATCTATCTATCTATCTATCTATCTATCTATCTATCTATCTATCTATCTATCTATCTATCTATCTATTTATCTATAATTGGATTGGTTATTTATATAGCTGACAAGGCGCTGAAGTACTTTCTGAATGGGTAGCAAGCTACTCCAAGTGAGCCCAGTGTAAGTGATTACTCGACTATAAGGTCAGTAGGTATTCATGATGTTTCCATTTAGTGCCACACATTTTGAAATATTGTCACACAACGTACTGCCAGATTGCCCAAGTTTCACATTCACTGCTAGTTAATGCACTTGAATTAATGGAACGCTTCACACTATTAGTAAAATATTTGCCATGTGTATGGAAAATAGATTGTCATACCAGTATCCACTTTGGCCTTGTTTAGATAACTCATCTCACGAGGCAAGCTTTGGTCACATGCTCCATGCAGCTATGACGAAATCTGGCAAAGTATATACTCAGAGAAAAAGAGCAAGAGAAAACATACCCAGTTGCCTTCTCCCAAATAATCACTTACTCACAAAAGGGCAAGTAGGAAAAATAGGAAGAGGCGGAGTCCAATAAGGACACCACTTAACAATCCCACCAAGTTATCCAGAGATATTGGAGTAGAGGCCTCACTCACTGAATCATGAAATGCTTCATTATTGACACCTATCCACACCTTGGTAGGTTGATACCACCATGGCAGACTCAACCAAGAGAATGGGAGTCCTTATATAATATTTCTCTGGATAATGCAGGGATCTAAACAGTAGTAAGAGAATTAAAAATACCTCACTGGATACCCAAACGTTATACTCTTTATTTGTAGGGTACCATGGGTATACATAAAACCTGATTCTGGGTTTTAAGCCATCTTTAGTTTCTCAACTGACCCTGATTTTTCATTGCCAACATGTTTCGGCCGCCATCAAGAGCCCGTCCGGGCCTGTGGCCTTCGTTAGGGCTTATTGCATATCCCTGCCTACCTAAGCATGTATTCCATGCACATACGTGAGGTGTAAGACTCTCACCTGAGACTGTGTTCAATCATTCAAGGATAGCATATTGTTGGGTTATTCAAGTGTCAACCTGTAGTCAAACATGTGTCATGGTACTGGCACCGAGAGTGTACCTACACGATTCTGCTCAGATTGCAGCCAAACAGTATATACTACACAGGACTGTGTACATTCTGTTATTTTCACTCCATACTTTCTATCCAGCAATAAAATAGGACGCTTGTGAAGGGCAACTGCTGGATAAGGGGTCAAGAAGCAGAACCTATGATGTCATCAGAGATCAAAGAGAGCATGATGTTACTTCCTTTACACCAGGAACTTTGGTGAATCAATGTCTTTAACAACTTCTGGCAAATAAAGGAGCTTCAACAGTTTTCACATTGGAAGATTTATTAAATGTTTGCATTGCATATTAAAGTGCTACTAGAGGGATAAAGTGCTATTGTAGCTCTGGTTCGTGGGCGATTTCTTCAAGTCTCATAATCGAAAATATGCATCTACACAGTTATCACTTTTCTCTTGTGTATATTTATTAATTTGCTCATGTTTCACATTTTCACTATCTTTCCTTTTCCGAAACAACTAAAAGGTGATAATCCAAGTCCATACAGAGGTTGCAGTTTAAAAGAACACACATTTTTTTTTTCTATATTAATGACATAAAAGGACCACATGATTGATCTTGTCCGGCAAGGTCCGTGCTTATTTTAACCCAGACAATAATTAGGTGTGTGTTTTTTAACATTGATTTTATACTAACATCATAACGTATTTTTGTTTATATTTCCAAATCTCATTAAAGGGCTAGACGAGTCGAACAACTGGCTGAAGTCCACCTTATGACCCTCTGGAGTGGAGTTCACAATTTAAAAAACCTCTCCGGGGAAGCAGGTGAGGCCAGGGGGCATTGCACATTAAGAGACATGAAGCAGACATAGATGAAATCATTACAAGTTTTTGAATCTTAATTATTTATCGAATTGTTCAGTAAAGTGGAAACCCTGCAGTGTGCAGGCTGTGTATAGAAGAGGAGAAAGGTTATAAAAATACCCTTTCACAACCCGTGCCAAGATCAGCAGCCTATCAGCTGCCACGGAATTTATTAAAGCAGCCAGACTCTGTTCTGCCTCCGTTAGTCCTGGCAACGTAGGTTTAGCAGCAACTAAATGTCCCTACCTAATGAAATGTGTGTTGTTTCTTACTTTTTCTTTGAAATGCAACGTTTTGTATGTGCGAGACATTGTGCTTTACAAATGGGACAACACATTTTTTTTTTTTTGCTTCTCTAGATGATGCATTGATGACCTACTCAAATTTTGAAACAGAAAAATAGAAAAGGAAAACATACTTATCAGCAAAATTGCCACAAACTTTTGTTTTGTTCTATATGCTCAGGGATGGGCTAGTACTTTGCATGACATGAGTTATCGGCCACGACCATGCCCCTTTTCATACAGCTAACTGTTCTTTATAATTCCCTCTTACTCCACATCTCTGGTATTGCCTTGATCCTACACATAGTCCCAGTTGAATTGCTGTTCTTTCTGACTGTATGTTCAAATAATGAATTGCATCATGGAATCACATTCATATACTGTCTCTCTAATTATCCTTCTCATTTATCTTGACTGCTTGCTCGGACAGCATGTTTCATTGAGACCTTTGCATCACCCCCTTTTGATGACATTACATTTTTCATCACACAGATGCTTGCCAACTTGCCGTTAACCTGCACACGACTCTCATCTTAAAGTCTGAGCTACAAAAAGACTGCCACTTGCCGTCATAGGACGTGTCTCCAGATCCACTCCATTACTGCATGATATCAAAGGTTGTAGCAGGGGCTCAACAGATGTTCATGCTTGGAATCATATATCTGTTCACCGCTATACAGTTGTAAAAAATTTGTTGCAATTAGAGCGCTGAATTTGTGGTTGTACTTTTAAGAGTTTTGTATTTTTCACAATAATGAATGGCCCTTTTTTATGTCACATAGGGCAAATATTTTATAACATAAAGCGTATCCTCCTTTTGCTTTCGTGGCATAGCTAGGTTAACATAAGCCCAAGTGCAGGCAAAGTAACTAGGCTCCCTCACTAGGGTGACATCGCAGTCTGTCAGCTGCTTCAGACACTCATCAACCTCCTTCAACATAGTCTATTTCTGCCATATCAAAACTCACCACCAGTCTCATACACACGCTATTGGAAATTCTACTCCCTGTACTACAGTTCTGCAAGTTAAAGCCATACCCCTAAATGTATAACTAAAGCCAATAGGTGTGACCCTTGTAAAGTGCATGCACACAAAGGCATAACATGAAAGGACCCCACACTCACTCAGCTGCCCTCTCATAGGCACACCCTTCATGCTGCACTCAGACAGGCATATGCCTCACTCTGCACTCACACAGGCACAACTTTCAATCTGAAGAGACCACTCTCCCTGTACTCACAAAATGCAATAATAATCATGTATTCACAATGGCACATTCCTCACAATGCACTCTCAAAACATGGTGGCTATCTTGCACTCACAAAAGCACACTGGTCACACACAGGTACTCCACTCCTAGGAAGTAGCAGAGTTGGTGCACATGATGGCACAGGTTGAATGTGTGTTGTATCGGTCCACTAGTGCAATTCAAAGCTGTTGAGGTAAGCTACACTGAAGCCTGAATGTCAACTGAGGTCATCTAATCTCTCATCAGCCACACTTGGGCCATCTCAGAATTCTATGTGAGTCTGGTGTGTGCACTTTGCGGTGAAGTGAGGGGTAGGTATGTTTAAACTTTTCAGTAAATTTACTATGTACTCTCTCTTCTGTTTGGCTTAATGGACTGTGGTGCTTTTTGTAAAATAAGAATTTAGCCCACATTTAGGGTGCACATGGCAACTGACTTGCCTCCTAGTTCACTTTTAATCAATGCCTCTCAATGCAGTGATATAATTGGACATACTAGGGTAAAATACTTATTAAAGAAATATACTTTTTTGAATTTCGAAGACATTCTATCATAATTTTTCAACATATTTGTTCCACATTTTCCATGCCAAATGATGCCATGGCTTAG
Source organism: Triturus cristatus (assembly GCF_964204655.1). Lineage (NCBI taxonomy): Eukaryota > Metazoa > Chordata > Amphibia > Caudata > Salamandridae > Triturus > Triturus cristatus. The sequence goes on along the minus strand of NC_140593.1, from coordinate 253,429,963 downwards.
CTCCTATCAGGGCTCTTAGATCCAAGATAGACAATTGGCTCAGCTCTCCCTGTTAATTTGTTATCTCACCCACCTCAACAATTTAACTGGTACATACCCACAAGAAATCTACGCTCATCAGGAGCCAAAATGGTGACCGTTCCGACTACTAAAAAGGTTTCATGGGGAGGACGAAGATTTGTCTTCGGAGCGGCCAAGGCGTGGAATGATCTTCCAGCCCAGCTCAGAAATTCCCCTGATCTGCTGACTTTCAGAAGGACTCTGAAAACTTGGCTGTTCAACAATTAAAACTCCTTCAATGGTGATGGCTGAAAACACAGGTAACTAGCGCCAGGACACCCCAGGGTAACCGTTGCGCTTTAGAAATAAATTTAACATAACATAACCTCTACAACACTACAGTGTATAACAGTCACTCGAGTTCTCCCACTATCATTATCTCACTCTGGGATGCACACATTTTTTTTATGAGATTCTGCCTAGTTTTCACAGATCTCAGAAGAATAATGCTTCCTATTTCTGGTTTTAATAAGGAAGAATTATACATTAGCACCCAAGACATGGTTTTTAAGTTAACTATGCACTCGTTAGCATTAACTGAAACAAGCCACCTTCAAATAATTTATTTCCCAGTTCTAGTAGACCCAGACCCAGCCGGGTCTGGTGGCTCAGTGGACTAATGCGTCTGCTGCAGGGGCCTGTGTTCGACCTCATGGTCACAGGTTCAAATCCCGGCGGGTCCACTCAGCCTTTCATCCATCTGAGGTCGATAAAATGAGTACCATTGAGTTGGGTAACAATAAACATCTGTTATTCAGCGCCAAGATACCCGTAGTGGTGAACGTGCGCTTTACAAATACACGTGTTATGTTATGTTATGTTAGTACTCTATCCTAAACATGTCTATGTTCTTTTTTATTTTGTTTTAATGGTTTTTTTAAAGGTTATCTAAATACAAAGCTGAGAAACATAAACAGTACAAAGGGCAGCATACAGTGGTATGTGCAGGTAAGGAACATCTGCAATAAAACGATCTGGCATGTAGTCACCATTAAGATCATTACAAAAGAATGCACAGAAGAGAAATATGTTAGGATTAAGGTTCCACTGATGTTCCTTCTGGCCTGTGGGTCCCAAAGACAGCGATGCATGTATGCAAGTCCTTGGCGATAGATGTGGAAGTGAGATCCTGGAGAAGCTCCAATAGCTGGTCTTGTCAGTCCACATCATGCTTGCAGATATAGTGGAGTGAATCATACTTTCCATTAAGGAATTGTGTGAGAAAGGATAGGGGAATGGATGGGTAGATGGATATAGCACTAAAGACTCTGCAATACTATAGCCTTATAGCCCGCCGTAGCAGGCTATACCGGCTATTAAAGGCCCGCTGCACCGTTAAAGGCCCGAGCTGAAATAAATGCAATGGGAGCCAGGATGTAAGATGGGTGAGGAATCTACCCGATCCATGAACAAGGACGAGAAGCTAAAGGAGGGGAGGGTAGAACAAAGGAGGTAGCATCCACAGAATAATGATGACCTTGGCCATGTGTGCGGGTATCATGAGAAGTACAATGGAGGTCGGGCCGTGCCTGGGTAGTACTAATGTAGTTACATTTAGCTCCACTGCACCCGCTGCACTATTTATAGCCATGCCCCTGCAGATTTTGTAACATCTCGGTGGTCAGAAAGTGTGTTCAAATTCCAAGTTTTGCCATCTAAACCTATCTTTACCTCTTCTGCAGATGACACCTGGATCATTTATTAATCTCCAGGTTATGAGTAAAATTGTGTCATGTGCTCTAATTTTTATCTCTTTTTTAGATGCCACCTGGATCATTTGTTGATCTCAAGGTTACGGGTAAAATTGTGCCATGTGTTCTAATTTTTCCTTTGAGAATGAGTTTGATTTATATGTAAAAGGTTGCCTGAGAAAATATTTCAAATTAAAGAATTTTAATTGAAAACAGCTCAAAACAATTATTTTGGTTTATTCCATTATTTACAATCACCAAATTTAAATGTAAGTCCCCACTAGGGGATTTTCTTTCTGAAAATAAAAAAAATAGTGACTTTCTCATAGGTCTGTTTCATGTTTGATGCAGATGTCCGGCAAAGTAACAATGCATTGACAGGAGCCACCATGATGGTAGTTCCTGTCAATGGTTGTAATGTCTGCCGGGCCGACATAATTTGGCTGGCGGAGACTCCATCAGGGTGATGGAGTAATTTACTCCATTACCCTGACGGAATTAACTCCATCTGCCAAATTATAAATCAGGCCCTTTGTCTTGAGATTGAAGGTAGATTGAATTAGTATAGTCAAGATGAGATTGAAAGATAGCGTTCATTATTGGCGTATCAAAGAGCACTCAATAAAGAGGGTTCAATTGTCGCATAGTTTCCACCCATCAGTAGAAACTGTGCGTTTGTGGACGACATAAACTTTGAATGGTGAAAGACTGATTCCAAGCACCCCTGCATGATATATTGTCCCTTGGACCAGCTATCTAACAGTGCCACAGTTAGCCCCCCCTAAACCTAGGAAGGGAGGAAACAGTTCTGGCAACTACTGAACATGACAACTCTGTTCCCTTAGGAACCATGGTGACAAACTTAGAACCTTTTCCTTAATCACTCATGCTCTCTTTAGCTCAGAGAACTACACAAATAATACACAAAGGGATGTTTGCAATATTTATTGAACCGTAGTGATTCTTGTATAGAAGATATGTGCTGCAATGATTAATAGACAGAAGCAAAAGAAAGTTATGTGTCAAGACAGTGAATAAAGCGAAGAGTTCCACCATCTTTTGGAGACAACTTATAAAGGCATACATATACAATGTTATAACAATCTAGCGTACTCCTATTATGCAAACCTAACCTTCGTGTCTTGGGTGCAAATGTATGAACTGCCAAGAAACTCCCTTCTGGACGATCTAACTCCTTTATCTGGCGGTTAAGATTGTAGGACCCCTTCTTGGTCATGAACTTGACACCCCCCATGGAGATGTCAGTCAGCTGCTAGGAGAAACCTTCAGCATGCAGGGTCCCCTCGAAGTCAGCAGCAGTGTCTCCTCTGATTGTATTTGAAAACAAAAGGGTATATAGAAAAAGGCAACCTTGCCTTGGGCCGAGATTGTGATCGGGCTGCCATTGTTTGTATTCCACATATGGAGGTAATAACAAACACATCTCTATCATGCATGTGAGGGCATTGCACTTAACACCAAGGTATTGTGATAGTGTTCTCACAAATCTCTCTGTGTCAGCAAGGTCGGTGTTTCTTAGAGGTGACAAAATAAAGGCAACCTTTGGAAAGAACTGTGTACATGTAAAATTGCACTATTTAGTACCAGGCATCACACGAGCACATGACACCCACTCCTTTTACATAAGCCGGCTAAGAAGCTATCTAAAGCAAATTAATCCCATCACTAAAAAATGCGTCAGCTTATATAAAAGAAAATGCTGAAAAGAGTATAGGATAAAAGCACATTAAATCCAGGCACTCATGCTACATGGAGAACAAAAGCATAAAGAAAGCCAAGCATATATAAAAATATAAATGCAGTAAAAATGGAAGGCAATGTAAAAACAAATAAGGAGGTTTAGAACAGGCCAAATAAAAGGTTCTCACCACACAGTAAGCCAGATGTTTACATGTTCGGAGGGGTAGACGAAACATTGCTGTTCCCAGCGTCCACAGACAATATTCCCAGAGGCACACCTTGGACCAAATCAATAGAACAAATATGTTCCCATCCAACCCCCCTAGCAGCTGCTGAAGGAGCCCATACAGCCACCTGATGTTCTATTGAAACAGAGCCTAGATCCAAACCACTAGGTGCTGAGGCGACCCAGGGAAGTGCATAGAACATGTCCAGGAGCAAAGGAATCCTCAAGGGACTGCTCTACAAATTGTCCTATAGTGGGTCCATCAGTATATATATGTCTGAAGGATCAACCAATTGTGACCCCAAGTACAAGTCCAGGACACACTCATAAGTGCACAAGAGACAGCTGAACACAGACTGTATGCAAAGAAAACATACAGGCCGGAAAGGCAGGAACCAATGCTCATTCAGCAAAGGCATGCCAAAGAAATGCACCATGCATTCACGGCACAACAGGACATGAGACAGTGCCAGCTCCATCTGATCTTGAACTGGGACATTCATTGAGCAGCAAAAATAATAGAAGCAGTATCCTTGCAACTAGGATCAGGACCAGTGGAAGACCGCCAAAGATGCTCCTGAAGATGGAGTGGATAAAGGATGGAATAATTCCAAACATCTTCTGGAAGGTGCTGACCAACCCAGAGCCAATGCTCTTGACATACCCTACAATTTCAGTCGTACTAGACATGTTAAAAATATGATGAACCAGCTCCACAAAATGTCGTGGGAAGTTGGTATGGAGAAGCAGCTGTATCTCCGAAGAGGAAGGTGCCACCTGAAGATCAAACATCTTCTTGGCTGAAATTAAGGCTACATCTTTTTTAAACAATAAGGCTTTCAGTTTGCTCAGGGCATCAAAGTGCATGTCGTTAAGATTAATTGAAGGCCACAGTGTATCTTCCATAACTACTTGGGCAGGCAGAAATAGAACCTGTGTACAACATATAATAATGGAAGACCCGATCAACACATGGGCAACCCTTAGTTTAATCGCACAGCAACTTTAACTGTTCAACATCAGGGAACTGCCATTCGAGAGCAATGTGTAAACCAGATGTAGTACGGTCTCCGGAGATCCTTTCCTGTAGAAAGACAGATTTTCCACAGATGCATTGCATGCCTCGTGCATTGAAACATTCTTGCATACTAGGGACTCACTTAAAGTATTCTCACAGTCAGAGATGCTGAGAAACACTTCAGTCTCCTTGACACCGGAATGTGAAAGGAAGTTCCCATTGTTCATCTATGAACCTTTCGCCTAACGGTTCATATCTGATTACTTGATGGTGTTGTAGACACTACTGAAAGTGAAAATTCAAGATTGACAGTGTAACGTACCCATGAATTATCCAATCCGAGGATGCTATCTCTGCAACGGTAAAAGATAATTTCTCCAGCCTCTCAATGTGTAACATTGTTTTTTTAGCATCGTTCCATACCATAGTTATCTGTTGTTCAGAAAAATGGTAAGGGGAAAGCAGGTTTGTGATATTTGTGTTGCCACGGAATGTGGCCAGAATGTAGTGTTTACAATGTCCAGCTCAACAATAGAAGTGACCTAAGTTGAGACTGCCCATGTTGTAATGAGGACAAGTCTTGCTGAAGCACATCTATTGTAGAAGAGATAATGTTACCTAAAGAATAAATTCTGGATGATAAGGTAGTCATACCATTGTCCACTACTGCAAGAACATGTTCTAAGTTGGTCTCGTCAATCTCACACAGCCTTTCAGCAGCTTCTTGTTGAGATATTTTCCATACCTCATTATAGATACTCTAAAGGAAGCATTTTTGACATGGTTTCCGAGGACCCAATAGAAAGTCCTGTAATTCCAGGTCATCAGATAAAAGGGAAAAGTAATGTTTCACCTCAGACAGTGTTGAGGCCTTTAGCTAATCAAGGAACAACTTCTCAATACTGTAAGTTGTTACCACCCCCGAATGTTCACTCTTCACATATCGCATGTCAGGCCTATTGGCTGTAAATTCGTTGCAGTTACCTAGGAATCTATGTTGACATTTGTCACTGTCTAGTGGCCATACTAACCATCCCTTCTAAATTGGGATCTGATGAGTTGTGCCCACTTTTACACAGCATAGTGTCAATAATGTTTTCATCACATGGCTTTACCTGCTGGCAGTTGACAGATTGTGTAAGAGTGGGAACCTGTTGTGTGTTCAAATCTTTAATCCTGGCCAAGCCAAGGCACTGTCTGTTGCACAGTTTTGTTCAGGAAAATCATCTGTTGTGGTATTAAACAGGTCCTAAATAAGGCCTCAGTTCCCTGAACCTGCCAGTCTTTAGTCCCCCACATAGATTATACATCTGCCATATCACTAAAAAGTTGAAACCTTGTACAGATAGCTGGGAAAGGTAAGAAGCAAGGTCAGCCAGTCAGAAACTTTATTCGGGCTTTACGACCATTAAAGTGCAAAAGTGTACAGTACAATAAGTTCTTTGACACATACGTTGCCATAATTCATTATACAAACAAAGTTATCTGACGAATCAAGGAATATTAACTTCATAAAAGCAGTTAAAAATTAGGATTTAACAAAGGAAAGTAAGCTGATGAGAGAACTCTTGCATGATGTATTCCATAAGGATTACATAAAACTGCACATGCATATGGAGCAAAAGTACAATATTGCATACATGATGTTGTTACAATACGAGCACATCGGCCATTTTCCAGTCAAACAACTCCACCAAATGAAGCAACAACCTTAACGAAAAAAACAACAGTTTGTTAAAACAATGCATTAATAAAAACCACAGTACAGGTGGAAAGAAACCTTGACAAAGATAAACTGGAAGGGAAGCTCTCACGAGTTGAAGCCCTTAGAGGAATGCATGAAAGTGCAAGTGTATTAAGTGCAAAAAATGCAATATTGTGTGCATATTAAAAGATACTTTATGGGCACAGCTTCCAATATTGGTCCAATAGCTCCATCAGAATGGGGCGGCTACACCAGCGAATAAAAACAGCAGTTTATGGAGAGAACAGTGGGTTAATGATGCCATGGTACAGGGGGGACCCAAGGAGTGTTGTACAAATAACCAATATACATGTTCACAGTGGCATGGGCGCAATTCCAGAAGCTATTAATACGAGGGACGTAAAATAAGGCCATAAACTAGCTAAGATAAAAGTCAGTGCAAAGTCTGAAGATGTGATTTAACCATTCTGTAATGCATTCCTCCTGATAAACAACATTTTCCCCAAGAATGTTGCCCCTGCACAGACTACTAGTGGCCTTGATGCTGTTTTTAAAATACACAGTGCTTCTTGGTGTCATAAAGAACCCATCTGCCTGCAAACAGGGGCTAACTATTTACGTCTAGGGGATTTATATAGCGGGAAAGCAAAAAACAGTGTGCTTAATCATCTCATCAACCCCTGGGCAACATGGGCAGTAGCGTGATGCCCGCTGCCATGCCACTGTGAACGATTTCAGAGGGAGGGAGCCGAATCTGAATTGAATATATAACTTTCTGTCATTTGGGATGGTGATGACCTTCATGTACTGCTCTTACACAACTAATAGCTTAAACTCCAGAAATTCTAATGTAAGGGGGCCTCCGATTGTGTGAGTGACAACTGTCGGTGCCACCCAATTGCAATAGTGGGCCTTAACGTATTTTCTGCTAGGCTCTAGACTGGTGTCGGACTCATTCTACAGATTCCCTAGGCCTATGGAGGAAAGCAGTGACTGGATGTTGCTAAACCACCCAATTGTTTTGAAACAATCAAGCTTAAGGACTTATTCAAGGGTGACTGCGCAGTGGATAAGCTTGGGTGTTTGTTTTAAACGCAACCAGAAAAGAAGGGTGCGTAGCCTTGCTTTGCCCACTATAGTAGTTCTGCTCCTATCTAATCTTAGTGGAAGAAGCGGGGTACTCTGGGAGAGAGAGCGAAACGATCTTAGAAATTTGTTTTCGGTACAGAGAAGGCCCTCTAGATTGTCAAACCCCCATATTTCAGTCCCATAAAGAGCTGAACCTACCACCTTCTGATCATATATCTGGAGTGGAGCTGCTGCAATTTGTCTAGTTTGAGAAGCCCTGTGTTCCTTAATCAGTGCCCCTGTGTTTTTCTCTGCTGAAGAATTTGCTTCGAGATATGTTGTTTCCAGGACATTTTCTCTGTCAGGGTTATACCCAAATAATCAAAAGTGTCCACTCTTTCCAGGGGAGTCCCCCCCACCAGCAGTTTGCCTCTGAACAATTTGTGGGAGTTCTTCAGGATGAGCTTTGTTTTCGAGGTGCTAACTTCCAGTCCTCTCATTCCACAAAAGGCCATGAAGCGATCAAGTAGCAACTGGAGGCCACTGGGGGTCTTTGAAACCAATTGCATGTCGTCTGCAAACAGTAAAGTTGATATTTTTACACTTCCCATTAAGGGGGCTCTGCATGGACTTTTGCTAGATGTTTCACCACTTCATTTATGAAGAGCGAAAATAGGGTGAGTGCTAGGACGCAGCCCTGCAGTACCCCTCTGACGATTTTGATTGAGTCTGACAGCTGCCCTTGAACCCCCCAGTGAACCTTTGCATAGTTATCCTCATGCAAGCGGATTAGAAGCGCCAAGATGTCAGTTGGAAGCCCCAGATCACTCAGGACATGCCAAAGATAAGGTCGAAGGCCGACTTTAGGTCAATAAAGGCGGTGTAGAGACTGCCCTGTTCTAATGCCACTGTCTTCCAGGCCAACAAGGTGAAACGAAAGACCTGATCAATGGTGCTGATTTTCCTCCTGAACCCATGCTTGGAAGGGGGATAGTATGTTGTTCTCCTCCATCCAGTCAGTGATTTTGGTAAGGAGAGCACAGGAGAAGACCTTCTATTCACCATCAATTTGGCTGATCAGCCTATAATTGGAGGACAGCGAGCGATCCCCATTCTTGAAAACAGGAATAACCTCAGCTCCCTTACACGACGGGAGTATTGGGGCCCCAGCAGCATTGCCGTTCGCTAGTGTCCGGATGTAGTTGAAACAATTGGGAATGTCGATGAGAAAGACGTTTCCAGGTATGGAATTGATGCTTTGTGTTATATCACCTGAGGCAAATAAATCGCTGTTGGACTGGGTGCTGGTATATTCTTTGATGGAGCCTTCAGTGACTGTTCCTCCTGATCCCGAATATACTGCAGAAAAATAATCAAACCAGGCAGCATCTGCAATATTATTGGTTGGTGGTCTAGGTCTGTCAACATCCCCCCTATTGACTAGCAACCAGAACTGCTGTGAATCTTTCCTTTGGCAGACATCGCTAATCTGTAGCCAAAGGCTCTCGGCCCACTCCTTTTTTGCTTCTGCCTGCGCCTTCTTATAGGATCTCCTAGCCAGTCTTATATCTGCTACTTTATTTGCTTTAATCGCAGCTGTCAAATCTGTCCGTAGCGTCTTACATTTTTGGTTGAACCAGGAAAATTGGAAATTGGCGGATGGCTTCTTGCGCTGAGATCTCGGCAGGATGAAGTGGGAAGCTAGCTGAGTAAAAAAAGACGTATTAATGGCCTTAACCGTTGCAAGCTCGTCCCTCTGCTCTAGCCTATTATGGAGTTTGCTAATACTATCCAGAAGTGTTTGCTTTATTACTTCTAGCTTGTTGGTATCAATAGCTATGCGTGCCCATTTAAGGTGCCTGTTGTCATTCGTAGGGCATACATCCTTGGAAGAGAGCTTTGTACCAAAGCTGCTGCTGTTCTTGGTCCAAAAAGTGATCATGGCAAGCTTGAGAGGGTTATGGTCACTGTCTATAGTCGACCCGACTACCATATCCAATACTTCAGGCCGCAGTCTCACTTCTAACAATACGTAGTCAATTCGGCTCATATTAGCAGTTCTGTTGGAGGTGTTGGCCCCCATCTTGTCGGATTAGGTGCGACCGTTGGCTGCCCTAAACTCATACTCAAGTGTTACGACTTGGAGCTGCAAGGCAGTTTGTGTCCATTTTTTGACTGGTGGTAAATCAAGGGGCTGGACATGCCTAGCTCATCTACCTGGTCGCTGTCGGTTATGTCTCTAGAGTCCAATGGTTCAAAGGTGGTATTGAAATCTCCTGCTATTATTAGAGGAGATAAGGATTCTCTTTCCCCAAGACTGTCTTCCAATGCTTGAATTGCTGGTGAGCTGGAGCCCGCCTTGATACCATGAGCAGAGACATTAAATATGTCCACCGCCCTGCCGTTCCTACCCCTAAGGTTAGTCGCAAGAATGTTTGGACTATTGGGCTTGATCTTTCTGGTGGTACATTGTAAATCTTAACCCAGATCATCAGCCCTCCTGACGGTCGGCCTGGTCCAGTGGTGACTGCCGGACAGCTTAGTGTGACATATCCAGGGATAGCAACAGGTGCAGTGGCCCACGTTCCCAATCAGGGAGTGCCACCTTGTACCTTAGCCCTGCCACTTTCCATTTTAATATATGCAGTTTGGGTATCGGTTCTTCTAAGTCAGTGCAAACTGAATAATGGTCCTCTGTTGCGCAGCTCATCCAAAGGTGTATAGAGCTTGCTTGTAGATCTAGGCTTGTCCTTGATAGAGTACCAGCAGTGGATTGCATTGGGTCAAGAGCCTCAAGGCTAGGGGACTGTAGAATGAGTGGCAAAAAATGCAGTGGATTCCCGGCCTTGTGGGCCTCAAAGGCTAGAAGTTCAGCCTTATCTGGGTGGCATGGAGTCATGCATACTGCATAATTCTTGCACATCAGTCAATCGTTCGAAGCCAGGGATTAATCAGACCCCATCAAGAGGCCTTCCCTTTTGTTATCTTGGAACTGAAGTATGACTAGGGGATTATACTTAATCTATATGTTGGTGGTTGAAGGTAAGCATGATCTTGTCTCCAGTGCTATTAGATTGTGTGCTAAGTTCTCGTCTCTTAGATGCATCTCAATGGAATCCGTTAGAGAGGCGCAGTGGGATAATCGTTTTACCCAGAGAATGTCATCCTTGATGATAGACCTGCACCCCCTAATTTTCTGAATCTAGTGGATTGATCTATTAATCAAAGAGCAATTATCTTCGCATTTGGCATAGGACTGGACTTTGGGTACATTAATCATAAAAATGCTTTTGGAGGAGCATTGGTCTTGTTCACACCTTAGGCTATAATGATGTTCCATATTAGTTGAGTTAGTGTCATTATTACCCACTGGTTCCAGAGGCTTCGTGTTGTTTAGTTGTAATGGGTGACAAGTTTGGATGGACATGAGAGGCACTAAGTTGTTCATGGGCTTTGGGGTGGTACTGCTTCCTAGTGGGATGGCCTGATTCAATAACGAGCTCCAGGTCTGTTTGGGTGTGTCTGATCTATATTGATCTTTATCCACAAGTAGCTTAACCTGTTTTGTGAGCGCTAAGATTAGCGATTTTAGTAAGGTAACTTCATCTCTAAGTTCGTAGATGATCCTACAGGTGTCCATCCCTTCTGTTGGATGCTCTGCTAGATGACCCTCCTCTCTCTAAACTCTATCTCGGTGTCCATATACGCAGCTGCTGGACTTGATGGCAAAAGGGCCTTTTCTGCTTCTTCCTGCTTTCCTGTCATGTTTTCAGGCAAATCACGAAGTGGTGAGTATCGGTTGGCTAAAGAGATATTGATGATAGTATTGATGTCAGTAGTGTCATTAGTGTCATCAGTTAAACTTTTATCTGCCACTGCAGAGGGAGAGGTAAGAATCTCTACCTCCCTACCAACCTCCACTGGTGCATCATGCATAGTGAAGTTGGGACTTGGGGTCTTATTCTTTGGGCTCCATGTAGTGCTCTTGGTGAATATAGATGGGATTCGTTTGACTTGATTAAAGTTTAGACTAGGGGAAAGGACTGGTTTGGCTGATGTTTGCAGGTTGCCTGGGGTAACTGGGTTTAAAACAGGAGCTAAGATACGATGACATTCTACCAATAGATTGTCAATGCGATCGAGAACACTGTTGTTGACTGTGGATTTGCGAGCCATCTTGGTTTTACTGGCTTCCTGCGTGGCCCCTCGGTCTTTCCACCCCCATCATTATCAATGGATATCCTTTTCCCCATGTCACTAAATTGATAAGTGGCTATGATACAAAGGTAGATCTTATAATACCAAAGAAATAGGCTTTGTAGCAGTAGTTATGGATCCTTGACGAGGGTACTAGCTAAAGCAGTTGTATAAGGGCACCCAAAGCAATTCTTAGACTAGGAAGAAATGGTATTAGGGAATCAGTAAGTGTACTTCTTTAACTCACAGTTTTAGATGGTAATGGGCCACAAGTCCCAAAGAGTTCCACTTGAGGGTTGCGGAATCTAGAGCTGCTGCAAGGCACCTCGGGGCGCAAGGAACGACATCAAGGCCACGGGGGTTGCTGTTCTAGTTCCCCGGTCTCACGCTCAGGGGTAGAGTCATGAAGAGAGCCAATCCTTGTTATCTGAATATCACTGGAGAAGTCCAGCAACACCAAACCCTGGCCGTGAGAATGACCTGGTTTTCCTTCTATTTCCAAAGGGAGTTAGTGGCACCACCAAGGAGAATAATTCCAGGTTTCTGAAAAAATAGATCCAAGGGGGGTGGCCCTGCCCTGCCTCTGTCTGGTGCTGATGGGCGCAGACTGGTCCGCCCTTGGCCCGGGCTTAGCCTGGGCACAGCCCGGGCACGCCCGCATGCGTCCCGCACTGCAGGAGCCCTTCCCGGTATTAGTAGTGCCTCCTGGCATGCCGGGATGACGGCGGTGGCAGGCAGCCGCGAATCAGGCCGGGTCTTGTGGTTTCGTCTGGCCCGGTATCAGTGGTGCTAGATCGGGCATAGGGTAAATCGGCTTAGTTTCAGTTAACATATTTTTCTTTTCAGTGATGGTGCAAGCCTATAATAAAATGACCCTGGGTCAGATGTGTCATGGCCAGAAAAGTTGTCAAACTTATGTGCAAATGCTTTTGAACTACCCCATGGTGGTGTAGGGCAGTGTTCCCATTCCGTAATGTTAAAAACTTCACGAGATGTACTAGCCTTGTGTAAAAAATTATAACCGTAATGTTGAAAACAAACATCATATCAAATTAGTTCTACCATCCTATAGCTCATCAGAAGAAAAAACAGTTGAATGTTCTAGATCTTCTAACATTTCATACATTGTATTAATGTGCCAATTGTAGAAATAGTAATAGGTCGAAAATGTCATTTAAGGAAATTGTAAAGACAAGCAGAATTTGTAACAGTTCAGTGGGACCATACACATCAAATGATACCTTGTCCCATACAAACCTGTCCGGAACTGGAGCAGCTGACATGTTAACCAGGGACAAGTCTCTCTGTTCACAATGTGATGATGTGTGTGGTTTCAGAACCAAGTTAACCATGTGTACTGCAGAGCATTCCAGGACAAACTGTCCATTGAGTAGTAGAAAGAAACAGTCACAAAACCGATCCAGAGAACCAGTAAAAGTATTGCAATTGTAATCCAAAGTTGTAGCCATGGAGAGACAAAGTATGTTCTTTTCAGCCAAAGGTAGAAAACATGTACCTTCAGCTCTAAAGGCAGGGGCGGTTGGGGCGAGGCAACACTTAAGCATCAGAGGAGAAGTCATCAAAGTCAATGAAGTATCCAGAGGCTGTCCGGTCTATCTTTGGCAGCTCAGTAGATTGTGTTGAACATGATGCAGCTTTGGTCTGTAGTACATTGACTTACACCTTGTTCTTTTCAGGATTCCGAATATAAATCTGCATTTCTGTACTTGTTGACTACACAGTTGTAGTTGTTTCTTAAACAGGTACTATGAATACTTCATTGTTGTTTTATCAATGTCTCTTGTTGAAGGGATCAGGCTTAATTTGAAATTAAAGCTTCCTTCTGAATCTTCTGTATGGCAGCAAGAGGAGATTGGTAGCTACCAAGGAGTCGATACGGCTTACTTTTGCGAATTGGCAACATAGTGTGGTTTGATCAGATCAAGAGAGACATACCTTTTATCTCTGTGTACGTCAAGGGGCGGGAGAAGCACGGTTCATGTACCTTCAACAGCCAGGACTGGAACAGCTCTTTCAGATGGTCAAAACTCTTTCTTGTCCACAATCTTATCTTTGGCCGAATCCCCAATCTTTGGGATCCTGCTAGTTCTGGATCCTGCTAGTTCTTCCTGGAACAACTTTCACTTGGACATTGCTTTGTTCATCCCGGAAATCATTTAATTCCTGTAAAACAGCCAAATATTTATTGATGGCAAATGGTGTTTTGGCCTCCACTCTGCTGGCATTATTGAGGTCTGGGACCCACATCTTAACCCCAAACAGGATCTCATAAGACGTCCAACCACCCAGGGACGTTCATGGCATATTGTTCAATGCTCTCTGGGCGCCATATAGATGATGGCCCCAACTGCAACCAGAGCCTTATACCCTTACTTTCAAAGACTGCTTTAAGTCACGTTTTTTCCTCTCCACAACCGCATTTCCCTTGGGATGGGATGGAGATGGGAAACGCAGGGTTGCACCAAAACTCCCCATGGCCTCTTTGTAAGCCGAAGAGCTAAAAGCCGGACCCTGATCAGAATGTACTGTGCCAACTGCATATGTCCCTATAGAGGCTCACAGATCCTTTTTAACAGTTCGGGCGGCAGCCGATTACTGTGGCCATGCCAACAGGAATCGAGAGCAGGGATCCGCTGCAACCAAGATATGCTTGTAGTACCCATCAAATGATAGGGGCCTGTAATGGTCCAATTTAACACAAGCCAAAGGCTTGTTTGAAATCAAAAGTTGTGTATGGGGTGGACACGCTACAGTGGAACCCTTCATCTGCTGACAGATATTGCATCTCATGACAAAGTCCTTGGTCTGTTTATAAAGGGCCAGCCACCAATAGCGTTGCTGCAATAATGAAATTGCAGACGCTAGACCCTCATGTGCAGCCAGTATTAATCGTAGCCTGTGTTCACTGTTTGGTATTACTTTGTCCCCCACTCCTGGAATCTGAGCATAGGGTGTGTTTTGTGCATCTAGCTTGTAGGAGTACTTGAGTGGAAAGCCTTTCAGCAGGTGTGTGTCATTGTACACAACATTGATGGCCACCATGATGTCTCTGTTTATTCTCGTACTCGAGCCATTGATTGCAGCATCTGTGGTAGGAAAACCATCCCCTTTGTGGCTTCATCAGCCAGCAAATTCCCTGCACTGTGAATGCCAGTACGTAGATGACTCAATGTATGAATGACATGAGCCCATGGCAAGCGTTCTTTCAGCTTCACCACCTGTTCCCAAAACAACTTGTGCTTCATTGTGCAGCCTTTTGAATCCCTGAATCTATTCTGACTCCAATAATGAAAATGCTCATTATATGACTGTGCACAATGATTCAAATCACACATAAAAAGTGTGGGGAATCTGGCATCCATATTCTGTAGTGCCAGTAATAGAGCTGTTAGTTCTGCCTGCTGTGCCAAGCAATCACCTAGTGACTGCGTGTAGGTTTTTTCAGAATGGAAGTTTTCATTGCGCATACGCCTTTTATGACTGCGCATGCGGCTGAATATTGGTGTTTGGTCCCTACAGCAGGCTGAGCAGAACCATTAGTGTATATGATGTAGTCATAGCGATCTATAGGCATTATTTAATTAGGCAGAGGATATTCTTGTTCGTACTAGAGAAATGCTTGTGTCTTTAATGTAGGGTCAAATCTGTAGTGTATATCTATTGCAGTGAGGGAGTTTGCCCATTGTATCTATCTTGGATGTGAAACTTTAGTGTTTGTAACCCTTACTTTAATAGCCACCTCTAGGGTCGATACTGGGGTCACGACAATTATTCATTTTCCTTGAGCCAGGGCACGCTCTCTCACTACAGCATTTTGAGCTGCTGTCAGTATTTTCTCAGTAGGTGCAAAATGCTTCTCAGCATTGGTATAGAGATCCGATTTATATGCAATTGGTACTGTGTCACCTTCATTGAATGTATGTGCATCCTGATGTACCCACGATTACATGGATCACCAAGTTTGTTGTGTTTACACTTGTGTGTAAATGTTTGGAAAGTATCATATCAGCTTGGCGGAACGTAAAAGGTCTGTATGTTCTAGTGTACATTGTATACTTGAAATGTCTGGATGAATTAAGTTGTAGAATGGATTTACCCATTCTAGGTATGTATGTACTGCCAAAGTTTAAGAATCCTAATATGGATTGTAATCTTTTCAGAGTGGTTTGAGCAATGCACATTTTTCTAAAAAAATGGGTTGCCATGCTCTTGCCTTCACTTGAAAGCTCATATCCCAAAAATAGAACAGTGAGGTAGGCATATTTAGATTTTTTGAAATTGAATCTATAGCCCATGTGAACAAATCCCAAGATTATGCGGTATACTCTGGTCAAGTGTTCCATCAGGTCATTGTACGTTAAGTATATGCCATCGACATATAACTATGCCTAGTCTTCAAAATGTTCAAGTAATTCTGTAACTCTGGCTAAAAACAGCCCGGGGCTGTTCTTATACCCCTGGGACAAACAGCAGAATTGTTTCTGAGAGCCCAGCGCCGTAAAGGTGGTCAAATATCTGCTTCCAGGTGCTTTATTTTGGCAGAAAACCCCATTTGAGATGGCTAATGTTATTTTGTATTTTTTCTGCGCAATGTTATAAATGAGTGTGACACTGTGTGCATTTTGTACTGCAAATGCTGGAGTAGCTGTGTTCAGGTATCTGTAATCTAGATGTTATGATTAATCTGGTTTCATTACAGAAAATAGAGGATTATTAATTGAAGAGGTGCAACTTTCAATCACACCTTGATATTCAAGTTGTTCTAGGATTTCCTTAACTTGTTGATTCTCTATTGGGTATTGTCTTTGAGTTCCTGGGGTTGCCCTCAATGGTATGTCATGAGAAGGTGAACTGTCATCCCACCCCCACATGGTTGCAATATAATGCAGGAGCTAGCACTAAGGTCCACTCTCTACTGTGTGATGTTTAATTGATTCTGGAACGAGGTCGGAAAAGGATGGTAAAATCACCATTTCCCCCTTTGGGCGATGCATTATAAAGCCAGGTGGCCAATTTGTTTTGGGCCAAAAGAATATTGTACCCTTGAGTGAGAAAGAGGACATTAATGAACCTTTTTATGCCCCCCTCTAACCGTAGTTAGACTTTGTATAGACAATGTTGAACACTTACCCATTATGTACTCACTCAGCGCTACTCCCACAAGACAATCCATCAGATTCTGGTGAACTATCATGACTTCTACCACGCTGTCCAGCATTGTCAATGCCCATTCCCCGTTCAGAAGCCAAGTCGCTGTGGGGCATGCCTGACCTTAAATCGGACTACCTTCTTCTTTTTAAATTGATATATAGATATTTTAGGCTTGTCTTCCTGTTTAATTATGTAATCAGACGAGCATAGTGAGCCCTTCCTTGGTTTTGCATGCTCTTCTAATCTGCACTCTGATCATCCTCCTCTCTCTGAACTTTTATTGGATGAATCCTGAAAAGAACGTGTATCAGTATCTTGATACCTATCAGGTGGGTTAACATTATCACATTAAAGTAGGTTATAACGTTTCTCAGTAGATTTCTGTGAAGGAGACCCACCTTGTGATTTTACTTTATCCTTGTTTTTCTTATTGTCCCACTTCTTCTTCATTGACGAGTCAGGTGCTTGCTTAGAGTTATCCTTTTCAGAATTACTCTTTAACTGTGGTTTCCCAGATCTGGCTTCCACATTATCTCTACCGTGTAGCATAGTTTCTTCGATAATTTTAGGTAATTTGTGCTCCTCCTGGGCAGGAGTTAAATTCCTAATGTGTTAGCGTATAGATAATGCTGCTGCTTCCCCTTTAATGTTACTCATCATTATGGCAGATACTGCTGCAAAGTTGCTCATCAGTTTCATCCCTAAGTCCATGGCAGGTGCTGCCCATGCTCATTCTGTACCTGTTTTAGTACTTCAGGTAAAATCGCCAAGGAAGGGGTACCATGTGTTCTGGTATATACTGCAGCAAAGACCGTACCCCACATATCACAGTCCTCTAGTGGAGGGGCAATACCCATCGGCAAGCAAATTGTCAGTATCCTGTGTATTTCCTGCTGGCCCATATGGGGAAATACTGCTTCAACTGTTTTGCTTTCTATGCAATCCAAAATAGAATTTCTTCCCTTTATGTGGGATTTTTTCCCATTATTGCATTCAATGTTTATAGGCTAATGTGGTAATGTGGTAATGTGGTAGGCTAATGACCGCTTGGGGTGGTACAACTTGAACAGCCTGTGCAGGAGTAAATGTTAATGTTCATATCACAAACTGTGTAAGGCATCGGTATATTGTGACTAGATTATTATATAATCCTCATAGCTGTGCTGCGGTTAAATTATTGGTACCGGGATGCGGTGTGTATCCGGTTAGTACTGGTCATGTCACCCCTCATTGCTGAGTGGGCCTAGTCTCACGTTTTCTACAGCATGGGGAAGATTGCCTTTAAACCAATTAGCATGTTCTTGGTAAGCGAGGGAACTTATATTGCCTTATAAGGAGTGTGCTCAGCTGGTATTTCAACTACTTCATATGCGTGAAATACAGTGTAGCATCATCTGCAGGTGGGACGCTAACCCAGGAGTAGAATACCTCTGTTCTATATGCCTCGTGGGCCTCTACCACGAAGTCAACGTTCCCACCATCTAGTGTGAGGCCATTTTGTAATAGTTTCTGAGTAGCTACGTATCTGCAGTTTTCAGAGATGTTTAGTGCTATGTTATGTAATAAATGAATTACAGAGTAGGCTAACACAGTGGGAAGTAAATCCTTCCAAGCTTGAACAGTCAACAGCCAATACATAGGAGAATATTCTCCACCACCACAGACGTCTCCGGTTAAAAGGTGTATAGGGACCTCTGAGAAAGCATGATTGAAATACTCAGTTGATCCCTACAAAATAAGAAACCAACCAAAATTGGAGGCACCATGTTGTGAGTTTTCCACTAATCAGTATGAACTGCGCATTTGTAGACGACATAAACTTTGGATGGTGCCAGACTGATTCCATGCACCCCCTTCAGGATATGTTGTCCATTGGACCAGCTAACTCACAGTGCTACTGTTAGCCCCCCTAAACCTAGGCAGGAAGCAAACACTTCTGCCCACTACTGAACATGACATTTCTGTTTCCTTAGGAACGGTGGTGACATACCCTGAACCTTTCGCTCAGTCACTAGTGATGTCTTTTGCTCAGAGAAATATACAGAGAATACATGATGGGACATTTACAATATTTATTGAACAGTAGCGATTCTCGTATAGAAGATATGTGCTTCAATGACATAGGCAGAAGAAAATTATAATAAGTGTCAAGACCGGGAATAAATGAAGAGTTCCACCATCTTGTTGCGACAACTTATATAGGCATACATATACAATGTTATAATAATCTAGCGTAAACCTACCATGCAAACCCTAACCTACGTGTCTAGGGTGTGAGTGTATGATCTGCGAAGAAACGCCCTTTTGGATAATCAAACCCCTTTACCTGGTGGGTAAGAATGTAGGACCCCTTCTTGATCACAAACTGGACACCTTTCACAGAGATGTCAGTCAGCTACTAGGAGAAAGCTTCAGCATGCAGAGACCCCACAAAGTCAGCAGAAGTGTCTCCTCTGATTGTCTTTGGAAATGAAAGGTTATATATAGAAAAAGGCATCCTTGCCTTGGGCTAAGATTGTAATCAGATTGCCAATGTTTGTATCCACAGATAGCTGTGTTGCCATGTGGACGTAATACCAAACACATTTGTATCATGCATATGAGGGCCTTGCACATAATGCAAAGGCAATGCGACAGTGTTCTCACAAAGTTCCCAGTGCCAGCAAGATTGTTGTTTCTTAGAAACTAATACACGTGTCACTAATGCAAATGTGTGTCAAAAGTCGATGTGACAAAGTAAAGGCACCTTTAGGAAAGAACTGTGTACATGTAAAAATGGCACTATTTCCTACCAGACCTAACACAGGTACATGGCACAATAAATTGGAGAATGTTATGTTATGTTGTTATGTTAAAAGCACTTTTATAGCGCACAGCTGCCCCAGCTAAGGGGCATCCTGGCGCTTGGAGAAAAGGTCCCAACACAACAAGGCTAAAAAAAGGGCAGACAACCGCAGAACAGAATACTAACATGAGGGAGGAAACAGATGCGTCTTAATGGCCCTCCTAAACATCAGAAGCTCATCCATTTCACGCATGTGAGGTGGAAGAGAATTCCACAACTTTGCGGCCAAAACCCGAAAGGACCGGCCTCCGGCCCTACATAGCCTGAACCGAGGAACCACCACCAGGTTTTGACCTAGCGATCTAAGAGGACGCGAAGGCACATAGGGCACCAAAAAAGTGGAGAGGATCTGAGGGGAGGCCTTCCGGAGGATCTTAAATGAGAGGCACAAAGTCTTAAAATGGATCCTCTGTACCATCGGCAACCAGTGCAAAGCACGGATGGTACTTTCCGCAGAACAGAACCTCGGTAATCCTACCAGGGCTCTCGCTGCGGCATTCAGGACACGTTGCATCCGTGCAATTTCAGCCTGATTAGCCCCCAACAAGAGCGAGCTGGCATAGTCAAGCCGCGATAGTATGGATGCCTGAATAACCAGCTGTCTGGTAGGGGCATCCAAGAATCTCAGGATGTCTCGCAACCCTCGCAGAATGCCAAAGCAGGTGGCCACCACTTTTTTTGTGTGGACACTGAAGCTCAAAACAGAGTCTATCCATACCCCCAAGTTCTTTACCTCTGACACTGGCACAGGAGTCACACCCAATTCCGGCGGCCACCACCTATCACCCCAAAGGTCCGTCCGCTTGCCCACAATCAGGACCTCAGTTTTTTGAGCATTTAATTGGAGGCAATTGGCATTCATCCAACTAGCCACTGCCAAGAGCCCATCCCGGAATCTGGGGGCCTCAAGGTCGGAGTCACCACTCAGGGCGACCACCAGCTGCGTGTCGTCCGCATAGGAGACCATAGTCAGGCCCCAGTGCTTGACGACATCCGCTAGCGGTCTCACATATAGATTAAACAAAGTGGGACTTAACGACGAGCCCTGAGGCACACCCATCTCCAGCGAGTAGAACTTGGACTCAAAAGGCGGCGTGGCAACCTTAAAGGTCCGACCAGTTAAAAAAGAACGGAATCATTCGAGAGCAATGCCCATAACACCCGCCTCCCTAAGCCGTTGAAGTAGAATCCCATGCGACACCGTGGCAAATGCGGCACTGAGATCCAGTAATATCAGTGCCGTAGTCTGACCAGAGTCGAGCATAGTGCGCAGATGTTCTGTCATAAAGAGCAAGGCGGTCTCGGTGCTGTGACCAGCCCGGAAGCCATTCTGGGAAGAATCGAGAATATTTAACTTTTTTAGAAAGTGAAGAAAACAGCTGTGGCCACATTTGTGGCTTCCATGGACAGGTGTTGTCTAAAAGTACTCTCAAGGAACTCTTCAGGAAGTTGTTGGCCATCCGACTACATTCATGGCAGCCTGGAGGTCTGTAGCTTCTGTTTCAAGCACTAATTTAACCGTGTGAGTCACCCAATACAGGATTCTTTTAAACAGATTTTGAATGTATTATTGATGCTGCATATTCAGTGTATTGACATCGAATTTCTTAGGGAATACAAGTCATAGGAAGGAGGTTGTGGTCTGATATCATGTGACACATGTAATCTGTGGTCAAGTATGTGGCCTCACACGTGTACAGTGTGCAGGAATCTATCTATCCTAGTTTGAAGAAAGTGTCTTTAGAGTAGAAGAGTTGACGCTCTGGCCAGCGTATTCAGTTTCCAATTCATCTATCATTCTCCAATTACACTGCCAATTTGTGACTCTCACTGGTATTGTGTGAACTGCTGCTCTGGGTTATAGTGGTTATTATCAGTCTATGTCCAAAACACTGTATAACCCCCCTCATATAGCGACATGGTGTTAGTTTGACGCCAGTTCTGTCATTACTGCTAGGAAATATATTTGTAAGGTGTTTAAAATCATACACATTTATTAACCTCATTGGTTCTCCATCCAGTCTGCTTTCTACTATTCGTTATCAGCCAGATGGTTCTGTTAAAGCAGCTGCAGTACAAAAGGAACGCCTGGACTTTTTCACATCAATTAAACCCAACACATAGTAATAGTGGGATGTGTAGTACAGCTGTCATTTCCAGTTTCCATAGTTTCTCTCTTTCCCCCTCGGTAAAGTGTGTTTCCTGTAGGAAATTGAAGTCTGTCCCTTACCATCCTATGTTGGCAAAAATGTCATGGGGCTTGGATGAGTTATCCATCCCTTTCATGTTTTATGTTACCAATGTATATGTTTTTAGTTTTATCATGTGTTTTTCTCTCAGAAGACTGTGGGGGGTATGTCTGATCTGTTGCATCTAGTGAGCACTGATATTGGGCACGTAATTTATCTTACACTTCTAATATCTGACCCAGGGGTGCAGATCTGGGTTGGTGTTGTGCACTGAGTACCCTCCCTATTGTTCATGTTCCATCCTGCTGGAGCTATGGCTTAAAAATAATGGTAAACTCCTACCCAGGGCAAGGGGTTCAACTTTCATTGCCCAGTATTAACACTAACCTTCTGGAAAGATTCTTCATTGCCACCTTGCAGGTGGAATGTCTATGTGAGGGGGGGTGAAGTCAAGCAAATTGTCACTGACATGTTCAAGCTATCTTTGGTACCTCAACTGTATACGTTTAGTGCCACTTGTCACCTGAGAGGGCTGGTTCAACAAGGACAATTTTGCATTGAGGATACAAGGCATACATTTTGTTTCATAAGTCTGTATCTTTCACTGTGGTCATCAGACTGCATGGGCCTTTGTTCAATTTGGCAGAATATTTTGCTCCACTGTAAAAGCCTTTTTCTGTGTCACTTGCTCAAATATGCTATCATACTATTATCTATTCACCTCTCATAGGTGTGACCTAGGTGTGACCGTGGTCATATCATGACCTTAGTCTTCAGTGTCATTTTCCTCTAATTCTATTAAGTCTGTCTCTTTCATTGGAATGTCTATGAGCTCCCAGGCCCTGACAGTCACTAATGCTGCTTCATGTACATCAGAAATTTGGGTGTCAATTGTTTGGTTGTGTCTTTGTATCTCATTCTGCTCCTCCCTCTGTTTGAGAAACTGTGACGCGGCACTTGGGACCTTCGCAACCTGAGCACAGGAAGACCTACCTGTCATTGTGTCCGTGACTGTCCCACCCATACTGAAAGGCACGTACTCCTACACCATTTGCCACTCCACCTGAGAGCTGCTTTCTTCCCCTCCTCCATCAGCAGTCTCGCAAAACCTACTCGCACAACATCTACACAAACAACATACGCCCCACACTGTCATGCCTGTTACTAAATATTCACTCCCTCATCAAATATGATATCAGTATCTGTGACCTCCTGAAAGACCTCTCTGCATAGCTTCTCTTCTTGACCGAAACCTGGCTCACACCGACATCGGTCCTGGCATTGTTGTGGCTATGCCCCCAACTTCAAAGCAATGCAGAACCTGCAAACCCTGATGAGGACTTTGACAACATCACCGCGGACCAACCCACTGCCCTCACCTGTATAGACCACTCCTTGGTCAGCTTAGACCTGCACATCCCCCACCAATGGGCACCCTCTAAGAACACTCAAAGAAACTGGAGCAGAATTTCAGATGAAGCCTGGATATCTGAGCTCCAAACCAATTGCCTGCAACTCTGAGACGACCTCACGCAGTACATCACTCAAATCAACACCTGGACAACCTCATTCACAGACTCCCAAGCCCCACTCAAAACCACCACCACCCCCCACAGGACAAGACCCCAGGCAGGTTGGTACACAGAAGATCTCAGACTCTGCAAGCACCACTGCAAGCAACTAGAATGCAACTGGAGATACACATGACGACAATGACAAAGGAGCCTTCAAATCAGTCCTCCGACACTACCACCAGAAAATAAAAAACCAAAAAAAGTTCTCAATCCTGACTGACCAAATAAAAAACAGCACCAACAACGTCAAAGAAATCTTTGCAATTGTGAAAGATGTCACCTCCGCCGGTGCTAGCTCCAGCACTTTTACACCCTTTTAAGACCTCTACAACCAGCTCACACTTTTTCATGACAAAATAAGCAATATCCACAACAACTTGGAAAGTTAACCAGACCGATTCACCCATGTCACCCTCCAACCCGACAAGACGATCCACCCAGGAATTGCCTGACTTGCTGGCCACCAATCTCTGTAACAGAAACAGTCTCAACCATGTGATCCATGGAGGCATGACCTGATGCTGATGGACTAGGCTGCTCATCCAAGGAGCTACCGGCGTGACCTTTCCACCTGGCACCATCCTGTCCCAAATAAGAGCTCTTGGCCCTCTGTACCAGTGTTAGCAATGTACTAACCCCAAGACTGCTGGGGCCCTGAAAATGCTGCTGAGTGGAGATCGACTCTGGGGTGAGGAGAGACAGCAAGGAGCCTTCAAAATGGTAGCCCCCTAGCTGAGCGAAAAGGGGGAACAATTTAATTGCCTGGATGTCGACGCGGGCTCACGACTGCCT
Source organism: Triturus cristatus (assembly GCF_964204655.1). Lineage (NCBI taxonomy): Eukaryota > Metazoa > Chordata > Amphibia > Caudata > Salamandridae > Triturus > Triturus cristatus. The sequence goes on along the minus strand of NC_140593.1, from coordinate 253,405,725 downwards.
GGAGTGAGCTACGAGAGCTTCGGGACAAGCTCCCGGCCTGCCTGCAGAACAACCGCCACCCCTCACAGTACAGTTTGAAAGGCTGAGGGTGGCATCAAACATGAGATGCTCTTATGGGATGATCCTGGGAAGTGAGGCGGCCATCGAACTATGGTCAGAACACCCAGGCGGCCACCTACATTGTCTGTGGTGCCGCCCACTAAGTTGAAAGATTCAGGCCCGGCTTGGGCTGCCATACGGCCTCCGCAGAGCTGGAACTACAAGAGAGTGGCCCTCAGAGGTGCCGAGGGGGAGCACATTGGCTGAACTAGCCTAGTTAAGCCACATTAGTAATTGGAAGACGTTGAATGCTTCACAATGGCGGTCCCTGAACTGTGCTGAAAGGGGAGTGTTCTATCCACCCAGTCATTGACGTGGGCTTTCGCCCACCTGGAGTGAGCTATGGGAGCACCGGGATAAGCACCAGGCCCACTTACACACTAACCGCCACCCCCCTGAGTGCCTATTGTAAGGCTCTCAGTTTGGACGAGCCTGGGGAAAGAAGCAGCCCATGACTCCGGCTACACCAGACAGGCAACAGCCTACATTGCCTACATGGCCTCTCACTGAGGAGAGAGAGTTAGACCCCCAGCTGGAATTATTGGGGAGTGTGAACCCTAGCAGTGCTGACGAGGAGCGCAGGATGCTGGATAGACCCACTTAGGCACCATTAGCACATGGGAGACATTGGATAGCAGAAAAAGGAAGGCCCTGGTGGTGCAATAAAGTGGCCAGACAAGGAAAATCAGTGAGGGGGCCTCAGGAGAGACAGGTGTAAGCATAACCCACCTCCCTATAGCATGCGGGGAAATGAGGACTCCAGTGTTGCCCAACCCCCTTTGGCCTGGACTGACCCTCCTGGTTTCGGCACTGGCCCATGCATCAGATGCTTGCGGTCTTGACGCCCATCCCCAGCCATGGGCGCTGCAGTGAGATGACACATGGAACCCAGAAAGGGACTGATGCAGGGAACAATCGCACACAGGAGAACACAGAGGTGCAGGGTGACAACCTCCTATTCCATTTGACACATTTGACTCCATATTACTGGCTATCAAAGATACTAGATAGGCCCCAAACTTGCGATGGACACAGTAGTGACAAGCATCGGCTTACATAGAGTGGACCAGAGCAAACTGACTGATTGAATTGGGAAGAATGGACTGGTATTAACAGACTTAGCCTCCACAAATGGGCAGATGAAAAAATAGATGGCCAGCATGAAAGATAGAAGATGCAGAGGGGAGAGCATGCAGAAATAACATACGAATAGTGGGACTTCCAGCGAGAGCAGAGGGTGGTGACATGGTGGCCTTCCTGGACAACTGGCTCAAAAGTGCAGTAGCACCCAGCGCATTTCTCCCTTCTTTGCCCTGGATTGCACCCACAGAGTCCCGGCACACCCACACACCCCAGGTGTGCCATGCGCCAAATACTACTAAGGATCCTGCACTACAGAGATTCGAATCATAAAGTCCGACAAGCCAGACATCACGGAGAGCTATGCATCAAAAACAATAAAGTTATGATTTTCCCTGATATTAATCTGGCAGTGCTAAGAGTCTAAAAAGTACCTTCAAATGTTGGAATTTAAATACATATTGCTATATCCCACCAAGCACCATGTGGTCACTGATCAGGAGATTCATTTTTCCACAGACCCGAGGAGCTGTGGGATTGGATGATGAGACCGCCCCAGACCTGGGACCAACTAGATAATCGCCCTCATTCCTGTTCTCGTACCCGCTCCAAAGACATGCAGAGAGACTTCCCATTAGAGGCCTGAGCTCATCCCGATTATGAGAAAGCAGTGGAAACAATGAAAAAACTCACAATTTCTGAATCTGACAGAGAGACCCACTGCTGCCCATATACTCATAGGGAGACACCAACTCTGTACCGGAAACGGTCTCAATAATGGGCTCAGCCTGAAAAATCAAAGTGCCCCATAACACCCCAGGTTGGCAGATGATCTTGGTTGAGCAGTTTAGACCCTAAGGCCCAGGAAGTATTGGTGACTCTACACTGTGGGGGACACCTACGCTAACAGCACACTGCACTTACAATCTACATACGCTGTTGTAGCCAGGCAGTAAGTGATGCTACCAGGGATGCTGGACATGCTTAAATGGTCACCACTCCTTAAGTAGATAGGCACTGTTGACTGCTAATATGTTGGATTGCTTCAAAATGTTTGGATGGGGGGGTGTTGCCTTTCGCTCCTGGCATGGCAAAGGTGGGTTCTCTAGTTTATTACTAATGGTTGTCTTTGCTCCAAGTTTCATGTAGCATTAGTGAGAATTGGGTAATGGAGAGCCAGTAGTGGGGGTGCACCGGTTGGCAGGATTGCATATATGCCTGGCAATTCCAACACCTACAAAAAAATATCCTGGATTGTTTGGTGCTTCAATACGGTGACTAAAGGATATAAAGTTCAGACCTACTTGATGCGGAAGGGGGTTCATATCGCCCTATTGCAAGAAAAGTACTTGACTAGAGGTGTGGGCATAGCACTATTCAAAGGGTGGAGAGGTCATACCACATTCACAGAATACTCAGTTTTGCGCCAGGGGGACTTTGATTTGGGTGAAGCCCGGAGAACAATTCCAGGTCTTTCAGGAGAAACTGGATAAGGGGGGAGATGCACTATCCTCAATAGCTGCCTGGCGGGTAGGAATATCACAATTGTAAATGTTTATGCCCATAACATAGACCAGGGGTTATTTCCTGGCCCCATCCATGCCTTGAGTAGGCCTCATTGAAGGGGATTTCAATTGCATAGCAGACACTGGCCTTGACTGCTCACACTCCCCCACAGGGGATTCCCTTGTCACCTGCCTGATGAAGAAATGGAAATTCTCAACTTGGCAGGTCCACTGGGGCTTTGCGATGCTTGGCATTTGGCCAACCCCACAGGTAGAGTCTACTGATTTTTCTTGGCCCGGCATGACATCAACATCTGCCTCAACAAAATTCTATGTTTGCCAGATATACAAGAATCAGTAGTGAATACAGAATATCTGACTAGGACCATCCCAGACCATAATCCAAATCAATCAGTGGTTTGTAAAGCGCAACTGCTCACCTGTGAGGGTCTCAATTTATTTTTATTTTATTTAGAAAGTTTTATAGAGCGCGAACAAGATCCTTGCGGATATCAGAGCGCTTTACATAACAGCAGCCTGTAAGAGGAACAAAAAACAGAGATAAGCAAGTGAACAAACATATAAAAACCATGATGAGAGCAAATATAGTGGTATAGAGGAATTACAACATGGTGCTGTCACATAAGACAGGAACTAGCGAACTCAGTTCTGAAGGGAAAGAGCTCAAGTAAATTTTGCCATGAGAAGCACTTTGACTTCTTTTTTGAAAGTGGCGGAGGAGGCATTCCGTCTGGTTTCGGGGGGAAGAGTGTTCCAAATTTTGGGTGCCATCCCAGAGAAGGATCGATTATATGTTTTCTTTTTGTTGAACCTTTGAGATTTCAGTAAAAGGTTTTCGGCACTCCTGGAAGTCCATAGACCACCAGAGATTGTCAGTTTCTGCGCGAGGTAGCTGGGAGAGTTGTGGTGTAAGGCTTTATGAGTCATGCACGCCACTTTTAGGTGGATTCTAGCTTCAAATGGAAGCCAATTCAAGGATTTTAAGTCAGGGGTAATGTGTGCAGTTTTTTTCGAGCCAGTGATGAGTCCTGCCGCAGCGTTGATAGACGCTCTTAAGGGTGCTGTTGCGGCTTTTGGTAGTCCACACAGGGAGACGCTTCCGTAATCCACACAAGGGAGAACTAGCGCTTGTACTGCCAACTTGAGGTCCTCGATTGGCAGGAAGGGTTTCAGCTTCCTTAGGGTACTTATCTGGAAATTAGCTCTGTTTGTGGCGTTACTGATGTGTTTTTGCATCATGAGGTTGTTGTTGTCGTACTTTGAAATTTGGGACCGCGTAGGAGGCAGGGCCCTACCCCTGTCTATCCCGGTATTAGCGAACCGCAAATGTCAATGTGGTATGTACAAGTGCTTTGTATGACGTTCTAGCTATGAAAGCACTGTGTATACGATATTATACATCACTACGTGGGTTCCATCTTAGAGCGGTGGCCATCATATGGTTGCCCTCACATAGGCTACATATTATGAAGCAAATACGGGCCTTTAGAACACATGTGTCTTCCTTTGACTTCTCTGTGACCTGGGCAGCTTGGCTCCGCTGCCCCAGGTCAGTCCGGTCCCACGAGCTCCCCGTCCTACGGCCACCTGTGATTAGCATCAGGGCTTGACACACCATAAAGCCTTTTCCTCCCACACGAGCCTCCAGCTAATCTCTTTCACACCTGACTGTTCCTGCTTTATGGCTTGTTTTCCAAACAGGAGATGCTCGTCTTTATTGGGGCCTGTTGATATCTGATGTGGGATCTGAGCCTTGCTGGGTAAATAATTGTGGGCTGGCTTAACTGGAATGTGGGATGGTCATCATGACTCTGCCTTTTCGTTTGTAATGTATACATTTATATGGCCATATCATAAAACAAGGAATGTATGCCTGAAGCAGGATATTTTTGTATTTAAGGAGAAGCCCGTTTCTGTAACTTTAAGCAGTCTCCTGAGAACATACACGCTGTTGTACATCTAGGATACCTGTAATTGGTCTGCAGCCAATAAACTGATCTTTGACTTCACCCAGAAGACTCTGTGTTTCTGTAGGTCTGAAACAGGAAGAACCCAAAGTCATAGGGTGTGTTCCCCTGCACCGCTGGGCTTAAAATTCCCAGTACTTCAGTTGGCGCCCAACTCTTGACGATTTCAGCGGTACCGGTCCAAGCCAGAGGTTCGTGAGGAGCTTCGTGTGGAAATTCTGGAGGAAGGCCGCCACTTCATCGACCCCTGCATGTCGACGTGGTCCGAAAGTCTTTTCTGCGAGGTTCTCCGCGTCCCGACGGCTACGAAGGACTGCTGCCCTGATTAATCGCCCTGTTTTGGACCCTTGACAATTTTGGTAGAGCGAAACAATCGAGAGAGTCTTCTGGTGACGCCATTGATCATCGATATTCAGTTAAGTATAAGTGGAGCGTCTCCCAGTTTGTTTGGTATCCTTTGGGATTTTTGGTATCCTTCGGGATCATTTTGATTTGGAGTTTGCAAACGCCAAAGCCAGAGGACTCGTGTATTCACGAGACTATCGTAATCGATAATCCTTTGAAGTTTAGAACTAGACTAGTGAGCGAAGATGCCTGGTGCTAGTGTATTTGGAAGTTTGTTTTGTTTGGGTTGTGGAAGGGATTTCCAGTTAGAGGATTCATGTCCGGTTCCTCCAATTGGAACTCCAACTTATGAGCTTTATGTAAAACATGGCGTGGGCCCCATTGCATATAATGAGGTATGGATCCGATACACCAGAAAGGACGGTGTTTTAAAATGGCCCCAAAATGGTAGTTTCGATACAGATATCTTAGATAATTTGGAAGTGAAATTGTTTAAAAAGAAAGCCCGGCCGGCGATGTTTGATTCTTTCCGCCTATGGCGAAAGGAAGCCAAACAGAAGGAAATTAAGCTAGCGAAAAGGAATAAGAGAGAAAGAGGTATGTCAATGATGCAAGCAGCTGTGCAATTTAAAGACAATGAGGAGGAACAAATGAATGAACAGCTACATAGACAGCGCAAACTAGGGAGGGATCGATAAATGTTACCCTGTTTTGTCACCCCTTGTGCAAGATGAGACAAAAGAGAAAGAGAAAGATTCCCTAATGTCCCATTTGTTAAGTTCGCCACCCCCGTATGCGCAGAATGCCACAGCGCCTCCACAGCTTGTAAATGTGCAGCCCCCAGTAAATATGCCGCAAGCCTTCCCACAGCCGCCAGCTCCTCCTCAGCTGGCTCCTATCCCTGCAGTGCAGCCCTCTCAAGGGTCGCCAGTTTTGTTACCTGTTGCCCCCGCGCTTCCTGCGACTTTGCCTAGCACATCAGCTGCCTACCCTGGCGCTCCTTCTTACACTACCCAGGTACCTGTATCTGGCTCCGCTTTTCTTCCCTCTGTCTATCCCCCCGTTCTCGCCTCAACTTCTCCTTCAGCACGACAACGACTAGCTAATGTAGTTACTAGTTTAATGTCGCCTCTCTTTGGGTCATCCAGTGCGACTCCTGGCTTACAGCGTAAGCAATTGCGCAGTCAGCTGCCTGGTCCCGACGAGAAAGAGGTGTTAGATCATCTGGCGCGTAGGTGGATTGGTTTCCCTTCACTCTATAATGTGGAATCAGTTGTTAACGTTTTTCACCAATGGGATGCCCCAACACAGAGGTATGTCTTTGACAAAATGTGTGAATTCCTCTGTGAGGAATTGGAGGATAATGGTGCAAACCCAAACCCCCAGGAATTGTGTCGAGTACGATTTGATTTTGAAAAAGGTACAATTGTGGGTCCCAATGTAGATAAAGCAGTTGCGACTTTACTGTCCTTCAGAAATGGCGATTGTCAGCAATCATTGTTCGAACAGGAACTCCCTGTGGGGAAAAAGGTAAAAGCATGCCAATATCCGATGCGTGAGGTTCCCCCAGTTGGGAGACCTGCTGAGCCAAATGCTGTTCCGCCTGTCTTAGCACATTTTCAGCTTGTTTGGGTACATGTTCCATGGAAGCGTTCTGAGGTGTTAGCACTTAAGCAGTCATTGCCTGACCCCCGTAAAAACCCTACAGGATATTATAAGGAGTTATCACAAACTGCAGAATCATGTGTAATGAATCTGGCTGACATAGATATGCTGTTTGGGAATGTGGTTCCACAGCCTTTATGGGGATCCATTCGTAATGTAGATCACGCTGCAGAATTGGGTAACACATGGGCTAATATCATTGCTGCAGAGGCTGGCCAAGTTGGTGGTGCGAAACCTGACCCTTTAGTAGCAGAACTCCCTGGTAGAGTTATTACATACATGAAGACTATAATGTCCGCGATGCGCGTAAATTGGGATAAACTGTCCGCATGCAAGCAGAAGAAAGATGAGACAGTGTCCGATTTCTTTACCAGGTTTGAAGAAACGTTTATCGACCACAGTTGTCAAGACAGGGGAACAACCTTTACAACGCAACTTTTACAACGCACTACACTTACAACGCATTTTTTACAACGCACAATCCATTACAACGCATGACATTACAACGCATGACACTACAACGCATTTTTAAAAACTACCTTTACAACGCATTCCATTACAACGCATACTACCATTACAACGCATACCATTACAACGCATAATATAGTAATTTTTACCCCTATACTATCCAACACTTACCCTACTGTTGCACCCCCTGGAGTTAGAATAGTAATTTTTACCCCTATACTATCCAACACTTACCCTACTGTTGCACCCCCTGGAGTTAGAATAGTAATTTTTACCCCTATACTATCCAACACTTACCCTACTGTTGCACCCCCTGGAGTTAGAATAGTAATTTTTACCCCTATACTATCCAACACTTACCCTACTGTTGCACCCCCTGGAGTTAGAATAGTAATTTTTACCCCTATACTATCCAACACTTACCCTACTGTTGCACCCCCTGGAGTTAGAATAGTAATTTTTACCCCTATACTATCCAACACTTACCCTACTGTTGCACCCCCTGGAGTTAGAATAGTAATTTGTACCCCTATACTATCCAACACTTACCCTACTGTTGCACCCCTTGGAGTTAGAATAGTAATTTTTACCCCTATACTATCCAACATTTACCCTACTGTTGCACCCCCTGGAGTTAGAATAGTAATTTTTAACCCTATACTATCCAACACTTACCCTACTGTTGCACCCCCTGGAGTTAGAATAGTAATTTTTACCCCTATACTATCTAATACTTACCTTAAATGCAATTTAATATTATGCGTTGTAATGGTATGCGTTGTAAAGGTAGTATGCGTTGTAATGGAAATGCGTTGTAAAGGTAGTTTTTACAAATGCGTTGTAGTGTCCTGCATTGTAATGTCATGCGTTGTAATGGATTGTGCGTTGTAAAAAATGCGTTGTAAGTGCATGCGTTGTAAAAGTGTGCGTTGTAACGACATACATCCGGTCAAGACATGAGCACTGAAGTCGGCCAACGGTTATTTGTTGATAAATTTGTGCAGAATCTACTTCCCGAGTTGTCTAAAAAATTAAAAGACTCAGAAAGTTCCTGGGCTGTTTCCTCTTCAGCGCAAATACTGGCTACTGCACAGTATTATGAAAATAGAGATAAAGATGAGAAGGATAGAACAGATAAGAAAACGAAAGTTCTGAAAACAAAGGTCCTCTTGCAGCAGGCTTATCCACCACGTGGAGGACAGAATAATTATAGGCAAACACAAGGTATCTATCAGCAGCCCCAACAATTTCAGAGTAATCAGCAAATGAATGGGTATTATCAACCACGAATCCCTGTAGGTCCCAACCAATGTTCATATTGCAAAGAGGAAGGTCATTTTAAATACAGTTGCCCTAAATTAATGCAGCGTAACAGTAATGCGTATGGCGCAAGAGGTAGAGGTGGTCAGCAAGCTCCTAGAGGCAGAGGGCGTGGAAATGCTCCCCAGAACGCGCGTCCTCTTCCGCCTCAAAATACCATGAATAGCTTTGATCAGACCAACGCGACTGGTAATACAGCTCAGTACTACAATAATGATTATTATGCAGAAGACGACAATGTGGAAGGTAATGATTACTAGGACAGCCGTAGACCGAGAGAGGGAGTTGTTTCAGTGCCAGTGGATCAGAGCGGACCTTATGTTAAAGTAACTACAGCAAATGTAACGGAGCCCTTTCTGCTAGACACTGGTGCTGCAAAGAGTTCAATTATGCATTCAAAACTCCCTGGCGCGCCTTTGTCTGGCGAAATGAATGTTTCAGTAGGTTTTTCTGGCGCCCCAGTTAGGAACCCGATTTCTAGTCCTATGTCACTTTCTGTTGGACCTTGTGAGCTAAAAGCACCCCTCATCCTAACGACAGGTTGTGGTGAAAATTTGCTAGGATTAGATTTGCTAAAAAGATTGCATGCAACGCTATATTGTTCTCCCTCAGGAGTACAACTTACATTAGGTAAGAAAGTGATTTCCCCGATGTATTTGTCTAAAAATGCAATGCCACCTGAATTGTCATCCCTTCCGGATGGCGTTTGGGCTACTGGTCCCAACGATGTGGGACTTCTGGAAATACCGCCATACGTGGTCACTTTAAAAGCCAATGTCAGATTGCCACGTATTCCCCAGTACAAGATCTCCAATGAAGGTCAGAAAGCATTGTTAGCAATTGTCAGTGATTTGATTAAAAAGGATGTAATTGAAGAGACAAGAGGCAACGTTTGCAATAGTCCTGTTTTACCTGTCTTAAAACGAACGGACCCTTCACAGCCACCTGTTTACAGATTTGTGATTGATCTTAGAGAGGTTAATAAGATTGTTGTGCCACAGTTTCCAGTTGTCCCTGATATAACTGCCTTGTTAACTATGATTCCAGCCTCCGCTGCATGGTTCTCAGTGATCGATCTGAAGAATGCTTTCTTTAGCATCCCAATTGCAGAGGAGAGCAGAGACATTTTTGGCTTCAGTTTAGGAGGTCGCAGCTTCCGCTTTAAATGCGCTCCACAGGGCTACTGTGAAAGTCCATCAATATACAGTCAGGCTTTAAAAGCGCAGCTTGATGCACTTGTTTTACCTAGTGGCGCTATCCTTATTCAGTACGTTGACGATTTGCTAATCGCCGCGGATACTGAAAAGATTTGCAAAGAAGTTACATTGTCATTGTTGCGTCATTTGTCTGCCTTCCATCACAAAGTGTCTCTCTCAAAGATGCAATATTGTCGACAAGAAGTGACCTACTTAGGTCATCTCTTATCGAAGGAGGGAAGGAAACTGACCCAGAAAGAATTCAAGCCATTGCACAGTTGAGTGTGCCTAGAACACAGAGAGAAGTACTTGCTTTCTTGGGCATTACTTCATACTGTAGGCACTGGATACCAAATTTTTCCTTGCTGGCAAAACCTTTGTTAGCATTAACATGTAAAGACACACCGAATCCTATCCCATGGTCTGAAGAGTGTCAGAAAGGTTTTTTGGAATTGCGTAATGCATTGTGTTCAGCTCCTGTGTTGGGTACCCCTGACTACAGTAAGCCTTTTACATTGTATGTTCATGAGAAAGATGGTTGCGCATTATCAGTGTTAACACAGCCTTTTGGCGATAGACCGCGTCCATGCGCATATTTTTCGTCAACCTTGGACCCGGTAGCGAGGGCATTGCCAAGTTATCTGAGAGCCACAGCCGCCGCAGCTATGTCTATTCGACAGTCTGCTGGCCTAGTGATGGATAATACATTGATTGTTATGGTTCCACATGCTGTGGACACATTGTTAAACAGGACCAAGACACAACACTTAACTAGTGCGCGATTATCCGGATATGAGTTGACACTGTTAGCAAATCATATACACATAAAGAGATGCAACACGTTGAATCCAGCTACACTATTACCAATTCCAGCTGACCTAGATGAGATTGAGCAACATGATTGTCTGTTCAGAACAGAAGAAGAGACGAAAGGGAGAGTAGATCTTAAAGATACTCCCCTGACTGAGTGTGATGGTACTTTATGGGTGGATGGTTCGTGTTTCAAGCTTCCAAATGGTGATACAACTGCTGCATATGCTATCACGACTTTGCACATGATTGTTGAAACTGCACGTGTGCCACAAAATTCGGCTCAAGCAGCAGAATTGATTGCCCTTACAAGAGCATGCTTGTTGTCTAAAGGAATGAAAGTGAACATATATACGGATAGCCAGTACGCCTTTGGCGTGGCGCACAGTTTAGGGCGATTGTGGAAAGAACGTGGGTTCCTGACTTCACATGGAGCTAAGATTCAGAATGGCAAGTTGGTGAATGATCTCCTTGAGTCGCTGACCCTACCGCTACAAGTTGCGATTATGAAATGCAGTGCGCACAAGAAAATCACTGATGATGTTGGTCGTGGTAATGCGTTTGCTGATGAAGTCGCGAAAGAAACAGCAAAAGATGTGAAGACTCGAATGTATGTTGCAGGCCCTGCAAGATGGGTTGGTGATGTTGGAATGTGTGAAAACACAATAGAGAGTGTGAAGTCCCTTCAAGCTGAAGCCACAGAGAAAGAGTTGAGCAAGTGGAGAGAAAGTACGGGTAAGTTGGATGAGAATGGTTGTTGGATTGATTTGTCAGAACATAGGCGATGGTTGTTACCTGATGCATATGTGCTTCCAGTGGTTACTATGGCACATGGAATGGCACATATCAGTATGAAAGGAATCTGTAAGTTGTTGGCTCCAGTATGGCAGAATGCTGGAATTCCCAAGTGTGCAGAGAATGTGGTCAAGAATTGTATGGTATGCTTGAAATACAACCCTGGTAGGGGAACCCCAACTCCAGCTGGTCATTTTGCGCCTCCATCATATCCATTTGAAGTTTTGCAGCTAGATTTTATCCACATGGAAAGGTGCAACAACCTGAAATATGTATTGGTGGTTGTCTGCGCTTTTTCAAAATGGATAGAGGCATATCCCCTAAAAGACAACACTGCTCTATCCACAGCCAAAGCCCTTGTGAAGGAATTTTTTCCTAGGTTTGGAATGCCGAGAATGGTGTGGAGTGATAATGGGAGTGAGTTTGTGGGTCGAGTGATGAAGAATGTGTGTGAGGGATTAGGGATTAAGCAAAAGTTCCACGCTGCAAATCACCCCCAATCAGCTGGATTAGTAGAGCGCTACAATGGCGCTCTAAAACTCGAGCTGGCCAAAATCCAGGCGAGCTCCGGTCTTAAATGGCCTGACGCTCTGCCTCTAGCACTCCTGTCCACCAGAATGACCGTACACTCACGAGTGGGACTTAGCCCATACGAGGTTATTTTTGGCCGCCCAGCCAATGTATGGGGTGTGCCAAGACCGGCGAAATTCAGCGAAATCGAACATCCAGTACTGCTTGATTACTTGTATGAATTGACGGCTAAATTGCATGTTTTACACCAAAAGGTGCATGATACTCTCCCCCAGGCCTCTGAGGCTCCAGGACACCCTATCGACCCTGGCACATGGGTGCTCATCAAGAATTTCCAGCGGAAGAGCAACGATGAGCCCCGTTGGATTGGCCCTCACCTCGTACTTCTGTCTACAAGATCAGCTGTTCGAGTAAAGGGGAAAAAGAATTGGATCCACGGCGCCCACATCAAGAGGATACCTTTGCCTCTACCATATGACCAGTGGGTCCAGGAGGGTATCGCCGATTCTGAAACAGACACTGTACCTCGTTTTGTACCATTCAGTATGGCACGCGTAAGAGGCACAACTTCAGCACAACAGAGTGACGATATTTTGCAAGAAGCTGTGCCACCGTCAATTCGATTGGACACCACCGAGCCTGAACTCTTGTTTCAAGATCAGACAGTACCTGGCCGTTTCCGCTATAACTTAAGACCAAGGCCTATGGATAAATAAATATTCTTTCCATTACCTTTTTCTTTTTTGATATCATAGCTCTCCCATCTGAAGGACTTTCTTGATTTTTGTTTTTCGAACCACCATCCGGGTTCAGCCGCAGGGTCGCGGTGCCAAGACTTTGGGGTACAGGCCGAAGATGTTAGGTCAACGGTTCTGGTTGGTCTAGGGCGTTCCCTGGGCCGACAGGCGTACTCCTTAGCAGAAGATACTCACCCGCCGCGAGCGGCACGATTAGAGGGTGGAGTTTTTCAAGATGGAGAGACTCGCTGAAGAAATTAACTTTAAAACGAAAATATGTAAAATAATGAAGAGCAAACGTTTTGTATTATTATGTCTGTTTATATTATGTAGTATGGTAGTGTTTACTGTAGGATTTGTATTCTTCTCCTCTCAAGAGCCCATTGCACCCACTGTACAGCCTATACCTCCTCCTACTGTCTCCTCACACTCTTTTCACCCTCTGCCTGAACATGAACAAGCTAGACGATCAGAGTTTGTAAACAACTCGTTTATTCAGCTCCTGCACCAGCACCAACTAGTCATGAATACAACCAATTGCTGGGTGTGTGGGTTAATGCCACATACCATTAACAAGGGTATTCCTTATCTAGTGCTGCCGTTTAGTTACAATGGATCGTCATGGGCATTCCAGACCATGTTTCTCTGTGCATTAGACGCCTACTCCCCGCGACAACCGCGTTCCATCAGACCTAGCACAAATAATAAAGCCTTAGTGAAAGGAGTTGCCGATATGAGCAGAGATATCGATGCATACTCATCTATTCCCAAAGATGAATTGAGAGCTTATGTAGGGTGGAACGCGACGGGGTATAGTATTAGTCTGAGTGAAAGACAGCGAAAAATCTCATCCCCAAATTGGGTCGTACCCCACATAGGTCGGTTCTGTTTACAAGGTAATGGTCAGAATCCAAGAGCTCAACTGGGGAGAAGTGACTGTACTGAAACGTACACTTTTCCATCGCAGTTTTCCCCTGCGTTTTTGGCTGCCAAGGGTACATATTTTGTCTGCAATGACCGAGCATATACATGGTTGCCCCCTGATTTCTCGGGCACGTGTTATATTGCAAATTTGCTACCGCCAACATTCACTGCTGCCTCCGACTATCACAAGACCAGAGTTGTGAGAGGCGTGATTAGTAAGGAGGATACTGCTGGTCAGGAAGCGGGAGACTTCTTTTTGGGTTTCCTGCCGTTTTGGGGACCTATGGTCAATAGTAGGAACCTGAGACAACTGACTCGTGTGGTTGATGTTACGGCTGGTGCCCTTGGTAATTTGACAGCTGAGCTCCAAGCGGATCGCCTCATGACTTTGCAGAACCGCATGGTTCTAGACGTCATACTTGCAGACCGCGGTGGGGTATGTAAGGTCATCCAATCCAGTTGTTGCATTTTCATACCAGATAACGCTCCAACGGTTTATCAAGCCATCTCCAAACTGCATAAAATATCTGAATCCATACACGTGGATAAAGGAGATTGGTCACTGGTGGGGTGGTTCTGGGAACTGATATCTGCCTGGGGTTGGAAGATTCTGATGGTCATTGGAATGATCTTAGCCATCCTTTTCCTGTTCTGTCTGTGCATCCAGTGTGCTCCTGCGATATGTGGCCTCTGTGCTACATTATGTGTAAGGAAACCTGTATCGAGGGACGAGCTAAGTAATAGGATGATGCTACAGCAACATCTCCATGACTTCGTGAATATTGACCTAGACTCGGATTGATGTGAGTATAGTTATTGCCTATGTAAGGGCAAAAGGAGGGTCTGTCGTACTTTGAAATTTGGGACCGCGTAGGAGGCAGGGCCCTACCCCTGTCTATCCCGGTATTAGCGAACCGCAAATGGTCAATGTGGTATGTACAAGTGCTTTGTATGACGTTCTAGCTATGAAAGCACTGTGTATACGATATTATACATCACTACGTGGGTTCCATCTTAGAGCAGTGGCCATCTTATGGTTGCCCTCACATAGGCTACATATTATGAAGCAAATACGGGCCTTTAGAACACATGTGTCTTCCTTTGACTTCTCTGTGACCTGGGCAGCTTGGCTCCGCTGCCACAGGTCAGTCCGGTCCCACAAGCTCCCCGTCCTACGGCCACCTGTGATTAGCATCAGGGCTTGACACACCATAAAGCCTTTTCATCCCACACGAGCCTCCAGCTAATCTCTTTCACACCTGACTGTTCCTGCTTTATGGCTTGTTTTCCAAACAGGAGATGCTCGTCTTTATTGGGGCCTGTTGATATCTGATGTGGGATCTGAGCCTTGCTGGGTAAATAATTGTGGGCTGGCTTAACTGGAATGTGGGAGGGTCATCATGATTCTGCCTTTTCGTTTGTAATGTATACATTTATATGGCCATATCATAAAACAAGGAATGTATGCCTGAAGCAGGATATTTTTGTATTTAAGGAGAAGCCCGTTTCTGTAACTTTAAGCAGTCTCCTGAGAACATACACGCTGTTGTACTTCTAGGATACCTGTAATTGGTCTGCAGCCAATAAACTGATCTTTGACTTCACCCAGAAGACTCTGTGTTTCTGTAGGTCTGAAACAGGAAGAACCCGAAGTCATAGGGTGTGTTCCCCTGCACCGCTGGGCTTAAAATTCCCAGTACTTCATTGTCGAGAGTGATCCCCAAGGATGTTGCAGAATCCACGATAGTTGGTTGTACGTTGAATGCGGGGAGTTGTTTGATCAGGTCATGCATTAGACTACGTTCCTAGTTTATCCTTATTGAGGTCCTGAATGCGCTAATCGAAAGTTTTAGGACTTTTTTATCCTTGATCTAATGGCCATTAGTCCTGTCTCTACTACGCTACAATTATATGCGTTTATGATTCCCTTAGTTAATTGAGAACCATAGTCATCTTGAATACAACTACATAGGACTCGTTATCTATCACGTTATATTATCATGTCTACCTTATCTATTTGTCGTTTCATTTTTAGTTGCTTTGCAAAAACTTATACTCCCATTGAAGTCAGCTCACGTCCGTGGACTTCTAACATAAACGCTGGTTCCTAGTATGTATACATCTATGTTGTCTACTATTGAGGTGATGGGTATGCTAAATTTCTTTCTCTATACTTCTTGATTCACATATTTTTCGGTTTATCTATTCACTCTTAGGTGATTTAGGATTCTTGGGTGTAATTATCTCTCACCCTATACTTCAGCTTCATTTTTATCTTATTAAAAAATATTTTAGTATACTCATTTTGTTTTTTGTACCCACAGACCAACGGTTGTCAATATTGAATTTGTATTAGTACCCTCACCACGTGATGTTGGAAATGAATTTATGATCTCTACTAGTTGTTATTTTGAAAGACCTATCGAACAAGCCCTGAAGAAGGAGCCTGTATGTGATATATAGGATCTCCGAAACGCGCGTCGGCGCTGGTCTTGTGTAATTATTATTGTTTTATTGTCTTGTACATTGTTTTCTTATATAACATCATTCTCTCCTTTTGTAAATTGTGATGTTTTTCTTTTTGTAAATTGTGATGTTTATTGTTATAGTTTGGTATTGTGTCATATGTTATTACGGTGTGGGTCTTTTTAGACAGGATGTAATTCTGTTTTATGATTAAAAAACAATATGTATTATATGTAATAATACACACTCTATATATAAAAAATACACATGTATATGTTTTTCAAAAAATGAAAAAATGAAAAAAAAAAAAATGAATTGATGTAACTTTTGTACACTGTTGACTGTGGGTTTTGCATTATTATATGGACTTTTTGCCTAAGATTGAAATAGATAGGTGTAGGAAGTTCTGTTGTATTCTACATGCATTAAAGGGATCTTGGCCGGTGGTGCTATGAGGAGGAATTCTGTTTTTAATGCGTTGAGTTTGAGATGATTTTCTGATAACCAAGACTGGGTGATCATGAGAGTGGAGTTGAGCAAATTAATGTCCTCTATGGAGTTGATCTTGAGGTATAGTTGTGTGTCGTCTGCATACATATGAAATTGAACATTGGATGTTTGCAGGATTTCAGTGAGCGGTTCCATGAACAGGTTGAATAAGGACAGTGAGAGTGCGGACCCTTGTGGCACCCCAAGAGGTACAGGGGAGGCATTGGAGAGCGCGTTGTTAACCTTGAATTTTTGTGAACGGTTATGCAGGAAGGATGTAAACCATTTTAGCACTGTGCCAGACAGACCCATCCTATGCTCCAGGAGATCTAATAGTTTCTGGTGTTTGACCGTATCAAAGGCTGATGAGAGTTCTAGTAAGATGAGTAAGCACGAACCATTCTGGTCAAGGATTTGTAGCGCATCATCAAGAATGTGTGTCATGGCCGATTCAGTGCTGTGACGCGCTCTGAAGCCTGATTGGTGTTTATTTAGTAGGTTGAAGTGATCTATGTGATTGGTCAGTTGTCCGTTTACACATTTTTCCAGCAATTTGGCCAAAGTGGGGATGTTGGAAATGGGACGGTAGTTGTTGAGGTCAGTGGGGTCCGCAGTGAGTTTCTTTAGGATAGGTGAGACTTGGCCTACTTTGAGGGAGTCCGGGATGCAGCCTTGTTGGAGTGAGCTGTTAATGATTTTGGTCCAGAGTGGAAGGAGCCACGGTGAAAGGGCTTTGACTGCATTAGCCGGGAGGGGGTCAGTGAAATGATTGCCCGGTTTCAGGTTGTTGAGAATCTTGCCTAGGTTGTCTTCAGTGTACGTCTCAAAGGAAGACCAGGCTGCCTTGTTTTTGGGGCAGGCCTTAGGGGGGGAAAGGCATGGGATGGGTGTAAATAACGGGGTGATTACCGTATGAGGAGCAGTGTGTAGTGGGCTGTCATTAAGGAGGTCCTTTATGAGGTTGTCGGTCTTCAGATTGAAGAAGGTGGAGAATTCTTGACAGTTAGGTTGTGGGCGATCTAGGTCTCGGGCCCGTTGGGGAGCTTCCTTGGTTTGATTTTTGACAAGTTCGAAGAGCTTTTTTGGCCGGTTTTTAGCTTGGTCAAGTTGGTGTCTGAAGAAGTCAGCTTTAGTGCGTTTAATTTATTTGTAGTATGCATTTCTCTTTTTCCTAAGGAGTTTGAGGTGGAGAGCCGATGGGACTGCTCTCCAGTTGCGTTCTGAGGATCTGAGGGCTCTTCGATCTTCATTAAGTAGAGCGTTGTACCAGGGCTTGGAATCTTTAATGGGAGCTCTCTTAAGTTGCAGTGGGGCGGCCTCATTTATTATCGAGGTCATGGCGTCGAGATAGTGATTCGTGAGAACATGGACAAGGCACTAGAGGAGGGGGGGGCGCAGATCCGTAGGGTGCTGGGGTCATCGGAAGAGCCACGTTCTTACTGACTCTAGCTTGGGACCAAACATGACCCATTATCCCAAGCTGGAAACTGAAAACCAGTAGTCTTGACAACTCTATATTTTGTAACACTGTAGGGGAAAAAATCTGGCAATATTTTGCCAATAATGACTGTAAAGCCTTTTCACTACTAACTGAATGGAAGGTATTCAAAGAAGTCATGTGGGGACAATGGATATCTGAGTCAGTGGACGTTTGCCAAACTCTCATAATGGAGATAGCTACTCTTGAGATGGCCCTGATACGATTAGAGTGGGATAGACCAGGGAATTCAGGGTTGCAGAGGGCACTCCTTGATGCTAAGGATGTGATTGCAGAATGCGATGAGTGGATCAGATGCTTCGATTACAAAGAATATATGATCAGGGCACACAAAGAACAAGATAAAGCTGGAAACCTGCTTGCATGGTTGGCTAATCCGACCAACAGGGATTCACAAACATTAGAAATTAACACAACTCAGGGCATCAGATTCCACAAGCAGGGTCAGATAAAACAAGCCTTTGCTGATTATTACATAACACTATATTTTAGCTATCCTCGAAACAGAGGGGAAAGTATACATTTCCTTAGGAGTTACTTCTACAATGCCTTACGATGGAGGATGCAGAAGAACTGGGAGTGGGCATATCAGTAGAAGAGATTAGGAGGTGCTACAAATGGCTTGAGGTAAAGTTCTGAGCACAGGCTGCCTCCCAGTAGATTTTATGAGACTTATGCTGGAACTGTGGCTCCCTGGCTGGACGCCCTCAATCATCCCTCCTGAGTTTACAGCTTACAGACCATTATTGGACCTGGAATGGGGTTTCCTTCACTGGTCACACCTTTCCTAAACCTTCTATACTCTGCTCCAACCATGAAAGTTTGAATGGGGGAAGTAATCTCTGAGCAGTGGTCAGTGGAAAGGGGCAGCAGACTGCCCCATGTCACCTTCATTATCCTGCGCGGCTGTGGAACCACTGGCGCGCAGAGCTTGCTCAGGTCACCTCATCCCAGGGATAGATGCCTGTGGCATTACTCTTTGCGTCTTGTTATACACAGACGATATGCTGTTGGTCCTGGGGGAACAGGCGAGAATACCGGAAAGCAGGGCACAAGTCGGGGCTACACGCTGATACACGGCGTCCACCCACTATTTTCAGAGGGTGGGCGCTGTCCCCCCTGCAAGAAGTGGGCCCCACTCAAATATGATGAACTTGTCCCGGTGTAATTTTCAGTCACCGGGACACATTCAGCTGCGCCTGCACGTTGTCTGCTTTTGTTTCCAGCAGCATCGTGCAGGCAGTGAGGGGGGCTTTCATATTTCAGACTCCAGCTGAGCCCATAAGAAAGGCCGAATTTAAGGGGCCAACAGGCCTCCTTTTGCTTCACTATTCTGACTCGGAGCTATCTAAGGCTCACACTTAGATGCAAATGCAATGGAGGGAAAACAAAGGCACACAGATTGTTGTTATCGCTTCACAAATATTTGAGAGACATGCTTTTTACGCTGTTCAATCCCTGATATGCATGCCCTGCAAGAATGTCAGATTTGGTGGTAGGCTCCAGTATTTACACAAATAACAATGTAACACAATTTTGTTTTATTTCATTTATAGCGCTACTCATCCCAATGCAGGGTGTCAGAGCACTTTGCATCACACCTGCACATTATATACTGACAATAAATTATTTAAATGTGTTAAGCAATGTACAAAATGTGTTACAAAAAACAGTGAGGGTTACAAGGTGAATGAGTCTCATGTCCTTCCTAGCTACATGTACTATATTAGAAGGATTATAATTTATGAAGTGCAAGTGACAAAAGGATCTCTTTGTTAAAAGTACCAACTCATCTAGCTACATAAAATAAAAGTCTGTCATCTGCATTTTAGATGATGTGCTTTGCAGGAGACGCATTAACCCTCTGCACTACTTCGTCAAAACTTGACTAGAGAAAACACAGGCCTCCGGCAAACACACTACTCTCCAAAGTTATTCTTACCATTAATATTCATATTCATCCATGGGATTTACTGGGCCCACAAGGATCTCTGCAGCAGGTGCCGCACCCCATAAGATAGTTTAAAATGCATACTTTGCTACCAATTAAGCAGAATCGATTTACTACTACCTGTCTCTTTGTTTTCAACTTCTTTTTGACAGCGTTTTCAAAAAATAAGGGCCTCATTTACAAGAGACCTCACTTTTTATGACACCCCGGTGGTGCAGGCCTCTGAATAATATATTTAAGCCGACGCAAAGCAACCTTGCATGGCTTTGCATGGCCTCATAGATGTGAAGTCAGACAAAGCAGCGTAAATCGCTGCGATGCCTAACTCTATGTCAAGGAGGTGTTCCATGGACGCTGTGGTGGGTATTCCCATGCAACACCCATGGGTTTTGACACATTTCCCTATTTACAAGGATTTGTAAACCTGAGAATGTGTCCAAACTGTGCACCTCTCCAGTGGAGGAGTAACTAGGAGAAATAACTTTAGTCTTCTCGTTTTTTCCTCTTTCCATGTGTGCTGCATTTTGCAGCACACATAGAAAGAGGAAAACACCTCCATTGATTGATTTTGTGCAGGAAGTTGTCCCTTCCTGCACAAAAAGAATCCTGCCAACAATGCAGACCCCTCTGCACTATGGTGCCAAGGGAACCTGCATTGGTGCTAGGCAACAATTTGTGCACCTGCACATGCAGAAAGGACAGGAATGTGCCGTATTTCATTAATACTGTGCATTTCTACCCTTTCCTTAGTGCTGCAAGAAGCTTGCGGCACTGCCCTGCACCAAAAAGTTGTAAATGAGTCCCTTAATGCATAAATTGACGCCCACATTTTGCGTCGGGGTTGCATCACTTGTTTGGCACTACCCAGATGCAAAATCTAATTTGTTAAATTGCAAAATGTGCTCAAATGTACTCATTATAGACACACAAAACGTGTGGAGTAGTAAGACCTGATGGCACTTCCTGTGAGGTCTTGGTTGAGATATCACTTCCTGTGATGCCATGAAGTCACGCTGTGATATCACACGCCATGATGTTCCTTGCATACTGTCTAACTTGGTTATTCCCCCCACATCTTTTTTTCGGACTTGTGCCCTGTCTAAAAGGGAGATACAGCTCCTCACCAACTTCGGCGACGAATCCCGGCAGGGCATAAACTGGGGCAAGACCAGTTTGTTCCCCATTCAGGTCCCCTCTAATGAGGTGCCAGACATACACAGAATGTGGTGGGAACTGACCTCAATAAAGTACTTGGGAGATTGAGTCTACAGAACTCACCCTGACTTTCTTGAGGTGAGCATATGGGCATGATCATGGCACCTTAGGGCCAGTGTGGCCTTTTGGAATACATTCCTCATCTCAGTTGCTGGCCGTATAACTATATCCAAGATGGTAGCGCTGTCACCCAGCTCTACTATTTTGCCACTCTGCCTGTGCTTATTCTCAGAGGGAAATTTAAAGACATTGGGCCATATTTATTAAAGGGCTGCATCACTTTTGCCCCACGCAACGGGGTGCATGTGCGATGCAAGCCTTCAGTGTGAATTATCAAGCCATGCAAGGCCACCTTGCGTAGCTCTGAGTGTCTTGATAAATCCAGAGTAAAGCAATGCAGCACAAATTGATGCATTATGTTTCTATACTCCAAGGAGGCAGTTCATGGGTGGTGCGTGGGTTTTCCCACACACCACCCATGGAGATTGATGTCTTCCCAGATTTACCATAAGAGGTAGACCTGGGAATGTGCCAAAACTGGTAAGCCTCCCTAGGTGAGGAGTTAAATGTTTATTTCTCCTCACTCTTTCCTCTTTCCATGTGAGCTGCCATAGGGGATGTTTTTTGTGCAGGAAGGTACCCCTTCCTGCAAAACAAAAACAGTACTGCTTTCAACTTAGGCACCCTTGCACCATGGTACAAGAGTGCCTGCATTGGCGCTAGGCAGCACATTGTGCGCCAGTGGTGGGAAATGTTAGGAGTATGCTGTATTATGTTAAATATGGCACAAGGTGGCTTGCTGCGCTGCGTGACATTTTGATAAATAGCCCCTTAGACTCTATCTTGATAGACCAAATATGGGGTAGGGGATGGCGTATAGTATCCCTGACTAAAGTGATACGGCCAAGCTCAGATTGGGGCCTAGGAGTCCCAGACTTTGAAACATGCTACCCGGTGGCTCAGCTACAGTGGTTCCTGCATTGGATTCAGGTGATACGAGCACAGCCTGAGAGACTTCCTCCACCTAATGCCCCACCTCCAGATTTGTTGTGGTCCCTTCTACTTAACCCCAATCGGCCCCTGGAATTCTCAGCGACTTAAAGATGGCTAGATATTGCTGGATGCATGCACATCAGAAATGCAACACTTTAATACTTTATTCCCCTTAGAACCCTCTATGGGCTCTGGCCAATTTGTGCAGGAAGAGCACGGCAGGAGACTACAGAGGTGGGTGGACATGGAGATTGAAATTATTGGTGAACTGTTTCATGGGGATAACCACTAACTTTTGACGAGTTCAGAGAAGAATATGACATCCTATGGCACACTATTGGCGGCCATGAGATGGCACTGGGGGATGGGGAAATACCAAACCCCTGACACACTAGGCCTACTGGTATATATGCTCTACAGTGGCCACATGAAAGCTAGTGTCAGGGCTGTATGAATCTCTGCGAGTAGACATGACACAGCCTCTCACCCAGCTTAAAGAGAAATGGGAGGAAGATATAGACAATCTAATCTCTGAGGGAAACTAGGCTAAAATCCTAGCAGCAAGTCCAAAAATATCCCATAACACACAATTTAAACTAATCCACTAGTATGTATTACAATGGGCATAGCTCACCCATGGCAGACTCAATATTATATGGCTAATACTTCACATACATGCCCCAGATGCCATTTGGAAGTTGTGGGAATGTTGCATCTGGTGTGGGGGACCCTCTGATGGCTAGATACTTTCTGCAGCTTGAATGATAATACAGACTGTAGTATTGACTTGTTGGCCATGGCTTGCATACTAGGCCTTTGCCCCTGACCCACCAAACAAAAAATGAACATGCTATTTCATATACCTACCTCTAGTCCTGGCCAAGCTTTGCATACCACTTCGGTGGAAGGGTTCCACTGGACCGCAGATAGACAGATGGAAGGTCTACCTCCTTAGATGGGCTAAACAGGAAGGGGGAGTTGTTCTCTGAGATGTCAGGAAGGGTGGGGAAACACTGGTGTTTGCTAGAGTCTGGGAGAATTTGGTAGAGGCCAAGACAGAGAATATGGCCACTGACATTAATGCCTCATCCCGATGAAGGCTCCCCCCTCAGCTAGCACTGAGACATGGACTTCGGATGACAGAAGGTTGAGTCCACTCCCTTTAACTAGGGGACTGATTAACGGCTTAGACAGTTAACAGACACTGGGAGGCCCTGAAAATCAATGGAGAAACCCCACTGGGTCAAGCCTACCGGTGCTGTGGCCATCCACATCTCTCTTTCACCATAATCCTATCATGTGACACAACACACCATGGGAATACAGGATGGTAAAGGTAAGGGGACGGATAGCATTTTTGTAACATTGGGACCAAATTTTTCAACTGTTGAAAGATTTTAATCTTGACATGTAATTGCTGTCATGCACTGCTGTATTGTGGCAATCGAGGCTGCCTGATCGTGGGGTTCACCTCCCAAAGCTTAAATAATCTTTCAAATTGCTTATTGTATGTCCTATACTGTGAAGCGATCCAATTATGGTATTACTTGCTACCTGCATAGCTCAGTGCAATTATATCAAATTCAATAACATTCAATAAAATTAATTTAAAAAACATGCGATTCATCCATTCAGGAGCCCCTTCGACCTCAGCCAACACTTCACCAGAGGGCTTGCCCCCATACACTCTAAACTCACCCCAATCCTCAATTTCTCCCTCATTTCTGCATCCTTCCCAGAAGCCAGGAAGCATGCCACCATTCTTCCACTCCTGAAGAAACCCTCAGCAGACCTGAAGATACTGGCTAACAACTAACCTATCTCCCTGCTTACCTACCCAGCAAAAATCCTAGAAAAACTCATCATCAGATGAATTTTGGACTACCTCAACAAGAAATACCTCCTCAACCCCTCTCCATCATGCTTCAGAGCCAACCACAGCACTTAAACTGCCCTCATCACTGTCACTGATGATATGTGCATGATCGTGGACAGAGGAGACA
This sequence comes from Triturus cristatus, assembly GCF_964204655.1. NCBI lineage: Eukaryota > Metazoa > Chordata > Amphibia > Caudata > Salamandridae > Triturus > Triturus cristatus. The sequence goes on along the minus strand of NC_140593.1, from coordinate 253,381,647 downwards.
CAGTGGCACTGCTCCTGCTTCACCTATCTGCATATTTTAACACCGTCTCCAAACCCACCTCATCCAATGCCTCAACAACTCTGGAATAAGAGGACCTGCTCTGTTTCTTCTCCAAGGGATGATTACAGTTGGTCAACCTGGCACCTTACACCTCTACTGCCGCTAACTTCATCTGTAGAATCCCCCAGGAATCCTTGCTCAGCCCTACCCTCTTCAACATATATCTGACTCCATTCACTGACATCATCAGATCCTCTGGAATTAACATCATCTCTTACATGGGCAACACCATCTCTTCCTCTCCCTCTCTGATGACATGTCCAACACCCAGGTCACTTTCACCACCTGCATGTCTAAAGTTAACAACAGGATGAAGGTGAACTTCCTCAAGCTCAACTCTGACAAAATGGATGTGGTACTTCTCAGAAAGGGTACCACTTTTTGGACTCTGGTCTAATTGACAGCAAAACATGGACAAGAACCTAACCTGCCAATAAACTCAGGAAGCTAGACACAGTGGTGGACAAACAACTCTTGATAATCACCTAAGTCAACACCGTGGCAACATCCTGCTTCCACACCCTCAAACTCCTGAGAAAGGTCTCAAGTGGCTCCCATGGACAACTGGAGAACAACCACCCAGACTCTGATAACCAGCACTCTAGACTATGGCAACACTCTCAACGTAGGCCTCTCCGCCCACCTCACCAAATGTCTGCAGGTCATCCAGAAAACAGTACCAAGACTTATGCTCCAGCTCCCACTGCGCACATCACATCACAAACCAATTCAAGAAATTACGCTGTCTCCCAGTTCACAGACACAATTTCTCACTCACTCATACAGGTGCTACATAATCCTCGTCCCACCTCCCTGAACATCTGCATTAGCTTCCACACTTTATCCAGAACCTTCCAGTTGGCCAACTTCCTGATAGTTCACAACCCCTCGCTTCCGAAGAAATAGAGCAGATGGTCGAGCTTTGCTCCTAAAGTTTGGAACAGCCATCCCCTGCACATCAGAGCCCCTAGCTCTGTCCTTGAGTTTTGCAAGAAACTCAAAACCTAGCTTTTAAATAGGTCCCAGTGGGGAGCCGTCACATCTACTGCCAGCCGGATACCCCCTCACGTGATCTACGTATAAACATTACATAACATATAACATACCATATGACATACCACATAATATGACACATAACATAACATAACATGGACCGCAGTGCTCAATTAGGCTAGCGGATCTTGTGCTTGTGCTCTTTCAGCCATTTTAAACCAGCTTGTTTCTAGAAGTTTTAGGGCAAAAGCTACTGTTAACAAACATTTGTTTTAGTATTTCTCTAGCATTTTTTATGGTGCTGAGTATGGCTTTGAATTTGCCCATTGAGGTTTAAGTGTCCATGTTATCCAAGTGGTGCAGTTGTGGAGGGTCATTGTTGTTTTAATTTGTTCCTTGTTCTGATGATGGCTGGGTAGTGAAAAGAAGAGTGAGGGAATCCCTATTTTTTGCCTCTGTAGATTGCTCCTCCAAATAGTCATGTTGTTTGCAGTCCTTTGCCACCATGATGTAACAAAGTTGGTGATGTCAAATCGAGTCCACATAGAGCTAAACGCACTATGTTTCTAGGCTACAGTGCACATCCCAGTCCATTTGTACGTGGTGTGAAGCTAAATACGTGCCAGGAACACCCCGCCACACCAAGAAGCATTCCGTTCTTGTTCTCAGAGCATTGGGGGAGAGGCTAGTAGGGCTCTGTAGGAATGTAGGATTTGCTTTTATGGTTACCCCCACTTTTTGCCTGGTGCTATGCTGTTTCTGACTAGTCTGACTGGGATCCTGCTAATCAGGACCCCAGTATCTCTGCTTCATCCCTTAAATTGTTATGGTAAGTATTTAGGTACATCCCAGATTGGATACTGGGGTACCCTTATAAGTCCCTAGTATGTGGTACTAAGGTACCCAGGGCATAGGTACCCCAGAGGTCCCCCATAGGCTGAAGCATGTATTATGCCACCTGTGGGAGACCATTCAAATTGTCACTACAGGACTGTCATTGCAGCCTGTGTAAGCTGGCGCTAACACCTCTTACGACAGATATAGGTTCCCTATATCTAGGGTCACTGCACTTAAAACCTATAAGTCACCCCTACAGCAGGCCTTTCCAATCCTGAAGGCAGTATGCTCTGTTCTAAGTGTCAGGGTGCCCCTGCATGAGCAGGACACCCCTACAACCTTCGGAGTCCATTCTCCTGGGGTGTACGTGAGACAGCCATATATCATATAGAGGGGCACTGGGTCATTATGCGATGACCATCTCGAAACCGACTGTAACAAACCCTATTGTGTTTGGTATCAAACATGTTGGAATCCGACTAGCAAACCCTAAACGGTGTGGGAGGTATGATTCCAATCACTGTAAAGGCCCACGATTAGGTCCTCAGTGCTCCCGGTGCCAGTGTTCTAGACACGGACAGCACAACATGGCTGCTGCCGACCAGAGACACGATTCTGCCCTTCTGCGGCTGAGCCAAGCTCGAGCACGGGAAGGCAGAACAATAGGCATCCAGTCACAGGGAAGTGTGACCACCTCCCAGACAGGGTTTAGTGTATTGGGGCTGGGTGGGAGCGCTTGCCAGCACCACATAGTCTGTGTACAGGGCACATTTGGTGCCCTCCATTCAAAGTCCATTTCAAACCAGTTCAGGGAGTCATTGGCTCCCGCTCTGGTGTGGAACTGTACAAAGGGCAGGGGAGTATCCTCCTCCTTGTCCAGCCCCTCCTTAGGGAGGAACCCCTGAATCATCCCAAACCTTTCCTTACGGTATTTAAGGGCTTACCTGAGGTTGGGTCCCTAGATTCGTCTTGGGACACGATTCAATTCAGACATCACTTCAAATCCGACCATCTGGGCACTCTGGTCTTCGCTGGACTTCTCTCTGGGCATCAAGGTTGCAACCCGGAAGACTCCTGCTGCTCCTGATCTCTGCGCCCTGCTCATCAGCTGCAACGTCCGTGCCTGTGCTCCATACAGGAAACCTTCCAAGGCCTGTAGGCATCCAAGACACCTGAAGGAATCTCCCTTGAAGTGAAGGAGTCACTTCCCTGCATCTGCAGGCACCACAACTGAGCTGACCGGTCTTCTGATCCTGGGCTCCCACGGACTCCGAAAGGCTCAGGCTTCTTTGGCAAGCTGCTTGAGGTCCTCTTGTGACTCCAGTTCCTCCGGCCTGTGGGTCCTGCCCAGGGTCACATTTGAATTATTTTGGGCTTCCCTGATTGCTTGGGACCTGCCCTGACTCCCCTGCTTGTGGTGAGTCATCTGGACCTTGCTGGTCCCGACATTGCACCTTCTTCAACGTCCTCGTTGGTTGCAGTTGCCAAGGCTTGTTGGTGTTCTCGCCGGACACTGACCCCCTCAGTTCTCGACATCCGATGTGGGACAGCTCGTGTACAACTCCTGGTCTTCAACAGCATTGCCTGAATCACACAGCTGCAGTTTCAAGGTCACCGTCGGCTCCCCTGCAGCACCCGACATCGGTGGGCATTCGTCTTTCATGCCTCCTGGTCATTACTGAGTGGCATAGCCTTTGTCCCCTCTGCTTGCAGGCTCTTCACATCTTGAATCCACCCTTATGGTGATTTTAGTGGTCTTAGACAATCTTAGAAAGCTTTCTAAGTGGTAGCTGTGGAGAGCAGCCTTCAGGCTTAGTCCAGATGGAGTGTAATGCAGCTTGTTTTACCAGTACTTAATCTTATGGTATTGGTTAAGTGAAAAAACTACACAGTGTAGTTATAAAAACATGTATTTATTATAAACACTCACTAACACATTGCAATATCCCCTACCCATAGATATAACCATAATACACACAATTCTTTGATATTAGAACACGTAAGTAGCACAAATATACAGTGGTCTCCGGGGGGGCGACCAAACCATATACTAAAATAGTGGAATGCGAACTACGACTTAAGTCGAGATTGGACACAGAAGATGTAGAAGAGCCGGGGACCCAAGGAGCCACCCAAGGTAAGTACCCTGGAACCCTACGGAGGCCTTTTGCAGAGTGGGAACACGACTGCATGCTCAATACAAGTCAATGGCTCAGTCACAGTTGCTGTTTTAAAGAAGAAGGACCCTTCCCAGCAGACCCTGAAAAAAACCCTGGAAAATAGAAGGTTGGAGAGTCACCCCACCCGTGTATACCCCAGGAACCAGGATACCTACACCAGGGAAGCCGGGTGCATACGAGCGAAGTGATGTCGGAAACCACTGTGGACAACAATGGAGAACTTTAGTGAAGATGCAGCTGGCGAAGAAGTCGTAAGTGTCCGGTGGAACCCAAAGGTGGATTCAAGATGAGATGTAACTGCAATCAGAGGGGACAAAGTCTATGCCACTCAGGAGTGACCAGGAGGCACCGAAGATTAATCCCCACCGATGTCAGGGATGCAGGAGAGTTGCCGGTGCCCTTGAAGTTGCAGCTGTGTGGACCAGGTGATGCTGTGGAAGACCAGGAGCCATTCACGAGCTGTCCCACATCAGATGTCAAGAGCCTGGGGGTCTGTGTCTAACGGGCACCAACAAGCCTTGACAACAGCAACCAACGTAGTCGTCGAAAAAGGTACAGTGTCGGGACCAGCACGGTCCAAGTGACACACCATGAGCAGGTAAGTCAAAGCAGGCCCTGAGCAAGCAGGGGAGTCAACTGGAGCCAAAGTAGACCCTCAAGAGGACTCGCAGGCTGAAGGCACAGGAGTTGCAAGAGGCCATCGACCAGCTAACCAAATGATGAAGGGCCTCTGTGCAGAGGTTGCGGTGCAGGTGAAGATCTTGGTTGCAGGAAATGCTTGAGTATGGAGCGTCTTGGAGCCCGAAGATCTCTGGTGAAGAGAGTCAATAAGCCTTGGCAACGGCAAGTTGAGGCAGTACACAGCGGTACTGCTCCAGCGGTTCAAACGAGGGATAGTAGCTTCAAACTTGCTGTGAAGACAGTGCAGGTCTCTAGCAAGTTGCAAAACTACCACCTGTGTTGCGGAACCTTTTGGAGTCCCTAGCAGCTTAGGAACAGCAGACCAGTCAGCTTCGTTGCTGTGCCTGCAGATGCAGGGAAGTGATTCCTTCACATCAAGTGAGGTTCCTTTGAGTGCCTTGGAGGTCCACAGGTCTGTAGAATAACCTGTATGGAACACAGATAGAGATGACACAGAATATTGGCAGAACGATGAGACCAGGAGCAGCAGGATTCTTCCCCATTGCAGTCTCGGTTCCCGAAGTGAAGTCCAGCAAAGTCCAAAGTGCCCAGATGGATGAAGATGAAGTGGTTTCGGATCTGAATCTTGTCCCACGACGAATCTAAGGACCTACCCACAGGTAAGCCCTTTTGTACCCTAAGGAAAGGGTTGGGACTATTCAGCGGTCCCACCCAGAGGACGGCTGGACAGTGGGGAGGATACTCCTATGTCCTTTGTCCATCAGTAGCCAATCTGGGGGGGGCCTAAGTACTCACCATTACCAATTTAGGGAAGGAGCACAGAGACTGTGGTCCTGATTAGTAGGATCCCAGTCAGACTAGTCAGTAAAACATAATAAGACCAGCACAAAGTGGGAGTGGCCATGAAAGCAGATTCTACTTTCCTACACAACCACCCCTCCCCCAAACGTAAGGAAATGAGACTAACCTTTCCCAGCTGAGTCTTCATTTTCTAAGCTGAAATATCTAGAGAGTCCATCTGCGTTGGAAGGGTTTCTCCCAGGCCTATGTTCCAGTGAATAGTCCATCCCATGTAGGGAAATGGACCACTTCAAAAGTTTGGGATTTTCACCCTTCATTTGTTTAAGCCATGAGAGGGGCTTATGGTCTGGCTGAACAAAGTATTGAGGACAAAACAGGTATGGCCTCAACTTCTTCAAGGCCTAGACTACAGCAAAGGCCTCCCTCTCTAAAGCTGACCAACGTTTCTCCCTGGGGGTCAAACTTGTGCTTATGAAAGCTACTGGTTGGTCTTGGCCCTCTGCATTTAGCTGTGACAAAACAGCTCCTATCCCTATCTCAGATGCATCTGTCTGGACAAGGAAGATTTTGGAATAGTCTGGACTTTGCAGAATGGGAGCAGTGCACATGGCCTGTTTCAGGTCCTCAAATGCCTTTTGACAGCTAACTGTACACTGAACTTTCTTAGGCATTCTCTTGGAGGTGAGGTAATTAAGGGGAGTGACAATGGATCCACATCACTTAACAAATCTCCTGTAGTATCCATTCAGGCCCAAGAAAGCTCTGACCTGAGTCTGGGTAGTGGGAGCAACCAAGTCAATGATGGTCTGGATTTTACTCTCCAATGGCTGAACTTGGCCTCCGCCTACCAGGTGACCAAAGTATACAACCTTGCTCTGCCCTATCTGGCACTTTGTGGCATTGATAGTGCTTTCTGCAGGGCCTCCAGAACATTTCTGAGGTGGACCAGGTAATCTTCCCAGGTGGAGCTAAAAACAGCAATATCGTATAGATATGCTGCACTATAGGCTTCCAGACCTGTTAAGACTTTATTCACCAGCCTCTGAAATGGGAGCCCATCCAGGCACACCGAATCCCTCGATCATGTGGCTGTCTGGAAGGAATAAATAAAGTCACCCAGAAACAGGCTGCAGGCCCTAAATAAGGGAGGAAACTACCAACTTTTTAAAAGAGACATTTTCAAAATTGTAACTTAAAATCTAACTTTACCATTAAAGAAGGTTTTAAATTACAATTTATCAGACAGCAAGCGTAAAAATTTCCACCTGTTCCTAATCAAATGTTGTCACTTATTAAATGTAATAAGAAAACCCAATATTATCCTGTGGGAGAAGTAGGCCTCACAGAAGTAAAAAAACGAATTTGTGAGTTTTTCATTACCCGGACATGTCAAACTTAAAAGTACATGTCCAACCATTTAATTACAATGCACCCTGCCCTATGCGCTACCTACGGCCAACCTCAGGAGGGACTTATTTGTAATAAATGGGGAGTTTAAGGCTTGGAAAGGGGGTTATATTGCCAAGTTCAATTTGCTGTTTAAATCTGCATTCAGGCTGCAATGGCAGACCTGGTACATGTTTTAAGGGGCTACTTATGTGGGTGGCACAAAAAGTGCTGGAGGCCTACTAGTAGCATTTGATATACAGGCCCTGGTTATATGGTTTACTACTTGACTAGGGACTTATAAGTCAATGAAATATGCCAATCAGGTGTAAAGCAATTAATGATGTTTTAGAGAGTGAGCACATGCACCTTAGCACTGATTAGCAGTGGTAAGGTGCACAGAGCCCTAAGGCCAACAAAAACAAACTCATCAAAATAGGAGGGTGAAGGCAAAAGGTTTGGGGAAAAACCACTGTGAAGCTGACAGGTCTAACAACCTCCCACTTAGTAGTCAATATTCTCAATTTTCTAGCCACTCCTCCCTCATTTACTACTAAATCATAGCTATATGTGTGTGTGGAGATTCCAGCAGTCGAGGCGGAGATCTTCACACAGAAGTGATAGGAATGGCGGAGACCTTTGCATGCAGGTCTATGAATTGCATTTTGTAGTATGTGAGCAGTACTATTGTACTAAATGTACTACAAAATGCAGTTTGTGAATAATCCTCAATATGTTAATCTCTTCAACGCTCACTTGGGCCTAACAGGCCCTAGAAGGATTACCCTAATGCCCTCATTACAAGTTAGGCAGAATAGGGGAAGGTATTTACCATGTGTTAAATACCTTGTATTACCTTTACCTCTCGGTGAGGATTTTATCATGTGGTAAAAACCTCCTATTGAGAGTGTTTTCAAACAAGCTTTTGCAGAGGATCACAATTTCGCCCTGCACCTGGAATAAGGGTAACACCATCATTCAGCGTCGGATTGGTAACGCGGGCACTTGGGCAATGCCCGAGGGGCTGGTATTCGAATTCCAGCTGTGGGCTGTTTTTTTGAGCAGCCTTGGGGGGGGCGATTTGGGCGGTTTCTGCGTTGTTCGATGCCACCAGCGGCCCAGTGGGTGCCTGAGTGGCCTTTCTGGAGGTAGATGGGCATCCATTACCTCCCTTTTATCAACGGCAGAGGTGTCACTCCCTTTCTCTCGCTGGTCCAGCCCATTACTATATGCATTTTGAGCTGGGGGCAGAGGGCCTGAGCAAAAGTGGTCTCACTTGTTTTCAGGTTTGTTTCACCAGTGTAAACTAATCCGTGCATTTTTTTTAAACACCCCCTCCCTTTTTTAGGTCTCGCCTGACCCAGCGCATGCGCTAGTCTGGCGAGAATTTTTGAGAGGGCTCCAAAAAGTACTACCAGGCCAGCCTAGAGCAACAGTGCGTGTGCGCTGGCGCGCGCCGCGCCTGACCGCGATTACTTTCACTTTGATGTTTGATCGCGATCACTTTCGTGGCCGCACGACCGCTTGGCATAGCCAATAGGTCTCGCTTTTGGGACCTTATAAGTATTTAGTTATGCAACTGTTGCATGGCTAAACACTTATAAGGTTCCAAAGGCGACACCTATTGGCCATGCCAATGCTTGTTTATAACATTTCGCCGAAGCAGTGGTTTGTGGAAAGGCAATATGCAAATGTTGGCCACTTTTTTTTTGCGTGCCCGGTCCGATTTTGAATCCCAATCCAACCCGGCCATCATTAACAGTATTGAAATGTACTCTTAGCCCAATAGTTGCCGTCGCATATCTTATCAGACAAATGATGGGGTGAGCAGTATCACGGCAGAGCGGAAGCTTTAAAGTATTGTTTACCTCCTTTGCCTGTGCGCGCGCTAAAAAGGTTACTGACCCAACCAGGCCCTCCCCTCCTCCCACTGCCCCTCTCTTGCCTCGTTAGAGATAACCGTGACCTGCTGAAGGCTTAGCTTTTTCTGTTATCGGGTGAATTATCACAACTCAGCACCGAAAGCCCCATGACGCTCCACAGATTTTAACAGCTTGGCATCGGCACATTGCTCAGCCTGAACCGCGTGAGCGTATCTGGACTCTGTAACATTCTGGGGCTCATTTGTCAAAGCAGACATTAGAGCAATTTCCAGGTCCCGTGCCAAAAAGACGGGGTATCTCACCGTGAGGGAGGCGAGCGCATGAATGTTATTTTTGGCCGCTCAACACATTTCTGCAAAACATAATTTCTTTACTGGGTCGATTTGGCTGTCTGTCATAATTATTAAGACAGAACAACCTACCAGTTCGGGGAGCAGGGCACTTTCCAGCTTTTACGTCTTTGCAGGTCGTATCTGCGCTGCTTTTTGATCGGAATCTACCATTGACCGCCAATGGATGTAAAAGGTTAAAGTGAAAGGTTTTTGTTAAGTGCGGCATTTGACACCGAAATGGCTTCTTGGTGCTAGAGAAGACATGTCTGTTGCTATCAGTGCTTGTGGACTGTATTCCAGCCTCACTAAATGGACATAATGTGAGCCTGTGGTGGTGCCCAGAGGGGCCCTGTGCAAGGCAGAGCTCATGAAATCTGTAAAACGCTAGCCTGAGTGAAACTTTAGGGGTCCCTCATCAAATATTTCAGGATAAGCCTCCGATTATGTTGTTTACTTTCAGAAGAACATATGAGTTTTTTAATGCACACATAAAAGAAAGATGAGCAGCCATTTATAAGTCAATTGGAAGCTCTTACCACAATCGAGGGTGTCTGTGTGTAGCCCAATCAAAGGGCGGACACTCTTAAATGTCTTCCATTATCCGGGTCATTTTAGTCACATTGTTATGCATACTTGCTTCCAGCGATTGCAGCTTAGGCTCATGCATAGGCTATAATTGTATGGAAACCATTTCGATACATACTGTAACTGCCCCACAGCCTAATTCTATTCCATGTCTGGGACTCAAAGCCCATCTTCTCCCAGACATAACTGCAGTCTGCTCAAGCCCACTCTCTTCCTTTCATACCTTGTTATGAGTCTACCTACCAAAGAATGTAGGGGCATATTATCAAGAACCGACGTTAGAATTATCGCCGCTTTAGCGGCAGGAAACTGCCGCTAAAGCGGCGATAATGGGCTTGATAACATGCCCTTGAGAATTCCAATAAAAGCCCATGTTCACAAACATGGGCTTCTATTGGAATTCTCTGCGGCATATTATCAACTGCCGCTAAAAGCGGCGATAATTTTAACGCCGGTTCTTGATAATATGCCCCGTAGACTACTAAAAAGCACTTGGCGCAGGATCACAGAAAATTAGCAACATAATATATGGGATAACATATTTTCTGCTATACATTATGAGGATATTGCAAGTCACTGAGACTTCTGTGATCATATAGTGAAACGAGGCCAAAGGCCAAGTTCTTTTATAAGATCATGGAACTCCGAGGTGGCTTGCAATATCCTTTCAACGTATGGTTGTTGGTATTTTATTCCTTATAATAAAGAATCACACCATTACTCTTCCCATACACTATCACTCTTCACACACGCCTCTTAAATCCTTGGGGGGTTGCTGCTTCATATGACAGTGATACTGTGTCTGCGAATGTGAAGAATAAAACAAAACTACACCAGAAACAGTTATTAATTTGTTGCAAAAACATATAAGAATCAGTTTAATGTAATCAGATTTACAAAAACGACTATAGATCAAAATGAGTAGTAACACGCAGAGAGATTTTCTTTCTTCTAATAAACTGTATGCAAAAATATAAATATGTTGCCATAAATCTCTCCTTTTTGCAGATAAGTGATCATTTTAGAAAGAGGAACTGCAAGACTAGAAGCTTTTATTGTTTAAACTGCAGCTGCAAAAATGCTCCATAACCTGCCCATTATCTTGGCTGTTGATTTTGGTAGCAGGCATTATAACAACACAATTAACTGTAATAAACTATTATAATTGAACAGCTAGTTATTTTCTTAGTACAGGTGACTAATAAAATCACAACTGGACTATAACAAGCATTTGCAATGCAAATAGGTCTTGCATTTGTGAGTTAGAGCTATTGACATTTTAAATGGCAATGTTTTTCACCTACACGTTTTATTTTTGAAGTGAATGTATGTAGTGTGCAAAATCCCTTGGAAAGGTCCTACACTTCGTAATAAATATATTGAAAAAGACACAAAGTGTGGATTGTGTCAACAAATGCTTGGCACGTACCTCATGGGTAAAGTGCCGCTACACATGCACACCGTGGTGCTTTACAGATGCGAAACTCATGAATAAAATTAGTGCTTACAGACTAACCAACGCGATCGGAGCATGTGAATCTGAATCCCGGCTTCTCTTTCATTTTCTAGACTATTTAACTCACTCTCCTGCGTCTTGGTTATCCCCCAAACAGTGGGACGCAATGAAGTTTGCCAAGGGGGCGGGGGGCAGGGGTCTTCGGGGGTACATGATATTCATTGCCTAGTTGTCAAAGGTTGCCCGGTGCTACTAGTTAAAAGTGTGCAGATTTCATTAAGATATTAAGAGTACTTTACTCACATCTATGAGAAAATCGACATTAACTGAACAAAATGCCAGAATGCGTGTCAGTTTTCACAGTGTTTTAGACAGTACTGGTTGCTTAGTTTCATTGCATAAAGTTTTGTATTTACTCTTTTACACAGCATTCAAAGTAGGTTACCTAACTCCAAAGCCCCGAGTTGTTAAATGACCCATAGAAGGGAGTGTTTTACAGTTGAGCAAATGTGTTCAAATGTGATTTTGGTAGTGCCATGGAATGATCAGCCAATGAGGTACTCGATGAGCAGGTATTTAACTACACGTTCAAAACGTACGGTATTGTGGCTGTTGTTTGTTTGTACATAACCACCTCTCTGAATGTGTTTATTAGCACAGAGCTTCATCTACCAGACAGTGCTCACAGAGGGGCGACTAAAGAACAGAACAAAATGTATTCATTTATCCTGAGTGTGAAGGCACCCGGAAGGCTTAGGTGCCCGCCCGGAGAGGCTAGGGATCCCAGCGTTTCTACAGACTCTGCCGTGCCCCTCTGCACCAGCAGGGCACGGCTCAGAATCTGCCGCTTCTGCTAAGAATAGGTGAGGGGTATGAGGTTGGGGCATGCAGGAGTTGCCAGCAGATTTCCAGGTTATTGAAAGTGATGATTCTGACATGAGGCATTGGAGACTGACTTTGTCTGTTTGTCTGCACCAGTCTATTTATCTACCATCTACCAGGCTCACTGTCATGTATCCATTCATCTCTCTTTGTTAGAGGTGCGCGAGCCAATATATTAATTAACAGGTAGAGCCAGCCGGAGATGAGCCAAGTGTATACGAGCCAGTGGGCGAGCTGTGAAAATGATCGGCATGTTAATCATACAGTAAACATGATGTAAATGTGCGATAATGTCTCTTCAGAATTCAAAAAAGTGAATTTCTTTAGTGCGCCACCTCAGTACATAAGATTATAGCACTGAATTGAGAGGAAGTTATTAAAAGTGCTCGTTTTAAGCATGTGTTAAAACACTGCCGCTCCTCCCGCCCGACAACAATGCCATTTGTGAACTAAGAGGCATCAGTTGCCATGCATACACCGAATGTTGCCTAGAGTCTTATTATATTTAGAGTAACATTAAAATCTAGTTCATTAAACACAAGAAGTTTTTGTACAGCATCTTGAACTCGCATATTTCAAGGTGGCAATAATAAAGATGAAAACGGAAGTGCCGGCAGGCAAGAAAACACGAACAGGAGTGGGGGGGGGGGGTGTGGGAGGGTGAGAAGTCACAGACTGAGGGCGAGGGAGGTGGGTGTGGTGGGGAAACAGGGAAGAAAATAGTGTTAGGAGTAAAAGGGCCAATGGACGTGGAAGGATACAAATGATGAATGAGGAGGGACTAACAAGCCTCAAACCAATCAGAAGGCAGCATTTAAGACAAAAGCCAATGGGCAGAGAGTGGGGAGAGCTTCCACACTAAAGTATATGCTGCATGTCTCGCAAAGCGAACGCAGGGCATTTGCGCTACAATGCTAGACGAGACCTAAAAGAAAATAGTGTCAGGAGTAAAGGGGGCCAATAGCCATGGAAGGATACAAATGATGAATGAGGAGGGACTAACACACCTCAAACCAATCGGAAGGCAGCATTTAGGACAAAAGCCAATGGGCAGAATGTGGGCGGAGCTTCCACGAAGCTTCCACACTACAGTATATACTGCATGCCTCGCAAAGCGATGGCAGCGCATTCGCGCTGCAACGCCAGGCAAGACCTAAAAAGGAAGTAAGAGACAGGTGTTTACACTGGCTATGCAGGCTTCAGTATATGGCATGTTTTTCTTAAACCCTATTTAGCAGCAGGGGCGACTTCTCCATTAGGACGGAGGAGCGCCGCCCCACTTCTTTCTCGCAGTGCGAGAAGCAGAAAATAAAATGGTATTTTAAATACCATTTTATTTTCTGCTTCTCACGCTGCGAGAAAGCAGAAGGCAGAGGTATGCCTGGTTGGGGGCGGGCGGGAGGATATGCCTGGTTGGGGGCGGGCGGGTGGGTGGGTTGGTGAGGAGTGGCTTGCATCACTCTGAGTACCCTGACTGCTTTGGTCGGCCCTGGGGCTGACCAAAGCAGTCATGCACACTCTACATTTTCTCTATGAAGGCTGCAAGCAGCCTACATACAGAAAATGACCTCCCTACAGGTGTCCAGCTGGGCGCTGTCCGGGACTCTGCACCAATCACAATGCTGCCATTACTGCATTGTGATTGGCTACAGGAGGGGAGGGAGTATGCCTGTTCCTGTTCAGGTCCGGCCCAGGAGCAGAGTCGGCGCGGGACCGGGATCAGGTAAGTTTTACTTTTATTTTAATTTTAAACCCCCTTGTGGTAACACCCACGTGATAACCCCTGCGCACCCCTCCACTTCCCCACCCGCGAGAATTGCGAGCCGCGACTGTTTACCAGGTATTGCTTCCTGAGCACTATGCATATTGCCGGAGAAGAAATCGCCACCTTTGTGATAAATATAAACACTCAAATATGTAAATGTTGTATGGGTCAGTTGCAATGATCCCATAGGGAGCTTATTAACCTCCGTGGCACTTGATGCCTTACCTTAGTTAATGGGGAATTCAGAGATAAAACAAAACTTATTAATCAAGTAAACAACCAGATTCCCCATATAAAAGAGCATGTCACAGCAAAAAATGAAACCAAGCGCAATGCATGATACAGGAATACTCCTTTTGGTGGGTGCATATTACATATCATATGAGCCCACAGCTCCTTGGCAATAACAAACAGGAAGTGTGACATCTGACTTGTGCCATCGTTCCACTGGGAACTGTGCTAATATTATTTAGCAAGTTTAGTAGCAATGGGATAACCCAGTATCCCTCAGAACCTGGGTAATCGTATATAGAGAAAACAATGGTTCTGTCGGGTATCACATATTCCTTAAGCAGACGAAAAATCAATGAGTTATTCAATGTTTACTTTGAATTAAAGGAACACACACGAAAACCATATGGGGTATTGCGTCACTTTTTATAAAAAGTGACGCAATACCCCATATGGTTTTCATGTGTGTTCCTTTAATTTAAAGTAAACATTGAATAACTCATTGATATTATTTAGCAGCCTGGTACAGCTCAACATGTCAGGACCTGCTTAGGACTCCATGAAAATATGTCCAATTTATGGTATCAAAAGCTTTTTCATTTTCAATAGAAATGAGAGAGTGCAATGACATTATATTCCTCACATAGGAAATCAAGTGGTACGATTGTCTAAAGTAATGGAAATATTCTTGGCCAGTATAAAATGGATCTGGTCATCATGTGCTGTAAGAGGCAGTGCCATCAATATCTTATTGGCTATTAAGTTAGCGTTGCCAAGGGTTTATATGAGGGCTTGTCCATGGGATGCTTGACAGGCTTAATGAGCTCCTCCATCATAGCTTTTTTAGTTGAAAGGGGAGGACAAAAGCATCTCTTGATGAGAATATAGTTCTTCAGATGTCTTGGAGTAAGTGGTGAGGCATGTGTTGCATACAATTCCAGCAGCAGTACGTTTGAGTCAGGTGTCTTTCCTCGTTACATCATAATAATCAATCCTTTGATTTCTTAGACAAAGATTGGAGTCTCCATACATTTTTAGCCTCTAGACTCACTCTTGGAAGACCTCTTCTATAAAGTGGGTTAGAACAGATGCATCCAATATGTTTACTTCCCATATAGTTTTTTATAATAGGAAGGTCTCATTGTATCCATCTTTGTAAAGACATTGGTTATCACATCACTAATGATGATCAGATCATTACGATTGGTATTTTACCTATTCATGCTATTTTAAGTTCAGAATTGAGTTTATTAGGAGATAGTAAAATAAAAATATAGAATACAATGAAGCAATTAAACGGTCACATAAATAGAAACAAGGCATTAAAAGGAATAGTTGGGTATATATTAAGGTTTAACACAGCTTGAAAAGAGGTATATTGAATTAGAATATTCAAAGAAATATTACTTTGTATATAAAGAATAAAATGATAATATTAAACATAAGCAAATTAGTACATTGCCAATATGAGGAAAGTCATGGAGGTTTAGGAACTTCTTGTTGAATGGTGCTTTGAGAAAAATAGTTCTTAGCATTAGCATCTAGGATCAAAGTAACAAGTGACCATAAATTCAAAAGTTTTATAGCAATATAAGCAGGATGTACAAAAGCAGTCTCTAATCTATGGTTATTTCAAACTGCATACCGCCAAGTTTGAAATCATAATTTAGTGAAATCTTTCCAATTTTTGGTGATTTGTTGAAAAGCAACTGCTAATAATAGATCTAAGTTCTTTTTATTAGAATTACAATTGTTCCAAACAGGAGATAAACTTCCTAAAAATAAATTAGTAATGGAATAAGGGATCGGGGAAACAAAAATGTAATTAATTTGAGACCAAACACTTTTCCAAAAATTGTGCACATAAGGACAAGTAAAAAGTAAATGTTTTAAGTAAGGGAGTGTGGAGGAACAAGTCCAACATGAGGTCTGTGTGCCTTTTACTTAGAGTTACACGACATAAAAGAAGTCTATTATAGATAAAAAGACTGTTTGTTTGGTATTGGCCGCTCTAGAGGATTTTTTTTATTTTGGACCATACTTTATTCCACAGGAGAATCGACCAGTCAACCTATAAATCATGTTCCCACGATAATTCTACTTTCGTTTTTTCTCTGACAATATGTGAAGTGCGGAGATGAGAATAAATAATGGAAGCTTTGGGACAAGTACGAAGAAGATCATGTAACCTGTTAAAAGGAGAAGAAGTAGGAGGACTAGGAGACAGAAAGTGACCGTTTGCAGTATAGAGGGCATGTTTCAGGAGATTATAGTTGGGCTGAAAGGAGGAAAAGAGGTCAAAAAATTGGCTGTCCTGTGAAAAAGGTATAACCTCATCTTGTTCAAAGAGCTGATGTACCCAGATTTGCCCTCTGTGTCTCCAGGATTTCCAATAGAGGGCTTTGCCACCAATCAATACAAGTTTATTATGCCATACTGTGGTTTCAAGAAAAGAGTCTGAATCTCTGGGGACTAATGACGGCCCAGATTCTAAGATTTTACCTGTATGTTTAAGAATATGGGTAGATAAGGTTTAGGGTTTGCGGGAGAAAGATAAATATTTTTTAAATGAAAAGGGGGAGAGATAAGAACGCTCTAGCTCGACTCAAATTGGACAGTCCAGAAAAGACTTGGAAAGCCACCTCGAGGACTGGCATAGTAAAAAAGATTTGTGATAAGTGGAAAAATCAGGGAAGTTTGGCCCACCCTCCGATTTTGGACTGTTAACTTTAATAAAAACATGGTAGATTTTTTTATTGCTCCACACATATAAAGATAATGTGGAGTTAATCTCTTTTAAACATTTGAAGGGAATGGGTACTGGAATTTTAGAAACTGTATAAAGTATTATGGGGGCTAACATCGTTTTAATGGTGTCTAAATGGCCCCACCAGGAAAGGTATAGGGAATGCCAATTATTAGTTAGTGTGGAGATTTTCTGTATACATTTATCCATACACAGGGAGAGTGTTGTTGATGTTGACAGAGTAAAATGTAATCCTTGGGGGCATATCAGCAACAGACGGCGATAAATATCGCAAAGCGCGCTTAGCGCTTTAATATTTATCGCCGTCTGTCTCTGGAATTTATCGCCCGGTTAGCGCGTTATCATCAACACGTATCACCGAGGTGATCAAAAATCCTGCAAAAGCGGCGCTATGCGGAAATATCGCTGGAAATTCAGCGATCTTCCCGCAGCGATAGGGGAAAGCTTGATGATAGGGAGATGTGGATTCAGCCATAATATCCACCTCCCATTATATGCATAGCTAAGTCTGGTGTTTTGCAGACGTTAGCTTACGGCGGTAATCGACATTAGTGCAACTTTTCTGGACGCAACGCGGGCATTGATAATAGGGAGAACTTGTCTTTGCGACTCTTTCCCTTTACTGTTAGTGAGGAATGCCGACTTTGCATGTCATTAGCAATAAATATCGCTGACATGCAAAGCGGCAAGAAAACGGGCGCTATTGCCAGTGAACTGTCGCTAACTGCTGTTAGCGACAGCTTGCTAATAGGACGATAAAAATATCGCCGCTTTAGCAGCAAAAAGTGCGGCTAAAGCGGCGATATTGCCCTTGATAATATGCCCCTAAGTATTTTATGTGATTAGGACTCCATGTAAAATTTGAGATAATAAAATCATCTTTAAAAGTATATTTAGTCAGAGGTAATATTTCACATTTATCATTGTTCAATTTGTAGCCAGAAACTGAAGCAAAGGGTTCGTCTTTTTGTAATAATGCGGGGAGAGAGGATTGAGGTTGTGAAATGAATAGCAATACATACTCAACATAGGCCTGGGCGGTAAATTCCGTTCCGCCCACGGAATTTGCTGAAGTTGGGTAATTTCGCGTTCCTGCGGAGAACGCGGAATTGCCCAAAATTCTGCGATCCACAGCTTCGCGGAATTTTTTGCTTGTTCGTGCTTTCAAAATGCGTGTTCGCAAGATATTTCCCATCGAACAGGAAAAAATCATCGTGAACGGGCGGAACAAGCAATTCCGCGTGTTCGCCGGAACTCTGCGTGCTCGTGCAGATTGTTTACCATAATGTGGAGCTTTGCGGAGCTTTGCAGAGCTTTGGGTAGCGCGACTACGCAAATTCCGCCCACCCCTAACTCAGCATATGTTGCCAGTTTAATTTGTTGATTTTTAAAACCAAATCCATGTATATCCTGATTTTGAGGTATTCCAGACAAAAGGGTTCTAGGGCTTAATTTAAAAGGAATGGGGAAAGAGGACAATCTTGATGAACACCTCTACCCAAATGAAAATATGAAGACGTAAGACCATTTGCACAAACAGCTGTACCCAGATGTGAATAAAGAACAGAAATCAAAGATATCATTTTTGGGCCAAAACCAAACCATTTCAGTGTTTGAGAGAGATAAGGCCAATCAACTCGATCAAACGCTTTTTCTGCGTTTAAGTCCACTGCTGCTAGAGAATGGGGCATGTGGGAAGATTTTGATACAATATCAAAAAACAAGTGTGTATTGTCATATATAAGACATCCTTTAACAAAACCGGATTGTTTCTTACCTAGTAATTGAGGGAAGTATGATTCCAATCAAAGGGCCAGAGCCTGAGAAAAAATCTTATAATCATTATTGACTAGCGAGATAGGTCTATAATTTTTACAATATTTTAAATGCTTCCCTTCTTTAGGGATAAGAAAATTTAGGGCATCTAAAAACGAACCTGAAGATTTGCCTGAACTTAAAAAAGTATCTAAAAGATTATGGGGCATATTATCAAGGCTGGCGTTATAAATTATCGCCGGTTTAGCGACAGAAAACTGCCGCTAAAGCGGCGATAATGGGCTTGATAATATGCCCTTGTGAATTCCCATAGAAGCCCATGTTCTGGTGTGAACATGGGCTTCTATGGGAATTCTCCAGGGCATATTATCAAGCCCATTATCGCCGATTTAGCGGCAGTTTTCTGCCGCTAAACCGGCGATAATTTTAAAGCCGTCCTTGATAATATGCCCCTGTGTGTTTAGGGAGGAGTAGTTGTGTGAAATGTGTAAAAAACTCAACAGTCAAGCCATCAGGACCTGGATCTTTATCTTTTTTAAGTGTATACAAGACAGAAAGGAGTTCTTTTTGTGATACATCAGACTCTAACAAGAGTGACATAGGAATGTTGTGTACCAGAAAGATATTTAGGAAATATGAAGCTCCAAGGGAAAATTCTCTGTTGTGTACAGTGATTTATAAAAATGAAGAAATCCATCTAAAATTTCAGAATCTTTAAATTTCAATGATTGTCATACATCCATAATTGATTCAATGTTAAGCTTATTATGTTTAACCTTAAGATCATTAGCTAATACTTTACCAGCTTTGTTCTGGCCACCATAAATCTTTGTGCAAGAGAAAGGTGAAGTATCAGTTTGAATAAATAAAAAATATTCATTAAAGAAGGAGACAAAAGAGGAGGTGAACACAGGGTCCAAAAGGTGTGCATTATTAAAACTCCATCGTTTAGGCACATTGGGTTTTTGCAAAATATCCAATTAAATAGAGATGGGAGCATGGTCAGATATAAGGATAGAACCAATATCCGCAGCTCTTAAGGATTGGAAAATATTGTGAGATATAAAAAAATAACCTATTCGTGATTGGGTCTGGTGAACCGGTGAGTAATAAGTGTACTCCCTTGTAGTGGGATTGCAAAGTCTCCAAGCATCAATAAGCTTATTTTGTTGGACAGTGTGAACAAAAAATGTATGCACCTTATGTGATGTAAAAGAGACTCTCGAATTACCGTCAATAAAGGAATCAACAACTTGGTTGCAGTCCCCTCCAAGGACAAAATTATCATCAATGCATTGTGTAATTTGCTGAGAAAGATTTGACCAAAAAGGGGGATCACCAGAAGTGGGAGTATAAATATTGAATAAAGAAACCGGAGCATTCCCAATCAACAGTTTAGTATATAGCCATCTTCCATCGTCATCGGAAATCTGAGAAAGCAACTTGACAGAAAGTGATTTACGACAAAGGGCCCGATTCCGATCTCGAACGGAAAGCATTCCTACCGACACTGTTTAGGAATGCTTTCCAAAGAAGTTGATTGAGAACTGTCCGAATGACGGAGTACGATGCATTGAATGCAAACTCCAACCGACGCGTTCGGAGTCCGATTCGTCCGACCAGTTCATCCGTAACCAAGCCCGATCAGACCGAATGGTACTGGAATGCTGACACATAGCATTGCGGGCATGAATCAGACACGGTTCAACCCGTGAACAGTTGACGATGTATACAACGCAGTCTTTGAAACGTGTCAGCTTGTGACAAATAATGCAACCGACTTGTTTATGAACGTTGAAACATAGCATTGCGGGCATGAATCAGACACGATTCATCCCGCGAACAGATGACGATGTGTACAACACGGTCTTTGAAACGTGTCGGCTTGTGACGGAAAATGAAACTGCAAAATGTCAAATCTTAGGAAAACAAGCATTGGCCAGGCCAAAAGAAAAATCTAAATCATTAGCCATACCTGCCAGTCCACCTATATAAAGTGAAAAACAGATTAGCATGATCCTTTGTAACAACTGAACTGCTGAGAGGACACAGACATAGCCAGAGATTCATTGCTTTCTGCCTCATACACTCACACTTCAACCACCACTCAACTTGCACACATTTTTATATTTGCAAAAATACACTCTCAAACACACACTCATTTACTTATTCACACTCACCTTCACACTCACCCTAACCTCCATCTTCACCCTCACAAAAGCAGGCATGTTTCACAGATAAGGAGTTGGAAGTACTTGTAGATGAAATACTCAGAATAGAGCCACAGTTATTTGGGAACCAAGTCCAACAGACACCCCTGTCCCTCAAAAATAGGTTGTGCGAGAGGGTAGTTGACAAGGTGAACGCTCAAGCACCTTGCCTGCGCACAATGGATGATATCAGGAACAGTTACTATGATGTGCAGAGGAAGGGCAAGAAGCTGATTGTAAGACAACACGCCTTAAGTCAGCGGACTGGTGGTGGCCCTCCTGCACCACCAGTGCACTTCACTTCCTGGGAGAAGAAAGTGCATGCCATCCTTCCACCCGAGAGTGTCTATGGAATACCAGGAGAACCAGAGGCTGGTAAGTACCTACTCAACTGTCCAATGATGTTATCAATTACACATCCAAACACATCTCTGTCAAGGACACAGTGATATAAATCACTGTTAGCAAAGCCATAACAATATGGAGCAAATGAGCATGTGATGTGTATGCCAGTTTGACAAACAAAATACCTGCAATGTGAGAGTAAATTTAAATATGTCATAACATGTACAAACTTCTAACAAACTCACAGCAAGGCTTTGTGCTCCCAACAACAGTCACCAGCATCAGCCATCTTGCCAGCACACTTTCACTCACTCACAGGGAAGCTGAGACAAAAGAAGGAAGGTTAGGATGGCTGGAAAGGTGGGTGTGGGCACAGACCTCATGTGAGTTGGAGTCACAGATAACAATCCTCCTCCCACATAGCCCAACAACCCCACCTGGAAGTATGCTTTACTCACAGTAGAAAAGTTCCTGCAAGATGGCTGACATTGGGGACTGGTGTGGTGAGCACAAGGCCCTGATGGGAGTTGTGGTCAAAACAAACACCAGGCACCACTGTCAGACATCTTGAATGTAAAGTTGTACTCACTGTCAGGGAAGCATGGTTCATGGTGGACTATTTGGTCTGGGCGGGAGGAGGACTGTCTGCAATGAATACGTTTACCGTCATGCCCTGTCCTCCACACAACTTCCCAGCCAGCCCAAACAGAACACATGGGACTATGCTGTCCATGAGACTGAATGGAAATGTACTTGCAAGATGGCTGACACTGGGGACTGGTGTGGGAAGCACAATGCCTTGATGGGAGTTGTGGGCAGAAGCAAACAACAGGTCTTAATGTCAGATATCTTGCAAGTACATTTCCATTCAGTCTCAGGGACAGCATGGTCCCAGTTGTGCTGTCAGGGCTGGCTGAGAAGGTGTGTTGAGGACAGGACATGATGGGAGATGTGGCCATTGACAACACTCCTCCACCTTGCTGGGATTGTCAGGTTCTCACTCTGCGGAACCCAGACGCAGCAATAAGCTCCACCTCCGGACCTTCCAAACACCCTGAAGGAATATCACACAGGGTGTTCGAACGATACCGCGAGGGAAAAAACCCCTAAAAGGGGAAAAAACCTTAGGAGGGGAAAGGAAGGGTCAGCGGGGAAAAGGAAGCTGAAAAAACACAAAACACATGGATTAACAGAAGGCATACATACTACTCTCAGTAAATTCTCACTACAACCAATGATGATTCACCTGCATTGTTTCTGCACAATAGCTCTCTTCCATGGAACGCTACCGCTATCCATTCTCCCTACAGGACACAAAAACCAGATCAATAAGCAGGGGGGTTGCGATCTCCCACTCTCCGTATATGGTACATCAATATGCAACCTACCCTCATTAGAGGACTGCTAAACCCTCACTGGATTCAATGTATTAACTCCTATGTACAGAGAGTTCACTCCTGATTGAGACCCCCAAGTGTTGCTGCATATGAAGAAAGAAAATATCTTGCCGCGGTGTATATTGACTGCATATACTCCGTAGGTCTACCAAAGGAACTCTCCCCGCACGGGGACCCCTCCAACCACGGTAGGGCGTAGTGATCAACTACCGCCGTCCGCGTTGGCACTTATAATCCAAATGCGAGCGCGCTTTTCGTGACGGCAATGCAGAGGATGCCTTCCCCTAGCACTCCGCCACTTGTAATCACTCCGTGATACCTCCAGCAAGGCACCACCACTAGTCTTCTCCCTGAACTCACCGCTCAGCTGTCCGGTCTCTCACAGAGTCCCTCGGACTATCGCCGGATTTCAATACCCTCCCGGGTGCGTCAGCTTGATATCTGCCTCGAGCGCGCCACCTGTCCAAAAGCAAGACGGTCCTTGTCTGCAACCAAATGGAGAGGGGAGCGCCACTGGAACTCCAGATAACGAGAGCAGCCGCTCCCGCTGACCCCACAGAATCACGAACGTCTCCTTCTCTGTTTGCTCTCCCTATATCCGGTCCTGCAGCAAAGGCTGCTGGGATCGGTAGTTCAAACCCCCGGGAATCTGGGAAATGCAGTGTTTTCGACAGGCGCGAGGGCTAAACCCTGACAGTACGCCCCCCTCCCAAGCGCCTCCTAGGACCAGGCTTAGATGGAAACCTCCGGTGAGAAGATGCAACGGCTCTTGGGGCGTGCACGTTGCTCCCGGGTTCCCAGGAGTCATCCTCCACCGGATAACCCTTCCAGGAGACCAGGTACCACAACACTCCCCTACGCAGCTGCGAATCGCGTATGGACTGTACTTCATATTCAAGCCCTTCATCACCACACACCGGTGGGGGACTCCTCCTGTGGGCCGTAAAGGCCTTCTTTAGTAAGTGTACATGGAACACGGGATGAATCCTTAGCGAGCATGGTAGTCGCAATTTGTAGGCCACTGGGTTAACTTGCTTCACTATAGGATACGGACCAATGTAGCGTGGGTGGAATACGCTTCGTAGTTTGAAACGGATGTATCTGGTGGACAACCACACCTTGTCCCCCACTTGGAACTGAGGGCCCGGGTTCCTGTGCTTATCCTCCCAATGCTTGTATACTTCTTTCGCCTTCACCACATGGGTGTGCACCGCCTTGTGCACCTTCCTCAACATGCGTAAGTGCGCCATCACCGCGGGCTGGTTTCGGACTGCCAAAGGGATGTCGATGGGCAAGGTGTTGGCGTCGTACCCGAAATTGGCTCTAAACGGTGACATGCCTGTAGAACTGTGCCAAGCATTGTTATAGGCCAATTCGGCCACCCATAACAGATCCACCCATGATTCGTGAGCTTCTTTGGAATAGCACCGAAGGTATTTCTTTAGGGTCTGATTTAACCTCTCGGTCTGCCCGTCGGTCTGTGGGTGAAAGCTCGTTGACAGTGCAGCTTCCATCCCTAGTGCCTGACACCATGTTTTCCAGAAGCGGGCAACAAACTGCGGCCCTCTGTCAGACACGATCACCCCGGGGCAGGCCGTGTAGGCGTATGACCTGAGAAGCCAGTAACTGAGCAGTCTGGCTGGCCGTGGGAAGATTCGTACATGGTAAAAAATGACCCATCTTGGTTAAGTTATCAACTACCACCAAGATAGCTGAACACCCTTTGTCCACAGGCAACCCTGTTATAAAATCTAAGCTTATGTTCTGCCATGGGCGAGCCGGCGTGGGCATGGGCATTAGTTGGCCTTTCATTCTGGCGTTCTCCCCCTTAGCTCTGGCACACACCTCACACTCCCTCACCCACCGCTTGGCGTCTTCCACCATCGAGCCCCACCAAAAGTGTCTCCGAAGCAGGTGCAATGTCTTGGTGACTCCTGGATGACCGGCCATGGGCGTTACGTGACACCATACGAAGGCCTTTTTCTGCATATCCACCGTGGGCACATACAGTCCTTCTCCTTGAAAAGGCAGCCCTTGTTTCACCACCCTTCCTGGTTTACTCACCGCCCATCGTTCCCATGCCACTAGCGATCTGGAACCCCTGATCGTGTCCAGGAACTTCTCAACCCGGACCACGCAAATCACCTTTGTAGCCGGAATGATGGCCTGAGGGGTGATCTCTTGTTACTCCCCTGGCACCACCTGTCGAGACAGCGCGTCTGCTTTCCGATTATCGCTGCCCGGTCTATATGTGACCACAAAGTTGTACACTGCGAAGAACAGCATCCAACGCATTTGTCACTGCGTTAAATGCCTCGCGGAAGTCATGTACTGAAGGTTTTTGTGGTCAGTATAGACTGTTACTGCCTGACATGCCCCCCACAGATAGTGCCGCCACTCCTGAAAAGCCCTCTTGATAGCCAGAAGCTCTTTCTCGGCTATAGTGTAGTTAACTTCAGCAGGGCTCAATTTTAGTGACAGGAATGCTACCGGATGGAGGAAGCCAGTGTGCGCATCACGCTGGGATAAAACAGCTCCTATCGCTTCCTCCGAAGCGTCGGCTTCCACCACAAATGGATATTCTGTTACAGGATGCGCCAAAACCGGAGCCGTAGTGAACGCCCTCTTTAAAGACTTGAAGGCCTCATCGGCCTCTCTGGACCACACGAATGGTACCCCTTTTCTCAACAACCTAGTTATAGGAACCGCTGTGTGGGAAAACTGCACTATGAACCGGCGGTAGTAGTTGGCGAACCCCAAAAAACTTTGCACTTCACGCACATTCTTTGGGGCCGGCCACTCCTGTACCGCCCGGACCTTCCTATCCGACATCTGTAACCCCTGGGGACTGAGATTCACCCCCAAGAACTCCACCTCACGTAGTCCAAACTCACATTTGCTTAATTTAACATACAAACTGTGTTCTCCCAACCTCTCCAACACACGGCACACATGCTCAACATGACAAGACTCGTCCTGGGAGTATATCAGGATGTCGTCTATGTACATGGCCACAAAACGGTCCACATACTCCTTCAGCACATCGTTAATAAAGAATTGGAAAGCCGCCGGGGCATTACACAACCCAAACGGCATTACCGTGTACTCGTAGAGGCCGTATCGCGTCTTGAACGCCGTCTTCCACTCATCCCCCTCGCGCACTCTGACCAGGTGATAAGCCCCCCGCAAGTCCAAGCGGGTATAGATCTTTGCTTCCCTCACCTGGTCAAGCAACACCGATATGAGGGGGAGAGGATAACGGTTGCGTACGGTGTTTTTATTCAAGACGCGATAGTCCACACACGCCCTTAGATCCCCATTGGCTTTCGCAATAAAGAAGATGGGAGAGGCAGCCGGAGAGCGCGAAAGCCTGATGAAGCCCAGGCGAAGGTAATGGTCAATGTACTCTTTGAGATGGACAGTTTCTGGTACCGACAAGGCATACACTCTGCACGTTGGGTGGTTAGCTCCCTCCACCAAATCAATTCGGCAATCGTACTCCCTGTGAGGGGGTAACGTTTCCGCTCTGGCTTCGCTGATCACGTCGCTGTAACCACTGTACTCAACAGGGAGTTGTACGTTGGTTTCCACCGCCATGGCGGCTAAGTATGGGGAAGCTAACACTGCAATGTGAGTCGAAGGACAGGGTGACAGATGATCCTGACAGTATTCGGGCACAAAACGGAGCGCCTTAGCTCTCCAATTGACAACAGGGTTGTGTCGTCGCAACCAGGGCATGCCTAAGATAACCTCGTATTGGGGGGCTGCTATGATGTTTAGGGTCAAAATCTCAGAATGCACCTCTCCCTGTGCCCTAACAGAGAGCCCTACCTTGCTGGTCCTTTCAGTTATCTGACCGGATTTCAACGGCTGTCCGTCCACCGCCAAAACTTCCTCAGGATTATCTCTGGGAACACGGGGTAAGGCCAGACGGGACACCAAACCTTCGTCTATAAAATTGCCCGTTGCGCCTGAGTCCACCATCCCCGAAACTCGATGGGTTTTTTGGTCGCATTCAAGCTCCATGCTCACGACAAGATGTGACTCTGTTTCCCCTACCCCGATGGTGGATAATGAGGTGAGTTTCCATTCGTGACCTCCCTCCTCCCCCGGTCTTTGGGCCTCGGACTGTACCTTATCTGTCACTAAGGAAGAGACTGCTACTCGCTTGAACCTATTGACACCAGAGGTCTTGGGTTTTGAGGGGCATTCTCTAACGTAATGCCCCTTCTTACCGCAGTACATGCAGAGACCCTGCGTTCTCCTGGCCTCCCTCTCTTCTTTGGACAACTGAGCTCGAAGTGCCCCTATTTCCATCGGTTCAGAACTATCTTCGGACCCTCCCAATGGCTTACGACCTGACCGCTCTGGAATTCCAGACCCTCTGTCCCATCGTCTCCGGCTACCCCCTCTCTCTGTCATACGACTATCCAGTCGTAACACCAGATTAATCATATCCACACACGTGGTTGGCTAAGGGTCAACTTGGGCCACTACATCCTTCAACTCCTCCTTTAACCCTTGGTAAAAAAGAGACATCCGTTTTTCCTCTGGCCAGTCCGCCTCAGCCACCAACCGATTAAACGTAGTCAAATACGTAATCAACTCATTCCTTCCCTGCCGTAACTCCAGGAGTTCTTTGTCTGCACTGAAGGTGGTAGCTCTCCTATCAAAATTTTCTCGAATTCTACCTTAAAGGCTGACCAATCCGACAAGATAGGATCGTTGCGCTTTACCAACGGCACAGCCCAATTGGCTGCGTCCCCCGCCAAATAGGAGATGGCGAAGGCCACTCGCGAATGGTTGTTGGGGAATGAGGCTGGTTTACAGGAGAAGTGCAATAACACCTGTGTTAAAAACACTTGCGTCTTGCGAGGGTCGCCTGAGAACCTCTCGGGGGTTGCCAAAGGAATGGGAGGGGGCACCGTTACTTGAATGGAAGACGCAGAAGAGGAAGCACTGAAAGGGTTCCTAGATAACTGTTCCACCTTGTCTCTTAAAGCAGTAGTTTCGGCTCTAGCCGATGCCAACTCCTGTTGCACCAGAACTAACGCATGTAACACATCCACCATGGACGCCATTATTGCTGCGACTGAATCGGGCAGAATGCAATTTGTGGGTTTGTGATTCTGTCAAGTTCTCACTCTGCGGAACCCAGACGCAGCAATAAGCTCCACCTCCGGACCTTCCAAACACCCTGAAGGAATATCACACAGGGTGTTCGAACGATACGGCGAGGGAAAAAACCCCTAAAAGGGGAAAAAACCTTAGGAGGGGAAAGGAAGGGTCAGCGGGGAAAAGGAAGCTGAAAAAACACAAAACACATGGATTAACAGAAGGCATACATACTACTCTCAGTAAATTCTCACTACAACCAATGATGATTCACCTGCATTGTTTCTGCACAATAGCTCTCTTCCATGGAACGCTCCCGCTATCCATTCTCCCTACAGGACACAAAAACCAGATCAATAAGCAGGGGGGTTGCGATCTCCCACTCTCCGTATATGGTACATCAATACGCAACCTACCCTAATTAGAGGACTGCTAAACCCTCACTGGATTCAATGTATTAACTCCTATGTACAGAGGGTTCACTCCTGATTGAGACCACCAAGTGTTGCTGCATATGAAGAAAGAAAATATCTTGCCGCGGTGTATATTGACTGCATATACTCCGTAGGTCTACCAAAGGAACTCTCCCCGCACGGGGACCCCTCCAACCACGGTAGGGCGTAGTGATCAACTACCGCCGTCCACGTTGGCACTTATAATCCAAATGCGAGCGCGCTTTTCGTGACGGCAATGCAGAGGATGCCTTCCCCTAGCACTCCGCCACTTGTAATCACTCCGTGATACCTCCAGCAAGGCACCACCACTAGTCTTCTCCCTGAACTCACCGCTCCGCTGTCCGGTCTCTCACAGAGTCCCTCGGACTATCGCCGGATTTCAATACCCTCCCGGGTGCGTCAGCTCGATATCTGCCTCGAGCGCGCCACCTGCAAGACGGTCCTTGTCTGCAACCAAATGGAGAGGGGAAGCGCCACTGGAACTCCGGATAACGAGAGCAGCCGCTCCCGCTGACCCCACAGAATCACGAACGTCTCCTTCTCTGTTTGCTCTCCCTTTATCCGGTCCTGCAGCAAAGGCTGCTGGGATCGGTAGTTCAAACCCCCGGGAATCTGGGAAATGCAGTGTTTTCGGCAGGCGCGAGGGCTAAACCCTGACAGGGAGAGGACAAACTCTGGACATCAAATCATCCTTAGCTTCAGTAGACAATGTCATGGTAATGATCTGAGGGGCTGTGGACAGTCACAACAATCATTGTGTCTTTCATGTACCCACAGGGCAAGCTGGGAACACCTCAGCAACAAACCAGGACAGCAAGTCCCAGGCTCTGGTCAACCCTGAGCTCTTCGGCGTTGAGGTCTCTCAACGTACTTCGGATGACGATAAACTACCTGGCCCATCAGGTGTGGGTCAGACCACCGCACCAGTAGCAGTAACACCGGCAGTGACCCTTCCCGCCTCAACATCCAACACATAGCTGACCTTCACAAACACAGCATCCCGAGCCAACACTGAAAGCACAGCAACACAGGGCAATCTCGAGTTGGCGGACAACCCCAGTACTGCCAACGAGGAAGGAGGCTCTGTGGTGAATGTGCCAGCACCAACTGGTCCTGCTTGGGTGGGTAGGGGTGGTGGGAAGGATAGTGGGAACATGCACCAACATGTAGCTGGTGCTGATGCTGCAGATGACCCACACCTATCCAGAATCCTCCATGCCTATGAGGGTTGCACTGTTGATTTTGGCCTTGTAGTTGGGATCCTCAGAACCATGCAAGATCAGTAGGCAGCCCATTATGCTAAAGAGGAGGAAATTGTTTTTTTTTTTAAAATATGACCTAATGGCGGTGCACAGGGACATTGTCACCTGCCTCTGCCAAATTGACACCAACATGTCCAAACCTCCCTGTGTGCCCACAACATCAGGTGTATCAACAACTGCGCCTGTCACAGGGAGTGATGTGGATGCTGGTGGAGCGCCCCTTGCACCGCCGACGCTGCCTGCACCTAAGGGTCCCCCCGAGAAACAGGGTTGTCCGCCGAAGAAGACAACATGAGAGACCGATGGCTATGCATTACCCCCACGAAGTGGAAACCTGCTCCTGATACACTCCACTGTGTGCCAAGCATACACTTTATTCACTCTCACTGAACTCTCCTACATTGGATGGAGGGTCTTAGTTGGACTTTGAACTCGGCCTGGGCAGTAAATTCCATTCTGCTCGTGGAATTTGGGTAATTTCGCGTTCCGCGGAGAACGCGGAATTACCCAAATTTCTGCGTTCCGCGGCTTGGTGGAATTTTTTGCTTGTTCGCGTTCTCAAAATTTGTGTTTGTGAGATATTTCCCCCCGAGCACGCAAACAGCGATCGCGAAGAGGAAAAAAGCATTGCGAACAAGCAAAACTGCGTGTTCGCGGAGATTTTTTACCGTTTCGCAGAGCTTTGCATAGCGCGACTACGCAAATTCCGCCCACCCCTAGTTTGAACTCAAATAACTGTGGATTTACTGCTGACAACTTCATCTACAAAAATTACCAACTCCTTTCTGCACTTTGTTGACTCTGTTTTGTTTGATCACTCCCCCATCAAATCATTTGTCTTCAACCAACCATGCACTAAAATAACTCACTTTGTACCAAATACTTGCTCATGTTGTGACTTTGAAACACAAATGTGCACGTTGAAATGGCGCACTGAAGATCAAAGTTGAAGGTGTCCACAAAATTGGACAAGGAATCAATCTAGTAATGTCAACTACTGGCTTGGCAGTAGATTTAACCATGAGAGACAGACAAAACCAGATTATCACACAACCCATCATACATGATAATGATGCCATCGTAGTCTACTGTCTGCACACATCTCCATCTGCAAGCCCTAAAACATTCATTGTTAACAAAATTGAACTCAATGGAACATGTTTTGTATCAGGATAACCTGTGCATTTGTGCAAACAGACAAGGCACAATGCAATGTGGAACACAGGTTTATTTAAATTATATAACCTTGCACCTTGAAACAAACTGCACTCACATCACACAGTTGCAAACGTCTCACAAGTCCAAACAAATGACCATTTTTTCAAAAGGTGTCGTGGCCCAGGGATGTCCACCACTGTTCACTGTTGGAGTACGACACAGGATCATGGCTCTGGTGTGGTCACAACTCAGCAGTTCACTTGGTGAATGATCCTGGGAAGGAGAAAAACATAATTGAGTCATGAACTCATGAGAGATTTAGATTGATGTTACAAACTGCCTCAGCTAAAGCATGCCCATGTCAATGTGAACACAAGCTGTTACTGAGTGTAGCAATGTTCTTGTCACATGCAAATTTGGATTAGGCAATTCTGTCCAAAACTATTGAAGAATAACAGACACTCAGCAGCATACATACACATAGGACAACAGAAACACCCAAACAAACATTTATGGGCTGACTCCTCTCATTCAATACTCACATTTATGTGAATAGGTTGCGGATAAGTTGTTGTCGCAAGTCACCCTCATCATCTTCATCATCACTGGCATCATGTCCCAAGTCTGATTCCTCCCTTGCTGGTGGCTGCTGGTCTCCGTCATCCAGTATTAGTGGTATTTCCATATGGATTGCAAGGTTGTGGAGCTTGCATGCTGGAGTGATAATGTTACACACCTTCAGGGGGCCATATCGTAGTGCACCTCCTGTCCGATCCAAGCACCGGAACCTTGTCTTCAGTAGCCCAAATGTGCGCTCATTCATTCTCCTGTTCCTCCCATGTGCCTCATTGTAATGAATCTCAGCTGGGATGACAGGGTTCTGGAGTGGTGTCAGCAACCAAGGCATGTTGGGGTATCCAGAGTCTCCTACAATGAACGCAGAAATTACTTCAGTTTTATGAAAACAGAGCACAATCTGACATACAAGCCACACACAACATAAACATACAACATAACCTACCAGCAAGACAGGCAAGCTCAGGTTGCAGCTGAGACATCTACTTTGGGATGGCACTACTCCTCATGATGAACGTGTCATGTGCTGATCCAGGGAAACATGCAAACACATGGGAGATCACCATGTCAGCCAAACATACCGCCAGGACATTGAATGAGTGGAAGTGTTTCCGTTTCCTGTAGGTCTGCTCATTGGCTTGTGGGGGGATCAAAGCTACATGTGTCCCATCAATTGAGCCAATGACATGTGGCATGGTCCCCAATGCATAAATCTCCCCCTTGATGTCTGTGAACTGTGTAGGTGTTAGGAACTTCATGTATTGTTACAGGAAATGTAGCAATGCCTCCATAACATCACTAAGCACACAGCTGAACATGGTCTGTGACTTGCGACCCTGATGTTGCCAGTGTATACTGAAATGAACCCATGGCGAATAAATGTAGGGCCGCCATCACCTTTACCTTAGGTGTCAGCGAAGTGGCATATGCGCATCCAGGCTGCAAATGCAGTGCCAACTGGTCAGCCAGCTCAACAATAAGTGGCCTGCTAAAGTGGTATCTACGGATGCAATCATGTTCTTCCATGGTCTGGAGGTCGGGAAGGGCCTGTAGACTGGAGATCTTCGGTGATACCTATGTGTAGAGTGTTGACACAGTTGATGTCAAATTACAATGTAGAAAGCTACATGCAGTGCAACACACGTTACATGATATTTGGACAAAAAGAAGTTCCAGGACATTGAAATGAACATTGATTGGATACATGTTGAGCCTAGATACAAAGCACAGCATTATTTCCCTTTCCAGACATGTCAACAAACTATGGTTACACAGCAGTGTTAGTGCTGTACTGTAAATAGTCACTAGTGTTTGTCACCGTACATGTGAGCAACCATCACATACTCAACTACATGCCAAACCCATTATACAAGAAATGGATTTGTGACAGCCATCACATGGTTGAAAGGTAAACACAATAGGATTAAGTAATGACACATACATGTTAGACAGCAGACACAGAGTGGGTCACCAGGAGAAACCTGCACACCACTGTCACAGGTTGGCCACTGTCCTAATGTCATGTCTGACAAACATTTACAATCACATACACTGAACTGCTACAATGTAGGGGTGGCATTAAGGTTGCAATCATCCACATAAGCCTGGGACACAAACACACAACCGCAACTCACATAACATACACCAGCTGATGTGGCAGCTAAATGTCATGGTGCAAAATGTCAAAATGTACTGCATTGTACATGACTCAGACACAGCAAAGTCCCAGTCAGAAACTTCCCCCAATGCACAGTGGGCCACACAGTCCACCAAAGCAGTGAATATGTGTAGCCAAAACATGTTTTCACTAATGATCCCCTGGGACAGTGACCAAGCCTAGGAGGGTAATCTGAGAAGTGTACTCTCAATGTAATGGGCCTCACAAACAGGGTGTTGTGTGCCCCTCAAGGTTAGCTCATCGTTGGAGTGTGACCTATCAATTCAAATGTACAAGATAGCATGAAAACACTGCCTCCACACATGTAATGCACCAGAATATCTTTATTTGCACTAGTGTCTGCCCTGCCGACCGATTAGTGGAAGGACTTGGTAGCCGCATCCGAACCGAGTCCATCGTACCCATTTGCAGTTGGCTGTCATGGTGAATGACGCGGGTGAGTATTAAAAGGATGCAGTAGCCGCATCCAAACCGTGTCCGTCGCACCCAGTTGCTGATGGTTGTCATGGTGAACGACGCGTGCAAGTATTCAAATTATGTGGTAGCCGCATCCGAACGGAGTCCGTCGCACCCATTTGCTGATAGTCATCATGGTGAACGACGCAGGTGAGTATTTAAAGGACGCGGTAGCTGCATCCGAACCGAGTCCTTCGCACCCATTTGCTGTTGGTCGTCATGGTGATCGTCGAGGGTGAGTATTCAAAGGACATGGGAGCTGCATTCGAACTGAGTCTGTTGCACCCATTTGCTGATGGTCGTCATGGTGAAAGACACGGGTGAGTATTCAAAGGCGCATCCAAACCGAGTCCATCACACCCATTGGTTGTTGGTTGTCACGGTAACAGACGCACGTTTTTTTCGTGTCCGATTTGCGTGCAAAACAATTCGGTAACCTTCCATCACCAATGTATCTAAGTCAATAGTGGGACGATGCGGGTATTTTGAGCTTTGCGGTAGGCGTGTCGTATGCTAGCAATGTTATGGATTAGACAGATTTGGATAATGCGACTGAGTCAGACCTATCGCTTTGTCCGCATGGAAAAGAGACCGCCTCTGCTGTACAGATAAAAGTCTGTCTGTTCCCTACAGCCCTCACTTGCCTGCACTACCTGCACATTACCTGCATCTCCCCATCTCTCTGCTGCTGTCTCCACATCCTCTGGGAGCTACCATGGCACGTACAGTGGACAGGGCCCCAGCCTTCACTGAAGAAGAAAACCAGGCCCTGCCGGACAGCCTCCTCCCAATGTACAGCCAGCTGTACGGCAAACCAGAGGAGCAGGTGAGTGATGATTCCACTGCCTTTTCATTGGACATATGCAAAAACGTGCACTGCTAGCATTGGGAATCTCAAGTGTAAGCATGCAAACAGAGTTCCTGTAAGTTACGGTGTGTGTAAAATTGTGTTATGGCCAGGTAAACTGCTGTAGAAGTGTATGTACTGGGTGGTGTTGACTTCTCAGCACTGTTCACATGGGATGGAGGGATCATTGCACACAGGACAACTGCCCATAATGCCACTTGTTCACCCCTTAGACATTGTTTGCAATCTTATCCTGAGCAATGTGTAAAATTGTGTGAACAGGAAACATGTAGCATGTGACTCAAGGGACTGTCACAATGACATCCTCACATGTTGACTCCCATCAGAAGGTCAAGATGTGGCAGACCATCACCCAGATAGTTCGCTCAGTGGGGGTCACCAACCAACATGTCTGCCACTGCCAGAAGAGGTGGCAGGACCTCCAGGGCTAGACTCGGAGGATTGCACGGGTAAAACTGAACCTGTCACGTCCACTCAAGAGTGGTGGATGCCAGACCCTGACCCCCCCACATGCTCCGGATTCTGGTGGCGGTCTTCCCTGACATGGATGGGCAGTTGAAGGTCAGACAGCAGCAAGGAGTGGGTGAGCATGTGCCATTTCACACACCTATGTTCAACATGCATGTTGCAGTCTCTCACCCTTCTGCCAGTATTACAGTTGGTAAGTATTCCAAACACACAGGTCTGTCTCAAGGGATTCATATGCACCCTGACTACTAAATTTCCTGTTGTGCCCCTTTCTATCTGTGACATATGTGTCACTTATGTCCAGGCTAGTGACTGTAGGCTCATGCTCATGTGATCTGCACAATCTACAACATGTACATGGAGATGACCTTCTTGAGTGATGCACATGTCTGACATGTGTCAGCACAGTGACTGATGTATGACCTGTAGAGTAGATAAAATATATATGTGCAGTATGTTGCAAGTGGAGCACACAGGTGTGTGATGCCAATGCTCTACACCCTGGCTACAGTTGACACTCATGTGGATGCCTTGTAGAGTTTATCCTGATCATCCAGGCAAATTTGTGTTGCAGCTGTAGTGCTCATGGGCCAAGGGGAGGAATGCGAATTCCGGGCAACTGTGTCACTGGCCTATCACATGTCAGTATGTGTTATTCCTTTTTCCATCTTGAAATGAGAAAATCCATGTGTCAGACTCTGTCACAGTGACTACATGTGACAATCTTTGACAGACACAGGTGGTCACTGTTGGAAACAAGGCTGCACTTCAAATGTATTATTATGTTTTGCATACATAACTGTTTACATGTGTGTAAAATCTCTTGACTATACATACTTGTGGCTTGGTCATCCATGTGCATGCTGCATTACTTTCATCGTGATAGATGTCAACTGTGCATCCAAGTTCGTTTGTGTGTTCACAAACCCTGATGGCGAGCAATGTCAGTTTGTCAAAGTGTGCAAATTGTGTCTGCCACGTAAGGGACATGCAGACTTGGCAGCCAAAAATTTGGACTGAAGTAGTCTGGACAGGATTGGGACACAGTGGTGACTGGAATTATGTGATATTAAGGTCTGTACTACAAGTACATACAGATGGTGCACCCAGACAGTAGTGTGTGGCATAATGTACCACATGAAGCATTGTAATGATGCAGTCATTGGTCTTCAAATTATGTTTGACATTGTATAAATATGTAACAGTTGGACTGTATACAATGTGCATGACATCCTGGCTAATCCCACCAAAACTGTCCATGGTTAACATAAGACAGTGGGCCAAGTGCCTCTCACCCTAGCTAGGCATAACACCTTGTGGTTTACAAAATGAGAATCAGATGTGTGACCTGATAGCAGAGGACCAAAGACAATGGACAAATGACCACTATCACTGTTATCTGTGTGAAATGTGTCATTCACTGACTATGGAAGCCTGCTATATTGCAGGCTGAACATTTTCCTAGCTATGCCATAGTCATGGCTTCCAAATGAGATGACTGGGGATCGAAGAATGTTTACCATGTCACATTTCAAATGTGTGCATCACATTTGCAGTGTCAGTTCAAAACTCCCTTGCAGGAGCTGAGACGGGTATGTAATGACACAAGACCGTCAGGAGCATTAGTGATCATACCACATGCTACATGGTGTAGGAGTTGACAGTGTGGTTGTGGTTAGAGCCGCACTTCGCTATACCATTTCTTCTTTATCCAAATAGATGTGCACAACAATTCCTGCACCGCCTTAGTTAAGTGCAACTGCAAACGCAGAACAGAAATAAAGAGTATTTGGAATGGTGCACCATAAGTGTTCTTGTCCATAGTCAATAAGGAAATCAGTCCGGCAATGTCTTCTTTTTAGACATCTCTATTATTAAGTCAGCTCAAGTTCTTCCATCAATGAACATCACCCAGCCAAAGCGTTTTGTTCAGATATTACTTGAACTTCGTCAGGTCTCATGGAATATCGATATGTTTGGGTATCCAATTTGATCCCAGGCCTCTTCAAGTGAAGGGTGTGGCACCTGTGTCACTTTCGAGTGCGCCAATCATCAAATACAGAGCTGGCGAGTGTTGAAATGACAAGACCTCATATTAGAGCCACGGGTTTGATAGCCCTTAAAATATGCCTATTAACAGCGACCTCACATCTAAGCACCAACAGGGTCAGAGTCTGGATACCCAAACCTATTGATATTCCATAAGCCCTGACGAAGTTCAAGTAATATCTGACCAAAACATGTTGGCTGGATGATGTTCGTTGATGCTATGAACTTGAGTTGACTTAATAAAAGAGATGTCTGAAAAGAATACATTGCCAGACTCATTTTCTTATTGACTTTGGACAAGAATGCTTATGGTGCACCATTCCAAATACTCTTCAATGTTGCACATGACATCATGTGTCTGTGAACCATGGTTAACTGGCTGACTGACAAGTGCTATATACGTATATGTGTAATGAGTAGAAAGCTGCAGTCAAAATGATGTATATGCTTGCACTGTGATGATTTGTGATGATAACCATTTGTCAAGTACATGCGGAAGCATCTCTCTAGACTGGGTCCAGTGTGGAGGAGTGACCTAGTGGCATGGAGGGTGAGGGAGCCATACTGAGGGCAGCTCCACATCACCATCAGAAGGAGCTGCCAAAGATTACACCTCTAGCGATGACTCCCTTGTGGTGGTGGGTGAGCCGCCAGGATTGGTTCAGACTATATCTGAGTCTGCCACCACCACCACCATCTCCCCCCTCCCAGCCGCTCCCATTTAGGGGAGCATGTCTTCTTTGGGCCAGGCACTGCACCTCCTCCACCAGTCTCCCCTGCTGCCCTGAGTGTGGAGGCCTTGGATTTGCTGAAGCAGATCCATGTGGGGCAGACATCCATGCTGAATGTCCTCCATGCGCATACCGGTCTTTTGACACAATTAGTGTCATACATGGAGGGCATCCACTCGAACATGTCTGCCCAACAGAGCTCAAACCAGGCACTGGCCTCCACGCTGATGGCAGCAGTGTTACTGATCCATCAGTCCCTCACCCCTCCTTCCTCTTCCCCATCCACAGTCCCAACTACCCTACCAGATCCAAGCACACGCAAACATGCGCATGCACACACACCAACATCCACATGCAGCACACAACCCCACACACACAACTCCAAACACACACACACATACACTTGGGACTGACAGCACATACACCAGGGTGAGGCGTAAACTTGACAAACATGTATCCACAGGCACTGTGCATACCTCAGATACCTTGGCCTCCACAACCCCTACCCTTGACTCTATTGCACCCACCTCGGCCCAGAAGCTATTCCTCCGTGACCTTGGCCTCTTCCTCAAAGACCCATCTGTTCCTCCTCCCAAGGGGAAGAGGAAACCGCCCCGACCTCACATCCAAACCTGGCCCCACCACCCCCCTAAAGAGGAATAGCCCAAATACCCCCACCTGAAAAATCCCCCCGTAGAGTCCCAAATCAAAAACCCCACCACCAACCCATACTTCACCCAGAAAAAAAGGACATCCCAATCCAAGGCCCCCCTCCCAAAGATCCAGAGTCCATCACTATCACAGGTTTCCCCCTCAACATTCCCCCTCCAACTGTCCCCCCTCTGTCTGAAACTGCCACTACAGTGGACCTCCCTACTCAATCTGGCCCAACAACTGCAGTGGACCCTCTCTCCCTCAATCTGACCTATCCACTGCAGTGGACCCTCTACCCCCTCAAAGTGGCCCATCCACTGCAGTAGACCCTCCACCCTCTCAATCTGGCCCATCAACTGCAGTGGACCCACACACCCCTCCGGATCCCATCCCTCCCACAACCCAACACAGTCTTCCCTAGTCCGGTCCCATTGGTGCCTGACATGCCCCCAGATGCCCTTATCAGAGGAGGTGTCTCCTTGTACATAGAGTGCAGGCAAGTGATGGAGGGGGATTACCCCTGACCCCCTTAAAGACTTGGAAAACTATGGACTGGCCATTGGCCTTATGTTTAAGTTTAAAATGTTTGCATTTTCATGCTGAATAATGCATGTTTAAAGTTTCTCACTGTTGATTTCTGTGTCCCACAATTTGCTTATAAGTCAACTGTTACTCGTTTACAATTCTTTTGTGGGTATAGAATGAGGTTCTTATGTCATGGACTGCATGTTGTCCATGGAGTATGTGACCTATTACAATATGTATACAAGTCTGCATAGTTTACCTTTGCAGGGTATCATCATCCATATCATTTTAGCCCCTGAAAGTGACATGAATCTGCCAAGCTTCTCTGTTTTAATTTCACCTTCGCACATAGGTAATGCTGACATATGTTAACATAGTGCAGGTGTTGCAAAGTGCAACAATTTATGATGGGCATGCAGAATATTTTTGTGATGTGCAGCAAGTCACCTGTCTCTTCAGTACATCTGGATTTTGTATACATGGTGGTGACTTTGGACACAACCATGTGCACAAGGTATTGGTCCAAAGGCTATCATGTGACTTGATAGTATTTGATCCATATCTGTGTCTCCTTTTGATCTGGTAGAGCCCTGCCAATGACAAGCTTGCTACAGGTGGGCTTCCAATGTAGGGAATTTCCATCATGGCA
The DNA here is from genome assembly GCF_964204655.1 of Triturus cristatus. Lineage (NCBI taxonomy): Eukaryota > Metazoa > Chordata > Amphibia > Caudata > Salamandridae > Triturus > Triturus cristatus. The sequence goes on along the minus strand of NC_140593.1, from coordinate 253,342,475 downwards.
TTGTGACCATCTGTGACATCTCCTGAGCCCATGGTATGTGTGAGGTGAGTATGAATCTTTCAGTCTTCAGTCTTCGGTTGCCTCCAAATACCCAGGTATACGAAGATCTTGTTTGAGAAGATTTCCATGGTCTTACTAGTCCAGTGCTTTCTCATCCAAATGTGTGTTGCGCCATCCTGCTTTTGTCTGGATACTTCATGTTGATGCTCTATTTTTTTGTCTGTGCAAGCTTTAACGTCATGTATTCACCCACACACCATTTGTACTTGAGCATGAGATTTGTGTGTTGGCAGTTTTGGTGTTGTTGACATGGTGTGTCCACATTTACCCTATGTGAGTGCTTGACATGCAGGTGTGTGATTCAGAGTACGCACGCTTGATTTCCATCCTCCATCCTGCTCAAGGTACGGTAGTAATGTGTAGATGTGATATGGGAATATCTAGCAGGACAAGGTTGGATTGTGATGGGAGCTGTGGTCTGTGGCACTATTGTGCAATTGGGCAGTGACGTGGCATTTTTGATGAGTGAGGCTTGTTGATACTGGGCATGAGTCCATGGTGTTCGTGCTCATGGAAGTCTGATGTGGTTGTGACAGGGCCACATTGCGACGAGGATTAAATAGCCATATGTAACAGAGTTGACAATTGTTTGTGAAGGTATGTACAACAGTACTGTGATTATGGTTGCTCAATGGAGAAAAGTGAGGTATTGTAGAGTTGTAGTATGTTGTGTTTGATAATTGATTCATGCAGATGGATCTTTTACTCAAGTGACAAGTGGTTGGACTTGTGCTAATATTAGTGTGTATGTGGTGATATGCAAGTGACTGAGTACACATCCATTGATCTATGTATGTGTCTTGTTGTGAGATCCTGTGATGTGTGGAGTGTGCATGTCAGGGTGTGCAGTGATGCTGCACATTGTGCCATGAGTGCAGTCCAAGGCATCACTGAGTGTGATACTGTTGAGGGGAGTTGTCCATCTGGCATGTTACGTTTGACGTCTGCTGAGGAGGGGATATCTACTGTACATTGTGTGCATGTCATGCATATGAGAGGTGTTGTGCACATGCTGATTGATAGTGGTGCTGCCAGTGTATGTGTGGATGAGATGAGGGCAGTGCACATGTGAGTGAGGATGACTCAGATTGTAATAGTTTGAGTAGTGTGCCGGAACTTGTTTGTCAGACATGCTTTTGCATTTAGATTAAACAGAGGGGGCTCATGATGTGCTTGTGTGACTGTTAGTAATGAGAGTTGAGTATGTACTGTGACCTAGATGTTGGAGGGGTGAGACATGCACATGTTGAGTTGATGCAGGCCTTGTGTTGAAGGTGACTTGTGCATATGTGTTGATTATGTGTATGTGAGTGTGCAGACACAGTAGCCAGAGTGAATCTGTAGATGTGTTATGTGTTTTCTGAAGCTTGCTATTTGCCAATGTATGCACATGGATGATTGTTGTAATGGTCACTTTAAGGACACTGGAGTGTGCTAAACCGATTGGCATCACAGAAGGAGTAGCCTCCCCCTAGCCTTGGCTTGTGTGAGTTGTGTATGGGTATGAGTGGCAAGTTACCCTTTAAAGTCAGTAGTGGTCACTGATTGGTCAACAAAGCCCTTGTATGATGCCCTGTGATGGATGTGGTGATTGCTTCTGATGTTAAGTCATGATTCGAGAATATTGTCTGGCATTCCATTACTTAGGAGGTTATTGGCACCTCAAGTGAATGTGCATGGATGTGTGTTGTTATGCCACCTGTGCTCAGACTAGTCCAGACATGCATCCCCACACTTCCCAGTAGACTACACACGCGTCTATATTCATGGAATTCTGACTTTGAATGGCCAAGATGTTGGGCCACCAGGGGAGTGGACTCATAGTGATGACAACTATTGTTGCGCTATGGACAGCACTTTGCACTGTGAGTTGTCTTCAGTACACAATCTGCATTATCAAAATGGCATTAGTCATTAGCTGCACATACTTCAACTTTTGTAGTATTGTGCAGGCTTGCTGTGAATGACATGCAACAAAGTTGACAGTGTACATTTTCTGAGTTAGAGTTGTGTGCAGCACCACCAGGCCACACATGGTGACTGTCTCCAACATTGTTGTTGGTCTTATGGTTTTCACCATTGCAAGTAGGAATGTAGTCTACAGATGTGGCCCTGACAACTGTGACACAAACACTTCTGGTTTGTTGTATTGTTAGAGTAATAATTTTTTTGTATAGTTTGTCTACTTGTGTGCTGTTGGTTCTGGTATCCTCTGTGCTTCAGTGTACACAGACTCATAACAATGTCATCCTTCTGTGAGTATGCATACTCCTGTTGACCTGCGAATTTTGAGTGTGTGTTGTGGTAGACAGATGCTTAGACTATGTGTCACATACAAATGTGTAGGTCTGACACTTCCTGTTCCACTGTCAAATGTGTGTTTCTCCTAGTATGTACCGTGCTAGGTGTACTTACCTAATGCTGACATTCCCTCATTGCTCATACTCAACATGCTATGGACCCATGGTCAAATTTGAATCACAATGATGCCAGGACACTCATTGAGTTCTTACCATGCATTCCCTGATCTTCACTGTCATGGTGGCCTCTGCGATGTCACCTGTCAATGTTGTTTGCAATGAGAATCAATTCTGCTGATCAAGGGGTGGGGTGTGGGATATTAGACTGCCCAATAGTGACTTAGCTCACTGCAAGGCCCCTACCTCCAATACAGCCTACCTGCACCTGCCATGCCCTGAAAGTCATGTTTGGGTGTGTGAGAAGACACTGCTACTTTGATGGCACATGACAAAGGGCGCAACAGAGTGTCTGCTCTGAAGTTTGGACCACATCATCAATTTGCAGCACAGCAGCTCAGCGAACTTGATACTGGCACCACAGTGCTGTGGCCTGATGTGGACTTGGGAAGTGAGTCAGTCTCTTGTTGTGGTTGTTGGAGGCCACCCACAGCTTGGGCCGCGGGTGAACCTGGTGACACCTGCTCATCGTCAAATGCCATATTGCCCACATTGCCAATCTAATGGCCTATCCAGGCCACTTCCTGATTGAACTCAACACACATATGGCTCAGTGTAGTTCAGCACCCCCGTCGTGTGTGTCAGGCCAGGCTGACACCGCTTACACACACATGATGAAATTTATCTGATGTGCGTGGCTAGCCCATTGCCTTTGTGCATCAGCACCCATGTATTTCACCTGTATTTGAGGTGCATTGAGTAGATGGTGGTCTTAGTTCTTTTTTTCTCTTGGCCCTGGTCCTCCGACATCTCCACTCTGGCCATTCTTTAAGCTTGCCAATCAACGTTAATGCCAGAGTGTGGGACTGAGTTTCATTGAAAGAGAAAATGTGCTTAGAATATTTTGTTGTTGCAGCAGCTTGTACTACAAATGTGTGTATTGATGCATTTTTGATGGTAAAACAATACATTGTCCAATTACACATTGCTGGGAGTGTTAACCCTCCAAACACCCGATTGGGCTACACATAGCTGTGTGTTAATAAACCCCCAAACAATGCTTGCATGTACATTGCTGTGGGTATTTGGCCCCCAACACACAAAGAATCTCTCACTTGCGGATGGGGGTTTGCCCACACAACCCTTATGATTATGCCATCCTGGGTGTATTTGACACCCACAACCCACACATTTGCCTCTACATTGCAGCAGGGTTACCCCCATAACCCCAATTTGTCTCCACATTGCTGGTGGGGTTAGCCCCCCAAACCCCATATTGTCTCCACATTGCTGGGGGAGGTTAGCCCCCCAAACACCATATTGTCTCCACATTGCTAGGGGGTTAGACCCCCAAACACCATATTGTATCCACATTGCTTGGGGGGGTTAGTCCCCCAAACCTCATTTTGTCTCCACATTGCTGGGAGTAGGCCCCACAAGCACCATATTGTCTCCACATTACTGGGGGGAATAGCCCCCCAAACCCCATTTTGTCTCCACATTGCTGGGAGTGTTAGCCATCCACCCCCTATAGGGTAGACAGTGCTGGTAGTGTTAGCCATCCACCCCTCTATAGGCATTAGATTGCTGGTAGTGTTAGCCATCCACCCCCCTCCATAGTGTAGACAATGCTGGGAGTGTTAGCTATCCACCCCGCTTTGGGGTAGACAATGCTGGCAGTGTTAGCCATGCACCCCCCTATAGGCATTAGATTGCTGGTAGTGTTAGTCATCCCTCCAATGGGCGTTATATTTCTGGGAGTGTTAGCCATCCACCCCCTATGAGGTAGAGAATGCTGGTAGTGTTAGCCATCCATCACCCTATAGGCATTAGATTGCTGGTAGTGTTAGCCATCCACCCGCCTATGGGGTAGACAATGGAGGTAGTGTTAGCCATCCACCCCCCTATAGGTATTAGATTGCGGGTAGTGTTAGCCATCCACCACCTATAGGCACTGATTTCTGGTAGGTTTAGCCATCCACCCCCCAATAGGGTAGACAATGCTGGGAGTGTTAGCCTTATGGGGTAGGCAATTCTGGTAGTGTTAGCCGTTCACCCCCTATAGGCATTAGATTGCTGGTAGTGTTAGCCATCCCCCCATGGGCATGAGATTGCTGGGAGTGTTATCCATCCACCCCCTGTGGGGTAGACAATGCTTAGTAGTGTTAGCCATCCACCCCCCATAGGCATTAGATTGCTGGTAGTATTATACATCCACCCCCTATAGGGTAGACAATGCTGGGAGTATTAGCCATCCACCCCCTATAGGGTAGACAGTGCTGGTAGTGTTAGCCATCCACCCCTCTATAGGCATTAGATTGCTGGTAGTGTTAGCCATCCACCCCCCGCCATAGTGTAGACAATGCTGGGAGTGTTAGCCATCCACCCCGCTTTGGGGTAGACAATGCTGGCAGTGTTAGCCATGCACCCCCCTATAGGCATTAGATTGCTGGTAGTGTTAGTCATCCCTCCAATGGGCGTTATATTTCTGGGAGTGTTAGCCATCCACCCCCTATGAGGTAGAGAATGCTGGTAGTGTTAGCCATCCATCACCCTATAGGCATTAGATTGCTGGTAGTGTTAGCCATCCACCTGCCTATGGGGTAGACAATGGAGGTAGTGTTAGCCATCCACCCCCCTATAGGTATTAGATTGCGGGTAGTGTTAGCCATCCACCACCTATAGGCACTGATTTCTGGTAGGTTTAGCCATCCACCCCCCAATAGGGTAGACAATGCTGGGAGTGTTAGCCTTATGGGGTAGGCAATTCTGGTAGTGTTAGCCGTTCACCCCCTATAGGCATTAGATTGCTGGTAGTGTTAGCCATCCCCCCCATGGGCATGAGATTGCTGGGAGTGTTATCCATCCACCCCCTGTGGGGTAGACAATGCTTAGTAGTGTTAGCCATCCACCCCCCCATAGGCATTAGATTGCTGGTAGTATTATACATCCTCCCCCTATAGGGTAGACAATGCTGGGAGTATTAGCCATCCACACTCCTATGGGGTAGACAATGCTGGTATTGTTGACCATCCACCCCCTGTAGGCATTATATTGCTGGTAGTGTTAGCCTCCCCCCATGGACATTAGATTGCTGGGAGTGTTAGCCATCCCCCCTATGGGATAGTGTTAGCCATCCAACCTTCTATAGGCATTAGATTGCTGGTAGTGTTAACCATCCAACCCCCTGTAGGCATTAGATTGCTGGGAGTGTTAGCCATCAACCTCCCTATGGGCATTAGATTGCTGGTATTGTAAGCCATCTACCCCCCCATAGGGTAGACAATGCTACAAGTATTCCCCCACCATAATGGTGACTGTGGTTTCTCACAAGCTGTGTGTACTGTTGCCTTATGCAGGGTAGTGGCATTTTTGTCTGTGAGGAACACGTCGGTTGGGATTGTAGTATTGTCCGTAGGCATAGAGTATGAGTATGACATGAGTGATAGGATTCATGGCTGCACCGTCTTGTTCGCAGGGATCGTGTTGTTGCACGCTTCAGAGCTGAAATACTGCTCTTCCGGATGCTGTGACGTGTGGGTAGTGATGACGGATTCGGCACATGGGAAGTACGCATCATACTTGTAAAGTCGTAATCGGGCTGGAAATATGCCTCAGTTCAACTCCATTCAGCGTTTACAGAGGCTTCACGTGGGGAAAATGGTGATGGATTCGAAGTGACCGAGATGTTCGGTGAGTAAGGGATTTTGAGCATCTTACTTCGAAGTTTGGAAGACGCAGCTTCCAGTACGAGTCGGTTGGAGGCTCTGGCTCCAGACGGCTCTGTGAAGGCCTTCTTTACGGGTTCGGAATCAACCCCAAATATAGCTGGGTCTGGTGGCTTAGTGGAAAAATGCATCCACTGCAGGGGCCTGTGTTCGACCTTATGGTCACAGGTTCAAATCCTGGCAGGTCCACTCAACCTTTCATCCATCTGAGGTTGATAAAATGAGTACTTAATCAAAAGGGGGAACTGAACAGCTAATATTTATAGAGGTCCTGTACCCATGCTCCTCAGTATGTATATGTAAGACATTTAAAGGGTAATCATGTCCACTCTTATAGCATATATGGCATATACGTGAAAGATATCACTGCATTCCTGGAAATCTCTGTCGCTGGGAGATCTGAATTTCAGATCATGTTGCCCTCACACACCTTTTTAGGGGTGTCATGCTTCATCATAGGGCGCTCCTCGTCGGACCGGCGCTGCAATGTCCAACGGGCCTGGTGGCTACTTTGGCGGAGTTCTTTTGATCTGTAAAACGCCGTATGAGAAGGGTGTATATGGGCAGTCAGTGTTATGTGTAAAGTAACGTGAATGCGTGATTTAAGAAAGGCTCCAGGTCTATAGAAAAACTTTATTCAGTATTAGAGCTGGGTCTCAGTAAAAACAGTGATGCCACCTACAGGGCTTAAGGTACCAAGGTGGCAAGTGGAGTGTATCAGGTCGACATGTTTCATGTCATAGAGGCTCCAGGTACGAGCGACACTTCTTCAGGACCTATGGTGTGTAGTGACGCATCCCCGTGTGGTACGTCAAACAAAATGAGCCTCCAGAATTGGAAGAGGTAATAGGATCAAAGGGGAATCCCGAATAGGGACATCACCCTTCCTTTCCACCTAAGTCACATGGGAGACATAAGGGGAGGGGGTGGGAGGGGAGGACAAGGGAAAGCGACATAAATAAGTGCACTTCATAGAAGGCGGGTGCTTCAGAAAGAAGTATAATGTCAGCTTAAAAATATCTGAAATGGTTGTGCTGAATACCTCCTCACAAACAGGAAGGGTCTTTGAACAGGAATACTATTGGCTAAAAACGTATAGGGAAGATAAAAACTAAAAACTACTAGTAAGTGAATCATATGCATATAGCAAACACCTTAAAAAACAGAAACCAGAAAACAGCCCAGTCAATAGTGATAATCCAAGCTAGGTTATACCACCACATTTCAGGAACACTCAAAGTAAGGTGTAGTTCTTACCTTGATTAAGGCAGCGGGGTAAACAACATGGAGGAAGGGGAGTCAGCCCAATATACTAAAAGGTAGCCAACTAAAATCATAAGAGAGAGGCAAAGATACAACCATTAGTGTAGAGTATGGGCGTCCGTCAAGGGGAGGTGGGGCAAGGGCTTAGAGTGTGGAAATAGTTCCCAAACTAGGGCAGTGATAATATCCTACTATAGAAAGGATGTCCTTTACTAGGGATAGGAATGCGCTAAAAGAGCGCTGAAAACAGGGCTTAGGTCCCATATTAGAGTACGTCATGACATGTGATGTCGAGCAAAGGTCCAAAGTTGTATTTAATGGGACACGTAACCGACACATGATAAAGGGAGACTAGCCATAGGTAATAATGTAGTACTAAGAGTGTTAAAGGACGCCTAATATTACAAAACTAATAAAATACAGCTCAGGGGTCTGTAAACAAAGAAACCATTTGTGCGAAAAACGAAACCAGAATAGATCCGGAGTGCCGATATATCAGATATATGGGACCGGCAAAAATATCCCAAGCCGGACACACGCGCATATCAGAATGCACGCTACGGGTGCCGTACCATGGATTATGCGGAGGTGCCGTACTAAGAGTTAAAGGTTAGGAAACACTCACCGTCTGAACCGAGGGCAAGTGCTCCTCGTGCCAGGTCTCCGCCGCTTCCACTGTGTGAATGGGCTGCCGGAGCTGCCATTAGTATAGGCAGATGAACGGGAAGCGACCCAGCGTAAGCAGGCGCAATGACGAAGTTGGGGGCGTGGTTACACGCCATCTTGTCCCAGAGTCACTGCCTGACTATGTAGAGAGTGAGGTCGGGGACGAGGAAAATAACACATCATATGAATCGATGTGTATATGAAACATTTATTAATGAGGGGTGGCTACATGAGAGACACCAAATAAATTGGTATGCAGTTGGACACAATTGGGGGCAGACTTAAGAGAAGTCATGAGGATGAGTCAGGTATCAGAATGTATGTGTGATGCAAAGGTGTATAAAGTGGTTTAAAATAGGTAATTCATGTGTCATGTAATGTAAAAAGGTTAGTACATGACAGACATGGTTAACACACACTTAATATATGGTTCCATGCTTGTGTGGAGCCTTATTATGATTTAGTGACCGTTCCGCATCTCGGACCAAGGAATGGCATCGTTCAGACCCTTCTTTTGAGTGGATAGACGGAAAATCCATCTTTGTTCTGTTTCAAACAGTATTCCCGTTGACCAGTTGGTACTGCTTTCGATTATTGTCCATACCATCTCATCTGCCCCATGGGGGTGGGACAGGAAATGGGTGCTCATTTTCGTTGATGATCTACCACAACGTATGTTGCTGCGGTGCTCCATTATCCTGGTTTTGACGGGGTGCGTAGTCATCCCCACATATTGTAGATTGCAAGGACACTTGATAAGGTATACGCAGTTCTTTGTATTGCAGTTTGTATGTGACCTCTGTACCCAAGCTTTTCCTTCTTCCTGATGGAGTTCCTTGGTAGTCCTGGTAAGGGGGCATACTCCGCACTGTCCACATGGGTAATGTCCCTGCACTGGTGTGGTGTTCCAGAGAGTGCCTTGTGTGGTCAGTTGTGCAGTTTTTGGGCGGGTATGGATAAGGATGTCTCACAGGTTGTTTGTCCATTTATTCGCAAACCTAGGTAGGGGTAATGACAGTGCACCTGTGGAGAGGATTTTCCAATGTTTGCGGATAATCTTTTGGATGGTATTGGATTCTGGAGTGAACGTCGTAACACAGGTGACTACCTCTTCGGGTTTCCTGCTTTGAACTTCCAACAGTGCCTCTCTATTGTTGTTTAATGCTCGCTTTCTTGACTGCTTGATAATGTTCTGTGGGTAGTCCAGAGCCGCCAGGTTTTTGCTCAATGTTGTTGCTTCTTTTTTGTAATCCATGGTTGAATCACAGTTTCTGCGAAGGCGCAGAAACTGGCTGAAGGGTAGATTGTTCCTTAGTGCTCTTGGGTGGTGACTCCCATACAGTAGTAGATTATTGCAATCCGTGGGTTTTGTGTAGGTATGTGTTGATAACTTCCCTTCACTAGGGGTGATAGTCAAGTCTAAGAAGTGTATCTCCGTAGAGGATACAGATCTAGTGAAGTGGAGAAAGGTGTCCAGGGAATTAACCCAGGCGAAAAAGTTGTCACAAGTCTGTCTATCTCCCTTTCAGAAGATAAGAATGTCATCTATGTAGCGCTTCCACATTATGATGTTGTGTTTGAATATATTGTTCTCTGTTAGGTGTAAGCGTTCAAATTCTGCTACATAGAGACAGGCTAGGCTCGGCGCAAATGTACTGCCCATACAAGTGCCCTGGGTCTGGAGGTACAATTGATCTTGAAATTGGAAGAAGTTTTCACACATTGCGAGGGTAGCACATTCCATTATCAATGTTACAGGTGTCCGTGATGTCCAAATTTCTGCGAGGAGGCGCTCCTCTACTACTCTCAGAGTCTCCTCTTGTGGTATATTAGTGTAGAGAGCCTCCACATCCATTGTCATTAGCAGATTTATTTCCTCACTGTTGGTAGTGTTGGAGATAAGATTCAGGACATCCCTTGTGTCTTGTAGATATGACGGGATCTTTTTTACCAATGGTTGCAAGAAGCAATCACAAAATTACTCAGTGGTTCCAACAGTGAGCCTATCCCGGACACTATGGGGCGTCCTGGGGGGATAATCACCCCCTTATGTATCTTTGGAAGGGTGTAGAAAGCCGGCGTACGTGGTTCCAGATTCACCAGGAATTCTGCTTCATTCTTCGTGATCCACCCTTGTGTCTCGGCAGAGGTCACAATCGATTTGATTTTAGTTAGAAGTCGTCCCGTTGGATCTTTGATGATTTTCTTGTAGTGTCTCACCTGGGCCAGTTGACGGAGGCATTCCTGATTGTAATCGCAGATGTCCATCAGAACTATCGCACCTCCCTTGTCTGCTGGTTTGATAGTCAAGTTCATATCCTCAGACAGACTTTTGATAGCTACACTCTCTTCTTTGGGTAGGTTGTTGAAGTGTGGTTTGGTGCCAATACTGTCTACATCTTTGATCACTGCTTACTCAAAGGTGAGTATCTCATGGGGGGTCATATGGTCTAGGGGAGTAAATTTGGATGGTTTCCGTAAACCTGTATCGGATTGTTCTTGCTGATCCCTATCCTTAAAAAATGCCTTCAGGCGAAGCTTGCGGAAGAAATCATGTAATTCCTTGTGTAGTAAGAACCGGTCCAGATGTGGCGTGGGCACATAGCCCAGTCCACGGTTTAAGACTTTTATTTCACTGGCGGTCAGATGTCTCTTGGAGAGGTTAACCACTAGTTTTTGTTGTTTCTCTTGCTCCGTAGTTCCATCCGTTCTTGTTGCTGTGGAGCTGATTGGTCTTGCCACTGGACCTGTTTCGGGGGTCCCGTTTCGTCTTCTGCCTCTTCCCCTGCCCCGGCCTCATCCTAAAAAAGGCTGCTGGTTCTGATTGTAGTGGAACATGGGTGGGGGGGCGTGGTACATGGGGTTCCATGGTGGTTGTTGTCCAAAGAAAGGGGTTGCTGGATATCCATACATAGTTGGTGGGTGCGGTCCCCAGTTCTTTTTGTAATTTGAGCGACTGTCATTGCTGGAGTTGCTGCTGCCCGAATCTTGGCGAAGATCCCCCATCCGAGGAATCATCTCCGCTGGGCATCTGATAGTCCTCTTTAAGATAAGGATATACCTTTTCCTTGTCAAATTTTTTGATATCGTTGATAACGTTGATAAAACGAGTACCATTGAGTTGGGTAACAATAAACATCTGTTATTCAGCGCCTTGAGACCCATGGGTGATAAGTGAGCTTTACGAATACACGTGTTATGTTATATATAAAACTCCATTTCGTTTAACCTCTCCTGGTGAAGAAAAAGACTTCCCCTACCCAACCCCTCTTCAATTTTAAATATTTGTTTGTCATAAGGTGTGTTTCCTGTAACAGGGCTATATCTTCCCCGAGTTTGGACAAGTGTGATAAAACACGTTGTCTCTTTATGGGAGAGTTTAAACCTGCGACGTTCCAAAATACTATTTTCATAGACATACAAATATTACCAACAAAAAAAAGAAAAAGAATGATCTACACAAACCACTTAAGAAGCAAGATACAGCGCATATGACTGCCCAACCATTCAGAAAAATAAAAAAGCAGTACAAATGAAACAAGAAAAGTGGATATGAGTACATAAAAGAAAAGGTGTGTAAAGAAAGGTAAAAGAAGTATAACAAAGAAAAAGGAGGACGAAAGGACAGTTAGATAAAAAGAGAGAAAAAGTGAAAGAGGATAGGACAAGAAAGGTAAAACATACCTACAAGCTCCAGATAAAGATAGGGGGAAGGTAGGACCACATCACAAAGGACGAGGAAACAGGGTAGGCACAAACATCAACAATCCTACAAAAGAGGAGAAAAGGTGATTAATGTAAAATAACCATAATAATATGATGTTATATAATATAACGAACAGCTTTAAACCAGTCATCAACACGTTAAAGTACTAACAAAAAGAGTAACAGGCTAGGTATTACTATGGAAGTCCACTGAAATTAAATGGCCTGGGATGAGGAGGCTCAAGTGAAATCCATGGATTCTGGTTTACAGGAATTGATGAAGCACTGCAACTTAGCTGGATCCACATATGTTGCGGTTTTGTTTTTATATATACTTTAAAGGGGCATGGATGTAAATGTCTGTAGCGAGCCCCCAGAGAACGAAGATCAGATCTCATGGTAAGAAACTCTGACGTCTATTTGCTGTGGCTTTGGCATAATCTTGAGCAAAGTATGAAGTAGATTCTGACCAAGAAACACAATGAATTTCCTTAACTGCTGCGAGAACTTTAAGCAGATCTGTTCAAGAAAGTACATAATAACTCCTCTTGGCCTCCTTGAATTAGACATGTTTCTTCTGGCAAATTCAATAACATGGGAAGGAAGGACTTGAAGAAAGACAGGGTTTCAGAGCCTTCTGAGCCTTCCGGTAATCCATAAATGTGGAGGTTGTTTCTTCTATTTGATTTTCAAGGTCCTCAACCTGCTTCTGAAGTGAGGAAACCTGAGATTGAAGTGCGTTGACTTTAATTTCAGTGAGTCCAACAGAAGATACGTTATGCTCTACCGCTGTAAGTCTTCATCCATCTGGGACCAGTTGTCTCTGAGAAATTGCAACTTAGCATTTGTTTCTTCCATGAAAGGACGTAGGGCCCGTATCTTCTCCAGCAACAGATCCAAGGAAACAGGAGAAGAGGACATTGGCGGAGAAGGCGGATATTTTTTCAGCTGTTTTGTAGAGGCCTTCCCTGTAGCAAGAGGGATGGGGCCTGATGACGAAGAACCTTTAGAAAGAGACACCAATGAGTGCTCCATTTTGGAAAATTCCGGGAAAATCGTAGAGTTCTTAATAAAAGATTGTGTAGAGCATGAGGCGGGGGGACACTTTTTTAACTCTTCCCATTAGGAAATAAAAGAAGGCAGTAGTGCAATTCCAAAAGATTATGTAAAAACAAAATAGCAATAATATGGGCGTACACCACCAAAGAAGGGAGCTACAATAGAGGCACACCGTCCTATTGCTGAAAAATTATGAGCTCAGTTCAAATTTGTTGCAGAATAAACCATTCTGTCTGCAAAGAATGGCATTGAAGAATTCCGCTCAGGAAAGAAAAGAAGAGGCAGCTAATTTAGCTAGTACCGCTGTTTCCATTGAGCCGCATTGACACATGGAATCATCACAGTCCAAAATGGAGGCTGCAACCGGTACCGCACTGAGGTGATGCCTGCCTTCGGTAAAAAATGGTCACTGAGCCAAGTGCTTAACCACAAAGGCTAACACCCGTAGTAGCACGAAATCCGCAAGCAGAAACGCCTTATCCTAAATTGAAAAAACGGCATTTAATCCGACCGGTCCATGACGCTCAGAGGAGTATCACTCGGGCGCTGCCATCTTCCGTGGGCATCAAGCCACGCCCCCTAATAATGCCATTTTAAATTTACTTCATAGCTGCCAACATTTTCAGGTCTAGGCTTGATGTGCTGCTCCAGTAAAGGTGTTTACCTTTGATTTGTAGTCCTGTTTTATTATGAAATAAACAAGACTACAAGTCCCAGAATCTGAAGAAAAAAACCTGAACTAGAACAGAACATCATGCATGGACTTGGTAGACTTGGCAGCTATTTTCCTTAGCAACAAAACTCGGGCTTTGAGGACATATGTGGTAGCTGACAGATCCAAAGGCGGTAGTGTGTCCTACAGTTGCATAAGCTCATAATTAATCAACTTCCTAGCTCCTAATGTTTCTGCCATATGTAGTCCTTTCAACGCATCTGCACAGTACTCTCATTTTAAAATGTATAGGAAGTACTTCTATGTTAGAAAGGTGCAAATAATTTGTCCCGCCTGTTGAAATGAGAACTAAACGCATGTTGGTATACCACAGAATGATGAAAACCTATTCAGAAAAGGACACTGGAAAATAAAGGTGATGCAACTGGACATTGCTTCTTAATACATATGTAAAAACATAGGGTGAATGGGCATCCTTGAAAGGTCCTAGCCAAATATATCTGTCTCTGTGGCCATCAGTGAGCTTTGACCAATACAACTACAGGATGCAGGAGAGGAGAACAAAGATAAGAGTTGCTCGTCAGCATCTCTTCCATTCGAAAGGAGAGATCCCTTCATCCACATAACTTAAAAAGCCCCAAGTCACTACATGCCATTCCACACGATACCCCGCTGAACAGCTGCTCCATTACAGATTCCATAGCTGACTAGCCCAGGGCCCGTTCTTGCAATGCGCGCCTGAGAAGCCCAGGCCTTGGGTTGTCCACTCATGCTGTCTGCTTAGTGTCCAGGTAGGGTGGACGGGGCATATCGGGAACTCAGGTACCTCTGCGTGTTACATTCGCACTGCCAAACACATGGAACAGATGCTGGTGCTGCCGTAATCTGCACCCTCTCTTTCAAGCAGGTAGGGTTGACATCTTGTAACTTGGCAAAATGGGGGATGGGCACTGTTAAATCCAGTAAAAAACAGGTACGAAGTAGGGTCTGAGGGAACACACATCCAACCTGGACAAGTCCCCCTACTAATAATATCTATAAACAGAAATCCAGGAGTAAAAAGGTAAAAAGGAACAAAAACCACTAAATAACCAAAAAAATGATTGGAGGCATACAGAACCTGAATGGTAATTAAACTAAAGCCTAACACAAGAAGTCCTCAAAAAGAGGACGTAATCCCATCACCCACCGTGGTGGCATGCTTCATCATTTGGGACCTCTTAACCAAACCTGGTTTGGCTAAGGAGCTGCTACTCCCAAGCTAGAACTAAGGGAGGAGCTCGCGGATGTTTAAGTCTACGCTGATGGAAACAAGATCTCCTAAAGATCGATGAAGGTAGCCTAGGTTAGGTGAAACCCTATAGTGCAGTGTGAACCTAAGTGCGATAAAATTGACTACAGGAAAAGGAAAATACTTTAATTGAAAATTTCCCTGTGCCAATACTAAAAGCAAAGTAGTGGCGCAGTCTGAACAAATTAGCGAGTGCGCTCACAATAAACCAGGAAAAGGTCTACATGTTTCAGCCTAAAGAGATCAGTATATTATGATCAAGGCTTTCTTCAGGACCAAATATCAAAACTACTGCAACTGCAAACTCGCGCATCAAGCTCTATGTGAACAAGGGTCCAAAACCAGTCAAACGGAACGATACAACAAACCTTATACCGCAGGATCAATTCCACAGTTTTAAGATCCTACCGGTCAAGAAGGTAAGTACCTGGAACAATTTGACAGAGAACAAAACAAACAAGACAAAATTAATGGATAGGCAATGTAATTTATACAAGTCTGTAGCCCACACATAGCTGGCCAAAAGGACCATTAGAGATGAATCTTACCTGTAATTAAATCGGGACTAAGCCTGCCGCTCCTGGTAGCAACTCAGGGTGTGAGGCAACGCTCTGTGAAGAAGAAGATAAAAACATGGTATAGTATATTGGCCCAGTGACTGAACAAGGCGCACAAAAGATGCAACCAACAAAGATGGTTACCACCCTCTCAGCTATTTGGAGTTATACCCTTTATCAAAGAACGAGGCCAATGTGACAGAATCTACCACGCTCGATGTATGCACGCTGTTGCCTGTGTGGATGATTGCAGCTGTTCAAGCACTCATCTCAAACAAGGCGGCAACTCGAGAATGTAGAAACACGTTCATGTATACAAACGGGGCTCCCTTAGCTATCAGCAAATCTACGGCCAGAAAGTACCACCCCTCAATGATACATGAAGACCAAGTGAGGCAGAATGAACAACTACCAAAGCACTCGGTGCAAGTAGAACCGTCTAAAAACGCCACTCAAGTAGTCATGATGGAAACGAATGACACCCAAATTAAAGAAATACGTGAACATGGGCGAATCAATCAATGCCAAATGGTGTCCAGCGGTCCAAATGCATGGAAAAAAGAGAGAGTTCCTTACCTCTCCGTCGTTACCCTGGGCTTCCTTCCTGGATGCTCACGGCGGCAACCGGAGGGTGGAACACAATGAAGTTAAATAGTGTAGAAAACGCACTATCACGTAACCCAGCGTCGTGACACTTCGCCTCAAGGACGCAGCCAAAGACGTTACAGAAGGCTCGGGCAGTGTGGGAAATGTAGTATAAAACCCAAGCAGGCGCAATTTGACTCTTCGTAAACACAAAGGTGACAACATGCAAGTTAAAAAACGTCATTTGCAAGTTCTCCAACAGCATATGTCACCAAGCAGAAACGCTGCATCTAAATGAACCAAGCGGACATAGATCGATTCGTTTAGATCGTAATGATAGCGTATCGACGGCCAGATGAAACAAAAGCTGCCCTCGATGAACAGTCCCCACTAATGGGAGGGACAAGTCACCATACGTGATCATAGTATTCGTGTAACCAGCACAGACACAAGATACCCTTAATGAATAGTACTGCCTAATCAAATCACAGAAAAACCCACAAGTGGCAGGATCTTGTCAAGTGCTAAGCACGACGGACATATTGACAAGGCAGTCATAGAACAGTCTGCCAAAAGGCAACAGACTCAGATCCATGGCAGGTGAACAATCACAAAGCAGCCCATGGTATGGAATCATTAAGACCACGCCGGTCACTCTGCAACCTGAACACCCACCGTTGTTCTTTATTAAAAAAAAATCTGGAAGAGGGAAGAGCCACATTTTAAAATGTTTCTTTAACTTGTTGAGATCTGAGATTGGATATAGTCACTGCTGTAACCTGTTCCACACGATGGAATCAACAATGAAGATGGCTACACCACCCTTCTGTTTCCTCTGAAAGACGAAATCTACAGGAGGACTGATTGGAGGAATTAAGAGCATAAGTGGGTGTATAACCAGGCAATTTTCTATTTAGGAATGATGACGTGTAATCATACACTGGTGTGTGTACAATGCACGAGGACTTCATAAGAGAACCACCATGACCAATGAAGTAAGCACAACAAAAAGCGTTTAGCCAGCCACGGTCCGTACAGGTAACAGCCGTGGAGCCGGGTAAGGGGGGATTTCGAGGGACGATGAAGAGGGAAAATTAAATAAATAATTAATTTTCCCTCGCCATCGTCCCTCGAAATCCCCCCTCACACGGCCTCACCACTGTTACCTGCACGGACCGCGGCTGCGTTTAGCCACTGATTTCGCATTAAATTAGAAGCAAAACTGCACATATCAAGCACAACAAGATTCTTTCCAAGAGCTTTATATGAAAATAGCATCACAAAGAAGTTGAACAGACATTTGGGTGCAGATATAGCTCTGACTCAATATTAAAGCACAGTTTCTTCACAATTTTCACAGGAGAGGGTGGCATTCGTAATCATGTGGCCAAAACGATTGGAACCAAAAGTCTTTCTTCCTTCAAAAATCAAACCTTTTTTTTGTTTGATGTCAACCAGTGCTCTGCCATCTAGCTAAACATTACCCACACCCATGATTGACATTTTGCAGTGGGTGTGTCTATACACCTGTTCTGTCTGAGTAATAAGTGAGTATTGCACATACACATCAAAATATGGCACCAACATTACTGGAGTAGGATTGACTGGTGGAGGTGGTTAATGGCTCAGTAAACGCATTAATCATACTGGGAAACAGTGATTACCACTGGAGAACTCTTCACACCCCAGACAGATTGTGCAGCCAATACTGTAACTTGTAAATTATTCAAGGGGATTGAATAGAGGTCGGTGGCAATTTTTCTGTTCATTATTTGGCCGATGAGGCAGGTATTAAGTAGTTCAGTGGTAAATGGAAAAAAGGCATTTGGGAAACATCCTAATACATTTCATGGCTGGGTAGATTATGTTTTTTACAAATAAGTGTGTTGAATGCTTTTTCACAGTGGCCTGATTCAAAACGCTTTTTCTGCCATTATTACGTCTTGCTCCTGACTTGGATGCGAATTAGAGATGAACAGCAAGGCCTGATTCACAGAGCATTTTCTGTGAGTTATGTCTTGCTCCCGGCTAAGGTGTAACTTCCTGTTAGACTTGGCATTTCTTGGCGTGGTTACCCCTGAATTTTTGCCTCTACCTCCTCTCTTTTTGATGCTGTGGTGGATTTCGTTTTGCGGGCTTAAATGCTTTGGGCACTTTGCCACTGCTGATCAGTGTCAAAGTGCAAGTGCTCCCTGTATAAAGTGTTATGGTAATTGGTTGTCCATAATTGGTATGTTTGTCTTACTAGTAAAGGTCCTAGTAAAGTGCACTATGTGTGCCAGGGCTGGTAATGCAAATGCTACTAGTGGGCCTGCGGCACTAATTGTGCCACCCACACAAGTAGCCCTAAAAAGAGATCTCAGGCCTGCCACTGCAGGGCCTGCGCGCAGTTTGTTAACTGCCTTGTTGTCCTGACAAGTGCACCCACTTGCCAGGCCTTACCCTTCCCTTTTTATGCACATCAGACACCGCTATAGTAGGCCCAAGGTACCCCCCGGGCAGGGTGCCTTGTATGTGAAAGGTAGGACATGTACTGAGGTGTGTACCATGTCCTGACAGTGAAATACTGCCAAATTCGTTTTTCACTGTTGCAAGGCCACCTTCCCCATAGGACAGAATGGGGAATGCTGTGTCACATGTTTCCAGCATTTCTTCCCATAGGCATAAGATGGAGAGATGGAGTTTAGTGTGCCTGAACTCAGAATTTAATAACACATCTTTGTGTGAAGATGGTTTTTAAATTGTGTGTTTAGAAACCACGCTTTTAGAAGTGGCTGTTTTCTTGTCTTAAACCATCCTGTGTGCCACTGCCTGGTTATGTATTGACTATCTGGGTTTGGATGTGACAGCGTCTGGGGAGTGTCCTGACACCAGGGAGGAGTAGGTGAGACAGCAACAGGCTGACCTGCATTTGATGTGGGGGGAGGAGTAGCCCCCTGGATTTGAAGAGGGCTGTGTTGCTGCCACCAAAGGATGGCTCCACCTCCTGCGGAGCGTCTGGGGCCCAGATCCTCACTATTAAAGGAAGAGGGTGTGCACTGGCAGGAAGATACCCAGGTCTGGTTTGGACTGGGCTCAGAGCCCCCTGAACACAAAGACTTCAAAGGCATTGAGGGTATAAATGTGAGAGCTGGAACCCCTGAACTCAAGACTGAACTCGAGCCTGAAAAAGGATTGAAACTATTTTGTGATCAAGAGGAATCTCTGCCAAGGAAGAACAGCTGAAGAGACTGAAGAGAGGGACTGCCCTTGCTGTGTATTCTGGGGCTGGCCTGCAGTTTGCTGATTTGACTAAGGAGAGGACAAGGGACTTTGCTGCGTGCTATGTCCCCCTGCTTGAAGGGACTTTGCTGTGTGCTGTGTCCTGAAGTAACTTTTCTCCAAGGGCCCAAGAGGAGTTTCCAAGTGTGTCTCAGCGACGTTGTGTGCGTGTGATCTTTGCAGCCTGAGACCGTCGTGAGAATTGCCCCGTGACGTGTGCCCTGGAGCAGTCTTGTGCTCTGCTTCGATCGACAGCGTGACCAGAAGTACTGTGACCATTATCGCCATCGGCCCGGACAGTCGTCCCAAGGGGGAGCCATGAGAACTTACCGCCGCCGGCCCGAGCCTGCCTTTGCCAAGGAGAGACCTGTGAACGTTCACCATTGTGGGTCCGAGGTCCTTTGCCCAAGATCAACGGAGTCGTGCAGAGACCCAATCAGCTGCAAGGCCGTCACCCGGTAGCCCAACTCTCACTGCGGGGAGCATCCGACGCCAACCCGAACCTGCACAGCATGACACCCAAGCCGCGAGAAGAGGCGAGGGAGACTGCATCCCCCCAGGTAATGCTCAGTGAGCGTGTGTGTGTCGCCTCCTGGGGCGGAGTGCGTGTTACGAGAGACCACTCTCGGCCTTTCCCATCTTTGTAGCGCAAGCCTCCGCTCAAGTCAGTATCGCAGCCCGTACTCGCTGAGGAGTGGCAGTACCGGGGATGGATTGGGGAGCTGCCCTTTGTTTCCTTCGCATATTTTGGCAATCGCTGACCGCGAGTCAGCCAGGAGTGGCATAGAGACCTTCAGGAGCACCGTGATCGGTGCCTTATTACTTGCTTTTATGACCTGCATTAGTACTTGCACTACGAACTGCATTATTACTTGCTTTTACGATCTGCATTAGTACTTGCATTAAGGACTGTCTTATTTCTACATTACGAACTGCATTACGAACTGCATAGCATTGCATTAGGACAGCATTAGATCATCGTGAACTGCTCATTAATACCGCAAGAACCTACAAGTGATTGTTGGCCTTATAGCCGGCCCAGTGAAATATTACAAATACGCATATGCTGGATATTTTTATTGTTTGGTCTTATCGTATTTCTTCTTGATAAAGAAACCGCTATTTTCCTAAATCAGCGTGGTGTCCATTTGTGGTGTTATCACTGTGTTACTGGGAGTGTGGTTGCAAATACTTTACACATTGCCTTGAAGATAATTTCCTATTTAGAAATGATGACGTTCAATCATACACTGGTGTGTGTACAATGCACAAGGACTTCATAAGAGGACCACCATGACCAATGAAGTAAGCACAACAAAAAGCGTTTAGCCAGCCGTGTTCGGTGCAGGTAACAGCCGTGGAGCCGGGTAAGGGGGGATTTCGAGGGACGATGAAGAGGAAGGTGCAGGTTATCACTGTGTTACTGGGAGTGTGGTTGCAAATACTTTACACATTGCCTTGAAGATAAGTCGGGCTGCTCGTGCCAAGCTACCGGGTGGTGAGCAGGGGTTATCTAAGCGTGTGTCCCTCCTTTCCCTGACTAGAAGCAAGGGTCCCTATTTGGATAAAAGGTACCTACCTCAGCCACCTAGAGACTAGTTCTAACACCTCCTCTAGGATTTCCAGGTGTAACAAATGATTAATAATGGAGCAATACCCATCTACTCATAGAACAAGCTTTGGGAATTGGGCCCTGAGGAAACAACATCTGTTTGCATCATTGTAGATTAAAGATGGCTTGGAAGGGAATAAATGAACACAGTTGCAAACATTAAAAAAGCTATTCAAGGTACAAGCCCACCACTCACTGCAATAAATTATGACTTTGAGATTCATCTGGAAAACGTAGGGCCTCATTACAATGTCAGTCGTAAACCATTCCGACCGACTCGGTGTCGGAAACGTTTCCGATGAATCTGATTCGGGGAGTCCGACAGAACGATTACGATGTCTCTGAATGGGAGCCCGTTCTCTGACCAACAACATTGCCTCCCTTTGAAGAAAGGGGTGGGTGGGGAAAATCATGCACCCTGTGGCAGGCACCCCATGATGCCTGCCACAATGTGCATGGTTGGAAAGAGAGGACCCATGAGTACCCACACGGGGCCAATTCAGAAGGCCCCTGTTGAAGGGAGGCTTGCTACAGACCCCCAAAGTCGGTTTCCGACAGCCGATCCGTGTCGGGACAACCGATTCGGAAAGGCTATCTGAATCCGACATCGTAATCCGCCGGTCGGAAACGCGGTCCATTGATCTGTACAAGTCGGCTCCGACCAACTCAGGGGCATATTATCAAGGACGGCGTTAAAAATTATCGTGGGTTTAGCGGCAGCAAACTGCCGCTAAAGCGGCGATAATGGGCTTGATAATATGCCCTTGAGAATTCCAATAGAAGTCCATGTTCTTGTGTGAACATGGGCTTCTATTGGAATTCTCCAGGGCATATTATCAAGCTCATTATTGCCGCTAAACCGGCGCTAATTTTAACGCCGTCCTTGATAATATGCCCCTTAGTTCCTCAGAATGATGTTCGGAATGGAGTCGGAACCGAGTCAGAAAGTCCGAACGGTTTCCGACCATCGTAATCGGTCGGTTGGAAGGGTTTCCTAGTCGGTTGGAAAGGTGGGTTCCGAATCGGATTAGGACAAAGAGAATGCCATTAGGAGCCTTTTCGACCGACATCATAATGAGGGCCGTAGTGTACTATAAAGTGAAATATGATCAATTATAATAATAATAATATGATAATAAAAATACTTATTCTTAAAATATTGTTAATAATAATAATAATAATTTTTATTATTTTTATTGCCATCAGTATTACACTGATTTGAATAATCACGACTAATAGAATTCTTTCTTCAGAAGTTGAAATCTAGAAGCCAACCGGTATGGTGGAATTACCATATTCACAATTTTAGGGAACGATTCAGGACAGTTTGCATTTCTTGGTGGAACACCGTTTTGAAGAAGATAGACACCCACCTGATAGGCTTCTCTCTCAGGCTTATATCTTGGGGATAATTTCCCACCCTGAAAATACACACACATTTTCACCTGTGAAACAGAGGAGTAAGTGCCATTCCCATAGGATGGAAACTCTACTTTTATTGAAGTGTAGGAATGTCTCCACAGGAAAAACAGAACAAAGATAGGTTACATGGGCTTATGCATATTCATGTATCATGTACATATGCATAAAGCTTCACTTGGTGCAAATTCTGTATTTTATACCTTTTAGGATGTGTTGTGAATCAATAAAAGTGATCTGCTCTGAATGTAACCCTACAGCAGCAGATGGCTGCCTTCTCTACTCGATGTTTGTAAATCAAGCCCTTAATGTTGAACGATACTCCAAACCACAGAACTAACAGTATCTAAACAGAGATCTTTAGGAATGAGGCAAGTAGTACAAACTAAAGGAAGGAGGGTGGGTAATACCCTCTCTAAAAGTTGGAGATTTGCTAAAGACCTTTTATTGACACCTTTAGAGCACTCCCTAAAATGGTAGTTTGAAACAAGGATTGTGTAAAAAAACCTGTTATAGTACATCACTGGACATGCCCTTTTTTTATGGCAGAGGCCATAACATAAGACGGTGTTCTTTTCACATAATTAGGCATTGATTTTTAATTAAGTCACACTTTCTCTGCTCTACCTAATGTTTTACAGAATAGGAGATTTATAATAAAACTCTGAAGTCGAGCCTATGGTGTGAAGAGATGCACTAAAATATCTACGAACAAGAAATTCTAACCTATGCACCATCTTGGTTATTCGTTATGGTTATATGTAAGTAGATGTACAAATGTGCAGTACTATGCGTTAAACTAAATACATTATAAGTAATAATGGAAATGGCAAATTACATTGACACAAGCTGTGAAGATACTATGTCCCAAATTCCATCAATCTTCATATTCATTACAAAAAGTTCAAAAGATTTTACATCCAGTGCACTTTTGTGCATGGAGGCGCAAATAAAAAGAAACAAAAGAGGGAATGAGAGAATCAAGCATACAGCAGTGGAAGACCGAAACTCCTCTGCTGTTCCAATTTTAAAATATAGAGGCTGAGAAAGGTGTACTACCAGAATATTGTGCGCAAAATATTGCTGTGCAAAAATATCACAGCCCAATTATTGTGAAAGTAAATACAGGTAGGTAGGTCTACATCTGCAAATATGTACTTCAACGATATATATATATATCTTCAACATATGTGTTTTGTAGTTAAATATACATTTTTCCTTCCTATATATACTTCACTTCACCATGTTTGTTGCTCAGTATTTAGACTATTATAGTATTACACATTGATATAATGCGCCCTCTCTATTCTCACATACAACCGCCGAGAATAGTGAGGTCCCTTAGCAAGATCAAGTGGACAGGTTGGGCAAAAGCACCAAACTGTGTGTGGAATTTTGTTTGGTTGTATGCTTATAGCTGTTGGTAGAATCCACCCGATCAGTGCTCATAAATTCTGTCACGTGACATTTTTCAGATTCAGAGGAACAGGGTAAATTTTAATACTTCTGATATTGATTTCAAAAGAGGACATGAAGGAATAGTAAAACAAAGCCTTATATAAAGAACTCATTTAATTGCAGCTTTCTACTGTGTTAAATGAACTTTAAAAAAAATCTAAAGTAAAAACAGCACTTTGAAATCTGCAGATGTGTTCTGTGTTCCCCAAAAATCAGTTTGTGTGCTCAGTTTTGGATGCAATTGCATTTGCAAATTTTAGTGCATATTCACAGCACCTTCTTGCAAGCATACTTGCCTGTGCAATCAGCTGCAGCTTTGCAGCCACACTTAACAAGTACACCACATGCCTTAGATGCCACTGGTGTCCAGCACTGACTTTCTTCTATGTCCATTTTCTACCCCCATCCCTCCGGAGTAGGTAGATCCTGCTGAGGTATATCACATGTGGACCAGATCCCTGCTTGGTAAACAGCACGTTTTGTATGTTCAAGAAGAGCAGATTGTGTTGGTGGGATGGCTTCCATTGTCTTGTTTTGCTGACAAAACATCTCTCTGTGGGCTTCATTCAATGGCTCCAGTTGACTTGTTCTCTGGTGCAAGATTACGGTAAAGCTTTCAAGAATTCGGAAGCTGTCACTCTGAATGTCCACTGGTACGAATGGATTCCTGGCAAAGTTGTGAAGGCTTCTGTAACTTTCGGATAAGATTTCCAGGCCATCCATCCTGATTTCTTCTGCTTTCAAGGAATGCTGAGACAGTGTCATAGCCAGTGAAGCTGCCAAACACTGGCAAGGCTGTGGATTTCTCCTTTCCCAAGGTCTGAGCAATGACAATAATGTGAATGTCAGAAACGTTCCTCCCTGTACCTAATGGATATTGGCATTGGGACCCAAGTCTTATAGCTGGTGAAACTTTCCTATCAGAATCCCTATGACAATCCCTATGACAATACTATGAAAAGATTTATGTCCCGCACTCCATATTTTCAAGTTAATCAGCTATCCTGGTATGCGCTTCGTCCTCAAGAGCGCGATGAGAGTAATTAAAACAGTTGCTGATATTGATATAAACCAAATCTTTATTCATTCGTGTACTTGCAATCATTACGTATAAATTGCGTTGCATCACGCGGGAGGGTAAAACGAACCGAACCTTATGGGGAAGGTGAAATACGTTATGTTTGCATCTGAATGGATATTTGAGGTATGGAGGATCACCTTATCAATTTCAGTTTATGGTTATTGTAGAATATGGAGGATGTTGGGAGGTTGATAACGATCTGGTCAAATTTGGTAATTAATTGTGAAAGCGTTCGTTGCGCTTTCGTAGAGGGAAAGTGTCGTTTTTCTGGGAGTTTGGATAACTGGGAAGAGAAGATGTAATGTTGTGAATACCAAGTCCATATTAGTGTAATGGCAATTCCTTTTGTTTTTTAACTTTACAGAAAAGACCCCTGACGAAGGGCAGTAATTGCCCGAAATGCATTGGGTTAAACTTCTGACATTATTCAGAGCTTGGGATTTTAACATGCTGTATCTAAGGTGTTTGGGCATTGTGCAGCACTTGAAAATTGGAATCACCTTGTACTATAATTTCAATGAATGTACAATAAAACAAATCTTATGTGAGAAAACGCGGTGGACATTGAATGCATTTGGTTTACGAGGATTTCATTACCTCCATTGGCATGATGCATCCTGGATCTGATATCATCAATATCAGCAACCGTGTTCACTGTGAACAGTGTTCACAGTGTGGACCAAACAAGACACATAGCCTTGTTACAGGGCATGTTGTACATGTAAGCCCAGCCTTGTATCTGCCTCTTTACGGTTACAGGCTGGCCTGGATAGGTTACTGCCTCTAACCAGAATGCCATCTCCATATGTTGTCACTACTTCCTTGCCAGGGGGAATTCACTGCTCTCTATCTTCTAAGCCAGGAATGTGAACAACTCCTGTTTGTTGTCTGCATCACACAAGACGTTTTGACACTGTCCTAAAATCTTATTTGACTTGCAACCTTTCTTCACTTTCCTTTTCCTCTTTTCTCTCTGACAGAGCATTTGATGCTGCCTTTGACATACCTGTCCCAACCAATGCCCACCCTTCTTGAGCTATCAAGCTGATGCACTATGTAAGGTATGAAAACATAATTGGCATAGTGTTCAAAACTCCTGACACCTGTAGTTGGCGAGAGGAGGTGCACCAGGGCAGCACCATCTAACACCTTCACATCAAGCACCTTTGACATATCTGTCTCAACTGTTTCTTCCAAAGACACCAGTCAGGAGCAAGATCCCGAACTTTCACCTCTGTTGATGGCACTTTTTCCTCCAGTTATTCCAATTTGGCCAACAATGCATTGTATATTCAATGTCATCATATTCAAGTACGTTTGGTGCTTCTTTCTCTGATGTCTTAACGAAACATGCCATTAGGTCAAACTTATTCCAAAAACAGAGCTTTCCTTTATCAGACAGGGACGGTGGAAACGTGTGGTTGTCATGGTTGAAGAAAGTATTCATATAATGCTGTGGTGTGGTGCAACGATGATGTACAGTCTCAAGAAAAGGTTGACATCTGTCTTAAGACATGCAGTCTTGTGTGCTTCTTTGCCGCTGATTTTCGGACCAGGAGACTTGAACAGTCAGAGGGAGTTCTTATTAATTGGGTCATGAACAGACCTTTCACAGTCAATGAGGACTGACTTGCAGTAGTCCTTGCACTGTTGTTCGCCAACCTATTTAATCATACGCACTGCATTCACTACAGGCTGGTTAATGACATCATGAGAATCCAAAGTTAGCAGTCCTTTAATAATATTTTGAAAGGTATTGCCCATTTCCCTGATAGTGTCTGTAAGGTTTAACACCTGTTGCTAGACGATCTCCTGTGTTGTGAGGCCTTATTCATGGTGACAATGTTTTGCATTCACCAGGCTGCTTCAGCTTTCAAACTCTGTGAACAACTGTGCTAGTCCAGGACCTTCTAGCATCAACATTTTGACTGCAGACGTATTTTTTGTGAGCCCAACTGCCCTACCAGAACCCTTGACTAACTCTTGTTCTGTTCATGAGCTTGATCAATAGGCATGGCTGAGAACTTTGTTGTCTTACGGACAACCCTGTGGCCATGTTTCACAAATTCCTCCTAGATGAATGGTGGCAGGTTTTCCATTTCATGTATATGGATAGGAATCGAGTGGGCAGATAGCAAATTCTGATGGTCCAAGGCAAAGAACCATGGGACCAGGGCTTTCAGTGACTCTACATACAAAGCAAAGTCAGCTTCTCAATGAGCTATGACAAGGAGGAGACCAAGGAGTTCAAGCCTGAAGTGGCATCCCAGTACTTAAACGATGGGCTCTTTCTAATCATTTCCTGTCTCCATGCTTTTTCTGATTTCTCAGTGTCTGGGGACTGTGATGTAAGAAAAGCATCTCTCTGAAGATTCTTTTGAACAATAGCACATACCTGGTGTGCATGTCTCATCCTGTTGATAAGTGAGCAACTGAGAAAATAATTGACTGTTCATGACGAGGCAAGTTCTGCTTGTGTCAGAGGGTTTGTCCACCCAGAGTCTTTCAGGTAGACGCCAATGGTTTTCCATACAGCTAGCTCTATGTGGACGCCACCAAGCATCACAGCAAACGTGACTCCTTCATCCATCTTGGGCCGTTTCCACTTTTTGTACTTTGCCATTGCAAACTGAAAAGCATCCATTACAACTTCTGGGAACTGCATGGGATTAAGGAACTCTGTTGACTGATGAACAACATCCATGCCATGCTTGATCATGGCTGCTGAAACTGCCTCCTCATTGAAGGGAGGCAGAAGCTGTGAGAGAGCAGGCTCTTCATTCAGAGTTGGTTCTGTCTGATGGGAAGCATGGAAGGTTGACCATGCTAGACTGTCTCTATTTTCTAGCTTCTCCTTCTCAATCAGTTGGAGACATGATTCAATCTACATTTTCTCATGCTTCATTGCTTCCACCATATCTCTCAAAACTATCTTTGTCATGTGGATTTTTGGCACCTCAACTGTAGATTTTTTGAGAACTACTGCTGGTACAGTGGTGAAGCTGTCAGGCAAAGATAGGTTCTTTCTCTCAGCCTCTGCAGGAAGAGCGATAGCTTCTCCAGTATGTCTTGGGTTGGAGGTTGATGGTATCTCATAGATGCTAATCCCTGTGCCATGGAACGAAACCTTTGCAGTGATGCTTGAAGGGTTGTGATCAAGATTGTCTATTTCACCAACTTTAAAAAGCCTAGTTTGAAGTTTAGCTGGGCAACTCTTTCTCTCTGTCCTTTCTGGGAAATAGCAGCTCAGTGGTAACTGAGGCTAATTCACAAATGGTGCAATTGAGTTATCAGTTTTCTTGACCGTGTCAGGGGGTGCACATTCAGCCTTATGCACCTTGTAATTGGCGGTTCAAATGACAAAGAATGGCAAGATTGTACCACAGATCTTGTTGTTTTCTTGCAGTTGAACATGATTGAGTTTCTTGGGACTCATGCGAGTCTTGACTGTTGATGCCAGACCCATTCAACAACTTTGAAAAAAGCATTTTCAATGTCTTTGCTACTGATTTATTTTGGCAGTTTGGTGGGTAGGTGGCATCGAAGTGAAATCCATCAGGTCAGAAGATGTCTTCACGAATGATATTGGCAGTTTTGCCACTATGGCTGCATCTCCTTCATAATCTGTAGAAGCATATTTCAGCATTTGTTTCATGCCTTGGTTGAAAATAAGAAAAACATGCTTTCCATCATTCTGTACTTGGCCCTGTGGAAAGTAGCCAAGAAACATTTCCTTAAAGCAAACTTTGTTGACCTCCTTCTGAACTCCAAGTGCCACATGAAGATTTGCATACTTGTAACACAACTCAGTCAGTTTGAAACAGAAAACGTCTTCTACTGAGTTTTCTATGAAGTGGATAAGTTTAATGAAAGCCCACACCTCTATGTTATTTTCTTCCATCTGACCTACATCAGCAGTTTTTCTTTTTCTCATGAGTGATGATAATGATTCCGGCACACAGTGAGGCAATTCAGGTGGTACATGCCAACTATTGCTACTACATCTCCAGCAGCTATTCTTGCCACAACAACAGTATCCTGTAGATCAGTGGTCATGTGTCTGATATCCTTATCCATTCATTCATTCAACAAACTTTATTTCGGTCAATATAGACCATAAAAAGTAGATGATACAAATACATACAGGGCTAAATTTGAGCAATATAAAAAATTAATCAAAGACAGATTATAAAAGATGGCCACAATGCATTTTAAGTTAGTCAAGTATTACAGCAACAGTTCAGAGAGTAAAAATAATTAAATATAGGTTAAAAAAAAGTTTAAAAAGTTAAAATTAGAGAAAGTACAAAGAGGAGTATTTAAGGTTGCTGGGGTGAATTTAACAACAGCCTACGCCTATGCCACATAGAATTGAGGAATCGGGACACGGCAAAAACTGTGGGGGGGTGAGTATCAGATCTCAATTTTCTATATGCCTCTGAACACTGCCTACACCCCAGATTTCTACAGAGTGGAACAAGCCAACGCCGTCTGGCTATTTTATAGCCAGGGCAAAAAAAAAAGAACATGAATGTCGAAATCGTCTTGGCTATTGCAAGCAGGACACCCAAGGGAAGGAGCTTTTTGACCATTTGCTCGTGAATGCATGAACCGGCAAGGTCCCTATTCTAAACTGGATATAAAGCTTCCTTGCCATGGAAGGTTGTATATCATCCAGTAAGTGCTCAAAGAGGTACTGAGCTTTAATATTAAAGAAGTCAGCAGTTAGGTACCCAAGTTTAGTGTTCCCCTGGATATCAGCTAGTCTGAGCAATCTATAGGCTCTTGCTAGGCATTGTCGGGGACACTTCCTCAGGGTTACTCCATAGGTTAGGAATGCCAAATCTAAGACATATATCTGTTATATATTCAAACCATGATACTTTTCTCGCCCCCGGGAGTCCCATAATCCCCTTGAGTTCAGACTTGTAGACTGCTAATTCAGGGGTCGACCACAGTCTACGCCAAGAGGTCAACGGTCTGAGTCCAATCTCCTCCACAATAGGTCTAATTCCTAAATCCAGGTGTAGGGGGATGAGGGGAGTGCTTAGCGGTAGGCCCAAGTGCTGTCTCATAAATGTATTCTCTATTTTGGCCAATACGCCAGAGGGACGGTGACCCCACAGTTCCACCCCATACATTACAGCACTCCTGACTTATACTTTATATATCTCAGCCACTGGGCCAGGCGGTTTGTATGACGAGTTCCTAAAGGTTTTTGCGATTCCCCCAACCATCTGTGCTAGCCTCAAGCTTGCTTTGTCTAGTTGCGGGCCCCATTCAAATGTTTCGGACAACGTGACACCAAGGTAATCAAAGACAGTCACCCTCTCTAACAGGGTGCCATTTAAGAAGGGGTTTGGCCGAGATGTTTTGGCTGGGTTAAAGACCATATATTTGGTCCTAGATGTATTAATCTCCAACCCCCTGTTTTTACAAAATAAAGAGAAACTGTCAAGAATCCTTTGGATAGCCATAGGGGACTTAGATAACAACAAGGTGTAATCCGCAAACATCATTGCTGGCACCTTACCATGCACAAGCTTTGGGCCTCGTTGTCCACTACCTCATTTAATTGAGCCACCAAAGCATTGAAAAAGAGACAAAACAGGGTAGGGGCCAGCACACACCCCTGTTTGACTCCTCTGTTGACTGGGAAGCGGGGGGTTAATTCCCCGGATTTTGCATACCTTACTTAGGCAAAATTACCTGCATGCAGTGGCATGATCAGTGACAGCAAGTAGGGCGGGATATCCAGTTGTTCAAGAACCTCCAACAATTTGTCTTGGGGGACCAAATCGAAGGCCGATTTAAGATCAACGAATATAAAATGGAGGCTGCCACCCTCTATTGACACCGTCTTCCAATTTAATATTTGGAGCCTGAAGATTTGGTCGATAGTGGAGATATTCTTCTGAAAACCAGCTTGATACGCACTCAGGATTTCACACTCTTCCATCCAGGAGTGGAGGCGCTCGAGGAGAATCCTAGCGAACAATTTCTGAGTGACATCGATCAGGCTGATCGGTCTATAGTTGGTGGGCAGGAGAGGTGAGCCCTTCTTATCCTTATCAACATCAAGTGTCATGAACTCATGAGGGTCACCCTCACTTACTGTGCAGAAAATGCAGATCTTCTTAGTCTGTGACAGGAAATCGCTTTGTCGCTTTCCTTCTGCACCTTCGTTGCATGGTCCTGCTTCTTTTAAGTGTCTTTGTTTCTGAGCTCTTTCGTACTTGCACTTGTTGAATTTTCCGTGACAGGATTTATACAAACTAGCTTGATGCTTGAGTAAATCCTCAACAGTTGTGGCTTCTTCGAAGTAGAGAGACACAAGGAGTATATTCAATTTTCAAAATTCACTGACTGTGTTTAGAAAGTTCTTATATGGCTGAGATTTATCTCAAGGTCCTACTGAACTTAAGGGACTCAGTAGTTCTTTCCTGGCAAAAAACAAAGACATGCCAGTCCATGTCTTCATCTATAGAAGGTCAAACCTGAAACATACAGAATGTAAAGGTAACAACAGTTTTTGAGAAAGCGATTGAAATTAAATATGAACGAGAAGCAATATATATATATATATATATTTATATATATATATATATATATATATATATATATATATATATATATATAAAACGCCAAGCCTCCCTTTTACTTCAAAAAAGAGTGTAAACAGCAGATTTATTGATTTTCTGCACAGGCAATGAAATGTCCCTGAAATGCTGGGCAGACACGTTTCAGCCTCCGATGGCCTCATCAGTGCCCGTTTCAGCTGCCTCGCTGTTCCTGGGGGTCCCTTATGTCGATGTTGAAGGCCGTGGCCACTCCCACTTACGTGGTCACTCGCCCCTCCTTTGCTTCACAGGTGTAAGGTACCTTGCGCTCCTTGCAACACCAATGCATTCTGGGCAACTAAGTCCTTCTGTTGGAGCCCTTACAGTGAAGGGATACCTAAGCAACAAGTGATGCCTCCAAACATTGTTGGCCGGTGGTCCCACGCCACAGTAGGCAGATTGCAGGTAAGTCCGTTCTTTGTCCCCCTTATCAGGCAAACATAATTTGCCTCCTCTCTCCCTTTGTGCCAATTACCTCCAAGTGGGAATCAAACACCGGGGGGGGGGAACGTGCTGTAAAATATACTGCCAAGAGATGTGCAGGTCAGGCGCGTCCCGCCAGACTGAGAGGGCATGTCACCAAGCCAGCACCTGCAAGCTGGCGAAAACACACAGGTGTAAGGCACCTCGTGCTCCTTGCAACACCAATGCATGCTGGGCAACTGAGTCCTTCTGTTGGAGTCCTTACAGTGAAGGGATACCAAAGCAACAAGTGATGCAAAGAACGGACTTACCTGCAATCCGGCTACTGTGGCTTGGGACCACCGGCCAACAATGTTTGGAGGCATCACATGTTGCTTTGGTATCCCTTCACTGTAAGGAATCCAACGGAAGGACTCAGTTGCCCAGCATGCACCCGTGAGGCAAAGGAGGGGCGAGTGACCACGTAAGTGGGAGTGGCCACGGTCTTCAACATCGACATAAGGGACCCCCAAGAACAGCGAGGCAGCTGAAACGGGCACTGATGAGGCCATCGGAGGCTGAAAAGCGTCTGCGCAGCGTTTCAGGGACATTTAATTGCCTGCGCAGAAAATCAATAAATCCGCAGTTTTTTCCCACCGAGCTGTGTGACACTCTTTTTTGAAGTAAAAGGGAGGCTGGACGTTGTGTTTTCACCAGCTTGCAGGTGCTGGCTTGGTGACACGCCCTCTCGGTCTGGAGGAACGCGCCTGACCTGCAACTCTCGTGGCAGTGTAGATATATATATATATATATATATATATATATATATATATATATATATTACCTACTGGCGGTTGCCAGTAGGTAGTTATAGTTAGGACCGTGTTTCCATAGGAAATCTTAAAATTCTATTTTGAATAACTTTGGCGCCGGTTGACGAATCCTCGCAAAATTTTCAAAACTAATGGGGCGCTCCGCTCAGCTCCTACCCTGAAAGTCTCGGGGTGATTCGTCAAGCGGGGGCTGAGAAAAAGGGGGGGTCCCAAAACACGTTTTCCCCATGGATTTTTCCATAGGGACTTTAGTCGCAGCTACAGCCCGAACGGCTGAACAGAATTATGTGAAATTTGGCAGAGAGGTAGCCATAAGGTCCATGAAGTGCCTTTTGCAGGTTTGGTGTAAATCTGTTCAGTATTTCCAGAGAAAATAGCATTTAAATCAATATATATATCTATACGCGCGCAGCGTGCGCGCACTGAGCAAGCCCTGTGCGCGCACCCTGCCGTGCGCGAGCGCACTTCTGATTGGTTGTTAGATGTCAGTAAACATTCGAATCAGTGGAAATCAGGAAGCGGCGGCCGCCATTTTGTCTCTCGCAGTCTGAGGCAGTAAAAAACAAAGGGGGAGAACGTGTAAAGGGGACAGAGTGGGGAGATATTGACCCACTAGGCATTGTCAGGGGGTCACAGTAGGACCTTGTAGGGCAAAAAAAAAGAATTATATATTTTTTAAAAAAATTGCCGAGTGCGCGCACCTAGCGCGCACCCAGCGCGCACCCAGCGCGCACCCGAAAAAAACTTTTAACAAAAAAAAGAAAAAAAAATCACAGTAAAGTGTTTAGATATTAGGTGGCTCTAAAAAGAGCCCTTGTGTTCATTGAGTGCTTTTTTTGGTAGTACCTACAAGTAAGTACCGATGCAGAGTCTTAAGTTCAAGAGGAAGACTCTGTTGCCTTCATCAGTGAAGTGTACACCATCTCCTCTATAAATGTCTTGCATGTTGTAACGCAAGTTTTTGTGGTATATAGAACCCATACCATAGTCTCTGAGGAAAGCAGAAATAGATTTGTTGACGTGCTTCCTTGCTTTGTCAATCTGCGGACAATGTTGGTTGGACCAGTTCCACTTTTGCCTTTGGCATATATTAGAATATACAAAGGCAGTTTGTGGAAAAAGTGACATCAATTGCACAAAGGTGTCCTTAACAAGCATTTCCAGACCTACCCCAGTTAAAGTGTCTAGGTCATTTCCACCACAGTGCACAATAATAAGGTTAGGCTGTGGGAGATGTAGAAAGGTTTTCACCAAAGGCATTAATTGGTGCCACTTTAACCCTCTCTGACCAATCCATTTAATGTCTACATTTGGCAAAGCAAGGTCTCTCACCATACCTCTTTTTACTGCATACTTTTCACTCCAGAAGACATAGCTGTTACCTACAATCCACACTGTGAACATCTTCCAAGGAGATCTGGATGCACTCAGGATGTGTCTTTCAGCAGAATGGCAATATGAAAAGAAAGACAGTTGAAAAATGGAGGCATACATATTTTTTTTTAACAAAAAGAACTGATTGGCTGATTCAAACTATTTTAAAGTTAAAACTAGGCTGTCTGTATACATTTTTAGAAGCATGTTTTGTATTGGTTATGAAAAATGTGTTACCACTGAATATTACTTTGGATTTGCTGAGAGGTTTGACAGGTCAAGCACTCTTGCTCTTTGGATTTGAAACATTGTGTGCTGAACTTTTGACCTCTCTGCACACACCAGTGTTCCATGACCTGTTGCTATGGCAGCAGGCAGAAGTCATGTTGGGGGAAGGGTTCAGTTGGAAAAGGGTTGAAAATGACAACCAATAAAAAAGTGTGATTCCATTTGAAAAAATGTGGGAAGGAATGTGATTTGGAGTTAACATGTATATGTGTGAAAAAAGAGAGGGAAACTGTGCCATTAACTGGTTCTGCTGAGAGGAGAGAGGTGTTCAGCTCAGAGATTCTGGTCTGATAAACTGCTGTGTGACTGCCATATTTCTTTCACAACTAACTAATTTTAAAGGTGAGTTATGAGTTTGAGAGGGGGTGTTTGTGGTTAATTTAGATATAAATAAAAGAATTGTGATTATTTGTTTAAAGTTGTGATTTACATTTTGTGTTTTGGGAGATATTTAACTGTCTTGAATATGTAAAATATTATGGAGTATGTTTTCACCATAAGTTAAGGTGTACTGGTAACAATGAGGAATAATATTTTGTGCCTACTATCAAACCATGAGTCTGTGTGCAGAGAGTAATTGTTGACAGAGATTTAATTTGTGTTGCTGTTGAAAAGTAAGACTTGCACTTGAAAGAAAAGGAAAGCTTCTTTTTAACTGTGATGGTTAGGATTTAGCAGAAATCAATTTGAAAGAAATGAGAGGCAAATGCCAACACATTTGAAATTAGCATGGTAGATTTTCGTTCTACATTAAAAGTTGTGAATTACATTTTATGTTGTGGAAGATATGTATCTGTCTTGAACATGTTAGATATTTTGGAGTATGTCTTCCCCAGAATCAAAGGTGTGCTGGTACTATACAAGTCTCTCTTGTACCAGAGAATACACAGTCTCCAGAAACACACTCTTGGCACACAAGCAGCAGCTTCTCCAACACTCCCATGCGTAGTACTCAGCTCTGTGTGATGTTTCAGATAGCAGTGTGTAACGCAAACACATAAAAGCATCATCAAGGCTCATTTTCTTTGCTCTAGTCTAATCACTCACCCTGTAACACATGGTCATGGTCTCAAGGAGCTGTTAGGACATGTGCTGTTTTCTGCCTCTCTAAATGATAGGGAAAATGTGTCAGGCTGTAACAGTAATTTGGTACTATCCAGGAACACTGTTTTGTGCCTAAAATCACAGCATGAGTCTGTGTGCGCAGAGGAATTGTGGGCAGAGATTTAATTTGTGAAGTTGTTGTTCTGAAAGAATTGCAGTCCCAGGAAAGGGGCAGCCTGTGTTATGTGCCTAAAATGACAGCATGAGTCTGTGTGCGCACAGGAATTGTGGGCAGAGATTTAATTAGTGAAGTTGTTGTTCAGTAAGAATTGCAGTCCCAGGAAAGGGGCAGCCTGTGTTATGTGCCTAAAATCACGGCATGAGTCTGTGTGCGCACAGGAATTGTGGGCAGAGATTTAATTTGTGAAGTTGTTGTTCTGTAAGAATTGCAGTCCCAGGAAAGGGGCAGTCTGTTTTCTAAACTCAAATTATCCCTTAGCACACATGCACTGTTACATACATCCCTGCAGTCTTCATGCAGTTCTGAAAGTCTCCTTGCTCATCTCTCTTGCACCAGAGAATACACAGTCTCCAGAAACACACTCTTGGCACACACATGCAGCAGCTTCTCCAACACTCCCATGCGTAGTACTCAGCTCTGTGTGATGTTTCAGATAGCAGTGTGTAACGCAAACACATAAAAACATCATCAAGGCCTCATTTTCTTTGCTCTAGTCTAATCACTCACCCTGTAACACATGGTCATGGTCTCAAGGAGCTGTTAAGACATGTGCTGTTTTCTGCCTCTCTAAATGATAAGGAAAATGTGTCAGGCTGTAACAGTAATTTGGTACTATCCAGGAACACTCTTTTGTGCCTAAAATCACAGCATGAGTCTGTGTGCGCAGAGGAATTGTGGGCAGAGATTTAATTTGTGAAGTTGTTGTTCTGAAAGAATTGCAGTCCCAGGAAAGGGGCAGCCTGTGTTATGTGCCTAAAATCACGGCATGAGTCTGTGTGCGCACAGGAATTGTGGGCAGAGATTTAATTTGTGAAGTTGTTGTTTTGAAAGAATTGCAGTCCCAGGAAAGGGGCAGCCTGTGTTATGTGCCTAAAATCACGGCATGAGTCTGTGTGCGCACAGGAATTGTGGGCAGAGAATTAATTTATGAAGTTGTTGTTCTGTAAGAATTGCAGTCCCAGGAAAGGGGCACCCTGTTTTCTAAACTCAAATTATCCCTTAACACACATGCACTGTTACATACATCCCTGCAGTCTTCATGCAGTTCTGGAAGTCTCCTTGCTCATCTCTCTTGCACCAGAGAATACACAGTCTCCAGAAACACACTCTTGGCACACACGCAGCAGCTTCTCCAACACTCCTATGCGTAGTACTCAGCTCTGTGTGATGTTTCAGATAGCAGTGTGTAACGCAAACACATAAAAACATCATCAAGGCCTCATTTTCTTTGCTCTAGTCTAATCACTCACCCTGTACCACATGGTCATGGTCTCAAGGAGCTGTTAGGACATGTGCTATTTTCTGCCTCTCTAAATGATAAGGAAAATGTGTCAGGCTGTAACAGTAATTTGGTACCATCCAGGAACACTGTTTTGTGCCTAAAATCACAGCATGAGTCTGTGTGCGCAGAGGAATTGTGGGCAGAGATTTAATTTGTGAAGTTGTTGTTCTGAAAGAATTTCAGTCCCAGGAAAGGGGCAGCCTGTGTTATGTGCCTAAAATGACAGCATGAGTCTGTGTGCGCACAGGAATTGTGGGCAGAGATTTAATTTGTGAAGTTGTTGTTTTGAAAGAATTGCAGTCCCAGGAAAGGGGCAGCCTGTGTTATGTGCCTAAAATCATGGCATGAGTCTGTGTGCGCACAGGAATTGTGGGCAGAGAATTAATTTATGAAGTTGTTGTTCTGTAAGAATTGCAGTCCCAGGAAAGGGGCAGCCTGTTTTCTAAACTCAAATTATCCCTTAGCACACATGCACTGTTGCATACATCCCTGCAGTCTTCATGCAGTTTTGGAAGTCTCCTTGCTCATCTCTCTTGCACCAGAGAATACAAAGTCTCCAGAAACACACTCTTGGCACACACGCAGCAGCTTCTCCAACACTCCCATGCGTAGTACTCAGCTCTGTGTGATGTTTCAGATAGCAGTGTGTAACACAAACACATAAAAACATCATTAAGGCTCATTTTCTTTGCTCTAGTCTAATCACTCACCCTGTAACACATGGTCATGGTCTCAAGGAGCTGTTAGGACATGTGCTGTTTTCTGCCTCTCTAAATGATAAGGAAAATGTGTCAGGCTGTAACAGTAATTTGGTACTATCCAGGAACACTGTTTTGTGCCTAAAATCACAGCATGAGTCTGTGTGCGCAGAGGAATTGTGGGCAGAGATTTAATTTGTGAAGTTGTTGTTCTGAAAGAATTGCAGTCCCAGGAAAGGGGCAGCCTGTGTTATGTGCCTAAAATCACGGCATGAGTCTGTGTGCGCACAGGAATTGTGGGCAGAGATTTAATTTGTGAAGTTGTTGTTCAGTAAGAATTGCAGTCCCAGGAAAGGGGCAGCCTGTGTTATGTGCCTAAAATCACGGCATGAGTCTGTGTGCGCACAGGAATTGTGGGCAGAGATTTAATTTGTGAAGTTGTTGTTCTGTAAGAATTGCAGTCCCAGGAAAGGGGCAGCCTGTTTTCTAAACTCAAATTATCCCTTAGCACACATGCACTGTTACATACATCCCTGCAGTCTTCATGCAGTTCTGGAACTCTCCTTGCTCACCTCTCTTGCACCAGAGAATACACAGTCTCCAGAAACACACTCTTGGCACACACGCAGCAGCTTCTCCAACACTCCCATGCGTAGTACTCAGCTCTGTGTGATGTTTCAGATAGCAGTGTGTAACGCAAACACATAAAAACATCATCAAGGCCTCATTTTCTTTGCTCTAGTCTGATCAATCACCCAGGTTGCACATGCTCATGGTATGAAGTAGCTGTTAGGAAATGTGCTCTTTTCTGTCTCTGTAAACTATAAGGAAAATGTGTCAGGCTGTAACAGCAATTATCACTTGCTCTACCACAGTAGTAAATGTGCATTTAAATTGCCAATCAAATATTGTTTTTTGCCTAGAATCACACCATGAGGCTGTTTGCGCACAGGAATTGTGGGCAGAGATTTAAAGTGTGTTGCAGTTGTTCTGAAAGACTTGCACTTGCAGGAAAGGGGCAGCTTGTTTTTTTCAACTGTGGTGGTTAGCACTCTGCACAAATCAGTAAATCACAAATGAGAGGCAAATGGTAAAACATTTGAAATTATTGAAAAGCTTAAAAAATATTTTAATGAATTATAATTACAAAAAGGAATTTTTTTTAAGTTTCTTGCAGGTATTGCTGAGCAACAGTGAAAAAATAAAAAAATGCCTTTAAGGACAAGAAAGAGGAAAGAAAAGCAACAACAAGTATATCTGGACAAAACTGGGAAAAATAAATAGGAGGAAAAGCTTGTGATGGAAAAAAGAAAAACTCTACTGGTAAGAAAACTAAAGTTTTCTTGAAAAATATCTTCAAAAAAACAGAAAATGGCAAAAATAAATGTAAAACAAACAGTGTTTTATGTACAAAGCAACAACAGAGTCAACAGCAAAAAACAAAAGCTAATGTACAATCAGAAGTAAGTAAAACTGATTTAACCCGAAAATTAGATTTTAAAAACATTCTTCGAAAAATGTTTCAGAGAAGAGTGATGTTAAATTTGCTAAAGGATGTGAAAAAATCAAAATTTATTAAGAAAAAAATATTTATAGAAAATATTGTAAGTAAGGCTTTGGAAATAAAAAGAAAACTTGTTATTCTAATTTTGAATAGGATGCGTAGATTAGATAAATTAGTCAATGCAATGAAGTCACAAAGCAAAAGGAAAAGAGAAGTGAAAAAAAGTAACTTTTGTAAAGTGTTCTTGGGAGAATGGAAGCACAGTTCAAGTACTGAACCATTTTTTAATGAAGAGAGTTATCTTCAAAGTAATAGTTTGTTGCATGCAGTTGACACCAATGGTAGAGCATATGAAGTTAAGGATGGTTGTGTGATGGAAAAAGAGAAAATGGTCCCAAGAAATGAGGAAGAAGTAATGGCTGCTGAGGCTATGGGGAGAAGTCCAAAAGCCCCAGTGTACACTTGGAACTGTAGTAGTATTTGTACTGCGCGTCAGGAATCTATTGATAAATTACGTGACTTTCTAAGAGAATATAGTAAAAAGAGTGTAAAACAGAAGATGAAGGTGCTTCAAACACTAGATCCATGCAGAGTGAGAGAGAATACTGGTTTGCAAGGACATTCTCTGGCTTGTCTATCTAGAAAAGTGTGTAAAAGTGTTTTTCACCATTTTAGGATGCTGGCTGTTCATCATACTGAAATGAGAAAGTTTGTGAGAACATTGTATTTTGCTAAAAGTCCAGCAGTAAAGTTAAATGAGTTAAATAATGCTCTGTTCCGTGGATCTGTATCAGATGTAGTGAAGGTTACCGATGAGATTCAGATTTGCTACTTCGGTCCAGAACAAGAAAGTGCAGAAAAGGACACAGTTAATGAGGAAAATGAGGAACAGAATGTAAAACTCATTATTACTAAAAATTTTGAAGATGAAATGACAAAATTTACTATCATCTCTAATGAAAGACCAAATATTACTTGTATTTGTTGCCGCAGAAGCCATTACAAAATTCAAACAAGGAATGTGGATCTGTATAAAAAAAGTGAAAATGAAGATAATTATAAGTGGAAGGATTTTGCAACATATATATTTCTGGAAAATTGTTTTGATTTGGGTGAAGATCAGCGTATTTGTAAATACTGTTATAATAAGTTAGAAGAAAATAGAATGCCGACCAGAGCTGTACATAATAATTTAGAATTGGATGCTATTCCTGCCGAACTTTCTGATTTAAATACATATGAGTCTATACTCATTCAATGTGTTCATCCGTTCCAGACCATAGTACGTATGGAGCCCAAAACTGGTAAATTACCTCCTTCAGATTTACTGAGAGGTTTAAAAGGAAGAGTGGTCTATTTGCCGTTGGATTTGAAAAAA
This sequence comes from Triturus cristatus, assembly GCF_964204655.1. NCBI lineage: Eukaryota > Metazoa > Chordata > Amphibia > Caudata > Salamandridae > Triturus > Triturus cristatus. Next base: position 253,301,976 of record NC_140593.1, on the reverse strand, counting down.
AATATGGAAACTATTGATGCAGATACTTTGGAAACTGAACCATTAGTTATTCTGGTTAATGGTGTACCTACAAAGAATAAGAAGATTTGGCAGGAGCTGGTAGATGTACGGAAAGTACAAAGAGCAAATTTATATTTGAAAAGGAATAATAAATGGTATGAATCAATTTATATAGATGAAGAAGAAGAAGATTTACAAGAAGACACAGAAACACCAACTGGAAAAATTGAAAAAGTGGACAAGTCAAAAGAAGAAGAAATTTATGAACATTTTAGCATACATCCTCTTCATTCAAAAGAAGTTATGGGAGACACTATTGATCTGTTTCAGATGAAGAAAGCAAAAGGAACTCCCGTGAGTGTATGGGAGAAGAGCTTGGAAGCTCGATGTTTTCCTCAGCTGTTTCCTACAGGAAAAGGTGGACAATACGATGAACGCCCAGAACAGATTCCAGCTTCTGAGTATCGGACTACAAGACTATATGCTGAAGATTCAAGATTTCGTCGAAGTATTCCTTATTTGTTTCATCTTTTATTTGAAAGCGACTTGTCTGCATTATCTTATGCAGTAAATCACATTTTAAAAAGTGGAGTACATCTACATAATGTGTCTGCTAAGGATTTTATGGAGAAAGTGCAGCACCGAGATGATCATTTGGAAACACAATTGATCAATCTTATGGCTTGTCAGCGTGGGACAAATGAATATTGGTACCGACGCCATGGAGAATTGAAATGTATGTTACGGAATTTAGGAACTCCTACATGGTTCGTAACCCTAAGCTGTGCCGAGTACGCTTGGGATGATTTATTGGATTTTCTACGAGAGGCAAATTCAAACATTAAAAACATTGAATACAAGACAGCAGGAGAACTGTGCTCATTGGATCCGGTTAATGTTTGCAGATATTTCAATCATAGATTTGAGGCTATGATGTCCTTCATCTGCAATAAAAAAAATCCACCTCTTGGAGAAGTTGTGGATTTCTTTTGGAGAAAAGAGTACCAGGCAAGAGGTGCTCCTCATATTCATATGCTGTTGTGGATCAAGGATGTTCCAAAATTTGGAACAGATGCTGATGAAGCAGTGTTATCTTTTATTGAAGAATGTGCAACATGTGCTATACCTAAAAGCACAGAAGAGAAAAAGTTAAAAGAGAAAGTTTTACGTTTCCAAAGTCATCGGTGTGGAAAATACTGTCGACGGAAGTACAAGACCAAAGATAAATTCTACACAAAGTGTCGATTTGGATTTCCTAGACCTGTTCTTTCAAAAGGAAGAGTCAACAGTTTTATGTCAGCTGTGCGACATACTATAACAAGAAAATCTCCCAAAAATACATACAACCTAAGAAGAAAAGAAGAGTCAAAATTTATAAATGACTACAACCCAGTCATTTTAACCCTGTGGAATGCTAACATGGATATTCAGTATGTGGCAGACAATTCTATTGCTGTTGCTCGGTATGTCACATCTTACATCACTAAATCTGAGAAAACAGAATTGAAGGAAATGTGGGAAGAGATTTCTCACGAGAAGACTGTCAGTAAGAAGCTGTACAGTTTCAGTTTAAAGATGTTATCGCATCGTGAAATTGGATCCTACGAATGTTCAGATAGGTTATCATCTGCAAGTCTGTACTCGAAATCAAGAAGAATAATTTGGGTCAGTTTAGGCCTTGCAGGAATGCGAAATCGGGTACTGAAATCTGTTGGAGAAATTGAATATTTGGCCGAGAATGACCCAGAAAGTACAGATATTTTGAAAACAAACATGTTGGACACATATTACCCAAAAAGAAGTCATCATCTTGAGAACATGTGTCTCTATGAAGTGCTGCAGAACTACATTTTTTCACGGAAAGCCACAGAAGACATCAACAATGGAAAATATAAAGTCATTGGTGAGGAAGGATGTTTGGTGAAGCAAACAAAAGGAAGTTTGATAAATCACAGGAAGCTGAGTTGCGACACTACTGACAAAAAGGAATTTTACTACTTGGCACTTTTACAGCTGTTTAAACCATGGCGTTCAGAGGACGAACTACTGGGAGAATTTCAAAGCTATGAAGATTCTTTTAATGCTAGCAAAGACAGCATAGAATGCTGTACTTTCACAACTTATGTCCAAATGTTAAATGAAGAAAATGAACAGGAAGCAAAAATTGCAGCTGAAGTAGCTAGAGACAGTTCTCAAGACAGCCAAAGTTCTGGAACACTCAGTCAAGATCCCCTAGGACAACCAATCATAGAAAATAAAGCTGCAGTAGCCATGACTGAAGTAGAAACGGCTATGAATCAAGCACAGGAAGATTCAATAGACTTACTAAATCTGGAACAACAACTGAATGAAGAACAAAAACAAATTTATGAAGAAGTCACCAAAAAAATTGATCATGGATTACTACATGAAAAAAAACAGTGCTCATGCACATCATTTGAACCAATCAGGATGTATGTGAGTGGACAAGCTGGAACTGGTCAAAGTTTCCTAATAAAAGTCATCAGAAGCTACCTACAGCAAAAAACAGCTTCAAATTTGTCTTGTGTGGTAACTGCTCCAACTGGGTTAGCAGCCTATAACATAAAAGGAATTACCTTACATCGCTTGCTAATGTTACCAGTGGAGCATGAGAACAAAATAGAATACCACAAGCTAACTGGAGAAGCACGCTTCGAAGTTTCAAGAGTGTTGAAGAAGATGCAAGTTCTCATTATTGATGAGGTGAGCATGGTATCAAACTTAATGCTTGCCTTTGTGCATTTAAGAATGCAACAAATTCTTAAGAGAGACTATGACGTGTTATTTGGAGGAAAACACGTCATAGTTTTTGGGGATCTTTTACAGCTCACTCCAGTTAAAGGACAACCCGTGTTTAATACTGTCACACATGAAGATACGAAGAAGTCATTAGGAAGCATTGGTAATGCGAATATTTGGTCGTTCTTTGAGTACAAAGAACTCACTACCAATATGAGGCAAGCAAACGATGAAGATTATGCAAGTATTCTGAAAGATATCAGAATTGGACTACTCACAGAAGTTGGCAAAAAAGCATTACAGAGTAGGATGCTACATAATTTATTTCCAAATGAAGAAATAGTTGCAGAGAAAATATACAAGAACATTGCTGAAAGAAATACTGTAATCTGCCTAATGCCAACACTACGTGAGTGCTCAATATTCAATGAGGAACTTTTGAAATTGGAAAAGGAAATGGAAGCAGAGGACAAAATTCAGCATGAAAGAATTACTATTACATTTACAGGCAAACTGAAAAATAAATTGGATTCACTAGAGAAGAACATTTCCAAAACAGCTGGATTAGAAAAAAATCTATATGTTTGCATGAATTGTCGAGTGATTTTAAGGAGAAATTTGGATGTAGAAAAAGGTTTAGTGAATGGAGCTATGGGAAGAGTTGTGGGTTTTAATAATCACCAGAAAAAAGTTGGAATTGAATGTTTAAAAATAAAATTTGATCAGATAGAAGAAGTTAAAGACATTTGTCGTTGTTCAGTTTGTTTCATACTTGTGAAAGACTTATATGTGCGTAGAAAGCAGTTTCCATTTTCTCTAGCATATGCTGTAACTATTCACAAGTCTCAAGGATTGACTGTAGATAGTGCTTTTGTAAACATTGGTTCTACTGTGTTCAAAGAAGGTATGGCATATGTTGCTCTGTCACGAGTAAAAACATTATCTGGTTTATTTATGATAGACTTTGATGACTCAAAAGTTAGTGCTGATACAAACTGTGTAAAGGAGTATAATAGATTAAGAAGAACCTATGCTCCTCATTTAGGTCAGTATCCTGTGATTGAAAAACATGTTGTTTCTCGGAAAAGGAGAATTGAAAATATCTGTAATGTGGATGAACAGAACAAAAAAAAAAGGACAGTGATGTGATAGCAAGGAAAAAGAAAAAGGACAGTGTTGAAGAGGTTGTTGGTTGCCATTTTGAAAATAGCTCTGGTGTCAACTGCTATGCAAATGTAGTGCTGAATGTTGTATTTTATCTTGAAAAGTTGCAAGAACAGATAATAGTAAATCATGGAAAAAGATTGTGTTCTCTGCTGAGTCTCCTTTATGAGAAGGTAAGTAATGATAAAACTAAAATAGAAAGTGCTTCTGATGTTAGAAATCTTTTAGATGTATGTTCTGGATCTACACAGTTTAAAGAAAATGTCCAGCAAGATGCACAGGAATTCTTAATATATATACTGAGCGTACTTGAAGATGAAGGAGTAGAAGTAGAAAACTTATTCGGTGTCTCTTACAAATGGGAACATTGCTGTGAAAACTGTATGAACACATGCAGTAGTAATGTTGATTCAGAAAGGTTAATATTTTTACCATTACCACAAAGTAAATCAGTGACTTTTAGTAAATTAGTTAAAGATGCCAATCACAACATGGAATGTTCTGAATGTAAATCTGACATGTTTTCCACGTTATTGTTACAGAAATATGGTCAGTATGTAATTTTAATGATGCAACGTTGTAGAGCTGATGGTTCAAAATTGGATACTTTAATAAAGAAGTTTATAGGACAACAATTATCAATTTCTGGAAAAACTTTTGTTACAGTTGCAATAATTTTTCATGAAGGACCTACTGTAACTTCTGGACATTACACAGTTTATCTTAAATGTGAAAAAGGCTGGACACTGTGTAATGATTCCCAATTGATTTTCAAGCAACGTTTGCCTTATGATTTACCCAATTCTTACTTAATTTTTCTGAAACCTAAATTTTGAAAACTAAAAACTGCATCTGAAGAAAGCATTTTTTGTAATTTTAAAGGATTATAATTGAAGATATCACTTAAAAAGGATTTTGAAATTACTATTTGGCCTAAAGGAAAAGTAATAAAAACAATTGTGGACTCCTTTGACAGAAATTATTTTGGCATGTGTGCTTTTGCAACAAGGTTTAAAGACGGTTTATCTAGAACATTTTTATTCATCTAGAAAAGTATTTGTAATATATATGTAATATTTCTAACAAGGTATATTTTAGTGAGGATAGTTTTGGGGCTTTTTTTAAACAATCTTTCAGATTGTTTTTTTTTTTGCCCGCTGTTAAATGATGAATACAATTGTTTTCACTATTTTAAGTGAAAATTAAAAAATTCCGAAAACAGCAAAAAAAGGGCAAAACATTGCTTTGTTAAATATGTAAAAACATGTAATGCTTAAATTTTTTTTTTTCAAAATAAGTTATTTTTTAAAAAAAATAAGTGAAAAATATTTGTATTTCTCAATCCTCCCTTTTCATGCTTCCATTTCTTCACCTCTCTTTGTACATTAAATAAAAAAAAAAAAAAAATTAAAAGAGCCTTTGAGTTAATGTAGGGAAACAGGAAGAGAAAAACGAAAAAAAAGAAAAAACATCTATGGCCTACTGCACTCATGCGCATCAAATTTTCTCTGAATGAGATCAAGACTGGTCTCACCCACAGAAATAAGTCGACCGCAATCAGTGCAGCGTGTGGACAACCTCGCCAAACAAGGTGGTCCAACAAGAGGTGTGGAAGAAGGCGAAGGCACCATCGCCGAAGATGTGCTCGGCTGAGCTGCTGCAGATGTCGTCGGCTGAGCAGGTGGAGGGTTTGCTCCAGAAGCTCGACGAAAAGTCACTGGATGCATTGCCTCAACATGCCTCATCATAGTATGAATACTAAAAGAATACTTCTTGTTAGCATTCCCACGTGATAAGACTTTTTGACACAATGTACAAGTAACTTTCGGTGCATTCACCTTTTTTTGTCCCTCAGGGAAAGTAAAAAACTGCCATATAAAGCTGTCTTTCTGCTTCCTGTTCCTCTGTCTCTCAAGAGTGTCCTGGTCACTGTCTGAAGATGGTTGCTGTTCAGCCACAGAATAGCTCCTTCTCCAAGGGAATCAGAACTAATAATGAGGGGAGTAGGTGTGGTTTGGGAAGAATCTGGAACTGAAAGTACTTCAAACCAATCAAAAGTGATGATTCTAGATCACATGACTTTCCATGAGGGGATTGGGTGTGGTGTTGAAACAATCAGAAACTGAAAGTAATGAAAACCAATTAGAAGTGTTGTTTTATTAAGCACATAACCCGAGGTGCGCGCACTGAGCAAGCTCCGAGCGCGCACCTTGTGATTACGCATGCGCGAACGCGTAGGAGCCTATGCGCATACGTCATATGCGCGTACGTAACGCGCATACGTAGCACACGCGTAATTTAAGCGTATGCGGAAGTGAACCGCGTGGAGCGCGTACGACGCACGCACGCATGCGTACGTACGCATACGTACGTACGCATGCGTACTGGGTGCGCGCTCCCAGCGCGCACTAAAACGTATGTATGCGTACGTAAATAACGTACGACGGTATTCATAAAAAACTTACGAAAACGTACTAGGTGCGCGCTCTGAGCGCGCACCCCAAGAATTTATATAAAAAAAAAAAAGTGGAGAAAAATTAATAGAAAAAATTAAATATACTGTTCAACTTTATCCTAATTGAAAGTTAAAAAAAAAAGAGCCAAAACAAATAAAAGGATACAGATAATATATAAATGAATACATAGGAATTTAAAAAAAAATAATAATAATAATAATAATAATAATTCAAAAATTAGCATTTAAAAAACCATACAAATTCACTGAAAAAACCATAGGTTTCACACACGTTATAGTTAGGAATTAGCATTTAAAAAACCTTGCAAATTCACTTAAAAAACCATAGGTTTCACACACGTTATAGTTAGCTGGACATTTCTCTCGTAAAAAAACATTGAAATTCCCCCGTTATAGTTAGTACAGCTAACTATAACTTGCGCGACCGCAATCCACTGCTGATGACGTCACATATTACATCACTCATGACATGGTCAGTGACATCACTGATGACATCTCAAATGACATCACTGATGATGTCACTGTTGAAGACATCAATGTGATAAATTACCACATCTTCTCACACCCTTATAAAACCTTTGATATACCAACTGAAAATTACACAGTTCCATTCTCAAATCCATAAATAATGCAATACTAATAACTGCATACCCAAAAAATAACTTTTAGGTCTTCATTCACCACCACACACTCACCTGTATAGTCACTCATAGTTACATTCAGTCCATAAAAAAGTATCATATGAATTTATACATACATCTATATAGACACTCACACACTAACAATCATCCATAGAGGTACTCTCACACCTAGTCATTCATACAAATAATCACACTGCCATTTACTCACCTATGCAGTTATACACACTCAAGTTCACTCACTCACAAAAATAGTATCATATTCTTATGCTCTATTAGAATCATTGACACAAGCACACATTCATCCATACAGTCACTGTCACAATCACACACTCTCACATCTAGCCACTTATATACTCTTACACACATATATAATGCCTTTTACATATTTAGTTAGTCACAAATGTACCACTGATATATACATTCAAACCATAACACAGCCATACATACACTCACTCAACCATACAGTCCTTCAGAGATGCACTTTTAATAACATCCAGTCATAGAATCACACACTCACTCATCTATGCACACTCACACACACTTTACCCACACAAACACTCAGGAACTCATACAGATACTGAGACAAGCAATCAATAACCCATATAGACACTTATATAGCTATTCACAAAACCATGCCACCACTTATACACCAACACACAGACACATACAAAACATTTATACAGTTTATGCACTAGTCAGAAGTAAGATGCAGTTAAAGGACTCACTTGTCGAGTCAGTTACGCAACACAGAAAATCATCCCTTTACACACTTGTACACCCACTCATTCTTTAACAGGCCTTTCCCTATATTTATAAAAAAAATTGCAAATTAAACATTCACTAGATGACATCATCAGTGACGTCATCAGTGATGTCATTTGAGATGTCATGAGTGATGTCACTGACCATGTCATGAGTGATGTAATATGTGACGTCATCAGCAGTGGATTGCGGTCGCGCAAGTTATAGTTAGCTGTACTAACTATAACGGGGGAATTTCAATGGTTTTTTACGAGAGAAATGTCCAGCTAACTATAACGTGTGTGAAACCTATGGTTTTTTAAGTGAATTTGCAAGGTTTTTTAAATGCTAATTCCTAACTATAACGTGTGTGAAACCTATGGTTTTTTCAGTGAATATATATATATATATATATATATATATATATATATATATATATATATATATATATATACGGAAGCGCCTTCCGTGTAAAAACAGCCTCCTCCAGATCAGAAGTCACTTCGTTGTGAGAGGACCCCATGGAGGCAGGTCCTGTTTAAATTCTATTGAATTCTTCTTATATCATAGAAGAAAAATGAAGCCTTGTGCGGTTTCTTAATTATTTATTCAGCCACTTTGCTAAACGCGTTTCGAGTGCAACGTTCCTTTTTCACTGACAATAGAGACTATAGCGAGCGGCCATTTTACGTTGTTTCACACGTGATTTAGCTAAACTACATTTCAAGTGCATATGAAAAAAGACTAGTTTTTGTCATTTCATTGCTTTAGATGTACTGCGCAAGGCATTAGACAAACGCTTAGGTTAATACTCACATGAATATTGTATAAAACATGTGTAGTTCAGTATCGTATTAAATATACATATTAAGAATAAAAATATATATATATAATAAATACTTTTATAAAAATATTTCTTTTAAATATTTTGTTATTCTTTTTAGCCTAAGTGGGCTAACCAAAGCGAGACATTGCCTCCTATTATTGCTCCAGTGGGCATTTCACAGTTGCTGATACAATTTAATTCATTCCACAAGCCTAAAACCATCAAAGTTCATAGACATTAAAACAATAAAAGCAAATTATATCTAAATATTCACACTAAATGAGTATACAGATCTTCTTCTATGTTCAGACCGTCTGGTTGTTTGGCATTTAACTCCAATTTTCTCAATTTTCTTTCTCGATTCCCACCTCTTGGGTTTTTTTCTATGGCATCAATCACAAAATAAGTTAATCCTTTCACATCCTTATTGTGAAATCTTTCAAAATGTCTGGCGACCGGATAAGTCCGGTCACCATTTTTTACAGCCCTAAGGTGTTGAAGGATTTGCTTATGCACCTCTAGGATTGTGCTGCCCACATACTGTAGGCCACAAGGGCACTGGAGTACGTAGACAGCGTAGTCCGTTTTGCAGGTGAATTTTCCTCTGATTTTCTTCAGATTTTTACTAAAACCTGGTTTATATCTCTCTGTATTTACACCATGTGAACAAGCCTTACATTTAGTGCACTCCACAAACCCTTTGTGCCTTGTGAGCCAAGTGGTTTTCTGCTGCAGCTTTTTCAAAGTGTTCTTGACCAGAGACTGCTTAAAGGACTTTACTCTACGAAATGTGATTTGAGGCCTCCGGGGAATCGTTTTACCTAAAATTGGGTAATTTTTTTATCAAATGCCAGTGTTTATTACAAATGTTTCTCAATTTATCATGCTGAATGCTATAGGATGTTATAAATCTACAATCATTATTTGTTTCTGCTGAGTTCTTTTTGTTGTTTGTTGCTTTTTTATTGAACAAAATGTCTTCTCTTTTCCTTTCGTTAGCTCTACGCATAGCATCTTCAACCGTACTATCAGGATAACCTCTTTCTTTGAACCTTTGTCCTAAGATCTTCATTTCTCTTTTCATTTCTTTTTCACTGCTGCAATTACGCTTAGTTCGCAAGCACTCTCCATAGGGAATGCTTCTCTTTAAATTCACTGGATGGAAGCTCTTGGCATGTAAGAGCGTATTGCTGGAGTTGGCTTTCCTGTATAATTTGGCTTCAACTCTTCCATCTTCTATATACACTGTTAGATCTAAAAAGTTAACACTGGCACGACTGATTTCACTAGTAAAACTTAAATTGAGCTCGTTTTTTTTAAGTGCATTAATAAAAGATTTTTCCTCGTCTTCAGTGCCCTTCCATACCAGAAACAGTTCATCAATGAACCTGCTCCAGTGCATGATGTTCTCTTCCCATTCTTTTTGGTATTGTGACCGGACCACCTGCTCCTCCCACCAGACCATATGCAAATTAGTATAACTGGGGGCGAAGCAGGTGCCCATCGCCGTACCACAAACTTGATGGAAAAGCTCACCATTGAACAGGAAATAGTTACTCGGTAAGCATTTTTCAACCATACTCAAAATCATTTGTGTAAGCGACCACAATGTTATTGGTCTCATCCCTAAAAAATGCTTGATAGCCATCAAGCCATCTTTATGACGGATGCTGGTGTATAATGTTGACACATCAATAGTTATGAGTAGATAATCATCTTCCCACGGTAAATCATAAATCCCTCTCAAAAAATCTCCAGTGTCTTGAATATAAGACGGTATAGATCGCACAAAAGGGTTTAAAAACACATCAACATATTTGGATGAATTTTCCAAAGCACTCCCCATTGCTGAAATAATTGGACGCCCAGGGGAATCTAAGATATTTTTATAGACTTTCGGGATTAGATAAAAAACTGGTGTCACTGGTTGATCAATTAAAAGAAACTTGTATTCATCGTGATTGAGTAATCCCTGTTCATACCAATTTCTCAACTTGGCATTGTAACTGTTATTACTCTCAATCATGTCTCTTTCTACCACTCTTACAAAGTACTTTTTGTTATTTAACTGCTTATAGGCTTCTAATAAATATTTCTGTTTATCCCAGAGGACTATATTGCCTTCCTTATCTGCATTCCTCACAATACAGTTATCATTTTCTGCTGCACAGTGCTATATTTATTTTTCCCTTCACTTTCATTCAATTGTGTACTCAGTTTTTTTATTTCATTAGCCACAATGTCACAAAAGACATCTATCCCGTCTCTAGCTGTTATGGGAATGAAACGTGAAGTAGGTTTAAATTTTGTTGGCGCGTCTTGTGCAATGGATAAATTCTCCTCTTGCGCAATTTTTTCTGCCCTGTTGTTTCATTCGTTTCTGTAATACTCCCCATGTCCATATCCTTGAGTTCCATGATTAGATCAAAATCTCCAACTTGCAGTCCTTCTTCTTGGGGTGTGCATATATTTGTACAAGTAACATTTTGCACTGGATTGGATAAGAAGTGCTTCCTTAATTTAAGTAATCTGATGAACTTGAATAGATCGATCCTGGTCTGTACATAGTCTAAATGGGCTTCTGGGCAGAATGTTAACCCCAATTTTAATATATCTTCTTCTTGACTGGTGAGAGTAACATTTGCTGGATTGATTATTGTTACTTCGCTTGATGTTATTATTGTCGATTGTTCTTTTTCTTCTCCTGTCCTTGTTGCCCTCTTCCTGCAGGTTGCCCCTTTCCTCCTCTTTGTCCTCTGCCTCTTCCTCTTGGTGGTTTTTGTGTCTGTATTTGTGGCCTTGGTCGCAGATTGAACCTGCGTTCTTCTCTTAAAAAATCAAACTCATCGATCACAGTTGGTGTCTGGCCCTGAATTTGTTGTTCATCATGATGATCTGTGTCCACCTCTGAACTTTGTACACTGCTATGCTCTGAGTGCACCTCTTGCATTGATTTGCTTGACTTTTCCATTTTGTTGCGCCTAATGCTGTCAAATTTTTTGGCAAAGGTGTAGATCTGGCCTCTGTCGTAATCTTGTTTGTATCTAATGAATTTTTTAGCTTTCCTCTCCTTTATGGAGGTTTCTAACTTCTGCATTCTATCTTTCATTGCTACCTAAATTCTTTAATTTGTTCTTGATCTTCTTCTTTGCTCAAAAGGTCCGACAGTACCTCTATTTCTGCGAGAATTTTCTTCCGATCAATATCAGCATATTTGATCAGAATGGCCAACATTCTTCTTGAGGCATCGTTATTATTAGCAGCCCACTCTCGTAGCATATCTGGATTAGGCTGTTCATAGGTTGGTGTCACCATTATGCGCAATCCTCGGGGCACTCGCTGTACTTCAAGGTACCGCTGTAAAGACTTTGACTCCCACCATTTTTAGAGTTCCAGACGTTGCAGTTTCTCTAAGCGTTTTAAATGCGTTTTCAAATCGCTCGTTGCTCCACCTCTTTGAGCCACCCCCAAGCCTTTATTCATTTCTGTGTACTCATCGTTGAATATTTGAGAAGCTGCCTCCTCGCGTTCTTTGATTTCCGTGGCTGACATGTTATGCTATTTACGGGATTTCCCGTTGTAACCGCAAGCGTTTTGTGCTTCGTGAATCAAATGCACTGCATCATGAACTTTGCTTCCTCCCGCTTCGCGCAGTCAAAAGCCCAGCCTTACCGCAAAGTTCCAGCGCTGTCTTCACCTCTCCGGCGTTGGCTGCGTTGATCACTTTGGTGCTGGTTTCTTGAAATTAAATAAGTTCTTAATCCTTTTGCGGCGGGGGGGCAGTAGCGTCGAGATATGGAAGCGGCTTTCGTGTAAAAACTGCCTCCTCCAGATCGGAAGTCGCTTCATTGTGAGAGGACCCCATGGAAGCAGGTCCTGTTTAAATTCTATTGAATTCTTTTTATATCATAGAAGAAAAACAAAGCCTTGTGCGGTTTCTTAATTATCTATTCAGCCACTTTACCAAATGCGTTTCGAGTGCAACACACTCTTGTTCACTGACAATAGAAACTATAGCGAGCGGCCATTTTACGTTGTTTCACACGTGATTTAGCTATATATATACACAATCGACCCCCCATTTATTCACTTTACTTAAATGACACATAAATAACATAGGAATAGTCTGTGGTGATCCAGCAATTTTTATTTGTAACACAGCACTATCCGACAGCTGCACACTCTGTTGGCTGACATGTGGAATATAACTCATAACTCTTGATCAATTGTCTTTATCATGTGGATCCTACCAAAAATCTAAAGTGTTAGCAATACATATCTCAAGAAGAAAACATGGTGCTTTTTTCCGACCTGTAAATTCTTACAGGTGAGAGTTTTAGGAGTCAAAATACTTTTTATTTCTTGCTAGAGTGACAGTCAATCCCGACGTAAGATGTGACACAGTGCTTCATTATTCACAACTGGATAGCCAGATTTAATTCATATATGTGGAAGGAGTACATCAAAGTTACCTACAAAAAAATGTATAACCCATGCTTTGTGAATCTTGAGCAAGCATTTCTTCCTGCTGTAAATGTACAAGTTGCACTTAAGTCTGGAAAAAGCACAACGTCTCACACAAAATGGTTTGTTAAAGGATTTAAATCATGAAAGCTACAGAAGCATTCCTAAACTTCAGCAAGCATTCCTAAAATTCAGCAAAACACTGGAAAGAAAAGAATTAGACTTCACTTTCAAAAACTAATTAGAATAAACACACTCTCTCTCTCTCTCTTGAGCAGACTGTTGGCTGTTCACTTAACTGGCTGTAGGTTAGAAAAGAAAACGTGTTTTCTCTGTTTTATATGTATTTGTGTAATCCCAACCTTTAAATGACCCCTTCAGTATATAAACACATGTAAGTGTATTTTCACCTCCACTTAAAAGCTGTGTGGTTCTTTCCTGGCCAAAATATAAATATGTAAACCCATAACGAATTCCTATGAAAAGATGTGTTGTTTCTTTCATACTGGTCGTGTTACTTGATATATTTTCACTTGGCAAGATCTAGGGGTGATATGTGGTGTATTTTGCTTTTAGGACCTGTCAGGAAAACATTCCTTGAATTTCACGTAAAATTCTTCTAAAACAAAAGTAAATAAAAAGCCTTTATTTTCAATAATCCCAAAAGACCTTTGTGGGGTACCAGGATATGCCAGTCTTCCTTTGATCTCCATGTTTTGCAATTCCATAGCTGCTGTGGGAATTATGAACGTCTATTCTTAGACATAGAAAATATTGCACATTTCCACTCAGGCCACATGGTGGCGTATTACTTCATGAATAGATTTTCTTTCTAACTTTGTAACTCCTATGTACATTAAATGAACTCTGAAAGTAGCGTAAACAATGGAATTAACCTATAGTATTTGTTTTGAGCAGCTTGCAATTAAAATGTTTTAATTAGATATGTTTTTGTCGTGCAACCCGTTATATATAAATCGAACCCATTCTCAAAGGAGAAATTAGAATCTGGGTTTAGCAGGGTAACGTTTCTCGTAAACTGGTGTATATACTCCAGAGCCAGAGATCCACAAAAGATCCAGGTGAAATCTATAGCGGGGTTAAAGATAGGCCATGAAGGCAAACTTTGGCATTTGAACAACCTTACTGACCCCCAAGACGTACCCATCATTGCAGGGACTTGGCTATAAATAGTGCATCCGGTGCAGTGGAACCGGGGACCAGGAGCGTGACTGCTCACCGCGATTCAATCACAGCTGTGTTTTTTATTACAACTAAACAAAGCATTGGGGGCCCATTTTCCTTCTTTATATTAGTTAAAAATACAAATTGGCATGTATGCCTGAACATAAAGATTTATGTGGCTAAAACTGTGGTGAACTAATAGTGAGAGAACAGGTGCAATGGAACCACGTAGGTGTAGAAATCTCACTCGCACAATGACCCAAACAACAAGGAGCAATGAGCCATCGCAGGCCAAGGCCTCTTGCTCATTTGCTAAAGTTCAGTTTTGGTGTAGCCCAGGCCTGTGGTACCCACATGGACTCCGAGGCTGTATATAGTATGATTAAAGTTACTGAATAGGAGGTGCATTCCACAGTCTGCTGTGTGAGAGCAGTATGATGAGATCGACTGTGTTGCACCGCACATTCTAAGTGCAGCTGCCGAGCAGGCGGTACAGGAGAATGCCACTTTCCTGCCAAATACGCCAGGGTATCTGTACTCAATTGGGGAGCTGATCCACCATTTTCGGAATAAGAAGAAGCAAAAAATAGGCCCAGGTACCACAATAAAAGTGGTCCCAATTGGTGAAACAGACAGCTAAAAAAGTGACACACATTTGCAAATCGGAGGCAGTTATGACCTTGTAAGGGCATATTATATGTGTTTTGCGAGGTATGGGACTAAATGTTATGTTGTGTTAGGAAATTTTTAAAGCGCAGGATTACCAAGGTGTCTTGACGCTGTCAGAAGAGGAAGGTGAGTGGAGACTTAGATGTTAAATAGCCAGGTTTTTATCTCCTTCCTAAATAATGTTAGTGAAGGAATAGCTCTGAGGTGGGGTTGGAGGCGGATCCAGAGTTTGATAGTATTGAGGACTATACCTCTGCCACCCCATTGCATCTACTTAAATGTTGGACCAACTAATAGATTGGCATTGGCCGATCTGAGTTCTCTGCTGGGCTTGTAGCTCTTGAAAGCCGACCTGAGGAATTCTGGGCCTGAGTTATGCAGTCCTTTGTGGGCCAAGCAGAGGACTTTAAACTTAGCCCGGCTGCGCATGGGAAGCCAGTGCAGCTTGCAAAGTCCCTGCTTAATGGAATGGGATTTAGGAAGATTAAAAATCTGTCTTGCTGCAGCATTTTTGACTAGTTGTAGTCGACTCCTATGTTTTTCTAAAACGGTTAAATAAAGACTATTACAATAGTCCAATCTGGGAAGTACAAGCAGGGTTATTAAAGTTTTTCTGTGGTTGTCTGGAATGAAAGGAAGAATGTTCTCATCATTTTTATGATATAGTAAGCTGCGGATATGACAGATGATATTTGCGTGCTCATATTAAGGTTGTCATCAATGATGATTCCAAAATTCTTCACTTTAGTGACAGGACGAGAGGGTTGTGGCAAATTATTAGGCCACCAATTGGTGGACCAAGCTGGGGAGGGATTGCCGGACACCATAATCTCGGTTTTCCCTGCATTAAACTTCAGGCAATGACCATTCATCCAGCCACTGATTGCCTTGATGCAGTTTCAGCATCTTCGAGGGCCTGATGAGTCATTATGAGCTGCTGCAATTATTAGCTGAGTGTCCTCTGCATACGAAGTTACCTGCAGATTGAAGCTTCTCATCAGCGGGGTCAGTTTTGCTACATAAACGTTCAAAAGCGGGGGGCTAAGGAACGACCCCTTCGGAACTCCACAAGGCAGGGAGTAGGGTGGGGAGTTGAAATTCCCTAACACTACTGTTTGAGATCTGTCAGTGAGAAAGGAGGAGAAAAGCTCGGGCGCGATCCCTTAACTCCTATTTCCTTTAGACAGCCAATAAGAGTGGCATGATCAACAGTATCGAAGGCAGCAGATAAGTCCAGTAAAATCATAACTGCTGAACCTCCGCCATCTACTGCTTTCCTCACTTCGTCCGTTGCCTTGACCAGGGCGGTTTCTGTGCTATGTCCTGGTCGGAAACCATACTGGGCGGAGTCCAGGAGCGGATTGTCAAAAAAGCATTTAGACAGTTCCAGATTCATTATCTTCTCACAGATTTTAGCAGCCATAGGTAGTCGAGCGATAGGACGATAGTTGGCCGTGTCGTTAACCTTTAAGTTGGACTTTTTTAAGAGTGGAAAGATAGAGGCCTCTTTCCAGGCCAAGGGGAATGTCCCAGTAGTGAAGATGATATTAAAGATCTGAGATAGGTTCTTAGTGATAATGTTTGGGACCAGCTTCAAGATCTTTACTGGGCAAGGGTCATAAGGGGAGTTGTTGTGGTGAAGTGGCAGAAAAGTGTGAAAAAGAACAGTCACCTAACACATTCCCAGTAATGGCTCCAGGAGGATGAGGGTCCCCCTTGTCGAAGTCCTGAAAGATAACATTTACTTTCTCTTTGAAGGCGGTAGCAAGGGCATCACAAAAGGAGTGATTATCAGAGGGATTGGTTTTATTTGAGATGGTCGTAACTCTCTGAACAACTTGAAAAAGCTATTTCGATGAATTAGAGGCCCTGTTGATTGCCTGGGCAAAGCAGCTACTCTTTTCCTTCTTTTTAAGATATTTGTATGAGGTTAAGGCCTTCTGGTATACTAGTCTCATCTGGTTATTGTAGTTTTTTTCCAAATCCTTTCTTGCCTTCTACAGGCTTGTTTTTCAAGCCTCAAGGCTTCAGAGAACCAAAGATCCAAAGGTGCCTTCCTAGAAGAGTGCTGATTTTTGGTGGGAACCAGCTCCCTGAAGGTGTCCGACAACCAGTTCGTATAACATGAGGCAGCCGACTCGGCCTCGGCAGGTGGGGGAGGGAAGTGCTTAGCTAAGGACTGTTCCAAAGTAACAGAGTTAAATTTGATCCAATATTTGTGGCTGATGGTGGCTGGTCTGTTCTGCCCATGCAACTGATCACTAAGGCTTTCAGTAGAAAACCTGATAACTGAATGATCAAACCAGATCTCCAGAAGGATGTTTATGATTTTTAAAGATGGATCATTAGGGAAGAGGCCGTCTAATGTATGACCAGCTGAGTGCATAGGCTCCTTAACTAACTGTTCTAGTCCTAAAGAATCTGCAATATCAAGGATATTGAATGTATGTTTATCATTTGAAGCCTCCAGGTAGAAGTAAAGTCTCCTAGGATGGTGAAGAATCTTGAAAGTAGACTGCTCGCTGCTAAATATTTTTATTGCATCCAGGGTGTCTATAAATAAGGACTCCAGAGAAAAGGACTTGGCAGTCCCTAGCAATTTTAAACTGGACTGCCTCATGGGCTTCAATTGTCACATCCTTACAGATCACAGAGAGTACATTGCGATAGATAAGTGCCAATCCACCTCCCCTTTTAGTAAGTTTATCTGCCTGAAGAGGGCATAGGCCTTAGGGATGGTGATCATGAAATCAGGGCTACAAGCACTATCTCCCCACGTCTCAGTGATGAATAAACAATCCAACCCTGCTGTTTCAATCAGCTCTGCGATCTCAATTGTATGTTTAGGAAGAGACTGAGCATTGACTAAAGCCCAAAAAAGTCTCCTAGATTTGTTCAAAATGTCAGCTTTTTCTGAGGGACCTATGCAAAGCATTAGGACCCCTCCTGTCCTCATGATCGGATTTATATATTGACAGTTGCATGCTAAGCAGGTAAGCAGCGAATGCTGTAAGAACAGCCTAGGATCCATGCAAGAGCAGTTATTCATTAAAGCTGGTCAGAGATCCCAAAGCTCCTTAGATGAATAAGTCAACTTTTGTATGAGTCCTAAATGCCAGGGGTCCTGGCCCTGTGCCCGGTCCAGGCGTGGACGGGCGCAGACGGGCTTGCCTTAGGCACGCCTGCTGCACGCGTCCACTGCGTGCGTCCGGCTCAGCATCTGAAATGTATTGCTGGCCAGAAGCGCAAGTGCAATGGAAGGGGGAGGAACTGCACCCCTCCGCAACAATCGGCAATGCCGTGGTAGACCGGGGACACAGAGAGCAGCAACCAGCCGCTGTGAATCGTGAGTTAACACACCACGCAATACTTAGTAAAAGTATATTTTAAAAATAATTCTACAGCAGGTTAGAACAAGTTAAAATATTGTCATAGGTTAAACTACAAGTGTAAAATTAATTTGATTGAAACAGATGTACAAACAACGTAAAAAAAATGGCCAGGCTACAACAAGGGCTTCCACCTTGTACTCACTCAATGAATGTGTGCTTGCCTCGGGGAAAGTTAGTGTTAATATCAGGGAAATCGACAGTGAAAACCGGCACACCAGACCATAAAATAGGCCCGCAAAGAACCAGAAAACCGGCCCATCATACCAGCTCTTATGGCACTACCAGATTGTCTTACAGGTCACCCCAGATGTGTCAAGGAGAATATCACCAGATTGTACATGTACTATATGACACCTTTGTTTCACTGACAGTTGAACACAGGAGTATGAAGCAGTGTTGGATCAAACCAAGGAGCATATTTACAAGGCCCCAGCACCACCGGAGCTTCACTTTTTTTGATGCTCCGGTGGTGCACAATGCTGAGCCAGATCTACAAGGCCATGCCAAGTCACCCTGCGTGGCTTTTCTTGGCCTTGTAAATATGGCCCCCTTTCATGCATTACTCTGCGTGAAAGGGGCGTTACATGGCTGCTGCTGTGGGCAGTTTTGCAAACTTGGGAATGCGCCTCCCATGGGGAAAAGTTAAAGTGGCGCGACAAGGAGAAATACCTCTCCACGTTTTTTGCTCTTTCTACGTGTGCTACATTCTGCAGCACACCTAGAAGGAGGAAAACGCCATCAATTATTGTTTTTTTACAGGAAGGTGTCCCCTCCTGCATAAAAACAATCCTCCCTGCAATGTATGCACCCTTCCACCATGGTGCAAGGGTGCCTGCATTGGCACATGGTAGCCAATTGTGCGCCAATGCGGAGGAAAGCAAAGGGATGCGTCATATTGCTGCAAACACGATGCATCCCTGCACTTTCCTAATGACGCAGCTCGCTGCAGCACGATGACATATAGAGCCGCACTGCGTCATTTTCTACTAAATATGCCCCCTAATTTCCTGACACCTCCAACCCAGTCAATCTTGGCGAGATGCTCAACCATTCCACCTGAGCCTATTATGCATGCATTATATTACAGTCACAGTGCACACAGTCCCTCAGGCCCTGTGTTTTAACTCGAAGGCATAGCATTGCCAACAAATATCCCTTATCCCAGGTTTCGGTGCACTCCATCTTGTAAGCACTTTGAGTCCAGCCATTTACTTTGCTGTAACTTATTGAGGTGCTTTCAAGGGAGAATGATGCCACTTCTGCTGACTGACACTCTGTGGTGCTCTCTTGCTGAGGTGGAACTGAGCTAACTTTGTTTTTTCCCTCTTGCTGAAGTTCCTTCTGGGCTTACTGGAGAACCTAAGATGCTGCTCTCAGCGGTCTATGCTCTATGGTGCCAGTGTACACTACAAAAGTGTCTAAATTAGTGGTTCTAAACCTTCTAACCTATTTGGTCCACCACTGTGTCACTGGAAGGCAGTGATCTCATACTAAATAATTTCTACAATCTAAGGGGTATATTTACAAGCCCCTATCACCACCAAAACATCACTTTTAGTGACGTTGTGATGGCTATAGGGGCTTTGCCTTATGTACAAGGCAGCGTTAAGCCACTTAACATGGCTTTACACTGCCTTGTAAATAAGGCACCCTTTCATGCTGTACTTAGCTCGAAAGGGGTGGGCAATGGGTGTATGGTGCTTGGCAGTCCACCGCAACACCCATTGATTTTGACGCTGCCCCCTATCTACAGGGGGATGTTATAATTAGGCTCAGATTTTACTCCTAAGAAACCATTAAAATTCAGCTGTTATAGTTACCTAAGCTAACTATAACCCACCTCCCGCAAAGCACTGATTATGACCTCACATATTACATCACTCATGGCATGGTCAGTGACGTCACTGATGACACCTCAAATTACCTCACCGATGACATCACTGCTTGAGTGTAAGTGTTTTGTGAATGTTTCTGAGACTAAGCTACAGAATAAGTTAAATTACTATTCTTTCTGTAGTAGTAATTAGTTGATGCCTGAGTGGATGTATGGGTGTGCGAGTGGCTGTATGGATGCATTAGTGCATATGTGACTGGCTCTATGAGTGAGAAAGTGGCTGTGTGAGTGGCTGTATTGGAAACTGAGTGGGTGTGTGAGGGGATGTATGGGTGAGTTAGTGGCTGTGTGAGTGGCTGCATCGGTGTGTAAGTGGGTGTGTGAGTGGCTGTATGGGTGACTGAGTGGCTGTATGAGTAGCTGTATAGGTGAGTATAGGTAAGTAAGTGGGTATGAATGGCTGTATTGGAGAGTGAATGTGTGAGTGGCTGTAAGGGTAAGTCATTAGGTGTGTGAGTGGTTTTATGAATGTGTGAATTAGTATTTAAGTAGTTCTGTGGGAGTATGAGTGGGTGTCTTAGTGGTTCTATGGGTGACTGAGTAGCTGTACAAATCAGCGAGTGGGTGTGTGAGTAGCTGTATTAGTGAGTGAGTGGCAGTGTGAGTGGCTGTATGGGTGAGTGTGTGAGTGGCTGTCAGTTTCTGTATGGGGGATTGATTGGCTGTATGAGTAGGTGTTTAAGTGTCTGTATGTCTGTATGACTTGACATGTGAGTAGCTGTATTGGTGAGTTAGTGGGTGCATGAGCGACTGTATGGGTGAGTTAGTGTGAGTGAGTAAGTGTCTATATGAGTGAGTGGATGTGTTAGTGACTCTATGGATGAGCGATTGGTTGTGTGAGTACTTGTAGGGGGCATAGCAGGACCAGCCCTGAGGGGGTGGTAATCCCCAGAGCCATGTATGGTTCCAGAAGGGGGGCAGTGCTGCCCAACACCTTTGATTTTCAAGGACCTGCCCCAGGGAAGTGGTGGTCCTCAGGGCAGAGAATGGCCACTCTCCTTCTAAAAGAAAAAGAAAAAGCCCCGGGGAAGTTGTGATCTTGGGGGACTCAGTGCGGCCCCATATATGTTTTTAGTTACAGCCCGGGGAGGTGGGGGTCCTAGGCAAGCGGGGGGTCAATGCAGCCCCTCACATTAAATTTAACATTAGCCCGGGGGAGGTGGTGGTCCCTAGGGTTCAGGAGGGTCCTCGCTGCCTCTCTATTCTTTTCAATTATTGTCCCGGGAAGGTGGTGGTCCCCGGTGCCCAGGAGGTCCACATGACCCTCTGCAATAATTATAATATAAGCACCTAGGAGGTGGTTGTCCCCAGAGCATGAAAATGCCCTACGAGAGGGGTCCTATGCACCCCCCTCCTTTTATAAAAAGGTGTACTTGAGTCCGGGACCTGGCCTACCCAGGGGCTTTAGTATAAACAAGCGTGGCAGACCATGCTTTTCTTTTCATTTTTGCTGCAAATTTGTCATGATTGCATGGAAAAAGTGTTTTTTGTAAAGTGCTTTTTTGCCGTGGCAGGGTCCCAAGACCAAGGCTTGGGGGTCAGGATATTCCTACCTTGGCCCCTTTCATTTTTTTCTGCATTTTTTGGGTGGACTCAACTGAAGTCCCAAGATGGCTGCCAAAACTTCCTGGTTGAAGTGTTGGCAGGCAACTAAAGGTCTGCAAATCTCTGAACGAGCTCATCATTATTTGTGAAGGCTTTCTCGATTTTAGATATACAAATTTGGATGTCCTTTAATATCTTGCATATTACTGAATGGATTTACACCAAAAAAAGCATAATCTGTAGATCAAAAACTACCTTTCTACCAAATTTGGTTTAATTCCGTTCAGCAGTTCGGGTCGCAGCCGTGTTTAAAGAGTCTATGGGAATTAACATGCAAAACGCACTTTTTTTTACCCCCCTCCTTTTTCTTAGCTCCTGCTTTAAGAATCACCCCAAAACATTCCACACTCAACAAGACCCAATCTGACATTTATTTTGGAAAATTTAGTTAAGATTCGACAAATTGCGCCAAAGATATAGGCAAGTCAAAAGACGCTTTTCTATAGAAACATGACTGGATGCATGATTGAGAGCTTCTGTGACTGGGTGCATGAGTATCTGAGTGAGTCCATGAGCAAGTGTATGACTCTTTGAGTGGATCTCAGACTGCACACCTGAGGATATGAGTGGGCCTGTCAGTGGCTGCATATCTCTCTGACTGGGTGTGTGAGTGGGTGCATGACTCCCTGAGTGGTTCTGTGAGTGAATGTGTGAGTGTTGGTAGGTGTGTGAGTGGGTGCATGAGTCTTTGAGTGGGTCTGTAATTGGGTGCGTGAGTGTCTGAGTGGGTGTGGGTACATGATTGTTTAATTTGGTCTTTGAGCAGATGCATGCGTTTCTGAGTAAGTCTGTGAGTGGGGGCATGAGTGTCTGAGTGCATGTGTCAGTGGGTGTATGAGTCTCTGAATGAGTCTGTGATTGTATTTTTTTTTTTTTTATATATTTGAGAATTTGGCATGACATCAGTACCCATAATCGCAAATGTGTTGCCAGGTTATACGGGGGCCGTGCTGATGATTACGACGTCTTAGCCAATCTAGCGCTTCCAATTTTTATTTTATTTCATCACATATCTTATTGCATTGAAACCCCTTTCTGTCAAACATGGGGTCAGAGTACCTCTACTCTCACCCCTTATATCACTTCTGTGTTGAATTCTCAGCTCTGGAAACCATTCCCCGATGCATAAAATTGGGGCCGCAACTTTCTCTCACGTAATTTCTCTTGCCGCTGCCACAGATCTCACTGTCCTGATTCTCTTAAATTTCTCAACAACTACTCAACGGATTTGCATTAAATAACAAAAAGCAGAACCTACGTAACTAAACCTACCTTTCTCCCAAATTTGGTGAAATTCTGTCCAGTGGTTCGGGCTGTAGACATATTCAAAGGTCCTATGGGAATTAACATGGGAAAACACACTTTGTTTGCGCCCCCTTTTCCTCGGCCCCCGCTTGATGGATTGTCCAAAAACTTTCCATGCACAGCAAGACTTACTATGACACTTATATTCAAAAATTCTCTGAAGATCCGGCAAACAGTGCCAAAGTTATAGGCAAGACAATAAACGCTTTTCCTATGCAAACAAGGTCCTAACTATAACTGCCTTTTGGCAACCATATACATACACATATGTCATACATTCTATTTATTTCCTAATATTATTTAGTTTACTAAACAGTTGTGAGCCCCCTAAGTAGGCATTGAGGGTCACCACACACCCGTGGTACTTATGTTAAGAACCACAGGTGTATAATATATTGGCAGGGGAGATAATTGTGTTGTAGAGGCAATAGAGTTGGGTAATGGTCAGAATCATAGTAGAGCAATAGTTTTATGTCCTCCATCCAATTGTTCAAATCACATTTTGAATGATTTAATAAACTCTAGTATACACAAGACCCACTAACCATAGGTACATCAGGAAGGAGCCTGGAGGGAGACAATGATCATTCCTTTATAAGTAATCTTTATTTAATGTTCCTATCATTGTTTTTAGTGATGTCTTCAGTCTCCAATGAGGAAGGGATACTGTTCATTGCGACAGGCTCAAGAGTTCTATTTGTACCAGTCACACATGGGCCACCTGGGGAGGCAAGGCAGCCTGTTGTCTCCTTTGATGAAAGAGTCCATGAATAAACTCATTCCAGAGCCTCAGTTACCCCTTGGAGCCCAAGCATCACTCCTATGCATATTAATGTATAATATTCAATTGCCCAGGTATTCTTCGAGCACTACAGACTGCACATGGGCTTTGATGGTAGAACAATATTTGATGCTGATTTTATGGAAGCCAAGTGAGCATTGGCTCACATTACGTCTATATCCCAATATAGGTGGTGGGTGTAGGAATCTTGGGGCATATGTATCAACATCACCATTTGCGATTCTCAAATAGCGATTTTTAAAGAATCGCTATTTGAGAATTGCAAAACGGGATGTATTTAAAAAATTGCAAACTTTTTGCGATTTCTTAAAATTCCTTAATTGCGATTAGCAAATTGCGAAATCGCAATTAAGGAATACCTGCCCATTCATTTCTATGGGCCAGGAGACCCATAGGAATGAATGGGAAGTAATTCTCAAATAGCGAATCGCAATTTGCAAATCGCAATTTGAGAATAATTTCAAAGGTGCAAGGGTGTCATGATGACACCCTGATGCACCCCTGAAATGAGCATGTGTGTGCATATGGCGCACATACATGCCCTAAGGGCATGTATGAGCGCCACGTGGCACATTGTAAAATTAAAAATAGTGCATTTTGAAAGGAAATCGCAAATTACCACCAACTGGAAGTTGGTGGTAATTTGCGATTTCTTAAGGATAATTCGCACAACTTGGGTGCTTTTTACATATCATTTAAGAAATCGCAATTTGCGATTTCTTAAATGCTTACGCAAAATTAAGAAATCGCTAAATTAGCAATTCCTTAATTTTGCGATGGGATTTGGCTCATACATCCCGATTACCGATTTTTTAATCGCAAACGCTGTTATTTTGCGAATCGCAGCGTTTGCGATTAAAAAATCGTTTGATACATATGCCCCCAAGTCTCTGTAGAGTTAGTATCAGTGTATATTGTTGTCACGTTTGGTACTTTGTGCTGCTGTCAATTTAGCAGACACATGTTCTTATCTGTTAAAGTTAATGTGATTGTATCACCAGGCATAGTGACTCACACATATATTATCTCGGTATACTTGCAGTTTCACAAACACAATTAATGTGACATTCAGCTCCTCAATATGAATTTTGTTTAAGTACCTTTGTGAATATAACCTTTTGCCAACAAGATCAGCTCTCAGTAAACCAAAACTATGTACCACACGTACTTATCTTCAAAGACATATGCATATATTTAAAATAAACATGGCCACTTATGTGGCCATTCACATTTTGAACAAAGACTTATTCACCCCTGGCATCTTGGAAATTAGGGACATCATTCCAATTGTCTGTTCTGATCACATGGCGATTCTTTTTCTAATCTCAAATCCACAGGCTCAGTGCAATACTGATCTTCGCCCAACTCCTACTTGCCCCAAATCATGGAATGAACATGATATTGCACAATGGAACACATTTCTAAGTGACTCCAAAACATGCCTGAGTGATACTGATCCTACGAGTGGCACTCTAGCAATGAATGAGTGCATCTCAACCTCTCTTGATTCTATAGTCATATTCATATACTCTTCTCATAAGAAGAGAACTCCGTCTGCACCATGGTATGACTCTAATATTAGGGCATTGAAATTAGATTTTAAAAAAGCTGAGCGGACTTGGAGAGGGGTCAACACTGGGCTCTTAAAAGATGCTTGTAAGCGCCAACTAAAAGTATATAAAAAACAGGTACTAGCAGCTAAAGCACAATTTTATCATGAAATGATCACTGCAGCAAAAAATCCTACAAAAGAGTTGTTAAAATTATACAATGCAATGGCACATCCAGAGGCCTCAATCAGTCAAACAATGCCTCATTATAATTAAGCAATAATTAAGCTACCTTTTTTAAGGAAACAATCAGCAGTCTCATTAGCAAATTTAGAAGAGGGATGGTCAGCTCACCTTGCATTGTGTCAGGTCCCATTCAGGGCCCTTCACCTACTTCTGCTGTTAGCTAGTCCCATTTTATGACGGCCTCCTATGATGACATCCTTTCAACTCAGACCAAGCTTAATTCTGCTTTGTCCTTGATCCCTATCCAGTCTCTTGTCTGAAAAATGTTTCAGTGACTGTTTCCCAAAATGCAGGTGTTTTGTATCACCGCCCTACAGTCAGGTGTAGTGCCTCCACAATGGAAGACAGCCATTGTGATTCCACTTCTAAAGAAACCATTATTGGACCTATTTGCCCTGGCTAATTTCCATCCTATATCATTACTTTCCATGATGGGTACATTTTCAGAAGCAGTCATCAATAAGCAACTAGCAGCCTTTCAATTGGATAACCAGCTACTCCATCACACTGCTGGATCTGTCAGTAACTTTTGATACCATCTCTCATGCTATTTTGTTAGAAAAGAAGGCAGATCTGGGGGTTGTGGTCACCTTATTTAAATGGTTTTCACCTTTGCTGCATGGTCAGACACAGACTGCACAGCTGGGTAATTTTCATTCTACCATGAGGTCCACAGCCGTGGGAGTGCCTAGGGGCTCACCAGTAAGTCCCACTTTATTTATTCTGTATGTCTTTGCTTTTGGGAATTCTTAAAAACACTATCAGAAAGCTTCAAGGCATCTTAAACTCGGCTGCCTGGCTGGTGCTGGGATTGGGTTTTAATACCCTGGTCTCTGACCAGCTTTGTAAATTACACTGACTTCCAATAAGAAAGAGATGTCTATTTAAGAACCAATGCCTTGCCCATGCTGCAGTTCATTGCCAGAGGAGCAATAACTATATGAAGTCTCTTTTCTAGATATACTCCATCTAATGGGCACGTGCATAAAAATTGTAAATTACAAATACCTGATTGCGAATTCCTGAGAATCCCAATTAGGTAATCGCAATTTACAATGCATTAAACTCAAGGAGTTTCAGATTGCGATTCCCAGGGGGTCGCAAATCATACTACCTCATTAATATTAAAGAGGTATATCGCAATTTGCGACCCCTTAGGAATCGCAAAAATCCCGGGGATGGTGGCCTGCTGAGGTCAGTAGACCACCATGTCCGTGATTGCTGTTAAATATAGCAATCTTTTTTTTGTAAGGACAGCCCGTTTTCCTGAAAGGAAAACGCGATGCTTTACAAAAAGTAAAATGTAATGTTTTCTTTTCATTTTTTAAGACCAGGCAGTGGTTTGTGGGACCACTGCCTGCTCTTAAAAATGTTTTTACAACCATTCACAAAGGGGAAGGGGTCCCTTGGGGGCCCCTTCCCATTTGCCAAAGGACCCCTTCCCATTTGCGAATGGGTTACCACCTACTTCAAGTAGGTGATTAAATGCAAATGTTTTGAGACTGCATTCACAGTCACAAAACATTCATGCATACCGTTAGGATTCGGTTTTTGGAAGGGACTCACTAAACACACCCCTTCTAAATACTGAATTGCAAACCCATTTTGCGATTCGGTAACAGGTTACCGAATCCCAAATTGGGGTTTGCTGCATCTGAAAGCATTTTTGTAGTTCACAAAAAGGCCGAATTGCCCCATTTGCAAATTCAAAAATGCTTGATGCATGTGCCCCTAAGACCCTATGATCCTCCTCCCAATTTCAGCAGGCTGTTTCAAGATTTAATGAAACAAGAGTTGGAAGAACAATGATTGCGGTGATCCTACCGGAAGTCTGGAGCAGCATATATCTTGAAATCTATTCCTAATCTAACCCAACAAAGCCTTGGAAAGATCTCAAACGTTTTTGATCCAAATATCTAATTCAGCATAATTATCTTTCTCTTTTTTTCTGTACTGCAGTCTTTCTGAGTCCTGTGACTCTTCTTCAGGTACATTAGTTTGTGCTTTACACATGTCCTACACAAACATAGACATAAAATGTGAATATGTGGTTCCCTACAGTGACACACAGCTAGTAACAGAAACTGTAATCAGCTGCAGACAGTATGCATTCAAGTTAATTTGTTTGTTGACTGTTTGAAAAGGCCCTGAAGGCTTAGCTTGAAGTTCGTTCTTTCTAAAGAAGAATAGCAGCCTTTCTGTTAGATGGTATTTGGACAAAATATTGAGTTGTAAATAGCGATATACAGAAATTTTGGAAGGACAATATCATGATACAAAAATATCGTGATGCAGAAATATCAATGCCAAGAATATCCGTTTTTTCTGGTAAGTAATATCATTAAGAATAGCGTTGTTGTTAATATTGTTTTCAATATTAATAAAACATATTGTTGATAATATCTTTAAATATAGTTTGTAATATTAAGTGATTTATAATTTTAAATGTAATTATTAATAGTTATTCATAGTGTTATAGCAGGTTGTTATTAGTTTGGGAAGTTAATTAACCAATAATGAATTAAAATGTAATTGTTCATTTATTATTAATAACTGAATTGATTATTAATGATGTTAATTGTGTGATACGTATAATCTTTTTAGGTGTGGGCTACTGGTTTTGTAGGGGTACATGCTGGGAATTTAATTAAGTAATAATTAATTAACAATTAATTTGTACTTTACAATTTATTATTTAATGTATTATTATTGTTAGCTATATTTTACGTGTGGGCTGCTGGGTTTGTAGGGGTACAAGGTGGGAAGTTAATTAATAATTAACAACTCATCATTGTTATTTAATTGATTATTAATTATATCTATTGTGTGATAACCTTATATTTTAGTTATATTTTAGGTGTGGGCTGTTGGGTTTGTAGGTATTAAAGGTGCAAACGTAATTAAGCAATCAGTATTTATCAATTATTTATGTATTATTGATTATTTATTTGAAAACTATTTATGTACACTATGTAAAACTGATTTTTTTGACTAATATTGTAGTTGTGTGTTGCGAGGTTTTTAGGAGTATAGGGTGGGACGCTAATTAAGTAATAATTAATTAATACATATTCATCAATTGTTAATGAATGAATTAATTAATTCAGAAATATATAAATTGTGTCATACTTATTCTTTTTAGCTATATTTTAAGTGTGGCCAGCTACGTTTGTAGGGGTATAGACTGGGAAGTAAATTAAATAATAAATAAATATATATTTATTTAAATGTAAAGTTATTTATTAAATCAATTTAATAATCATGTAAATTGTTTAATTGTTTTTTACTTTTTATATCTATATATGTAAACAATCTAAAGTCTGAATCTTTCTTTACTGTTGCACAGACTATAGGTGGAACACTAAATCTTACCCCTCCTATGTCCAATACTTTCCCTACTGTTGGCCTGTTTGGAGTGGGAATAGTATTTTTAACACCACTGAAAACATACACTTTCCCTACTGCTGCATAAACAGGAGTGAGAATAGCATATCTATCATTCCAAGACTCCAATCTTGATATTGTTTTAGTATATAATGTAATATTATTTGTTTTTCCTATTATACTATTATATATATGTATATAATAGTATTTTAAGTAAATGTCTTTATTGGGATTTATTTTATTTATTTGGTGATTTATTTAAAAAAAATATAACCAAAACAAATTGTATACAATGTAAAATGTATATCTTTGATAATAGTGTAGCATTATGTTTATGCATATGTACATATACACATACAAACACATATTTATATGTATGTGTGTGTTTATATAAGTATTACCTACTGGCGGTCGTAGTTAGGACCCCTTTTCCATAGGAAATCCGCAACATTCTATTTTGAATAACTTTGGCGCCGGTCGACGAATCCTCGCGAATTTCTCAAAATAGGTGGGGCGCTACGCTCCGCTCCTACCCTGAAAGTCTCGGGGGGATTCGTCAAGCGGGGGCTGAGATAAAAGGGGGGTCCCAAAACGCGTTTTTCCCATGCATTTTTCCATAGGACCTTTAGAACGAGCTACAGCCCGAACGGCTGAACAGAATTACTAGAAATTTGGCAGAGAGGTAGTCCCTAGGTCAAGGAAGTGCCTTTTGTAGGTTTGGTGTAAATCTGTTCAGTAGATTCTGAGAAAATAGCCTTTAAATCAATATATATATCTGAGCCCGCTTACGGTACGCTTACCGTACGCTTACCGTAAGTGTACGGTGGCGTGCGCGAGCGCGATTCTGATTGGCTCTTAGATCTTAGTAAACATTCGAATCGGCCGAAACCAG
This sequence comes from Triturus cristatus, assembly GCF_964204655.1. NCBI lineage: Eukaryota > Metazoa > Chordata > Amphibia > Caudata > Salamandridae > Triturus > Triturus cristatus. Next base: position 253,271,980 of record NC_140593.1, on the reverse strand, counting down.
GAAGCGGCGTCCGCCATTTTGTCTCTCGCACTGAGTGTTATTTATCAAACATGATGCCCAAAAACATGTTACGGGGCTGTTTTGACAACTCCCTCCCACATAGTCATGTTGAGGGAGTCCCCAAACATCCCCCACGAGCAAAAACGGTATTATTTTTTTTTCGGCAATTTCGCCGATTACGCTTACCGTACGCGTACGGTCAAAAATTTAAACCGAAGGCCACCATTTGTGCATGGCTTATTAGAGCACAGAAATTCCCCAAAAAAATTCAACAGATTACCGATCACAAGGAAGCGCATAATATGTCCTCCATGTGCGCACGGTGCGCGAAGCGCATCGTGCGTACATGGCCCATCTAGCGTAACGTGGGCACGGCACTAACTGCGTAAAGTGGGTGCGCGGTGCGCAAAGCGCACCGCGTGCTCACTGTGCGCGCACGGTGCGCGAAGCGCACCGTGCGCGCACGGAACGAACTGCGTTAAGTGGGCGTGCACGCCACGAATGGCGTAAAGTAACTTAGCATTTAAAAAACCGTACAAATTCACTGAAAAAACCATAGGTTTCACACACGTTATAGTTAGGAATTAGCATTTAAAAAACCTTGCAAATTCACTGAAAAAACCATAGGTTTCACACATGTTATAGTTAGCGGAAATTTTACTGATAAAAAACCAATGAAATTGCCCCGTTATAGTTAGTGCTGGCAACTATAACTCACGCGACCGCAATCTTCTGCTGATGACATATGTGTCTTTATGAAAAAAAAATATTTGTAATATATGTATAGCTAAAAATGTATGGAAGAAGACATGGGCAAATAAGTGTCTAAATACAGTATTAGCATCAGCAGAGGATTGCGGTCGCGTGAGTTATAGTTGCCAGCACTAACTATAACGGGGCAATTTCATTGGTTTTTTATCAGTAAAATTTCCGCTAACTATAACATGTGTGAAACCTATGGTTTTTTCAGTGAATATATATATAATTAAATATTATTTAAATTTGTTTAATTGACATATTAATATTATATATGACAATGGTTAACATTTACTATTTGAAACTATATATTTATAGCAATATTTTTGTATGTTTTTCAACAATATTATTGTGAAATTATATATTTGTAAAATATTATTTTACTTACCATTATGAGCATAGGGACACAATATTTTTGTAAACTCTATTTTTGACACAATATGTCACTGATCCTGTTGGACACTAAGCCAAGTTTAAAATAACTGTTTAGAGGAAAACCCAACAGAACTCCATCATGAAAACTGCTCTGCAAGTCCCCTACTCTGTGAACAATTATGAGCTTTTAGCCATATAGCTGGACTTTCACCGTATGTATTTGCTTTTTCCAAATTCGAAAACTTGGTTAAAAATGACCACCAATCTCAGCTGTGCGCCCCTAAACTTGTGAGGGTTCTCAGCGTGCCTGTGCGGAGGGGTTGGAAGTACTGAAGCTAAGCACTGTTTTGTGCTGCTCTGAGGTGTGAGCTGCACTGGCTTAGCGCCTTTTTTTGGTGGTAAAGGAGGCGCCGATTCTCATACCTGTTTATTGGTGTTCCACTCAAAATAACGTGTAACACACATGACTAATGCCTGCTATGGTTGGGGGGGGGGGGGAAGGGGGGCACTTTTTAAATGTCCATTCATCATGGAAGCTTGAAACAAAAATGCATGTAGCGTGGACCATGACTTTTGGGTTACCTTTATATTTGTCGAGCTTTTGAGATAGCATGTCTATTGTTTCTGACCCTACCTGGACGGTGACGCCAGGTAGGGTCATTTATGTTGCTGAACCTCTCATTATCATCACTGAAACAGCTAAGCTGTCGAGAAGCTGCTAATCAAAGTTTTGATTCTGTCCAGATTAGCAAGCTAGGTTGCCAGGGTTGTCACTTCATTAAATACAGGTATTCTCTCTCGTCCAACCTAAACTATAGCTGTGATAGCTTACACAGAGGGAAAACCTGCACACTTTCGTGACATTTTCTGAGAACAGCAATGTAGAAATAAAAAGAAATATGCCTGAGAATGCACGCTAGACCTCAAAGCATATATGCATAAAGGCCACTCTGACAAGGTACCAAGAAGGGCATTGAGACCACCCTTCACCACCCATTAACATATCTTGGTGGCCACGCAGACCTCACCTCCCTGTCCATCCCTTAGAAGCGAACACTACAGCAGACAGACCTAAGCCTCCTGCCTTCATTGGTCCCCACACGCAGCACACGGATCTCTCCTACTGCACCTTGGCCAGCCTTTCAGGCGAAACGTGTGCTTTGGTTCCTAAATGCAGACCACAATTACTCCCTTTACCACCCTCTACCAACATACCAACCATCTGATTCGAAGACATGGATATGTGCATACATGTAAGTGGGGCTCATTTATGGCTCAAATCTAGCTACAACCTATAGATTGGGGAGTGTACATAAAATGCGTACAGCCTATGGACTTTGACAGACAATGCAGAATAAGCATTGGCAAAGACAATAGGTCTCGGCTTTTAAATTATGAGCTATTGAATTTTCCAATGCTTGTTGACACCCGTCCCCGACAGATCACTGTCTAAAGTACCACAGATACCGTTCATAATCTTCCTCTCTCGAAAGCTAAGAACTAATTACAAAACAATGGAAAATGGAAGCTTTAGAACGCTGGGTCCATGTCACTTGTTAATTTACTAATCTTGATTGGTAAGAGGTGCTACGTTCTAGGGACACAATCTGTGATGACGCAGCGAGTCATCCCTGGCCTACGGGACCCCGCATGCAGTTCTGGGTCAGGGGTTGAAGAAGCCTTATGTGACTTTGGCTTTCTGCTCCAAAGAAAGAAAGGAGCGAGAGAAAGAGAGAGAGAGGGAGAGAGTGAGAGAATGAGAGAGAGAGAGAGAGATTGAGTGCAGGGGAAGAGAGAGAGAGTGTGCAGGAGAGAGAGAGAGAGAGATAGAGAGAGACTGAGTGCAGGACAGAAAGAGTGCAAGAGAGAGAGCGAGAGCAGGAGAGAGAGTGAGAGAGAGAGAGGAACAATGAAGCTGACAGAGTGTGTTGCAGGGTGCCATCAACATTTCTCTCCTGCTGTTTTATTCACTGGTCTATCTGCTCAGACTCCCGCCAACAGGCTTAAAGTCATCTAATAGCACTGGACGGTGGGATGCAAGGGCAGTGGGTACAGTTCATTACCACGTGGCAGCTACATGCTGGCTTTCATCATCATTGGTGCATTCCATGACATATCCAGGAGTCAAAATATGTGGGAAAGGAGACACACACCTAAAGCCTATTTAAAGTTCCCCAGAGTGATATCCTTAGCCTCAAGTGTGAGGGTGGCCGGCCACATGTAAACAGTAGTGAAGACCAGAAGCGAACAGAAGAGCTGTCAGACCTGCTTCGCAGCTTCCATTGGGTCAGCATGCAGGAAGGCGGTTGTCTGCGGAAGGGTGGAAAAAGAAAAACAAGCAATGCCAAAGCCAGTTGATTTCGACTGTTAGACCTACTGCTTTGGCAATGGTGTTTGCTGTCTTAGACACCTGCTGTGAAAGTGCATGCATTTCTGGTGCTGTCTTGGAATGGTATTTTGTAAACTATTACACAACTCATGCAAAGATGGCCATAACAGATGCACACGGATCTACAGTGACCATCTTTGAATGAGATTTGGTAAATGAAATGCAGTCCATCTAGAGATGTCCCCATGCCTTTGCAGGCAGCTGTCTTGAAGTGGTTAGAAAATAATTTTAGGATGACTGCCAGCTGATAGTGGATCTTCGAGGGTGTGAGAGGACACTGGAAGGGAAAGGAACAAGCATTGGCATAGCCAATAGGTCTCGCCTTTGGGACCTTATAAGTGTTTAGCCATGCAACAGTTGATGTTTCTGCACCAAGGATATTGTGCTGCATAACTAAATACTTATAAGGTCCCAAAAGCAAGACCTATTGGCTATGCCAATGCTTGTTCATGTTTGAAAGTGTGTGGCTCTCAGTTTGGAAAGAAAAATGTGGCCATTTGTCAAATCATTTTGGCATTTTGGTACTTGCAGTCTAAAAATGTTTCATTTATTCTCTTTCACCATGACAATTCCTGAAATGTGTTTCGGTTTTCTTTTAGTTCTGCAGTGTTAATGCTACAAAATATATTTATTTGTATGCAGGTCCCTCATTTAAAATAAAGATCACTAGTTACTTTTTGTTCAGATGATACAGTTATTGGAGTGGGTTGCAGGCAGATTTATTTGTTTATTTTATAACTTGCCTGACATGCTCAATGCACATGTACTTCCTATGCAGAGGTAATCAACTATACACCAAGGTAGATGGCCATATATGAGGGAGAGGTTGTTGGACCCTGAGAGGAAAGAGACCGAGCTTCGGAGTATCTGTCAAAACAACCCCCAGGTCGCGTTTTATAGAACCCGGCTTCGTTTGTTAGCACTGCATAAAGCCATTGCCTGATTTAAAGGAATGACATCACACCCATGATTTATTGCTCATAATTGGCCAGGTAGGTTTTTAATAATATGTGCATTCGTATCACTTTACAGAAATGCCACTGAAGAAGAAATTATACACAGAAGAAGCCAAAGAAATAGATAAAAGACCGTATGGGCACCATAGACAGGCTACAGTAGCCTTTGTGATGGTTTGCAGGTGCTACTCTGGGGAAGAATGTCTAAGTTCCACATTTGGAGTGTTCGCTGGGATACTTATCTTAAAGTGTAGTTGAAGAGCACAGTATATTGACATTAACATATCCCCCCTCCCCTCCGTTTAAACTCCTCACCCAGCAACTGACTGAGGTATTCCTGCGCTCGTCAAGCAAAGACACCAGGTAATCTCAGCTCACCCTGTACATGTTGTTGTCCAAGATCACACCAGCTGTCATCTTATGGTGTTTAACCAAGCACAACGATGTACCACATTCTTCGGGTTGAGATGTACTTCATCAAACTATTTGACACCACACAATATAGGTTCCAACATGGCCTCGCTACTGAATAACAGTAGTGTGCACACCACTTTTGAGGGATGAAGTGTCCTAAAAGACTGCAGAGAGGGTGGGACATGTATCCTATATTTAAAGATTGTAAATAAACCGAAGTTATGCACAAGTCCTTTTACTGTTCAGAAGTGGTTATTCGCCACCGATGAGTAAATTCACTATTTGTAGTTAGTTATTGCATAAGACTTAGATTTTAATTGTGTGAGCTGAGAGAGTAATATTCCTTTGGGAGGAGCCAAGAAATGGTAACAATAATCACCAGACTGATAGTCTGTCACGCCAGAACTAAACAAGCGCTGAAACACAAACGTGGCCCCGCGGCCGCGAAAGTGAAACAGTACAGGGCTAACAAATGGGAGGGGTGAGGGGAGTGCGAGAGGACACACAGCCATTCCCTTGCGGGAGCACGCAAACATATGTTGCCAAAGCTCGCTCCCGCGAGGGAATCGCCAAATGTGCACGCATTGCCATTGCAAGCAATGCAATGCGTGCACGTTTTTGGCCGAAAAGCCGAAGCAATTTCTATAGGTCTTTTTCCTAAGCAGCGCATGCGAGCTGCGTAGGCGAGACCTAAAAACGGAGTTTTGTGAAGGGGGGGGGGGGCAGGGAGAGAGGCAGAGGAAATAGTCTCTCCAATGCAATGCAAAGTATGATCTTATGTCATCAGTGGAAGGATACATCATCCAATAAGAACGGTAGGAGATTGAATTGTTCCTGGAGGACAAATGCAAGAATGGGGAGGAAAGCTATCGAATGAGCAACAGGGAACTGCGATAGACACCAAAGTCATCCAATCATGAAAAAGGGGCTGGCCGGAAGCTCCCTTTAAGCATATGTAATGGATTAGAAACAATAGGACTTGCCAACAAACGACTAAAGCTGTCTGTTGCTGAGATCAAAAAAAGGGTACAGAAATGAGGAGTAGAATTGCAGGACTATATAATGGTCTTATTCTGAGTGGCCTGTTATTAGGTGCAGTAATAATGTACATAGAAAACTTTCGCAAAGCAAGTCGCAGTATTTACCGTTTGAGTTGTTCACTCTTTAGTCTGAGTTTTCTTGTTTGATATGAAGGATGCCCTACAGTGTGGGGGTTCGTCTAACAACTACTAACTACAACTGATTTTGCCTTTCTCTGGCCAGTTTGCCGAATTTACATTTCAGCTTTTATATCCTACCCAGTGCAGAACATGGAGGACATTTCTAAACTTTGTCTGGATGATACCACCATTGTTGACATGGCAGACGCAAACAGAATAGATACAGAAGGAATTGATGTTGATGGGTGTCCCTTCTGACATTGTTTGGGTTGAAGTTTAGTTGATCACAAATAGTTTTGAGATGGCAGAGCTTGAGGAGGCTCAGCAATGAGGACAACTGCACTCTCCACACTTTAAACAGGAATGGGGAACTGAGAAGGACGAAGGGCCTTTCATCAAGTTTTGTCGTGTGGCAGATTACTGTCCTCTTCAAAGTGAGTCCCAAACATTTTTTAAAGGTTTTACTGTGGTAATTCACTTCTCAGATGTTATTGTCACCATTATACAATACTTCACTTGAATTATCCTTAATGAATGTATTTTTAATCAACAAAGTAGTATTTCCTTAGATGGACTCCCTGTTTCCAATTGCATCAAGAATGCTTGGCTCTCGTTTGTCTATTTGATGTCACTTAGAGCGCCTTGGTGAAAAACAGCCTTGTAACTCACAGTGCCCCATCTATAATTCTATATATTATTTGGGGTGGGCAACTAACCCCCTCAAGGGATAATCACAGGTCTTGTCAGGGTGAACCCTTGAAGTCACCAAATTAGCCTGTATTAAACCCCCTGGTAGCTTTGACACAGAGCAGAGAGATTAAATTCAGGGTGATTTGTAACATATTTATGCAGTAACGAAACAGTAATAAAGTGAAAATACCAAACAATGAAAATAATAGAGTAAAATGGCAAAAAAAACAACCATTGGAACTGGCTGCATCACCGAGTTAGCGATGCAGCGAGCACAAGGTAAATAGCTTTATTAATCTATTTAATTACTGTACTCCTGCCTATCATATGTCCGAGTCCACTGCCCCCCACCTTAGCCCCTCCCCCACCCCACCACACCGCCCCACAGCACTCCCTCCGCGAGCTGCCACTGGACTGGAGATATGATTTTTAAGTGGACATAGCTCCATAAAGCGGTAGGCGGTAGACCGGGAATTAGGCCAGGGTGGAATTATTAATCGGAGGACTATTGTAATCAGGCGTTACTCTTGTAACACAGAATTACTTATAAATTCTCCTGCTCCACCGGCTGAATTAATTTGCAGTAAATAAATGCTTCTAAAGAGGGCAGGAATGGGGAGCAGTCCCTCTATGTTTAAGAACCACTGCAGATGTAATGTTTAATCTGCAGTGGTTTTTAAACATAGAGGGACTGCTACCTCTCCTGCCCTGTTTAGAAACCACTATAGTGCATACATCTCGGCGCCCCTATATACTCTGCAGTAATTACTGCAAGAGTATTTAAGGGGGCCGAGGGGTGTGCACTGCAGTGCTTAGGAGCTGATTAAATGTGGGAACTCTGGCACAGCAAATAGTGAGACAGAGAACCCCTGAACCCAGCACTTCCTCCCACCAGCATAGCCTTTGGATGTGATATATCGATTAGCCTCCAGGAGTGAGTATTTAAAGTGTCTTAAAATACATATGTTATTCCGGCATAGAGGCTCTTATATATACTCCAGTGAAGTGCAAAACAGCAACTATAGTGAGCACTGTGGGGATGACACATGCTAGTACTGTTTTGAAACATCTTTTTAGGGGCAGTGATATACTATGATTGGATGACCCCATCTGTTGCATTTCTTCTACAAAATAACCTTACAAGAATCAGTGTGAGGTGTTGCTTTAAACAAGTACCCACACATTGAGGTAAACTATGTACCATCTAGCCATTTATCGTGTATTCAAGTATGTGTCACCGTTCACAGGTGCCGCCGCCCGACCCACAAAAGGAACCGTTTCGTTCGCTGTTCATGTGCAGCGAACAATCATTGCATTATCTAAATCCTATGACTAATGTGCTATTCAGCATGCATGATGCCGTTCTAACAATACAACACATGCTTCCAGAGTTATTTAATGGACCCTATGAAGCAAAGGGCTGGAAGTCTTGTTTAAGGACAGTTTCACAGTACTTTTTTCGGATCCACACCAGTGCCCGTATGATATTCTAAACCGTATGCGCCGCTCCCCTGGAACTGATGAATGGTCTTGGCGGTGTTGTGTGCAGGTTACCTGAAAAGATGCGTTATAATTATGGATCACGCTGCTATTAACATGGTTTTACAACCCATATATTCTGTGTCATAAAACCCGCATGCGTTCGCCTTCAGTGCCTCCAATCCATACAAGTGTTCATAATTCACTGGACAGTGTCTTCTCTTCCAGGTCCCTGGAAGAAACAGCATGCCACCTCCTGACAGCATCATCTGGCATTCCTAATACCAGCTCACCTTAGTGGTGAGGTAAGAAAGAACCACCAGCGTCCAGAACCACGGGTATCAAAACATGTTATGGGGAGTTTTGGGAGTGAGGTATCCAGTGAAGATGGACCCAAGAAACCATGCTTTTATTCACAACGAGGGTACATTGGTGCGAAGGTACAATCAGGGTTCGCTTCCAGGTGGGGTGTATGATGCGCCCAGGGGATGGCTTAATTGCGTTCCCACTTGATAAAGCTTGATAAGTTCTGAAGTGACAGCTAAAATCTCAACCTTCAAGCGTTCCATGGGGTTTCCAATATGCACTTCCCCATAGAGCAGGCAGCTAACACTGATGTCGCACGGGAGCTCTTTGTCCACCTTTTCATTCACAAGTGCATCAGACTTGCCCTGGTCGCCTACTACAGTGCATACTCCTCTGCACCCTTACATACTCTGCAGTGATTACTGCAAATTATGTGAAGGACACCAAGGGGTATGCACTGCAGAGTAATATGTAGTGGTTTCTAAAGTTTACAAACCACTTCATGCCACTCAGTGCCAGCGCCCTTACATACTCTGAAGTAATCACAGCAGAGTGTGTGAGCACACCGACTGGTGTTTGGCTGTGCTATTTTATTAGAACAAAATGCACCTTCGCATCCATTTTTGGAAGCAAGGGTGCCTTTTGCTCTAAGAAAATAGTGACAATGCCTACCCCGTCCCATTGGGGAACTCCACGGAATCTTGCAAAACTTTTATGTAATTCCACGGAATTCTGCGGGACAGAATTCTGCCGATTCTGTCTACCCCTACTGGGAACTAGGCAGCATTTCAAGCTGACTGCAATTGTTACAGGTCAAATACACCAACCTGGTTCATCCCTGTCAAAGAGTTTACCTTCAGATTTAGGGGCATATCAACAAGGGCTTTATCTCTGCTTTTTTGGCTTTAAAAGCCAAAAAAGGAGAGATAAAACTAGCGCCCTATCAACAACAGGGTGCTAACATGCAAATTTGCATGCTAGCACCCTTTTACTCTACGCTTCCCCTTGCATCTCTAATGAGATGCAAAGGGGGCATTCCAGAGTAAAATAATAGGAGAAATGTCGCTAAGCGACATTTCTCCTATTATCAAGAATGTCGCTAACCCTGTTAGAGACAAAAAAAGCAGCGCTAACCGCGGTTAACGCTGCTTTTTTACGTCTGGTATTTTTCTGACTTAGCCATGATATCCTATGGAATAAGGATATCATGGCTAAGTTTGCCTGTCCCTATCAACAAGGTAACGTGAGATTATCGCTGGGTTTCCAGCGATAATCTCACGTTAGCCTGTTAGCGTGAGGATTTTTATCGCTTTTGAGATAAGCGTTGCTAATAGCACGCTATCTCAGCGATAAAAATTCACGCTAGCCGGCGATAATTATCCTAGCGCTAAGTGCGCTTAGAGATAATTATCGCCGGTTGTTGTTGATATGCCCCCATGTGCCCAAATTACATCTTGGGGGATGAGTTACTCCGTCACAACGGTGACGGATATCCCGTCCATCAAAATATAAATCCCATTGGTTATAATGGGATTTATATTTTGGAGGATGGGATATCCATCACTGTTGTGACAAAGTAGACAGCCTGCCAAGATCTAAATCAGGACCTTAGTGTTTTGAGTTCTGACTTTTCAAGGTTTCTGGAGCAGAGCAGCTTTTCAGGGTCACTTCTAAGGCTCCCAGGCCCTTAGGAGCAACACTTAGAGGCCAGGAGTAACTCACAGAGAGGCCACAAGAAAGGTCTGGTCGAGGTCCTGTTGCTTGTGGTCAGCTGGATACTCAGAGTAAAAATCCTCTTGCAGCTTGTTGTGCCCCTGTAGCCACACAGAAGGTCAACCAACTGTTACTTGGAGTCCACTCTTTGGTCCTGTGGAAAAGGGGAAAGTAGGTCTAGTCCTTCTGGGCTCTTCTCAGGTCACAGACAGCAGGTCCAATCCTCTTCTGTTCTTCTGCAAGTTCAGAAAGTGTTCTGATGGGGGGGCCTTGTTGTGCTACCTTTATTTTTGGACACTAGATAACGATGGGGATGGCCCCAGGACACACCCTAACCAATTAGGTAAAAGTTCCCTGGGACAACCCTACCCACTTTTTCAGTAGGTTCTCTTTGCCTTACTGCAAACAGGCCTAAAGTGCCACATTTCAGGGCATTTTGAAGTTGGTGAAAGTCTTCGGCCACTCTAAAGTTGGGCTCAGTGGGTAGTGGGTGTGTAGAGGATTTCACTATGGTAATCATTAGTGTTCACCCACATCGAACACTAAATCTCAGTTTGAAGCAGACACTGTAGTCACAAAAAAAACCAGAGAGAAAAAAATCTGTATCCTTCAGCAACCAGATAGGGGATACACAAGAATTGTCCTGGCATCTTGTTCATTCTCTCCCTTTCAAGTGTGCCAAAGTGTTACATGTGGCTTAACAGACCTATCAGGAAGGATTTGACCTGTGGTGTGAACCGGATGCCCACACCCCCCACCCTGCATATTCTATTGATGTCAGAGGAGTTATCTCTGCCCATTTAGGTCAGACTATTGTGCACTCCTGGGATAAATTTCACACCTCTTTCACGCTTCTTCCCAGACTGAGCACAGACTGGGATTTGCTGGAGACTAAATGCAAATTAGCCTCCAGGAACATTTTCCATAATATTAATTAAAATTCGGACTTCACCATTGAATTGGATTTTTTATAATTATTGAAAATAGTTGTTTAATTATTTTTCAAACTCGTCCAATTTTCGAGATACAATATTAGTATTTTAATCTGTACTCTGATTTACTAGATAGGTGAGTTGGGACTGCCAGACTGAAATAGCTTCTAGGGCCTTGTCACTGTGGGACAATATTAATTTTCTACCTGTCCAACTTATAAATATCATGCTCCCGGCCTTGTGAGCTACAAGGCCTACATAGGGATGAATTAATACTATTTAAAACAATGATCTTTATCTGTCAAAACAAATCATTTGGACAGGTGGTACTACAGGTTTTGTACTTCAACCACACAGCGTAGCCCTGTAGCCAAGTTTGCACTGCCACTGTAGCGTATGGTACAATAGGTGCTAACAGTCCACTAGTGGCATTTAATGTCCAGGCCCTGGGTGCACTTTCTCCACCACTATTAGGGGCATACAAGCCAGTTAAATGTGTCAACTAGAGATAAGCCAATTTCATCATTTTTAAAGGGGGGCAGAGGCACTTTACTCCTAGATAGTTGGGGTAAAGTGCACAAAGTGCTAAAATCAGCAAACGTAGGGTCCAGCAAAAGGTAACAATTCTTGGGTGACCACACAGAAAAGGCAGATTTTCTACAGTTGATCTGCTCATCTAGTGGATGTATCGTGAGTATTTGATCAGATAGCGAACTGAACAAATTAATCAGGGCAAGGTGTATCCTTACTTTTCTTGCTTATTGATTTATATTACATTGTGCTACTCTGGGCCGAGAGGGTAGTGCCTGTGAACTTGCTGATGACCAGTCTGCACAGCGAAAGCACCTCTCCTCATTAATTTTAATGCATGCGCTGATGTTGCCATTTTTCCAAATTAGTAGTGTAGCCTAACTCAATCTACACCATGAAGGTTGGACAATGAAAACGCCCGCCTATTGCAATCTATGAACCACTTGATTCAGCAACATTGCATCACAGACAAAAACAACCCACTCCATCTCACATTCTAAGGGCCCTCCACCATCTACTATAGTTATTGAACACAGTAAATAAAGCCAACTATCTAGGACACAAGACACAGTTCTCATACAGCCTATCATTCCAAACACAATTAAAATACACATTTGACACAATTACAAAACAATAAATGTATCAGTGCTAATAAATATGCACTCTCACAAAGGCAAGGCCACAAGTACGTTGAATCAGAACTAAACATCCAACATCAACCAGCAATCCAAATTTGCAAACCGATCTTCACCTCAAAACTGAATGTATATGTGTATGTATATGACCCTAATAGTGAATGTGTACATACAGCGTTAATGATGGAAAACCATTGCAAGAAAAATATACTTCCAAAATATATATTGGCATTTGACTGGTGTACTGGCTACATATTAAACTATTTCGCATTTATTTTGTTTGTTCAAACTCATTCTCTGCCTGGTTTTGCATGTCGATACAATAATGTTCTAAGAGTACATTTTTATTGTGTGTATTTGTACACAGAGTAACGTTCCCTTTGCCTGAGTTTGGCACTATCTTTCTGGTGAGTTTTTCTGTTGTTATGCATGTCTTTTACTTTTTGCGAACTAAGATATGAACAATAGGTTGCCCTGTTCAATTCTAAGGTTTCTCCACACTTTCACTTTTTTCCTCACCTCTTCGTCTGCTTTCCATCTAAAGTGAAACTGAGCAAAGTGATGGCAACTGCCCAAATAGTTATTGCATGCTTAATCAGGACCGATGCTGTTTGGGCTACTTCATCACTGGTAAGAAAGCAAGAAGCTGTTCAGAATCAAACAGAATATGACATATTTCTGGAAGTGCCTGAAACATTATTTGATGTGTTACTGTGGGCAAGAGGTAGATGTGCACATTGGCATCCAACACTGAGTGTTTGTGTATACTACTAAAAAAACACACTCTACATTCTGGTATGTTCACATATATTTTAATTCCTATCAAACCCATTATTTTAAGCCCACGTCATGCAGTAATTGTAAAATGGATTCCAAGTAAACTTGGTTCCTGGAAATGGGAAACAACATGCAAAAATTGCTGTCACTACACTGAGTTTCGTATGGCATTTCATAGGGCCTGATTACGAGTCTGTTTTAAAAAATATTTTAGCAGGATTCACGGATCCAAAGCGACTCCCCCAAATTTGTTTTAACAAAAATGCTTTATTGAGCCTTGGGTGCTGTGGGATCCCCTGAACAGGTCTAGGGGCTCAAGGTGTTTCTCCCCTACCCGCTTTCCTTTTTTTAAATGTTTTTTCTTGTGATTCGGTTTAACCGAGTCACAAGATGGCTGCCAACACTTCCTGGTTTGAAGTGTTGGCAGCCAATCAGCTCTCAGGCATGAGATTAGGAGGGGTCGCGGATCCACCGTGACCACAGTTGTATATCTGAGAAATCTTTAATTTTCTCTGAAACTACTCAACAGATTTACACCATTCAACGAAAAGAGCTCCTTTCTGACCAAGAGCTACCTTTTTGCCAAATTTGGTGTAAATCTGTTCAGCAGTTCTGTCTGTAGCCATGTCTAAAGATCCCTATCGAAATTAACATGGAGAAAAAGAGTTTTGGGACCCCCCCTTTTTCTTGGCCCCCGCTTGATGGATAACCCACGAAAATTTCAAGACCAGAGCTGAAGTGACTGGCATATTAGTTTTGAAAGTTTCGTGAGGATTCATCAAACGACGAGAAAGTTATTGGCAAATGCATGTATTTAATTGCCATTATATTAATGTTATGTATGAAAATGGTTAACATTTACTATTTTAAACTATATATATATCAAGAAGCAATATTTTTGTATGTTTTTCAACAATATTATTGTGAAATTATATTTTATTTTAAATGCTTTTGTACTTTTCATTATACGTATAGTGACACAATATTTTTCTAAACTATATTTTTGACACAATATTTTTAAAATGATATTGTTGTATTTGATATTATGTCAGTGATCCTGTTGGACACTAAGCCAAGCTTAAATTATGTGTTTTGAGAAAAACCCTGCAGAACTCCGTCATGAAAACTGCCCTGCCAGTCCCCTATTCGGTAAACAATTATGGGCTTTGGGCCATACAGCTGAACTTTCACCTTATGTATTTGCTTTTTCTAAATTGGAAAACTTGGTTAAAAATTACCACACATCTCACCTGTGCGCTCCTAAACTCGTGTAGGTTCTCAGCGTGTCTGTGGGGAGGGTTCACAGTACTGAAGCCAAGAACTGTTTTGTGCTGCTTTGAGGTGTGGCGCAGCACTGGCTTGGCGCCTTTCCTTGGTGGTAAAGGAGGCATCGATTCTTCTTCCTGTTTATTGGTGTTCTTTTCAATAGAAGCGTTACACACATCACTAATGCCTGTGATAGCCAATGGGGGAGAGTCGTTTTTTAGATGTCCATTCATCATGGAAGCTGTAGGTAGCTTGGACCATGACTATTGGGCTACCTTTATATTTGTCGAGCTTTTGAGATAACATGTCCACTATTGTTTCTGACCCTACCTGGGTGGTGACGGTAGTGGTCAAATCCAGTCAGTACACATTAAACCTTATTCATTTATGTTGCTGAACCTCTCATTATCAGCACTAAAACAGCTAAGCTGTCTAGAGGCTGCTAATCAAAGTTTTGATTCTGTCCAGATGAGCATGTTAGGTTGCCAGGGTTGTCACTTCAATAAAGACAGATATTCTCTCTCGGCCAAACTAAAATATAGCACTGTTAGCTTACACAGAGACAAAAACCTGCAAACTTTCGTGAGAACAGCAAGGTAGAAATTAAAAAAAATGCCTGAGATTGCAGACTAGACCACATAGTATATATGCATAAAGGACACTCTGACAAGGTGCCAAGAAATTGCTGAGAAGGATATTGATTTCAACCCTCACCACTCATTAACACATCTTGGTGGCCAGGCAGACCTCACCCTCCCTGCCCATCCCTTAGAAACGAACACTACAGCAGACAGACCTAAGCCTCCTGCCTTCATTGCTCCCTCACACACAACACACGGATCTCTCCAGTAGTGCACCTACTGCACCTTGGCCAGCCTTTCAAGGAAAACGTGTGCTTTGGCTGCTAAATGCAGACCACAATTACTCCCTTAACCACCCCTCTATCAACATACCAACCATCTGATTCGAAGACATGGATATGTGCATACATGTATGTGGGGCTCATATATGGCTCAAAACTATCTACAAACTATATAATGGGGAGTGTACATATATGCACTTTGACAGACGATGCAGAATAAGCATTGGCAAAGACAATAGGTCTCTGCTTTTAAATTCTGAGCTATTGAATTTTCCAATGCTCGTTGACACCAGTTCCCGACCAAACCACTGTCGAAAGTAACGCAGATACTGTTAATAATCTCCCTCTCTCATAAGCTGCAAATTTATTAAAAAACAATGACAAAGGAAGCTTTAGAATGCTGGGTCAAACTCACTTGTTAAATTTATGAGTCTAGCAGTCTTGTGACCACTAGACTCGCACAGGCGGTCCACGGTCTGCCATATTACAACTGTTAAAGTCATAGGGGAGATGGACTGCCAGTTGAGCCAGGGAACAGTTGTTCCCTGACAACGTTGCAGGAGCGCCACAATGCAATACTGGCTCAGACCCTCTCAGCATATTTTGAGTTCCTGCTCCACCAGCCATTTTATGGCGGTGCCGTGCCATGAAAAGGCTGACAGAGTAGGCCCCTGCCGTGGGAATATATTCAGGGGGCACAACATGTGCCCCCCTGTCTGTATTTTTACCAAGTTCCACCACTGCATGGACGTCCACATCCATTGCCGTGCTGGCATTTTTTTGCCGTTCCCATTGTGGTGCTTGTTTTTAAGGCACCGCCATGGGAAAGGCAAAGGACTGCCGGCACCGTAGTTCCAAACTCGTCATTTGATTTAATGTAATTTACGATTAGGGCAAAAAGTAATATAATATAATACCAGGTGATTTAAAACTACTAAATAATTTAAATTAAATTAAACACAGGGTTAAGGTTAGAATAAGAACTACAATAAGCTTACTACTTTTTTATTTAATTATATAGATTAAAATAGGGTTAACCTTTAGGGCCTGATTACAATGCCGGTAGGACCACCTGTCCAACGGCCTCGGACGCGATCCGATTTTAACCACCTCAGCCGGGAAAGTTTGCCCCACTGTATTGCGATGCAACTGCTGTTACTGTGGTGGTCTCCTTTACGGTGGTACACATATCCCTGAATATGTCGCTGCAAGTGCATTCTAAATCACAGGAAACATGTGAAACGTATACACATGTATGTGAGAATATGCCTTGTGCACCATGTACCATATTGCTGTAGAATAGCGATCTGTGCACAGTCCAGTCAATGGGGATACATGCCACCTCAGATTTACCTGGATTCCGGCTCCCACAGGTTCATAGTGTTCGGGGTTCAGCTGTCGCAGTGAAGGGGGGACCTTGAGAAAGGGATCCATGCCGGATACTGCACGGGGAAGTTGATTTGGGTGAGTATGCACCCCAAATCTATTGTTTCAGAAAGCTGGAGGCAGGCAGCTGGACCACCACGGTTGGGTCGTCAGAAACCCACATGATAATCTGGATGGTGGGCAAAGATTCATGAACTGCCCTATGGATGTTATTCTTCTCCGACTGCCATCTCGGTGGTCTGAAAAAGACTGTTGGAATCAGTGATCTTTCATCGTTCGCACCAACTGCTTTTGACGAGACAGCGGTGGTCAGACCGCCTCCGACATCGTAAACAGGCCCTCAGTGTTAGTAGTAATTTATTCTCACACAAATATTCTAAATTATTTACTTTAATTTAAGTTGAGGTTAGGGTTGGTGTTCTAACAAGGAAACATTATTTAATTAAATTTAAAAAAACTTAGTGTAATTAAATGTAGGTTCTAAATTAGTAATATCAACACTTTAATGTAAGTAAATTGAACTAAAACAACATTATGTATGCCATTAGTATATGGCAAAGTTTAAGATTAGGGATTAGGGACAAATTGAAGACAGGATGAACGAAAGGGGACAATGTAAATTTAATTTCAATATTATGGCCATATTGGCGAATTAAAGGTAGCATAAAGTAGATGTGGGGAAGAAAAGGTATGGGTATTATTGGAAATAGATACGACCCACAACCACCACAGTAAGGTATGGCTCCTGCTACTGAAATGACATGTTTGGCTTTAACATCAATGGTTAAAGTCCCAACTCGGCAAAGTGATTCTCATCAAGATGAGTAATGCATCTGATATATATGTTTTGATACTACGTCATTGGAAAAATACTGCAAATAATAGAGTTAGTTTTCATGCTGCATGTTGTAAATGTGAATTAGGAGAGCAGTTTCATGTTGCATAACTTTGTGGTCTGGAAGAAATCAAATGTTTTAATATACTTGCATCTAAAGCTCCTATTCTCCCCATTGTGAACTGAATTTCTTGGGCTTGAGTGAATTACTCTCCGCTGAATGTGTGTTGCTGTGGTCTGTAAATCAACGTGAGGCACTTTCTTTTTCCTATCTAAATCAGTTAGTGTTAAGAACACACATTTTCTTGCAAACACATTATAACAGAGGCAAGAGTCATATACTCTCCAATCTGGTTAATGTAACTATCGGAGGACTGTCACCAAGTGCGTGTCTCGGGGCTCCCCACTCAACGTTAGGCCAAGAAAGGACACCGTTTGAGATAGCCCTGCTCACCCCCTTAGTAGCTTGGCACGAGCAGCCAGGCCTATCTCCAAGGCACGAGTGTACAGTATGTGCAACCACACCCACAGCAACCCTCTGGTGACACCACAAATGGACTCCACACGAGTTTGATTAAAACGAGTATGAACTTTATACAAAAATATATATGATCAGACCACTAGATACAAAAGCCAACATAGAATCAAGGGTAATATTCGTTCCGGCTGGCTGGTAGGTTCAAATCCAAACCAGCGCTTTTCAAATGCTATGCTGGTCATAATGCTAGAATCACACACATTGCAAAGGACAAACAATAGTGTATTACTTAACGATACAATCCTGTGCTGGGCAAAGGAGAAATAATACAATGCGTAACGATACACCTCAGTACCTTGCAATGGGAGAAATAATGCAATGCGTTCCGCTACAATAATGTACTGCGCAATGAAGGAATAATGCAATGCGTCACACCCCAATCACGTACTTTGCAGTCAAGCAATAATTGCAATGCGAGCCGCTACAATTATGTACTTTACAATGAAGGAATAATGCACTGCTGGCTGCTACAATCCTGTACTTTGCAAGGGAGGAATAATGGAATGCGTAGCACTACAATCATGTACTTCGTTATGCAAGAATAATATCAGGCGTCATAAGACAGTCCGGCAGTTCGTTAGCCGCAATATTGGCAATGTGTGGCCTCTTCGATAAAAGTTGCCCCCCACACGTATCAACGATGACACAAAGTACAGCTTCTTACTCGGGCCCCAGTTCTGCCACTCCTTTTGTCAGTACGGGCCCCAATCTGTGCCGAAGCAAAGGCTCACGTCGTCAGAAGGACTGAGAGGTCAAGAGAGTGTCCCTCCGAGCCTGCACCCCGCCCAGGTAGTGATCTGCATTATCTGGGGGCGTGACCTCATTCTTTTCGCCTCCTTCCACAAACTGGGCCTTCCATGCAGAACTTTCTCAATGGGCCTCAGCGGCTCGGCCGGGCAGCTCAGCTCCTCTGGGGTGCCTGTCCGGGCTGCGACTGTTAGGAAGGTCTAAGGCAGCCACAGGGCACACGTACCTCACACCCCCAAGATGACTTCACTCCGGGTGCACGTTCACTACAGCACCCGCTGGGACTTCTCTGGCACGAAGCCACACACACAATGCTGATGGGGCTCCTCGTTGACTCCGAGTGCACGCTCACCAGGCATTCCTTCTTGCGGTCTCAGTTGGCACCAAGACATGCACACCACATTGCAGAGACTCACCTTCTTCAGGTGAACACGATGATCAGCCGATCACCTCCACAGTCCCAGGTTGCACCAAAGCACACATGCTGCCTTACTGAGAGTCACTCTAACTCCGGTGACCCGATATCCAGGCGCTCTTCACCAACGCCTTCGGCCACACCACGACATGCTCACCGTGTCCGAGCCTCACTTCTCATTCGGTGCACACGCCGACCAGGCGCTCTTCTCCAACGCCTCCGGTGCACCCCGACATGCACCCTGCACGTCTGAGACTCACTCCACTTTCGATGCACACATTGATCAGGCGCTCCTCACCAATGCCTCCTGTGCACCATGACACGCACACTGTGAGTCCGAGGCTCACTCTACCTCCGATGCACATGCCGACCAGGCGGTCTTCACCAGCGCATGCGGTGCACCACGACATGCAACCTGTGCATCCGACTCTCACTCCAGCTTAGGTGCACACGCTGACCAGGCGCTTTTCACTAACGCTTATGTTGCACCACGACACACACCCTGCGCGTCCGAGACTCACTCCAGCTTCGATGCACACGTTGGCCGGGCGCTCTTCACCCGCGCCTCCTGTGTACCATGACACACACCCAGCGTGTCCGAGTCTCACTCCTCCTTCGTGTGTCCAAGATCCAAGAGCACACCTTTCGAGGGTCTCAAGCTGCCACAACACGCACCCACTGCGTCACTTGAAACTTCTCCGGTAGCTTTTATGTTCCTGTGTTTCCAACCAGGGATCCAGCGCACCTCGGGCCCTTGGGGATACAAGACACAGCACAAAGCACAGTCTTCATCAAGCAGGGTTACACAGCGCACCCAGCACAGTCCCAACAGCCGCTTCCTTGGTTAGAACAGCAAACCGCACACCAGCCTCAGATCACGAAGCATGGGTTGGTCTTTCCCCAGCAGTGTCTTTAGTTGTTCCTTCCTTAGCAGAGGGTCCTCTTGACCACGAAATGGTTCTAAGCACTCAATCCATTTCTGTTCCATTCCAACGTTCAGGGGTTCAGCTCTCATAGTTATACCCCTAAATGTTTTTGAAGTTTGTTGAGCTCAGGGGTCCCTGACTCCTGCCTAAATCAGTTCTGGGTGTCTCCTTCCCAGTGTGACCTTTCATCCTTTGATACTGGGGGTCTGGATCCTTAATCACTCAGCAGGATACAGGTCAAATGTTTTATAGTAGCAACCCAGACCTCTTCACCTCCCACGCTTCTCCTCGCCTACTCTCCAGATGCATGTCAGCCTGGTGCCATCTCAACCCCTCCCTTGGGTCAAGACCTCCCCCAGCTCCTCTCACCTCTCAGACCCAGACAGAGAATCCACATTCAGCAGAGACACGCAGAAATGCTTAAAGCACAAAACTCAGCCACTTTCTAAAAGAGTGGTGTCTGAACACACAGTGACAAACCACTTTCATAGAAAGATGTGTTATGACACTGTGAGTTCATACATACTAAACTTCACCTCTCCATTATAAACTTATAGGAAACTAGGCTAACAAAACACAATACCCAGCCTCCCCCATTCTGTATGGGCATAATGGCCTTACACCAGTGAAAAACGAAATGCAGTGTTTTTCACTGTCAGGACATAGCACACACCTCAGTATATGTCCTGCCTTTTACTTACACTGCACCCTGCCCAGGGGTTACCCGGGACCTACCACTGGGCTGCCCAATGTATATGCAAAAGGGAAAGTAAGTCATGACAAGTGGTTGCACTTGTCAGGACAACATGCTAACTTAGTAAACTGCACGCAGGCCCTACACTGCAGGCCTGAGTTCCCTTCTCCGCACGCCTTTGCATTACTAGCCCTGGCACACACAGTGCACATCACTAGGGACTTTACCAGTAAGGCAAACATACCAATCATGGCCAACCAATTACAATTACACTTTACATAGGGAACACTTGTACTTTGACACTGATGAGCAGTGGCAAAGTATCCAAAGCATCTAAATTGGCAACTCTATGTCAGGAAAATGGTCTAGGGGGAAAGCAAAAAGTTTAGGGAACTTTAGCCCAAAAGGCCAAGTCCTACACCCCCCCCCCTCACATGCAAAAGCTAGGGTAGACCAATCATTACCTTGATGGACTTCCCAGTTTCAGGTGATAGAACCAGTACGACAGCCCTCTACCACAGGGACACCCTCCTGTTCCACGCCTTCCTGACCCCAGAGGGTCTTCTTGATCACTACTCCCTGACTCAACAATGCTATTCCATGGATCCCTCCCAGCCAGGGGGACCCCTCCAGGAATGCTGGTCCCACGCCAACCCCACCCTGGAGTGGTACCCTGGGAAGGCCCATCTTACTACCTCCAGTCATCCTGTCCTCTAGGTTAAGAGTGGGTCTACCTTGGTCACTCCTAGGGGACCCAGGCCAACTGGCTGGACACTGTCCTATTGGTGTCCCCACCGGGGAACACAACTCTCTCTTAATCTTCCATTTAGTTTTCTGGGCCTGCCACTTAGGAATGGCACCCACAAACTTCAGGACTGCAGGAGCTCTGACTACAGACTCCCCACACCCTCCTGACGCTAGGTGTCTTTCCTCACATTTCTGGCAACTAGGCATTAGGCCTCCACCCGGGGGTTCTCCTACGCCCCCCCCCCCAGTTTCCTGTTTGGTGCTGCTGATCCCTGGCTTACTCTTCCTCCCCCTCCCTTGAGACAAGGGGCTAGCCAGCAACCTCTTCTCACTACTCTTGGATCTCCTTGCGCCACTTGTCCCTTCTTCCATCTCTGGGGCCTTTTCAAACTCCTGGACCCATGACCAGGGGTCCAGTTCTCGTGCAGGCTCCTGGGAATCAAGGAACCCACACCTTAACCCGGGGTGACGCAATCCTGGAAAATAATTTCTGAGCCTATGCTCCCCTGGGGCTAAATCGGACAACCCCTCCGAATCATTTACCATGCTAACCACTACCCAATCTTCCAGTGCACACTTGTATTCATCCACACTTGGCACTGGCTGTGCACTGCCACCAATCACACTGGACTCTGTTTGTTTACCCTTAATGTCCAGTTCCCTCATGCTTAACTCATGAGCGAAAAGACTCCGTTTCTCTTCCAACGCGAGAGTGTTCCTGCTCTCCTCTGCTTGAGTTTTAAGTTTGAACACCTCCAACTCATGCAGGCTGACCCTTTGTTTTTCCTCCAACTCCTCTGGTGAAAAACTCCTCCCTGAATGGCTACTACCAGCCCCTACGGCTGGTCCCTCCACTGGCAAATCCTGTGGACCAAATCTATTCCCTGGGTCATCCTCATCCACCTCAACATCACCCGTCTCCTGAGCCTCTTTGGCTTCCCACTAGGCCCTCAAGGCCACTTGCAGCTCCTCCTTCTTGGCGCTACTCTTCATGGGACATCGTAAAGCTCTGCAGAATTTCCGCACCTGATCAACATTGTAGCTAAACAATGCGTCAATGTTAAACTCTAATTCTGCAGCCTCAACCTCACCGGCTATCTGGCTCCCCCCTTGAGACATGATGTGTGGTTTAAAGCTTACTCAACAATAGAACCACTGAATCAAAGCAATGTGTTGTTGCGTTGTGGTCTGCGATCAATTTATGATGTACACCAATTACTGTGAGTGGTTTTGCACACATATATTTAAATTACATTAGGATGGTATCCCACCTCTCTGCCGCCAAATATTGGAGGCCAGAGTCCCAGTCCCACTCTGCTGTCACCAAGCGCGAGTCCCGGGGCTCCCCACTTCATTCAGCAGAGACACGCAGAAATGCTTAAAGCAGAAAACTCAGCTACTTTCTAAAAGAGTGGTTTCTGAACACACAGTGACAAAACCACTTTCATAGGAAGATATGTTATGACACTGTTAGTTCATACATGCTAAACTTCACCTCTCCATTATAAACGTATAGGAAACTAGGCTAACAAAACACAATACCCAGCCTCCCCCATTCTGTCCTATGGGCAGAATGGCCTTTCAACAGTGAAAAACGAATTGGAGTGTTTTTCACTGTCAGGACATAGCACACACCTCAGTATATGTCCTGCCTTTTACTTACACTGCACCCTGCTCAGGGGTTACCCGGGACATACCACAGAGGTGCCCAATGTGTATGCAAAAGGGAAAGTAAGGCCTGACAAATGGTTGCACTTGTCTGGACAACTTGCTAACTTAGCAAACTGCGCGCAGGCCCTACACTGCAGGCCTGCGTTCCGTTCTCCGTGCACCTTTGCATTACTAGCCCTGGCACACACAGTGCACATCACTAGGGACTTTACTAGTAAGGCAAACATACCAATCATGGCCAAGCAATTACCATTACACTTTACATAGGGAACACTTGTACTTTGACACTGATCAGCAGTGGCAAAGTACCCAAAGTATCTGAAATGTCAGGAAAACGGTCTAGGGGGAAAGCAAAGCGTTTAGGGAACTTTAGCCCAAAAGGCCAAGTCCTACAGTAACTAAAGAATTCACCTCTTGTATTAAGACTTGTATAGCTTAGCCACAGATGACACTTAGCCACAGAAAAAAAGCTTTCTACAACAGCTTCGAATGCCATGTATACCCTGCGCAATGCAAGACCAATTACAGAGTGACATCTCTGAAACTGAAATTGCTGATGCCTTAAAATCAAATGTCGGCAGGGAAGGCTCCAGGACAGAATGTTTTCCCGAGTGAGTTTTACAAAATCATTGCGACTGTAATAACACCTTTCCTTTGAAGGTAGCTGCAGATATAGAGAAGTTGTGTACAAAGTGTATTCCCTGCTTCCAAATCCTGGAAAGGACCCCAATCTCTGCACTAAACTACATGCCTATTTCTTTAATCAATTAAAACTTAAAATGCTTAACAAGATGATATTATCCCGATTGCAAATAGTGATAACATTGCTGGTGCACCAGAATCGAGTGTAAAAAGTCAATAGAATATTCTAGAAGTCGCCCTATGATGCTCTTACACCTGCAGCAGTAAGTGGGTGATGACTGTGATGACAAGCTGGCCTTCCCTCTAGATGCTTAAATGGCTTTGTACTGGGTTAAATGAGTGTTACTGTCCAATCCCTAGAGAGGATAGGTTTAACATATTTGATGATAGTATATCCGGAACCTAAACACCTATTCAAGATACACAGCGCAAGAACCATGGGCAACAGCCGTAACACAATCAGCGGAGGAGAAGGGCATAACAGCAGCGGCAGGGTAATTGAAAATGTGCAAGAAGGCTGACAATATTATGAAGATGATCTCTGAACTGGATACCTCCATGCCATATTGGATATTATGTCTAAATTCGCAAGCTTTTCAGGATCCAAAACGTGGTAAAGAACAAGTTCTGCTAATAACAAGGCAGTCTTTTAAAGGTCCTTTAAAAGGACTGCCTTTGCAGAGGATGCCCAGATAGATGGAATATCTGGACACTTTCAGTAGGCTAGAATACCACTGACATGGTGAGCAACAATATTCTCCTTCTGCTAGAAATAGCTCAAAATGGGGAGACAGTTGTGTGAGCGAATGAAGATGGCAGCTGCGCATTAGCCACTACCACTCTCCTGCCAAACAACACATATGCAGGAAATATCAATGCTTTTCTTGTGTGGGAGCCTTTTTTCCAGTCTGCAGGGTACATTTTGATGTCTTTTTCGTCAGTTTTCAGAATAGTGTAGGTGAGTTTCAGGACTTGCTCAGACAACAAGATTAAAATTCATGACAGTGTCAGAGCTATTACTGACATCACTTCACTAGTATATCCAAAAAATGAACAGGGGGGGCGTAAGGGCGCTTTATGAAAAGGTCCAGCTATGTGTGCCCTCAGAAAGTACAACAAAAATGACAGAGCTGTTCCTGTAAGTGGAAAGACAAGGGAAAGGAAGAGGGGACGAATAGTGTTCACGGACAATTGAAATATTGGATATTGAGGCCCTCACACAAACTAAAGGGTATCGTAATTCACGTACCCCTTCGAATGTATTGCATCATCATCGGGCTGCTCCTGCGTCGAGTCGGCTGGTGCAATACCCGACGGGCTCTTTTTTAAGGAGCACTTTTATGGAGATCTTTTTTATCCAATGAAGCCGGTGGTTGCATGGGTGTGTGGGGCTCTAGGGTGATGTAGATGAAGTGTGTTGATTGTTAAAAATAGGGGTCGAAGTACTTACTCAACCAATTTATTAGGAAGTCTTCTCCCCTAATTAAAAAACTCTGAGGTTGAGTGTTACTAACTTAGGGTTATCGACTAGGTTATATACACTGCCTCAGTCAGGTCGACATGTTTCTCGCTCCATTAGAGAAATACTCTGGCGATTCCTCAGGACCAAAAGATGTTCTCTATCTACATCTAAAATTCAACATAATATCTTAGTAAACAGTGAGCATTCTAAGTCACAGTTGTAGTGTTACCTGCAGCTCGGTCTACCCTAACGATTCCTAAGGATAGTCCACTGCAGTTCCTGGTAGATAAACGCAAGGAGTTCCTCGCGTTTGACACGCCGAGTCCGTGTCTCGTAAACACCTACCTCGTTCTACCAGGACTGGGTGGCCTATCACTCCACTAGTCCAACAAATTTCACCAATGCATAAAACTCTGGTGGACCTAGAAAATAGAAACCAACAATATAATTTACACATATTTAATGTTCCAGAGTGTGTTGAAGGTTCAAGCTGTCGACTATACGTGGAATGTACCCTG
Source organism: Triturus cristatus (assembly GCF_964204655.1). NCBI lineage: Eukaryota > Metazoa > Chordata > Amphibia > Caudata > Salamandridae > Triturus > Triturus cristatus. The sequence continues at coordinate 253,246,158 of NC_140593.1, read as the reverse complement.
CCCTAAAATCCTCAAACACAATTTTTCAGAATGTTTTGAAACAGATAAGGCTCATCGTATTCTTTCTCATTGATCACCTCATCTGCTTAAACCCCATAAAATCATCTTTAAAGTGATCGTCATCTCTTCCTCATCTGGGATGCTGCTCGTGAAATCCCTTCCCTTTTGATGAAGGACAACAAAGTATTTATTCATTAAGATTTTGCTAAAGAAACAGTGAAAAATCATCATCTTCTTCATAATTACTACAACGATTGAAAGATGCTGAATATAAATATGGCCTGTTCAACCTCTCGACAATGTGTGTATGGAAAAACTAGATTTCTAAATCTCTCACTTCCAACTGATTTAATTACCTACCTTGACTGGAATGATACAGTTAAAATGGACTCACAGGCTCACAGTTCCACTTGACTGATCATCTGTAATTTGTTTATCTTGATATTTGTAAAGAGCAGGTCTGTGCAGTGTAGCTTTACTTATCTTGTTTGGTACCTCTGTCTTTGTCACATATTAGCATGTGGCCCTAGAGTGGTACCGTTATGTGTTTTCTATGTTTTGTTTGTCATGTTTGTCTAACTTCCCTGGACTACTAGCTCCTTGCCTGGTATACAGTTCACATTCTTTTTTAATATGTCTCTCCTATGGCTACAAACATGTTCAAAGATAGTTGTTTAAAAATTTGTGATATTGTTGTTTGTTTTAATATTGCAGCTACCCCTAATGCCCATATAGGCATTTCCTCAGCATTTGAAACTAATGGGATTCACAAAGTTTCAAATTTAAAAGAAAAAATGTGATTAATTTATGGATTATATCGTGGATAAACTTCTGATTAATATGAGATTAAAAGGAAATATCGAATGAACTGGAGTTTGCAAGAATTCTTATTTTGCTATGCGACTTGAATGTGGAGAACACGAAATATGCTCCACTTGGTTGGAAAGTATCGAAGACAAGTGCTGTGGGGGCATAGCACGATCACATCTGCATGCAAAACCCTGTCAAAGAGTATCCTTAAAAAAAACAGTGGATCATAATTAAAACGGGTGTGCAGGCTATCCTTTATAATAAATGGAATCATATTTGTGTCCCTTTGATCGTTTGCACCCAAATGAGCATAAGAGTGTGGATAAAATTGACAACTTACAAACAAGCAGGAAATCGCAAGTTGAAGGCAGCTTGAATACAACATACTCACATGGAGGAATTTGCACAAAGGAAAAGAACCAAGGCAATCCTATTAAGGACTTTAAACTATCCGCAGTATTAAATGTACAGTCACTATAGAAATGTTTTGGGTCATAATATGTGTGATGTCTTGTTTAACTTAGTTATGTAGGCAAAAGCATGCAGATAATAAATAATTCGACTACATGGGCAGGTATTTTCTTTATGTTCAAGGTTAAAGGGAGGTTTTCTATCACATGGGTGTTCCAAGTTCCGGGGAGGCTTTTAAGAGTAGAATAGTGTATGGAGGTGAAATTTCAACTGTCAAGATACAGGTTGCAGTGCACACCACAGTGCCATGAAAATGGTCAATTTGCTGATATATGCAATAGAAATGAGCAGGTATTCATTATGATTTTTTCAGGAGTAGGTTGATTAACTAGAAGGCTGGTGCATTTATTTAAAAGGTTTTACTTTTACAAATAACAAGTATGTTAATTGTAAACGAGGGGGAGCACAGAATGGATGAAGCCGTTGTTTTCTAATTCTCTGTTTTTAAAATTTTTAGTCTCTGTTTAAGGGGATGTAACTTTGCACAGAAGGATGTAAAGGAATGGTAGCATTAAAAATTAAAGTTGGTTTGCCTTAAGCGTCAAGATCACAAACATGTTCAAAGATAGTTGTTTAAAAATGTGTGATATCGTTGTTTGTTCTAATATTACAGCTACCTCTGAAGAAGGGCGACTTTTAGCTCGAAATTGGGTAATCATAAAATCTGGCTGCCCGGGGCTGCGTCTCCCACGTGCATTTGTAAAGGCCCGGATAGGCATTTCCTCAGCATTTGAAACAAATGGGATTCACAAAGTCTCAAATTTGAAAGAAAAAATTTGATTAATTTATGGATTATATCATCGATTAAAATGAGATTAAAAGGAAATATCAAATGAACTCGAGTTCGCAAGGATTCTTATTTTGCTGTGTGACGTGAATGTGGAATGCGAAATACGTTCCACTTGGTTGGAGAGTATAAGAGAGATAAGTGCTGTGGGGGCATAGTACGATCGCGTCTGCACACAAAACCCTGTCCAAGAGTATTCTTCATAAAATTGTGGATCATAATTAAAATGGGTGTGCAGACTATACTTTATAATAAATGGTCTTCTATGGCTATCCCACGTAAAACAAACAATTACCTCCTTGGTTAAAGGTCTATGTTATCTTGTTAAGCATCCAAATATTTTAGAATATTTAAAACAATTCAATACTGATATATGTTTTCTTCAAGAAACTCATATACATGATGGTACCTTACATTCTATGTGGAAATGTTGGGTTGGAAATATTGTTTCGTCTGCTTTGGGTCACAAAAATGGTGTTGCCATTCTCTTTTACAAATGAGCACAAGCACAGCTTTTTAATCACCATCAAGATGCTGATGGTAGATTTGTATATGCCCAAGTTCAATTTGATAAACACTTTCTCATTTGATAAATGTATACTCTCCTACTAAAGATGACTCCCCGTTTTTGGAAAATTTTTACTACTGAAGTTGTTAAATTAGCTAACAATCCATTATCGTAGGAGGGGACTTGAACCTTATTCTTGACCCCTACTTGATAGGTATTATTATGCTTTTAAATTTCACCCACTAAATCTTATTATCTACTGAAATTTTTTTTTTTGCCACAACCAAATTGGTTGATTTCTAGAGGCTTGGTAATACAACAACCAAAGATTATACTTTTTTTTCTCACACTCACTCCACTTTTGCTAGAATTGATTGTCTTCTTACTTCCAGACACATATGTCACATGATTTCTAATCCTAAAATTGAACAAATCTCTGTTTCAGACCATGCCCTGATATCCTTCTTACTTATCATGGTACACACTCACTCAAATCCCTCTGGAGAATGAATACAGGTATTCTGCTCAATTGGACCACCCGGACCAAACTTCTAACCTAACCAAATGAGATGCCTTTAAGGATTATGTCCATGGGATTACTTTAATAGGGTTACTTTAACAGTTACTTTACGTTACTTGGGGTTAGTTTAATACCTCAAGGCTTATATCCGTGGAGTTACCATATGTATTATGGCACATCAACACAAAACATTTTCTGCACAGCTGAAGTCCCTTGAAATGCAAATTGCAGAATTAGAGCATTGTTTTATTTCTTCCAGAGATCCCAAATATAAGTCTTTACATCAAACAGTATGATATAATTGCAATATTTTACTAAGTAAAAGAGCTGGATTTCTAATAGCTAATAAAAAATCAAAAGTTCATCTTAATTTCAATAAATCTGGACTTTTGTTAGCTAACTACGTACGTATTGAAAAGGAGAAAATTCAGATCCCTTCTTACTACTTATAACAAAAGATATAGCACAGCAATTTTTATCTTTTTATTCTACCCAATATAATAAATATAATAAATCTGTTAATATCCAAACAGAAGTTATTACTAATTTCTTAGCTAAATGCAAGTTACCTCAGACTCTGTTGAAAATTGCCTATTAATATCCATGAGATTCAACTTGCAATTAAGTCACAAACTTCTAATAAATCTCCAGACCCAGATGGCATCTGAGCTGAATTTTATAAATGGTTCAGCTCCCAACTTTCCCCAACATTACCTTTTAATGATGTCGCCACCACACAGATGGTTGGTGGGTCTTTTAGAGAGGCTATTATTATTGTTACACAAAAGCCAGACAAAGACCACACCTCTGTGGCAAATAACCCTATCTCCCTCATAAACCAAGACTATAAACTATATGTGAACATTTTAGCTAATAGGCTAACCCCTGTTTAAACTCCATTATTTATTCAGATCAAACTGGTTTTATGAGAGGGAGACTCTCAGCACACAATACACATCTTTTATGTCATGTTGTCTCATTTGCTGATACATTTAAGTACCAAGCTGGCCTACAAGCTTTAGATGCTGAAAAAGCATTCGACAAAGTAAGTTGGCATTATGTCTTCCAAACAATGAAAGCCTTTAATGTTGGACTAACTTAATAAATATGACTAAAGCACTAAACCATCACCCAACAGCTTCTATTCTCTTTCAGTCTTTATAAAGGTACTAGGCAAGGATGCCCTTTATGCCCTCTTCAATTTGTATTGGCTATTGAACCATTATTATGCTTGTTACGTCTAAATCAAGAATATACTGGTATTGAATATAAAAATACAGTCATAAAAGTGACAGCATATGATGATGATATTTTACTATTTTTAAATAACCCTTGTAATTCTGTTCCTATTATTTTACAAATTGTCAACAAGAACACTCATGTGTCTGGTTAAACACTAATGTCCGATAATGATGTCGGTCGCAGTTGCCTCCGACCGACATCATGGCGGAATTGGGACCGACTGATCTCCGGTTGGCGGTCCGACCGCCCAATAATGGTGGTGCGGTCTCATACTCACATTTGCCTATGGGAGCATGTGCTACAGTCATAAACTGGCCGTAGCACAAGCTCCCATAGGGAAATAGGAGGTTGTGTTCATCCCTGCACTGCGTGGCAGGCACCAGGGTGCCTGCCACATGTTGCAGGGCTCAACAGGGGGCATCATAGGTGACCCCTCTGCCCCCAACCAGAGGCTGGAAAGAGAAGGGGGCCCTGCTAGGGGCCCCCAAACTCGCTTTCCAACAGGCGTTCCATGTCAGGAAGCCAGGCATGGAAAGTCTGTCAGAAACCGAGCATCATAATCCCAACAGTGGAAACACCATTCATTGGATTATGCACCCGGTTTCAAATCTGACCGCCTACATTGTGATTAGGATGTCGGAATTGAAACCGACGATCTAGGTCAGAAGACCTCCGACCTAGATCGTAATAGGCCCCTTAATGTTAATAAAACCGAATTGTTTCCATTAAACATTCTATGCACATCTAGTATGATAGCCAAAACAAATATTTCATGGAATTCCAAATCCCTTAAATACTTAGGTATTCTGTTTCAAAATCCATTAAATTTGCAATTGTTGAGACCTATTCTAATCTATTCAGTAAAAAAAGAAGGCAAACTTGAAAAATGGTCCACGCTGCATTTTAATTGGTGAGGCCATATTGAAGCACTCAAAATGGTTATTACTCCAACTGTATTATACACATTATCTATGCTCCCTTTGACTTTACCAACCCTTTTTTTTAATTAGTGGTAAAAACTAATGAATGAGTTTATATAGAAAAATAAACCTGCATGTATTAGTTTTAAAAAGTTGCAAATTCCTAAAAAAGAATGAGGATATTGGTTATATCACATGTCTTTACTTATTGCACAAAACTCTTTATGGTTCCAACCTATGGTTTCTGAAAATGTTCCCCAATGGCTTTTAGTACAGTAAGCTGTATTGGCACCTTTGCCTGCTTTTTAATCCATGGTTAACTCAAAATCTAGTAAAGTCTCTCCTTTTCTTAAAGTTATTAAAACAGCTCTTTTAACTCTCAATTATAAATTCACTATTAATACTACTCCTTCCAAAAAGCTATTCCTTTTGTATAATTCCCACTTAAAACATAATAAGCATGTATCGTATATTTTTTACATCAGGAATGTTTATCAAGGTAATATGTTCTTTTCTTTGGTTGACTTATCATCCAAATTCCACCTCCCCAGCTCTGATTTTTATAAATATGAAATTATTTGTAATTCCATTCTTAACCACTATGGGCCTTATTACGATGGTGTTCAGATGAGCATCCGACCGCCCTCGCAGTGGGAGCAGGACCGCACAACAAGTTGTCGGAGGTCCCACCTGCCAGATTAAGATGCGACCGCTGTGTAGACGGAAACATTCCTTTTTCTATTGCAGCTTGTGCTGTGGCCTGGAAAAGGGGTGCAGCACAAACCACAGTAGAAAAAGGGATGTTTTTAAACATCCATGCAGTGTGTGCCAGGCACCATGTGGTGACTGGCGCACTGTGCATGGATGTTTGGGGGTACTACATGTGCCCCCCAGGCTACTTCGCAGAGGCCTACGGGAATGGAGGGCCTGCTTGGGGCCACCAAAGTCCATTTCCTTGCTTTTCCATGGAGATGGGACCACAATCAGAAGGCTGTTGGAAACTGACATCCTAATCCATTTGGTGGTGTCTCCACAGGCACCGTCTCCATTGTAGGGATTAGGTTTCGACCGACAGCCCAATGCGCTCCTTGAGCCAGTCAGAGGTGGCGGTCTTTCCCCTTGCCTGCTGCATTGTGACCTCCAGTATCATAACCCAGCAGTCTGACCACTGCCCAAGATGTAGGGCAGACTGCCACTGATGGCCTGTCGGAGGCGGTCCACTGACATCATAATCGGGCCCTCTGTTAATACAATACCGCCAGCTAAAGCATCTGGTATGGAACTATATATTACCATTTTGCAACTTTCAGGTCACAATGCTTCAAATGTGTATCAAAAGCTCAATCTTACGCACAACCCCTTTATCACTTTAACAACCAAATGGGATTCAGAACTGGATACTCAATTATCTGCAAACCAATGGAAATCTATTTGGATGTGTAATCTAGTTGGTTTTCTTCCAGTATCTCTTATGCAAACTGACCTATTTCTTTTATATAATTGCTTCTGGACCCCTGTGAATTTGTTTAAGGCAAAATTAAATACTCCACCCAATTGCTGGCACTGTAAAACTCTACTTGGTTCTCTCAAATATGTATTGTATGATTGTCCTCTTATTTGTCATTTTTGGACAGATGTATGGAATATAATTCAAAAGATTTTTCATTTACAGATATCGCTATCATATACGATTGTTAAAGATAAATCTGGTACCCTTCCTTATTCACTCCTTCTAAAGATAGCAAGCTTTTTTACTTACTTTTATCTACAGCTATTAACTCCATTATGTCACACTGGATAGATGCTAGTTCATTATATATTCATGCCTGGTGGGAATGGTTAATTCTTCTTAAACATGGATATTTTTGTGTACTATCTCCCAATACTTATTCTAAATCAATTGTTTCTTCTATGTGGTTTAGTCTTTATTTATACTGTGGAATTTTCAATATAGTTGTCATTTTAGTTTTAATTATGTCATAGACTGTCTACACTTCCTAATCTTCTAATAAACTTATGTAAGGTAAATTTTCATTTACCTCTTAGATACGTTTTACATATGCATTTCCTTACAACTATGGTATTATTTTTTGTACCGTATGTATGTGTTAAGTATTGAAAAATAAAATATTTTGAACTTAAAGAACTTGACTTGGTAAAATGGGAGACGTTGAAACATCCATGTTATTAAAATGATCGTTGATCTCTCTACGAGTCCCTCGCTCAAGCCTGTCAGCGATTGATCGAGAAGTGAAGAAATACAAATGGGATTGAAAGCAACAAATGCTGACTATGTCCACATTTTATGCTTTGAAGATACCTAGGGCCATATTTATCAAGAAGTGATGCAGTGCAGCACAGCAAGTCACCTTGCTGCGCTGCATGACAGGGATAACGCAGGAATGCACTGTATTTAACACAATTAGGCATATTCCTTCCTTTTCCCAGCGCAGATGCACAATGTGCTGCCTAGCGCCAATGCAGGCACTTTTACACAATGGTGCAATGGTGCCTGCGTTGTAAACAGGATTTTTTTGTGCAGTAAGGGCACCTTCCTGCAGAAAACCAATGCACTAATGCATTTTCCTCTTTCTATATGTGCTGCAACACACATAGAAAGAGGAAAAATTAGGAGAAATTAAGATATTTCTCCTTGTTATGCCTCTCCTGGGAAGGAGTAGCGTTTTGGTGTCTTCCTAGGTCTACCAGTAATGGTAAATCTGGGAATGCATCAAAATCCATGGGTTTTGCATGGGAACACCGACTTATCACCCATGGATGCCTCCATGGGGTGAGAAATACAATGCTGCGATTTGCTCCGGGTTGCATTACTCTGGATTTATCAAGACACTTGGGCCATGCTAGGTGACCTTGCATGGCTTAACAAATCGCATCTCAAGGGTTGTGTTGCTTTTTTACAAAATGTCAGAAAACACATCCAATGCCAACTTCTGCCACCCCACATGCCGTCATTAACTTCTGACTGATGAATTTTTGCCTGGAAGTGAGCTTGTAGACCGGACTTTCCAAAGCAGAAACCATTGAGTCACTGGCTTTCAGATCTCCTGAACAGTAGGATATTTCGCCCCACCTCTGTGTCTCCCTTGAATGTGGTGGTATACAAGGTGGGACAGTTTCCATGTATTTGATCTGTGGGTTCTCTTTCATCGGGAGGTGAAGTCTGAGTCTTCTCATGAGGAGGAGCACTGACAGAGATGAGCTCCAGGATGACTCCTTTGCTGCTGTCTCAGGAAAGTCACTGCTTGCCCATATTTTTATAGTGCATCCAGGATTTGGGTAATTTCAGTGATTACACTGTAGGCCCGATTTATTTTTCTGCAGTCAGCATAAATATATTAGAACAGGACCCCCTGTTTCACTTGTATGGTTCCTAGCACAAGGCAAAACTATCATTAGGAGCAATTCGCTCAGCAACCTTATTCTTCCATAAAAGCTCATAAGTCTCTCAAACGCACATACATGTACGGTCCAAGAGGTTTATGTTTACCTTTATTCACCTTTGTTTATATATTCAGCCATTTTGATAAAATCAACCTGACTCTGAGGAAAGTGGCAAAGGGGCACATGCATCAACAATGCCATTTGCGATTCCTTATTAGCGAAAAATAAAGAATCGCTAATAATGAATAATAAAAGGCTATGCATGTAGGAATCGCTATTCAAATAGTGATTCCTTAACTTTCCTTAATTGCTACTAGCAAATTGCGAGTAGCAATTAAGGAATGCCATCCCAATCATTCCTATGGGCCTCCAGGCCCATAGGAATGAATTGGAGATTGCATGAGCAAATAGCGAGTACCAGTAGGTTCTCGCAAATTGCTCATGCAATTTCAAGGGTGCAAGGGTGTCAAAATGACACCCTATTGCACCCCTGAAATTGATATGTGCACATATGTTTCACACACACATGCTCTAAGGGCATGTGTGTGCGCAACTTGAAACTTTGAAAAATGCACAAAAGTGCATTTTTCAAACTTTTAGCAAATTACCATGCAGTTCATCTTCATGGTAATTTGCTCCCCCTATTAGCGAATTCGCTAATTTTTTAACTTTCATGCATTGCATTTAAGGAATCCCAAATTCAGATTCCTTAAATTAAGGAATCTAAATTTGGGATTCCTTAAATGCTATCGCTATTTAAGGAATCGCTATTTAAGGATTCCTTAAATAGCGATTTTTGCTTTTGGGTTGATGCATTGGGATTGGGTATTTTTAACTCAATACCGGGAGCTATTAGCGAATCGGTATTTTACCGACTGGATTTTGGCTTGATGCATGAGGCTGAAAATGTCTTACAGGCACCATTCCTTGCTGTAATAAGTGTGGAGTGGAAAAGACTAATGATTTTCACGTTTCATTACTGCCCCAGGCTGCTCCATTTTTGGGACGGTGTAAGTGTCAGCACCGATATAATGATAAGCCCGGCTTGGATTTTCATAAATGATGCCTAATATGATTTATGTATATCTCAGTGTCAGAAACAAGTACTTTTCTATCTGATCTTTATGGTCAGGAGGGAGATCTGTGTAAACTGGTTGACAATGGTGCTGCCCCTTTTGAGCAACTGGATAAAGGCGGTAGAGAGGACATGCAAATTGGATATGGACTGCAACAGACGTGTGAGGGATGAAAGAATGTGGGCGAAATATAAAGCCTGGCGTGATTGCAATCCTGATCCTTTTTTGTCCTGCGTTTAAGCCAACCTGCTGATACGTGGAGGTGTAAGGAGGTTTCCTTTTCATTCCTCGGCTGGGCTGCATCTAGTCAGATGGTCAGTCGACACCATTTACGTTGGGGTTTATTGTGTCTGTAGGTGTATGAGAGAAAAAAAATATAAAAAATATGATGGCAAGCAGTTTTCTTTTATAATTTTCAAAAAGAAAATCCTGAAATGGGATTTTCTTTTAGAAAATAAAAAAGGTATCTGCAGCAGCGGTAGCGGTAGCGGCAGCAGCAGCGGCTCTCACACTCGCAGGCTCCACCGGACGAGTAAGGGGGCGGAGCCTGCCTTCTGGTTGGCGTCCCAGGCGGAGTTCTGCGGAGTTTCGCATTGATTCGGAGGGCGCCTGCGGAGCAGTCCTGGCGCCCTCGAAGTGGTTTCACAGGAGGAGGAGCGTAATGGCACCAAAGGCAGCAGCGGGTGGGAAAAAAGCCATACAAAGGGAAAAAAAAATACAAGAAGGAGGAAATGTGGCAGGAAGCGAGGAAGGGAGTGGAAAAGACGGCCGAGCAGGTTCATTAAAAAGCAGCCAACAAACCCTTGGGAGAACCAGACAAGCTACATCCTCTACAGCCTCAATAGCCGACATCTTTTCAAGAACTGGTAAGGAGCAGGGGGGTCCAAAGCCCAAAGGTCCGGCAGACAGTAGGGATAGTGCTCCCTCGGAGATTATTGAGGCTATCAATCTAAATGATTTAAAGGACGGACCCACCATTCGCGAGCAGGCATCATCCTTGGAACCTTGTCAGCACACTGTGGGGGAACATAGCAGGGGTTTGTTTATTGGAGATGAGATGAATAAAGATCTCAGGTTGCAAGAGGCTGCAAGCGATAATAGGGGCCCTCCTGAGCAGGATCCTAAAAAATCCGAAGGGGAGCTGTGTCCGCAAGAGGCCGGGCAGCAAACGTTGTTGAGTGCGGTGGCTGACGTGGTTGTTGGCCCGGACATCGGCCTTGGCACTGGGGCTCATCAAGATGAAGGAGAAAAGGGTAGAGATAAAGATAAAGATTCTAGCGAATGCTTTTTCTCTGTTTCAGAGGGGGCTGAGTGGTCCAACGACGATGATGATGTCGAATGCAGCTCTTTTTTGGACTCAGGAAGTGAATTAGAGCTAGACCCACCTGTAATTACATCTAGGCCCCCAGTGGGTCCTCCTGGGAAAAAGCAACCCCTAGTCCATGTTGGCCTTCAAGGTGAGCTTAGCTGGGATCACTCCTCTACTTTGGCATTACAGGGCTCCCCCAATCCGGACACTGCTCATATGACTATGTTGGAAACCATTCATAAAGAGATAATCTCACATCGAGAGGAGACCCGTCAGGACAACCGCAAGGCCCAAGCCGCTATGAGGAAAATCCAGGGGGTTGTTAGGAAACTGTCTAAGACATGTGCAAACATAGGGGATCGAGTATCTAACCTGGAGCAGAGAATTGTGTCAACGGAGGCAGAGTCAGCAGAGGCGATCAACCAAGTAAAGACCCAATCTGCACAAGTGGTTGACATGCAGTGGAAATTGGAGGAGATGGAGAACAGGCTGCGACGGAATAACCTGCGAGTTTTGGGGATACCGGAAGGAGTCGAGGGTCAGGATATTAAGGCTTATATGGTCAAACTTTTTGTGCAAGCATTCCCAGAGCTTTCGGAATGGAATTGGGCGAGCGAAATCCAACGGGTACACCGTACTCCCTTTACTGTTCGTAAAAAGCCCAAGGAAGGGGATAAGCCGAGGGCTGTGCTGGTTTTCTTTGGTAATTTTATTTTGAGGCAATCCATCGCGGAAAAAGCCAGACCAGACTCCAAAAGAAGTGGTGAAGGGGTCTCTTTCTTTGTCCGTCCCGATTTCTGCCATGCGACAGTAGAGCGCAGGTGGAGACTTAGAGGGATGATAAGCCTATTCCAGGATAAAAAGTTACAAGCCTATCTGATAAACCCGGCGCAGCTGAAAATAATTAATGCAGGGAAGACGATCTTTTTTTCCTCAGAAATCAAGGCAAAAGAATACTTGGTCTCTCTTGATAAAATGGAATAGTATGTTAAGTAGGCCGGGGGAGGGATCATTATCCGGATTGTCTTCCTTTATTCAACTTGTTCAAAATAAGAGGATGGGGGTTCTCCCACGGCTATTATGAAGGTTACAATAATAGCGGGGTCTTGATGGGAACTAAGAGTAATTTCTCTCGCTGTTTAAATTCTTGGTTTCAACAGCTAGCCGTCACTGCAAATCACGCGCACCATCCAAGCACAGACTAGGTCTGAGCGCTTCACTAGAAGGGGGGTGGCACAGGGGGAGGGGGGGCAGGGAGGGTAAGGGTGGTGGGTCCTCAACAAAAAATAGAAAATATGGATGCAATATGATGTGTATGGAAATTTGTTACTTTTGTAGACAGGTAAGAGTGATTAAACTCAGTGCTAAATCGCTAAAGGATCAGTTGGTTTTTGTTATATGTATATATTTTAGGGATGTCAGGTATTAAAATATGTTCAGTCAATATTGGGGGGATGAACGATTGGAGGAAACGTAACAAACTTGCATTGTTTGTGAGGCTTAATAATTTCGATATTTTGTGCTTACAAGAAACTCACCTCCCCTGGGCTCGGAGAAGCCTCATGCATATCAATGGCTTTGAGCTATTAGGTTGTACTACCCAAACATCAACAATTAGAGGGGTCGCTGTTTTAGCCAGGACCTCCATGGGGGGTGTTAGACGTATTAAAACTGACAGTAGTGGGAGATGGCTATTGGTGGAGATGGTAATAGGCTTGACACTGTGTGTTGTCTATGGTTCAAACTGTGACGACCCGGAGATTTTTGATTTCCTAGAAATAGAGTTGGTAAACTGGATACCCCCTTTAATTATGTGTGGGGATATGAATATCTCGGCTGACTGGGTCAATAACATAACGTATACTGGACGGAAACCTAGAGTTTTCAGGGCTATAAAAGCTCTTATGGATTCACATGGGATGATTGATGTGTGGGGTGTGAAAGAACCTGCTAAATCTGGCTTCACTTATTTTTCGAATCCTTTTCGAAAATACTCGAAATTGGATTATTTCTTTACATCCTCCTCAGAAATTAACAAGGTTGAAATCTCTAAACTTCCCAAATTCCTGTCGGATCATAATCCTTTGGTATTGTCACTTCAAATGGTAGGAGTACCTAAAACTCGGACACGTTGGACGTTTGAAAGGAAGTTGTTATTGGATACCCGTTATGTTGGTCATATCAGGAAATGGTTGGTTGACTTTTTTGATGCTAATAGATATAGTGCATCACGAAATGGAGTTTGGGAGGCGTTTAAGGCCGCTTTTAGAGGTGAAACAATAAGCTGTGCAGCAAGGTTGAGAAAAGAGGACAGGAGAAAGGTTGAAAAATGTCTGGAGGATTTATCAGCTGCAGAGGAACAACATACCTTTGATATCGCTCAAAACCGGGCTAGTAATGAGAGCTATAGGCTAGCATCGGTAGCCAGAGCTGAATTACAGAAGGAGATCTCTCAGAGAGCAATGTTGGAGTATCAATCGTCTAGGGCTAAACGGTATGAAACTGGGGAACAGGCAGGCAGAATATTAGCCTTACAAATAAGGCAGGGCAAGTCTAAAAATATTATATCTCAGATGGAAGAAAATGGTATAGAATATTCAGACCCTCCAGATATTCTCCAGGTTTTTAAGAATTTTTATCAAAAATTATACACAGAAACAATATCAAATGAACCTGGGACAGAGGAGATTGCTGATAATGGCCCTCGTTTAGGGGATGCCGCAATAGAAGAGATAGAGAGGGAGATTTCTGGGAGGGATATAGCGGAAACCCTGCAAGAGTCAGCTGTTGGCAAGGCAGCAGGCCCTGATGGAATACCTTTAGAAGTCTATCGATGCTTTGAGGCAGAGATTACCCCGCTTCTCAGTGATCTTTTCAACGGGGTAATGGGTACAGGAGTGGCCCCGGAATCATGGAAAGAAACAAACATAGTGGTGTTCCATAAGAAAGGGAAACCAAAGGATAAACCGGGCTCCTATCGCCCAATTTCGCTAATTAACTCAGATACGAAGTTATATTCTAAAATTTGGGCTAAAAGACTGGGTAGGGTCATTGGTGATCTCGTCTCCCCTTGGCAGCATGGATTTGTACCTGGGCGAGGTACCACAGATCATATTAGGAGGGCAATAGCCTTATTTGATATTCAGTCTGCAGTGGGAGGAGAGATGGCCATGATCCTGCTCGATGCAGAGAAAGCCTTTGACCGTGTCTGTTGGAATTATTTATGGCGGATTTTAATCGCCAGAGGCTTTGGTAAGAATTGTATTACAGCTCTGCGGGCAATGTATAGCGATCCAGTTGCCCGGGTTGTGGTCATGGGTGAGTGTTCTGAGAAAATGTATATAACGAGAGGTACGCGCCAAGGATGTCCTTGTTCCCCTATCCTCTTTGCTCTGTATATCGACCCTCTCATTCGTAAGATCTTAGCCAGCACCCGGATAGAATCAGTGATGCATAATGGATTTGAAAACAAAATTATGGCATATGCCGATGATCTGGCTGTGATTACAACAAACCCACAACAGACACTTGGGGTTTTGGTGCAGATGGCTTATATATTTGGCATGAGGTCGGGGTATCTGTTAAACGAGTCTAAAACCCAAATTATCTGTACAGCAAATATAGTTAAAGCCGACTCTAGATATGTGGATTCAGCAATTTATTTGGGAGTTAGAATTAATGCCGCGGTTAATAAGATCACGGCTGAGAATTTTATCCCACTTGGGAAAATGATAGAAGCGGATCTCAAAAGAATTGATGTTTTACATCTCTCATTGATAGGCAGGGTCAATGTTCTTAAGATGACAATGTTACCAAAAATTTTATATCTCTTTTGAGCGATACCTTTGTTAGTAGAGGAAAAAACTATTAAGTGGCTAGAGTCAATATTCATTAGATTTGTGTGGCAATACGGGAAACTTAGACGCTCCACCAACCTTTTGTCACTCCCATGGGACAGGGGGGGGCTTACCTTACCAAACTTAAGATTGTATCATTGGTCCTGTCTGCTGGCAGAAATGTTTATTCTTTTTCAACCTATTCAATCTAATGATTCTGGGCAAGACGATCTACAGACCCCACCATCTATATATGAGCTACTAGTTGGAAGTAAGGCATATGGTCTCCTGATGTGTGAGGTTGAACGGAGGTATTATAAAAGACCACGTTTTAAGATACTGGAAGGAGTATGGGGACTCTGGAGAGCTATATCGTGCTTTTGTAAAATTCCGAAAATTCATGCGTATTTGCACCTTAGTAATTCGAGCTTATTTCGGGGCAGAGGTCTTGAGAGGAATATCCGGATCTGGCAGGAGCATGGAATTAGCACATTAGGCGATATAGTGGGGGCAGATGGGCTGATCGGCTTTGAAGCACTTCAGAGTAGAGCTGCCATCCCTTCAAGTCACTGGCTCTCCTATGTTCAGCTGGCCAGTGTCATCAAAGCTTTAAGAATCAGATGGCCAACAGGGTTAAAAGTTCCTCTGATTGATATGTTGGTAACAGGGGGTATAAGAATTAAAAATGTTTACTTGTCGTTGCTGGATGCCTTACAGAGCGATATCGAGAAAATAGAGAATACTCTTGTACGGATATTGGATAACCCCGATGTGGATCTCGATAAGGCACTCTATTTAAACAAAAACATTTTTCGTTCTACGAATTTGAGGGCCCAGCATTACAAAACCCTGTTTGATTTATATTTTACTCCAGCAAAGCTTTTTAGGTGGGGGGTTAAAAGTGATGACAGGTGCCCCAGATGCAATTTGGCTCAAGCAGACTTGACGCATATGTTTTATAACTGTAGCTCGTTATTAGCTATCCAGGGAGAGATAGCGAAATTCTGGGCGGAGGTGCTTGGTCGAAAGGTTGAATGGTCTTCCTCGTTGATGATATTGGGTCTAGATAATAGTTTAAAACTTGGGAAATCTGAGGAAGCTTTGGTCTTTTTAACTGTAGCAGTACTTCGGATATTAATCACCTCAGGGTGGAAAGATGTAAATGCCCCTTCTTTTCAGCTATGGTTATCTAGATTATTGGCTATATATAACATTGAAATTTCTTTATATGCTTAGAAAGGGAGGAAAAAACAGGACATTGGTAAAAAGATATGGTCTCCAATCTCTGACTGGATTGCTGGAAGACCAAGAGTTTGATGTATATTGTATTGTATTTTCGAATGTATGTAAATAATGCCTCCTCGTCCCATGTTCTGATATGTTCTTACCGGGCTTTGGTGCCTCTTGAAGATTTAGCATTTGTTTAAATTGTTGATAATATTTGTTTTTGTCTAATGTATTATGTAACATCTACTTGCATCAATAAACATTTTTTTTTAAAAAAAAATAAATAAATAAAAAAGGTAATACCCTCCCCCCCAATGGACATCATCTACCATGGTGAGGCAGGCATTAATACTTTTTTACTGTCCCTCATAGCCAGGGTTGCCTGTGGTGACAGACAGTAAATAATGGCTATATGTCTGCCGATCCTAATTGGGCAGATGGATATATAGCCAATTCTCCCACAGCCCTTACTCTGTTGGGCAGTCATAGACATTTTGCTACGCTGGTGACAGAGTAGTCACCGCTGTAGGCAAACTTAAGGTCCCCTGCATCTTTATCGGGTGGGGGGACCACTGTGTTGGAGTGGAGGGAACTCTGTCACCTTTGCAACAGAGTTCCCTCTCAACTAACATATAAATTGGACCCTTTGTATCTATTGGTGCACAGAAAAGGTACTGACTTGCTATCATAGAACCACCCCACCCTGATAGACACTAGAGAAGACAATTGAGACAGTCAGGCATTGATAGCATCAACTATATTTAGTAATGTGCATGGGGGCACAGGTGCACTGCACATACACAACATTTTAACCACTGCACTTCCATCATGGTTGAGCTAGGGAAGGGATTAAGCGATGATTGTCTGAACCAACTGCAGACGCTCATGCTTTTTTGGTGCGCTGTCACACCTGTGTGCACCATTCATCAAGCAACAGCCTATGGCTCATGCATGCATTGACAGCAATGTGAAGTTACTGAGTAGTGCTTGCAACTGTGCATCTAGCTCACACTTGCAATGGTTGTGGGCCAGTGCTTGCGCCCTATGAATGGCTCCATCTACAGTTATACTACTTATAACCATGACATGGTCCGCCGAACCAAAGGAGACACCCAACAAGGCACAGAGGCCCAAAGGTCCATTCTTCCTTCGAGTTTTTTGGCTGTGCTGTAGTTCTGTGTAAGCACTTTATATATAAGTATTTACTGGGTCGAGCGTCATAACTCGAGCAGACTCACACCCCATGACCAGGAGTCAGGGTATCGCAGGAACAAAACGCAGGCCCAATATACTATTATAGTATGGGCATGGAATGGTGTGCAGAGAGTCAAATGAGTGCTGACTCTGAGACCCCCCTTACCAGAAGCGAGTCAAGTTTCAGTGATCACTAATTGCTTCTCCCCTGATGGATGGTACAGTGTCTACAATGTCTGATATGTGTGGGAGGGTTATGCATGTGTTGATGTGCATGAATATTAAGGAGGGATAGTGGATTGCTGTTTTGTGGGTACCTAGGCGAGATGGACGCAGTAACTATTTTAAAGGCATATGACATACTGCTTTCTTTGTGGTTGCTCTCATGCCCAATTGTTGTATTGATTTCCTGTAGGCCAAAATATTTTCTGTAGGTTTTTTGACAGGAGGACTCCTTGGATGAAGATGGAACCTAAACATGTATCTTTTTTACTGTGACTTTTTTTTACTGTTCGTCTAGGCATTCCCTAATCCACCTATAAAAAACCCATATAAATCCGAATCACATAAAAATCACTAGGAAAAATAATTGGTAGGAGATGATAATGCTGACAGGAGAGCAGGTTTTTCTGTTGGTATAGCAAGCCTTGTGTTCTGTGTTTTTTTTCAATAGGAAGAAGTTGATACTGATTGTAGGTGCTGATTTGTCAATGGCAATGGACACATTTTTACATCCCCTGCTGTGTATCAGGATATGTGATGCTCTTTCCTCGCTGGTTGGCCCAAACGGGTGATTTTGGAGATGTATGACCCTTTCTTCTATGTCCCTAGCTGCACCACAAGGCTCAAATATCCTTGTAACAGCAACAAGGTGATGAATGGAATTCTTGAATGAATCTTAGCCACACGTAATCGCTCAGGGCCGCATCCCAGTTTATCGTTTTTTGCCCATCAGGCCACATCAGTTTGGACCCAGCCATATACAAATCAGTCTTGACCCTGCTTCAATGGGAACATTTCAGTCCCGAACTGCCAGACCAGGTCCTCCCTGAACTGGAACAGAAGAAACCTAGGACCAGTGGTGTCCCATTAGGGCTCATCAGCCAGGTATAGCTTAGTTCCAGTAGCTCAGTGAGCAAGGTACCCAATGAAGAGGTTTTTTCAGTGTGTTTCAAAGATTAGCAAAGCCACTGGACTGCATGGTGAATGCTAAAATTTGTGATATAACAAAAATCTTACGATTCTTTAACATTCCTGTAGAGATGCACCTATCTCTTCCCATTCGTTGTGTTAGCGGTAGATGTAAGATAAATATGAGCACATTGTTTCGAATATGACTGCTGTTCTTGGAATATGGGTCTGCCCCCAGATGTAGATTCAAGCAGGAGTTAAGTGGACTTCACATTATTTTATGCAGAGTTCAAATTTAGTTCAGGGGTACAAATACATTTAACAACTTGAAGGTATTTCTGTAACCTGCACACAAGGGTATGACACTGCCTGCTTGTTATAGAACAACTGAAAGCATTAAAACATTGTAAGGAATTTAGGGATGCCTATGAGCTGCTAGTTATAAATCCCCAACTTGCGTTTATGGCATGAAAGTGCCACTTGTTGTTGCTCTATGTGTGTCTTGGTATTGACAGGTTGAATTGAAGTTTGTTGGGTCTATGCTATTCTCCTTTCTCTTGGAGAGAATGGGTACTGGGTATAAAGCCTGCATGATGCAAGCAGAACCTGTGCAGTGTCTTCATAGCAGTTACCAAACCTCGTAGTCCGACTTCACACCGCATCTTTTGCACTCACTGTTCAATAAATGAAAGTTTGTTACAATTCCAAGGAAACGTGGCAGATATACTAGTAATGTATTTTTACATTTATTGACAGTGAGTGGGCAGCAGCGAACTCGTTAGTCTGACAAGAACTGGGAGATGGAGCTGCCAACTTTGGAGCTGGGACACCAGGTTCGAGCCTCGGCGTTGCCTCAACATCCTGTGATTCTGGGCAAATCACTTAGGGGCATATTATCAAGGACGGCGTTAAAATTATCACTGGTTTAGCGTCAGAAAACTGCTAATAGCAGCCCATGTTCACACCAGAACATGGGCTTCTATTGGAATTCTCAAGGGCATATTATCAAGCCCATTATTGCCGCTTTAGCGGAAGTTTTTTGCCGCTAAACCGGCGATAATTTTTAACGCCGTCCGCGATAATATGCCCCTTAATCTCTCCGTACCTACCAAAAAATGAATGTGTCCTTGTGTAACGTAACTGGTGCTCAGGTAAAGTGCTCCAATACCTTCCGGTCCAGTTGCGCTATATAAATCTGCAAAAAAAACAATGCACAGTCTTACCACCATCAATTGGAGTCGGGGTCAAAAGGCAAACAACATGGAGGGGCAGAGCCACACATAATTAAACATAAACACATTTCAGATCAGAAAACAAGAGTGTGTGCATCTGTTTGACAACATTTTGAGTTTTGCCAAAGAACACTCTGGCACATGCATCAATCTAGGATTTTGCGAGTCCTTAATTGCGAATATTAAGGATTCGCAATTAAGGACTCGCAAAATCCTATGCATGTAGGAATCCCTATAATAATAGCGATTCCTACACATTCCTTATTTGCGACTCACATATTGCTAGTCGCAAATAAGGAATAGCTTCCCATTCATTCCTATGGGCCTAAAGGCCCATAGGAATGAATGGGAAATTGCAAGCGCAATTTGCGAGTACCAATAGGTACTCGCAAATTGTGCATGCAATTTCAGGGTGCAAGGGTGTCAAAAGGACACCCTGTTGCACCCCTGAAATTGACCTGTGTACATATTTTGCGCATGCACATGCCCTAACGGCATGTGTGTTCGCAACATGAAACTTTGAAAAATGCACTTTTGTGCATTTTTCAAAGGTTTTGCAAATTACCATGAGGTTCAACTTCATGGTAATTTGCGCCCCTTATTAGCGAAATCGCTAATTTTATTACTTTGATGCATTGCATTTAAGGAATCTCAATTTGCGATTCCTTAAATGCAATCGCAATTTAAATAATCGCAATTTAGAGATTACTTCCCAAATGTAAAAATACCAGTCGCAAAGGGGCAGATTCTGAGAATCTGCCCGTTTGTGACTGGTTTTTCTTTTGATGCATGTGCCTGTCTGTGCCTAATCCTCCATTCAGGTTGTGTGTCTCCTAGGAATAAACGATTTCACTTCATGGCTGTAGATCTATGAGTTACATGTCTAGCACATCCTATGAGAGAAGTGAGTGCTGAGTTAATGGTCATTAATAATCTTTGTTGAGAAGTTTAGTAAGCACCTGCCTGCTCTCCAGTGAGACGAGCAAGAAATAGATGGAAAAAAGGCTAATGCGAAGGAGTCTGGAATAGTTCTTACTCGTGTACTTTAAAGCTCCGCACACTAATGATTTAGGAAATCTAGTCTTTCACAGAAGTATTTGCATGGTTTTCTCATATTTATGGTGCTGTCCAGATTTTGTTATGTTGATTTTTATTTATAGGAAAGTAAAATATTTTTCACAAAGGAAGTAAGTTAATTGTTTATTCGATTGAAGGTCAACAAATACCACAACAGACATCAACAATAATTTAAAAAACAAGCACAATTAATACAATGGAAACATTATTTTTTTTTAAACCACCGTGGCAACCAGTAGAAGTAGGTGGACACAAAATAAAGTCCAAAGCTTCTTTTGCAGTTCTCATTTTGTTACGATTAACCATGCCCTTGCGAAAATGTATTTGTAGGTAAAGGAACATGAGACAAAGAAACATAATGTGATTCATATTTAGTGTAACACTATGACAGAGTCAAACAAATTCTCACAGTTGTTTTCCATTCCATCCATCTCTGATACATTTTAATGGCAAGTTTCCCTTCCTTAAAATGGGAAAAAATGGTCACTGTAAGTGTTCAAGTAAAAAGATAAATAACACTGGTTTCTTTTAAATCCTGCAGATTCTGCCTTTCCTGTATATCACTTAAGATGTCTGCAATGTGAGACAGAAAGCTTACCATTCCCACTGCGTTCTTAATTTCAAGCGTCATCAGCGAAACAGTATTTCAATACATCATATTAAAAAAGGAATATTTAGCATTTGCAACACAAACTTTAAAGAATACGAAGATATGAACAGGCATCCTGAGCCGGTTGAAAGGTGTGCCTGGCATAGTCTCTTAAGGAATTGGTAGCAGACCTAAGGGTACAAAAGCCCCAGTGGGTATTCGCCCTAAGAGTTTTATGGTCGCTGCTTAATGATCCAACTTGTAGGTGAAATTCTTGCACTGGTAAACTCTTCTGCTGAATCGTCAGTCGTTTTAGGACGTCTGTTTCGGTTTTATTTAGGAAAGCTAGTTGTCACACTACAAGAACTCAGCTGCATGCAGAAGAGTTGAAGGTACCATTGTCTCCAAGACGTTCTACAATTACAAAAGGTACATTTTCCCTCCATGCGATTATGCACGTGCAGTCTGCTGCTGGATTTATAGGTCTCTACTCTGTATAAGAACTATACCATGATAGGTATAATGCTGAACACTATCCGGTTTTAGTTATCAAAACTTCAGCTAAATTACTTACATTTTGATCTTTAGAAAAGACTGCCACTTTATTTATTTTAAAAAGAACCCGCTGGAGGCAAATGGGTATTAGAGCGAAAATAATAATGTCAGCTGCATGCAGTAGGGTATAGAGTGCTCTATTTTCCAGGCATTATTGAAACTTACTAGAAACACTTATGTATTCCTACCTCTGTTGATGGAATCAAGACCTTGCAGTTTGACCTCTCTGTGGTATGAGAGGTCTTGGAGGTACTGTTATTGAGGTTGTACAAAGGACCATTTTCTGACCTGTTGAACTTCTATGTGTGGTAGAGTTTGTAGTCAGTAGTACTGACCTGTGTTCAGCAGGGTTAGTCTCTTGTGTTATGTTATGTTGATTTGTATAGTGCACTAATCACCTTAGAGGGTATCCAGGTGCTTTGGCATGGTGTGTAGGTGTGTGGTCCCAAGGTGCTTATATGAAGAGCCAGGTCTCCAGCTTTTTGCAGAACTTAAGAAGTGAGGAGTCCGCTCTGATGTGTTGAAGGAGGTCGTTCCATGTCTTTGGTGTGATGTAGTAGAATGAGCGACCTCCAGTTTTGAGTTACAGATGTGGGGAGTGTGTGTGAGTGAAAGTGAAGCAGGGGATAGATGTCTGGAGGGTTGGTGAAAATATATGCAACTGTTCAGGTGTTCTGTTTCTGTGTTGTGTAGAGCTTTGTATGTGTGCATGAGAAGTTTGAATTAGTTGCACTTGTGAATGGGGAGCTACATATACATAGCTGGGGATTTACCAGCAGCTCACAAGCTACTGGTTGGAGATGCCTGGGCTAGACTCACAGCTGCTGAGCACAAGTATACCCTTATGATTGATAGTATGCTCTGAAGATCAAGTATACCCTTCGGATTGATAGTACGATCTGCAGATCTACATAACATAACATAGCATCACATCACATAACATAATACAACACAATTATAATATAACATAGGAATGTGAAATAGCCATTATTTTGTAAAATGAGTATGGTACAGAGTATTCATGATGTTTATTTTAAAATCAGTGTTTCAAAGGATGCATATGTGTACGCATACTATTCTTGCACTGCATTACATGCATTTTGTACCACTTCCTAACAACTCCCATAGTGCACTTCATGTGGTAGCATATAAGCTGATCAGGATGTGAATCTCAAAATCTAACTGTGATATATGACAGTGCACTGCCTGATCAAACAAAATACATACATGTTGGCGACACTTATAATCTTAGAAAAATTGTGTCTGGAATATGGATCCTGGTGTGGTGGTTACTGTGGACTTAAACACGTATCATTTTCACTAACTCCAGTGCCGCAGTGTAGTCTGAAAGGCCTCTTCCATCTGCATAGGTGGTGGCTGTTTGGATGGGCACCCTCCAGTATCAGCTACTTTGTGCAATTCACTAATCAATTTTTCTTTGGTCCTCAAGCCCATGTCATAGTACATTTTTCGAATGTCCCAAATGTTCCTGGTAAAGACCGCTACATTATTTATCCTTTACTGTTTCTCTTGTCACAGTCTCCGTTTTGTGGCTTCAAACACAGTCAATAACCCTTTTCCAGAAAGCTCTATTTTTACTAGCCTCACACTACTTCATAAATAGCTTCAACTTATGGTCCAAAAATGTTTTTTCCTCTTTCTTCCTCCCTGTTTTTTTCCGCCTCCTGGTATCCAATTTGTTCTTTTGCCCTACTTGTCTCGCACCCAGACCCACTGCTCAGCCCTCCTCTGACCTAGAATCTAGCAAATTGGGCTACTTCATGCTTGTGATATCATCAATTGCTGCCCGTGCAATGTTTGCAAATTGCAAAACCGATTCACAATTTGCGGTCCATGCCAAATGAATCTTTATGAATCAGTATTTGAGAACACCGGTGTTTCTTACAGAGGTAATTATGATTTATTAATTTTCGCAATTTCTGGATCACAATTCCAAGGGTCCATTGGGACCTCAGAACTCTATGTTATGGTTGTCCCTTATTTGAATTGCTCATCAGTTTGAAGAGAAGTATTATATGTGCTGATTTCATGTTTTAGTCCATTCATGTGCAGGTGGATATCAAGCTTCACATGTCTTCAAGTAACAAGACCGAGCACATGCTTAATAAATTGTGATAACAATTGAAATCACAGATTTGCAAACCACCATGTTTTAGAGTTGCCAGCTTCTTTAATATTTTGGAAAAAGAAAACATGAGTTAATTCTGTGGCCTAATAAGACTAATGCTCGGACAGACCGAAGGTATGTAAGGAAGTGTGTGAGTAAACTTTGTGGCCAAGGAAGGGACGTGCCTCAGACAGATGGGCTGGATGGACTACTTGAAACATACTTTGCCCTGAGTTGAGGGGTGGACATGTTGGGTGGATTTGAGCGAGAGACCATGTGGACAGGAATGTCAGTGCTGATGGACCGGGTCTTTAGGCAGGGAGCAGGGAGGATGGCTGCTGAGAAGCACCAGCAAGCCCATCAGTTTCCCAGAGAGGCACCTTATTTATTTATTTTATGTATAGATACATCAAAATTTTAAATACGCCTCTACAACTACCAATTTATTGACTATGCATACGTAAGTTTAAAATTTAATTAATACATTTAGCATTCCAAAGGGTAAGTCAGACAATAGTGTGGGACATGAAATGCAAATTAGGACAAAACCTAACTTGAGGTATTTGGACAAAATATTAAGTTGTAAATATTGTGAGACAGAAATAGTGAAAAGAATATACCCCAATGTAAAAATATCATGATACAGAAATATCGTTGTCAAGAATATCGTTTTTTCAGGTAAGTAATATCTTTTTTAGTTCTCACATAGGCAGCGCATGTGCTGCCTCTACGAGGCATCAAGTAAGCAGTATTACTACTGAAACTCCACCCATTGCATTTGTCTTTGTTTTGTCGCTTGCCATTGGTGGAATCTGGCATTGCTGTTCTATCTTGCTCATTGTTGGCTTGTGGTCCGATACATCACTTCCTTTTTCTTCCGCTTCTGGAGGAAGCAGCATCAACCAACTACAGTTAACTTACGCTGCTGGCTGTTATCTTTTTATTTAGGGACTACTTTTTTCTTTGCTGCTCGCATTTCCACATCTGGCAGCTTCCTGCACGTACCCGACCCTGTTTATCTATTTACCTTTAATTTATTCATAATTAAATCATGCTTAAATGATGCAGCCCACGTTCGAACCCTGTTTTCCTGCTCCAAAGTCAGCAGCGTTATTTGTTGAGCCACCTCCCCGCACCGTTTGTTGTACTTGGTTTCAGATTCTACATTTGTCCATCTCAACCATGTTTTTTTTTATTGTATCTGTCTCCCCCTCCATGTGCCATGTGTATTATTTTCTTAATTTGTCTCTCCCCACCCCCACTCCAAGATCGCTGTTTATTTTTTAATAATTACATAATGCAGCCCACACTGAGGTTCGAACCCTGTTCTCCAGCTCCACAGTCAGCAGCTTCAGCAGCGCACGCAGCCTGCCATCTGTTTTGGGTCAGGTTACAAATGCTTTCAATTTCGCGGCTTCCCTTCCACGCTTGTTTTCCCCAGCGAGCGCACACCCCTTGTTCACTTTCTTGTTTAAATAGCTTTCTTTTAAATTTCTCTAGGGCCACACGCCTAGGATAGAATAACGGTGGCCACACCTTTCATTTCGTTGTGATTGCGAAGGGCCACATGCCTTTTTTTCTCTTCATTTACTTTGCTTACAATGGTGGCACCCGTGCTTTGGCTGTAAACAAACAACTAAAGTGCGGGTGCCGCGATTGCTTCAAAAGTAAAGAAATAGACAAAATATATTTTTCCAAAACATTTTTCTATTTCTTTACTTTTGAAGCAATCGCAGCACTCGCCCTTTACAGCTAAAGATACTGTTCGCTGTTGATGAAAGGGTGCTTTTGTTTTAACTTTCGGACCATGCAACTGGAAGTGTGCCCCTTTCACTTTTTGATTTATTTTTATGGATAGCCTCTAAGGTAAGTAGAGTGCCGTGTGTGTCTGGGGGGCCCTTCATTGTGCTCTGGGTGGAAAAGGCAAAAGATTGAGGAAGACACAGTTGTAGCCCATGCAGCTGGATGCGCTTCGCCTTGGAAGGGGTAGACAGGTGATTGAGGCGCTGTAGTAGTTGTTGCATCCTTAGCAGAGGTCGCCTTAAACAAAGAGCGTTTGGAGGAAGCCGTGAGGAGGGGTTGCATTGGTGTCAAAAACAGCTAGCTTGGGCCCAATTTTCTGTGCCGGGGCAGTGACGAATGTTTAATGTCACCTTGAGCACATTTTCAATGCAATATGTCTGGGTTTGCTGATATTAGACATTACTGTTCGAATGTAATATGTCATTGATGATAGTAACTATAGTAACTGGATGAGTTTGAGTACGTTGCTTTTAAAGCGATAGTGGTATTGCTGTGTTCGTGTTTTTTTTGCACAGCAGCAATTATTGAATGTTTATAAACGTGCGCGCAAATTTTCAATAAGGATGGGGGATATCAAAATTGATATTCTTGTCAGTGTCAGACAAGGATGTAGACGTAAATGCATGGTTTACATAAGCACGCACGCATTTTATATACATTTAAATGCATGAGCGACATGTATATGATAAGTTTCTAGTTCAGCTTTGACAGAAGACACAACCATTTACATTAAAGTGATGGGGTGTTATATCACGCCCAGGGCTGTCAAGCACTGCAGACACACTGTAAACACATTTATATGGTAATTATAAAATCCATTTTATTTTTTGCCTTGTTTCCTGCACTTTGTTCTAGGGAGTGCAAGTGAAGTATATAGCACTGGGAGGTGCTAATAATGAGAGATTTATGCAGGCTATAAGGACCTCAAAAATGTGAAAACAACAATTAAATAAGTGCTTTAAATGTGAAGGTACACACGGGTATTAAACACCTGCACTTTTTGTCATTTCTGAGGTGCGATATTTTTAATGAGGAAATATCGCACTTCTCTGAAGCAAACAGGAGCTCAGGGAGATAGTACCTGCACTCTTCTATTCTAAGCAGTGGACAAAACCCAAAGGGGGCACACAAACTCTCCCCCACCTCCCTTTCTACTGGGTATGCGCAGCTAGTTCCTTAAAATAATGTTGCCTTCCCCTAATCCCACAATGAAACTATCCTCGGGCGTGCCTGGACTGAGTTAGAATGGTGAATTAATCAAACCATTCAAAAGGTGGGAAAAAAGCTTGCTTGATTTAATAAATTAAAACAGAACACAATAGTTGTAGGGAGAGATGCAGGTATGGTTGACTTGTGGGCAGTAGATGTTCTCAATGTATATTTGTGTAGTCTATTTTTAGGTCTCGCCTGACCCAGCGCATACGCTGGTCTGGCGAGACTTTTTGAGAGGGCTCCAAAAAGTGCTACCAGGCCAGCCTAGAGCTACAGTGCATGTGCGCGGGTGCGCGCGCCCACTTGATTACTTTCACTTTCGCGGCCGCTTTGATGTTTACCTCGATTACCTTTCGCAATCACTTTCGCAGCCGCACGGCCGCTTGTTTCTACTTACAACCAGTTTGAAAAAATCGTTCCATTCCTGCCTCTGTTCTTGCAACATTCTGTTGTTCAGTCAGTAATACTTATCATCTTGACTACTTTAACACTGTCTTAGCCTCAGGATTTTGCTCTCGGTCGGCTCTGCCGGCTTCAACATGCCGCTGTGTGCCTCATTTTTACCCAACCTAAAACCGCTCATATTTCTCACTGTATGTCGTCTCGTTACTGGCTGCCAATTTCATCTTGTTCAAATCCCTTTGTCTCCACCAATTTTCCTTTCATAAATCAGGACTGCTTTTTCTTCAAAACAATTTACATTCCACCTGCCATCAACAAATGTGTGTGCCATCTATCGCTCGAATCTTGAATTTGCCCAAAATCTTCCATGCTGTTCTTTCCCTCACCTTGCAGCCAAACACTAGAACTTGCTGCCGCTTTCCAATCGCATTATAGCTGGTCATTTTCTTTTAATAAAATTTCTGAAAACTTTCCTTTCTGCAGGCACTAACTCAGACGTGCTTCTTGCCATCGTATCCTCTAATATCAGGATACCCTGTTGGTTGGCAGATGAGTTTTATAAATGTCTATCATTATCTCCCTCGATAATTAGTCTCACATTTTTGCAGGAAATGTTCATAGGATTACACGTTGAAGAACTTTCCCACTTCTTGCAAGGAGAGTAATCAGCATAAAGAAGTACTCAAATTTGAGGACATCTTGTGTTACTTTGCTCAGTACAACCAAGAGATCACTGGCCTATGGGTTGAATAGCACAATGATTAGCAAGCATCAAATGTTTGGTTCGAACAACCTGAAAAGTCGGTTTGAATTATCAGTCACATTGTGCAGAAGAGTATAGGTAAAACTCTGAGATTTGGACATCTAGGTGAGCATTCATTCCCTGCTTCCATAGGCTTGACTAAAGAAGTTCTCTTTGAACTACATCGAACACTTGGGAAAATTCCAAGAAAGCAGAAAAAAGGTGGCCATTCTTCCCGATTGCATATTTTTCACCCTGGAATTCTAATGCTCTGACAGCGGTGGAAACACATCTCCTAAATCCATCATGTACCTGGGAGAACACACCCTATGCTGATCGATTCACTTGCTGTGTATTCAATTTGGGGAGTTTCCATCATTTGCACATCCTGAAATCTATATGTTGCCAGCGACTACATTGCTTCTACCAAACTCATTATAAAGGTATATACTGTTTCACAAACTACTTTACCAGGAAAATTGGCCATCCAGTGTTCTCTGTCATGTAAATTATTAGTAATCATCTCTTGACCTTACGATAGTGTTGTATGAATGGGCTAGCAATTGTCAAAACCATTCCTTGCAGTAGCCACTTTAGATCTCCCTCTGATAGCTGTTAGAGCATTACATTAGCAGGACACATGACTAGAAAAGGGCTCTTCTTTAACTAGGTATATAGGTTATGGAGAAATTTGTCATCACAATTGAATATGTGTCTACCCTACTCATCCTCGCATTGCCTCTGGCGTAACTTCCGTTTCATGCACTGTGACACATTAAACGTGTTCTGACCACACCTGTTCTAATTGCGTTTATAAATTGCATCATACCCCTGGCAAGGCATCGGCAGACTTTTAATGCTAGGCCATGCTTGGTTAGACCTGGAAGAGGGTTGAATTGTATTGCAGGTCGGCTAAGTGGGTCTTCTTTTAGTGTATCAGAATTGACCAGATTGATGCTGTCATGCAGGTTTCAGTCAAACAGCCTCAATGTGAGCTGGAGAGAAGATGAGCAGGGGATGAATACATGTACTTTACATTAATTCATAGTTGTCTGGTTGAAAGCTTGTAAGCAGGGTCTGTGTGGGAAGTGTTGTGCTGTCATGTATCTTGAGTAGTGGAATGCAGTCCATTCTTTGTAACTGTAAATGTATAGGTTTGTTAATGGGTAAAGTGGAACAGATGAGCATGAGACAGCTGCATATGTGAACTTCCCGGCGTTCTGAGAAGGGGTAACGGTATAGCTCTTATTTGCATTTGTACTATCGAGGAACAAGCCACAGGAGTGCACTTATAAGCAGCCATGCTAAATGCACTTTGGAGCCTATCAAGAAAAAAAAGGGCAACTCACAGGCATGCAGAAGATGCAAGCAGCAAGGGCAAATGATCTGAAGAGTCCACAAGGAGTAACAGAGAAGCATCCCACAATTGTGCATCGTAGTCAGGCTGCCCTGGCAGGTGATCTATATAGGCCACCCAGGGTGAGCAACAATGTTTCCAAAATCAACAGGTTGATTAGAGCATAAAGAACTACCGTTAGCTATACCATTTTTTTTTTTGCCATGATGTCGGCAATGATATGCCACTCAAACAAAGTAATGTATAGAGGTATATCAAATATATGTAGTGGTCGTTTTGAATGCATTTGCATTGAGGAGGTTATTGTACACATGGCATCTTCATTCCCTGTCCATCCATGTATTTGATAATCTTCAGATAATTCAGACCTCCGAAAACACCTGTGTTCCAATTCTGCTTGGATCATTCTCTGATGTTTGATATTGTAGACCATAACACAACAATCAACCAGCAAACCTCTGTAGGAATAGCAGGACTGATCTCTAATGGTTTCCTTCCTTTCTGGGAAATTAAAAGCAAGAATTTGTTCTTCTGTCCCTACTGCTCCAACTATTGTCCAATCACTTGTGGTGTTTGGAAGGGATCCCCCCTCTCTCCTGTCTTACTCAACATCAGCGCCTTGCACCTTTAATCATTTTGGATTCACCTTTTCCACTCAAGCTGATGACATTCAAATAATTCTGCACCCGGATTGGACTGTCTCTAACTCTGCTCACACTTTAGCGATTGTTTTGTGCCATCCTTCGCTGAAATGGAAGCAACTTGTTTACTTTAAAGAGCAATGAGATGAAGGTTTTGCTGGTGGAGTATGATGAATTAGTGAAGAACTTCGGGATTCAGCTGTGTAGATGATGACCTTAGGCAGCACCTCTGCCCACTTTCTGCACAGTTTGTCAAAAATGTGAGGAAAACTACAAATCAGCACAGATGTGGTCTTGTTTGGGATATTCTTGCCTTCCTGGCCTGCATATTCTTGTCTCAAATACGTTCACCTCTACCAGATTAATATAGGACAATGTACTAGATCTCAGCATTCGTTCACTTCTGATGTGTAAACTTCAGAGAATACAAAACCGGCCTGATAGAGACCAAGGTATGCGGGAAGCTCCACTTGTTATACATTTCTTTGCACATTTCTATTGAAGATTATTTTTTCGCTCAGTACTTTTTTAAAATCTCTGTTTTGGCAGCACGTATGTCAATCAGACCTTTGGTTCACAATATACATAGCGTGAGTTTTCGGGCAGTTTCTTTCAGCCATTGACATGAGACGACAAGTCACATGTTTCTGCTGGCTAATGCCGCCCAGACAGCAAGATGATGCTGAAGACAGTGCCTTAAATTAAACAAGCATTTGCAATGCAATAGGTCTCGTATTTACGTGAGTTTGAGCCATTGACATTGCAAATAACAATGCCTTTTATTTTTGTTTTCGTTTTAAAAACATAAATAAAAGGCATTGCCATTTACAATGCCAATAGCTTAAATTTGTGTAACTGCGAGACCTATTGCATTGCAAATGCTTGTTTCACTTGGGATGCAACACCGAGGCCTCGGAGCATGCAGTGTATGGGGGTCTTTTTTCTGAGAGTCTTGGGCAAGTGGGTGCGGGCATGGTTTCGCAGTGCATGAAAAATATATGGGTGGAGCTCTTCTTGTGGTGTGGGCACAACCAATGGTTTGGACACTCCGCTCCGATAAGCAGATTTCTCTACTTTCCTCTGCTGTGAAGCCACCCTTGGATGCCTTATATGAGGGTTCGTTTGGCAGGAAGAGTAACATTACAATACACCTTCTGCGGCAGTCTCTGAGGAAGTAAATTTTCCTTGATTTTTAATAGAAAAACAATTCTGTGTTGTCAAAAGTGATGGGCGCGTGTGTACGGACCACGACATAGGCAGGGAATGCAGCTATGCAAGGAGTGAGATATGCATGTCTGTGATGGAGGGGGTGCAAGCTACAGAGGTATATATGTAGGGAGAGAAGAACTGGAGAGAGGAAATACTGTATCTGTTAATGTTCTTTACGTAGCGCTTTTGCTAATTTTGTGGATTTGTGGCACTTTGAACAACAGACATTCTTTACCTGCCGTCATCAACAGTTCTTCCTGTGACCTTTGAAAATTGAAGGGCAAGTTAACAGGGCTGTGGTCTGATCCGACATTGCAGGCTGCAATTAGTGCCTGAACCCACTGAGCTATTGAGGGCACAGGGTTTCGACTGAAGGCGACAGTGAAGGAGAGACCGGAAAGAGCAATCAGCAGAGTAACTGGAACATACTGCGGCTCCTGCAATCGATATCTAGTATCAGAGAGAGGACTTCTTGTCAGGCACTCTGACTCCACTTCCACTCATTCCCTCTGCCCACACCCCACTTGTGTAATTCCTTATTCTAAGTCCTCTAGGCAGTGCTGAAGCTGTTTCTCTGGTCCCAGTGGTAATACCTCATTCTTAGACCTCTAGACAGTGTTGCAGCTGCTTCTCTTGTCCCATCGGTGTGCCCTCATTCAAATCAAATCAAATTTCAAATCAAATCATGCCCTCATTCATATTCCTGTAGACAGTGCTGGTAGATGTGTCTCTGGTCCAGTTGGTAATTAATCATTCTAAGTCCTCTCTCTACACAGTGCTGATACCTGCTTCTCTGGTCTCAGTGGTAAATCCTCATTCTTAGCCCTTAGGGCAGTGCTACAGCTGTGTGTCTGTTCCCAGGGGTAATTTCTCATTCGAAGTCCTCCAGACAGAATTGCTTGCTGCGTCTCTGGTCTCATCGGTAATTCCCCCATTCTATGTCTTCCAGACAGTGCTGTTAGCTGCTTCTCTGATCCCATCAGCAACTCTTTCATTCTGAGTCCTCTTGGCAGTGCTGCAGCTGTGTCTCTACTCCCAATGGTAATTCCCCATTCTTAGTCCTCTAGACAGCGCTGCAGCTGCTTTTCTGGTCCCATTGGTAATTTATCATTCTAAGTCCTTTAGGCAGTGCTGCAGCTGTGCATCTGTTCATACATCCACTACAATCCAAACCAAAACACATAGATTAAAGACATTACCATTTACAACGCCAATAGCTCTAACTCTGTGAGAAATGCGAGACCTATTGCACTGCAAATGCTTGTTAAGAATATTCTATTATAGTTGTTTAGACATATGCTAGAGGTACCAGTATGTGAGCTACAACATCTTTTCAATACCCAGAAAGTTAGGATCACTGAAATAGTATTGGAATCAACAATATTCTGTAACAGAAATCTTGTGTGAAAATTTACCTTTCTGAAAATATCGATTTCCTATTCTTATAATGGTAAGTACACATTTTTTTAAAAAATTTGTTTCACACTAATATTGTTAAAAAAACATACAAAAATATTGTGTCATCATATATATTATAATATATATATATATATATATATATATATTCACTGAAAAAACCATAGGTTTCACACATGTTATAGTTAGCGGAAATGTTACTGATAAAAAACCAATGAAATTCCCCCGTTATAGTTAGTGCAGGCAACTATAACTCACGCGACCGCAATCCTCTGCTGATGCTAATACTGTATTTAGACACTTATTTGCCCATGTCTTCTTCCATACATTTTTAGCTATACATATATTACAAATAATTTTTTTTCATAAAGACACATATGTCATCAGCAGAAGATTGCGGTCGCGTGAGTTATAGTTGCCTGCACTAACTATAACGGGGGAATTTCATTGGTTTTTTATCAGTAAAATTTCCGCTAACTATAACATGTGTGAAACCTATGTTTTTTTCAGTGAATTTGCAAGGTTTTTTAAATGCTAATTCCTAACTATAACGTGTGTGAAACCTATGGTTTTTTCAGTGAATTTGTACGGTTTTTTAAATGCTAAGTTACTTTACGCCATTCGTGGCGTGCGCGCCCACTTAACGCAGTTCGTTCCGTGAGCGCACCGTGCGCGCACAGTGAGCACGCGGTGCGCTTCGCGCACCGCGCGCCCACTTTACGCAGTTAGTGCCGTGCACACACGGTGGGCACGCGGTGCGCTATGCGCACCGCGTGCCCACGTTACGCTAGATGGGCCATGTACGCACGATGCGCATCGCGCACCGTGCGCACATGGAGGACATATGATGCACTTCGTTTTGAAAGGTAATATTTTAATTTTTCGTATATGTTATAAGCCATGCACAAATGGTGCCCTTCGGGCACCATTTGCACACGGGGTGGAGAGAGTGTGGATAATTTTTTTTTTTATTATGTTTTTTTTAAAATATTTTAGTTTAACTCAACTTTAGTAAGCCATTCACAATTGGTGCCCTTCGGGCACCAATTGCACACGGGGTGGGGAGAGTGTGGATAATTTTTTTTTTTTAATAATTTTTTACCGTACGCGTACGGTAAGCGTAATCGGCGAAATTAGCGAAAAAATAAAAATTCCGTTTTTGGCCTTGGGGGATCTTTGGGGACTCCATCAACATTGCTATGTGTGTGGGAGTTGTCTAAACAGCCCCTTTACATGTTTTTGTGCTTTATATTTTAAACATCACTCTCAGTGCGAGAGAGAAAATGGCGGCCGCCGCTTCCTGGTTTCGGCCGATTCGAATGTTTACTAAGATCTAAGAGCCAATCAGAATTGCGCTCGCGCACGCCACCGTACGCGTACGGTAAGCGTACCGTAAACGCACCGTAAGCTGGCTCAGATATATATATTGATTTAAAGGCTATTTTCTCAGAATCTACTGAACAGATTTACACCAAACCTACAAAAGGCACTTCCTTGACCTGAGGACTACCTCTCTGCCAAATTTCTAGT
Source organism: Triturus cristatus (assembly GCF_964204655.1). Taxonomy (NCBI): domain Eukaryota; kingdom Metazoa; phylum Chordata; class Amphibia; order Caudata; family Salamandridae; genus Triturus; species Triturus cristatus. The sequence continues at coordinate 253,211,832 of NC_140593.1, read as the reverse complement.
AATTCTGTTTAGCCGTTCGGGCTGTAGCCCTGTCTAAAGGTCCTATGGAAAAATGCATGGGAAAAACGCGTTTTGGGACCCCCCTTTTATCTCAGCCCCCGCTTGACGAATCCCCCCGAGACTTTCAGGGTAGGAGCGGAGCGTACCGCCCCACCTATTTTGAAAAATCTGCGAGGATTCGTCGACCGGCGCCAAAGTTATTCAAAATAGAATGTTGCGGATTTCCTATGGAAACGTGGTCCTAACTATAACTACCTACTGGCGACCGCCAGTAGGTAATATATATATATATATATATATATACATATGAGTCACCAAATGCCACGAAAGCTTTAGGAGGGCACTCAGTAACCAGCCGACCATCTGGTCTTCTCTCCGTGACTCTCCTCGTAGTCCCGAGTAAATTATACTGCCTGACGCGTTTCGATGTCACAGAACATCTTATTCATAGGCTTGCTAAAGGTAGGTGCCAGAGACGCTCCTCTTTTATAACCGCCTTTATTTAATTGATTAATTACCATCAGTTGGTTTCTGCTTAGTGCAATTTGTATTTTCAGTGGCATCATGGGACTGGTAGTCCGTATTTGCATGGGACTGGTAGTCCGAATTACGAGCAGTCTTTATCCCTAAGTGGGTTTCTGTACACTTTCCATTGTAAAAACATATTTTTTCCTTGGTAGGAGTTCAGGATTTTCCATGAATAAGATGTTCTGTTACATCGAAATGCGTCAGGCAGTATAATTTACTCGGGACTACGAGGAGAGTCACGGAGAGAAGACCGGATGGTTGGCTGGTTACTGAGTGCCCTCCTAAAGCTTTCGTGGCATTTGGTGACTCATTGTTGACGCAACAGCCCGCGCCATGAGGAGGCAGCACGATCTCGATTGGAATGCAGCAGAGAGGCCGTGGTTGCAAACTTTTCCAACCATATAGAGTTATCAGCCTTATGGATAATAAAAGACTCTCCTGGAAAATCCTTTCCTCCGCTCCTCAGGCATTGCTGCCTTGAAACGCGTCGGGCATGGTATAATGAGGAGCTGAGGAAAGGCGGGCTGCTAAAGGCAAATATATCAGAGCATCGTCAAGTGCCATCTCAAGCGCAGTGGTGTTTGTTTGGGAATGTTTTTGCACGGCGGCCATAGCCGTGGGAGATGAGCACCATTCTTATACCTGGTGAGAAGGCTGTGGAGAAGGACAACCGCTCTCCGGACGGCACGATGTTCTCAGCTAATCAAAGCCTGCTCTCTGAAACTCCGTCCTACTAAAGGATTCACAATAAGCGAAACTGACATGGAAGCATGGAGCCTTCTAAAGGGAGTGAAACTTACCTGAATGGACTGCATTTCCCAAAATGCAATTGACACTATCATAAGCCACGCCCACTGAGGGCGGTCTCACTAAATCAAATAAAAAGAGTGATGATCAGGTGAGCGTTTCTGTGCCTCTGTGAAAGCCCATGATTAAGAGGCGTTGCTGCCTTGAAACGCGTCGGGCATGGTATAATGAGGAGCTAAGGAAAGGCAGGCTGCTAAAGGCAAATATATCAGAGCATCGTCGAGTGCCATCTCAAGCGCAGTGGTGTTTGTTTGGGAATGTTTTTGCACGGCGGCCATAGCCGTGGGAGATGAGCACCATTCTCATACCTGGTGAGAAGGCTGTGGAGAAGGACAACCGCTCTCCGGACGGCACGATGTTCTCAGCTAATCAAAGCCTGCTCTCTGAAACTCCGTCCTACTAAAGGATTCACAATAAGCGAAACTGACATGGAAGCATGGAGCCTACTAAAGGGAGTGAAACTTACCTGAATGGACTGCATTTCCCAAAATGCAATTGACACTATCATAAGTCACGCCCACTGAGGGCGGTCTCACTAAATCAAATAAAAAGAGTGATGATCAGGTGAGCGTTTCTGTGCCTCTGTGAAAGCCCATGATTAAGAGGCGTTGCTGCCTTGAAACGCGTCGGGCATGGTATAATGAGGAGCTGAGGAAAGGCGGGCTGCTAAAGGCAAATATATCAGAGCATCGTCGAGTGCCATCTCAAGCGCAGTGGTGTTTGTTTGGGAATGTTTTTGCACGGCGGCCATAGCCGTGGGAGATGAGCACCATTCTCATACCTAGTGAGAAGGCTGTGGAGAAGGACAACCGCTCTCCGGACGGCACGATGTTCTCAGCTAATCAAAGCCTGCTCTCTGAAACTCTGTCCTACTAAAGGATTCACAATAAGCGAAACTGACATGGAAGCATGGAGCCTACTAAAGGGAGTGAAACTTACCTGAATGGACTGCATTTCCCAAAATGCAATTGACACTATCATAAGCCACGCCCACTGAGGGCGGTCTCACTAAATCAAATAAAAAGAGTGATGATCAGGTGAGCGTTTCTGTGCCTCTGTGAAAGCCCATGATTAAGAGGCGTTGCTGCCTTGAAACGCGTCGGGCATGGTATAATGGGGAGCTGAGGAAAGGCGGGCTGCTAAAGGCAAATATATCAGAGCATCGTCAAGTGCCATCTCAAGCGCAGTGGTGTTTGTTTGGGAATGTTTTTGCACGGCGGCCATAGCCGTGGGAGATGAGCACCATTCTCATACCTGGTGAGAAGGCTGTGGAGAAGGACAACCGCTCTCCGGACGGCACGATGTTCTCAGCTAATCAAAGCCTGCTCTCTGAAACTCCGTCCTACTAAAGGATTCACAATAAGCGAAACTGACATGGAAGCATGGAGCCTACTAAAGGGAGTGAAACTTACCTGAATGGACTGCATTTCCCAAAATGCAATTGACACTATCATAAGCCACGCCCACTGAGGGCGGTCTCACTAAATCAAATAAAAAGAGTGATGATCAGGTGAGCGTTTCTGTGCCTCTGTGAAAGCCCATGATTAAGAGGCGTTGCTGCCTTGAAACGCGTCGGGCATGGTATAATGAGGAGCTGAGGAAAGGCGGGCTGCTAAAGGCAAATATATCAGAGCATCATCGAGTGCCATCTCAAGCGCAGTGGTGTTTGTTTGGGAATGTTTTTGCACGGCGGCCATAGCCGTGGGAGATGAGCACCATTCTCATACCTGGTGAGAAGGCTGTGGAGAAGGACAACCGCTCTCCGGACGGCACGATGTTCTCAGCTAATCAAAGCCTGCTCTCTGAAACTCCGTCCTACTAAAGGATTCACAATAAGCGAAACTGACATGGAAGCATGGAGCCTACTAAAGGGAGTGAAACTTACCTGCATGGACTGCATTTCCCAAAATGCAATTGACACTATCATAAGCCACGCCCACTGAGGGCGGTCTCACTAAATCAAATAAAAAGAGTGATGATCAGATGAGCGTTTCTGTGCCTCTGTGAAAGCCCATGATTAAGAGGCGTTGCTGCCTTGAAACGCGTTGGGCATGGTATAATGAGGAGCTGAGGAAAGGCGGGCTGCTAAAGGCAAATATATCAGAGCATCGTCGAGTGCCATCTCAAGCGCAGTGGTGTTTGTTTGGGAATGTTTTTGCACGGCGGCCATAGCCGTGGGAGATGAGCACCATTCTCATACCAGGTGAGAAGGCTGTGGAGAAGGACAACCGCTCTCCGGACGGCACGATGTTCTCAGCTAATCAAAGCCTGCTCTCTGAAACTCCGTCCTACTAAAGGATTCACAATAAGCGAAACTGACATGGAAGCATGGAGCCTACTAAAGGGAGTGAAACTTACCTGAATGGACTGCATTTCCCAAAATGCAATTGACACTATCATAAGCCACGCCCACTGAGGGCGGTCTCACTAAATCAAATAAAAAGAGTGATGATCAGGTGAGCGTTTCTGTGCCTCTGTGAAAGCCCATGATTAAGAGGCGTTGCTGCCTTGAAATGAGTTGGGCATGGTATAATGAGGAGCTGAGGAAAGGCGGGCTGCTAAAGGCAAATATATCAGAGCATCGTCGAGTGCCATCTCAAGCGCAGTGGTGTTTGTTTGGGAATGTTTTTGCACGGCGGCCATAGCCGTGGGAGATGAGCACCACTCTCATACCTGGTGAGAAGGCTGTGGAGAAGGACAACCGCTCTCCGGATGGCACGATGTTCTCAGCTAATCAAAGCCTGCTCTCTGAAACTCCGTCCTACTAAAGGATTCACAATAAGCGAAACTGACATGGAAGCATGGAGCCTACTAAAGGGAGTGAAACTTACCTGAATGGACTGCATTTCCCAAAATGCAATTGACACTATCATAAGCCACGCCCACTGAGGGCGGGCTCACTAAATCAAATAAAAAGAGTGATGATCAGGTGAGCGTTTCTGTGCCTCTGTGAAAGCCCATGATTAAAAGGCGTTGCTGCCTTGAAACGCGGCGGGCATGGTATAATGAGGAGCTGAGGAAAGGCGGGCTGCTAAAGGCAAATATATCAGAGCATCGTCGAGTGCCATCTCAAGCGCAGTGGTGTTTGTTTGGGAATGTTTTTGCACGGCGGCGATAGCCGTGGGAGATGAGCACCATTCTCATACCTGGTGAGAAGGCTGTGGAGAAGGACAACCGCTCTCCGGACGGCACGATGTTCTCAGCTAATCAAAGCCTGCTCTCTGAAACTCCGTCCTACTAAAGGATTCACAATAAGCGAAACTGGCATGGAAGCATGGAGCCTACTAAAGGGAGTGAAACTTACCTGAATGGACTGCATTTCCCAAAATGCAATTGACACTATCATAAGCCACGCCCACTGAGGGCGGTCTCACTAAATCAAATAAAAAGAGTGATGATCAGGTGAGCGTTTCTGTGCCTCTGTGAAAGCCCATGATTAAGAGGCGTTGCTGCCTTGAAACGCGTCGGGCATGGTATAATGAGGAGCTGAGGAAAGGCGGGCTGCTAAAGGCAAATATATCAGAGCATCGTCGAGTGCCATCTCAAGCGCAGTGGTGTTTGTTTGGGAATGTTTTTGCACGGCGGCCATAGCCGTGGGAGATGAGCACCATTCTCATACCTGGTGAGAAGGCTGTGGAGAAGGACAACCGCTCTCCGGACGGCACGATGTTCTCAGCTAATCAAAGCCTGCTCTCTGAAACTCCGTCCTACTAAAGGATTCACAATAAGCGAAACTGACATGGAAGCATGGAGCCTACTAAAGGGAGTGAAACTTACCTGAATGGACTGCATTTCCCAAAATGCAATTGACACTATCATAAGCCACGCCCACTGAGGGCGGTCTCACTAAATCAAATAAAAAGAGTGATGATCAGGTGAGCGTTTCTGTGCCTCTGTGAAAGCCCATGATTAAGAGGCGTTGGTGCCTTGAAACGCGTCGGGCACGGTATAATGAGGAGCTGAGGAAAGGCGGGCTGCTAAAGGCAAATATATCAGAGCATCGTCGAGTGCCATCTCAAGCGCAGTGGTGTTTGTTTGGGAATGTTTTTGCACGGCGGCCATAGCCGTGGGAGATGAGCACCATTCTCATACCTGGTGAGAAGGCTGTGGAGAAGGACAACCGCTCTCCGGACGGCACAATGTTCTCAGCTAATCAAAGCCTGCTCTCTGAAACTCCGTCCTACTAAAGGATTCACAATAAGCGAAACTGACATAGAAGCATGGAGCCTACTAAAGGGAGTGAAACTTACCTGAATGGACTGTATTTCCCAAAATGCAATTGACACTATCATAAGCCACGCCCACTGAGGGTGGTCTCACTAAATCAAATAAAAAGAGTGATGATCAGGTGAGCGTTTCTGTGCCTCTGTGAAAGCCCATGATTAAGAGGCGTTGCTGCCTTGAAACGCGTCGGGCATGGTATAATGAGGAGCTGAGGAAAGGCGGGCTGCTAAAGGCAAATATATCAGAGCATCGTCGAGTGCCATCTCAAGCGCAGTGGTGTTTGTTTGGAAATATATATATATATATATAAATATATATATATATATATATGAAAGGCTCAGGTGTAGAAACACAATGCACTCACGGGAAGTTCAATCCTTTATTTTCAAAGCACACATCGCGAGGACGCGTTTCGGCGTTTTTGCCTTCTTCCAGCTCGCATGTGCTAAACATTACGTGGATGTGTCCGTTCTTTAAATTGAGAGAGCAGGATGCTCATTGGATGCGGTAGTTGGTTGGGAGGGAGGGATAGGTCGATCAATATCCTGTGTTGTATACCCCTTCAGTTTGTACATCTCCCATTACCGCTAACTCTGGCACCTCTCCACGTTGTATGAACATCCAAGGAAATCCCTCGTCTGCCACCAGGTTTCAGGATACATAGCGCTGGGGTCGGCATATTTCCAATATCCCTCCAGTCTGTATGGCTGGCGCTTCTGCGACGCTGATGCTTCTGCGCCCAGTGGCGGTGCAGGACGTAATTTACCACGCTCCAAAGTCCACCTTGGCGTACTGCACTCTTGAGACGGGTGCAAGATAAGTGGAGGTGGGTCCACTTAAATATGAAAGGCTCAGGTGTAGAAACACAATGCACTCACGGGAAGTTCAATCCTTTATTTTCAAAGCACACATCGCAAGGACGCGTTTCGGCGTTCTTGCCTTCTTCCAGCTCGCATGTGCTAAACATTACATGGATGTGTCCGTTCTTTAAATTGAGAGAGCAGGATGCTCATTGGATGCGGTAGTTGGTAGGAAGGGAGGGATAGGTCGATCAATATCCTGTGTTGTATACCCCTTCAGTTTGTACATCTCCCATTACCGCTAACTCTGGCACCTCTCCACGTTGTATGAACATCCAAGGAAATCCCTCGTCTGCCACCAGGTTTCAGGATACATAGCGCTGGGGTCGGCATATTTCCGATATCCCTCCAGTCTGTATGGCTGGCGCTTCTGCGACGCTGATGCTTCTGCGCCCAGTGGCGGTGCAGGACATAATTTACCACGCTCCAAAGTCCACCTTGGCGTACTGCACTCTTGAGACGGGTGCAAGATAAGTGGAGGTGGGTCCACTTAAATATGAAAGGCTCAGGTGTAGAAACACAATGCACTCACGGGAAGTTCAATCCTTTATTTTCAAAGCACACATCGCAAGGACGCGTTTCGGCGTTCTTGCCTTCTTCCAGCTCGCATGTGCTAAACATTACGTGGATGTGTCCGTTCTTTAAATTGAGAGAGCAGGATGCTCATTGGATGCGGTAGTTGGTTGGGAGGGAGGGATAGGTCGATCAATATCCTGTGTTGTATACCCCTTCAGTTTGTACATCTCCCATTACCGCTAACTCTGGCACCTCTCCACGTTGTATGAACATCCAAGGAAATCCCTCGTCTGCCACTAGGTTTCAGGATACATAGCGCTGGGGTCGGCATATTTCCGATATCCCTCCAGTCTGTATGGCTGGCGCTTCTGCGACGCTGATGCTTCTGCGCCCAGTGGCGGTGCAGGACGTAATTTACCACGCTCCAAAGTCCACCTTGGCGTACTGCACTCTTGAGACGGGTGCAAGATAAGTGGAGGTGGGTCCACTTAAATATGAAAGGCTCAGGTGTAGAAACACAATGCACTCACGGGAAGTTCAATCCTTTATTTTCAAAGCACACATCGCGAGGACGCGTTTCGGCGTTCTTGCCTTCTTCCAGCTCGCATGTGCTAAACATTACGTGGATGTGTCCGTTCTTTAAATTGAGAGAGCAGGATGCTCATTGGATGCGGTAGTTGGTAGGGAGGGAGGGATAGGTCGATCAATATCCTGTGTTGTATACCCTTTCAGTTTGTACATCTCCCATTACCGCTAACTCTGGCACCTCTCCACGTTGTATGAACATCCAAGGAAATCCCTCGTCTGCCACCAGGTTTCAGGATACATAGCGCTGGGGTCGGCATATTTCCGATATCCCTCCAGTCTGTATGGCTGGCGCTTCTGCGACGCTGATGCTTCTGCGCCCAGTGGCGGTGCAGGACGTAATTTACCACGCTCCAAAGTCCACCTTGGCGTACTGCACTCTTGAGACGGGTGCAAGATAAGTGGAGGTGGGTCCACTTAAATATGAAAGGCTCAGGTGTAGAAACACAATGCACTCACAGGAAGTTCCATCCTTTATTTTCAAAGCACACATCGCGAGGACGCGTTTCGGCGTTCTTGCCTTCTTCCAGCTCGCATGTGCTAAACATTACGTGGATGTGTCCGTTCTTTAAATTGAGAGAGCAGGATGCTCATTGGATGCGGTAGTTGGTAGGGAGGGAGGGATAGGTCGATCAATATCCTGTGTTGTATACCCCTTCAGTTTGTACATCTCCCATTACCGCTAACTCTGGCACCTCTCCACGTTGTATGAACATCCAAGGAAATCCATCGTCTGCCACCGTGAGTGCATTGTGTTTCTACACCTGAGCCTTTCATATTTAAGTGGACCCACCTCCACTTATCTTGCAACCGTCTCAAGAGTGCAGTATGCCAAGTTGGACTTTGGAGCGTGATATATATATATATATATATATATATATATATATATATATATATATATATATATATATATATATATTGCTTCATTTCCAATCCAGTGAAAGTGGCCCACCGAACAAAACAGGACACGGACCACAAGTAAGTGCAAGAGATGTAAAGTTTACTCCTTCTCTGCCATGACGCGTTTCAGCTCGTCAAAAAGCCTTGTTCACATGACATGTCGGGGCGAGTCCGAGATTACTTAAAGTGAAAGTGCATACACGTGGCCACCTCACATGATCCAAAAGTCATAGACATAGAAATGATAATGTAGTAAACATTTAGACGATTTTTTTACAATCTTAAAACCTTAGAACCTTAAATAAGCTTGCGGTTAGAGTGTAAATAATACATTGGTTTGTTTTTACACCTTCCGAAATGTATTAATAACTGTGAAATACATAAACACTGATCAGAGATAACCGAATTGTTAAAAGAAGCTTATAGTTGACCACCCACTATATGAGTCATGCCTGATGTAAATAACATGAAAATGTAAATTCATAGCAAAGCTAAACATCAACAATGATATAAAAGGCAAAAACGAGGGTACAACATAAAGGTTACTGGACTACATTGATGGACTGAAGGATAAGTGGGCTCACGTGTCATAGAAAATGTTCTGCCAACACAGTGAATGAGGACAACCAACAAAATTAATAATAAGAAAAAAGTATAAAATAAAATACCCATAGTGTAAAAAGAGATACAAATCTAATTGGACAGATAATATAATATTGGTAATTACATAAATTGCATCACCAAATATATCCAAAATGGCATGTGTGTGTCAAAAATTAACCAAATTAAGGTTGCGTGTAAATACATGACCATAGACTCAAAGGGAAATCCCTGAGTTAAGCCCTCAAATGGAGGGCAGAATGGACAAAAATGCAAAGTGCTGGATGCAGGAAGGGAGGGGAGAGTGCAAGGACTGTCCTGAGGGACTAGAGATATAGTCTATGCGTATTCAATAAAGATTCAAATAGGTAGAATGTGCCGAAAATGAGAAGAAACAATCTCCTGTCCTATAAGGTACAGTCGGACAAGATTGCTGTCGTAGCATACGGCCATGGATAGGAATGCATCCAAATTAGGATAAGACCTGACAACTTGTCATCTCCAAAAAGTATATATATGGGATATCCGATGTTGATGACTAAGACTATGTCTTATGAAGAAACTGTGCATAGGAAAGAATGTATATAATATATATATATATATTATCTACTGGCAGTCGCCAGTAGATATTTATAGTTAGGACCGTGTTTCCATAGGAAATCTCAAAATTCTATTTTGAATAACTTTGACGACGGTTGACGAATCTTCGCGAATTTTTCAAAACTAATGGGGTGCTTCGCTCAGCTCCTACCCTGAAAGTCTCGGGGTGATTCGTCAAGCGGGGGCCTAGAAAAAAGGGGGGTCCCAAAACGCTTTTTCCCCATGCATTTTTCCATAGGACCTTTAGTCGAAGGTACAGCCCGAACGGCTGAACAGAATTACTTGAAATTTGGCAGAGAGGTAGTCCTCAGGTCAGGGAAGTGCCTTTTGCAGGTCTGGTGTCAATCTGTTCAGTATTTCCTGAGCAAATAGCATTTAAAAGCATATAAATATCTATACGCGCGCACGGTGCACGCACGTGCGCGCACGGTGCCGTGCGCGAGCGAAATTCTGATTCGTTGTTAGATGTCAGTCAACATTCGAATCGGTCGAAATCAGGAAGTGTCGGCCGCCATTTTGTCTCTCGCACTGAAAAGGAAAGGGGGAAAAAGGTGGAAAATGTGAAAAGGGGGCAGGGAAGAGAGTTCCTGACCCCCTAGCCTTTGTCAGGGGGTCACAGAAGGACCCCCATGGGTGAAATAAACATTTTATGTTTTTTTATGAAAATCGCACGGTGCGCGCACGGTGAAAAACCTTTAAAAAAAAATAGATATTAATAAATACATAACTTAGCATTTAAAAAACCGTACAAATTCACTTCAAAAACCATAGGTTTCACACAGGTCATAGTTAGGTGGACATTTCACTCGTAAAAAACCAATGAAATTCCCCCGTTATAGTTAGTTCAGATAACTATAACTCGCGCGACCGCCACTCTATCACAAGGATGATGTCATCAGTGATGTCATGAGTGATGCCACTGACCATGTCATGAGTGATGTAATATGTGACGTCATGAGCAGTGGATTGCGGGCGCGCGAGTTATAGTTATCTGAACTAACTATAACGGGGGAATTGGGGAATTTCATTGGTTTTTTACGAGTGAAATGTCCACCTAACTATAACCTGTGTGAAACCTATGGTTTTTTAAGTGAATATATATATATATATATATATATATATATATATATATATATTACCTACTGGCGGTCGCCAGTAGGTAGTTATAGTTAGGACCACGTTTCCATAGGAAATCCGCAACATTCTATTTGGAATAACTTTTGCGCCGGCTGACGAATCCTCGCGAATTTTTCAAAATAGGTGGGGCGCTACGCTCCGCTCCTACCCTGAAAGTCTCGGGGGGTTTCTTCAAGCAGGGGCTGAGATAAAAGGGGGGTCCCAAAACGCGTTTTTCCCATGCATTTTTCCATAGGACCTTTAGACACAGCTACAGCCCGAACGGCTGAACAGAATTACTTGAAATTTGGCAGAGAGGTAGTCCTCAGGTCAAGGAAGTGCCTTTTGTAGGTTTGGTGTAAATCTGTTCAGTAGATTCTGAGAAAATAGCCTTTAAATCAATATATATATCTGAGCCAGCTTACGGTGCGCTTACGGTGCGCTTACCGTACGCGTACGGTGACGTGCGCGAGCGCGATTCTGATTGGCTCTTAGATCTTAGTAAACATTCGAATCGGCCGAAACCAGGAAGCGGCGGCCGCCATTTTCTCTCTCGCACTCTGAGTAGGGCAGCATAAAAGAAGCCCAAAAATGGGTAAAGGGGCAGTATATTGAAATAATAATCACCCAGCAATGATATACGGGCCCTCAAACAACCCACAAGGCCAAAAAAAATTTTTTTTTTCCGAAAAATCGGCGATTACGCTTACCGTACGCGTACGGTAAAAATTTTTTTTTTTTTAAAAAAGTATCCACACTCTCCCCACCCCATGTGCAAATGATGCCCGAAGGGCACCATTTGTGCATGACTTATGAATTATTTGAAATTAATAAACAAAACATTTCACAACGATGCGCATAATATGTCCCCCATGTGTGCACGGTGCGCGAAGCGCACCGTGTGCGCACGGAACGAACTGCGCCCACGGAACGAACTGCGCCCACTTAACGAACTGCGTTAAGTGGGCGCGCACGCATGGCGCAAAGTAAGTTAGCATTTAAAAAACCGTACAAATTCACTGAAAAAACCATAGGTTTCACACACGTTATAGTTAGGAATTAGCATTTAAAAAACCTTGCAAATTCACTGAAAAAACCATAGGTTTCACACATGTTACTGATAAAAACCCAATGAAATTCACCCGTTATAGTTACTGTAGGCAACTATAACTCACGCGACCGTAATCCTCTGCTGATGACATATGTGTCTTTATGAAAAAAAAATATTTGTAATATATGTATAGCTAAAATTTAATGGAAGAAGACATGGGCAAATAAGTGTCTAAATACAGTATTAGCATCAGCAGAGGATTGCGGTCGCGTGAGTTATAGTTGCCTACAGTAACTATAACGGGGGAATTTCATTGGTTTTTTATCAGTAAAATGTACAGCTAACTATAACATGTGTGAAACCTATGGTTTTTTCAGTGAATATATATATATATATATACATAGATATATATAACTGGAACTCCACAATCGTCTTTCGTCTTTAAAACAAATGGAGCGCGGACCACTGTATCAGCGATTTGAATTTTTTATTTTTCCTAACAAAAATGTACGGCAGCCATTACGCGTTTCATCCCCGGAGGGCATTGATCACAAATACAAAAGATCTAGATAGATAATCTATCCAGTTGCTCTGACCATCAATTATCTAATTGCGTTCTTTTTGCAATACGTTAACATTTTGAATTTTTGTAAATGACCAGTTTTGTGCAAAATAGCAATGAACAGTGCAAATTTAACTTATCGGTATAAATACCTTTAGGTTGTACTGTGCAAAATTGGCAAATATATCTACTTAATGTTGTTTATCCTGGCTTAAATGCCTATAAAAACCTGATTCTAAAAATATCATAAAATCGGTTTAGATTAAAAGATTGCCAAAGCTAAACATACTCATTATGCAGAATTTTCTATAAGACAACATTTGATTATCAAACGTGCAAATTGAGCAATATGCTGCTGGTTTAAAGTGTGTGGTGTTGATATTATCAAGACCATATAGATTTTGTGTTATCAAAGCAATTGTAATATGCAAGTGCCAAATTATCCCTATCGTGTGTTTAGAAGTGTTAAAAAAAGATTACAAATGTGGTCAATGTAAATAACAACCCTAATGGTTTTTATTTTGGTGATCTTGAGGCAAGCTGCTTGTATGTTCGGTAATGTGACAGTTGTTTAGATGTCATTGATGGTAAAATACCCTATGATGCCTGATTCATTTTTATTATTGTTTCCTATATGTTAGAGGCATGTATGGAGATCTTCAGTCATATTAAGCCCACCAGGATGCTTGGAGTCTAACTCCAAGGTATATTTAGTTTCCAGCCTACATAAAGCCTTTTCCCTGTCGCCACCTCTTTTAGTGTTGAGTATTGCATCAATCAGATAAAATATTAGATGTTTAGGATCAGATTGTTTTTATCCCTGAAATGGCGGGCCACTGATTATGTTTGATCCGCATTTTTTATGGCCCGGATATGTTGAAATATTCTCTTGTGCCCCTGCAGTTTGGTACTTCCCACGTATCTCAAACCACAGGGGCACTCGAGAACATATACAACATGGTCCGTCTTGCAGGTTAAGGCTTTATCAATGCTTATTTCTTCTGTGCTGAAGGGAGTGGTGTATGAATTTTTGCTGATACCGTCTTGGCATGCCTTACATGTTTTATATTTCGTAAAGCCCTTTCTGCTTGAGAGCCAATTATCCTGTGGTTTATCAATTGGATTGTTCTGCACGAGTTCATCCTTCATTGAAGTTAATGTTGGTTTTCTGGGCAACAGATGGCCTATCACAGGATCATTAATAAGGATAGGCCAGTTTCTTTTAATGATTTGATATATCTCTTTTTCCTGTTTGCTGTATCCCAGAATTATCCTGAAAGTGTCTGTTTGTTTGTTGATGTTTAGTATCTCTGTGTTTGTATTTGAGGTGGCAGCTGACGGAGACTTAACTGTTAATAGCTCCGACCTGGTGAATTTCATATTTTTTTGATTGCCATCTCAATGCATTTTTTGGAGTAACCCCGCTGTAAAAACCTGTCTTTACTTTCTGCACTGTGTGTAAACCTTGAGAGTTACTGCAAATTCTATTTAACCTTATCATTTCACCATAAGGGATGCTTTGGATAAGGAGTTGAGGGTGGGAACTGGAAGCGTGTAAAACTGAGTTTTCCGCTGTTGGTTTTCTATGTGCTTTGGTTTCCATTGCCCCTTCTTTAATGTATACCTCAACATCTAGAAATATGACTTTTTCAGGAATGATATTTGCAGTAAACTCCAAATTGAGGTCATTTACATTGAGATCATTTATAAATTATTTTGCTTCGTCCACAGTTCCATGCCAAATTACGAACAGGTTGTCAATATATCTCAACCAAAGTTTTACATTATATATATATCCACAAAAAGAGTTGCCCCTGTGAGGCCGACCCATCAGAAACTTACACCTCAAAAATGACGAAGGCAGCTTGTGGGAACTCCGCTTTTATTCATTGAAAGGATCAACGCGTTTCAGGATCACTCCCTTTCTCACGAGCCACACAGCAAATGACACAAACAGCAACTCGATGCTGAGCACCTGCATAAATGCAAGTCTCGCCCTTGTGGGCGTGTTCTCTTGCAGAGTAGGCATCTGGTATTTGCAGTCTCTCACCGTAATACTTCCCATGTGGGGGTTGTTGTGTGCCAAAGTTCCAGCCTTATTCACCAAGTGGGCACAAGCGGAATGCCCAGTCTGTTATGAATTTTTCACCATTTCGTGCAGTTTCCATTCCTGTGGCCCAGTGCCAGGTTCTCCCAGTGCTGCAGGTCCGCTCCATACGGCGGGTCATACCGCGCGGCGTAGGCTAGCCGCTCATATCCACAAAAAGAGTTGCCCCTGTGAGGCCGACCCATCGGAAACTTACGCCTCAAAAATGACGAAGGCAGCTTGTGGGAACTCTGCTTTTATTCATTAAAAGGCTCAGCGCGTTTCAGGATCACTCCCTTTCTCACGAGCCACACAGCAAATAACACAAACAGCAACTCGATGCCGAGCACCTGCATAAATTCAAGTCCCGCCCTAGTGGGCGTGTTCTCTTGCAGAGTAGGCATTTGGTATTTGCAGTCTCTCACCGTAATACTTCCCATGTGGGGGTTGTTGTGTGCCAAAGTTCCAGCCGTATTCGCCTAGTGGGCACAAGCGGAATGCCCAGTCTGTTATACATTTTTCACCATTTCGTGCAGTTTCCATTCCTGAGGCCCAGTGCCAGTTTCTCCCAGCGCTGCAGGTCTGCTTCATACGGTGGGTCATACCTCACGGCGTAGGTAAGCCTCTCATATCCCAAAAAAGGGTTTGCCCCTGTGAGGCCGACCCATCGGAAACTGACACCTCAAAAATGACGAAGGCAGCTTGTGTTAACTCCGCTTTTATTCATTGAAAGGATCAACGCGTTTCAGGATCACTCCCTTTCTCACGAGCCACACAGCAAATGACACCAACAGCAACTCGATGCTGAGCACCTGCATAAATGCAAGTCTCGCCCTTGTGGTCGTGTTCTCTTGCAGAGTAGGCATCTGGTATTTGCAGTCTCTCACCGTAATACTTCCCATGTGGGGGTTGTTGTGTGCCAAAATTCCAGCCTTATTCACCAAGTGGGCACAAGCGGAATGCCCAGTCTGTTATGAATTTTTCACCATTTCGTGCAGTTTCCATTCCTGTGGCCCAGTGCCAGGTTCACCCAGTGCTGCAGGTCCGCTCCATACGGCGGGTCATACCGCGCGGCGTAGGCTAGCCGCTCATATCCACAAAAAGAGTTGCCCCTGTGAGGCCGACCCATCGGAAACTTACGCCTCAAAAATGACGATGGCAGCTTGTGGGAACTCTGCTTTTATTCATTAAAAGGCTCAGCGTGTCTCAGGATCACTCCCTTTCTCACGAGCCACACAGCAAATAACACAAACAGCAACTCGATGCCGAGCACCTGCATAAATTCAAATCCCGCCCTAGTGGGCGTGTTCTCTTGCCGAGTAGGCATTTGGTATTTGCAGTCTCTCACCGTAATACTTCCCATGTGGGGGTTGTTGTGTGCCAAAGTTCCAGCCGTATTCGCCTAGTGGGCACAAGCCGAATGCCCAGTCTGTTATTTAGTTTTCACCATTTTGTGCAGTTTCCATTCCTGTGGCCCAGTGCCAGGTTCTCCCAGCACTGCAGGTCCGCTTCAAACGGCGGGTCATACCTCGCGGTGGAGGCTAGCTGCTCATATCCACAAAAAGAGTTGCCCCTGTAAGGCCGACCCATCGGAAACTTACGCCTCAAAAATGACGAAGGCAGCTTGTGGGAACTTCGCTTTATTAAAAGGCTCAATGCGTTTCGGGATCACTCCCTTTCTAACGAGCCACACAGCAAATGACACAAACAGCAACTTGATGCCGAGCACCTGCATAAATTCAAGTCCCGCCCTTGTGGGCATGTTCTCTTGCCGAGTAGGCATCTGATAATTGCAGTCTCTCACCGTAATACTTCCCATTTGGGGGTTGTTGTGTTCCAAAATTCCAGTCTTATTCACCAAGTGGGCACAAGCGGAATGCCCAGTCTGTTATTAATTTTTCACCATTTCGTGCAGTTTCCATTCCTGTGGCCCAGTTCCAGGTTCTCCCAGCACTGCAGGTCCTCTTCATACGGTGGGTCATACCTCGCGACGTAGGCTAGCCGCTCATATCCACAAAAAGAGTTGTCCCTGTGAGGCCGACCCATTGGAAACTTATGCCTCAAAAATGATGAAGGCAGCTTGTGGGAACTCCGCTTTTATTCATTAAAAGGCTCAATGCGTTTCAGGATCACTCCCTTTCTAACGAGCCACACAGCAAATGACACAAACAGCAACTTGATGCCGAGCACCTGCATAAATTCAAGTCCCGCCCTAGTGGGCGTGTTCTCTTGCCGAGTAGGCATTTGGTATTTGCAGTCTCTCACCGTAATACTTCCCATGTGGGGGTTGTTGTGTGCCAAAGTTCCAGCCGTATTCGCCTAGTGGGCACAAGCCGAATGCCCAGTCTGTTATTTAGTTTTCACCATTTTGTGCAGTTTCCATTCCTGTGGCCCAGTGCCAGATTCTCCCAGCACTGCAGGTCCGCTTCAAACGGCGGGTCATACCTCGCGGTGGAGGCTAGCTGCTCATATCCACAAAAAGAGTTGCCCCTGTAAGGCCGACCCATCGGAAACTTACGCCTCAAAAATGACGAAGGCAGCTTGTGGGAACTTCGCTTTATTAAAAGGCTCAATGCGTTTCGGGATCACTCCCTTTCTAACGAGCCACACAGCAAATGACACAAACAGCAACTTGATGCCAAGCACCTGCATAAATTCAAGTCCCGCCCTTGTGGGCATGTTCTCTTGCCGAGTAGGCATCTGATAATTGCAGTCTCTCACCGTAATACTTCCCATTTGGGGGTTGTTGTGTTCCAAAATTCCAGTCTTATTCACCAAGTGGGCACAAGCGGAATGCCCAGTCTGTTATTAATTTTTCACCATTTCGTGCAGTTTCCATTCCTGTGGCCCAGTTCCAGGTTCTCCCAGCACTGCAGGTCCTCTTCATACGGTGGGTCATACCTCGCGACGTAGGCTAGCCGCTCATATCCACAAAAAGAGTTGTCCCTGTGAGGCCGACCCATTGGAAACTTATGCCTCAAAAATGATGAAGGCAGCTTGTGGGAACTCCGCTTTTATTCATTAAAAGGCTCAATGCGTTTCAGGATCACTCCCTTTCTAACGAGCCACACAGCAAATGACACAAACAGCAACTTGATGCCGAGCACCTGCATAAATTCAAGTCCCGCCCATGTGGGCGTGTTCTCTTGCCGAGTAGGCATCTGGTATTTGCAGTCTCTCACCGTAATACTTCCCATGTGGGGGTTGTTGTGTGCCAAAATTCACCAAGTGGGCACAAGCGGAATGCCCAGTCTGTTATTAATTTTTCACCATTTCGTGCAGTTTCCATTCCTGTGGCCCAGTGCCAGGTTCTCCCAGCGCTGCAGGTCTACTTCATACGGCGGGTCATACCTTGCAGCGTTGGCTAGCTGCTCATATTCACAAAAAGAGTTGCCCCTGTGATATATATACATATGTGTGTGTGTGTATACATACTATCTACTGGCGGTCGCCAGTAGATAGTTATAGTTAGGACGGAGTTTCCATAGGAAATCTGAAAATTCTATTTTGAATAACTTTGGCGCCGGTTGACGAATCCTCGCGAAATTTTCAAAACTACCCATTAGTTTTGAAAATTTCGCGAGGATTCGTCAACCGGAGCCCAAGTTATTCAAAATAGAATTTTCAGATTTCCTATGGAAACTCGGTCCTAACTATAACTATCTACTGGCGACCGCCAGTAGATAGTATGTATACACACACACACATATGTATATATATCACAGGGGTAACTCTTTTTGAGGGCAACTCAGGAGCTGAGCGGAGCGCCCCATGCGCTCCGCTCAGCTCCTACCCTGAAAGTCTCGGGGTGATTCGTCAAGCGGGGGCTGAGAAAAAAGGGGGGTCCCAAAACGTGTTTTCCCCATGCATTTTCCCATAGGACCTTTAGTCGAAGGTACAACCCGAACGGCTGAACAGAATTACTTGAAATTTGGCAAAGAGGTAGTCCTCAGGTGAGGCATGTGCCTTTTGCATATATGGTGTCAATCTGTTCAGTAGTTCCTGAGAAAATTGCAGTTAAAAGCACATAAATATCTATAAGCGCGCACCGTGCGCGCACCATAACGTGCGCGAGCGTAATCCTGATTGGTGGTTACATGTCAGTCAACATTCGAATCGGTCGAAATCAGGAAGTGTCAGCCTCCATTTTGTGTGTTTTGTGTGTGACAGTGAAAAAGAAAGGTGGAGAACGTGAAAAGGGGGCAGGGTAGAGAGTTCCTGACCCCCACAGCCTTTGTCAGGGGGTCCCTAAAGGACCCCGAAGGGTGAAAAAAACATTTTTTTTTCAAAAAATCGCGGGGTGCGCGCACGGTGCACGCACGGTGCGCGCACGGTGGCAAAAAATTCGTAAAAAACATAGATTTAAAAATCATGTGTAAGTGTTTAGATGTTGGTTGGCTCTAAAAAGAGCCGTTGTGTTCATTGAGTGTTTTTTGGTACCTACAAGTAAGTACCGATGCACAGTCTAAAGTTCAAGAGGAGGACTCTGTTCCCTTCATCTGTGAAATGTACACCATCTCCTCTATAAATGCCACTCAGAAGCATTGGTTCATAGTAGTTTCTGTTCCAGAATCTTCAAACACCACACCCACTCCCCTCACTATTTCTTCTTATTTGCTGGGACAAGGAGCCAAACAGCTTTTCCAGTACTTGAAAATGGCAGAACAGCAGTCTACTTCAGGGAGTGAGGAGGAGACCTGGATGCACTCAGAAGTCTGTGAAATGTACACCATCTCCTCTATAAATGCCACTCAGAAGCATTGGTTCAGAGTAGTTTCTGTTCCAGAATCTTCAAACACCACACCCACTCCCCTCACTATTTCTTCTTATTTCCTGGGACAAGGAGGTGAACAGCTATCAATTTTACTTGAAAATGGCAGAACAGCAGTCTTCTTCAGGGAGTGAGGAGGAGACCTGGATGCACTCTGAAGGTGTCTTTCAGTAGAATGACAATATGAAAAGAAAGGGTTACAGAAACAGGTACTTATAAGTCAGCTGAGGGAACAGCAATTACTCGCCCTACATCAATGAAGTACCCTGGGGAGACTTTCTAAAGAGTATCTCCTAGTAAAAGCTGACCCGCAAGCAGAAGTCTTCCTAGATGTAATTTACCCACCGCTTGCGAGGAAGCTTTATGTACAGCTAAGACATGACACCCTACCACTTAGGGCATTCACCTACAAATGGGCACATTCAGGAAAAATTGCTTGCCCGGCATGCAACTACAGCCGAGAAGATGTACGCCATGTTATGCTCTTCTGCCCTGCCTATCAATCAATAAGAAAACACTGGTTGATCCCGCTATGTAGGAATCTTGGGTTTAGACACTGCACCCAGGCATGTAGGGTTTTAACATATGATACCCATCCCCCTATTGTTTTTGCTGTCTCCCGTTTTTTACTGGGTATGTGGCGAAGGAGGAAAAGTTTCGAGTAAATATAGCCTCTTTCTTATTATCCACTATTTGATAACTTCACAGTTTAATCTTTTTTAAACTCTGTATCAATTTGTTGTTATTTATTGTTTTAATGATCTGTGCATTTCTGTATGTATTTTACTTGCACTTTTATGGTCTATGACCGAAATAAAGTATCGATTGGAAAAGAAAGGTAGTTGTAAAATGGAGGCTTACATACTTTTTTTTTAATACAAAGAAATCATTGGCTGTTTCACACCATTCTACTCTAAAAACTAGGCTGTATGTTTACATTTTTAAAAGCATGTTTTGTATTGGTTCAGAAAAATGTGTTCCCACAGAACATTACTTTGGATTTGCTGTTAGGTTTGAAAAGTCAAGCAATCTTGCTGTTTGGATTAGAAACATCGTGTGCTGAACTTCTGACCTCTCTGCTCACACCAGTGTTCCATGATCTGTTGCTATGCTAGCAGGCAGAAGTCATGTTGGGGGTAGGAATCATTTGGAAAGGGTTGAAATTTTCAACCAATAGAAAGGTGTGCTTTCATTTAAAAGAAAGGTGGAGAACGTGAAAAGGGGGCAGGGTAGAGAGTTCCTGACCCCTAGCCTTTGTCAGGGGGTCTCTGAAGGATCCCGAAAAGTGAAAAAAAAAATTTTTTCAAAAGATCGCGGGGTGCGCGCATGGTGCACGCACGGTGCGCGCACGGCGGAAAAAAATTCGAAAAAAAATAGAATTAAAAATCAAGTTTAAGTGTTTAGATGTTGGTTGGCTCTAAAAAGAGCTGTTGTGTTCATTGAGTGTTTTTTGGTACCTACAAGTAAGTACCCATGCACAGTCTAAAGTTCAAGAGGAAGACTCTGTTCCCTTCATCTGTGAAATGTACACCGTCTCCTCTATAAATGCCTTGCATGTTGTAACGCAAGTTGTTGTGGTATATAGAACCCATACCATAGTCTCTGAGGAAAGCAGAAACAGACTTATTGACGTGCTTTCTTGCTTTCTCAATCTGCGGACAATATTGGTTGGACCAGTTCCACTTTTGCCTTTGGCATATATTAGAATATACAAAGGTAGTTTGTGGAAAAAGTGACATCAATTGCACAAAGGTGTCCTTAACAAGCATTTCCAGACCTACCCCAGTTAAAGTGCCTAGGTCATTTCCACCACAGTGCACAATTATAAGGTTAGGCCGTGGGAGATGTAGAAAGGATTTCACCAAAGGCATTAATTGGTGCCACTTTAACCCTCTCTGAACAATCCATTTAATGTCTACATTTGGCAAAGCAAGGTCTTTCACAATACCTCTTTTTTCTGCATACTTTTCACTCCAGAAGACATAGCTATGACCTACAATCCACACTGTGAACATCTTTCAAGGAGATCTGGATGCACTCAGAAGGTGTCTTTCAGTAGAATGGCAATATGAAAAGAAAGATAGTTGTAAAATGGAGGCTTACATACTTTTTTTTTAATAAAAAGAACTCATTGGCTGTTTCACACCATTCTACACTAAAAACTAGGCTGTATGTTTACATTTTTAAAAGCATGTTTTGTATTGGTTCAGAAAAATGTGTTCCCACAGAACATTACTTTGGATTTGCTGTTAGGTTTGAAAAGTCAAGCACTCTTGCTCTTTGGATTAGAAACATTGTGTGCTGAACTTCTGACCTCTCTGCTCCCACCAGTGTTCCATGACCTGTTGCTATGGTAGCAGGCAGAAGTCATGTTGGGGGTAGGAATGATTTGGAAAAGGGTTGAAATTTGCAACCAATAGAAATGTGTGTTTCCAATTGAAAAAATGTGGGAAGCAATGTGATTTGAAGTTAACATGTATATGTGTGAAAAAAGAGAGGGGAAGTTTGCCATTTAATGGTTCTGGTGAGAGGTGTACAACTCAGAGATTCTGGCTCTGATAATCTGCTGTGTGAGTGCCACATTTCTTTCTCAACTAACTACTTTTAAAGGTGAGTTATGAATTTCAGAGGAGATGTATGTGCTGTATTTTGATATAAATAATAGAAATGTGTTTCTTCTTTTAAAGTTGTGTTTTACATTTTATGTTTTGGAAGATATTTAACTGCCTTGAACTTGTAAGATATTATGGAGTATGTCTTCACCATAAGTTAAGTTGTACTGGTATCACCCAGGAATACTGTTTTAAGCCTAGAATCACACCATGAGTCTGTGTGCACACAGGAATTGTTGTCAGAGATTTAATTTGTGTTGCTCTTGTTCTATAAGACTTGCACTCGTAGGAAAGGGGCAGCTTGTTTTCTTGAACTGTGATGGTTAGCATTCAGCAGAAATCACTATCTCACAGATGCGAGGCAAATGCTAACACATTTGAAAACAACAGGGTAGATTTTCCTTCCACTCCTGCAATGGGTGAGGTAGTTCCTACATGTTCAAGAGCCCAATTAACCCTTACCACATGTGCTCTTACATACATGTATGCAGTCTTCATGCAGTTGTGCAAGTGTCCATGCAGATCTCTCCTGCACCTGACAATACACAGTCTCCAGAAACACACTCTTAGCACACAGCCAGGTGCTTCTCCTGCACTCCCATGCTTACTATTCAGCACTGTGTGGTATTTCACATAGCAGTGTGTAACGCTAACACATTCAACATCACCAAGGCTAATTTCCTTTGCTCTAGTCTAATCACTCACCCAGGTTCCACATGCTCTTGGTCTCAAGTAGCTGTTAGGACATGTGCTCTTTTCTGCCTCTCTAAACTATAAGGAAAATGTGTCAGGCTGTTACAGTAATTATCACTTGCTCTACCATAGTAGTAAATGTGCTTTGAATTTGCCAATCAAACATCGTTTTCTGCCTAGAATCACACCATAAGTCTGTGTGCACACAGGAATTGTTGTCAGAGATTTAATTCGCGTTGCTCTTGTTCTGTAAGACTTGCACTCGTAGGAAAGGGGCAGCTTGTTTTCTTGAACTGTGATGGTTAGCATTCAGCAGAAATCACTATCTCACAGATGAGAGGCAAATGCTAACACATTTGAAAACAACAGGGTAGATTTTCATTCCACTCCTGCAATGGGTGAGGTAGTTCCTACATGTTCAAAACCCAATTAACCCTTACCACATGTGCTCTTACATACATCTATGCAGTCTTCATGCAGTTGTGCAAGTGTCCATGCAGATCTCTCTTGCACCTGACAATACACAGTCTCCAGAAACACACTCTTAGCACACAGCCAGGTGCTTCTCCTGCACTCCCATGCTTACTATTCAGAACTGTGTGGTATTTCAGATAGCAGTGTGTAACGCTAACACATTCAACATCACCAATGCTAATTTCCTTTGCTCTAGTCTAATCACTCACCCAGGTTCCACATGCTCTTGGTCTCAAGTAGCTGTTAGGACATTTGCTCTTTTCTGCCTCTCTAAACTATAAGGAAAATGTGTCAGGCTGTTACAGTAATTATCACTTGCTCTACCACAGTAGTAAATGTGCTTTGAAATTGCCAATCAAATATCGTTTTCTGCCTAGAATCATACCATGAGTCTGTGTGCACACAGGAATTGTTGTCAGAGATTTAATTTGTGTTGCTTTTGTTCTGTAAGACTTGCACTCGTAGGAAAGGGGCAGCTTGTTTTCTTGAACTGTGATGGTTAGCATTCAGCAGAAATCACTATCTCACAGATGCGAGGCAAATGCTAACACATTTGAAAACAACAGGGTAGATTTTCCTTCCACTCCTGCAATGGGTGAGGTAGTTCCTACATGTCATGTTCAAAAGCCCAATTAACCCTTACCACATGTGCTCTTACATACATGTATGCAGTCTTCATGCAGTTGTGCAAGGGTCCATGCAGATCTCTCTTGCACCTGACAATACACAGTCTCCAGAAACACACTCTTAGCACACAGCCAGGTGCTTCTCCTGCACTCCCATGCTTACTATTCAGCACTGTGTGGTATTTCAGATAGCAGTGTGTAACGCTAACACATTCAACATCACCAAGGCTCATTTCCTTTGCTCTAGTCTAATCACTCACCCAGATTCCACATGCTCTTGGTCTCAAGTAGCTGTTAGGACATGTGCTCTTTTCAGCCTCTCTAAACTATAAGGAAAATGTGTCAGGCTGTTACAGTAATCATCACTTGCTCTACCACAGTAGTAAATGTGCTTTGAAATTGCCAATCAAATATCGTTTTCTGCCTAGAATCACACCATAAGTCTGTGTGCACACAGGAATTGTTGTCAGAGATTTAATTTGTGTTGCTCTTGTTCTGTAAGACTTGCACTCATAGGAAAGGGGCAGCTTGTTTTCTTGAACTGTGATGGTTAGCATTCAGCAGAAATCACTATCTCACAGATGAGAGGCAAATGCTAACCCATTTGAAAACAACAGGGTAGATTTTCATTCCACTCCTGCAATGGGTGAGGTAGTTCCTACATGTTCAAAACCCAATTAACCCTTACCACATGTGCTCTTACATACATCTATGCAGTCTTCATGCAGTTGTGCAAGTGTCCATGCAGATCTCTCTTGCACCTGACAATACACAGTCTCCAGAAACACACTCTTAGCACACAGCCAGGTGCTTCTCCTGCACTCCCATGCTTAATATTCAGCACTGTGTGGTATTTCAGATAGCAGTGTGTAACGCTAACACATTCAACGTCACCAAGGCTCATTTCCTTTGCTCTAGTCTAATCACTCACCCAGGTTCCACATGCTCATGGTCTCAAGTAGCTGTTAGGACATGCGCTCTTTTCTTCTGCCTCTCTAAACTATAAGGAAAATGTGTGAGGCTGTTACAGTAAATATCACTTGCTCTACCACAGTAGTAAATGTGCTTTGAAATTGCCAATCAAATCTCGTTTTCTGCCTAGAATCACACTATGAATCTGTGTGCACACAGGAATTGTTGTCAGAGATTTAATTTGTGTTGCTTTTGTTCTGTAAGACTTTCACTCGTAGGAAAGGGGCAGCTCATATGATAGGATTTGAAAAGCTCAAAAAAAATATAGTAATATATTTAAATTACATAAAGGTATCTTTTTTTAGTTTCTTTTAGGTATTGGTGAACAACACTGAAATAAATTAAACATGCCTATAAAATCAAGAAAGAGAAAAGAACAGCAAAAACATCAATATTTGAAGACAACTGGACAACACAAATTAGTTGAAGAACCTCATGTTGGAAAAAAGAAAAAGTCTTCTGGTAAGCAGACTAAGGATTTTTTTAAAAATAGCTTCAAACATAGAAAAAATGTAAAAAATATATCCGCTGCAAATAGTGTTTCAAGTAGAAAACAACAAGACAATAGAAAGAAAATACTAAATGCTAATGTACAATCAGAAGCAGGAAAGAATGACTTAAAAAGAAAAATAGAATTTCAAAACATTCGTAGAAAAATGTTTCAGAGAAGAGTGATGTTCAATTTGCTAAAGGATGTGAAAAAATATAGGAAGAACGCAAAATTTTATAAGAAAAAGAAACATATTGAATCAATTGTTGCAAAGGCTTTGGAATTAAAAAGAAAACTATTCATTTTAATTTTGAACAGGATCCGTACATTAGATAAAATAGTCAATGTAATGAAGTCAAAAAGCAAAAGGAAAGGAGTAGTGAAAAAAAATAACTTTTGTAAAGTGTTCTTAGGAGACTGGAAGCATAGTTCAAGTACTGAACCAAAATGAAGAGAGTTATCTTCAAAGTAATAGTTTGCTGCATGCAGTTGACACCAGTGGTCGAGCTAATGAAGTTAAGGATGGTCGTGTAATGGAAAAGGAGAAAATGGTTCCAAGAAATGAGGAAGAAGTGTTAGCTGATGAGTTTATGGGGAAACGTCCTAAAGCCCCAGTGTACACTTGGAATTGTAGTAGTATTTGTACTGTACGACAAGAATCTATTGATAAATTACGTGACTTTCTAAGAGAATATAGTAAAAAAAAGTGTTAAACAGAAGATTAAGGTGCTTCAAAGACTAGATCCATGCAGAGTGAGAAAGAATACTGGTTTGCAAGGACATTCTCTAGCTTGTCTTTCTAGGAAAGTGTGTCAAAGTGTTTTTCACCATTTTAGGATGCTGGCAGTTCATCATACTGAGATGAGAAAGTTTGTGAGAAGATTGTATTTTGTTAAAAGTCCAGCACTAACGTTAAATGAGTTGAATAGTGCTCTGTTCCATGGATCTGTATCAGATGTGAAGAAGGTTTGTGAGGATATTGAGTTTTGTTACTTTGGTCCAGAGCAAGAAAGTGCAGGAAATGACACAGTTATTGAAGAAAATGTGGAAGAGAATGTAGAACCCACTGTTAGTAAAAAATTTGAAGATCAAATGACAAAATTTACTATCATCTCTAATGAAAGACCAAATATTACTTGTATTTGTTGCCGGAGAAGCCATTATAAAACTCAAACAAGGAATGTTGATCTCTATAAAAAAAGTGAAAAAGAAAATAATTATGAGTGGAAGGAATTTGCTACATATTTGTTTCTGGAAAATTGTTTTGATTTGGGTGAAGATCAGCGTATTTATAGTGTTATAACAAGTTAGAAGAAAATAAAATGCCAGCTAGAGCTGTTCATAATAATTTAGAATTGGTTGATAGTCCTGCAGAACTTAGTGATTTAAATACGTATGAGTCTATACTCATTCAATGTGTCCATCCGTTTCAGACTATAGTTCGTATGGAGCCCAAAACAGGTAAATTACCTCCTTCAGATTTACAAAGAGGTTTAAAAGGAAGAGTTGTCTATTTGCCATTAGATTTGAAAAAAAATATTGAAACAATTGATGCAGATAGTTTGGAAACTGAACCATTAGTTATTCTGGTTAATGGTGTACCTACAAAGAATAAGAAAATTTGGCAGGAGCTAGTAGATGTACGAAAAGTACAAAGAGCAAATGTATATTTGAAAAGAAATAATAAGTACTATGAATCAATTTATATGGATGAAGATGAAGAAGTTTTACTAGCAGACACAGGAATACCAACTGGGCAAATTGAAAAAGTGGATAAGTCAAAAGAAGAAGAAATTTATGAACATTTCAGCATACATCCTCTTCATTCTAAAGAAGTTATGGGAAACACTATTGATCTGTTACAGATGAAAAAAGCAAAAGGAACTCCCGTGAGTGTATGGGAGGAGAGCTTGGAAGCTCGTTCTTTTCCCCAGCTGTTTCCTACAGGAAAAGGTAGACGATATGATGAACGTCCAGTACAGATTCCTGCTTCCGAGTATTGGACTACAAGATTATATGCAGAAGATCCAAGATTTTGTCAAAGTATTCCTTATTTGTTTCATCTTTTATTTGAAAGTGACTTGTCTGCACTATCTTATGCAGTAAATCACATTTTAAAAACTGGAGTACATCTACATAATGTGTCTGCAAAGGATTTTATGAACAAAGTGCAACAGCGAAATGATCATTTGGAATCTCAATTGATTAATCTGATGGCTTGTCAGTGTGGAACTAATGAATATTGGTACCGACTCCATGGAGAATTGAAATGTATGTTACGGAATTTAGGAACTCCTACATGGTTCCTTACCCTAAGCTGTGCTGAGTACGCTTGGGATAATTTACTGGATTTTCTTCGAGAGGCAAATTCAAATATTGAAAATATCCAATACAAGACAGCAGGAGAATTGTGCTCATTGGATCCAGTTAATGTTTGCAGATATTTCAATCATAGATTTGAAGCTATGGTGTCCTTCATCTGCAATAAAAAAAATCCACCTCTTGGAGAAGTTGTGGATTTCTTTTGGAGAAAAGAGTACCAAGCAAGAGATGCTCCTCATATTCATATGCTGTTGAGGATCAAGGATGCCCCAAAATTTGGAACAGATTCTGATGATGTAGTTTTATCTTTCATTGAAGAATATGCAACATGTGCTATACCTAAAAGCACAGTAGAAAAAAACTTCAAAGAGCAAGTTTTACGTTTCCAAAGTCATCGATGTGGAAAATACTGTCGACGAAAGTACAAGAGTAAAGATAAATTCTACACAAAATGTCGATTTGGATTTCCACGACCTGTTCTTTCAAAAGGAAGAGTAAACAGTTTTATGTCAGCTGTGCGACATACCATTACAAAAAAATCTCAGAAAAATACCTACAACCTAAGAAGAAAAGAAAATATATAAATGACTACAACCCAGTCATTTTATCCATGTGGAATGCTAACATGGATATTCAGTATGTAGCTGACAATTCTATTGCTGTTGCTCGGTATGTCACAACTTACATCACTAAATCTGAGAAAACAGAATTGAAAGAAATGTGGGAAGAGATTTCTCACAAGAAGATGGTCAGTAAAAAGCTATACAGTTTCAGTCTGTACTCCAAATCCAGAAGAATAATTTGGGTAAGTTTAGGCCTTGCAGGAATGCGAAATCGGGTACTGAAATCTATTCGAGAAATTGAATATTTAGCAGAGAACGAACCAGAAAGTACAGACATTTTGAAAACAAATATGTTGGACACATATTACCCAAACAGAAGTCATCATCATGAGATTATGTGTCTCTATGAAGTGCTGCAGAACTACATTTATAAACGGAATGCCACAGAAGACATCAACAATGGAAAATATAAAGTCATTGGTGAGGAAGGATGTTTGGTGAAACAAACAAAAGGAAGTTTGATTAATCACAGGAAGCTGAGTTGCGACACTACTGACAAAAAGGAATTTTACTACTTAGCACTTTTACAGCTGTTTAAACCATGGCGTTCAGAGGATGAATTACTTGGAGATTTTCAGAGCTATGAAGATTCCTTTAATGCATGCAAAGAAACATAAAATGCAGTAATTTCTCAAATTATGTACAAATGTTAAATGAAGAAATTGAACAAGAAGCTACAATTGCAGCTGAAGTAGCTAGAGACAGTTCTCAAGACAGTCAAAGTTCTGGTACGCTCAGTCAAGATCCCCTAGGACAAACCAATCGTAGAAAATGAAGCTGCAATAGCCATGACTGAAGTGGAAACAGCTATGAATCAAGCTCAGGAAGATTTAATAGACTTACCAAATTTGGAACAACAACTGAATGATGAACAGCAAGAAATTTATGAAGAAGTCACAAACCAAATTGATCATGGATTACTACATGAAAATAAAGAGAGCTCATGCACAGCATTTGAACAAATCAGAATGTATGTGAGTGAACAAGCTGGAACTGGAAAAAGTTTCTTAATTAAAGTAATTAGAAGCTACCTACAGAAAAAAACTGATTCACCTTTGTCTTGTGTTGTTACTGCTCCAACTGGGTTAGCAGCATATAACATAAAAGGAATTACCTTACATCGTTTGCTAATGTTACCAGTAGAGCATGAGAACTAAATAGAATATCACAAGCTAACAGGAGAAGCATGTTTTGAAGTTTCAAGACTGTTGAAGAAAATGAAAGTTCTCATTATTGATGAGGTAAGCATGGTATCAAACTTAATGCTTGCCTTTGTGCATTTAAGAATGCAGCAAATTCTAAAGAGAGACTATGACGTGTTATTTGGAGGAAAACATGTTCTAGTTTTTGGGGATCTACTGCAGCTCACTCCAGTTAAAGGACAACCAGTATTTAAACTGTTACACATGAAGACACGAAAAAGTCGTTAGGAAGTATAGGTAATGTGAATATTTGGTCATACTTTGAGTACAAAGAAATCATTACCAATATGCGGCAAGCAAATGACGATGATTATGCAAGTATTCTCAAAGATATCAGAATTGGACTACTCACAGAAAATGGCAGAAAAGCTTTACAGAGTCGATTGCTGTGTAATTTGTTTCCAACAGAACACATAGTTCCAGAGAAAATATACAAGAAAATTGCAGAAAAAAATACTGTAATCTGCTTAATGCCAACACTACATGAATGCTCTATATTCAATGAAGAACTTTTGAAATTGGAAAATGAAGAGATTATGAAAATGGAAGCCATGGATAAAATACAGCATGAAGGAATAACTATTACATTGACAGGCAAATTGAAAACTAAATTGGATTCTCTAGAGAAAAACATATCGAAAACAGCTGGTTTAGAAAAGAATCTTTATGTATGTATGAATAGTCGAGTAATTTTAAGATGTAATTTGAATGCAGAAAAAGGTTTAGTGAATGGAGCTATGGGTAAAGTTGTGGGTTTTGTTAACTACCAGAAAAAAGATGGAATTGAATTTTTAAAAATAAAATTTGATCAGATTGAAGAGGTTAAAGACATTAGTCGTTGTTCAGTTCGTTTTTTGCTTGTGAAAGACTTATATGTACGTAGGAAGCAGTTTTCTCTAGCATATGCTGTAACTATTCACAAATCTCAAGGATTAACTGTAGATAGTGCTTTTGTAAACATTGGATCTAGTGTGTGTAAAGAAGGTATGGCAGATGTTGCTTTGTCACGAGTGAAAAAATTATCTGGTTTATTCATGATAGACTTTGATGATTCAAAAGTTAGTGCTGATGCAAATTGTGTAAAGGAGTATAATAGATTAAGAAGAAGCTATGCTCCTCATTTAGGTCAGTATCCTGTGTTTGAAAAACGTGTTGTTTGTCAAAAAAGGAGAATTGAGAATATCTGTAATGAGGATGTACAGAAGAGAAAACAAAAGGAGAGTGATGTGATTGCAAGCAAAAAGAAAAAGCACAATGCCGAAGAGGTTGTTGGTTGTCATTTTGAAAATAGCTCTGGTGTCAACTGCTACTCTAATGTAGTGCTGAATGTTGTATTTTATCTTGAAAGTTTGCAAGAGCAGATAATACTAAATCATGAAAAAAGATTCTGTTCTTTGCTGAGTCTCCTTTATGAGAAGCTGAGTAATGATAAAACTGAAATAGAAAGTGCTTCTGATGTTAGAAATCTTTTAGATGTATGTTATGGATGTACGCAGTTTACTGAAAATGTCCAGCAAGATGCACAGGAATTCTTAATGTATATGCTTATGGTACTGGAAGATGAAGGGGTAGAAAATAGAAAATATGTTTGGTCTCTCTTATAAATGGGAGCATTGTTGTGAAAACTGTATGAACACATGCAGCACTAATGTTGATTCTGAAAGGTTCATACATTTAACATTACCAGAGAGTAAAGCAGTGACTTTTAGTAAATTAGTTAAAGATGCAAATCACACCATGGAATGTTCTCAATGTAAATCAGAAATGTTATCAACGCTATTTTTAAAGAAATATGGACAGTATATAATTTTAATGATGCAACGTTGTAGAGCTGATGGAACAAAATTGGACACTTTAATAAAGATGTTTACAGGAAATCAATTATCAATATCAGGAAAGACTTTTGTTGCAGTTGTAATAATTTTCAATGATTGACCTTCTATAACTTCTGGTCATTACACAGTTTATCTAAAATGTGAAAAAGGCTGGACACTGTGTAATGATTCTCAATTGATTTTCAAGCAACGTTTGCCTGCAGAATTACCAAATTCCTACTTAATTTTTCTAAAACCAAAATTTTAGATACACATTGCACCATCTGAAGAAACCATTATTTCGATTTTATAAGATTACCATTGGATATTTCACCTAAAAAGGGTTTAAAAATTACCATTTGGCCTCATGGAAAGGTAAATATTTCTATTGTGGACTTCTTTGACCGATATTATTTTGGTACATTTGCTTAAGCAACAAGATTTACAGACGTTATTTATTGCAAATAGTTACTGTTCTTAGAAGATACTTTTAATATATATGTTACATTTCTATCAAGGTATGTTTTACTGAGGTTAGATTCAGGGCTTTTTTAAACAATCTTTCAGATTGTTAATTTTTTTGCCCGCTGTTAAGTGATGAATGCAACTGATATCACTATTTTCAGTGAAATTCAATATATTCTGAAAACAGCAAAAAAAGGGCAAAACATTACTTTGTTAAATATGAAAATATGTGTACTGTATTCTAAAATGTATTGTTAAATATTACTACTTTTTTCATGTTTTTCAGATCGAAAAAGAAAATTTAGGAAATTGAATCCATTTTTCTTGTAATTAAAAAAAAACATTTATTTCTAATTAAGTTATTTTGTTGGTCAGGTAAGTTTAAAATATCTGTATTTCTCACCCCTTCACTTTTATGCTCCCTTTTCTTCACTTCTCCTTTTCTCATTGCCCTTCCCTCTCTTCCTTTACTGCTCTTTCGTAACTCCCTCACTCCTTCTATACTACTCCCCTAGGTTTATTGCCTCCATCACTATTTTTTCAACCATGTTTCTCTCCCTGTCTCCATATGTCTCAGTCATTCTAACTGCCTTACTCCTTCTCAGTTCCTTGCTCTCTGTCTCTGTCTCCCTCCCTTTGTCTGACTTACCCTTAATTTCCTTAACATCACTGGGGCAGATTTACAAGCCCCCTGCGCCACCACTATGTCACTTTTCATGACGTACTGGTGGCGCAGGGGGCTCCTCCATATTTACAAGGAGAGGAAAAGCCACCCTGCGTGACTTTTTCTCTCCTCGTAAATACAGCCACTTCACACGCAGCACTGTGCGTTGAAGGGGCGTTCCATAGAACTAGACACATCTCCAGATTTACGAGAAATCGTAACTCTGGAGATACGTGTGAATGCTACGCCACCCTAGAGGTGGCGTAGCGAGGCGCAATGAGGAGAAATGTTTTCATTTGTCCTCGTTTTAGCCTCTTTCAGTGCGTGCTGCATGCTACAGCACGCATTGAAAGAGGAAAAAGGCTCTTGTGATTGTTTTTGTGCAGGAAGGTGTCCCTTCCTGCACAAGAACAATCTCCCCACCACGCAGGCATCCTTGCAGCATGGTGCAAGGGAGCCTGCGCCAGCGCATGGCTGCAGTTTGTGCGCCAGTGCAGGGGAAGCATAGAGATGCGACATATTCTTGTAAATATGTCGCATCTCTGTGCTTCGAAACTAACGCAGCACGGCGCTACAAAATTACTTGCTGCACCGTGCTGCGTTAGTTTGTTATAAATATGTCCCTCTGTTTCTACCACTCCTCCTCTTTCCATCACTCATTTTCCATCTATGTTAATCTTTTAACCTTCTCTGTCATTCTCCTTCCCTCACCTTCCCTAACTGTCACTATCCTTTTCTCATAGTCACTCCTATTCTCCTACTTCACTTCCTCCTGTCTGTATCTCACACCCTCACCTTTTCGCATTCTTTCCTTCACTCTCCCTCACTCTGCTTTGCTCATTGAAATCCTGACTCCCTTTCTCTCACTCCAGTTTCCTAAATCCCTCCGTCCCCTCACTCCCCATCTCTCACTTTCCCTTACCCCTTTTTCTAATCCTCATACCTGTTATCTCACCATCACTCCACTTCTCTTACTTTCAATCCCTTTACCCTGCTGTACTTCATCCGCTTC
The DNA here is from genome assembly GCF_964204655.1 of Triturus cristatus. Taxonomy (NCBI): domain Eukaryota; kingdom Metazoa; phylum Chordata; class Amphibia; order Caudata; family Salamandridae; genus Triturus; species Triturus cristatus. The sequence continues at coordinate 253,178,657 of NC_140593.1, read as the reverse complement.
ATCTGTTACTCCCTTTTCCTATCTCCGTCCCTTACTCCCCTTTTCTCACTCACCCCTCCCTCACTCTCCATTACTCACTGCCATTCCCTTACTCATTCACTCTTCTTACCTGTATCCTCTACCTTTAGTCCTTTTGTTGCAGTCAGTCTTTCACTTCCCTTTCATGACTGATCATACTTTCCTTTTCTCACTCATTCTGTCAGTCGTTTCCTCCTCTTCACTCAGTCATTTCAATCATTTCAATCATTCATGTATACACTACACATTCATTCAATAAAATTACAACACAGCATATTAAGAATATAGCTCTTCTTGGAGAAGTGAAGTGAGTTCTGAAAAGAACTGTTTTTTTTGTCGAGCAGCAAAAAAAAAAAAAAATGAAAAACTGTTCACCAGGACCAAAAAAAAAAACAAAAAAAAAATTATGGGGTGAAGCAGCAAAAACAAATGAAAAATGAAAAACTGTTCACCAGGAACAAAAAAAGAAAAGAAAAAAAAATTATGGGGTGGTGCATTTGTGCTGTTGGATTTTGTTCTCTATCAGGTTAATGCTGCTCTCACCATAACAGAGAACAACATTGCACTCATTGCACCGGATATGAACCCTCTGGAACAGAGGGATTGATATCCAGAGGTCTGGAACCTGGTGATTCCGCGGCCTCAGATGATGTGCTCGGCTGAGGACCTGGAGGGTTGGCTCTTGTGGCTGTTCTACACTCACGTGCATAAGCCACAGGATGCACTGTTTGAAAGTGCCTCAACATAGTATAAATACTAAAGGAGTATTTTTTTTTAGGATCTCCTCGAGACAAAACAACTCCACAAACAGTGCAGGTGACTTTTGGGGCATTCACCTTCTTCTGACCCTCTGGAAAAGTAAAGAACTTCCAGATGAAGGAGTCCTTCTGTTTCCTCTACCTTGCTGCCACAAAGGTCTCCTCCTTACTCTCTGAAGAAGTCTGGTGTTCTGCCATTGCTGTTCAGCTCCTTCTCCCAGAAAATAACAAGAAATAATGAGGGGAGTGGGTGTGGTGTTTGACGATTCTGGAACTGAAACTACTATGAACCAATGAAAAGTGTTGTTTCGTAATCACATGACTTGCCGTGCGCGCACCGTGCGCGCACGGAGCACGCGCGCATGCGCACACGGGGCACGCCCGCATGCACACTCAGAGCACGTACGGAGCACGCACGGAGCACGCACGCATGCGCACACGAAGCACGCATGCGCACACGAATACGGTACGCGCACGGTACGCGCACGGTACACGCACGGTGCGTGCACCCCCGCGGCAGAAGATAGCCAAGGAGAAAAGTTAAGAATGTGAAAACAAGTAACGGAAGACACTTCCTAACGCCCTAGGCCTTGTCACAGGGTCTCAAAAGGACCCACAAGAGGAAAATAAATGCTTTTGATTTTGCTGGTGCGCGCACCGTCAAAAACCCTAAAAAAATTAATAAAAAAAAAAAAACTGTTTATAAGTTTATAGAAGATATTAACTATGCTGTTCAACTTTATCCAAATTCAAAAAAAAAAAAGAGCTGAGCCATTCCATATTACAGGATACAGTCAATCTATAACTATATACATAGGTGGTTTATTGTAAAATAAATATATAAAAAATATAATAATACATACATAAATTAGCATTTAAAAAAACTTACAAATTCAGTAAAAAAACCATAGGTTTCACACACGTTATAGTTCGGAATTAGCATTTAAAAAACCTTGCAAATTCACTGAAAAAACCATAGGTTTCACACATGTTATAGTTAGGAATTAGCATTTAAAAAACCTTGCAAATTCACTGAAAAAACCATAGGTTTCACACACGTTATAGTTAGGAATTAGCATTTAAAAAACCTTGCAAATTCACTGAAAAAACCATAGGTTTCACACAAGTTATAGTTAGCTGGACATTTCACTCTCTGAAGAAGTCTGGTGTTCTGCCATTGCTGTTCAGCTCCTTCTCCCAGAAAATAACAAGAAATAATGAGGGGAGTGGGTGTGGTGTTTGACGATTCTGGAACTGAAACTACTATGAACCAATGAAAAGTGTTGTTTCGTAATCACATGACTTGCCGTGCGCGCACCGTGCGCGCACGGAGCACGCGCGCATGCGCACACGGGGCACGCCCGCATGCACACTCAGAGCACGTACGGAGCACGCACGGAGCACGCACGCATGCGCACACGAAGCACGCATGCGCACACGAATACGGTACGCGCACGGTACGCGCACGGTACACGCACGGTGCGTGCACCCCCGCGGCAGAAGATAGCCAAGGAGAAAAGTTAAGAATGTGAAAACAAGTAACGGAAGACACTTCCTAACGCCCTAGGCCTTGTCACAGGGTCTCAAAAGGACCCACAAGAGGAAAATAAATGCTTTTGATTTTGCTGGTGCGCGCACCGTCAAAAACCCTAAAAAAATTAATAAAAAAAAAAAACTGTTTATAAGTTTATAGAAGATATTAACTATACTGTTCAACTTTATCCAAATTCAAAAAAAAAAAAGAGCTGAGCCATTCCATATTACAGGATACAGTCAATCTATAACTATATACATAGGTGGTTTATTGTAAAATAAATATATAAAAAATATAATAATACATACATAAATTAGCATTTAAAAAAACTTACAAATTCAGTAAAAAAACCATAGGTTTCACACACGTTATAGTTCGGAATTAGCATTTAAAAAACCTTGCAAATTCACTGAAAAAACCATAGGTTTCACACATGTTATAGTTAGGAATTAGCATTTAAAAAACCTTGCAAATTCACTGAAAAAACCATAGGTTTCACACACGTTATAATTAGGAATTAGCATTTAAAAAACCTTGCAAATTCACTGAAAAAACCATAGGTTTCACACAAGTTATAGTTAGCTGGACATTTCACTCGTACAAAACCATTGAAATTCCCCCGTTATAGTTAGTTCAGCTAACTATAACTCGCGCGCCCGCAATCCACTTCTGATGATGTCACATATTACATCACTCATGACATGGTCAGTGACATCACTCATGACATCACTGATGACATCTCAAATGACATCACTGATGACATCACTGATGACATCATCCAGTGAATATGTGTCTTTCTGAAAAATAAATATTTTTTATATATGTATATCTAAAGGTTAATGGAAGAATAAATGGGTAAATAAGTGTCTAAATGGATGGTTTTTTTTTGTAAAATTAATTGTATAACTGACTTATTAACAGTATCTTAGTGAATACAAGTATTAGTGAGTAATGTTTAAATATTTAAATATCTGTATCAGTGTCTCACTTTGTGGATAAGTGGCTGCATGGGTTGGTGAGTAGCTACATGAGTGTGTATATGGGTTATTAGTTCGTTTTTAGAGTATCAGTATGAGTGTCTGTATGGTTCAGTGGGGGATGTTACTTAGCGTATGGACGCATGAATGAGTGACTCATTGTTTGTATGTATTTTGAAGACAGTATGTGAGTAGGACAGTATGGGTGGATGAGTGTGTGTATGGGTCAGTTAGAGAGTGAATGACTGTCTCAATAGTGTCTTTATGAGTAAGTCCATATGTTTTGAACTAGTATATGTGAGTATTGATGTATATAAGTGAGGATATATGAGAGTGAGAGATTGGAAGAGTTCCTGTATAAATAAGTATGTGTTTCTATAAGTGATTGTTTTAGAGAGTAAGTATGTGTACGTTTCTGTAGACGTAAGTGTACTGGTGTGTGTATAGCTGTACATGCAAGTAAATGGATGTTTATTTGCATGTGTGAGTATGTGTGTGAGTAACTATGTATGAGTGTAGGTGTGTAACAGGATGTATAGGTGTATGAGTACATATGATGACTGAGTACATGTATGAGTGACTATATAGAAGTGTTGATGAATGAGTGGATGCGTATGTAGATTTTGGAATTACTGAATAGGTTGTTCTAACTGGTATTGGTATCTCTATAGTGTTCAAAACTTTAGTTTGTATTTTTCAATGTGTGTATCAAAGTTTATATTAGGATAAGAGGAGGTCTGCCACTCTTACACAAGGATGATGTCATCAGTGATGTCATTTGAGATGTCATCAGTGATGTCATGAGTGATGTCACTGACCATGTCATGAATGATGTAATATGTGACATCATCAGCAGTGGATTGCGGGCACGCGAGTTATAGTTAGCTGAACTAACTATAACGGGGGAATCTCAATGGTTTTGTACGAGTGAAATGTCCAGCTAACTATACCATGTGTGAAACCTATGGTTTTTTCAGTGAATTTGCAAGGTTTTTTAAATGCTAATTCCTAACTATAACGTGTGTGAAACCTATGGTTTTTTCAGTGAATATATATTTACATTACATACATTTTTTATATATATATAACAATTGAACAGTCTCCCCTCATCCCACCCCCTACGCCACATACCAGGTGGGTGATGGGACAAATGCCTTACTCCGACCATGATGTGTCATACCCTCGATCCCCGGGAGGTCCTACTCAGGACCCTCAGAGATATGGTCAGACCATTGACACTAACGCTAAATCTTTGACCCAGGAACAACTACCCACCACCTTGGGGCATGCAGGCTTAAACAGAGACTCCCCTTCTCTATCAACACATCCTATATCCCTTTCAGACTTAGGTGAGCGCCTGGATGATATATATCTTAAGCTGCACCTTCTCACTACCGAACTACATGACCTAAAAGTCCTTTCAAAGGATTTTTCCCCAATGATCAGTTCCTCACTCACTTCAATGAATCTGCCTAGAACCTCCCCCAGTGATTGTGACTGTGTAGGCCAGTTGATAACCTCCGCCGTCTTGCAAACCATTCCCTTAGCTAACGTGCCCACACGACTCAGAGGAGCAGAGACCTTGACGTACAATGATCTTAATGACCTTCAGAACTCTTATTCGACTAGGTGTAACCCCAACTTGACCCCACCGAAGCAAATACAAACCATACATCCTAACCTGAACAGAGAACCTCCTCATAATCCTAGAGTCATCAATAAAGACAATCTCAAGAGAGTTAATGTCACCCAGACCCCTTCAGCCACAAATTCTCCACGTTTGAAATGTGTTCTACTCAATTGCAGGACAGCCAGCAAACATGAAATATTCAACCTAATACAACACAATGATCTTGACATCATCATCCTTACTGAATCCTGGCTAAATCCAGCCTCCACTCCTATTTTAGACCTCCTTGTACCTCCTACCCGCGACATAATTAGGCCAGACAGAGTCATGAAGCTTGGAGGGGGCCTAGCTTGCATTCACAGGAACACACTCTCGATATCCCACATAGAGTCCTCACCGCCCTCTGCTTGTGAATATCTTTTTCTCAACATCGCAAGTAACAACCGGCCGGTCTGCAAACTTCACACCTTCTATCACCCTCCAGGAGACAACCTCCCCTTCATTGAACAACTAATGGAGATCATCTCGAGTAATATCGACTCAGCCATGTCCCAAATCTTTCTTGGCGATTTCAATCTCCACTGGTCTAATCCTAATGACCAAGCGCTTACTTGCCCTAAAGACTTTTTGAAGGATCATGAACTTAAGCAGCACTTTGACCAACCAACACACAAGAAAGGCGAAACCTTAGACCTCATTATCTCAAAAGTGCAGTCCATCACACTTGAATCCATTACCTTTTGCGATTGGTCTGACCACCACTGCATTCTATTCTATATCAACATGGAGGTGAAGCAGAGGAAGGCTCATCCAACGAAATCTAAGATTTGGAAAAGGGATCTCAGCTCAATTAACCAAGTTGAATTAGCGGACCACTGTAAAATTGCCCTCTCCTCCCAAGCCGACCTGAGTGAGGTTCCGTTACTCACCGACGCCTACAACTCGACTATTTCTAACATTCTAGATGATATTGCACCACTTCAACTAAAATATACCTCAACAAAAAAATCCAAACCGTGGTACAACGACAAACTAAACACGGAACGACGCAATCTTAGTGCAGCTGAACGAGCCTGGAAGTCCAATCCCTCCCTGGAACACCTAAAATTCCTTAGAGAAGTCAGGATTATTTACAACAAGCAAATCAAGTGCGCTAAGGCAGAGTACTTAAGACAACAACTTGATCAAGCCGCTAATCGCCCCAAGAAACTCTTCGAACTGGTCAAACAACAATCAATTGAGGGTACAAATCACTCTGTCTCCAATGTCAGCCCACCGTCTGGCAATGAATTCTCTGTTTTCTTCACTGAGAAATCACAACTCATCTCCAGTGAACTTGCATCCATGAAGGCTCTAATAACAGCTTCTGGGACCGCACCACCGCTCATCATAGAAAAGCCCGTTCCCACTAGCCTGACCATCAAGAACAAGGCCTCATGGAGCACCTTCACCCCTTTCAGTGAAAATCTACAAGATTCTCCAGAACATCAATCCATCCAACCACTTCAGTGACCCACTGCCCCTGACCATCTTCAAAGAGATCTTGAACGCTCTCATTCCCACATGGACAAGGATAGTAAACGCTTCTCTATCTCAAGGCCCGATACCAGATTGTCTAAAAGCAGCACAGGTATCACCCATACTAAAAAAACCAACTGCAGAGAAATCTGACCTCAATAATTTCCGCCCCATATCTAACATCCTCACTCTAGCTAAACTTCTCGAAAAATGCATACAGTCCCAACTTTGTGCTCACATGGAGAATTTCCAACTCCTTAACCAACATCAATCAGTCTTTCGGAAGGGGCATAGCACAGAATCGGCACTCACGCACGTTATGGACAAACATATTAAATATACTCGACCAAAATGACTCCTGCCTTCTGATCCTCCTTGATCTTTCCTCCGCATTCAACACGGTTAATCACAACAATCTCCTTTCCACGTTGAAGAAAAGCATGGGATTCTCGGGACTGGTGCTACAATGGTTCTCCTCCTTCCTCCACCAAAGAACTCAAAGAGTTAAGGCAAACTACTTCCTCTCCCAGACCTCTCCAGTACTCATGGGTGTCCCCCAAGGTTCCGCCCTCTCTCCAATCCTTTTAAACCTCTTTTTAGAACCTCTTGCTAATTCTCTAAATGATAAGAACATTCCCTTCCATATGTTCGTGGATGACACACAACTTTACCTGAAAATTTCATCCCTTGATAACATCATAACACTAAACTCTACCTTAACATCTACTCAAAATTGGTTAACTGAGAACCACCTCCTGCTAAACACCTCCAAAACTGAATTCCTTCTCATCTCTCCTCCGAACCACCCCTGCAAGTTAGACCTTTGGCGGACTCACCTCACTGCTTTTAATTGCACCCCTCTTATCATAGACTCTGCTAAATCCCTCTGAATCACCTTGGACAAGCACCTGAATATGAAAAATCATACCAGCAACGTATGTAAGGGAGCTAATCACTTGATGAGGACACTTAGAAACATCAAGCCCTTCCTTCCACAAAAGGACTTCAAACAAGCGGTCCAAGCACTGGTCTTGCCGAGGCTAGATTATGGCGGCGCTACGCTCTGTGGCCTTCCCAAATACACCCTGGCTCCACTAAGGTCAGCACTGAACGTTGCGGCCAAACTAATCACTGGTACCCAACGAAACAAGCACATTTCATCAGTCCTAAAGTCACTTAAATGGCTGTCCTATGAAGCTCGAATCCAGTTTAAGATTATCGTTCTAGCTCACAAAGCCCTGCACGACAACACCCCCAGGTACCTAGCACAAAAGCTTGAATTATCATGTGGCGAGAGAGCTTCAAGAAGTGCTAGCAACTTCCTTCAGAAACCACGTATCATGAATAAAAAGAGAACTTGTCGTCGAGCCTTCTCAGGTGCTGCACCAAAGATCTGGAACTCTCTTCCATCTGAATTGCGCAGAATATCATCAACTACTGCTTTCAAACTTGAAGCGAAAAGTTTCCTAATGAACACATTTTTACCTTAATTTGGACGATGTGGATTCGCGCACTACCCTGAGCCTACGACAGGTGTTGAATGACCCTACACCCTTGTTACCATCATGTTTTTTTTTCTTTTCTTGTGCTCACTGCTCCTCTCGGACGTAGGGTGTGCCATCCGTAGCAGCCTGTTATTTACCTGTTAATCACATTACTCGCTGTGCACCATTTGTTTGTGATAATTGTGACTATAACTGTTTGGTATTATTATCCTATATCGGACTGGAGTTTTATTCTCCCTCTCTTCTCGCTGTGTACCATTTGTCTATGTCTGCTGTGACCACAACTGTTTGGCATTTTTATTTGATATTGTTACGGGAGTATTACTCTCCCTTTTATCCTTCTGTAAAGCGCTCTGATATCCCTCGGGATCTGGTTCGCGCTATATAAAACTTTATAAAATAAATAAATAAAATATATATTAAGTAGTAAAGCTTAGATATTTTAATATAGACCTTTGATATAAGGTAAAGTAAATCAATCTCAGCAATATTTAATACTATGTGTACATATATATGTGTGTGTGTATGTTCATGTATATATATATATTACCTACTGGCGGTCGCCAGTAGGTAGTTATAGTTAGGACCACGTTTCCATAGGAAATCCGCAACATTCTATTTTGAATAACTTTGGCGCCGGTTGACAAATCCTCGCGAATTTTTCAAAATAGGTGGGGCGCTACGCTCCGCTCCTACCCTGAAAGTCTCGGGGGGATTCGTCAAGCGGGGGCTGAGATAAAAGGGGGGTCCCAAAACGCGTTTTTCCCATGCATTTTTCCATAGGACCTTTAGACACAGCTACAGCCCGAACGGCTGAACAGAATTACTTGAAATTTGGCAGAGAGGTAGTCCTCAGGTCAAGGAAGTGCCTTTTGTAGGTTTGGTGTAAATCTGTTCAGTAGATTCTGAGAAAATAGCCTTTAAATCAATATATATATCTGAGCCAGCTTACGGTGCGCTTACGGTGCGCTTACCGTACGCGTACGGTGGCGTGCGCGAGCGCGATTCTGATTGGCCCTTAGATCTTAGTAAACATTCGAATCGGTCGAAACCAGGAAGAGGCGGCCGCCATTTTCTCTCTCGCACTCTGACAGGGGGTTGAAAAACCAAGTGCAAAAACATGTAAAGGGGCTGTTTACACAGCTCCCAAGCACCTAGCCATGTCGAGGGAGTCCCCAACGATCCCCCAAGTGAAAAAGGGCAATTTTAATTTTTTCGAAAATTTCGCCGATTACGCTTACCGTACGCGTACGGTAAGAAATAATAATAAAAAAAAAAAATATCCACATTCTCCCCACCCCGTGTGCAAAAGGTCCCCGAAGGGCACCTTTTGTGCATGGCTTATTAAAGCTAAACAAAACATATATTTTACCTGTCACAACGATGCTCATCATATGTCCTCCATGTGCGCACGGTGTGCGAAGCGCATCGTGCGTTCATGGCCCATCTAGCGTAACGTGGGCACGCGGTGCGCAAAGCGCACCGCGTGCTCACTGTGCGCGCACGGTGCGCGAAGCGCACCGTGCGCTCATGGAACGAACTGCGTTAAGTGGGCGCGCACGCCACAAATGGCGTAAAGTAACTTAGCATTTAAAAAACCGTACAAATTCACTGAAAAAACCATAGGTTTCACACACGTTATAGTTAGGAATTAGCATTTAAAAAACCTTGCAAATTCACTGAAAAAACCATAGGTTTCACACATGTTATAGTTAGCTGGACATTTTACTGATAAAAAACCAATGAAATTCCCCCGTTATAGTTACTGTAGGCAACTATAACTCACGCAACCGTAATCCTCTGCTGATGACATATGTGTCTTTATGAAAAAAAAATATTTGTAATATATGTATAGCTAAAATTTAATGGAAGAAGACATGGGCAAATAAGTGTCTAAATACAGTATTAGCATCAGCAGAGGATTACGGTCGCGTGAGTTATAGTTGCCTACAGTAACTATAACGGGGGAATTTCATTGGTTTTTTATCAGTAAAATGTCCAGCTAACTATAACATGTGTGAAACCTATGGTTTCACACTTCCACTTGCAAAGCTTGCAAATTCGGACAGAATAAAACTCATTACACCAGTCCTTTTAAGTCTGAACCCACCCTGATAAAGAAGAGAACCACATGCAAGACAGAATATGCTGTGTATGTGCTGGAGTGTCCGTGTGGACTGAAATATGTGGGTAGCACTAGGTTACCGGTCCACAAAAGGATACTCCAGCACATCAGGGCAATTACAGGAAAGGATCAGGCATATCCTGTCGCTAGACATTTTGAGCTATTACACGAGTGTAACCCCAAGTTTCTCCATTACTATGTTATTGACATGGTTCCACCAATGAAACATGGGGGTAACCGAGAGGGCAAATTACGCCTCTTGGAGACACGATACATCTTAGAGCTCAACACAAAAAATCCGGCTGGATTAAATGCTAGTGAGGACTTTTTTACCTGCTTATAGGACCAGTCAATTACTAAATTAATGGGTATTTTCATGACATGTCTGTGGGGAGTGATAACTTCTAATAATTAACAGTTCATAGATAGGGATATCTGAAATCTGAGGTAATGAAAATGAAACACCTATTACCGGGAGTTGGTAATACCATATATGAATTTAGATCCCATACATCTTCTTTTTAACTGTTTTTTAAACAAGGAAACTAACTGGTTTTGAACATATATCCTTTTTAGAGGAAGGATTTCATCCTTTTACACTAATCTTGCACTATTTTGCACATATCTTTTGAGTGGTTTGTTTAAATTGTGGTTGTAACAAAGGAGTCATTGGCTAAAATAACAACGGCCCACTTGGGCGGTATTAAATTAATTTCTCATTTATTTCATTGAATGGAAAAGGATAGCCAGTCACTGAGGGGAATGTCAGCTCTATATTGACTAAGAATTTTAGAAGAGTAATACAAACAACTCAGGGAGGTGTATTTGACACCCTAAATAAATGTCGCAAACAAAGATTTTTTGTAAATATTGTAAATAATCTTAATAACAAGTACACAGTAACATAGGAAAATCTGTTTTTAGATATATTCAGGTTTTAAAAGATTTATATATTTTTGTATGTATTTATTCTATATATTTATATAATGATTGATCTTACTGTGTATATACGTCGACATGTTGTAGTATTTCTTCTATGTCAAACAGGCTGCAATGACACCTGAAACTCATTTCCTGTTTACCACTTTAAATACCACTCGTTCCGTCAGCAATGTGTCATGTGATCAAGACCCGAGTGGGGGTCGAAACGCGTTATGGCGGACAGGCTGGGCAACCAATAAAGCACTTGTGATTGGCACTAATCGTTTGGGTCCGCTTCTCGTCTCTGTGTTCGAGCGAAGCACTGGCAGTGGCGTTTTTTCATTCATATATATATATATATATATATATATATATATATATATATATATCCAGAACAGCTTACGTGAAGAAACCCGAGCCTCTTACAGCGGTGGGCTGTGGCGGGGTCGCGAACCCCAAATCTCCAAACAAATCGTAATTTACTCGTTCCTGAAAGAATGATGCCACAGCCACAGATCCTTATCACAGCGTGTTTAATTAATTTTTAGTTGGCCAGTCACTCGACACATTTCGGAGTACAACTCCTTTGTCACGAGCAAGATTACATTGCAAATCATCGTCTTTAAACAATTCAAAGTGTCACACCCATTTACAAATGAACACTGAAAACAGACCTCACGGCATATCATGGGTCAAGGAGCTAAAGAAAAACAGACTTTTTTTTTTCCCATATTAAATAAAATTCATTTAACATTTCCTTAGCATTTGTAAATCAAAAGTAATTCATTTTGACCGGCATCATATGATTAATATATATTATATCAACAGACATTCTTAATTCGGTTTTTTTTGGTGGGTAGATGTGAGAGTGTGTGATTGTGAAAGTGACTGTATGGATGAGTGTGTGCTTATATCAATGTTTCTATAAGATTGTAAGAATGTAATACTATTTTTATGAGTAAGTGAACTTGAGTGTGTATAACCGCATAGGTGAGTAAATGGGAGTGTGATTATTTGCATGACTGACTAGGTGTGTCAGTACCTCAATGGATGATTGTTAGTGTGTGAGTGTCTACATAGGTGTATAAATGTATATGTTAGTTTTGTATGAAGTGACTGTAAGTATGAGAGACTGTACAGGTGAGTGAGTTGAGGTGTATGAAGACCTAAGAATTAATAAGTGTGTATGTAGTTATTGGTATTGCAGTATGTATGGTTTTGAGATTGGAACTCTTAATTTTTGAGTCGGTGTTTCAATGGTTATATTAGAGTGTGAGAAGATCTGGTAATTTATCACATGGATGACGTCATCAGTGATGTCATCAGTGATGTCATTTGAGATGTCATCAGTGATGTCATGAGTGATGTCACTGACCATGTCATGAGTGATGTAATATGTGACGTCATCAGCAGTGGATTGCGGGCGCGCGAGTTATAGTTAGCTGAACTAACTATAACGGGGAAATTTCAATGGTTTTGTACGAGTGAAATGTCCAGCTAACTATAACTTGTGTGAAACCTCTGGTTTTTTCAGTGAATTTGCAAGGTTTTTTAAATGCTAATTCCTAACTATAACGTGTGTGAAACCTATGGTTTTTTAAGTGAATTTGTATGGTTTTTTAAATGCTAAGTGTATCCTGCAATATAGAAAGGTTCACCTTTTTTAAATAAATGGTTAGATATAGTTCAATAACATAGTTAATATCTTCTACAAACCTTTTTTTGGGGGGGGGGATTTTTTCCCCAGCACGTACGGTAATCTTACCGTACGCGTACGGTACTCTATGTACTGTACGCTTACGGTACTTTATGTGCCGTGCGCGTACGTAATCTTTATGTTCCGTTTGCGCATACGTACGCGAATTCCGTACGCGTTCGTACTTCCTGTGCGACGCGTAAGCGCATCCTCCCTACGCGCACCCGCGCGCGCACATTACGCGGGCACGCCGTACGTGCGTGCGTGCCTCTAATGCGCATGCGCACGTACGCGCGTGCCTGTAATGCGCATGCGCGCGTGCGCATGTCTTACGTACGTGCATGCGTACTTTTACCGTACGCGTACAGTAAGCTTACGGAGCGCGTACGGTAGGTCATGTGATCCAGAAACAACACTTTTCATTGGTTTAAACTTGTTTCATTTCCAGAAACTTCCACACCACACCCATTCCCCTCATTACTGCTTGTGATTCCTTAGGAGAAGGAGCTGAATTGTCTTTGGGATACAATGGCAGAGCAGCAGTCCTCTTCTGAGAGTGAGCAGGGCAGCAGCATCATTAGACAGAGAAGGAGGAAACAGAAGAGTTCTTTTATTTGGGAGTATTTTACATTTCCTGAGGGGCAGAAAAAGGTAAATGCTCCTTTAGTTACCTGCTCACTTTGTGAGCGTGTGTTATCTAGAGGTAATCCAAGGAAGAAGTACTCCTTTGGTAATCACACTATGTTGAGACACCTTAGGGATGTTCATCCAAGGACTTTTGCTCGACATACTGAAGCAAACCCTTCAGTAAGTCACCCGAGCACATCCGCAGAAGCTCAGCCGAGTACATCTTCGGCAGCTCAGCCGAGCACTTCCTCTGCGGTGGGAGCATCACCCTCTTCTGCTCCTCTGGACATATACCCTCGATTTCAGAGGGTACAAATAAGGTGCAATACTTGCTATGCTCTTATTGCTTATGGGGAGTCCAGTATTCCTTTAATAGACAATAAGATTGAGCAGCACAAGTGCGGTCCCTTTTAATATTCCCATTCTTTCTTTCCTCTGTCCCTGTATTAACACAAGGGCTCTTTTAAGAGCCACCCTACCTCACAATTTTTTTAAAATTTATTTTATCATTCTTTTTTTAAAATATTTTTACCGTATGCGTACAGTACGCGTACGTTTTAAAAAAAATATATATATATATTTTTTTTTTTTCACCCTTCAATGTACTTGAGGGACCACAATGGAAATAACAAAAGCAGAGTGAGGAGAAGTGAAAACAAGGGACTACGAAAGAAAATGTGTGATAAATACAGATATTTCAAACTTACCTGACCAACTTAATTATCAATAAATGCTTTTTTTTTATTTGCTAGAAAAAAGGATTATTTTTCCCAAAATTTCGTTTTTCAATCTGTAACAAAAGAAAAAAGTATTAATATTTAAACATACATTTTAGAATACAGTCCATATATTTACATATTTATCATAGACATGTTTTGCTTTTTTTTTGCTGTTTTCAGAATATATTGAATTTCACTGCAAATTGTGAAACCAATTGCATTCATCACTTAACAGCGGGCAAAAAAATTAACAATCTGAAAGATTGTTTGAAAAAAGCCCTGAATCTCTTCTCAGTAAAACATACCTTGATTGAAATATAATATATACAATAAAAATATCATCTAACAATAAAAACTATTTGCACTAAATAACGTCTGTAAATCTTGTTGCTTAAGCTTATACACCCAAATAACATCTGTCAAAGAAGTCCACAAGAGAAATTTTTACTTTTCCATGAGGCCAAATGGTAATTTTTAAATTGTTTTTGGATGAACTATCCAAAGGTAATCCAATAAAATCGCAAAAAATGATTTGTTCAGAAGTTGCAATTTGTATCTAAAATTTTGGTTTCAGAAAAAATAAATACGAATTTGGTAATTCTGCAGGCAAACGTTGCTTTAAAATCAATTTAGAATCATTACACAGTGTCCAGCCTTTTTCACATTGAAGATAAACTGTGTAATGACCAGAAGTTATAGAAGGTCAATCATGGAAAATTATTACAACTGCAACAAAAGTCTTTCCTGATATTGATAATTGATTTCCTGTAAACATCTTTATTAAAGTGTCCAATTTTGTTCCATCAGCTCTACAACGTTGCATCATTAAAATTATATACTGTCCATATTTCTTTAAAAATAGCGTTGATAACATTTCTGATTTACATTGAGAACATTCCATGGTGTGATTTGCATCTTTAACTAATTTACTAAAAGTCACTGCTTTACTCTCTGGTAATGTTAAATGTATGAACCTTTCAGAATCAACATTAGTGCTGCATGTGTTCATACAGTTTTCACAACAATGCTCCCATTTATAAGAGAGACCAAACATATTTTCTATTTTCTACCCCTTCATCTTCCAGTACCATAAGCATATACATTAAGAATTCCTGTGCATCTTGCTGGACATTTTCAGTAAACTGCGTACATCCAGAACATACATCTAAAAGATTTCTAACATCAGAAGCACTTTCTATTTCAGTTTTATCATTACTCAGCTTCTCATAAAGGAGACGCAGCAAAGAACAGAATCTTTTTTCATGATTTAGTATTATCTGCTCTTGCAAACTTTCAAGATAAAATACAACATTCAGCACTACATTAGCGTAGCAGTTGACACCAGAGCTATTTTCAAAATGACAACCAACAACCACTTCGGCATTGTGCTTTTTCTTTTTGCTTGCAATCACATCACTCTCCTTTTGTTTTCTCTTCTGTACATCCTCATTACAGATATTCTCAATTCTCCTTTTCCGACAAACAACACGTTTTTCAAACACAGGATACTGACCTAAATGAGGAGCATAGCTTCTTCTTAATCTATTATACTCCTTTACACAATTTGCATCAGCACTAACTTTTGAATCATCAAAGTCTATCATGAATAAACCAGATAATTTTTTCACTCGTGACAAAGCAACTTCTGCCATACCTTCTTTACACACACTATATCCAATGTTTACAAAAGCACTATCTACAGTTAATCCTTGAGATTTGTGAATAGTTACAGCATATGCTAGAGAAAACTGCTTCCTACGTACATATAAGTCTTTCACAAGCAAAAAACGAACTGAACAACGACTAATGTCTTTAACCTCTTCAATCTGATCAAATTTTATTTTTAAAAATTCAATTCCATCTTTTTTCTGGTAGTTAACAAAACCCACAACTTTACCCATAGCTCCATTCACTAAACCTTTTTCTACATTCAAATTACATCTTAAAATTACTCGACTGTTCATACATACATAAAGATTCTTTTCTAAACCAGCTGTTTTCGATATGTTTTTCTCTAGAGAATCCAATTTAGTTTTCAATTTGCCTGTCAATGTAATAGTTATTCCTTCATGCTGTATTTTATCCATGGCTTCCATTTTCATAATCTCTTCATTTTCCAATTTCAAAAGTTCTTCATTGAATATAGAGCATTCATGTAGTGTTGGCATTAAGCAGATTACAGTATTTTTTTCTGCAATTTTCTTGTATATTTTCTCTGGAACTATTTGTTCTGTTGGAAACAAATTACACAGCAATCGACTCTGTAAAGCTTTTCTGCCATTTTCTGTGAGTAGTCCAATTCTGATATCTTTGAGAATACTTGCATAATCATCGTCATTTGCTTGCCGCATATTGGTAATGATTTCTTTGTACTCAAAGTATGACCAAATATTCACATTACCTATACTTCCTAACGACTTTTTCGTGTCTTCATGTGTAACAGTTTAAATACTGGTTGTCCTTTAACTGGAGTGAGCTGCAGTAGATCCCCAAAAACTAGAACATGTTTTCCTCCAAATAACACGTCATAGTCTCTCTTTAGAATTTGCTGCATTCTTAAATGCACAAAGGCAAGCATTAAGTTTGATACCATGCTTACCTCATCAATAATGAGAACTTTCATTTTCTTCAACAGTCTTGAAACTTCAAAACATGCTTCTCCTGTTAGCTTGGGGTATTCTATTTAGTTCTCATGCTCTACTGGTAACATTAGCAAACGATGTAAGGTAATTCCTTTTATGTTATATGCTGCTAACCCAGTTGGAGCAGTAACAACACAAGACAAAGGTGAATCAGTTTTTTTCTGTCGGTAGCTTCTAATTACTTTAATTAAGAAACTTTTTCCAGTTCCAGCTTGTTCACTCACATACATTCTGATTTGTTCAAATGCTGTGCATGAGCTCTCTTTACTTTCATGTAGTAATCCATGATCAATTTGGTTTGTGACTTCTTCATAAATTTCTTGCTGTTCATCATTCAGTTGTTGTTCCAAATTTGGTAAGTCTATTAAATCTTCCTGAGCTTGATTCATAGCTGTTTCCACTTCAGTCATGGCTATTGCAGCTTCATTTTCTACGATTGGTTTGTCCTAGGGGATCTTGACTGAGCGTACCAGAACTTTGACTGTCTTGAGAACTGTCTCTAGCTACTTCAGCTGCAATTGTAGCTTCTTGTTCAATTTCTTCATTTAACATTTGTACATAATTTGAGAAATTACTGCATTTTATGTTTCTTTGCATGCATTAAAGGAATCTTCATAGCTCTGAAAATCTCCAAGTAATTCATCCTCTGAACGCCATGGTTTAAACAGCTGTAAAAGTGCTAAGTAGTAAAATTCCTTTTTGTCAGTAGTGTCGCAACTCAGCTTCCTGTGATTAATCAAACTTCCTTTTGTTTGTTTCACCAAACATCCTTCCTCACCAATGACTTTATATTTTCCATTGTTGATGTCTTCTGTGGCATTCCGTTTATAAATGTAGTTCTGCAGCACTTCATAGAGACACATAATCTCAAGATGATGACTTCTGTTTGGGTAATATGTGTCCAACATATTTTTTTTCAAAATGTCTGTACTTTCTGGTTCGTTCTCTGCTAAATATTCAATTTCTCGAATAGATTTCAGTACCCGATTTCGCATTCCTGCAAGGCCTAAACTTACCCAAATTATTCTTCTGGATTTGGAGTACAGACTGAAACTGTATAGCTTTTTACTGACCATCTTCTTGTGAGAAATCTCTTCCCACATTTCTTTCAATTCTGTTTTCTCAGATTTAGTGATGTAAGTTGTGACATACCGAGCAACAGCAATAGAATTGTCAGCTACATACTGAATATCCATGTTAGCATTCCACATGGATAAAATGACTGGGTTGTAGTCATTTATATATTTTCTTTTCTTCTTAGGTTGTAGGTATTTTTCTGAGATTTGTTTGTAATGGTATGTCGCACAGCTGACATAAAACTGTTTACTCTTCCTTTTGAAAGAACAGGTCGTGGAAATCCAAATCGACATTTTGTGTAGAATTTATCTTTACT
The DNA here is from genome assembly GCF_964204655.1 of Triturus cristatus. NCBI lineage: Eukaryota > Metazoa > Chordata > Amphibia > Caudata > Salamandridae > Triturus > Triturus cristatus. The sequence goes on along the minus strand of NC_140593.1, from coordinate 253,160,594 downwards.
CTTGTACTTTCGTCGACAGTATTTTCCACACCGATGACTTTGGAAACATAAAACTTGCTCTTTTAAGTTTTTCTCTTCTGTGCTTTTAGGTATAGCACATGTTGCATATCCTTCGATGAAACTTAAAACTGCATCATCAGAATCTGTTCCAAATTTTGGGGCATCCTTGATCCTCAACAGCATATGAATATGAGGAGCACCTCTTGCTTGGTACTCTTTTCTCCAAAAGAAATCCACAACTTCTCCAAGAGGTGGATTTTTTTTATTGCAGATGAAGGACATCATAGCCTCAAATCTATGATTGAAATATCTGCAAACATTAACCGGATCCAATGAGCACAATTCTCCTGCTGTCTTGTATTGGATGTTTTCAATATTTGAATTTGCCTCTCGAAGAAAATCCAGTAAATCATCCCAAGCGTACTCAGCACAGCTTAGGGTAAGGAACCATGTAGGAGTTCCTAAATTCCGTAACATACACTTCAATTCTCCATGCCGTCGGTACCAATATGCATTAGTCCCACGCTGACAAGCCATCAGATTAATTAATTGAGATTCCAAATGATCATCTCGCTGTTGCACTTTGTTCATAAAATCCTTTGCAGATACATTACGTAGATGTACTCCACTCTTCAAGATGTGATTTACTGGATAAGATAGTGCTGACAAGTCACTTTCAAATAAAAGATGGAACAAATAAGGAATACTTTGACGAAATCTTGGATCTTCTGCAGATAATCTTGTAGTCCAATACTCAGAAGCAGGAATCTGTACTGGACGTTCATCATATCGTCCACCTTTTCCTGTAGGAAACAGCTGTGGAAAACAACGAGCTTCCAAGCTCTCCTCCCATACACTCACGGGAGTTCCTTGTGCTTTTTTCATCTGAAACAGATCAATAGTGTTTGCCATAACTTCTTTTGAATGAAGAGGATGTATGCTGAAATGTTCATAAATTTCTTCTTCTTTTGACTTATCCACTTTTTCAATTTGCCGAGCTGGTATTCCTGAGTCTGGTAGTAAAACTTCTTCATCTTCATCCATATAAATTGTTTTATACCATTTATTTTTTTTTTCAAATATATATTTGCTCTTTGTACTTTTCGTACATCTACCAGCTCCTGCCAAATTTTCTTGTTCTTTGTTGGTACTCCATTAACCAAAATTACTAATGGTTCAGTTTCCAATCTATCTGCATCAATAGTTTCCATATTTTTTTTCAAATCCAATGGCAAATAAACAACTCTTCTTTTAAACCTCTTTGTAAATCCGAAGGAGGTAATTTGCCTGTTTTTGGCTCAATAAGAACTATAGTCTGAAAAGGATGGACACATTGAATGAGTATAGACTCATACGTATTTAAATCACTAAGTTCTGCAGGAATTTCAACCAATTCTGAATTATTATGTTCAGCTCTAGCTGGCATTTTATTTTCTTCTAACTTATTATAACAGTATTTACAAATACGATGATCTTCACCCAAATCAAAACAATTTTCCAGAAACAAATATGTAGCAAAATTCTTCCACTCAAAATGATTTTCTTTTTCACTTTTTTTATAGAGATCAACATTCCTTGTTTGACTTTTATAATGGTTTCTCCGGCAACAAATACAAGTAATATTTGGCCTTTCATTAGAGATGATGGTACATTTTGTCATTTGATCTTCAAAATTTTTACTAATAGTAGGTTCTACATTCTCTTCCACATTTTCTTCAATTACTGTGTCATTATCTGCACTTTCTTGTTCCGGACCAAAGTAACAAAACTGAATTTCATCAGTAACCTTCTCCACATCTGATACAGATCCACGGAACAGAGCCCTATTCAACTCATTTAACTTTAGTGCTGGACTTTTAGCAAAATACAATCTTCTTACAAATTTTCTCATTTCAGTATGATGAACTCCCAGCATCCTAAAATGGTGAAAAACACTTTGGCAAACTTTCCTAGAAAGACAAGCCAGAGAATGTCCTTGCAAACCAGTATTCTCTCTCACTCTGCATGGATCTAGTCTTTGAAGCACCTTAATCTTCTGTTTAACACTCTTTTTACTATATTCTCTTAGAAAGTCACGTAATTTATCAATAGGTTCCTGGCGCACAGTGCAAATACTACTACAATTCCAAGTGTACACTGGGGCTTTAGGACGTCTCCCCATAACCTCATCAGCTAACACTTGTTCCTCATCTCTCGGAACCATTTTCTCCTTTTCCATTATACAACCATCTTTCACTTCATAAGCACGACCTCTGGTGTCAACTGCATGCAGCAAACTATTACTTTGAAGATAACTCTCTTCATTAAAAAATGGTTCAGTACTTGAACTATGCATCCATTCTCCTAAAAACACTTTACAAAAGTTATTTCTTTTCACTACTCTTTTCGTTTTGCTTTGTGACTTCATTACATTGACCATTTTATCTAATGTACGGATCCTGTTCAAAATTAAAATGAATAGTTTTCGTTTTAAATCTAAAGCCTTAGCTACAATTGTTTCAATATCTTTTTTTCACTTATAAAATTTCGCTTTCTTCTTATATTTTTTCACATCCTTTAGCAAATTGGACATCACTCTTCTCTGAAACATTTTTCTACGAATGTCTGTTTTTCTTTTTAAGTCAATCTTTATTGCTTCTAATTGTACATTAGCATTTAGAAATTTCTCACTTTTATCCTGTTGTTTTCTACTTGAAACTCTATTTGCAGTGGGGACATTTTTCAAATTTGTTCTTTTTTTGAAGATATTTTTAAAAAAATCCTTGGTTTGCTTCCCAGAAGACTTTTTCTTTTTTCCAACATGAGCATCTTCAACTAATTTGGGTCCTCCAGTTGTCCTCAAATATAAATGTTTTTTCTGTTCTTTTCTCTTCCTTGATTTTATAGGCATCTTTAACTTATTTCAATATTGTTCAGCAATACCTGAAAGAAACTAAAAAAAATACCTTTATGTAATTTAAATGTATTACTACATTTTTTTTGTGCTTTTCAAATCTTATAAAACTATTTACCCCTTTCCTACAAGTGAAAAACACAATGAAACCATCACAAATTAAAGCTTCCCCTTTCCTACAAATCTAATTCTAAAAGAGCCACAATACCACACATTAAAACTCAGACAACAATTCCTGTGTGCGCACAGACTCATGTTGTGATTCTATGCAAAAATGAAATTTGATTTGCAATTTGAAAGCACACTTACTATTGTGGTAGAGCAAGTGATAATTACTCTAACAGTCTGACACATTTTCATTATTTCTTTCAGAAACAGAAAACAGCACTTGCCCAAACTGCTATTTGAGACCATAAACATGTGCAATCTGAATGACATACTACACTCTAGCAAAGGAAATGAGCCTTGGTGAGGGTAAATGTATTAGCGTCACTCACTGCTATCTGAAACACCACACAGCTCTGAATAGTAAACTTAACTGTACATGAGAAACAGCTACCTCTCTGCTAAGAGTGTGCTTCTGGAGACTGTCTACTATCAGGTGCAAAAGAGATCTGCATTGACGCTTGCATAACTGCATAAACATTGCAGACATATATGTAACACTACATGTGTATTAAGAGTTAATTGGACTTTTGAACATGTACAAACTACATGACCCATTGCAGAAGTGGAAGGAAAATCTACCATGTTAATGTCAAATGTGTTTGCATTGCCCTCTCATTTGTGACATATTAATTTGGGCACAATGCTAGCCATCACATTTTAATAAAACAAGCTGCTCCTTTCCTACAAATTCAATTCTGAAAGAACCAGAGTAACACAAATTGAATCTCTGAGAACAATTCCTGTGTGCACACACACTCATGGTTTGATTCTAGGCAGAAACCGAAATTTAATTTGCAATTTGACAGCACACTTACTACTGTGGTAGAGCAAGTGATAATTACTCTAACAGTCTGACACATTTTCATTTTATTTTTCAGAGACAGAAAATAGCACATGCCCAAACAGCTTTTTTATGCTGAATACAAACCATCACAGTTCCAAAAAACAAGCTGCCCCTTTCCTGCGAGTGCAAGGCTAACAGAGCAAGAGCAACACAAATTAAATCTCTGATAACAATTCCTGTGTGCACACTGTCTCATGGTGTGATTCTAGGCAGAAAACAGTATTCCTCGGTGATACCACTAGACCTTTATTTTTGGTGACGACATACTCCATAATATATAACATTTTCAAGGCACTTAAATATCTTCCTTAACATAAAATGTAAAACACAACTTTTAAAGTGGAAGGAAAATGTACCATGCTATTTTCAAATGTGTGTGCATTTGCCTCTCATTTGTGAGAAAGTGATTTTTACTGAATGCCAACCATCACACTTCATGAAAACAAACTGCCCCTTTCCTGCGAGTGCAAGACTAACAGAGCAAGAGCAACACAAATTGAATCTCTGACAACAATTCCTGTGTGCACACACACCCATGGTGTGATTCTAGGCAGAAACCGAAATTTAATTTGCAATTTGAAAGCACACTTATTACTGTGGTAGAGCAAGTGATAATTACTCTAACAGTCTGACACATTTTCATTTTATTTTTCAGAGACAGAAAATAGCACATGCCCAAACAGCTTTTTTATGCTGAATACAAACCATCACAGTTCCAAAAAACAAGCTGCCCCTTTCCTGCGAGTGCAAGGCTAACAGAGCAAGAGCAACATGAATTAAATCGCTGATAACAATTCCTATGTGCACACTGTCTCATGGTGTGATTCTAGGCAGAAAACAGTATTCCTCGGTGATACCACTACACCTTTATTTTTGGTGACGACATACTCCATAATATATAACATGTTCAAGGCACTTAAATATCTTCCTTAACATAAAATGTAAAACACAACTTTTAAAGTGGAAGGAAAATGTACCATGCTATTTTCAAATGTGTGTGCATTTGCCTCTCATTTGTGAGTAACTGATTTCTGCTGAATGCTAACCATCACACTTTAAGAAAACAAACTGCCCCTTTTCTGCGAGTGCAAGGCTAACAGAACAAGAGCAACACAAATTAAATCTCTGACAACAAATCCTGTGTGCAGACAGACTCATGATGTGATTCTAGGCACAAAACAGTATTCCTTAGTGATACCAGTACACCTTAACTTACAGTGAAGACATACTCCATAATATCTTACAAGTTCAAGACAGTTAAATATCTCCTAAAACACAAAATGTAAAACACAACTTTAAAAGAAGAATGACAATTCTAATATTTATATAAAAAATCACCACATACATCCCCTCTCAAACTCATAACTCACCTTTAAAATTAGTTAGTTGAGAAAGAAATGTGGCACTCAAACAGCAGATTATCAGAGCCAGAATCTCAGAGCTGTACACCTCTCTCCTCTCACCACAACCAGTAAATGGCAATGTTTCCCTCTCTTTTTTCACACATATACATGTTAATGTAAAATCACAGTCCTTCCCACATTTTTTCAAATGGAATCACACATTTCTATTGGTTGCAACTTTCAACCCCTTTCAAATCATCCCTTCCCCCAACATGACTTCTGCCTGCTACCAGGTCATGGAACACTGGTGTGAGCAGAGAGGTCAGAAGTTCAGCACACAATGTTTCAAATCCAAAGTGCAATAGTGCTTGACTTTTCAAACCTAACAGCAAATCCAAAGTAATGTTCAGTGGGAACACATTTTTCTGTACCAATCCAAAACATGCTTTTAAAAATGTAAACATACAGCCTAGTTTTAACTGTAAAATGGTTTGAATCAGCCAATGAGTTCTTTTTATTAAAAAAAAGTATGTATGCCTCCATTTTTCAACTGTCTTTCTTTTCATATTGCCATTCTACTGAAAGACACCTCCTGAGTGCATCCTGTTCTCCTTGAAAGATGTTCACAGTGTGGATTGTAGGTCATAGCTATGTCTTCTGGAGTGAAAAATGTGCAGCAAAAAGAGGTATTCTAAAAGATCTTGCTTTGCCAAATGTAGACATTAAATGGATTGGTCAGAGAGGGTTAAACTGGCACCAATTAATGCCTTTGGTGAAATCCTTTCTACATCTCCCACAGCCTAACCTTATAATTGTGCACTGTGGTGGAAATGACCTAGGCACTTTAACTGGGGTAGGTCTGGAAATGCTTGTTAAGGACACCTTTGTGCAATTGATGTAACTTTTTCCACAAACTGCCTTTGTATATTCTAATATATGCCAAAGGCAAAAGTGGAACTGGTCCAACCAATTTTGTCCACAGATTGACAAAGCAAGAAAGCATGTCAATAAGTCTGTTTCTGCTTTCCTTAGAGACTATGGTATGGGTTCTATATACCACAACAACTTGCGTTACAACATGCAAGGCATTTATAGAGGAGACGGTGTTCATTTCACAGATGAAGGGAACAGAGTCTTCCTCTTGAACTTTCGACTCTGCATCGGTACTTACTTGTAGGTACCCAAAAAAACACTTCATAAACACAAGGGCTCTTTTTAGAGCCACCTAACATCTTAACACTTTTTTTTTTGTTGTTGTTTTTTTAAATAATTTTTTACCGCCGTACCCGTACCGTACGCGTACCCCTGCGCTTACCGTACGCGCACCCCGCGATTTAAAAAAAATGTATTTATTACACTTCTTGGTCCTTCTTGACAAACGCTAGGGGGTCTGCAACTCTCTACCTTGCCCCCTTTTCATGTTCTCCCCCTTTGATTTTTAGTGTGAGACACACAAAATGGCGGCCGACACTTCCTGATTTCGACCGACTGGAATGTTTACTGTCATGTAACCACCAATCAGAATTAAGCTCGCGCACGGCAGCGTACGCGTACGGTAAGCTTATAGATATATATGTACTTTTAACTAAAATTTTCTCAGGAACTACTGAACAGATTGACTCCAGATATTCAAAAGGCACATCCCTGAGGACTACCTCTCTGCCAAATTTCAAGTAATTCTGTTCAGCCGTTCGGGCTGTACCTTGGACTAAAGGTCCCTATGGAAAAATGCATGGGGAAAACATGTTTTGGGACCCCCCTTTTTTCTCGGCCCCCGCTTGACTAATCACCCCGAGACTTTCAGGGTATGAGCGGAGCGCCCCACCTATTTTGAAAATTTCGCGAGGATTCGTCAACCGGCGCCAAAGTTATTCAAAATAGAATTTTCAGATTTCCTATGGAAACACGGTCCTAACTATAACTATCTACTGGCGACCGCCAGTAGATAATATACACACACACACACACACACACATAGGTTACAGGGACATTATAATTAGGCTGACATTTAACAAAAACGTATGCCCCAGCAAGGCACTGCTTATGACCTCACATATTACATCACTCATGACATGGTCAGTGACATCACTGATGACATCTAAAATGACATCACTGATGACATCTCAAATTACACCCCTGATGGAATCACTGATGACATCACCCACAGAACCACTCACAGACCCACTTACACCCCTATACAACATCTCATGCACATACTCCCACACAACACCTAACATGTCCATTCACAGACCCATACATACATTCACACACCTCCTCACTGGTCCATAGAGCCAGTTACACATCCACTCACCCATAAAGCCACTAACCCAACCACTGACTCACATATACAGCCACTCATGCACCTACTCACTGACCATTTACAGCCACTCACATATCTAATCATACAGACACATGCGCCCCAACCCCTTATTTTCCATAAATTGCCCCAGGGAAGTGGCAGTCCCATGGGCTGCAGGGGAGGGCGACGCAGGCCCTCCATATTTATTCAACATAATTTGCCCCAGTGAGGTGGCAGTGCCCTGACCGCAGGCAGGCCCTGTGGACCCACACGCAAACTTTTTTTAACTGCCTCAGCGAGATGGCAGTCCCTGTGGATGCAGGGGGTCTGCATGGCCCCTACGTTACTTTATAAACATTTGCCCTGGTGAGGTGGCAGTCCCCAGGGTACAGAGGGTTACAAATAGGCATCCCCAGCAAGCATAAAAAGCAATGCCTAGGGGAGGTGGCAGAACATGGTGCTGTCATAAACCCTAGGAGGGGGGCCTCATGTACCCCCCTTCTATTTTAAAGTTTTGCCCCTAGGACTTGGCCCACTGGTAGCTAATTTAAAAGCAAGCACAGGAGCTCTCGCTTGTTTGTTTTCTTCATTTTTCCCACTACTTTACAAATATTACCATTTTGCGTAATTTGGAAAAAAATGCTTTTTTTGCCCTTGTGAGTTCCTAGGGGAACCCCAAGACTAAGGCTTGGGAGTGAGGGTTTTCCTACCCTGCCCCATTTCCTTTTTTTCAAATAATATTTATTATTGCTTTTTTCATAATCAACATCTTATTTGATTGCACAACACTTACAGATCTTCAACTTATCACATCTCTACATGTTCAACGTTACACAACTTGTGTCGTTCCAATTACATCTCTAGCATAGTAACATGTTTAGGTGTTTCATGCCCAGTTATCCCATCCTCCCCTTGCTGGCATTCAGTATTTTCTAGGCAAGTGTCTTATGTGGAAGTTGTCATGCATGTTGTCATGCTGTTGTAAGACGTGGGGGCTTAACTCTTGTTTGTATCGTGCAGGGCATTGATTAGGTAAGCCTTTAGGGGATCTTAGATATCCTTCGGTCTGGATGTCACTGGCAGGAGTTCCGCATATGTGCAATTGGTTCCTGACAGTAAATTAGATCCTACAGCCATTCCTTGAATTTAGGAGCCCTTCCTTGTCCCCATCAACCTTGCGTTTGGCTAACAGTAATCCAAGGGCTACTAGGCGCCTCACCAGTGATTCTGCATGTTCCGTGTGACAGAGTAGAGCAATGAGTGGAGTAAGGCTTACCTGCTTACCTGCTCACCCGCCATCTGGGACAGGGCCTCCCCAACCTCTCCCCAGTATTTAGAGATAGTTCTGCACATCCAGGGCAGTTGTATGAAATCCTCCCCTCCTCCCCACATCTATCGCACTTACTAGTGTTTCTCAAGTTGTACCAATATAGCCTTGCCGGAATATAGTACATCCTATGCAGAAACATAAAGTGAATAATTTGTAGTCTACTGCTGGCCGTTATTTTCTCAGTCTGCTGGCAACAGTATGTCCACTGTGTATCCTTTATTGGGGCACCTATTTCTGCTTCCTATCCCTATTTTGAGCTGCCATGAGAATGTCATGATAAAGTCGTGCCACTGTGTGCAATGTGCTACTTGCTTGGAGCATATTGTGTAGCGGTGAATGATAGTGTAAGCGGTTCGAAAGGGAACACTGGGGTGGCAGCTTTTAGATCCTGTCATAGTCTAATGTACAGGAATATCTCTACAGGTGAACATGGGTTCTTGGCAAAGAACTCCTCCTTGTTACGAAAGCGTCCCTCTGTGTATAAACACCTCCAGGTATGGATGTTATAGAGATGTAGCATATTGCAGCAGATTTTTTCAGGAGTTACTGGAACAAATGGATGATAGTCCAGCGGTAGTGCAGGGGAGGGTGGGTGTAAGGGGTGAGAAGGAATATCTGGGATGTTTCCCAATTGATATTTACACCTGAGTGTTCTCCACACCTAATAAACTCCCGCCGTATTGCATTCAGACTAATCTGGGGGTCTCTGATATATAGCGTGATGTCATCTGCATATAGTGACACTATCACATGTCTGGAGGGGTATCTAAGTGCATACTCCCGACTGTGTTGTATGAGCACTGCCACCAACGCCTCCACCGCAAGAGCGAAGAGAAGGGGGTGAAAGAGTACAGCCCTGCCTGGTTCCTCGAGTAATGGCAAAAGCATGGAGTTCTCTTCATTAATGAGCACCTTCACCAGCAGTTTTCGGTACGATAGTCCAACCCACTCTTTGAATTGCAGGGGGAAGCCCATATGTTGCAGTACTTACATGAAGAAATCCCACTCCAGTGAGTCAAAAGCTTTTTGTGGCATCCAGGAAGACCGCCACAGAACTTATCTCTGGGTCTATGTCTTGCATTATCAAGAATAGTGTTCATAGGTTATATGATGTGGCTCTGCCCTAGATTAATCGAACTTGATCTGGACATAGCAAACCGGCCATTAACAAACTATGATGATTTGCCAGCAATTTGGCCAGTATTTTTTCATCCCAGTTTTTTTAAGACAGTGGCCTGTAGCACTCGCTATTATTGTGTGGCTTGCCTGGCTTAGGGATGGTCATGATCAGGGCTTTCCTCATGGTGTGGGATAGTGTGCCTAACTGTAGTGCCTCCTCATATAAGTCTTTAAGGATCGGTGCCAGAGTGTCTATGTATGCTTTGTAAAACTCTGCAGGGAGCCCGTCTGACCCTGAAGCCTTACCTGACCCCAGCTGCATAATAGCCGCTCAGATTTCATCTACCTCAAATTCCGCTGCAAGAAATTCTCACTGTGTGTTACTCAACCTGCCAAGCTCTACACGTTCCAAATAGGGGACTGTGTCTACAGGGACAGATCTCTGAGTGGAGTATAGCGAGGAGTAGTGGTCTCATAGGGCTTGCAGCATCGCCCCTGTATCGTTTTGGGGTTGTCTTGTCCCATTGCAAATTTCTAGCAAATGGTTGGAAAACCGGGGAGTGCGTGTCAGTTCGGCCAGCGCCTTTCCTGACCGTTCTTCAAGTCCATATCAAATAGCCTTTTGATATTTGCTGAGTAAAAGGCATTCCCTTTCTGCCGTGTCTTGATATTCAGTGAGCATTTCCCTTATTTAGCCCTGTACCTTCCCTTTGTTCGTCATGGCGTATTTGTATTATAATTGGCGGATCCTCTTTTCCAGCTTCCTCAGTGTATGTCTGATGTCGCTCAGTATGCCTCCGGCTTTTCCAATGCAGACGCCCCATATGGTTACTTTCATTGCCTACCATACCATCGTCAGTGTAGGGATAGAGTCTACATTGTATCTGAGAAACTCCTCCAACTCTTGCCCCAGTTCAGCACTAAAGACTGTATCTAGCAGTGACTGTGTGGGAAGTCACCAGGACATATAGCAGACATCTGCATGAGTACCAGGGAGTGGTCTGAGTATGTGCGTACTAAGTGTTGCATATTCATTATCAAAATTGAGTCCTCTAGTAACCATATCTATCAACAGAGGCCTAGGACTTAGAAGGTAAGGTAATTTATTGTTAGCTGTGGTTCAGATCCTATCACTTTAGGTATATGATACTCCCCGTTTTTTAAAACTTTTTTTGGGGTAGTCACCAACAAAGCTAGCCACCTTCAATTTAAAAATAAGAGTTTTACTTCTGGCAATCCCCTTGACAAACCTCAAGGTGCATGAACTCGCGTAAAATACACCGGGTATTTTTTCTAATACAAATAATAGAAAAAATATGAAAAAAATGTGAAAGGGACGAGATGGCACCTCACGTGCGCACCACCAATTGAGCCTGCTGATTGGTACTCATCAGCTCTGCCCACTCTTATCATCATTGGTTGCCATCACGCTCCAAAAAATAATAAATGAAAAAAGTGTCCCAAAATAAACCAAAGCTGTGATGGTACGTGGTGAAGAAATCACATACCAAGTGCGACTGATAAAAGATTGAAGAGGATGCACCCTCAATAGGTTCAAACTTTATTCTTCCTTCGATGTGCACCCAAGTCAAAACTTAAAAAGGTTGCTTAATATGCATACCATTATGTAGTGCCAACATGTTTCATCGCCTAATATATTTATGGCGATTTCGTCAGGGCAGCTCCAGTCGCTTGGCACACACAGGGGACACTGTTGAAATTTTCTTCGGGGACTGCTAAAGGTAAAAAACACACAACACTCAGCTCTTTCCACATCCCCTTCTACATATATAGATATATGTCTTTCATTTGAATATGTCAATTACCCTTAATGAGCCATGGCCTCGCGTACCAGCTCGCTCTAACAGGTCATACGCGGGCTCCTTAAGTGAGTCCTTGCAGCGGTTCCGCACTCAGCTGTAATGCGAATCTACAGAAAGGGCATCTTTGATGTATTCAAATTCCTCTTCTTCACAGAATCTTGTCTTAGATATAAAAACACACGTGGATATACAGACCCCCTTATTTATTGGGACATCTCTTTTTAAAGGGACCTAGCGACATACTCCTCAGTACTAAAGGTTCACGTTAGAGGAAAAATATGTATTCAGACTTGATGTATTATCACACGTGGTACACACCAACACATACACAGCAGGACTCAAGGAAACGCTTCTTTTAACAGTGTCTGGGCTGCCTATGAATGTCACGGTAGGTCTGAAGTATATACCGAAAAAATATCACCAGAGGAAGTGTGTTGTAAGTAACAATGAAGATTCTGTTACCATAATTACCAGCTTAAATTCTATGTAGCTTTCACCTCCCTATTTTTTAATAGACATGCTCACGGTTATGCCGTAGTCAGAATCTTAACACAGAATTATTTACACCTCGGGATCATAAACAGGTCAGGTATTCAGCCTCACATAAATATCCCCACTCCCTCTCGATAACACCTCCTTACCACCCAAAGCCTCACGGAGCTCCTTCTCTCCACCGGTCACACGTGTACTGATCCCCTGACTGTTTATATACAGCGAACGCCTACACTCTTGCGTGACAGTAGTGCGCGCCATCTTGGATTGGGGAGGTTTACCATTGACGCTCAAGATATAGCTGACTCTCACACCGATGTCCATTCGAAGTTTATTATGTCATGGATATCCGTTTGTGAAAAAACTGCGTAGGGGACCTCACGAAAGGACTCACAGGTGATATTTAATGTGCTGATGTATATACACAACTACACTATCACGCGTAACTTTCGGCGCCATCTTGGATAGGGTTTTTTTTTTATTCTGTCTTGATGCTCAAAGTAATACTACCCCTCATACCAGTGTCTATACGGACTAACTTATATCCTAGACCTCCATTTAGGAAAAACGCTCCATGGAAGACCTCACCAAGGACTCGGAAGTGGTTCATAGTGGGTACAAGTCCCTACAGGTCTCTATACCAGTCTATTATCACTATCGGCGCCATCTTTGAATGGAAAAGCGAGAGACTGTACTTTCTAAGACCTCTAAGCTTATAAATGCCTAGTCCCAATTACATCACTTGTATAATTCTCAATGGGGTTCTATCTGGTAGTGTTAGATTAAAACAATGTTGTTTGTAACTGTAACTTGTTTCTTATATCATCTAGTCTTGTCCTATATATTAAGATGATGCTATGATCTACGTATATCCCCTCATTGCCAGCTGGAGATCTTGTTCCTATGTTAAACTAGAGTGGAGGAGGGGTCTCATAATTACAACCTAACAGATCTGACCACAGTGGGCAGAAGTCAAGCCAAAAAGTCTTGTTCAGGCCAGAACCAATATGTTCATCGGATGGAGTGTGTCATCAACCACTTCAGTATCTTGCCCTACCCCACTCAATTTGGTCATTAAGCCCAAATTGGTCGGACTTCTCCTGAAAAATCCATCTGGCTTCTTTTGAGGCCAGTATGTCCTCAGTATTTTGGGGTGTATCTATTATTCTCTCAAGGACCACCCATGTGAAAGCGTGTTTGGTTTCATGACAGTGTTGTACCAGTTTGGTCGTAAGTTTACCTGCTCTAATCGTACTGAGATGCTCTTGCATTCTGACCTTTACCTTCCTCGTTGTCAGCCCTATATATTGTAGGTTACACTGGCAGGTCAGTCTGTACACCACATTCGCGGTATTACAATTGCTGAAATATTTCAAATACCAGGTTTTACCTGAATTTAGAGTGACACTCTGTGTTTTCTTTGTCAAACCGCATACAGAACACGATCCGCATGGATAATGTCCTGGGGGAATAGTCGACTCTGTCAGCCTAGGTGCCATTTTTACACGTGTGTGTACAAGTTTGTCCCCTAGGTTGTTTGATCTTTTAAAGGCAAACCTGGGCGGAGGCATGATGAAATCCTTGGTAGACAACAATGTCCAATGTTTACGTATGGACTGGCGGATCTGGGTGGCCAAAGGATCCAATGTCATGACCACAGGTAGACAGTCGTCTCTTGTTTTTTCATTCTTCTGAAGCAGTACACTTCGGGGGGTGTTCATTGCTCTTTTTTTAGCGTGTCTAATGATCTTCCGTGGATACTGTCTCATCTCCAGTTTGGCACATAGTTCTTCTGATTGGTCCAAAAATGTGGTGGTGGATGAACAGTTTCTGCGGTACCGAAGAAACTGTCCCACGGGTAGATTATCCCTGAGTGCTCTAGGGTGGTATGAGTTATAGCACAGGAGAGAGTTCTTATCGGTGGGTTTTTGATGAACTTTGGAGCATAATCTATCCCCTTCTTCATAGATGTCCAGATTGAGGTACACCGCTGTCTGGCTACTGTATTTCCATGTGAACCTAAGGCTTGGGTCTTGGAGATTGAGCCAGTTAAGAAACTCCAATAACCCATCCTCTGGTCCGGACCAGATACAGAACACATCGTCTATATACCTCTTCCAGAGACGGATGTTATTCTGGAAGGGGTTAGACTGATGGTATATGACGTGTTCCTCAAACTGGCCCACATAGATACAAGCCAGACTGGGCGCCATTGTAGCGCCCATTGACGTACCCGTAGTTTGGAGGTACATTTTGTCTTTGTAGCAAAAGTAGTTCCGTGTCAGAGCAAGTTCAGTGCACTGTAGCACGAAGGACTGGGGAGCGTCATAGAACCACTCTTGTCCCTCAAGAGCATGCGCTGCTGCCACCAACGCAGCATCTTGAGGTATACAAGTATACAGTGACTCTATGTCAATAGTCACCATAAATTCATTACATGGGTCGAACTGAAAATCCTCCAAGATATTCAGGATTTCCATAGTGTCTTTGACAAACGATTGTTGATTAACAACCGACTCCCTTAGAAAATAGTCGGCAAATTGCGACAAGGGTTCTAACACCGACTGGATCCCAGAGACGATCGGTCTGCCAGGAGGGGGCCGCTGCGGCTTATGGATTTTTGGCAAAATATAAAAGGCCGGAGTCCTTGGCTTATTATTAACCAAGAACTCGGCCTCCTTGGTCGTGATCCACTTTTTTTCTTTCGCCACTCCTACCATCTTCTTAATGATTTCTAAGAGTTCACTAAGGGGGTCTTGTGTTAGTGGGCGGTAGTTGTGGTGGGCACCCAATAGTCTCATCACTTCGGTGTCGTAGTCGATGGTGTTCATAACAACTACAGCTCCACCTTTATCTGCGTTTTTAATCGTTAATATTGGGTTGTTCTGAAGGCCCTTGACTGCTTCCCAGTCGTCCCTACTCATGTTCTTAAATCTGGGAGATGTGTCTTGTTGTTCCAGTCGGGAGATATCTTGCAGTACTTTATTCTCAAATACCGTTACTTCAGGGCCTACCATTGCGTTTGTTGGTCAAAAATTAGATGGCTTTTTCAGTGTGGTATTAAACAAGTGTGATGGTTCTTGTGGTTTGTTGGCAAAGAACTTTTTCAGTTTTACTCTCCGTAGAGTTTCATGAAGCTCAATCCTACACTTAAAAGGGTCGTGTGTAGGGGTGGGAACGAACCCTAGCCCTTTATTTAAGACTTTCTCTTCATTGATGGTAAGTATGTGATCTGATAAGTAACCAGCCAGTAGTCTAATCGGGATCATCTGGAATGCACAGTGGAGGGATATGTCCCCTCCCTATCTGTTGGATGGGCAGTTCGTCATGCATCAATCTGTTGATGTTCTTCCATAATCTGCTGCACTTGGCATTGGGCCTTCCTATAATGATGCAGCTGAAGGTAGGAGTGGTCCAAAGCTGTACGGACAGTAAGATTTAATTCTCCACCCCAGATAACATGTGTGGACCCAATATTTATGATTAGTCCCCATAGTGTAGTGAAAAACCTTTTGTCATCAATGTTGGGGACATAACAGCTTACCAGTATAACTGTGTGAGATACTATGCCACTTTATGCCTTCCATTTGGATCATTTAGGGAGCCCATTGCTGCATAAGGTATGCTTTTCTTTATAAGGATGGAGGTTCCTCTCAAGTAGGAAGAGTAAGAAGTGAAGCATCTGTACGATGCCCATCGTGCTGCAAAGGTTTTGCGTTAAAGTTGGTGATGTGGAGGTTCCACTTTTTACACGGATCCCCCAGCACCCTGAAATTCCATGTTAAGAGATTTATCCCCAGTTGCTGATTATTATGTGCCATGTGCTCCCAGTTTGTTTGAGTCTGATGGGATAACATTCTACACGAAATGTTAGCTCTGGCTGCCTAGTTGTGCACAGTGATCCACTTGTCTGTTATCTCCACATGTGCTGTGCAATCTGATTTCCCCCCTCCCACATTGGCTTCCCCAACCTGCCGTGTACAGTCTCTCCCTCCCATGTCCCCCAGAAATCTCCACAGTCCCCAATGCTAACAGACAGCCTCCGCCTATGCCTTAGCAGATTTTCCTGTCGCGTTCACTGTCCTCCCGGCCTCCATAGATTTGCATTGTTGTGGTGTCAGCCTTCTTCCGATATGTTCTCCACTCCTATATATACGTGGTGCCATCACGGCCTTGCTCTCTGCATCTTTGTTCCGCAAGACCGGAAGGCTGCTGCTTCTTCCAGCTCGCTTTCTGCCCGGGTTCCGCCTTTGGCTTGCGGCGTGTCTTTGCAGGTCTGCACTCCTCACCCACAGGACCCGTCCTCTGTCCGCCATGCCCAGCACAAAACCGCCTATTTCAGCAGTATCTGCCCGGACCGTCAGAGTCACAACCGTGTCCCCTCCTAGTGTTTTGGCTTTTGGAGTCCGATGAAGGCTCTTAGTGCAGGATATTGCTGTTTGTGGCATCCCAGACTACAGGAGCCTCATGAGTGTGTGGCTATCTTGAAAGCCCGCCCTCTAGTGCCCCCAACCCCCTTTCCTTTTCTTAATGATTTTTTGTGGAACTCAGCTGAAATTGAGTCCCAAAATGGCTGCCAACTTTTCCTGGTTGAAATGCTGGCAGGCAATCAGACATATACATTTCCCTGCGTGAGCTTGTTATTTTTCGTGAAGTTATCACGGCAACAGATACCACTAATTGTATTTTCTTAAATTTCTCCTCAAATACGAGTAGATTCACAACAAATAATAAAAAGCACAATCTGCATAACGAAATCTACCTTTCTGCCAAATTTGGTGTGATTCCATCCAGCAGTTTGGGCTGTAGTCATGTTCAAACGTGTTGTTGAAATTAACATGGGAAAAAGCACTTTTTTGACACCCTTTTTCTCGACTCCTGCTTGATGGATCATCACAAAACTTTCCATGCACAACAAGATTCATCAGGGCAATATTTTGGGAAAATTCCATGAAGATTTGTCACACGACACCAGAGATATAGGCATGTCAAAAATAATATTAACATTTCAATTCCAAAACATAAATAAATAGCAAAATGGAAAAAAATAAATGACAACAAATATTATAAATATTTACAATAAAAAAAACAATACAATAAAATTATGATTATAAAAAATATTTTTTAAAAAAATATATATATATACACATATATATATATATATATATATATATATATATATATATATATATATATATATATATATATATATATATATATATATATATATATATATATATATTCAACAACCTCGATGACGCTGCACCTCCAACTTGGCGAACAGAGACACCACGAATCCCAGGAATAAGGCAAGATGTTATTTATTAATCGAAAATGCACAAAATCTGACGCGTTTCGGGCGGTTGCCCTTGCTCACAGATAGTCAGTGCCGGTAATGCCGTTTTTTAAATTTGCTCTGTGTGTACCACGTGGGATAATCAACATAGACAAGCTACTAACAGCCTCATGCATCAACCCAAAATCCAGTCGGTAAAATACCGATTCGGTAATAGCTCCCGGTATTAAGTAAAAAATACCCAATCCCAATGCATCAACCCAAAAGCAGAAATCGCTATTTAAGGAATCCTTAAATAGCGATTCTTTAAATAGGGATTCCTTAAATACCGATTCCTTAAATAGCGATTGCATTTAAGGAATCCCAAAGTGAGATTCCTTAAATGCAATGCATCAAAGTTAAAAAATTAGCGATTTCGCTAATAGGGGGAGCAAATTACCATGAAGATGAACTGCATGGTAATTTGCAAAAACTTTGAAAAATGCACTTTTGTGCATTTTTCAAAGTTTCATGTTGCGCACACACATGCCCTTAGAGCATGTGTGTGTGCAACATATGTGCACATATCATTTTCAGGGGTGCAACAGGGTGTCCTTTTGACACCCTGGCACCCTTGAAAGTGCTCCCGCTATTAGCGATTCGGTAATACCGAATCGCTAATACAGACTGGCTTTACATTCATTCCTATGGGCCTCCAAGCCCATAGGAATGAAGGGGTAGGTATTCCTTATTACCGATTCGGTATTACCGATTCGGTAATAAGGAATATTAAGGAATCGCTATTTGAATAGCGATTCCTACATGCATAGCCTTTTGCTATTCCTTATTAGCGATTCCTTATTTTTCGCTAATAAGGAATCGCAAATGGCATTGTTGATGCATAGGCCCCTAAGTGCCTTAATGCACTAACATGGTTCAGTCTTTCTTCTACTCAAAACAGAAAGTTAATTTTAAAACATCGGATGAGAAGATCTAAAAACCCATACCTGTAAGCTGAGCAAATATCAGAATAGAGAAATATACAGCATAAATGCGGAAACTCATTTTGAGATGCTGGCTGGGTACAATAGACTGAGTCAACAAGGTAATTCATGAACACAAGACATATGTGACAAATCAATGCTTAAATATGTGCAAATTCTGCTGATAAATATGTACAAAAATAACGCTGTTGCAAAATGTGCAAATTACGCCGTGCAAATTATGTTATTGCAATACATTTCATATAGACAATGTGCCAGATATATGTGCAAATAATGCAAGTAATGAAAAGAATTCGTCACATAATCTAATGTTGTCCTTTGTCACTCATTTTGATGTAAAATAATTGGCATGAATGCTCCTAGGTCTAGTGTGTGTCTTCGAAATATATAATCCTATTTTTAAATGTTGATCCCAACATAAAAATTATATTGAATGTTGAAATTATTGAACCATGTCTGAATCGTTTTGAACTACAACGAACGTGAAAAACTAAATGAAACGAGTGAAAAAATTATTATGCCCAAGAAGTGTACCACTAATTTTTGATATATCAATACCAAATTCTAAAAGTAGAATAAAAAAACATTTTCTTAGCAAAAATTGGCAATGTCATAGGGAAGCAGCTACATGTAAGAAATGCAACTAATGGTATGTAAAGTGTAATATAATGCTCAGTGTCATTTCATAAAAAATGATATAAATCCTCCGTAGTGTTCAACCCGTTGGGGAACTTGCTGTCCAATTCTAAAATATATATATATCACAAAACTAATCCAGCACCGCCACTAACAGCCAACAGGCGGAAAGAACGCTGGCAGGGACCTCTTCGATGTGCTCACGCTGGTGGAGATAGACAGGAATCCGGAATAGGTGCAGGCATTAATTTATTTGGCAAAGGCAGATATAAGTCCATTACAATCGTCGGACATAGTGTCCACCATGACGCGTTTCGCTCGCATTCGCGAGCTTGATCACATGACGCGCTCGGGAACGTCCATGAATAAATTATAGCACAAGCACAATTTACTTTAGAAATAAACCTTAATGTGTGCGTGAAACTAAACAACAGACTTCAGAAACAAATTGTATCAAGCCTCGAAATTACTGACAGTCTAAAAAATTTGATATTGGTAATTAACTACAACTTAAATAGAATCCAATACTTTATAGCTGCTGAGATATAGCAAATAAATATGGCAAATATTGTTTTCATTCCTATTAAATATCACTTTGTAAATACCATCACAAGAGTCTCATCATTAGTGTGGTAAAAACAGCAAAGTTGCTGTTATAAGTGCAAAAGATGCAAGTGCAAAGAGTCAAAATTGATGTGCAAATACCGCTAAGTTTTAGGCAAGTGCAAAAAATCAGAATTGTTGTGCAAATACCGCTAAATCAAAGGCAAGTGCAAATTGCCAAAGGAACATAAGTATGATCACAATGTACAATAACATATGACAATTGAGTTGACAGTTGGAATTCTCAAACACTGTGCAAATGAGCATATTTTAAAAAAATGACGAATAAAACTCATATATATCATGAATAAATAACATAATGGTATAGCAATGGATATACCATATACAATACTACAATATAGTGCAAAATACGAAGGATAAACAAAGCCAATCTAAATCTGATGTACAGAAATATTTAAAGAAGCAGCAATACAGAGAAACAATTCTCACAAAAAAAACTGTCAAGTCTATCTGGTGGCATAAAAAATACCAAGAAGTAAAAATTTGATAAGAAAGTGCAATGTGCAAATCATAAAAAGCTGATAGCTAACATAGTTAGAATGAGGCAGTAAGTAGAATTTGTTCAAGCCTGAACAAATATACGGAGGTAAGTATTAAGAGCCTAACAAAAGTTCTCAGTGAAATATATAAATATCATAGGGTAGATAAAAAGTTAAAATAAATGACGCAATTAGCACAATTGAGCTGTTACAGAATATTTGAAGAGACTATGGCATAGTTAAAACAATACAGGTCATGGATCCAAACTGGGAGGACTAAAGTAAGGTGGATTACAGAAAATTATGTAAGTCCTCACTATTATTAAGGCCATAAGGCATCTTAGTGTCGAGGGACATGATAAAGTGGGTCTCTAATTGGCGGAGGGTTTTCTCGCGGTTACCTCCTCTCACAGAATTTGGGACAGCCCCTAACACAGTGTATTCTAGATCCTTTAGTTTATTGTCATGGACCATTTTAAAATGCCTCGCCACTGGGTAGTTTGGATCCGAGTTAACGATAGCCCTGACATGTTGTAAAATCCGCTTATGTACAGGAAGTTTCGTGCTTCCAATGTACTCAAGGCCACAAGTACAGCGCAGTTTATAAATCGCAAATTCTGTGCGGCACGTGAGATAGTCCCGAATTGGGACTTTCTTGTTGTCAAATGCAGTGGTGTAGTCAGTGCTATTGATGGCAAAAGTGCATGCACGGCATGAATTGCATTTATAAAAGCCTTTTTTAGTCAACCAAGTTTTTTTAGGGCAGACTTCAGGACTAGATTTAACAAGGGAATCCCTCATTGAGGGTGCCCGTCTAAAAGTAATCGCAGGCAATTCTGGCAAAATAGGTTTAAGTGTCATGTCAGTGAGCACAATAGGCCACTGAGTATAGATCATTTTGCGAATTTGTTTATCCTGCTGACTGTAAGTGGTAACAAATCTGATGTTAGTTAAATCTGTCTCACCGTTAGATTGTGAAGAAGGTGTCACTTGTGCTTTTTTAACAATCAAAAGATCTACCCTAGGTAACAAATTGGCCTTAATGAGTGCAGAGTCCAAAATTATTCTGGAATAACCACGAGTGAGGAAACGAGCATAGGCTTCTGATTGACACGTCTGGCATTCTGATTCCTCACTACAAATTCGGCGAATCCTAAGGAATTCGCTGTAGGGAATACTCTGAATAGTGTGATGGGGATGAGCACTATCCGCGTGTAGAATGGAGTTCCCTGCGGTGGTTTTCCGATGTAATCTAGTGTGGAGTTGGCCATTGCTAACATAAAGGATCATGTCAAGAAATTCCACTTTAGCATTGTCAATGGTTGCAGTGAATTTAAGATTTAGATTGTTAACATTGATGGAATCAACAAATTGTAACGCACTCTGTTTATCACCCTTCCAAATCATACAAATATCATCGATATATCGCCAGAAATACATCACATTATTAGTCCATGTGGCTTGATAGTGTAATCTGAGGACATGTTCCTCCCACCAGCCCACATGTAAACATGAGTAGCTGGGGGAGAAACATGCCCCCATAGCCACACCTTGCAACTGCTGATACACCTCTGTACCAAACAAAAAGAAATTATTGCAAAGGCATAATTCGATCATCATTAGCAGCATTTTGTTGTGATCACACATACTGATATCCCTTTGCGCAAGGAAATACTGCGCTGCTGCTAAACCATCGGAATGATTGATACTAGTGTATAGGGATTCAATATCCATCACGACTAGCAAGTAATCTGGCTCCCACGAAATATTCTTGATTTTATTAAGAAAGTCAGGAGTGTCTTTGACAAATGAAGGAAGGGCAAAAACAAAAGGCTGAGGAAAATAATCCACATACTTGGAAATCATTTCAAGTAAACTTTTTTGAGCCGATATAATGGGTCTCCCAGGAACAGGATCAGTTTTTTTGTGAACCTTTGGCAAAAAATATAAGACAGGAATCACTGGAAAGTCTACTTTTAAGTAAATAAATTCATCCTTGGTTAAAAGACCTTGGGCCTCATGTAGGTAGCCAAATACCGGTCGGTAACGGCCGATTTTCGGTAATTATACCGTTACCAACCGGTATTTTGGCTTTTGAGATGTAGGGGGAGAATTTCTGTATTCGGAATTTACCGAATCAGTAAAATTACCGATTCGGTAAAATTACCGATTCGGTAATTTTACCGATTCGGTAAATTCCGAATACAGAAATGAGATGTAGGGGGACTGTGTGGTGTGTGTGGGGATTCGTTATTTACCACCAACTAATAGTTGGTGGTAAATGACGAATATGTGTGTAAATGCAATATTTTGCCCGTAGATGTGTGCAATGTGGCAGACACACATGCCCTCAGGGCATGTATGTGTGCCACATGTGCACACATGGCCGAATCAGGGGTGCAACAGGGTGTCAATGTGACACCCTGCCACCCTTGCATGTGCTCCCCCATTACCGAATCGGTATTTACCGATTTGGTAATGAGGCATACCTTCCCATCAATGGGAAGGTATGCCTCATTACCGAATCGGTAAATACCGATTCGGTAATTACCGAATTTTTCCGAATCGGTAATATTTACCGACCAATTACCTACATAGCATTTACCACTTCATAAATACCGAATCGGTATGATTCGGTATTTATGAAGTGGTAAATGCCAGCCCACCTACATAAGGCCCCTTGTCTTTTCCATTGTAGTAAATGTTTAGTGATAGTTTCTTGAACAAGTCGTATCTCTTGTCGTGAAGATTTGCGGTAGCAAGTGTTGTCACTAAGATGGCGCATAGCTTCTGCACAATATTCATCTTTATGCCAGAGGACAACATTGCCACCTTTATGCGACTTGTTAATTATGATATCACATTTTTGCTTAAGTTTGTTAATCAGAGTAAAATATTGGGCACTCTTGAAATTATGACTTCTAGTTCTGGAATTGATACCTCGGTTTAATTGTTTCAACTCTTCAATAACTTTCTCACTGAAAATATCAATTGCATCTTTTTGCATGAGAGGTAAGAAAGTGGAAGGGGGGCGAAAAGGACTGGGGGTAGGTTGGTTAGTGATGATGCCCATGTTGAGCAGTTGATCTTGAGTCACCATATCTTCCTCATTTGCAGATTCCATATCAGAGAGGTGAAAGAATATTTGGAGCAAAGGGACATCATTCACTTGCAGGGGCTCACCAGCTGTTTTGATGACAGGAGTAGTTTTGGGTCCAGGGACTTTTTTATTTAGTTGATAGAATTTTCTGAGTTTGATTTTTCTAACAAATTTGTAAAGGTCGATTCTTGTATGATTATAGGAAAAGTTATTAGTTGGACAATATGAAAGTCCTAAACTGAGAATTTGGATTTCTGCATTGGTTAATTTTTCTTGAGTCAAATTAATTACTGTTTGGTATGGAATGCTTGTTGGTTCCTCCATTTCTTTCCCCTGTACCCTCTGTTGAAACCTCTTGCGACATTTGTTCCGCCTCTCCCTCCTACTGCGATTGAGGCTTGTTCTGATTGTCCTTGCTTCATAGGAGGATGTCTCGGTCGCACGGTTTGTCTCCGATCCTCTCTGATAAAATGTAATTCCTCCGCTGGTGTTATGGGATTAATGGTTGTTGCCAGGTTGGATAGTGAGTTCGGACCATTATCATCAGAGTCACCATCCGAGGTAAGGGTATCGATATCCGAGATTGTGTTAGACAATTGAGCTACCCCGGAGTTGTCAGGTTCAGTCACGGGTGTCTGGGTGGAGAGTGCTTGTCTCTTATAATTATCAAATTTTTTGGAGAATGGGAAAATACGCCCAGTAGCATAGTCATTTAGGTCACAAGCAAATTTGTAAGCTTTGCGAATCTTAATTGTTTCCTCATGTTTTTTAATGCGGATATCGATCTCAACCCGACCTTTAGTGACAAGGTCTATATCACTGATTGCGTCCAATAGCTTATTAATACATTTGATTTCAAGTAGTATTACTTCTCTGTCAATCTCTGCGTATTTGATTAATATATGGACCATATTCATGGAGGCCTGTAGGTTGTTATCAGCCCATTCCTTTAACATAGCTGGGTTGGGGTTCTCAAAAGTCGGAGCGATAAGGACTCGCAATCCTCTAGGTACACGATTGACCTCTCTATATTTTTCCAAACTTTTCTTTTCCCACCACTTAGTAAGTTCGTTTCTGAGGAGCTTTTCCAGTAATTTCAAGAGTGACCTTAAATCTTGATTGACAGGCTCACTATTAATAGATGGTACTGTTGAATTGACGTTAGGTAGGTTCAAAAAGAGTGCCTCCGCAGCTACCTCTCTATCCCGAAGTGCGTCATTGGTTGCCATAATTGGATAATTGATAATTGCCTCAATTTTCTCTGCACCAATCCGTAAAAGATTTAAATATATTGATTTATAGTTCTGTAACAATGTTCATAGAAACAGAGTATATGATCCCGCACCCTACTTGATAACTGAATAAACACTGTAGCCTGAACTCACTCTTACCGCATGGGTGACCGTCGATCCCACCAGTCCTCCGACTCCGTGTGAAACACGGGCTCCCAGCCAGTGTCCGAGTGAGAAAAGTGCTACTCCGTGAAATTGACAGATCGGTAGGGGGGCACAGCTACGGCTTACTCCTCCAGGAGTTGTGCACGATACGCTTCAAACAAACGCAGATGACTGACATCAGTAGTGCCTCTTAAGTGCGGGAGGGTCCCAGAATCCGGAGTCAGTCTGCCCTGGCTTCCGCAATAACACAAAACTAATCCAGCACCGCCACTAACAGCCAACAGGCGGAAAGAACGCTGGCAGGGACCTCTTCGATGTGCTCACGCTGGTAGAGATAGACAGGAATCCGGAATAGATGCAGGCATTAATTTATTTGGCAAAGGCAGATATAAGTCCATTACAATCGTCGGACATAGTGTCCACCATGACGCGTTTCGCTCGCATCCGCGAGCTTGATCACATGACGCGCTCGGGAACGTCCATGAATAAATTATAGCACAAGCACAATTTACTTTAGAAATAAACCGTAATGTGTGCGTGAAACTAAACAACAGACTTCAGAAACAAATGGTATCAAGCCTCGAAACTACCGACAGTCTAAAAAATTCGATATTGGTAATTAATTACTACTTAAATAGAATCCAATACTTTATAGCTGCTGAGATATAGCAAATAAATATGGCAAATATTGTTTTCATTCCTATTAAATATCACTTTGTAAATAGTATATATAACTAATATTAGTAAGTGTATTGGATTCTGGGAATAATAAATATACAATTTCCACTCCAGTTTATGCAACAGTTGAAAAATTGTAGGTCTTCGGAGGGGTTAAATATATTATTACCACTCCAAACAGCTCAACAGTAGGGAAAACATTGGACTTCAGAGGGGTTGCATTTACTATTCCCTCTCCAGTCTGTGCAGAAGTAGGGAAAGAGTTGGACTTTGTAGGAGTATGATTTAGTATTCCCACTCCAATCTGTGCAACAGTAAGGAAAGAGTTAGAATTTAGAGGGGTTAAATTTACCACTCCCAGTCCAGTCTGTGCAACAGTAGGGACAGCATTAGACATTGGAGGGGTAAGATTTACAATTTCCACTCCAGTCTGTGCAACAGTAGGGAAAGCGCTGGACGTTGTAGGAGTAAGATTTACTATTCCCATTCTAATCTCTGCAACAGTAGGGAAAGTGTCAGACTTCGGAGGGGTTACATTTACTATTCCCACTCCACTGTAAGCAACAATAGGAAAAGCATTGGAATTTGAAGGGTTTAAATTTACTGTTTTCACTCCAGTCTGTGCAACAGTAGGGAAAGCTTTGGACTTCATAAGGGTAAGATTTACTATTTCCACTCTAGTCTGTGCAACAGTAGTGAAAGAGTTGGAATTCGGAGGAGTAAGATTTACTATTCCCACATCAGTCTAA
This sequence comes from Triturus cristatus, assembly GCF_964204655.1. Classification (NCBI taxonomy): domain Eukaryota; kingdom Metazoa; phylum Chordata; class Amphibia; order Caudata; family Salamandridae; genus Triturus; species Triturus cristatus. The sequence goes on along the minus strand of NC_140593.1, from coordinate 253,134,341 downwards.
GCAACAGTAGGGAAGCGTTGGACTTCGGAGTGATTACATTTACTATTCCCACTCCAGTCTGTGCAACAGTAGGGTATGCGTTGGACTTCGGAGGGTTTGAATTTACTAGTCCGAATCCAGTCTGTGCAACAGTAAGAAAAAGGTTGGACTTTGACAGGATTACATTTACTATTCACAATCCAATCTGTGCAAAAGTAGGGAAAGGGTTGAATGTCAGTGTGGTTACATTTACTATTCTCACTTCCGTCTGTTCAGTAGTAGGGAAAGTGTTGGACTTCAGAAGGGTAAGATTGACTTTTTCTTCTCCAGTCTGTGCAACAGTAGCGAAAGAGTTGGAATTCGGAGGGGTAAGATTTACTATTCCCACTCCAGTCTAAGCAACAGTAGGGAAGCTTTGGACTTCAGAGGGATTACATTTACTATTCCCACTCCAGTCTGTGAAACCGTAGGGCATGCATTGGACTTCAGAGGGTTTAAATTTATTAGTCCGAATCCAGTCTGTGCAACAGTAAGGAAAGAGTTGTATTTTGGAGGGATTACATTTACTATTCCCAATCCAATCTGCAACAGTAGGGAAAGGATTGGATGTCAGAGTGGCTACATTTACTATTCACACTCCATTCTGTTTAGCAGTAGGGAAAGTGTTGGACTTCAGAAGGGTAAGATTCACCATTCCTTCTCCAGTCTGTGCTACAGTAGCAAAAGCGTCAGACTTTGGAGTGGTAAGATTTACTATTCCCACTCCAATCTTTGTGACTGTAGGAAAAGCGTTGGACATCGGAGGGGTTACATTTACAATTACTACTCCAATCTAAGCAGTAGGAAGCAGTAGGTAAAGTACTTCACTTCAAACACATATTTGAATTACCCATATTAATTAACAACAACTATAAAATTCTAAATCTGAACATGAATAATTAACACCCAAAAATATATATATATATAGAAACTAAAAAACAATGAAACTACATGATTATCAAACAATTTATTAATTAATGATCATTTATTTTTATATGTGTCTATTACTTAATTAACTTCCCACACAATACTCCTACAAACCTAGCAGCCCATGCTTAAAACGTTACTAAAATAAATAAGGATAACACAATTTACATAATTGATCATCATTTAACTAAGTAATTTATTAATAATAATTTGTTAATTAATTATTAATGAATTAATGTCCCACTCTCTACCACTACAAATATAATAACCTGCAACTAAAATATAATTGAAACAAATATTGCATAATGTACATAATTAATTATCAATTAAATAATGAATATTAAATAACAAATTCATTCTTAACTTCCCACCGCATGCCCCTACATACACAGCAACCCATACCTAAAAGACAAAAATACAATTACATAATTTACATATTTAATCATCAATTAAATTATTAATAATAATTTATAATCAATTGGTAAATGATTATTACTTAATTAACTTCCCACCCTGTACCCCTACAAACCTAGCTACCCACTAACGCACTATAAATTACTATTAGAAATTAAATTAAAAATGATATATCACTTGAAATTACAGACTATATTTAATAATATTATTAACAATTATACAACCATAATAACACATGCAATTAATTTATGAACTAAACACATTAGGATAATTAAAACACAATCTTTTTTACAATTATGTGAATGAAAATAATATTAACCACAATGATATTCTTACCAATGATATTACTTACTTGGAAAAATCGATATTCTTGATTACGATATTTCTGCACCACGATATTTTTATATGATGCTATTTGTTTCCATATTTCTGTCTCTCGCCACTTACAACTTGATATGTTGTCCAAATAAATTTCTGATGGATGGTATAGCGCTTATCTTCTCATCAGGACAAATAATCCATCGTGGTCATTAAGACCTATATAGGCCATTCCAAATTATTTCCTCAATAAGTTTATCTTCACACCATGGCAAACACAAGGACATGATGGCCGGAGTGCTGAAACTTTGCAAGACACTCACCCCCAGTCACAGATCTGGGTTGAATCCATCATTTTTCTTTAGCTTTCTTTTCCACCCCAATTCAGACCTAGCCATTTGTAAATTAGTCTAGTCCCTGTTACTCATGGGAACAGTCCAGCGCGATCTGCCAAGCCAGGTCCTTGGACCAGATACAAGCATCATGGGACTGGTTTCGGGGTAACACCCCTCATCAGCCGGGCTAGCTTGCATCCAGTGGCAAATTGAGAAAGGGACCTACGTCTGGGCATACCCTGCCAACTTAGGGCGAACAAAGCAAACAGAAGCAGATGATGGACAGAGCCCTGAATCCTTTCAGACACTCACCCCCAGTCACAGACCATGCCAAACGAGTTTCATTTGAGCCACCTCTTTGATCTGGCGTGATAACTGCTAGCATTGTCAATGTGATATCATCCACACATAGGGGCATATCAGCAAGGGCCGGCGATAATTATCACTCAGCGCGCTTAGCACGAGGATAATTATCGCCGGCTAGCACTGAATTTTATCGCTGAGATAGCGTGCTATCAGCAACGCTTTTCTCAAAAGCGATAAAATTCCAGGCGCAAGCTGCCAAATGTGCGATTATCGCTGGAAATCCAGCGATAATCACACAATGTTTGGCGATAGCTTGCTAATAGGGCAGGGCAGACTTAACCATGATATCCACCTTCCATTGGATATCATGACTAAGTCAAACTTAAAGCAGGCGTAAGGAAAGTAGTGCTAACCGCGGTTAGCGCTACTTTTCTTGTCGCTATGCTTGCTAGCGTGCCCATTGATAATTGGAGAAATATCAGTTAGCAACATTTCTCCAGTTATTTTGGGATGGAGCACCCACTTTGCATCTCATTAGAGATGAAAAGCAGGGCGTTGTTGTGACGGGTGCTAAGTCAGCAAAACACGCCATAGAGTGTCTTTGCTGATAAGGCGATTAAATTATCGACGCTTTTCGCCTGAAAACGGACGGAAAACCGGCGATAATTTCATAGCGCCGCCTTGCTGATATGCCCCTAAATTTTTTCTCTCTGAAGTGTGACACTGATGGCGCCCCTTGTGTTTTACATTGTATCCTAGAACTATGCTGAACAATACTCTTTTTTACTTTCTGTGTAGTGAGGCCTATGTAATGAAAATTGCAGGGGCATGTAATACAATAAATAAAAAAAATAAGAAAATTGCACATTGAAAAAACATATTGTTTTGCTGAAACCCCATTAATGGGCACTTCCTTGATGTAGTTGGTGAATTTACAGACAGTGTGCAAGTGCGCCAATTGAAGTACCCTTAAATCAGTGGTAAAGCTAGCATAAAAGTTAAATCAGATTTAGTTTTATTAGGTCGTCTGGTGCCTAGTACCAGAAATGTATGAATATTTTGACACTTTTCAAAGGCAAATAGTGACATAGACAATTTGAAATTGTGTAGCAGTTGCAAGTTCTTCTGTATAATCTTTTTAATTTTGTTGGCACAAGAACTGTAAGATTTGCCAACGTCAAAGTCACTTTATTTTCATTTTTTATGCTTTAAGGCGAAGAGACCCTCCAGATATATACCATGCTGTTTTGAGATAGGACTTCACCCATTTCTTTGGGTGTTCTCTACCTACCAATCTGCTGCATTGTGTGTTGGCATTTTCTGAGAAATACCTCCTACAAGGACAATTAGTGCAAATACGCAGGAATTGCTTGTAGGGTAGGTTTCTTTTAATGCGCATGGTTAATGTGCGTGCTTGAAAAATGCAATAATATATTCTTGTTGGTTGGTATACAAACTGACTGATAGATGTCCATCATTGCTCATAATTCAGAGGTATAAAAACAATTTCTTTTGTCAATGTTCAGATGGAATGTTATCTCATTAGAACAATGGTTAAGATAAACATGAATCTTATTGAAAGCTTCTTTGGCTCCTGCCAGATAGGGATCATATCATCAATGTATCTATACCAGTGCTTAATGTGATCATTGTATGGATTAACTTATTTATAAATATGCTTGCTATCTGAGGAGCAAAGCTGCATCCCATTGCTACACCTTTAACTTGCAAATACATTTCTGACTTAAACAGAAAAACATTCTATCTTGCAAACTCTATGTGGCACTCTATACATACCAATAGCTCAACAATAATTTATTTCGATAAAATGTCATTTATCCACCTCACTAGTGTCTTTTTCAATACCTTACTAAACTTTATTGGGATTGGTATCTTTCCCCCTTTTTCCTAAAAACCAAGTACTGTCTACTTCAGAACATATAGGGGCCAATAACGATGTCGGTCGGAAAGCCTCCGACTGCTAGTCAGAAGCATTCCGACCACGGTCGGAGGCATTCCGACCAACACGGTCAGTTTGGGTCCGACCGCCCGATTATGATTGATGTCACTGGTGGGAACGTAAACCGGCCGATCATTCTGATGCGGTTCCAACCGGCTCTCTGAGTCTTCCATTCGGTCTGAACCACATGTTAATATCCAATTGGACGGCATTTCCACTGTCCGGATTACGATGTCAGTTTTCCGCAGTCTTTCTGTGCTGACCTTTCTGACACAGTAAGTCTGTCAGAAAGTGACTTTGGGGCCCCTCACAGGGCCCCCTTGCCTCCACAGCCTACGTCTGTTGGTCGGGGGTACCTAGGGTGCCCCCCTGTAAATCCCTGCCCTGTGTGGCAGGCTCCATGGGGGGCCTGCCACAGGGTGCAGGATTTTACACACACACCCATTTCTCCATAGGAACAGGTATTATGGTCGGTTTACTGCTGTAACACAATCTTCCACAGAGAAAAGTGAGTATCCAACCGAACTGTGTTCGGTCGCATCGTAAGCAGGTTGGTCGGTCCCGAGTCCAAGACGGTGTCGGTCGGAGGCAACTCCGACCGACATCGTAATAAGCCCCTTAGTATGATTTGACAATTGCCACTCAGCTGTGGTGTGAGGTGGCGATATGTTCAATTAAGCAAGATTATTCTACTCTTCAGTTGTCTTTATTATAAGACTGTCAACAATCATTGAGCTGTGTCAGAGGCAGAACAACACCACCACCCCTGTGGTTATCCTGACCGAGCAGCTGCCAGTACTACAAGTTTTATCATATCATTGTTGAAGACTTCTCATTTCAGTTTATAAATAAAGCCGGTGAGATGTTATACACGATAATAACATCACCATTCTACTTTGAAAACTGTCCATTTTGCTAAGTACCATGTTAGTGAATACTGCAAAATTGCCTGGAGAAGATGCGAGCCATTCACCTCAGCAAGAGAACTGTTGATAGGTCTCCACCGCATCACACCAGACACTGATCTCCAGTAAATACATAATGTAGGAGAGGGGACTGAATGGCAAGACTCAAAGCCATTCATCCACGCAAGAACACGGCTGACTAACCATCAGAATATACTCATTGGAGGAAAAGGAACATTGTGCCTAAACGCTATTCTCCTGTATTTGGACATTGCTGAGGTGAATTACAGACAATCTTCTCCATCCTGCACATCATCGAATCAATGCCATGCTGATGCCCGTACATTATTGAAGGAGACGTTATTCATGGCTGACAGTGTATATGAGTACTGAAAATAAATATACATATATGCCAATTATCTCTGTCATCGTTCAACAAAAGTGACTGCACCTCCTCTATTAGATGGGTGGTGCACTCCATACTCCGTTACTCATACTCCACTCTCACAGATCTACTGAATTTTCTATTCATTTATGTGTAAGGATATATCCTTTTTTCTGCCATAAAAAAGGGAATTACTTTTATAGGCCTACATTATAGGTTGTTACATAACACTCTTCACCTACCCATAAATGGACCCAATAATTATCTCAACATGGCATCAGCAAGCTTGACGCAACCACCATCCTTCTGAAATGACACGTGTGAACCAGCATTGCTGTGGAAACAAAGACTTAGCTATTTGAACCATACTTAGTAGCTTTTGGGGGAAGAAGGAGAAAATATCTTCTTTAAGTAAGCAACACATCCGACTGCATAACCTTGACACTGAATGTTGCAAAGCGTATGGCAAACTTTTGGAACCAGTGATGGCAGAGGGTGCAGGTGAACACGATGCTCATCAAATGTATTTTAAAAATTGGAGGAACGTTTTGAGCACAAAATAAATGTTGTTTTAGAAAGGTATACACTTTTACACATGTGCAAGACAAATACTACATCATACATTACTGTTTTGACAGAATTTGATAAGGGCAATTATAGAGATTTACGTGAATTGTTGATCTGAGCTCAGTAGTAGGGTGCACAAGAAAACCCAGGTTCAAAGAAAACCTATTAGATGACAAGCCTGATCTAAAGCATGCAATAAAAATAGCCAAAGGCATGGAAGAACATCCTATTTGTGTAGTGTTGGATGGGAAAATGTCATGAGAATCATTAGCACATAAAGAACTGCTAAACTAATTGTGAACAATGATAAACTGAAATGTTACAGATATGGTAGTCAGGGTTTCTACTACCACTACTACTACTACTAGCACTTTATGTTATTGCAAAGAACTCACACTATAGGAAATGTGGCAAGGAAGAGCATTTTTCTCGTGTTTGTACGAAAATCACACGCAGCCAAGTAATTGTATTAGATGAACTGGAAATAGATGTCAGTAAAATGGTATTTGAAGTAAATCATAATGATGAAATGGTACCTTCTCCTAAGGGCACAATCTTGCTAGACAACAAAATAGTCACAGGCCTGGCAGACTTATGTTCTCTACCCCCTACTGACAATAGTGTTTTCTTTTTAAATGTCAGATATAGAATATTATATTTTAAAGTCACCTGACATCAAACCAGGAGATTACAACAATGATCCTATTCCTGTGGTAGGAATGGCAATCATGATTATTTTTTGAAGGGCCAAGCCATGGAGGGGAAGGTTGTAGTAACCAAAAAGCATTGAGTGTGTTTGGGCACAATCCTTTCTACTCAAATGGATGAATACTCAACATGGGGTGGACATGCGTATGCGCCGATACATTCAGCAGTGTGTGATATATCATCAAAGTAATAAAAAGTGAGGGCAAGGGGTTTCAATATTTTGTGTCATCTAGTCTTCACCCAATAATGTGGTTTGCCTGCTTGGTTAATTATTCCCTTTTGCTGTTTTACTGTTTTTTGTTATTGCCATCTTGCGAGCACATTTAACTCCTGTAAGTGCAAACATGTCTTTATAAAATTGCAGTTCACAAACAGACTTATTATATTTATACTCTATCGCACATCCGGCTAGCGATCATTGGCAATCCGTTGTATGATAACCATGAAAATATTAATAAAGATGGTTTAAAAGAAACAGTTTGTTTGGATGGAAACAGCAAAGAAGACTTAGAAATTAAACTGAACCATAATGCCCCTGATCCTGTTTTATTAGTTGACAGATCATTATGTCACAATGATGTTTGTCAAGTGTATTCTAAAGAGTTTTCAGATTCGGTAGGCCACCAACAAACTTTCAACATGTATGTATTATGAAATCTAATACAACCCTAGTGATGCACGAAGTCTGCTCCACTCCTCTTCTCGTGAGAAAACCACTTGAAGAAGAGTTTAGAACATTTGTATTAGAGGGCTCATTGAACCCATTGAAGCTTCGGATTGGCTTGCCTTATAGGGCTAACCAAGCATTTGGGAGGTGGGCGAATAAGACTTTGTGTAGAATGCACAGCCTTAATGCCAAGATCTTGGTAGACTGACACCTTTTACCCAGAAAAAATATTTACTTAATATGGTGAGGAATGTTAGCTCTTTCAGTGTGCTTGACTTTTGACTTACCACCAAGTGGACCATCACACAAAAATCTAGGCATCTCATATCGTTCGATAATTTGTGACACCACTGGGAACAGACATTGCTGAATGCCTTTAGGGTTGGCATCAGCTGCAGCAGCCTTCCAGAGAATCATGAAGCACATCCTCAGAGATCTCCCTAAAGTCTTTTTCTCACAATGATATACTGGTAGATGGAGAAAATTGAAGGGAACACAACATGAAGATATTAATAAGACTGAAATCTACAGTTCTTTTCATTAAGAAAGATAAATGTCAGATTGGGGTGGAATCAGTCAATTATTTAGGACATACCATCTCCCAAGATGGAATCAAACTAAAACTGGATTTAGCCCAGGATAATGATCAATTTAAATCATTCCTTGGTTTGGCAGAATACTGCTCCAAATTTGATAAATATTTTTCTAAAATTGTAGACCCACTTACAATGATATGAAGCATTGAACACTATTTAAAATGAAATAGTCAATGTCCATTCAATGGCATGCTTTGGCACATAAAGGATTATACAAGAAAAACAGGAGCAAGCCCGTTCACCCAGTTGAGACCGGGTATACGTAATAGCAAAAAACAATGTCTCAACAGGGAAAATGAATAAGAGGACCAATCAATACACGATTCAATCGAGGGAAGGGCAAAATTAAGAGAGATCCAAGGTAAAGGAGGAACAGATTTAATAATTAGAAACACAAAAGGTATATACAATTCAAAATAACCATAACTAACACATATGCACTGACAAAAAAGTGAAAAAGTGAACGGCGCAGTGACAAAAAGTGTGGAAGTGACAACACGGTACGGCGAAATGATTTAAATAAATTCAAGGTCAAGGAGAGTTATATACAATCGGTAATTTACATATAAACATGAAGGTCTCACAGGACCCTATGGTTAGCCGTAAATAATGTTGTCTGGTCGACGACGTTTCAACCTCCATAAGTTGAGGTCATCATCAGGACTATGGTTATTGCAATATTCTAAATACCTGTGTCCGTGGTCCAAAACCACTTCAAAGTTAATTGTAGGGAATGGTGGATCAATTATTTAAGGTCCGTCACCTTTAGAGGGGGAAACATCAAATGTCTGCGGCTGACAACAGAGAAATGAAGGCCAATGGAGATGATAAATTTGTCCAGTTGTGTTAAAGGTGAGCCATCAATGGGGGCATTATGTAAAATAATGAAACGGCATCCAGCGGTGATTAATTCCGCAATGTTAGAAATTGAACTCTACTGGGCAAAAGGAGAAGAGTAGAGTAGAATCGTAAGCAGCCAAAAAACGGGATAGGTTCTCGGAACTAGGGGTAGGCAGGTTAGTTGCCGAACAACGGGATCGGTCCACGGGGCTTTGAATAGTTCCGTCAAGTTCCCAAACGTCGGGATTAGTCCGAGTCGGGGCGTCCAAGCAATGGAGACGTCTCCATTGCTTGGACGCCGAGGCCCCGACTCGGACTAATCCCGACGTTTGGGAACTTGACGGAACTATTCAAAGCCCCGTGGACCGATCCCGTTGTTCGGCAACTAACCTGCCTACCCCTAGTTCCGAGAACCTATCCCGTTTTTTGGCTGCTTACGATTCTACTCTACTCTTCTCCTTTTGCCCAGTAGAGTTCAATTTCTAACATTGCGGAATTAATCACCGCTGGATGCCGTTTCATTATTTTACATAATGCCCCCATTGATGGCTCACCTTTAACACAACTGGACAAATTTATCATCTCCATTGGCCTTCATTTCTCTGTTGTCAGCCGCAGACATTTGATGTTTCCCCCTCTAAAGGTGACGGACCTTAAATAATTGATCCACCATTCCCTACAATTAACTTTGAAGTGGTTTTGGACCACGGACACAGGTATTTAGAATATTGCAATAACCATAGTCCTGATGATGACCTCAACTTATGGAGGTTGAAACGTCGTCGACCAGACAACATTATTTACGGCTAACCATAGGGTCCTGTGAGACCTTCATGTTTATATGTAAATTACCGATTGTATATAACTCTCCTTGACCTTGAATTTATTTAAATCATTTCGCCGTACCGTGTTGTCACTTCCACACTTTTTGTCACTGCGCCGTTCACTTTTTCACTTTTTTGTCAGTGCATATGTGTTAGTTATGGTTATTTTGAATTGTATATACCTTTTGTGTTTCTAATTATTAAATCTGTTCCTCCTTTACCTTGGATCTCTCTTAATTTTGCCCTTCCCTCGATTGAATCGTGTATTGATTGGTCCTCTTATTCATTTTCCCTGTTGAGACATTGTTTTTTGCTATTGGCACATAAAGGAAGCCATTCTTACCACTGATGCGAGCACCAAGGTTTTGGGGCCAACCTTACCCAGATTGTTGATGGAAAGGAATATAGTGCGGTATTTGCCTTCAGGACACTCAAAGGGGTGGAATACAATTATATGGTAGTGCAACAAAAAGCCTTGGCCTGTTACTGGGCAATGAAGCTCTACGGGTTTTACCTATAGGGTATGAAATTCACATGATGCACCGATCAAAATCTCCCCATTCATGCATTTTTCACCAAATGTACACATCACACAACAAGAATTTCTAAATGTATGCTGGGTTTGGAGGGTTATACTTTTGCAATGTAATATCTACTGTGGTTGAGAAATATAGTACCTGATTGCTTGTCCCAGTTGCCCATTCCAATTGAAGAAAGCAAACAAGAGTGTACAGAAGAGCAGATTGTTTTGAATGGAAACATGGAAGGAATTGATAAGGAAGAATGACAAAAGTGTGTACCAGAAGACGAAAAATAGGGAAAAGTGAAGAAACAGGTGGTAGAAGGGTGGCCTAAGAAACAAAATCTAGAGGAGTGTAAGAGAGCTCACTATGATGTGCAGGAAGAGTTGAATTTGTGGGATGACAGACTGTATAAGCATAATTTTGAGCAACTGGCACTGCCCACATTTTTGAGAACCAGGATCATGGACTTGGAACATGAGGGCCATCTTGCGAGAAGCTTGACAGAGAATAGGACGAGGTCCTTATATTGGTGTCCCGGGTGAGATCACATGATTGGACTCAAAGTGAGAGGCTGCATAAGCTATGCTAACAGTGACAAGGTCTAGATGCTATGAACAGCTCCTTTATGTGCAGTTTAGGTTCCACGTTTATAGGTCCTATTGTGCCAAAGTGTTGGATGGCAAGTTCATCCAGGTTTTAGTGGATTATCAGTCACAATGGATAGTTCTAAAAGCTGTCAACCACACCTCCACCAAACTGCTTATAGAATTTCTGAGGAAGGAATTCCTAATACGTTGTTGACCAACAATGGTGTTCAGTTACCTCAGAAGAAATCAAACCTTTATAAAAGAGATGGAGATCACACACCAAAAAAAGCCTTATATTTCCCAGAGGTAATGGAGTGAACCATACAGTGAAAGGATGCCTCCAGATCGAAAGAGTGAATGGCTAGATGGTATTGCTAGACAGGACATGACCTTAAGAAATGGAGGCATCTCCCTTTATCTGTTTTCTGGGCAGGATCAACCTTGTGAATATGTTTATTTCTGGTTCTGAGCCTTCCCTGTAATTTAGAGAAGACTGTTGTCCCAAAAATGCAAAGTTTTTCTAAAAGCATGACATTGTCTCATGCTTTATCTGTAAAGTGAAACAGGGGTTCCCTCTGATAGGTTAATTTATATTAACAATATTTGACAATGACTTATACTGCAGTCAAAAAGAACTCCCCTTTGGACAACAAAGTACTACTTCCACACTCAATCAGATCATATCACCAGAATATAACCCAAACATCATCAAAGGCCAAGTGTTGATAAAAATATATATCTTTTCATTTTATTATTTCTAGAACATTAACATAAAAATTAAAAACACATAATTCAGCAATTATATGTACATTCAAATTTAAAAACAATACACAGTAAATTACAAACCAAAAATGGGAGAACCAGCAAGAAAAATTATTTCTGTAAGCTGACAGGCAGATACATTAGACCCAATTCATTGATCTAGCATTTGACTTTTGTGTCATAACTTTTAACAAAATAGAAACAAATTGACCAATAGAGTCTACAGTATGCTTGTGGATTTATCGTACCACCACATACTCTTTGACTGGAATGTCACCTTTTACCTCCCCTAGGGGAAGGGAACCAGAAACCAAAATATTCCCTTCTTGGATGCAATGTAATAAACATGTTCATGTGGAGAGGATATCATGAGAAACGTTGGTGACTACAAGAAGAGGTACAAGAAGTGTTATGATCAGTTGCAAGGTGACTGGGTACTAGTTATGAGACCTGAACCCCAAAAAAAGTAAAGGCACCACATTTTCTGAAAGACGCAAGATGGCTAAGGTTCTGAGTAATTTGGTGAAGTAAGAAAATTAAAAGTACTGGTGTATGAATAAGATTTGCTAAGGCCATGTAGGTTTGACACCTCAAGAAGAAGAAAACATTTTGTTTCAGCTAAGGATGGCTGAGAAGTAGGGGCAGTCTTTCCCAAAAGACTTTCCTGGCCTCCTGTGTGGCACAGAGATTATGTGACATCATGATTTTGTTTTCATTGGGTCAGGATGTTCCTTTCAATTTTGTTGTAATATATGAAAACTCGTTAATTCCCATTTTATCCCTAGGGGAAGAAGATGTGTTGCAATATCTTATATTTATAACAGTTCTATATTGGTATCTACCATCCTTTCTACTCTTTCAATCTAGCTTCATGGAACATGGCAATACTCAATGTGTGTGCTAAAAGAAGCTTTAGAAACCTACCAAATGTTTTCTCATTGCATATGCCTAAAGGAAATGTATGCCTCCTACACTAGTACAAATCTATTTCAAATAGGGCTTCAACAGTACTAATAAACTTCACAAAAAATGTCTCTTCAGTATTTGGACATATGTACACCAAGCGAAAAAGAATGGCCAGATATATGACCGTGGAAATAGCACCTCTCAAATTGCGTGTTTTTTGCGACTCACAATTTGAGAGGCGCTATTTCCAATGTACAGCAGTGTATTTTACACTGTTAGGGATTCACAATGGGGTTGCAAATTGAGAGGCTCATGAATATTAATGAGCCTCTCGCAATTTGCGACCCCATTGGGAATGTAAGGCCATCCCAGGTATGGTGGCCTGCTGTGCTCAGCAGACCTCCATGTTTGGGACTGCTTTTAAATAAAGCAATTTTTTATTTTCGGAATGCAGCCCGTTTTCCTTAAAGGAAAACGGGATGCATTTAAAATAAACTTAATGGCAGGTAGTACTGGTACTGGTACTACTGCCTGCCCTTTAAAATATTTTCCCCTGCATTTGCAAAGGAGAAGGGGTCTCCTGGGGACCCCTTCCCTTTTGCGAGTGCATTACTACTCTTTTAAAGAGGGTGGTAATTTGCAAGTGTTTTGCGGACGCAAAACATTCTTACATAGGGTTGCGCACGCTATTAGGAAGGGAACGCCCCTTCCTAATAGCAAGTCGCAATACCCTATTTTGCGATTCACAGAAAATTGCGACTCGCAAAATAGGGTTTGTACATGCCCCATGCTGTTTTTGCATATGCAAACAGGTTTGCAGAACCGTTTGCGCATGCAGAAATGGTCGTACATCTGGCCCGAAATGTCTTCTAAGATTGACAGATGGGTTGGTGAGTGATAGTCCTTTTGTCATAGAGAAGTAAAGGCCAATTCATTCATATAACGGCACAGTGAATGCTACCGAAATATTATTGAGGTAGCTTTGATAAAAATTGACTTCATTGAACTTTCCTTTTGATGTCTGTTTAAATTTAGTTTTTACAGTAAAGGCAGGACTGTAAGGCAGGACTGTAATCAGATGTGTATATATACATATTACATGGCTTCACATGGACTCTATTGCCCATTTCCTTAAGTCATCAATTCTGGTTTCAGTGCCTAACTTTCAGAGCATTATTATTGTGACTTCTGATCTTCCTTAGCAGTATTAAGGTTTAAAATGTCTGTGTTTTTTATTCTTCTTTTAAATTGATGTTGAGCAAATCACTCAAAGAAATCCGAAAATATAGGATTTATCTAATTTAAAAGATTGTGGTATTCTATACTCTCAACAAGGGTATCTCAAGCTGAGCTGTAAAATTGAGCAAAATACAAGTTTTCCTTATAGGTTTTTGCATTGGTTATAATGCTCTCAACCACAAAACTGTCAGAGAAAGATGGCAAGATGAAATGACTTTGAGAAAACTACCTTTACAGCTGGAACTCCTTAAGGTGTGCATGTTATCAGAGGGGCACACATGCCAGAGAGAGTTCTTTTTGGAATGCATCCACTGTTAAATGCATGACATAATAGTGTGTCAAATTCTTGAAAGTGACATTATCCAAATGTAAAAATATTGAATATGAAGATGAAATTATTAATGTGCTTCCTTATATGTCTATAAATGGTGTCCCTGATGCAGGAGAAGTGATTAGCCTCTAGCCCAGTCAACATATTCACATTTATGCTCAGTTTTAATTACATCAAAACTCCACTGCGGATCAGTTGGCAGGTTCAGAGTTATTTTTAATCTTATTTGATGAGACTTATCTATGGAAATCAGATTTTTTGCCATTTTCTGAGCTCATCTTTTGCTGTTGTTAGGAGCCTGTGACATTGTGGTACTGTTAAAATTAGTTTCACCCAATTGACTTGTTTATCTTTCCTGTTTGCCCATGGCAGATGGTGCAAAAAAAACACTAATGGCATGGGAGTTAAATGTCATGTGTGGGCTGAAGTAAACATTTACACCACCCACATATATGACGAAAGGACATCTGCCAGGAGCACAACTGAGCTCTGGTTTGTCTACATTTAAGAAACATTGCAGTGAGCAATGAAAAAAGTGCATTTCCTATGCAGAAAAATGTATTTTCATACAATAATGTCACCCGTAGAGCGTGCCTTGTAAGACCTCAGTACTGCTGGGCATATTTATCAGTGGAGTTGCGTCACTCATGCACCTCGCAATGTGGTGCCAGCACGACACAAGTAAAAAAAATGCAATTTATGAAGCCATGCAAGGCCAACTGGTGTGGCCCTGAGTAGCTTTATAAATCTGGAGCACCGCATCGCAGCTCAAATTGATGCGTTGCCTTACTCTGCCATGGGAAGGCGTTCCATTGCCATTACATGGGCATTCCCATGCAACTCCCATGGATTTTGATGCATTCCCATATTTACCAAAGTGATAAACCTGGGAATGCACCAAAAGGATCTGCACTCTAAGGGGATGCGTAATGTGGAGAAATACCTTTATTTCACCTCATTACTTCCTCTTTCTAAGTGTGCTGCATTCTGCATCCCTTGATCCCTATAAATTGGCCTTGTTGGTAGAGTAACAGTAGGACATACCCCCAGGACACCATGGGCAAACAACCCAACCCTCACGGTTGTGGTGCAGTGGGCACTGCTGCTCTGTAAACCCCCAAAGTTCTGCTTAGCAAGATAGGACAGGACATGACCTTAAGAAATGGAGGCATCTCCCTTTATCTGTTTTCTGGGCAGGATCAACCTTGTGAATATGTTTATTTCTGGTTCTGAGCCTTCCCTGTAATTTAGAGAAGACTGTTGTCCCAAAAATGTAAAGTTTTTCTAAAAGCATGACATTGTTTCATGCTTTATCTGTAAAGTGAAACAGGGGTTCCCTCTGATAGGTTAATTTATATTAACAATATTTGACAATGACTTATACTGCAGTCAAAAAGAACTCCCCTTTGGACAACAAAGTACTACTTCCACACTCAATCAGATCATATCACCAGAATATAACCCAAACATCATCAAAGGCCAAGTGTTGATAAAAATATATATCTTTTCATTTTATTATTTCTAGAACATTAACATAAAAATTAAAAACACATAATTCAGCAATTATATGTACATTCAAATTTAAAAACAATACACAGTAAATTACAAACCAAAAATGGGAGAACCAGCAAGAAAAATTATTTCTGTAAGCTGACAGGCAGATACATTAGACCCAATTCATTGATCTAGCATTTGACTTTTGTGTCATAACTTAAAATAGAAACAAATTGACCAATAGAGTCTACAGTATGCTTGTTGGCACAAGGGCGTTGACGCGTTTCGGTGGGTATACTGCTTAAACACCACCTTCTTCAGGACAGAAAACGATAACTCCCACAAAACATTCGATATCTGTATAGAATCACAAAAAGAAACAGTTTATTTAAAAACCAGCAGTTAACCTTTGAATAGCAAATATAACAATGGTGTTTATATTCAGGTGATATTTCAAACGTTCTTATCCCTCTAAGGAAATTCACACGGAGGGCTACACATCACCGTCATCTCAGAATTGATATCCCAAACATCCAGTGTTCATTTCACTGTGATATTATCAAATTTGCTCAAAGGGCGGCATTCATACTCCAACACACTAACAAAGAAAGATGTCTACCAAAAGGTCAGATATCTATTATAATTCAATTGACTCTATATATTGTGTCTTCAGTCATGTACAGATGGGTGATTAAACCTCACTCATAGTAAACAACCTCATATACCATTTGCCTGGAAACAGGCAATGGTCATTCCGCTCCTGAAAAAACCGTCATTGGATCGGGATGTCCATTCTAACTATCGACCTATTTCTTTACTCCCTGCTTTGGCTAAAGTGACAGAAAAGCACGTCCAGTCTGTCCTTTCTCATTTTGTGGAGGCCCACGGCCTCTTGCACCACACCCAATCCGGCTTCCGTACGAACATGAGCACAGAGACCGCTCTGCTAGAGGTGGTGGAGGCCATCAAGGAAGTTCAGGACTCTGGGGGAAAAGCGCTGCTGGTGTTACTCGATCTCTCTGCGGCGTTTGACACCGTTCCTCATGACCGCCTATTGACCCGCCTTGAGGAGATTGGGGTTGGAGGTACGGTGTTTAAATGGTTCAAGTCCTTTCTGACCAACCGCCAACAGACAGTCTGGGCACCTCCGTACTCGGCGCCTTTGGAAGTAGGAGTTCCTCAAGGATCTATACTAAGTCCGATCCTTTTCAATATTTATATGTCCCCTCTGGCTGCGCTGGTCGAGTCTTTTGGAGCCCAGATTGTTTCTTACGCCGATGACACTCAGCTTCTTTTCACGTGCAGCAAAAATATGGATTTCAATGGAGACCGTATTAAGAGCTGTTTGGCCGCGGTCTTTACATGGTTCCAATGCAATCAGCTAAAATGCAACTCTGATAAATCGGAGGTTCTCTTCTTTGGTTGCCCTCCTGATCCGTGCTGGAGGTCTTGGTGGCCTGCTGATATGTTTCCCCCTGCTGATGTGGCCTCGGTGGCTAAAAATCTTGGCGTTAAGATGGACAATTGTCTCACCCTGAAACCTCAGATCTTGAGCCTAGTTGGTCAATGCTTTGGCATTTTAAAAATGCTAAGAAAATGTCTTCCTGTTTTGTCCATCACCCACAGGAAGATCACGGTGCAGGCCTTGATAGGCTCCAGGCTTGACTACGCCAATGTCCTGTACCTGGGTCTCCCCAAGTGCCTTCTCTCACGCTTACAGGTTGTGCAGAATTCGGCCGCGCGGGCTATCTTTGGCCTTAGCCATCGCTCCCATGCCACGGGACTACTGCAATCCCTGCACTGGCTCCCCATTCAGAAGCGTATTGAATTTAAGGCACTTACCATGACATTTAAAACGCTTCATGGTATTGGCCCTCTCTATATGAGAAAGAGGATCGGTTTTCATCAACCCACCAGAACCTTGCGCTCTGCGTCACTGTCCCTCACCGTGGTCCCGGCAATTAGGAGCGCCCGGATTGGAGGGCGTTCCTTTAAACACCTAGCGCCACTCGCCTGGAATGCCCTCCCTCTGGCGTTAAGAAGGTGCGATAACTTGACGACCTTTAGAAAGAAGCTCAAAACTCGGCTGTTCAGCCTGTAAATCCTCCTCCCTGTAGAAGCTTTATGGTCTAGGGTCTGTCAGCGCCGGGACACTCTGTCTGAGTGTCTGAGCGCTTAACAAAACTCTGGATAACATAACATAACATAACATAACATATATTGGAGGTCACATAACTGAATAAGGTAAAACGGCATTCATGCTCAAACCCACTACCATAGAAAGATATCTAACAAGAAAGTCAGATACCTGATTAGATCCCAAGGAATCTATATGGTGTTAACTGCAAGTTAACCTCTGCAGTCACAATCAGAGGGGTAATAAGATTGCACTCGTAGTCGAAAACCTCAGTAAATTTAGCGAGATTTTCTGTAAAAGATGTAGAAAAAGAAAACCTTTCTCAGTTACTCACAAATACTATTTCTTCATACTAAAAAGTGAACTAGGGTAACATTACCTCCAGACAACTTGTAGGACCACCAACTGATGGTTGTACAGCAAAGCAATATGTTTCTATTAGAAATAATTATTTTGTTTAGAGAGAATGTTTACTTTTTCTATATTATTTATTCTCTCATACCACATAATCTGTTATTTTACCTTTTAATTCCGATGCATAAACTTTATAAGCCACCCCCTAGTCTGCATAAAGATATTCACGGGGTGTACCATAACGATGTAGTTCCCTGACGGGATCACCACTCGTTCTAACAGTCTTAAGACAAAAATATTTATTTTAATACTATTTAATTATTTTGACGATAGGCAGCATGTCATAAACGGCATACATCCCCATCATTTTGAAAAGTAGGAAAGTGGGTGACTAAATGCTAATCCTGACCAACAGAATAAGGAATAAAACCTGCTACAACTCCTATATATAACGCTTTTCCCGAGTTTAAAAAAACTCATTCATCTATTTACAAAGCGGGCTTTATTCAAATTCCGCTAGACCCTATGTCTTACCTGTTGTATGTATAGACGAAACGTACGGGGTGCCTCCGCCTAAATTCCAAACACTAACACTCGGGTGTATATGGTGATATTTAAATCCCCAGCTAGAGACCATATGACCTATTCCGTCACTTCCGCACAAATAGTTTTTCAGAACTATCAATCGAAAGCCCTGAAAACATGTCGGCCATCTTAACACGGCCACTTTATACTCAATAAACATGGCACAGTGCTACGGAGCCATATTACACCAAATTCTACCTCATATATAGTATTTTTTGCGGGGTCATATTATTGCATTTACTTAGGCAAAGGTTGTTTTGATAATCCGCCTATATTCTAGTACCATTTTGTGATATGTAAATGAACCAAAACAATTCTGTCGGAAAAAAAAACCAAATAATGCACATATGCGTATATGAAAGACGGCCAAGTAGAGAGAATACTAATAAGTCAGGCCTGAAGCCTATGGCCACATTTACACCGGCATTATCTATGGTAGGGAAGAACCTTGAGGTTTTTGAAAAGGCGGTTGAAAGTGTTGTCCACAAGATTTTGTCTGAGGATTCTGGTTGTTTTAGTCAAAATTTTGGCAGGAGAGAGAAGGGTGGCATTGAAATCACTTAAAGAGGATCTTAAGATAACTATTAAACCTGCCAATTAAGGTGGAGGAGTTGTAGTTTTTAACACTAATGACTATGAAGATAAGATGCGGGGAATGCTGAATGTAAAAGAACAGTATGAACCTGTACATAAAAATAAACTCACTACCCTAGCGAAGGAATGTTTGGACCTTCTTTTAGAAGCGAGGGAACAGAACTGGATCTGCGAGGAGTTTAATTTCCTAAGCAATTCAGAACCAAGGATACCAGCCCTATATGGGCTACTGAAAGTACATAAGAACAGTGAAAATCCCCCAATTAGGCCAATAGTGAGCAGTATTGACTCATTGATGGAGCCTTTGGGTAAGTATGTTGATCATTTTTTGCGCCCACTTGTGAGTGGTCTCAAATCATATGTTAGGGATTCCTCGCACATTATTTCCCTCCTCGAGGGCAGATTGTTTGATAGGGAGACTCAGTGTCTGGTTACACTAGACATGGAGTCTCTCTACACAAACATTCCACAAGAGGCAACAGTCGAGGTGGTTCAGAGTAACCTGACCAATGTGGAATTGAAAGGAGTAAATAAAGATTATATAGTGGAATGTGTAAAGATGTTTCTGATTAACAATATATTTTTGTTCAAAGACCAATTATTTCAACAAAAGAAGGGCACCAGCATGGGGGCTACCTGTGCTCCAAGTTTAGCATACCTCTATGTAGGGGAGTTCGAGAAGAAACATATTTTCAATGAACTTGCACCATTCTACGAAAATGTAGCAGGCTGGTACCGCTACATTGACAAAAAAAAATTCATTTGGGATGGTGACTCTGAGCAGTTAGAAGAATTTCTTTCATGGCTCAATATGGGAGATCCCAATCTAAAATTTACATCACAATTCAATAGGTCAAGAGTTGATTTGTTAGATATCACGATTTTAGAGAGAGACAGTGATTTGGAAATGGAATTATTTAGCAAACCATTGGCGAAAAATACTCTATTGCTCTACTCCAGCTACCACCCCAAGTCCCAGAGGGATAATAACCCTTTTAGTCAGTTTCTCTGCTTACGGAGAAACTGCTCTAATATTAATGATTTTTATAAACACGCTGAGGTGCTAAAGAAGAAATTTAAAGATAGGGGTTACCCCAAAAAACGAATTTCTAATTCCTGCAAATGAGCCAGCTTCTTTGATAGAGAAACAATGCTAAATAAAACCGGAGAAAGAAAAAAAGAGATGAAGAAGGTAGTCATTGTCAGTAACTTCTCTCACATTAGCAACAAAATAAAAAATTTGATTAATAGCAACCTGCACATTGTTAATGATGAGGAAGAACAGAAATTAGAGAGACCGATATTTGCTTTTAAAAGAAATAAGAATTTTAAAAATGAATTGGTTCACACCGACAGAGAGGGTGCCCATAATGTACCGAGCAAACTGGAAGGTAGACCAGCTGTTGGGAATACGTAATGCAGCATGTGTAATATCTGTGCCTTATGCATCGAGTCAAAGAGTCTTGATTACAACGGGTGTCATGTTGAATCAAGAACATTGAACAACTGCAGAAGTAAAAACGTAGTGTATTTCCTGTGTAGCCCATGTGGCAAGGGCTACGTAGGAGAGACTGGTAGAGAATTACGCACTAGGCTCCAAGAACATCGTTCGGCCATTAGGATTAATAAGGTAAATGCTCTTCTGGTAGCCCATTTTTGTGAAATGAAACACAGTGACACAGACATCAGGTGGTTTATCTTGGAAAAGATTTTCATGGATAAACGAGGCGGTAATATGGAGCTGAAACGGAAGGTCAAGGACCATTGGCATATCTCCAGATTCAACACCGTGCGGAATGGCCTCAACTCTAAAGAGGAATTGGAACGTTTAATAGGTGTATAAATTCTGAATAAATTCCTATTTTTCTGCATCAGAATAGTAAGTGTTGTTTAGGTGTTCATTTAATCTCCACAGATGATGACTTATGTAACCTCCTAGCCATTTTTAGGTTTGAAGTAGTATAACACCATAATATTTACTTATTGGGTGTATCCTGTCTGGGTATCATCATGTGTCTTTAATAATGTTTATTAAGATTTACATTTGGCAGAAGTGACGGAACAGTCACAGAGAGATATATATTTGCGTTTATAGATATATATTACTATATGTATATGCATATGTACATACATTTTTTGTTTCAACAGAACTGTTTTGGTTAACTAACATATCACAAAATGGTACTAGTATATAGGCAGATTATCAAAACGACCTTTGCCTAAGTAAATGGAATAATATGACCCCGCAAAAAATACTATATATGAGGTAGAATTTGGTGTAATATGGCTCCGCA
Source organism: Triturus cristatus (assembly GCF_964204655.1). Taxonomy (NCBI): domain Eukaryota; kingdom Metazoa; phylum Chordata; class Amphibia; order Caudata; family Salamandridae; genus Triturus; species Triturus cristatus. The sequence continues at coordinate 253,112,764 of NC_140593.1, read as the reverse complement.
GCAATATGCAATGTTTATTGAGTATAACATGGCCGTGTTAAGATGGCTGACACGTTTTCAGGGCTTTCGATTGATAGTTCTGAAAAATTATTTGTGCGGAAGTGACGGAATAGGTCACATGGTCTCTAGCGGGTGATTTAAATATAACCATAAACACCCGAGTGTTAGTGTTTGGAACACGGAGGCGGAGGCACCCCATACGTTCCGTCTATACATACAACAGGTAAGACATAGGGTCTAGCGGTTTTTAGCTGAATTTGAATAAAGCCCACTTTGTAAATAGATTAATGAATTTTTTAAGGTTTTATTCCTTAGCCTGTTGGTTAGGATTAGCATGTAGTCACCCACTTTTCTAATTTTCACATTCTCTCTAAACAAAATTATTTTTTCTAATAGAAACGTATTGCTTTGCTGTACAACCATCAGGTGGTGGTTCTACAAGTTGTCTGGAGGTAATGTTACCCTAGTTCACTTTTTAGTATGAAGAAATTATATTTGTGAGTACTGAGAGAGGTTTTCTTTTTCTACATCTTTTACAGAAAATCTCGCTAAACTTACTGAGTTTTCTTCGCCTACGAGTGAGGTCTTATTACCCCCTGATTGTGACTGCAGAGGTTAACTTGCAGTTAACACCATATAGATTCCTTGGGATCGAAGCAGTTATCTGACTTTCTTGGTAGATATCTTTCTATGGTAGCGGGTTTGACTATGAATGCATTTTTACCTTATTCAGTTATGTGACCTCCAATATATGAGGTTGTTTACTATGAGTGAGGTTTAATCACCCATCTGTACATGACTGCAGACACAATATATAGATTCAATTGAATTATAATAGATATCTGACCTTTTGGTAGATATCTTTCTTTGTTAGTGTGTTGGAGTATGAATGCGCCCTTTGAGCAAATTTGATAATATCACAGTGGAATGAACGCTGGATGTTTAGGATATCAATTCTGAGATGAGGGTGATGTGTAGCCCTCCATGTGAATTTGGTTAGAGGGATAAGAATGTCTGAAATATCACCTGAATATAAACACCATTGTTATATTTGCTATTCAAAGGTTAACTGCTGGTTTTTAAATAAACTGTTTCTTTTTGTGATTCTATACAGATATTGAATGTTTTGTGGGAGTTATCATTTTCTGTCCTGAAGAAGGTGGTGTTTAAGCAGTATACCGACCGTAACGCATCAACGCCCTTGTGCCAATAGGCATACTGGAGACTCTATTGGTCAATTTGTTTCTTTTTTTTTTAAAGTTATAACACAAAAGTCAAATGCTAGATCAATGAATTGGGTCTAATGTATCTGCCTGTCAACATTACAGAAATAATTTTTCTTGCTGGTTCTTCCATTTTTAGTTTGTAATTTACTGTGTATTGTTTTTAAATGTGCATATACATATAATTGTTGAATTATGTGTTTTGTTTAATGCTCTAGAAATAATAAATTGAACAGATATATATTTTATCAACACTTGGCCTTTGATGATGTTTGTGTTATGATCTGATTGAGTGTGGAAGCATAAAGATTTAGTAGTACTTTGTTGTCTAAAGGGGAGTTCTTTTTGACTGAAGTCTATTTGTTGCCCTACTCCTTTGGTTGTAGAAGGGGCCCCTCTCACTTTCTTTTGAGGAATGACTTATGCTGAACAATAAGTATTTTAAGTTTTTTTAAGGCACTAACAGAACTGTATAAACGTTAGGTGTTCCATAAAATGGTGCATTTCTTAGTGCTAAATGTGAAAAAGGTGTCAAGTAGACTATAATACAATAGGTTTATCATAACACAGACTCCCTTCAGAATCCAGGTTACAGAATTGCACTTTTGATCGCACAATCAACGTTTCGACCCTAGGAACATTATTTGTGGGTGGGGTCTTCACCATGACACGGATAAGGTAACATCCTCTAAGAAATATGTAACTAATTACAGAAGTGTCACAAGTTCTTCTATATCCAGATCATATTAGCAAAGGCTGTTGTTAGCTTTCTTGCTCAAAATCCCTATTTTCTATCCGTTATCACAGATGCTACCTTATGAGGGTCCTGCTGAATTACCCTGGAAACACAATGTTCTTGGGGTCAAAACATTAATATATCTGAGTGTTGGCTGTGCAAATAAAAATGCGCAATTTTGAAACTTGAACTCCGCGGAGAGTCTGTGTTTTGATAAATCATTTGTATTACAGTAAATTGGACATCTATCTCACCATTGCTCACCTTTTTTTCACAATTGATACTAAGCCCTGCAACGTTTATGGAATACCTACCAGTGTATGCACTTCCATTATTGCCTGAATAGAAATTAAAATACTGATTGTTGAGTAAATGTAATTGTCAAATATCCATTCATTTGGAACTTTAAATAACAATCTATCCTAGAAAAACCCTGTTTCACTTGATTTTTTTTTAACCAGGGTCCCAGGAATACCGGGTTGCCCCTTTTTTTCTTCATGTTTTATCTGCTCAAGTAAGACTCCTGCAGTAGTTAGAAACTAAGCTTTGTGCCTCCTTGCAGCACAGGCACTAAGCTGTACCAGATTGTAAATGTAATTACATGGCGGTGTCAGCTCCCTTTCTCAAAAAGGCTGGTTATACCCACTAAAGAAGAGCCCTTTTCTCAGAAATTCTAAATCAAATGATTGAAGATCAGGGACTATATGGTTTTACCCCAAAATTCAAGGTCAGACGAAAAAGTTGAAAAGTTTGTCATCTGTCTGTCAAGTATTTTTATACTGTGTTCAAGAATTCAGAAATAGAGGGGAGCCTAACTGTATTCCATAATGGAATAATCATTTGATTGCTGATAAACATAGGCAGGGAGACAAAAATAGAAAGAAGATTGATTTATAAACTAGGCCAATTGCTGGATAAATATGGTTTTGTACACTTCCTAGAACTGGTCGCTCAATTTGGTATTGAAAAAAGCCCTCATTTTTATAGACTGTTGCAGCTTAGGAGTTATTTCCAGAGGCATCAAAGGAATTCAAGAAATAGGAGTATTCAACATCTTTTGTTTCTCGTAGAAAAAGGGTCATGTTGCATGATCTTATACAGTAATTTGTGAATCTCACCCTGACAATTAGTGCTTTCTATGCTTAGTTGTGACAGATAAAGTACAGATTACAATAAATATGGCTATGTACTGCTTTCCTCTTAGCACTGGTTTGAGTACTACCTAGTGGTATTCTGTTTTAGACTGAACTTCGGAATGATTAAATAAGATTGCGGCACTTTTTGCTTCAGATGTCTATGTGCAACGGGCTTCTGGAAGCGTATGGTTTGAAAGATCCCCACACTGAAATCATTTTTGTTGTGTGTAATAAATGACTTAGGAGAGGACCTTGGTTGAGATTGTGAAAATATCCTTAGTTGGAAGTATGTAAGCACTGAGAAGAGTGATAGAATCTGAAGTGTGTTTCAGGACTTGGTGGACAATCTCACAGCCATATGTGTTCTTACCTATGCTCAAACTTACATTGGGGAACACGAGAGAGCCACGTTTTATGAATAGGTCAGAGATATTACGTGTAAAAAAAACGCTTTATGCGTGATCGTCATAATTTTCTGCTTACTAGTATTGCTGTTTTCTTTTAAAATTACACATTGGGACGCTGCTATCTAGTGCTCTTTGTATATTTTCTGACCCTAAGACATGATAAAAATGGCTAATCCCTAATTTACATGCTTAACATTTGAGTAAGGATTTAGTATATGGTGAAGGAAAATACACCAACAGAATGGAAAGTTAAATCTCACCTATGGACTGCATCACCTATTACCCTGCCACATGCGCTAGACCAACAATGAAAAACATGGCTTCAGTCCTACATCCGTAACCTAACTGCTGTAGCTATTTTCACAGTAATGGGCTATGGCTGATCCTCACATTAAATACTATTTTTGCTAACTTTGTTTTGGGATAAGCTATAGACATGATTGAACCACTGTGTTTAATAATTATTTAGAATCCAATTCAATGGTAAAGTTGGATTTTTGGTAAGTATACAGGAAAAGTAAATATCAGGAAATTAGGCTATGCCTGCCTGTTGCTGCAGTAGTCCAATTCGCTTTCACAAGCCAGCTACTGCCTCTGTCAATCATTTCACCTTAATGAACTGTGAAAACTGCTCCCAGATCAGAAACAATGACTAAGGCCTTTTGAAGGGGGATCTGGGTTTGAGGTATACAACTTATTTCATCTCATGAAGGGGAGTTTGGTAGTGTTCAGGAACTTCATTATCTTGAAATAGAACAGGGTGGGGCCTGCACATGCAGAGGTAAGTGTAAAGGGAGACCTGGGGATCCCATGGTACAGTGCAGAAAGCTTGGCATCAGCCCAGTGGAAAGGAGATCTGGTCGTAGAACCAGTGTGGCTGAGGATGAGGGGAACGATCATTTACTGAAACACACATTTGACTAGGATGCCATACATCTCTAAGGGAAGAAGGGTTCTCCCTTGTTACATTTAACCCGGGACAGTGTCCAGGGGTCACTCATACCCACTGACTAGTGAATCCTTCAAAAGTGGTATCTCATCCTCAGCTATTCCAAGCAATTTCTATACCTGTGAAAGAACAAAAGAGGACTGTACCATGTGTCTGTACCCGGTGTGGAGACTTGAAGTGCTGAACCTGCTCTTACTTCTGCAGGGACTAAGAAGTGGACTCCAATGGTCAGATGGGTGATCTCTGGGGTGTGGCTCGAGGTACATATCAATCTGCAAGAGGCTATTTGTCTGAAGTGATCAGTTAACTGTAACAACTGGACCCATATCCAGTCACAAAAAAGTAATACTTTACCACCAATTCCAAATTGATGGTAACCCATTTGCAAATGGAAAGGGGGCCCCATGTGACCCCTTCCCCATTGACAATGTAAATAAAATCATGTTTTTTAAGATTAGGCACTGTCCAACAGACCACTGCCTGCTCTTAAAAAATTAAACTTAAACATTTAATTTTCTTTTTTGAAACGCATCCCATTTTCCATTTTGGAAAATGGGCTGCATTCCAAAAGAAAAAAAATGCTTTATTTAAAAACAATTACAGAGGTGGTGGTCTGCTGAACCCAACCGGACACCATCACTGTGATGGCTGCAATTCTTAATGGGTCGCAAATTGTGACCTACCTCCTTAACATTCCGGAGGTAGTTCGATTTGCGAACTACAAGGAATCACTATTTGTAAATAATAAGGTTCATATATTAGGAGCACGATTTCCTATTTGCAATTCAGGCATAATCACAATGCAGAAATTGTTTAGGAAATCGGTATTCCTAATGTTGCTGCATCTTGCCCCAAATGTGGAAATCTTGACCAGAGGAAGGGGTGAAAAGTATCCGAATACCAAGAGGCTTTTTGGGAGGACACAATATTAATTTTCCATATCTAGGCTTTTCCTGCCAAAACCAATGGTTTGCAAAAAGAAATAGGAGTTTGCTCAAATAACCTCAACATGTTAAAATTTAAGAGGGCTATGTAGTGGGGATTGATTATGACCAATTTCAGTTGTTCACAAAGAAACAGTTAGTAGTCAAAGAATGATATACAGATTGCCAACCAATTAATACTTCTAAAGTTCATCAATGTCTCTAAGAATACATATAAGCATATATGTACAGATTTGCAAAAACAGTAGACACACCTGAACACAAGTTTACAATATTAAACAACCATCAAATGCAGCAAATTACATACAAAGTAAGAGTTCTTTCTTGCCCCTCAAAAGGATTCATTTTATAAGGTGCCTATGTGATAATTCCATAATCCACCTAAGACGTAGTTGCTAAAACAAGGAGAGAACTGGAGACATTCCACTTATTTGATTGTTCCTTATTAATGCAAAGATTGACACACAACAGTCTATATTAGAAAGGCTCCTCCATAATAAAAGTTAATACATTTTCGTCTTAACAAATTCTGCCCCCCCCTCGGGACAAAAAGAAATGCAAGAAAGAGTGTACCAGGTAACCCCACATAACCTGGATGACAGCATGCAGAAATACAAAAGCAGTATATAGCCGGTACCGATTAAGACCAATATGAGTTATTCACAATGAAACAGTCACGGATAGCATACAAATTGATCAAATCTAGTGGTAATTCCACCAATCAATACAGCTACATTTTATCATAGTCCCTAAATATGCATATTTGTACAGATTTCCATTAATATTAGACACATCTGAACATAAGATTACAATATTTAACAAATATCAAATGAAACAAATTATGTGCCAAGTTAGAGTTGTTTCATTTACCTCAAAAGGATTCATCTTCAAAGGTGCCCAAGTGATAATTCTATAATCCATCTGAGATGTAGTCGCTAACACAAAAAGAGAACTGGAGAAATTCCCCTTAAATCATTGCTCCTTGTTAAATCCAAAAGATTGGCACTTAACAGTCAGATCTAGAAAGGCTCCTCCATAATAAATATCGATGTGTTTCATCCTTAAGAAGTCTTGGTCTCCTCAGGACAACACGAATAGATAAAAATATGTTTACCGGATACCCCCACATAACCTGGGCGTCAACATTCGAAAATACAAAATCTGTATATAGTGGTGATTGATTATGACCAATTTGAGTTATTCACCATGAAACAGTTAGTAGTCAAAAAATAATATTCAAATTGCTAAAATATAATGACAATGCCAAACAATTGATGTATCTCAAGTTTGTCATAGTCCCTAAGTATGCATATGTGCATTTATGTACAGATTTACATAAATATTGGGCATACCTGAACACAGGATCACAATATTAAACAAACATCAAATGCAAGAAATGATATACATTGTTAGAGTTGTTACTTGGATTCAGCTTGAAAGGTGCTCATGTAATAATTCCATTTTATAGTCCACCTAAAAGGAAATCACTAAATCCAGGAGACAACTGGAAAAATCCCACTTATTTCATTGCTCCTTGTTAATCAAAAAGCTTGAGACACAGCAGTCTATGTTAAAAATGCTCCTCCATGATGAAAGTTGATGCATTTGGACCGTAACAGTTCCGGCCTCCCCATGACAAAATAAAAGACGAGAAAGAGTGTACCGGACCAAGATCGTAAAGCAACTATATAAACATCAAACTGCAGTAAACTCCAAATCCACTTTGTATTAAACCTCTTCTGATTGCATTTGTCTGAGTGTTTATGATGTGACCCCCTTCCATTTGTATTCGTCAGATAGTTACATTTGTAAAGCAATTTCCTAGGGTGTCTGTCATAGTGTTGACAATGTAAAAGTATTTTCTGCTGTATTTGTCAGTCACGGAGAGGGCAATGTAAAAATGCCTTTCTTATTGCATTTGCCAGAGACTTCACAATGTAAAATCCCTTGCTACTATGTTTGAGAAATCTGATTCAAGTGGTCCCAGAGCAGTCGGATGTTACAAGTCCCAATTATGGAAACGGGGATCTTTCACCTCTGGTGCTCTAGGGCCTCAATACTCCAAAACCTCAAACTGAGGACCAAATGCCCCTTTTAATACTTATATCTAGGCAGAGCAGTCCAAAGCTGGTGTGGTGGGTTGGAAACTTAGGGGCATATTTACAAGCAGTGACACATCGGCATCGGTGCCTCAGATTTCTTGCGCCTACTGCAAATGTCCTAACAATGCCATAGATGCACTGTACTTACAAAATGGGGCTTCATGGCGCAAGGATTCACGGATCCGTCAGAAATTCGGACACATCTTTTGGCACTAAATTGCTGCATTGCTGGAGTTGGTTGCAAGACTGACGCAACTCCAGCAATGTGTCAGAACATATAGGCGAGTTCCATGTTAAAAGTCCTGCGTCAATCCTTATACCTGGTTTGAGAAGGCATAGGAATTTTGATGCAGTCAAGTCATAGAGTGACAGTGAAAAGTTGTAAAGTTCACTGCGTCAGTTCTACTTGGCTTTTAACATGGGAACGCCTACCCTGCATACATTATACCTGTTGCAGCTATAATGTGACGCAGGCCTCTACAAACTGACCCATTGGCCCCAATGCATCAGTCTGTAAATATGAAACTATGTGGACCTCTGATTGCGTCGCCACTGAGTAAAAACAAATGACACTTCGGCGGCGCTAGCTCCTTGTAAATATGCCCCTTAGAACTCAGCAACTCTTTGAAACTCAATACATGCATGCCCGAGCTGAGCTTTTTCCTTAAAATAGAAATATTCTTAATGCACACTCAACTAAATGCAATAATCAAAATGACTAATATTTGCAAGGTTTCAGGTGGAAATAGGAACTCCTTCTATAAAGGTATTGCAGATTAACCAGACTGTCAATCACATACCCTAAAGAAATATTACAGGGGAAAACATATGCTATAAAGTATGGAGTCTGTTCTTGATATTTGTGAGGTACCATGTGACAGTTTGTTTACTAGAGGGCTCTAAACAAAAACACAACAATAGTTCTGTGTGTGCCCATTGCAAAACATGATGCTTTTTGCACTAAGAAATGTTAAGTCCAGAGGCTTTCTCAAGTGATCCACAATGTAGAACGAGAGGCCTACTGCTTTTGTCACCACACTTAAAAACAGTAAAGTAAGCCCATTGATTTTAACATGAATTATAGGCATGTCCTTGTAGTTCGAGAAACCCATCAAACATTTTATGTAGAGGCAAAATATATATTGCTATGCACATTAAGAATTCTCTTGAGACACTAAGAATTGGCTGCAGCCAGATGTAAAATTTGGCCTCTGTAAGGAACCTGTTCCTAAAGCATTTATCAGAGTTCACAATGTAATACCCCTTTCTATTGTACTTGTCTTATAGGTCAAAGTGTAAAACCCCTTCATATGGTGTTTGTCATGATGTTCATAATGTAAAACTCCTTCCTAGTGTATTTGACAGAGGGTTCACAACTATTGTGTTTGTTAGGTACTTCACAATGCCAAACGCCTTCCTACAGCATTTGTCAGAGCAGTCTCAATGTAAAGCCCCTTCCGTGTTGTATTTGTCAGAGGGTTCATAATGTCGAGCCACTTCTTTTAGTTTTTGCAATTTAACGCCTGTTTTTATAATATGTGTCACCATTAATGTAAAACCCTACTACTGTTCTAGTCATGGTTACACCATGTAAAGCTCCTTTGTTCTGTATTGTACCTAGAATGCAACAATTTCTTGGGTGAACTAACACAACTATTTTTCAATTAAATGCTTTTTGAGAAGATAAACATGATGACATGATGACATGATGGTAGAGCCACAGGTGCCCTCTTAGCACTCTTTTTTCAGCTCTTTTTCTGGTTATCACATAGGCCCTAACAGACAGCTACCCTGTGAAGCCAGGCCTAAAAACCAGTGACATCTGAACAAAAAAAACAATTTTGTCAGAGAGACTAACCAAAACTTTAGCATAATAAGTAATCTATAGCAAGCCTATAGGCTTTAATACAGTGTAATAACAATCTGTCCATAAAGGGTAATTTACGTTATCATATGCTTTACACAATAGCCTAATTAAGGCCTTCTGCCTTTTCATAACTTTTCATCATAAACAAACTCGACCCATGGTTTCTGACATAACTTTTTCCAATAAACCAACCAGGCCTACAGCCTTGATCATTGGTATGTCACTGTAATCAACGCAGGCCTTCTGTATTCAGCATAATCAATGCAATACAAGGACTATTGTTCAGTGGAAGAACACAATGCCAAGCCCAATCAAAACCACCAGGGAGGAAGGTCAACATTTGGGCATAGCCAAAGCCCTTTTTTGTTACTGCTTCTTAGAGCTCTTAGGGGTTGAGTTAGACTTTTGTGGACGGAGTTTATACCATTGCCATGGCGGAGTTCTTTACTCCCTACCATGGTGAGGATACTACGCTTGCCCAGTTTAGCGATATACACCTCTCCAGCAGAAACCTCTTGCATTTCCAGGGACCTCTGTCACTACAGTTCCTCTAAATGTATTGAAAGTTTGATGGTCGGCTCCTTCAACAAGACAAAGCAAGATTTTGTTTTTAAAGAATAAAAAATAAACAGTCATGAGAGTTATTTTCCATGCTTTGGGGGTCATTTCCACTGCCCCTTACCACTAGGTTTTATGTGGCAGTGACGGACAGTAAAAACTTGTCATTTGTTTGCCCACTCTAAATAGTGCGGGCGAATAAATGTGAGAACCTCAGACGGCCTTTTCTTTGTTGGGCAGTCAGAGGTGTGTGTCAGCGGTGGAGGCGGAGCAGTCTCTGATATTGTCGTACTGAAGGTCTGCCCGACTCTAAATGAGGTGCAAGACCATCAAGTCTGGTGGAGAGGATAGTCCGTCACCTTTGAAAAGGAGAACCCTCTCTGCCAAACTCTAAATCGGGCCATTAGTCTCTTGATCACATAAGGCGATGTAACAGATGCACTGTCAAGCCAGACCTAAAAAGGGGGAGCTTCACTTGTTGTGAATCTAATCGCTAAATCTACTTCTTTCACTGTGGCACGTAACATTTACACTTAACAAAAATCACATCAGTGCTACTGAATGCGGATGATAAGAAAGCAGCAATGGTAGACACGGGAGGGCTATGTTGGGTAAATGATGTTCCCAGGCTTTTTTAATCTTACAAAACAGTTCTCCTATTGGTAAAAAACATCTGTTCCTGAACCATTAATGATGATTTTAAGGCACCTGTGTCTGGGAGGGAGGGGGTCCCCTGTATTGTGAAGCTACGGGAGGGGCAGGCTGAAAGGAAGAATCAAACCTACCCACCAGGGACCAGGGTACCTTCTTCCTGACAAAAAAAAGCGTACTTGTGTGGAATTGGTTAATCAGAAAATAGAAAAGGCTGCTTCATAGCCAGTATATTGCATTCATTGAGGGATTCAGTTGGGTTTAATGGTGGCGGCCTGCGCTGGTAAGCGGTGAGGCGGGGGTGTGGCAGGGTGTAAATGTAAATGTAGTTGAGCTTATATAGCGCACAGCTACCCGCTGTGGGTTTCCCGGCGCTTGCTTAGGGAACCCGTCCTGGTATTCCCCTGTGAGATAGCAGGGTATCCACAAGGTGAAAGTCAGGCATCCCGCCGCGAGGGGCCGTTGTGGAGATTAAGCAAGCTATTGCCCAGAGTCGCAGAGTGTGAACCCGTGAGTCGAGGAGGCACCGGGGCGAGAATTATCGAGTCCGTGGAATTTTTTTAGCCCAAGACCCGCCGAGGCGGGGAATTGAACCCTGGTCCAGGACCGATCTCAGCTTCCGGGTCTGCCGTCTCTAACCCCTGAGCCACACTTCTGCGACAGAATATTTAAAATGTAGTACATAAATAAAACCTATTCTGTCGACTCCCCTTCTCCCTGCCCTGCTCCACCACCCCACCGCGCTTACCTGCACCAGCCGCAGCTGGGCAAATATCATTCTTTTGAGAAGTACTATGGAAGGGTGTTACCAACATAGATCCCGAGCATGGCCTTCTAATCGAAACCTATACCAAAGTTTGCACAAGGTACAGTCTTAATGGGAATTACTAAAATGACATACTTTAAAGCATGATGGGGATCCTGCTCGCTTTATTACAAGGGCATTACACCCTAGCGCACTTGTAATAGGGGGCATCGGATTTCTGTCACCTTACAAAGGAGCATCCGTCCACTAAACTCTAAATCAGGTCCAAAATCTCTCAATATTATGTGGCAGCCTACTTTATACTGTGAGTAGTACACGATTAAAAAAGAACTTGAGAGTCATAGTGCTTACAGACCAGGCTCTGACCTCGTAGCACTATAAATACACATCAGTATACCCTACTGTGCTAACCACGATTCATTTTTACAGCTGTACATAAACATCTGTCTTAGAATACTTTTCATTATATTTATTTTCATGTAAGGCGTGAGTTATAGGTAGTTACCTAAGTGTAAAAGACTAACGAAATAGTTTCTGAATATTTTGTTCATTTTTGTCACGTTTCTGTCCCCAACCCCTCTGACACCCCCCTCCCCCATTTCAGTCTGGATCACAGTACCCATTCTTTTTTAGGCACCTCAGCCGCTGGTAAATAAAAGGCCTCGTTACGTCTGGAAATATACGGATATAATCGACAGGACAAGACAGGTGGACTTCGTGTTCATAATGGCTACCATTCGCAGTTTTTAATACAAAGATTCCCTGGTACTTTAGGTCAGGGCAAGAAAAAACATTCTAGAAGTAGAGGCCCGTTTACAGCGCCTTATACACTGAGATTCACAGGCCCATGAACCCTGGCGATGTTGAATAAGGAGAGTTCGCAAGGTTTGCATCGAGTTTGGCCCACATCGCCTACCTTATTGAGCACAAACTGTGAAATGTCAACAAAAGTGACTCCCACTTGTTAGTGTTTACCAAGGAACGCCAGCAGCGCTATAGCTGCTGTTTGGTAGGTAGAGTGGCAGGTTCGCCGTTATTTTTGTAGACACAGCTTGTTTGCTGGCATGCTTGTTCAAGCAGTGCGATGGGGGCGTTTCTCACTACTCCGTGACCGACGAGAAAGACGAGCACAGAGCACGCGTATCTTCACGCAGTTCAGACAGAAGACAGTGTATGCACGGATTACACAACTCAACAGTCACGCTGGTGGTTTCCTGTAAACCTGAGAACACCAGTCTTTAAAGAGGCTTGGACAAAGGCATTAGTTAAATGAGTGATGGGTCTGTTGTTCAGTGACAGTGGGCTCATACAGGTGAAACAGAGGGTGGTGTAAAATACCAAAAGTGTATTTGTCAGTTGCAAGAAACAAGAAGCCAACCGATTGATCCTGAGTTCCAAACTTTATACTAAATGGCATACCGTTATCACATATTCTTACGTGCATACTTTCAGTGGTAGATTAGTTTTGAAATGTGGTTGGTTCTGGTGATTCTTGTATGGTAAGGTGCTCCTTGAGAGCAGTTTTGAATGGTGGCAACTGAGGCCCTGAGCCAATTTCAGCCGGACGAGTGTTCCGCTCAGTGCTTAATTTGTAAACGAATAGGTGCCGGGGCACTCATCAGGAGGCCACTGCAGCTTGCACCACACATTGCCTCTGTGAGCTAGCAATTTCAGTACAAACACAGCTACTAACCATCAGACACAGCTGTTGTTGTACTCATACGTAAATGAGCCAGACAGTGCCACCATGTGGCAGACTGTCATAAACCCGGTGCTGTGCCGAGCACCCGACGGAAACCACCGTCTCAAATTAAGCACTGGTTCCAGTGTAGTGGCTGCACGCAGCAACAGAGAAGAACAGACTCTTGATGCAGCCAATGGACGTTGGGCTATAGCTTGGGCCGAGATTTACTAAACTTTGCAGCAAGGGAAATTACTAAGATATGGTGCAGTTATGCTCTCTTGTAGTTTTTGCGCATTTCTGGCTGCCTACGCAGGCACCCTTGCACCATGACACAAGGGTGCTAGCGTTGTGGTCAGAATGCGTTTTGTGCAGGAAGGGAAACATTCCTGCACAAAAACTATTCTTAGAGGCTTATTCCTCTTTGTGTGCTGCAGAATGCAAGGCAGAACTATGTGCTGCATTATGTTGTTTTTGGAATATTGATTTGCATTGCTTGCTAAATTCCCAAATGGACTTTGTGTTGGCGTTACACTACAAAAGTCAAGTGACCCAGAATTACAGAGGTGGAGTTTATGGAAGATCCCTCCATGGCTTTGAACAGCAAACTCAGGGCCATATTCACAAAGAGCTGTCGCCGAATTAACGGCACTTTATCGCAGCCAAAGTCGTGATAAATTTACCTCCCCATTCACAAGCTTGTGATAACAGCCCACTGCACCAGTTTACCCGCGAGAGCAGCCGCAAAAAACATCGCCACAGAGGATCCCCGCAACTATCGCTAATGAGATGCAGAGTGGGCGTTCCCGGGCCAAAAGCCGCGACCACACCACTCCTCACCATTCTCAGCGACCAGACAGATCGGCGATAAGAACACAAAACCGGCGATAAGGCACGTTAGCAGCAGGAAATCTACACCTGCTCTGACCTGGTGTTAAGTCGGACGGCAGCCAGCACCACAAAAGGGAGACCAGCCCAGGGCCACATCAGAAGGGCAACAGATGCCATGGAGCCACACATCATGCGGCCCGGACACACAAGAGGGCCACAACACCCACCGACACCACCCCCTGGACCACCCCTCCCTGGAACCCCGCCCCCACAAAGACATGCCACATCAGCTACACAAAAACATGTACAAAATATTCTGCATGACGTCGCACAATCACAACAGTTGAAATGCATGTGTCGTCACAGAAATGAGCATCACACATTCACTTTCAAAGCAACAAATGAAACTTTATTAAAATGAACACCGAAATCAAATGAAGACACATGGCAGCTCCCCGCGGGACAGTCCGTTGGTCATAGCCTGCTAGACAAAAAACATGATGACAAGGTGTGTCCTGGTCACATCAAAGGACAGAGAGAGAGTGAAGGGGAGAGAGAGGAAGAGAGGGATCGAGAGAGAAGAAGAGGGGGAGATAGAGAGAGAGAAGAAGAAGAGAGGGGGAGAGAGAGAGAAGAAGAGAGGGGGAGAGAGAGAGAGAGAGAGAAGAGAGGGAGAGAGAGAGAGAGTAGAGGAAGAGAGGGAGAGAGATAGAGAGATAGAAGAAGAGAGGGGGAGAGAGAGAGAGAAGAAGAGAGGGGGAGAGAGAAGAAGAGAGGGGGAGAGAAAGGGAGAGTAGAAGAAGAGAGGGAGAGAGAGATAGAGAGAGAGAAGAAGAGAGGGGGAGAGAGAGAGAGAGAGAGAAGAAGAGAGGGGGAGAGAGAGAGGGCGCCGCCCCTGCGCACCCAGGCCACACTACTCACCTGCTGCCACTGGTGTGTTTCCAACCACTTGCCGGCATGTAGTGCAGTCCATTAGGTCACACATCTGAGCCAGAGCCATCATCTGAAACAGAGTCCGAATGCATGACTGGCACAGTGCACACACTCGCACAAGACAACAGCGCCTGCCCACCCATGCACACCCAGGCAGAAACATCACAAAGGCACCTGCAGCCCATGGAGCATGCCCACTCATGCACACCCAGGCCTCACTGCTCACCTTCCGCCACCGGCCTGTAGACTGGATGTCCCACCACGTGCTGCTGCAAGCCACAAGCCCTGGCCCGTGGACATGGCACCCTCCACACCATGCAGCCACGATCCGCAGGCCACCAGGTCTCACGTGTGTTGCTGGGTCTGGAATACTCCATGTCTGAGGAAATACCAGTGCACCCGGCAACATCGCAGGCTGCACACCTGCTCAGATTTTGATTTATTCAGCATTACGTACATCAATTGTGTGTCTTTTGCACACCCTATCAGCCCAATGGGTGCCACTAAGTCTGTGACCCGGAAGCAAGGCCACGTGGCGGCAGGCCCGCCGGCTCTGGCCTACACTACGGTCCAGCAGGGCACACGAAACCTGAGTTGCCCGGACCGCCAGGATGGGGCATCATCGCAGGGTGCCCACCCGCTCAGCAGCTTAAGGTACCACTGACTCAGTGCACCCAAAGTCACTGTCCTGTGGCGGGGTGCCTGTGCCTGCCTCAATGCGCCGGGTACGACTAACCCTGTGCCACTCCAGTCAGCACCACGTGGTGGTCGTCCCATGCCATACGCAGGCCTGGGTTGCCACTAACCCTGTGCGCAACAAAACTCATGTGCCCTTCATGATTGGGAACCATGGCATCCATCATCCAGTCACCAAGGGCAGAGTAGAATGTGACGTCGCCAGACCCTTATGTTGGCGGAGTCACATGGCCTGTGATGCCTGTGCCGGATGGGTGTGGTATGCTTGCAAACCCGCCCTCAGGGAGTGGCTGTGACGTGCTGACAACTAGACCAGTGACCTGTACACCACAAGCGAGTTCACCTGCGACGGGGAGCAATGAGGGCCCCCCTCGGAGCGTAAGTGGAGTGGCCAGGCCTGCCGTACACCGGAACTGCGTAGGGCTTGCCACAATGACACGTGGACTCTGGGCATGGTTTAGTCCATGTCCGGACAAGGACGTGAGTGATGTGTGCATCTCAGTTGTAGTGTCCACGGGACCCGGTACACAAAATGCAATGTAGCACCCTCTGACTGGCATCACACAGGATGACCATCATTGACATAAGGGAAATCACTGTCCCTACATTCATCCACACATGCATACTTGACTGATGATGAACATGACACAGCAGTGCGTCAAAGGATGTTTATTGCACATCCAGTGCAGTTATGCAGCCAGAGCGGTTCAGGGCAATGCACAGCACACTACACACTATGGGCCCGTGGAGGGGCAGCCAGAGTCCATCCGGGGATGACAAGTCCTGCTAAAGGGAAGGGTACAGTCCGCATCCTGGTCGCCGTGTCATAGGTCACCAATCCGGAAGTGGCAGTCCATGTCGCTGTCCAAGGTGAGTGCAGCGGAGTGTATCGTGGGCCATGTGCGGGAGCAAGCAGACACAGGCCAGGTGGCGGTAATGAATTCTAGTGCCTGGTCTTTCTGACCACAGTCTCATCCATGTCCTCGTCCCCGGGTGGGTGCCCTGCCCCACCTGTGGGTGTTGCAGAACCGGCTGCCGCACTGTGTGCCACTGACACATCAGGGGCATGAGTGGATACGCCTGCTGCAGTGTGTGCCACTGACACATCAGGGGCCGGAGTGGATCCGGCTTCTGCACTGGGAGGCACTGACACACCAGGGGGCGGGGATGTGGATGGTGTGGGGGCAGCAGCATTCATCGGCGCCACGCCTTGTGGCGGCAATGCCATGGTGGAGGTCTGTAGGGCATGATAGATCCCAGCTACATTTTGATGATGTGTAGCGGTGGCTGCCATCCTTTCCGCCTCCATCCGCACCATGTCCTCCATGAGCCTCCGTATGTGTGCCAGCTCACGGCTGGTATCTCTGGAGCCACTCTGAGCGGACAGCTGTTGTACTCTTCGCGTCATGACTCCAGCGATGTCAGTCAGGGCTTGTTGGAGACCATGGGGTGGACATAGACACCCACGGATGGCGTCCAGTTTGGCAGCCATGATGCTGAAGCCCACACGCACCTGCTCAGCCATCTCCCTCTGGCCCTCCAGCACATGGTGTTGGAAAGCCAGGTGTTGTTCCTGGAGGTCTTGGGAGGGTGCTGGGGCTGTGGGTGCCTCCTGCTGGGTGGTTTGGGTGGTGGGTGAGGTCTCATCGATGTAGCTGGGCTGCCCTGAGCCAGGAGGTGAGTGGCGGATGAGGTCAATGATGTCTTGGATGGTTTGGGTATCGATGCTGGCGTTGTCCTCCTCGTCATCCATGAAGAGTGGTTGGGACTGCTCTGCAGGAGGTGATGACAGTGCCCCTGCGATGTGAAGGGGAGATGGTGTATTAATATGTGATCACATGTGTGTAGACGCATGGTACAGGTTGACATTCAGGCAGCATGGCATTGTACATTGTGACAGTCTGTAGATCTGGGCGATGACCCAGAGTCATTGTGGGTGTGCACTGTGCTCTGCTTGATTGTTCATGTGTGTCATCGTGGCCATATTTGTGGGTGTGCACTGTGCTCTGCTTGATTGTGCATGTGTGTCATCGTGGCCATATCCACCCGTCCCCCAGGTACCTGGTGGTCACTCACCCTGTTGCGGTTGTGTTGTGTCCTGTCGAGCAGTGTCCGGTCCCATGACTCCGGCCACAGTCTCCACGCTGATGACTGTCGACGACAGCTCCTCCATGTCATCCAGCTCCAGCTGTGGCGCTGGGCCCCCACCTCCAGTCTGCATTGCTGCCTTCTGGTTGGCGGTGAGTTTCTCCTTGGTCTTCCGCTTGATGTCATTCCATCGCCTCTTGACCTCGTCCATTGTCCGCTTGTGCTCTCCGACGGCATTCACCTTGTCACGGCATTCACCTTGTCAACGATGTCCCGCCATATTGCAGTTTTGGTGCCCAGTGACACGTTGGAAGTGACGAAGAGTTGTTGATGATGTTCCATCACCTCCGTGACTATGATCCTGTTCGCCTGCAGACTGAACTTTGTCATCCTCGTCTTCTTGTCCTTGCCCTTCCTTGTCCCCGTGGTCCCAGGCCGGTCATCCGGGGTGCTTGTGGGGTTGTGCTCCAGCTGCCTCCATGGTGCTTGGGTGTAGATCAGTTTGTGTGTGGGTGTTTTTTCAGCTTTTATGGAGATTTTTCCCACCTGCGAGGTTTGTGTTGCAGGCCTGGCGCTGCTTATCGCTGATTTCCTCATCGCGCTTTGGCCCGTCGCGTGTTTTTTTGTGTTGTGGTTTGTGTTTTTATCTCCATCAAGGTGGTTCTATCGCCGACATTGTCCGCGGTTTTGGCAGACTATTGCATGGTACCGCCGTGTTGTGAATTCCACGTTGTCGCTGGGTTATTTTGCTGCGATGGGCTGAGGTAATGAAAGTTGCGTTACACTACTCATGCAGTAGTTATCACATGTTCTTGTGAATATACCCCCAAATAGCTTAGAGAAACCTCTGTTTTTTGCTGGCAACCACCTACTTGGCAATGGTACTGTATAGATTTAAAGAGTTTTTTAACTTAACTCTTCGGTAAACTAAATCGAATGCATATTTTCCACATTTACAGAATAAAAACCTATGTAGATTTTGCTTTTAATAAAAGTTAATTTATAGTTCTACAGGTTACCAGCACATTCACAAGCTGCTATCAAAACTGTTTTTACATATTTGTGAGCTCATTTTTATTTATTTCTTTAACTGTACTGTGCACTTACAAAGTGCAAATATCACTTTACAGGAATGCAAAATGTTGACATAATTTTCTATTCTATTTATCAAACTTTGAATTCCATTACATTTTCAACTTGCTCTATGAAAATATCAAGCTCCTGTTTTAACAACAAACAACAAGGAACTGGTCCCATTCCCATGTCCTCCGAGCACACTGCACGTGGCTTTCGGCCCATGTGTCAAGACAAGCCACTGTGCAGGACT
Source organism: Triturus cristatus (assembly GCF_964204655.1). Lineage (NCBI taxonomy): Eukaryota > Metazoa > Chordata > Amphibia > Caudata > Salamandridae > Triturus > Triturus cristatus. The sequence goes on along the minus strand of NC_140593.1, from coordinate 253,093,869 downwards.
TCGTCACTCATGCACAGGGTACACTGCGCACGGCCCTGCGTTGACAAAACCTACTGCGCATGACCTCGAACCATAGAGAGTGGGGGTTATGCTGCTCAGCTGCTCACCCAAATGGTCCACAGTAAGTTTTGCATGTTTAAAAGTCTATAAAGTACTGTCCTCTAATCTGAGTTCACATTGAAATATCCAGTTTTGAGGATCCAAGCTTGGATTTCAGGATCTAGATCCTGATTTGAAATCCCTGCAACATTAACTCAGAGTTATTTTTACTTTTTTTAGGATACTACCTGACCCTTTGGGATGCCACATCCTGTCTAGGTTCGGGAGATGCTCTACTGTTCATTTATGTGTCTCCTGATTTCGATTTCCGACAACACAGTATTCAGATCTTCTTGTATAGTAATGACTCTCTAACAAAAATGTTCATCTACAGCCTGTCAATCAGGTAGCTCAGATCCTATAATTTTTGATTTCCTCATTTGACCCCTAGGTTTCTCCTTTCCTGCCTGAACTGCAAGATTTCACAATAAGGAAAAAAAGTGTGGAATTTGGATGCGTTTTTATATCTATTTATTGTGTTTTCTATGCATGGGGCAAAGCTTAAAAGTTTTTCATCTTAAATCTAGCGCCTGGTATATGATTCACTCTTGAGGTGTTTATCAAAAGAGCACAACAGGTGATGTGTGCTATCCCTACCAGCAACATAACATGAAAAACAGGTGCCCCTCTATTTGTCCATTTAACAGCATGGTTATTTGAGAACTATCCTACTGCAGAGCTTAGATATTGTTTCTGACAACTGGGCACTCACCATATACAATTCTGTCCTAAACTCCAAAGACAGACCCCATCTCGAACTGTTAAGTTAGTCTGTCTGCCTTTGGCTCAGATGCAAAATGTCATTGTCATTGTCAGAACTTGTGAAAGTGTCAATTCATCAAATCAATACTTTGCTATCTCAAAAGGTAATACAAGTCTGCTACAAGCTCCATGATATCTACATTTTAAAAATGTCAGTGAATGTGCAGAATAAACAAATAGTCCTAGTTTACATATTTTCATCATGCTCGTTCAAACCGGCTATGTCTCGGACTAATAGAAAGTTCCCCACCATAGGGTAAAAGTGAGTGGTCAACCGGATATATGCCTCATGAGTTGATCACTGAATCAGAGAGGTCTTCGCCTCAGGTTTTCGCCAGACTTCCACAGCATCTATTCCTATGCTGAGAGCCGATACAAAAAGAAAAGGAGCTGAGCTCAACTGGTGTGTGTTTTTCTCTGGGGGAACACTCTCTCCCAGCTGAAGTCGTATCATCACAGTGTAGAATCCTAATAAAAATGAATACAAACTCTGTCAGCACAGATGATGAAAGAGAACATTTATTATAATACGTGCAGCACTGGGACAGTCAGCCAGTCGCCAAGTGTCCAAAAAGGAGACGTCTCACACAATCTTTTAGAGTCTAAAACCACAAAAGGGCATTCCAGTACATGTCCAGTAAAATCACAAGAATAAGATAGTCTCTCAGAAATGATGGACTGAGGTATCACATGTCCATCACCAAACTCTGCAGGTTACACAATTATTAAATTTTAGACCAATTAGGAGGGGCCAACACTGCGTGACAGATGCATTGTGCAAGCTGGCGGGGTCCTTGCTACCCACGTGTCCTTTAATTGTGTTAGTTGGGACTTTCCAAGCTAATGCAATGTGCTAGTAAGGGTAACTGTTGTCTGAAAGACTTGTAATATCTGTCCAGTCAGGGACACATAAGCGACGCCACTTCTAAATATGGGGTGGCCAAATGCCTGTTGCTCAGCTAGCATCCTGTGCCATGTGAATGATGTCCTTGAGCAAGCCTTGCATTGTGATACCAGCTTACTTACAGTAAAAGTAGATCAGTTCACCCAGGGCCTATTCTTGTCTACACACGTTCTACAGGCCATCCGTAGTTATTTAGTATCACAGAGCTGGTCATGCTGTTGGTATTAGGGAGCACTTAAAGATGGCTTCCACAACAGCTTCTCCACTGTGAACAGGTATGCAATGCCTTGAATCTCAAGATACTCTAAAGGCAAATTACCTACTCAATGCGCTCATAATGTAGCACATAGAAGTAGTCTTCAGGGTGTTGGGCTGCTAAGAACATTTAAATCATGTTAGAAATGTTCGAATTCTTCATGTTCCTAGTGACATGTGTTAGTGCTGTTCCAAATATACTCTGTGTGGTTATGACTCATGTAATTTTACACATATATAGTGTCTTCCCTTACTACAGTATTTGTGTGTGCTATTCTAGAGAATGAAATTGGATATGAATCACCACTGCATCTCTGACCTCTTTACAGGACTGTTAATAATCCAGAAAGCATGGGCACCACACAGGCAGGTATGTCAAGTGGGGTTGTGTGGGACTACAATAACATGGACCTCCTACTCAAGTGCTGGTGCACTAATCTCAGTCTAGGAACCCAATGGTGATAAAGCCAAACCTAGTAGAGGTAGGCCAGAGCCCTAATTTACACAACACACTGCCCAACATCACTATTCAGATATTTTGGATCTTTGATCAGTATTTCGATATGCACACTCAAGAGAACCATCATTACAAGTATACGGAGACATACATAGTAATTAAGGTTACCTCCCATAGCGAATAAAGAAGCACCTATTTCTGTAGGTTTGTCAAGCTTCTCTTTTAAAAGGTTATTACCATTCTGTGGTTTTCTATGTCTTTGAATCTCATGTTTTATTGAATCTGTGCAATTTAAATGGAAGCTCCACCAATTGTGATAGGAGGAAATTACAAAGAGACAGTTACACGACATGTCAAGAATAAAGGTATCCCCAAAGAGGTGTGAGCAGTTCTATTTGTAATAGCTGCACATCAAGTGCTTGCCTTCGAAACATTATACTCATGAGTGGAGTTAAGCCTATAGATGCTTCCCAGGACAGTTCTAGGCTCATAAGCCGGCACATTGCAGGGCATACCAGTATCTGGAAATCCCTTTAACTTACCAAAAATAGCAAAGTTGGTTTGCTGGTGAGTTAACACATACACACAGGAACATTAGATTGGGTCACCCTTTACACCTCCCACGACCTTGTCACTCACTGATGTAGGAATTTTAAATTGCGCAGTCTCCTTATACAGGAAAATCAGACAGTATATGCTATGAACACTAGACCATCTCTAGCAGGACCAGTATTGCCAGGATAGGTTGCCTTACACGCAATCAGTCCACAGACAATACATGCAATCATGGGAAAGATGCCCTCAAAGAGTGGATTGTTCTCAAGATCAACTAGTTTGAAGTGGTGTACCCTCACAAGACACCCCAAGACAAGCATAGACTATCGACTATGTGTCTTTCCCTTGGAATGGAGCCACCCAAGGAGTGCAACACCTGGGGAAGTATATTTTTATGCATTTAAACTAACACAAATGGCACACCCTCACTAGCCATTCTCCCTGAAGTATTACAAAAAAGTTCAAAATCAGCAAAGGGCTGCACCAGATCTAGACTTAGGCATGAAGCTAATGGTAAACGTTTCCATAGTTTCCTCAACCATCCTAAGCAACATTAAGGAAGAAGCAATACCTCTGGCTGCACACCAGAGACTTGCAGCAGTCCCAGTGCAAGATTGTGATTGGGAACTACAAGAATAGTATCTGAAGTATGTACCTCTGTGGACCGTGATACTTTAAGTACATGAGTCATTAAATCACATTTAAAACCTAAAAGTGACATTTAGAGTTATAGTAAGTGAACATCAATACACAAAGGTAAAAAGAAACAGAGGGGGAAGAGCAAAAGACAAACTGGATCCGCAGTAATTCTGGAGTCCAGCAGGGGCAGTTTTAATATGATGCACCACGATCAAGTTAAAAAGCCAGAGTTATATCACTATTCTGACAGCCACACTTATCGCTTTTTTCAGGACTCTGATTGTAAATGAGCAGAGACAGGAGGTTAGGCTCAGCATCGAAGAAAAGATGGCTACAGCAAGCCAAATGGTGAAACAGGAAGAGAGACTGAGATCCGGGTAAAAGCAGAAGAGAAGATTCTAAAACTGAATTTAAAAAGAAGAAAGTGGCAGTACTTTCTGAGAAGCATGCCCTACCAGCTATGGATACTGGTGAACAGGACATGGTCAAGAGTGATTCTAGACAGTACAGCAGAACTTACAATAGTGTATAGGACTCTCCAGAGGTTTCTAGTGATGAGTACAAATGATGATTTCATTCAGATATGGATTCTAAATAAAAAAGTAGATCCTCTCGGTAGGATTTATAATTTAGAAATACTAATTGAGGGGTTTATACAGCACACAATTAAAGCAGTCTTCTAGCTGCATTTATCTGAAGGTTATACCATAATACTAGTAAGGGATGACTGGCCTCCGGTCTTTATTATGGAAGCGCCCCAAGTAGGTCCAGTAATAAGTGATCGTTTCCTCCATAGTACCTGAGGATATCTGTGAAAGTAACACAAGAGAGTGAGCTGTTAAACAAGCTCCGGCTTTACACTGAAATCAAACTGGGTGGGATAAATACTCTATTCCACATGTCATTCCTTATGCAGTGAGCCCCAAGCACAAACTCAGTATCCCTTAAAGCGAGAAGCAAAGTGCAATATAAAAGCAGTAATACATCAACTACACTATCAGGGCATTATTGCACCTTGTCTATCACCAATGAACTCTCCTTTTATTCCTGTCTTAAAACCAGATTAATCCCTTTAGAATAGTTTTCGATTATAGGAATTTAAATACACACTCACAAACATACGCAGTTCAAATAGCACCAGCATGGGTTGAATGACAAACCCAGTATGGAGATTATTAATCAGCTATGTACATTTCCAAAGGGTCCTTCAGTCAGAATATAGTGCCTGAAAGTCTACCCACCTTCAGCTTCAATGGAGTGTAGTATTCTTTCAAAATATTGCCCCTGAGGTATTAGAGTAGGCCTGGCCTATTCCCAGCATGCACAACGAAGATCTTACAACCAGATCTCAACACACTATCATATATTGATGACATCTACCTTACAGATGACGACTTAGATGCACACCTAAATGGGGTGTACTGGATAGTGCCAATCTCAACATCACGCAGTTACAAAATTAACTTAAAAAAGTCTAAAATTGTTTTCTCACCAGTAATTCTTCTTAGATATAATCTATCCATTGAGGGCAAGGGACTGGCACCTGATTACATTCAGAAATGTGCTACCCTGCAGCATCCCATCACAATGAAAAACATGCGATCCCTGTTGGGGATTCTTAACTTTAGATAAACTTATTTGCCAAACTATGCTTTGTGAGTGAAATCCTAGTACTATTAAATTTTTTTCACATTTTCAGCAAAACAATGAATGAGCAAACACAGTGATATCTTGCATGCCCTGCCGGCAGACATACTAGAGTCAAAATATTTTCACAGTAGGGATCACAAGATGAACCTAGTGTTAAGAGTCGCACCACGCTATTCAGGTCCCACATATGTAATCTACAGCGAGGGACAGATGATTCCCATAGCAAACAAATCACACTTGTACTCTCCCTCTGAAGTACATTTGGCTTCCAAAGAGGAAATCGTTGCAGCTGTGCAGACAGTTATTTTGAAAGAGCAACCGTTGGCGCAGGGAAAGCTAATGATTGTGGTTTCTTCCATTCTTGCACTAGAGGCACCCACTAAGGCAAGCATTCCAAATGCTTGATTGAACTCTACACCAGAGATGGGTGCAGTGGGCCTTTTCATTGAGTGCAGTGCATGTAAAATTTCAGTGGGATCAGACTCTTCAGACACAAGCTTTTAGCCAATATGAGCAGAATATCACTCGGGACTCCGAAAGCCTAACCCATTTAGTCATACCGGAGCGTGTTCTGTACTGACAGCTCTGCACGACGTTTGACTGGGACTAAACAAAAGTACTTCACAGCATGCACAGCAGTGTAAGGTGTAGCTAAAGAAGGAAAGTTCCATGTAAAATACACCCACACCAAAATCCTAGGTGACAGAATTGCAAAACATGCAGAAATTCATGCCTTGGTACTTGCATTACACAAAACTGACCTGTTAAACACATACTAACAATGTCTGATTCATCCTTTTGCATGCAAGGTTTCAATGTTGATTTAAAGCACTGGTGCCTGAATGGATTTAAAGATTCAAAAGGGAAACTGATTAATAAAGTAACGCTCTTGGGTAGCGTCTTGAAGATATTGCCCTAATTTACAAGAAATTGGTGTAGGACAGTGCTGCAAGGGTTCTTGCTGCACTGCCCCACGCCAATTCAAAAGGGCGGTAATGCACTGTATTTACAAGATACAGTGCATTGCTGTCCTTTCAGCCAGCGCTGGTGCACTATTTGCTGCCACACGCCAATGAAGGCACTCTTGCACCAAGGTGCCAGGGTGTCTGTGTTCTTGGCACAATTGTTTTTTTACAAGAAGGGGCCCCATCCTGCACAAAAACAATCAACTGAGGTGTTTTCTTCCGTCTATGTGTGCTGCAGAATGCGTACAGTTATTTCTCCTCATTACACCACCCCTGGGGAGGCGCACCGTTTTGATGCATTCCCAGATTTACACTATGTTATAAATCTGGTAATGTATCAAATGCCATGGGCTTTGAGTTGGAATAGCCACAGCAACGCCCATGGCTCACTTTCCTAATGCAGTGTGCGGCAACACAGTGACTTGCGCAGTGTTGTCTTACCATATCTACGAGGCCATGAAAAGCCAAACCGGGTGGCTTTTCGTGGCATCGTAGATATGCCTGTGCTGCTGGAACATCAAAGACGTGATATTCTGGTGGCACACAGGGCTTGTAAATAACCCTTAAGTTTCCACTAGTAAATTTGACCCAAACTTTGGGCCATCAGCCTGTCAGAATTCATGCTAGAAGGAAGTGGACAGCTGCCTTAGCTGCAAAGGCTATAGTCCAGACTGTTAAATTAGAAATCCTAACCAGATCTCAAATGAATATCAACACAGATATACTAGCACTGATACAGGCACCAGTGAAGAGAAGAACGCCTCCTGTTTGCTTTCCTTTCAAATACTCCTACACCCTCAGTCCCTCAGTTTAAATAACACACTTGCAGTTTCTGTACCCAGATTGGGAGATAGAATAATTCCTAATAAACTGCCTAGATTAGAGTTTATCCAGGCAGCACATGAGAAGTCGAGGTCTGCACATGCTGGAATAAATGGGGCCAGGGGATTGCTACAGCAACACTACTAATCATGTCAAATCAGAGATTATGAAAGACAATGTGATGTCAACAGATTAAAGCTTCTAGTGTTAGAAGACCAGAGCAGATTTCCTTCAGCCTACTCTTTAGGATTTTATGTATGGACCATGCTGGGCTAATAAATTCTGTTAACCGATATGAATGCATATTGGTGGCAATTGATTCATGTTCCCAAATCCTAAGGATGTGGCCTCAGAAAAAAAGGCACTCTAGCAGACATAAAGGATATTCCACTGTCTTATAGCTGTGGAAGCAGTTCATACACTTCGTTCAGACAATGGTTCTGTGTTCGCCTCCATGGGCTATAGGGATGTCTGCAATTCAGCAATCAATTTAGAGTAGTGAGTAGCAGGTTTATCCAGCGTGCTTATGGCATGCTTACACAAGCCCTACCCACTAGGGTGCTACGTTCAGCTCTTATTTGGTGGCATCACATGTATGGAGTTTAGAGAGCATTAAATAACTTGCCTAGAAGAGTACTAGGAGTTCTTTACAGAGTGCCCAGGTATATACCCGACCTAGATAGTCCTGGGAGAGTGGCAGAATGAAAATATTTTGACCTGGACCAATGTTTAAATGCCTTACAAAAGTCCAAAAGACCAGGGACAACCTTCCTAATTTGAGGTATTCTGAAGCTTCCACCGGTGAAGGGAAGGTATCAGCAGCAACTGACTGGTGCCCATAAGTAGGTGCTCCAGTGTGAGAAAAGATCCACAATATGCAAGTTTTTGGGCCAACCTGCAGAGCATGCACTCAAGTTTTTAAAAAACTTTTTGTATGAGCAAAAATAAATATATAGCAGTGAGAATGAGTAAAACAACCATGCAGAATATAAACAAATACACTGCATAGCAGCTTGCAGATTTCTTCTCTAAAGATACAGATCCATGAATCAAATACAAAACTAGAAATACTAAAGTGCAGCAGTACCTACATAAGCCTTCCCATAGCAAGGCAACAGTGTGTTCTACAATCAAGTATAACGATTGATTAATGAGGATGGAGTGAGTGAGCCTTACATCAGATAAAAGAACGCTGGGGATGGCTCTCTGACTTCACTGGGTGGTGTTGGAGAAATTCAACGTAAGAAACCATATGATGTTGGGGTCTTATGCTTTCATTTTGATCTTCAATTCTCTCTTGTAGGCAGTTTCACACTGGAGCAAAAGCTTATGCGTGACCCACCGGGTACTATTGATGCCTGGGTACTCTACAGAATTGGGTGAGTCCATATCAATGAATCGCCGCTGCACCACTGAAGTCCCACAAGGGCAATAATACACATTAGCTCACTGTGTGAACTCACCACTTGTTTTAAATTTCAATGTTTTTAGAAGTCCTCAAACGCAACAGCGTTCACTGAACATGTGTAATGATAATAAGTCAGGGTCATCACAAAGACCGTATCTGCTTTTGTTATGTACCATAGCAGCCTGAATGATACCAACATTTTGTCTCCCATTACAGGTAGATCCAGGTCAAAACAGGTACACTAATAATTTGATTTTTTTACTGTGATAAAATATGATACCACAAATCCTAGGTGTAGATAGTTTTTCCTTTCCGGTCCTGAAGAATCGCCAGAAGAATGAACTTATAGCGACAAACATGTTGACCTACACTTTTCAACAAGGACACCCTAACCCGAGACATTAGGCTTGGGCGAGTGCCTTGTCACTTGTTTTTACTTAGGGTAGGTGACCCCCAGAATAAAAGTTTGTCCTTTTAGGTACTCTGAACCCTATTTTAAGCACCTTCCTACATCTACTCGGTTCTGGCCCCACATACGCACTTCATCATACGGCTGTTGGATAAAAGATCTCTGGTAAAGTGCCCCTATTATAGGGAGCCCGTTGTGTTTTGCACCACCGACCCAACGAGGAGCAGCCCAAATGATGAAGCATGACACCTGAAAGGGTGTGTGAGGGCATTACAATCCAACATATGGATTTCCAACTCTAAACCCCTGTTGGGGCACAGTTGGTTCCGGTCTTTCAGACTTCCTAAATCCTGACACTAGAGGAACAGCATAATCCTACTTTTTGAATGATTCCAGACACCCCCAAAGGATATGTTTATCTGTAGACCAGCTAGCTCACAGTGCCACTATGAGTCCCCCAACCTTACCAAGGAGTGAATATTTTCTGGCAACTATCAAACATGACAACCCTGTCACCTCAGGGATTGTTGAAACAGTACAGTACTTTTCGCTCAGTCACTCATGCTGACTTTGTCTCAGAGAGATACACAGAATAAACGGTGGGGACATTTTCAATAAGCAGTTATTGAACCAGCGTCATTTTATTGTAAAATACATGTGCTGTAATAACTATTAGACAAAAACATATATATACAATTACTAGCTCCACCAGAGAAAATAAAAGGTAGAATTCTACCATAGTGCTGAAACAATGGATATATGCAGGCATATAGATACATGACAGTAATAATGTGTACTCCTACGATGCTAACCCTAACTAAATGTACCTAAATGTACCTAGCATGTATGTAGATCTATAACCAAGATCCGCCTAGTAAAGAGCCAACCAGTTTACCTGATGTGAGAGAGCGTAGTACTCCGTCTTTGTCTCGAGTTGAAAACCCCACGAGGGATGTCAGACCACTGCGTGCTGGAGTATCTGCGTGCAGGGACCTCAGCGTCTTGTGTCAGAATGTGGGCATAGAAGTCTTTCTCCTCTGTTTTGCCCAGTGACGATGTGGTGCTTATATACCCAAAAGGTACCCTCAGGGGTTCTACACAGATATGTCATTGTACTGTGGGCATGTCGGCCAAGGATGATGATACTGATGACCCTTATACAGAGTTATTATGCAGAAGAGGGTATTCCTGCTGTGACACTGAGAATCCTCATGCATAATAAATGAGGCTAGTTTCCAGAGAAAACCACACAACATTTATGCAGCTCCTAACTAGGTAAAAGGTCAGCACCAAACCCTTTATGTAGAACAATGTCAGGACTAATATGGGTAAAAGGTCATGTAACTACCTAGGCCTATATTGGGGTACATTGGGGTTCATACAGTTCAAAGTGCATACTGTGCACGAAAAGTGCAAAGTGCAAGGTTAAACATACACAAACATATAGTCATCCAGCAGCATTAAGCATTTGTCAACATTTTTACTCCCCAAAAACTAGAAATTGAGATAGATCGACTACATGGAGTTAGAAGAAAAGAAAGTCTTTATTGCGTGATTATTTAAAAACTTCGCAACATAATCTTTATAAAATACATACTTAAAACAATATAAATTAAAAAACATTGTAAAATATTATGTAAAGTGCATGCATGTGTAAAGTTAAAAGAAGCTGAGGAGTTCACATTGGTACACTGATAAAAAAGTGAGACAGGTTTAAGTAAAAGGTTTGTGAACTTTACTAGACACCTGCAATTCCTAGCCCAATAGGGTCAGCTAGGGTGTGTCTAATAGTCTAAGGTAGGAGGGGGAATGTGGTTAGGTGAATGTAATTGAAGGCAGGGGATTACAGGACTTAGTAATGGCCGATTCGATTCTCTGCGCTTAGCCTGCATGATCCAGGGGCTCTATCTTCTTGGGGAAGCAGTGAATGAATTTGACCAAGGCACAGTTTAGCATGATATTAGATGGGTCAGAACAGGTCAGGACTACTTATATCTTTAGCAATTCTCCCCCTTCGTAACAAAGCCATCCTATCCTCTAGAAGGGAGGGGCACAGGCACAATACATGTATTATATCCTCTTTTTGCTGATTGCAAAGCTGGCATGTTGCCTGTTCCTTGCCCCTTTTCCAAGCTAGGAGGTGACATGGGATAGGGATTACCCCCATCCTCAGCTTCATAAAATGTGACTTTGTCCTTTCATTGTACGGGATGTTTAAGTAGCACTGAGGTCTCAGGTATTTATAAGTACATAGTGTCATCCAGCTGTGTTTCTGTGCAGAGAGGCTGGCCTTATCTTCAATTAATGAATGCTGGTTTTTGCCATCCTATTAAATTCCTGATGGCTGGTCGGTAGGACCCAAGTAGTTTCCAATTTGAGTGTGTTGAGGGCTTGGGTCAAGTAGTGGTTTCCCACCAACCTATGTTTTGTGACCAGTTCAGTCCATAAATGGCAGGCCAGGGTACCTTACTTTGAGGCTCTGAGCTTGTGGCAGCTCTTTGCAAAGGCTGCCTTACGGGCGAGTGCCTTTCTGCATAATCCAAATTCCAGCCTTATTTGAGCTGGTGATGTGTGATGTGTGGGAGGGAAGCTGGAAAACTGTTCTGTAAATCTTTGTGATTTTTTTGTCAAGTATCTCATTCTCCCGCCCTTTCAGTACCTCGCACCCATATGTTAAGGTCGGAAGTACCTTCACCTGAGCTACTTGGAGGATCGGCGCAAGTGTGGGACCTTTTAGTTTTGTGTATCCAGATCTAAGAGCGAACAATGCAGTGCCTTTCTTTTTTATTTCAGTCATCTGGCTCACGTATCTGCCATTGTCATTAAAGAGAACTCCTAAGTACTTGCAGCAGTTGAATGCTTCTAATTTCTCTTGTTCAAGAGTCCAAGTTGCCTTTAGTGTTCTGGCAACTCGAACCGCAAGGATTTTGGTTTTCTTTTTATTGATCAGCAGACCATTCCTAGTGGAGAATGCAGTGGTTGCGTCCAGTTGACGTTGCAAATCGATCTTTGTTTTACTGATGAGGACCGGGTCGTCTGCATAAAGTAGGTTTGTGAGGCAAAAGTCACCCAATTTGGGCGGGTGGGAATTTACTGAGTTAAGGACCTGAGATAAGTCAGATAGACACAAGTTGAATAGGGTGGGCGCAAGAACGCAACCGTGCTTGAGGCCTTGTGTGGTAGTTATAGGCCTTGACAAGCGCAATCCATCCCCAATTTTTATTCTGACCCATGTGTTGTGGTTCAGCAACTGCAGAGCCCTAAGCAAGGGATCCAGGATGTTGAAGAACGCAAGTTTATGCCAAAGCTTCCCCCATCGACCCTGTCTAAGGCAGATTTATAATCTATGAAACTCATATATACAGGATGATTGTTAGATTCTGCCTGAACAATAAAAAAGGAGAGTGCAGTGAGATTCATCGTTGTCCCTGTGTGCCTTATGACTCCAGTCTGATTTGGGGGGTATGATTTTATTTGTCTCCGCCCATGTTTGAAATGATGACAGCGACATGCCTGCAAAATACTTTGCTTCATTATTGACTAGAGCTATCATGCAGGAGTTCCCGGTAGACTTTTTATCAGCCCCCTTGAAGATTGGAGCATGTATCGAACCGTTCCATGAGGGAGGGATGCAGTTTTTTAGGTAATGCCTGTGCAGCGCATGCGCTGCTCTACGAGGCATGCTGTATTAAGGTATGGACTTAAAGCCCTGCCCATTTTCCGCCCTTATTTTTCATTGGTTTGTATCATTGTCCATTGTAAGCTGTGGCTTTTCACTGGTCAGAAAGCTTAGTAGTCCCTCCTTAGTACTGCTTTGTCTCATTTCGTAACCTTCCATGAGGACACCCCTCCTGTTACTTGTGTTGTTGCTCGGTTGGCTTTAATTACAGCTTCTGAGCACTATTTTCCAAAATAACTTTCTTTTGCAGGCAGGACACCCTCTCTGCTAATGCCAAATACAATGCAATAGGTCTTTCATTTGCGAGAGTTAAAGCTATTGGCATTGTAAATGACAATGGCTTTTATTTATCTGCTTTTAAAACAACACATAAATAAAAGGCATTGTCATTTACAATGTCAATAACTGAAACTCTCGTAAATGTGAGACCTATTGCATTGCAAATGCTTGTTTCCAATATGGATGAGTAAAGCGGGATAATTGGATAGCCCAAAATGCTGGATCCTCCTTAGAGATAGCCGGTGGGATTCTGCCTGGACCTGGTGTCCCATCCCTGCATCCCCTAGCAATTTGTTTTTGTATTAGGGCCTCAGAGATGGGGCACCCGCTAGTAGCCTGTTCGCAGCTCTCTGTTGAAATCTCTGGGACACTACTGGCCGCTGAACCTTCCTCCTGCATGTGCAGTTGATCAGGTAGTGATTGAATATTGAAATGATCATGTAAAAAAATATTCTACACTGGCTCCCAGATATTGGAAGAAGCCACTTTTGGGAGGGAGACCCCCAATCCATTTATAGTACACCAAAAGTTTGCTTGGCTATTTGTCCCGGTGTCATACAATAGTTTTGTCCAGAACGAGTTTAATATTTTCCTTTGGTGTTCCCTATTTGCCACCTTCAAATGTCTTTGAGCCTCCCCTAGGTTGCTTATTATTTTTGGGGCCATTGGTGACCTTTTGAGACTCCTCCACAGCCGATTGATCCTTTTCTTGGCAGTCCTTATTAGATGACTACATCCTTATCCTTGTGTGACATACTGCTTTGCTTTATCCGGTGTCAGCTTTGCAAACCGGTCCGCCAATATGGAGTTAAACTCCCCCTTCATAAATTAAGTCTAAATGTTACATGAACGGAACCAAACGCTCTGTTAATTATCTGTGGCTCTGTTTGAGCTGCAATACCCTCAAAATGGTGCCATGTTGCAACAAACCTCCTCATACCCCACACATGCTTTGCATATGCCTCTTCAAATTTCCTGGTGCATATAAATATTTCCTTCCAGCCCTGACTAGTTAGGACCCAACAGTTTCTACAATTTTGAAGAATGAGGGAACGAGCAATCATAAGCATGTGACAAAAAACTGCCACCCCCTATTTAAACCACAGGCTTTCCTTGGAGATCTCGAACATGCCACTAGACTTGCCTCTGGAGCTATCCTGGACTGTTAAGTGTGACTAATAAGAGCAAACAGCCCTTCCCAAAACTGGGATAACCTTGGACAATTAAAAAATTTATGAAGCCATTTCCCTAAACCTTCACACTGGCAGTAAAAACACTGATCACAAACAGTTGGATATATTTTGTGGAGGGTCACTGGGGTATAATATGCCATCCAGCAGGACAAAAATGCCATTCTCTTGAAATTGGCTGTCCTCAAAGACTTGTGTCCTATCTCGCAAATAGTGTGTCAATCTTTCTCAGTTAATGTACATTGCATTTTTCAAAAAACTTTACTCACAAAGCCATTAATGTGGTCTTTCCAAATATGGTTACAAAGCAGCCAGTTACCAACTCCAATCAGGTTGCTCTTTACCTGCGTGCGAAAAACAGGGGTAATTCCTTGTCTCTCACACTGCTCACTGACTACCTAAAAATGAGTTATCTGTTCAAAGCTTAGAAAAAATCATTTACACTGATCTCCGCTCCTGGAAATAAGTTTCTCCCATGCAATACATCTACCCCTTAAAACAAATCTCCTCTCTCCTTAAAACTTAGAGAATTCCCAAACTTGGTCTCCCTACTAGATATAGACAATCCTACATAATGGCCTTCCTGAAGTTTCAGATATGAAAAATCAATTAAGATCTATTAAGATTTACAGAGGGGAATCAGCCGACCTCTAAACCCCTGAAGAGGCTTGCAGTGGGTCTTTTTTGGTAATTTTGCTGGTTTAATAAAAGCTGGTCATCTAATTTCTGACTCCTGCACCATTTTCCCTAAGAAAAAAACATCCAATACACCGCTGCCTTCCAATAATCTCGCTTACATATCCATTAAAGCTGCTTGATAATAATCTGCATATAGGGGAGTTCCAAACCACCCTGAACCTTATCTAGTTGCAGAACACCCACTTTCACCCTAGGAGCCTTTATATTCCAAATGAAGCTCCTTATAGTTGAATCGTGCTCCTGAAATAAACTATGACTAATTTTTATTGGTAAATTAGAGGAATAAAGTATGAGTAGTGGTAGGACAGACATTTCTGTAAGAGCAACACTCCCAATTATAGACTGAGAAAGGAGAGACCACCTTTGAAGTAGCCCATTCATTTTTCTTAGCATTGCCACATAATTCAACTGAAGCAGCTGTGCAACATATTTGGTGACAGATATTCCTAGATATGGTAAGGGATTTTGCATTCTTCCTGGTATCTGTAATGCAACTGGAAAATCTGCAGCTGATATGTTGACGAGCAAAACTTCAGTTTTAGTTTGATTTATCCTATAATTACTGATACCTGTGAATTTCTTAATCCGCTGTTGAGTACCCTGTATTTTCTCCTCTTATGGTTGCAAATAAAGAATAATATAATCTGCAAATAGCTTGAGCCTAGACATTTCTTCTTCTAGTGCCCTAATATGCAGCTTACGTAAGTTAACAAAGAGAGTCTCTATAAAAAATTTAAATAATATTGTCGAAAGAGGGCACACTTGGAGTGTGTCTATATTAATTGATATTGTGTCAGCCATCATAGCGTTTACAATAACTTTGGTCTGCACACCATGATATAAATTCACAAGTAAATTGTTGGGGGAATCCAAATTTATTCAGGCTAAAAAACTGGAAATACCAATTCACAAAATCGAACACCTTTTCAGCATCAATCATCATTATCGTTGCTTTTCTTTGGTTAGTTGACAAATAGTCTTTTGCCTGCATAAAAAAATGGGTATTTCCTGCCATAAGATGATTAGCAACAAACATACTCTTATCTTATGTATTAAAAGCTGTGCTGCAGTCATAATCCGAATAGCCCAACCTTTCATCAAAATGTTATAGTCCGAGTCAAGGAGGCTAAGTGGCCGATAAGAATTCACATTTCTTGTGTTTTTATCTTTCTTAAGAAAGCTCACCATAGTAGATTCCTTACACGTGAAAGCAACCTCCAGACCATCTTTTATAGAATTAAAAAGATCCATTAAGAAGGGTAATTGTTCTTTAGCAAAATGTTTATAAAACTCAGATGGAAGTCCATCTATTACAGATGCCTGAGCATTTGGCATCTATTGAAGTGCTTCGGGATTCAAGTTCTTCTGGTAAAAGGTGAACCAACTTTTAGACTGCAGTCTTTGTCTGGTTCAAAGAAAAACCAACATTGACCACATTAAAAATCATTAGGTGGTCAATGCTGTACAACAGACCCTCCTGGACAGCAAGAAGGATTCCCAGTAGAGCCTCTCGGTCTCCCCCTACTCTGTATGAAATACCCCTAGAAGAGTGCAATAACATCATTAGCTTGAGTACCCAGTTGAGGATATTTGACCCCACTGTGTCTCCAGCTTTACGCCAAACAGTGAATTCCCTGGAAGAATCCAACCCTGCAATTGCTACAGTTGCAAATTTTCAAAGCAATACTGTGGTGTATTATGAACCCCATAGGAATCAACATCAGCCGAGATGATGCCTTTTCGATGAAGAACACTTTAGATGACTTTTCATCACACTTCTTAGTCACTCTACACTGTTGATTTCTTCTTGCTTCTTGATACCAATGTGGTCCAATGTTTGGATCTTAATAGGTGTGTTTATTTTCATCATATGACTAATAACTCTAACTGTTGTTCTGTTACTACTGACTGATCACTACATCCCTGAATGAACTGTTTCACAACCCGTAGATCCAGAGCTACAAATGCATCTTTCTTTCCATAGAGCTCAATGATAACTTTACGCTGCAAACAGTCCAGCTTATTATGTACCCAAGGGCATTATTTGGAAAAGGGTTACCTATCAGGTTATGTGTCCCACTGTGACATTGCAGTTGCCATATGTGTTGAAAGTTTCAATGAATAATGTGATCATTCCTGGTTCTGTTTCAGAATACTGAGACACAAAATCTGTAAAATGTATGGTGTCTGATCTACACTCTTATACAACTCTTAACAATGAAGATCCCTATGTCTATGCATTGAATTTTAAATACATTGTTTTCATCATTATACACACTATTGCATACATCAAACTAGCTATCACAGAGAAATATACAATTACACACAGTGGGAGCAGTGTGAAGCTCTGTCCCTTAAAATGCATTCAAATTTCCTAAAGAAATGTTCTTATTTCTTTGGTGAGGACAGGTCCAATTCCTTAGCTTTCTATTTTTCACAGCCTACACAACAACTCCTGAAGAACTTAATTACAACTAACAAACTGATTTATTTAGAGATAGTCAATCAGAATTTGGCTGTAGAAGGATATGAGTATTAGGAAGAAAATGTTGACGAGAAAAGAATTTGGCAAGCCAAATATTGACAAGTCCAAGTAATGAAGCTCTATTCCGAGTATGCACTGTACCCAAATTAATTATTTTTTGAATGAAACCATTCAGCAGACTACCAGCATGGGATCTGGAACTATGAAAGATATTAAAATGCCTTCAATACCAACGGTTGATTCAACACTGTTTACCAATTGGCCCCCACAAATAAATATTTCAGACTGTGATATAAATGCTATGATCCAAAATGGAACTCATAATTTCTCACAATTAGTTCCTGAAGGATTAGCCCTATGGCCCTATGATTCCAATACATGCATGCCTTGTTTCCTTTCCAACACCATTCGTCCAAAAGCTAATCTCCCTGATCCCAGGTACAAACAACACATATCTATAGTCATTACTACATATAGAGTGGGTAAGCTGTGCCAACTTTGTTTAGCACATTCCAATAATCCAGATGTGAAGGAGCCTTTGTTCCTAATTAAAGGAAATTTGGATTTTTCAGATTTCTTCCTGGGATCATACCCACTAGAACTAAACAATATATAACAGCAGGTTTATATGCCATTTATAATGAATGATGCAAATACGCAGAAAGAGAAGCTGCTGAAAGAATCCATTAGGGAGGGGTGCAGTTTTTTAGGGCAAGCCTGTGCAGCGCATGCGCTGCTCTACGAGGCATGCTGTATTGAGGTATGGACTTAAAGCCCTGCCCATTTTCCGCCCTTATTAGGCAAGCAGTTTTTAAGATTATCACAATTTTATCCACAAACTCTCCAAAACAGTGTATTCAATAAATATTATCATTTTCTCAGCATTTGATGTCCTGTAAGGAGACTTAGGTCTTTAACAAAATGGCCCGGTTCTCTTAGGATCCATAGTATAATTACACTGGGCTTTACAAAGTCTTAGATCAGGTTTTGTGCCCTAGCACATTCTAAATGAAACAGCTATGTTTGAGCCCTACAACTTGACTTTAACCCATATTTTATTTAGTTCTCATTGGTTTTGTTTAGGTTATTCATTCAAAATAGAATGCCTGGAATGAACAATTGAAGGAATTTTATCCATTGAATCACCAAGAGTCAGACACGACTGACTAGATAAAACAACAACAGCAATATGATGTCATCCTAATGCATTTAACTAAATTACATCATATTCAAACTTACAAGCCGGGGGTGTTGGAAGACTCCCAAAGCCAGATTCCATTTTGAGCATGTTAAGTTAGCCTGTCTGCTTTGCGCCACATGCAATATGTAATGATCTTTTTCAGAACTCCTGAGTGTCAATTCAAGCAAACAATTACTTTATTAACATGTAAGGAGACATAAGCTTTCTACAAGCTCCCAGATATCTACATTTCAAATTCTGCAAGGCTGTCAGCTAGATCCTGCACTGAGTACACCGTGCCCCATAGCAGCTTCATTATTGTTATTCATGATGTAATCTGTGAAGTCATCGGTGGTATCAAGTATGAAGTCATGCACAGTTCACCAATTGAAGAATCATAACTTCTTTTTACCAGAGTTTACAGTGATTGTTTTTGTGTGTACATGCAAATGTGTATACTTTTCTCAGACATGACTCATCTACGTGTAGCTTATGATAACTAAGAGTCAAGCAACTTACAAAGCCCAGGATAAAGCATTTCCCAAAAGATGATCCTGATTCATTTATCTCTTTTGAAACATGGTTTTTAGTGATTTCATTTTTGAATTATCATTGTTATAGTCAGCACACTCAGGTATTGTCACACACATAATAAGAGACTGTACTACCACATTTGCTCATCAAGTTGCCGTAGCTTATTTTGTTCAAACCACATAAGCTTTGGAAATATCTTGTGCAGTCAGTTGTCAATATGAGCTTCAGCATGTCAAATTCTGGGGCATAACATTCTTACATTTGAAGAATACATATGTATGATAAATGTAATACAAAAGATAACATGCACCGTTTGACATTACTTCATCTCACAACTTTATATGTCAACATGTGCAAGAACAGCAGTTATATTTTCTCCAGCATGACGACTTAAGTGCATACAATAAGAACAGTCAGATCATAAACTTCTTTGACAGAATGCAAAATGATAATATCTGATGCAATTAACTCAGCAGGGTCCTGCGTGATCAAACTCGATCACAGCCCTCCCCACAAATAAAGACACCATGATGTGAGCAACTCAGGGAAAGATCTATACGGTAAAGGTCACCTTCAGGCCAACCTTCACTTCAAGCCAGCCCCAAACTGACATCAAAGACAACTTGGGGTACTTTTAAATGTACTGCAGGCATCCAAAACTTGTTTATCATGTTTGTGTTACTGCGTATCAGGCTATAAAAAAAAATATGATTTACAGAATTTATGTCATGGGTGGGTGGGACATTGAGGCTCTGGTGGGAATGGAGGGAAGAGCAGAGACAAAGAGGGTTGGCTTGGAATAGACTGGGCTTTTAAGCCCACTACAGGCCCTGACTAATTCCCCTTTGTGTGCCTAGGTACGCAGCACACTCTTCCTACCTATTGGCCAACCCCACAAGAAGAAGGAGAGACCACTCAAGGGCATCTAATACTGTCCTTCTGTGCCCACCCCTCGGTGCTGGTTAAGGCCCCCCCTACGATTTGCAGAGTACGGGCTTCATATGTTTATAACTGCTAAATGTGAAATGTTTTTTTTCATCCAGTCAGCTGAATCCATACAAAGGCAAAACATTGCTTAGAAAAAGATTTGATTAATGTACGCCCTAATGTAATAAAACATCTTCAACATACATTAGGTTTTTATAAAGAGAGAGTGCAACAAGATAACAGTAGAAGTGATGTAGTTATAGAAGTGTCTGTCTGTGAATAAACATGTTCCTGCATGTTGTACAGCTTTTACTGGTACCAATGTTTGGTTGTGAGGCAATAACAAAGTCCATACTAGGCTTAAGATGGATCCTAACCGCCGAAAATATGTTGAAGCCTATAATAATATGTTTAATGATCCTCTGTAATCGAAAGAGGAACTGTATGCCTTATACCAAAGTTTAGATCCAGTCTAGATGTAGGGGTCTCCAGTTATACAATATATTTTTTTATTTGCTTATCGCAGATATTTATGAAGTATGGACCTAGCCAAGTGAGCAGTATAGTGCTTTACAACTGATAGGAAATACAGTGAATTATATGGGGTTAAACTAACCACGCCCAAGTACAGATAGTGGAATGAGGGAAGTGGTAGAATAGAAAGAGGAGAGGCAGCAGAAAGGCATTTCAAGAGACGAGAGAGCAGGTGGTTTTAAGGAGTCTTCCAGATTAGTTATTGATAATGTGGGTCACCAACTCCT
The DNA here is from genome assembly GCF_964204655.1 of Triturus cristatus. NCBI lineage: Eukaryota > Metazoa > Chordata > Amphibia > Caudata > Salamandridae > Triturus > Triturus cristatus. The sequence goes on along the minus strand of NC_140593.1, from coordinate 253,073,210 downwards.
TATCAATTGAGTAGGAGAACATTCAGTTAGAGACCAATAGGGGAGAATTGTCACAAATGCTTAGAGCCCACAAATCAGGTGATCATGGAGACTTAGGTGAGTTTTTAATAGGTAGGTTTGAGTTTTCTCATGAAGGGGAGTAGGGAATCGTTAAATCTGAGATCTTCAGAGAAATGGTTCCACATTCCTGGTGCTAGACATGACGAGGATGGTTGGCCCAGAGTTTTTGATTTCTTCACTTTGTGGTCTCCAGTTAATGAAATAAGACAGTTGTCCTTTCTATCTATGAAAGTCTTCTGTGACTGGGTAAAAAACATATTGCCCGCTGGGATAGCCAGCATATCTTCATAAGTATATTAATTGATCCTAAAATATGATTTACAATCTTGTAGACAATGCAAGTGTTAAAATCATTGCATAGCCTATTTGCACTTTGTACTTGTTCACTTAGGGCTTGGGAAAAAGTCAATTAGATAAAAAAAAATACCATAGTGTCCACCTACTCATCTGTGAAAATTCAAAAGGATCTTTCAAGCAAACAACCCAAATGTGGGACCAGAATATCGCTGCCTTGTCGGCAATTGCTATGTAGGTGCAACATATCAGCAATCACATCTAGGAGAGGGCTGAAGAGTCTGTCCAGACTCATGAAGCCTATTTGCTAAAGGGGATCAGTAGACAACTGTTAGTGAAACATTTGTTTCCCTGTAGGGAGGGAATGATTCTCATTATCTCAGATATTCCCAGAGTGACATTTGTGAATTGGATTGGTTGAGACCAAATCTCACTAGGTTTGGGTGGCCTTAAACTGTTGAGAATTTAGGAGTGGAGGACTGAGTCAGTGATACCTGCCAATATATTTCAGGTTAAAACACAGTATAATACCATGCAGAGTCCACGTTTCTCCAAAATTGCTTAGAAAAAATAGGGAGAATCAATTATCTGCTGTAGACCATCCCTAAATATGCCTGCTCAGAGAATATTCCTAATTCCATTTAATCTTTGTCCAAGGTCTGTTTGCGCCAGTGTTGTGCTGTTCCAAATGGTTACAGGGGGCGAATGGTCTGCTAGAGTAGTTTGGTCATCTCTAAGTAACTTCCCTGAAATGACTGAAGAGAGCAGAATGTCCAAGAATAATGGAATATGTTTCTTCCTGGAAGATTTCTAGTGAAGGGATCCAGTCTTTAAGATTCAACTACTTTCCTCAAAGTATTATTACGCATCTGAAGGAAAACCAGGAAACCTTTCCTTAATAATGTGTTCCTCTCTTCTGGTCTTTGTTCCAAAAACACCACTAAAAGGCTAAGTGATTTGATGGATGGGGTCAGAAAGAGAAAGGAATTCAGGAAACTGTCTTCTGTTGGGAAGTACTGTTGGAGAAATGACTAGAAGAAAAGAGGAGAATGGAGGATGACGGGTTTACAATGAGAACACTGAAGGAAGAGAGAAGATGTGAGCAATGAGGAGTATAATGAGGTGACTGGAGTTGGAAAGAAGAAGGATGATGAACAGAGAGCAGCAAGGAGATCAGATGTGGACAGGAAAGTTAAGGATGAGTAGGAAGCAGTAGAAAGAATGGGGCAGAGAGGAGAATCGAGGAAGGATCAAGCCAGAACCAACTAAGGAGGGACAACTAGCTTAAGCCAATAAATAATCCTTGAAAAAAATCAGCACACTGAACACTCATGACCCAGTGGCCATCATAAGAATGTCCCTGAGTCCGGAATGCCTCTATGCTGACAAAGAACTTTGCCATAAGTCAAGTGATTGGTTTTTGATGGGGCAGAGAAACTGGCATTTACATACAAAGGGGAACCCCAAATAAGGGGGCAAACAAAATCCAGTATCATAAAGCACAGAAAGAGTGAAGAGGTAGAAAGTCAAGGCTTGGACTCCATTTTTACTTTCATCTAATGAAGAGTTGGAGGGACCTGTACTAGTTTCAATATCCTCATAAGCACAATTACTCTTGTGAGTCTCTCTTGGTACTTCTCAGTCAGAGTTTCCAAAGTATTGATGCTTGTATCAAATTTTTCTGTTTGAGATGCACATCTTCTGATGAGGTGGCAGGGATGGACCAGCAGTTTAAAAGACAGGCTGCATATTTATTGTGTTACAAAATACCCTTCTCTATTTAAGGTGTAATAAATGCTCCATATCCTACTCAACATATCATAATGATTCATGAATTGCTCTCACTTGCAACAAGAAAGATTCGAAGCAAACTGTAGACCCTTTCCAGAAACGATGCAAATGCAGCAGATGTCACTGTCATTTAATTGGTACACATTTTCGGTGCCAAAATTCCTGCTCTTGTAGAACTTTGCATAGAACCTAAGGGAACATGAACATGGGTTGCTTCTGTTAAAAAAGCCTTGTAATAGCCTTGACATCTTAACAAAGAACAAAGATGGCTATACCAATTGAGGACACATATCGAGAGACTTAACAAAGCTATCCTGTAGTATGCAAATTAGTACATCATGACAGTGACCCCTGATCATTTAGCCCTTATATTGGTCCATTGCTTTATTAATCCTTCACGTCATGACTTCAGACTCAGCTGTACTATGATTTGTACATGTGCCTCTCGTGCAGAAATTCTCCTTTTTTTTGGATGCAGCCTACCAGACAGCACAGTTGTCTGGTTTGCTTAAGTCATCTTTGGAACTTTCATAAAGTTGATCTGGGAATGCATTCCGCCCGTTGATTACCATTGGCTTTGTGGTTTGTAACTCACATTTACTGGCTTTCTATTCGCTGGCTTTGTTTGCTTTAGGCTCTGCAGATTCAGTATGTCCGTCCTGTTGCCTAAAGTGCATTTACTGTATTCTTCCACAAACTCCCTTTCTGTAATCAGGCCTTTAAAATTTGTTCTAATATTTTCACATACACTGTGCATTCAAAGACCGAGGTCAAATGTCAGGCACTTTCTTTAGAGGGTGCTTGTTTAGTTTTCTTTCTCTGACTTCAAAGTGTAGGGGCCCGATTCACAGAACTAACTTAAGATAAAATCCTAAACTTACTACCATTTTGGTATTCACAGAAGGCACTTACTCATTTGGTATTCACAGAAGGCACTTACTCATTTCGGTATTGACAGAAATTAGGAGTCCTAACTTTAGGACTCCTAAATGCCTTCTGTAAATACCGAAAGTCTTAAAATTAGGATTTTTCTCAGTTTAGTAGTAGTATAGTTAGGACTCCTAACTTTAGGACACCTAAATGCCTTCTGTGAATACCGAAAGTCTTAAAATTAGGAGTTTTCTCAGTTTAGTAGTAGTAAAGTTAGGAGTCCTAACTTTAGGACTTCTAAACTGAGAAAAATCCTAGTTTTAAGACTTTCGGTATTCACAGAAGGCATTTAGGAGTCCTAAAGTTAGGACTCCCAACTTCTGTGAATACCGAAGGGAGTAAGTGTCTTCTGTGAATACCAAAATGAGTAAGTGCCTTCTGTGAATACGAAAATGGTAGTAAGTTTAGGATTTTGTCTTAAGTTAGTTCTGTGAATCGAGCCCTGAGGATTTATGTGACAATCTTGCTGGATACTGGGAGTAGGAGGAAAAAGTTTTTTTCTTGCACACAACAACATTTAAATGAACTGTATAAGTATTTCAGAATAGATCAGAATTAGGAACACAAATGAACCACATTTTTTGTTATTTATTTCTGTGTGTGTTGGAAATAAATACTTTAATATTATCAAATTAAATCATTACACAAGGTGAGGCAAGTTCCATACATTTTTGTTTGTGCACTGTATAGTTAGTAAAACTGTAGGTCTCTGCAAATGTAATGGTCATTTCATTTTAAAATGTGTTGTCTGTATTGGAAGTGTGCTACCATACCATGCAGACTCCGCTCTACGCCATTCCAGTCTACTCTGCACTACGCCACACTGCTGCAGTCTACTCTGCACCCCTCTACTTTACATCATTCCATACCACTGACCTCTGCACCACTCCACCCTATGCCACTGCACTCCATGCCACTTCACTCTACACCTTTCTAGTCTACCCTGTACCACTCTACTCTATTCTGAAGCATTCTTCGCTACTCTACTCTTCACCAGTGCACTGTCCGCCACTGTGCTCTACACCACTCCAGTCTACACCATACCAATCTACTCTACATAACTCCACTTTACGCCACCATACTCTACACCGCTCTGCAACACTACACTCTACGCCCTTGCACTTTATGCCACTACACTCTATGCCAATGCACTTTACTCTGTAACACTCAACTCTATGCCCCTGCACTCTACGTCAATCAACTATACACCACTCTAATCTACTCTGCACTACTGCACTTTATGCCACTGCACTCTACACCACTTTACTCTATGCCATTGCACGCTATGCAACTCTACACAACTGCACTCTACCCTGCACTCTCTGCCACTTCACTCTATGCCACACTACTCTTAACCACTACACTCCATGCCAATGCACTCTACACAACTGCACTCTGTCATTGCAGTCTATGTCACTACACTCTACTCTGCATTACTGTACTCTCCACTACTGGTCTCTGTGGCACCCTACTATACTCTACACCTCTGCACTCTGACACTCTATTCTTCAACATTGCACTGTCCTCCACTGAACTCTACACCACTCTACTCTGCACTACTCCACTCTATGCTACTCCACTGCACTCTATGCCATTGCACGCTGCGGTACAATACTTTACTTTGCACCACTCTCTGCTACTCTACTCTGCGCCACTCTATGACACTGCACTCTAAGCCACTCAACTCTAATCTGCGTTCTATGCCATTGAACTCAATTCCACTTGACTCTACTATATGCCACTTCCCTCTGCATCATGCAACTCTATGCCACTCTACTCTGCACTGCTCTACTCTACTTTATGCCATTGCACTCTACGCTACTGCACTCTGCACCACTCTGCTTTGCGCCACTCTACACAGTGCCACTCTACTCTGTGCCACTCCACTTTGTACCTCTGCATTCTACTATGCACCACTTTAATCCACGCCACTGCATTCTACAACGCTGCATTGTATGCTACTGAATTCAATGCCTCTGCATTCAATGCCACTGCACTCTATGCCACTATAATCTGCAACACTGTACGCCAATGCACTCTACACCAGTCCAGTCTACTCTATGCCGCTCCAGTGTATGCCACTTTACGCAACTCCATGCTATGCCACTCCAATACACAACACTCTCTGCCCTCCATTCTACAACACTCTACTCCACTCTTCACCATTCCACCCTACCACAATCCACACAACTCTCCTCTGCGCCACTATCTTTTAGCCATGCTAAACAGCAGCCATGCTAAACAGCAGCCACGCTGGTGTACAACATGACTAAAAGACATTGGCAAAGCCAATAGCTCTTGCAAAGGTGGGACCTATTAGTTTTTCCAATGCTTGTCTTTTTCATGTGGTCTTGAAATTAAGCCAATTTGGGGAATTCTTGTGATTTAGCTTCATAGTCATGCAATCATAAGAATACAATTGTGACATCCTTCTTGGCTCCTTATTGGAATAACCTGGTAGTCAGTGCCAGGGCTACTAATAAGTACATTATTTAATTGGGACCTTACTTCTGTCCCTATCTTGCATCCTTAAAAACCATCACTTGGCTCACAGTACAACCGTCCTTCTGGTTGAGCACTGGCACCTGGGTAGACTTCAAATTCCATGAGACCTTGTTGCAATGTTGTGTTACGCAATGACATAATCGTGCATATGTGATAATGTCACATGCCAAGTCGACACACAAGTATATTCGGTACTTATTGCATGAATGAGAAAGAATGTGACTGTTGTGTGCTATATGAGTGATCAGAGGCTGATTTAGGAAACATGTCCTGATAAAAGTCCAGTACAATGGCTAAAACATTTTGATCCATATGATACTGGAGTAATAACTCTTCCATGCATCCTTGAACCATTTTAACCAATACTCAGGCCCTCCAGTAGTAAAGAATGACTCTTTGAAAGAAGCTAATGGAGTTTGAGACTCCCATTTTTTATCCCACACTGTCCTCGAAAAAGGTAATCTCAGTAATCAGGGAGCCCATTTAATACCATAATCATTTCTGGTGAATGAGGTAGACCAATGAGGAAGCTTGTCACCTAGGTCGGTGGGTGAGTGCTTGCCTTACATTTTTTGTGACTCCAAGTCATTTCATCCACATATATATATATATATATTTACTAGTTTCTGAAATTTGTGTTGCTCATTTGACATGTTTTGCTGGTAGATGGTCTTATGGGTCCACACAATCAGTTTCCTTTGACAGTTCCTCTATGGCCGTGATGTTGCTGGTTCTTCCAGCAAATAATCTTCTTCTCATGAAGGGTATGTTAGATATTATTTTTCCACATGGTGCATGGTTAATGCTGGGCACAATGGTGCCTCCTGATATATTAAGTATCAAAACAAGGAAATCAGGACAAGGAAAGTCATCCATGTAGATACTACAATAGTCCGAAAGCCCACTTATCAAATATATAGGTTTAAAAAAGCACTAAGGGTGACCCTCACCCACCAACCCAGGTGGCATGCTTCATAATTGGGATGCCTCATTCGTCTGAAAATATAGGCTTCCTGTACTCTTGGAGTATTTTCATAAACAATGAGTATGAGTATCTATAGGGATTTTTAACATTCATTTAGTCTCACCTCAACAAAGTTCCCCCAAGTGAGCACATTTGTTCCTTTGATAATTCCAGATTGTTTAACCCATTTATTTAAGACATTTGGGCTTCCTACAATATTGTAGTATCTACATGGATGACCCTCCATGTCCTGACTGCCTTATTTGTTTATAAGTCTCCTGATATCTGGCAGCCAAAGAATTGGTACAGCTTAAGCTGTCAGTATAGTGCAAGAACTAAGATGAGGACGAGGGGCAAAGTGGCATTACATGTCTTCATTTCCATCTCTCCCACCGGTGTGGTTGCTGTCTATGTCCATTGTAATGTTTTTTAGCACTGCAAACAGAGGGGCATATTTACTAGAAAATGTTGGAGCATAAAGCTGCGCCACATTTGGCAGTGCATCGCTCCGATATTATCAAAACCCAGGAATTCGCTGTATTTACAACAATATGGCACACCCCTATATTTGCACCTGCAGAGGCGCTAAATTTATCATAAGGCATCCCTTCTTGCACATAAACATTCGCGAATGATGATCTGTTACTTCTATGTATGCTGCAGAAAGCAGCACACACAGAAGTAGCGAATCGTCATTATTTAATGATTGTTCATGTGCAGGAACGGACACCTTCCTGCGCATAAACAATCATTAATGGTATTTTGGTCTTTCTATGTGTGCCGCGGAATGCAGGATACATAGAAAAAGCAAAATGAGGAGAATTTTGCCATTCTAACTCCTACTCTTGTATGACGTTAGTTTTTTGGCACTGCCTCCGATTTACACCTCTTTGTAAATCTGTGGCAGCGTCAAAAGCAATAGGTGTTGTGGTGGAACACCCATAGCAACAGCCATTGCACGCCCCTTTCATGCTAAGTGATGCGTGTATATGGGCCTTATTTACAAGGCAGCGCTAAGCCACAAAATGTGGCTTAACGCCGCTTTGTAAATATGGAGAAGGGCATATCGCCACCCGAACGTCGTTAAAAGTGATGTCCTGGTGGCGATATCTCCTTGTAAATATGCCCCATCATTTGAAGGCGACTGTTCACTTGTGTATGTTCCCAGGACAAAGGGAGGCCTAACATTTTTTGTAGAGACTGCAGGTTCCTGTTTCTAGGACTTAGCTCATCTTTATGACACTGTGACAAGAGAACTTAGGACACAAAGTAATGAAGATCTCTGTTAATTAATCAGAACACTCACAGTCATAAGCAATGGGCTGCATTCGTTCTCAGAGAAAGTAAATATAAGTGCTTGGCCTTCTTGTGCCTTTAAAAGCAGGTGCCTTTGTTCAAGTGCTTCTTCTAGTAGGACTATTAAAAGACAGGAACCTCGAAACTCTTTGTATGTGAATTAAATAAAGACGATCTTGCATACATCTACACCTTTCTAACAATAAAAACGATTTCATGTGTTTTGTAGGACTTTTGTTGAAATTCGCAAGGCCACAAAAAATTTAAACATTTTGCGACCTGACGGATAGTTGTCTATATTAGAAACAGAATAATGTAAGTGTGGATCTGATATCACAGGACAGCACAATATATACATATAATCGAGCCACAGCTTTTAGACAACTACCATCATACAAAATAATGTTTTCAGTTTTTAGAGCAGTTCATCTGCTAACTGGTTACATAAATAGCAATCCATCTTGTTAAACTGCTTTTTGTTTTGGCTTAGATAGAGGAATGAGGCATGCCTGCTTTTGGGTAACCTTATTTTCAGTCACATCTTCGAATGTCCCTGCATCTCTACTTGCTTTCTAACCTGACAGAGCTAAAATAGTGTTAGCTCTGTCTAGTTTGTCCTGTGGTGGTCTCAAAGAGACACTAGAAAGATTGCAAGATCGAATTTAATAAACTGGCAACCACCATGATGAATCTATGTTTATTTTCCTTGAAGTGTGCACTACTTTCCATAATTCAGACAGCCTCGACTCATGCTGATTGATGGCAGCTCTCCCATCTCAGCCTTTAAGGCGTGTGGCCAAGAAACCTGTTTTGTGAATTCTTCAACTTTGTTTTTCCACCTCCTGCAAATTTTCAACTGGCCTTGTCTGAGTCGGTCTTGGCATTTTTACCAAAACACTTACTCCTATAGCTGAGAAGGACCTTGTAGGATGATTAATATAGTGTTGGGGTCGATGACATAAATCTGTTGAAGTGTGCCTGATGAATAATTTTGCATGCAAGAACATTACGGACACACTGCTGTAGTAAAACAGTGACAAAAAACAGACATCCCTAAATATAAAATAGACCTAGGTGTGGGAACAATGAAAAAGGCCAATACTTTTTAATTACAATGTGTTTTGGAGAAAAAAAAGTCATGTTAAGTCATTACGTGCAATAATGTATTTTATAAAGCCAGATGAAAATGGAAAAATAAGGACACCAGAAATATTTTGCTTAAAGCATCTGACACTTGCCCACTACTTACTTTACACATACATTTAAATGTTGACATTCAGCATTTCACGCATGTGCTGTAATTTGTTTCACCTTCTTAAATAAATAGAGATCTGAGAAGATGACATTTATTCCCATAATCCCAATTAATTCGACAGGTTTCCAAATTGCGCCTGCTTTTAATAGCTGCAAATGCAAAATACGGTGGTGTTAGCAAAACATGGACAATTTACTTAGAGGCAGAGAAGCAGATGTAAGTCGTGACTGCATGCTCACTTTCTGCCTATATAACATTACAGCGAGGTGTGCATTTGAGACTATTTCAGATTCTGTCACATTTTTCGCTATTTAGAAACTAGAAATAACATTTACTAGTACCAAATAGGACAACGTCTATAAACTAAATTAGGCCAAATTGTACCGAACAGTTGCTATTAACTACGTATGGTTGTTAAAATGGTGGTGATGGGGGGAGTGCTTACAGCAGGCACAGTATCACTTTTAACTGGTGTCCCTTCCTGCTCGAAAACAATCCTGCCAACAAAACAGATACCCTTTGAAAATGGTGCAAGAGTGTCTGCATTGGCGCACAGCTGCTAATTGTGTGCCAGTAGTAGCTGAAAGGACAGGAATGCACCATATCTTGTAAATACGGTGCATTCCTGCCCTTTTGAATTGGCATAGGACAGCACAGCAAAATGACTTGCAGTGCTGCCCTATGCAAATCCCTTGTAAATATGCCCCATAGCTTACTGGCCCCGTAGTTTCCTGGAGGAGATTCCCCCTCGGCATACAGCACTGACTCTCAGCATCTCGTAATGAGGGCCAGAGGGAGATGAGCAGCTGACTCTCAGCATCTCGTAATGAGGGCCAGAGGGAGATGAGCAGCTGTCTGTATTGCTGCACAGCAGAGCGCTTTCCATTTCTTAAGTAACAAGCGGTATTGCTATCTGATATTTAGAACATTGACCCTCAAAGCATTCCTTCCTACAAAAGTTTATCTTACCCCAAGTAGCATCTTTGTAACTAAGTTCTTATCACTACCATCTATATCACTCTTGATTCTATTCCTCCACAGCTCATCCCACCTTTGACCCCATTCCTTGCAGTTAAATTTCCCCATAGCACACTGCAAGGAAATGGGTCTTTAGTTTTGTGGCCTGCACAAGTAATGGGTCCACATTCACCCTCCACTGGGAACCAAACACCCCATTCTCTCAGGGTAGCGGAGCAGAGCAGTCCAAGACCTACTCAAGGGAGGTAGTGTGGGCTAGTAATCGCCATTCGCTGGCACGCAGTAAATACACTCAAAAAGTAATTATCCAGTCTGTGCTTTTTCTTTAGACAATTAAAAGTACACTTATCACACACACACTACTAAATGCTACACCGTAATTTACAAATATACATAAGACTGGTGGAAATGCCTCTGGTGACATTGCATAATCAAATATGACCCCCATAAAGGGTCAAGATCAACAAACACATGTCAAAAACCATTGTTTTCGGAGTAAATGCAATAATCAATAATGACCATGTGTTAATAATGTTAATAAAGCATCTGCCCTTTGATCAGTAGTCACTGTTATGCTATGTTAAACAAAATACAGAGCGCCCGATTACCAGAAAATGTCCTAGCGCAGAGGCGTAGCTAGAGCTTGTGGCGCCCGGGGCTATCCCTTTAGATTACCGCCCTGGGGGGAGGGGGGTTGCTGTGGAAAAAGGACAGCAAGCAATTGAAAGAGGATCGAGAGACACGTAGTATCGCCGCTAATAGTTACCTCGATCATGCAAGTTACATGCACATACATGACACGGTCCAAGGCTACGCAGTTGAATACACCGGTGACTGGCAGTACAAAAGAGAACACACAGACTACATGATCTATCTGGGGACTCAGAAAAACCGCATGTGACATCCATCAGAGAGCTGCGTGAACAATTACCTGGTAATCCCCTCAGTACAATGCAAACATGCACATACATGACACTGTTCAGGGATCCATCATCTACAGCTGACATTAAATGACCATTCATCATGGTCCCCCCATTAAAGCAGTGCACTTTGTGATCTGAATGGTACATGTTCTTTGCAGCAGGCATATTAACCCTCTGTGCTACCTTTCCAGGAGTCAACCCTTCCACTAGACAAAACTCGGATCTCTCTCTAGGAAGAACATTAATCACCAAAGTTATCATGACATTTATATTGTTTCTGAAAATTGCTGGAGGCCAGGAAGGTGGCAGCCAGTTTTTTTTTAAACCATAATATACTTGCAAACACTACGCACCCACCCGAAATAGGTACCCAGTGCGGTCACACCGTTTGCACCGCCCTAACCTGCTCAAGGTTCATGTGACCTCAGTGACAGAGTCACAGTGACTGGATCACTGTTGCTCTAGGGTGTGCTGCTTCGTAGGCCTGCCCGCAAGACTGGGAATGAACTTCAGTATGGATTGTGGTGGACAGGCCTTCAAGGTTAACTCACAATTGACACCACGAGGGTACACCTGCTTGTGCTAAGACATCAAGCTTTCTAAGGTCTAGTGGGGCCTTGTAAGGTCTAGCATGGGAATATGCTCCCTTAGTAGAGTGGTCTGGTGAACTGGTCATGAAGGCTGAACCCAGTTCCCCAGTTCCAAATTTGACAGCTCTGGCCATAGTGCCACATCCTCTTCCCCACTGAACACCATACTGCCCCACTGAGAGAAACTCACACTACCTTCAGCTACAACCTAATTGTGCCCGCTATAAACACTTGAATGTGGCTCAATTCAAATTATACACTAGATAAGAGTAATATGCTGCCTAAAAAAAAAAAGTAAAAGCAAACACTCATAGGGAATGCAAGATTAAGTAAAGCATGTGAAATGTAAGCAGGAACAACATGGTTACCTTAACGATCTCTCACTCACTATTCAGAAATCAGCAAGTGGTTTTACCTGAAAAGTTAAGGACATGACTACAGGGCCCTGAAGGGAACCGTTTCAATGTCCATTTCTCATATCCTTAAAAAACGTAAGCAGTATGGTTTGAAAAGACCACATCCATAAACACAGAGCCATGGTACACATTTTGTTTTCCAATCCACCCATCAACCAGGTATTGCAGTACCTCCAGGAATGGTACACTTTCCCACCTGGAGACAACAATGCTGTTCAAAGAAAGACGAGAAAACAAAAGTAGCGCTTCACTGCAAAGTCTGTAGGGTGAGGCTGATGTATTTGGATGTAAATAAAACCAATCTGGCTACTTTGCAACCACTCTGTCTTGCTTTATTTAGTTATGTATTTATTTTTCAAATTTAAAACCTTCTATTTCTCTCCATCCCGCTGCACTTTGGAATAGAAAAATGTCACAAAAAGTTCATTTCCCGCAAGAGTGTTTTTCTTTTTTGGATCCATTTCGCAGGGAAGCAACTAAATGAAAGAAGGAAAGGGGTTGTGAACCGTTTCTTCAAGTTACGGTTTTCAGTAAGTGAGGAGCAAGACAGAAAGAGAGGGAATAATAGGAAGGGGGGCAGCTGCCAGCACAAAAAAAGAAGAGGACATTGCCCGAGTCCTATTCCTTCTCTGCCCGTCCCCGAACGTCCACGAAAGCAAGCCGAGCCTTATCTGAATGCCTATGTCTGCCCCCAAAATAGTGCCCCCCTAGCTACGCCCCTGTCCTAGCGTTAGTTCTGTCATGGAACATGAAGAGGACAGGACTAGTTCTTAAAAAGCCAAGTTTTTAGCACTTTCTAAATGCAAGCAGATTATTAGATGATCTGACGTAGAAGGGCAAGAGATTCCAGGTTTTTGTCCTACAGGTGATGAAACTGTTTCCACCCCATCCCTTAGATTTGGAAATAACCAGAGGTTTAGCCCCTAAAGAGTGCAAAGTTCTGTTAGGTTCATACCATTTAAAGTTAAGGACCTATGTTAAGGAGTGCCTTTGAGGCAGTGCAAAGGGCCTTAAACTCAATGGGCTGCTTTACCGGTAGCCTATGAAGTTTCTGAATGGCTGAAGCCAATGGTTTAAACTTAGGGATGCCAGACAGTAGTCTGGACACAGTATTTTGTATCATTTGCAATTTGTTCAGGTGTTGTTGTTGCATGTTGAGATAGAGTCCATTACAATAGTTCAACTGTCAACATTATTATTTCAAAATAGCATTTAAAAATGAACTTCCCATGTATCTGTGTGCCTTTTATATACTTTCAACCATTGAAAAACACAATTACAAAAGTAGCGGGGGGAGGAGCCAAGATGGCGACCGGAGCAGACGCTTGAGCGCCCGGCTCCGTCGGCCCTTGGCCTCGGACTATCATCCTGACTCCTATCCTCGCCGATTTTCGAGGTGCAACGTGTGCGACGACGCGCTGACTGCGCCGCCGCTTTCCCGGAGTCTTAGCCCGCCCGGACGCCGGAGTTCTTGGTGCTTTTGTTCTCCGCACTGGACCCCTGCTCTATCGTGGCCTTGGCCGGCCCCCTGGAAGCTCCGCAGTTACCGGACCCACGAGCGTACACCTGAGCCCTGAGGTCCCGGTCCCGCCTCACACCACGGACTGTCGCCGGATGAGCCGGGGGAGGGACGCCCGTACACCTCCTGCACCCCGCACCTGATGGGCTGGAGCTATAGGGTAAGCCCCGGTGCAGCGGGTCTCCTGCCCCGTTCTGTGGACCGCGCTGTGGGAGGCTGCAGACCCCCTTCTTCTATTGCCTAGTCGGCTGCGAAGCGAACCCGAGGGAAGGGCAGCGACTGTTGGCTTTTCCCTGTTGCGGCGCAGACCTGAGGGGAATTGCCTCCTTGCTACGACCCCCCCCCCTGGCCACTGTACCGTTCTGCGGTAAAACATGGCGTTGATTGCCTGCTCGCGGCTGGGGGATGCTACTCCGGTCTCGCCCGCTGCCCGCTTCGCCCTCCCTCTACCAGACACCAGCTCCACAGTGCCGTCCCGGATTGCTACCGATGTGGGGGCGCAGCCTCTGCTGACATGCGGCTCCGTTCTGGCTGCCCTGCGGGACTTTCGTCTACAAATGTGTCTTGGCTTGCAAGCGCTGAGTGAGCGGTTTGACTCCATATTGTCGGCTGCGGGTCGTGAGCACCCCGTTTGTCATCAACAAGGCGTGGGTCTGCCAGTGCTTTTGTCCTCTTGCGGGGGCGCAATGGCTGTTTATGATCGTGCTACACTGGTGCCTGCATCTGGCTTTACCGGCACCCAGGATCAATCGCTCTCCAGCTCAATTGCGGATATTTTGTCTCCCCGTTCATTGCTGCCTGCTTCGTTGTTGCCTGCCTCACCGTGCCCGCAAGAGTATCCAGCAGAGCGACACCTGACGTCCTCGAGGAACCGTTCATGGTGGCCTACTGCTTCTTTTCTGTGGAACTCCTGTACTTTACATGCCAGGTCTGGACTTTATGTGGTGCACAAGGGGACCTCAATAGATGGTCGGCGGCCATTTTGTGACTCTACTTCACCATCTTCTCCCAAGCGGCCATATTGTCTTTGTCTGCACGGGGTGCGGGGCCTTCATGTAGGGGCTGGTGTAATCTTAAGCCCGCGATCGGGCCAGGGCTGAACTGATTTATATCGCCATGGTTTCACGGATGGGCTGGACTGGGACTGGAACTGTTTGCATATGTTGTGCGCACTCGTCGCGGTTTGTTCGCCTTCATTTAAATTGTTGTGACACGTTATCTTCACATGATCGCTTTTGGCGTAGTGGGCTCTCAGTGTGTGGAGGCCATAGTTGGCCGATGGTTTCGGGCGCTCTGGGGTAACGTAGGCTCCTCCCCACTCACCTCTCTGTTCTCTTATTTTTCTTTACTCTATTCCTACTTTCTCTCTTGTCTATATTTCGGGTTCATTGGGCGACAGGCACTATGCTGGGGGAGGGGTAGGCCGTAGCCTCCGCATTGGTGTAGGGTGGGGGGGTAATTCACTGTTTCTACTTAGTTCTATGGGCCTTTTTCTTTTATGTTTCTGCGCTATACTTGTTTCGATTCGGGGTCCGGGTGTGGGGTGGATTGAGTGGGGGCGGCTCTGGAGGGGTGCATATTTACTCATGTGACTATCCTGTTATATAACTGCATCGCCTCACTGCCTGAGATTTTCCTTCCATGACCGTTTTAATGATGCTGCTGCTCTCCCGTGTGGTGAAGCTATCTTGCGGACTCGAATCTCCTTGGTTCTTATTCTTTACTGATTTTTCCCTGATAAAATTATTTTGAAAACCTTAAAATTAACCTTCACTTCTCCTCCCCCTGGTGTCAAGGATCTCTCCAGTGTATACCTCTTGCTCGTTGCTAATCTTGACCGTGGATGCGCAGGGGATGTAATGTTTGTACCAATGCTTAACCGTACCGTGGCCGGCCTGACGGCTGTAGGCCCGTATTTGTTCTTTTCACATGCACAAATAAAGGTTTTTAAAAAAAAAAAAAAAAAAAAAAAAAGTAGCCACTAGAGGGCATCACATTATGATCACACCATATGTAACCATAGACTGAGCCCCTAGAGGATGTTGTACATCATGTACCTTTCCTTAAACACCTTTAGGCAACAATAATTGCAGCCAAGAGCTTAGCCCCGAGAGGGCGCTTCACTCACAGCGGAAGAGCACATGCTCTAGTCAGGGGAGTGCTTAAAAAGTAAAGAGAATCCCAGGTTATTCCTTCCTTCTTGGACCCTGCAAACTTAGGGTCATTCTGTTTTGTAAAATAGATCCTTTGGGCCTTGACAGGAGCTGCAATGACTATTATTATGCTCTTGGTAGTGGCCACACTGTGCTGGGGCCACCACAAGTGGCAAAAATGGCTTAGGCAGCTTCCAAGCCCCACAGGGCATTATGAGGCACTACCTCGAGAGTGTGCATATTTGATGAGCGACTCTAAAGCTGCTCCGGGGAGAGCTGCTGCCTTGTCTCTTGCTTTTTATTCTTTTTTCAAGAGAAGGCCCTGGACTGGACCACATCCTTCCTCTCTGGCAGAACCCAGAGCGTCCGCCTCCCCTCTTCCGCTCCGAAGCCACCAACATCATCTGCGGCGTACCCCAGGGCTCATCCCTCAGCCCGACGTTCTTCAACATCTACATGGCCCCCCTCGCTCACGTCGCCCGCCAGCACAACCTCAACATCATCTCCTATGCCGACGACACCCAGCTCATCCTCTCCCTCACCAAGGACCCGCACACCGCCAAAACCAACCTCCACGAGGGAATGAAGGCCGTCGCCGATTGGATGAGAGGCAGCCGACTGAAGCTGAACTCGGACAAGACGGAGGTCCTCATCCTCGGATCCACCCCCTCAGCCTGGGACGACTCCTGGTGGCCGTCCATGCTGGGAACAGCACCGACACCCACCGACCACGCACGCAACCTAGGAATCATCCTCGACTCCTCTCTCTCCATGTCGATACAGGTCAACGCCGTCTCCTCCTGCTACAAACCCTCCGCATGCTCCGCAGGATCTACAAATGGATCCCCACCGAGACAAGAAGAACCGTGACACAGGCCCTCGTTAGCAGCAGGTTGGACTACGGCAACGCACTCTACGCAGGAATCCCAGCCAAACACCTGCAACGACTGCAACGCATCCAAAACGCCTCTGCCCGACTGATCCTCAACGTCCCCCGCTGCAGCCACATTACCCCCCCCTGAGAGACCTACACTGGCTCCCCGTCTACAAGAGGATCACCTTCAAGATGCTCACCCACGCTCACAAAGCACTCCACAACACCGGGCCAGCCTACCTCAACAGCAGACTGAGCTTCTACACCCCCACCCTCCAGCTCCGCTCCGCCATCCTCGCCCTCGCCGCCGTCCCCCGCATCCAACGAACGACCTCCGGCGGCAGATCCTTCTCCTTCATCGCCGCCAAAACTTGGAACACCCTCCCTACCCATCTAAGACAGACCCAAGACCTGCTCACCTTCAGGAGACTCAAGACCTGGCTCTTCGAGCAGTAGCGGCACCCCCCCCTCAGCGCCTTGAGACCCTCACGGGTGAGTAGCGTGCTTTATAAGTACAATGATTGATTGATTGATTGATTGATTGATTGATTTGGCGGTTCACTGGCACACTTCTTGCCCCCAGATGTTGGGGGCAGTCGGGGGAGCCCACCCATTGCTGCCCCACTAGCTCCACACATGAGCGGTACACTTCCGTGCTGCCACAGGAGCCGGCAGCTCTCTTCTGCCCTATCCGCAATTGTGGCTAGGGCACAGCTTATCGTGGTGGCCAGCCTATCCCCATGGACATGGGCATGGGGAGTGGGCGGTCCTAACACTACTGGGAAGGAGAGCAGTGAAGCCCCCTCTGCTTCTGCCTGGTTCTGAGACCCAGGGATGGGGTCCTTGGGCCCCTTCTCCTCCAGTTGTGGGGTGGCATGGCGGAGTTCCCCCAATTTCCTTTGGTGGCATGGTGGGGTCCAGGGATGAGGTCTCAGCCCCCTGTCTGTAGCGCAACCCGGGGGTTGGGATTCCCTGGCCTCTAGGTCTCTCTCAAGTTTGCACCATGCATGCCCCTCCCAGGACTAAAAATTAAAAGGATTCCTTGCATGACCCTGGGATCCTGGCCCAGCCTGGTGGGTTTCATAAGCCAGCACCAGAGCTCCACACTCTCAGGTCGGGGGGGGGGGTAAAAGGTCAAATCCTTCTCTGGAAGATATCTTGGGCCCGTTAGGCCATTGTGCTCCATCTCAGGCTCATTTTGTTCAGGGTGGTGAGCCTGAGCCACCTGAAGCACTTTCCTGAGGCCTCCTGGTCTCCCAGGTGGAGAACTTTGTGGAGAGCTGGTTCCACTGGCTCTCTCTGGCAGCCTTTGTCCTTGGTTTCCTTTTAAGCTTCGCTCCTCCTTAGTGCAGTAGCCTAGTCTTTCCACCAAATACTCCTCAGGGGGTATAAGGGCACCAGCTTCCTTTGTCTTGGGAAGAGCCTCACTGGTCCTGGGGTCAACTACAGTCAGAGTCCTTAGTCCAGATGAACATCCAGTTGTCCATGGCTGCAACCACCAGGCCCAATGTCCAGCAGAAAATCACAACTAAGAGAGGGCTCTCCCCCTTGTGCAAGACCTTTTAAGTGAGGGTGGAAGGTTCAATCACTCAATTAATTAATCAGTACTTATAAAGGGCTGCTAATCACCCTGGGGGATATCCAGGTGCTAGTGGGCCGTGTTGGTTAAAGAGCCAGGTCTTGAGCTTCCTCCTGAAGGTGGTCAGTGATGGGGTGGTGTGTAGGTGGAGAGGGAGGGCTTTCCAGGATCTGGCGGCGAGATGGGAGAAGTAGCGTTCTCCAGTGTGGGCTAACCAGATATGTGACGTGCTTGCAAGGGCAAGGTGAGAGGAGCAGAGTTTCCTTGTGGGCAGGTGGAATTCCAGACGGTGGTTCAGGTTTTGGGGTCTGGTGTTATGTAGTGCCTTACATGTGTGGGTGAGGAGTTTGAACTGGCATCTCCTGGTCCTTCATATGAGTGGAGATATGTGACCTTGTGGGAAGGTCCAGGATGAGTCTGGCTGCTGTGGTTTGGATTGCCTAGAGTTCTTGCATGAGCTTGGTGGAGGTACCTGCATACAGTGCATCGCTGTGTTCGAGTATACTAGTGATGAGGGGTTGCTTAACTGTTTTCCTTGTGCTTGTGGGGAGCCATCTGAAGATCTTGCTGAGTAGGCGATCATGTAAAAGCAGAATGCGGCAACTGTGTTTATCCGTTTCTTCTTAGCAAGTTTGTTGTCCAATATGATGCCTAAGTTGCGAGCGTGGTCTTTGGGTCGGGGTGCGGGTCCAAGGGCCACTAGGAGTTGTTCCAGGGGCTGTTGTCTCTTCTGAAAATAGAACTTCTGTCTTGTCGGTGTTTAACTCTAAGCAGCTGTCACTCATCCATGTTGTGATGTTTTGCATGCATTTGTGGAAGTTGACTTTGGTCTCAGTGAGGTTTGCTGACAGAAGGCTGTAGAAGCAAGGTACCTCTGGCCTATCCTGGGGAGCCACATCCCCTCTCCGGCCTGTCCCAAACCTCCTGCACATGCTGATAGGACTGTGCAAAATGGTGTCACCCAGTAGTCACTAGTCACATCTTCTCTGGAGGCCTTGACTCCACCCCTCACTGACATCATTGCCAGGGCCATTCCCACCAAATCTTTAAAGGGATCCCTTCCTATGCTGGCTGAAGAGGTCTGGGCTCTATCCATTGTTCAGTGTGCTTGGGCTGACCCATCCCTGGCACAGTGTGACAGCTGACTGTTTGATGCAGATCCTTCATCCCCATCCCTTTGCTCCTTAGGAGCTGAGTCAAGAACCGTTAATTGTGTGGGGAAGCCTATTTTCCTGCTGCTGGAGAGAACTTTTATTATCTAGGCACTGCAAGGTGAAAAAAGGTCTGGATTCTGATCCTGAGCTGAGCCAGAAAAATATGACATTTTTGGTTGACCCATATGGTGTACAGACATCTTCTTGGAACTCTCATATTCTGGTTTGGCATACTGATTCCTCTCTAGTTCAACACATCACTGGCGCTGTATGCCAAAGGGAAGCAAAGTTGCACTTTAAGGAAGTCTTTCCTATAGTTGTATGGTGCAGACAAGACAGTAAACCACAGTGACTTTCCCTATGAGTGTACACTAACAGTATGAAGCCTACTCCTGGTCAGTATCTAATCCTGAGGAGTTCCACCTACTCAGGCTACCAGTGCGCAGTTGCTAGTTACCTGTCTCTCATGCTCAGCCCTCATATGTGTCCACACATGTGTGCACACGTGTTCACTTGTAACCAGCCAAGTGCCCCTTACCCTGGCTTCGTCGCAGAGGCCTCATCTTAAAAGGCAGATCCTGGTGCTAACCACACGCGCCCCATTTACCGTGAGCTTACCGTGGGTGAGTCACCAGGTTTGAGACTCATCCAGAGTAATAGGTCAAAACCAGATGATCAAAATTTTTAAAATCCAGGCAGATTAGATGGGCGGAACCCATCATCTCACACACACCTATGTTGACAGTGATAGATATGATTGCTAGCTGAGGTTTGCTGCCATCCTTGACTTGTTTTCATGTGCTGATTCTTTTTTTACTGTCTGCATCTTAATCTGTGCTTTGTACAAGAGGTTTGACTAGTATCAGGTGAGATATATCTATTATGTTTTCCTGGATTTTCCAAAGCGAAGTGTAAAACGCTCTACAACTTTGTCTGGAGTTCTAAAGTACAATTTCAAAAACTATTAAATAAATAATAAATGCTTGCAGTGAGCTTTTCCCTGCCATTCAAGTATGGCCAATAATTGATGGAGACATTATTAACTATACTACACATGGTTCATATCTTTGTGAGTGATTGTGGCAGGAACGTACTCCTTTCCTTCATTTACCATCTGCACTGGAACAAGTTCCTAATTCCTTTTTCACACTGAAATGTCCCTTCTTCCAAAGATTAACTCTGTTTTTAAAAGCACAAACCACCAACTTTCAATGCTGAGGAAATTTGTACACTTTTATAGCCCAACTAATTCCGTTAATTTTCAAGCCACTTAGATCCTGATTCTAAGCTTTGCAGAATAAATTGTGGTATTTACAGCACCTGGTAAAAACTGTTGCCCTAGAAATGTGACATAATGCACAGGATCTTGCACATTTAAGTCTGTATGTTTCGCCTTTTTTCAGGCCCTTTCCCCAATACATTTTGGCAAGTTTGCCATGCTGAAATTGCAGACAAAATACAGGAATGTAATAATTATGTCACACACAAACACAAACATTCGAATTCCAATGCCTATGCAATCTTTGCATTGAGCAGAAAGCAGTATCTAGCCCTAATCCTGTAATGTGGGTCTAAGTTTTCCCAAGACTTGAGCACTGCAAACTAAAGTTTACAAATTCATAAATGTGGCATCATTGCTGTGGTATCCCTCCACTGGCATGTATCACAGGAAATGATCCAGTTCAAGGAACTGCTCATCAAGCAAAAGGCTACTATAGAAAAAGTCCTCTCTACCTGATAAATCTACCCTAGTGCCACTAACCTATGAGGAATCTGAGGTCCAAATATTTTTCCCATTTCTACTGAAGCAAACTCACATAAATTAAACATGCAGTAAGTTCTTCAAACTCCTAAAGCTCCACCTTTGAAATGAACCAGATCTATCAAAAAGAGAACAACGTAACTACCTGAAGTTCAAGAAAGATCTAAAGGCCTAGCTCTCAAAAAAAGGCCTTTAGTTTACCAGTGACTGAACAGGATCACACCCCACACTTCCCAGTAACCGTGCCACACTCACTAGCACCCTAACCAATACCCAATATATATTTGGCACTCTTTCCAGCGAGACATCTGAGCTTATCCACTCACTTATATTTCTTGCAGTGAACAATGGGGCATATTATCAAGAAACACTGTTAAAAGTATCGCCGCTTTAGCGGCAGAAAACTGCCGCTAAAGCGGCGATAATGGGCTTGATAATATGCCCTTAAGAATTCCCATAGAAGCCCATGTTCTGGTGTCAATATGGGCTTCTATTGGAATTCTCTGCGGCATATTATCAAGCACATTATCGCCGCTTTAGCGGCAGTTTTCTGCCGCTAAAACGGCGATAATTTTAACGCAGTGCTTGATAGTATGCCCCTTAGTCTTAACTGAATTTACCAAATGGTACTCCCAAGTGGCTGCAAAGTGGCATATTTGTAGCTCTGTATCTCGTGCTCAAATAAAATTAAATATATATTGCCTACTGTCGCTATGTAATGTGGGAATCTATGGCGTTATTCTGCAGCCTTTTTCCCCGCAGGGAATCACAACGCGGCCGTTACAACGACTGCATTGTGTTTTCACATACCATTACTCCGCAAGTCGGAACAACGACTTGCGGAGGGGGGGCGCTGGATGTTGGAATAGTATAATTTACTATTCCAACTCCAGTCTGTGCGGACACTACAGAAGGTGTTGGATTTTAAATCCAACACCCCCCACCCCCTCCGCAAGTCATTGTTCCAACTTGCGGAGTAATGGTATGCAGAATCACAACGCGGTCGTTGTAACGACCGCGTTGTGATTCCCTGCGTTGAAAAAGTTTCAGGGTAAACGTTGTTTACCTCAATTTGGGCATTCTCAACAGTGCTGGTGGCGGTCATTGTTACATGTACTATCTAAAGTGTTTAAATGTATTCAACCTGATGGGGTTCTACATTAGTATGTCTAAGTGTGAAATTTGTGTGTGCTTGGGCTGCTCTATGTGGCTACTTATTGTGTTCAAGGTTGTGTGTGTGCATGTTTTTGCTTGTGTGTACACAAATGTCTGTAGGTGTGTAATGTCTATCTGTATGTGTGCATATTTATGTGTTGTGTGTATATATGTGCATTTGCCCTATTGCCAGGCTAACACGTTGCCTGCATAGCTTGCTTTTATTGTCTTTCAGATTTTACTCTAATTTATTGGAATTTGTGCTTCTGGATATATTGTCTCTATAATGGCTCATGTTATCATATAAGTGTGTCAGGAATTTTTTTAGAGTTTACCTACATGTTCAAAATATTAATTTGATACCAGTATGGTGTGTATTACAAGCAAAAACAAGTTGGTACAATCTCATCAAACAAATACTCATTCCATGGGTTCTACATGGCAGTTCACTGAACTAATATAATACAACCAATTAAAATATGTACATCCATTATAATCCATGTGGTGAGACCACAGAAAAAATAGCATATTACAATTAGTGTCAATGAACCAATGCAGTGTTGTATTTGGCTGAATGCCCACTAGACTTTACTCAGTTTAACATTTCTTGTTTTATTCTTACTATTGAGTTTACTTTGATTACTGGTTGATCAAGGGATCAATCTAAGTAATCATTCATTTTCACATGTATCTAACATAAAATGATCAGGTTCAAATCATAAGTACAAGAATAAATAATGTAATGCTTCAGGAAAGGAAATCAAGAGTCATCCACAACATCACTGACAGAACTACCTTTAAGGCTGCGCTCAAATTCTATCACCAGCAAATAAGATATACCAAGAAAAAGCACTAGAGGACCACATTGAAGAAAGCTCCAACAGCTTCAAGGGAATCTTCTTGTTCGCCAAGGATTTTACCTCACCCTCGGCCACTGTCAACAACTTTGCTGCCTCCCAACAATTCTTCAACAACCTATCCAACTTCTTCCACAGCACAATTGCAAATATCTGCAGCAATTGTTCACACAAACCCAGCCCCAGAGAACTCATCGCTAACCTTCCCACCACCAACCTAGATGACCACCTGACACAATGGACAACCCTCACCAGAAACGGCACAGCAGCAATCATGCAGACCCTCCACTCACAGCTCCCAGTGGACCCATGCCCACACCACATCTACAAACTGGGAACCTTATCAATCAGCACTACCCTGACCCACATCATCAACACCATCATGTCTGCCACTTTCCTCGATATATGGAAACTTGCAGAATTGAACACCCTCCTTGAGAATCCCACATTGACCCGAATCAACTGAGCCACTTCCGATCCAGCTTCCTGCTCCCCTATCCAGCCAAAGTGATTGAGAAGGTAATCAACAAACAACTCACAACCCACTTCAAACTTCACCATTGTCTAGACAATACTCAATCAAGGATTCAGAAATAACCACAGCACCAAAACAGCACTCATCAGCACTGTCTCTCACAACACCCTCATCAGAAGACTCCACGAGATTAGCATACAAGGATCCACTCTCAAATTGATCTGTACTTTCCTCACCAGAAGAATCCAAAGGGTCAGACTGCCACCCTTCACATCCGAGACATAGAAACTGATATGCGGTATCCCACAGGGTCATCCTTCAGCACCACCCTTTTCAACATATAAATGACACCGCTCTCCAACATCATCCGATCAAAAGACAACACTGCCATATCCTATACTGATAAAACCCAACTCATCCGCTCCTTGATGTACAAGACAACCACCACCAGAATCAATTTCACCAACTGCATTACCATAGGTAGTAGACTGGATGCGAATCAACTGCCTGAGGCACCGCTCCAACGAGAGGGAAAGACTGCTCTTAGACTCTTTGGCAACAAGACCTCTCCATGGGAGCCACCTGGTGGGCGTCACAGCTAGGACCAATACCCACACCAACAGATCACGTAGGAAAGCTAGGGTTCATCCTAGACGACAAGCTCAATATGACGATTCAAGTCAATGCTGTGTCCACCTCCTGCTTCCGCATCCTACACATGCTGCAAAAGATCTTCAAATGGTTGCCTCAAAACACTAGATGGAGCATCGTGCAATCACTAATCACTAGCAGGGTGGACTACGGCAACACTTTCTATGGAGAAACTCCAAACAACTCCTACACAGACTCCAGACCATCCAGAACACTGCTGGGAGACTCATACTCGACCCCCACGCCACATCCAAATCACACCGCACCTCATGAAGCTTCACTGGCTTGCCATTCACAAGTGAAACCAATTCAAACCTCTCATGCATACAAACAAAGCCCTACATAATACAGGACCATAGCAACTGAAAAGCTGAATATACTTTCACCAACCTACCAGACACCTATGCTTTGCCTCACTCTCACCCTCACACACTTGCCTCATTTGCAAAAGCAAAACTGGAGTTCACTAATTCTCCAACATCGCACCGAAGACATGGAACGACCTCCCTAAATTCATCAGGGCATTCCTCATCCCTTCTTGCGTTCCGCAAGAAGCTGAAGACTCTTCATTAATGTTCTTTGGGGACCACAAACCCGTCCAAATGCACCTGGATACCCTCCTGAGTGATTAGTATGCCATGCAAATCAACATAACATGACTTAACACAAAATAACATAACATAAATAACATAACTTCAAAGCTGCCAAGCAAATATGAGGATGTCTACAATGTTCAATTTAAGTAGACCATCTTCATTTTAAATATTTTGGCTTACCTTACTCCTCCATTTTGTTAGTACCTCAATTAATATATTTGTTTTGAGAATCTGACAAATGTTAAAAAAATTATGACCTATCTATAACTATAGACTCATGAGCTTACTTAAAATGTGTAAATTGTGTCCTTAAAACCTCCCACCAGAAATAGGTGTTTTGCCTGACCTCAGGGGTACATTTGTGCCAAACTGAGAGCTATGCTTAAAAGAATGGAGATTAACAAGTGCTAATGATATTTGTGCCCCTTTGCTGCCCTTTTTTTTCCACTTATGTTGTTACTTAAGGCCTGATTACGATTTTGGAGGTGAGGAGCCAGGTCTGCTCTGCTGCCGCACCGTCAAACCCATGGTTGGGCTGCCTGCCAGATTATGATTGATTCTAGTGCCTGGCTTCCTCCTTTTTACATTTCCACAGCAGTGCCCTGAAAATGGGCACCGCAATGGGAACACCAAAAACAGTTCGAGCATGGCATGGGACTGAAAAGTCCATGCCGTGCAGGAACTGGGGTGCATGCACACAGGGGGCACAACATTGAATGCACCCCAAGGCGCAGAGGCACAAGGCTGCCCAGTCACCCCCCTTTGTTTCTTCTCCGCCATGGTTTTCGGCAAGGAGGAACTACCATAAAAATGTTGATGGAGAGGAAACTTGTAATATGCTCGGGCGGGCAGTGGCGGTCCCGCCAAGCATATTGTGGCCTCCTGACCAAAGCAACATGGCAGCTGTGGCATGACATTGGCAGTCCAACCGCCCTAATTGTAGTAGGGTGGTTGGAAGACCGCCATCACCATGCCCCTTCACCGCCAGACTCGTTATTAGGCCCTTAGTCATTTACATCTAGACGCAAGCGAGAAAAACTGTCACAGAAGTGTTTTGCTTTAGGTGTAGCATTTGTAGCCATAGGGAGATGGGTGAAAAGTGCTTAACACCAGCACTTCTCAGCAGGGGTGAGGTACATTTAATCAATGGTTGTCTCTAGGCACTACTCAGTAGTAAACAAATACTCTGGGATATTAAGTACCTGCACATCCATATTTCAATATCAACCACTGCTACCACTTCGTTTAAGTTTGCTATCATAAGTAGTGCTGCACATACCATGTTGTGAGTCTTTGTATCTCTTCGTGTTATAGCACAATCCTAGTGGGTGCGCAAGGGAGAGTTTTGCAAATAGAGCTTGAATTCTTTAAAATTACACAATAGCTTTACATTGTATTTCCAATAAATAGGTGTACATGGTGTAGGTTAATTGGTCAAAAATCACATGATTGTTAGCCATGTTCCAATGCCTTGGAAAAGATTACTTCTTGGTACAGGACGGCGTCCTTATGATGCAGCCCTGTAACAAACAGTAAATGCATTGACAGGAACCTTCATTATGACGGTTCTTGCCAATGCGTTTATAAATGACTGTCTGTTAAGCAGTCATTTATAAATGTGTTGGCGGGTAAGTCTTGCCAGCCCAATGGTGACTACTCCATCCACCAATAATTAAATCAGGCCTTAAGTCATTAAATGGAGTTTACAGCTGGTACAGATAAAGAATTGTAGATTAAAGTATATATATATCACACAAAAAGAGGGGGGATCTAGGAGCCAGAAAGGTCCAGTGTCCATGCTCCCTAAGTTCAATATCTAAACCAAGAGGACACAGTTCCTATGGGCGGGTGCAAAAAGTCACCAAGCCCTAAAAAAGAAAAAAAGGAAAGCAGAGTGTGAAAATTTCCTAGATTGGAAACCCACTCATGAAACTGGAAGACCACTCTTTGTCCTCTATTGCCCTCACACACCCCGAAGGGTGTCATGCTTCATCATCGGGTGGTTGCTCCTCGTAGGGCCGGCGCTGCAATTCCCTACGGGCCCCGCGAAGGGTCTCTTTGTCGGAGATCTTTTGAGGACCGCCGGATGGTGCATGTGGGTGTGTGGGGAGTGGGTTGTTGATGGAGGGTAAATGAAGTGCGTGCTAGTTGGTGTGAAAAATATGTAAAAAAGGGTCATCATGCAGCAAATTTTATTAGATGTACCCTTAGCAGGCTTTGGACTGCTGAAAAGTTATGACCCTAGAGGCACGCTATGCCCAGGGGTCATAGGTCAGTCATAGGTCAACATGTTTCGCGCTTCTTCCGCCTATAAGAGGTCGATGGCGCTTCGTCAGGACCAAATTGTTAAAATTAAGTGCACGTGAAGGTTGGTGAGACATAATAAAATACCCTCAATACCGCTCTGGGCCACAAACTGTGTTCCTCAGTGTGGTCACAGGATGATGATGAAAAGTGGGCTCCAGGTCAGTATCTAGGAAAAAGAAAAAGAAACAGCAGTAGGGATGTCTATCAGTAAAACTTGATACAACATATGTGTGCCACAGTCGTGTGCACATCTTACCCACGTTAAAGCAGGCACTCAAATCCATAATATACATGTGGGCACCACAACCGTACATGGCATTTTACACAATTCTTCACCTCACAGCACCCATATTGTAAGTGGTATCTGAGTTCCTATCTGATGGGCTAGTGCGAGGGAATCTCACTTAGAGTGTAGAACACTAATATCGGCAGAGAACCTCACCCGTAAAAATTACTACTCCGCACGGGGAAACCTTAGCTACCCAGGAGTCTTACCTAACTGGTCGGACACAGATACTCCTTCGGCTAGGCGCATGATCCACCCGTACGTTAATGGGCTGAAACAATAAATGTATACAAACGGAGTAAGATGCATATCATTAGTCTCGAGCTGTTAGGGTTGTCAATCCCCTCTACTCACAGATACTCACGTTTAAGCCCAGATGGTCACGCCAGTGTACCTGCCCTATCCATGCGACTGCCAGTAAAGGACTGCCCACGGCAAAATACGCCTCTTAACTAAGTAGCTAGAACTCGTGTATAGATGGTTTCCTTATCTGGGCTCACAGCTTGACTGCGCATGCGTGAGGCACCTCTGGTTGTACGCGTGCGTGTGTCGAAGTTACTACACTACTATGCCCCAATCAGGGCAGCCCGTTTCTAGCTAGAATCACGTCACTAAAACGTAAAACCTTGACGAAAATTATCGCCATTTCGCCCACGCTCAACAGAAGTTGCAGCCCATATATATAAATATAAGAACTAATAAAGTTCTGAAGCCCCAGCCCATGTCGGTTCGCAAACCATATAGTGCAAAGTGGGGGGTAGATTACAAAGGTGGAGCCCTCATGCAGTGCCCATGTTATTAGTACTATGGATTTGTGTACCTAAAGTAGAAAAAATAGAAAGTCAATGATCCCACGGCTAAGCTGCCGTTCTAAATATATATCACACAAAAAGAGGGGGGATCTAGGAGCCAGAAAGGTCCAGTGTCCATGCTCCCTAAATTCAATATCTAAACCAAGAAGGATTAAAGTATATAATCTATACCTTGAATTATTCTGTGTTCTGGGTAAAACCTGACTCGTGACAATGTCTTTTTGGACCTAGTATCTTGTGAGAACATGTAATTTTCAATCTAATGCATGTTTTATTTTTAAACACTATGCACCCTGCATTGTGCACAGCAAAATATGATTAGGTGTGTCTTATTTATTATTTAATGTCAGGTTTTCTTACCTGTCAAAAGTGTTATTTAATAGGTCTGTGCAGAAGGGTCCAAGCAGCTGCTGTCAAGCTACACAGGGTAGGCCTGCTGCCATTGTAGTGAATGACACAAAGGTGCTGAGGTCCACAGGTGGCATTTAACTTTCTATGCCATGGGTGTATTTCTGCACCGTATAATATGGACTTATTGGAAAGTTAATTGAGTCAATCAGGTGTATGCCACTTTTGACATGTTTGAGGCGTCAAAGCACAGACACTGAGGCCTGGGCTGCAGAGTACCAGTGCACAGAGTCAAGAACCCAGCAGTATCAGTCCAAACAAATGGTGGTGACCTCGCAAAGAGTGGCGCTTTCTTACACTTGCCACTCTTTTGCCCTTGTGACCAGGAAAGGGAAATGAGGAAGTAATTGCTGCGACAAAAATTGACACATTTAGCCCAAAGGGAAGAGGCAAAATCTGTACCTTTGAAACATTGTATAGGCCTTAATCACATCACTGACTAAGATTGCTGTTCCATTTGTAAATACCCTCATTTGGTGTAAAGGCAGCACAGCAGGTCATATCTTTGCCTTGAAAAGGTGACATAGTTTTCAGCTCATGTCTCATTCTGAATTATTGCGTCATGGGTTGGCCCTACTGAGATTATGCACTATTAATACAAACAAAGACAGCAAAAAATTGCCTTTCAGACTTGGTTTGAATTGTAAAGCTTATAGGTGTTATCTAAACACTTGCTATTGGGAAATCACAGACACACATAAACACTGAACAGACACACTATGCACAAACACCCAGAAAGTCAACAACACCAGGGCTTAATTGTCAAATAGCAAGAGAATGTCACCTGCCTCCGAGATAGATAAGAAACTGATAAATGCACATAAGCAGGCTTCTCAGTTATAAATATAATGTCATATTTTATTAGCCGGTTGTTGGGTCTGTCGGAGAACAGGTAGGAAGGGAATTAAATGATACTTATTTTAATTGTTTTGTTAATTATTGTTA
Organism: Triturus cristatus; assembly: GCF_964204655.1. Taxonomy (NCBI): domain Eukaryota; kingdom Metazoa; phylum Chordata; class Amphibia; order Caudata; family Salamandridae; genus Triturus; species Triturus cristatus. The sequence goes on along the minus strand of NC_140593.1, from coordinate 253,043,675 downwards.
TTGTGTAAATTAAATATTAATTGATTAATATCGATATACATTATTTAATTGTTTGTTTGCTATTTTATTTATTTTACTTACATTTTTTAATATAAATGCATATTTCAATTATATTTTTTTAAGTAGTTTACATTTTAGATTATACCGCAGATAGTCATTGAAATTATAGCATGTTTAATTATATTATCATTTTATTTAATTGTTACTTTAATAATTATTTCTATTTATTTTATAATTGCTGATAGATATATGTTTTCTGATTTTTATGTATTTTTTAATTTATTTTTAGATGTTTTATAATGTTAGTTTGAATTGATTCTATTTATTTAACCCCTTGAGTGCCCCGCCCTTTCCCCGCCCTGTGCCGGCCCTTTCATTAGCGGGCGGGGTTCATGACGAGATAGTCTCGTCATGGGCACAGCGCAACCGCGGCCCATGACGAGACCATCTCGTCATGGGCACTCAAGAGGTTAAGGAATCTGTACACTTAAATATATTTTAAAATAAATATATAATAATATAATTTTGGGTGTTTTTCTTTGTTTTGGGTTGGGTTGTAGATAGGGAGAGGTTTGCAGTTTATTTTTATTTTTTGTTTATTATATTTATTCTGTATATATATTACATTACCTACTGGCGGCCCCCAGTAGGTAGTTATAGCCAGAACCTAGTTTCCAAAGGAAAGCGTTTTTTGATTTGCCAATAACTTTGGCGCCGTTTGACGAATCTTCTTGAAATTTTCAAAACTAATGGGGCTCTCCGGTCAGCTCATGTCTTGAAAGTTTCGGGGTGAGTCATCAAGCGGGGGCCTGAGAAAAAAGGGGGGTCCGAAAACGTGTTTCACCATGTTAATTTCCATAGGAAAAATTTGAATAGGCTACCGCCTGGACTGCTTAATGGAATAACACCAAATTTGGCAACAAAGTAGCCCTTGGTTCAGAAAGAGACCTTTTTTTAAATGGTGTAAATCGGTTAAGTAGTTTCTGAGAAATTAACAAAAAGAAAAATATCGATATCTGAGCACCGAGGAGGGTTCGCGAACCCTCCCGGGCACGAGCTACACTCTGATTGGCTGTCAACACTCCAAACCAGGCAGGTAACCGAGTCACAAGAAAAGAGTAAAAAAAAAGGTAAAAAACAAGAAACGTGGGCAGGGTAGAAATACCCTGACCCCCTAGGCCTGCTCAGGGGGTCCCACAAGGACCCCCAGGCCCCAAAAAAGCATTTAGAAAAACCAAATCATCCGAATTCACACTGGGGTCGCGAATCTGGCCAAGAAATAAAAAAAAACGAAGCACGGGCTCTCGCGCTTCCTATTGTTAAGCCCCCTGGTGGGCCAGGTCCCGGGGGAATGCCCAAATTATACTTGTGGGGCCATTTACCACCCCCCGGGGCTCTTATTTAAAAAAAAAATAAGTGTATGTGGGGGGCTCGAGCCCCCACACACGGCCTGGGGACCACCACCTCCCCAGGGCTGTTTATTTTGTTTTAATGTTCATGGGAGCTTGAGCCCCCCACACACCCCGGGGACCACCACCTCCCCGGGGCACCAAATATCCAGATTTGGGGGTCCATAACGAGACCACCACCTTCCTGGGGCTTTGCAAACATGGGGCCGGCTCCTGCAATGTTGCTGGGTGCCCACCCTGGGACATTGCTGTTTTCTATGGCAGGGCGGGAGCATGGCTCCTGCCCTGACATAGCAAACTCCTGCTTTGCTTCATTGAAGCAAGAGCAGGGAAACCTGTTCTCGCTTCAATGAAGCAAAGCACAATTGCTTTTGAGCAAAGCAATGCCCGTTCCCGCATTGGGGCCACCACACGGTCCCCAACTGAGGGGCCAGGCCCCGGGGGAGGGGTCCCCAGGGCCAGAAGTGGCCGGGAGTGGGGGCCACGTGACCCTCCTCCTCTATAATAAAAAAAACCCACAAATAGTCCGGCCCCAGGGAATGGGGTCTCCGGGGTTAAAGTGGCCCAGGGAATGGGGCCACGCAGCCCCACTCCCATAATAGACAGAATTTTTTTTAAAAAGGAACCAGCAACTCGCCAGAGGATCTGCCCCCTCCCTGCAGCACTCTGAAAACGCGTCCCCTGGCACGTTCTAAGTTGGGAGATTAAGTCCCCTTGAATACTGAGGGTCCCTGGGGGGCAACTAGGCCACCAGGTACCTCCAGTAAGCACCACAGAACTGCGTTGCAGAGAGGTGGTCTGAGGCCATGCTCCTTTTTACACCTCTCTGCAACACAGCTCTGTGGTGCTTACTGGAGGTACCTGGTGGGCTAGTTGGCCCCCATGGACCTTCAGGATTCAAGGGGACTTAATCCCCCAACTTACAATGCGCCAGGGGGAGCCCTTGCACAGTGATGCAGGGAGGGAGCGGGGCCTGATATCAGAAGTGTGCAAACACACCCCCTGATGCGTTGTAAATTGGGGGATTAAGTCCCCTTCAATCCTGAGGGTCACTGGGGTCAACTAGCCCAACAGGTACCACCAGTAAGCGCAACAGAGCTGCATTGCAGAGAGGTGGTCCGAGGCCACGGCCCTTTTTACACCACTCTGCAAACGCGGCTTTTGCTGCACTGCTGGTGAGGTGATGAGGTCCTCAGGACACAAGTGGACTTCATCCTCCAAGCAGCATTGCGCCAAAAGCTGTGTTTGCAGCGTGGTGTAAAAAGGGGCGTGGCCTCGGAACACCTCTCTGCAAAGCAGCTCTGTGGTGCTTACTGGCGGTACCGGGTGGGCTAGTTGGCCCCCAGGTACCCTCAGGATTCAAAGGGACTTAATTCCTTAACCTACAGCACGTCAGGGGGTGTGTTTGCACAGTGGTGCAGGAAGGGGGCGGGCCTGATATAACAAGTTAGCAATCTTGCTGTGTGGGACTTACTGGAGGTAATAAAAGGGTTAGTTGCCCCCCAAGGTTGAATTTGGGGGCTAACTACCACTCCTGTTACCTCCAGTAAATCCAACACAGTGGGATTGCTAAAAGGTGTTTGGAGGCCATGCTTACCTTTCTCCACTACTCTGCAAATGAGACTGCTATGTTATAGTTAGAAATTAGCATTTGAAAAACCTTTTAAATTCACTGAAAAAACCATAGGTTTCAGGGACGTTATAGTTAGTTGGACATTTCACTCGTACAAAACCAGAGAAATGTGTCCGTTTTAGTTAGTTCAGCTAACTATAACTCGCGCCCCCGCAATGCACTGCTGATTAAATCACATATTACATCATTCATGACATGGTCAGTGACATCACTGATGACATTACTGATTAAATCATCCACGTGAAAATCTGATGCATCTCCTCACACTCTAATATAACCTTTGATACACCCACTGTAAAATACAGACTACCATTTTCGAAACCATAGACACACCAATACCAGTTACTACATATGCACTCCCTTATTACTAGGTCTTCACACACATCCACTCATTCACCCATACAATCACTCATACATGCAGTCACTCATCAATACAACACTATCATATGCACTCATACACCTATACAGACACTCACACACCACCACTCATCCAGAGTTACTCACACACCTAGTCAGTCATGCAAAGAATCATCACACTTCCATTTACTCACCTATACAGTTATACACACACCAAATCACGTATTCATTCAGATACTAATGCATACTTACTCTCTTATAAAATCACTGATACAAGTACACACTCATCCATACAGTCACTCTCACAATCACTGACTCTAACGTATAGTCATTTATATACTCCAACTCTCACATACACTGCCTTTTACATATGTAGTTACTTGGACATGTACCACTGAGACATCCATTCACTCACCAACACACCCATACACACTCACCCACCCATAAGCTGTTTCCACATGCACTCTTGAACCCATACACCCAGTGAATCAACCACTCACACATCTATGCACAGAGTCACACACCTCCCACCCACCCAAACACACACTCAGGCACCCATACAAATACTCAGGCAACCAATCAATGACCCATATAGACACTCATATAGCTACTGACCAACCCATGCAGCAGCTTACACAACAGACAGACTGATACAGACATTCACACAGTTTAGTCACTAACCCATGCATTCAGTAAGACACATTTAATCACTCACTTATACAGTCAGTCACACACCTACTAAACCCTCCATCCAGAAACTAATACACCCACTCATTCTTCAATACACCTTGGCATATATATAAAACATATTTAAACTTTATAGAAACACACAGTCACTGGATGATGTCATCAGTGATGTCATCAGTGATGTCATTTGAGATGTCATCAGTGATGTCACTGACCATGTCATGAATGATGTAATATGTGACGTCATCAGCAGTGCATTGCGGGGGCACGAGTTACAGTTAGCTGACCTAACTATAACGGCCGAATTTCTCTGGTTTTGTACGAGTGAAATGTCCAACAATCTATAACGTCCCTGAAACCTATGGTATATATATATATATATATATATATATTATATACACATATATCTGTAGATAGATAGATAGCTAAATAGATAGATAGATAGATAGATAGATAGATAGATAGATAGATAGATAGATAGATAGATAGATAGATAGATAGATAGATAGATAGATAGATAGATAGATAGATAGATAGATAGATAGATAGATAGATAGATAGATAGATAGATAGATAGATAGATAGATAGATTTTAATCTTCTTCAGCAAAATCATGACGGAGTCGAAGATCCATGGCAAAAAAACCAAGAGCTGGCTTACATGCTTGTTTACAGTAATCGCCCCCGGGTGGGCCAGGTCCCGGGGGCATGTTGGAATGGAAAAAAAAGAGGGGGTGCACAAAGCCCCCCTCCTAAAGCTATTTTGAGCCCCAGGGACCACAACCTCTCAGGGGGTTATTTAATATATTGGACAAGGGCCGCATCGACCCCCCTCCATGGGCTTGTTTTAACTCTGGGGACCACCATCTCTCCTGGGCAAAAAAATTTTTTTGCATGGGGGCCATGCAGATCCCCGAGGCCCCGAGGACCACACCTTCCTGGGGCATGTAATATATTGAAAACTGGGAGTGGGGCTTCACAGCCCCCCTCCCAGGCCATATAGGTCCCCGGGGACCACCACCTCCCCTGGGCTGGCCCGTGCAAAGTAAAAGAGGGGGGCTGCGTGGCCCCCCTCACCTGGAGCCATTTATGGGCCAGGGGAATGCTACCACTAGGGCCTGCTCCTGCTATCTCCCAAGGTGCCCTCCCTCGGGGATAACAGTTAGTTTTTTGATTGGCAGGAAATGTGACAGCAGAAAGAGCAAACACTAACTCTGCTCCCAGCAAGCGGGAGCTGTCGAACTACTCTCGCTTGCTGGGAGCACAGTTTTCATCTGTTTCCCTGCCCGCTTTCATGCGAGCAGGGATACACATGAAAGATTGCTCCCAGATGCATAGTTAGCAGCTCCCTCTGTGCTTGAGCAATGCCGGTTCCGGCAGAAGGCAGGGAGATGGCTGGGACCGAAAGGGCCTTGAGGCTCCCCGCATGATCCCTAACGAATCACAGTGGTTGCCCTGAGTAGGGCCTTGGCACCCAGGTGCTAGTTGCATGGCCCTGGGGGATGGGGTCCACTAGGCCGTATGTGGCCAGGGAAACGGTCCGCGTAGATCACCTCCAACTGTACAGAATGTATTTGGCCCCTGAGAGGTGGTGGCTCCCGGGTTTGGTGGCTCCGCACAGCCCTGCATCATTTTTAAGTTAGCCCCACATAGCTGCCAAGTTTTTATAGCCGTTATGTGTGACATTTTCATGGTCTCAGCCTGCTTAGGTGTGACATCTATTGCATTATGTGTGACCTTTGCTAGTAAATTCAAGCAGCAAAATCCATGAATTGAGATAACTGTCAAAAAGCACCATCTTTTGCTGAAAGGAAAGTTTTAGAAATTGCACTGAAACAGCTACATCACCCTGGACTGTTTATGGATGGCACAACTCTTGTATTAAAGCACAATCATACTGTAGGCATCTAACAGTTCATCCTCTTAGCAGGCTTTTTACAAAGCTCTGTGACGTAGGCATGAAGTGGGTGAGGTCTTGCCTCAGATGTGTGACACTGACAACCTCTGAGGTATGTGGACTGCTCCACACTCTCTGCAGCCTGCCACGCACTGCAGGACTGCCTCAGTGCACACAGATGGTCAAGTGCTGTCATAGGGTGCTGCAGGCAGAAGAACTAATCACTGAGGACAGCTTAGAAAATAAGACCAGGGTTATGGATTAGGCAGAGTCTATCTGTAACAAGCAAAGTCTGGAGGAAAAATAGGCAGAACTACATGAATAGGCAGCATAAATGTATCCACAAAGAGAGGATGATGAATGGATAGATAAACGGACGGACAAAGAAGGTAGGAGAAAGGAAATATATATATACATTTATATCTAGAGAGAGTGAGGCACAGGTAGGAACAGGTGTGAATGTCTGGTCGAATGATTCATGCCCATCTGCTGCTTTTCTTATGCAATTGACATTCAGCAGGATTATTGACACAAAAGCGTCCATCGCTACCCCCGTGGAGCACATCACATACTGAGGACATCCCATGGGGGGCTCACGATGGGTCCGCCATTGATTTTACTCAAATACTAATACTCAAATCTACACCACACTATGTCCCTGTTTGCAGCCAGGATACTTCAGAGTGTTTGTTTTGTGCCTTTGGTCTAACACATCATGGTGCAGCAGATGATGAGCTGAACCTCTGGTGCCACCTACTAGCCAGACCTCATTTGTTGTGTCCCAAAATATCCAAGTGTGTGTAGGAAGCAATGTGAAACAATGGTTAAAATCCAGGTTATCCATTGCTTCTAAGAATTGGATTGTGATGATGATGTAAGCACTCCAAAAACTCGGTGTTTCTCTAAAACACTGGGGTTTATCATATTATTTTATATCAATCTATTTATCAATCTATCAATCTATCTATCTCTCTCTCTCTCTCTCTATATATATATATATAATTCACCAAAGGCCCGAGAGCTTTAGGGGCGCATTCGCAGTTAATTAACCATCCGGCTTTCACACAGGGAACAACCACTCGTTGCTTCTCCCAGTTCTCAATCCACTGACCTGACGCGTTTCAAGGCTGTCTGCCCCTTTAATAAAGGTCTCTTGTGTAATGACAGTCGCAGGCGGTTTCCACAACACTTGTTTTAATGGCAAACCACGCCCTCAGTGGGCCGTGCTGGTGCACGTCTTGCATTTTGGAATTAGTGGTCCCATTGAAAACTTAAAAATATCACCTTTAGTATGTCCTGCAAAGCTGCCACATTAACCCACATACTTGTACCCTAAGTGGGCCCCGGAGCAGCGCGTTGGTTCACATTGTCCCAATTAACTGTGCCGTATTTGGGTCACGATACAGTTCTGTCCCACGGCCTCCCTTACAGGTGCAAGGATGTTGCTGCCCCTCACGACAGGGCTGCCGTGTTTTAGATTATTCACACACGCACTCGCAGTTAATTACCCATCCGGCTTTCACACAGGAAAGAACCACCCGTTGCTGCTTCCAGTTCTCAATCCACTGACCTGACACGTTTCAAGGCTGTCTTAATGGCAAGTCACGCCCTCAGTGGGCCGCGCTGATGAACGTTTTTCATTTTGGGATTAGTAGTCCCAATGGAAACTTAAAAACATCACCTTTAGTTGGTCCTACAAAGCTGCCACATTAACCCACATACTCGTACCCTAAGTGGGCCCCGAAGCAGTGTGTTGGTTTACATTGTCCCAATTAACTGTGCCATATTCGGGTCGCAATACTGTTCAGACCCACGGCCTCCTCCGCAGGTGCAATTATGTTGCTGGCCCCCAGGACAGGGCTGCCATGTTTTAGATTATTCACCAAAGGGCCGAGAGCTTTAGGGGCGCACTCGCAGTTAATTACCCATCCGGCTTTCACACAGGGAAGAACCACTCGTTGCTATTTCCAGTTCTCAATCCATATTGAATCATACTAATGAATCTATGTCACAGCCAACCAGGTTAGTGTTGACATTTAACCATCAACACAAACCCTCCGCAAAATCGTGAACAAAAACTAGCCACTGGTACTCAATGACCCAGTATTAGGTAGTTGTTTGACAGCTACTCCAAGTATTTCCTATGGGAAAGCCCGTTCCATGAGCAACACTCTGATAAAGAGCAGCCCCAAGGTTACTTTGACCAAAAATTGGCTTGGCAGCAGGACAGACTTTTACAAGTGTGCCACTTGCAAAGCCTGTAAATATCATCTTAACACCAAATCCCTTAACTGAAAAAACTGAATTTGCAGTATACATGCTGGAGTGTCCGTGTGGCCTGCGCTATGTGGGAAGTACTAAGCTGCAGGTCCACAAACGGATACTCCAGCACATGAGGGCTATAAACAACAAAGATGCCACTTATCCAGTGGCAAGACAATTCCAGAAACATCATGGCAGCAATGTACAACATTTGAAGTACTTTGCTGTGGACACTGTCTTGCCCCTTAGAAGGGGTGGCAACCGAGAACACCTCCTTAGGAAACTAGAATCAAAATATATCTTGGAGCTCAACTGCAAAACACCATACGGTCTGAACATCAGAGAGGATTTTTTCACCTGCCTATGAATAACCCTATTCTCACATCCAGTATCTTTTACCTGGCATCAGTACTGCTTCACTGACATTACAATAAAAACTTTTTAATATCTTTTTAATACAATTTTACACCTTTGAATGACGGCTTGATTCAAAGAGGGTTAGAGCACTTTTTTATCTTCTAGCACTAGCACTTTTTCTTGGATGGTCATTTATGGTCATTGTCCCACTGGGGCAGGATTCTGGAATCTAGGATTTTCAACCAATAGAGCATGTGTGCGATCTAGTTTTTAAGCATAACTGGGGCAAGCAAGAACAGATGTAGTATTATGCAACTACGTGGTTTTATGACTGATTTTTTAGAAGGGTCTTGCTTGCCTCTAATTAATAAGAAATTTTATAAATTGATATATGATCTTTTTTATGTCATTTTTACACCAGTGTTTTTAGTACTGTCTGTGTAACAATATCTTAACCAAATAATTTGTTTATTTATTCTTGTCATGCTTTTCTAAATATTTATGACTTCATGAATATTTATAATATTGCTCACCTTGCACATATTTATTGTATTTCCCACAGTGGGGATTAATTCTGCAAATGCTCTTAATCACTGGATTAATTACTACCAAATGAAGTGTACCTTCTATGTCTATGATGCATTTTCACGTGAGATTGTTTGCACTGTCACTTTAAAAATGAAAAAATGGTTGCAAAACGCGTCATGTGATCAAGGCCTTGGAGGAGGCTGAAACGCGTAATGGCGGAGGTGCGCGAATTCCTTGAATAAACCCTTTTGCCTTCTCGTCTTTGGAGAGGTTTCTGGTGGTGTGAAGTGTTGTGGATCTATTACTGAGTCAGCTTCCTCGGTACTGGCAGACCCCTCCCTCGTTTACGGCTGACGGCAAGAGGCATCTTTATCCGTTGGCCATCGGAGGAGTTTTTCATATTCCCATGAAGGAGCAGCCATTACAGCCCACGGACAGCGGAAAAGCCCAGCCTTCGGCAGTGTGAAATGCAATGAGTGTCGGAGGACGCGAGTAACGGTGTACAGCACACGGAGGAAAGGGCCTGCCTACGGACCGGTGAGGGAGCGTGCAGCAGGGACAGGTGCGGGCACTGTCTTCAAGCACCTTCCCAGGGCTAAGGAATTGTCCTGTTGCAGCAGCACCATGTCCGCCGACGCGATTCAGAGCCGTGAGGCGGCTGCTGATGATGTTTTCAATGATTCACCAAGCGGGGTGAAAATAACGCAAGCGCTTGACAACATAGCGCAACCAGCAACCAACAACATCAGAGAATTATTTAAAAGACTGGAAAAGTGCATGAAGTCAGAACAGGCTAAATGGTGGGAGAGCAAATCCCTGACCAGGTATTTGGAGGTAGGGAGAACACTGAGGGGGTTGAGAATCATGCTTGCCTCTAGTTACGAAAATCCTGACCCCCGTATGTTGACTGAATGGGCGAACTGCAACCTTGACTCATCACGCAGACTCGTCACAATCAAATATGCTGACAGCGATAGGGCAGCATTACAGCTAAAGATAGATTAACTTAATGAGGAGATTGGGAAACTGGACAATACAGCTGTAAGCCAGAAACATCGGGAGGAAATGATTAATCGCTTGCAGAGAGATGAGGATGTGATAAAGAGACGCAAGGCCTACAAATTCCAGAGAGACAAGGTGGACTACGAGCAAGGTTGTGTGTTCACCTTTGTGAAGAAATATGATGCTGTGAAATCAGCAAAACCTCCAGGGGCCCCTGTTGCATCATATCCTAGTGTAACTAGTGACTTGCAAGCATCCACATCTGCCTCCGATTTGAGCTCAGTTGTTGACAGCAGCTCTGACAACGATCAGGCCTCAACTCGAGGATTGGGGTTTACAAAACCTTCATTGGGCCAAGAGCTGGACTATCTTCGGATGGACAGAATACAAACTTTACATCCACGTGGGCAAAATTCAACTGCCCCCAAAGAAAAAAAAAATCGAGAAAACCAAAAAGGACGGGCAAGACGGCAGCACAGAAAACACAAACCAGCCAGGCAACAAAAAACGGCAAACAGGAGATGGAACAGACGGTAACTGAAAAAATGGATTCACATACAGTTATCAATTTAACAAAAACTCCATTGAGTGAAGAAGAAGGATAAATCTTGGTACTGGGACTTTCCTTCAGCCCTGTGAGAGACTTAAACTATGCACAAACAAGAATAGATCTGTACAAATTTGTGCGCAAAATCAAATTACGTAAATATCACTTAACCCAAGGAGCACAAAATAGAGAAAAAAACATGCCTCAGGAAACAAGTGCTAGCCCAACGCTGTCAGCTGGGGATGTGGCTCTGTTGAGGGACTTGCAGCAATTATTTGACAAACAGAATATAACTCCAACTATGAATGAAGCTGGTCTTGATCAATCACAAATTGGGGCAACTATACAAACCAATTTTAGACCAAAATCGTAGTTTTGTCCAATAATGCTCCATGACAATGTGGATATTTTTCATGAAAAGGTAATCTAGGAATTGAAAAAACGTTATTGTTTCACCATGAGGTCCCAAAGGAAGTATACAAAACAAGATCGTATCAATTCCGAACTGATTAAGAAACTACAAGGAGATGATAATATCATTATCAGACAGTCAGACAAGGGCGGCAACGTGGTCATGTGGCCACTTGACTTATATATGGATGAGGCGCTTTCTCAATTAAATGACAGGAACTGCTATAAAAGGAGTACCATACAAGCAGTCAAATGTACATGGGGTGAATTCAACAACAAACTTTTGGCATGAAAATCTGCGGGTCTGCTAAGTGCACAAGAATTCAAATTTTTGAAAGTAGACTACCCCGTCATACCAGCTATTTATTTTATCCCCAAAATACACAAAAACATGCATAAACATCCGGGGAGGATCATTATATCGGCCCAGGGGAGCCAACTTGAGAACGCATCCAAATATGTGCATTTCTTCCTTCAGGAACATGTCAGGAAGCTCCCATCATACATTCAGGACACAGGGGACTTCCTGCGCAAATTACAGAATGTAAACTGGGAAGATGATTGTTTACTCATAGCGCTTGATGTCACCTCGCTGTACACAAGTATACATAATTGTGATGGTATTAAGGCGGTTGAATTCTATTTGAATACTAGACCTATGCAATATTACGCACACAACAGGATGTTATTATCTATGATTACCATATGCCTAGAGAATAACTTCTTTCTCTTCCTCAATCAGATCTTTCAGCAAGTCAGGGGGGTTGCCATGTGGGCCTGCTTTTCTCCCAACTATGCCTGTTTGCACATGGGCATGTGGGAGGAGCGGGTCCTCATGGCAACACACAGTGAGACCCTTGTTAGTCATGTACTCTGCTGGTATAGATACATTGACGGCTTGTTCTTGGTTTGGAGGGGCAGTGAATGTGATGCACGTGCATTTGTATCAGAAATTAACAATAATAACTTGAATCTGCAGTTCTCAGCTCAGATGAGCAAAGTCAGCTTAGTTTTTCTTGATGTAGAAATTTATGTTCACTCCCCCACCCACATTAAAGGTCATCGGCTTGACCAGATCTGGTCCCTGAACTGCCCTGTGGAATCACTTTCTATTTCCCCTTGTTCTTGGTCTGATCACCACCTGATCTCCTTTCTCCTTCCTATTCTCCCTCCAGCTAAGCCCCCCCGGCCCAAAAACACCTGGGTCCGCTCATGGGGCCGTGTCAACCTCGAGAATCTCTCCTCTCTCCTTACCCGCTCTCTCCCCTCTCTTCAGGGCCTTACCATTGCCTCCCAGGTTGATACCATAGATCAGTGGCTCTCCCATAGCCGCGACTCCGTTGCCCCGCTCAAGCGCATCTCTTCCAAACGCGACAAAGACGCTAATCGGTGGTTTAATAAAGAGCTCAAAACCACCAAATTAACAGTCCGTCGCGCGGAGCGGGCTTGGAGGAGAAACTATTGCCCCACTTTGAAACTGGAATACTCTAACATCCTGAGCCAGTACAAAAAAGACATCTTGGAGGCTAAAACATCTTATTTCTCCTCCAAGATTTTAGCAGCAGAGAACCAGTCTAAGGAGATATTTACCATCGTTCACAACCTGGCGTTCTCGGACAGAACTACTCTAAAACCAGTCCCGTCTGAAGATCTTTGCCTCTCTCTCAATGATTATTTCATTCACAAAATTTCAACCATCAAGGCCAACATCCCTCCTCCTTCCCCATCTTTTGATGATCCTCAATGTCCTCCCCCCAAGGGCGCACTGACCACCTTTCCTCCTATCACTAAGGAAAGTCTTACCTCTTTGATCCCTCTGATCAAATCTGGCTCCCCGCACGATCCCTGTCCTGCCCATATCCTCCATCACATCTTTGTCTCTTGCCCAGACCCTCCCCTTCACCTCCTAAATAGTTCCCTTTCTCAAGGCATAGTCCCCAGCTCCCTGAAATCCGCGGTAATTGTGCCCATTTTGAAAAAACCGGGGGCAGATCCTTCTGTCCCAGCCAATTTCCGCCCCATCTCCCTTTTGCCATTTTTGGCTAAAGTGCTCGAGCGCCACGTCACTCGCGCCCTGAGTTCCTTTGTGGAGAAGCACGGAGCCCTTGCCCCCCGCCAAGCTGGCTTCCGCCCCGCACACTCTACGGAGTCCGTTGTTATGTCGGTTCTAGACACCCTCAGGGAGGGTATGGATACTAATCAGCACCAGGCCCTTGTGCTCCTCGATCTCTCAGCCGCCTTTGATACAGTGGATTATAACATCCTACTCTCCCGTATCGGGGCGGCGGGGATCGGGGGGACTGCCCTGGTCTGGTTATCCTCCTTCCTGAGCAACCGCACCCAGGCTGTCCGCCTGGGTGATTTCACAGCGGACATCCGGAAAGTTCAGTGCGGGGTCCCCCAAGGTTCCTCTCTCTCTCCCCTTCTGTTTAATTTGTATATTGCCCCTTTAATTTTTTCTCTTCAACAGATGGAGGTCACCGTATTCAATTATGCGGATGACCTCCAGCTGGTCTTTAATCTCTCTTCTCCCTCTGCTGTTCTTAATTTCCAAACTGTCATGCTTCATATCAGGGACTGGATGAACCACAACCACCTGAAACTCAACCCTGATAAAACCGAGTTGGTGTTGACGGGCGGTTCATCCAGCCCCTGGTCCCCTCTCTTCTGGCCCCCCGCCCTTGGTCCCTCTCCTGCTCCCTCTTCCTCAGTTAAAACTTTAGGCATAAAACTTAATTCTCAACTCACCCTTCACTCCCAGGTCAGCTCTGTGGTATCCTCTTCTTTCCTCTCACTGCGCACTATACACAGGGTGTCCCGCTTCTTCACTTTCTCTGCCCTCAAACTCATTATCTTGGCCATGGTGATGTCCCGCCTGGACTATGGGAACGCCCTGTATGCCGGCATCCCCGCATACAGTTTGCGTCGCCTACAACAGATACAAAACCAGGCAGCTCGCCTGGTTTTCAATCTCCCTAAATTTCACCAGTCCACCCCACTTCTGAATTCACTACATTGGCTCCCCGTGCGAGCTAGAATTCAATTCAAGCTCGCATCCATTACCTTTTTGGACCGATCGGGCTTGGCGCCAGCCTTCATCTCTTCTGAGATTGCCTCATATATCCCCACCAGGGCTTTACGTTCCTCCTCCCAGTTCCTCCTCACCATCCCACGCTTCCGGAGAAAGAAGTGGGGAGGATCTAAATTTGCTATTCTTGCCCCTACCCTCTGGAATTCCCTTCCCCTTGAACTTCGCTCCATTACCCTCTATTCACAGTTCCGTAAATGCCTTAAAACCCACTTATTCACAAAGTCCTTTGAATAAACGCTCCCCCTTCCCTCCCTGCTTTTAACCTCAGTCCCCGTCAGCCATAGCGCCAAGAAACCGCTGGTATACGTGCGCTTTAAAAATACTTTCAAACTCAAACTATGTTGAGAACAACAAGTTAGAAACCGGTCTCCACAGGAAGCCATCTGCAGGTAATACTGTGCTGCATGCCTCCAGTCATCATCCAGGCCATCTGATCAACAGCATCCCCTATGGGGAGATGTTGCGGATCAGAAGGATATGCAGCACAGACTATGATTGCAGGCAGGCACAGAGAGAAAGCAAGGAAAGGTTCTTGTCCAGGGGGTACCCTGAGGGGGTGGTTATGACGGCCATAGACACGGCCAATAAATTACATCATTCAGCAGCATTAACACCCAAAGCCACCAAGGAGAATCATACTAATGAATCTATGTCACAGCCAACCAGGTTAGTGTTGAAATTTAATCGTCAACACAAAACCCTCCGCAAAATCGTGAACAAAAACTGGCCACTGGTACTCAATGACCTAGTACTAGGTAGTTGTTTGACAGCTACTCCAAGTATTTCCTATAGGAAAGCCCGTTCCATGAGCAAAGCTCTGGTAAAGAGCAGCCCCGAGGTTACTTTGACCAAAAATTGGCTTGGCAGAAGGACAGGCTTTTACAAGTGTGCCACTTGCAAAGCCTGTAAATATGGTCTTAACACCAAGACATACACTACTCCATTCAAACCAAAACCAGCTGCCATTACAAAATCCCTTAACTGCAAAACTGAATTTACAGTATACGTGCTGGAGTGTCTGTGTGGCCTGCGCTATCTGGGAAGTACTAAGCTGCAGGTCCACAAACGGATACTACAGTACATGAGGGCTATAAACAACAAAGATGCCACGTATCCAGTGGCAAGACAATTCCAGGAACATCATGGCAGCAATGTACAACTACTGAAGTACTTTGCTGTGGACACTGTCTTGCCCCTTAGAAGGGATGGCAACCGAGAACAGCTCCTTAGGAAACTAGAAACTAAATATATCTTGGAGATCAACTGCAAAACACTGTACGGTCTGAACATCAGTGAGGATTTTTTCACCTGCCTATGAATAACCCTGTTCTCACATCCACTATCTTTTAGCTGGCATCAGTACCGCATTACTGACATTACACAATAAAAACTTTTTTTTATATCTTCTTAATACAATTTTACACCTTTGAATGACGGCTGTGAATCAAAGAGGGTTAGAGCACTTTTTTATCTTCTAGCACTGGCACTTTTTCTTGGATGGTCATTTATGGTCATTGGCCCACTGGGGCAGGATTCTGGAATCTAGGATTTTCAACCAATAGAGCATGCATCTGCGCCCGTCCGCGCCTGGACCAGGCCCAGGGCCACAAACCCTGGCTCTTCCATACCAGCCACACCCACTGCGTTGATAACTTACTCCAGCTTTCACCATTGCTCTTTATCTAGTAACTCACTTCTCAGCTGCTCTAATTGCGCCTTTAAGCTGAACACTCATACCAATTTAGGAGTTCGAATGGCCCAATCCTCGCATGAGAACCACTATAACATACAGCTAGCACTCATAAACTCCCGCTCACTCCCCAAACATAAATACGAGATAGCAGACTTTATACAAGACCAAAAACTAGACATCTTATTCATCACTGAAACCTGGGGAGACCCGTCATCCGGCCCTGACTTTTGCACTGCCACTCCCGAAGGGTATTGCATATTCAGACAGGACAGAATCACAAGGAAAGGAGGAGGACTAGCAATCATGTACCAAGATAAATACTTAGTAAGGACAGAGCCAATCCCGACCTCAACCTGCGAAGCTATCACGTTTACCATAACGCTTCATCACTCGCAATCCTTTAAAGGAACTCTTCTTTACCGCCCCCAGACACTCGAACCAACTTCCTATCCACCTTAAATACCTTTCTGAAACCTCTAGCTGGAGAACCAGACTTCACCTTCCTGGATGATTTCAATTTTCACCTAGAAACCCTAGATGTCAACGGTACCTCAGCCCTTATCACAGAATTGGAGGCAGTAAACCTATGTCAGTTAGTGAACGGCCCTGCTCACGCAGCTGGTCATACGCTTGACGGGCTTTCCACCAGCAACACCCAAATATCACAAATAGTAACCATACCTCTCACATGGTCTGACCATCGTTCAGTCATGTTTAATATTAAGGCAGAAACAACCCACCATCGTCACAATATCCCAGCCCCACCAACACAATTCAAAGCTTGGGGGCATCTGGACCAGCATCTCCTAAAAACACACCTGGATTCAACCAAGTACGACCCCACTCCAGACCCTTCACTTGCCTCAGCCAATTACTCTGAATGGCTTAACAACGCCTTCAACCTTCTAGTACCACTGAAAAATTTCTCTAAAAATAGATCTACTCCATCAGCCCTCTGGTTCTCCGAGATTCTTAGGCTTGAAAAACAACAATGTAGGAACTTAGAAAGACATTGGCGCAAAAATTATAAGACCTCGGACAAAACCCGTTACAAGGAAGCAATGTCCAAATATAAGCACCTCATCATTCAGGAAAAAAGCAAATTCTACCTCAAGCAGATTGAATCAGCTCAAAACTCTACTAAAAAGCTTTTCCAAGTGGTCACTAAATTATCAGGGTCTGCAATAAACCCCCTTATTGCTCACCACCCAAGAACTTTGCAACGGCTTGGCAAAATCCTTCTTAGAAAAAGTTAACAATATATATGTCAACTTCTCCACCCAATCTAAACCTGAAGATTCTACAGTCACTCCTGACAATAAAGAAAACACCCCATCTTTCTCAACATTTAGCCAAGTGTCATCAAAACAGATCGAGGACCTCATATTAACCATCAAGTCTGGCTCCCCCACCGATCCATGCCCTTCATCGGTTTTAAAACGTATCCCTGACATTCTGGCCCCAAACCTGACAGACATCTGCAATGCCATGTTCAACATAGCCCACTACCCCGCCACAAGGAAAAACTCCATTATTAAGCCACTACTGAAAAACAGCACCTCGGCCCGTTAGATACAAAAAACTACAGACCCATCACAAGCCTGCCTTTCCCTGCCAAAATATTTGAGAAACTGATGAACACACAACTGGCCCACTATATCGAAGACAACAACCTCCTGGATGAGACTCAATTTGGTTTCAGGAAAGGCCATGGCACGGAAACAGCCCTCATTAAAGCAGCAGATGAAATTAGAACCATCTTAGATCAAGGTGGCACAGCAGTGCTTGTATTGCTAGATTTGTCAGCAGCCTTTGACACGGTCGATCATTCCACTCTGATCGACCGTGTCCGAACATTGGCATCAAACAGAAGGCCAAAAAACTACTGACCTAATTTCTCTCGAATTTCACACAATCAGTTAATTTTGGCAACTACAAGTCCTCCCCTTTCACCCTCCTGTGTGGTGTGCCACAAGGCTCATCCTTGAGTCCGACACTCTTTAATATCTATATGTCGGACCTGGCCAAGGTCATCAAAGCCCACGGGATGGGTATTACCTCCTACACCAATGACACACAATTGGTGGTAGCAATTCATAATGATGGAGAAGCAATTGCTGCAAGATTCAAAACTAGTATGATTGCAATCAGCACCTGGATGGCCAAAAACTGCCTAAAATTAAATTCCGATAAAACCGAGGTAATGATATTTGGCAAGCTCTACCCTATCTGGTCCTCCATCTGGTGGCCCACTAAACTGGGCCCACCACCTCCCCCAGCTACAAAAGTCAGAAACCTAGGTGTTTTTTTTTTACAATAAACTGACTTTCACCTCACACGCTAACGGTATCGTCTCTTCACCCTTTTATGCTCTAAGGATGATAAAAAAACGTTTACCTTTCCTTCCACCTAACGCTGGTAAAACCCTCATCAACACACTCGTTATGTCGAAAATTGACTATTGCAATGGCCTCCTAATTAACGCTCAGAGAAAGGTCACCAACAGACTCCAGATGGTGCAGAACTCAGCCGCTAGACTGATAACAGGTACCCCTAATTATCATCCAATTTCATCAGTAGTATGAAACCTTCACTGACTTCCTATAATAAGCCGTATTAAGTTCAAGGCCCTCTGCATTGCCTGCAAGGCCATTCACATAAGCGGACCAGACTTTTTGAAGAAAGCTTTGTGTGGATACACCCCTAATAGAACCCTCTGGTCCTCAACTGCCAACCTCCTGCACATCCCCCGCACAAAGAAAGTAGCCTGGGGTGACAGAAGATTCATAGTCGCTACACTTTGGAACACCCTTCCCCAGCATATTAAATCATGCCCAACCCTGCTCGCCTTCAGGAAACTGATCAAGACTTGGCGTTTTTTAATCAATAGGCACCTCATCTCTGGCTCCAACCTCTACCTAGTTTGCAGTGCCGAGACGCCCTAGTGTATTTGCGCGCTCTATAAATTGCTTAAATAAATAAATAAATATGTGTGCAATATAGTTTTTAAGCATAACTGGGGCAAGCAAGAACAGATGTACTATTATGCAACTACGTGGTTTTATGACTGATTTTTTAGAAGGGTCTTGATTGCCTCTAATTAATAAGACATTTTATATATTGATATATGATCTTTTTTATGTCATTTTTACACCAGTGTTTTTAGTACTGTCTGTGTAACAATATCTTAACCAAATAATTTGTTTAATTATTCTTGTCATGCTTTTTAAATATTTATGACTTCATGAATATTTATAATATTGCTCACCTTGCACATATTTATTGCACTGTCATTTTAAAAATTAAAAAATGGTTCCAAAACGCGTCATGTGATCAAAGCCTCGGAGGAGGCTGAAACGCGTAATGGCGGAGGTGCGGGCATTCCTTGAATAAACCCGTTTTTTCCACTGAAGCTGAGTCTGCCTTCTCGTCCTTGGAGAGGTTTCTGGTGGTGTGAAGTGTTGTGGATATATTTATATATATATGTATATGTTTCAACATATTATTGCTTTGGGTTTCTGGAATGACTTATTAATCTGATGAAGTACAAGGGCTAGAAAGAGTTCTCTGATTTGAGTCACAATGTAGTGCCAGTGTGTGAATGTGGGAAGGATAACAATTGTCATTAGTCTAACCCTTGATGCGTGGCAGGTGGCAAGTCTGGCCCCGGAAAGGTGATGACCCCCAGGGAATACGTAAACTGGGAAGCAGTTACAAATTTAAACATAGCAGGTGCCCCAGTTGAAGCTCCATGTCAGTAAAGCACAAACAATCCTAACTTTGGTGAAGGCAATGCAAATGTGTTTTATTCTTAATGGAAGTGACTCCGTCATTGATCTATCGGAGCGCATTTTGATCTCGGGTGACTGTGATGAGTGATTTCTTTTTCGACATCTCCTGGTGAGAGCAGAGTCCATGATTCTCCCTTATAATTACCCTGAGGATGCAAATGCACCTATTCATCTGCAATCTCTGCCCATTTAGCAACTCTCTGATTTCCGGCCTTTTTCCACGTTGATGGACATCTTACCAAAAGGCCCCCAAGCGCATTTCCCACCGATTTTGGTGAAGTGCAATTGATGCAGAGGAATACAACGACATCTCCACCAAACAAAGGAACACTTACTTCATTTAAATTCACCTCTTGTAGTCTCATCGTCTTCTCTTGATGAGGATTCAGGTTATCACAGATTAGTGGATTAAGACGCTCGAAAAGCAATCTCATTGCCAAAATTACAAGCACACCTCATAGTCCTTTGCGCAGCTGTAGTGAGGAATATGCATGAGACATTTACCCAGAAAGGTAGCCCTTACTAAATAACCAAATGAAAGTACTCCAGTTTGGTAGACGTTTTCAGCAAAACTGGGGACTCTTCTTAGAAATAATGAGGTTCGATTCCGGCCCTGGTGCGGATTTCACAGAAATTAAACCTCAATGGGAAGCACTTGCAATTATAAACATAGCAGGTCCCCCAGTTTACACTACTCGTCAGTAAAGCACAAACAATCCTAATTTCTTTTTCTTGGTTAAGGCAAAGCAAGTGTATTTCCTATCGTAGTCCATGTTGAAAAACTATATGAAATCTTTAATGGAGGAGAATTCACTGTTGATCTGTTGGAGCACCATCTGATGTGTAGTGACTGTGAGGAGTGGTTTCTTTCTTGTTATCTCCTGGTGAGAGCAGAGTCCATGGTTCTCCCTTTTAAATACCCTAAGAATGCAAATGTCTAAAATCCATAGCACCACTCATACACCCACTCAAAGACATAGACAGGCACTCACAGACCCACACAGTCACTCACACACCCACACAGGCACTCATAGACCCACTCACAGACAAAATGGCACTCACACACCCACTTACACACTCACACATATACTCACACACCCACTCACAGACCCACATAGCTGCTCATACACCCACTTTCAAAGGTGACAGGTTACAGTGGGAATTGAAAAGTTTAAAAAGCATAGACATTCACTGAAAAACCAAAGGTTACAGGGACGTTCTATTAGGCTCAGACTTCACTCATACAAAACCATTGAAATGTAGCATTTATAGTTACCTGAGCCAACATCACTCATGACATGGTCCGTGACATCACTGATAACATCGTTTTTCATAAATGTTTCTGAGACTTAAAGATATATAGCACACTACTGCATACATTATATTAAAATTCTTTCTAAACTAGTAATGAGGGATACTGTTTCTAACATATGTCATTTGAGATGTCATCAGTGATGTCACTGACCATGTAATGAGTGATGTAATATGTGAGCTCATAAGCAGTGCATTGCAGGGGGGTAACTTATAGATAGCTCAGGTAATTATAATTGCTGAATTTCAATAGTTTTGTGTGAGTGAAATCTGAGCCTAACTATAATGCTCATGCAACCTTTGATTTTTTCAGTGAATTTCTAAGGTTTTTTAAAATTTTATTTCCTAACTATAACATCCCTGAAAGTTTCGGGGTGATCTGTCAAGCGGGGCAGAGAAAAAAGGAGCTCCCAAAAAGCAAAACCCCCATTCATCTTCCATTGACATCTTTAAGAAGGGCTACAGCAAAAACGGCTGCATGGTACACCAAATTTGTCAGGAAGCTAGATCTTTGACCAAAGTTTGTACTTTTGGTGATTTGGCGTAAATGTGTTCAGTAGTTTTAGAGAAATTAAGGTTAAAAAATAATTGTATATCTGGACGATTGGGTACATGACTCATGCGGGATCACCAGTTTTAAAAAAAGAGCATTCTGATTGGCCCAGGGAGCTTTATTTCCCTTGGGTCATCTCACTCCTACGGGAGTCAGACTCTAGTGGAGTGAGTGCTCTGATTGGCTACCAGCAAGATGAGAAAATTTTTGCTGGCAGCCATTACAGTGATCGGGGACTTACTCCCCAGTCCTGAAGAAAAAAAAATTGAAAAATAGTAAGCAGGGTAGGGATACCCTGACCCTCTAGGCTACATGGGGGTGGGGGGATCCACAGGTACCCCTCCAGTCCAAAAAATGCTGCAATCCCACGGGACTCCCCTTAGATTTAAAAAAATTGACAGCCGGGCCTCATTTCTCAAGTTCATGCCCCTGGAAGCCCACCCCCGGGTCTGTATTCATAAAGGGAAGCGGGTTGCATGGCCACCGTCGCTGAGCCATTAAAGGCCCTGTGGAACCTACCCCGAAGGCTGAAACTAGTTTATATGGGGAGTGGTGCGCGCTGACCCCCTCCTCAAGCCTCTAGATGCCCATGGAGTGGGTTATATGTGATCTCATCGAAAAATGATTTCATGGAATGCCATTACTGAGAAACTTTTTCACCTAAACTGTTTAATGGAAATATTCAGAATGAATGGCATTTACCTTTTTATAGAAACCAATTCATAGAATGTCTTTATGGTCTAAATTGGCTTTTGAATGCTAATTATTTCAGTGTAGATGCAATGGTTGCCGGTCTTACTTTAAAAACAGTTTTGTCGAAGATATTTATTTCAATACCTTACTTCAGTGGACAATATTTTATTTTTATATCTTTTACATTGTCAAACAATAACTTTTAATTTCCTGACCCATCATCCCCCTTAAACAACATCCATCAGTGACATTCACAAACCCTAAACAACGTCAATTCCCGCCCCTAAAACCTGTCACCACACCTAAACTGCACTCATCCCTGAGGCCTAAAAGCCCTTTCTACTCCAAAAATCCACCATCCGTGAACTATAAAACCACACATTACCATTAACTCCATGCATTCCTGATCCCTAAACGCCCTTTCTACTCCATAAACCCCACCCATCCCACACCTCTTTAACACCTCAGCGTACCCAAACTCCATCCGTCTCTGAACCCTAAAATACCCTGACCACCCTTAAACACCAGCCAGCCATTACCTATAAAAACTACTGATCACCCTAAACTACTCACCCTTGAACCCTAAAACCCCTTTCTACATCTAAACTACACCCATTCCTGAATCCTTAAAACCACTCACCATCTTAATCCCTAAAAACTGTTCATTACCCCAGCCGCTACCCATAATTGTATCTTAAAAAATCCTCACCAGCTCTAAACTTCACCCATCCATGAACCCTAAAACCCTTCGACAACCTTATACTTCAATCATCCCTGAAACCTTAACAATTCACACACGCCTAAACATCACTCATACATGAACCCTAAAAAACCCCTTTCACCCCTACACTCCACCATCTTTTAACTCTAAAAAAAACCATTGTATGTCTGAGCTCTAATTATTCCTCACCCCTAAAAAACCCCTCATCACCCTAAACATTACCCATCCCTGAACCCAAACCCCTACAGTTGTCCGAAACCCCACACAGGTTTAATGCAATTTTGGGTTTGACCTTAAAATGAACTTTTCTTAAAAATGTTTCTTTTAATTTTCGATTTTTTGCATTTCCTTAAAATTGTCTTTTCTTAAGTTTGGTTTTCCATGGTTTGGTTTCCTCTTATGTGGTTTTTCAATTTTTTTTATCCACTAATTCACATACCTGGTGCCAAAATTAGTTTATATCGGGAAAGGGGCTGGGGGTCCTCCTTCTGAGCCTCTAAAGGTCCCAGTGAGTCCACCCCAGGGCTGAAAATACTTAAAATAGGGGGTGCAACATGAACCCACCTCCCCGGGCCATTAAAGACCCACCTGGGATCAATTACTTTAAGGGAGGGAAGCCACATGGCCCCCTTCCCTGAACCATTCTTGGCCATGGGGGCCCCATTCCCGGGGGCCGGCTCACATGCAGGGAGCCCACCCCCGGGGCATAACGGTTTCCCTACCTGCATCAGCATGGGCAAGGAGACCTGTGTTTGCTCGCGCTTGGTGAGAGCATTTTTTAATCTCCCACCAAACATCAAGGGGCATATTTCTGAGCCTCTTATGCCACTGTAGAATCACTTTTTGTGATGCTACGGTGGCGCAAACTACAAAATCATGCTTATGATGCCATGCAAAGCCACTTTGCGTGGCTTTGAATGGCCTCATAGATATGGAGTAAGGCAAGGCAGCTAAAATCGCTCCGTTGCCTTACTCTGCACTAGGGAGGCATTCCATGGGCATTCCCATGCAACACCCATGAATTTTGACGCTTCCCCATATTTACAAAACCATGTAAATCTGGGGATGTTCCTAATCCTCACACCTCCTCAGGGAAGGCACAACAAGGAGAAATATTTTGTTCCCTCTTTCCATGTGAGCTGTATTCTGCAGCACACGTGGAAAGAGGAAAACGCCGCCCAGGATTGATTTTTGGTAGGAAGGTGCCCCTTCCTGCAAAAAGACAATCCTACCGACAACACAGACACCCTTGCACCACAGTGCTGCTGAAACAGCCCAGCAGGAAAGGACAAGCATGCACCGTATTGGATAAATATGGTGAATTCCTGCCCTTTCACTTTGACAAAGGGCAGCGCAGCAAGGTAGCTTGCAGCGGTGCCCTACACCAAATTCCCATAAAACTTTAAAAATGCTCCCACTCACAGGAGCACACTTTGGATCTGTTTCTGTGCACGCACTGATGCGGGCAGACAAACAGATCAAAATATTCCTCGCTCCCACATGGAGCAGCATTAGTAGGGCGCTAGGTGGCGCTGGAGCAAGATGGCCGCACGGAGGTGAGGCTCCCGTAGGTCGGCTCGTCGATCCGCTGTTAACTCCTGATTACCGGATAATACCCCCTCCCAACTGCCTCTGTGGGATCCTGGTGACTTTTGACACCCTCGCTGCGAGTTTGCACGCTGAGAGCAGCGGAGCGCCGGAGCTGTGCCCCTGTCGGATTCTGGCCGGGGAGCTGCCCTGACTGCCGGGAGCTGTGCGGCGGAGTGCGAGCTGGCGCGAGCTCGCGGCTCCCACGTGGCGTGAAGGCCGTGGCCTGCGGGGACGCGCTGGACGCGCTGAAACCGGAAGGTGAGGGGCGCTCGACCTGGCGGAGCACCCCCGAGAGGACTGTGGAGACTGCCCATCCCTGCGGTGAGTGGACACCCTGTCTGTGACCACTGGCGGCCTCTGTAGCTGGCGGGTGCAGTGAAGGAGGAGGCTGACGCGGCTGTGACTGGCCTGGGGGGTGCGCTGCGACCACGAGAGACGCTGAAGCCTGATTGCTGGGGGAGGCAGCTGCTGCAAGCGCCTGAGCGGGGCGCGAGCTCGGAGGCGGCCTGCCTGTGGGACGCCGACTGGATCACCGGCAGCTTTCGCTGGACAGCGGGCTGGGCTATGAGAGGCCACCTGTTAGGGGACCCCGGATTCTATTCGGATGTGTGAGAGTGGTGCTGAGAGAGGCACTAGGACCTCGCCTCCCCATCTGGCGGACCTGCGGGAGGGGTGAGCCAGAGCTGCTGAGGCGCTGCAGCCCCCACGGCCTTGCCCGGACACTACTACTGCGGATTGTGGCGAGGGGCCTGGCCTGACGGGGCTCGGATTTGCTGAGCAGAGAGGGGACGAGCCTTGTACACGTGCTGGGGGGCTGGCCTCGAGGATCCCGACGGGGGAGTGTTGCTGCTGGGGGTCCTGCTGAGAGGCTGGCGCAGACCACTGTCGGGGGGTGAGAGCGGCGGCCCAGAAATCGTTGGGGGGCCTGGCTGGACCTGTTGGACCTCTGGGGCTGCCCGTGACCTGTTGCCGCTGCCCGAGGATCCCTGAATACTTGCCCCTGCCTGCGGATAGGAGTGCTTTGATTGTGCCCGGAGCCATGGGTAAGCCCAGGACCAGGGTGGTTTCGAGCAGCAGGCCGGCGGGGGCGCCCTCTGGCTTGCCGCAGGGGGTGGCCGGGGACCCTGTGCAGCGGCAGCTGCAGGAAATCCTAGCAGCTATAATGGACATGAAGACCACACTCCACCAAGACATTGCGACGGTGTCGGTCGGGCTCGGCCTCCTGCGCGATGAGCACAAGAAACTAGCGGGACGGGTCAAAGACACTGAAACGCATCTAGCGGAATTGATGCCGGCTAAGGCGGAGGTGGCCCAGCAGTTGCACGAGCTCACGTCGAGGGTGACCACCCTGGAACGCCGGGCGGAGGATGCAGAAGGAAGGAACAGAAGAAACAACGTCCGGGTGGTGGGGCTGCCGGAAGGCGTTGAGGAGAACGACATGGTGGGGTACCTTGAGTCCTGGCTTAAAATGGAAGTGGCCCCGGAGGGGTTGTCTGGCTTCTACACCCTGGAGTGGGCCCATAGGGTCCCGGCTCGTCCCCTGGCGCCGGGGAGGCCGCCGAGGCCGGTGATTGCCCGTCTACTCCACTACCGCGACCGGGACCTGCTGCTGCAGAGGGCAAGAACAGTGGGTCCTTTTGTGGTGGGGAATAGCAGGGTGACGCTGTTCCCTGATTATACACTGGAGGTCCAGCGGCGGAGGGCCTCTTACTTGGAGGTCAAGAAAGCTCTGAGGGCGGCGAACTTGCAATATTCCCTCTTGTTCCCGGCGCGGCTCCGCGTGGTCCTTGAGGGAGCATCCTATTTTTTTGACTCACCTGCGGAGGCCTGGGAGTGGATGGAAAAGCATACGGGGGGACTGTCGACTGCAGACCGCTGCGGAAGGACGGCGCCCCGAGGAGGACGATCTGGAGGCTCTGTTCTGCGGCGACGACGACGGAGTGCCCAACAGGGACCCTCGACAGTGCAGGCGGAACTGGAAAGGGCAGCGGCCTTGCGGGCGGTTGAGTCGGTGTCCGGCTCGCCTGGCCAGCTGGTGCGGGCTGCGGAGGGGACTTCCGCGGAGGAATCAGCGGAGAGTGGAACGGATGACTCTTCGACCAGCAGTACGAGACTCCCGGTGGTCAAGCCGCAGAGTGTGGACGACATAGTCTGACTTAGGGCTGAATCAGGTTTGGAATGGGTTGAGTCCCTTGCTGCAGTGCACTGGATCATGTGCGAGTTGGGAGGCTTTTGGGAGGGTGGTTTTTCTCTAGGCGGTTGATGATGGCTGGCTGATCGGGGTGTCCACCCTGGGCCAACTTTGTCCACCCTTGCCTCTGAAGTAGTCGGAGAGATGCGCAATCAGTTACAGGATGTTTGGATGGGTACTAGTTCGGAGGTAACTGTCCTTGGGAAGGGGGGTTGGGGAGTTATGGGGTGTTTTTCGGGGTTTCCGGCATGACTGCAGTGAGCTGACCTTGAGACACTGGATGTATTACAAAACATGGCTACGCTGAATGACCTAAAGTGCATAACGTGGAATGTACGGGGCTTGCATACCATGAGCAGACGGGGGTGCATGTGGCGTTCCTCCAAGAGACGCATATTGCGGGTGGCGAGGGGTTGGCGCTCCACCGCAGATGGAGGGGGCAGGTGTACCACACCTCCTTTTCAGCATTTGCACGAGGAGTGCTGGTGTGGATCAGGGCTGGTGTCCCCTTCCAGATGGCGCAACAGATCGTGGACCCGGAGGGGCGGTATGTGCTAGTGCAGGGCAGGCTAGATGGGCGCGACCTTGCCCTGGGTAGTATTTACGCCCCGAATACTGGGCAACAGGCCTTCTTTGATTCACTATCCAGTAGGCTTTCCTCGTTCTTGACTGGTCCACTTATGCTTGGGGGTGATTTTAACTCGGTGACAGATGTTGCGCTTGACAGGTCCCACCCACCGCTTTTGATAGCGCCGTCTGTTGGGGCAGCCAGGGCCCGCGGTGCATGGCAGGCCAATTGGGGGTTGGTGGATACTTGGAGGGAGCGCCACCCGGACGAGAGGGATTACTCCTTTTTCTCCCCGATTCATGACTTGCATGTGCGGTTGGATGCAGTGCTTTGTTCCCCTGATGTACACGTGGCAGTCCAGAACAGCGAATATTTGTCCAGAACCTTGTCAGATCATAATCCCCTGTTGTTGCGGCTGCGTTGGGCCCCGCGGCGTCCGCCCGTGTCTGCGTGGTTGCTCAATCCGGAGCTGTTGGACGATCCGGTCTATCGAGATGCGATCGGCAAGGGGGTGTCTCGGTACTTCCGGGAGAATGAGGGCACTGCCTCCACACTGGCGGTGGAATGGGACGCCTTCAAGGTGGTAGCGAGGGGGCTCTGTATTGCGCAGAAAATAGGGGTGCGGAGGGACCTCCTGAAGGACATTGACGCCGCTGAGCAGCGCCTGCGCGTCCTAGAGCGTGATCGCCCGGAACACCCGGAGAGGCAGGGGGACCTATTGGAGGCCCGCGAGGCGGTGGCGGTGGGGGTGGAGAGGCTACGTTCCCACGACCATAAGCGATATCTGACCAGAGCTCATGCAGAGCGAGACAAGTCTGGTGCGTTGTTGGCGTGGCTTGCGAATCCCTTGAAGCAGTCGGGCCCTATCTTAGCGCTGACGGGCCCAACAGGGAAATTGTGTTATTCCCAGCAAGGTATAAACTCCATATTCGCTGGCTACTACGAGACACTGTATACCAGTAGAGTAACCTTAGACGACGACCGGCTGGAGCATTTCCTAGTTGGTGGCGATTTGCCAGCCCTCAACAAAGGGGAGGCGGACATCTTGGGCCAGGAGGTTACGCTTGGGGAGGTCCGAGGGGCGATTAAGCATATGGCGCGGAAGAAGTCCCCCGGAGTGGATTGGCTCCCTATCGAATTTTACGCAGCTTATGCTGATGTCTTGGTGCCTCGGCTGGTATCCCTCTATAATCAGTCACGGGCTGCGGGCAGGCTCCCTGCTGCGATGCGGGAAGCGCTGATTGTGCCTTTGTTGACGCCTGGGAAGCCCCCCTCTGATGTGGCCGCATACCGCCCGCTGGCAATGCTCACCGCCGATTATAAGATCTTAAGTCGGATATTGGCCTCTCGGCTTCTGCCCTACATGACTCGGCTGGTGCACGGAGATCAAGCAGGGTTCATCCCCAGGCGTGATACGGCCGGTAATGTACGGCGTCTCCTACGTGTGATAGAGGCTATGTCGAATAGTTCGCAAACTGCCACCATTTTCTCAGTCGACATGGAAAAGGCCTTTGACAGCTTGGAATGGCCGTATTTGTACCGGGTTCTGCGTGCCTTTGGCCTGGGGGATCGCTTTGTGTCTTGGACGGAGCTGTTATACAGGGGATCCACGGCCCGAACTAGAACGGGGGGACTGGTGTCCCCCCCGTGCGCAGTGGGCAGGGGAACGCGCCAAGGGTGCCCCTTATCGCCACTGCTGTTCGCGCTAGCCATAGAGCCGCTGGCGGCTCAGGCCCGAAGGGGAGGCTGGTTCGAAGGCCTCCGGGTGAACGATGATACCCACTATATCGCGTTATATGCGGATGACCTCCTCCTCTTTTTAAGCAATACCCAGGGTGATCTGGAGGGAGCCAAGAGATTGCTGGGTTGTCTGGAGGACTTGGCAGGCCTGAAGGTGAATTGGGCTAAGTCGTGCCTCTTCCCCGCTTCCAGAAAGACGGGAGGTCCCTGCTCTACGGAGGGGGTCAGCTGGGAATATACTTGCATAACATATTTGGGGACGCGCATTTATCATGACCGCGCGGACCTAGTGGAGGGTAACATCGGCAGGGCGGTGCGTGGCCTTCAAGGTACTATGGACTTCTGGCAGACGTTGCCACTCTCCCTGATGGGACGAGTGGCTCTTATCAAGATGGTGGCACTCCCTCGGCTACTATATTACTTCAGGACGCTGCCAGTCTGGGTCCCGGTGTTGACGTTTAAACGGCTCCAGCAGTTGATCACGGGGTTCTTATGGAACTCTGGCCGACGTCGGGTAGCTTTGCACAAGCTGATGAGACCGCGGGGGGAGGGCGGCCTGGCGGTACCCGATCTAGAGACTTATTACTTAGCTGCTCAATTGCAGTGGCTGACCCAGGCCGTGGCTCGAGAGTTCAGGGGAATCGGCGAGGGTGCGGATTCCGGCCCCTATCCTGGCAAAGATAATCCTGCAGCAGCCGCTCCGCGTGGGGGATTTGCCTGCTGAGGTACAGACTTTTCGGCAGTGTTGGTCCAGGAGTCAGCAGAGAGCATGGATCGCCCGTCCTTATGCGCCCGAGATACCTCTATTGATGTGCCAGCAGCTTCCGCATGGGGGCAACTGGGCGGCGTTGTCGGGATGGTGCGACGCGGGGTTGATGACGATAGGGGATCTATACGAGGATGGTGTGCTTCTGCCTTACGACTCTGTTCGTGAGCGTTATGGACTGCCATGTGGGGATTACGTGCTTCACTCGGCCCTGGTGTCGGCTATTCAGCGTCGGTGGCGGAGTGGCTTGTCGGAGCCACAGACCTCCATCTCTTGCCAGTATGTGGTATTGGCGACGGGCATACTCAAAGCGGTTACGTGTTTATATCGGCGAATGACGACGGAAAGACTGACCCCTCTTGACAGGTTAAAGCAGCGCTGGGAGGAGGATCTTGAACGGGTTATTCCTGATAGAGTGTGGGCCGAATTGCTAGAGCGCCCTTGGAAATGTTCTAGGAATGCTCGTTTTCAGCAGATTCAATTCTTTATTTTGCACCGGGCTTATCTTACCCCAGCCAAGATTCAGAGTTATTTCCACACTCTCACGGCGCCCTGCCCCCGCTGTCGGATGGAGGGTGCTGATCTCTGCCACATGCTTTGGGTTGCCCTCAGATTAGGGACTACTGGCGGGGGGTGTGGACATTACTATGCGCTATTACGGACAGGGAGATCGACTTTGGTATCAGCCCGAGCTTACTGCATTGGTTTCCCCACACCTCCAAGAATAAACTGACCAGTAAATTTATTGACCTAGGGTTGGTATTAGCCAAGCGGGAAATAACTGCTAACTGGAAGCTGCAACGAGGACCACGTTTGCAGAAGTGGAGGGCAGAGTTCACTCGGTGGGCGGACTGCGAGGCGGTCCTTCGAACGCAGTCGGCTACCCGGGCTCATAGTGATAAGGCGTTGTTGTCGGCCCGAGCTTGGGGTGTATTGGTGGAACTCTTGAAAGTTGCTGACCCTGTAGGGGGTGGGGCCTCTGATGCAGAGATCGGGCAGGCCCCGGCCTCCCCTGCATCTGATTAGGGAAGAGCTTTGGGATTAGGAAATAGCACAACTGGGTGGTCGGTGGTCCTGGGTTGGGAAGGTCAGGGATGTAGAGCCCAAGACTTGAGTGTCTTGCCATGTATCCTGTCAAGCAGTCATGCCGGTGGGGGGGGTGGGTGTAGGGGGGGTGGTCGGGGGGAGGGTTGTAGCATGGGGTAGTTGTTTGAATCTTGTTTGGTTGCTCCAATTACACGGGGGTACCTCCTGCATGGGGACTCCGCGTTCTGCAAGTATATGGTATGCCTACGGGTGGACGCCGGGTGGCGGGCTTCTAAGGATTATCCTGCAAGGTTGCTGGGGGGGGCAACGCTTTACACCATATATTGCGGACTCATAAATGGGACGTTTATGTGATGGGAGTTGTATATTGACATGCCCAGGCAAGGGATAGTTGTTGATTGTACTGCTTTTTGAGTGTTTAAATGCAAATAAAAATATTTACCAAAAAAAAAAAAAAAAAATGGAGCAGCATTAGTAGCTGCTCTCTGTGTGCGGGAGCATTAGCAGGTCCCACTGCATGCAGTGAGCTGTCAGGGGATGCAGGGCCCTTGAGGCTCCCCCCATGGCCTACAACAAATGTATGGTGAGTGCCCTGGGTGAACACCAAGGTACCCACCTTTAACACTACTGGCTCTAGTGGATGGGGCCCCCAGGAACGGCTTTTTAAAACATTATCACAGGGGGTATCCTCTGGGGTATCCTCAGGGCCTAAAGAGACATGGGCAAAGGGGACACATGTTATTACCAATAAGAGTGCCCTAAACTGAGATTGATCAGTGAAAAATTGTTGAATCTTGCAGTGAATAAAATAGACATATTTTAGCCCCTTGAGCACATCTGTGAGCCATTGGCCGAAACTGAGGAGGCATATAAAGACCCGAGCACTCATTGGGGTGGGAGTGGTATAGTTTGAAAGGGGAGAATATCTTGTTTCCAATCATATCTCTACCCAGTGAATCCCTGCTTGGGTATCGCCACATAAGAGTGATCCCCAAACAGGGATTCACCCACCAGACACCAGGGATAAAGGTGCAGACTCTTAGGCAAGGGTTTGTGCTCCCCAGCATATTTAATTGGCTACTGTCTTTCTGCCTGGGGGCAGAAAGTCCACTAGACACCAGAGCTTAATTAAAAAATATATAGGGGTGGGGACTGCCCATTATGGGCCTGGTCATGTACCCACACCCCAACAAAATATACTGTCTGCCTTTATTCACCCACTGGGGGGCAGATGTGGAGGATTACCCCTATTCTTCCCCTCCAGTGGGCCATGAAGCCCACTGGACCCCAGGGAGATATAAATAAATATAGGTGTTGGAGCTGCCCATCATGGGCATGGCCATGCCCCACCCCACCAACAAAATATGCTGGTAGTCTTGCTGTCCCTCTAGAGGACACATGAGGGTGATTACCCCAAAGTGCCCCCCAGGGGGGCAGAAGGCCCACTAGACACCAGGGCTTCATTTAAGAAAAATAAATAATATAGAGGAGGGAATGTCCCTCATGGGCATGGCCATGTCCCCACGCCTCAAAATATATGCTGACAGTCTTTCTACCCACAGTGGCAAATAGGGATGATTACCCCAAACCTCCCCCCCAAGGGAGGGGAAGAAAGCCAACTAGACATCAGGGATTAATTTGAAAATAAAAAGTATGTAGGTGGGGCTGCCCATCATGGACATGGCAATGCCCCCACCCGAACAAAATATGCTGGCTGTCTTTCTGCCCCTCCTAAGGGACAGACGGGATTGATTATCCCCAATCTGCCCCCCGGGGGCAGGATGCAAACTAGACACCAGGACTTAATTAGAAAAAACATATAGGGGTGGGGGCTGCCAACCTTTTGCATGGCCATGCCCCCAATCAAAAATTGTGCTGACAGTCTTTCTGCCCTGCCTGCAGATGAGGTTGATTAACCCCAATCTGCCCCAATAGAGGTGACATAAAGCCCACTAGACCCCAGGGACGGCACTTATACAGTATTTGCTTGGGGGGGTGGGATGGCCCCCCAGGGTTTGGGCCCATGCTCTCTCCCACCCCCCACCCCTTCAGACTTTCTACTCTGCAAGGAGTAGATAGGGGTATTCACCCCCAATATGCCCCCTGGGGGGCGGAACGCCCACTGAACACCAGCGATTTCAAAACAGCTTCAAATCAAGCAAAAGGACGGGGTGGCCTGCCTTAGCATGGAGCTATACCTCTGCCCCTGAATGGGTAATAGTGTCTCTCTGCCCCCCCCCTTAGGGAGGTTGCCCCCAAATCTCCCCCCCCTGGGTGGAAAGTCCACCTGAAACCAAGGATTTTGCCTTTCGCCCAAAAAAAAGATGTGCATTGGACACACCTCAACCCCAAAAAAGGATAAACCAGTCTTTTTGCCCTCCAGGGGCAAACAGGGGATTTGTCCCAAATTTGCCCCAGGGTGAGGCAAGAAGCCCACTGTATAGCAGGAATATGTTTTTAAATAAAATATTGGGGTGGGTCTAGCCCATCCTAACATCAAGCCCCACCCACACCCCTAAAGCATCAGTCTTTCTACTCCTCTGCGGACTCAAGAATCTCATCCCAATGGCAGGCACAAGGTCATTTATTTCTTTTGTGTGTTGTTTTTACATATGGGTCAGTAAAGTGTGGCTACCTCCCAATATAGTCCCACTTGTAATGGTGAAAGGCTGCACTTTTTGTGCTTGAGAAGGCTGCCAACTGGGAAAACTTACCACACCCATACAGTTCTGAAAACTAAACACCCAGGGAGTACAGGGTTGTGTGCTTTGAGTGGATCCCACAACATTTTTTACCCTCAATGCCCTGTAATCCTCAAACATTGACTAAAATCACACATTTCTGTGAGAAAAACTTCTGAAATCTGAGCCATAACTTTCCTACCATCCTGAGTCCCCACACACATCTGCCAATAAGAAAGGTACCCCACTTGTGTAGGTGGGCCCAGGGATAACAACACAAATGGCCATAAAGTGCTAACTCGATACATCAACGATGGGGTAGCTGCATGAGTTTTGGGCCATGAACAGCCTCCATTCATGGAACCTACCAACCGCAGACTTTTTTGAAAACTAGACAACCAGATGATTCCAGGATAGTATGCCTTGCAGGGATCCCACAAAGTTTATTAGCCACAATGCACTGCAAACCTCAAACTTTGCATGACATCACTCAATTTCCTCACATTTCTCAGATGGAAACTTCCATAATCTACAAGAATCCACAAAGTTCCTACCACCCAGTGTTACCACACTTGTGCCGATAAAAACTTTGCGCCACTTGTATGGCTGGGCTAAGAACCCGCAGTATGAATGGATGGATCAAACCAAGGTCAATGGGAATCTCCTTACAATGGCCTCCCGTACTGACCAAAAATAATATGTATAGCCCAATTTTGATTCAGCTGAATCCTGTGGATAATTTTTTTCGGCATTCTTCAGCCTCTCTTCAGCAGCACCTTCATCATCATCATCATAAGCAGCTTTATTTTTATATTTAAATGCATGAATTGGAAAATACATACAACACATCCAGCTCTTAAATGAATGAGCACTGTACTTGATTAAGAAGAAACGACTCAAGATCATATGTATATAGCTGAGGAGAGGGTTTAAGCTTCCAATCTATACCAGACTAGGAGACTTTTGGAGACCTTCAGTTACCAGGTGCACCCATGGCACATATTGCAGTAATATACTTAGCTAAACCATCTTCACAGAATCAAAGTCTTACCTGAAAAAAATATTAATTTGATTGGCAAATTTTCCAGACAAGCCTAGTAGTTGGTGTGTGGGGCTAACAGTCAAGAAAGGTGCAATCCCCTATTTGGTGATTATATAAAAATATACAAAATGATTGGTACCGTTCTTAGAACAGTTAATTACTACAAATAATAGTTTCTCGCACTTTTTTTCATCCACTCTTCTCATGCCTAAACCTTAACTCGCATTTTGTTTAAAAGTTTTTAAATAGGAAGTAAATAATTGTCCTTTGAGGCGAGGTGCTCATATATGGAGATCTGACATTTCTAATTCCTAAAACAGACGCAGTTTCTGTCAGGAAACTGACCAATATACCTGCCACGCCAGACGTACAACGAATGCAACAAGCTCGCCGCACTTCAAGTTGGAAAATGTGCGAAAAACTAATTGGTTAAAGCACAAGGAAAAGCATAATAAATTCTGAGTTAAGGGTGTCGTTGATCCTACCATAAAACATCTAGGACG
This sequence comes from Triturus cristatus, assembly GCF_964204655.1. Taxonomy (NCBI): domain Eukaryota; kingdom Metazoa; phylum Chordata; class Amphibia; order Caudata; family Salamandridae; genus Triturus; species Triturus cristatus. The sequence continues at coordinate 253,008,605 of NC_140593.1, read as the reverse complement.
AGAAAGTGCTACATAATAAACTATGTGTTGCTGTTCCCGCAATCACTCATGCCTCGCATTTTGATTGACTGCAGGTTCCGAATTACTGAGAAAATAGCAGTTAATTGCCCTAACACCTTTCCAGAAACAACTCGGATGGGGGCTATAAAATTAGTACTCTTGTAGTTCTTTTGAATTTCAGCACTTTTTATAATGAACTTTATATATAATGAGGGCAGCAGTATCTCTCTTTCTCTCTCTCTCTCAATGTGTATATAATATATATATATATATATATTACACACACATACACACGCACACACACTCAGATATATATTTATATGTGTATATATATATATACATAGATAATTTTCTTTTAATTTTAAATTCAAAGAAGGGAACTATTCTATTTTTATTTTGCTCCTATATGTATGTGTATATATACATATATATATATATATATAATCTATTTATAGTGTATATATATATATATATATACACACACACAAATAAATATTTTATATATATATATATATATATATATATATATATATATATATATATATATATATATATATATATATGTACACATATATACAGATATACAATATCATTTTCTTTTATTCTTAAATTTAAGGAAGGGAACTACTCTATTTCTATTTTGCATCTCTGTGGGAGCAGTGCTCTTTTTTTGGGCACAGCATTCTAAAAGCCAGGTGTATTTATTCTAATAGGTAACAATACTTTCCATCCTTCCTTTCTGACAACCGTCTCCTTATCCCAGTCCAGTCATCATATTACATGTAAGTCTATTGAATTATTGCTTTGGACAAAGTTGAATGTTTTCTTTCCCTTCAAGGCATAGTGTTTCCGTCAGATGCGAGAGAAAAATGAGGCGTTTTCATGCCAAATGTGCATACTGGAGTGCGGCTGTCATTTGGAATCTCTATGCTTCAATTGGATTGTGCTATTGTTTACACTGCACGCTTCAGTGGTGGAGGCAAAACGCTCTGTTACACTATTTGGTTACAATACACTATTTTTAGTGCTTATCACCTAAAAGAAATCTGGGAAAATAACTAATAGAAAATGTAATGCTTTATAGTTCTGTAAAATACAGTCTCTAAAAAGCTTGTAAAATACAGACTAACTTGAGAGTGAATGATTACTATATGGTATATTTGTGGTATTTCTAGAGCATCATTCAGAAACGATGGAGTTATTAAGGACCTCCACAGACGTTTGATGGGGTAGTATCTTGGTTCAGAATATATACTCTAAGAGACATTTTACTAACACTGTAGGATCTGACTGGAGCCCTGCTTGAGTGAAGAGTTAAATTCTAAATCCCTGTGCAAACTGGAGGTCGTGTATGAACCAGGAAGCTGCCTGCAGCAGTAGTGACTGCACCCCACGGTTTTCACATGACAGATTTCGGCTGATAAAAACTGTCGACATTTGTCAGACGGAAAATGCCTGGTAAGAATCAACACAGAATGATTTCAGTGTGATAAATACCAAATATGCATAGTGTGCCTCATTTGACGAAGGTGATATTTGCAATACCCGCTAAACACCCCACCCGACTCGGAATCACTTTTTAAGTGGAGTAATTAAAGCACTTTGGAAAACTGCCACACAATTTTCTGAATGAACATCACAGCCATTGCTATAAAATAACTAAACTGATAATAATAATAAAATAGGGCAGAGGCCACGTTTGTGTGCTGTCTTTCACTTGCAAATGAACGTATCACCAGTTGACTTGATGCATGTTGCTTTTTTGGGATATTTACCTTGGTCTTCATGCGTGTGTTGTTCTCATGGGTGAGGGCTGCGGTCCCCGCTGAAATACACCATATCTCAATAGGGACCTAAGACTCATCCTTACATCCACTCTACTGAAAGCTAGTAATGCATAGACAACCACATTATTAGTGGTGTGTGGCAGCACAGAGAGGATACCACATGCTCTGCTGTTTAGCACTCAGAGGCCCGCACCCCTCACCTTCAGTGTATCTGGGTGTCTTCAGTGGCTTCCAGGTCAGACGCAGAGGAGCCGCTGCCAGAGACTGTGGCGGTATGAACCGTTTGTAGGTCTCGGCTAGCGAAGGCTGCGCTTGCGCAGTCTCGCTCGCGAGATTTAATGACTTGGAGAAGAGGGGCTTGAACCCGCCCCTCTTCTCCCCTCTTCTCCATTAGCTGACCTCTTGAATGCTGGCCAGCCATTGGAGAAGAGGTTTGTCTCTCCGAACAGGCCCCGTCCTTTTCGGATTCGGGGGCGTGTTTTTTGCTACTTTTCTCATTTTCTCCTCCAGCCAATGGCAAGAGGAGAGAAAAAGAAAAACACGCCCCCGAATCCGAAATCGCCGCTGCCTTTCTCCGAGGCATTTCTGCTTCGCCTCGGAGAAAGGCAGTGGTGTGTGTAGTATCGGGGTACTGTGCTTGTTTTTGGTATGTTTTAGGCAATTTTAGTTGTTTTTAAACACGCTTTTAAACGTTTTTAAACGCTAAAGTGATAAGCTCCCTTAAAACGTTTGACGTCAGCCTCACGGGGTACCGCCAGCTTGGCCGATGTCAAAGTAATTTAGTTGTAGTAAATTCCTAAACATTTACATAGAATCTATTGATAACAGTCATCCGCCGTATTTGAAAGCTGTAGTTTAAATGTTAGCGGCTAACTTCTGGTCATATGTTTCTTTCTAATAACTGATAGTGTTGCTGTTGTCCGTCGTCTAGCTGAGGTAGGTATCACTTTCTGTCCTTCTTTTGTTTCTAATGTCTATTCTGCCTTGATGGCTTTTCACGCGCTGCCTTGTGGAATGCCGCGATGACGTCACGAAGAGCCAGCCCCTCTGCCGGCAGCCTGAGGTGTGGGCGGAGCCTGGTGCCAGGGGGCGGTGCGTTCCGTCACTCCTGGAGACAGTCTGAGCGCTGGCTCAGGGTAGGGAGAGGCGGCGGGTGGAGGAGGAGTAGAGCCCGGCGCAGTCGCAGCCCGGGCACCAACGGTAAGCAGGAGGCGCAGGGAGCCGGTGACAGAGGGTGGGGGGCCTATCTAGTCTTTAAGGACTGTTGGCGGGGTCGGTGAGATGAACCTCCCCTCGTTGGAGCTCATGTGCCTCTGACAGCTCTGGGCCTCAGACAGGTTGTTACCCTTGACCGCCAGCTCCCAGGCCACTCTTAAACGAGCGTAGTGCCACGCTGCATATGTATGTAATTACACACATGAGTACAGTACTTCCGGCCTCCTAGGCTATACCTGCACAGTGCCCACATGCAAACTCATCACCTCTCTCGTTGTCCAGCGCCCTGAGGGCCTTGGTAAACCTACAGAGTGCCCCCAGGCCTCCTTAGATCGGATACATTGCACGACATTTACGCCCGTTTCAGGGATCGGTGTGTAGCGCTGCACACAACCCAAGGCCGAGATTCATTGTAGGGGAAGCGTCATGCCCCTTCCTGATCCGTACACCCGATCCTTCCACTACATGCTTACCACTCCATATGTCACCCCAAGTCTCCCGAGGATCCTCCTTTCCAAAGAATGTACATGATGCTACCATATTTCCATCTACTTTAAATATCCCACGGGTCCTTCTGGCCTCCCTCTTGTCATCATGGAGACAAGCGGGATACACGTACGCTGCCTCGGATAGCCCTTACTCTCTGCCCTGGCATCTTATTATCAGTAGAGATACCGATCCTTCAGTCTTCTACCCGCAGATTGCTCCCAGAGTTCCCTGTTACAGCAGAGACAGACCATTCTTTTTCTTCTGTCACATGACTGCATCATACCGACAATACCTTGGCATCCTTTAACCGGCACGGAGCCCCCTCGTCTTTTGCCAACAGAGATCACAGAATCACACTTCCGTTTTAGATGAAAACGTGTTTGACACTTTCTGTGACTTTCATGTTTCATCATGGTGTCCCATGCTCCTTATACCAGCAGAAATCCTAATAGCCTCCGCCTATTCTCACACTTCCGTTTTAGATGAAAACGTGTTTACCAGTGTCTGTGACTTTCATGTTTCATCATGGTGTCCCATGCTCCTTATACCAGCAGAAATCCCAATAGCCTCCGCCTATTCTCACAACTTCTCTCTCTCAAAACATCACTACCTCACTCTCTAGCTCACAACCTCACAACTTCACTCTCTCTCACTGACTACCTCAATCACTCTCTATCTCGCTATCTCACTACCTCACTCTTTCTATCTCACTAACTTACTTTCACTCTCTCTTTCACTACCTCTCTCTATCTCACTACATCACAACATCACTCTATGCTTATATATCACTACCTCACAACATCCCTCTCCCTCACTTACCTCACTCTTTCACTACCTCACTCTCTCTATCTCGCTACCTCACTCTCTATCTACCTCACTCTCTATCTCACTACCTTACTCTCTATCTACCTCACTCTCTCTCACAACCTCACTCTCTATTTCAATACCTCACTCTCTCTCTCTATCTCACTACCTCACTCTCTCTCTGCTAATGCAATAGGTATCACATATGCAAAAAAAAAGCTAATGCCTATAGAAATGATAATGCCATTTATTTAGGGATACAAAAATGATAAAAAAAATAATGAGCAATACCTATAGCTCTACATATAATATTGCCGAGACCATTGCATTGTAAATGCTTGTTTAGGTCGAGGGACCGTCCGGTCTGCCGAAGGCAGAACCGGAAGTCCGGAGATCTTATGTTTCTTAGAGTGGCTATCTAGCCCGCCTCTCTTTTTGCCTCTCCTCCATTGGCTGGCTTCCTAAACGGAGGCCAGCCATTGGAGGAGAGAGCCGTCCCTCCAAATAGGCTCCGTCTTTTTCAGATTCGGGGGCATGTTCCGTGCTCTTCTTTCTACTTTTTAGCCACGCCCTTTTTCAGGTGTGTTTTTCTCTCCTCCAGCCAATGGCAAGAGGAGAGAAAAAGAAACACGCCCCCGAATCTGAAAACGCCACTGCGTTTCTCCGAGGCATTTCTGCTTCGCCTCGGAGAAAGGCGGTGGGGTGTGCTTGTTTTACTTCCATTCGGAGCGTTTATCATTTTCAGTGCGGTCCGCTTCTGCCACACATGTTTATTAAATTAATTACTGTTCCTTTTCGGCGCGGTCGGCTTCGGCCATGCTGGTTTATAATTTTGAACACCCCTGGGAGGGGAGAGTTCGATGGACGGGCTCTGACGGAGCAAGAAGACCGTGAGCTTTCCAAGTCACAAAAGGTAAGCGCCCTGCACTGAAACACATGCTCCCAAGTTTCCGACAACGACTCCTGCAGCAGCTAACATCTGGACACCTGGGGGAGGGGCCGCAGAGCCGTGGACTGCGAGAATCGAGCTCTGTATGGGTAACGTTTGGATATTTTAACTCTAGAATGGCGTGCCCTCGGTGACGCACTTGTAGGGCACTTGGGAAGCTGTGAGTCCGAAGGGTACGCATGGTTCCGCGGGAGTGTGCGTCCTACTGGGAGACCCCGCCTCCTCTCCACATTTGCCTGTTCAAAACTATCACACCTGGGCCGTTTGGTGCATATTCAAAGCTGGGCTCTGTGTAAGGGATCCATGGGGAAGAGCAAAGGGCGGGGGCTGCATGCAGGGTTACACGGGGGCCTTTCTGCTCTTCTGGCCCCCAAGCATCACTCGCACACCCTCGTCCCCACCTTGGACACTGGATTAACACCTCCCTCCGACTGGAGAGCTGTGCTTCAGGCAGACACACTTCCACTTGCACATATCACACAGCAGCTAGCCCTCTGACAACACGTCACACAGTGCGAGGTCTGGACCAGCAGTGTGGTCATGTTACCTTTCACAAATCTTACATTCTCGCGCATCACCACAGATATCCCACCAGGAGGCACATATCACGCAGTTGGAGCTATCCCCATCATGCGATCTTAGGTCTAGGGGAGCAGACCCATCATGATAGGTGTAACACATTTTATAGTCTCACGCCTCAGACAGCAAAGATATCCCCCAGGGAGGCACACATCACACATTCTTATTCACAGAAGAGCTTCCCTCTGACACGTCACACAGTGTGAGGTGCAGGCAGCAGAGCTGTCACCATAGCTTTCACAAATCAGACAACGGGACATTCTACTGGCACATATCACGCAGTCTTCACAGCAGAGCTATTTTTCGGACTGACACACTTTTAGGGTCTCTATACTCCGAGAGAGATAGACTTCGCTTGACCATCACGAAGGCTCAAACCTAAAAAAAAGAGCTACCTTGAACAGTACATAGTTATTAGATGCCTCGGAAGCTGAGCTATCTGATAGGTAGGTAATACACATCTCGCGTGCCAGACAGCAGAGCTACCCCTTACAGTACGTATCTTATGAGCTCTCACTTCTAACAGCCGAGTAGCCTGCAACCTGACGGCACGGGTCTTGGTGGCACTATGGGAGAGGTGTGTTGGTGCAGAGCGTGCGCTCTTTAAACAGCAGAGCTATCTCTCATGTACGTAGATTACACCGACCGTACAGCCAGCACTCCGGCTACATGTCTTACAGCCTCCCTCCACGATGCTCTGTGTTTTTAAGGCGGGGGCGCAGTTTTGGGATTGAATGTCTGCGCATCACTTGGAGGGGTCATTAGAGGTCAAACTGTTCTCTTTGGCAAAGGTTTCACCTTTATGTTTTTTCCTTCTTAATTGTATTCAATCAATCAACGTTAATTGTTTGCTTAATTAATTAAAACCGTAACAAGGTTACTAAAGAACACACCAAGAAATCTGTAAACGCACTTCAGACCTCAACCAAGACTTACACACTCGATTCTCCCTCTCACATTACTTCCTCATCACCCCCACCCCACACACTGTGGCCATGTGTTTAATTGCTGCATTGCTTACCTTCAGATATACCCGCCTCTTACCCATACTTTCACCATCCTAGTCATCAATTAAATTGTTAATGTTGGGTTTTGTTTCAGACAAATCTGTAAAAAATCCTTACTTTTGCATGAGAGGCCAGTATTGGTGTACAGTGTGAGAAGCAGATACTGATGTATGAGGGCCAGTGTTGGTGCGCAGTGCGAAAAGCTGACAATCGGTTTGCATGAGGGGCCCTATGGTGCACAGTGCGAGAAGCTGCTACTGTTAGAGAGTGTGAGAAGTCACCGGTGGGCAGTGAGAGTGGCACTGGTGAGCAGTGTGAGAAGCTGCCATTGACAGCTTAAGGAAAAGGTACCTGTGGACAGTGAGTGTCTGGGGCTGGTGTGCAGTGTGAGAAGCTAGCACAAGTGAGTAGTGTGAGGAACCAGCACTGATGGGCACTGTGGGAACTAACAGTCGTGGATTTTATAGTGCGTCTGCATTGGTTGGTAGAATGAAACGCTGTCCCTGGTGTACAGTGCAAGCAGCTGTCATTAATAAACAATGTGAAAAGCTAACACTGGTGATTGGTGTGAGGAGCTGTCATTAGTTGGTGTTGAGAAGCTGGCACTGGTAGAAAGTGAGATGTTGTCACAAGCGGCTTTGTGAGAAGATTGTACATTGTGTTACACAGAACGACCTTAAACCAGCGAGGTTTCAAAGAAATAGTAGGTTTAAGAGAACAGCGTATATGCATTGACCGAAAATTAATAAGATGCAGAGTTCAGAATTAGAAGCTCACAACCTCACAACTTCACTCTCTCTCACTCACTACCTCAATCACTCTCCTTCTCACTACCTCACTCTTTCTATCTCACTAACTCACTTTCACTCTCTCTTTCACTACCTCTCTCTCTATCTCACTACATCACAACATCCCTCTATGCTTATATATCACTACCTCACAACATCCCTCTCCCTCACTACCTCACTTTCTATCTACCTCACTCTCTCTATCTCACTACCTCACTCTCTATCTACCTCACTCTCTATCTCACTACCTCACTCTCTATCTACCTCTCTCTCTCTCACTACCTCACTCTTTATTTCAATACCTCTCTCTCTCTCTCTATCTCACTACCCCACTCTCTCTGCTAATGCAATAGGTATCACATATGCAAAAAAAAGCTAATGCCAATAGAAATGACAATGCCATTTATTTAGGGATACAAAAATGATAAAAAAAATAATGAGCAATACCAATAGCTCTACCTATAATATTGCTGAGACCATTGCATTGTAAATGCTTGTTTTCCCTGTACCAATGCGCAGATTATTTAATTGAGGAATCTGGACCCGCGGCCTGACTATATCCCTGCGGGTCAGAGTGGAAGTGCTGAGAGTGGGAGGCTTCTGTTGTCGCGGCTGGGCTGGCTGCCTTTCTTCCTTTTAGGTTGAGCTTTGATCGACCTGGTATTTCTCTTCTGTGGGGTTTTGGAAACACACCGATTGCCATAGGTTACTATCTGTGGCATTCAGAAATGCTGGCTTCTTATTGGTGCATTTCTGTCAAAGCCCCTCCTTTGTGTGTTTAGTACTCTTTCTGGCAATTTCACTCTGAGAACATTTTAGTTGGCCATCACACAGTACAGTGTATGATGACCTCTCTTCCCTCCTCCCATCTGGCTATTGCAGGTCAGGCGGTTTTTAGGTCTCGCCTGAGCCAGCGCTTTAGCGCTGCTCTGGCGAGACTTATAGTAAGCGCGTTTTGGAAGTGCAAACAGTGGCTTTGCAGGCCTCCAACTACAGTGCATGTGACCCGTCCGGGCGCGCGCACCATTTGGAGTCCTGAAACCACTTGTTTGCTTTCACTTTCGCCGTGATGGAAACCCTTCTCCAAGCCCTGCCAAACATACCCCGTGCACCGCCTTCCAGATCTGTCCTTGCTAATCACCCGAACGCACTCGGACAATTTAAAGCAGAGTTGTATTTTTTTATTATAAATGAGAGCAGTCTTTAGTTGTTAATTGTCCTCTTGGTTTGCTCCACACACGCTCCGTCCCTGCACCTCCTTCGAGATCGATTCTTGCTAATATAGCACTGTTAACACACACGCTCCGTCAGGGCACCTCCTTCCAAATCTGTTATTGCTAATCAAATGCATTTTCGTTTTTGCTTCCGTTTAAACAAAAAAAAATATAACCATTTGGCAGCCTGCGTGCCCGCCTCCACTCCCCCCTCCCACTCCCCCCTCCCACTCCCTCTTCGTCAGCTTCAGAGCACGCTTGTTCAAAGTGCTGCCGTGGCCTAAAGCTACTGTGCATGTGAACGTGCACGCGCGCCCTCCGTTGCACGCGATCGTAATCGCGATTGCGATCACTTTCACTTTCGCGGCAGTTTCGCGGCCGCGGTGCCAAAGCTTGTTTAAATGTTGCTGACAGACCTTGTTCGCTTCACTTCTCCTCTCCTGTTATCTCTCTGCTGTCTCTCTCCTGTCTCACTCGCTCTCTATCAAACCCTCTTTCCTGTTACTACTTCTCTTTTCTTCCCTATGTTACTTTGCATTGTCCCTTCCCCCATTGTCCTCTTTCTTCTCTCTCACCTGCCTGCCATCTCTTTTCATGTTTTATCTCCTTGTCACCTCTCCCTGCGCCATGTCCCCTCCTCTCTTTTGAATGCATTAAGTTTACCTCTTCCTCCCGTACCTCTTTCCTTCGCTCCTCCCTTCTCTGTCCACGCGTTCGCTCTTCCTCTCACCCTGACCTGTCTTCCCTTTCATGTCTCACCTCCTGTCGGTCAGAGAGACTCTTTCTTAGACAGACTCCGGTTGACCGCAGAGACTGGCCCCGTCAGCCACAGATGCCCGGTACTGCTCGCAATATTGTTACAGCTGTAGAAACGAGGTTAGCAAGCGGGTGAATACAAATTCTGCCCCTCCACCCCCCCCCCCCCCCCATTAGGCATCGTATTGATCGAAGGTCATATAATTACTTGATAACCTTTCTAATTTACCGAGTACCATTGTGGTTTTGAAAATTTGTAAAAAATGTGAGACATACATAACTGAAGCTTTTTTTTTTTCGAATGCACAACCAACTGATCGTTCTAAAAGTAATCTAGAACATTCACTGAATGAATTGTAGACGAAAGCTTGAGTTTCCAAAGCTAAAATTGTTGCTTTTTTGTATCTATATAAGTGCTATACTTCTGTGCTTTGTCACAGCTGTGATTCGGTGTTTCCAAAACCTCATAAAAAGAGGATTTAAAGTGCTTTGAGTGGGCGCCGTGACTGTGGTGACTTTTTTCTGACCGACAGTTTTGCTCTTGCCTCGGGTTAATCCCGCATTTAAAAGGGAAACATGTTCATTGCCAGAAAACACTGTGGTGGGTCCAGTGCCTGCACTTAATTGCATTTAAAGTGCCTTTGTAATGTTATTGAGGTCTTGGGGAAGGGAGCTGGACAGCATATGAAAGGATAGTCCAGGTGTCATTACTAAGGTATTTTTAGAGCCGTTCTGTATCGAGTTTCACTCGAGTAACTTTATTTATTGCTCAGCAGATTAGTGAACAGTTGGTTGTTCAATCAAAATCTAGATTGCCAGTTGTACTGCAGGCTGTATACATTATACCACGATGTATGTAGGATTTGAACTCTGCATAAGCACCTAGTTATTCAAGGCACTGAAAGGCCACCATTCTACCTTGTAGGGGACGATGCTGCTAAAATAAAGGTATCTCGGGTTGGAGGTGCTCTTTCGAAATTACATTACACAACACTTGTTTTAGGGATCCTAGACTATTTATCTGGTGCACACTGTGTGCTCATGGGGGTGATTAGTAATATGCGCAGGGGCTTGACCATATGGATGTAGAACTGATTGAGGCATTGTCAGTAAGCTGTGTACAAAGCACAGCCCTTGCGAGTACAACCCACGGTTTGCTCAAAATATTGTGTGTCAATAGCACCACTATTTCTTGGATTCGATAACCTTAATGTTCAGTCGATGTTTTTTCCTTTGAACCCGAGTGTACGCATATAGACACAATTATTCAGTAGAGTAATCCCACGAAAAGTTTACTTTTTCAAAAGTAAAAAGTCCTAGATTATATTGTACTATTGACATTTGAAAAATGTGCATGCAGGGCTGGCCCAAGACCAGCTACCAACATATGGTACGCTCGTTTTTTTTCATCTGTTACTTAAAATAGCATTTTGTTCTTGCTTGCTTTTTTGCCGCATCCAGATGCGGTTTTTCCTCTAGCATGGCTTCCTAGTGCTTTCGTCTGCCTGGGGATGACTCTCCAAATACTCCTGAGGTTTGATCGCAGACTGGAGCCTGGTTCCGCCTGTAGCTTTGTGGGTATGGTTTTGTGCTGTGAGACGCCTTTCTGCTTGGTGGTTCTGTTTTATTGATTGTACCGTAGATACATATTATGGCATGTGAGAGGTGAGTGTAGAAGGCCTCATTGATTTGCTTTCACATCTTCTAAGTTGGTAGATCTGCTCAGTGCTCATTGGGTTAAAACCAGCTGCCCTGTTGTAGTTGTGTTTGTGGCAGTCTGGGGTATAATAGATATGGGCGTGGTGTTGTAAATAGTGTTATTTATGTTTTGAGTTGTGTGTCGCAACACCTTAACGCCTCACATACTCCATCACTAATAACCCACCGTGATCACTAGACACTGGATATATGGGGGAGCCCTCAAGCATAGCTGAAGTGTGTGCACGCCTCTGCACCTTTCAGCAGGTAGAAATAATTCGTGGTCTATCGCTTATTCGTTTTCAGTTTCACGGACTCTAGATTTTATTTCTTGCTCCTGTACATTTCTTTGCTCTGCTTTTCGTCTGCTGAGTGAACTCGTGCATTTCCTGCCCCTCTGAGGTTAAAGTAGTTTGGGTAAAGGCTGCTCCAAGCCCTCTCCTCGCTGGCTGAGAGGTAATTGTTGGCATTCAGTTTTCACAGAGCTCGTCGCTCTGGTTCGCAAGCTTCCAGGGTATTTAACTGATCTGTTTTTCCAGGATCTTTGTATGGATAACTGTAGCATATTAAAAACAAGCATTTGCAATGCACTAGGTCTCGCATTTGCGAGAGTTTAAGCTATTGGCCTTGTAAATGACAATTCCTTTTATTGATGTTTTAAAAACCAACACATAAATAAAAGGCATTGTCATTTACAATGCCAATAGCTCAAACTCTCGCAAATGCGAGACCTATTGCATTGCAAATGCTTGTTGTTTTTTAGTGCAGCTTTATAGCGCAAACTCAACCCGTAGGTATTGGAGCGCTTTCCATTACAGACGGACACATTCTTTTTTGGGTAGGCACGGCGGGACACAGTCTTTATGTTTCTGCTTTTTCAACAAAAAAAAAATTAAAGGTGAGCATGGCGCCTGCTTCAGGGACACCGCACTTTCTGTTGCAGCTTTTTTAAAAAACTTTAATGTTAAGTGCGGCGCCCACTTCAGGGAACCCGCGCTTTGTTTCAGTTTTTGGTTTTTTTAGCTTTTAAACTCAGCGCGGCGCCCGCTTCAGGGACACCGTACAATGTTTCTGCTTTTTTTTTTTACTTTAAAGATAAGAGTGGCGCCCGCTACAGGGACATCGCGCTTTATATTTTAACTCTTTTACCTATGCCAATCCTCTGGGATATTACCAAACTTGATGGACAAGCCATGCACCCAAAGCCTGAAGGGGGAAGCCAATGGCTTGCGGGATGTTTTGCAATTACTAAAAAGGTAAGTGAGTATGAAAAAAATCCATGTTGAATAATAATCGTGTACGGTGCCATGAACCAGAGCATGGAGCCCTCGAACTGAAAACATGAATTACCTGAGCGCTTCAGTTGCACAGAAAAAAAGACTAATATACATCAGCCTCGTACTCGAAAGAGTATTCCCTTTGCTTTGTTTATCTATTGTTGCTCGCAACGCCCTACACACACATCAATCACCCTCAGAGTTAATAATCCCCTCACATCCTTCCGCGCTTTACTTCTCTTTGAAATACCAACAAGCCGAGAGAAAACATTTGCATCCCCCCCACGGAGCCTCCCTCTATTTACATCTAGTGTCACTTCTAATATATCACGTCAGTCTACTATTTTAGAATACAATAGCGAGCTGCGCCGCATGGTATTTAGCGATTTCCAACACTAGCTGCTGTGTAGACTTGTGCCTGGTCTCTGTGAGCTGTCCCAAGGGAGAGCGCTCTATGGCGGGCCCTTTTAACAAACCCAAAGAGTGTCATAAATGGCAGAGTCTTGTTGTCCCAGTGTGTATCATGTAGAGTCAGGGCTTTAAGTGGAATGACACAATGGGGGGGGGGGTCCTCTCATAGGGGCGTGGCCGATGTAATTAAGGGCGTGGCTTAAAACACTAAAGCTAAACATCTGTACTTAGCATAGTGTGCTGCCCCACTGGTATGTTGCTGCTTCTGTCACTGCATCCAGATATATAACAGAACAAGTAACATTACACCTAAAACAAGCCAGTACTATTGGCTTTGTCAATATTTTTAAATTGCAAAGGATAAATAAGCAACAACTATGACTTTGTTGTGTATAATATTGAAAATGCTGCCGAGGTTTTGGCGTAAGTCTAGAGCTGCAGACTTTAGAGCTGAGAAAGCAGGTTCGAGCCTCGCGTCCGCTTAACATACTGTGATTCAAAACATGAAAATGTCCTAGTTAAATGTCACTGTTGCTCAGGTGAAGCGCTCCAAGTTTGGGCTATTTAAAACTGAATAATTATTCTCTTTGAAGTTACATAAAAAACAGTGATGGCTGGTACTATTGCAAAGTAACTTTCTTTTTTTATTTTCACCCTGGGGGTACAAATGGTGATCCCGATATGGACCCGTCTCGGCACCTGCTTTTACCAACTGCCAGTCTGAGCACCGGACGGACCCCGGACCACTTAAAGGCTTGTGTACAGTCACTGTCTAAGGCATTAATTACCTGTCTTCCAATAATCTAAGTCAGAAATACGAGTTTAACCCTGCGCCTTCTCCTCTCAAACATATTTTGCCTGTGAAAAGTTTACAGAAATTAACCAGGAAACAATATTTGAAAATGTGCAGAAAGTGGTGCAAAGACGCAGAAGTCCGAAGTTAATCGTTACACCAGGGGCCAAAACATGCAATGGGCAAATAATATCAGATCAGATAAATACCGTACCATATTGGCAATTCTGGGTATGATGATACCGCACTGGTTTACATGCGAGACTCATAAGGCCCTCATTGTGGGTGACACCAGAATATTAATGAGCTTTTAGCTCACTTGGAAATACAAATACTGTGGGTACTTTTCAGGTGCAAGATTATTGTATATCAGAATAAACTGTGTACCCTTAACAGGGTACTTTTAAGACGTCAGCCAGAGGGCCATTATAGCCTACCAGGCAAATCAACATAGAGAGCGCAACCAAAATATTATGCAGTTGCCAAATGGCTGTAGATCAAGCATCACAAATAAGTAGATATTCATCAGCCTATGCACAGGCCAAACAGAATTTGAGGGATTTTTTTGTGATGCATTAAATTGCTAACTCAAGTGCCTTTCATTGGAAATTATATGAAGAAAGTCAACAGATTGGGAGGTTTTTGGCCTGGTCAGCTCCGGTAAAACAAGAGGCTGTGATTGTTAGGAAATTGGAAAAATCCAGTCTCGGGGGATACAGTAGTGAGTAAGGATCACGTCACTGATCTCTTTGTAGAGCATTATAAGCATTTATATGAAACCAGTTATTCCACCTCCCACTTAAGTAGGGCTCAATATATTCAGGCTATTAGAATACCATCTCTGAAAGAAAATCAGGTGGACCAATTTATAGCCGTTTTTTCACTTAAGGAGGCAAAAGACGCTTTAGCCAGGATGCGTAATGGCAAGGCCTGTGGTAATAGTGACTTTCCAGCCAAAGTTGACAAAACTTTCACTGTTAAATTATTGCCTTTCTTGATTGAATTATTCAATCATATTAAAGATGGGGGTGAAGTCTCATCCTATTTTAAGAAATCAACTATAGTCAGCTTTTTTAAAAAGGGCAAGGATCATGAGGACATAAATTCCTACAAGCCTATTAGTTTGTTCAATGCTGATTATAAACTGTTCTTGAAACTATGGGCAATTGTAGCACTGCCCTTGCTCAGATTTTAATTCACAGGGGTTAGACAGAATTTGTGGCAGGTTGGCTGATGGCCGCAAATACGAGCTTTTTGCTTCAGGCAATTGATCTCTTCTCAGTTAATCAGGCAAAGACTGTAGTTATAATGGTTAATGCGGAAAACACATTTGACCTGGTTAACTGGGATGCATTATTCTTTGGTCTGGAAAGATTTGGATTTCCTTAGCTCTTTATTAGAATTTTATCAAATGCCTATCATTGGGCTAACGTCCCCTTTCAAAGATTTTATTTCCTTTTTTTTATAGAAGCTCTTGCAATCAGGATTAGGGGTTCCCAGGCACTTGAGGCCCCTCTTTCAGGTATGACAAAGTAAAACATGTTGACAATATTATTCTTTATTTGAAACCAGAAAAGGGCAAATCTTTTCAGGTTTTAGAGGAATTTTATCACTTTATGGTTGTTTGGGGAGATACAAGATCAAACCAATAAAAGCAGACGTTTGGCTTTTTTAATTCTTCTGTAGATGTTCTCCCAGCCCTTTTACATCCACAAGCCTAAGACCAGTCACTGGTTTGTCACCTAGGGGTTTATGCCACCCAAGAATATTCCAAGCTTTTTCAATTGAACTATCTTCCAATGTATTATAAAATCACGAGGCTACTTGATAGATGAACTTTGCTTCCTTTGACCTTGGTAGGCAGAGTTGCTCTAATAAAGATGTCTGTCTTTCCGTTGTTGCTGTTCCTTTTTTTCCAATGTCCATATTAAGGTGAACAGCAATTACTTTTCTCATCTGGATGTGGTTTTTAGTTGGTTCATCTGGAACAACAAAGTGCCCAGTGTGAAATATTCTGCCTTACGGCTGGATACCTTACAAGGTGGGTGGGCTTTTCCCCCTTTTCAGAGTTATTATAAGGTGGCCCTTTTAGATTTGTGCACAAGGGTTCTGGATGGCAGAGCCATTTTTTATTAAGGTTCCAAAATTTCCCCCAAAAACTAGATAGAAGGTTTTATTAGATTTAAGGGTGAGACTCTTGAGTATATATCATTCTCATAATGTTTCCTCAGGCTGGATGTTTCTCACACTTCAGGAATTAGGGCATTTGAGTGTAACCATTTCCCTGGCTGAAGTTAGTCTTTGTGGCCATTGTGGGTTGGGGCATTTTCTTTTGCAAGACAGATGGATGACATGGTTTGAGATTTCGGCTCAGTGCGGTGAAGATGGGCCGCAACCTTTTTTGAGGGATCCTAGTCTAGAGACCCTCTCTCTACTTCTGGCTTTCTTTAGGTTTAGGATTGTTGGCATAGGGAATTGGTATCAGTTAATAATGAATGTAGAGGGGCAATCCGATATTTCTAAGAATATTTTAGAAAAAACCTGTGTAACAACACACTGCCATTTTTCAGAGGGAGAGTGGCAGACCATATTACTTTTAGGACATAAGTCATTTAGAGCAGCGAACATTAAGAAGATGTTGTTCTTCTCTCATTGGATGGCATATTATACTCCTGCAGCCTTGAAGAGAATGTATTTGGCACTGGACAATTGTTGTTTTCATTGTAAGCACCAGGGCGAAGGGAGTTGGTTGTACATTTTTTATTACTGTCCTATGTTAATTCCCTTTTGAAGTCAGTTGTCTATGGTTTCGAGTTCTGCCATGGAGTAATGATTGATTTGGATCCTGCCTCAGTATTTTTTGTATTTTTTTTAAAAGAGCAATCTGGAACTTGGAAAAATCAGTACAGAAGTTCTTGTCAATTGGTTTTATTATAACTCCTTCTTTGATTTTGCAAATGTGGCGAACCTGTAAGATTCTTGTCTATCAAGAATGGCTGAATAAAATGATCAGAACAAAGCAATTTGAGAAAGCCTATGAAAAGGGGGTTGGGGGATTAAAGCAATTTGTTGCCTCCCGGCAGATTTCAACTTGATTGAAAACCAGGGATTGGGGACCCAGTATACTTTGAGATCTCCTTAAGTTGAAATATGTCTTTAAGTAAAGGGTTATAGAATGTTTTTAATGTGATGCACGATGATGAACGATCGATCTTATCTAGTGAGATGAAAATATCAATACTGGTTTATGCGCTCTATAGTTGAAGTGACTTTTGGACACTAGTTCACTTTGCACATGCACACACACTTTTTTAAATTTCTTTTTTATATAAGGAACTGTAGACATTGAGTATTAACTAACTTTTTATGCCCTCGAGGTCAAGGCACAGTTCTTCATTATGCCACTGTTTCAGTTGATTTAATCCAGTTTAAAGACAACATCATTGCTGGCTTGCTGTATTTTATTGTTGAAGTATCTTTTCATTCTGCATTTATTAAATGATGGGGTCATTTTTTATATTATTCTGTTTTTGCATGAAGCACTATATTATATTCACAAGGAATTGCCATAATGAATATTCTTCTACTTTATGTGCACTTTATAAACTTTGTATATGCACTTTATTATATCGAAAGGAACAACAGTAATGAATATTTTCTTAAATGTTTGTCTTTTTGTGCATTTTTCGGAAAGCTTACTAATGCATTTATCAAATATGTTCAAAATGTCTTTCCCTGAATGTTTTTTTCCTTTGCTCTCCCCCATTTAAACAGGATGCCACCACGGACGTGTTGAGTGGGCGCACCTAAGGTATGCTCGTCTGCATTTGTCCACACCTGGACGTCGCCAAATGCCAGACATGCTGCCGGTTACGCAGGTGGTAGGCTATGCTACTCCTGTGGAGACCTTCAGGCTATCAGGAAACGGGTCAGCCTCTGCAACCATCTTTCATGTAATTTAGTGGAGGGTCTGTTCTGCTGTATAAAATGTGGCTTTAATTCCTGGCCTATTACATCTTCTCCTATTGCCCCCCCCCCACCAGGCATACTATCAAACTTCTGAGTCTTAACTGCCGTTCCATAGCAAAGCACTATGCTGAGGTGCATGACTTGTTGCAGGATGAATCTCCTGATGTCTTTTTTTAACTGAGGCCTGGCTCTCAGCCGACATGGTGGCTTTACCAGGTCTTGCACTTCCTCAAGGCTTTAGCATTGGGACTCTCAACAGAGAGACGAGAGGTGGCGGTGTCGCATTTATTTTAAAATCCTGCTACACCTGCATCTTCGTTAAAGAGGTCTTGGTTGGGTGTGAGTGTGCACATTTTGGCATCTTCTTTAATGCCAATTATACTGTGTCTTGGCTACTGGTATATCACCCGCCGGGGCCATCTAAAGAGTTTAGGGTAGCACCCACTGATGTAGTTAGCTCTTTGGCTATGAGATCCGCCAATTTTAGTACCATTGAGGACCTGAACCTGCATTTGGATGGTCCACATGATGCAGAAATGGGCAGTTTTGTAGTAGTCTCAACTGGTCGTAGGCCGCACCCATTCTGCAGGCCACCTGCTTGGCCCAGATTTCTCTAATCTTTCTGCCCTCACAGTTAATACCCCTATCCCGATGATGTGGTCTGATCACTATTTGATACCCATGACCCTCTCGGGGTAGCACCTTTTCAGAGGGTGGTGCAGAAGTCATCTTTCAAACGTCCGTGGCACAAACTGAGCACTGATCAATTTCATGCTCTGCTTTCCATGCACACTCTCAGCTTGCCCAATGACCTCGATGCAGCAGACAAGGCTTTATCTGACTGAATTTGACGGCCTCTGGATGCACTTATCCCTGCTAAGTGGTCTAAGAGTCGTAATAGCATGCCCAGTCCATGGTTTAACAGTAAGTTTGCTACTATGCGAAAGCATGCAAATGATTGGAACGGGCCTGGAGGCGGGACTATGACCCGGTCTTGAAGGGGCATTACCTGTTAGCTATAAAGAACTACCATAGGGCTATCCAGAGGGATAGGGTGACTTATTTTGCGGATGAAATTAGGAATAGCAGCAACCCCGCTAAAAGTATTTTTTCTATACTTTTAAAGATCTTAAAGCGGCAGGGTCATCGACAGTGCCTTTGATCACATCTGACCAGGAGTGTGAGGATCTTGCCACCTTCTTTAGTAAGAAAGTAGAAAACATCTACAGGACCTTCTGTCTCACCTCGAGGGATTCAGGTCCCGTTCAGAGACCACTCATCACCTGCACTCTCGCTGTCTTCCCCTTGATCTTCCAGGAGGAGTTGCGTATGTTCTGTAGTAGGATTATATCTGGTTCTCCAACAGATCCTCTTAAGCCTGAACAATTTCTCAAATCCCTGCTTCTGCTCCTTACACCTTTGTGTCAGCTGATCAACATGTTCCTGTCTAGGGCAGTCATTCCTAGGGCTTGGAAACAAGCCAGGGCGGTCCCTCTGCTAAAATAACCTACTTTGGACCCCGCCGAACCGGAGAATTTTCACCCCATTTCTCTCCTGCTGTGGGTGTCCAAGATCACTGAGGTTTACATCAATTCCATTCTGACAGGATTCCTGGAAAACAACAGTGTGCTTGATGCTTCTCTGAATGGTTTCCGCCCTGGTCACAGCACAGAGTCTGCTCTCTTAGCTGTGACCGAACATCTGAGGGCAGCTTTAGATGCTGGACGCACTTCGGCGCTGATTCTATTAGATATCTGTGCTGTGTTCGACACGGTATCACACCAGATCCTGCTACAATGGTTGGAGAAGGCTGGAATCGAGGGCTCAGTCCTGGGATGGCTCGCCTCTTTCCTGGCTGAGAGAACATTCCAGGTGGTGGCCCCCCTTTCACCTCTCAGATACATACTGTGAAACAAGGGGTCCCACAGGGCTCAGCATGGAGCCCTATGTTATTTAATCTGTGCGTCCAACCGTTGGCGACTGTCGCCAGGAGTAGAGGATTAACAGCAGTGCCATATGCTGATGATACTCAGCTGGTAGTAGCACTATCCAATGACTCCATGCAGGATGCCCTTAAGTTTCAGAGCGATCTTGCAGCTGTCGCAGAGTGAATGTCTGCTAACTGTCTCCAGCTTAACGCCAGCAAATCTCAGGTTTTGCTGGTAGGGAAAGACTCTGAGCTGTGGAGCGAACGCTGGTGGCCATTATCCCTAGGATGTGCACACATCCCCAAATAGGTGGTTAAAAATCTGGGTGTATGGGTAGACTTGGCTCTCAGTTTCCAGGCCCAAACCAAAAAGGTTGCGGGCACTTCATATAGTCTCCTGCGTGGGCTAAAACCGCTGATGGGTTTCTTCAATCCTTACACTCATCAGGTTATCATCCAGGCTACCATCATGTCTTGGTTGGACTATGCAAGCTTGCTGTACCTGGGGGTTAACAACAAGGCTGAAATTCTATGACTGCAGAGGGTCCAAAATGCGGCTGCTAGAACTCTCCTGGGCCTCCCTAGAATCTGTTCCACGACCAATGCCATCCACCGACTCCATTGGTTGCCGGTGGCTAGGCGCATCGAGTTTAAGTCCCTCTGCATTGCATTCAAAATTATGAATTCTTCCTCACCTAGCATTTCGGCAAACCTGCACCCCTACTCACCACCTTCGATTGATGGGCCAGCATCTGGCGGTTGTCCCTCAGTTGAGGAAGACGCATGCAGGAGGACGGTCCTTCTGCATCCTGGCAGCTAAACTTTGGAACTCTCTCCCGGTGCACATCCATAGTATGGATAACCCATCTTTTATCTCCGACTTAGGATCTGCCCTCTTCTGCAGTCTCCCATCTTCTCTGCCCGTTAGCGCTAGGATGCCCCTTTGTTGGGGCAACTATGCGCTATATAAAACTCCATAACATAACATAACATAACATAGTTTATATATTCATATATATTGTTCACCCCCATTTTGTTATTTGTAATCATGATTGGTGAGTCAAATGTTTCTGTGTATATAAAAATCTGCTCACTAAAAAAAGAGATAGAGATGTGTGCATGCACTATCCATTGACTCTGTTTCTGCACTTATGAATGGCTGAAAATTTTCTAATGGTTGTTTCATTCATTTAACAGCGTGCAAAGGAGAAATATAAATTTGATGCATTAAGGGAGATATTCTCAAGAACGTGTGATAACCATCGCAAAATTAGCTTAACGCAACTTTGCACATCGCAGTCTATAGCCGGAAAATAACACAGTGGTAACATGGTATTCTCAACTCGGCGGTACCATGCGATAGGCACACGATCATGCGTCAAATGTCCGCGATAAAGTCAACGTGCCGCCGCAAAAATACAAAACACAAATGCAAAAAAGCTGCGATGAGGCCAATAGTGATACAAAAACCAGCAAAAACCAGTGACAGGCCTGCAATTCCCACACGTCATGTGGGAAAATGCACTATAAAAGCAGAACAAGAAAAACACACAGAAAACAAGATAAACCGCGTAGCAACATGGATGCACCCGGACTGAGTGCCGAGGTCAACGCGAACCAAACAAGTCCCACAGACCACCAGCAAGGAACCTCGGGCTCGGGGAAGGAGAAGAGGAAGACAGGGTACAGTCCGCATCACAACCGGATCGTCGTCACGGAGGTGACAGAACACTAACGACAACTATCGGTCACCTCCGCCGTGTCACTGGCAACAGACGGAAAAATGGCATCTCATTGTGAATGCAGTCAGAGTATTGAGGAGGCCAAGATGCGCTTGCATGATGTGAAAAGCCAAACCAAGCAGAAACCCGATGCTGACAGGAAGGCAGCAACGGCGAATGGAGGTAGGAGTCCTGCGCCACAGGAGGAGCTGGAGCAAATGGTGGCCACAGTCATCAGTGTGGAGACTTTGCAAGGAGATGGGAGTCCAGACACATCTCGACATGACCTGACACAACATCAACAGGGTGAGTAACTAACAGGGACTGGAGGGACTGGGGGACGGGCACAATGGCACACATGCACAATGACGTGTAGCACACTGCACACCAACAATGACCCTGGGTCATGTCCCTGATCCCCGTGGCACACTGCAGTACACATACAAACAACAACTAGGCCCCCGTCCACCATGTGCCTATAGGGGTCCCCCCACACATAACCAATTCCACAACACACACATGCAACCGTGCGAAACACAGCAAAGATGCGTATTTGTGAGCCACACCGACAATGCATAACAAGCAGCATGGCTGCTGTACAAACACCATGACACTGAGCACGCCAGGACACTGAGGTGGCTGAGTGTCGACCACATCCGGAATGGAGCAGGTCACACTCTGACACATCCACGTGCATCTACAACCCATGTTGTCGAAAACACATATGTAGACAAACAATGCACAAGAGTGCAAAAACCGTCCAAGAGCACAAATGACCCATGTCACCTACATCACAGCACCTAAAAAGTACAAAAGTCAAAGGGGCAGCAAAATCACAGCTGCAGGGGAGAATCTCCCACAATGCAGCACACACACATAGCAATAACAGCACATCCACATGGACGACAATGTGGTACACAGTGCAGCACTTACACTGCAGAACGGAGGACACAACTGTGTCTGCTTCTGTGTAGAAAAGGGCCAATCACATCTTACATAGCAGGAAACTGTGAGATGAAAATGTACGTGCACAACCTCACCTACATCATGTAGTCCAAATGTCCACTGTCCCGCATCAAATTGTCCGCTCCTCCCAAACAGTCGCAATGTACATTGCCATGCGGTCTGTATGTAAACTTGAACAATGCGTAAAAATACATGCCAACACAATGTCAACAATCATCTCCCCTTCACATTGCAGAGGGACAAACAACACCTCCAGCAGAGCAGACGAGACAACTCAACAGTGATGCTCAAGAGGACCTCCACACTTCCGACACTGACACCCTACAACTGTACATGGACATCTTAGGCAAACGACTTCCAGGAGCAGGCAGCCCAACTGCAGCGAGGATAGCTCATCCCCTGCACAGACCACACAGCTGGACACACCCACCACCATGGCTGACTCGCAGCAGCCCACTGAAACACACATTGCATTCCAAGGCCAGGTGTCAGACTGCCAGAAGGGGGTTGCCGAACAGGTGCGGGTGGGGTTTCACTTCATTGAAGCCAGACTAGATCACAAACATGGGAATATGAGTCTCATCAGGGACCACCTACACTCCCCGACAGAGACCCTCACTGCGACAGAGACACATGTTTTTTTGCACATTTCCAGCACTGTACCACAGCCAGAGCCACAGGATAATCATCCACACCCCCATGCTGGACTGGCATACGCTGGCCCAGGTCACTCCTCTCACGTATTGAGTGGGGGATGACAAAGCCACATGTGCAAGATCTCACCCACTGCCTGCGGTGGCATGGCTGCGTCGGCAGCACAATGTTATGTTGTAGGGCCCTAATGCATACATCATGAGCACACGGATGCACTCAGATAATTTGTTGAACTGGCTATGGGTACGTGCGCTTGCACCGTTTATTGCCAGGGTCACATATACAGTGACGCCTGTGTTGGATGTGTGTGGGGTGAGTGTAAGCCAGCACTCATGGAGTTGATGGTGTTGGCAGCAACTTGACAGTGATCACAATTAAAGCGGAAACAGAAAACACAAGCATAACAGAAACAACTGTGAAGCATCATGGTGGTAGCCGGAGAAAGTACAGTGTTCACCCAATATGCAACCACACTGGTCCATGAGGTGTGGTGCACTGAGGCAGTGGCACCTGAAGAGCTGAGCAAGGTATCAAGCTGATGATGGCACCCACGACAGGTGTGAACAACTCTGATAGTCTGGCAGTAAGACACCTCTGACTCTGGCACCTGTTGTTTGGACTTGGTCCTGGGAGTGGTGGTGAGGGTGTTGTGGCCCTGTTGGGGCTCCGTGGTGCATGATCAGTGGCTCCATGGCATCTGTTGGTCTTCAGGTGTGGCTCTGGGCTGGTCTTCCTTTGATGGTGCAGGTTGTCGTCCAAATTTGCACCAGGTCAGAGCAGGTGTTAATTTCCTGCCTTATCGCATGTTTTGTGGTCTTATGGCTGATCTGGCTGTTCGTTGTGAATGTTGAGGTGTGGTGTTGTCGCGGCTTTTTGCTCGGGAACGCCTACTCTGCATCTCATTAGCGATAGTTGCGGAGGTCATCCGTGGCGATATCTTTTGCGGCTGCTATCACAGGTAAACTTGTGTTATTGGCTGTGAGCACCAGCTTGTGAATAGGGCGATAAATTTATCGTGACTTTGGATGCACTAAAGTGCTGATAACTCTGCGATAGGTCCTTGGAAATATGCCCCTTAGCTGTTACGGAGTAATTATGTGCAAAACGATGAGTGATGAGCGAACAGTCCTAATCAGGACACTTTTGCACAGTAAATGACAAGTTCCTCATGTCATCAAAAATAAGCTACTTCTATGCACAGTTCAGTAGTTTTGGACACTAGTTTCAGCGTTCGTCTTATGAGCGAGGTGCTGAACTTCATTTTGAAAGATAGCAAATAAAAATATGAGGAGGAAAAATAAAGGCTCAAACTCTGCAAGTTAACTTATTGTTTCTGCCCCTATAAAAATGGAAAGTATCAAAGATGTTGCTTGATATAACAGACAGTTGAACCTACTTCTTGTTAAGAGTTCGTATAGACAATTGACTAGCATGCAGTCCAGGAAAACTCACAAGTATCCTTAGTGCCTCAGTTACATGCAATTTCTATACTATAGGTAATTCACTTTTTAATCACTGAAAGACAAACAAGATATTTATAGAAGAAGAATGTGTTTTTTCCAGATGATTAAGATACCTTAATGGAGCTTACTTGGCTATTCAACACCTGGAAATATGCCAAAATAAATCAAAATATTGGCTCATCATAGGTAACACAAGAATTTCACAATCAAAGTACGACAAAAGCAGTTGGAAATGGAAACTGTTTAAAATATGAAAACAGACATTGAAAGAGTCCTTCTGATGGAAGAAATATATTAAATTACTATAGAAGTAGGAATTCATCATGCAAATGGCCATAAGTAAATTCAGAATATGCTGAGGTTTTCAAAATAAAACTTCTTGTATTGATCAAGGCAAACTTTGACTGCTCAGAAAAGAGAAGGAAGAAAGTTGTGAATGAAACAGATTTGTTTCAGTTTTTTAGAGTTTCTAAGTTTGCTGCTTCTGGAAGGTATATACAAAAGTGCTTGGTATGTTATCTTTAATTCCAGGCTCTGTGTTCAGAGTAATTACATCAGAGGAGTTGCATTTTGAATCTTTAGCTCACAGGTAAGTTCTTAGTGTTTTAACTCGCAGGTAAGTGTCCAAATCTGAATTCTCTTTCTATAGCCATATATTGCCTTCCCGGGGTTCAATGCACAATAATCCGGGAGGCCGGTTGCCCTTATTTATTTTGTGCCTGTCTTGTGCCCGTTTTTGTTGCCAGTGTTACTTTTGCCCTTATTTGTTGTGCCTGTCTTGTTATTGTTTTCAGCCCCAGTCTCTCTACCCGTTCCCCGCTCCCTTTCTGCCACTGCCGCCCCCACAGCCCCTCCCCCTGCCGATTCCCACCTCCCAGCTGCACCTCCCTCCCCCTTCCCTACTTAGTGGCGGCTGCCTGCAGCGGATGTGCCAGTCCATGACATGACCGCAACCAGTGCCAGAGACCCTGGGCCTCCAACCTTCCGCCTCTACGACCCAGCGACCCTCCTCGCACTCAACCCAGGAAGATATAACAACTGCCAGCTGTCCACACCAAGAACCACCCACGGCCAGTTCTCCTACCGCCACTGCCACCATACCTTCACCACCGTCCACACTCCCATGACCACTGCCCAAACACTGAACGCCAACACCTCTGGAGCCCTGAGATGCATCCTCCTCAACGTGCGCTCCATGCACATACACGCCGTAGAGATCTGGGACCTCCTCGACACCCTTGCACCAGACGTCGCCTTCTTCACAGAAACCTGAACCAACTCCACCTCCGCCCCAGACATGGCCACCGCTATCCCCGATGGATACAAGATCCAGAGGGTGGAACGCCCCAACTGCCAAGGAGGGGGACTTGCCATTGCACACAAGAGCTCCCTCCGTCTCACGACTTCAGCTCGAGCAACAGCCCGCCCACCACCAAACACCTCCACTTCCAGATCCACACCATCCCCAGAACGACCCTGAGAGGCACCCTCACCTACAGACCTCCCGGACCTCGCACTGCGTTCGCTACCTCCATCGCCACCATGGACTACATACTCATCGGAGACCTCAACTTCCACCTCAACAACCTCAGCGACCTCAACTCCGCCACCCTCCTGGACAACTTTGCCAACCACGGACTGAAACAACTCATCAACACCCCCACCCACAAAGCAGCACACACCCTCGACCCCATCTTCGCAGGAGGTACCAACATCCACTTAAGCCACACCACTCAAACCCATGGATGGACCACCACTGCATACACTTCCACCTCGACAAACCAATGGCGCACAAGCCTACAGCCCGCCCTTCACAAAGATCTGGAGCAAGATCACAGAGGAGCAGCTCAACTCCGCCCCAACTGCAATGCCCCCACTACCTCCACCAACATCAACCTCGCAGCCAGAGAACTCCACAGATGGATCTCCAACTGCACAGATGAGGTTGCACCCCTACATAACCCGGACAGGCAGCGCCCCAGGATGGCCACCTGGTTCACCGCCGACTTGCAAGACTCCAGGCAGGCCTGCTAATGCCTCGAGAAGAACTGGAGAAACCGGAAATCCTCAGAAGAGTGCACCACCTACAAGAACGCCATGACAGAATACCACAATGCATCAGATCCACCAAAAGGACCAAGAACCTCACCAACTCCAGTAACTCCAACGAACTACTCAGCATCATCCAGGAATTCACCAACCCCCCCAGTGAAACTACAGACATCACCCCCTCCCAGGACCTCTGCAACAAGCTCGGCTCCTACTGCCACCTGAAGATCAAGGGCTTCTATGACAACTTCAATGGCCAGATACCTGACTCCGAAACCACTCCTTCCTCCAGCAATGCCAGCCAACCCACCATCTCACCCTGGACCCCAATCACAACCGAAGACACTGTAACGACCATGAAAGGCATCCACTCAGGAGCCCCGACGGACCACTGCAACCCGCACATCCACGGCAGAGCCACAGCCGCCATCGCTCCAGAACTATGACACACCCCCCACACCACCTTCAAAATCGGCATCTTTCCTGATGACTGAAAATGCGCAGAAGTCAGACCCCTACTCAAGAAACCTTCAGCAGACCCCACAGACCTAAAAAACTATGAACACATCTCCCTCCTCCCCTTCGTGACCAAAGTCACTGAGAAGACCGTCAATATCCAGCTACCAAAAAACATTGAAGAAAACTCCATCCTCAACCTCTCCCAATCTGCGCTACTCGCCACCACAGACGACATCTGCACCCTCCTCGAACAAGGATACACTGCAGCCCTGATCCCACTAGACTTCACTGCAGCCTTTGACACTGTCTCCCACCTCACACTCACTGCCAGACTCCATGAAGCCGGCATTCAGGGAACTGCCCTCGAATGGCTCCGCTCCTTCCTCACCGGAAGAACCCAAAGGATCAGACTTCCTCCTTTTCTCTCCGAACCCACAGAAATCAACTGCGGAGTACCCCAAAGGATCGCTGCTCAGCCCCACGGTCTTCAACATCTACATGGCCCCCCCTCGCCGACATTGTCAGACAGCATGGACTCAGCATAGTATCCTATGCTGACGGTACCCAGCTCAACCTCTCCCTCAACAAGGACGCCGCCACCACCAGACTCCACTTCCAGGAAGGAATGAAAGATGTTGCATCCTGGATGAGCACCAGCTGCCTGAAGCTCAACTCGGAGAAGATAGAGGTCCTCATCCTCGGACCCTGCCCTTCTTCATGGGACAACTCCTGGTGGCCCATCGCACTCGGCAGCACCCCCACACCTACGGACCATGCCCAGAACCTTGACAGCATACTCGATTCTTCACTCTCCATGACCTGACAGGTCAATGCCGTCACCTCCACCTGCTTCAACAACCTGCGCATCCTCCGAAAAACCTTCAAATGGATCCCAGCAAATCAAGGAAGACCGTCACCCATGCACTCATAACCAGCAGACTGGACTACGTAAACACCCTTTATGCCAGCATCAACAAGTCTCTACTCCGCGAAGTTCAGACCGTACAGAACTCTGCAGCCAGGCTCGTCCTCGGCATCCCTCGACACGAACACATCACCCAGCACCTGCTCAATCTCCACTGGCTTCCTGTTGAGAAAAAAGTAACCTTCAAGATACTCACCCATGCCTACAAATGCCTCCACAACACCGGACCCCAATACCGCAGGGCAAGAACGGGCGGAAGAACCTTCTACATCGTGGCCAAAACCTGGAATGAGCTACCAACCAACATTAGGCATGCCCCCACCCTGTACATCTTCAGGAAGACCCTCAAGACCTGGCTCTTTGACTGACCGGAGCTGCATCCCCCCGTGCCCTGAGACCCTCACGGGTGAGTAGCATGCTTATCATTCCCCTGATTGATTGATTGATTGAGGCCGAAGGCAGAGAAATTTATAAATGTCACCTAAATCCTGTCATCAAATGTTCCTAGTTATGTAACTTTGACATAACATGATTTATTAATTGATCGCAGTTTCATTTTTAGTATTTATTTTTTGGCTGAGACTGTAGTTATGGCGGTCAATGTTTTGAGAAATATGTGGTTTTGTTGGGTAATTAAATTAAAAGAAAATGAAATGAAAAAACGTAAATAGAACTCTAAACCTGTAGATATCAATGCAATTAATCAATCAATCAATCAATCAGTGGTTTATAAAGCACGCTACTCACCAGTAAGGTTTTCAAGGCACTGGGGTGGGGGGTGCAGCTCTGGATCTGTCGAAGAGCCATGTCTTGAGGCACTTCCTGAAGGTGTGCAGAGTGGGGGAGCATCTGATGTTGACTGGGAGCTCGTTCCAGGTCTTTGCTGTGACGTAGGAGAAGGATCTTCTACCTGCTCTGGTTCTGCGGATGCGTGGGGTCTCTGCCAGGGTGAGGTCGGCAGAGCTGAGGTTCGTTTTTGGTACGTGGAAGGACACTCTTTCGTTGAGGTATTTGGGTCCAATGTTGTGGAGGGATTTGTAGGTGTGGGTGAGTAGCTTGCAGGTTACTCTCTTCTCAATGGGGAGCCAGTGGAGGTCTCGTAGGTGCTGGGTCATGTGCTCGTGTCGTGGGATTTTGAGGACGAGTCTTGCTGCGGTGTTCTGGATGGTTTGAAGCTTGTGTAGCAGTATCTAAGAATTTCAAAAACCCCATGGGAGTAGCCCGACCCAGGCAAGTGTGTGAGATAGAAAGAGCACCCCATCCTTGGAACACAAGAGAAATGATCAGCCATTAATCAATAAGTACCAGGATGAGGCTAACCTAAAGAAAGAAGAGCCACGTTTTAAGTGTTTTCTAAAAGAGTCAAAGGAGTTGCTCGCTGTGATGTGGCTTGGCAGGGTGTTCCATAATTTTGCTGCTGCAAAGGAGTAGGAGTGCGCACCCCACCTTGCCTTTTAAAATTTATGAACCGTGACTTTCCTGCTTGAAGCTGATCTTAAGTGCCTGGTTTGTCTGAAAGGTTGACCTGATGGCAAGTAAGCCATTGCCATGAAGAGAAAGGTGAATTGTACTAAGTACCTTAAAAATCACCTGCTTCTTCACTAGAGGCCAGTGAAGCTTTCTAAGGCCTTCTCTTACTGAAAGAAATTTCGGAGTGTTGAGTATGAGATGCGCAGTCACCTTTTGAACCATATGAATCTTGTTCAGGGAAGATCTGTTTATGTTGAGATACTGAGCATTACAGTAATTTAATCAGGAGGTGATGAACGTGATGGACACTGATTTCCGAAGTTCCACAGGAATGAAAGGAAAGATCTTCCTTAGGGATCTAATCATAAAATAGCAGCTGCTCATGGTACGATTAACCTGCAGATTGAAGTTGAGGAAAGTATCAAACAGAATCCCTAGGTTTTTTACCGACTCCACTGGAATAGGGAGGGGCCCACAGGATTCCGGCCACCACAGCTCTGACCAAATAGAGTGCTGGGCTCCGAAGACCGTAGCTTCCGCCCTTTCAGCATTAAGCTTAAGGAAGTTATCTTTCATCCAGCAACTCACATCAGTCATGAAATGTTTGTATTTTTCAGCCGTCTCAGGCAGGTTGTCGGTGAGGAACACAATAATTTGTGTGTCATCGGCATATGAGTACCTGGAATCCAAAAGATCTCACTAGGGCTGCCAGGGGAGAATCTTACAAATGAAAACATGTGGGCTCGAATGAGGAGCCCTGCCACACCTCTCATTATAAGCTGAAGTTCTTGGCACTAATCTAATGACAGTTTGCCATCTGTTGCCTCCCAATAAGAAAAGACTGGAGGAGTTCTAGTGCCTTAGCGTACATCCCTACTTGCAGCAGCCATTTAACCATACGTTTGGGCGAGACAGTGTCGAAATCTTCTGACAAGCCCCATTATGACCAGAACAGCAGTTCCAACCGAGTCAACCTGCATTCGCAAAAAGCCGGTTGTAGTGATGAGCACCGACTCCGTACTATGGCCACTTCTGAAGCCATTCTGAAAGGGGTCCAGAAGGTTATGGTCAGTAATGAACTTACCTAACTCTTTGTTCAGATGGGTGTTAAACAATATCTTAATATGTCAAATGTGATTCCATGCTCCAATTTGTATTACTATAAGGCACATTTTAAATGAAAAGCAGCTTTGTAAAGAAATTAAAACATGTATTAAAAATGTGATTGTCTATTGAGGTGCATCAACACTATAGAGAAGGATTACCAATTAAAGTGATGAGTTCTGTTATCAAGATTGAAAATGGGAAAGTACAGTAATAGGTTCTGTGTTTACATTGCTTATTTTCACACACTTGATATGATTCATTGGTAGATGCTTCATCAAGGATACTCTCACAAGGCTGCACTTCTCAGATGTGCTGATGTATTTCCTGAGACCAATGTGAATGGATTTTTTTCAGCACTGAAAGAAAAGATTATTATTATTTTTTTTAAAGTATTTTTATTTAGAATTCATAGACTTAATCAACATACAATAATATCATATATAAATACATATTTCAAAATATTAAGAAAGGAAAAGAAAAATTAATTTAAGTCTAAAGTACAAAGTATTAATGTATTATAAATATACATTTCAAAATACTCAGTAGCGCAATCACAATATTCCTATAATACAGAAAAAGATCCTAGTAAGTTAAAGTGCAAAGTGCTAAATCAGGATACATACTTACCTATGTGCCCTATCTTCTTGTACCAAATGTGACAAGAGTACGGAAAAAGATCAACTTAGCCTAAAGTGCAGAGTGCTAAGTCCAAACAGATACCTATATATATGTTCTCTCCTTTTATACCCGCTACAAGATGTTATCCTATAGTTCAAACACACACCAATATTTCTCATACTTTCTTACTGCATATTTCTTTTCCAATTCTTGTATTCTAGTCAATTTTGCCCTCCATGTATTAAAGGTAGGTACCTTCTCTTTTCTCCACAATTGCAGAAGAGATCTTGCTATTAAAACTGCAATAAACAATCCTTCCTCGTGTGCAGAGGTAGCAGGAGAGCAGCCCAAAACTGCCGTAGATTTATCAAGTAAGATGAGGGGATCAATTATAAATGTAAGATATTTCTCGATCTCCTCCCAGAAACTCTGGATTTTTGGGCACTTCCAAATGATATGCGTCCAGGTTCCTTTCTCTGCACAGCGAAAACATTTATCTTCTTTGCGGGTATATTTTATGAAGAAAAGAGGGTGTTCTATATATCAACTATTTTGCATAGTATTGCATGTGTTTGAAGTGTTCCCCTCTGAATATAACTGCATTAAGTGTATTAAGCCTATTCCAGGTTGGTTTAAGAATCTGTATATCTTCCCTTTTCTTCCATCTATCCCTAACTTTTTCGTATAGTGAAAGAGATTTATTGTCATCAAAGATCTTAATTCAGTTGCTAATTTTCCGTTGTGTGGCAGAATTAAGTGCTTCACTAATATTAGTTTTATAATGCAGGCTTTCCATATCTAGTTTTTCCAATATGGGTTTCAATCTAATAAATGAGCATTTTAAGATTGTGTTTGAATGTTTTAGCCCCGTTTCAATCTCCGCTCAGGTTTTCAAACAGTTCCCCTTGATGAAATCCTGGATTTGGACATACCCGTTTTCTTCCCACAACCTTAGTATATTGTTCTCTAACAGACCTGTTTCCCCCGTATATATATTTGAAAGCCTAGTTGAGATATTAATTCTTAGAATATCGTAGTGTGCTAAAAGCTGAGTTTTTTGTTTAAGTAGCCATTGTAGGATCTTATAATGTACTTTTTTAGGGTACTTAGTCACTCTTGTGGGGTCTGTTATGTTACACTCCCTTAGGATCCTTTTCATGAAGAAGTTATCTGCCTCTTGAGGATCTAAAAATAAAAATCTAAAACTGTGCTGTGCAAATGTCGCATAATAATAATTTCTGATATTCGGAAGAGATAGTCCTCCATCAGCGACAGGATAATTTAAAGTGCTAAGGGCTAATCTTAGTACCTTATTTGTCCATAAGAAAGAGGAGGACATACTGTCTATTTCTTTAAAAAAAAAAAGTGTCTGTATTGCACAAGGAGCTGCACTAAAAAGAAAATTAAAAAGCGGAAGAATAGACATTCTAATTCACGCAACTCGTTTTATTATTGATAACGGCAGCTGATTCCATCGTTTTAACTGAGAATGTACTTTTTTTGACAATGGAATATAATTTAGGGAAAAAAGATCGTCTACTCTCTCAGTTATATGAATCCCTATATACCTCTTTGGACGGGTGTTGTATGTCTGTCTAAATTCTAATAAGAGAGAATTCACACCGCAATTGCATAGTATAATTTCTGTTTTAGACTTATTGATTTTATAACCCCCTAATTTTTTCAAAGTCTGCAAAGATTCTCAATACTTCCGTCTGGGTATTTATCTTTGGGTTAAGGAAGAGAACAATGTCATCAGCGTATAATTTTATGTTCGTCATTCCTTGAACCGGAACCGTATGGGCTCTTTTTTCCCTGATTGCAATTGCTAATGGTTCTATAAATAGAGCAAATAAAATCGGGGAGAGGGGACAGCCTTGTCTGTGGCCTCTATTTATTTGACATGTCCCTATATTAACAGAATTGATACAAATTTGGGCCTGTGAATTTATATAAAGTTGTTTCAATAAAAATATAAACTCATTTGGGAAGCCGAAGTTTTCTAAAATTGTAATAAGACAG
The DNA here is from genome assembly GCF_964204655.1 of Triturus cristatus. Classification (NCBI taxonomy): domain Eukaryota; kingdom Metazoa; phylum Chordata; class Amphibia; order Caudata; family Salamandridae; genus Triturus; species Triturus cristatus. The sequence goes on along the minus strand of NC_140593.1, from coordinate 252,975,488 downwards.
TTCCAGGAAACAAGATCAAATGCTTTTTCGGCATCTAAAAACCAAATCTGTGCCTCAACCTTATTGATATTAAAAAAATCAAGTGCCTCTAATAAAAAATGTGTATTAGTATAAAGCTGTCTCCCTGCTACAAAACCGCACTGATCTGTCCCAATAAGGGATCCCACCACCTTATTTAGCCTGTTGGCAAGGAGTTTAGTAAACAATTTGTAATCAGTGTTTAAAAGGCTTATTGGCCTATAAGAGTTCACATTATCAGTATCTTTATCTTTTTTTAAAATACTGACTACTACTGCCTTGCGGAAAGAGGCAGGTGGGTCACCCCCTTGTAATAAATATTTTGCAAGACTTAAACATTCTGAGCAGAGTACAGTAGAAAATGCTTTAAAAAATTCTGCGGGAATGCCATCCTCTCCGGTAGCTTTACAGTTGGGCAAAGAGCTGATAACCGCATCTAATTCTTCCATCGTGAATTCGGCTAGCAGCAGCTCTTTAAAATTATTTTCCAAAGTTGGAATTGGCCATTCCCGTAGAAAATCTTTGATTATTTCTAAGGAGACCTGTTGAGATGTCTGATAGATGTCTTTATAATGTTTAAGAAACACCTCGCCTATTAGTGGCGTAGTTTTTACGCGAGTTTTTGTTACTTTGTCCTGAATGCATTTGACTCTATTTAGGACTTGCTTTTCCTTTGCTTGCCAGGCTAGCAATCTTCCTGTGTACTCGCTATCTTCATAGCTTGTCTGAAGATATAATCTACTTGCCCTATCCCTTAAATCATAATAAAATTCCCTCATTCTTGTTTTTGCATTCAGTACTTCTTGCCTATTATTCGAAGTCCTATTTCTAAAGTATTCTTGATTTGCACGGGCTAGACTATTTTCTATTGCCATTCTCTCCTCCTTCTTAGCTTTTTGTATTGGTATCTCTTTTGAGGTGATTATGCCTCTCAGTGTAGCCTTAAAAGCGTCTCATATAATGTTAATTGGGGCAGAATCTTTATTTATAGCAAAAAAGGAACCAATCTCCTTCCCTAAGTCTGCACACCATTGCTAATCTGCTAAATTAAGTTTACTAAAATACCACCATCTTGATGCTTGTTAATCTTTCTTCCCTAGAAGGGTTTCCATCTTAATGAGGGCATGATCTGAGAAGACATTCACTATCTGGCACATGCATCAAGCAAAAATCAACTCGCAAAAATACCGAATCGCTAAAATCACCCGTTAGCGAGTGGCAATCAACGAATCCCAATGCATCAACACCAATAGCGAAAAAATAAAGAATTGCAAAATAAATCCCCGTTAAAATAAAGAATCGCAAATAACCTCCCCGTTAAAATAAAGAATCGCAAAATAAAGATTCGGAAATACCGAAATCACTAATAGCGTCTGGCATCAGCTAATTGCAAATAAAGAATCGCTAATGAATGCATCAAAAGTCGCAAATACCGAAAATCCCCAAAATCGCTATTTTGCATGAGCAGATTAAGTGGAATCAGAACCAGGAGGTAAAGTTGCAGAAAAAATAAAAAAAACGTAAAAACTCCCAAGTGTTCCACAAATGCAATCAATCAGAAAGCCAAACAAATTGGGCCTGGAGACCCTGTTTCCTTTCACAAAATGGCAGCCCTCTACGTGCTTGCAAGGAGGATGAGAATAAATGCAGCAGCACAGCGCAGGAGAAGGATCCAGGAGAGAGTATTCAGAGTGCGCATCACATTGCTTGGCCAAAATAAGGATGAGGTATACGACAAGTACCGTCTCAATCGTGCAATGATAATGCGCCTAACTGCTGACCTGGAACCACTACTGCAGCACCAGACACGTCGGACCAATGCCATTCCTGCGCACGTCCAGGTCCGATGCAGCCTGCACCTACTGGCATCTGGAAGTTTCCAGGGGGTCATAGCGGTAGGCGTATCACAAAGCGCACTATCACGCTTCTTCCGTAAATTCATTGATGCCATGCTGACAATGATACATACCCACATCAGCTTCCCCACAACCCCCCAGCAGATAGACCACACCAAACAGGAATTCTACCAGGTGGCCCAATTCCCCCATGTCATAGGATGCATTGACTGCACGCATGTCCCCATCTGTCCACCCTCAGCCAATGAGTACATCTTCCGTAACAGGAAGTCCTATCACTCCATCAACGTGCAGGTCGTGTGCGATGCCAAGCACATCATCACGGACATAGTGGCACAATTTCCAGGGAGCACACACGACTCCTATATATTCAGACACAGTGGCATCCACAGGCATCTGCTCAATGGAGAATTCGGAGAGGGACTCCTGCTTGGCACGTACACCTACCTATTCATAACATCAGCATCACACATGTATCATCATGACTGACGCTAAGCCTTTGCTTCCATCCTGTAGGTGACAGTGCATACGCCCTGTGGGAATATATCCTCACCCCCTACATCAACCCAGCAACACCACAGGAGCAACGCTACAACGCGGCCCACATAAGCACCAGAAATGTGATTGAGAGGACATTCGGGATCCTGAAGAGTCGCTTCCGGATCTTACATAAGACTGGTGGTGCCTTGCAATATAAACCAGACACCTGCTGCAGGATTGTAGCAGTATGTGCCATGCTGCACAGCATTGCAACCAGAAGGGGGATACCCATAGAGGTGGACAGGAATGACAACTTCTGGGATGACCAACCACCCGCACAACACCGACAGGCACACATTCCAAACACAGCTGAAGGTCAAAGGAGATGGACATACATCACACAACATCATTTCTGAGCCAGGTAAGAATGAGCCATGACGATATCATTAGTAGTGCTACTGTTTAATTCACAGGAGCACTGATGTATGTAATGTTACACAGAAATGCAAATTAGAGTTCCCCACACATTGTGGGCAAAAACATGACGTTGGATTCACGGGAGTGCAAAAGCAAAATTAAAGTGGGCCATGGTTACCCCACCATAGTCAGGGATGCAGGACAGAATGTCTAGTGGCGATTCCCACGAACGCCCAGCCTCCTATCGCGTGTCTCCTCCACCTCACCATGCTGTGTCTCTGTGGCTGTGGAGCAGCGCAAACTGCGCCTCCTGGTGCAGGTCTCCATCACCGAGACGCTGCTTACACTGGATGCAGCCTCACTGCCATCCTCCCCTCCCAAGTTGCTGCCACTGAATGTCCCTGACTGCAAGTGTTCCACTGCAGTGGTCACCTGGCCTAAGGCCTTTGCCACGTAACTACAGTAATGTCCAAGGTCCACCTGCAGTGACACGGAGCGGCGGGACAACACGGCAGTGCTGTTGCAGAGCTTTGTGATGGCCCTGGTCGATGCTGTGGAACGGAGCAAGTTCTGTCTATGCCTCTGGCGCTCGCTGTGTTGTCCTGCTCGGATGGCACGGGTGAGCTCCTGGAGGTTTTCACTAATGTCCTTCTTGCCCTCTGCCACAACTGTGGTCATGTGCCGCACTGCGTCAGTTAGACTGCACATGTGTTTTGCGAGACGTGAAATGTTGAGGTTCATTGTCCCCATGTGTCTCCCCTGCAGGCGCTGAACACGCAGCATCTGAGCCTCGACTCCACCATAAATGTTTCTTGCCTGGTCGGCTCCCTCGGCAGTACTGCGCAGGGACCTGCGCCGCTGCGTGACTCTGCCACATGCTGGTGGCGGTGCTGGCGGTGTGACACCTGTAGGACTTGGCCCAGTTGTGGGTGCAGGACTCGGGCATGCATCCATCACCTGCATGGAGGGGACTTGTGCCCTGCGTCTTGGTGGTTTTGTCGCAGGTGTTGGTGGTGGTGGTGGTATTGTTGCTGGTGGAGGTGGGGATTGACCCTCCTGTGGAGTGTCGCCATCGGAATCAGCCGGTGTTTCGGAGATGATGAGGCGCTCACTATCATCCGAATCCCCAGGAGATGCATCTGTGTGTGAAACAGTGCATGGTTAGTTATTTTTGTGACTACATCTGTTTGTCATTCTGCATTTATGTCCTACAATGAATTACATTAGTTGACTCGTTCTTGGGCCTGTACTGCTGATCTAATTTATTTTGCATTTATGACTATACATGCACACTTTGCTGACATGACTACGACTCCCATGATGCAATACTGATGTGAGGGCATATGTGTTATGCACTTCTGCCTGCACACTGTGATTGAGCTGGGGGGATGGGAATGGGTATACGATACGCAGAGTATGGGCGCAGGCATGCATCTTGCCTTGTTCAGTGGTGGCTGCGCCGGAGGTGTCCATCTGCGTAACTCCGACAACCGCCTCTGGCTCAATGGTTCCCTCGACGAGCTCCTCCAGGGCAGTGTTTGCAGGTACTGTGGATGGCCCCCCTCCTGTGCCAGCTGCCTCCTTGACCCTTTCTGCAATTCTTTCCTTGGCCCTCTTCCTGAGGTCATACCAACTCTTCTTTAGGTCGTCGATGCTGCGGTGCGTCACTCCCACAGCATTTACCCTCTCCCTGATATGAAGCCAAATTTTCCTCTTCTCAGCTTCGGGCACCTTGAGTGACAGCTTGCCAAACAGCTTGTCATGCTTGCTGCTCACCCCCTCAATCAAGTTCTCAAGTTCCCTGTCAGAGAACTTTCTCTTCCTCTTCCTGGGCGTGTCTGCAGTGCCTAGTGCATCCTTGTCCATCCTGGATGAGGGTAGGGTGGATGGTTTCAGAGAGAGGATTCTCTTGCCTCAGCCTGTGTGCTCTGCCTCCTCCTGTGAGCTCCTCAGGCCAGTGAATGAGGGTGGGGCAGCTTGACTTCCTGGTTGTGATGTCATCAGCCCGCTCCAGGAGCGATCCGTTTTTTGCGAATTCGCTAATACTGAACTCACTAATACCGATTTCGGTAATAACGAACTCGCTAATTGCTAATCGGTATTTTCTGTACTCGCTAATGTGTAATCGGTAATTATTAGAGGTTTTAAGGAATCGCTGAAAATTACTGATTCTGTTCATGCATTCCGAAAAGCGATTCCTGATTACCGATTCTTTATTTCTCGCTAATAAGGATTCGCTTTTCGGGAAGTTGATACATGTGCACCTATATGTTCATATTTACTGACTTCCAGATTATGGGATGTTAGAAAAAAATCTAGCCTTGATGACGAGTCATATTTCGCCGAATAGCAAGAGTACTCACGTTTGGTTGGATTGTTGAGCCGCCAGTTGTCTAAAATATCTAAATCTATCTTATAACTCAACAGTGCGGTGCATACTTGTGGTTTATTTTGCCTTTGATCTTTTTTTGTAGAATCAACCACTTAAATTCTGTGATAACGACCCTTTTAACTTTTTTTATTTGGTTTTAGAAGCAGAGATTCCTGCAAATGAAGTCAGCTGTGTGAATTACAGAAAATAATTACGGTGAAGACATCTAGTTTGTTAAATAAAAGCTTTGATACCACTGGTGACATTCAATAAAATGGCTTACACATATAATATATATTTAATAAAAAAACTTACCCTACAATATATATGTATATTTTGTGTGTGTGTTTATTGACATACACATTTATTAGTAAGGCTACGTCACTTAAAATTGTTTTTGTAAGTAATTATTAAGTAAAAGCTCATTTAGTTTTGAAGTAACTGCATTAAAATTCCTTAATAAATATTAACAATAGTAATTCAATTAAAACATCAAAATAGGGTTCATGGTTTTATGTCTTTAAATTTATACGGTAGTGATGGCTTTTTAGAATTTAGGAAAGGGTGGTATATGGGATGGTGACCAATTTTTGTAGGTCGTGGTAATAGATCGGGGTAGTAAGGAGATTTTAAGGCTGACGGTCGAACAATGTTTAAGGGTAGCAAGTTGATTTTGGGCTCAGGGATGGATAACATATCAGAGCAGTGAGATCAGGGATACGTAATGTATGTGGTAGTGAGAAGTTTTAGGACTCAAGCATATGTACTGTATTGGGGGTAATGATAGGTCTTTAGGGCTCAGGGGGGTGTGGTGTATTGTGGTAATGTTATACATAACTGGCCTGATCTTTCCCCTACCTTTTTGCCTCCACTCTTCCTGTTTTGCTGAATACGTGTTGCTAACCAGTGCTAAAGTGCTTGTGCTCACTTCTTAAAACATGGTAAAATTGTTTGACGTGCAATTGGCTCATTTAATTTACTTATAAGTCCCTTGTAAAGCTGTACTGCATGTACCCAGGACCTGTAAATTAAATGCTACTAGTGGGCCTTTAGCACTCATTGTGTTCCTCCCTTAAGTAGCTTTTTCAAACTTGTCCCAGGCCTACCATTTTCAGCCTATGTGTAGATTTAAACTGACATCATGACCTCAATGAAGTGACTCCAAGGGTCAACTGAATGAACTACTGTTCTGACCTACTGAAATATAACAAGCTCCCGAGCACCCCCTGCACGTGCCCAGCTGACCTGCTGCACTGGGTCTGCCTGAACATGCAACTGGATCTGTCTGAGCCATTCTGGCCTCTGTTAGAGTTAGTTTCTGATCCACAAGAGGTACCTCCCAGGTCCTGGACCCATGACTTGGTATCCATTTAGCTCATTCTGTAAGAAAAGGAAAAAACCTGAAGTTTTTGGCTCGTTGCGACCACGAACGGACCAGTAAATCTTACTGTATTTTGCCAAATTAGTGTGGGATTCCCCTTATGTTGTATTTTCACTTTGTTATTCTCCCTGTGCTGCTTAATTAATCTATACATTGCCTGTGAGTTAGCCTGACTGCTTCATGCCAAGCTACCAGAGGGTTAAACATAGGTTAATTTAGTGACATTTTATGTTTTACCCTCACAAGGACTGTGCTTGTTGCTTGGGTAGGATTTCACCCCAATCAGCCAATAACCCGATTTCTCATGATCGAGCATGAACCCAATAATTTGAGCAGGGATAAATATTTAATAAATTATATGCATTGGCCCATACACATTCACCCAGATCCCTGATGTGCTGGGGTCGAGTTTGTTAACTTGTCTAAAATGTTACTCTCGCTATTCAGATTTAAACCTTAATCATTTGTATGTTTGCATAACCTGGAATATTTCTAATCAACTTTTCATCTACTTGGTCGATGGACCAACTAGTTGAAGAGTTGATGGCAATAGAAATTCTAAAGAAAACATCTAATCAATGAACTGACTAAAATAATCACAGACTCTCGGTGGGATTTACATTTTTTATCTAGTAATAATAAATGCTCATATTGGCTATTTCATAAATTCAAATACTGGAAACCTCGTGAGAGAGAGCAAAACTTAAACATTACAATAACAGAACAATTATTTCAAATTTACATTGCAAAAGAGTGAAGAGATGAAAAGACATCAGATGCAAGTAAAATATTTTGATTTAAAACTGTCAATTCAGAGGGGTAGATGAAGAGACAGAAGGTACAGAGACAAGAAATTTGACTGCAAAATGATTCTGCAATGCTAGATTAAATCAAATACAAACCCAAGGGATCTGTAAGGGAAAACCACCACCCAGGCCTAGGTAGCATTGGGGACCCCTGGACCAAGAATCAGGGATCAAAGACTCAGGAATTAGGACAGAGACAGGACAGGAACAGCTAGGCCTCTCTGCAACCCGACGATCATCAGCGCACCCCTCACTCAGACACCTTCAGCCTAACCAACCTGCAGCAGGTCTCTCCAACCACATCCCCCAAAGCACCTATTCTTATACCCTAAAACTACACACCCTTTCCACAGCAGTTGCTATATTCATACTTTCTAGCTAAGTGATTGGTTAAGTTCTGGGGGTGGGATGTCACCCCATGGTGAGATCATTCTACACTTGACTACACTATTGTTCTAAACATTTTTCTATACAGTCATCAATTTCAGCTTCTCTATCATGGGTACATCTGCAACATTTTATTGTACAATTAATATTTTTCAACAACTTGATTTCCGTTCCCATGAAGACACTGGCGTTGGCCGCTTGACAAATGTTCTGTCCTTCACCAGGTCACGCTTTCTCAGCCTGTTCAGTAGCTCAGTCATATGGTCACATAGTTCCCTCGCGCACACAATTCCACCCACCCATTATGTGGTCAATTTTATGAGGTGGAGGATTCGTCCATTACTTAAAGAACAGAAAACAGACATTTATCAATTATGTGATAATGTATTTTTCAATGTTTACCACCCACCTTAGCTCTACTTCATGTTATCGGTTATCCTAGCATAGCATAAGCAGGAAAGCAGCATTATTTATTAGGATAAAGCAGCACACATCATGCTTTTACTACATATACATGTGGCCCTGCCATGAAAACCTTCTTAATTCATACTATACACAAGATTATCACATTTCCGGTTATCTATGCATTAAATTTTGGTTAGTTCATGCAATTTGCAAAGCAAGCTTCCCACGTACAGTGTATTTGTGCATGTTAAACATTCTTTTACTACTGACTGTTAGTACGTTAGAGGGTTGTTCAATCAAGCAGGTTTCTTTTGCAAAATCCTGCTTTATCACTCACATTGGTGTTCAGTGGTGGGATTCAGTACTTTTGTTTGTACAGTGACAATCAGTGATTTGGTGTAACACTAAAATCTCATCTTAAATAATTGAATACTAGATTTGACTCGGCCTGAGCAGTAATATAATTCTGCTCACGGAGTTGGGGGAATTCGGAACTCGGCAATTGTCACGTAAGGCGGAGTTCCTGCTAAATTCTACATTCCGGCTGTGGCAGAATTATTTTTCCGTTGGCCCATATGACCCTTGTTTTGGCATGCGCTGGTGAGTGCGAAGAGATTTGCCAGCTGCTAGTGAGTGAGAACGAGATTTGATGGCCGCATGTCCAGCTTTCGGTCACCAAGATGTCTTCAGGTGCTATTTTGGTACATTTGTGAGTGTGAGCAGCCGCATCTCGAGCAGATTCTCTACTCGAGAAGCAGCTAAATCTACTCAAAATTACATTTTTGAGTTATTATTCTACTCCAACTGACCATTCAGATTGTTTTTTAGTGCAAGAAGCATTTTTTTAATTTCCCTTTTTTTCAATAAGAAGTAAGTGCCCCAGAGACTCCTGTTCCTGTCCAGCAGTCTCCTCCTAGTGCTTTTTCCAGCTCCTGGTCACTTTTCATTTGGATTTCGAGGTGGAAGGATTACTCTCTTTTTCTGCTGCATTCATTCCATCGGATGTAAGGACTTTGTTTTTGTGATATCACAAGTAAGTTCAAAAACATTTATGTAAGGATGTTGCTTGTTTGATAGAGGTCATACACCAGTATTTGTATTTTTATTTGATTTTTCAATTTTATTATGGTGAGTGGCCTACAGTTTCAGTAGAGGCCTACATTTTTTTCCATTTAATATATTATCTTTTGTAAGGGCTAAGGTTTGCACATTTCACGACATTTTCTCCATGTTATTTGAATTTGCATTATTCTTTTGTTTTACTATGTGGCATAGTCTGCCCACGGGCCATCTAGCCAGTTGGCCCAGTACTAGTCACGGATACATGAAACAACTGTTTCTGTGGTATATGATGTTTAAAAACATCATTTAGGTCAGGAATGGTATTGGATTACATACAAAATGTGGGGGATTTTTTGTATTTCATGTTTTTTTCTGCATAAAGTGTATGCCTTGGGAGGATGTGTATTGCTGTACATTTTTATAGCTCACTTAATTTGAATTTTTGACATTGCTGATTTAATGGTAGTGTTTTCGTTAGTGTTACCATGTGTCCTTTGTCTGGCCAATGTGTGTGTTTGCCATAGGACACCATATGTCTTTGTTCTCCATGCCATGTGGCAGTGGACCATTTTGTGTAGTCAGTGTCCATAGGGATGCATGTGTTCTTTGTTGCCCTTGCTCCTTGCTTGGTTTGACCATGTGGGTGGCGACCATTTTGTGTTGTCAGCCAGTGTGCTTTTGCCATGGGCCTCCATGGGTTCTTTGTTGGAGCCATGCATCCTTGCTTGCTGTTGTTATCTGACCATGTGGCCAGTGACCATTTTGTGTAGCCAGCCAGTGTGCTTTTGCCATAGGCCTGTATGTGCTTTTTGTTTTGGCTGAACTTCCTTGCTTGCTGTTGTTGTTTGAGCATGTGGCCCTAGGCCATTATGTGTAGCCCACTAGTGTTCTTTAACAATAGGCCTGCATGCATCCTTGCTTGCTGTTGTTGTTTGACCATGTGGCCATTTTGTGAAACCAGCCAATGTGCTTTTGCCATAGACCTGCATGGGTTCTTGTTGGGGCCATGGCTCCTTGCTTGCTGTTGATGTTTGACCAAGTGGCCAGTGACCACTCACGCAAGCCCTCATCACTAGCAGGTTGGACTAAGGGAAGACACTCTACGTAGGAGTCACTGCACACCTTCTGAAAAGACTACACCCAATACAAAACTCAGCGGCAAGACTCATCCTCGACCTATCCAGATGGACCCACTTCACACCCTACTTCAAGTAGCTACACTGGCTCCCGATCCAGAAGAGATGCCTGTTCAAGATGTTGACCTGCACACACAATGCCCTGTATGATGAAGGACCAGTATACATCAACAAACGCATGACCTTCCACCATCTGACCAGACACCTACGATCTGCTGCACTCTTCCTCTCAGACACCCCTGATCCATCGAGGCAACAGCGGAGGATGCTCATTACCACACCTGGTGGCCAAAGCTTGGAACAACTTCTCCCTGCACATCAGGACCTCCCAATCACTCTGGCAATTCAGTTAGCAATCTCAGTGCTTGATTCCCTCACAGGTGATATGCCACACGTTCTAAATCCTTCAGTGATTGATTGATTGTTTGTGCAGCCAGCCAGTGCATTTTTGCCATAGGTTTGCATGTGTTGTATTTTGTGGCCATTCTTCCTCGCTTTCTGGTGTTCCTTGACCATGTGACCGGTGGCCATTTTGTGTAGGCAGCCAGTGTGCTTTTGCCATAGGCCTGCATGTGTTCCTTCACTGGGGCCATGCCTTCTTGCTTGCTATTGTTTTTTGACAATATGGCTGGCGTCCATTTTTGTGCAGCCTGTGTCATGTAGTTTCCACTAATCGGTAGGAACTGCGTGTTTGCGAACAACATAAACTTAGGATGGTGCCAGAATGGTTCCATGCACCCCCGCAAAATATGTTGTCCCTTAGATCAGCTAATTCACAGTGCCACCGTTAGCCCAGTCTCAGCTTAGGCAGGGAGTGAACAGTTCTGGCAAGTATTGAAAATGATAACCCCGTTCCCGCAGGAATCGTGGAGACAGACCTAGGACTTTTAGCTCAGTTACTCATGCTCTCTTTCGCTCAGAGGAATATACAAAAAATACACAAAGGGATGTTTTTCAATATTTATTGAACCATAGTGATCACTGTGTAGAAAATATGTGCTGCAATGATTAATTGACAGAAGCAGACAAGAGTTATAATGAGTGACAAAACAGTGAATAAAATGAAGAATTTCACCATCTTGTTGAGACCGCTTATATATGCATACATATTCAGTATTTATAACAATCTAGCATACTCCTACAATGTACATTCTAATCTACGTGTCTAGGGTGTGAATGTATGGTCTGCTAAGCAACCCCCTTCTGGATGATCTAACCCCTTTACAAGTTGGGTAAGAGTGTAGTACCCCATCTTGTTCACAAACTGGACACCCCTCACGAAGATATCAGTTAGCTGCTGGGCAAAAGCTTGAGCATGCAGGGTCCCATCGAAGTCATCAGAAGAGTCTCCTCTGATTGTATTTGGAAACAAAAGGATATATATTTATATAGAAAAAGGGCAACCGTGCCTCGGTCCATGATTGTGATTAGGCTGCCTATTGTTTGCATTCCACTGATAGCTGCATTGCCATATGGACGTAATAACAAACATATTTGTACCACACACGTGAAGACCTTGTACATAATGCCAAGGCAGTGTGATAGTGTTCGCACAAAGTTCTTTTGTGTTAGCAAGGTCAGTGTTTCTTAGAAACTGACCCAAGTGTCGCAAATGTGTGTCAAAAGTCAATGTGACAAAGGGAAGGCAACTTTAGGAAAGAACCATACATGGAAATTGGCACTATTTCCTACCAGGCCGAACTCTGACATATGCCACCTGCCACCTGCCACTGTATAAATCCTTTTTTTCCAGCTTTCAAAGCCATTTTCTAGGGAGATTGATAGGAGAGGGCTATGCCTTATATTTTTTTGTTCATTTTTTCATTTTCCCTGATATCAGTTTAATATGCTTGTGGATCATTGTAGTTAATGTATACATGAATATTGTTTCCTGCTATTCATTAAGTGCTTTTCTTACATTTTTGCCCTGCACTTCCTTGCCTCCCAATGGGTTTCTCATAGTATGTTAGTACAGCAGCAATTCATTTTTTATTTCGTTTATTTATTTTATTATTATTTGTTTTTAATTTTTGTTACATTTTCTCTCAATCCACCCCCTGGCTGCCATAGGTGCTTGCGGCACACCAGCATTCATTTTTAAGGATTGTCATTATTCATTATCCCCTGGACCGGTGTAACCCTGCCTACCATATACGCTCAACCGTACAACAGCATTCACTTTTTAAGGATTATTCCATTTTCCCCTGGACCCCCTGTCTACCATAGGTGCACACACACCAGCATTCAACTTTATTCTGCTTTCTCCTGGACCACCTTGCCTGCCATAAGTGCACACCAGCATTCCTTTTTTAAGGATTATTCAATTTCTACCCTGGACCTCCCTGACTGCCACAGGAGTCTCCCTTAGATGCACATAAAGCAAAAAGTTACATCTGTATGTTATCCCTATTGAAAATTAAATGTTATGGTAATGTGGTTTGACTTTGGAATGGATACACTATTGTTAACTATTTAGGTAGATAAGTAACCAATTTAAATTTTATTGTCTGTACTATGAATAATTCAAGCTGCAAAAAAGGGACTTTTTACTAAATGTTTTTCTTGCTTGTTTGCTTTTAGGTGCACAAGAATCATCACCCACAGTACTGCCAGACAGAAGGCTTGTACAAAGTGACATGACCAAAACATGTGACGGGAGTCCTTCAGTCTTTTGACTCGTGCAGCTAAGTGCTACTGCCAACTAACTGCTTCAAGATGGCCCCAAAGAAAGGTGCTTGCTAGAAAGTGGTCATTGACGAGTAGAAGAAGAAGCAGATTTCCACCACTGGCGGTGCCACCCCAAACCTTTTTCAGGAGATTTAGGCCTGCTGAACTGCCTTACAGGGAGCAAGTGGGGAGCAACACTCTTGCATCAACAGCACCACCCCAACCTAAGCACTAAAGCCATGTCTCTCAGTGAAGTAGCCACTGCAATCATGGCAACGAGCAGTGAGTCTAAATTGAACTTGTCTCAGCCACAAACTAGTACCCAATCATCACAGGAAACTGAGCAAAGTGGACAACAAGAGCTGCAGCCAGCAACAGTAGATCTTCCTGAAGTAGGAGCAGAACAGGAGGTTGAGCTTCCTGCTGAGCAAGATGTACATATTGTTGAACCTTTGACTATATATATTAAGAGGTACCCTAGAGTTCATTTGTAGGTCTGGGAGCAAGGGGGAAAACACAGAAATATAAGAAGGGCTCCCACACTGCCTAAATGCTTTCTTTATAGGCTCACTAGAGCTCTATGGGCTGCCCATTACTGGACGTGACAAGTCATACAACTGATTGTGTTTTTTTTGGTCATTTTATTATGTTTTTAAACTCATTCATATTATTTACATTTCTCTGATTGTACAAATATTAAAAACATGTTTATAAAGCCACAAGAAATTCATTATTACAGATAATCCCTCAGACCTCAACAACTTTAGACCAGTAACAAACTTTCCCATGCTAGCCAAAGTCTTGGAAAAATGTGTACATCAACAACTGAGCCAACATATCTCTAAATTTAAACTGGTAAATGACTTCCAATCAGGATTTCTGCACATCGTGGATGACGCTCTTCTTGCCCTTGACCGCAGTGAAACCTGTCTCCGAATCCTGCTCGACCTTTCATCGGTATTCAACACTGTAAACCATGGCAAAATTCAGGAACGCCTGGAAAAAAGGATGGGCCTAGAGGGTACAGTCCTAAAGTGGTTTAGTTAGTTCTTAGAAAACAGACTGTAAAAATTCATAGTGAACCAATCATTATCTGCTTCATCTAGAAATCTTATTGGAGTACCACAGGACTCAACACTACACCCTGCTCTATTCAATCTTTACGTAGAACCACTAACAGAAATCTTACAACAGGCAAACATCACCTTCCACATGTATGCAAGATCACATCGATAGAAGAGATCGTTATCATAAACCAGGCACTTAAGAGAACCGTCCATTGGCTAACTAGTAATCACCTCAAGCTTAACACGCATAAAACGGAATCCCTTCTGATCTCCCCTCAGAATAGCGATACGAATATCTTGGGGCGGACCAAGCTGATCACTGCGCTAAACTGTACTGCGAGGCCTGTAGACTCAACCAAGTCCCTTGGAATTATGCTAGACAAAAACCTGAACATGCTAACACACATTAACATGATTGCAAAAAACGCACGTTTCTATTTAAGCTACCTTAGAAAGCTGAAACCTTTCATAAATAACTCAGACATTAAAATAGCTGTCCAGGCATTAGTCATATTGAGGGTCGAGTACGGTTGCACAACTCTAGCCAGGCTTCTCAAGATCTCAACAGCACCACTAAAAGCTTGTCTCAAAGCAGCCACAAGACTTATGACAGGCTTCAGAATATTCAACCACATCACCCCCATTTGAAAGCGCTCAACTGGCTGCCTTACGAACCAAGAATAGAACTAAAAATGGCATGCATCACTCACATAGCGATACACTACAAAACACCAATGTACCTAGCCCAGAAAATCACACTATCAGGCGGATGCTGAGTGTCCCAGAGTCAAGGAGATATATTACTGAAACCGTCTCTCTTCGGAAAGAAAAGAACTTATGGCCGAGCCTTCTCTGGTGCAGCACCAAGAAATTGGAATGCACTCCCCAGGAACATTAGAAAAATATCGTCCATTTCTGCTTTAAAAAATGAAGCCAAATCCATTTTTATGAGCAAATTCCTTCCATAATTTCAGCAGACAGGATATTATCAAAGGAACTTTTTGCTTACACATATGCTAACACACATTGACCCCTAACCATTATGTTGGACTTGTATATGTGAGTGTTAAAGCACACATGTTTCTCTTACAAATCAATGCCTAGTTACCCAGGACCTGGTAGCATAACTGTTTCTAGCAACTCGCTGTACACTGATTATTCTTTACTAAATTTACATGTCGTAAGTTTAAAGATATATAAATGTAAAGCGCTCTGATACCCTTTTTTAGGGTCATGTCCGGGCTATATAAAACCCCAAATAAATAAATAAATTAGTGCAAATATACAATTGCTCCACTTAGAAATACATGTCACAATTATTATAGTACATTGTCACAGTTTTAAGACGGTACGTGTATACTGAAACATTTAATATGCCCCCTAAAATCAACCACACAACCATTCTAACCTCACACACAACACCCTTCTTATTTTTTTGTTGAACCTTTGGCTTCCAGATCGCCAGCGAGAAAAAGAAAGGGTGCTTCGCCATCTTCTCCAAACCCCCCTTCTGATGATAAGGACATGGAATGGATGCCGGCTGAGTCCAAGACACACCAGGAGAGACAAGGGAAAAGCAAAGTTCCTGAAAGCCTTACAATTATGGAAGGGGATGAGGATGATGAGCCAGTCATTGTCTTGGAAGCTGGCTCAGAGGACAACGATATTGCCCCTCCTATTTAACCTGCTCCAAGGGATATGGCACTGTTACCACCACCACCGCCAGCTTCAATATTCGTGATGCATCCACTGAGACCAGCATCTACCACTACCTCTCTTGAAGTACACACTGCAGAGAGGCACTCGATGACACACCCACTTATCTCCGGTTATTCTTGAGGCATTGGCAATGGCACACTAAAAAAAATCTCCTCTCCTGTTTGGGACTTCTTTACAATTAGCAAGCTGGAGAATAACATTGCAATACGCCTCATTAGCCATGCAGATGTTTGTCGAGGTAAGCCTGGTTCACACTATGGTACTGGAGGCCAAAAGACGCATATGAAAAAACATCACACAATCTGGTAGGCGGCACACCTCAAAAAATTGCTGCAGGCAGTGGTGGTGATGATGAGACAGGGGAATCAGCACCAATTATGTTGGGTGATGAAAGTGATGAGGAAAAGAGGGTGACAGCTTTACGCAAACCAGCCCTGTCTTTATACAAATCCGCCATGTCCTCAGTAGCTTTCCAATATCACCCAACTCAGCATCCTTGAAATAGCACAAGAGTCAGATGGACACACCACGCATACAGTGACTGCCCCAAGACACATCTTGAGTCCACTACCTCCTTGTTCTCTCTGGAAGCCACCTGTGTCAGTGGGACCAGAAAAGAAAAATATGCAGGCTATTATTATGGGCATGTTTAGGCAGCAGGGGCCCTATGAAAACAACCACCCAATGCCAAAAATGTTAGCACAGGACCTCCTTCCTTTTTCTTTTGTGGAAGGAGTGGGATTTCTAGAATTTCTGGCGACCATCTGCTCGAAATAGAAAGTTCGCAGCCAGACCTATTTTGCCAGAGTTGCTGTTCCAGCACTCCATCACGATGTGCTGCAATTGGTTGGACAAGCTTTGCAGCAGAGTGCTCTTCACACTATCCACCTGATGACAGATATGTGGACCAGTTCTCAAGCCACTGATTACATATGTATCACTGCACACTGGATCTCTTTTGTGGGGGTTAGGAAATAGCTATATAAAGTTGTCAATACCAAAGAAACTTTTAAGGGCGTTCGGCAGCATGCAACAGTAACCATGCCCGCCATGGAGAAAACCCATACAGCTGCAAACATCTTGGAAGACTTTAACAGTAAGGTGTTTGAATGGCTTTGGCCCAGAGGTCTCAGAATTGGATTTGTCTTCGGCAATATCAGTAATATAGTTGAGGCCATGGCAGATGGAGACTCTTTCAGGGTGCTGTATTTGGTGCATTGCATCAATTTGATTGTTCAGTACATTCTGAAAAAAGAAGACATAGGGCCTGATTCAGAAACTGGCAGATGGGTTACTCCATCACAATGGGGATGGATATCCCACCCGCCAAAATTAAAATCCCATGATATTCAATGGGATTTAGATTTCCACGGATGGGATATCTCTCACCTTTGTGACAGAGTAACCCCGCCCACCGGTAACTAAATCAGGCCCACAGTCAGCAACATACTGACCACCTGCAGAATAATCTGCACTCAGTTGAGCCATGCTTTTAAAGCTTAGAAGCAGTTGAGGATCAATTAGTGTGCTAATAGCCTACCAGTTAAAGCCCTCATACTGGAGGTGCCAACACGTTGGAACTTTACCTATTATATGTTTCAACATCTGTTTGAGCAGTACAAACCGATCAATGATTATGTCATTCAAATAGGAGGGGATGTGACTAGGAAAAGCATGACCATGGTGGCAGACACATGGAGCCAGGTCAAATGCCTGACACAGATGCTACTTCCTTTTGAGATTTTCACCTGTGAAGTCAGCAAGAAGGACAGTATGATGACCCAAGCTATGCAGTTGTTGCATGTGCTACAGGGCCAGTTAAAAAAGCTGTCCCAAAGCTTTGCAGGTGTAGACGGCAACCGAGAAGCGCTTGACTTGGTTGAGTGCTTAATCCTTCGCTTGACTGTTAATCCAAGGCTGCAAAGAGACATTGTGCCATCCAAAGAGTACATCTGTGCCACAATACTTGATCTGCAGTACAAACAAATACTGGACACTTTCAATCCTTTTTCTGAAACAGATGTTTTACTATACAAGATGTGGATTGTTGATCAAGCAAGTGACGTTGAATAAGAATGGCTGGAAATTAGAATCCTGGGCTGAAGGTCTCGGGTGCAGCCTTCAACTTTCAGAGAGGGAGGTGATGTTGTCTCAGAGCAGCCAACCCCAGCAACAACAACTACAGGAACAGAAAAATAGGACTCAAGTCAAGTGCAGAGGCGAAGGCAAAAGAGGTTAGGCAAGTGGCAGCACTAACAACCATTCAGAGGATGTTCCAAGACTATCTGGATGACCTGAAAGAGGTCTACATGAATCAATACCCTTCGGCTTATCGTTATGGGAAATGCACCAATGACCGGAGCTCATCAGATTGGCTATTAAGTATTTGGCACATCCGGAAGCCAGTGTGTCTGCTGAGCATGTGTTTAGTACAGTTGGCCCAGTTCTCACAGTGAGAAGAGCCAATCTCTCACCTCAAAACTTTGAGAGACTGATCATAAGCAAAATGAACCAATACTTCAAATCTCATAATTACACAGTTCCTAAAATAGCACATAAGGAGGAGGAGGATGATGGTGACTGATCAGACTCTAGTGTGCTAGCTGACCAACTTCTGGGCAAACTACCTGAGTTTAAGTATGAACTCCCCTATTGCACCAATAAGTAATGGTTGATGATTCATGTGGTAGCAGACAGTGAGGGAGGCTGTTCACCTAATTTGTATTCTTGATTTTGATGATTTCCAGTGTTTACGGCCTGATGGGTGATCATTTTTCCTGAAGGTGATTGGCCCCTTCACACTTAGTGAGATTTATTTGCAGTATAAACTCCTTTTTTCTGTTTCTTCAGAGACCAGACCAGTCACTTAACAAATGCAAATCTACACAAAATACTCAAATTCGTTTCTTGTCTTCTTCTGCAACAGTAGTGCACTTCTGGCCTATCTCGTTCGGTCGGGATGGAGTTGGACTGATTTGAGTCAGGAAGAGAATGGAACGACACAGGGCAGGACTACCTCAACATCCAGAAGAAGGAAGTTATCAACTTCAAAGGGAAACCAACATGATGATGACTATGAACCTACTCAACTCTGTGGACTGGAGAGAGGTGCGTTGCGTTGGGAAGTGCTGCTGAGTGTGTGCTGGCTCATATGTGAAATTCCTCTCCTGTAGTTGTGGTCAAGGGGCTGTTGCTTGCAACTTGGGACAGACTTGTAATGCCACTTCATCATCAAACGTTATGATGATAATTGTAAGATTGATCAGTCTGGGCCATGCAACTACTTGTCTTTGATTGGTTATAAATTGCTCTCACCTCTCAGTCAATTGATCACGCATGAGTCATAAAACGAATGATTGCAGCAGCCTATGCTCTTTCTCTACCTCTGAGTCTTGGACACTCCTCTTGAAACTTGCTTTCTGTCTTTCTCCTTGACTTTACAATATTGTTTCTGTTTTACTATCTGCAGGCCTGCTCTTCTACTGGACAAAAGGAAAAAGCTCCATAAAACTCCTGCTTACCTTACCGGGCTGGTTCAGCCAGGCACACAAGACAGACATTCTGAGACAAATACAGATGCACCACCCAATTTGGCATTTATATACAGTATAATTTTTCTTTTAAAAATTATAATTTTTAGAACTGTGTTGGTGCACTCCTCCGTAATTGATATTTTTTCATACCTAGATGAAAGAACATTTAGATATAACTTGGGTCTCTGGGCCTGAAGGACTGTTTGCAATGTATTTAACTGAACTGTGTCATTCCTTCATTTTCTTCTACAACAGATTGATGATGAGGTGCTGCTCATCGCCCTGGTAAATATTGTTGTTGTGTATGTGTTTGTCTTTCTCACACTTTTTCCCAACTCCCTTTTTCCATCCATTCATCAGACCCCTACCCCTCTTCTTATTGCAGGGATGCTGTGTAAACAGAACTATTCCTGAAAGCACAGAACATGAGTATGTAGGGACTAAGTCACCATATTCCCTATACTCCCATATCCTGACTAGCTCATAGTGCCTTACCTGCCCTCTAAACCTTCCCAGAGTGACAAGTTAGCACTCCAGAACACAACACTCTAGTGACCTCAGGAAACCATGGAAACAGATCATCACCTTTTTGTTTTCTCACTCATTCATATCCATAATAAACAAAACAAAGACATGAGAACAATTTGCAATATTTATTGAAACTATCGTGCTTTATTATAAAACAGCTACACTGCAGCTAAACAACATATGCATGCCAGCAGAATGAGTAATATCACAAGTAAACTGCATACAATGAGAAGTCCTACCATGTTTAAATATACCTCTGCCTCAGCCTAGCCTCACAATGTGGGCACAATAATATATCATAGATCTCTGGGATTAGAACCAAACCCCATAACTTGTATTATTGTTAATTAATATGCATCTCAGGTTGCTCAAGGCTGGCGTGTTGATCTCAGGACCCCTTCTTTGCAAGAATGCCCCTCTTAGTTTTCAAATGGCAAATCTCTGTGTAAATGTCACAAGGTGTCTTTTTTTTTTAAAGAGCAGATGTGAGCTTGTTAGAAATGGCCCTTTTTCAGGGTTATCCCCAAACATTTTGCTTCTTCCTCCAATTCTTTCCTCACCTGTTGTTGCTGGCTTTAGGACTCTGGGCACTTTACCACTGCTAATCAGTGCTAAAGTGCATATGCTCTCTGAGTAAATTGTTATTATGATTGGTTATCCATTATTGACATATTTGATTTACTGGTAAGCCCCTAGAAAAGTACACTGAGTGTGTTAGGACCTGTAAATCAAATGCTACTAGTGGGCCTGTAGCTCTGAAAAGGTAACTCAGGCCTACCACTGCAGTGCCTGTGCGCAGTTTGTTAACTCCCACGTGGGCCTGGCAAGTGCTCCCATTTTCCAGGCCCTAACCTTGAAAAGTCGGACATGCCCTGTTGTGTGTGGCATGTCCTGATAGTGAAATACTGCCAATTTCGTTTTTCACTATTGTAAGGCTATCTGTTCCTATAGGATAGAATGGGGAGTTTGCTTATAATGTCTTATAAGCATAACTGCCCCTAGTAACCAGCTAGAAAAATAAAGTTTAGTATGCCTGAACTCAAAATGATTAAATGCATCTTTTATTGCGGGTGATTTTTACATTCTGTGTTTGAAAATATCACTTTTAGAGAGTAGGTATTTTCTTGCTTATCCATCCAGTGTGCCTCTGCTAGGATGTGTATTGACTGTCTGGCTTTGGAGTGACAAGGGCTGTGGATATGCAGTGGCTCCAGAGAGTCTGGATGAGTCAGCACTAGGTTGAATAGGCCTAGTCTGCATTTGGAGTGGTGGGAGGAGTAGCACCTGCCCCTGAATAGTGCTGTGCCTGCCTTCCACAATGATGGTTCCGCCCCTCTGTGGTGTGTCTGGAGCCAGGGCTAACACTGACAATGGAGGTTGTTGTTCACTTGCAAAGTGCCCCCCAGAACTGGTTTGGACTGGGCTCAGAGCCCTGGGCCAGGAGCGAACAAACAGATTTACTGAATAAAAAGAGGGTCCCAAACCCCAGACTTCTAGATCATCCCTGGAATTCAAGAGGACCCTTAGCCAAGGAGAAGAGCTGGAGAGACTGAGGAGAAGAACTGCCCCTTTGCGGTGTACTGTATAGGGTTGGCCAGCAGTTGCACTTTCTGCCAAGGAAAGGAGGACTTTGCTGTGTGCTGTGTCCCCTGCTTGAAGGAGATCACCAAGGGCCTGTGTGTGCTGGCCTCCTATTCTGAAGTCTCAGGGATACAAAGACTTCACCCCCAGCTCCCCTTAATTCTGCTGCTGTGAGTTCTGACCTGCCAGGGTGTGCCTGTGCCAGTGTTGGACCTCTGGAGGTTGTTGCTGCTATTTGGGAGCTGGAAGAGAGTAGGAACTTGAAGAACTACAAAAAACAACGCATTGCTCTTCTTGCGGCTGTTTTTTAGACGCATCTCCTTGGCCCGAGAAGAATTTAGACGCATCGCTGTGCCGCTATGAAAACCGACGCAGCGCCTGTCACCGCTGCAAGAATCGACGCATTGAGGGGTCGAGGCTGAAGAAAACCGGTGCAGCACTGCTCGCCGCTGCCGCATTGATTACCGATGCATTCCAGATTTTCACGCATTGCACCTGTGTGACAAGTTTTCCCGACAAATCACCTGCGGACCGGAACTTTCACAAAGAATCAATGCATCACTTCCCCCTACAGACCAGATTCGACGCATCACTTCTCCTGCGTGCAGCAGAACTGCTGCATCGCCTCCCCAAGGTCTCAGGAAGTGACACATCTCCTTGTTTTCAACGCTTCTTCACTCTGCGGCTGTTTGGCCTTGTGAATTTTGACACAACTACAGGTACTTTGTGTAAGTCACGCATCCATAGTTTTCTATGGTACAAGTTCTTGAAACCTTTTGAAAGTCATATTTTTAACTGTGAATGTTGGATTTTGTCGTTTTGGTCTTGTTAAGTTTAGATACAGATATTTTATTTTTCTAAACTGGTGTGGTGTCCATCTGTGGTGTTTTCACTATGTTACTGTGAGTGTTGGTACTAATACTTTACACATTGCCTATGGGATAAGCCTGTCTGCTCGTGCCAAGCTATCAAGGGGTGAGCAATGGTTATCTAAAGTGTGTATCCCCCTTACCCTGACTAGAAGCAAGGGTCCCTATTTGGACAAATGTACCTACATCTGCCAACTAGAGAACCTAATTTCAAACAGAGCTTATGTTGTGTCTGAATGCCAAGCTACTTTTCTAACCGAGCACAGTGTTGTTTGACCTTTTACAGGATGTTAAGACTGTGTCCCAGAGAGAAGAAGCAATAACAAAAACATGTGCAGTGTTTTGCTAAAATAATATTGCGGCACAAAAGTAAACGTGCTGAGTGTAACGTGTGCAAAGAAATGCATAATACAACCTGCAGTTAATGTAAAATAAGGGAGAAATAAGAGGTCCCTAAAGGGAACACACAACACCCCCCCTTTGGTCGGGCAAGTAACTGAGCAACTAGATAAACACTATATAGCACAAGCTTAAATAATTCAATGCTTTGTTATTAGGCAGGTTATGCAAAAAACATTACAACAAAAATAAAAAAAAGCATAACATGTTAGTTTGGAAATGTGGCCAATTTGACGTCTGGTGGAGGTATCTATGATGCCTCCAATGAGTTCAAGAGAAAGTGAATCCAGGATGGACTCCATCACTGCAGGCGATAACTCATCCATAGCCCAGTTCAAATCATCCAGAGAACAGACATGACCGTCTGTATCAGCCAATGCTGAGGTAGTATCCAGGCAACCTCCATCCATGCAATTAGAGCCAAAGTTAAATGAGTCCTGTGCCGAAGAACACATTTCCTCTGAAGGGAGGGGCTCATACCTGGCATTGTGCAGTGGCTGCAAGCCAATGAGAGAACTCCAAAAATGGGTCATTAGAGGAGTCATCAACAGGTTCATGTCCACACGAACTGCCATTTGCAAAGCCAGGCAAATTTCCACTGCCCATTTAAAGGGGAGCCATAGGTAATGAAACACAGGTTGGATGCAGGCACACCAGACAAGTTGAAATGTCAATGACCATTCAAGATCCAGTTCTTGGAGCAGTAAGATTCCGAAGAACCTTATCATGTGTTCACAACATAACTGGGCCAGTGGTAGTTCCAGAGGACTTCAAGATGGAACATCCAGTATGGAGGAGCAAGAATAGAATCAAAAGGCTGTAAATGAGGAATAATACCATTGGGATGCCTCCAAACACACTAGAAAAAAGGCAATGAATAAAAGCTAGTATTACTCAAAATATTTTTTCTAAGGAACTGGCTATACCAGGACTGAGAACTTTAAAAAAGTGAGCAAGGCCGACAGTGTTAAAGCATTAAAAATGCGATTAACTAATTCACTGAAATGTATTGGGAAGTTGGTGTTTAACAAGGACTATATTTCTCAGGATCTCCTTGCAACTTGAAATTCGAAGGCTTATCAAGAAGATGTGAGTGTGTCCTTCTTTTTGAAATAATAGTGCATTGAGTCTGCTTAGCTTATTAAAATCTGCCATCAAAGTTAGAATGAAAGGTCACAACGAGCTATTGTATCCTCCTTTGCGAAGTGGAAAGAGCACATTATTGCAGCAGGTCACAATGTGGGAGACAAACAAAATATATGGGATCTTAGCTTTCATTCCACAACATTAGTGATCATTTAACATTAAATAGCTTCTGTTTGAAAGAACTTGAATAAGGGGATTTATGGAAGGAGCTGGGATTACTTTTACAAAACAAGCCAAATTCGCTACCAAAGCATTACATGCACCATGAATGGTAATATATTGGCAAATAAGTGAATGTCTGACAGAAGAGTCGCATTCCTTTCCAGTAAGTAAGACCACCTTATCTGCATGTTCACAGAGATAAGAAAATGGGAGGGACCATAATTTATTAATGAAGCTCCCTCCGAGGTGCTAATATCTACAGGCAAGGAAATCTTTCATGAAAGCTGTGAATTGAACTGTTGAATTTGGCAGAGATATTACGCCATGTATTAACCATACAGTAGAAGGTGTTTCCGCTAAAGTGAAAGGGAGCTGCTCTAACTTCTCGAGATGTAACATTGTGTAGGTTGCATCTTTCTTTGCCATGAGTTGTTGTTTATGTGTCACATTGAAAGGCATGAATATCTGTCTGGAATTAAGGCAACACCAAGGAATGCAACCATTTTTAAGGGTTTATAGGGTCCAGCTAAACTGCATGATGGATCTAAGCTGACTTTGCCCATGGTCCAACGAAAACATGTCACTTTGCATGATAACAGATGACACAATGTTATTCAAATTGTAACTGTGAGAAGACACTTTATCCAAATCATTTTGATCAATTTGTCTTAAATGTGCAGCAGCTTCCATTTGTGACAATTTCTACATTTTATTATGTGTAGCATAAATAAATATTTTAGTATGCAGGGATTTAGGACCCAAGAGAACATCAGATAGGTCCATGTCCTCCGATAGGAGAGAACGCTGTTGTATAACTGCAGATAGTGTAGAGTGTTCTAACTATTGTTGACACAATTATTCCACTGAATAGGTAGTAACTATTCCTGAGTCTTGTGATTGGTAATAACAAGGATCAGGTTGGTTAGCTTTAAACCCCGGTGTGGGATTAAAAAAAAGCCAGGCCTGACATCCATTTGTGTCCACTGGTCACAATAAACACAGTGAGGACCTGAAAGTGTGGATTTCAATATACCATTCTGTAAAATACTATCATGTTGGTCAGCAATACAATTTGTTAAATGTTGCCACTTTTTTAAACTGTGAAAAGGAAGGAATGGTTGGTGCATTCATTTTTTTAGTTTTAGCCAATCCTAGACGTAGTCTACTGAAAGGTGTCATTCAAGATAATCATTTGAGTTGGAACTAGGCAGGCTCAAAATAAAGTAACCTGCTAGGATTTAGGGCCCCAAATAGATTTCAAATGAATGATGTCCTTCCAATAATCATAGCTTTCACAGCTAATTTTGTAACAAATGAATCTGTATATTTTTCCAGTTGTGTGGGGACATGTTTAAAATAAAAGGATGTTGGATCGAACTTGACATATCCTGAAAAATATGTACATTTATCTTTCTATGTTTTGGAACTCCCTTGTGTGGGATTTGGACAATGGTTCCATTGTGTGTAATTAAAAGTGTGCGTTGAGCCTTATCTCAATATAAATACGGATGTCCATAATGGTGGTAACAAAACATCTCACCATAGTTAGAAGAATTAACGTACAAATCCTCTGATTTGAAAACAGGTTCATATTTCAGCCCAGAGAGCATGGAGTTTACAGTTTCAAGATCCCAATCATCAGAATATAAACCAGGTAATATCAGATCCTCCATAGAAACTTTAAAAACATGGGGGCATATTTACAAGCCCCTTGCACCGCCAGTGCATAAATTTTTTTGCTGCACCGGTGGTGCAGTGTGGTGCTCCATATTTACAAGGCCACAAAAAGCCAACCTGTATGACTTTCTTTCGTGGCCTTGTAAATATGGTCCATTTTCACACAGCACTTTGCGTGAAAGGGGCGTGCTACTGGTGTTGCTGTAGGTGTTCCCACTCAAAACCCATGGATTCTGCCGTATTCCCAGATTTACAATGTTTCGTAATCCTGGAAATGCATCAGAATCCTGCGCTTCTCCAGGGGAGGTGTAAGGAGGTGCAACAAGGAGAAATGCTTTTATTTCACACCCTTTTTACTCTTTTAATGCATGCAGCATTCATGGCAGCCAATTGTGCGCCTGCACAGGGGAGAGCACAGGGATATGTCATATTGTTTTACATATAATGCATCCCTGCGTTTGAAAGTAATATGGCGCTGCACAGCCAAATGGCTTGCGGCACCGCGCTGTGTTACTTTCTTGTAAGTAAGGCTGTTATGGTATCTTGAGGATCTCTGTAGGACCAAATATGTCATAAGAAACTTTATCTCAAACAATCCCATCAGTTACCTGAA
The DNA here is from genome assembly GCF_964204655.1 of Triturus cristatus. NCBI lineage: Eukaryota > Metazoa > Chordata > Amphibia > Caudata > Salamandridae > Triturus > Triturus cristatus. The sequence goes on along the minus strand of NC_140593.1, from coordinate 252,949,208 downwards.
AAGTTGAAATGTTCACGAAGGACAAATCTCTTTTTAGCTTATGTGAAGAAGAGTGGGGGGCCAGCACCCCATCTACCAATTATGGAGCAGAGCATTCTTGAAGATAGTGGCCATTAATCAGCAAGGAAGAAACTGTCACAAATTCAATCCACAAGAATAGAAAAACTGAGGAAAGTGTTATCCAAACATATGTCCAAGGTGGGACCAGATGAGTGCGTTTCAAACATGAAACAAAAACACAGATCTGTGCAGGAGGATTGTCTAAAATGGAAGTATCATCAAAAGAATTAAAAGAAAAAACATCTTGACCCACAAAATACCCAGGAGCCGTTTGTTTGAAAAACTGGTGCCGCCAGTACATTTAAAGAATTGGTAAAATCCAAGAGTGGTGGATCTGTATAAAGAACATCAGCTGCAGAAGATACAGTTCAGTACTCACTTCAGTCGAGTTGCTGGCAGTTGTAGCAGATACAGGTGTGGATTAAATGAGGATTCTCTGCCTCCCCCCTATCCGGGGAGAAACAGCTTTGGTGGTGCATACTAACTGTAGAGGAATATTCTTTATGGTAACAAGAGGAGTTGGGGAACTACCAAGGACTCATTGTGGCTTACTATTGAGAATCAGCCCAGTGATGTAACTTGATGTTATCATTGTAGACAACACAATTGCCTTTTGAACCAGGAAGTGGTGGCAAGATTCAAGTTAGTGTACCTTGAAGGCCAAGGACTGGCACCAGTGTGTGGTATGATGTGCCAGACTCCTTCTTTACTGCTACAGTCTCTCACAGATCCCCAATGTGTGTAATCCAGCCAGAAGGTTCTGGTTTCTCCTTGAATCTTTCAGAGGCAGACGTCTTCAACTGCTCATTGGGTTGAGTGCCACATAACTTTTTTAGGTCCTGTAAGACAGCACAACAATCATATACCTCAGAGGGTGTGGCTGCCCCCACAATGTCTGGACCACCAAGGTCTTGAAAAAATATTTTGATGCTAAAGGTGACCTTGTATGGGGTCTGGGCACCCAGAGATCTTTTTGGGAGATTGTTGAAAGCCTGCTAAGTCCTGTAAAGGTGGTAGGTCCAACTACAGCCTGTACATAATACTCTTGCTGTTAAGGACTGCTTTAAGTCCAAGTTCATCCTCTTCACAACAGAATTGCCCCCAGGCCTATATGGAGAAGAATAATGCAACTGTACACCCAAGGTTACCATATTATGCTTTAGAAGTGAAAGTCAGGCTCTGGTCTGAGTCTAATGTACTGCATGCATGTGTCCCGATAAAGACTTGCATGTCTTTAATAACAGCACAAGCATTAGTTAAACACTGTGGCCAAAACCAAAGGAACCCTGAATCAACTACAACTAGGAAGAATGTAAATGCCGTATCTGAAATAAGAGGACCAGTGGTCCAAATAAATGCAGAAAAAGGTTTGTTTGAATTTAACAGGTGTGTTTGCGGTGACCGAGCCATGGTGAAAGCCTTAATTTGTTGACAAATGTCACAACAAAGGACTTATTTTTTGGCCTGTTGATATAAGCCATGCCACCATTAAGGTTTCCGTAGCAGCAACATTGTAGCCACCACACCTGTATTTGCATAAGCAACAGCTTTGTGCACAGCTGTCCCTAAAGCTAGTCTGTGGTCTTGGTTGGTAATCAATCGATCACCAACTCCTGGAATAGTGACAAAAGGAATGCTTTGTTCACTCAAGTGGTAGGTATATTTAGAAGGAAATCCCTTAGGAAAGGGGGTGCCATCTTTATTAGCATTAACGGCTGCTAAAATATGTCTATTCTCGTTTTAGAAAGAGCAAAAGCAGATTTGGCTACTCAATCAGGCAAAGAAGTTCCTACAATTTGTGCTTCCACATGCTGATGACTCAATGTATATATAACATGATTCTGCTGCAACCAATCTCTGAGGTACGCCACTTTAACCCAAAGCATTTCATGCTTGTTTGTGTTGGCTTTACAATCTTTGAATCCATCCTGATGCCAATAATGTAAATAATCATTAAAGGGCTGTACACAGTAATACAAATCACACACAATAAGTGTGGGGAATCCAGGATCTGTATGTTTGAATACAAGAAACAAAGCTTTTAGTTTAGCCAACTGAGCAATGCAGTCCCCTAAGGACTGAGTGCAAGTTTTTTGTGGTTGGAACTTTACGCCCAAGATCACACCAGCAACTTTGACACACGCCACTGAAAATTGCTGTTTAGAGCCTGTAGCAGGCTGGGCTTAACCATCAGTGTGAACAATCTGTTTATACTGTTCACGAGGTAAGATCAAGTTGGGCATGGGGAAAACATGCTCATACTGCAAGAATTCTTGTGTCTGTAAAGATGGGTCATAGCCAAAGTCTACATCAACAGCTGTTAAGGAGGTTGCCTATTGTATCCATCTAGGATGGAGGGTTTTAGCATTCAGAATGCTAGCCTTTGTGATGGCCTCTAAGGCTGGCACAGGAGTAACAGCAATAATGCGTTTCCCTAGTGCAAGTGGCCACACCTTAACCCCTTCGATGCTCATGACGGAGCGGTTCCGTCATGAGCATCGGTTGGGCTGTGCTCATGACGGAACCGCTCCGTCATGAGCACAGCCCCTGGGGGAAGCGCTGGCGCTCCCCCCCTGGGGCATCAATCGTGCCCCCACAGAGGGGGATGGCAGCGGAAGAGTTTCCGCTGCCACCCCCGAGCCCCCCTACGCTTCCTGATGACGTCAGCGCGCACAGCGCGCGCCGACGTGATCAGGAAGCGTTGGACGCGCTGGAATTCATTTCTTCCAGCGCGTCCAACGGAGAGGGTAAGTGTTTGGCTCTGGTGTGGCGGGGGGGGGGCGGAATTCGGAGGCCTTGAGGCATCGGGGGAGAGGAAAGAGTATTTCCTCTCCCCTGATGTCTCAATGCTGGGCATTCCTGTCCCACGATCGCGCACAGCGTCGCGATTGTGGAGCAGGGATGCCCCACTAGACACCAGGGATGTCTATTTATTCAGTTGGGAAGTGACCCCTTGGGTAAGGGTCGCTTCCTAGGGGGAATAATTTATGCTTAGACTTTTCTGCCCCCCCTGGGGGCAGATCGGTCGACTTTTGGTCCGTTTCTGCCCCCTGGGGGGGCAGAAAAGCCCACTAGACACCAGGGATGTCTTTTTATTCAGTTAGGAAGCGACCCCTTGGGCAAGGGTCGCTTCCTAGGGGGCATAATTTATGCTAAGACTTTTCTGCCCCCCCTGGGGGCAGATCGGTCGACTTTCGGTCCGTTTCTGCCCCCGGGGGGGCAGAAAAGCCCACTAGACACCAGGGATGTCTTGTTATTCAGTTCAGAAGCGACCCCTTGGGCAAGGGTCGCTTCCTAGGGGGCATAATTTATGGTAAGACTTTTCTGGCCCCCCTGGGGGCAGATCGGTCGACTTTTGGTCCGTTTCTGCCCCCAGGGGGGGCATAAAAGCCCACTAGACACCAGGGATGTCTTGTTATTCATTTAGGGAGCAACCCCTTGGGCAAGTGTCGCTTCCTTGGGGCGGACATAATTTTCTGGAAGACTTTTCTGCCCCCCCTGGGGGCAGATCGGTCGACTTTCGGTCCGTTCCTGCCCCCAGGGTGGGGCAGAAAAGCCCACTAGACACCAGGGATGTCTTTATCTTCAGTTAGGAAGCGACCCCTTGGGCAAGTGTCGCTTCCTTGGGGCGGACATAATTTTCTGGAAGACTTTTCTGCCCCCCCTGGGGGCAGATCGGTCGACTTTCGGTCCGTTCCTGCCCCCAGGGTGGGGCATAAAAGCCCACTAGACACCAGGGATGTCTTGTTATTCATTTAGGGAGCAACCCCTTGGGCAAGTGTCGCTTCCTTGGGGCGGACATAATTTTCTGGAAGACTTTTCTGCCCCCCCTGGGGGCAGATCGGTCGACTTTCGGTCCGTTCCTGCCCCCAGGGTGGGGCAGAAAAGCCCACTAGACACCAGGGATGTCTTTATCTTCAGTTAGGAAGCGACCCCTTGGGCAAGGGTCGCTTCCTTGGGGGCATAATTTTCTGGAAGACTTTTCTGCCCCCCCTGGGGGCAGATCGTTCGACTTTCGGTCCGTTTCTGGCCCCAGGGGGGGGCAGAAAAGCCCACTAGACACCAGGGAATTAGTGTAAATAAAAATGGAAGTGACCCCTTTGGCAAGTGTCGCTTCCAGGGTGCAATTTTTATAATATGTATTTGGCCCACCCGCCCCGGGACAGAGTAGCCTTTTTTTTCCTGCTGTTTTCTGCCCCACCTGGCACACAACCCGATTGACCATTTGGGTAGTAACATAGCATGTTATAATGTTTATTGTTATATTTTTTGTGAATTGCAATAGTAATGGTTTTTTTTTTACTTTTTTGTTCTAGGTGAAGGCTTTTGCTCTTTTCAGTTTGCCGTGTTGTTACTGGTGGTTCTGCTGTTTGTGTAGTTTGGTAAGAGACTTTTTTTTGTACAATGTAAATGTGTTTGATTTCTCTGCATGAATTTTTTTTGCAAATGGTTTAATAATAGCAGTATGTTTGTTTTTTGAGTGTCAAAAACTTTTTGCATTGGTGCTCGATGTGTATTTTGTTGTCTTGTGAGTCATTTGTTTTTTTTTATTCTTTCTAGTTGGATATCGTTGGTTTTTGCTGTGTCACTGCAGAGTTGGTTTCTGGTGAGTGCAGCTGTCTCTTGTAATTGAATTGTATAGTTTTTGAGTACATTGATCTTTGTGATAAAGGTACACATTTCTTTACTTACTTGGGGCCATATGTAGGTAGCCTCACATTTACCGATTCATAAATACCGAATTTTACCGATTCGGTATTTATGAATCGGTAAATGTGATGTAGGTAATGATTCGGTAAATTTTACCGAATCGGAATAATTCGGTAATTATGAATCGGTATTTACCGATTCGGTAATGAGGCATACCTTCCCATTGATTCCTATGGGCCTGGAGGCTCATTACCGAATCGGTAAATACCGATTCGGTAATGGGGGGAGCATATTCAAGGGTGGCAGGGTGTCACATTGACACCCTGTTGCACCCCTGAATCTTGCATGTGTGCACATGTGGCGCACATACATGCCCTAAGGGCATGTATGTCTGCCACATGGCACTCTTAAATCTGCAAAATATTGCTTTTTGCAAGGTATTCGTTATTTATCACCAACCTGTATTTGGTGGTAAATAACGAATTCTTATTACTAATTTTCACTCTTTAGAGTGCTCCCTACATTCAGGATTCGGTATTTACCGAATCGGTATTTTACCGATTCGGTAATTTACCGAATCCTGAAATATGCCTCCTACATCTCAAATAGCTAAATACCGGTCGGTAACGGGATATTTACTGAATTTCGGCCATTACCGACCGGTATTTAGCTACCTACATGAGGCCCTTGGTTTGCACATTGTTGGTTGTTGTTGACTTGTTTGTGCAGTCTTCTATCTTAGTAAGTATAATGGCTAGCCGCAGGATTACTGCTCAGCAGGTTGTTGGTTTGCTGTTTGAGTCTTCCTCTGACCATGGTTCAGAGATTGACTCTGCATCTGAGGGAGAGGAGGCAGGGGACGATTCTGGCAGTGAGTTTTCTCTCCGTATGAAGTCATCGGATGATGAAGATACTCTTAGTGCGGATGAAGTGCCTTTGTTAGAGGAGGAGACTGATGTGCCGATAGTGCGGCAAGAGGCATCTGGGCTGCAGCCTGGGGCTGCAAGGCTTCCCGTTGGTGTAGTGCGGCAAGAGGCATCTGGGCTGCAGGCTGGGGCTGCAAGGCTTCCCTTTGAAAGTGATGACCTCTGGGTTGCCCCTGGCATGGTGCAGCCGGCATTGCCAGAGTTTACTGGTGTTCCAGGGTCTAGAGTGAATACTGAAAACTTTTTGCCGGTAAATTTTTTTCAGTTGTTTATGGACGATGTGTTTTTGGCAGAGATTGTTGAGCAGACTAATTTGTATGCCGAACAGTTTTTGAGGGACAACAGTGCCAGTCTTAAGCCATACTCTAGAGCTACCCGGTGGACTCCCACAAATGTTGAAGAGATGAAGAAGTTCTTGGGTTTAACTTTTTTGATGGGCTTGCTAAGGAAGCCATCAATGTCTTCGTATTGGTCTAGCAGTCCCTTGATGGCAACGTCTATTTTTCCGTCAGTCATGAGTCGTGACAGGTATTTGCTTCTGCTTCGGATGATACATTTTGTTGATAATGGTTTAGCGTTGCCACGAGATCACCCCGAGTGTGACCGACTTTTTAAGATTAGGCCTGTCCTTGATCACTTTGTTGATCGATTTTCTGAGATTTATGTCCCTGGGAAAGAAATTGCAGTGGATGAGTCTTTGCTGTTGTTCAAGGGCCGCTTGGTTTTTAGGCAATACATTCCTAGTAAGAGGGCACGCTATGGAATAAAGCTGTATATGCTGTGTGACAGTAGGACTGGATATGTCTCTAATTTCAGGGTGTACACCGGTAAGGAATCTAGGATTAACCTCCCTGGTTGTCCGTCCACTTTTGGGGTGACTGAGAAAATTGTTTGGGAACTTGGCAGAGGATTTTTTAACAAAGGCCACCATTTATATGTAGATAACTTCTACACTGGTGTGCGGTTGTTCAGGGAATTGGCCAAAGTGGACACTGTTGCTTGTGGCACAATCCGCTCTAACCGTAAAGGTTTCCCGAAAGAACTTGTTTGTCAAAAGCTTGTGCGGGGACAGTGCAGTGCGTTGCATTGCCAGGAGCTTCTTGCTGTGAAGTTTTCAGACAGGAGAGATGTCTACATGCTGACTACCATCCATGATGAAAGCACTGCACCTGTGACTGTTTGCGGTCAGGTCGCTGAAGCGCGCAAACCTGTGTGCATTTTAGACTATAATAGGCACATGGGTGGTGTTGACAGAGTAGATCAGAGGTTGGAACCTTACACTGCTCTTCGTAAGGCTTACATTTGGTACAAGAAGTTGGCTATCCATCTTTTCCACTTGGCAATGTTTAATGCTTTTGTTGTGTTCCAGGATTCTTGCCCCGAGTCAAAGATGACTTTTGCTAAGTTTCAGGAGTCTGTAATAGGCAGCCTTGTTGTAGTGGAACAGGCAAGTGTTCCTAGAGTTGGAGTGGTGGAGGATGTTGCTAGATTGAAAGATCGCCACTTTCCAGATCACATTCCTCCCACACCCTCAAAAGATTTTCCCAGTATGAGATGTAGAGTCTGTTGGCGAAGAGGTACGCGGAAGGAGAGTCGTATGTACTGCCCCGACTGTCCTTCTCATCCTGCACTGTGTGTCCCTGCTTGTTTTAGAGCGTACCACACGCGAAATAATTTTTGGGAGCATTTATGAGTGGTAAAGTGAACTGCCTGGTCTGTATTCTTTGGATAATTTGATTCTGTTTCAAGGTTGGTGTTAGTGCAATGTATTTAGTTGCTGATTTTCTGTTAGAAGATTTGTATCTATTTGCGATTTGTTTGTGTTTTTATTTTTTTCAAAAAAAATCCTAAATGTGATGGCGGTGTGTGTAGGCTTGCGCTTGGCTGTTGGTGTGTGTGGACTGGCACTTGGTTGGTGGTGTGCGTGGAATGGTGCTTGGCTGGCGGTGTGCGTGGACTGGCGGTGTGCATGGACTGGCGGTGTGCGTGGACTGGTGCGTGGCTGGTGGTGTGCGTGGACTGGAGCTTGGCTGGCGGTGTGCGTGTAATGGTGCTTGGCTGGCGGTGTGCGTGGACTGGTACTTGGCTGGCGTGTGCGTTGACTGGTGGTGTGTGCGGACTGGTGCTTGGCTGGTGGTGTCCGTGGACTGGAGCTTGGCTGGTGGTGTGCGTGGACTGGAGCTTGGCAGGCGGTGTGCGTGGAATGGTGCTTGGCTGGCGGTGTGCGTGGACTGGTACTTGGCTGGCGGTGTGCGTGGACTGGTGGTGTTTGTGGACTGGTGCTAGGCTGGCAGTGTGCGTGGATTGGCGATTGGCTGCCGGTGTGCCTGGACTGGCGATTGACTGGTGGTGTGCCTGGACTGGCGCTTGGCTAGCGGTGTGCGTGGACTGGCGCTCTGCTAGCGGTGTGTGTGGACTGGTGCTCTGCTAGCGGTGTGTGTGGACTGGTGCTCTGCTGGCTCTGTGTGAGTAGTGACTTTCTGCTGGTCACTACACATACTGCTAGCTGAGTGCCACTCCACGCAATCCATCAGCCTGTGTAGTTGCTGTGTCTGGATTGTGGGCGTGTGAAAGTGATGGGCCCTTGAATGGCGCTGTGTGCTGGTGTGAGTTTTGTTATGTGATGGGCCCGCGGCTGGCGGTGTGAATGGTTTTGTATGTCTCACACGTATGAAAGGTGTATGAATGGCCTGTAAAGAGGTTGGTGCCCTGTCGTGGCTTTACAGCTCACGAGCTGTGAGTCAATGGTTCAGTTTCTCGCCCTTTCAATTATTACCAGTGCATTTCATGTTTTGTGAAATCACTTGCTAATACAATTGTATCTACTGAACCATCACTCACCCTCGTGCCAAATCCAACCAGTATGTGTGTGTGCTTGCGGATTAGATGGCTGTGCAGTAATATTTGTCTTTCTGAAGCAGGGTGTACCTTGTCCCTTTTTGGTGAATTTTGTAATGTGTTGCTTTTGTACCTGGTGGTGCGAATGGTCTTGTTTGTATCACGTATGAAAGGTGTGTGAATGGCCTGTAAAGTGGTTGGTGCCTTGACGTGGCTTTACAGCTCACGAGCTGCGAGTCATTGGTTTGGTTTTTTGTGAATTTAATTATTGACAGTGCATTTATTTTTGTGAAATCTCTAGTTAATATAATTTAATACACTGAACCATGACTCGCCCTCGTGCCAAATCCAACCAGTATGTGTGTGTGTTTGAGGAATAGATGGTTGTGCAGGAATCTTTGTCTTTAGTTTGTCTGCCAAGGTACACTTTCCATGTAAGAATAACCCACCAACTGTAGATATTGTCGAAAACCCATGGGAGTTCATGGTGATGTCTCTCTTGTGAATTCAAAAAGTTTTTTTTATCCCCAATGTCCTGCAAACCTCAAAATGTCTGCCACATTTTCTTTGCAATTTTATTCCAAAATTCTCACGCTGTAGAAACAATAGTTAATCTGGTTTTGCAAGGGGGGTCACTTTGGTTTTTGACCCGGTGCTCGGCGGCCATCTAGGGAAACCTACCAAACCCACACATTTCTGAAAACTAGACACCCGGCGGCTTCCAGGGAGGTATGGCTTGCGTGAATCCTCCAACGTTTCCTTACCCAGAATCCCCTGCAAACCTCAATTTTAGCTGAAAAAAACACTTTTTTCACACATTTTGGGGTGGGAAAGCTGTGGCATCACCAGGCTCACACAAATTTACCACCACCCAGCGTTCCCCCAGGTCTCCCGGTAAAAATGGTGCCTCACTTGTGTGGGAGGCCCAAGTACCCGTGGCAGGCAAGGGCCTAAAACGTAGTGAGGCGACATCAAAATGGCCTATCGCAAAACCACCTGGTTTTGCAAGGGGGGTCACTTGGGTTTTTGGCCCGGTGCTCGGCGGCCATCTAGGGAAACCTACCAAACCCACGCATTTCTGAAAACTAGACACCCGGCGGCTTCCAGGGAGGTATGGCTTGCATGGATCCCCCAACATTTCCATACCCAGAATCCCCTGCAAACCTCAATTTTAGCTGAAAAAATCACTTTTTTCACACATTTTGGTGTGGGAAAGTTGTGGCATCACCGGGCTCACACAAATTTACCACCACCCAGCATTCCCCCAGGTCTCCCGGTAAAAATGGTGCCTCACTTGTGTGGGAGGCCCAAGTACCCACGGCAGGGAAGGGCCCAAAACGTAGTGAGGCGACATCAAAATGGCCTATCGCAAAACCACCTGGTTTTGCAAGGGGGGTCACTTGGGTTTTTGACCCGGTGCTCGGCGGCCATCTTGGGAAACCTACCAAACCCACACATTTCTGAAAACTAGACACCAGGCGGCTTCCAGGGAGGCATGGCTTGCGTGGATCCCCCAACGTTTCCTTACCCAGAATCCCCTGCAAACCTCAATTTTAGCTGAAAAAAATCACTTTTTTCACACATTTTGGGGTGGGAAAGTTGTGGCATCACCGGGCTCACACAAATTTACCACCACCCAGCGTTCCCCCAGGTCTCCCGGTAAAAATGGTGCCTCACTTGTGTGGGAGGCCCAAGTACCCGAAGCAGGCAAGGGCCCAAAACGTAGTGATGCGACATCAACATTGCCTATACCAAATGTCGCCTCACTACGTTTTGGGCCCTTTCCCTGCCGCGGGTACTTGGGCCTCCCACACAAGTGAGGCACCATTTTTACCGGGAGACCTGGGGGAACGCTGGGTGGTGGTTTGTTTTGGGGGCGCCCCCATTTGGCCAAATTTGCCCATAAAAGGCCTCTCGGAACCATGTTGAAAGCTGATTTCAGGTCGACAAAACAGGTATATAGGTTTGATGCCTTATGTGTGACATTTTCGATCATGAGCGTGAGAGCCAGGAGGTTAATGATTGTGCTCATGCCTGCCCAAAATCCCGTTTGGGTAGCCGGGATGATTTTTTCGGCCGACGCCCATGCTTCCAGGTCTATCAGAAGGTTTGTGGCGTAGTGTTTAGCTTCAACGTCAATCAAGGCAATTAATCTATAATTTGCCGGATTTCTCCCTGAGCCTGATTAAAAAATGGGGCGAAGAATGCTACCTCTCCATGATGGTCGAATTATGTTGGAGGTGAAAGCCAGATTGAGTTGGGGAGTAAAATACGCTGTCAAGAAGGCCTGGTCGTATTTGAATACTGCATTAGGAAGTCTGTTCGGTCCTGGGTCCCGTCTGTTCTCTGTTTAACAGAATAATCCTCAGGAAAAATTGTACACAATAAAAGAAGCGGAAGACACCACATGTGAATGAGAAACTAAAAAAGATAATCAACCAGAATGTGCACCCTTCAACTTAGGTCCAAGTTAAAATGCAATCAAGACAAAATATGTCTTCAAAGACACAACAGGATTTATAAACCAGCCATCAAAAAACAAAAAAGACAACTAGTCAGATATGATTTCTGATACCAAGTGCCCCACTCAGGAACTTCACATAATGCCATCAGAATTTAATTCTCCGAAATGCATCTCGATATCATCGCCTCTGTCACAGGATTTCTGTGATATAATGGCAGATCACTTCATTAACAGATGGACATTGCTCTTGGAGCATTAGCTTCTTTCTTTTAATGCTTGTGCACTCCTTTTTGTTTTAATTTATCATTTGAAAATGGCAATTGGCTTTCTTGTAAAAGTAAATTGAAATTCCGAAATAGCCATTACTCCACCAATGTGCATTCACATGAATGCTCATAAAAAAGTAGCCATCTTGGAATGCTTTGTATTTGAGAAAAATCATTCCAGCATTTAGCCCATGCATGTTTGACAGTGCATCAGAAACCATCTGTGGTGTCTTCCTTCACTCATTTCTGGTGATGTAAGTTCTATAGAACATACAACTTAGAATGTAGAGAATTTCTCATCTGTTGCTGCCTGGTAGCTGATGGATAAGGTGTTATAAATAAACCCTCATATTAAATTGAACTTGTGTTGTATGTTAATTTGAAGAACTTTTCACTGGCAATGAGCGAGGGATTAGAAAACGGAAGGGACACCTCAACATCAAGCTAAAGTGTATCTGAAAAATTGGTTAACGTGGTATGGTGACTTATTTTAAGGAAACATCACTTGAAACTGTGTCGTGATTTGAATTTATGGCTACATGTGATATGTGGGAGGAACGGACTCGCAAGGTACTGTAAAATTTATTTTCTGAAGTTTACTGACGATTTTGAGTGGCCGGCGTTTAGAGTGGACAGCACGAGGACGCCGCAAGCTCTATTAATTGGTCAGCTCAGTGCGAGCAATTCATTGTGAGTCAGCGAGCCAGGCATTGTTTTCCGTCGGCACGCACGCTAATTAAGATTTCCTGAAGCGCTGAGTCTCTGCATGTGTAACGCACGAATGCGCGAGAAAGTGTTAGTTTACTTCACAAAGGAAAGATCTGTTGATCAAGATTTTGGAGGCGCGGTATTTTAAGGAAAAGCAAGAAATAAAAAGAGTTTGATACTTTACCTTGAGAGAGTTGAACGAACTGCGTGTTAAGGGAAGTCTTCAAGCTGATGACAGTATTCGAGGAGTTTCTTTGAGGAGTCTGTGTGTGTCACATGAGGATGATCGGTGACGCGCACACCAGGAAGTTTATCTCTGCCAGTCTTCACGTTGTCACGTGGGCATTATCGGTGATGCGCACACCAGAAACAGTATCTCTGGCAGTCTTCAACTGTTTGACTGTATTCAAGGAGATTGTTTAAGGGCATGTGTGTGTCACGTGGGCATTGTCTGTGATGTGCACATCAGGAAGTGCAGTTAGGAAGGAATCTTTAAAGGAATAGAAACACACTTGTTTTGGTCTATATAAAAAAAAATTACTTGATTCTCAAGAAAGTATTTTAAAGGAATTTTTACAATTTTTTCGAAATGTACTTATTTTAGCATTTGTGACTATCAGTTAAAAAAAAATGCATTTAGGTTCATTTTATTCCACTATAAATTTAAAGAATATTGTCTAGTCTCACTATATTTTGTTGCATTTCTGGGTGAAAAGAAAAAAAAAATAGTAAGTAAGTCATGCAAAATGTAACTGCACCAAAGTTTTTCTTGCCTAATCCAGGAGAGCCACATGTTAAATACAACGAGTGGCAAAAGATATGTGCACATTATGCAAGGGTTTATGGAACAAATCTAAGTGCTGAAAGAAAACATTTGTTACTTTTACACTGTCTAGGTGGTGAAAGTCAGGAGGTTTTGGAGAATTTATCTGATCTTACCACAGAGGAACAAAGAGGGTTAAATGAGTATGAAACTTGCATTCTTCAGTTGGATAAACATTACTTGCCTAGGCTCAGCACCATTAGGGAAAGATATCATTTTGGTTTAAGGGAGCAGGGAAAAAAAGATTCTGTAGAAGATTACTTGACAGGGTTGAGGAAGTTAGCTGCAGGCTGTAAGTTTGGGGGAGCCATTGAGGATAGAATACAAGATCAATTTGTATTAAAGTGCAGGGAAGATAACGTCCGAGAAGAGTTATGGCTTAAAGATGAACCACCCTTGGAGGAAGTAATATCCAAAGCAAAATGGGTTGAGCACATGCTTAAATGTGTTAATGAACTCAAGTGTGAAAATAGTAAGACTCCATCTACTGTAGAGGAAGTACAGGAAAATGTATGTCTGGTAAAAAATGAAAAAGTATCTTCTAAAGGAATAGAGAAAGATGATGCTTCTAAGACTAAGTTCGAGTGTGTTCGTTGTGGAAGGTCAGGACACAAAGCAAATTCAAAAACTTGTCCTGCGTTGAGTTTTGCCTGTTATGGTTGTGGGAAAAAGGGATATTTTATTAAGGTTTGTAGATCTAAATAAAGAAAGTTTCAAAATAAGAATATAAAGGAGATAATTATTCAGGTCAGTCAATCAATCAATCAATACATTTCTAAAGCGCACAACTCACCCGTGAGGGTCTCAAGGTGCTGGGGGGGGCAGGGGTGCTGCTACTGCTCGAACAGCCAGGTCTTGAGGAGTCTCTTGAAGGCCAGCAGGTCCTGGGTCTGACGTAGGCGGATGGGGAGGGTGTTCCTGGTTTTTGCGGTGAGATGAGAGAACGATCTGCCACTGCCGGTCCTCGATGGATCGGGGGACGGTGGCGAGGTCAGCGGAGCGAAGCTGGAGGTTCGTGGTGTAGAAGGTGAGTCCTTTGTTGAGGTACGCTGGTCCGGTGTTGTGGAGCGGTTTGTGAGTGTGGGTGAGGAGCTTGAAGGTGATCCTCTTGTTGACGGGGGGGAGCCAGTGTAGGTCTTTCAGGTGGGCTGTGATGTGGCTGTGGTGGGGGATGTTGAGGATGAGACGTGCAGAGGTGTTCTGTATGCGTTGTAGTCATTTCTGGAGTGTGGCTGATGTTCCTGTGTAGAGAGCGTTGCCGTAGTCCAGCCTGCTACTGACGAGGGCCTGGGTGACTGTCCTTCTGGTACCGGTGGGGATCCATCTGTAGATCTTGCGGAGCATGCGGAGTGTGTTGAAGCAGGAGAAGGAGACAGCGTTCACTTGCTGGGTCATTGACAATGCGGAGTCTAGGATGACTCCCAGGTTGCGTGCATGGTTTGTGGGTGTTGGTGCAGCCCCTAGTGCGGCCGGCCACCATGAGTCGTCCTAGGCGGAGGGTGTGGATCCGATGATGAGGACCCCCGTCTTGTCCGAGTTCAGTTTCAGGTGGCTGATTGTCATCCATTCAGCGATGGCCTTTATTCCTTCGTCGAGGTTGGATTTGGCAGTGGTGGTGGCCTTGGTGTGGGAGAGGATCAGCTGGGTGTCGTCGGCGTATGAGACGATGTTGAGGTCGTGCGATCTGGCGATGTTGGTGAGCGGTGCCATGTAGATGTTGAAGAGTGTCCTTGGGGTACGCCGCAAATGATCTTGGTGTCTTTAGAGCGAAATGGGGGGAGGCGGACACTCTGGGTTCTGCCGGTGAGGAAGGAGGTCATCCAGTCCAGTGCTTTGTCGTGGATCCCTGTGTTGTGGAGGCATATGCGGAGGGTGTGGTGCCAGACAGTGTTGAAGGTGGGCGAGCGGTCCAGGAGGAAGAAGGCTTCAGTTTCTCTGTTGTCCATCATGGCCCTGATGTCGTCGGTTGTGGCGATGAGGGCTGTTTCAGTGCTGTGGTTGCTATGGAATCCAGATTGGGACGGGTCCAGGATGTTGTTCTTTTCAAGGAAGGAGGTCAGTTGCCTGTTGACGATCTTCTTGAAGACTTTCACCGGGAACGGGAGGAGGGAGATGGGCCGGAAGTTATTGAGGTCCTTGGGGGTCAGCTTTGGGTTTCTTGAGTAGGGCGTTGATCTCGGTGTGCTTCCAGCTCTCCGAGAAGGTGGCGGTCTCAAAGATAACTTAGGTTGCCTGAAAGGATATAAATATGGTATCAAATTAAAAAATGGAGCTGTGCCCTCTGTGGCTAATGTTAGGAGAGTTCCAATTGCTTTAGAGGAGAAGGTTGAACATGAATTAGGAAAATTACTTAAACAAGATATTATTACTCCTGTGGAAGCATCTGAGGGGTTGGCACCAGTTGTTGTCTTGAACAAACCCAATGGTGATATCAGAATTTCTGTACACCTTGGATCACTAAACAAGGAGGTAGTTGTTGATAAGTTTTCTCTGCCACTTGTAGATGAAATTATGTCTATTTTGGGTGGTGAAACATTCTTTATAACTCTTGACCTTACTCAGGCATATCATCAGATAGAGCTAACGCGGAGCTCACCGGATCTGACGGCTTTCATTACTCCTATGGGTGCTTTTAAGTATAAGAGAATGCCGTTTGGTCTGGTGTCGGCAGCGTCACTTTTTCAGAGGGTAATGTCGTATATTTTGAAAGGTGTAAAAGGGGTCAAGTGGTATCAAGATGACCTACTAATACTTGGATTGACCCAACAGGAGCATGATGTTAATCTGAGAGTAGTTTTAAAGAAGCATGAAAATGCTGGACTCACTTTGAATTTTGAAAAGTGTAAGTTTTCTATCAAAGAAGTAAATGATTTAGTACACTGTATCACTGCAACAGGTATTACTCCCAAGAAGGAATTTGTTGATACTATTTGTAATTTGGCATCTCCAAAAATCAAAGCGGAGGTTGTTTCATTTCTTGGAAAGATTGAATATTATGCCAAATTTGTAAATTACTTAGCAAGCAAATCCTGTAACATGAGACAGTTACCTGGTAAGAACAAAGAGTTTCTATGGGCTCATGAATGTCAAAATGGATTTAATGAGTTAAAGGAGGATTTGAAAAATGCCCCCAGTTTACAAGCTTTTATTCCAGGAGAGGCCACTACAATTGTAACTGATGCAAGCTCTATGGGTCTTGGCGCAATTTTAAAGCAAACTAGAGATAGCAAAGAGTATCTTTTTGCATGTGCATCAAGGAGCTTACAGGGAGCTGAGATAAATTACTCAGTAATTGAAAAGGATGTGATGGCCATTTACTGGGCGCTTAATAAATTTCGAAACTTTGTTTGGGGAACTTGTTTTAAGGTATGTTCAGATCACAAACCGTTAAAAGAAATTTTTTCGAAAAAAGGATTAGATTTCATTTCTTCTCGGATAAGACATTAGGTAATTAGTCTTCAAGATTTCAATTTTGTGGTTGAACATCTCCCTGGTGTTGATAATATCACTGCTGATTGCCTGTCTCGTCTGGTTTCTGATGTGGGAGAAGAAGAGTTTTTGGATGAAGTTATGGATGAGGAGATGAGTGTTTGTGAAATAACCTCTGGTGTTATAAAAGAGGATGACTAGAAAGAAGAACTTCAAAAGGATAGTGAACTTATAAAAGTTATGAACATGATTCAATCTGAAGTTTTGATTGACAATTCCTTGCCAAAGATTTGGGGCATTATTACTGATGAATTGTCTGTTGATAAAGGTATTTTGCTAAGGGGAATTAAATTGGTTCCTCCTATCTCTTTAAGAAAAAGATTAATTGAGGAGGCATATCAGGGTCACCTAGGTATAGTAAAAACAAAGAAACATTGAGAGCCTGTTTCTGGTGGCCTGGTATGGATCTTGAAATTGAGAGAGAAGTTAGAGAGTGTTTGCAATGTAAAGTAAGTGATAAAATTCTTACTCCGCGAACCATGCCTATGGTTTGCCGTAGATTACCTAATAATCCATGGGATGACATCGCCATTGATATTTACGGTCCTCTTAGTGGAGAACATCGTACATCTTATTTAATAATTTTGATTGATCTGTATTCTAGATGGGTTGAGGTTTCATGTGTATCTGATGTGACTTATGCGTGATCTCTTTCTTACAGGATGAATTCAGAAAAGAGGGTTTTCCGAAAAGTATTTTGTCGGATAATGGTCCTCAATTTTGTTCTGGGGCAATGAATGATTTCTTGTTGTCATGTGGCATTATACACAAAAAGTGCTCAATTTAACATCCTGAAACAAATGGTGCTGTTGAGAGATTCAATAGGGTGATACAATAAATTATTCAACTTTCCAGAGTTAATTCTTTGAATTGGAAGGAAGAGTTGCAAAAATGAATTTTAGCTCATCGTTTGACCCCTCACACCACTGCTCTGAAGTCTCCTTTTGAGTTATTCAAAGGAAGGACTCCTAATACAAATTTGTGCCCAAGCTGGATGACTTGGGATAAAGTTGTAAAGGATAATAGTGTTGGTATTTGGAGTTGGAGACAAAGAGAGGAAAGACTACAACTAAAAAATTAATTGTATTTTCATGAAAGAAAAAGGGTAAAGCCAGTTGTTGTGAAAGTAGGGGATTTGGTTTGTGTTAAAGCTCCTGAAGGTAGTATGTCTTGGTCCAAATTCACTGTTCCCTTTCGTGTAACGAAGTGTTTTAAAAATGCTGTTAAATTAGAAAATGGAAGAATTCGGAATTTTAATCGTGTTGCAATCCTTAGATCTAACTCTGATAAGACCGTGCTTGGAAATATTTCACGTGATGACTCTGATAAATTTTCTGGCTCAAATCCAAGACGAAGCGCTCGTAAGACAACTGTGCCATTTTATCTTAAAGATTATGTTAAGTAGTGCTTCATGTAGTTTTCTAAAGTAGTATTGTTAATCTTCACATATGCTTATCTTTGTATTATGTGCTCATCTCAATATTGGAAGGGAGATGTGTGGTGTCTTCCTTCACTCATTTCTGGTGATGTAAGTTCTATAGAACATTGAACTTAGAATGGAGAGAATTTCTCATCTGTCAATTGCTGTCTGGTAGCTGATAGATGAGGTGTTATTAACAAACCCTCATATTAAATTGAACCTGTGGTGTATGTTAATTTGAAGAATTTTTTACCATCATCGAAGGATTTTTCGCATTAAAAAATGCAAGATGGCCGCCAGTTCTTGAGCATACATCTTGATGAACCAGTGCTTATTTTTGAATGTTTTTTTTATGTGGGTGATGTAAGATGGCCACCAGTGCAACATAACAAGTCTGCACGAGTCTTGCCATTTTTTCTGTATTTTTTAAATTTAACAATGCCAATAAAAACAAACATTGGCAAAGTCAAGAGCTCGGGAATCACGTTTTAAAGTTATGACCAATTAGATTTTTGTTGAGGATTTTCGCATAGGTGTAAGAAGTAAATCAGGTACACTTTCCTCTATATGTGAGACTGACTTTTTTTTCTATTATGTATTGACTGAATGAATTAGAGCACTGTTAATGCAGATTTTTTTTGAAGAGTCAAACAGAGTAAAATGCGTTGGTGCCTTAATTTCCCAAATCTCCTTCTACAGCATACTCCCTGTGACAGGAAATGCCCATATATCACTAACGTGTTTAGCTGCGTGGCCTGGAAGGGCTCAGTAGGGCCTTCACTAAAGAAGTCTAGAGCAACAACATAAACGAGCAGTTGGAAAAACAATCATCCTCTCCGATAGGAACAAGCAGAAAACATGCGCAATGACCAGTCGCCTTTGATTTATAATTGCCCTGGAAAGTCACCAGTCACAGCAAAAGCGACAAGGAGCTTCAAAAGCAGCTGAAGTCAATTTATTTTGTGAATTGTTGAAATGGTAATTAAGTTAGGAAGCTGCGCTAAGGCCCCTGCAGCTCTTCACAGAATGAAAAAATGTACACACTGTGAAACTCGATTTCTGGCAAAGGAACACAGCAAAGACGAAATTCTACCCTGATGGAAAGAGTAGGCTTCCCCTAAATTCCACAAGTTAGTTCAAAATCCAATAATAACAAAAGTTATGAATATTGAAAGAAAATACCAGACTTGTTTTTAAAATAATGTTCTCACTTACCCTGCAGTTTATTGTTCGGTATAATGAAAGGAAGTAAAGGAGTGGTGAAGGATGAATTGCGCATTTCGGCAAAAACATTGTTACATTGTAGCACAAGATAATTGGATTGGAATCTTAAAAATAAGGAAAAATAATCAAAATTATTTCTTATATTTGTTTTTTTTAAAAGGAAACTGTGCAATCTACAATTAAAAAATACAAACTACCTCGCCACTGGAAATGCCATTAAGTTGATGCGTTGGCATTAATGGGAATGAATCACAAAAAAGGAAAGCACTTGCAGAGCTATTCCCCAGTACGTGCTTTTCCCACTTTTTCCTATTCAACGACATTCCCCGGATTAGACGTGGAAAGCTAAGTCAGGCATCAAGGCGTACTCTAGGAAGATCAGGTGAGTTTTCCTGCAAGAGCCTATTCCCACTGTGCAGAGGTCTCAGCATCAAATACTCCAGAAGGACTTTAAGATTCTCAGTGGAAACACTTTGGGTGATATTTACAAGAACTGGCGGTGCTCCCCAAAAATTCCTGCCACGGCACGACAGATTCTGACGCCATTTTAGCATCATATTTACAGTACGGCGCTACATGATGTTAGGAAGAGGCCGGCGTCGTAAAAACTGATGCGGTTATGTGCGTCTTGTTACCAACATTTGAAGCTAATGCTGCAAAACTGACACTCGGCCAATCAGCATCTAGAAAATAGACACTAGCCATCCTCGCATCACTTTTGTGCGCCTAGCGGGAAAAAATACAAAAAACTGCCACTTGAGAAAAAAAGTTGCACTTATCTGAAAGCAGCACCGGAACAGCCTGGAGTGAGTACAGCCCAGTACAGCAAACTCCGCAACCCCAGTACCAGCTAGGATGACCAGCCAGAGTCCCAGGGGAAGAGGAAGATGAAGTGCAAGTTCAGTGAGGAGGATGACATCTTGATCACGGAGGTGACAGAGCACCAACGCCAGCTCATTGTCACCTCTAAAATGTAATTGGGGAGGAAAAAGGACATATCGAAGACCAGAGTGGACAAGGTGAACAGCGTTGCCGAAGTCAAAAGGAGAGTGAGTGACTGTAAAAAGTGCTGGCATAATTGCAAGCACAGGGCAAAGGAGTAACTGGCAACCGTCTCAAGGAAGAATTGCAGACCGGAGGTGGTAGTCCAGCATCATAGGAGGAGCTGAATCCCTTGGAGGAGCAGGTTTCTTCTGTCATCTCCAAGGAGTCAGTGGTTGGAGTTGCGGGACAGGACAATGCTGGCTATGACAAACTACATCAGCAACAGGGTAAGTTGCAACAAGGGGCAATGTGGGTAACTAGGTCGTGTCATGCATTGCAGATTGCTATGTCCAAGAGATCTGCTGCACTGTCTGCGGGCAAATGTGTAGGATGCTGGCTCATCTATGGTTAAAAATGACATCAATGGAAGTCTTGCAGCCATTTTGATAACATTGTGGTGTAGGGCAGAACAACAAGCCTTCTAGCTGTGCTACACTATGTCAAAAGAAGAGGGTAGGAATGTGCTGTATCTACAAGTTATGATACATTCCTGTCCTTTCTGCCAGCGCCGGTGAACAAACAGCAGATGTCCGCCAAAGCAGGTACTTTTGTACCATGGTGCAAGCGTACCTGCATTGGTGCTAGCCGGCTGATTGTGCACCAGCATAGAGGAAATCAGAGGGGTGGATTGTATTGTTGTATTGTTGTAACTACAGCGCAACCTTGCGCTTTCCTAACCACACAGCTTGTCGCAGCAAGATGGTTTGTGGCTCTGCACCACATGTATACAGAATATGCCTCACCTGTGCCCATGCACATTAACGTAGCCTGCAAATCCATATCATAGAATTGGTTTCCCAGAGCGGAAACAATACACCTGAGGGGTTTGGGATATATGGGCCATGGGATGTGCCTACACATAGGGACATTTCAAGAGCCACATCCACAATAGCATAGATTAAACTACATTGCACATTGCTGTTTTGGCATGCAGGTTCAAAGCACTCAGGTGTCAGCTTCCATGGTAGGGTCCACCTGAACTCCTCTCATCTACTAAATATGGCTGGGTGTGGGGGTGAATGCAAATGATGTATACTAGGGGACCGTGGGGCATATTTACAGTGAAATGGTGCAGTTTGTCGATGCAAACAAATCTGGCGCGCCAAGCTGCATCATTTAAAAAAATGTAGGGAATGGCTGTATTTTGCAGGAATACATGCCACACCTGTGCTCAACCCTGTGTCATGCAAAAAGAACAAAAGACACACAGATGATGGATGGAATGTAGAGTAAATCAAACATTCACCCCCAGTCAAGAGATCTGGGTTAAATCCATTGTTCTTTTGCTCACCATGCCACCCCAGTTTAGACACAGCCATATGCAAATCAGTCTGGACCCTGTGCCTCATGGGAACAGTCCAGACCAAACTGCCAAGCTAGGTCCTCCCTGGAACAGAAACAAGCATCCTGGGACCAGTTTTGGGGCATTACCCCTCATCAGCCAAGCTAGTTTAATTCCAGTCTCGTGGAGTGACCCGGGCCCACGTCTGGCATACCAGGCCAGGGAGGACCTGGCTCGGCAGTTCGGGATGGACTGTTCTCATGGGCAACAGGGTCAAGACTGATTTGCATATGGCTGGGTCTAAACTGCATTGGCATGGGGAGTAAAAACACTATGGATTTAGGCCCAGATCTCTGCACTAGGGTGAATTTATGACATTGTTCTGCATTCTGTCCATCAATTGTTCTTTTTGCATTTGTGCAAAAAGAACATCCATGCCACTGTAGGGCAAAGGTGCCTACATTGGCACTCGGCTGTTCATATTGCGCCTGTGTGGGGGTGAACACAGGGGTAGCACAAATTCCTTGAAATACAGCCAATCTCTTCCTGGACATAAACAATCAATAATGATGTTTTGCTCCTTCTATGTGTGCTGCAGGATGAAGTAGACATAGAAAGAGCAAAGAAGGAGGAGAAAGAAAGTATTTATCTTTGTTGGCCCAGTTTAAAGCCGCATTTTCAAACATGTTAGTATTTGGCGCTACCTTTACTTGTAAATCTGGGGCAGTGCCAAACCTCAATGGTGTTGCGTGGGAACGCCTATAGCAACACACATTGAACGTCCGTTTGATGCAGAAATCTGTGCCAAAGGGTACAATATTTACAAGGTAGCATTAAGACATGCAAAGTGGCTTAGTACTGCCTTGTAAACATGGAGCAAGACGTTTAAAAAAAGGAGCTGTCTAAGAAGTGACGCTCTGGTGGCACAATGTCCTTGTAAATATGCCCCCTTGTGTATCAAAACAAATAATGGTTTGTGGCCGTGGTTGGCTCCTGTTAGTGTTATGCATTGTAGGTGCTTGCTGTGCCGTCAAACTGCCACTCTGTCTGACTGGCAATACTTTGCTTTTCAAACAGGTGAGTAGGGACATGTGTACTGCAAGGTACCCTCACAAATACACATGCACTGCTGTGTCTAACTGGGTCACACTTGTGTAGTAGGTGGTTAGGGGTGACAGACAACAGCCCATTGTAGTACCACATTCTACATGTCATGTGGACCTGGGTGAAGATGTGGTATGTGCCAGGACGGAATCTGGCCCAAAAATGTATCACTGTGCCAGATGCACAAGTCAGAGGATGTCATACAGGGAACTTTCAAGGGATAGGGATAACTACTTAGTCACTACAAAGGAAATGAGTCCGGGAAGGTCAGAGACTGAGGTGGATGGAACCAGTTGTCTTATAAAACTGTGGGACCTATTTACAAGGGCATTGTACCACCGAAGTGTCACTTTTTAGGATGCTCCAGTGGTGCAAAGCCCTGCTCCATATTTACAAACTGGCCTTAAGCCACTTTGCATGGCTTAACGCTGCTTGGTAAATATCGTGCCCTTTCAAGGCAAGTATCTGCATGAAAGAGTCGTGCAATGGGTGTTGCTGTAGACGTTCCACTGTAACAACCATTGCTTTTTGACGCTGCCCCAGATTTGCAAGGATTTGTAAATCTGAGGCAGCACCAAAAACTAATGCTACAGAAAAGCAGGTGTTAGATTAGCTCAATGAGGAGAAATGCTTTATTTCTCCTCCTTTTTGTTCTTTCAATGTGTGCTGCACTTTGTAGCACACATAGAAGGAACAAATCACCTTTAAATATTGTTTATGGACAGGAAGGTGTCCCTTCCTGCACATTAACAATCATCCCTTCAACACAGACACCCTTGCACCATGGCTTAAGGGTGTCTGTGTTGGCGCTTGGCAGCTTTTTTAGTGCAAGAGAAAACACAGGGAGTGCCGTAGTCTTGTGAATGCGGCACATCCCTGTGTTTTTTAAATGATGCAGTGCGGTGCTGCTAAATTACTTGCAGTGCCGTGTTGCTCCATTTCTATGTGAATATGCCTCTCCATAGGTACGTCACCATTCCTAGCACTACTACCAAGTGGGGTGCTGCCTGACATATATCAATCTATAACAGCCTGCCATGTCAGTCCATTGGCTATTGTCATTCATAATGTAGGTGTCGTAGACCCATGAGAGCCAATGTATGATCAGGGTGCCATCACTGTGTGACAGCAAGTCGGATGCTGGAACCAAATTGGGAACGGCCAGAGGAGACATGTACACATACAAGTGCATGGGTGTGATCAAAATGATATGTGACACCCTGCAGATAGCTAGCTCTGGTCCAGATGAAATGGGCTGAACCTCAGTAATCCTAATCTGACACTCCAAGAACTCCTGGACTCCATTGGGACACCATATCTAGACAATGGGAGGGTCAAAATCTTTGTGGGGGTCTCCACATCCCCCACCTACCAACCAACAGGCACTACCGCACACCCAACCCAGAGCCCTGGACTCCGAGGACCCGCAGAGAACCTTCCAACACACTCCAGTAGGAGTCCAGAGGGAGTTGGTAGACCGGCTGCGGGCAGGGATGGAGACCATGGCGGCCACCCTAAAGGGAGTCCGTGGGTGCCTCAGTCCCAATAAGGACAACACTGCCTTCATCAAAGGCACCTACTTTATGCTCCGTGGTCTCCAGCAGTCCCAGGCTGACATTGCTTGTGTCATAAGGCAGAGAATGAACAAAATGCCCTGCCAAGTGGTACCAGTGAGGTGGCCAACCAGCCTGGGGCAGTCAGAACAATCTTGGAGTCTGTGGTGTGGAAGCAGGACTCCCTCTGGGCTGCCATGGCTGCCTACCACCTCAACAGTACCGCTGTATTGAAAAACCAGCATATCCTCCTCGCTAATGTGCTGCCTCATTTTTTGCCACCGATTAATGCTGCTGCAGGCATAGGATCTACAATTCTACATCCTCTGCCCCTGAGATTTGCATGCCTCCCTCAGCTGCCACACCTACAGCATTCCCCTCACAGGAGACATGGCTCACATCAGAGGATGAAGATGTGGACTGCCCATCTTTCCAACTAAAAAGTGTCTGGCAGCATTCATCGGTGCCACATAGCCAGTTTCTCTTTTGCTCTTTGTTTATCAACATGCCAGGGAAAATCAGCTGCCACTGTCCTCATTTTGATTTTGCCCTGTTCACCTTGACTATTTGTTGACTGTCAATGTGGCCCATCCTCTCCTAAACAAGTCCCATGGCATGTTACCCTCACAGACTCCACTGGCTCAAAACTTCTTTTGGGGTTGTTGTGCAAAAGCGGTTCCTGGGAGCCACTTAACGATTTGCGCATGCAAATACATTCACTTACTACTACCTGTGTGTTGTTTGTCTGTTGGAGTCAGGATAAAGATGACCATTGGGCAATCTGTGATGCAAATACACCAACTACACGCCAAAGGAACATCAGTAAAGTTAGAACGTATATATTACATGCAAAATCAGCACAGTACATATGCATAGCTTTTGGCTATGTAACCCTTCAGGTAGTAAGTAATAAAATGGCACAGTTGACATGCCTGAATAATACACATTGGTAAGGCAGGCTGAACTGTACATACATATGATGAGCCAAAACAGGCACCTGTTGGCCAAATTGCAGAACCAGTTCACCAAGCTCATCACTACTATATTTAATTATGATAGCTGACTTTGATGAGTTTCTGCGCCTACATAACTCACATACCATACTCAGCAAGGTATAGCAAAATCCACGCCTCTTCCTTTTTGACACCAGGAAATGAGTACACTAACAGGCACATGCATCAAACCTTTTTGCGATTGCAAACGGTGCGAATCGCAAAAATAGGCCGTTTGCGATCGCAAAAGTCAGTGTTGAAATGCATCAACTGTATATTTGCGAAAAACCATTTTTTCGCAAATATAAGGAATCGCAAAACATTCTGCGAATCAAATAGCGAATCGGTATTAGCGTCTCCCAATTAGCGAATCGCAAACAACGATTCGCTAAATGTATGCATGACAAATCGCAAATAGCGATTTCCATGAAAATCGCAATTTAGCGATCGCTAAATAAGAAGGATCACAACCAGGTGGTAATCATGAGTGCAAATCACAGACAGGTGAAAACCAACTGAAACCCATTTAAACACACCCAGAATGAGCCAGCACTGTTCACAATGGCAGGGATTTACCTGATGGCGAGGAGGATGAGGCTGCAGGCTGCCGCACAGAGACGGAGGCGAATGAATGAGCGCATCTTCAGAGTCCGCATAACTTTGCTAGGCCAGCAAGAGGATGAGATATACGACAAGTATAGGCTCAATGCAGCAATGATCCATGACCTAATCAATGAATTGGACCCCATAATGCAACGACAGACACGTAGGACCAATGCCATCCCAACGCATGTGCAGGTCCTATGTTGCCTACACCTCCTGGCGTCAGGCAGTTTTCAGGGGGTCATTGCTGTTGCGGGAGGTGTGTCACAAAGCGCACTTTCACGAATATTGAAAGCATTCCTTGATGCCATGATGGCCGTGATCGGGTCTCATATCAAGTTCCCTACCACCGCGCTTGACCTTGCAAAAACCAAACAGGAGTTCTACCAGATAGCTCGTTTCCCACATGTTTTGGGTTGTATTGATTGCACCCACGTTGCAATATGTCCCCCTGCAACACAGGAATATTTATATAGAAATAGGAAATGTTACCATTCCCTCAATATTCAGGTTGTTTGCAATGCCAAAAACATTATCACTGACATTGTTGCGCAATTTCCAGGGAGTGCACATGACTCTTATATCTTCAGGCAAAGTGGCATACACACCCGTCTTGCCAGGGGAGAATTTGGAGAGGGAGACCTGCTTGGTAAATATGTGTTATAGTTTATCACTGTCATTGTACGTATGTCAATGTGAAGCTGCCACTGACTCTTTGCTCCATTACATGTAGGTGACAGCGCATACGCCTTTCGTAATTACCTAATGACGCCTTACCTCAATCCCACAACTGCCAATCAACAGAGGTACAATGCAGCACATATTTCGACAAGGAACATCATAGAGCACACATTTGGGCTGTTGAAGAGCCGATTCAGATGTCTACATAAGACCGGTGGAGCACTGAAGTACAACCCTGAACAATGCTGCAAGATAGTAGCGGCATGTGCCATGCTGCACAATATAGCGACAAGGGGAGGAATGGACATCGAGGTGTCTGACAGCGATTCGGAGGATGGGAACCAGCAAGTGCCACAACACCATGCAGCACAAGGGGCAAGCGCAGCAGAAGGGCGTAGGAGAAGATTTGACATCACACAAAATTATTTCTGAGGTGAGTAATGATGACACAGAAACTGAATATTGCTATCAAAGTATTCTTTAATTAAATAAAATTGCCATGAGTGTTCAAGCACACTTGTAATCTGAGCAGTGCAATGGACATAAGTGGTTTGCAAATGTCAATTCACTTGTCACTCTGTGAAAAGTCAAATCCAAATAAATGGTTACGTCACCATAGTGGAATGCACTTGTACATGCCAGTCTAGCGCTTTTTCCCACGAACACCCAGACGCCTGTCAGACCCAGCATTGTCATCCGTTCTGTTGGAAGCGGCGGGGGTACTGCTGCGTGTGTTGCGTCTTCCTGCAGTGCGGACTGGAACTGCCACACTACTTAGGCTTGAGCCACCCTCACTACCCTCTTCGGGCGTGGAATTGTTGACCGCAATTGTGGAAGCATTTAGCAAATCAACTGCATTGGTGACCTGGTCCAGTGCTTTAGCCACATCGCCGCTCCAATGGCACATTTCAGTTTGCATGGTCACAGACCTACGTGCCAGCAGTGCAGTTGTCGTGGCCAATCTATTGTTTGATTTAGCAAACATTTTCAATTGCAGCATTAGTTGACGATGCTGTCTCTTCTGGGATACATTTCCCTCATGCATCACCTTGCTCAGTTGCTGCACACTTTCTGACAGTACTGCTATGTTGCTAGCCATCTTGCCAACTTGCAATTGTACTAATCGTGTGTTTTTTGTCTGCAGGCGCTGCATACGGAGCATCTGTCCCTCAAGACCACCCCAGACATCACTTGGTTGCTCCTCCTGCTGTGTCCTGAGTGCTCTTCCTCTCCTACGCCGGGCTCTGTGATTAGTTCTGGGGACCTGTGGTTGTGGTTGTGTGATGGAAGTTGTCTGGCCATGGCTGCCACCTGGTGTTGCATCAGCCTCATCATCACACTCCATGGTGACTAGGGATGGAACAGTAGCCCTGCGTGACTTTGTTGGACGTGAGGGATTTATTTGCACCACGGGTGTGTCCATCTGTTCACCTGCGCTGGTGTCCTGCATGTCTGGGGAATCGCTATCCACATCTTCTACACGTTGCGCATCTGTGAGGTGAAACAGTGCAACACTGTATTATTACATGTCTGTGATATTAATTGCACAGTAATAAATTTCTGCCTTTGTAAATGATTTTATACTCTATTAAGCTTTTTTGGGTTGTTACTCTGAGATTTGACATTGTAACTGCTTGACCTGACTACATCTCCCATAATGCCCCTCACCTACTGAATGCATTGTGTACTGGATGTTCAGGGTCTGCACTTGGGCTGTACTGTGGTCGAGTTCTACCTTTACATTTTGTAAAACTAAGGAAACATACATTCATCTTACCTTCAGATGTGTTTGCTGCTCAGGACGTGTCCAGCTGGGTCACACCAACAACAGCTTCTGGCTGGATGGTGGATTCAATCAAGTCCTCCATGGGAGTGTTCCCAGTGTCTGTTGGTGTTCCCCCTCCTGTCTTCTTTGCCTCCTTCAGGCGGTCAGCTATGCGCACCTTAGCCCGACTGCGCAAGTCGTACCATTGTTTTTTGAGTTCTTCAATGGTGCGGTGTGTCAGCCCAATGGCATTGACCCTGTTTTGGATCCGGAGCCAGATTTTCCTTTTCTCCTGCTCTGCCACTTTCAATGATGCCTTTCCAAACAGCTTGTCATGGCTGTGGACTACTCCCTCAATGAGGGTGTCAATTTCTTTTTCTGCAAATTTAATTTTGCGTTTCCTGCCTGTTTGGCTCTCCTCTGCTGTTTGTGAGGCTTCCATTTGATATCACAAGTTGTTCTTCTGTCTCTGTCACACTCCTGTTCAGCTCCCAGAGCCAGCTCCCTCCTCTCCCTGACACTGTGCACTGGAAATGAGGCTGGTGCTGCTCACTTCCTGGTTGTGATGTCATCAGGATGCATCAAAAAGCGACTTCGGTATTTGCAATTTCGCTAATTGCGAAATCGCTAATAGCGAGTTCGCAAATGCCGAAATCGCAATTTATTTAGCGATTTTTAGCGATTCGCAATATTCTCGCATTGTTTTTGTTGCATCGTGTTTTGCGAGTCTTTATTTGCGATTCCTTAAAAATCGCAAATAAGGACTCGCAAATTCTCTTTTTGATGCATGTGCCTGTATGTACATCACACATCATGCATACCTGCCACTTAACGATTTGTGCATGCAAATACATTCACTTACTACTACCTGTGTGTTGTTTGTCTGTTGGAGTCAGGATCAAGATGACCATTGGGCAATCTGTGATGCAAATACACCAACTACAAGCCAAAGGAACATGTGTTTTTTGGAGTCAGGGACAAAGTTAGGCAGTGAGAGTGTAACATATTTGGTGAACTCTATGTGTGAATTGATTAGCAAGTGGTTACTCAAGCTTGCAAGCATGAAGATAAACTAGTGCCATGCAGTCAATATTAATGGAGAATGAACACCACCAGTGCCGCGTCTACCCATGGATATTAGCAAGCAAACAACATTGGGCTGACAAGTAAGTACTGCAATTATGATTGGGTATGGGGGCAGGCATCAGTGTGTGTGTCCAAAAACCAACAATTTGGGCAAATGTTTTGAACATAACAGCCCTCCAAAACATGTTGCATGACCTACCCACACAGAGAAATTGTATCTAAATAAATGTCTTGCACTGTGCACCATTTCCATCATGATTGCCATGTGTACTGCTCAACAATGTAGATATATAATGTAAAGCATTGCCCAACCTGACAGATCCCTGTACATAGGTAAGATGTATACTCATACATGTTGCTAAACACTGCTAGCAAACACAAAAGTATGTACTTAAGATTACCTGAGCACACATGCTAACTCCCACACTGTAAATCATGATGTAGACCTGTATGTTGCAAACAGTGGCATTTAATGTTATTAGGACAATGGAAGTTACTAAAACTACCTACCCTACACTAACTAATCTAACTTAACCTACACTATCTTATCCTACATACTATCTAAAACTACCTTAACATAACCTAGCATACTTTACACATTTAGCACAACTTGATAAACATCAACCCCTCACACACTTTAAGGCACTTTTTCACACAAGGACATCAGAAAGTACACCTAAACATCAACTAACTACACATAGAATCCTAAACAATCATATATATATATAATTAAAAAAAATTTTTTTATTTTTTTACACACATATAAAACACATCGAGCCCCACCCCAAAAAAACAGAAAGTACCCCTATCCACTAAAATTGTAACCCACCCCTAAAAAAACCCTAACACCACTACCACTACAAAACCTAACCTAAACTAAGTTATAAAAACATTATGACCAACATTAACAATATATACAGGTAGAAGGGGAAAGGCTCCCTGTGACTGCCAGGGCTTGGGTCTTCCCACTGTCTGCTTCAGTCCATGAAGCAGATTTACTAAGGCCAAATTACGAAGGCAGGGCAATTGTTGCACATTACCATTGCAACACCTTGGCACATCTAGCTATGACCATTTCAGTACTCCGTATGCTTGAGAACATTTCTGTTTAGTACCTATGGACTTGTACACATGTCATCTTAACTGAACATTTGTGTGCCTTCTGCATCCTGCAATGGCCTTTATGCCACAGGTTTTTGCCGCAGTAAGGTGTGCAATGTCTGCAAAGAACATGTATTGTCACACAACATTGTGTAACTCATACGGCAAAGACCCATATCAGGACACATTGCTAACTATACAGGACACTTGGCAGGTATTATATGTAACAATGGATGTTGGATAAGTACCTCACATCACACAGAAGCATATGAAACCACCCCTATCTGAACTGTTGTAAGTCGATGGTGGACAATGCCACCACTCATTAGATGCTCCCAATATCTTAGCACAGGCAATTGAATTGACATGCATTCTGCTGTCTTCACAGCCATGTTACGATGTGTATCCACCACCACATATTTTTACATAGTGTACCATTGTGATCATGGCTCCACGGTTGAGCCTCCATCATGTGGTCCATCCCAGACTGGCCATGTATTCTCCTTGACAGTAGTCAGAGACTGATAGACATACAACAATTAATGTTCACTTTTCTTGGCCTATTAATCATCATACAAATGTTTATTTGTGATAGGGATGCACATTGAATCTGGCACATCACACAGGATCTGACATCACACTCATTCCTTGCAGTACACAATTAGCATTGATAAAGGCACTCACTGGTGAAGTTGGAGTCCTTGACATTATCCAGCTCACTAACTGTGTATGCTGGGGGTCCACCTGTAAGACATAACATGTAAAACACATCAGTAAAGTTAGAACGTATATATTACATGCAACATCAGCACAGTACATTTGCATAGCTTTTGGCTATGTAACCCTTCAGGTAGTAAGTAATACAATGGCACAGTTGACATGCCTGAACAACACACATTGGTAAGGCAGGCTGAACTGTACATACATATGATGAGCCAAAACAGGCACCTGTTGGCCAAATTGCAGAACCAGTTCACCAAGCTCATCACTACTATATTTAATTATGATAGCTGACTTTGATGAGTTTCTGCGCCTACATAACTCACATACCATACTCAGCAAAGTATAGCAAAATCCACGCCTCTTCCTTTTTAACACCAGGAAATGAGTACACTAAGTACATCACACATCATGCATACCTGCCACTTAACGATTTGTGCATGCAAATACATTCACTTACTACTACCTGTGTGTTGTTTGTCTGTTGGAGTCAGGATAAAGATGACCATTGGGCAATCTGTGATGCAAATACACCAACTACAAGCCAAAGGAACACGTGTTTTTTGGAGTCAGGGACAAAGTTAGGCAGTGAGAGTGTAACATATGTGTTGAACTCTATGTGTGAATTGATTAGCAAGTGGTTACTCAAGCTTGCAAGCATGAAGATAAACTAGTGCCATGCAGTCAATATTAATGGAGAATGAACACCACCAGTGCCGCGTCTACCCATGGATATTAGCAAGCAAACAACATTGGGCTGACAAGTAAGTGCTGCAATTATGATTGGGTATGGGGGCAGGCATCAGTGTGTGAGTCCAAAAACCAACAATTTGGGCAAATGTTTTGAACATAACAGCCCTCCAAAACATTTTGCATGACCTACCCACACAGAGAAATTGTATGTAAATAAATGTCTTGCACTGTGCACCATTTCCATCATGATTGCCATGTGTACTGCTCAACAATGTAGATATATAATGTATAGCATTGGCCAACCTGACAGATCCCTGTCCATAGGTAAGATGTATACTCATACATGTTGCTAAACACTGCTAGCAAACACAAAAGTATGTACTTAAGATTACCTGAGCACACATGCTAACTCCCACACTGTAAATCATGATGTAGACCTGTATGTAGCAAACAGTGACATTTAATGTTATTAGGACAATGGAAGTTACTAAAACTACCTACCCTACACTAACTAATCTAACTTAACCTACACTATCTTATCCTACATACTATCTAAAACTACCTTAACATAACCTAGCATACTTTACACATTTAGCACAACTTGATAAACATCAACCCCTCACACACTTTAAGGCACTTTTTCACACAAGGACAACAGAAAGTACACCTAAACATCAACTAACTACACATAGAATCCTAAACAATCATATATATAAATAAATAAAACATTTATTTTTATTTTTTTATACACATATAAAACACATCGAGCCCCACCCCAAAAAAACAGAAAGTACCCCTATCCACTAAAATTGTAACCCACCCCTAAAAAAACCCTAACACCACTACCACTACAATACCTAACCTAAACTAAG
The DNA here is from genome assembly GCF_964204655.1 of Triturus cristatus. Classification (NCBI taxonomy): domain Eukaryota; kingdom Metazoa; phylum Chordata; class Amphibia; order Caudata; family Salamandridae; genus Triturus; species Triturus cristatus. The sequence goes on along the minus strand of NC_140593.1, from coordinate 252,916,844 downwards.
TTATAAAAACATTATGACCAACATTAACAATATATACAGGGAGAAGGGGGAAAGGCTCCCTGTGACTGCCAGGGCTTGGGTCTTCCCACTGTCTGCTTCAGTCCATGAAGCAGATTTACTAAGTCCAAATTACGAAGGCAGGGCAATTGTTGCACATTACTATTGCAACACCTTGGCACATCTAGCTATGACCATTTCAGTACTTCGTATGCTTGATAACATTTCTGTTTAGTACCTATGGACTTGTACACATGTCATCTTAACTGAACATTTGTGTGCCTTCTGCATCCTGCAATGGCCTTTATGCCACAGGTTTTTGCCGCAGTAAGGTGTGCAATGTCTGCAAAGAACATGTATTGTCACACAACATTGTGTAACTCATACGGCAAAGACCCATATCAGGACACATTGCTAACTATACAGGACACTTGGCAGGTATTATATGTAACAATGGATGTTGGATAAGTACCTCACATCACACAGAAGCATATGAAACCACCCCTATCTGAACTGTTGTAAGTCAATGGTGGACCATGCCACCACTCATTATATGCTCCCAATATCTTAGCACGTGCAATTGAATTGACATGCATTCAGCTGACTTCACAACCACAGCCATGTTACGATGTGTATCCACCACCACATATTTTTACATAGTGTACCATTGTGATCATGGCTCCACGGTTGAGCCTCCATCATGTGGTCCATCCCAGACTGGCCATGTATTCTCCTTGACAGTAGTCAGAGACTGATAGTCATACAACAATTAACGTTCACTTTTCTTGACCTATTAATCATCATACAAATGTTTATTTGTGATTGGGATGCACATTGAATCTGGCACATCACACAGGATCTGACATCACACTCATTCCTTGCACTACACAATTAGCATTGATGAAGGCACTCACTGGTGAAGTTGGAGTCCTTGACATTATCCAGCTCACTAACTGTGTATGCTGGGGGTCCACCTGTAAGACATAACATGTAAAACACATCAGTAAAGTTAGAACGTATATATTACGTGCAACATCAGCACAGTGCATATGCATAGCTTTTGGCTATGTAACCCTTCAGGTAGTAAGTAATAAAATGGCACAGTTGACATGCCTGAACGATACACATTGGTAAGGCAGGTTGAACTGTACATACATATGATGAGCCAAAACAGGCACCTGTTGGCCAAATTGCAGAACCAGTTCACCAAGCTCATCACTACTATATTTAATTATGATAGCTGACTTTGATGAGTTTCTGCAACTACATAACTCACATACCATACTCAGCAAGGTATAGCAAAATCCACGCCTCTTCCTTTTTGACACCAGGAAATGAGTACACTAAGTACATCACACATCATGCATACCTGTTCCTTAAGTTAGGTGAGTTCTGTACCTGTCAGTGCTGCAGAGTACCAGATAATATTCAGACATTTTTCTTGCATCCCTACGTTTTGTATTGTAAAATTTAACAATAACACATATGGGATATGTTGAGATGTGTCAGTTTCAGGCTGGCATACTCTTGGATATTGTACCATGTGAGTGGGCTCCCCTCTAGCATGCATTGGGCCTCTCATGTGAGATACATGTACAATAGAATTCTCATATGTAACGACAGCTCCAGTTGCTCCAGCCTCAAAAACACGTCCATAAGGCCATGCAAAGGCAGCATACGGGATTTGCTATGCATTCAGAGATACGTAGTCAGGCATGCTGGTGCAAAGCACAGCGTAGCCATAGTGGACATCAAGGAGCCATACCTTTTGCATAGGAAATGCTGTTCAAGACCAGTGATATGTGTTTTGCCACATTCCCAGGTTAGCTAAGCAGTGTAAGCCATGGCAGGCCTCATTAGGCCTCTAGTCAGGGCAAGGGAGTTACATGCTGAAGATAACCCCTGCTTACCCCCTTGGTAGCTTGGCCCGAGCAGCCAGGCTTATCCCAGAGGCAATGTGTAAAGTGTTTGTGCAACACACTTACACAGCAGAGACACACTAGGCACACCACAAAATAAACTCCACACAAGGTTATATAAAAAAATATATGAACTGGGGTGGCAGAGTGGGCTAAAGAACGGTGATGGATTAAACCCAGATCAGTTGACTGGGGGTGAGTGCTTGCAATGTTCAACACTCCGTCCATCATTTCCTTTGGTTTTGCTTTATATAAAAAAATAGCCTTTCTATTACTCATAAACACATTTGAGCATAATCACAAATATGTACACTGTGCCTGCTGGCACTAGGTATTACTTCACAGGGGATTATATACATTACAGTGCCAATCGGGCCACTGTCATCACCATCAGAGCATAAAAGTAGTAAAACAACCAGTAACAACTGGTAAAGGTGCTCTTAGTAGCACATGTTAGGCATTAAGATCCGGGAAATGAGTATCACAGTAAACACTGGTCATAGTAACCCTAGCCCAAGCACATTAGGCATACATCATGGCATTAGCATCAGTACACCACAACAGCATAAGCACATTATTTATAGACAACATTACTGCACACCCAGGTGCCCCTTCCTGACATTAGGCAAAGCCCCACATACACATAAGTATCAGGGCATAACTGCAGGCCCTGAATCACACGCAGGGTATAATGGTATACATTACACATCAGGGTCTAAGCTGCACAGCCTATATTGTAAGCCCTGCATGGGTCCCAAGGGGGGGGTCAACATCTACCGGCCACACCCTTGCGACCTCAGGGAACTCGGTCTGTAATTTGTAGGGCAACTCACCCTAAACTACAAAGAAGGTGGCTGTTTCTCTGGCAGGGCTGAGTTCGCCATCGAGGGTTCCCCTCACGAGTGACAAAACAGCAATAATGCCCCCGGGTAGACGGGCGTCAGCAAGGGGGAGGGGCGGACTACCTCCCTTGGTGGGGTGACCTCACTGGGTCCCCCAAGTATGGACCGTATCGCCCTATTTGCCAAGGCAGCTGCCCACTACCACATGGGGCAACTGCCAACTAGGGCCAGTAGGGTGATGCCGACTCGGCTCCTCACCTAGCCTCTCCTCCGGCAGCCTGGATGCCCTCGGCCCCTGGAGCTCTCACTGGGCTTCTGTCATCCCCACACTCCAGGCGTGCTCTGGCCCTGCCCACCACTGGCCGGACCACTTCCTCTCCCGGTGCAGGGCTTCCCTTGCGGGGGAGGCGGGGTTGGTCTCTCCTGACTGGAGTACATCCAACAACGAAGTTCTGCCCGGAGTGGGACCTTCGCCGAACACCAACGCTGTGCGAGTGCTCTCTGGTAGCTCTACAGGTGCGATCCAGTGGTCCTTTTGCTGCTGGTATAGCGGCCAGATTCCTGCTTTGGGAAACACTCCGCTGATGCTGATTGCCAGGCAACCTCCCGATAACTTCACAGCTGTTACAGACAGGGAGAGGTAGAGCGCTGCTTCCACTCAGCTCTCCCCTCCCCTCTCTTCAGGACCCCTGGGGCAAGGCAGTGCTGCATGTACTGTAAAAACCAATTGAGAGCACTTCCCCCGGAATGACGGGAAAGTCACCACGCTCGTCCTGCAGCCATAGCGGCGCTCAGCCTGTCTCCACTCTGGAGACACAACACCGCAACCTGGCAGCGCTCCTCTCAAGCTGGGCACACCCTCCAGAACAAGGGCACTCAGCTCTCTGGAGGCAGGGGGAAAATCACTCAGGGCAGAACTGGCCCCAGGCAGGCCAGCTCACAGGGCCCACAAGCAGAGGGGAAGTCCTTAGTGGGGGTTCCTCCTGGCACCCAGCAGTCCTCTTCATTCTGGTCAAGCACAAAGCAGTCCACAGCACATGGGGTCACAGCCCCAATATTTATACTCCATTTTTCTGTGTTCTGCCCTGGTACAGGGCTTGGGGATCCTGTCCCAACTGGTTCTGGGGGTACTGAAGCATTTTCTATACAGTGCTCGCACCCTCCTTTGTCAGGTTAAGCTCTGGTCCCAGACACACCACAGGGGGGCGGAGCCAGCCTTGAACAAGGCAGGCACAGACCTATTCAGGGTCAGGGGCTACTCCTCCCAGTACTCCAAATGCAGATCTGCCTATTCAGCCTAGTGCTGACTCACTCTGCCCCTCTAGAGCCAGACACCTCACCACCCCCTGTCACTCCAGAGCAAGACATGTAATACACATCAGGTAGGCACAAAGACACATATCACACAGAAATGCCAACTTCTAAAAGTGGCCTTTCTAAAATAGTGATAATAAATCTGCGCACACCATTATGCAGCATTTATTATTACAATTCCAATCATACCAAACTTGAATACACTGCTCCTCTCATATCAGGAATTACCACTGAAACACTTATCAGGGAATCCCCAATGCATTCCTATGAGAGGGTAGCCTCACAGCAGTGAGAAACCAAAATGGCTGTTTGTCACTACCAGGACATGTCACCCAGTTAAGGTACATGTCCAACCTTTTACCTACAATGCACCCTGCCCATAGGGCTAGCTAGGGCCTACCTTAGGGGTGACTGACATGCAGTAAAAGGGGTTCACAGACATGTCAACCACTTTGCGTGCCACGTCATAGTGGCAGTAAACTGTGTACACAGGCCATGCAATGGCAGAGGCCTGATACAGGTTTGAAAGGCTACTCTGATGGGTGGCACACGCATCCCTTCAAGCCCACCAGTAGCATTTAATTTTCTGGCCCGGGTATATTAGATGGCACTTTACTGGGGACTGATAGGTAAATTAAATATGCCAAACAGGTGTAGACCAATCTTACCATGTTTACCACGGAGAGCACACACACTTTACACTGGACAGTGGTGCTAAAGTGCCCAGAGTCCTGAAATCACCAACACCATGTCAGAAAAAAGACTAGGAGGAAGGCAAAAAGTTCAAGGATGACCCTGCAAAAAGGGCAAAGTCCAACACCGCTGTCTTGAGGCTATTGATGGGACTGTTCAATGAGGCTCCTCATCTTCCCTATCATCATCGTCCTACGGTTCCTGCTCCTCATTGCCATCAGCCCACGGTACATTTGTCCACACACAAATATTGGGCAATATTCAGCAAACAAGAATAATTTTGCACACCATTGTTGGCAAGTAGAGCAATAGGCCCCCAGCAGCTTTATATGGGGCTTTAAGCATGCTGGCCGTGCAATTACATTTTTAAAGTACCAATTCAATCAAGGTGGTCACTCACTTACTGAATTCAAAATAAATTACTGGACCTCTTTCATGAATAGGTTACGTAGCCTTTCCTCTATCAGGGCCCGGATTTAAATCATAAACTTTTATTAGGCCAGGACAGCTGCAGGTTTCAATACCGGATCCGTGATCCAAATTACATTAAGAGGGTACGCTTCAAGACCATCAGGGGGCTAGTTTCGATATGGCGAGATATTGCTGTTAGGTATTCTTTACTGATATACTTTAATAAATTCCCTTTGTGGGATAATCCACTTCTCCCAGACATTTTTCATGATGGGATTGCGAAGCAGTGGGATAGACTTGGCGTGGATAAGCTGGAAGATTTTAATGTAGTTTCTGCTTGATTAGCTAATTCTAGAGCCTGGATCTCTCCAAAACCCAGTAGTGTAGCAGAATGGTGGGCCATTGTTATTGAGGTCTTTGAGAGGGAGAAGCCTCTGGATAAAGTTAGAGACCTGAATTCAATGCTGAGATTTAATGCCATGTGGCATGGAATGAGCTAAGATTGAATGTTAGATTTTGTGTTTTTTTTTACTATGTATTTTTTTCGCTCCACTCCCCTGGCAACAAAACTGTATTTGTATTGAAAATACAATATGTTGATGTATATGGTTTTTGGTTTTGTCTCCCATGCAAAAATAAAAAATTAAGAAGAAAAAAAGGAATTATGTATCCTCATTTCACCACACTATTTGCAAACAGTCCTAGGGTCCCTGAACATTGGGCATGTGGAAATGTATGAGATCTTCATTGGTGTTGCACCAACCCTGTTCAACCTATTTATGGCTAAGGTGTTCGATGCTTGTAACTCCCATTCTCCAAGGGTAGGAGGGAAAACCTTAATCAACCTCATGTATGCAGACGACGTAGTTCTGCTTAGTCACACTCACGTCGGTCTTCAACACCTTCTGACGGAAATGAAGAACTACGCAACAGAAAACAACTTAAAAATAAATCTGAGCAAGACCCGGACCATGTCAATAAATAATAAAAATAACTCACAGAGGAACTCGTTTCTAGGCTCCATCAAAATTGCCCCAGCTTGCGAGTACAAGTATCTAGGAGTCATATTCGACAAGGAAGGGTTGTTTTGGCGCCAGAAAGAGGAAGTAAGAAGGAAAGGTCTGCTGACCGCCGTAACGATGAAAAACCTTGCAAACCAATTGATGGGACTGACTCTGACCCGCTCCTGAAGGTAGTACAGGTTAAATTTCTCCCCTCGATAACTTATGGCAGCGCGGCAATGCGGGGAAGAGACGCTAAGGAGCTGGATAACACGCATGGCAAAGCTTACAGAACTTTGTTCACTCTTCCGTCCTACACATCACCTGCTCAAATAAGGTTGGAGTTTGGCCTCCAACAACAAGTCTTAGCCAGGTATGGCGCTTACATCATCTGCTGGCATAAGATAAGAAGTGCCACTACAAACACGCTAAACTATCTGCTGTGGCACGACATACAGCACAGGGAATTCTCTCAGGCAAGAAGCTACCTTCCGTTAGCCTTGGAAACTACCAAACTTTCTGGACTTTTGGATGCACAAATCGGCTATCTCAACTTTAAAAAACTAGTCTAGAAAAACATAAAACAAATCTCCTTAGTGAAGGACAAGGCGAGCTTCTCAAACAGATCTCATGCCTGGATGACCCTTAACTCCTACAAATTACTCACCCCACAACCATACTTTAACCAGGGCTATCCCAGGCCCATAAAAATGAACTTCCTAAGGTACAGACTAGGGACCCTTCCATGCACCCAGCACCTACCACCATGGCTGAGGACAAAAGATACTTGCAGGCTGTGTGACACCAATAATGGCGACATTCTACATTTAATTTGTCTATGCAAAGAACTGCACCAAGCACGGCAACAGCTCATAAAACAACCTCTGAGACAGATAGGCATCCACACTAGGAGGCAAGCGGTGCTGGCCTGCTTAAACCCAGTTAACATCCAACTAAATTGCAGATTGGTAAAATTCCTGATGTTGGCCGAACAAAAAATGCCAAAAATACCAAAAAATGGTCCACAAAGCCTGTCACCGTAAGCTGTCCAGCTGATGGGAAAAGGTCTTAGCGGAACCACTTTAAGGATGCTCGCCAGTAGCAGAGGGATAAATCTTCCAACAAGTCAAGATAACTTGAACGATGTGACTAAGGGGCAAGCATGGCTGGAATAAAGAAAATCTGGGACAGCACAACGCAGCATCCAGTGAGCAAAGGATTTTCCTTAACAAGTATAATTTAACTGTGATTTTAAACTGCAATTAGGCTTTTAACTAGTTTTAACTAAGATGCTCTGCAGCAACTGTAAGAACTAAAAAGGCAGTTAAGGCGGAGGAAAGTATACTGATTGTCTATTTAAAAAAATTCTTATTCTTTTAAGTGTAACAATGGAATGGTTTTAGTTAACTATGCAAAAATAAAATAAACTTAAACTTATTGGTGTTGCATGGGAAAGGCTACCTCAAAGCCCATGGTACACATCCGTAACATAGGGTGAATGGAATCTGCACTTTGCTGTGTCTTGCCTTACTGCCTAACTATGAGGCAATGCCATGCAGACAGACTTTGCATTGCCTCACTGATATGAGTTGGAGAGCTGCTCCACCAGAGCATCATGACCAGTGATGCTCCATCCGCGCAGTTCACTTGTACATGTGGCCCACAGTGCAATAGGCGGTCCCGACATGTGTGACTTGTAGGATTGTGTTGCTCATATGCCATGTAGTATAGCACAAGTATGTAGGCCCACACCATCTATGTATGTACAGTCTTATTCAACCCAAGACTAATATGTCAACATGTGGTCTGTCATGTGCTTGAGAAGTACTTCCCAACCAGTAGGCCATTCCCATATACCCCATTCTGCAAGCGCTCATTGATGGTGGAATCCCGGAAGATGAAGGAATCATGGGCACTGCCTGGGTACATTGCAAGGACATTTAAGAAGAGGCCTAAATTATCTATGATTGCCTGCACGTTCAAGGAATGTGTGTGCTTCTAGTTGGGGTATAGGTGTGATGGAGCCCCTGGAGACACAAGTTGTACATGGGTGCAGTACATTGCGCCCAACACATGTGGAAATCCTGCAATGGCATACATGCCTTGATTGTTTTCCTGTTGTTTCTGCATTGTGTTGGGGAAGAAGAGGTACTGGTGTGTGAGTATTATGATGGCATCCAGGATGGAGGGGAGGAATGATTAGAAGTCTGACTGATATACTCCTGCCACTCTGGCTGTGGTGGGTTGGAAAGATCCAGACACCAGCATGTGTAGTACAGTCAGTAGCTTGGTGCAGCTCTGCAATGCTGTCTGCAGCCTTGGTTCAATCTGGTGCAGGAGGTGGAAAAAAGACTCCTTCCTTATCCTGTAATGGGCAATGACGTCCTCCTTCCTGAGATCAATGAGGGTAAACCTCTGGCAGTATGTCTGCTCCCTTGTCCAGCGCTGCCTCCGTGGTGATGGTGGAGGTGGAGGTGGTGGTTGTAATGGTATTGGTCTTCTTGGTGCTCCGAGCTGCAGTAGGAGTAGGTCCATGGTGCTGTAGAGCTTGCCAGAGGGATTTGGGTATGTTCTTCTAATATACCAGTGGCAATGCACCATTTCTAAGCCTGTTTTCAGTACCATTAAAAATACGCCACAACTGCACCTGTTTTTCTAAAGTAGCATTCTTTCCCAAAATGGTTGTAAATACAGCTGCTTCAGTTTTGCAAGGCTTCTTCAGGGTGAACCCTTAGCTTGCATATTATTAGTGATAACTGTTACAACAGGATCTGGCACAAACTAAAATAGGAGCTGGAAGTGAAAATGTGATCCTAAATTACTCTCATATCACTTTGTAACTATGGCGCCCCAAAAAAAGCCATAGCATCAAAAAAGTGATGCTGGCAAGGTGAAAGCTCCTTGTAAACATGCCCCTCTGTTTCTCCACATGGAAATATTTTTCACTATGAAGAAACTCTCTAATCAACCTGCACATCTAGGTGTGATCAGTTTTATTTCTCAACCAGGCAGAGGACTTCTGCTAACCCTGGGATGAAGTAAATGTTCAACCCTTTCTAGGGTCATTTCCAAATGTCCTAGACAAATAAACCATTGGAATGCCCACTTCCCACCCATTGAGAGGATTTACGAATGCCAAGAGATCTTCGTGATCGTGGTGGAGACCTGCACCCATGTTAATATGTTTACACCTGCTATAAATCCATTTGTGAAGTCCTGGTAGGCATAAAAAGGTACAGTAAACAACAAACAAATATTTACAACTGAATTTACCTTTGTGAATTCACCCCAATTTTGTGCACCTTTCCCTAGATTACATTTTCAGTTGTATGAAGTTTTTTTAGTGGAAGGTAAAAATGGATGAGTCATTACTTTTTCAAGTTTTAGGTAACCCATTGAGCATTGTGCAATTCTGTTTTATGATATTTACATTTAAAAGTGCTCTGGGCAACTGATCTTTAATCAGTGGGTCTTCTTTAAGTGGACAGTGAAACAGCTTTGAAGTCCTTTAGTAGAACTGTGATAATTAGAGCAAGGAACCAAAAGCACATTGGTATCACTTACTTAAATGCTTGCAAGATCCTTCAAATTCCTACAAAAACAAAAGGTGCAAAGACGTGCTAACTCTCACAATGATGTACTGCAGTGACAGGGATATCATTAACACCCCCAGTTGCTAAGATATTAGTACTGCTGCCCCTGTCCTTTCCCCAGTAGGATGTCAATCTAAATATCCTTTCAATCATGATGGGGTTGGTATCATGTGCTACTCGCGCAATTAGGATTATTAGAACCACAGGATCACTGCAGACGGGAGATTTTCACACAGAAACTTCACTTGCTGCAAGCATATTAAATATGAGTTTAATTCCATCTGAAAATAGAGAACAATATTCCCACAAATCTTGTAGTCTTCTGCAATCTCTCTTCCCACAATTACTGATGCTGTCTGTATTGGTAGTGCAGGGAGAAACGAAATACCAGACTAAATTCTGGCTCACTTTGATGGACTTCTAAGTTATACTATGAATTACCCCGAGGTGTCATCACAGCCACATTAGGGAAAGATAAACCAACTGCAGAGGTCTACAAGAGTATCCTTCAATTTGTTGAGTTGAGCTTTTTAATAACAAGCATTGGCATTGCCAATAGGTATGGCTTATGAATGAACATAAACCGTCCGCAATGCATGCTTCCATAGTGAAATGGGAGGTGAAGTTCATTCCTGCACCCCGTGGCTGGTACCTTAAGGTGCCTGCCTGCAGAGATCCTTGGCCTCCAACCAGAGGCCGGGCACCAAAGGGGGCACTGCTGGGGCCCCCCTAACATGCTTTCCGACATGGTTTCCATGTCAGACAGAGCGGCATGGAAACCATGTCGGGAATCATGCATTGTATGTCAAGGGTGGAAAGAGCCACCCTTGAGATTGCAGACCGCATTCTGACTGGCAGACGAGCTCTCCGAGCACGTCCGGAGTCAGCCAGAATGACCGGTCGGATACTTTTCCGACTGCCTCCATCAAAATTAGGCGGTTGGAAAGGAATCCGACTGGCCCATTACGATGTGGCCCAAAAGGCTCCAACCAAAGGTCAGAGTCTTTACGGGCCGTTTCATAATCAGCTCATTAGTATAAATGACTTATAACTTTAAAAATACTTATCCTACTTACCTCTACTACCCAAAAGTCTCATCTGCACACCATAATCTGTACTCCTGCTGATTTCATGGAAATCCTTTCAACTGTTTGGCCACTATGGTGCCGATTACGATCCGGTAAAAAAATTCCCCGTACGACTCGTATCCGGTCTTTTTACCGTACGAATTGTACAAGTGTCATACAAACTGCCAACTACGATTCGCATGGGAAAATGTCCATACAAATCGCATTGGGAATTATTCCCCACATGTCCCCGGGTCGGAAATTGTGTCCGACACGTCCTCGGACGATTTACCGTACAAATGTGAAAAGTGAAGTCCGACCACGGAATTACGATCCATCCCGTGCGTCCGATGTTACAACCGTATGGAAAAAACACCGTCCGCACCGAACTCCCATAGCAACCATGGAGACATGTGCCAGCATACGCGCCGACCCCCCCCAGCCCCCGTATGTATGCGCCGGAACCCCCCCGCCCCCGTATGTACGTGTCAAACCCCCTCGTGTATGTACAGCCGTGTACGTGTCGTACCCCCCGTGTATGTACACCCGTGTACGTGTCGTACCCCCGTGTATGTACACCCGTGTACATGTCGTACCCCCCATGTATGTACACCCTTGTATGTTCGAGTCGTACCCCCACCCGTGTATGTACGGGGGGGTACGACACGTACACGGGTGTACATACACGGGGGGTACGACACGGGGGGTATGACACGTACACGGGTGTACATACACGGGGGTACGACACGTACACAGGTGTACATACACGGGGGTACGACACGTACACGGGTGTACATACACAGGGGGGTTCAACACATACGTACGGGGGCTGGGGGGGGGTCGGCGCGTACGTACAGGGGCTAGGGGGGGGTCGGCGCATACGTACGGGGGCTGGGGGGGTCGGCGCGTACATACGGGGGCTGGGGGGGTACGGGGCGTACCGGGCCACCTACTCTGGTCGTTTCGCGCGTACTTCGCTTTTCCGGCACTTTTTGGGTGTCGTGAAAATATCGCTGTCCGGACTGCTGTCGGTTCGAATCGTACTTCCTGGGTCGTGAAACGCTGCCTGAAAGCATCCCGACGTCACGTCGCAGCATTCCCGGATCACATTCGTACGTATATATTCGTCGGACGGTGTTTTTTACGATTCGTACGGAAATGGTGTTTCCGTGCGAATCGTAATTCCATGTTTGTAAAGTTTTCCGACCGGGTACGAGTCGGACGGAGAAAACTCTCCGACCGACGGTTTGTACCCGTTTTTTGCCGGATCGTAATCGGCACCCAAGTGTGTGTAAAAAGTCCATGGAAAATGCATTAATACCAAAACACATTTTTTGACCCCCCCAGTTTTTGTTAGCCTTTTCTATGCCCATGACGAGATAGTCTCGTCATGGAGCGCAGTTGCGCTGTGCCCATAACGAGACTATCTCGTCATGGACCCCGCCCGCTAATACAATGCCCGGCACAGGAGGGGGAAAGGGCGGGGCACTCAAGGGTTAGAGCCGTTTATGAATGTTTGTGAAATTTTGCATCATCCACCATAGAGAAACAGCTATAGGTCTGGAAATGTTCACGGTGATATGTTTAACCCCTTCAGCGCGGCGTGGATTTCCGCGCCACGCTGAAGGTTCTGTGCGCGGGCGGGGCCATGATGGAACGGTACCGCCATGCGCACAGCGCAACCGACGTGCATGACGAAACCGTTCCGTCATGCGCGTCGAACGGGTTAACAGATGCAAAGTTATTAGTGAGCAAAAATCCTAGTAATTCATATCTCTGGAAAAGCTTATTATAACTACAGAGTGCATATCACCACTTGTAAAACAAATATATAAATATATATATATGTAATTATGTAGTTATATTAGAACCTTGTTACCATAGGAAAAGCGTTTTTTGATTTGCCAATAATATTTGCACCGTTTGACGAAGCTTCACAAACTTTCAAAACTAATTGTCAATCAGGTCAGCTCCAGTCTTGAACGTTTTGGGGTGATTTGTCAAGCGGGGGCCGAGAAACATGATTTCTCCATGTTAATTTCCTCAGGAAACTTTAGACACGACTACAGCCTGAACTACTGAACGGAATTCCACCAATTTTGGCAGGGAGACAGTCCTTGGTCCAGAAAGCACACTTTGTTAAAAATGGTGTAAATCCATTCATTAGTTTTTTAGATATTTATATCGATATTTGAGAATTTTGAGATCTGATTGGCTGAGCCCCCCCGAGCACGAGCTTGTCTCTGATTGGCTGCCAACACTTCAAACCAGGAAGTGTTGGTAGCCATCTTGTGACTCGGTAATGAGGGAGAAGGAAAAAGGTGAGAGGAACATTGAAAAAGAACAAAAGGGAGCAGGGTAAAAACACCCTGACCCCCTAGGCCTGGTCCCCAGGGCCAAGAAAAGCATTTTTTAAAAATTTTCTGCAGGATTCGTGCACCCGCTGAATAAAAAAACAAACGGTGTGCAGCCTCCCGCTCTTTGTTTTTTAAAGCCCCCAGGTGGGCCAGGTCCTGGGGCAATTCCAATTTATGTAGAGAGGGATTGCGGGGGACCCCACAGCCCCAGGGACCATCACCTCCCTGGGGCTTTAATATTTATGTGTGGGGGCATGCGGCCCCCTGGCAGCCCAGGGGACTGCCACCTCCCTGGGGCTTTATTATGTATGTGCAGGGGGCAGGCACCCCCCCACAGACCCAGAGACCACCACCTCCCCGGGGCAATGTTAATTATGTTCTGGAGAAGTGTGGCTCAATGATTAGAGCGGCAGACACTGATGCAGAGGTCTAGCCCGGGACCAGGGTTCAATTCCCCGCCTCGGCGGGTCTTGGGCTCAAAAATTCCACGGACCTGATAATTCTCGCCTCGGTGCCATTCCAATCATGGAGTCCCACTCTGCAACTCTGGGCAATAGCTTGCTTAATCTCCACAACGGCCCCCACATTGCTAAGGATGCCTGGCCTCCACCTTGGGGGTGCCCAGGAGTGGACGCCTCACAGGGAAAGCCAGGATGGGTTCCACAGCGGTATTCGTACAAATGCCTTGAGACCCTTGCGGGTGAGTAGTGCGCTATACAAGTATCAATTTACAATTTTAATTTACAATTTTATGTTCTGGGGCCTCGCAGCCCCCCAAACCCTGGAGACCGCCACCTCCCTGAGGCTTAAATAAAGTTAAAAAGTTGGGGGGCTCCAGCCCCTCCCTACACTGCCCTGGGGACCACCACCTCCCTGGGTCAATCTTTATTTAATGACCCCTGGCCCCAGGGTCCACCACCTTACCGGGGCTATGCAAATGATGGGTGGGGGGCAACCCCACAGGGCCGGCTCCTGCAATTTCCCAGGGTGCCCACCCCAGGACATTGCTGTTTTCTATGACAGGGCAGGAGCATGGCTTCCGCCCTGTCATAGCAAACTCTGCTTTGCTTCATGGAAGCGAGAGCAGAAAACCTGCTCTCGTTTCCATGAAGCAAAGCATAATTGCTTTTGGGCAAGGGGAGCTGAATGTCAGATGTGAGATGTCATTAGTTATGCCATTTGAAATGTCATCAGTCATGTCTCTGACCATGTCATGAATGATGTAATATGTGACGTCATCAGCAGTGAATTGCGGGGGCGCAAGTTATAGTTAGCTCAACTAACTTCTTCTCAAAAGGACTGTACCTTCAGCCCCCTGGTACTCGAGTGACCTCAAAGTACAAAAATGTAGTTGTAAGAGATTGGAGCGTAATTGGAGGAAGAATTATACCACTACGGAAAAAAGGCTATATCTGGCAAGCTTAGCAACCTACAAATGTATGTTGCGAGAAGCAAAACAGAAGTATTATGCGACCCAGATTTTGGCAGCCAGAAACTGCTCTAAGGAGCTGTTCTCCACTATTACCAAGTTATCCTCTCTTGCACCAACTCCCATCTCGTCTAGCACAGAGCTCTGTGAAAAAATTGCCTTGTTTTTTTCCACCAAAGTTAATAATATTTTCACTAGCCTTAGCAACTCAATTAGGTGGGAGGAGAAGTCAGAGGAAGGGTCCACTAAATTGGCCACGTCATCTGTTACCCTGGAGGAATTTGTTCCTCTCACAGTACAAAATACCTTGGATCTGCTCGCCAAAGCTAACTCAGGTTCCCCTCTCGACCCTTGCCCACTAAGGATTACTAAACTAGCATCTGGGCCGATAGCCAACCTTCTCACACCTATCTTTAATGGTATGTTCCAAGATGGAATCTTTCCTAATATTTGGAAGATGGCTTCTATTCTCCCTCTGCTGAAGAAACCGAGTTTAGATCCGGCGGACCCTAACAATTTCCGCCCTATATTTCCCGGCTTCCTCTTCCGGCTAAACTAGTGGAAAAGGCAATGAACATTCAGCTTACAGCATTCATAAAGCAATCATCATTGCTGGATGTATCCCAGCTGGGTTTAGGGAGGGGCACAGCACTGAATCCGCTCTGATTGCGGCCACAGATCAGATCAGGTTAGCAGTAGACCAAGGCGGCAGAGCAGCCTTGATCCTTCTGGATCTATCTGCCGCGTTTGACACGGTCCATCACGGATTGCTGATGGACCGGCTGAGGAAAGGAGGTATTCGGCAAAGAGCATGGAAATTGCTGAACTCCTTTCTCTCCGAGCGGAGTCAAACAGTGGCCATGGGGAACTTTACATCTCGTCCTTTCTCTCTGCCTTGTGGGGTCCCGCAAGGGTCCTCACTAAGTCCAACACTTTTTAATGTCTACGTAGACTCCCTTGCTCCCATCATTAGAAGTCATGGATTTAGTGTCACGTCTTACGCTGATGACACGCAGATCGTCGTGTCTCAATACCCCGGACGTGATGTGGGGATGGACTTCAATTTCCAGGCCTGCATGTTGGAGGTAGCCCGTTGGATGGCTAGCAACTGCCTTAGGCTAAACTCTACTAAAACTGAGGTAATGTTGTTTGGTAACAACCCCAGCTTCTGGACTCCTACCTGGTGGCCGCAGGAATTAGGAGTTTGTCCCAGCCCAGTAAAAACTGTAAAAAACCTCGGGATGGTGCTGGATGACAAACTCACCATGACACTACAGGTTAAGGCAGTAGCCTCCAAAACAGGCTTTATTTTAAGAATGTTAAAAAAGATCCTGTTTTTGCTTCCTCCAGATAGTCGACAAACGGTGGTCACCGCTCTTGTGACCTCCAGACTCGACTATTGCAACAGTCTGTATCTGAATATACAGGAAAATCGGTTGCACAGACTGCAGTTATTGCAGAATGCGGCTGCTAGATTACTTACGGGTATTCCAAAGTTCTCCCCGATATCCAAGGCCATCCGTGACTTGCATTGGTTGCCTATCCATAAGAGAGTTCAGTTCAAATCCTTGTGCTTGGTGTTTAAGGCCTTGAAGGGAGAAGGCGCAGATTACCTGACTAAGCATCTCACTAGGTATGTCCCTGCCCGGCATCTTCGTTCAGCGGAGGCCGGGCTTGTCACGATTCCAGCCATAAAGAAAGTCCGTTGAGGAGGACGTAGTTTCTCTTATGGGGCTGCCAATCTCTGGAACAAACTACCTCTCCACTTGAGACGTATGGAGAATTTACTTCATTTTAGGAAAGCTCTAAAAACCTGGTTGTTTCAGTAACTAAGTCAGCTTAAGAATCTAGGAATTGTGGACAGCGCCAGGACACCTACTTGGTAATCGCGCGCTTTATAAAACACTATAACATAACATAACATAACATAACTATAACAGCCGAATTTCTCTGGTTTTGTACTAGTGAAATGTCCAACTAACTATAACGTCCCTGAAACCTGTGGTTTTTTCAGTGCATATATTAGAGACTCACAGGATTTCCTAATGTGTATTGAAAAACAACAATGGGATCCGAAGTATAAATTAATTGTGTTAGATATTATGAGCTTATATACTCGGATCCGGCATGAACATGGTCTTGAAGTAGTAGCACACTTCCTGAAGAAGAAACTTTTGAAGTTCACAGAACATAATGAAATGATTCTTCAATTCACAGAATTCTGTTTAAAAAACAACATCTTTGTCTTTGGCGAGGACTTTTATCGTGAGATCTCTGGTACGGCGATGGGCACCTGCTTCGCCCCCAGCTACGCAAATTTATTTGTGGGCTGGTGGGAGGAGCAGGTGTCCAGGACACCAGGTGACACCAATATGGGAAGAGTTATCTCATGGTATAGTTACATCGATGATCTATGTATCATCTGGGATGGATCATTAGAATTGGCCAAATAATTCATTAGTAGTTTAAATAGGAATGTAGTGAATTTGGAATTCAGTGGTGAAATTAGTTCTGAAACTGTGAATTTCTTGGATCTTAAAGTGAATGTAACTGACAACAAATTACATGTGTCACTGTATCGTAAACCAACGGCCGGCAATTCTTTGTTGCATGCGACAAGCAACCATCCACCTAGGTTGGTCAAGGGCATCACCTATAGGGAGTTTTTGAGATTGAAACGTAACAGTACTAGGGAACTAGATTTTGAAGAAGCTGCTCAAGCCAGTGTCATTAGATTGTCGATCAGAGGCTATAATAGGGATTTCCTAGACGTAACCCTTAACAAGGTTAGGAATATGTCCAGAGAAACCCTTCTTACCAAAGAGAAGAAGAGTAATGATGAGATGTAGGCAAGTAAATTTAGGATGATAACTCCTTTTTCAAGTGATGCCAATGAATTGAGAAAAATTATGAAGAAAAACTGGCATATCTTGAAAACAGATAACATCATAGGTTCGTACATTCCACCTGCCCCTTTGCTAACTTTCAAAAAGGCCAGATCATTAAGAGACAGTCTTGTTCAAATCTACACACCAAACCTAACACAGGGGGGACCCTAAGGGAGCTTAAAGGTTTCTATCCTTGCGGTAAATGCAAGGCCTGTGTAGGCAGTAAGAGGACACTCACAGATCAGGTAACAGGTCTTAAGTAGCCCAAAAATATAAAAAAGTTTCTCACATGTAACACCGCCTATGTGGTATATTGTCTAGAATGCCCATGTGGACTGCGCTATATCGGCAGCATTATTCATCCCGTAAAAGTATGGATTTTAGAACACATGAGGGCCATAGCTAAAAGTGATGCCACTTATACAGTGGCGAGTCATTTTTCTGGGAAGCATGATAGTAACAGGGAGCTGTTACGATATTATTGGCTGGACCAGATCCTCATGAATGTGATGGGATGCAATAGGATCAAGCAACTACGTAGGCTCGAATCGAGGTATATCATCGATCTGGGAACTAAGATACCTAAAGGAATGAATACAGGGGAAGAGTTAGCAGTTCATTTAGGTGATTAAATTCATTTGGAGCAAGTGATTCAATGATTATACAATGTAACCATGAAGTCAGATTTATGTAACTTTTTATGGCCTTTTTATGTTTTGGTTCACAGTGCAACTTAAGAAATGTATTATTTAGAGGTTTAAGCCGATACACGGCATAATGTGAAGGACTTCATTTCAGGAACCATAGCCGATATACGGCGTAATTCATGAATTAGTTTGATCCCGTGAAAATTGTGTGTTATGGATTTCAATTTTGATTCTAAACAATGAAATTGACACGCTTTTTGAGAAGATTACATATAATACAGTCTTGGCAATTTAGCAATGTTTGAAATTGTTGCTTCTGTTATAGGGATTTGATTTGGAGTTATACCCTCCAATATGGTGCCTGTATGCAAAATCTCAGTGGTCCTTCTTTTACTTTCAATGAGGAATGCAAGTATATTTTAAAATTTGCCACATTTCGGCGCGTAACTTGTAAACATTTGACTAAGGCGTTAGCCGAAACGCATCATGTTGACTGGGAAGCGGATGATTTAAAAGCAATTTTGGAGAAGGGAGTGAGCGCGCATGCATATATATATATATATATATATATATATATATATATATATATATATATATATATATATATATATATATATATATATATATTACCTACTGGCGGTCGCCAGTAGGTAGTTATAGTTAGGACCACGTTTCCATAGGAAATCCGCAACATTCTATTTTGAATAACTTTGGCGCCGGTCGACGAATCCTCGCGAATTTTTCAAAATAGGTGGGGCGCTACGCTCCGCTCCTTCCCTGAAAGTCTCGGGGGGATTCGTCAAGCGGGAGCTGAGATAAAAGGGGGGTCCCAAAACGCGTTTTTCCCATGCATTTTTCCATAGGACCTTTAGACACAGCTACAGCCCGAACGGCTGAACAGAATTACTAGAAATTTGGCAGAGAGGTAGTCCTCAGGTCAAGGAAGTGCCTTTTGTATGTTTGGTGTAAATCTGTTCAGTAGATTCTGAGAAAATAGCCTTTAAATCAATATATATATCTGAGCCAGCTTACGGTGCGCTTACGGTACGCTTACCGTACGCGTACGGTGGCGTGCGCGAGCGCGATTCTGATTGGCTCTTAGATCTTAGTAAACATTCGAATCGGTCGAAACCAGGAAGCGGCGGCCGCCATTTCGTGTGTTTCACTCAGAAAAAAAAGAGTGATAACAAGAAAAGGGGGCAAGGAGGAGAGTTACAGACCCCCTAACATTTGTAAGGGGGTCAAAGAAGGACAGAAAAGTACAAAGAAAACATTTATTGATTTTAAAAAAAATCACGGGGTACGCGTACGGTAAGCGTACGGTAGAAAAAAAAAATAAAAAAAGAAATGAAAATCAGATTTAAGGGTTTAGATATTTGGGGGCTCTAAAAAGAGCCGTTGTGTTAATTAAGTGATTTTTTAGTGGTACCTACAAGTAAGTACCGATGCAGAGTCTAAGGTTCAAGAGGAAGACTCTGTTCCCTTCATCATTGAAGTGTACACCATCTCCTCTATAAATGTCTTGCATGTCATAACGCAAGTTGTTGTGGTAAATGGAACCCATACCATAGTCACGGAGGAAAGCAGAAACAGATTTGTTGACGTGCTTTCTTGCTTTGTCAATCTGCGGACAGAAATGATTGGACCAGTTCCATTTTTGCCTTTGGCATATGTTAGAAAACACAAAGGCAGTTTTAGGGAAAAGTGAAAACAGTTGTGCAAAGGTCTCCTTCATAAGCATTTCCAGACCTACCCCAGTCAAAGTGCCTAGGTCATTGCCACCACAGTGCACTATTATGAGGTCAGGGTGTTGGATGTGCATGAAGGATTTCACCAATGGCATCAATTGGTGCCACTTTAACCCTCTCTGACCAATCCATTTAATGTCTACATTTGGCAAAGCAAGGTCTCTCACCATATCTGTTTTATCTGCATACTTTTCACTCCAGAAGACATAGCTGTGCCCTACAATCCACACTGTGAACATCTTCAAAGGAGAACTGGATGCACTCAGGAGGTGTCTTTCAGTAGAATGGCAATATGAAAAGAAAGACAGTTTGGAAATGGAGGCATACATATTTTTTTCAAAAAAAAAAGAACTGATTGGCTGTTTCATACCATTCTAGAATAACAACTAGGCTGTATGTGTAAATTAATAGAAGCATGTTTTGTATTGGTACAGAAAAATGTGTTACCAAAGAACAGTACTATGGATTTGCTGTTAGGTTTGAAAAGTCAAGCACTCTTGCTCTTTGGAATTGAAACATTGTTTGGCGAACTTCTGACCTGACTCCACACAGCAGTGTTCCATGAGCTGTTGCTATGGTAGCAGGCAGAAGTCAAGTTGGGGGAAGGGTACTAGGCAGAAGTCAAGTTGGGGGAAGGGTACTTTTGGAAAAGGGTTGGTTTTCAACCAATAGAAATGTGTGATTACATTTGAAAAAAAGGGGCAAGCACTGAGATTTGAAACTAACATGTATATGTGTGGAAAAAGAGAGGGAAAGTTTGCCATTATCTGGTTCTGCTGAGAGGAGAGAGGTGTAGAGAACAGAGATCCTGGCTCTGATAATCTGCTGTTTGAGTGCCACATTTCTTTCACAACTAACTAATTTTAAAGGTGAGTTTAGAGTCTGAGAGGGGATGTATATGGTAAATTAAGAAATGAATAATAGAAATGCAATTCTTTTTGTTGAAGTTGTGTTTATTATTTTCTGTTTTGGGAGAAATTTAAATGTGAGGAATATGTAAAATAATATGGACTATGTTTTCACAATAAATTAAGGTGTACTGGTATAATAAAAGAATAGTTTAAGGGTTTGAGGTTGGACTCAGTAATGCAAATACATTCAGCATCACTAAGGCTGGTTGCCCTTGCTGGAGTGTAGGCAGACACCCAGGTTACAAATGATGCTGGTCTGAAAAAGCAGTTTGGACATGTGCTTTGTAAAAAATCTGAAAAGTGGATTCATAATGTGTCAGTCTGTAAAAGTGTTTATCACTTGCCAAAAAAAGAGCAGTAAGTGTGCTTTCAAATTGGCAAAGAAATTTCGTTTTGTGACTAATGTGAAAACATGACTCTGTGTGCAAATAGGAATTACAGGCATAGATTTATTGCGTATTGCTCTGGTGATTTCACAGTTGCATTAGATGGAAAGGGGGAGACATTTTTTGGTGCAGAAGCAGACTCTTAGCACACAGGTAGCTGCTTACCATGTGGAATCATGCACAGTATTCACAAGCGAGTGGGGTTTGAGGTTTCAGTCAGTACTGCAAATACATTCAGCATCACTAAGGCTGGTTGCCCTTGCTGGAGTGTAGGCAGACACCCAGGTTACAAATGATGCTGGTCTGAAAAAGCAGTTTGGACATGTGCTTTGTAAAAAATCTGAAAAGTGGATTCATAATGTGTCAGTCTGTAAAAGTGTTTATCACTTGCCAAAAAAAAGAGCAGTAAGTGTGCTTTCAAATTGGCAAAGAAATTTCGTTTTGTGACTAATGTGAAAACATGACTCTGTGTGCAAATAGGAATTACAGGCATAGATTTATTGCGTATTGCTCTGGTGATTTCACAGTTGCATTAGATGGAAAGGGGGAGACATTTTTTGGTGCAGAAGCAGACTCTTAGCACACAGGTAGCTGCTTACCATGTGGAATCATGCACAGTATTCACAAGCGAGTGGGGTTTGAGGTTTCAGTCAGTAATGCAAATACATTCAGCATCACTAAGGCTGGTTGCCCTTGCTGGAGTGTAGGCAGACACCCAGGTTACAAATGATGCTGGTCTGAAAAAGCAGTTTGGACATGTGCTTTGTAAAAAATCTGAAAAGTGGATTCATAATGTGTCAGTCTGTAAAAGTGTTTATTACTTGCCAAAAAAAAGAGCAGTAAGTGTGCTTTCAAATTGGCAAAGAAATTTCGTTTTGTGACTAATGTGAAAACATGACTCTGTGTGCAAATAGGAATTATAGGCAGAGATTTATTGCGTATTGCTCTGGTGATTTCACAGATGCATTAGAAGGAAAGGGGGAGCCTTTTTTTGGTGCAGAAGCTGACTCTTAGCACACAGGTAGCTGCTTACCATGTGGAATCATGCACAGTATTCACAAGCGAGTGGGGTTTGAGGTTTCAGTCAGTAATGCAAATACATTCAGCATCACTAAGGCTGGTTGCCCTTGCTGGAGTGTAGGCAGACACCCAGGTTACAAATGATGCTGGTCTGAAAAAGCAGTTTGGACATGTGCTTTTTTAAGAATCTGAAAAGTGGATTCAAAATGTGACAGACTGTAAAAGTGTTTATCACTTGCCAAAAAAAAGAGCAGTAAGTGTGCTTTCAAATTGGCAAAGAAATTTCGTTTTGTGACTAATGTGAAAACATGACTCTGTGTGCAAATAGGAATTACAGGCAGAGATTTATTGCGTATTGCTCTGGTGATTTCACAGTTGCATTAGAAGGAAAGGGGGAGACATTTTTTGGTGCAGAAGCAGACTCTTAGCACACAGGTAGCTGCTTACCCTGTGGAATCATGCACAGTATTCACAAGCGAGTGGGGTTTGAGGTTTCAGTCAGTACTGCAAATACATTCAGCATCACTAAGGCTGGTTGCCCTTGCTGGAGTGTAGGCAGACACCCAGGTTACAAATGATGCTGGTCTGAAAAAGCAGTTTGGACATGTGCTTTGTAAAAAATCTGAAAAGTGGATTCATAATGTGTCAGTCTGTAAAAGTGTTTATCACTTGCCAAAAAAAAGAGCAGTAAGTGTGCTTTCAAATTGGCAAAGAAATTTCGTTTTGTGACTAATGTGAAAACATGACTCTGTGTGCAAATAGGAATTACAGGCATAGATTTATTGCGTATTGCTCTGGTGATTTCACAGTTGCATTAGATGGAAAGGGGGAGACATTTTTTGGTGCAGAAGCAGACTCTTAGCACACAGGTAGCTGCTTACCATGTGGAATCATGCACAGTATTCACAAGCGAGTGGGGTTTGAGGTTTCAGTCAGTAATGCAAATACATTCAGCATCACTAAGGCTGGTTGCCCTTGCTGGAGTGTAGGCAGACACCCAGGTTACAAATGATGCTGGTCTGAAAAAGCAGTTTGGACATGTGCTTTGTAAAAAATCTGAAAAGTGGATTCATAATGTGTCAGTCTGTAAAAGTGTTTATTACTTGCCAAAAAAAAGAGCAGTAAGTGTGCTTTCAAATTGGCAAAGAAATTTCGTTTTGTGACTAATGTGAAAACATGACTCTGTGTGCAAATAGGAATTATAGGCAGAGATTTATTGCGTATTGCTCTGGTGATTTCACAGATGCATTAGAAGGAAAGGGGGAGCCTTTTTTTGGTGCAGAAGCTGACTCTTAGCACACAGGTAGCTGCTTACCATGTGGAATCATGCACAGTATTCACAAGCGAGTGGGGTTTGAGGTTTCAGTCAGTAATGCAAATACATTCAGCATCACTAAGGCTGGTTGCCCTTGCTGGAGTGTAGGCAGACACCCAGGTTACAAATGATGCTGGTCTGAAAAAGCAGTTTGGACATGTGCTTTTTTAAGAATCTGAAAAGTGGATTCAAAATGTGACAGACTGTAAAAGTGTTTATCACTTGCCAAAAAAAAGAGCAGTAAGTGTGCTTTCAAATTGGCAAAGAAATTTCGTTTTGTGACTAATGTGAAAACATGACTCTGTGTGCAAATAGGAATTACAGGCAGAGATTTATTGCGTATTGCTCTGGTGATTTCACAGTTGCATTAGAAGGAAAGGGGGAGACATTTTTTGGTGCAGAAGCAGACTCTTAGCACACAGGTAGCTGCTTACCCTGTGGAATCATGCACAGTATTCACAAGCGAGTGGGGTTTGAGGTTTCAGTCAGTAATGCAAATACATTCAGCATCACTAAGGCTGGTTGCCCTTGCTGGAGTGTAGGCAGACACCCAGGTTACAAATGATGCTGGTCTGAAAAAGCAGTTTGGACATGTGCTTTGTAAAAAATCTGAAAAGTGGATTCATAATGTGTCAGTCTG
Organism: Triturus cristatus; assembly: GCF_964204655.1. Classification (NCBI taxonomy): domain Eukaryota; kingdom Metazoa; phylum Chordata; class Amphibia; order Caudata; family Salamandridae; genus Triturus; species Triturus cristatus. The sequence goes on along the minus strand of NC_140593.1, from coordinate 252,892,666 downwards.
TAAAAGTGTTTATTACTTGCCAAAAAAAAGAGCAGTAAGTGTGCTTTCAAATTGGCAAAGAAATTTCGTTTTGTGACTAATGTGAAAACATGACTCTGTGTCCAAATAGGAATTACAGGCAGAGATTTATTGCGTATTGCTCTGGTGATTTCACAGTTGCATTAGATGGAAAGGGGGAGCCTTTTTTTGGTGCAGAAGCTGACTCTTAGCACACAGGTAGCTGCTTACCATGTGGAATCATGCACAGTATTCACAAGCGAGTGGGGTTTGAGGTTTCAGTCAGTAATGCAAATACATTCAGCATCACTAAGGCTGGTTGCCCTTGCTGGAGTGTAGGCAGACACCCAGGTTACAAATGATGCTGGTCTGAAAAAGCAGTTTGGACATGTGCTTTGTAAAAAATCTGAAAAGTGGATTCATAATGTGTCAGTCTGTAAAAGTGTTTATCACTTGCCAAAAAAAAGAGCAGTAAGTGTGCTTTCAAATTGGCAAAGAAATTTCGTTTTGTGACTAATGTGAAAACATGACTCTGTGTGCAAATAGGAATTACAGGCAGAGATTTATTGCCTATTGCTCTGGAGATTTCACAGTTGCATTAGATGGAAAGGGGGAGCCATTTTTTGGTGCAGAAGCAGACTCTTAGCACACAGGTAGCTGCTTACCATGTGGAATCATGCACAGTATTCACAAGCGAGTGGGGTTTGAGGTTTCAGTCAGTAATGCAAATACATTCAGCATCACTAAGGCTGGTTGCCCTTGCTGGAGTGTAGGCAGACACCCAGGTTACAAATGATGCTGGTCTGAAAAAGCAGTTTGGACATGTGCTTTGTAAAAAATCTGAAAAGTGGGTTCATAATGTGTCAGTCTGTAAAAGTGTTTATCACTTGCCAAAAAAAAGAGCAGTAAGTGTGCTTTCAAATTGGCAAAGAAATTTCGTTTTGTGACTAATGTGAAAACAAATGTAGTAATATATTTAAATAAAATAAAGGAATTTTTTTTTAGTTTTTTTCAGGTATTGCTGAAGAGCAGTGAACAAAATTTAAGATGCCTACAAAATCCAGAGTAAAAAAAGAGCAGAAAAAAAACCTATATTTGAAGACAACTGGAGGACCTAAGTTAGTTGAAGATGCTCATGTTGGGAAGAAGAAAAAATCTTCTGGTAAGCAAAAAAATGATTTTCTAAGGAACATATTCAAAAAAAGGAAAAATGTACAAAATGTCTGTACTGGAAAGAATGATTTGAATCGAGAAGGACAGGAAAAAATTGAGAATTTAGTTAATGCAAATATACCTTCTGCAACTAAAAAGATAAACTTAAACAGAAAAACAGCGTTTAAAGAGATACGTAGAAAAATGTTTCAGAGGAGAGTTATGTCCAATTTGATAAAGGATGTGAAGAAATATAAGCAAAAGGCAAAGTTTTTTAAGAGAAAAAAAGAAATTGAAGCCATTGCAGCTAAGGCATTAGAATTAAAAAGGAAACTATTCATTTTAATTTTGAATAGGATGCGTACATTAGACAAAATGGTTAATGTACTGAAATCACATAGCAAAAGGAAAAGAGTAGTGAACAGTACAAACTTTTGTAAAGTGTTTTTAGGAAAATGGATGCATAGTTCAAGTAGTGAACCTTTTTTTAATGAAGAGAGTTATTTTCAAAGTAATAGTTTGCTGTATGCAGTTGACACCAGAGGTCGTGCTTATGAAGTGAAAAATGGTTGCATAATGGAGAAGGAGATAATGGTTCCAAGAGATGAGGTACAAGTGATGGCGGATGAGGCTGTGGGGAGACGTCCTAAAGCCCCAGTGTACACTTGGAATTGTAGTAGTATTTGCACTGTGCGTCAGGAATCTATTGATAAATTTCGTGAGTTTCTAAGAGAATATAGCAAAAAAAGTGTGAAACAGAAGATTAAGGTGCTTCAAAGTCTAGATCCATGCAGAGTGAGAGAGAATACTGGTTTGCAGGGTCATTCTCTGGCTTGTCTATCTAGAAAAGTGTGTAATAGTGTTTTCCATCATTTTAGGATGCTGGCTGTTCATCATACTGAAATGAGAAAGTTTGTGAGACGGTTGTATTTTGCTAAAAGTCCAGCAATAAAGTTAGATGAATTGAATAGGGCTCTGTTCCGTGGAACGGTATCAGATGTAGAGAAGGTTGTTGATGAAATTCAGTTTTGTTACTTTGGTCCTGAACAAAACAGTGCAGAGAAGGACACAGTAAATGAGGAAGACGTGGAAGAAAATGTAGAACCCTCTGTAAGTAAGACATTTAATGATCACATAACAAAATTTGCAATAATCTCTAATGAAAGACCAAATATAACTTGTATTTGTTGCCGCAGAACTCATTATAGAAAACAAACCAGGTATGTTGATCTCTACAGAAAGAGTGAAAATGAAGATAATTATAAGTGGAAGGATTTTGCCACCTATATATTTCTTGAAAATTGTTTTGAATTGGGTGAAGTTCAGCGTATTTGTAAATACTGTTACAACAAGTTAGAGGAAAATAGAATGCCGACCAGAGCTGTACATAATAATTTAGAATTGGATGCTATTCCTGCTGAACTTTCTGAATTAAATACATATGAGTCTATACTCATTCAATGTGTTCATCCGTTCCAGACCATAGTACGTATGGAGCCCAAAACTGGTAAATTACCTCCTTCAGATTTACTGAGAGGTTTAAAAGGTAGAGTGGTGTATTTGCCCTTGGATTTGAAAAAAAATATGGAAACTATTGATGCGGATACTTTGGAAACTGAACCATTAATTATTCTGGTTAATGGTGTACCTACAAAGAATAAGAAGATTTGGCAGGAGCTGGTAGATGTACGGAAAGTACAAAGAGCAAATTTGTATTTGAAAAGGAATAACAAATGGTATGAATCAATTTATATAGAAGAAGAAGAAGAAGAAGAAGATTTACAAGAAGACACAGAAACACCAACTGGACAAATTGAAAAAGTGGACAAGTCAAAGGAAGAAGAAATTTATGAACATTTTAGCATACATCCTCTTCATTCAAAAGAAGTTATGGGAGACAATATTGATCTATTTCAGATGAAGAAAGCAAAAGGAACTCCCGTGAGTGTATGGGAGGAGAGCTTGGAAGCTCGATGTTTTCCCCAGCTGTTTCCTAAAGTTAAAGGAGGACGATACGATGAACGTCCGGAACAGATTCCAGCTTCTGAGTATCGGACTACAAGACTATATGCTGAAGATCCCAGATTTCGACAAAGTATTCCTTATTTGTTCCATCTTTTATTTGAAAGCGACTTGTCTGCACTGTCTTATGCAGTAAATCACATTTTAAAAAGTGGAGTACATTTACAAAATGTGTCTGCTAAGGATTTTTTGGAGAAAGTGCAGCACCGAGATGATCATTTGGAAACACAACTGATCAATCTGATGGCTTGTCAGCGTGGGACAAATGAATATTGGTACCGACGCCATGGTGAATTAAAATGCATGTTACGGAATTTAGGAACACCAACATGGTTCCTTACCCTAAGCTGTGCTGAGTACGCTTGGGATGATTTACTGGATTTTCTACGAGAGGCAAATTCAAACATTAAAAACATCGAATACAAAACAGCAGGAGAACTGTGCTCATTGGATCCGGTTAATGTTTGCAGATATTTCAATCATAGATTTGCAATAAAAAAAATCCACCTCTAGGAGAAGTAGTGGATTTCTTTTGGAGAAAAGAGTACCAGGCAAGAGGTGCTCCTCATATTCATATGCTGTTGTGGATCAAGGATGCCCCAAAGTTTGGAACAGATACTGATGAAGCAGTGTTATCTTACATTGAAGAATATGCAACATGTGCTATACCAAAAAGCACAGAAGAGAAAAAGTTAAAGGAGCAAGTTTTACGTTTCCAAAGTCATCGGTGTGGAAAATACTGTCGACGGAAATACAAGAGCAAAGATAAATACTACACTAAATGTCGATTTGGATTTCCTAGACCTGTTCTTTCAAAAGGAAGAGTTAACAGTTTTATGTCAGCTGTGAGACATACTATCACAAGAAAATCACCTAAGAATGCCTACAACCTTAAAAGAAAAGAAGAATCAAAAAATATAAATGACTACAACCCAGTGATTTTATCCATGTGGAACGCTAACATGGATATACAGTATGTAGCTGACAATTCCATTGCTGTTGCTCGATATGTAACGTCTTACATTACGAAATCAGAAAAAACAGAATTGAAGGAAATGTGGGAAGAGATTTCTCACGAGAAAACTGTCAGTAAGAAGCTGTACAGTTTCAGTTTGAAGATGTTATCGCATCGAGAAATTGGATCCTACGAATGTTCAGATAGGTTATCTTCTGCAAGTCTCTACTCGAAATCAAGAAGAAGAATTTGGGCAAGTTTAGGCCTTGCAGCAATGAGAAATTGGGTACTGAAATCTGTTGGAGAAATTGAATATTTGGCCGAGAATGACCCAGAAAGTACAGATATTTTGAAATCAAACATGTTGGATACATATTACCCAAAGAGAAGTCATCATCTGGAGAACATGTGTCTCTATGAAGTGCTGCAGAACTACATTTACTCACGGAAAGCCGCAGAAGACATCAACAATGGAAAATATAAAGTTATTGGTGAGGAAGGATGTTTGGTGAAGCAAACAAAAGGAAGTTTGATAAATCACCGGAAGCTGAGTTGCGACACTACTGACAAAAAGGAATTTTACTACTTGGCTCTTTTACAGCTGTTTAAACCATGGCGTACAGAGGATGAACTACTGGGAGAATTTCAAAGCTATGAAGATTCATTTAATGCTTGCAAAGACAGCATACAATGCAGAACATTCACAACTTATCTGCAAATGTTAAATGAAGAAATTGAACAGGAAACTACAATTGCAGCAGAAATAGCTAGAGACAGTTCTCAGGACAGCCAAAGTTCAGGAACACTCAGTCAAGATCCCCTAGGACAACCAATCGTTGAAAATGAAGCATCAATAGCCATGAATGAAGTGGAAACAGCTATAAATCAAGCTCAAGAAGAATTTATAGACTTACAAAATTTGGAAAGACAACTGAACGAAGAGCAGCAACAAATTTATGAAGAGATCAGAAACAAAATTGATCACGGATTTCTACATGAAAAAAAAGAGTGCTCATGCACATCATTTCATCCAATCAGGATGTATGTAAGCGGACAAGCTGGAACCGGAAAAAGTTTCTTAATAAAAGTCATCAGAAGCTACCTACAGCAAAAAACGGATTCTACTTTGTCTTGTGTGGTTACTGCTCCAACTGGGTTAGCAGCATATAACATAAAAGGAATCACCTTACATCGTTTGCTAATGTTACCAGTGGAGCATGAGAACAAAATACAATACAACAAGCTAACTGGAGAAGCATGCTTGGAAGTTTCAAGAGTATTGAAGAAGATGCAAGTTCTCATTATTGATGAGGTGAGCATGGTATCGAACTTAATGCTTGCCTTTGTGCATTTAAGAATGCAGCAAATTCTGAAGTCAGACTATGACGTGTTATTTGGAGGAAAACACGTCATAGTTTTTGGAGATCTTTTGCAACTTACTCCAGTTAAAGGACAACCAGTGTTTAATACTGTGACACATGAAGACACGAAGAAGTCATTGGGAAGCATCGGTAATGCAAATATTTGGTCCTTCTTTGAGTACAAGGAACTTACAACTAATATGAGGCAAGCAAACGATGAAGAATATGGAAGTATTCTGAAAGATATCAGGATTGGACTACTCACAGAAGCTGGCAAAAAAGCATTACAGACTCGGCTGCTACATAATTTATTTCCAAAGGAAGAAATAGTTGCAGAGAAGATATACAAGAACATTGCAGAAAACAAAAGTGTCATCTGCTTAATGCCAACTCTACGTGAATGCTCAATATTCAATGAGGAGCTTTTGAAGTTGGAAAAGGAAGATATCAGGAAATTGGAAGCAGTGGACAAAATTGAGGATGGAAGAATTACTGTCACATTAACAGGCACACTGAAAAATAAATTGGATTCACTAGAGAAGAAGATTTCCAAAACAGCTGGATTAGAAAAAAATCTATATGTTTGCATGAACTGTAGAGTATTTTTAAGGAGAAATTTGGATGTTGAAAAAGGTTTAGTTAATGGAGCTATGGGAAGAGTTGTGGGTTTTATTAATTATCATAAAAAAGATGGAATTGAATGTTTAAAAATAAAATTTGATCAGATAGAAGAAGTTAAAGATATTTGTCGTTGTACAGTTCGTTTCATGCTTGTGAAAGACTTATAATGTACGTAGGAAGCCGTTTCCGTTTTCTCTAGCATATGCTGTAACTATTCACAAGTCTCAAGGATTGACTGTAGATTGTGCATTTGTGAACATTGGTTCAACTGTGTTCAAAGAAGGTATGGCATATGTTGCTTTGTCACGAGTGAAAACATTATCAGGTTTATTCATGATAGACTTTGATGATTCAAAAGTTAGTGCTGATACAAACTGTGTAAAGGAGTATAATAGATTAAGAAGAAGCTATGCTCCTCATTTAGGTCAGTATCCTGTGTTGGAGAAACGTGTAGTTTCTCGTAAAAGGAGAAATGAGAATATCTGTAATGAAGATGTAGAGAGGAGGAAAAAAAAGAGGAGTGATGTAATTGCAAGCAAAAAGAATAAGGAAAATGAAGAACAGGTTGTAGGATGTTATTTTGAAAATAGCTCTGGTGTCAACTGCTACGCTAATGTAGTGCTGAATGTTGCATTTTATCTGGAAAGTTTGCAAGAGCAGATAATAGTAAATCAGGGAAAAAGATTCTGTACTGTGCTGAGTCTCCTTTTTGAAAAGCTGAGTAATGATAAAACTCAAATAGAAAGTGCTACTGAAATTAGAAAAGTTTTAGATGTATGTTCAGGACGAACACAGTTTTCTCAAAATGTACAGCAAGATGCACAGGAATTCTTGATGTATTTTCTTCAGGTACTGGAAGAGGAAGGGGTACAAATACAAAATATGTTTGGTCTCTCTTATAAATGGGAACATAGTTGTGAAAACTGTTATAATATATGTGGCTCTAATGTTGATTCTGAAAGGTTTATTTATTTAACATTGCCAGAGAGTAAAACAGTCACTTTTGCTAAATTAGTTAAAGATGCTAATCATAGCATGCAATGCAGTGAGTGTAAATCTGACATGTTTTCAACATTAATTTTAAAGGAATACAGACAGTATGTAATTTTAATGATGCAACGATGTAGAGCTGATGGTTCAAAATTGGATACTTTAATAAAGAAGTTTACAGGACAGCAATTATCAATTTCAGGAAAAACTTTTGTAACAGTTGCAATAATTTTCCATGATGGACCTACTGTAACTTCTGGTCATCACACAGTTTATCTTAAATGTGAAAAAGGCTGGACACTGTGTAATGATTCCCAATTGATTTTTAAGCAACGTTTGCCTTTTGATTTAGCAAATTCCTATATAATCTTCCTGAAACCTAAATTTTAGAGAGATTTGACAACATCTGGAGAAAACAATTTTACCATTTTATTGGATTACCATTTGGAATTTACAAATAAAAAGATTTAACAAATTATCATTTGGCCTAATGGAAAGGTAACCAATTGTAATGTGGAATTTTTCCATTTTTTAAGGAAACTTTGGAAAACCAAAAATTTAGAAAAAAGCGGTAACATCTGCACAATTTAAATTTTGGAATGTTATTGGATTGCCATTGGAAATTTTTTCAAAAAAGATTTTTAAAATTACTATTTGGCCATGCGGAAAAGTAAACAATTCTATTGTGGACTTATTTAATTATTAATTAATCTTTCGGAAACCAAAATGTTACAGAGAAACGGTGACATCTGTTCAATTTAAACTTTTGTTTTTTATTGGATTACCATTGGAAATTAAACAAAAAAAGAATTTTAAAATTACTATTTGGCCTAAAGGAAATGGAACCAGATGTATTGTGGAGTTATTTGACATATATTATTGTGATTATACTTCTGAAACAAAAATATCAGACGGTATTTTAAAGAAATAAGTATAGATATTAGATGATATTTTTTTAGAATATTATGCATTTCTTTAAAGTTATGTTTATGAAAAAAGAGATTCTGGGCTTTTTTAAAAACAATCTTTGAGATTGTTAATTTTTTTTTACCTGCTGTTAAATGATGAATGCAATTGCTTTCACAATTTATAGTGAAATGCAATATTTTCTGAAAACAGCAAAAAAAAGGCAAAAATATTTTTTGAAAAATATGTAAATATGTGTACTGTATTATTAAATGTTTTATTAAATATCAATACTTTTTTCTTTTTTTTCAGATTGAGATAGAAAATTTTCGAAAACTATAACCATTTAAAAAGCAATTAAAAATAAATTAAATGAATAAATCTTTTTTTGAGTGGGTATGGTAAGTCAATAATGTCATGGTCCCTTTTTTCCACTTCTCTACAATCACATTTGCAGTTTTTAATTGTACTCTCAAGGACCTTGTAATGTGATAATTGATTTTTAGTGTTTTTTAAAAAAAAAATAATAAATTACGCGTACCGTACGGTAAAAAAAAAAAAAAAAGTTTTTAAAAAAATATATAAAAAATAGATGAAAGGTAAGGTTGGCTCTAAAAAGAGCCGTTGTGTTCATGCAGGGACAGAGGAAAGAAAGATTGGGAATATTAGACGGTACGACAAGTGTGCTGATCTATTTTACTGTTCACTAGGGAAACACTGGTCTCCCTATAAGTAATTAGATCGTGACAATGGGCGCACCGTACTTCAACCCTCGCAAACCGAGGGTTAATTTCCAGAGGACCAGAAAAAGGAGATGCTCCCCCCACAGATGAAGGGCTCACCTGACCTGCAGAAGAAGGACTCGGCTCTGCAGATGATGGTCCAGGCTGAGCTGCTGTGGATGTGCTTGGTTGATTTACTGAAGGGTTACCTTCAGTAAGTCGAGCATGTGTCCTTCTGTGTACATCCTTAAGGTGTCTCATCATGGTGTGATTCCCAAAGGAATACTTCCTGTCAGGATTACCTCTTGAAAGTACACGCTTACACAGCTTGCAAGTCACTAAGGGTGCATTTACCTTTTGCTGGCCTTCTGGAAAAGTAAAATAATCCCATACGTAAGAGGTCTTTTGTTTCCTCGCTCTCTGCCTCAAGGTAGTGCTGCTAGCCTCACTCTCAGAAGAGCTCTGCTGTTCTGCCATCGTATCACAAAGACAACCCAGCTCCTTCTCCTAAGGGATCACAAGCAGAAATGAGGGGAATGGGTGTGGTGTAGGAGAGTTCTAGAACTGAAAGTAGTTTCAACCAATCAAAAGTTGTGTTTCATGATCACATGACCTACCGTACGCTTACGGTACGCTTACGGTGCGCTTACGGCAAAAGTACGCATGCGCGTAAAAAAGACAAGCGCTCGCGCGCATGCGCTTAACAGTCACTCCCCGACACTTCCGCGTAACGTGCGCGTGTAGCGTACACGCGTACGCGTCCCACGCGGAGTACGCGCGGCTACGCAAATTGCGTAACTATACGCAAACAGCGTAGATAAATTACGGACGTTGCGTAAACCGTACGCTTACCGTAAGCTTACGGTATGCGTACTAAAAAAAAAATTAAAAAAAAGGAAAAAATGTATTGCTAATAAATTTTACATGTTTATTTTATAAAATATATTAAAAAAACATATTATAGAATTTTAAAAATTTAACCATAGTCTTTAAAAAAGGATAGAAAACTAAAATAAAAATATGTAAAAAAAAATAGAAGAAAAAAAAAAAATTAGCATTTAAAAAACCTTGCAAATTCACTGAAAAAAACATGGGTTTCACACACGTTATAGTTAGGAATTAGCATTTAAAAAACCTTTGAAATTCACTGAAAAAACCATGGGTTTCACACACGTTATAGTTAGGAATTAGCATTTAAAAAACCTTAGAAATTTAATGAAAAAACCAAAGGTTTCACACATGTTATAGTTAGCTGGACATTTCACTCGTAAAAAACCAATGAAATTCCCCCGTTATAGTTAGTTCAGCTAACTATAACTCGCGCGCCCGCAATGCACTACTGATGACGTCACATATTACATCACTCATGACATGGTCAGTGACATCACTCATGACATCACTGATGACATCTCAAATGACATCACTGATGACATTATCCTTGTGACAGAGTGGTAGACCTCCTCTCACCCTAATATAGCCTTTGATACAAACATTCAAAAATAGACACTAACATTTTCAAAACAATGGACATACCAATAACAGTTACAACAACCTATTCAGTAATTCTAAGATCCACATACACATCCACTCATCCACCAACAATCCTATACAGTCACTCATACATGTACTCACACATCATATGTACTCATATACCTAAACATCCTGTAACACAATCCCACTCATCCATAGAGTTACTCACACACATAGTCACTCATGCTAATAAAGAAACAAACATCCATTTACTTGCATATACAGTTATACACACACCAGCACACTTACTTTAACAGAAACTTACACATACTTAGTCTTTTTAACAATCACTTATAGAAACACATACTTATTCATACAGGAACTCTTCCAATCTCTCACTCTCACATATACTCACTTATAAACAACAATAGTCACATATACTAGTTTAAAACATATGTAGTTACTTATGAAGACACTATTGAGACAGTCATTCACTCACTAACACACCCATGCACACACTCATCCACCCATTCAGTCCTGCACACATGCTGTCTTCAACACATACAAACAGTGAGTCACTCATTCATGCATCGATGCACTACGTAATACCCCCCACCGCACCATGAAGACACTCAGACACTCATACTGATACTCAAAATACCAACTATTAACCTATATAGACACTCATGTAGCTACTCACCAACCCATGCAGCCACTTATATACAAAGTGAGAGACTGATACAGGTATTTACACATTTAAACATTACTCACTAAGCCATGTATTCAAAAAGATACACTTAATCAGTCAGTTATACAATCAATTTTTCAGAAACAAATCATCAATTTAGACACTTATATACTCATTTATTCTTCCATCAACCTTGAGATATACATATATAAAACATATTTAATTTTCAGAAAAACACACATTCACTGGATGATGTCATCAGTGATGTCATTTGAGATGTCATCAGTGATGTCATGAGTGATGTCACTGACCATGTCATGAGTGATGTAATATGTGACGTCATCAGTAGTGCATTGCGGGCGCGCGAGTTATAGTTAGCTGAACTAACTATAACGGGGGAATTTCATTGGTTTTTTACGAGTGAAATGTCCAGCTAACTATAACATGTGTGAAACCTTTGGTTTTTTCATTAAATTTCTAAGGTTTTTTAAATGCTAATTCCTAACTATAACGTGTGTGAAACCCATGGTTTTTTCAGTGAATATATATATATATATATACATATATGCGTTATTCCGTATAACTGCTGCAATTGTAACTCCACACCGTCACAGCATAAACGGACACGGACCAAAGATGAGTGCTGAATTATTTTAATCTGTGCCTTTTTGCCGCCATAACGTTTCGGCTCCTCTGAGCCTTGATCACATGACAACATGATCCAATGAAATAATGGCTTATAAAGTGACTGTGCATACAAACAAGTGATCACGTGACTATCTGTAGAGGAAATGGATGTATATATATTATCTACTGGCGGTCGCCAGTAGATAGTTATAGTTAGGACCGTGTTTCCATAGGAAATCTGAAAATTCTATTTTGAATAACTTTGGCACCGGTTGACGGATCCTCGCGAAATTTTCAAAACTAATGGGGCGCTCCGCTCAGCTCCTACCCTGAAAGTCTCGGGGTGATCAACCGGGGGCAGAGAAAAAAGGGGGGTCCCAAAACGCGTTTTCCCCATGCATTTTCCCATAGGACCTTTAGTCAAAGGTACAGCCCGAACGGCTGAACAGAATTACTTGAAATTTGGCAAAGAGGTAGTCCTCAGGTCAGGGATGTGCCTTTTGCATATATGGTGTCAATCTGTTCAGTAGTTCCTGAGAAAATTGCAGTTAAAAGTACATAAATATCTATAAGCGCGCACCGTGCGTGCAGCGTGCGCGCACCTTAACGTGCGCGAGCGTAATTGTGATTGATGGTTACATGTCAGTCAACATTCGAATCGGTCGAAATCAGGAAGTGTCTTCCGCCATTTTGTGTGTGACAGTGAAAAAGAAAGGTGGAGAACGTGAAAAGGGGAGAGGGTACAGAGTTCCTGACCCCCTAGCTTTTGTCAGGGGGTCCCTGAAGGACCCCGAAGAGTGAAAAAAACATTTTTTTTTTTTAAATCGCGAGGTGCGCGCACGGCAGAAAAAAATCATTAAAAAAATAGAATTAAAAATCAAATGTAAGTGTGTAGATGCGAGGTGGCTCTAAAAAGAGCCGTTGTGTTAATTGAGGGACAGAGGAACAAAAAAATTAAAAAAATTATGGGGTGCCGCATGTGTGCTGCTGTACCTTGCTCTCTATTGGGGGAATGCTGGTGTCACCATAAGAGAGAAGAGCATTGCACGCATTGCACCGTATATGCATCCTCTTGAACAGAGGGTGCATATCCAGAGGAACAGAAGCAGGTGAAGCTGCCGCCGCACATGAAGTGCTCAGCTGAGCTGCCGATGATGTGCTCGGCTGAGCTGCTGCGGATGTGCTCAGCTGAGCTGCTGGAAGGTTGTCTCTAGCAGCTCGAGCAAAAGCCACAGGATGTACTCCTTTAATGTGCCTGATCATAGTGAAAATACTAAAAGAGTATTTCTTTTTAGGATCTCCTCTTGATAAGACAACACCACAAATAGTGCAGGTGACTTTTGGAGCATTCACCTTCTTCTGCCCCTCTGGAAATGTAAAAAATTGCCATATAAAAGAGTCTTTCCGTTTCCTCTGTCTCTGTAGCACAAGGGTCTCCTGCTCACTCCCAGAAGATGACTGCTGCTCTGCCATTCTCAAGTACTGGAGTACTGGAAAAGCTGCTCAGCTCCTTCTCCCAGGGAATCAGAAGAAATAATGAGGGGAGTGGGTGTGGTGTTGGAAGTTTCTGGAACTGAAACTACTATAAACCAATGAAAAGTGTTGTTTCTTAATCACCTGACCTGAAACTACTATAGACCAATGAAAAGTGTTGTTTCTTAATCACATGACTTGCTGTGCACGCACCGTGCACGCACCGTGCGCGTACGGAGCACGCGCACATGCGCGTACGGAGCACGTGCGTACGGAGCACGCGCGCATGCGCACGCACGACGTACGCATGCGCACGTGGAGCACATACGCATGCGCACACGGAGCACGTACGCATGCGCGCACAGTCAAAAACCCTTTTACATTTTTTTTTTTTAAAGTGTTTATAAGTTTATAGAAGATATTAACTATGATGTTCAACTTTATCCAAATTAAAAAAAAAGAGCTGAGCCATTCCATATTACAGGATACAGTCAATCTATAACTATATACATAGGTGGCTTATTGTAAAATAAATATTTTAAAAATATAATAATACATTCATATATTAGCATTTAAAAAACCTTGCAAATTCACTTAAAAACCCATAGGTTTCACACACGTTATAGTTAGGAATTAGCATTTAAAAAACTTTGGAAATTCACTGATAAAACCATAGGTTTCACACACGTTATAGTTAGGAATTAGCATTTAAAAAACCTTGCAAATTCACTGAAAAAACCATAGGTTTCACACATGTTATAGTTAGCTGGACATTTCACTCGTAAAAAACCATTGAAATTCCCCCGTTATAGTTAGTTCAGCTAACTATAACTCGCACGCCCGCAATCCACTGCTGATGACGTCACATATTACATCACTCATGACATGGTCAGTGACATCACTCATGACCTCACTGATGACATCTCAAATTACATCACTGATAACATCACTGATGACATCATCCATGTGATAATTTCATGCATCCTTCCACACCCTAATATAACTTTAGATACACCCACTCTAAATTACAGACTGACATTCTCAAAACCATAGACACTCCAACACCAATAACTACATACCCACTCACTGATTCTTGGGTCTACACACAAATCCACTCACTCACCTGTACAGTCACTCATACTTATGGTCACTCAGTGCAGGACTATCATATGCACTCATACACCTATATAGACACTCACACACCGCCACTCATCCATAGAGGTACTCACACACCTAGTCAGTCATGCAAATAATTCATCACACTCCCATTTACTCACCTGTACAGTTATACACACACCAGCTCACTTACTCATACAAATACTAGCACATTCTTACATTCTTATACAATAACTGATACAAGCAAACACTCATCCATGCCGCCACTTTCACAATCACACACTCTCACTTATAGCCATTTATATACTCTAACACACATATATACTGCCTTTCATATATGTAGTTACTCACACATGTACCAATGAGATATACATTCACTCACTAACACACCCATAGACACACTCACCCACCCATACAGTCCGTCACAGATGCACATATCCTACTCAGCTAACGTAAATGGGGACATCTACAAAAATTATTTTAAAAGTATATATGTATATATATATATACAGGAGACTAATTATAGTTTTAGCTCTAATATAGTTCACATGATTGATATTTATTAATAATGGAGCATTCTCACAGAGTTCCTCATCCTGGTTCAAACCATCAGGCATTAATGTTCGAAAGTTCAGAATGTGTCGGATTCCTTCTGCCTTAGAATTTTTTCTCTCTCACCCCCTCTTGGGGGCATTCCCACTGCTTCCACCGCATAAAATTATTGTGGCCCGCACATGTTCTAAAATGCGTTTCTTCAGTTCGCATTTCGTGCTGCCTATGTATTTCATTGCGCACGGACACTCAATCACATATATCACAAACTGACTTTTGCAATTAATCAACTGTTGGATTTTCCACATGCGTTTGTTTGTCATCATTACTTCTTTCGTGTTTTGAGAAATTGCACACACCTTGCAACTGGTGCATTTGAAGAAGCCTTTCGGTTTCAGACATGTTTCTGGTTTCTTTTGGTCTTGAAAATGACTGTGAACCAGTTGATCCCGCAAGTTCTTAGCTCGTCTGTAAGTGATATTGGGATGGTCTCCCACTATTTTCGATACTGTAGAATCCATATGTAAAATGTGCCAATTCCTGCGCAGTATTTTCATTAATTGTTGATTTTCCGTGCTGTAGGTTGTTATGAGCCGTATTTTGATATCTTTTTCATCCTGATTTGATTTTTCTTTTATTAAGTCAGTTCTCTTTACAGTTTGCATGGGTTGCAGCGCTGCATGGATGATTTTAGAATTGTATTTTCTTCTTCTGAATCTTTGTATCGCTTGACTACGATGTTGTTTCCATTCTTCTTCTTGAGAACATATCCTTTTGATTCTGAGAAATTCCCCGTATGGGATGCTTTTGATTAAACTGGTTTGATGGAAGCTTTCAGCATGCAAAACCGCATTTGTGGCCGTATCTTTTCGATGCAGGGTGGTATGAACTACATCATTCACAATATAGATCTCAGTATCTAGGAATACAACACGTTCTTCACTGATGTCATATGTGAACTTGAGGTTAAAATCTGAGTTGTTCAGTATCTCAGAATATTCGGCAAACTCATCCTTAGTTCCATCCCATATTATTAACAAGTCGTCGATATACCTCAACCATGCTATAGTCTTGTTAACATAATGATCATTTTCACTTTTCCAGGCCCAGATCTTTTCCCACAGTCACATAGTAAGACAGGCGTAGCTTGGACTGAAGGAAAAGCCCATCGCCATACCTTTCACTTGGCGATAGATCTCTTCCCCAAACATAAATGTATTATGTTCCAAACAAATTTTTATCATTTCAAGCAACATTTTGTTGTGATCGGCGAACTGGATGTTTCTCTCTTGCAAGAAATGTTCGCACGCTCTTACACCAATGTCATTTTGGATGTTGGAATATAGCGATACCACATTGTTATCAAATTGTATGTTGCCTGCCATGGTGTTTCCTGCAGATGCCTCAATAGATCGCCCGTATCTTGTAGGTATGATGCTAGACCCTTGACATATGGTAACAGAAATACGTCCAAACAATTAGCCATAGGTTCCAATAATGCCCCTTTCACCGATATTATAGGTCTCCCAGGTGGTTTTGTAGGGTTTTTATGAACCTTAGGCAGGAAGTATATCGTCGCCATTTTGGGATGTTCCATTTTGAGATATTTTACCTCATCCTCATCTAATAGATTTTGTTGCATCCAGAGATACAGTTTCGCATCCAGCTCCTCTTTCCATTTCTTTGTTAGATTTTCTTTTAATTTCTCATAATATTCTCTATTTCTCAGCTGTGAATATGCTTCTCTCATGTATGCTTCTTTTTCCAGGATGATGACATTTCCTCCCTTATCTGCCATTTTTATTTCAGTTGTATCATCATTCTTCAGATTTTGTAATGATCTGCGCTCTTCGAACGAAAGATTGTCTTTTTTCTTTGAGAAGTTGAGTTGATACAGATCTTTTATTACGCAGTCGTGGAATGCATCAATTTTGTTGCCCTGTACTAATTGCGGATCAAACTTAGATAGAGGTTTTTTTTTACTGCATCCAGCTCCCAATTGTATACAATGTGTCCGCAATTCTCTTCTTTCATACTCAGAGCTATGTTCTAATTCCATTAGGGTAACAAAATGTTCTGCATCTTTCACCATTAAATCCATGTCCGGAGTTGGAATATTTTTACTGTGTTTTGCCATCTTGGGATTTTCTGCAAAAAGTTTTGCTAATTTGATTGTTCGAACAAATTTATAGAGATCGCTTCTTGTTTCTGCCAAATCAATAGTGTTAGTGGGGCAAAAATTAAGACAACGTTTTAAGAGTTGCAATTCTGTTTCAGTAAATGATTTTTTTGAGAGATTAATCACTTCCAAATCCTGGGTCTTATTTTCAGCAGGTATCTCTAATTCCATTTCTGCCGCATACTCCTCGTTGTTGTTCCCACTCGATTTATATTAGAACTGGGGTTTGGCATGCCGCTTGCCTCGTCTTGTTGGTTTCTGCGGGCATTTCCTCGCCCCCTGCCTCTTCCCCAGCTGCTTCTTGCTGGTTTTCCCATGGTCTTCTCCCAGTTCTTTTGTTGGAGCGCCAGTCTCATTTTGCCTAAAAAAGATCACTTTGGTCTTGTATCCCCTTGATCTACCTCTCCATCACTGGTCTCAGTAGATGTAAGCGATGACAAGCTGCCTGTGTTTGTTGCCAAATCCAATTTCTCTTCTTGTTTGAGTCTATCATATTTTCTCGCATATGTGAAGATACGGCCTTCTGAGTAATCCTCCTTGTCCCTCTGAAATTTGAATTGTTTCCTCTATCGTACTGTTTCTTCATGCTTCTCTATATAATGCTCCAGTTCCTCTTTAAATTTAATTAATTCTGGATTCATATCCAAAATGGCCAGTTCTTTTTCCATTTCTTTTAATTGCATCGTGGTTTTCTCTAAAGCCAATCCAATGTGTTTCACTAAGATTTCCATTAATCCCATTGATGATTTCAAAATATATTCCCCCTACTCATTGAGTAGGTCATTGCTGGTATCTTGGTGATTAGGCATCAAGTTTATGCGCAATCCACGTGGGACACGTTTCACCTCTAAATACTTCTTGAGAGACACTGCTTCCCACCATTTATTAATTTCTTTCTTTGCGAGTTTCTCCCAGGCGCGTAATTGACTTTTGGCATCTTGTTTATGTGAGCTGCTGGATGCTCCACTTCCAGTACTAGTTGTTGCTTCTTGGTCAAAAAATGTGTCTATTAGAGCATTTCTATTTGCCTCCCTTTTTTCCATGTTGAACTGGCCTTGTTATTAGCTGTTTTCTTTCATATACATTTATCCAAATTTATACATCACTTTTTCAAAGCGCTCCTATGTTCATCTCCTCGTATCACTTTTACCGAAAGATAGTAAAGAACAGTTCTCCGAGTCTTTTTTACTCGTATATCTGTCCTGGTAAAGCATACAATCTTCTGAGACCAACCGGCATTTAACCGCAAGTGGATACAATGTTGCAAAGGTATTACAGTTGCTCGCTTACTGTTCGAAGGTATTCGAGTACCGCGCTCCCCTCCGGTCCCGCTTTCCTCGATCCACTTCTCACAGTGCTCTCCGCAATCAGTTCTCCCTTTGAATTCTTCTGCCGGCGTTCACCCGAGGCCGAGTGAAAAATACTTCCAAAACGGCCCACTTTTCGGCTCCTGGGCGCTCTTGGGCGGTGCGTCAGAGGTACGGCAGAGCCAAGC
This sequence comes from Triturus cristatus, assembly GCF_964204655.1. Taxonomy (NCBI): domain Eukaryota; kingdom Metazoa; phylum Chordata; class Amphibia; order Caudata; family Salamandridae; genus Triturus; species Triturus cristatus. The sequence continues at coordinate 252,874,340 of NC_140593.1, read as the reverse complement.
CATTTAACTATTTATACTTTTTCCCACAGGACTTCCTCGCGCACTCACAAATTAGGAGACGGTTATACAGCAATTAATGCAATTCGATATTTATTTCATTTCAGTATGCCAGTTGTGCAACTCTACGCTTTTCGGTCTCTACAGAGAACTTGTTCACGAGACTGAAAACAGGAACCATCATTTTTTTCAAAATATAAGCCACACATGTCAGTAATTACGTCATTTCCTGTTGCAGGCAGATAAGCATTCTGGTTATTTTAGTTTTTTATAATTTATCAAACCAATAGCACAAACTTATTAACACATTGTAAAGAGAGGTATATGTGAATTCTAACATACCACTTCAAATTGTGCATCTCAAAATATTCAACATATCTTTAATTATGCCTGATGTTAGTCTATATACTATGCGTATATTAGCAGTGATCGCACTCTCATCCACTAAAGTTTCATTCATAAAGAATTTTGGATTTTTTAATTTTAAAATTTTAAATTTTTTAAATTCGTAGAATTAGGCCCTCCAGTGGGCGATTGTGTTAACTCAATCCATCTATCAATTATTATGAACTTACTTCATTCTCGCCCTCTAGTGGGCCTTAGTTCAAGCTGGAATGTGATGCCATCATTGTATCTTGATACACTGCTGTAGCGTGATCTCTATTTGTTTATGTACAATTATTATGGTCTTACCAACGTGATTGTTAAACAAAATTTATTCAACTTTTTTTCTCATCTATCTTATGTCCTTTTATCTTAACTGCCCTATCCTACTCAGCTAACGTAAATGGGGACATCTACAACAATTATTTAAAAAGTATATATATATATATATACGAGACTAATTATAGTTTTAGCTCTAATATAGTTCACATGATTGATATTTATTAATAATGGAGCATTCTCACAGACAGTTCATAAGTGAGTACAGCCTGTCTGCAGGTATGGATCCCTGCTTGATTGAATAGGGGACAAAATAATATATATCTTTCTTTGCCCGTGCAAGGGCAAGTGCAGATTATATGGACAAAATCTTCCAGGCCTTGATTGCGTAGACGGCAGGTATTATCATCGGGCCTAGAAGATTTTGTCCATATAATCTGCACTTGCCCTTGCATGGGCAAAGAAAGATATATATTATTGTGTCCCCTATTCAATAGGTGGAAGGAGTGGCAGGATTGGCATTGAGCCCAGATGGTACTTTGAATATTTCTCTTTCGGCGCGATGTTAAACCCTGCACTTAGATATGATTGTGGTTTGGCTGTGGCATAATCATTGAGTACAAGCCAGCCGTGGGCCCTTTTTGCAAGTGTGGCCTTGTCTTCTACAGTTGAGAGTGCCTTGATCAATTTAGAGACCACTTTTTTAAAACTGGTGAGTGTCGCCGATGATTCCCATGAAATTTCCAGCCCTAGCTGTTTTAGAGTGTCTCTGAGGTATACTGCAGCTGACGCTGTTCCTTTTTGTTTCAGTTTGACCTGGAGTTGCAAGTTCAGTGTGTTTTCCTCTCCTCCTCTGATTTTGTGCCAGCATTTTAAGTGGGGCCCCATTCTAGCCAGGGACTATTTCTGAAGCTTGAACTCTAACCTTATTTGCGTAGGAGAGATGTATTTTGGGATGTGGAAAATCGCTCTGTATGTCCTGGTAGTTATTCTTTCCACGGAAATTCTGTCCCTTCCTCGCATTGCCTCACTCTCATATGTTATTGTAGGGATGAGCTTGGTTTGAATGACCTCAAGAAGAGGTGTCAGTGAAAGCCTGCAGAGTGATTTTTTAGGGACTTCTTGGCGAACGTTATGATGTTTCCTTTCTGTTGTTGTGCTTCTAACTGAGGTTTGAAAGAGCCTTTAATGTCAAGCAGGACTCCTAAGTATTTATAGTCCTTTGCCGGTTCTAATTGTTGGGTGTCCAGGAACCATTGGAATGTTTTCTTCCTTAAATTGTTTATTGCCATTGTTTTTGTTTTCCCTAAGTTTATTCTCAGTGCATTTTCTTGAGAGTGTTTTTGTGTTATGTATAATAAATGTTGTAGCTTGATTGGGGTTCAGCTTTCTAACACTAGGTCATCAGCATATAAGAGGTTTGAATAATCATTTTGACGAGTTTTGAGGCATGCAAGTTGCCTTTGTCTAGCCTTGCGGATAGGTCTGACATAAAGAGGTTGAATAATATGGGTGCAAGGACTCACTTCTTTCAGACGCTTGGCAGTTGGGATTCGCCTTAGAAAATTAGACCCTGTCCCTAATTTTTCTTGCACCCATATTTCTGTGTATAGTAGTTCAAGTTGTCGTAGGATTGTTGGTGGAATACTCAATTTTTTCAGCTTCTGCCTTAATTTTGCTCGATCAATGTGGTCAGAGGTGGAGCTGTAATCGATGAAACACAGGAATAAGGGTTTCCTAGTTTGTTTTGCGGCGTCGATCAGTAGGGATAGGGTCATGATGTTGTTGGTTGTTCCCATGTTTTTGCAAAAGCCACCCTGATTTAGTGGAATGATGGATGCGGAGGAGGCCCAAAGTTTCAATTCTTCCAGGATTAGTCTTGAAAAGTATTTGGTGTTGTTATCAATCAGAGCGATGAAATGATAGTTTTTCACATCGCCCTTGTCACCCTGCTTATGAATTGGTGATATTATCGAGCCATTCCATGATTCCGCGAATGTTCCGCTAGCCAAGATCTGATTAAATAGAGGTTCCAGAATTTTGGACCAGTACTGGGGATTTTGCGTGTAAACAATTGGAGGGATCCCGTTCGGCCTGGGGGCTCCTGCTGGTCTTCCTTTGCTGATTTGCATTTTTATTTGTATTGATTTTACTTTACATGATTCCTCAAGAGAGTTATGCTGTTCTCTGTTTTCAGGCATTGCTTTCCCTGCCTCTGCATCATATTTGTTGTTTCTTGATTCTGATTTTGTTGTGTCGCCCGGCATAGGTCGACTATCTGTCCCTTGTTCCTTACTCTCTTGGCCACTGTAATTGAAGTGGTCATAGAGGTAGGTGGCCCAGTCTTCCTCTGGGAGGTTAGAATCTATTGTCGGTTGGGTTGGGATTGTAAGGCTTTTATTGTCCAACAGTATTTGGCACTGTTCTTACTTTTTGCATCGTGGAGTAATTTAGCCCACATTGCTTCATTGTGTTGCCTCCTAGCAGCCCATTTTGTCTTCTTTAGGTCGGCCTTTAGGGTCCTCAGTTCTCCCCGAAGGGTAATTTCCTGTGGGTTCCGCGTGGCTTCCTCATAGTTAGGTTAATGGCAGTTTTTTGCTTTTTTGTTTCGAGGTTGGATATTTGTTTCCTGGTTAGGACTCTGCTTCTGGCTCCTACGTTGGTTTCAAATTTCTCCCTGAGAGTGAAGGTGAAGTTCTTCCAAGCCACTAGTGGGTTCGTTAAAAGATTAGGGTCTTCGGTGAGCATGGATTTACCTGACTCTAGGAGATTCTTTGCTGAGGCGATGCTGCACCTAATCCTTTTATTGGTGGTAGTGAATTCGGTAGCAGTTGTTTTGTTTATGATAAGTTTTGGGGGGGCGACCCCTTCAAAACTCATTTCTTGAGGTAAGTGGTCACTCTGGGTCATTTCTCCTAGATGGTAAGAATTAATTTTATGAAACAGAGAGTGTGTTGTAAATGTGTAATCTATATGGGAGGTGTCAGTTGATGAGTAAAATGTGGGGGTTAGGGTGTTGTCTTGTTGAAAACACCCGTTCAGTGCTCTTAGATTGAGGTGCTTGAGTTCCCTCAGCAGATGAGAGCCTAATCCAGTCTGTTTAGTTGTCGCGCATTTCCCCATAGTAGGTATCTTGCAAGCCCTGTTCTGTTCTTGTAATAGATCTTCTTCAGTCGGTGTTTCCATGGGGTGCAGATTGAAGTCCCCTGCGACTATTGCTTTGTCAGTCTCTTCTTCCTCGAAGATTCTTAATAGCTCAGTGATCAGTTGTTCAACCCCTTTGGTTTTATGTCTGGGATGCAGATAGATGTTTGCTGTATTATTCGGGCAGTCCTCTTTATTGATCTTAATTGTTGTTCTTATTGCTAGTAATTCATTGGGTTCTGATAAAGTGGCCTTCAGTTGCTTAACAGGACCCATTGTTGTGATTGATATATAGGTTGCCAACCCTCCTTTCCAGTGACCATATCTAGCTTCTTTCCATGCAATGATGTGTTGGGATGTGTGCCCTTGAAGGTGCATGGGTTGATCTGCCCAGGTTTTTTGAAGGAGTACAATGTCAAAAGATGGAAGGTAGAGCATTGTGGGTCTCCTTTTTTGTTAGGAAGTCCACTGATGTTCCATGTGCACATGTTGATTGATTTTGGTTCCGCCCAATTATTATGTTTATCACACGATGAGTGTCATTGTGTGTTGGTCTTGGTAATTATTCATGTTATCTGGCTCCAGTTACTCCGGTTTAGTTCATCCAATAGTTCTCTCCTCTTGCTATTCCATGTATCATTCCTTTCCTTCGAATGGTTTGATTAGGATGCTACTGGAGATGAACTTCTTGCACCCCTTAGAACAGAGTGTGTGGTCGATTCCGTCTGTAGTTCAGACGGTGTTTGCTTTCCTGTTAGTAGTGGAGTTGGGTAACCTGATTGATGATGTGGGTATATCATTATCCCCCAGTTTTGGAAAATAGTTGTTTTTTCATAATCTTTTTTGTTAACTCCTTTGAGGTCCATATTGTTTTGGCTTCCTTGAGGGTTATCGGCGTAAATGAATTCTATGGACGATAGATCCACTGAGTTTATGTCCTCTATGTTTTTGATTGTGTGCATCAGACGCATTATGTTACCTCTAGTTAAGGTGTCTTCTCTCCCTTGACTCATATTCTGGCTGAAATATTCTGGAGTTTGTTTGCCGCTGTTCACTCTCAGGATCGTTAATAAGGTGAGATCCTGCACCTTCAGATTGATTTTGAGCCATGATGTTTAGGAGACGATTGATACTAATCTGTCCATTATCCAAGGTTTGGCATTCGGTCAATTCATCCTTCATAACCGGGGGTGTTGGTTTGTAAATGCCTTTGTCCTCAACCTTTGTTGAGGGATTTTCTATATAGTTAGATGGGACTAGCTTTCGGTTTGTATTTGTTGTGTCTTTGTGCTCCACAGTTGATGGGCAATGTGGCCATGATACATTTTGGCGAGTCAAATTGTTTTTGTTCACAGCTTTGTAGAGTTTGCCAATGCTTTTGCTGTTTCGAGGATTTTGTGGCTGACCTATGTGCGGAGTCGCATCCTGTGGCTCTTCTATGTGGTTGGATTCCTTTTCTTTCTTGGTACGGACACTGGGGTTACCACCAGAAGTTCTTTTTCGGGTTGCGTTGTTTTTTTGCTGGATTAAGGTCTCTTCGATTGTTTTTAATTTTGACGTTCGATGGGATTGTGTCCATTGTTGGTCGGCCGCGTTTCAGTCTGCTATGGTTGATGCTTCGGTGGCCACTTGTAGATGGATGAGTGTCACATATTTCTTGTTTCTGCCTTTCCTTTTTTGTTTACAATGATTTTGTGTTTTAATTGTAGTTTCATTTCTCGTTGATTGTTGTGGCAGAACTGCAGGAAGTATTGTGGGCACTATTAGTTCCGTTGAGTGGTTTCTGAGATCTTTGATTTCCTCCTGAGTGTGGGCACTGTTTGTTCGTGGCCTTTCGGTCTTGCAAGCTAGACCAAATTCGTTAACTGTGTTTTGTGATCCACATGTTTGTTTGAGACCAGTTAGCAAGTCATTTCGCATAGATGGTAGTGTGAGTATTTTATCTAACATTGGCGTGCAAGCACAGTCTATTTGTGCTGCTGCCTGTCCTCTTTTTATCAGCCCGTTTAGATCTGCCAGCTTGTCCTTAAATCTGGCTACAGAGTCCACTAAAGAGTGAAGAACTGATAGTTGTAAATCTATCTTGTCTGCCTAGTATTGAGAGGCAGTCACTAGGTGCTGCATGGTGCTCAGGAAAGTTGCCCAAAAGCGGTCTGTTGTTAAGGCCGCGTCCGGTGCGCTTTTGTCCTTGAGATCGGTATAGGCTGACTTGACCAAGGATAGCTTATCTGCATTTGTTTTGTGTGTAGGAGGCAACCAGCTCCTCCCTTTCCTTGGATGCTAGGTAAGACATGCCATACACGTGATCCGAGCCAAGGGACTCCTCTTTCCTTGTCTGGAGGTCTTCCCTTAACTGTTTTAGGTGCAGATCCTCCTCCCATTGTGTTAGTGACTCAAAGCAAGCTGCTGCTGGTATCGTCCTCTGTGACCTGTTTTGCTGTTGCTGTTGCTGGTGTGCCTGTTGTGAGCAGTGTGTATGAAGCGGGGAGCTAGTTACAATAATCCCTTTTGTCTTATTTTGCTGCATGTGTGATGGTCCTTTGTCTTGTGTGTCATCTAGTTTTAAATTTGCATTGCCTTTGTCTCTATTTGTGCTCTTGGCAGGACCTGTCCTTGTAGTGAACCTTGGTGGATGCTCCTCACCTCCTGTGTTTTCTTCCTCATGGCATTCCTGCCAATCGTCGCTGTCCGGGCAGAAGGAGTCCCCACTGCTTGACGTTTGTCTCCATGTTATGCTCTCTGTCTTTTCTTTGCGTGTCATTCCGTCTGCCTGCTCCTCATTTGATCTGCTACCGTCCTCTAGTTCTGCCGCGTTCTCTTGCAATGGTATGTGTGCCCTATATGAGTTGTTTGCTGGCAAGTTTGATGAGTTCAGTGAGTCTAGAGAGGTGGTTGCAGGAGCTGGATGTAGCATGGTATTGCAGGCCAGTTGTATCTTTAAGTTTGGAAAATAGACTGGTGCCTGGGTCCTTTAGGAAGGTGAATTTAGTATGAAGTTTTGGTTGGTAGGTTCCTGGTTTCCGTGTTTTGCCCTCAATGTGGATCAGCTGTTCTGTGCTAGCCCTCCTTAGGGCCTTGAGATCTGTACAAGTGTTGCTGTTGCAGTTTCTGTTCTGTTTGGACTAGCTGGCTTTGCTGTTACCCCTCTCCTTTTGGGTTCCTCTGCGCTTCTTTGCCCCTGGAGGAGGGCCTCTCATTTTCCCTATCTCATGTTCTTAGTTGTCTAACTGAGGTCGTTGGCGTTCATTTGTAGTTCACTGTAATCTCGGTGGGCTCTCGGTCCTGTGGGTCTGATTCTGGCACTTTACTTTGCTTTCTAATAGACTTCATCAGGACCCCAGTTCGTGCTTGGAGCTTAGTGATTTGTACTTAGTGCGTAGCACGTTCTTTGTGCTCTGCTTTTCGAGATATGCAGTTTTTCCTTTTTTTTAAAAAAATTTTTTTTTTATTATTGAATCATCATCAATCTTTACAACTGTAATCATACATATTTCGAGACTTAAATTGATCATATAACACAAAGAAAGGTAAATGAAGGAGAGTAGAAACAGATACGCAGATGAGAGTAAGAGATACCGAAGCGTGGCACATACAAAGAGACAAATAAGAATTCAACCCAGTCTTAATGATGAAATCAGTATACCAATCTTTCAATCCTTCTAATATCGTTTATCATTCCATCCTTGATTGCCATTCAGCTATTGGTGCCCAGATTTGATTTCCCAATTTTTTTAACTTCCATCCCCTTTTGTCATAGAGTGCTTTTTCTAAAGTATATATAGCCAGGATGCGCGATAACCACTGATGAAACGTAGGTGGATTTGGATCTTTCCATAGAGATGCTATACACAGTCGACTTACAGTCATAGCCAAAAATAAAAATTCATAACATGCTACGTCAGTGCCGTCTTTAACCACCCCTAATACCATAACTTCATCTGTTAATCTGATAGAGATCCCAAGTGCCCTATCCATAAATTGTTCTATCAGTTGTTTATACAGATCTAGCTTAGGGCACGCAGCAAACATATGGATAGTGTCTGCCTGCGTACTCTGACATCTAGGACAGGTTATACCACTTGTTCCGCCCCAGCAAGCTATTCTATAAGGGGTATGATATAGTTCAAAAAAAGTCTTGTAATATTGAGTTTGCAAGTTTGCGACTCTTAGAATTGTGTTAGCAAGTTTTAACGACTTTTCAGGTTCGGTCTTTTCTAAATTTAACTTTCTTCTCCATTTCTCATAAGTATTTACTTGATCATCCTTTTTATGCAGACAGATTACTTTATATAACTGAGTTATTGTGCAGCTCCCTTCGCTTCTGATCAGCTCCATTATTTCTTCTTTCTTAAAATGCATATTGCCTGCTTGTTTTTTTGATAATACTGATCTGATTTGCAAGTATTTGAAGAAGTCTTTACTCTCTATTTTATGTTCTCGTTGTATTTTTTCAAAAACCATAATACCCGTACTATCAATGAGATCTCCGATTACTTTGACCCCTAGATTATCCCAGCGTTTCATTACTGGGTCGTGGAACACTCCTGGCATAGCCGGATTCTTATAAAGAGGGGTATCTCGAAAGTCCAGCTTCTTCTTTCCTTTTGGACATTAGGCCATGCTATGTCTAGAATTAAAGGATTATGATCTGACATCACTCTCGGCAGTCTAGATATTGTAGTGATAGTAATTAGCGAGGGTGATATTAGAAAATAATCCAGTCGTGCCGCCCTCTTATGTGGTATTAAATAATAGGTGCTGCCACCCCCCGGAGGATTATCCTGCTCCCACCTGTCGATCAATCCGTTGTCTCGCATTAATTGAATCAGAGCTCTGTGGCTTTTTTTTTTCCTTCCAGTGAATTTATCAGGTTCGTTTGGCCACAGGCCGCCTAGCCCATTTAGATTCAGATCCCCACACAGAATGATTGGCAAGGGCCAGCTGGTTAATTGGGCATTTATATTATTTATCATCTCTGGATCATCTTCTGTTGATGCGTATACTGAGCAAAGCGTAAAGTTATGCCCCTGTGTTTGACACTCAGCTAGAACCCACCGTCCATATTTATCTGCCTGCTGCCTAATTGATGTGATCGTATTTGCCCGAATTAATATAGCCACACCCCGAGTTCCGACTCCTTGTTTTGTACATGTTAATAATTGAAATCCCAATTGTCCCAATAGATGCTTCTGGGACCACTCTATGTGTGTTTCTTGCAGGCATAAAATATCTGTGTGTACATATTTTAAATACTCTTTCAAATCTCTGCGTTTTTTTGCATTATTTAACCCACATATATTTATGGTAACTATCCGCATAATTTTTGATTTATTCTCCTATTTCTCCCCCTCTTGGAAATGCAGTATTGTGTAAACTTGAAAGTTGATGATGATTCTTTTTTTCCCCCCCTCCTCGATCCCCCTCTGTCCTCCCTAGTCCCTCTAACCCCCTCCCTCAGAGACCCCCCCCCTATTGAAGCAAGTGGACTTGTTGTCCCTATGATGAAGTCTGGCTCTCAGCCTCCCTATCCCATTTCCCCCCCCCCTGTACACTATCTCCTTACCACTCTCTCCAATGCTTCTCACCCCTACCCCTACCCCTTGTGTCAGCCCCATTTATGCCTACTCCTAGATATAATATGCTATAGAAAAAAAATAGATTACATAGTGGATGCTTTTTTTTTTTGAACCCTCCATTAATCACTTTAAATCTTTTTAAATTTTTACTTTTTACACATATACATTCATAGGGCTGATGCCAAAAAATAACTTAGTCTTTTATATTTTGCCTAGAGCTTCAAGACCAGATGCCACACCGAATTGCCTTTAACATACCACTCTGGTTATATTATCATTCCCATTTGCCCAGGCCCAATATCGTGAAAAAAGATCAGAAGATAGAGCTACTTTTATGTTTTAAGGTTTTTTTTTTAAAGAGTCAATGTAAGACTTTGCTTGTATTTCAGAAGTGAAGGTTCTGGAGCTGTTGTTGAACACTATTTTTAATTTTGCAGGGTTCATGAGGTAAGCTTGCAGCCCCATCTGCTGACAGGGTGTAATCAACTCCCTCAGCCTCCAGCGCCTTTCCACTGTGTTATGGCAATAATCGGGCGTGGTGAAAAAGGACTGTGCTTCGAACACACGCTTCGCATTAGGTCGGGCTTTAGAATAGACCTCTTCCCTTAGTAGAAAGTTGCCAAAATATATCAAGATCGCTCTTGGTCTATGAGTGCCATCTTGAGCTCCCGATGGGCCCTTCTTTCTGTTGACTATCGGGAAACGGTGTACCCTTTGTAATTCATTCTCCCAATTCCAGTGGTTTAGTTCTGGGAATGCTCCCTTCATTAGCTTTAACACATAAGCCTTGATATTATCTCCTTCAACTCCTTCTTCAATGCCTATAATTCTTAGGTTGTTTCTCCGCTGTCGATTTTCTAAATCTTCTAGCTTCCATTGAGCGTCTGTATGCTGTTTCTCAAACCCGTTGATTTTATCTGAAATTTTTACTTGGTTATCCTCTACTAAGCTGATACGCTCCTCAAGTTGTGCAACTCTTGCATTTGTATCTGTACATATTTTTGCTACTTTTTTTATAGCACCCTGTAGATTTTTAGTCACCACTCTGCTTTTTTTCCCTTCGGTCTTAATGTCTTCTTGGACTTGTTTTATAGATTGCAATATCAGCTGTAATGTGGGAGTTTCTAAAGTTACTCCTCCTTGCGGTGGCAGCTCAGGATAGACTACACGGGTAGTCGAGTAATCCCATTTTAATACATTATCTCCATTGCTTGCTCGCCGCTGTCCAGGGATCGCCTTCTCTTTTGAATGTGTGTCTCTTTGTCTTTTTGATAACCTTTTCCTTCTGGTAGCTGTTCCCTTCCCCTTTGGTGATTCTCCCTCCTGACGTGAACAGGAGCCGGAGGCCTCGCTGATATTTGTGTCCTCATCTGTATCCCTTTCGAGATCCGAGGGGGTTCCTAATGAACCGTCCGTCACCGAGAAGAAGTTGTCCACAATATCCTGTGTGTCCTCTGGGCCACTGGGGCTGCTACTAGCTATAGCTTCTTGTACCAGTATATTTGTTAATTTTAGGGTTGAGCTAGGTGCTCCTGTCATTATGCTCTCACCAGTATCACCATCCGAAACCTGGCCGTCTTGTGAGATCATCAGTTGACCTATGCCTCTATCTGGCGACTCACTGGATGTAGTTAGTAGCCCTGTGTCGTTTGTTTGACCCAGCTTCTCCCTCGTGTCCATTATTTCCCCCCATTGTGTCTCAGTAGCTAGCTGAGCGGTATGGGGTAATGCACATTCAGAATGTTTATCGCTATTCTCCCCAGGCTCTTTGCTCCTTGCATCTCCAATCATCTTTATCTTTTCTTTGGGGTTAGTTACGGTTGCGGGGGAAAAGAAACCCATAATGGTTTTTACACCCCCAGTGTTCACCTGTGCCAGTCTCTTCCCTGCTCTGGTACAGCTCGGACCGGGGGCCTCCTCAATATTCAGATTGCTATTGTCCCCCCCTTTCTCACCTGGAGTGGAAGCAGGATTATTGACTTTCCCCGTAGTTTTCGAATCGGGTTTCAATCGAGCTGGCAATGAGGACTTTACTGCCACAACCGATATCTCTGCCGCTTGTTGCTCTGTCTCTGTTGCTTTTCCCTTTCCTGTCTTTGCATGCTTAGGGGCCATCTTCATCCACAGATAACTCCAGGAGTCTGACCAGGAGTCTGACCGACGTATCTCACCCTCTGTGGTTCCCCCGGCTTCGATTCCTGATCTCCTTCTTGGAGCTCTGTGACGCTGACTGCCGGATCGTGCTCTTTGAGCTCCGCGGTTCAATCTGCTTCCGCTGCTAGCTTGGTCCGCGTCGTCCGCAGCGTTCGAGGCTTTACCGCAGGATCGCTGATGCAGCCGCCGATTCCGCCGATGCCGCCGAGTCTGCAGCTCCTCCACGAACCTCCCTGCTTCAAGTTTAAGGGCTGCCGCCAGGCTCTTGAACGCACTCCAGACATCCAAGCCAGCTCCCAGGGCCAAATCCATTCAAGGTACTTCGGAGTTGGGGTCGGGTCGGGACCAGGTGTCCAGGGGCTATTTCGGGCGTTATGTGGATGGGATGGGATAGGGAGTGATCTCAAGCCGCTGCTAGCCAGACGCCATCTTGATATGCAGTTTTTCCTACGCACGTTCTCCAACTCGGGCTTGCTTGTTCACGCTTGATCTCAGCTCGAGGTACTGTTGTTATTGGCCTGGTGCCCAGATCTTCAGCTTTGATGCTAGGCACCTGGTGAGGCCTCAGGTAGCTGTGTGATGCATAACAGGGAAAGACGGGGAGGGTGCGGGGGTGCAAGCAAGGATGAGGTGTCAGGGTGGCGTGGTGCAGGACCTCTCCGATGCACAAACTGCACTGACCTAAAGCCGGCCACCTCTGCACAACCGGTGGGTCCTGTGGATCTAGCCACACCGTCTCCCCTCTCAGTAGCAACTCTGACCTTGCCCCAGCTGTGCTCCCCCACCACCTTCTTGCACTCTGGGGCTCTAGTGCTTATCTCCTTCCCCTTTCCCCTTTTCCAGCTTGCCTTGGCTTCTTCCACTGTTTCTCGTCGTGGTCCTCAGCCCTCAGCTGCTCAGGTCCTCCTCGGGTAAACTTCTCTCTGCTCTATGTGCTGTTTATGTGCTACTCTCCCTTGCTGTTCTCTCAGCTTGCCGCTGCCGGGAAAGAGACCGTTGTTTGCTAACAGCAGTCTCCCGGGTCAATCAGTCACCGACCAGCTGAGCCATGCAGGGTGGGGTCTGCAGTGTCGGTGTTGTAGGGCAGGCAGGTAGTGCTAGGTGGCACTTTGGAGGGATCAGGTGCCCCCAGGGATTTGCACCAACTTCTCCTCAATGCAGTGCAGGCTAAACACCGGCCACACTGATCTCCTCCCGACAGGAGAGAAGAGAAGACTCCTGGCCAGTCGCCCAAAAAAGAATGTGGCAGTCCTCTTCACGGTCCTTGTGGCAGCTGTGGGAGGAGGAGCAGAAGCGAAGCGAAGCAAAGCGAAGCGAAGCAAGTTTGGCAGTTAAACGGATGGACCCGGAGAGCGAGGATTCAGTGGGCCTCCAGAGCCCCCTTCCCGTTTTTTGGTGAGGCAGAGCCTGAAGAGTAGGTTCGACGGGTGCGCTGACCTGTGACTGTCGCCGTAGCAGTACCTCTGCTAGCGCTCCAACCACGGGCAAATCATGGGCAGATCCGATCTAGTCGAGTTGCTGTCTTAGGGGGCCAGTCTGCAGCTCGTCGGCTTGCCCCGGCTCGGTGCAACACAGACACACACTCTGCTGTCAACTTCTTGCGTACTTCCTCCTTCCGGCGTCGCCGCAAAAAAAGGAGCCTTTGCCTGCGAGAGATCTGCTTCATGCATTGTAAATAAAACTCTTCTCTGACCAGTATGTATTGTGTCTCGGGGGGCTGAGATTAAGCGATATTGTTTACAAAAAAACACTAACTATAGGGAACTAATGAATCCCACTGTTCGATCCATATGCACAAAATCAACCAGACTGGTGGATTTAGTAGAGTGATATCACAAGTAAATATACCCGGTGCTTAACAGTGGGTCGAATAGACATCTTCCTCCGGCGCGCTACACAAACCGGTTACCGTTTGCTCAAAAGTATCTGACTGAAACAGTGAAGGGATAGAGAAAGTGCCAAACAACTTTATTGATCAGATGATCAAGGACGCGTGAAAACAGTGCCCTTCACCAAAGTATGACCTATCAGGTTGATGTGTAAATCTTGTAAATCTGACCCGAAATGCATCGGGCATGAAAATGAACAGGACAAATATTATTGTGCAGTGCATAAAATGTTATGTTTTCATGTTTATGTCATATTTTGTATCAAAGCAAATTTTATTGAAAAACTTTTTGTTGTAAGGAACAAGCACCTGGTACTGGCAGTGGGGTACCAAATGTAATGAAATAATTATACATTATGAACATATAAATAAATGTTTAAGAATGCATTAACATGCAGATTGTGGTTCAGATTGTGATTAATCTATTTATGAATTTTGGTTCAAAGTGAACACTGCACACCGCATCCAAGTCTGTGTATTTGTTATATTTTGCTAGTTTATGTAACGTGTGTCAACAGCACACGTAGCAGTGAAGCACCACTTGATTATTTTGAAAATATTTAATTTGAGAATGAATGGCAACAGGAAATAAAAGGAGTGCACCTCTCAACCAAATACTGCATCTCTAGGCATGAACATGCTGACCTCATAAAGGGGATTTTCTTTCCAAACCTCTCTTTTTTAACCCTACCCACTGGGGCACGAGACTAAAGATGATACTCAGCCCACTTTGAGATCGTTTTAATCACTTCTTTTCTTTGTTCCCACTCTGATGCTTACTCTCAACATAATGGTCATCTAACCTAAAACACCTCTGCTCCTCTACATCAGAGAGAGTTGTAGCGCACACAAGTACCTTGCAGCCCTGGTGTGAGGAGGGAACCCAATGATGAAGCATGTCACCTTTGGGTGAGTGAGGGTTCTTGTCCTAAGAAAAGCACTCTGCAATAGGCAAGTATCTTCATTCCAAATTTTTTAGAGACCAGATGTACTTTGTGTGAATTCTACATAGACAGGGAGCGGTACGCGTCTGGGTGGGTTGCTTTCTCCTATTAGACCCCTTGTGTGTATTAGCTTTGGTATTCTTCCCATCAAAATGTTGGGGTACTTTGGGGCTTGCATTGAAATGAAAGATATATACACTGTGGGCAAGATTTATGTTTCACAAGAAGGTGACAATTTGCTAAGAAAGATTCACCAGGAAGAAATAGGAGTACATCTTAATCCAAATAAAACTCCTCAAGTTGATATTGATGAAAACAACTTCTGAAAATAATTTCAAGATCTGTTCAGGGACAAACTTGGTCTAGTGATGTGCTACAAATACAAAATCAGATTAAGAAAGGGAGACATTCCTGTGATAGTTATGATAAGACGTGTGGCACTCAGCATTCCAGATGCTGTAAGTAAGAAACCAGGAAGGCTGCGTTACTTAGGATCCATCAAGCCACTTGAGGCAAAAAAGTGGTAAGCCCCTATTATAGTAGCATGCAAAGACAAAGGCAAAATTTGATTATGCATTCACCTCCGCACTCAATAAGGAAATGGCGATATATAATTTCCCAATACCGAACACAGAAGAAATGATCACCACATTTTCAAATGCTAAATTTGTCAATAGTTTCCGCTTATAACCAGATTGATTTTGAGGAGGAGTCACAAGCACTGACTGCATTCATTACCCCCATGGGTTTGTGCAAGTTCAAAAGACTACTCTTTGGATTGATCTCACCTACTGCTATGTTGAAACAAGCCATGACAATGATCTTTAAGGGGTAATCCTGGTGTTAAGTGCTAGCAGGATGATGTGCTGATACATGGTTTATCTGTGGAGGATCATGAGGAGAGGGCTTGGCAACTGTTACATAAAATGCCGGAGTAGAGTCTAATGTTGAAAGTGGGGATATGTTCATTTAGAACTAGAGAAGTTTGTTACCTTGATATAGATTTAACAGTGAAGGTATCTACCCTAAGAAAGAGTTGATGGATGTGATAAGGTAACTGAAAAATTCTGTTAATAAAGAAGATATAACTCTATACTATGGTAAATATGTGAAGGACTATGCCAGGAGAACCTCTAATATGAGAAATGTATTTGGAAAGAAAGTGGAATTTTTGTGGGATCAGAAATGCAAGGGAGAGTTTTACAATGTCAAGAAACAGTTGAACATAGCACCATGTTTGCAAATTTTTGCTACGGACAAGAACCCCAAAGTAGTATGTGATAATAGTGGCAAATGCTTGGGAGCACTTTTAGTGCAGCAAAGAGTTTGAGAAGGAAAACTTGTAGTATGTGCACATTCCTTTCCTTTCCTAGCGTTGGTGCACTTTTTGACAAAGCAGGCACCCTTGTGTCATGTTGAAAGGGTGCCTGTTTTGTAGGCAGGATTTTTTTGTGCAGGAAGGGACCACTTCCTGCACAAAGTCAATCCTGACAGGCATTTTCCTCTCCATATTTGTGGTGCAGAATGCAGCACATATAGAAAGAGGTTCAAACAAGGAGAAATACAGATATTTCTCCCAGGTCTTCCACTAATGGTAAATCTGAGAATGCACCAAATCCGTGGGTGAATGCGTAGGAATACCCAAGCTCCACTCATGTAATGCAGGCCAACGATTTGCGCTGCCTTGTGTTACTCCAGATTTTTCAAGCCATGCAGGGCTACGCAAGGTGGCCTAGTGTGATTTGGTAAATCTCACATAGGTTTTGTGTTGCCCTTGTTCACCCTTGCATGATGCCAGGGTGAAGAAAAAACTTGATAAATCTGTCCCTAAGTCTTTAGGGAGGTGTTTTCCAAAGAAAGGCCTAGGTTGCAGTTCATATCCCATACGTAGGTGGGTAAGTGGTCTGCATGAGTTCTTGATCAGAGTGGACACATCCCATGAGTGAGTAACTATTCTGAAGATTGCCTATCAAGGTTAGTTAAAGAGGAGAATAATGCCGGGAGTGAAGATTGTGAGGGGGAAGAAAAGCAAATTAGTGTATGTGAAGTCACACAAGGTGCCATTACTGAAGATGAACTAAGACAGGAGATTGTGCAGCTATTTGCTAAGGAGTAAATTTAATGAAAAAAAGAGCTTCACATATTATGAAGTTTGTAGTGGCTGTTGAGAAGTGAATTTGCTACTGATAAGTGTTGTTTGTTGTTTATTAATAGGTACTACATTAGTGCCACCTCAAGTTGCATGTCCAAGGTTACTGCAACTTGCCCATGAGGGTCGGGTGGGAATTATAAAAACTGAAAAAAATGTTACCTAAAGAGTGTTCATGACCTGCAATAGACCATGATGTGTAACGTGAGGTGAGAAAGTGTGCTGAGTGCATTTTGAGTGACAAAGACCTTACAGTGAGAAATATACCTGTGGTGTGTTGGGAGTTACCTTACTATCCCTGGCAAGAAAGAACCATTGACCTATTTTGTCCCATGTCATTCCTACTCCTTTCTTGTAAATGCTCATGGATCTTTATTCATGGTGGATTGAGATATCATGTATGAGGGACACCTCCACAGCTACAGTTATCACATTTCTAGAAACTATTTTCAAATGAGAATGCTATCCTAAATGCCATGTTATGGACACTGGTGTGAAGTTTAATTCCAGAAAGATGGAAGAGTATCTCAGTGAATGTGGGATTGTCAACACAATGTCAGTGGTGTACCATTCTATAAGTAATTGAGCCATTGAAAGACTTAATAAAACTTTGAAAGAACAACTACAGCTCACTAGCTCTAATGGATTAGATTTTAAAAATGAATTAACAGGGAGTTTCTAGCTATCAAATTTCTCCATGTTCTGCTACTGGATCGTCTTTTGAGCTGTTCAAAGGAGCTCTGTGCATTAAAGCTTGTCCAAGTTTGATGATATAAAACAAAAGATATGTAAATAATGTTTCTGGTTAGTGAAGAGAGAAATAAGTAAGTTTACAAAGAAAGAGTAAAGAAAGGTATGACAAGGCAAAGAGTGTTAAGCATATTGCACTTAAAGATGGTGATTGGGTTAGAATCATTGCTTCTGCTGGCTGTGCCGACTGGTCAAAATTCACAAAAGACTTGAAATTAATGGAGCTTATGAAGCTTTTAAAAAATTGTGCCAAAACCCAAGATGGTAGAATATAGAATAAGAGCCAAGTTGCTGTGCTTTGACATAGATCGTCCTTGACGGATGTTGGGGTGTACACCCGAGGGAAATGTTTAGTGTGGAAGGAATGATGTAAGCATTTTAGAAGTGAAGCATAGTATAAACAAATTTAGCTGCAGATGTACCTAATATTGCATATGAACACAGGAAGAGCACTAGAGTAGTAAAGAAAATCTGATTTCTTGCAGGATTCTGTATTACATTGATTGTTATAGTATGGATTTGTCATAAGTTGCTATGTTATATGCATTATTCTCTATACGTGACATGTTTTAGCTATTTAGTAACATGTAGTCAATTGTTTGTATAGTTTATTGTTGAATTTTGTTACGGAAGGGCCACTTGGGGTCTTATGTCAGAGGCAGAAAGTTCTATGATGTCACAGAATGTGTAGGGTAGAGAGTTCTATGAGTTGCCAGTGAGACTGCTGATGGCTGATGGGGTGTCAGAGTAAATCGCTACCACTTACCTCTGTGCGTCCCTTGATTTTTTGTGAGTCCAGGAGGTGGACTTCACAAGGTGCTACAGTCCACTGGTGGCATTTCTATCCTACGCCCTGTTTATGTTTTCTACACCGTATGCCAGATATCTATAGGTAAGTTAAATATGTCAGTCAGCACTAAGCTAATTTGACCATGTTAAAGGGGAGAAACAGGCACTTACCTCTATTTAGCAGCGGTAATTGCACAGAGTTCTGTCAGCAAAAATCATCTAGTAAAAGGTGAATAATCTGGGGTGGGCATTCAGAAAAAACAGATTTGCCAAAACTACATAAGCGGATTGAACGGGGTGATGCCTGAGATTCTATGGGATGACAGTGCGCTGTTATGAGATTTAATGATCATGACTGAGTAGACACGATCGATAACGTGGTGATATGTGGGGATGTGGGAATCATATGGATCAGTTGTTTCCTATGGAGGGCCATGCAGTTTCCCTGATGTTTAAGACCCTGGTAAATCGCCTGACTCTTTGGGTAAACTGAAAACGAAATATAAACTAATACTGGCTGAGTAGAAGAGGACATGTGGAATGGGATGTGATAATACCTTATGGAGGTTGCAACCATTTCTGGGTTCTGATTACAAGTCAAAGGTGCAGCTTTGCAGATTTGGGAGAACAAAGAATGATGATTGCCTGAGGAGATGTGGGTAACCACCTCATTTCACATTCATTTTATTAGAAGGCCCTTAAATTAGACTATTCTACTCTGATGTGGTAGCCTGTCTGTTGGTTATAATGTGCTCAGACTTTGAGATAACAGCAAAGGAGGACATAGGTCAGGAATCAGTGAGATCAGACTTGAACTGTATGTACACTTAGAGAGAGTGGGAGGTGAAAACACAAACGTGAAGGCCAGGGGGGATAAATAGGAAATGTACCAACATATAACACTGAGAAACCAGTGAGTAAAACACAGAGTTTACAAGAACGTTGACTGTAGAGGACATGCCTGACTAGCACACAAGAAGCATACCATTTTTATTAGGAGAAGTTTGGTAATCCTGGGGGGTGGTTTCCCTTAGTGCTGGCTGAACCCAGACATGGCTAGAATAAGTCAATTTTCAATGCTAAATTTTAATGCCTCGATGTTGTGTTTTGGGGGCATTCATGTCATGGGTAATAGGTCAAGCAAGACATGCAAGCCAAGTACCATTTTAATCTAGAGAAGTGAGTGAAAGGTGTGTCATAAGAATTTTGGGGATCCTCACGAATTCTTTGTTGGTGCTATTTTTAGAAAAACAATAATGTGCATTCTTGCAGAGCTCTTTTTCCCATTGTAAAAAAAAGAAATCATTTTACTATATTTTGGCTATTTTCTCTGTTTTCTACAGGAGAATCGAAGGACCTTAGTTACCGTTGGAATCCGACACAAAGCAAGGACACAAATATGGACTTGACACCTTTTGTGTAAAAGTCATTTTCAAGGGTCAATTACAAAGTTCAACAAACATAAAAATAGACTCAGCGCTTGGGGTGGAAAACCTCAGCAGCTAAGGGTTAATATATTCACTGTTACATAACACTTCAATGCACTGAAGGATAAAACTTGAAGTTAAAACTGCCTAAATCAATTACATGGACTGTGCATTAGAAAGAAAAGCTGACCAAAAAGCACTGCTGCACGAAACTTCATGTACAAATATGCAGGAAGTCACAAGGTTTAATGGACTGCATTCTGTCTATATTTTGACTAACAGATTTATAGCCTCTCAAGCACTCTTACTCTAGCAGATACTGTAGGATGGGTTAACCACTCCCTATTTACAACACTAAGTTAGCATAACCGAGCCAACTGTTAGAAAGCCAGCTTGCTGTTTCTGCTGCTTTGCACGCGACACTGTTCTTATATGTTATTCATTTTAGAAATGCTTACTCGACTTTGCCTTACAGGATAACAGTTTATTGTTTAACATTCTAAACAGTGTGCTGCGACCTTCGTCTGTACATCATGTAAAGAACAAGTCTAGGACACTAGACGGTGCAGAGTGTTGCCTTCAGATTGATCGTACCACTTTCTAGACATATCATGCATGCAGCTGCCAATATCTGAAGGGCAGGTGCCTTTAATATTACAATACAGAATGTTTTAGAATTCATTCGAAACGAAGAGCTGATGCATGAGAGAGCCTAGCTGATCGTGTGATGTGATTCTACTAAGCTGATCTATACGGTATGGGGTTCCCCCTGTTAGCCTGAGAGACCTTCTATTAGTATAATAAACCTATTAGTTACTAGAGAAAGGAGTGTGGCTGTTTACCACTGTCATTATTATTATGATTGCTCCTTTCATTGTGTATGGTATTGTAACAATGCTGATGGTTCTGATCTTCACCATTTGTCTGCTAGTGTTAGCCAAAGTACTGCATCTTAGGACACGAGGTTTATAAAATAAACTCTTTAAACTTTACTGTGTCTGTATTATTCTTTTGTGGACTACTAAATAAGTACAAACAGGTATTTCGGATTCCCACCACTCCTGAGAAATATCTAAGTCGCATGTTCTGGGTTGTCTATACATTGGGACCGCCTAGCTAGATCTAGGCTAATGAATGGGACACTAAGCTAGGGGTAAGCTATGGGGTTCTTGGTTCTGAGGGGAGTTTCTGGTACACCACAATTCTCTGAGGTCCTGGTTTCCTGCGCATAGTTCTGTGCATACGCAGAATCCCTGCAACATGGCGCCCAACGTAGTTAAGTTCTGATACGCGCTACTAGTACTTTTATTAGTCCACAACGCCCTCACTCTGGTTTCTGGATAACGGGAGTGACGGCTTAATCTACCTGAGTTTCGACTAAAGGTTCGTTCAAGCTTGACAATTAAAAAGATTCGTTTTTACTGAACCTAAGTGCTACTGTAGAACTTGTCGTTATTCTTTAGTGTGTCCTTATGGCGGTCGATATAGCCGCACATAGTCGGGCTCCTCTACGTCAGCATTTGCGGACGTATGGGGTGCCTGATGACGGTCTGGCTGTGGTCTTTGTGGTTGCTGCTGACGCAGCACACCCTTATGAGTTGTTCTACTCCTGGGTGACTTTTCCAGAGGTGAATGCGGACGATGATACGTTCCACACCTACACTGCCACACAAGTACCTGCAGCTTATGCTCCGTATAGGACACTAGAAATACCTATATCTGCCTGGAAGCATACCATTTGGTTTAATGGCGCCCTTCCCCATACGGTGGCACCGCCAAGGCTTGGCCCTTTGTCCATTGCAGGGGCTGATTGGCCAGTGCTGGCCGGTTTTACACCCCATCCCAACAACATGACAGTTGGGGTGGCAGATTTACGGGTGCTACACACTGCCCTGATTACGGTCCATAGGGCTTTGGTGCAGTACGTGTCGCGCAACATGCAGGTGGGGGTACCTGCTGTTGCGGGTCAGACGAATGAACACCGAGCTGTGGTCATTAGTCTAGTGATGGTTAATGCGGTTGTTGGCAAGCGCCCCCAAAGTAAGGATGAATTTCCTTACTGGCTTGCTGAAAAGTTTGATCAACTGGAGGCCGTGTTTCCAAACACTTCTTCTGTGGATAAACACAGGATACTCACCATTACTTTGCCGAAAGATCTGGTACCTGATATTGTAGATTGTAACAATTGGGGCACGGTCTTTGCTGCGACCTATTCGAAGTGCTATGGCACTCCGTCTATGTCGATACTACCCTCTGTCATCAAGAAGGTACAGGAAAATCATGGTGCAGAGACGGCCATTGAATTGGGAATAAGGCTTGTCGACAGCTTCGATGTGGTTTCTTCCATGGTGATGGGGAACCTAAAAGGAGATGCTCTGCAGTTCCAAGTTGGCAATATGCTGGAACTTGTGGCTCCTGCTGACAAACCTAGGGAATTTGCAAAAATTATTGCAAAGGCCTACAGAATGGTGGGACGTATCGCCTTGGGCGTGAAACCCACAGTTAAGATTCCTGATGTAGTACAGCAGACTAAGGTGAGTTCGTCTACGAAAGATGAAAAGCCCAAGTTTCCGAAGGAAAGTTGGCTAACCAAAAAACAGGGCAAACAGCAACAGAAACGTAGGTCGCGTTCTGCTTCGCCAGTTCAGTCGTCTACTGAACGTAAATATGATTTGCGCGATCGTGCTAATATTAAGTCACCTGATAGATTTCAGGTTTCTGAACGCTCTCCTCGTTCTTCACAGGAAACATCGGCTTCACAATCCGGTGGCGGAGACCGAGGAAGAGGGAGGGGTGCTCAAGGTCGTGAGCAACCCCGCCAGACTGACGTAAAAGGCAAGCAGGACGACGCTGCACGTCAAAGACCTCCGTTTCAGAAAAAGAAGGTTGCTGCTCTAACTGCGAGATATGCCTCAGATGGTACGGACACTGCTTCAGAACCGGACATGGGCTCTAACGGTGTTAGACAGCGCGGCGGAAGTTACAGTAGTGCGGCAAGCACTGCGTCCGTATCTGGAGGTGACAGCAACTGATACATACGTGAGTGTTGAAACTGCTGATACTCGCGTAGCTGCCCCTGAACGGATGTTTGACATAATCCTTAAGATAGTGGGTGACATGCATCGTAGAGTTAGAGTAGTCTTGTGGGATAATTTGTCCTCCACTTATGACATTCTGTTAGCGGAGGAAGATTGGCCTCCGGCTTTCATTTTAAATGTTCCCAGAGGGGAGGTGGTGATTCTCCCCGCCTTTGGGCACACAGTGCCTATGGAACATGCTAACAGGTTGGCCGGAGAGTGGGTGCAGGCGCAAGCGCCTGCATTGTATCGCAATCAAGTGGGCTGGGACAAAATTTCTCCCGATCATACGATTCCGTTGTGGTCCGATCCCCAGCCTCAACCCCAATATCCCATGCGTCGCGAGGCTAGATCTCATGTCGCGACTATCCTTGAATAATTGGAATATCAGGGAGTAATTGAAACTTGCGTGTCACCTATGAATAACCCTTTATTCACTGTGACGAAGCCTGACGGTTCGTACCGCCTAGTTTTGGATTACCGGCATTTAAACTCTCACTGCCGGACGTGTGCGGTACAGAATACTCATGGGTCGGCTCTCGTCGATAGTCTTGTGAGAAAACGGTTTAAAACCACACTTGACATTTCCAATGGCTTTTACAGCCATAACCTGTCCCCTCAGAGTAGTGAGTGGACGGCTTTTACCTCGGGCGGTAAACAAAGAAATTTTAAAAGGCTTCCGATGGGCTATTAGAACAGCCCTGGGGTCTTTGCTGCTCGAGTGGTCTCACTCCTAGAGTATATGGACCCGGATGCATACTCGTATGTTGATAACATCTATCTAACAGATGATGAGTTGCTTGCACACCATGCTTGCGTGGATAGCATAATTACTATGTTTGCAGGCTTCGGATACAAATTCAATTTTGCGAAGTGCCACATTGCCGAGCTTACAGTGTTGTTCTTGGGGTACGAACTCAACGATGAGGGTCGCGGCTTAGCTCCGCACTTCCTTGAGAAGTGCGCGCGCCTATGTACTCCTACAACGCTGAAAAAATTGCAATCATTGCTGGGTTTTCTGAATTTCGGTCGTACCTACATTCCTGATTATGCCCAGCGTATCAAGACGCTTTATGCCTTGGTACAACCTACTTTTACCAAATCATGCTGGCTGCCAGAACATACAGCTGCATTGCAAACTTTGCAGTCTGATCTTCTTGCTTCAAAATACTTACAAACTTGTGATAACCACACTAACCTGGTCATTAGAATTGTGCCAGGCCCAGTGGGTTTCACGTACTTAACGTTCAATGACGGAGACACCGTTCCCATTGCTTACAAATCTCATCTGTAAACTTCAGCTGAGCTGCGCTTTTTGGCTGTCGAAAAAGTACTGACAGCAGTTCAGATGGCGATCCTGAAAGAACGAGCGCTGTCACAAGGAAAGCACATGCTGGTGGTAACACCATACCCTGCCCTAGAGGCAGTCACTAAAGCTAGTGTACCTAATTCTAAGGCTTTGCATCCAAGGTGGATACAATGGGCTACTTCCTTGGCTTTGCAAGACGTCACATATATCTTTGACGCGGCGTTGCAGTCTCAGGAGTTTTTGGATTATGAATTCGTTCATCCGACTCCTTCGACATTGCGCCCACTTGAGGAGTACCATTGTGTCATTTACACTGATGGGTCTGCGCAACCCGCTACTGGATCAAAGCACGCCTATTCAGCTGCCTGAGCAATTGTTGTGGGTACCTTCGTGAATGGAGAGTTCCAATCTGAAGCTGTGCATACACAGACTTTGGGTTATTGTACCGCGCAGTTGGCTGAAGTTCGTACTCTGGTGCTTGCACTGGAGTACGCTGATCTTCGAATCCCCACTCTTGTGGTGTGTGATTAATTCTATTGTGTTCAATCTTATAATGACAATCTACATTTTTGGATTCAGAATGATTTCCATGATTCCAAAGGTAGCACAATAAAGCATAAAACGCTTTGGGTTCGAGTGGCGGCACTTAAAGAACTGCTGCCACTCGTGAATGTAATTCACACTCTTGGTCACCAACGAGTTGACGTCCATGCTGTCGGTAACAGTCTGGCTGACGAGGCATCAAAAACAGCAGTGGCGACATTTCTAGTAGCAGCAGTCAAAAAGTAAGATCGATGATGACATCTTGGCGGCTATTGCCGCTTCCGAG
Organism: Triturus cristatus; assembly: GCF_964204655.1. NCBI lineage: Eukaryota > Metazoa > Chordata > Amphibia > Caudata > Salamandridae > Triturus > Triturus cristatus. The sequence goes on along the minus strand of NC_140593.1, from coordinate 252,849,644 downwards.
ACTGGGAAAAACTTTCTGAAGGGGTTCCCTTCTTGATACCATTATCTCTTAAGTCCTGATAACGTCCCGTTAGTGAGGATTAACGACGTTGGTGACAGATTGATTCCCAACTCGGACTGCAGACCATCTTTGATATCAGCTGCCCACGAGGGTGTTGCGTCTGCGCATGCCGGAGTGTCGGCAACTATATCTTGTTTGCAACAACGTTACTGGTGGTACAGTTTGTACAAACAAGCGCGGGCATACGTTCTTGATTGTGACATTTGCCAACAGATTAAACCTTCTTCTGCAGCGCGTCCACCACAAACACAGTTGCATATATCTAATCAACCACTTGCGTGCGTTTATTTAGATCACTGCGGTCCTGTTACCTCTGATACTGCGTACAAATATATCTTGCTTGCAGTTGATTCATGCACACGTTTCCTGTGGGAATGGCCACAAAGGAGTGCTGATACCAGAACTGTCATCAAGGATTTGCGTGTCTTTATAGGGAGTTTTGCATGTGGTACCCTTCATTCTGATCAGGTTCCTGCGTTCGCCTCAAAGGCGTACAAGGAGGCCATGAGAGAACTGGGGGCCCAAGTCAAATTTTCGTCTCCATACCGGCCTGAGGGCAACAGTGTTTTTTGAATTTGAGATTTCACACGTAAATTGGGAAATTGGTGTTGTTTGTTTGATTGGGGCCATGCACCTAGATGCATTTGTACTTTTTATTGTTTTTTTTTTTAAATTAGTTGCAGTGGGTAGCCTTTAGCTTTAGTAGGGGCATAGTTGTTTCTGTGTAAGTATTTTTTTTTCTTTTATAAAGGAAACATGTTGCACAGTTCACTACATTTTCTCCAACTTTTGAAATCATCAAGTTGCAATATTTATTTAATTCACTATGTAGCCCAGTAGTCTGCCAATAGGACTTTCAGCCAGTAGGTCCAGAGCTACTCGTGGGTGCATGAAACAACTGTTTCTTTGGTGTCTGCTGAATTTAAACATCATTTAGGGCATGGATGGCATTGGATTGAAAAGCAAAATGTTTTCTGGGGGGTAATTCACTTTTTTTCATGTGCCGTTGTTGGATGTGTGTGACTGTAATAACTTACAAACCTTTATTTAGCCCAGTGGATTTTCGTTTTTACATTGTTGTATTAAAGATGTGTTGTTAGCATGCCTACTTTGCCTTGCCAGTGTGTGAGTGTGTTTGTAAAGTGGGCCATCATTTGTCTTGGCTGAGCCTCCCCATGTGGCCAGGGGCCATTTTGTAAAGTCTGTGTCAATATAGGCCTGCTTGAGTTCATTGTTTTCCAGGCCTCCTGCTTGTTGTTGTTGTGAGTGACCATGTGTCTGGCGACAATTTTGTGGTGGCAGTTAGTGTGCCTTTGCCATAGGCCTGCATGTTTTTCCTTTGTTACTTTTGGCTTATTGCCTCCATCTATTGTCATCATTTGTGTCCGGGGAGCACGCTGGGAGCAGCACAACCACATCAGTGGACACACCCCACCAACCTAGTCCCAAGCCCATGTCTGCTGCAGAGGCAGTCAGTATAATCAGGAGTGTAACACCGATGAGCTGTGATGTTGAAATTGACTTATCGTTACCACAAAGCAGTGCCCAATCAATGCAGGAAACTCAGATTAGTGGGCAACAACAGCCATATCCACCCATACTAGTAGATGTTCCTCCAGAAGTAGGGGCAGTTCAGGAGATCAGGCTTCCTGCAGAGGAAGAAGAAGAGCAAGCCACTCTTTCAGAAGATCGATTGTCTTCCAGATCCCGAGCAAGGGAAAGTAGGGTTAGTCCATCAACGTCTTCTGCAAGCCCCGCTTCTGATGATCTAGACGCCAATTGGAAGCCGCCTCAGTCTGAGAGTGAGACATGCCACAAGCCAAGGCTGGGGAAAAGGAAAGTTCCAGAAAGCCTTAGAGTTATGGAGATAGATGTAGAAGAAGAGGATGATGATGAGCCAGCCACCATGGACATTAGTCCTGCCCCAGTGGAGACCGACATTACCCCATCCCAAATTGCTGTGAGGGTTGTAACACGGATACCACCAAGACAGATACCATCAACACCACCTCCAGCTTCCATATTTACAAAGGCCCGGAAGCCACCTACATCTACCACAACCACCTCAGTAGAAGTAGGTACTGCAGAGAGTCAAAGTTCATGCACACCTGCCAGTTCATCCAACTATGCAAGTGGCACCAGCAGTGCCAGAAAATTGACCTCCCCAGTTTGGTACTTCTTTTCGGTTAGCAGAAAGGAGGTGAACATTGCTTATGCTCCATTTGTAGACAAGGTGTTAGTCGGGGTAAGCTTGGTAAAAACTATGGTACCAGAGACCAAACAACCCATATGAGAAAACACCACTTGATCCAGTGGGAGGCGCACCTTAGCAGCCAAAAAACTGCATGTGTTGTTGGTTTGAGGGGATGGTGAAGAAGATCCAATCATGGTGGAAGGTGAACAAGAGGGAGACATTTTCTCTGTTGCACAAAGCAGCCCTGTCCCCAGCAGTGCAGTGGTACCGCCCACATCATCATCAGCAACTTCGCAGTGGCATAAGAGTGAGGCTGAAACACCAAGGAGTCGAAGGCAAGAGAATACCGCAACAAAAAATCATGAATTGAGACTAACATCTGGCATCAAGAAGTCACCTGCGTCAGTGGCACCAGAAAAGAAAAAAGTCCAGGCTACCACTTTCAGCATGCTTAGGTCGGAGGGGCAGCTGGACAAGCTTTGCAGCAGAGTGCTGTTCACAGTATCCACCTGACAACAGACATGTGAACCAGTTGCTGAACCACTGATTACATGTGCATATCTGCACAGTGGATATATGTTGTGGGTGCTAGAGAACAGATATCTGCAGGTGTAGATGCTGCTGAGATTTTTAATGTCGCTCGGAAACATGCAACTGTAGCCATGTTCGCCATGGAGAAATCTCATACTGCTGCAAACATTTTGGAAGACTTTGATAGCAAGGTCCTTGAATGGCTGCGACTAAGAAGGCTTAACATTGGTTTTGTTGCCACGGTCAATGGCAGTAATGTAGTTAAGGCCGTGGCCGATGGTGGCTATTTCACGGTCCTGTGTTTGTCGCACTGCACTAACATCATTGTTCAAGACTCTCTGAATAAAGAAGACTGAGTCAGCAACTTACTGACGACCTGTAGGACAATCTGCACACATTGCAGCCATTCTTTTAAAGCCCTGGAGCAGCTGAGGATCATTCAATATGATAATAGAATCCCAGTTATGCACTCATCCAGGAGGTGCCAACACGTTGGAAATCAACTTATTACATGCTTGAGCGTCTGTTTGAGCAGTACAGACCAATCGATGAATATGTTATGCAATGATTGGATGCTACTGCGAAAGGCATAATCATTGATGGACCAATGGGGCCTAGGTAAATGCCTGACAGAGATGCTACTTCCTTTCGAGGTCTTCACACGTGAAGTCAGCAAGGAGGACTGTACTATGGGCCAAGCAATCTCATTGTTGCACATGTTACAGGAACAGCTGAAGGGGGTATCTGCAATGTAGGCACGTGTGGAGGGGAAAAAAAAGCATATGAGTTGTTGGAGAGCTTAACCCTTTGCTTATCTGAAAATACAAGGGTGTACAGAGGCATTGTGTCATCCAACCATTACATTTCTGCCACAATTCTTGATCCACGGAACAAACCATTATTGCATACTTTCATTCCTTTGTTAGACGGGGATGCTGCCAGCTACAAAACTTGGATAGCTGTGGAAGCCAGTCTGCTACAAAAAGAACGGATGGGAATTGGAGGCACACTCCTCCATGGCACAACAAGTACTGCAGGTCAGCCTTCAATTTCAACTTCAGAGCCTGAGGGCACTGCGGTTGGCTCACAGCAGCCACAACCGCCAACAACACCAAGAACAACATCAACAACAACAAGAACAGGAGTATCAGCCGAAAAATCAGCAGAGGAATGGTTTCTACAGGCAAGGCTTAAGTCCAATGCTGAGGCAAAGGCAAAAGACGCAGAGCAAAGCCGACCACACATGAGAATTGAGTGCATGGTCCAGGCCTATCTGGATGATCCAACAGAGGTCTACTTTGATCAAAACCCATTGCTGTATTGGTATGGGAAAAGGCACCAATGGCCAGTGCTTAGCAGGCTGGCGATAAACTATCTGGCTTGCCCTGTCGCAAATATCTCTCCTTACTGTGTTTTCAGTGCTGCTCGTGCCATTCTGACAGTGAGAAGGACAAGTCTCTCACCCCAAAATGTGGGGAGGTTAAACATGATCAAAATGAATCAGCACCAGATTACACCATAGCTGAAGTAGCACAGCAGGAAGATGATGATGGTGACTCAGGTCATGGAAGTAGTGTGTTAGGTGACCTATTTCCGGGTGAAGCACTGGAGTTTGAGGACGGGCTCTACTTCCCTGACAACTATGCGCTTGAGTTACTTTATTTCTTCCTGTGGCACCGAAAAAAAGCTCCCCCAAGAGGGATAGCTAAGGAATATTATTTAGTTTACTATATGTGTGTGTGTCACTGTCTTTCTGGTTCGAATCACAACAAATCCATCACCACCGTCTTACTCTTTTATTGCCGGATTGGAGTTGCAATTGGGTGCAGTCAGTGAAGAAGTAAGTCTACTCTTCCTGACATGCCCGAAATCCATTTCCCTCTAGCCAGACATTGGATGGAGAATAATACGTAATACAAATGTGAAATATGTGCCTGCCTTAATCCTGACTATATATATATATATCCTTTCTGAGCCTAGAGCGACTGCTCCAGATGAACGGGTCAATGACGGCATGCAGTGCATGCTGAGTGATTGGGGTTTGTTGTGCATGATGTCTACTAGTATTCTACACACTAAAAAGTGACTCAAGTCAATCTTTCCCTTCTTGTTGTTCAATAACAAAATTATTCTACTGTAGGCCAATCCATTGCATTTTGAGTCTGGACTCACTCGGGACAGTTTTGGTACAGAGTTGGACACCATGATGACCATATCATACTTGCAGTCAGTCAGTAGGATCAGAGATGATTGATGAAATAACTCTGGGTGTTTGCTGTGTGCTCAGTGCTGTCTAGCTCAAATTCTAAGCTAAGTGGAGGTTGGGTGGGGAGGCCTGCTGCTCCAGTTGTTGGAGGTAACTGCTGGAAACAGACATGATTTAGCCATGCCGCCTCTGAAAGCCTTCTTGTTGCACTCCTCCTTCATTTATCCTTCATTTATCCAGTTTAACTTTTCTCCTTGATTTTTCAATATCCTTTTGTTTTTCCATCTACAGGCCGGCCTTTACCCAGCGCTATACTAGGAAAAACAACTCACACTTACATTACCAAACCGCATCCGCCAGGCAGGCACCCAAGATTGATGGGCAGACAGTCCAAGGAAGGATCAAGTCAGAGCAATGCGGAGATGTAACTCCCAATTTGGCAAAATTATAGTATCATTTCATTTGATTAATTTTTTCTCTGCAATCATTACGACAGTGTGTGTTGTTGTTTATGTTTGCTTATATTTGACACCTACAGATATTTTTTAATTTAATTTCCTATCTTTCAAAGGAAGCCAGTTACAACAGAACATAAAATATATGTAACTTGGGTCTCTCTGGGGGCCGACAGGCAAGGCAATTGCATAATAATTAATAATATACTGCCCTGTAATAGTCTAGTACTACTCATCAAGCTATCATCATGCATGCATTTCCTTTTTCTCCCTTAACAGATGTATGATGGTCGGCCGCCAAGATTATGCATGTTGTCCATGTGGAGTGTTTGTCTTTGTCAAACCTTTCCCTCAAATCCCCCTTCCCAACTATTCATCCAACCCTAACCCTCTTCCCCTGGGCTGTGTGATTTCTATTGAGGTGTGACTAAATTAAATTTATACCAATTAATGATCACACACTTGCTGGGGCAGATGTGGTGAAAGCAACACTAACTCAAGGCAGGGCGAGGATCTTCTTCTGCTCTAAGTATTAACAATGGGCGTTTAACTCGGCAACACTGACGGAGTCTGGATTTTTTGCAACTCTGCACTCCACTCAGAGTGCGGAGTTCAACAAAAAACTCTGGTTCCATGGCGTAGCGGAGTTTGCCCTGTCACAGTGCCACCCACCCTAAGCAGGCTTACCGTCACCGGGCTCCTCCTCTTCCGTGTCCTGCCCCGGCTGTCCTCCTCCTCCTGGCTGCCTTCTCTCCACTGCAGGCGAAATGAAACCCCAACGTCACTCTCGAGATGACTGCGCATGCGCACGCGCAGTTCTCGCAAGATGCAGAACAGCAGTTTCGTTTAGCCTGGTATCGAGCCTGGAGTGGAAACGGAGACAGCCAGGAGGAGGAGGACAGCCGGAGTAGGGCACAGAAGCAGAGGAGCGCTGTGACAGTAAGCCTGCTCGGGGTGGTCAGGTGGCAGGGGGTGGAGCGGAGCAGAATTCCACAGAGTTTTTAGCCAACTCCTTAGAATTCCGCAAAGTGGCACTCCGCCAACTCCGCCCACCCTTAATTTTTATATATACTATAGCCCACAGTGGCAATATTTAATGCGATAAGATTGCCCACCCATGCACAGTATTCAATATTATTATTTTTTCTTCCAGAGGAACGTAATCCATCATGATATAATTGTCAGCAATAAGTCATCAATCATCCTGGATCCAGCACTAAAGGTTGTGAAGCTGCTTGTCCGCTTCATAGCTCGAGTCGACTTCAGCTTGTAACTTGCATTAGTCTAGCCCTCCAGGCATTCTCGTTTATTTTACTTTAGCATTGCTTATCATCACCATGGTTTCTTGTTTGGCAGTATTCTTGTGTAATGTACTTTTACTACTCATTCTCTAGTCTCCCTCAGGTGACTGACTGTTTCATTTTCTGTTTTTTTGCAAATGCTACTGTTAGCACCTACTACTACCACCACCATGGCACCTTGGGAGACCAAACCATCACCATGCACCCCTCGCTTCACCTAGGTATAAACATCAATCACAGGTAAGAGAAGAAGTTTGGATGAGGCATAATGTATATACTATGGAAATTAATTAATTCACACATGCACACCCTTCCGAATCCAAAGGACCTTTAGTTGCAGACTGCATAGACTAGGAGGAGAGACTGACAGTACTGGTAGGATAAGTGAGGGTACCGCATCTATCTGCTGGTGTGTTACACTATCGGCAGATTTCAATCAAAAACTGGCTGCGGCCCTGCAGCAAAGGAAACAGTGTGAAGTAAAAGATTTACATCATATTGCAAACTATAAATAATGTATTCCCCTAGCAAATAAACTAACTAGAATGAAAAAAACACACAACACCTGACCCACCCCTCTCCCTAACCTCAACCAATGTCCATCATTAAGTCCAATTGTCCAATGTTCATAAATTAAAATGTCCATAAAAAACCCATGTTTTCCCAAACGAACACCCAATTCCCACCCACCCAAAGACATTTTTTAAAAAGGGCAAGGAGATGGAATTCTAGCGGCAGGCTTAACGGATCTTCCTCTCCAGGGTGTTTTTCTGCTCCTCTAGGTGTTCCATCCGGAGGAGCATGTGGCGCTGAAATGTAATGCATGAACAGGGGTGGGCAACAGTGTTGAAGAAGTGCAGCAGACAGCTGCCAGACCATGGCACTGTACCACTGGAGGCACTGGGGGGGCCTGGCTGTGTCCTGGGGCAGTGGAAGAGGTGGCAGCTGCTGCTGCCTCCTACTCCGCCAGAACCACCATCCACTGATATTCATCACAGATGGCCTCCAACTTCCGTCGTCGTGCCCTGGCTGCTAACTCCTGCCTGGTGGGTTGTTTTGGTTTGGAAGGAGTAGCTATATCAAGAAAAAAAAAGACAATTAAAACCAATACTCTTAGCAAAACATTTACACAAAATTAATTATACACATAAAAGGATAGTAGTACAGTAGCACTAGCAAGCACAGTACATAACATTTGTGGTATCCTCCCACTTCCTAGGCCTCTAACATTTGCGGGAGTTTCAGGCATTACTAGGCACTATGGAGTAGACAAGTCTTCTTCTTCCTCTCTGGTTTAGCTAAATAAACCTTGTAAGCATGCCAGCTCAGTCAGCTTACGCCCTAGACACACATCCTTGTGTCGCAGTCGCAGACTCATGTTACTTTACCACTTTCTGCAGGTGGGAGAGCTGTAGTCTACAACTACACAATTATTTATTTTATTATGGCCAGACTCTGTTAAATCAATGGCAACTGCTCAATTTCACTTTCACCCTGACTACTACAACAAGGCAGATGATATCTGATATGGATGATTATATACGGGACAGCGTGAGGTACTACTACTATTTGACTGTGTAACCATGCAGCCGATAGGGCATCCATGGCTGACACGGTCAAAATGACATAGGTAGGGAGTGGGCCTCGGAGTCGTGGGGACGCAATTGATAATAGGTGGGTATGGTTACATGCATACACAATATATCAAGTGAGTATTCTGAAATACACCCTTGAATCAAAAACCTTGTTAAAAAAACGTCCGCGTTTCTTCCCAGTGATTTTTCCATTTATCATTGCAATGCTCTTCTAGCATTATTTTTTTATTCTAGCCTTATTCTTATCTTCACTCTTGGCTTTGCATGGTTTATTTTTATTTTACATTCTCATCATCCAGCGACAGTCTCCACCTCTGCTATGATTAAATAACATCCAGGAGTTAATAAACAACAATATCACAAATGGTATAATTCAAGGGGACGGTTTTAGATAGAGCATGTACAGAATCATTACAGAATGGGCAATTCACTGCCTCGGCGAGTCGCAAGCTCCGGCACCCCCGACCTCCCCTCCATTCATTGTACCACCTCAAACCGCCGGTTTTCTGCACCGGCACGGATCCCTTTAGACGCTTGGGACCGCCAGACCTCCAAATTGTACCCGGACATATTCACCAACCGTTCGCCCTGAGACTCCGACAGCCCTGGCGTTTGGACCACTAACCGGCCCAAGAATCGCAGACCTCCCTGGATCCTTTTCTGCGTATTCACCCTCTCAGCACCGTTTCCAAACTACAACCTGGTCCTGAAGATGATCCTGATTTACAAGAATCGAAACGCCGTCGACTTTTCAGCGCCACACCACAGCGCATTGCCTTTCTTGGTTCTAACAAATGATTGTACATTCTGTTGAAAACAAATATTGAACCTTCCTTCACTGTACATATATTTTTGCATTTTGCGCCGTGCTCTCTGTCACACACATTGCCACTTGCGTCGCCGCTTATCTCACCACTTGCACGTTATAGCACCAAGTCCAATGTCGGGTTGTTTCTTTGCATTCCCTTGCTCACAGTGCTGATACAACTGTTCCCTGACTATATGTAAATACATGATGTCTTGTGCATTTCTCAAAAATCAATTATCAAGAGTCTTCCTTTTGTCCATTCTGCAATGATTCTGTACATGCTCTATCTAAAACCGTCCCCTTGAATTATACCATTTGTGATATTGTTGTTTATTAATTCCAATCTACCCATATCACAATGTGGTTTATGGGTTACACTCCTGTTGTTTGTAACTAAATAACATCCATACATCTATCCATTCGAAGTAAACATGGCTATCATTCTCCTTAATCTCTCAACAAACCTTTCACCAACAACTTCCATTTGTAGTTTTTTAAACCACTACCTATGCGTCCTTGCTTGACTTTGAGTTTGACCAATTAAACTCCCCAAAGGATTCCTTTCACTGATACAATTTCACCCACCCAGGCTGGCATCCTTTCTTTCACCTTTCACCCATCCTTCAACCACCCATGCAACCTATCAGCCACCTATGCATCCCGGGGCCCCTTCCTTCATCCAAGCATCCTTCTTTGCCAGTGATATGTTACATGTCACATGTCCTTCCTCCTTCCATCCTTCTTTCCCTGTTTGCTAAACCCAACCATCAAGGTCATCTGACTCTTAGTCTTCTTCCTAAAACTTTCCCAGCTGAGTTGAAGTCAGATAGAAGAGGCAATTAGTTACTCAACTCCCGCCGCTAATGCTATTGCTAATGCAAAGTAAAGGGCGCCTTCTTCAACCGTTGTTCACAACAACTTAGTCTCTCTCAACAGTACAGTGTACATCCTTGCAGTGAGTGTATTATCAATAAGTAAGGAATATAACCTACCACCGCCCGCCACTGCTGCTGGCTCACCCCCTGCAGCTGCTGTATCTGCTGCTCCCTCCTTACTGGCATCGCCTTTGCCGCTGGCCCCAACACTGGTGGTCGGTTTGCCAAGAAAAAACATTGCACATTTTTTAGATGACATATACGCCTCCCCCTATTTGTTTTTTTTCACTAGCAGGATTGAAAATACAATACATACATACACCACACACATCACTAGTACAAATCGGGTACTAAAGTAGAGTAGACAGTATGTCCTATGATCCTATCAAAAATAATAAAATATCTGGTTGGGTATTTATTTTGTTTGTGTCAATTTTCAAAAAGCCTTTCAAGAAGAGGACAACACAAAGGAATGGACCCAGTGGCTACAGCTATTGGTGAATCTGAGTTTTAAAATGTTTTAAAAAGAAAAAGAGTGGCCAACTGGGTGGGCAAATGAACATGAGGTCTCCCGAGTACTCTCTCTTAGTTGGAAAATATAATTGTGCCCTCCTCATACTTCCTTCCGGCCATGGTGCACGGTAATCAGTTGGTCACAATCAACTGCTGCTAATAATATTAGTTCTAGGCCTAGACAAGAAAAAGTAAAAATACACCACTTTGGGGTGTCCAATTTAACCATCATTGTATGTACTGATTGAGCATGAGTAAGAAAGTAAAAGAAAGCCTTCTAAACTTATTTTCAACAAACATGCGAAGAATACCTTAGTTGGGCATCCAATCCGTACAGCAGAGTAGTAGTACTAGTAGTAGTAAAGGACCAATGTGTTCTCTAAGTCTTACAGTAGTACCACAACTAGGCAGTCCACAAAATATAAGGGGAGAGGTAAAGCTGACTGAAAAAACAGAATAAATTATAAAGCAAGCAACAGACAAAGTAATAGTACAGACTCAGAGGCAGTTAGATTGATATTAAAAAAAACAGACACTAGAAGTATAAATAACTAAGTTGGTAGGTAATGCAGGGATAACACAAACTTAGAAACAGATAGATCAAAGAAGATTTGGTAAAAAATGGAATTAGGAAACTGAACTAATAGTTTGAAAAAAATAAGGTGCAGTAAAATTAGAGAAATATAATTATTAATATTAACAGCAGGAGGATTTACTGGGGCCAGCAGAAGAGCCATTAGTAGAGGAGCGATCCTGAGCGGCATCTCCAGCTCCAGCCTCGTCAGACCCCATATTCTTCTTGCCCCTGGATGCTGATCATGTAAGATATAATAAAGAGGCAAAAAATGATTGGTGTGAAATATTTAAAAAATTGCTCCCAAAAATGTTTCTGACATGAAACGGCAATTGCAATAAAATTGACCTATCTAATCAGATCAACTAGTAGTAGTAGACTAGTATTGTGGTCGGGGACCGTCCTCTCTCTTTATTATTCCACTGTTCCATTCCAAATCCAGAATCCTAATCCTAAATACCACCTCGCCCACCTAGCCCAAAGACTTTGGAATGAATTGCCTAGTTGCTATATTAATTGATTGTATTAAGAACTTTATTGTTGGTTAATTAAAACCCTTATAATATAAAAACACTTACTGCATATTCTTTAAAAAAGCACTGTATAAAACTGTAAAAAGATACAAAGTTAACATTGTACCTAAAACTCTGCAGAGCTTCTTGGCAGTTAGTGATCGACTCGGGTACCAGGTTGAGGTCAGCAGATTGATGGTGGTTGAAAAGCAATTACTTGACCCAGGGATGGAGTGCCGCGCTGCCATGATGAGGAGTGGTTGGGAGCACCAATGACTTCCAACAGTTATTGCGCCTTGGTGACAAGTTTTGTTAACCCGATATTCAGCTTCGTATTGTCTGTGTTTAAGGCTGGTATTATGGCTTGGCGCCATGATCGAATTCCGAGTCTAATCCATTTATCTCGCAATAGAAGTCGTCTGACAGACAGCTTTGCGGGACATAGGCAAACTATGTGTTCCATTCCATCAGTATGATAGCCGCACAGCCTACATTGAATGTGATGATCTGGCCATTGCCATTCTTGGAGGTTCTTTAAAAAAGGCCATTCACCCATCCTTAGAGCCAGGAACTTTCTTTTCCAATAAAGTGCGAACATGCTAGATAAATAAAAGGGTACAACTCCTGGTTTAAAATTTGTAATCACTGCCCAGGCGTATTTCCTTTTTGACAATATTGCCCTATCAGAATGAAAGGACCACAACCTGATGCTTTTCTTAATGAATGCTTTCAATGCCGACTGGGAGGGATTTGTTCCCCAAAATTCCTTGACACCGAGTAGTTGTAAACTATGATTCAGGTGAGGCCGATATTTATGATTGGCGTGAGTTTTCTGGATTTCTTGCCAGAGTCTGGCCTCCAAGGAACTCTCCTGGGCATTGCGCAATCTGTTGCAAAACTTTATAAATGCGCCGGCCTCTACGCCGTGATGGTTAAATAGCCATAGCTCGAGGCGAACTTGTGCTGGCGATGCTGACTTTGGCAGATGAAATGCACGTTTAAAAATTTTGATTATTAGTTTATTTAAAAGAGTATTTGTGGTACCCTTCGTGATCTCATGGCCATACGTCAATGTGTTAGTTATCTTCGCCTTCATCACTTTCAACATTGGAATTAAACTGGGACCAAGCAGTTTTTTGGACAATTTCGTGACGGTGACTTCTAGGGCCAAGGCTTTAGTCCTCAGTGCTTCTTTCTGGTTGACAAATGAGCTTCTGGTGTCAAGAAATATTCCCAGGTATTTGTAGTGTGATGTTGAGTCAATTTTTACTTTGTTAAAGTGCCACCTTTCACACGTCTTCTTTAGCTTCCCAAATGAAATTGTTTTTGCTATATTATTCAGTCACTAGCAAGCTACAAAAGGTTCCATTAAGGAATCAGCAGCACGTGACGAAGGATATTATCATGCGGACCTCTAGAAAATTACCAACTAATACTAAATAACTAACAGGAACCACCTCCCACTATCTTAGTGACAGGACAAAGGAAAGGAGTCTCTCTACTCTGCATTATCTAATTAAGTTCTCTAAACTCTCTTACATAATCATCCCAAGCGTGTACAAACTGGCAAACAAGTAAGATTAGTATTGCCTTTCACCTGTCTAGAAGAATAACAATCACAATATGGTTTTAAAAAAATCTAATTTACCAGCATGTAAGCAGTGGCAACATTGTTGCTATTTGGGAAAAAAATAGTATTCGCAATAACACAGAACAGAACATACAATAGTAATAAATCAGCTACTCACCAAGCCCCAAGACCTCAACACCTAGCAGGTCCAGCAGGTCCTGCTCCCGGTCCAGGATGTCAGACCACCGGTGAGTCTGTTGGTTGTGCGTGCGTCGGACCTCCGAGCAGCAAAACACTGCCCGGCACATCCTCGCTCACTGGCAGGGACGCTCCCGTACCCGAAACCAGAGCTGCCGCCTGCTGCCATGGTTAAGTGGAGAGGGCGCTGCACAAAAAAAACCAGTGCAGCCACCGCAACCTCGGAGAATAAGGCCCGGAGCTGCACCCCTCCCAGGCTTACTTTATAGGGCATTGGCTGTTCTGCTTTGGGCTTGCTGTCAGAAACTCGCATATCCTTAATGTTGCATCAGGTAGCTCACCGAACATTTCACTTTTTTGTGTTTTGAAGGTGATATAATATTGAGTGACACTGCTGGCACAACATAGACCCTGAACTGTGGCTGGGTAGAAAAGAAAACTTTAGTTGGGGCGCCATATGCATCTCACATCCATGGTCCTTAGTACCTGCTACTTTTAACAAAGCTTCCAAAATATTATCAATTACTATAATTGTCTCTTTAGAATTTTAAAGTTTCCCAGTAATTATTTTCAATCACCTGTTGACAGAAAGCATAAAAAGTCATGCAGAAAGTTAACATCACAAAAGCGTTCATTAAATTGTATTACACTATTGCTAACAACATTTAATATAAATACACCTTTTTTCCTTCAGTAAGAATTTTTATCAACTTTGTGTATTTTACTAAATATGACTCCTATCTACCTCAGTATTCACAGCCCCACCGCATTCATACCTTGGCTCACTTTATAGATTGTCGTTTAGAAGTAATAGAAGCAATTAGCTCCCAATACATTGTTCATTCCTACAAGAAGTGGTAGCGACTTCTTCCAAAAGAATCTTGGCCACTTAAGATATTGAAATATCGATACTAACCTGGCAGTCTTGACTGCATTCCAGAAAAGCATTTTTATGGCACAATACAAACAACAGTATATAGTCGTCTAGTATAAATGTAGGGCGCTGGTGGCTGGTGTATCTCCATATCTGAAGTACTATGGGGCATATTATCAAGGAAAGGCGATAACATTATCGCCGCTTTAGCGGCTTGATAATATGCCCTTGTGAAGTCCCATAGAAGCCCATGTTCTGGTGTCAACATGGGCTTCTATTGGAATTCTCACGGGCATATTATAAAGCCCATTATCCCGCTTTAGCGGCCGTTTTCTGCCGCTAAAGCGGCGATAATTTTAACGCCTTTTTTTGATAATATGCCCCAAAAAACGCTAATTTTGCGAATTATTTCTGGCGCATATGAGTAGAACTCACGGAAAGCAGTGAGATGCAGTCAGGTCACTGGTTTATAAACTATGGGGCAGATTTACAAGCCCCTTGCGCCACTCTTGCGTCACGTTTAACATGGGAAAAGTGACGAAAAAGTGGCGGAAGGGGCTTGTAAATCTGCCCCTATGAGGCCCGTGAAAACAAATGAGAAAGCACAGGCACCAGGACGTCATGTGTCAAAACCATCATATTGCTTTCGACTGCTCCCGAAATAGGTGAATGTAGCAGAACTCGTATTCAGGGAGCATGCATTTCAGAGCACTCTCTTTCTGTGTGGTATTTTTCACTCGCGTGGACTGAAGCTCTGTTTAAGCCTCTCCAGAGTTCTGAAGGGGCTGCGTGTAAGACTTTTCCATGAACAGATTACCTCTCTTTCTAGTTAAATTATAAGATTTAAGTGTGGGTTGGCAAAGCGCACAATTTGGATCGCTTACCTGACTCTTCCCAGCCATTGTACCGGAATACTTTTCGTTTGCTCGATTTTTGGCGGCGGATTTTAGGCTGTGCAATATCCTTTCAAAACCACACACGCTCCGGTTGTTGTCACTCAGAGTTTTGAGTTACCAGGAAAAAAGTTCCATTTTAAAAGGGAGACTTGGGACAAATATCCTCTTGTTTGACTACTCGAAAAGAAGAATTGTTAAACTGCGGCACCTCATTTTGGAAGTGAAAATGTGTTACCACAAATATTTGCTCACATTTTCTTAATTTTGCTGCTTCTTTGCCCGTCTGTTCGCCCATCTATCTATAAAACATGCATTTGTAGCTAGGACATTGAACAACAGAAAAGCCTTGACAATGGCAGCAAAATGGTGCGTATAAGTTTGTTTTCTTATTTTTTTTTTATCTCTACATTAGTTCTATGAACCATAAAAGGCCAACCAAAAAATGAACATGGCACTTCTATGAAGTTGGCCTGTGGTTTCTAAAAAGCTGTCTGCTGGCAAAATCTTAAAAACTGCTATATGATGGAAACGCATTTGGGCCACCATCATCGTTCACTCGATTGAATTCTTGGATTTGTTGAAAGGTCCATTGCCATGCCAAGCAATTGAACAAACTCATCACTCTCAAATCAAGCGCCTCTTTAAAAAATGCAAAATACAATTGGAAATGTCTGAAATGGGCATGTGCCAGTTCTAAGAATTGCAAACTGTAGTATTACTGTTTTAATCTTTCACTGTTTCTTTAAGTATTTGGAATCTTTACTTAGTGTTCTATTATGTCATTTTATTCTGTGCTTTAGTTCAGTTGCCTTTTGTTTCCTGCCTTTACAACTGCTGTTACCGTGGGCTCTATTCCTTTACTACTATTTAACTAATTGTAAATAAAGTAGTGGACTGGATTACATGCGGAGAGTCTCCTGGATTTATTTCCCCTTTTCCACAAATTGGTACTAGGAGTGGGGTAATTCGCCTTTATTCTACACTGGAGCCCACCGGACTGATACTTCTATATTTCGGATATTCAAACGGACCTGTCCGCCTCCTCGTTGGTTTTCTTTCAGGTTGGTCGGACATATTTTATTCAAGTTCTCCTATGACTCTCACAGTACGTTGAGACATGAGGCGCTCTCGCCTCGTTCTACTTCTGGAATCTCTGCTGCTTCTGCCATTCCGTTTCTCCTCCTCTGCCGTCATCGCATAGTATTGCCACTTTGCACCCTGGGAGAGCGCGCTGACGTCATACGTTCAGTAGCGGACATTTTCAATCGGTCTGCAAACGCTCGGCGATCCTTGCTTCACATCGTCAATTACCTCAGCTTGGGTGGCGTTTCGACTGAGCGGCGCTTCACACCTCATGTGCTTCTATTCCATGCAACACTTATATCGGTGATTCGCACACCATTACAACATCGTTTGATTTTACCTTGTGGTAGTCCTTCTGAGTGGCTTTACAGTGAGTTTGTGCTATTCAATTTCAGTGGCTCACATGATTACTTTTGCAGTGAGTTTGTATTATTCATTATCAGTGACTCACACGGGTATTTTTGCATTACAGTGACTTTGTGTTATTTATTTCCAGTGACTCACACGATTACTCATTTTACCTATTTATTTATTGTTATCAAAATTAATCATACATCAGTGTGCTTCTAGCAGTGCAGAGTTTCAGTTTTCTTTGCAATGGCGTCCAGTCAGGGAGTCATTCAGCAAGCACCTTTCCTATTAAAACCTGGTAAACCTGATTTGAAGTGGTCTGAATGGCGAAGAGACTTTGAAAATTATCTCGCTGCCATTGATGCTGATGGTTATGCCCCTTCAGGAAAACTAGCTCTTTTAATAAATCACCTTGGCACAGCTGGTCGCAGAGTTTTTGATAACCTTCCACGTTATCCTTCTCCTGCATCTGAAGACACCGTGTGGAATGTTTTCATCGAAGCTAAGTTTCGCATGGGCAAACAGTATTCTGATGCTACAAGTGTTCTTTTAGAAAGATTTTATTTTGCCATGTGTAAGCAATCTTCCGAAGAATCTGTGGAGGATTATATCGCAACCTTAAGAGTTTTAGTGGAAAAATGTGACTTTGGGCCCAGAGTAGACATATATATAAGAGACCAGTTTATCTTTTGGTAAAAATTCAAGAGCGCCTTTTCACCTTTCCGAATCCTACTTTAGCTGAAACTATTGACATTGCCAAAAGCATTGAAAGATCAATTGTCACATCTAAAGTTTTATCCAGTCATACTAATCAAACAGTTTTTCCTCCTACTCAGTCTGCAGATTCTTCAAATGTAAGCCTAATTTCTAATGACAATACTGTGTGTGCCTTATGTACTAAACAAACATTTCATAAGAAACATTTTATAAACCAACCGTCTAGAAGCCAATTGGTTTGCTTCCGCTGTGGTTCTAGCAATTACATAGGAAACAATCCCAGCTGTCCTGCTATAGGTAAAAAATGTACTAAATGTCAAAAATGTGGACACTTTCAAAGTGTGTGTAGAAGTAATATGTACAGTACATCATCTAGCAGAGTCAAGATTTCAAGCGTTTCTTTAGACACTCCTGACACACAAGATTGTACTTCTCAATTTGCCAATATTGTTGTTACAATTGAAGTTCCTGAATCTTCTGACAAACCAATAAAAGGACCTTTAGTTGACATTTGCATTAATGGTAGAACTATTTTAGCCATGGCTGATACAGGAGCCCCGGTTACTATTTTAGCTGACCCTACATTTTATAAATATTGGCCCAATAACATGACGCTTATTAATCCTGACATCAACCCCAAAGCCTTCGGTGAACAAGACATTGATCTCATAGGTTTTTTCTGGGACAAATGAGAATGTTTTGGTGGATCTGTCAGAACTAAGATTTATGTAGCCATCAAAGGAAGAGATATCATTGGTTGGAAGGACCTTGCCCTCTTGGGTATTATTTTACGTCCTGGCCAAGAACTTCCAATTGTTCTAGGTGATTTACCTTCAAACATTTTATCGATCAGCAATCCAAACTCAATTGTTGAAGACGTGTTAAAAAAATTCCAGGAGTTTTCAAAAATTCAGTGGGCACGGTCAAAGGTTACAAGCACACTATCATGTTAAAAAAAGGCGCTATCCCTATTACACATAAAGTTAGACCTGTACCTCTGAGCATCAGAGAAGATCTTAAATTACTGCTTAATAACCTTCAAACTGAAGGTATCATCTCTCCTATAGATTCATCTGAGTGGATTTCTCCGGTCGTTTTACGGAAAAAAAAGACCGGCGACTTGAGACTATGTGTGGACTTGAGGTCCCTAAATCAAAACATATTAGTTGATTGCCACCCTCTACCTCTCATACATGAGATGCTTGCCAATATTGGGAAATCTAAGTTCTTTACAACTATAGATTTACACTCGGACTACCACCAAATCCAATTCTCCCCAAATTGCCAAACCCTCACTGCTTTCGTAACACCTTTTGGGGCTTTCAAATATTTAAGATTACCTTTTGGCCTTGCCTCAGCCGCGAGTGTTTTTCAAAAACTTATGGACAATTAATTTGGTAATATTCCCCAAGTACAAGCGTTCCAAGATGATATCTTAGTTCATACTGAAACCAAGGAGGAACACTAAAAATACTTAATAAGGTATTTAGCATCATACAAGACAAAGGTATGACTGTAAAAGCTAGCAAATGCAAATTACTGGTTAATGAAGTTGAATACCTAGGTCACACTATTTCAAATAAAGGCATCAAACCCAAGTTTTGTAATATAGAAGCAATACGCAATGCTCCTCCCCCTTATGATAAGGATTCCTTCAGTTCATTTTTGGGTCTATGTGAATATTATGCAAGATTCGTACCTGGGTATGCACAATTAGTTCAACCACTATGGTGCCTTCTTAAGAAGGGCATAAAATTCGAATGGACTGACACTCTATGTGACATATTTGAGAAAATCAAATTGTTGGTTATTAATGCTCCTGCATTATATCCTTTCGCTTCCAATGCCAGATCGTTTGTGTCTGTGGATGCTAGTCAAAGAGGCCTTGGTGCAGTTTTTGGACAATGGGTTGATGGCAAAGAAAACACTATTGCCTTCGCCTCATGTGCCCTAACTACTACTGAGTGCAACTACAGTACAATTGAGCGGGAGGCCCTTGCCATTGTCTGGGCAGTACAAAAATTTTAAACCTACATTTGGGGAAATCAGTATGAGATCTTCACTGATCACAAACCTTTGCTTTCCTTACTCTCTGGCAAAGGTTTAGGCAAATCCTCCGCAAGATTAGTTAGACTACTTTCCAAGTTACAAGAATACAATCTGATCATAAAGTATATTCAAGGAGGGAAAAACATCCGGGCTGATTGCCTTTCTCGTATTCCTCTTCCTGACTGCAGTGATGGTGAAAATGATGTTCACAAAGATTGTGTGGTTGGTCTTGTAGATGCTGTTTCTTTGTGCAATGGCAGCATCTCACAGGATGAATGGGCATCTGCAATGCCACTTGATGAAACTCTTAAAAAGGCTGAGGTTTTCACTAAGAGTAAATGGCCTGGCAATAAGAGTTTGAGCAATGACCTAAAACACTTTGCACAAATTAGTGAGGAGTTGTCTTTTGAAAATGGTGTTTGCGTAAGGAACGGGTTGTTTGTTCCTCCCACATCTCACAGAGAAAGAATAATTAATATTGGCCACGTGGGTCACTTATGCGGCTCTGCCACTTGCCAAAAATTAAAAGACATTTATTGGTGGCCAGGTCTAGATAAGCAAGTAGCTCTGTTCATAGACAGTTGCCCTAGTTGTATTGTTTCCGATAAGCATTGGAAGACCTATAAGAAGCCTTTGCTGCCAGTTCCATTCCCTGATTCTCCATGGGAGAAGATTGCTTTAGACTTTTCAGGACCTTTTAATGTATTACCTGCTGATAAAAGGTACTGTTTGGTTGCTATTGATTATCATTCTAAATGGATATATTATTCATTCGTGCATGCAGCCAATTCTTCCACTGTTGTTTCTTTTCTTCAAAGTATCTTTAGAGCTGAAGGTACTCCCAAATGCATTGTTACTGACAATGGCCAACCTTTCCTTTCTCATCAAGTCACCAAATTTATGGAAAACTCCGAAATTAAATATTGTCAAGTTGCGCTGTATAGTCCTTCTTCTAATGGACTTGTTGAGAGGGTCAATTGGTTCTTAAAGGAAGGAGTTCAAACTGATATCGCAGCCAATATTGACGTAGCTGATTTTTTGCAGAAAAAAGTTTGGGCTTACCTGACAACACCTCATTCTACTACCGGTGTAACATCTTTTAAGGCTCTAAGGGGCAAGGAAGCTAGGTCCAAATTGATGCCACATTGGTTCACTAACTTGGCTGCAGCTTCGGCTTTACAGAATAAGTGGAATACATTAGAAGATCCTCAAATAGTAAAAAATAAAGTGGCTGCCAAACAGTTATAACAAAAATAGTCCTATGATGGTCTTTCCACTTCACTTGGCCCTGATCTCAAGATTAACCCCTTGCATGCCCTTGACGGAACCACTCCGTCATGAGCCACGGGCGCCGTGTGCTCATGACGGAGTGGTTCCGTCATGCTGCGGCCGTTGGCGGCTGCTCCTTCCACGCGGCGCTAATTCCCCGCCTTTGCGGGCGATTAGCGCAGTGGGTGGAGTCATGACGGAACCACGCCGTCATGAGCACAGCTTGCCCGTGACTCATGACGGCGTGGTTCCGTCATGAGCATAGCGGCACCGCAAACCCCCCAAACCCCCCCAGCGCTGCGGCGGAATTCACGCCGCAGCGAAGGGGTTAATGATTGGGTACTGATTAAAAAACCTTACAAGGTTTGCAAAGGCCAATCTAAATTCACTTTTCCAGTTTGAGTTATCAGAGTTACTAAACCTTCCGTCCTCTTAGAAAACAAAGGTTGGTGGAATAAGAACAATGTTGTGAAACTTACTGACTACCAAGTTCGCATATTTAACAAAGTTTATTCCAACAGGTCTGATCTTGATGACATAAAATAGGCCCATCATATCTGGAATAGGTGGACCCACTGAAAGGATATCGGAATATGTTGATATCTTCCTGAAACCATTAGTGACCAATTTAGCATCTTACATCAGGGACACTAAACACATCTTGGGTACTCTAGCTGATTTGAACTGGGATGACAGCATGACAATATTTACATTGGACGTAACAGCACTATACACTAGTATTAAAAGGGACATTGGCCTATCAGCAGTGAGGCGGATGCTAAACAGAAGGGCAGCTAGCTCCTGGAATCACACTGAGATGTTAATTGAAATGTTAGAACTAATACTGGACAATAATGTGTTCCTTTTTAAGGAACAATGGTACAGACAAACACAGGGAGTTGCAATGGGCTCCAGATTTTCTCCCTCGTATGCCAACCTTTTCATGGGTTGGTTCGAGGAGATGAGAATCTGGGGCCCAGTGGGCTCAAAATGGAATGACTCAATACTATTTTGGGGCCGATACATAGACGATTGCATAATGATCTGGACAGGTACCCAATCCAAACTGTTAGGTTTTTTTAAAATTTCTTAATGAAAATGAATTTAACATTAGATTTACTATGGAATTTAGCAAAACCAATATCTCTTTTCTAGATGTTGAGTTTTACATACACGACAATAAAATACACAGTAGACTGTACCGTAAGGCAACAGCATGTAACTCTCTGTTACATGCGAGCAGTGCACATCCTTTTCACCAAATATGCTCAATCCCATACGGTGAGCTAACCAGAACTAGACGTAATTGCAGCAGTGATGAAGAATTCCTAACTCACAAAAAAGGAGTATTGACAAGATGTGAGAAGAGGGGTTACAGTAAGTCACTATTGACCAAAGCAGAGCAGAGAATAGACAAAGTTACATGGATGGACACACTGAAAGAGAAACCCAAACGTAGGGATCAAGATAAAAAAATCAGACTAATTACTGGTTACAACAACTGGTCAGGAATCCTGAAAAAGAGCCTTAACAAACACTGGCATCTACTCATGACAGACAACACTCTCAGGAAGTTTATAACGGACAAACCTAACATCACATTCAGAAGAGGGGTCGCACTCAGAAACTTACTTAGCCCTAGTTACCCAAAACCAGTTACAGAAAAGAATTGGTTAAGCAAACACACAGAGGGCTTCTATACATGTGGCCATTGTAGTTCATGCAAATGGGCAGAAGACAGAAAGACTGACTTTGTAGGACCAGGAGGCAGGAAATTTAAAATTCATACTAACATCAACTGCCTAACAAAATTTGTAGTGTACATAATTGAATGTAAATGTAAAAAACAATATATTGTCAGTACGATCAGAACACTACGTGAACGAATAGGAGAACTCACGAGAGCAGTCAAACAGGGTGACATGAGATACCCTCTTGCAGCACACAATCTGCTCTGCCCAATCAACTAATCATGTTTTCAAATTTTACGGAATAGAACATGTCCCAAGAAACCCGAGGGGGGGGAATAGGGAACTCACATTAAGACAGAAAGAGGCTCACTGGATTTTGAAATTGCATAGTGTGGAACAGGGTCTTAATATTGACCATGAACTACTCTACTTTTTAGGCAAGTAATACCATATCTGATAATTTTATCAGACTTTATTTGATCAGGTAACACTTGGACTCCTAAGAAAGCATACCCCTACAAAATGAGAATAGGTAACACTTGGACTCCTAAGAAAGTATACCCCTACGAAATAAGAATAGTTATAACATATATAAGTACCAACTAACAAAACCTATTAGGAACATTATTACTCACTGTAACTCCGGACACTTTGAATAGAACGCTATCAAGTCCAGAAGATAGACTTAATGTGTTTATACTATGAACTTGTTGGACATTATTGTTTTTCTACTGTGCAATCTGCGTTTTTTCCCTTTCCAGATGAATTACATTTTGGTTGATATTGTGTAATAATGTTACTTATTTACCATGTTGCTAATGATTCATAGAAATAATTTTAAATGAAATGACAAGCCTTAGGCTCTTTAATGTACTGAGTCTAATAGATGGAGAGACCATTTGGCATTAAATATATGCTTATTTTCGTCAAGCATACTAATTGCGGCTTACCCAGCCAAAATCGTGTTTAAATACCGGAATATAGATTAATAAGGTGACACCTAGTCACGCCTTAAAATGGCCGCCGGATTAGACAGACACTCTTTGTCCTACCTTTATTTTCCCTTTGAGAGTTTGAACGGGACTCACTAAGTAACGAGAACACACGGTTCCGGTTTCCAACTTTAAATACGGCAAGGATACCACCTGCATGAGCGCACTCTGCACTGATTTTGGACAGGCGTCACATATGGACTACCTTACCAGTCCAATAAGGTGAGCACTTAGAAGTCGAGACCAAGACTTTATGAAAGAATGCCTTTAAAGGCTTGAATAGTGTATATACATACTGATCGAAGGTTGTTAGAAAGGCAATGTAGAGGGAACGTACCGTGTTAATGAACGAACGGAACTTGTTACCCTTGGTTTAGATAGTTGAGGAATGATAGGAGCTAATGTTCAACGTGTGGATAGAGACTCGACCAGTTTTAGATATGGGGATTTCAGTGAGATTATATTTTCCCATTTGGGATACACACGCTAGTTTTGAAGGCATCTGTATGGGCATACTCACCTATGTATACTTAGATACTAGTATATTGTTCCAGATGCGACTTGTATCTGGTATGAGCATTATATTATAGATTGTACTAGTAGATGGATTTTTGTAGTTTAATTGAAAGTTATATTACTAGCAACAGCCTAAATGTGGAATTCACTTAACATTTACAGCACTGAAAGGTAAACTGAATATACAAGGACAGGATTACAGATTCTTGAGGTTACGTGTGACGCTGCCACACCAGAAACCATTGGAGGTTTGGAATTATCACCGCCTATTAAGTAGGTCTCACTTCGATTTTTATTACTGCTATTTACTAATAAATGTCACAGTAAATGGCTCTACTGATGTTAGTCTGACTATGTGACATTAATTTTTCCAGATGCTACAATCAAGCAGGAAATAGGTAGCTATGTTTTAACCGAATTAAGCTCGAATCACAGTAATTGCACTATTGCACAGCACAAGTGTTTTTACTTAGTCAAGGACCGTTAATTCACTCTCTTGGACTGTTTGAACACCTAGAAATTTTCAATTCACATTATATCGTAAAATCCAACAGGACAACTTTAAGCACCTATTGAAGTCGATTATGAACAGATAAATTTCACCTAGTGCACTCTTGGCTGCTCTCTCCATCTTGATTAGGATCATAGACCTTCTGTCTCTTACTCACAGAGGTACACTATGTGTTTATTATGGCAACTTCTTCCTAAGATATAAGTATTTAACTGGATGTAAACTTTGTTTACACCCCGCATTGGTTCCTGTTCCACTACCTGGGTGTTGTGGTATTAATACTGTTTTCAACATATATATTTTCACAATATATATACCAGTCTTTATTCTCTCGTGTGAACACAGCCTTGAAAAAGTCGCGGGACAACACTCCCCAGTAGCGACAAAACACGTGTTGGCTTGTGGCTGTTTTGAATAACTGAGAAGACTTGCAATTAATAAAAGAACAACCAAGAAGAAGAAAGACAAATTCATTCTTATGCATATTTGTTTTAAGCTTATGTTGAAACACGCTATATGTATTGGCATTGAAAATTATAACGTGTGCTAAGGATTGTTTTATATTGTACAGGGTCAAGGCCCATGATTCTGGGAAGTTGGGTGGTTCTTCTCACCTTTTAGCACCGTCGATTACTTAGTTCTGGACAACTATATATATGAACATTCTCTGTGGCGCCTTTACCTAAAATAAATACCACTGGTGTTAACTATTCAATCTGATCTTGATGACTCTGACTTTACCTTTGGACCTGATTTTAAGATTACTAAAGCTTCAATTGCTAACAATGTTAATTCTAATTCTGATTCTTCAATAATTTCCTCTCCTAATTACTCCAGTAGTGTTTCACCTGCTCGTTCTTGTAATTCACCTATGTTACCATCACGTGATCAACGAGTTTGTAAATTACCCATCAAGTTTCATGATTATGTGTTATATTGACAGTTTTGTTGTTTTATTATATGGGGGGAGGGTTTGTAGTATTACTGTTTTAATCTTTCACTGTTTCTTTAAGTATTTGGAATCTTTACTTAGTGTTCTATTATGTCATTTTATTCTGTGCTTTAGTTCAGTTGCCTTTTGTTTCCTGCCTTTACAACTGCTGTTACCATGGGCTCTATTCCTTTACTACTATTTAATTAATTGTAAATAAAGTAGTGGACTGGATTACATGCGGAGAGTCTCCTGGATTAATTGGCATTCCCCTTTTCCAAATAATAACCAAAAAGGGGAGGGTCCGAGGGAAAATTTAAAGACCAAGACAGACTCAATCCCCCATCCAATATACTAATACAACAAAGGAATCTGTCAGTCTGAAAAACAAGGGCACAGTCGCTAGGAAGTTTAGAATAAGCGAAGAGTTTGAAAAGGGAGCCTCAGAGTGCTGTAGGATTCATTAGGATTTCCATCAAAAACCAGTGATTGGTGTATATCATCATCTGGATATCCACTCCTTCCCACCACTGTGATTCACTCCATCTTGGAGTTTCATTCGTGGTTAGTTAGTAACCGGAGCACATTTTTATGAGGCCCATGGAAAGGGTAGGAGAGAAGGGGAGAAGGACAGCCAAGCCACTAGTCAGGGCAAGGTATGATATATATACCAAAAAATGATATATAAGTGGTGCAGTGCAGTAAGGTGAAATGTTAAAAAAGGATAAGGAGGAAAAAAGAAAGTTTATTGAAAAATATTCCTGCCAGTCCTTAACTAAAAATGGTGCAGAAACAGCTTCTAACAAATAGGCTGTTTGACAATAGGGTCGACATGTTTCAGCCTGCTTGCCTGGAGGGTCAAATGGCTTTCGTCAGGACCTTCATTTTATTATCGCTACTGCAGCAAAAGTGAGTGGGAAAATTATAAATTGTGAGACAGTGTTAAAAAATACAACCTTATTATGGTGTACAACTTCTTCGTATTGTCAGTGTGTTTATGAACATCTGTGGAAATACGAAAAGAGAATCACAAAAACAACACAGTCAGTGAAACTATCTGACAAATTTTCGCTTGAAACGCTGTGCCTTAATCTCAAGTGCTTACCTGATCAGCACGAGAAGTGAGCCTCACCTCACCCGGTAAAGACTCAGGGTAGAAGGAGGCCCCGCCCTACAAAATTGAATAAGATGTGGGGAAAATTCAGTACAATGAACCATGAGATACGATGGTTCAAAATCTATAATTTGAGACATTCTTCTGAAAGTCCGTTGTATGCTCAGCTTTGAACGCTGAGGTGACTTCACTCAAGAAAACAGAACCACAACTAAAATGATAGACTATGCAGACGCGCAAAAACTAGGGCACCGGTGGAACACGCAGTGCTCAATTGCGCCGCATCTGTTACAAAGAATAAGAGTTTCAAAGTTTTGAACTCTAGATCGCTCACCTCTCCGTCGGTACCTCGATGTGGAATCTGAGCCGTTTGGGAGGTAACCGGCAGCACAGGTGAGAGGTGTTGAAAAGCATGCCCTTTGGTTAAGCGACGACCTGATTCGTCAACGCTGGGCCAATGGGTTACTGTGTTTGATTTGGTATGGTCTCTGATTGGGCCCTGGAAAAGCCCGAGGTCACGCGGGATTTCGAGAAAAACTACAAAGTGATGTCAGCGTGTCAGGAAGGTGTAGTTCCAATGAGGTCGAGGAAAACTCGAGGTCACGCGAGACTAGAGAATGACTACTGAATGACATCAGCGTGTAAGGAAGGTGTAGTTCCATGTATCTGATAAAGCTTTATCAATCAGTGGGACGCAAACATACTTTCATATGAAGGATAGAAGGGGTTTAGCAATTAGTGCATATCTAGATGAGGTAGTCCCAATCTTTGATCACTATCTCTGGATGAACCTAGATCAGTGGAGAGTTATAATGAGCTCCACGGAATATCATCGTTCAATCCTGTTTGAAAAGTACCAATTTTAAACACCCAGCGTTGTTCCTTTAAAAACAAGAAGCGAGATGTGTCACTTACATGTGATGGAATAAAGGGTTTCTCTAAGACTGTCCACCAAAAATCATTGGCTTGGTGCTTCACTTCATGGAAGTGGCGTGTCAGTCTCGTATTGGTCTTGTTGCAGCGAAAGGTGCTCTTGTGTTCTAGCATTCGCTGTCTGACTTTCCGAGTGGTCATCCCTATATACCGGAGTTTACAGGGGCATTCAATCATATAGATTAAATCTTCACTGTTGCAGTTGGTAAAAGATCTTTGCTCCCATGGTTTGTTTGTGCCTATGTCTAACGTTGTGGAATGGCTAGTCTGCGGGCATATTGAACACGTCCCACATGGGTGGTGTCCTTGTACTGCGGGTAGGTCCCATAGAGTCCCAATGGGACGTGGTCTTGCTTCACGAGGTCGTGTATGAACCACTTTGTCTCTAAGGTTGCTTCCTCGTTTGAGAGAGAACAAAGGCAGAGGTATTTTCTCTTTGCATGAGTTCAGAATGCGCCAATGCTTCTTCACACTCTTTTGAATTCCATTAGTGAGCGTGCCACACATTCAGCACGCTCACTAATGGAATTCAAAAGAGTGTGAAGAAGCATTGGCGCATTCTGAACTCATGCAAAGAGAAAATACCTCTGCCTTTGTTCTCTCTCAAACGAGGAAGCAACCTTAGAGACAAAGTGGTTCATACACGACCTCGTGAAGCAAGACCACGTCCCATTGGGACTCTATGGGACCTACCCGCAGTACAAGGACACCACCCATGTGGGACGTGTTCAATATGCCCGCAGACTAGCCATTCCACAACGTTAGACATAGGCACAAACAAACCATGGGAGCAAAGATCTTTTACCAACTGCAACAGTGAAGATTTAATCTATATGATTGAATGCCCCTGTAAACTCCGGTATATAGGGATGACCACTCGGAAAGTCAGACAGCGAATGCTAGAACACAAGAGCACCTTTCGCTGCAACAAGACCAATACGAGACTGACACGCCACTTCCATGAAGTGAAGCACCAAGCCAATGATTTTTGGTGGACAGTCTTAGAGAAACCCTTTATTCCATCACATGTAAGTGACACATCTCGCTTCTTGTTTTTAAAGGAACAACGCTGGGTGTTTAAAATTGGTACTTTTCAAACAGGATTGAACGATGATATTCCGTGGAGCTCATTATAACTCTCCACTGATCTAGGTTCATCCAGAGATAGTGATCAAAGATTGGGACTACCTCATCTAGATATGCACTAATTGCTAAACCCCTTCTATCCTTCATATGAAAGTATGTTTGCGTCCCACTGATTGATAAAGCTTTATCAGATACATGGAACTACACCTTCCTTACACGCTGATGTCATTCAGTAGTCATTCTCTAGTCTCGCGTGACCTCGAGTTTTCCTCGACCTCATTGGAACTACACCTTCCTGACACGCTGACATCACTTTGTAGTTTTTCTCGAAATCCCGCGTGACCTCGGGCTTTTCCAGGGCCCAATCAGAGACCATACCAAATCAAACACAGTAACCCATTGGCCCAGCGTTGACGAATCAGGTCGTCGCTTAACCAAAGGGCATGCTTTTTAACACCTCTCACCTGTGCTGCCGGTTACCTCCCAAACGGCTCAGATTCCACATCGAGGTACCGACGGAGAGGTGAGCGATCTAGAGTTCAAAACTTTGAAACTCTTATTCTTTGTAACAGATGCGGCGCAATTGAGCACTGCGTGTTCCACCGGTGCCCTAGTTTTTGCGCGTCTGCATAGTCTATCATTTTAGTTGTGGTTCTGTTTTCTTGAGTGAAGTCACCTCAGCGTTCAAAGCTGAGCATACAACGGACTTTCAGAAGAATGTCTCAAATTATAGATTTTGAACCATCGTATCTCATGGTTCATTGTACTGAATTTTCCCCACATCTTATTCAATTTTGTAGGGCGGGGCCTCCTTCTACCCTGAGTCTTTACCGGGTGAGGTGAGGCTCACTTCTCGTGCTGATCAGGTAAGCACTTGAGATTAAGGCACAGCGTTTCAAGCGAAAATTTGTCAGATAGTTTCACTGACTGTGTTGTTTTTGTGATTCTCTTTTCGTATTTCCACAGATGTTCATAAACACACTGACAATACGAAGAAGTTGTACACCATAATAAGGTTGTATTTTTTAACACTGTCTCACAATTTATAATTTTCCCACTCACTTTTGCTGCAGTAGCGATAATAAAATGAAGGTCCTGACGAAAGCCATTTGACCCTCCAGGCAAGCAGGCTGAAACATGTCGACCCTATTGTCAAACAGCCTATTTGTTAGAAGCTGTTTCTGCACCATTTTTAGTTAAGGACTGGCAGGAATATTTTTCAATAAACTTTCTTTTTTCCTCCTTATCCTTTTTTAACATTTCACCTTACTGCACTGCACCACTTATATATCATTTTTTGGTATATATATCATACCTTGCCCTGACTAGTGGCTTGGCTGTCCTTCTCCCCTTCTCTCCTACCCTTTCCATGGGCCTCATAAAAATGTGCTCCGGTTACTAACTAACCACGAATGAAACTCCAAGATGGAGTGAATCACAGTGGTGGGAAGGAGTGGATATCCAGATGATGATATACACCAATCACTGGTTTTTGATGGAAATCCTAATGAATCCTACAGCACTCTGAGGCTCCCTTTTCAAACTCTTCGCTTATTCTAAACTTCCTAGCGACTGTGCCCTTGTTTTTCAGACTGACAGATTCCTTTGTTGTATTAGTTAATTCCCCTTTTCCACACAAATGCCAAAGATTGCGTCCAAGATACCCATTATTGTCTTCAGACAAATGCAAGTAGGCATGAAAGTATAGTGGGAAAAATTTTACTTTTATATCAGCCTTGCAAAAATATGTCATATGTAAAAATCTTTTTGGAGGTCCCAAGTTGGCCAATTCGGGCAGTTGTGACTGCAAAAAAAGCCATTTGAAATGTACAGAAAAAAAATTGTAATTCTCTAACTTGTTAACAAATTGCAATTTGGCTTTGCATTTCAGTATTTGGAATTGTCGTGTTTTGGCACCGTCAAGCACTTTTTGAGTTGCTTCACCATCACCCTTTTCATGGCGGTTGCACAGGGATGAAAAGGGTGGCGCTTAGGCAACAAAGGGGGCCCTACAGTGCACCCTTGAGTCTGTGTGCACTGGGTGCATACAGGGGGGCACCTGTTGTGCTGTTAGGGCTGTGCGGCACTTTATTGTATGCACCCGTACCCTGCTTTACTTTTTATTCTTTCCCATGCAATAAGCTAGTTATATTAGATAATTTTCTCATATCTCTTACCCATGCGGCTGAGGATACGATAAAGACATTTCCTAGAGTAAGGTCTGACCATAATCCACTGATGTTAGAGATTCCGCTCTCAGGATTTATTAGGCCTCATTGTGCCTTTCGATTTGACAGAAAGATGGAGTTAGATCCAGCATTTTCTAGCCTTATTGGATGCTGGCTAGAACAGTTCTTGTGGATTAATCGGAACTCAGCCACTATTGAGGATGTATACTATTTAGTGTATCTATCCAGCCAGTGTGCTTTCCTTATAGGCCTGCATGTCTTCACTTTGGTCCCAATGAATACCTTTGTGCTCAGTGTTGTTGTTAATGACAATGTGGCACTGGCTGACAGTCATTTTGTGCATCCAACTGAATTTGGCCCTTTGCCATAGGCTGTATGGATGGTTGAACACTGAGATAGCAGTTTAATGATAACTTATTATTATATCTTTGAGGATAACTTCACTTATGTTTATTTATTTTTTATTTAATTTTTTCCATTTCTTAAATTAATTGGCAAATTATATTTGATAGTTTTTCATTTTTTTAATATCTTTTGTATAAT
Organism: Triturus cristatus; assembly: GCF_964204655.1. NCBI lineage: Eukaryota > Metazoa > Chordata > Amphibia > Caudata > Salamandridae > Triturus > Triturus cristatus. Next base: position 252,818,507 of record NC_140593.1, on the reverse strand, counting down.
TACATGTTTCTTTTTGTTCATACCATTTTCTGTTATATCTGTCATATATTAACCCCATATCTGCTATAGGTGCACAAGAGCATTAATTGTCTAGGGATTATTCCTTCCATTTTAATTTGTCAGCTGCACCTCCCTGAGTGCCACATCACACGTGAATAAATATATATCCACTGTATTGTTAATTAAGGGAGTAACCAGTGACCACACTAAATGATATTGTGTTTGTTTTCCACTACTAATTGAACATTAACAATGCCATTTTTCACTGATGTCCTTCTTCTTTCTTGTCTTTTAGGTGCACAACAAGACAACAAGAGACAACATCACCCACAGTACAGTCAAGAAGAAGGCCTTTGCATGGCGTGATATGTGAGTGACCCACAAATCAGACATCTCTTCAACTTGTGAAGCTAAGTGCCACTGCTAACTGACAGCTTCAAGATGGTCCCAAAGAAAGATGCTAAAACTGCCACCAAGAAAGTGGCCAGTGAGAAGAAGAAGGAGCTTACCACCACCACCTCTAGTATGTCGCCCCAGATGTTTTTTGAAAACAAAAAACTGTGCCTGCTGCACTGGCCTCTGGGGAGCAAGCTGGGAACAGCACACCCAAATCTGTGGACCCACCCCAATCTAGGCCCAAGCCCATGTCTGTCACAAAGGCAGCTAGTCTTAGCACAGCAACGCCAATGAACAGTGATGTTGACATTGACTTATCTTTATCGCAAAGTAGTACCCAATCGTTACAGGAGACTCAGAGAAGTGGACAACAACAAGAACATCAGACACAACTATCAATAGTAGTTCCTCCCGAAGTAGGAGCAGTTCAAGAGATTGAGCTTTATACTGAGGAAGTAAAGCAGTCTGCTCTAGAAGATCTACTGTCTTCCAGATTTCCAGCTAGAAAGGGGAGGGTTAGTGGTGCATCATCTTTTTCTTCAAGCCCTCCTTCTGATGATCTAGACACCACTTGGATCCTGCCTCCGTCTGAGAGTGAGACACGCCATGTGATGACTCAGATGAGGCTAGGGAAAAGAAGGTTACAGAAAGCCTTAAAGTTGTGGAGGCAAATGTAGAAGTGAAAGATGACGATGAGCCTGTGATCATGGATGTTAGCCCAGCCCCAGTGGAGACCAACATTAGCCCTTTCAACTTCCGGGGGATATGTGGCAGTGGCACCACAGATCCAACCACTGCCAGCTGCCATATTTGCAAAGTCCTGGCAGTGACCTACATCCACAACCACCTCAGTAGAAGTAGGTACTGTAGAGAGTAAAATGTCAAAGCGCTCACCTACCGCCAGTTCATTCGACATTGACAGTGGCACCAGCGCCAGTAAGTTAAGCTCCCCCTAGTTTGGGCCTTCTTCTTGGTTAGCCAGAAGGAGGCCAACATTGCCATATGCTCCTTTTGCGGAGCAAGTGTAAGTTTGTGTAAGCTTGGTACAAACGATGCTACCGGGGGCCAAACAACCCATTTGAGAAACCACCATATGATCTGTTGGGAGGCGGACCATACCGGCCAAAAACTACAAGTGTTGTTAGTGAAGGGGGTTAAAGCCGGCTGAGCAGGGAATCCGAATCCGATCCAATCATGGTGGAAGGTGAAGAAGAGGAAGATGGCAAGGGATTGAGCATGTACTCCTCCTTAAGATAATGTGTATATTAACTAGGGCTTTGACACTCCCTTTATTATTCTGAGATATAGTCTATAGAAAACAGATGGCTTGGTTTGTCTTGAGAAAGTAATTTAGTAATTACATCCTGGTTGTTCCAGTGTTGAGATACTGTGGTTGGAATGACAGCCGACACGTTTTTCTCCCTAAGCGGCCAATCCGACCAGGGCTTTCTCAAGGCTGTAACAAAGATGCAATATAGTGGTGTAAGTAAGACCAGACTTAAGGGACCCGAAAGTAAAACAGCACTGGGTGCACGGTGTGAGATAGTCGAAGAGTGATAAATGCACAGCTTCTATTAAAGGTGTTAAAGAATGCATCGTCTTTAAGACTTAAGGTAGGATGTTGGTGGTGGGAGAGCGCAAAGAACAGTAAAGGTGGGGTGCACAAACGGAAAATAGAAGGGTAGCGAGCTGCTAATTTTCTTTAGTTTGTTGAATTTTATTGTATGGTGCTGGCAGGAAGAGAGAAACACTTAGTTAGGGTTTTGTTTTTAATTAAACCTGTGGTCGAACATGCAATGCTTTAGTGGCAACGATGAAAGTAATCAAATCATCATGCTAAATATAATTAGTTCAGTGTGGAAAGCGAGCCATAGTGTTCTTATGAGTGTGTTCACAGTGAACTTGAAAATTCAAGCAAGGGATAGAAACATATCAAAGTAAGCCCCAGTGTGATACCTTCACAAAATATTCAGATATTCAAAATTCTATTTTATACAATGCCTGGATCTTCAAATAGGTATCTGGTAATTAGATGCTGAAATATGGAAGGGAAAGAGAAATAGAGAATAGAAAATTTTGTAGGGAATTGAGGCAAGTAGTGCTATTTTTAATACAACATTGTGCATGTAACGGAAGATGATGACAAGAAGCATTGGGGGAGGGGGTCTCTCTATAGAGCCTGGATAGATAGTGTAACGTTTACCTCGTTGTGATGAGAGTAATCCGTACAAGGACAATACGGGCAGGCAAGGTAGTAAGTGCCTCGTGTATGGCAAACAGAGAAGGCTGGCTGTAGGTGCACACTGAAGAGTAATCTTATTTGCTATGGTGGTAGGAGTCATGAGTGCGCTGTGGAGTATAGACATATTTAAAAGCGGGAACCTAAGTGCCTGTCATTAATAAGGCATTTAAGCATTTTGTACTAGAGGGGTACCGGGTTCGAGCGAACAGCCAGACTTGTCAGGAGAGCGGACAACAAAGTAAAACAATAGTTATCAGTAATAGCCCATATTACAAGCCAGGGTTCAACCTCAGTCTAAAGGGCCATCTTAATGTAGTGGGCAGACTTGGACTTATTTCGACATGGCGGTTTGAATCAAGAATCCCGGGATAATACCTCTACGGCTGTTTGAGCTTCTTGGCGGTCTGATGGCATACAGTGTCAGCGCCATCTTTAAGAATGGAATAAGGGCGTGTGTTTGAGTGACATGGCATTGGGTGGTGTACGCCATTACTAAATGGTTTTTATCGAAAAGATATTGCTTAACATTCAGTGATCTTATCTTGTTCAGCCTCATTGCACGTGAAAAGAATAATTATTCAAAAAGGCAAAGTAACAACGGAGTATGCCCACAGTTTTGAAAATCATTATTAAATTGTTTTGACGTGACCAAGAAAATAATGATAGGTGAGCGGAGTCAAAACATGGGTGAGGAGATGCCACTTGTGTATTATGAATAATAATTTGTTCATTTGGAACCTAAAACAGACTACAAACAGAGCTTTTGAATGAATCTTATTAAAATAGAGAATATTAGTAAGACCAAGAGACTCAGACCAGGGAGTAACAGGAAATGAAACCTCCCTTGAGATGAGGAATGTGGTATTTCAAAAATAGTGTCTGTCTTTAATTACGTCTCCCAAGCAAAGTGTGGAGGAAGGAAACCTTCCATTGTTCGACTACAATGATGTCTAATAAATAATTAGTTCCTTGATCTTTATTTATCTTCTGGAGGGTATAAAAGAAGGAATGGAGCATAGTAAAATCTAAAAATAGATCCTAGGCAGGGTAGCCCAACAGACTAATAGATAACCATTGTGGATAAATGGGATACAAGCCATTACATACTGTATAAGCACTACATAGCAGGGAGCCAAAGCCGGGCTAGGGATTATACAGTAAGAGAGTCCTAAGGTTAGGACAACACAGTTTCAACAACAGGAGAAGATTATGTTTCTCACTCTTTAAGGTAGAGGAAACAGACAGAGAAATAAAAGAAAGACTAGTTTAGAAAGGATCAGCTCCCAGTGTGGGTCTGTCAACAGTTTCTCTTGTAATATATAAATTCTGATGTTAAAGGAAAGAAAGGCTGAATGAGCATTATTTCTAAGGGAATGGGTTGAAAAAATAATGTCTTACAGCCAATGGTGACATTCATTCTCTTTGTTCAGCCCCTTCACCACAGTTTCAAGATAGATGATAAGGGCACTCTCCTGTTGGCATAGTCTGAGCTCCAGGTTACATCCTCTTGCATGTTTTTTTTCAGTTTTTTAAGAGCACAGAAGGAGAACTTTCGGTGGTGTGAGTGATGGGCTACAAAGTGTTCAACTAATGGCCACCTTGTATCAGTTTTGAGGATGTTACAATAATGTTCTTAGATCCGGATTTGAAGTGGCCGAGTAGTGCTGCTGATATAGTATTTTTCACGGGGGCAGGTGATTAGATATATTACATTTGAGTTTTCACGGTTTATGAACTCTCCAAGGTATTGCCTGAGGATTGCTAGTCCTCAGCCTTTAGCTAAACAGCCCTGGGTGCTCACAACCCACAGGTCTCTGTTGAATCCCTCAAACACTCCTCCCATGAAGGTACATCTCCAATCTTCAGTAAATCATATGAAAGACAGAGCACCCCTGGTGAGAAGAAGCTCTCCCCCTTTGCCAGTTCCCCCCACATGACCTCTCTCTCGGATTAGTTGCATGGCAAAATCCTTCCCCCTGGGAGGATCACTATTTCCAACAACAATCAACTTGTAACATGTGGGCAACTTTGTGTGAGATTGCAGTTGATCTGTCATGCAAACTGCGGAACACTTATTGTCATTGGATTGGTGGCAGGGGTTGTTTCAGTTAGACCAGTTGCCCAGGTATCGCTGTAGCGTACATCAAGCACTCAGCCCATGACAACAGACAGAGGATCAACAACCTTATACATAAGATCATGCATTTTGCTAGTGACTCCTCAACCCTGGCTCCATCTTCATGCTTGACAGGGCAAGTCCCAGAAGATATAGGGGAGAGGATTCACAAAGGAGAGATTTATGATGTTTTTGAGTTTTTTATTGTAGGATTGGTCCCTGGAAAGGGACAAATGGGAATGGATGGGGAATCCAAACCTAAAAAAGTATGGATGAAGTGGTCCCTCAAGCACTGGCTGACGGGTTTTCCAATGTATACCTCAATTTTGACAGAAAAATTCCCCATCCTAACCACTCAAATATTTGGATATATGTCCCTGATTCACTGCACTGCATCTCAATTGCCATGGTCAGCTTGGTTCTAATACGATTGTAAATGTGGCAGATTAAAGCAATTAGGTTAGAACATTAGAAAAAGAAAGAGATGAACATATGGCATACCAAATTCAGCATTGGGACATCAGGCTCCAAGTGCCCCACTCCTTTCTTGTAGATTAGGCCAGCAGGGAGAAAAAAGTGCCTGCTGGCAATACATTGGGAAAGAGTGCCCTAAAGGGGCAATCTCCAAATTCAATCACTAGTGACATTTGTGGCATTCAAGGATACCCCGAAACCAAACATTTTAAAATGTATGGAAAGCCAAGGAGCAGCCAGCTTGTTCCGGAAAACCATTTTTTGCCCCCTCTGGAAGGAGATATCGTCCACTCACCTTCATATCCTGGCACCCTTATTTATTTATTTATTTTATAGTTTTATAGAGCGCAAACCAGACCCGTCAGGGTATCAGAGCACTTTATAGGATTAAGGGTGGTTTACAAAGAGTAAGGAGGGAAGGACCAATTGGGTAAAATAGGTAGATACATTATACAAGAAAAAAGAGAACGCAGTCTAAGGTCCCAGCTACAAAAAAGGATAAAAAATAAAACAGGTAGATACATTATAAAAGAGGCCCGCAGTCTCTACTCTTGGGTGGGATTCCCAGGAGTGCATGAATAGGTATCATCTGTAAAAGCCATGGATAATGTCGAAGTGGAGGGTGGAACATGTCGCTGAGGTGATTGTAATGTGATCATCAGGCAAGGAATTTGCCCATTAGGAAAGTTTTGGTCTCCTTTTTAAAGTGTGCCGAGGATGGAAGTGTTCTGATGGTGGGTGGGAGAGAGTTCCAAATTCTTGGAGCAGCCCCAGAGAAGGCCCGATTGTAGGTTTTTTTCTTCCGGAAGCATGCTGGTTGGAGCAAAAGGTCTTTGGCAGATCGGGAGTTTCTGGCTCCTCCGGATATCATGAGTTTTTGGGCGAGAAATGCAAGAGAATTGGAGTAAAGAGCTTTGTGAGTAATGCAGCACAGTTTAAGTTGGATTCTGGCCTCTAGGAGAAGACAGTTCAGAGCTTTGAGGTGGGGAGAGATGTGGTAAAACATTTTGAGCTACTTAGGAGTCTGGCGGCGGCGTTGAGGCAGGCTTTCAATGGGGCCAGAGAGTTCTTGGGTAGCCCTGCGAGAGTAGAGGATCCATATTCTAGTCTGGAAATGACTAATGCCTGGATTACCGTTTTTAGGTCAGAGGCATCAAGGAAGGGTTTTAGGTTTCTTAGGTAACTCAGGTGGAATCTGGCAGTTTTGGCCATCGAGTTGATATGGCCATGCATGTCCAGGTCCTCCCTGGACTGGAAAGAAGCATACTAGGACCGGATTCCAGTTCTGGCTGGACTGTTCCCATTGGGCACAGGGTCAAGACCTATTTGCATATGGCTGGGTCCAAACTGGAATGGCATGGTGAGCAAAAAAACGATGGATTTAGGACCAGATCTCTGTACTGGTGTGAATGTATGAAATTGTTCTGCATTCTGTCCATCAATAGTTCTTTTTGCATTTGTCACCCCGAGAGGGACGGGTATGCTGAGACGTGAGTCGCGTGCTCTCCATGGCACTGGAATCATGCTATCCTGGCTGAAGAGTGGTGAAACCCCGAAACCGGTCCTAGGATGCTAGTTTCGAGTCCAGGGAGGACCTGGCCTGGCAGTTCAGGCTGGACTGTTCCCATTGGGTACAGGGTCAAGACTGATTTGCATATGGCTGGGTCCAAACTGGAATGGCATGGTGGGCAAAAACACAATGGATTTAGGCCCAGATCTCTGTCCTGGGGTGAATGTATGACATTGTTCTGCATTCTGTCCATCAATAGTACTTTTTGCATTTGTCACCCCTAGTGGGACGGGTATGCTCAGACGTGAGTCCCGTGCTCTCCGTGCCACTGGAATCAAGCTATCCTGGCTGAAGAGGGGTGAAACCACGAAACCGGTCCTAGGATGCTTGATTCCAGTCCAGGGAGGACCTGACCTGGCAGTTCGGGCTGGACTGTTCCCATTGGGCACAGGGTCAAGACTGATTTGCATATGGATGGGTCCAAACTGGAATGGCATGGTGAGCATAAAAACGATAGATTTAGGCCCAGATCTCTGTACTGGGGTGAATGTATGACACTGTTCTGCATTCTGTCCGTCAATAGTTCTTTTTGCACATAGCTAAACTACAACAGCAGGGCCTTGGGTCTCTTGATGGCAAAGTCAAGATTTGAGGCCACATTCCACCTCTTACATGTTCCCCCAGAAGCCTTCAATTTCCTGGAATTTAACTCTAAAGAGAAATGTTATGTTAATGACTATGAGTTGTTCTATTGCAGGTGCACTTAGTAATGTTCAGTTACTTTCTGGAGGGGCCTGAGATGATATAGTTGACAAATTGGACAATTTTATCTTCATTTGTTCTCAGTATTCTCAGGACTGTTATCGGGTGTTGAAGGGCTTCTGCAAAATGGCCCAAGTGCTGGACATGCTGAGGACAAAATGGAGGGTCCCAGACCCAGGCTGTCATCCTTCAGCATCAAAATATATGTGATGGTAAGGGCATGTAGGTTGCCGCAAGCTACAATGGCTCATTAGAGAGTTTCTCTAAAGGCATGCATATCAACTCACAAAGTCACTCTACATCAGATGTAGATTTTGGTGGGGCAGCTTCCCCATCACCTGCATTTGTGGCACTAGGGGAGAGTTCCAGCAATGTAAACCCCGCAATCCAGGGGCATAAGCACAACCAAGCTGCTTCCACAGTACAACAACACTGCAACATCACCCCCAATGCCAAAAACACTATTAAACTGGTGTTCTTTATTAGTGGTAACATATGTCATTGGCAGCGCCAGGGTTATCTTGGAATTCTGACCCCTGTTTTGGCTACCCCACAGTTATATTTCGTTTTTAGGACAAATTTACAAAATACATTTTATCTCACAAGGTTTCAGTTAGGCATTGTCCACTTTTTGGTAGCTTTCCCATGTCAAGGAGGATGGTTGGATAACCTCATGCCATGTCCCTGTGTCAACTCATCCAAATAAAGCAATTTGCAATATTTATTATTTTGCCCACTTTCTAAGTGAGTGAGAGCAAGGTTTCTGCTCCCATTACTGAGAAACCAACATCCGTGTACTTATAGAGAAGATTTTAGTTCCCTGTATTGGGAACTAAATTGCAGTCGTAAATTTTACCAGGGATGCCGTTGTGATCAGAAAGCGTTATGGGTAAAGCCTGCAATAGAGGGCCAGGCAATGAAAACCTTAAGTCATGCTGTGCTAAATTCATTTGATAAGTGGTGAACATGCTAGCACAAGTTGGTAATGTGCTCATTTTAAGTAACCTGATGCCCTAATCCAAACGTTTTTAATACCTACTGAACAAGGTATATAGGGGCATATCTACAAGGCGGCGATATACAATTATCGTCGCTTTCGCGGCCGTTTTCGGGCAAAAAGTGGCGATAATTTTATCGCTATATCAGCAAGGTCACGCTATCGCGTGAAACCTTGCCTTAGTGCCTGAATTCCTAACGCCCATCTTTGCATCTCTAATGAGATTCAAAGTGGGCGTTCCTCCCCAGGATAACGGGAGAAATTTCGCTAAGCGTGTTAGACAGTAACAGATATAAATGATTAGAAGCACTAGGAAAGTAAAAGGATGGTAGATTTCTACCATCTCGCTATAATCATAAATACAGGCAAGTATATAAAATACAATGCTACCCTAACTAGATGTACCTAAGTGTACCTAGCATGTATGTAGGTGTTAATTTGAGAATCCCTCTAGGATAAAGTCAACCCCATTACCTGAAGTGAGAGACTGTGGGATCCTGTCTTGGTCTCGAGTTGGACACCCTGCAAGGGATGTTCAGACCACTGCGAGCTGGAGTGTCTGCATGCAGGAACCTCAGCGTCTCGCATCAGTGTGTCGGCATGGAAGTCGTGATCTCCTCCCACTATCTCAGCAAGATGTGATGTTTTTATACCCGAAGGTATCCCCAGGGGTTCACCTTTGCTGCGCCACTGTCGGACTTAGGATGGTGTCGGGAAAGAACCTTGTACATAGTTATTATGCAGGAGATGATAGTCCTGCTGAGTTTCCAAGAATCCAAGGTCCTAGCAGCCTGTCATGTATGTAGTATAGTGACAAATGTAGGTGAACGTTTGGGATGTTACCCTGGCCTATATTGGGGTACTTGTATGGAATATAACAGAACATAGTGAGAGCTGCAGAAAAGTCAGGATGACCGGCAATGCAACTTGGGTATATTGACAAGGAGGTAGGTCATGGTCTTCTTTTGTTTCTCAGAGCACATTTTAGTCCCAAGATCTGGTTTTGTCTACCACTGAAGAGGTGCCACTTTCAGGGTCAGGACTCACTCAGGCCTCTGTCAGTGAGTCTCTGATCAGGAGGCCACCAAACTAACCTTTGTAGTCCCTTCTAGTAGACCTGCATTTAGCAGTGGAACAGGGTTCAAACAGCAGGGCAGGTCTCCGAGGGTTAAAGTAGTACAAAAGTTTATTGTATTAATCACACAGATTAAAATAAAAATCAACATTTCACAGTTCTTGTAGTAAAATTCTCAAAACAGACGTAAAGCATTCGCTAAAATATATTAATCACTGTTTCCTAGCATTTATGTTATGTCAAAGAATTTCATTAATTTAGTAATACAGTCATGATTTTTTATAGTAATACAGTATCTAACCCCCTCTGAAAATGATCTTATGTTTGCATTATTAAAAAGACTTTGCAAGTAAAAAGATTTTTGGTATAACAGTTTCAGACAAATGGATAATATGTAACTGAGGGTTTCCTCTTTTTTCACGACAGAGTCGGCAAGCATTTTTCTCTTGTAGGAGCGGATTTCAAGGTCTCTGAAATTATATACATCCATAAAACAATCAAAATCTTAAACATTTCCTTTTTGTTGTGCCTACCAGAATAGAACTAATATATTACTATTGCATCAATAAATAGGAATCATATACCAGGTCCATATGTTTGTATTTCTTTAGTGAGGCAAGGTCATTTTCCCTTTCGCTGCTGAATAAGGTCTTCCTTAGAATACTTTTCAGTGTTGCTCAATTTAATTTAATCATAGTCTCATGATCTTTAATTACCTTGTTTAATGACTAGATGTTTAGTTCCATATTCTTCTTTGAGTTTTTAAAGTTCCAAATAAATTAAAGATTTTAGGGTGGTGTAATCTGCTCCTGCACAATTGCATAGGTCATTCACAGTGGCCCTGGTGTCAGGTCACAATAAAGATTTTAAATTCAACTCCAGCGCAACAACACAATGAGGGGTAGCCATTTGTAGATGTAAGAATTGTTGGATGCTCCTCATGTAAATTGTATTGAGATCAGTTATAGTCTTAACTTTGAACGCAGATGGCATAAAGTAATAAGGGATTAGGTTTACTTCTTAAAGCTTTTAAAGATGAGTCTATTGCCCTACCTCTGAAACATTTTGCATATCTTGTTATTGAGTTCATAGAAATGGTGGTTTGGGGATTTTTTATTTTTTATTTATTTGTGTTGTTGGTGCAAAATTACATACAGCCGTACGATCTGGAGTCACTTGACCCGTTGCTCTTGCTACACATGTACATAAATTCAGTACGACCTATAAGCACCTCATGACAGTTACTATGAGACATAAAACAGTGTCCCCAAGTATGGTGGTTAATCCTCGTCCTGTGAGGTGTCTACAGTTGGTGCAGTACATATCCCCCCTTCTAATGCGTTCCATTTTCCCCACAACCGTTCCCATTTTATGGGACACCTCATATTTATATACACCGCTTTTTCTGCCACCATGGCCAGATCCATGTCTGCACTCCATTCTTGAATCGTCGGAGCGTTTCACGCCCCCCACAATCTAGCTATGTTTGGCTTCGCCACCATCATGCCCAGCGTCGCCCATATTTGCCCAGTGGTATTAAGGTCTGTAGCCTCTCAAATGTTCAATAAGCAGCGTTTAGGCTCCAGTGGTACAGGGGCGACACGGGGTCGAGTTATTAATGACATAACCTCCACCCAGTACGTCGCTATCACATGGCATTTCCACATTGTGTGAAAAAACATCCCTATTGCTCCACACTTTCTGAGGCAATGTTGACTAACAGTCTTGCCTATCCTGCATAGTGTCGGTCTTGTATAGTATATCTTATGGAGTACTTTCAATTAAACTTGTCAGAGTTTCGATGGGATGGCCACCTCCCTGAGGGATGCCAATGCCTTCTGCCAGTCTGTCTCATCCAAATCCTCTACATCTGTTTGCCATTTTTCCCGGATAGGTTGTGTGGGATCAGGATGGTAGTTTATTATCTTTCGGTAAGTGAGGGAAGTAGCTTTTTTGGTTATATAATCGGTGAGTAGCCTATCCCCCAGAGGGGAGGCTTCAGGAAGGTTGGTGTCTGGGGGATAGTCGCCTCAAGGGCGTGTTTAATTTGAAGATAGCGGAAGCGTTCTGTGGGTGCCATTGTGTACTGTTCTTGGAGGTGAGTGAACAAGAGTACCTTTCTCTTGCGCCAAAGATCACCAATTGTCGATATTCCTATAGCATCCCAATGGTTGAAACCTTTGGTGTTGCGCAGCGTGACTAATGCTCTCGTATCCTAGAGGGGTGTTGCCAGTGTGAATACATTTCGCCACCCCATCTTCCTTTGCACTATATGCCAGAGTTGGTTTGTGTGTTTGGTAAGACCTAGTGGGGTCAGTTTATGGTTAGTGTTGTATAGTGCATGGATAAGCTTTTCTGGGACCAGGAGCAACCTGTCTAGGCGGAAGGCCGGGTCTGCCAGTGGGGCATGAATCTACTGGTTTATGACTGCCAGCTGGGATGCCCAATAGTACATTTGGACATTTGGGAGCGCAATGCCTCCGTCATACCATGTCCTGATTAATTTGGCCATCGCTATTCTGGATGTTTTTCCATCCCACAGGAGTTTGGTAACCTCGGTTTCGATGGAACGAAAATAGGACGGGGGGACTAGAAATGGGGTGTTATGTAACGCATAGAGGAACCGAGGGAGCGCCATCATTTTAAAGAGCGCTGCCCTTCCTAGCAGTGTGAGTGGTAAGGTTTGCCAATGTTTGGTATCTTTTTGCAATATTTTTAGGGGCTCTAGGAGGTTAAGGGTCATAAAGTCCTCTGGGTCTGAAGTGATATGGATTCCTAAATATTTGAAATGGTCTGTAACTATTGTCACTTCACATCCCTTAGGCAGTTTCGGTGGAGGGCCTACCAGTACATAGAGTACCGATTTGGTCCAGTTAATCGTGTAAGCAGAGAAATTCCCATAGGAGTTACAAATGTCCAAGATCCCATGGAGTGAGCGTGCAGGGGATGCCATGTATAGGAGGATGCCGTCAGCATATAGGGAAATGCGGTGTTCTACGTCTTCGGTCCAACGCAGTCCCCGGATGAAAGGATCTTGTCTGATCCACACGGCTAGCGGTTCTAGGAGGAGTTCGAATAGGAGCGGGGACAGTGGGCAGCCCTGTCTGGTGCCACGTCCCAGCAGGAATTCTTTTGATATGCGGCCGTACGCCACCATAAACCTGGACTGATCCGGGTGGATCAGCTTGGCTAAGTGGGGCGTCAGTCTATTGGCCAGCATCTTGGCGAGGATCTTAGCTTCGGCGTTAAGAAGAGAAATGGGCCGGTAGGAGGTGCATTCCTGTGCAGGTTTTCCTGGCTTGTGTATGACTACCACCATGGCCATTCTTTGGTCCTTAGGAAGTTCTCCCACGTCTAGGCTTCTGTTATACATGTTCAATAGGTGGGGGGCAATGGCTGTCACGTTTTGCTTATAGAGTTCTATTGGAATACCATTCGGTCCCAGGGTCTTCCCCGACTGTGTGTTCCCTAGTGCTATCGTTAGGTCATCGGTAGTAAAGTCCAAGTCCAATACTGACATATCGTCGTCTGTGAGCCTTGGGAGATGTATGTCGCAGAGAAATGCAGCTGCATCTTCCTGCTGGATTTTGGTTGAGGGGGTGTAGATATCAGTGTAGTGAGTTGCCAGGGAGTCTCCTATTGCTTGGGGTTCTGTGATCATTCCTCCCTGAGGGTTCCGAAGTTCAGCGATCCAGCGACTTGCTCGTTCTCATTTATTGAGCCACGCTAGAACCTTGCTTGCCTTGTCTCCCGTCTCATAAATTGTGTGGAGCGTGGTCGTCAGTCTAGTTTTGGCATCATGCCATAAGTATTCCTTGTATTCCCGTTTTATTAGATTGAGTTGGCATGTGTTGGAGTCTGAGGGATCCCAGGAGTGTTTTGCTTCTAGGTCGTGTAAGTACTGTTCAAGTGTTGATACCTGTATGGCCTTTTCTCCATTGTGGTTTGTAATAAGGGATATAGCCTGTGCCCTAAGGACAGTTTTATATGCTTCCCATAAGGGAAGGGGAGAGGTGACTGAGGATTTGTTTTCAGTAAAATAGTGCTTTGTGGTAGTGGTGAGACCTTTCCAGATCTTTGGGTTTTTAAGATAGCCTGGATATATAGGGACGAGATGCCGCTGGGTAAAAGTGTTGCACGTATAGTTGACCAGTATTGGTGAATAATCTGATATCCCTTGTGGGAGACAGGTCATACCCGTAAAGTTCCCAACAATATCTGCCGATGTCAGTATATAATCAATCCTGGAGAGACTATTGTGTACACCTGAGTGGTATGTATATTGTTGTGTGTGCGGGTATTGTGAGCACCACACGTCGACCAGACCGATCGTGTCGAGGAAATCAGCAAGGGGAGAGTGCGTTTGGTGCTGTTGTCTGTGGGGTGTCCTATCTAGCATGTTGTTGAGGGTGGCATTGAGGTCACCACCAAGTATAAGGTCTCCCTCTGGAAGCTGGAGCAGGAATGGGCTCAGCGCAGGGAGTGCCAATGAGTGGAGTGCTTCACTATACAGTCACAATGTTCAAAGCACGTCCCTCCCATTGACATGACATGGCCGCGAAACGGCCCTGATCGTCTGTGTACGTGTGCTTAATGATCAGTGGGCATTGTTTTTTAACCAGGATTCCAACCCCGTGGGAGCCAGAGGAGAATTTTAAGTGGACTATCAATTTAAAGCACCACCTGTCTAGGGCCTTACAGGTCGTCCCTACTAAGTGGGTTTCTTGAAGGAAAACTACTGATGTCGCCTTATGCTTAAGGAAATGCCCTCTTCACCTTGTCGCCAAGGCCATTGACATTGCAGGAGATCAAGGGAAGGTGTAGTGGGTGTTAAGATAGAGGAACTGACATACTAGGGTGAGTGATCATACTTGACACTGGGGTCTGTAGGGGAGGAGGACATGTGTTGACTACTAAGCAGCGGTCGGATACAAATGTAATAAGGTTGCACCATAACCCTTAACTTTGAACAAAGAAACAACAAAAAAATTACAATGAAACATTCGGCCCACCCCCCTTCCTGTCGCCCTGCATGATGGTGTGAGAACTTCCTGCCTCCCCAACTTTGCAAAGTGCCTAGAACCCATTTCCCAGTAACTTTGAAGGGGGGTGAGACCACCCCGTACCTCCCCAAATTTACCCCAACATTATATACATTATCTGAGCTGTTGTCCAGGAATCTTCGGAGACGAGCATCAGTCTCATAATGTCTCTCAGTCATCATAGAGGGTCCACTCGAGGGTGTGTCTAGGCAGAGCTGTAGAGCCCCTGTCTACTCAAAAGCATCCTTGCGGTCGCAATGTTCTGTGGTTCGTAATGCACAGTTGTCCTGAGTCGCTTGGACGTGTCATGGTTGCCAGATGTGTGGAGTGGGTTATGATTGAGAGGGTGTTCCTTCAGAGGGAGGTTACTTTCCTTTGGTCATTGTTCATCGTCGGGAGCCTCGGGCAAAAAGGTTGCGTCCCTTCGTTCCACTGTGGATGTGCGTCCTGGTTGTCGGTAACAATCGCGGCTCGTCCCACTGGAGTTTGCGGCACATTGCCAGCCCTCTAGCCAGTCATGTGCATCCTCAGGGGTTGTGAAGAACCATGTTTTCCCATTTGCTATGACTCTCAACTTAGAGGAGAACATCATGGAGTATTTGATCTCACAGGCTCGAAGTAAGTACGTCAAAAAAGTACGTCTTTGTCTGGCCACTGTGGCCATATAATCTGGAAAGAAGGAAATAGTTCTGTGTTCATACTTGACAGGAGGGGCTGCCCTGGCCGCCTGCAGGATGAGATCTTGATCTCGGAAGTTAAAGATGCGGGCTAATAAGGGCCTGGGAGGTGCTCCCGCTTGGGCCTGCTGCCAGGAACATGATGAGCCCTCTCGACTGAAAAATAGTTAGAGAGTCCTCGAGGCTGGAGGTGGTTCTGAACAAAGTCCTCTACAAACAGGTCCAGGGCTGGCCCCCCTGTTCCCTCCAGCACTCCTACGATTCGAATGTTGTTGTGCCTTGAGCGGCCCTCGTAATCATCTAGCTTTGCCGCCATAAATTTGTGCTCCGACTCCAAGCATAGCATTTATTGCTTGAGGGTTGCAATGTCTTCACCAAGCGTGACCGTCATTGTTTCGACCTCTTTCACCCTCGTGTTCAGTTTCCGAAAATCGTCCCTGATTAACATGAGATCAGTGGCTACCGTGGTGATCTTGGACTCCAAGGATGTATGTATTTTCATCAGTGAAGCCATTATGTCTTGGAGCGTGATTTCCTTTTCAGCGGCGTCAGTGTTCTTCCAGGCAGGAGTTGCTGCCTGGTCTGGTAGCTCCAAGCGTGTCTAGCGGTAGGCATACTTGTCTAGCTTAGGTGGGGGCACGACACACTGGACCCGTCCGCCCATGATCACAGGGGCCTGCAGCTGGTGCGCGCTGGTGACAACCGAGGCAGCAGTGCTCACCGCTGCATGCCTGTGCGTAAGGGTCCACGCACGCAGCCTTTCAGGTTTCCAACCAATGGGGCTGCGCATCGCGTGATGGCTCACCAAGACTTTTTTCCAATGGGCAGTGTCTGTAGTTACAGGTGCCCCACCAATCCCGTCAGTCAATGTCTTCACACAGTGTTCTCTGGGCAGGGGCAGAGACCTGGAAGGTGTTTACACTAGGAGCTGCGGCGGTGATATGTTTCCAGCCCGCGCTACCTTATAAAGAGTGTTCTACTGCTGCGGGGTCACTCACCGACCATAGGTCTGGTGCATTGGGCTGAACTGTGCGTTCACTGCAGGAGGGGCCACTGTATATTGCCATGGGCATGGTCCGCTGAGCCCCCGCTCACACTGCAGGGGAGGCAGCTGTTTATTGTCCCAGGCACGATCCTCCGAGCTCCAGAGGAACAGCGCGAGCAGGACTGCACACCGCCGGCAGGACGGCAGACTCAGGGAGGCCAAGACATGAAGGGGCGATGTGGCTCTGTTCTCAACACGGTGCGGGGCAGTGTCAATTTGCCCTGCATAGCCTCGGCAACCGCCGAGCCTCGCCCGCTGGCTGGTTAATGAGTGCCTCTTCCGAACAGCTCCAGCACCAGAGCGAGGCCGACGGGGGGGAAGAATTTTCATCAGATCAAGCCTGCAGGATGGTGACAGTCCTCAGTGCAGCAGCTCCATTTTCACGAGTCTAGACGCAGAGAGAGATTCCGGTGCTCGCTCGCCGGGCCACCTGATCACTCGAGGCCCCGGCTACAGCATGGCAGATAGGACTCGGTTTTGTAGCACGATTTATCTCAGCGCATCTGCAGCCGCTGTGCATCCCACCCGGGTCGAGGGGTGCCGATCTTCCTCACAGAGCATGGGACGGCACAGGAACATGAGTAGGGCATGTATAATTGAGGCGGATGGTTGGGGAATCTGGCGGAGGTCCGGAGCTCCTCTAGGCTGCGGCCATGTTCGTTGGCTGCAGGCCACGCCCCCCCCCCCCCCCGGTTTTGAGCTTTTTGATTGAAAGATGATTAGACCAGGATTGCTAGTGTCCAAAGTAGTCATATTGATTGACTGTTTCATACCATAATGGTTCTGTGACTCTTGCTATACCCCTCCTATCTATATAATTGCTTCAGGGGCAGCACTAGGGTTCTTGTTTCACATAAGTGCAACACCATATATTCTCTCCTCTTATTTTGGATCTATAATGGTATCAGTAATCTACTGCATACTGTAAGAGATACCTGTATATACATTTTGTTAGTTAAACCGAAAACAGATGATGTGCTTTGAGTAACAACAAATGTTTTATTCAACACTCATAGACACATGTAAATCCCCTTGGAACAGCATGCTGTGGAGGGGCTGGTTACATGTGTAGGAACTACAAGCAGTAGCACCAACCTTCTTGGAATGCATAAAATACATCATTCTTGATGTTGTCAGCAATTATCTATGTGTTTCTGCATTGCCCCTCTTCAGGATTGCAATGTGAACAAATTGGTTTTAATAATCACTTAGTTGCAGGTAGACTAGAATGCACATCTTGGTCTGACCGCTACCAACATTTCTTTTTAGAGCGGTGCATCCCGTCCTGAGCTGTTGCCAGGTGAGGTGAGGCTTCTTACTCGTAGTTCCCGGGTAAGTTACTCTACATTTTTGATTCTCACTATACACTTGAAGGTATGCTAAGGCATGAGTATATGTGACTCACCAGTTTATAAGCTTACTAGACACAAGCATTTGATCTCTCTTTCTGTTTTTCCACAGGTATCACCAGTATATCGTATTCCTCTAAAAGTGAGACTACTGGTTGCGTAGGTTGTATTCGTTTCAAATTAAACTTTTCAAGTTACACCTATCTTTTCTTTTTACCACTTCATCATGCAGTAGCATAGAACATCAAGGTCCTGAGGAAGACCAAGACATTTTTTAGGTAAAAATGGCCAAAACATGTAGACCTGTTTACTGGACAGATTCAGTTATTATTTCTAAACTGCACATGCACTGTTTTCAATCCTGACACCAAGAGTCAACTAATAAAGCCTTTTTTCCTCTTGGTAGTTAGTTTTATACCACACCACTTTTTTGTTCTGCGCCCATCACTCAAGCTTTCCAGTGCTATACATCTTTAGGATTTTAGTATATCCTATGCTAGAGTAGTATCTAAAAACATCCCTGAGCTCCTCCCTCACAGTGAGGGGGTTGTAGCCCTTGGCTACACTAGGTGTTGCAGCCAAAAGGAGAAATCCCAGATGATGAAGCATGCCACCTCGGTGGGTGGTGGGATTCCGTCCTTATTTAAGGACCCCTCCAAGTCATGATTGAGAGCTTCTTTGCTTGTGTTCTAGTTCCCTAGGGCTTTGTGAAGCCTGTTAGACCCACGGATAATTAGGTGTTCTCCACCAGGAGTAGTCCCAGGTGGCAGGGTTGGAGCCCAAGAGGAGGACTTTGGACTTCTCAGAGTTGAGCTTGAGGCAGCTGTGCTTCATCCAGGTGGCAACAGCCTTCATCCCATCGTGAAAGTTGTTCTTGGTGACTGTGGGTTTGTTGGTGAGGAAGAGAATCAGCTGGGTGTTGTTGCCGTAGAAGATGATGTTGAGTCTGTGGTTCCTGATGATGGCTGCGAGCGGGCCATGTAGATTTTGAATTGAGTGGGGCTCAGGGAGGAGCCCTGAGGCACTCCGCAGCTGATCTCTGTGGGTTCAGTGAGGAACCTGATAGTCTTACTCTTTGTGTTAGACCGGTGAGGAAGAAGCAGATCCATTTCAGGGCTTTGTCATGGATGGTAGCATTGTGAAGTCTTGTGCTTAGGGTGCAGTGAGAAATGGTATTGAAAGAATCCAAGAGGTCCAGGAGAATGAGGACTGCTGTTTCATCTCGGTCGAGGAGGATGTGGATGTTGTCTGTAGCAGCAAAGAGGGCAGCCTTGATGCACGTGAGGGTGTCATCAGCAGTGAGGCGAGTCCAGCTAAGTAGGGTCCACTGGGGTCTAGTGTCATTGGGTGCAGTGGTTGCGGATGGGGTGGCAGGGTCTTGGGTATTGCAGCTGTCAAAGTTGTTGTATATCTCCTTAATCTTGCATTGGAAAAAGGTGCAGAGGTTGTTGCAGTGGTCTTGGGAGGGTGGGATGTCTGCTGTGACTGCACGGGGTCTGGTGAATTCTTGGACCACGGCGAAAAGTTCTTTACTATAGAGTGCATTGGAATTGATCCTTTCTTGTAGGGCTGCTTTCTTTGTTGTTCTAATGAGGTCGGGTGTGCAGTGACAGCGGTCTTGAAGGCTGAGTAGTCTTCTGGTGTCTTGCTGCTCTTCCATCTCTTCTCGAGCCATCTACAGGTGCTTCTGGATTCATGAAGGGCAGGAGAGAACCAGCTGTCATTCTTGGAGTGTCGCTTACTTGGTGCTGTCTTCAGGGGAGCCACAGAGTTATCACAGGTGGAGAGCCAATGGTAGAGTTTTTGTGCTGTGGTGTTAGCATCCGTGTAAGTTGATAGGGGTTTTTGCTGAGGGAGGTGGTGAGCTGCTCTTCGGTGACCCTGTTCCAACTGCTTCGAGGGTAGCGGTGGGCGTGGTGGTGTACATTGGGTTTGGTGAAGGAGAAGTGGACGCAGCAAGAGTCGATCCATAGGAGTTCTGTTATGGGGCTGAAGGTGATGTTGTTGCTGGTGGAGAAGATGGGGTCAAGCATATCCTGCTGAGTGGATCAGGGAGGTGATCCGTTATTTGAGTCCAACGGTGGCAGGGTTCTCCAGCAGGGATGAGGTGTTTTTGTCATTGGGGTTGTGCAGGTGAAAGTTGAGATCACCGAGGAGGATGTATTCTGTGGAGGCGAGAGTGTGTGGTACGATGAAGTTGACGGAGTCGGTGAAGAGTGAGCAGGGTCTGGTGGATCGGTGTTTAGGTTGGTCTGGACCTGGAAGTGCTCCATGTTGGTTGAGTGGTCGTCCAAGTGGGTAGTGAGGTGGAGGGTGCTTTTGTGTATGATGGCGATGCCTCCCCCTGGTTTGCTGATGCAGTCCTTGTGGATAACCTTGTATCCGTCCGGGATAGCGGTGGCAATGTCCAAGGCGGAGGTGGGGTTCATCCAGGTTTCTCTGAGGAAGGTGATGTTGGGGTTGATGGAGCTGAGCAGGTCCCAGATCTCTATGGTTTGTTTGTGGAGGGAGTGCAGTGGGTGGGGTAGGAGTGCGGTGGCAGGCGAAGGTGCAGCTGCAGTTATGGCAGGAGAAAGGGCCCTGAGTGCCTTTCAGCAATACCTGGAGGCAGGCGGTATGCCATCCGGTATTGAGGGTGTGGAGGGTTCTGGCGTTGTAGTGGTGGATGATCCAAGAACCAGGGTCCGTGGAGCTGGACACGGTCTAGGCACAGCAGGGTGCAGATGGGCTTGCCTTTGGCGTGCCGCAGCGGCCGCCATGAGTAGTGTGAGGTGGAGGTCTAGACAGCCGGGAGGTGGGAATACAGGAAGTGGGAATTGTCACTGGAGTGGGGCAGGCCACAGGGGATGAGCAGGGACACAAAGGGGAAAAGGTGCAAAAAAGAGAAAGAGAGAAGAAGAGTGAAGACGGTGAAAAAAGTGACAATAAGCAAAGCAGAAAGAAAGGAAGAAAAAAGTAAGGCAGAGTGGCAGAGGGCAGAGCACCTGCAGAGCAGAGAAGATCCCCACTGGACCACCAGGGATGAGGAAAGGGCAGGTGCCTGCGCGGTGGAGGAGGACCTCGAACACAGACCAGCAAGGGTCAGGGACATCAGCTACCAGGCAGAGCTGTGCAGGAGGGGAAGCAGTAAGATTGCTAGTGTGAAGTTATTTGTGTGAAGGCTGAGCACAGCCTATTGATTTTCAAGTAGGACTGTTCCCAGCTCTGCCCCTCTTCCTGCCAGTGATGGCCTATCCAGGCACACCAAATCCCACTATTGTGTGACTGACTGTCCAGGAGGGATATACAAAGGCTGACTGCCAAATACGCCAAGCCATGTAACCCAGGAACAGGCTGCAGGCACCAAATAGTTAGGGCGAGAAAGCAAAAGACACACAATTGATGGACGGAATGAACAACAAATCAAAACATTCACCCCCAGTCAAGAGATCTGGGTTAAATCCATCATTCTTTTGCTCACCATGCCACCCCAGTTTAGACCTAGCCATATGCAAACCGGTCCTAGGATGCTTGTTTCCAGTCCAGGGAGGACGTGGCTTGGCAGTTCAGGCAATACAATACAAAGTACTCAATAACAAACACAAATTACATTTGAATACACAAATTTCCACCAGCCCAAAGCCCCAAAAGAATAAAAGAAAAAGCAAAGAAAGAATAGGAGAGTTCTACATCTCCCATTACTCTGTTGTATTTGTTTTCACTTTTCCTTGGTTATCTCCTATTCTTTCTTTGTTTTTTCTTTTATTCTGTTGGGGCTTTGGGCTGGTTGAAATTTGGTGTATTCAAATGTAATTTGTGTTTGTAATAGAGCACTTTGTATTGTTATTGTTTGGTCCGATCAAATGTTTGGATTGTAATTTAATTCTAATGATCCATCATTAAAGATAAAATTAAAAAGAAAAATTCAACTAATTTAAAAATAAATAAAAAACTATTTCTAATTAATTTAGTTTTGATCACTACAAGTGCACGTGGGATTCTGTCTATTGAATTTGTGAATGGTATCAGTATTGGCATCTCTTGCGTTGTCGTCGTAACTTTCTAAAAGTGATATTTTAAAAATTGTGACCATTAAAGATGATTTCAAACTACTTCTCAGACACCAAACATGAATTTCCTGTTGGCTCCCAATCAAACTTTAGCACTTTTGTAAATATATATAAGGCAACCCAATGCTATACTATGTGAGAGGTAGGCTTCACAGTAGTGGAAACCAAATTTGTGAGTTTTTCACGACCTGGACATGAAAAAACTCAAAATGCACGTTGATCCGTTTAATTGCAATGAACCCTGCCATGTGAGCTGCCTAGAGCCTTCCTTAGGGGTGACATATGTAATGAAAAAGGAGTTTAAGGCTTGGCAACAGGGTTAATTTACCAAGTCGTACTTGCAGTTTAAAACTGCATACAATGGTGAGCCTGGGACATCTTTAAAGAGCTCATTAAGGAGGTGGCACAATATGTGTTGCAAGCCAACGAGTAGTATTTAATTTACAGGCCCTGAGTATATGGTGTACCACTCCACTAGGGGCGTAGAAGTAAATTAAATATGCCAACCAGGTGTAAGCCAATTTTACCATGTTTTAGGAGGTTAGCACAAGCACTTTAGCATTGGTTAGCAATGGCAAAGTGCAAAGAGCCCGAAAGCCAGGAAAAACGAATTCAGAAAAATAGGAGAGTGAAAACTCTCACATCATGCAGGCCACATTGCCCACCAGCCCATGTCCTAAAGCAGTTCTCAAGTCTTTCATGAATGTTTTAATGACTTATGCAGGAAGAGAGTATACAAAGAATAGAAATGAAAAGCAGATGGGGAGCGCTTAGAGGCAGTTCGATGAAGGATAACAAATAGACTTATTGCCATTAGTGAAGTTACAGGGACAGCAGTCTGGATACATCCCGACTTTGCTGTCTTGTATATAATAGTCTCTCCTCTCCATTCCCTCCAGGCGGATACCTGCACACCAAATAAAGTTAATTGAATGATAGTGTAATGTGAACACGGATCGTCGCGTTTACACTTCAGCTGTCTGCCCTACCCGGAGGCACAACGTATTTACGTAGAAGGCTGGAGGAAAACATACTATAGCGTTTTAAAGGGCCCTTCTGGAATGCTGTTTAGCTTTGGATGTTATTCCTGCCCTTGAATTTCATTGTTCTTTCCCAATCACTACACGAACAGCGCCAATAGACCGTGTTTTTATAGTCCACTCCAGTTTGCAAATTAAAATGCCTAACTGGAGCAGTCTGCTGAAATGCAGGGCTGTTATGAGGAAATTCGAGTGGGTTGAAGCGGGGCTCCCTACACGGTTCTCTTGGCAGGGTCTGGATTCCTGGCGCAGTCAGATATTAAAAGTGAGTCACTGCTGCCCTCTCACAGCAGGCCTCTCTGCTTTGTACTTTCCTCAGTGAGTGACTCAGCTGAGAGCCAGCAAAGCTCGGGCTCCGGTTTCGTAATTGGTTCATTCTCCAAAGTGAGCTGGGTGAAAAGGCTCCTTCTGACTTTAGCTTCACTATTTGTTCAGTAGAGTCGCATTCTAATAAAAATACAGCACAAAACCTGAGTATCAAACATATGAACGAGCAGGTTTTGAACAGTGCTGCTATGTTGCTCTTTGGCACCAGCCATTGTTCAAGTGATGAGCCTGCCGCTTCCTAGAGTTTGACCTCACATAATAGACAATATTTAATTAGTTCTGTTCCTCAAGCAGTCCAGCATACCCTCATCAACTCGTCGCTGTCTCGTGTACGCTTATCTTCTGAAGGCGGTGCACTGTGTCTGAGGTATGAGAGAAAAGAAAGGATTGACTGTTTTTTCTTTTGGTAAAAAAATAGTTTTTCAAAGCAGGGCACTGAAAAAATTCCAGTAGATTGCGAAAGTATGTGAAAGAGGGCATCGCTTTATAAGAACACTCTGAAATGAATACATGCCATTCATTTAAAATGGTGCTTTGGAATAAAAGAAACCGATAATGCTATTATTTTCTGAAAGGCACACACCCTAAGACAAGATACACACTCTGGTGATAGGAATTAGTTATAAAATAATAAGAATAACATCGCAAAAACAGTCATAACAAATAGCTGCAGTAAAGATTCAGCTTGCAGTGGCAAATAAAGCTAGTTGCAATACAAACATGCACATGAAATGAGAGCTGCACAGATGGTCCTATTTGTGTACATTTCCTGAAAAGGATACAAGTCCTTTATCAAATGAGATATCTACACCGGATAAATTATAAAATATATGTGCAAGCATGTTATGAATCTACGAATGCATGAAAGTATGATTGATTCAAAGCGAATATGTGGCAGATGTATTATTTTGTCGCTGAGTGCTGTGCAGCAGCCACAGTTAAAGGTAAAGTGCAGGACAGTTCTATATGTGGCACTGATTCTTCTCTCCCAGCACTGACACACTTTAGGCTTCCATGGGCCAGTGCACACACCCTTACACCCAAGGTGTAAAGGTGTTCATTCTTCACAGCATCTTCATTTTTGTTTATGCACTCTCTTGTTTCATTCAGTATATCATCTCTACTTTTCGATGGTTCTTGCCATCGTCATTCATTTTTAATGCGTGTCCTACACCCCCAGGTTGTCCTAATTGATATTCATATACGGATCTTTCTCTTTGCCCATGAATCATTTAGTTTCTTGGAATGTCTGTGGACTTGGTAATCCTGTTAAAAGACAAAAGTTGCCATCTCATCTTCCTAAATTGAATGCACGTGTTATTTTTTTCAGGAAACACATTTGGATAACACAAACGTTTGAGACTTAAAACACTTTGGATGAGAAATGTATAATTTTTTCTTCCAATAGGTGATAGAAGTGGACTTGCCATCGTTTGCCACGAGTCTCTCAGATTAAAAATGTTATTTCAGTAGTGTGATACTGAAGGATTTCAAACGATAATATTATTGTAGGAGCTGAGTTTAGTGATATTTCAGATCCTTTTAATGACAGGAAATCTAAACTCAAATTGCTCCTAATATATCTCATAAAGCTTTTAAATCAGCCATCTCCTCTAGACCTATATATGGAATATGAATTTTGCTTTTTGCTTCACTTTATAGCACCTTATCTCATATTGACTACATTATGATTAGCACACTTCTTATCTAATGTTTACAATCTGCTCGCATGCATTCTATATTACTTTCAGATCACACTCCTTTCATTACAACCTTGGATAAGGCAGAAGGAAGTTTAATACCCTTGTCCCCTCTGCTCAAATTATCTATTAAGACTTTAAGGAATTTACTCGTGAGGTAATATTTTAATCAATTACTAATAACTGGGCACCTTGTAAATGTAAATGTCAAGGTACTTATAGAGCGCACTGTCACCAGACGGCCACCTTGCAGTGTCACCTTTTGCGGTTTCCTGGCACTGGTACTCATACCGCTGTGGAACCCCTCCTGGCTTTCCCTGTGAAGTGTCCACTTCTGGGAACCCCCAGGGTGAAGCCAGGCATCCTTAGCGCTGTTGGGGCCGGTGTGGAGGCTAAGCAAGCTATTGCCCAGAGTTGCAGCGTGGGGCCCGTGATTAGAAGAGGCACCGAGGCGAGAATAGACAGGTCCGAGGAAATTGAGCCCGAGCCCCGCCGAGGCAGGAATCGAACCCTGGTCCCTGGCCAGAACTCTGCTTCAGGGTCTGCCGCTCTAACCATTGAGCCACACTCCTCCACCTTTAATGCAGCTATTCACTCCTTTGCCAATTTTTTTGTAGCCAAGAAGAAAAAAGAATCCAATACTCAATATAATATCTTGCTTCAACAAATGAAATCCCTGAAGCATACATATTTTATTTCCAAATCTTATTATATGCTGAACGATCTAATCAAATCAGTGAAATGAAACTCAAGATTGCCACGATCGATATATGTAACATTCTTTTATGTGATAAGTATGCATTTTGTGGGGGTCAAAAAGTAGGAAAAATGCTTGCTGGCAATTAGAAAAAAATCGGACATAAATCTAGCAACTGTATTGTTATCCATAGCTATTACTGATTTTGATATTTCAATAATTTTACAAATAACTTTGCAATGATATTTATGCTAACAACATCTTTTTTATTTATCTCAACATAGACCTCTTCTATTGATTTATATTTATTGAATAAGAACATTTTCCTAGATGAGAGTTTAAATGCTATTCACTCTTTAAAAAAAGGTAAAGCCCCCGTACAGGATGGTTTCTCTATTGATCTTATTTGCCATGTTTTCTTTTATTTGACCTAAGCAATTGGGAATAATGCAATTCCTTACTAGCTGATCACCTCACCCCATGAAACGTTAATGGCAGCTCTTATTACTGCTATATCCAAGCTAGATAAAAAAACATTGATAATACAATGGTTATCAATCAATTACTTTGATTATCTGTGAGGGAAATATTTTTGCAACAATTATTGCTACCCATTTAGAGTCTCTAATCCCTCAAATAATTAAGTTATATCAATCTGGGTTTGTTAAAGTTAGACAAGCATCAGATAATTCTGGGATGTTTTCTAATATTATTTGATAAGCTTCTAACATCAGTATACCTCTTGTAGGAGAGTAGGATCTGCTTCACATGGTTACCCCCACTTTTTGCTGTTGTTTCACTGTTTTTCGACTTTAGTCTTGCTGGGACCCTGCTATTCAGGGCTCTATCCTAGCTGCTTCCTCTCTAAATTGATTGCATGTACCTTAGGTAAATTACAAATTGGATTCTGAGGTGCCCTTATAAGTCCCTAGTATATGGTATACTATGTACCCAGGGCATAGGTACCCCAGAGGCCTACCAGGGGCTGAAGCATGTATTATGACACCCCTGGAAAGCCCTCCAAAATGACTCCACAGGTCTGCTACTGCAGCCTGGGTAAGGGGGTGCATGCACCCCTTACTGAGATATAGGTTCACTATATCTCACCTATCACTGCACATAGAAGCCTATCAGTCACCCCTATGGCAGGCCTTATCAATCCTGAAGGCAGGGTGCTTGGTTATATGTGAGAGGGTGCCCAGGCATGAGCTGAGCCCCTCTGCAGCCTTCGGAATCTATCCTCCGGGGTTGTCAGTAGTGCAGCCTGACCATATACTCTTAAGTGCATTATAACTAAAACGGTTAATGCTAACTTTGGACTGACTGCACGGAATCATGTTGTGTTTGGTGTCAAACACCTTGGAATCATACCCCCGCATCAATTCCTGATGTGAGAATATGATCCCACCCTTCTAGAGGGAGAGACATGACAGCACCGGTATACCCGGTACCAACTTAACAGAGCTCTGGCATCACAAAATGGATGCTGCAGCCACAGACACAGGTCTGGCCTCCTGCTGCTGACCGAAACAATAGGTTTCCTGTCACAGGGAGGTGTAACCACCTCCCAGACAGGGTGATGTGTATTGGGGCTTGGTGGGATCACTTTCAGAGTGCTTTGAATTCCTGCACTGGGGGCACATTTGGTGTCCCTGTGCATATTCCAGCTCAAAACGGTTCAGGGGCTGGAAGCCCCTGCTCTGGTGCAAAACTGGAGAAAGGAAATGGGTGTAGCCACCCCTCTTTCCAAACCCTCCCATAGGCGGGTCCCCAGAGCTAGTCCAACCCCTTCCTTAGGTATAAGTAAGGAACCCCTGGCAACAGGACTTTAGATATCCCTGGCCGAAACTCTGCAACTGAATCCTGGAACTTCGACTCTCTACTCAAGACTAGATGATGGAAGAAATCTCCCTTGGGGTCAAGGGGTGACTCCCCTGCTTGGCAGGCACCAACAAAGCAATTGCAGGTCTGCATCTCCGAAGCTCCCGCCGTACGCCGAAGACTTTGCAACACAGGAAGAGGATTTCCAGACTTCTCAGAGGCCGACCCGAGTCCACAGCAAAGCTTTGACCTGCAGCCCTCATGAGTAATGTGGAACCGGAACTCCTGGTCACCGTGCACTTTTGCAAGTGCATTGACTTCTCGGCGTCTCTTGGAGTCGTACTTTGGATTACTTGTAGTCCCCACCTCGAGGAGAGAATCCATCGAATATTGTCAGCCTAGTCATCCCGAGTGACACGTGGGCTGCCATTTTGGGATTTCTCTCGAGGTCCCTTCGTGATCCCTGGTCCGTCGACTGGTGGGTCCCTGCAAAGGCAACTTTGATTTTCCTTGGGCTTCCATGGTTGCTCCAGACATGCCCTGACTCCCTACTAAGTGAGTCCTGCAGACCTTGCTGATCTGCACCGAAGCATCTTTCTCCTTTCTGCGTGGGTTGCTGTTGCCAAGGCTTGTTGTGTCCAATCTGGGCACCGACGCTGCAGCACTCGACATCCTTTGTGGGACAGCTTGAATCCAGCTCCTGGTCATCATCGACGCCTCCTGGTCCTCGTGGCTGAAGAGTCAAGCTTCACCTTCACCTGATATCACCCGTCATCGGTGGGCATTCGCCTATCGTGCTCCTGGTCACTGGCTAGTGACCCAGACTCTATCCCCTCTGCTTTCAGGTTCTTCTGGACTTCGATCAGGCTTGGATCTCCTCGGACACTTTGCATCTTCCCGGCAGCTTCACTTTAAAAATCTAACCGCGACTTTCCCCATAGAAACTAACAGGAGCTTGCGGCTGTGTTCTCACACTGCACACAGCCCCGTGGGTCCCCTGTGTCACTACCTTGGGTGGTTCCTTGGGGTCCCAGTGATTCTACAGGCTCTAGGCCTTGTTTCTAGTTAAGTCGTGGTTCTTATGCCACTATTTTAGTATATGGTTTGGCTCGACCCTATGCCCTGACGTGTATTTGTGCGATTTTACTGTAATATTTGAAGTGTAACTTATGTGTTTAGACCTCTAGCCTCAAAAAGAGACTCGTAGGGTGTGTTTAGAAATAAATACATATATTTTATATAGATACCTGGTGCGGTTCCCTTTCATTTGCTCATTCAAGAGATTATAGACTGGTAAAACAAGCTGCTTTACATTCCTTCAAGACTTAGCCTGAAGGCTGCTCTCCATAGCTACCACTAGGATAGCTTTCAATAAAGGCTGTCTTTAACCTATCATCAATAAGGGGTTGTTGGGACTGGTGCAAGGTGCCCACTATAATTAGTTCAAAAAAAACTATTGATGGACAGAATGCAGAACAATGTCATACATTGACCCCAGAACAGAGATCTGGGCCTAAATCCATAATTGTTTTGCTCACCGTGCCATTCCAGTTTGGACCCAGCCATATGCAAATCAGTCTTGACCCTGTGCCCAATGGGAACAGTCCAGCCCGAACTGTCAGGCCAGGACGTCCCTGGACTAGAAGCAAGCATCCTAGGACTGGATTCAGGGTTTCACCCCTCTTCAGCCAGGATAGCTTGATTCCAGTGGCAAGGAGAGCACGGGACTCACGTCTGAGCATACCCGTCCCACTCGGTGTGACAAATGCAAAAAGAACTATTGATGGACAGAATGCAGAACAATGTCACACATTCACCTCAGTACAGAGATCTGGGCCTAAATCCATCATTTTTTTGCTCACCATGCCATTCAAGTTTGGACCCAGCCATATGCAAATCAGTCTTGACCCTGTGCCCAATGGGAACAGTCCAGCCCGAACTGTCAGGCCAGGTCCTCCTTGGACTAGAAACAAGCATCCTAGGACTGGTTTCAGGGTTTCACCCCTCTTTAGCCAGGATAGCTGATTCCAGTAGCATATAGAGCACGGGACTCACGTCTGAGCATACCCGTCCCACTCCGGGTGACAAATGCAAAAAGAACTATTGATGGACAGAATGCAGAACAATTTCATACATT
Organism: Triturus cristatus; assembly: GCF_964204655.1. Classification (NCBI taxonomy): domain Eukaryota; kingdom Metazoa; phylum Chordata; class Amphibia; order Caudata; family Salamandridae; genus Triturus; species Triturus cristatus. Next base: position 252,789,051 of record NC_140593.1, on the reverse strand, counting down.
CCCCCCAGTACAGACATGTGGGCCTAAGTCCATTGTTTTTTTGCTCACCATGCCATTCCAGTTTGGACACAGCCATATGCAAATCAGTCTTGACCCTGAGCCCAATGGAACAGTCCAGCCCGAACTGCCAGGCCAGGTCCTCCCTGGACTAGAAACAAGCCGGTTTCGGGGTTTCACCCCTCTTGAGCCAGGATAGCTTGATTCCAGTGGCATGGAGAGCACGGGACTCATGTCTGAGCATACCTGTCCCACTCGGGGTGACAAATGCAAAAAGAACTATTGATGGACAAAATGCAGAACAATGTCATACATTCACCCCAGTACAGAGATATGGGCCTAAATCCCTCGTTTTTTTGCTCACCATGCCATTCCAGTAGTGGACAGCATATACCAGCCAACTTCTCACACCTCTAACTGTTCTTTTTTAGTTGCTGAGAAAGCTTTTGATTAGATTTATTGGCAATAGTTGTTTATGTTGGTCTGGCTTTGAAGAGTATGAAATGCATTAAGGTCTTGTACAGTAAACCAAGTGCCTGTCTACATACTAAGGGTATTCCCTGATCAAATCTTTTTTTGGGGCTATGGCACCACACTAGACTTGCCACAATCCCATTTATTATATGTTTTAGGCCCTGAATGTTTGTTTTTGGAATATTCAGATGTACCTTATCAATTAAAGGATTTAATTCCGAGTTTTTGGAAACTACATTTGTTGCATATGATGGCAGTATCCTTTTTCTTATGGGTGATCTATTACACTCTTTGAAACATGTTTTAGATGAAATTTCATAATATTGAACATTGCTGGATGTAAACTTACCTCCAGAAAAACTGAAATCTTACCACTTAATTTTAAATTGGGCCCTTCAAAAATTAAGTGTATCATTACGAATGCCGGTTGGACTCTAATGCGACTGGCACCGTAGCGGAAGAGGGGCCGACAAGAAGTCGGCAATCTCGCTGCCCTAATTACAATGTGACCGCTTTCACCGTGGTCGCAAAGTGTATATTTTCTATAGTGGCTTGTGCTGCAGGCTGCAGCACAAGCCTAAATAGAAAACATACCCTTAAAAAAAATCCCTGCACCGTGTGGTAGGCACCATGCGTTGCCTGACACAAGGTGCAGGGATGTTTAGGGAGGCAACATAGGTGCACCCTAGGCCCCATTACAGAGGGCCAGGGGGCATGGAGGGCCCGCTAGGGCTCCCCAAAGTCACTTCCCACCTTTACATGGCGGGCGAACCACCATGAAAGGGGAGGCAGAAAGGGAAATTTTAATCCCTACGGTGGTGCCTGAGAAGGCACCGCCTCTATTGTAGGGATTTCTGACCTTGCGACGGGCTGATGGGCTAAAGCGTCGGACTGTCCCTCCGTCTGCTGCCTCTGACCGTATGCATTTTACTGCATCGGTTGGACCGCAGCAGCAGATGGTGGTCGAACCGCATTCGATGAGCCATCGGATACGGTCCAACCGCCCAGAGAATAACCCCCTAAGTATCTTGTTCTTTGGTTTTCCTCTAATGTTGGGAAAATAATTGAATAATTGTTTATTCCTTTAAGATAAAATCAATGGTATTTACAGCTTTCTCTCCTCTTTATTTGTCATAAAGGGGGAACTTGAATAATATCAAATTGGTGATTGTTACCAATATTCTTTATGGTTTACCTATGCTGCTTTATATTTAAACAATTTGACTTCAAATGTTTGAAATTTCCTTGGACTAATGTAACTCGGAGATTTGCTTCACCAAAGCCTACAAATATTAAGTTGAATATTGTTGTTCATTTTGTTGGCTTTAAAACATGTCACTCCTCTTTTATAATGGAAAAGTCTTGTTCTCTGCTTTATGAATATGTTGATGTTCTCCATCGCACATGTTTCCATCCCACATGGCTTGACTGAATATGTGTGTGCACCATAACCTGGGTCTGTGTCACCGATTGCAGTGTGGTTAGACTGTGAGGGGAGCACAACTGGCTACCCTCACAGTGGCCCATTACCACTAGCTAAATGACACGAGCACTGTGGTGGCCACATGCTGTTTTGTGATAAATTATCAGTAATATAGCTAGGCCATTTTACCTGCATTATAGTAGTAAAGTCTGGCTGCAAAGTGCTTAGCACACACTTGTACTACATTTGACTGAACGTTTTATGTTGGCCATATGACTGCACAGTTTACTTCTGCTAACCAGTGGCAAAGTGCATGTGCTCTCTTAAACATGCCAAATTGACATGTACTTAATTGCCACATTTAATTTTCCCAGTATATGCTATAAAATGTACCAGGGCTGCACTCATTGTTCCACCCACTAAAGTAGCAGTGTAAAACACGTTTACAATTCTGTCATTGCAGCCTGGGTAAATGAAACCTTTTTGCCAGGCCTAAAGCTACCTTTTTAATAGTTATAACTCACCCCTAAGGTAGGCCCTAAATTCACATAGGTCACGGTGCATGGTATTTTAAAAATAGGACATGTATATTTGAGATTTTAAATATCTTTGCAGTAACAAAAAACTCCCACAATTGTTTTTCACTGTAGCAAGGCTTGTTCTCCATTGGGAAACAACCTATCATGTTTAAATTAGTTTTGGGAGCAACTTGATAAATGATTTAATGACATATTTTACATTTATTTAAATCCATCTTAAAGGTAAAATCAGATTTAATATTATTGTTTTGAAAACTGTACTTTTAGGAACTTGTCATTTTCCTGCCTAACCCAAATTTGCCTTTCTGCCAGATTACAGTATTACCTGACTGGCTCCCCTGTGTAGATATGTGGATTGCTCCCAGGCAGTGGACAAAATCCCTAGATGTGCAGAGGTGCTTTTCTATCTTCATCAGAAAGGAGGGTTGTGCCCAGTCATTTCCTGATCTTCAAATAGCTCTTATCCGGTCACTGGCAGATATAGCTCACCTAGACCTGCCTCCCTTTGTCTTGCTAGTATGCATGGCTCCAAACTCAGTGAGAGGGGGAAGGAGCTGATCCAGAACTGGTTTAGGGTTTGGAGTGACTATAAGAGAGGGTTTGGCCAATATCATAGTTGCACCTCCGGGTGGGCACAGGGAGCTCTGACCAGGGAAAGAAGGGTTCTCCCATTTTGGATTTAGGTTGAGAGGGGCACTGCAAGATAGCTTATAGTAAAACACACAGGAAGAGCTGAAAATGTGGGTACGCTCACCCCTGTGAACTTGTGCCCCATTGTTTAAGGAGTGGCCAAGAGTTTCTCTCACCCACAGGACCCCAGAAGTGTCTCCAAGGGTCAGTTGGCTGACCTCCCGGTTGAGCTACAGGAACACAACAAGTTTCAGAGGCCTTTTCTGCAACTGTCCAACTGACCAGTTCCAACTGGATCCGCCAGACATCCTGCTGCTGACTTTTGCTGGAGTGAGTCTTGAACCTCAAGTACTTTTCCCAAGTTCCTGGATCCTTGGCTGGTGTCAAAATGGACTCCTTCTAAAGTTTCCTGAAGCTTTTGGCCAACTTTTTGCTCTGAGACCAAGGCCAACCTTCCAAGCTGGTCCAATGACAGATACTAAGTCCAAAGCTAAAACTTATTACCGGTGCGAACCTGGTCCCTATAGCCATCATGCGCTCCATTGTGGTCAGCCTTGACATTTGATTTTATACAGATGAAGAGCAGATGACCGCAGTTTTTGCTTAACAATTTTTGCAACTATTTTGAACCATAAAATATAAAAATTAACAACTCCGGTTCTAGTTATTGCATTATAGTTGATTTTATTTAATAAAATACTCTCCATTTTTCTAAATTGGTTGGGATTTTTCTTGCTCTGTGTTATCACAGTATTACTGTTTCAGTACTGCATAAATACTTTACACATTATCTCTAAGTTGAGCCTGAATGCTTTTGTGCCAACCTACTAGAGGGTTAAGCACGGAGTTACTTAGGGCCATATGTAGGTAAATTATATTTACCGATTCTTAAATACCGAATTTTACCGATTCGGTATTTATGAATCGGTAATTACCGATACGGTAATAATGCATCCCTTCCCATTCATTCCTATGGGCCTGGAGGCCCATAGGAATGAATGGGAAGCCATTCACTATTACCGATTCGGTAAATACCGAATCGGTAATAGGGGGAGCATATTCAGGGGTGGCAGGGTGTCACATTGACACCCTGTTGCACCCCTGAATCGTGCATGTGTGCACATGTGGCGCACATACATGCCCTAAGGGCATGTATGTCTGCCACATGGCACATTCCAAAAAGCACAAAATTGCTTTTTCAAAGGTATTCGTCATTTATCATCAACTTGTAGTTGGTGGTAAATAAAGAATCCAGAAACAGAAATGCACTCACTTGAGTGCCCCCTACATAGCATTTCAGGATTCGGTAATTTACCGAATCGGTATTTTACCGATTTCTTAAAATTCCGATTCGGTAAATTACCGAATACTGAAAATCAGCCACCTACATCTCAAGTGCCTAAATACCGGTCGGTAACAGGATATTTACCGATTTTCGGCTGTTACCGAATGGTATTTAGGTACCTACATATGGCCCTTAGTGATTTTGTGGTTCACACTGAAAATATGTTTTCACGTGGGTTTTCACCTCCCTCAACAAGTGCTCTAATTTCAAACACCAATATGGAGTATTAGAAACACATTGGCACAAGCTAATGTCAAAAACAGAAAATTCTAGAAGACACACATTTTATCAGAAGATAAGAAAATCTTTCTTTTGAATTTCTTCACCTTTGCTAGAAGGGTTATAATCCATAATCCCTTCATACCCAATCTTAGGGCAGTGATGACGAGCACACCTTTTGACAATCTGAAGTTTAGAATTGATGCAAAAAGTGCTCATCTGACCAGCAAAAGTTTCCTGTAAATCCCAAAAATCCTCTCTGAGTAACTTTAAAGCATTGGGCATTTATACATTTCTCTTGGGAAAAACATATTAATTATCTTTTGCGCTTCTGAATCTGTTCCCAGGATGTGCATGAACTCATGAAAAAACTGTTAAATGAAAAAGAACCATGCTGCACAGTTTTGGCATGGAATGAAGATCAATAGATGATATTGTTCAACTTGACCACTAACAAATGTTAATAATGTTATCTTGTATTTATATACCATGATTGCAAGCAAATAAAAACAGGCAGTAATAAACAGAAAAAAACAACATCAATTATTAATTGTGGCATTACTATTTCAATATACTTGATGCTGGTGCATAGCTTTGTACCAGTCCCAGGATGCGACACTGTTGTATTAGATGAAAAAATCATCCTTTAACCATAATTTGTTGATTTTAAACGTTCTTTTTATTAAACTTAATCCACGTTTTTCATTTCAATGTGTCGAACTGGTAATTTCAATATTCAAATGCATGTATTATGCTCACAGGCCTTAATTCCAGCATGTCGAAAATGCCAATACGACAAACAATCATAAAGTTTCTTTGACCCAATGCATTTCGGGCTTGTCGCCCTTCTTCAGGGGAAACTGTGACGAATGAAAAAACAGCGTATCAAGGACACTTTAAAGGTACAATACGTGTTTGAATGGCTCCTGAACCTATGGCAACGCAAGATATTTAATCACAGAAAACACAGTCATTATAATGTCATACCAAAACTCGAGTGAGAACCAATCCCATCTGTTAATAAACTAGTAATGTCCCCTCCGTGATGAAAGTAAATACAATACATTAATAAATAACCTATAGCAGTGAATTCAAACCGTGACTCAGATAAAGTCTCAAATACAATTCAAAAGAACCTAAAAAATGCTACTTACAGTGTTGACCACCTTCGACTCTTTAACTGATCGTATAGAGCTGTTGCTTAATGAACTCTCCGTATTTAAACAACCAGTATCGTCAGCAGTGTTTAATATGGTGAACACCACACCCATTTAAACCACGTGTTCTTCCGTTCAATGTAAGTATGGAAATAGAAGAAATATCCTAAACGCAACTGAGTGATATAAAACAATGAAAAACAAACCAATACATGTTTTGACAAATATGTGCAAGTCCTATTTACATGTATTTAAATATGATGAATTTCTTATGTTGTCCGCTAATGCAAATATATCATAGGTTTGAGTTAACTTCCTTAAAGCGTCGTTCTTTTCATTTATTCGGTTTCAATAAACACCACTAGGTAGCAAGGTTCACCAGTTACTGGTCTGAAATTGAGTGACTGATGATATTCATGACACATTTATAGAAGGTATATGGACAGCAATGAGCAGAGTACATAGGGCCACATGTATCAAGGCTTTTTGTGTTGGCAAACTAATCGGTCCGTTTGCGAACGCAAAAATGCCATCTGCAATGTATGAAACCTTTGGCATTTGTAACATCAGTACTCGCAATTTTTTGCGATTACCTAAATTGTGAATGCAGTTAGGGAATTGCAATTTGCGATTCCCTAAACGCAATGCATTAAGCAATCACTAAATGCAAAGTTGCATTCAGGAATAGCAAATTATCATCAACTTCAAGTTGATGGTAATTTGCGATTCCCTTGAAAAATGCACAAAAGTGCATTTTTCAAAGTGCTATGTGGCACTCACACATGCCCTTAAGGCATGTGTGTGCGCCATATGTGCTCACTTACCTTATTTGGGGGTGCATCAGGGGTACCGATAGGCCCCCTAGCACCCTTGGATTTGCATTCGCAAATTGCGATTACCAATTTGCGGCCATCTTGTTTTCAGTTGTCTCGCGGTGCATGATCGCGAGAAGAAAGACGTGATCGCGCGACGCATGACGTCACTGCAGGTGCGAACTGTCGCGAGACAGCGCAATGGCTAAAAACAATACAACATCTCATGGAGAACGCGACCGGATCGAGAAAACTTGTCGGCGAATGCAGGGATTCAGGTAAGGCGATCGCGCGCGCGCGAAAATGTATTATTTTACAGCACGAGCAAGAAACAAATTATCGGCAAGCTGCGGAATGCGGAAATTTTGACATTTTCGCGCTTTCCGCAGAACGCGAAAATGTCAAATTATCGCAATTTCCACGAACGGAATGAAATTTTAGCCCAGGCCTAATCTTGATACATCTGCCCCTTTCTCTTTTATTTGCCGAGTAATGGACAAAGACAGCCATAGATTAGAGCACCATTTGACAGGCAGCTTTTTGTCCTCTTCTCCTGAAAAAGTTGACAAAATATGGTATAAAGGGGCAAGGTATAAATGCCCTTACCCCGCCACTTGGGGGGATTCCAAGAGGCCAAAAGTGTTAATATTATTTTTTTGCCTTCTGTACTGTTGCACTCTTGCAGGACCCAGTGCAGTGGTCTTGTGTGGTGCCACTCTAATAATGCTGGAGCTGCTGCTCAGGCTTCACCCTATCATGCTGTGGTACTGTGCAGGCTTCCCCTGGGGAACTTTGCACTGTACCACTTCACAATGGCTTGGAATTCTCAGTGGTGGTCACCTCTTGAGAACAGCAGAAAAAAAAATTTGAATGAAAGAAAATGTGGGGCGAGCACATATGGGTGCTTGGATGCCCGTGGCTGTTTGGTTGCAGGGCCATTTCCGTACAGTGAGACTCCTGCAGGACTAACCATCATAAACCTACATTTCAAACCCCTTCAAGGTCAACCCGACCACCTCTTTGAAATTCAAATCTCTAGTAAAATGCTAAATGGATTTAAACCAAACACCAGAGCTGTGCCAAATGTGTAGTCATTCTGTTCAGCCTCTTTTTTCTGTATCAAAGAGCAAATGTTTCTATGGAAATTAACGTGGGAAATCAGCATTTTTGAAAACATCACCCTCCTCCTTTTTTCTTGGCCCCAGATTATGGATCAGCACAAAACTCTGATGGAATGCTGTGGAGTAGAAACTAATGTTTAATGAGGTCAGACATAGAATGTTAATACGGGGGTCCTTGAAGTAAGCGAACTCTGTGAACGGCAGTTGCTGAGCCGGTGCCATTGGATGAGGTGTGATTAGTTAAAGCTTCACTTACCTCCATCATCATCGTGTGGTCTCCTGACTCTGCTGATTGTTTGTCTAGGTTGGTGGATGTCACTCAAACTGATTTGATTGATGGTGATGACTGTGAGGAAGGGGATGTTGTAAGTGTTTGTGATGTCACTGATGGGAGCATATCTGAGAAAGAATGGTTAGATGAATTACAGCAGGATGAAGAATTGGCTTGCGTCATGGGAGTAGTGAGTTCGGGCAAATTGTGTGCAGCAGACTTGGGCACTCACAATGGAAGACGGGTAAAATTTTAGAAGAATTGGCAGTTGACAAAGGATTTTTTTTAAGAGGTATTAGATTGGTTCCACCGGCAAAGCTAAGACATAAAGTGCTACAGCTTGCTCATGAGGGTCACATGGGTATTGTGAAAACAAAAGGGAGACTTCGGAGAGATTTTTGGTGGCCTTCTTTTGCTCATGATGTAGAGTGCTAAATTAGAGATTGTATGGAATGTGTAATCTCTGATAAAGGACTCAAGACTAAACAGTTGCCCATGGTTTGCAGATCTTTACCCAAATATCCCTGGGAGGAGGTTGCGGTGGATATTTGGGGGCCTATAAAAGTTGAGCATTCCACTCCCTACATTATAGTTTGATGGACTTGTATTCTAGATGGGTGGAGGTATCGTGTGTGCAAGATATTTCTTCTTTGGCAGTGATCAGATTTCGTGAAGGTGTGTTCAAAAGAGAGAGTTTTCCAAGGTATTTTCTCACTGATAATGGAGTTCAATTTTGCTCTCATGAGACAGAATCTTATTTGATGAAGTGTGGAATTGAGCATAAGAAGCCAGCTTTATATCACCCTGAAACAAATGATGCAATAGAAAGAGTTATTAAGACCTTAAAGGAGGGCATACAAGTAGCTAGAGTGAATGGTTTAGATTGGAACAAAGAGTTGTTAAACAGGTTGATGGGTTATCATTTGTCCCCACGGTAAACAGACATAATATCGAATAAAAAATATCGCCAGGACAGAATATCGAGTTTTTAATATAGAATGGACAGAATACCGAATTGCCAAAATATAGTGGTGAAGAATATCGAAAATCAGGTAAGAAATATCGATTTAAATAATATAGAAGTAAGTAATATCGACAGTCATAATATAGTTGTTAAAAATATAAAAAAAAATTATAGTGTTTTAAGTGTTAGTATATGGTGCCGATTCCGATCCGGTAAAAATATTTCCCGTACGACTCGTATCCGTATTTTTTTACGTACGAGTCGTACAAGTCCCGTACAAACGGCCAAGTACGATTCGTACTGTCAAATTACATACGAATTACCTCGGGAAAAGTCTACCAGACGTCCCCGGACAGATTTACGTACGAGTCATAAAACTGAAGTCCGAGCGCACAAGTCCGATCCGTACCGGCGTTCTGAATCCCCAAGCGTATAGAAAACGTCCCATACGGAGCAAACTTTGTATGACCACTACCCCAGTACACTTGGGCACGGGGTACGAGTCACATGGACCCCCCACCCCATGCGCGCATGTATGTGCCGTACCCCAGCACCCGCGTATGTACGCGCCCCCACCCCAGCACCCGCGTATGTACGCGCCGTACCCCCCACCCCAGCACCCACACATGTACGTGCCGTACCCCCACCCCAGCACCCGCGTATGTATGCGCCGTGCCCCCCCACCCCAGCACACGCACATGTACGCGCCGTACCCCCCACCCCAGCACCCGCGCATGTACGCGCTGTACCCCAGCACCTGCGTATGGTCGTGCCATAACACCCCACCCCAGAACACGTGTATGTAAGTGCCGTAGCCCCCACCTCAGCCCCATACTCAGACGCACGGTACCCCAACACCGTACCCCAGCATCCCCCATGTATGCGTCGTACCCCAGTACACGCGTATGTAAGCACCGTACCCCCCACCCCAGCCCCGTACTCGGACGCACCGTACCCCAACACCATAACCCAGCATCCCCCCATGTACGCGCCATACCCCAGCACACGCGTATGTAAGCGCCGTACCCCCACCACAGCACCCGCATATGTACGCCCCGTACACCCCACCCCAGCCCTGTACTTGGACGCACCATACCCCAACACCGTACCCCAGCATCGCGTATGTACGAGTCGTACAACACCATTGCACATGTGAACACTGAACAACAACATAGCCATGGACGCACCTTACCTATGCGAAAAAGACTCGTACTGAACCAGAACACTGTAAAACAGCACAAGGACCGTCAATTCGACTCGCACAACACCACAAAAGACGTCTACAGGACAAAAAAATTACTAAAAGACTGACCTGTCACATCGAAACAGTCAAACAGAGGCCCAAAATCACAACCACCTCTTATAACACACCCACCAAAAGTTCAAACACAGCCACACCCACAAATGGACTAATAAAAAGGGCCCACAAACACAAACCATGAGCCTTTGCAACAGACTCACTGCTGACAGACATCACACACAAACAACTGCACCCATACACCTTAACTCACACACCTTCACACAACCTCCTTCACACAGACACCCTCTACACATACACACACATCTACACCTTCACACCCACACACCCACAACCATCCACACCCACACCCCACACCATGCCCACAGACAAGAATCCAAAGTTCACAACGGAGGAGCTGAACATCCTTGTCAACGAAATAATCAGAGTCGAGCCACAGCTGTTTGGAACATTGGTCAGACAGACCAGCATATCCCAAATAACTAGCCTGTGGCAGAGGATCGTCGATCGGGTGAATGCTGTTGCGCCCATCAGAAGGACCAGGAATGAATGTCAAATCAGGTGGTACGATCTGCGCAGGGCAGTCAAGCGCAAAATGAACGAGGAATACGCCCAGAGTAACATCACAGGAGGTGGGCTGCCCCACAGACCGGTACATTACCATCCCTGGGAGGAGAAGGTGATGGCCCTGCTTCCGCCGGTGGGAGTACACGGAGTCGAAGGAGTCCGAGAGCCTGGTGAGTACACAAACAACTCACGTAACATGGGGGAATGGCATCCATACCCCAACTACAACAAATGCACTCACCTACCCCCAAGCCCTCACCTGACACAACCACACTCTAAACAATGCTCAGGCCACTAACATGAGTATGCCCCATTTACAAAGCAAGACCATGCCATGTCCCAGCCTACACAAACCACAAACCCAAGACAGGATGTCCAGGATGCTGGGAGGGTGGGGATCACTAAACATATAGTAAAACTCAGAAACAGACACCAAGCCCTCAGCCCATATGGCCCAGGTACATACCCATGCACCATGCGCAATGCACAGGGACTGCCAAAGTACTGACAAGGTAGCTGACACTTGGCCCTGCTGTAGGCAGCACAAGGCCCTCCTGTGACAACTGCAAAATCTAACACAAACACAACCAGCTCAGATAACTAGGACAGGAACTCACACTCACTGACATGGCAGCATGCGCATGCATTACTGTGCGGACAGACAATTTGGGAAGAGTATCCTGAAGGCGTAGAGGTCATGGCTCATGTGGATGTTGCCGGGGAGGGAGCAGCAGGTATGTCTTGCCAGGTGGGAGAACTATGTCCAGCATGCTGGAGTACGGTGGATGTGAAGAATGGTGGCCAGGGCAAGGTTGGATGCACGGAGTTGGCACAACGGGGTCTCGGGTGACAGACGGCCAAGGTTGGTGTGGGGTCTGGGGTTGTGTCCTGCCTCCTGAGTGTGGGTGAGGAGTCTGAAGGTCATCCTGCAGCACACAGTGATGCATTGCAGCTATCTCTGGTGGACGGTGAGGTGGCTGGGGCGCATGATGTTGGAGCTGAGGTGTGCACATGCAGCCTGGATGTGGACTGGTTTCCCGGGTGTTAGGATGTGCTTGCGTCTTTCCTTGGAGTTGATCTATCTGTGGATCATGTGCATCATGCAGAGGGTGTTGCACCCTGAGGTACAGATGCTGGTGATTAGCATGGTAAATGTGAGTGACAATTCCATGATTCACACCATCTTGTGTGCGTGGCCACTGGGTGCATGTGCAGGGCTCTTGCAGGTGGGACACAAGCAGTTGAGCCACCTGTAAGGGGACAATCCTCAGATGATTACCTCAGTCCTGTACAAGTTCAGCCTCAGGTGGATGATGTTCAGCCATCCATCAATGGATCTCATGCCTTCTTTAATGTTGGAACTGTCAATGGCTGCGTCTTTGGTGAGGGTGAGGAGCACCTGGCTGTCAATGGCATACGAGTTGATGAAGAGGTGCTGTGTGCATGTGATGCCGGTGAGGGGGACCTGGACACATTGAGGATTGACATGCTGAGAGATGATACCTGGGCCATGTGCCAGATTATGCCACTATACTACATGCTGAAGGCATGAGTCCCACTCCCATGTCCTTGCTGGTGTACGGAGCCGGTGGGGAGTAGGAGGGACATTACCTGGTTGCTGTGACAGGGCCTGGAAGGCGGGGCAGCGCTGTGTAGGCATTTGGAGTTGCACAATCATCATGCAAAGGCGTCGTGTGTGCGTCTAGGGTATGGCTGAGAGCAGGCGGTAGCTCCTTGGATGTACAATGCTTGGAGGGTGGCTGCAACATCAGACTGTAGTGTGATGTGGGTCATGTAAGGACATGAGGTTCGTGCAATATGCACGTTGCATGTGCTTAAGGTCCAGCCTTTGGCACCGCGTGGGCACAACAGTGGCACAGACAAGCTGATGCCAGACAAATGAATGGGTGGAGGGAGGAAGGGAGGAGCATCTTTGAGGTGTGTGTGTTGCCGAATCTGTAAACTCTCAGTGCCCTCGCTGCAGGGGCTGCAGCAGCAGGCGGCATGACATGGAAACTATGCCACTAGTTGCACACAAAGACAAGGATGTCAGAAAGGACTACTGCAACAGGCGTATGTAAAGGAGGAGTGTCCGGTTCCCCATGGCACACCCAGGGACAATGGAAGCACAATCCCCAAAGATGACTGACACCGGATCATTAAACTGAAGGACGAGCTGCGCACAGGATACACACCCTCCGCAGGTGTTGACGGTCTGTTGTGGCAACCAACATGCCCAAATACATACACAACCATGGACATCATGCACAATGGATATTCTAATCCCTGAAGAACTGCATGAATGTTGCTAAACTACAATAGACAGATATGCCCAATCTTTCACAACTATGCCAGAGATGCCGCATGCAAAGTGGCAAGAGACCAGCATTGACAGAGATGAGGCACCTTGGAGGGTGAGGTACACCTTTATTACTCAGGTTCACACCTAGGGAAATGCTTCAATAGGAACAGACTCACAGGTCATTTGGCAGAACATGTGGGACCTACACTGGACACCCCCTTCACAACACAGATGCTGTAAATCCATTGAACTGACACACAAGTGAAGTGTGTGAGCCAAACACCCCCTGCTGCACACGGAGGGGATCCAATTCCCCATTTATCCTCTCATGGGGATGTCCCACACTATGTCCACCCGTAGCATCCCGTATGTTTCAGAGGGAAGTTGTACACACATTGATGCCTTCATCAGAATCCACTGTCCCATCACAGATGACTGCTACGAAGGGTGACTATCAATACATGGGAGTCATGCAACATGTCATGTGCCCCATGGTGAGTCGACATGTATGTATAGTAACACAACATGCACAGGAGCAGTGCCCACACATTACAAACACCTACCAACACCAAAATGCAGTGCAGCAATCCTTAACCAAATAGACTTTTCCCCATGTCCATGCATGGGACGCTGATTCAGCACACGTTGCAATACTCATGAGGAATAGCGGGAGCCCAACGATGACATGAGCAGACAGCATGCCAAACAACCTGGGGATGACAGACACACAAGAAGTCAGGGAAGAGATTGTCATCCGCATGCATGGTAATTTACTCTACAGGAATAAGTCTGTCACCATGCTATATTACAATTGAGTGTCTAAGCCAAAATGTGTGGAAGGACATCATCACTCGAGTGACACATCTGAACACACATCTAAGTCACTTAGCATACAGTCAGCTGGACACACACATTGCAACACATGCCACACAAGGCTCTAGCCGTGCACACTCAGACCCATGGACTCACCATTATGAGAAGAAGTTGCGTATGAGCTGACTCCGGATGTCGTCCTCCTCCTCCTCCTCATCGTCACTTGCCTCATGACCAAGCCCTTCATCCTCCACGGGTGGATGTTCCTGCTCATCCAGATCCAGGATGAGTGGCACAGCCTTCTCCACTGCCATGTTGTGCAGCATGCAGCACACGAGGAAGATCTTGCAGGCCTTCACCGGTGCATATGGGAGGGACCCGCCTGTCTTGTGAAGGTACCGGAATCTGCTCTTCGGGAGGCCAAACGTCCTCTCAATCACTCGCCTGGTCTGCCCATGTGCGTTGTTGTAACGGTGATCTGCAGCTGTTCTGGGGTTGCGGAGGGGTGTCATCAGCCATGGCATGTTGGGATAGCTGGAGTCCCCTACATGGAAACATCATGTAAAGAAGTGGGTCAGGAGATGCCGTAAGATAATAAAATAGCGCTAAACAGAGAACAAACAGAGTATACCCACCAACAAGACATGCTCATTCGTTGTGCAGCCCCAGCATCATTTCTGGCACCCTGCTACGCCTCATGATGTAGGCATCGTGTGCTGACCCTGGAAAACGTGCACAGACATGGGAAATCAGCATGTTAGCAAGACACACCACAAGGGCATTTATAGAGTGGTAATGTTTACGGTTGCGATAGGCCACCTCCTGTGCCTGTGGTGGTACCAAAGCCACATGTGTCCCATCAATAGACCCTATGACATGGGGCATCCCTCCCAGGGCATAGAACTCACCCTTGACACCTGTCAACTGCTCACGAGTTGGAAAATGGATGAATTCATCCAGGTGCTCCAACATGGCTTCTAATACATCATGCAGGGCACGGCTGAACATGGTCTGTGACATGCCACCAACATCAGCTATGGTGAATTGAAACGTAACGGTGGCAAAAAAATGTAGGGCTGCCATCACCTTCATCTTGGGGGTCAGCGCAGTAGAATACCTGTGTCGCGGTTGGAGGTGTTGTTCAAGCTTTGCGGTCAAGTCCTCAATCAACTGTTGCGAGAAGCGGTAACGTCTTATGCAGTCATGTTCCCTCATGGCAGCCAAGTCTGGCATTGGTCAGGGGACAGGTGGTGCCCTGCAGATAATTGGAAGGAAGAACGAAGAGTGAGTACCTAACAACATCAATGTCAATGAACTGAGCTCATGCTCAACTGCTACTACACATCAGCTAAATACAGAGTCAGTTCTATGCTACACATCCAGGACACGTATGGCAGCCAGGTGATACTCCTACGACAAGCCAGCTACACCCGTTGATAGTCACGTTCTACATGACATGTCCCGGAACTAGCTGTGGGCCAGTGTAAGTGAACAGCCAGAGACATCACAGGAGTGACATACATCCACAAATCTGCATTGGAAGGATGTCATCTGATACAGACTGCTGGCAGAAAGCTAGACGCACAGGTCACATGTCATTGGAAATGTACAGATCATACACATAGCGATGAAGGGGTACACTTGAAAAACGAAAACACAGACATGGATACGGCGCAGATATGTCCTCATGTCATAAAATCATCTTTGAAGCATCCAGACACACGTAACGTGTGAGTCCACATGTGGCATGGTGTGCGTATATGTGTGCCATGCCCATCTACACACAGACACATGTTGGATGCAGCAACAGCAGATGCAGTTGATGGAACAACACCAGCAAGCTCATGGGAACACATGACACACACATGACATGTTCACATTGGGGCACGCTGTTACTTAGATGTCAGGTGTTAGTGTCCCTGTCCCTGGCATCAGGCGACATTTGCGGGTGTTGGTGACTGTGCCATACCAGTGATACAGTGCTTGACACGTTTGTACTACATGCACACATGTGCATTGTGGGAAGGGGAAGTGTGCCACATACTGCCCCATCACACATTACATGTGTACACAGGTCATCACACATCTATTGTGCTATGAGGAGACATGTGCCACATCACTGCCTGACACACCTAGGCCCTGCACATGTAGGACTGGAATGACTATGACTTGATGTACAGCCGTGCACGAGTCTGACACCTCCATTCCATTTGTGTGCACCTCCTATCACCTGTGTAAGCTGTGAAGCGCACCGTACACATGCTCTGAGGGCGTGTGAACGGTCCGTATCATCACACTGTTGTTCCCGCCAGAGTATGGGTGTGTACACGGACTGTACACACGTACGTGTATGACCAGTGTGTACATGTACGTGTACGACCAGTGTGTACACCTACGTGTACACACTGGTAGTCCACGTACGTGTACACACTGGTAGTCCACGTACGTGTACGACCAGTGTGTACACTTATGTGGACTACCAGGGTGTACAGATACGTGTACGACCAGTGTGTACACCTACGTGGACTCACAGGGCGTACACGTACGTGGACTACCAGTGTGTACACGTACGTGGACTACCAGGGCGTACACGTACGTGGACTACCAGTGTGTACACCTACGTGTACGACCAGTGTGTATACCTACGTGTACGACCAGTGTGTACACTTACGTGTACACACTGGTCGTACACCTACGTGTACACACTGGTCGTACATGTATGTGTATGCCCTGGTAGTCCACGTACGTGTTCACACTGGTAGTCCACGTACGTGTACGCCCTGGTAGTCCACGTACATGTACACACTGGTAGTCCACGTACGTGTACGCCCTGGTAGTCCACGTAGGTGTACACACTGGTCGTACACATACGTGTACGCCCTGGTAGTCCACATACGTGTACACATTGGTAGTCCTGGTACGTGTACGCCCTGGTAGTCCACGTAGGTGCACACACTGGTTGTACATGTACGTGTATGCCCTGGTAGTCCACGTACGTGTATACACTGGTAGTCCACGTACATGTACACACTGGTCGTACACATACGTGTACGCCCTGGTAGTCCAAGTTACGTGTACGCCCTGGTAGTCCACGTACATGTACACACTGGTCGTACACATACGTGTACGCCCTGGTAGTCCACGTACGTGTACACACTGGTAGTCCACGTACGTGTACGCACTGGTAGTCCACGTATGTGTACACACTGGTCGTACACGTACGTGGACTACCAGTGTGTACACGTACGTGTACGACCAGTGTGTACACATATGTGGACTACCAGGGCATACACGTATGTGTACGACCAGTGTGAACACGTATGTGGACTACCAGGGCATACACGTACATGTATGACCAGTGTGTACACCTACGTGGACTACCAGGGCGTACACGTACGTGGACTACCAGTGTGAACACGTACGTGGACTACCAGGGCGTACACGTATGTGTACGACCAGTGTGTACATGTACGTGGACTACCAGGGCGTCCACGTACGTGGACGACCAGGGCATGCACGTACGTGTACGACCAGTGTGTACACGTACGTGGACTAACAGGGCGTACACGTACGTGGACTACCAGGGTGTACACGTATGTGGACTACCAGTGTGTACATGTATGTGTACGACCAGTGTGTACACCTACGTGTACACACTGGTCGTACACATGCGTGTACGCCCTGGTAGTCCACGTAAGTGTAAACACTGGTAGTCCACGTACGTGTACACACTGGTCATACACGTACGTGGCTAACACAATGTGCAACTGGTGCGGTAGGAGTACGTGTGAAACGCACCGTACCTGTGTGTGGATAGCTAGAATACATAGGGACACATGAGGGACAAGAATTGGGGCCTAAATTCCTGCTGGTTGTCATGGATACCGATTTTCAAGTTCAAATTTTCTATCATGTGGCCTGGAACAGGCAGTTGGCAACTAAATACAATGTTGCAAACTGGTTGTTGACTTCACATCATGCTCAAATTTTGAACCATGCAAAGGCCCTCACTGGGGTATGTTTAAAGGGATTGGATGAAACGTAGGATGCAAATGGGACTGACCAATCACTCTGTACTCCTGTAAATGAAACAGCCCAGCAAGGCAGATATACGTCAGCCAGAACCCATGAGAGGGCACTTGCCTGCACTACCTTACACTCGACACCACTGCTGCTGCTTGTGATTCCTCTGGCACCATGTCAGGGACTGTGGAGAGGGCCCAGCCTTGCAGCCATGAGGAGAATGAGGCATTGCTTGATGTAATCCTCCCACAGTACCCCAGCCTGTATGGGAGACCAGTGGAGCAGGTGAGTGCTGACTCCACTAGCTTTGACTGTGCCCCTTTTTTGTGACTGTCACTTCTGGCATTGTGTCCAGGTGTGACAGACATGCAATTTTGTTTAGCGTGAGTCCCAGTGGGGGGAATGGCTTATGTCTCCCATGCAGAGCATGATGTAGTTCCTGTGTTCACTCCTCACTTGCATTGTGCCTACTGTGACATTCACTGCATAGTGCATGGCACATTCAGCCTACCCAATCCTTATGCCGATTTTTGTCCTATTTTCCAGAGGTGATCCCTGCCCCCCCTGGTGTGACAGGTGACTGTACCCACAGATGTGTGTGAGTTGAGTGGAGCTGTGGTGAGAGTGTCCAAATGATGTGTACGCCCCCTGGACATTGATGTGTGTGAATGTTCCTTGTCATGTGGGTGAGTGTCTATGTGGAGTGTTGCACCCAAGCTGCATGGAGGAGGCAACAGCTCCACCCATCTGAGGGGTTTAAGTAAGCTGTGCAGAGTGTCTGACTTGCTGAGCTAGCACCACACCTGAGACACCCCACAGGCAAGTGGCACATGATATCATGTTGTTGGGCATCAAAGCTCCGATAAACCTTGATCCCTGGTGGCCCAGCTGTCTCGGAACCCCCCCAAACCTAAGACCAAAATAAAAAGTTTGGGGGTTTGGATGGATGACACTCTAAACTTCCAACATCAGGCCAACAAGGTAGCGGCAACCTGCTATGGTCTCATGAGATCGCTAAAAAAAGTCCTTGACCTTCTTCCCTTTGAAGCAAGACGCATTCTGGTCCAGTCGTTAATTCTCTCAAGACTGGATTATGCTAATGCCATATATCTGGGGACATCAGCAGCCACTTTAAAAACTTTGCAAGGTGTTCAGAACTGCGCAGCACATCTGCTCATGAAGATTCCCAAAGGCTGCTCAGCAAAAACTTCAATTCGTACTCTTCATTGGCTCCCAATTCAGGAGAGGATCACATTTAAGGCTCTGTGTTTGGCTCATAAGTCCATTCATAATATGGGCCCCTCTATTCTGAACCCTTGGTTTCAGCGCCATAAATCAACAAGAGCCCTCAGATCCAATCACCGTAATCTTCTCGTGGTGCCCAGGTTGAGGCTCGCCTGGATGGGCGGTCGGCTTCTCTCTGTACAAGCGGCGAACCTCTGGAATAAGCTCCCCGATAACATCAGGCATGAATCAAACATTACCATCTTCAGGAAGCAACTAAAGACTTTCTTGTTTAAGTAGGTCTATTTTCATCCTCTAGGTCTTACAGCGCTGGGATGCCCATGGGTAGCCATGCGCTATATAAGAAAGTATTCATTCATTCATTCATTCATGTGCAGAGTGAGGTTTGTATCCGCTGTTGTCAATGGCAGGTGATTGATCTGTGCCTGTGTGTGTCTGTGTACTCTGCTGAGGTTGCGTCAGTGGCCTGGGGCATGTGACTGCTTGGAGGTGCTGTCCATCAGCCTGGTGTTGCATGTGATGCACAGCGTGTGCCATGATCATGGAGTGCGTTGCACCCCTCATGCCACCTGTGTACTTTCAATGCCATGTACTGCTTTGGGGCTTTCACATAGGCTAATGTCCCTATGAGAAAGGTGCAATTGGTTGCCAGCATAATATGCCCTGTTCTAAATATCAAAGATGTTCAAATGTGTGTCTCTGTGACATGGAGCGGGTGTAGTGATGTTGTCTCACTTTGTCATCCTCACAGGTAACTGCCTACGCCAAGGGGGAGATATGGAAGCAGGCCGTCAGGGCCGTGAGATCTGTGGAGTGTCGCAGTCGGCGCCTCGCCCAGGTGAGGAAACGCTGGCAGGACATCCGGTGCTGGACCCGGAGGATCACCCGGTGGCAGCTCAAAGACTCACCTCCACACAAGCACGGCGGGGGCCGACGACTGACCCAACAGATGAAGCGTGTCCTGGCGGTGGTCTTCCCTGAGTTGGATAGGAGGTTACAGGAGTTGCAGCAGCAGGAAGGGGGTAGGTACATGTGTGTTTGTTGTGTGTCACCAGCTTTTGGAAGTGCTCAGTTGCCTGGATACACAGCGAGGGTTAATTTGTGCAGTGCATATCATGTTCCCCAAAGTCAAACGGGGCTGTTCCTCCTCCCTTCCCCTAAATGACATTTGTTCCCTGGTCTTTGTGTAATCACTATTGCACATGCTCATCTAGGCTGCCAGTTAATCCAAGTGCACATTGCTTTTTGCATCATGTGGGGGGGGGTATGAGACATGTGTTGTTACCTTGCCTGTGCCCTGTCCTGTACAGTCATTTGGGTGTCCATGTTAGTTGGCACTGATGCTGAGTCTCAACATAGGAGTGTGAGTTTTCAAATCAACAGACTTGCAGCATGCATTAACAATGTTGTGGCCTCAGACATGATGTGCATGAGTGGGAGATGTGCATAGTGCAGGGACGGTAGCTCAGGTTATAGTCAGATAATTGCAGGACAATGGAGCTGTGTTCCCACTACAGTCCCCTAAGACACCCTTGCCTCTGAATCATGTGTGTCATCCAACACTGTGCCCATTCTCTGTGTGTTCAGCATAGTTTGCCCTCTGTGGCATAGTTCCCTGCCCTCATTTGTATTTCTCTGAAGTGTGCTACATGTGCCCATTGTATATGCTGACCCCATTTAGCTTGTGCATCCTCACACTGGTCAGTGCCTGTGTGTCTATGTACAACTATCTGTTGATGGTTGTTGGTCACAAATATGTGTTGGCAGCCTCACGAGGTGATGTGGAGTACATTTAGGAATTCATGATGCACATTGGAGTAAACCCAGATTAAGAGGTGTCACTTCAGGATCTGTCTCAATCACATTGTCTCAGGTATGGGGGATTTGTGCGGGCAAGGCCTACATGTCCAAACCTTATGTCTCCTTGCCGTGCCTGACCTGTGTGTGATAAATGTCTGGACAGACACTCAACATGCAGTGACCCAGTCAGGTTTTGCTGGGTTTAATGTTTGTGATTTGCAGCATGTGTCAAAAATGGAAATACATGCTCATCCATTTTTGCCACCAGTGTGTGGGTGAGATGCTACGTAGTTTGGTCTGTGTGTGCTGACATCTGTGTGGACATTCTTTCTTGCCATGAGGGTGTCTCCTCAGTGCAGGTGCTCCTTATCCAGACACATTGCTGGCCCATTAGCTAATGCATTGTCCTGTGTTTGGACATGTGTGCCACTCCACATGACAGGCAGTGGGTCAGATGTGTTGCCAACTGTGTCATCATGTTACGGATGGCCATGTGACAGGTGGCATGATTCAAGTTGTTAGTCAAGAAGTATTGTACCTTGGCACTCACTACACTTGTCAACATGTCTGCTTTTTTCCTATGCTTCGTTTTTGCTAGTTGGTTGTGAAGGACAATAATGTGCCTGCATGACAGATGTCTCCCAGGGAAGTGCAAAAGAAAGTACTTTTACACTTTCCGTGGACACGCAGGCACATTTCACTGGAAGGCACAGTTTGATTACCACTTGTCTTCTGAATATACATATCCATGTTCACACAGTGTGTTTGCATGTGTGTAAGTCCTTGGTTGTTGCTGATATGAACTTCCGAGTGTCAAGTCATCCAGACACAATGGTGCCATGTATATGTACTTACTGATACCCCATTTCTTATTTACAGTGGCTTTTTAGAATTCGGCTGCCAGCTCATACAATGACTGTGTAAAAGTATTTTTGTGTGCACATCATTGTGTGACTTCTGTCATGCAGGCAGATGTGTCTTCTGCTCACAAAGTGGCACATTCACACATTCTAAACATGTACACAGTGTAAAGTGTTGTGAGTCCCAAGGGATTGCAATGTTTTTGGCTATGGTTTCCTAAGTGCTCGCAGGTCTCAGAGTGTGGGGACACTTTCAGTATTGAGGTGTGTTATTTGGCCTTGGGTGCACCAATACTGTTTTGTTCACAGTGAACAAGAGGTGGCATGGATTAATATTCTTGCTGTGCTCAACTGTCCCCAGACACTAGCTTCTCAGTATAATTCGATATCAAGTTATTTGCTGTTGTGTCATGATCTCCATTGTTTCCAAGTGTCATGGTGGGTCAACCAACTGGGGAGTGCAGGGTTACATATGTGTGGACTATTGTAGATGTTACACATGATGCATTTCCTGATATGCACTGTGACATTTTAATTGGGACTCATGTGTTTGTTGTATACAGGTGACTGATTATTTTCTGTCTCTTCACCTTGCCCACAGCTTCATCGGAGGACACCGAGGGGGACACCTGCATGGACGTGGAGGAGGGATCCAGCACCGCTGCCACCACTGCTGCGGAGTCTGCGGGAGCAAGTGGCACGGAGGGCGAGGGGAGTCAGGCGGAGGACCTGTCTAGTGACAACACTGACTACGACGCAGACGGGTCTGATGCTGAACTCCTCCAGGGGGCGGAGGCTGCTACGACACCTGGCAGCAGCACTACATCTGTCACCGCCCCCTCCATTCCCATCACCGCCCTCCCAGTTGCTCCGGTCCCTTCTGTCCGTGCTAGGCAACACCGTGTCTCCTTCGTGCAAGGCACCGCACCCCCTGCCCCTGTCTCCCCTGCTGCCCTCACTGCAAAGTCTGTGGACATTGTGCGTCAGTTGCAGGTTGGACAGACATCACTGCTGAATGTCCTCCATGGCCAGACCCGAATGATGACACAGATGGTGTCGTACATGGAGGGCATGTCATCAGCGATGTCTGACCAACGGACGTTGCTGAGGTCCATGGACTCTTCACTGATGGCAGCAGTGAGTCTCCTGCAGTGCTTCGTCCCCCCCACCCCTGCACCATCCACACTTTCCACTCCCATACCTGTCCCAAGCCCACACCCCACCAGACACAGCCAGCACACCACCACGTAAGGGCAAGCGTACTCCTCCTGGCACGCACACTCAGGGGGATGAGGGCACACCCACTGGGTCTGGGGCACACAGGCATACACGCAGCCACATGGCGCACTAATCAGTCCCTCCAAAGGCACTCCCCTCGGCTCCTCTACCACACATCCAGAGAAAGAGGCCTACTTGGCTGTTCTGGGCCTCAGCCCCTCTGTCTCTCCAGCCCGCAAACGGGAACGGCACTCCACGGGTAGGGGAGTTGAGCACCCCCCCTTGTCCCCCCCTCCCCAGTAGCGCTGCACCCCATCACTCCGACCCCCCCCTCCTTTGAGGCTATGTTGTCTTCGGGTGAAGGGGAGACGCTTGACGACCTGGCAGCAGTGTGCAGCGCCGAGCTGACCTCCACCTTTGGCGCTGCCCCACCCCCTGTGGTGGAGGCGCCCGTCCCTGCACCCACCACACCTACCCTTTCACCTCCTGTCCCTGCGGTGCCTGGTCCTTCCCCACATGATGCCCCCCCCCCCAGTCGAGGAACCTGAGGGTTCTAATGTGCAGGCAAGCTAGGGGAGACGCGTGGCCATGTGTCCCCCTCAAGGACTTCAGATCTGGACTGGTCATATGCCTTTGTTAATAGTGTTGTGAACTACTTTTTCATTTAATGCTGAATAAAGCATTTTGTTTTCCGTTTGAACACATTTGCATTTCAGGTATTGATGTGGGTGCTGATGGTCCCAGAGTTCAGGTGGTGGTAATGTGTTATGTGTCAGGAGAAAGTTGTCATCTGATGCTAATGGGGTGGACCATGGTATCTGCCTGCCATCACAATGTCTCTGCAAGGTATATTTGGTCGTGTGTGCTATTTGTGTTTGGAGACATAGTCCCAAGGACTGTTCCTTCCTCTGTGGCACCTGACATCTACCCTGCAGGGAGTTGCACTTTTGTAGTGCTGACCTGTGTCTACATTTCCTTTGTTGGTGACGGATCCCTTCACCTATGGCCATGCCTGCTCAGCAATGTCTCCGGCTGCATCCTCTGTGCCATCCTTGCTAGTCACTGTACTTGTGTATGGAGTATGTTGTCATGCCTTAATGGCGACAATCAGCATTTTCCACACTATGCATGTGTGTTATCCCAGCCTAGCACACATTTGGCACTTGTTCTCCAGGGTATTTGAGCACCTGACTGACAATTGTGGGCATTGTATCTGTGGGAAGTCCACCCTATTCCTTCCATGAGAGGCAACATCTTGGTGGCTGTCCCGGCACCTGTACATTCCTATCAGTCCTGGGATGTGCGTGACAGTGTGTGTTCCCTTTGGCTCTCTTAGTGTAGTGGCCATTGACATGAGTATACAGTCTTGTGGCATGATCTGTGTGTGTGTATTGTGCTGCATCAGCCAGGGGTGGGTATGCATGTGTCATTTTTCCTCACACCCACATGTGTTGTGTCATGCAGTGGGGGAAGGACATCCATCCTCATGGGAGTGGGACACTGCTGTCAGTGATGTGTTGTTATGAAACTATCAACATAGTCAAACATTAGGGAGGCGTACATACACCCATGGAGTTGTGCTCATCTGATCATGATGTACACACACCCATGACTCTGTCCACTGCTGGGAGTCATATACACCCACCCCTCATATGTCTGGCAACTGCTGGGAGTCCTCTGCACCCACCCCTCACATGTCTCTGTTCACTGCTGGGAGTGATATGCACCCGCCCCTCATATGTCTGTCCACTGCTGGGAGTCCTCTGCACCCACCCCTCACATGTCTCTGTCCACTGCTGGGAGTCCTCTGCACCTACCCCTCACATGTCTCTGGCCACTGCTGGGAGTCATATACACCCACCCCTCACATGTTTGTCCACTTGCTGGGAGTGATATGCACCCACACACATATGTCTGTCCACTGCTGGGAGTCATATACACCCACCCCTCACATGTCTGTCCACTGCTGGGAGTCCTCTGCATTCACCCCTCACATGTCTCTGTCCACTGCTGGGAGTGATATGCACCCACCCCTCATATGTCTGTCCACTGCTGGGAGTCCTCTGCACCCACCCCTCACATGTCTCTGTCCACTGTTGGGAGTCCTCTACACCCACCCCTCACATGTCTCTGGCCACTGCTGGGAGTGATCTGCACCCACCCCTCACATGTCTGTCCACTTCTGGGAGTGATAGGCACCCACCCCTCATATGTCTGGGCACTGCTGGGAGTCCTCTGCACCCACCCCTCACATGTCTCTGTCCACTGCTGGGAGTGATATGCACCCACCCCTCATATGTCTGTCCACTGCTGAAAGTCCTCTGCACCCACCCCTCATATGTCTCTGTCCACTGCTGGCAGTCCTCTGCACCCACCCTCACATGTCTCTGGCCACTGCTGGGAGTCCTCTGCACCCACCCCTCACATGTCTCTGTCCACTGCTGGGAGTGATCTACACCCACCTCTCACATGTCTATGGCCACTGCTGGTAGTCCTCTGCACCCACCCCTCACATGTCTCTGTCCACTGCTGGGAGTCCTCTGCACCCACCCCTCACATGTCTCTGTCCACTGCTGGGAGTCATATACACCCACCCCTCACATGTCTGTCCACTGCTGAGAGTGATATGTACCCACACACATATGTCTGTCCACTGATAGGAGTCATATACACCCACCCCTCACATGTCTGTCCACTGCTGGGAGTGATATGCACCCACCCCTCACATGTCTATGTCCACTGCTGGGACTCCTTGGCAGACACACACCCACCCACCCGCACCCTTGGTGCTGTACACTGCTGTCCTGGCCATATACACACCCCAATATACTGGTGATATGCTGCACCAGGCCCTGAGCCAACATTCGTGGCGTGTGTACGCCTTGTATCACTAATGTACTGGTGCCCTAGAGGTACGGGTGATGTGGTCCGTACCCCCGCTCTGAGGGCGTGGGTATGGCCCATACCACCATTGGAGTGGTGATGTAGGGGTACGCGTGGTACGGGCCGTACCCACACTCTGAGTGCGTGGGTATGGCCCGTACCACCATTGTAGTGGTGATGTAGGGGTACGCGCCGTACCCACGCCCTCAGAGCGTGGGTACAGCCCGTACCACCATTGTAGTGGTGATGTAGGGGTACGCGTGGTACGCGCCGTACCCACGCCCTCAGAGCATGGGTACGGCCCGTACCACCATTGGAGTGGTGAAGTAGGGGTACGTGTGGTACGGGGCGTACCCACGCTCTGAGGGCGTGGGTACGGCCCGTACCACCATTGGAGTGGTGATGTAGGGGCACGCATGGTACGGGCCGTACCCACGCTCTTAGGGCGTGGGTACGGCCCGTACCGCCATTGGAGTGGTGATGTAGGGGTACGCGCCGTACCCACGCCCTCAGAGCGTGGGTACAGCCCGTACCACCATTGGAGTGGTGAAGTAGGGGTACGCGTGGTACAGACCATTGGAGTGGTGATTTAGGGGTGATGTAGGGGTACGCGTACCCCTACATCACCACTCCAATGGTGGTACGGGCCGTACCCACGCCTTCAGAGCGTGGGTACGGCGTGTACCACGCATACCCCTACAAGTGACCAGACCCTGGAGGTAATGTAAGGACAGTATATGGTATTTAACAATTTTGGTGGAGGTTATGTTTCCTGCCCCTCGCCCCCCCTTTGCCCCGGGGTGTTGTGCTGACCTTCTGCGACGTGCGCGGCGGTTTCGGTGCACCAGGTCGTAGGCTAGGAGGGCCAGGATGACACGTAGGATGGGGTCCATGGCTGTCCGTCGCGTCCCGCAGCTCCTTCTTCGCTTCGTCCTCAATTTCCCGGGAGTTTTTGGCTGCCGTAAAAAATGATCCGTGCGGAGTGACGTAGGCACGAATCGTACTTGCTGGTCCGTAGAACGCTGCCTGACTCCGTCCGGACGTCACGTACGCGATGTCCCGGATTGGAATTGTGGGTATTTTTTTGTCGCACGTAGTTTTTTACGATTCGTACGGAAATGGTCTTTCTGTACTTGCTGGTTTGTAAGGTGCATTTCCCGGGTACAAGTCGTACGGAGAATACGCTCCATACGACCATTCGTACCCAGGTTTTACAGGATCGGAATCGGCACCTATGTGTTAAAAGTATGTATTCATTTTGGAATGTATGTTTGAATATTTTTAAAGTAATGAATTTTATGTTATTTAATTTTTGTGTAATTTAATTCCATAGCGGGTTGTGGGTTTATAGGGGATTAGGGTGGGAAGTATTTTAATTGTTATTAGGTAATTATTAATTAGTATTGAAAATTAATTGGTTGTTTATTAATTATTAATTGGTAAATAATTTGTATTAATTTGTAATTAATTTGTATTAGTTGTTTAATTGTTAATTATGTTAATTGTATTAATTTATTATTTGTAGCAGGATGTGGGTTTATGGGGGAATATGGTGGGAATTAATTTAATTGTAAATAATTAATTATTGAAATAAATTTTGTATATTGCTAATTAATGTATTCTTAATTAATTAAATAATTGGAATTAATTTTATTTATTAATTGTTGGCATTGAAAATTAATTGGTTGTTAATTAATTATTAATAGGTAATTAATGATAATAAAAATATTGGTATTTATAATTAATTAATTATTAAATATTGTGCGATTGGTAATTAATTGTAATACTTTTTTTGGTATTAATAATGTATTTATTTTTAATAAAATATTAAATTATTAGTTTCCCTACTATTGCACTCACTGGAGTGGGAATAGTAATTTTTACCCCTACGCTATCCAACGCTTTCCCTACTATTGTACTCACTGGAGTGGGAATAATCATTTTTACCCCTACGGTATCCTACGCTTACACTACAGTTGCACTCACTGGAGTGGGAATAGTAAATTTTACCCTCCCTCTATCCAATGCTTTCCCTACTGTTGCACTCTCTGGAGTGGGAATAGTAATTTTTACCACTACGCTATCCAGCACTTTCCCTACTGTTGTACTCTTTGGAGTGGGAATAGTAATTTTTACTCCTACGCCATCTGACGTTTCCCTACTGTTGCACTCACTGGAGTGGGAATAGTAAATGTTGCCCTCCCACTATCCAACGCTTTCCCTACTGTTGCACTCTCTGGAGTGGGAATAGCAATTTTTACCCTCCCGCTATAATAATAATAATAATAATAATAATAATATCCGCTATCCAACGCTTTCCCTACTATTGCACTTACTGGAGTGGTAATAGTAAATTTTACCCGCCCGCTATCCTACGCAAAAAATATTGCATGTTTTAAATTAATATTACGTTAATATATATGTATTATTATTTGTTTTTAATTACAATAATTATTTATTAATTTTTAAGTTATTTAAGTATTTTTAAGTATGTTTCAGTTAATTATATGTTTTATTTCATTAATTTTACATTAATTTTAAGACATTTAAAAAATTCGATATTTTGACTAACTATATTTTTTACAACAATATTTTGGATTCTATATTTTTGTACTTACCTGTTTGGAGATAGGGATTCGATATTTTTGCATTTTCTATTGTTACTTCAATATTTTGGCAATTCGATATTCTCCTTCTCGATATTTCGTCAGTGATCCGTCCCCACATGGCTCTACTGGTAAGTCTCCTTTTAAATTGTTTAAAGGGAGATCTCCGTCAACAAATGTGTGTCCAGGGTGGATGTACTGGAATAAAGGATGTGTTGACAACACGCCAGTTGAATGTAGAGAGAAAGAAATATCCACCCAACTCAAAAGAAAAGTGCATTTTGACTCAAACAAGAATGTGAGTGGTGTTAAAGTCAGTGTGGGTGATTTTGTTAATATCAAAGCTCCAAAATGGTGTGCGGAATGGTCAAATAAAAGGAAATTGCAACTGATAAAATGTTTTAAGAATGCTGTTAAGATACATGATGGTCACATTTGGAAAAAAAAGTAGGCTTGCAGTGTTTAGACAACCACATTTTCATTGTTCCAATACGGCGCTTACTCCTCAACCAAGTGATGATAGAGTCTGTGATTCTGGCTTACAGGGTTTTTGCAGAGGTGTTCCAACAGCTCACAGGAGGAGTGGAGATCAGGAAACCACCATATCTGAAGGATTTGTTTGTATAAGATAATTTTCATTTTATGTGCATTGTTTAGTCTGATTTGTTTTGGGGTTTGTTATGTGTCAATTTCGATCAGGTGTGGGTGTTCACATTTTGCTTATCACTGTTCGTGCTTTTCTCTGTGCTTTTTCGTTGTATGGGAGGGAGAAGTGTGGGAAGAACCTCATGTTTCATGAGGTCAGAAATACAATGTTAGTATGGGGGTCCTTGAAGGAAGAGAACTCCGTGAGCAGCAGTTGCTGAGCCAGTGCCGTTGGATGAGGTGTGATTAATTAGAGCTTCACTTACCTCCAACATCATTGTGTGGTCTCCTGTTTGTACACCACAATTGCCTCACTTACTGTGACTTTACACCAACGCAAAATGTTGCTGAAGTGTGACAGGGTAACAGAGCAACTGAAAAAGAAGGACCTTATTTAGAGTTTAACAGTTGGGATACTCCATCACAAACGTGATGATATCCCATCTGCGACATTACAAGTGCCACTGAATATAAAGCACTTGCCATAATGCATCACGTTTGTGAAGGAATATCTCATCCCCCAAACTGTAAATCCGGCTCTATGTTGATTGATCTCCAATTATAAACAATTCACTGTAAAACACTTTTGAGACTGTTCTGAACGCCTGGCAAAATGTGAAGGCAGGTATAAAGGACAGTAATTTGTGTTTGCGTTGTCAGACAACTATCAGAATAAATAAAGCATTTTACATGCATCTACTTTAAATCATGCACATTTGGCATGGATGTCTTTTATGTTAAAGAATTCTTAACAAAATAGCAGATTGTGTCTTTATTTGCTTTCGCAATAGCCATTGATTTATCAATAGTTTCCCATTTGAATGTAGATACCAATGCTTTTGTATGATAAGAGCTGTTATTTTTTTTAAATTAGTTTCTTAGTAAGTGGAACTTATGTGTTGACAACAGGTTTTAAGTACTGCCAAACAGGCAACATTTTAGAGACTGCCATTTCAAACAAGAGGGTCACTTCACAAGATTTCAAACAGCTGGTCCTCCTTTTTCAGTATGTTTTCTAAAGCACATAACTTCTTGCTTCTGACAGGAAATTCAACATAGATGTTCTTGGACCGTGGCTCTGTGTATTATTTAGTATTACAGATCATCTGTGTACAAAGGGTCATTCCCTTTTGGTGCTGTTTATTTGCCCATTAAATGTAATTATAGACAAATGTTAACATTTACAAGTTAAAAGAAAATCAGCTCTACACTAATCTCAAGTATTGTCAATGCACAGAACCAGTTCAGTGACAGTGTGACAAAGCAATCTTAAGTATTCACATCATAGTGATTTTTGCCACAAGACATTTTCAATCCACATTTTTATTTCTGAGCAGCAACATGTTTCGGCCATTGGTACATGTTTATCTCCAATAACATTTCCTGCTTCTGGTGCTAACTGTATTGATTGTGAAAATATGGAATTCCTATATTGCATAGAACCCAAAGTGGTAATATCTGTGAAGTAGTGATTTATCGTCAGTAGTCTTGATTCAGAAACAATACACCAATGATAAACACCACTAAACACATTTTATGGATAAAGAAAACCTTATCATAAATGTAAAAATATATAAGTTCTAAAATGGTTGAGGGCAAAAAACATTTAGGGGCTATTTACGATGTCGGGCGGACACCATTGTGGATTGGGGAATATACAACGTTATCCCACATACTTTTATCCTGCATACCATCACTCGGCATTTTTCACAACGAAAATGCAATTGCTCTGCGATACCATTACCCCGCAAACTTTCACTCCTAATATGACTTTACCAGGCATGCCTTTACGACGCAAATGCATGCGTGGTGAAGTCATAAACTGTGTAAAAGTGCTTTACCTTTATTTCCTCATATATATATATATATATATATATATATATATATATATATTATCTACTGGCGGTCGCCAGTAGATAGTCATAGTTAGGACCTATTTTCCATAGGAAATCCGCAACATTCTATTCCCAATAAGTCTGACGCCGGTTGACGAATCTTCGCGAAATTTTCCAAACTTTTGGCCAGCTCCGCTCTGCTCCTACTCTGAAAGTTTTGTGGTGATTCGTCCAGCGGGGGACGAGAAAAAAGGGGGGTCCCAAAACGCGTTTTCCTCATGCAATTTCCCATCGGATCTGTTGTCGCAGCTACAGCCCGAACCGCTGAACGGAATTACACCAAATTTGGCAAAGAGGTAGTCCTCAGTTCAGACTTGTGCCTTTTGCATAAATGGTGTGAATCCGTTCAGTTGTTCCTGAGAAAATTAGAGTTAAAAGTACATCTATATATCTATGGCCGGGGAGGATCCGCGGACCCTACCCGCACCGTAAGCGCACCCTCCCCGAACCGAGCGCGCACCCTCCCGATCGAGCGCTGAATGCTAATTGGCTGTCGAGTGTCTGCCTACATTCGAAACCAGGAACTGTTGGCGGCCATTTTCTGCCTCGGTAGAAGCGAGGCTGAAGAAGCAAGGGGAATAAGTGTGTAAATCATATAAAGGGGGCAGAGTGGAAATACTCTGACCCTCTAGAGGTGCTTAGGGGTTCCCAGAAGGACCCCCTGGGGCCCCCCCTTTTTTTTTTTTTAAACAGCGGAATGCGCGCACGGTGCGCACATTCTATCGCATTTGATGCACGGATCCTCCCGCGTTGGGTGCGCGGATTCAAGGAAATGTTTTTTTAAAAAAGACAAGAAATCATTGGTTGTATGACAACTTTCTACACTGAAAGGTAGGGTGTATATTTCTGTTTTCTAAAGGCATGATTCTTATAGGTTAACAAAAACTGATTGTAAGGAATATTATATATGATAAGCTGATATGTTGAAAAGTCAAGCACACTTGCTGTCTTGTTTAGCAACATTGTGTGCTGAACTTGTGACCTGTGTGTTCAGTGCAGTGTTCCATGACCTGTTTCTATGGTAACAGGCAGAAGGCAGATTGGGGGAAGGGTTGAAATGTATTTCATTTGGAAAGGGTTGAAATGTTTAACCAATAGAAATGTGTGTTTGCTTTTGAATTTATGTGTGAAGGATTGTGATTTGATGTTAACATGTATATGTGTGGAAAATGAAAGGGAAACATTTCCATTCTTTGTTTTTGCTGAGAGGTGCACAGTGCAGAGATTCTGTAAAAGAAAATCTGGTGTGTGACTGATATACTTCTTAAACTACAAAACAACTTGAAAGGTGAGTTATTTAATTGTGAGGGGATGTATGTAGACTATTTTGATTTTAATCAGACTAATGTATTTCTCCTGCTAAAGTGTAGGGAGTACTTTTTTTCTCTACAATCTTATTGACAATGTGTGTGCATGTAGAAACCATTCTGTGATAAGCATTTGTGTTTTTCATGTGTTTGCAGACAGATAACTGAGCTGTTTTTAAATTTTGGTAGAATTAGAAACCAGTCATTGTTTATGAATTTGTGAAATGAGTTATATTTCTATATTAAAATGTAGAACTCCTTCTAGATGAAGAAATGTGTTTTGGTATAGTACAAGGGATAGTGTTGTTTGTCTAGAATCACACAGTGAGTATGTGTGCATTTGGGAACCACTGTGAGAGAAGCATTTGGTAACACTGTGTATTTGCTGACAGATAACTGTTTTAAAACCTGTCATGTTGTCAAGTTTTAGTAGCATTAGAAGCCAGTCTTTGCTTATACATTGATAAAATAAGTCATGCTTTGACACTAATGTGCTGTACTTTAATATGTAGATTGTGTGTAGTCTCCTTACCCCTTGCACAGTAGTGAATGAGTTTTGGTAAGCTGCTAGGGGTAGTGTTGTTTGTCTAGAATCACACTGTGTGTCTGTGTGCTTTTGGAAACCACTGTGAGAGAAGTATGTGGTAACATCGTGTTTTTGCTGACAGATAACTGTTTTAAAACCTGTCTTGTTGTCAAGTTTTAGTAGCATTAGAAGGCAGTTTTTGCTTATGCTTTGATTTAATGAGTCAGGCTTTGACACGAAAGTGCAGTCCTGAAATATGTAGATTGTGTGCAGTTCCCTTACCACTTCCACCGTAGTGAATGAGTTTTGGTAAACTCCTAGGGAGAGTGGTGCTTGTCTAGAATCACACTGTCAGTTAGTGTGCATTTGGGAACCACTGTGAGAGAAGCATTTGGTAACATCGTATATTTTCTGACAGATAACTGTTTTAAAACCTGTCATGTTGTCGAGTTTTAGTAGCATTAGAAGCCAGTCTTTGCTTATGCGTTGATTAAATGAGTTAGGCTTTGACACAAAAGTGCAGTCCTCATATATGTAGATTGTGTGCAGTTCCCTTACCACTTCCACAGTAGTGAATGATTTTTGGTAAACTCCTAGGTATAGTGGCTGTTGTCTAGAATTACACTGTGAGTCTGTGTGCATTTGGGAACCCCTGTGAGAGAAGCATTTGGTAACATTGTGTATTTGGTGGCAGATAACTCTTTTAAAACCTGTCATGTTGTCAAGTTTTAGTAGCATTAGAAGCCAGTCTTTGCGTATGCATTGATAAAATGATTCATGCTTTGACACTAATGTGCTGTACTTTAATATGTAGATTGTGTGTAGTCTCCTTACCCCTTGCACAGTAGTGAATGAGTTTTGGTAAGCTGCTAGGGATAGTGTTGCTTGTCTAGAATCACACTATGAGTCTGTGTGCATTTGGGAACCTCTGTGAGAGAAGCATTTGGTAACATCGTGTATTTGCTGACAGATAATTGTTTTAAAACCTGTCTTGTTGTCAAGTTTTAGTAGCATTAGAAGCCAGTTTTTGCTTATGCTTTGATTAAATGAGTCAGGCTTTGACACAATAGTGCAGTCCTGAAATATATAGATTGTGTGCGGTTCCCTTATCACTTCCATAGTAGTGAATGATTTTTGGTAAACTCCTAGGTATAGTGGTTGTTGTCTAGAATCACACTGTGAGTCTGTGTGCATTTGGGAACCACTGTGAGAGAAGCATTTGGTAACATTGTGTATTTTCCGGCAGATAACTCTTTTAAAACCTGTCATGTTGTCAAGTTTTAGTAGCATTAGAAGCCAGTCTTTGCTTATGCTTTGATTAAATGAGTCATGCTTTGAAACTAATGTGCTGTACTTAAATATGTAGATTGTGTGCAGTACCCTTACCTCTTCTAGACTAGTGAATGAGTTTTGGTAAACTGCTAGGGATAGTGTTGCTTGTCTAAAATCACACTGTGAGTCTGTGTACATTTGGGTAAGGATTGTGATAGAAGTGTTTGGTAACATCGTGTATTTGCTGACAGATAACGGTTTTAAAATCGGTCATGTTGTCAAGTTTTAGTAGCATTAGAAGCTGGTCTTTGCTTATGCATTGATAAAATGAGTCAGGGTTTGACACTAAAGTGCAGTACCATGTACTATTCTCTTCACTGTGCCAGAACTGAAAATTTAAAAGTTTTACCCAGGCACTGTCCTAGAAGTAGTCTGATGATTTAGCCAGTTTCCAAGCACTCATGTTGTGAACCATACATTACCACATATAATGCTTCAAATGTCTGTGCAGTATGCATGCAGTCTTCTAACATACTATACACTTGTCTTTCACATCTTCAGTTCCCTACTCAGTATCCATACAGTCCAGCAAACATCCTGTCACTCCCTTTGCACTCCTCTAGTGACCCATTCAGTACCAAGTACTAATCCATTCACTGTGTCAAAAGCCAACCTCTTATAAATTCACCCAGTCACTCTCCTTGCTAATTCCGTTAGTTCCCAAGTACTCATGCAGTGAGCCAGGCCTTAGCACATAGACTCTTTCAGATGCCTATTCACTATGCATGCAGGCCTCTAACCACCTACACAGTTGTCTTTCACACCTTCAATTCCCCAGTCAGTATTCATACACTTCTAGCAAACACCCTGTCACTCACCCAGTGTGTCTCCTTATAGTACTGTAATCATTCAGTCAGTTAGCATGTAGTATTTTAGTGAGGTAGGCTTTAGGGCATGAACTGCTTCAAAGTAGTATGCACTATGCATGTAGTGTTTTAACCATCGTCACACTTGTGGTTCAGGGCTATAGTTTCTTAGTCAGTTTTTATATAAAATGTGTTTGTACAATAATGAAATAGTATAAATTTGAAAGTTATTAATATACATTTATTTGTGATTCTTTTTTACAGATACAGAACGGGAGTGTTTCTCATCTGTTTGCACTTTTCTCGTACAAGATTGTTTGGATGAAGGGTCCTTCGGTGTTTCATCATACTTGCCGTGCCGTACGAGTATTTCTTGATAGGATCCCCTTGCAACAGAACTCTTTTGCATATCTTGCACGTGACCAAGGTGGCATTGATCTTTGTTTGCCCCTCGGGAAAAGTAAAACATTTTCACACCACTGAAGGAAAACGTTGTGGGCGTGGTGCGTCCTCCAAAAATTCATCCTTAGATTCAGTGAATATTTTAAAGCAACAACATTTACAGTTTTTGTAAGTTAAACTTATAAAATTTTGTTAGCTGTAAGCATTTTATATATCTGTGATTTGTATCTTGTGGTATTTTGTTGAGAATAGCATGTTGTTGTTTTTTTAACAATCCTTTTGATTGTTTTTTTTTTGCCCGCTGTTAAGTGATGAGTACGATTGAAATCACTATTTTTAGTGAAATTTAATATATTCTGAGAACAACATAAAAGGCAAACAAATTACTTTGTGGAAATTATGCTATGTTGTAAAAAATGTATTATTACATGTTATAATTTTTTTTTCTTTTCTTTCACAGATCCAAATTTAAAAATAAGAAATTTATATGAATTTAGATTGCAATGAAAATCTGAAAAAAATGTATACCATTTTTTATTGCTATTACTGTGAAGGTACGTTTAACTAAGTCTCAATATGCAGAATGAGGAGGTCTGCAAGAAGCTACAAAGTTGAAACACGTTTCTAAAAATACTCTGTTTATACCTATGTAGTTTTGAAATCTGACCATAATCAGATATCATGTGACCTGCAAAAAAAGAGATTGAGGGGTTCATAATATTTCCCATTGTAGCTATTGAAGGACCGCAATTATTTCAATCATTCTTCTTTGAACATCTTTGCAGACAAAACTCTGTGCTTACCTTCTATCATTCGCAAGGAATTTTTAAACTGGAAATATGTCACTTTTTGTAACATAGTTATTGCGCAAGACACTCTTTCATATTTACAAAGAGAGGAAAAGGCACTCTGTGCACTTTTTATACTCCATGTAAATACAACCTCATCATGCACACCAGTTTGCATTGAAAGGGTGTTCTATAAGTGTTGTTGTGCATGTCTAGATTTGTCAGAAATTATAAAACTCGATTTGTGTGTGAATGCTGCACCATTATAAAATTGGTGTAGGAAAGCACAACAAGGAGAATTGTTTTCATTTCTCCACATGTTTACATCTTCAATGCATGCTAAAATGCTCAGCATACATTGAAGGAGAAAAATGCCTTTACTGATTGTTTTTGTGCAGGAAGGTGTGTCTTCCTGCACAAAAACAAACAACACATGACACAGATATCCTTGCACTATGGCGCAAGGGTGCCTGTTTCACCACATGGCTGCAGTTTAAGGAGCCGTGCAGAGAGAAGCATAGATTTGCAACATATTTATGTACATATGTTGCATCCCTGTGCTTCGGAACTACTACAGCTCACTGTAGTTAATGAGGTTACTGTGTGATGCTGCAGCACTTCCTCATAGTTCTGCACTCATACATTCACCATACGCTACTAATGCATTTGTTCAGTCAATTACCCACTACACATATATTCATCTAAACTTTCACAGACAAACAAACAAATATAGCTCTTTTTTTAAACCAGGAAAGTTAGTTCTTAGAAGAACTTTTTTTTTTCTTCTTTTTTGTTTTTTAATTTTTTTGTACTTTTTGGAACAATTTTGTTATTTTTGTGGTTTTTTCAAAAGGAAAAAAAGACAACAGGAGGAACAGAAGAGTCAACTTCTGCAAAAAAAAAGAATAAACACAAGTTTAGCACTTGTGGTTTTGCTGCGCTCGACAGATTAGTTCAATTGACTGCTCGCCGTAACATAGTAGTTTGTTGCATTTAATGCAACTAATTTTTAGTTTTCCAAACTCTGGACGTATGTCGCACGTCAGTGAAGTCATCAGTGATGTCACTGACCATGTCATGAGTGATGTATTATGTGACGTCATCAACAGTGCATTGCGGGGGCGCGAGTTATAGTTAGCTGAACTAACTATAACGGGGGAATTTCTAGGGTTTTGTACGAGGGAAATGTCCAGCTAACTATAACGCCCCTAAAACCTATGTTTTTTTTCAGTGAATTTCTAAGGTTTTTTAAATGCCAAAACCTAACTATAACGCCCCTGAGACCTATGTTTTTTTCAGTGAATACATATATCTATATATATTACCTACTGGCAGTCGCCAGTAGGTAGTTATAGTTAGGACCTATTTTCCATAGGAAATCCGCAACATTCTATTTGGAATAACGTTGGCGCCGATTGACGAATCTTCGCGAAATTTTCCAAACTTTTGGCCAGCTCCGGTCCGCTCCTATCCTGAAAACTTCACAGTGATTTGTCAAGCGGGGGCCGAGAAAAAAGGGGGGTCCCAAAAATGCGTGTTCCCCATGCATTATCCCATAGGACCTGTTGACGCAGTTACAGCCCGAACTGCTGAACGGAATTACACCAAATTTGGCAAAGAGGTAGTTCTCAGTTCAGGCTCGTGCCTTTTGCTTAAATGCTGTAAATCCGTTCAGTGGTTCCGGAGAAGATCAAAAGTAAAATCACATATATATCTGGGCGGTGCCTAACCACACATCTCATCGTGAGATCTGATTGGCTGTCAGTACTTCATCCAAGAAGTGTTGGCAGCCATCTTGGGACCAATATACATGATAGCACCTCATTAAAAAGCATTGCAGTTAATAGAAGGTTTTAAGACTTTAGTTACATTATAAATCATTTGTTGATGGTACCATACTCATTTTAGGAATTGTGGTGTGTTCTAAGGCGATTTTACCATGTGAAAAAGCCTTCTGCTGTAATATCATGAATCATGTTTGAGAGAAAACTATTTTCTCATGCTTTTCCCACAGAGGATTTAAAGGTGATCTATAACCTAAACTGAGAGCATATTTTCTGTAAATTCACATTATCTTTCTCAGTCATGTGAGAAGGAAGTCTGACATTCTCAGTAAAACATGCACATCTAACAAGGGCAGAGACTGTCAGTTGATTCCTTTGTGTTCTACTGCAGCTTCCCAGAGTGTTCTAACGAACAACTAGAGCGCTAACAGTCCTAATTATGACAAAAGTATGGCACACCTGAAGCCATCTTGATTGGAATAAAGTGGTAACACTTAAAACTTTTAATTTACATAGGAACAAAATGAGGGGGTTTTGCCATAGATATTATGATTAGTGCTGCAGAAAGAAAAAATAGGGCACATTTTGACTTCTCACATCCTCTTCTATGTCATAAAAAAATTCTGACATGCAGACTGAAACATGCACTTTGAATACCAGCAGCAGACTTCCCTGGTAAGCAGTAGCTTTACTACAGTGATCTAATGAGCAACTAGAGTGCTAAAATTCAGAATTTATGGCAAATGTGGGACACATCTGAATGTCTTCTTGATGGAACCAAAGTAAAAAACTGAAAGTATTTCCTACTGAGGAGACTGCAGTAAATGAGGAAATTAGGAAACTTCATAACAAATAAATCTCCCAAGATGGCCACCAGAGACAAAAGAGCCCAAATGTAGCCCAAACATCACCCAGATGTAGCCCAAGTATAGTCCAATGACAGAATGTCCCAGAGTGTTCTAACGAACAACTAGAGTGCTAACAGTCTTACTTATGACAAAAGTATGGCACACCTGAAGTCATCTTGATTGGAATAAAGTGGTAACACTTAAAACATTTCATTTACAAAGGAACAAAATGAGGGGGTTCATTTTGCCATAGAAATTATGATTAGTGCTGCAGAAAGAAAAATTAGGGCACATTTTGACTTCTCAAATCCTCTTCTATTTCATAAAAAAATTCTGACATGCAGACTGAAACATGCACTTTTAATACAAGCAGCAGACTTCCGTGGTGATCAGCAGCTTTACTACAGTGATCTAATGAGCAACTAGAGTGCTAACATTCAGAATTTATGGCAAATGTGTTACATATTTGAATACCTTCTTGATGGAATAAAAGTAAAAAAGTGAAAGCATTTCCTACTGAAGAGACTGCAGTAAATGTGGAAATTAGGAAACTTCATAACAAATAAATCTCCCAAGATGGCCACCAGAGACAAAAGAGCCCAAATGCTGCACAAATATCACCCAGATGTAGCCCACATGTAGCCCATTGACAGAAGTGTGCAAAACACTTATTTTTTGTGTATTTGCAGTTTTATATAGTTCAGACTTGTCAGCTATTGGATTGCTTTACATGAGCATTGGTTATATCACACAAGATCAAATTCATTTTGGTTGTAGACATGGGGAGATTAAGTGATTTGACCAGAATCACAGAATGTTGAGCTGAAGCAGAAACTCCAACCTGGTTCCCCAGTTGCAAAGTCTGCCACTCTGGAAGTAACACCACATCCTCTCCCCTAAGTGCAACATTTAATCAAGTGGTCAATTGGATAAAAAAACATAAAGATTACAAATAATTTAAAAGTGCTTTGTCGCTATTTGAAAACTCAGAAAATATGTCCTCATTTTAGTTTTTTAGAGCACTAACCATAATTTTGATGCAAATAATACCCTCTCATACATGTAATTTCTAAAGGAAATGCTCTAGGTATTACAGTTTTGATTACATCAAGATGACGTCAGGCGTTCCACACTTTTGTAATAAATATAGAATGTTAGCAATCTAGTTGTTCATTGTGATACTGTTGAGAGGCAGAGGCCAGGGGCACGGACTCTGAAAATTGAAGGCAGGTAGGAGAGTGCAGAGGCAACAATTTGACCACACTGGGCAGGCAGGAAGGGCAGTGGCAGCACAACAGACTATGGAGGGCAGTGGAAAGGGGGGCAGGGGCAACAAACCAACAATACAGGACTGGAAAGAGAGGCTGTGGCAATATAATAGACCATTGTGGGCAGAAATAAGAGGCAGTGGTAGTACAACCATATATGCCAACAGACCCATTTCAGCCAGGAAACGTCCAAAGTTTTTAAGCTCAAATGGGCTTTATTTGATCTGTCTCCTGTCTACAATCTCCTCTTTTTCAATGTAACTCAAAGGGGAAAATCACTACCCCAGTTTTTTTTCAAAATCTTCCTCTTACCAAGTTCAAAATGTTCGCAAGTATGGTAAATTGGATCATGGTAGGCAGGAGGAATTGGAGTAGGGACATGGACTCGGATAACAGAGGACAGGAGGGACATGGAGAGGTGCACCAAACTGACCCACAGGGCAGGCATCAGGGTTTGCAGCAGCACAATACACCACACAGGGCATGCAGGACGGGAGTGCAGCACAACAATCCATAGAAAGCAATAGGGAGGGGACAGGACCATGCACATGGACAACAGAGAACAGAGGGGAAAGAGGCAATGGTAGCTAGCTGACCATAATGGACAGACAGGAGAGAAAGCTGCAGCATAACAGACCATAAAGGGCAGAAGGGACGGATCAGGGGCATTACAATGGAACAGACAAGCCAGGAGGGAGGGAATTGGGGTCTGCACATGGAATCAGAGGGCTGGGGGCAAGGGGGCAGGGCAGGTGCAGCAAGATGACCATGGAGGTCAGGCAGGATGGGCACTAGAAACAAGAAACACCATGGAGAGCAACAGTGAGACTATGATGGCATACACACAGACCATGGAGGGAAGGTGGGAGGGGGTCAGGGGCAGCTAGCTGACCACACAGGGAAGGTGGGAGGGGCCATGGCAGCTCATAAGACCATGCATGGCAAGCGGGAGGGTTAGTGGCAGCACAATGGCTATGATGGGCAAGAAGGAGGGTGCAGGGGCATGCACAAAGGACCATGGAGGATAAAAGGGAGGGTCAGGACCAGGGCACAGACAAGAGAGTTTAGGGGAAGGGGCCTCACAACAGACCGTTCGGGCAGGCAGGAGGAGCAGTTGCAGCACAACAGACCAGGGAGGGCAGAAGGATGTGGCAGTAAAATGGACCACGGAGGACAGGAGGAAGGGGATAGGGGCATGGCATGTGGACAGGCAGGGTGGAGTTGGCAGGGACAGGTTACAGTCATCTGACAATGCTTGGCAGGTGGGAGGGGAGTGGCAGCTCAACAGAACACTCATAGTAGATAGGAGTGGCAGGTCCATGGAACATGGTGGGCAAAAAGGATGGAGCAGAGGCATGCACAAAGACATCGGAGAGCAGGGGGAAGGAGAATAGAGGCAGCAAGCTAAGCACAGAGGCTAAGCAGTAGGTCAATGATGGGCCATAGAATTGGGCAATGGAGGGCAGGAGGAGTGGACTGGTACATCATGCTAAATGGAGGGCGGCAGTGGCAGCACATCAGACCATGCATGGCAGGAGGGAGGAGGCTAGTCCATGGATTCAGACAACAGAGGATAGGGAGGAGGTGGATGGGGCAGCAAGCTAACTGTTCAGAGAAGGTGGGTATTAAGAACTTTATTGTTTTTAAAAAATGTGTCTGTGCGAACTACTTAAAATATGAACAAGTATGCAGCATAATCTAACTTTTATTCAGGAAGAAGAGTACGTTTGTGACTGTGACTCCGGGCTCACTTGGCAGAAACACCCCCTGACACTCCACCCCCCATTGCAAAATGTAATTCCCGTGAAAAGGGTAGGTGGACGCAGTGTTATATAGAACATAGTCCTGAGAGCATGATTGAAAATGAAAACTAGATATAGTATATTGTATAAACTTTGCACCAAAAAGTGTGATATAAGATGAACCGGGATGTGAAATATAATATGCAATACATTGTGCGCAATGACAGATTCATTGGAGAGCGCGAGATAGCACAGGCACTAGCGCGTGCTATGTGATATGCGCCTTGGAGTGTAATATGCACAGGGCAGTGTTGTGTAACCTAACTAGTCTCTAAAGTTGTAATATAAAATATGTGCTGGGGAGTGTAACGTTGCATATGCACTGTGACAAAGATATGGATCCCAGATTGTAATATGTATGGCATAGCGCTGTGCGTTATAACATAGGCATCGAGGAAGGCACGTTAGATGGGGCAATATAACTTTTGCGAAGGCAAGTGTGGCATGACATATTCACGGGGTGGTGTTGCAGTGCACATGGGCTAGAGAGTGTCATAGCATACGCACTAGCTGGTGGAATACAACACAGAGGTGTGTGGCACTCGGCGGGCACTGGTGGGTGTAACACAGCATTGGGCTCAGCCAGGAGCACACTGTGACTCTCAAGTGAGGTTCGTCTCCTTTCCAGAGAGTAAAATAAAAAGTATTACACATCCGGCGGTGGATGTGTGTTTCATTAACCGTGAGGGGGGTTTCTTGCATAGTTTGGTTGAATTTTTGTCGAATCCCCTTTGAATGGCTTGGTGTGCATGTGTATTAAATGTGCCCGTCAATAGCTACCCATCTTTGTATAAATAAATGACAAGGGTGTCTACTTGGAGAGTACCCTCCGGCGGGGGCACCAGGATTAGGCACGGTAGGGCGTCAGACACGTCAGAGCTTCACTAGCGGTGTAAATACATTCCATGTGGATTCATTGTATGCATAGTCGCCTTTTAATGAATATCACGCAAATCCTCATGGTGATAGGTACATACGGTTTGTCCAGCATGTCCTAGGTGTTTCTATAAATATATATTTTTTAAAAATAATAAAAAACAAAGGCCGGCCCCGGGGGATGGGGTCCCTGGGGCCATAAGTGGCCTGAGGAGGGGGGCAATGCAGCCCCCCCTTCTAAAGAGTAAAATAAAAAAAAGGCCATGACCTGGGGGTTGGGGTCCCCGGGGGCGATTAAGGCCTTGGGAGGGCCAAATTAATTTTTTTCAACAAAAAAAATTAGGGTGCAGGCCCTGGGGGATGGGGTCCCCAGGGCTAATAAATTAGAAAAAGAAAGGGGGCCACACAGCCCTCCTTCTTAAAAATAAATAAATAAAAGACCGGCATCGCGCCGGAGGCCACGCCCCCTCCTTGCAGCACTCTGCAAACGCGCCCCCTGGCCAGTTGTAAGTTGAGGAATTAATTCCCCTTCAATACTGAGGGACCCTGAGGGCCAACTAGCCCAGCAGGTATCTCCAGTATGCGCCAGGGAGCTGCGTTGCAGACAGGTGTTCTGAGGCCACGCCCCTTTTTACACCTGAATACAACGCAGCTCTGTGGCGCTTACTGGAGGTACCTAGTGGGCTAGTTTGACCCTAGGGACCCTTAGGATTCAAGGGGACTTAATCTCTCAACTCAGAACGCCCACAGGCCCTGTGGCGCGTTTTTAAGTTGGGGAAATAATTCCCTTTTAATCCTGAGGGAACCTGAGGTCCAACTAGCCCACCAGGTGCTTCCAGTAAGCACCACTGCTCTGCGTTGCAGAGAGGTGGTGCAGGCCGTGCCACTTTTTACACCTCTCTGCAACGCAGCTCTGTGGCGCTTACTGGAGGTACCTAGTGGTCTAGTTGGACCCTAGGGACCCTCAGGATTCAAGGGGACTTAATCTGCCAACTTAAAACGGCTACAGGGCGTGTTTACACAGTGGGGAAGGGAGGGGACGGGGCATGAGGTGACGTGTTCAAACACACCCTGTGGTGCGTTTTAAGAGG
Source organism: Triturus cristatus (assembly GCF_964204655.1). Lineage (NCBI taxonomy): Eukaryota > Metazoa > Chordata > Amphibia > Caudata > Salamandridae > Triturus > Triturus cristatus. The sequence continues at coordinate 252,745,154 of NC_140593.1, read as the reverse complement.
TAGTTTTAATACCCTGCCCTATTATATACTAGGGGCTTACAGAGGAGGTCATGCTAATCACAGGGGGACCCCAACACATAGTGTGCCCTAGTGTATGTAGGTGTTTTCACTGTATTCTGAGTGTCTTTTAACATAGCACTGGCTCTAGGACTGGTTAGTCAGACTCAGTTACCACCAGTATCCGTCTGAAAAAGTTGAGGGTACAGGATGATTTTGCAACAAGGCTTGTTTCTGCTCTTCTGTTTGTTCTTTCTGCACGTTATACTTCTTCCTGCACTTTTCTTCGTCTTTGAGGACTTCTGTTGCTTCTTTCTGCATTTCTTTTTTTCCTTTCTGTGCATTTTTCCTTCTTTCTTCACATGTCCTATCTCTGTAGGCATAGCTAGAAATTAGCATTTAAAAAACCTTTGAAATTCACTGAAAAAAACATAGGTTTCAGGCACGTTATAGCTAGGAATTAGCATTTAAAAAACCTTAGAAATTCACCGTAGGTTTCAGGGGCGTTATAGTTAGCTGGACTTTTCACTCGTACAAAACCATTGAAATTCACCCGTTAAAGTTAGTTCAGCTAACTATAACTCGCGCGCCCGCAATGCACTGCTGATGATGCCACATAGTACATCACTCATGACATGGTCAGTGACATCACTCATGACATCTCTGATGACATCTCAAATGACATCACTGATGACATCATCCTTGTGATAGATTGGCAGACCTCCTCTCCCCCTAATATAACCTTCGATACACACATTCAAAAATAGAAACTAAAATTTTCAAAACAATGGACATACCAATACCAGTTACAACAACCTATTCAGTAATTCTAATATCCACATACACATCCACTCATTCACCAACAGTCCTATACAGTTACTCATACATGTACTCACTCATCATATGTACTCATACACCTATACATCCTGTTACACAACGCCACTCATCCAGAGTTACTCACATACATAGTCACTCATGCTAATAAAGAATCAAACATCCATTTACTTGCATATACAGTTATACACACACCACCACACTTACTTCTACAGAAACTTACACATACTTAGGGCCATATGTAGGTAGGGTCACATTTACCGACTCATAAATACCGAATTTTACCGATTCGGTATTTATGAATCGGTAAATGTGATGTAGGTAATCAATCGGTAAAATATACCAATTCGGAAAGGGTCGGTAATTTAGAATCGGTATTTACCGATTCGGTAATGAGCCATACCTTCCCATTGATTCCTATGGGCCAGGAGGCCCATAGGAATGAATGGGAAGCCAGTTACCATTACCGAATCAGTAAATACCGAATCGGTAATGGGGGAGGCAGTATCATGGGTGGCAGGGTGTCACATTGACACCCTGTTGCACCCCTGATTCGTCCATGTGTGCACATGTGGCGCACATACATGCCCTAAGGGCATCTATGTCTGCCACACGGCACTTTGACATCAGCAAACTGTCACGTTTTGCTAGGTATTCGGTATTTATCACCAACCTATATTTGGTGGTAAATACCGAATTCTAATTCATACCCATCACTCATTTGAGTGTTACCTACATCTCATTTCAGGATTCGGTATTTACCGAATCAGTGATTTTACCGAATCGGTAATTTTACCGATTTGGTAAATTACCGAATCCTGAAATATGCCCCCTACATCTCAAATGGCTAAATACCGGTCGGTAACGGGATATTTACCGAATATCGGCCGTTACCGACCGGTATTTAGCTACCTACATGTGGCCCTTAGTCTTTTAAAGAATCACTTATAGAAACACATACTTATTCATACAGGAACTCTTCCAATCTCACTCTCACATATACTCACTTATATACACCAATAGTCACATATACTAGTTTAAAACATATGTAGTTACTCATAAAGACACTATGGAGACAGTCATTCACTCACTAACACACCCATGCACACACTCATCCACCCATACAGTCCTGCACACATGCTGTCTTCAACACATACAAACAGTGAGTCACTCATTCATGCACCTATGCACTACGTAATACCCCCCACCGAACCATACAGACACTCAGACACTCATACTGATACTCAAAACACCAACTAATAACCTATATAGACACTCATGTAGCTACTCACCAACCCATGCAGCCACTTATACACAAAGTGAGAGACTGATACAGATATTTACATGTTTAAACATTACTCACTAAGCCATGTATTCACTAAGATACTCTTAATCAGTCAGTTATACAATCAATTTTTCAAAAACAAATCATCCATTTAGACACTTATATACCCATTTATTCTTCCATCGACCTTGAGATAAACATATATAAAACATATGTAATTTTCAGAAAAACACACATTCACTGGATGATGTCATCAGTGATGTCATCAGTGATGTCATTTGAGATGTGTCAGTGATGTCAAGAGTGATGTCACTGACCATGTCATGAGTGATGTAATATGTGATGTCATCAGCAGTGCATTGCGGGCGCGCGAGTTATAGTTAGCTGAACTAACTATAAGGGGTGAATTTCAATGGTTTTGTATGAATGAAAAGTCCAGCTAACTATAACGCCCCTGAAACCTATGGTTTTTTCAGTGAATATATATATATATATATATATATCACTGAAAAAACCATAGGTTTCACACATGTTATAGTTAGCTGTACATTTCACTCGTAAAAAAACAATGAAATTCCACGTTATAGTTAGATCAGGTAACTATAACTCGCGCACCCGCAATCCACTGCTGACGATGTCACATATTACATCACTCATGACATGGTCAGTGACATCACTCATCACATCAATGATGACATCTCAAATGACACATTGTGGCTGGCGGTCGCGCAAGTTATAGTTACATGATCTAACTATAACGTGGAATTTCATTGGTTTTTTACGAGTGAAATGTACAGCTAACTATAACATGTGTGAAACCTATGGTTTTTTCAGTGAATTTGCAAGGTTTTTTAAATGCTAATTCCTAACTATAACGTGTTTGAAACCTATGGTTTTTTCAGTGAATTTGTACGGTTTTTTAATTGCTAAGTTATGTATTTATTTTTAATTTTTGCACGCACGGTGCCCTTCGCGCACCGTGCGCGCGCTGTGGGCACTCGGTGCGCTTTGCGCACCGAGCGCCCACGTTGCGCATTTCATACCGTGCACGCCTCGCCATTTTTTACAAAATATCAATTGTTTTTTTCTCTCTTGGGGGTCCTTAGATTTATATATTAAATGTGATTGTTAATTCTTTTTTTTTTTTTTTACCGTACGCGTACGGTAAACTTACCGTACGCGCACTCCGCGATTTTTTTAAAAAATTATTACATTTATTTTTCATACTTTTTGGTCCTTCGTGAACCCCCTGACGAACGCTAGGGGGTCTGCAACTCTCTTCGTTGCCCCCTTTTCATGTTATCAACCTTTATTTTTCAGTGCGAGAGACAGAAAATGGCGGCCGATACTTCCTGGTTTCGACCGATTTGAATGTTTACTTTAATCTAACAACCAATCAGAATCGCGCTCGCGCACGTCACCGTACGCGTACGGTAAGCTTACCGTAAGCGCACGGAGCGCGCTTACAGATATATATATTGATTTAAATGCTATTTTCTCAGGAACTACTGAACACCAGACCTGCAAAAGGCACTTCCTTGACCTTAGGGCTACCTCTCTGCCAAATTACAAGTAATTCTGTTCAGCCGTTCTGGCTGTAGCTGTGTCTAAAGGTCCTATGGAAAAATGCATGGGGAAAATGCGTTTTGGGACCCCCCTTTTTTCTCAGCCCCCGCTTGACGAATCACCCCGAGACTTTCAGGGTAGGAGCGGAGCGTAGCGCCACATTAGTTTAGAAAATTTCGCTAGGATTCGTCAACCGGTGCCAAAGTTATTCAAAATAGAATTTTCAGATTTCCTATGGAAACACGGTCCTAACTATAACTATCTACTGGCGACCGCCAGTAGATAATATATATATATATATATATATATATATATATATATATATATATATAAATTCAGTGAAAAAAACATAGGTTTCACACACATTATAGTTAGGGGACATTTTACTCATAAAAAACCATTGAAATTCCCCCGTTATAGTTAGTTCAGCTAACTATAACTCGCGCACCCGCAATCCACTGCTGATCACGTCACATATTACATCACTCATGACATGGTCAGTGACATCACTCATGACATCACTGATGACATCATCCTGTGAATGTATGTTTTTCAGAAAATTAAATATGTTGTATATATGTATATCTCAAGGTCGATGGAAAAATAAATGGGTATATAAATGTCTAAAAGGATGATTTGTTTTTGAAAATTTGATTGTGTTATTGACTGATTAAGTGTATCTTAGTGAATACATGGCTTAGTGAGTAATGTTTAAATATGTAATTATCTATATCTCTGACTTTGTGTATAAGTGTCTGCTTGGGTTGGTGAGTAGCTACATGGGTGTTTATATTGGATTTAAGGATGTTTTTTGAGTATCAGTCTGAGTGTCTGCATGGTTCGGTGGGGGGTATTACGTACTGCATAGGTGCATGTATGATTGGCTCTCTGGTTGTATGTGTTGAAGACAGCATGTGTGCATGACTGTATGGGTGGATGAGTGTGTGTATGGGTGTGTTAGTGAGTGAATGACTGTCTCAATAGTGTCTTTATGAGTAACTACATATGTTTTAAAGAAGTATATTTGACTATTGGTGTATATAAGTGAGTATGTGTGAGAGTGAGAGATTGAAACAGTTCCTGTATGTTTAATTATGTTTTTTTAATAGTGAATATTTAAAAGAGTAAGTATGTGTAAGTTTCTGTAGAAGAAATTGATGAGGTGTGTGTATAACTGAATATGCAAGTAAATGGATGTTTGACTCTTTATTAGCATGAGTGACTATGTGTGTGAGTAACTCTATGGATGAGTGACAATGTGGAACAGGATGTGTAGGTGTATGAGTACATATGATGAGTGAGTACATGTATGAGTGACTGTACAGGACTGTTGGTGAATGAGTGGATGTGTATGTGATTCTTAGAATTACTGAAGAGGTTGTTGTAACTGGTATTGGTATGTCCATTTTTTTGAAAATTTCAGTCTCTATTTTTGAATGTTTGTATCATAGGTTATATTAGGGTGAGAGGAGGTCTACCACTCTGTCACAAGGATGATGTCATCAGTGATGTCATTTGAGATGTCATCAGTGATGTCATGAGTGATGTCACTGACCATGTCATGAGTGATGTAATATGTGACGTGATCAGCAGTGGATTGCGGGTGCGCGAGTTATAGTTAGCTGAACTAACTATAACGGGGGAATTTCAATGGTTTTTTATGAGTAAAATGTCCCCTAACTATAACGTGTGTGAAACCTATGGTTTTTTCACTGAATTTGCAAGGTTTTTTAAATGCTAAATCCTAACTATAACGTGTGTGAAACCTATGGTTTTTTCAGTGAATTTGCAAGGTTTTTTAAATGCTAATTCCTAACTATAACGTGTGTGTGAAACCCATGGTTTTTTCAGTGAATTTGTATGGTTTTTTAAATGCTAATTCCTACCTATAACATGTGTGATTCCCATGGTTTTTTCATTTTTTTTATTTTTATTTTTTTACAAATACTTAAATTAAACGTGTTTTTTTTTTTACTTTATATTCTCTTAAAACACTATGTTTAATTTTAAAAAATTCTGCAATATATTAATTTTTCTCATTTTTTTTTCCAAACAGGTAAGATATATCACTATAACATAGAGATTCTTTTTTTCCTTTTTTTTTTTTTTTTTAAGTGCGCGTACGGCAAGCGTACGGTTTGCGTAATGTTAGTAAAATTTCTACTCTTTTTGCGTATAGTTACGCAATTTACGAAGCCGTGCGTACTGCGTACGGGGCGCGTAAGCGTGTACGCTACACGCGCACGTTACGCGGAAGTGTTGGGGAGTGCCTGTTATGCGCATGCGAGCGCGTGTCTTTTTTACGCGCCTGCGTACTTTTACCGTAAGCGCACCGTAAGCGCTCCGTAAGCGTAACGTAAGCGTAACGTACGCGCACGGTGGGTCATGTGATCATGAAACAAAACTTTTGATTGGTTCAAAGTAGTTTCAGTTCTAGAACTCTCCTACACCACACCCATTCCCCTCATTTCTGCTTGTGATCCCTTAGGAGAAGGAGCTGAGTTGTCTTTGAGATACGATGGCAGACCAGCACTCTTCTGCTGAGAGTGAGGCTAGCAGCACCACCATCAGGCAGAGAAAGAGGAAACAGAAGAGCTCTTTTATATGGGAGTATTTTAGTTTTCCAGAGGGTGAGAAAAAAGTCAATGCTGCTTTGGTGACTTGTAAACTGTGCCAGCGTGTACTTTCAAGAGGTAATCCTAACAAGAAGTATTCCTTCGGGAATCACACAATGTTAAGAGACCTTGAGGATGTACACCCTAGGACACATGCACGACATACTAGAGGTAACCCTTCAGTAAGTCGAGCAAGCACATCCACAGCAGCTCAGCCGAGTCCTTCTTCGGAAGCTCAGCAGAGACCTTCATCTGTGGGGGCAGAATCACCTTTTTCTGATCCTGTGGAAACGAACCATCGGTTTGCGAGGGTTACAATGCGGTGTTCATTTTGCCATGGTCTAATTGTTCATAGGGAGACCAGTCTTCCCCTCATTAACAACAAAATAGACCAGCACATTTGTCCTACCAGCTAATGTTCCCATTCTTCCTTTCCTCTGTCCCTGCATGAACACAAGGGCTCTTTTAAGAGCCAACCTTACCTCTCAACTTCTCTTTTTTTTTTTTTTTTACTTTTTTAACTTTTTTTAAAAACACAAAAAACCAATTACCACATTTCAAGATGCTTGAGAGATTAATAACTAAATATTGTAAATCTGTTTGAGGAGAAGTGGAAGAAAGGGACCATCTAATTTCTGACTTACCTGACCCACCCAACAATTTAATTTTTATTTAAAATTTAAATTGAAATTACTTGTAAAAATGGTTGGTTTTTTTCGAAAATTTTCTTTCACAATCTGAAAAAAAAGAAAAAAGTATTAATATTTAATAAATCATTATATAACACAGTACACGTATTTACATATTTTCCAAAAACACTTTTTTGCCTTTTTTTTGCTGTTTTCAGAATATATTGCATTTCACTATAAATCGTGAAAGCAATTGCATTCATCACTTAACAGCGGGCAAAAAAAAAATAACAATCTCAAAGATTGTTTTAAAAAAGCCCAGAATCTCTTCTCACTTAAACATAACATTATAGAAATGCAAAATATTCAAAAAAAATATCATCTAATAACAATAACTTTTTCTTTAAAATACCGTCTGACAATTTTGTTACAGAAGCATAATCACAAAAATAATATATCTCAAATAACTCCACAATACATCTGGTTACCTTTCCTTTAGGCCAAATGGTAATTTTACAATTCTTTTTTGATTAAATTTCCAATGGTAATCCAATAAAATTCCAAAATTTAAATTGGACAGATGTTACCGATTCTCTCTAAAATTTTGGTTTCCGAAAGATTATTTAGGAATTAAATAAGTCCACAATACAATTGATTACCTTTCCTTTAGGCCAAATGATATTTTTAAAAATCTTTTTTGAAGAAATTTCCAATGGTAATCCAATAAAATTCCAAAATTTAAATTGTACAGATGTTACTGATTCTCTCTAAAATTTTTGGTTTCCGAAAGATTAATTAGGAATTAAATAAGTCCACAATACAATTGGTTACCTTTCCTTTAGGCCAAATGATAATTTGAAAAATCTTTCTATTTGTAAATTCCTGTGGTAATCCAATAAAATGGTAAAATTGTTTTGCACAGATCTTGCCAAGTCTCTCTAAAATTTAGGTTTCAGGAAGATTAGATAGGAATTTGCTAAATCAAAAGGCAAACATTGCTTGAAAATCAATTAGGAATCATTACACAGTGTCCAGCCTTTTTCACATTTAAGATAAACTGTGTAATGTCCAGAAGTTACAGTAGGTCCTTCATGGAAAATTATTGCAACTGTTACAAAAGTTTTTCCTGAAATTGATAATTGCTGTCCTATAAACTTCTTTATTAAAGTATCCAATTTTGAACCATCAGCTTTACATCGTTGCATCATTAAAATTACATACTGTCCGTATTCCTTTAAAATTAATGTTGAAAACATGTCATATTTACACTCACCGCATTCCATGCTATGATTAGCATCTTTAACTAATTTAGCAAAAGTGACTGTTTTACTGTCTGGCAATGTTAAATAAATAAACCTTTCTGAGTCAACATTAGACCCACATGTATTGAAACAGTTTTCACAACTATGTTCCTATTTATAAGAGACACCAAACATATTTTCAATTGGTACCCCTTCTTCTTCCAGTACCTGAAGAAAATACATCAAGAATTCCTGTGCGTCTTGCTGTACATTTTGAGAAAACTGTGTTCGTCCTGAACATACATCTAAAAGTTTTCTAATTTCAGTAGCACTTTCTATTTGAGTTTTATCATTACTCAGCTTTTGAAAAAGGAGACTCAACTCACAACAGAATCTTTTTCTCTGATTTACTATTATCTGCTCTTGCAAATTTTCCAGATAAAATGCAACATTCAGCACTACATTAGCGTAGCAGTTAACACCAGAGCTATTTTCAAAATGACAACCTACAACCTCTTCAACATTTTCATTTTTCTCTTTGCTTGCAATTACATCACTCCTCTTTTTTTTCCTCCTCTCTACATCCTCATTACAGATATTCTCAATTCTCCTTTTTCGAGAAACTACACGTTTCTCCAACACAGGATACTGACCTAAATGAGGAGCATAGGTTCTTCTTAATCTATTATACTCCTTTACACAGTTTGTATCAGCACTAACTTTTGAATCATCAAAGTCTATCATGAATAAACCAGATAATGTTTTCACTCGTGACAAAGCTACATAAGCCATACCTTCTTTGAACACAATTGAACCATTGTTTACAAATGCACAATCTACAGTCAATCCTTGAGACTTGTGAATAGTTACAGCATATGCTAGTGAAAACGGAAACTGTTTCCTTTGTACATATAAGTCTTTCACAAGCATGAAACGAACTGTACAACGACAAATGTCTATAACTTCTTCTATCTGATCAAATTTTATTTTTAAACATTCAATTCCATCTTTTTCTGATAATTAATAAAACCCACAACTTTACCCATAGCTCCATTTACTAAGCCTTTTTCAACATCCAAATTTCTCCTTAAAAATACTCTACAGTTCATGCAAACATATAGATTTTTTTCTAATCCAGCAGTTTTTGAAATGTTCTTCTCTAGTGAATCCAATTTATTTTTCAGTTTGCCTGTTAACCCCTTCGGTGCTCATGACGGAACGGTTCCGTCATGAGCCACGGTTGAGCTGTGCTCATGACGGAACCGTTCCGTCATGACCACGCCCGCGCAAGAAACCGTCAGCACAGCGGCGGAATTTGCGCAGCATGGAAGGGGTTAATGTGATAGTAATTCTTCCATCCTGAATTTTGTCCACTGCTTCCAATTTCCTAATCTCTTCCTTTTCCAATTTCAAAAGCTCCTCATTGAATATTGCGCATTCACGTATTTCCTTTGGAAATAAATTATGTAGCAACCGACTCTGTAATGCTTTCGTGCCAGCTTCAGTGAGTAGTCCAATTCTGATATCTTTCAGAATACTTCCATATTCTTCATCGTTTGCTTGCCTCATATTAGTAGTAAGTTCCTTGTACTCAAAGAAGGACCAAATATTTGCATTACCAATGCTTCCCAATGACTTCTTTGTGTCTTCATGTGTCACAGTATTAAACACTGGTTGTCCTTTAACTGGAGTAAGTTGTAGAAGATCCCCAAAAACTATGACATGTTTTCCACCAAATAACACGTCATAGTCTGTCCTTAGAATTTGCTGCATTCTTAAATGCACAAAGGCAAGCATTAAGTTTGATACCATGCTCACCTCATCAATAATGAGAACTTGCATCTTCTTCAATACTCTTGAAACTTCCAAGCATGCTTCTCCAGTTAGCTTGTGGTATTGTATTTTGTTCTCATGCTCCACTGGTAACATTAGCAAACGATGTAAGGTGATTCCTTTTATGTTATATGCTGCTAACCCAGTTGGAGCAGTAACCACACAAGACCAAGTTGAATCCGTTTTTTGCTGTAGGTAGCTTCTGATGACTTTTATTAAGAAACTTTTTCCAGTTCCAGCTTGTCCGCTTACATACATCCTGATTGGATGAAATGATGTGCATGAGCACTCTTTTTTTTCATGTAGTAATCCGTGATCTATTTTGTTTCTGATCTCTTCATAAATTTGTTGCTGCTCTTCATTCAGTTGTCTTTCCAAATTTGGTAAGTCTATAAATTCTTCTTGAGCTTGATTCATAGCCGTTTCCACTTCATTCATGGCTATTGCAGCTTCATTTTCAACAATTGGTTGTCCTAGGGGATCTTGACTGAGTGTTCCTGAACTTTGGCTGTCTTGAGAACTGTCTCTAGCTATTTCAGCTGCAATTGTAGTTTCCTGTTCAATTTCTTCATTTAACATTTGCACATAATTTGTGAAAGTACTGCATTCTATGCTGTCTTTGCAAGCATTAAAGGAATCTTCATAGCTTTGAAATTCTCCCAGTAGTTCATCCTCTGTACGCCATGGTTTAAACAGCTGTAAAAGAGCCAAGTAGTAAAATTCCTTTTTGTCAGTAGTGTCGCAACTCAGCTTCCGGTGATTTATCAAACTTCCTTTTGTTTGCTTCACCAAACATCCTTCCTCACCAATGACTTTATATTTTCCATTGTTGATGTCTTCTGTGGCTTTCCGTGAATAAATGAGACTTGCAGAAGATAACCTATCTGAACATTCGTAGGATCCAATTTCTCGATGCGATAACATCTTTAAACTGAAACTGTACAGCTTCTTACTGACAGTCTTCTCGTGAGAAATATCTTCCCACATTTCTTTCAATTCAGTTTTTTCTGATTTAGTAATGTAAGACGTTACATATCGTTCAACAGCAATGGAATTGTCAGCTACATACTGTATATCCATGTTAGCATTCCACATGGATAAAATGACTGGGTTGTAGTCATTTATATTTTTTGATTCTTCTTTTCTTTTAAGGTTGTAGGTATTCTTAGGTGATTTTCTTGTAATAGTATGTCTCACAGATGACATAAAACTGTTTACTCTTCCATTTGAAAGAACAGGTCTAGGAAATCCAAATCGACATTTAGTGTAGTATTTATCTTTGGTCTTGTACTTCCGTCGACAGTATTTTTCACACCGATGACTTTGGAAACGTAAAACTTGCTCTTTTAACTTTTTCTCTTCTGTGCTTTTTGGTATAGCACATGTTGCATATTCTTCAATGAAAGATAACACTGCTTCATCAGTATCTGTTCCAAACTTTGGGGCATCCTTGATCCACAACAGCATATGAATATGAGGAGCACCTCTTGCCTGGTACTCTTTTCTCCAAAAGAAATCCACTACTTCTCCAAGAGGTGGATTGTTTTTTATTGCAGATGAAGGACATCATAGCCTCAAATCTATGATTGAAATATCTGCAAACATTAACCGGATCCAATGAGCACAGTTCTCCTGCTGTCTTGTATTCGATGTTTTTAATGTTTGAATTTGTCTCTCGTAGAAAATCCAGTAAATCATCCCAAGCGTACTCAGCACAGCTTAGGGTAAGGAACCATGTTGGTGTTCCTAAATTCAGTAACATGCATTTTAATTCACCATGGCGTCGGTACCAATATTCATTTGTCCCACGCTGACAAGCCATCAGATTGATCAGTTGTGTTTCCAAATGATCATCTCGTTGCTGCACTTTCTCCATAAAATCCTTAGCAGACACATTTTGTAAATGTACTCCACTTTTTAAAATGTGATTTACTGCATATGATAATGCAGACAAGTCGCTTTCAAATAAAAGATTGAACAAATAAGGAATACTTTTTCGAAATCTGGGATCTTCTGCATATAGTCTTGTAGTCCGATACTCAGAAGCTGGAATCTGTTCTGGACGTTCATCGTATCGTCCTCCTTTTCCTGTAGGAAACAGCTGGGGAAAACATTGAGCTTCCAAGCTCTCCTCCCATACACTCACAGGAGTTCCTTTTGCTTTCTTCATCTGAAACAGATCAATATTGTCTCCCATAACTTCTTTTGAATGAAGAGGATGTATGCTAAAATGTTCATAAATTTCTTCTTCCTTTGACTTGTCCACTTTTTCAAGTCGTCCAGTTGGTGTTTCAGTGTCTTCTTGTAAATCTTCTTCTTCTTCTTTTATATAAATTGATTCATACCATTTGTTATTCCGTTTCAAATACAAATTTGCTCTTTGTACTTTCCGTACATCTACCAGCTCCTGCCAAATCTTCTTATTCTTTGTAGGTACACCATTAACCAGAATAACTAATGGTTCAGTTTCCAAAGTATCTGCATCAATAGTTTCCATATTTTTTTTCAAATCCAAGGGCAAATACACCACTCTACCTTTTAAACCTCTCAGTAAATCTGAAGGAGGTAATTTACCAGTTTTTGGCTCCATACGTACTATGGTCTGGAACGGATGAACACATTGAATAAGTATAGACTCATATGTATTTAATTCAGAAAGTTCGGCAGGAATAGGATCCAATTCTAAATTATTATGTACAGCTCTGGTCGGCATTCTATTTTCCTCTAACTTGTTGTAACAGTATTTACAAATACGCTGATCTTCACCCAATTCAAAACAATTTTCAAGAAATATATAAGTGGCAAAATCCTTCCACTTATAATTATCTTCATTTTCAATTTTTCTGTAGAGATCAACATTCCTGGTTTGTTTTCTATAATGAGTTCTGCGGCAACAAATACAAGTAATATTTGGTCTTTCATTAGAGATTATTGCAAATTTTGTTATGTGATCATTAAATGCCTTACTTACAGAGGGTTCTACATTCTCTTCCACTTCTTCCTCATTTACTGTGTCCTTTTCTGCACTTTCTTGTTCTGGACCAAAGTAACAAAACTGAATTTCATCAGTAACCTTCTCTACATCTGATACCGATCCACGGAACAGAGCCCTATTTAATTCATCTAACTTTATTGCTGGACTTTTTGCAAAATACAACCGTCTCACAAACTTTCTCATTTCAGTATGATGAACAGCCAGCATCCTAAAATGATGAAAAACACTTTTACACACTTTTCTAGATAGACAAGCCAGAGAATGTCCCTGCAAACCAGTATTCTCTCTCACTCTACATGGATCTAGACTTTGAAGCACCTTAATCTTCTGTTTAACACTTTTTTTTACTATATTCTCTAAGAAACTCACAAAATGTATCAATAGATTCCTGACGCACAGTGCAAATACTACTACAATTCCAAGTGTACACTGGGGCTTTAGGACGTCTCCCCATAGCCTCATCCGCTATCACTTGTACCTCATCTCTTGGAACCATTTTCTCCTTCTCCATTATACAACCATTTTTCACTTCATAAGCACGACCTCTGGTGTCAACTGCATGCAGCAAACTATTACTTTGAAAATAACTCTCTTCATTAAAAAAAGGTTCACTACTTGACCTATGCATCCATTCTCCTAAAAACACTTTACAAAAGTTTGTTCTTTTCACTAGTCTTTTACTTTTGCTTTGCGATTTCAGTACATTGACCATTTTATCTAATGTACGCATCCTATTCAAAATTAAAATGAATAGTTTCCTTTTTAATTCTAAAGCCTTTGCTGCAATGGCTTCAATTTCTTTTTTTCTCTTATAAAATTTAGCTTTTTTCTTATATTTCTTCACATCCTTTATCAAATTGGACATAACTCTTCTCTGAAACATTTTTCTACGAATCTCTTTAAACGCTGTTTTTCTTTTTAAGTTAATCTTTATTGTTTCTGAAGGTACATTTGCATTAACTAAATGCTTAATTTTTTCCTGTTGTTTTCTATTTAAAACATTCTTTCCAGTACACACATTTTGTACATTTTTCCTTTTTTTGAAGATATTGCTTAAAAAATCTTTTGTCTGCTTACCAGAAGACTTTCTCTTTTTCCCAACATGAGCATCTCCAACTAACTTAGGTCCTCCAGTTGTCTTCAAATATATTTTTTTTTTTTGGTTTTTCCTTAGTCTGGATTTTGTAGGCATCTTAAATTTTGTTCACTGCTCTTCAGCAATACCTGAAAAAAACTAAAAAAAAATTCCTTTATTTTATTTAAATATATTACTACATTTTTTATGATCTTTTTAAATCTTAAAATACTATGTACCCCTTTTCCTACAAGTGAAAATCACAATAACACCATCACAAATTAAATATCTAAAAACAATTCCTGTGTGCACACAGAGTCATGGTTTGATATTAGGCAGAAAACGAAATTTCTTTGCCAATTTGAAATCACACTTACTACTCTTTTTTTTTGGCAAGTGATAAGTACTTTTACAGTCTGACACATTTTGAATGCACTTTTCAGATTCTGACAACAGCACATGTCCAAACTGCTTTTTGAGACCAGCAACATGTGTAACCTGGGTGACTGACTACACTCCAGCAAGGGCAACCAGCCTTAGTGATGCTGAATGTATTTGCATTACTGACTGCAACCTCAAACCCCACTGGGTTGTGAATACTATGCATGATTCTACAGGATAAGCAGCTGGGTGTGTGCTAAGAGTCTGCTTCTGCAGAAAAAAATAGCTCCCCCTTTCCATCTAATGCAAATGTAAAATTCCCAGAGTAATACGCAATAAATCTCTGCCTATAATTCCTCTTTGCACACAGTGTCATGGTTTGATATTAGGCAGAAAACGAAATTTCTTTGCCTATTTGAAAGCACACTTACTACTCTTTTTTTTGGCAAGTGATAAGTACTTTCACAGTCTGACACATTTTGAATGCACTTTTCAGATTCCGACAACAGCACATGTCCAAACTGCTTTTTGAGACCAGCAACATGTGTAACCTGGGTGACTGACTACACTCCAGCAAGGGCAACCAGCCTTAGTGATGCTGAATGTATTTGCATTACTGACTGCAACCTCAAACCCCACTGGGTTGTGAATACTATACATGATTCCAGAGGAAAAGCAGCTGGGTGTCTGCTAAGAGTCTGCTTCTGCAGAAAAAAATAGCTCCCCCTTTCCATCTAATGCAAATGTAAAATTCCCAGAGTAATACGCAATAAATCTCTGTCTATAATTCCTCATTGCACACAGAGTCATGGTTTGATATTAGGCAGAAAACGAAATTTCTTTGCCAATTTGAAAGCACACTTACTACTCTTTTTTTTGGCAAGTGATAAGTACTTTTACAGTCTGACACATTTTGAATGCACTTTTCAGATTCTGACAACAGCACATGTCCAAACTGCTTTTTGAGACCAGCAACATGTGTAACCTGGGTGACTGACTACACTCCTGCAAGGGCAACCAGCCTTAGTGATGCTGAATGTATTTGCATTACTGACTGCAACCTCAAACCCCACTCGGTTGTGAATACTATGCATGATTCTACAGGATAAGCAGCTGGGTGTGTGCTAAGAGTCTGCTTCTGCAGAAAAAATAGCTCCCCCTTTCCAACTAATGCAAATGTAAAATTACCAGAGTTATACGCAACAAATCTCTGCCTATAATTCCTCTTTGCACACAGAGTCATGGTTTGATATTAGGCAGAAAACGAAATTTCTTTGCCAATTTGAAAGCACACTTACTACTCTTTTTTTTGGCAAGTGATAAGTACTTTTACAGTATGACACATTTTGAATGCACTTTTCAGATTCTGACAACAGCACATGTCCAAACTGCTTTTTGAGACCAGCAACATGTGTAACCTGGGTGACTGACTACACTCCAGCAAGGGCAACCAGCCTTAGTGATGCTGAATGTATTTGCATTACTGACTGGAACCTCAAACCCCACTCGGTTGTGAATACTATGCATGATTCTACAGGATAAGCAGCTGGGTGTGTGCTAAGAGTCTGCTTCTGCAGAAAAAATAGCTCCCCCTTTCCAACTAATGCAAATGTAAAATTACCAGAGTTATACGCAATAAATCTCTGCCTATAATTCCTCTTTGCACACAGAGTCATGGTTTGATATTAGGCAGAAAACAAAATTTCTTTGCCAATTTGAAAGCACACTTACTACTCTTTTTTTTGGCAAGTGATAAGTACTTTTACAGTCTGACACATTTTGAATGCACTTTTCAGATTCTGACAACAGCACATGTCCAAACTGCTTTTTGAGACCAGCAACATGTGTAACCTGGGTGACTGACTACACTCCAGCAAGAGCAACCAGCCTTAGTGATGCTGAATGTATTTGCATTACTGACTGCAACCTCAAACCCCACTCGGTTGTGAATACTATGCATGATTCCAGAGGAAAAGCAGCTGGGTGTCTGCTAAGAGTCTGTTTCTGCAGAAAAAAATAGCTCCCCCTTTCCATCTAATGCAAATGTAAAATTACCAGAGTTATACGCAATAAATCTCTGTCTATAATTCCTCTTTGCACACAGAGTCATGGTTTGATATTAGGCAGAAAACGAAATTTCTTTGCCTATTTGAAAGCACACTTACTACTCTTTTTTTTGGCAAGTGATAAGTACTTTTACAGTCTGACACATTTTGAATGCACTTTTCAGATTCCGACAACAGCACATGTCCAAACTGCTTTTTGAGACCAGCAACATGTGTAACCTGGGTGACTGACTACACTCCAGCAAGGGCAACCAGCCTTAGTGATGCTGAATGTATTTGCATTACTGACTGCAACCTCAAACCCCACTCGGTTGTGAATACTATGCATGATTCTACAGGATAAGCAGCTGGGTGTGTGCTAAGAGTCTGCTTCTGCAGAAAAATAGCTCCCCCTTTTCATCTAATGCAAATGTAAAATTACCAGAGTAATACGCAATAAATCTCTGTCTATAATTCCTCTTTGCACACAGAGTCATGGTTTGATATTAGGCAGAAAACCAAATTTCTTTTCCTATTTGAAAGCACACTTACTACTCTTTTTTTTGGCAAGTGATAAGTACTTTTACAGTCTGACACATTTTGAATGCACTTTTCAGATTCTGACAACAGCACATGTCCAAACTGCTTTTTGAGACCAGCAACATGTGTAACCTGGGTGACTGACTACACTCCAGCAAGGGCAACCAGCCTTAGTGATGCTGAATGTATTTGCATTACTGACTGCAACCTCAAACCCCACTCGGTTGTGAATACTATGCATGATTCTACAGGATAAGCAGCTGGGTGTGTGCTAAGAGTCTGCTTCTGCAGAAAAAATAGCTCCCCCTTTTCATCTAATGCAAATGTAAAATTACCAGAGTAATACGCAATAAATGTCTGTCTATAATTCCTCTTTGCACACAGAGTCATGGTTTGATATTAGGCAGAAAACGAAATTTCTTTTCCTATTTGAAAGCAAACTTACTACTCTTTTTTTTGGCAAGTGATAAGTACTTTTACAGTCTGACACATTTTGAATGCACTTTTCAGATTCTGACAACAGCACATGTCCAAACTGCTTTTTGAGACCAGCAACATGTGTAACCTGGGTGACTGACTACACTCCAGCAAGGGCAACCATCCTTAGTGATGCTGAATGTATTTGCATTACTGACTGCAACCTCAAACCCCACTCGGTTGTGAATACTATGCATGATTCTACAGGATAAGCAGCTGGGTGTGTGCTAAGAGTCTGCTTCTGCAGAAAAAATAGCTCCCCCTTTTCATCTAATGCAAATGTAAAATTACCAGAGTAATACGCAATAAATCTCTGTCTATAATTCCTCTTTGCACACAGAGTCATGGTTTGATGATAGGCAGAAAACGAAATTTCTTTTCCTATTTGAAAGCACACTTACTACTCTTTTTTTTGGCAAGTGATAAGTACTTTTACAGTCTGACACATTTTGAATGCACTTTTCAGATTCTGACAACAGCACATGTCCAAACTGCTTTTTGAGACCAGCAACATGTGTAACCTGGGTGACTGACTACACTCCAGCAAGGGCAACCAGCCTTAGTGATGCTGAATGTATTTGCATTACTGACTGCAACCTCAAACCCCACTCGGTTGTGAATACTATACATGATTCCAGAGGAAAAGCAGCTGGGTGTCTGCTAAGAGTCTGCTTCTGCAGAAAAAAATAGCTCCCCCTTTCCATCTAATGCAAATGTAAAATTCCCAGAGTAATACGCAATAAATCTCTGTCTATAATTCCTCTTTGCACACAGAGTCATGGTTTGATATTAGGCAGAAAACGAAATTTCTTTGCCAATTTGAAAGCACACTTACTACTCTTTTTTTTGGCAAGTTATAAGTACTTTTACAGTCTGACACATTTTGAATGCACTTTTCAGATTCTGACAACAGCACATGTCCAAACTGCTTTTTGAGACCAGCAACATGTGTAACCTGGGTGACTGACTACACTCCTGCAAGGGCAACCAGCCTTAGTGATGCTGAATGTATTTGCATTACTGACTGCAACCTCAAACCCCACTCGGTTGTGAATACTATGCATGATTCTACAGGATAAGCAGCTGGGTGTGTGCTAAGAGTCTGCTTCTGCAGAAAAAATAGCTCCCCCTTTCCAACTAATGCAAATGTAAAATTACCAGAGTTATACGCAATAAATCTCTGCCTATAATTCCTCTTTGCACACAGAGTCATGGTTTGATATTAGGCAGAAAACGAAATTTCTTTGCCAATTTGAAAGCACACTTACTACTCTTTTTTTTGGCAAGTGATAAGTACTTTTACAGTCTGACACATTTTGAATGCACTTTTCAGATTCTGACAACAGCACATGTCCAAACTGCTTTTTGAGACCAGCAACATGTGTAACCTGGGTGACTGACTACACTCCTGCAAGGGCAACCAGCCTTAGTGATGCTGAATGTATTTGCATTACTGACTGCAACCTCAAACCCCACTCGGTTGTGAATACTATGCATGATTCTACAGGATAAGCAGCTGGGTGTGTGCTAAGAGTCTGCTTCTGCAGAAAAAATAGCTCCCCCTTTTCATCTAATGCAAATGTAAAATTACCAGAGTAATACGCAATAAATCTCTGTCTATAATTCCTCTTTGCACACAGAGTCATGGTTTGATGATAGGCAGAAAACGAAATTTCTTTTCCTATTTGAAAGCACACTTACTACTCTTTTTTTTGGCAAGTGATAAGTACTTTTACAGTCTGACACATTTTGAATGCACTTTTCAGATTCTGACAACAGCACATGTCCAAACTGCTTTTTGAGACCAGCAACATGTGTAACCTGGGTGACTGACTACACTCCAGCAAGGGCAACCAGCCTTAGTGATGCTGAATGTATTTGCATTACTGACTGCAACCTCAAACCCCACTCGGTTGTGAATACTATACATGATTCCAGAGGAAAAGCAGCTGGGTGTCTGCTAAGAGTCTGCTTCTGCAGAAAAAAATAGCTCCCCCTTTCCATCTAATGCAAATGTAAAATTCCTAGAGTAATACGCAATAAATCTCTGTCTATAATTCCTCTTTGCACACAGAGTCATGGTTTGATATTAGGCAGAAAACGAAATTTCTTTGCCAATTTGAAAGCACACTTACTACTCTTTTTTTTGGCAAGTTATAAGTACTTTTACAGTCTGACACATTTTGAATGCACTTTTCAGATTCTGACAACAGCACATGTCCAAACTGCTTTTTGAGACCAGCAACATGTGTAACCTGGGTGACTGACTACACTCCTGCAAGGGCAACCAGCCTTAGTGATGCTGAATGTATTTGCATTACTGACTGCAACCTCAAACCCCACTCGGTTGTGAATACTATGCATGATTCTACAGGATAAGCAGCTGGGTGTGTGCTAAGAGTCTGCTTCTGCAGAAAAAATAGCTCCCCCTTTCCAACTAATGCAAATGTAAAATTACCAGAGTTATACGCAATAAATCTCTGCCTATAATTCCTCTTTGCACACAGAGTCATGGTTTGATATTAGGCAGAAAACGAAATTTCTTTGCCAATTTGAAAGCACACTTACTACTCTTTTTTTTGGCAAGTGATAAGTACTTTTACAGTCTGACACATTTTGAATGCACTTTTCAGATTCTGACAACAGCACATGTCCAAACTGCTTTTTGAGACCAGCAACATGTGTAACCTGGGTGACTGACTACACTCCAGCAAGGGCAACCAGCCTTAGTGATGCTGAATGTATTTGCATTACTGACTGGAACCTCAAACCCCACTCGGTTGTGAATACTATGCATGATTCTACAGGATAAGCAGCTGGGTGTGTGCTAAGAGTCTGCTTCTGCAGAAAAAATAGCTCCCCCTTTCCAACTAATGCAAATGTAAAATTACCAGAGTTATACGCAATAAATCTCTGCCTATAATTCCTCTTTGCACACAGAGTCATGGTTTGATATTAGGCAGAAAACAAAATTTCTTTGCCAATTTGAAAGCACACTTACTACTCTTTTTTTTGGCAAGTGATAAGTACTTTTACAGTCTGACACATTTTGAATGCACTTTTCAGATTCTGACAACAGCACATGTCCAAACTGCTTTTTGAGACCAGCAACATGTGTAACCTGGGTGACTGACTACACTCCAGCAAGAGCAACCAGCCTTAGTGATGCTGAATGTATTTGCATTACTGACTGCAACCTCAAACCCCACTCGGTTGTGAATACTATGCATGATTCCAGAGGAAAAGCAGCTGGGTGTCTGCTAAGAGTCTGTTTCTGCAGAAAAAAATAGCTCCCCCTTTCCATCTAATGCAAATGTAAAATTACCAGAGTTATACGCAATAAATCTCTGTCTATAATTCCTCTTTGCACACAGAGTCATGGTTTGATATTAGGCAGAAAACGAAATTTCTTTGCCTATTTGAAAGCACACTTACTACTCTTTTTTTTGGCAAGTGATAAGTACTTTAACAGTCTGACACATTTTGAATGCACTTTTCAGATTCCGACAACAGCACATGTCCAAACTGCTTTTTGAGACCAGCAACATGTGTAACCTGGGTGACTGACTACACTCCAGCAAGGGCAACCAGCCTTAGTGATGCTGAATGTATTTGCATTACTGACTGCAACCTCAAACCCCACTCGGTTGTGAATACTATGCATGATTCTACAGGATAAGCAGCTGGGTGTGTGCTAAGAGTCTGCTTCTGCAGAAAAATAGCTCCCCCTTTTCATCTAATGCAAATGTAAAATTACCAGAGTAATACGCAATAAATCTCTGTCTATAATTCCTCTTTGCACACAGAGTCATGGTTTGATATTAGGCAGAAAACCAAATTTCTATTCCTATTTGAAAGCACACTTACTACTCTTTTTTTTGGCAAGTGATAAGTACTTTTACAGTCTGACACATTTTGAATGCACTTTTCAGATTCTGACAACAGCACATGTCCAAACTGCTTTTTGAGACCAGCAACATGTGTAACCTGGGTGACTGACTGCACTCCAGCAAGGGCAACCAGCCTTAGTGATGCTGAATGTATTTGCATTACTGACTGCAACCTCAAACCCCACTCGGTTGTGAATACCATACATGATTCCAGAGGAAAAGCAGCTGGGTGTCTGCTAAGAGTCTGCTTCTGCAGAAAAAAATAGCTCCCCCTTTCCATCTAATGCAAATGTAAAATTACCAGAGTAATACGCAATAAATATCTGTCTATAATTCCTCTTTGCACACAGAGTCATGGTTTGATATTAGGCAGAAAACGACATTTCTTTGCCTATTTGAAAGCACACTTACTACTCTTTTTTTTGGCAAGTGATAAGTACTTTTACAGTCTGACACATTTTGAATGCACTTTTCAGATTCTGACAACAGCACATGTCCAAACTGCTTTTTGAGACCAGCAACATGTGTAACCTGGGTGACTGACTACACTCCAGCAAGGGCAACCAGCCTTAGTGATGCTGAATGTATTTGCATTACTGACTGCAACCTCAAACCCCACTCGGTTGTGAATACTATGCATGATTCCAGAGGAAAAGCAGCTGGGTGTCTGCTAAGAGTCTGTTTCTGCAGAAAAAAATAGCTCCCCCTTTCCATCTAATGCAAATGTAAAATTACCAGAGTTATACGCAATAAATCTCTGTCTATAATTCCTCTTTGCACACAGAGTCATGGTTTGATATTAGGCAGAAAACGAAATTTCTTTGCCTATTTGAAAGCACACTTACTACTCTTTTTTTTGGCAAGTGATAAGTACTTTTACAGTCTGACACATTTTGAATGCACTTTTCAGATTCCGACAACAGCACATGTCCAAACTGCTTTTTGAGACCAGCAACATGTGTAACCTGGGTGACTGACTACACTCCAGCAAGGGCAACCAGCCTTAGTGATGCTGAATGTATTTGCATTACTGACTGCAACCTCAAACCCCACTCGGTTGTGAATACTATGCATGATTCTACAGGATAAGCAGCTGGGTGTGTGCTAAGAGTCTGCTTCTGCAGAAAAAATAGCTACCCCTTTTCATCTAATGCAAATGTAAAATTACCAGAGTAATACGCAATAAATCTCTGTCTATAATTCCTCTTTGCACACAGAGTCATGGTTTGATATTAGGCAGAAAACGAAATTTCTTTTCCTATTTGAAAGCACACTTACTACTCTTTTTTTTGGCAAGTGATAAGTACTTTTACAGTCTGACACATTTTGAATGCACTTTTCAGATTCTGACAACAGCACATGTCCAAACTGCTTTTTGAGACCAGCAACATGTGTAACCTGGGTGACTGACTACACTCCAGCAAGGGCAACCAGCCTTAGTGATGCTGAATGTATTTGCATTACTGACTGCAACCTCAAACCCCACTCGGTTGTGAATACTATACATGATTCCAGAGGAAAAGCAGCTGGGTGTCTGCTAAGAGTCTGCTTCTGCAGAAAAAAATAGCTCCCCCTTTCCATCTAATGCACATGTAAAATTACCAGAGTAATACGCAATAAATCTCTGTCTATAATTCCTCTTTGCACACTGAGTCATGGTTTGATATTAGGCAGAAAACGAAATTTCTTTGCCTATTTGAAAGCACACTTACTACTCTTTTTTTTGGCAAGTGATAAGTACTTTTACAGTCTGACACATTTTGAATGCACTTTTCAGATTCTGACAACAGCACATGTCCAAACTGCTTTTTGAGACCAGCAACATGTGTAACCTGGGTGACTGACTACACTCCAGCAAGGGCAACCAGCCTTAGTGATGCTGAATGTATTTGCATTACTGACTGCAACCTCAAACCCCACTCGGTTGTGAATACTATACATGATTCCAGAGGAAAAGCAGCTGGGTGTCTGCTAAGAGTCTGCTTCTGCAGAAACAAATAGCTCCCCCTTTCCATCTAATGCAAATGTAAAATTCCCAGAGTAATACGCAATAAATCTCTGTCTATAATTCCTCTTTGCACACAGAGTCATGGTTTGATATTAGGCAGAAAATGAAATTTCTTTGCCAATTTGAAAGCACACTTACTACTCTTTTTCTTGGCAAGTGATAAGTACTTTTACAGTCTGACACATTTTGAATGCACTTTTCAGATTCTGACAACAGCACATGTCCAAACTGCTTTTTGAGACCAGCAACATGTGTAACCTGGGTGACTGACTACACTCCTGCAAGGGCAACCAGCCTTAGTGATGCTGAATGTATTTGCATTACTGACTGGAACCTCAAACCCCACTCGGTTGTGAATACTATGCATGATTCTACAGGATAAGCAGCTGGGTGTGTGCTAAGAGTCTGCTTCTGCAGAAAAAATAGCTCCCCCTTTCCAACTAATGCAAATGTAAAATTACCAGAGTTATACGCAATAAATCTCTGCCTATAATTCCTCTTTGCACACAGAGTCATGGTTTGATATTAGGCAGAAAACGAAATTTCTTTGCCAATTTGAAAGCACACTTACTACTCTTTTTTTTGGCAAGTGATAAGTACTTTTACAGTCTGACACATTTTGAATGCACTTTTCAGATTCTGACAACAGCACATGTCCAAACTGCTTTTTGAGACCAGCAACATGTGTAACCTGGGTGACTGACTACACTCCAGCAAGGGCAACCAGCCTTAGTGATGCTGAATGTATTTGCATTACTGACTGGAACCTCAAACCCCACTCGGTTGTGAATACTATGCATGATTCTACAGGATAAGCAGCTGGGTGTGTGCTAAGAGTCTGCTTCTGCAGAAAAAATAGCTCCCCCTTTCCAACTAATGCAAATGTAAAATTACCAGAGTTATACGCAATAAATCTCTGCCTATAATTCCTCTTTGCACACAGAGTCATGGTTTGATATTAGGCAGAAAACGAAATTTCTTTGCCAATTTGAAAGCACACTTACTACTCTTTTTTTTGGCAAGTGATAAGTACTTTTACAGTCTGACACATTTTGAATGCACTTTTCAGATTCTGACAACAGCACATGTCCAAACTGCTTTTTGAGACCAGCAACATGTGTAACCTGGGTGACTGACTACACTCCAGCAAGAGCAACCAGCCTTAGTGATGCTGAATGTATTTGCATTACTGACTGCAACCTCAAACCCCACTCGGTTGTGAATACTATGCATGATTCCAGAGGAAAAGCAGCTGGGTGTCTGCTAAGAGTCTGTTTCTGCAGAAAAAAATAGCTCCCCCTTTCCATCTAATGCAAATGTAAAATTACCAGAGTTATACGCAATAAATCTCTGTCTATAATTCCTCTTTGCACACAGAGTCATGGTTTGATATTAGGCAGAAAACGAAATTTCTTTGCCTATTTGAAAGCACACTTACTACTCTTTTTTTTGGCAAGCGATAAGTACTTTTACAGTCTGACACATTTTGAATGCACTTTTCAGATTCTGACAACAGCACATGTCCAAACTGCTGTTTGAGACCAGCAACATGTGTAACCTGGGTGACTGACTACACTCCAGCAAGGGCAACCAGCCTTAGTGATGCTGAATGTATTTGCATTACTGACTGCAACCTCAAACCCCACTCGGTTGTGAATACTATGCATGATTCTACAGGATAAGCAGCTGGGTGTGTGCTAAGAGTCTGCTTCTGCAGAAAAAATAGCTCCCCCTTTGCATCTAATGCAAATGTAAAATTACCAGAGTAATACGCAATAAATCTCTGTCTATAATTCCTCTTTGCACACAGAGTCATGGTTTGATATTAGGCAGAAAACAAAATTTATTTGCCTATTTGAAAGCACACTTACTACTCTTTTTTTTGGCAAGTGATAAGTACTTTTACAGTCTGACACATTTTGAATGCACTTTTCAGATTCTGACAACAGCACATGTCCAAACTGCTTTTTGAGACCAGCAACATGGTTACCTGGGTGACTGACTACACTCCAGCAAGGGCAACCAGCCTTAGTGATGCTGAATGTATTTGCATTACTGACTGCAACCTCAAACCCCACTCGGTTGTGAATACTATACATGATTCCAGAGGAAAAGCAGCTGGGTGTCTGCTAAGAGTCTGCTTCTGCAGAAACAAATAGCTCCCCCTTTCCATCTAATGCAAATGTAAAATTCCCAGAGTAATATGCAATAAATCTCTGTCTATAATTCCTCTTTGCACACAGAGTCATTGTTTGATATTAGGCAGAAAACGAAATTTCTTTGCCAATTTGAAAGCACACTTACTACTCTTTTTTTTGGCAAGTGATAAGTACTTTTACAGTCTGACACATTTTGAATGCACTTTTCAGATTCTGACAACAGCACATGTCCAAACTGCTTTTTGAGACCAGCAACATGTGTAACCTGGGTGACTGACTACACTCCAGCAAGGGCAACCAGCCTTAGTGATGCTGAATGTATTTGCATTACTGACTGGAACCTCAAACCCCACTCGGTTGTGAATACTATGCATGATTCCAGAGGAAAAGCAGCTGGGTGTCTGCTAAGAGTCTGTTTCTGCAGAAAAAAATAGCTCCCCCTTTCCATCTAATGCAAATGTAAAATTACCAGAGTTATACGCAATAAATCTCTGTCTATAATTCCTCTTTGCACACAGAGTCATGGTTTGATATTAGGCAGAAAACGAAATTTCTTTGCCAATTTGAAAGCACACTTACTACTCTTTTTTTTGGCAAGTGATAAGTACTTTTACAGTCTGACACATTTTGAATGCACTTTTCAGATTCTGACAACAGCACATGTCCAAACTGCTTTTTGAGACCAGCAACATGTGTAACCTGGGTGACTGACTACACTCCTGCAAGGGCAACCAGCCTTAGTGATGCTGAATGTATTTGCATTACTGACTGCAACCTCAAACCCCACTCGGTTGTGAATACTATGCATGATTCTACAGGATAAGCAGCTGGGTGTGTGCTAAGAGTCTGCTTCTGCAGAAAAAATAGCTCCCCCTTTCCAACTAATGCAAATGTAAAATTACCAGAGTTATACGCAATAAATCTCTGCCTATAATTCCTCTTTGCACACAGAGTCATGGTTTGATATTAGGCAGAAAACGAAATTTCTTTGCCAATTTGAAAGCACACTTACTACTCTTTTTTTTGGCAAGTGATAAGTACTTTTACAGTCTGACACATTTTGAATGCACTTTTCAGATTCTGACAACAGCACATGTCCAAACTGCTTTTTGAGACCAGCAACATGTGTAACCTGGGTGACTGACTACACTCCAGCAAGGGCAACCAGCCTTAGTGATGCTGAATGTATTTGCATTACTGACTGCAACCTCAAACCCCACTCGGTTGTGAATACTATGCATGATTCTACAGGATAAGCAGCTGGGTGTGTGCTAAGAGTCTGCTTCTGCAGAAAAAATTGCTCCCCCTTTTCATCTAATGCAAATGTAAAATTACCAGAGTAATACGCAATAAATCTCTGTCTATAATTCCTCTTTGCACACAGAGTCATGATTTGATATTAGGCAGAAAACGAAATTTCTTTTCCTATTTGAAAGCACACTTACTACTCTTTTTTTTGGCAAGTGATAAGTACTTTTACAGTCTGACACATTTTGAATGCACTTTTCAGATTCTGACAACAGCACATGTCCAAACTGCTTTTTGAGACCAGCAACATGTGTAACCTGGGTGACTGACTACACTCCAGCAAGGGCAACCAGCCTTAGTGATGCTGAATGTATTTGCATTACTGACTGCAACCTCAAACCCCACTCGGTTGTGAATACTATACATGATTCCAGAGGAAAAGCAGCTGGGTGTCTGCTAAGAGTCTGCTTCTGCAGAAAAAAATAGCTCCCCCTTTCCATCTAATGCAAATGTAAAATTACCAGAGTAATACGCAATAAATCTCTGTCTATAATTCCTCTTTGCACACAGAGTCATGGTTTGATATTAGGCAGAAAACGAAATTTCTTTGCCTATTTGAAAGCACACTTACTACTCTTTTTTTTGGCAAGTGATAAGTACTTTTACAGTCTGACACATTTTGAATGCACTTTTCAGATTCTGACAACAGCACATGTCCAAACTGCTTTTTGAGACCAGCAACATGTGTAACCTGGGTGACTGACTACACTCCAGCAAGGGCAACCAGCCTTAGTGATGCTGAATGTATTTGCATTACTGACTGCAACCTCAAACCCCACTCGGTTGTGAATACTATGCATAATTCTACAGGATAAGCAGCTGGGTGTGTGCTAAGAGTCTGCTTCTGCAGAAAAAATAGCTCCCCCTTTCCATCTAATGCAAATGTAAAATTACCAGAGTAATACGCAATAAATCTCTGTCTATAATTCCTCTTTGCACACAGAGTCATGGTTTGATATTAGGCAGAAAACGAAATTTCTTTGCCAATTTGAAAGCACACTTACTACTCTTTTTTTTGGCAAGTGATAAGTACTTTTACAGTCTGACACATTTTGAATGCACTTTTCAGATTCTGACAACAGCACATGTCCAAACTGCTTTTTGAGACCAGCAACATTTGTAACCTGGGTGACTGACTACACTCCAGCAAGGGCAACCAGCCTTAGTGATGCTGAATGTATTTGCATTACTGACTGCAACCTCAAAACCCACTCGGTTGTGAATACTATGCATGATTCTACAGGATAAGCAGCTGGGTGTGTGCTAAGAGTCTGCTTCTGCAGAAAAAATAGCTCCCCCTTTCCAACTAATGCAACTGTAAAATTACCAGAGTAATACGCAATAAATCTCTGCCTATAATTCCTCTTTGCACACAGTGTCATGGTTTGATATTAGGCAGAAAACGAAATTTCTTTGCCTATTTGAAAGCACACTTACTACTCTTTTTTTGGCAAGTGATAAGTACTTTTACAGTCTGACACATTTTGAATGCACTTTTCAGATTCCGACAACAGCACATGTCCAAACTGCTTTTTAAGACCAGCAACATTTGTAACCTGGGTGACTGACTACACTCCAGCAAGGGCAACCAGCCTTAGTGATGCTGAATGTATTTGCATTACTGACTGCACCCTCAAACCCCACTCGGTTGTGAATACTATGCATGATTCTACAGGATAAGCAGCTGGGTGTGTGCTAAGAGTCTGCTTCTGCAGAAAAAATAGCTCCCCCTTTTCATCTAATGCAAATGTAAAATTACCAGAGTAATACGCAATAAATCTCTGTCTATAATTCCTCTTTGCACACAGAGTCATGGTTTGATATTAGGCAGAAAACGAAATTTCTTTGCCTATTTGAAAGCACACTTACTACTCTTTTTTTTGGCAAGTGATAAGTACTTTTACAGTCTGACACATTTTGAATGCACTTTTCAGATTCTGACAACAGCACATGTCCAAACTGCTTTTTGAGACCAGCAACATGTGTAACCTGGGTGACTGACTACACTCCAGCAAGGGCAACCAGCCTTAGTGATGCTGAATGTATTTGCATTACTGACTGCAACCTCAAACCCCACTCGGTTGTGAATACTATGCATGATTCTACAGGATAAGCAGCTGGGTGTGTGCTAAGACTCTGCTTCTGCAGAAAAAATAGCTCCCCCTTTCCAACTAATGCAAATGTAAAATTACTAGAGTTATACGCAATAAATCTCTGCCTATAATTCCTCTTTGCACACAGAGTCATTGTTTGATATTAGGCAGAAAACGAAATTTCTTTGCCAATTTGAAAGCACACTTACTACTCTTTTTTTTGGCAAGTGATAAGTACTTTTACAGTCTGACACATTTTGAATGCACTTTTCAGATTCTGACAACAGCACATGTCCAAACTGCTTTTTGAGACCAGCAACATGTGTAACCTGGGTGACTGACTACACTCCAGCAAGGGCAACCAGCCTTAGTGATGCTGAATGTATTTGCATTACTGACTGGAACCTCAAACCCCACTCGGTTGTGAATACTATGCCTGATTCCAGAGGAAAAGCAGCTGGGTGTCTGCTAAGAGTCTGTTTCTGCAGAAAAAAATAGCTCCCCCTTTCCATCTAATGCAAATGTAAAATTACCAGAGTTATACGCAATAAATCTCTGTCTATAATTCCTCTTTGCACACAGAGTCATGGTTTGATATTAGGCAGAAAACGAAATTTCTTTGCCAATTTGAAAGCACACTTACTACTCTTTTTTTTGGCAAGTGATAAGTACTTTTACAGTCTGACACATTTTGAATGCACTTTTCAGATTCTGACAACAGCACATGTCCAAACTGCTTTTTGAGACCAGCAACATGTGTAACCTGGGTGACTGACTACACTCCTGCAAGGGCAACCAGCCTTAGTGATGCTGAATGTATTTGCATTACTGACTGCAACCTCAAACCCCACTCGGTTGTGAATACTATGCATGATTCTACAGGATAAGCAGCTGGGTGTGTGCTAAGAGTCTGCTTCTGCAGAAAAAATAGCTCCCCATTTCCAACTAATGCAAATGTAAAATTACCAGAGTTATACGCAATAAATCTCTGCCTATAATTCCTCTTTGCACACAGAGTCATGGTTTGATATTAGGCAGAAAACAAAATTTCTTTGCCAATTTGAAAGCACACTTACTACTCTTTTTTTTGGCAAGTGATAAGTACTTTTACAGTCTGACACATTTTGAATGCACTTTTCAGATTCTGACAACAGCACATGTCCAAACTGCTTTTTGAGACCAGCAACATGTGTAACCTGGGTGACTGACTACACTCCAGCAAGGGCAACCAGCCTTAGTGATGCTGAATGTATTTGCATTACTGACTGCAACCTCAAACCCCACTCGGTTGTGAATACTATGCATGATTCTACATGATAAGCAGCTGGGTGTGTGCTAAGAGTCTGCTTCTGCAGAAAAAATAGCTCCCCCTTTCCAACTAATGCAACTGTAAAATTACCAGAGTAATACGCAATAAATCTCTGCCTACAATTCCTCTTTGCACACAGTGTCATGGTTTGATATTAGGCAGAAAACAAAATTTCTTTGCCTATTTGAAAGCACACTTACTACTCTTTTTTTTGGCAAGTGATAAGTACTTTTACAGTCTGACACATTTTGAATGCACTTTTCAGATTCCGACAACAGCACATGTCCAAACTGCTTTTTGAGACCAGCAACATGTGTAACCTGGGTGACTGACTACACTCCAGCAAGGGCAACCAGCCTTAGTGATGCTGAATGTATTTGCATTACTGACTGCAACCTCAAACCCCACTCGGTTGTGAATACTATGCATGATTCTACAGGATAAGCAGCTGGGTGTGTGCTAAGAGTCTGCTTCTGCAGAAAAAATTGCTCCCCCTTTTCATCTAATGCAAATGTAAAATTACAAGAGTAATACGCAATAAATCTCTGTCTATAATTCCTCTTTGCACACAGAGTCATGATTTGATATTAGGCAGAAAACGAAATTTCTTTTCCTATTTGAAAGCACACTTACTACTCTTTTTTTTGGCAAGTGATAAGTACTTTTACAGTCTGACACATTTTGAATGCACTTTTCAGATTCTGACAACAGCACATGTCCAAACTGCTTTTTGAGACCAGCAACATGTGTAACCTGGGTGACTGACTACACTCCAGCAAGGGCAACCAGCCTTAGTGATGCTGAATGTATTTGCATTACTGACTGCAACCTCAAACCCCACTCGGTTGTGAATACTATACATGATTCCAGAGGAAAAGCAGCTGGGTGTCTGCTAAGAGTCTGCTTCTGCAGAAAAAAATAGCTCCCCCTTTCCATCTAATGCAAATGTAAAATTACCAGAGTAATACGCAATAAATCTCTGTCTATAATTCCTCTTTGCACACAGAGTCATGGTTTGATATTAGGCAGAAAACGAAATTTCTTTGCCTATTTGAAAGCACACTTACTACTCTTTTTTTTGGCAAGTGATAAGTACTTTTACAGTCTGACACATTTTGAATGCACTTTTCAGATTCTGACAACAGCACATGTCCAAACTGCTTTTTGAGACCAGCAACATGTGTAACATGGGTGACTGACTACACTCCAGCAAGGGCAACCAGCCTTAGTGATGCTGAATGTATTTGCATTACTGACTGCAACCTCAAACCCCACTCGGTTGTGAATACTATACATGATTCCAGAGGAAAAGCAGCTGGGTGTCTGCTAAGAGTCTGCTTCTGCAGAAAAAAATAGCTCCCCCTTTCCATCTAATGCAAATGTAAAATTCCCAGAGTAATACGCAATAAATCTCTGTCTATAATTCCTCTTTGCACACAGAGTCATGGTTTGATATTAGGCAGAAAACGAAATTTCTTTGCCAATTTGAAAGCACACTTACTACTCTTTTTTTTGGCAAGTGATAAGTACTTTTACAGTCTGACACATTTTGAATGCACTTTTCAGATTCTGACAACAGCACATGTCCAAACTGCTTTTTGAGACCAGCAACATGTGTAACCTGGGTGACTGACTACACTCCAGCAAGGGCAACCAGCCTTAGTGATGCTGAATGTATTTGCATTACTGACTGGAACCTCAAACCCCACTCGGTTGTGAATACTATGCATGATTCCAGAGGAAAAGCAGCTGGGTGTCTGCTAAGAGTCTGTTTCTGCAGAAAAAAATAGCTCCCCCTTTCCATCTAATGCAAATGTAAAATTACCAGAGTTATACGCAATAAATCTCTGTCTATAATTCCTCTTTGCACACAGAGTCATGGTTTGATATTAGGCAGAAAACGAAATTTCTTTGCCAATTTGAAAGCACACTTACTACTCTTTTTTTTGGCAAGTGATAAGTACTTTTACAGTCTGACACATTTTGAATGCACTTTTCAGATTCTGACAACAGCACATGTCCAAACTGCTTTTTGAGACCAGCAACATGTGTAACCTGGGTGACTGACTACACTCCTGCAAGGGCAACCAGCCTTAGTGATGCTGAATGTATTTGCATTACTGACTGCAACCTCAAACCCCACTCGGTTGTGAATACTATGCATGATTCTACAGGATAAGCAGCTGGGTGTGTGCTAAGAGTCTGCTTCTGCAGAAAAAATAGCTCCCCATTTCCAACTAATGCAAATGTAAAATTACCAGAGTTATACGCAATAAATCTCTGCCTATAATTCCTCTTTGCACACAGAGTCATGGTTTGATATTAGGCAGAAAACAAAATTTCTTTGCCAATTTGAAAGCACACTTACTACTCTTTTTTTTGGCAAGTGATAAGTACTTTTACAGTCTGACACATTTTGAATGCACTTTTCAGATTCTGACAACAGCACATGTCCAAACTGCTTTTTGAGACCAGCAACATGTGTAACCTGGGTGACTGACTACACTCCAGCAAGGGCAACCAGCCTTAGTGATGCTGAATGTATTTGCATTACTGACTGCAACCTCAAACCCCACTCGGTTGTGAATACTATGCATGATTCTACATGATAAGCAGCTGGGTGTGTGCTAAGAGTCTGCTTCTGCAGAAAAAATAGCTCCCCCTTTCCAACTAATGCAACTGTAAAATTACCAGAGTAATACGCAATAAATCTCTGCCTACAATTCCTCTTTGCACACAGTGTCATGGTTTGATATTAGGCAGAAAACAAAATTTCTTTGCCTATTTGAAAGCACACTTACTACTCTTTTTTTTGGCAAGTGATAAGTACTTTTACAGTCTGACACATTTTGAATGCACTTTTCAGATTCCGACAACAGCACATGTCCAAACTGCTTTTTGAGACCAGCAACATGTGTAACCTGGGTGACTGACTACACTCCAGCAAGGGCAACCAGCCTTAGTGATGCTGAATGTATTTGCATTACTGACTGCAACCTCAAACCCCACTCGGTTGTGAATACTATGCATGATTCTACAGGATAAGCAGCTGGGTGTGTGCTAAGAGTCTGCTTCTGCAGAAAAAATTGCTCCCCCTTTTCATCTAATGCAAATGTAAAATTACAAGAGTAATACGCAATAAATCTCTGTCTATAATTCCTCTTTGCACACAGAGTCATGATTTGATATTAGGCAGAAAACGAAATTTCTTTTCCTATTTGAAAGCACACTTACTACTCTTTTTTTTGGCAAGTGATAAGTACTTTTACAGTCTGACACATTTTGAATGCACTTTTCAGATTCTGACAACAGCACATGTCCAAACTGCTTTTTGAGACCAGCAACATGTGTAACCTGGGTGACTGACTACACTCCAGCAAGGGCAACCAGCCTTAGTGATGCTGAATGTATTTGCATTACTGACTGCAACCTCAAACCCCACTCGGTTGTGAATACTATACATGATTCCAGAGGAAAAGCAGCTGGGTGTCTGCTAAGAGTCTGCTTCTGCAGAAAAAAATAGCTCCCCCTTTCCATCTAATGCAAATGTAAAATTACCAGAGTAATACGCAATAAATCTCTGTCTATAATTCCTCTTTGCACACAGAGTCATGGTTTGATATTAGGCAGAAAACGAAATTTCTTTGCCTATTTGAAAGCACACTTACTACTCTTTTTTTTGGCAAGTGATAAGTACTTTTACAGTCTGACACATTTTGAATGCACTTTTCAGATTCTGACAACAGCACATGTCCAAACTGCTTTTTGAGACCAGCAACATGTGTAACATGGGTGACTGACTACACTCCAGCAAGGGCAACCAGCCTTAGTGATGCTGAATGTATTTGCATTACTGACTGCAACCTCAAACCCCACTCGGTTGTGAATACTATACATGATTCCAGAGGAAAAGCAGCTGGGTGTCTGCTAAGAGTCTGCTTCTGCAGAAAAAAATAGCTCCCCCTTTCCATCTAATGCAAATGTAAAATTCCCAGAGTAATACGCAATAAATCTCTGTCTATAATTCCTCTTTGCACACAGAGTCATGGTTTGATATTAGGCAGAAAACGAAATTTCTTTGCCAATTTGAAAGCACACTTACTACTCTTTTTTTTGGCAAGTGATAAGTACTTTTACAGTCTGACACATTTTGAATGCACTTTTCAGATTCTGACAACAGCACATGTCCAAACTGCTTTTTGAGACCAGCAACATGTGTAACCTGGGTGACTGACTACACTCCAGCAAGGGCAACCAGCTTTAGTGATGCTGAATGTATTTGCATTACTGACTGCAACCTCAAACCCCACTCGGTTGTGAATACTATGCATGATTCTACAGGATAAGCAGCTGGGTGTGTGCTAAGAGTCTGCTTCTGCAGAAAAAATAGCTCCCCCTTTCCAACTAATGCAAATGTAAAATTACCAGAGTTATACGCAATAAATCTCTGCCTATAGTTCCTCTTTGCACACAGAGTCATGGTTTGATATTAGGCAGAAAACGAAATTTCTTTGCCAATTTGAAAGCACACTTACTACTCTTTTTTTGGCAAGTGATAAGTACTTTTACAGTCTGACACATTTTGAATGCACTTTTCAGATTCTGACAACAGCACATGTCCAAACTGCTTTTTGAGACCAGCAACATGTGTAACCTGGGTGACTGACTACACTCCAGCAAGGGCAACCAGCCTTAGTGATGCTGAATGTATTTGCATTACTGACTGGAACCTCAAACCCCACTCGGTTGTGAATACTATGCATGATTCTACAGGATAAGCAGCTGGGTGTGTGCTAAGAGTCTGCTTCTGCAGAAAAAATAGCTCCCCCTTTCCAACTAATGCAAATGTAAAATTACCAGAGTTATACGCAATAAATCTCTGCCTATAATTCCTCTTTGCACACAGAGTCATGGTTTGATGTTAGGAAGAAAACGAAATTTCTTTGCCAATTTGAAAGCACACTTACTACTCTTTTTTTTGGCAAGTGATA
This sequence comes from Triturus cristatus, assembly GCF_964204655.1. NCBI lineage: Eukaryota > Metazoa > Chordata > Amphibia > Caudata > Salamandridae > Triturus > Triturus cristatus. The sequence continues at coordinate 252,709,883 of NC_140593.1, read as the reverse complement.
AGTACTTTTACAGTCTGACACATTTTGAATGCACTTTTCAGATTCTGACAACAGCACATGTCCAAACTGCTTTTTGAGACCAGCAACATGTGTAACCTGGGTGACTGACTACACTCCTGCAAGGGCAACCAGCCTTAGTGATGCTGAATGTATTTGCATTACTGACTGCAACCTCAAACCCCACTCGGTTGTGAATACTATGCATGATTCTACAGGATAAGCAGCTGGGTGTGTGCTAAGAGTCTGCTTCTGCAGAAAAAATAGCTCCCCCTTTCCAACTAATGCAAATGTAAAATTACCAGAGTTATACGCAATAAATCTCTGCCTATAATTCCTCTTTGCACACAGAGTCATGGTTTGATATTAGGCAGAAAACGAAATTTCTTTGCCAATTTGAAAGCACACTTACTACTCTTTTTTTGGCAAGTGATAAGTACTTTTACAGTCTGACACATTTTGAATGCACTTTTCAGATTCTGACAACAGCACATGTCCAAACTGCTTTTTGAGACCAGCAACATGTGTAACCTGGGTGACTGACTACACTCCAGCAAGGGCAACCAGCCTTAGTGATGCTGAATGTATTTGCATTACTGACTGCAACCTCAAACCCCACTCGGTTGTGAATACTATACATGATTCCAGAGGAAAAGCAGCTGGGTGTCTGCTAAGAGTCTGCTTCTGCAGAAAAAAATAGCTCCCCCTTTCCATCTAATGCAAATGTAAAATTACCAGAGTAATACGCAATAAATCTCTGTCTATAATTCCTCTTTGCACACAGAGTCATGGTTTGATATTAGGCAGAAAACGAAATTTCTTTGCCTATTTGAAAGCACACTTACTACTCTTTTTTTTGGCAAGTGATAAGTACTTTTACAGTCTGACACATTTTGAATGCACTTTTCAGATTCTGACAACAGCACATGTCCAAACTGCTTTTTGAGACCAGCAACATGTGTAACCTGGGTGACTGACTACACTCCAGCAAGGGCAACCAGCCTTAGTGATGCTGAATGTATTTGCATTACTGACTGCAACCTCAAACCCCACTCGGTTGTGAATACTATACATGATTCCAGAGGAAAAGCAGCTGGGTGTCTGCTAAGAGTCTGCTTCTGCAGTAAAAAATAGCTCCCCCTTTCCATCTAATGCAAATGTAAAATTCCAAGAGTAATACGCAATAAATCTCTGTCTATAATTCCTCTTTGCACACAGAGTCATGGTTTGATATTAGGCAGAAAACGAAATTTCTTTGCCAATTTGAAAGCACACTTACTACTCTTTTTTTTGGCAAGTGATAAGTACTTTTACAGTCTGACACATTTTGAATGCACTTTTCAGATTCTGACAACAGCACATGTCCAAACTGCTTTTTGAGACCAGCAACATGTGTAATCTGGGTGACTGACTACACTCCAGCAAGGGCAACCAGCCTTAGTGATGCTGAATGTATTTGCATTACTGACTGGAACCTCAAACCCCACTCGGTTGTGAATACTATGCATGATTCTACAGGATAAGCAGCTGGGTGTGTGCTAAGAGTCTGCTTCTGCAGAAAAAATAGCTCCCCCTTTCCAACTAATGCAAATGTAAAATTACCAGAGTTATACGCAATAAATCTCTGCCTATAATTCCTCTTTGCACACAGAGTCATGGTTTGATATTAGGCAGAAAACGAAATTTCTTTGCCAATTTGAAAGCACACTTACTACTCTTTTTTTTGGCAAGTGATAAGTACTTTTACAGTCTGACATATTTTGAATGCACTTTTCAGATTCTGACAACAGCACATGTCCAAACTGCTTTTTGAGACCAGCAACATGTGTAACCTGGGTGACTGACTACACTCCTGCAAGGGCAACCAGCCTTAGTGATGCTGAATGTATTTGCATTACTGACTGCAACCTCAAACCCCACTCGGTTGTGAATACTATGCATGATTCTACAGGATAAGCAGCTGGGTGTGTGCTAAGAGTCTGCTTCTGCAGAAAAAATAGCTCCCCCTTTCCAACTAATGCAAATGTAAAATTACCAGAGTTATACGCAATAAATCTCTGCCTATAATTCCTCTTTGCACACAGAGTCATGGTTTGATATTAGGCAGAAAACGAAATTTCTTTGCCAATTTGAAAGCACACTTACTACTCTTTTTTTTGGCAAGTGATAAGTACTTTTACAGTCTGACACATTTTGAATGCACTTTTCAGATTCTGACAACAGCACATGTCCAAACTGCTTTTTGAGACCAGCAACATGTGTAACCTGGGTGACTGACTACACTCCAGCAAGGGCAACCAGCCTTAGTGATGCTGAATGTATTTGCATTACTGACTGCAACCTCAAACCCCACTCGGTTGTGAATACTATACATGATTCCAGAGGAAAAGCAGCTGGGTGTCTGCTAAGAGTCTGCTTCTGCAGAAAAAAATAGCTCCCCCTTTCCATCTAATGCAAATGTAAAATTACCAGAGTAATACGCAATAAATCTCTGTCTATAATTCCTCTTTGCACACAGAGTCATTGTTTGATATTAGGCAGAAAACGAAATTTCTTTGCCTATTTGAAAGCACACTTACTACTATTTTTTTTGGCAAGTGATAAGTACTTTTACAGTCTGACACATTTTGAATGCACTTTTCAGATTCTGACAACAGCACATGTCCAAACTGCTTTTTGAGACCAGCAACATGTGTAACCTGGGTGACTGACTACACTCCAGCAAGGGCAACAAGCCTTAGTGATGCTGAATGTATTTGCATTACTGACTGCAACCTCAAACCCCACTCGGTTGTGAATACTATACATGATTCCAGAGGAAAAGCAGCTGGGTGTCTGCTAAGAGTCTGCTTCTGCAGAAAAAAATAGCTCCCCCTTTCCATCTAATGCAAATGTAAAATTCCCAGAGTAATACGCAATAAATCTCTGTCTATAATTCCTCTTTGCACACAGAGTCATGGTTTGATATTAGGCAGAAAACGAAATTTCTTTGCCAATTTGAAAGCACACTTACTACTCTTTTTTTTGGCAAGTGATAAGTACTTTTACAGTCTGACACATTTTGAATGCACTTTTCAGATTCTGACAACAGCACATGTCCAAACTGCTTTTTGAGACCAGCAACATGTGTAACCTGGGTGACTGACTACACTCCAGCAAGGGCAACCAGCCTTAGTGATGCTGAATGTATTTGCATTACTGACTGCAACCTCAAACCCCACTCGGTTGTGAATACTATGCATGATTCTACAGGATAAGCAGCTGGGTGTGTGCTAAGAGTCTGCTTCTGCAGAAAAAATAGCTCCCCCTTTCCAACTAATGCAAATGTAAAATTACCAGAGTTATACGCAATAAATCTCTGCCTATAGTTCCTCTTTGCACACAGAGTCATGGTTTGATATTAGGCAGAAAACGAAATTTCTTTGCCAATTTGAAAGCACACTTACTACTCTTTTTTTGGCAAGTGATAAGTACTTTTACAGTCTGACACATTTTGAATGCACTTTTCAGATTCTGACAACAGCACATGTCCAAACTGCTTTTTGAGACCAGCAACATGTGTAACCTGGGTGACTGACTACACTCCAGCAAGGGCAACCAGCCTTAGTGATGCTGAATGTATTTGCATTACTGACTGGAACCTCAAACCCCACTCGGTTGTGAATACTATGCATGATTCTACAGGATAAGCAGCTGGGTGTGTGCTAAGAGTCTGCTTCTGCAGAAAAAATAGCTCCCCCTTTCCAACTAATGCAAATGTAAAATTACCAGAGTTATACGCAATAAATCTCTGCCTATAATTCCTCTTTGCACACAGAGTCATGGTTTGATATTAGGCAGAAAACGAAATTTCTTTGCCAATTTGAAAGCACACTTACTACTCTTTTTTTTGGCAAGTGATAAGTACTTTTACAGTCTGACACATTTTGAATGCACTTTTCAGATTCTGACAACAGCACATGTCCAAACTGCTTTTTGAGACCAGCAACATGTGTAACCTGGGTGACTGACTACACTCCTGCAAGGGCAACCAGCCTTAGTGATGCTGAATGTATTTGCATTACTGACTGCAACCTCAAACCCCACTCGGTTGTGAATACTATGCATGATTCTACAGGATAAGCAGCTGGGTGTGTGCTAAGAGTCTGCTTCTGCAGAAAAAATAGCTCCCCCTTTCCAACTAATGCAAATGTAAAATTACCAGAGTTATACGCAATAAATCTCTGCCTATAATTCCTCTTTGCACACAGAGTCATGGTTTGATATTAGGCAGAAAACGAAATTTCTTTGCCAATTTGAAAGCACACTTACTACTCTTTTTTTTGGCAAGTGATAAGTACTTTTACAGTCTGACACATTTTGAATGCACTTTTCAGATTCTGACAACAGCACATGTCCAAACTGCTTTTTGAGACCAGCAACATGTGTAACCTGGGTGACTGACTACACTCCAGCAAGGGCAACCAGCCTTAGTGATGCTGAATGTATTTGCATTACTGACTGGAACCTCAAACCCCACTCGGTTGTGAATACTATGCATGATTCTACAGGATAAGCAGCTGGGTGTGTGCTAAGAGTCTGCTTCTGCAGAAAAAATAGCTCCCCCTTTTCATCTAATGCAAATGTAAAATTACCAGAGTAATACGCAATAAATCTCTGTCTATAATTCCTCTTTGCACACAGAGTCATGGTTTGATATTAGGCAGAAAACGAAATTTGTTTTCCTATTTGAAAGCACACTTACTACTCTTTTTTTTGGCAAGTGATAAGTACTTTTACAGTCTGACACATTTTGAATGCACTTTTCAGATTCTGACAACAGCACATGTCCAAACTGCTTTTTGAGACCAGCAACATGTGTAACCTGGGTGACTGACTACACTCCAGCAAGGGCAACCAGCCTTAGTGATGCTGAATGTATTTGCATTACTGACTGCAACCTCAAACCCCACTCGGTTGTGAATACTATGCATGATTCTACAGGATAAGCAGCTGGGTGTGTGCTAAGACTCTGCTTCTGTAGAAAAAATAGCTCCCCCTTTCCAACTAATGCAAATGTAAAATTACCAGAGTTATACACAATAAATCTCTGCCTATAATTCCTCTTTGCACACAGAGTCATGGTTTGATATTAGGCAGAGAACGAAATTTCTTTGCCAATTTGAAAGCACACTTACTACTCTTTTTTTTGGCAAGTGATAAGTACTTTTACAGTCTGACACATTTTGAATGCACTTTTCAGATTCTGACAACAGCACATGTCCAAACTGCTTTTTGAGACCAGCAACATGTGTAACCTGGGTGACTGACTACACTCCTGCAAGGGCAACCAGCCTTAGTGATGCTGAATGTATTTGCATTACTGACTGCAACCTCAAACCCCACTCGGTTGTGAATACTATGCATGATTCTACAGGATAAGCAGCTGGGTGTGTGCTAAGAGTCTGCTTCTGCAGAAAAAATAGCTCCCCCTTTCCAACTAATGCAAATGTAAAATTACCAGAGTTATACGCAATAAATCTCTGCCTATAATTCCTCTTTGCACACAGAGTCATGGTTTGATATTAGGCAGAAAACAAAATTTCTTTGCCAATTTGAAAGCACACTTACTACTCTTTTTTTTGGCAAGTGATAAGTACTTTTACAGTCTGACACATTTTGAATGCACTTTTCAGATTCTGACAACAGCACATGTCCAAACTGCTTTTTGAGACCAGCAACATGTGTAACCTGGGTGACTGACTACACTCCAGCAAGGGCAACCAGCCTTAGTGATGCTGAATGTATTTGCATTACTGACTGGAACCTCAAACCCCACTCGGTTGTGAATACTATGCATGATTCTACAGGATAAGCAGCTGGGTGTGTGCTAAGAGTCTGCTTCTGCAGAAAAAATAGCTCCCCCTTTTCATCTAATGCAAATGTAAAATTACCAGAGTAATACGCAATAAATCTCTGTCTATAATTCCTCTTTGCACACAGAGTCATGGTTTGATATTAGGCAGAAAACGAAATTTGTTTTCCTATTTGAAAGCACACTTACTACTCTTTTTTTTGGCAAGTGATAAGTACTTTTACAGTCTGACACATTTTGAATGCACTTTTCAGATTCTGACAACAGCACATGTCCAAACTGCTTTTTGAGACCAGCAACATGTGTAACCTGGGTGACTGACTACACTCCAGCAAGGGCAACCAGCCTTAGTGATGCTGAATGTATTTGCATTACTGACTGCAACCTCAAACCCCACTCGGTTGTGAATACTATGCATGATTCTACAGGATAAGCAGCTGGGTGTGTGCTAAGACTCTGCTTCTGCAGAAAAAATAGCTCCCCCTTTCCAACTAATGCAAATGTAAAATTACCAGAGTTATACACAATAAATCTCTGCCTATAATTCCTCTTTGCACACAGAGTCATGGTTTGATATTAGGCAGAGAACGAAATTTCTTTGCCAATTTGAAAGCACACTTACTACTCTTTTTTTTGGCAAGTGATAAGTACTTTTACAGTCTGACACATTTTGAATGCACTTTTCAGATTCTGACAACAGCACATGTCCAAACTGCTTTTTGAGACCAGCAACATTTGTAACCTGGGTGACTGACTACACTCCAGCAAGAGCAACCAGCCTTAGTGATGCTGAATGTATTTGCATTACTGACTGCAACCTCAAACCCCACTCGGTTGTGAATACTATGCATGATTCCAGAGGAAAAGCAGCTGGGTGTCTGCTAAGAGTCTGTTTCTGCAGAAAAAAATAGCTCCCCCTTTCCATCTAATGCAAATGTAAAATTACCAGAGTTATACGCAATAAATCTCTGTCTATAATTCCTCTTTGCACACAGAGTCATGGTTTGATATTAGGCAGAAAACGAAATTTCTTTGCCTATTTGAAAGCACACTTACTACTCTTTTTTTTGGCAAGTGATAAGTACTTTTACAGTCTGACACATTTTGAATGCACTTTTCAGATTCCGACAACAGCACATGTCCAAACTGCTTTTTGAGACCAGCAACATGTGTAACCTGGGTGACTGACTACACTCCAGCAAGGGCAACCAGCCTTAGTGATGCTGAATGTATTTGCATTACTGACTGCAACCTCAAACCCCACTCGGTTGTGAATACTATGCATGATTCTACAGGATAAGCAGCTGGGTGTGTGCTAAGAGTCTGCTTCTGCAGAAAAAATAGCTCCCCCTTTTCATCTAATGCAAATGTAAAATTACCAGAGTAATACGCAATAAATCTCTGTCTATAATTCCTCTTTGCACACAGAGTCATGGTTTGATATTAGGCAGAAAACGAAATTTCTTTTCCTATTTGAAAGCACACTTACTACTCTTTTTTTTTGGCAAGTGATAAGTACTTTTACAGTCTGACACATTTTGAATGCACTTTTCAGATTCTGACAACAGCACATGTCCAAACTGCTTTTTGAGACCAGCAACATGTGTAACCTGGGTGACTGACTACACTCCAGCATGGGCAACCAGCCTTAGTGATGCTGAATGTATTTGCATTACTGACTGCAACCTCAAACCCCACTCGGTTGTGAATACTATGCATGATTCTACAGGATAAGCAGCTGGGTGTGTGCTAAGACTCTGCTTCTGCAGAAAAAATAGCTCCCCCTTTTCAACTAATGCAAATGTAAAATTACCAGAGTTATACGCAATAAATCTCTGCCTATAATTCCTCTTTGCACACAGAGTCATGGTTTGATATTAGGCAGAAAACGAAATTTCTTTGCCAATTTGAAAGAACACTTACTACTCTTTTTTTTGGCAAGTGATAAGTACTTTTACAGTCTGACACATTTTGAATGCACTTTTCAGATTCTGACAACAGCACATGTCCAAACTGCTTTTTGAGACCAGCAACATGTGTAACCTGGGTGACTGACTACACTCCAGCAAGAGCAACCAGCCTTAGTGATGCTGAATGTATTTGCATTACTGACTGGAACCTCAAACCCCACTATGTTGAGAATACTATGCATGATTCTACAGGATAAGCAGCTGGGTGTGTGCTAAGAGTCTGCTTCTGCAGAAAAAATAGCTCCCCCTTTCCAACTAATGCAAATGTAAAATTACCAGAGTTATACGCAATAAATCTCTGCCTATAATTCCTCTTTGCACACAGAGTCATGGTTTGATATTAGGCAGAGAACGAAATTTCTTTGCCAATTTGAAAGCACACTTACTACTCTTTTTTTTGGCAAGTGATAAGTACTTTTACAGTCTGACACATTTTGAATGCACTTTTCAGATTCTGACAACAGCACATGTCCAAACTGCTTTTTGAGACCAGCAACATGTGTAACCTGGGTGACTGACTACACTCCAGCAAGGGCAACCAGCCTTAGTGATGCTGAATGTATTTGCATTACTGACTGCAACCTCAAACCCCACTCGGTTGTGAATACTATACATGATTCCAGAGGAAAAGCAGCTGGGTGTCTGCTAAGAGTCTGCTTCTGCAGAAAAAAATAGCTCCCCCTTTCCATCTAATGCAAATGTAAAATTACCAGAGTAATACGCAATAAATCTCTGTCTATAATTCCTCTTTGCACACAGAGTCATGGTTTGACATTAGGCAGAAAACGAAATTTCTTTGCCTATTTGAAAGCACACTTACTACTCTTTTTTTTGGCAAGTGATAAGTACTTTTACAGTCTGACACATTTTGAATGCACTTTTCAGATTCTGACAACAGCACATGTCCAAACTGCTTTTTGAGACCAGCAACATGTGTAACCTGGGTGACTGACTACACTCCAGCAAGGGCAACCAGCCTTAGTGATGCTGAATGTATTTGCATTACTGACTGCAACCTCAAACCCCACTCGGTTGTGAATACTATACATGATTCCAGAGGAAAAGCAGCTGGGTGTCTGCTAAGAGTCAGCTTCTGCAGAAAAAAATAGCTCCCCCTTTCCATCTAATGCAAATGTAAAATTCCCAGAGTAATACGCAATAAATCTCTGTCTATAATTCCTCTTTGCACACAGAGTCATGGTTTGATATTAGGCAGAAAACGAAATTTCTTTGCCAATTTGAAAGCACACTTACTACTCTTTTTTTTGGCAAGTGATAAGTACTTTTACAGTCTGACACATTTTGAATGCACTTTTCAGATTCTGACAACAGCACATGTCCAAACTGCTTTTTGAGACCAGCAACATGTGTAACCTGGGTGACTGACTACACTCCTGCAAGGGCAACCAGCCTTAGTGATGCTGAATGTATTTGCATTACTGACTGCAACCTCAAACCCCACTCGGTTGTGAATACTATGCATGATTCTACAGGATAAGCAGCTGGGTGTGTGCTAAGAGTCTGCTTCTGCAGAAAAAATAGCTCCCCCTTTCCAACTAATGCAAATGTAAAATTACCAGAGTTATACGCAATAAATCTCTGCCTATAGTTCCTCTTTGCACACAGAGTCATGGTTTGATATTAGGCAGAAAACGAAATTTCTTTGCCAATTTGAAAGCACACTTACTACTCTTTTTTTGGCAAGTGATAAGTACTTTTACAGTCTGACACATTTTGAATGCACTTTTCAGATTCTGACAACAGCACATGTCCAAACTGCTTTTTGAGACCAGCAACATGTGTAACCTGGGTGACTGACTACACTCCAGCAAGGGCAACCAGCCTTAGTGATGCTGAATGTATTTGCATTACTGACTGCAACCTCAAACCCCACTCGGTTGTGAATACTATGCATGATTCTACAGGATAAGCAGCTGGGTGTGTGCTAAGAGTCTGCTTCTGCAGAAAAAATAGCTCCCCCTTTTCATCTAATGCAAATGTAAAATTACCAGAGTTATACGCAATAAATCTCTGCCTATAATTCCTCTTTGCACACAGAGTCATGGTTTGATATTAGGCAGAAAACGAAATTTCTTTGCCAATTTGAAAGCACACTTACTACTCTTTTTTTTGGCAAGTGATAAGTACTTTTACAGTCTGACACATTTTGAATGCACTTTTCAGATTCCGACAACAGCACATGTCCAAACTGCTTTTTGAGACCAGCAACATGTGTAACCTGGGTGACTGACTACACTCCAGCAAGGGCAACCAGCCTTAGTGATGCTGAATGTATTTGCATTACTGACTGCAACCTCAAACCCCACTCGGTTGTGAATACTATGCATGATTCTACAGGATAAGCAGCTGGGTGTGTGCTAAGAGTCTGCTTCTGCAGAAAAAATAGCTCCCCCATTTCATCTAATGCAAATGTAAAATTACCAGAGTAATACGCAATAAATCTCTGTCTATAATTCCTCTTTGCACACAGAGTCATGGTTTGATATTAGGCAGAAAACGAAATTTCTTTTCCTATTTGAAAGCACACTTACTACTCTTTTTTTTGGCAAGTGATAAGTACTTTTACAGTCTGACACATTTTGAATGCACTTTTCAGATTCTGACAACAGCACATGTCCAAACTGCTTTTTGAGACCAGCAACATGTGTAACCTGGGTGACTGACTACACTCCAGCAAGGGCAACCAGCCTTAGTGATGCTGAATGTATTTGCATTACTGACTGCAACCTCAAACCCCACTCGGTTGTGAATACTATGCATGATTCTACAGGATAAGCAGCTGGGTGTGTGCTAAGACTCTGCTTCTGCAGAAAAAATAGCTCCCCCTTTCCAACTAATGCAAATGTAAAATTACCAGAGTTATACACAATAAATCTCTGCCTATAATTCCTCTTTGCACACAGAGTCATGGTTTGATATTAGGCAGAGAACGAAATTTCTTTGCCAATTTGAAAGCACACTTACTACTCTTTTTTTTGGCAAGTGATAAGTACTTTTACAGTCTGACACATTTTGAATGCACTTTTCAGATTCTGACAACAGCACATGTCCAAACTGCTTTTTGAGACCAGCAACATTTGTAACCTGGGTGACTGACTACACTCCAGCAAGAGCAACCAGCCTTAGTGATGCTGAATGTATTTGCATTACTGACTGCAACCTCAAACCCCACTCGGTTGTGAATACTATGCATGATTCCAGAGGAAAAGAAGCTGGGTGTCTGCTAAGAGTCTGTTTCTGCAGAAAAAAATAGCTCCCCCTTTCCATCTAATGCAAATGTAAAATTACCAGAGTTATACGCAATAAATCTCTGTCTATAATTCCTCTTTGCACACAGAGTCATGGTTTGATATTAGGCAGAAAACGAAATTTCTTTGCCTATTTGAAAGCACACTTACTACTCTTTTTTTTGGCAAGTGATAAGTACTTTTACAGTCTGACACATTTTGAATGCACTTTTCAGATTCCGACAACAGCACATGTCCAAACTGCTTTTTGAGACCAGCAACATGTGTAACCTGGGTGACTGACTACACTCCAGCAAGGGCAACCAGCCTTAGTGATGCTGAATGTATTTGCATTACTGACTGCAACCTCAAACCCCACTCGGTTGTGAATACTATGCATGATTCTACAGGATAAGCAGCTGGGTGTGTGCTAAGAGTCTGCTTCTGCAGAAAAAATAGCTCCCCCTTTTCATCTAATGCAAATGTAAAATTACCAGAGTAATACGCAATAAATCTCTGTCTATAATTCCTCTTTGCACACAGAGTCATGGTTTGATATTAGGCAGAAAACGAAATTTCTTTTCCTGTTTGAAAGCACACTTACTACTCTTTTTTTTTGGCAAGTGATAAGTACTTTTACAGTCTGACACATTTTGAATGCACTTTTCAGATTCTGACAACAGCACATGTCCAAACTGCTTTTTGAGACCAGCAACATGTGTAACCTGGGTGACTGACTACACTCCAGCATGGGCAACCAGCCTTAGTGATGCTGAATGTATTTGCATTACTGACTGCAACCTCAAACCCCACTCGGTTGTGAATACTATGCATGATTCTACAGGATAAGCAGCTGGGTGTGTGCTAAGACTCTGCTTCTGCAGAAAAAATAGCTCCCCCTTTCCAACTAATGCAAATGTAAAATTACCAGAGTTATACGCAATAAATCTCTGCCTATAATTCCTCTTTGCACACAGAGTCATGGTTTGATATTAGGCAGAAAACGAAATTTCTTTGCCAATTTGAAAGAACACTTACTACTCTTTTTTTTGGCAAGTGATAAGTACTTTTACAGTCTGACACATTTTGAATGCACTTTTCAGATTCTGACAACAGCACATGTCCAAACTGCTTTTTGAGACCAGCAACATGTGTAACCTGGGTGACTGACTACACTCCAGCAAGAGCAACCAGCCTTAGTGATGCTGAATGTATTTGCATTACTGACTGGAACCTCAAACCCCACTATGTTGAGAATACTATGCATGATTCTACAGGATAAGCAGCTGGGTGTGTGCTAAGAGTCTGCTTCTGCAGAAAAAATAGCTCCCCCTTTCCAACTAATGCAAATGTAAAATTACCAGAGTTATACGCAATAAATCTCTGCCTATAATTCCTCTTTGCACACAGAGTCATGGTTTGATATTAGGCAGAGAACGAAATTTCTTTGCCAATTTGAAAGCACACTTACTACTCTTTTTTTTGGCAAGTGATAAGTACTTTTACAGTCTGACACATTTTGAATGCACTTTTCAGATTCTGACAACAGCACATGTCCAAACTGCTTTTTGAGACCAGCAACATGTGTAACCTGGGTGACTGACTACACTCCAGCAAGGGCAACCAGCCTTAGTGATGCTGAATGTATTTGCATTACTGACTGCAACCTCAAACCCCACTCGGTTGTGAATACTATACATGATTCCAGAGGAAAAGCAGCTGGGTGTCTGCTAAGAGTCTGCTTCTGCAGAAAAAAATAGCTCCCCCTTTCCATCTAATGCAAATGTAAAATTACCAGAGTAATACGCAATAAATCTCTGTCTATAATTCCTCTTTGCACACAGAGTCATGGTTTGACATTAGGCAGAAAACGAAATTTCTTTGCCTATTTGAAAGCACACTTACTACTCTTTTTTTTGGCAAGTGATAAGTACTTTTACAGTCTGACACATTTTGAATGCACTTTTCAGATTCTGACAACAGCACATGTCCAAACTGCTTTTTGAGACCAGCAACATGTGTAACCTGGGTGACTGACTACACTCCAGCAAGGGCAACCAGCCTTAGTGATGCTGAATGTATTTGCATTACTGACTGCAACCTCAAACCCCACTCGGTTGTGAATACTATACATGATTCCAGAGGAAAAGCAGCTGGGTGTCTGCTAAGAGTCAGCTTCTGCAGAAAAAAATAGCTCCCCCTTTCCATCTAATGCAAATGTAAAATTCCCAGAGTAATACGCAATAAATCTCTGTCTATAATTCCTCTTTGCACACAGAGTCATGGTTTGATATTAGGCAGAAAACGAAATTTCTTTGCCAATTTGAAAGCACACTTACTACTCTTTTTTTTGGCAAGTGATAAGTACTTTTACAGTCTGACACATTTTGAATGCACATTTCAGATTCTGACAACAGCACATGTCCAAACTGCTTTTTGAGACCAGCAACATGTGTAACCTGGGTGACTGACTACACTCCTGCAAGGGCAACCAGCCTTAGTGATGCTGAATGTATTTGCATTACTGACTGCAACCTCAAACCCCACTCGGTTGTGAATACTATGCATGATTCTACAGGATAAGCAGCTGGGTGTGTGCTAAGAGTCTGCTTCTGCAGAAAAAATAGCTCCCCCTTTCCAACTAATGCAAATGTAAAATTACCAGAGTTATACGCAATAAATCTCTGCCTATAGTTCCTCTTTGCACAGAGTCATGGTTTGATATTAGGCAGAAAACGAAATTTCTTTGCCAATTTGAAAGCACACTTACTACTCTTTTTTTGGCAAGTGATAAGTACTTTTACAGTCTGACACATTTTGAATGCACTTTTCAGATTCTGACAACAGCACATGTCCAAACTGCTTTTTGAGACCAGCAACATGTGTAACCTGGGTGACTGACTACACTCCAGCAAGGGCAACCAGCCTTAGTGATGCTGAATGTATTTGCATTACTGACTGGAACCTCAAACCCCACTCGGTTGTGAATACTATGCATGATTCTACAGGATAAGCAGCTGGGTGTGTGCTAAGAGTCTGCTTCTGCAGAAAAAATAGCTCCCCCTTTCCAACTAATGCAAATGTAAAATTACCAGAGTTATACGCAATAAATCTCTGCCTATAATTCCTCTTTGCACACAGAGTCATGGTTTGATATTAGGCAGAAAACGAAATTTCTTTGCCAATTTGAAAGCACACTTACTACTCTTTTTTTTGGCAAGTGATAAGTACTTTTACAGTCTGACACATTTTGAATGCACTTTTCAGATTCTGACAACAGCACATGTCCAAACTGCTTTTTGAGACCAGCAACATGTGTAACCTGGGTGACTGACTACACTCCTGCAAGGCAACCAGCCTTAGTGATGCTGAATGTATTTGCATTACTGACTGCAACCTCAAACCCCACTCGGTTGTGAATACTATGCATGATTCTACAGGATAAGCAGCTGGGTGTGTGCTAAGAGTCTGCTTCTGCAGAAAAAATAGCTCCCCCTTTCCAACTAATGCAAATGTAAAATTACCAGAGTTATACGCAATAAATCTCTGCCTATAATTCCTCTTTGCACACAGAGTCATGGTTTGATATTAGGCAGAAAACGAAATTTCTTTGCCAATTTGAAAGCACACTTACTACTCTTTTTTTTGGCAAGTGATAAGTACTTTTACAGTCTGACACATTTTGAATGCACTTTTCAGATTCTGACAACAGCACATGTCCAAACTGCTTTTTGAGACCAGCAACATGTGTAACCTGGGTGACTGACTACACTCCTGCAAGGGCAACCAGCCTTAGTGATGCTGAATGTATTTGCATTACTGACTGCAACCTCAAACCCCACTCGGTTGTGAATACTATGCATGATTCTACATGATAAGCAGCTGGGTGTGTGCTAAGAGTCTGCTTCTGCAGAAAAAATAGCTCCCCCTTTCCAACTAATGCAAATGTAAAATTACCAGAGTTATACGCAATAAATCTCTGCCTATAATTCCTCTTTGCACACAGAGTCATGGTTTGATATTAGGCAGAAAACGAAATTTCTTTGCCAATTTGAAAGCACACTTACTACTCTTTTTTTTGGCAAGTGATAAGTACTTTTACAGTCTGACACATTTTGAATGCACTTTTCAGATTCTGACAACAGCACATGTCCAAACTGCTTTTTGAGACCAGCAACATGTGTAACCTGGGTGACTGACTACACTCCAGCAAGGGCAACCAGCCTTAGTGATGCTGAATGTATTTGCATTACTGACTGGAACCTCAAACCGCACTCGGTTGTGAATACTATGCATGATTCTACAGGATAAGCAGCTGGGTGTGTGCTAAGAGTCTGCTTCTGCAGAAAAAATAGCTCCCCCTTTCCAACTAATGC
The DNA here is from genome assembly GCF_964204655.1 of Triturus cristatus. Lineage (NCBI taxonomy): Eukaryota > Metazoa > Chordata > Amphibia > Caudata > Salamandridae > Triturus > Triturus cristatus. The sequence goes on along the minus strand of NC_140593.1, from coordinate 252,694,438 downwards.
AAATGTAAAATTACCAGAGTTATACGCAATAAATCTCTGCCTATAATTCCTCTTTGCACACAGAGTCATGGTTTGATATTAGGCAGAAAACGAAATTTCTTTGCCAATTTGAAAGCACACTTACTACTCTTTTTTTTGGCAAGTGATAAGTACTTTTACAGTCTGACACATTTTGAATGCACTTTTCAGATTCTGACAACAGCACATGTCCAAACTGCTTTTTGAGACCAGCAACATGTGTAACCTGGGTGACTGACTACACTCCAGCAAGAGCAACCAGCCTTAGTGATGCTGAATGTATTTGCATTACTGACTGCAACCTCAAACCCCACTCGGTTGTGAATACTATGCATGATTCCAGAGGAAAAGCAGCTGGGTGTCTGCTAAGAGTCTGTTTCTGCAGAAAAAAATAGCTCCCCCTTTCCATCTAATGCAAATGTAAAATTACCAGAGTTATACGCAATAAATCTCTGCCTATAATTCCTCTTTGCACACAGAGTCATGGTTTGATATTAGGCAGAAAACGAAATTTCTTTGCCAATTTGAAAGCACACTTACTACTCTTTTTTTTGGCAAGTGATAAGTACTTTTACAGTCTGACACATTTTGAATGCACTTTTCAGATTCCGACAACAGCACATGTCCAAACTGCTTTTTGAGACCAGCAACATGTGTAACCTGGGTGACTGACTACACTCCAGCAAGGGCAACCAGCCTTAGTGATGCTGAATGTATTTGCATTACTGACTGCAACCTCAAACCCCACTCGGTTGTGAATACTATGCATGATTCTACAGGATAAGCAGCTGGGTGTGTGCTAAGAGTCTGCTTCTGCAGAAAAAATAGCTCCCCCTTTTCATCTAATGCAAATGTAAAATTACCAGAGTAATACGCAATAAATCTCTGTCTATAATTCCTCTTTGCACACAGAGTCATGGTTTGATATTAGGCAGAAAACGAAATTTCTTTTCCTATTTGAAAGCACACTTACTACTCTTTTTTTTGGCAAGTGATAAGTACTTTTACAGTCTGACACATTTTGAATGCACTTTTCAGATTCTGACAACAGCACATGTCCAAACTGCTTTTTGAGACCAGCAACATGTGTAACCTGGGTGACTGACTACACTCCAGCAAGGGCAACCAGCCTTAGTGATGCTGAATGTATTTGCATTACTGACTGCAACCTCAAACCCCACTCGGTTGTGAATACTATGCATGATTCTACAGGATAAGCAGCTGGGTGTGTGCTAAGACTCTGCTTCTGCAGAAAAAATAGCTCCCCCTTTCCAACTAATGCAAATGTAAAATTACCAGAGTTATACGCAATAAATCTCTGCCTATAATTCCTCTTTGCACACAGAGTCATGGTTTGATATTAGGCAGAAAACGAAATCTCTTTGCCAATTTGAAAGCACACTTACTACTCTTTTTTTTGGCAAGTGATAAGTACTTTTACAGTCTGACACATTTTGAATGCACTTTTCAGATTCTGACAACAGCACATGTCCAAACTGCTTTTTGAGACCAGCAACATGTGTAACCTGGGTGACTGACTACACTCCAGCAAGAGCAACCAGCCTTAGTGATGCTGAATGTATTTGCATTACTGACTGGAACCTCAAACCCCACTCGGTTGAGAATACTATGCATGATTCTACAGGATAAGCAGCTGGGTGTGTGCTAAGAGTCTGCTTCTGCAGAAAAAATAGCTCCCCCTTTCCAACTAATGCAAATGTAAAATTACCAGAGTTATACACAATAAATCTCTACCTATAATTCCTCTTTGCACACAGAGTCATGGTTTGATATTAGGCAGAGAACGAAATTTCTTTGCCAATTTGAAAGCACACTTACTACTCTTTTTTTTGGCAAGTGATAAGTACTTTTACAGTCTGACACATTTTGAATGCACTTTTCAGATTCTGACAACAGCACATGTCCAAACTGCTTTTTGAGACCAGCAACATTTGTAACCTGGGTGACTGACTACACTCCAGCAAGAGCAACCAGCCTTAGTGATGCTGAATGTATTTGCATTACTGACTGCAACCTCAAACCCCACTCGGTTGTGAATACTATGCATGATTCCAGAGGAAAAGCAGCTGGGTGTCTGCTAAGAGTCTGTTTCTGCAGAAAAAAATAGCTCCCCCTTTCCATCTAATGCAAATGTAAAATTACCAGAGTTATACGCAATAAATCTCTGTCTATAATTCCTCTTTGCACACAGAGTCATGGTTTGATATTAGGCAGAAAACGAAATTTCTTTGCCTATTTGAAAGCACACTTACTACTCTTTTTTTTGGCAAGTGATAAGTACTTTTACAGTCTGACACATTTTGAATGCACTTTTCAGATTCCGACAACAGCACATGTCCAAACTGCTTTTTGAGACCAGCAACATGTGTAACCTGGGTGACTGACTACACTCCAGCAAGGGCAACCAGCCTTAGTGATGCTGAATGTATTTGCATTACTGACTGCAACCTCAAACCCCACTCGGTTGTGAATACTATGCATGATTCTACAGGATAAGCAGCTGGGTGTGTGCTAAGAGTCTGCTTCTGCAGAAAAAATAGCTCCCCCTTTTCATCTAATGCAAATGTAAAATTACCAGAGTAATACGCAATAAATCTCTGTCTATAATTCCTCTTTGCACACAGAGTCATGGTTTGATATTAGGCAGAAAACGAAATTTCTTTTCCTATTTGAAAGCACACTTACTACTCTTTTTTTTTGGCAAGTGATAAGTACTTTTACAGTCTGACACATTTTGAATGCACTTTTCAGATTCTGACAACAGCACATGTCCAAACTGCTTTTTGAGACCAGCAACATGTGTAACCTGGGTGACTGACTACACTCCAGCAAGGGCAACCATCCTTAGTGATGCTGAATGTATTTGCATTACTGACTGCAACCTCAAACCCCACTCGGTTGTGAATACTATGCATGATTCTACAGGATAAGCAGCTGGGTGTGTGCTAAGAGTCTGCTTCTGCAGAAAAAATAGCTCCCCCTTTCCAACTAATGCAAATGTAAAATTACCAGAGTTATACGCAATAAATCTCTGCCTATAATTCCTCTTTGCACACAGAGTCATGGTTTGATATTAGGCAGAAAACGAAATTTCTTTGCCAATTTGAAAGCACACTTACTACTCTTTTTTTTGGCAAGTGATAAGTACTTTTACAGTCTGACACATTTTGAATGCACTTTTCAGATTCTGACAACAGCACATGTCCAAACTGCTTTTTGAGACCAGCAACATGTGTAACCTGGGTGACTGACTACACTCCAGCAAGAGCAACCAGCCTTAGTGATGCTGAATGTATTTGCATTACTGACTGCAACCTCAAACCCCACTCGGTTGTGAATACTATGCATGATTCCAGAGGAAAAGCAGCTGGGTGTCTGCTAAGAGTCTGTTTCTGCAGAAAAAAATAGCTCCCCCTTTCCATCTAATGCAAATGTAAAATTACCAGAGTTATACGCAATAAATCTCTGCCTATAATTCCTCTTTGCACACAGAGTCATGGTTTGATATTAGGCAGAAAACGAAATTTCTTTGCCAATTTGAAAGCACACTTACTACTCTTTTTTTTGGCAAGTGATAAGTACTTTTACAGTCTGACACATTTTGAATGCACTTTTCAGATTCCGACAACAGCACATGTCCAAACTGCTTTTTGAGACCAGCAACATGTGTAACCTGGGTGACTGACTACACTCCAGCAAGGGCAACCAGCCTTAGTGATGCTGAATGTATTTGCATTACTGACTGCAACCTCAAACCCCACTCGGTTGTGAATACTATGCATGATTCTACAGGATAAGCAGCTGGGTGTGTGCTAAGAGTCTGCTTCTGCAGAAAAAATAGCTCCCCCTTTTCATCTAATGCAAATGTAAAATTACCAGAGTAATACGCAATAAATCTCTGTCTATAATTCCTCTTTGCACACAGAGTCATGGTTTGATATTAGGCAGAAAACGAAATTTCTTTTCCTATTTGAAAGCACACTTACTACTCTTTTTTTTGGCAAGTGATAAGTACTTTTACAGTCTGACACATTTTGAATGCACTTTTCAGATTCTGACAACAGCACATGTCCAAACTGCTTTTTGAGACCAGCAACATGTGTAACCTGGGTGACTGACTACACTCCAGCAAGGGCAACCAGCCTTAGTGATGCTGAATGTATTTGCATTACTGACTGCAACCTCAAACCCCACTCGGTTGTGAATACTATGCATGATTCTACAGGATAAGCAGCTGGGTGTGTGCTAAGACTCTGCTTCTGCAGAAAAAATAGCTCCCCCTTTCCAACTAATGCAAATGTAAAATTACCAGAGTTATACGCAATAAATCTCTGCCTATAATTCCTCTTTGCACACAGAGTCATGGTTTGATATTAGGCAGAAAACGAAATTTCTTTGCCAATTTGAAAGCACACTTACTACTCTTTTTTTTGGCAAGTGATAAGTACTTTTACAGTCTGACACATTTTGAATGCACTTTTCAGATTCTGACAACAGCACATGTCCAAACTGCTTTTTGAGACCAGCAACATGTGTAACCTGGGTGACTGACTACACTCCAGCAAGAGCAACCAGCCTTAGTGATGCTGAATGTATTTGCATTACTGACTGGAACCTCAAACCCCACTCGGTTGAGAATACTATGCATGATTCTACAGGATAAGCAGCTGGGTGTGTGCTAAGAGTCTGCTTCTGCAGAAAAAATAGCTCCCCCTTTCCAACTAATGCAAATGTAAAATTACCAGAGTTATACACAATAAATCTCTACCTATAATTCCTCTTTGCACACAGAGTCATGGTTTGATATTAGGCAGAGAACGAAATTTCTTTGCCAATTTGAAAGCACACTTACTACTCTTTTTTTTGGCAAGTGATAAGTACTTTTACAGTCTGACACATTTTGAATGCACTTTTCAGATTCTGACAACAGCACATGTCCAAACTGCTTTTTGAGACCAGCAACATTTGTAACCTGGGTGACTGACTACACTCCAGCAAGAGCAACCAGCCTTAGTGATGCTGAATGTATTTGCATTACTGACTGCAACCTCAAACCCCACTCGGTTGTGAATACTATGCATGATTCCAGAGGAAAAGCAGCTGGGTGTCTGCTAAGAGTCTGTTTCTGCAGAAAAAAATAGCTCCCCCTTTCCATCTAATGCAAATGTAAAATTACCAGAGTTATACGCAATAAATCTCTGTCTATAATTCCTCTTTGCACACAGAGTCATGGTTTGATATTAGGCAGAAAACGAAATTTCTTTGCCTATTTGAAAGCACACTTACTACTCTTTTTTTTGGCAAGTGATAAGTACTTTTACAGTCTGACACATTTTGAATGCACTTTTCAGATTCCGACAACAGCACATGTCCAAACTGCTTTTTGAGACCAGCAACATGTGTAACCTGGGTGACTGACTACACTCCAGCAAGGGCAACCAGCCTTAGTGATGCTGAATGTATTTGCATTACTGACTGCAACCTCAAACCCCACTCGGTTGTGAATACTATGCATGATTCTACAGGATAAGCAGCTGGGTGTGTGCTAAGAGTCTGCTTCTGCAGAAAAAATAGCTCCCCCTTTTCATCTAATGCAAATGTAAAATTACCAGAGTAATACGCAATAAATCTCTGTCTATAATTCCTCTTTGCACACAGAGTCATGGTTTGATATTAGGCAGAAAACGAAATTTCTTTTCCTATTTGAAAGCACACTTACTACTCTTTTTTTTTGGCAAGTGATAAGTACTTTTACAGTCTGACACATTTTGAATGCACTTTTCAGATTCTGACAACAGCACATGTCCAAACTGCTTTTTGAGACCAGCAACATGTGTAACCTGGGTGACTGACTACACTCCAGCATGGGCAACCAGCCTTAGTGATGCTGAATGTATTTGCATTACTGACTGCAACCTCAAACCCCACTCGGTTGTGAATACTATGCATGATTCTACAGGATAAGCAGCTGGGTGTGTGCTAAGACTCTGCTTCTGCAGAAAAAATAGCTCCCCCTTTCCAACTAATGCAAATGTAAAATTACCAGAGTTATACGCAATAAATCTCTGCCTATAATTCCTCTTTGCACACAGAGTCATGGTTTGATATTAGGCAGAAAACGAAATTTCTTTGCCAATTTGAAAGAACACTTACTACTCTTTTTTTTGGCAAGTGATAAGTACTTTTACAGTCTGACACATTTTGAATGCACTTTTCAGATTCTGACAACAGCACATGTCCAAACTGCTTTTTGAGACCAGCAACATGTGTAACCTGGGTGACTGACTACACTCCAGCAAGAGCAACCAGCCTTAGTGATGCTGAATGTATTTGCATTACTGACTGGAACCTCAAACCCCACTATGTTGAGAATACTATGCATGATTCTACAGGATAAGCAGCTGGGTGTGTGCTAAGAGTCTGCTTCTGCAGAAAAAATAGCTCCCCCTTTCCAACTAATGCAAATGTAAAATTACCAGAGTTATACGCAATAAATCTCTGCCTATAATTCCTCTTTGCACACAGAGTCATGGTTTGATATTAGGCAGAGAACGAAATTTCTTTGCCAATTTGAAAGCACACTTACTACTCTTTTTTTTGGCAAGTGATAAGTACTTTTACAGTCTGACACATTTTGAATGCACTTTTTTAGATTCTGACAACAGCACATGTCCAAACTGCTTTTTGAGACCAGCAACATTTGTAACCTGGGTGACTGACTACACTCCAGCAAGAGCAACCAGCCTTAGTGATGCTGAATGTATTTGCATTACTGACTGCAACATCAAACCCCACTCGGTTGTGAATACTATGCATGATTCCAGAGGAAAAGCAGCTGGGTGTCTGCTAAGAGTCTGTTTCTGCAGAAAAAAATAGCTCCCCCTTTCCATCTAATGCAAATGTAAAATTACCAGAGTTATACGCAATAAATCTCTGTCTATAATTCCTCTTTGCACACAGAGTCATGGTTTGATATTAGGCAGAAAACGAAATTTATTTGCCTATTTGAAAGCACACTTACTACTCTTTTTTTTGGCAAGTGATAAGTACTTTTACAGTCTGACACATTTTGAATGCACTTTTCAGATTCCGACAACAGCACATGTCCAAACTGCTTTTTGAGACCAGCAACATGTGTAACCTGGGTGACTGACTACACTCCAGCAAGGGCAACCAGCCTTAGTGATGCTGAATGTATTTGCATTACTGACTGCAACCTCAAACCCCACTCGGTTGTGAATACTATACATGATTCCAGAGGAAAAGCAGCTGGGTGTCTGCTAAGAGTCTGCTTCTGCAGAAAAAAAAGCTCCCCCTTTCCATCTAATGCAAATGTAAAATTACCAGAGTAATACGCAATAAATCTCTGTCTATAATTCCTCTTTGCACACAGAGTCATGGTTTGATATTAGGCAGAAAACGAAATTTCTTTGCCTATTTGAAAGCACACTTACTACTCTTTTTTTTGGCAAGTGATAAGTACTTTTACAGTCTGACACATTTTGAATGCACTTTTCAGATTCTGACAACAGCACATGTCCAAACTGCTTTTTGAGACCAGCAACATGTGTAACCTGGGTGACTGACTACACTCCAGCAAGGGCAACCAGCCTTAGTGATGCTGAATGTATTTGCATTACTGACTGCAACCTCAAACCCCACTCGGTTGTGAATACTATACATGATTCCAGAGGAAAAGCAGCTGGGTGTCTGCTAAGAGTCTGCTTCTGCAGAAAAAAATAGCTCCCCCTTTCCATCTAATGCAAATGTAAAATTCCCAGAGTAATACGCAATAAATCTCTGTCTATAATTCCTCTTTGCACACAGAGTCATGGTTTGATATTAGGCAGAAAATGAAATTTCTTTGCCAATTTGAAAGCACACTTACTACTCTTTTTTTTGGCAAGTGATAAGTACTTTTACAGTCTGACACATTTTGAATGCACTTTTCAGATTCTGACAACAGCACATGTCCAAACTGCTTTTTGAGACCAGCAACATGTGTAACCTGGGTGACTGACTACACTCCTGCAAGGGCAACCAGCCTTAGTGATGCTGAATGTATTTGCATTACTGACTGCAACCTCAAACCCCACTCGGTTGTGAATACTATGCATGATTCTACAGGATAAGCAGCTGGGTGTGTGCTAAGAGTCTGCTTCTGCAGAAAAAATAGCTCCCCCTTTCCAACTAATGCAAATGTAAAATTACCAGAGTTATACGCAATAGATCTCTGCCTATAATTCCTCTTTGCACACAGAGTCATGGTTTGATATTAGGCAGAAAACGAAATTTCTTTGCCAATTTGAAAGCACACTTACTACTCTTTTTTTTGGCAAGTGATAAGTACTTTTACAGTCTGACACATTTTGAATGCACTTTTCAGATTCTGACAACAGCACATGTCCAAACTGCTTTTTGAGACCAGCAACATGTGTAACCTGGGTGACTGACTACACTCCAGCAAGAGCAACCAGCCATAGTGATGCTGAATGTATTTGCATTACTGACTGCAACCTCAAACCCCACTCGGTTGTGAATACTATACATGATTCCAGAGGAAAAGCAGCTGGGTGTCTGCTAAGAGTCTGTTTCTGCAGAAAAAAATAGCTCCCCCTTTCCATCTAATGCAAATGTAAAATTACCAGAGTAATACGCAATAAATCTCTGTCTATAATTCCTCTTTGCACACAGAGTCATGGTTTGATATTAGGCAGAAAACGAAATTTCTTTGCCAATTTGAAAGCACACTTACTACTCTTTTTTTTGGCAAGTGATAAGTACTTTTACAGTCTGACACATTTTGAATGCACTTTTCAGATTCTGACAACAGCACATGTCCAAACTGCTTTTTGAGACCAGCAACATTTGTAACCTGGGTGACTGACTACACTCCAGCAAGGGCAACCAGCCTTAGTGATGCTGAATGTATTTGCATTACTGACTGCAACCTCAAACCCCACTCGGTTGTGAATACTATGCATGATTCTACAGGATAAGCAGCTGGGTGTGTGCTAAGACTCTGCTTCTGCAGAAAAAATAGCTCCCCCTTTCCAACTAATGCAAATGTAAAATTACCAGAGTTATACGCAATACATCTCTGCCTATAATTCCTCTTTGCACACAGAGTCATGGTTTGATATTAGGCAGAAAACGAAATTTCTTTGCCTATTTGAAAGCACACTTACTACTCTTTTTTTTGGCAAGTGATAAGTACTTTTACAGTCTGACACATTTTGAATGCACTTTTCAGATTCCGACAACAGCACATGTCCAAACTGCTTTTTGAGACCAGCAACATGTGTAACCTGGGTGACTGACTACACTCCAGCAAGGGCAACCAGCCTTAGTGATGCTGAATGTATTTGCATTACTGACTGCAACCTCAAACCCCACTCGGTTGTGAATACTATGCATGATTCTACAGGATAAGCAGCTGGGTGTGTGCTAAGAGTCTGCTTCTGCAGAAAAAATAGCTCCCCCTTTTCATCTAATGCAAATGTAAAATTACCAGAGTAATACGCAATAAATCTCTGTCTATAATTCCTCTTTGCACACAGAGTCATGGTTTGATATTAGGCAGAAAACGAAATTTCTTTTCCTATTTGAAAGCACACTTACTACTCTTTTTTTTTGGCAAGTGATAAGTACTTTTACAGTCTGACACATTTTGAATGCACTTTTCAGATTCTGACAACAGCACATGTCCAAACTGCTTTTTGAGACCAGCAACATGTGTAACCTGGGTGACTGACTACACTCCAGCATGGGCAACCAGCCTTAGTGATGCTGAATGTATTTGCATTACTGACTGCAACCTCAAACCCCACTCGGTTGTGAATACTATGCATGATTCTACAGGATAAGCAGCTGGGTGTGTGCTAAGACTCTGCTTCTGCAGAAAAAATAGCTCCCCCTTTCCAACTAATGCAAATGTAAAATTACCAGAGTTATACGCAATAAATCTCTGCCTATAATTCCTCTTTGCACACAGAGTCATGGTTTGATATTAGGCAGAAAACGAAATTTCTTTGCCAATTTGAAAGAACACTTACTACTCTTTTTTTTGGCAAGTGATAAGTACTTTTACAGTCTGACACATTTTGAATGCACTTTTCAGATTCTGACAACAGCACATGTCCAAACTGCTTTTTGAGACCAGCAACATGTGTAACCTGGGTGACTGACTACACTCCAGCAAGAGCAACCAGCCTTAGTGATGCTGAATGTATTTGCATTACTGACTGGAACCTCAAACCCCACTATGTTGAGAATACTATGCATGATTCTACAGGATAAGCAGCTGGGTGTGTGCTAAGAGTCTGCTTCTGCAGAAAAAATAGCTCCCCCTTTCCAACTAATGCAAATGTAAATTTACCAGAGTTATACGCAATAAATCTCTGCCTATAATTCCTCTTTGCACACAGAGTCATGGTTTGATATTAGGCAGAGAACGAAATTTCTTTGCCAATTTGAAAGCACACTTACTACTCTTTTTTTTGGCAAGTGATAAGTACTTTTACAGTCTGACACATTTTGAATGCACTTTTCAGATTCTGACAACAGCACATGTCCAAACTGCTTTTTGAGACCAGCAACATTTGTAACCTGGGTGACTGACTACACTCCAGCAAGAGCAACCAGCCTTAGTGATGCTGAATGTATTTGCATTACTGACTGCAACATCAAACCCCACTCGGTTGTGAATACTATGCATGATTCCAGAGGAAAAGCAGCTGGGTGTCTGCTAAGAGTCTGTTTCTGCAGAAAAAAATAGCTCCCCCTTTCCATCTAATGCAAATGTAAAATTACCAGAGTTATACGCAATAAATCTCTGTCTATAATTCCTCTTTGCACACAGAGTCATGGTTTGATATTAGGCAGAAAACGAAATTTATTTGCCTATTTGAAAGCACACTTACTACTCTTTTTTTTGGCAAGTGATAAGTACTTTTACAGTCTGACACATTTTGAATGCACTTTTCAGATTCCGACAACAGCACATGTCCAAACTGCTTTTTGAGACCAGCAACATGTGTAACCTGGGTGACTGACTACACTCCAGCAAGGGCAACCAGCCTTAGTGATGCTGAATGTATTTGCATTACTGACTGCAACCTCAAACCCCACTCGGTTGTGAATACTATACATGATTCCAGAGGAAAAGCAGCTGGGTGTCTGCTAAGAGTCTGCTTCTGCAGAAAAAAAAGCTCCCCCTTTCCATCTAATGCAAATGTAAAATTACCAGAGTAATACGCAATAAATCTCTGTCTATAATTCCTCTTTGCACACAGAGTCATGGTTTGATATTAGGCAGAAAACGAAATTTCTTTGCCTATTTGAAAGCACACTTACTACTCTTTTTTTTGGCAAGTGATAAGTACTTTTACAGTCTGACACATTTTGAATGCACTTTTCAGATTCTGACAACAGCACATGTCCAAACTGCTTTTTGAGACCAGCAACATTTGTAACCTGGGTGACTGACTACACTCCAGCAAGGGCAACCAGCCTTAGTGATGCTGAATGTATTTGCATTACTGACTGCAACCTCAAACCCCACTCGGTTGTGAATACTATGCATGATTCTACAGGATAAGCAGCTGGGTGTGTGCTAAGACTCTGCTTCTGCAGAAAAAATAGCTCCCCCTTTCCAACTAATGCAAATGTAAAATTACCAGAGTTATACGCAATACATCTCTGCCTATAATTCCTCTTTGCACACAGAGTCATGGTTTGATATTAGGCAGAAAACGAAATTTCTTTGCCTATTTGAAAGCACACTTACTACTCTTTTTTTTGGCAAGTGATAAGTACTTTTACAGTCTGACACATTTTGAATGCACTTTTCAGATTCCGACAACAGCACATGTCCAAACTGCTTTTTGAGACCAGCAACATGTGTAACCTGGGTGACTGACTACACTCCAGCAAGGGCAACCAGCCTTAGTGATGCTGAATGTATTTGCATTACTGACTGCAACCTCAAACCCCACTCGGTTGTGAATACTATGCATGATTCTACAGGATAAGCAGCTGGGTGTGTGCTAAGAGTCTGCTTCTGCAGAAAAAATAGCTCCCCCTTTTCATCTAATGCAAATGTAAAATTACCAGAGTAATACGCAATAAATCTCTGTCTATAATTCCTCTTTGCACACAGAGTCATGGTTTGATATTAGGCAGAAAACGAAATTTCTTTTCCTATTTGAAAGCACACTTACTACTCTTTTTTTTTGGCAAGTGATAAGAACTTTTACAGTCTGACACATTTTGAATGCACTTTTCAGATTCTGACAACAGCACATGTCCAAACTGCTTTTTGAGACCAGCAACATGTGTAACCTGGGTGACTGACTACACTCCAGCATGGGCAACCAGCCTTAGTGATGCTGAATGTATTTGCATTACTGACTGCAACCTCAAACCCCACTCGGTTGTGAATACTATGCATGATTCTACAGGATAAGCAGCTGGGTGTGTGCTAAGACTCTGCTTCTGCAGAAAAAATAGCTCCCCCTTTCCAACTAATGCAAATGTAAAATTACCAGAGTTATACGCAATAAATCTCTGCCTATAATTCCTCTTTGCACACAGAGTCATGGTTTGATATTAGGCAGAAAACGAAATTTCTTTGCCAATTTGAAAGAACACTTACTACTCTTTTTTTTGGCAAGTGATAAGTACTTTTACAGTCTGACACATTTTGAATGCACTTTTCAGATTCTGACAACAGCACATGTCCAAACTGCTTTTTGAGACCAGCAACATGTGTAACCTGGGTGACTGACTACACTCCAGCAAGAGCAACCAGCCTTAGTGATGCTGAATGTATTTGCATTACTGACTGGAACCTCAAACCCCACTATGTTGAGAATACTATGCATGATTCTACAGGATAAGCAGCTGGGTGTGTGCTAAGAGTCTGCTTCTGCAGAAAAAATAGCTCCCCCTTTCCAACTAATGCAAATGTAAATTTACCAGAGTTATACGCAATAAATCTCTGCCTATAATTCCTCTTTGCACACAGAGTCATGGTTTGATATTAGGCAGAGAACGAAATTTCTTTGCCAATTTGAAAGCACACTTACTACTCTTTTTTTTGGCAAGTGATAAGTACTTTTACAGTCTGACACATTTTGAATGCACTTTTCAGATTCTGACAACAGCACATGTCCAAACTGCTTTTTGAGACCAGCAACATTTGTAACCTGGGTGACTGACTACACTCCAGCAAGAGCAACCAGCCTTAGTGATGCTGAATGTATTTGCATTACTGACTGCAACATCAAACCCCACTCGGTTGTGAATACTATGCATGATTCCAGAGGAAAAGCAGCTGGGTGTCTGCTAAGAGTCTGTTTCTGCAGAAAAAAATAGCTCCCCCTTTCCATCTAATGCAAATGTAAAATTACCAGAGTTATACGCAATAAATCTCTGTCTATAATTCCTCTTTGCACACAGAGTCATGGTTTGATATTAGGCAGAAAACGAAATTTATTTGCCTATTTGAAAGCACACTTACTACTCTTTTTTTTGGCAAGTGATAAGTACTTTTACAGTCTGACACATTTTGAATGCACTTTTCAGATTCCGACAACAGCACATGTCCAAACTGCTTTTTGAGACCAGCAACATGTGTAACCTGGGTGACTGACTACACTCCAGCAAGGGCAACCAGCCTTAGTGATGCTGAATGTATTTGCATTACTGACTGCAACCTCAAACCCCACTCGGTTGTGAATACTATACATGATTCCAGAGGAAAAGCAGCTGGGTGTCTGCTAAGAGTCTGCTTCTGCAGAAAAAAAAGCTCCCCCTTTCCATCTAATGCAAATGTAAAATTACCAGAGTAATACGCAATAAATCTCTGTCTATAATTCCTCTTTGCACACAGAGTCATGGTTTGATATTAGGCAGAAAACGAAATTTCTTTGCCTATTTGAAAGCACACTTACTACTCTTTTTTTTGGCAAGTGATAAGTACTTTTACAGTCTGACACATTTTGAATGCACTTTTCAGATTCTGACAACAGCACATGTCCAAACTGCTTTTTGAGACCAGCAACATGTGTAACCTGGGTGACTGACTACACTCCAGCAAGGGCAACCAGCCTTAGTGATGCTGAATGTATTTGCATTACTGACTGCAACCTCAAACCCCACTCGGTTGTGAATACTATACATGATTCCAGAGGAAAAGCAGCTGGGTGTCTGCTAAGAGTCTGCTTCTGCAGAAAAAAATAGCTCCCCCTTTCCATCTAATGCAAATGTAAAATTCCCAGAGTAATACGCAATAAATCTCTGTCTATAATTCCTCTTTGCACACAGAGTCATGGTTTGATATTAGGCAGAAAATGAAATTTCTTTGCCAATTTGAAAGCACACTTACTACTCTTTTTTTTGGCAAGTGATAAGTACTTTTACAGTCTGACACATTTTGAATGCACTTTTTAGATTCTGACAACAGCACATGTCCAAACTGCTTTTTGAGACCAGCAACATGTGTAACCTGGGTGACTGACTACACTCCTGCAAGGGCAACCAGCCTTAGTGATGCTGAATGTATTTGCATTACTGACTGCAACCTCAAACCCCACTCGGTTGTGAATACTATGCATGATTCTACAGGATAAGCAGCTGGGTGTGTGCTAAGAGTCTGCTTCTGCAGAAAAAATAGCTCCCCCTTTCCAACTAATGCAAATGTAAAATTACCAGAGTTATACGCAATAGATCTCTGCCTATAATTCCTCTTTGCACACAGAGTCATGGTTTGATATTAGGCAGAAAACGAAATTTCTTTGCCAATTTGAAAGCACACTTACTACTCTTTTTTTTGGCAAGTGATAAGTACTTTTACAGTCTGACACATTTTGAATGCACTTTTCAGATTCTGACAACAGCACATGTCCAAACTGCTTTTTGAGACCAGCAACATGTGTAACCTGGGTGACTGACTACACTCCAGCAAGAGCAACCAGCCATAGTGATGCTGAATGTATTTGCATTACTGACTGCAACCTCAAACCCCACTCAGTTGTGAATACTATACATGATTCCAGAGGAAAAGCAGCTGGGTGTCTGCTAAGAGTCTGTTTCTGCAGAAAAAAATAGCTCCCCCTTTCCATCTAATGCAAATGTAAAATTACCAGAGTTATACGCAATAAATCTCTGTCTATAATTCCTCTTTGCACACAGAGTCATGGTTTGATATTAGGCAGAAAACGAAATTTCTTTGCCTATTTGAAAGCACACTTACTACTCTTTTTTTTGGCAAGTGATAAGTACTTTTACAGTCTGACACATTTTGAATGCACTTTTCAGATTCTGACAACAGCACATGCCCAAACTGCTGTTTGAGACCAGCAACATGTGTAACCTGGGTGACTGACTACACTCCAGCAAGGGCAACCAGCCTTAGTGATGCTGAATGTATTTGCATTACTGACTGCAACCTCAAACCCCACTCGGTTGTGAATACTATGCATGATTCTACAGGATAAGCAGCTGGGTGTGTGCTAAGAGTCTGCTTCTGCAGAAAAAATAGCTCCCCCTTTCCATCTAATGCAAATGTAAAATTACCAGAGTAATACGCAATAAATCTCTGTCTATAATTCCTCTTTGCACACAGAGTCATGGTTTGATATTAGGCAGAAAACGAAATTTCTTTGCCAATTTGAAAGCACACTTACTACTCTTTTTTTTGGCAAGTGATAAGTACTTTTACAGTCTGACACATTTTGAATGCACTTTTCAGATTCTGACAACAGCACATGTCCAAACTGCTTTTTGAGACCAGCAACATTTGTAACCTGGGTGACTGACTACACTCCAGCAAGGGCAACCAGCCTTAGTGATGCTGAATGTATTTGCATTACTGACTGCAACCTCAAACCCCACTCGGTTGTGAATACTATGCATGATTCTACAGGATAAGCAGCTGGGTGTGTGCTAAGACTCTGCTTCTGCAGAAAAAATAGCTCCCCCTTTCCAACTAATGCAAATGTAAAATTACCAGAGTTATACGCAATACATCTCTGCCTATAATTCCTCTTTGCACACAGAGTCATGGTTTGATATTAGGCAGAAAACGAAATTTCTTTGCCAATTTGAAAGCACACTTACTACTCTTTTTTTTGGCAAGTGATAAGTACTTTTACAGTCTGACACATTTTGAATGCACTTTTCAGATTCTGACAACAGCACATGTCCAAACTGCTTTTTGAGACCAGCAACATGTGTAACCTGGGTGACTGACTACACTCCAGCAAGAGCAACCAGCCTTAGTGATGCTGAATGTATTTGCATTACTGACTGGAACCTCAAACCCCACTCGGTTGAGAATACTATGCATGATTCTACAGGATAAGCAGCTGGGTGTGTGCTAAGAGTCTGCTTCTGCAGAAAAAATAGCTCCCCCTTTCCAACTAATGCAAATGTAAAATTACCAGAGTTATACGCAATAAATCTCTGCCTATAATTCCTCTTTGCACACAGAGTCATGGTTTGATATTAGGCAGAGAACGAAATTTCTTTGCCAATTTGAAAGCACACTTACTACTCTTTTTTTTGGCAAGTGATAAGTACTTTTACAGTCTGACACATTTTGAATGCACTTTTCAGATTCTGACAACAGCACATGTCCAAACTGCTTTTTGAGACCAGCAACATGTGTAACCTGGGTGACTGACTACACTCCAGCAAGAGCAACCAGCCTTAGTGATGCTGAATGTATTTGCATTACTGACTGGAACCTCAAACCCCACTATGTTGAGAATACTATGCATGATTCTACAGGATAAGCAGCTGGGTGTGTGCTAAGAGTCTGCTTCTGCAGAAAAAATAGCTCCCCCTTTCCAACTAATGCAAATGTAAATTTACCAGAGTTATACGCAATAAATCTCTGCCTATAATTCCTCTTTGCACACAGAGTCATGGTTTGATATTAGGCAGAGAACGAAATTTCTTTGCCAATTTGAAAGCACACTTACTACTCTTTTTTTTGGCAAGTGATAAGTACTTTTACAGTCTGACACATTTTGAATGCACTTTTCAGATTCTGACAACAGCACATGTCCAAACTGCTTTTTGAGACCAGCAACATTTGTAACCTGGGTGACTGACTACACTCCAGCAAGAGCAACCAGCCTTAGTGATGCTGAATGTATTTGCATTACTGACTGCAACATCAAACCCCACTCGGTTGTGAATACTATGCATGATTCCAGAGGAAAAGCAGCTGGGTGTCTGCTAAGAGTCTGTTTCTGCAGAAAAAAATAGCTCCCCCTTTCCATCTAATGCAAATGTAAAATTACCAGAGTTATACGCAATAAATCTCTGTCTATAATTCCTCTTTGCACACAGAGTCATGGTTTGATATTAGGCAGAAAACGAAATTTATTTGCCTATTTGAAAGCACACTTACTACTCTTTTTTTTGGCAAGTGATAAGTACTTTTACAGTCTGACACATTTTGAATGCACTTTTCAGATTCCGACAACAGCACATGTCCAAACTGCTTTTTGAGACCAGCAACATGTGTAACCTGGGTGACTGACTACACTCCAGCAAGGGCAACCAGCCTTAGTGATGCTGAATGTATTTGCATTACTGACTGCAACCTCAAACCCCACTCGGTTGTGAATACTATACATGATTCCAGAGGAAAAGCAGCTGGGTGTCTGCTAAGAGTCTGCTTCTGCAGAAAAAAAAGCTCCCCCTTTCCATCTAATGCAAATGTAAAATTACCAGAGTAATACGCAATAAATCTCTGTCTATAATTCCTCTTTGCACACAGAGTCATGGTTTGATATTAGGCAGAAAACGAAATTTCTTTGCCTATTTGAAAGCACACTTACTACTCTTTTTTTTGGCAAGTGATAAGTACTTTTACAGTCTGACACATTTTGAATGCACTTTTCAGATTCTGACAACAGCACATGTCCAAACTGCTTTTTGAGACCAGCAACATGTGTAACCTGGGTGACTGACTACACTCCAGCAAGGGCAACCAGCCTTAGTGATGCTGAATGTATTTGCATTACTGACTGCAACCTCAAACCCCACTCGGTTGTGAATACTATACATGATTCCAGAGGAAAAGCAGCTGGGTGTCTGCTAAGAGTCTGCTTCTGCAGAAAAAAATAGCTCCCCCTTTCCATCTAATGCAAATGTAAAATTCCCAGAGTAATACGCAATAAATCTCTGTCTATAATTCCTCTTTGCACACAGAGTCATGGTTTGATATTAGGCAGAAAATGAAATTTCTTTGCCAATTTGAAAGCACACTTACTACTCTTTTTTTTGGCAAGTGATAAGTACTTTTACAGTCTGACACATTTTGAATGCACTTTTTAGATTCTGACAACAGCACATGTCCAAACTGCTTTTTGAGACCAGCAACATGTGTAACCTGGGTGACTGACTACACTCCTGCAAGGGCAACCAGCCTTAGTGATGCTGAATGTATTTGCATTACTGACTGCAACCTCAAACCCCACTCGGTTGTGAATACTATGCATGATTCTACAGGATAAGCAGCTGGGTGTGTGCTAAGAGTCTGCTTCTGCAGAAAAAATAGCTCCCCCTTTCCAACTAATGCAAATGTAAAATTACCAGAGTTATACGCAATAGATCTCTGCCTATAATTCCTCTTTGCACACAGAGTCATGGTTTGATATTAGGCAGAAAACGAAATTTCTTTGCCAATTTGAAAGCACACTTACTACTCTTTTTTTTGGCAAGTGATAAGTACTTTTACAGTCTGACACATTTTGAATGCACTTTTCAGATTCTGACAACAGCACATGTCCAAACTGCTTTTTGAGACCAGCAACATGTGTAACCTGGGTGACTGACTACACTCCAGCAAGAGCAACCAGCCATAGTGATGCTGAATGTATTTGCATTACTGACTGCAACCTCAAACCCCACTCGGTTGTGAATACTATACATGATTCCAGAGGAAAAGCAGCTGGGTGTCTGCTAAGAGTCTGTTTCTGCAGAAAAAAATAGCTCCCCCTTTCCATCTAATGCAAATGTAAAATTACCAGAGTTATACGCAATAAATCTCTGTCTATAATTCCTCTTTGCACACAGAGTCATGGTTTGATATTAGGCAGAAAACGAAATTTCTTTGCCTATTTGAAAGCACACTTACTACTCTTTTTTTTGGCAAGTGATAAGTACTTTTACAGTCTGACACATTTTGAATGCACTTTTCAGATTCTGACAACAGCACATGCCCAAACTGCTGTTTGAGACCAGCAACATGTGTAACCTGGGTGACTGACTACACTCCAGCAAGGGCAACCAGCCTTAGTGATGCTGAATGTATTTGCATTACTGACTGCAACCTCAAACCCCACTCGGTTGTGAATACTATGCATGATTCTACAGGATAAGCAGCTGGGTGTGTGCTAAGAGTCTGCTTCTGCAGAAAAAATAGCTCCCCCTTTCCATCTAATGCAAATGTAAAATTACCAGAGTAATACGCAATAAATCTCTGTCTATAATTCCTCTTTGCACACAGAGTCATGGTTTGATATTAGGCAGAAAACGAAATTTCTTTGCCAATTTGAAAGCACACTTACTACTCTTTTTTTTGGCAAGTGATAAGTACTTTTACAGTCTGACACATTTTGAATGCACTTTTCAGATTCTGACAACAGCACATGTCCAAACTGCTTTTTGAGACCAGCAACATTTGTAACCTGGGTGACTGACTACACTCCAGCAAGGGCAACCAGCCTTAGTGATGCTGAATGTATTTGCATTACTGACTGCAACCTCAAACCCCACTCGGTTGTGAATACTATGCATGATTCTACAGGATAAGCAGCTGGGTGTGTGCTAAGACTCTGCTTCTGCAGAAAAAATAGCTCCCCCTTTCCAACTAATGCAAATGTAAAATTACCAGAGTTATACGCAATACATCTCTGCCTATAATTCCTCTTTGCACACAGAGTCATGGTTTGATATTAGGCAGAAAACGAAATTTCTTTGCCAATTTGAAAGCACACTTACTACTCTTTTTTTTGGCAAGTGATAAGTACTTTTACAGTCTGACACATTTTGAATGCACTTTTCAGATTCTGACAACAGCACATGTCCAAACTGCTTTTTGAGACCAGCAACATGTGTAACCTGGGTGACTGACTACACTCCAGCAAGAGCAACCAGCCTTAGTGATGCTGAATGTATTTGCATTACTGACTGGAACCTCAAACCCCACTCGGTTGAGAATACTATGCATGATTCTACAGGATAAGCAGCTGGGTGTGTGTTAAGAGTCTGCTTCTGCAGAAAAAATAGCTCCCCCTTTCCAACTAATGCAAATGTAAAATTACCAGAGTTATACGCAATAAATCTCTGCCTATAATTCCTCTTTGCACACAGAGTCATGGTTTGATATTAGGCAGAGAACGAAATTTCTTTGCCAATTTGAAAGCACACTTACTACTCTTTTTTTTGGCAAGTGATAAGTACTTTTACAGTCTGACACATTTTGAATGCACTTTTCAGATTCTGACAACAGCACATGTCCAAACTGCTTTTTGAGACCAGCAACATTTGTAACCTGGGTGACTGACTACACTCCAGCAAGAGCAACCAGCCTTAGTGATGCTGAATGTATTTGCATTACTGACTGCAACATCAAACCCCACTCGGTTGTGAATACTATGCATGATTCCAGAGGAAAAGCAGCTGGGTGTCTGCTAAGAGTCTGCTTCTGCAGAAAAAATAGCTCCCCCTTTTCATCTAATGCAAATGTAAAATTACCAGAGTAATACGCAATAAATCTCTGTCTATAATTCCTCTTTGCACACAGAGTCATGGTTTGATATTAGACAGAAAACGAAATTTCTTTTCCTATTTGAAAGCACACTTACTACTCTTTTTTTTGGCAAGTGATAAGTACTTTTACAGTCTGACACATTTTGAATGCACTTTTCAGATTCTGACAACAGCACATGTCCAAACTGCTTTTTGAGACCAGCAACATGTGTAACCTGGGTGACTGACTACACTCCAGCAAGGGCAACCAGCCTTAGTGATGCTGAATGTATTTGCATTACTGACTGCAACCTCAAACCCCACTCGGTTGTGAATACTATACATGATTCCAGAGGAAAAGCAGCTGAGTGTCTGCTAAGAGTCTGCTTCTGCAGAAAAAAATAGCTCCCCCTTTCCATCTAATGCAAATGTAAAATTACCAGAGTAATACGCAATAAATCTCTGTCTATAATTCCTCTTTGCACACAGAGTCATGGTTTGATATTAGGCAGAAAACGAAATTTCTTTGCCTATTTGAAAGCACACTTACTACTCTTTTTTTTGGCAAGTGATAAGTACTTTTACAGTCTGACACATTTTGAATGCACTTTTCAGATTCTGACAACAGCACATGTCCAAACTGCTTTTTGAGACCAGCAACATGTGTAACCTGGGTGACTGACTACACTCCAGCAAGGGCAACCAGCCTTAGTGATGCTGAATGTATTTGCATTACTGACTGCAACCTCAAACCCCACTCGGTTGTGAATACTATACATGATTCCAGAGGAAAAGCAGCTGGGTGTCTGCTAAGAGTCTGCTTCTGCAGAAAAAAATAGCTCCCCCTTTCCATCTAATGCAAATGTAAAATACCCAGAGTAATACGCAATAAATCTCTGTCTATAATTCCTCTTTGCAAACAGAGTCATGGTTTGATATTAGGCAGAAAATGAAATTTCTGTGCCAATTTGAAAGCACACTTACTACTCTTTTTTTTGGCAAGTGATAAGTACTTTTACAGTCTGACACATTTTGAATGCACTTTTCAGATTCTGACAACAGCACATGTCCAAACTGCTTTTTGAGACCAGCAACATGTGTAACCTGGGTGACTGACTACACTCCTGCAAGGGCAACCAGCCTTAGTGATGCTGAATGTATTTGCATTACTGACTGCAACCTCAAACCCCACTCGGTTGTGAATACTATGCATGATTCTACAGGATAAGCAGCTGGGTGTGTGCTAAGAGTCTGCTTCTGCAGAAAAAATAGCTCCCCCTTTCCAACTAATGCAAATGTAAAATTACCAGAGTTATACGCAATAAATCTCTGCCTATAATTCCTCTTTGCACACAGAGTCATGGTTTGATATTAGGCAGAAAACGAAATTTCTTTGCCAATTTGAAAGCACACTTACTACTCTTTTTTTTGGCAAGTGATAAGTACTTTTACAGTCTGACACATTTTGAATGCACTTTTCAGATTCTGACAACAGCACATGTCCAAACTGCTTTTTGAGACCAGCAACATGTGTAACCTGGGTGACTGACTACACTCCTGCAAGGGCAACCAGCCTTAGTGATGCTGAATGTATTTGCATTACTGACTGCAACCTCAAACCCCACTCGGTTGTGAATACTATGCATGATTCTACAGGATAAGCAGCTGGGTGTGTGCTAAGAGTCTGCTTCTGCAGAAAAAATAGCTCCCCCTTTCCAACTAATGCAAATGTAAAATTACCAGAGTTATACGCAATAAATCTCTGCCTATAATTCCTCTTTGCACACAGAGTCATGGTTTGATATTAGGCAGAAAACGAAATTTCTTTGCCAATTTGAAAGCACACTTACTACTCTTTTTTTTGGCAAGTGATAAGTACTTTTACAGTCTGACACATTTTGAATGCACTTTTCAGATTCTGACAACAGCACATGTCCAAACTGCTGTTTGAGACCAGCAACATGTGTAACCTGGGTGACTGACTACACTCCAGCAAGGGCAACCAGCCTTAGTGATGCTGAATGTATTTGCATTACTGACTGCAACCTCAAACCCCACTCGGTTGTGAATACTATGCATGATTCTACAGGATAAGCAGCTGGGTGTGTGCTAAGAGTCTGCTTCTGCAGAAAAAATAGCTCCCCCTTTCCATCTAATGCAAATGTAAAATTACCAGAGTAATACGCAATAAATCTCTGTCTATAATTCCTCTTTGCACACAGAGTCATGGTTTGATATTAGGCAGAAAACGAAATTTCTTTGCCAATTTGAAAGCACACTTACTACTCTTTTTTTTGGCAAGTGATAAGTACTTTTACAGTCTGACACATTTTGAATGCACTTTTCAGATTCTGACAACAGCACATGTCCAAACTGCTTTTTGAGACCAGCAACATTTGTAACCTGGGTGACTGACTACACTCCAGCAAGGGCAACCAGCCTTAGTGATGCTGAATGTATTTGCATTACTGACTGCAACCTCAAACCCCACTCGGTTGTGAATACTATGCATGATTCTACAGGATAAGCAGCTGGGTGTGTGCAAAGAGTCTGCTTCTGCAGAAAAAATAGCTCCCCCTTTCCAACTAATGCAACTGTAAAATTACCAGAGTAATACGCAATAAATCTCTGCCTATAATTCCTCTTTGCACAGAGTGTCATGGTTTGATATTAGGCAGAAAACGAAATTTCTTTGCCTATTTGAAAGCACACTTACTACTCTTTTTTTTGGCAAGTGATAAGTACTTTTACAGTCTGACACATTTTGAATGCACTTTTCAGATTCCGACAACAGCACATGTCCAAACTGCTTTTTGAGACCAGCAACATGTGTAACCTGGGTGACTGACTACACTCCAGCAAGGGCAACCAGCCTTAGTGATGCTGAATGTATTTGCATTACTGACTGCAACCTCAAACCCCACTCGGTTGTGAATACTATACATGATTCCAGAGGAAAAGCAGCTGGGTGTCTGCTAAGAGTCTGCTTCTGCAGAAAAAAATAGCTCCCCCTTTCCATCTAATGCAAATGTAAAATTACCAGAGTAATACGCAATAAATCTCTGTCTATAATTCCTCTTTGCACACAGAGTCATGGTTTGATATTAGGCAGAAAACGAAATTTCTTTGCCTATTTGAAAGCACACTTACTACTCTTTTTTTTGGCAAGTGATAAGTACTTTTACAGTCTGACACATTTTGAATGCACTTTTCAGATTCTGACAACAGCACATGTCCAAACTGCTTTTTGAGACCAGCAACATGTGTAACCTGGGTGACTGACTACACTCCAGCAAGGGCAACCAGCCTTAGTGATGCTGAATGTATTTGCATTACTGACTGCAACCTCAAACCCCACTCGGTTGTGAATACTATACATGATTCCAGAGGAAAAGCAGCTGGGTGTCTGCTAAGAGTCTGCTTCTGCAGAAAAAAATAGCTCCCCCTTTCCATCTAATGCAAATGTAAAATTCCCAGAGTAATACGCAATAAATCTCTGTCTATAATTCCTCTTTGCACACAGAGTCATGGTTTGATATTAGGCAGAAAACGAAATTTCTTTGCCAATTTGAAAGCACACTTACTACTCTTTTTTTTGGCAAGTGATAAGTACTTTTACAGTCTGACACATTTTGAATGCACTTTTCAGATTCTGACAACAGCACATGTCCAAACTGCTTTTTGAGACCAGCAACATGTGTAACCTGGGTGACTGACTACACTCCAGCAAGGGCAACCAGCCTTAGTGATGCTGAATGTATTTGCATTACTGACTGCAACCTCAAACCCCACTCGGTTGTGAATACTATGCATGATTCCAGAGGAAAAGCAGCTGGGTGTCTGCTAAGAGTCTGTTTCTGCAGAAAAAAATAGCTCCCCCTTTCCATCTAATGCAAATGTAAAATTACCAGAGTTATACGCAATAAATCTCTGTCTATAATTCCTCTTTGCACACAGAGTCATGGTTTGATATTAGGCAGAAAACGAAATTTCTTTGCCTATTTGAAAGAACACTTACTACTCTTTTTTTTGGCAAGTGATAAGTACTTTTACAGTCTGACACATTTTGAATGCACTTTTCAGATTCTGACAACAGCACATGTCCAAACTGTTTTTTGAGACCAGCAACATGTGTAACCTGGGTGACTGACTACACTCCAGCAAGGGCAACCAGCCTTAGTGATGCTGAATGTATTTGCATTACTGACTGCAACCTCAAACCCCACTCGGTTGTGAATACTATGCATGATTCTACAGGATAAGCAGCTGGGTGTGTGCTAAGAGTCTGCTTCTGCAGAAAAAATAGCTCCCCCTTTCCATCTAATGCAAATGTAAAATTACCAGAGTAATACGCAATAAATCTCTGTCTATAATTCCTCTTTGCACACAGAGTCATGGTTTGATATTAGGCAGAAAACGAAATTTCTTTGCCAATTTGAAAGCACACTTACTACTCTTTTTTTTGGCAAGTGATAAGTACTTTTACAGTCTGACACATTTTGAATGCACTTTTCAGATTCTGACAACAGCACATGTCCAAACTGCTTTTTGAGACCAGCAACATGTGTAACCTGGGTGACTGACTACACTCCAGCAAGGGAAACCAGCCTTAGTGATGCTGAATGTATTTGCATTACTGACTGCAACCTCAAACCCCACTCGGTTGTGAATACTATGCATGATTCTACAGGATAAGCAGCTGGGTGTGTGCTAAGAGTCTGCTTCTGCAGAAAAAATAGCTCCCCCTTTCCAACTAATGCAACTGTAAAATTACCAGAGTAATACGCAATAAATCTCTGCCTATAATTCCTCTTTGCACACAGTGTCATGGTTTGATATTAGGCAGAAAACGAAATTTCTTTGCCTATTTGAAAGCACACTTACTACTCTTTTTTTTGGCAAGTGATAAGTACTTTTACAGTCTGACACATTTTGAATGCACTTTTCAGATTCTGACAACAGCACATGTCCAAACTGCTTTTTGAGACCAGCAACATGTGTAACCTGGGTGACTGACTACACTCCAGCAAGGGCAACCAGCCTTAGTGATGCTGAATGTATTTGCATTACTGACTGGAACCTCAAACCCCACTCGGTTGTGAATACTATGCATGATTCTACAGGATAAGCAGCTTGGTGTGTGCTAAGAGTCTGCTTCTGCAGAAAAAATAGCTCCCCCTTTCCAACTAATGCAAATGTAAAATTACCAGAGTTATACGCAATAAATCTCTGCCTATAATTCCTCTTTGCACACAGAGTCATGGTTTTATATTAGGCAGAAAACAAAATTTCTTTGCCAATTTGAAAGCACACTTACTACTCTTTTTTTTTAGCAAGTGATAAGTACTTTTACAGTCTGACACATTTTGAATGCACTTTTCAGATTCTGACAACAGCACATGTCCAAACTGCTTTTTGAGACCAGCAACATGTGTAACCTGGGTGACTGACTACACTCCAGCAAGAGCAACCAGCCTTAGTGATGCTGAATGTATTTGCATTACTGACTGCAACCTCAAACCCCACTCGGTTGTGAATACTATGCATGATTCCAGAGGAAAAGCAGCTGGGTGTCTGCTAAGAGTCTGTTTCTGCAGAAAAAAATAGCTCCCCCTTTCCATCCAATGCAAATGTAAAATTACCAGAGTAATACGCAATAAATCTCTGTCTTTAATTCCTCTTTGCACACAGAGTCATGGTTTGATATTAGGCAGAAAACGAAATTTCTTTGCCAATTTGAAAGCACACTTACTACTCTTTTTTTTGGCAAGTGATAAGTACTTTTACAGTCTGACACATTTTGAATGCACTTTTCAGATTCTGACAACAGCACATGTCCAAACTGCTTTTTGAGACCAGCAACATGTGTAACCTGGGTGACTGACTACACTCCAGCAAGGGCAACCAGCCTTAGTGATGCTGAATGTATTTGCATTACTGACTGCAACCTCAAACCCCACTCGGTTGTGAATACTATGCATGATTCTACAGGATAAGCAGCTGGGTGTGTGCTAAGAGTCTGCTTCTGCAGAAAAAATAGCTCCCCCTTTCCAACTAATGCAACTGTAAAATTACCAGAGTAATACGCAATAAATCTCTGCCTATAATTCCTCTTTGCACACAGTGTCATGGTTTGATATTAGGCAGAAAACGAAATTTCTTTGCCTATTTGAAAGCACACTTACTACTCTTTTTTTTGGCAAGTGATAAGTACTTTTACAGTCTGACACATTTTGAATGCACCTTTCAGATTCTGACAACAGCACATGTCCAAACTGCTTTTTGAGACCAGCAACATGTGTAACCTGGGTGACTGACTACACTCCAGCAAGGGCAACCAGCCTTAGTGATGCTGAATGTATTTGCATTACTGACTGGAACCTCAAACCCCACTCGGTTGTGAATACTATGCATGATTCTACAGGATAAGCAGCTGGGTGTGTGCTAAGAGTCTGCTTCTGCAGAAAAAATAGCTCCCCCTTTCCAACTAATGCAAATGTAAAATTACCAGAGTTATAAGCAATAAATCTCTGCCTATAATTCCTCTTTGCACACAGAGTCATGGTTTGATATTAGGCAGAAAACGAAATTTCTTTGCCAATTTGAAAGCACACTTACTACTCTTTTTTTTGGCAAGTGATAAGTACTTTTACAGTCTGAAACATTTTGAATGCACTTTTCAGATTCTGACAACAGCACATGTCCAAACTGCTTTTTGAGACCAGCAACATGTGTAACCTGGGTGACTGACTACACTCCAGCAAGAGCAACCAGCCTTAGTGATGCTGAATGTATTTGCATTACTGACTGCAACCTCAAACCCCACTCGGTTGTGAATACTATGCATGATTCCAGAGGAAAAGCAGCTGGGTGTCTGCTAAGAGTCTGTTTCTGCAGAAAAAAATAGCTCCCCCTTTCCATCTAATGCAAATGTAAAATTACCAGAGTTATACGCAATAAATCTCTGTCTATAATTCCTCTTTGCACACAGAGTCATGGTTTGATATTAGGCAGAAATGAAATTTCTTTGCCTATTTGAAAGCACACTTACTACTCTTTTTTTTGGCAAGTGATAAGTACTTTTACAGTCTGACACATTTTGAATGCACTTTTCAGATTCTGACAACAGCACATGTCCAAACTGCTGTTTGAGACCAGCAACATGTGTAACCTGGGTGACTGACTACACTCCAGCAAGGGCAACCAGCCTTAGTGATGCTGAATGTATTTGCATTACTGACTGCAACCTCAAACCCCACTCGGTTGTGAATACTATGCATGATTCTACAGGATAAGCAGCTGGGTGTGTGCTAAGAGTCTGCTTCTGCAGAAAAAATAGCTCCCCCTTTCCATCTAATGCAAATGTAAAATTACCAGAGTAATACGCAATAAATCTCTGTCTATAATTCCTCTTTGCACACAGAGTCATGGTTTGATATTAGGCAGAAAACGAAATTTCTTTGCCAATTTGAAAGCACACTTACTACTCTTTTTTTTGGCAAGTGATAAGTACTTTTACAGTCTGACACATTTTGAATGCACTTTTCAGATTCTGACAACAGCACATGTCCAAACTGCTTTTTGAGACCAGCAACATGTGTAACCTGGGTGACTGACTACACTCCAGCAAGGGCAACCAGCCTTAGTGATGCTGAATGTATTTGCATTACTGACTGCAACCTCAAACCCCACTCGGTTGTGAATACTATGCATGATTCTACATGATAAGCAGCTGGGTGTGTGCTAAGAGTCTGCTTCTGCAGAAAAAATAGCTCCCCCTTTCCAACTAACGCAACTGTAAAATTACCAGAGTAATACGCAATAAATCTCTGCCTACAATTCCTCTTTGCACACAGTGTCATGGTTTGATATTAGGCAGAAAACAAAATTTCTTTGCCTATTTGAAAGCACACTTACTAATCTTTTTTTTGGCAAGTGATAAGTACTTTTACAGTCTGACACATTTTGAATGCACTTTTCAGATTCCGACAACAGCACATGTCCAAACTGCTTTTTGAGACCAGCAACATGTGTAACCTGGGTGACTGACTACACTCCAGCAAGGGCAACCAGCCTTAGTGATGCTGAATGTATTTGCATTACTGACTGCAACCTCAAACCCCACTCGGTTGTGAATACTATGCATGATTCTACAGGATAAGCAGCTGGGTGTGTGCTAAGAGTCTGCTTCTGCAGAAAAAATAGCTCCCCCTTTCCATCTAATGCAAATGTAAAATTACCAGAGTAATACGCAATAAATCTCTGTCTATAATTCCTCTTTGCACACAGAGTCATGGTTTGATATTAGGCAGAAAACGAAATTTCTTTGCCAATTTGAAAGCACACTTACTACTCTTTTTTTTGGCAAGTGATAAGTACTTTTACAGTCTGACACATTTTGAATGCACTTTTCAGATTCTGACAACAGCACATGTCCAAACTGCTTTTTGAGACCAGCAACATGTGTAACCTGGGTGACTGACTACACTCCAGCAAGGGCAACCAGCCTTAGTGATGCTGAATGTATTTGCATTACTGACTGCAACCTCAAACCCCACTCGGTTGTGAATACTATGCATGATTCTACATGATAAGCAGCTGGGTGTGTGCTAAGAGTCTGCTTCTGCAGAAAAAATAGCTCCCCCTTTCCAACTAATGCAACTGTAAAATTACCAGAGTAATACGCAATAAATCTCTGCCTACAATTCCTCTTTGCACACAGTGTCATGGTTTGATATTAGGCAGAAAACAAAATTTCTTTGCCTATTTGAAAGCACACTTACTACTCTTTTTTTTGGCAAGTGATAAGTACTTTTACAGTCTGTCACATTTTGAATGCACTTTTCAGATTCCGACAACAGCACATGTCCAAACTGCTTTTTGAGACCAGCAACATGTGTAACCTGGGTGACTGACTACACTCCAGCAAGGGCAACCAGCCTTAGTGATGCTGAATGTATTTGCATTACTGACTGCAACCTCAAACCCCACTCGGTTGTGAATACTATGCATGATTCTACAGGATAAGCAGCTGGGTGTGTGCTAAGAGTCTGCTTCTGCAGAAAAAATAGCTCCCCCTTTTCATCTAATGCAAATGTAAAATTACCAGAGTAATACGCAATAAATCTCTGTCTATAATTCCTCTTTGCACACAGAGTCATGGTTTGATATTCGGCAGAAAACGAAATTTCTTTGCCTATTTGAAAGCACACTTACTACTCTTTTTTTTGGCAAGTGATAAGTACTTTTACAGTCTGACACATTTTGAATGCACTTTTCAGATTCTGACAACAGCACATGTCCAAACTGCTTTTTGAGACCAGCAACATGTGTAACCTGGGTGACTGACTACACTCCAGCAAGGGCAACCAGCCTTAGTGATGCTGAATGTATTTGCATTACTGACTGCATCCTCAAACCCCACTCGGTTGTGAATACTATACATGATTCCAGAGGAAAAGCAGCTGGGTGTCTGCTAAGAGTCTGCTTCTGCAGAAAAAAATAGCTCCCCCTTTCCATCTAATGCAAATGTAAAATTCCCAGAGTAATACGCAATAAATCTCTGTCTATAATTCCTCTTTGCACACAGAGTCATGGTTTGATATTAGGCAGAAAACGAAATTTCTTTGCCAATTTGAAAGCACACTTACTACTCTTTTTTTTGGCAAGTGATAAGTACTTTTACAGTCTGACACATTTTGAATGCACTTTTCAGATTCTGACAACAGCACATGTCCAAACTGCTTTTTGAGACCAGCAACATGTGTAACCTGGGTGACTGACTACACTCCAGCAAGGGCAAACAGCCTTAGTGATGCTGAATGTATTTGCATTACTGACTGCAACCTCAAACCCCACTCGGTTGTGAATACTATGCATGATTCTACAGGATAAGCAGCTGGGTGTGTGCTAAGAGTCTGCTTCTGCAGAAAAAATAGCTCCCCCTTTCCAACTAATGCAAATGTAAAATTACCAGAGTTATACGCAATGAATCTCTGCCTATAATTCCTCTTTGCACACAGAGTCATGGTTTGATATTAGGCAGAAAACGAAATTTTTTTGCCAATTTGAAAGCACACTTACTACTCTTTTTTTGGCAAGTGATAAGTACTTTTACAGTCGACACATTTTGAATGCACTTTTCAGATTCTGACAACAGCACATGTCCAAACTGCTTTTTGAGACCAGCAACATGTGTAACCTGGGTGACTGACTACACTCCAGCAAGGGCAACCAGCCTTAGTGATGCTGAATGTATTTGCATTACTGACTGGAACCTCAAACCCCACTCGGTTGTGAATACTATGCATGATTCTACAGGATAAGCAGCTGGGTGTGTGCTAAGAGTCTGCTTCTGCAGAAAAAATAGCTCCCCCTTTCCAACTAATGCAAATGTAAAATTACCAGAGTTATACGCAATAAATCTCTGTCTATAATTCCTCTTTGCACACAGAGTCATGGTTTGATATTAGTCAGAAAACGAAATTTCTTTGCCAATTAGAAAGCACACTTACTACTCTTTTTTTTTGCAAGTGATAAGTACTTTTACAGTCTGACACATTTTGAATGCACTTTTCAGATTCTGACAACAGCACATGTCCAAACTGCTTTTTGAGATCAGCAACATGTGTAACCTGGGTGACTGACTACACTCCAGCAAGGGCAACCAGCCTTAGTGATGCTGAATGTATTTGCATTACTGACTGCAACCTCAATCCCTAAAAGTATTCCTCATTTATACCAGTACACCTTAATTTATGGTGAAAACATAGTCCATATTATTTTACATGTTCCTTACATTTAAATTTCTCCCAAAACACAAAATGATAAACACAACTTCAACAAAAGGAATTCCAAATCTATTATTCATTTCTTAATTTACCATATACATCCCCTCTCAAACTCATAACTCACCTTTAAAATTAGTTAGTTGTGTAAGAAATGTGGCACTCAAACAGCAGATTATCAGAGCCAGGATCTCTGTTCTGTACACCTCTCTCCTTTCAGCAGAACCAGATAAGGCAATGTTTCCCTCTCTTTTTCCACACATATACATGTTAATTTCAAATCTCAGTGCTTCCCCCTTTTTTCAAATCTAATCACACATTTCTATTGGTTGAAAACCAACCCTTTTCCAAAAGTACCCTTCCCCCAACTTGACTTCAGCCTAGTACCCTTCCCCCAACTTGACTTCTGCCTGCTACCATAGCAACAGCTCATGGAACACTGTTGTGTAGAGTTAGGTCAGAAGTTCACCACACAATGTTTCATTTCCAAAGAGTAAGAGTGCTTGACTTTTCAAACCTAACAGCAAATCCATAGTACTGTTCTTTGGTAACACATTTTTCTGTACCAATACAAAACATGCTTCTATAAATTGACACATGCAGCCTAGTTTTTAGTGTAGAATGGTATGAAACAGCCAATGATTTCTTTTTATTTTATAAAAATATGTATGCCTCCATTTCCAAACTGTCTTTCATTTCTTTTTCCCATTCTACTGAAATACACGTCCTGAGTGCATCCAGATCTCCTTGGAAGATGTTCACAGTGTGGATTGTAGGGCACAGCTATGTCTTCTGGAGTGAAAAGTATGCAGAGAAAACAGGTATGGTGAGAGACCTTGCTTTGCCAAATGTAGACATTAAATGGATTGGTCAGAGAGGGTTAAAGTGGCACCAATTGATGCCTTTGGTGAAATCCTTCATGCAAATCCAACACCCTGACCTCATAATAGTGCACTGTGGTGGCAATGACCTAGGCACTTTGACTGGGGTAGGTCTGGAAATGCTTATGAAGGAGACCTTTGCACAACTGTTTTCACTTTTCCCTAAAACTGCCTTTGCGTATTCTAACATATGCCAAAGGCAAAAATGGAACTGGTCCAATCATTTTTGTCCGCAGATTGACAAAGCAAGAAAGCACGTCAACAAATCTGTTTCTGCTTTCCTCCGAGACTATGGTATGGGTTCCATTTACCACAACAACTTGCGTTACGACATGCAAGACATTTATAGAGGAGATGGTGTACACTTCACTGATGAAGGGAACAGAGTCTTCCTCTTGAACCTTAGACTCTGCATCGGTACTTACTTGTAGGTACCACTTAAAAATCAAATCACTTCATAAACACAACGGCTCTTTTTAGAGCCCCCTAATATCTTAACACTTAAATCTGATTTTTATTTCTTTTTTTTTTTTTAGTAGGTAGTTATAGTTAGGACCCTCTTACCATAGGAAATCCGCAACATTCTATTTGGAATAACTTTGGCGCCGGTCGACGAATCCTGCACCTACTATAACGGGGGAATTTCAATGGTTTTTTACCAGTAAAATGTCCGCTAACTATAACTTGTGTGAAACCTATGGTTTTTTCAATGAATTTGCAAGGTTTTTTAAATGCTAATTCCTAACTATAACGTGTGTGAAACCTATGGTTTTTTCAGTGAATTTGTACAGTTTTTTAAATGCAAAGTTACTTTACGCCGTTCGTGGAATGAATACAAGTATTAGTGAGTAATGTTTAAATATTTAAATATCTGTATCAGTGTCTCACTTTGTGTATAAGTGGCTGCATGGGTTGGTGAGTAGCTACATGAGTGTGTATATGGGTTATTAGTTCGTTTTTAGAGTATCAGTATGAGTGTCTGTATGGTTCAGTGGGGATGTTACTTAGCGTATAGATGCATGAATGAGTGACTCACTGTTTGTATGTGTTTTGAAGACAGTATGTGAGCAGGACAGTATGGGTGGATGAGTGAGTGTATGGGTGAGTAAGAGAGTGAATGACTGTCTCAATAGTGTCTTTATAACTAAGTCCATATGTTTTAAACTAGTATATGTGAGTATTGAACTATTGATGTATATAAGTGAGGATATAATAGAGTGAGAGATTGTATAAATAAGTATGTGTTTCTATAAGTGATTGGTTAAGAGAGTAAGTATGTGTACGTTTCTGTAGAAGTAAGTGTAGTGGTGTGTGTATAGCTGTATATGCAAGTAAATGGATGTTTATTTGCATGTGTGAGTATGTGTGTGAGTAACTCTATGTATGAGTGTAGGTGTGTAACAGGATGTATAGGTGTATGAGTACATATGATGACTGAGTACATGTATGAGTGACTATATAGAAGTGTTGATGAATGAGTGGATGCATATGTAGATTTTGGAATTACTGAATAGGTTGTTCTAACTGGTATTGGTATCTCTATAGTTTTCAAAACTTTAGTTTGTATTTTTCAATGTGTGTATCAAAGTTTATATTAGGATAAGAGGAGGTCTGCCACTCTTACACAAGGATGATGTCATCAGTGATGTCATCAGTGATGTCATTTGAGATGTCATCAGTGATGTCATGAGTGATGTCAGTGACCATGTCATGAGTGATGTAATATGTGATGTCATCAGCAGTGGATTGCGGTCGCGCGAGTTATAGTTAGCTGAACTAACTATAAGGGGGGAATTTCAATGGTTTTGTACGAGTGAAATGTCCAGCTAGCTGTAACATGTGTGAAACCTATGGTTTTTTCAGTGAATATATAATATATTTTTGTTTTAATGGATTCACCCTAAAACCCTAACCCACCCTGACGCCTTAAATTACCCCAGCACTCAAAAAAACCTAAACGCACCCTGAACCCCAAAAATACCCTAGCACCCCAAAGCCTTAAACGCACCCTGAACCCTAATAATACCCCCTACACCCCAAAGCCCTAACCCACCCTGACGCCTAAAAATACCCCAGTACCCCAAAACCTAAATGCACCCTAAACCCCAAAAATACCCCTGCAACCCAAAACCTTAAAGGCACCCTTAACCCTAAAAATTCCAAAACACCCCAAAACCCTAACCCACCCTGACCCCTAAAATTACACCTGCACCCCAAAACCTAAATGCACCCTGAACCCCAAAAATACCCCTGCACCCCAAAACCTTAAACACACCTTAACCCCAAAAATACCCCTGCACCCCAAAACCTAAATGCACCCTGAACCCAAAAATACCCCTGCACCCCAAAACCTTAAACGCACCCTGAACCCTAAAAATTCCCCCTACACCCCAAAACCTAAATGCACCCTGAACCCCAAAAATACCCCTGCACCCCAAAACTTTAAACGCACTCTGAACCCTAAAAATTCCCCTTACACCCCAAAACCCTAACCCGCCCTGACTCCTAAACTTCCCCCTGCACCCCAAAAAATAAACGCATCCCTGAACCCCAAAAATACCCCTGCACCCCAAAACCTTAAACACACCCTGAACCCTAAAAATACCCCCTACACCCAATACCCTACCACCCTGACCCCTAAAATTAACCCAGCACCCCAAAACCTGAACTTTCCCTCAACCCAAAAAATACCCCTGCACCCCAAAATCTTAAACGCACCCTGAACTCTAAAAATACCCTCTACACCCCAAAACCCTAACCCACCCTGACCCCTAAAAATTCCCCAGTACCCCAAAACCTAAACGCACCCTGAACCCTAAAATTACCCCCTACACCCTAACCCACCCTGACCCCTAAAATTTCCCAGCAACCCAAAACCTAAATCACCCTGAACCCCCAAAATACCCCAGCACCCCGAAACCTTAAACGCACCCTAAACCCTAAAAATACCCCCTACACCCCAAAACTCTAACCCACCCTGACCCCTAAAATTACCCCAGCACCCCAGCACCCCAAAACCTAAACCCAACCGAAACCCTAAAAATACCCCATCACCCCAAAACCCAAACATACACATAACCCTAAAATTACCCCTGAACCCCCATGACATATACCCTTACATCCCTACACCCCAACCCCCATACTTACCTTATACTTACATTTAAAAAACATATGCTTTTACCATTCATACATTTACAACGCATTTTGTTGTAAAAGCATGCATGGTAAAAGCATATAAAATGTAATGCCATTCGTTGTAATGGCATTGCGGAGTAATGGTATTTGCGTTGTCATGGTATGCGGGGGGATGGTATGCAGGATAAAAGATTTGTGGTAATGGGTGTTTGCCTGGGTTGGGACCTGCCAGACCTCAAGTCGGTGGTTCCGACCACATTATTTGGATACGGCCGCCCAAAGGGCAGTCAGAAACATCTGGTTTTCAATGCAAGCTTGTGCGGCGGGCAGAAGAGGCCCGTAGCACAAGCTTCCATTGGAAAATGGATGTTTTCAAACATCCCAGCACCATGTGGCAGGCACCTCATGGTGTCTGCCACACAGTGTAGGGATGTGTAGGGGGCACCATGGATGCCCCCAGGCCACAATACGGCGGGCCAGGAGCGAGGGAGGCCCTGCTGGGGGGCCCCCAATGTTGCTTTACGACAGACTCTCCAAGTCCGAAAAGCTGACATGGAAATGCTGTCAGAAACCAACATCATAATACCGATGGCGGAGTCACCATCATTAAGCGATTATGATGTGTTTCCAAAGCACCAACGGGCTCCATTTGTCTGAAAGCATCTGCCTTCTGCGTCCGACTGCGCACATTGTAATGTGTAATTCGGACTGCAGCAGCAGATGGAGGTTGGACCTCAACCGATGAGCCGTTGAAATCGGGCCCTTTTTGGGGTATTTGGAAAGGTCCCACATTGAGAGAGATTTGTGTTCAGAAAGGGAACTTCAATAAAGTAGGTAGAGAGAATATGCTATGCGTACCAGAAAATATCTCTTATATTCCAAACATGCAATACTTGTGCATGAATTTTCCTGAATATTTTCTGTTTCAAGCAGCTTATTTATTTATTTTAAAGGTTTTATATAGCGCTGGCTAGACCCAGGGGTATCAGAGCGCTTTACAGGAGTGTGGGGAGGTACAGTAATATAAACCTTTGGTCAAAGACATTACAATAAGAACCAATATAACAAGGAAAGCAGATAAATAAGAATGCTATTTAAAAAAGTACAATAATAAGCTCACGTGGGTAAAGGGTAATAAGGCTAGGGTGGGTGTGTGGAAGTGAAAAAGAGAAGCTAAAGGAAGGGGATAAGGAGAGTGTGAGTAAGGGGAATAGGGGAATGGGAGATCAGTGGGAGGCCGTGTGTGAGGCTAGATGTCAAAATTCAAAACAGTGGCAGGCAGGGGGGATAGGGGAAGGGGAAGGTGTTGCGTGAGGGAGGGGAGTTAGGAGGGAGAATGGGGAGGGGAGAGAATTGGAGGGCAATAGGGGTGAGCCCGATGGGGCGCAGAGTGGGAGACGGTGTCAGAGGTGGGAATTATTGACCCCAAAATTTGTTGAGGAGGTACAATTTGAGGTCTTTTTTGAAGTTGATGTGGGAGGTGTTACAGCGTAGGTCTTTAGGCAGGGAGTTCCAGATGGTAGGAACGTTTCCAGAGAAGGAGCGAGCTTGTGTGCATATCTTTTTAAACATGGGGGGACAAGAATGAGGGCGTTGGTGCTCCTTGTCAGTCGGGTTCAGGCCGCTTTGTGGAGTTTGTCTGAGAGGTAACGTGGGAAGTTTTGGTGAAGGGCTTTGTGCATGATACATGAAATCTTATAGGTGGATCTGCCTTCGATGGGAAGCCATTTGAGAGTTTTAAGAGCGGGGGAGATGTGGTCGAAATGTTTGTAGTCAGAGATAAGTCTAGCAGCAAGGTTGAGCACAGATTTGAGTGGTGCAAGATGGACTTTAGCATTACCATAGTCTATTATCGACAGGACCAGTGATTGGACAACAGTTTTAAAGTCATCAGCCGGGATGAAGGGTTTAATTTTCTTGATATGATGGAGAGTGAAGAGTGCTCTTTTGGCTGTGATTTTTATGTGGGAGGTAAGGGCAAGGCTGTTATCAATGGATTGCCGTTTGCGCTCCTTTCCTCCTATTCTTCAAGAGGATACTGAGTTATTGTTAAGTAGGATTAGATATGGCTCTCCCCTCGAACCCTGTCCTCTTAAGATTTTGAATTTAGGAAGCGAGGCCATTGCACCTCCTCTGACCGCTATCCTCAATACTGTCATCTCCTCTGGCCAATTTCCCACTGCATGGAAAATGGCGGTGGTAAAACCTCTGTTAAAGAAGGCCTCTCTTGACCCGAAATAATTAAAAAACTATCAGCCTATTTCCCTACTGCCCGTTCCGGCTAAGATCCTTGAAAAACATCTTAACCGCCATCTCAGTTCTTACTTGGAGGAATACCAACTGCTCGATGGTTCGCAGCATGGTTTAAGGAGTGAACACAGACGGCATTAGCCGTTGTCTTTACCAACATCCGACAACAGGTTGATGCTGGTCATACCACCCTACTGATCCTTCTGGACCTGATGGCAGCCTTCGATCAATTTCTCCTAGTAGCCTGGTTGGCAGGCTCTGGGAAATTGGGATAGAGGATTCCGCACTCAATCTGCTTTCATCGTTCCTCTTGAATCGTTCACAAAGAGTTAGGATGGGTGAATTTCTTTCTGAACCTAAACAATTGTTTTGTGGAGTCCCCCAGGGATCCTCATTGAGTCCTACCCTGTTTAATATCTATGTAGCCCCGCTCGCCACCGTGGTAAGGTCTTTTGGCCTAGAAGTGCTTTCCTACACTGATAACACTAAGATTCTGATTTCCATCACTGAGAGTGTCTCAGCCTCAGCAGTATATTTTAAAAACTGCATGCGGGCGGTGGCGGCATGGATGGTTGAGAACTACTTAAGACTCAATGTGGATAAAACGGAGGTCTTAATCTTTGGAGACAAGATGGATATTTGGTCGTAGGCTTGGTGGCCTGACTCTCCTGGATCTTGCCCTTGCCCCTGTCTTAGTGCCAAGAATTTAAGCATCATAGTGGACTCCTCTCTTTCCTTGGGCACACAAATAAATAGAACTGTCTCTACCTGTTTTGGGATGATATGGACTCTCAGGAAGATCTTCCGTTTTCTCTCCCTTCCATCACGGAAACAGGCAGTGGTGGCCCTTGTGGTGTCTAGGTTGGACTACTGCAATGCCCTTTATTTAGGGATAAACAAGGGACTTCTTCATCGAATTCAATTGGTGCAGAATGCCGCCGCTAGGCTGGTGATGGGTCCCCCTATATTCCACTCAGTTTCAGCTACCATCAGAAGCCTGCACTGGCTCCCGTTGGGGAGGAGAATTGTGTTCAAAGCCTTATGCCTGGTCCACAAGGCCGTCCACAATAGGGGGTCAGAAGGCATCAACAAAATGTTTCAAAGATATTTTCCCGGCAAGGACTTGAGATCTGCAAACAAGAACCGGATAACAGTTCCCAGGGTTAGGAAAGCCAGGTGGGGGAGGAGGGCTTTCTCGTTGATAGGGGATAATCTGTGGAATTCCCCTCCTTCCCCAATTTCCACTCTGGAAACCCATTCCTCATTTCGTGAGTCCTTGAAGACCTGGCTTTTCACCTGTCCTAATCTTTCACCTGTCCCAACCTTTAAGCTCTGAACTCTATAGACATCTCTTACTCTGATCTCTTTCCAGCGCCTTGATGCCCCTGGGCTAAGTTCGCGCTCTACAAAACTTATATTCATTCAATCAATGATGATGCCTAGAGATTTAACTGAATTGCGCAGTAGACGCTTTGTAAGTACATGCTGCAGGCCTGTATGACACTTTGACTGCACCAGCTGATTTTAGCCACACTTGCAATTTAGCATTCACCTGGTCAAATCTAGGTTTATAATCTCCTGTTAGCTGCATGCAGACAGTTGATGTGGTGACAGAATATCTGTTTAACCTTTTTAACTGCATTGTATATCGTTTTTCCTGTTTTACTTACCTGTGTAATCAGTGCCTCAGTCCCCGGTCGGCAAAAGACACACAATTGATGGACGGAATGCAGAACAAATTAAAACATTCACCCCCAGTCAAGAGATCTGGGTTAAATCCATCATTCTTTTGCTCACCATGCCACCCCAGTTTAGACCTGGCCATAAGCAAAAGACACACAATTGATGGACGGAATGCCCAGACGCGGGTACCGTGCTCTCCATGCCACTGGAATCAAGCTATCAAGAGGGGTGAAACCCTGAATTCGGTCCTAGGATGCTTTTTTCCAGTCCAGGGAGGACCTGACTTGGCAGTTCGGGCTGGACTGTTCCCATGAGGCACAGGGTCAAGACTGATTTGCATATGGCTAGGTTCAAACTGGAATGGCATGGTAAGCAAAAAAACGATGGATTTAGGCCCAGATCTCTGTACTGGGGTGAATGTATGACATTGTTCTACATTATGTCCATCAACTGTTGTTTTTGCATTTATCACTCTGAGTGGGAAGGGTATGCCCAGACGTGGGTCCCGTGCTCTCCATGCCACTGGATTCAAGCTATCCTGGCTGAAGAAGGGTGAAACCCCGAAAC
Source organism: Triturus cristatus (assembly GCF_964204655.1). Lineage (NCBI taxonomy): Eukaryota > Metazoa > Chordata > Amphibia > Caudata > Salamandridae > Triturus > Triturus cristatus. The sequence continues at coordinate 252,654,324 of NC_140593.1, read as the reverse complement.
CGGTCCTAGGATGCTCATTTCCTGTCCAGGGAGGACGTGGTTTGGCAGCTCGGGCTAGACTGTTCCCATGAGGAACAGGGTCAAGACTGATTTGCGTATGGCTGGGTTCAAACTGGAACAGCATGGTGAGCTAAAAACCAATGGATTTAGCCAAGATCTCTGTACTGGGGTGAATGTATGACATTGCTCTACATTCTGTCCATCAACTGTTGTTTTTGCATTTTTCACCTTGAGTGCGAAGGGTATTCCTAGACGTGGGTCCCATGCTCTCCATGCCACTGGAATCAAGCTATCCTGGCTGAAGAGGGGTGAAACCCCAAGACCGGTCCTAGGATGCTTGTTTCCAGTCCAGGGAGGACCTGGCTTGGCAGTTCGGGCTGGACTGTTCCCATGAGGCACAGGGTCAACACAGATTTGCATATGGCTGGGTTCAAACTGGAACAGCATGGTGAGCAAAAAAACGATGGATTTAGACCCAGATCTCTGTACTGGGGTGCATGTATGACATTGTTCTACATTCTGTCAATCAACTGTTGTTTTTGCATTTGTCACCATGAGTGGGAAGGGTATGCCCAGACGTGGGTCCTGTGCTCTCCATGCCACTGGAATCAAGCTATCCTGGCTGAAGAGGGGTGAAACCCTGAAACCGGTCCTAGGATGCTTGTTTCCAGTCCAGGGAGGACCTGGTTTGGCAGTTCGGGTTGGACTGTTCCCATGAGGCACAGAGTCAAGACAGATTTGCATATGGCTGGGTTCAAACTGGAACGGCATGGTGAGCAAAAAAACGATGGATTTAGGCCCAGATCTCTGTACTGGGGTAAATGTATGACATTGTTCTACATTCTGTCGATCAACTGTTTTTGCATTTGTCACCCTGAGTGGGAAGGGTATGCCCAGACGTGGGTCCCATGCTCTCCATGCCACTGGAATCAATCTATCCTGGCTGAAAAGGGGTAAAACCCCGAAAGCGGTCCTAGGATGCTTGTTTCCAGTCCAGGGAGGACCTGGCTTGGCAGTTCGGGCTGGACTGTTCCCATGAGGCACAGGGTCAAGACTGATTTGCATATGGCTGGGTTCAAACTGGAACGGGATGGTGAGAAAAAAAACGATGGATTTAGGCCCAGATCTCTGTACTGGGGTGAATGTATGACATTGTTCTACTTTCTGTCCATCAACTGTTGTTTTTGCATTAGTCCCCGGTCTGTCATGGCTTGTGCCGATTGAACGGAAGGACGACAAAGGCAAAAACATTACTTCCGGTTTGCCGACCGGAAGTTGCAGTTGGCGCTCTAGTCTCTGAACACAGCTCCAATCCTACTTAAAGCGGGGCAGGGCGTGGACGCGCAGCAGCACACCGGTGTCGTGCCAAAGGCGCGCCAAAGGCAAGCCCGTCTGCGCCTGTCCGCTCCTTACCGCTGCCAGCTGCCAGGACACCTGCACTTTTTGTCTCGCCCTATCCTGGCTCTAGACACCGGTGTGCCAATCGGTGAGTAATCAATATGGCATTAATAAAATACTCTAGTCAGGAGCTAAAAGTTTTATATAACTCTTACCGCAGACCTCCAGCTATACTAGAAAAAGAAATCAACAGAGTTCAAAGTACATCATGCTCAATAGAATCCGCGCTACCGAATAGAGTCCAACTATCTCGAGACCCTAACCATCCTAATATTTCCAAATCACTAAAAGCTATCTATGTTAACGCACACTCCATCCCGAAACACTCGGTGGAGATATGGAGCCTCATGGATATGGAGGCACCAGATATCTGCTTTGTAACAGAATCTTGGTTGCACGAGCACACCTCTGCGGATGTGTACTTAGCCTTTCCGCCGCAATACAATGTAATTAGAGTGGACAGAAGGGAGACAAGAGGAGGAGGCTTACCTATTGCCACTATCTCTGCATTTACCATCACCTCCCTAGAAACTGTTAGCTCTGGCCAACTCGAACTATGTATTTTCAGGGTAGAAGGATTAACTAAGGGCACTGAAAGGGGAGCTCTAATATACAGACCCCCTGGCCCAAAAAACGATTTCCCAGATAAATTATTTGAGATTATAGCTCCGCAAGTACTGGCCTCTGACTTCTTTTTCTTAATAGGAGATTTCAATTATCATGCTGAAATATTACAAAACATTGATACAGATCGACTCATCACAAACATGCACACATTAGGACTAGCCCAACTGGTAACAGATCCTACCCACATCGCAGGTCATACACTCGATCTCCTCTTTACAAACTCTCCAGACATCACAGTAGAACCTCCCACCCCACTGCTATGGACAGATCATTATTTGCTTAAACTTGTCATCTCTGTAAATATGATCAAAACCAACCGTAGAAATGAACTAATAAGGCGAAGGTCATGGCGCAAAGTCACTCCATCACTTTTCTCAAAACATTTTAGTTCTTTCCACTCTAGCCAGGAGGTAAACATTAATCTGTCAGAAACCTCCTTTGAAAAAGCAATAATGGCTGCATTAGACCAAATTGCCCCTCTTACCAGGGTCGAAGTTAAATCTAGAACCGGCCCCTGGTTCACAGAACAATTAAAGACAGCAAAGCTTTCCTGCAGGACAGCAGAGCGAAATGGAGAAAAAACAGAGACTTTATCGCGAATCATATAAAAACCTCCACCACAGCTATATGGAGGACATCAGACAAGCAAAAAAGCTGTTTCTCCTAAACAGAATAGATAAGGCGGCAAATTTGTGTAAGAAGCCGTACCAAATTCTAAAAGGATTTACAACACCTCCCATTCAGCCACTGACCTCCAACTCCCAAGAATGGACTGACTCTCTCTCTAAATTTCTTGATGATAAAATTACCACCATCCATAACTCCTTCCCACTACAAGTAAAGAACAACCACCCAGAGAATACGCTCAATGTGTCTCCAGCCCCCCCCCCCATATCTTGACTGATTTTTCTGAGTGCAACACCGAAGGAGTGGGAAAAGGTATGAAGGAAATAAAATCAGGATCACCTACTGATTCTGTCCCACCAAAATCTTTCTCAGCCATCGCACCGGTACTGCTGGACAGTCTAACTAACCTATTTAACAGATCATTATCGCAAGCTGAATTCTCGAAAATATGGAAGGCTGCTAGGGTCAGGCCAATTCTGAAAAAACCTTCAGCCGACCCCAAACTCCTCTTAAACTATCGTCCCATCTCGTTGCTCCCTTATTTTGGTAAGATGCTCGAATCTCTAGTAAATCAACAGCTCGTTACCCATCTCGAGAACCATGGGCTGCTGTTCCCTCTCAGTCGGGTTTCAGGGCTGCCCACAGCACGGAGACAGCACTGGTTGAGGTAACAGATAACATCAGGCTAGCTCTGGACAGAGGTCAATCATCGATCCTGGTCCTGCTTGACCTATCTGCCGCCTTTGACACCATCTCCCACAGCATTCTAGAACATCGACTCTGGGAGCTTGTTGTCAGGAGGAATGCCCTGAAATGGTTTAAGAGGTACCTTACAGACTGAACCACAACAGTACAAGTGGGAAACATCGTCTCCTGTAATAGACCAGTAAAGATGGGAGTGCCACAGGGCTCCATTCTCAGCCCTACTCTTTTTAAACTTTACGTAACACCGCTGGCCAAGGTGATCAGATCTTATGGCTTTGATGTTGTATCATACGCTGACGATACACAGATCTTGGTCACCCTTGGCCAAGACCCAGCGGAAACAAAGCTGTGTTTCAAAGAATGCATGTCCCATGTAGACAGGTGGATGAGCACAAATCACATTCGATTAAATGGAGGAAAATCTGAGATTGTGCTTTTTGGCAAGGCCCATGAACACTGGTCCCACGATTGGTGGCCCCCTAACCTGGGCCCCTGTCCTACCCCAAAACAGACAGTTCGGAACCTGGGGTTCCACATGGACAACAAACTATCAATGCAAAGTCAGATCAACCATCTAGTAGGTTCCTGTTTTGGAAAAATGCGTAGTCTGCGAAAGGTTTTTAAATGGATCCCTACAGAGGCTAGGAAACCATTAGTTCAGGAACTAATAATGAATTGCCTGGACTATGGTAACGCCTTGTTGTCCTCAATTAATGAAGGCCTTCTTACTAGGCTTCAGATCTTGCAGAATATGGCAGCTAGGCTTTTTCTCAATTTTCCGCCCAGATCCCCTTCGGCCCCCAGCTTAGGATCCCTGTACTGGCTTCCAATCAGAAAGCGGATTCAATTCAAAATCCTATGTCTAGTACACAAAAACATGTACGGAATTGGCCCAGCTTATTGGTCCAAAAACTAAGCTGGTACCTGCCTGGCAGGTCCCTAAGATCCGGTAATGGATCATTACTCTCACCTTTCAAAATCCGCGCCACCAGAAGCGGAGGTAGGTCTGCTGCAGATCGGAGCATGTAAATTCTCCCTACTTCCACGGACAGAGTAAATCCACAGTCACACGCACATTCTCTCATCATACGCTAGGGCCCATCACACTAACATTCATTCTATTACTCTATCCACACTGAATATATAGGAGAAATCCTAAACAATCTGCATCTAAAGCGAGGTCAATGCAACCTAAAGAAATTGTCCTGAGTCATGATTTTAAACATAGGAAATACATTTGAAACTCAATAATGACAAGGAAATAACCACTCGACACTGAAATTCAAACAAAGGTCATCTTTTATCTAAATTAGTTCAAAGGAAAATCAATCAATAGCGAAATCATTATTCTCATAATTACCTATTCTAGCTAAGTGTCATTTGGGTCAGGACAGGTCTCTCAGTAAAGTCTCCCGAGTAGTCGTCCTCTCAATCAGCGTCGATCCTCTCGAGCATAGGTTCAAGAAGAAGTGGCCCTAGACCCTCTCTAGTCTAACATATTTATAGTGAAAATAACAAATTAAAAGTAACAAACAAACTCTAAACGTCCGTTGAGCCGCTGAGCAGAGCGAGCAGGAAAGAATGTTGACTTGCAACATTTAGAAAATCTCCGCTCTCGAAAATCACAAAAATAAAAAACACGGAAGAAGGAAGCTCAAACTAAAAAATTAAACATCCATGAATGCTCTTCCTCGGAACCATAGTGAAGCCACCGCAAGTTTATCAGAGTTCATTGTGGCTTTATTCTTCTCCAAGGGCAACTGGCAGCATGCCTGGAGCTGCTGTCCTCACGGAAACTTTTAATACAGTCAGAGGCCGAAGTCAGGTGGTTTCTAACCATGTTCAGCAAGGCCTCTCGTCGTATTTCAATCACTCAAGTGCAGGCTGTAAATATCGGCCATCTTGGATTAGGCCAAAACGGACCATCTTAATTAAAAGAAATACAAAACAACGTTACTACATCGTAATGATTAAACAGTGTTAATTCCCACTAATACCCTTATGTGAATATAATTATCTAGCCGTCTGCGACACAAAGAAGCATTAAAGCACGTTATTTTAAAGCGCAAACACGAAACAAATAGCACTTTCGCGACACTTATTTAATTAATTTGCTCACCAATTTAGTTCACGTATTAATAAAGCAACATATATGCATTCCCGCGTGTAATTCTTTCATTAGTAATGTTGGTTAATCAGAAACTTCAACAAAATTAATAATTAACAATTAATTTATCAGTAATTTTAATTATGACATATAAACATAAACTGGAGTTTAAATCTAAATACATTTTCAATAGAAAACCCTGCTCCAGCAATCCCCCCTTTGGTGATATATATCACCACATAAAACCAACCCAAAAAAAAAATGTTGTCCCATTTTTTAGGAGAAATTGAAATGTCTTTTGCTACACACCAGACTCTCTTTCATCATCCCTCTTCGACTCCAGGTACACACTCTCCCTTAATTCTTCTAATTCTATTTCTTGTGGGTCTCTCTTTGGCCTCTTTTGTTTCTTTTCAGTATTTCCTCTAATTATTCTCTTTTTCCCTCCCCTGTTTTTACAACACAAACACCCTAATCTAAGAAACAATAAAGCAACAATTACACATGTCAAAGGAAACAATATCTTACCAATAATGGTACTACCTATCTTAGCAATAAAACTCTTAACAGCAAGTAGCTTATTAGCCATTTTAGTCCAGATACTTTCAGTTTGCAGTGGTACTAATTCTTCATGCAAATCAGTAATATTTTTGATATAGACCTTTAGATCTCTGCTTTCATCAGGAATGTAAGTGCAACAATGTTGAACTTTCAGCATTCCACAGAATCCACCCTCCTTGGCCAATAGAATATCAAGGGCAAGTCGATGTTGCATAGACATGGCGCGTACAGCAATCATCTCCGTATTTACCAAAAGAAACCCTCCAGCGGTACTTGTCGATAAGCGATCCACCACTGTTGACAGTTTCCGAATTCCATATGCATTTAATGAAATTCCCACTGCTGGAATTAAAGCTCCAAAGATATCACCTACAATTTCTGACCAGGTTTCTCTCTTAAAGCGTGTTAGTAAATTAATGTGTTCTACATCTTCTATCTTATCTGTATGAAAATTTTGTGGAAAGACCAGGCCAACATAACACGTGCCATACCAATGGTCAGGCAACCTGTAATAAGCCCTATTCCCACAAATATAATACACTCCCGGGAAAACTGGATCTTCTCCACCTTTAAAACCCCATCCCGTTGCAATAAAGTATGTATCATGACACTCACTAGTCCCAACAAAATAACTATCATATTGGGATTTCCTTCTGGTAATGCATAGTTTACCCTTCTGTGGTGCATCTAAAGCCAAAGTTGGGCTGGCCCCATTCTTCAACTCCTTTCCCATCTCAATATCCCATATTGTCTCACTCACTTTATATTTCCCTGCCTTTTCATGCATGCTCACTCTCCTTTTCTCTACCAAGTCTAGGAAAGCCTTTTCTTCTTCTTTCAAACTACAAGTTAAATTGTTTCTAAAAATGTAATCTAATGTTAGTTCTTCTGTCTCAATAAAAATCTCACCAAAAATGTTAGCTTCTTTAGCAGGATTTAGTTTTGCATTCATAGGTAATTGCCCAAAAATGTTATCTTTGTTAGACATCTCATAATCTATTTTCCCTAACAAATAAAAAACACTACTTAGCACACTACATGAAATTCCATACGTAGCTGGTAAATGATGATAAGTAACACCCTCTGAAACGGATGCAGGTAATTGCATACAGACGTAGCAATCCCTATTTTCCATCGTCTTTACGTATTCGTACAACAACTTTGAAAAAACATTGCTAGAAAAATCATTAATCGACCTATCTTTATGTATGTAAATGTTACTACTTCTAGTTGGAACTACCTTCTGTGAATTCTTCTCTATATTAGTCATATTCTCAGTATGTATTCCAAAAGTGTCTATTGTAACCCTAAAGGTAACTAGTAAAGCAAGTACACCCAATAACAGCATTAATAATCCCGTACAGCAGCAGCACATTCTACACCATCTTTTCAAAAAGGCACATCTACTTTGATTATTTTCTGTGTTAGCCATTTTACTACTTTGGCAGTGTCTTTTGACTTAGCCTCTACTACTCCACTAACGAATTTTAGAACTCTAGACTATTTCAAACAGCTAATTTCAGATCTTCTTCTTTTCACTCTTCTCCAAGTGACTCCTTTTTGTTCACTCAATTCAGATTTTCATCACTTTTCACTTCTTCTTCAGCAACATCAAATTGTATCAGATCTTCAACATCCTGAGCATCTGACTCTTCTCCAATGTCAGTCAAGATAACTTTCAGGATTCCAACAGTTTTTTCCTCCTCAACCACTTCTCGTACGGTCCCCTCTGGATTTCCTTGACTCTCTGCCTCTTCACCTTCAGACAGTGCCACATACGTCCATTCCGGTGACCTATACTTCTGGTTAGGTTTTCTGATTCTCTTGATCTCCTCTGGTTCTTTTGAGACCTTTTGTTTTTCACCTTTCGCTTGATTCTGACTGGATACCTCGTTCACCTGTTCAGCTTTTGATGAACTTGAACTTGCACTTGCTCCTGTCAGTCTGTACCTCAGCCTCTTTATCTTGTTAGGCCAAAGATCTCCTCTTACACTCCTCTTTGGTCTTACTTCTTTATTATTTCTTTCTCCGATCCAAGTTCTCTTTCTCAGAACTCGACCCTCTGATTTCTCATTCTCACTTTCGTCTGATTCTGTTTCATTTGCCTCTTGTTCTTCAACAATTCTCTTTTGCTCCACAGACTTCTTTCCCACCGATTGAGATTTCCCTGCAACTGTCCCTCCTCGGGTCTCCGTCATGCAATCTTCTTGCTGTCTACTTGTCCCTTCACCTAGCTTATCAGGAATGTTCCCTACACCTCCTCGGGGGTCTTCCGAAATCTGTCCCTCTCGATCTTCTACTGACCCTGCTTCTTCAGAAGTAATCTCAAGTGGATTTTCAACCTCCTCATCTGATTCAGGTGTAGTCTCTGTGGAATTGCTCTTTTCTCTTCTTTCTTCTCCACTGCTTGTTGGAACTTCAGGCACTCTTACAGAACCCGATCTCTCCTCTGAGACTCTCAATGTTTCTCTTGAAGCCTCTCTTGGAAAGAAAAAAGAATCACCTGACCCTGACTCTCTTTCTCCTTCCCCCCTTTCAGGATTCTTTTTTCTTCTCACTGGTTCAGTTTCTGCATCATCACTGGAATCTGACTCTTCAAAATATTCCTTCCCAGTCCCATCCTTTGGATTTGGAACTCTTAGAGTATGACTTGCATGAACCCAGTTTTTCACACCAGCCCACTTTCATGCAGTTGTCGTAGTCAGAATAACTTGTCTCGGCCTTCCCCACCTTGGAACCAAGCAATTTCTTCTTCTGTGCACCTTTATCCTCACCCAGTCCCCTGGACTCAGATCATGGGCTTGCTTCTTTTCAAGTGTGGTGGCGTCTTCTCCAACCTGGTGAAACACAGAATGAACTGCGTCAGCCAGGCCTTTACAGTAATCCAAAATCATGTCATCAGTTATTATCATCAACTTGTTGACAGGCACGAAAGCATGTCTCATCGCACGTCCCATCAATATTTCATGTGGACTCAACCCTGTTGTTCTATCTGGAGTAGACCTAATAGTCATTAGCACTAGAGGCAAGACATCAGGCCATTTCATTCCAGTGGCTAAACACATCTTACCAATTCGATTTTTGATTGTGCCATTCATCTGTTCAACAACACCAGAAGCCTCTGGTCTGTATGCACAATGTAACTTCTGCTGTATGCTCAATGCTTCACAAATTAAACCCATGAGCTCATTGTAGAAGTGTCCACCTCTGTCTGACTCAATTGTCACTGGGAACCCGTACCTAGGAATCAACTCTCTTAACAGTAACTTTGCCACTGTTATTCCATCATTTCTCCTAGTCGGATAGGCCTCCACCCATCTTGAGAACAAACAGACTACCAATAGAACATACCTCAATTTATTCACTTGGGGCATTTCAATGAAATCTATTTGCATTCTGGTAAAAGGAACTCCTTCTCTGCCTATTGTTCCTAGGCTCACCACTGTCTTCTTTCCAGTATTGAACTGCTGACAAATCAAACATCTCTGACAGATGCTCTCTGCAATCAGCCTGAACTTTGCATTGTACCAGGTTTGCTTAAAGGACCTAATCATTGCGTCCCTCCCCAGATGTCCCTGGCCATGATACCTTCTTGCCATTGTTGACAGCATGGAATTTGGCATAACTGGTCTTCCATCTCTATAGATCCAAACATGATCTGTCTCTCTTGGGGCACAACCTGCCTTGATCCAATCTCTCATTTCCTCATCTCCAGCTTCATCCTGCAACTGTTTCACTTCATCCCACGTTTCTAGGACATTAGTAAACATCACAGAACAAAAAGACATCTCCCTTTCTCGTCCCCGGTTAATCGAATGATTGTTCTTTGCACAATACTGTGCTATGTCATTGGCAAAACGATTACCAAGAGTAACAAAATCATCTCCTTGTCCATGAGCAGCACATTTTACAACCGCTAATTCTTTAGGCAGCTGTATCGCCTCAAGCAACTTTCCAATCACTTCAGCATTCTTTATTGGAGTCCCACTCGACGTCAAGAAACCTCTCTGTAGCCAAAATTGGCCAAAATCATGAACCACTCCAAATCCATACTGACTATCAGTCATCACAGTCACTCTCAGATTCTTCCCAATCTTGCAAGCTTTTGTCAATGCCACCAATTCAGCCACTTGAGCAGACCTTACTCCTTTCAAAGACGAAGCTTCCATAACTTCTGAAACCTTGCACACTGCATATGCTGCACTCAGCACACCATCATCAGTTCTCAGACATGATCCATCCACAAACAACACATGATCACTCTCAGGTAATGGCAAATCTCTTATGTCTGGTCTGGGTTTTGTGCAGTAGTCAAGCACATCCAAACAATCATGATCAACATCATCTCCCACATTCACATTTTCAGCATCTGGCAACAAAGTTGCTGGATTCACATTTACACATCTCTCAAGAGTCACATTTGATGCTCCCAGAATGATTTTCTCATATTTAGTCAACCGACTGTGTGACATATATTGAGTCCTGCTTCTTGTCAAAAGAATTGCCACATCATGAGGTACGAATACCCGTACAGGATATCCCATTATTATACCCTCACTTTGTTCTAAGCTTCTGCATGTAGCAGCTACTGCTTTCAGGCAACCTGGCAAACCCACAGCTAAGGGGTCAAGTGTTGATGAGAAGTACGCAATTGGCCTTCTCAGTTGTCCATGTTTCTGAATCAACACTGAAAGTGCACATCCATTTCTCTCACTGCAATACAACTCAAACTCCTTCTCATAGTCTGGCATTCCCAAAGCAGGAGCTTCACACATTCTGCTCTTTAATTCTTCAAATGCTGCCATTTGTTCTGCATTCAGTTCCAATGGGTCTTTCACTTCACTTTTTGTCAATTTAATCAGTGGCTTTGCTATCAGGGAGAAATTACTTATCCACTGACGACAATAACCCACCATCCCCAGAAACATCCTCACTTCTCTCTGGGTCATTGGGGCTCTCATTCCTCTGATAATTTTGATCCTGTCATCGGTCACCTTTCTCAGACCTTTTTCAATATTGTGTCCAAGATAATGCACCTCTTTCTTGCAAAATTGCAATTTGGCTGGAGATACCTTTAACCCTCCATCTGCCAGATGATTCAGTAAAGCTATGGTATCTACTTCACAAGCTTCACGTGTCTTCGATGCCACGAGTAGGTCATTGATGTACTGCACTAGTACTGAGCTTTCAGGCATGATCAAACTCTCCAATGATTTCTTCAATAACTGATTGAATATCGAAGGACTCTCTGTATACCCCTGTGGGATACGGCACCATGCCAAAATACGCTGTCCAAACCAAAATGCAAAAATCGGCTGGCTGTCATGATGCAATGGAATTGAAAAGAAAGCATGACACAAATCAATCACCGTGTACCATTCAGCATCATGAGGAATCTGATACAAAATCACTGACGGATTTGGCACAATGGGACAACATGCCACCACAATTTTGTTAACTATTCTCAAATCTTGTACAATCCTGAACTTTCCATTAGGTTTCTTTAGCCCCATTATCGGTGAATTACACGGGCTACTCAGTAACTCTCTCAAAGCACCCTGTTGAATCATCTTATCAATTATAGGGGTTATTCCCTCAATTATCTCTGGTGTCAGTCTGTACTGTGGGATATTAGGATAAACGATTCCCTCTTTCACTGAAATCTTTACTGGATCTACATTATTCATCAATCCCACATCTTCTCCAGTAAAATCCCAAACCGCTGTTTTTACTGTGTGTCTCAACTCCTGAGGCAAATCATCTGGATTAAACACAGCATACGTACCAACAATCTCACTCTCTCTATTATCTAGAGTCATCCTATACAGAACATCCTCATCTGGTGTCTCAAAAGCTATTCCATCCGGAGTACAGAAAATTGTGCAATTCATCTTACACAATAAGTCCCTACCTAACAATTTCACTGGACTAGTGTCACAGACTACAAATCTGTGCATGTCTGAAAATTTCCCTATTCTTACCCTTACTGGTTCGGTAAGACGAGTCTTAATCTGTGTATTAGCTACACCAACCACTTGGATTGCTTCGTCCGAGAGAGGAAGATTTCTTATATCTGCTGACCTGACAGTTGATCTCGTCGCTCCTTTGTCTACCAAAAAAGTAACACTCTCCCCATTTATTTTCCCATCTACAAATGGTCCTGCCTGGTCTATTTCTAGAGTTGCACCAAGTATGCACTCTTCCTCCTCTCTTCGGCACCGTCAATAGTCCCCTTCAGACTCACTCCCCTCATTCTTTAACCAGTACTGCTGTACCAGGTTTGAACGTCTCGGTTTGTTTACCTGCTCATCATTGTAGAATCCTGAGTCCTGGTTATACTTTTGGGACCCTCTATTCTGCGGCAAGGGCGGTTTTGGCTCTTGACTCTGCTGTCTGACAACCTTCTGCTGTTGCTGCTGATGATTACACCCCTCGTTCTGCACCTGTTGATTCAATGATTTATTCTCATTACTCACTAATGGTGGATTGGTACACTCGGATCTCCAATGCCCCAATTGTCCACAGTTGTGACATGGGAACTTTTTCTTGGCCTCCTCTAGATTTCCCTTTCCTTTTCCTGCACCATATCTAGGCCTATTTCCTGGATTATTTGCTTGTTCCACCATCTGTGCTTCTTTTCTTTCAGCAACCTTCACCTGTGCCCACATTTCTTTCTCTTTCAGCTTTCTCTGTTTTGCCTCAATCTCATCACTGAAGTACTTCGCATGTCTCAAGATTTCATCAATCTTTTTACTCTGCCAATCAACTGTATGCTCTTGAATCCTTTCACTGATTTCAGGTCTCAGGCCATATACAAACCTGTATACAAAATGACTCAAATCCTTATCACCCAGGTGTTCATCTCCACTAAACTGTTTAAAAGCCAGTATCAGCCTTTCATAAAAAGCATGAACTGATTATTTTGCTTCCTGATGTGTCCGATCTATCTTAACCCAATCTGTCTCTTTCGGGGGTACCTTATTCTTCAGGAACACAATAACCTGTTCATACTTCTTCATCACCTCTGGATCTGGTGCTCCCGTTTTTGGATCTCTTGGGTACTCCTTTGCAGGCCAATCTACAACTATCTTACACTCTGCCCACAAGTCTGCTGGAACAATTATATCAAACAGACTATTCAGGTCAATCCACAGCACTTTTGACAATTTCACAAACCTGTCTACCTGCCTATACCACTCGACGGGCTTTTCTCTCAGTCGAGGAAAATCATTCGTAAATGATAAAATATCCTGTCTAGTCCATGGGACATGTACATATCCTCCTCCAGGAATCTCTCTCATAGGATAAGCATCCACTGTTTTCTCTTTTTCTCTCATAGGAAAAGCTGAGTAAGTCCTGTCTACTGAATCTTCCCTTTTCTTGTACCATCTATCCTTCCATTTTTCCACATCACCCCATTTTCGCAATAAGGAAATCATTTCCTTAATCTGCCCTGTTCTACCAACACCATTTAGATTTTCAATGTCCTTATCGGAGAAATCCACCCTGTAAGGCTTCTGCAAAGCTTTTACTTTATCCATGTCAACTCCTTGTTCACTCGCTATTGTTTTTAACCTGTCATGTGTACTCTTAGCCCTCCAGGTGATACTCTTGCACATGTATAACAACTCTCCATCATGATGGGTTTTCAATATTTCTGTAGGAATTGTTCCTGCTATAAGTTCCTTCAATTCTATGCGCAACCTGGCTACATCAATTGCCTGTAAATCTTTATCCTTCTTTTGAAGAACTTTCAACCAATCATTCAAATCTTCAGCTGTTATTTCAGTAGACTTTTTCACCGCACCCACTTGTTCTGCCATCCTCTGTGGTTCCAAAATCGTTCCTCCCAAACAACCAGTATTCAATCCTGAACTAGGCTGTACATCTGATCCTCCACTACATGTGTCATGTCTCCGCTGTCTCAAATTATTTTCTCCCGTCCTCATTCCTGATTCCTCCAAAGAGCAAGAACCAACCAAACCATTTCCTACATAGGGAACTGTCAAACCATTTTCACCCATTCTTTGTTTATCAAAAATAGGCACAACCGGACCAATGGTTACAGGTACTGTAACAGCTTCTAGATTTTTCTTCAGCTCTCTAATTTTCTCTGTCAGCTCAGATTTCTTTCTGGCTAATTCTCTTGTTTTCTCATCACTGATTTGATTCTCTCTCTCTCGCTCTCTCTCTCTCTCCCTTTCCGTGAAAGAGCTACCACTTTTCAAATCAGGTGTCACAATCTCAGTTTTAACAATTCGTAAAGTATCTCTTATGGGAGTAGCAACCGGCGTTCTCTCTTCTGGTTCTGGTCTATATGGAGGTGGTCTCTTATAAATCATGTCATCCAAGACCTCATCTTCATAATCATTAGCCCCATACCTTCTCACTTCTGTATCAGGCACCTTTTCTGCACCTTTCCTCCCTTCCGCTTCTTCAACAGTTCTCATAGGATATAATCCCTCTGACATACTAGCATCTCGCCATCTCCTCATTCGATCATGATGAGTTTCACGATAAATTTCCTCCCAAAAATATACCTATAATTGCCTCCACTCCTCTGCTTTTCTCGCTCATGCACCTCATCTTCCCATTCCACCAACGCCTCGAACTGTGTCGGCCTCGGTCTAGGCTCTAGACACATCATCTTTTCCCATAAATTTCTCAACACGGCCAGATTAAATGAACCATGTTCCGGGAACGCTAAAACACCATCCTCCTTAGTGTACTTAGCCCAGTTGTCTAACCAAATACAGGTATGATACCCATATTTCGCAACCATAAAGGATGCAGGAGTTCTTGTCGGAGGTAACAATTCACCTTCTCTGGTTATTATGTTCTTATCCTTGTCGAACCATCTTTTAATTTTACCGAACAAGGATTTCTTCTTCTTTTCCTTGCGTTTACCACTATTCTCTAGTCCTCTCCGCAAATGTACGATCTTTTGTCCAATACCAGCGCGACTCACACTAACGCACCAATCCTGGAGCGTTTACGTCACTCTGTACTCCTTCCAATCCGTGCGCGGCTCACACCAACGCACCAATCCCAGCGCGAGCACTGTTCTGATCCACTGTCCAATCACAACGCGGTCTGTTTCTGACTCCCTGACGTCAGTAGTCGCTACAGTCGCTTCTGCTCTGTCTCCTGTCACTCGTCTACCCCTCCTTTACAAAGCCTTCTCAGTAGACTTCGTTTCAGATTCTACAAAATCTATTAGTTACAACATATAAACATCTCCATTGTCTGCTTCGCTAACCACAGAATAGTAAAGAAATTATTTTTCACAAAAAATCCCGCTTCTCTCTAGAACAGCGCTTGCCTCTGCTCTACCACGGAATGATTACTTTCGTTGACACAGTAGCACATCCCTCTACTCTGCCCTTCTAACATGATCCAATAACTGTTTCCTCCAGGAATGCTCCAAAGAGTCTCACAATCAACTAAATGCTCATACACTCACGCACTTTCATACCAGAAAATGTAGTACATCCGCACAGAATCCTGCCTTTCCCGAGAACAGCGAACAGTCTGTCCCACTATAGAATTATAACACACGTTAACCAAGCAGCGCTTACCTCTGCCCAGTCCTTCAGACAAGCTCAGAGAATACCTATTACTTCTCCAGCAGTAAGCTTTAACGGCGAACCTTACGGATCCCTGGGACTTAAGACTAGAGTTTCACAGATAACCTTCGCTACCATACACACTCCTTTTATACTGAAAATATGTCTCTAATAGTAACACGCAACAATGTCACTGATTCCGAACCCACACAATGTGACGCGCAACTTCAATTGTCACACGTTTTTCCCCGCATACGTACAGGGCCAACAATCCCGTCTTTCCCGAGAGCAGCACTCACTTCCCTCTGCCCTACTACGGAACCGTCACCAGCTCCCCATATTCCAGAAGCCGTACGCACTACATAGAACTCAATAAGACAACTTCAACATATAGTATTAGTACATATATCAACATTAATCAATAAATCAATGAATCAAAGCCTATGTACAAGCAATCTATCAGATCAAGACAATAATCTAAAACCATCATACTGCTACCAGGAAACTGCTGCAGATCGGAGCATGTAAATTCTCCCTACTTCCACGGACAGAGTAAATCCACAGTCACACGCACATTCTCTCATCATATGCTAGGGCCCATCACACTAACATTCATTCTATTACTCTATCCACACTGAATATATAGGAGAAATCCTAAACAATCTGCATCTAAAGCGAGGTCAATGCAACCTAAAGAAATTGTCCTGAGTCATGATTTTAAACATAGGAAATACATTTGAAACTCAATAATGACAAGGAAATAACCACTCGACACTGAAATTCAAACAAAGGTCATCTTTTATCTAAATTAGTTCAAAGGAAAATCAATCAATAGCGAAATCATTATTACCTATTCTAGCTAAGTGTCATTTGGGTCAGGACAGGTCTCTCAGTAAAGTCTCCCGAGTCGTCGTCCTCTCAATCAGCGTCGATCCTCTCGAGCATAGGTTCAAGAAGAAGTGGCCCTAGACCCTCTCTAGTCTCACATATTTATAGTGAAAATAACAAATTAAAAGTAACAAACAAACTCTAAACGTCCGTTGAGCCGCTGAGCAGAGCGAGCAGGAAAGGATGTTGACTTGCAACATTTAGAAAATCTCCTCTCTCGAAAATCACAAAAATAAAAAACACGGAAGAAGGAAGCTCAAACTAAAAAATGAAACATCCATGAATGCTCTTCCTCGGAACCATAGTGAAGCCACCGCAAGTTTATCAGAGTTCATTGTGGCTTTATTCTTCTCCAAGGGCAACTGGCAGCATGCCTGGAGCTGCTGTCCTCACGGAAACTTTTAATACAGTCAGAGGCCGAAGTCAGGTGGTTTCTAACCATGTTCAGCAAGGCCTCTCGTCGTATTTCAATCACTCAAGTGCAGGCTGTAAATATCGGCCATCTTGGATTAGGCCAAAACGGACCATCTTAATTAAAAGAAATACAAAACAACGTTACTACATCGTAATGATTAAACAGTGTTAATTCCCACTAATACCCTTATGTGAATGTAATTATCTAGCCGTCTGCGACACAAAGAAGCATTAAAGCACGTTATTTTAAAGCGCAAACACGAAACAAATAGCACTTTCGCGACACTTATTTAATTAATTTGCTCACCAATTTAGTTCACGTATTAATAAAGCAACATATATGCATTCCCGCGTGTAATTCTTTCATTAGTAATGTTGGTTAATCAGAAACTTCAACAAAATTAATAATTAACAATTAATTTATCAGTAATTTTAATTATGACATATAAACATAAACTGGAGTTTAAATCTAAATAAATTTTCAATGGAAAACCCTGCTCCAGCAATCCCCCCTTTGGTGATATATATCACCACATAAAACCAACCCAAAAAAAAAATGTAGTCCCATTTTTTAGGAGAAATTGAAATGTCTTTTACTACACACCAGACTCTCTTTCATCATCCCTCTTCGACTCCAGGTACACACTCTCCCTTAATTCTTCTAATTCTATTTCTTGTGGGTCTCTCTTTGACCTCTTTTGTTTCTTTTCAGTATTTCCTCTAATTATTCTCTTTTTCCCTCCCCTGTTTTTAAAACACAAACACCCTAATCTAAGAAACAATAAAGCAACAATTACACATGTCAAAGGAAACAATATCGTACCAATAATGGTACTACCTATCTTAGCAATAAAACTCTTAACAGCAAGTAGCTTATTAGCCATTTTAGTCCAGATACTTTCAGCTTCCAGTGGTACTAATTCTTCATGCAAATCAGTAATATTTTTGATATAGACCTTTAGATCTCTGCTTTCATCAGGAATGTAAGTGCAACAATGTTAAACTTTCAGCATTCCACAGACTCCACCCTCCTTGGCCAATAGAATATCAAGGGCTAGTCGATTTTGCATAGACATGGCGCGTACAGCAATCATCTCCGTATTTACCAAAAGAAACCCTCCAGCGGTACTTGTCGATAAGCGATCCACCACTGTTGACAGTTTCCGAATTCCATATGCATTTAATGAAATTCCCACTGCTGGAATTAAAGCTCCAAAGATATCACCTACAATTTCTGACCAGGTTTCTCTCTTAAAGCGTGTTAGTAAATTAATGTGTTCTACATCTTCTATCTTATCTGTATGAAAAATCTTTGGAAAGACCAGGCCAACATAACACGTGCCATACCAATGGTCAGGCAACCTGTAATAAGCCCTATTCCCACAAATATAATACACTCCCGGGAAAACTGGATCTTCTCCACCTTTAAAACCCCATCCCGTTGCAATAAAGTATGTATCATGACACTCACTAGTCCCAACAAAATAATTATCATATTGGGATTTCCTTCTGGTAATGCATAGTTTACCCTTCTGTGGTGCATCTAAAGCCAAAGTTGGTCTGGCCCCATTCTTCAACTCCTTTCCCATCTCAATATCCCATATTGTCTCACTCACTTTATATTTCCCTGCCTTTTCATGCATGCTCACTCTCCTTTTCTCTACCAAGTCTAGGAAAGCCTTTTCTTCTTCTTTCAAACTACAAGTTAAATTGTTTCTAAAACTGTAATCTAATGTTAGTTCTTCTGTCTCAATAAAAATCTCACCAAAAATGTTAGCTTCTTTAGCAGGATTTAGTTTTGCATTCATAGGTAATTGCCCAAAAATGTTATCTTTGTTAGACATCTCATAATCTATTTTCCCTAACAAATAAAAAACACTACTTAGCACACTACATGAAATCCCATACGTAGCTGGTAAATGATGATAAGTAACACCCTCTGAAACGGATGCAGGTAATTGCATACAGACGTAGCAATCCCTAACTTCCATCGTCTTTACGTATTCGTACAACAACTTTGAAAAAACATTGCTAGAAAAATCATTAATCGACCTATCTTTATGTATGTAAATGTTACTACTTCTAGTTGGAACTACCTTCTGTGAATTCTTCTCTATATTAGTCATATTCTCAGTATGTATTCCAAAAGTGTCTATTGTAACCCTAAAGGTAACTAGTAAAGCAAGTACACCCCATAACAGCATTAAAAATCCCGTACAGCAGCAGCACATTCTACACCATCTTTTCAAAAAGGCACATCTACTTTAATTATTTTCTGTGTTAGCCATTTTACTACTTTGGCAGTGTCTTTTGACTTAGCCTCTGCTACTCCACTACCGAATTTTAGAACTCTAGATTATTTCAAACAGCTAATTTCAGATCTTCTTCTTTTCACTCTTCTCCAAGTGACTCCTTTTTGTTCACTCAATTCGGATTTTCATCACTTTTCACTTCTTCTTTAGCAACATCAAATTGTATCAGATCTTCAACATCCTGAGCATCTGACTCTTCTCCAATGTCAGTCAAGATAACTTTCAGGATTCCAACAGTTTTCTCCTCCTCAACCACTTCTCGTACGGTCCCCTCTGGATTTCCTTGACTCTCTGCCTCTTCACCTTCAGACAGTGCCACATACGTCCATTCCGGTGACCTATACTTCTGGTTAGGTTTTCTGATTCTCTTGATCTCCTCAGGTTCTTTTGAGACCTTTTGTTTTTCACCTTTCGCTTGATTCTGACTGGACACCTCGTTCACCTGTTCAGCTTTTGATGAACTTGAACTTGCACTTGCTCGTGTCAGTCTGTACCTCAGCCTCTTTATCTTGTTAGGCCAAAGATCTCCTCTCACACTCCTCTTTGGTCTTACTTCTTTATTATTTCTTTCTCCGATCCAAGTTCTCTTTCTCAGAACTCGACCCTCTGGTTTCTCATTCTCACTTTCGTCTGATTCTGTTTCATTTGCCTCTTGTTCTTCAACAATTCTCTTTTGCTCCACAGACTTCTTTCCCAAGTAACAAACAAACTCTAAACGTCCGTTGAGCTGCTGAGCAGAGCGAGCAGGAAAGGATGTTGACTTGCAACATTTAGAAAATCTCCGCTCTCGAAAATCACAAAAATAAAAAACACGGAAGAAGGAAGCTCAAACTAAAAAATGAAACATCCATGAATGCTCTTCCTCGGAACCATAGTGAAGCCACCGCAAGTTTATCAGAGTTCATTGTGGCTTTATTCTTCTCCAAGGGCAACTGGCAGCATGCCTAGAGCTGCTGTCCTCACGGAAACTTTTAATACAGTCAGAGGCCGAAGTCAGGTGGTTTCTAACCATGTTCAGCAAGGCCTCTCGTCGTATTTCAATCACTCAAGTGCAGGCTGTAAATATCGGCCATCTTGGATTAGGCCAAAACGGACCATCTTAATTAAAAGAAATACAAAACAATGTTACTACATCGTAATGATTAAACAGTGTTAATTCCCACTAATACCCTTATGTGAATGTAATTATCTAGCCGTCTGCGACACAAAGAAGCATTAAAGCACGTTATTTTAAAGCGCAAACACGAAACAAATAGCACTTTCGCGACACTTATTTAATTAATTTGCTCACCAATTTAGTTCACGTATTAATAAAGCAACATATATGCATTCCCGCGTGTAATTCTTTCATTAGTAATGTTGGTTAATCAGAAACTTCAACAAAATTAATAATTAACAATTAATTTATCAGTAATTTTAATTATGACATATAAACATAAACTGGAGTTTAAATCTAAATAGATTTTCAATAGAAAACCCTGCTCCAGCAATCCCCCCTTTGGTGATATATATCACCACATAAAACCAACCCCAAAAAAAAATGTAGTCCCATTTTTTAGGAGAAATTGAAATGTCTTTTACTACACACCAGACTCTCTTTCATCATCCCTCTTCGACTCCAGGTACACACTCTCCCTTAATTCTTCTAATTCTATTTCTTGTGGGTCTCTCTTTGACCTCTTTTGTTTCTTTTCAGTATTTCCTCTAATTATTCTCTTTTTCCCTCCCCTGTTTTTACAACACAAACACCCTAATCTAAGAAACAATAAAGCAACAATTACACATGTCAAAGGAAACAATATCTTACCAATAATGGTACTACCTATCTTAGCAATAAAACTCTTAACAGCAAGTAGCTTATTAGCCATTTTAGTCCAGATACTTTCAGCTTCCAGTGGTACTAATTCTTCATGCAAATCAGTAATATTTTTGATATAGACCTTTAGATCTCTGCTTTCATCAGGAATGTAAGTGCAACAATGTTGAACTTTCAGTAGTCCACAGACTCCACCCTCCTTGGCCAATAGAATATCAAGGGCAAGTCGATTTTGCATAGACATGGCGCGTACAGCAATCATCTCCGTATTTACCAAAAGAAACCCTCCAGCGGTACTTGTCGAGAAGCGATCCACCACTGTTGACAGTTTCCGAATTCCATATGCATTTAATGAAATTCCCACTGCTGGAATTAAAGCTCCAAAGATATCACCTACAATTTCTGACCAGGTTTCTCTCTTAAATCGTGTTAGTAAATTAATGTGTTCTACATCTTCTATCTTATCTGTATGAAAAATCTTTGGAAAGACCAGGCCAACATAACACGTGCCATACCAATGGTCAGGCAACCTGTAATAAGCCCTATTCCCACAAATATAATACACTCCCGGGAAAACTGGACCTTCTCCACCTTTAAAACCCCATCCCGTTGCAATAAAGTATGTATCATGACACTCACTAGTCCCAACAAAATAATTATCATATTGGGATTTCCTTCTGGTAATGCATAGTTTACCCTTCTGTGGTGCATCTAAAGCCAAAGTTGGTCTGGCCCCATTCTTCAACTCCTTTCCCATCTCAATATCCCATATTGTCTCACTCACTTTATATTTCCCTGCCTTTTCATGCATGCTCACTCTCCTTTTCTCTACCGAGTCTAGGAAAGCCTTTTCTTCGTCTTTCAAACTACAAGTTAAATTGTTTCTAAAAATGTAATCTAATATTAGTTCTTCTGTCTCAATAAAAATCTCATCAAAAATGTTAGCTTCTTTAGCAGGATTTAGTTTTGCATTCATAGGTAATTGCCCAAAAAATGTTATCTTTGTTAGACATCTCATAATCTATTTTCCCTAACAAATAAAAAACACTACTTAGCACACTACATGAAATCCCATACGTAGCTGGTAAATGATGATAAGTAACACCCTCTGAAACGGATGCAGGTAATTGCATACAGACGTAGCAATCCCTAACTTCCATCGTCTTTACGTATTCGTACAACAACTTTGAAAAAACATTGCTAGAAAAATCATTAATCGACCTATCTTTATGTATGTAAATGTTACTACTTCTAGTTGGAACTACCTTCTGTGAATTCTTCTCTATATTAGTCATATTCTCAGTATGTATTCCAAAAGTGTCTATTGTAACCCTAAAGGTAACTAGTAAAGCAAGTACACCCCATAACAGCATTAATAATCCCGTACAGCAGCAGCACATTGTACACCATCTTTTCAAAAAGTCACATCTACTTTGATTATTTTCTGTGTTAGCCATTTTACTACTTTGGCAGTGTCTTTTGACTTAGCCTCTACTACTCCACTACCGAATTTTAGAACTCTAGATTATTTCAAACAGCTAATTTCAGATCTTCTTCTTTTCACTCTTCTCCAAGTGACTCCTTTTTGTTCACTCAATTCGGATTTTCATCACTTTTCACTTCTTCTTCAGCAACATCAAATTGTATCAGATCTTCAACATCCTGAGCATCTGACTCTTCTCCAATGTCAGTCAAGATAACTTTCAGGATTCCAACAGTTTTCTCCTCCTCAACCACTTCTCGTACGGTCCCCTCTGGATTTCCTTGACTCTCTGCCTCTTCACCTTCAGACAGTGCCACATACGTCCATTCCGGTGACCTATACTTCTGGTTAGGTTTTCTGATTCTCTTGATCTCCTCTGGTTCTTTTGAGACCTTTTGTTTTTCACCTTTCGCTTGATTCTGACTGGACACCTCGTTCACCTGTTCAGCTTTTGATGAACTTGAACTTGCACTTGCTCGTGTCAGTCTGTACCTCAGCCTCTTTATCTTGTTAGGCCAAAGATCTCCTCTCACACTCCTCTTTGTTCTTACTTCTTTATTATTTCTTTCTCCGATCCAAGTTCTCTTTCTCAGAACTCGACCCTCTGATTTCTCATTCTCACTTTTGTCTGATTCTGTTTCATTTGCCTCTTGTTCTTCAACAATTCTCTTTTGCTCCACAGACTTCTTTCCCAAGTAACAAACAAACTCTAAACGTCCGTTGAGCTGCTGAGCAGAGCGAGCAGGAAAGAATGTTGACTTGCAACATTTAGAAAATCTCCGCTCTCGAAAATCACAAAAATAAAAAACACGGAAGAAGGAAGCTCAAACTAAAAAATGAAACATCCATGAATGCTCTTCCTCGGAACCATAGTGAAGCCACTGCAAGTTTAGCAGAGTTCATTGTGGATTTATTCTTCTCCAAGGGCAACTTGCAGCATGCCTGGAGCTGCTGTCCTCACGGAAACTTTTAATACAGTCAGAGGCCGAAGTCAGGTGGTTTCTAACCATGTTCAGCAAGGCCTCTCGTCGTATTTCAATCACTCAAGTGCAGGCTGTAAATATCGGCCATCTTGGATTAGGCCAAAACGGACCATCTTAATTAAAAGAAATACAAAACAACGTTACTACATCGTAATGATTAAACAGTGTTAATTCCCACTAATACCCTTATGTGAATGTAATTTTCTAGCCGTCTGCGACACAAAGAAGCATTAAAGCACGTTATTTTAAAGCGCAAACACGAAACAAATAGCACTTTCGCGACACTTATTTAATTAATTTGCTCACCAATTTAGTTCACGTATTAATAAAGCAACATATATGCATTCCCGCGTGTAATTCTTTCATTAGTAATGTTGGTTAATCAGAAACTTCAACAAAATTAATAATTAACAATTAATTTATCAGTAATTTTAATTATGACATATAAACATAAACTGGAGTTTAAATCTAAGTAAATTTTCAATAGAAAACCCTGCTCCAGCAGGTCCTTCTCTTTTCTTGCCCCCACTTTTTGGAACCAACTGTCAAGAATCTTACGCACAATCACCGATCACATTGGCTTTCGCAAGAAGCTAAAAATGTGGCTATTCGACAACAAATCAAGCAATCTCTCAGAGCTGTCTGCAAGCGCCATGAGACTTCCGAGTGATATGTGCGCTGAACAAATGTCCCTGATTTGATTTGATTTGAATTGGAAGTGGTGAGAGAGCAGTTGAGAGCATTAAGGTCGGATATCCAGTCTTGTATGGGGAGTGGGTTGTTTTTAGGGGAGAAGAGAATGATTTCGTTTTTTTTAGGGTTGAGTTTGAGATGATTGTGGTGGAACCATGATTGGATCTTGGTCAGGGTGTCACTGAGGTGTAGGACATCAGAGTGGGATTTAATCTTATAGTAAAGTTGAGTGTCATCGGCAGAGAGGTGGTAATTGATTCTTGCTTGTTTGAGAATGAGGGTGAGGGGTTCCATGAAGAAGTTGAAGAGAGCAGGAGAAAGAATGGATCCCTGGGGGTCACTGAGGGAGATTGAAGTGGGGATGAAAAGGCAGTTCTAGATTTTGATTTGTTGGGTTCTGTGTTGGAGAAGGGAGATGAACCAGTTGAGGACATGGCCATTGAAGCCAAAGCGGACTTTAAGAGTGTTAAGTAAGGCAGTGTGGTTAACTGTATCGAAAGCAGCAGAAAGGTCAAGGAGAATGAGTAGACAAGACTCGCCATTGTCCGCAATTGCAGGATTGCAGTGAGTCAAAGAGGTCAAAAGTGTTGATGTGATTATCCAGTTAGAGCAGGGCGCATTTTTCAAGGGCTTTGGAGAGAAGAGGGAGGTTGGAGATAGGTCGGAGGTTATTTGGGTCATTGGGATCTGCGTTGGGACTTTTGGGAATGGGTGTGATTTGACCCAGTTGGAGGGAGGCAGGAACACACCGGGTGATCAGGGATGAGTTTATAATGGTGGTCCAGAGTGGAGCGATGATATGTTTTAGGTTTTGGATAAGATTAGAGGGCATAGGGTATTTGGTGTGAGAGGATGGTTTAATCTTAGAGATGATGTTATAGACTTGTGTTCCGTGACAGGGAGAAAATTATGCCAGGAGGCAATGTTTTTTTGTTGCTGCGGGAGAAAATGGTTGGATTCAGGTGGAAAGGTAACGGACGAGAGACTGGAAGGGATGTGGGGAAGATTTGATGGGGATGATGATTCAGGAGAGATATCATAAGAAATTAGTGGGTTGGGAGAGAAGGGATTTAAGAGGAAGGATTGATCTATTTTGGTGATTTTATCAGCGAAGAAATTTGCAATTTCTTCACATTTCTCATTTGTGGCCGTCAGTTTTTGGGGGCAGATGAAGTCTGTTTTTTGACGATGCTGAATAGTTCTCTAGGTCTATTTTTGGCCCTATCAATCTGTGTGTGGAAGAAGGAGGCATTTTCATTGAGGATGTGCTTTTTGCAGTTGGACCTAGCAGATCTGAGGAGGGCTAGATGGGAGGGGGACGGGTGTTGCCTCCAGGTTCTTTTGGACTGTCTAAGAGAGCGTCTTTCATTGTTGAGATCAGAGTTGAACCAGGATTTGGAAGGTAGGTTTCTTTGGGTTTTTAGTTTGGGAGGGGCCACTTGGTCTAGGACCTCAGTAACTGATTTATTATAATGCTCGGTGAGGGCGTTACATTTTGGGCGAGGGGAGCGAGCAGAAATTGGGCTTTGAGTTTCGTTTCTAGTTCGCCGGAGGGGCTAAGATGCAGGTTTCTGGTCAATTTCTTGTGTTTGAGGCTTTTGGCATGGAGGGGTGGGGCTGTAGTGGTGATCATGAAGAGGATGAGGTGATGGTCGGACCAGTCAATGGGAATGATGTTGGAAAGGGAGGCCAAATCATTATTAGTGATGATGGCATCAAGAGTAGCCCCTTTGGTGTGAATTGGAGAGTGACAAATGTGTTTAAGGTCACTAATCTCCAGAAGATTTGTGAGGAGATTAACAGCAGGGTCTTTGATATCATTCCAGTGGAGGCTGAAGTCTCCAAGGAAGAGATTTTTAGAGTTGAAAAGTGAGGATTGAGTGAGGAGGTCGGAAAGTTCCTCTGTGAAGGGAAGGGATTCGCCAGGAGGATGGTAGATATTATGTAGGCAAATAGGTAGGGCGCCCTGAATTTTAAGTTCTGCTCCGAGGTATTCAAAGGTGGCAGGGTCAGAGTTCTTGACAAGCGAGAGTTGGAGTTCGTTTTTAAAGATGATAGCTAAACCACCTCCAATTCTATCTAGTCTTTCTTTTCTGAGTATGGAATATCCAGGGGGGGAGAGTAGGTCAAGGACAGATGTAGAGTGGCCCTTGAGCCAGGTTTCCGTAAGGAAGGCAATGTCAATGTCTTTGCTGAGAATGGTTTCAGCTATTTCAGTTGCATGCCGTACAGCAGAGCGTCAATTGACCAGCATGAATGTGAGGGGTTTTGGGTTGTTTATGGGGGAGGGCATGTTCGGATAGTGCTAAGTTGTGTTCGGCGTCTAGGGGAGACTGGGGAGGAAGTGATTCTGCACGTCACAGGAATGGTAGAGTGGGGGATGGGAGGTCAATTTGGTAATTAGGGAGGTAGGAGTTACAAAGGTCGAGGAGGTCTCAAGGGGAGAGATGGCTCGAGGCACGGGGTGGTCGGTGGGGGAGCTAATTAGCTTAATTATTTCTTGCAATGTGTGAAATGCACAGTTTATTTTTTCCACTACAAATCAGATTTAGAATATGATTCATATATAGTAAATATGTTGCCAATGGGTTCCTCCCGCTTAGTACGCCCTGATTTTTTGCTTTTTTCCCACCCACTTTTGGACCTTTATCATGGGGGAGTTTCCCTAGTGATTACTTACTCCCAGTGATTTTATGGTTTACCACCAGTGTTCGCTTTTTAAGAGAAGGCCACTGTGAGTCATCTTGGGTAAGAGGAACTGTTCTGTTTCATGTGAACACATGTGACCATATTTGTGCACATGGGCGCAAGCTACATGTGAAAGACTGCAATCATGCTCAGTCTGGAAGTTGCACAGGTACTCTGCCAGTGGCAGCTTTAAGTTGCAAATTTGACCTGTCAATTTACCCCTTTTGAAAGGCCTAAACCTTCCTTTTAGTTATTGATAAGTCCCTGATATGTAGAGCCTATTGTCCATAAAGGCAGAGTCCACATATGTAAGAGATTGACATACAGCAATTCATGTTAAACGTCCTTACATTGATTGGTAGCAGGTAGAAAAATACTTCTTACCCTCTTTTGAATTATAATTTTAGGACCTCTTTAATGGTGAGGTTAGAATTTACATTATTTTAGAAATGCCAATTTTAGCAGGTTTCTGGGAGTTTCCAGCAGCTTGGTCTGGGGATGTCTTTCCTACTGGGAAATTAATGTTTTAGCTAGACTGTGCACAAAGGGGCCTGAATGTAAGGGGAGTGAGTCTTCTTGACAGGATGGCTATTGGTCTCTGCCCTGATTACACTTTAAAAGAATTTTCCTCAGCACATACAAAGAGACCTGACACCAGCCTTTTGTTTCACCAGTCATGCAGTAGCCAAATCCTGGGAAGAGGGGATAACTGACCAGAACTAGATTTAGGGTTAGGCAAAGGGTTGTCCTCCACCCAAAGGCTGGGCTGGGCATGAAAGTGTCATCCCAGAACATGAAGCAGACAAAGCCAATGGGCCTGGGTTATTTAAAGTGATATCCAGCTATATTGTGATGTTCTATCTGGTATAGTAGGGGGTTACTGTGAGTTTATGGGTCATGACCCATTAGGGGTCAAATGTGATTTAAGAATGAAACCAAATCTAATTCCATCTGCCTGATGTATATATTTTTACGTTCGTGCATAGCATTTAGTAGTGTGGTGTGTAATAAATGTACTTTTTCTTATAAAAATAATCATTGACTGGGCAATCATTTATTGAGTATTAATATTGTATGCCAGCAAATGGTGATTACACTCCTACACCACTCTTTCTAGGCCTTGGACTGATCTGCTCCACTACCCTGAGAGAGTCAAATGCGACAATGGGGTGCTTGGTTCCCAGTAAGTAAAACGTGTGCACCTATTACTTGTGCAGGCCTCAAATCCTGCACAACTAATGACTCAAGTTCTTACAAAGTGATGGATATGTTATGTCATTAAGATCATTTATTTGCTTTATATATGTATATATGTTGCTTCATTATATGTTTAATCAATATAGATAATTTGCGAACAATACGTTTCTATGGTATTTTCATAAAGATATTACTTAAGTAGTCATAAGAAGACTACAAAACTAATTTGCTGGACCTAGCCTGGTTGCATTGTAATATGCTGTTCTTTAAATAGAGTGCAATCTGCACCACATTCATCATATAATTCATGCAGTGTTTTTCTTTTACTTATTTAATGATTGAAATGTATTATGTGGAGACTGTATTCTGCTTTAACAATTTACGAGCTCACTGACTGCTGCTGGAGGAACACACATTTATGTTATAAACATTCAACATTGTTGTCATGCTAAAAGAACTCCGTCCTATTCATACTTACAAGCAGCTATTGTTTAGTAATGTAATATAATAGCCAATTGTATAGAGGCTAAAAGTCCTGATTAATTAATAGTATTGGGAGGGTTTTTCGTGTGAGCCTGTTTTACTTAGCGAATTAATAAAATGATGATTGGCTTGCATTGTTGCAATTTTAGGAGTACAACCATGATGCTACTTCACATAATGGCTAGGGCTTGATTTTCCATGGCTAAAACATTATAAAATCTTTTGCATTCAGGACTGAGCGGGGTCTTTCCATTGCTCCCCTTAAGGCAGAACCCATGTCAGTCTTCCTATTGAATCAATATTTAGAGATTCTTTTTGATTCTCTCCTGCCTTTATATTGAGCAGATCCTATGACTATGTGCTCTTTTATTTATTATTTGCCTTGGTCCAGACCATATTTGGTTCTGGATATTGACTAGAATAGAGCTCAACTTTCACTGCCTATGCTAATTCACATATATTCTCAATTTGAGTATTTTGAATTGAATTGATTATTGATTACCATTTGCCTTGTGTAATGATTCTCAATCAGAATAAACCTTTATAGTTTGTACTTAAACCTTATCTTGTGTGGATTTTCCAGTGTGTATTTCCTGTATGAATTTGTGAGTTCCATGTCTGAGTTCTATGGGCCTGATTATGACTTCGGCTATACTGCTATAGCCACGGTGATGGTGTGGACACCGCTGCACCGCTAGCCCAACTGCCCAATTATGAGTTTGGGGGTCAGACCACCAAAGCACCGCTGAAACCTACGGGAATCCGGGATCCCTCGGTGGTGTTGCAGCGGTGTGAGGCCATAATATGCTGGCAGTGGCGTTACAGCACTGTCAGGCATATTAACTCCTTCCGTGCTCATGACGGAACCACGCCGTCATGAGCCACGGTTGCCGTGTGCTCATGACGGAGTGGTTCCGTCATGCCGCGGCCGTTGGCGGCCGCGCTGCCCACGCGGCGCTAATTCCCGGCCTGTGCGGGCGATTAGCGCTGTGGGCGGAGTCATGACGGAACCACTCCATCATGAGCACAGCCCAACCGTGGCTCATGACGGCATGGCTCCGTCATGAGCACCGGGCCACCGCGCTGCCCCCCTGCACCCCCCAGCGCTGCGGCGGAATTTCCGCCGCAGCGAAGGGGTTAAGAGTTTCCTCACATTCACCCTTTTCATGGCGGTGAGCCCGCCTTGAAAAGGGTGCCGGTGGGCAAACAAAGCCCGTACAGGACTCCCTGTTGCCTAAAGGCCTAGGGATGAAGAATTGGTAACCAGGTATAGACACAAAACAAAGGGCGCTCTGTAATCTGTATTGGGCAAGTGTATTACACAATAGTAAAGTGGTGCTACTAGGAGAGGAAGGGTCGGTCACCAATTCAACCCTAATTGTCCCTTCAAAAAAGAGAAAAAAGCAACAACAGAGGTCCTTTCCGAGCACACATTGGAGAAATAAGAATGTCAATAATGATCTTAAGGTCACAAGTGTAATCTTAGTCCACTTTTAATCCTTAGACATCAGTTCAGGATCAAGGTTCAATCCAAGTTCTTATTTCAGCCAGTGATCCATATGATAAAATCCATGTGATAATTGTAGGTTTCTTCAACAATACATCTTGATACAGCCTGACATTCTTATTACTCCAATGTGTGCTCGTAAAATGCCTCTGTTGCAGGCAGGGGGATACATAGTGTGCCCCCCTGTGTGCATGCACCCCCTGTTCCTGCATGGCATGGACTTCACAATCAATGCCAAATAGGAACAGGCTTTGGCGCTCCCATTGTGGTGGCTTTCTAATAGGCACTGCCATAGGACGGTCAAAGGAGAAAATTCCTAATCTGGCGGGTGGGTGGTGGTTGAGTTTGACAGTGTGGGAGCGGGGCGCTGGTGTGGCGGCCCGCTTCCATACCGCCAAACTCATGATCAGGCCCTAAATGTGAATGCTATGTGGCTTCTTTGTTTGGATTGCATTGTGTATTTATATCTAGGACTCACATACTTTAAGACCTACACATAGAGCTGATCCATCTTATCAGTCCTTTTAGTGTAAAAAGGCTTACATATGTTAAGTCTAATTATTTTGTACACATTCTTCATATTTATTCCACAGTCCCACCACTTCCTGCCATGGAATATATATATTCAGATATAAATACACAATGCAATACAAACAAAGAAGCCACATAGCATTCACATATAGGGCCTGATTATGAGTTTGGCAGTATGGAAGCCGGCCGCCACACCAGCACCCCGCTCCCACACTGTCAAACTCAACACCACCCACCCGCCAGACTAGAAATGTTCTCCTTTTCTGGCAGGCGGTCCTTTGGCAATCCTATGACAGTGCCTATTATAAAGACACCACAATGGGAGAGCCAAAGCACCTATGAGTTTCATACATTAGGAATACCGATTTCCTATTTGAGATTCGGAGAGAGGTGCACATGCATCAAAGATTGAGTTTACGATTCCTTCTGAGCGATTTTTAAGGAATAGCTAATAAGGAATATAAAAATGCAATGCAGGAAAAAAAATCGCAAAAAAATAGTGAATCGGTAATATTCGCAATCGCTAATAGCGATTACATATTACCGACTTGCTATTAGAGAAATCGCAATTTGCGATATCGTAATTTGCTAAATCGCTGTTTGCGATATTGCAAATTGCGAGATTGCAAATTGCGAGTTGCTTTTGCTGCAGCTTGATGACATCACAATCAGGTAGTGATGCATCCCATGCTGATTCCTGTCCAGAGAAGGAGGCAGAGTGCAGGAGCACAGCTGAAGTTACCTTTTTAGGTCTCGCATAGGGCAGCGCATGCGCTGCCTCTCCGAGGCATTAAGTATTCAGCATTAGTGGTGAAACTCCACCCATTGCACTTCTATTTGTTTTGACACTTGCCATTGGTTACATCTGGCATTGCTCGTCTTATCTCGCTCATTGATTGGCTGGTGGTCCAATACATCTCTTCCGTTTTGCTTCCGTTTTGCAGGAAGCAGCACCGACCAACTACAGTTTAGCTCCGCTGCTGGGCTGTTATCTTTGTATTTAGGGACTTCTTCCCTGTTTTCAATCCCCATCAGCTGTGCGCTGCACTCACTGCTGGTTGATATGGCACCCGGACTTCATCATTAGCATGCGCGCCGGCTTCACTCTCAGCCACGCACATGTTCTATGCCGATCCACTTCCTACCATTGCACAAGCTTATGTTTTATATACAGGGGTGCCGCACTTTGTTTCAGCGCAGCACCCACTTTCATTCAATCTCTTGCGGTTCACCTTCAAAAACAAAAGAACGTCGCTGCGATCCACTTCCTGCCACTGCACGTGGGCGCCGCGTTCACCGCTTATTTATTTATTTGAATCGCTATGATGCACGCTTCACAGGTTACCATGTACATAAGTTTAATATGCAGAGGCGCCATGCGCCCGCTTTCATTATTACTATGTCGGCGCTGCTTCAGGGGCCGCCATGCATCTAATGTTTATGAGAACGGGCGCCGTGCTTTCTTTCACTTTTAGCCCTTCTCCTTCTCTGCGTCGGGTAGGAGGCTGCCATTTACTGTTGCTATGGTAGTTGAGTGGGTTGACTGGTGCAGGAACCTTGGTGGCGGATATTTGTCCATTTCTCCACATTTACATATTTCAGGAATTATTTCGGCCGCGCCGAGGGAGGTAGCTGCTGCCTCCTGTGTCCGTAGGAATCAGTATTTCCCGAAGCTACCCTGAATCCTGCAGCTGTTTTTAAGGGTTTGCGGTGCTCGATGCTGCCATGCAAGTCCCACCCTCTGGTCACTTTGTACTCCCATTTCCTGCTAGAGATTTTACGGCCGTTCCCTTTGCCTGAAGTGCCTTTCGCTCTCACGTGCCCATGATTTTTTTGTGTTTTATACTTGACTTTGGTTCCAGTGTAATGTCCCCTGATTCCGAGTATTTTCGGCTTTCCCTCTGGGCTTTGGGTGTTTTGTAGATCTACCACCTCCGTTACCTAATCAAAATAGCCGTCGGTGCCCGAGATGCTTGATTGAGAGATTGCCTATCGCTGCCCTTGCCTAATGCCATGTGAGCTGGCCCGCCTGGCCGTCCCCCTCCTGCTCTGCTCCCTGAGATGGGAAGCTGCCGCCCTCCTACCCCCGGCACAGGAACAGGACCCCTCCGGCACCACGCTCTCGAACCGTTTGGTGTGCGTTTCCAGGATTTATCATTTCACCCTGGATAGCCCCCATGGCTGGGCACGTATGGGACTGGTTCCAGTGGAAGGAGCTGATTGGACAGATAACTGATATCCGAGTATGGAATCTACAAGGTAAGGAAAAACATGTTTTGTCCAGGACATGCTTCTCATTCCTCATGTTATGTGCTGTTATGTGGGCTATGCTACCCCCAGTAATAGCTAGATGTGTCTGCAGTCAGAGAGTACGGATAGGTTCACAGTCACATTGCTGAAAATGTTTTCATTTTTTTCGCTTTGCTATGATAATGCCTATCTCCCACAAAGAATGCCAGTTGCAGCGGCGCATTTGTCGATTGTATTACATTAATTTTATTTGATTTGTTTGTATGTGTGTTGCTTTTATTAAGTCCCTGCATCCATCAAACTATAGGATTTTGTAGTGATGGGAACGTGTTGAGGGGCTTTGACGTTTTTTCTGGGCTGATTCAGGCAGTATGTGACCGAGGTTTTTCTGTGCCACTCAAAGAGCCTGTGGGGCATTGAACTCCTCCATTAGAGGCAGCAAAACATCGTGGCAGTTTTGACTTAACAAAATATACCTGGGAGAAGTGCGGTGGGTGTAGTGCTTGTCTCACAACTTGTCATTGCCATATGTGCTGTAATTAAATAAACACTAGCCCACATGATTTGACTCAGCCGCCTTCAGAGTACTTCACCACAAAAATAGCTAATCAAACTGGTTTCACAAACCATGTATGCTGCTATTCAGCAAAGGCCAGCGGTCACAGGCGGACACACAGTGCTGCTGACCTGGTAAGAGGGGCGCCAGTATTTTCCGTGGGTGCTGAGGAGGCCTGAGACGAGTGTAACTTTAGGATTATGTTTCTATAAAAAGTCTATTTTTCCTACTCCCCAGGCAAGGAAGAGCCTCGGTGTAATTAATATCCGTCACTGCTCAGAAGCGAGCATTTTACGTCGTTTTATTCTGTGGTTCTGACAGATTGAAGAAACCATCAGAATTTGCTTACTTTCCTTAAATGATGTGGCAACTAATTAACTCAAAAATAACTGCAAAAGACAATTTCGTTTGTTGTGTATGATCTGAAAATGTTATTAGTGACAAAAACAAATCTAATATGCCTGGAAAAACTTTGTGTCGAGGGCTAAGGCCAGCAGAAGATCCTATTTACAAAGTATCAATAAAGGGCAATTGAATGGCAACCAGTTACCTAAGTAAAGGGGTTAGTGCCACTGTGCAGCCCTGTGTGGCAGTGTTTTAGTGATTTTTTTTTTATCCATTTGAGCAAGAAACATTTTTTTTGTAAAAACAGCACATTTTGTATCAAATGCCAGATTTTAATGTGCCAAGTCTGGTACAACTATATTTATGAGGGAAGCGCCACAGTCAGCGAATTGTATGATTCTAGTGGCCTTAACTATGTTAATTTTGAACACGAGGAAGGTCTGAGAGGAACAGTGGAAATGACCATGGACAGTGGAAAAGGAAGTCATCTGACTTTCAGGCTCAGGTTGTAAATACGGTCACAAAAGGGTGCTGCACTTGTTTACATATGTTGGTCTTTTATGGTTTCTTACAGACTGTGTAAAAACAGTAGAAATGTGTGTAAAAATATGTCTTCCAAGGGATTGTTTGGTATAAGTTGAAGCAAGACTCTAAACCGCATGAGCTGAGTGGGTTAGATGAAATTGCTTTGAATTGTGGGAAGCATAATGAAACTTCATGAGCCAATGATACAGTAAGGCTTTTGATTGTGTCAATATTTTCTTATGGTTGCCAGGACCTAGAGTAAGAATGATCTTAACTTTTCCTAGTTTCTTCATACATAATTCTGAGCTTGTCCCTTCCTGAAGGAACCATATCTTGATCACCCGGCCTCCTAACTGCACCTCCTGCTCACTCTTGCTTCTCTCACTCTTTCGCAGCTCTCTTGTTATTCTGATTTTTGCTCCCTACTCTCCCCCTTTAATTCGTTTTTAAGTCGAGCCTGGCCAAGCATGCTGTATTAGAGTATGGACTTGAAGCCCTGTCCACTCCCTGCAAATGTTGTCATTGGCTTGTGTCATTGCCCTTCGTAAATGCTGGTTTCTGATTCGTTAAAAGGCTTGTTAGTCCCTCCTTAGTACCGCCTTCTCTAAATTTGTAAACTCCCATGATGACTAGCCTTTTTAATTCGGTTGTTACATGCTACGTCTGTAAGCACTATTTCTTTAATGAGTTTCTCCTTCTGCTGGCCCGACATGGTGTCCTGCAGCATTGAGGCGCAATGCCCACTTTCACTCAACAAGCAATAGGTCTCGCATTAGCAAGAGTTTGAGATATTGGCATTCTAAATGATGATGCCTTTTATTTATGTGTTAGTTATCAAGACAGAGACTAAAAGGCACTGAGGTAGGGCCACAAGAGCTGAGTGGGTCCTCGTCGATGTCCAAGGTGAATGTCGCAGAGTGTTTCGGGGGACAGTGGAAGGTGTTCTTCCAGGACATAATGCAGAAGGCAGTACCAAGCAGAAACAGGCAATATGGAGGTGATGAATACTACAGACTCATTCTTAACACCAAGTCAGTATCAACTGCATGATGTCAGAGTCAGTGGCACCAGATGTCATGTCATGTGATGTCAGCACAGAGTCAGTGGCACCAGAGCTGGAAGAGGATGCAGTCTGCGATGATGCCTGTACAGTAATGTAAACTCTGCAATGAACAAATCAAGACTCAGTTCCAAATGGGTGACCTACAGGACCGCAGTGTAGGCTGGAGGCAGCGGTCAGCATGGGCCCACAGCCACGTGTTGTTGGCTTGCGATGCACAGTTAGTGGCACCAGAGCAGTTGTTGGTAGTGTTCGATCACTTCCGTAACGAGGATCCTTTTTTCCTCCAGACTGAACCACATCTTCCACTTACTTCTCTCCTTGCATACAATGATATGAACTCTGCCATAAAGAAATCAAGACTCAGTTCCAAATGTGTGACCTACTTGACTGCTGTGTAGGCCGGAGGCTGCGGTCAGCGCGGGCCAACCGCTGTTCAGCCAGCTCCTCCTAGAACTCTAACACACAACGTTGAAATGGCATGTGGAGATAGTTTGTGTTTGATGGAGGTAGAAGCACCAGAGCTGAGCGGGTGTGCAGCCTGCGACGATGCCGTGTCCTACCTGGTACGGACTGGATTGGATTGGTGTGAGGCCTGCTGGACCGCAGTGTAGGCAGCACACAGTTGACCCATATAGGCTGAAGGCGTAGTCAGCAAGGGCCCACAGACACGTGTGGTTGGGAGGCTATGCACAGAGTTGGTGGCACCACATCGAAGGGAGTATAGTGATTTAAAGTCAGCCATAAAATATGTACTCTGCCATTGTATAATCAAGACTCAGTTCCAAATGTGTGTCCTACTTGACCGCTGTGTAGGCCGGTGGAGTACGTCAACGAGAAAGGAGTGAAGCGGGCCTGTCTCGGGAAGAACTGCGATGGTCTGAGGAGGCTGCCAAGGTTGCATGCCTCGGGTTTGGAGCTTGCACAGGCACGTGGTGGGCCCTCTTTGACACACGCCGGCGTCGGAAGGTGAGCAGTGTGGCTTGGTTGCGCAGCCTGGGGTGCAGCATGCACACATGATCGCAGGCACCACGGCTCATGGCGTCGGCCTCGTGGCCAGCTGGAAAGTGCTGCCCTGACAGACACATTGGCCATTCCGGAAGAGAACCACGCCCAGAACTATGGGCTTTTTATTCACACCCCTACGCTGGCCTGGTGTATGCTGGGCTAGCCCACTCTGCTCACGCTTACAGGGGGGGACGTAATAAGCTACTTTCCGTGCTCTTCCCCACTGCCTGGGGTAATATAGTTGTATCCACTGTTCACTACACTCCAACACCATCAGTATATGTGGACATGGGCATGTCTGTGGTCTGCGTACTGCAGACTGGCCAGCACATCCACGCCACACTTGGCATTGTGTACATTCTCATTCATGGGTCACTTGCCTCCTTCGCACATGCATGGTTCCCACCTCTCCCCACATTCTGCTATTGTGTGGCTGAGGTGCCATGCTGTTGATGGCTCGTGTACATGGCTTGCCCAGGTTACCACAGTACGCTGTGCTGTCATGTCTGGTAGGTGGGCATTTTGTTTGGCATGTTGTATGTGAGTTTGTAACGTGTTGCTTCCCTGAGTTGTGAGTTGCATGATTGTGGAGTTGAGGTGTGTGGTGTGTTCATTTGGTACTTACCAACGAGCACTGCATTC
Source organism: Triturus cristatus (assembly GCF_964204655.1). Taxonomy (NCBI): domain Eukaryota; kingdom Metazoa; phylum Chordata; class Amphibia; order Caudata; family Salamandridae; genus Triturus; species Triturus cristatus. The sequence continues at coordinate 252,617,352 of NC_140593.1, read as the reverse complement.
CCATAGGTGCCAGCCTCAAAGCGCTGGTTGAAGATGGACTGTTGGAAGATGAAGGAATCATGCACAATACCTGGGTAGTTGGCGACAACATTGGTGAAGAGTCCCCGGTGGTCCACTATTGCCAGCACATTGATGGAATGCGTGTGCTTCCTGTTGCGGTAATTGTGTGCAGTGGCGGAAGGGGGTACGAGGAGTACATGTGTGCAGTCGATTGCCCCAACACATGCAGGAATCCAGCTATGGCATAGAAGCCTTGCTTGGTTTCCAGCTGTTCCTGCACAGTGTGTTGGAAGTGAAGGTACTGAGGTATCAAGCTGATGATGGCATCCAAGACAGGTGTGAGGAACTTGGGTAGGGCGGGCTGTGAGACTCCTGCGACTCCAGCAGTTGTTGGTTGGAAGGTCCCAGAGGCCAAAATGTGCAGCACAGTCAGCAGCTTTGTCTGCGGAGGGATGTTAGTTGTCCGCTGTGTTGGTACCGTCAGCCTGTGGGCAATGATGGTCAGGATGTGTAGGATGGTTGTCCTTTTGAGACTGTAGTGGACCATGACATCCTCTTGTGTTAAGTCTGTGAGGCTGGTGCATTTTCTGAAGGTCTGCTGTCTTTGTCTGCGCTGCCTCTGTGGTGGTCTGGGGGTGCGGGGGGTCTGGCGGGGTGGCAGACCTAGGGGTGGTGATGGTGGGTGTTGTGGCCCTCTTGGGGCTCTGAGCTGCATGATAAGTAGCTCCATGGCATCTGTTGTTCCTCAGGTGTGGCTCTGGACTGGGCTCCCTTTATGGTGCAGTTTGTCATCCGACTTAACACCAGGTCAGAGCAGGTATTAAATCCCTGCTGCTAATGCGCCTTATCACATGTTTTGTGAACTTATCGCCAATCTGGCTGGTCGTTAAGAATGTTGCAAAGTGGTGTTGTCACAGCTTTTAGAACGGGAACGCCTACTCTGCATCTCGCTAGCTTTAGTTACCGGTGTCATCTGTATCGCACAAAAACTGGTGATATCCGCAGTTAGCACCAGCTTGTGAATGGTGCGATGAAGTTATTGGCGGCGATAAAGTGCCGCTAACTCAGCGATTGGTCCTTGTGAATATGCCCACAAGTCTTTAAGCACAGGATTAGAAATGTGGCATCCACTCTGAGCTGAAAAATGACATAGGCCTCTTTGCATCACAGGATTACAGGTTTGAAGTTGTAAAATACCATTCAATCCATACTGGAATGAATAAAAGAAACCATAATTAAAGCTCAGATATATCTTAGTCCAGAAACAAAGAGCACCAAGTAGAAGCTAAGAGAATACCCTTTCAGGCTTAGAGTGACGCATATATTATGACCCCAGCAGGGTCCCTCTGAAACCCCCCTACCAGGACTGGGGGTAAGGTATCCCTACTCTGCCCCTCTAAATATTATTCTCTTTTTATTCAGGAAAGAGGAGTGAGTCCATGAGTCCTAAAATGGCTGCCATCACATCTGTGTTGATGTGGTGGCAGTCAATCAGACCATATCTCAGGATCTGATGGTTCTGCAGATTTTCAGTGACGAGAAATATACATACTTTCTGAGAATTCATTTCTCTAAAACTACTGAACAGATTTACAATAAATCACAAAAAGCATGCTTTGTAGGTGAAGATCTATCTCACTGCTAAATTTGGTACAATTCAATTTAGCCGTTTTGGATGTAGTTGTGTCTAAATTTACTATGGAAAATACCATTGGGAAAACACATATTGGGATTCCCATTTTTCCCAGCCCGGGCTTGACAGATCACCCCGATCTTTCCAGGAAGGAGCTAAGGTTAATTAACTTTTTTTTGTACAGTTTTATGAAGATTCTTCAAAATGCACTAAAGTTATAAGCAAAAAAAAAAAAATGTTTATGTGTGTGTGTCTGTGTGTGTGTGTGCTGGGTAGTTATAGTTAGGTCAGCATTCCTATTGGAAATGCATTTTTTCTGTTGCTACTAACTTTGGCACCATTTGACAAATTTCCACAAAACTTTCCAAAAAGGTGCTACTTCTTGACTAGTATGTGCAGGGGAAGTTTCAGAGTGATCTGTTGGGAGGTACTGAGAAAAAGGGGAGTCCCAAAATGAAAATCCCCATGCATTTTCCATAGATGTAAGAAGCGTTACCATAAAAACTGCTGAACGGAATTGCACCAAATTTGTCAGGAAGCTAGATCTTGCTCGCTTCAGATTGTACTTTTTGTGATTTGATGTAAATCCATTTGCTACTTTTTGAGAAAATACGGTTAAAAAAATGTTGTATATCTGGACTGTAGAGTTTGAGGGACCCTTGCGAGAGTCCCTTGAACTCAATGTTTAAAAATAGAGCATTTTAATTGTTCCAGACCGCTTATTTTCCCTGGGGCCATCTAGCTTCCACAGAAGTCAGATTCTGGTGGAAGCGGGCAAACTTATGGGCTACTGCCAACATGAGAAACATTCTGCTGGCTACGATTACATGACACGGATACCCTGTTCCCTGGGTCCCATGGGGGGACCCAGAGGTATACCCTCTGGGGCCAATATTGCAAAATATTTGAAAACTTTTGCCATGAAAAATTTACAGCCTGGGGCCACACTCTTTAATTAAGGGGAGAGGGCAAATTTACTCCCTCCCGGAGCCATTTTTCGTCCTTGAAATCCCATCCCTCAAAACCCAATTGAGTTAATTCGGGGAGGGGGCAAGCAGCCACCCTCCCCGAGCCATATTTGGCCCCGTGGCTCCCAATTTCCCTCGGTCTGAGTTATTAATATGGGGAGGGGGCATGCAGCCCTCCTTCTGAGCCGTGTTTGGCCCTGCGGACCCCATCCTCAAGGACTGATTTAATAAATATGGGGAGGACGCACCTGGCTCTCCTCCCTGAGTCACATGCGGCCCTGGGACTCCATCCCCCCTTGCCCAATGTATTTTTTTAAGGGGAGTAGGGGGCACTTTATCCACCTTCCTGAGCATCCAATGAGCAGCCTGCTGGGGGTTTGGCCACAGGGAAATAGCCAAAGTCTGTCTGCAGCGTGGTGTTATCTGCCTGCGGGGAGTTGGAAGAAGGGCATGACTGCAAGACAAACACTGCGGCTAACCCCACGCCATGCACAATCAAAGGCCATGTACTGCGGGGGTTGGCTTTACGTATGGTAATGAAATATTACTTTAGGTTAAAAAAAAAGTAGAAATTCACAGAAAAAAACTGGTTAAAGTAACAATATAGTTAGGTGTGATAAAAAGATGTTTTTGCTTAAAAAAACCTTATAAATGTACAGAAAAAAACAAACTTGAAAGTAATGTTTTAGTTAGGTGAATATTTCAGTGACAACATTCATATTTTGCACTTAATAAAACACAGAAATTCACCCGTTATAGTCAGCAGATGCCCTCAATGATGTTATTTGAGATGCCATCAATGATGTCAAAGAACATGTCATGAGTAATGTAGCATATGAGGTCATAGGCAATGCATGAGTAGGGGGTAAGTTATAGTTAGCTCTGCAAACCATAACTGGTGACTTTCTGGGTTTTTTTTAGTTCAAAAAGTCAATGTTGTTACAAACCTATTCACCTAATCATAACATTACTTTAAGCTTTGGGGTGTGTGTATATTCACTGACAAAAAAAGGTTTACGTGCTGTTGTAGTTAGATATAGTATGAAGATCTTAGCGTACATTAAGAAAACACAAGCATGCATATATTCACTAAAAAACACAGTTTGTGAATCTGGACCAAAGGAGCACCCTGTGCAGAGAAAGAATATTGAGGTAAAAATATGGAACTGCACAAATATTGTGGTAAAAATATCGTGGGTCAGGAATATCGACAGTAAAATCCTCGTGGTTAAGAATATCGATTTTAGGTAAGTAATATTGATTTTAAAAATATCAAAGTGTTTAATATCTTTTTCTTATTAATGTTATGTATTTTAGTATATATTTTATATGTGTGTGATGTTTGCTTATTTGTATAAGACTTGTTTGTGTTAAATTTTTAATATTTATAAAAAAGTAATTTTCATTTAAATTTGCATTTTTAGTTCCATAGCGGGTTGTGGGTTTATAGGGTGGGAAGTAGTTTAAATATATAAATGTGATTGATCTTTTATAGTAGTTGATAATTTTTTATTTTATTTGACATTTGCGTTTTTAGTTCCGTAACAGGTTGTGGGTTTATAGGTGAATAGGGTGGGAAGTAATTTAATGATATAAAATGTATTGAATAATTTTATTCTCTTAATATTTGTTTAATTGTGATGTTACAGTGTTAAATGTGTAAATTAGTTTATTAATAATTGTTTAATAATGTGTTGTTAATTAATTTAAATGAATTAATTAGCAATTAATGATGGTAATTGTGTAAATAAATTTAGGTGTGTGTTGTGGTGCGTATAGGTATAAATGGTGTGAATGGTGGGAAGGATTAGAAGTAATTTGTTTTTTATTGATGCATTATTAATTAGTTGTTAATTAATTTAAATTAGTTAATTAGTAATTAGTGATGGTAATTGTGTAATTAATTTTAGTTGTGTGTTGTGGTGCGTATAGGTATAAATGGTGTGAAGGGTGGGAAGTAATTTAAATTTGATTGATGAATTATTAATTATTTGTTAATTAATTTAAATGAATTAATTAGTCATTAATAATTATATAATTAATTTTAGGTGTGTGTTGTCAATAATATAGTGTTAAAGTATGTGTACTCAATGAGTTTTTGTTATATGTTATTAACATTATAATGTGTTCTTTTTATATGTTTAATATATGTAATTGTATATTTTCAAATTATTATTTATTTATTTATACAATTCTTTACTTTTTTTAAATTATTCAATGTTATTAGCAATTTTTGTTTGTCTGCTATTCAATACTTTCCCTACTGTTGCACTCACTGGAGTGGAAATAGTAATGTTTGCCCCTCCTCTATCCAAACGTTTCTTTACTGTTGCACTCATTGGAGTGGGAATAATAATTTTTACCCTTCCGCTATCCAATACTTTCCCTACTGTTGCACTCACTGGAGTGGAAACAGTAAATTTTACCCCTCCGCTATCCAATACTTTCCCTACTGTTGCACTCACTGGAGTGGGAATAGTAATTTTACCCCTACGCTATCCAACACTTTTCTACTGTTGCACTTATTGCTGTTGGAATAGTAAATTTAATTGTTTTGCTATCCAACATTTTCCCTACTGTTGTATTTATTGTGTTGCGAAATGGGCGTTTTAATTTTGTTTTAATTGTTTAACATTTAAATTAATTGTTTAATACTGCTTTGGAGGCCAACATAATTTTTCCTACCTGCCTAATCACCTGGGTGTTGTCCCGCGAACTTCCTTTGTCTCCCTCCCGCCGCCGCCATTCTAACGCGGCCGCTGTGCGGAGGGGGACTACCTTTCCCAGGATTCCTAGCAGCGGACAGGAAGCTGAACTGGAACCCGCCTCCTGTACTCTCGCGCCTGGAGGTGCTTAAAAGCAAAGGGAGCCACCGCCTCACGGGTCCGCGCGCGGGCAGCGCCGGGCTAAGCCCGGGCAAAGGGCGGGCCCTCTGTGGCCCTCAGAGGCCAGAGGAGACAGGGCTGGGCCACAGACCTTGTATTCATTCACTGTAGAACTTGCTCATTCACTACATTGTGATTTTTATTGTGCTTAACTTTATGTGTCATTAGAAGTTAGAAATACAATAGAGACACCTTGACAAATTTGCCTTTGCTGCCTTTGCTATTTGGATTGCCCGTGGATTCCTTGCATTTCGACCAACGCTTCGCCGAACCCGTTGCGCGGGTCCCGCTTCACAGAGGGGTGCTCTCCTTTGTGGGCTGTTAGCTGCTGCTGGGGTAAGACAGGGGCTGAGGGCTGCGAGCAAGAGGGCTGGGACTCCATTTCCCAGGAGTCCCAGTAACCCCACCCGTTCCACCTGGGCTGCTCTCCCTCCCCGCCCCGCCCCCAACGACCGGGTGGTCACCGTAAGAGTCATAAATCAACGTGTGAATACCGCTGCGCGGGAGCGCGCGGGAGCTCGCCGGGGGCCGAAGGGGGCCGGGCTGGGCCATCCCCCTGACAAGTATTCTACGGTTCCTTCTCCAGTAAGTGAACTCTGATATATTGTATCCTATTGGTGTGAAGTAGGGCAATGTCTGCCTCAACAAGTACCGCCAGCGCCCGTTCAACTACTTCACCGGTTGAGACTGGTCCACTGGCAATTGGCTCTTTGGATAAATTCTTTTTTAACCGTTCATCTTAAATTGACAAAGAGCTAACCTTGGCCGAGAGGCGCGCAGAGCGCAGACTATCAATTGAACTGCTTAAAAATTCTACGGACAAGTACTTAACTCTAACATATCCCACTCTGGTAACTCCATTATCTTCTGTAAATTTTCCAGTTGCCAACGAACAACCTGAAGGACAGGCACAAATAATAAATAAGGAAATTGTTACAGATTTGAACAATTCCAGTGGGAGTTATATTCATCCTATATTGCTTCCTGACCCAGGTGCTCAGGCTATCCCGACTCAACCTAAGCTTGGGTCCAAAAGGAAAAGAACAGCCCCACAAAGAAAATGTAAAATTGTGGCCAAACCCCCTCAAAAGCATAGGAAGCTACACAAAACTGTGATTACCAGAGAGGCTGTTATTGAAGAAAACCATAGCATAGGAAGTGTTCAGAACTCAAACCTTGCTCCTTCGGGTAGCCTAGACTCTCAAGAGAAAATTTGCCCTGAGTCTGCTTTATCAATTAACGATAAATTGCTACCACTTGCAAATCTGCTCCCTGAGCTAGAAAGATTACTTAGATTAATACTTATCCCGATAGAGGATAGAATTGCCAAGCTTTCTGATAGGTTAAACCACTTTGAGCAGGCAACACTAGATAATTTTTATTCTACAAAACCTTTGATTAAAGCTAATGCCAGGGTGGATTTAAGTACAAAGCCCTATGACAATATTAACCTTGTCACTCAAGATAAGGGAAGAAGGCCTCAAAATAACTCCCCTTTACCCTCTAAGACAAGTAACACCACTGTCAACACAACTACCAAATCTACTGATTTGGTATATTTAGGCCCTGTTCAACTTCAGCCTAATACTATAAATACATCTCAGTCTATGGTATCCCAGTCACAAAATTCATCTCCTGTTGCTGGTTTAGGGGTTACTGTATGCCCCTTAGTGGGTAAAGCTCCAGTACCCACAAAAGCAACCAACAAGCAGATAGTTCGAAACAATCTTGCGGTTGGGAAAGGGGCTAATGTATGTCCTCCAGCGGGTAAAGTTCTAGTACCAACCCAACCAACTAATAATCAGTTGGTGTTGAAACCTGCACCCCGTCCTGTTCCTATAGTTTCCAAATCAATCCCACCTCCCTTGATAAAGCCAAAACACAGAAAACCCCCAGTAAATCTTACTCCGGATTCCTTCCCCTATGTAGTAGTCCTTATAAATGTTCCACCACTTCCCATAGGGCAGAGAGAAACCTTCCAGATGCTCAAAAATAAGATCATGCACTGGTTAAGGGAAAATCGACCTCTCCCAGGAGACATCGATGGGTTAATCATAGGGGTAAGGAGAATAGACTGGATAGGGTATACACCGAAAAGTCTGGGTGGGGACTGTGTTGTGGTCAACTTTCAAGATCCAAGGGTGGCGGGATGGATAACTAGGCAGGGATGGGGTGAAAACAAGGGAGGTATTAGAATTGTAGATCTTACCTTTTTCTACCCCCGCCCAACCAGTGTACTGACTAGCCTGCTTAATGAACCCCTGAACCCTTCTACTGCACCATGGCCAATTACTTCCACACCAGCTTCATTATTTGGTCAGAATTATACCACATGTATAAACTATAATCCTCATGCTGGATGGCAGGACCCAGGGTGGGGATATTGACAAATTATTAGAGAGTTGAACAGTAGTAATGGAGGGAACAATAATGAGTCCAAGGGGGCCTGTGAAGATCATGTTGGTACTACTGTTACAATCTTAACTGTTGGTTACACAGAGAAGGGGAGTTTTGTTGTAGAGGGAGGTACTGGGATGGAAAATATAAATGCTAGTACTGTGAAACTACCATTAACAACAGCTAATATGATTGTTGACCCCACTGATGATCCTGGGAAGGTCGTTAATAACATCGAAAGCCCAATGATTTCCCGAGTGTCTTCTTATACTAACAATTATGATGGGTCTGAGTCTAGCTTTGGTACGCTTCTATCCTGGAATGTTGCAGGGTTGAGTAGTAAGTTAGACTCCCAACCTTGGGTGGAATATATCTGTGGGTTTGATGTTTGTTGTTTCCAAGAAACCTGGGCTTGTGACCCCCTGTTTTGTTTCGGTTACTTAAACTTTCCGATACCAGCATCGAAAGGTGGAAGGGGTCGGCCCATGGGAGGTCTTACTGTATGGATAAAACAAGACTTGGACATTACCATCAAAATATTGGACCTGGGAACTAGCGATTTACAATTGCTAAGAATCTCCACAGATAAGGGTCCGTCATTGGATTTGTATAACGTTTATGTAAGAGGCAGTAATACAACCAATTCCTCCACCTTAGAGCTGTTGTCTGCCTGCTTAGAGACCAAGTCCCAAGATAGCAGGGTAATAATAGCCGGGGATCTTAATAGGACTTTTGAACCTTTAGACTGCACAAATGATCCCTTAGGGAAGGATGAGGACAATCTTTGGGGAGTACCATCTTTATGTTTAAACCCCGTCCCAAGGTGGACAAAAGACATCCTATTACTAAATGCTATTTGTATGGAACATGGTCTAAGAGCACTGAACGGGAGAACCACAGGGGACAAGGAGGGTAGTTGTACCTTTGATAACGGTAACAGCAGGAGCAGAATTGATTATATAATATGTAGTCTCCAGTTGTGGCAGGGGGTTATTGATATGGCCATTAGGCCTAGAGTAGAAAGTGATCACAACCCCCTTTGTGTGACCCATAGGTGGTGGAATGTTGGAGTGGGAAACTTGCACCTAAAGAATGATCAGATTCCAGTCATGAGCAATGACGAACGTAGGCTAAAATGGCCAAGGGTATTGGCTAACGAGGAAACCATGACCTATATCAACCATGAGGTTGATAGTGCAATTACCGCAATGGAGGCGGCTGACCCAATAGTTCCTGGGGTTAGGGATATCACTGATATCCACAACAAGTTATTTTCCCTCCTCAACCCATGTTTTTTGACCAAGAGTAAGAAAGGGAGGAAAACCCAGGATGTTGGAAGGTGGTTCAATCGCCAATGTAGATCTACACGACTAGAACTGGGACAAGCTATTAGGAACAGGGACAGCGTTGCAATAAAAGAGGCAAGGAAACTGTACAAATTGGCCATTTTCCAAGCCAAAAGGAAATGGGACGAAGACCACTGGGCTGAGTTAAAAGAGGCTTCTAGCAATAAGGATTCTAGGACCTTTTGGAAAATTATTAAGTGGGGTAGAGGAGGTGGCCCAGCAAAGCCTGATAATAATGTAGCTGAAGATGCCTGGGTTGACTACTTCAGACCACAATATGCCGAAGTCATGCGCCCCGGGGTAGGTGAGGGCATAACGCCAGTCTATGCTATTGACAATTTGTTCTCCCCCAAAGAAGTAGAAATCGCGATTAGATCCGTGAAAAGTGGGAGAGTGCCAGGGCTAGATGGGATACCCCCGGATATCTTCAAGTACGATATGACGAGATGGGTGAGGTATATCTTTTTAGTAGCAAATGCCCTAGCCAAGGGGGGGGTGGTCCCCGACCTTTGGAAAGGTGCAATTATTATTCCCATCCATAAGAAGGGAGATCGCTCATTGCCTGCCAACTATAGGCCCATAAGCCTAATAGCAACCATGCAAAAAGTAGTGGGAAGAATGGTTGCAAACCAGCTTATGGACTGGGTTGACGCCAACAACGCCCTTTCCTTATATCAAGCTGGATTTAGGCGAGCTACCAGCACCATTGATCAGGTCTTCCGCTTTACCATACTGCGGTGGAAGACGGTTTTACTGGGAAGAGGCTGCCTGTATGTCGCGTTTGTCGACCTGCGGGCGGCATTTGATTTAGTCCCCAGGTTTAAGCTATGGTTGGTTTTGCAAAAAATGGGAATTCCTATTGATTTGCTTACACTAATCATGCGTCTACATGAATCCAATTTCGCAAGAGTACAGTGGGGTGGGAATGGCGAGTTTACTTCGGACTTCCCCGTGGAAAGGGGTGTCCGAAAAGGCTGTTCCATGGCTCCCTTACTCTTCTCATTATTTATTAATGGGATTGTCAAGCGAATGTTGGAAGCAAGCGTAGACGCTCCTTCGTTAGCGGACGCCAGGGTCCCGATCCTGATGTTCGCTGACGATACCCTTATCTTGTCTAAAACCCCTGTAGGGCTGCAACGTGCATTAAATATTTTTGATATTTTTTGCACAGAGCACGGGCTTGAAGTAAACGTGGGGAAAACGAAACTAATGGCCTTTACCCCAAGCCGTAGAATCTATCCCAAGGTAACCCTAAATAATTGCAAGTTAGACACTGTTAAGGAGTTTACATATTTAGGGGTACAGATAGCAGAGGGCGCTGGCTGGTTGCATCATTTGGAAAAAGTGGCCATAAAACATCAACAGCTTTCAGGTGCTTTGAGGGGAGAATACCGCAAATCCAAGACAAAACCGATTAAACCCGCACTTATAGTGTACGATGCAAAGGTTTTAGGTGCCACTTTATATGGTGCGGAGTTATGGGCTTGGGACAATCTTGCGGCCCTACAGACATCTGAGAACAAGTTCCTCAGAGGGATTACAGGACTTCCACAGAGCACCCCCCTAATACCATTGTTCCTGGAGTTGGGTAGACACCCAATTACCGATAGAGCGCGATTGCGCCCTGTTCTCTACTGGAGACGTCTTTGGACAACTCCAGAGATCAGACAATATGCAGAGGGTTTTCTTTGGATAATTAAGGAAGACATCTTCCACAAGATAAAATGGCTTAAAAATCTAAGGGCCATGCTAATTAACTTGGGGTTTTCCAATCTTTGGAATAACCCAGTGGAAGAGGAGTTCCCAAGCAAAGAAGCCCTCAAATCACATTATTGGGATTGGGTGGGTGGTAATCTGCTGAAAGACGTTAGGTCTGACTCTATGGCTGGTCGTTTTTTGGAGACAAAAATTTTTCCTATCCTAGAAAATTATTGGGATACTATTACGGTACCAATGGATAGGAAGCTAGTCTTCCAGCTAAGATCCGGATCTATTCCCCTAAAAAAACTAACGTCAGGTTGGCATAGGTCGACTAGTAGGTTATGTCCAGTTTGTGAAAACGCAGAGGAGAGTGTAGGTCACTTTCTATTTGTATGTAAAGCCTACTCATTACCCAGGAGATTATGGCTCACACCTGTATGTAAAAACCTGGGGACACGTGACAGTGCAGTGGCTTTAAGAATTTTGTGTACAACAACTCATGAATCGATAGTCATTGGGGTAGCTAAATACTTGGGATGGGCCTGGGTCATCAGGCGACGATTTCTGGGGGGGATTAGTTAATCAGGTTTTCCTTTTATCTTTATTGTCTAATAATGTAAAATTATTTGTTACATGTAAATTTTTTACGCTAACATCGTATGAGCTGCACAGAATGCCTATATGAATTTATATTTGTAAATGTTATGTTTTTATTCTGTAATGTTTAATTTTATGCTGTGCTTTTATGAGAAATAATCTCGAATAAAGTTTGTACAACAAAATTAATTATAGATTTTTTTTATTTTAAATTATTGATATATATATATATAATTTTTATATAATTTAAAAGTTTAAAAATTAAATAAAGATAACAGTTAATAGATTATTTTAAAGTAAATATATGTATATGTATAAATTATTATGTTTGTCTGTTTATATTTTTTAAATTAAGTTTAATTTTTATATTTAGATAAAATGTATATTAAATTATAATTATTTTGTTAAAGATAATATTAATATTTTGAATTTGTAATGTATACTATTTTTTTAACTTATATTCTCAAATCGATATTTTTTACACCTATATTTTTAACTTCGATATTTTTGATTCGATATTTTTGTACTTACCTGTTTAAGTATAGGGAGTCAATATTTTTGCTATCTATATATATTTTTTGATATTTTTACCATCAATGTTTTACCAGCGATCAGTGAACCGCTGTACCCCCTTCACTAATAATTCCCTCATGGCATCTGTTATATTTTTCAACTTTGACTAGACCTGACATTATTGTCAACTAAACTTTGCATGCTGAGTTTCCTAGAACAAATTTAAATTCTTGAAAACAAACTATACCATTTTTGGAATGAGACACCGAATAGCGAACTAAGGGGTCGATTAGGATGGCGGTCAGAAAACCATTCCTACCGCCATGGTAGCGGAAATGAACCGTCCGCAGGTACAGCGGGAAAACGGGCAGTCAGATTAGGATCAACCGCCAGAAAAAAATTACCACGGCAGAACGATGCCACAAAAGACTGCCGCAAGTGGGCGGAGCAGGTGAAAATCCATCCGCGGTGGTCGGATTCGCGGCGGAAAAACCCAAACCCGCCGCAAGGCCAACGGATTGACCGCACACACAATTAGAATACCATTGAGGTGACAGCGGAACGATCCGCTGTTTCCGACCGCCGCGATTGATAACAGTGATGAATGGGAGAGCAGGCAGAAGGGCTGTTGCATACCCACTGCCGTAGCAGCTCCAGAACTATTATGGTGGTCGACAAAAAAAAACACACAACAAGGCCACCAAGTGTACACATCAAACTAGCTCAGCCCCCAAAAACACCTAACACACCCTAAGGACACACCCCATGGCAAGTGTGAAATACAAAGCCCAGGACAACCCACACAACACACCAGCAGCAATACTCCATTTTGACACACCTACATAGCTGAGTATATGACCAGTCCCTTCCCTGACCAGAATCCTTTGCAAAACTCCAACACTGAAGGAACTAAACCCTACAGCACAAAGGAGAGGCAAACCACCACACATCTCACCAGCACAACAACACACACAAGCACACACCAATTACATCACCCCACCACCCTCACACCTGCACCTCAAACCATTTGCACATCACACACCATGGCACAAAAGAAAATGCCCAAATTCACTGACAAGTTGTCAGTCATGGCAGATGAGATAATCAGAGTAGAACCACAATTGTTTGGTAACCTGGTCCAACAGACACCATTAGCCACTAGAGCACAAATGTGGGGAAGGATAGTCAACAAGGTCAATGCAGTAGGGACCACCCCGCGCACCAAGAAGGGGATCATGAAGCAGTGGCATGACCTCAAGAGGCAGGTGAAAGAGAAGAACAACAAGAACCATCAGCTGGCTCAGATGACTGGCGGTGGCACTCCCATTCCACCAAGAACATTCACTGCATGGGAGGAGAAGGTGCTTGCCATACATACTGCATCCAGAAAGTCTCACAGGAATAGCCGGGGGAGTGGAGGCTGGTAAGTACAAACAAATGTCTACCATCGCACTGTTATGTACTGTCTTGCACAACTACAAAACTACAACTCCTAGTGCCAATTCCATTCATGTGCACCACACTCTCCCCAACACATGTCTCACAGATCCAACATTCACTCCCTTTGATTCACCCTAAAGGTAGCTAGCAACATTACCATGGGGGAATGTGCACAGACAGCCAGCACTACAACTCCCACTAGGCCCCCCTGTCCCACAGCTCAGCAAGATGAAACACTCCTCCCCAGCCAGAAGCATGTGGCAGCCATTATATTTCAACAACCAAACTTACAGGTAGGTAGCTATCTTCATAGGGAGTGGTGTATGTGGGTGGGAGGCCAGCACTTCAACTCCCAACAGGCCCCCTTGTCCTACCCCTGAGCAGTATGGACCACTTCCCCCAGCCAGAAGCATGTGGCAGCCATTGTACCTCACCAACCAAACATACAGGTAGGTAGCCATCTTAACAGGAAGGGGGATTTGTGGGTGGGAAGCCAGCACTCCAACTCCCACCACGCCCCCTTGTCCCACAGCTGAGCAAGGTGGAGCACCCCCCACCCAGAAGCATGTGGCAGCCATTACATTGCCGTCATCAAACTAACAGGTAGGTAGCCATCTTAACAGGGAGAGGGGTTTGTGGGTGGGAGGCCAGCACTCCAACTCCCACCAGGCCCCCGTGTCCCAAAGCACACCAAGATGGAGCACTCCCCCCCCACCCACAGCCATGTGGCAGCCATTGTATCTCACCAACCAAACTTACAGGTAGGTAGTCATCTTAACACGGAGGGGGGTTTGTGGTGAGGAAGCCAGCACTACAACTCCCACCAGGCCCCCTTGTCACAAGGCACACCAGGATGGAGCATTCCGCCCCACCCAGAATCATGCGGAAGCCATTGTATTTCACCAACCAAACTTACAGGTAGGTAGCCATCTTCACAGGGGACGGGGTTTATGGTTAGGAAGCCAACACAACAACTCCCACCAGGCCCCCTTGTCCCCCCGCTCTGCAAGATGGAGCACTCCACCCAACCCATGTGGCATGTGGCAGCCATTACATTGCCCTCATCAAACTAACAGGTTGGTAGCCATCTTAACAGGGAGGGGGGTTTGCTCACATCAAACTTACAGGTAGGTAGTATTTCAACAACCAAACTTACAGGTAGGTAGCCATCTTCATCGGGAGGGGTGTATGTGGGTGGGAGGCTAGCACTTCATCTCCCAACAGACCCCCTTGTCCCACCCCTAAGCAGGATGGAGCACTCCATCACACACCCATAAAGATGTGCCAGAAATGACCCCCAAATGAATCACAGAACAGGTAAGTAGTCAGTGCATGCACCCCACCATTTCTCTCAAAAAGCATGGATCCATATGACCACACCAGCCCTCACATCCCACAAAACTTGGCGTAGATCTAATTGCCACTTACAGTGTGCAGACAGCTAAGCGTATGTAACTGTCACAGAAAACAAAGTGTGACTCACCATATAACATGTTGAAGAAATTCAGGGCACAATCCTGCACAGCACTGAATGCTATCTGTAAGTGCCATGGGGCAGAGCATCAAGGCCCAAATGAAAACAAAACAAGCATGGTCAGTAGTACAAAGAAAGCAAAGCATATGACATGTCAAAGGTATGCATGAGATTACAATGGCTATTTCATGCTCAGATGTAACGTCTTCCATTCAGAGTAATCAACAAAGGTGCTTCACATAAAGTTGTTGTGCTGCTAGTCATTACATGACAACATGTCCTTGTAATCACAAAATCTGCACGTGGCGCATAATATCTATTGACATGTCACACCATGGACAAGAAATATATGTACCTCCACATCATGTCATGATGCACAGTACTGTGCAGACATAAAATGTGATATCAATGTAAACTGTGTGGTGTATAACATGTAACAACAAAACATCTAACACCAAGCTTGAGGGGTGCACTTCAATGATAATTTCCCCTCTGTTCCACAGGTGACCAAGAACTGACAGCTGCAGATGACCACACCAACCTGCAGAGCCAGTCTCCCCCCCGGAACATGGACTCTCTCATGCAGACTCCCTAGATTTCTTGGATGCGGAGCCAGAAGCTGGCCCATCACGCATGCCAGGGCGCTACAGGTCCCAGGACCCCACTGTCCCCACCACCACCACCTCAGCAACAACAACTTCATTGAACCCTGCTGTAACGACCTGTGCGGCCTCACCACCCCACAATCTGAGGAGGGCAGGGTGAGGTCGTGGGTGCGTAGAGTGGTGACACCACTGGTGTGGGACAGCAGGGCAGGTGGTAGGGCAACTGGGCATCAAAACCAACCAGACACTGGGACTGAAGCCCTGGCTTACATCACCAGAGTCCTTGGGGCCTATGAACGAGCCCAGGGACACACGGGCCAGGCTCTTGAAGATTCACCTGAGCTCTGCCTGCTGCTGAGGTCCATAGATACACGTGTGGGCCAAATCGTGGACCTCTTGGGCCAGCTTGTGGGTGTCCTGAGAGACAGGCCTTGTGCCCAAACAACAGCTCAACCTACCTCCAGTGGCCGACAGGATGGCAGTCCCCCACCTCCCCTGCGGCCACAGAGAGGAGTGAGTCCTCAGACACCGCTGAGCCCGCAGCAGAGGCCACCCCCTTCCAAGCGCTCAAGGGGCCGTCCAAAGAAATCCCAGGGAGGATCACGTGGCAAAGCACCAGCCAAAAGCCAGTCAGGGAGCCAGCCATGATGGTACCCTCTTCACCTTGCCATTGACTTTGTTGACTGTCCTTATCCACACTGCTAGGTTAATGGCATGCGTCTGTTGGACTGGGTCACCACATCAATGTGGTGACTACTCTATTGTCTCATCTACCATCACTGACAACTCATTGATCCACTTTTCACCGTTTTGTAAATATTTACTTCCCTGTCACATATACCCATTGTAAATAAACACTCCTTACACACCAATGTTTTTGTGTCAGCTCCATGTTTATCACAGGATGTACAATGTTGACTCTGTTTACAATGTACCAGGAGCACTGATTGTTTGGAGGCATTGAGAGGCTGAAACACATGAGAACACTATTCACTTGTCAGGTGATGGCATCATAGCCATTACACAACACTTGTCATCAAGGTACTCAAATCTGCACACATTACAATGAGCAACAGTACCAACATAGACATCTTGTAGCTGTGCATAACTACCCTGTCCCAGAAACATTAGCAGCCAGCTCAGAGCCAACAACAGACAGCAGTCACAGAGCTCAGCTAGTCCTTTTCACCAACAACAAAATCAGCAGACAATGGCACTGTTGTACGTTTTCACTTACCTTTAAGGGAAGTAGAGGTTGATGAGCTGTTGACGCAGGTCGACACCTTACTCCTCTCCACTATCCTCATCACTGGACATGTGTGGATTTGCAGACGGGAGAGCGGCTGCTCATCATCGTCCAGGAGCAGGGGGATCTCTTTGCGCAAGGCCAGGTTGAGGAGCATGCAGCATGCAACTACTATCTGACACACCTTTTGGGGAGAGTACATCAGTGCTCCTCCAGTCTTGTCCAGGCAGCGAAATCGTGTCTTAAGTAGACCAAAAGTATGCTCCACCACACGACGTGTCCTCCCATGGGCATCCTTGTAATGGACTTCACCCGGGGTCCTGGGATTCCTCAGTAGGCTCAGCAACCAAGGCCGGTTGGGATATGCAGAGTCACCAAGGTGTGAGATAAACAGAACAATTTTGTAAGTTAAACAGTAGCTGAGGACAGCATGTCACACATACAGCACACTACTTGACTCTGCGTACTCACCCACAATCCACGCACGCTCTGGATGCAGATTTTCCATCAGCTGTGGTACGATGCTGTTACGCAGGATGTAGGAGTTCTAGGTTGATCCAGGAAATTTAGCCCAGACATATGTGATTATCATATCCACCTGGCATACCACTTGTACATTAATGGAATGGAAATGCGTCCTATTCCTGTAGATGTACTCACGTGCCTGTGGTGGAAACAGGACAACATGTGTGCAGTCAATGGCACCAACAACATTAGGGATGTGGCCAAGGACGTAAAAATGACCATTCACAGCTGTCAATTTATGCCTCCTGGGGAAATGAATGTATCTGTCCTTGTAGGTCATCATAGTGGACAGGACATCACGTAGCACCATGCTGAACAGAGGTTGAGACATCCCACCTGCGTTGCACACAGTGTACTTAAATGTACCAATAGCAAAGAAATGCAGTGCCGCCATCACCTTACATATTGGCGTCAAAGCAGTCGGATAGGTTCTACGAGGCCTCAGATGGGGCTCCAACAGAGGACATAGGTCTTGTAGGGTCGGTCGATCCAGATGGAATTTCCATATGATGTCCTCATCCTCCATATCCGCCAGCACTATGAATGGACGATGCACATTTGGTTGCCTCCTAGGTGAGATGAAATGGGACACATGTCAATTCAATTCCCCTATGAGATGTGTCCAACATCTTATGTGTTGACTGAGGCAGCACCAACAATGACTGGCAAAAAACTTCAGCTTACAGCATAACTTACATGTGGGGACACCTTGATCTAAACTAGTCGTACACTTGTTCTGTATTCACACAGTGAGTGCCCCCAAAACAGATTCAGACTATGTGTATTCCAAAAGGTACATTTCCACATCATGTGTCACCAGCCCTGAGAGTAGTTGACACAGCACATGTGTGAGACAGCAACACTGCTAGCTTCTACGTAGCTGCTGTACCTGCCACATCTTCTTGCGTTAGTCAGACAGAGCACACATTAACAACAGAATGTACACACTGTGTGCATAAAGAGCAAGTGTGAACATGAGTTCAGCTATCTAAACAGTGAAATAGGCACATTATGTGGTCAGACCTTCAACACTTTGTGTTGCTTAGCCATCTCACACATTGAAATGTGTACACATGTGAGAGTCCATCACACCACAGACCTGTGTACATGCACAACTATTTCATAAGTGACATGTGAGTGAGTACATGCCCGTGCATGTAATCGTGTGCACTGACATGGCATGTGTAGTCATCAGTGGGCCAAATGTTACACTAGCATTGGTTAGCACTATCTGGTGGCATGAATCATGTGTCTACTGTACAATGTTGAGAACTGGCCATTGACAGTGCCACAGCATGATGTGTTCATAGGTGCCATAAGCGTGCACCATCACCACAATCACAGCCATAGACACCAATAAAAGCGGCCAAATCGCTGTAGCGACTGCCTGGCCCCTGCAGTGTGGCACCACCAATGCCCATGCCCTCACAGCCAATGTGAACTGCAATCGCAGTAGTGATATACACATTGAGAAATGGCGGTTAGCGTGCTCTGCCACCACAATCATGCCCATAGGCACGAATATCATGCGGCCAAATCACAGTAACGACCGCCTGGCCCCTGCGGTGTGTCACCGTCAATGCCTATGCCCTCACAGCTAATGTGAACCACAATCGTGGTAGTGATATACACATTGAGAAATGGAGGTTGGAGGGCTCCGCCACCACAATCATGGCCATAGACACCAATATCAAGCAGCCAAATCGCGGTAGCAACGGCCTGGCCCCTGCGGTGTGTCACCGCCAATGCCCATGCCCTCACAGCCAATGTGAACCGCAATCGCGGTAGTGATATACATATTGAGAAATGGCGGTTGGTGTGCTCCGCCACCACAATCACAGCCATAGGCACCAATATCAAGTGGCCAAATCGCGGTAGCGACCGCCTGACCCCTGCTGTGTGTCACCGCCAATGCCCATGCCCATACAGCCAATGGGAACTGCAATTGCGGTAGCCAAAAGCACTTTTGAAAATTGCGGTAGGTGTGCTCCGCTACCGCGGGCCGGTCATTGGATGCAATTGTAAGATGCACAATCATAGTAGCAACCACCTGGCCCCTGCGGTGTGTCACCGCCAATGCCCATACAGCCAATGGGAACGGCAATCACGGTAGTCTAATGAAATTTTGAAAATCGTGGTAGGCGTGCTCCGCTACCACTGGGCCGGTCATTGGATGCATTTGAAAAAAGCTGAGCTAGAACACCAATTGCAGCACCTTAGTACCACTGAAACAACCCCAGGGGGCTATATATGTGTGGGAGAGAGCCACACATTTCCACTGCTTCCAGACACTGCTGACTGACACCCTTCACCACCAACTGCTGCTGTTCTTGTCTCCTGGACCCAGTTATGGCGATGACTGAGAACATCAGAGCCCATCCCTTCACCACAGAGGAGCTGGAGGTCCTGGTAGACGAGGTGCTCAAACAGTATGGGAGGCTATATGGTGCTCCTGATGTCATGGTAAGTGTTTCAGAGTGAAAGTGGGGGAGTGCAGGGAGTGCACACATGAAGTTGATCTGCTGCAGTATGTGCCTGAGAGTGAGGGTTTGTGTGATGCACTGCCTAGCATGCTGACTTCATGGAAAAGGGGCTTGTAGCCTATTTTACACATTTCCCGGGCTGCATATCAGGATGGGAGGGACATGCAGTGTTTTTGCAGCCATACAGTGACACTGCAAGTTTGGTAAAGGGGAGTCAGGACAGAAATTGCCTGTGCTAATGGATGTTTGGGTCCATGAGGTTCTTCACAGGCTCATCTGTGACATTACAAAGACTTTCCGTCCAGAGGGTACTGATGGAAGTGTGTTTGACTTTATATTGCCACCATGGATATGTCAGCATTATGCACAAGAGTGAAATGCCTGAGGGTGGCACTCTTGATGGAAAGTCACCTATGATACAGCAATTTGTTGTACTTATGAAACATCCCCCTTCCATTTTCTTCATAATGTGTACTGACTCACATGTGTAGGCACTCTTTGCCCTCTCATATTGTACATGCATGTGTCAGTTCTGATGGCCCATGTTAGACTGCAGTGTGAGCCCCCCTGGCTGCACAGTTACTGCCCAATTTCTCAGGGACCCATCACTGAATGGACAGAGTGAGGAATATGGGTTATCTGCTACCCTATTCCTCAATGAGCTATCTTAGGCCTGTGGATTGCACAAGACCGACCTTGTGTTAGGGTG
The DNA here is from genome assembly GCF_964204655.1 of Triturus cristatus. Taxonomy (NCBI): domain Eukaryota; kingdom Metazoa; phylum Chordata; class Amphibia; order Caudata; family Salamandridae; genus Triturus; species Triturus cristatus. The sequence continues at coordinate 252,596,830 of NC_140593.1, read as the reverse complement.
TGCGATTGTAAGATCATGTCCCTTTATGTGACTTCCATGTCGCAGTTAGCCATCCATAGGCCAAGGACACTGAGGGGTGTGCTGTGTTGGACAAAGTGAGTCTGCCCAAAACATCATTTGCAATCTAATTTATGGTCTTGCTCCCTCACATACTGCATTGCAGATGTGGGCCATCTTCACCTTGCTTTCTGTGCTGGCATTCTGCATGTGTATGAGATGGCCAGGTACTGTGTCCATCCTCATACCTGCATGCATTTAGGTATGATTATCTCATGCTAATGTACTACATGCCATGCTGTATTGTCTCTGCCCAACATATCTGAAGAGCTGTGCTGTGTGTGATTGCACCTGTACTGAGACACAGTGGTACATAACCCAGTGTCACTGAAATTTCCTCCTCTTGTCTCCCATGCCTGCAGCTCAAAGTCCACCAGCGCAAGGCCGTATGGAGGGCCATTGCACGCAAGGTGCAGGCTCTGGGTGTCTCCAACTGACAGCACACACACTGTCACAAGAGGTGGGATGACATCTGCCGGCTGAGCAAAAACCTGGCAGAAATGATGCTGGGGCTGCTCCCTCTGACTGACAGGTTGGCATGTAGGAGCATGCCATCACTAATGGCCCGCATCTTGGCAGTGACACAGCCAGAGCTGGATGGATGTTTGGGGGTCCATCAGCAGGAAGTTGGGGGTGAGTATTCTGGGAAGGGTGACTTTGGGTGTGAGTGACTGCATGTATTCCAACCCTGAGCCAGTGCATAGCTCTGTGATGTTTCCAGTGTGATGCAATGGCTTGTAAGTGGCCTTGGTGTTGGGTGCAGCTGTAATGCATTTTCGGTACATGTACTTGCTCATGTCTTTAATGTTATAGCCTTTGACACTGCATGCAAAGTTGTGGCCTTATGCCATCGGCTGCATTAGGGGAGTCATGGACGTCCCCTTGCAGTGAACGTCAGTGTGCCTCAGCTGAGTGTGCTGTCGTCGATGTGTGCAGTGCCTGGCCTCTAAATTGTGAGAACTACATATCCAACACCAATGTGCAACTGTAGTTGTGCACCAAAGCACAACATGGTGGATGGTAGGAGCTCATGGCCATTGCAAAATTACATTTTGGAGTCTGTTTCTGTGTTGTTCCCTTATGGTGACTCCATATGTGACTGCGACAACATGTTGGGATGTACATCTTTTTCACCTGCAGGGTCATAGGTATGCTCACAGGGATCTGTTTTTCAGGTTACACGGAGGACCGTGGACGCTGTTTGGCTGTGTGGACATCACATGGGTCATTAATGCCAAGTGTGCATGTTACCATGCATGTTTTGAGTTTTGAATTAAGGTTGCACATGCAGACTGCACAGGGCGGTGTGCAACATGGGGGTATCATCATCTTGTTTTGTGCTTTGCTTGCATTTGATGTTTGTGTGTATGGCACCAAACTGTACCTACGTCTCTGTCTCTTTCAGCATCTACCGAGGGCACAGAAGGACATGGGACGGACACCGGTGGTGAAGCTTCGGGCATGACTGCTACACATGAGCTCACTGACACTGATGTGACCAGCGCCTCAGAGGGGGACATGAGTGCCCTTGAGGAATCATGCCCAGAAACGCCAACCTCAACGTCATCTGATGCCAGCGGTGACTCCTCGATGTTGGTGGGCACAGGGAGTGGAAAATCTGCCTCCTCTTTTACCACACATCGTCCAGTGCCCACCCTCCTAGCTACTTCCACTGCATGTGCTCGCACCAGTAAGAAGGGAAGAGTGTCCTTCTCCCAGGCACCGCTGCCCCTGCCCCTGTCTCCCCTGTTGCCCTCAGTGTTGAGGCTGTGGTTTGCGCCAGCTGTCTGTGGGTCAGACAACTCTCCTGAATGCCTTCCAAGACCATGACAAGAAGTTGGCACAGCTGGTTGCCTTCTTGGAGGGCATTAATTCTGATGTGGGTGGGCTACACAGGACTGTCCAGTATTTGTCCTCCCCAGTGATGGCAGCTTTTCAGCTGCCACAGGCTCAGAGTCCAGCTTCAGTCCCTTCGTCAACTCCCCTGCCAGTGGCTACATCTGACGAGAGTGACTGCACACCACAGCCCACAGGCTCCCCTTACACCACACGCAGCACACAAGTGCAGCACCCCAAGCGGGCCAGAGCGTAGGCACCATCCCCCAAACAAACTAAAGTCACACAGGAGCACAAAGCCAAAATCCCTTCACGTAATACTCAGGGGCATCAAGCTAAGAAGCAGCCCTCAGGCTCACTTGCCTCAAAATGAGCCCCATCCAAGGACACTTCCGTCCCAAAAGCATCTCCCAAAGACAGGCAAAGAGTTGTCGTGCCTGTTGTGAAGCTGGTGCCTGCTAAGCGTCCGCAGAAAAAGCCCTCTAAGGCAGATTCACCCACAACCTCATCTCCCACCCATACCTCTGTGAAGCTGGGACAGGAGGGCACTGTGGGGGTTCACCTGGTCAATAGGGGATGGAGGGGAAAAGGCAAGGCCAGGCCAAGCATACCGCCAGCTCCAGTAGATTCCCAGAGGGAGGGCCACTACCTGCACCTGATGCACCTGTGGTTGAGCATGAGGCTGTTGTGCCTGCCCCACTTCACACTCCTACCAAGACAATCATTACCCATTGAATCCCTAAGAAGTGGAAAGACAGCCCTCCACATTCTCCCTCCCACACTGTGTCTCACGGAAGCATGTCTCAGCTTGCACATGTCACCACACCACCAGGTCCAAGCAGCCCTCCATATGCCAAAGCCACTGATGCCTCTACCTCAGCTGGTCCTCTCTCTCCCAGGTCCAGTAGTCCAACTGGCCCTGGCAATCAGCCACCTCCCAGTTCGACTGATAGCCAAGTCTGAGGAATAGTCCCCATTGTTACACCCCTAGCTGTGTTGCTGACCATGGCAGTGTATGGTGTCACCCATTCCCTGTGCAGGTTCTCATGCACACATGTACCTCCTTTGAACTATGGACTGGCCACTGGCCTTGCTGTTTGTCATTTGGATGCACATTCCCTGTGCAGGTTCTCATGCACACATGTATCTCCTTTGAACTATGGACTGGCCACTGGCCTTGCTGTTTGTCATTTGGATGCCCATTCCCTGTGCAGGTTCTCATGCACACATGTACCTCCTTTGAACTATGAACTGGCCACTGGCCTTGTTGTTTGTCATTTGGATGCCCTTTCCCTGTGCAGGTTCTCATGCACACATGTACCTCCTTTGAACTATGGACTGGCCACTGGCCTTGCTGTTGTTTACTTTTGATGCCTATCTGGGTAATATGTAATAAATACAGTTACTCCTGTTGCCTGTGTTGTCAGTGCCCTTGCTTAATAAAAACCTTTCTGTATGGGAATGGTTTCATGTGACACATGCTCTGTATGCGACTTTAACATTGCCAATTGCTTGTTTCACTTTTTCAGAGTTTGCCAGAGGTGATAGGCACTTCAGTTCATCTGAAGCTAGAGGGTGCAATGATGGCTGTTTGTGATGATCTACTGTTATCCTAATCATTTTATGGTCAGGTTAGCTAAATTGTACACATGTCATGTTAGGATCTACTACCAGCTCAGAGGGGAATACTATCCACAGGATTACATGCAGGCTGGCCAGGGTCCATCATGTCTGTGTGATATTTCTTGATGTGTGAACAGCAGTGTTGATGTATGCTCATCTTGTGATGGCCTGTCTTTCTAGTCACATGGGTACATTTGAATGTGTGCACTTGAGTGTTCATGAAGTGTGAAGGGGGTGATTTGGTCAGTGGTGTGTATGTGTGTGTGCCCCTGAAATGCCACCTGCACACATGTATGACCCAGGAGCTGAGTGCCTATTTGTTTGAATTGTCAGCCCTGTGCTTATGATTGTGGGCACAGTTAAGAGTTGTAGGTTGTGCACTGTGCAGTGTGTTGGTGTGTCCTTGCAATCCTGGGGGACACCTACTTGGTGTTGCTGCCAGTTGTGAGTATGCAGAGTGTGTGACTGCCAAGTCTGTGTTGTGTTTTGTTGATCAGCCATGTCTTGTTACTGTTTGTGCTCACTGTGTAGACCTGCTCAGCCACACCTACATTGTTGGTGAGTTTTCTCATGCATTGCTGTCACTTGAGCCATTTTTGGCTACAGTATGGTATGTGGGATGTGGAGTCATACCATCCCCTATCTGTGCTTCTGGTGCCTATCCATTATGAGAGACTCCTCTATGTGTTTGAGTACAGTACACTCCTGACCTGTTCAATACTGACGTACACACCACTTCAATCTCATGTCACCTGCCACCTTGGTTTGCCAGTGTATGAACCTCCCCACCACTTAATTTGTTACACTATGCTTTGTGGTGCTGATCTGTGCACAGGACCAATGTGCCACTCAGGACAGTTTCCCAATTAGTTATATGTGATTTTCTTCTACTGGTTTGCAGTCATGGTTGCTCATGTGCAGTGCTACTGTTTGTGCTGCACAGTCCTCTGTTCATGTTGTTTGCACCTTGGTGTACCTGAGTTGTGCATCTGTGGGTGTTGGGTAAGCTATATGTGTGTTTGCTGATGTACTGCTACCCTTCCTGAGTGTAATGTTGTCTGTGGGCTGTGCTGATTTGTGTTGTGGGTGTACATGTTGTGGTACTGAGATGTGTGTGCTACTGATTTGGTTGATGTGCACACACTGCTTGGCCTGCATGCAGTGCTGTCAGTGTATGTTGCCTTGTACTTGCCTGGTGTGCATCCCCTGATGTCCAGTTGAGTTTGCAATGTGATGGATTGACATGTGCATCTATTGTGTTTTTGTTGTGGATGAATGCAGTTTTTGGGTTGTGTTGGCTCTTTCTGCTGACAGATGATTTGTGTGTGTGATGTTCTATTTGCATGACATTGTGTGTGAGTAGTGTATGCAATGTGATACATTCTGATGTGTTGCAAGTGTAGTATGCATTACTTGTGTGCCTGTCATATACAGCAAGGTGTATTCGTGTTACTGGGCTTGTTTTGAGAGCACACTAGTGCTATGTCCTCCTGTATTTTACCTGTCACTTGTCAGGATTGTGCATGTGCATGCTTGTGGTACACTATGACACCATGTTGACTTGATGGGTGGTGTGGTGTCTCTGTCTGTATTAGCTTATTGTCCCATTGATCCCAGTTTGTGTTCATGATTATTTTGAGATGATGCACTTCTTGTTTTTGTTGGGGTATGGTGTCTGTGCATTGGTCCTGAGTGACAATGTTGTGTACTTCTGTACTGTCTGGGGTCCCATTGGCATTCCAATGTCTGGGTGGCCATACGTGGGCTTGTTGGACTTCTATGTATGTTGTTTGTGATGTTTGTGTTTGGCTATTGTTTTTGTGTCTGCATTGGCTGAGTGTGGATGTGATGTTTGTGGATGCACCCCAGGGAATGTGATTGGTTGTCAGTGTACTCACAGGACATCATTTGCACCATTCTGTGTGTTTAACACTGGTGTTGAGTGCTGCAGGTTCGAGGTGGGTAGAGGAGGTGTATGTTTGAAGGTCCAACCTGGGTTTGACAGTCAAGGAGTGTGACAATGAGCCATGTATGTTGTGATGATGACATTTACATGCCAAGTAAGTTGAGACAGATGTGTGGCTGATCAATGTTTGACTTCAGACACTTCCTATCATTCCTGTGCCTATGCATAGCTTGCATTGCTGTATCCCAGAGAAATTGCACAGATGTTACTTTAGTTTAATTTCATTCACTGTGCCATCCATGTCTGATTCGATGGCCTAAGGGTGGTGATATGTTCCTTCTCTTGCATGTGATGTACCCATGCTTTTTGGCTTGCTCCATGGCTTTACATCATTGTCCACTTCACTTTTGGCTAGCCCATTTATTGTCCTCCATTGCTGCTGACATCTGGTATGTGTATGTGGCTGTGTGTTAGTGTGGGGTGTGTCTGAGTGACTTGACAGGCAGTGCGTACATTTCACTTGATGTTCATATGCAGTGTGAGTCTTCATTTTGTGATTCGACATGAGGGGAAGGTAGGTGAAGGTAGGTGTGAGGAGGAGGGATGCCCTGGCATTGAGCTTCTGTGCAGGGTGTTCTTCTTCATCCCACCTTCTAAGACAGGCTCCCTGGTGGTTTTGTGTGTGTGGTGCAGGGTCTGGGTACACCTGGCAGATGAATTGTGCAGGGGGCACAGGAGAAGCGCACAGCATGTCCCCAAATGGGTATGGGGGGCGTAGTGTGTGAAGGATGGAGGTGGGGCCCTGTAACTCTTTGTGGACTGCCCATGCCTGGCGCCGGCCCTGCCTACTACTTTCTGTGCAGGATTTCCCACGTCTGCACCACTGCAGTGACGTGACCGGGACATTGCAGTGATTTTGAGGCTGATGGGTGACCCGGATGAGGAGGGGGGATTTTCTTAAAGGTAGGGCATGTGTGGGTACACTTGGGGATGTCCACCTTGCCCCACCAGAGTGTCTGATGTGGACAGGAGCCGTATATCAGCCCAGGAGTTGTGTGTTGTGGTTGTATGCAGAGTTGTGTGATTGCAAACCTGCGGCGTTGTCCGAGACGGTCCATTATTTGCTGGTAGTGGATCAGGTACAGCACCGGAAAGGCTTGTAGAGCTGGATCCATTGTGGTCGGGACCGGGTGGAGGGGACCGGGAGTCTGGTTTCGCGCTCCACTGCTGTGCTTCCGCCATCTTCAGTTGGGGGGTTTCTCTGCTGAGGTGTGCTGGGCTGTTTGGGGCATCTTGATTTGTACGGCGGACGGGACGTCATTCCGCATGGTGGTGGGTCTCTATTGGCTCCCACCGCTGCGGTGGCGGGCACAAATGTGTGGCAGTTCACGTCGCATCGCAGCGGATGAGAAATGGGCTATGTTTTTCCCATTGTAATATGGTGGTCGCGAGGACCGCTGCTGGAGTGCGGAAAATTACATTTGCCACCAGCACCGCAGATGTGCCTCCGCCCGTCATTCTAATGAGCCCCTAAGGCTGAAGATGGGAAACATGAGAATGGGACACTTAACAGCAATGGAACAACAGTTCATGAAAGGAAAAACACAAAGCAGGTTGGTATACAACCGCATAGCAAATATTTCCATTAACGCTCTACCATGAAAAACAGAATATACAATTATGCTTACAGAACATGTTTTTGCTAGGAGCGGCTATGGCAATTGAAAAAAATATTTTATATCATAAGTCTAAAGCTTACTTCAAATTACGAAGCTGTTGCACCCTAAAATATATTTCTTCTGGTAACTTTTCTGGTCCCTATACTTTTGCTTGGTCTGGTCAAGCATGCAAGGCTCCTTCTCTGCACTCTTCGAATAGGAGAGGTCTCCGTGCACACAGCCAATTGCACGCCTCCTGCATGTGAGTCTGAGATAGATAATTCAGTGTAACCCGAAGTTAGTCTCTGAGATCAGGACAAATCTGCTTCTGGCATGCAGAGTGTATTCGACATTACCCGATTTATTTCTCAGATTTTGAGGAAAAACATGGTTGTCTATTATGGATGATGGGGTATTGTGACATAAATACTTGCTTCTAATAGGTTTATACAACCGGATAATGAAGTATTTTCACAATAAAAACTACAAGCATTTTCTAAAATCAGAAATAATACCATATTTGTATATGCAAATATTGCTCACCACATCTTGCTAACCATTCCAGTAACTCAGACCAAGTAATACCATAATAGAAATGCATCTTAAACAAATCAGAATAAGGCTTATTTATATTTTGTTCAAATTTTATCTACATATATAGCTCTGGGCGTAGCGACCATCAAAGTGATAACCATTTTACTAGTTTGCTATCTGTACTGCTAGTATCCAATATGGGCAACTAGGACTTGATCGCTGATGAGCCTCAGGCAAAGCAAGAATGCCATAAGCATTTTGTATTCACGTTCTGATCTCTTAGTAAGTACACTGATAGAAGTTGGGTTCCTGGTCGACTGGGGTGTGAGCCCTGGTCAAGCAGAAACCCCAATTCTAGTCAGGGAAAAGCACCAGCAATCCCCAAATTAACCTGTGCTCACCCTCTGGTAGCTTGGCAAAGAGCAGTCTGGCTTAACTTGAAGGCAAGGTGTAAAGTAATTGTGCACCACTTCAAACAGTAAAAACAATGAAAACACCTCACAAACACTAGTTTACGAAGATAGAGAACATTTTACTAAATAACACAAACCAAAATGACATAAATCCAATAAGTAGAACTAGAGTTATGAATTTTTAAAGAATAAACTGTAAAATAGGGCTTAGAAGCAATAAGCATTGACTTGGGGTATCTGATCGTGCTGGGCCGGGTCAAAGCCAAAAGTTCAGGTCAACCGCAATGAAGTACAAGTGGCCACAGGGACCAGGGTTGGTCCGCTAAACAAAAGTACCGTGATCCTGGATCTGTCGAGAGAAGTGTGGTGCAGTCGAAGTAATGCGTTGGTGTCAATCCACTGAATGACAGCAATGCGCTGGTCCTGAACTGTGCAGCAATGCAAGGCGTTAGCTCTGATCTAGCACAGGGCTGCGATGTAGAGTTCTCGGTGTCTTTGTTGAGGCTACCATCATTGTAGATGTAAAGGCCTTATGCCAGGTAGAGAGTTGCACAGTGGTGGATCCGAAGGCGATGCATTGGAGCTGATCAACGCAACAGAGGAGATGCGCCATTTTTGTTCATGCAACAGGAGCATTGCGTCAGTTCTGATAAAGGCAATGGCACTGATGCACCGGTTCGAGAGAGGATTTGTGGATTTTGCTGAAGCAAACACCTGAGGCCTCACTTCAAGTAATCCAGGACTGGGTTGGCGCCACTTGACAGAGCACACTCACAGATGGCAGAGTCCAGGTGCAGAAGCAGGTAATTTGGAAGTCTTTTATGCCACTGAAACTTCAGATACGGAGGCCAGCCAGCTAGCCATTGGAGTCACTCTGGGTTCTGGGTTCAAGTGATGCAGGTCCAGTCCTTCTCACCCAGGCAAGAGGGCCGTATGCAGCAGGTCAGCAAAGCAGGAGTCCATCAGAGTAGCAGTCCAGTGGAGTAGCAGTCCAGAAAAGTGGCAGTCCTTTCAGCAGCACAGCAGTCCTTCTTCATGGCAGAGTATCCACATGTCCAGAAGTGTACTGAAGTAGTGGTATTAGAGGTCCAATACTCATGTCCAGAGATGCCTTTGAAGTGCACAGATGCCCTCTCTTCCTGTCCTGGCTCCAGACTCACTACAGGGGGTATTCAGCCCTTTGTGGGGACAGGACACAGCATATGGGGGAGGGAGTCTGGGTCTAGCTTCGCCCTCCGGTCCTTCTAGCATGCCCCATCAAGTCACACCTAAGCTCCCATTGTGTCTGGCTGTGTCTGAGGAATACACAAAGCCCAGATTCATTGAAGGGAGAGCAGGCCAAGTGGCAACTGAAAAGCACTCACACCAGAATTACCAAACAACAAAAATCATAATCTCAACAAACCAAATAATGAGGCAGATATTAAAAGGAAGACAAGAGGGGGCTTCCGATCCAAACAGCATCCCCCCAGCTGGTTCAAACAGTAACCAACTTACTAGGTAGAAAGCCTGCTGACAGTGTTCAAGCAAATCCTAGTGGAAGGAAGAATCCCAGCCTCTAGGAGGGGGGTCTACTATCTCACCTATTTACAAACATGATGACAGGTCCAGTGCAAACAATTAAAGATTGGTCACTCTTATTGACAATGAAGCCAAATATTTTGCTGGGGTCATCTTAGAGGAGCCTACATCCTGTGCTACAAGCAATTGAATTATCCCTCTGAGCCAGACTGGATTCTGCAAGCATATGAGTACTAGCACCAACATTCTGTCCATTTCCTCACTAGTTGATGGTACAATGGGGGCCAAGCTATCCCTGTACCTTTTTGTCATTGATTTTTATTCTGCCTTTGACCATATACATCAAAACAAACTGTGGCGCAGACTGGACAACTGGAATATTCCATCTGCACTTCTTACAGCTGGTCCCGTTGGATATGGATAAATGAGTCCAAATCAAGTTGAGGAACATTACGCACTTCCATAGACAAATCTCAATTAACCAAAGGCCTGAAGCAGGGATGTGTTCTTGCCCCCATGTTATTCAATCTTTTTATGGTGGACATTACACCAAGGCTGAATTGCTGCAACTCCTATGCTCCAAAGCTGGGATGGCGTATGCTCTCAAATTTTCTTTATGCCGATAACTTGGTACTAATAAGCCACACTTTGGTTGGGCTTATTTATCAATTCAGACAAAACTAAAACTCTGGTACTGAGTCATAGGTAAAAAAAAGGTCCTAGGCTGATATCTAGCTAATCAACCTCTTGAGACAGTAGCAGAATATAAATATTTAGGAGTGATAAAAGGTATCAATGGATCATTTATCTCCCAGACAGAAGCCCTGAGGAGAAGAGGCAGCACTCTAGCTCTCACACTGAAAAAACTGAAGAAGTCCCAGCTTTACACCACTACTTCAGCTGATTCAGGCAAAGGGCGTGCCAACAATAACCTAGGGGATCGAGCCGATGTGGGGCAGAGATGCAGCTACTTTGAATGAAATAATGACAGCTACATATAGCATGATCTTCAGTCTCCCTAAGTACACCACACCACTATAGATATGGCTTGAGTTCGGCCTGCAGAAGCAAACACTTGCCAGAAGGGACGCATACATTAACTGCTGGCACAAGATAAAGAGTGCACAACCAAACAATCTGAATGCCCACCTCTGGGTAGAATTAACAACTAGGGACAATTCCACCGCAATGTCAATAACACAATTAGGCCTACAGGGCCCTTAGGAAATACCAGCAACCCATGCCAACTTAAAAAACCTGGTAAATAAAACCATCAACCAGATCTCATTAATGGAGGAAAAGGCAACACTGACAGCCAGAGCCCATGGATGGTTAATACTGCATAGCTATGTCACAACATCTCTGCAAGGCTATAAACAAAGTAGGTCGCACACTGCTCGTCATACCAGCAAATAGCCCCATAGAACTCTGGATAATGAAGTAGCAACGGTGAGTATGCCTATGCCACGAGTATGTCACTATAATGCCATCCCTGGACACGTGTTTCGAGGTAATTGCCTCTCGTCAGCAGGGAGCAGGTAGGTATGTGGGGTGCCAAGTAGACTGCCAAAATATTAAAGGTAAAATACCTCTCACGGCGCGCAGGTGCGGAACCAAGGCTCGTCAGCCCAAATCGCCCAAAGGAGCTTAAATACATAAACAAAGTAGGTCGCACACTGCTCGTCATACCAGCAAATAGCCCCATAGAACTCTGGATAATGAAGTAGCAACGGTGAGTACGCCTATGCCACGAGTATGTGACTATAATGCCATCCCTGGACATGTGTTTCGAGGTAATTGCCTCTCGTCAGCAGGGAGCAGGTAGGTATGTGGGGTGCCAAGTAGACTGCCAAAATATTAAAGGTAAAATACCTCTCACGGCGCGCAGGTGCGGAACCAAGGCTCGTCAACCCAAATCGCTCGAGGGAGCTTAAATACATAAACAAAGTAGGTCGCACACTGCTCGTCATACCAGCAAATAGCCCCATAGAACTCTGGATAATGAAGTAGCAACGGTGAGTGCGCCTATGCCACAAGTATGTCACTATAATGCCATCCCTGGACACGTGTTTCGAGGTAATTGCCTCTCGTCAGCAGGGAGCAGGTAGGTATGTGGGGTGCCAAGTAGACTGCCAAAATATTAAAGGTAAAATACCTCTCACGGCGCGCAGGTGCGGAACCAAGGCTCGTCAGCCCAAATCGCTCGAGGGAGCTTAAATACATAAACAAAGTAGGTCGCACACTGCTCGTCATACCAGCAAATAGCCCCATAGAACTCTGGATAATGAAGTAGCAACGGTGAGTACGCCTATGCCACGAGAATGTCACTATAATGCCATCCCTGGACACGTGTTTCGAGGTAATTGCCTCTCGTCAGCAGGGAGCAGGTAGGTATGTGGGGTGCCAAGTAGACAGCCAAAATATTAAACGTAAAATACCTCTCACGGCGTGCAGGTGCGGAACCAAGGCTCGTCAGCCCAAATCGCTCGAGGGAGCTTAAATACATAAACAAAGTAGGTCGCACACTGCTCGTCATACCAGCAAATAGCCCCATAGAACTCTGGATAATGAAGTAGCAACGGTGAGTACGCCTATGCCACGAGAATGTCACTATAATGCCATCCCTGGACACGTGTTTCGAGGTAATTGCCTCTCGTCAGCAGGGAGCAGGTAGGTATGTGGGGTGCCAAGTAGACTGCCAAAATATTAAAGGTAAAATACCTCTCACGGCGCGCAGGTGCGGAACCAAGGCTCTTCAGCCCAAATCGCTCAAGGGAGCTTAAATACATAAACAAAGTAGGTCGCACACTGCTCGTCATACCAGCAAATAGCCCCATAGAACTCTGGATAATGAAGTAGCAACGGTGAGTACGCCTATGCCACGAGTATATCACTATAATGCCATCCCTGGACACGTGTTTCGAGGTAATTGCCTCTCGTCAGCAGGGAGCAGGTAGGTATGTGGGGTGCCAAGTAGACTGCCAAAATATTAAAGGTAAAATACCTCTCACAGCACGCAGGTGCGGAACCAAGGCTCGTCAGCCCAAATCGCTCGTGGGAGCTTAAATACATAAACAAAGTAGGTCGCACACTGCTCGTCATACCAGCAAATAGCCCCATAGAACTCTGGATAATGAAGTAGCAACGGTGAGTATGCCTATGCCACGAGTATGTCACTATAATGCCATCCCTGGACACGTGTTTCGAGGTAATTGCCTCTCTTCAGCAGGGAGCAGGTAGGTATGTGGGGTGCCAAGTAGACTGCCAAAATATTAAAGGTAAAATACCTCTCACAGCAGGTAGGTATATGGGGTGCCAAGTAGACTGCCAAAATATTAAAGGTAAAATACCTCTCACGGCGCGCAGGTGCGGAACCAAGGCTTGTCAGCCCAAATCGCTCGAGGGAGTGTAACGCCCTGAACGTCTCAGGATCGTTTAACAGACACGACAATGAGGACGCAACCACTAGTGAAGGGTTAGTTGTTTTAATGAAGGCAAATATAATACAAAGAATAAACAAGTTATAGTCACTGGAATCCTCCAGGCTAAGTACGTTACCAGCCCACAGCACGGATGGTCCTAACCGTCCTCTGCATATACGCCGGTCCCGGCGTATGCCAACAGAGGGCAGAAATGAAATGGCCGACAATGCCAATCGGTAGGCTGTGAGGGGCACGAAGAGTGTTGGGGAGAATCGAGGAGTCAGGGAAACACCCAGCCGGGGTCTCTACCTGAAGGGAGCAGCCGCTCAACCTCTTCCTCAGACTGCACCGGGACGCGGAGTCACCTCCTGGTGATGCGTCACCGATACCCCAATCACAAGCAAGAAGACTGAACCGAGAGCAGCCGCTCGATCGATCCTGTGGACTTCCGAGTCTGTAACGCGGCAAACACCTCCTGGTGTGCGTTACAGCTGGCAGTCCCTGTGTCTCTGGTCGGGCTGGGAGTTACGACTCCAACCAGCAAAAGCGCCACTGCGCTTGGACTCAGCCGAGTCAAAAAGCGAAGCTCAATGGTTGACCGGTAGAGCTTCCGGGTCCTTCACAGGTGACGATGGGGCAAGACACGGCCCAGGGAGTAACGACTCGACCTACCTCCGTTCTTGCCTTACTGGAGCACCACTCCGGAACACTGCTCTTCACGAAGCAGGTACGTCGGTGTGAACACAATATCCGACAGCGTTGTACCTCCCGGTTCCTCCCTTTATAGGGCGTGTTTTCCTTGAGTTATGTAACAGCTCTCCTGTTTACATAAGGGCGTGTTTCCTTGAGTTATGTAACAGCTCTCCTGTTTACATAAGGGCGTGTTTCCCTTCAGTTATGTAACAGCTCTCCTGTTTACATAAGGGTGTGTTTTCCTTGAGTTATGTAACAGCTCTCCTGTTTACATAAGGGCGTGTTTCCCTTGTATGACAGGAATTCTTGACAGTACATCCTCCCTCTCAGCGGCTCCCCACGGGTCCAGCGCTGGCAGGAAAACGCCGATGGAACAAGGAGACCAAGCGCGGAGCATGAACCCCTTCAGCCGGTTCCCATGAATGCTCCTCTGGGCCATAGCCTTTCCACGCAACCAGGTACCACAGCTTCCCCCTGCGCCATTTGGACGCCCGTATGCCCGACACTTCATACTCCACCTCCGACTCCACGCATACCGGCCGAGGTGTCCCAGACGGCTTGGAGGGTGCTGGTTTGAGCAATGATACATGAAAGACAGGGTGTATCCGCAATGACTGGGGCAAGCACACCTTCACGTTCACGGGACCCATACACTTGGTAATTCGATAGGGGCCCATGTACTTGGGATGGAACACACTGTTCTTTCGAAACCTCATGTTTCTTGTGGATATCCAGACGTAGTCTCCAGTGCGGTACAGTGGCCCGGGCCTTCTCTTCCTATCTGCCGCAGCCTTGTATCTTCTCTTGGCCTCTATTAGGACAGCCCTTGAGAGCATCAATGTGTCTTTTATGTGTGCCACCCTGTCCGCTGTGGCGGGAATCCTGTCCTCTCTGAACGGATGTAGAAATGGCAAGAACCTGGGATGTTGGCCATAGTTGCTATAGAACGGAGATGACTGTGTGGAGCTGTGAGTGGCGTTGTTATAGGCTATCTCTGCAACCCATAGCAAGTCGACCCATTCTTCCCTGCCCTGGTCCACAAAACATCGCAGATACTGTTTGAGCGTTTGGTTCAGGCGCTCGGTTTGGCCGTCCGTTTGAGGGTGGTAGCTGGTGGACAGGGCGGTCTTAACATGCAGCGCAGTGCACCAAGTCTTCCAGAATTGCGCAGTAAACTGCGACCCCCGGTCCGACACGATCACCCCAGGTAATCCATGCAGTCGTACCACATTCTTTAGGAGTAGTGACGCCAATTCCCCGGCCGTCGGGACTCTCTTGCAGGGGATGAAGTGCCCCATTTTCGTCAAGTAATCCACCACCACCAGTATTGCCGTCATCCCCTGGTCTACCGGTAGGCCCACCACGAAGTCCAGTGATATGCTATCCCATGGTCTATCCGGGGTTGGAAGTGGATGTAAGAGCCCTTGGGTTCGGCCATGGTCGGCCTTCATGGTAGCACACGTAGGACACTCCTGTCCCCACCTCCTGACATCCACTCTCATGGTTGGCCACCAGAAATGCCGTCCCATGCTAGCCACCGTTTTTTCAAAGCCCAAATGACCTGCGCATGGAGAGTCATGGCACCAGATGAATGCTTGTTTCCTTAGCCTAGGCGTGGGTATCAATAGGCACCTGCCCTTCAGGGGTATCCCGTCCTTCAGCTGCCATTCTCTGTGACTGAGGAGCCACCTCCGCCATGCGAATGACCTGATCCCTCTCTTTATTCCCCTCAGGAAAGTATCCGGTTGGATAACCCCCAATACCATCCTCGGGGAAATGATGGAACGCTCGGTCGCAGGCAATGGTTCCTTAACTGCAGATTGACGGGACAGGGCGTCCGCCTTTCGGTTTTCCGTCCCCGGCCGATATGTGATGCGGAAGTTGAACCCCGCAAAGAAGATCATCCACCGCAGCTGCCTGGGAGAAAGGTGTCTAGTGGCAGTCATGAACTGTAGGTTCCGATGGTCCGTGTACACCGATACCACATGTCTTGCCCCCATCAACCAATGCCTCCATTCGGTGAAGGCGTCCTTGATTGCGAGAAGCTCCTGCTCCGCAATATGGTAGTTGCGTTCGGCGTCGTTGAGTTTGCGGGACATGTACGCAACGGGATGAAGCACCCCTGTGTCGTGGTTGCGTTGGGACAAGATAGCCCCCAGCGCCACATCCGACGCGTCCGCTTCCACCACGTAGGGGAGATCCGGATCGGGGTGAGCCAACACCGGCGCCTTACCAAAGGCGCTTTTCAGGGCCTCAAAGGCTTTGTTCGCTTCAGGGGACCAGACAAACTCCTTGGACTTCCTCAGTAGCTGTGTGATTGGGGCCACCAATCCTGAAAATCCATCTATAAACCGCCTGTAAAAGTTGGCGAAGCCAATGAAACTTTGGACGTCCTTCACGCTTTGGGGCACCGGCCATTCTTTCACCGCCTTGATCTTTCGTTCTGCCATCTCCTGTCCCTCTGGACTCAGCATCACTCCGAGGAATTCCACGGATGTGACGTGGAAGTCACACTTGCTGAGTTTACAAAACAGCATGTTTTCCCTCAGCTTTTGGAGCACAGCTTTGACGTGGTGTACGTGCTCCTCCACACTGGACGAATAGATGAGGATGTCGTCGATATATACGACCACGTAGATATCCAACTCCTCTCTGAATACCTCATTCAAAAAGTACTGAAAGGCTGCCGGGGCGTTGCACAGACCGAACGGCATGACGAGGTACTCAAAAAGGCCGAACCTGGTCTTAAAGGCGGTCTTCCACTCGTCTCCGTCCCTCATGCGCACCAGATGGTATGCCCCTTTCAAATCCAACTTGGTGTAGATACGAGCTTTCTTGACCTGTTCCAGAAGTACACTGATGAGAGGCAAGGGGTACCGATTGTTTATGGTTATCGCATTCAATGCCCTAAAGTCCACACAGGCTCTCAGCTCCCCATTAGCCTTCGGGATGAAGAAGAGTGGCGAGGCGGCCGGAGACTTGGACGGGCGGATGAATCCTAGCTTGAGGAGTTTATCCAGGTACCCCCGGAGATGCACGTTTTCAGGCTCCGTCAGGGCATACAGCCTGCCGCTGGGAACGCTGGCCCCTGGCACCAGGTCGATCTGGCAGTCAAACTGTCTATGTGGTGGTAGCACTTCCGCCTTCACCTCATCAAATACATCCTCAAAACTGTGATAAGCCTGGGGGAGAGCCACATCTTTTTCTGCCGCTGTAGCCACCGTCTGACTCCCGCTCTCATCTGCGTCAAGGGATTTCGTTCTTATTCCACAATGCAGGATGCAATACGGTGACGTCATTTCGATGCGATGTGTTGGCCAATCCACAAAGGGGTTGTGTTTCTGTAGCCACGGCAATCCCAATATGACGCCATATTGGGGCGCTCGGATGATGTTAAAATCGATTTGTTCCAAATGGTTCCACCCATATCTCATCGGAAGGACCCCCGTGTGCTGCCCGATGGGCCCCGTCACCAATCGCCTTCCGTCTACAGCATAGACGTCTTCGGGTACAGCTTTGGGAAGAAGCACTAGCCCTAGCCTGCATGCCTCGTTGTGGTCCATAAACATGCCAGTGGCCCCTGAATCCACCATGGCCACAACGGGTATCCACTGGTCATGCACTCCCACGTGCACCGTGATAAACAGGTGTCGTTGTCCCTTAGTGACCGAGTTGGAAAGTGAAGGGATGGATGAGTGACTCCGAGATGCCCCTTCTCTGGTCTTGGAGTCCTCTAGTTTTCCGCCGGTATGTCCACCACGGCTGTTACCGACCGGTTGGCCCGATAACGTGACGTCTTCGGTTTGGCAGGGCATTCACGTACGTAGTGGCCTTTTTTGCCACAATATAGGCACAATCCTTGTTTACGGCGTGACTCTTTCTCCGTGGCTGTGAGGCTCGCTCGTATTGCGCCGATGTCCATGGGTTCTCCCTTGGATGCGGTGGAAGTTTCAGGACTTCCCACCGTCACATAGGATGGAAGGGATTTTCCTTTTCTCCCATGATCCCCCTTTCTTTCACTTAGCCTATGTTCCAGCCGTAATACCAGGTTGATAAGGCCCTCACATGTCTTGGGTTGAGGGTCAATATGAGCCACGGCGTCCTTGAGCTCATCGCACAGCCCTTGATGGAAGAGCGCCGTCTGTTTAGCAACAGGCCACTTGGTTTCCGCAACCAGCCTTCGGAACGCGTTGAGATACTGCACCAGGTCGTTGGATCCCTGTCTCAACTCAAGCATTTCACGGTCCGCCGTGTACGAGTCAGCCCTTCTGTCGAATACCTTCAGGAATTCCTCGCGAAAAGCACCCCAATCACATAAGAGGGGGTCGTCCCTGCTCACCAGAGGTACGGCCCATTGTGCCGCGTTTCCAGCCAAATAGGATATAAGGAAAGCCACACGAGCCTGACTCGTGGGGAACGCCTTTGGTTTGCACGATAAATGTAGCGCCACTTGTGTGAGGAATACCTGCACTGTGTTAGGATCCCCACTGTACCTCTCTGGTGTCGCCAAGGGGATGGCTACCGGCATTTCCACTACTACCGCAGGGGTCTGATTCGTGAGGGAGGTGCTGGGCGTGAGCGGGTCCAATTGGATAGCATCCAGTCTGGCTTTTACATCGGCTGTTTCTTGCCTAGAGGCAGCCACTTCAACTTGCATGGCCGCTAAAGCAGCCAGCACATCATCAAGTGTTGCCATGTCTGTTATCGACCGGGAGACAGTTAGTGTTATTAAGGTCGGATATTTTGTAACGCCCTGAACGTCTCAGGATCGTTTAACAGACACGACAATGAGGACGCAACCACTAGTGAAGGGTTAGTTGTTTTAATGAAGGCAAATATAATACAAAGAATAAACAAGTTATAGTCACTGGAATCCTCCAGGCTAAGTACGTTACCAGCCCACAGCACGGATGGTCCTAACCGTCCTCTGCATATACGCCGGTCCCGGCGTATGCCAACAGAGGGCAGAAATGAAATGGCCGACAATGCCAATCGGTAGGCTGTGAGGGGCACGAAGAGTGTTGGGGAGAATCGAGGAGTCAGGGAAACACCCAGCCGGGGTCTCTACCTGAAGGGAGCAGCCGCTCAACCTCTTCCTCAGACTGCACCGGGACGCGGAGTCACCTCCTGGTGATGCGTCACCGATACCCCAATCACAAGCAAGAAGACTGAACCGAGAGCAGCCGCTCGATCGATCCTGTGGACTTCCGAGTCTGTAACGCGGCAAACACCTCCTGGTGTGCGTTACAGCTGGCAGTCCCTGTGTCTCTGGTCGGGCTGGGAGTTACGACTCCAACCAGCAAAAGCGCCACTGCGCTTGGACTCAGCCGAGTCAAAAAGCGAAGCTCAATGGTTGACCGGTAGAGCTTCCGGGTCCTTCACAGGTGACGATGGGGCAAGACACGGCCCAGGGAGTAACGACTCGACCTACCTCCGTTCTTGCCTTACTGGAGCACCACTCCGGAACACTGCTCTTCACGAAGCAGGTACGTCGGTGTGAACACAATATCCGACAGCGTTGTACCTCCCGGTTCCTCCCTTTATAGGGCGTGTTTTCCTTGAGTTATGTAACAGCTCTCCTGTTTACATAAGGGCGTGTTTCCTTGAGTTATGTAACAGCTCTCCTGTTTACATAAGGGCGTGTTTCCCTTGAGTTATGTAACAGCTCTCCTGTTTACATAAGGGTGTGTTTTCCTTGAGTTATGTAACAGCTCTCCTGTTTACATAAGGGCGTGTTTCCCTTGTATGACAGGAATTCTTGACAGGGAGCTTAAATACATAAACAAAGTAGGTCGCACACTGCTCGTCATACTAGCAAATAGCCCCATAGAACTCTGGATAATGAAGTAGCAACGGTGAGTACGCCTATGCCACGAGTATGTCACTATAATGCCATCCCTGGACACGTGTTTCGAGGTAATTGCCTCTCGTCAGCAGGGAGCAGGTAGGTATGTGGGGTGCCAAGTAGACTGCCAAAATATTAAAGGTAAAATACCTCTCACGGCGCGCAGGTGCGGAACCAAGGCTCGTCAGCCCAAATCGCTCGAGGGAGCTTAAATACATAAACAAAGTAGGTCGCACACTGCTCGTCATACCAGCAAATAGCCCCATAGAACTCTGGATAATGAAGTAGCAACGGTGAGTACGCCTATGCCACGAGTATGTCACTATAATGCCATCCCTGGACATGTGTTTCGAGGTAATTGCCTCTCGTCAGCAGGGAGCAGGTAGGTATGTGGGGTGCCAAGTAGACTGCCAAAATATTAAAGGTAAAATACCTCTCACGGCGCGCAGGTGCGGAACCAAGGCTCGTCAGCCCAAATCGCTCGAGGGAGCTTAAATACATAAACAAAGTAGGTCGCACACTGCTCGTCACACCAGCAAATAGCCCCATAGAACTCTGGATAATGAAGTAGCAACGGTGAGTATGCCTATGCCACGAGTATGTCACTATAATGCCATCCCTGGACACGTATTTCGAGGTAATTGCCTCTCGTCAGCAGGGAGCAGGTAGGTATGTGGGGTGCCAAGTAGACTGCCAAAATATTAAAGGTAAAATACCTCTCACGGCGCGCAGGTGCGGAACCAAGGCTCGTCAGCCCAAATCGCTCAAGGGAGCTTAAATACATAAACAAAGTAGGTCGCACACTGCTCGTCATACCAGCAAATAGCCCCATAGAACTCTGGATAATGTGGTAGCAACGGTGAGTACGCCTATGCCACGAGTATGTCACTATAATGCCATCCCTGGACACGTGTTTCGAGGTAATTGCCTCTCGTCAGCAGGGAGCAGGTAGGTATGTGGGGTGCCAAGTAGACTGCCAAAATATTAAAGGTAAAATACCTCTCACGGCGCGCAGGTGCGGAACCTAGGCTCGTCAGCCCAAATCGCTCGAGGGAGCTTAAATACATAAACAAAGTAGGTCGCACACTGCTCGTCATACCAGCAAATAGCCCCATAGAACTCTGGATAATGAAGTAGCAACGGTGAGTACGCCTATGCCACGAGTATGTCACTATAATGCCATCCCTGGACACGTGTTTCGAGGTAATTTACCTTTAATATTTTGGCAGTCTACTTGGCACCCCACATACCTACCTGCTCCCTGCTGACGAGAGGCAATTACCTCGAAACACGTGTCCAGGGATGGCATTATAGTGACATACTCGTGGCATAGGCGTACTCACCGTTGCTACTACATTATCCAGAG
Source organism: Triturus cristatus (assembly GCF_964204655.1). Classification (NCBI taxonomy): domain Eukaryota; kingdom Metazoa; phylum Chordata; class Amphibia; order Caudata; family Salamandridae; genus Triturus; species Triturus cristatus. Next base: position 252,575,956 of record NC_140593.1, on the reverse strand, counting down.
TTCTATGGGGCTATTTGCTGGTATGACGAGCAGTGTGCGACCTACTTTGTTTATGTATTTAAGCTCCCTCGAGCGATTTGGGCTGACGAGCCTAGGTTCCGCACCTGCGTGCCGTGAGAGGTATTTTACCTTTAATATTTTGGCAGTCTACTTGGCACCCCATATACCTACCTGCTCCCTGCTGACGAGAGGCAATTACCTCGAAACATGTGTCCAGGGATGGCATTATAGTGACATACTCGTGGCATAGGCGTACTCACCGTTGCTACTACATTATCCAGAGTTCTATGGGGCTATTTGCTGGTATGACGAGCAGTGTGCTACCTACTTTGTTTATGTATTTAAGCTCCCTCGAGCGATTTGGGCTGAGGAGCCTAGGTTCCGCACCTGCGCGCCGTGAGAGGTATTTTACCTTTAATATTTTGGCAGTCTACTTGGCGCCCCACATACCTACCTGCTCCCTGCTGACGAGAGGCAATTACCTCGAAACACGTGTCCAGGGATGGCATTATAGTGACATACTCGTGGCATAGGCGTACTCACCGTTGCTACCACATTATCCAGAGTTCTATGGGGCTATTTGCTGGTATGACGAGCAGTGTGCGACCTACTTTGTTTATGTATTTAAGCTCCCTCGAGTGATTTGGGCTGACGAGCCTAGGTTCCGCACCTGCGCGCCGTGAGAGGTATTTTACCTTTAATATTTTGGCAGTCTACTTGGCACCCCACATACCTACCTGCTCCCTGCTGACGAGAGACAATTACCTCGAAACACGTGTCCAGGGATGGCATTATAGTGACATACTCGTGGCATAGGCGTACTCACCGTTGCTACTACATTATCCAGAGTTCTATGGGGCTATTTGCTGGTATGACGAGCAGTGTGCGACCTACTTTGTTTATGTATTTAAGCTCCCTCGAGCGATTTGGGCTGACGAGCCTAGGTTCCGCACCTGCGCGCCGTGAGAGGTATTTTACCTTTAATATTTTGGCAGTCTACTTGGCACCCCACATACCTACCTGCTCCCTGCTGACGAAAGGCAATTACCTCGAAACACGTCTCCAGGGATGGCATTATAGTGACATACTCGTGGCATAGGCGTACTCACCGTTGCTACTACATTATCCAGAGTTCTATGGGGCTATTTGCTGGTATGACGAGCAGTGTGCGACCTACTTTGTTTATGTATTTAAGCTCCCTCGAGCGATTTGGGCTGACGAGCCTAGGTTCCGCACCTGCGCGCCGTGAGAGGTATTTTACCTTTAATATTTTGGCAGTCTACTTGGCACCCCACATACCTACCTGCTCCCTGCTGACGAGAGGTAATTACCTCGAAACACGTGTCCAGGGATGGCATTATAGTGACATACTCGTGGCATAGGCGTACTCACCGTTGCTACTACATTATCCAGAGTTCTATAGGGCTATTTGCTGGTATGACGAGCAGTGTGCGACCTACTTTGTTTATGTATTTAAGCTCCCTCGAGCGATGTGGGCTGACGAGCCTAGGTTCCGCACCTGCGCGCCGTGAGAGGTATTTTACCTTTAAAATTTTGGCAGTCTACTTGGCACCCCACATACCTACCTGCTCCCTGCTGACGAGAGGCAATTACCTCGAAACACGTGTCCAGGGATGGCATTATAGTGACATACTTGTGGCATAGGCATACTCACCGTTGCTACTACATTATCCAGAGTTCTATGGGGCTATTTGCTGGTATGACGAGCAGTGTGCGACCTACTTTGTTTATGTATTTAAGCTCCCTCGAGCGATTTGGGCTGACGAGCCTAGGTTCCGCACCTGCGCGCCATTAGAGGTATTTTACCTTTAATATTTTGGCAGTCTACTTGGCACCCCACATACCTACCTGCTCCCTGCTGACGAGAGGCAATTACCTCGAAACACGTGTCCAGGGATGGCATTATAGTGACATACTCGTGGCATAGGCGTACTCACCGTTGCTACTACATTATCCAGAGTTCTATGGGGCTATTTGCTGGTATGACGAGCAGTGTGCGACCTACTTTGTTTATGTATTTAAGCTCCCTCGAGCGATTTGGGCTGACGAGCCTAGGTTCCGCACCTGCGCGCCGTGAGAGGTATTTTACCTTTAATATTTTGGCAGTCTACTTGGCACCCCACATACCTACCTGCTCCCTGCTGACGAGAGGCAATTACCTCGAAACACGTGTCCAGGGATGGCATTATAGTGACATACTCGTGGCATAGGCATACTCACCGTTGCTACTACATTATTCATTGTTCTATGGGGCTATTTGCTGGTATGACGAGCAGTGTGCAACCTACTTTGTTTATGTATTTAAGCTCCCTCGAGCGATTTGGGCTGACGAGCCTAGGTTCCGCACCTGCGCGCCGTGAGAGGTATTTTACCTTTAATATTTTGGCAGTCTACTTGGCACCCCACATACCTACCTGCTCCCTGCTGACGAGAGGCAATTACCTCGAAACACGTGTCCAGGGATGGCATTATAGTGACATACTCGTGGCATAGGCATACTCACCGTTGCTACTACATTATCCAGAGTTCTATGGGGCTATTTGCTGGTATGACGAGCAGTGTGCGACCTACTTTGTTTATGTATTTAAGCTCCCTCGAGCGATTTGGGCTGACGAGCCTAGGTTCCGCACCTGCGCGCCGTGAGAGGTATTTTACCTTTAATATTTTGGCAGTCTACTTGGCACCCCACATACCTACCTGCTCCCTGCTGACGAGAGGTAATTACCTCGAAACACGTGTCCAGGGATGGCATTATAGTGACATACTCGTGGCATAGGCATACTCACCGTTGCTACTACATTATCCAGAGTTCTATGGGGCTATTTGCTGGTATGACGAGCAGTGTGCGACCTACTTTGTTTATCTCTGCAAGGCTATCTATACACAGGGTTCACCAAAGGAGCCAAAGAGCAGTACTTGTGCTATTGTCATGGCATAGTGTCCTCATTATGTAATGTAATGCAATATAAACATAATTTATAAAGCGCAACTCATGCCCAAGGGCGTCTTGGAGCTATAGAAGTCTGATTTAGGGCAGCAACAGTAACCACTACGGGTTAAGCAAGAGGGTGGGTTCTTTATCAATCCTGTGTGAGTAGCCAGGTTGTAAGGATTTTCTGAAGCTGAGTAGGGAAGGAGCTGTTTTTAGAGTCAGTGGCAGACTGTTCCAGAGCATTGCAGTGGTCCTGTAAAAACTCATCCCCTCAGGTGGCCTTTTTAAATGAGGGGACCACCATGTTCCTGGCAGAGCCTGAGCGTAGTGCTCTTGCTGATATGTACTATTTAAGTTTTCTCTAAAACTGGTCAGACCCCAGTCCCTGCAGAGATTTAAATGCCAGACAGAGGGCTTTGAACTTGCATCTTTGTCTAACTGGCAACCAGTGCAGTTTTCTAATGGCTTCTCTAGCCGATACCATCTACCGCCATGGAAATGCCATCCAGCCAGAACCAGCTGTGGGTTGTGCAGAGCTGAGAGAGATGACCTGCTGCATGTATTATGCATCTTGAAAGAACTACTGGGCAAGTGAAGAGTGATGATATGCCCCATTTTTAACCGAAGTGTAATTCATTCATTCAGACAGGTGGTCAAGGCATGCTTTGCCCTGGAAGACGTACAACTAAACTGCTTCCTTGTGAGGTACCTAAATAAAGTGGAAAGGAAATTGGCAGCTAAAGACAGCCCTCAGGGTGAGCAGTTGGGCTAAGGTGTGCCTGCACAGAAGGCCCAACACTTTAGGACTGCCCCCAATTCCATGTGATATTGATTGGACTCCAGCAGCTGCGGAGGTTGCCAGCTGCATCAAATCTCCTAAGTATCTATGTGCACACTCTTCATCCAAACATACTTATGACAAAGGACTGGCAGGCATTGGGGAGCTGCCCCATCCATGCACCTTATTCCTCCATATATGTTTCTGCTTCCCATCTGAAGATCTCACACTTTTATTCCTGCATACACCGGCAAATGAATTTACCCTGCCAGGGAGTCGGCAAGTACTTAATCTTAAAAATGTGCCAGTATACATTATGTTTGTTAGTATAAGATGCAGAATCTTGTATTTTTGACTGATATTAGTCTGTGTGGCAATGTTCTCTATCTTTGTCAGCAAATTAATTTTTGATAAGGGACTGGCTGGCACCACTCATGCCCTTTATTCCTCCACATACCAGGCTGTTTCTTATCTGATGAGCATGCACACTCACTTGTGGCTCTTTTGAATACTCCAGCTAATGAACTTTCCCTACCTGGGAGTTGACAAGCATCTGAATATCGATTATGACATTGATCAGATGCCAGTATGTATTTTGCCTGTTTGAAAAATCTGCTGCATCTTGGTTTTTTTAATGTTATACTATGTGGTACTGGGGTTTCAATTTTCACATTACTGTTTGCTGGGTTTGATTCACCGAGCAATAAGCTTATTTACTTACAAAGCCCTGGTGTCACCCTCCCTAGATGTGTATCAGAGACAGGCAGTAGGCATCAAAAGTCTAAAGTAAGAAAATGCCCACTTTCTAAAAGTGCCATTTACAGAATTGCAATTCAAAATCCGACTTCACCATAGGTTTGGATTTTAAATTGTGCTTCAGAGCCACAAGATTTGAAGAGTTTATATCTTCCCAATTGGAAATTACACATATAAAATATAATAAGGTCATCACAATGTTATCCTATGGGAGAGATAAGCCTGGCAGTAGTGAAAAACTACTTTGGGATATTTTTACCACCAGGACATGTAAAACTTAAAAGTATGTATCCTGCCTTTTAAATGCATTGCACCCTGCCCCCTGGGTTATCCAGGGGCTACGTTGTGGGTGACATATTTAATAAGGGATGGTTTAGGCCTGGCAAAGGGGTATTTTTGCAAGGTTGACAAGGTTGATATAGCAGTGTAAACTGATCACACATGCTCTACAATGGCAGGGCCTGAGACATGGTTAGAGGGGCTACTTAAGTGGGTGGCACAAACAGTGCTGCAGGTCCACTAGTAGCATTTAATTTACAGGCCCAGCGCACATATAGTGCACTTTACTCGGGACTTATAAGTAAATTAAATATGCCAACTGGATGACACAATATTACCATGTTTAGGGAAGTGAACACAAGGGTGCAGAATCCTAAAGCCATCAAAAACGTGGTCAGTAAAAGTGGAGGAGGAAGGCAAAAAGTTGGGGGGAAGACCACCCAAGGCTGTCAGATCTAACTGTGCAATTTGGTGCCAACATCAAGCACTACAAACTATCATCAACAAATTGTACAACTCACGAAAAAAGTGATCTGACCAAAATAGGTATACATATTATTTGATTTATGTCCCAAACTATGAAGGTTTGTGCCATATTGAAGGGATTGTCAGTAATAAAGTGCACTACTGTAGGGCAACAGGATTTCTCTCCTGTAGCATATAAGCTAGGGGCAATAGACTATCAAGTAAGTTTGTTTCTTATGACTATTGTTGAAAAAGCCTGGTAGGAAAAAGTGTAGACTGTAGAAACTGAAATTGTTCCAGTATAATCAAAATGGAAATATACTGTTAGAAGACCCTCGATTTAGTCTTGAAGTATGTTCAGCAAGCAATCCCCTCAATGCCAAATCACTTGGCAGGCGTATTGCAAAAGGAATTTGATATTTTTGGCAATTAAATTCGAAAGATTTGGCCTACATATCTTTTGTGTAGCTCTTGGGAAATTGATTGTAGTTGTAGTAAGCACATTATAAGCATTTTTGTACAAACATCATCCATGTCATATGTTCTCCAACAACTGCAAACCTCATGCTATAAAATTGTACAAGACGTATTGCTGTAAAATACTGTAGTTAAAACAGTGCAATTTCTTCACTCCTGGGAAATATGCTTTTAGGAAAATATGCCCTTAAACTATTGCCTTTTGCAAAATTAATATTTATAAAGGCATGAAAGGTGGCTTTGCCTTGGGCTGTGCATCAGCATATGGTATATTCAAGTGCACATTATCAGTTTCCCCCTAAAAAGCTATAAAAGTAATGCCGAAATATTTACAATGTGACCAACCTGTAGAAAAATAATATGCATCTGTAATCAATTCATTTATAAAGATTTTTTCTATCAGCATTATAATTTACTGGAAAAATTATAAGATTAAGTGTAATGGTTTAAATGTGGAAACTCATTTTATTGGGCTACATGTAAGTTAATACAACATATCAGAAAGCTTGGACTTTTACTGGTGTTCACTTTATAAATATACTCACTATTTGTTGGAGAACTAGGGGGCATATTATCAAGCACGGCGTTACAAGTATCGCCGCTTTAGCGGAAGAAAACTGCCCTGGAAAATTCCAATAGAAGCCCATGTTCACATCAGAACATGGACTCCTATTGGAATTCACAAGGGCATATTATCAAGCCCATTATCGCCGCTTTAGCGGCAGTTTTCTGATGTTAAAGCGGCGATAATTGTAACGCCGTTTCTTGATAATATGCCCCCATATTCTCTGACTGAGTTGTACAGCAGTGGCAGCTCCTCCACTAAGGCGGAGGAGCGTCGCCCCACTGTTCACTGAGTGAGCAATTAAAAAACGAAAAAATAAAATAATAATACCTAAATGTTATTAGCATTTTATTTAAATGTACTGGCTCCGTTGTTTGGGGGCGGGGCGGGCGGGGCTGGCCTGTTTAGAGACTGGGAAGGAGTGGGGGCACCCTCCAAAGTGTGCATGAATGTTTTGCCGGCCAAACATTCATGCACACTTTGTATGTTCTCCACCCAGGCTACATTACAGCCTGGGTGAAGAACGTGCCCAGGGTCCCATTCCCTGTCTGAGTGCTGAACCGCGGCACTCAGACTAATCACAACGCTGCATTGCAGCATTGTGATTGGCTCAGGGGAGCCAGGGTTCTTCCTGCTTCCACAGAAGCCAGGAAGAGTACGAGAGGACGGAGGAAAGGTGGCCCCAGTCACATCCAGGTAAGTGTTTTTTTTAATTTAATTGCTGCAGTGTTGTGCAAGGGGGAAACACAGCACAGAGCCATAGCTATTAAGATTTGAGCTAGTGCGATCATTAAGTTCCCTTGCACCATGCACAGCCTTGCACCATGGTGCAGAGGTGAGTGTGCACTGTTTGGCATGGGTTTTTTACTTGAAGCATACTCTTCCAGCAGAAATTCTTATTCCCAGACACATTTTCAGAAGGATTACACAAATTGGATCAGTGCTGTGCACTTTAGCAAACATTTAATGAGTGTTTCTTTTTGTTTTTTTGTTTTGAGAAACAATGTTAGTGCATGCGTTTGTTTTTTAACGCAAAACCTGGTCTGGATACTTTTGTGTCAAAGCCTACAGGTGTTTGTGGTGATCCATTCAACTAGCACCCCAGTAATGACCTCTTGACTTAGAGTGACGTAAAGGAGCAAAGAGAGCTTTTTTCATTGAAAAAATGCACAATTGCAAGGCAAAATATCGTTTGTGCTGGAGCATCAATACCGATATGTCACTTTGTATCACTTTGCACCACTTTATGATGGGGGAAATCCTTAGGAAATCTGGGCCTAAATGTCATATTGCCTCAGTGCAGTTGAGCTGTGTTCTCCTTCACAAAGGGGAAAATAATGCTGCCAGCATATTAATTAACCCTTCACATTTTTCAGGAACAATCAATTTTGCCTCCTACAAAACAGTGCCTTTCTTCCAACGTTGCCTGAAATTATACATGCGAAATACTCAGTCATAGTCAGTCACTATGCATGCTGGCTATATCGGGCTCCCCTCCTGACCTCGGGAGATACACGAGAGGACATTATTACATCAGCAGACAGCTCTCCGGATTGCTTCTTATACACATATCAGAGGAGTTAAAATGAGTCTATCCTTTTAATGTGATTTAGGTGAAGTGAACTATTCTGTATGTATTGGCACTAACAGTGTTATTTACAACAGACCAAGCTGGGTCCTAGGCTTTAGGAGTTGTGAGTTCGAGGTACTGGTTGTTGCATCTCTAAAGTATTAGGGTGTTCTTAATTAAAGTGCCTCAAGTCATAATGAGTTCTTGTTTCAAAAAGTTTGATTGCTGCCCGATTTATTCAATACATTTTTCAAATATAAAGGTTTATCCATTGGACGCGTTATAAGCCACGCAGCCGAACTGTGACTTGAGCATAGTTTCTAGAGGTACGCACGGCCAGACACCCCAGCTGTTGCTATTATTGGATTGAGGGTTCTACATTTAGACATTGTCTTGTCTGTCGCCCGCATAACACTTGCAAGGACCCTGACCCATTGACTATGGCTCTGCTTAATTGCAGATCACTGCCTTGTCATGCCACGGAGGTTCACTCCGTCCTTTTGGACCATAGTCTTGATGTCTTATTCCTGACGGAAACGTGGCTGACTTCAGGTTCCGACCCCGACATTATCAACGCTCTCCCCCCAGGATACCTCATGTTCCATCTTGATAGGCCGGATGGGAGAGGGGGTGGAGTGGCCATTGTCTATAGAGACACATTCTTATGCAAAGCAGTAGACTGCGGCATCAACAACGCTGAAAGTTGTCAGTTTACCCTTTGCGTCTCCTCTACTGTCTCTATTTCTGGTCTCCTTGTGTATCGGCCCCCCGCTACGCTAGGGAACTTTGTGGATTCTTTCATGGAGGCTGTTATCCCCCTGGCTGCTGCCTCGTCCAACTTTGTCATTCTTGGGGACTTCAACTTTCATTTTGACGACCCCAATGACGTAGTAGCAAGGGATTTTTTAAGTTCGCTCAGGGCACTGGACCTACATCTCGTTAATATGGGAGCTACTCATATTAGAGGTCATCAGCTTGATGCGGTTTTTGCTGATTCTGCGAACTTACTGGCTCTCCAGATGCTGGCTCTCCCTTGGACCGATCATCATCTCATTCCGTTTAGCTGGTTGCTGGGGAACCGGAGAGACCCCGCACCAAGACAACATATTGTGGAACGACTCTGGTCGAAGCTCCCGGTGGACAGTTGGGCGGAAGAACTAGCTAAAACCTGTCCTCACCCCGTAGATGACCCCAACATCGCTGATCAGCTTTTGGGCGAATGGCTGACTAATTCTCTGGACTTACTGATCCCGAATAAAAGGAGGCTTGTCAGGGAGAGAAGAACTGGCTCTGCCCCCTGGTATACCCCCGAACTTAGGTGCATCAGAACCTCTTGTAAAAGGCTTGAACGTGCTTGGAGGAGAGAGCAGACGGAAGAAAGCCGGGCCAATTACAAAAGGGAGTTGAGGAAATATAAAAGCGCACTGAAGGACGCTAAAAAGACTTTCTTTAGCAACAGGATTGAGAGAGCAAGCAATTCTTCTGGAGAATCGTTTAAAATCTTCAAGGAACTTCTGAAAGCCCCGGTCCCTCCAGTGCTGTATGATAACCCCAAAGAAAAATGTGAGGAACTGGCCAGTTTCTTCCATTCAAAAATAGAGAAAATCTTATCTTCCTTACCCACTATTCCTCAAAGCCATGAACCGGTTACTAGCCTCACAAGTCACTCGATTGAGCTAGCATCTTTTGGCCCCTTCTCGGAAGAGGAGGGGATAAAGGTCCTGTTCGAGATGAAGAGTGGCTCCCCGAGTGACCCAGTTCCCATAAAACATCTTAAGTTCGTGGCTAACACCTTGTCAACTCCTCTGACTGATCTCTTGAACCTCTCACTCGCTCAGGGCATAGTGCCCCAGAGATGGAAAAAGGCTGTGGTGAAAGCCCTATTGAAAAAACCAGGACTGGATCCATCCAATTTGACCAACTTCAGGCCAATTTCACTTCTGCCTGGATTTTCTAAAATTGCAGAAAAGTTGGTCAACCGTCAGCTCTCTCACCATCTTGAGTCTAACCACCTGCTAGGAGATTCCCAGACTGGTTTCCGCCCCGGCCATGGAACAGACACTGCCTTGCTGGCAGTAGTGGAGGAGGCAAGGAGCACTCTAGATACAGGAGGGTCAGTGGCAGTGATCCTCCTGGACTTGAGTGCTGCCTTTGACACCGTGAGTCATCAGGTGCTCCTCCAACGTCTGTCAGAGGTAGGTGTCTCAGGGACGGCCCTGAAATGGTTGGGATCTTTTCTTTCTGACCGTTTCTACCAAGTCTGGGAAGGGTCAGAGCAATCTGCCCTAATCCCTCTTCAATGTGGAGTCCCGCAGGGCTCATCGCTGAGCCCTACCCTATTTAATATATATATGACTCCACTTGAAAGAGTGGTCGCCCCTTCGGGGGTGAAGATCATCAGTTACGCTGATGATACTCAGCTGGTGGTGGGCCTCACTCAGCTGGCGGAACAACCTGAGGTGTTACACGACTGCCTTGCCAATGTTTTTCGTTGGATGTCTATCTCCGCTCTAAAGCTTAATGGAGGTAAAACCGAGCTGATGCTCCTGGGCAACTCCAGCCCCTCCATTATTGCGAGCTGCTGGCCCCGGTCTCTTGGTGACCCACCATCCCCCAAGAAGGAGATCAAGTCCTTGGGAGTATGGTTGGAAGAAGACCTGTCCTTCAGGACTCATGCCAGGAAGACCGCAGGGGTTTGCTTTGGTTTACTGAGATCAGCCCGAAAGGTGCTACCTCTGCTTCCTGATCCAGCAAGGAAGCTGTTGATACGTGGCCTGATTCTATCGAGGCTCGATTATGGGAATGCGCTGTTTCTCGGTGCTCCTGAAGCGACCTTCAAAACCCTCCAACAGGTGCAAAACGCAGCTGCGAGAGTCCTTATGGATGTTCCCAGAAGGCAGTCTGCTGCCCCGGCCCTCAAAGCGCTTCACTGGCTCCCCGTGAAGGAGCGGGTGAAATTTAAAGCGCTATGTACAGCCCACAAAATTTTACATGGCAAAGGCCCCCCCATCCTTGCTAACATGGCCCGTCCTTACAAACCCCCACGTCTGCTGCGCTCGGACCAAAAACACCTTCTGCAGTTAGCGAGAGTAAGAAGAGCTCGTTCTGGGGGCAGGCGTTTCTCTGTGCAAGTGGCCTCTCTTTGGAACTCTCTGCCCCTCAAGATTCGCTCAGAGCCCAAGATCCTACCATTCAGGAAACTTCTTAAGACCCACTTGTTTCCATAGTAGTGATTAGCTGTGTCTCTCCTTCTGGTCTTTTGCGCCGGGATGCCCCCGGGTAAGCTGAGCGCATTATAAATTTCATATTATTATTATTATTATTATTATTATTACCTATTGAAGCGTAGGAAGAACTGGCGGTTTGTGGTTGCATTTTTGTTTTTTTCCGAAATCCTCCTTATAGTGAAATGAAAAGCTGCTCTGATTGGTGAAAGAGAGGACACCGGTATTTCAGTTAAGATCTCCTTTTCTCTGTCGAATTGACTGATTTAGTGAATGATTTGCCAATCTTAGTTGGTTTGGGGACAGACTTGTAAAAAATGTAGCTGATATAAGTAGCAGTTCTCAGAAACATTAGGTACCTCTCAATTCAGTGTAATAGTTAGCCCCAGCATGTCCTGCCACTTCCATTTCTTTCAGGTTGGACGCCCGTCCCCACCCTTCATTAAATTCCAACTCTACCCCTCTCTTCTGTCCTTTGTCTAAGTTGCATTTGTCTCCATGTTCAGGTTCTGATCCCAAAGAGAGGGAAATAAATCGATTCCTTTCTGTTACATTACTAGCTGTGATCGACCCATCATATTGACACATGTTTTGTTTACTTACATGGTCTCAAGTATAAATACAGCAAGTAATAATTAAAGCATTTGGAAAATAAGACTTCATTGCATGCTATGGCGATACAAACGTTCAGGTTCACAACACCTGATCTTTGGTTTGCAAATATTCCTGCAACAGAGAGCATCCATTATCTTCAGTTCCACTATTACTCCTGTGGTATGTTCTTCTTTGTCTGCACAAGGTGATTTAAAGTAATTTGTAATTTTGTTCCTCAACATTTTTGATGATAATGTGTTCCGTGGGTTCAGTTCAGATGTCCTTTGTCTATATGCAGGCCCCACTTCACACCTCATCAGATCAGTTTGGCTCAGCCCGTCAAAGGCTCATCTATCAGCAGAGGCTGCTGGAAGGCTGTATTTCGACACAACAGAAAAGCAAGTTCTATAACTACTTTTGTGTGACAGCTACACTAAATCTACCTTTGGCAAGTTTTGGGATTCATTCTATCATTTTAAGTCTTTAAATTATGATTTTAGCTCACTCCTTTCAATAGTTATACTTTATTAAAATATTCCCATGTTAAACTATGGGACCACTGTGCTACAATAGGGAAAAATTGCATTGGAAGTTTTTCCGTCACCAGGGCATGTAAAACATCTTTTAAAATGTACCTGCTTATATTTAGAATGCCACCTACACCTGGCCTGGGATATTTGAAGGAGACCTTAGGAGTGACTTATATGTAAAGATCAGTTAGGTTAAGACTTTGGAAGTACCTTTAATTCCGCAGTCAAATTTGCATATAATGTAATTTTAAAAGCAGCCTGCAAAGCAGGGCTGCTGTTAAAATGACAGCAGGCAACACAGCAGTGCACACTTAAGTGCATTAAACCTGCAGGGTATCTAAACCTACATGCCCTACTGTTTACTAGGGACTTACAGGTAGGTTGTCATACCAATTGTAACTATACCGAATTACAATATACTTTTTACACAGAACACTGGCCCTAGGTCTGGTTAGCAGAGCCCAGGGAACAGTCAGAATCAGTTACCACCAGTATCAGTCATAAAATGGGGGTGATCAAGGCAAAAAGGATGACTTTTTAACAATATCCTTATTGAAACGTTTGAATTGATATGCAGTATTGAACATATGAACTAAATTTATTTTTGAATCTTTAATTCCAGCAGACTGGATTGGCCAGCAATCATTAGTGCAAGACCTGAGACACAAAAGTAGATCATTGACTGTAAGTCAGACACAAGAACTATCAACCACCACAGAGGAGGAGGAAGCAGACACTAGCAAGGAGAGTGCACCTGCACGGAGAGAAACAAAATCTGCTACCAAAAGACTCTTGGCTGGGGTTTTAGAGCCAACAGTTGAGGAAGCCCAGCATATGGTGTTTGAACATCACGCCCGTGGTCATCTGCGGACATTTTGCACCATTCCAAGCCACCTGGATTTGTAAGAATGGACTAGATGTGCTAGTTCATTATGTTTTCTTTAAGTATACGGGACTGTGAAGCACTTTGCTGGTCATAAAGAAAGTAAGGCAGCACCACCATGTGGTGGACTGGCATAATAACATTCCAGATTTGTAAATAAGAGCTGATGTCAAGCACCAACAAATGCTTGAACAAATTAAGCACTGGGTTGGCAGCGCTGTCACAACAGGATCCATAGAAAACTGTGGGGCATATTATCAAGCACAGCATTAAAATTATCACCGCTTTAGCGGCAGAAAACTGCCGCTAAAGCGGCGATAATGGGCTTGATAATATGCCGCAGAGAATTCCAATAGAAGCCCACGTTGACACCAGAACATGGCCTTCTATTGGAATTCTCTGCGGCATATTATCAAGCCCATAATCGTCGCTTTAGCGGCAGTTTTTCTGCCGCTAAAGCGGCGATAATTTTAACGCCGATTATTGATAATATGCCCCTGTGTTTGTAAATACAGGGTTACACTGGGGAACTGTCTCCACCCTTCGCTAGACAAACCAAGCTAATGCATTCACCTCTTGTATCACCAAACAGGGTTTCATTTTGCTAAAAGGTTCTCTGGAGGTGCAGCACAGCTAAGTTTGTACCTGAAAAGTATCAATACTAAGCATCACCATCATGAACTTAACCACTTCAGCGCGGCGCGGATTTCCGCGCCACGCTTAAGGTTCTGAGCGCGGGCGGGGCCATGACGGAACGGTTCCGTCATAAGCACAGCCCAACCGACGTGCATGACGGAACCGTTCCGTCATGCGCGTCGAAGGGGTTAAACATAAGCAGCGTTCATCAGCATGATGTTAAACACAGACCAAATTAACCAGCATGATATTGAACGTTTTCGTGATGTCACCCAGACCCCTGGCCCGTTCTCCATTATGTCACCCAGTCCCCCCCGCACTCCTCTCATTCTACGTTATGTTTCCCAGCCCCCTACCCTCGCACCACTCTCCGCTATGGTACTCAGTGCTCCCACTCTCCTCCCACTCTTTGTGTTGTGTTTCACATCCTCCTCCCACGTGTTGCTTGTTACACTTGTTAGCACTCTCTGGGCATAGGTCACAGCTCACTAGAAAGGTGACCAGTCAACCTTTTCAAAGGGCATTCCACTGCCAGCGACACACGTCACTGCGTTTTCAGTAACGTTTGAACCCTTTGGCTATAAACTCTTTTGTTGTTGAAATCTTCTGAGTATGTATCTGATGATGGATTATGTGGCAAATGTGACAAATTCATAACTGTGCGAAAAACACCAATACTCCACATTTTGCCTTTCTCAATAAACAAGCCACAAACCTTTTACGAAGTTTGAGTAACTTCTATTGCACAACTACACACCAAGCTAAAATTTACAACCCCAAAAAAGTAATTATTAATCCCATAGACTAAACCTAGTGCGTTTATCAATGCTTGTTGCTTTCCGTTATTTTGTTATAATCTGTAAGTAAATGGAAGCAAGCAAAAGTGAAATTGAGAACCAATGATGGCTTGAAAAATGACAGTCCCTGGGGATTCCCATTCCTGCAAATCAACTCAGTGGTAGGAACTTGGACCTGCAAAATACATTGTTTTATAGAGCTGCTGAAAATCAAAGATTGGATTAGTGTGGAGGTCAGAAATGAGCAGACAGCTGTATAACAAACTCCTTATGCAGAAAAACGACCCGAATCTTGAAACCTAGAAGTAGTTAACAGTGAAGCCCAGCTCCCAGAGGAAGTCAGGCAAGCTACATCAGAACTGGTGAATTTACATTTTCTCTTATACTAAGTGCCACGTTGCGCTTGTTGTGTGTAGAAAGTGCATGAACCCGTGCACTCTTTTGCATTACACTTGTGCGGACAGATTTCTGTGCATGGCAATAGTTCCCTCGGTACAGGTCTTTTCATTAACCAGCTCGTTTGAAATGATATATACAGGAGATATGGGATTAGTTGTTCAACAATTTACAGCCCTAAAATTTATGAGCGCAATTTAAACTCACAAGTGCCCCTTTCTGTTTGGAGAGTTTTTCTTCAGTAGCCGGATGAGTAATGATGTGGCTGGGAGCGATAGCGAGTGCAGCTGTCTGAAAAATAAGAATAAAAGAAAACATTGAGGGTCCGCTTAAAACTAGAGAATCGTTCACATAGTTAAGGGATTGTGTTCAGCTTTTTTCCCTGAAATGCCGAGTTGATATGTACAGTACCTTATAATTTGTTTTCTTTCCTGTTAAAATCATTTTCGCCGCACTCAACTTTAGTTCCAATGTGTACCATGTATATAACTGCATTTACTTTCAGAGAAAGAAATTGTGAATGTGTGCAAAAATGCATCTGTAAAGTTTTTTACTCCTCTAAATTCGAATGAAATTAAAATGTACACACACACTCTCTCTCACGCACACACACACACACACACGCAATATCTCTCTCTCTCTTTCCAAAAATCTGCACTTTGTATATACTGAAAGTTGGATGGTGGGGTCAACAAGCGTCATGGACTCGCTGGTGGCTTACATTCTGCAATAGTTGTGTTTTGTCTGATTTACAAGTTTAGTTGTTTTCTTATGGAAGTTTTTATCTTGCTATCTGCAATTGGACCTTTCTTTTATCACATTTTGTATGTATATCCGGGGCCCAGCAGGGCACTCCCGACCGGCTGGGCTCAGACAGAAAGTGGCTCGGCTGGCAAGTGCCTCTACAAGGGGATTAGAAGCTCTCCCGTGTGACCTTTGTAGTAACGTTGGGTTATTTTAGATAGTCACATGCCAGCAGCATTGGATAAAACTGTCTCTGATTTACTTAATCACCTTAGGCTTAGACTGACATTAGTGTTTCGAAAAATGTACAAATTCACTGGATCATAAACTCTGGTCTTATCTGGTCAGGATAACTGTGGGTGGTGTTGGGACTTTATTTTGGAAATGCAAACTAAATTACATCTGCAGAGTATTTCAAAATTTGGGCAAATATTGAAATGTAGTATGAGAAAGGCTCTTGAGTATCTCCTCTAAGAACATTTAGAAGTTATTTACTAATCGTGATTTTCTGCGAATCGCAATTAGGACATCGCTATTCCAAATGAATGAAAGTTTCAAATTAAAATTAGCGATTCCTAGTGGGTTGCAAATTGACCTACCTTATGATTATTAATGAGGTAGGTAGGACCACTGCCTGCTCTTGAAAAATATTTCTTTTATATTCTTAAACAAGAAGAGAACTCATGGGGACCCTTTCCCATTTGCAAATGATTACCATTACCTTTCAGTACTCAGTAAAAATAAATCATTGATTTAAAACATTAATACATATGACTGTAAATCAGTATTTGAAAGGGGTGCCCTAGATACTCTCTTTCTAAATAACGATTTCCAAATCCAAACTGTAAATCTGTAAAATCGCAGTTTGGTGATTATTCTGTGAAGCGGGCTGTTTACAACCTCATAAAAGATCTGTAAATGTGGTCCCAAATGAATAGATCAAAGTTAGATAATAATTAAAGATAATTTTACAAAGGTGTTTGGGGATTCTCCCCTTAGGAACTCTTAATGTAAATTGAGTTTGAGGTTATCGATGCCATAGATAAGAAGCAGGAAATGTTAGTCCCTGATGAATGACACATGTAATATAGTGATCACCAATGTTTCCAGATGAACGAGATGGGAGTCCCTGGATGCTCTTTGGAATAAAACACTTTATTGGTTCAAAAGAAGGTGGTTCAACATGAATGTTTGGCACAAGACTTAAAATATGAAAGTAGGAAAAGAGTTGCATGCTGGGCAGACAAATCTGAATATATTTCGATCGAGTGTGAGTAGTAATCGACCAGAATTGCGAAGAAGGTGCCAGAGATTCCTACTTTATACATCAGCCGTGAAAGTGCTCATGTAAATGCAGAAACATGGACAGCTATTCAGGAATACCACACATCTCCATGCCAGAGCAGCATGCCAGAAACTGGCTACTTCACTGTGATTGAAAATCTCCACCTAGGAATTGATATTTATTTCACACTACACCATTTTCATAACTTCTTTCTATTACTGGGGCGAAATGCCAAATTGCCACCCAGAACTTGTCACTTTATCGAAGATTCGTGCACATTTTTCCTTCCCTAAACTCAGCATTGTGAACACAGTCCTTTCTGTTCCCTCTGAAGATTCCTATTTTATTTTGTAATGCAATTCCCATGTGATTTTGAAGGCAAAAGCCTGATGACTGAATGCAATATAAAACAACACTGTAGCTCCTGCACACGAAGAGACAAAGGGTGTCTTTGTGGAGGTTCAAGGAGGCATTTCAGCTACCATCAAAAATCTCTGTGAGTCAACAGGCTGCGTCTGAAAGATGTCTGTTGTATTCATCTGAGAAGTCTGACAGCCACTTAATATCTTGAAGATAGCTAGAGAGTCTCTGATGTCAATCATAATGAAGTGAGTGACTGTGTGTGGCTATGAGCCTAGTAGCAATCAGAGGGCTGGGAAGTCATTAAAGCTGGAAGAGAATATTTTTATGGCCCAATAGAAGGCATTTCTGGTTGTCATTAGAGGAGATTTCTGAGTGTTTAAAGATTTAGGTATGTGCATTGGCAATGTGGCTCTTGAAGAGCTACTGAGGGACATGTAATGGGCTAGATGGGTTGTGTGGACTCTGAAGGATGATAGAAAAGTGACTGAGCATTTCGTGGCTAGAGATCAAGCTTGAGGGCTAGTAGTTGGCATCTGATCGCCCTCAGAGTACGTCTGAAATCTGGCAAAGGGATGCTGAGATTGAGTTCTGGAGATCCAATATCTGTCAGCAGGGCTCTGAGCGTTAGTGCAATGATTCTGATACCTAGCATTAGTGCTCCAAAGCTCACTCAGCAATGTAAGAGGAACTAGGGACCTCTAAGAGCTTGTTGTTTCCCTCTGAGGTCTGAGTGTCTCTGAAGGCTGGTAGTGGGGCTGTGAAAGTTAACTTTGGGATTCTGAGGATCGACTGAAGGGTGATATAGGGTTGACACAATGGTTTCATAGCTCTAAAAGATAAAGTATGTGGCTAGAAAGCCATCTGTGAGAACAGAAAAGCTGTGATGGCCATTAGTGGCCTTTTTGAGAGTCTCTCACACCCATTTCTGAGATCAGTGGGGCTCCGAGGGCCAGTATAGGGGGTCTGAGGGTTCCTGTGGGCACGAAGAATCAGCCAGAGAGTTAGGGCAATGGATTGAGTGTCAATGAAGGATGATCTGATGGTTAGTTGATTGGTTCTGAGAGTCAGAGGTTAGCTTTGAGGTCCTAATGTGGGGGTTTGGTAGTAGGGATCTAAAGGCCAGCAGAGTAGATCTTAAAATAAAGCTTCTTTCTGTAGTTGGCGGAGAGTCTTTCTGTAGTTGGCGGAGAGTCTTTCTGGGGCAAGTAGAGGGTATTCCAAAGTCCAGGTGTTGTGGGAGGGGGTTGCATCTTTAGAAACAGCACTGAGGGCAATTGGAACTCTATGGGATGGAAGAAAAGACAGAGCACTTCAGTGTTCATATATATGTCTGATGGCAAGCAGATGACATCCAAGGATCAGAAAATTGCATCTGTGATGCAAGCAAATGATACTGAGGTCTATTTTTGTGCTCTAATAGTAGGCAGCGGGGTACATTGTTGCTGCAGTGTAGGCCTATTAGCACTGAGGACTTCTGAGAGTCAGCGGTACCTCTCTGTGAGAAATAATGTGAGCCTCTGGGTCTCAGAGAGCTAGTTGACAGTCTTTAATGAGTAGTAAAGGTGCATTGAAGGTTGACACATCGACACTGACTGTGGAGTAAGGTATTCTGACGACTGGCTGATTAGTTTGGAGGGCTAGCTAGAGGTAACCAGAGTGGTCTTAAGGGTTTTAAGTGACAATGTAGGTGATCTGAAGGTCTTTTGGGGCTGGTTTTAAACATTGAGGAGCTCTGAAGGCCTGTAGAGGGCTTGCTAAGGGACTCTGGGGTTCTATTGATGTTCCCTAAATGCCAGTGGAGGGGGTCTGAGGGTTACCCTGAGGCTCTGAAGGTCAATAGGTTTCTGTTAGTTTCTTTTGAGTGGTTTTGAGGGCCAAATGCCAGGCTCTAAGAAAGTTTGAGTTTGGGTCCAGGGCCATCTGAGAGGATCAGAGGTCCTGGCTAAGTTGTGAGGACCCTAGAGTCACTAGCTAGGCAGGATAAGAGCCAACAGAGGGGATATGGAGTGCTGGTAGGAGGAAACTGAGGTCTAGCAGTGGGGCCTTACTACCAGCAGAGGGGCTTTTGAGAGCTGGCACATTAGCTCTGAGTGGCAGATGATGGTCCATGAGGAGCTGAACATGAGTTGCAAAATGACTCACTGAGAAGATCTAATTCTCAAAAGGGAAGTACAAGTATTTGAAGACTTATTCATTCATTCAATTCTTTATTTCGGTTATAATAACCATAAAAGAGTACCGTACAATATAAAAACGATCATTATGACAAAGTGCAGCATTTCTAGTGGGTACAAATAATCCATATATAAATACAATATACAATATAAAAAGTTTTAAATATTAATTTGTACACAATGTTGGTTTACCAACCATTTAAAATAAGAGTACAAAATTTTAAGAACCAGGCATGATGATAATACCATTACATTTTTTGACCATTCCTTTTCCTAATTATCGCAACATTGAATAAAAAACGACTCAGGCTAAATACTATACTCTGTGATGTGTCGCCCTTAAATATTCTTTCCCCATCCTGGACACGCCGAAGACCCAAGTTTAGGCAAATAGTTTTGATCCATTTTATCCTTGCCCGCATATATGCAGGGCATATAAATAGGACATGGGTCTCATCCTCCTTTGCGTCCATATCGCACAATTTACACAGGTCAGATTTATTATTATTATTGTTGGGCGCCCACTTTGATGTTCTAAAATTGAGTTGCAAAATGCCATAGCGATACTTTAAATACAGTGATTTAGCCAAGGGGGGTTCAATTTCATCCATAAAATGTTCGAATTTGCTTCCACATTTAAAATTCAAAAATTTAAGGGTCAATGATCCAAGTTTGGGGTTATGTAATACAGAGTTATAAATATAGTCCCAATATGTGTCCTTCAGCAATTTTTTGGAAGAATTGGTAAGAGAATCAGGATCTGTCCAAAAGTTGCGAAAGCCCAACTTTGTGAACCAGTTTTCAATATACGCTAACCAAACCAACCGAGTAGCATTCTTTATTTGAATTATTTCCTTCAATGCATCTCTGTAGTCTGCAAGCTCATCGGTTGACCACAGGCGCACCCAGTACAGTAATGGGCGTAAATGAGCTTGATCGTCCAAGCGACGTATATTCAAATCCCAAAATAACGGGACAAGAGGGGTGCAGCCCGGGATCGCTAGAAGTTGCCTGAAAAAACTGTTTTCTTGGGCTGAGAAAGAATCTCGTGGTACATGGCCCCATAATTCTGCCCCGTATAGGGTAGCTGATTGAACTTTGTATTTAAAAAGTTCAATAGCAGGTGATATTGCTTTAGTAGGGCTACTTTTAAACTTCCTGATTATAGGGGCTTTATTTTGTATTAATGTTAACCTCGATTTTTCTATTTGCGGTTTCCAGTTCATTTTAGTATCGAGGGTGATACCCAGATATTTAAAATTATTCACTTGTTCGATCTTTTCCTTATTTACATTGAAGACTTTATTAAACCCTCTGTGGGGGTTAATCGTCATAACTTTCGTTTTGGAAGCATTAATTTCAAGGTTTTTATCCAAACAGTAGGCCCGAAATTTATTCAGGAGATTTTGTAGTCCATTAGGCGTCTGGGAGATTAAAATCGTATCATCCGCAAATAATAAGGCCGGAACGGCTTGACCACACAACTTGGGAGAGTCATGCTTGCAGCCCAAGAGGGTGTCAGGGATGTCATTTACGTAGAGAGAGAAAAGGGTTGGTGCCAAAACGCAACCTTGTCGGACACCTCTCTTTATATTTATTCTCTCCGATAGCTCTCCGTTAGGCCCCCACCTTACTCTTGCATAATTACCCTCATGTAGCCTAATCAATTGTTGGTGGATGTCCCCAGGGGCGCCCATATCCCTCAGCCTTTTCCATAACTGCCCCCTGGGAACCAAATCGAAGGCCGCTTTAAGGTCCACGAAGGCTACGTATAGATGGGATTTCCTTATATTAATATATTTCCATGTTAAACATAAAAATCTAAAAACCTGGTCTACTGTACTAATTTTGGCTCTAAAACCTGCCTGGTATTTGGTAAAAATAGAGTGATCCTCAATCCACATATTCAATTTATTGAGAAGTTGGCGCGCATACATTTTTTGCAAGACATCTATCAAACTGATAGGTCTATAGTTTGATGGGTTGGATCTATCCCCCTTCTTAAAAATGGTCACAATTTCTGCACCCTGCCAGGTTTCTGGAATTGGGGCACCTCTTGCAATATCATTGCTAAGTAAATTAATATAGGGCGCCCACAGATTGTTCTCGTGTTTCCAGAGGTCCCCAGGGATTTTGTCTGGTCCTGGGGCTTTACCTTGTTTAACTGAATTAATGGCTAGTATGGTATCTGCCAGGCTAAATGTTAGCGTTGTATCACAAGTGTTTTGCCCTAGGTATTCATTTGTTATTCCTTCCTCCTCCCCTTCACATGAGTACAATGTGGAGAAGTGTTTAACCCAGACCTTTTCTTCTAGAAACCTATCTCTGGATTGCACACCTTCTTTGGTGCCCTTTGCTATAAGGTTCCAGAACATCGTTTGGTCTTTTGATTTACAAGCTTGGAGTAGATCTGCCCAGACTTGTTCATCCCATGATCTTTTAGCAAATAAAATAGTATTTTTATAAAATGTTCTTTTTTCTCTCAGGATATTTATTTGCTTCCCTTTTATAGCCTTTATTAGTTCTATTTTAGCCTGCCGGCAGGCTTTGTTATACCAAAGACCCTCCTTAGGCCGGTTAATCCGACAGGCTTGGCCTTTGTTGACCTCTTTTGAGAGGATTTTTCTAAGTTGCTGCATCAAATTCCTATGTACTAATGATACCGAGTGTTCCTCAGTATTGATGTTAACTAAGGACGACATAAGTTTTACATAAAGTACATAGATAATTGTATCAACATTACCCATTACAGCAGGCCATTTTAGAGACCTGCAATTGTTGGACTCCAAGGGCTCATGAATGGAAATGTAATCACTAGGTATCAATACCTTAGGGAACATGAACAATGAGCCATTGATAGTCAAAGAAAGAGGAAAGTGGTCGCTTTCAATACGGTTATCCACATTCAGATCTATGAGCATTGGCCATAGATTCAAGGAGACCAATATGTAATCGAGATGGCTAGTAGAACAGCCTCTTTCAAAGGTCGGTTTGCTTGGGCAATCAGAAGGGAGTCGACCATTACAAGAGCGTAGGCCATGTTCCATAGTCAATCTTAGCATCTGCAATAAACTATTTGTGCAAGGTGTTATATAATTTGCATCAATGCTAGGGATGTTATAGGCCTTGTCTTCTTCTCCATGGATATCATCTAAGCCCGTAATGGGTTCAAAACTCCTATTAAGGTCTCCTCCTATAATCAACATAGTTTTATGATCTAAACTACGAATGAAACCGTCTAGTTGGGCTATTGTGTCTGATTCTTTATTTGACGGATGGGGTCTGTTGTAAATATTAATAATACAGATTGCCCGTCCTTTAGTGTCATTAAATTTTATTGCCAAAATATCAGGGCTATTAGAATCCACTTGTGTAAAGTCAATACCCAGCGTGATTCTTGCCCAGATTATCAGACCACCAGATGGTCTACCTTTATTTAAATGTGATGCTGCTATATGAAATGACCTGTAACCTACTTTAAAAAAGTGTTCAACTCCCCATGTTTCTTGGAACAAGATAAGATCCGCATTGCTGATGTAATTATGCCATGCAGGATCAGACAGATTTTTCTTTATACCAGCAATATTCCAAGAAATTAATTTGACCACAACTTCCTTGGTACTGTCAGGTTGGCTCAAGTCTATATTTGTAACTTCACCAGTTCTTGTTATTGGTGGATTATTATTCCCCACTTCTATTTGCAGGATTGGGTTATTATCCTGTTTGGCTATGTCCCTAGTAATACATCCATCCATAGTTGCCTTAATGGGTTTGACAATTATATCATCCTCTTTATCATAACTTTCTTCAAGTCAGTTTGTCTCGTCTAACCCATATAGCTCTGAAAAGTGATTATTTGTGGGTATCTGAAAATAGTTGTCAGGCCCCCACGGCATAGCTTCATATGCCGTGTTCGCCCGGCGTTTATATGTACGGGTAGCCTTCTCACTATAAAAGTAATTAAGATTTTTAATTCTAATAGGGCCCTTGTCGTTATAATATTCATCATTACAAACTAGTGCCACTAAGTTTCTATCCCTGAAATTAACTATAATCGTGTCTCCTTGTATGTCTTTTACCTTCCTACCTATCCAGCCAACCCTTCTGACAAACAATATCTCCCCATTTAAATATCTAGGGATCGGCCTGTTCGTGTTCAACCAGAATAACACTTTATTCTTTAACTCTTGGTAGGATTCTGATTTCCCATTCTTCAATTCAGGGACGCCAGTGAGTGCAATTGTATAGGGTAGTGAATCTGGTGGTAGGACAATTGTTACCAAAGGTGTTTTTATACTTCCTTCGTGCTTATATGTTGTTTTTTCTGTGCTTTGTGGTATGACAGCTCTTTCCTTCATGAGCTTCCCTGCACTAGATGTTGGACTTTTAGCACGTTTTTCTAACTTTTGTTTATTACAATTCAGACCTTTACAATTTAGTACCTTTGTTGGTTGTACTATCGATACCGCACTTACAGCACTTCCAGCACTTATGGTGCTTGCAGAATCAGCATTGGATAGTGGTAAGTTCTCTGGTCTCCCTCTGACTTCTACCTTTATCAGGTTCTTTAGGGAAGTAAAATTATCCAGAGTTAACTGTTCCAATTTCTCTAGCTTTTCATCTACCAATTTGATCCTTTCAAGGACTGGCAAGATCATTGACCTAACAATGTGCTCTATATGTGCCAGTGACCCATAGACACCCTCAATAGAAGCAGGAGTTATGGTTCCAGTAGGACTGCCTGTAATGATTTGGGTAGATCGCCCTTGGTTATCATTAGGCCTTACAGGTATCCTTTTTATGGGAGGTCTTTGCTTAGGGATTTCCAAATCTTGGGTTTTAAATAATTTTGGTTCCCTCCCTTTTTGTACCGCTTCTATTATTTTCCTCTTCGAAGCCCCACCAGTTCTTACTCGATTAGCAATACGTCTATTAGTCGTTTTGGGCAGTCGGGTTTTGATCGTTAAGGGTGGCTCTCTATATGGCCTCATGTCATTGTGATTTGGGTGACTGATATTCCCATTTGCTAGCAAGGGTGGGGACCTATCTAAGGCAGTAAGGCTCCCACTCTTGTTCAATGACGTACAGAGGGAGAGGGCTAGGTCCTCCGTGGCCGCTGATTCAGTTGCTAAACCATGTGTCTCTACAGATGTATCCTGGTGCTGTGCAATTGATATATGTGGCGCACTAGTTACACTTGTTACAGAGAGTGATATTACGGGAGAAGGATTTTTTGAGAATGGGATATTGTGGCTTCCCTCAACTCCTGGAAGCCCTACATAAGAGTCCAGAAATGTGGATCCAGGTGAAACTATTGGCTGTTCATTGGAGGAAGGATTTAGCGAAGCTAGGCGCATGTTGGGGGGAAGTGATAAACGCCTCTCTGTGCTCTCTATGGCAGTTACAACAACGCCTATGGTTTTCTGCAACATCCTATCGATCGCAGTCAGGCTCGGCAAGGGGACCTTAGTATCTTTGGTCTGCAGTTCCATAGATCGTTTCTTCGTGATGACTTTTTTCCCCATAATTCAGGTGCCAGGTCAGCCTCCTAGACAGTACAACAGTAATACCTTGTCAATAGGGTCCTGGGTGAGCAGGGATACGCTTCGATAAACTTTAGGGGGTGGGCCCCAGCCCAGCCTCCTCCGGCCCCGGACGGCCACAGACGGTCCCGCCCTTGTCCCGGGCTTCTCCCGGCGCTACCCGCGCGCGATCCCTCGACGCGGGAGCAGCACCGTGATTTTAAGCGCCTCCTGGCGCGCAACGCTCGGTCACGTGGTTCGTGACCGCTAGGGCACCTGGGTTTTGTGGTCTTGTGAACCGGTCTCCCCACTGCGGCCGCGCGAGATGGAAATGCGGCGGCGGGAGACCGGGACGGCAACAGGCAACAGGCAGCAGGGAAGCAATGGCAGGCAGCGGGATCCACGAATTTTCCTCAGGGCCAGATTCGGCTCTCTTGTCTGTTACCAGGTAGCTCTCTTAGCCCCGTGCAGGCCTTGAGCCCTCATGTTCGGGGCTCCGCGCTGGCCTTGAGCGCCTCACCAGGTGCGGGCTCCGCGGATTGAAGCGGCGCATGCGTCGTGTAGCGGCAAAAAAAAAAAAAAAAGACTTATTCAGCTGCGGTGTAAGACAAGGATTTGAGGGTGGTGGATGTGACCTGTGGACTTATGGTACAGGGTAACTCTGAGGACCGAGATCAGAAAAAGAAATTCAAATAGTAGCAGAATGGTCCAAGGTCTAGACGAGGGGCTTTGAGTGATTGCAGAAGGCATCCGAGAACCTATGAGGACCAGAAAAGGGAGGTGAATGCTGGGACCATTGGAGGAATTTAAAGGCTGTCAGTAGGGTACAAGGTCCAGCTGAATGGTTTGGCTGCAGCAGGGACTGAGGTCCAGACAAATGGTTGGAAGGGGCTATGCAGAATGTGGATTTGCAGAAGGGACCATGAAAAGATCGATATGAAAATGGTTTCGAAGAGGGGATAATGTTTGTAGTAAAAGAACATGTTTTTAGTATTCTGAACGTTTTCTGTGGCAAATTTTTATCATCTGTTGTATTAGTCCTTTTGATTCAGTTGAAGTCAACCAAGGGTAAGAGAGATAGAGAATATCCAGGACCAGACACTTTGGGCCAGATTTATCAATATTTCATGCAATGCAACACAGCAAGGCAACTTGTTCTGCTGCGCCAAGTGATAATTACTAAAATGTGGCACATTCCTGCTCTCTGCAGGTGCTGGTGCACAGTCTGCTGCTTTACGCCAACACAGGCACTCTTGTGCCATGGGTAAATGGTGCCTACATTGTAGACGTGATTGTTTTTGTGCATGGAGGAACACCTTCCCGCATAAAACAAATCCTTAAAGGTTTTTTCCTTTTCCTAAATGTGCCGCAGAATGCAACATGCTTAGAAAGAGGAAACAACAAGGAGAAATAAAGATATTTTTTTCTTTGTTGCACCTCACATGGGAAGGAGCAGCATTTTAAAACATTCCTAGATTTACTAGCCTTGGTAAATCTAGGAATGCACCCAACTCCATGGGTGAATGCATGGGAACACCCATACTCCACCTATGATGGTACTGCCTTGCGCTACTCCAGATCTACCAAGTCAATGCAGGGCCATGCAAGGTGGTCTTGCGTTGATTGGTAAATCTGACTTAAGGATTGCTTTGTCCTTGTGACACCATGACTGAAACAAGGGCAATGCAATACAATGACAAATCTAGCCCTTGGTGTCTTCCTCGAATTGAGTAATATGGCACCTGCGCAGTGTGCCCCTCATTAGCACAGTATCAATTTGAAGCTGCATTGTGGGGAAGCTGGAGCACACTTAAAGCAGTTTAAGGGAGTGAGGGTTTTGCAAAACAGTGTTTCACTGATTAGAAGAGTTGGGATAAGGTTTTGCAGATGGTGGTCTACAGAAAGCAGTACAGAAGGGTTTGGGGACAACAATACTGCTAGAGGGAATTGGAAAAGCTAGTGAAAAGGGGCTTACAACAACAGCAATGAAGAAGAAGGTCTGGATTGGACAGTGCATGAGGGATCTTACACAGAGATATCTAGATGTAGCTTTGCAGATTGTGGTCTGAAAGAGAGCAGAGTAGAGGAAGATCTGTATAGTTTTCTCTAAATTGTAGGCCTTTTTTTGGCCGTGCACACAGGAGTTGAATGGTGATATGCACATGGGAGGCAAATTGGGTGGTTTTGCAGAGGGGGATCTGGATAAAAGCTGTGATGTTGGGGGTGAGGATGTGGTTTTTCTAAATTGTTGGGATGGTGGTTGAAATATTGAGTATTTGATTAGGAACAATGCATAAACACCCAATATATAATGATATATTAACTATAACTATAACAGGCAACCTTAACATTTAAAGGACTTGCATTGGGATATGTACTGATTTTTCTTTATAATAATACTGTTAGACCTGGCACCATTGACATGGGTCTCCCTTCCACTATTTTGCTGTTGCCCCATCTGTTATTGCTGGTCTAGATGCTTTGGGCGCTTTGCCACTGCTGTTCAGTGCCAAAGTGCAAGTGCTCCCTATCGTAAATTGTTGTTATGGATTAGTGATCCCATGATTGGTTATTTGATTTACTTGTCAGTCCCTAGTACAGTGCACCATGTGTGCCCAGGGCCTGTAAATCAAATGCTGCTGGTGGGCCTGCAGCACTGATTGTGCCACCCACAGAAGCAGCTTGTAAAATGTGGCTCAGGCCTGCCATTGCAGAGCCTGGGTGCAGTCTGGAACTGCCATGTCGACTTGGCAAGTGCACACACTTGCCAGTCCCCAAACCTTCCCTTTTCTGCATGTTAGTCGCCCCTAAGGTAGGCCCAAGGTACCCCTGTGGGCATGGTGCATTGTATGTGAAAGGCAGGACATGCCCTAATGTGTGCGGCATGTCCTATCGTGAAATACTGCCAATTTCGTTTTTCACTATTGCAAGGCTTTCTGTTCCCATAGGCCAGAATGAGGAGTTTGATTATACCATCTTATAAACATAACTGACCCAGGGAACAAGATAGGAAATTAAGCTTATTATGCCTGAACTCAAAATGATAAAGTGCATATTTTAGTGTGGGTGATTTTAACATTAAGTGTTTGAAAATACCACTTTTAGAAAGTAGGTATTTTCTTGCCCAACCATCCAGTGTGCCTCTGCTAGGTCTGTGTATTGCATGTCTGGCTCGTGAGTGACAGGAGCTGGGAGAGGGCTGTGGCTCCAGCACTCTGATGAGTCAGGACTGGGCTGAATGGGACCTGGGTTGAATTCAACAATGCTGTCTCCATCTCCTGCCAGGAAGCTGCACCAGTGAGGACAGAACTGGTTTTGGCTGGGTACAGACACTCTCTGCCTTCAGAGACAAAGGATTTGTTTGTATAAAAAGGGGGACCCAGACCCCAGAACTTTTGATCACTTCTGGGAAATCAAGAGGAACCTTTGCAAAGGATAAGAACCGGAGAAGCTGAAGGAAGATTACTGCCCCTGTGCTGTTTGCTGTTTAGGGTTGGCCTGCAGTGGTTACTTGTTGCCAAGGAAAGGAGAAAAGGACTTTGCTGTTTGCTTTGTCATCTTGAGGAAGATCTCCAAGGGCTTGAAACTGAGCTTGCCTCCTGTCTGAAGTCTTAGGGACACAGATACTTCACCACCATGCTCCCCAGAATTTCCTTGCTGGGAATTCCAACCTGCAAAGAGGTTCCTGCTGCTGTTTAGGACCTCTAGACACTGTTTTTTGTTGGGAACTGGAAGATCGACGCAACGAGGAAGAAGCGTGTCGCATCCGCACCGATTCCCGACGCATCGCTGAGCCGCAGAAAAGAAGCGTGCCCCATCCGCACCTGGTCCCGACTGTTGCAAAATATATATGTATATCCATTTAAATTCATATGTATGCACTCACACTAACATGAGACCCGGAGCTCCAAAGGGCTTCCTATCTCACCTTGCCTGGACAAGCTTCCAGCAGCTATTATGAATCAGCCTTAGAGGTAACTTTGCTTTTCCTGACTACATGATATTTCTTAATCTGGTTATGCAAGTTGCTTACACAGTGCCGAGCCAGCCTTTGTGGTCTGCCCATATAATAGGCATGGTGCAGATCTTGCACATCCATATTAGCCATATTTGGCTTGGTGCCTTATTCTAGTTCCGCTGACATGGCATTACTAAACGTATACAGCACCCAGAAACCCAGCCACTCTGGGAAGAAGCAGTCTGAGAGCCCCTAAGGTGGCAGATCTCACTTCTTCCTTTCTAATTAGCAATGATGCATGCATTTGGTGCCACTAAATACATTTCACCCTGTTTCTGAGCAAACCTGCTATGTCTGGTGAGTTTCTTTCATTTGCTCCTGGGAGGGTGCCAGTATTTCCCCATCAGAATGGTGTCAGAAAGTGGGACATTGGAGGACTGTGATGTCACTAGTCGGTAAGTGAGATGTAAGCTAAATAACTAATTTTCCTTGCTGCAAGTGACCTTTCTGTCTTTCAAATGCGTATTTAACACATAGTATTAATAAAAGGGGCATTGACTGGCATTTAAAATAGACAGGGGACTATAGAGAATGTTTTTAAAATATTCTCTGTATCAATACACTAATTGATATGTGGCATACACTGCAGGAGAGCCTGGGTTAGATAATAATTTATGTGTACCTACACATATAAGAAGTAGTGAAACAGGTGACTGATAAGTAACTAAGTTACTTTATGTCAATAAATATTGACAAATGGCTAGACCCTTTGGGGGTTTTATAAAAATCCATTGGAGGAGACCCTATGCTAGGATGGGGTATTGGTTTTACCCAGAAAAAGAAAAACTCCCAGAATATAGTGAATGGAGCTTCTGATTTACGGGTTGCATGGGAGCCCAGGGAAATTATTTTGAAATATGCGTAGTTATGTCATGGATGAATGACTGCATTTAAATAGGATATTGAACTTCAGTACTGGCCCTTTATGTTTCCTTGAAATGTTTCTTTGATTTATATAAAAAATGGAGCGCATTAGTGCATTCGAAAAGCAAATGGGTTTAATATGATGTCTCTGGCTGGTCCATAACTGTTGATTTTCCTCTTTTTAACACATTCTATCCACTACCTAAAAACTTTTCCTTTGTAGGAGACCTTTTGTATTTATCTTTCAGGGTAAGTACACATTGTGAGTAAACAAAGCACATTTCATGAGAGGGGATCTCAGAAGAAGATCATGTTAAGCCCACTAGAAAATTGTTTAAAAACTGGCAGGAGGAAAAAAGGTTCAAAACAAATCATCACCAGATAGCCCTGCAGATAAAGGTAAGAATGTTATCTCACAACAAATAAAGCGCTCTGAGACCTTTGGGTATGGCTAGAGCTATATAATGTTAAAACTAACTTTACCTACAAAAAGGCACTGCCTTGCTGAGCAACCAGGAAGAAACGTGCTGCATCCAACTTGAGTCCCGACACATCGCAGAGAAGATTGTCGCAGCACCTGCCGTGTGGCTGCAACCGTTCATGCATCGACCAGATCGTCGCTTTGCATAAAGCCGCCATTTTGTCGCATTGCACCAGATCGTTGCCATGCATCAAGGTGCCATCTTGTCGCATCGTAACCGGTAAGGAACAGCTGCATTACCTCCTCTGCGCTGCAGCGAGGAACTGACGCATCGCTTCCCCTGAAGCAAGGAACTGACGCATCACCTTCCCTGCAACCCTTTTGTTTGTTTTGCGTGACACATCTAAGGTACTTTGTGGGAAAAGTGTTGCATTTACAACTTGCATTGAACTGAACTATTTCTACCATTAAAGAGCCTTATTTTTGATACTGTATTGTGGATTTGTGCCGTTTGGTCTTGTTTAGATAAAGATACTTATTTTTCTAAACTGGTTTGGTGTCCATTTGTAGTGTTTTCACTGTGTTAGTGTATGTGTTCACAAATGCTTTACACACTATCAATCAATCAATCAATCAATCAACAAAATTTGTATAGCGCGCTACTCACCCGTTAGGGTCTCAAGGCGCTGGGGGGGGGGGGGACGCTACTGCTCAAACAGCCAGGTCTTGAGTTGTTTCCTGAAGGAGAGATGGTCCAGGGTCAGCCGTAGGTGGGTGGGGAGGGAGTTCCATGTCTTGACCGCCAGGTAGGAGAAGGATCTTCCTCCGACGGTGGATTTGCAGATTCGTGGGATGGAGGCGAGGGCAAGGCTGGCGGAGCGGAGTTGGCGGGTGGGTGTGTAGAATGTAAGTCGGCTGTTGAGGTACTTTGGGCCCGTGTTGTGGAGAGCCTTGTGTGCGTGGGTGAGGAGTCTGAACGTGATCCTCTTGCTGACGGGGAGCCAGTGCAGGTCTTTCAGGTGGGCAGAGATGTGGCTGTGGCGGGGGATGTCCAGGATGAGTCGTGCTGAGGCGTTCTGAATGCGCTGGAGTCTTTTCTGGAGTTTGGCAGTGGTTCCAGCGTAGAGGGTGTTCCCGTAGTCCAGACGGCTGGTGACGAGGGCCTGGGTAATGGTCTTCCTGGTATCGGTGGGGATCCATCGGAAGATCTTTCGGAGCATGCGCAGGGTGTTGAAGCAGGATGAGGAGACGGCATTGACTTGCTTGGTCATCGTGAGGGAGGAGTCAGGATGAAGCCTAGGTTGCGAGCATGGTCCGTTGTCTTGGGTGCGGTTCCCAGGGCGGGGGCCACCAGGAGTCGTCCCAGGCGGTGGGAGATGGTCCGAGGATGAGGACTTCCGTCTTGTCTGAGTTCAGTTTAAGCCGGCTGATCTTCACCCATTCCGCGACGTCTTTCATTCCTTCCTGGAGGTTGGCTTTGGCGGAGGCGAGGTTGTTGGTGAGGGAGAGGATCAGCTGGGTGTCATCAGCGTAGGAAATAATGTTGAGGTTGTGTTGGCGTGCGATGGCTGCGAGAGGGCTCATGTAGACGTTGAAGAGGGTGGGGCTGAGTGAGGATCCTTGCGGAACGCCACAGATTACTTCGGTGGCAGAGGAGCGGAACGGGGGGAGGCGGACTCTCTGCGTTCTTCCGTTGAGGAACGAGATGATCCACTCCAGGGCCGCTCCTTGGATTCCGGTGTTGCTGAGGCGCTGTATCAGGGTGCGGTGGCATATGGTATCGAGGGCTGCTGAGAGGTCCAGGAGGATGAGGGCGGCAGTTTCCCTGTTGTCGAGCAGGGACCTGATGTCGTCGGTGGCTGCGATGAGGGCGGTCTCGGTGCTGTGGTTTGCTGTGAGGGGTCGAGGGATCCGTTGGTCTCGAGGAAGGCGGAGAGTTGTCTGTTGACAGTCTTCTCGATGACTTTGGCTGGAAAGGGGAGGAGCGAGATGGGGAGGAAGTTCTTGAGGTCCGTGGGGTCCGCGGTGGGTTTCTTCAGGAGGGCGCTCAGCTCGGCATGTTTCCAGCTCTCTGGGAAGGTGGCGGATGCGAAGGAGCTGTTGATGATGTTCCGGAGTGGGGTGCGATGATGGAGTCGGTTTTGTTGAAGATGTGGTGTGGGCAAGGGTCGGTAGGGGAGCCGGAGTGGATGGTGTTCATCAGGCGGTTGGTGTCTTCAGTGTTGATCGGGGTCCAGGTGCAGATGGTGGTGGTGGGGGGCGTTGGTTCGGTGGTTGGGTCCGTGGTCTGCGCGCCGAAGCTGTTGTGTATATCGGCGATCTTGCGGTGGAAGAATGAGGCGAGTGAGTCGCAGAGGTCTTGTGAGGGTGTGATGTCGTTGTTGCAGGCGCTGGGGTTGGATAGCTCTTTGACGATGCTGAAGAGTTCCTTGCTGTTGTGGGTGTTGTTGTCCAGACGTTCTTTGAATGTTGCCTTCTTGGTGGTGCAGATCAGCTGGTGGTGTTTTCGGGTGGCGTTCTTGAGGGCGGTCATGTGTTCTGCTGTCTGGTCGTGGCGCCAGGCTTTCTCGAGGGTGCAGCAGGTTTTCTTGGAGTTCTTGAGTTCGTTGGTAAACCACGAGGCCTTTCTGCTGCTGGGTCTGCTTGGAGGATTCTTCAGTGGTGCGAGTTCGTCGGCGCAGTTGATGAGCCACTGTGTGAGGTTGCGGGCTGCTTCGTTGGGGTCCGTCGTGTTGGTGGGCGGGTTCTGGCTGAGGGCGGTGCTGAGCTGGTCGGTGGTGATCTTGCTCCAACTTCTGCGGGGAACCTGTTGCGGATGGTGGTGGGTCATGGTACCTCTGAGATAATCCTGTCTGCTCGTGCCAAGCTACCAAGGGGGTGAGCAGGGGTTATTTTTGGAGTGTATCTCCCTTATATTGACTGGAAGCAAGGGTCCCTATTTGGCCAAAGGTGCAAACCATTGCCAACTAGAGAGCCCCCATTTCTAACAAATAAATGATCTCGTTTTCAAATTTGGTGTTAGCATTTTTTACTGCAAATATTAATGGCAATAAATAATACATAAAGTAACTAATCACAACGATGAGGGTTTATTACTCAGTGTGCACCAGTCAGTATATAAAATTCAAACAATCTCAATTAATAACTTCTTCCACTCAACTTCCAGTGGCCCACCGTCAAAACCACTAATGTATACAAGATAAACTGACTATAGAAGAAGCGGAATATAATAACAATTTAAACAATTAAATATTGCAATCCAAAAGATGCAGTCCAAAGCGATCTTCTTCCAATTGGATTGTTTTATTTTTTAAGAATTTTCAAATGAATTACTCCAACAAATTATTATCATGATTAGTACATGTCCAAAAAGTTGATTGTAACAACCACATTCTTTCAAGAATTTCCATAAAAGATCTTTCTCCTATACATTCACAAATTTGTGCATATCCAAAAAGTTGATTATAAACTCTAAGCAACCACAGCCATATTCTAAGCAACCTCAGCCAACGCGTTTCGTCCCATTTGGGACATCATTAGGGCTGTAAAAATAGAAAAAGAAAATAATATCACTTATAAAGTACATTATGTATATCTTCATCACAATGTCACATAAAAAAATATATATATATACCAATTTGGCTTCAAAATCCTACCTATTTAACAATCTTAAGTATGAAAGATTTACCCAAAAAACAAGATCGTATTAACATAATTCACAAAATCATATATACTCAAAAATCTATTCATAGTTCCAATATTTTGAGAATTACTCATGACCATTCATGCCATGAGTATGTTAAAATTCATTAGGCTTTATATGCCCAATAACCTCTTCTTGGTTCCAATGCTATGAGAATTATCATGAGACAGCCAGATGTAATTTTTTTTAGTGATTAATACTTATTCTCGCATTCTATATTATTATAACAAAAAACAGATCAGCTCTTCTAGTTAAGTACTTACTGAATTAAAGAAACATCCCATATTAAATATCCTTGCCTACAATCATATCAATAAAATGCAACATACCTCCTAATTATTCCAAAAGTCACTGTTAATAATGTTCATTACAAGATGATGAAGTTCATTTAATACGAGTCTTCTCCAAACATAAGTCACTCCTTCTTCCCAAGAAAATATATATTTATATGTAATTTTCTGCATGAGAAACATAGCGTCTGATTGTTAACTGAACCATGTTTCAATTTCCTTACCAAGTCTATTTACATTCATGGATAGAGCAGCAAATGTGTTGTTTCTCTTTTTACAATGTAGCAATCTAAAAAAAAACATAGATGCAGAGATCATGAATTTAACCTCCCAACTCCCTCCTCCCCCCAAAACTATCTTCCTTTATCTGATGTTTTGTTAGGTACTTTAGGTGTCGTTTGCAAAAGTCATTGCTCTATTACTGCTCAGACTACATTCCCTTTATTCAGCATCATTCAGATTATCACTAGTTTGTATATTGATCCTCTGGGTATCCTGTTTCCTGTCACTAACCCCATCAGGGTCTTGTTGTGTGTTTGGGGTTAGTCCTATTAACTCTTGCATCATCATTCACCAAGCCTGAAAGCTCTGGTAGTTTCTCGTCCCATCTAGTTTTCCTCATGTGCTCCTCTTCTGCTGTTGCTCATTCCTTAAGGTCCACTCTCCACTTGTCTATGGCTGGGCCCTGTGGGGTTATCCAATGTATTGCTATTCGTCTCTTGGCCACCGTGAGCCCTAGTATTAGGAAACGTCTACTTGTGTTACATTTTGGGTTTCTAAGTAAGAGCCCCAGAAGACAGCTCCTTATTTCTAATGCTACCTTCCACATGTCACTCTGCTAATTTGCTCTATTACTTTCATCCAGTATTCTTGTATTGTGGGGCAGCATCAGACCACATGGATGAAATTGGCCTCCATGTATGGGCACCTGGGACACCTCGGGTCTCGCGTTGTGTTTATGGTATGCAGCCGCGTTGGGGAGAGATATGTCATGTGTACAATATTGTATTGTATCTGTTTAAACCTGGCACACATTGATACTTTATGTACTTCCTCGTGTATTGTTGCCCGTCTGCGGGGGTCAATGGCTCTTCGCTGGCCGTTTGCCACCTCTCCTCTACCCTAAGTGGCTTACATTGTTTGTCCGCCCTTAGTGCTCTATATAAGTGGCTTACAAATTTCCACCCCCCTGCCATTGTGATCATTGTGGTTAGCATTTGCGTGTGGTGTGGATCCTCTGGAGATTTCGGCCAGAGCTTCCAGGCTGTGCCTGCCAGTTTTGCGTACTGCAAAAATTGTCTCTCACTCAGCGTGAATGTTTCCATTGCGTCTTGGTATGTTGTGAACCTGCCCTCGGGATATAAGTCCGCCAACATTAGGCAGCGTCCTTCTTTCCATTTCGCAACCAAAATGGTCTGCGCTACTTGGGCAAACTGTGGAATGATCCAGATGTCAAAATCTGGCACGTAGGGTGCTTTTTTTAATGACAGTGCGTACCATCCTGTCCCATATCCTGGCCAGTAGTTTTATCAGTGAAGGCAGCAATTCATGTATACCCCGTCCTTTCATTTGCAGGGTTCCTAGTTGCTGTCTTCCACAGGTGCCTGAGACCAAGGTTCTCTCCCAGGAGGGATTTATGTCTAGCAATTGTATTGCATGCTGCAGCTGCGATGCGAGGTAGTATAACTCCAGGTCTGATATATCCAGTCCCCCTCTTTCCCACTGCCGCTTCATTACATCTAGTCCTATCCTGCAGCGCTTCCCATTCCATAGTAACTGTATCAGCAGAGCGTCTAATTCCCTAAACACTTTACGCAGTATTTCGTAGAAAGACCCGTGCATGACATAGGGGCATCTTGGCAATACCACCATCTTGATCACGGCTATTTGCCCATCAGGGACAAGATCAGTGTGTTCCAGAACTGTATATTCCCGCGTAATCCTTTTACTATCCTTCCCATATTCAATTTGTAGAAACATTCTTCCTCTTTAGTGATATGTATGCCAAGATATTAGACACTATCCGTTGCCCAAGGGAGTTCTAGCTGTGGAACCTGTGATACCATGAGTCCCCCCACTCGACCTATTAGGTACAGCTGAGATTTAGTCTAACTAATTTGGAGCCCCGAAGCCTCCCCACAGTTTTGCAGTGCTCTCATTAACACTGGTATTGAAAGTGTCGGGTTGCTCAGGTATACTAGGGCATCATCCACGTAGAGTGATACCACATGTTGCAGCTTGCCAACTTTTATGCTCCGTCTTTTTATTGCTAATCTTAAATAGCATGCCAGTGGCTCTAATGCTATGGCATATATCATTGGAGAGAGCAGACATCCTTGTTGCATCCCTCTTTGTAGTGTCATACTTTCCAACACGTGTCTCACTGTACGGACCCTGGCCATTGGTTTTGTATACAATAGTTTTACCCATTCAATAAAATGGGAGCCCAGACCGATTTTATGCAGTACTTGGCATATATAGTTCCATCTAATGGAATTGAATTGTTGCTCAATGTCCAAAAGGCCAGTGCACATTCTTCTTTACTTGAGTCTAGGGCCTGCATGACATGCCAGAGTCTGCAAATGTTCCTAAGGGTATTCCTGTGGGGTATGAAGCCTGACTGTTGTCTTTGTGTATAAGTTGGGGAAGAAATGGCAACAGTCTATTTGCCAAGACATGGCTTATGAGCTTAAGGTGGACATTTAGCATGGAAAGTGGCCTGTACAAGCTCGGTATTGTCGGGTCCTTCCCAGGTTTGGGAACTACCACTATTAGTGCTTCCCGCATTGTGCTCGGCAGTCTCTCTTCTCCCTTGCCTCCACTATTACCTCCATCAGCCTGTCTGCGACCAACCCAGGGTGCTGCTTATAGAATTCAGACGTGAGTCCGTCCGTGCCTGGTGACTTTGCTGTTTTCATTTCTGTGATTGTGGCTTTTAATTCAGCTTTGGTCATTGGTGCACCGAGGGCCTTCTGGGATTCTGGATCTAATCTGGCAATTTCTATCTCTTCCAGGTAGGTCTCTATGTTCAAGGTGCATGTGGAATTTTGAGGTTCTGTGTATACCTTTCCCAGGTGTTTCTGCAAACACTGCGTTAATTTCATGTTGTGTATAGGCCAGTTTAATCTGTCTGTCTCGTATCGCCAGTATTGGTCTGGGTTGTGTTTCAATTTTTTTGTTTTCTTCACTCCCACCTGTATTGAGATATATACCCCCCTTTGCACTACTTTCATCGCGTCCCATTCTGCTGCCCAGCTACCATCTGTCTTCCAATTTATTTCAAAATACCCCTTCAGTTCAGCATCTACTGTGGTCCTATAGACCTGATCGGTGAGTGCTTCTGCATTTATCCTTCATAGTTAGGGTGATCAGGCATCCCAGATTTGCCAGGACGGTCCCCGTTTTTCATCAGCTGTCCGGGAAGATTTCGAGAAATTTAGCTCATGTCCCAGTTTTTGGAGAGGGTCGACTAAAAACGGGGGGAGGTGTAAAAAGTTACAAACCAGCGGAAATAAGCAGCGGAAAGAAGGTATGTCATAATATGCAGTGGAAGGTGCACAAAGATGTCGACGCCAGATGTATCCCAAGACAAGAACCTTCCTTGGAAACTAGAGGGAGACCTTGTGACAAGTCAGTGGCATAAAGGGTTATGAACACAACTACAAATTTGTAACAAGGAATGTCCGAGGGCCTAATAACTTTGTTAAACAAACCCGAATAGTTGCTTATCTCAGAAGATATAGGGTCTCCATAGCATTCCTTCAGGAAATGCACTTGTGGGGAGATAGTTTCAAATATGTCCAAAGAAGGGTGGCAAGGATAGATCTTCGCAACGTCCTACTCAGTCTATGCCAGAGGCACGTTAATATGGGTAGCGCTGGAAGTCCCCTTCAAAACTGAGAGGGCATGTTTGGACCCAAATGCTTGGTATGTACTGGTGGAGGGTAGCCTAGACAGGCATAGCATGTGCCTACTGAATGTATATGCCCCAAACAGTGATGACGGGGACTTCCTAGGGACAGCCCTCAGACAGGCCCACCTGACGCCCGAAATGGAACTCATAGTGGCTGGGGACTATAATTGTGCATTTAACGGGATGCTGCATAGGTTCCCCCCAAAAACTGATGCCAAACCTAAGGCGAGAGAGGCTATGCGCCGGATGCAAACCAATCTAGACCTCATAGATATCTGGCAGCACCGTAACCCACATCAAAAAGCCTACTCTTGCCACACCCCGGCAGCGAACACATACAGCTGATTAGACTACTTCTTCATACAGGCAACGGTCATACACTGAGTAATAGGTGCATAATACCTGTCCCGTTATCTTTCTGGTCATTCCCCACTACAGATAGCATGTAATGGGCCAGGTATTACACATCTTTTACTCTGTGTATGGCTGTTGACTGTATGAAGAAATAGTCTAATCGGCTGTATGGGCTCGCTGCCGGGATGTTTCTTGTGGATTTAGGGGATAGTAGCTGTGCTTAGTCCATACACCCCTGATATCTAGCCACTTTTTATTTATTGAACAGGATGTACTAAGATGCAGACACCATGATTAGTACTGAACTGGGATACTTGTTGCCTTCAGGCCTCAGTATCAACTGTATGCGCTCTGTTGTTTTGGGGGCCTCAATGCTCCTTACCCTCCTTGGCTGCCCCCGTCGCTGAGCCTGCGCATATGCGCTACTGTTCATGTGGCTGGAATGCTCCCTCGCCGTCCGGGCCATCTTTATACAGGCCTCTACACATCACTCCCAGTGCTTTATTAGGTACCCGCTTCCCGTACCTTTCCCAAGTTCCGGGATCCCGCCTCCTCCTCTGCCAGGGTCTTATTCCTGGTGCCTGGGCTCACTTTTATTGTTTTTGCTGCCGTCGGAGGGCCTTTCACTCCTCCCGGCTGTCTCCGATTCTACGCACTGCAGGCCACACCTTTCTAGGTCCACCGGGAACTCACAGGAAACTGGAATGTGAGAGTGCGGCCTTGACAGGCCTGCCTAAAGCAAGAACATCACTGCTCAAGGCAACCCTCAATGCAGCAGCAAGATTGATTACCGGGACAAGACGTTTCGACAATATCTCTCTCTCTCTCAGATCTCTCCACTGAGTCCCATTCGAAGATAAGATGCAGCTGAATATAGCCTGTTGGATGCACTAAACAATTCAGCACAGTACACTAATTTATCTGCCGCAGAATCTTGAAGAATCAAAGAAAATCATCAATCAAAGCTAGCATGCGCTAGAGACTGTTGGGCACCAGCCGCCGCCTCTGCAGGTAAGAGCGGCGGGGCCAGGTGAGGGGGGATTTCGAGAGACGACCACGAAGGAAAAATAAATAATTAATTTTCCCTCATGGTCGTCTCTAGAATTCCCCCCTCACCTGGCCCCACCGCCCTACCGTTCTTACCTGCAGCGGCCAAGGCTGTTGAGCACTCCCTGAAAAAAAGTATTTGTCATGAAGTATAAATGCAATGAGATATAACCTGGTTTCAATTTTAGAATCCTCCTTGTAAGCAAACATATTTAACTATTTGCATAGTAATGAACTTGCTGCCACTGCAAGATTATCATTGATGTGAGAACTGTTCAGTTTGAAGCCAAGCAATAAAAGGAGAGGAATTTATGAGCAATTGCATTAAAATCAAAAAAATGAGATTCTATGAGTGTAATACAAAAATGTGATTTATTGAATTTATTGTCCATTGTGACACGCAATCAGGGGAAGAATAAATAAATAACACAGTACAATTCCAAGATAAGATGCACAACCTTACCTACTCCCTATGTGAATCATTTTCTATAAAGCAATCCTAACCGAAGAATATCTAGAATGTACAGTTCTTCCTACAGTTTAATAAATCTAAAGTGTATGCAGCAGTGAGACAATAATCATTAAATTATGGCCCTAACGATGAAAAACATAGAGAAAAGCTAAACAAACTCTCTGAACTACTAAGTGCCTCAAAATGGCTATAAATACTGTTATATAGGCAGTGTGCAGAATTCCTATAAGCGGTATGCAGGTGTACAGTTTGGAATATGAGAGTGACCTCATGTCAAAACAATTGCTAAATATTTTAGGTCCCAAAAAAGAGACGTAGATGGGTAACTACATTACTTCTCCTCAGAACAAGATAAAATATTAATAGAATGAAAATCTGAGCCTACATGCTCTCTATTAGGATGAATATCTATCAATCAATCATCAGGGTTTTGTATAATACAGCCACTCACCCATGAGGGTCTCAAGGTGTTGTGGGAGTGGGGCTGCTGGTCAGACTGGGTGGAGGATCATTTGAAGAGTCAGGTCTTGAGGTACTTCCTGAATTGGGTCAGCAACGCCGATTGCCTGAGGTGGAGGGGCAGGGTGTTCCAGGTCTTGGTGGTGAGGTAGGAGAATGACCTTCATCCGGTTCTGGTCTTGTGGATCCTGGGGTTGGAGGCAAGGGCGAGTTAGGTGAATCGGAGTTGTCCGGGATGTACGTTGGATGTGAGGCGGTGGTTCAGGTATGCTGGTCCTTCGTCGTGTAGAGCTTTGTAGGTGTTGGTGAGGAGCTGGAAAGTAATTCTCTTGTTTACTGGGAGCCAGTGGAGTTGTCGAAGGTGTTGCATGATGTGTCTTCGGCGGGGAATGTTGAGTACCAGTCTGGCTGTGACGCTTTGGATGTTCTGTAGTTTCATGAGCTGTTTCTGGGTGCAACAGGTGTAGAGTGCATTGCCGTATTTAGGTCTGCTGGTGATGAGTGCTTGGGTGACCATCTTTCTGGATTCTTTGGGGATCCATCTGAATGTCTTTCGAAGAAGGTGGACCATGTAGAAGCAGGCTAAGGAAACTGTGTTGATTTGGCGGTTCATGGTGAACGATGAGTCCAGTATGATGCTGAGATTTTGAGGGTGGTTCGTTGTGGTGGGTGGAGATCCCAGAGTGGTTGGTCACCAGGAGTCATCCTAAGCTGAAGGGGTGGGTCCCAGGATGAGTACTTCGGTCTTGTTGAGTTGTGCGTGAGGCAGCTGTCTTTCATCCAGGTAGCAATGGCCTTCATTCCATTGTGGATGTTGGTTCTGGCAGTTGTGGGTTCATTGGTGAGGGAGAGAATCAGCTGGGTGTCGTCGGCATATGAGATGATGTTGAGTCCGAGGCTTCAGATGGTGGCTGCGAGGGGGGCCATGTGGATGTTGAGGAGGGTGGGGCTCAGGGATGAAACCCGGAAGACTCCACAGCTGATCTCTGTGGGTTCTGAGAGGAATAGTTGCAGTCTGACTCGCTTGGTCCGGCCAATGAGCAAAGAGTAGATAGAAGTCCAGAGCCTTGTTGCGGATGCCGACATCATGGAGTCTCGTGATTAGGGTGCGGTGGTAGACGGTGTCGAAGGCGGCCGAGAGGTCAAGTAGGATGAGGGCTGCGGTCTTGCCCCTTTTGAGGAGGGAGCAGATGTCATCGGTGGCAGCGAGGAGTGCGGTCTCAGTGCTTTGGTTGCTTTTGGAAGCCGGATTGGGAGGTGTCTCGGACAGTTGGGCGTTGATGGTCTTCTTGATGACCGTGGCTGGGAAGGGGAGGAGGGAGATGGGTCTGAAGTTCTTGAGGTTTGTCAGGTCCGAGGACGGCTTCTTCAGCAAGGTGTTGATCTCGGTGTGTTTCCTGTCATTGGGGAATGTGGTGGTTTCTATGGAGCAGTTGATGGTACGATGAAACCGGAGAGGGAGATGGTGCCTCAGCCTGGCCAAGGACATAAGTAGTTTTGTTCTCTGTAGTTGCTCAAAACTGGTTGTGATGGTAGCTCCCTTCCCTTTGGGGTTGGTGCCATCTTGGCTGGGGGAAAATGGGTTGTCTTCTCCAGGTTTCACATTACATTTGCTTGTGGAAAGACAGGCCCCTGTACAAGTTAATGAGGTTTCAGAGGTCCACACTAAAACTGCAACAGTTTCACATCTCTTTAGGGACAAGCACTAGCTGGGTAGTTGCTGGAGGCTGGTGCAGATTAGCCTCTGGAAACTTCCAGCGGGAAAATTTATCTTTTTAACATTACTTATCCTGATTATTCATAAAATATACAATTTCATTATTGAATTGGACTTTCAACAAATTTTAAAAATAGTGGTTGGCCTATTTGTAGCTGATCCTAAACCCTCAACAGCAGCATTAATAGTTAATCTGTACTGTAGACTTCTTACATCCAGAGACTTCCACAGTCAAAATTGCTTTACGATTTGTGTCACTGTAGGGATAAGGTAACATAAAATGTCTACATGTCGCGCTTTGAAATACCATACATCGACCTTGTGGGCAAATACTTATGTGTCTATCTCTTCCAAACAGGATATAAGAAATAAAACACTCAGGAAATGTGTAAATCCAAAAGGACCTATTATACCATGACATAATTAAATAAGCAGTAGGTCTGGCTTCTAAATTTGGCAACTAAGCATGAATATTAGTCATTCTTTATAAAAGAGTTTAATGGATAACCATTATTTGATCACAAACCACCCAGTTGAAAGATCTGAGTTCTGGCAAATGCTCTGTAAATTGTGCAATATAAAGGTTGAAATGCATCAACAAACTTGCAATGGAGGCGGAGCAATGACGATCGGCTGAGAGAGCGGCCGTGACCACTCCCCCTCACTTCCTCTGATGCCAGACGTCACCGCGAGGAGCTGCAATCGCCGTTTCCGATGCCCTCGGTGCCTTTGGAGCCGCGGAGCCCTGAAAGACGGCTGCTTTTGATTTATTAACTGTCCACTGACTTTGTGCCAATTGAACGGCTTGAGGCTTTTATCTGTGGAGGCAACGTGCTTTCTCTTTAATGAGAAAGTGACTGTTTTGAGCTTTTTTGGAGCCGGGTTGCGGTGTGCTGCAGTCATTTCGGTTTTGCTTCTTTTGTCTTACTTGCCTGGCTTGGGCTTTATACGTTGACTGCTGTGGACAGCTGTGGACTGCTGTGAACTTGGGAAGCATCATTTAACATCACCAGGGACTCCAGGTTTCTCACCAAGAGTGGGTAAGTGTGGGATCTCTCCTTGCTCACCTTGGTTGAGGGTTACTGGGTACGTCCCATAGAGTGATTTCGCAGTGTTTCAGCAGTATTCTGGCAGCGTCTATATCGACTACTGGCAGAAGAGCGCTGATAGGAAGGCAGTATGCAAAAACCTGTTAAAGCAACAAAGGGAACCACTCAGGTTGAATATCCAATACTAGCTCAGAAAGTTAATAAGTGCTCAGCCCAAGCCGCAGCTCGGTCGAACCACGTGGCCGCATTTCAACAGGATCTTCCTCTCTCATCTGAGATTGCGGGGATGGCAAGTGCCGATACGGCTAAACAGGATCGTCCGGAGGCAGTTGCGGTGGATTTTGTTTCTCCCATTAGTCCTAGTGTGTTGGTTTCTACAAGGGGGGATTTGCCAATCTCTGCCGCGTTATCTAAA
Source organism: Triturus cristatus (assembly GCF_964204655.1). Lineage (NCBI taxonomy): Eukaryota > Metazoa > Chordata > Amphibia > Caudata > Salamandridae > Triturus > Triturus cristatus. The sequence goes on along the minus strand of NC_140593.1, from coordinate 252,532,243 downwards.
GATACTTTGACTCCTGGAAAAGCAGTGACTGAGTCCCTGTAGGCTAGAAAGTATCCTATCTTCTTTAAAACTAAGCAGGGTGGGCCTCTGACTGAACCAGATGCAGCAAATGAGATTGAAGGAAACGACCTTTTAGCAGCAGATAATGTTTTGGACGTCGGTCCAGAAGTGTTAATCTTCAAGTCTGGCAGTCTTCTTCCTTTTCCTCTTCCTTCTTCTCCATCTTCAGATCTTCTAATTCCATCAGTAGGGGGAGGGCCCATGCCTCTTTCTATGCTGGAGGTCTCAACAGAGTCTATGTCTATTTCAACATCACCAGTGGTCCTCGATCCTACGGATTCAGAGGCTCTCCGCGGACCCCAGGCGGTGGATAGGCCCAATGTAACTCAGTCTGATCCCCCTTTAGGCTCCTTTTATATGCAATGTGACGCTAAGAGCCTCCTTAATTTGATTTTGGAAGAAATCCTTGAATTAAAAGCTTCCCAGTCTGCTGAGATTGCAGCAATAATGCCTGATGAAGTTTGAGGAATCCATGGCTCGTGGAGGCCGAAACCAGGATTTCCCAATTTAAAGATCAAATGTCATCTCTGAATTATAAAGTGGCCACCTTTCAGTCTCAGAGAGCCTCTTTGGAGTTAAAGTTGGAGGAGTTAGAGAACCATTCCAGACGTTCAAATCTTCGAATTTTGGGCATCCTGGTGGGCTTTGAGGGCCAGCAGATGCTACAGTGGATGGATTACTTTATAAAGAAAAATGTCCTTCCTGAATTTAGTGGGGATCTGACAATAATGAGAGCTCATAGGGTTCCTGCACATCTCCCTGCTAATGCCAAGTTCCCCCAGACTATGTTGGTCAACTTTGGAGAATTTAGGGTCAAGGAGCAGATCCTATCATGAGCGATTATGCAGAGACAGTTCTCCTTGGCAGAAGTGCCATTATGTCGCATCTTTTCAGATATGTCAGCCTCCGCAGCAAAAAGGCGGAAAGAATTTGTCAAAATGCTTCATTTGTTTAAGGCACAAGGGGCACAAGCTATGAAAGCTCAGCAGAGCAAGCTGAAGGTGCTAATTAAGGGCAGATTTCATATCTTTTGTAATGTCGCAGAGGCGCAGGAAGTGTTACATCAGATTTCTATTGATAAACCCTAATGGCTTTAAGCTAGTCCTTGGTTAGCAGGGTGGAGGGTAACGAAGGGTAATGATGGTAAACATTGGTTTAACTGTTGCTTTTGTAGTTTAGGATGAGGAAGTGAGGGTAAGGTGGGGGTGCCATTCAGCTGCACTAGGCACCAAATCATTGTGCCTGTAGATGGGTGGGTGGGTGGGACAGGTTGTCGGATTCTGAACAGGGGCGGCCATCTGCTCAGGCGACAAATGCCCAAGGGTTGGGACACGGGGTGGGTAAGGGAGCATTGGGGAAAAAACGAAAACCATAATTATGATTTCGATTTGGATACATCTGTTCAGTTTTTTTTAGAGGGCAAGAAGGGAGCAGGTTGAGCGAGCCTAGACATCTTGTTGGCCATTGGGTCCATATTATGTGCTAAATCTGTGGATATTTTTTTTCTTTAGTTTATCGTAAATTAAATGGGAAGTAAGGAATCTCTAAAAGTGGTTTCGTTTAACGTGAATGGCCTCAATAATAAGAGGAAAATTAGAGCAATAAAAGCCTGGATTGAGACAGAGAATCCGTCCGCTATCCTGCTACAAGAGACCCATATATCAGCAGGGAAATTAAAGGATTTTTCAATGTTTAAATCTTGGCCAGCATATAGGGGATTTTCCCCATCCTCGGCAGCCCATAGAGGGACAGCGATTTTTCTTTGTAAAAAACTGCAGGCGGAGGTAGTAAACGAGGCCAACGATCAAAGCGGTAGATAGTGTTGGGCCACCTGTACGTTAGGACAGAGATCTTTGACTCTCGCCAGTTTATACACTCCGGTAGAAGATAAACCTAGTCTATATGAGTAATGTTTTCAATCCCTAATCCAAGTCTCCGGAGATTTAATAGTGGGAGGGGATTTTAATCTGTTAATGAACCCGAAAATCGATTCTTCATCCAAAGCAAAGAGACAGTTAAAGCCAAAATCTCTCAAAATGGTTCAAAACTATAGTACAAAACTTTATATAGCGGATCCTTGGCGGGCTGCATTTCCTAGTGGAATTTCTTATACCTGTTTTTCAGGGAGATTTCACACTTTTTCTCGTATTGATTTTTTTCATATTTCTAGGTGTTTGGTCTTTAAATCTCAAAAAACCCTCCAGAATGGGCTTTCCGATCATGCATTAATTGCTTTAGAGTTAGAATTCGGCGAATATAAAAAAACTTTTAAAAAATGGCAGCTGAATCGTCAATATTTAGCAGAAGAAAATTGGGTATCTAGTATTAAAATAGTAATTAGGGAATTTTCTTAACGAAATATTGGCTCAGCTCCACTGGATGTTGTCTGGGATTCTTTTAAGCTGTTTTTTTCGTGGGCTTGCTTTTGCTAAAGACGCCAAGAATTTGAGGGCTAAGAAAGAGGAGAAGTCTTTACTCGAGCAAAAAGTGCAACGGTCGCTTGATAGCTTCCTCTCCTCCCCTTCGGTGGCTCACCGCCGACAGTTGGATCAGGCTAAACAAAATCTGGCCAATAATTATTATGCTAAACGTGAGTGTCTATTCCTGCAGACAAGGCACAAAAGTTATGAGGAAAGCAATTACACCGGCAGATTCTTGGCATGGCAGGCTAAGGAGAGTGCTGCAAGTAATGAAATACTCGCACTGAGATGCCCTATTTCAGGGTCTCGGATGGTGGACTTGGATGCTGTAGGCAACGTTATGGTACAACATTATGAAAGGATATATGGCCATAATCATTCTATACATAAGCCCTCTCTGGGGAAATTTCTTCAGGAAAATGAATTACCTGTTTTAACAGATCTAGAAAATAGGAAGAGCTGGAGGAGGTAATTAAAAATCTTCGAATGGCAAAGCTTGTGGGCCGGATGGCCTTCCCGCTGAGTTTATTAACACATTTGCGAGGGTAATTGAGGACTTTTTTCTTTTATTGGCAAATTCAATTCTTGAAGGTGTTTCTATACCTCTCTCTTTTAGGAAGGGGAATGTAGTCAGTTTCCTAAAAAAAGGTAAAAACAGCAAAGACCCTAATTCATATCGCCTGATAATGCTTTTAAATTCCGACTATAAATTAATTACCAAACTTTTAGCCAATCGCTTTAACGGAATTGCTTCACATTTAATACATCCTGATCAGAATGGTTACATTGCCGGTAGACATCTAGGAACTAACACACATTTTTTAGTGGAGGCTCTGGACAATTTTGAGACCCGGCAGATACCAGCATTAGTACTTTTTTTAGACGCCGAAAAGGAATTTGATTTGGTTTTTTGGGAAACTTTATTTTATATTTTGTTAAAATTTGGTATTCCTTTCAAAATTATTGAGTTGGTTGAAAAGCTATATACGAATGCAGAGGCCAATATTATTAATAATGCTACTCAGGTTGGCCAAGTGACAGTTAAAAGGGGAACTAGGCAGGGATGCCCGTTATCCTCGGTTCTATTTGCCTTTCTTATTGAGCCTCTTGCGATAGCAAATAGAAATAATGCTGATATTTGCCCTCCGCTTCCAACTATTAGCAAAATCAAATTAAATGCTGATGACATCATGCTCATCATAAAGCCTGAAGACGAAGAGCAGGTAAAAGCCTTCCGGATTTTTGATCTTTATGAGTCGTTCGGCGGGTATAAAATAAATTTTTAAAAAACGGAGTTCATTTTATGTGGATGTGCACCTAGGGCTTTACACCCCGATATTTTTTCGTGTTTTAATTTGTATCCCAAGAGGTATCTAGGGATTTATTTTTCGTCATTTATTTCAGAATTATATGATCTGCATTTTGTCCCACTGTTACGTAAAGTACAGGACTTATTTACAAGATGGAGTTCTCTCCCCTTAACTATTCTCGTCAGGGTTGCTCTTATCAAAATGTCAGTGCTTCCACTGATCAATTTTCTGTTTTCAACAATTCCATGTGTGTTAGTTAATTCATTTTTTTATTTTTAAATAGAGTGAATGTTTACATCATTCTAATGGCATAAAGAACACAATACATGTCTAGATTCAAGCAGGGCTTACAGTCTGGCCTTTTTATCAACTTTTTTATGAATTTAATGTGTAAGGAAAATCAGATTCACTGTCCATTATCAATTGTTAGATCTCCAAAATTGGTCAGATATAAGTGTTTAATCAGTTTTTTTTACAAATACCAGGCATTTTTTAGACGGTACTCCACTCCAGTTATCAATGCCACAACCCCAATCGTGGATCTTTTTGTTTCAGCAGGTGTTAGAGATCCTTTTTTAACTATACAACATTGGACCAAGGCCAGTTTCTTTAAACTTGATGATTATTTCCGGAATGATAGATGGATGACCGTAAATGAAATGTCTCTATCGATCCCTGGCAACTTCCTTCTCCTTGGCTCATATAATATCCTTAGTAAATTTTTTACTAATCTAGATCTCCCTCGGATCATTGGCCAGAAAAAGTTAGTTTTTGATCTATTGGAAGACAGTGTAGTGAAAAAGCCAGTGGACTGGAAGAAGCGCCTAGCCGTAATTAAAGGGGTTGATTTGGCGGCTAAAGCAATAACAAAATGGGGCAAAAATGAGGATTTAGAAATTTCTTCAAATACATGGTCCACAATTAATAATTTGAATTTTAGTTCGGTCAGAGGGGCCAACTGGAGGGGGATGTTATACTTTATCAAGTGGCTACTATACAGAACCCCTTCTTTTGTAGCCAAAGGATATCCTAATCAATCGGGACAATGCTTCCGGTGTCATACTCACCCGGTAGCTAACTGGTCTCATATAATATTACAATGCCCCATGCTCCAGAAGTTCTGGAAGGATATTTTTGAATATTTGGAATTAGAATGCTGGTTATCAATTGGGTTTAATGATCAATTAATTGTGTAAGGTTATAATCCAGATCTACTCCTCCCCATGATATCGATTACATTTTTATATATCTGTATGGCAGTCGTCAGATTGCTCCTTGTCCAAAAATGGCAAACGGATTTAATTCCAACCAAATTGGAATGGATTCAGAAAATGGGTCAGGTAAAAAGAAGTGAACTAATCTATGCGGCAAGTATCGTGGAACTGAAGAAATTTGAGAAGATCTGGTCATCGCATTTTGATTGTCATTTGTAAATTGAGTATATAGGGGCTTGTATCCCCTTTAAATGTGTCTTAATATTTTTAAGAATTAAATGTATTTTGGCATTTGTTAAATACAAAATCTTTTATTTAAGATATTTCAATCTGCTTTACTGGAATCAAATGATACTGTCACCAGATTTTTGGAGTTCTAATTTAGGGCCTTCTGCAAAATAAGTATTATAAGTACACTTTCGATGGTGCTTGTTTATTCCTTCAGAGATCATGGATGAAACTTTTAGGATGTATATTTGTAATTAATATTGTCTGTTTTTATGGTTTTCAATAAAAAATAAATAAAAAACTTGCAATGGAAGGTTATGTAGTCAACATTTAAAAGATAGAATAAAATGTGGAATAAACCAAATACAACCATTTGAAAAAAGTGGCTACAATTATATTTATCCTTCTTTGATCACTGTGAAAAAACACTGGTTGATCTAGGGAGCACTGAGACAAGAAATCACTGTATTGTCAATTGGATTAAATCAAAGAGCCCACTGATTTATTAAAAAAATGTTACTTGATAGAACAAGAATTTATTTTTTCAAATGTATTTCTTCATCAGAAATGTTTGAATAGTAAATACATGTGAGTGGAACTCAGCAACAATTCAAAAAGAATAGGAGGTCGTTTCATTATGAATATATATCTTACCCTGCCCACACCCTGGTGTACAAAGGTAAACCCCTTACTTTCATGGGATGAAGACATTGTCGAAGATGCTGTTCCACCCAAAAAATGGAGACAAAGGAGGACTGACTGAACAAGGATCAACATATTATATTTGAGATACAGCGAATGCTGGCTGCAGACACACAGATGAGCAAAGCATGTTGGACATGTTGGATCAATTTAGGGTTTTATTCAAACTATGTACAAACATCTATACCGCAATATTGGGTACTTTCTTTCAGCTCTGGAGTTTTGGGACAGTTATTGCCTTCAGAGAACATTTGAACTATTGACATTTCCCAAGTCACACTTTTACAAATGGTGCTGTAAGTCTTGATATAATCATGTGTGAGGTTCCACACTAAATGAGGGAATGAAACAAGCAGAACGTATGTCAATTTTTCACACAACACAGCACAACAACCCAATTTACTGTGCTGCACAGCACAAGGTGGAAAACACCGTACCGACCCATTTTAGTAAGGATGGGCTGCTGTTATCCTTTCCTCTGGTGCACAAACAGGCTGTTTTGCATGGGGCACATCCTTGTATGCATGTTGTACTAGGCAGCAAACACACCAATGATATGATTGGTTAAGGCTAGTCTATTTCCAAACTCCGCATGCTAAAGATGTACTCAACCACACGCAACCTCTTACACATTTTATGTTACTGCCCAGCATCACATCATTGTGGAAGATGATATGCAATATATTCACCACAGTTAGTAGGGTTGACAACAATATGGGCCACACTCATAGGATTCTGGCAACTTCACTTGCCTCAGCAAAGACCAGCTTTTTGCAACATTAGAGGTAAACCTCCAGACCCTCTCGAGACATTTACCTACTGGAGATGATATGGGTAGCATCACACAAGAGAGTGATGTATACTATGAATGATATGAGTGATAACATGTCCACTTTTATGCAAGCATGTGAACCCCTATACAAATATTTTCATACAAATTGGGACACACTATATAGAATAGTTTTTGGTGTTTTTCGACCTACACGTATACGACCAGGCTACTGTATTATCTGTAATACAATTATACTTATAGAAAAGGGTAGACCTGATAAAGATATAGCATTTACACTAATTTTCAAATCTACAACCCTCATGGTATTGTTCTCATTACATATTTCAGTCTTTTGATCACTACAGTGCCTAAATGTTATTGTTGAAGAAACTGGGCACATCACAGTCAATGCGGTTTCTTGTGTTACATTCTTTGACTTAGTTTCATTTTTACGTTAATTAATTGATAACTGCAGTAATTGATAACTGCAGTCATTCTTTTTGTGAAGGATAGGTGTGAAGACCATGTATGTTTACTATAGGATGGCATACACTACATTCTGCTTAAATATGAATGAGTGCAATTGTGGACTTATAGCCAGGGGTTGGAAGTATGCAGTCCGGAAGCACCAAATTATGCAGTAGAATTGATTAAATTTTGCAGCAAGAAAAGACCATTTCTGCGACCTAATGCAACACGTTTTGTGATAGTATTATTTCTTGGCGCGGACGGAGAACTCCGCTCTGCCAGCAGAGTGTGCTGAGATTTCCCTAGTCTGTGCTCCGCTGAAAATGAGGAGTAGGGAAAAAAGCTCCAACTCCAAAGCGGAGCGGAGTTAGCCAGCCCCCCACCCTAAATTTGACCCCCGCCTCCACCACCCAATAAAATAATAGTTACAACTTAATTTAAAAGACATAAAGTTACTTACCTGTATTGCGGCCTCCCCGGGCTGCCCTCCTCCTCCTCGCCATACATCTTGCACGAACTGCTTATGAGCACGAGCACGAGCATGCACATTTCTTTTTCGATATGTCGAATGTAAAAAATTTTTTTTACATGTGATGTCATTAGCATATGTCAACACAGCACACTAAAGAAAGTTATGTTTTAGTTCCAGCTTCTATAAAAATGAAAATCTGCTCTGTGTAAAAAGTCATTTAAGGCCATTTTGAGCAGGTAGGTTTTGTGCTATGGATGGAGAATATGTTCAAGGTCCACTTGGTATTCTATGAGCACTACATGTTTATCCAGAGTATACACATCACCGTTTCCCGAACTTAACCCCCCATGATTGCAAAGTATTCCTCTTTATTGATGACACCCACTCTAAATTCAGTGGAGTATCCCCCTGTTCCACTGCTGTGTTTTTTAATTTAGTTTTATTCCTCCTTGATTCTCTTTTTATGTCATACCTATTTTTGCGCCTCACCTTATTCCCTAGGACCAATAAAAATATGATAATTTTGCCCAATATCCTTGTCAAAATCTCTTCTTAAGTCGAAGTCTATCAGACGGCTCTGGTTACGAAAGACTTCTTGTGGGCATTCTGAAAGCTTCCCTGAGAATGCATCCCACCCATTGCTTGTCATTGGCTTTGGGGTTTATAATCTCATATTTTCTGGCTTTCTATTTGCTGATTTCATTTGTTTTAGACTGTCTAGCATGACTTTGTCCCTCTCTTGAAGCAAAACTTGTTCGATAGCATTTCTTGTATTCTTCCACCAGTCCTAGCTTTCTGTAGAAAACTCCTTTAAATTTTCATATCTTGTCACAACTGCTGCGTGTTCCAAGACAGAGGTCAAATGTAAGGCTCTGTCTTCCGAGGGAGCTTGGTGTTTATTTTTCTTTCTCTAATTAAATTTTGTTGCGCGCGCTGCATTGCATTTAGCGATGCAGCGCGCGCAAAGGAATTTGTTTTATTTATTTAAATGTGTACTTACCTCCGTTCATCCATATTCCGTTGTTTACATATCCCGCCCACCGCCCCACCGAACTCCCTCCACGGACCGCTACTGATATATATATATATGAAGCCTTTTATATGTACAGCTTTGTGACATTAATATGGAGCCCATAATGAAAGTGCACAGTCAATATTGCACTACACAAATGTGAATTGAAATGAGTTTTAACAAACTCGCTTTTTAATGGAAATATCACGGTGATCACTGTGGGTAAGTTTGTTCTGTCATACACGCACCATAATGGCATCATAGAAACACTGGTCTCTTGAGACTACCATCAAACAGAAATGTGTAAAATATGGACATTTTTTCTCTCTTCCTTGATTTTGCTCACTCTCTAACAAAATCTCGGGTTTTTTATGCGACACCATCTGCTTTTGGGATATGTAGCATAAACTGTATATATGTTTGAGCTTGTGTATTCTATACAGCACTTTGGAAGCAGCTCTTAAAAGGAAAATTCATTCTGGCTGACAGTCTGCCTCCTGGAAAAAAGCCAGCTCCCTGAGCATACAGGCCATTCACACGGATTTTACCACATGTGTTTCCCAAGAGAATTTTGGGAAGCTTTTCCAGATCCTTCACCTTTTCTAGTGTTCCTCAGGTAACGTTCATAAATGAATCCAATAAATTTGAGAATTGATTTCCTAATGGGTGTAGTTTGTGTCTTGTAAAAATACAGCATTATGATTTTGTAGGTTCTAAAATTTAATTTTGTGCACATTTCCGCAAAAAATCTAAAGAAGGTAAATGTTTTCATGTTGTGGATGGAAAATAATGTTATATTTCGATCTCAAATGTATTATAAACGGGTAAAAGTCTACAGGTTCGCTGTTGAATACAGAAAATTATATAAAGGCATCAAAAAAACGTTCACCAAATATTATTGCATTTGTTTGGTTTAATAGCTAGCATTGCACAAAACTGACCAGAGATTTTATACATTTCATTAGTGAACCAAAGCGTCTTAAATGTGCTTCTCAGAGAATAAACCTTAGTAATTAACCACAAGAATTTAATTATATAGCATATGTATTTTTATATGAAGATGTCATCAAGCAGCCATCTTTGAGACCTGTGTTTAATACCTTTTCACACGCTAGGTCAGACTGCCACAGGCCTTCACAATATTATTGGGTGGCAGAGGTGTGTTAATACATATGAAGACTGGGTGCCAGCAGGTCAGATGTTTTCCTGGTGCCCGGCTCTTCAACTTCAGGGGGACCTCCCATTGGCAAGAGCCTGTTTTTAATTTTGAAAAGAATCCTGCTATGAAAAAGAAAATAGTACAAATACAGCAAGGGTGGCCACCTAGGAGTATTAGTTGTGTTAGCTTCATTATCACTAATAAATAGGACAAACTTTCTTTAAAATCTGAAAATAGATATTACATCCCAGGATCAGGGCCCGGAAAATCACGAGCCTTAGGAATAATGCCCTCACTGCCCCTCCCCTGTGACTGCTTCAGGGGTATTTATGAACTTACTTTGAGATGGACACAATTTCCTGTTATGGGGGGGGGGGGGGGGGTGTTGAAGAGAGTTAAATGAAAAGAGAGAATAAAGCAGAAGAGAGAAAAATAGACGTTTTTTGACCAGGGAATTCCTGTAGCAGCATCCTGTAGTTATCAATTTTAATATCTACGTCCTCAAGAAAGAGAAAGCCAATTTCGGTGTTCTATTGATGCACGCCGAACAGGTCACAAGCGAGAAACAAGCAGACAGGCACACAATTTGCCAAAAAATTGAGCCAACAAATTACAATGCAGTAAACATGAAGTAAATATTTCGGCACTAACAGCGACACATGCTTCTCACACAGAAATCAACGCACAAAGAACCATATTGCAAGTTTCCCCAAAATACGGAAACACAGGTAAAACAGCGAAGTGTTCTGTAGAAACACATTTGCACACGGAAGACAATTTGAATAAGCTGTTTGGTCTCTATAGCAATACAAGGAGGCATTTTACCTCTCCCAAGGCATAGTGGTGAAAGACAGCATATACATGTGTTTTCTATCATGCCATTTTATAACAAAAATGCCATGAGCCTTAATGTAAACAAGAACGATGGGGCCCCCAACCCATGCTCTGTTAACAACAACGTATTATCTGCAGCCTTGTGGGGTTTACCCGGGCCCCACTCTCACTATACGTACTGCACTGTCGAACGCTATTCCCCGCCTGTGTTCGGATGTCCGTATTCATGTTCAGATGAGACGTCAACCGCATGTTTAAGTTGGGCTGATCCTATTGGAGCAGAACCAAGACCGATTTGCATATGGCTGGTCTCTCTCTGACTGGCATAGTGGGTGAAAAACAATAGGCTGGAATGAGGGCCGAGCAATTGCCAGTGCTTAAGGCTTCTGCAAGCATTCCACCCATTACTTTTGTGTTTTCCTCAGTGAAATGACCTAGGTGCAACCAGACATCAGTCCTGTGTTCTCTATGTCCCAAGGTTTACATCATACCATGCAGCCAAGGACTAAGTAAGCACGGTCTGGTCTGGAATTCCTTTTGGTCTGACTCAGAAGGTACCTGACCTATCCATTGGGGCTGAGCTGTTCCTGTTTTAGCATATTCTTTTTCCTTAGTGTGTGTAAAGTGATGGACTAAAATGCAATTGACTTTTATTTTCCTCTGTCTTCTTTAACCCATACCATACAAATGCAAGTGGGGTTTTATGTATTCAAGACTATGTAAATTAGGGTGGTGAAAGCTAAGAGGGGCAAGATACCAGGGGACAGGTTTACTTACATTTCCCACAAGTCAGGGCAGCAAGCAAAGCTGCTGCGCTGCATTGCGTGAAAGGGAGACAGCAGAAATGCACCATATCAACTAACAAATGAAGCAACTGTATACTAGCACCGCCACAGGAACCCTTGCACCATGCTCTTCTTATCAGAATACCTTTCACTAAAGGATGCGCTCTTCCCTCTCCATTCTTTCACAAGTCTTCCCTTGCTGACATCACTAAAGGAATTTTGTAGGTCAATTCCTTCACCACCGGAAACCAAGACTTAGAAACCCAAATAGAAGTCTTTGTCGCAAACTGGCATTTCTTTCTCCTCACCTTAAGAAGAACCCTCTGAATTTTTGCAAATGGTGGGAATGCATAAGCTTGTTTCCCTTTCTAAGAATCATCTGGAATGACAGTCAACGTATCTAAACCTATAGCAAAAAGTTCTAGCCGATTTCTTCTTTAGAAACTGTTACTCTGAGACTTTGGTTGTAATCCACTACTTTGACATTGACTCCTGAAAGATAGTTCCATTGGAATGTAGTCCCTAGAACTGAAATTGACCACCTTAAAATCATCCCCTAGTCTAAACCGTTTATCCAGTACAAAGGTATAATCAATCGGGATCGAACTCTACCTAAAAGTGGCCAGCACCGGACTAGCACCAGAAAATAAGCCATTATGATTTATTAAATTGACTTGTACTAATAGACACACCACATGCCAAGATCTACCAGTGGCTTTTCCCTCAGCTGCTGCCACCAGAAAGAAGTATGCCAATCAGTGTTTATTTGCCAATTTATCATGGTGTTACAGCATAGAAGCACATGAGGAAGGAGACCAAATGATAATGGAGCATTCCTTCCCTTAAAACGGTGATGTAGGGAGAGCACATAAAAAATACTGCATTAAGCATCACACAGGCTAAACAGATATATATTTTTTTCAAGTTGATGGAGTCTGTTCAATTACTTCAGTTTTGTGAGCTTATAATATGGACAACTTTGTGAAGACTGCACGCAGCAAGTACCTTGCTGGGATTTCTGGTGATTTACATCAAATTCAAGAGAAAACAGGATTGAGATTAACCAATTAACTGGGCTAACATATTGAAAGAAAATTCTACTCCAATGAAAAAAGCTATTGTAAGAAATATTACTACCTAGGTTATTCTCAAAAAGTTGCTTGGTTAGGACCTTAACAACACCGGTTAAACTGATTACAGATGAGGGAATGGCTTTATAAACCTTCAGCAAAGGTGAAGTATGCAGGAAAACAGATGCTAAAAAGATTGAAACTTAACCTTGATAGTAGCTCATTTATCTAATATCACCATTGATAACCTTTAATGGCATAGAAAAGTAAGTAGATTAAACTCATCAGCAAACAGAGCACATGACACAAACAAGAGCAAGGTTATCGAAATTAGCAGTAGCTGATGTGACTTCATGTGGGGAAAGAATCGATGAAAGAAAATAGCAAAGCTTTGCTTTTGCATATGATAGTGTGAAGAAGATCTTCCTAACCATGGCATGTGATACCTACATCTTAACTTTTAGGATTCATTTGGAAGGCCTCCAAGGATCTACCATTAAGAAGCCCACATGCAATATTTTTGTACTCTGGATTAGGGTATGTTATGAAAAATGACATATTGTATACAAATACTGTTTATTAGGAAACAAAAGTTTGGAAACATGGGGGTGTTTTTCAATAAATACGGTTGCCTGTTGTGTAACTAGCTGGTTGGCCAGCTTGTTTGGATGATAAGGGGAGGCACTTTTTTCCCTATTGAATGCACTGTCCAAAATGCTCTTACCCATAAACGTTTGGGTATGGGCCACTTTATGATTTAATATTGAATTATATGCCTGATGTCATGGTTAACCATTTATGAGATAACAAATATTGTCATAGGGATGACTCTCTGGCAAATTTCCATGGCACCATCGGACTCAAAGAATTGAATGCTGTACCCGTTTCTTAGGATGGATATTTTACACACCAAAAATGGAGGGGGGTGATATGCTGCAATTATATAGTATTTTTTATGAGAACATTACCTTAAACATTGTATTTTTCTGTTATTCTATGTTTTTTTTAATCATACGTATGTTTAACTTCCATGTTTGGTTGGCAGCCAGGGCCCTGAAACTGCATATGGCTAATCCCTACTATGCCTGGGCATAGAACCTGGCCTATGCCCAGGCACTCCATCCAACCCACCAGAAACAGCCAACCCCTCCTGTGATGTATGTCCGTTCCATACTTTTTTCTACATAGATGAGCATAGAATCCTATGGGTTTTAACATTAGAAATTTCACTTTTGTTTCTCTTTTTTTTCCCATGCTTGAGTGATCCGCACAAAACTTGGCAAGAAGAGCCCATCTTAGGCATATTTTGGGAAAGTTTTGAGCAAATTCGTAGAATGGCTCCAAAATTATGAAGAGAACATAAATGCCTTTTCAATGATTTGTTTATACTATTAGTGCTGCTACCTAGATTTGCATGGCATTTGGCCTGCATTATGCATGTGTAGCTCACTGTTACTACTTTAAAATGCATGCTGATTCATCAAGTGGGAGCACATTTAATGGGCGGGGGGTCAGAAAGTGTGAATTTAATATTAGATGTGATTGTGTTTCACAGATATATATTCAATTTGGCTACCCTTCAGCATGTTTAGTTTTCTGTTGGTATGTCATGTTTTATGCTGATGAATTAAATTGGAACGAATTTAAAGTGGTCTTAAAAAAAAATGTATTTGCTGATTAATGTGTTTGGTGTTATATCACAGTCCTATACCGAATTTGGCAGACACTTAGCATGATTAACTCACTGAGGTTCATACAAATGCATCAAAAGTGGGCTCAGATATGGAGTGGAGAGTATTAATTTGCTAATAACTCTGGTGCTGGCTAATGAATCTGCAGGGTATTTGAAAGGCTGAAAGCAAGTTAAGACCAGTGCAGGAATCTTGGGTTTCAGCAAGATCTGAGAGGGTGTGGGGCAAAAGAAAAAGCGTGGACAAAGGTGAAGGGGTTGTTCACAGCTAGTGTGAATGGGCTGTTTGGGGTGCATGATGGAGCCATGCGCCATGCATAGCGGGTGGTATCCAGACACTTTGGGACACCTGTGGGACTGAAGGCCTTCTGCAAACTGTTAACCTCCACTGCATACGACCTTACGCAGCATGTAGCACTGGCTGACCACGGAACCTGGTCTTTAGCCTCGCCCAGTATTTTTACATATTTTTATTCATTCGTGAACCCTGTTTTAAAGGTTTTGCACACCCAGCTTTAGTACCAGGAATCTGAAATGGGCAACAGTAGCCAAAAGCTTCCTTCTCAAATGGACGGCTCTAGTTTTTTAATCCATGCCAACAACTAGTCTGCAAATCTTTGTTTGAGGACTGACTGCCAGTGGTAGCTCCTCCACTAAGGTGGAGGACCGTCGCCCCACTGCTTTTAAGCAGTGTGACTAAAGGAAAAATAAAATAATAATTACTGAACGTTATTATAATTGTATTTGTTCCAGCTGCTTAGTCAGCGGGCGGGTGGGCTGTGCTGCTCTGCTCTCAGAGCAGGGCAGGGGAGGAGAGGTGGGCACACTGAAGTGTGCATGACGCTTTGGCCAGCCACCGGTCATGCGCTCTTTCCATGTTTTCCATTCAAGCTGCATTGCAACTTAGGTGGAGAACATGCCCAGGCCCCCAGTCCCGGTCAGAGCACCAAACCACAGTGTTCAGACCAATCACAACGCTGCATTGCTGCATTGTGACTGATAAGGGGAGCCTGGGTGCTTACCCCAGCCACAACGCTGTATTGCAGTGTTGTGATTGGTCAGGGGAGCCTGGGTGTGCTTCCTGGTTTCTTTTCTGATTCGTAGGAGAAACAGAGCAAAGACGCGGGACGAGGCCATAAGGTAAGGTTATTTATTTACATTTTTTTATATCCCTTTCCTCCTCCTCCCACTTCCAATCCATGCCACCCACCGCTGCTGTCTGCAGTCAAGTGGTTCCGATTTCTCAAACCTTTAACCCTTGCAAGCCCACAAACACATTTTTGCATGCCAGTTTCCTGCCTACCAAAAGCAATACTCATAACCTCAGCGTTCATAAAACAGGTGCAATTACAAATGTGGCAAATCATTTTACTGATTAGATTACATATCAGAATACCCATACTACATTAACAGTGATGAATAATAAAGAAGTTTCATTTATTGATTTGAGTATGTGTTGTTATTTAATTACATATTCCTTTTAGGTGTTGTTATTTATTGATTTAGTGAACATTGCGTATGTTGTGTGAGTTATAGTTTGCGTGATTTCTGTGTGAGTTTTGAATTGTTGTTCTAAAAATAACGTGAATTTCAGTATTTTTCCATTTTAATTTGTATCTATAACTGCACTTTAACTGCGTTTTTAAGTGCATTTCTGAAGTTTTTAAAAACACATTAAGGTGTTGTAACAAAGTCGTCCATAACATCACCTTGAACTACATTTGTTTTTAATCATATACCACTTGAAAGAGTTCCCTGGTCCAGCCCTCTGCAGCCACCCAACCCCCCTGTGCATGGCTTTTGCCTTCTGACTAGGCTCTCTGCTAAACCCTCCAAAGTCAGTTAGCCCCTGCTGCACACAGCTTGACATTCGGCACTTCTTTCTTGCATGTTTATTTGGGTCTGCTATTCTAAAATAGGAACAGTCATCCCAGGGCAACCTTTTCAATCTAATGCTGTGATACCGCATGAAATTCAGAGACCGGTGCCGGAACTGCAGCATCTGTTCTGGTACCACATGTCAGTCTTTGGATTAATGTACTGACATGGCTGTTAGGAGAAAATACTCTGTTGGTCAATCAGATCTTTTTTTAAAGTATTAGCGCCATGGAGGACCACAGATCTAATACCACTTGATAACCAAACCAAGCCAAGCACCATATATTACACAGTGGCAGTCACCACAAACAACAGAGGGTGGATGGGATGGGCCGGGGCTGGAAAATGATTGGAGGACATGAGGGAGGGGCAGCAATCTGACCACGTTGGGCCGGTGGGAAGACCTGGGGTAGCAGAACTTACCATGGAAGGCAGGCAGCAGAGGCAGCATAGGGACCAGGGAAGGCAGGCTGGAGGGGTTGGGGACAGCAAGCGGATTGCAGAGAGAAGGAGCAGGCAGAAGAGGCAGGGGCAGCACACGGACAATGGAGAGCAGGCAGGAGGTGTGGGGGCAGCAAGCTGACCACAGGGAGCTGGTCGGAGGGAGGGAGCAGAGGCAGCACACAAACAATGAGGGGCAGATGTGAGGGGCAGCTGCAGCATGCTGATACTATATGCCACACTGGAGGGGCAGAGGGATCAAGATGACCACAGACAGTGAATGGGAGCACAGGCCACAGGGGCACTGGCAGGGAGGGGGAAGGGGCAGCACATGGACAACGGAGGGCGGTTGGGAGGGCAGGGGCAGAAAGCTGACCACATTGGGCAAGTGGGAAGGTACATGGGGAGTACATGGACAACAGAGGGTGGGTGGGAGAACATGAGGCAGCAGGCCCTGTGGCCAGTTGGCACTGCTATGCGAAGGGGGGGGGGGGCTGGCCTCTTGCAGTGGGTTAGGAACAGTGCCTATGCACAGCTGCGCACTGCTGAAGGCTGTGTGCAGAGGGAAGTTTTCTACCCGAAGTGGGAATGGGACCAGAGCTTTTGTCCTTGATATTTTGTGTACACCACTGAAATCTACTTGTCTGCCCTAGTATGCAGCATTCAGCAAATGACTCCCATCTATTTTCGGTAACTTCATAGACCAAATAAAGGAAAAGACCAAAGGAATACATCACCCAAGGTCTCGGCCACCAAACACACACATGCACACACAGACACACATGCGCATTCAAACACAAACAAACCTTAGACTAATGTTATACAGTTTGATAACCCATAGACAACACTGGGGCATAGAGAAAGGAGCAAGAACCTAACTTCCTTCGGAGATCTTGGATTAGTTATTTTTAACCTCACATGACAAGATGAGATTGTTTGCTGAACTTGAGAGCCATAAACTCTGCCAACCATACCAACATCAATGTCCATCTGAAGGAAACAAACTATTTTGAGACCACACAAAACAACATGTGTTCTAGTTCACCTACTTGCTGCCAAATTAGAGATTGCAATAATGTTAATGCACTACAAGTCAGGATCTTGAGGGCATTTTGAACTGACATCACATTAGTACTAGGAATTCAAGCAATTGACAGACATTTAGTTGATCAAAAGCCTTATACAGAATAAACAAATTAAGGGATGAAACAATTTTTCAGGCAGGGAAAACAAAAACACTTTCAGGAGTGGACCAACAGCTAGGGTGAAGTGATATCAACATTGAGACACAAATTATATTGGTTATTAAAGAGTAGTTGCAGTTCTTGACCTGGAAGTAGAACATAAACATCTATAATTGGTAAAGGCTAAAACACATTACTAGGATGAGCCATTATAGAATATATATTGAACTTGGGGACACATACTGAAAATTAAAGACGCCTAAGTTCATCAAATAGCTATATTCTATTAGGAAAGTAAGCATACTGTCAGATCCGGTTTGAAGGGCAACAGGCCATGTTTGGGCTTTTGTGCCATAACCATGGTGATTGGGGTTGTTTGCCACTGGTGTCCTCGGATCAGTTCTTTTATGGCCCTATAAAGTGGGCCTAGTACAACCCTTTACACACACAGAGTATCAAAGTCGGGCAAACACAGACTTCTCAGGGAGGTGCAAGAGCTCAGAACTCAACAGGTACAGTAACTAATAGACACCATCATCATCATCCACTTTATTCGGTTATAAAATACAATAACCATCAAAGTACAGTATTAAAAAAGAATAATTTAAAACAGTAATATCCTGATCAAAGCATAAATGTTGTACAGATCACGTAATCATTGTTTTCCGACATCTAAAAACATTTTTAAGAAATACAGTAACAGAAGCAATGACGAATTCATTCTCTAAAAGTTGCAATGCTAAAAGGGGCGGACGACAACATCTCAAGCCAAAAGTCTTTAAAACTGGGGTGATCCATCTCTTTCTTGGTACATCATAATATTTACAAAATAAAATAATGTGGATAGTGGATTGCATAGAGGTACAGGGGCATTTACACAAGTGTCTAGTCCAGTCATTCATCATTGGGAAACTGAGGAGTCTGAATATCATATTGAACCTAAACCGGGTCAACGAGAGACAATCAAAATTATGGTCAGTTAAAGATAGGTATAACTGGATGGTAGGTGACGACAGGGTCAAAAAGTGGGCTTGAACAGTAGTTTTTTTTTATCTCAATAGCTGTTCTTTTTTCACCCAAGTAATCCATGCAGCAGGCCTTAAGCTCTTTCCTAGAGATAGTGCGCATAGCGCTGGGATCTGTATAGTATTCAGGATATCCTATGTCTGACATGAATTTTTTCACATATTCCAGCCACCTAATGAATTTAGCGCCGTCAGACTTCAGTGCGTCAGTCAATAGGTATCGGTTAAATCCAGTTTCATCCGACAGCCAAATTCTGTGCCTCAAAAGAACGGGTTGGATTTGAATAGTATCTTCCAAATATGGAATACCCAGTTCCATGTGTACTATATGTGTTGAGATGCTTTGGGGTACTGCTAAGAGAAACTTCAAAAACATGTTTTCCGCAATCTGCATGATCTTTGTATCAGCGTAACCCCATACACCCGCTCCATATGTAGCAATAGGCACACATTTGGCCTTATAAATATGTATGAGTTCATCCGGTGGGCGCCTACATAGTTTACGGCTGAAGTTTGACAGGGCCGCTAATGCCCTGGCAAACAACAGATGTCTACTCTTAATCGCCTCAGTCCAGCTTCCTGTCCTATCAAATAAGATCCCTAGGTAGGAAAATGTTTTTGTATGCTCAATTGGGCTGACGTTAATATATACGGTCTTTACCCTCTCATTTGTCCCTGCCCCACAGTTCATGGTATATGTCTTTGAGCAATTTATAGACAGTCCCAAGTTTGACATAAAACCAGTGAATGAATTAACTACCCTTTGAAGTGCAAGTGGGGTACAGGCCATTAAAACAGCATCATCTGCATACAGAAGTGCCGGGATGGATCGCTTGGCCGCCTTGGGTAAATCCCTACACTCTTTAATTAAAATGGATTCCAAACCGTTTATATATAGAGTGAAAAGAAATGGGGCAAGGACGCAGCCCTGCCTCACCCCTTTCTCAATTCAAAAGTGCCTCGTGCATTCTCCATTCCTTCCGTATTTCACCTTAGCCCTAGCTCCAGAGTAGAGTTCCCTTAAAAAAGCAATGATTAATAAATCTACACCAAGCCCTTCTAAAATCAACCACAGTTTATCATGCAAAACACAGTCAAAGGCTGCTGTTAAGTCTACAAAGGTCATAAAGAGTCTACCCTTTTTTGCCTTAGTATTTTTTTCCATCAAGATATGGAGGTTCAATCCCTGTTCAACTGTGCCCAGACCCTCGCGAAACCAATATTGGAGGTCGCTAATAACATCTTGTTCATCGGCCCAGGTCTGTAATCTGTTCAGTAGGACCCGGCCGATGATCTTGGCTGTGGAGTCCAGCAGCGATATCGGACGATAGCAGGCTGGATTCGATCTGTCTCCCTTTTTAAAAATTGGTACGATCAGGGATTCGTACCAGGTTGGTAGAAAGGCACTATTATCACAAGCATCAGAAACCTGGGTTAAGAGAGGACCCCATAATGCTGTGTTTGATTTAAAAAGGTCCGCAGGAATACCATCTGGGCCTGGGGCTTTACCAGAAGGGCTAGAATTAATAGCTGCAGTAATCTCATTTAGAGTAAAATTCATTTTAAAATCATGTACTGTGTCCAAGGTATTGGATATGGGACCTTGTTCCTCTAAGGTTAGGTTTTTGTACAGGTTAGAGTAATGTTTTACCCATTCAGGTTCCGAGATGGCAATCTCCATTACTGCCAATTCCTTGTTTGCCATAAAAGGTGAGTTCACCACTTTCCAAAAAACAGAAAAATCACGACTATCTGCAGCATCACGTAATGCCCGCCAAGTATTTTGTTTTAAGGTGGACTTAGTATTTCTAAGGACATATTTATAATTACGTCTTGCCTCCCTTATGTGTTCAGTGTTTTTAACTGTTGCGTGGATACAGTTTTTAAGATTAATATACGCTTTTGAGCATTCAGCATTGAACCAGCCTTGTTTTCTTCTCAGGGTCCTATTGTTTTTAAAAAATAGTGACTCTTTTATATATTTTGAAATTGCCAGGAAGTTTTCCCTAATCTCATTGCTGGGTGTAGACTCATCTAGACATGTCAAAAGCATGCTTTAGCAATATTTGAAATAAGTTCATTAGTGTTTACATTGGCCCATTTTAATGCGAACCCATTTTGTCTAATGCCAGTAATGTGGTCGACATGGTCAGTGGCTATTGATCTAGCGTTAGTGCTCTGTTTAAGCATAGTAACATCAACACTGAGGGGGAAATGATCACTTAGGACTATCTCGTGTGTCATAAAATTATTGATGCAGGGGGAGTATCTACAAGAGGACAAAATAAAATCAACTGTAGATGTTAAACCTCGCGCATGAAAAGTAGGGGTAAAAGGAGTCATGGGGGAACACAGTCTGTTAACAAACCCTAAATCAAGAGTGAACATTATATCATTTAGAGCATCCCCGTATGATGTATGCGGGAAGTGAACAAAACTTTCCCCATTTCCGTACGTTAGCCCACATACATCGTCATCGGTGTGTTTACAGAGAGGAGAGTTAAAGTCCCCGCCCCAAATCACAAACACCTCCTTCTTTAATCGGGTAATTAATGTATGCAAAGAGCAGCTCAGTGATCTCAGGGTATCTATAACCACAGCCGGTAACATATTATTGTAGAAATTTATAATTACTAGGCAGAGAGTACTATCCAGATGAAGGGTCACAATATGATAATGAGGGTCAGTGGATATGAAATCAATTTTTCCGACAGTAAGGTAATTAGAGACGTATGTGCACAGCCCCCCCTTGGCTCTGACTAATAGACACAATAACTTAATGTCCAGCACAGTGCTTATCTGGTTTGGGGAAATAAAGTACTTTAACATCAAACTAGTACCTAATACTATACATTTGATGGACAAAAAATAGAGGGTTGTACTAAGCTATGTTCTAACAGTGGCACAATGTATTTTATCCCCTCCTTTCTAGTAATTGCTCTACCAACTCTCTTCACCCTTAAGCAAGGTTAGTCTCAGGGCAAAAGGCTCAAACGTTCTCACTGACGCAATGAGCAACTCAGTTCAACGTTTTAATCATTCTTTTTTTAAATAGTTTCAAGCGGTCACATCAGGTCCACTTGCATGCCTCAGTCTCTTGTCCCCTGATGCATCCTAAACCCTGTGTTTTGTGTTGGTTTCTTAACATTACCCTGTGCTCAACCAATTGGTAGCTTGGCACAGAGCAGTCAGGCTTAACTTAGAGGCAATGTGTAAAGTATTTAGGCAGCACTTCAAACAGTACTAAAGTTAAAACACCAAACCAGATTCCAACAATAGAGACTATTTTAATAAACAAAACAAGACCAAAACAACAAAAATCCAATCAGTAGAACCAGAGGTATGAATTTTTAAAGAGTTAAGTCAAAATAGCACTAAAGCACCACTCACAGTTATCTGGTTGTGCTCTATTAGGAGAAAGTCACAAGATCAGGCCAATCACGATTGAGTGCAGGTCAGATACAGGGACCAAGTTACTCCAGCTGAAAGAGTTACTTTCTCAGTCTAGCATCAAGAGTTCTGTTCATGGTGAAAGGGGCGGCGAGAAGCAGTGAGAGCGTCGCAGGTGTCTACTGAAGTAACGCTAAGGGCTGACCAGGCATCACAGACTGTCGTTGCTTTAGCACAAAGATCCTGTTGACGTCGCAGATGGTTGGAGCTGGAGTTTTGCATTGGTGGTCAACACAGTGGTCGATGATGTACTTCAAAGAGTTGTTTCGCCGGAATTTCACATGGGCAGCAAGGTCCAGATGCAAAAAGGCTCATTTGTGAAGAGCCATAAAACTTTAGGGGATCTAAACTGAGCCACACCAAAGGTCCAGGACCTGAGAGGCACCACTTGGGGGTCAGGAAATTACTCCAGCAGAGGCCAGCAGGGATCAAGCAGGTCCAGGTATCAGGTCAGCTGGGCAGTTGCAGGGAGCCTCCGGAGCTAGTTATGTCCTTTTAGCTCAGAACAGGAGGTCGGCTGGCTGAGCCTTGAAGTCACGTCAGCCTGTGATGAAGGGTGCAGGTTCAATCTTCCTTCTCAGCAAGCTGGGTAGCAAGCAACAGGGAAGCAAGGCAACAAAGTGGCAGTCCTTCTGGCAGCAAATGAGCACAGTGTAAATGTACATGCCAATAATTTTAAATGAATTGCATACTGCCCTGTGGGCCATTTAGGGCCTACCCTAGGGGTGAATTCCATATCTTTAAAAGGCAGGTTTGAGCCTGGCAAAAGGTTATTTTGCCAGGTTGAAATGGCAGTAATGGCAGCATATAACTGCATGCACAGGTCACAATGGCTGCCCTGAAACAGCTTTGCAAGGCTACTTAAGTGAATTGCACAAGTGCAGCAGAACCATTAGTAGCATTTAATTAGAGACTTATAAGTATATTAATTATGCCAATTAGGGACAATGTCCTAAGGCCAGCAAAAATTAAATCAGCAAACATGGAGGAGGAAGGTTTGGGTGAAGACCACCCTAAGACTGAGAGGTCTTACGTTATGGTTGTGCGTCACACGCAGATTACAGTCACACCCTCATACCTTGATTCTTTTTCCACTGGGAAAACAGTGGTAGTGGACTCAGAACACGATTTATGAATAGTCTCAGGAAGGCAAGTCTGCTGCAGCATCTAACTCCAGCAGTGGTTGTCCTCCTGATCAGCTGTATCAGGGACTCTGCAGTGGTTGTTGAGGACTCCAGCAGCACCAGTCTTTCAAACTCACAGTGAACTGAAGGGCTTCATGTAAATACATGCTCTGGTATGATAAATTTGCAGCTCACTCGTGAATGATGCAGAGAGACCAGCAGACCCTTATACAGCACCAATCTCTAGTAGGATCACATTTGAGTCATGCCTCAAATGCTAATTACTGGGAATTACTGAGGAAAGAAAACTTTAAATATAATCTGTTTGTCAATGTGAAAGGGCACGCATGCAAATTCTATGACCCAAATGATCTAAGAAACTTTCTTTTAACCATTGGAGAATCATCAATAGATGTCGGAACAGGATAGAGTAATGAAGAAGCAGTGGCAGATGAAGCTCACAGAGGATAACATCCAACCACAAAGGGGCATGCTTCACATCAGAATCAAAACTGGACATCTCTTAACAGTTGAACAGACAGGGAAGGACTCAGTAGAGTTTTAGATGTTCTTTTTGAAGACAGAGAACAAGATTGGCTTGCTCCTCCCGGAAATAGTGCCTGGCAGAACAGGAAATGCTGTAAAACTAAACATATCAATTTGTTATTTCTTCTGGATAAAATCTTCCTTGTTGGTTTACTTATAGCTGTTGAAGATTCTGTTTGAGAAGGGTGAGGGTAAGAAAGTGGATTATTATTTGGTGCTTGAGTGTAAGAAAGTGGACAATTAATTAAGGTGGCCAGTCAACCACCCCAAGGATTAGTAAAACTAATTTGAAAGTCACTAAATGAACATAATCTCAACCCCCTTGATGCTATGATGCAGAGCAGACAGGCGTAACCTAGGGTAATGTGTAAAGTATTTATGCAGTGCCAAAACAGCAATGAACTAAAAACACCTAACAATAAAAATCCAAAGCTAAATTAGAAAACTGGATGCAATTTTATTAAGAAAATTATATCATAACGAGAAAAAATAAAAAAAGAGGTACCGGAGAAATGGGGCCCAATTCACATAGATAGACGCATGTGTAAGTTTACTACTTTCAGGCTTCCACAAATGTAAACTTAGACCAAAAGTCTAACTTTACAACGTTTTGGTATTCACAAAGGTAAACTCAGACCAAAGGTCTAACTTTACTAGTGATAACTTATCTTTGTGAATACCAAAAAGTAGTAAAGTTAGACTTTTGTTCTAAATTTACATGTGGGAATACCGTAAAGTTGTAAAGTTAGACTTTTTTGGTCTAAGTTTGCCTTTGTGAATACCAAAAAGTAGTAAACATATCCAAAATAATACCTTTACCTTTCTGAAGCAGGTCCATTCATTTTTAAAGTTTTAAGTAAAAACAGCACCAAATGAGGGTCTATGGAAGTGGTAGAGAGAGATCTGCGGTAGGTTCAGTCCAGCCATGATGGACAGCTGGTCGAATACACCAAGCAGGTTCATCCCTATCAAAGATTTCACTTTCTGACCTAGACTTTTTATGGAGCTCAAAATCCTCCAGTGGGGCAAGCCTGAAGCTGTAGCCAAGGAACATGAATTGAATTTGGACAAAGTGCACACTTTTCAGGGTTTCTGGAACAGCTCCTCTGGGTCACTTCAAGGGTTCCCAGGATCTCGGGGACAGCACTTAGGTGCCAGGAGGCACTCCAGCAAGGTATAGTCTCTGTCCACTTGGTACTGGTCAACTTGCAACTTCAGGAAAAGGACGTCTTACAACTTGTTGTTTCCTGTAGCCGCAAAGGAGGCTGTAAGCCAACTGAATCCTGGAGTTCATGTCTTTGCCCTGGATACAAGAGGGAGCAGGTCCAGTCCTTCAGTGGTCCTCTTAGGACACATAAAGCAGGCCAAGTTCTCCAGAGCTCCTTTCACGTTTCACAGAGAGCAGGTCCCTTGGCATACCACCTTTATGGTTGTCCCTAGATAGTGAGTGGGGGAGATTCCTGGCTCCTCCCTAACCAATGGGATAAATGTTCCCAGAGGCAATGTTACCCATTTTTTAGCAGTTTCTGTTTGATCTACAGCAAACAAACCCAGAGTGACTTTCACTCCTAAAATCCAATGTGGAGAAACTGTTTGTTCCTTGTGCAGATCATGTGTCCCCACCAGAATCTGATTGGAAAATGATGCGCCCCCTTCTTTCTGGTCACTCAGGACCTGGTTTGGCAGGTAGCTTTGCTCCCACTGGGTTTCGTTCCAGCCTGATGGAGGTTCAAATGGCTGCCTTCTGTTGGTCTCACATTATATGTACTTGTGAAAGGGCATGTCCTTTTATAAGTTAATGGAGTTTGTATTTCTACCCTACTGGTCCTCCTGGAAAGGGGAAACAAACACCTCCTCCAATCCAGGCCATTGTTCATTCTGTGGGAACAGTTTTCACACCTTGATAAGGCCAAGTACTGGCTGAGCAGTTGCTGGAAAGATAATGCAAATTAGTCAACATGAGCTTCAGGCAGTGAAAATGTAATGTTCTAAAAGCTTGCTTCACAAATGAATTGGACTATTAAATAATATAAAAAATCTTCTTTGAGCGGCTATTTTAGGTGGCTCCTATAAAAAGTTATGGATTAAATATATACTCAATTCTTAACTCAGCGAAGACCAAAGTCCTCATCCTGGGCTCCACACCCTCCACCTGGGATGACTCCTGGTGATCGGCAGATCTTGGATCCCCACAGCACCTTCAGACTATGGACGAAACCTCTACATGATCCTGGACTCCTCGCTCACCATGAACTGCCAGATCAATGGTGTCTCATCATCCTGCTTCTACACACTATGCCTGATCCAAAAAATCTCCAAGCGGATCCCCACAGAGTCCAAAAACACGGTTACCCACACACTCATCAGCAGCAGACTCGACTATGGCAACACACTCTACACTGCCATCACCCAGAAACTCCTCAAGAAACTGCAGAACTTTCAGAACACACATCACTGACCACCTGAGAGACCTCTACTGGCTCCCAGTCAACAAAAGAATCACTTTCAAGATTCTCCCACACACCTACAAAGCCTTACAGGAAGCTGTACCTGCATACCTCAACCACCGCCTCGCATTCCACTCACTCACCTGAGCCCTCTGCTCCACCCAACTGGCCCTATCCACCGTTCCACATATCCGCAAGACCACAACTGGAGGAAGATCCTTCTCTTATCTCTCAGCAAAGACCTGAAACATCCTGCCTCTCCACCTCAGGCAATCTCCGTCACTGCCTCAATTCAGGAAGGACCTCAAGTCCTGGCTTTTCAACTGAACCACAATGCCTTTGGCGGATCAGAAGTCCCCCCCCCCCAAGGCCTTGAGACCATTATGGGTGAGTAGTCACACTTGATTGATTGATACTTTGCCAGCTTCTATGATCCCGCTACATCCCTGCAAGAGAAAATAGCTTCTGGGGGCTAGTCACTGGAAGGACATCGCAACAAGTACCACTTTCAAATATCAAGCACACTACTTTGGGAGCAACAAGGTGTATGTAGTGGTGACGTATTAATATTTAAAAGCAGGATTTCCTGCATGTCAAAAAGGGTTATCTTGATAGGTTTGACATCAGGGTTTTAGGCTGCAGCAATCAGGCTATACCAGGTAGGCCTGAATTCATGTTTTAAAGGCCCAGTCTGAGGATGGCACAGTAGGTTATGTAGTCCACAGTTGACATACAACTCCTATGTCCTGGATGTATTTCCTACACCAAGTAGTTGGGACCTAGGCTCATGTTAAATATGTAAATCAGGGATAAGCAAACGTAACAATGTTTAAAGGGGTGCACATAGGCAATTTACTCCTTTTAGCAGGTGTAAAGAATAGAGAGGTCAAAAATCAGCACACAAAAAAGGGTGTAGAAAATGGTGAAAAATTTCAGATGACCATTCAGAAAAAGCAGATTTTATATAGTGAGACATGCTCGAAGGCTACTTTCTCATCAGTTTTGAAAGGACATTTGCATTCTCTCTTATGCCTCCCTTATTCACTCTGCACTTAGGCAATTTTCAATATCATCCTGTTCTCAACACCTAGAGGGGCATCCCTGTCTATCATTATGTGAGACAGTACCCATAGGTTACAGCTACAGTAAAGGTATTGGAAGAAATAGTGGGTGGAAAAAAATAGCCGTCAATCCAAGCTATCAGCCAACTGATTATTTTTTCTCAGGATACTTCCACAAAGTTAGTTCCAGGTGGTGATCTGCATTCCCTAATGTTATTCCCTTTTTATTTATCTCTTTCCTCCTACTCTGTTTTCTTCTTGTTTTCCTATCACTGCCGAACACAACAGATGCAGAATGGCTTGGACAGCCACTCAAAGTGTCCCAATGTGCATATTATCCATGAATATAAAATGGCATACCCAATTTTGTCAAGAAAAACATGCTACTGAACTACTTACATCATAATAGGGCCACAACAGGTCATTGCAGGAAATATACATCCTATCCTCAGAAGTTGAGAGGCTGAAGATCGATTAGGAGAGAGGGTGTGGCCACAGTTAACGCACAAGTTCTGAAGTCACATCAGCTGAACAGGGTATAGTAACTAACCTCTTAATGAAGAGTGGGGAGAACCAGGATCCAACGAAAAGCAGTGGCAAGAAAACCATCTGACAGCAGCTGAAGAAGAGGAAGTCCATCCGTGACTGTCTTTGCCTGGACTGCTCTGAGCACCAGGAACTTTGGTTCTTCCCTACCCTGCCACACTCCTACATGCTCTTAACCCCATTTCCTGCTTGCTGCACTGCTGCCACACCGTACCACATAAACACAGAAGAAGCACTCACATGTGCCTCCTGGTAGTGCTCATGCATTCTCCCACACCCCAGAGCCACAACTCCTGTGCCAATAACACCCAGCTACCAGCACCCCACTCACACAAACTCAGTCACCTGCTCACATTCACACAGACCAAACACTTCCCACACAACATTCTACTCACCAAACATGCCATGAAGATACGGGACCTACTACAAGACCAGGCTCTAGACTTGCTTTTCATGGCTAAACCCTACCTTTGCCCTGGACATCGCTACAGCCAACCCTGCCGGCTACAAGATTGCCTGGCAAGATTGTCCGCACAAGCCAAGGAGTAGAGTTCACAATCATATTCAAAGATATCAGATACCACCTACACAGAGACCCCCACCAGATACATCGAAAGCCTCATTTTCAAGATATGCATCAACTTTTCCCTGGATGAAACCCATATACAGACCACTAGAATCTCACACCAATTTTGCCAGTGGCATCCAAACTTTATTTCAACCCTCATCAACAATGCCAGCACCTTTAGCCTTCTTGGAAACCTTGACTTTCACCTAAAAGACCATACCGACCCAAACTCTAAGCCCTTTCTAGAAAACCTCACAAACCTTTGCCTCACCCCGCATGTTACTGAACCCATCCACACCACAGACCTGAGTTTCTCATCAATCAGTAACATCACAGTTGATGAGCCAGCAGCTCACACATAGACAGAATACACTCTTATCGGTTTTAGCACACCCATCTCACACCACCACAGAACCACTACCACTGGAACGGCCTGCTACAGCTGAAAAAGCATCACAGAAGAGGAGTGGGTATCCATCCTCTCTGTGCACTGGTATAAGCACACCAACAACTTACTGAAGGACATCAGGGACCTCAAAGCTGTATCACCACAAGTGTCAACATCCTGGCTCCCCACAAGCACAACCCAATGGCAAGAGCCCAATCAAAGGCCAGTTGGTACACAATGGAGAACAAGTCAAGACACCAGAGATCAAGAAATCTTCCAGTCAGCGCTAGGATTCTACTAGCAGCAGATACCGAACATCAATCACACAGCTCTTACAGATTGTTTCGACCCTGATACTTACAGGAGCAAGGAAATCTTCGCCATCATCAAAGATTTCACCTTGCCTGCTGCCAGCTCCAACAACAAAACTTCCTCACAAGGACATTCCAGCAAGCTCTTGCAATTTTTTCTGTAACAAAATCACTTCCATATACAGCATCCTCAACCCTCAACCAGACCCCATCACTGTCGCAACTCAACTTGCTATCTCAGCCAAAGAATGAACCCTGACCTCTTGGCCCACCATCACTACTGTTGAAAACATTGCTACCATGATGGCCATCCATTTGGCACTTGTAGGCTCCTTCTAACACTTGCCCCACCAAGCCTTCAGCAAATGTCCCCTACCAATTGGTGAAGCACTAATATCCACCCTCAATTCCTCCATCGACTCAGCCACATTCGCAGACACCTTGAAACATGCCACCAGCATGTCCCTGCTTGAGAAACCATCCACTTTCCAACTACTGGGCCATCTCCCAAATGGTTTCTAAGCAACACTAGAAAAACTGTTACTTCTGTCCTAGTCACCAGCAAGTAGGACTATGGGAGAAACCTCTATGCCAGGATCACCAAGCACCAGGTTTTTTAATCTTTTTATGAGTCTCTTAAGAATGCAGTCAAAATGAGTGCATATTTACCACACGTTCCTTTAGTATGCAAGCTTTTACAAAGACTTGCTTCAGGGAAACTGCTGGACTTCCAATAGTATAATTTAGTATTCCAACCTCAGTCTATGCGTCAGTAGAGAATGTGTTGGAATTTAAATCCAACACCAGTCCAACAACGCATTCCCTAAAGCAAGTCATTCTGAACAAATGCGTGGTAAGGGAACACATGGTAAAGACACAGTCATAGGTCGGACTGTGTTGTAAAGGCACTGCGTGGTTTAGACTACGTGTTAAACAATGCTCCTTCTATTGGGTGGGGAGAACTCTTTAGAGAAGATAAGTTCGGCTATATCGAGTCTAAGGACTTGTAAATCCTCCGGTGAAGATGTGTTCCCTGAAAAATTCAACAAGTCATGAATATTACAAGTGACCCAAATGCTGGACACCAAAGAGGCTCTGGATTGCTGACCCCACCTCCAATAAGGCCATTATAACTTTGCTTTCCAAAGAGGGGAAAGACATTACTGGACAATAATAATTTCTTTTAAAAAAAATATTTTTGGGCAATTTTTTCCCCCTTTACTTGGTGGGAGGTACTATACAAAATAGAAAAAGAAAATAAACATTACAAGGTTATGATACAGTCAGATCCAAAACAGTTACAAGAAAAAAACGCTTAACAAGTCGATTATAGCCTGGGTAGCTTAAGCAAGATAATAATCCTTCATGCTAAATAGTACATTTTATCAAAGCTTGGGCGCATAATTTCCAAACTTGCAAACACACAAGACTCGCTCGCTTAAAAGCAATTTAGATTAGATCAAGCAGTTAAACACTATATATCATACATTTTCTAAATCCAATCAGAAATTGGGGCCCAGAATTTACAGCCCAAGGCCCTTTTTCTTCTCCCTTTGATTCTATAGATTGACATCTCTAAATTATAAGTGGCTAACAGTCTTGATCGCCAATTAGTAAAGGTAGGTGGGTCCTGGCTAATTCATTCATTAGTTACACATGCTCGTACCAGCGCCATAGCAATAAATAAAAAAGCAGTTTGGGCTCTAGGTCTTACATTGCATTCTCTATCAAAACCTACGCCCATAATTACTAATTCCTTGGTAATTTTAATCGAAGCACCCAAAAATAGACTCAGGAAATTCTCAATTTCTTGGATAAAAAGCGTTAATCTGGGACAAGAAAAAAAATATGAACTGAATCTGCAGCCCATAAGCCATATCTGTTACACTTGTCCCCCATTGTTGCC
Source organism: Triturus cristatus (assembly GCF_964204655.1). Classification (NCBI taxonomy): domain Eukaryota; kingdom Metazoa; phylum Chordata; class Amphibia; order Caudata; family Salamandridae; genus Triturus; species Triturus cristatus. The sequence continues at coordinate 252,501,172 of NC_140593.1, read as the reverse complement.
CCCCATTTAGCAATTTTACCAGGTGAATAGTACAAATCAAAAAGAGACATATAGTGATGACTTCTTAATCTACCGGCCATTAAAATCCGGTTTGCCAAATCGAAAGATTTTTCTATATCTATGCCGACTACTCCTAATTTGTTTGCCCATTTTATATTCCACGATCCAACATCATCAGGAAATATTTCCATAATTAATTGGTAATACTGCCCTATAGGGTTTTTTTCCTAACTTTTTCAACCAATGGTATTCTGGCAAACTGAAGTGCTGATCCTGACCCCGCCCGACCCAAAAAACTACGAATCTGCATATATTTAAAATAATCTTGTCTATTTAAACCAAATTTCTCCTGTATCTCTAAAAAAAATAACAGTTGACCATTATTAAACAAATCCCCCACACACATTAAATCCTTCGAGCCCCATCTAAATGAAATTTGGTCCCGAAAGATTATAGGATGTAGACCGGATGCTGAAAAGGGAGCATAAGCGTTCAAGTTAGGAATATGTAATCTACGCTGAATTTGTTTCCAAACCTTAAAAGCCGCCTTAAGTATCTTAAACTTAGTTTTCTTGTAGTAATTGGGCTCTACAATCCTAACTAGGCATCCATTAGCCTCCTCTCCCAGCCCGAATGCGTAAATAGATGGTCTATTAAAGGAGGGAATCTCAGCTTTGACCCCCAACTAACAATGGTCCCATATATTGCAGTGTAGCAGCCCAATAGTATACCATAAAATATGGAATACCCCAACCCCCACGGTCCCTTGACAGAACCATCCTTTTGAATGCCCTTCTAGATTTCCTATACCCCCAAATAAATCTAGAGCAAATCCGCTCTAGCTTAATAAAGCAGGAGGGGGAAAATGCGAGAGGAATTGTCCTAAACATATAAAGAAACTTGGGGAGGATCAACATTTTTAAAATGTTACACCTCCCATGAAGAGAGAGATGAAGATGGGCTAATCTTTCCAGTGTCAAGTTCACCTTTTCCATTACTGGATTAATATTCAAATCAGGAATCTGATCCACTTCAGATGTAATTCTGATTCCCAGGTATGTTGCTTCAGAGACAATCGTTAAATTTGAAGGGGGTCAAAGCCAGAATAAAGTATCTGGGTTTTTTCTACATTTAATTTATACCCAGAAAATCTACCAAATTGCGCAGCAGAGATTTAATTGTAGTAAATGCTAAAACCGCATCGTCAGTAAGTACCACAACATCATCAGCATATGCCAATGCTCTATATTCAAGGTTATGAAATCTAATTGGCCTAATATTTGTACTCAAATTTAATTTGTTGATAAATAAGTCAATATATAATGCAAATAGAAGGGGTGAGCACGGACACCCCTGCCTGGTGCCTTTGCTTATGCTAAATGGGCTTGACTCCTGTCCAGAAATCCGTATAGATGCTTCTGGGCGTACATATAACACCTGTACTGCTTGGATAAATTCACTGCAGAATCTCTTCCACCGCATGACTTCCCACAAAAACTGCCAGGAGACCCTGTCAAATGCCTTCTCGGCATCCAACAGGATCACCCCCAATGGGGATTTGGCAGCCTGCGCCCAATCAAGCAAAGCTATTACTCTTCTTATATGATCAGTAGTATCCCTGTCCGGGATAAACCCATGCTGAAAGTCAGAAACTAAAGGAGTGATAACCATCCCTAAACGATTAGCCAGGATTTTTGAAAAAATGTTTGCTATCAGAATTGATGAGCGAAATAGGTCTATATGATGCAGGATACGGCTCTGGTTTATCCTTTTTTTTAAAGACAGCTATGGTGGTTTTAGGCCAGGGATCCGGAACCGAGCCACGTTGAGCCGATAAAAACAGTAACATTAGTTCCCCCTGAAGCGTGTGTCGGAACGTCTTAAAAAATTCCAGAGGAATACCGTCAGGGCCTACCGCCTTGTCTGTAGCCAAAGACAATATTACTCCCTCCACTTCATCCCAGGTTATACTTGCGGCTAAATTCTAATTCTGATCACGAGTAACCTTATTAGTTTTGATTCCACGACTAAAATCCTGCATCATATCCTCTACACCAGGTGTCTCTTCCTCTGTATATTAATGATGATGATAGTACCTGCTAAAGACACCCAGAACTTCACGAGGAGAGTCCTGAATCTGATCTAGATGGTCCTGAATTTTGTGGATTCTGTTATCTACTGTCTTTAGCTGCAATCTTTCTGCTAGCACCCTACCGGTGGTTTGGCCAACTTCATATATTTGAGTCCTGTAAAGGACAGATTTAGCAGCAACCCTCGTCGCAAAATGTTGATGAAACTTCGTTTTTAAAATAGCTATAGCTTTTAGAGTTGCCTCACTATTTTTTTGCCTGATTGTCTCCCCCATAAGATCCATTTCTAAAATTCTTAACTGATCTATCCAACCTTTCATTTCCACCTGAATTTTCCGCTGTTTAGCTATAGAGTAGCTGAGTGTTTCGCCCCGAACCCCGGCCTTAAAAGCATCCCATACAATAGGGTCAGAAGCTGTAGCCCTATTGATTCTAAAAAAATCTTCAATCCAATTACCCATATATGAACAGTAGTCAGAGTCCAGCAAGAGTTTGCGCTCAAATGTCCAAGCCTTTCGTTGACTCCTTGAACTAATAAGTTCTAGAACTACCGGGTTGTGGTCTGAGATGATCCTGGGAATAATTTCTATCTGAGCATTCGATGCCTCTTCAGCTGGGATGAAGAAATAATGTAAGTGCACACATTTTTTATGTGACGCGGAATAGAAAGTAGCTCCTAAATCTCCCCTTTTATGGGTATACCATATATCCACCAGCCCTAGTTCTCTGACCAAGCCCTGGGTGACTTTGAAAACCTTTGTTTTTTTGCCTGCATATGGGAGATTACCTGTTATTTCGAAGCAGCTCTCTAAAAGTTAAAATCTCCACAAAATATCAAAGGAGATGGCCATAAAGCTAACTCAACACTCAAAAAAAACATCACTTCTAGATCATTTAAGTTAGAGCCATATATAGAACAGATCGTAAGTGGGGAACCATTAATTTGTATCTCGACAATGGCCCATCTCCCGTGGGTATCCTCCTTTACCTGCTTGCTAATCCCCAAACCATACTTGCTTAGAATCGCCACCCCCTAGTAGTTGTACTCTTCCTAGTACAAGCCAGTATTTCCATACCCAAATCTTTCAGCCAACTTCAATTGTTCCAAGGACTATGGGTTTATTGTATACAAAGCACATCAATGCGCATAGCCTGCAGTATTTGGGCCATTATCCCCCTTTTTCTCTTATCATTTAGGCCGCATATGTTCCATGAACATATGCGCAAATTATGAACCATCATTATATCTAAATATTATCGATACCAGTCTACCCGGCCTAAGCCCCAGACTACCTTTTGTCCCTCCATGGAGCAAAAAAAATATTCATAGCCTTTCTTAATGAAAACTGTACCATAACCTAGATGCATTCCAAACAATGAACACCAACAGTGCATCCCCCAACACCCCCACTATCCCCCACACCAAACTCACCCGACCCTCCCACGCCCCATCCCCCCTCCCAAAAGAGGCATAGGGAACTAGTCCTCTGTGATGGGAAGCGGATAAAAGAACGCTCTCCCGACCCACCCACACCTCACCGGTGCAATATATAGGAAGAGAGAAAAACCCCCACAAGAGGAAAAGCAATCAAAAAACAAGAAAATAAACAAGAAATGGAAGGGATATACACATATCGGACATATATCACAGGATCCCCTAGGGGATCACTAAATATTATCTATATCTATATATAGATTAACCCTATTTTCCCCCTCCCTCCCCTTTAAATTGAGTTCAAAAATTCCTTTGCGATATTTTCAGATGTGAAAAATTGTGCCTGCCCCTTGTGAATGATTTTAAATTTAGCAGGGTTAAGTAAGAAGGCTTGTGCCCCCTTTTCCTGAAATAAGGGGATCATTTGGCGCAACTGCCACCTCTTTTGTACTGTCGCCTGACAAAAATCAGGACGAATGAAAAATTCACATCCTTTTTCCCCCTCTTCCTGTCTGGTCGTGCCAACCCAAAAATTGCTTCCCTAGACAAAAAATTATTAACGCTAATCAAGATCGCTCTTGGCATCTCAGTTGAGCCCCCAGCTCTGGTCCGCAAATTAAATGGAAACCTATAAGCTCTCTGAAGCTCTACATTCCAGTCCCATTGCTTAAGCTCTGGAAAGGCTTCAGAGAATAGTTAAATTACAAACTGCCGTGTGTCTTTGCCTTCCAATCCTTCAGGTATTCCCAGGATCCGTAAATTGTTCCTTCTGGAGCGTTTTTCCCATTCCGTCAGTTTCCACGTGTATCATCTCTCAAAGACTGCAAAGATGCGATCATGGCCTTCTGCTGAACTGTTTCATCCTCCAACACTGAAATCCTGGCCACGGCTTCTCCTATCCTTGCTGAGAATTCTGTGCAGGTCTTTGGTACTCGTCACACAGTATTTTGTAATTTTCGCACTGCGCCCTGCGTTCGAAGCGCTTCTACCCTTGTCTCCTCTCGATGGGCCATTATACTTTGATAGATAGTGGAGAGGGTAATTTCTCCTTGTACTAGCATTTCTGTACCTTCAGCTTCTCTAGATTTCAATCCTTGTTCCATATCGCAACCAGCTTGAGGAGTAAATAAGTAAACAATCACCGAGCTGTGAAGTGGCCACATATTCTAGGAGACATTCAAGCCATGACGCAGATTTACGACACCTTTGCAGATGTTGTCTCTTTGCACATGGATTCTCCCGTAGCAGAGTTTCCGACACTGGCCGCACATTACGGTTTGATAGAAGCTTTAGTACCGATTGTTAGTTGAATAACCAAAGATCGTAGTGGGAGAGACTCCAAAACAAGACATAACACGTGGTATAATAAAGAGTGTCAGGAAGCAAAAGCTGATCTTATATTGGCAATTAAAATAAATTATATATTGGGCATAAGGGAGAAAAGATCTAATTATAAGTGAACTCTTACTTATGCCAAAAAAACATGGGATGACAACATCTGGACGGATTTAATCTGTGCAGCCAAATCCAAGGACCAAGTAGGCATTTGGCGCCTAATTACAAAGGGCAACAAGACTGGTAGGGACAGTAAGGACCTCTATCTTGACACTAAAACTTGGGAGGATAATTTTTTCAGCCTTCATGCGGCAGTACAAAATGAAAAAATTCCTGCCAGTGCAGCTCCTGAAGATAACCATAATACGAATGATCTCCATTTTAGCTTGGAAGAAACACTAATGGCAGTTATTGCAGTCAATTCCGGGAAAGCGCCCGGCCCGACAAAATCCCGGGAGATATGTTAAAGCTTGACGGTAGTGTTTGGGGGCCATATATAAATCATTTATGCATTGCTATTGCATCTGTCTCTCCCATACCCGAATCATGGAAAGGGGCAGAGATCATTACGATTTTTAAGAAGCGCAATCGCTACGACCCCGCAAATTATCGACCTATAAGTTTAATTGATATTTTACAAAAAATCTTTGCAAGGCATATTTTAATGAAATTAAACAGTTGGCTTAAAGAGAACAGCGTGCTCTCCAAATTCCAGGTGGGATTTAGATAAAAAATCAGCACACAGATTATAAGAGGATAATTTCGCCAAAGTGAGATGGGGTCCGAGGGGCGAATTTACCAAGGCAATCCCGGTCAAAAGGGGTGTGCACCAGGGGTGCATTCTGGCGCCCACCCTATTTTCTTTATATGTCAATGATATTCCAAATTATTTGCTTGGGTGTTCCCATGACTCGCCAAAGCTGTAGAGGGATCTGATGCCGGCACTTTTATTTGCTGACAATACAATATTAATATCACAAACTCCCAAAGGCCTACAATACTTATTGGATTCTTTTAATACATATTGTATTACTAAGGGCCTTGAAATAAATGCCAGCAAAGCAAAATATATGGCGATAAACCCACACAAGTCATTTAGAAAGAACCTAGCAATTAACAATCAAAAATGAGAATATGTTCAATCTTTTAACTATCTGGGTATAACCTTGGATACAAAGCTGTCTTGGAAGCCACAACTAGAAAAAAATAAAATTACCCTGCTTCAAAACACATTGCCTATAATAAAGAAGCATGGGACTAGTATCTCGAAGGCGGTGTCTCCCACCCTAGAGGTCTTTAAACATAGAGCTCAATCAGCTTCTCTTTATGGGGCGGAAATATGGGGGCCCAATTGTAAAAAGAGTTTTGAACCAGGAGAGAACAGATTTTTTAGAAGATTGCTAAGTTTACCAGTGCGAACACCCCTAATCCTGACTGTTATGGATTTAAATGTTAGGCGAACAGACCACCACGCAATATTAAGACCCTTATTATATTGGGTGCGGCTCTGGTCAACCGAAGAATTTGTGGCTTAAACACGTTTCTTCTTGGTTTGAGAAACTAGGCCTGTACCATTTTTGGGAACACCCGACACAGTTCACACGAACATCTAGGGAACTGCTAAAATCAACATTCTGGGTTTATATTCAAAATAACGTTTCACGGCACAGATAATGGTTCACTAACAACCAAATCCTTCTTTTTAAGGAGGTGGCCAGTTTCAAGTCTTTTATAGATGAAGTTCGTCCTCAACTGGACGAACTAACACGAATACGATAAACTGGGCTACAAATCAAGACGGTATCAGTAATGAATATTGTGAATTATGTCAAAATATGTCTAAGGAAAATGATTCACACATATTATTCTCTTGCCCGGCGTATGTAAAACCAAGGAGTAAATGGATTAAACCCATTTGTAAAAATATGAATACTAGACATAGCCTAGAGGCAGGAAGAATACTGAAAACCGACACATCTCAAAAGGTTGTTTTTAGTGTTAGCAGATTTTTGTTTAATGTGAGCCTTATAAGGGCAAAAGCAGGATTGAAATGTTACGGTCTAACAATCAAGAATAGGTCATTTTAAGCTAATGGTTTCAGTAAATTATGCACATGTACTTTAGGCCTAATGGTGCTCTAATGCAATTTGTGTATCCATTGACTGCTATAAAATATCTGTAACTGCTAACCAAATGGGAATATCATTTAGAGCTATATATACATAATGGATTACAGGCCCATATTGGAGTAATGGATACTGATTTTTAACTCACCACACAAATGAGTTTTAAAATGTTTATGTCTAGTTTTAACTATTTATATATTTATCTGTTTCTTTTGCAGCTAGGAAATTACATTTATTTCTTAACGATAGCCCTTAAATTGATGAAGTGTTATTTTTTACAACTGAAGCTGCTATACTTGCACATTAATATCCAAACAAACTGTATGTTAATTTTATGATGCATCTTTTATGGTTTTATGTGAACTGAAATAAAGATATATTGAATTGAATAAAGTAATCAGCTTTTAAATGCCTCACCATTGTTGAGCATTGGCCGACACCCGCACTTAAGGGGTTAACAATTCACCAACATTCATTTACATTGCCTTTGTATCTTTATCACAATATATGTTTTTAATTTTGTATTTATTTAAAAATGATTTTTTTTGCAATGTTTTGTAAAAATATGTAAAATCCTGCATGGTAAAGGTAATTATAATGTGGTAGATTGCTACACGTTTGAAAGGCATGCGTGGTAAAAAAAGATGTTATTATGTACCACAGTGTATTGACATGTATTGTATCGACTGATATTCCTTTTACTGCTTTCTGTGAAGATTTCAACTAAAAGGTTTTAATAACTCTGCATTGTTAGATAGTGGTGAATGTGACATGTTTATTCATCCGGCATTGGCCACTAAGACTAATATGAGTAAAAGAGTTAAAAAGACACCTGAAGTGGGTTGATCTATTGATCTAACATCATTCATTGAAAAAAACTGGAAGTTTTTAAGCAAGGTGGAAAACCCAATATAGGGATAGTACTATTTGGAATTTAGAATTGAATCGATGGCCCATTATGTCTATAACATCTGGAGGAATTAGAAATATATGCTGCTAAGCACTTTTGCACTTTAATACTGTGACTGTTTTGTATGTTTTGCACTAGCATTTGCACTTTTTTTTGCACTTTTGCCCTTTGGTATTATAGAAGTTATAATGACTCTGCTTCTGGGATTTCTGATAGCCGTGTTTCGAAAGCAAATAAAAATAGTTTTATTGTGCCATTGTTTGCAAACTGGAAAGATGAAGTTAACGATTTTTTGTGCCAATGAAGGTTAATATGTTTGTCTATATGTTATTTATTGCCCTTGATGCTCTGCTCAATAACAAAATGTAAAAAAATAAAAATAAATATCTAATACCATTCATATCATGACTTAAAATAGAGGTGTCTTGCCCGTTGCAAGCTTCTTTTGAGGATCAAAAGGAACATTTGTCTTTTGATATTATTGCCTCGCCCATATGCAATGTCATTTTTGAAATTCCTAGGCTGAAAAATTATATTCCTATATAAATTAGTTTACTTAAAAATATCTTTTTCCTCACACTTTTATCATGATCTCTGTTAGTCCTCATGGGAGATCTTAGTCATTTTTATGTTATACAAAGAACATGTGTACACTGAAGACCTTTTCATGGCAATTGTATTTCTGTAAAATATGTGCTGATCAAAATCACAGCACAAGACGAATGGTATTTAGATGAAGATGACAGACTCATCTTCCTCTCACCAATGATAACCTTGGCTGCACTGAAAAGACATTGTTGGCAGGACATGACAAATATTTGGTTGCCATCCCGCTTATTGCTACTCGCTACTCCATTTTTCTATGTCAATGTAGTAATGGCTCCTGGTCCACCACTATTCATACATTCCCATTTGTGTACTACTGATTTTCACCTACAGCTTATCACAGAAATGACAATGGCTGATACGTTCATAAGCAGGACAGGGTTAATTTGTGTAAAGCTGTGTCGCTGTAGCATTTACTTGTATAAGAAAAAAGGGCAGATTACCAATTGACTGGTGTTAAAGTAGAAAATGTGAATAACAAATAATTAACAACAATAACTTGCCTTAGGTACTAACATGAAAAACTTATTTTAAAATGACACAGTCAAAATGTGCAAAATGCACCAGGCATTCATTTTCACTGGTAGGCTTCATCTAGAATTCTCTTTTAATAAATGGAAGCTTTTAAGAAATAATGACCCATGCACAAATGTATTTAAAAATTTGACTTTAATGTAATTTGATTGGATTTGTCATAATTGCAGAAGATGCAAATGTATAAAGTACATTTCTTTCTTAAGCTACATATTTTTAATGAACCAAGCTTGAACTTGCTAACTAACTCATGGTCCTATAATACTGATTAGAGAGTCCCACACTTAGCAATAAACGTATACTTATAAGAAATACGAATGCCGTTACTCAACTAGCGATCTCCAAGCAAATGTTTCTATCTTTAATGTAGTTCATTGTTCCTCAGTGAAACATTGAGTAAATGATAGAATAGACACTGCAATAGACTTCCCTGGTAACCAAGATTGGATGTTTCCAGTTATACAAATGTTTTGTTAAGTCTGTTACATATTTTATAGTGGATTATGAACTCCATGTGTTTGTCGTGGGAAATGAAGAATGAAGTTGCTCACCATCGGAAGACGTCTTTCCATAGACCAGAGTGGCCAGATCCAAAACATTGCTATTAGCATGTTCTCATGTCTTTTATATTAGTGCTTGTTTCTAGTTAGTTAGCAGCTCTCTCTTTAACCCCACTTCTTCAAGGAGACCCTTACTTCCCTTGCACCCAGTGCTATTTGCTGTAAGATAATGCTGATGGCAATTGCCTGACATTTTGTAGGTGACATTTTTTATCCTTTTACCCTGACGGGTGTAGCTACTGCTGCATCTGTTTTCCCATTTTCCTGATTGAGGCTTATTTGAGTACGGTTTGCTACCTTAGATGTATGCTAATGCTTTTGGAGAAATGAGGGACGGCTGAGTTTCATGAATGACTCTTTATGGGGAGTTCAGCTACTTAACTTGATTACAATGCTCCTTTGATCTTGCTCTTTTCAAGTACTCTTTATGAGTTCTATTAGGCTAGGTTCCTTTTAGATAGAATAGGGACAAATTCCTTTATGGAATACCCTTGTTAATTTGCATTATTGTTGACTTTAAACATATTTTTACTTGATAATTTCTGTAAACAGATTTACTTGATTTACTAATTGAATAAAGAGAGAAATAAAAAGAACTTACTAATCTCTTAAAGAGAATTCATTTTTAAAAATCTACATAAAACTCTCATCGACTGAACTTGAAATATGAATTATGATAATAATTGACATCATTTGATTTAACTCCCATTCAAAAACTATGGTGGGAAAGATCTGTCGACTTGAAGAAGAAGATATAGTGTGGAGCTGGAGCCCATTCTTGTAAGTCACAGGATGAACTGGTACTGGGTAGTAAATTTTGGACTCTTTCTATGCTATCACTGGCATTCCTAATTTCAATGACAACGCTTGTGGAATCCTTCCTGTACAGTATCATGGGTTTATCCATAGACATGAAATTAGCAGTGTCCAAAAAACCTTTTTCAACCTGCAAAACAGTAAATGAACAGCCAAAAGGCTGTTGAATGTTATCAACTGCCACAGGAAAAGGAAAGGATGGGGACTTTGGTGCACATGCATCAAACCATTTTGCGATCGCAAATAGTGAGAATCGCAAATTTCAGCTGTTTGCGATTGCAAAATGGCCTTTTGAAATGCATGTACCTTTTTTTGCAATTCGCAATTAAGGAAATCACAATATTTTGCGATTCCCTTAATTGCGAATGCAGTTAGGGAATCGCAAATTGTGACTCCCTAAATGTGATGCATTATGCAAACGCAATTTGCGTTTTCACAATTTAGAATAGCAAATTACCATCAACTTCAAGTTGATGGTAATTTGCAATTCCCTTGAAAAATGCAAAACAATGCATTTTTCAAAGTGCATTGTGGTGCATACACATGCCCTTAGGGCACATGTGGTGCACACACATGCCCCAAGGGCATGTGTGTGCACCACATGTGCATACTTACCTTTTGTGGGGGTGCATCAGGGTGGCTTTTTGGCACCCTTGCACCCTTGAAATTGCATGCGCAATTTGCGAGTACAAATTGCACATGCAATCCCATTCATTCCCATGGGCCTCTAGGACTGGGACGACTCCTGGTGGCCGACCGCATTGGGAGCAGCACCAACACCCACTGACCACGCACGCAAACTGGGGTTTATCCTTGACTCAACACTTTCCTTAAAGCAAGTAAACGCCGTCTCATCATCCTGCTTCAACAAGATCTACAGGTGGATCCCCACCAAAACAAGAAGAACAGTCACCCAGGCCCTCATCAGCAGCAGGCTGGACTACGGAAACAACCTCTACGCAGGAGCCTTGGCCAAACTCCTGAAACGACTACAGCGCACACAGAAAGCCTCTGCACGCCTGATCCTCGACATCCCTCGCCACAGCCACATCACACCCCACCTGATAGAACTGCACTGGCTTCCCGTCAACAAGAGGATCACCTTCAAGCTCCTCACCCACGCACACAAGGCACGCCACAACATCGGACCAGACAAGTAACCTTCTACACCCCGAACTGCCAGCTCCGCTCTGCCGACCTCGCCCTTGCCACCGTCCACCACATCCGAAGAGCGACCACCGGCGGCAGATCGTTCTCCCACCTCGCCGCCAAGACCTGGAACACCCTCCCCATCATCCTACGGCAGACCCAGGACCTACTAACATTCAGGAGGCTACTCAAGACCTGGCTATTCGAGCAGTTGCAGCACCCCTTTCCCCCAGCGCCTTGAGACCCTCACGGGTGAGTAGCGCGCTCTACAAATTTCTTGATTTATTGAATGTAACTGCACTTGTGACTGCCTACTTAGAAGTAAAATATAGCAATAATAAGTGTTTAGTGGGATGCCTTGAGATTTTGGTCCTGGTGCTACTGCACCAGATGCACCATTCAAATCAAGTCACTTTTAACTACAAGGTAACTGCAATTGTGACTGCCTGTTTAGTAGTCAAATATAGCAATATTATGTGTTAAGAGGTGTTCTGAAAAATGTTGGGTCAGGTGCTACTACACTTGTTGCACCATTCAAATCATGGCCCTGTTGTCAGCAAGGTAACTGCACTTGTGGTTGCCTATTTAGAAATAAAATATAGCCTTATTAGGTGTTTATTGGGGTGCCTTGAGCTCGTGGTCGCGGTGCCACTGTGGCACAATTGAAATCATGACCATAGTGCTTCCTAGATATCTGCACTTATGACTGCCTGTTTAGTTGTAAATTCTAGCAATATTAGGTGTTTAGAGGAGTTCTGACAACCTTTGGAACCAGTGTTGCTGCACCTGCTGCACCATTTAAACAATGAACCTATTGCCTGATAAATAAATGCACTAGTGTCAGTCTTGTCTAGTAGTAACATTTAGCAAAAATCTGGGTTTAGTGGTGTCCTTAGAGCTGTTGGCCCCAGAGCCACTGCACCTGCTGCACCCTTTAAATCAAGTCCCTTTTAACTGCAAGGTAACTGCAATTGTGACTGCCTGTTTAGTAGTCAAATGTAGCAATATTATGTGCTTAGAGGTGTTCTGACAACTTTTGGGCCCGGTGCTGCTGCACCTGCTGCACCTTTCAAATAATGACTGTGCTGTCTGCAAGGACAGTTTAGGAATAAAAATATAGTCATATTAGGTTTTTGGGGGGGCGGAGCTTTTGGTCCCGGTGCCACTGCACCTGCTGCACTATTGCAATCATGACTCTAGTGCTTCTTAGATAACTGCACTGTTTAGAGGAGTTCTGTTAACTTTTGGACCGGGTGTCGCTGCACCTGCCACACCATACAAATAATGACCCTGTTTTCTGCAAAATAACTGCACTTGTGACTTCCTGTTTAGTAGTAAAATATAGCAATATTTGGTGATTAGTGGAGTTATGTCAATGTTTGGCCCCAGTGCCACTGCACCTGCTGCTCCATTTAAATTAAGCCCCTTTCAAGTGCAAGGTACTGCAATTGTGACTGCCTGTACGAAAACGAATTTTGTTGCGCGCGCTGCATCGCATTTGGCGATGCTGCGTGCGCAACGAAATTCATGTATTTATATTTTTCGTAACTTACCTGCAATCGGCCGTATGCCGCATTTTGCAACCCCCCACCCTGCCCCTCCTCTGCCCCACGTCACCGCCCCGGTAACACGCCCTATACGGGCCGTTGCTGAGTATTAGGTGTTTAGAGGAGTTCTGACAACTTTTGGGTCCGGTGCCACTGCACCTTCTGCACCATTCAAATCATGCTTTGTTGTCTGCAAAGTAACTGCACTTGTGACTGCCTGTTTAGTGGTAAAATATAGCAATTTGAGGTGTTTAGTTGTGTGCCTAGAGCTTTTGGTCCTGGTGTCACTGAACTTGCTGCACCATTAAAATCATGAATCTGTTGTCTAAAAGGTAACTGCACTTGTGGCTGCCTGTTTAGTTTTACATTTTAGCAATAATACGGGTTTAGTGCAGTCCCTAGGGCATTTTGCCTCAGTGCCTCTGCACCTGCTGCACCATTCAAATCCAGTCCCTTTTAACTGCAACGTAAATGCAATTGTGGCTGTCTGTTTATTAGTGTAGTCAAATATAGCAATATTATGTGCTTAGAGGAATTCTGACAACTTTTGGGCCCAGTGCTAATGCACCTGCTGCACCATTCAAATCATGACCCAGTTGTCTGCAAGGTAACTGGACTTGTGGCTACCTGTTTAGTAGTAAAATATAGTATAGCTCTTGTACATTACCTTCATTTTTAATGCCAATGTTTATTAAGGCATTTAGAATTTGATCATAATGACCAAATAAATTAAGTTAAATCTATCCAATAATGCCTACAAAGTGCAAAGAACAGTACTGAGGCATGAATAGGTAATGCCACAAACGTTCTAAGGCTAAAGCATCTGCTTTACACAGCTAAGTAATAAAAAGCAAGCATTCCAGCATACTGTTAGAAACTGTCTCCATTTTTTGTGGGAAGAGATCTTATCTAGACAATGAGTGGGGCTGAAACAGTGTGAACAGCTTTAGAAGTAACGTAAATGCATGCAGCCAGGGGAAGTTAAAAAAAAGTTCCACAAAAACGAATGTCCACAGTAATTCAGCTATTGGAACTGATAAGAGCGCCGTTTTAAGATATATTAAATACAAGATATTTCACAAGCACAGCGCAAGGGCTGTGCAGGCGAAACCTAAAAAGTCATTGTGTAGCAAGGAAACATGATTTAACAAGCAAGCATCAGGAAATCAGCAAGCTTTGTGTAGCAACTCAAGCGGGCATAATGTGAAACCTGGTGAACATGCCTTAACACCCTTAACCTCAACATATGCATGTAAAACATAATATTTAAGAAACAAAATGGACAAGTTCTTTTGACAAGGTATCTTTAGGCACACTTTTTTTTGCCGTTACCTTATGCGAAAGTGAGAAGGAGAATAAACAACTGTTGTAAAAAACCCTTCACCCACCTACCTAGTAGGTGGCATGCTTCATCATTGGGGCCCGATCGGCTGCATAGGTTAACACGACCTGTTTTCCCCTGCCAAATGGTCAGCCTGGGATACTACAGACCGATCGGATCTCAGAGGCATAACTTACTCAGAGTCAATGTACTCCGATCAGAGGTCTTGTGAGTAACAATCACAACCCACTACACTCACAGCACACTTTAGGGTGTGTGCTGATACTTGCACCCCACGTGGCCTAAACCTATTTTTAGGCCACGCACTTTTTTGGTCCTGAAGAAAGCCTAAAGAACTATTTTAAAGGCTGAAACTAGTAGACCTTTATATCAGGGATACTAGGGTACATACCACACCCTTGTAATGATCCCGATCTTCTTTTTACTTATGTCCTAGGAACCTTCTATTAAAAAATTTCAAAAGGGGATTCCTAAGAGACATTTTTAACTCATAATCACTTCTCACATAGCACGCCACTTCCCTCTCACCAAACAACCTGCTCCGCTGTAACTCAGGCATCGTAGCACAGCTGGATTACATTAGGTAATCCAGTTGGGCCCCAATGATGAAGCATGCCACCTACTAGGTAGGTGGGTGAGGGTTTTTTTACAACAGTTGTTTATTCTCCTTCTCACTTTCGCATAAGGGAACGGCAAAAAAAAGTGTGCCTAAAGATACCTTGTCAAAATAACTTGTCCATTTTGTTTCTTAAATAATCGCTGGGGAAGAGGACAAGTTACTCTTTTTTCCTCGCTCTCTTCTTGATTATATATATATATATGTAAAACATAATATGCTTACAAACAAAAATAGATAGCATACATTCCTGTGCTGGCTTCATTTAACAAGAAAGGCAGCTAGGTCTAATTCGAAAGACTGGGCTGATTGGCAAAATGCACTTTAGAGTTTATGTAAGTTTACTGCTTTTCAGCATTCACAAACTGCACTTTTGTAATACAATACAATTTTGAATTAAGTCCAGCACCCCACATGGCCAATCACTGGTTCTTCAAACTCAATTATTTTCAATCAGTGGGTGTTGCAGTAAGAGTGGTTGGTCATTTGTAGTTCTGGACTTAATACTGTTTTTGTCTTTAACCAGTAACCTACATTCAGAGGGCCTGATTCACAAATGTAAATGTTCACTTTTGGACACGTTTATTAAAAAGTTTTATAGGGCGTCAACTAGACTCGAAGGTATCAGAACGCTTTACACGAGCACCAGTTGTGTTACAGACAGACACATACATGTATTTGGTAGGCACGGGGAGAGTAAGTGATTTGCCCAGAATCACAGGATATTGAGCGTCCCTGTCGAGACTCGAAGTCGGTTCCCCAGCTTCGAGGTCACCAATCCTAGCCAATAGGCCACATCCTCTCCCCAAGTTTATGTTTTTTTTTTTTGGGTATTCACAAACTACGAGTTCATAGTAATGTTATGACTGCAGAGACTTTGCAATCCGGGTGGAGAACTCTGCACATACAAAGCTAGGACAGGTCTATGCTTTTATAAGTGAAGTTCTCCGCTATGACTTCGGAGTCTCCTTAGTCGTAACCTTTATATTAACTCATAGTTTGTGAATAGCACAAAAAAAAGAAACTTACACAAAGTTTGCCTTTGTGAATGAGGCCGAAGTTTGTGAATACCAAAAAATAGTAAATCCCACAGAGGCCAAAACAAAGATAAAATCACTACGACGGTCTTTAAAAGCAGAACAAGTTAGAGTAGAAACATCTATTTTGTTCAAATTAGTTCAAATGCATAATATCGTTTTGTGAAGAGAAAGTTGTAATGGTTTTTATTAACTATACAATAAAGTATTTATCATATCATATTATCATATGTTTTGTGAAGAGAAAGTCATCCATCATACTACTTCCCCTTATATTATTCACAACGTTGTGCCAACTGCTCACTAGCACCAATATTTAGCTTTCAAAAGATTGTATAAACAGAACATCATGCTACAGCTAGAGCTATTAAAAAAGAATCGAAAATTACAATGGAAAGTTAAGCACTATTTGTTTTCAGTTCTTGCCGCGAAAGCGGACGCGTCTGGTATTCGGCACCTCCAGCTGCCCAGAGGACTGTGGGACCATTGTTTGCTGCCAGTGGACTGCAGAACATCACTGACACCTCGGCACGTCCCCTTCAATGAACAGTCTTGGGGTTTTAGAGGATAACAATAGCTTTCACCGTCCTTTCACTCCATAGAGCATGCTGAACAGATATATACTTGGTAATAGATCCAAATGGAAAATGCAGTGTATGCGCTGAATAACGTAACAAGAGTACCTGAATCCAGCAGATCTCCACCTCATGTTGTCTGTCAGTACTGCTCAGTAACTTTTTTTGACAATCTACACACACCGCAAGAGAGGGTTTCCAGACACTTCTGATAGTGGCTCCGTAGCTCAAAAGCGACTGCCATTGTACGTATACAAAACAGATGTAAAACTATCCTGAATTAAGACAAATTGTAAGATGGCATCTAGTAAACAACGAGAAATGTCAGATCTAGACTGCAGGAACTGATTGTGCGAAAACAAACTCACAGGAACACCACAGAGCCTGGAGCGCCAGTGATAGCTGTTGCAGGTGGTACTTGGTAGCCAGAGGAGGAAGGGTCCGCGGAGCCTTTGTGCTCTTGATGATTAATCAATGTTTATTGGGTTTTAGCAACTTTAGACATTAGCAGTGTAGCAGGATGAGATCAACAAATGGGTGACATCAACAACTGCAGCAGGATAAGAACAAAAACAGGGAGCAAGTTACAAATACAATACAATTTCAGTACCTGAAAGAAATCAGTGCTCAGTACGTGCACAAACAATAGGCTAGTAGTACATTGCACTGGCTCATAATGATGTACAATGCCAACGTCTTTCGGCTACGTGCTCTCATTTAAAAATGGTCTCCCTATGCTTTCTAGAAGGATGAGGGGACCCAAAATAAAATGGGGATGGGTTGCAACACTTGGAAAAAGAAACCAGGAGAACCACCAGCGGTCATGGTATAATGCTTGTTGATATAGGGAGGCAACAATTATGTGAAAAGTTGGTGTACAAGGTTATTCTGAGATGATGTTAGTGCCACAGTGCCATAAGTGCGCTTATCACATCACTATAGTATTGATCTACCTGTAACATCTGTTTCTATGGGTCTGCCTACCTAATATTCAATCTGTTAACCGGTTTATGATAGTACAACAGTGAAAGTTATTTACCTATGCTCCAGATGCTATTTTGGATTTTACGTAGGGCCACATTTTTTAATTTGATGCCGGAGAGGAGCACCTTATGAGTTATTAATGTGGGAATAACAGGATGTACTATATTGAATAAAGTATTCAAGTTCCTGCAATTCATCATGATATGAGAAATTATCTTGTAGTTCCATGAACTTAAAAGGCACTTCGTTCATTAGATTTTGGCAGATGGGAAACTCTGTCACAAGCAGGGCAGATGTACTGTTCACCATATTACAAGTGTAATAGGCTCTCAAACTTTCCACCAGGTTTGTGGTGTAGGATCCTGTCCACCAAACTCTGAAAAAGGACCTTAAACTGAGAACGCCCTACTGAATTATGTTGTTTATGTAGAATTATGTGTTTATTTTCCCATTTATAATACGTGTTTCATGCCATACATCCCACTCAGGCAATAGGACGGGTACCAAATAAAGGAAGTCTAAGTAACATGCCATTTTAAATATTAATCTTTTCGAATGAAACTCTTAACTGAACCAATAGCAATATATGAGGGTCTGCTAGGTAATTGTATTCTGACTAAGGTAGACAAACACCATCCTTGCTGAGACTGAGCGTGACATAAGTATTTGCCATTCCAGGGATATTAGTACAGCATGAATGGAAAATACTCGTCACTCTTATGCTCAGTCTGCAAAACATTTTGCTAATTAGATTATTTAAGACGTTGAAGGCCTGTGAGCATTTGAGCTGTCTGAATACATCCTTTTTGGTGTGTGGTAAATTTTAAATTACCTGTACTTAATTTATGCGGTAAAATTCAATAAGGATAACTCAGAATAAATAAGAGGCAGAATCCGTGATATTAGAGGTTTTAAAAGGGGATTTATTCCTTACAAAGGAATTGGTTCGAACCAGGCAATCGGATTCCGTCACCACGAAGGTTCGGGAAGGGATTGAGCATACTTTATTGACAGGTTATCATATATATAGTCAATGCATTACAGTAAAGGCAGATGCAGGAGGCGTAACAGTGGAGAAGAGAGATAAGAATACACATACGTAATGAAAAAGGCGTTACAATAGGCGTGCATGAGGGCGTGTACTAGAAACGTCATTATGAAGATGACACAGGTGGGTGGATCCATAAGAGAATCCTGCAAGGTCAGCAGAAATACATGGCAGAGGTGCGCGCACAGTAGCATGACGTGTGATTGACGTATAACTGGAGGGTGAAGGGGACTTGACATTTAGCCCTACATGAGGAGACAGAAGTCTGGGATGTCAGAACAACCTAATCCCAAATCGTATCTAATATCTTGTGTTTAAGGAACTGTATTATCTGGAAGGAAAGGTCTCTCAGGCAGAGGCTATCCTATACTGACTGCTAGTGCGTGTATAAGCGTCTACGTGTCTACATGAGATGCGAGGGGGCATGGGCCTACCATGGTAACAGGAGCTATGAATTACTTGCACGGAGACAGTAAGGCCGGGCCCTTTGCTCTGCAGCTGAAAGGATGTTTACCTAAACTACTAGACAGGAATGTATTTCTCGAGGAGCGGAGCAGATAACTTGAAGGCTGAATACAGTCTTGGCAGGCAACAGGCCGAGCCGGGCACCGTTAGCCGCGCAGGGAGTAAGACAAAGGTCATGGATACAGATGCAGGTCCAGGCTGGAGCATTCAGAGGCAGAAAGCAGGAAAAGGCTCGATGGCAGAATTCAGGGCCTAACTTGCCAGAGCTGAAAAACGTGAAAGGTGCACCATATAAAGACGGTGGCAAGGCATACTTAGGAACGGAATATTCGACCCATTCATGGTGGATCTGAAAGAGGACATGTTAACGTTGGACGCAATTGTATTTGCGTCTTCATAGCTGGAAGTGGAGGGAACATACATGTACTTGTAGCACGTACATGGAGCCGTTGGGGTCTAAGATAGGGGACACAATTGATCATAAAAATTCATATTTCCTCAGGTGGCTACTGGCTATTCTGGAAATGCAGAAGGGGCCACAGTATCACTGTCATTGATCATGCGTGTTGTCGCTTGCTGCGAGTCCCTAGTCTCAACTTGTCCACGCCCATGCTTCCTCACCCCATTACCTGATCTGACCAGGGCTGACTATATCATCTCTTGTCTGTGTTAGGGATCGAGGATGCTGACCCACAGCATCGGCTGGCCTTCGGTCCTTTTGCACAGAAATGTGTTGGATCAGCCCACATTAGTTCCTCCCTAAGATCCTGAGAAAGCCTCTTTGTGGGACGATCCCGCAGAAAGAAATCAGTGACAGGGCTCAGTAACCAATGATACTGTTCCACTGTAGCATTTCTGGTGCTGCAAATTCATTCTTTTATTAATGTTTGTCATAATCCCTTACTTTCCATAGTCCTTGTTGCCCATCCCAGCCCATTATTATTATGTTAGAAACTGTATTTTGAACATCTGTCACTCACATACTACTTGACTGGGGACACCTAAAGTGATCAAGGAGAAGAGTCCCCAAATATGCAAAGATTGAGTGATTTCAGCCAATGTCAAAGCAAGAGAGCGGGCATGAAGGGAATTTTTAGCCTTTTTTGATAATTTAAATACAAAAGAGTGAGCGGTGAACACAGATGCTGTTGTGAGCTGGAGTAGGTAGAGAATTGAGAGAATCCATTATCTTGTATCTCCAGTCACCACAAGGTGTAAATGCTTAGACAATCACAGGTGTGTCTGTGCCTGGCAGCACCCCAGGATCTCTGAGCAACTCACTGGAGGGGCGCCCTAATGCTCACCTCAACAGGACAAGCCCTATAATTACATTAAGAGAGCACACTAAAAACACACAAGTGCCCAGGTATATTTGAAATAACTAATCATAATGCAAAGCCTAACCAAGAGTTGCAGGAATGGGCAGCTATGAGTGGTCAAATTGCAAAGAACTGACAACTCAGTAGCAAAAAACGCAAGTTACTCGGTGACATTGACACTCTACACAAAGGAACCAAAGTCATCCGAGACATAGACTCTAATATCTGGTTAAGAACTGAAGGAAATTGGAGAAGTGTGACCTCCACAACCCTTCCACCAACTCCCCCAAAAAACTCCCTTTCTGGTTCCTTTCCCATCTGCAAGCGAGCCCCGACTCTACAGGTCACTAATAGCACACAACGGGGCTTCATTCTAAGAAACAGAGGTTTAAAATATGTGCCTCCAGTCTTTGCCACCACTGCAAGCACAATTACAAAGGCAAGAGTCAAATCAGAGCAGTAATGGGTGCTTGAACATCATGAGTCATGAGCCTTAAGAGGCAAAATAAGATTCTCTTTTGTCTCAATGGAAAGAATGCTCCTGAAATTCTGCAAACGCTTAAGTTGAAACCTGTGAAAAGGAAGGGATTAATGGGCTTATGGCTTCCTGAAAAAATGGTGATCTGTTGAAAAGAATCCGCCTCCTCACCCTTCCAGTAACATGGGTAATAGGAGGACATTCCCTATAAACACCAGCCAGAATGCACGAAAAGAAGATGCATAAAAGCATAAAACAGCTAATACATCCTTCCAACCAGTTCTCCTTCTAGTCTCAGCATCTAAAACTGTCTAACATGATTTTCAGTCTAGAATGCTTCTCTTCAGGAATTAATCTGCTGAACTATTGCTGTTGTAGCTGAGTAAAGCAGGAACGTTACACCATAAGTATATCACTGGGACTGTGGGCTGCAGCAAAGACAACAGAAACATCAAAAGGAAAGGCTGGAATCCAGGACAAGAGCAGGGCACAGAATGTCAGTCTTAAAGATGATTATAATGATACAACCCCTAAGCGCTTTTAAAGCATTAACATCATTTATTTCATGGGTCAATGGGAAGATTTCTTCATAAATTGTTTGTTTACCAGTTCTATATTTACAAAATGTAATGGATATTTGGAATTTAAGTGCTAACTTGCAATATGGATTTAGTGACAAGTGCACAAGGGAGTTCCAGTCAAAGAAAATGAAAATAAACCATGATCTGAAACTATGATATGCTCAATTGAAGTAGAAGAACGGTCAAAAGAGAACAGCTAATAGAGAATATAGAAGTCAGAGGAAAGTGACACGGGAGCACATTTATATAATTGTCACCATTCAGGCAAATTAAGGCAAAGAAATCCCAAAACCTAAGAATAGAACAAAGTTTGAGCATTGATTGCTGCACAATGCAGTTGCTGGTTAAGTGAGTTTGTTTGGCTGGACAATCCGAAGGTCCGGCCCCTTATCCCAATTCACCTACAAATGGCGACTGCAGAACTAGTGTCTGGATAAAGCTCTCAGACTGCAGGTAAGACGCAGTTAGCGCTCTTCAAGATGACCCATCTGAGCCAACTGGAGACATTTTCCTCCACCATTGAAGGTAATTGGGAGGGGGCACGAGATCTGTAAATGATGTGGTTCTGGCAAGAGTTAGGGTCAAGAGTGTCGGTGAAGTGCAATGGTGCTGAGTAGCAGGGTGGAGGAAAATACATGGCCGAATCTGGACATGACGTTGCCATACGTCCACTCTGCTTAAACTTCACTTTTCCTCTGAAGTTTTTGAAACTTTGAGACTGTCGCTCAGGCCATTGGGGAACCTGCAACATGGCCAGGGACTAGTGGCACTCAGAATATGAGCATAAGCAGTCTACCACCCTAGTGTGAGTGTAAACCCAGTCATGCCTTTCAACAGAGAAGGTGGGAGAGGAGTGCAGACCTGCAGCGAAAGACACCTGACTCCCCTTAAGTGAATGACACAAACCATGGACATTAATAATAATACCAATGTTGATGAATCTCAAGTGTAGGAAATAACTATTTTATGGCATGGGATAGAGAAGTCATAGTATAGAAGCAACTTGTGGAAAGCTTTTACAAACCCAAAACAATATCATTTCAATGAGTTGATCGGGTGTCTGTGAGGAAGCCACAGTTCACAACAGGAAAGCCTTCCTTCTAGAACGTTGCATCAACACAAAAACAATGATGTAGTTTGTAATATTTAATATAGAAATCTAAAACCAATTTAGGGAGAAATAATAATATTTAGAGCTTAAAATGACACCACTGAATATACATATTCTTTTCAGTGTTTTCAATTTTTGGGAGAAACGTGTCCATTTGGTACAGGCAATACAACTATATAGAAACTACATCAATAGACATAGGTCAACACAAGTCAAAACACAACACAGAACAATAAATAGATTATTTGAAGGTACACTATCTGCTGAACAAACATGGGTTATTGCCAATGAGTTCAAATTAACTCACACCAATCGTTGTAATGCCAGTATTGTATTCCCACACTCAGCCTAGTCTAACCAAATTTATAGTTCTTTTCGAACAAATGGATTCTTTCCAGATATAGCCAATATTTATACGATGAGGTGGTACTCTGTATAGATCCAAAATAATATGCCAACGCATTTTGACTTCATAAAGTATTGTGGAAAGTATAAACGTGTGAGGATGTCATCATCAGGGCAAAAAATAAATGTGTTCAGTCCAAGCTAAATGGTGTTATTACACAGTCACACAGCGCTCTCTGTGTCAAAGAAATACCAAGAGTAATTTGTTTTTGTTAAACAGCCATCTTTTGGGATTATTTCATGCACGTGCTTCCATCAAGGGTTCCCAGTACCATTCAATGTCAGTACACATAGCATGTGAGCAAAAAAACATGCTGCTTGACGTCCGCATACACGATTTGTCATGTGCATTTACACCGTTTAGCTCGGACTGAACAAGTTTATTGTTTTGAGATGTGTTTTGACTTGTGTTGACCAATGTAAAATGATATAGTTTGTATATAGTTGTACTGTCTGTACCAAATGGATTAGATTATCAGAACATTGGAAAACACTAAAAAGAATATGTATAAAATTTGAAATCAGATAAAAACTCAAGCACACTAGATTGGTGTTTATGCTGTGCTTCTTCAATTAATGTTTATTATTGGCCTTGTGGGGTACTTGATATAAGTTTGTGATAGATAGTTTATTGTCATCATGAATTCCAAACGATATTCAGTTTTAAATCAGTGTTATTCCTACCAAGTTCCTGACAATCCTTTTAGCCCTGTGTTGTGCCGTATGAATTTTCCACCCGGCACACATGCGCTAGTCTTTCCTGGCTGTTCTCAGATGGTGGTAAGCAGGATAACATAAATGCTTGTTCTACTCTACCTTTTCTAGCCCTTTCACTCATACCATGATAGTATTTACCCATCCAAATGGAGGATATGTTACATTGGTTTTTAGGTTAAAAGGATAAACAAAGAGTGGAAAGCTGTATGAATGTGTGAGTGGGGTAAATAGACGAGTGAGAGAGTGAGTGAGTGAGTGAGTGAGTGACTGACTGAGTGAGTGACTGAGTGAGTGAGTGAGAGAGTGTTTTGAATGAATCAGGCAGTTATTAGGTGGATAAGTGAATGAGGCAGTTAATAGGTGGATAAGTGAATGAGGCAGTAGGCAAGTGAGTGCATGGGAAATAGAGCTGTTTTGCAATATCTTTAAGATCGTGAGTGATTAAGTAAAAACATAACACTGGAAAATATAAACTACAGTTTAAAAGACTATCCCTTTTGGAGTAGATACAAAAAAATGATATAATATTTTTCAGTCCTCAAAATAAAATGTACACTCAGAACGTAGAGCTTTCCTTTATTTGTAATTTGTATTGAAGCCTGGGGTGGCTACTACATGCCATAGTTCACCACCACTTACTTCCTCAAGCACTGTATTTTTTAACAAAAATTAAAATGTACTTAATAAAGCGTATCTTCAGTGTTGTGCCACCAAAATTTAGAGCTTCTTTCATTGCCTTTCTGCATGTTTGCAACATTAGGACAGAAGTCCATCCGACATCGTAATGAGCCCCTAAGTTTTCCGTGCCACACACTGCTCTTTTATTGTTTTTCCGGAGTACCTTTATGCTCTGAAATAGATCTCAGTCCTGGAGGTCTTATCTATTCAATCTCAGATTTAGCTTATTATTTATTCAACGGTTTTTAGTTTCGTGGTTACCCAGTTATATTTCCTTTCTTGTAGGGTTAGGAATTGAGGGGATTGCTTCCTCATAAATATAGACAAAATGTTTTCTGTAAGTTCGCCCAGAATTGTATTGGATTGCCAGTGGTTTCAATGGTTGTGTTTAAGAAAGCCAAGCAATTGTCTGGGATTTCTCTGTGAAGAGTTTATTTACGTTTCAACCTTTTTGAATTTTCTGTGTGTGCTCCAATCATTAGTACATGGGGAGAGGATGTGGCTTAATGGCTAGAATGGCTGACTTTGAAGCTGGGGAACCAGGTTTGAGTCTGGTGGGAGGCTCAAACATCCTGTGATTCTGGGCAAATCATGTAATCTCCCTGTGCCTATAAATGAATGTGTCCATCTGTAATGCAACTGGTCCTCATGTAAAGTGCTCTGACACCCTGAGGTCGAGTTTGCACAACATAAAACTGCAGAAAAAAAATTGGGGAAATGGCCAGAGTTAAGAGGGGCACCCTGGTCAGAAGTTTAGGGTCAGATTTACTAAGGGCTTGCAATGGCCTTGTGTGACACAAGCTGTCACAAAGCAGGATGAAGTAAGAGGTCACAATGCAACTTGATGCATCCCTTCATAAGACAATGCAATTCTATTAGCGGGATTACTAAGCCATGCAAAACCAATTTGTATGGCTCTACGTGCTTTAGTAAATCCAAAGCAAAGCAAGTCAGCGAATATTGCTTGCATTACCCGTGTGCCAGGGAGGCATTCCATAGGTGGAATGTGGGCCTTCCCATGGATTCACCTATGGTTTTGACACAATCCCAGATTTACTACTAGCAGTAAACATGGGATTGTGTCAAAATGGTGCACCTCCAAGACCCGGATGTAAAGAGGAAAAACAGCTTCATTTCTCCTCATTACTTCCTCTCTTCCCATGTGTGCTGCGTTCTGCAGCCCACATAGAAAGAGGAATATGCCTTTAAAGATTGTTTTTGTGAAGGAAGGCATCCCTTCCTTCACACAAAAAATCCTGCACATAACACAGGCACCCTTAATCCATGGCGCAAGGGTGACCGCATTGGCGCTAGGCAACACACAGTGAGTCAGTGCAGGGAGAGAGCATACATTCATCATATCTTTGTAAATATGGCACATTTCTGCTCTCTCTCTTTTATGTAATGCAACGCAGCAGGTTGTCTTGCTGCATTGCTGTTGTGAAGTACCACTCTCAACCATGGATATCAAGGTAGTAATTCTTTAGTCGGCCCTGTGGGGGAGTTACCAGACATGTCTATTCTTTACAGCTCCCCTGACTTCAAATGACTCCCCATTCAAATCCTGCATTCTAACTTAGATTCTCCACTCGGGCATGAGTCAATATAATAATGACATAACACTTCCCCCTTCCTTCAATAAAACAAATATAATGTTACAAACCTATAAAGTCCTGCCCAAAACTAAACATTTCCTATACATTCCCTGATAAAAATTATAATCCTAAAACGACATGCAAATATGATAAAATTAGGCAACCATCCCATCACCCACCAGAAAACATACAAATATTCTGAAACTAAACCTAAAGCTTAAATGACAATCTTTCAAATACACAATTTATTTCACCACACGTCCACTCCTGCTCCGAGTTTCCTTGGGCCCGATTCACAGAACAAACTTAAGACTAAATCCTAAACTTACTACCCTTCTGGTATTCACAGAATGCACCTACTACTTCTGGTATTCACAGAATAAACCTACTACTTTTGCTATTCACAGAATGAACTTAGAACTTTTGATATTCACAGAATGGATTTACGACCACTAAACTTACGTCCGCACTCGGGTCGGAATTTCCGCCCCTGGAGCGAAATTTCCGCACTCGGAGCGTAAAGTCCGCTCACGGGGCGGATAGTCCGCCTGCGGGCCGGAAAGTCCGCCTACGGCCCGGAAAGTCCACCTACGGGCCGGAAATTCTGCTCTCGGGCCAGAAACTCCGATTTTGGGCAAGACTACATTAACTGTGGCCATTGATCATTCGAGCCAAGGGTAAACACCTGTCCAAGTCCCTACCATCCCCCACCATGCATCAGCTGACACACTCCAGCCAATCCTAGCTCGGCAGCACGTATAACTGCAGAGCAGACACACACACAAACCCTTACAACATGTCACTAAATTTGTTTGTTGCACTGCGGTGTTCCCAGGCAGTACCCATGACAGCTTCATATTCCGCATGTCCCCTCTTGCCCGGCGGATGGCTGCGGGAGAATTTGACAACATGTGGCTACTGGGTAAGTACCAAGCGTTAGAAATGAGGGAAATGTGTTTTGCAAATGTCTGAATGCCCCCCAACATTAACCATTGTACAATAAGAATCATAAAGCTACATACATGGCCCAACAGATGCTGCATGTAATACAGTATAGATCATGTCCTGTGCAAGTCAAAGAGGGAAATGTAACCAACTGCCCTTTCCCCTCTCCTCAGGTGACGCTGGGTATGCACTCACCCCACATCTCTTCACCCCTTACAGGCGTGCAAGCACTGTACCACAGCGTAGGTACAATAGGGCACACATACGAACTCGAGCCATCATAGAGCGCACTTTTGATCTGTTGAAGTCGCGATTCAGATGTCTCAACCATACAGGGGGGTGCTGCAGTACTCCCCAGAAGTCGCGTGCAAGATCATATTAGCCTGTTGTGTCTTGCACAACATTGCCTTGGAAAATGATACATGTACTGAGAGACCCAGCCGGACCTCATGAGGATGGGTCACTTAATCAGAAAAGGCCATAACCATAGCATTGTCGGGCCTGTGCCATCAACAGATGAGACTCACCCACAAAAGATGCGCCTACAACGTGAGTGATGTCATGGGTGAATCAGACATCATGGGGCAGATGAATACGCCCCGTGCACCACTTTTGCACCGCCGTTGCGTCACTTTAGTGACGCAGCGGCGGCGCGAAGCCAGCGCCATGCTGCGGGCTATTTACAACGTGACGCATCTAGGGAGATGCGTCACGTTGTCAAGCTTGCGCCACATGTGGGCGCAGCTGTACAGGGGGGGGCCTTCTAGCGCAGGAACACCTCCGAAAAGTCGCTGAGTGAAATCCACAAGATTTCATTCAGTCACTTTTCCGGCCATGCTGCGTCAAAGCCCTGCGCCTGCTTGAAGCAGGCTTAAGGATTGACACAGCATGTCAGGGATAGGGGCACCCCGAGCCTTGCTGGAGCTGCGTGGTGGTTGCGACGCAACTCCAGCAATGCGCCAACCTTACGCCGGCAGATGCGTCACACATCTGCTTGTCCTTGCACCACGATGCACGGCATTGTATATGCGGCGCATCTGCGGTGGTGCAAGGGCAAACTTGCGTGATGCATCTCCCATGGCGCATCCCTGCTGATTTACAGGGATGTGCCAGGGAACATAAATCTGCCCCCAAGTGTCTGTGATATATCCACACTTCTCCACCCCAATGTTACGTAACACATCACACAACTCTGCTACTGAGCACCCAATATGGACTACATGTACCATGATGCAAAGCATGAGAAAGTGAAACAGAGGTTTGATGTTGTGTCAGCCCCCCCACCCATAAGTGCAGAAATGTCTTTAAATGGTCTCTTCCCCCTCTTGTTACATTTTAATAATTCTCACATGCACTGTCTTTTCTTTTTAATCCACAACAGAACAGCAGGATGGCAGTAGATTAGATTCATGATTGTGGATGGATCTGGATGAATACAAAATGGCTGCCAACTATTTCCTGTGATGTATTTCCTGCCTCCCACTCCCTGTCAAACATATCCTGTATAAAATAATATGTTCTGGGTCATTTTCGGAGTTTATGGCACAAAAGCGGAGTCCCGATTACGGAGCGTACGGCGCGTGTGCGGACCCTCCGCTCCGGAACCGGAAACTGCGCTTACGGGCTGTAAACTCAGAAAATGACCCGGAACACATTATTTCATTCAGGAAATGTTTTACAGGAAGTTGGAGGCAGGAAATACATCACAGGAAATAGTTGGCAGCCATTTTGTGTTCATTCTGAGTCATCCTCACTCACAGATCAGATCCTCTGACATCCTGCTGCTCTCATCATTCTTATTATCCCCATAATGGCTGAGGGTTATGAAGAGAAGGCACCCCCTTTCTCTGAAAGTGAGTTAGACATCTTGGCTGAGGGGGTGCTGGCCAAATATCCTCAGCTATATGGGGACCCTGAACACCAGCTGAGCAATGCAGCCCGGGCCAGGCTGTGGGCCTTAGAATTTATGGGGACATTGATACTTCTCATGCAATGTATATGCCCTCTGGGGTTGTCCACACTATTGAAGGGTGGACCCACAATTGAAAATTAACGTTTAGGACAGTAGCATAGTTTTGTTATATGTACAGAGGTTTTGTTTTGTAAATATATGTTTTTGTATATGCTCAGCACAAATACAAAGAAAATGAGAAGTGAATTTAATCACATGTGAATGGATAATTGAAAGTGTCCTTGTTCAAAAATATTTGTATATCCTTTCCTCCATACCACGTTTCTTTATAAACTGGCAAAATGAGCCATAATAGTGCATTTATACTGAAATCTGCTCCTCCCGCACCACTACAATTGGCACTTTGAAATGATGTGTGCATTGGATGAGCAATGGTACAGACACTGTCCAGTGTGAGCATGGCAGGCCAAAGGGCATTGGATGCTATGACTTGCATTGCATTTGTAGAGTGTGGGTTCCAATTGTGACAAATCATCATGTGCCATGGAGTCAAGACAGACTTTGACATCCTTGCATCACTCTTAAGCACTTCTAAATTTGCAAGGGGTGTCCACTGACAGACGTCTCACCCTCAGTGGGCTGTTTGACATTTCACATGTACAGTTAGCTGTCACAACAATCCCCCACTGTTCAGCGGTGTACTGCATTACCATATCAGTCACCAAAGCCAATATGTGCCACTGGATTGTCAGATCATGTGTGGGGACAGCCCAAGGCTAGACTCACAATGTAGCTACACAAATAGCCCAGAGCCTCAGTGGATGTGTGACCCCCATTCGCCACTTGTCTTGTCCCATACAATGACACAAAGCAGATGACACTTGTCCAGACCTTAAATAGCTGCGACTTCCTATGAATGGCCAAAATCCGAGAAATCAGGACTCTTCATGTTCTCCATTGGTGGACTGCTTTTGGAACCTACACATGTAGCAGTGGCAGGACACACAGATCACCAGAATGCCAGGTTGAGGGTTGGCCAATACAGTTGTGTAAGCCACAAACATCCACGTGAGATGGCCATGTCAGACTCAATCCAGTAAATGACAGTGAACATACACGTAATGTCAGCTCATAGACACTGACAACTATAGAGTGTGATCAGAGGAAAATAAGTCTGAGCTTGGCTCCTCTATGTATGTGTCTCGTCTTGCATGACACAACCATAACATTAGGATTTTGCTTACATTTCTGCAGGCACAGCTGGCGAAACGGAAGGGCAGCAGGACCAGGTCCGGAGCGCGAGGCCACCAGTGCGGCGGCGGCTACACCCTCTTTCCACCAGCGAGGAAGAGGAGGATGAGGAGGGACCCTCAACATCAAGAGGCAAGGGGATTGCGCCCACCCGGACTGACAAGGGACACCCTGATGCTGGTGCTACATCCCGGGTGGAGGCTGCAGACATTGAAGGGGGGGGGGGGTGAACCCGACACCTCGGACCATGATGTGTTGGAGAGCTACTCTCCCCAGGACTCTTCACCTGTGGGCCCTGAAGAGGTGTCCTCGGGGCAGGCCAACACACAATCTGGGCCTGCCATCAGCCCCTCCCTACCTCTAGAGTCTCCCATTCCATCGGAGGCTCCAGCTGCATCCCCTGCAACAAGTCCCCCTCATCGTCGCCGCCAGCTCCACAACATCATTGGCTCCGGACCTCAGGCACCACATCCCTCCTGTCCCCCCCAGGCCCCTCCCGGTGTTGTTCCTCCTGTGGATGTGCCAGTGGACTTGATGTGGATGTGTGAGGGTCAGCCAGACATGTCCGCTCTTATCATGCTACAAGTGTGTATGGAGGTACGCATGATGCGAGAGGACATGCTCCGATCTATGGCCACCCTCGCCACCAGCATCAATTCACTGACCACAGCCATGTCGTCTGTTGTCTCCCCAATCCCTTCCCATACCACCGTCAATGTCTCCCCCTGTTCGTTGCCCCACACTGTTTCCCCCCGTACTCCTCGTGTGTCACGAACACATGTGGTGCCTGTTACTGCACCTGGCAGACGTGTGCCTGCATCGGACTCAGAGGATCTGGACATTGTGGTCCTAGAGGATGACCAGACGAACACTTGACTTTTGACGGAGACATTGACGTGAACAATTATTTCATTTTCCCCTTGTAAATAGACTGTTTTCCCTGACGCTCCCTGACGTGTTATATTTTGGTTGCCCCACCCCAATCCAGGTTCCCTTCTCCCTCTGCTTCAAGACCATCATTTGTTTTCCTTCCTCCCTTCCAAACGGACGGTTGTTCTGTTCATACCTAAATATATTTGAGGAATTCTAATTACTTCTACTTGTTTGACTTCATTTAGAATGTCGGGTTCTGAATAAGAACACATATTTGGTGAGTCATCTGCTATGCACATAATGGCTTGTTGCAATGATGGGTTACACTTGTAACTGTGTCACACACACACATGCCTTCTCACATCTCAAGGCCACCTACATCGTTACACAGGACATGAGACACAACAGATTTCATTTTTTTGTAGGTCTTTATTTGGTGAACACACAATCACGTGGTTACATTGTCCTGGGTTCCTGTCACTGGCGATCGTGCTTGCGACATCGCAATTTAGGGGGGGGGGGGAGGACCGCTCAGAGTGCTCAGGTCTGGCTCGCCGCCTACGTGGAGGTGGGTACTGTCCAAGGGACTGTCCAGGGTCATCTACATGTGCTGGGGCAGATGGTGTATGCACACTTGATGGTTGTGCCTGGACAAGGGCCGGTTGTGCACGTGGTGGGAGTGCCTGTACAGGGGTTGGTGGTGGTTGTGCAGGTGGTGGGAGTGCCTGTACAGGGGTTGGTGGTAGTTGTGCAGGTGGTGGCAGTGCCTGTACAGGGGTTGGTGGTGGTTGTGCAGGTGGTGGCAGTGCCTGTACAGGGGTTGGTGGTGGTTGTGCAGGTGGTGGGAGTGCCTGTACAGGTGTTGGTGGTGCTTGTGGAGGTGGCGGGAGTGCCTGTACAGGGGTTGGTGGTGGTTGTGCAGGTGGCGGGAGTGCCTGTACAGGGGTTGGTGGTGGTTGTGCAGGTGGTGGGAGTGCCTGTACAGGGGTTGGTGGTGGTTGTGCAGGTGGCAGGAGTGCCTGTACAGGGGTTGGTGGTGAGAGTGCCAGTTCAGCCCGCTGGTGTGGATGTCTCCCTTTGCTCTGTTGCTGTGCAGTTGGTACAGGTGTGGGAATGTGCTGTCCTGTGGGCAGATATGATGGCTGCCCTCCCTGCGTTGACCGTGAAGGGAAAGTTTGGCTCACTTTCAATATGCCCTCCATCATCTTCATGGCCAAGTCATGGTGTCTTGCACTCTCTTCCCTTTGGATGGATAGCATGTCTCGCATATTTCTGGACATGTCCTGCCAAGTCCTATCCATCCTATCCAACACTTGGCTGAGCCTCTCCACCACCTGAGGGAAGTGGACCATGTCCTGCAGGGACTTCGACATGTCGGACAGGGTAGCCCCTATGGCACAAATGTCCTGAATCACATCGCTCTGCTGTTGGTAGAAGTCCTGCTCCCACTGGCCATCACAGCCAGGTGCAGGCCCTCTCTGCAGCTGTCTGCCATGGATGGGACGAGCAGGTCCTACAGCAGGGGGGGGGTGGCAGGTGGGAGCCTGTGGGCAGGTGAATGGTGCCCAGGGGATACCGGCAGCACAACAGGGCTGGTACTACCACCAGATGGTGGAGAGGATGGCAGGGATACACTGTCTAGGGAAGAGCGGGTAGGGGAACCACCATGTTGGTCCTGGACGTGAGGACTGTGAGGGAGTGATGTCTGTGTTGTGATGCGTGGGTGCTGTGGCTGGTTTGCTCGAGGCTGGGGACAGGCCATGCTATGCTTGGGAGGAGGCTGACGAACATTGCTTGGCAGAGGATGTGATGCCCTGACCGATTTAGCCAATCTGGCACAATAGCGCGCATTGGCATCTGCATCGTCATCAGACATGTAGTCCTCATCATCCACCAAGTAGAGGTCCTCAGGAAATTCATCCTCCTCCTCTTGAGCAGTACTTGAAGCCGACATCACAGCTTGGAGGATCAGGGGATTCTCCCCTCTGATTCCCCGTCGGCCCGCACTGGTCATAGGTCTGTCATCCTCGTCCTCAGCATCCCCTGAAACAGAGGTTGCAACCGTATTAGGGATTGACCTGGTATAACATGTGGTGCAACACAAGGGTTTGTATTAACTGTACTTTGCATCAACAGATGAGGATCATGTGACCTGTGTAGGGTACCACCACAAATGACAGCTCACACCATAGCACTGAGGTGTTGCACAGATACAGGCAAACTCACCAGCTCCAGGCACAACTCTCTGTCCCTTGGTGTTCCCCCCTAGTGTCACCTGCTGGACCTGTCTCCTCACAGCTTTTGTAGGCATAGCTGTCCGTGAACCAGCAGCTGTAGAGGGAAGTGACAACATTCTCAATTATCTGCATCACCAATTGACAGACAGGCACATGACACTCCTGATTTGTATTTCACTTTGTACACAACAACTGCTGATTACATGCAGAGGGGAATCAGGATCTCTGTCATGGCTTTGGAGTCGAAGCCAGTGACACACCTCATGCCAGAATTACCTGAAGGACAGGTGCGCAATGGTTTCAACGCTGCAGCCAGGCTGTCATGCAGTCCCCGGGATGGTGCACGCTGCTGTGGTGTCATCCTGTCAGCAGCTGTGATAAGACATACAGGTCTATATTTTTCTACCACAGATGGTAGCTCCGAGCCAACATGTCATTCTCAATGACCATTTGTGGGTAATCCAGAACAATGTGCAGCATGTTTAGCTCCTGAACTTTACATTTGGGCACCTGCTCACATGCAGCAGTTGGCAGTTGTTTCCTCCACACAGCAGTGACATCAATAAGATGACACATCAACAGACACACCTCATGCTAGAATTACCTGAAGGACAGGTGCGCGAGGGTTGAACTGCTGCAGCCAGGATGTCATGCAGTCCCCGGGATGGTGCACGCTGCTGTGGCGTCATCCTGTCAGCAGCTGTGATAAGACATACAGGTCTATATTTTTCAACCACATATGGTAGCTCCGAGCCAACATGTCATTCTCAATGACCATTTGTGGGTAATCCAGAACAATGTGCAGCATGTTTAGCTCCTGAACTTTACATTTGGGCACCTGCTCACATGCAGCAGTTGCCAGCTGTTTCCTCCACACAGCAGTGACATCAATAAGATGACACATCAACAGACACACCTCATGCTAGAAATACCTGAAGGACAGGTGCGCGATGGTTTCAACGCTGCAGCCAGGCTGTCATGCAGTCCCCGGGATGGTGCACGCTGCTGTGGTCTCATCCTGTCAGCAGCTGTGATAAGACATACAGGTCTATATTTTTCAACCACAGATGGTAGCTCTGAGCCAACATGTCATTCTCAATGACCATTTGTGGGTAATCCAGAACAATGTGCAGCATGTTTAGCTCCTGAACTTTACATTTGGGCACCTGCTCACATGCAGCAGTTGCCAGCCGTTTCCTCCACACAGCAGTGACATCAATAAGATGACACATCAACAGACACACCTCATGCTACAATTACCTGAAGGACAGGTGCGCGAGGGTTGAACTGCTGCAGCCAGGATGTCATGCAGTCCCCGGGACGGTGTCCGCTGCTGTGGTGTCATCCTGTCAGCAGCTGTGATGAGACATACAGGTCTATATTTTTCAACCACAGATGGTAGCTCTGAGCCAACATGTCATTCTCAATGTCCATTTGTGGGTAATCCAGAACAATGTGCAGCATGTTTAGCTCCTGAACTTTACATTTGGGCACCTGCTCACATGCAGCAGTTGCCAGCCGTTTCCTCCACACAGCACTGACATCAATAAGATGACACATCAACAGACACACATGTATGAGAAGGTTACTGATAGGAAGGGATAAATGACCCGGAATCCTCCCCATTACACTGCTTTCACCTTTGCCATTAAGACTTACATATTTCCACAGTCTCATGTTGTTTGTTGACAAGTCAGAAAGGGGTTCATGTGTGAGATATGCAATAGTCAGGGACATGATGTTGCTCAATTGTGCTTCGTCACGCATGAAGTCACACATTTTTGTATGAGAGAACACAGATGTCTTATGGCCATCCTGTGAGTGTCCTCTCTTTGCATTCTCTATTTCCAAGATCATGGTACTACTTAGCTGACTACGATTGGTGTCTTGTACAGCAGACATCAAACCTCATATGTCAAACACTCACCTATACATGTGAATACGGTAGGAGAGGAGGCAAGCAGAATGCAACATTTGGTTATGCTCACACATTGCGGATAGGCTGAGAAGCTGTGATGCTTTCCGCCTGCACTGGATTCGCGTGTTGCTCTTCAGCCAAGTTATTTAGCAGGTGTCATTGCATGAAGATTCACCTTAGCAGCCCCTACATCCATCACAAAGGTACACTACTGGCATTAGTGTTGGCCTCAGCCATGCTATTTTCATCATGGTGTTTCCGATAATTGAATTGCAAGCCGGTTGTGTTTTGGTCACTTCATATGACTCATGGTTCATGCACTCACTTGGCATACATTTTGTGTCATCCTTTCATTAGCCACCAGGGTCTAATCTTGCATGGGTTCAAATGCTATATGTGAGCATATTGTGATGCAGGACAATAGTGTTGTACAACACATACAACATATGGCGGACGTGAAAGGCACATTTAATGAGCAGTCAGCCTGATATATTATTGGGTTCACTTCCCTTGGCCCAGCACCGGAACAGTGTGTGGGCCCTGAACAGATGTCACAGCCAACCTTGTGGCAGAAGTCAGTGTGTGTCTTTGATTCTGGGAGGACCTCGTTGTACCTACAATGATAAGTGTGTTTTGCTACTTTACATTCCTGCAGCCACATGTGATGCACTAGATTTCTGGCACAAAGGATGAGCACAAGCAGTTGTGGGCACCAGCGTTGCTGAAGTGTGTTATACGTAATATCATGATTGCTCCCACATAACTTCAAATGGGCCCACTACCTGGATGCAACCAATATCACAATGACATGTCTACGGATCCTGATGTGAGGTCCACTATCGTGTTTTGTTGATGGGCAACACAAAAACCAGACAATGTAAGTGGTACATGACCAGCTGTGTGGACTGGGAATTTGATCTATATTGGAAACATTCAAAGTTGGACAGTGTATGCATTGTCAATACTAATGACCCTGGGATCTCACTTGTTCATCATTGCCATATTTCTGTCAATTAGATTTATTGATTACGTCTACAGACACCATTACAACATAGTGGGGACACCCTTTTGAGTAGTTGTCGCACTCGATAACAGGATTGGATTGCCAGGTCTGGGGCTGTTGCTGAAAAACATGTCATGTTCCGCAATTACAAAGGTTTGATGAGCCAAGGCATGTAATGTATTGTCTTCAGCTGTTCACAATTATATAATTAGCTAAAGGTGGATGTCCATTGACAACTCCAATAGTAATGCAGCTATTTGTTCATCTCTGGTTGACTTTCATATGTGGGCACTATATGTCCCTCGTCACTCCTGACAATTTATGCATTTTGACCATCTCCTGGCCACTTTGACTTACCAGTCGGTGAGGGTGGTATGCCTATCACTGTACGGTGGCGATTCCTCCCAGTAGATGCAGGGACCTCTGCTGCGGCAGTTGTCTGTGCTCTGGCTGAATGTGTCAATGGGTTAGAAGAGAGAAAACTAAACATATGGGATATGTGCTTGTGGAACATTTCTGTGATTTCCCCATTTCTTCTGCGTGCTAACAGTGTTATGCAGTACTGCCGCAGACTGGGCAGGGAGGAGCAGTGGTGCTTTGGGGACGTAATAGCGTGGCAGGGTGGGAAATGTACAACAGAATAGGTGTATGACTTTTTAGATCTGATGATTCTCTCACCTTCTGCTTTGTGCTTTAAGCTGGCACAGGGTGATTTACTTAGTTGATTTTTTGTGGCAGGTTTACACGCCCCTTGTAATACATTTACACCGCAGTTGCGTCACTTCTGTGACACAGTGGTGGGGTAATACATGTGACACATTTAGACTTATTCACAACATTATCCATCTATGGGGATGCCTCACGTTGTGCGGTCCTGCGCAACATTAAACATGCATCAGCTGTGATGTAGGCAGGGTGTGCGTTTCTTTGGTTATGCCTCATACAAGTGATGCATTGTAATCGACAACATTTCACGTAGTCACTTGTCATAGGGTGGTGCTATGCAAACTTACGCCAGCTTGAGGCACATGTATGAGTGGCCCAGAACGTTAGGTGTAGGCGGTCCATGGACATTGTTGGAGTTGCGTCACACTTGCGACACTACTCCAGCAGAGCACCCCCCTAATGCCATCAGTAGCGACACACATCTGTCTATCCCAGCGCCACAGTGCACCGCATTGTAAATGTGACGCATCCGCGGTTGCACAAGAGTTGGATTGCGTGTCGCATTGTTACTGGCGCATCTCTGCTGATATTTGTCAATTGCTACTTAGCGGGCTGGTGTATTACTGCAACAGGACAGTGCCCATGTTTTCTAAAGTGGGGGAGGGATTTGCCATTTCCATCGCTAAGGATTGTGGGACTTGTAGTGGTACACACAGAGGGTGACACAGGAGTCTCTGACTGACGGATTTTTTTATACACTTTGGACTACTTCCTTATTCACAATGACAGTGCAACACAGACAATCTTTTCATGCACTTTTTCTTTTCATCCCACTTACCTGGTACCACGTAGCAGACGTCACTGACAGGCAGCCCATGGACCAAGTGGGGGTGTATCATGGTAAGGATATCCTCCTCCAGTGGGGTGAGGCAGATGCGTGGTCCAGAGTATGCGGCTGGGAGGATCCGATGTAATTCAATCCGGGAGTATTTCTCCTTTACCCTCAGCCGCTTATCCTGCCATTTTTTTTTTAGGTCCTAGACTGTGCGCCTCTCCTCCCCCAATGCTGTGACAGCAGTGGATAATTGCTGCCACAGGGCTGCCTTCTGTGTCCCACTGGTGCAGTAGGGTGGGAGTCCAGAGAGGCGTTTGTGGTGCCTGACAATGAACTCCGCAAGCATGGTGGTCTCCTCTGCTGTGAAATTCCTCTTTCTTTTCAGTAGGTCCATTGTTCTCAGCCGGTGTCAGCTTGCAAAGACAAACTCTGTGTGGCCAAACCTGTTCCTTCACTGTGTGCTGCTTTTAAATGTTTTTTGCTGTTGGTCAATGAGTGTTAATTGGCTTCAGCTGGATCATGTTGGGGGATGGTAGGCACTAGCAACATGACAGCTAACTGGAGCTGTTGGCTGGGATTGGCTGGAGTGTGTCAGCTGATGCATGGTGGGGGATGGTAGGGACTTGGACAGGTGTTTACCCTTGGCTCAAATGATCAATGGCCACAGTTAATGTAGTCTGGCCCCAAATCTGACTTTCCGGCCCGAGAGCGGAATTTCCGGCCCGTATGCGGACTTTCCGGCCCGTAGGCGGACTCTCCGGCCCGAGTGCGGACGTAAGTTTAGTGGTCGTAAATGCATTCTGTGAATAGCAAAAGTTCTAAGTTCATTCTGTGAATAGCAAAAGTTGTAAGTTCATTCTGTGAATACCAGAAGTAGTAGGTGCATTCTGTGAATACCAGAATGGTAGTAAGTTTAGGATTTAGTCTTAAGTTTTTTCTGTGAATCGGGCCCCTTGAGTTTTAACCTTAAACTATCCTTCTCTCCTTCAGAACTTTTTTGCTCCGCTTCTGTGCTATCTTGCACTCATTCCTCACTCTCACTTCTATCTTCTTGCTCACTCCTACCTCTCAGCACACTATCAACCTTACCCTCTTCTTCTTCAAGCCATCCAAACATATTCTTCCTACCTTCTTCTTCAACTTCCACTTAATTGTTTCATTTTGCCACCCTCCTCATATGCCACACCTTACCATCACTTAATCTGACCGCATTAATAAACACTTCTTGTACCCTCAAAGTACCTAAAAATGTATTCTCCTCCTCCTTCCTTCCGCTTATGGGTTTCTTCACCTACACCCTTTCACCCACTTGCACTTCCTTGGCCCCTGGCTTAGCATCACAATACATTTTATTCTTATCCTGCGCCAGCTTGACATTTTAATTTACAACCTCCTGTGACCACTGAACTTGATTAGATTTTTCCATTCAGCCCTGAGTATCCTTGGTAAAGAACACTCTGCCTCACATAATGGTGAAAGGGCTCTACCCTGTCACCCCAGGAGTGATACGATACATTCAAACCATCTTCCTTACCATTATCATTCAATTTCTCCTTCTGGTACTTGCCATCTGAAGTGCATCCTTGATAACTCTTTGGACCTCTCTACCTCACCATTACCTTCTGGGTGGTAAACTGATGTAAGGGTATGCTCCACCCTATGCGTTGTGAAAATGATTGCACTACTGCTGCATTAAATTGCAGACCATTATCAGTAATGACCTTTCTAGGCAACACATCTCTTTGAAATAATGTGTCAAGAAATATAAGAACTTTTCCTGCATTGACCACGTCTACAAAAACGACCTCTGGCCATTTAGAAAAATAGTCCATGACTACTATAACATGCTTACAATTGCCATCTTCATTGACCAACAGACTCATGATATCAACTCCAACAGCCTTCGTGCCATCTTGAGACACTCCACCGGCAGCCGCGGCCCGTGGAGGGAGTTCTGTGGGGCGGTAAGGCGGGGCGGGGGAGGGGCAGGGTGAAGGGTTCTAAAAACCGGAATATGGATAATTGCAGGTAAGTAAACAATTAAATAAATAAAACGAATTTTGTAGCGCGTGCTGCATCGCAAAATGGAACCCGGAACTACAGGTGTTTCATACTCATCTTAGATTTGGCTGCGCACTCACAATCCACACACCTGTTCCACATCTCCATCTATTCCAGGCCACCAGTATTTTCCCATCACTACGTTCTTGTCCTTAACAATACCTACATGACCTTCATGACACAATTCTATAATCTTATTATGCAATTTCTGAGGTGGAACAATCTTATTACCTCTAAGTAAATTCTCCTTCCACACTGACAAGAATTTGCAACAATCTTCTTCAAACACTGTCCTCATCTTCCACCCCTTGACCTTCTGTAGTGTGGCATCACTGTCCATTGCCTCTTTCCATTACTTAGTAGTTGCCACATTTTTTTCCTCTTCACCCATCGATGCCACATTTTTCTACTCCACCCCACCTTGCTTGCTCCTTTCGCACAATGATAAGGGAAGCCTAATCAGACAGTCTGTCACCTTAGTTTTCACATCTTGTACATATGGCACATTGTAGTTGTAGTCCATCAACCCCAGAGATACCCTTGCAATCCTAGGAGTTGCAGTTAAGAATCTATCCATTGTAAGTAATTAGGCCAAAGGCTTATGGTCACACCTCATCAACACATTTCGACCCCACACAAAACTCCTAAGATGCTCTAAAATGCATACTACAGCCAGCTCTTCCCTTTTTCACTACTGAATAGCATTCTTCAGCTGGGGAAGCGCACAAGATGAAAACGTTACAGTATTTTCCTTGTTCTCTTCATCATTTTGAGACAATACTGCTATACTGCCTTTTGAACTTGCATTAGTAGTAATGATACAACTCATATTTGGGTCAAATCCATGGCGGTCCCGCCAAGCTTACTGCAGCCTCTGACCGCCGCTCCTACCCCAGGCGGAGCCAGCAGTCCTAGTGCGGTCCGCCTGCCTGAGTCGTAATCGGACGTCTGACCGCCTGTGCAACGGTGGCTGGATCTGCATTCACACCTAGTCATGTGACGCAGGAACAGGCTGGAGGATCCAAATGGGTGGGATAAGGAAATGACAATTTTCTAAAAGTGCCATTTTTTCAGAATGTGTGGCTTAAAATCTGACTTTACGATTAAAGAGGATTTTAAACTACAATCTCTCAGTCAACAAATGTGACTTCCCTACCCTCTCCCAATCAAAGATGAGCACTTATTAAATGCAATAAGGTAACTCAATGTTATCCTATGGCAGAGGTAGGCATTCCAGTAGTGTAAACTGAATTTGTGAGTTTTTCACTACCAGGACATGTAAAACTTAAATGTACATGTCAGTTTTTTTTCATTAGACTGCATCTGCCCGTTATGCTGGTTAGGGTCTACCTTATGGGTGAATTATATGTAATAAAACAGCTGGGGAAGGGGGTTATATTACCAAGTCGATTTGACAGCTTAAAACTGCATGCAGGTTGCAACGGCAGACCAGGGACTTAAGTGGATGGCGCAATAAGTGCTGCAGACCCACTTGTAGCATTTAATTTACAGGCCCTAGGTGCTTAGCATACCATTTGTCTAGGGACTTCAAACAATCAAGTAGATGCCAAGTTTATCATGTTTTAGGGAGTGAGCACAATCGCTTTAGGACTGGTTAGCAGTAGTAAAGTACACAAACTTTTAAGGCCAAGAAAAATGAAGTCAGCAAAAATAGAAAGATTGAAGGCAAAAAGTTTGGGAGTGACCCTGCACAGAAAGCCAAGTCCAAGACTGTCCAGTAGAGACAAACGATCTACTGAATTGAATGTTATGCTCTCATGTTCCTTTACACTGGGTCTGATCCATATTTAGTTTAGCCCTAATAGTATACTGTGGCTTAGCTGGGGGCAAAAGGTATTAATTAATTAATATTAATATTATTAATTATCTGGCTTGTCAACAGGACTGGGTGGAATGGTTCTGCTTCTGTGTTGGATCCAAGAGCAACTGAATGTTCCAAGTTTAAGCTGAGTCGGTATGTATTGTTGAGCAAATTTAAAAGACCCTATCCTCAATGCCTTATGGTTCGCTGTTTAGTTGACTAACTAATTGACTGGTACATATTGTTGGCAAGTTCACAGATGTGTAGGTGCTTGAAGGTGCATGTAGAGATCAAGTGCTATTGAAAAGTGGTACACCGTCTCTTTAACTGTGTGTCTTTATTACTCAATTCTCTTGCCGATTTTCATAGCACCTAATTCTCTGGGAATGTACTGGACTTAAACAGCCCTTGTTTTGTCAGACTTCACTTGAAGGGCTGAATTTTACGTCAGGCATAGTGGCTGCTGCCTATGACACCCTTGTCACTCCTGCTGGGGCTCCCACGGCTTATGTCATTTGTGGTGAGGGCGATGTATGGCACCATACTTTTAAAAAAGTAACCCTGTCTGCACTGTGCAAACATCGCGAATGGCATCATGCACAGCCCAAGCGGGCGCTGCTTCTTTTCACCCGCTCAAGTAGATTTTTACTCGAGCGGCAGCTTTCTCAACGCGAGCGGGTATTTTCTCAAACCGAGAGGACGCGAGCATACGCGACCACTCGCAATGAGAAATCTGACCGCCCGCGTCGAGAAATCTCACTGGGAGCTTGATTTTCCACGCTCGCGCTCTCCAACTTGA
This sequence comes from Triturus cristatus, assembly GCF_964204655.1. Lineage (NCBI taxonomy): Eukaryota > Metazoa > Chordata > Amphibia > Caudata > Salamandridae > Triturus > Triturus cristatus. The sequence goes on along the minus strand of NC_140593.1, from coordinate 252,458,791 downwards.
TGTTGACGATCGCGAACGAGGAAAAATCTCACCGGGAGGTGGATTTTCCACGCTCGCGCTCTCCAACTTGACATTGACAAACGCGAGCGAGGAAAAAACCTCCACTCCGCAACGCTAAGCGCAGTTTTTTCGTTACTCTAGGAGCTCCTCAGAATGCCGAAAACTCCACAAATTCAGCGTAAGGAGTGGAGTTTGCCGCCCAAACTTAAAAAAAGTTGAAGCTTCGGGAAAGGTTGGCAACCTTGCTTTGACTGGAGGCTCCCAGGGCACCAAGTTTGCAGAATTAGATGTGCTTTTCACACTGCTGGCATCCCATTGTAGCTGCCTTCGTTTGATGCCTAGTAGGGCAGGCACTATACTTTTACTTGATCATATTGCTGAGTTTGTGTTGTATGAGTTGAGTGCGTCGTGGTGTAATAGAAAATGAAAACTCTTCTGTCACAATTAGCGATGCATAAATCTTTATAATTAATCAAAGCCTTGAGCTTGTGAAGGGAGCCACAGAAGCTAAGACAAAGTCATAATATGTAGGAGTTTCAGTATGTCAGATGAGGAAATTGGAGAAGGAAATGTATAAAGCTGTTGACTTAATCAATTGTAATTTTTTTCAATTTCTCTCAAACGCAACTGATTCTCATGTCATAATGATAGCAAGAATGTTATTCATGCAGGAGGAAGCTGATGTTCGCTTTTTAGAAAATGTTTCTAGAAATTTCTATATAATTAGAACACAAATAATTCATGAAAATGGTATAATACAGTGGTACAATAAACTTTTCAGTGTTCTCCTGACTGATCCCCGTGTTTGCGTGTGTGCCCCGAGGAGCTAACCAGTTGATATTGCAGCTGCCACAAGCTCTTGGGTTTCCATTCAGAAATCATGCTTTCTTCACCTCTGGCATTTCTCTAACAAAAACTGTTTCTGGAAAAGAGCACACCAGAAATGAAATTTTTTGGCAAGAGATCACATACATGACCATGCTATTTATAAGCAGCTGAGAAAGTTTATTTCTTTGCATATATACAGACAGGCTGTGAACAAAACAGATTGCTGCTCTTGTAAATTCAATGGGTGGATGAGTCAGATGTGGATTACCGGGCAGTTCTCATGCAATAAATGAAAAAAGCGCAAGTGCTAAACAAAATAGCATTTATATCCACCACTATCACTCTATTCACAAATTTATCTATCTGTCGCGCCGTCACATACTATATGCTGTAGCCGCTATTCTCCCCCACAGGACTTCGAAGTTTGATGGTTATAGTACAATCATTTGCATAGTAATGGCTAAATTGGATGTTTTTATGTAGTGGATTGTGTGTTGATCTCTGGATGATGAATCATAAATAGAATGTTGATAAACCCAAGAAAACATCAAACTTTTTAAATGAGGTCAGTACACGATGACCTTTAGTCAGTGGTACCTTACCAGAAGACAGAGCGAGGGTTGGAATGATAAAGTGGAAATGGGAAATCCACACATCCACATTGGAAAGACATCACAACGCCCTAAATGTCACAACACGTCCATGGCATGCTTCTTATATGCAATGGGATCTGGAGAAAAATATATTTCAACAAACAGAAATACATCAGCAATATCCTGAAAGAGTTCTAACCTATTATTGTAAGGATGCTATGGCATTACAAAGACTAAAAGGCTTTACACTGCAGTGAGTCTCTCTTCTTGGCAACAAAATATATGCAATGCCTTTAAAAAGTGGGACCATCATTAAAACTTTCGTAGGGTTTCTGGATGGTTGAGTAAGTGACTTCTAAGCCATGTGGATTTACCATTGAGGCTCCATGCCATATGTTGAATGTCACGCATGAGGTTAGGAGGTTTGCTTCTGCCATGTCACAGCTACCCTGTCACAGTGAGTATGCTTAAAGGTGGCGCAGAAATTAATAGACTATAGGGTTAAAGACGGCATGCAAGTACCTTCCACCTTGTAAACTGTGCTTGAATGTTCACTTGGGAACATTGAATTGCTTCGCTCAATTCCATCTGAATTGATTTATCCTCATTTGTGCAGCGAGAGGCCGACAGCTTTGCTGTACAGAACATATGAATAAAGGGTGGCCAACTCTGTTCAGGGCACATGGTGCAGGCAAGGGCTACCGGGCCTCATCCTTGGGGGTTGAGCTCATATGTCTGTGGTACGATTGTTTAGGATGTCTCAGAGCTCAACCTGATGTTTGGGGAGGCAATGGACATTGCTATAAAAGCAGGAAAGGCCTGGGTCTGGGGCGTCTTTGGTGGAGTAGGGATGGTGAAGGGCAGTCATGGGTGAGGGGATCGAATGGGAGCTGGGTGTTAGGCAGAAATGGAATTTGCGCATACGGCAGCGAAACACACTTTCTACTTTAGTGGCATATCATCAAGGCGGCACTATGAAATTATCGCCGCTTTTGCGTCCGTTTTCAGGCGAAAAGCGGCGATAATTTCATCGCCTTATCAGACACGCTATCGTGTGTTTTGCCGACTTAGCGCGCGTTACAACAACGCCCATCTTTGCATCGCTAATGAGATGCAAAGTGGGCATTCTTTCCGAAAATAACTGGAGAAATGTCGCTAACCGACATTTCTCCAATTATCAATCGGCACGCTAACAAGCATAGCAATAAGAAAAGTAGCGCTAACCATGGTTATCGCTACTTTCCTTACGCCTGCTTTTAGTTTGACTTAGCCATGAGATGCAATGGAAGGTGGATATCATGGTTAAGTATGCCATGCCCTATCAACAATGTTGCGCCAAACGTTGTGCGATTATCGCTGGAATCCCAGCGATAATTGCACATTTGGCAGCTAACGCGGGTATTTTTATCGCTCTGGAGATAAGCGTCGCTGATAGCGCGCTATCTCCACGATAAAAAGAAGCGATAGCCGGCGATAATTATCCTAGCACTAAGTGTGCTTAGCGATAATTATCGCCGGTTGTTGATGATATGCCCCTTAGTGAGTTTGGCAATGGTAGAGCTAAGCTAGGGGATAGGAGGTCTGAGACTATGTAGATAGGCCCAAGACTATGTGATACAACACCCTTTGCCATGGGAGGGCTGGAGGTCAGTGAACCTGGCTTCAGGTATGGACGGGCACCGACGGGCTTGCCTTTTGCACATTAGCAATGTGCCCGCTGCACATGTCCACTGCCTGTCTGCACTGCGGTTCCATTTTAAGATACTCAGAGGAGGGGAGGTGGTGCTCCAGAAGGCTGGAGGTGGGGGAAGCAGGCAACGGAAGCTGAGTTGCACATAAGGGTAGGTTGGCCAGTCCAATGCAGAAAACGTGCCAAGGAAAATATAAAACTGACAAATAAAAAAAGGTTAAATATTAATAGTAAAATAAACAATAAAACAAGTCCAGGCAAACTTGGGGTCAAAATTTAAGGAAAGGAACAAATAGGGAATAAAGAGAGAATTATTTCAAGAAAAGGTCCAAAAAGGCCAGGCAACCCTTAATTAGGGGACCGAGACTCAGAGGGTACAAGAAAATAAAATGCAGGTAAGTATGGAGAAGCCAATTCAAAATGGACCAGGCAGGACAGCATGACCAGGGAGTGATCCAGTACAATAAAGTCCATGGTACGCTCTCTACACTGGGCATCAAGTTGGGCTCTAAGGGCCTCATGTAGGTAGCATACCAGTTACCACTTCTAAAATACCGAACGATACCGAATCGGTATTTTAGAAGTGGTAACTCGTATGTAGGTAATGAGTCGGTATTTTTTACCGATTCGTTACAAGTCGGTAATTACCGAATCGGTATTTACCGATTCGGTAATGAGGCATACCTTCCCATTGATGGGAAGGTATGCCTCATTACCGAATCGGTAAATACCGATTCGGTAATGGGGGGAACACATGAAAGGGTGGCAGGGTGTCACATTGACACCCTGTTGCACCCCTGATTCGGCCATGTGTGCACATGTGGCACACATACATGCCCTAAGGGCATGTATGTATGCCACATTGCACACTGCTACGCGCGTAAAAATGCTTAAACACACACATTAATTATTTACCACCAACTTTAAGTTGGTGGTAAATACCGACTCTAAAACACACCCACACACTCCCCCTACATCTCGATTTTGGCTTCGGAATTTACCGAATCGGTAAAATTACCGATTCGGAATAGTTACCGATTCGGTAACATTACCGATTCGGTATTATTACCGAATCGGTAATTTTACCGATTCGGTAAATTCCGAAGCCAAAACTTGTCCCCCTACATACCAATAGCCAAAATACCGGTCGGTAACGGTATAATTACCGAAAATCGGCCGTTACCGACCGGTATTTGGCTACCTACATGAGGCCCTAAGTTTTTTAACTGAGACATCAGTCTTTACAATGAAAGGCTGACTATAGTCAGAGAACTTCAACATTGGAAAGTGCTCTCTTCATTTTCTCAAATGTTTTCTGACAGTCCTCAGTCCATATCCCTTTTCTGGGCTGTTTCTTGGATGCCAGGGCTGTTCATAGTGCTACTATAGTCCTACAGTTGTCCGTAAAGTCCCTTTAAAAGCCAGTAAGTTCTAAAAAGACTCTCACTTTAATTAGATGACGGGAGCCTCCAACTTCAACACAGACTGGACCTTACCTTCCAATTTGTAGAGCCCCCGTGTATTGCAAGACACTTTAATATCAACCCGGGAAGCCACACAGAGCTCTTTTAGCATGACAGCGCTTGGTTTACCAGGCGCTGGAAAGTAGCAGGAACATTTTTCAGCCAAAATGGCATTACCATGATCCATGGGATGGTAGCTATCAGTGGTGCAGTTGGTGCAGTGTCACCAGGGCCCTGGTGGTGAGAGGGGGCCGAGCCTACTTTGTACTGGCTGAAATTATTGGAAGCTGCATGCTCAAGATTTGTTTTTAACACAGTGCCAGTCTGGAGCCTGGCTCTTTGTTTACCCTTCATGGAGGGCGAATGGGGTAAGGAAAAATAGACAAGAGAAAGAAAAGAGGCGATAGAAAAGGAAAAGTTGAAAGATAGAAAGCAGAGAAGTAGAGGAAACAGTGACTACCTGGGAGAAGGGGACAATGAGAAAGAAAGAGAATAGAGGTAAAGGCAGGCAAAAGGGGCAGAGGAAGAGAAAGGGGGCCGAAATATGTATGACAGCGAGAGGAGGGATAAAGGAAAGAAGTCAGTGAAAGGGAAAGTGATAAGAGGCATGGCGATAGGGAGGAGAGAAGGAAAAACAAATAGAACGAGGAATTTGGAGACGTATAAGTAGGGGTGCAGCTATCAATATTGTAGCAGGTGCAGTGATATTGGGGTCCAGGAATTCAATGGGCCCACTGAACCCCAAATATGCCAGTGTGTTCATACGGGCGAGGAGAACAGTAGTCCATTTACCTTTTGAATTAGGGCCCACGACAAACAGGCTAAGCAACTGCCATTTAGCACAAAGAGGGCATCACTCTAGTGACTCCTCAGTGTCAGTGACTGTGCAATGGTAAATTAAACCTCACTCCCGCAACATAGCTGTCAATAATGCAGCAGGTGCAGTGGTCTCATGGCCCAAGCATGTGTGGGCCCACTGCACTCGAACTAGTGGTTGATTTTAAAATTGCAGATCCAGAAGATGAGGGGGGATATGTATTCTTTCAGTTATGCACATGGTGCCCTTGCTCTGCCACTGTATATTCGTTGGCTTAGACTATACAGTTATATGGTTGCCAATTGATACTGCAGACATTTGCCACAGTCATACTGGTCAAACGAAAGGTGCTCAAATAGTGAGCGCCACCCATTCAGTCACATGCTTGTCAGCTTTGGAGACCTGGTGTGCATCTGTCTTAGTGATTTCGTAGAAGGCCATGTAGTCCACATAAAAGCGCTAGTCTACGGATCCTTTTGACGTAAAGGATATCAGGTTCGACTCCATTTTTAGTAGCCTCTGACACCATCTTAGGTAATAAGAGTTGCAATATTCTCACTATTATGCAGAATCACAGAATCATTGTCATTCCTGCCACTGCTGCATATGTCATCTGATCTTATCATTCTAAGAACTGAGAAAGTGTCAGGTCATTCGGTTAATGACATAGATATAACACCTGATGCACCACCAGCCTGGGACAAATGTCTACTTATCGCCATGTCAAGGTCAAATAAGGACAAATACAGACGTATAATTATAATAGTGTAGTTTGAAATTACATTCTTTCACCTTATATGTTTATAAGGAATCATCTGAGACGTACACCTTGATAGACATAATCTATGTCAGGCATTCCTAAATATGTCAGAAATGTCAATCTTTGCTAAGAGTTAGTATATAAGGGCTGCCACATAACCACTTGTCAGGAGGGGACCATCACCCAGATTGTCCCATACGATTTGGCAGACACAGTCTCACCTGCTACCAGTGCACTTAGAAAATGCTATATTTCTCTGAGTCCCAGAAGAAGGCTGCTACCATAATAAGTGTTTGACCTTCGTAGGAAAGACTGCAAACCTGCCTCTGCTGATAAAGACTGCTCTTGCTGTCAACAAGGTATGCCGTGCACCACTTCTCCCTAAGAAAGCACTACTCTCCATGCTCTCCTAGTGAACGCATAGAAGTTGGTTTTATGATGTTAGGTTATAGATGACATTTTAACCATGTTAAAATTGTTAATTTTATTCTCACAGTTTACAACGTGTCTTATTGCTGGTTTTATGATATGCTGTGTAGGCATTTTAAATGTGCTGAGAAACAGTGTGCCCTGTTATAATAAATGCTTTTAGTTTTGCTAAAAATTTGGTTTCTGGTTGGCAGAGGTATGCACCCTGTCCAAGCAGGAATCACAATCCTAGACAGTGTAAGTCAGATGCACATCATAAATCAACCTGTGCTCACCCTGTGGTACCTTGGTGTAGAGAAGCCAGACTTAATTTGAGAGTCACTGTGTAAATTATTTGGGCAACACTTAAATCAGTGACACAGTGAAAACAACACAAAAAGACTCCACTGCATGAATGAAAAATAGAAGTCAATTTTATAAATAAAACAAGACCACAACAACAAAAATCCAATAAGTAAAAGTCGAGATATGATTTTTTAAAGAATAAATGGGAAAATAGCACTTAGAAGCAATGAGCGCCTATTTGGGATATCTGGTCAAACTGGACCAGGAAAAAGTCAAAGTTCATGTCTACTGTGATGGAGCATAGGCCAGGTACAGGGTCTTCACAAGGCCCACTGAACAAAAGTACCTTGATCCTTTTCACAACAGCGAAGATGTGGGGTGCAGCCGAGCAATGCGTCGATATCACAGTCGCTGTCAAGTGTTGATTTTCTCCACGTAACAATGGCGATGCACAGGATCAGAAGATGATGCATCTGTTTCAAGAAGCGAGGATTCCAAAGTCGATGCGCCAGGCTTCTCCACACAGTCGAGGGTGATACGTGGATCATCTCTCTGTAGTGGTGACGATGCAGTGTTTCCGGTTCGGTGGTTCCGATGGAGATGCACTGTATCAGAGTGCAATCCGCCGATACGGTTCCTGCAACAGTTGTGATGGTGATGCGTTGATTCTGCTCTCGCAGCAGAGTATGTGTCGGTTCCACTGGACCAGGCACTTGGGTCGACTTCAAATGGGCCAGGCACAGGAGCAGAGTAGAAGACTGTTATATAATCCTGAGTCTTCAAATCAGAGGCTAGTCAACTAGACAAAAGGAGACTCCTAATGTGCACGGGATAGCGGCATTCAAAACAGCGACTGTGACCGGTGCTACATGTCAGCTAAATGGCAGACTGAATATAAAGTAAGATATGTATAAAATAACTAAGAAGCATTAAGACTTATACGCTGTGTTCATGGCCATTGAACTATAAGCTTTTTCATTTATTTTTATTTAGAGACTGCCCTCCAACATTGGCGGAGTTGTTACCTGCATAAAAGCAAAAATAAGCCAACCACAGATTTACACTGATATAACATGGGGATTTTTAGGACCAATATGATTACTCTGAGAGCCAGTTGTACAGCTGATCTATTATTACTGTCTTAGGCTGACCATCTATGCGGACAGAGCAAACACACCAGCCACACAACTTTGCCAAAACTGTTTTGGAGGTGTATTCCCTGCCCTACCAAATGATTGGCATGTAAAACCTAGGCTCTGGGTTCTACCCTAATCTGTGAACCTTTTTTAGAATGGCTCTTTTTTCAGTGAAGTGACATAAGTTTCTCTTTTATTTTTGCACAGAGTCCTTTATGGGATTTTGTGAGCCCTGAGGAAGATATTTGTTTAAAGCTTAGGCCGTACAGAAGGTTGAAACAAGTTTGTGTAATCTGCACAGGTTGAAGGCACACCGAGAGCAAGGATAATAGAAGGTAAAAACTGGCTGTTGGATTTATGTAATCTGAACTGTCCATAGTGACAGGAAAGGGTGCAATCTTGTGTCCCAACCATATAGGGTCATTTGGATTTTGACAAGAAAAGGGAGTACAAATTTAAAGCTCTTTCTTTGATGTAATTTATGTCGGACACTTATCTTGTGAAATGCACATTCATCCCTGACATTAATGTCATTTTGTATATTGATGTTAAATGTTGTCATTTTCTTGATCATTTTAAGCCTTTATGTTGCTGTATTGTCATTGATTTGTGATGTCAAAAAAACTTTCTTTTGATAACATGTTGCCATTATGCTGTCGGTGCATGAGCTATATGTCTTTAAGGAATTTTTTGTGATGTTTTCTATTTGGAATTTTTTGTAATGTTTTCAATTTGCAATTGCTAAACACGTTTGCTTACTAATAAATGTTATTAGGACCTTTTGTTTGTGTATAGGTGTAAGATAATAGAAAACCAACTTTTTGATGAATACTGAATGTACTTTTGAATGTTCAGGCGCAGAGTAATTATGAGGCCTTTGAAAATGAATGTAGGGTTTATGGTTTAGGGGGCCATTTATTTGTCGTCAACTTTCTAAAAATGGCAATTTCAAAGTTGTAATGATAAATTCGACTTTACCATTTAAGAGGATTTAGCATTACAAAACCACAGCGTATTAAGCGTAATAAGGATTCTCCAATGTTATCCTATGAGAGTGGTAGAACTCACAGTAGTGAAAAGCAAATTTGCTCATTTTTCACTTTCAGGACATGTAAAACATTAAAAGTAGGCGTATCCGGAGTATCCGTTAGAGCAGGGAGGCCGATATCCAACGAACAGACCGCCAATTTGGTGCCGTCACCCAAACACATAGAAGTCAGGACCAGTCAAATCAAACAACGTGGTAGAGATGATAAACCCCTACACCAATGGTCTTGTTACAATATAGATTTTCCCATATAAAGAAATCTATATTAATAATATATCCCATTGTATACAAAACGGTGGTTCTAACGGATACAAGGAAAGGATCCATACATCTATAGAGGCTTCCTTAGTGCGATCCGAGCTGAGGCGAGAGATATCTCCACTTCTACAGATTATGTAAATTATTAGACATAATCCCTCGATATATCCAGATTGAAAAATTTGTTTTTACTGTCCTGAAGAAGGTGAAAATATTGAATAAACACCGAAACGCTGCGTCGACTTTTAATGTTTTTAAGAACTTTGATTTTTATATGTTTTTAGTATTCCGATACACTCAGATTGTAACCTATTGTGGGAGGAAGATTACCCTTGATTTATGATTGATTATGCAATATTTCTATTTTTGGAATAAAATTGTCTTTTGCAATATACTCATGATCAAAATGAATGAGTCTCTTTGTGCAAACGTATGCTATACTGTGTTACTGTGATTAGTAGGTTTTTCTCAAGTTGTATTAGGTTTTGTTGATTGAGGCACATAGTGAATAGGATCACTGCTAGGTTTTTTAGCATCTAACTTTTTGGTTTAGATAGAGGTATATCCGCCTTTACCTATCACTACATAGGGACTTCTTGTTTTTTGAAACATTAAAAGTACACATCGTACCTTTAAATTACTTTGCACCCTACCCTATGGTCTATCTATGGCTTACCGTGGGGTTGACCTATATGTAAACAAAGGGGGAGTTTAAGGCTTGGCAAGGGCTTTCAATGCCAAGAAAACTTGGCAATATAAACTGCACATGCAAGCTCTGCAATGGCAGACCTCAGAGATGTTTAACGTCTACTTGAGTGGGTGGTACAAGCAGTGCTGCAATCCAACTAGTAGCATTTAACTATCAGGCCCTGGGCTCATGTTGTGCAGTTTACTAAGGCCTTATAAGTAAATTAAATGCGCCAATTATGGATAAATCAACCAAACCATGTTTAGGAGACAGAGCAATTGCACTTTAGCACTGGTCAGCAGTGGTAAAGTGCTCCAAGTACTAAAGCCAACAAAAACGAATCAGCAAAATATGAGGCAAGCAGGCTAAATGTTTGGAGGAAGACCACCCTAAGGCTGACAGACCTAACAGTTAAAAGTGTCTATTCTTCTTAGTGCAATGTGTGTGTGAAATTGTAGTAATGAAATATGTTTGTTTCTGTTACCATGGTGCCCCTGATCCGTTTGTTGGGATTGCTAGCAACCCAAAACCAATAACTCTACTTCAACAATATATTGGGTAGCGTTCTACAGGCTACAATAACCTGTATTTCACATTCAGCACTGCTGCATTGAACTGAGTTCACCTGTGCCACCCATAGGCGGCAGAGCAAACCTTGTGAATTAGACCAAAGTCAGCTAATACCCCGAAACCGGTCCCAGGAGGATTATTTCAGTTCCAGGGAGGACCTGGCCATGGGGAACAGGGTCAAGAGTGATTTGCGTATGGCTGGGTTTAAATTGGAATGTCATGGGGAGCAAAAAACAATGGATTTAGGCCCGGATGTCTGTACTGGGGTGAGTGTTTGACATTTTTCAGCATTTTGTCCATCAATTGTTCTTTTTGCATTTGTCACCCCGAGTGGGACGGGCATGCCCAGACGTGTGTCCCTTGCTCTCCATGCCACTGAAGTCAAGCTAGCCTGGCTGATGAGGAGTAATACCCTGAAATTGGTGCCAGATGCTTGCTTCCAGCCCAAGGAGAACCCGGCCTGGCAGTTGGGGCTAGACTGTTCCATTGGGGAGCAGGGTCAAGACTGATTTGCATATGGCTAGTTTTAAAGTAGAATGGCATTGGGTGCAAAAAAACGATGGATTTAGGACCAGATCTCTGTACTGGGGTGCTTGTTTAACATTGCTCAGCATTCTGTCCATCAATTGTTCTTTTTGCATTTGTTACCCCGAGTGGGACGGGTATGCCCAGACATGGGTCCGCTGCTCTCCATTACACTGGAGTCAAGCAAGCCTGGCTGATGAGGGTAATACCCCGAAACCGGTCCCAGGATGCTTGTTTTCAGCCCACAAAGGACCTGGCCTGACAGTTTGGGCTGGAGTGTTCTCATGGGGAGCAGGGTCAAGACTGATTTGCATATGGGAGGGTTTAAACTGGAATGGTATGGGGAGCAAACAAATGATGGATTGAGGCCCAGATCTTTGTACTGGGGTGAATGTTTGACATTGTTCAACATTCTGTCCATCAATTGTTCTTTTTGCATTTGCAATCCATCTAGTAACATTTAATTTACAGGCCCTGGGCACATGCTGTGCAGTTTACTACGGTCTTATAAGTAAATACAATGTTCCAATTATGCATACATCAATCAAACCATGTTTAGGGGAAAGAGCACATGCACTTTGGCACTGGTCACCAGTAGTAAAGTGCTTAAAGCCCTAAAGCCAACAAAAACAAATCAGCGATATATGAGGCAAGCAGGCTAAATGTTTGGAGGAAGATCAACCTAAGTCTGACAGGACTAATAGTTAAAAGTGTCTATTCTCCTTAGTGCAATGTGTGTATGAAATTGTAATAATGAAATAAGTTTGTTTCTGTCACCACAGTGCCCCTGAACGCTTTACTGGGATAGTTAGCAACCTAAAAGCAATAACTGTACTTCAACAATATATTGGTTAGGGTTCTACGGGCTACAATAACCTACATTTCACATTTAGCCCTGCACATTGAACTGAGTTCACCTGTGTCACCCACAGGTGGGAAAGAAAACCTTGTAGAACTACACCAGAGTGACAGCCACTGGGATAGCCCAAGGAGTTACTGGAATGCTCAATCACCCCAAATCAAATATTGAAACATTCTCAGCCTTAATACACTTCTTTGCTCAGTCAGAGGTCTGGTAATTTTTGCTTATGAGATCTGGCCACACCATTAATTTCTCTTAACTATGCTGACACTACATCTCTAAAATCTATGCACATGCATTGTACACACCTCCTGTAACTATGTCATGAGCGCAAACAAATACCCTAGGGTTAGCAAGAAGAGTTGGAAATAATAATCACAGTACTTTCCCACACTCCTTCTGCTGCTCAGGCGCTTGTTCAGGAGTAAGGTGTGCCCCATCCACAGAGCCATCCTTTCCATCACCATGCAGTGGGTCAGGAAGAGACTCACTATCTTCAACCTCCTCCGCCTTAGCCATGATGTTCACTGTGTAAACTCTCTAGCGGTATGCTGGACGCTTGACTAACTCGCATTGAACACTCTCCTGAACTCCTTAGTGCACCTGTGTCCAAGTAGCTAAACACATAACTCTTCTTCATGACCTTGTACATGCCACACCACTTGTCTTCCAAAGCCCTTGGAAAAATGGGCTTCTGCACAACACCTCTTGACCCTCTTTTTACACAGTCAGTACTGTTCTCTGGGCATACCACTCATTTATCAGCTCCTGGCTTGCCTGAAAGTTTTTATTCACCTGACTCGTACTGAGCCATGAACATCCTGAGGCCAATCTCTTAGTCTATCACATTCTTTTGAGATAACTCAGGAATTCCTTACCACTTGTCTCTGACTAAGGTGAGTGAGGCATGCATTGGCTGCCCAAACAGGAGTGTAGCATGACTGAATTATGTCCATTTCCATGGAATTTTTCTGTGGGCAAATGAAATCTATTACAGTGGAAGACTTCCCTTCCTCCTGAGGTTTTCATGCTATTAAGGGTCCTGTTACGTCTTTCCGCCATCCCATTGTTTTTTCTGCTTATTTGTTATGCAGAAATGGTAGATCAGACCGGCTCCCATATCTCTCTCCTTTATCTGGAGTGGAGTTTGTACCCTGGTCAGAAATCCATGACTTAAGAAATAAAACCCTAAAAAAGGTCCCAAGGAGTGCCCAAGCTAGCTCCTTCGCAGTCATGCTGTTCAAAGGTACCTCCTCGGGATACCTTGTGGCATGGTCCACCACAACCAACATGTACTTGTTGCCTGACCTACAGGAAGGGTCAAATCTACCAATATTAGCATTTCCCACCTTGCTGTGGCACCAGTGCGGTGGCAAGTGGGACAGGTTATATAGCACTTCTCTGTGTCTCTGTGCATTCCTAATCAGTACAACCGAGAGTCCAACTTATCCTGGGTCTTTCTGATACACAAGTGTCCTGCTAGTATCTTGCTAATAGCACTTTGTGGGCCAGTGACAACAAATAAAATGTGAGAACTAGTGGAACCTTTCGCCTTTTGCTAGCTCCGGATTCAGAATTCATGGGCTTGCTTTAAAGTAGTCCAACCTCTCCACAGCATAGTGCCTTCTGATAACTCTCCTGCTGATCTGTTCCTAGACTTACTTCTGAAGTCCCACAAGTCTAGGGTACTCAAATTGTACCTGGAAGAACTCTTCCCAGGTAGGTCCTTCAGCAGATAGCAAGCCTTGCAGCCTTGGCAGTGACCCAGACTTCAACACTTGGTCTGCTTCAAGTGTCTCATCCTCTTCTCCCTCTGGAGCAGCAGCCATGGGTGTCACAGCCTGTGTCTCCCTAGTGTCTGCCCTGATCTGCTTATTTCCTTTCTCTAGTTTAGGCACACCTGGCCTGGTCCCAATTTCTTCCTGAGACTGTTGTCTAGCCTGTGCTCTTGTCAACACAGCTGACATGGTCCTAGGCATGTAGGATTATGGTACTGTTCCTAAACTAGGGGCAATCAAGTGATTGTCCAAGAGACATCCATCACCCTGCATCCCTACAACAGCCATAGCCGACTGGCCCTTGATTTTAACCTCATCTTGGGAATTTGGATAATCCATGACTTCCCCAATGGCTACCAATCCTGTGCCATTGGCATCAGAGACAATCTCCTTGGGTTTGAAAACTTCCTGTCAAACATTGTCCGGTAAGCACCTGTATTCTTCAGGTCAAATCACTTCCTTTCATTGATACCAGCTTCTAACATGGCATTTGGTTGGGTAGTCTTAAGAGTATCTGGGTCCATTTCCCAAATGTCCATTTCTACCAGGTTGAGTTCAATAGGGGACATTTGTTCCCCTCAGCCACAGTCAATATACTCACTATTAGGGTAACAATTGGGAAGAGGTCTTTTACCTGACAGTCTTTCTTGCAATGGCCCTCCTTGTGGCTTGGAAAAAATGTATTTTGCTCTGTTCCCCCTGGGTTCCTAACTTGATATCCAATTCTTTACTCTGTGTCCTCCCTTATTGTGAATTGCCATGGCCTTTACCCTCTGGTTTGGAATCAGTCTACTGAGAATTCTTCTCTCTATCTGGCTTAGAGCCATGTTGCTCCAGCCCTCTATTGCTCCTCTTAGCTATCCACCAACATTTCACTTTTCACTGAATCCTCTTTTATCAATTCCGACAGGTTTTGCCTAGCTGGGGTAGAGCACTCCTCCTTGCATTGCTCTGTCACCATCTGTTTAAGGGAATGAAAATCCTTGTCCTCTATCCCTCTCACCCTCTTCTTCCTGTCACACAGCACACCATGAATCCATGTCTAAAATGGAACACCATTCATCCTCATGCTCTCATTGAATCTCTGAGTGTGCTAAACTGGCTTCAGTGCAAACAGAGCACCTTTCGTTTTCTCATAGTTAATTTGATCAGTTTCAGGTATTCTTTCAGTGACTGCCTTCTATGGCAAGTTACTCATTAGAATGTCTGCCGTATACACATCATTTAAAACCTGCACTCTACAAATGATCTCAAAACTTTAAAACATTTCAAAATATCAGAGCTTTCCACATACATGTGTCCAAACCATTTTTGAACTTTGACAAGTGCTCCAATCGCATCACACAAATGTAGCTGTCTCAAGGTCTCAATGAGCAAATATGCAGGAAGTACATACTAAAAGGCATTTCAGTAAAATGTCTTCAAAGCTTTTAATAGGGTTCTGGTGGTGGAGGAGGTTGGTATTATGAGGTCTGTGGAAGGTTGAAGCTAAAATGGAGGCTGTAGTTACTGCTTCAGTTGATGATATACATTTCTGTCAATGTTTCAATTCCCATTGAGGAGAAGGTGATAGCAATAGTTTTTCCTACTAAATGTATTGGGCTTGAGATTAGTCGGTGAAAGTTGAGTACTTCTTGGCTTGTTGAGAGTATGAGGATCGGTGCAGTTCTGAGACCTGTCGAACTATTTTTTGAGGTCACTGAAAATGCATAGGTTGGGTTGAATGCAATTTCAGTAAACATCCACGAAACCATTCAGAAAGGCAAATTCTGTGGGTATATTTGAATGTAGGGCAAGAGGTAAAAATGTTAAGCAGCAGAAGAGAATGTTTCCCTTTGAGATGTAAGAGTTTTTGGAAACTGGAGCTGGGTATAGAATTCCAAATATATTAGGCCAAAGCCAATATTCTTACCTGAGGGGTCTCATGTAGTATGAGTGTTACATCATCACCTAGCCAGATTTTGATGATGGAGAGAAGCTCCAGGATGTATCCAGATATAATGTTTTAAACCATAGCATGTCCCTGTTAAGGCATCAACCTTTGATCGTGATACTTTTAGTTAAGAATTGATATTACTAAAGAATGGAAGGGAGATGTTTTTGAGGGAGGAGAGAGGAGAAAGTAAAAGGGAGAAAGTCTGGATAGAGAAGGAGGATAAAGCAGTAGGATTGTTGGATGGGGCATGTGCGGAGAAAACAAACCATGTCTCCGCCTTTTGTGTTGATCTCTGGGGATATGAACATGGGTTGTGGCATGGGGAGGATGACAATGGTAAGAGGTTGTAGTTTGAGAAAGAAAAAAATATAAGAAAGAAGAAGTAAAAATGGTGGAATAGAGTAAGGAACAGAGGTGAGGAGACTGATGTAGGAGGATAAACTAACGGGAACTGCAGAGCAAGTAATAAGTGAGTGTGAAGTAATGAGACTTAAAGGATGAAAGCTGGGGGAGTGGATGGGGAAAGTATGGATTTGGGAATCTGTAGCATACATAATTTGTAGGCTAGAAAGCATTGGATCTTAGGATAGAAGTAGTTGAGTAGAGAGAATAGGGATAAGGAACACCGTGGATATGAGCCAAATAGAAGCTTAGGATGTGGGAAGAAGTGGCCTGCTGATCTCAAGGATGGATGGGTTTAGATGAGGTAGGAGTACGTATTAGGTGGATGGAGAGTAACCTGGGATTGAGAAAGAAGAGAGACATAGATAGAGATA
This sequence comes from Triturus cristatus, assembly GCF_964204655.1. NCBI lineage: Eukaryota > Metazoa > Chordata > Amphibia > Caudata > Salamandridae > Triturus > Triturus cristatus. The sequence continues at coordinate 252,442,349 of NC_140593.1, read as the reverse complement.
GATGGATGTTGTAGTGAGTAAATTAAGGTCTGACCAGGGAATGCCAGCAGAAGCACATCCATTGCAAGATGTTGAGAGGGTCACTCATGCACTGTAGCATCTTTAGGAAAAAGGAATCAGCAAAGTCTAAGGGGCATTCACTGTAGGGTGCACTATTTCACTTACCCAATCCAGTTCTTTGACATTCTAATCTGGTTCACTGTGGCAAAGCGATTCTAACATGGTCATTGAGACCCTGGATGATTGTCCATGTGTTCTCTAGGTGGCAGAGGCCAAGGCAGCTGGTATACCTTTCTGCAGGGTTATCCCCAGTCCCTTTGCCTTCCTTTTTTTCTGAATACATTTTTAATGGGTTTAGGATTCTGAGAACGTTACCACACCTAACCAGTGCTAAAGTGCACATGCTCCGTATTCTAAACATGGTAACATTGGCTTATCCACAATTGACATATTTCATTTTCTTATAAGTCCCTAGTAAAGTGCACAATGTGTGCCAAGGGCTTACAAATTAATTACTACTAGTGGGCCTGCATTACAGATTACAACACCCACTCAGCAGCCCTTTAAACATAGCTCAGTCCTGCCATTGCAGAGCCTGTTTGTGCAGTATTAAACTTCTGTTTCGACCTGGCAAGTACACCTACTTGCCAGGCTCAAACCTTCCATTTTATTACATGTACATCACCCCTAAGGTAGGCCCGAGGCAGTCCCAAAGGCAGGGTGCGGTGCATTTAAAAGGTAGGACATGTACCTTTGATCTTACATGTCCTGGTAATGAAAAACTGTTATATTCATTTTTCACTACTGCAAGGCTTATCTCTCCCATAGATTTAACATGGGGGTTGCCTTAAAACATCTTTTAAGTGTAACTTCCCATTGGAGTGGATAGAAAATTGGAGTTTGATGTCTCTGGTCTTACAATTTAAAAACATATCTTTTAGTAAAGTTGTTTTTTAAATCGCAGGTCTGAAAATGCCAGTTTTCGAAAGATGACATTTTCTTACTTTAACTATTCTGTGCCTCTGCCTGTCTCTGAATACACATGTGGGTTAGAGTGACAGCTGGGCTTTGCACATTCCCTCTAGACAGTCACACTAAAGGAGCTGGGGTATGATGTTTACATTCTGATGGTCCACCACCAGGCTGATGGGCCTTCCTGCAGTAGATTAGGATGGAGGGGCTGACACTTGCACCAGAATAGGGTTGTGCCTGTTGCCACACAAGGAGCTGTATACTCCCCTGTAGTGCATCTGGAGCCAGGGAAGGAAGGTCAGGGACCTTATGAGAATCAAAGCCCTTTTATATTGTCTTACCCCCACTACAAAGATACATTTTGGTATAAGTACTGGACCTCTGACATCCCCATACTAGTTCACTTTGGGGTCCTGAAAAGACTCTACTACTAAGAGGAGCTCTGCTGTCAAGAGGGACTGCCACTTTGCCACTTGCTTTGCTGTGCTGACTTGCTGTCTACCGATTGCTGTGTTGCACTGGGCTCTGCTTTGTTGGCCTGCTGCCTGCTACCTCTGCAGTGAGGGAGGGGCTGTACCTGCTCTCTATAACCTCTACTCCAGCCTCAGTGACTCCATGGGCTTGCTGACATGCTTTCTGTTCTCCCTGAGCTCTCAGGGCCATCAAAGACCTCACTATCTGCCTTGCATGTATTTCCTTCCTGCAAAAACGTTCCTGACAAGGACCAGACCTCCACTCTGGGGGAAGCCAAGATCTTCGGATGGTAAACTATTGCTTCTACCCCAGCACGTGTGGAGCGTCTTTTTGCTGTTTACCCATCATATGTAGCGCTTTGCTGTGTCTCTAAAACAGTGCACGAGGAGTGCTTTGCTACTTCTATAAACTGTTCCCCCAGTACGTGTACAGCACTCTGTTGTTTCTCTAAACAGGCATATGTGTAGCATTCATCGCTTTCTTGAACCAGCGTGTCTTGAGTATCCCATCGTCTCTGCATGAGAAGTGCAGTATCATTGTGGAGAAACCAGCACGTGTGTATCGCTGTATCCCTTCTCTGCACCAGCGCATGTGGTGTGTTCTGGCAATGCCATCACCGTACTGGGGGAAGCCGACCAGGAGGTTTGCCTGATATGACGGCATCCTGGCAGCGTCAGCCCAGTGCCACCTGGTGGACTATGAGTCGAGGAGTGTAATCCCCAGGGTAAGGCCCCCGCGAGGCCCTTTTTTCCTGAATAATATTAGAATAAGGGAGATTGAGTCTCCCCACTTGGTCGGAGCACTGTGGCCGAACCCAAAGACTCCAGTGCCTCCCCGCAGTCCACCATAAGGACGTTACCGTAACTTCCTTAATAGGAGTACACACATCTTTTGAGCATTGTGTTTGTCAATGTGTATGCTTAAACCTATAAATTACTGGAAAAGCTCTAAAAGGAGTTCCATTTTAAAGGACTGTTTTGAAGGTCTTGAAAGCGAATACCTCTTGATGTACTGATTGGATTTTTGTTGTTTTGGTCTTGATTTGATTAGATAAAAGTTACCTATATTTTTCATTGGGTTACTTTATTTAATGTGCAGCACAAATACTTTACACATTGTCTCTTTGATACACCTGACTGCTCTACACCAAGCTACCATAGGTGAGCACAGGTAACCCTATCTGACGCACCCAGAATATAGTGGCATAGGTGTATACCCTAGCCAACCAGAAACTCATTTCTAACAGCTGCCATAACCCTGATGGAGGATCATATGCCCAAATTAGTGATCCTGACCTGCCTGGTGAGAATTTCTGTTTTGCGAAGGGAGCCGCTACTCTATTTAGAGTGCATAGACCATCTTATGTGGCCCCGTATTAGAAAACACGTCTATAAAAGAAATCTAAATAAAATGAATGAACATCTGACAAATTCAGGGCCTGGTCCACAAATGTGGCAATAAACTCAGCAATCCAATGGCTGAAGGACCCTCACCCAAATAGGCTGATAGTTGAATGAGGCTGATCTATAGCCCTCTCTGTATGTATGCCATTATGTTATATGTAGACATGATTGACATATGTTGACATGAAAAAAGAAGGAAGCTGAAGCTATTTGCAGGCAGTTCTAAAAAAAGAGGGGAAAGCAGCAAGGAGATAAACAAGTGGTAGTGAGCTAGAAAGAATTTTAATTGAGAAAAAAATGGGAGAAACAGGGAAGGAATGCCCATGCACTCTGTCCCTTAGAAGCACCGAATTTCCAGCACCTACTAAGCACATTGAATCAAACACATCGCTTTTGTTTTAGTGCTCACCAAATAGACATTAGGGGTGCTGGAAATTAGAATAATTGCAATATGCAAAATTACATGAAATTCTCAAATAATGTTGTGATATTATGTGAAATTATGTGCATTTGTGCAAAATGCATCTTGTACACAAAAATAGCATGAAAAGGAATGATGCATGTTGCAGGCATGTGGCCATTTTGATGAGGGCATGGCACTCCTGACTCCAACCAGCTCCTGCATAGATTTCCTCCTGTTCCCATTACCATCCAAATTTGTTCCTTATATTCTTATCCTCTTCTCTAATTTTCCAACTTTTTTATCTTCTTTCCTTGCATATATGCATTAAATTGTCACTGATTTCCACGGTGTGTCTGCATTTTGTTCCCACAGGGTGGGATCACATAAGTTTCCCCAGCCCACACTCTAACGGGTAGGGAAACGTAGAATTGTTCCTGGTCCGGCAGGAGCAAAAGAAAAGCAGCTCCCTCTAGGTAGAAGCAATGCCAGCTTCTACTGCATCCAGGATGGGTGCTGGCAGGTGAGCCAGCAGACGTCGGGTGCCTTGGGGCTCCACCCACAGATCCCAATATAGCAAGCAATATGGGGTCCTTGGGTAGGCACCAGGGCAACCTACTAAAAAAAACAATAATAACAATGCTGGCTCCTGAGGTATCAGGGGGCCTGCAGAGCTGTGGGGTCCCTCGGACTCCCCTGCTATCCCCCCCAAAAATTAAACACGTATTTTGGGGAGTCTGGTGGCGTCCTTGGAAGGGGCAGTGGCCCCACCAAAGCTTTAGTTTTGAAGTATAACTTGCAACATTATAATGCACTCCTTATGACCTGAAATATTTTATCACCATATGTAAAGCCAACCCACCGTAGCACATGGCGTTTTGGCATGTGCAGTGTGCGTTTGGACTTGTAGGTCCTGGCAGAATTTGTCAAAGAGTTACAACACCAAAATATAAAAAGTGAGCCTATTGGTTTTAACAAGGGGTGAGAATATCAATATATGTAAAGTAAATCTATCATATTTCTCCACAAATCACCAACTTTTATTATCTAATGTATATTTCAGTAATTCACACACTGCATGTTTAATAATACTGATTATTATAAAAAATAATCATTAAAGTTTTAGTAAAAGACATGTCTCTGAGTTTTTCTTTTTACATTGGTTTATCACTGGGTCATTCCTTTTACATATTTCAGCCCATAACATCATCATAATATCAACCACAAGAGATCCTTGCATTCAAGCTGAAGATCATAAAGCTCCAACTGGGAGGGCTCTAAAAAAATGATAAACTCTCCTTGGGTCATGGATTTAGAACCAGGAGACTAACTATTTCTTTTAAATGTTGCTGGGTAGCTGCTGCTCTCGCTGCTCTCCCTAGTCTTGGTACACCACCAAGCATAAACAAATTTAAGCAAAAAACCTCTTTGCAGGGCATTATGGGGCGCTACTTCAAGGAGTAGTGAATAATAAATGATCGCCCCCTGCCACCCATTAATTATTTATTTTGGTGTCCTTGTGCCCCCTTGGAACATCCTTTTAAAAAGAATTGTTGGGGATGGGCATGCAGCCCCCCTCCATGAGCCTTTACTGTCCCCAGGGATCCCATCTACCTAGGCCGTACTATATTTTAAAGGGGAGGGGGACACACAACCCCTCTCCTCAACCCTTTATGGGCCACAGGGACACTATCCCTAGGGGCCTTTTTTGAAACGTGAGTGGGTGCGCAGCTTCTCTCTGAGCCACTACTGGCCATGGCGACCCCATCCCCAGCAGCCTTAGGTGGGTGCACCGGTGCCCATCTGGGCCACCCACAAAACTCTATGTTGAGGGCCGCTGGTGGAGACCCAGGGCCCTTCCAGCCCTGCCAGCTCGCTGCATACACTCATCGTGGGTGCATCAGGAGCTGACAATTTTCCAGCGCTGTGGGAGCAGGTGTTTTTGAATGCTCCCATTAGGCATGAGCAATTTGAGTTTCCTTGCTCGCAAGAACATGAGCAGGGAAACAACTGTCTGCTTACACCAGGTGGGAGCATTTTTACAGCTTTGGAATGATTTGTCAAGCAGGGCTAAGAAAAAATAGGGGTCCCAAAGCACAAAATACCCAAACATTTTCCATAAAAATTTTGCAAAGCAATCCCGCAATAACTGCTAAACGGAATTACACACAATTTGGCAAGAAGCTGGATCTTGGTACACAAATGGTGCATTTTAGGGCTCGCGCCCTAGTGTTGCAGTGCGCAGCACTGCTCGCGCAGGCGAGAGCCCTTTTTTACGGGGTTTCAAAACGGAGCCTGGAATCGCACACGCTCGTGCGTGTGCTTTTCCTTTTGGCTTCCGCGATTGGCCTTTGTGTGCGTGTTTTCCCCAAAGAAGGCATGCAATAGGCCAAAGGTGGATGCATTGCTCCGCCCATGGCCGATTAGTGTCTATTACGTGCACCAAAGGCCATGTGGTTTCAATCATCGTGCCCAGACACTGGCGCGATAATTGAAATCACATGTTCACTGTGGCGCACGCACCACTCGCGGGCGTCTTTTTTTTTTACAATAGCGATCGCAAAATCGCTTTCACTGTCGCTTGTTACTTGTTTCTGGGGGTAGGAATGCTGCTTGGTATTTACATGAATCTGGTGGGCTTTTCCATAGGGGTTAGTTAATCGTGAGGGTATGTTTTGGTGTTGTGCCCTTTACGAAAGGACAGTCTCCTCTTTTTATGACATCATTTGATAATTCAGTTCATTTGTCTACTCTGAATTTCAGATGATTCCTGCTCTCCCCGCATGGGAAATAGGCAGGCTGTCCCAATAATATATTCATGCTTCATAGCTAATCGGGGCTGAGGCATTGTCAACATCTGCCTGCACACTTACTGTCCCACTGTAATATGCGCCCTCTTAACTGCATTGCTTCCTGCTTTTGTTCTCCATTGTACGACATGTCATTTTGTTCACCCACTTCCCGCTCTCTGGGAAGAGAATGCTACGTGCGCCGCACACATGGATCTGGACTCAGTAGAATTTCTGCAGTCTGACGGGGTAGGAGCTGTCCGGATTCTCCATTTATTTATTTATTGACCGTCTTTTATAAGGTGAGCCAGACTTGTACAGCATCATAATACTTAATAAAAATTATAAGAGCGTACGCAATTGAATAGTGAGTTGCACAGTGTAAAACATGATCTTATTAAATGGCTAAAAATATACAACATATGATGTACAGATAGTATGTAGGGAAATACAGCCAAAAGAACGGTCAGTGAAATCATGTAACCTGCATTGACCCTACCATAATTGGGAGTGGTGCTTGTTTTCTTTGTCGTTAGCGTAAAGGAAAATGAGGTTCTGTATAAGGAGCATGTCGTAGCCCATCTCGGCATTCTGCAAACGCTCGTGCTTTTTTCTTTTTTAAGGAAAAGAATCAACCGTATAATGACGAAGGATGTGCTCAAGTGGCATAAATACTTCAGCGCCGCCCAGGTCAGGGGTCAAGTTGTGAAAAAAAATGTGAAATGCAAAACTGGTGTTTAGTATTATATTTTAGGGCACAATGGGCCTCACGTCCATTTTGGACTTGAGAATGCATTTTTCGCTGAAAGAATTACGAAGTTCTATGAATGGTAAATAAGTTCCACGAATAACAGCTGCTCGTGTTCTAGTCACGGGTTGTTCACAGCATAGTGGCGTGATTTCAGGAATTTCGCGTAACAAGACATGCGAATTGCATGAAATAATGCAAGATAATTCTGGTGTAAAAGGAGTTTTGCTAGGGCACATTTTTTTATTTTTATTTACATATTTCATTTTGATAGAGCAGTTCCACCCATTCCTTCGAATATTTACCCATATTCGCTTTTGTTTCTAGTAATGCTTGTTTCTAGTTTTGCCCAATGGGACTAGAATGCTACTGTGTTAAAGCTGAAGTTTTATGCCAATATCTATGAACAACTTCACAAACATTATAAAATACACCTTTTCCCCACTTTTGTTTTTTTCAAGCCTGTAAATATTCTTTCCAAGCTGCGGCATATTGAGAGAAGATAGATAAATCAGAGCTGTGTAAGCACACGTTGGCTTTATTTCTTTTTTGTTTTTTTAAGACTTCTTCCATGTGTTTAGGTGAGGTGGCACAGGGGAAGTAATAACAGGCATTTCATGGTCATTACTTTTTTCTTGTAGCAACCATGTCTAGTCCAAGGATGGAGTCTGTCAATCTTCGCCCTATACCAAGCACGCGCTTCTTGTCAACGCTTGGTCTGCGCTTCACTAAGAATGCATATTTTACAACATAACGTGTTACTGTTAAAAATACAGAGCCCCAACCGTCCTTCCCTCTTTGCAGCGGTTACTAACATTGTGCCCCTTGCCCCCACTGGACTAAGTTGCTGAACATGACCCTCCCACTCCCCCCAAGGAACCCCCAACTGCCTGACACCGGGTCTTTCACGTAGGTGGTGGACACACCAGTGCCTTAAGCGGTACCAGTTCAGTCAGCGCTACATGCTGCGTCTGTATTTCCCAGGGCTTCGTTCTTTCTTAAATTGGTCCAATACCAACACACAGCACCAGCTCATACGGAGGGACAAACCCAAAAAACATTATCCATAACAACTAAGCGTCCTGCACGCACTTATCAAAGAGCAACACGTTCGGGAAAACTTGAGACGATTTCCACAATATCCGCTGTCTCATCTTATATTACCCCTATCTTTTAGCTCTCTATCCTGTCTCTTGCTGTCTACCCTCTCTCTTTCCTCTATCACTCTCTTATGCTCATACTCCTCGGTCTCCTGCTTCCTGCCACGCTGTCCCTTGCTCCATACACTGTTGTCTCTTGATTCATGCCCCTCCCTCTCCTGCTTCCGACCCCTGTTTCCTGCTCTTCACCTTGCCCCTCTGCCTTTTGTCCCTTGTTTTTACAAGCGAGTGGCAAGCAGCTAACTGGCACATGCATCAACAATGCCATTTGCGATTTCTTAATAGCAAAAAATAAGGATTCGCTAATAAGGAATAGCAAAAGGCTATGCATGTAGAAATCGCTTACAAAATACCGATTTCTAAACATTCCTTAATTGCTACTCGCAAATTGTGAGTCGCAATTAAGGAATACCTCCCCATTGATTCCTATGGGCCTAGAGGCCCATAGGAATGAATGGGAGGACTTTCTCAATTTGCTAATCTCAATTAGAGAATCGCAAATTGCTCATGCTATTTCAAGGGTGCCAGGGCGTCAAAAAGACACCCTGTTGCACCCCTGAAATCTGCATATGAATACATCTTGCACACACACATGCCCCAAGGGCATGTGTGTGTGTAAAATGGAACTTTGAAAAATGCACTTTAGTGCATTTTTCAAAGTTTTTGCAAATTACCATGAAGTTCAACTTCATGGTAATTTGCTCCCCCTATTAGCGAAATCGCTAATTTTTAAACTTTCATGCATTGCATTTAAGGAATCTCAATTTGGGATTCCTTAAATGCAATCGCAATTTAAGGAATCGCTATTTAGAGATTCCTTAAATAGCGATTTTTGCATTTGGGATGATGCATCCCAAATGCAAAAATACCGGTCGCAAAGGGGCAGATTCTGCTAATCTGCCCGTTTGCGAGCAGTTTTCTCGTTGATGCATGTGGCCCATATCTGCAGTTCTGAGGTGGGAGTAATATTAAACAGCGTGCAGAAGTGCTGCCCCCGTCCCACCATCTGCTCGTGGGCAAGAGTGAGCCTCTGCCTGTATCAAATGCACAAATAATACCATTAACACAGGGTGGTGTGACTGAGGTGCACTGACAGCTGCTTGGGTCCTAACGCCTCGATAATACGAAGCATTACACGCCCGACTGATGGGGCTGTGTGGGTCCGATCACTTTAAGTAATGTGGAGCGGTGCAGAATATAGTGGGGTGCATTAACAGAGCTGTTTTCGGGTCTTGTCACTTAAAGAATGGCTGCTACAGGTCATGATTAATTAAGGAGCATTAGCAAAGCAACGTGTGGATCCGAGTACTGGAATTGCAAAGGCAGAGCTGTGTGTGGATTCCAGTACAGGAGGAGCAGCGGTGCTTGGGCTAGACTGAGATGCACTAACAGAGCAGTTTGGGCAACATTTCATTAATAGCAAACGGTGGTGCAGGCAGAAAGAGGCACAAAGAACAGCAGCGTGCGGCTCCTACCCCTTTGACAATCCAGGGGGCCATATGTCAGGACTAAGGTGCACTGGCAGAGCTGTGTGTGAGCCCCAGTACTGGAACATCAGGGAGCTCAGGGCCAGGATTCTAGTGTGTTGTCAGAGCCCCGGGCTCGCACAGTACAGGAGTGAGCGCTTTGCTGGCAGGCACGGTAGGCACAGCGCGGGGGGGGCTGCATGAGTGCCGGTACTGGGCCAGAATCCAGTGCCACAGAGAACATTGAGGTGCATCCGAGGAGCTGTATGCAGGGTCCACTGCCGGGGTATGTGGTGCTTTGGCAGGGCAGTGTGTGGGTGTCAGTACTGGACAAGCGGGTGCTGGGCAACATCACAGTCCAGTGACTCTACCCAACATTTCTGAAAATTCACAAAACTGGCTTACATCCAAACTACACAATTTGCAGAAAGCTACCAAACCAGCATCACATTCATCAGTTATAATGTGCGCGTTGTTATCGCGAGAGCTCCGAGGGGCGCCCTCCAACCACCCTTGAATGCGGAAAAGCAACTAGGCACCCCAAATTGTTGTTAATTGATCTCTATGGAAGGTGTTGACTGAAGGGATTGAGGTTTAGAAACATGCTCTAAACGTAGTGATTTGGCATTGCTGCACTGTTGCTTAGTGTGTGAGATTAGAGGTAGTTGAGTAGGCACAGGGTCGCCTCTGCTGAGTAGATTTATATTCAAACTACAATTCAGAGGTTGGATTCTCAGCAGAACTCTTCCTTTCACCCATCTGAATTGAATTAAACTCGATGGGGTATAAACAGTATCTATCATTCCAAGGTGCTGTCTCACTGTTTTGCAAAATTTAAAATGTCTTTTTGGGATAACAGTTTAAAAAAAATTCCCATGCTTAGAAATATTAGGTGTCGATATTCGCTAATTCATGGCTCTCAATCCATCAATAGTGGAAGAATCAAGGACTGGACCTGCCCTGCAGGAATTCGAATTTATGACAGCACTTAGATAACCATTTGCACAGTTCTAATGGACTCAAAATGTAACAGTCCCTACTGTAGCTTTCCCTAACCCACCTTCAGAAACCCTCTTAGGATGTAAAACTATATGCCTCTCTTCTGCATATCTGGTCTAGTTAAGATAACATTTAATTAGATGTCATATCTCTTGGTGGCCTGCAGTTCTGAAGGGGAACTGGTCCTGTATTTCAAGATTTCAGTTTGGCCACCATACCAAAGTGCCTTATTTCTTAGTAGCTGGCCTGCGACAAAAGACATCTCCACCTATCAGAACAAGCATTTGCAATGCAAAAGGTCTTTCATTACTGACAGTTTGAGCTATTGCTGTTGCAAATAATAATGTTTGATAGATTTTTTTAGATCAAAAAATATTCCAGCAGTAACATCAGTAATAAAAGAAAATACACAAAGCAAGAAAAGGGTGACATACCACAGGTTGTGACTAGGTGCCCTTATGGAGTTCTACAGGGACCTTAATAAGCCACATGAAGTACTGCATGCTTAATGCAATTATAAAAAAATTAAAATGCAGCTCAGCATACATTTTCATTTGTTTTTCTTGTATTACTTATGCTTCTGCTATGTTATTATTTGACAAAAACAAAAATCTAAAAAGAATTAACATTTGCAACGGCAATAGCTCAAACTTTCACTAATGCGAGACCTATTGCATTGCAAATGCTTGTTGTTATTTGGTGTAAATCAGTTTAGCAGTTTCTGAGATAATAAGGTTTAAAAATAATTGTGTATATGGACGGTTAGGTTCGAGGCACTCTTGCGAGAGTCCCTGAACAAAATTTAAAGAAATGGAATTCTCTGATTGACCCATGGAGCATTATTTTCCTGGGGCCAATTCGCTCCCATGGGAGACACGCTCCCACAGGAGAGAGCACTCTGATTGACTTCCAGCAACATGAACAAAATTGTTGCTGGTAGCTATAACTTAGTCCCCTGTCCTGAGTTGTGTTAACAAATATATAAAGAGGCAGGGTAGGGATACCATGTGACTAGGCCCTGTGGGCCAAATTATTTTTTTATTTAAATAAAAAGAAAGGTACAATCCTGAAGGTGTTCCCGCAAATCTTTAAAAAAAAAAAGAAAACGCATGTTGGCATTTTCTAATTATCATTAATAAGGGATGGGGCCATGCAGCCCCACTTTCCAAACCACAGATAATCCCTGGGGGCACCATCCCCTGCAGGGCCGGACTGGGAACCAAAACTGGCAATGGCAAAGAGCTCAGCCGGCCCCCCTGGTAGCGGGAGAGCTATGCTGCAAAAATGGCCCTGTAACAAAAAAGGGCCCCCAGGGGTCCAAAATCGGCCTCCACCCTAGCAGCCCACCGGGGAAACACCCGGTGCCCGCTACAGCGTGTGGACCTTCTCCTTAAGCCCAAATGGGCCCCAGAACCCCATTTCCTGGGACCAATGTGTGCAATTCTGTGGGAGCGTAGCACACAACCTCCTGTTATATTCCAGAGTTTGACCCAGGTAGCAAAGCAGCTTATTTCTTACATTGTCCTCACAAATAACATTATCAGCTGGGATCTTTTGCACGCATGACAATGTTGAATTAGTTTCTCTGAAACAAAACTTTTTTTTACATCTATCTTCACACAACAGTATCACAACGTCCTGAGCATCATGTACAAGGTCTCGTCTTGTACTACGCATAAATGTCATCACTATCTTTTTCCATGGGGCAACAGGGCTACCTGCATATCCATAACGTCACTAATCTATGCGTATATTGCAAGGCTGCTTTCTATTCTAAAAGATGAGCATCCCGATAGATTAGCAGAGGAGGTACTTCCGCTGACACCGAGGGTCCCTGCATGCTGAGGTCTGACATTTTCTGACATCTGAGGGGTGTACAGTTTGTGGACAAGACAGGGTCCTTCACTCTATCCCATCAGGTAATGGGGTTGGATTGTCCCTTGGGGGGATCCTTGGATCCACACCTACACACACTGTAGCTACACTTAGAGTAGAGTACACATAGTAGGGGTACGCTAGATTACTGCCTTGTACACATGCTTGCATATATACATTGTTTAGCACCATGGTAGAACTATATCTACTATTTTTGCTTTTGGTGCTTGTAATCACGTTTATCTGCTTCTGTCTACTAATCATTGCAGCACACATATTTTATGTAACAATAACACTGGTTTATTAAATATTATTGAAAATGGCCCACTGTGTATTCTGTGTATATTTCTGAGAATAAGTAAGCATAAATGACTGAGCGAAAGGTTCTGTACTGTTTCCACGATCCCTGAGGGATCAGGGTTGTCATGTTCAGTGGTTGTCAGAAACTATTCTCTTCCTGTTAGGTGAAGGGGGCTTACAGTGGCACTGTAAGCCAGCTGGTATATAGGCCAACATATCCTGCGGAGGTGTCTGGAATCTGTCTTGACACCAGGCCCATAGTCTATGTTGTGCAAACAATGCACAGGTCCTACGGATTGGTAGGAACTACACGAAATTTCGCCACCAACGTTGGTTAGGTTCTTATTTAATGGTCAAGTCTGCAGGGTTTGCTCAGTCTACACAACCACACATGGCATTTACAGATTTTAGCCCACAAACACTGAATGCCATTATAGGAAAGGTTCACACCAACTGGGAGAATAACACTGTTCTGGATAGCACATAAAACAGCACAGCTTCAGAGCCATTTTTCTCCAAATGGGCCCACAGGACAAACACAAAATACTGACAATGTGCTTGCCGATGGGATTGGCTCCCCAGTTAGAAGATTTTGCCACTTGGGGTACAATTTATGCTGCTGTATTTTTTCCAGAACACATGGTATCCCTTCAATAGCAGTCATACCAGATGTACTGAAACAGATTTAGAATGAGTACGGGCAGAGCCTGCCTTAGATCTGGGGATTAAACTGCTGGGCAATTTTGCGCAGGTATCTACCATTATGTTGAGTAACATAAAAGGGGAGGCAGCAGCGGAAGCTATATGCCAATGCCTAAGGGAATTTACTCCCGCACAGAAGGAGCGCAATTTGCCTAAGATTATCAAAGACACATATGCCTCTCTAGGCAGAGATAATCTGGAAGCCAAACCTGGGAAACCAATCGTTAAGAGTAGTTCTGAAAAAGATAACTCTAAGCAAGCATCCGATTCTTCAAAGAAGAGATGGGATAAAAAACAAAAAAATACACAAAACAAAACACAGTCCTAGGGTGGGTCTCCTCAACAGGAACACACTGAACGAAAATATAATCTGAGAAACCGTGACAATATTAGAAAACTTGACAGGTATCAGGATACTGATACACGTTCACCTAGTTCCTTTCAGGAGACATCGGAACAGCATTTGGAGAGAGATGGACAGCCAAAATACAGATCGCAAGAGCGAGTCAAGCTGAAAAGGGAGACACATCACACTTCTGACTACATTGTTAAACAGGAAAACAAGCAAAATACTTCAAAACCTCAATTTAAAAACAAGAAAGTAGCCGGGATGAAAATTAGAAATGCCCAGGCTTCTGAGGACTCTGCTTGTGAATGAGAAATGGGCAGTGACAATACTGGACATCACAACAGAAGTCACAGTAGCTCACTAGAACCTGATGGATTATCTGGGTGTAGTAGCGCTGAATGAGCATATCTGAGTGGAAACACCTGATATAAGGGTAAGTGCCCAACATCGTTTATATGAAATAATACTCCAAATGGAGGGGGACATACCCAGGGAACTAAAGGGTCTCTTCTGCGAGAACTTGATCTATGGTTATGATATTCTCTTGCCTGTAAAGGATTGACCACCAGAGTCTGTGATGGATTGCCCAATGGGAGAAGTTATTTTACCTGCTTTCTCCGACCTCGTAACAGAATCAGTTAAAAATTCACACACACAGGAGTGGGCCTTAGCATTAGCTCCTGCACTTTAGTGCAATCAGGTTGGGTGGGGTGATGACTCACCTCATCACGAAATTTCACTAAAATCAATTCCTCTTCCACAGAGACAAAACCCAATTAAACATGAGGCAAAGAAACAAGTCAGGAAGATCCTAGATCAACTTGAATACCAGGGTGTGATAGAGAATTGCACATCACCTATAAATAATCCATTGATTTCCATAATGAAACCTGATAATTCATATCCTCTGGTTTTAGATTACAGACATTTAAATGCATCCACATGCACATTTGCTGTACAAAATGCACACAGTGCCTCATTTATGAATAACATTGTGCAAAAAAACCACAAAACAACACTAGACATCTCAAATTGATTTTTCTGCCAAAATATAGTGCCTGGGAACAGATATGTGACAGCATTCTCGGTTTTCATGCCAATTTTGATGATTACCCCAGGGGTATAAGAACAGCCCTGGATGTTTGCAGCCAGCGTAACTGAGTTACTTCACAACTTTGATGAGGAGGCATTGTCCTATCTGATGGACGATGAATTAATGGAACATTTGTCTAGCGTGAACCGCATCATTCTTGTGTTAGCCTACTTAGGATACAAATGTAATTTTAAAAAATCAAAAATTGCCCACCTAAGTGTTCTATTTTTAGGGTACTAATTGTCACGTGAAGGCAAAAGCCTGGCGGCACAATATTTTTATAACTGTGCACTACTACAAGCTCCAGCGACTCTGAAAAGACTACAATCCATTTCAGAATTCTTGAACTTTGGCATGACACATATTTTGGATTACGCAGAAAGGGTGAAACCTTTCTATGACTTAATTAGAACTGACGTGCACCATTGGACACAGGAATATACTGATATCCTATTTTCTGAACAAGCTGATATGTTAGCTTCAAAACATTTACACACATGTGTCAACACAACTAACCTGGTGATCCGCGTAGGTGCTGGACCAACCGAGTACACCTACATCGCTTTCAATGAAGGCGATACAGTACCTATAGCTTACAAATCAAATTTATACACAATGCTGAAATGCGAATTACACTAACAGAAAGAACACTCACATCAGTACAGACTTCTGTAGTGAGAGAGAGAGCACTAGCGCAGGGGAAACGCATAAATGTTGTGGAGGCCGTTACAAAGGCAAGCATGCTGAATGCTAAAGCATGCATCTATGATGGATTCAAAGGGCTAACTCTTTCACTGCAACAGATTACAAATTTGATTCTACATTACAAACACAAGCATACCTGCAGTACGAACAAGAATATCCTCTGCCGAATGAAATAAAGCCTCTAGATCGATATGAATGTATAATTTATACCGATGAATCTGCCCAGCCAGCCATAGGTATGAAACAACAATGTTCCATGGCATGTGCAATTGTAAAAGGGCACATGCAGAATGGAAATTTTCTTCCTGAAAAAACACACAAATCCCTGTTACGGGCACTACAAAATATGGATCATAAATTCCCCACACTCATAGTGTGTGATTAATTTTACTGTGTCCAGTCCTATAACAAATATTTACAATATTTGGGGCTAGAATGGATTTAGGGATTCCAAAGGTTGCACACGTGGTGAAGCTGAAAGAAGGCCTGCCACAGGCTCATGTTATTCATACTTTGAGTTATCAACGTGTTGGGGTTCATGTTGAAAGGAATTTGATGGCAGATGAAGCCACCAAGGCAACAGTTCGTACTGCTGCCACTGGTGCAATCACTGGCTCTAGCACAAGGATAGAGGGAACAACTGTGATAGCTGTCAATGCCACGCGCAATAGCTCAGCCCTACCAAAAGCTTTCAAATCACGCACTCCAACAAGTTACCTGCACAAAACATTGTTCAGATTCCTGGAGTGGGGGATTGAGTAATACCAAACACTGATCACAGATTGGGATGGATACTAGCTGCACATAACTGTCTGGGTTCAGCACATGCAGGGACTAATTACTAAAGCAGGGCTATTGGTAACCAGGTCTTACTAAGCAGACCAAGGACTTTGTCCTCAAATGCAACATCTGCTAGCAGATGAAGGGCTCCACCGTGGCAAGTCCACCGCAAACACCTTTATTGATCTCAGGCAAACCTCTCACGTGTGTGTATTTGGATCACTGTGACCCCCTACACTCTGACGGGGCTTACAAGTACATCTTGGTGGCAGTAGATTCATGCTCTAGATTCCTGTGAGTTTGGCCCCAGCACTTGGCAGGCACTTGAACTGTTATAATGGATTTGTGAGTCTTTATTGGCACATATGCAATTGGCACACTACATTCTGACTAGGGTCTTGCATTTAGCTATCTGGCTTATAAAGAAGCCATGGGAAGTTTTGGTGTGGCCTTGTGGTACTCCTCCCCCTATGATTCTGAGGAAAATTCGGTAGTCGAGAGGAAAAACCCTGTCTTAAAGCAATCCTTAACAGCAAGGGTATTAGGATCGGTGGATGTTGGATCAATCACCTATATTGGTTCCAAAAAGCACTTAACAACGTGCCAAGAAAACCCCTGTTGGTCCTACACCTTATGAGCTCTGGTTTGGGATAAGGATAGGTAGATACCCGACCTCAATATTGTCAGCTGAGACAAAATGTTTGTCTCAATTGATCTGACGCACTATGTGGCCTATTCTCAACAGGAGGCCATGTGGGCTCCTGCATAGCCACTGCACTCCTCTCACTACCGTACAGGAAGTTCAGATGGAGGCTTTAATAACGACTGAAGACTCCACCTTCCGAAGAGAAGCTGTGAACGACAAAGAAATGATGCTTCTCCGTGTCGAAACAACTACAACTGTACAATCAACAAGTACAGAAATTAGAATTAAAAAAGTGACGATGTCTATGCCACAGATCAAGTCGTTTACCAGCTCTACAAAACCTGCTGAGCTGCCCAGAATAGACCGGACCGCGTCCAGCTACTTCGTGCAATATGAAGATTTTTCATCACATCCCAGTGAACTGGAGCTACCAGCAACGCCTTCCCTTTTAAACTTCAAGTTTATGCTTTCCATCTTTGGCTGAAAGAGACTTACTTCATTGTTGCCTGGATACATCTATGGATTACAATTGAATTAATTTTTCCTGCTACTTTGGATTGGTATTGTAACTGTCTTTTTCCTACTTCTGAATGGACACGTTCTCCCAGAATGCTCTGCAGTGCAACTCGTGATGTTGGTTCTTAAACCACATGCATCTTCACAATGTGAACTAAGAGATTTGTCCCTGGTGAACATTACAGCAGTTCTAGTTCCTGAAGGAATTGTAAGGGACAGGGTATAATATGATGTATATGGTCCTACAGATCTTTTGATAATTCCTTATTTGTTTAAAAATTTCTTCTAATTACATCATCACCTCTAGTTCTTTTTCTGATGATTGGGACATTGAAACTGTACATAATTTGCTTTTTATATTTAGAGCAATCAGCTGCATTTTCTTATGATGAATTATATGATGGTACAAGCAATTTTGGGAACTTGTTATGTTACTAGCATTATGATTACCATTTTTTACATAAAGTTAGTATCCCACGCACTGTTTATAATTGCACACATTGGGAACAATGCCCAACAACGCCGAAAGGTATTGCAAAGACTTTTGCACAAAAGTTTGCTTATTTTTCAGGTTTTGAGACATTAGACCCAGCTTTGTATTACTATACACTGGCACCTACACCTGGAAAGAAAAATATGCTGACAAACACCAAGCTGATATATTCCCAACTATCTATACAGGGTTTTGACTTTTGGAAAGATGCGATAAACACAAAATCTATCTGGGGGACAAAAGAATGGCAGGTTAAGGGGACGGAGGCCTTATTTAGAGCATGTCTCATACTACATCAAAGATTTTCCTGAACAAGACAGTTGAACAAATTTCATGTCTGGGTATAGCAAAAACAATAGATGTGAACTCACCACATATTCCTGCAGTCTCATGTTTCGAGAATTGGCAGCACTTTACAAACGTTAGTGAGGCTACACTAGATACCATGATAATTAATGGCTCTTTCAATTCATCAGTCCCCAATTGGAAGGGATGGTTGGTTTGGTCTGTGGACACAAACGGGTATCAATCTAGATTCCTGGTTAACACCGAAGGATTTAGGATCAATAGGCCTGATCAACGATATGTACAAGCAGAACACTCGAGGGTGGTTAGGCCATATAGTTTTGGGATGTTATGCCTAGGTCGGTTAAAAACCTCAACAATTTCCCAGGTTAAAAAACACTTGTCCCGTCTTTCTAATGACATGGATCTAAGGGATTTTTTGCTAGATCCCCGGACCTCATGTCAAAAGCGCTTCTGATACAATGAGCTATGGAAGATTTCTCAACAGGAAGCTGCTGAGAGATTGCACAAGATTGATAGGGTTGATTTAGAAAAGGCTTTGGCTTTGGTTGACAATGGTATGAACATACTATCATCTAGAATGTATTCAATGGGCAACATAGTGTCTTCTAAAACTGAGATAATATAGCAAGAGGTGTCTATATCACAACATGGCAAGTCACAATTACGGTCAATAGTAATACTGAGCTGAATGTTACAAAAGTTACGTTCTGGCCACCTGCCATGGTGTTACATCAACAGTAAAAAATTGTTTTGAGCATACAATCTAACAGAAAGACAGATAACAATGGCACAATGAGATGCAAAATATACCCTGTTGCACACTGAAAAATTAGACCAATTACCTTTCCACTGAATTGATAATCCATGGTTACATCACCACACCTTTCAATTCCAATATTTTCTCCAAAACCAACAGGTAGGCATATATGAAGCGCTAAGGGAAGGATATGTACACAAGTATTGGGAACTACCATTCAGGGATAGATGCAGGAATGAGGACACAAACGACTCCGACTGTGAAAATGCTTTAAGCGGCTCCTTGGTTTGTAAGGACATTTTTCGAAATGGGGCATGTAATGCTTCAATGGTAAATTTGTCTTGTTATGTGAAGGGTTCATCCTGTATTCAGGCTGCTCTCGAATGAGAGCTATTTGATGCTGAATGATCAAGGTTGCTGCGTAATGGAACCGGGCATCACTTATCTGTTAATGGTTAAATCCATAGTCACTTGCTGAACACAAGTACTGTTTCCACCTGCCCGCACAGTTAGGGAGGCAGCGCTATGGCCTTCAATAAATGTCTCCAATTTCAATTTGATTCCCCTAAGCAAACTGAAATATGTGGCCTTTACTTCAGCCAAAGAGACTTTTGAACTCCAGGTTGCAAGATCCTCGTCTGAGATACAAACACTACTCCATAATTTTGGGAAGCTGGTCCATTGTATCTTTAGTAAGTTTGATACAAAAGGAATAGTGCACTTTTTTAAATGTATAGGCTATGATTTTGTTAGCACCTTTCAGAAGATATTCAGAGTTATGCCATCTCTCATACACTCCATGTTCGGAAGTGGTTTTGGAGGGTTCCCACTTGTCCTCTTCTCATGGCAGTAATACTGTTTTTATTCTATTTGCTCTGCAATGGACGTCTCAATTCAACTCGGAATGGAGACAGGACTCTTAGTGCTGCATTGCCGTGAGTGCATGATACACTGCTTCGGCACACCTCTGCTTCAAGAACTAAAAGAGGACTGGTTCTTGTTGCTCAGGCCAGGCTGGCTTGACTGCATACAACCTGTCTTCCGCTGCCTGCTTTGCAGTCACAAATGCATCCTGGATATATGTCTTGGATCAGAATTGGTTGCACCACCAGACACTGAAGTACTAATGGACCCCGTAAAAGCCCATGCATATTGCTGTCCCCAGTGTATTTCATTGATGGTGAATGCATTCTTAGAGACACCCTGGGATGCTTCAGCTCCTAGTGGTGTGAACAACGGCTCTGCGGACAACTTGTGGGATACGATACCTCCCTCAGCGGCTGCTGTGGGTACTGTATGGAATCAACTTTGCTCAGTGGCAGCTCACATAGGGCGTGCTGTGAGGTGGTGGGGTGGGGCGGGGTGGGGGGTAGTAAACTCAGACATACAATGGAATGGAGGAATGTAATAATTACTTTCCTCTGTTCCGTCGTATGTCCGAGTTTACTACACCACCGGCCTGCCCCTCTACCCACCCCGTCCACCACCCCGCAGCACGCCCTAGGCGAGCCGCCACTTCCTTTGCTCCATAAACATTCTACGAGGTGCGCCTCTGGGAACGTCTGTGGATGTGGGAAACATCAATGTTGCGTCTACCACTTGGAACACATAAACAATTGGTCTTTTCTGTGTGTGAACAATTTGGCCACTTTTTTAATCAACATTTTCTAGGCATCATGGCTTTCTGAGTGATTGGGATCTCAACTAATACAATTACTTTTAAAGACTTTTAATACATATTTATTGGGAAGCCAGCTTTTAGATAACTTTTAAGAGTAGTTTTTTAATGTTTTTTAAAATTGTCTGCTGGATTTTTAGATAGATTTTAGATAGACGACCCTTAGTATGAGGAGTGGGTGTTATAGTCCCGATTTAGGCCTATGTAGAGAAGCAGCTTATTTCTTACATTGTCCGCACAAATAACATTTCCAGCTGTGACCTTTTGCACACATTTGCACGCACAACAATGTTGGATTAGTTTCTCTGAAACTAAACTTGTTTTTACATCTAGCTTCACACAACATTATTACAATGCCCTGCCAATCATGTACAAGGTCTCATTTAGCACTAAGTACAAATGTCATCACTATCTTCATCTATGGGTCGACAGGGCTATCTGCATATCCATAACATCACTAATCTATGTGTACACTGCAAGGCTGCGTTCTATTATAAAAGATGAGCATCCCGATAGATTAGCAAAGGAGGTGCACTCGCTGACACCAAGGGTCCTTGCATTCTGAGAAATCACCACGCAGGTGTCTGACATTTTGTGAAGGGTGTCCAGTTCATGACCAAGATGGGGGCTTTCACTCTTTCCAATCAGGTAATGGGGTTGGAACGTCCCTTGGGGGGATTCTTGGCTCTGTACTGTTTCCAAGATCCCTGAGGGGTCAGGGTTGTCATGTTCAGTGGTTGCCAGAAACCTTTCGCTCCCTGGTAGGTTAGGATGGCTTACGGTGGTACTGTGAGCTAGCTGGTCTATAGGCCAACATTAGTTCATGTTGTCCAAACAATGCACAGGTCCTACAGATTAGTAGGAACTACGCAACACTCCCTCCCCTAGCCCTAATTGGCTTGGATCGCATCCCCTGGAGCCAAAGAATAACTTAAGGGGATGATATAATTAAAATTTGGCTATAGGGGTGGTGTCCATGGAACCAGTTGTGCTCAAGGAGGGGGTACATCCCCCCCCACTAATGTTATTATCCTGGGGGTGGGGTTACTGGGACCTCTTAGGTCTCAGGGAGGGGAGCCATGTGCCTCCACGCCTATTATTAAAGTATGGCATGGGGGTATGGAGTCCAAGGGACCCCCTTGGGCTCAGGGAAGGGGGCCACAGACTCCCCTCCCATAAGAACAGATTTCATCCCCATGTGATGGGGTCCCAGTGGCCAATAGAGTTTTGGGAGAGGGACCGTGCCCCCCTCACCTTTTTAAAAAGAAGACCCAGGGGGATGGGTTCCCCGGGACCACTAGAGGCTTCGGGGAGGCACACACACTTCTCCCCTTTTTAAAAGCAAAAGGACCCACTGATGGGTCCCCTCTGCTAATTGTGTCTTGGGGAGGTGGATGCACAACCTTCTACTTCAGCAGGAGATTGGCTGTGAGGGTTTTGCTGAAGGACATGGCCAGTGAACCCCCGTGCTGAAGGAAATGCATGGTGTGGGGTTGGCTTTATGTATGATAATAAAATATTGCTTTACACTAAAAAATCCTTAGACATTCACTGGAAAAAAACTAAAGTTAAAATGATGTTATAGTTAGGTGAAAATTTCACCTGTTTTAAAGTTAAAAAAGCACTTAAATTAACTTGTTCCCTCACGATGCGCTGCTTGATTTCCCCATATATAACATTACTCATGACATGTTCTATGAGATTATTGATAGCATCACTGCAACATCTGAAATGACATCTTTAACGACAAGGCTGTGTATGGCGGGGGCATGAGTTAAAGTTATCTTAGGGCATGAGTTATAGTTATATAAACTGTTATGCTTTTTTAAGACGTTGTAAGTTGAGAGTGCTTGTGGTCCAGAGATCCCAGTCAGGCATGCTAGAGTGGGTTTCAGGACTGAAGGTCTCGTTGTTTAGGGGCCCAGTCACAAACTGCACTTTATAGTATGTTTAGCAGTACTACAATAGTACTACTAAAATACTACCAAAAACTATTCACAAACCTACATGTGGAGACCTCCAACTCTGCCTCTCCTATCTTTCATATGTCAATGATTGTGGACATCTCTGCACATGTAAGTGTACCTTTTAATAGTAAATGCATGAGGGACAGGAAGGAGTAGCTAGAAAATAGTGAATACTTACTAATAACTGGGTGGTGTTTAGGGAGGAAAAGTGGGATTCAGATATGGCCAATGAGGGGTTTAAGGAAGGACAGACACCAACCCACCATAAATGAGTGACCCCATTGCTATTCACAACCTGCACTTCTAAAGCTACAATAGCAGAAAAAGTCTCACAATAGTTATAAATGTACTCCAGCTAACACATAGAGTAATTCCAGCACTTCACATTGCCAACAACTGCAACAGCAACACCCTTCTTTAGAAAAGTATGGATGTAGAGTCTTAAAATAAAACCCCATAGGAAGTAATGTTAAAATAATTTAAAATTTTTAGTAAATCTATATACACTTTATTTAGGTGCCGATTCCGATCCTGTAAAACCCGGGTACAAACCGTCATACGGAGCGTTTTCTCCATCTGACTCGTACCCAGGAAAACCACCTTACAAAGCTGCATGTACGATTCGTACAGAAATACCATTTCCGTACGATTCGTACAAAACACCGACCGGCCAAAATATACCCAGAATTCCGATCCGGGACACCGCGTACGTGACGTCCGGACGGAGTCAGGCAGCGTTTTACGAACCAGCAAGTACGATTCGTGCCTACGTCACTCCGCACGTAGCATTTTTTACAGGAGCCATAAACTGCTGGGAAATTGAGGAGGACGCGAGGAAGGAGCACCTGTACGCGACGGACAGCCATGGACACCATCCTACGTGTCATCCCGGCCCTCATAGCCTACGACCTGGTGCACAGGAACCGCCGCAGACGCCGCAGAAGGTCAGAACAACACCCAGGGGCAAAGGTGGGGGGCAGGGGCAGGAAACATAACCCCCACCCAAGGCAAAATGTATACATGCCCTGTACATACCGTACCTCCAGGGACTGGTCACTCCGGGGGGGGCGTGTCCACCAAGGTCTGCGTCCCGCCACAACGGAAGTGGAAGTGGAAGTGGATGCGTCCCGTCACCACAACAATTGTGGTACGCACCGTACCCACGCCTTAAGAGCATGGGTACGGGTCGTACCACGCCTACCCCTATGTCACCCCAACATTGGGGGTACGGCCCATACCCAGGCCTTAAGAGCATGGGTACGGGTCGTACCACGCCTGCCCCAACATCACCCCAACATTGGTGGTACGGCCCGTACCCACGTTCTGTAGGCCTGGGAACGGGCCGTACCCCTACGGCACCCCAACAATGGTGGTACGGCCCGTACCCACGTTCTGTAGGCCTGGGTACGGGCCGTACCCCTACGTCACCCCCTACAATGGTGATACGGCCCGTACCGACGCTCTTCAGGCCTGGGTACGGGCCGTACCACCATTCTTTGGGTGACGCAGGGGTACGCGTGGTGCGACCGTACCCACGCTCTGAAGGCCTGGGTACGGGCCTTACCCCTCCGTCACCCCAACAATGGTGGTACGGCCCGTACCCAGGCCTGAAGAGCGTGGGTATGGGTCGCACCACGCGTACCCCTGTGTCACCCCAAGAATGGTGCTACGGCCCGTACCCAGGCCTGAAGAGCATGGATACGGGTCGCACCACGCGCACCCCTACGTCACCCCAACAATGGTGGTACGGCACGTACCCACACTCTTAAGGCCTGTGTATGGGCCGTACCCCTACGGCACCCCAACATATGGGGTACAGCCCATACCCAGGCCTGAAGAGCGTGTGGGCGGGTGGATGGGTGTCGTGCTACGATCCACATCAGTGGACAGAGACATAGGGGTGGGTGCCTATCACTCCCAGCAGTGCCAAGACATATGAGGGGTGTGTGCCCATCACTCCCAGCAGTGCCCAGACATATGAGGGGTGGGTGCCTATCACTCTCAGCAGTGCCCAGACATATGAGGGGTGGGTGCAGAGGACCCCCAGCATTGCCCAGACATATGAGGAGTGGGTGCAGAGGACCCCCAGCAGTGCCCAGACATATGAGGGGTGGGTGCAGAGGACCCCCAGCAGTGCCCAGACATATGAGGGGTGGGTGCCTATCACTCTCAGCAGTGCCCAGACATATGAGGGGCGGGTGCCTATCACTCCCAGCAGTGCCCAGACATATGAGGGGTAGGTGCAGAGGACCCCCAGCAGTGCCCAGACATATGAGGGGTGGGTGCAGAGGACTCCCAGCAGTGCCCAGACAAATGAGGGGTGGGTGCAGAGGACTCCCAGCAGTGGACAGAGACATGGGGGTGTGTACATCATCCTCCCATTAGCAAAACTCCATGGGTGCATGAAGGCATCCACAATGTGCGACTATGTTGATATTGCCATGACAACACATCACTGACAGCAGTGTCCCACTCCCATGAGGATGGATGTCCTTCCCCCACTGCATGACACACCACATGTGGGTGTGATGACAAATTACACATGCATACCCACCCCTGGTGGTGGCAGCACAATACACACACTGAGATCATGCAACAAGACTATATCCTCATGTTAAACTCCACTCAACTAAGAGAGCCTAAGGGAACACACACTGTCACCCACATTCCAGGACTGATAGGAATGTACAGGTGCTGGGGCTGCCAACAAGTTGTTGCCTCCCATGGAGGGAAAAGGGTGGAGTACCCACAGATACAATGCTCACAATTGTCAGTCAGGTGCCCAAATACCCTGCAGAACAAGTAACACATGTGTGCTAGGCTGGGAGTACACATATGCATAGTGCGGAAAAGGGACCATGTCCACATTAAGCCATGGCAACATACTCCATACACAAGTAAAGTGACTACCAAGGATGGCACAGGGATCCCTCACACAGCAAGAAAATGTAGACACAGGTCAGCACAACAATTGGGAAACACCCTGCAGGGAGAAGTCAGGTGCCACAGAGGAAGGAACACTCCTTGGCACAATGTCACCATACAGTCAGAGCTTACCAAAGATTATTTGCAGAGACCTTGTGATGGCACGCAGATACCAGGCTCCTCCCCATGAGCAGCACACTACAACATTTCCCAGACACCTAACACATTATCACCACCCCAACTCAGGGAGCAGCAGCACCAACAGCAATACCAGAAAAGCATTTGTGTGCAAATGAAAAACAAAATGCTTTATTCAGCATAAAAAAATGATTGGATTCAAAATGTACACTATATACAAGGCCCATAGGCCAGTCCATATTCAAATTCCGGGGGGGGGGGGACACATTGGGACGCATCTCCCCTAGCTTGCCTGCACAGTTCAGAGTTCCTTTTCATCCACGGGGTGGCATCATGTGGGGGGGAAAGACCAGGCACCGCAGGAACAGGAGGGGTAAGGGTAGGTGTTGTGGGTGCAGGGACGGACGACTCCACCACAGGGGGTGGGGCACCACAGGGGGTGGGGTAGCACCAAAGGTGGTGGTTAGGATGGCGCTGCACACGGTCGCAAGGTCTTCCAGCATCTCCCCTGCACCCGAAGGAACCACAGGCCCCAAGGAGGGGGGGGGTCAGAGGGATGGGTTGCAGCGCTACTGGGGGAGGGTGTGGACAGGGGGTGGGACTCAACTCCCCTGCCCGGGGACTTCCTCGACCGCTTGCGGGGTGGTGTCACACTGGGGCTGAGGGACAGACTGGCCATGAAGGACTCTTTGTCTGACTGTTGGGCAGGGGAGCTAAGGGGAGTGGTTTTGGAGGAAGTGGGTCGTGAGGACTGCGGACTCCCACTGTCGCTGCGTGTCTGCCGTTTCCCCCCGACCCAGTGGGTGTGCCTACTTCCCCCTGTGTGTGCGTGACAGGAGGTGTGCGCTTGGCCTTCCCTGTTGGTGTGCTGCCTGTGTCTGGTGGGGTGCGTGCATGGGGATGTCTGGGTGTGCTTGGGACAGGCATGGGAGAGGGAAGTGTGGATGGTGCAGGAGTAGGGGGGGACGGAGCGCTGCAGGAGACCCACTGATGCCATCAGTGACGAGTCCATGGACCTCAGCAACATCCGTTGGTCAGACATCTCTGCTGACATGCCCTCCATGTACGACACCATCTGTGTCAGCAGTCTGGTGTGGCCATGGAGGACATTAAGCAGCGATGTCTGACCAACCTGTAACTGCCGCAGAATGTCCACAGACTTGGCATTGACGGCAGCAGGGGGGACAGGGGCAGGGGGTGCGGTGCCTGGCACGAAGGAGACATGTTGTCGCTTAGCACGGACAGAAGGGACCCGAGCAAGTGGGAGGGTGGTGATGGGAATGGAGGGGGCGGCGAGAGATGGAGTGCTGCTTTCAGCTGTGGGAGCAGCCTCCGCCCCCTCTTGGAGCTCAGCCTCGGACCCGTCAGCGTCAGACTCCCCAGCACTGGTGGCACCGGTGCTGGATCCCTCCTCCACGTCCGTGCCGGTGTCTCCCTCGGTGTCCCCCGACGATGCTGTGGGCAAGGTGAAGAGACAGGAAATAATCAGACACCTGTATACATATGACACATGAGTCCAAACTACATAGGTCACAGTGCATAGCATAAGAAAGCATCATGAGTAACATCTACAATACTACGCACATATGTAGGCCCTGCACTACACAGTTGGTTGACCCACCATGCCACTTGGAAACAATGAAGAGCATGACACAACAGCAAATAACTTGATATTGAATTATACAGAGAAGCAAGTGTCTGTGGACAGTCGAGCACAGCATCTGGACCACACACCGTTGCCAAAAAAGGATGAGCATGAACCATGCCTTTAAACTTTAGACACATGCTGCAAAGCACAAACATTAAACCCTGCACAACATGATTGGGTCCATACTTGTTGAGTGTCTGTTCGGACTGTCATCACACACAGGCCAGACCTGGAAAGGAGACATAAGATGTGGACATGTAGGCCTTGTCCTCACAAACACCCCCTACCTGAGACTATGTGATTGAGACAGAGGAAGGACTTACACCTCTTCATCTGGGATCAAAAAATGTGCTTCATGAAATCCAAAGGGAACTCTAACTACCCCTCGTGGGGCTGACCACACATATTATTGACAAACAACCATCATCAGATAGTTATAGCGAGACACACAGGCACTGGCCACAGTGAGTATGCACAAGCCACATTGGGTCACCCTGTACAGCAGACGCATGTAGCACACTTTACGTAAATACAAATGAGGCCAGGGTAAAATGCCACAGAGCACAACCTATGCTGAAGACACAGAGAATTTCCACAGTGTTGGATGACACACATGATTCCTAGGAACAGGTGTCTCAGGGGACTGTAGTGGCCACACTGCTCCATGGTCCTGGATAGATCTGACTGCAACAGGAGCAATCGTCCCCGCACTATTCATATCTCCCCCTCGTGCACATCATGTCTGAGGCCACAACATCGGTCATGCATGCTGCAAGTCTGGTCATTTCAAGCCTCACACTCCTATGTTGAGACTCAGCATCAGTGCCAACAATCATGGACCCCAAAATGACTGAACTGGACAGGGCAGAGGCAAGGTCCCAACACATGTCACAGACCACCCCCACACATGATGCTGCAAGCTTTGGGCACTTGGATTAACTGGCAGCCTAGATTACCTTGTGAAAGAGTGACTACACACAGACCAGGACACACATGTCAAGGAGGGGAAGGGAGGAAGAACAGCACCCGGTGACTTGGGGGAACAGGATATGCACTGCACATATAAACCCTGGCAGTGTATCCAGGAATGAGCACTTCCAAAATCTGGTGACACACAACAAACACACATGTACCTATCCCCTTCCTGCTGCTGCTTCTCCTGTAGCCGCCTATCCATGTCAGGGAAAACCACCGCCAGGACACGCTTCATTTGGTGGGTCAGGCGCCGGCGCTCGCCGTGTTTGCGTGGAGGTGAGTCCCCCAGCAGGACCCGGGCGATCCTCCTGGTCCAGCACCGGATGTCCTGCCAGCGTTTCCTCACCTGGGCCCGGCGCCGACTGCGACCCTCCACCAACCTCACAGCCCTGACGGCCCGCTTCCAGATCTCCCCCTTGGCGTAGGTGGCTACCTGTGAGGATGACAAAGTGAGACAACATCAATACACCTGCTACATGTCACAGAGACACACATTAGAACAATTTGGCTTGTTTGAACAGGGCGTAGTATGCAGCCAACTCATTGCCCCTTTGTCATAGGGACATTATCCTCTGGGGAAGGCCAAAAGCACTACGTGGCATTGAAAGTACACAGGTGGCATGAGGGGTGCGACACAATCACTGATCATGGCTCACACTGTGCATCACAAGCAACACCAGGATTATGGACAGCACCTCAAAGCAGTCACATGCCCCAGGCCACTCACGCAACCTCAGCGGAGTACACAGACACACACAGCCACAGGCCAATCATCTGCCATTGGCAACTGCGGGTAAAAACCTCACTCTGCACATGTGCCACTTGACTGGGGGGTGTCACAGGTGTGGGGCTAGCTCGCACGTCAGACACACAGCACGGCTCCCTGCTCCCTGCTCACATCAGATGAGTAGGGCATATGCATCCTCCATGCAGCTGGGGTGCAACACTCCACATAGACACTCACCCACATGACAGGGGACTTACACACACACCAATGTCCATGGCCCGTACACATCATTTGGACACTCTCACCACAGGTACACTCAACTCACACACATCTGTGGGTACAGTCACCTGTCACACTGGGGGGACCACAGAATCCCATCATAACTATAGAAACAACATTCCCAAGAGGATTAGCCAGGCTGAAAGTGGCATGCACCATGCAGTGATAGTCACAGTAAGCACAATGCAAGTGAGGAGTGCAGATATGAACCACATCATGCTCTGCATGGGACACATAAGGTATTCCCCCCCCCGGGACCCACCATGAACAACATTGCATGTCTGTCACACCTGGACACAATGCCAGAAGTGACAGACACAAAAAAGGGGCACAGTCAAAGCTAGTGGAGTCAGCACTCACCTGCTCCCCTGGTCTCCCATACAGGCAGGGGTACTGTGGGAGGATGACGTCCAGCAACGCCTCATTCTCCTCTTGGGTGAAAGGCTGGGCCCTCTATACAGACCTGGACAAGGTGCCAGAGGAATCACAAGCAGCAGCAGTGGCGTGGAATGAAAGGTTGCGCAGGCAAGTGCTCTCTCATGGGTCCTGGCTGCCTTATATCTGCCTTGCTGGGCTGTTTCATTTACAGGAGTACAGAGTGATTGGTCAATCTCATTTGCATCCTACGTTTCCTCCAATCCCTTTAAACCTACCCCAGTGAGGGCCTTTGCATGGTTCAAAATTTGAGCATGATGTCAAGTCAACAACCACTTTGCAACATAGTATATTGTGTCCAACCGACTTTTGCTGGCCCCCTGATGAAAAATTTTGAACTGGAAACTCGGTCTCCATGACAACCAGCATGCATTCAGGCCTGTATACTTGTCCCTCATGTGTCCCCTATGTAATTTCACTATCCACACACAGGTACCTAGGGCACCACTACTCCAGTGATACGGTCCGTACACGTGTGTGTAGGGTCCGTAGCACTATGGTAGTGTTGCCGTAGGCATACGCCATAGTGCTACGGGCCATACCTGCGTGTGTAGGGCCCGTAGCACTATGGTAGTGTTGCTGTAGGCGTACGCCATGGTGCTACAGGCCGTACATATGCGGGTACAAGCCGTATCTCTATGGCGTATGCCTACGCCGACACTACCCTAGTGCTACGGGCCGTACCCGCGTGTGTAGGGCCCGTGGCACTATGGTAGTGTTGCCGTAGGCGTACGCCATGGTGCTACGGGCCGTACATGCGCGATACTGGGTGAGGGTGCTGGGGTACGGTGTTGGGGTACGGTGCGTACAGGTGCGGGGCTGGGCTACGGTGTTGGGGTGCGGCGCGTACAGGTGCGGGCTGTGCTACGGTGTTGGTGTGCGGCGCGTACAGGTGCGGGCTGTGCTACAGTGTTGGGGTATGGTGAGTACAGGTACGGGGCTGGGCTACGGTGTTGGGGTATGGTGCGTACAGGTGCAGGGCTGTGTTACGGTGTTGGAGTACGGTGCGTACAGGTACAGGGCTGGGCTATGGTGTTTGGGTACGGTGCTTACAGGTGCGGGCTGGGCTACGGTGTTGGGGTACGGTGCATACAGGTACGGGGCTGGGCTACGCTGTTGGGGTACGGTGCGTACAGGTACGGGGCTGGGCTACGGTGTTGGGGTACGGTGCGTACGGGTACGGGGCTGGGAGACGGGCCTGGGGTGCAGCGCGTACAGGTGGGGGGCTGCGGTATGGTCCTGGGGTACGGGGCGTACAGGTGCGAGGCTGGGAGATGGGCCTGGGTGCGGCGCGTACAGGTGGGGGGCTGGGGTACGGGGTGTACAGGTGCGGCGCTGGGAGACAGGCCTGGGGTGTGGCCCGTACAGGTGCGGGGCTGTGCTACGGTGTTGGGGTACGGTGCGGCAGGGGGTATAGTGCTGACATACGGGGGTACGGTGAGGACATGTGCGGGGTGAGGGGGGCAGTACGACTCGTATTTGGGCACAAGTTTACCCGTGTACATGTAGGCTACAGCGTGCGCTCCGTACGGGGCCTTCTACATGCGGTTGTGTATTCGGACGGGCGGTACGGCTCTTACCTGCGCACTCGGACGATTTGCACGTAAAAATGTCCGGCTCCCTGTCGGACACTTTTCCCGACACTATTTGGACGTAAAAATTTCCGCCTCCCTCTCGTACCCTTTTCCCGACGCAATTCGTATGTATTTTTCACTTATGAATCGTACTACGGATACGAGTCGGACGGTACATTTTTTTCACGGATCGGAATCGGCACCTAAATGTTGAAATTATACTTTCATACAAAAATCACGTTTATTTTACTATATTTTTGAAAATATTTTGCTCAAGCTTTTTAAAATGGAAAAAGTAATTTAACTTTTAATTTTAGGTAAAAAATAATTTGATTCAAATTATTTCTATATTCAACTTTTATTAATTTCTTGAGCATATCAAATGAAAATTTAAAAAATGTCTGTATGTGAGATATATTTTTGAAATACTTTTTTAAATAAATAAATATTAAATAATCGATATGTTTAAATAAATTATATTTTAATATACTCTAAAGATAATAGCGCTGTAACCTTCTTTAGAAAAGTATGGATGTAAACTCTTAAAATCCCTCCCTTACACAAAATGGCAGCGGGGGCAGAGGTATGACAATGAGCTCCGGGGTATGGGAACACTAACTCGTACAATTCCCAGGACTCACCCCCCCTCCCGGCACAGCTTTGATCAACGAGACTCACTGGATCTTAAGCTGCTTAGTGGGTGTTTCGGAACCGCGCTCTGGATCCTCCGCCGACAATGCTGATCCCCTCATTGCCTCCACCTCAGGAGAAGGATTGACCAGCCAGTTGACTCCATAGAAGCAGGTCTGGGATATCACCACTCGAACCTGCCGTTGTAACTCAAGACACCAGCCAACACCGGTCATGCAAACTGCCACGGGATTCATCCAAAAACCCTAAAGCGAGAGCAGGTGAATCCCTGACTTGGGATGCCAGCAACGAGAGACAAGGGACCCACTGCCGCGCTACCTGACTCAAAATGGCAGCTTATTACCCCCACTAAACCTCCAGAACAGCGTTATTCCCTTCCAATCGGAGCTTCACCGCCTTAGCACACAGCTTCTCACCGAATCCTGGTAAGCAGATTTGTGTCTACTATCTGCCAAAAAAGACTATTTGCCATGGAACTTTGGAACTGGCATCCAGCAACGGGAGACACGGGGCTCGCTAGCGAGCTGCCTGAGCTAAAAATGGCAGCCTCCACCTCTCACTAAACCCCCCCATTCGCTGAGTAATTTCATCTGCCTGAGCCCTTTCCGTCCTCGCTCACACCGTCCCTCCAAACCATGGCAAATCTCGGAAGCCCAGCAGCTCCAGACAGTAGCTCCTGACGCAATTGCAGAATGATCACAGCAATCACGGAGGATTATCTGCCTGTCCCCAAAATGGCGGTGCCCTACTCCTATTAACCTCCTTATCGCCAAGCAATTACATTAAGCTGCCTAACCGATGATCGCTTCCTGCCACGTTTGGCCCATCCGCCTCCGCTCACATCGTCTCACTGTATCCTGGCAAGCTCTGGCTCCCCAACAGCCCCAGACGCAACTCGAATTCAACAGGCAGCAATCACGGAGGATCCACTGCCTGACTCAAAATGGCAGCACCCTAATCGCATCATCCAGCAAGCAATTCCAGTGAGTACCCGAGCCAACTCCGGAGGAAGGGGCTACTCACTGGCTCTTTGCTCCTGAAACAGTCCCTTTAGAAGCACTGCCCAGGATAAGAGTTTCAGGTCCTGTGACTGCGATGCCTGACCCTAAAATGGCAGTTCTCAACCTATACCTACTCAGTCAATAACACTGACCAATCTCCTTCACGCCTTCCAACACCTCTATTGTGTCTCTCTGAACCCGGCATCAACTCCGCACCATCACGCAACACAACACTCGTCAACCCCCCATATCCCTGATTCCTGTACCCAGGATGATGACCTCCGCTCAGCTTTCATTCTCCTCCCTAGGACTAAGCTATGTTCTCCCTTCACAGGATCGCAATCATTCCTGTTCCATGCAACCTCCCCAAAGTCTCCCATATCGACAATACAACCACGCTGAATCAGCCACTGAGTACCCAATACTCCCAAATAGCAGACACGCTCCAGCCTCTCATCAACGATCCGCCGTTCCTTATTACTACTCCCTTGCTCCACAGCTAACCCTTTCCGAGGATTCGAGCCCCAGCATCTAGTGGCTCAATTGATTCAATCCCGACTCCGCCACTTGTCACTAGCGTGATGCCTATCCCTAGACTGCACTCAATTGCAGTCCCCCCTCCCACACAGACAAACCAGCCCCTCCAAATTGCCGAACTTGCTCTCTCAGATCAGAATAGAATAGCTTGTTCTGTTTACACCCCAACAGGCGAAGCTGAACTCGAATGAGCTAACCCCCTAATCAGTCATAATGCCTTCTACCACACCAACCACCCTCAGCTCCCCTGCTCTTAATCTCCTTAACCTCATGGCCTGAACTCCTTCGCCATCATTTTCCCCCTAACCGCTCCCCTAAAGCCAGAAAAAACTTAAAACACAAATTGATCAAACAACACCCAGGAACACTCTTCGCAGACATTTACCATTGCTCCTTCAGAAGCCAGGTGAAAATGGATCTCATTTCCCACATGGACAGACCGTAAAATTCGAACTCCATTCTCAGATCGCATCTCCACATTTCCAAAACCACCCACACCCCCACAGCTGCCAACTGACGTTCTCATCCCCTAATTGCCCTCTTCGCAGCGGCAACATCTCGGTGACCATCCACCCTAAAGGCACAGTCTTGATCCAAGCCAACAATGACAACCTAGAGGCATTCGACTCCCTCTTTGCAATGCCCACTCTCACGCTCGCCTCCCCCGACCGACTCACTCCCTATCCTTGGACAGATCGAACTACCATGGTATTCCGGAATCCAATCCCACACCTGTCACCTATAACGACATCCTCCCTCCCCTTGACACCTGCCTCCACTCCATCCCCCTCGCTCCCAACATGCACAGTTCTTACCCCCACCTTTACACTAGCCAGTGACATGACACTTCGGAGGTTCTCCAACCCCTGACCGTCCGTTGCCTACCCCCTCCCAATGCCACCCCCAACCAGTAACCACCAACCCTAACCCCCTAGCTATGACTCCCAGTGGCCTCCCTCCACCCACACGCAAGAGAACGCCAACACCATGGCACAATTCTTTGCTTCCCCCTCCCATGGCCACCCACAGTGGCAACATGGACACCACCGACACCATAATGCAGCTCAACTCGGTCAAGCTTTCCCCCTACCGGGACTGCCCCACCCAATCCCCTCTTTTCCCCCTGGGAAGACGACGCAGCACCTTGCTCTACTAGAAAGCCAACTAGAAACTTTAATCCTGGGCCTCCAAGATATTCTACTGAACCTCAACTCACTTTGAGAGCCCAACCCTTGCCCATACCCGTCCCACGCTATCTCCAGCTCTAATCATCAAAGGCCCGCTAAATTTCAGGGATGCAATTGGAACTCAACCCCTCTCCCAAACCAGACATGTAGACCCAAAAGATCTAAACCTGCAATGTCCACGAGCGAAGCGATGGAGCTTGCCTCCTTGCATGACACTGCTTCCTCTCTCTCCCCTAAAGCCAAGATCCAAGTCATCACAGGATTTAGAAGAGGCCCCTCCCCTCCCACAGACCCAAGACCCCCACCCTCCCTCACGAAAATCCCCAGGGCCCCCTTAATGAAGAAACTCAAAAATGGACTGTCTTCCACCAAGTGCATGCTCATAAATTGCAGATCAGACACCAAACATGCAACAGAGCTGGCAGAAACCATCCTTACTCATGACATTGACATCACCTTCATCACTGAGTCATGGCTTGATGAATACTCCTCCCCATTCATGGACATGCTTGTACCCCCAGGCTTTGCAATCATCAATAAAGACAGAAAAGACCAGCGAGGTGAGGGTGTAGCTATCATACACACGACCAACATTTCTGTGACGGAATCCGACACCTTCAACTACAACACCTTTGAATGTCTAACCGCTAACATCAAAACAAGAGATAACAAACCACTACTCTGCCACCTCCTCTCCCACCCGCCTGGCCACACCGCCGCATTCGGAGAACATTTATCCGACCTGATAACCCACTGCTCACTCCATGACAAGACCAACTTAATTCTAGGTGACCTCGACCTTCACCGGAATAACCAAAATAACACGCTGATCCAAACCCTGAATGAGCTTCTACAAAACAACAACCTCACCCAACACTGCGCAGAGGAAACACACAATGAATGATCAACCCTTGACGCCATTATTGCCCATCCAGACTCAGTCACGAACGACCACATCTTGCCCCTTGACTGGTCCGACCAGCACATCATCTTCTTCAACATCAACCAAGTGCTCCTAGGCCAACCCCCCACGTGGGACCCCCCTCAATTGATGAGAAATCTAACTCAGATCCCCTGGCAGACTTGGAAGTCAGGATAAGCTCTCTCCTTCCCATCCCCACAGAGGATCTCACCACAACAGAACTCACCTCCCACAACAACTCAACTATGACTGACATTCTAGACGAAATAGCGCCTCTGAAACTAAAAAGAGTCAGAAACACCCCATCCAGATCCTGGTTAAACAGACACAGAAACTCTGAAAGAAGGCAACTAAGGGCCGCTGAAAGACTCTGGCTTAGCAACCTGTCCCCAATCCTCCAAGACCAACTCAAAGGAATTCGCGGGATGTACAAAAATCACATCAAGAATGAAAAGACTTCCTTCTTATGCAACGCTTTAGACAATGCTAAAATCAGGCCTAAGGAGCTCTTCAAGCTCATTCGCCAACAAACTTCCAAACCCCCTGCACCTTCAGTTCTGGCCTCCAAAGACCTGTGTGAGAACTTCGCTAACTTCTTCAACAACAAAATCTCCAAGATTGAGCTCTCCCTAGATGTCAACCGCAGTCCCCCACACAAGAGTGTGTCCCTAGGGACAGGAGCTACCACTCACAATCTCCCACCAATACACTGGAAAGTCTTCAACCCCATCTCCGAAGCAGAGATAGCCAAAATGATCTCCAGCTCCAAACCCTCCTCTCACGCCTC
Source organism: Triturus cristatus (assembly GCF_964204655.1). Classification (NCBI taxonomy): domain Eukaryota; kingdom Metazoa; phylum Chordata; class Amphibia; order Caudata; family Salamandridae; genus Triturus; species Triturus cristatus. Next base: position 252,405,982 of record NC_140593.1, on the reverse strand, counting down.
CGATCCTATACCGGTCCAGTTAGCCAAAAAGCTCAATCTCTCCCTAGCCCCACTCTGAACCAAGATCCTTACCAGCTCCCTTACATCTGGGGTCATACCGGAATGCCTCAAAGTTGGCCAAGTCACGCCACTATTGAAAAAACCGGGCTTAGACACTAATGATTTGAACAACTTCAGACCCGTCTCCAATCTTCCTCTCCCAGCCAAAATCATGGAAAGGTGTGTTCTCCTTCAACACACAGACAGCATCAACCTCTTAGACACCCACCAATCTGGCTTCAGAAAAGGCTGCAGCACAGAGACAGTGATCCTCAATGTCATTGACGATTTACTCAAATCACTCGATGCAGGCCAATGCTCCCTACTCATTCTACTGGACTTAGCGGCTGCTTTCGACACGGTGGACCATAACCTACCCATCAAGGTACTTCATAATAGGGTAGGGGCAGAAGAGGTGGTCCTAAAGTGGTTCTCCTCCTTTCTCCAGAACCGCAGCCAAAGAATAAAGAAACTTTTCATCAGACTTCCACCCCGTCAGCTGAGGCGTCCCCCAAGGATCAGTTCTATCACCTTAACTGTTCAACATCTACATGGAACCCCTCACCACCATACTCAAAAAGTCAAACATCCCCTTCCACCTCTAATCGGACGACACCCAGATCTACCTTGAAACATCCTCCGTTGCTGACATTCACAGACTCAACGACACTCTAAGAGTAGTCAAACACTGGCTATCACAAAACCACCTGAAACTCAATAAAGACAAAACAGAAATCCTCCTCATCTCCAACAAAGAGGAGAACCCCCAAATCACAGAATGGCTAAAAGCAATCGACGCTCTAAACGGCAATTTCACCCTGGCGGATTCTGTAAAATCGCTCGGAATCACCCTTGACCCCAAACTTGACATGACCAAACACATTAAGAACACCACCAAGAGCACCTTCCTTAAACTGAAGCTTCTTAACAAAATCAAACCCTTCATCCCGCCTAACGACCTCAAACAAGCCAGTCAATCCCGGTGCTATCCAGACTAGACTACGAGAATGCTTCCCTCACAGGTACAGCAAATTCCCACCTAGCACCCCTCAGATCTACGTTCAATGCAGCAGCCAGAATGGTCACCCGGGTAAAGAAGTTTGATCACATCTCGCCCACACTCAGAGAGCTAAAATGTCTCCAAATTGAAATGCATGCCAATTTCAGAACGTAGTCAAAAAAAGGAATCCCCCTTTCGGCGAATATTAAGTACCACACAATAACTCACATCCAAACCAGTCAATCACCAGAACAAGACACCAACTAGGCCCAGAGTTCACAAAGGTTATTTATTTTGATTGAAAAAGATTTCCATCACAGTTCATCATAAACAATAAGTATCTCATAATTTACAAAACATAAAAACATTAGTCGAAAAGTTAAAAAGAAGCAAATATTGTATACACAAATTACATGCTGGGGAGAACCCGCAAGAAAGATACTTTCTAATCAACAAAGAAGGCAAAAAGGCATTAGATCCAGATCATTCGTTCTCCATAAACTTGTTATTTTAAGTACTTGATTTGTTAGGGTAACAAATGTCTCCTCAATCTACAGTCTGCCCTCTTAGTCTTGCGTCGATTCGTGTCGGTGGATATCAATGATTAAAAACTAGGGGTGGGCGGAATTTGCGAAATTCACTTTTGCAAATTATCGCGAAAATGTTAAAAATCTCCGCAAACACGCAGAAATATCGCGAAGATGCGGAAGTTTTTTTCCCACCCGTTCGTGGTATTTTCTGTATGGTCGCGGCTCGCCAACTTACCCATGCGGTTGCTCGCAGGCGTGGCCATCTTGTTTTCACTTGTCTCGTGGTGCATGATCACGAGAAGAAAGACGCGACGAATGACGTTACTGCGGGCGTGAACTGTCGCGAGACAGCGCAAATGGCTACCAACAATCCAACATCTCATGGAGAACGCGACCGGATCAGGAAAACTTGTCGCCAAACGCGGGGATTAAGGCAAGGCGATCGCGCGCATGCGAGAATGTATTATTTTACAGCGCGAGCAAGCAAAAAATTTCCGTTAAAATGCGGATTATGGAAATTTTGACATTTTCACGCTCTCTGCTGAACGCAAAAATCTCCAATTATCACAATTTCCGCGAGCGGAACGGAATTTTAGCCCAGGCCTATTAAAAACCACCTTCCTCAGGGCAAGAATTAACATCTCCCATATCACGTATTTTCAATCTATATCAGATAATAAAATATCAATAAAAACAGACAATTAGCCCACACAAAGTATACATTTTAAAACAAGAAGTAATACAACTCATCATACTTAGTTGTTCATCAGATTATTCATCATAAAACTACAAATAAAACATCAATACAAAGAGACAATTGGCCCATGACAAGTGTCTCCCCCATACCAAGGGTAGATAGATAAACAATAGTGTTTTTATTCTGGTGGTCCATCCAACATCTCATTCATACAAATAAGCAACCATTCATCACTCGTTGATGGTACTAATCCTTCCACCCATTCATAGGTATCTAACTTCCACATTAGGTATTTATATTCATTTAAACTTCATTAATACCTGCATTAATGATGCAAAACAAATCCAGATATGTAGCAGGTAGGGACCCTTGCACAGTTGTGTCAGGGGACGGAAGTCACTCACTAGGACCGTGTTCCCAAACTGGCCAATCGATTTATAAAAAGGAAGCCTTTATTAGACACGGACCCTATATATTTGGACCCAATGTACATGCAAAGCCTCAGATAAAATAACCCACCATAGTTACCCGCCAATCAACAGTTCTGATACTTCTAGGGCAGGGTTATGGAAGATATATAAATCTGCAAATAATAGGAGGGAGGAGCCTAGCGCGCAACCAAGATGGCCGCGTAGGTGCGAGGCTCCCGAGGACCTCCGTGACCTCCTACATAAATCCTGAAAATATCCTGTCCTAGATGAGGGGACTGTGTTGGTGAGCCCGAGCTGAGGTGTCACCCGTTTTCCGTTTCCAAATTGGACCTCGGACACCGGCGGGAGCACCGATTGAGATTTGCGGCCTTCTCCACGCCGGCCCCCCGGATTGGAGTTGCGGGGTGATCCGGAGACAAAGTGATCAACAGCGGCGGGCAGGGCTGGGCGACTCGCGTACCCCGCACTTTCACTTTCGCTTTTGCACCCTCCTTGCTGCGTAGGCGAGGTTGGGTTGCGGGGCGGTGTGCGGTGTGTGGCCTCGTTGGGGTGCCCTGCTGGCCCGCCGGCTGTGATCCGTCCTGCGGACCTGTGGTGGCCCCCCCCGGAGCCCGTGAATTGGTTTGTCGGCCTTTTCCGAGGTGATCGGCACGATTTGGGGACTGGAACCATGTCCACAAAGCAAGATGGCGACCGGGCAAAGGTGAAATCGACCCGCCGTGGCGCAGCCCATCAGTCCAACAGCATGGACCGCTACACCCTCCAGAAGGGATCTCCCGAGGTGCCGCATAGGTCCCCTGAGGGCCCGACTGATGCTCCTGCGCTGCCCGCGGATCTGACCCTGCGAGATGTCATGGGCGCTATCGCCGAGATGAAGGCCTCGGTGGACCAGCGCTTTGACACACTGGCGCAAAAGATTGACTCGGTCCACGTGGATGTTGGCCTGGTGAGGGCCGATTTATCCAAGAACAATGACCGGGTCGATTCTTTGGCCCACACCACCTCGGGCCTTACAGCGGACGTGGCGGCCCTCCAAAAGGAGGTGCGCCGGCTTGGCCAGGCGAGCGCCCTGATGGATCGTCGACTGGAGGATTCCGAGGGTCGGGCCCGGAGGAACAATGTCCGCATTGTCGGGGTGCCGGAGGGACGTGAGGAGGCGGCGGCGGACCTGTTTGTGGAGGACCTGATTCTCACCCATCTCCAGCCCCGGGGGCTGAGTAAATTCTTTGCGGTGGAACGTGCCCACAGGGTTCCCGGAGGAAGACCTAAGGCCGGAGCCCCTCCGAGGCCTCTCATTGCCCGGATTTTCAACTTTCGGGACAGAGACGCTATTCTTCAGACTTCTAGGCAACAAGGACCGGTCAGACTTGACAATATGGATGTAAACTTCTATCCTGATTTCACCCCAGCGGTCCAGAAGCAGAGACTGAGCTTTCTCGGAGTCAAACGTCGTTTACGGGACCTGAACCTCAAGTATGCGATGCTTTTTCCAGCTAAGTTGCGGGTGGAGGTGGATGGCCGCACGCACTTTTTTGATCGTCCCGAGGCAGCCGGGGACTGGTTGGACTCCTTTCCCGGGGATCGGGGCCGGGGGGTGGGGGGGCGCGGTTGGAGGGGAGGGCTCGCCGGATCAGGACTGAGGGACTAATAGTAGGCCTCGCTCTGGACAACATTGTCGTCATTTTTGACTGTTCGTTAAGTCTCCCTCCTGTGGAGGTGGTACGGGGTCTCTTGGGGGCTCTCCCTCCTCCTCTGGGGGACTAGTTAGTTTAATCATTCATGGGGCGACAGGCACACTGCACTTTGGGGGGGCTGTTTGGGCTCATGCAGGGGTGCAGGGAGGGGGGAGTTCTGTTGGGATGGGTGGGTTGGGGTGGGGTGTTGTTTGTTTTTACCGCAAGGCAAACCCTTTATTGTATTGGTATTTTTAAGGTGCTCTCCGGGGGACGAATGATGGCTTCTGTATGTGATGGGGGGTAGGGACCTGACTTTATTGTCCTGAAACGTTAACGGACTGGGTGATGGGATTAAGCGAGGTGTGGTCCTGCAGTATTTGAAACGACTTTCGCCAGATGTGGTCTTTCTGCAGGAGACACACCTTATTGGTAATTCCTTTTGTGCCATGAATCGGCGTGGCTATCGCTTGGTGGCCCACTCGGGCTTCACGTCGGGCTCGCGGAGGGTGGGCATCATGGTGAAGAACTCGCTCCCGTTGGAAATAGACGAGGTGCGCCATGATGAGAGGGGACGCTACACTGTCTTAGTGGGGAGAATGGAGGGTAAAGTAGTTGTCTTTGTCTCAGTGTACGTCCCACCGGGGTTACAGTCTACGACTTTTGCAGACCTAGGGCGCCTCCTCCTTGACCTTCCGGGGGGGCTTCTGGTGGTTGGGGGGGACTTCAATGCGGTGGTATCTGGGACCGTGGATCGTCACCCCCCTAGGGACCTCCCCCGGGCGCAGGCGTGGCTGTCCGGCTTCTTAGATACACTGGGATTGGTGGACTGCTGGCGTTTAAAACATCCCACGCAGCTGCAGTACACTTTCCACTCGGGTGCCCATGGTAGCCTCTCACGGCTTGATTATGTCCTTGTCCCTGCGGCCTATGTTGGGAGGGTAGGAGAGGTGCGCCATTTGGCGCGGGGTATTTCAGATCACTCCCCGCTCCTGTTGCGAATTGATGTCTTCCCGAGGGGGGAGGGCAGAGTAGCTCTAATCAATGCCTGGTACCTGCGCGACCCCACCATTCGCGCTGATTTGATTAAATCCTTGCAGCGGTATTTCGATGAGAATGCGGGGTCCGTCCCTTCGGCTATCTCCCTGTGGGAAGCCTTCAAAACAGTTCTTAGAGGGGAGGCCCTCTCCTTTATTTCCCATGCCCGGAGGCGCGAGCAGGAGGAGGTGACCCGGGTGGAGGCCGAAATCGCTGAATTGGAGGGTGATCTAGAGGGTGGGGTGACGGATGCTGCACTACATGTCCTACAACTTAAGCAGGCGGCCTACAGGGCCCTCGTCACGGAGGCGGCCAGGGGCCTCTATAGAGAGCAACAGGGGCAACTGTATGATGTGGGTGATAAGGCTGGTAAATTGCTTGCATGGTTGGATAAAAAGGAGAGAGCGAGTCGTGTGGTCCCGCTGATTGAGAGGACGGATGGTGTGCGTGTCACCGAGCCAGAAGACATTGTCTCTTGCTTCGCGGATTATTTCCGCGAGGTGTATTCCCCGGTTTCTCCCTGCTCGGAGGAGGATTCCCATGCCCTGCTTAGGGATATCGCGCTGCCCTCCCTTTCGGTGGAGGACAGGGTGTCGTTAGATGCCGCTCCTACCTCCGACGAAATTGCCCTCGCCATACGCTCGGTCGCATCCGGCAAGGCCATGGGCCCGAACGGCATCCCTATCGAGCTGTATAAGCTGCGACCGGATGTACTGGCACCCCACCTCCGTGCGATGTTCCTGGCGGCCCACTCGCTGGGCTCCCTCCCGCTGGACCAACGTCTGGCTACAATTGTGGTGATCCACAAGGAAGGGAGACCTCGAGACCGGGTTACATCCTGCCGGCCTATCTCGCTCTTGAATGCGGAGCCCAAAATCCTCGCCAAGGTGCTAGCCAACCGGCTGGTCGGCGTGGTGGGCGATCTGGTCCACCAAGACCAGTCCGGCTTTATTCCCCATCGCAACACGGCCCTTAACCTGCGGCGCTTGCACGGGGTGCTCGCGCGTGTCCCGTTTGTGCGGGAGCCGGCCATATTGGCGTCCTTAGACGCCACCATGGCGTTTGACACGCTCGAGTGGCCATACATCTGGGCTATGTTGGCGAAGTTTGGATTTGGCCCGGGGTTCATTAGCTGGGTCAAATTGTTGTATTCGGGCCCATTGGCGCAGGTGGTGGTGAATGGAAGAGTATCGGTCCCATTCGAGCTGGGACGGGGCACGCGACAGGGCTGTCCCTTGTCGCCGCTCCTGTTCGCGCTGGCCTTGGAACCCCTGGCGGAGTGGCTGCGGTGGCACCCTTCCATCCGTGGTCTCCGTTGGACCCCCGAGTATGAGGACCGCGTGTCCCTATACGCTGACGATATCCTTTTGTACCTAGCCTCCCCGCGTAAATCACTGATTGTCCTGGTTGATGTTTTGCGCTCATTCGGCCGCAACTCAGGCCTTGTCATCAACTGGGCTAAATCATGTGTGTATGTGCTTTCCGGGGAGGCTCCCGTCCTCCCGCGGGGCTGTCCGATTCAGATTGCCTCACAGGGGTTTCGGTACCTGGGGGTTTACATTACTCTGGACCCGGAGGCCCGCTACGAGCGGAATTTGCTTCCCCCCCTCCAGCGCTTGAAGGAGGACGTCGCGCGCTGGCGGCGCCTGCCGCTTTCGCCGCTTGGCCGGGCGGCATTGTTTAAGATGATGTCGTTGCCACGCTTCCTGTACGCTCTCCAGAACACTATGGATTTAGTCCCGGCGCGCTACTTCCGTGAGGTGGAGAGTCTACAGCGCCGCCTGTTCTGGGACGGGAGGCCGCGTATTGCCCTGGCGAAGTTGACGCTCCCATGGTACGACGGGGGGATTGCCCTCCCGGATATTAAACGGTATTACTGGGCCTCCCAGCTAGCTGCAATTAATCATGGCCTTTACGGGCCCGCCTTAAACCCGGCATTTGAAATGGACAAGATGCTCCTGCCTGGTGGCGACTATAATCGAGCGCTCTACTCTGGCGCGCCCGGCCCCCGCCTGACGGGACCTACGCGTGTCATGGTACGAGTATGGCACGCGGCTAACGCAGCTATGGGGTGGAAGGACCGTTTGACCCGGGCATCACCGTTGTACGCGTCTGAGAGATTGGGCTCCCTGTGGACCTCGAAGGGCTTCGAGAAGTGGGACACGATCGGCATCAGTAAAGTGGGGGACCTCTGGACGAGAGGGGGATTTAAAACATTCGAGGCGCTGCAGACGGAGTTTCAGCTGCAGGGCAGTGAATACTTTCGGTACTTGCAGGTCCGTCACGCACTGGGCTCAGTCTTCCCGGACGTCGCCTCCATCCCGGAGTCTTCCCCCCTGGAGGATAGAGTGCTGGATGGCCACGTTCCGGACAGCACGATCTCCCTTATTTACAAAAAATTGATTAATGACCGCTCGGGCCTGCTGACTGGCCTCCGCGAGGCTTGGGTTGCCGACGGGCTGGAGTTGGACGACGAAGACTGGATTTCCGCGGTGGCCTCTCCGAAGGAGGTGGCCATACCGGCTCGCCTTCGCTTCGTCCAGCTTAAGATACTCCATCGGGTTTACATGACGGGGCCAAGGCTGCTGCGTATGGGCTATGCTGAGGATGGGTTGTGCAAGCGTGGGTGTGGTGCTTTGGTGACTTTTTTGCATATTTTGTGGGAATGCCCGAAGGTGGAGCGATTCTGGCGTGGTGTGCATGAGGTCCTGCGAGTGGTTACGCATGTCGAGCTGCTGCCTGAAGCGAGGAGATGCCTGCTGAATGTGTGGGAACCAACTGACTACTCGGTTCCGCAGACGCGATGGGTGACTCTGGGATATATGATAGCTAAGCGTGACATTGCTCAACTGTGGGGATCCCAGAGGCCCCCGGCGGTGTCGGCCTGGAAAGAACACATGGATTGGTGCATGTTCCGAGAAAAGGTGGTGTATGTGGCGAGGGGTAAGCCTGGGGCATGGGTGAAAGTATGGGGCCCTTGGAACGCCTACCGCGGGGGTATCTGCGCGCCACCACTGCTGCCTGCGGCCTCACCAGCCCCGTCCCCTTAGTTGACTCCTTTCCCTAGCCCTGAGCACGGAATTCCCCCAGTCCTCGATTTGTTCCCCTTCCCCTCTTTAGACTCCTGTGGATGGCTGGGGTCCCCCATTCGGGGAGCACATGCTGTTACTTTCGATTGCAGGTTGCCTTGCGGGTGTGGTTTTTGTGTTGTTTGTATAAAATGAAACCGTATTCGTGGGGTCAGAGTGATGTGGCCCACGACGCTTGTACCTCCTATTTTGCTCCTTTGCAACGCCAAGTGTTTTTGTACGTATGTCATATGCTCCTGTCATTCTAGCGGCCGGCCGAAAGGTTGTAGGCCCATACTTGTATATTCTTGAGATTGCAATAAACGGTTTCAAAAAAAAAAAAAAAAAAAAAATCTGCAAATAATAGAAAGGATTAAGGCTTTAATAGCTTCTATAGCCCTACTGTTCACTATAGTTAAGCAATCACAAGAGTCATCTTACCTTTTAATTTGTATAGAGGGTAAGGCTTCTTGGACCAATATTCCTTGGTCGAAGTGTCATGTGTCAGTTTGTTTTCCTTTTAGGGTAATTCTTTATTTGCTAGAAAAACAAAGGGTCATAAGTTGCAGAATAACTCATTGTTTCCAATGTTCCCTAAAGTACTTTTGCCAAACAGATATCACCCAGTATTACGATGTTATGTATACTAACCACTAATGCATCTGTTATGGCTTTATTATTCTAAGGGATGAAAAAATCACGCAACTCCCTATAGACCCTTACAAATCCCATCGGTCAAGTTATCATACTGAACAAAGTTAGATTGTAGTTTATGCAGATGTCTCAAAGTGTGTTGCAAAACCCGGCTTTTAATTAACGTGTTTCTTTAAGAAATCCTTAACCGTGGAGAGCTCAACCTCCATACGCTTTACTCTATAAACGAAATAACCGGAACCAAAAGATAGTCCTGACTGTACTCTTAGTTACAGAACAAAGTTACAGTAAGCTAAAGATTACGCATTAGCTACATAAAGCGCGTAATCGAATATGCGCAAAATCTTACCTATATTGCGAGCGTTCTAGCCTCATGTCGGGTGAAAGCTCTGTGGTTCGTGGAATGTATTCCCCATGAAAGTCTCATTCCTTTTGTCCATCATATCCCTAAATAGTTACCAGGATCGTATACAGCTGTGCCTACTTACGAAGTGCAGCAGATAGTTCTGATACTCTGGCGGCTATCTTATCCTTGCCTTACTTTGTATTAAAACCTCTCTGTTAACTACTATTAACTTGTTCATTTATCATATTTGTATCCAATGCACCATTATTGTTTAACTTCAAGAAAACCGAACAAGGAGGAGCTTAGCGCGCATCCAAGATGGTCGCGTGAGCACAGGGCTCCCCGGACCCTCGCCGCTCCTCGCAACTTATCCTGATGATATCCTGATTTCTTGGACAGGCTTTCGAAGGCGAACCTAGACTGAGTCCATCACTCTTTCCAGAATTTGAATCGGACATGGGCGACCAAAATTACCGCACTTTGAACTTTTGAGGCCCACCTTGAGGCCGTGCCGGGGACTTGGTGATCTGTGGAGCCGGGGCGTAGTTGAACAACAACGGCATTGTGACCTCCTCAGTGGCCGTGTCCCCACTTTCGGTTTCGCTTTCCGTTTCTGGCATGGTCTGATTGAGGGCCTGTTTCGCTCGGCTGGGGACTAATCCGGCCGCCTTCTGTTGTCATCGTGGCCTTCTCATCACAGCGTACTGGGTCAAGTCGCGCTTCTCTCCGGACCCCACGAGCCAGCTTCTCGGCCGGCTGGTGCCCGACCTGCCGGCGGCCATTTTCACTCGGTCTTGTGGGCCCCTCCGGGGTGCATCTTCCACCATGGCGGGCAGAGGTGAACCCGAGAAGCGGAAGACCAAGACGTCTCTTCGTGGGGGACAGTTCCAGACAAATGTTATGGACCGCTATACTCAAGCCAAAGGATCCCCCGGGCTTTCCAGCAGTACCCCGGAGGACTCCAGAGAAGACCTATCTGCCCCTGTTGACTTGTCCCTGCAGGACATTATGGGCGCCATCACCGGCATGAAGGAGACCATCGGCCAGCAGTATGAGGCCCTGGCTCGTAAAATTGACACGGTCGCCATTGACGTCACTCTAATCAGGGCTGACCTGTCCAAAACTAACGAGAAGGTGAAGTCATTGGATTTGAAGACCTCCAGCCTCACGGCCGATGTGTCGGGACTTCTAACAGACCTTGGCGCTCTGAAATCGGCCAACGACTTGATGTCCCATCGGCTGGACGATTTTGAGAACAGGGCAAGACGCAACAACATCTGCGTCATAGGTGTTCCGGAGAATCCCGAGACTCGTTCTGTTGACCTCCTAGTCGAAGATCTAATCCTTACTCCTCTTGCCCCTTCTGGACTCAGCAAGTTCTTCGCTGTGGAGCATGCACATCGTGTTCCGGGCGGCAAGCCCAAGCCTGGCGCTCCCCCGAGGCCTATCATTGCTAAACTCTTTCATTTCAGGGACCGTGATGCAATTTTGCAGGCCTCGAGGATGCACGGCCCGGTGAAATTTGAAAACTCCTCTGTCAATTTTTTCCCGGACTTCACTCAACTTGTGCAGAGACAGAGGATGAGCTTTCAGGGGGTTAAGCGACGTCTTCGGGACCTGGGCTTGAAGTATGCTATGCTTTTCTCTACCAGGCTTCGAGTGGAACATGAGGAATGGACCTTCTTTTTTGAACGACCGGACAATGTGAGTGACTGGTTGGATTCCCTGCCTGGCCGGGGCGATCGAACGGGGCATCCTGGCGGTGCCGAAGGTGGTGAGCCTCCACAGAAGTGACCTTTCGGTCCCTAACCTTGACAATCGGACATTGCTCAGTTGGGTTCTACCTCTTTTTTATATTTTGTCTTATAGTAGTTCGCGTCTGGGTGGCGGGTGGTGACGGGCCTCTCTCCTCCTCCGGGGTCTTTTTGTAGAATGGGATTGTTAGGGCAACAGGCACACTGCATTTTGGGGTGGTTTTGTTGTTTGCAGGGGTGCAGGGAGGGGGGAGTTGTAATGGGTTTTGGTTGGGGTGTTTGTGTTTGTGTTTTCTTTTCTCAAGGCGGCATATTGGTTCTTTCTTTGCTTCTGGTGTCCTGCTCTCTGTGGGGAGACTCCTGCTACTTTTGTGGGGATAGGGGGTAGTGGGTTGAGGTTGATATCTTGGAACGTCAATGGATTGGGGGATCGTATCAAACGGGGTGTTGTATTGCAATATTTGCGTCGTTTGACTCCTGATGTTGTACTCCTGCAGGAGACGCATTTGGTTGGCAATGTGTGTCATGCTTTGAACAGGTGGGGATACCGATTGGTTGCACACTCTGGGTTCACCACTGGTTCCAGAGGGGTTGGTATTCTTGTCCGGTCTTCCCTCCCACTAGAGATTGATAATGTCATCCTTGACAACAGAGGGCGTTATGCTGCCCTAACTGGGAGGTGGGAGGGCAGGACTCTTTCCTTGGTCACGATATATGTTCCCCCAGGCCTCCAGACCTCTACTTTCTCTGATGTCGGCCGGATGTTGTTGGAGCTCCCCGATAGTCTTCTCCTCATGGGTGGGGACTTTAACTCGGTGCTATCTGGCGATCTGGATCGTCACCCCCCCAGGGCTCTTCCCGTTTCCCAATCATGGCTCGTGGGTTCTTGGACACCTTCGTTCTGGTGGATTGCTGGAGGTTAATGCACCTGACGCAATGTCAATACACCTTCCACTCCGGGGCTCATGGGAGTCTCTCTAGGCTTGATTACTTCCTCATGCCTGCGGCCCAGTCCACCCACGTTGGGGAGGTTCGACACCTGGCCCGGGGCATTTCAGATCACTCCCCTGTGTGGCTGCTTTTTGACACGGGGACGCAAGCTGCGGGGCGGATCGCCCCTATTAACCATAGGCATCTGCGCAGCCCCAGGACTCGCGACAGCCTCATTAAGTCGCTCGACCACTACTTCCTGGAGAACGAGGGGTCTGTCCTGTCCTCCGTGTCCCTGTGGGAAGCTTTCAAAACTGTTATTCATAGACAGGCCCTCTCTTTAATAGCTGAGACCAAGAAAGCTAGGAATGGGGAGGTTGTGAGGCTGGAGGCTGAAATACTGGAGTGGGAGGCTGAGCTAGACTCGGGTGTCACCCAGGATAGGCTCCATGCCCTTGGCTTGAAACAGTTCGAATACAAATCCCTTGTTACTGATGCTGCCAAGACACTGTACAGGGAACAGCAAGGTAGACTGTATGATGTTGGGGATAAGGTGGGTAAACTGATTGCGTGGCTCGATAAGAAGGAGAGAGTGAACCGCGTGGTCCCTGTGCTTCAGGATTCCAGCGGTGTGCGTGTGACTGACTCTGGTGAGATTGTGCAGTGTTTTGCTGATTATTTTCGTGTGGTTTACTCCCCAGTGCCCGACAGAGATGAGGTTGACTCTCGTTCCTTGTTGAGGGACATTGCGCTGCCTTGCCTGTCTGACGAGGATCGAGAGTGCATGGAGGCATCGTTGTCAGCCGACGAGATTGCTATCGCGATTCGTTCCCTTCGTACTGGTAAGGCTATGGGCCCCAATGGATTGCCCATTGAATTGTACAAATTGTGTCCGGATAAAGTCGCGCCTTTTCTCCGTGATATGTTTTTGGAGTCGCGTGAGCTTGGTTCCCTCTCTAGTGACCAGCGTCTGGCCACCATAGTTGTGATTCCCAAGGAGGGCAAGCCTCGTGATCGTTGTGCCTCATACAGGCCCATTTCCCTACTGAATGCTGAACCAAAGATTCTCGCCAAGGTCCTCGCTAATCGCCTACTCGCTGTTATCTGTGACTTGATTCATCCGGATCAATCTGGTTTCATCCCGCACCGGAACACCGCTCTCAACCTGCGGCGTTTGCATGGCGTTCTCTCCAGGGTGGAGTTTCTTTCCGAGCCGGCCATCTTGGCTTCCTTGGACGCCACGATGGCCTTTGATACGATAGAATGGTCATACCTCTGGGCCACACTGGCGAAGTTCGGTTTCGGGCCGGGATTTATTAGTTGGGTCAGACTTTTATATACGGATCCGCTGGCTCAGGTTGTTGTCAATGGGAGGGTGTCCCAGCCCTTCGCTCTCGGGAGGGGTACTAGGCAGGGGTGTCCGCTGTCCCCCCTGCACTTTGCTCTTGCCTTAGAACCGCTCGCAGCCTTGCTCCGATGGGAACCGTCGATAAAGGGCATTCAGTGGGCCCCTGGCTTTGAGGACCGAGTCTCGTTGTATGCCGACGATATTCTTTTGTACCTCACCTCCCCGCGTGAATCCCTAATGTCCTTTTTGACGTCCTCACTTCTTTCGGGAAAAACTCCGGGCTGATCATTAACTGGTCCAAATCCTGTGTGTATGTTATTTCCGGTGACCTTCCCCCCTTGCCGAATAGGTTTCCCATTCAAATTTTGCAATCCGGTTTCAAGTACTTGGGATCTACGTATCGTTGGACCCGGCGGTCCGCCATGAGCATAATCTCCTTCCTCCTCTCCGGCGATTGAAGTTGGACGTGGCTCGCTGGTGTAGGTTGCCGTTGTCGCCACTCGGTCGAGCGGCACTTTTTAAAATGATGTCCCTGCCCCGATTTCTTTACGCACTCCAGAACTCCTTTGATATTATTCCGGCGGCCTACTTCCGGGAGGTGGAGGGTCTACAGAGGAGACTTATTTGGGACGGTCGCGCTCGTATCGCTCTTGCAAAGCTGACTCTTCCCTGGTATGACGGGGGCATTGCGCTCCCAGACATCAGGAGGTACTATTGGGCCTCCCAGCTGTCCGCTGTCAACCATGCTACGTATGCACCCGGCCCAAATCCGGCTTTCGAGATGGATAAATATCAGTTGCCTGGTGGCAACTTCAATAGAGCGCTCTATTCTCGGACGGCGGGGAGGAACCTAACGGGACCCACTAAGATTGCAGTGCGTGTGTGTGGAAGGATGCCAATGTGGCCATGCGTTGGAATGATCGCCTGACGCGAGCGACCCCCCTGTTTGCGTCGGACGGATTGGGATGCCTCTGGACGACGAAAGGTTTTGAGAACTGGGATATGATTGGCATTAGCAGAGTGTGTGATCTCTGGGTGAAAGGTTCTGTCAAATCCTTTGCAGCGCTTCAGAGTGAGTATGAGCTGAGTGAGAGGGAGTTCTTCAGGTACGCACAGGTCCGCCACGCTTTGCTGTCGGTTTTCAAGGCCGGTACCACGATCCCTGCAGCTTCACAACCCGAGGACAGTATACTTGATGGTCATCTGCCCGATAGTACGATTTCTTTGATTTATAAGAAGTTAATCAACAGTCGGGCGGACCTCCTTGTGCATCTTCGGGAGGCCTGGACCAGAGACGGGTTGGAGTTGTATGACGAGGACTGGCAGTCTGCATTGTCTTCCCCGAAAGAGGTCGCCATTCCTGCCCGTCTCCGTCTTGTCCAGCTTAAAATTCTTCACCGTGTGTATGTGACGGGTCCTCGTTTGGTTGCGATGGGTTTTTCTTCGGATGGGCTGTGTAAGCGCGGCTGTGGTATGAGTGCCACCTTCCTTCATATCCTTTGGGAGTGTCGCGAGGTTGCGGCTTATTGGCGCCGTGTGCATGAGGTAATGGAGTGTGTCACTGGGGTTGCTCTGTTGCCTGAGGCTCGTCGATGTTTGCTGAATGTATGGGAGCCAAATTATTACAACGTTGCCCAGGCCCGGTGGGCGGCACTTGGGAACATGATTGCAAAGAGGGATATCGCGCAGCTTTGGGGTTCCCGACGGCCTCCCACCGTGTCAGTGTGGAAGGAGAACATGGACTGGTGTATGTTCATGGAGAAGACGGTATATCTGGTTCGGGGCAAGCCTGGGGCGTGGGGTAGAATTTGGGGTCAGTGGAACGCCTACCGAGGTAACATTTGTACGCCCCCTTTTGTAGATACTTCTGATATTTCCCTGTCCCCCTGATCCTGGGGTTCCCTGAATACTGTACTCTTTACGCTGATTGTTCTGGCTTCCCCACTGCCTCCCCCCCCGGTCATCTTTATTGACCTCCTGATTCTTTACCTGGTGGGGTCCCCCCGTTGGCGCTTGACACTGTCTAGACTGTTTCTGGCCTTGAGTTTTGTTTTTCCTTTTTGTTCGTTCTCTTCTTTTAAAATTTAAAATGTTAGTATTCTGCTCAACTTCTGAGTTGCCGATCATAACTTTTGTAATCCTGCTGCGCCTCTGGGGATCAGTCGCTGCTTTGTGACGTCACGTAATTGGCATGCATGTGCTAGCGGCCGGCCCTGGTGGTTGTAGGCCCACGTTTGTACTGTTGGTTTTCTGCACAATAAAGTAAAAAAAAGAAAACCGAACAAAATAGTTTTAATATTTATTCCAAATTTACTATTAACGGCAGGGCCCGGCCGATTCTTTTGTCTCTATTAATTATATATATATATCCACACCATTTAACAGCCATTTTAAACTTGCTGACAAATTCCTGTATTATTTTGTATATACATGTTCGTAAGTTTCACAAGCTTGTTCAAGTTTCCTTTTTTTAAAACAATGCCCAAATGTTCATTTTATTGCATTCTTCAAACACGTTCCGATTGTATAATCACGTGACCCGCTATACTTCACTATGTCAATTAGGGCGGCCATCTTACCCTACCTAGACTTCAATGTCAGGTCTATGTAATCTCTACTGCCTACACTCAGCAGCCATCTAAAAGTCTACAGTTTCTGACGATTTGGCTCAGATACCAAGGATATACTGAAAACATAGTATTAATTTCATACCATTCTTTAGACACTCTCCAGTTGTTTGGTCACGTGACCGAAACTCGCTATACTTCACTTTGTCAATCAAGGCAACCATATTAGCCTATCATAGTGTCAATGTTAGATCTGTATAGTCTCTACTGCCTACAGTAGGGGTGGGCGGAATTTGCGTAATCGCGTTACGCAGATCTTTGCGAAAATGTCAAAAATCGCCGCAAACATGCGGAAATATCGCATAGTTGCGGAAATGCTTGTCCCGCCTGTTCGCGATGTTTTTTGAGTGATCGCGTTGGAAATGAGTCGCCAACTTGCCCATGCGGTTGATAATGGGCACGGCCGTCTTGTTTTCAATTGTCCCGCCCACACGCGATGCTATTTCCTGTTCTGGGTCGCGCAATGCATGCTCGCACCCGTTCGCGATAAGTATTTCCTGTTCGGGAAGGCGTATTACGTGTTTGCGATGCTTTTTTGCGTGCTCGGGCGGAGAATATCTCGCAAACTTGCCCATGCGGTCGCAATGGGCGCGGCCATCATGTTTTTCACTCCATTGCTATGGTTCTGGGGCCTGCTTTTCAATCCACCATCTATCTTTTCAATCCTTTGTTTCTGAAAACTTTTTTTTAATCTTTTTTATTTAGTATCTCTCTCTCTATTTTCCTGATTCTATATTTTTGGTTTTTGTCTACTTTTTGTGTGTGTTTTAACTACTTTTTCACTCTTTTTCTATTACCTGCTCTTTTCATTTCTTTTACTTGCTTTTTTAATTTTTACCTTTTCTTTTCCGCCCCCCGCCTACCCCAGAACCATGGCAAAGGACCACAGCATGGCTCATCATCGCAGCCAGAGGGGTGCAGGCACGGGCCTTATTTGGGGAAGTGGTGTTGGCCGCACTGTTTTTTTTTTGTGCAAAGCCACCTCCCCTTAACCCTGGCAGCAGGCGGCAGGCCTGGGTCCGGGTATGGGCTCCGGGAGCATCGGCAGCGGTGGGGAAAGGTGCACCGGGCAGTGTTTTGCTGCTCTGGTGTCCGGCGCAGCCAGACCCAGTTGACGCACCGGTGGTCCGATATCCTGGACCGAGAGCAGGACCTGCTGGACCTGCTTGGAGTGGAGGTCCCGGGTCTTGGTGAGTAGCTATTTAAATATTACTACTTTGTGTCTGTTCTTCTGCTCTGTGTCATATATTGCGAATATATTTTTTTTCCGACCAGCTAGAATGCTGCTGCTTACATTACAGGTAAATTACGTTTAAAAGTCTTCTGTGATTGTTATGACACAGGTGCTCTGCGCTACTAATCTTGTTATTTGTAACTTTGCGTTTGCGCTCGTTTAGCGTGATTATGCAAGACTTTATTTTTAAAAACTTAAGTTAGGTAATACCTCCATAACTCTAAGGCTTTCTGGAACCTTTCTTTTCACTAGCCTTGTCTTGTGGTGTGCATCCCTCTCAGACTGAGCTGGTGGCTTCCAAGTGGCATCAAGATCATCAGAATCGGGGCTTGAAGAAAAAGATGATGTACCAACCCTCCTTTTCCTTGCTGGGGGTCTGGAAGACAATGGATCTTCTGAAACAGTGGTTTGCTGCACTTTGTCTGCAGGAAGCTTGATTTCCTGAAATGCCCCTACTTCAGGAGGAACAACTACTATTGTGGGCTGTTATTCTGGCTGTTCTTGTGGCTGCTGCTGTTCTTGTGGCGGGTGCTGTTCTTGGGGGCTGCTGCTGTTCTTGCGGCTGTTCTTGCGGCTGCTGCTGTTCTTGCAGCTGTTCTTGCAGCTGTTCTTGCGGCTGCTGTTGTTCTTGCGGCTGCTGCTGTTCTTGCGGCTGCTGCTGTTCTTGTGGCTGCGCCTGCTGCTGCACACTTATCTGCTGAGTTTCCGCCTGCGTTGATTGTGTACTACTTTGCGATAATGACATTTCAACATCGCTGCTCGTTTGTACACTGGCTACCTCTGCGACACTCATGGGCTTGGGCCTAGGTTGGTGGGGTTGGCCCTCTGGTGCGGAGGTGATGCTCCCAGCTTGGTTCTCGGACAACGCTGCTGCAGGCGTAATTTGTTTGGTCCCAAAAAACACATTTGCCGGCACACCAGTCGTGGTTAGTGCCTCTTCCTTTTTCTGTTCCTTCTTCTTCTCGCCAGAAACTTTCTTGGTACTGGAGGACCTGGTACCTTTCTTTGGGGCCATCTTCTTCAGATGTCAGACAGGACGCAGGTGCACAAGTTGCAGAGATGTCTGTGGTCACACGTGGACATGACATGGTGTGCAGCAGGACTTCTACCTGGCAGTACAATAGATGATGTTGATAGTTACTTCCTCCTCTTTTTGTGCACCTAAAAGCAAATAAGCCAGGAGAAGAACATCAGTAAAATGTGGGGCGCGTTTGCAGATGGGGAACAAATTCCCCTAGAATACTGGGGGTCCCTGGGGGCAAACTAGCCCACCAGGAACCTCCAGTATGCGCCAGGGGGCTGCGTTGCAGAGAGGTGTTCTGAGGCCATGCCCCTTTTTACACCTCTCTGCAACGCAGCTCTGTTGTGGTTAATGGAGGTAGCTGGTGGGCTAGTTGCACCCCAGGGACCCTCAGGATTCAAGGGGAGTTAATCCCCCAACTTAAAATGTGCCACGGGGCATGTTTGCACAGTGGTGAAGGGAGGGGCGGGGCCAGAGGTGATATGTGTGCAAACACGCCCTGTGGCTTGTTTTAAGTTCAGGAATTAATTTCTCTTCAATCCTGAGGGTCCCTGGGGGCCAACTAGCCCACGAGGTACCTCCAGTAAGCGCCACGGAGCTGCATTGCAGAGTGTTGTAAAAAGGGGCGTGGCCTATAAACACCTCTCTGCAACGCAGCTCTCTGGCGCATACTGGAGGGACCTGGTGGGCTAGTTGCCCCCCAGGGACCCTCAGGATTGAGGAGGAATTAATTCCCCAACTTAAACCGCACCACAGGGTGTGTTTGCAGACATGTCACCTCAGGCCACACCCCCTTCCTTCACCAATGTGCAAACGCGCCCCGTGGCGAGTTTTAAGGTGGGGGATTAACTCTCTTTCAATGCTGAGTGTCCCTCAGGGCCAAGTAGCCCAACAGGTATCTCCAGTATGTGCCAGGGAGCTGCGTTGCAGATAGGTGTTCAGAGGCCATGCCCCTTTTCACACCTCTCTGGAACGCAGCTCTATGGCGCTTATTGGAGGTACCTAGCGGGCTAGTTTGACCCTAGGGACCCTTAGGATTCAAAGGGACTTAATCTCCCAATTTAGAACGGCCACAGGGCGTGTTTACACAGTGGTGAAGGGAGGGGACGGGGCCTGAGGTGACGTGTGCACACACGCCCTGTGGCGCGTTTTAAGTTGGGGAAATAATTCCTCTTCAATCTTGAGTGACCCTGGGGGCCAACTAGCCCACCAGGTGCTTTCAATAAGCGCCATAGTGTTGCGTTGCAGAGAGGTGGTCCAGGCCATACCCCTTTTTACACCTCTCTGCAACGGAGCTTACTGGAGGTACCGAGTGGGCTACTTTGACCCTAGGGACCTTCAGGATTCAAGGGGACTTAATCTCCCAACTTAAAATGGACACAGGGCGTGTTTACACAGTGGGGAAGGGAGGGGACAGGGCCTGAGCTGACATGTGCAAACACGCCCTGTGGCGTGTTTTAAGTTGGGGAAATAATTCCCCTTCAATCCTGAGAGCCCCAGGGGGCCAACTAGCCCACCAGGTGCTTCCAGTAAGCGCCACTGCGCTGTGTTTCAGAGAGGTGGCCCAGGCCATGCCCCTTTTTACACCTCTCTGCAACGCAGCTCTGTGGCACTTACTGGAGGTTTCTAGTGGGCTACTTGGACCCTAGGGACACTCATGATTCAAGGGGACTTAATCTCCCAAATTAAAATGGACACAGGGCGTGTCTACACAGTGGTGTAGGAAAGTGGCTCTATATATACTGGAACAAAGTAAAATCAGTCAAACTACAAATTCTGATTTACTCACCTGTTATCAGGAGAGACCTCAGCGCTGCATCTTTGAGCCCAGTACTGATCCTGAAAAGTAATTCTAACCATACTTACCAGTAACTTGAATTTCCTTCCATAGGATATCATTGCGTGCTTTTTGCTAAAAAAGTTGCTAAGTGTCGATTTTTTAAACTTACAAATATTCTTCTAAAATCAGCCGAACTACAAATTCTGATTTACTCACCTGTTATCAGGAGAAACCTCAGTGCTGCATCTTTGAGCCCAGTACTGATCCTGAAAAGAAATTCTAACCGTACTTACCAGTAACTTGAATTTCCTTCCATAGGCTAACATTGACTGGTTTCACTTGGAAATTCTTCTAAGTGTGGAGTTTTGGAACTTTAAAATATTCCTCTAAAATCAGCCGAACTACGAATTCCGATTTACTAACCTGTAATCAGGAGAGACCTCAGTGCTGCAACTTTGAGCCCAGTACTGATCCTGAAAAGTAATTCTAACCGTACTTACCAGTAACTTGAATTTCCTTCCATAGGCTAACATTGACTGGTTTCACTTGGAAATTCATCTAAGTTTGGAGTTTTGGAACTTTAAAATATTCCTCTAAAATCAGCCGAACTACGAATTCCAATTTACTCACCTGTTATCAGGAGAAACCTCAATGATGCATCTTTGAGCCCTGTAGTGATCCTGAAAAGTAATTCTAACACTTATAAATTCACTCTCCTTGCAGTACTCTAATCCTTCAGTCAGTATCCAAGTATGCAGCGAGCCAGGCATTAGCACATGGACTGCCTCAAATGCCTATCCACTATGCATTCAGTCCTCTAACCACCTACACACTTGTCTTTTACACCTTCAATTCCCCAGTCAGTATCCATACACTTCCAGCAAACACCCTGTCACTCCCCTTGCACTCCTCTAGTGACCCATTCAGCACCATGTACTAATCCATTCACTGTGCCAAAACCCAACCACTTATAAATTCACCCAGGCACTATCCTTGCAGTACTCTAATCATTCAGTCAGTACCCAAGTACTCATGCTCTGAGCCAGGCCTTAGCACATGGACTGCTTCAAACCCGTATCCACTATGCATGCAGTCCCCTAACTAACCCACACACTTATAGTTCTGCACTTATACATTCAACAAAAAACAATATTTCAGTTTCAATATTTAAAAAAAACATTTTTATTTCAATGTATATTAAAAATACATAATGTAATTTAAAAAATAAAAAATGTAAAAATAAACAGTTAAAAAACTGTAGAAAATCAGTAACAATAAAATACATATAACCATTATTACATTTAAAAATTATCATTTAAAAATCCTTAGAAATTCACTGAAGAAACCATAGGTTTCAGACATGTTATAGTTAGGAATTAGCATTCAAAAAACCTTAGAAATTCACTGAAAAAACCATAGGTTTGAGGGCTGTTATAGTTAGCTGGACATTTCACTCGTACAAAACCATTGAAATTCCTCCATTAAAGTTAGTTCTGCTAACTATAACTCGCGTGCCCGCAATCCACTGCTGATGATGTCACATATTGCATCATTCATGAAATGGTCAGTGACATCACTGATGACATCACTGATGACATCTCAAATGACATCGCTAATGACATCACTGATGACATCATCCACGTAACAATCAGATACACCTCATCATACAGTAGTATAACCTTTCATCACTCACTGTAAAATACAGAGTACCATATTTCAATCCATTGACACACCAATACATGTTTCTAAAAACCCACTCAGTTATTCCTAGATCTACACACACATCTAATCACTTACCTATAGATTCACTCATACATGCTGTCAATGATCAATAGAACACTATCAAATATGCTTATACACCTATATCAACATTACACACCAGCAGACATCCTATTCACGTATGCAGTCATCCTGCTCACTTATGCAAACAATGGATCATACTTACATTTACTCAGCTACACACTTATACAAACACCACTTCAATTATTCATATAGATAGTAACTCATATTTAGTGTGTTATAAAATCACTATTACAAGTATACAGTTATCCATACAGTCACTCATACAATCACTGAGTCTTATGTATACTTATTTATATACAACAACTGTTACATACACTGCCTTTTATTTTTCTAGTTTGTTGGACATGTACCATTGAGAGATATATTTGCTCATCACCACACCCATAAAGATATTCACTCACTCAAACAACTGTTATAACATGTAGTCTTAACCTCATATACCTACTGAATCAACTATTCACACATCTTTGGGCAGTCACACACCCACCACCGAACCACACACACATTCACTCTCCCATACAAATACTCAGTTAACTAATCAACAACTAATATAGACTTTCACATAGCTAGTAACCAACTGGTGCAGCAGTTTACACAACAACTGACAAAGTGATACAGATATTCACACAGTTTAGTCACAATCAATATATTTAGTGAGACACTATAAATTAGTCAAGTAAACAGTCAATCACACTGCTACTAAATCCTCCATCCAGATATTTATATTTATATATCCACTCATTCTTCAATGCAGATTGCTATATATATAATACATATTTAAATAACGAACCAAACCACATTCACTGGATGATGTCATCAGTGATGTCATCAGTGATGTCATTTGAAATGTCATCAGTGATGTCATCAGTGATGTCACTGACCATGTCATGAATAAATGTAATATGTGACATCATCAGCAGTGGATTGCGGGCGCGAGTTATAGTTAGCAGAACTAACTATAACGGAGGAATGTTTTTGTACAGGTGAAAATTCCAACTAACTATAACAGCCCTGAAACCTATGGTTTTTTCAGTGAATATATATATATATTTATATATATATTATATATATATTTATATATATCTATTCCAATTTCCTCTGTCTGCAAGAAAGTATGCCGATCACATCCACCTTGCATGCTTGTGCCCATCCACCGGTTTGTGGAACCCGCAATATATCAAACCAATTTCAGATGTAAATCCAGGGTACTCCTCACTGTGTAGAGTTCTTTATTGCCATGATTTCAAGGACAATGCGTTTTGGCTTTGCAGACATATACAAATTAATGTAATGATATGCACACCACATACTTATTACTTGTGTCACTAAGTAGAACATTTGAATCCATACATATTTGATAAATAAGAGTACCTCAAAATAAGACTACTTTTATTGTTTTTTCAGACAAACCTGATAGCCAATCCTTCTTTTTCTTAAATATTTATCTTAATGCCTCTATAGTGAGTAAATCAGTAGTACTTCACTATTGTTCCGCTCCAAGGCATCGTATTTTCATTGTGAGAGAGTTATTCTTTATCCCTGAATTACATGACAGTAAAATTATTCATTGTTCTTAGTAACGTGCTTCAAACAATAAGACAGACCTCCTTATTTCCAAGTCAACAGTTCTACTTGCCTCTTCACTATACAAATCACCTTCCGAGACTTGTTTTCAGAGGATACCATCCAAATATTAATTCTACAAGTGTTGAAAATATATACAACATATTTGAAACACATCACCTATTCAATCAAAAATGTATTAATGATGACCAAATGTTGATTTTCTATGTGAACTTGTTTTTCAAATTGTCTCTTAAGTATATTGTTTAAAATAATCCTTTGATAAGTAACCATTAGGAACTAAATATTCACAAAATAACTATGATGGTGGATTTTATTTTCAACATGTTCAAGGAGCTGATTGGCAATAGGTGATGACATAAAATCAGAAACCAGCATCTTTTAAAACTCTGTAAAAGATAAGTGTAATAGTCAACTAAAATCGCCTCCTCTGCACCGTTATGAGAAGAGAATGACCATTACACGCCTGTTATGCAACTTCAGAATAAAGCAGTGTGTATCATTTTTCTTGTACATCTCATGCACGAAAAGGCAGTTCTCTGTTGTGCGTACTCGTATATACTGTCCTATGATATTCCTGCGTTTTGCTTTTGCGCCTTCAATTAAACGATGCTGGAAATTCCCCACTTTCTCTTATTAATATAGGGAGATTTTAATTCATCATTTTTAATACACAGTGAGTGTACAAATCTACGCTCCTCGTGGTTCCAGATAGATTCCTTTTGTCTCTGCTGTTCACGGCCCAGATATTGAAGTATGTGCTTGCTCATGGCCATAGTTACTTAGAAATGTGTGTGGATTTCCCTTAAATCATTCAAAAAGATGTTGAGGGGATGTTTTTCAACGCGACTTTAGAGTGATAACAAAAGATCGTGTAATCAATAACCATCAATTAACACATTCTGGTAAACTAATAAATCATCAGCTCATCAATCACTTGTGTCAGTCAAGCAACCGTGCTTTCAGTCAGTGCTGACTCCCAAGGGACGCTAATTTTGCAGCATTCGTTGAGCCCAAGCAAATAAATATAACACAGTCTGTGGCAAAGGACAAGCAGATATGCCCTCCTTACTTTGTTGGTAACTTTCACTAGATGAAATAAAGGGCTCTAAGCAGTCATCATTTGTTTTTCTGAACTTCTTTGTTTATCACGTGGTATCTCAATCATTTTTGGTACTCATGTACTAAAGGAGAGTCAGGATGGTGCAGTTTTGGATCAAATATCCCGTTTTCTGTAACCTAAACAAAAGGAATCTCGGATGTAGGTTACAAGAAGCACATTCTTAGCTTGTGATGATGGAAAAAAGAGGACGGGCTGATCCACATAAGTTGCATCTTATTTGTAAGTTGTGCATAGTGTAGAATATTCAGTGAAATGAATGTTAATTAAACAAAAATAATTGCTTTCACCATAGCCAATATACGAATGGTTTTATTCCTGCACAACAACATCGAGGTAGATATTATTTTTGCAAACGTAACTGAGTACATTCAAAGTGCTTTACTCCATAATGTCCCGTTCTATTTATGGCATATGTATCTAGGAACAAATTAATTAGTTCCATTTCACGAATCAGCAATTTTCTGCGTGCGTTGGGCTCCTTTATAAGCACAAATCCAATTTGTTTTGCCTTTCATTGTTCGTTGGCTGTTTTTGAACACTGTCATTTTGGCTAGCAGATGCATGAATGAGGTGGTAATCTAATAGAATGATCAGTGGTTTAACTATCGTTCCACAAAAATAGCGCACCCATAATTTCGACTGCACATTATCGTAAAGGCAAGTATATGTAGGTGAGTGTACATTTACTATTGTACATATTTGTACCTTGACAATTCACACAAACACACACACACATAAGATAAAATAACTCGCTCTTTCTTAAAATAATCTGTTAGTCATTTCAACTTCAAAAAATCTGCCATCTTTTCTTTAGCCGGCAGGTATTTTTCAGGGATTTGTGGCAAATAAGCACATTGACTAGATGTGTGGCCTACTGCTCCCTGCCGACACAACCAGTGGCCAAGAGATCTGAATGTAGACCTGGGACTTAAAAGCGTCTGCTGATTGGAGTGGTAGCCAAATTCCTTCTGTGCATATCTGTTGGTAAAAGCTCCAAGCTTATGCTTAATGAAAGCCTGTTGAAATAGAAAAAATTTGGGAGATGAGGTCTAGGAAAAAGAAAATTGATAGTCCTGTCTATTTCCTTTCTATGGGGGTTGTAATAATTCGATGTTTTAATTTAGCACAATATTATTTTTCTCAAAAAGATTCAAAATTGATATTAATAAATATATATTCTTTGTGTTCGCTTTTTGTTTTAATGCACGCTCTTATTTAATATTTGTGTCATATATTTATTTCGTGGGTCAATTGAATTGAGTGGGGGGAGTGTCACAGAATTCATTATACCTTTAAGAATAAAGTAAAGGGAAATGGTTGACTACTCGCTCTGTGCCTACCTACTTCAAGTTCCTGTCCAAGTTGACAAAATCGCCATACTTGATATTTAGACATGCAGACATTATGATTGAAAGAGGCACTGCATAATGACCAACTCACACAAGTGGTGTCGGATCACAGGTGGGTAAGTGGTCACAGCTTCAGAAGACTGGGAAGAATAACCAGTCAGCAGCTGGTGTGGTCTGCATTTGAGAAGGTCTACTTGGAAAACAGAGATTTTCCATACCAAATTCAGTCATATTGCCAAACGTTGACGAAACTGCTGAGTAGTCTCGTAGAACCGCAGCAATACATGGACCATGTCTTTCTTGCTATCATCTATCAATTTCCTTCAAGAACATCTCTGTACAGAAGTTGGGGGGGGGGGGGCTTGGGTTTCTAAGCAAAAGCTGCATAGCCTGGCTGACTCTAGGTTTTTGATCATG
Source organism: Triturus cristatus (assembly GCF_964204655.1). NCBI lineage: Eukaryota > Metazoa > Chordata > Amphibia > Caudata > Salamandridae > Triturus > Triturus cristatus. The sequence continues at coordinate 252,379,536 of NC_140593.1, read as the reverse complement.
TTTGATAGCAGAGGTGTATGCCACAGGCTCTGCTGATGGGCTTAGAGAAAGGAGTTTGAAGTTCCCCTAACTCCAAGCAGTACAAATGGCCCTGACTAAAACTAAGGGCCGTATTTATGACCCGGTTTGCATCGCTATTGCACCAGAGATACGCAAACCTTAAGTCATATTTTTTAAGCCACACAAAGCCACTTAGCGTGGCTCTGAATGGCTTAAAAAACATGAAGTAGAGCAACGCAGCGCAAATCGCATTCCATTACTTTGCACCAGGGAGACGTTCCATGGACGTAATGAAGGTGTTCCGCACCGTGGTGCATGGATGCTTGCATTGGCGCTAGGCTGCCCAAAAAGCGCCAGAGCAAGGGGAAAAGACAAGAATGCGCCACATTGGATAAATATGGCTCATTCCTGACCTTGCCCTGTGGCACCGTGCAGCACAACAAGGTGCCTTACTGTGCTTCCCTGCGCTACAAGGGTAAAAAATGTGGCCCTAAGTTCCTGGCAATCACTCTGCCTACCACACACTATCAGCTGATTATATTGGGCAGCATGGTCCAAGAGGTGATGGTGGCCAAAAACCATATAACTAAAGTGGTTTGGATGAGCTAGCTATTATTAGGGCATAACGGGTGACAGGGTGCATCATTTGTTTTTGGTGAAGTTAGGTTTAGATTGCAAATACATGGAGCAATTCAAGGTAATATTCCAGGTTTTTTAGGTATGGTGGTATTCTTTTTAGGGACTGAAAATAATATTGAGACGTGGTATTTCACGATTACCTAAAAATAATATCTGGTGTGGGATAACCGATAAAATATTATTTGAGGAAAGGGTTTCTGGTTCATGAAAATGATGTCAGGAGCATTCTTGTGCAAAGTTCATACTTATAGGGCAAAGAGGTTAAGACGAAGACCTTAAAGAACAGGGTGCCTTCATAGCATTTTGATTAGACACTAAACCATGAGCCTGTGTAGCCTAGCATATTGATCCACGTGCACTGATGATCAAATTTACATGCTTTTCTTTCGCCCAAAGATTTTCGAATTTGTTTCCGCTTACGTCATAAAGCATATCGCATGTATGATTTTACATGCATTATACTGTGAATATATTTGCTTGGAAATAGGTGGGCAACCTGTAGTATAACGTGCTGACATAGTCTAACTATTTATTTCAAAATAAATTCCACAATCTATAAGTGAGGCTCCTCCAGGTTGAATCAGGGCTGGCAACCGCTGAAATCAATGTCCTAAAAGAGAAATCACACCCGAATTAGAACTTGGGCATGAGTTAGTGTCAGTTTGAGCCTGATATGCGTCGCAGAACTCCCAGGCTGCTAATAGGATATATTTTTAGCTTGGGCTTGTCACCACTCAGGTTCACATTAAGTCCCATAATATTAAGCCACACATGGCTTTAACTATTTTTCTGACAAAACAGCATTGAGTATTTGGCTGAAAAACCTGAGACACGCGTTGAGCAGCTGGAAGTTAAAAACAATCTGTGGACACGGTTTCACTAGAAAAGTGTATTTATTTTATTTAGTTTGCTGTGCCTCAAAACAGATTTGATATTTTAAAGGGCTTTGTAATGTGAACTTTCCCAGGGGTGAACACTGAGTGAGCAATTGCATTTGTTTTATAAATACTAAAGGACTATATTAAAAGGACCAGAGGAAAACTGGGAGCCAGATTTATCAAAGTTTTGCTTCACTCTTGTACCATGCAAGGGGGCACAAGGGCGACGCAAAACCTAAGTGAGATTTATCAAGCCGCGCATGGCTGCCTTGATTGGCACTGTATGGCTTGATAAATGTCGAGTGACGCAGGACCGAGTATATCACTGCTTTGCTTTACTGTGCCTCAGGGAGACGTACCCTGGGTGGAGCGTTCGTGTTCCCACGCATTCGCCCATGGATTGTGCACATTCCCAGGTGAGGCATAACAAGGAGGAATATCTGTATATCTCCTCTTTTTTCCCTCTTTTTATGTGTGCTGCTGTGTCTGTACCTTCCTGCAAAAAAGCAATCCTGCCTACAATGTGGGCATTGTTGCACCATGAGACAAATGTGCCTGCGTTTTTTCTAGGAAGCCAAAGGTGCTCCAGCACCAGGAAATAACTGGAATGTTCCACATAATGTTAATTATGGCGATTTCCTGCTCTTTCACGCAGCGCAGCAAGGTGGCTTGCTGTGTTGCGTGAAAGAATGACAAAAATGGACCTAACTGTTCTGTGTGAGCATCACACCTGTGAGCACTAATATTCAAATACAGGTGTTTGGCAATTAGCTGTATTCTCTGCTCAGATGTTCTGTTCAAAAGGCAGTTCATTCACCAAAAAGCCAAACTCAGTTATGATAAATTTTATTATTACTGCTATTTTCACTACAATTGTTAGACTTCATCCCTGTCTCTCTATTCAGTAGTCCTTACTTGGCCTAGATAATTTTCTTGCTTAACTCTGGATTGTCACATTTTGTCCCAAGTCTCACATTTCTGCAAGCCATATACTGCAACACGTAAAGGGTTGAATGTAGGACCGTGGTTGTTCTATTGCTTCCACAAATGGATTTTGGCACATTCCCAGATTTACCCAGGCGAGACGTAGTGAGGAGAAATATCTTTATTTCTTCGCACTCTTTCTGCATGTGCTGAATTCTGCAGCATACATAGAAAGAGGAAAAAGCATCAAATGATTGTTTTTGTGGAGGAAGTTGCTCCTTCCGACAACCTACCCAGAGTTCCCTACTTCTTTATTTGCATAATTTATGAGGCACTCTAAGCTTAAAGGGGATTGTCTTGACTTATATTGGGTGCTTCCTTGTGTCTTGAGAAAGATATACTTCTGTGCTGAGCTCTAACAAGAGTGAAACGCTTGTCAAGGGTTGCTTTTCTTCATTCCAGGTTGGCTTGGATGGAAATTTACCAATACAAAGCTGTAATACTGTGCCTGGAGTGGTAAAAGGCTTTGGTCCTTTTACAGTTCAGTGTGAATGGCTCTTGCTAATCCTACGCCAAAAGACTTTGCTGTAAAAATAGCAAGAGGCTTTATCACTCTCTAGCTTGGCATGGATGGCACTGTGATAATCTTGTGCTGATCCTATGCTTAAAAACTCTGCTGGAGAAAAAGACATTAGAGGTGGACAAATTCAGAGCAAACTACTATATAAAATGATAAAAACATTGCCTTCACCTTAGTTTAAAATAAATCACTCAAACTGACATTTTCATTCATGTCTCCAAACTTTAGCTTCCACTTCAATATTTCAAAGAAAAAAAGACATTCTCCGCAACTAGAATGCCAACTTCATAAATGTGGACCTCACTTAAAACATGTTAAGTGTATGTAAAATTCATAAAAAGTTATACCAAACACCAACCCTTAAAACATAAAATCCAAACCTACCCCAAACCACTCACCAAACTAAAGTAAACTGTATTTTACACTCAAACTAAGCAAACATATTCTACACCACCTGACCCACATCTCAACTGCATTAAACAGAAACCAAAGAGAAGGAACACAACTTTAGAATCACGGCAAATAAGTATGAAATGTTGAAAATAGAAATGCATTTTCATACATTACTAATTAGTGAAATTCGATATTTACACAAAATAATAAATATACACATCTACAATTTTCAGATACAATGGCTGAAAGAGCCACATATATAACCTGCCAGAAAGGCAAACAATTCTTATCTCACATGGGATACACATACAGAAAGGAATGTTCAAGCTACTAAAACTGTACCAAATATAAAGCTAATGCTTTTTATTGGAGGGCCACAATTAAAAATTACATTGTACTTAATTTAGGAAACACAACCAACCCCCAAATATCAAAGAGACAGAAGTAAGGCATGTTAGACAAGGTCTCAGAGAAGCAGGAACTAACTACTAGGAAGCCACAGGAAAATGCTTTAAAAATATATTGCTTCAAGTTCCTGAGCACATCACAGGGCAACTGCCAGCAATCCAGAATCAAAAAAGAACAATAGCACACATTAGAAAGGCCACAACAGAACCCCCTGCTGCTCCTAGATGTCCAATGTGTAATGTGGAAGATGGGTGGCACCTTCAGATAATACCCTCAAACATTCACACAAAAATATACCATACATGGAGAATATCATAATAGTAACTTGCCCCTAATTTACACACAAGTGCCTAACAAGCAAAGTGCAAAATATTATGAACTACTACATGAGATTACAAGTCAAACTAACAAGTACTAGCCCAAATAAATAATTATAGATTTTGAGCTGATAATGATACAAACAATGCTAAAAATATACCAACACGGAGCCATGCATGGTTGCTAGCATTTTTTGTAAGCATATGGAGACACCTCTAAAAATCTCCCCCAAGTGTTGAATACCCAGTAAACATCGGGGGCATATTTGCAAGCCCCTATTGCCACCGGAGCATTACTTATTTTTACTCTCTGGTGGCATACCACCAATTTTATATTTACAAGGTGGTGCTACGCCACCTAAGGTATTCAGACAGAATGTTGAGTTGGAAATGTCGACTTACACAAATGTCAAGTTGGAAATATAGTCACAAAGTAATATTGACAGCAAGAATATCGTGGTCATGAATATCGAATTTAAGATAAGAAATATTGTTTTCAACAGTATAGAAGTCATTAATATCGTTTGCAAAAATATAGTTGTTTAAAATATCGAATTTTTATTTAGTGTTATGTATTTTAGTTTATATTTTAAATCTATGTGATGTATGTTTATTTGAATAAGTATTTCTTATGTTTTTCTAACATATGTGTTACTTTTCTAGTAGCTATAAATATTATTTTAAGTAAATTTTGTATTTTTTAGTTCTGTAGCGGGTTGTAGGTTTATAGGGGATTAGGGTGGGCAGTAATTTAATTATAATACATTATTTATTATTTTATGTTTATTAATATTTATTTAATTGAGTTTTTATAGTGTTAATTCTGGGAAGTAATTTATTTGCAATTCATTACTAATTGGTTGTTAATTATTATTAATTGATTAATTGGTAATTAATTATGGTAATTGTGTAATATTTTTAGATGTGGGCTGGGGGGTTTATTGGGGTAAAGGGTGGGAAGTAATTTATTTGTAATTAGTTATTAATTTGTTTTTAATTAATTAATCATGGTAAGTATTTCATTTGTTTTAGGTGTGGGTTGTGGGGTTTAAAGGGGCAAAGGGTGGTAAGTCATTTTTGATTAATTAATAATTATCGGTTCATTTATGTTAATTAAATGATTGAAAATTAATTATGGAAATTGTGTAATTAATTTTAGGTGTGGGTTGAGGGGTTTATAGGGGTAAAGGGTAGGAAGTCATTTATGTTTAATTGTTTAATAATTAGTTGATCATTAATGTTAGACCTGGCATCTTTTGGCGTGGTTACCCCTGACTTTTTGCCTCTACCTCCTGTATTTTTGATGCCATGCTGGATGTCGTTTTTACTGGTATAGATGCTTTGGGCACTTTGCCACTGCTGATCAGTGTCAAAGTGCAAGTGCTACCTAGGATAATTGTGATGTAATTGGCTATACATGTTTGGCATATTTGTTCTACCTGCAAGGCCCTAGTAAAGTGCACTGAGAGTGCCAGGGCTGGTAGTACAAATGCTACTAGTGGGCTGCAGCACTGATTGTGCCACCCACAGGAGTAGCGCTAAAATGGTGTCTTAGGCCTGCTTGCAGTGCCTATGTGCAGTCCAGGACTGCCATGTCAACCTGGCCAGTGCAACCACTGACCAGGCCTTATCCTTCCCTTTCTGTACATGTAAGGCATCCCTATGGTGGCCCTAGGTACCCCCCTGGGCTGGGTGCAGTGTATCTGAAAGGTAGGGCATGTACTGAGGTGTGTACCATGCCCTGGTAGTGAATTACAGCCATTGTCGTTTTTCACTGCTGAGAGGCTATCTTGCCCATAGGACAGAATGGGGCAGGCTGTTTACATGCCTATCTTCCCCTAAAGGCAAGATAGAAAATCCAAGTTTGGAATCTTTGTGTTCAGAATTTAATTATACATCTTTATAGAAAGATGGTTTTTAAATTCACTGTGTGAGAATAGCACGTTTTAGAAAGTAGCTATTCTCCTTTTTAACCTTCCTGTGTGCCTGTGTGCAGATTGGCTGACTGGTGTCATGTGATGGGCTAAGGTGACTCCAGGAGTCTGGATGAGTCAGCAACAGGGTGAATAGGGAGATCTGCTCTAGATGGGTGGGAGGAGTAGCCCCTGGGTTTTGAATAGGGCCGCCTCTGCCAGCACAATGCCGGCTCCACCCCCTGCTGGCCAGGCTGAGGACTCTGCCTCTGCCAGCACAAAGAAGCCTCCACCTCCTGCTGGGCGTCCAACGACCCTGCCCCTCACTCTGAAAGGAACTAGGTGCTCCAGGGCAGAGCACACCCAGGAACCGGTTTGAGTAGGGCTGAAACAAAGAGAGACAAAGACTTGGAGGGGTATAAGAAGAGGACCCCAGACACCTACATTTCAGATCACTGTGGAACTAAGAAGGAACCTCTGCCAAGGAGAAAGCTGGAAGGAACAGAAGAGGAGAAGACTGCCTGCTTGCTGTTTTGCTTTGCTGCCAAGGAGAGGGGAAGGACTCTGCTGTGTCCCCTTCTTTAAATTCTGATCTCCAAGGGTCTGAGGAGAGCTGGCTCCATGTTAAGAAGTCCCAGGAACAAAAGGACTTTTTGCTCCTCTGGAACTCCTCTGGAACTCTGCTGAGGGAGCTCTGACCTGCCTTGGAGTGCTTGCCTAGTCTTGGGGCCTCAGGAGGTCGTTTTGCTGTGTTTGGGAGCTGGAAAGCAGAAAGCGTGAACAAGAGTAACTGGTACCCATCGCATCATGCGTTTGAGGGTCGCATCATCCGGTTGCGAGTCGCAAGATCGAGAGTGCAAGAAGAATTTCATCGCGGCGTCATCGCAGCACCCGGAGTCCCCGCATCGCTGAGTGCGTCGAGCATCATCCCGGTGCATGAAGATTCCTGACACTGCGAAGGTCGTCGCAGAACCAGTTTGCGGGCCGCACCAATGCCGGTGCGTGAAAGTATCCAGTCGCTGCGTGCGTCGACGCAGAGTCCCGTCCCGTGGCGCATCGAGGGTTGCGGCACCAGAAGTCAGCGCCGCGCATCGTGCCCCATCGAAGAGCGTCGCACCGTACCTGTGCGTGAAGCTTCCCCCTAAGAAACCTATGCAACAAAAGCCAAAGTCATCGCATCCTCCCCCTACAGATCGGAGCCGGCGCATCCACCTCTGCTGCGTGAAGCAGGGCTGCTGCAAAGCCTCCCCAAGGTCTCAGGAGTATCGCATCGCCTTTGCCATCTTCATTGTTATAGTTTTTGGGAACCTTAGCGCAACTACAGGTACTGTTGGGCACGAGAGTGTCGCATTTTGTGCATTGAGAGTCGCATTGTGCAGGACACTGATTTTTACATCCTGGAGTACTTTCTACAAACTCTTGAACTATCTTTAAAGTAACCTTTTTAATTGTATGTTGGTTTTTCTGTAGTATTTGGTCTTGTGAAGTTTTTAGTAAAGATACCTTATTTTTCTAAAACTGGTGTAGAGTAAATCTGTGGTGTTTTCACTGTGTTACTGTGAGTGTTGGTACAAATACTTTACACATTGCCTTTGATAGCCTAGACTGCTCAGGCCAAGCTACCTAGAGGGTGAGCAGGGGTTATCTTAACAGTGTATCCCCCTTTCACTGACTAGAAGCAAGGGTCCCTACTTGGACAGTGGTACCTACCCTGCCAACTAGAGACCCCCAGATCTAACAATTAATATTAATTAATTGATTAAAAATTAAATATAGAAATGGTGTAATTAATTTTAGGTGTGAGTTGTAGTGTTTATAGGGGTAAAGGATGGAAAATAATTTATGTTTAATTAATTAGTAATTAGTTGATCATTAAAATCAATTAATTAGTTGCTTTTTAATTAGGGTATTTGTTTATATTTTTGTGTGTGGGATTTACTTTTAGAGGGGTACAGTGTGAGGAGTAAATTCATTTTAATTACTTTATAATTAGTTGGTAAATATGATTAGTTTTTGAAGTGAAAATAGGTTTTAATTGTGTAATACGTTTTTTTACAGTTAGTTGTAGCTGCGGGTTGTGGGGAATTTAGGGGTTAAGTGTGGGAAGTTAATCGAGTTTCATGAGATTTAATTTGTTTTTTGATTAATAGTATTTCTTTAATTTGCAATTGATAATGTTATTTAGGGAAGTATCTTTAAAAAAACAATTAGTTGTGGGTTGTGAATTGTGTGGTGTTATAGGGTCAGAAATAAAAGAATAGGGGCCGATTCAGATCCTGGAAAAACTGGGTACGAATCGTCGGACGGAGTGTTTTCTCTGTCTGACTCGTACCCGGGAAAAATACCTTACAAACATGCAAGTACGATTTGTACGGAAACACCATTTCCGTACGAATCGTAAAAAACACCGACCGGCTAAAATATACCCACAATTCCGATCCGGGACACCGCGTACGCGACAGTCAGGCAGCGTTTTACGGACCAGCAAGTACGATTCGTACCCACAGCACTTCGCACGGCAATATTTTTACGGGACCCAAAAAGTGCCGGAAAAGCTAAGTACGCCACGATGCACGGCAAAAAGGGGGCCCGGTACGCACCGTTCCCCCATCCCTACATGTCCGCACCGTACCCCCAGCCCCCCATGTCCATGCCGTACCCCAGACCCCCCATGTCCGCGCTGTACCCCAGCACCCCCCATGTCCGTGCCGTACCCCCACCCCTGAATGTACGGTGCGTACCCCCACCCCCGTATGTACGGTGTGTACCCCCACACCCCGTATGTACGGTGCATACCCCCACCCCCCGTATGTACGGTGCGTACCCCCACCCCCGTATGTACGGTGCGTACCCCCACCCCCCGTATGTACGCTGTTTACCCCCACCCCCCGTATGTACGGTGCGTACCCCCACCCCCGTATGTACGGTGCGTACCCCCACCCCCGGTATGTACGGTGCATACCCCCACCCCCATATGTACGGTGTGTACACCCACCCCCGTATGTACGGTGCATACTCCCACCCCCGTATGTACAGTGCATACGCCCACCCCCGTATGTACGGTGCATATGCCCACCCCTGTATGTACGGTGCATACCCCCACCCCGTATGTACGGTGCGGACCCCCACCCCTGTATGTACGGTGCGTACCCCCACCCCCATATGTTCGGTGCATACCCCCACCCCCGTATGTACGGTGCGTACCCCCACCCACGTATGTACGGTGCGTACCCCCACCCCCGTATGTACGCTGTTTACCCCCATCCCCCGTATGTACGGTGCGTACCCCCACCCCCCGTATGTATGGTGTGTACCCCCACCCCCGTATGTACAAGGCTTACCCTCACCCCCGTATGTACGGTGCGTACCCCCACCCCTGTATGTACAGTGCATACCCCCACCCCCCGTATGTACGGTGCGTACCCCCCCCATATGAATGGTGCATACGCTCACCCCCGTATGTACGGTGCATACCCCCACCCCGTATGTACGGTGCGGACTCCCACCCCCGTATGTACGGTGCGTACCCCTACCCCCGTATGTACGGTGCATACCCCCACCCCCGTATGTACGGTGCGTACCCCCACCCCCCGTATGTACGGTGCGTACCCCCACCCCCGTATGTATGCTGCGTACCCTCACCCCCGTATGTATGGTGCATACCCCCACCCCCCGTATGTACGGTGCGTACCCCCACCCCCGTATGTACAGTGCTTACCCTCACCCCCGTATGTACGCTGCGTACCCCCACCCCCGTATGTACGGTGCGTACCCCCAGCCCCGTATGTACGGTGCGTACCCCCACCCCCGTATGTACAGTGCATACCCCCACCCCCTGTATGAACGGTGTGTACCCCCACCCCCGTATGTACGGTGCGTACCCCCGCCCCCCGTATGTACGGTGCGTACCCCCACCCCCGTATGTACGGTGCATACCCCCACCCCCGTATGTATGGTGCGTACCCCCACCCCCGTATGTATGGTGCGTACCTCCACCCCCGTATGTACGGTGCGTACCCCACCCTCCCGTATGTACGGTGCGTCCCCCCACCCCCGTATGTACGGTGCGTACCCCCACCCCCCGTATGTACGGTGCATACCCCCACCCCTGTATGTATGGTGTGTACCCCCACCCCCCGTATGTACGGTGCGTATCCCCCACCCCTGTATGTACGGTGCGTACCCCCACCCCCGTATGTATGGTGCGTACCCCCACCCCCGTATGTACAGTACATACCCCCACCCCCCATATGTACGGTGCGTACCCCCACCCCCGTATGTACGGTGCATACCCCCACCCCCGTATGTACGGTGCGTACCCCCACCCCCGTATGTACGGTGCGTACCCCCACCCCCGTATGTATGGTGTATACCCCCACCCCCATATGTACGGTGCGTACCCCCACCCCCATATGTACGGTGCGTACCCCCACCCCCGTATGTACCTACGGGTTGGGGTGGGGGTATGCACCGTACATATGGGGGGTGGGGGTATGCTCCGTACCTACGGGGGTGGGGGTCTGGCGCGTACTCGGGGGGGTGGGCTGGGGGGGTGTTCGGCGCGAATGCGGGCACATGTTTGGACGTCTCCATGGTTGCTATGGGAGTTCGCTCCATACGGTGTTTTTTCCATACGGTTGTGCATATGGACGGACGGGACGGATCGTACTTGCGCGCTCGGACTTCAGTTTCCCGAATCTTACGTAAAACTGTCCGGGGACGTGTCGGACACTTTTTCCGACCCGAGGACGTGTCGGGGAATTTTCCCAATGCGATTCGTATGGATTTTTTAACATACGAATCGTACTTGCCAGTTTGTATGGGACTTGTACGATTCATACGTAAAAAAATCCGGATATGATTCGTACGGGGAATATTTTTAACGGATCAGAATCGGCACCTAAATGTATGTAATAATAACAAATGATTTTGTTTCTAACTCATTTCTTATTAAAAATATTTATTTGTTCGAAAATTATTTTTTCTTTTATTTAATATAATATTTGTAGGTATTTGCCATATGTATTTAACATTATAATTTTTTTTTTAATGTAAAATATATTTCTATTTGAATTTTTAACATATTTATATATTTTTTAAATTATTTTGTTTTTTAAATATTTTTGTTGTTTATATTTTGTTTGTTTTTAATTTTGAACTGACTGGAGTGAGAATATTAATTGTTACCCCTCCGCAATCCAACATTTTCCTTACTGTTGCACTCACTGGAGTGGGAATAGTCATTTTTACCCCTCCGCTATCCAACACTTTTCCTACTGTTGCATTCACTGGAGTGGGAATAGTAATTTTTACCCCTCCGCTATCCAACACTTTTCCTACTGTTGCACTCCCTGGAGTGGGAATAGTAATTTTTACCCCTCCGCTTTCTAACACTTCCCCTACTGCTGCACTCACTGGTGTGGGAATAGTAATTTTTACCCCTCTGCTATCGAACAATTTCCCTACTGCTGCACTCACTGGAGTGGGAATAGTAATTTTTACCCCTCCGCTATCCAACACTTTCCCTACTGCTGCACTGACTGGAGTGGGGAAATTAAGTTGGAAGCATGGCAGGGCAGTTTGTGTATCCTTGAGGGGGCTGTTGTTCATCATGAGCCCCACCTGCCACCTGTCAAGTTTGGGGGTGCGACTTCCCCACTGTTGGAACTGCTGTGGGGGCCATTGCTGCAGGGACTCACTCTAGTGGGACTCCAAGTCCCAGAGTGCTAAGCGTGTCTCCCACCCCGTACAGCTGAGAGGGAGACGTCACCTGTGCCCTCTTAAGTGTTGCTCACAACCTGCGGCGCGGGACGCGTGCGGGCCGCGCCCGGGCAAAGCACGGGCCAAGGGTGGGCCCGTCCATGCCCATCAGCGACCGGAGGATGCCAGGCTGGGCCAGACCTCTTGGCTATTTTAGATAAGGAGCCCGCTATTTGTGCAGTAGAGATTGAGACGTTGGTCAGAACTTAGCCAAAACATCAAGGTACTGTCTTTCACACCCAATTAAATGTGACCATCTAAGTTCTCCATTGCGACTTCATACAGAAACAGGGGGCTCCAGCGGTTCAGCGACTGAAATGGGCAAAAGGAAAACACTCGCTACACAGGGGGGTGCTTCGGGAGGTTGCATGGTGGATAAAATTGATTTGCTTCTGACTAAAGCTGCCCATGCAATCACGAAGGAGCTAGCCTTGACTGAGCGAAGGTTATCCTTAGAGGTGGCAAAATGTCTTCAGACCCAAGTTAATAGGGAGGAGGGGGAACAAGGGAATTCAGCAGCTGTTGTGAGCCCTTTGGAATGCTCAGCTACTCCAATAGCCTCTACACACCCAAGTCAAACAGTTACCATGGATGAACACAACAGGTCTTCTAATATTTTAGCGGAAATGATGTAGCCTCGGACTTACCACCTCCCAAGAGAAAACAATCTGCCTGTAACAAGCCTTCAAGGAAATCCCCACCGTCACAAACACGGTCACAATCATCTTAACAACTTGATTTGATTCAAATACAGTTATTAGACTCATTATTTACAAAGCTTGAATTATTGACAAAGACCCTTTTAGCGCCAATAATACAAAAAATAGAAAAAGTCGGAGACTTAGTCCACAATTTGATCACTAATAGTAATAAATTTGCTACGACTTTTGCGCCAAAGCCAATGGGGGAAGGGGCAGAAATTTCATCTTGAAATAAGAAACAGATTCAACCTGACCCACTTGCCCCATGTCTAAATGTTTTAGGAACCAACGGCACACCTAGTGGACCAAGTCAGTCAAATATTCCCGGTGGGACAGGACTGGCAGCCCAGAGCCCCGAGGTAGCCCAGGGTAGAAGACTCCTGAACCCTGAGAGGCCCCCTCTACCCACATGTAATCAGCCTAATCACGACATTGCTAAAGCTGTGAACCAAAGTATTCTTGATTTGCCCCTTGCCCTCAGCCCTGCTAGTAGCAGTCTTACTGGAGGTCCCTTCTCTCTCTCAAGATACTAGGGAAACCTCTCAGGATCTAATATATCAAGTAACTCATTGGTGTACTAAAAATTTAATAAATAGCCAGAACATATCATCTGACATTATCATGGCCAGAAGAGTAGGGTGGATAGGTCACCAAACAAAAAAGATTGGTGTAGGTGACTGTATAGTTGTTAACTTTAAGGATCCAGAGAAAACCAATATGTTAATAGGCTGTGCACATCAGAGCAGTTCAAACTCTCTAATCGGAGTGGACCCTTTACAATACTTTTACCCTCCAAGCCAGCGCAGATGCTTTATGCAATGGCAATGGCAAACACCTCGAAAAACAGGGAGGCCTGTTGCTAAAACTAACAGGGACAATAACGTACTAATAAGTAATAGATTCCAACCCCTAGCAAATCTCCAAAATTTGGATGAAAATGACTGATTAGAGTTAGAAGATAAAACCCATCAGGGTATACTGCCAACGAACATGGCCCCAAATGCATAAAAACCATTGGTTCCGGATTACATTGAAATACCTACTATAATCCCAGAATCTCTCCCCATCCCAATTCCCACTGTGGCCAAGCATGAAAAGGTCCTCTCATGGAACATAGCGGGAATAAGGTCCAAAAGAGGAAACTTTCTATGGGAAAACTTTCTTTCAATGCATCATAGTATTGCTCTTCAGGAAAGTTGGGAAGTTAATGATTTTTTCTATTTAGATGGTTTTATCTCGTTTCACAAATGTGCTATTCCGTCGAATATGGGTAGAGCCAGAGGGGGTTTAATGCTAATGCTCTTACTAAAGCTCTCTTGTAAGTCACGTTTGTAAATCTCAGAATGTTTTGGCAGTAGAACTATCTTTTAAGAATCGTGCCACAGTGTTAGTGATAAACTTTTATAATTCTTTTTCTAGAGGGCATGAGCTGGAACATCTACAAGATCTAAAGAAGTTCTTGGAATGCTATGAGGAGACTAAACAAACTTATTATGAAGTAATAATTCTTGGGGAGTTTAATATTCATCAATGTCATCTAAATTGTTTTATAAACCAGGACCAGGGGAAATCTCTTGCTTCTTTAACCCCTTCGGTGCTCATGACGGAATGGTTCCGTCATGACCCACGGTTGAGCTGTGCTCATGACGGAACCATTCCGTCATGACCACGCCCGCGCAAGATTCCGCCAGCACAGCGGCGGAATCTGCGCAGCATCGAAGGGGTTAAATCATTTTGAGCATACACCCTCAGGCATTTTGCTGGAAGGTATCCTTTCAAATCAAAATTTAAGCTGCCTCAAACAAACAGACAATGTAGCGCCAGTACCCACTTATGTAGGAAATGGAAGATCTAGCATTATTGATGATATCTTATTGTCTGCGCCGTTAGTTTTATTTACTGAGGATTTATTGGTCACTTGGCTAGGTCTTAGTGATCATAACCCACTTACTGTTTCTATATTATTCTCTGCTCTTGAAATCGGAGAATCTGCCACTTGTCTGACAACTACAAATATTAGCACTAAAGATCAGGCCTGCAGATTAAAGTCAGAAACGATAGCCCCAGACAAGTTTTTTAATAATCTGCATACAGTTTGCGCCCCTGAAATTGAGTCCTGCCTAGATCCCGATACATAGGACAATTCTATCTTAACAGCCTTCTAGACATTAACAAAAGAAATTCAATATGACCTCACAATCACTGGGAGGAACAATCGCCAGATAAAACTGAAATTAAGGACAAAAGAAAGACCTATAAGATAGCAGTCCACAATAGGAAGAAGGAGTTAAGGGAACAAACATGGGATGCCCTACAGCAGACTAGCATACTGAAAGACAGCTCAAACTTTTGGAGGGTAGTCAATAGCCCCTTTCTTTCTGAAACCCCGAACTCCAACACTGACTGTTTAATTCCAGCAGACAAATGGGTATCGCATTTTGGAAACATTTTTAGTGATGTCAACCTGGGAGAACAAAGGAGCATAGGGAAGGGGGACATACTAGCCCACTACTCCACTTTAGTGTAGAGGAGGTTTATGAAGCAATTGCAACAACATCTGGCGGAAAGGCCCCGGGCCCCCATGGGGTACTGGCCGAACTATACAAAGCAGATCCAAATGTATGGACTAGCATTTTGACAAATGTTTTTAATGTTGCATATTTACACGGAATCCCAAAATCCTGGGGGAAGGCAGTCATTGTTTCCATTTTTAAAAAGGGGGTCAGGGATGAGCCTATATGATATAGGCTGATCTCACTTTTAGATTCGGCAGCCAAAATTATGGGAAAAGTCATACTTAATCGCTTAACGACATGGCTGGATGACCAAAATGGTATCTTTAACCTGCAACATGGTTTCAGGCCAGGCAAAGGAACCCTCGACCAATGCTCAAATTTACACTTAGCAATAGGGAGGTATACCATCGCCAAGAAGGGCATAATACATCTGGCGTTTATGGACCTGACACAAGCTTTCGACTGTGTTAATAGATCAAAGCAGTGGTCCATCCTAAGTGATATGGGTCTTGAACCAGAGCTCGTGGATTTCTTACAAGCTATTCATGAGAATAACACAGCAGCTGTCAGATACAACTGTAATGGGGATTTGACAACTGCCTTGGATGTCAGAAGAGGGGTACGCCAAGGTTGTATCCTGGCCACCCTCTTATTTACACTGTTCATAAATGAATTGGGAGGTTTTTTAATAGCTAGCTGCAGAGACATCCCTAGATTCGGCGTTAAGATGATGCCCGCACTTTTATATGTGGATGACACAGTCATACTAGCCATAACGGCAGTGGGCCTCAATCACTTTTAGATGCTTTTATAACGTTTATGGATTACTTAGATCTTTCAACAAATTTTAAGAAAACGCACACTATGTCTGTTGGCCCTGGTAAGTCTCAAAAAAAGTTAAAATTTTATTATAAAGGGACAGAACTAACAAAGGTTCCAACCTTCCCTTACTAGGGGGTACTTTTTGATGAGCGTGCGCCATGGTGCCCACAAATTACGCAAAAAAAGAATATTCTTGCTAGAGCCACAGGAGCAACACTAAATTTCGCTAAAAGACTGGGGTCAAAACCCATTTTGGCCCTGATGAAGATATATAAGGAAAAATGCATCCCCATGGCAACTTACAGCAGTGACATCTAGGGATATAAAGAAGGAAAGGATAATCAGCATGAGGAAGACAAGTTCCTACGTAAGATTTTAGCAGTCCCGCATTCCACCCCTGCATATGTAATACACGAAGAACTAGGGGTGGGTCACATATCAGACCAGATTGCAGTGGCTACCTTAATACGCTGGCTGAGAGTATGGGCAAGTCCCACCATAAACATAAACCAAATAATAATTACTGACTGTCTAGGGCTGGATAGAGCCGAACATATCCCCTGGCTAAAGTACTTAAGGGAACTGACAATTTGGCTAGGTTGCCCTGAATTATTCCTAGGCCCCAAACCCATGGACAAACTCAAAATTAGAAATATTAAACATCAGTTTTTGACTATGCGCCAGGGACTAAGAGAAGAAAAGGAGTTGACAAAATCAACGGTAAGACGCTATGTAACATTATCCATGCAAAACCAAGTTCAACACTACTTATCAATTGTCGTTAATCTCTTCCATTGCTTTGTTTTAACAAGATTCTGTATACAAATGGCCACCTGGGTTCTGTCCGCTCCTCAGGGCTTTTCTAAACCTGGCACCTTAGAACCCTGTCCATGTGACAATTTCTCTGAACAGGATGCTCTCCACTTTTTCTTTTTTTGTGATTATTATGTTTCCTTACGTAAGAAATGTATATTACCATTACATCAGAGATTGTCACTTTGTGCAAGTTAGGCCAGCCCTACTGTACCTTCAAATGCTATCCTCCCCTATGGTTTGTTTTGGGGTTGCAAGTTTTTTAACAGGAGCCATTAGGTACAGGAAAAAATAGTTTTTTTAATTGTCAATTTTTTTTATAGGTTTTAATTTAGAGGCCCACAATGTGTCTGAAACGGGGATTATCTTATTTGATAGAGCTCGCCCTCTTGCACTTTGCACTTTACTTAATGTTTTGTACTGTAGGTATAGAGGGACTTGGTTCCCTGACTGATACCAGGAATGTTACAAACGCGGACTATCTTATTTTGAGTCTGCTCTTTTCTGCACTTTGCACTTTATAAAATGTCCCTGAATTATATGCATCCCAGGGCTTGATTTTTCAGGCTGACCACTGAAACAACATGAATGAAGTTTATTTGTACTTGATTATGTTTTGCTTATCTGCACTTTGCATTTTATAAAAGGTTTCTGTGTTGTATGTATTTTAAACTTTGGTTACCTGGTTAATATTAGTAATGCTTTTAAAAAAAATAAAATTGCATTTTATTAAAAATGTGTTAATGAAATGCATTTTTGTATGATATGTTTACGTTTATGACATTAAGTTTTCGAATAAAGCCTTCTTGACTGACTGACTGAATATTTGAATGTTTTCATTCATAATAGAATGTGTTTTTTTAATTAGATTTTATGTTATTGTACATATATATATCCTGTGGCAAGGCATTTTGCTGAATACAATCTTTCCAACAACTCCCTATTAATCTTCTTTTCAATAGCACAGATAGAAAATACGCATAGAGGGGGTAATAGAGTCATTCAGCTGCGCAAGAAAGAATCCTCGCATATAATTAACCTCCAAACCAAAAACCCGGAAGGGCTAAACCAAGATGAAGAAAAGAGTATTCATTTACATGAATAAAGAAACAGCACAAGCATCTAATCGCTGTGCTCTTCCTGTTGTAAAATATTCAGGTTCTTATCATAATATGCATGCTGTACACAAGTGCATACTCTGTTTTTTGGTAATGACACACGTTTTAATCCACACTGTGAGATTTCTCATGGATTTTTAATGCTTTCTTCTTTTCCACACAGGAGAAAAGAAAGGGGCAGAATCTGAGAACAGACTTCACGTAAACGCCCCCTACCCTTTTTTCTATTGTCATGGTGGAGGGCTCGAATAGACAGATAAGAGTTCTGCTTTTCTTAAATCAATTTTCTCTTTATGTCTTATGTCAATTTTTACTCACTGAGAAATTTTTCACATACACATTTTGTTTTTACACATGTTCCTTGGTGGACGACTGGGAGTAGTGTTGATGTATTGGGAAAGGCTGGCAACATACCTACATGGAGGGGCAAGTCATGCTGTAGTTAGTCCTTCAGGGCACTTTGCTTAAGGAGTAACTACTCTGAGGTACATATCTTTTCTGGCCTAATCGGTTTATTTTCTGAACACTTAATAGGCACTACGCCGAATAAAATGTTTCATACAGTAGAAAATAGCAGAGCCACTTTTCACACAGGACAGTTCTTTCACTCCAGACTGGTTTATATAACACAGTCTGTTTAGAGGTTCCCGTAGGCATTAAGCCGAGTGGAGTCTGCTCTGGGAACACTTGAGTGTAATTTATTTCTTATGTAAATGTATTTATTCTGTACTAACTTGATTAAGAATAAGACTATGACATCACATTAAGTCTGCTCTGGAAACACTTGAGTGAAATTTATTTCTTATGTAAATGTATTTATTCTGTACTAACTTGTTTAAGTATAAGACTATGACATCACATTAACACCGTTTTACTACTTGCATTAGCATGGCAATATACACGTTACAAAATGGATGCCATATTTACTTCGGTCTAACATGTGACTTAAGCACTCTGGTTTAAGCACAGAGTTTTAGCCCCTTCTAATGTTTGATTTAATCCCAGAGGTGGGACTTTATATCCACTTTGGAAATTTATATATGACGAAATACTAATTTTCATTATGAATGTTATTTTGTATGTTTATTTAAGCATTTAAGTGTATCACTACAACACTACAAAATGGTTGCCATTTGGTTGTAAGAATACTTGTACTTTGTAGTCCCCCCTTGATTTCCATATCCCCTATGTATTGTCAGCTCATTCCCACGAATCACAGTGTGACCAAGCTTTTCATATAATCTTTACATTATAAAATAAATTAAAATTAATAGTTTATTGTTTTAAATTAAAATATATATTAATTATTATGTATGTGTGCTTAACTTTTTTTAATTAAGTTTATTTGCTATATTTGTTAAAATGTATATTAAATCTACTTTATTTTTTATATTAATTTTATTATTTAACATATTTTAAATTTGTTATTTTATTTTATATATTGTTTACATTGATTTTTTATCTCTATATTTTCTACTTACCTGTTTAAGTATAGGGTGTAAATATTTTTTACTTCTATATTTTTTACATCAATATTCTGTCCGTGAACCCCACCAAGCATGGCGTAACGCCACCTTGTAAATGTGCCCCTTTCCGCCGCAGTCCTCTACGGCAAAGGGGCGTGCCATCGATGTTGCTGTGGGTATTCCACCGCAACACCCATTGCTTTTTGACGATGCCCCAGATTTACCAGGCAGTGCAAAAAACTAATGCCATGAAATGCAAGGCGTTAGAATGGCGATACGAGGAGAAGTTATTAATTGCTCTTTCCATGTGTTCTCCACACATGGGACAATGAAGTCCCTTCCTGCACATAAACAATAGTCCCTGCAGCGTAGGTACCCTTTCAATAGGGCGGCAAGGTGCCTGTACTGACGCAACAAAGCTTTTTGTGTGCCCCGCACTAGGGGAAACACAGAGGTGTGCCATATTGTTGTGAATACAGCACATCCCTGCATTTTCTAAAGGTTGGAGCGTGGCGCTGCCAATTTGGTGCAGCTCGGCACTTTTAATTTTTTTGTAAATATGCCCGAGTATGCCGTTAAAATAAAAACATTGTAGCCTTAGCATACATACCAGTCACAGAAGTAGCTAACCACTGCAACATACTGATAGAATCCCCATACTCCCAAAGAAATTAACAAAAACTAAGGCCCAGAGTTACAAAGATTTTCCATTGGCCTGGCGTCACCTTTCTGAAGCAGCCCTTTCACATATTCCTTTTTGGCATCTACAAAACAATGTAAATGTTGATTTGCATTGCTTAGTAAGAAAAAAAATCATAAAGCATTGCATTGTGCTGCCCTACTCTACTTTGCATCAGGTAGGCATTCCATGACTGGTGCATGGGCGTTACAAATAGATGTGACGTGTTTATGTCAAAATATTGCACCAGCCTGCGGTGGGCATAAGGAGGTGAAATATCTTTATTTCTTCTCATTATTTCCTCCCTGCATGGGCACTGTATTCTGCAGTACATGTGCAAAGAGCAAGAAGATGCAAAGGATAGTTTTTGTGCAGGAAGTACCCTTACCTCACCAACAACTTTCCTGACCACAATGCCAACACTGTTGCACTATGGCTCAGGGGTGCCAGCGTTAGAGATAGACAGCCCAAAGTGCACCAGTGCATGGAGAGAGCAGAACTGTGTCATTTCTTTGACAACGCGATGCAGTTCTGTTCTGTCGAGGTGATGCAACACAGCGCGGCAATTGTGCTTGCTGCGCTGCACTGTGTTTCATCACTTCTTTGTAAATATACCCCTAAGCCCCCTCATGGACTACTTTGAAGAGACCTTGTTTGGCAGACTGCCCTCTTCTGGCCACAGACACCAACCTAAAATTCAAATCAATGGTGGAACACGTACAACAGTGCAATTGCTCAACAAACCAAAACCAACAACGCAGTGGAAGGCAGGTACAAAGCCTTTACAAGACATATTGGACTGAAGCCACCTTACCCGATACAAAGTTCTAGAAATCCTCCAAAAAGAACAAAGCTACCAACAACTAAGAATAGAACTACCAGTAAGACAAAGCAAACCTAAATTAAGACTAAAGAGATGTACGAAATGTTACAATTTAAAGTACAGGTCTTTGTAAACAGCAAAGGACTACACTTCAGGCCCCCATATTTTCACTGACATATAAATGAAGTTTTTCAATAACATTGCCCACTCCAAAATATATTGAAAAACTAAACTTATCATTTTGTAGCTCATATCCATGATCCACCATGAATCCATTTAAAAGAACTCACATAAATAGGAAAAAGATTATTCAAAACATGCAAAAAAGAAAAGTCCCAAATACAAATCTAAATAGTCTATAATCCTACTAACAACTATGTAAAACCTAAAAATCGAAATAAAAAAACAACTCCAAGAAACCCCCAAAATATTTTTCATCTGACAAAAGAACTAACATCACAAAACAAACACCACAAAATATTACAATCATTTCAGTGGTACATCACAAACATTATTAACATTTTTGAATTATAGATGATTAGCAGTGAAATATGAGATGATTTTCACTGAGGTGTTCTGAGTGATATCAAATAAACAATGAAGTAAACATCACGTTGTCCATGATGTCACTCAGAACTCTGAGGTGAAAATCATTGCCGTAATTCTCTTTTTACGCATCTGTAATGTTATGTTATGTATGGCCCCCAAAAATGATCTGTTGCTGCTTTCAACTGCTGTGTAGAAGATTAATGGGGGGCCACAAGTAACATGGTCTCTGTTATGTATCCTGTTGGGTTGTATTCTTTGCCTCTTGTGGCATCTGTGGAATCCAATATGCTAAGGGGTTCCAGAATGGGTGGGGGAGAACGGTTGTTCCCAGGGACTGGACGGTTTGGTCTTCGTGCAACTCCTGTCTTGTTGGTAATAAAGTAACTTGAATCTACCTACCTCGTGGCATCTTTTTACTGGTGACGAGTGGACGAGTTGCCGCCAACAAGACCCCCTCACGTGATGAGCGGACACTTCTTCGAGGACATATCGCTGTGCCATCGTCGTTTCCTGATGTTCTGTCTCTGCTGAGGAAGCGTAGAGATGGTGTTTCCTGCGCTTCCACGAAGCGCTGTGGATTTTCGCAGGTACTGTGTTCATCTTGGTCGTGTCGGAGTCTCTGCGTTTTTTGGGCACAACGCGAGCTCCATCACGAGTTTGCCTGACCGTGCCAGTCCTGTACTTTCAACGTGCGCTCGCACGCTACGCTAGTCGCCATTTTGTGCCTGCCTGAGTTTGCCTGCCCTACTCTAGGATAACGTGCTCACATACGCACTCAAGGTTAGCGGCCATTTTAAGCCTCAATTTGTTCGAGTCTCTGCCTGTCTTTGAATGTATGCGCATTTACATGCATTGTGAGACGGACATTCAATTTTTAGACTTTTCTTCGGATTTGTCGTGTTGGCACTTTGCTTCAGTGTTTAGCACCTTCAGTTTATACAACACAGCGGTGACACACACACCTCCTCAAACAGTGTGTTCCCATTCCATTTTGGTGATATACACACCATTACTAAAAGAATATTTTGAATACCAAATTCATGCAGTGATACACACACCTTCTTTTCTAGTGTTTTTATTTATTGCTGCACTAAAGTCTTCCTTTCATTTTATTGCATCTGTATTTACTGTGCCTAACAAAAATGAATTATGTCCTCATGTAATGCAACTGGTGCTATGTAAAGCGGTCTGATACCCGATACCTTCGGGTCAAGTGTGCGCTATATAAAACTCCGTAAAATAAAAATTAAAAAATACATTATCTTCCAAATTTTTACTTTCAATTAACTTGTGCGTATTTCTCTGTCATGCATCAAGTTATAATGCCTCCTGTTGCATTCACACCTAATCCTGCTTCCCCTGAATCTGATTGGGAAAAATGTAAAAAAATGGTTTTATGCATATTTAGATGCTCTTGATGGCGAATCGTATACACTGAAAAAGAAATTTGTCATTCTAAGACACTGTTTCGGTTCAGAAGGTTGCAGTATTTTAAAACATGTTCCTAAAATCTTAGTTTTATCCATTGAAGGTGAAGGTGATGGATTTGAAGGTGAATATGCCACAGCCATTAAATCCCTTGATACCAGATTTAAAGCTTGTAAAAATGTTACATTAGAAAGGCACACATTCTACAAAAGGGCGAAATTTCCTGGAGAGTCTGGTTCTAGCTATGTGGGTGCTTTACGGATCATAGCTGTCTCATGCGAGTACAAAGCACTTGAAGACGAAATGATCAGAGATCAACTGGTAGAGAAAACCAATAATAAAAAAGTTCAAGAGGCTCTATTGTTCAAACCTGATTTGACCTTACAAAAAGTGTTGGAGATAGCTACCAGGATTGAAAGCACTACTTCTTATCTAGAACAAATGACAATTTCCAATACTAATTCTCCAACACAAGGGTGCCAATTCCGATCCGGTAAAAAGCGAACCGTCGGACGGAGCCTTTTCTCCGTCCGACTCGTACCCGGTGCGAAATCCATCCGAAAATGCAAGTACGATTCGGACGGAAACACCATTTCCGTTCGAATCGAACAAAACACCGACCGAACAGAATCGAAACACAATTCCGATCCGGAAAAGCGCCGACCCGACGTCGGTACGCATCCAGCCTACGTTTCACGAACCAGGAAGTACGATTCGAACCGACGTCATCTCGCACGGAATATATTTACCAGCTGCCAAAAACTGCCGGGAAATCAGGACGACACACGCAAGGAGCAGCTGGACGCGACGAACAGACATGGACCCGAACCTACGTGCCATCCCTGCCCTCCTAGCAGTCCACCTGGCGTACAGGAACCGACGCAGACGCCGCAGAAGGTCAGCACAACAACCAGGGGCAAAGGGGGGGGCAGGGGCAGGACACACAACACCAACACATGGTACCAAATCATACATGGCCTGGACATACCTGACCATCAGGGCCTGGTCACCTCCAGGGGGTGGGGGCGTGGCCAGCAACGCATGCGTCCGCCACATCGGAAGTGGATGGTCACGCGAACCGGTACGTGCCCTACCCAGGCCGCAAGAGCGTGGGTACGGAACGTACCACGCGTCCCCCTACGTCACTACAACAATGGCGGTACGGCCCGTACCCACGTCAGAAAGGCCTGGGTACGGCTCGTACCAGCATTGCTGGGGTCATGTAGGGGTACGCGTGGTACGACCCGTAGCCACGCCCCCAAGGACTGTGTACGGTGCGGACCCCACGGCACCGCAACAATGGGGGGACGCACCGTACCCACCCACCAAAGGCATGGGTACGGGCCGTACCCAGGCATGCAGAGCGTGGGTACGGGTATGTACGGACCGTACCCCCACCCCAGCAGTGTATGTACGCCCTGAACCCCCACCTGTGTATGTACGCCCCGAACCCCCACCCGTGTATGTACGCACCGAACCACCACCCGTGTATGTACACACCGAACCCCCACCCGTGTATGTACGCACCAAACCACCACCCGTGTATGTACACACCGAACCCCCACCCCAGCATTGTATGTATGTCCCGAACCCCCACCCATGTATGTACGCCCCGAACCCCCACCCCAGCATTGTATGTACGCCCCGAACCACCACCCGTGTATGTACGCACCGAACCACCACCCGTGTATGTACGCCCCGAACCCCCACCCGTGTATGTATGCCCCGAACCCCCACCCCAGCATTGTATGTACGCCCCGAACCCCCACCCGTGTATGTACGCCCCGAACCCCCACCCCAGCATTGTATGTACGCCCCGAACCACCACCCGTGTATGTACGCACCGAACCCCCACCCGTGTATGTACGCACCGAACCACCACCCGTGTATGTACGCACCGAACCCCCACCCCAGCATTGTATGTACGCCCCGAACCCCCACCCGTGTATGTACGCCCCGAACCCCCACCCCAGCATTGTATGTACGCCCCGAACCCCCACCCGTGTATGTGCGCACCGAACCACCACCCGTGTATGTACGTACCGAACCCCCACCCGTGTATGTACGCACCGAACCCCCACCCCAGCATTGTATGTATGCCCCGAACCCCCACCCGTGTATGTACGCACCGAACCACCACCCGTGTATGTACGCACCGAACCCCCACCCGTGTATGTACGCACCGAACCCCCACCCCAGACGTGTATGTACGACACGTTCCCCCACCCGCGTATGCAAGGAGCGTACCCCCCACGCCAACAGTGTAAGTACGACACGTGCCCCCACCCGCGTATGCATGGAGCGAACCCACACCCGTGTATGTCATGAGCGTACATATTGTGAAATAGGAGAGGTGGGTGCAGAGTCCTCCCAGCAGTGCCCAGACACAGGAGGGGTGTGTGCAGAGTCCTCCCAGCAGTGCCCAGACACAGGAGGGGTGGGTGCAGAGTCCCCCAGCAGTGCCTAGACACAGGAGGGCTGGGTGCCTATCACTCCCAGCAGTGCCCAGAGACAGGAGGGGTGGGTGCCTATCACTCCCAGCAGTGCCCAGACACAGGAGGGGTGGGTGCAGAGTCCCCCAGCAGTGCCCAGACACAGGAGGGGTAGGTGCCTATCACTCCCAGCAGTGCCCAGAGACAGGAGGGGTGGGTGCCTATCACTCCCAGCAGTGCCCAGACACAGGTGGGGTGGGTGCAGAGTCCCCCAGCAGTGCCCAGACACAGGAGGGGTGGGTGCCTATCACTCCCAGCAGTGCCCAGAGACAGGAGGGGTGGGTTCCTATCACTCCCAGCAGTGCCCAGACACAGGAGGGGTGGGTGCAGAGTCCCCCAGCAGTGCCCAGACACAGGAGGGGTGGGTGCCTATCACTCCCAGCAGTGCCCAGAGACAGGAGGGGTGTGTGCAGAGTCCTCCCAGCAGTGCCCAGAGACAGGAGGGGTGGGTGCAGAGTCCTCCCAGCAGTGCCCAGAGACAGGAGGGGTGGGTTCAGAGTCCTCCCAGCAGTGCCCAGAGACAGGAGGGGTGGGTGCCTATCACTCCCAGCAGTGCCCAGACACAGGAGGGGTGGGTGCAGAGTCCCCCAGCAGTGCCCAGACACAGGAGGGGTGGGTGCCTATCACTCCCAGCAGTGCCCAGAGACAGGAGGGGTGGGTGCAGAGTCCTCCTAGCAGTGCCCAGAGACAGGAGGGGTGGGTGCCTATCACTCCCAGCAGTGCCCAGACACAGGAGGGGTGGGTGCAGAGTCCCCCAGCAGTGCCCAGACACAGGAGGGGTGGGTGCCTATCACTCCCAGCAGTGCCCAGAGACAGGAGGGGTGGGTGCAGAGTCCTCCCAGCAGTGCCCAGAGACAGGAGGGGTGGGTGCAGAGTCCCCCAGCAGTGCCCAGACATAGGACAATATACCCCATCAACAAGTTCAGTGACCAACAAGGGTGATACCCCAGATGCAGGTGGAGCCATCGCTGAGCCAGCATGGCCATATTGAAAGGCAACCCTCACACATCCAGGAAATGTAGACACAGCACAGCATATGGGAGACACCCTGCAGGGAAAATGGCCGGCTCCACAGAGGATGGAACACACCTTGGGACAATGTCACCATACAGTGAGAGCAAACATGACCAAATACCATTGGCAGAGACCTCTGTGATGGCACGCAGATGGCAGGGTACACCCCATGAGCAGCACACTCCAACGTTTCACAGACCCCTAACACATTATCACCACCCCAACTCAGGGAGCACCAGCACCAACAGCAAGTCCAGGAAAGCATCAGTGTGCAAAACCAAAAGAAAATGCTTTATTCAGCAGGAAAATATCTCTGAGAAAATGTCCACTATGTACAAGGGCCATGGGCCAGGCCAGCAGCAAAGTCCGGGGGGGGTACACATCGGGACGTGTGTCCCCTAGCTTGCCTGCACAGTTCACATGTCCATTTCATCCACAGAAGAGGGGGCATCAGGGGGGAGGGTGGAAACAGGCACCGCAGGGACAGGAGGGGCAAGGGTAGGTGTTGTGGGTGCAGGGAGGGATGATTCCGCCACAGGGGGGGTGCCAGCGCCAAAGGTGGAGGACAGAATGGCGCTGCACACGTTGGCAAGGTCCCCCAGTGACTCCCCTGCACCCAATCGAACCACAGGCCCCAAGGAGGGGGGGGCAGAGGGATGGGTCGCAGCGCCACTGGGGGAGGGTGTGGACAGGGTGGGGGACTCAACTCCCCTGGCCGGGTCCTGCCTCCACCGCTTGCGGGGTGGTGTCCTCCTGGGGTGGGGGGGCACACTTGCAGTGGATGATGCTGTCACCGACTGTTGGCCAGGAGAGCTAAGGGGAGTGGATTTGGAGGGAGTGGGTTGTGTGGACTGCGGACTCCCACTGTGGCTGCGTGTTGTACGTTTCCCCCCCGACCCAGTGGGTGTGCCTTCCTCACCCTGTGTGTGCGTGACAGGAGGTGTGCGCTTCGACTTCCCTGGTGGTGTGGTGCCTGTGTCTGGTGGGGTGCGTGCACGCTGACGTCTGGATGTGCGTGGGACAGGCACGGGAGTGGGAATTGTGGATGGGGCAGGGGTAGGGGGGGTAGGCAGCGCTGCAGGAGATCCAGTGCTGCAGTCAGTGTGGAGTCTATGGACCTCAGCAACTGCCGTTGGTCAGACTGCGCAGCCGACATGCCCTCCATGTATGCCTCCATCTGGGTCAGCACCTGGGTGTGGGCATGGAGGACATTTAGCATCGCAGTCTGACCAACCTGCAACTGCCTCAGGATGTCCACAGACTCCGCACTCACTGCAGCAGTGGTGACAGGGGCAGGGGGTGCGGTGCCTGTCAGGAAGGAGACATGTGGGGACCGAGCACGGAGGGAAGGGCCACGAGCAGGTGGGAGGCCGGTGATGGAAACTGAGGTGGCGGGGGGATGTGGAGGGCTGCCATCAGCTGGGGGGGCAGACTCCGCCACCTCTGGGAGCTCAGCCTCGGACCCGTCTGCGTCATAGTCTGTGTTGGCAGTCGACAGGTCCTCTGCCTCACTCCCTTCGGCCTCCGTGCCACTCCATGTGCCAGACAGGACAGCACTGCTGGCACTGGTGCTCAATCCCTCCTCCCGGTCCGTGCTAGTGTCTCCTTCCGTGTCCCCCGGCGATGCTGTGGGCAAGGTGAAGAGACAGGAGATAATCAGACACCTGTACACATATGTCACATGAGTCAAATATACATAGGTCACATTGCATAGCCTGAAAAGCAACAGGAGTAACACCTACAAAACAATGTACACATGTAGGCCATGGAACACACAGTTTGTCGACCCACCATGCCACTGAGACACAATGGAGAGCATGACACAACAGCAAATCACTGCACCTAAATTTTTACAGAGGAGCCAGCCTCTGGGGACAAATGTGCACAGCATCTGCACCACACTGAGTCGTCAAAAAGGGATGAGCAGGAATCATATCCATTTACTCTTGCCACATGCTGCAAAGGCAATACATGAAACCATGCCAAACATGACTGGGTCACTGCACCTTGAGCATATGTCCAGTCAAACATCACACACAGGCCACACCCAGCAAGGAGGATGAAGCTTCTGACATGTAGGCCTTGTACGCACAAACCACCCACACCTGAGACAATCTCATTGAGACGGAGCAAGTATGTACACCTCTTACTCTGGGATGAAAACACATGGCCTCCACTAATTCATGACTGTACACACACTGCCCCTGGTGCGCCTGTCCACACATCATTGACAGGCAAACATCATCAGATTGTCTTAACAACACACACAGGTAATGCCCACTGTGAGTATGCACAAGCAAAATGGGTCCCCCTGTACAGTGGACACATGTAGCAACCTGTAGGTCCTAACAGTTGAGCCCAGGGTACAATGCCACCCTACCCAACCCATGGCGAAGACACAGTGAATGGCCATATTGTTGGATGACGCACATGATACCTAGGAAGAGGTGCCCCAGGGCACAGTAGTGCCCACACTCCTCCATGGTCCAGGATGGACATGACTGCAAATTAAGCAACCGTCCCTGCACTTAGCAGGCCTCCCACTCAGGCACATCATGTCAGAGGGCACACAATTGGACATGCATGCTGGAAGGCTGTACATTTTGGAGACACACCCCTATGTCGTGATTCACAATCAGTGCCAAGTGACATGGACACCACAATGACTGAAATTGGCCAGGGCACACGCAAGGTCCCCAGACCTGTGACACATCACCCCCACACATGATGCTGCTAGCATTGGGCACCTGCATAAACTGCCTGCCTAAATAACCTTGTGCAAGAGTGGCTACAGACAGACCAGGGAACACATGGCAAGGAGGGGAAGGGAGGGAGTGAGAACAGCACTGGGCTACTTTGGGGAGAAGTTGACGCACTGCACAATCAAACCCTGGCAGTGTATCCATGCAACTGCGCACTTACATTGGCTGGGGACACACAACTGACACACATGTACCTACCCCCTTCCTGCTGCTGCTTCTCCTGTAGGCGCCTGTCCATATCGGGGAAGACCACCGCCAGCACACGCTTCTGGATGTGGGTCAGACGACGGCGCCCAAGGTTCTTACGGCTCTCAGGTGAGTCCCCCAGCAGGACCCGTGCAATCCTCCTCGTCCAGCACCGGATGTCCTGCCAGCGTTTCCTCACCTGAGACAGGCCCCGCATCCGACCCTCTGTACCCCTCACGGCACTGACGGCTGTCCTCCAGATCTCCCCCTTGGCAACGGCGCCTACCTGTGAGGATGCAAAAGTGAGAATACATTAATCCACATGAGCAAAGACACAGAGACACACATATAGAACAATCCTCTTCATGAACAGGCCATGGTATGCATGCAACTCATTGCACCTTTGTCATAGGGACATAATCCACTGTGGAAGGCCAAATGCACTACGTGCCATTGAAAGTACACGGGTGGCATGAGGGGTACCACACACTCACTGACCAGGGATCACACTGTGCCTCACACGCTACACCAGGATTATGTACAGCACCTCAAAGCAGTCACCTGCCCCAGCACACTGATGCTACCTCAGCAGAGTACACAGACACACACAGGCACAGGACAATCACATGGCATTGCCAACTGCGGGTACACACCTCACTCTGCCCATGTGCCAGTAGACGGGGGGTGTCACAGGTGTGGGGCTGGCTCAGCACGGCATGCACACAGCACTGCTCCCTGCTCACATCGGATGGGCAGGCTATATCCCGGATTTGGACGTACCATGAGAGCAGGGAGGCCGAACTAATGCGACGAGGCGGTCTATGAGACTGAAGATAAATTGATTGTTCTTCCACCTAACGCAAAGGAATTGCCCCTAAGAACTGACAAATCAGAAACTATCCAATCTGATTTGTTCTCGGAATTAAGAGACCACAAGAATTGATGACTAATATAGAAGTCCTGGAATAGAAAAGAAACAATATTCAGATTTGGTGGCTTCTCGTGGTACAAACAACAAGATCACTTGATATTCTAATCAGGAAAATTATATAACCTGGCAGAAATCTACAACTGGAAGGTCATCCTCCACTACTCCATACAGCCTTAAATTTATTACAAGATGAAATAAACAGTTTGTTAAGTCCTGAAGAAGGTGAAATATTGTACACAATCACCGAAACGCTGCGTCGACTTTTAAACCTTTCTGTTTTAATATGCATTGATTTATCTGTTTTTTTAAAAGGATTATAGATTGTAACCCGCTTTAGGGAGCCATAGGCATTTGCCTATTTTTTAACATATGGACGAAAATAAATGATATTTTTAATAATGTTGCCTCACATAGAGTTTTTCTGAAGTGCTTTTTTATATGAGATATAGTGTTTTGCATATACCTGAATAACTGTGTCTCAATACCCTGCCTATAAGCAATTCATTTTGTTCAAATAGGGACATCTTGTAAAATTCCTCACCATTTAAACCCCCGTCCCGCTGTGTTTACACACTGGGGTAGCTCCCCTCCTCAATTTCTTGTATATCCATCCCTCATGCAGCTTGTGTGCAACACTCCCCATATGCACTCACCCACATGACAGGGGACTTACACACACACCAATGTGCAGGGGACGAACACGGCCTTTGGACACTCACAGCACAGGTACACTGAACAAACACACATCCATGGGTACTGTCACCTGTCACACTGGGGGGAACACAGGATCACATCAGGACTGTGAAAACAACATCCCCAGGAGGAGTAGCCCGGCAGTATGTGGCATGCACCATGCATTCATTGTCACAGTAGGCACTATGCAAGTGAGGAGTGCACACAGGAAACACAGCATGCACTGCATGGGTGACATGAGGCCTTCCACACCCTGGGACCCACTCTAAACACCAGTGCATGTCTGTCACACATTGACACAATGCCAGAAGTCACTGTCACACAAAAGGGGCACAGTCTAAGCTAGTGGAGTCTGCACTCACCTGAACCCCTGGTCGACCATACAGGCTCTGGTACTGTGGGAGGATCACATCTATCAGGGCAAGGTTCTCCTCCTGGGTGAATGGCTGTGACCTCTCCACAGTCCTGGACATGGTGCCAGAGGAATCACTATCAGCAGCAGTGGTCATGGATGAATGGATGTGCAGGCAAGTGCTCTCTCATGGGACCTGGCTGGCTTATATCTGCCTGGCTGGCCTGTTCATGTACAGGAGTACAGATTGATTGGTCAGTCACATTTGCATCCTACGTTTCATCCAATCCCTTCAAACCTACCCCAGTGTGTGGCTTTGCATGGTTTCAGTTTTGATGATGATGTCAAGTCAACATCCACTTTGCAACAATGTAGATTCTTGCAAACTGACTTCTGCTGGGCACCTGGTGCTCAAATTCAAAAATCAAACTCGGTCTCCATGGCAACCATCATGCATTTAGGCCCTTATACTTGTCCCTCATGTGTCCCCTATGTGTTTTCATACATGTACACACAGGTACGGTGCGTTCCACGCCCTAGGGCACCCCAAAAGCAGTAATACGGACCGGACAAGCGCTTGTACGGTCCGGATCACAACATGGGCGCTGGCGTATGCGTACGCCACAGTAGTACGGACCGGACAAGCGCTTGTACGGTCCGTACTACTGTGGCGTACGCATACGCCAGCGCCCATGTTGTGATCCGGACCGTACAAGCGCTTGTCCGGTCCGGGTAGACTCTGGCAGTTCAGGGTTTGGCGTCATCTTCCAATCTCACTGCCTGTGCTGACACACTTCTGTCCATGATGTTTCCTTGTAGGGGACGCTGGCTATCCCAACATGCCATGGCTGATGACGCCTGTCCGCAACCCCAGCACGGCTGCCGAGCACCGCTACAACAACGCCCATGGGCGGACCAGGAGAGTCATTGAGAGGACGTTTGGACTTCTGAAGAGCCGATTCCGGTGCCTCCACAAGACCGGCGGAGCACTCCCATATGCCCCGGTGAAGGTGTGCAAGGTCATCATCGTCTGCTGCATGCTGCACAACATGGCAGTGGAGGAAGCTGTTCCACTCATACTGGATCAAGATGACCAGGACCATCCACCCGTGGAGGATGAAGGGCTTGGTGACGGGGCAAGTGATGTGGAGGAGCAGGAGGCTGTGGAGGACATGCGGAGTCGGCTCATACGTGACTTCTTTGCTTAGTGGTGAGTTCAAGTGTCTGAGTGTGCACGCATTGGGCCGTGTGTGGCATGTGTTGCAATGTGTGTGTCCATCTGCATGTCTGCCAAGTGAGTCAGTGGTGTGTATTGAAGTGTCACTCGAGTGATGGCGCAATGGAAGGATGTTGTCCGAGAGTCATCATTGTCACCTGTCATGTTGACAACATGATACGTGTTGAGTACATGCTTGCGGATGTGCTCCTTTGGGCTGACTCCTTGTGTGTCTCTCTTCCACAGGTCCATGGGCATGCTGTCTGCTGGTGGCATTGTTGTGCTCCTGCTACTCCTCATGAACACAGCAACGTGTGCTGATTCTGCGTCACATGCACGGGCAAGTTTGGAAATCTCCTTAGGGTAAGGGATGCCTCACGGCGTTTTGGGTGTGTAAATTGTTTGTAGTCTGTGTGCACTTCTCCGGTTCATGTGTGGTCAATTTGCATACATGTGGATCCTACATGGGGAACATGACATGGGGCAGGCTTCACCTGGAGCCATGGTCAGACTTGGTGACTGTCATGTGTCAGGGGATTGGGGATTGTGATGAGGCCATCAATGTGTGTAACACTGGCCTCGGAAACATACAGGTTGCACCGGGTTGACATGGTGTGTGATTGCCCCATCAGGGCCTCAATGGTGTATAGCAGCCTCTCCGTGGCAGCAGGGGGTGTTTAGCTGTTATCCGTCACTTGTGTGCCAGTTCAATGGAATACCAGCATCTGTGTTGCAATGGGGGGTGCCAGTGTTGCTCCCACATGTTCATCCACATGACCTGTGTATGTGTTGACAGAGTATCATTGTCATTCCAACACACATGACTAATAAATGTGTCCCTCTGTCTCCAAGGTGCCTCTTCTCTGTCAATGGTGGCCTGTTGCCACTGTGCATGCGGCATGTCTGGCATAGTTTTCAGAGGTGGTGCATATGTGTCTATGTGTAGAGTAGCAAGATGCTAGCGGTTTGTCAGGGATTGGAATCTGTATTATGCACAAGATGCACAGTTCCATCCACCTCAAGGCAAGAGAGACCATCACCCAGGGCAACTACAACATCCGTGTCTAATCCTACCCTGCAGTCTACGGACATGTGCCTTACAACTCCCATGATACTTGTCCATATCCGGAGTGCATCTGCACAGCTCTGCTACTGCATCGGGCAACCAGGCCACATCAACGTCCAAACGGGATGGGGGGAATGATTCACAGCCAGCTGCAGGATGACCTTCTCGATCCACGCCCACACTCATGATGCAGCCCACAACCCCAACACAACCATGTGGCACTGTGATCCAAAACTGCATTCTGGCATCTCCATGCATCCAACCTTGGCCTAGCCACCATTCTCAACATCCGCCTGACGCAAGCATGCAGGACATGGTAGGGACACATGTCTAGACATACCTGGGAGCGGCAAGCCAGGTCACTCCACATGATCCCTGACCTCTGCGCATGACTGTTGCTCCCCTAAATGTGTCTGTAGCCACAGTTGTGCGGGAACCACTCAGCTGGTTGGGCCCAGCACAGGTGAGTATGGTACTCCATGTCTGTATCAGATGATACATTGGGACCCATGTGTGTCCTGGGCAAGACTGAGACCCCACGGTTTGGATGGTTGGAGTTAATTCTGAGATCAGGCATGCTTTGACTTTACGACACACACATGTATTGTAATAATGCAGAATCACGGCATCATCTTGTAATTGTGATTAATTTATTTGTGGTGGGGTACGGGTTTGTGGGGATGACAAGAGGTGCACTGCGGGAGTGTAGAATCCAAAGTTCACTGGGGGAGTTGGTATCCTTGCCGTAGCAAATTATCAGTCACAGTCTTCGTCAACATAGGTCAGACAGTGACCAGCAAGTCCATGTGGCAGAGAATGTCATGTGCTGCTATTGGGCCAGAGCGCCAGGTGCCAGGCCAGGTGACCTGGGAGATGGTGATGTTCTGCTGACTCTCACAGTCTTTTTCGTGGACGACCCACCTTCCTGCGGGGACCCTCGGAAGCAGGCCGTGACGATGTCTGTGATGCTCCGTCGGATGAATCCTCCTCCTCCTGATCCCTCCCTGTGTCTGGTAATGGCCTTCGCCTGGTGCCACAGGGAGGGTTGCCCATGTTGTCGGCAATCCGACGGAGTACACCGGTCATTTGGGTTTGCACCGCCACGAGCTCAGCCTGTCTATCCTCCATCCTTCCTTGGTGTTGCAGTTGACAGGCATGTTGCTGGGCCTGCAGGGTCTTCATCTCCTCGAGGGTCCCCTTGATGTCATTGAGGGTGGACGCCATCTGGTCCATGCCCCTGGTGTCACGCCGGTATGTATCCAGGATGTTGCTGACCTGGGACACTACCGGGTCCTGAGCTCCCTGGTCAGGTTCGCGCCTCCGCCGTCCTCCACTCCCGCCACCCCTGCCCACGTGCACCTGGCCTGCCGTTGTGGGCGCATCGGGTCTCCGGGACCCCTGAGGGATGGCATCTGCGTTGCCGCCTGCCTACTCCTGGGTGCCCGGAGGACCGTGTCCCTCCTGGGCAGACTGGCTGGGTGGTCGTGTGCGGGCAGGGCTCCTGGACGTCTCCTGGGATGTGGCAGGAATGGGGGTGGTGGTTGGCACAGTTGTACCTGACGCAGGTGCTGCAGGTGGTTGGACACCAGAGGGGCCAGGTTGGTCTGGGTCATCCACGGAGTGGTGAGAGTCGTCGCTGGCGGTGGGGTCCTCATCCCGCAGAGCCTGGTCCTGTGAGACTTCCCCCTCAGTGTTGGGGGGTGATCGACGACGTTGACCTGTGTGTGAGAGAGACAATGTTAACAGTGTTACATGTGGCATCCATGTTTCATGCATTTCTGATTTGGCACTCTTCCTCTGGGTAGTTGGATCTGTCTTGCATTCCTCTCACAGTGCACTTGTGCATGGGTATGTCCCTTGGCCACAGCTGTCAGGGCTTTACGCATGTGTGACACAATCTTAGTTGATGCATCTATTTGGGTACACAGTCAGCAGTGTGGTGTGCGGGCGTAGCGAGCCATGCAGAGGCGCCTTACGTGTTGCACTGTACGTGGCCAAATGGTGTTTTGCCAAGGCAATTTGATGATGCAGGTAGGTGACTGAAGCATTTGTGACAGGGTTCTTACCGACACAGTGGGTGGGTATACTGGGTGTGTGGTTAGGTCTGTGCCTGCAGCACGGATGGACTCGTGCACAGATTGACACATGGACCGGTCTTCATCTACGGTAGGGGGGGGTTGAGGCACTGCCAGACCTTGTCTGCATGCACACAGTCCACCGGCTGACGAGTGGACATGGCCACACCACCCAAGGGTGATTTAGTCTCCCTGTGTCTCCCTTCCTCCCTCCCTCTGTCACCCTCCTCCCTCTGTCGGTCTCCCTCTGTCACCCTACTCCCTCCCTCTGTCTGTCTCCCTGTGTCCCCCTCTGTCTCCTTCCCTCTCATTCCCCCTCTCCCTCCCTCTATTTGTCACCCTCTGCCACCTCAGGCCAGCTTCCTGGGCACACACAGTTAGCCGGTCTTTGAATGGCCATTGGCTTGTTCATGTGAGTTAGTTCCTGTTCTCCGGGCACCCATTGGGCAGTGTGTCTGAGTGTAGGCTGCTGCTGTGGCGGTGTGTGCTGAGACTCTATCAGAGCGATGCATCTTCATTGTCTGCTGTTATGTGCAAATTGTGCCTTCAGACCCATGTCATCCTGGAAGGCGGCCACCATTTGCAGGCAAGACAGTACTGTGTGGGTACACACAGTTTGTATGGCTGTGCCCTGGGCCATATGGGCTGAGGGCATTGTTGTGTGCTTGTGAGTTGCTCAATGTTAGTTTTGATGCCCCCACTCCCAGCATCGGCCACATCCTGTGTTGTGTTGGTGTTTTGTGTGGCCTGTGACTTGGCATGGCCCTGATTGGTGCATGGGGCATGGAGGCGCTAGTGGCATGTGTGTGTTTGTGGAGTGTGGTTGTGTCCGGTGGTGGCTTGGGGGGGGGTGGCGTGCATGATTGATTGTGTATGGCATCCCCCCCATGTGAGGTGAGTTGTTTGTGTACTCACCAGGGTCTGGGAGTCCTGGTAGTCCGTGTAGTCCCTCCACCGCCAGCGTGGACATCACCTTCTCCTCCCAGGGATGGTATTGTACCGGTCTGGGGGGCGGCCCTCCTCCAGTGATGTTCCCCTGGTTGTGATTGTCAGTCATCTTCCTCTTGACCATCCTCCGCAGATCGTACCACCTGGATTGGCACTCGTGCCTGGTCCTTCTGGTGGACCCAACAGCATTCACAGAATCGACAATCCTCTGCCACATGGCCGATTTTTCGGATATGCTGGTCTGTCTGACCAATGTTCCAAAGAGCTGTGGCTCGACTCTGAGGATTTCGTCGACAAGGATCTCCAGCTCCTCCTTTGTGAACTTTGGATTCTTGGTTGTGGACATGGCGTGGGGTGTGGGTGTGGATGGTTGTGGGGGTGTGGGTGTGGATGGTTGTGGGTGTGTGAGTGTGGTAGTGGAGGTGTGTGTGTGAATGTGATGAGGGGGTGTTTGTGTAGGTGGTTGTGTGAAGGTATGCAAGTGTGAGGTTCAAGTATGGTGGTGTGGGTCGTCTGTGGGCTCTGGCAGCAGTGGGTCTGTTGCAAAGGCTCATGGTTTGTGTGTGTGGTCCATTTTTATTGGTCCATTTGTGGGTGTGGCTGTGTTTGAATTTTGTGTGGGTGTGTTATGAGGAGTGGTTGTGTTTTGGGCCTCTGTTTGGCAGTTTGGCAGTTGCAGGTCAGTGTATATGATGTGTGTGGGGTTGTTGGGCATGTTTGGTGGTGTGGGGAAACTCTAATTGACTCTCCTTGTGTAAATATGGTTTGTCCTGGTTCAGTACGTGTGTTTTTGGCGTCAGTACGGTCCGTACATGCACTGGTGGGGGTACGGTCCGTACATTCCCTGGTGGGGTGTGGGTACGGGCCGTACTTCCACGGGTGGGGGTTCGGTGCGTACATACACTGCAGGGGTGGGGGTTCGGTCCGTACATACACGGGTGGGGGTTCGGGGCGTACATACACTGCTGGGGTGGGGGTTCGGGGCGTACATACACGGGTGGTGGTTCGGTGCGTACATACACGGGTGGGGGTTCGGGGCGTACATACACTGCTGGGGTGGGGGTACGGGCCGTACTTCCACGGGTGTGGGTACGGTCCGTACATACACGGGTGGTAGTTCGGTGCGTACATACACGGGTGGGGGTTCGGGGCGTACATACACTGCTGGGGTGGGGGTTCGGTGCGTACATACACGGGTGGGGGTTCGGTGCGTACATACACGGGTGGGGGTTCGGGGCGTACATACACTGCTGGGGTGGGGGTTCGGGGCGTACATACACGGGTGGGGGTTCGGGGTGTACATACACGGGTGGGGGTTCGGTGCGTACATACACGGGTGGGGGTTCGGGGCGTACATACACTGCTGGGGTGGGGGTTCGGTGCGTACATACACGGGTGGTGGTTCGGGGCGTACATACACGGGTGGGGGTTCGGGGCGTACATGCACTGCTGGGGTGGGGGTTCGGTGCGTACATACGCGGGCGGGGGGGTGGTGGGGTGTTCGGCGCGTATGCGGGCACATGTCTCCATGGTTGCTATGGGAGTTCGGTTCGGACGGTGTTTTTTGCGTACGGTTGTGAAACGGGGAGGACGGGAGGGATCGTACTTGCGCAGTCGGACTTTATTTTTCCGCACGGTGGGTTTTTCGACCGGGGACGTGTCGGTGACTTTTCCCGACCCGAGGACGTGTGGGGAAATCTTCCCAATGCGATTCGTATGGACTTTTTTCCGTTCGAATCGTACTTGGCAGTTTGTACGCTACTTTGACGATTCGGACGGAAAAAAATCCGGATACGAGTCGGACGAGGAATTTTTTTACCGGATCGGAATTGGCACCAAGATGTTTTAGCTGTCAAAAGTAAATACAAAACTTTAAAAGACAAGCCATGCCAGGAAAGATCTGGTGGAAATGTGAGAGCGAGTATCAGATCCTCGAATAAGCGTTGGGAATGCTACCGATGCGGCAGCCCATCTTATCTTGGAAATGTCAGATTCGGGCCTGCAATGGATAAAACTTGTGCCAAATACTTCCAAAAAGGACATTTTGCCAAAGTCTGTAAGTCTACTGGCAGATCGTCGTTCAATACAGATTCATCCAAGAAAGTACTGAACGTTGACCATCTCACAGGAGAATCAACCGCAAGTGAAGAAGACCACGGGGCATATTACCAAGAAATGGCGATAACTATCGCTAACCTAGGTTAGCGCTAGTTTTCCTATCGCCGTTGATCCCTGCAAGTTATCGCCCTGTTAGCGATGTATTAGCAACGTTTTGCTAACAGGCGATAGCTCCAGGGATCAGTGGCAAAAACCGCTGCTAACATTAGCGCAATGGCAATAATGAAACCGGCGATAGCGGGTGGAATCCAGTGATAAGCCCTTAGCAATAGAAAAAGGCACGCTAACCCGCAAGTTTGGACTTAGCCTATCTGTCCACCTCCAATATAAAAGATTCACACAAAAAAGTTTTTAAAAATGCAGATTTTAGCAGCCAGGGCATAGCGCAGCACACACCAACAATGCCCTCAAGCCACCCAACATCCCGGTTTACCAGGATGAGATCCTGGTTCCCACGTAGGACCTGCGGCTGGTTCCTGGATCCCTTGCTGGACCTGCGTCTGGTTCCTGGATTCCTCACTGGACCTGCGCCTGGTTCCTGGATCCCTTGCTAGACCTGCGTCTGGTTCCCTGGATCCCTTGCTGGTCTTGCACCTGGTTCCTGGATGCCTTGCTGGACCTGCGTCTGGTTCCTGGATCCCTCGCCGAAACTGCGTCTGTGGCCTAGAGTGGGACGTGGAGTAGCTCTGAAGTCAAAGAGCCGTGGCTGGAGATATTGATGTGCGACAATCGCCCATACCTGGTGGTGAAGTCTGGCAGGTCGCATGGAGACATGTTGCTGACCTGTGCGAGAAGCCCTCCTTGCGCACCTTGGTGCATTCAATGGTAGAGGTGATCCTGCACACCAAAGTAGTGAGGTCTGCTTCGCATACTATGATCCACTACTACCCCGGGGTGCACGGAGGGGATTATCAACAGTGGGTGACGTTTCCCTGTATCACAGGACGGATGATGTTGGGCTGGCCGGACGCTCTGGAGGGTGAGGCCCCTGTGCTACGCCCAACTTGTGTGGTCTGAGCACTGCAACTACATGCCTAAGGGAGCCCTGCTGCATCAACTGCATTGGTGGTCCACCAGCGAACTACACGCTGACTGTTGTACCAGCCCAGTGAAAGCACAACTGGCTCAGGCTCCTGCTGGCTGAGTCACAGAGAGTGCAGTGGATTGTGCCACCGGTCAATGTCCAGGTAAGGAGAAGGTGGGACGTGTAACACAGGAGGGCCAGGTGGGGAGTCGTTCATGCCTATCACACGTAGATGACGCACCCCCAGTGGTGGCTCTACTGCTATGTTGGAAGAGCGTTGACCCACCACCTAAAGCAGTGCAGAAGAGGAACAATCATCACATGATGATAACTCAATCAATCACTCAGGGTAGCCACTCACTCGTGAGGGTCTCAAGGCACTGAGGGGTGGGGGGCCACAGATCTGTTAGCTGATGAGGCAGGTCTTGAGGGTCTTTCTGAAGGTGTTCAGGGAGGTGGCACCTCTGATGTCTGCCAGTAGTTCATTCCAGGTATTGGATTCAATGTGGGAGAAGGATCTTCTGCCTGCTCTGGCTCTGTGGATGCGCTGGGTTTCGGACAGTGCGGCGTTGGAAGATCAGATGTCTCATTTGTGTATGTAGAAGTTGATTCTGTCATTGAGGTATTTGGTTGCGTTGTTGTGTAGGCATTTGAAGCCATGAGTGATGATTTTGAAGGTGACTCATTTCACCACGGGGAGACAGTGCAGTCTACATAGGTCGTGGCTGATGTGTTAGTGCCGGGGGTAGCAGAGGATGAGTCTTGCGGTCGTGTACTGTAATGTTGGTAGTTTGTTGAGTAGGGACTTGTAAATAGCGGCATAGAGTGCGTTTCCATAGCCCAGTCTGCTGGTGATGAGTGCATGGGTGACTGTCTTTCTTGACTCTGGGGGTATCCATTTGAAGGTCTTGTGGAGGATTCGGAGGGTGATGAAGCAGCTGGAGGTGACGGCGTAGACCTGTCTGTTCATGATGAGGGATGGGTCGAGTATGATGCCAAGGTTTCTGGCGTGGTCTGAGGAGGTAGGCGGGCTTCCGAGGGTGAAGTCCAGCAGGTGTTGTCCCATGCTGAAGGTGTGGTTCCAAGGACAAGGACTTCGGTCGTCTCTGCGTTGAGCTTCAGGCATCTGTTGGTCATCCAGACTGCGATGTCCTGTATTCCTTTCTGGAAGTTGAGTCTTGCGGTGGGGGGGTCTTTGGCGAGGGAGAGGATGAGCTGGGTTTCATCATTGTAGGATACGATGTTGAATCCATGTTGTCGGACAATGGCGTTGAGGGTGCCATGTAGATGTTGAAAAGGGTCGGGCACAGAGATGAACCCTCTGGGACTCCGCAGGTGATTTCAGTGGGATCGGAGAGGAAGGTTGGCAGTCTGGTCCTTTGACTTCTTCTGTGGAGGAATGATTGGATCCAGTCGAGGGCTGTTCCTTGTATGCCAGCATTGTGTAGTCTGGTGACTAGTGTGTGGTGGGAGACGG
Source organism: Triturus cristatus (assembly GCF_964204655.1). NCBI lineage: Eukaryota > Metazoa > Chordata > Amphibia > Caudata > Salamandridae > Triturus > Triturus cristatus. The sequence continues at coordinate 252,338,455 of NC_140593.1, read as the reverse complement.
TGTCAAAGGCCGCTGAAAGGTTGAGTATGATGAGGGCTGCGGAGTGGCCTTGGTCCAGGAGTGTGCGGATGTCATCTGTGGCAGCGAGTAGGATGGCCTCATTGCTGTGGTTGGTTCGCAATCCAAATTGGGACTGGTCGAGGATGGCGTTATCATCAATGAATCGTGTCAGTTCCCTGTTGACTGTTTACTCTGAAACTTTGGCCGCGAAGGGGAGGAGTGAGATGGGCCGGTAGTTCTTCAGGTCGGTGGGGTCAGCTGTGGTCTTTTTGAGAAGGGGCCAGACTTCTGCACGCTTTCAGTCATCTGGGCAGGTGCCTGTTTTGAAGATGCTGTTGATGGTGCAGTGCAGTTAGTGTGGGATGGCGCCCGCAGCTCTGTGGTAGATGTGTGAGGGCATGGGTTGGTGGGGGCCCATGAGTGGATGCCCTTCATGGTTGAGGCTGTGTCTTCAGCTGTGACTGGCATTCAGGTGGAGATGGTGGGCTGGCTGGTGTGTCCGGGGCCCGGGGTGTTTGTAGATGAGGATTCCTTAGAGTGTGGCGTTGTGGCTGGTTGGGATCTGGAAGTGCAGGTGTTTGGAGGAGGGGAAGGTTGCGCTGGAGGTGGTGAGGCAGAGGGTGCTCTTGTGGCCAATGGTGAGGCACCCTCCCGGGTGGTTGGTGCGGTCCTTCCTCTGGATCTTGTATCGCGTCGCAGCAAGGGTGCCGGACACTGCAGGACTCAGTATCCCAGAGGACCGAGGGGCTGACTCACCTGGCTCCAGAATTGATCTCCGCCCATATCACCTTCAAAAGAATCTAGCGCTTCCCGGATTCCATTGATGCCATTGCCTTGTTTATAGAGAGCCAAGGAGCGGGGAGTGAGGGTAACACTACATTAAAACCTCGCAAGAGAAAGAGAGCTAGGAGGGCTGTTAAAGCCCCCAACCCAGAGGGGGCATTGGATCGCATTAATCTGTTGGTGGGGGAGTGTGAAGCTATACTGGAGTCTGATGAGGGAACAGCTGGAGCTCCATCTGATGTGCCTGTAGACGTCCCAGTGTATACTAATCCTAGTCTATCCCCTACTATCCCGGCTATGTTTCGCATTAAATCGAAAAAAGTTTCTAGGGCACAAAGTTGCGTTGAGGTGGGTGTCGCATCTGGCGGAGGGGCTGATCCACCATCCAGTGTCTCTATTTATTCTGTGGACGCCGTCCCTGCTGTTCAGTGTTCTAATAGATTTGCACCATTATTGAGCGAGTTGAGGGAGAATAGTGTAGAACCTACTGATTCTTCTCCATCTCCACTATTAAATCCCTCATGTAATACTGTTAAAGTATATGAAGATTCTCTCCAAACTCTCGTTCAGTTAGTCTATTCACAGCAGGAGGAAGTTAGTGCTTTGAAAGTTGTGATTAACACCTTGACTGTTGCTGTTGGAAAATGTACATTATACCAACATCCTCCTCCTTCTATCCTCAAGAAAGTATCTATGACAGCTGGGGATGCTAGGTTACACTCCCAGGGTAATCCTTTGGGGTTGTTAAAATCAGGTACCCAAGCAAGTAAGGAGGTAATGTATAGTGATGTGGTAAGGGGGGGAGTGTACGTCGCTCTGGGGGTATTCCCGTAGCTGCTCCACAGTCCAACCTGAACTGTAAGAGGAATGAAGATGTGAGAGGGGTCCCTATTAATAACATCCAGAGACCCCGTGTAGGAAGGGAGCTGTGTGAAGAGCAGCCTACGACTATTGATAATAGTTGCAAAAAAATTATAAACTTTTTATGACTAATGTCCCGAAATTGTGTAATAGCCAGGGTTACGAGAATGCTGACTCGCTGAAAAGTAAGGCGATTCATTGGCTGAGACACATTAGAGGTTGTCGCTCTGTTATCAGAGACGACATTATTAGAGCTACTAGATTGTCTTCCCCATTGTCCCCAACTGATTGTATCGAACTAAGTTTAGTTACTACTGAACTTGTGGAGAATCTTTTTACCCTAGAGTTTAGGACATGTCCTCCTAATGGCTCTCCTATCCAGTTAAGGAAATCTATATTGTATGGCTCAGGGTGGGTAAAGGGTGATCAACAGAGTAATAACAGAGAGGATGGGTCTGCACTGGATAGTGTTGATTGACTGAATGTCTTGGGAGACATAGATTCTTGTTGCCCTACTCCAAGGGAAATAGACGAGGGGACCCTATGGCATAGTGCTAATAGCTCTTGTATTGGTTCTTGTACTATCTCTGCCCCATATACGGGTCCAGGTTCTAATATCTGCTCTAATAATTGTTCTTATATTATTATCCCAGAGCAGACCCTGGACCTTACTCTCCCGATGAACACTGCTAGCCTTGCTCCTCAAACCCCTATTCCTATTAATAAGTTTTTATCTGCGGGGGGTGGCTCATTATTATCTTGGAATATAGCTGGATTGAATGCCAAGTTGTCCATTGAAGAATGGGTTGCATTCATTAATAATATGGATATCTGCTTATTTCAGGAGACTTGGTTGTTGGAGCCAAGATTTTGCGTAGGTTATTTAAACTACTATATTCCGGCTACAAAAGGGGCCCATGGCCGTCCATCGGGGGGATTAACGATATGGCTTCGACAAGACCTAAATTTAATTAGTAAATCTATTCCTACTGGGTGTAGAGATATACAATTGCTCAGATTAGAACTAGCAACTGTGGGCAGAATAGATATCTACAATGTCTATGCTAGGGGTTCGGGTGGGGTTAGATCACCATTTTTTGATGAGCTAATGAGGCTGCTTGATCTTTATTCATTGATCTTTTAATGTTACCTTTGATCCCCTGGTACTCTTTGAGGGGGACGAATATGAGAACGAAGATGCATTGTGGGGTATCCCCACACTAGAATTGCCTCCTGTAAAAAGGTGGACGGAAATAATAATCCAGATTAACTCTCTCTGTATGGAGAAGAGTTTGAGGGCTCTGAATGGCAGGATGCCTAGTGACCGTAATGGTGCATATACATTTAACAATGGGCAAAATAGGAGCCGTATTGATTATATAGTTGTGGCTGTGAGTTTGTGGCATACTCTGGTTGACAGTGACCATAATCCCCTTTGTTTATCCCATAAGTGGTGGAAAGGGGATTGTGGTCTTCGGGCGGCTGGAGAGCTGCCCGCCTCGAATGTCATGTTATCTAATGATGTGCGACGCCTGAGGTAGTCTTGTATACTTGAGAATTCCCTTACTCTCCAGAGTATCTCAAGAGAGGTTAATAGTTCTATCCAAGAAATGGATCAGATTTTTTCCTCAAATGGGGATATAGGGGACATAACAACTATCCACACAAGTCTTTTTGCTTCCTTGAGATCTCATTTTATAAAGAAAAGGAAATCTGGCCCAAAAGTGGCTTCGAGCCGAGTTAGTTGGTACAACGAGGACTGTAGACAGTCAAGGCTATTGCTGGGGAAAGCTTTAAAGGAAGGTGATGTAGGTGCTGTGCACGTTAGTAGAAATAACTATAAAAGTAGCATTGCTAGGGCTAAACGACAATGGGATGAACTTAAGTGGCTGGATCTACTAGAAGCAAGTACTAAGAATAATAGTAAATTGTTCTGGGGTATCGTGAAGTGGGGCTATGGTGGCCAACCAGAGAGGCCGCAAAACAATGTTGCCCCGGAGAGGTGGGTAGAGTATTTTCAACCTCAGTATGCTTCCCACCTGGATGTAACAGCTAGTGTAGATACTGCTGCTGTGATTACCTTGGTACCTGAATTCAGTAGTGCGGAAGTGACTCTGGCCCTTACCGGTGTAGCTCCAGGAAAGGCCCATGGCCCAGATGGGGTTCCTGCAGACCTCCTTTTGAACGATAAAGTTAAATGGGGGAGATATATCCAACTGGTTGTTAATGCCCTGGTGCATGGTGCACCCGTTCCCAGTGTGTGGAAACTGGCGGAGATAATTCCGGTCTTCAAAAAGGGGGACCGTTCGCTCCCGGAAAATTATAGGCCTTTTAGCCTGATTGATGCTACCCAGAAGATTGTAGGCAGGTTGATTTTAAATCGGGTTCATTTGCGGGTAGCCTCAAACAATATTCTGTCTCCATTTCAGGCGGGCTTTCATCAGCACATAAGTACGGTTGACCAGGTATTCCGTTTTGTCCTCCTATATTGGAAGACTGTGATTCTGGGTAAGGGGAGCCTTTATGCGGTCTTTGTGGACCTAAGGGCAGCCTTCGATTTAGTCCCTCGTCTTAAATTATGGAAGGTGCTGAAAGATTTGGGACTTCATCCAGGGCTGTTGTCTCTAATACAGAGGCTCCATGAGGATAATACCGCCAGAATTGGGTGGGGAGGCCAGAGCGAGATAACGGAAGCCTTCCCGGTAGAACGGGGGGTTCGCCAAGGTTGTGCAATGGCCCCTACTCTATTCTCTTTATATATTAATGGTATAGCCGATCGTCTTTTAGCAAAGAATATTGATGCCCCTTCCCTTGCGGGAGTTAAAATCCCGATTCTAATGTTCGCGGATGACACGCTTTTAATTGCTAAGTCTCCAAGTGGTCTACAGCGAGCATTAGGTATTTTTGAGAATTTCTGTGTGGAACGTGGACTTGAAGTAAATGTAAAGAAAACCAAGTTCATGGCTTTTAATCCCCACAGACATTTTAAAAATTCGTTTTTATTGTTTAACCAATCCTTAGAACAAGTACAGGCTTTTACCTATCTAGGGGTTAATATCCAAAATAATCTCAAGTGGACACAGCAGAAGGAATTGGCAGCTTTAAAACATAGACAGCTCACTGGAGCAATAAGTGGCGAATTTAAGAAATCATTAACAAAACCAATTAAGCCTGTGCTCCAGGTCTACAGTGCCAAAGCAGTTAGCGCATCATTATATGGAGCTGAATTGTGGGGCTTCGAGAGCTTGTCCTCTTTAACCATCTCAGAGAACAGGTTCTTTCGAGGCATTACAACACTTCCCCAGAGTACGCCTTTAGTTCCTCTTAGACATGATCTGGGGAAGAGCTCTATTGCAGATGTAGCTAGATTACGACCAATTTTATATTGGCGTAGACTGTGGACAACCCCGGCATTAGCCCAGTATGCAGCAGGTTTCATGAATGTTTTGTCCATGGTTGGATCTCGCAATATTGGGTGGTATAAGGAACTTAGAAAATCTCTTGAGGCGCTGGGTATGAGTGATTTATGGGTGAAGCCCTCGGATGTTCCTTTCCCGACAAAATCCTTATTGAAAGAAAAATACTGGGAGTTGATTAATACAAAGTTAATGATTGATTGTAAAACCCCTTCTTTAACTGATGACTTTCTGAATATAAAATCTGTCCCAAGGTTGGAGTTCTTTTGGGACCTTGTTACTAAAGTATTAGGCAGAAAGTTGTATTTCCAGTTGCGGGTGGGATCTTTGCCCTTGAATTCTTTCACTGCCCGGTGGACTAGTAATGCCAAGAGCCAAGCTAATTTATGCCCATCGTGTAAGTCTCAAAGTGAAACAATAAGTCATATGCTTTTTGTATGTCCCGCTTATTTATCTCCAAGGCGGGTGTGGTTGAGACCAATCTGTAAACAATTGGGCACTAGGCAAAGTGGTGAGGCAAGAAGGATTCTATGTACTAGCACAACACCGGTTATTGTTGTAGCTGTGGCAAAATTCTTAGGATGGGTGTGGATAATAAGAAATCGCAACATTCGAGAATGATGTGCTAGCTGCCCCTGGATGTGTATTTGTATTTACCCTGAGTATGGCTGTAACATGTATCTTTTAACTCATGTATAAATTTTAAGGATTGCTTTTTTAACTCTAATTTTAAGTAAATTGTTTTTTTTTTTTTTTAGTGCTTATGAACTGTTTACATGTTGATTCTGTACTTGTTTTTTTTTCTTTTATTGCTTTAATGACAAATGTCGAATAAAGCTGTATTTGGATTGGATTGGTATCCATCCGGGATGGCAGTGTTGATGGGGGTGGAGGAGGCATTGGTCCAGGTCTCCGTGAAGAAGGCGATGTCAGGCGAGAGAGAGTCGGGTAGGTTCCAGATTTCCACGGCGTGTTTGTGCATGAAGCGCCCGTTGAGGAGGATGCATCCTAGGGTGTCGCCGGTGCTGGTGTTGGCTGTGTTGGAGTCCGGGGTGGTGGTTAAGCTCTGGCGGCAGTGGAGGCAGGAGAACAGGCTGTGGGTCATGTTTGCCGAGGTCTGTTGTCAGTCTCTGACTTTCCCGGGGTTGAGTGTGTGGAGGGTGGTTGTGCTGTAGCAGTGGGTGGCCCGTGATCTCGTCTTCCTGGCGCTGGTCACGGTTGGTTCGCAGACGTGTACAGACGTAACTCCAGGATCACCTCAGTCTTACTACTGAGAGGTCAGTAGGCTCCCCTGTTCTCCCATGACTATATCATACTACTGATCAGAACATTTCTCTGATGCAGCCTTTTTTCTATACCTCATCAGTCATCTCTTATACCTACCCTACAATCACGGCCTGGACCTGACTTTTCGTTGACAGCAATTTCCGCCTGAGATGCAGCTACTTTTACTTACCTTGGTAAGCGCCACTTTCTCGTATTAGCCCTTCTTCCGCTCTTTCTTGGTATCCTTTTAACTTTACCTTTCCTTTGTGTGACACCGTTCAAGGGCATAAGGCCCTCTGAATTTAACAGTCTTCATCCACCCCCTTCTTGCACTGGTTACTGGTTCACCTTTTTTAGTTCACCCTTTTCATTTTTTCAATGTAAGTTAATATCCCTTTTCACGATCACATGGGCCTCCTTCCTTCCTGGACACCTCTCTACTCCACTGTTTCCAATTTCACATCATAGTAGGATGTCACCTTTAGTTGCACCATAGTAATGAATGACCTTACTACCAAGCTCCAACTTTAACAGCTGACATTTATTGTATGATTCCCACAGCCCGGAAGAAGCCCATGTCTGGCTGTATTGCACCTTGAGCACATCACAAATAAAAACAAAGAAATACAATCAACAACATGGACTCATTAATTTCTCGTACTTGTTGTATATACTATAAATCATTTCTTATAATATTGCCTCTCATACCCCTGTGAAGATTATTACAGTTTAGGGTCATATGGCAGCTGGCCATCTGAGGTGGGCAATACCTCACACAGATTTGGTGACTTGTCTAGGCAGTGCAGTCATCTACAACCCAGCTGCTTGCTTCTTTTCTCAGTACCCCATTTCTCATATTTAACCCCCCAAAACACCCAATTTTTCATATTTTTCCACAAAAAACACCCCAGTTTTCAGATTTTAGCCCAAGAGTCCAATTTTCATTGTTTGCATCCAAAACCCATACACACATGAAAAAGTTTAAATTACCCCATTGCTGACCTCCCTATGCGTTGTACTCAAATGCGATGTAAAGGCACATGCGTTGCCGGAGCTGTGTAGTTAATGATGTACTGCCTGCATTGTACTGGACGTCTCCCATGCCAAAGGCAAACCATAGGCTAGCCCATCTGTGTCCATCTGCCTCAGGACCACGCTCAGCACCAAGGAGCCTTCCTCTTGGACACTCCACCTCTACAATTCCAGCACCCTCCTCGCCATCAACCCTGAACACCACCTCGCATGCCAGGACCAACCTGTGCTTCAGACCGGACGTTGCCATCGCCATACAGTATCACCCACAAGGAGCAGCCCAACCTTTGAGGACAAGGCATTGCCATCACCTACAGAGGCACACTCCGACTGACCACGCAATCTGACCCAATGGTGACCATGGACCACCTCATGGTCCCTCATTGTCAAATATCATTGGTGACCTCATTGCACCCCAGGGTCTCCCATCCACAGATGACATCCTACTCAGTTATCTCAAGTTCCACCCGTTCAACCCCAATGAGCAGAACACCACCGCCTTCTGGGAAAGATCCCCAACATCAGACGCAAGCTGCAACTCACCTCAACTGGCCACATAGCAGGACATACGGTCAAGCACGTCACCTCCGCCAACGGGAGCTTCGACTTCAGCCACAACACTGGACTCTCCTGGACCGACCATCATTGGTAACATCACGTTTTCACCTTGCCCACCGAATGCCACAGCCATCATTGCACCCCCTCACAGCTGGATCAAGGCCCTCAAAGAACATCTTGCAACTTCCTCTGCAACACTCCACCAATGCTTCCAAACTATGACTACGCAGCATGCAACCACCACCGATGGATCTCCAACTGCGCCAACATTCGGGTGCCACTCATGGACAGCACTGCGTCAGTACCTTCCGCATGCCTGATGGTAGGCATGAGGGTGAGGCAGTGCCACAGGGATGAGCTGGCCCCATGCATTGCTGGAGTTGCATCATGATTGTGACGCGACTGCAGCAATGCGTGACTTTCGCGCAGGCAGATACGTCAGGATTCATGATGTATCTGTCATTACTTGCATCATGGAGCACTGTCCAGTGATTACAGCGCCTCAGCAGTTGCCGGCTGATCAAGGACACACATGATGGAGTGTCCGTGTTTGCAGTGGTTTCTGTACTGTGGACCTACCCTTACATCGCCGGAACTGGCAACTACTGAGGCATTACTCTTTTAAAGACTAGATTGTCCTCTATACCTGTGGGTAAAATGTTTTTCCCGCAGTCTCTTCATGTGATAGGTAGGTGTTTCCAGCTGATCACAGTGTGTAGATAGTTTTCACCATGGTCCTGAAGAATTGCCACTGATCCCCCTGACAATTAGGCATGAAACATGTTGCGCAAACATTTTTGATCCACTATGGTCATATAGCTGTCATACACTCTCTATTTTTTAATCAGGTAGGGAGCCCAACACAGATAAAGGTCTCGCATTGGACTTCCTGACCTGTTTTAACCTCTGCACTCACAAGCACATCACATCTACACCTTATAGGTCCCTCACCCCCACGACACCATACGGCATGGAACAAAAGATCACCGCTAAAGAGCCCCTCATTGGGTGCCCATTGGGTATTGCAGCGCCGACCCGACGAGGAGCAGGCCCAATGAACAAGCATGACACCTGCTGGCTGGGTGTGTGAGGGCCCAAGTCCCAAAGGAAACAATTTTCCTGCAGTATAACATCAGCAGGATGACCTGTATTCATAGTGGACCTTGTACATAGCACGTTATTCCCCTTCTGTTCTATGACCCATTTTAGGAACAACGTCACTTCTATGGGAATTCTCTGCGGCATTTTATCAAGCCCATTATCGCCGCTTTAGCGGCAGTTTTCTGCCGCTAAAGCGGCGATAATTTTAACGCAGTGCTTGATAATATGCCCCATAAAAGGTTAGATGCCTATTTTTAGAGTTTGCTGATGTTGAATGAAACTCTAAAAATGTGCTCCACGACTCTCAGATGCCCCTATGGGCACATGTTCCTACCTTCAATCACTGCAGACTACAATGTGTTCTGCGGTCGCACCCCAAACTAAATATTTTGGCCCCTGAGAAAATGTTTCATAATTTATATATATGGGCTGAACAAATGTGGCACCCACTCAAGTAGGCTGCACATTGATCTTTCGATAGCGTGGCAACTTGGTGTGCATATTTCAACACCAGATTGTAAAGCAATTTGCTGGCCCCATGATATTAGACTGAGCAGTGTCATACACTATCATTCAGAGTTGTTTACATTTTTCTTTTGAGTCATCATGCCTTTGCTGGTTTTTTTGCACATCCTCTTGACCACTCTTAGCAGCTGTAACAACACTTGTGGTATTACCCGTAATTTGCAACTCATCAGACATGATTGAGCCTAGTTCTTTTGTATAAACGAAAGAGCACTCTCTGGTTAGCGTTCTTTATATCTTGGAAGTAGTGTAAAGGAAACCGGGACTCTATTTGCATGCCAGACAATGAAACATAACACACAGTGTATACATGCCTTTGACACAGTAATTACTGGCTGTTGTTTAGATTCCGTGCATGGTCACTGGCGTTGGCTGTGTTCAAATCAGCTGTATCAACATTTAATCAAAGTCTTATAGATTTGCTTTGTATATTTTCCCAGCGTCAAAAGAGAAATTCCGGGTCCAAAAAATAGGTCCTGGTGATGAAAAAGCATGCCCGGCAGGTTGCAAAAATAACGAACCCTTCACGAATAATTGATGGAGTCTTTTCACGTTTGTCTGAAGCAAACAGCATTTTGGAAGCGAGCGCTCTTTATATTGCCTCAAAGAATTTCAGCAATCCGTAATCAAATTGGCCGCATTTCATACTTGAAAGTGAACAGAAATTCCCAAGCATCCGGTATTCTGGGGGTTCTGCCATACCTAGAAAATGAATCATGTACTGTGCAAACAAGTCACTGTATGTATAAATATGATGTTATATATATATAGCTTACCATGACCGACCGCAGTGAGCCGCTCTTGGCAAGCTTAGCGTGGCTATTGGAGTTAGATTACGGTGGGTATTTGTCCTAGCCCATCGTGAACGCAATATGCCTACATCCGGTCTCAGTGCGTGTCCAGGTGCACACACTTTTTTAATATATAAGATTTAATAAAATGAGCAAAAATGCATTATACGTTTGATAATACGACATCTAAGGACGACGGGCGCTCAAAAGATACATTAGGAAATCAGCACGTCCTTCTGATTGCGATACTGGGCTTAAAATTATGTTTTCTTCCATAATATATAAAAAATTTAATTGATTTTGGAGTGGTGGTCTGGAGATTTGTGTGTGATCTCGTATTATTTCGACCAGGTCACGGGCCTCAATAAATAAACCTCCCTTACCCGCTCCCTATTCCTGGCATGTACTCTTTGAGGTTATAATCCACGCTCTCTGGTTTCCCTTTTACTGACTCCGATGTGAGTTCAGGTGACCCCACTGGTATTGTGTTAACGCACTAAAGATTAGCGCTGGTTTTAATTCTGGCTACATACAGATTTAACTATCAGACCGCTCGTGCCATCTCCAGAAAAATCTTTTCGAGAGGGATTCAGTGATTGCTACACTTATATCAGCCCCTTCAGCCATTGTTTCAATAAAGTATCACCTGGTTCACCCAAGGTGGAATCTCACTACTATGGGGCATATTATCAAGAAACGGCGTTAACACTATCGCGATAATGGGCTTGATAATATGCCCTTGAGAATTCCCATAGAAGCCCATGTTCTGGTGTCAACATGGGCTTTTATTGGAATTCTCTGCGGTATATTATCAAGCCCATTATCGCCGTGCTTGATAATATGCCCCCAAATTTTTGACTATACTGAGTGATACCCCATGGTTACACTGCACGCGCTTCTCAAAATCAATCAGCCTATAAGAGCACCTTAGAGATCTCACTCCCTCAAGCCTTACTCAGACCTACCCTCAAATGCTACAGAGGCATAGAAAGCACAGAAAGAGACAGGATGCACAGACACACAGCTCAAATAAACTGCGTGAAAGTGTGCATGACTGCATTTGCATGAATTAGTACATTAAAACCAGACCTATTGGTTTTGAACGCCGTTAAATTGCATTAAACACAAGTAGTGGCTCATGTATTCATTGTTTCTCCATATCCATTGTGTACCTCTGTTTTTTGTGTTTACGTTCTTTATGCAAAACTCAATAAAACAAAACACTGGGGGAGCGTTTCCATGGAGTTCGTGAATGCAGAATAATTGTACTTAAATTGAAGCGAAAATGACATTCAATTCCCACAGTAAGTCGCTTTCCTGTCACTGTGACGGCAGGAGGACGCGCACCCATAATAAAGCTTCAACAAGCGAAGCTAGCCCTGCAACTGACTCTGCAGCCGAAGGAACGCAAGATCCGTCTGGGACAGGGACTCCGGGGAAGTACCACAAGTAATGTTACTACGCCCGATTACAGATGACTCTGCATGAGGCCAAATACTGTTCATAGCAAAACACAGGTGGAAACGAAATTCCAGCCACTGGCTGCACACAGCAAACCACAAAATGCAACGATTAAGAACTACCTCCTTGAAAACACAAATAACGGTAATAATTTCCGAGCTATGGACATCCCACACAACAAAATACTTAATATCAACATCAAAACAGGTGATACTAAAATTCTGAAGAATACAGCTTGTGCAGGAGATTAATGCTTAGATTTCCATTTCAAATAGATTTAGAGAGAGTTGAGAAATATTTTCAAGGGATCTACATACATATAATAAGCCACTCACAATCGTGTTCCCATTTCCCTTTCCTTGTTGGCTAAATTGCACGTATACTAATGGAAAGGAAACATTTGGAAAGTTGTGTTCCCCTTTGTACAGGGATAAGGCAGTCTTTGTAGGAACCCGGTAAGTAGCATAATATCATTACAAGACATGACACGACAATTTGACAACATCCCAGTGGCTTTTCCATGTGAATGCAAGCTGGTAACTCTGCAACCCAAGCAAACACACAAAGGGGCATGTATACCTGGGTTGAAGGTCACTGAATCCCGCCTCCGTCCTCCTCCCAGCAAACAAACACCAACATACTTGGAGAACCCCACCCGACTGGTGGAGACCGCACACAAAGAAAGCGCATCCGCTAGCAAAGCTCATATATGTTTATAAGAAATGAATGCCACGAGGCACCATGTTTTTTCACCAGCAGCCTAAGCTTGATTGTATAAAATAAAAATCAATGTTTCTGAAGCACAGGGAATTTTCTAGCTGCATCAGTGACATTGTTTTTAGGACCTGTAATGGGTTTCATTGCAAGGCATTTCAGGGCGGGGGCAGGAAAATATCCGTCTAGAGGGCTGCCTTATGTAGAGCAGACCTCCTGATGCATGAAAGTTGTTGATGCTGTGGTGGATGGGCCACTGCAGCACCTTTAACAGTAATAAAGTTGAAACACAACACAAGAAAAATTTCACACCAATTTAGAAAAAAATAGAGAATTCTAATACATAAAATGAGACCAAAGTGACAAACAGTAAATCAATTGAACTGGGATATGCAATTTGAAAGATTTAGGTAAGTATAGCGCCCAAAAGCACAACGTGCCACTGACATTGATTGGCTGACAGCAGCGTCTCCACTAGGACCCAATCACTGCTTCCCCATTCTAAATCTGATACGGTTCTACTGAGTTTGACCGGGTCAGAGAACTCAGCAAACTCTAAATGATGCCCTCAGCAAGTCAATAACTTTGGCTCAAGTCAGTTTATCAAAATAAAGCATAGTTACAACTTTTGTGTTGAATCTTTTCCCACGACATTGATCTCAATTTGCCATTGCTGTTCCCCTAATTACAGGCCCTGGGTTAGTTCTTAACAATTAAAAATGTAGCATTTCAGTACAGTCCTCCATTGAAGAGAATGGGATAGGTGGCGTAGGGGGTGGGGGTGGGGGTGGAGAGAAAAACTTAAACCAGGTGACCAAGGATCACAGTTGTAACACATCGCTTGCCAGGGCCAGGCTTCACGAGAGGAACCAGTGGGCAGCACTGTCTTCAGCACCACACAACACACCACACCGGAAATGAAAGTCTTGGAACTTTCTTGTTATCCATTTCCATTTGTTTTAAATATGTACAAAAAACATGAAATGCCATCTTGCCATACCTGATTGATGTGGTTAATATTAAAATGAACTCTAATCAGTTGTCCTGGTTGAGCATCTTCAGTAATTAAACTTTTCAATTCTGTATTCAAATTATTAGACTGTAATTACGTTTATGGAGTACAATAAGTGTTACTTTAGCCATTGTTATACACGTATGCATGGAGAACATAATAACTTCAATTTTCAATTACGTTTTCTAAGCTAGAATCTACTCTGAAATGTTTTGGGGTATTTCTGAGCATATGCAAATATTAAGCTTACACGACCACATAGATACTTTATTTTTGGTATTTAATGAATAGTATATATTTCCCCCTCACGATGGCAATATTATTTTCATCACCTTTTAAGGGAGCTGTTTTTAGACACCTGTAATTTCTGAGTATGTGTGTGTGGTGAATTCAAGGCAAGTGCTTTGTTAAAAGAGTCAAATACCTTATTATTAAGTGTGCTATCATCACAAAAGTATGGAATCCAATTTTGTAGCCAACTGTAGCCACGATACGTCTTGCTTTACTTTTTTAATGTATCCACTATTTTCTAAAGCATTCTTTATATGATATGTGGTTAAAGGTTTCAAAGTCTCAAATGAGCTGAGTTTAACATTTTTTCACTACAAAAATACAAACTAAATGAAGTGTGAGCTAAGAATTGTTCAACCAGCCAAAACATCCAGCAAACCATAATTTCTCTTTCAGCTCCCCTCTGGTGGCCTGCCAAGAATATGTGGAAAAACATGAATGTCTTTTTAACTGATAGACCCAAACGCAGCCACAGTGTTACTGGTTTGGATTTCACAAAGTTTCACCCACAAGGAGAATACTTTAGGAATTGGACTTGTGAAGGGTTGTGGGAAATGAATGAGTGTAGGTTTTCACAGCAAACAGCTTATAGGTGCTCCATGAATAATGGTATGCTGTTTTAAAGTAACTTTACATCCGAATAAGATGCCTTACAGCATATGTCACTGAAGACAAATCCCATCTCCTTATCCACCCCACCTGACCCAGCGGCTAGGTACTTTATGCTTCTTAGAGTACTCAGAACCCCTCATTTGACTTTTTCCTCTCCGATAGACGGATTCACAAAACATGCAATTTTTTATTCGTTGGTGACTTACATTTGGTACTTTTGTCAGGTGTCTCTTTATTTGCCATTTGTAAACATCTTATTGGTGAAAAAATTGAAACTATATTCCTAATCCCAATCTCCTGATTATTTTCACTGGCGGCAATCTGGGTTGAAGGTCCAAACACACTTTAACTATTTTTACCCTCGACTAAAATAATTATTTTATGTAGATAATTATTACACAAACATAACCTATTATATTTTGAAGCAAAGTTTGGGTATTTAAATAAAATGTGAAAATACTTTGGAAAAGTTTGTGATTACGGACAAAAGTATGACATTTTTGTTCATCACATTCCGAATAGTCTCCACTGATTCAAGAGAAAACACATGTTCTCTCGGGTTCTGTGGATGTCAATTCTGGAGCTTCACTGCATTGCAGAGAGGTTTAAAAAGGGGAGTGGCTCCATCCACCTCTCTGCAAAACACCTCTGTGGCTCTTACTGGAGGTACCTGGTGGGCTAGTTGGCCCCAAGGAACCTTCAGGATTGAAGGGGACTTAATCCCCCAATTTACAACGCGAAAGGGTGCACGTTTGCTCAGTGGTGCAGGGAGCGGGCAGGACCTCTGGTGAGTTGCCGGTTACTTTTTTCTTTTTCTTTTCTAGGAAGGGGGCTGCGTGTCCCCCCTTCCCTGGGACACTTTTGGCACCTGGCCTTTACGTTTAAAGTAAAGAAAAATATAATTGCAGGGGAGGAGGGCTGTGTGGCCCCCCTCCCAGGCCCCTTCTGACCCCGGGGACCCCATCCACTGGGGCCTGGCCTCTCCGTTGGGGACCGTGGGGGGAGCCCCAATGCCCCCACAGTCCCACCGGCTCCCCGCCTCCTGCGGGAGCCAGCATTGCTTTTGCACAAGGGGAGCTGCTGACATGCCGCTCCCCTTGTGCAAAAGCAAATTCTGCTTTGGTTTTTGAAAGTGAGAGCAGGTTTTCTGCTCTCGCTTCCAAAAACCAAAGCAGAGTTTGCTAGGCTCCCGCCCTGCCATAGCAAATGGCAATGTCCCGGGGGTGGGCACCCCGGTACATTGCATGAGCCGGCCCCAGGGGTGGGGGAGGTCCCAGGGCCAACGAGGGCTCCTGGAGGGGGTCTGCACGGCCCCCCTTCCATTAAGTGCAAAGCCCCGGGGAGGTGGTGGTCCCACAGGCTTGGGGGGCCTATGAGGCCCCGCCACTAATTATTGAAAGCCCCAGGGAAGTGGTGGTCCCCGGGCTTTGGGGGCCCATGACACTCCCCTCCATTAACAAAGAAAGCCCCGGGGAGGTGGTGGTCCCTGGGGCAGCGTGGGGGGCATTCAATAAACTAAGCCCTGGGGAGTTGGTGGTCCCCGGGGCTGAGGGGCCCCCTGCAGGCCCCCGCTAATTGAATAGGCAGTGCCCCGGAACATGGCCCACCCGGGGATTAAGAATAACAAAGCGCGGGAGACCTCACTTCATGTTTTTTATTTATTTTCAGGGTGTTAGTACCCTGCCCCCTTTTCTTGTTTTTCTCCTTTTTATGTATTCTTTTCTTGTGACTTGGTTCTACCGAGTCACAAGATGGCTGCCAACACTTCCTGGTTTGATGTGTTGGCAGCCAATCAGAGTGAAGATCGTGCCTGGGAGGGTTCACGAACCCTCCTCGGTGCTCAGATATCAAAACTTTTCTTTTTCTAATTTCTCAGGAACTACTGAATGGATTTACACCATTTAAAAAAAGGTCTCTTTCTAAACCAAGACCTATCTTTTTGCCAAATTTGGTGTAATTCTGTTCAGCAGTTCGCGCTGTAGCTTTGTCTAAAGTTCCTATTGAAATTAACATGGGGAAAATGTGTTTTGGGACCCCCCTTTTTCTCGGCGCCTGCTTGACGAATCACACCAAAACTTTCAAGACAGTAGCTGACTGGAGCACTCCATTAGTTTTGAAAATTTCACAAAGATTCATCAACCGGCGCCAAAGAAATTGGGAAAAGAAAATGCATTTTTTTAATAGAAACAAGGTCCTAACTATAACTACCTACTGGTAGGTAATATGTATATGTGTGTATATATATATATATATATATATATATATATATATATATATATATATATATATATATATATTCACCGAAAAAAAACATAGGTTTCAGAGACGTTATAGTTAGAAATTAGCATTTAAAAAACCTTAGAAATTCACAGAAAAAAACATAGGTTTCAGGGGTGTTATAGTTAGATGCCCATTTCACTCATACAAAACCACAGAAATTCCTCCGTTATAGTTAGTTCTGCTAACTATAACTCACGCGCCTGCAATGCACTGCTGATGATGTCACATATTGCATCATTCATGAAATGGTCAGTGACATCACTGATGACATCACTGATGACATCTCAAATGACATCACTGATGACATCACTGATGACATCATCCACTGAATGTGGTTTAGTTTGAAATTTAAATATGTATTATATATATACCAATCTGTATTGAAGATTGAGTGGATATATAACTGTCTGGATGGAGGATTTAGTAGCTGTCTGACTGTCTTTTTAAGTGAGTAATTTCAAGTGTCTCACTTAATACATGGAATAGTAACTAAACTATGTGAATGTGTGCAGCACTGTCTCTGTTGTTGTATAACATGCTGCATCAGTTAGTCACTAACTACATGAGTGTGTATATTAGTTATTGATTAGTTGGGTGAGTGTTTGTATGGGACACTGAGTTTGTGTGTGGTTGGATGGGGTGTGTGCTTTAACTTAAACGAGGGCGATACCCATTGCATTTTCAATGCTTGTTTACTTTGGTTCCATCAAGAAGGCATTCAGATGTGACACATTTGCCATAAATTCTGAATGGTAGCACTTAGTTCCTCATTAGATCACTGTAGTAAAGCTACTGCTCACCAGGGAAGTCTGCTGCTTGTATTCAAAGTGCATGTTTCAGTCTGCATGTCAGAACTTTTTAATGAAATAGAAGAGGATTTGAGAAGTCAAAATGTGCCCTAATTTTTCTTTCTGCAGCACTAATCATAATTTCTATGGCAAAATGAACCTCCTCATTTCGTTCCTTTGCAAGTTAAATGTTTTAAGGGTTACCACTTTATTCCAATCAAGATGGCTTCAGGTGTACCATACTTTTGTCACAAGTAAGACTGTTAGCGCTCTTGTTGTTCTTTAAAACACGCTGGGATTTCTGTCATTGGGCTATACTTGGGCTACATCTGGGTGATATTTGTGCTACATTTGGGCTCTTTTGTCTCTGGTGGCCATCTTGGGAAACTTGTTATGAAGTTTCCTAATTTCCTCATTTACTACAGTCTCCTCAGTAGGCAATGAAGAAGGCATTCAGATGTGTCACACATTTGCCATAAATTCAGAATTTTTAGCACTCTAGTTGCTCATTAGATCCCTGTAGTAAAGCTACTGCTCACCAGGGAAGTCTGCTGATGGTATTGAAAGTGCATGTTTCAGTCTGCATGTCAGAATTATTTAATGAAATAGAAGAGGATTTGAGAAGTCACTCAAAATGTGCCCTAATTTTTCTTTCTGCAGCACTAAACATACATTCTATGGCAAAATGAACCCCCCTCATTTTGTTCCTTTTTAAATTAAATGTTTTAAGAGTTAGCACTTTATTCCAAGCAAGATGGCTTCAGGTGTGCCATACGTTTATCATAAGCAGGAGTGTTAGCGCTCTAGTTGTTCTTTGGAACACTCTGGGAAGCTGCAGTAGAACACAAAGGAATCAACTGACAGTCTCTGCCCTTGTTGGATGTACATGTTTTACTGAGAATGTCAGACTTCATTCTCACATGACTAAGAAAGATAATGTGAATTTACAGAAAATATGCTCTCAGTTTAGCTTATAGAGCACCTTCCAAACCTCTGTGGGAAAAGCATGTGAAAATAGTTTTCTCTCAAACATGATTCATGATATCCCAGCAGAAGGCTTCAGTTTTCACATGGTAAAATCACCTTAGAACATACCACAATTCCTAAAATGAGTATGGTACCATCAACAAATGATTTATAATGTAACTAAAGTCTTAAAACCTTCTATTAACTGCAATGCTTTTTAATGAGGTGCTATCATGTATATTGGTCCCAAGATGGCTGCCAACACTTCTTGGTTGAAGTGCTGACAGCCAATCAGATCTCACGATGAGATGTGTGGTTAGGCTCCGCCCAGATATATATGTGATTTTACTTTTGATTTTCTCAGGAACTACTGAACGGATTTACATCATTTGAGCAAAAGGCATGACTCTGAGCCAAGGTCTACCTTTCTGCCAAATTTGGTGTAATTCCGTTCAGCAGTTCGGGCTGTAGCTGCATCAACAGGTCCTATGGGGAGAACGTGTTTTGGGACCCCCCTTTTTTCTCAGCCCCCGCTTGACGAATCACCATGAAACTTCCAGGATAGCAGCGGACCGGAGCTGGCCAAAAGTTTGGAAAAGTTCGCGAAGATTCGTCAACCGGCGCCAGACTTATTGGGAATAGAATGTTGCGGATTTCCTATGGAAAATAGGTCCTCACTATAACTACCTACTGGCGACCGCCAGTAGGTAATATATATATATATATATATATATATATATATATATATATATATATATATATATATATATATATATATATATATTATCTACTGGCGGTCGCCAGTAGATAGTTATAGTTACAACCTAGTTTCCATAGGAAATCTCAAAATTCTATTTTGAATAACTTTGGCGCCGGTTGACGAATCCTCTCGAAATTTTCAAAACAAATGGGGCGCTCCGCTCAGCTCCTACCATGAAAGTCTCGGGATGATTCGTCAAGCGGGGGCCGAGAAAAAGGGGGGTCCCAAAACGCGTTTTCCCAATGCATTTTTCTATAGGACCTTTAGTCGCAGCTGCAGCCCGAACGGCTGAACAGAATTACGTGAAATTTGGCAGAGAGGTAGCCATAAGGTCAAGGAAGTGCCTTTTGCAGGTCCGGTGTAAATCTGTTCAGTATTTCCTGAGAAAATAGCATTTAAAAGCATATCAATATCTATACGCGCGCACTGTGCGCGCACCCTGCCGTGCGCGAGCGCAATTCTGATTGGTTGTTAGATGTCGGTAAACATTCGAATCGGTCGAAACCAGGAAGTGTCTGCCGCCATTTTGTCTCTCGCAGTCTGAGGGGGTGAAAAAAAAAGGTGGAGAACGTGAAAAGGGGGCAGAGTGGACAGTTCCTGACCCCCTAGCCTTGGTCAGGGGGTCACAGATGGACCCCCATGGGAGAACATTTTTTTTTTTTTTTTTAAATCGCGAGGTGTGCGCACCATGCGCGCACGGCACGCACTGCAAACCGTGGGTGCTCGGTGTGCGAAGCGCACCGAGCGCCCACAGCGCGTGCACGGTGCGCGCACGGTGCAAAACCTGAAAAAAAAATAATTAATAAATACATAACTTAGCATTTAAAAAACCGTACAAATTCACTGAAAAAACCATAGGTTTCACACATGTTATAGTTACGAATTAGCATTTAAAAAATCTTGCAAATTCACTTAAAAAACCATAGGTTTCACACATGTTATAGTTAGCTGGACATTTCACTCGTAAAAAACCAATGAAATTTCCCCGTTATAGTTAGTGCAGGCAACTATAACTCACGCGACCGCAATCCTCTGCTGATGACGTCAGATATTACATCACTGATGACATATGTGTCTTTATGAAAAATAAATATTTGTAATATGTGTATAGCTAAAGATTAATGGAAGAAGACATGGGTAAATAAGTGTCTAAATACAGTGATGTAATATCTGATGTCATCAGCAGAGGATTGCGGTCGCGTGAGTTATAGTTGCCTGCACTAACTATAACAGGGGAATTTCATTGGCTTTTTACGAGTGAAATGTCCAGCTAACTATAACATGTGTGAAACCTATGGTTTTTTAAGTGAATATATATATATATATATATATATATATATATATATATATATATATATATATATATATATATATATATATATATATATATAGATAGATATAGATAGATATCCATATATATATATTCTTTTATTCCCTGGCCTCCTACGTTCCTCTGGCGAAAGTCACGGAACCACAGCAGGGTAAAGTTCAATTTCCATTGTGCAAAAGTGCAGGGGTTAGGACGGCCTACACGTTTCGGCTACCATTAGCCTTCTACTGGACCATTATTTATAATATATATGTACCAATAAAATACTATATTAAAAAACACATCATTTTAAATAAAATAAAAAGAAAACAACATGACTTCCTTACAATTTTATACAAATATTTTATACATTAAACACATTCTTAATTATAAATTTTACACTTTTAAACAAGCAAAAACGTAATATTATAACTTGTAACAATATAAAATAAATGATATAATTTTACATTTAATACATATACTATCCCCACTACAATTTATATAAAAAAGGCTAATTATTCTACTAAAGATGTATAAAATGTACTACTTTCACTTCACACAACCAACAGTTGGAAAACTGTTACATCACACAGGGTTTAAAATGTACTCTTCCCACTCCAGAAATTACAATAGTAGAGAAAATATTGGATTTTGTAGGGGTCAAATTTACTATTCCCACTCCAGTCAGTGCAACAGTAGAGAAAATGTTGGATTGCCGAGTGCTAAAATTTACTATTCCAACTCCAGTCAGTGCAACAGTGGGTGAAGTGTTGGATTGCGGAAGGGTAACATGTACTATTCCCAGTCACTGCAACATTAGAAACAAACACATTGTCTTCAACACACTAAAATGATTGCAAAAACATAGTAAACAAATATATAAATATGTAAAAAAAAATCAAAAATATTTAATATTAGAAAATAAATATAATAAATACATATCACAGCTTTGAATACATATCATAAATAACTACAAATATTATTATAATACAAATATATTTTTCACTTAAATAAATTATTTTTTTTCAAACTAATTTACAAACAACATATATTTATAAAGTCATTTTATTTTAGTTACTTCCAACCATATAGGGCTCAAACAAAACTCAAAACCCGCACGCAAAACAAACAATTTACTGTATTGACATAAATATTTATTAAATAATAATATGAAAAAATTATATTACTTAATTATAATTTATTTGCTTCCCACAATATACCCTCATCAGACACACTCCTAAAATGTAACTTAACAAAAAATGAATTACACACGTAACATATTTAATTATCAATTAATCATTAATATCCATTCAAAACCTAATTATAACTTAATTAAACTTAAGTTACTTCCCACCATATACTCCTACAAACCCACAACCCACACCTAAAATGTAAGTACAAAAGAATTAATTGCATAATTAATGTTATGGTATGTTAGTAATACTTGTAAAGCGGCGATTACCCGAGGGTGTCCTGGTGCTGGTAGTTTAACTCTATTGAGACAGGGTAGCCCGGAAATATAGCTGGAGGGGACTATTGTTTAAAGAGACAAGTTTTTAGTTGCTTCCTGAATGCGAGGAGGTCACAAACCTAGGGTTGAATCAAACCAAGAACTGAGCGAAGAAATTGCAAGGTTCTTCCAGAACAAGGTAGAAGTCATTTTCTCTGCCTTCAACCAACTCCCGCAAGGAGCTACAGGAAACCCGATGACATGTCCTAAACAAGGCACAGGAGTATGTCCCGCACTGGAGAAATGTTACCCACTTGGTATCAACGAGACAAAGAAGCTACTGGGCTCCATCAAGTCAGGATCTCCCCATGACCCCTGTCCAGTGACAGTAGCCAACTTAGCCACAGAACCCATTGCCACCATACTGACATCAGTATTCAATACCATGTTTGAACTAGGAGACTTCCCCAGTTCATGGAAAATGGTCTCAATACTACCATTACTGAAAAAACAAATCTGGATCCAAACAACCGTAGACCCATCTCCCGCCTCCTGTTGCCAGCAAAAACGATTGAAACAGAAATAAATGTCCAGCTGAGTGCATTTCCCTATGAGAATAATCTATTGGATCCTACTCAGTATGGGTTCAAACGAGTAGTGGTAGTAGTTTCAGGTAAAACAGTCTGTCTGGCAGTGGGCGGTCAGAACAGATAACAGCATGTCATAAACTAGTTCTTGTCTCTTCTGTACTGCTTAGCTGGAATGTGTGATGACCTCATAGAATGTTTGGGTGCCTTTGTGTGTGTGGGGTGTCAGTTGGTGACTGCAGGCTGAGCAGCAGGGAGGCTGCTCCTGGTGGGGCAAAGCTTCATCTTACTATCTTCTTCTAATCATCTATCCTGGAACTAAGCTACAGTAAAGATATCCTGATTTATTAACCCGGCCTGTGTATCATCCATTTACAACAAGTTGGCAACGATCTTGAAGAACCTACGCGTGAAGTATGGAAGGCCCTGTACAAAGGTACTAAGGAACTAAGAGAATGAAACTTTAAGGGAAAAAAAACATTATGGAAACCAAGACATTGAAACTTTGAAGAAATGCCCTGGTCAGCCCCACCAGTGTCCTTTACCATCAGGACAGACTACAGCCTGGGCGTTTCACCTTCTACTACCCATCTGGAAACAGTTACTGTGGTGATTACTGCCTTTCCTGCTGCCTTGGAAGTGTTACTCCTGCCCTGCTGTTCTTTCTACAGTCGTGAGACAGGCTACTTATGTGGAGTGGCAGTAGCAACTGGTGCTTAGGAATTAGCACCAGCGAGGTGTTCTGGAGAAAACTGACAGCCCTGTGAGGAGTCACACATGGGAAAAAATAATAAGCAGAGGCTGGTGGTCTACTATTTGTTTTAAGCTGATGGAGAGAGGTTGCTGAGGTGAATGCTGAGGATGTGCTCCTCGGTACTCCAGAGGAAAGGGAGTGACGCGTTGTGGAGGAATTCAGAACCGCACACGCACTTCAGTGGGAGAGTACCAGAGGGGTAATATGCACTATCTGTGAGTACGGTTGCACCATGGCAGTTAAACCGCATTGTCTTACTGGGCCCCTGGGGGTGAAGACAGGTGAGACATGTTTTGTTTTTGATGATTGGACTTGGTTGGGACCTGTTGAATCCAGTGCTACCGAACCACTGTTTTCGAATTTGAAAAATAAAGAACCTAGCGTGAGGAAAGTGTTGCATGCGCTTACCTCAGTCCAGCTCTTTGTTGCGTGCAGTCTCTTCTGCCTGTGCCCTGCGTCACCTACAGAATCTTCATTATGACGCACACTTCATCTCTGCTACGACGCTGCTTTTAGATGTTTTGGTGCACATCATTGCCATGAGCCACTCAGCATGGCGTGACACTGCGTGCTGCCATCTTGCCAATCTTCTACGTTGCGGTGTAAACTCTTGCCAACCACGTTTTGTGTTTTACAATAAAGTTCATTGGCACGTCGTCATCTTGCAGCACCAAGAAATTACTTGTATTTCCATCAGTTTCCCACATTAGGCTGTGCACTGTCCCTCCTTGGCCTACGAATTCCTGTACCCCAGGGTGGTGCACCCAAGGCGGCATTCTCGTCCAACCAAGAGCCCTGTCATTGGACGTGTGGTAGTACACAGAAGGACACAGTACATCTAGGGACAATCACCATGAAGAAGTCATTGCTCCAATCCGCATTAGATGCGAACAGCCATATTGAACTTTGCAAGAGGAATTCGGGTGAGAGACCGCTCATCGGAGCTCGAGTCTTTCTTTCCATTATTTTGCTGCCCATTATAATGCATGTCTCATATTAGTCTTTGTGCGCTCAAGGTCGTAATTTGTGCATAGGGTCCATATCAGTTGTAGAATACCCCTCCTTCCAGTTTTTACTACACTGTGTACCTACCTTTTAGGAGGTCATCGGGTTGATGTACCCTGTCCTGAGGAGGTTTTGTGGGTGGTTGCTGCCTCCTATTCAGTCAATGGTGCTCTTTGTACCAATGTTTACACCCGTTATGAATGTAGTGAGGTTGTGGGGGCAGTCAGTGACTTAATTCAGTTTTTGCGGTGAAGCTAACCCTGCTCTGTACCCTGTAATGGGGAGGTAGTATGGACGGTCTGTGTCATTCATGTTTAGAGTGTACCTATGTATGGGGAGGTTGTGAGAGCGGTGAGTGTTCAAGCCAAGTTTTGGTTTCTTGTACAGTGTACCTGTTTTGGTAGGTTGTGGCGCCAGTCTAGTTTTTAGGGTGATATTTACCCTATGGTGTACCCTTCTTTGGGAAGCCAGTCAAATGCTCCAATTTTTGTTTTTGGGGAGGGAGGTTGTGGGGCCAGTCAATTCCCAATTTTGTTTTCTAGAGTGATGTTTACTCTACGATGTATCTGTTATTGGATAGTTAATGTTATTTTTCTTTAGGTTGTGAGGTCAGTTAGTGCCCCAGCTATTCTCTCTAGCATAAGAGTGTACCCTTTTACGGGAAGGTTGTGGGGACAGTGGGTATCCCAAAGTCATGCCCTTGCAATTTTGTTCTTCCCCAAGAGAGGGGGATGGGGCAAGCCTAGTTATTCTTCCTAGTAATTCTTCTTCTATTTTTCATGATGTATTACACCTATTGTCATATGCACTTTGAAGTGTTTCTTTCCATGCTTATGTTATTTCTGATGTATTGTTTATAATTACATTCCACTATTGCACTCCTTTGCTGTTTTATTCCCTAAGGAAAGAAGATGTGTCATAAACTAGTTCTTGGTCATAAACTAGTTCTTGTCTCTTCCCTACTGCTCAGCTGGAATGTGTGATGACCTCATAGAATGTTTGGGTGCCTGTGTGTGTGTGGAGTGTCAGTTGGTGACTGCAGGCTGAGCAGCAGGGAGGCTGCTCCTGGTGGGGCTAAGCTTCATCTTCCTATATTCTTCTACTCATCTATCCTGGAACTAAGCTACAATAAAAATATCCTGATTTATACACCCAGCCTGTGTATCATCCATTTATAACACAGCACATGTCAAGCCAATTAAAACGGATTTGAATTTAACACAGTAAAGCAGCAGCAGTAAGTTAAAACAAGGTTGAAAGTAGCTGTTGCAGCAGTAATTCAATTGAAAAAAAGTTAAAAACACAAAATGTGATGTAGCAGCAGAGATTCAGTCACGATTAGGCCTGGGCTAAAATTCCGTTCCGCTCGCGGAAATTGCGATAATTTGACATTTTCGCGTTCCGCGGAGAGCGCGAAAATGTCAAAATTACCGCAATCCGCATTTTACCGGAAATGTTTTGTTTGCTCGCGCTGTAAAATAATACATTCTCGGTTGTGCGCGATCGCCTTACCTGAATCCCCGCGTTCGCCGACAAGTTTTCCCGATCCGGTCGCGTTCTCCATGAGATGTTGGATTGTTGGTAGCCATTTGCTCTGTCTCGCGACAGTAACGTCATTCGTCGCGCAATCAAGTCTTTCTTCTCGCGATCATGCACCGCAAGACAAGTGAAAGTAAGATGGCCACGCCCGCGAGCAACCGCGTGGGTAAGTTGGCGAGCCGCGACCACGCAGAAAATACCGCGAACGGGCGGGAAAAAACCTCCGCATCTTCGCGATATTTCCGCGTGTTTGCGGAGATTTTTAACATTTTCGCGATAATTTGCGAAAGTGAATTTTGCAAATTCCGCCATTGTCCCAATTAACTATCTCCCGGCTCAAGCCTCAGGAGTAAGCGCTGCACATTCGCGTCAGCACGCACCTTTTTAGTGTGCCGGTGCAGCAAAAGACTAGGCTGCTGACCTGAGAAAATGGCGGCCGGCACTGTCCCGCAGGGACCTCTTGCTCCAGGAGTGTGCCCCGCTCTCCCACAGCATGCATCAAACTCTACGTTGCCAGTCAGCAGATGACACGTAGCCTAGCAGCAACGGATAACAAGACCTCAAACGAGGTGAGTCAGGTTAAAAGGCAACAGTGGTTTCAGGTAAAACAGTCTGTCTGGCAGTGGGGGGGATCAGAACAGATAGCAGCACATGTTTAAAACCAAGTAAAACCAATTAAAACGGATTTGAATCTAACACAGTAAAGCAGCAGCAATAATTTAAAATGAGGTTAAACTTAACCGTTGCAGCAGTAATTCAATTAAAAAGAAGTTAAAAACACAAAATGTGACGTAGCAGCTGAGATTCAGTCACAATACAATTGTCCCTATTAACTATCTCCCAGCTCAAGCCTCAGGAGTAAGTGCTAACATAGTTAATTATCAATTAAATAATTGTTATTAATTAAAAACGAAGGGCCTTATTACGATGTCGGTCGGAAACTAAACAACCCGACTCCTTGTCGGATTCGGTTCTGACCGGCTCGCAGTCTGCAGTTCTGCCCAACTGATTATGATGCTTCTGAACACCCTTTGGATACGTGCCTGTGTTCTGACCATCAACACAAGCGCCTATCGGGAAAATAGGTGTCTGCAGAAAACCTTGCACCCTGTCGTGGATACCCCATGGTGCCTGCCACACTGTGTATGGTTTTACAGGGGGGTTCCCTTGGGTACACCCTCGATCCCAAGCGGGAGGACTCAGGATGAAGGGGGCCTGCTAGGGGCCCACAAAGTCAGTGTCCGACAGCCTTTTTGAGTGGGACAGACCGAGTCGGAAAGGCTGTTGGAATCCGACATTGCAATCGGTCGGTTGGATACGCCGTTCGTTGGGCTGTACGAATAGGGTCCGACTGACTCAGCTTCTCCAAATGCCGGTTGGAACCAATTCAGAATGAGTGAACGGTTCCCCTTCCAACCGCGAGCATCATAATCGGTCGGTGAGTCGGGCGGATTGGTTCCAACACGGTCCAGAGGAATCCGACTGTGGGTCAGAGGCTTTCCGACCAAAATCGTAATCAGTCCCTAAATATTAATTATTTATAATTAATTTACTTCCCACCCTGTACCCCTATAAACCCCACAACCCACATCTAAAATAAAAAATAAATAAAACATGACACTATTAACATCATTAATTATCAATTAAATAATTAATAATAATTAACAACAAATTATTAATTATTAGAATCAATTTACTTCCCACTCTGCACCTCTATGAACCCCATAACCAACACCTATAGTAAAAATTATATATTTACACAATTAACACAATTTATTATCAATTAAGAAAATAGTATTAATTAACAACTAATTATTAATTAATTAAAAATATTTTACTTCTTACCCTGTACCCCTATAAACCCTACAAACTGTACTTAAAATATAAAATAAAAATAAAAATGCACAATTAACATCATTAATTGCCAATCAAATAAATAATATTAGTTAAAAATGAATTATTATTTTAGTATATTAAAATATCTTCGCCTACATACCCACAACCCACTACAACACTAAAAATCTTAAAACATAAATAGGTAAAATCTCATAACTACTAAAAATGTAACTATATTAAAAAGCAAACAATAATTATACAAAAAATTCACATCATATGCATTTATAATATATACTAAAATACATAACAATAATTTAAAAATGTTATTATAAACAACTGTATTTTTGTAAATTTTATTAATGAATTTGATATTTTAAACATTGCTATTACTTACCTGTAAATCGATATTCTTGACAAAGATATTCTTGTAGACCATATTGCCACATAACAATATTTTGAAGCCGATATTTTGGTTTGACAAAATTTTAATTTCAGTATATTGTCTGAATACGCACAGGCTGCAATGGCTGGCCTGCAACATGTTTTAAAAGGGCACCTTTAGTGGCTGGTACAATAAGTGCTGCGTGCTCACAAGTAGCATTCGATTTTACATGTAGTACCATTTTACTGGGCACTTATAAGTAAATGTTTAAAATGGGTGTAATCTAATTTTAGGAGTGAGTACAATCTTTTTGGCATTGGTTAGCAGAGGTACAGTGTGCAGAGTCCTAAAAGCCAACAATAATGGGTTAAGACAACAGCAGGGTGAAGGCAAAATGTTTGGCGGTGACCCTGCAGAGAGGACCAACTCAAAGAGCCTACAATGGATGCTCAGAGTCCACGAAGTTAGAAAAAGGAAAGCAAGATATGTAGGCCTTTTTCCTTCGTTTTATTTGATACCATAAAGTATGCAATACTCCCCTGAATGGTGGTGGATCTGTTTGTATTTGTGATGCTGTGCCCGTAAATTTAATATATGAAATTAATTGTATTCATGGTTTTTTCAGAACATAATTTAACAATTAGATTTGTCTACAAAGATTTGTGCATACGAAATCATATCATGATTTCAAGGCATTATCCATTTGGATAAAAGGCAGTGAACAACTAATTACATTCCCATATACACACATAAAATGACATGTCGGTGGGAGTATCTCTCGACAGATTATCCCTCTTCTTCTTAATTCTCCATTCTCTCTTAGTGCCCCACTCATCATTTCATAATCCATATCTTACTGCTATTCCCACCTCAGTTACATTATCTCAGGTTAGTTCCTTATTTTTCATTTTGTGAACTTGTCATTTTACCATTTCATGAACATAGTGCAATGTCTAATCTTATATACTTGTCAGCTACTTCATTTTCATCTGTTTAGCTTTGGCAGTTCAATTTTAGTGTTAGCTTTGAAATATTGAGCTATTGATAGCTGGTTTGCTTGTAATCAAACAACTAACCATACACAAGTTATGTATGCATCACTGTGTACTAGTCTATATTTAAAGCACACAGATTTGATTTCGACCTGGAGAAATCTAATTGCTAAACTTAATGGTTAAAAATCAATCCTGTATGCTAAACAAAAGGATATAAATTAGGGCCCAAATGAAGAGGTGAGCATCTTCCCATATGAAAGTGGGGCATAAGGGAACTCGGAGAAGGTGGTAAACCTGTATTTCATGACACAATGTGTACCTGAGATAAGGAACTTTGGAGCAGGTAAAAAATACAATCAATTAAGTGAGGACAAACTGATTAATTTAGTTCTTGGGGCAGAAATAGAAATGTAACAGTATTATTATGAAATTTTAAAAATGCGGTACAGAAAAATTCAATGAAAATTCATAAAGGTATTGCCATGAAGGCACTCATTAAATAGAGCAATTCAGGATGATGTGCAGAACCAAAACATTTCTAATTACCATATGGGGAGCAAAATCAATGATAAAACAATCAGCATCTCTTGTCAGGTTCATTTCTGTAGGGACTTCCCTTTCTGGTTCCGGTGCGAAGAGCTCCCAATGCCCTATCTGATGTGCCAGTTTCAACTATAAATATCTTGGTAGTGTTCGGCGATTTGAAACCGTGCTGCCAGCAGCACCCACCTCAATGGTAAACATGCACAATGCGACCGCCACTGTGGTGGTCGCATTGTAATGTCATGTGCAGGACCGAAGCCATATAGGCGGCTGGTTCCAATCCCTAGGACGATGGTAGATGGACTTAAGTTTGTCTGCCATCGTAATCAGGCCCTTAGCCTCTTTTTTGGAGCTCAGAATCTTCCAGGGTGACAAGTCTGCTGGTTGGAATCAACAATGAGTTCCACAAGGCCAGACGAGCACTCAACGAGGGCCTGCTCTAACCTATTTTCTATTGTGGAGAAGTTCCTTCAGTCGTACAAAGTCACAACTTGGCCTAATGGGGTCTGAAAGTTGGCCCTCTTACTCTGGTGTCTGTAAGTCTGAATTTTTTCAAGTACCACAGCTTTTCAGAGATTGCATGGGAAGTCCTCTAACATATGACCAAGAGCCCCAGACCTCAGTGACAGTACTTAGGAGTCAAGAAACACCCCAGCAGAGGCCACCAGCATGGTCTAGTCGAGGTCTGTTGCAACTGGACAGTTTGGCACTTCAGGGAAAAGGTATCTTGCAAATTGTTGCATGTCCATAGCCACACAGGAGGTCAACAAACTGAATCTTGGAGTCCACCTCTTTGTTCTGGGCACAATTGGGAGCAGGTCCATTCCTTCAGGTCTCCTCACAGGTCTCAAACAAGAAATGTTGTTATTCCTTTGTTCTTCTACAAGTCCAAAAAGTGTTTGACCATCTCTTCCTTGTGCAAGGGTTTTGAGAGGGGTGGGATGTTCTGGAAGGTAGACACCTCTGCATAATCCTAGGATGTCACATTATCACATCATGACGCCACCCCAACACCAACCCTACTGCTCAGCTTTCTGTTATGTTTCAATATTGTGGCTTGAAGTGGCTCTTGGAAAGACCTTTTCTATGACCCGCAGTCCCACCTCCAAATGACACTGCACTGCCTGATTCCCCTGGTATTCAGACAGAAAATAGAGTTAGAAATGTCGACTTACACAAATATCGAATTGTAAATATCGTGAAACAGAAACATTGACAGCAAGAATATTGTGGTCAAGAATATCGAATTTAAGGTAAGAAATATCGCTTTAAAAAATATAGAAGACATTAATATCGTTTGCAAAATATAGTTATTTAAAATATTGATTTTTTATTTAGTGTTATGTATTTTAGTTTATATTTTAAATGTAAGTGATATATGTTTTTTGTATATGTATTGTTAATGTTTTTTAATATATGTGTTCCATTTTTAGTAGTTATCAATCCAATTTTAAGTATATTTTGCCTTTTTTAGTACAGTAGCGGGTTGTTAGGTTTATGGGGGAATAGGGTGGGAAGTTATTTAATTATAATAAATGAATGATTATTTTCATTTATTAATATTTATTTATTTGAGTTTTCATAGTGTTAATTGTGGGAAGTAATTTTTTTGTGATTAATTATTAATTGGTTGTTAATTAATATTAATTAGTTAATTGATAATGAAGTATGGTAATTGTGTAAAAAAATTGGTGCAGTTTGGGGGGTTTGTAGGGGTAAAGGGTGGGAAGTAGTTTATTTCTAATTAATTATTAATTAGTTGTAAATTAATGTCAATTAATTAATTGGTAATTATGGTACTGTTTAATTTCTTTTAGGTGCGGGTTGTGGGGTTTATAGTGGCAAAGGGTGGGATGTAATTTTTGATTAATTAATAATTTGTTATTAATTTATATGAATTAATTGATTGAAAATGAATTATGGAAGAATGTAATTAAGTTTAGGTGCGGTTTGTGGGATTTATAGGGTAAAGGGTGGGAAGTCATTTATGTTTAATAAATTAGCAATTAGTTAATCATTAATATTAATTAGTTAATTGAAAATTAAATATGAAAATTGTGAATTCATTTGACGTGTGGGTTGTGGTGTTTATAGGGGTAAGGGGCGGAAAGTAATTTATGTTTAAGTAATAAATACTTGTTCTATAAAATTAATTAATTCATTCATATTTACTTTGTTTATATTTTTTTGTGTGTGGGTTTTACTTTTATAGGGGTACAGTGTGGGGAGTTAATACATTTCACTTACTTTATAATTAGTTGTTAAATATGATCAGTTTTTTAAATTGAAAATAGGTTTTAATTGTGTAATTCATTTTTTACAGTTTAATTGAGCTGTGGGTTGTTGGGATTATAGGGGTAAAGTGTGGGAAGTTAATTAATTGTTATGAGTTGTTATTTGTTTTTTAATTAACAATACTTCTTTAATTAATAATTAATTATGATAATTAAGGGAGTACATTTTTAAAACAAATTAGATGTGGGTTGTGAATTGTGTGGTGTTATAGGGTAGAAAAATAAAAAAGTTAATTTATGTTATAATTAATGTTTTTATTTCTAAATCATTACTAATTAAAAATATTTATTTGTTTTTACATTATTTTTTATTTTTTAAATATATTAGTAGTTATTTGTCATATGTATTTGACAATGTAATATGTTTTTAAACATTTTTTAATTTTGAATGTGTTTGTATTTTAACTTTTAACATATTTATATTATTGTAATTTATTTTGTTTTTTAAATATTTTTGTAGTTGTTAATTTTTTCTTTTTAATTTTGTACTGACTGGAGTGAGAATATTAATGGTTACCCCACTGCAATCCAACCCTTTCCCTACTGTTGCACTCACAGGAGTGGGAATAGTAATTGTTACCCCTCCGCTATCCAACACTTTCCCTACTGTTACCCTCACTGGAGTGGGAATAGTAGTTTTAAACCCCTCCGCTATCCAACACTTTCCCTACTGTTGCACTCACTGGAGTGGGAATAGGAGTTTTTACCCCTCTGCTATCCAACACTTTCCCTACTGTTGCACTCACCTGAGTGGGAAATTTAAACTTGAAGATTTTTAAATAGTTTAATGTTTTAATTTATAAGAGAATGTGTTTTTAATAGATTTTATGTTATTGTATATATATATATGACTATTTGAGAATAAAAACATACCTACGCAAAGAAAAGTGGAGTTCACGTCTTCTTCATCGCTGTGAGGAAGTTGAGGAGTGGAATCTCGTTGTATATATATATATATCTATATATATCTATATATCTATATTATATACTGGCGGTCGCCAGTAGATAGTTATAGTTAGGACTGTGTTTCCATAGGAAATCCGCAACATTCTATTTGGAATAACTTTGGCGCCGGTTGACGAATCCTCGTGAAATTTTCAAAATAGGTGGGGCGCTCCGCTCCGCTCCGCTCCGCTCCTACCCTGAAAGTCTCGGGGGGATTCGTCAAGCGGGGGCTGAGAAAAAAGGGGGGTCCCAAAACGCGTTTTCCCCATGCAATTTTCCATAGGGACCTTTAGTCCAAGGTACAGCCCGAACGGCTGAACAGAATTACTTGAAATTTGGCAGAGAGGTAGTCCTCAGCTCAGGGATGTGCCTTTTGCAGGTCTGGTGTCAATCTGTTCAGTAGTTTATGAGAAAATCAAAAGCAAAATCATATATATATGTGGGCGGAGCCTAACCACACATCTCATCCTGAGATATGATTGGCTGTCAGCACTTCATCCAAGAAGTGTTGGCAGCCATCTTGGGACCAATATACATGATAGCACCT
The DNA here is from genome assembly GCF_964204655.1 of Triturus cristatus. Classification (NCBI taxonomy): domain Eukaryota; kingdom Metazoa; phylum Chordata; class Amphibia; order Caudata; family Salamandridae; genus Triturus; species Triturus cristatus. The sequence goes on along the minus strand of NC_140593.1, from coordinate 252,305,052 downwards.
CATTAAAAAGCATTGCAGTTAATAGAAGGTTTTAAGACTTTAGTTACATTATAAATCATTTGTTGATGGTACCATACTCATTTTAGGAATTGTGGTATGTTCTAAGGTGATTTCACCATGTGAAAAAGCCTTCTGCTGGGATATTATGATTGAGAGAAAAATATTTTCTCATGCTTTTCACACAGAGGTTTGGAAGGTGATCTATAAGCTAAACTGAGAGCTTATTTTCTGTAAATTCACATTATCTTTCTCAGTCATGTGAGAATGAAGTCTGACATTCTCAGTAAAACATGTACATCCAACAAGGGCAGAGACTGTCAGTTGATTCCTTTGTGTTCTACTGCAGCTTCCCAGAGTGTTCCAAAGAACAACTAGAGCGCTAACAGTCCTACTTATGATAAACGTATGGCACACCTGAAGCCATCTTGCTTGGATTAAAGTGGTAACTCTTAAAACATTTAATCTAAAAAGGAACTAAATGAGGGGGTTCATTCTTCCATAAAAAGTATGATTAGTGCTGCAGAAAGAAAAATTAGGGCACATTTTGAGTGACTTCTCAAATCCTCTTCTATTTCATTAAAAAATTCTGACATGCAGACTGAAACATGCACTTTCAATACCAGCAGCAGTTTTCCCTGGTGAGCAGTAGCTTTACTACAGTGATCTCATGAGCAAAAAGAGTGCTAACATTCTGAATTTATGGCAAATGTGTGACACATCTGAATGCCTTCTTGATGGAATCAAAGTAAAAAACTTAAAGTATTTCCTACTGAGGAGACTGCAGTAAATGAGGAAATTAGGAAACTTCATAACAAATAAGTCTCCCAAGATGGCCACCAGAGACAAAAGAGACCAAATGTAGCCCAAATATCACCCAGATGTAGCCCAAGTATAGCCCAATGACAGACTGTCCCAGAGTGTTCTTAAAAACAACTAGAGCGCTTACTGTCTTCATTATGACAAAAGTATGGCACGCCTGAAGCCATCTTGATTGGAATAAACTGGTAACACTTAAAACATTTAATTTAAAAAGGAACACAATGAGGGGGTTCATTTTGCCATAGAAATCATGATTAAAGCTGAAGAAAGAAAATGAGGGCACATTTTGAGTGACTTCTCAAATCCTCTTCTATTTCATTAAAAAATTCTGACATGCAGACTGAAACATGCACTTTTAATAGCAGGAGTAGACTTCCATGGTGAACAGTAGTTTTATTACAGTGATCAAATGAGCAACTAGAGTGCTAACATTCAGAATTTATGGCAAATGTGTGACATATCTGAATACCTTCATGATGGAATCAAAGTAAAAAACTGAAAGCATTTCCTACTGAGGAGACTGCAGTACATGAGGAAATTAGGAAACTTCATAACAAATAAATCTCCGAAGATGGCCACCGGAGACAAAAGAGCCCAAATGTAGCCCAAAATCACCCAGATGTAGCCCAAATATAGCCCAATGACAGAAGTGTGCAAAACACTTATTATTTTGTGTTTTTGCAGTGTTATATAGTGCAGACTTTTCAGGTATTAGAGTGCTTTACATGTGCATTGGTTACATCACACAAGAACAAATTCATTTTGGTTGTAGACATGGGGAGACTAAGTGATTTGACCAGAATCACAGAATGTCGAGCTGAAGCAGAAACTCCAACGTGGTTCCCCAGTTGCAAAGTCTGCAGTTCTGGAAGTAACACCACATCCTCTCCCCTAAGTGCAACATTTAATCAAGTGGTCAACTGGATAAAAAAACATAAAGATAACAAATAATTTAAAAGTGCTTTGTCGCTATTTGAAAACTCAGAAAATATGTCCTTATTTTAGTCTTTTAGAGCACTAACCAGAATTTTGATGCCAATAAGACCCTCTCATATATGTAATTTCTAAAGGAAATGCTCTAGGTATTACAGTTTTGATTACATCAAGATGACGTCAGGCGTTCCACACTTTTGTAATAAGTATAGAATGTCAGCAATCTAGTTGTTCATTAGGATACTGTTGAGAGGCAGAGGCCAGGGGCACGGACTCTGAAAATTGAAGGCAGGTAGGAGGGTGCAAAGGCAACAATTTAACCACACTGAGCAGGCAGGAAGGGCCGTGGCAGTACAACAGACTATGGAGGGCAGTGGAAAGGGGGGCAGGGGCAACAAACCAACAATACAGGACTTGCAAGAGAGGCTGTGGCAATGTGATAGACCATTGTGGGCAGAAAGAAGAGGCAATGGTAGTACAACCATACATGCCAACAGACCCGATTCAGCCAGGAAACGTCCAATGTTTTTAAGCTCAAATGGGCTTTATTTGAGCTGTCTCCTGTCTACAATCTCCTCTTTTTCAATGTAACTCAAAGGGGAAAATCAATAACCCAGTTTTTTTTCAAAATCTCCCTCTTACCAAGTTCAAAATGTTCGCAAGTATGGTACATTGGATCATGGAAGGAAATGGGGTAGGGACATGGACTTGGATAACAGAGGACAGGAGGGACATGGAGAGGTGCACCAAACTGACCCTGCAGGGCAGGCATCAGGGTTTGCAGAAGCACAATACACCACACAGGGCATGCGGGACGGGAGTGCAGCACAACAATCCATAGAAAGCAAGAGGGAGGGGACAGGACCATGCACATGGACAACAGAGAACAGAGGGGCAAGAGGCAATGGTAGCTAGCTGACCATGATGGACAGACAGGAGAGAAAGCTGCAGCATAACAGACCATAAAGGGCAGGAGGGACGGATCAGGGGCATTACAATGGAACAGACAAGCCAGGAGGGAGGGTGTAGGGGTCTGCACATGTAAACAGAGGGCTGGGGGCAAGGGAGCAGGGCAGGAGCAGCAAGATAGCCATGGAGGTCAGGCAGGATGGGCACTAGAAGCAAGACACACCATGAAGAGCCACAGTGAGACTGTGATGGCATACACACAGACCATGGAGGGAACGTGGGAGGGGGTCAGGGGCAGCTAACTGACCACACAAGGAAGGTGGGAGGGGCCATGGCAGCACAGAAGACCATGCATGGCAAGTGGGAGGGTTAGTGGCAGCACAATGGCTATGATGGGCAAGAAGGAGGGTGCAGGGGCATGCACAAAGGACGATGGAGGATAGAAGGGAGGGTCAGGAGTCAGGACCTGTGCACAGACAAGAAAGTTCGGCGGAAGGGGCCTCACAACAGACCGCACGGGGCAGGCAGGAGGAGCAGTTGCAGCACAACAGACCAGGGAGGGCAGAAGGGTGTGGCAGTACAATGGACCATGTAGGACAGGAGGAAGAGGATAGGGGCATGGCATGTGGACAGGCAGGGTGGAGGTGGCAGGGACAGGTTACAGTCATCTGACAATGCTAGGCAGGTGGGAGGGGAGTGGCAGCTCAACAGAACACTCAGAGTAGATAGGAGTGGCAGGTCCATGGAACATGGTGGGCAAAAATGATGGAGCAGGGGCATGCACAAAGACATCGGAGGGCAGGGGGAAGGAGAATAGGGGCAGCAAGCTAAGCACAGAGTTTAAGCAGGAGGTCAATGATGGGGCATAGAATTGGGCAATGGAGGGCAGGAGGAGTGGACTGGTACATCATACTAAATTTAGGGCAGTGGCAGTACATCAGACCATGCATGGCAGGAGGGAGGAGGCTAGTCCATGGATTCACACAACAGAGGATAGGGAGGAGGGGGATGGGGCAGCAAGCTAACAGAGAAGGCGGGTATTAGGAACTTTATTGTTTTTAAAACGTGTGTCTGTGCGAACTACTTAAAATATGAACAAGTATGCAGCATAATCTCACTTTTATTCAGGAAAAAGAGGACGCTTGTGACTGTGACTCCGGGCTCACTTGGCAGAAACACCCTCTGACCCTCCACCCCCTATGTCAAAATGTAATGCCCGTGAAAAGGGTAGGTGAACACAGTGTTATATAGAACATAGTCCTGAGAGCACGATTGAAAATGAAAACTAGATATAGTGTATGGTATAAACTATGCACCAAAAAGTGTGATATAAGATGAACCGGGCGTGAAATATAATATGCAATACATTGTGCGCAATGACAGATTCATTGGAGAGCGCGAGATAGCACAGGCACTAGCGCGTGCTATGCGATATGCGCCTTGGAGTGTAATATGCACAGGGCAGTGTTGTGTAACCTAGCTAGTCTCTAAAGTTGTAATATAAAATTAGTGCTGGGGAGTGTAACGTTGCATATGCACTGTGACAAAGATATGGATCCCAGATTGTAATATGTATGGCATAGCACTGTGCATTATAACATAGGCATCGAGGAAGGCACGTTAGATGGGGCAATATAACCCGTGCGAAGACAAGTGTGGCATGACATATTCACAGGGTGGTGTTACAGTGCACATGGGCTACAGACTGTCATAGCATATGCACTAGCTAGTGGAATACAACACAGAGGTGTGTGGCACTCAGCAGGCAATGGTGGGTGTAACACAGCATTGGGCTCCGCCAGGAGCACGCTGTGACTCTCAAGTGATGTTCGTCCCCTTTCCAGAGAGTAAAATAAAAAGTATTATACATCCGGCAGTGGATGTGTGTTTTATTAACCGTGAGGGGGGTTTCTTGCATAGTTTTGGTCGAATTTTTGTCGAATCCCCTTTAAATGGCTTGGTGTGCATGTGTATTAAATGTGCCCGTCAATAGCTACCCATGTTTGTATAAATAAACGACAAGGGTGTCTACCGGGATTAGGCACGGTAGGGCATCAGACATGTCAGAGCTTCACTAGTGGTGTAAATACATTCCACGTGGATTCATTGTATGCATAGTCGCCTTTTAATGAATATCACGCAAATCGTCATGGTGATAGGTATGTACGGTTTGTCCAGCATGTCCTAGGTGTGTCTATAAATATATATTTTTTAAAAATAATAAAAAACAGTGGCCGGCCCTGGGGATTGGGGTCAAAAAAATATAATTAGGAGACAGGCCCTGGGTATGGGGTCATCAGGGCCAATAAATTAGAATAAGAAGGGGAACCACACAGCCCCCTTCTTAAAAAATTAAAATAAATAAAAGACTGGCATCTTGCCGGAGGCCACGCCCCGCCTTGCGGCACTCTGCAAACGCGCCCCCTGGTGAGTTGTAAGTTGGGGAATTAATTCATCTTCAATACTGAGGGTCCCTGAGGGCCAACTAGCCCAACAGGCATCTCCAGTATGCGCCAGGGAGCTGCGCTGCAGACAGGTGTTCTGAGGCCAAGCCCCTTTTTACACCTCTCTGCAACGCAGCTCTGTGGCGCTTACTGGAGGTACCTAGTGGTCTAGTTTGACCCTAGGGACCCTTAGGATTCAAGGGGACTTAATCTCTCAACTTAGAACAGCCATAGGGAGCGTTTACACAGTGGTGAAGGGTGGGGACGGGGCCTGAGGTGACGTGTGCAAACACGCACTATGACACGTTTTAAATTGGGGATATAATTTCCCTTCAATACTGAGGGCCCCTGGGGGCTAACTAGCCCACCAAGGGCTTCCAGTAAGCGCCACTGACCTGCATTGCAGAGAGGTGGTCCAGGCCGTGCCACTTTTTACACCTCTCTGCAACGCAGCTCTGTGGCACTTACTGGAGGTACCTAGTGGGCTAGTTGGACCCTAGGGACCCTGAGGATTCAAATGAACTTAATCTCCCAACTAAAAACGGACACAGGGCGTGTTTACACAGTGGTGAAGGGAGGGGACGGGGCCTGAGTTAACGTGTGCAAAAACGCCCTGTAGCCTGTTTTAAGAGGTAGTTTTAATCCCCCTGCCCTATTATATACTAGGGGCTTACAGAGGAGGTCATGCTAATCACAGGGGGACCCCAACGCATAGTGTTCCCTAATGTATGTAAGTGTTTTCACTGTATTCTAAGTGTCTTTTAACATAGCACTGGCTCTAGGACTGGTTAGTCAGACTCAGTTACCACCAGTATCCGTCTGAAAAAGTTGAGGGTACAGGATGATTTTGCAACAAGGCTTCTTTCTGCTCTTCTTTTTGTTCTTTCTGCACGTTATCCTTCTTCCTGCACTTTTCTTCGTCTTTGAGTACTTCTGTTGCTTCTTTCTGCACTTCTTTATTTTCTTTCTGTGCATTTTTTCTTCTTACTTCACATGTCCTATCTCTGTAGGCATAGTTAGAAATTAGCATTTAAAAAACCTTTGAAATTCACAGAAAAAATCATAGGTTTCAGGCACGTTATAGTTAGGAATTAGCATTTAAAAAACCTCAGAAATTCACTGAAAAAACCATAGGTTTCAGGGGTGTTATAGTTAGCTGGACTTTTCACTTGTACAAAACCATTGAAATTCCCCCGTTATTGTTAGTTCAGCTAACTATAACTCGCGCGCCCGCAATGCACTGCTGATGACGTCACATATTACATCACTCATGACATGGTCAGTGACATCACTCATGATATCACTGATGACATCTCAAATGACATCACTGATGACATCACTGAACATCATCCTTGTGATAGAGTGGCAGAACTCCTCCCAACCTAATATAACCTTTGATACACACATTCAAAAATAGAGACTAAAATTTTCAAAACAATGGACATACCAATACCTCTTCAGTAATTCTAAGATCCACATGCGCATCCACTCATTCACCAACAGTCCCATACAGTCACTCATACATGTACTCATTCATCATATGTACTCATACACCTATACATCCTGTTACACAATGCCACTCATCCATAGAGTTACTCACACACGTAGTCACTCATGCTAATAAAGAATAAAACATACATTTACTTGCATATACAGTTATACACACACCACCACACTTACTTCTACGGAAACTTACACATACTTAGTCTTTTAAACAATCACTTATAGAAACACATACTTATTCATACAGGAACTCTTTCAATCTCTCACTCTCACATACACTCACTTATATACACCAATAGTCACATATACTAGTTTAAAACATATGTAGTTACTCATAAAGACACTATTGAGACAGTCATTCACTCACTAACACACCCATACACACACTCATCCACCCTTACAGTCCTGCACACATGCTGTCTTCAACACATACAAACAGTGAGTCACTCATTCATGCACCTATGCACTACGTAATACCCCCCACCGAACCATGCAGACACTCAGACTGATACTCAAAAAACCAACTAATAACCTATATAGACACCCATGTAGCTACTCACCAACCCATGCAGCCACTTATACACAAAGTGAGAGACTGATACAGATATTTACATATTTAAACATTACTCACTAAGCCATGTATTCACTATGATACACTTAATCAGTCAGTTACACAATCAATTTTTCAAAAACAAATCATCCATTTAGACACTTATATACCCATTTATTCTTCCATCGACCTTGAGATATACATATTTAAAACATATTTAATTTTCAGAAAAACACACATTCACTGGATGATGTCATCAGTGAAGTCATCAGTGATGCCATTTGAGATGTCATCAGTGATGTCATGAGTGATGTCACTGACCATGTCATGAGTGATGTAATATGTGACGTCATCAGCAGTGCATTGCGGGCGCGCGAGTTATAGTTAGCTGAACTAACTATAACGGGGGAATTTCAATGGTTTTGTACAAGTGAAAAGTCCAGCTAACTATAACACCCCTGAAACCTATGGTTTTTTCAGTGAATATATATATATATATCCAAAATTACAGGTTCCCATTCGAAATAAGGCCACAGGAAGATCAACTTTCCACCGCATTTAATGGCAGCATGCAAGCAGATGGTTAAAGAGAGTCCCGCATCAAACAATCCATACGCCAGACGCGTTTCGGGAATCAAACAGTCCCTTCTTCTGTGGCGTGTTGTCAGCAGAAAATGGTAGCGCTATTGAATCGCGCACAATTTATTCAAAGCCTGCCTCAGTGGGCGTGGCCGAATACAGGGCATTCTGGGTCTCGTAGTGCGCTATCAGTTATCCACAGTGGGCGCGCTTCTTTTTCAAAATTAGACACATTATTCCCCAAGTGGGTAGATGTAGGGACCTGCTGCCACCTGCCCCGCTTTGTTGCTGTCATTTGTGAATGCGCTGTCACCATCCTGCATGGCGCCAGCACTTCTTCCTTCCTGTCACTCAAACACCAGCTCAGTGCTCGAAGGATCCGCTTTGACACGGTGGGCCGAATTTCTCGACCGGAGACAGCCGTTATAAATCCAAAATTACAGGTTACCATTCAAAATAAGGCCACAGGAAGATCAACTTTCCACCGCATTTAATGGCAGCATGCAAGCAGATGGTTAAACAGAGTCCCGCATCAAACAATCCATACGCCAGACGCGTTTCGGGAATCAAACAGTCCCTTCTTCTGTGGCGTGTTGTCAGCAGAAAATGGTAGCGCTATTGAATCGCGCACAATTTATTCAAAACCTGCCTCAGTGGGCGTGGCCGAATACACGGCATTCTGGGTCTCGTAGTGCGCTATCAGTTATGCACAGTGGGCGCGCTTCTTTTTCAAAATTAGACACATTATTCCCCAAGTGGGTAGATGTAGGGACCTGCTGCCACCTGCCCCGCTTTGTTGCTGTAATTTGTGAATGCGCTGTCACCATCCTGCATGGTGCCATCACTTCTTCCTTCCCGTCACTCAAACACCAGCTCAGTGCTCGAAGGATCCGCTTTGACACGGTGGGCCGAATTTCTCGACCGGGGACAGCCGTTATAAATCCAAAATTACAGGTTCCCATTCAAAATAAGGCCACAGGAAGACCAACTTTCCACCGCATTTAATGGCAGCATGCAAGCAGATGGTTAAACAGAGTCCCGCATCAAACAATCCATACGCCAGACGTGTTTCGGGAATCAAACAGTCCCTTCTTCTGTGGCGTGTTGTCAGCAGAAAATGGTAGCGCTATTGAATCGCGCACAATTTATTCAAAACCTGCCTCAGTGGGCGTGGCCGAATACACGGCATTCTGGGTCTCGTAGTGCGCTATCAGTTATCCACAGTGGGCGCGCTTCTTTTTCAAAATTAGACACATTATTCCCCAAGTGGGTAGATGTAGGGACCTGCTGCCACCTGCCCCGCTTTGTTGCTGTCATTTGTGAATGCGCTGTCACCATCCTGCATGGCGCCAGCACTTCTTCCTTCCTGTCACTCAAACACCAGCTCAGTGCTCGAAGGATCCGCTTTGACACGGTGGGCCGAATTTCTCGACCGGAGACAGCCGTTATAAATCCAAAATTACAGGTTCCCATTCGAAATAAGGCCACAGGAAGATCAACTTTCCACCGCATTTAATGGCAGCATGCAAGCAGATGGGTAAACAGAGTCCCGCATCAAACAATCCATACGCCAGACGCGTTTCGGGAATCAAACAGTCCCTTCTTCTGTGGCGTGTTGTCAGCAGAAAATGGTAGCGCTATTGAATCGCGCACAATTTATTCAAAACCTGCCTCAGTGGGCGTGGCCGAATACAGGGCATTCTGGGTCTCGTAGTGCGCTATCAGTTATCCACAGTGGGCGCGCTTCTTTTTCAAAATTAGACACATTATTCCCCAAGTGGGTAGATGTAGGGACCTGCTGCCACCTGCCCCGCTTTGTTGCTGTCATTTGTGAATGCGCTGTCACCATCCTGCATGGCGCCAGCACTTCTTCCTTACTGTCACTCAAACACCAGCTCAGTGCTCGAAGGATCCGCTTTGACACGGTGGGCCGAATTTCTCGAATCAGTGATGTCATGAGTGATGTCACTGACCATGTCATGAGTGATGTAATATGTGACGTCATCAGCAGTGGATAGCGGGCGCGCGAGTTATAGTTAGCTGAACTAACTATAACGGGGGAATTTCATTGTTTTTTTACGAGTGAAATGTCCAGCTAACTATAACATGTGTGAAACCTATGGTTTTTTTCAGTGAATTTGAAAGGTTTTTTAAATGCTAATTCCTAACTATAACGTGTGTGAAACCTATGGTTTTTTTCAGTGAATTTGCAAGGTTTTTTAAATGCTAATTCCTAACTATAACGTGTGTGAAACCTATGGTTTTTTCAGTGAATTGCAAAGGTTTTTTAAATGCTAATTTTTTTTTTTATTATTATTTTTTTTATATATTTCTTTTTCAAAAATTTCCCCATGTATACATTTATAAATTATCTGTTTCCTTTAATTTTGTGTGGGTCATTTTTTTTTTACTTTGAATTTGGATAAAGTTGAACAGCATAGTTAATATAATCTATTAAGTTTTGTCCACTTTATTTATTTTTTTCTATAAATTCTTAGGGTGCGCGCTCAGAGCGCGCACCTAGTACGTTTGCATACATTTTTCATGTATGCAGGCGTATGTTATCTACGTACGCATACATACGTTTCTAGTGCGCACTCGCAGCGCGCACCTAGTACGCTTGCGTACGTTTTTTGCGTACGTATGCGTACTTTATATATGTACGAATGCGTACGTTTTAGTACGCGCTCGCAGCGTGCACCCAGTACGCATGCGTACGTACGCATGCGTGCGTCGTACGTGCTCCACGCGCTACACTCGCGTATACACGTAGAGTAAGCGCGCTGACGTTTGCGCATGCACGCGTGCTGCGTATACGTGTTACGTACACGCATAATACTTATGCGCATGTGCGCGTACGCGTTCACGCATGCGTAATTGCACCGTGCGCGCTCGGAGCTTGCTCCGTGCGCGCACTTCGGGTTATTTGATTAATAAAACACCACTTTTAATTGGTTTTCATTACTTTCAGTTTCATATTGTTTCAACACCACACCCAATCCCCTCATGGCAAGTCATGTGATCAAGAAACATCACTTTTCATTGGTTCAAAGTACTTTCAGTTCCAGATTCTTCCAAAACCACACCCACTACCCTCATTATTAGTTCTGATTCCCTTGGAGAAGGAGCTACTCTGTTTTTGTGAGACAATGGCAGAGCACCAGCCACCTTCTGAGAGTGAGCAGGACACTCTTGAGAGACAGAGGCAGAGGAAGCAGAAAGACTCCTTTATATGGCAGTTTTTCACTTTTCCTGAGGGACAAAAGAAGGTGAATGCACCAAAGGTCACCTGCACACTGTGTCAGCGCACCTTGTCACGTGGGAATGCTAATAAGAAGTACTCTTTTAGTATTCACACTATGATGAGGCACGTTGAGGCAATGCATCCTGTGACTTTTCGTCAAGCTTCTGGAGCAAACCCTCCACCTGCTCAGCCGACGACATCTGCAGCAGCTCAGCCGAGCACATCTTCGGCAGCTCAGGCGAGCACTTCTTCTGCAATGGTGCCTTCACCTTCTAACACACCTCTGGATATTCTTCTTTGTTTTGGGAGGATGAGTACACGGTGCATGGATTGTGGTACTCTTATTACTATGGGTGAGAGCAGTATTGATCTCATTCAGAGGAAATTTGAGGAGCACCCTTGCACTAGGCCATAGTTTTCTTTTTTTTTTTTTTCGTTTTTCTCTTCCTCTGTCCCTACATTAACTCAAGGGCTCTTTTTAGAGCCACCTAAAATTAAAACACAAAAACTTGTTTTTTGAATCTATTTGCCTTTTTTTTGGGGGGGTGCGCGCACCCTGCGTGCACCCAATGACATTTAAAAAAAAAAAAAAAACATTTTTCTTACCTTTAGTAAACCTTCAAGGACTCCCTGACAAAGAGAGGGGAGTGGCAAAGTAATTAAAAAAGAGATGGTGTACATTTCACACATGAAGGGAAGAGAGTATTCCTATTAAAGTTTAAACTCTGCATCAGTACTTACCTATAGGTACCCTAAACCTATCAAAAAAGATAATAGCTCATTTTAGTGCTGCATTTGAATTGGCTGTATTTACAAGGAGAGGAAAAGACACACAGAGTGGCTTATCCTCTGCTTGTAAATATGGAAACGCACCCTGCGCCACTAGTACGGCAAGAAAAGTGACGTAGTGGTGGTGCAGGTGGCTTGTAAATGTGCCCTAGAGATGTTAAGGAAATTAAGGGTAAAACAGACAAACCGAGAGTGACAGATACAGAGACAGACAGCAAACAACTGAGAAGGAGTAAGGCAGTTAAAAAGACTAAGACATATGGATACAGAGAAAGAAACATGGATGAAAAATTAGTGATGGAGGTAGTAAAGGTAGGGGAGTAGTAGAGAAGGAGTGAGGGAGTTACAAAAGAGTAGTAAAGCAGGAAGAGAGAGTGAGAAGAGAAATGTGAAAAGCAGAGTAAGGAGAGGTGAAGAAAAGGAAGCATGAAACAAAAGCAGTGACACATACAGATTTGTTAAATTTACCTGACCATCAAAGTAAATTATTTAGAAATAAATGTTTTTATTTAATTGCAAAGAAAACTGAATAACATCTTCTAAATTTTCTTTCTAGTTCTGAAAAAAAGAAAAAAAGTATTAATATTCAACAAAACACTTTATTAAACAGTACATGTTTTTTCATATTTAGCAAAGCAATTTTTTGCCCTTTTTTTCTGTTTTCAGAATGTTTTGATTTTCACTGAAAATAGTGAAATCAATTGTATTCATCATTTAACAGCGGGCAAAAAAAAAAAACAATCTGAAAGATTGTTTAAAAAAGCCCCAAATATATCCTCACTAAAACATACCTTAATAGAAATGTCAAAAATACCTTTTAAGAACAATAACAATTTTCATGAAATAACGTCTGTAAACCTTGTTGCAAAAGAACATTTTCCAAAATAATATCTGTCAAAGAAGTCCACAATTGTTTGTTTTACCTTTCCTTAAGGCCAAATGGTAAGTTTAAAATCCCTTTTGAATGAAATATCCAATTTTAATCCTTTTAATTTTTAATAATGCTTTCTTCCGATGATGATGTTAGTATTTAAAATTTGGGTTTCAGAAAAATTAAGTAACAATTGGGTAAATCATAAGGCAAATGTTGCTTGAAAATCAATTGAGAATCATTACACAGTGTCCATCCTTTTTCACATTTAAGATAAACTGTGTAATGACCAGAAGTTATAGAAGGACCATCATGAAAAATTATTGCAACTGCTACAAAAGTTTTCCCAGATATAGATAATTGGTTGCCAACAAACTTCTTTAGTAAAGTTTCCAATTTTGTTCCATCAGCTCTACAACGTTGTACCATTAAAATTACATGCAGTCCATATTTCTTTAAAAATAACGTTGACAACATTTCAGATTTACATTTAGAACATTCCATGTTGTGATTAGCATCTTTAACTAATTTACTAAAAGTCACTGTTTTACTTTCTGGTAATGGTAAATATATGAACCTTTCAGAATCTACATTACTACTGCTTGTGTTCATACAGTTATCACAACAATGTTCCCATGTATAAGAGACACCAAACACATTTTCTAATTCTACTCCTTCATCTTCCAGTACCATCAGGATATACATCAAGAATTCCTGTGCATCTTGCTGGACATTTTGTGTAAACTGTGTACATTCAGAACATACATCTAAAAGATTTCAACATCTGAAGCACTTTCTATTTTAGTTTTATCATTACTCAGCTTCTCATAAAGGAGACTCAGCAAAGAACAGAATCTTTTTTCATGATTTAGTATTATCTGCTCTTGCAAAGTTTCAAGATAAAATACAACATTCAGCACTACATTTGCGTAGCAGTTGACACCAGAGATATTTTCAAAATGACAACCAACAACCTCTTCCACACTGTCCTTTTTCTTTTTGCTTGCAGTCACATCACTATCTTTTTGTTTTCTCTTCTGTACATCCTCATTACAGATATTCTCAAATCTCCTTTTCCGACAAACAACATGTTTTTCAAACACAGGATACTGACCTAAATGAGGAGCATAGCTTTTTCTTAATCTATTATACTCCTTTACACAGTTTGCATCAGCACTTACTTTTGAGTCATCAAAGTCTATCATGAATAAACCAGATAATGTTTTCACGCGTGACAAAGCAACATATGCCATACCTTCTTTGAACACAGTAGACCCAATGTTTACAAAAGCACTATCAACAGTTAATCCTTGAGACTTGTGAATATTTACAGCATATGCTAGAGAAATCGGAAACTGCTTCCTACGTACATATAAGTCTTTCACTAGCAAAAAACTAACTGAACAACGACTAATCACTTTAACCTCTTCAATCTGATCAAATTTTATTTTTAAGAATTTAATTCCATCTTTTTTCTGGTACTTTACAAAACCCACAACTTTACCCATAGCTCCATCCACTAAACCTTTTTCTACATCCAAATTGCGTCTTAAAATTACTCTACAGTTCATACACACATAAAGATTCTTTTCCAAACCAGCTGTTTTTGAAATGTTTTTCCAGAGAATCCAATTTAGTAGCCAATTTGCCTGTCAATATAATAGTTATTCGTTCATGTTGAATTTTATCCACAGCTTCCAGTTTTATGATCTCTTCATTTTCCAATTTCAAAAGTTCTTGATTGAATACAGAGCATTCATGTAGTGTTGGCATTAAGCAGATTACAGTATTTTTTTCAGCAATTTTCTTGTATTTTTTCTCTGGAACTATTTCTTCTGTTGTAAACAAATTACTCAGCAATCGACTCTGTAATGCTTTTCTGCCATGTTCTGTGAGTAGTCAAATTCTTATATCTTTCAGAATACTTGCATAGTCCTCATCATTGGCTTGCCTCATATTGGTAATGAGTTCCTTATACTCAAAATATGTCCAAATATTTACATTGCCTATACTTCCTAACGACTTTTTCGTGTCTTCATGTGTAAGAGTATGGAATACCGGTTGTCCTTTAACTGGAGTAAGTTGCAAAAGATCCCCAAAAACGATGACGTGTTTTCCTCCAAATAACACGTCATACTCTGTCTTCAGAATTTGCTGCATTCTTAAATGCACAAAGGCAAGCATTAAGTTTGATACCATGCTTACCTCATCAATAATGAGTACTTTCAATTTCTTCAATACTCTTGAAACTTCCAAGCATGCTTCTCCTGCTAGTTCGTGGTACTGTATTTTGTTCTCATGCTCTACTGGTAACATTAGCAAACGATGTAAGGTAACTCCTTTTATGTTATACGCTGCTAACCCAGATGGAGCAGTTACAACACAAGACAAAATGGAATCCATTTTCTTCTGTAGGTAGCTTCTAATTACATTAATTAAGAAACTTTTTCCAGTTCCTGCTTGTCCACTTACATACATTCTCATTGGTTCGAAAGATGTGCATGAGCACTCTTTCTTTTCATGCAGTAATCCGTGATCAATTTTTTTCCTGATTTCTTCATAAATTTGTTTTTGTTCTTCATTCAGTTGCTGCTCCAAATATGTTAAGTCTACTAAATTTTCCTGAGCTTGATTCATAGCTGTTTCCACTTCATTCATGGCTATTGCTGCTTCATTTTCTACGATTGGTTGTCCTAGAGGATCTTGACTGAATGTCCCAGAACTTTGACTGTCTTGAGAACTGTCTCTAGCTACTTCAGCTGCAATTGTTGCTTCTTGTTCAATTTCTTCATTTAACATTTGAACATAAGTTGTGAAAGTACTGCATTCTATGCTGTCTTTGCTAGCATTGAAGGAATCTTCATAACTCTGGAATTCTCCAAGTAGTTCGTCCTCTGAACGCCATGGTTTAAACAGCTGTAAAAGTGCTAAGTAGTAAAATTCCTTTTTGTCAGGAGTGTCGCAACTCAGCTTCCGGTGATTAATCAAACTTCCTTTTGTTTGCTTCACCAAACATCCTTCCTCACCACTGACTTTATATTTTCCATTGTTGATATCTTCTGTGGCATTCCGTTTAAAAATGAAGTTCTGCAGCACTTCATAGAGACACATGTTCTCAAGGTGATGACTTCTTTGTGGGTAATATGTGTCCAACATGTTTGTTCTTAAAATGTCTGTACTTTCTGGTTCGAACTCTGCTAAATACTCAATTTCTCGAATAGATTTAAGTACCCGATTTTGCATTCCTGCAAGGCCTAAACTTACCCAAATTATTCTTCTGGATTTCGAGTACAGGCTTGCAGATGATAACCTATCTGAGCATTCGTAGGATCCAATTTCTCGATGCGATAACATCTTTAAACTGAAACTGTATAGCTTCTTACTGACAGTCTTCTCGCGAGAAATCTCTTCCAACATTTCCTTCAATTCCGTTTTCTCAGATTTAGTGATATAAGATGTGACATACCGAGCAACAGCAATAGAATTGTCAGCCACATACTGTATATCCATGTTAGCATTCCACATGGATAAAATGACTGGGTTGTAGTCATTTATATATTTTGACTCTTCTTTTCTTCTTAGGTTGTAGGTATTCTTAGGCGATTTTCTTGTAATAGTATGTCGCACAGCTGACATCAAACTGTTTACTCTTCCTTTTGAAAGAACAGGTCGTGGAAATCCAAATCGACATTTTGTGTAGAATTTATCTTTACTCTTGTACTTTCGTCAACAGTATTTTCCACACCGATGACTTTGGAAACGTAAAACTTTCTCTTTTAAGTTTTTCTCTTCTGTGCTTTTAGATATAGCACATGTTGCATATCCTTCAATGAAAGATAAAACTGCTTCATCAGCATCTGTTCCAAATTTTGGGGCATCCTTGATCCACAACAGCATATGAATATGTGGAGCACCTCTTGCTTGGTACTCTTTTCTCCAAAAGAAATCCACAACTTCTCCAAGAGGTGGATTTTTTTTATTGCAGATGAAGGACATCATAGCTTCAAATCTATGATTGAAATATCTGCAAACATTAACCGGATCTAATGAGCACAATTCTCCTGCTGTCTTGTATTGGATGTTTTCAATGTTTGAATTTGCCTCTCGCAGAAAATCCAGTAAATCATCCCAAGCGTACTCACCACAGCTCAGGGTAAGGAACCATGTAGGAGTTCCTAAATTCCGTAACATACACTTCAATTCTCCATGGCGTCGGTACCAATATTCATTAGTTCCACGCTGACAAGCCATCAAATTGATCAATTGAGATTCCAAATGATCATCTCTCTGTTGCACTTTGTTGAGAAAGTCCTTTGCTGACACATTATGTAGATGTACTCCAGTTTTAAAATGTGATTTACTGCATAGGATAGTGCAGACAAGTCACTTTCAAATAAAAGATGGAACAAATAAGGAATACTTTGATGAAATCTGGGATCTTCTGCATATAATCTTGTAGTCCGATACTCCGAAGCAGGAATCTGTACTGGACGTTCATCATATCGTCCACCTTCTCCTGTAGGAAACAGCTGGGGAAAACAATGAGCTTCCAAACTCTCCTCCCATACACTCACAGGAGTTCCTTTTGCTTTCTTCATCTGAAACAGATCAATAGCGTTTCCCATAACTTCTTTAGAATGAAGAGGATGTATGCTGAAATGTTCATAAATTTCTTCTTCTTTTGACTTATCCACTTTTTCAATTTGCCCAGTTGGTATTCCTGTGTCTTCTAGTATTTCTTCTTCATCTTCATCCATATAAATGGCTTCATACCATTTATTATTTTTTTTCAAATACAAATTTGCTCTTTGTACTTTTCGTACATCCACCAGCTCCTGCCAAATTTTCTTATTCTTCGTAGGTACACCATTAACCAGAATAACTAATGGTTCAGTTTCCAAAGTATCTTCATCAATTGTTTCCATATTTTTTTTCAAATCCAATGGCAAATAGACAACTCTTCCTTTTAAACCTCTTTGTAAATCCGAAGGAGGTAATTTACCTGTTTTTGGCTCCATACGCACTATGGTCTGAAACGGATGGACACATTGAATAAGTATAGACTCATACGTATTTAAATACGAAAGCTCTGGAGGAATTTCAACCAATTCTAATTTATTATGTACAGCTCTTGCTGGCATTCTATTTTCTTCTAACTTGTTATAACAGTATTTACAAATACGCTGATCTTCACCCAAATCAAAACAATTTTCCAGAAATATATATGTTGCAAAATCTTTCCACTTATAATTATCTTCATTTTCACTTTTTTTATACAGATCAACATTCCTTGTTTGAATTTTGTAATGGCTTCTCCGGCAACAAATACAAGTAATATTTGGTCTTTCATTAGAGATGATAGCAAATTTTGTCATTTCATCTTCAAAATTTTTACTAACAGTAAGTTCTACATTCTCTTCTACATTTTCATCAATAACTGTGTCATTTTCTGCACTTTCTTGTTCTGGACCAAAGTAACAAAACTGAATCTCATCAGTAACCTTCACTACATCTGATACAGATCCACGGAACAGAGCATTATTCAACTCATTCAACTTTAGTCCTGGACTTTTAGCAAAATACAATGTTCTCACAAACTTTCTCATTTCAGTATGATGAACAGCGAGCATCCTAAAATGGTGAAAAACACTTTGACACACTTTCCTAGATAGACAAGCCAGAGAATGTCCTTGCAAACCAGTATTCTCTCTCACTCTGCATGGATCTAGTCTTTGAAGCACCTTAATTTTCTGTTTAACACTCTTTTTACTATATTCTCTTAGAAAGTCACGTAATTTATCAATAGATTCCTGACGCACAGTACAAATACTACTACAATTCCAAGTGTACACTGGGGCTTTAGGACGTCTCCCCATAACCTCATCAGCCATCACTTCTTCCTCATTTCTTGGAACCATTTTCTCTTTTTCCATTACACAACCATCCTTAACTTCATATGCTCTTCCATTGGTGTCAACTGCATGCAACAAACTATTACTTTGAAGATAACTCTCTTCATTAAAAAATGGTTCAGTACTTGAACTATGCTTCCATTCTCCTAAGAACACTTTACAAAAGTTATTTTTTTTTTACTTCTCTTTTCCTTTTGCTTTGTGACTTCATTGCATTGACTAATTTATCTAATCTACGCATCCTGTTCAAAATTAAAATTTTATTTCTAATGCCTTGGTAACAATATTTTCAATTAATTTCTTTTTCTTATAAAATTTGGTTTTTTTCTTATATTTTTTAACATCCTTTAGCAAATTTAACATCACTCTTCTCTGAAACATTTTTCGACGAATGTTTTTAAAATCTATTTTCCGTGTTAAGTCACTCTTTCTTACTTCTGAGTCTACATTAGCATTTTGTTTTTGCTGTCGACTCTGTTGTTGTTTTGTACTTGAAACACTGTTTGAATTTATCTTTCGATCATTTTTTTTTTTGGAAGATATTTTTTAAAAATTCTTTAGTTTGCTTACCAGAAGACTTTTTCTGTTTTCCAACACACGCTTCGCCTCCTATTTTTGTTTTACCAGTCGTCTTCAAATATAGTTGTTGTTTCTTTTCTTTTCTCTTTCTTGACTTTATAGGCATCTTTATATTTTTTCAGTGTTGCTCAGCAATACCTGCAAAAAACTAAAAAAAAATACCTTTATGTAATTTTAATTCATTACAATTTTTTTTTTCAACTTTTCAAATCCTATCACATGAGCTGATCCTTTCCTACGAGTCCAAGTCTTACAAAACAAGAGAAACATGAATTAAATCTCTGACAACAATTCCTGTGTCCACACAGACTCATGCTGTGATTCTAGGCAGAAAACGATATTTCCTTTGGCAATTTGAAAGCACATTTACTTCTGTTGAGGAGCAAGTGATAATTACTGAGACAGCCTGACACATTTCCCTTATAATTTCAATCTGTTTGCGTTACACACTGCTATCTGAAACACAACACAGAGCTCAGTATTATGCATGGGAGTGTAGGAGAAGCTGCTGCATGTGTGCAAACAGTGTGTTTCTGAAAACTATGTATTGTCAGTTGCAAGAGAGATCTGCATGGAGACTTTTACAAGTGCATGAAGACTGCAGATATGTGTGTAAGAGTACATGTTTGGTAAAGGTTAATTGGTGTTTTGTACATGTAGGAACTACCTCACCCATTACAAGATTGAAAGGAACATCTACCCTGTTGATTTGAAATGTGTTACCATTTGCCTCTCATTTTTCTGATAGTGATTTCTGCTGAGTACTAACCAACACATTTGAACAAAACAAGCTGGCACTTTCCTGAAAGTGCAAGTTTTACAGAACAACAGCATCACAAATACAATTTCTGACAACAATTCCTCTGTCCACTCAGACTCATGCTGTGATTCTAGGCAGAAAACGATATTTGCTTTGGCAATTTGAAAGCACATTTAGTACTGTGGTTGGAGCAAGTGATAATTACTGAGACAGCCTGACACATTACCCTTATATTTTAGAGAGGCAAAAAAGAGCACATCTCCTAATAGCTACTTGAGACCATCAGCATGTGTTACAGGGTGAGTGATTAGAGTAGAGCAAAGGAAATGAGCCTTGGTGACGTTGAATGTGTTTGCGTTACACACTGCTATCTGAAATACAACACAGAGCTGAGTATTATGCATGGGAGTGTAGGAGAAGGTGCTGCATGTGTGCAAACAGTGTGTTTCTGGTGACTGTGTATTGTCAGTTGCAAGAGATCTGCATGGAGACTTTTACAAGTGCATGAAGACTGCAGATATGTGTGTAAGAGTACATGTTTGGTAAAGGTTAATTAGAGTTTTGTACATGTAGGGACTACCTCACCCATTGCAGGAGTGGAAGGACAATCTACACTGTTGATTTGAAATGTGTTACCATTTGCCTCTCATTTGTGAGATAGTGATTTCTGCTGAGTGCTAACCATCCCATTTGAACAAAACAAGTTGGCCCTTTCCTGAAAGTGCAAGTTTTACAGAACAACAGCAACACAAATAAAATCTCTGACAACAATTCCTCTGTCCACACAGACTCATGGTGTGATTCTAGGCAGAAAACGATATTTCCTTTGGCAATTTGAAAGTACATTTAGTACTGTGGATGGAGCAAGTGATAGTTACTGAGACAGCCTGACACATTTCCCTTATATTTTAGAGAGGCAAAAAAGAGCACATGTCCTAATAGCTACTTGAGACCATCAGCATGTGTTACAGGGTGAGTGATTAGAGTAGAGCAAAGGAAATGAGCCTTGGTGACGTTGAATGTGTTTGCGTTACACACTGCTATCTGAAATACAACACAGAGCTGAGTATTATGCATGGGAGTGTAGGAGAAGCTGCTGCATGTGTGCAAACAGTGTGTTTCTGGAGACTGTGTATTGTCAGTTGCAAGAGAGATCTGCATGGAGACTTTTACAAGTGCATGAAGACTGCAGATATGTGTGTAAGAGACAGAGTACATGTTTGGTAAAGGTTAATTAGAGTTTTGTACATGTAGGAACTACCTCACCCATTGCAGGAGTGGAAGGGCAATCTACCCTGTTGATTTGAAATGTATTACCATTTGCCTCTCATTTGTGAGATAGTGATTTCTGCTGAGTGCTAACCATCACATTTGAACAAAACAAGCTGGCCCTTTCCTGAAAGTGCAAGTTTTACAGAACAACAGCAACACAAATAAAATCTCTGACTTCAATTCCTCTGTCCACACAGACTCATGGTGTGATTCTAGGCAGAAAACGATATTTCCTTTGGCAATTTGAAAGCACATTTAGTACTGTGGATGGAGCAAGTGATAGTTACTGAGACAGCCTGACACATTTCCCTTATATTTTAGAGAGGCAAAAAAGAGCACATGTCCTAATAGCTACTTGAGACCATCAGCATGTGTTACAGGGTGAGTGATTATAGTAGAGCAAAGGAAATGAGCCTTGGTGACGTTCAATCTGTTTGCGTTACACACTGCTATCTGAAATACAACACAGAGCTGAGTATTATGCATGGGAGTGTAGGAGAAGCTGCTGCATGTGTGCAAACAGTGTGTTTCTGGAGACTGTGTATTGTCAGTTGCAAGAGAGATCTGCATGGAGACTTTTACAAGTGCATGAAGACTGCAGATATGTGTGTAAGAGACAGAGTACATGTTTGGTAAAGGTTAATTAGAGTTTTGTACATGTAGGAACTACCTCACCCATTGCAGGAGTGGAAGGGCAATCTACCCTGTTGATTTGAAATGTATTACCATTTGCCTCTCATTTGTGAGATAGTGATTTCTGCTGAGTGCTAACCATCACATTTGAACAAAACAAGCTGGCCCTTTCCTGAAAGTGCAAGTTTTACAGAACAACAGCAACACAAATAAAATCTCTGACTTCAATTCCTCTGTCCACACAGACTCATGGTGTGATTCTAGGCAGAAAACGATATTTCCTTTGGCAATTTGAAAGCACATTTAGTACTGTGGATGGAGCAAGTGATAGTTACTGAGACAGCCTGACACATTTCCCTTATATTTTAGAGAGGCAAAAAAGAGCACATGTCCTAATAGCTACTTGAGACCATCAGCATGTGTTACAGGGTGAGTGATTATAGTAGAGCAAAGGAAATGAGCCTTGGTGACGTTCAATCTGTTTGCGTTACACACTGCTATCTGAAATACAACACAGAGCTGAGTATTATGCATGGGACTGTAGGAGAAGCTGCTGCATGTGTGCAAACAGTGTGTTTCTGGAGACTGTGTATTGTCAGTTGCAAGAGAGATCTGCATGGAGACTTTTACAAGTGCATGAAGACTGCAGATATGTGTGTAAGAGTACATCTTTGGTAAAGGTTAATTGGAGTTTTGTACATGTAGGAACTACCTCACCCATTGCAGGAGTGGATGGACAATCTACCCTGTTGATTTGAAATGTGTTACCATTTGCCTCTCATTTTTCTGATAGTGATTTCTGCTGAGTACTAACCAACACATTTCAACAAAACAAGCTGGCCCTTTCCGGAAAGTGCAAGTTTTACAGAACAACAGCAACACAAATAAAATCTCTGACAACAATTCCTCTGTCCACACAGACTCATGATGTGATTCTAGGCAGAAAATGATAGATGAGTACTAACCAACACATTTGAACAAAACAAGCTGGCCCTTTCCTGAAAGTGCAAGTTTTACAGAACAACAGCAACACAAATAAAATCTCTGACAACAATTCCTCTGTCCACACAGACTCATGCTGTGATTCTAGGCAGAAAACGATATTTCATTTGGCAATTTGAAAGCACATTTAGTACTGTGGATGGAGCAAGTGATAATTACTGAGACAGCCTGATACATTTTCCTTATACTTTAGAGAGGCAGAAAAGAGCACATGTCCTAACAGCTACTTGAGACCATCAGCATGTGTTACAGGGTGAGTGATTAGAGTAGAGCAAAGGAAATGAGCCTTGGTGACGTTGAATGTGTTTGCGTTATACACTGCTATCTGAAA
Organism: Triturus cristatus; assembly: GCF_964204655.1. NCBI lineage: Eukaryota > Metazoa > Chordata > Amphibia > Caudata > Salamandridae > Triturus > Triturus cristatus. Next base: position 252,281,922 of record NC_140593.1, on the reverse strand, counting down.
CACAACACAGAGCTGAGTATTATGCATAGGAGTGTAGGAGAAGCTGCTGCATGTGTGCAAACAGTGTGTTTCTGGAGACTGTGTATTGTCAGTTGCAAGAGAGATCTGCATAGAGACTTTTACAAGTGCATGAAGACTGCAGATATGTGTGTAAGAGTACATGTTTGGTAAAGGTTAATTAGAGTTTTTTACATGTAGGAACTACCTCACCCATTGCAGGAGTGGAAGGACAATCTACCCTGTTGATTTCAAATGTGTTAACATTTGCCTCTCATTTGTGAGATAGTGATTTCTGCTGAGTGCTAACCATCACATTTGAACAAAACAAGCTGGCCCTTTTCTGAAAGTGCAAGTTTTACAGAACAACAGCAACACAAATAAAATCTCTGACAACAATTCCTGTGTGCACAGTGTCTCATGGTGTGATTCTAGGCACAAAACAGTATTCCTGGGTGACACCGGCCCTTTCCTGAAAGTGCAAGTTTTACAGAACAACAGAAACACAAATTTAATCTCTGACTACAATTCCTGTGTGCATGTTGTCTCATGGTGTGATTCTAGACAGAAAACAGTATTCCTGGGTCATACCAGTACACCTTAACTTATGGTGAAGAAATACTCCATAATATCTTTCAAGTTCAAGGCACTAAAATATCTTCCTTAACATGAAATGTAAAACACAACTTTTAAATTGGTAGGAAAAAGTACCATGTTATTTTCAAATGTATTTTCATTTGCCACACACTTTTCAGATAGTGATTTCTGCTGAGTGCTAAGCAACACACTTGAAAAAAAGAAACTGCCCTTTCTTAAAAGTGCAGGTTTTACAAAACAACAGCAACACAAATTAAATCTCTGACAACAATTCCTGTGTGCACACAGACTCATGGTGTGATTCTAGGCACAAAGCGATATTTTATTTGGCAATTTGACACCATGACCATGTATTACAAAAAACAAGCTGCCCCTTTCCTGCAAGTGCAAGGGTAATAGAGCAAGACCAACACAAATTAAATCTCTGATAACAATTCCTGTGTGCACACTGTGTCATGGTGTGATTCTAGGCAGAAAACAGTATTCCTGGGTGATACCAGTACACCTTAACTTATAGTGAAGACATACTCCATAATATCTAACATGTTCAAGGCACTTAAATATCTTCCTTAACATAAAATGTAAAACACCACTTTTAAAGTGGTAGGAAAATGTACCATGCAATTTTCAAATGTGTTTGCATTTGCCTCTTTTTTGTGAGTAACTAGTTTCTGCTGAATGCTAACCATCACACTTTAAGCAAACAAACTGCCGCTTTTCTGCGAGTGCAAGGCTAACAGAACAACAGCAACACAAATTAAATCTCTGACAACAAATCCTGTGTGCATACAGACTCATGATGTGATTCTAGGCACAAAACAGTATTCCTCAGTGATACCAGTACACCTTAACTTACAGTGAAGACATACTCCATAATATCTTACTAGTTCAAGACAGTTAAATTTCTCCTAAATCACAAAATGTAAAACACAACTTTAAAACAAGAATGACAATTATATTATTTATATCAAAATACACCACATACTTCCCCTCTCAAACTCATAACTCACCTTTAAAATTAATTAGTTGAGAAAGAAATGTGGCACTCAAACAGCAGATTATCAGAGCCAGAATCTCAGAGCTGTACACCTCTCTCCTCTCTCCACAACCAGTAAATGGCAATTTTTCCCTCTCTTTTTTCCCACATATACATGTTAATGTAAAATCACAGTCCTTCCCACATTTTTTCAAATGGAATCACACATTTCTATTGGTTGCAACTTTCAACCCCTTTCCAAATCATCCCTTCCCCCAACATGACTTCTGCCTGCTACCATAGCAACAGCTCATGGAACACAGGTATGAGCAGAGAGGTCAGAAGTTCAGCAAACAATGTTTCAAATCCAAAGAGCAAGAGTGCTTGACTTTTCAAACCTAACAGCAAATCCAAAGTAATGTTCAGTGGGAACACATTTTTCTCTACCAATCCAAAACATGCTTTTAAAAATGTAAACATACAGCCTAGTTTTAACTGTAAAATGGTTTGAATCAGCCAATGAGTTCTTTTTATTAAAAAAAAGTATGTATGCCTCCATTTTTCAACTGTCTTTCTTTTCATATTGCCATTCTACTGAAAGACACCTCCTGAGTGCATCCTGTTCTCCTTGGAAGATGTTCACAGTGTGGATTGTAGGTCATAGCTATGTCTTCTGGAGTGAAAAGTATGCAGAAAAAAGAGGTATTTGCAGTTAATAGAAGGTTTTAAGACTTTAGTTACATTATAAATCATTTGTTGATGGTACCATACTCATTTTAGGAATTGTGGTGTGTTCTAAGGTGATTTTACCATGTGAAAAAGCCTTCTGCTGTGATATCAGGAATCATGTTTGAGAGAAAACTATTTTCTCATGCTTTTCCCACAGAGGTTTGGAAGGTGATCTATAAGCTAAACTGAGAGCATATTTTCTGTAAATTCACATTATCTTTCTCAGTCATGTGAGAATGAAGTCTGACATTCTCAGTAAAACATGTACATCCAACAAGGGCAGAGACTGTCAGTTGATTCCTTTGTATTCTACTGCAGCTTCCCGGAGTGATCCAAAGAACAACTAGAGCGCTAACAGTCCTACTTATGACAAACGTATTGCACACCTGAAGCCATCTTGATTGGAATAAAGTGGTAACTCTTAAAACAAAAAAAATGAGGGGGTTCATTTTGCCATAGAAAGTATGATTAGTGCTGCAAAAAGAAAAATTAGGGCACATTTTGAGTGACTTCTCAAATCCTCTTCTATTTCATTAAAAGATTCTGACATGCAGACTGAAACATGCACTTTCAATACCAGCAGCAGACTTCCCTCGTGAGCAGTAGCTTTACTAAAGTGATCTAATAAGCAACTAGAGTGCTAACATTCTGAATTTATGGCAAATGGGTGACACATCTGAATGCCTTCTTGATGGAATCAAAGTAAAAACACTGAAAGTATTTCCTACTGAGGAGACTGTAGTAAATGAGGAAATAAGGAAACTTCGTAACAAATAAGTCTCCCAAGATGGCCACCAGAGACAAAAGAGCCCAAATGTAGCCCAAATATCACCGAGATGTAGCCCAAGTATAGCCCAATGACAGAATGTCCCAGAGTGTTCTAACGAACAACTAGAGCACTAACAGTCTTACTTATGACAAAAGTATGGCACACCTGAAGCCAGCTTGATTGGAATAAAGTGGTAACACGTAAAGCATTTAATTTCCAAAGGAACAACATGAGAGGGTTCATTTTGCCATAGAAATTATGATTAGTGCTGCAGAAAGAAAAATTAGGGCACATTTTGACTTCTCAAATCCTCTTCTATTTCATAAAAAAAATTCTGACATGCAGACTGAAACATGCACTTTGAATACAAGCATCAGACTTCCCTGGTGAGCAGTAGCTTTACTACAGTGATCTAATGAGCAACTAGAGTGCTAACATTCAGAAATTATGGCAAATGTGTGACACATCTGAATGTCTTCTTGATGGAACCAAAGTAAAAAACTGAAAGTATTTCCTACTGAGGAGACTGCAGTAAATGAGGAAATTAGGAAACTTCATAACAAATACATCTCCCAAGATGGCCACCAGAGACAAAAGAGCCCAAATGTAGCCCAAATATCACCCAGATGTAGCCCAAGTATAGCCCAATGACAGAATGTCCCAGAGTGTTCTTAAGAACAACTAGAGCGCTTACTGTCTTACTTATGACAAAAGTATGGCACACCTGAAGCCATCTTGATTGGAATAAACTGGTAACACTTAAAACATTTAATTTAAAAAGGAACACAATGAGGGGGTTCATTTTGCCATAGAAATTATGATTAGTGCTTATGAAAGAAAAATTAGGGCACATTTTGAGTGACTTCTCAAATCCTCTTCTATTTCATTAAAAGATTCTGACATGCAGACTGAAACATGCACTTTCAATACCAGCAGCAGACTTCCCTTGTGAGCAGTAGCTTTACTACAGTGATCTAATAAGCAACTAGAGTGCTAACATTCTGAATTGATGGCACATGTGTGACACATCTGAATGCCTTCTTGATGGAATCAAAATAAAAAAACTGAAAGTATTTCCTACTGAGGAGACTGTAGTAAATGAGGAAATAAGGAAACTTCATAACAAATAAGTCTCCCAAGATGGCCACCAGAGACAAAAGAGCCCAAATGCAGCACACATATCACCCAGATGTAGCCCACATGTAGCCCAATGACAGAAGTGTGCAAAACACTTATTTTGTGTTTATTTGCAGTTTTATATAGTGCAGACTTGTCAGGTATTGGAGTGCTTTACATGAGCATTGGTTACATCACACAAGATCAAATTCATTTTGGTTGTAGACATGTGGAAATTAAGTGATTTGACCAGAATCACAGAATGTTGAGCTGAAGCAGAAGCTCCAACCTGGTTCCCCAGTTGAAAAGTCTGCAGCTCTGGAAGTAACACCACATCCTCTCCCCTAGGTGCAACATTTAATCAAGTGGTCAACTGGATAAAAAAACATAAAGATTACAAATAATTTAAAAGTTCTTTGTCGCTATTTGAAAACTCAGAAAATATGTCCTCATGTTAGTTTTTTAGAGCACTAACCATAATTTTGAAGCAAATAAGACCCTCTCATATATGTAATTTCTAAAGGAAATGCTCTAGGTATTACAGTTTTGATTACATCAAGATGCCGTCAGGTGTTCCACACTTTTGTAATAAATATAGAATGTTAGCAATCTAGTTGTTCATTGGGATACTGTTGAGAGGCAGAGGCAAGGGGCACGGACTCTGAAAATTGAAGGCAGGTAGGAGAGTGCAGAGGCAACAATTTGACCACACTGGGCAGGCAGGAAGGGCAGTGGCAGCACAACAGACTATGGAGGGCAGTGGAAAGGGGGGCAGGGGCAACAAACCAACAATACAGGACAGGCAAGAGAGGCTGTGGCAATATAATAGACCATTGTGGGCAGAAGGAAGAGGCAGTGGTAGTACAACCATACATGCCAACAGACCCGTTTCAGCCAGGAAACGTCCAATGTTTTTAAGCTCAAATGGGCTTTATTTGATCTGTGTTCTGTCTACAATCTCCTCTTTTTCAATGTAACTCAAAGGGGAAACTCAATGCCCCAGTTTTTTTTCAAAATCTCCCTCTTACCAAGTTCAAAATGTTCGCAAGTATGGTACATTGGATCATGGTAGGCAGGAGGAATTGAGGTAGGGACATGGACTCGGATAACAGAGGACAGGAGGGACATGGAGAGGTGCACCAAACTGACCCTACAGGGCAGGCATCAGGGTTTGCAGCAGCACAATACACCACACAGGGCAAGCGGGAGGGTTTGTGGCAGCACAATGGCTATGATGGGCAAGAAGGAGGGTGCAGGGGCATGCACAAAGGACCATGGAGAATAGAAGGGAGGGTCAGGACCTGGGCACAGACAAGAGAGTTCAGGGGAAGGGGCCTCACAACAGACCGCGTGGGGCAGGCAGGAGGAGCAGTTGCAGCACAACAGACCAGGAAGGGCAGAAGGGTGTGGCAGTAAAATGGACCATGGAGGACAGGAGGAAGGGGATAGATAGGGGCATGGCATGTGGACAGGCAGGGTGGAGGTGGCACGGACAGGTTACAGTCATCTGACAATGCTAGGCAGGTGGGAGGGGAGTGGCAGCTCAACAGAACACTCAGAGTAGATAGGAGTGGCAGGTCCATGGAACATGGTGGGCAAAAAGGATGGAGCAGGGGCATGCACAAAGACATCGGAGGGCAGGGGGAAGGAGAATAGGGTAGCAAGCTAAGCACAGAGGCTAAGCAAGAGGTCAATGATGGGCCATAGAATTGGGCAATGGAGGGCAGGAGGAGTGGACTGGTACATCATGCTAAATGGAGGGCAGTGGCAGCACATCAGACCATGCATGGCAAGAGGGAGGAGGCTAGTCCATGGATTCAGACAACAGAGGATAGGGAGGAGGTGGATAGGGCAGCAAGCTAACTGTTCAGAGAAGGTGGGTATTAGGAACTTTATTGTTTTTAAAATGTGTGTCTGTGCAAACTACTTAAAATATGAACAAGTATGCAGCATAATCTCACTTTTATTCAGGAAGAAGAGGACGTTTGTATCTGTGACTCCGGGCTCACTTGGCAGAAACACCCCCTGACCCTCCACCCCCATCGCAAAATGTAATGCCCGTGAAAAGGGTAGGTGGACGCAGTGTTATATAGAACATAATCCTGAGAGCACCCTTGAAATTGAAAACTAGATATAGTATATGGTATAAACTATGCACCAAAAAGTGTGATATAAGATGAACCGGGGCGTGAAAAATAATATGCAATACATTGTGCGCAATGACAGATTCATTGGAGAGCGCGAGATAGCACAGTCACTAGCGCGTGCTATGCGATATGCGCCTTGGAGTGTAATATGCACCGCGCAGTGTTGTGTAACCTAACCAGTCTCTAAAGTTGTAATCTAAAATATGTGCTGGGGAGTGTACCGTTGCATATGCACTGTGACAAAGATATGGATCCCAGATTGTAATATGTATGGCATAGCGCTGTGCATTATAACATAGGCATCGAGGAAGGCACGTTAGATGGGCAATATAACCCGTTCGAAGGCAAATGTGGCATGACATATTCACGGGGTGGTGTTACAGTGCACATGGGCTAGAGAGTGTCATAGCATACGCACTAGCTGGTGGAATACAACACGTAGGTGTGTGGCACTCGGCGGGCACTGGTGGGTGTAACACAGCATTGGGCTCAGCCAGGAGCACGCTGTGACTCTCAAGTGAGGTTCGTCTCCTTTCCAGAGAGTAAAATAAAAAGTATTACACATCCGGCGGTGGATGTGTGTTTATTAACCGTGAGGGGGGTTTCTTGCATAGTTTGGTCAAATTTTTGTCGAATCCCCTTTGAATGGCTTGGTGTGCGTGTGTATTAAATGTGTCCGTCAATAGCTACCCATGTTTGTATAAATAAACGACAAGGGTGTCTACTTGGAGAGTAGCCACGGCGGGGGCGCCGGGATTAGGCACGGTAGGGCATCAGACATGTCAGAGCTTCACTAGCGGTGTAAATACATTTCACGTGGATTCATTGTATGCATGGTCGCCTTTTAATGAATATCACGCAAAGCGTCATGCTGATAGGTACATACGGTTTGTCCAGCATGTCCTAGGTGTTTCTATAAATATATATATTTTTTAAATTATAAAAAACAATGACCGGCCCCGGGGGATGGGGTCCCCGGGGCCATAAGTGGCCTGAGGAGGGGGGCAACGCAGCCCCCCTCCTAAGGAATTTTTTTTTAAAATGCCATGACCCGGGGTTGGGGTCCCAGGGGCCGATTAAGGCCTTGAGAGGGCCAAATACATTTTTTTCAACAAAAACAAATTAGGGTGAAGGCCCTGGGGGATTGGGTCCCCAAGGCCAATAAATTAGAAAAAGAAGGGGGGCCACACAGCCCTCCTTCTTAAAAAAATACCATGTCATGAGTGATGTAATATGTGACGTCATCAGCAGTGCATTGCGGGCGCGCGAGTTATAGTTAGCTGAACTAACTATAACGGGGGAATTTCAATGGTTTTGAACAAGTGAAAAGTCCAGCTGACTATAACGCCCCTGAAACCTATGGTTTTTTCAGTGAATATATATATATATATATATATACACACACACATATATATGTAAATTTTTATAGAATTTTAAAATTGTCACATAAATCAAAATTAATCATTATTAATTGTTTTAAAGTACATTTATATATATATAAATATATATATATATATATATATATATTAATTAATATGTGTGTGTTTAATTTTTTTAATTAAGTTTATTTGTTATATTTGTTAAAATGTATATTAAATTTACTTTTTTATATTACTTTTATTATTTGGCACATTTAAAATTTATTAGTTTATTTTATACTATAGTTTTTTACATTGATGTTTTTTCCCGATATTTTTGTACTTACCTGTTTAGGTATAGGGAGTCGATAATTTTCCTTTCTATATATTTTCATCTATATTTTTTACTTCTATATTTTTTACATCAATATTCTGTGAGTGAACCGATATATAGATCAGTAAAGCACACAGACTTTTCAGTAATCTTTTCAGTTCTACACTATGAATATCCACTCATTAGTGATGTCCATGATCATGTCATGAGTGATGTAATATCTAAGGTCATAAGCAGTGCATTGCGGGAGCGCAAATTATAGTTAGCTCAGCTAATCATAACTGCTGAATTTAATTGGTTTTGTACGAGTGAAATCTGAGCCTAACTATAATGTCCCTGTAACCTTTGTTTTTTCAGTGAATTTCCCAGGTTTTTTTAAACGTGAAGTGAGATACCCATTCCAATGCACAGTGGGGTGGGGTGGGGTTGGGTGGTGTGGGGTTGAATGCAGGGCCTGGCCTGGCATTGTGCTGCCCCCACGCATGCTTTCTGCTCCTGCCCCCTCCTCCATGCCCTCCATTGTAAAAGACCATGCTCCCTCATTTCAGCCCTGTTTGACCATTGTTCTGCCATTGCCCTTCCTGCCTGCTCTAAACAGTTAGCTTGCTGCCCCAACCACCTCCACCCTACTCTCTGTTGTCCGAGTCCATGCACCAGCCCCTGCCTCCTGCCCTGCCCTGTATGGTCTGATGTGCTGCCACTGCCTTCCAATTAGCTTCATGTCCCTGCCCACTCCTCATGCTCTTCATTCCCCAATTCTATGCAGCATCATTGTCCTCCTGATTAGCATTGGTGCTTATCTTGCTGTCCCTACTCTCCTTCACCCTGTTCTTTGATATCTGAGGGCATGCCCCTGCTCCTTCCTTTCCGCCCACCATGTTCCATGGACCTGCCATCATCCTATCTACTCTGAGTGTTCTGTTGTGCTGCCACTGCCCCCCAACCTGCCTAGCATGGTCATATGGCTGCTGGCTATCCCTGCTACCTCCACCCTGCCTGTCCACGTTCCATGCCCCTATTCCCTTCCACCTCTCCCCTATTGTCCCTTTTGCTGCCACTCCCTTCTGCCCTCCATGCTCTGTTGTGCTGCAACTGCTCCTGATGTCTTCCCTGCATGGTATGTTGTGAAGTCCCTTCCCTATTGTCTGTGTCCATCCCCTACCCCTCGCTTCTGTCCTCCATGGTCTTATGTGTATGCCCCTGCCCCCTACCTCTTACCCACCTTGGCCGTTGTGCTGCCACTAACCATCCTACTAGCTATGAATGGTCTTCTGTGCTGCCACAGCCCAGCCTACCTGCCCTGTGTGGTCATCTTGATGCTCCTGACCCCCTCCCGCCTTACCTCTGTTGTCTCTGTGTATGCCATTATAATCTCACTGTTGCCCTTGATGGTGTGCTGTGCTTCCAGTGCCCATCTACCTGGCTTCCATGGTCAGATTACTGCTCCTGCCCTGCCACTTGACAGTTGGGCATCCTGTGATTCTGGGCAAATCACTTAATTTCCCCATGCCTAAAACCAAAACGAATGCACCCTTGTGTAATGTAGCTGATGCTCATGTAAAGCACTCCCATACCTTTGGGTCAAGTTTGCACTAAATAAAACTGCAACAAACCAAAATGATTAAGTGTTTTGCACAACTCTGTAATTGGGCTACACGTGGGCTACATTTGGGTGATATTTGGACTCTTTTTTCTCCGGTGGCCATCTTGGGAGACTTATTTGTTATGAAGCGCCCTAATTTCATCATTAACTTCAGTCTCCTCAGTACAAAATGGGACTCCATCAAGATGTGCTTCATATGTGCCACATCTTTGGCATAAATTCAGAATGTTAGCATTCTAGTTGCTCATTAGAACTCTGTAGTAAAACTGCTGTCCCAAAGAAATTGCTGCACCCCCTGCAGCAGACAACCACTGTCACTGATCTTCCCCGCTGGAGGACTCAGGCACGAGCATTCCCAAAGAACCCACTGCACTCCTTGCAGAAGAAACCCGCTTTCTCTGACCTTTACTGCCGGACCAGACCAGAGCGATCCCAGGGTTCACGACTCACTCTTTGATATTTGCAACCAAACCAGAGCAGTCCCAACATTTCAGTTTGTCTCATTTTTGATTGTTGGACCAAGTCAGAATGGTCCCCACTTCTCCATACTGTTCCCCTCGAGGTCAAGGGCTATGATCTTGTGTAACACGAACCGCCCCCAAGGAAGCCGGATTACTCTTATGGGAAGTACATCAGTCCCTGGGGCTGTAAATTAACAGACCCTCTCTACAAAAGTACATAAAGGCTCTAAAACTAGCCCATCTAAATCCAAAGCACTGATTGCTTATATTCTTTTAAAAATTCATACCTCTTGATCTATTGATTGGATTTTTGTCATTTTGGGTTTTAATTTTATCACATAAATAATTACTATCTTTCTAACTCTAGGTAAAGTATTTATGTGGTGTTTTTCCAGTATGAGAGAGAGAGAGAGAGTGTGTGTGTGTGTCTGTGTGTTTGTATGTGAGTGTTGCGCAAATACTTTACACATTGCCTCTGGTGATAAGCCTGCCTGCTCTGCACCAAGCTACCAGAGGGTGAGCACATGATATCTTTGGTGTGTAACTTACTTGCCCTGTCTACACTGGTGGGCCCTGCCTGGCTTAGGTGCATAACCTAGCCAACCAGAAACCCAATTTCTAACACAGATATAGTGGAATAAAACATTCAAAAACATCCATGTTGATAGTATGATGTTGTGTTGGAAGCATGGTATGTCAAACACACAGATTTCCGTCCTGGATGTTAACACAAGGGCTAAAAGAGATATCCTTCTGCTGCTATTCCAATGACAAGTCTACGGCTAAAGAAAATTGAGAAAGGATATCACAGTCAATATCGGAATGAAATGTGAACATGGGTGGATATTAGGGTTGTATGAAATTTGTTTAATCTGCTTTTGTCTCAGTATGCAAAATGTTATGAAAATTACACTAGATGAGACGTAATACAAATACAAATCTGTCGTTTAATGTTATATTTTTGCATAAAAAAAGTCCTCCCATCAATTTTTTATATGAGGATGCATTTCAAGGCAAATAAATAATGCAAAACCACTAGTGGGTCAAGAAAACTGCTCTCATTCTCACCATTAATGTTATTCCTGTATGCTTACAGTAAATGTTTGACTGGAACACAGTGTAATTACACATAATACAGTACTTTCACGAATTTTGCGTGGCAAGAATAACATGAAATTCACAAAATTACATGAATTAAGCCACTGTAATTTAAATTTGGGAATGTAGACATGCACCTATGCTGTCACTTTCAAAGGGACTGATATGTTTGACCGAAACCTAAAAGAATGTTTGGCAAATTTACCATCTGTCTGTTCTGAGTAGTTAATCCTAACCTCGGTGCTGTGCTAGGATCAGAGGTAAAGGTGGCAGCGGGTGGATGGTAAAACAACAAACGCCCTAAAAAGTGGATTTATATAAAACACTTATGAGAAGTAATTGTGAAAGAAAAATTTAATTTATTGTTTAGTAAATCAAGTCATCGAATATAACACCAATAAATTAAACTCTTAGGTTACAATCAATCAATCAATCTATCAGGGAATTGTGAAGCGCCCTACTCACCCGTGAGATTCTCAAGGCGCCGTGTGGGGGGTGTGCAGCTCCGGTCAGTCAAGGAGCCAGGTTGTGAGGGTCCTCCTGAAGATGTGCAGAGTAGGACCGCGTCTGAAGTTCATTGGGAGCTCGTTCCAAGTCATTGCTGCGATGTAGAAGAAGGCTCTTCCACCAGTTCTGGCTCTGCGGATGCGCGGGGTTTCAGGGAGGGCGAAGTCGGCGGATCAGAGGTTTCTCTTTGGTACGTGGAAGGAGATTATTTTGTTGAGATATTGGGGTCCGGTGTTGTGGAGGCATTTGCAAGAGTGGACATCATGTAGGTCTTGAAGGTTACTCTCTTCTTGACAGGGAGCCAGTGGAGGTCTTGTAGGAGTTGGGTGATGTGTACGTGTCGAAGGATGCAGAGGACGAGAATGGTTGTGGTGTTCTATATGGTCTGGAGCTTGCGGAGCAGAGATTTATTGATCTCGGCGTAGAGGGCATTTCCGTAGTCCAGTCTGCTGGTTATGAGTGCCTGGATGTCGGTCTTTCTTGATTTGGTTGGGATCCATTTAAAGGTCTTGCGAAGGATGCGGAGGGTGTTGAAGCAGGTGGAGGCATTGATCTGTCGGGTCATGGTGAGGGACGAGTCGAGTTTGATGCTGAGGTTCTGGGTGTGGTCCGTGAGGGTCGGGGCGGCTGAGGGTGGTGGGCCACCAGGTGTTGTCCCATGCCGAGGGGGAAGGTCAGAGGATGAGGACTTCTGCCTTCTCTGAGTTAAGCTTCTGGCATCTGCTGTTCATCCAGGACGCAACGTTCTTAATTCCCTCCTGGAAGCTGAGTCTAGTGGTGAGGGGGTCCTTAGTGAGTGAGAGGATGAGCTGGGTGTGGTCGGCATAGGATACTATGCTGAGTCCATGCTGTCTGGCGATGGCAGCGAGGAGAGCCTTGTTGCAGCAAATAAAGGTATTAAATTCCTCCATAGTATGATTGATAGATTAAAAACAAACATGTATGTGTTGTACAGTTGCATTCAATGCACCACAACATTAGGAAGTTCTCCTGCCAAAGCTTCAGCAACCAATTTACTTGTAATGGTGCCTATCTGAGAGGAAGGAAGAATAATAGACAATTAATATAAATAACATCTTATGTAAAGGGTGTGTGCTTTAGAGGCTGTACTTGAGGGATGTGGATATGAAATATGCATAACAGTGCAAGGCTATGGGGAAGGACAGAGTTGCAGGAGTGCAAGAGTGGTTGTAGGATAAGTTTAGGGATAAGCAGGGGGTTTAGTTCTTGCCTGGCATAAGAGTAGGGTTGTCTGCAACAGGCGGCCAGCACAGCAGGGGAGGGTGCATTCTGGAGACCACAGTCTTCTTGAGGAGTGTGAAACGAAGATGGGATCTAGGTGCACATCCGGGAATAGCTTTTGTCAAATGAACTGTTTACCAAGTCGGTGGAACGTAAAATATGGTTTTTAACTTACTTGTAATAACTGTATGCTCCTAATGCCATCGTAGGAGGCTCCACCCCCTCGATTGCGAGGGCAGAGACATGTTAGTCTAAACCAAGGAGTAAAAATCAACTCAGAAATGGTATATAGCAAAAAGTTGGAGCGTGGAATATGGGCGTAGTTAGTTGTAAATATATATATGTGAGTAAATTTAAAGGTGTATAGCTTCCTCTGTTGATCGGGCCCATTGGTTTCCCCAAATTAAGAACTGAATACATTATTGCATTACGAATACTTATTTTTAGAACATCTCTTTTTATATTACAAGCAAATACAATAATGTCTATTTGATTTCCATGACAGATGAAATTAGCGTTCTGATTTGTGGCAAATTTCCTTATTAAATTTAAACGCTTTCATGTTTAGTATCTACACTTAAGGTAAGACACTTTACATTGCACGTTGTAATTTTCCTATAGTACACAGGAGTTTTCTTTTTTTTCGCTAAATACGTTTTTTTTACATAAACAAAGTGGACATTAAAGAATTTTCGAGAACTTTTTTTAATGCAATGATAATCCTGGTCTGTGAAACTCTCACAAAGCGAAAAAATATTCATAAACATTGCCTAATCCACACAAAGCAGTGAATGTTTTAAGTTTAAATCCTATAATGGTTATGACCTTTCACCTTATTGTAACTCTCTATCCCATTAGTGAAGCTGGCAAGGATGAAAGGGCACTAAAGACAGAAGTACAGCAAAGGTTAACAAAGTTAGTGGACAAAACAAATCTGATACTGGGAGTGAACTTTCACATGCGGCAAAAAAATAAACACCAATGTCCTGGCCTGATCTACACAGGAGACGGCTTGAGCCAAAATATTACATTTTCTCGTGGCTGAGTTCCAGTTGAAAAACACGCATTTGCGCGAAAAGTATGGACTTTCTTTCGCTTAATAATCAGTGAAAGCTCAGATTGCCTCTGTATACTGGAGGTATTCTTGATTTGAGCAAACGTGTTAATGTGACTATAAATAATTGCGAAAGGCAAACATGAAATGACGTTTCCTAAAGGGAAGGATTTTAAATCTGTTAGGTAAGCAAGTAACAACAACCCACCACTGAAAGGCAGAGGAGGTCTGGGCCTAGAGGTGATAATGATGCTTCTTGATCACACCTCCCCTCATTGTATTACATGCTTAATAAATGTATCATGTCAAATGAATAAACAAATGCTATGGACCCTCCACTACAACTTGACCACTTCTGCACCATTCATAACCCACCCTCATTAGTGAAATTGTGACCTATAATCATTATTAAAATTTCTCATATGGATTTAGGATTTGCTGTCATCAATAACTTCTGTTCTCAGTTTCTCTGGATCTCAAAGTCCTATTTCTACTTTTGTAGCACTCGTTTATTGATCAGTATTCCTTTCAAATTTCCTAGACTAAGCATTATTTTTCTCTTTGTTGCTCTCCTCGGATGCTGAAGATAAATCCAGATGACCTGCTCTGACATGTGAAGTTATTAATATATAGCACATGCAGCGATAGTCAGGCCCTGCATGGAACTTATATTCTCAAGAAAAAAGGAACCCCAGTATTCGGACCAGGGGTAATCTATATTATAGAGCGGAGCAATGGTAGACTAGAGACCATTAGAGTCCTGGGGTAGCCTAGGCTACTCTTATTTAAATGAGCATTAGTCAGGTAAGCAAAAAATAAGTCCACGGTGGACTAGTTACGCAATATATGCAGGGACGCAAGGTTGAAATGACATCATATTTATTAACAGCATAAATGGAGCATCAATTTTTTGCTATTCAAGTGATAGTTATGGTGCTCACACAAGAATACAGTGAAGGTGCGTTAAGTGAGGGATGCTAGTGACATTTAAAATTACATCGCATTGACAACAATAAACAAAACTCCAAAATAAATTCATGCAATAAAGGAGTGTTGGTTGTAAAAGGTCAACGGCGTTTCGATCTCATAATTGTGAGATCATCATCAGGACCAAAGAGTGTGAGCATGTAGAATCTATGAAGAGGAGAAAACATGATATCAACCATAGGTCCCGAGTAGTGATCATTTACATTGTATACAAAACCAATTGTTGAATGAGAATTGAAGGATAGCCAAAGAATCGGGCTCAAGGAGCAGTTAATGTCACAGATGATGAAGGCTATGCCGGGAGTAGCCATAGAGTGCTGCCTACACGGGAAACACTGTTATGCCAAGGAGATAGAACAGTTACAGTGAGGCATAAGAGCTCATAAGTAGCTGGCGTTGAAAGTAAATCTAAGGACAGAGCCACATCATGCTGGGAGCAGGCTTGAAGAAGCCACATATTCGTGAATTGGCTGTGCGCTAAAACAGAGAGAGACAGACGCGCTTGGAGCTATTGAGACAAATGTGGTGGGAGTTAACGGCAAAAGCGCCCTAAGGAAGGGCTGCCTGATGCCTGCTAAGGGTCAGTGGGAGCACTGGAGGAGTAGAAACAGTACTGCGCACAATTGAGTGAAAGCAGTTGCCGCGGTGCACTAATGGATGAACCCAAAGCCAAGGATAAGCAGGGGGTACGGCTGGTACCCGAAAGGGTGAGAGCGGCAGCTAAGATGCGCGCAGGCAAGTGCAGGAGCAGAGATACTCAAAGGAAGTACTTGCCAGACGAGTGCAGGCCACGGGCCACAGGGGGCCAGATAATAGAAGTGGGGAATGGTGGGGAACAAGAAAAAAAAAATCCAAAGGCCCGGGCACCAGTGAGTTGGACACCCAGGATATCACGGGTGTGCAAGGGCCCATGTTGATGCTAGAAAGAAAGGAGGGGAGGTTGAGGCAGTGGGAACCAGAAGGGAAGCCACGTGGTGCACTGAAGGAATCCGGGACTTACTGCAAAGGACTGTGTGGTCGGGTCCGGAGGCCAAAAGGGGCCAGGAAAGAGGGTGGGAACGGCAGAGAAGAGCCGGAGTTCTGAGTGCCGGTGGCAGTGAGGCTGCATGTAGTCCTGAAAGAATACACGAGGGAGTTAGGTGGCAGTGAGGGGTAACGGGACGCGGGTCAGCGCGGAGAAGGGAGCAAAACTTACTGCAAGTCCAGAGGCCACGGGGGGAGGTGAAGAAAAACTGGAGGTTGCGGTGAGCTATTTCCGGAATCCCGAGTAAATAGGGCGAGAACACCCTGGCAGGCCTGGGTGTGATCAACAGATCTGAGGAACCAAGAGGGGTATGATTAGCACAATGAGCTTGTGAGGGTGACTGAATGAACCCCAGCGACAAGGAGGTACTTACTAAAGGGTCCGTGTTAGTCAGGTCTCGTGAGAAGCCAAGACAAGTCTCTGTGTCTTCTACAGTTGGAGTGAATTCGGGGAGTGAGCAGGATAAGTAGAGGCACTAGCGTGGCAACTAGAGCACGCGTGGAAATTCGCGCATGTGCACAGGGAACTTGGTGAAAAGGTAGAGGGTAGGCGGCCATGTTGGAGAGGGTGAGTATAGGCACTTCTTACAGCTGGAGCGTACGTGGAAGTTCGCGCATGTGCACAGAGAACGTGGCCAAATAGTGGCAGCCATGTTGAAGAGGGTGCAAGCCCAGAAAAAAGTGGTGTAGAAGGTTAGTAAAGAAGGACAGCTGAAGGCAAAGAAAATCATTAGGCCTTCCAGAGATTACTCTACCGCTGAGTGACAGCAGATGAAGGCGGACAGTGTGAGCGGTGATAACATGGTAAAAGGGATAAAATAACTATGCACATACTATATACAGGTCATCATATATACAGATAATTACATATGCAGACGAGAGGGAAATTTGTAATTACAAAATCATGTCCAACTCAAGTGTGTTAAGTCCGTTTTCAATAGATCTGCAGTTGGACATCCATTTACATTCCAGTCTGTTGAGGATTGCTTGTGGATCTCCGCCTCTGCTGTGTGGGCGTACAATGTCAATGACTTGTCAACGGGGGTCTGATTTGGAATGTCCTTTCTCCAAAAAGTGCTCGACCTGTGGTGCAGTGATGATTTGGCAGCGTATTCTGCTCTTATGTTGGCTTATTCTAGCTTTCCCTTTTTGAGTGCTCTGTCCAAACATAGATTAGGTCACAAGGACAGTGAATTCAGTAGATTACATTTACTGAGTTACAGTTTGAGAAGAAATTGAGTTTGTGCGTCACCGTACCATACTCAAAGACCTTAGTATTTTTAGTGAGTGGACATGCTGCGCAGTTACCACATTTGAAATGACTCACCACTGGTGGGAGACCTAAACAGGATTGCAAGGTGTTGTCATTGCGCGAGGATTTGTGTGCTGGTACTAAGTAGTCCTTGATGTTGTGCCCATGTTTAAAGGAAAAAAGAGGTGCTTTGTTGGTGATGTTAATAGATGTGAGAATGGGCCAGTGCTTTTTGATCAATTTCTTTATTTTGTTGCTGGGTTCGGTAAACCACCAGGATATACTGAGAAAACAGAGTATCCCATATATAACTCAGCCAGGGTATGGAGCGTGCCAACATCAGGCAGTCAGATATAATATCTTTACAAAGTTTAGCAGCTGGGTTCAACCAAATACTAACCCATAATAAAAGCGGTGCCAGCTGAATCTTGTCCTCAATAAAACCCTGGTTTAACTAAAAGTGGGTAATGAGACTGGAAGTGGACAGCGGTGTACCTAGAAACCATCGCAAAAAGAGGTTTTCCTCTGCATGAAGAGAACAGCATTTACTGAAACCCCATACTTCAGCTCCGTAGGTGGCTACACTGATGCTTTGCGACTTGTAAACCTTCAGTGGTGGAAACACAGTGCCCCCAATTTGCGGTCTAATGAGGTTGCATATTGTACGCAGATGTTTTATTTAATTTAACACAGGCCTGAGCAAGGTGGGGAGTCCATGACCCTGTTGAACTGAAATGTAATCCTAAATAACAAAAGTTTTTTACAGTCAATCGCATTTATAAAGCGCGCTACTCACCCATCAAGGGTCTCAAGGCGCTGGGAGGGGGGGGGGGGTCAGTGCTCGAAGAGCCAGGTCTTGAGCTGCCTTCTGAAGGAGAGGTGGTCAGGTATGGTGCGAAGGTGGCTGGCAGAGAGTTCCAGGTCTTCGCTGCTAGAAAAGAGAAGGATCTTCCTCCGGCGGTGGCTTTGCGGATGCGGGGTACGGCTGCCAGGGCCTGTCCGGTGGAGCGCAGAGTGCGCGGGGGAGTGTAGAAGGAGACGCGGTTGTTGATGAGTTTGGGTCCGAGGTTGTGAAGGGCTTTGTGTGCGTGGGTGAGTAGTCGGAAGGTGATCCGCTTGTTGACGGGTAGCCAATGGAGTTTTTTCAGGTGTCCGGAGATGTGGTGGTGGCGAGGGATGTCCAGGATGAGTCTTGCGGCAGCGTTCTGGATCCGTTGGAGTTTCCTCTGCAGCTTGGTGGTGATGCCGGCGTACAGGGTGATGAGGGCGTGGGTGACGGTCTTCCTGGTGTCGGTGGGGATCCAGCGGAAGATCTTGCGGAGCATGCGGAGGGTGTTGAAACATGCCGAGGTCACCGAGTTCACCTGTCTGGTCATGGTGAGGGAAGAGTCCAGGATGAAGCCGAGGTTGCGCGCGCGTGGTCGGTGGGTTGGGGAGTGCTGCCTAGGGCGGGGGGCCACCAGGAGTCATCCTATGCGGTGGGAGTGGGGCCGAGGATGAGGACCTCCGTTTTGTCTGTGTTCAGTTTCAGACGGCTGTCTGTCATCCAGTTCGCCACTTCCTTCATTCCTTCATGTAGTCTGGTCCTAGCTGATGTGGGGTTGTTAGTGAGGGATAAGATGAGCTGGGTGTCGTCGGCGTATGATATAAGGTCAAGTCCGTGTTTGCGTGCGATGTTCGCCAGGGGGGTCATGTAGACGTTGAAGAGAGTGGGGCTGAGGGAGGATCCTTGAGGTACGCCGCAGATGATCTCCGTGGCTGTGGATCTGAAGGGGGGAAGGCGGACTCTCTGAGTCCTTCCGGAGAGGAAGGAGACGATCCATTCCAGGGCCTTGCTTCTGATGCCGGCGTTGCTGAGGCGGCGTATCAGGGTGCGGTGGCAGACCGTGTCGAAGGCTGCAGAGAGGTCCAGGAGTATGAGGGCCACGGTCTCTCCCTTGTCGGTCAGGGCTCTGATGTCGTCCGTTGCTGCGATCAGGGCGGTTTCGGTGCTGTGGTTGGCCCTGAAACCGAACTGTGTGGGGTCGAGGGAGTCGTTGGTTTCCAGGGCGTTGGTGAGTTGAGCGTTGACGATTTTCTCAATCACTTTGGCGGGGAACGGCAGGAGAGAGATGGGCCGGAAGTTTTTGAGTTCGGTAGGGTCTGCTGTAGGTTTCTTTAAGAGGGCGTTGAGCTCTGCGTGTTTCCAGATCTCCGGGAAGGTGGCGGCGGTGAGGGAGGCGTTGATGACGTCTCGGAGGTGCGGTGCGATGATGTCGTCGGCCTTGTTGTAGATGTGGTGCGGGCAGGGGTCCGATGGGGATCCGGAGTGGATCGAGTTCATTATGCGGGTGGTCTCCTCGGTGGTGGTAGGGTTCCAGGTGAGGATGGTGGTGGTGTCGGTGGCGGGTTCCGGAGGGGGGCTCGTGTCGGCGGTCGGGAAGCTGTTGTATATATCGGTGATCTTGTGTTGGAAGAAGGTTGCGAGGGAGTCGCAGAGGTCCTGTGAGGGAGGGATGGAGTTGTTTTCTGCTTCCGGGTTGGAGAGCTCTTTGACGATGCCAAATAGTTCCTTGCTGTTGTGGGCGTTGTTGTCAAGTCTGTTCCGGTAGGCTGTTTTTCGTGCGGCGCGGAGGTGTTGGTGGTGTTGGCGGGTGGCGTCCTTGAGAGCTGACATGTTCTCTTCGTTCTGGTTAAGGCGCCACGTCTTCTCGCGGGCGCGGCATTCTTTCTTGGAGTTCTTGAGGTCGGGGTGAACCAGGAGCTTTTCTTGTGGTTGTTGGTGCTGGCTTGAGTCTTCAGGGGGGCCAGGAGGTTGGCGCAGTCGGAGATCCAGTTTGTGAGGTTGTTGGCGGCTACGTTGGGTTCGATGGTGCTGGTGGGTTGGTTCTGGGAGAGGGTTGATGCGAGCTTTTCCGTGGTGATACGATTCCAGTGTCTTCTTGGTGGTTGCTGGGTGTGGTGGGGCACGGTGGTCTTCTTGAAGATGAAGTGGACGCAGCTGTGGTCCGACCAGGTGAGTTCGGTGGTGTGGCTGAAGGTGATGTGTTTGCTGGAAGAGAAGATGGGGTCGAGCGTGTGTCCGGCGTCGTGGGTGGGGGTGTTGACTAGCTGATTCAGTCCCAGGTTGGCGAGGTTGTCCAGTAAGGCGGTGGTGTTGTTGTCGGTGAGGTTCTCCAGGTGAAAGTTGAGGTCTCCTAGGAGGATGTAGTCGGTGGATGAGAGTGCGTGAGGGTTGACGAAATCTGCGATGTCTTCGCTGAACTTGGTGCGAGGTCCTGGTGGTCTGTACATGAGGGTGCCTCTGAGGGTGGTTTTGGGGTCGCTGTGGATCATGAAGTGGAGGTGTTTGGCGTCGGGGAGTGAGTTGTCGGTGTCGGTCGAGATGCGGATGGAGTTTTTGTGTGCGATGGCGATGCCTCCTCCGATGCGGTTGGTGCGGTCTTTCCGGATGATTTTGTAGCCGTCGGGGATGGCTATGGCGATGTCGGGTGCCGAGGAGGGGTTCATCCAGGTCTCGGTGAGGAAGGCGATGTCCGGGTTCGTAGAGTTGATGAGGTTCCACAGTTCGATGGCGTGCCTGTGGATGGATCGGGTGTTGACCAGGATGCAGTGGAGGTTGTTTCCGGGGGAGTAGTTCTTGGCGGGAGCGGAGTGGGTTCGGAGGCAGGTGAAGCGGCAGTTGCTGCAGGTGAAGGGTCCGTGGGTACGTTTCGGGGTGGCGCAGTAGCAGCCCGGCGTGCGGCTGGGGTTGAGGTTGGCGAGGAAGGCGGCGTCGTAGCTCAGGTGGGGGGCGCGGGGGCCAGAGGTTCGGGTGCTGGGCGCGGTCCAGGCGCGGACGGGCACAGATGGGCTTGCCTTAGGCGCGCCTTTGGCGCGCCAGCGGCGCGCCCGCTGCGCGGCCTCGCAGCGGCCGCCATATAAGGGGTGCCCCCTAATACTAATTGTAGTTGGCCTTAATTTTCCCGGGCCACAGGAAATGATGTGGGACTTCGAATAATTAGTATATAGATTCAGGTTGTGCCTAAAGGAAGCAAAACAGTCCACCTGATGTCTCAATGCTTTTGGGATGAGGGCTGACAATACCACATCATCAGCATGCAGTAAAGTGGGGACTGGGAAGCCTGCAATTCTAGGTATATCTGTGTGGGTAGTAGATAAATGGGCTTTTAATCCACTGATATATAAAATAAATAATAAAGGTGCCAATATGCAACCCTGCCTCACACCGCTCTTCAGTGGGAATTCAGAAGAAAGCTGCCCAAGGAAATTTAAACGAACCTGAGCTGAAAGATCTGAATGCAGGCAGTACAAGAAATTCACCAGGAGTGGGGGTCCACCCTTTATCCAGCTACATTAACCAGAGTTTGGTTCTGTTCACTGAGTCGAAGGCGGTGGATAGGTCCATGAAAGCTACGTAGATGGGGAAACCCTTGGCCTTAGTGTATTTAAAGATGGTCAGAGCCAGATTCAGACATTGTTCATTGATCCCTAGTTTTGGCCGGAATCCAAATTGAAAAGGGGAGAGTATGTCCTTGTCAGCTACCCATTCAACTAAACGGTCATAAATGACTCTACCAATGATTTTAATAGTGCTGTCAATGAGTGAGATAGGTTAATAGCACTTGGGCGGCACTCAGTCACCCTTTTTGAATATGGGTACTATTGTTGCGGTAGAACATAACGGGAAATAGTTGTAGATAGGGAAGTATTAAATGTATTCGTGATAAGGGGACCCCAGATTTCAGGCATGCATTTCAACAAATCCATCAATACCCTATCTGGCCCCGGGGCTTTCTCACCCTTACTGTGGTGGATCGCCAACTCAACTTCCTGCAAAGTTAATAAGAGTGGCAGAGAGTTCTGCAATCTGTTGAGGAGAGTAACAGACACAATTGGCGCACCCTCAGTGTGGTAGATAGTGGCAAAGTGGATAACCCAGTCTGCGCCTGAGAAGTTATTTTAGAAAGGGGTATTGATAGAGGAATTCCTGGTACAAATTAGCTTTATTAAGTCCCAGAAGGATTTACTGTCCTTTTTCCCAACACGCGTGTTCCAAAAGTTCCCAATCTTGATTATATACTTTCCTCTTCCATTTTGTGAG
Organism: Triturus cristatus; assembly: GCF_964204655.1. NCBI lineage: Eukaryota > Metazoa > Chordata > Amphibia > Caudata > Salamandridae > Triturus > Triturus cristatus. The sequence goes on along the minus strand of NC_140593.1, from coordinate 252,259,589 downwards.
TGCAATTTTGTACTCAGTGCGTACCAGGGAGATTTTGGTCTTATTCCTGGGGCGGTCATTTAGCGCTTTCCTCAGTGTGGCATCTGGAGCTCACTGTGGTTCTGGGCAGGGTAGCCCTGTACAAAGGGCCTGTGTGCCTTACTGATTCCCCTGTTCGGGGTATGCTGAGCCTTTTCCTATGTTACATTCCCGATCGTTCTCTAGGGTAGCCAAGAGGCCGTCCTATTTGAAGGATTATGTACAGTAAATTTTAATGTGAAGGTCTTTGCACAATAATTTGTGAGTGCAAAGTCTTTCGGGGTTGTTATGTTACCTTAAATTTTTTTATTCTTCTTTCCCCTCCTTCTTCCCCTCTTTTTCCCTTTTCCCCTGGTTTTTCTTGTACCCTGTTTCTTTATGAAAGGGGGGAGGTGTGTGGCATCTGGAACTCACTGTGGTTCTGATGCCATGGTAACCTGAGAATGTGCTCTGAGTGATGGTATCTTCGGTACATGGAATGTGATGTTTCAAATGTACTGAGGGACTGTTTGCATTCACTGGCTGGGACCTGGATGGGTTCTTCTTGCTAAGGAATAAACCTGAACTTCTACCTGACAACCTGCCTTTGCGTGATCCTTCCTGCTGTAACAATAGATCTTACACTCAGCTTCCTATTTGCCAGGTAAATTACTCACAGATGTAAGTTACCTTTGTGAATAGCCCAGAGAACTGTTAGTTAATTGGTTAGGCTGTTCATTAAGGCTTATTTGTGGATAGAAGAAGAAACCAAGGAGGTCATAGAGTCCCAAAAGTGTAGTCTACTGAAGTGATTCATGTCACAACGGCTCACCTCTGCCACTCCATGGCGGACCGCCTGCCCTATATTAAGCTGAAAAACACCACAACAGTGGTCAAATTCTAATGAGAATTCTCCTACACTTTCCACAGAAATTAATGCTGAGTGGAACACCATGTTTTTCTTCTCTTCTCAGTATTAATGTTCTGTTTTTGTGAAAAATAAAAAACAATGTTCCTGACACTTAGAGAGTTTTATCCCAGCATTTGGGGACAATTGTTTATTTTACCTTCACTCAACAACCATGCCTGTTGTGGTGGAACTGGCAGGCAAAATATGTATTCTTTCAGAGGATGTCCTTTTATAGGGTGGATATAGCTTTACATAAAAGCTCCTGTAGCATATTGGCAGTTTCTTTTATTGATATCCTCTTAGTGAGGTGCTGGAAACACGATCTTGACAGGTGGGAGAATCTCTTCTTAATGGTATTTCAGTTTCCCAAACAAGTTGTAAATGATTTCTGAAGTAGCTTTGCCTTTCGTGATATACTGATACATATAATCTCTATGATCATACAATAATGACAAGTTTTTAGCTTTGTTGATATGTATTGAGAGCCTACCAAGAGCAGTTTGTGTTTTCTTTGTTCACGACTCAAACATTATATCCTATCAAGGCTTGTCCAACATTTTTAAGTGTGTTGCCAATTATTATAATAATATCACTTGACATAAAATTCCTGTCCCAAATATATTACACAAAAATATCACCCTATTACAGTTTATAGAAAATCCACATTGAATATGACCATAAGCAATATTTAGGACACAAGCGGCCTGATGTACAAAGCTGTTGCAAAGGCTGCGATTCACAAACTCGAAAGGATTAAAACTATAAAATGGCTTTTTGCTATGTACTAATCCTATTTTCTGTTACCTAATTGCAAGATGGACATAGAAATCTATAACAAATCACCATTTGCAAGGGATATGTTCAGTGTGCGCCTTCCAAATAGCGATTTATTAAGGTATGTATCAATGTTTAATCATTTAAATTTTAATAGCACCTCAAAGCAGGTGTTATCCCAACATCCCTGTGATAGCATCCAATCGTAGTCATAGCAATTTAAGACCTACCTATTATGAGGTAGTTCGGATTGCAATCCACTTCAAATTGTCAATTTGTGTGCCAACCAATTAGTTCATAGGTCTGTTTGCCCAATTCCTTTTGATTTGCAAATGGTTGGCGCACCCGTTGTAACCACTATTCACAAATAGAAATCAGGCACCAATATTTGCATCAGACGTTATTTCTGTATCAGATATCTTGACATGCAACCACATTTGTGACATCATTCAGATTTCTAATGTCCTTTTCAGTATTATTGCAGAGTTGGCTGCTTAGTTGAGTGTCATCTGCATATGTGTGCCACACCCTACTGCTTGCCACTAAAGGGCCATAAATGGGCTGACACTGAATTGAATAGGCAGGAATGCGTAACTGTGGAACTACACAAGTCATCTTTACCAGAGATGAGAACACATCGCCACACATGACTTGTGATATTTGACACTCTAGGAAAGAATCAGTCCCTAGCAATGTCATTACAAATGTCCTTTTATATTATGATCCTGGCACAAACACTAATTTGTACTAGGGCTGCCATTATAATTGGTGCAATGTCTATTGCACCCTTTTATTATCAGGTGTGATAAAGAATGCACCCCTTAGTAAATTTCAGCAGGTAAAACTTCCCAAAATTTAAATGCCTGTTAAAATCTAGGAATGCAGATTTTGGGCTTGTAAGCACTTAAACCTGAATTTTATGTCGAGTGTTCAGGGAAAAACTTTCAATAGGTGATAATGATTGCACCCCACACATTCTGACACCTCAATTCGAGACTTTATTTGGTGCTATAATTATCATGTACAACACCAGGGAACATGCAGTCAAGCCCTAAGTGCTCTGTAACCTGATGTGCTACTTCCTATAACTGCTTCCTGACATCCAGAAAAGTGTTGTTGATGCTTTGAATGAGCATAAAGACTGATTGTAGAACATCTAGAAACAAATAGACAATTTGGGATACAGAAATCTTTTCCATCAACTTTGCCAAAAAAGGGAGCAATTGTAATTGAAAAAAAGCTGTACTGGTCACCAGCATTCCACTTTGTTTTACTCAACAAAGGCATCATTTAGGACGATTTTATTTTGCTTGGTACATTAACCTCTGTAAGCCATGCATTTAGAGTCTTAGGGATGATAGCGGAAAGAGAATACACTAAGCTGGTGGGACAAGAATTTCCCCAGCAATATGTAGGGATTAAGTCATTGATATTTTTAAACTCTGTTGGCAGTGATTTTGAATAGTTTTCTAGTCAAATAAGTGGCATCCGATATCCATTGGAAGTTGTGAGGTTTCTTAGCATTCCTATTAACGTTTTAGGCTGCACCATGTTTTTTCTTTCTTTGTGGGTGTGTGCTTTTCCACCCCAGAGGAATTTCTAGGTTCTGCTATTTTTAATTCTACATTTGTTTTTGTTTGAACTCATCCAGCCCACGTTTTGTCTTGTTTACCTATGTTTTGATCCTATCCGGGAAGATAGAGGTCAAAAAACCTCAGTGATCAGCTATAGGATTGCTTACGGACATCAGTGGATTCAGTGATCATGTTGCCTAGAATTCCGTTTGAAATTAGTTGATGTTGAAACTCTACCAAGGATTGTTAAAGGTGATGTGGCTAAGTGTTTTTGATGGTGGTAGCGCCATCTGTAGGTTTACCTTGAAATTAAAATGTTGTGATCGCTTCAGGCAATGAGTTGTGTTCATTTGATCAAGATAATGTTCTTTAAATCAAATGTGTCATCAAGGACATGGCCTGAATTGTGGGTGGCTCAATTGACAGGCTGATAGTAATTCTGTGCTTCCAGGTTATTAGGTAAGAATGTGGTCTGGTGGAGATTGGGTTTGTCAAAGCAGGCGTTGAATTATGCTAGAAAACATAGAAAACATAGATTAGTGTGTTAAATTGTACTTTCTGATACAGAGTCCATGAAGGTGTCCTCAAACGTTCTTTCTTTGTGGGAAGAGATTAGAAGGAATACAGTATTGAACGTCAAGAGAGGTATCATTTATTGACTACGGTTTAAAGGCCAGATGTAGGTAAAATCAGTTTTGCGAGTCCTTAATAGCGATTTCTAGCGAATCGCAATTAAGGACTCGCAAAATGGAATGTATGTAGGAATCACAATAATAATTGCGATTCCTTAATATTCCTTAATTGCAAATTGCAAATTGCGATTCGCAATCAAGGAATACCTTCCCATTCATTCCTATGGGACTCTAGGAATGGAAATTGTGCACGCAATTTGCGAGTACCTCATGGGTACTCGCAAATTGCGTGTGCAATTTCAAGGGTGCAAGGGTTTCAAAAGGACACCCTATTGCACCCCTGAAATGTGCATGTGTGCACATGTGGTGCACAAGCATGCCCTAATGGCATGTATGTGTGCCACATGGCACTTTGAAAAAAGCAAAACAGTGCTTTTTTAAAGGAAATCGCAAATTACCACCAACTTGAAGTTGGTGCAAATTTGCGAATCCTTAAGGCAATATCGCGGTTTGAGATGCCTACTAGCATAGCATTTAGGGAACCGCAAATTGCGATTCTCTAAATGCTTGCGAGTAGGTATTTGCCTTCCTACATTGCACACAGCTCAATTGCGATCGCAAACACTGAAATTCTGCGAATTTCAGCGTTTGCGATCGCAATTTGGCTTGCTACATCTGGCCCATAGAGTGCTACATATTCTTTGGGAATTACCTGCTGTAGAAAGGCTGCAACATTTTGATAAGCTGGGCATCCATGGTTGGTTGAATGCCCTCTCCCCTCGATTGTCTGATATGAAAATGGATTAGATTATTAGAGCTTTACATATGGCTGTTCAGGTGGTTGCTTTAGCAATTCTTCAGGAATTTCCTCTTGGTGGGAAGGTTGATTCTGTTATTGCTTTGTGTTAATGCCCCCTAGGGTCCTTCCGTGGCCACCTTCTCAATTTATCCAAAGGTGTAAAGAGTAATCGAAATGTTGACTATGTTGTGTCTCTCTGTAGGTGTATTGGATTATCCTTGGCATGCAGGTTGTTCCTGTTTCTTCTGGCCAATGTATCAAGCTCTTGAGATGAGTATGATTTGTCAAGCTCATCTGTTCCTTGATCTGAGATTGATAGGTTGATTGGAAGTATTAGAGCAATAGAATGATAAAGTGTGTTTCCATTATATAGGGGAACTGGTGAGTAGATTAGCATATTTTGAATCTTTTAGATGTTCAATAGAGTAAAGTAGGCTAAACGTGTCATGGATTGTTCTAGAGCTTAGTGACAAGGAGTAAGGGGTAGAGTGGAAGGGGAAAATGATTAGTCAGAGGTTTGCTTTTTATACACCTGGCAATCCCTTTGTCAGCGATTGCCAGATTGAATAACTAGTATGATAAGCAGTGGGTGAACAAGATGGTCAGGGTAGGAGTTAACTTAGTACTGAAACGTTAAGAGTTTGAAGGGTTAGTTTAGGTATGCTTGACAGTAGGGAGTTTGTCATGGGGATAATGTGAGGTAGGCTGAGGAAGAGAAGGTTTGGATTATACAATGGGGTAGTAATTTAGAGGGTATGTAGGACTGAGGTCAGTTGATTCCTGGGCTATGAGGCTGCATAGAATTTAGATGAGGGATGACCTTCTGTAGAGAATGACATTTCATCATAGAATTCTGGTCATCCTAGTATGATTGGGTCTGAGGGCCTGATTTAGATTGTGGCTATAATGGTATTTATATTTCTGCGGACGGGATATCCATGATGGAGTAACCAATCTGCCAACATCTAAATCTGGCCCTAAAATTAGAGATTCTTCATTCTTCTAGACATTTTTTTTAACTGCTCGCCATGATTCTCCATCTTGTCTGAGTTTAAGTAGCTTCAGATTGGGGGTGGGAGGCATATGTGGGTGTTTCCCTTATAAATTAAAACTTAACAATCTAGAGATAGCTGTCCTGCTGTTTGAGATTCCCGCAATAACTGCCTTATTACAGGAATGATGAAAGTCCACTTTAGAGTGGAATTGTTGCTATACTGTGGAGCCACACTAGATTCTGCAGTGGTGGTGTATGGGGTTCACCCTGAGGTACTGGTATTGCTGTTGTGAATATAAATAACTGGATCCTCAGTTTCAGTGTAGCAGTTCCATGCGGCTTGCCAAAATATAACAGTGATACTACTCAATTAATAGTTTCAGCTCCCTAGTCCACAGATAAGAGAAAACAATCTATCCACCAATACCCTTGAAAGCAAGGGATCTACAGTAGTACTTCTGAAAGGGCAATTCATATTTGAAGATGCAGATAGTTTTAGAAGGACAGGACCTTCAGTAGCATATTTGTGAGGCTACCCAGGTGTAAATGCAGATATCCTTAAAGATACTTTTGGGAGAGCAGAACCTACAATAGTAGGTCTGTGAGGTTTACCATGATGTGCAAGTGCAGCTATTGTAGTAATAACATCAGAGGCACAGAACTTACTGCATTAGGTAGGTGAGGCTCACCCAGTTTTATAAATGAGAATACCCTTGGAATCACTGTATCTCTAGATGTAGGCCTGTGAGGGCCACATAGATGGAAAGATGCAGTCATCTATCAATACATTTGGTTTCATGTATTTAAGTATGTAAATACATAGCACTGGTTTGCAGCCAAGACTATTATCCAGCATCATTTTAGTAATGTATCCTAATGTTCTCTCTTGAGAAGCGCAGAATATTACACGTGCTGCAGATACATATGTGTTGACAAGTTATAACTTTACCATCCATGGATATCTGTGGCTGTAGAGGATAGTGGGCTGTAATAAGCGTTTGCAGTATCTTTAGTGATCTGACAGTGCCTCTGCGACTTTTATTTGACTTCCTGTCACTTTTATGTAACATATACTGTGATGTTATGTCCACCACACACATCCAGAAGTTAACAATGCAGATATGTAAAATAGGCCTTTCCTGAGTCATTCCATCCACAAGAACATCTGGCCTTCAGCTGCTTAAGAGACTCTACTGAACCATCAAATGTGTAAATACTGGGGCAGGGGTTCCTCAAGTTATTATTTTAGTTATATGGGGGAGAGGAGATGCAGCTCACACACAAGTCATTGAGGGTTGCCACTAAAAAGGAATGAAAATGTGGGGAAGTTTGGGGAGAACCTCCATCCTGGTCCAGGATCCCCTCGCTCAGCTGCAGGAGCATGCTCAGCATCCGACAGTGAACAGAATTGCTATATAATGCTGAACTTATCAAAGTACTTGTCATGTAGTGTTATCTAACGGAATTGGGTCTTACCAATGCTATTTTCATGTTTGCAGTTCATTTTTGGCACCCAATCATAGACGCTATAGAAGAGAGAGTGTATTGTACATGCCGCAACACCACAGCATCCACAAATGCACACTCACACATACATTTACACTGATGTATGTCAGGTTGAAAACTGACAACAACCACAGAATCTCTTGTGCTAATATGCAAAGTCAGAGACTCAATCAGATGTATGGAACAAAAAAAAATCATATATGGGTCACCGATGTACACATGTACTGTGCAATGTAGGCAAATACCACATGGCTTCGGGTCGAGATACAACAATACAGACCTGAGGTACTCATATGCTGACATGATTTGTTTACTCTTAGTCGATCATATGAATTGGACCAGGCAGTTCTTACACATGGATTGAGCAATTACAACCACTGTACTTTCTACTTCTCTATCTGCTCTTTACATCATTGACATTGATAGCTATTGATGTAAAAGGTAGTTACATGTTGAGGGGCGAACATTTATCCATTACAGTCTATGACTTGTGGAAATATGTGCCATCCAACTTTGAGTTTTAAATGCTCTTGTTGAAGTATTTTGGCCCACACTGAAGTAGTTATCATGCTTTAGCGCTCCCTCCTTTTTATCATATAATGACAAACAGAAAAGTCTTGTAGATATTTTACCTCTAATTCTCTACACAGGGCACCAGTCAGACAGGGAAAGATTAGCAGGACCCATGGTAACAAAGAAGGGCCTCTGTTCTGGGTTGGGCACCCGCCACCACTGCAAAAAAGGAGAAGGAGACGGAGATGGAGTCATCCTCTGTGTCAGAGACTGTGTTCCCCTGAAGACACTCAACATAATTTGTAATTTATCTCTAGAAGGTGGAATCACAGGAAGAGACTGTGAATTTGGACACCACCACATGCCAGAAAAGCAGTTAGGAATGTCGTTCTTCTGGCCAGAAACAGGCTATGGTGTCAGGCAATGAAGGCATATGCCTGCTCATCATGAGTCAAACCATTGCGTTCTTGGGTACAGCCATGGATTTGTTGCGGGAGGTGGACACTACACAGAAAACATCAACCAGGTGGATGAGAGTTACATGTTGCCGCCCAACACTACCAGGTTGCCCAGCTCAGGGAGAGGTCTCCTGCCTCTTGTCCTCCTGGGATGCCGTCAAGTCCTCTCCCAAACCCCCTTCTCCTCACTATCTATTAAGTTTGCTTGCCTTGGCTCTCTTTCCACCTTTCTTCATCCTGCTGTGTGAATTATCTGCCTCAGGAGGCAAACTAGTGTTCAGGAGGACATTGTGTCAGTTCCCATGGCCTCAGGTCTAAAAGAAGGCCAAGAAATCATCTACCTAAAATCATTGGATATTTGTTTTGCCTTAGACAGTTCCCTTTCTTTATTTGGAAATCAATTTGATTAGTTTGCATATCTCCTAATAATTCATACCTTATATTACTTATAGGTTCTGATTATGAGTGGCCCAGAAAAATTGTGATTCCTGAGCAAACCCTATTTGTGCAGTATTCAAAGGGGCAGATTTACAAGCCCCTTGCGCCATGTGTGCGTCACTTTTAAAATGGGAAAGGTGACGCAAAAGTGACGCAAGGGGCTGGTAAATCCGCCCCAAAGTATGTAAGTGGTGCGATGTTTATCACCACTGGTAACTATACAGTGTAATAAAATCTGCAAGCCTGTTAAATATTTGCAAGTCAGACCTGAATTTAAAGGGTGAAAAAGACACAGACAATTCTTGGCCATGCTGATTTTGGATTATAAGTGCCACAACCGCATGTTGTGCCTCATGTTTGAAGGAAGACTTGAAATAGTCAATAATTATTACAGTCAATAAACACTCAAAAACAGGCCCTTAAATGTAATCTCACATAATTTCCAGCATTTCACGTACTCCTTCTTACATGAAATGCCTGAGATTATGCCATTATGCCACGTCGTATATTTGATATGTCATTCGGGTAAACAACCTATGTCGGAGCAAGGGAATAACACAAACAGACGGAACCTTTGCTTTCTGCTTTAGTTTGCATGAAATGTTATTTTGTCCTATTTTCTACCATGAAATACATGAATGCAAAGATGCATTTTGCACTGAAAAATAGCACAAAACGCTAGACTGACATTTTCCGTACCTCCGCTTAATTTTCGGCAATTCGTGTAATATCAGGAAAGAAATTAAATGAATTATGCCCAGGGTTACTAGCAATCTTGCAATACGTAGCTTTTGTCAATTGGGTCAGGTTGATGTAGAACCTAAATGTACTGATATTCAGAACGGCTTGCCACAGGAATGTGTACTGGCACCAATTTCATTTTATTCTACTGGTTGTTCTGCCCTAATGTTTCCGGACTGTTCAGCCTTTCATTCCCGGAATTGCATCCTTCCATATTTCCTGAATTATCCATGCAGCATACTTGGCGATTCTTTATTAGATACTGATTGAACTCCAGTGTTAATTACTTTCTTTGGAAACCTGTTGCATGGGTAACCAGTTAACCTTACATAGAGAGAATATAGGATGGGCGTTTTTGCTGGAGACAAGGTAAATGAGGTGTGGCAACACTCGATTAAGAGACTGGAGAGAGTAACTTTCTAAATTTTTTAGGGACGTCAGTATTGCATCTCTCATTTAATCTCTCAGTATAGTATCCGACCCAATACTTTGCTGTGCATTTGCTCTTGTAATTGCATTCCTTTTTTATTAATTGCAATTTGGATGTATGTGCTTTATGGATTTTTTTATATCCTAAATAAACATTTAATGACGATGTATTGCCAGCATATTTACTTTAGATCATCACCATTGATAAATATGTTTAGAGGGAAGGTTACCCAACAGATTTTGTATGGGATAGAATTCTTAGCCTTGTACAATTGGATGTATGTATTGGTTTATGAAGGCAAATATTTGAGAAAAAACATTCAATTCCCCCTCCAATTGTATAGTACAAGCTCTTAGGATGGGGGTGGTTAGACATCGTTGACTATTCTGGGTCGTACTAGTCTCTTAAGAGACCACTACTCTGCGTTTTAAAAAACATAAAGGGGCATATTATCAAGCACATGCGATAACTATCGCAAATCGCGCAAAGAGCGATTTTCATTATCGTCGTCTATCGCTGGATTTCAGCATCGGGTTAGCGACGTATTATTAATGCTGTTCACCCAGGCCATGTGAAATCCAGCAATAGAGGGTGATAACATGCATTAGCGTGAGAAAAGCAGTGAAAAATGACCTGCGATAATATGAACCTTGATAATACGCAGGTGTGGAATTAGCCCTGAGATCCACCTCCCATGTTACAGATGGCTAAATCAGATTAATAGCAGGAGTTAAAATCCTGCGATAAAGGGGCCTTAGCGCGACTTTGATCATTGATTCACGGGTCTGGAGCATCCTTGTAAATATCGTGATGCAGTTTTAGCGATGTTTACCCATGTTGTTCTGTGAGGAACGCCCACTTTGCATGTAATTATCGATAATAATCGCTGACATGCAAAGTGGAGAAAAGACGGCTGCTAACTCAAGGAAACACGCGTTAGCATGTCCTTGATAATAGAGCGATATTTAAATCGCCGCTTTTCGTCCGAAAACGGTCGCTAAAGCGGCGAAATTGGGCTTGATAATATGCTCCAAAATATCTTGGTGGAGTTCTGGGAAGGGTTGCTTTACAACTTCCAGGAAATACTTGAAATTTATTATTTCAATAGTTTGCAAATGGGAAGCCATGTTGAGATCTGTAGTCTTCCTACATAAGGGTTTATTGGTATAAATCAAAGTATATCTACAAATTAGGATGGCAAGTAAAAAAGATGATTTGAAGAATTTGCGAGATAAGCCTTCCGCTTTTTCCACATTACATTGTGCATGGGAAGAGGCTATGTTTTTATACATTGATGAACTGTGCCATAAACCTTTGAGAAAACAGGTTTTGGGACTTGGAATTGGAACAATCCAGGCTGGAGAACTGTTGGTTTGTATGATGAAGCCAGGTTAAGTCAAACTCAGGGAAGTGTTTATTTGTACTGAATTCGAAAGCTGACTAAAGTTGTATTCTTTTAGATTATCCCTTGTTGTTTGATTCTCAGCGTAGACATCTTCCACCACATTTTATCTAGACTCTCATGGGGGCGAATGTTGTGATTTGTCTAGGAAATTATTATGAGGATTAAAGTCCTGCAATTTTAAATGTTTATTAAATAAATTGCTGAGGGACTGATTTAAAGTTTGGTGGAATGGTCACTCTCTCACAAATGTAACTGATATCCCACCGTATTGCACTTGCAGCAAGGTGGACTGGATATCTGACAAATTTGTGACAGAGTAAACCATGTGCAAAATTCTAAATCAGGACCAGAGAAATGATTTCATGAAGAAGTGTTTAAATATATAAATTGAGTGTGTTTAGGTTGGTGATTATTTTAAAAGACAAATGTCGGAAAAAACATACATTTTTTATTGAATTTGAAAATTAGGATATGTCACATTTAATTTTGCCTATGGATTATGGGCCTGGTGTAGATTTAGACTGGAGTAGGAATTATATTACTCCTGCAGGTGCATCATCTCTGGAACACCAGTTTAGTGTTTCCGGATTGGGTCTTGAAACCTGCCTAAAGTCAACGGGGAACGCTCTCATTTGAATGTTAATACTACATGTGTTAACCAATTTCCATTGCATGGCTCAAAAATGTCAAGTTCAAGCATAGTGCACAATTCTTTTTCCAGAGTCTACCTTCTTGCTTACGGAATCCTGTATGGTGAGAATCTGCTGACTGTTCATGATGGGGTTTCTGTCTTGTTTTCTGTCATGGACATTCTGCCTGTCAGAGTGAGCAAGTATTTGCAATGCAATAGGTCTTGCATTACTGAAAGTTTGAGATATTGGTGTTGCTAATGATAATGTAATGCCAATAGCTCAAACTTTCAGTAATGCAAAAGCTATTGCATTGAAAATCAATTGCGCCACCTGCACTTAATCTTTAACATCTTAAGGTAAAGCACGGGTGCCGCAATTGCTTCAAAAGTAAAGAAATAGACAACAAAAAAGGCTTTTCTCTTTCTTTACTTTTGAAGCAATCGCGGCACCCAGGTTTTCGCTTAAGATGTTTAAAGCTAAAGTTTGAGTGCTGACATTGCTACAAAAGTAAACAAATGTCAGTTGCATGCTTTTTTTCTATTTTTCTACTTTTGTTACAATGGCGGCACCAGCGCTTTAGTTTTAAACATTATACGAAAAAGCGTGGATGCCACGATTACTGCAAAAGTAAAGAATTGGCCATCATGAATGGACGTGAATCCGATCGGCTCCGGCTAGGCCCCTAGATTTAAGCTGCATTAAGGGTGTAAATCATCTCGCAAAGTCTTCTCCACTCACGGCAATAGACGGTGCAGTCTCCGGCATGCGGTGTTGATCTCCTGATTCCAGATTTTGGCTGCTTTTGGAGCTTGTTGACAGAGCTCCTGTGCTGACGCGGCGCCTTGCAAAATAGTGACCAGTTGCTGGGGGTGCCCCTGGAGCTTGTGAGGCAGCTCCTTCGCCGCCGGACCGGCTCTGATCCCCGGCTGCTTCCTCAGCGCGTCCCCCCCCCAAAGCGGAGCAGCAGTCCGATGAGGGCAACCCCAGACGGGGAACACCATGATGGCGCAGATCGGGTGAGTGAGGCGGGAGCGGCGACGGGACCAATCCACAGACGGCCCGATCTTTGCCCCGAGAAGCGGTGAACACCCCCGGGGATGCTACAGGAACCGGAGGGCATCGAATTGAGCAGTGCGTCAGTGTGAGGAAGGTTGACTGCCTGACCCCAATATGGCGGCGGCTGCACGCAGATAGTCGCCATTTCACAGCGGGAAGACTCTGGCCAGCGCTATGCAGTCACTCTGAAGAAACCAGTCCAAATGCAACCCCGTCCCTGTTCCGAGTGATTGCCGACCATCCTGGTGACACTTCAGGAGACGGGGGGCCTGAGCTGAGTGATGAGTCGTATATGGGAGGTTGCCTGCCTGACCCAACTATGACAGCGGCCGCATGAAAGGAGCTGCCATTTCATAGCGGGAGGTCTCCGGTCGGTGCCTTGCATCCGCTCTGAATCCGAACAGGAACCAGCCTGCTCCCTGGGTGGGGGGTCCCCTCTAGGGTATCCACAACATTGGTCCCGTCCCAACTACCACACAACGGTTTGGACCCCGCTCCCAGCACCCCATCTTTCCCCAGAGGTGGCTTCAGTGAGCATGTAGGAGTACAGTAGCACCAGGTCCAGTACAGAAAGGGGTCTGGGAGGCTGGATGGATGGCCCGAGGAGGGGTCATTTCCCACGTGCAAAGCAACCAACCTTAGCGACATAAGTCCTGTGATCTGGGTCCCCGGAGTGGGCATAGGGCCAGAGAGGATCTCCCGCTGGTGAGCTGTGCCCGATCCACACAATAAGGACAGATAGCCTACGCACCGAGTCGGGGGTACGAATCGCGGAGACCCGCAGGATCGGGTCAGTGAACACCCGCTGCCGAGCCTTCTCCCTGGTGATCTGTGAAGCTTGACGCCCACTCCTTAACGGAGCCTGGGGTGGCCTCCTCCTCAATCCCCATTTGCCACCCAAAAAGACTTCGACCAACAAAGTCTCAAACTATTTTGGGCAACCTGGAACAGGTTCCGCCAAGGAAAGCGACGCACAATTAAGAGGCACCATGGCGCTCACCCGTGAGGATCTATTAGAGTCGCTCAGGGAATTCAAAAGGGAATTAAGAGAGGACATTAAGGCAGACATGACAGCCTCCTTTTAATCCTTCCGGACCGAGATGAGAGACAAGATGGTGGCTCTGCAATCTGATATGGACTTGGTGGGGGCACGTACTTTAGATGTGGAGGCGAAGTTTCAGGATCTGGAGGACCGACTGGGCCCACTGGAGGAGGGAACAGCATCGCTCCGTGAGCAACTGAAGGCCTCCGTCCTTAAATGTGAGGACCTAGAAAATGGTTCTCGACGCGACAAGATAAGAATTAGGCGGCCTGGATGAAGGAAGTGAAGGCCCGGACCTGGAGGCCTTCCTGGTGGGCCTCTTCTCCACATTGATTCGCAAGGGGGGTCCGGAAGTACGCCTTGAGCAGTCGCATAGAGTGGGACCAAAGCTGCATGACTCCGACAAGAGGCTGCGGGATATCCTTGCGTAATTTAGCTCCTTCAAGACAAAGGAACTGGTTCTGCAGAAAGCGATAGGCTCTGAGAAAATCACCATTCAGAACGCTTCCTGCTCGCTCTTCCAAGACGTGGCCCAGGCCACCCTGCTACGTCGCCAACAATTCCGTCCGGTTACAGAAGCGCTGAGAGAACGACAATTCAAGTACAGATGGACTTATCCCTTCGGCATTGCCTTCAACATGGATAATAAGCAGGTGCACTGCACAGAATTTGAGGAGACAATGGAGCTCTTGGGTCTCAGTTCTCCCACCTCTCCAAATGAATCCACGTCTCGGAAGAATGAGGGAGACCGGAGGGGGACGAGGAGTGGCGCCGGAGCATGGAGGATGGCAGGCCAAACAAACAAGAAGACTCCAAGTTAATGCCAGACAGATGCTGGTTTGTTGGAAAGCTACCTGGGTATGCAGTTCCACTTAAGGGGGAATGACACTGAACGATGCCCCACAGGCCCGAGGGAGCCATGGATCCTAGGCCACAGGTCTGAGACCTCCCCCTGAACTCTGGTTATTGGGGTATAATGCCCGCGGAGTGACTTCGGCATCTGGTTCTCCATGTGGGTCATGCCTTTCCTATCTGCTGAAGATTGAGATGAAATTTGCACCCTGACTATGAAATAGCTGGGGTATCTGGGAGTGGAATTGGGCTTGCTTCCAGAGTTGATCGACAGGAGTCCCTCCTCTGGGATGGAGGTTCCTACAACCCAATGTTTTAGTTATTTGTTGTTATATTTGTTGTGTATCATGGTGATTTCCTATTTTGCAACGCAGGTGGGGTCCGGTGGGTAGGACTTACAGTTGGATGGAACAGTTGTACCCCAGATTATGGCAGTTAACTGTCTTTCCTGGAATATGGGGGGACTTAATTCCCCCAATTAAAAGCAATCCCTATAGAAATATCTAACGGATCATCAGATCCTCCTGGCCGCATTGCAAGAAACACAATTCAAGAAAACTGAGGAGGGTAGGTTGAAACACAAGAGGCATCCCCAGATATTCCACTCCTCTGCTGCCTCAAAGCAGAATGGGGTAGCTCTCCTCTTTCATTCCACGATCCCCTTTCCACACCACGCTACTAAATCAGATGCATCAGGGCGCTTTGTAATGTTGCGCGCGGAGCTTAGAGGCAGGGAGTGCACCATATCCACAGTATATGCACCTAACACGGGACAACTGGAGTTCCTGACCTCATTCCTGAACACACTGGAGGGGTTTGCCACGGGTGATATTCTGCTCTTGGGGGACTTTAACCTCATCTGGGACTGTACACTATATAAAGCTCATCCCCAGAGAGATACGGGGGGACAGTTAATACATCTCTTAAGGCAGCGATTAAGCGATTAGGCCTGGTAGATGCATGGAGGAACCCCACCCCACTGAGAAAGACTACTAATTTTTTCCCACTTCCACAGAACCCACTCTAGAATAGACCATGCCTTTCTCAGTCAGTCCCTCCTAGGAGGAGTTTTGGATTCCCGCTATCATCCGATCTGCCTCTCAGATCATGCCCCACTAGAGACTACATTAGATTGGCCAGCGCCACGGTCGAAACACAGGAGATAGTTTTTCCCCAATGTTCTTAGTCGGGACAGACTTTTCAGGGATGACCTGTTGGCAACTATCACAGAATTGTTTAGGAATAATGACCCAGCTCTGACCTCCTTTGCAAACAATTGGGATGCCTTCAAGGTGGTGATACAGGGCAAATGTATAGAATTGGTCACGGCCCTCAGAAATCAACAAAATGAGGAGAGGCTTCAGTTAGAAACAGACTTACAAGTGGCGGAAAAGCAACATCAAGAGTCCCCATCCACCCAATCGCTCCGAAAAGTCACTGCCCTTAAGGGGAAATTGAAAGCCATATACACTAACAGGGCCGAGCATACACTGTTGCGGCTCCAGGCCAGAGGGTACGAAAGTGGGAACAAGATAGGTTTGCTCTTAGCATGCCAACTCTGGGCAAAACAAGAAAAAGCATATATGAAACAGATAGTGGATGACGCGGGCGTCTCCCACTCCACGAAAGAGGACAAAGCGAATGCCTTTGACCGATTCTACAAAGCTTTATACAATGCGGACTCAGTAGACAACCAAGCCCAGGAGCACTATTTGCAGTCCCTTGCCCTGCCCCAGGTTTCGGCTCACACCAATGAAGAATTGAGTAAACCGTTCACCAAGGAGGAGGTCCAAAAGGCAATAGGTGCTCTGAAACTGCAGAAGGCACCAGGTCCGGATGGGCTTAATGCCTACTTCTATCGTACCTTTGCACCCGAATTGACTTCCCATCTCGTGACCCTATGTAATGAGATAGCAAATGCGCGTAAAGTCACGGACAGCGTGGGAGAGGCCCTGGTTAAAGTTATCCCTAAAGCGGGTAAAGATCCAACAGTGTATGCCTCTGACAGACCAATTGCTCTTTTGAACCTAGATGCTAAGCTCTACTCCATAATTGTAGCTACATGCCTTGATAATCTCCTCCCGGCATTGATCGATCCTGACCAATCGGGGTGTGTCAAGGGGCGTCAGACTCATGACAACCTCCGCAGAATGGTACATATTATTGAGAAAGTACAGAGGAAAGGCATCCCCGCCGTCCTCCTCTCGCTGGACACGGAGAAGGCCTTTGATTGTGTCGATTGGGCCTTCTTAGTTAGAACCATGCAACAATTTGGGTTTTGTGAAGAGTTTATAAATATGGTGCTGACCAATTATCACTCTCCCACTTCTAGAGTTCGGAGGAATGGAGCGGTATCTGAGGCTTTCACGCTCTCGAGGTGGACGAGACAGGGTTGCCCTCTGTCCCCCTTGTTGTTCGTGCTCAGTATTGAGCCCCTGGCGGAGAGGATAAGGGCCAACCAGGACATCAAGGGGGTGCCCTTCGGCCCCGACACTCACAAGATTTCTCTCTTTGCCGACGACATGCTCCTACCCATAACTGATCCACAGACCATGGTCCCGGCATTACTAGTAGAGCTTGAGAGCTTCAAGAAAGTGGGGGGATTCCAGGTGAACAGCTCCAAATCGTTTCTCTTAAACTTAACGCTCCCAGCGGTTGATTGGGAGCGTATAAAGGGGACCGTGCCATTCTGTTGCACTACCAAAAATCTCACTTACATAGGGGTCAAGCTCACTCCCAAACTATCGGGCCTCTATAAGGCCAATTATCTGCCACTACTGCGGCAAATAATGGAAGATCTTAAAGGCTGGAGAGCGGCCTACACTTCCTAGATTGGTAGAATAAATGCGGTAAAAATGAATATTCTCCCTAGACTACTCTACCTATTTCAAGGCCTCCCAATTTCGGTAGACAGGGAATTTTATGTTGACCTCAAAAAGGCAGTCACCAAGTTTATCTGGCAGGACCGAAGGGCCCGACTCTCACACCGGATTCTCGCTAGGCCCAGATTAGAAGGGAGCTTGGCTCTCCCGGATTTTAGGAGTAATTATCGAGCGGCCCAACTCCGGGTCAGCACGGAATGGTCGCTTTGGGAGTCGGAAAAGCACTGATTGCATATGGACCGCCAGATAACGGGAAAGACTATTTGGGATCATCTGTGGTTAAAAAACAGCAGAGGTCACCCAATGCCTACATCAGCACCCCTACGGCCACTACCCTGAGAGTCTGGGATCTACATACTAAAACGCTATCCCTCTCTACTTTTCCTTCGCCCTTCACCCCCGTTCACTCTAACCCCGACTTCCCTCCGGCCATGCAGGAGGGGCTTTTTATGCAGTGGAAACAGGGGGGCTGTCTAATGATCTCCCACCATAAGAAGGGGAAATTAATGACGTTTGCAGAAAGTGCCAAAGAGTTCTAGGTTGAAGCAAATGAGGGTTTCCACTACATGCAACTCAAACACTAGGTGCAGCAACCACAGGAGAGGCTGGCCACTACCAGGGACCTGCTCCCAATAGAAAAATTTGCACAGTCGGGACCCTCCACCAAGGGCAATATCTCTTTTCTGTATGCCCTTATCCGGTCGTTGGGCCCTCAGGAGAGACTGAAGCACAGAGCTTTCTGGGAAGCCACCTTGTCTAATACAGTAGATGAGAAGCAGTGGACCCGCCTCTACAAAAACATAATCGCTCAATGTACCTCCGGGAAGCTCATTACAAAACAATGTATCATTGGTACATGTACCCGCAGAAACTTCATAAAATATTTCCTAATACTTCTGATAGATGTTGGAGGGGCTGTGGTTTGTTGGGAGATTTTAGTCACATCTGGTGGGACTGTCCCTCCATCAAACCATTTTGGAAGGAAATTTTGTCTCCAATAAAACTGATTCTAGGGTACCTCATTCAGAAGACCATTGAACACACCCTCCTGGGCATAAGAGATCCTCTCCTGATGAGACAAACAAACAGTGACCGGGCCACCATGTGGTTATGTCTAGGTGTAGCTAAGATGGCAGTCACAGCAGCTTGGAAAAAGACTGAGGCACCATCCATCACACAGTGGCATGCGAAATTGTGGCAAGCGCTGGTGCTTGAACGACTGATGGACATTATGGAGGACACTAGGAAAGGCTTTGACTAGATTTGGACCCCATTAGTGATATACCTCTCGGAGGGTCTACCCATATTTGCATGTAGCCCCAGACTGAGACCTCTCCACCTCTTTCATATCTGACTACGTAGGGAGAACCCCAGGGAGGAAATCTGCCCACTTTGAGTTGCTCCTGGACTCGGCCCACCGCTCACCCCTCACGGCGTTTTACTCCACACCACTTACATCATGATACCTTGTTTACATTGTTTTTCTTCCTTTTTTCTCTTCTCCTTTATTTACTAGTTCATGTTTTTTTCACTTAAGAGCATATTATGGACAGTAAGCATTCACTCTCTTGCTGAGTACCCCTGCAACCTGGCCGTTACCCACAAGATCTGCTACTGAAAGCTATGGGAGAAAACAGGGGCATAGAAACATGGATGTATACTAGGTCGAACCCTCGTTCACAAGCTGTGTTTACCTGTAAGATTTCTATAGCACTTGACCTGATTATGATGTGATTGTACTTGCCATGTTTGTATTACTGTGGTGCTCAGGAAAAAACTTCAATATCAAGATTTTGAAACAAAAGTAAAGGATTGGACATTTTATTTCTTTACTTTTGAAGCAATCGTAGCACCCGTGCTTTAGCTTAAGCTGTTAAAAGTGAAAGCGGTGCATGCCGCCATTGTAAGAAAAGTAAAGAAACAGCTGCAAATAACAAAAGATAAGCATGACCCCTATTATTGGAGCTGAGGTGTGCAGCGCTGGTTAACTTTTTTTTTTTAAAGCATTGGCAGATAGCATGTCCTGTCTGCAAGAGCAGGTATGAGAAAGGGATTTAATAAAATAGTGCTTGAGGCTGTAATTAAAACATCCAGAGTAACACCACATGTAACAGGGGCAGTATTCATGGGAGGTTACAACAAGTGAAAAGGTAGTACTAAGGAGGGACTACTAAGTCTATTGACCAATGAAAGCCACTTTTTGAAATGGACAGTAAAAGGAGGCAATTAAAAAGATGGGTGGAAAGTGGGTGGAGCTTCATGACCATATCCTGAATACAGCATGTCTCGTAGAGACAGCGTAAGCGCTGCCTAGGTGAGACCTAGAAATGCAGGTCCTACTTTCTGCATTAAGTTGATGTGATCTTGTTTTTTTCTTTTCTATTATTCAGGCTTTGCCAAGCAGCGTTGCATGTACCAGGTTTATGCTCTGGGAATATTTCTTCAGTGGAGGAATATGTGGTGGATGTGATATCTCATAGGTATGTTTGATATGGTGCTGTCCACTTTTTAACAAATTGACTTGCTACACTTAGGTGAAGAGTTTTCTGTTAGTTTGCGAGATTCAATGAGTGATGAGTCCAACTTCTTTCAACACTTCATGATGTAGGAAGTGGTAGAAAACAAGTACTTGATTTTCAAGTAGAAATGTACATCCTTTCCTGCATAGGGTCTTGAATTACAGATCCTTCCTTCTTTCATTTTTATTGCGTTGTGACTAGTTCTAAAGTGGAAGATGTCAATGCTCAATTTAATCCGCAAACAAATGATGGACGGAATGTTGAATAAATCATACATTCACCCCAGTCAAGATATCTTGGTTAAATCCATTTTTCTTTTGCTCACCATGCCACCCCAGTTTAGATCCAGCCATATGCAAATCAGTCTTGACCCTGTACCTCATGGGAACAGTCCAGACCAAACTGCCAAGCCAGGTCCTCCCTGGACCGGAAACAAGCATCCTGGGACCGGTTTCTGGGTATTACCCTTCATCAGCCAGGCTAGCTTGAATCCAGTGACACAGTGAGCAAGGGACGCATGTCTGGGCATACACATCCCACGTAGGGTGAAAAGTGCTACGCAAACAAATGATGGACGGAATGTTGAATAAATCATACATTCACCCCCAGTCAAAAGATATGGGTTAAATCCATTGTTCTTTTGCTCACCATGCCACCCCAGTTTAGACCCAGCCATATGCAAATCAGTCTTGATCCTGTGCCTCATGGGAACAGCCCAGACTGAACTGCCAAGCCAGGTCCGCCATGGACCGGAAACAAGCATCCTGGGTATTACCCTTCATCAGCCATGCTAGCATGAATCCAGTGGCATGGTGAGCAAAAAACAATGGATTTAGGCCCAGAACTCTGTACTGGGGTGAATGTATGACATTGTTCTGCATTCTGTCCATCAATTGTTCTTTTTGCATTTGTCACCCTGAGTGGGACGGGTATACCCAGACGTGGGTCCCATGCTCTCATGCCACTGCAGTCAAGCTAACCTGGCTGGTGAGGGCTGAAAGCCCGAAACCGGTCCTAGGATGCTTGTTTCCAGTCCAGGGAGGACCTGGCCTGGCTGTTCGGGCTGGACTGTTCCCATTGGGCACAGGGTCAAGACTGATTTGCATAAGGCTGGGTCCAAACTGGAATGGCATGGTGAGCAAAACAACGATGGATTTAGGCCCAGATCTCTGTACTGGGGTGAATGTACGACATTGTTCTGCATTCTGTCAATCAATTGTTCTTTTTGCATTTGTCACGCCGAGTGAGACGGGTATACCCAGATGTGGATCCCATGCTCTCCATGCCACTGGAGTCAAGCTATCCTGGCTGATGAGGGCTGAAAGCCCGAAACTGGTCCTTGGATGTTTGTTTCCAGTCCAGGGAGGACCTGGCCTGGCAGTTCGGGCTGGACTGTTCCCATTGGGCACAGGGTCAAGACTGATTTGCATATGGCTGGGTCCAAACTGGAATAGCATGGTAACTAAAAATGACGGATTTAGGCCCAGATCTCTGTACTGGGGTGAATGTATGACATTGTTCTACATTCTGTCAATCAATTGTTCTTTTTGCATTTGTCACGCCGAGTGAGACGGGTATACCCAGATGTGGGTCCCATGCTCTCCATGCCACTGGAGTCAAGCTATCCTGGCTGATGAGGGCTGAAAGCCCGAAACCGGTCCCAGGATGTTTGTTTCTAGTCCAGGGAGGACCTGGCATGGCAGTTCGGGCTGGACTGTTCCCATTGGGCACAGGGTCAAGACTGATTTGCATATGTCTGGGTCCAAACTGGAATGGCTTTGGTGAGCAAAAAAACAATGGATTCAGGCCCAGATCTCTGCGCGGGGGTGAATGTATGACATTGTTCTGCATTCTGTCCATCAATTGTTCTTTTGCATTAGTCACCCCGAGTGGGACGCGTATACCCAGACGTGGGTCCCGTGCTCTCCAAGCCACTGGAGTCAAGCTATCCTGGCTGATGAGGGCTGAAAGCCAGAAACCGGTCCTAGGATGCTTGTTTCCAGTCCAGGGAGGACCGAGGACCTGGCCTGGCAGTTCGGGCTGGACTGTTCCCATTGGGCACAGGGTCAAGACTGATTTGCATATGGCTGGGTCCAAACTGGAATGGCATGGTGAGCAAAAAAAGAATATATTTAGGCCCAGATCTCTGTACTAGGGTGAATGTATGACATTGTTGTGCATTCTGTCCATAAATTGTTCTTTTTGCAATGCACAATTTAATGTCAGACCACACCTTTAGCTGACCACGTCCAACCACAGCATGTGCCCATCTTGCTGGCCAGTCTGATGTGTTGTATAACATAATATTGAAGAAAACATTTTGAACTCCACAAATATCGCCATAAAATATTGATTACCATAATGTTGAGATCCTACACTTAAAGAGAAAATATTAACATTGATTAAGAAACAATTGCCACCAAATCTATCTGAAATACCTAAATATTGAAAAAATAGAAGCACTCACAAAAATTTGCCTCCACAATAAAACACACTAAAATTAACAAATATATCAATAACTAAAATACCGATAAAAAATTATTGTTGTTCTATTAATAAAAAAATTTATCAAATACCTAAACATTAGTAAATATATAAAATTAGCAAAATATATTAACACTACACTAAGGAAATAAAAACAAAATACCATATTACAATACAATTGCATATATTATGATATAAATACATATACATATATACATAATTATAGAAATAAATAAAAAAAAATTATGTTAGAAATGGGGCTTCTGGTTAGCTAGAGTATGCTACTTGCCCAGGCAGAACGCACCATTCTAGTCAGGGTAAGTTAGATACACACCTAGGATAACCTGTGCTCACCGCCTGGTAGCTTGGTGCAGAGCAGGCTGGCTTATCATAAGAGGCACTTTGCAAAGTATTTGTTCAACACACCCACACAGTAACACAATTAGTACACCACAAGGAGACTCCACACACTTTTAGAAAAATAGGGAATGTTTATCTGACTAAAATAAGACTTAAAATGACAAAAATCCCCAATCAGTAGATCAAGAGATATCACTTTTATATTAATTAAGGCAACAGCAGTGCTTTCAACATCATTAATGAATTAGGGCATCATTATGATGGCTGGCGGCTGGACCGCCAACCGCTATTCCTGCAATCGGGAGATGGCCCGATGAGCATGCGGCGGTTTGACCGCTGTATCTGGACCGACCGCCATATTTCAATATGACCGCCCGGTTGACTGTTGCAAAATTGGCAGTCCCACTGCGGTGGCATGGCTTGGCCATATAAAAGGGCCACAGCAGATGCTGCCACGGTGCATCGCCTTCTGCTCATTTGTGCATCATGTGCCATGCACAATGTCATGCATGGCACATTTAGCATGGGGTTGAGTGGGGGCACTACATGTGCCCCAGGGTCACTTTTCAGTGGCCCACAATGGACGAGGGTCCTGTTTGGGACCCCTCATATCCCTTGATATGGATGTCGGCAGTTGGACCGCCACTAATGGCCTGTCAGTGATCTGACCACCTGACATCCTAATCAGGCATACACAAGGAGGTGATGGTTGGAGCGCTGAAAGTTTTCAGACACGCACCCCCGTCACAGATCTGTGTTGAATCCATCAACGTTCTTTAGCTGACTTCCCCCCACAATTTAGACTCAGCTATATGCTAATCAGTCTTGACTCTGAGCCTCATGGTAACAGTTGAGCCTGAACTGCCAAGCCATGTCTTTCCTGGACCGAAAACTAGCATCCTGGGACTGGTTTCGGGCTAACAGCCCTCATCAGCCAGGCTAGCTTGCATCCAGTGGTAAAGTGAGCAAGGGACCCACGTCTGGGCATACCCTGCCAACTTAGGGCAAACAAAGACAATACAAGGAGATGCTGGAAGAAGCACTGAAACGTTTGTAGTGTTTGTAAAGCCACTTCAAGTGTTGTTTTAAACTATGCTTACTACAACCTTAGCCCAACAAGTTACTGCTGGTTCCTTGTGCAAAGCGGGTCATTAGACCAAGTCAATTTAAGCAGTTACAGCTGCGTATACTGAGATGTAGGCCGGTTGTAATCACCCCGTGAGGCCCTACCTCACCCAGTACCTCTAGTGTCCAGATGCTGGTGTCAGGTTCAGGGGCTCTGTGGCACGGCATTGCACTCAGGCCCCTCGGGCTGGGGCTGACAGCACAGGCTCCACCGGCATCACTTAGCAAGCACATGTTGCTGAAGGGCCCGCACTGAGGGAGTCCCTTGGTGCGGCGTTAATTTCAACACACCTACTCTGCTGCAGGAGCTGCACTGAGGGTTCGCCTTGGTGTGCCGTTGATTTTGACACGCTGCTTGGCTGAAGGGGCTATGCTAAGGGGAGTTCTCTCAATGCGGCAGCGATTAGAGGAGTCAGCAGGTGGTGCCTTCAGTTGGCATACAGATCAAAAGGGCTGATCGTCTCATCTCAGGGGGAAAGGCGGTAAGAGCAGGAAAGGCCACCAAGAAGCGTCTCTGCTAAGTCAAAACACGACACTCTGAACCCAGCACAATAGTTCCCCAAATGAAGAGTTTTGGCTCTCCCAGAGCGAAGCGCTTGTGTTTTGCATAACAGTGGAATGAGCTGGAAGTGTGCTCAATTCTCAGTAGCACCAGCTGGCAATTAGCACACTCCCATCAAGTGGAGTGCTTGCACTTGCAGGATGGTGCGATGAGCTGCAATTAAGCAGATCACGAGGTCTTTGATGTCCCTGAGACCTCAGGGAGAACAGGGGACAAGCCAGCAAGACTTTGGAGTCACTCTGGGGCTTAGTCCTTGAAGAGCTCAGTAGGCAGCAGGGGAGCTCAACAAAGCAGGGAAGCAGACCCTTAAACCACTCAGGCACAGAAGTCACAATCCTTCAGCTCAGCGGCCTTTACTGCGGCAGAGTTTCTTCCAGGTTCAGTAGTGTACTGATTAGATAGGACCAGAGCCCTAATACTTATACTCCAAAGTGCCTTTGATGTAGGGGATGACTTCAAAAGAACCCTCTGAAGTGCACAAGGATTCCTTTTAGCCAGCCCTGGTTCCAGACTACCAGTAGGGGGAACATCAGACTTTTGTGTGAGGGCAGGACACAGCCTCTTCAGATGTAAGCACAAACCACCTCTCCCTCTCCCTGCCAAGGAAGACTATCAGTATGCAGATGAATGCAGATGTGTCCCATGTCACACCCGGCCCTTCCTGTGTTGTGGCAGTTTAAAGAGTATGCACAAAGTGTAGCTGTCACCCAGACCAGGTGTGTATTGGAGTCAGGTTACAGGCACATAGAGCAAAGAGCAGAGAAATGTCCACTTTCAAAAAGTGGCATTTCTAGAATGGTAATGTCAAATCCAACTTTATCACTAAAAAGCATTTATCACTACCATTCCAATCATATTACACATAAAGTAGCAAATTCTTGTCAATCCGGAATTACAACTTAAAATGTATTTTAAGGACTCCCCAATGCTAGCCTATGGAAGGACTAGGCCTCACAACAGGGAAACAAATGTAGCTGTTTGTCACTGCCAGGACAGGTAAAACTTCAAAGTACATGCCCTGCTTTTTAGTTACACAGCACACTTCCCTTAGGGTCACTTAGGGGATACATTAGGGGTGACTTATGTACAATAAAAGGGGCGTTTTAAAGCTTGCCAAGTGGTTTTAAATGCCAGGTCTAAGTAGCAGTAAACTGCACTCACAGGCTCTGCAGTGGCATGCTTGAGACAGCTTTGAAAGTCTAACTGGGTGGGTGGCACAACCAATGATGCAGCCCCCCTAGTAGCCTTTAGATTACAGGTCCTGCGTACATGGGGTACTACTTTACAAGGGACTTACAGGTAAATTAAATAGGCCAATCAGGTATTCACCAATGGCACCATGTTTAGGGGAGAAGCACATGCACATTAAGACTGGTTAGCAGCGGTAAGGTGCTCAGATTCATAAGGCCAACAGAAAGATACAACAAAAAGTGGAGGCAAAACATTGGGGGAAGACCACCCTAAGGATGACAGGTCTAACAAAACAATAAACCATAGCAAATAATAATCTATTATAAACTACAATAGCAAAAACAATATATATATATATATATATATATATATATATATATATATATATATATATCAATACCAATCCCGATAATGTAGAGAGGCTGTCAGTGTAGGGCGGTCCTCGCACAGGGTATCGGAGCCCTGAAATATAAAGATCCACAATTCTTCAAGCTTATAAAAGAACGCCAGGACACTTTGGAAATGCAGTGAATGATACCGACTGCACCAGCAACGCGTTTCAGCTTTCGCCTTGCTCACGCTGTGGCTAACGCAGAGACAGCATCTTTTTTATTAAGTGTAATAAACAATGAAAAAGGACAAAAAGTTTAAAGCTCATGTCTTTACAATTCAGTGGTGGCCATCTTAGAACAGTAAAATTTCAATAGAAATGTATCTAATCATGGCAGTAATCTTTCTTAATATTAAAGAGAACAAAAGCAGATTAAGCCCAAGTGGGCTATACATATGAACAACAAAGTAACGCTGTCATCATCATGAAACTAATTAGATTGTGACAAAAAATATATTTTTCCAAAATGAAATATCACTGTGAAGGTCCTCATTGTGTATACAATAGAATACATGATATATTGTATATCGATTGAAATTGCGCCCAAGTGGGCAAAAATTATACTCAACAACCTAATTAGAACGTTGTGTTCCCTTGTACTTGCTTCAACATGATTAGCCTGATCTGAAATACCCCATCTGAAAGATGTTCAAAAAAGAGAAGAATTTTATGTAAAAACATTACTTGAAAATTTGTTTTAAAATTAGAGACATACAGCTTTTGTCAAGATTCTGATGGTCAAATCATACTATATATATCACCATAAAGTTAATTACAGAAAATGAACCTGGAGGTCAAAAAGATTTTTGGGATTCATACAAATTTGATATGTTACTGCCGTAAATGTACCACTAATTCCTCACTGGAATTCAATCCCACAGGGGACATAGTCTCCAAATCAATGATGTATCTTGATTCCAATTGGCGTAATGTTAGCTGTCTGTTGCCTCCCCTTACACCAATTGATATACAATATATCATGTATTCTATTGTATACACAATGAGGACCTTCACAGTGATATTTCATTTTGGAAAAATATATTTTTTGTCACAATCTAATTAGTTTCATGATGATGACAGCGTTACTTTGTTGTTCATATGTATAGCCCACTTGGGCTTAATCTGCTTTTGTTCTCTTTAATATTAAGAAAGATTACTGCCATGATTAGATACATTTCTATTGAAATTTTACTGTTCTAAGATGGCCACCACTGAATTGTAAAGACATGAGCTTTAAACTTTTTGTCCTTTTTCATTGTTTATTACACTTAATAAAAAAGATGCTGTCTCTGCGTTAGCCACAGCGTGAGCAAGGCGAAAGCTGAAACGCGTTGCTGGTGCAGTCGGTATCATTCACTGCATTTCCAAAGTGTCCTGGCGTTCTTTTATAAGCTTGAAGAATTGTGGATCTTTATATATATATATATATATATATATATATATATATTACCTACTGGCGGTCGCCAGTAGGTAGTTATAGTTAGGACCCCTTTTCCATAGGAAATCCGCAACATTCTATTTTGAATAACTTTGGCGCCGGTCGATGAATCCTCGCGAATTTCTCAAAATAGGTGGGGCGCTACGCTCCGCTCCTACCCTGAAAGTCTCGGGGGGATTCGTCAAGCGGGGGCTGAGATAAAAGGGGGGTCCCAAAACGCGTTTTTCCCATGCATTTTTCCATAGGACCTTTAGAACGAGCTACAGCCCGAACGGCTGAACAGAATTACTAGAAATTTGGCAGAGAGGTAGCCATAAGGTCAAGGAAGTGCCTTTTGCAGGTCTGGTGTAAATCTGTTCAGTATTTCCTGAGTAAATAGCATTTAAAAGCATATATATATGTGGGCGGAGCCTAACCACACATCTCATCCTGAGATCTGATTGGCTGTCAGCACTTCATCCAAGAAGTGTTGGCAGCCATCTTGGGACAAATATACATGATAGCACCTCATTAAAAAGCATTGCAGTTAATAGAAGGTTTTAAGACTTTAGTTACATTATAAATCATTTGTTGATGGTACCATACTCATTTTAGGAATTGTGGTATGTTCTAAGGTGATTTCACCATGTGAAAAAGCCTTCTGCTGGGATATCATGATTGAGAGAAAAATATTTTCTCATGCTTTTACCACAGAGGTTTGGAAGGTGATCTATAGGCTAAACTGAGAGCTTATTTTCTGTAAATTCACATTATCTTTCTCAGTCATGTGAGAATGAAGTCTGATATTCTCAGTAAAACATGTACATCCAACAAGGGCAGAGACTGTCAGTTGATTCCTTTGTGTTCTACTGCAGCTTCCCAGAGTGTTCCAAAGAACTACTAGAGCGCTAACAGTCCTACTTATGATAAACGTATGGCACACCTGAAGCCATCTTGCTTGGATTAAAGTGGTAACTCTTAAAACATTTTAATTTAAAAAGGAACAAAATGAGGGGGTTCATTTTTCCATAAAAAGTATGATTAGTGCTGCAGAAAGAAAAATTAGGGCACATTTTGAGTGACTTCTCAAATCCTCTTCTATTTCATTAAAAAATTCTGACATGCAGACTGAAACATGCCCTTTCAATACCAGCAGCAGTTTTCCCTGGTGAGCAGTAGCTTTACTACAGTGATCTAATGAGCAAAAAGAGTGCTATCATTCTGAATTTATGGCAAATGTGTGACACATCTGAATGCCTTCTTGATGGAATCAAAGTAAAAAACTGAAAGTATTTCCTACTGAGGAGACTGCAGTAAATGAGGAAATTAGGAAACTTCATAACAAATAAGTCTCCCAAGATGGCCACCAGAGACAAAAGAGCCCAAATGTAGCCCAAATATCACCCAGATGTAGCCCAAGTATAGCCCAATGACAGAATGTCCCAGAATGTTCTTAAAAACAACTAGAGCGCTTACTGTCTTCATTATGACAAAAGTATGGCACACCTGAAGCCATCTTGATTGGAATAAACTGGTAACACTTAAAACATTTAAATTAAAAAGGAACACAATGAGGAGGTTCATTTTGCCATAGAAATTATGATTAATACTGAAGAAAGAAAATGAGGGCACATTTTGAGTGACTTCTCAAATCCTCTTCTATTTCATTAAAAAATTCTGACATGCAGACTGAAACATGCACTTTTAATACCAGGAGCAGACTTCCATGGTGGAGTAGTTTTACTACAGTGATCTAATGAGCAACTAGAGTGCTAACATTCAGAATTTATGGCAAATGTGTGACATATCTGAATACCTTCATGATGGAATCAAAGTAAAAAACTGAAAGCATTTCCTACTGAGGAGACTGCAGTACATGAGGAAATTAGGAAACTTCATAACAAATAAATCTCCCAAGATGGCCACCGGAGACAAAAGAGCCCAAATGTAGCCCAAAATCAACCAGATGTAGCCCAAATATAGCCCAATGACAGAAGTGTGCAAAACACGTATTATTTTGTGTTTTTGCAGTGTTATATAGTGCAGACTTGTCAGGTATTGGAGTGCTTTACATGAGCATTGGTTACATCACACAAGAACAAATTCATTTTGGTTGTAGACATGGGGAGACTAAGTGATTTGACCAGAATCACAGAATGTCGAGCTGAAGCAGAAACTTCAACCTGGTTCCCCAGTTGCAAAGTCTGCAGTTCTGGAAGTAACACCACATCCTCTCCCCTAAGTGCAACATTTAATCAAGTGGTCAACTGGATAAAAAAACATAAAGATAACAAATAATTTAAAAGTGCTTTGTCGCTATTTGAAAACTCAGAAAATATGTCCTTATTTTAGTCTTTTAGAGCACTAACCATAATTTTGATGCCAATAAGACCCTCTCATATATGTAATTTCTAAAGGAAATGCTCTAGGTATTACAGTTTTGATTACATCAAGATGATGTCAGGCGTTCCACACTTTTGTAATAAATATAGAATGTTAGCAATCTAGTTGTTCATTAGGATACTGTTGAGAGGCAGAGGCCAGGGGCACGGACTCTGAAAATTGAAGGCAGGTAGGAGGGTGCAAAGGCAACAATTTAACCACACTGAGCAGGCAGGAAGGGCCGTGGAAGCACAACAGACTATGGAGGGCAGTGGAAAGGGGGGCAGGGGCAACAAACCAACAATACAGGACTTGCAAGAGAGGCTGTTGGAGGGAAGATCTATTACGGGTCAAGGAAGCTAGGGGCGGTCCCCAGATCCCCGGGAGCCACCACAGAACTGAGCAGGAGAGTGAGTCAGGGACAAAAGGGGCACCTTAATTTGAGCCGGGGTGCCTAGGAACGCTTGCTCCAAAAATGAAGAAAACAGACATATGAGACATGGAATTGGAGGCAGAATACAATGGCAGTTTAATGAGAAGATGCAACTTCAAAGAAACCGCAGAATAGAGACATAAAGTACAAAAAACAGAATCCAGATAATCATACAGCTGTCATAATATTCTCTGTATCTCAATTAATGTACTGACAGAGAGAGAGAGAAAACACATCTATAAATGCATCATGAGAAACAAGTTACACCAAGGAAAATGTTACCTAGGAACACTCACGTTTACTCTTAGAGCAAGCATTCCTGCAATTACAATACAAAATCTTTTAAATGCAAAAGTAAAGAGAACAATGGTTAAACATAACATGACATTTCATATAGGTAAAATAGAATAAGATACTTCAAGCAAAGCAGAGCAAGACATTTTAAGCAAAGGAAGACAAGAGCTCCCAGCTCTTGGGGAAAACCTGCACTGCCTGTTAACCTACATACAGACGGCGAGGTAGTCCGTCGATATCTGTGGGTGCTCCCTTTTTATATCATTTTGTGGGCTCCTTTGCACGCTACATCTACCTACGTATGCTACCCAAAAGCTTCGACTGCAGATTTTACCAGACATTTCGTCATTTACCCACTTAATGCTGACAATGGACTGGGTGAAAAGGTCAGTCTCTCAGGCCAATCGCTTATCGTAAGTTCCATAGAGCAAGCAGAAAATAATGGGTATTGTACGGGAATTCAATATATTCATGTATAAAATCTCCTCAGTTCTCCTAACTTGACGCTCTGCGGTTGCCACTTCCTTAAAAGCGGGAAACCTGCCCAGGAAGCAAGTACCAGTCCAGGATGCAGCCTACTGTATGTCGACAGCTTCAGGGGGATGTTGAACTTTGATACCGAGCACGGAGCACTCGGGTAGGGTGGGGGCTACTAGTTTGGATCAGAAGGCCTCGCAGACCTGCCTTCAGACTGCTATACACTAAAATTGCAGAGCTATGGTCAATTTAACAAAGAGGCCTACATATTGAACAGAAGGGCCTACACAGGGGTTTTATGCTGGCTGAGTGGTAAGGATGTCTCAGGATAATTATATAGCAATACAGGACCCGCTGGTCAATTTAATACGGCCTACAAATGCAGCTGGCAGGGCAAGGACAAGGGTCTCATACTTCAGGTGTGGACAGAACGGGCCAGGGGCCCCCTGTGATACAAAATCTACCCTCCTTCAAGGCTGTGGCAATGTAATAGACCATTGTGGGCAGAAGGAAGAGGCAATGGTAGTACAACCATACATGCCAACAGACCCGATTCAGCCAGGAAACGTCCAATGTTTTTAAGCTCAAATGGGCTTTATTTGATCTGTCTCCTGTCTACAATATCCTCTTTTTCAATGTAACTCAAAGGGGAAAATCAATACCCCAGTTTTTTTTCAAAATCTCCCTCTTACCAAGTTCAAAATGTTCGCAAGTATGGTACATTGGATCATGGAAGGAAATGGGATAGGGACATGGACTTGGATAACAGAGGACAGGAGGGACATGGAGAGGTGCACCAAACTGACCCTGCAGGGCAGGCATCAGGGTTTGCAGCAGCACAATACACCACACAGGGCATGCAGGACGGGAGTGCAGCACAACAATCCATAGAAAGCAAGAGGGAGGGGACAGGACCATGCACATGGACAACAGAGAACAGAGGGGCAAGAGGCAATGGTAGCTAGCTGACCATAATGGACAGACAGGAGAGAAAGCTGCAGCATAACAGACCATAAAGGGCAGGAGGGACGGATCAGGGGCATTACAATGGAACAGACAAGCCAGGAGGGAGGGAGTAGGGCTGGGGGCAAGGGGGCAGGGCAGGAGCAGCAAGATAGCCATGGAGGTCAGGCAGGATGGGCACTAGAAGCAAGACACACCATGAAGAGCAACAGTGAGACTGTGATGGCATACACACAGACCATGGAGGGAAGGTGGGAGGGGGTCAGGGGCAGCTAACTGACCACACAGGGAAGGTGGGAGGGGCCATGGCAGCACAGAAGACCATGCATGGCAAGTGGGAGGGTTAGTGGCAGCACAATGGCTATGATGGGCAAGAAGGAGGGTGGAGGGGCATGCACAAAGGACAATGGAGGATAGAAGGGAGGGTCAGGACCTGTGCACAGACAAGAAAGTTCAGGGGAAGGGACCTCACAACAGACCACACGGGGCAGGCAGGAGGAGCAGTTGCAGCACAACAGACCAGGGAGGGCAGAAGGGTGTGGCAGTACAATGGACCATGTAGGACAGGAGGAAGAGGATAGGGGCATGGCATGTGGACAGGCAGGGTGGAGGTGGCAGGGACAGGTTACAGTCATCTGACAATGCTAGGCAGGTGGGAGGGGAGTGCCAGCTCAACAGAACACTCAGAGTAGATAGGAGTGGCAGGTCCATGGGACATGGTGGGCAAAAAGGATGGAGCAGGGGCATGCACAAAGACATCGGAGGGCAGGGGGAAGGAGAATAGGGGCAGCAAGCTAAGCACAGAGTTTAAGCAGGAGGTCAATGATGGGGCATAGAATTGGGCAATGGAGGGCAGGAGGACTGGACTGGTACATCATACTAAATTGAGGGCAGTGGCAGCACATCAGACCATGCATGGCAGGAGGGAGGAGGCTAGTCCATGGATTCACACAACAGAGGATAGGGAGGAAGGGGATGGGGCAGCAAGCTAATTGTTCAGAGAAGGCGGGTATTAGGAACTTTATTGTTTTTAAAACATTGTGTCTGTGCGAACTACTTAAAATATGAACAAGTATGCAGCATAATCTCACTTTTATTCAGGAAGAAGAGGACGTTTGTGACTGTGACTCCGGGCTCACTTGGCAGAAACACCCCCTGACCCTCCACCCCCTATCGCAAAATGTAATGCCCGTGAAAAGGGTAGGTGAACACAGTGTTATATAGAACATAGTCCTGAGAGCACGATTGAAAATGAAAACTAGATATAGTGTATGGTATAAACTATGCACCAAAAAGTGTGATATAAGATGAACCGGGCGTGAAATATAATTTGCAATACATTGTGCGCAATGACAGATTCATTGGAGAGCGCGAGATAGCACAGGCACTAGCGCGTGCTATGCGATATGCGCCTTGGAGTGTAATATGCACAGGGCAGTGTTGTGTAACCTAACTAGTCTCTAAAGTTGTAATATAAAATATGTGCTGGGGAGTGTAACGTTGCATATGCACTGTGACAAATATATGGATCCCAGATTGTAATATGTATGGCATAGCACTGTGCGTTATAACATAGGCATCGAGAAAGGCACGTTAGATGGGGCAATATAACCCGTGCGAAGACAAGTGTGGCATGACATATTCACGGGGTGGTGTTACAGTGCACATGGGCTAGAGAGTGTCATAGCATATGCACTAGCTAGTGGAATACAACACAGAGGTGTGTGGCACTCGGCAGGCAATGGTGGGTGTAACACAGCATTGGGCTCTGTCAGGAGCACGCTGTGACTCTCAAGTGATGTTCGTCCCCTTTCCAGAGAGTAAAATAAAAAGTATTACACATCCGGCAGTGGATGTGTGTTTTATTAACCGTGAGGGGGGTTTCTTGCATAGTTTTGGTCGAATTTTTGTCGAATCCCCTTTGAATGGCTTGGTGTGCATGTGTATTAAATGTGCCCGTCAATAGCTACCCATGTTTGTATAAATAAACGACAAGGGTGTCTACCAGGATTAGGCACGGTAGGGCATCAGACATGTCAGAGCTTCACTAGTGGTGTAAATACATTCCACGTGGATTCATTGCATGCATAGTCGCCTTTTAATGAATATCACGCAAATCGTCATGGTGATAGGTACGTACGGTTTGTCCAGCATGTCCTAGGTGTGTCTATAAATATATATTTTTTAAAAATAATAAAAAACAGTGGCCGGCCCTGGGGATTGGGGTCAAAAAAATATAATTAGGAGACTGGCCCTGGGGGATGGGGTCATCAGGGCCAATAAATTAGAATAAGAAGGGGAACCAAACAGCCCCCCTTCTTAAAAAACTAAAATAAATAAAAGACTGGCATCGTGCCGGAGGCCATGCCCCCTCCGTGCAGCACTCTGCAAACGCGCCCCCAACAGGCATCTCCAGTATGCGCCAGGGAGCTGCGCTGCAGCCAGGTGTTCTGAGGCCAAGCCCCTTTTTACACCTCTCTGCAACGCAGCTCTGTGGCGCTTACTGGAG
Source organism: Triturus cristatus (assembly GCF_964204655.1). NCBI lineage: Eukaryota > Metazoa > Chordata > Amphibia > Caudata > Salamandridae > Triturus > Triturus cristatus. The sequence continues at coordinate 252,224,847 of NC_140593.1, read as the reverse complement.
GTACCTAGTGGTCTAGTTTGACCCTACGGACCCTTAGGATTCAGGGGGACTCTCAACTTAGAACAGCCACAGGGCGCGTTTACACAGTGGTGAAGGGAGGGGACGGGGCCTGAGGTGACGTGTGCAAACACGCACTATGGCATGTTTTAAATTGGGGATATAATTTCCCTTCAATACTGAGGGCCCCTGGGGGCTAACTAGCCCACCAAGTGCTTCCAGTAAGCGCCACTGAGCTGCATTGCAGAGAGGTGGTCCAGGCCGTGCCACTTTTTACACCTCTCTGCAACGCAGCTCTGTGGCACTTACTGGAGGTACCTAGTGGGCTAGTTGGACCCTAGGGACCCTCAGGATTCAAATGAACTTAATCTCCCAACTAAAAATGGACACAGGGCGTGTTTACACAGTGGTGAAGGGAGGGGACGGGGCCTGAGTTAATGTGTGCAAAAACGCCCTGTGGCCTGTTTTAAGAGGTAGTTTTAATCCCCCTGCCCTATTATATACTAGGGGCTTACAGAGGAGGTCATGCTAATCACAGGGGGACCCCAACGCATAATGTTCCCTAGTGTATGTAGGTGTTTTCACTGTATTATAAGTGTCTTTTAACATATCACTGGCTCTAGGACTGGTTAGTCAGACTCAGTTACCACCAGTATCCGTCTGAAAAAGTTGAGGGTACAGGATGATTTTGCAACAAGGCTTCTTTCTGCTCTTCTTTTTGTTCTTTCTGCACGTTATCCTTCTTCCTGCACTTATCTTCGTATTTGAGGACTTCTGTTGCTTCTTTCTGCACTTCTTTTGTTTCTTTCTGTGCATTTTTTCTTCTTTCTTCACATGTCCTATCTCTGTAGGCATAGTTAGAAATTAGCATTTAAAAAACCTTTGAAATTCACTGAAAAAACCATGGGTTTCACACACGTTATAGTTAGGAATTAGCATTTAAAAAACCTTAGAAATTCAATGAAAAAACCAAAGGTTTCACACATGTTATAGTTAGCTGGACATTTCACTCGTAAAAAACCATTGAAATTCCCCCGTTATAGTTAGTTCAGCTAACTATAACTCGCGCGCCCGCAATGCACTACTGATGACGTCACATATTACATCACTCATGACATGGTCACTGACATCACTCATGACATCACTGATGACATCTCAAATGACATCACTGATGACATCACTGATGACATCATCCAGTGATTGTGTGTTTTTATGAAAATTATATATTTTTTATATTTATGTATATCTCAAGGTCAAAGGAAGAATAAATGGGTATATAAGTGTCTAAATGGATACTTTTTTGGGGAATTTTTTTTGTGTAACTGACTGTTTAAGTGTATCATAGTGAATACATGGCTTACTGAGTAATCTTTAAATATTTAAATATCTGTATCAGTTTCTTACTTTGTGTATAAGTGGCTGCATGGGTTGGTGAGTAGCTACATGAGTGTCTATATAGGTTATTAGTTGGTTTTTTATCACTATGAGTGTCTGAGTTTCTGTATGGTTCGGTGGGGGGTATTACTTAGTGCATAGGTGCATGAATGAGTGACTCACTGTTTGTATGTGTTGAATACAGCATGTGTGCAGGACTGTATGGGTGGATGAGTGTGTGCATGGGTGTGTTAGTGAGTGAATGACTGTCTCAATAGTGTCTTTATGAGTAACTACATATGTTTTAAACTAGTATATGTGACTATTGGTGTATATAAGTGAGTATATGTGAGAGTGAGAGATTGGAAGAGTTCCTGTATGAATAAGTATGTGTTTCTATAAGTGATTGTTTAAAAGAGTAAGTATATGTAAGTTTCTGTAGAAGTAAGTGTGGTGGTGTGTGTATAACTGTATATGCAAGTAAATGGATGATTGATTCTTTATTAGCATGAGTGACTATGTGTGTGAGTTACTCTATGGATGAGTGGCATTGTGTAACGGGATGTACAGGTGTATGAGTACATATGATGAGTGAGTACATGTATGAGTGACTGTAGAGGACTGTTGGTGAATTACTGTATGTGTATGTGGTTCTTAGAATTACTGAATAGGTTGTTGTAACTGATATTGATATGTTCATTATTTTGAACATTTTAGTTTCTATTTTTGAATGTGTGTTTCAATGGTTATATTAGGGGGAGAGGAGGTCTGCCACTCTATCACAAGGATGATGTCATCAGTGATGTCATCAGTGATGTCATTTGAGATGTCATCAGTGATGTCATGAGTGATGTCAGTGACCATGTCATGAGTGATGTAATATGTGACGTCATCAGTAGTGCATTGCGGGCGCGCGAGTTATAGTTAGCTGAACTAACTATAACGGGGGAATTTCAATGGTTTTTTACGAGTGAAATGTCCAGCTAACTATAACATGTGTGAAACCTTTGGTTTTTTCATTGAATTTCTAAGGTTTTTTAAATGCTAATTCCTAACTATAACGTGTGTGAAACCCATGGTTTTTTCAGTGAATATATATATATATATATATATATATATATATATATATATATATATATATATATATATATATATGTATATATTATCTACTGGCGGTCGCCAGTAGATAGTTATAGTTAGGACCGTGTTTCCATAGGAAATCTGAAAATTCTATTTTGAATAACTTTGGTGCCGGTTGACGGATCCTCGCAAAATTTTCAAAACTAATGGGGCGCTCCGCTCAGCTCCTACCCTGGAAGTCTCGGGGTGATTCGTCAATCGGGGGTTGAGAAAAAAGGGGGGTCCCAAAACGCGTTTTCCCCATGCATTTTCCCATAGGACCTTTAGTCGAAGGTACAGCCCGAACGGCTGAACAGAATTACTTGAAATTTGGCAAAGAGGTAGTCCTCAGGTCAGGGATGTGCCTTTTGCATATATGGTGTCAATCTGTTCAGTAGTTCCTGAGAAAATTGCAGTTAAAAGTACATAAATATCTATAGCCGCGCACCGTGCGCGCACCGTGCGCGCACGGTGCCGTGCGCGAGCGTAATTCTGATTGGTGGATACATGTCAGTCAACATTCGAATAGGTCGAAATCAGGAAGTGTTGTCTGCCATTTTGTGTGTGACAGTGAAAAAGAAAGGTGGAGAACGTGAAAAGGGGGCAGGGTACAGAGTTCCTGACCCCCTAGCTTTTGTCAGGGGGTCCCTGAAGGACCATGAAGGGTGAAAAAAACATTGTATTTTTTTTTTAAATCGCGGGGTGCGCGCACGCGCGCACCGTGCGCGCACCTTCGCGAGGTGCGCGCACGGTGCGGGCACGGCGGAAAAAAAATCTGTAAAAAAATAGAATTAAAAATCAAATTTAAGTGTTTAGATGTTAGGTGGCTCTAAAAAGAGCCTTTGTGTTAATAGAGGGACAGAGGAACACAAAAATGGCAAAAACTATAGGGTGCCGCACGTGTGCTGCTGTATCTTGCTCTCTATTAGGGGAATGCTGGTAAGAGAGAAAAGCATTGCACGCATTGCACCGTATATCCACCCTCTTAAACAGAGGGTGTATATCCAGAGGAACAGAAGCAGGTGAAGCTGCTGCCGCAGATGAAGTGCTCGGCTGAGCTGCCGATGATGTGCTCGGCTGAGCTGCTGCGGATGTGCTCGGCTGAACTGCTGGAGGGTTTTCTCTAGCAGCTCGAGCATAAGCCACAGGATGTACATCTCTAACATGCCTGATCATAGTGAAGATACTAAAAGAGTATTTCTTTTTAGGATCTCCTCTTGATAAGACACGATCACAAAGAGTGCAGGTGACTTTGGGAGCATTCACTTTCTTCTGCCCCAGTGGAAATGTAAAAAATTGCCATATAAAAGAGTCTTTCTGTTTCCTCTGTCTCTGTCTCACAAGGGTCTCCTGCTCACTCCCAGAAGATGACTGCTGCTCTGCCATTCTGAAGTACTGAAGTACTGGAAAAGCTGCTCAGCTCCTTCTCCCAGGGAATCAGAAGTAATAATGAGGGGAGTGGGTGTGGTGTTGGTAGTTTCTGGAACTGAAACTACTATAAACCAATGAAAAGTGTTGTTTCTTAATCACATGACCTGAAACTACTATAAACCAATGAAAAGTGTTGTTTCTAAATCACATGACTTGCGCACGGAGCACGCACGCATGTGCGTACGGAGCACGTGCGCATGCGCGTACGGAGCACACGCGCATGTGCGTACGCGCACGGAGCACGCACGCATGCGCGTACGGAGCACACACGACATACGCATGCGCACGTGGAGCAGGTACGCATGCGCACATGGAGCACGTACGCATGCGTGCACCGTGCGCGCATTGTACGCGCACGGACAAAAACCCTTAAAAAAAACAAACATTTTAAAGTGTTTATAAGTTTATAGACGATATTAACTATGCTGTTCAACTCTATCCAAATTAAAAAAAAAACTGAGCCATTCCATATTACAGGATGAAGTTAATCTATAACTATATATATAGGTAGCTTATTGTAAAATAAATATTTAAAAAATATAATAATACATTCATAAATTAGCATTTAAAAAACCTTGCAAGTTCACTTAAAAAAACCATAGGTTTCACACATGTTATAGTTAGGAATTAGCATTTAAAAAACATTTGAAATTCACTAAAAAAACTATAGGTTTCACACACGTTATAGTTAGGAATTAGCATTTAAAAAACCTTGCAAATTCACTGAAAAACCATTTGAGATGTCATCAGTGATGTCATGAGTGATGTCACTGACCATGTCATGAGTGATGTAATATGTGACGTCATCAGCAGTGGATTGCGGGCGCGCGAGTTATAGTTAGCTGAACTAACTATAACGGGGGAATTTCATTGGTTTTTTACGAGTGAAATGTCCAGCTAACTATAACATGTGTGAAACCTATGGTTTTTTCAGTGAATATATATATATATAATATTTAGATGCTAAAATATGTAACATTTAAAGATTTATAACTTTAAAATAAAACACCAATTGAACACAACCAAAGAAACACTAATTAGCAATTACCAAATAGGGTGGAGAAAAGAAAAAAGCAACGAAGACAACCAATAACATTAAGGGGCCGATTCCGATCCTGTATTTTTTTTTCCCGTCCGACTCGTATCGTTAAATTTTTCCATACAAATCCTACAAGTCCCGTGTGACCCGTGAAGTTCGATTCGTACGGGAAAAATACAACTTTTCCCGATCCGATTTGTACGGATCGGCCCGATCCTTACAAATCGGATCGGGAAAAGTTGTACCAGAAGGACCCGGACACTTTTCCGTACAAATTGTAAAAATGCAGTCCAACCGTACTAGTACGATCCGGACCGGCTTTCCGATTTACGATTTGTATGGAAAACGTCCCGTACACGTGGAATACCATTACCATTACCCGCTACGAAGCGAACTTTGTACAACTCGTATCCCGGGAAAAGTTGTTCCCGGGGTGCGAGTCGTACAGGGGTACGAGTCGTACAGGCATACACCCCCGTGCGTTGTGTATGTATGGTGCATACCCCAACATCGCGTATGTAATGTGCGTACCCCCAACATCGCGTACCCCAACATCGCGTATGTACGGTGCGTTCATACGTGATGTTGGGGTACGCGATGTTGGGGGTACGCACATTACATATGCGATGTTGGGGTACGCACCGTACATACACAACGCACAGGGGTGTATGCCTGTACGACTCGTACCCCTGGGGACTCTGCTTTTACAGCTGTTTTTGGCTTAGGTAAGAGAAGAGCCGTACGGAGTGCCGTAGGGAGGAATCGTACTTGCTGGGCTGGAAACCGCTGCTTAAATACATACAGACGTCACGTGCAAGCTGTTCCGGATCAGAATTGTTGGTTTATTTTAGCTGTATGGTCTTTTGTACGATTTGTATGGAAAGAGGCTTTCTGTACGAATCGTACTTCCTAGGTTGTAAGAAAAGTTTACCGGGTACGAGATGTACGGGAAAAACGCTCCATACAATGATTTGTACAGCCTTTTTCCAGGATTGGAATCGGCCCCTAAATATTACAGCATTTAATCAATCACAATGCTTTAGTAATAAAAAAACTGTATGGCCTCTCAAATTTTCAATGAATTGTTTCACAAAATCCATGCACTTCAAGAGGCCAATATACTGCAGGAATCATGAAACACATCAGAACAAAACGACAACTCCAAAGAAAGTAAACATCTAATTTGTAAGTAAACCCTGCCCCCTGACAGACCTCCATAAAAAATTTCTGTCCAGAGATTTTCATTTTTGATTTGTGTTTTTGGATCATTAGAAATGTGATTTAGCTTGGGTAGACTTTGCTGATCCGGGCAAAATTTTTCTGGATGACATTTTTAAAAATGGTAGATGCGTTGCAGTGTACTGAAAATCATCAAATCTGCGACAGTCAGACTCATTTCCCACACATGTACAAGCTTTTTTTCTACTTCTTTAAAGTCATATTCTTCTTATGTCTCAGCAAATCCTTTTAAAAACTTCACAGGTTTAGCAGTTAAACCTCCAAACTTTGTTCCAATTTTGCTCATAGTGTCATCACCTGTAAAAATATGTGTCTTGATAAGAACACTTGGCATCGCTGGGTCAAGTTTCTTGTACAGAATATCAAGTGGGATTAAATGCCTTTTCTCACTTGTTCCATAACGTAGCCATAACTCTGACAATCCTTGACTTATGAACATTGCTACAAATCTGAGTAACACAATAATACCATCTGCATCATTTGACAGTACAATTGCGCAAGTAGATCCATTTCAAAAAGCCCACTCAGCATGTGGCAAAATACGAAGTTCATCTTCCTTCAATTTGCTGTTAAATTCTTGAACAATATGGCCTGTACTTTTTTAATATACTCTGCAGGCACCAACTCCTCATTGACAATCATTCCACTTGCCATAATTGGAAATGTAGTGTTCACTGAAGCATCAGTAATGTTTTAACATCTCCAAGTTCATCTTGTTCAATGTTGTTGCCCATAAATTATCAAGTTGCACAGGTATAGATGTCGATTGATTGATGCAGGTAAGGTCAATTCAATTGTTCCAATTGTAGACATTCATCTGATTCTCTCACATTCTTTGACAGATAGCTCAAGATAACTGTCAAAGACAATGTGCAGTTCTTGCAATGTTCACACTGACTTTGATATTTGTAGAACAGTCTGACAGACCACTCTGAAGCTTTGCATGGGTGAAATTTTGACCATTCGCAATTGCAACACATAATCCACAACAAAAACAGTTTTCAATGAGGACACCTTTTCTAATTGAGATTCTTCCGGGTGAAAGGTTTTTTTCAAGCACTTGTACAAGTTTGTGCTCTCACTGGTTTGGTTGCAGCATCTCCATCAAATGATGTGTTTGCTGGAAGAAGATCATGTGACAGAATGTTTTTGATAAATTCAGCCCTTTCTTTTCCTACATCCATCTCTCTATGCGATTGCAAAAGTTGTTTTTTTGTAGCATGTTTAGTAGTGGCTAGTTAGACGAAACTATTACTATGGCAATTAAAGCATGGACATTTAGCTTTAGTGATTATGTCAAACAGCTTTTTCTCTTTCAATACAAATCTCTCCAACTTTTGTTCTGCGTATAGTTTTCATCCATGTTCCAGGACATCTAGTAGACATGTCTTTAGATCGTTATACTCATATTGTTCAGTCACAAAGTTGTGAAGACGCGCAGGCTCAGTCATTTCAAAGGGGTTTCCTTGCTGTTGCATGAAATGAAGAAGGCTGTTAACATGTGTATTAAAATGATCCCCTTTCTTTCCCACAAGTTTGTGGTGAGGAACAGTTTCACAATGGTCCATTCATTTAAAATTTTTAATCTCTCTGAAAACATTGCAAATAGTAAGCACTTCATGGTAAACTAGCTGCCATTGGGCAACATATTCACTTTTACGTGTCTGACCAACAATTCCCCTGGAGCTTTTCTGTGATCCCTGGATCATCTGTTCCAGTTTCATATCTGGACCCACAGCATTGCACCTCCCCTCTCTGTCCTTCACCACAAAATCTATTTTGATTAATTTTCTGTAGAGGTATTGTTTTTCCACCTCTAGCTTCTTCACTCTTTCCAAATACCAGGACTAATGTCTCAGTTAGTTTAGGCAATTGAATTAGCGGAACACAGTAATCAGTGATTCCACTGTGTAAACGTGCAGCTCCCAATCACCTTCCTGATTAGCATGTACCTAATTTTTCACTAGAGATATCATGTGTAAAACATTTCCCCAGTACTTGAAAATTTCAGAATGTTCTTCACATTCTTTGTCAAACTCTATGAACCTGGTTTTCAGGTTTTATGATTTTGAACTGAGTGTATTGAACATTGCCGGCTTCGCATTATGTGTTTTGAATGAAGTGCACCCTGTGCCTTGTTTAATTTTGAGATAAGATGTGCAAAACCAAATTTGTAATTCTTGTTCCAGAAAGCATTCCAACTTAATTTTTCTAAAGCTTCGGATATGATGAGCATACCTTGTAATGAATGGACATAATGAGTTCCGCTCAATGTTGATTGGACAGTTTCGTTGCCAAAGATTTCAGCCCCAATAAATGGTTATGGTCTATGCCACATTCACTGAGATAACTTCCTGCACACCACAACACAACTTTCTGTCATGTGGAAAATGCCCATCATTGGATAAATATCATCAAATTCTGCTGGATTGCTCATAAAAATGTCAGCTACAATTCGGAAAACACCTTCATCACAGAAAATTGACAGGATAGGCTGGTCCTCAAGCTGATCATGCACACTTTGGAAATTCTTTAGAGCTGTGTAAACTGTTGCATAGTTTGTGACTGTATTATTGGCAAAAACCCAATCTTCTTCAGTGCGACAGTATTCTGATAGATTAGAGCATGAATACCAGCCCACAGAGGAACTTCAGTCCCCACCGAATAAGCGGTATGATAAATTCAGTTAAATCAGCTTTGCATACCGCTACATCAGGAAGAAGAAGATCCATGTCCTCAGCCACCTTGAAACGTTTTGGTAGACTGGGACGTGTTGATGGCTTGTCGTGATTTTACACACATTGTTAAGGCAGTTTGGTTATATATAATAAAAGCCCCATGGCAGTATCATGTGTACTGGATGTTCCAGACAAAGAAGAGCTGTCTTGAAAATCAAAATTATCAAGAGGAGCAATTGTAAATCCTTTCCTGGTAAAGTGACTTGGAAGAGGTGTGCTGTCTGATTCACAAGATTTTTCAGCATGAGCTGCGAACATGTTCCTGCTCTGTACTATTGCGTGGGCAGTCATCACGTGTAGCGGAGTTTTCTATTTGCTGTGATGTAATTCATATTTGGAAAATACAGTACATTTGTACAACATAAGCCTGCTGGTTCATGGAATTGTCTTCCACTTCTTCACTTAAATCCACAAAGCCATCATCAATGTTGTCAGCTTCTGTCCGAACGCAAGAACTTTAGTTTATAGCAGTTTTGCTTTGCTGGTATTATGCAATGATGTAAAAAATGTTAAGACAACATCAGTCATTTTTATTGACTCCAATGATTTGCGGAGCTCTGTGGCATCACAAATTGTAAATTTTTCAGGACATTTCTTGAAATGGTTCCTGTTGATGTCACTGCATCTTGTGATCCTAGTTTGGAAGCAAGAACAAGGGTCAAATAAGTGGGGAACACCATAAGAGGCTCATTCCTTTTGTTAGACTGACAAAAACAAATTCTGTAATTGTACATTATGACCACAAATATCTTAATTTCATTTTTATGGATCAATACAGTTTCAGCAATTTTGACCATCATTTCTCTGATCTCACTGAGTGCGAACCCATAACCAGCAATCATGAGTGGCTTTAAAACTTAATTTGCTTTTTCAAAGAGTGCAAACTTAACTGAAGGCTGGTGGTTGTGTTGCTCCTCGGAGCTAATTGTACATTCATATTTTCTAATGTATGCAAGCATGCACTTCGGGTGAGCATACAAATCTACTGCATATACATTCACCTTGCTGTTTAGATCAGCTACTCAGCTGAAAACTTCATCTTGTTAAAAACTAGCTGCAGATAAAAACATGTTTGTCCTTTGAGACTCACATACTGTGTAATTTGTTCTATTGTCTATCTCTGGCCCTTTTTCTGGCTAAACCACACATAATACATTGAAGATCTTCTGCTTTCCGATCAGTTGTTGGAGGTGGATGAGGGGCAGCCTCGATCTTTGTCAAGACTTCCTGTCATGCGAGGGGAGGAAAACGGTAACCAGCGAAAACGGACTACATCTCCCAGGATGCTTAGCGGTTGAGAGGTTATGTAAACAGGAGAGCTGTTACATAACCCAAGGAAAACACGCCCTTATGTAAACAGGAGAGCTGTTACATAACTCAAGGAAAACACGCCCTTATGTAAACAGGAGAGCTGTTACATAACTCAAGGAAAACACGCCCTATAAAGGGAGGAACCGGGAGGTACAACGCTGTCGGATATTGTGTTTACACCGACGTACCTGCTTAGTGAAGAGCAGTATTCCGGAGTGGTGCTCCAGTAAGGCAAGAACGGAGGTAGGTCGAGTCGTTACTCCCTGGGCCGTGTCTTGCCCCATCGTCACCTGTAAAGGACCCGGAAGCTCTACCGGATAACCATTGAGCTTCGCTTTTTGACTCGGCTGAGTCAAAGCGCAGTGGCGCTTTTTCTGGTTGGAGTCGTAACTCCCAGCCCGACCAGAGATACAGGGACTGCCAGCTGTAACGCACACCAGGAGGTGTTTGCCGCGTTACAGACTCGGAAGTCCACAGGATCGATCGAGCGGCTGCTCTCGGTTCAGTCTTCATTGCTTGTGATTGGGGTATCGGTGACGCATCACCAGGAGGTGACTCCACGTCCCGGTGCAGTCTGAGGAAGAGGTTGAGCGGCTCCTCCCTTCAGGTAGAGACCCCGGCTGGGTGTTTCCCTGACTCCTCGATTCTCCCCCAACACTCTTCGTGCCCCTCACAGCCTACCGATTGGCATTGTCGGCCATTTCATTTCTGCCCTCTGTTGGCATACGCCGGGATCGGCGTATATGCAGAGGACGGCTAGGACCATCCGTGCTGTGGGCTGGTAACGTACTTAGCCTGGAGGATTCCAGTGACTATAACCTTTGTTTATTCCTTGTATTAATTTTGCCTTCATTAAAATAACTAAACCTTCACAAGTGGTTGCGTTCTCACTATCGTGTCTGTTAAACGATCCTGAGACGTTCAGGGCGTTACAAAATATCCGACCTTAATAACACTAACTGTCTCCCGGTCGATAACAGACATGGCAATACTTGATGTTGTGCTGGCTGTTTTAGCGACCGTGCAAATTGAATTGGCTGCCTCCAGGCAAGAAACAGCCGATGTAAAAGCCAGACTGGATGCTATCCAATTGGACCCGCTCACGCCCAGCACCTCCCTCACGAACCAGAGCCCTGCGGTAGTAGTGGAAATGCCGGTAGCCGTCCCCTTGGCAACACCAGAGAGGTACAGTGGGGATCCTAACACAGTGCAGGTATTCCTCACACAAGTGGCGCTACATTTATCGTGCAAACCAAGGGCGTTCCCCACGAGTCAGGCTCGTGTGGCTTTCCTTATATCCTATTTGGCTGGAAACGCAGCACAATGGGCCGTACCTCTGGTGAGCAGGGACGACCCCATCTTATTTGATTGGGGTGCTTTTCGCGAGGAATTCCTAAAAGTCTTCGACAGAAGGGCGGACTCGTACACGGCGGACCGTGAAATGCTTGAGTTGAGACAGGGATCCAACGACCTGGTGCAGTATCTCAACGCGTTCCGAAGGCTGGTTGCGGAAACCAAGTGGCCTGTTGCTAAACAGACGGCGCTCTTCCATCACGGGCTGTGCGATGAGCTCAAGGACGCCGTGGCTCATATTGACCCACAACCCAAGACATGTGAGGGCCTTATCAACCTGGTATTACGGCTGGAACATAGGCTAAGTGAAAGAAAGGGGGATCATGGGAGAAAAGGAAACTCCCTTCCATCCTATGTGACAGTGGGAAGTCCTGAAACTACCACCGCATCCAAGGGAGAACCCATGGACATCGGCGCAATACGAGCGAGCCTCACAGCTACGGAGAAAGAGTCACGCCGTAAACAAGGATTGTGCCTATATTGTGGCAAAAAAGGCCACTACGTACGTGAATGCCCTGCCAAACCGAAGACGTCACGTTATCGGGCCAACCGGTCGGTAACAGCCGTGGTGGACGTACCGGCGGAAAACTAGAGGACTCCCAGACCAAAGAAGGGGCATCTCGGAGTCACTCATCCATCCCTTCACTTTCCAACTCGGTCACTAAGGGACAACGACACCTGTTTCTCACGGTGCACGTGGGAGTGCATGACCAGTGGATACCCGTTGTGGCCATGGTGGATTCAGGGGCCACTGGCATGTTTATGGACCACAACGAGGCATGCAGGCTAGGGCTAGTGCTTCTTCCCAAAGCTGTACCCGAAGACGTCTATGCTGTAGACGGAAGGCGATTGGTGACGGGGCCCATCGGGCAGCACACGGGGGTCCTTCCGATGAGATGTGGGAGGAACCATTTGGAACAAATCGATTTTAACATCATCCGAGCGCCCCAATATGGCGTCATATTGGGATTGCCGTGGCTACAGAAACACAACCCCTCTGTGGATTGGCCAACACATCGCATCGAACTGACGTCACCGCATTGCATCCTGCATTGTGGAATAAGAACGGAATCCCTTGACGCAGATGAGAGCGGGAGTCAGACGGTGGCTACAGCGGCAGAAAAAGATGTGGCTCTCCCCCAGGCTTATCACAGTTTTGAGGATGTATTTGATGAGGTGAAGGCGGAAGTGCTACCACCACATAGACAGTTTGACTGCCAGATCGACCTGGTGCCAGGGGCCAGCGTTCCCAGCGGCAGGCTGTATGCCCTGACGGAGCCTGAAAACGTGCATCTCCGGGGGTACCTGGATAAACTCCTCAAGCTAGGATTCATCCGCCCGTCCAAGTCGCCGGCCGCCTCGCCACTCTTCTTCATCCCGAAGGCTAATGGGGAGCTGAGAGCCTGTGTGGACTTTAGGGCATTGAATGCGATAACCGTAAAGAATCGGTACCCCTTGCCTCTCATCAGTGTACTTCTGGAACAGGTCAAGAAAGCTCGTATCTACACCAAGTTGGATTTGAAAGGGGCATACCATCTGGTGCGCATGAGGGACGGAGACGAGTGGAAGACCGCCTTTAAGACCAGGTTCGGCCTTTTTGAGTACCTCATCATGCCGTTCGGTCTGTGCAACGCCCCGGCAGCCTTTCAGTACTTTTTGAATGAGGTATTCAGAGAGGAGATGGATATCTACGTGGTCGTATATATCGACGACATCCTCATCTATTCGTCCAGTGTGGAGGAGCACGTACACCACGTCAAAGCTGTGCTCCAAAAGTTGAGGGAAAACATGCTGTTTTGTAAACTCAGCAAGTGTGACTTCCACATCACATCCGTGGAATTCCTCGGAGTGATGCTGAGTCCAGAGGGACAGGCGATGGCAGAACGAAAGATCAAGGCGGTGAAAGAATGGCCGGTGCCCCAAAGCGTGAAGGACGTCCAAAGTTTCATTGGCTTCGCCAACTTTTACAGGCGGTTTATAGATGGATTTTCAGGATTGGTGGCCCCAATCACACAGCTACTGAGGAAGTCCAAGGAGTTTGTCTGGTCCCCTGAAGTGAACAAAGCCTTTGAGGCCCTGAAAAGCGCCTTTGGTAAGGCGCCGGTGTTGGCTCACCCCGATCCGGATCTCCCCTACGTGGTGGAAGCGGATGCATCGGATGTGGCGCTGGGGGCTATCTTGTCCCAACGCAACCACGACACAGGGGTGCTTCATCCCGTTGCGTACATGTCCCGCAAACTCAACGACGCCGAACGCAACTACCATATTGCGGAGAAAGAGCTTCTCGCAATCAAGGACGCCTTCACCGAATGGAGGCATTGGTTGATGGGGGCAAGACATGTGGTATCGGTGTACACGGACCATCGGAACCTACAGTTCATGACGGCCACAAGACACCTTTCTCCCAGACAGCTGCGGTGGATGATCTTCTTTGCGGGGTTCAACTTCCGCATCACATATCGGCCGGGGACGGAAAACCGGAAGGCGGACGCCCTGTCCCGTCAATCTGCAGTTAAGGAACCATTGCCTGCGACCGAGCATTCCATCATTTCCCCGAGGATGGTATTGGGGGTTATCCAACCGGATACTTTCCTGAGGGGAATAAAGAGAGGGATCAGGTCATTCGCATGGCGGAGGTGGCTCCTCAGTCACAGAGAATGGCAGCTGAAGGACGGGATAACCCTGAAGGGCAGGTGCCTATTGATACCCACGCCTAGGCTAAGGAAACAAGCATTCATCTGGTGCCATGACTCTCCATGCGCAGGTCATTTGGGCTTTGAAAAAACGGTGGCTAGCATGGGACGGCATTTCTGGTGGCCAACCATGAGAGTGGATGTCAGGAGGTGGGGACAGGAGTGTCCTACGTGTGCTACCATGAAGGCCGACCATGGCCGAACCCAAGGGCTCTTACATCCACTTGCGACCCCAGATAGACCATGGGATAGCATATCACTGGACTTCGTGGTGGGCCTACCGGTAGACCAGGGGATGACGGCAATACTGGTGGTGGTGGATTACTTGACGAAAATGGGGCACTTCATCCCCTGCAAGAGAGTCCCTACGGCCGGGGAATTGGCGTCACTACTCCTAAAGAATGTGGTACGACTGCATGGATTACCTGGGGTGATCGTGTCGGACCGGGGGTCGCAGTTTACTGCGCAATTCTGGAAGACTTGGTGCACTGCGCTGCATGTTAAGACCGCCCTGTCCACCAGCTACCACCCTCAAACGGACGGCCAAACCGAGCGCCTGAACCAAACGCTCAAACAATATCTGCGATGTTTTGTGGACCAGGGCAGGGAAGAATGGGTCGACTTGCTATGGGTTGCGGAGATAGCCTATAACAACGCCACTCACAGCTCCACACAGGCATCTCCGTTCTATAGCAACTATGGCCAACAACCCAGGTTCTTGCCATTTCTACATCCGTTCAGAGAGGACAGGATTCCCGCCACAGCGGACAGGGTGGCACACATAAAAGACACGTTGATGCGCTCAAGGGCTGTCCTAATAGAGGCCAAGAGAAGATACAAGGCTGCGGCAGACAGGAAGAGAAGGCCCGGGCCACTGTACCGCACTGGAGACTACGTCTAGATATCCACAAGAAACATGAGGTTTCGAAAGAACAGTGTGTTCCATCCCAAGTACATGGGCCCCTATCGAATTACCAAGTGTATGGGTCCCGTGAACGTGAAGGTGTGCTTGCCCCAGTCATTGCGGATACACCCTGTCTTTCATGTATCATTGCTCAAACCAGCGCCCTCCAAGCCGTCTGGGACACCTAGGCCGGTATGCGTGGAGTCGGAGGTGGAGTATGAAGTGTCGGGCATACGGGCGTCCAAATGGAGCAGGGGGAAGCTGTGGTACCTGGTTGCATGGAAAGGCTATGGCCCGGAGGAGCAGTCATGGGAACCGGCTGAAGGGGTTCATGCTCCGCGCTTGGTCTCCTTGTTCCATCGGCATTTTCCTGCCAGCGCTGGACCCGTGGGGAGCCGCTGAGAGGGAGGATGTACTGTCAAGACTTCCTGTCATGCGAGGGGAGGAAAACGGTAACCAGCGAAAACGGACTACATCTCCCAGGATGCTTAGCGGTTGAGAGGTTATGTAAACAGGAGAGCTGTTACATAACCCAAGGAAAACACGCCCTTATGTAAACAGGAGAGCTGTTACATAACTCAAGGAAAACACGCCCTTATGTAAACAGGAGAGCTGTTACATAACTCAAGGAAAACACGCCCTATAAAGGGAGGAACCGGGAGGTACAACGCTGTCGGATATTGTGTTTACACCGACGTACCTGCTTAGTGAAGAGCAGTGTTCTGGAGTGGTGCTCCAGTAAGACAAGAACGGAGGTAGGTCGAGTCGTTACTCCCTGGGCCGTGTCTTGCCCCATCGTCACCTGTAAAGGACCCGGAAGCTCTACCGGATAACCATTGAGCTTCGCTTTTTGACTCGGCTGAGTCAAAGCGCAGTGGCGCTTTTTCTGGTTGGAGTCGTAACTCCCAGCCCGACCAGAGATACAGGGACTGCCAGCTGTAACGCACACCAGGAGGTGTTTGCCGCGTTACAGACTCGGAAGTCCACAGGATCGATCGAGCGGCTGCTCTCGGTTCAGTCTTCATTGCTTGTGATTGGGGTATCGGTGACGCATCACCAGGAGGTGACTCCACGTCCCGGTGCAGTCTGAGGAAGAGGTTGAGCGGCTGCTCCCTTCAGGTAGAGACCCCGGCTGGGTGTTTCCCTGACTCCTCGATTCTCCCCCAACACTCTTCGTGCCCCTCACAGCCTACCGATTGGCATTGTCGGCCATTTCATTTCTGCCCTCTGTTGGCATACGCCGGGATCGGCGTATATGCAGAGGACGGCTAGGACCATCCGTGCTGTGGGCTGGTAACGTTGAGGAAATATGAATTTTTATGATCGATTGTGTCCCCTATCTTAGACCCCAACGGCTCCATGTACATGCTACAAGTACATGTATGTTCCCTCCACTTCAAGCTATGAAGACGCAAATACATATGTGTCCAACGTCAACATGTCCTCTTTCAGATCCGCCATGAATGGGTCGAATATTCCGTTCCTAAGTATGCCTTGCCACCGTCTTTATATGGTATACTTTTCACGTTTTCCAGCTCTGGCAAGGTAGGCCCTGAATTCTGCCATCGAGCTTTTCCTGCCTTCTGCCTCTGAATGCTCCAGCCTGGACCTGTATCTGTATCCATGACCTTTGTCTTACTTCCTGCGCGGCTAACGGTGCCTGGCCCGGCCTGTTGCCTGCCAAAGACTGTATTCAGCCTTCAAGTTATCTGCTCCGCTCCTCGAGAAATGCATTCCTGTCTAGTAGTATAGGTAAACATCCTTCCAGCTACAGAGCAAAGGGCCTGGCCTTACTGTCTCCGTGCAAGTAATTCATGGCTTCTGTTGCCATGGTAGGCCCATGCCCCCTCGCATCTCATGTAGACACTTAGACGCTTATACACGCACTAGTAGTTAGTATAGGATAGCCTCTGCCTGAGAGACCTTTCCTTCCAGATAATACAGTTCCTTAAACACAAGATATTAGATACGATTTGGGATTAGGTTGTTCTGACATCCCAGACTTCTGTCTCCTCATGTAGGGCTAAATGTCAAGTCCCCTTCACCCTCCAGTTACACGTCAATCACACGTCATGCTACTGTGCGCGCATCTCTGCCAAGTATTTCTGCTGATTTTGCAGGATTGTCTTATGGATCCACCCACTTGTGTCATCATCATAATGACGTTTCTAGTACATGCCCTCATGCACGCCTATTGTAACGCCTTTTCATTACGTATGTGTATTCTTATCTCTCTTCTCAGCTGTCACGCCTTCTGCATATGTCTTCACTGTAATGCATTTACTATATATATGATAACCTGTCAATAAAGTATTGCTCTATCCCTTCCCGAACCTTAGTGGTGACGGAATACGATTGCCTGGTTCTAACCAATTCCTTTGTAAGGAATAAACCCATTTTAAAACCTCAAATACCACGGATTCTGCCTCTTATTTTTACTGAGTTATTCTTATTGAATTTTACCGCATAAATTAAGTACAGGTAATTAAAATTTACCACAACGTACTTAGCCTGGAGGATTCCAGTGACTATAACCTTTGTTTATTCCTTGTATTAATTTTGCCTTCATTAAAATAACTAAACCTTCACAAGTGGTTGCGTTCTCACTATCGTGTCTGTTAAACGATCCTGAGACGTTCAGGGCGTTACAATCTTCTAAGTGGATGGGCATTGGGTTTGGTTGTCCTTGCTTTCTCAGAAGACTTAAATTCTTGTTGTGATTCACTGGTTTCTGCTATTTTTTTATGGATTTTTTCCAGGCTTTTTCCCATTGTATATGACTTGTGTCACAGTGATAAAAAATGTGATCCTCTTCACCCGTCAGTTTCAATCTTTTGTGAACCTCATCATGCTGTATTTCTGCAGCGTCTCAAGCTCTCGTCTGTCCAGCCGCAGTCGATATTAGCTTTTCTTTTGGATAAGTTGCATATGACACATTTTTCTTTGCTGAAGGAGTCCTCAGATTTTGTATTTAGCAACACTCTGTCAGGAGGTAAAGATCATCTTCTACCACCTGCTTAAGTCAAGTTTACCAATTTGAATAAACGGAAAACCTGAAACAAAAATAATATTCAAATAAATTACCAATATGATGGCTAAAACACATCATTATAAAGCCGCCATTTTGGTAAATGGTGGAATGGTTACCCTGAGGAGTTGTTTTCTGTCTCTATAAAACTACTTGGCTCGAAAACCTATGTTTTGACACCAAAATGAAGTATATAGGTCTCATGGTTTCTGAAATATTACATAATCACTGCAACACATCCCCCATTTTAAAAAATGTTGTCCATAAAAATTTGGCCCGGATCAGCAATGTCTGCCCAGGTTAAATTACCTCTCTAATGATACAAAATCACAAATCAAAATTGAAATGTCCTGGACAGCATTTTTTTACAGAGGTATATCAGTGAAAATAATATTGTACATATATTTCAAAATCAATCACCACAATAACAAATAAAAAGTAAGTAAATCGTACAAAATATTAACAAATAATTAACTAACAACTTCTCTTTTAAAAGAAAGGTAGACAAGAGATAAAGAACATTTTAAAGGAAATACCTCTGGAAAAAAGCAACTAAAATAATGAATGATATGCCCACCACCAGGCATCAGACTGTCTGCAGACCAGGGGTTTAGGGGAGTGAAGCCAAGGGGGAATAAACCCTCCACATTAATCTTTTCCAAAAATTCTCACTTGTTTCTAGACCCTCACCCACTCATGGTGTTCGCAGATTGAGGGTAAAACTCTGCTACTGCCTCCCAGGAAGTAGAACGACTGTTAAGACACATGGGAGGGGAGACAGCCCGATGCTAGAACTAGCTATCCCTAAAACCAATTTCTTAAAAAAAAATATATATATATATATATATATATATATATATATATATATATATATATTCACTGAAAAAACCATAGGTTTCAGGCACGTTATAGTTAGGAATTAGCATTTAAACAACCTTAGAAATTCACTGAAAAATCCAAAGGTTTCAGGGGCGTTATAGTTAACTGGACTTTTCACTCGTACAAAACCATTGAAATTCCCCCGTTATAGTTAGTTCAGCTAACTAGGCCACTTATGGCTCCGGGGACCCCATCCCCTGGGCCGGCCTTTGTTTTTTATTATTTTAAAAATATATATATTTATAGAAACACCTAGGACATGCTGGACAAACCGTATGTACCTATCACCATGACGATTTGCGTGATATTCATTAAAAGGCGACTATGCATAGAATGAATCCACATGGAATGTATTTACACCGCTAGTGAAGCTCAGACGTGTCTGACGACCTACCGTGCCTAATCCCGGCGCCCCCGCCGGTGGGTACTCTCCAAGTAGACACCCTTGTCGTTTATTTATACAAACATGGGTAGCTATTGACGGGCACATTTAATATACACGCACACCAAGCCATTCAAAGGGGATTCGACAAAAATTCGACCAAACTATGCAAGAAACCCCCCTCACGGTTAATAAAAAACACATCCACCGCCGGATGTGTAATACTTTTTATTTTACTCTCTGGAAAGGAGACGAACCTCACTTGAGAGTCACAGCGTGCTCCTGGCTGAGCCCAATGCTGTGTTACACCCACCAGTGCCCGCCGATTGCCTCACACCTCTGTGTTGTATTCCACCAGCTAGTGCGTATGCAATGACACTCTCTAGCCCATGTGCACTGTAACACCACCCCGTGTGTCATGCCCCACTTGCCTTCGCACGGGTTATATTGCCCAATCTAACGTGCCTTCCTCGATGTGTATGTTATAACGCACAGCGCTATGCCATACATATTACAATCTGTGATCCATATCTTTGTCACAGTGCATATGCAACGTTACACTCCCCAGCACATATTTTATATTACAACTTTAGAGACTAGTTATGTTACACAACACTGCCCTGTGCATATTACACTCCAAGGCGCACATCGCATAGCACGCGCTAGTGCCTGTGCTATCTCGCGCTCTCCAATGAATCTGTCATTGCGCACAATGTATTGCATATTATATTTCATGCCCGGTTCATCTTATATCACACTTTTTGGTGCATAGTTTATACCATATACTACATCTAGTTTTCATTTTCAATCGTGCTCTCAGAACTATGTTCTATATAACACTGCGTCCACCTACCCTTTTCACGGTCATTACATTTTGCGATGGGGGTGGAGAGTCAGGGGGTGTTTCTGCCAAGTGAGCCCGGAGTCACAGTCACAAACGTCCTCTTCTCCCTGAATAAAAGTGAGATTATGATGCATATTTGTTCATATTTTAAGTAGTTCGCACAGACACACATTTTAAAAACAATAAAGTTCCTAATATCCAACTTCTCTGAACAGTTAGCTTGCTGCCCCATCCACCTCCTCCCTATCCTCTGTTGTCTGAATCCATGAACTAGCCTCCTCCCTCCTGCCATGCATGGTCTGATGTGCTGCCACTGCCCTCCATTTAGAATGATGTACCAGTCCACTCCTCCTGCCCTCCATTGCCCAATTCTATGGCCCATCATTGACCTCCTGCTTAGCCTCTGTGCTTAGCTTGCTGCCCCTATTCTCCTTCCCCCTGCCCTCCGATGTCTTTGTGCATGCCCCTGCTACATCCTTTTTGCCCACTATGTTCCATGGACCTGCCACTCCTATCTACTCTGAGTGTTCTGTTGAGCTGCCACTCCCCTCCCACCTGCCTAGCATTGTCAGATGACTGTAACCTGTCCCTGCCACCTCCACCCTGCCTGTCCACATGCCATGCCCCTATCCCCTTCCTCCTATCCTCCATGGTCCATTTTACTGCCACACCCTTCTGCCCGCCCTGATCTGTTGTGCTGCAACTGCTCCTCCTGCCTGCCCGGCGTGGTCTGTTGTGAGGCCCCTTCCCCTGAACTCTCTTGTCTGTGCCCGGGTCCTGACCCTCCCTTCTATCCTCCATGGTCCTTTGTGCATGCCCCTGCACCCTCCTTCTTGCCCATCATAGCCATTGTGCTGCCACTAACCCTCCTGCTTGCCATGCATGGTCTTCAGTGCTGCCATGGCCCCTCCCACCTTCCCTGTGTGGTCTGCTAGCTGCCCCTGACCCCCTCCCACCTTCCCTCCATGGTCTGTGTGTATGCCACCATAGTCTCATTGTTGCTCTCCATGGTGTGTCTTGTTTCTAGTGCCCATCCTGCCTGACCTCCATGGTCATCTTGCTGCTCCTGCCCTGCCACCTTGCCCCCAGCCCTCTGTTTCCATGTGCAGACCCCCTATTCCCTCCCTCCTGGATTGTCTGTTCCATTGTAATGCCCCTGATCCATCCCTCCTGCCCTTTATGGTCTGTTATGCTGCAGCTTTCTCTCCAGTCTGTCCATTATGTTCAGCTAGCTACCATTGCCTCTTTCCCATCTGTTCTCTGCTGTCCATGTGCATGGTCCTGCCCCCTCCCTGTTGCTTTCTATGGATTGTTGTGCTGCACTCCCGTCCCGCATGCGCTGTGTGGTGTATTGTGCTGCTGCAAACCCTGATGCCTGCCCTGTAGGGTCAGTTTGGTGCACCTCTTCATGTCCCTCCTGTCCTCTGTTATCCGAGTCCATGTTCCTACCCCAATTCCTCCTGCCCACCATGATTCAATGTACCATACTTGCAAACATTTTGAACTTGGTAAGAGGGAGATTTTGAAAAAAAACTGGGGTATTGATTTTCCCCTTTGAGTTACATTGAAAAAGAGGAGATTGTAGACAGGAGACAGATCAAATACAGCCCATTTGATCTTAAAAACATTGGACGTTTCCTGGCTGAAACGGGTCTGTTGGCATGTATGGTTGTACTACCACTGCCTCTTCCTTCTGCCCGCAATGGTCTATTATATTGCCACAGCCTCTCTTGCCAGTCCTGTATTCTTGGTTTGTTGCCCCTGCCCCCCTTTACACTGCCCTCCATAGTCTGTTGTGCTGCCACTGCCCTTCTTGCCTGCCCAGTGTGGTCAAATTTGTGCCTCTGCACTCTCCTACCTGCCCTCAATTTTCAGAGTCCGTGCCCCTGGCCTCTGCCTCTCAACAGTATCCCAATGAACAACTAGATTGCTAACATTCTATATGTATTACGTCATCTTGATGTAAGCAAAACTGTAATACCTAGAGTATTTCCTTTAGAAATTACATATATGAGAGGGTCTTACTTGCATCAAAATTATGGTTAGTGCTCTAAAAAACTAAAATGAGGACATATTTTCTGAGTTTTCAAATAGCGACAAAGAACTTATGTTAATCTTTATGTTTTTTTATCCAGTTGACCACTTGATTAAATGTTGCACCTTGGCGAGAGGATGTGGTGTTACTTCCAGAGCTGCAGACTTTGCAACTGGGGAACCAGGTTGGAGTTTCTGCTTCAGCTCAAAATTCTGTGATTGTGGTCAAATCACTTAATCTCCCCATGTCTACAACCAAAATGAATTTGATCTTGTGTGATGTAACCAATGCTCATGTAAAGCATTCCAATACCTGACAAGTCTGCGCTATATAAAACTGCAAATACACAAAAAATAAGTGTTTTGCACACTTCTGTCATTGGGCTACATGTGGGCTACATCTGGGTGATATTTGTGCTGCATTTTGGCTCTTTTGTGTCTGGTGGCCATCTTGGGAGATTTATTTGTTATGAAGTTTCCTAATTTCCTCATTTACTGCAGTCTCCTCAGTAGGAAATGCTTTCAGTTTTTTACTTTGAATCCATCAAGAAGGTATTCAGATATGTCACACATTTGCCATAAATTCTGAATGTTAGCACTCTAGTTGCTCATTAGATCACTGTAGTAAAGCTACTGCTCACCACGGAAGTCTGCTGCTGGTATTAAAAGTGCATGTTTCAGTCTGCATATCAGAATTTTTTAATGAAATATATGAGGATTTGAGAAGTCACTCAAAATGTGCCCTAATTTTTCTTTCTTCAGCACTAATCATAATTTCTATGGCAAAATGAACCCCCTCATTGTGTTCCTTTTTAAATTAAATGTTTTAAGTGTTACCAGTTTATTCCAATCAAGATGGCTTCAGGTGTGCCATACTTTTGTCATAAGTAAGACAGTAAGCGCTCTAGTTGTTTTTAAGAACACTCTGGGACATTCTGTCATTAGGCTATACTTGGGCTACATCTGGGTGATATTTGGGCTACATTTGGGCTCTTTTGTCTCTGATGGCCATCTTGGGAGATTTATTTGTTATGAAGTTTCCTAATTTCCTCATTTACTGCAGTCTCCTCAGTGGGAATACTTTCAGTTTTTTATTTTGGTTCCATCAAGAAGGCATTCAGATGTGTCACACATTTGCCATAAATTCTGAATGTTAGCACTCTAGTTGCTCATTAGATCACTGTAGTAAAACTACTGCTCACCAGGGAAGTCTGCTGCTGGTAGTCAAAGTGCATGTTTCAGTCTGCATGTCAGAATTTGTTTATGAAATAGAAGAGGATTTGAGAAGTCAAAATGTGCCCTAATTTTTCTTTCTGCAGAACTAATCATAATTTCTATGGCAAAATGAACCCCCTCATTTTGTTCCTTAGTAAATTAAATGTTTTAAGTGTTACCACTTTATTCCAATCAAGATGGCTTCAGGTGTGCCATACTTTTGTCATAAGTAAGACAGTAAGCGCTCTAGTTGTTTTTAAGAACACTCTGGGACATTCTGTCATTGGGCTATACTTGGGCTACATCTGGGTGATATTTGGGCTACATTTGGGCTCTTTTGTCTCTGGTGGCCATCTTGGGAGATTTATTTGTTATGAAGTTTCCTAATTTCCTCATTTACTGCAGTCTCCTCAGTAGGAAATACTTTCAGTTTTTTACTTGGTTCCATCAAGAA
This sequence comes from Triturus cristatus, assembly GCF_964204655.1. Taxonomy (NCBI): domain Eukaryota; kingdom Metazoa; phylum Chordata; class Amphibia; order Caudata; family Salamandridae; genus Triturus; species Triturus cristatus. Next base: position 252,200,813 of record NC_140593.1, on the reverse strand, counting down.
GGCATTCAGATGTGTCACACATTTGCCATAAATTCTGAATGTTAGCACTCTAGTTGCTCATTAGATCACTGTAGTAAAGCTACTGCTCACCAGGGAATTCTGCTGCTGGTATTCAAAGTGCATGTTTCAGTCTGCATGTCATAATTTTTTTATGACATAGAAGAGGATTTGAGAAGTCAAAATGTGCCCTAATTTTTCTTTCTGCAGCACTAATCATAATTTCTATGGCAAAATGAATCCCCTCATTGTGTTCCTTTGTAAATTAAATGTTTTTTTTTTTTATTTTTTTTTTAAACATTACAGAAGTCAAAAGAGTTACAAAAATGGGCCTACAACCTTCGGGCCGGCCGCTAGCAAACAATAAGAGCATAGAATACAAGTGGGAAACACACGCTGCAGCGTGAGAGAGATCACAGGAGTTGGAAAGAAAAAACATTGGCCGCCACACCGTCCGGACCCCCCAGATGGCGGTTCCATTTTTATGCAAGAAATAACAAACAAATCCACAAGGCAGCAAGAAATCGAAGCAGCAGTATGCGCTCCCCTGGGGAGGACCCTACCGATACACAGGAAAAGCGGGGGGGGACAGGCCAGAGCGGAGACAAAGTAGACTCCATACCCAGAACCAAGGAGACAAGGAGACTAGGGAGACGGGGCCAGTGCCAGATCAGGCGTCAGCGGCGGGGTACAAATTCCGCCACGGTAGGAGTTCCAGGGGCCCCACACTTTCACCCATTTCCCAGGCTTACCTCTCGCGACATACACCACTTTTTCCCGAAACATACACCAATCCATGTTGTCCTTCCATGCCGAGATCGTTGGCGACCTCTGGGAGCCCCACAGTTGCGCTATGTCACGCTTTGCCACCATATAGCCCAAAGTCACCCACCACGTCTGTGGCACTGAGTAATCAGTCGGCTCCCACACATTTAGCAGACACCTCCTCACCTCAGGAAGCAGCGGCACATGTGCCACCGCCCGCAACACCGCATGCACACCACGCCAGAATTGCGCCACCTCCGGACATTCCCACAAAATATGGACGAAGGTCCCTAATGAACCACACCTACGCTTACACAACCCATCCACGGAATATCCCATATGCATCAGACCCGGCCCCGTAACATAGACCCTATGGAGTATTTGGAGCTGGACGAAGCGAAGGCGGGCCGGTATGGCCACCTCTTTCGGGGAGGCCACCGCAGACACCCAGTCCTCGTCGTCCAGCTCCAATCCATCGGCGTCCCACGCCTCACGAAGGCTAGTCAACAGTCCCGAGCGATCGTTGATGAGCTTTTTGTAAATCAAGGAAATCGTGCCATCCGGCACATGCCCATCTAGCACTCTATCTTCCAGAGGGGAGTACTCCGGGATGGAGGAAACATCCGGGAATACGGAGACCAGCGCGTGATGGACCTGTAGATATCGAAAGTACTCCCTGTCCTGCAACTGGAATTCCGTCTGCAGCACATCGAATGTTTTGAATCCCCCCCTCGTCCAGAGATCGCCTACCCTGCTGATGCCTATCATGTCCCACTTCTCAAAGCCCTTCGAGGTCCACAGGGAGCCCAGCCGCTCAGAGGCATACAGTGGCGTCGCCCGGGTCAATCGATCCTTCCACCCCATCGCCAAGTTTGCCGCGTGCCACACCCGTACCATGACCCGCGTAGGGCCCGTCAGACGCGCGTCGAGCGATCGAGAATAAAGCGCCCGATTGTAGTCACCACCCGGCAGTAATAGTTTATCCATCTCAAAGGCCGGGTTTAGAGCGGGCCCGTAAAGGCCGTGGTTTATCGCGGCCAGCTGGGAGGCCCAGTAGTACCGTTTGATGTCTGGGAGGGCGACCCCCCCGTCATACCACGGGAGTGTCAGCTTCGCAAGGGCGATACGCGGCCTCCCATCCCAGAATAGTTGGCGCTGCAAACTCTCTACCTCGCGAAAGTAGCGCGCCGGAACAACATCCATCGTGTTCTGTAAAGCATATAGGAAACGTGGCAGCGACATCATCTTAAACAATGCCGCACGGCCAAGCGATGAGAGCGGCAAGCGCCTCCAACGCGCCACATCCTCCTTCAGGCGCTGGAGGGGGGGGAGCAAATTTTGTTTATATCGGGCCTCAGCGTCCAGGGTAATAAAGATACCCAGGTACTTAAATCCCTGCGGAGCGACCTGGATAGGGCAGCCCCGCGGTAGGATAGGAGTCTCCCCGGAGAGGACATACACACTGGATTTAGCCCAGTTGATGACTAGGCCAGAATTACGGCCAAAGGAATGCAAAACATCCACTAATACAATCAGGGATTTACGCGGGGAAGCGAGGTATAAAATGATATCATCTGCGTAAAGAGATACGCGATCCTCATACTCAGGGGTCCAACGGAGACCATGAATGGAAGGCTCCCACCGCAGCCACTCCGCCAGGGGCTCCAAGGCAAGCGCGAAGAGGAGCGGCGACAGCGGGCAGCCCTGCCGCGTACCCCTGCCCAGCTCAAACGGAGCCGACACTCTACCGTTTACCACCACCTGCGCCAGAGGTCCGGAGTATAACAGTTTCACCCAGCCAATGAATCCCAGGCCAAAACCAAACTTCGCCAGCATCGCCCAAATATATGGCCACTCGAGTGTGTCGAACGCCATAGTGGCGTCCAAGGACGCCAAAATGGCTGGCTCTCGTATGAACGGGACCCGCGCGAGCACCCCGTGCAGACGCCGCGGATTAAGCACGGTGTTGCGATGAGGGATAAAGCCGGACTGGTCCTGGTGAATCAGATCGCACACCACGCTAACCAGCCGATTAGCCAGCACCTTGGCGAGAATTTTGGGCTCCGCATTCAACAGAGAAATGGGCCTGTAAGACGTGACCCGATCCCGCGGCCTCCCCTCCTTATGAATAACCACGATAGTGGCCAGACGCTGGTCCAGCGGGAGGGAACCCGCCGAACGGGCCGCGAGGAACATAGCGCGTAGATGTGGCGCCAGCGTATCCGGTCGTAGCTTGTACAATTCGATGGGAAGGCCATTAGGACCCATGGCCTTGCCGGAAGCGACCGAACGTATGGCGAGGGCAATCTCCTCAGATGTAGGGGCGGCATCCAACGACACTTTATCCTCTTCCGAAAGGGAAGGCAGCGCAATGTCCCTGAGCAGAGCATGGGAATCCTCTTCCGAGCGGGAAGATACCGGGGAATACACCCCACGGAAATAGTCTGCGAAGCAATCAACAATTTCACCCGGATCAGTGACACACACACCATCCAAGTTCTCAATCGACGGGACAACTCGACTCGCTCTCTCCTTTTTATCCAGCCACGCAAGCAATTTACCAGCCTTATCACCCACATCATACAGTCTCCCATGCTGCTCTCTACTGAGGCCCCTGGCTGCCTCCGTGACGAGGGCCTTATAATCCGCTTGCTTGAGTCGGAGAGCATGTAATTTGCCATCCGTCACCCCACATTCCAGATCACCCTCCAATTCAGTTATCTCAGTTTCAATACGGGTCACCTCCTCCCGCCCGCGCCTCCGGGAATGGGAAATGAGGGACAGGGCCTCCCCCCGGATTACCGTCTTAAACGCCTCCCACAGAGAGACCGCAGACGATACAGACCCCACATTATCTTCAAAATACCGCTCCAGAGATTTAACCAAATCTGCGCGAATTGTGGGGTCATGCAGATACCAGGGATTGACCGGGACCACCCTCCCCTCCCCCCTCGGGACAATGTCGAAGTGCAGCAGGAGCGGGGAGTGGTCCGAAATACCCCGCACCAAATGTCGTACCTCCCCAACCCTCCCCGCCTGTGCCGCTGGCATCAGAACATAATCAAGCCTTGAAAGACTGCCATGAGCCCCGGAATGAAAGGTGTACTGTATCTGCGTAGGGTGTTTCAGCCGCCAACAATCCACCAGCCCCAATGTATCCAAGAGGCCGGACAGCCACGCTTGGGCACGGGGGAGATCCCTAGGAGGGTGACGGTTCTCAGTACCGGAAACTACAGCGTTAAAATCTCCCCCAACCACTAGAATCCCCTCCGGAAGGCCAAGGAGGAGGCGTCCCAGATCAGCGAAAGTAGTTGTTTGCAACCCTGGCGGTACATAAACAGAAACTAAAACAATCACTCTACCCTCCAATCTACCCACCAGAGCCGTGTATCGTCCCCTGTCATCGTGGAACACCTCATCCATTTCAAACGGGAGCGAAGTTTTAACCATAATTCCCACGCCCCTCGAACCAGAGGTGAAGCCCGAGTGGGCTATAAGGCGATAGCCCCGTCTATTCATAGCACGAAAGGAGTTTCCAATGAGGTGTGTTTCCTGCAGAAATACTATATCGGGAGAAATACGTTTTAAAAACTGCAGGACCACACCCCGTTTTATCCTGTCCCCCAGTCCATTGACATTCCAGGACAAAAGACTCAGTCCCCTACCCCCATCATAGCCGAAATCGAGCCATCTCCCCCCAGGGAGCACTGTAGAAGTAGCACAACAATACATCCGCCTTGTGGTACAAATAAACAATACCCAACCCCAACCCAACAGCCCCAACAAAACTCCCCCCTCCCTGCACCCCTGCATGAGCCCAAACAGCCCCCCCAACTTGCAGTGTGCCTGTCGCCCCTATGTAAATGGAACTACTAAGACCCCCTAGAGGAGGAGGGAGAACCCCCTCGAGACCCCGCACAACCTCCCATGGAGGGGAAACAAGGCACAATAGGCAAAAGACCCTAAGCATGGCCAAAAGTGGCATCATCCGGGGTGAGCCACGGTGTCAGCACCTCAGACCCGGTCCGGTGAGCGCTCACCTCCCGTGGCCCCCCCTCCATCCCGACCATGTCCCCCAGTCAAAGTGTCCAACCAGTCCCCGGCCATGTCAGGACGGTCAAAAAAGTGAGTGCGACCATCCGCCTCCACCCGCAGCCTGGCCGGGAAGAGCATGGCATATTTTAGGTTCATGTCCCGAAGCCGCCGCTTGACACCCAGGAAACTCAATCTCTGCTTCTGGACCGCCTGCGTGAAGTCAGGATAAAAGTTCACCTCCATGTTTTCCAGCTTGCAGTCTGGAAGCTTGCAGAATCGCATCCCTGTCCCGAAAGTTAAAAATACGGGCAATAAGAGGCCGCGGAGGGGCTCCGACCTTCGGCCTGCCTCCGGGAACTCTATGGGCCCTCTCCACCGCAAAGAATTTACTCAGCCCCTTAGGCTGGAGATGGGTAGAGATCAGGTCCTTCACAAAGAGATCCGCCGCCGACTCCTCCCGTCCCTCGGGCACTCCAATAATGCGGATATTATTCCTCCGGGCCCTGCTCTCGGAGTCCTCCAGGCGCCGATCTAGGAGCGCACTTGCCTGACGGAGCCGATGCACCTCCGTCTGAAGAGCCGCTACCTCAGTCGTGAGGCCCGACGCGGTGTGGGCCAAAGAGTCGACCCGGTCATTTGTCTTAGAGAGATCGGCTCTAACAAGGTTGACATCGACGAGGACCGCGTCGAGTTTATGTGCCAAGGTGTCGAATTGCTGGCCCACTGAGGTCTTCATCTCAGCAATGGCGCCCATAACATCCTGCAAGGTCAGATCCGCAGGCAAATCCGGGGCATCCGAGGGGCACTCGGAGGACTTGTGCGATCCGCCAGGAGACCCCTTCGGGAGGGTGTAGCGGTCCATAATGTTGGCCTGATGCGCGGTGCCACGCCGGGTAGACTTGGCCTTCAACCGATCCCCTTCCTGCTTCGTGGCCATCGTCGTGTGGCTCGCGACCTCACCAGCTACGCAGTGGAGAGCAAGTGATCAATCAAGGCTGAGAGCCCCGGGGGTCACCCCAGGACGGCAGAGCGGGCCACCGCAGGCAGGCAGGCAGGGTCTCCCAGCGAGGCCACCCCAACACAATGAAACGCCGTAATCCCACTTGCGATGAGGGCAAGGGGAGTCAAAAGCGAAAGTGAAAGTGCGGGGTACGCGACTCGCCAGGCCCAGCCCGCCGTTGTTGTTCACTTCGCCACTGGGTTACCCCCAAACTCGAATCCGGGGTCAGGAGGGAAGTAGGCCGCAAACTTCAGTCGGTGCTCACCCCGGCACCCGGGGTCCGATTCAAAAACGGAAAACGGGTACCACCTCGGCTCAGGCTCACCGACACAGTCCCCTCAACCGATTCAGGATGAAGACAGGATAAACGTAGGAGGTTGCGGAGGTCCTCGGGAGCCTCGCACCTACGCGGCCATCTTGGTTGCGCGCTAGGCTCCTCCTCTAAAAATTAAATGTTTTAAGTGTTACCACTTTATTCCATTCAAGATGGCTTCAGGTGTGCCATACTTTTGTCATAAGTAAGACTGTTAGCGCTCTAGTTGTTCATTAGATCACTGTAGTAAAACTACTGCTCACCAGGGAAGTCTGCTGCTGGTATTGAAAGTGCATGTTTCAGTCTGCATGTCAGAATTTTTTAATGACATAAAAGAGGATTTGAGAAGTCATTCAAAATGTGCCCTAATTTTTCTTTCTGCAGCACTAATCATACTTTCTATGGCAAAATGAACCCCCTCATTTTGTTCCTTTTTAAATTAAATGTTTTAAGAATTACCACTTTATTCCAACCAAGATGGCTTCAGGTGTGCCATACGTTTGTCATAAGTAGGACTGTTAGCGCTCTAGTTGTTCTTTAGAACACTCTGGGAAGCTGCAGTAGAACACAAAGGAATCAACTGACAGTCTCTGCCCTTGTTGGATGTACATGTTTTATTGAGAATGTCAGACTTCATTCTCACATGACTGAGAAAGATAATGTGAATTTACAGAAAATATGCTCTCAGTTAGCTTATAGATCACCTTCCAAAGCTCTGTGGGAAAAGCATGAGAAAATAGTTTTCTCTCAAACAGGATTCATGATATCACAGCAGAAGGCTTTTTCACATGGTAAAATCACCTTAGAACACACCACAATTCCTAAAATGAGTATGGCACCATCAACAAATGATTTATAATGTAACTAAAGTCTTAAAACCTTCTATTAACTGCAATGCTTTTTAATGAGGTGCTATCATGTATATTGGTCCCAAGATGGCTGCCAACACTTCTTGGATGAAGTGCTGACAGCCAATCAGATCTCACGATGAGATGTGTGGTTAGGCTCCGCCCAGATATCTATGTGATTTTACTGATTTTCTCAGGAACTACTGAACGGATTTACACCATTTAAGCAAAAGGCACATGCCTGACCTGAGGACTACCTCTTTGCCAAATTTCAAGTAATTCTGTTCAGCCGTTCGGGCTGTACCTTCGACTAAAGGTTCTATGGGAAAATGCATGGGGAAAACGCGTTTTGGGACCCCCCCTTTTTTCTCAGCCCCCGCTTGACGAATCACCCCAAGACTTTAAGGGTAGGAGCTGAGCGGTGCGCCCCATTAGTTTTGTAAATTTCATGAAGATAAGTCAACCGGCGCCAAAGTTATTCAAAATAGAATTTTCAGATTTCCTATGTGAACTCGGTCCAAACTATAACTATCTACTGGCGACCGCCAGTAGATAATATATATATATATATTCACTTAAAAACCATAGGTTTCACACAGGTTATAGTTAGGTGGATATTTCTCTCGTAAAAAAACAATGAAATTCCCCCGTTATAGTTAGTTCAGATAACTATAACTCGCGCGCCCGCAATCCACTGCTGATGACGTCACATATTACATCACTCAAGACATGGTCAGTGGCATCACTCATGACATCAGTGATGACATCATCCTTGTGATAGAGTGGTGGTCACGGGAGTTATAGTTATCTGAACTAACTATAACGGGGGAATTTCATTGGTTTTTTATGAGAGAAATATCCACCTAACTATAACCTGTGTGAAACCTATGGTTTTTTAAGTGAATTTGCAAGGTTTTTTAAATGCTAATTCCTAACTATAACGTGTGTGAAACCTATGGTTTTTTAAGTGAATTTGTACGTTTTTTTTAAATGCTAAGTTATGTATTTCTTAATATATATATTTTTTTTTTATTTTTTTTACCGTGCGCGCTGACAAAGGCTAGGGGGTCAGGAACTCTCTTCCCTGCCCCCTTTTCACGTTTTCCACCTTTTTTCCCCATTTCCTTTTCAGTGCGAGAGACAAAATGGCGGCCGACACTTCCTGATTTCGACAGATTCGAATGTTGACTGACATCTAACAACCAATCAGAATTTCGCTCGCGCACGGTGCACGCGTATAGATATTGATATGCTTTTAAATGCTATTTCCTCAGGAAATACTGAACAGATTGACACCAGACCTGCAAAAGGCACTTCCCTGACCTGAGGACTACCTCTCTGCCAAATTTAAAGTAATTCTGTTCAGCCGTTCGGGCTGTACCTTCGACTAAAGGTCCTATGGAAAAATGCATGGGGAAAACGCGTTTTGGGACCCCCTTTTTTCTCGGCCCCCTGCTGAGAGGTGCACAGTGCAGAGATTCTGTAAAATAAAATCTAGTGTGTGACTGATATACTTCTTAATCTACAAAACAACTTGAAAGGTGAGTTATTTACTTGTGAGGGGATGTATGTAGACTATTTTAATCAGACTAATGTATTTCTCCTGCTAAAGTGTAGGGAGTACTTTTTTTCTCTACAATATTATTGACAGTGTGTGTGCATGTAGAAACCATTCTGTGATAAGCATTTGTGTTTTTCATGTGTTTGCAGACAGAGAACTGTGCTGTTTTTATATTTTGGTAGAATTAGAAAGCAGTCATTGTTTATGAATTTGTGAAATGAGTTATGTTTCTATATTAAAATGTAGTACTCCTTCTAGATGAAGAAATGTGTTTTGGTATAGTGGAAGGGATAGTGTTGTTTGTCTAGAATCACACAGTGAGTATGTGTGCATTTGGGAACCACTGTGAGAGAAGCATTTGGTAACATCGTTTATTTGCTGACAGATAACTGTTTTAAAACCTGTCATGTTGTCAAGTTTTAATAGCATTAGAAGCCAGTCTTTGATTATGCATTGATAAAATAAGTCATGCTTTGACACTAATGTGCTGTACTTTAATATGTAGATTGTGTGAAGTCTCCTTACCCCTTGCACAGTAGTGAATGAGTTTTGGTAAGCTGCTAGGTATAGTGGTTGTTGTCTAGAATCACACTGTGAGTCTGTGTGCATTTGGGAACCACTGTGAGAGAAGTATGTGGTAATATCGTGTATTTGCTGACAGATAACTGTTTTAAAACCTGTCTTGTTGTCATGTTTTAGTAGCATTAGAAGGCAGTTTTTGCTTATGCTTTGATTAAATGAGTCAGGCTTTGACACAAAAGTGCAGTCCTGAAATATGTAGATTGTGTGCAGTTCCTTTACCACTTCTATTGTAGTTAATGAGTTTTGGTAAACTTTTAGGGATAGTGGTGCTTGTCTAGAATCACACTGTGAGTTAGTGAATATTTGGGAACCATTGTGAGAGAAGTATTTGGTAACATCGTGTATTTTTTGACAGATAACTTTTTTAAAACCTGTCATGTTGTCAAGTTTTAGTAGCATTAGAAGCCAGTCTTTGCTTATGCGTTGACTAAATGAGTTAGGCTTTGACACAAAAGTGCAGTCCTGAAATATGTAGATTGTGTGCAGTTCCCTTACCACTTCCACAGTAGTGAATGATTTTTGGTAAACTCCTAGGTATAGTGGTTGTTGTCTAGAATCACACTGTGAGTCTGTGTGCATTTGGGAACCACTGTGAGAGAAGCATTTGGGAACCACTGTGAGAGAAGCATTTGGTAACATTGTGTATTTGGTGACAGATAACTCTTTTAAAACCTGTCATGTTGTCAAGTTTTAGTAGCATTAGAAACCAGTCTTTGGTTATGCATTGATAAAATGATTCATGCTTTGACACTAAAGTGCAGTACTGAAATATGTAGATTGTGTCAAGTCCCCTTACCCCTTCCACAGTAGTGAATGAGTTTTGGTAAGCTGCTAGGCATAGTGTTGCTTATCTAGAATCACACTGTGAGTCTGTGTGCATTAGGGAACCATTGTGAGAGAAGCATTTGGTAACATAGTGTATTTGCTGACAGATAACTGTTTTAAAATCGGTCATGTTGTCAAGTTTTAGTAGCTTTAGAAGCTATTCTTTGCTTATGCATTGATAAAATGAGTCAGGGTTTGACACTAAAGTGCAGTACCATGTACTATTCTCTTCACTGTGCCAGAACTGAAAATTTAAAAGTTTTACCCAGGCACTGTCCTAGCAGTAGTCTGATGATTTAGTCAGTTTCCAAGTACTCATGTTGTGAACCATACATTACCACATAGATTGCTTCAAATGTCTATGCAGTATGCATGCAGTCTTCTAACATACTATACACTTGTCTTTCACATTTTCAATTCCCTAGTCAGTATCCATACACTTCCAGGAAACACCCTGTAACTCCCTTTGCAGTCCTCTAGTGACCCATTCAGCACCATGTACTAATCCATTCACTGTGCCAAAACCCAAACACTTATAAATTCACCAAGACACTCTCTTTGCAGTACTCTAATCATTCAGTCAGTGCCTAAGTATTCATGCACTGAGCCAGGCCTTAGCACATGGACTGCTTCAAACCCCTATCCACTATGCATGCAGTCTTCTAACCACCTAGACACTTGTCTTTCACACTTTCAATTCCCTAGTCAGTATCCATACAGTCCAGCAAACATCCCGCCACTCCCTTTGCACTCCTCTAGTGACCCATTCAGTACCAAGTACTAATCCATTCCCTGCACCAAAAGCCTACCACTTATAAATTCACCCAGGCACTCTCCTTGCTGTAATCTAATCATTCAGTCAGTACCCAAGTACTCATGCAGTGAGCCAGGCCTTAGCACATGGACTGCTTTAAATGCCTATCCAGTATGCATGCAGTCCTCTAATCACCTACACAGTTGTCTTTCACACCTTCAATTCCCCAGTCAGTATTCATACACTTCTAGCAAACACCCTGTCACTCACCCAGTGTGTCTCCTTATAGTACTGTTATCATTCAGTCAGTTAGCATGTAGTCTTTTAGTGAGGTAGGCTTTAGGGCATGAACTGCTTCAAAGTAGTATGCACTATGCATGTAGTGTTTTAACGATCGTCACACGTGTGGTTCAGGGCTATAGTTTCTTAGTCAGTTTTTATATAAAATGTGTTTGTACAGTAATGGAATAGTATAAATTTGAAAGTTATTAATATACATTAATTTGTGATTCTTTTTTACAGATACAGAACAGGAGTGTTTCTCATCTGTTTGCACTCTTCTCGTGCAAGATTGTTTGGATGAAGGGTCCTTCGGTGTTTCATCATACTTGCCTTGCCGTACGAGTATTTCTTGTTAGGATCCCCTTGCAACAGAATTCTTTTGCAAATCTTGCACGTGACCAAGGTGGCATTGGTCTTTGTTTGCCCCTCGGGAACAGTAAAAAATTTCCACACCACTGAAGGAAAATGTTGTGGGTGTGGTGCGTCCTCCAAAAATTCATCCTTAGATTCGGTGAATATTTTAAAGCGACAACATTTACAGTTTTTGTAAGTTAAACTTATACATTTTTGTTAGCTGTAAGCATTTTATATATCTGTGATTTGTATCTTGTGGTATTTTGTTGAGAATAGCATGTTAGTTTTTTTTAACAATCTTTGTGATTGGTTTTTTTTTTGCCCGCTGTTAAGTGATGAGTACGATTGAAATCACTGTTTTTAGTGAAATTTAATATATTCTGATAACAACAAAAAAGGCAAACAAATTACTTTGTGGAAATTATGCTGTGTTGTAAAAAATGTATTATTACATGTTATATATTTTTTTCCTTTTCTTTCACAGATCCACATTTTAAAATAAGCAATTTATATGAATTTAGATTGGAATGAAAATCTGAAAAAAATGTATACCATTTTTTATTCCTATTACTGTTCAGGTAAGTTTAACTAAGTCTCAATATGCAGAATGAGGAGGTCTGCAAGAAGCTACAAAGTTGAAACACATTTCTAAAAACACTCTGTTTATACCTATGTAGTTTTGAAATCTGACCATAATCAGATATCATGTGACCTGCAAAAAAAGAGATTTGAGGGGTTCATAATATTTCCGATTTTAGCTATTGAAGGACCGCAATTATTTCAATCATTCTTCTTTGAACATCTTTGCAGAGAATACTCTGTGCTTACCTTCTATCATTCGCAAGGATTTTTAAAAACGGAAATATGTCACTTTTTGTAACATAGTTATTGTGCAAGATACTCTTTCATATTTACAAAGAGAGGAAAAGGCACTCTGTGCACTTTTTATCCTCCATGTAAATACAACCTCATCATGCACACCACTTTGTGTTGAAAGGGTGTTCTTTAAGTGTTGTTGTGCATGATTGCACTTAATACTCATAGAACAAGACACATGTCTAGATTTATCAGAAATCATAAATGTCGATATATGTGTGAATGCTGCACCATTCTAAAATTGGTGTAGGAAAGCACAAGAAGGTGAATTGTTTTAATTTTTCCACATTTTTATATCTTCAATGTATGCTGAAATGTTCAGCATACATTGAAGGAGAAAATACATTCTCTTATTGTTTTGTGCAGGAAGGTGTGTCTTCCTGTAGAAAAACAAACAGCACATGACACAGATATCCTTGCACTATGGTGCAAGGGTGCCTGTGTCACCACATGGCTGCAGTTTAAGCAGCCGCGCAGAGAGAAGCATAGATTTGCAACATATTTATGTACATATGTTGCATCCCTGTGCTTCAGAAGTACTACAGCACACAGCAGTTAAAGAGGTTACTGTGTGATGCTGCAGCACTTCCTCATAGTTCTGCACTTATACATTTACCATACGCTACTAATGCATTCATTCAGTCAATTACGTACTACACATACATTCATCTAAACTTTCACAACTAACAAAGAAATGTAGCTCTTTTTTTAAACCAGGAAAGTTAGTTCTTAGAAGAACTTTTTTCTTCTTCTTTTTTGTTTTTTAATTTTTTTGTACATTTTGGAACAATTTTGTTATTTTATTTGTTTTTCTCAAAAGGAAAAATAGACAACAGGAGGAACAAAACAGTCAAATTCTGCAAAAAAAAAAATAAACACAAGTTTAGCACTTGTGGTTTTGCTGCGCTCGGCAGATTAGTTCAATTGACTGCTCGCCGTAACATAGAAGTTTGTTGCATTTAATGCAACTAATTTTTAGTTTTCCAAATTCTGGACGTATGTCCGGGTGAGTGCTTGATGGTGATGCTGCAGAAGTGCTTGCCACTGCTGGCTGAGGCTGCTGTTGAAGTCTTCTGCATTCCTGCTTGGCCAGGTTCACAGGATGCAGAGTCTTCAGGTGTTTTAACATACTTGCAATCCCACAAGAGTATTTTTTTGATGGATCTCCTCTGGAAAGCACTCTTTGACATATTTTACATGTCACTTTAGTTGAATTAGTTTTATTTTGTCCTTCTGGGAAGGAAAAAAATTTCCACACCACAGAGGTGTATGTTTCTGGGCGTGGAGGTTCCACAACAAATTCCTCATCGGACGAATGGTCTGATTCTGATGGTGGCTGCTGTGCAGAAGCCATTGTCTTCAGAAAAATTGCAGCTGTGGAAATCTTCCCCAAAAAGTTTCTTCTAGTTCTAAGGTGTGAGATGTTCCTCCAAAGAAGCTCAAAGAATGATTGAAATGGGTGGGGTCTTTCAATAGTTAGAATAGGAAGTGTAATGAACAAATCAAATCTCTTTTTTTGCAGGTCACATGGGATCCGCGCACCCTGCGCTTACGGAGCACGCACCCAGCGCACATCCGCGAAATTGAATTAAAAAAAATTATAGGATTAGATGTAAAAATATATTAGTTTTAAGACTAGTTTAGAGTTTGTCTTCAATTAATATTCACATGAAATACATATATATATGTTTTTTACATGTTAAATGTTTAGCGGTATCCGCGCACCTACCGCGTCATAGACACTGATGACGCATCGCGGAAGCTCGTTAACGTCGCGTTACGTACATCGAACATGACGCGTATAGGCTGGGAGTCGCGTACCTGTTGCATTGCGATCGCGCACTAAACACGTACCCAATGCATACCATGCGTGTATGCTATCGCGTAGGGATCGGGAACGGTGCGCTTAGGGTGCGCGGATCCAAAAACATGGAAAAAATATATATATAATAAAGTTTTGAACATATAGTTAAAAAAATATTTTGAAAAATATAAAAAAATATGTTTGAAAAACCCATTAAATTCAAATATTATTTTTTAATTTTTAAAAGAATTAATTGAAAAAATAAGTTTAAAAAATGGTGATAAAAAAGTATTTAAGAAAAAAAAAATTAATGAAATTGACACACTGAATTTGAAAAATATAGAAATCCAATCAAAATCATTAAACATGATATCTTCAGAGATAAGTTAAAGATAGGAATTAGCATTTAAAAAACCTTTGAAATTCACTGAAAAAACCATAGGTTTCACGCACATTATAGTTAGGAATTGGCATTTAAAAAACCTTAGAAATTCACTGAAAAAACCATAGGTTTCAGGGGCGTTATAGTTAGCTGGACATTTCCCTCGTACAAAACCCTAGAAATTCCCCCGTTATAGTTAGTTCAGCTAACTATAACTTGCGCCCCGCAATGCACTGCTGATGACGTCACATATTACATCACTCATGACATGGTCAGTGACATCACTGATGACATCAGTGATGACTTCTCAAATGACATCACTGATGACGTCATCCAGTGAGTGTGTGTTTCTGTTAATTTTAAATATGTTTAATATATATATATATATAGGGAAAAACCTATGGAAGAATGAGTGGGTGTATAAGTGTGTGAATGGATGATTTATTAGGTGCGTGACTGACTCTATAAGTGAGTCATTAAATGTATCTTACTGCAGACTAGTGACTAAGCTGTGTGAATGTCTGTATCTGTCTGTCTGTTGGTGTATAAGCGGCTGCATGGTTTTGTGAATAGCTATATGAGTGTCTCTATGGGTTATTGATTGGTTGTCTGAGTATCTGTATGGGTGCCTGAGTGTTTGTGTGGGTGGGGTGGGTGTGACTCTGTGCACACATGTGTAAGTGGGTGAATCTATGGGTGCATGGTTTTAAGAGTGCATATGTGATGGACTGTATGGTTGGGTGAGTGTATGTATGGGTGTGTTCGTGATTGAATGTATATCTCAGTGGTACATGTGTGAGTAACTACATATGTGAAAGGCAGTATATATGTGTGTAAGAGTATATAAGTGGGTATATGTGAGATTGTGTGATTGTGAGAGTGGCTGTATGGATGAGTGTGTGCTTGTATCAGTGATTGTATAAGAGCGTAAAAATGAACTTGTGTGTGTATAACTGCATAGATGAGTAAATGGGAGTGTGATTAATTATTTGCATTACTGACTAGGTGTGAGATTACCTCTATGGATGATTGGTGGTGTGTGAGTGTCTATGTAGGTGTATAAATGCATATGATAGTCCTGTACTGAGTGACTGTAAGTACGAGTGACTGTACAGGTGAGTGAGTGGATGTGTGTGTAGATCTAAGAGTCAATGAGTGGGTTTGTAGTTATTGGTATTGGAGTAACTATGGTTTTGAGAATGGACGTTTGAAATTTTGATTGAGTATATCAAAGGGTGTGAGAAGATGCACTAATTTATCACATGGATGACGTCATCAGTGATGTCATCAGTGATGTCATTTCAGATGTCATCTGTGATGTCATCAGTGATGTCACTGTCCATGTCATGAGTGATGTAATATGTGACATCATCAGCAGTGCATTGCGGGGGCGCGAGTTATAGTTAGCTGAACTAACTATAACGGGGGAATTTCTAGGGTTTTGTACGAGGGAAATGTCCAGCTAACTATAACGCCCCTGAAACCTATGGTTTATTCAGTGAATATATACATATATATATATGTACATATATGTATATATATATATATATATATATATATATATATATATATATATATATATATATATATATATATATATATATATATATATCAACGCTTCTGAGGTTTACCACACTGAAGGAAGCACTCGGACAACAGGTAAGGTTTAACCTCTCAACCTTTAATCTTCGGTACAGGCGGACTTGACATGCAAGAAAACAAAGCAGTCCCAACGCTTCGCCTTACGCGTATCGAGTTTATCTCTTCTTCAGAGGCTGAACGTTGATGGTATGCAATTGCGGACACTCCCCCATAGTTATATTGGCACTATGACATGCCGCTCGATGGGCCACCCTAATGGATTCCATGTTTGCTGCCTCATGGGAATGAGAGTCTCCGTATTTCGCCGTGAATCGGTGCTTTTCTTATCTGCCGTTTATCGAGGCTCCGCATGAGCCCCTCGCTTGCCAGTTCGTCCTTATCCACAGCCTGTTGCCCCACAAAAGGACAGGTGAATCCAAGTCCTCAGCGGCCCCCATTCATCGTAGGGTGGTGCATTCCTAGCGGCTGGGCTGCCGCTTATAGATCAACGCTTCTAAGGTTTACCACACTGCAGGAAGCACTCGGACAACAGGTAAGGTTTAACCTCTCAACCTTTAATCTTCGGTACAGGCGGACTTGACATGCAAGAAAACAAAGCAGTCCCAACGCTTCGCCTTACACGTTTCGAGTTTATCTCTTCTTCAGAGGCTGAACGTTGATGGTATGCAATTGCGGACACTCCCCCATAGTTATATTGGCACCACCTCAGAAGCGTTGATATATATATATATATACATATATATATTACCTACTGGCGGTCGCCAGTAGGTAGTTATAGTTAGGACCCTGTTTCCATAGGAAAACCGCAACATTCTATTTTGAATAACTTTGGCGCCGGTCGACGAATCCTCGCGAAATTTTCAAAATAGGTGGGGCACCACGCTACGCTCCCACCCTGAAAGTCTCGGGGGGATTCGTCAAGCGGGGGCTGAGATAAAAGGGGGGTCCCAAAACGCGTTTTTCCCATGCATTTTTCCATAGGACCTTTAGACACAGCTACAGCCCGAACGGCTGAACAGAGTTCCTTGAAATTTGGCAGAGAGGTAGTCTACAGTTCAAGGAAGTGCCTTTTGTAGGTTTGGTGTAAATCTGTTCAGTAGATTCTTAGAAAATCGCCTTTAAATCAATATATATATCTGAGCCAGCTTACGGTGCGCTTACGGTGCGCTTACCGTACGCGTACGGTGACGTGCGCGAGCGCGATTCTGATTGGCTGTTCGATCTAAGTAAACATTCGAATCGGTCAAAACCAGGAAGCAGCGGCCGCCATTTTCTCTCTCGCACTCTGAGGGGGGCAGCAAAAACAAACACAAACGGTCAGTATATTCAGTTCTTAACCACCCAGCATCGATATAGGTGTCCCCAAACAACCCCCAAGGCCAAAAAAACAATTGTATTTTTTTTCGAAAAATCGCCGATTACGCTTACCGTACGCTTACGGTTAAAATTATTTTAAAAAAAAAAATTATCCACAATATCCCCACCCCGTGTGCAAATGGTGCCCGAAGGGCACCATTTGTTCATGCCATATCTATTAATGGAAAGTACAAATGAATACAACGAAGCGCATAATATGTCCCCCATGTGCGCACGGTGCGCGAAGCGCATCGTGCGTACATGGACCATCCCGCGTAATGTGGGCACGCGGTGCATGCAGCGCACCGCGTGACCACCGTGCGTGCACGGCACTAACTGCGTAAAGTGCTCGCACGGAACGAACTGCGTTAACTCGGCGCGCACGCCACTAATGGCGTAAAGTAACCTCTGCTGATGACATATGTGTCTTTATGAAAAAAAAATATTTGTAATATATGTATAGCTAAAATTTAATGGAAGAAGACATGGGCAAATAAGTGTCTAAATACAGTATTAGCATCAGCAGAGGATTGCGGTCGCGTGAGTTATAGTTGCCTGCACTAACTATAACGGGGGAATTTCATTGGTTTTTTACGAGTGAAATGTACAGCTAACTATAACTTGTGTGAAACCTATTGTTTTTTCAGTGAATATATATATATATATATATATATATATATATATATATATATATATATATATTGCTTCCCTAGTATCTAGAGGGTTTTTCTACAACCCATTTAGAGCACCAAGGGGGGAGCTAAGGTATGTGACTGGGAATGGGCTGATGTCAAGGCGAGCCTGATACTCACCCATTCCTATATAATGTACCAAATATTATCCTTGGCATCGGGTGGGCATTCCGCCCCTCTGGGGTAGGCAGATCAATGGTAAACCAACTAATATAAACCCATGGGTCAGAAAGACTGTCAAGATCAAAGTTGTGTGAGGGAGGCCAGTATGGGCCTACCCACCACCACTTTCTCTAAAAAGAACCTCTCTTGTTCCTACTGGACATTGTGCCCTCCTTGAGTGGACACATTGGAAGTAAACTTCGCAAATACCACACCCACGGACAGAAAGAATGTCTGCAATTTGGGGAGGTGGGCAATCCGGTGCTAGGATATTATATAATATATTATATTATAAATATTATGCCTGGCATCTAATGTGCTTTCTGCCCTCGGGGTTAGAGAGATTGGGTTAATCCGCCTAATCTGCGCCAAAGGGTGGCAGAAAGACTGCCAAGAGCATGGGGCTGGATGTCCAATGGGGGTAATAATTATTTATTTGAAACGGCCTGGAATGTTGACAGAGAGAATGGTGTCATTCATAATGATGGTTGGGCCCACAATGAAGGGATAAGAAACGTTTGAGGCGTGAAGCTGAGCAAGGCAGTATAGGCACTTTGGATGGTTTTGGAGGACTGGGTAAATATTCCCACAGTTTCCAAAGGTTTGAGAGAAGTGAGTACACATTCCATTGTACTTACATATGGAGAAATAGGATGGTAGGTGGGAGCCTCTATGATGATATTTATAGAATTGTGGATGTTTGCCTGTAGGGATTTGAATAATTTATGGAGGCCATTCAAGTGTTGTTGAAGTATTGTCAAGGGCTGCTTTTCAATGCAATTGAGTTGGACAGTTCCTGGTCACTGTTGAAAAATTCCTTGCTCTGAGTGCGTGCATTAATTATGTGTTTGCTAAAGCAACCTTGCCATCCCAAGTATTGCTACTGATGTTAGGTCAAGGTGTATCTAGGCGTGCAATGTGCCAGGATCAGTTGGGGGGCATGGTTGAGGGGCATGGTTGAGGGGCATGGTTGTGTTTGGGGGAACTGTTGATTTTCTCAAATACCGCGCTGTTCGTCGTTCTATAATGCCTCACGTGAAAGGTGGAAGATACATTTCGATAGGGGTGATGGGTTAGAAAGCTAGCTTGGTAATGGTGATGGGGTAAAGGAAGAATAGTCAGACCGTATATGGACCTGCACTTTTAAGTGAGAGATGTCATGAATGGTGTGAACATGAGGTCCAGGTAGCAGATGACTCACCAGCGGGGCAGTGCTTCAGTCCAGGGTTTCTTGCGCAGTCGGGGATCGGGTTCAGTTCATACATTTAAACTGAGCCCCAGATCACAATGATTTGTGAAAGGAAAACTCAAGCATTTTGTCCTTGGTGGCAGGGAGTCACGTGGTAACCTTATTTCTAACGAAAGTCACGTGTGCATTATTCTCCAATATATCGTCTTTTAACTAGTGCAAACACTCGTTTTAAACCGGCATACATCGCAATTATTGTTAATATACATCCTACTCATATGTTAAAGTTGCCTCCTACCTCGAATCTCTGAACTCTCTTCCAAACTAAAGTCGCCTGAACCTACTACAGTTTCCCATTTCAGAGTTTTTCGTGCAGAGCGGCTGGCACTAGCCTGTTACACGTTCCTTGCTTTCATTGTCTTTTCAAGGGTTTATTTTTTCTTTTCAGCTAAAGCTATTTCATGCAAAAGCGGTGTGTTTATCTCCCAGGGTCCCACGGGCACTTTTTTCTTACAATGTGCTAATTGCGAGATCTTTTGGCACGCTCTGCCTTGCTGGGCTGGTCTCTTTCGCTGACTGCATCTGTGTTTAGATTACCTCTGTGATCAGTCAGGGGGCTGCTCTGGGGCCTTTCAGCTGCTTTCAAGATTAGGTCGTTAAGGGGCTCAGCCTAACTCTGCCGTCACTTGTCTCAGTGACTCCCCGGAGTCTGCCCTGTTCAGTTTCCTCCTTTCACTGACATGGGAAGGCATGCTACTGCACCCCAGACTGGAGATAGCAGGTTTCAAGCAGTGTGAATTCAAATGGCTGTTGATAAATTGCTTTCCGTGTCCTTCACTATCCATTTCTGTCAGTAGACAGTAACATGGCAATGACTGTCCAGCAGCGTTCCAAGAACAACACTTCCTGCTTCAGCTTAGCCCACACCACCCTGACAGATTGGAATTAATTGTGTTCAATTGGCCACTGAGTGTTATGCACAATGATGCAGCTGGTAGTTAAGAGGAGCATTGTTCTCACTTAGTGTTTCAAGTACAAAGCTTGCATGCTCATTTTGTACATTTCTTTTGCTGGAAATGCGGTTTACTAATCATCTTTGCAATTGCGGGCTATAGTACGAGCAACTTGAAATCATATTTCAGTTTTAAAGCAAATATGGAAATGGCACAACTTCTACGGAATGGATTTGGCTAGCTTTTGGTACACCTACTAGTAAAGTTTATTTTGCATACAGTGGGGCATATGCATCAAGGTAGGCTTTTGCGATACCTTAATTGCGATTATTAAGGAATCGCAAAAGCCTATGCATGTAGCAATCGCAAAAAAAATAGCAATTTCTAAACATTCCTTATTTGCAACTCGCAAATTGCGAGTCGCAACTAAGGAATGCCTTCCCATTTATTCCTATGGACCTAGAGGTATGCTTGTGTGTAAAATGGAACTTTGAAAAATGCACCTTAGTGCATTTTTCAAAGTTTTTGCAAATTACCATCAAGTACAAATTGATGGTAATTTGCGACTCCTATTAGCGAAATCGCAATTGCAATTTAAGTAATCACAATTTAGAGATTACTTAAATTGCGATATTTGCATTTGGGATGATGCATCCCAAATGCAAAAATACCGGTCGCAAATGGGCAGAACCTGAGAATCTGCCCGTTTGCGAATGTTTTTTTCTTTTGATGCATGTGGCCAAGTATCATTTCCAAAAGATGACAAACTTTGCGAATTTGAGCTAGAGAACTGGTAGGGACAACGGTGTTAACTATATTCTGTAACCCAAAAGGGATTTGGTTAATTTACGGTTGATTCACAAGGAACTAGTGAACCCTTGCAGGAGTAGGCACATGCTAGGAATTGTAGAGGTTTCTGGATTTCATCCTTTTTCACAGATCGATAGGCAGCTACACCACAAAAGGTCCAAGGAAATTGGCTCCAATAAAACACATCTGGCCAAGGGATACGGGTTCCCAAAATACCACAGAGTCAGATGCAACATGTAGTTAGGAAGACTCAGCCAATCAGAATACAGCATCCACACCACATGCAGTGATCACGCTCTCCCTATGCTTGACATCTGGACATATACACAGTGGCACACATTGGGTCTCCAGAAAGACGAGAGCCACTGTGACCCGTTATCAGGTGGTTGAATTTATGGTTCATGACTAGGCCCGGATTTATGTCCCCTAAAAGAATGTGTCATCAGTTTATTGTACTTCAAGAACTGTATTTAATGCCGGCCAAAACCTCTGTACATCAAGACAGTCTTCAGACATAACTCTGTTGCTGCTCTCCTGGCCGCTGCATTTAATTTAACCAACTTGTTCCTGTTTTGCCAAACGCCTCTTATTTTTTTTATTTTTTCAAGGTATATTCATATCGTCAAGGGCAATTTTCGTCATCATGTTTGAAATTGTTTTTAATACCAAGTGGTATATGTCATCCAATACTCTTTCCAAAGAAAAAAAATAGTCAGTCCCAAGACATGAATATATCTCAGTACATCCGACATCGCCAAGTGGCATAAACTTGTGGAGACTTCTGAATTTTTTTCAGGGATGGCAGTGGTATGCACCCTGTTTAAGCAGGAACCACAATCCTAGTCACGGTAAGTGACAACACACCCTAAATTATCCCGTGCTCACCCTCTGGTAGCCTGGCACAGAGCAGCCAGCAGAGCAGCCAGGCTTAACTTAAGAGGCAATGTGTAAAGTATTTGTGCAACACTCAAATAGTAACACAGTAAAAACACCACAAAAACAATAGAGCTAAATGTTATAAATCAAACATGACCAAAATGACAAAAGCCCAATAAGTAGAAGTCGAGATATAATTTTTTTTAAAATAAACTTCAAAATAGCGCTTTCAAGAAATAACCGCCAATTTGGGATTCCCGTTGTGCTCTACCGGAGTAAAGTCAAAGGTTCAGGCTGACTATAATGGATTGCGGGCTGGATACAGGGACCCACTTAGGCCCATTGACTAAAAGTACCTTGATCCTGTTTGAGCCAACTAAGATGCGTGGTGCAGTCGAGCGACACGTCGGTGTTCCCCACACAGTAGGGATGATGTATCGATTTTCTACACGCAGCAGTGGTGACGCGTCAATTCCAAAGGCGATGCACCGATTCTGAGATACAAAGATTACGAAGGGGATGGGCCAGATTTCTACATGAAGTAAGGGTGATATGTCGATCTTCTCTACTCAGTGGCGGTGATGAGTTGGTTCTGCAGCGGCATTTCCAAAGGTGGGTGCACTGGTTCCGAGGGCGATGCACTGACCCTGTCCTCGCAACAGCGTTGATGTGTCGATTCTGCTCACGCAGCAGAGGATGCATCGGTTCCGCTGGAACAAACACCTTGGGCCCACTTCCAAGGGTCCAGGGCTGGGTGGCACTACTTGGCAGGGCAGACTCACAGATTGTAGAGGCCAGGTGTATGAGCAGAATGGATGTAAGTCTTTTTATGTCCCTGAGACTTCAAATCAGGAAGCAAGCCAGCAAGCCTTTGGAGTCACACTGGGTTCAAGTGATGCAGATCCAGTCTTTCTCCTCCAGGCAAGGGAACAACAGGCAGCAGGACGGCATAGCAAGGCAGGAGCTTAGCAAAGCAGCCGTCCAGCAGAGTGGCAGTCCTTCCGCAGTACAGCAGTCCTTTCTTCCTGGCAGAGTCATCACAGGTACAGAAGTGTACTGAAGTCATGGTGTCAGAGGCCCAGTATTTATACCCAGTTGTGCCTTTGAAGTGAGACGCAAGTTTGAAGTGTACAGAAGTCCTCCCTTCCTGCCCTGACTCTAGAATTACCACAGGGGGATATGCAGCCTTTGTGTATGGACAGTGTAGGAAGCTGGCTCTTTATATAATATGACAAAAAGAGGCATGTTCTGTAGAGAGTCCAGGAATGTCTTATGAGTGGTCAGAGCTTCCGTAACTATCCCAAGGTGCTCTTTTTAGGGCAGTGTGGTCGAGCTGTCTTAGACTTATCAAGGAAGAGTATTAGACATTTGCTACATACACACAGTCATTAAAGGATAGATACATACACACACACACACAGTCAATGAGGAGATGCACTCCAATTTAGAAACATAGCACGTATGTTTATATATTTCTAGACAGCAAGAACTATTAGAAGTTATTGGGTAAGTATTTTTAATAATAGCAGTCTTGAAAAAAACAGGCAAATACATTTGTATTGTCTATAATGTGGTAATGTTATTCTATGTGGAAACACACATATACTGCATACTGGTACTTATCAGAGACTTACAGAACCAAGCTTCTGGAGTAAAGGTAAGTATGGGGCAAGGTACAAGGCAGCAACAACAGGTCACCTCTGTAGGCTCTGGGACGCCTGGGTGCAGAGGTGCTCTACGGTGTTTGGTGCCCCATTGGTTTCAATGGGAAACAGTCCTGGGCAGAAGAGGCTGAAGGCTGGGACTGGGGAACCAATCTGGTTGAACTCACAGGGAAGCTTGGTCCTTGAGATGCCTAGGCATGTAGGGACACTGTTGGTCCACTTCTCCTCAGGCGGGGGGCATGGGTGCAGTGGTGATTTCCAGTGTCGCGTTTTGATGGTCTGGAGTCCTCATGGTTCTTCTTGGGTGCGTGCAGGGTGCAGGGAAGTAGCACTGCAACTCCATGGGAAATGCTAGTTGCTCCTTGAAGTGCTGGCAGTCCTCCCAGGCTTTTGGAGACATAGCAGCTGCAGAATGAGTCGCCTTTGGTGCAATTGTCGGGACAGCAGGCAGGGCGGCAGGGTTGGCACCAAGTCAGTTGCTTTTCCACAGTTATTGCTCTTCATTGTCCTTCTTTTTAGGTCCACATAATATTCTTTCCTGGTGCCAGGGGCTCCCCTAAGTTCTAGATTTAGGGGCGTTAAGGGGAGTCAAGGGTGGCAGCCAATGGGCTAATTACCCTTGGGGTCACTACACTACCTGTATGGCCACTTCCTGTGAGAAGGGGTCATAACCCTCTTCAAGAGGTCCTAATTCTGCCATCATTAAAAATTGTGAAATTTTCATAAAGGTGAGCACATCAGGCAGCTCACATTAGGGGTAGGACTGGCCTTGTAGTGCACCATGTCTCCCTGCATATCTAATTTCCTGCCTGTCCTGGTGCCAAATGAGCCTAGTGAAGGGGTTTGGCATTTCCCCTGTCTGGGGAGGCCGTGGTCATATATCAAAGACGGCAGAGGCCTTTGAAGCCTCCTGCCTCAATATGCTGATTACATAGTCATCCTGCTTGGAGGAGGTGACAATACCTCCAACCAGAGCAGGCATTGTTTCTGCTCTCGGAGGGCATAGGCTCTCACATTCAAAGGGTCAGAAACCTGTCTGTGTTGACAGGCTGGTCTACACCAGTCTGCCAGCACAATAGAGGCTAGTAGGTTTACAGGGGGCATCTCTAAGATATCCTCTGGGTGCATGTATTAATAAATCCACCACTGGAATAAGTATGGGTTTATTAATACAAGGTGTTTGATACTAAACACCATAGATTTCAGTAAAGTCATCATGTGGCTGGGGAACTCGTTTTTACCAGTGTCCAGCACATGTACTTAAAATGGCTTCCCTGTTCACTTGTTATATCTAAGAATTGACTTAGACAACACAGGGGAATATCTGCTCGTGCAGATATGTCCACACATGTAGTAAAGTGCACCCTTTCTTAGGGCTGTAAGGCCTGCTGTAGGGAAAGGCTACCTATACTGCATGCAGTGTTTGCAGGTATGGCACACAGGGATGGGCCCCATGTTGTGTCTTCACTATTGTCTGCACCATGACACAGCCTGCAATGGCAGTTTACATGTTGGTGCTGAGAGGTCCCTTAGGGTGGCACAATACAGGCTGCAGCCCTTGAGGAACCTCTTTCGCCTCCTTACTCTAGGTAATAGGGGTACCCCTTACTAGGGACATACCGGGGGTGCTAAAGGTGTTGCTAATTCAGAGAACATTTGTACAGTTTAGGGAAACGGACCTGGCACAGTGGACCTGGGCAGCAGGAACTCAGTACACTTCTATCAAAATTGCATAAGATACCAGACAACAAGTGGGGGTGACCATGTCAAAAGGAGCACTTTTCTCCAGACAGGAGACAGCCTATTCAGGTGTAAGTGTGTGGCTGTGTTGAGGACCTACCTCCCATCTCCCAGAAGTTCCCATCAAGTCAAACCTAAGCTCCCTTTGTGTGTGGCTGTCTAGAGGTACTACACAAAGACCAGCTGTCACTCAACCCAGACTGAACAGAGACAGGCAGCAGGCACCAAAGTAAGAAAACGACAACTTTCTAAAAGTAGCATTTTAAGAACTGCAATTTAAAATCCGACTTAACCATACGTTATGATTTTAAATTGTGAGTGCAGTGACACCAAACTGGAAAACTCTATTTCTTCACAATTGGAAATTACACTTAAAATATTTAATAAGGTAATGGCAAAGTTATCCTATGGCAGTATGTCACTATCAGGGCATGTAAAACTTAAAAATAAATGTTCTGTTGTTTAAATACATTGCTCCCTGACCTTTGGGTTACTCAGGAAATACCTAAGGGTGACCTTTATGTATAAAAAGGGAAGGTTTAGGCCTGGCAAGAGGTAGAAATTGCAGTTTAAACTATATAGACAAGCTCTACAATGGCAGGCCTGAGCCATGGTTACAGGGCTATGTAAGTGGGTTGCACAATGAGTATTGTGGGCTCATTTAATTCACAGGCCCTGAGAACATTTAGTGCAATTTACTAGGGATTTATAAGCAAATTCAATATGCCAATTGGGGATTAGCCAATATTACAAATTTTAGGGGAGAGAGCACAAGCATTTTAGCATAGATTAGGGGCCAGATGTAGGTAAATTCAATTTAGCAAGTCCTTAATAGCGATTTTTACCGAATCGCAATTAAGGACTTGCTAAATTGAATGTAGGTAGGAATCACAAAAATATTTGCGATTTCTTTATATTCCTTAATTGCGAATCGCAAATTGAGATTTGCAATCAAGGAATACCATCCCATTCATTCCCATGGGTCATTTGAGATGTCATCAGTGATGTCATCAGTGATGTCACTGACCATGTCATGAGTGATGTAATATGTGATGTCATCAGCAGTGCATTGCGGGGGCGTGAGTTATAGTTAGCTGAACTAACTATAACAGGGGAATTTCTAGGGTTTTGTACGAGGGAAATGTCCAGCTAACTATAACACCCCTGAAACCTATGGTTTTTTCAGTGAATTTCTAAGGTTTTTTAAATGCCAATTCCTATAACGCCCCTGAAACCTTTGGTTTTTTCAGTGAATTTCAAAGGTTTTTCAAATGCCAATTCCTAACTATAACGTGCATGAAACCTATGGTTTTTTTCAGTGAATTTCAAAGGTTTTTTAAATGCTAATTCCTATCTATAACTTATCTCTGAAGATATCATGAAAAGCATTCTTTTTTAAAAGTAGGGTGCACATTAGTTTTGTGGAAAAGCATCTTTGTGATTGGTTAAGAAAAAGCAGTTTCAACGTGGAGTACATATCATAGGATAACATTTGCTCAGCTCAACCACACCTGCTACTTGCATTTGGAAGGCACTGTTCGAACTTAAAACAATCGTCAACTTTTAACCTGCATGTGTCGGTAAATGTTCAAGAAAATGTTACAAAAAAATATAAAGTTTTAAAAAATTGATGAACTTTTAACCTGCACGTATTGTAGAATGTTCTAGAAAGTGTGTTGATAGAATACGTTGCACTTCTGACTTCTATGTGTTGTTGAATATTAAAAAAAATGGTTCATATGGAAAATTAAAAAGAAACCAATAGAGAAGTTTTGAAACCTAAAAGAATCAAGGAACTATTCTAATTTATTCTTTACATGTATTTATGTGTGCAGCAACACAATTATAGACACAACAGCACTAAGAAGAGGAAGAAGCAGGGAGTGGGGGGAGGGGGGAGATGGGCAGAATGGCACACATGCACAATTAAGTACAACACACATATAGACTAACAATGGCCAAAATGAAACACACCAACAAGGAGGACAAGTCACACAACCTGCCAACATTACATCACTGAACGAGCATAGAAGTGAAAACCACGCTGCATTCATACAGGATGTGTACAAAGGACAGTCGTTGGTGTTGTGGGATGTCTGCGACCGTGGTCATCATGGATGAGATGCCCAGCATGTGGCACATGGTCGAGTTCACTGTGTGTTATGTTGCCAAACGGCTGCTCCTCCCTCCCACGAGCCCCCACACTTTTGTACAGTGAGCTGTTGTATCTCGTGCACTCGTACGGCATGCCATTGTAATGCCTATTTGCGCATGTCCTGCTACAATCCAACAACAACATCACAGTGCCGTTTGGAGGTGGTGCATGCCACTTTACAACATCGACTGCTGCAGCTCTTGTAACAGGCCACACCAGAACACAGAGACACACTTACCGCACTTCCTGTACACGGACATGTCCGAGACACCCCGTTCCCCTGATAGGCACACACCTGCACTGACCTGTGAACCCCAGACCAGCACACGCCAGTTGTGCATGCAGGAGGATGCGTACGTAGCTACACATCCAGGCTCACTGCCAACACTGAGGTGACAGCACACTATGATGTTGCAGGGCTCGTGCCTATCATGCTAAGACAATGACCACAGGGACACACTTACTAAGATGTGGGTTTGGGGGGCATTGGCGGTCCTGGAGTTGTTGAGATGAGTCTTCTGGCTCTCATGGGTATCCCTGTATCATGCTCATTGACTCTATGGCACCTGTGGGTGTTCTGGTGTGGCTCTTGGCTGTGTTCCCTTTCATGGTGCAGGTAGTTGTCCTGTTTAACACCAGCAGAAAGCAGGTGTAAAATCCCTGGTGCTAACGTGTCTTATCGCCGGAATTTGTTTCGCATTGCAATTGGTGTGAAAGTTGTGATGTGATTTTTTTCGTGTGCACAACAATATACGAACTGAGCAGTGTATCTCGTCAAGATCCACCACCTGACGCACTATTCCCAATCAATATAAATACAATGAGATTTCTTAATAGATTTCGTATGTACACTGTAAGTGCAGCCAAAACCTCAGTGCAATACAATACAGGATTTTAGTATTTAGAATAAATCGCAAAGGTGCACCTCATGTCTTTTTGCACGGGAACGGCTACTCTCGTTCCATTATCAGCACTTTAACGGAAGTAAAGTTGAGATAAATCTAGCAATCTATTCAGAAGTTGGTGCAAACTGCACATATCACTAGTATTCCAGCGATAAGTGCCCCAAAATTTAACACCATGGTGGACTCCATCAAATAACAGTAATAAGAACAAGAGTCACACAGCAGTTAAGAGAACAACCAAAAACATTTTTAAAAAAATTTCAAACTTTATTTTTTATAATAATAAATATATATAAACAATAAACTATTTTCAAACTTAATTTTTTTATTAACATAAATATAAACAATAAACTAATCAACAAAATGTAACAACAATAATACAAAACAACAAAGCGGAACACTCCTGTGGGAACCACGGATGTCGATGACAGACCTGGAAAATCAAAACGATTGTTAAAAAAAAACCAACATGGTATTCTCAACAAAATACCACAAGAAACAAATCACAGATATATAAAATGTATACAGCTAACAACATTTTATAAGTTTAACTCACAAAAACTGTAAATGTTGCCGAATCTGAGGAATTTTTTTTGCAGAAGGCACCACGCCAACAACGTTTTTCTTCAGTGGTGAAGAAATTTTTAACTTTTTCCAAGGGGCAAACAAAGACCAATGCCACCTTCTTCATTCACAAGATTTGCCAAAGAGTTCTGTTACAAGGGGATCCTAACAAAAAATACTCGTGCGGCACGGCAAGTATGATGAAACACCTAAGGACCCTTCATCCAAACAATCTTGCATGAGAAGAGTGCAAACAGATGAGAAACACTCCTGTTCTGTATCTGTAAAAAAGAATCACATATAAATGTATATTAATAACTTTCAAATTTATACTATTCCATTACTGTACAAACACATTTTATATAAAAACTGACTAAGAAACTATAGCCCTGAACCACAAGTGTGACGATCGGTAAAACACTACATGCATAGTGCATACTGCTTTGAAGCAGTTCATGCCCTAAAGCCTACCTCACTAAAAGACTACATGCTAACTGACTAAATGATTACAGTACTATAAGGAGACACACTGGGTGAGTGACAGGGTGTTTGCTAGAAGAGTATGAATACTAACTAGGGAATTGAAGGTGTGAAACACAACTGTGTAGGTGATTAGAGGACTGCATCAATACTGCATAGGCATTTAAAGCAGTCCATGTGCTAAGGCCTGGCTCACTGCATGACTACTTGGGTACTGACTGAATGATTAGAGTACAGCAAGGAGAGTGCCTAGGTGAATTTATAAGTGCTAGGCTTTTCGCACAGGGAATGGATTAGTACTTGGTACTGAATGAGTAACTAGAGGAGTGAAAAGGCAGTCACAAGTGCTGGATTGTATGGATACTGACTGGGAAATTGAAAGTGTGAAAGACAAGTGTCTAGGTGGTTAGAAGACTGCATGCATAGTGCATAGGGGTTTGAAGCAGTCCATGTGCTAAGGCCTGGCTCAGTGTATGAATACTTAGGCACTGACTGAATGATTAGAGTACTGCAAAGGTGGTATCTTGGTGAGTTTATAAGTGTTTGGGTTTTAGCACAGTGAATGGATTAGCACATGGTGCTGAATGGGTCACTAGAGGACTGCAACGGGAGTGACAGGGTATTTCCTGGAAATGTATGGATACTTATTAGGGAATTGAAGGTGAGAAAGACAATTGTGTAGGTGGTTAGAGGACTGCATGCATAGTGGATAAGGGTTTGAAGCAGTCCATATACTAAGGCCTGGGTCACTGGATGAGTACTTGGGTACTGACTGAATGATTATAGTACTGCAAGGAGAGTGCCTGGGTGAATTTATTAGGGTTTGGCGCAGTGAATGGATTAGTACATGATGCTGAATGGGTCACTAGAGGAGTGCAAATGGAGTGACAGGGTGTTTGCTGGAAGTGAACGGATACTGACTGGGGAATTGAAGGTGTGAAAGACAAGTGTGTAGGTGCTTAGAGGACTGCATGCATAGTGGATAGGGGTTTGAAGAAGACCATATGGTAAGACCTGGCTCTGTGCATGAATACTTAGGCAGTGACTGAATCATTACAGTACTGGAAAGAGAGTGTCTTGGTGAATTTATAAGTGTTTGGGTTTTGGCACAGTGAATGGATTAGTACATGCTGTTGAATGGGTCTCTAAAGGACTGCAAAGGAAGTGACAGGTTATTTCCTGGAAGTGTATGGATACTGACTAGGGAATTGAAGGTGTAAAAGACAAGTGTATAGTGTGTTAGAACACTACATGTATACTGCATAGACATTTGAAGCAGTCTATTTGGTACTTAGAAACTGACTAAATAATCAGACTACTTCTAGGACAGTGCTTAGGTAAAACTTTTAAATTTTCAGTTCTGCCACAGTGAACAGAATAGTACATGTTACTGCACCTTAGTGTCAAACCCTGACTCATTTTATCAATGCATAAGCAAAGACATGCTTCTAATGCTACTAAAACTTCACAACATGAGAGGTTTGAAATTAGTTATCTGTCAGCAAATACACGATGTTACCAAATGCTTCTCACACAGTGGTTCTCAAATGCACACAGACTCACAGTGTGATTCTAGACAACCCCTATACCTAGGAGTTTACCAAAAATCATTCACTACTGTGGAGGTGCTAAGCGAACTGCACACAATCTTCATATTTCAGGACTGCACTTTTATGTCAAAGCCTGACTCATATAATCAAAGCATAAGCAAAGACTGGCTTCTAATGCTACTAAAACTTCACAACATGACCGGTTTTAAAACAGGTATATGTCAGCAAATACACGATGTTACCAAATGCTTCTCTCACAATCCTTACCCAAATGCACACAGACTCACAGTGTGATTCTAGACAAGCACCACTATCCCTATGAGTTTACAAAAACTCATTCACTACAGTGCAAGTGGTAAGGGAACTGCACACAATCTACATATTTCACAACTGCAATTTACTGTCAATGCCTGACTCATATAATGAAAGCATAAGCCATAACTGTCTTCTAATGCTACTAAAACTTGACAACCTGACAATTTTTACAACACTTATCTGTCAGCAAATATACGATGTTGCCAAACACTTCTCTCACAGTGGTTCCCAAATGCACACAGACTCACAGTGTGATTCTAGACAAACAACACTATCCCTAGGAGTTTACCAAAACTCATTCACTACTGTGGAAGTGGTAAAGGAACTGCACACAATCTACATATTTCACGACTACACTTTAATGTCAATGCCTGACTAATTTAATCTACGCATAAGCAAAGACTGGCTTCTAATGCTACTAAAACTTGACAACATGACAGGTTTTAAAACAGTTATCTGTCAGTAAATACACAATGTTACCAAATGCTTCTCTCACAATCCTTACCCAAATGCACACAGACTCACAGTGTGATTTTAGACAATCAACAGTATCCTAGGACTTTACCAAAACTCATTCACTACTGTGGAAGGGGTAAGGGGACTGCACACAATCTACATATTTAAGTACAGCACATCAGTGTCAAGGCATGACTCATTTAATCAACATATAAGCAGAGACTGGATTCTAATGCTACTAAAACTGCACAACTTGACAGATTTTAAAACAGTTTTCTGTCAGCAAATACATGATGTTACCAAATGATTCTCTCACACTGATCCCAAATACACACTAACTCACAGTGTGATTCTAGACAAGCACCACTATCCCTATGAGTTTACCAAAACTCATTCACTACTCTGGAAGAGTTAATGGTACTTCACACAATCTACATATTTAAGTACACCACATCAGTGTCAAAGCATGACTCGTTTAATCAACGCATAAGCAAAGACTGGATTCTAATCCTACTAATACTTCACAACATGACAGGTTTTAAAACAGTTATCTGTCAGCAACTACATGATGTTACCAAATGCTTCTCTCACAGTGATCCCAAATACACACTAACTCACAGTGTGATTCTAGACAAGCACCATTATCCCTATGAGTTTACCAAAACTCATTCACTACAGTGCAAGTGGTAAGGGAACTGCACACAATCTACATATTTCACAACTGCAATTTACTGTCAATGCATGACTCATATAATGAAAGCATAAGCCATAACTGTCTTCTAATGCTACTAAAACTTGACAACATGACATGTTTTACAACACTTATCTGTCAGCAAATACACAATGTTAACAAACACTTCTCTCACAGTGGTTCCCAAATGCACACAGACTCACAGTGTGATTCTAGACAAACAAC
The DNA here is from genome assembly GCF_964204655.1 of Triturus cristatus. Classification (NCBI taxonomy): domain Eukaryota; kingdom Metazoa; phylum Chordata; class Amphibia; order Caudata; family Salamandridae; genus Triturus; species Triturus cristatus. The sequence continues at coordinate 252,168,050 of NC_140593.1, read as the reverse complement.
ACTATCCCTAGGAGTTTACCAAAACCCATTCACTACAGTGGAAGTGGTAAAGGAACTGCACACAATCTACATATTTCACGACTAAACTTTAATGTCAATGCCTGACTAATTTAATCAACGCATAAGCAAAGACTGGCTTCTAATGCTACTAAAACTTGACAACATGACAGGTTTTAAAACAGTTATCTGTCAGTAAATACACGATGTTACCAAATGCTTCTCTCACAATCCTTACCCAAATGCACACAGACTCACAGTGTGATTTTAGACAATCAACACTATCCTAGGACTTTACCAAAACTCATTCACTACTGTGGAAGGGGTAAGGGGACTGCACACAATCTACATATTTAAGTACAGCACATCAGTATCTAGGCATGACTCATTTAATCAACATATAAGCAAAGACTGGATTCTAATGCTACTAAAACTTCACAACATGACAGATTTTAAAACAGTTATCTTTCAGCAAATAAATGATGTTACCAAATGATTCTCTCACACTGATCCCAAATACACACTAACTCACAGTGTGATTCTAGACAAGCACCACTATCCCTATGAGTTTACCAAAACTCATTCACTACAGTGCAAGTGGTAAGGGAACTGCACACAATCTACATATTTGAGGACTGCACTTTTGTGTCAAAGCCTGACTCATTTAATCAAAGCATAAACAAAGACTGGCTTCTAATGCTACTAAAACTTGACAACATGACCGGTTTTAAAACAGTTATCTGTCAGCAAATACACGATATTACCAAATGCTTCTCTCACAATCCTTACCCAAATGCACACAGACTCACAGTGTGATTTTAGACAATCAACACTATCCTAGGAGTTTACCAAAACTCATTCACTAGTCTAGAAGAGTTAATGGTACTGAACACAATCTACATATTTAAGTATAGCACATCAGTGTCAAAGCATGACTCATTTAATCAACGCATAACCAAAGACTGGATTCTAATGCTACTAAAACTTCACAACATGACAGGTTTTAAAAAAGTTATCTGTAAGAAAATACATGATATCACCAAATGCTTCTCTCACACTGATCCCAAATACACACTAACTCACACTGTGATTCTAGACATGCACCACTATCCCTAGGAGTTTACCAAAACTCATTCACTACAGTGCAACTGGTAAGGGAACTGCACACAATCTACATATTTCAGGACTGCACTTTTCTGTCAAAGCCTGACTCATTTAATCAAATCATAAGCCATAACTGTCTTCTAATGCTACTAAAACCTCACAACATGACAAGATAAAACAGTTATCTGTCAGCAAATACACGACGTTACCAAATGCTTCTCTCACAGTGGTTCCCAAATGCACACAGACTCACTGTGTGATTCTAGACAAATAACACTATCCCTTGCACTATACCAAAACACATTTCTTCATCTAGAAGTAGTACTACATTTTAGTATAGAAACATAACATAACTAATTTCACAAATTCATAAACAATGACTGGTTTCTAATTCTACCAAAATATATAACTGCACAGTTATCTGTTTACAAACACATGAAAAACACAAATGCTTATCACAGAATGGTTTCTACATGCACACACATTGTAGAGAAAAAAAGTACTCCCTTCACTTTAGCAGGAAAAATACATTAGTCTGATTAAAATCAATATAGTCTACATACATCCCCTCACAATTAAATAACTCATCTTTCAAGTTCTTTTGTAGATTAAGAAGTATATCAATCACTCATCATATTTTCTTTTACAGAATCTCTGCACTGTGCACCTCTAAGCAAAACCAAAGAATGAAAAAGTTTCCCTTTCATTTTCCACACATATACATGTAAACATCAAATCAGAATCCTTCGCACATAAACTCAAAAGCATACACACATTTCTATTGGTTAAACATTTCAACCCTTTCCAACTGAAATACATTTCAACCCTTCCCCCAATCTGCCTTCTGCCTGTTACCATAGAAACAGGTCATGGAACACTGCACTGAGCTCACAGGTCACAAGTTCAGCACACAATGTTCCTACACAAGCAGGAAGTGTGCTTGACTTTTCAACATATCAGCTTATCATATATTATGTTCCTTAAAATCTGTTTTTGTTAACCAATAACAATCATACCTTTAAAAAACAGAAATATACACCCTACGTTTCAGTGTAGAAAGTTCCGTGCATCCAACGTGATAGGATGCGCGCACCGTGCGCGCATTTCCCCGTGTTTTTTTTTTTTAAAAAGGGGGCCCGGGGGTCCTTCTGGGACCCCCTAAGCACCTCTAGAGGGTCAGAGTATTTCCACTCTGCCCCCTTTATATGTTTTACACACTTATTCCCCTTGCATCTTCAGCCTCGCTTCTACTGAAGCAGAAAATGGCCGCCAACAGTTCCTGGTTTCGAATGTAGAGAGCCACTCGACAGCCAATTAGCATCCAGCACGCGATCGGGAAGGTGTGCGCTGGGTTCGGGGAGGGTGCGCGCTCGGTTTGGGGAGGGTGCGTTTACGGTGCGAGTAGGGTCCGCGGATCCTTCGCGGCCATAGATATCACTAACTTTTTTACCCTAATTTTCTCATGAACTACTGAACAGATTCACACCATATATGCAAAAGGCATGAGTCCGAACTGAGGACTACCTCTTTGCCAAATTTGGTGTCATTCCGTTCAGCGGTTCGGGCTGTAGCTGCGACAACAGATCCTATGGGAAATTGCATGGGGAAAACGTGTTTTGGGACCCCCCTTTTTTCTCGGCCCCCGCTTGACGGATCACCGCAAAACTTTCAGCGTAGGAGCGGAGCTGAGCTGGCCAAAAGTTTGGAAACTTTCGCGAGGATTCGTCAACTGACGCTAACGTTATTCCAAATAGAATGTTGCGGATTTCCTATGGAAAATAGGTCCTAACTATAACTAGCTATGGCGACCGCCAGTAGATAATTTATATATATACATATATATTTTTTTTTTGTGTGTATCTATCTATATATATATATTTTAGTAAAACAAAGGCTGTTGCAACATGTTTTGTCCACATATACAGCCTTGTTCACATTATGTGCAAGCCCGTGTGCGTAGCTGAAACGTGTTGCAACAGCCTTTTGTTTTTACTAATAAACTGACATTTTTGGCCTGTCTCAAAGCGTTGGCCCCTGTTTGGGATATACAAGGCGGGGTTTCGTAGGATTGATGTACAGAGGAAGCGCCTCAAGTTTTGTCGACACCCCTCTTGGTCAGGTGCATGTGACGGAATATGAGGCCACAATACAAAAAGAAAAAACATAGATCAATATAAAAATAAAGAAAGGGTTATTCGAAAGATCCTCAAGATATGTGGATTATTATCTTCAAGAACATGTCACTAAGTTGCCTACATACATACGTTATACAACTGATTTTCTACACAAGCTAAGGGAACAAATATGGTCGTATGATTTCCTGTTTCTGACTATGGACATTACTGCCCTCTACATCAGTATAAGGCATGCTGACGGTCTCAAGGCAGTTGATTTTTATCTGAGTAATAGACCAATTGAAATGCACTGCCATAACAATGTATTCAACCCTTTGACAGTGCCATTTTTAAACAACTACCTGGTGTAGCTATGGGGCCATGCTTCTCCCCCAGCTATGCCTGCCTCCATGTAGGCTGGTGGGAGAAGCAAATCCTCGAAATGGAGCACAGTAATGTTTGGTAAGAACATATTGTAAAATGGCGGCGTTACATCGACAATGTTTTTGTGATCTGGCGAGGCACTAAAACACGAGCAGAGAATTTTGTAAACTGCATAAATGTGAGCAATATGAACTTACATTTTACTGCACACATTGATAAGGCCACCACCAATTTTTTAGACATCACAGTGTACATTAAGCAAGGTAAAATTGAAACAAGCCTGTATAGAAAACATACAGCAGGCAATACAGTACGACATGCCAACAGTTTTCATACACAGCACACAATTGCTAGCATTCCTTACAGCGAATTCCTCCGTATTCGGAGAGCATGTAGCTCTAAGGAAGATCTTGACTATCATCAGAAGGAAGCCAACAATAGGTTAATTGAGAGAGGGTACAATGCTAGTAAACTGGATGTAACAATAAGGAAAGCAAACAATAAAGATAGGCAGGGGCTCCTTGAATGCAATAACGAAGGAGTAGGGCAGAATGATAGCAAAACTATAGATACTACTGGCAATGACAACAACATAAAGTGTAGACATTTCACCACCTTTAGTAAACAGGCTAACAAAATCAAAACAATTGTTAATAAGCAATGGCCGATTGTTCTCACTGATGCGATTCTGAAACAAACACTCCCAGCCAAACCTACCTATACCTTTAGAAAAGCATACTACTTGCGCAATGACCTCATCATAACTAGTGCGGAGATCGACAACAAAACATGCTGGCTGTCACCCAAAAGGAGCTTCTACAAGTATAGCGTGTGTCGTGCTTGCAAATTTGGCACTAACACTACAACATACTGTACGGCATTCTCAAATACCAAGATCGAACTTAGAGGCTACTTTACCTGTAGAACAGAGTATGCCGTTTATGTACTGCAATGCAAATGTGGGTTGCGGTACATAGGCAGTACGAAATTACAGGTGTAGGTGCGTATACTAGAGCATCTTCATGCTATAGTTAATTCAGACCCAGCCTACCCAGTAGGTAGGCATTTCAAACAGGAACATGATAACAATCTCAATTGTCTTCAATATTTTGTTATTGATGCGGTTCCAGCCAATAAAAGAGGAGGAAATAGAGAAAAAAAGCTTCGACAATTAGAGGCAAGATATATTGTTGAGCTTGATACCAAATCCCCTCAGGCTCTTAATATAGGAGAAGATCTGCACAATTACCTGTAACATAGCAACAATAACTACTTGTGAGTATTCATTAAATACTAATTTAGGTTACATCATATGAGCAAGTGATCCAGATGTCTAGGTATGTTTAATGGTACATATATACATCATTTTATTTATGTAATTTTTTAAGGGGGCTCCCTCATCATGCCTTAATATAATTGGAATATTCTAACATTGGGGCGTTATTTTGGCTTTGTATTTTATGCCGCAAGGTAATATATTTACTGTATACATAGGAGTATTAGATTGGATCAGTTTCCCCATTTAGAGTTTACTTCCACTTGAATGACACTTTAGACACATGCACTGTTTTGCACTTTCGCACTTTAGCATTTATTTGCACTATCAAATTTGCACTATGTACAATTTACAAGGTCCATATATGCAGGTATTGAAGCAATTTGTACAAGTGGTATTTGTACCAAACAATTCTTTATGTATTCATGTATTTATCAACATGAATTTTAAGCACATTAGGTCATTGTGCTTTTACAGTAGGGTACATTCATATAATATTTTAGCAAGAAAAAAACAATTTTAGATTTTGGATGTCGTTTTTATAATTGGCTATGCACTTCAATTGCTGTTAATTTATTCTAAAAATTTAGATCAAGTCAATTATTTAGACATGTACCAATACTTAGAGGTGCACTAGGTTCTAGATGTGGATAGATAAAAATGAGCCATTAGAGGCTACTAGAGGCAGCATATGTACAGAAAATGTGATGTTGGTTTAATGTTTAACTTTCATATTTCAGAGCAATGAGCCAAGTTAATTTAAATGCCAAAATGTTCTACACCACCAAGTCCACTTATGGGTTAAGACAAACTGCGCAAGTATTATGTACTGTCTATACAATTTCTAACTATAAAAACTGCAAGGTAGTGATGCATTATACTATCTTCATAATGACATTCAGCAGCTTATTAGACGTACCTGAAGTAAATACAGAATCATTGTACTGCAGACCATATACGCCAGCCGTGCGGCAAAGTATGCTTTTTATTTCCATCAGTGCTCCGGAAATGTGTCATATGACATGATGATTTCTTTTCTTTAAAAATCACTAAGCACGTAGCACTATCATGTGACCAAGGCCACAGAGGTGGCCGAAACACGCCATGATGGACTCTCACTGGAAACTTCAATAAAAGCATTTACTTGAGCACCAGCATCTCAAGTTGTCCGTATCCTGTCTGTCCGCGTATGCACATGGAGTAGTAACTGTACATATATATATATTTATATATCACTGAAAAAAACATAGGTTTCAGGCCTGATATAGTTAGGAATTAGTATTTAAAAAACCTTAGAAATTCACTGAAAAAACAATAGGTTTTAGGGGTGTTATAGTTAGCTGGACATTTCACTCGAACAAAACCATTGAAATTCCTCCGATATAGTTAGTTGTACTAACTACATCTCGCACGCCCGCAATCCACTGCTGATCATGACATGGTCAGTGACATCACTGATGACATCTCAAATGACATTACTGATGACATGTATTTCAGAGTTGACGTGTGCAAACACGCCCTGTGGCGCGTTTTAAGTTGGGGAATTAATTCCTCTTCAATCCTCTTCAATCCTGCGGTCCCCTGGGGGCCAACTAGCCCACCAGGTACCTCCAGTATGCGTCAGGGAGCTGCGTTGCAGAGCGGTGTTCAGAGGCCACGCCCCTTTTTACAACACTCTGCAACGCAGCTCCATGGTGCTTCCTGGAGGTACCTGGTGGGCTAGTTGGCCCCTAGGGGACCTCTGGATTGAAGAGAAATTAATTCCCCAACTTAAAACGCGCCCCAATCCCTCCACGGTCCCAGCCGGCTCCCCGCATCCTGCAGGAGCCGGCATTGCTTTTCCACATGGGGAGCAGCTAACATGCTGCTCCCCATGTGGAAAAGCAATCAGCTTTGCTTCATTGAAGCGAGAGCAGGTTTACCTGCTCTTGCTTCAATGAAGCAAAACAGTTTGCAATGACAGGTCGGGAGCCATGTGGCTCCCGCCCTGTCATTGCAAACTACAGTGTCCTGGGGGTGGGCACCCCGGGACACTGCAGGAGCCGGCCCTGGGCCGTGGCGGTCCCCAGTTCCTAGTCAAGGCTCCAGGAGGGGGGCCGCGTGGCCCCCCCTTCCACACTGACAAGTTGCCCCGGGGTTGGCGGTCCCCGGGGCTGGGGGGGCCTGAGAACCCCCATCCCAAATAATTTCAAGCCCTGGGGGTGGCAGTTCCCGGGGCTGGGGGGCTGTGACCCTCCCCACCAAATTTCAATAAGCCCCGGGGGTGGCGGTCCCCGGGGGTGCGGGGGGGCCATGAGCCCCCCGCATATAGTATCTTTGAGCCCGGGGGGTGGTGGTCCCCGGGGCAGTATGGGGGGATTGGTACCCCCACACTCTTTTTTAATTCTGCCCCCAGGATTTGGCCCCCCAGGGGGCTAATTACCAAAGAAGCGCGGGAGCCCCGCGCTTCTTTTTTTAAAATTTTTGGATGAAATTCGCGCTCGGTGCACGATTCTCGCTGATTTTTTTATTTAAAAAAATGCTTTTTTTGGCACTGGGGGTCCTTGTGGGACCCCCTGAGCAGGTCTAGGGGGTCAGGCTGTTTCTACCCTGCCCCCTTGTTGTGTTGTTCACTTTTGTTTTATATGTTTCTTGTGCCTCGGTTCTACCGAGGCACAAGATGGCTGCCAACACTTCCTGATCTGGAGTGTTGACAGCCAATTAGAATACAGCTCGTGCACGACAGTGTGCGCGCTGGGTGCGGGGAGGGTGCGCGGATCCTCCGAGGCCATAGATATATCTATCGTTTTAACTCTAATTTTCTCAGAAACTACAGAACTGATTTACACCATTTAAGCAAAAGGCACGAGTCTGAACTGAGGACTACCTCTTTGCCAAATTTGGTGTAATTCCGTTCAGCAGTTCGGGCTGTAGCTGCGTCAACAGGTCCTATGGGAAAATGCATGGGGAAAACGTGTTTTGGGACCCCCCTTTTATCTCAGCCCCCGCTTGACGAATCATCGTGAAATTTTCAGGATAGGAGCGGACCGGAGCTGGCCAAAAGTTTGGAAAATTTCACGAAGATTTGTCAATCGGCCCCAACGTTATTCCAAATAGAATGTTGCATATTTCCTACGGAAAATAGGTCCTAACTATATCTACCTACTGGCGACCGCCAGTAGGTAAAATATATATATATATATATATATATAAATATATATATATATATATATATTCACTGAAAAAACCACAGGTTTCAGGGACGTTATAGTTAGCTGGATATTTCACTTCATGATATTTCATGTTCATTATGCATGCATGATGGCTCTGGTCCCTACCACATTACATTGTGCTGTTGACTGTGCACGCAACCATGTTACCTCTGGCAGTGGGGAAGACCTCGCTTATGTAACTTTGTCTGGGTCATTCTATGAGTACATGGGTAGAGACTGGATGATTGGAGTACTGCAAGGTGAGTGTATAGTGAATTTATAAGTGCTTGGGGATTGGCGGAGTGATTGGAAAAGTACATATGTTGGAAGAGCCTAACCCCCGAACACAAGCTTGGCTCTAATTGGTTGACAACCAGTAGCAGCTCCGGCGGAGGATCAGGATTGCAAACCAAGCCTCGGGAAAGGCACAGAATCCTGTCTGCAAGATAGTCCCAGCCCCACAGCTGGATCATTGACATACGGCGGATAGAATCTACGGAATTTTGTAAGCGTAAGCGGAATGGGCAGAGCCGGCGTATGCCAGTTAGGGGCGCAACTAGAGCCAAATTTCAGGGGAGGCTGATAAAAATTGCCGGGGGGGGCTAATTCTTCCAGTCATAGGCAGAGTGGAGATGCAGGGGCTCTAAGAAGAGGTGAAATTACCACAAAGCCTCATTTACAGGTAAATGGTTTTTAAAGACCTGTGAATTACTCAAGTGCCACGCTGAGAGCTGCGCACCCAGCGTGTTCACACTAGGGGGCCGCGCTGAGAGCCGCGCACCCAGCGCGATCACACTAGGGGGTCGTGCTGAGCGCCGCATTAGGATTGCCATTTCAAACTTTTCTAAAACAAAAAACAGTCCACTTCCATTAATTTATATTTGCCCCGAGGACCCCATCCCCCGGGGCATACCCAATTCCTGAATGTATTTATTTATCATTAGGACGCGTGATCCCCCTTCCCTTGTCCACTTCTGGTCCTGGGGACCCTATCCTCCAGAGCCCCAATGCCCCCATGGTCCCAGCCGGCTCCCTGCCTCCTGCGGGAGTCGGCATTGCTTTTGGGCAAGAGGAGCTGCTAATATACAGCTCTCCTTGCCCAAAAGCAATCCCACCATATAATTATAGGATTGCCCCCGGAACTTAGCCCACCCGGGGGCTCATTTAAATGAAGTGGGGGATCCCCCGCCTCATTTAAAAAAAAAAAGGCTGGATTCGCGCACCCAGCGCGCATTCTGACATTTAAAAAAATAAAATTTTACCTGGGGGTCCTTGTGAGACCCCCTGAGTAGGCCTAGGGGTACAGGGTATTTCTACCCTGCCCCCTTTTCTTCTTTTTTCATCTTTTTTCGACTGTTTTCTTGTGACTCATTTCTACCGAGTCACAAGATGGCTGCCAACACTTCCTGGTTTGGAGTGTTGGTAGCCAATCACAGTGAAGCTCGTGGTCATGGCAGCCAATCACAGTGAAGCACGTGGTGGGATTGCTTTTGGGCAAGGGAGGGTGTGCGAACCCACCGCTGCCCCAGATATCGAAACTATTATTTTTTAAATTTTTCAGCAACCACTGAACGGATTTACACCATTTAAAAGAAGTCGCTTTCTGAACCAGGCTCTACCTTTTTGCCAAATTTGGTGTAATTCCGTTAAGCAGTTCGGGCTGTAGCCTATACTAAAATTTCCTATGGAAATTAACATGGAGTAAACACTTTTTGAGACCCCACTTTTTCTCAGCCCTTGCTTGACGAATCACCCCCAAACTTTCAGGATAGGAGCTGACCTGGATAGACCTTTTTTTTGGACAAGTTTGTGAGCATTCGTCAAACGACGTCAAAGTTATTAGCAAATCAAACAATGCTTTTCCTATGGAAACTAGGTTGTAAATATAACTACCTACTGGTGACCGCCAGTAGTTTTTTATATATATATATATCACAGAAAAAACCATAGGTTTCAGGCACGTTATAGTTAGGAATTAGCATTTAAAAAACCTCAGAAATTCACTGAAAAAACCATAGGTTTCAGGGGTGTTATAGTTAGCTGGACTTTTCACTGGTACAAAACCATTGAAATTCCCCTGTTATAGTTAGTTCAGCTAACTATAACTCGCGCGCCCGCAATGCACTGCTGATGATGTCACATATTACATCACTCATGACATGGTCAGTGACATCACTCATGACATCACTGATGACATCTCAAATGACATCACTGATGACATCATCCAGTGAATGTGTGTTTTTCTGTAAATTAAATATGTTTTATATATGTATATCTCAAGGTCGATGGAAGAATAAATGGGTATATAAGTGTCTAAATGGATGATTTGTTTTTGAAAAATTGATTGTGTAACTGACTGATTAAGTGTATCATAGTGAATACATGGCTTAGTGAGTAATGTTTAAATATGTAAATATCTGTATCAGTCTCTCACTTTGTGTATAAGTGGCTGCATGGGTTGGTGAGTAGCTACATGGGTGTCTATATAGGTTATTAGTTGGTTTTTTGAGTATCAGTCTGAGTGTCTGCATGGTTCGGTGGGGGGTATTACGTAGTGCATAGGTGCATGAATGAGTGACTCACTCTTTGTATGTGTTGAAGACAGCATGTGTGCAGGACTGTATGGGTGGATGAGTGTGTGTATGGGTGTGTTAGTGAGTGAATGACTGTCTCAATAGTGTCTTTATGAGTAACTACATATGTTTTAAACTAGTATATGTGACTATTGGTGTATATAAGTGGGTATATGTGAGAGTGAGAGATTGAAAGAGTTCCTGTATGAATAAGTATGTGTTTCTATAAGTGATTGTTTAAAAGACTAAGTATGTGTAAGTTTCCGTAGAAATAAGTGTGGTGGTGTGTGTATAACTGTATATGCAAATAAATGTATGTTTGATTCTTTATTAGCATGAGTGACTATGTGTGTGAGAAACTCTATGGATGAGTGGCATTGTGTAACAGGATGTATAGGTGTATGAGTACATATGATGAGTGAATACATGTATGAGTGACTATATAGGACTGTTAGTGAATGAGTGGATGTGTATGTGGATCTTAGAATTACTGAAGAGGTTGTTGTAACTGGTATTGGTATGTCCATTGTTTTGAAAAGTTTAGTCCCTATTTTTGAATGTGTGTATCAAAGGTTATATTAGGGTGAGAGGAGGTCTGCCACTCTATCACAAGGATGATGTCATCAGTGATGTCATCAGTGATGTCATTTGAGATGTCATCAGTGATGTCATGAGTGATGTTACTGACCATGTCATGAGTGATGTAATATGTGACGTCATCAGCAGTGCATTGCGGGCACGCGAGTTATAGTTAGCTGAACTAACTATAACGGGGGAATTTCAATGGTTTTGAACAAGTGAAAAGTCCAGCTAACTATAACACCCCTGAAGCCTATGGTTTTTTCAGTGAATTTCTGAGGTTTTTTAAATGCTAATTCCTAACTATAACGTGCCTGAAACCTATGGTTTTTTCTGTGAATTTCAAAGGTTTTTTAAATGCTAATTTCTAACTATGCCTACAGAGATAGGACATGTGAAGAAAGAAGAAAAAATGCACAGAAAGAAAAAAAAGAAGTGCAGAAAGAAGCAACAGAAGTCCTCAAAGATGAAGAAAAGTGCAGGAAGAAGGATAACGTGCAGAAAGAACAAAAAGAAGAGCAGAAAGAAGCCTTGTTGCAAAATCATCGTGTTTTTCAGACGGATACTGGTGGTAACTGAGTCTGACTAACCAGTCCTAGAGCCAGTGCTATGTTAAAAGACACTTAGAATACAGTGAAAACACCTACATACACTAGGGAACATTATGCGTTGGGGTCCCCCTGTGATTAGCATGACCTCCTCTGTAAGCCCCTAGTATATAATAGGGCAGGGGGATTAAAACTACCTCTTAAAACAGGCCACAGGGCATTTTTGCACACGTTAACTCAGGCCCCGTCCCCTCCCTTCACCACTGTGTAAACACGCCCTGTGTCCATTTTTAGTTGGGAGATTAAGTTCATTTGAATCCTGAGGGTCCCTAGGGTCCAACTAGCCCACTAGGTACCTCCAGTAAGTGCCACAGAGCTGCGTTGCAGAGAGGTGTAAAAAGTGGCACGGCCTGGACCACCTCTCTGCAATGCAGCTCAGTGGCGCTTACTGGAAGCACTTGGTGGGCTAGTTAGCCCCCAGGGGCCCTCAGTATTGAAGGAAAATTATATCCCCAATTTAAAACGTGCCATAGTGCGTGTTTGCACACGTCACCTCAGGCCCTGTCCCCTCCCTTCACCACTGTGTAAAAACGCGCCCTGTGGCTGTTCTAAGTTGAGAGATTAAGTCCCCTTGAATCCTAAGGGTCCCTAGGGTCAAACTAGACCACTAGGTACCTCCAGTAAGCGCCACAGAGCTGCGTTGCAGAGAGGTGTAAAAAGGGGCTTGGCCTCAGAACACCTGTCTGCAGCGCAGCTCCCTGGTGCATACTGGAGATGCCTGTTGGGCTAGTTGGCCCTCAGGGACCCTCAGTATTGAAGAGGAATTAATTCCCCAACTTACAACTCGCCAGGGGGCGCGTTTGCAGAGTGCTGCAAGGAGGGGGCGTGGCCTCCGGCACGATGCCAGTCTTTTATTTGTTTTAATTTTTTAAGAATGGGGGCTGTGTGGTTCCCCTTCTTATTCTAATTTATTGGCCCTGATGACCCCATCCCCCAGGGCCTGTCTCCTAATTATATTTTTTTGACCCCAATCCCCTGTGCCGGACACTGTTTTTTATTATTTTAAAAAAATATATATTTATAGACACACCTAGGACATGCTGGACAAACCGTACGTACCTATCACCATGACGATTTGCGTGATATTCATTAAAAGGCGATTATGCATACAATGAATCCACGTGGAATGTATTTACAACACTAGTGAAGCTCTGACATGTCTGATGCCCTACCGTGCCTAATCCCGGTAGACACCCTTGTCGTTTATTTATACAAACATGGGTAGCTATTGACGGGCACATTTAATACACATGCACACCAAGCCATTCAAAGGGGATTCGACAAAAATTCGACCAAAACTATGCAAGAAACCCCCCTCACGGTTAATAAAACAAACATCCACTGCCGGATGTGTAATACTTTTTATTTTACTCTCTGGAAAGGGGACGAACATCACATGAGAGTCACAGCGCGCTCCTGGCAGAGCCCAATGCTGTGTTACACCCACCATTGCCTGCTGAGTGCCACACACCTCTGTGTTGTATTCCACTAGCTAGTGCATATGCTATGACACTCTCTAGCCCACGTGCACTGTAACACCACCCCGTGAATATGTCATGCCACACTTGTCTTCGCACGGGTTATATTGCCCCATCTAACGTGCCTTCCTCGATGCCTATGTTATAACGCACAGTGCTATGCCATACATATTACAATCTGGGATCCATATCTTTGTCACAGTGCATATGCAACGTTACACTCCCCAGCACATATTTTATATTACAACTTTAGAGACTAGTTAGGTTACACAACACTGCCCTGTGCATATTACACTCCAAGGCGCATATCGCATAGCACGCGCTAGTGCCTGTGCTATCTCGTGCTCTCCAATGAATCTGTCATTGCGCACAATGTATTGCATATTATATTTCACGCCCGGTTCATCTTATATCACACTTTTTGGTGCATAGTTTATACCATACACTATATCTAGTTTTCATTTTCAATCGTGCTCTCAGGACTATGTTCTATATAACACTGTGTTCACCTACCCTTTTCACGGGCATTACATTTTGCGATAGGGTTGGAGGGTCAGGGGGGTGTTTCTGCCAAGTGAGCCCGGAGTCACAGTCACAAATGTCCTCTTCTTCCTGAATAAAAGTGAGATTATGCTGCATACTTGTTCATATTTTAAGTAGTTCGCACAGACACACGTTTTAAAAACAATAAAGTTCCTAATACCCGCCTTCTCTGAACAGTTAGCTTGCTGCCCCATCCCCCTCCTCCCTATCCTCTGTTGTGTGAATCCATGGACTAGCCTCCTCCCTCCTGCCTTGCATGGTCTGATGTGCTGCCACTGCCCTCAATTTAGTATGATGTACCAGTCCACTCCTCCTGCCCTCCATTGCCCAATTCTATGCCCATCATTGACCTCCTGCTTAAACTCTGTGCTTAGCTTGCTGCCCCTATTCTCCTTCCCCCTGCCCTCTGATGTCTTTGTGTATGCCCCTGCTCCATCCTTTTAGCCCACCATGTTCCATGGACCTGCCACTCCTATCTACTCTGAGTGTTCTGTTGAGCTGCCACTCCCCTCCCACCTGCCTAGCATTGTCAGATGACTGTAACCTGTCCCTGCCACCTCCACCCTGCCTGTCCACATGCCATGCCCCTATCCTCTTCCTCCTGTCCTACATGGTCCATTGTACTGCCACACCCTTCTGCCCTCCCTGGTCTGTTGTGCTGCAACTGCTCCTCCTGCCTGCCCCGTGCGGTCTGTTGTGAGGCCCCTTCCCCTGAACTTTCTTGTCTGTGCACAGGTCCTGACCCTCCCTTCTATCCTCCATCGTCCTTTGTGCATGCCCCTGCACCCTCCTTCTTGCCCATCATAGCCATTGTGCTACCACTGACCCTCCCACTTGCCATGCATGGTCTTCTGTGCTGCCATGGCCCCTCCCACCTTCCCTATGTGGTCAGTTAGCTGCCCCAGAACCCCTCCCACCTTCCCTCCATGGTCTGTGTGTATGCCATCACAGTCTCACTGTTGCTCTTCATGGTGTGTCTTGCTTCTAGTGCCCATCCAGCCTGACCTCCATGGCCATCTTGCTGCTCCTGCCCTGCCCCCTAGTCCCCATCCCTCTGTTTACATGTGCAGACCCCTACTCCCTCCCTCCTGGCTTGTCTGTTCCATTGTAATGCCCCTGATCCATCCCTCCTGCCCTTTATGGTCTGTTATGCTGCAGCTTTCTCTTCTGTCTGTCCATTATGGTCCTGCCTCTTGCCCCTCTGTTCTCTGTTGTCCATGTGCAGGGTCCTGTCCCCTCCCTCTTGCTTTCTATGGATTGTTGTGCTGCACTCCCATCCCGCATGCCCTGTGTGGTGTATTGTGCTGCTGCAAACCCTGATGCCTGCCCTGCAGGGTCAGTTTGGTGCACCTCTCCATGTCCCTCCTGTCCTCTGTTATCCAAGTCCATGTCCCTACCTCCTTTCCTTCCATGATCCAATGTACCATACTTGCGAACATTTTGAACTTGTTAAGAGGGAGATTTTGAAAAAAAAACTGGGGTATTGATTTTCCCCTTTGAGTTACATTGAAAAAGAGGAGATTGTAGACAGGAGACAGATAAAATAAAGCCCATTTGAGCTTAAAAACATTGGACGTTTCCTGGCTGAATCGGGTCTGTTGGCATGTATGGTTGTACTACCATTGCCTCTTCCTTCTGCCCACAATGGTCTATTACATTGCCACAGCCTCTCTTGCAAGTCCTGTATTGTTGGTTTGTTGCCCCTGCCCCCCTTTCCACTGCCCTCCATAGTCTGTTGTGCTGCCACGGCCCTTCCTGCCTGCTCAGTGTGGTTAAATTGTTGCCTTTGCACCCTCCTACCTGCCTTCAATTTTCAGAGTCCGTGCCCCTGGCCTCTGCCTCTCAACAGTATCCTAATGAACAACTAGATTGCTAACATTCTATATTTATTACAAAAGTGTGGAACGCCTGACGTCATCTTGATGTAATCAAAACTGTAATACCTAGAGCATTTCCTTTAGAAATTACATATATGAGATGGTCTTATTGGCATCAAAATTATGGTTAGTGCTCTAAAAGACTAAAATAAGGACATATTTTCTAAGTTTTCAAATAGCGAGAAAGCACTTTTAAATTATTTGCTACCTTTATGTTTTTTTATCCAGTTGACCACTTGATTAAATGTTGCACTTAGGGGAGAGGATGTGGTGTTACTTCCAGAACTGCAAACTTTGCAACTGGGGAACCAGGTTGGAGTTTCTGCTTCAGCTCGACATTCTGTGATTCTGGTCAAATCACTTAGTCTCCCCATGTCTACAACCAAAATGAATTTGATCTGATGACGAATCTGCAACAGCAGATAAGAGTTATTATCAAAGAAGAACTAACCCCTGTAATAGCAATGTTGGATAGCCTGTTAGCAAAGCGGGGTGCATGGGAACAAAATAAAGAGATGTTCATAGACACAAATACCAAACAGAGTATTGTTAATGCCCTGGTCCCAACGAGCAATATGCAATCTGGGTCCACTACAGCTACTAAGGACTCTTCCAATTTGACTCTACAGGGAAAAACTGTACACGACAGGGGGGAAACTGTTACCAATGCGGGATGTTGCTTGGCTACAACCAATTTGGCGCTCCAGGACCGTCCGCGGATTCCAGGAAAAACGCCATTAGTGGATACCCGTAGGCGGGGGATGGTGGATACCCCTTCTAATCAGGTATATAATGATTTTGAATCAAAAACCCAAACACAGTACCCCCCAACCATAAATCTACCACCCGAGTCTGCAACATATGTTTTGATTTTAGCAGGAACTCCAGCACTAAGAGAGGGCACATCAGAATCCCATGAAGAGCTAAAGCATAAAACCATTCACTGGTTAGCTAATCACAGTGATTTTAGCTATGAGAACACCCACGAGATTTTGACTACAAGAAGGGTGGGATGGATTAGTAAGCATCACAAGGATATACATGGGGACTGTGTAATAATCAACTTCAGAAATCCATGTATCATCGAGCACATTCTAGCGACAGAATACGGGAAAAATAGGGGGTCTATTATTTTACTTCCCTTAGGGTATTTCTATCCCCCAATAAGACCTCATTATCAAGAGTACTCAGCTCAGTTGAAAAGGAGAGTCCCAAACATAAAAGTGGCACCCCCTAACCCAGCCCAGTTGTTTTATAAATACCCAACTTTTAATATCCCCACTAGTAATAGGTATAGTCCCCTTGAGGGAGTGGATTGACAGGGGGGGTCTAACATTACTAATAAAGTGGGAATAGTTTCTACATCACCTGATTTAGAGTATCAGGATAGGCAAACAGGGATGATTTCCAAGTCTGGGGAAGAATTAGTTAGAGGGAGTCAGATTGGCTACCGCAATTCAAGCTATCCTCTTTTGGGGCCCGACCATTTCGAAAACCCAGATCATCCGATGCATTTAGTTTGTAAACCTATTGGTAGTGCTGAACCAACAAATGTTCCCACAAATCAAAAAACAGTTGTGACCCCGCATAAGAACCCATCCAATGCCGAAATAACAAGAGTCTTATCTTGGAATATAGCGGGTTTAAGTAGTAAATTAGACGACCCTGACTGGGGAACATTTATCGATCGGTTCGAAATCTGCATGTTCCAAGAAACCTGGGCAAGAAGAGAGGTTCTTAAATCAGGCTATGCCAACTTTAACATCTTGGCATCCTCGAGGGGAAAAGGGAGACCTTCCGGGGGCCTTATAATTTGGGTGCGATCCCACCTGGGGTGTTCTGCAACCCTAATTGATACAGGTTCCAGTGACATTTTATGTGTAATGCTACAGTTTCCGGCAAAGCCCCCTGTTGTTTTAATTAATGTCTATTCACGACCTTCCCCAAAAGGTATTGAATCTAATACTGTGGAGGAATTAACCACCTTCCTCGGTACCATTGATATCAACCAATTGATTATACTAGGTGGGGATTTTAATTGTCAATTTGAACCGTTGGAAGGACTACCACTGGACGGTCTATATGATGAGGACCAGTTTCTAAAAATTCCAGAGTCAGGCTGCCCCAAAGTCAAAATTTGGTCCCCATTGGCGATCCAGATGAGTTGTCTCACCATGAGGCATTCCCTTTGTTCCTGTAATGGGAGAACACTATCTGAGACATCAAACAGCTATACATTTTATAGTAAAAATAGGGGGTCCATATTAGACTATATTTTTATTAATTCACATTTATGGGATAGGATGTTAGATTTTAAGATAATTCCTCGTTTTGATAGCGACCACTCCGCTCTTGTGGTGGAACTTAAAGCGCTGAACATAGGGAGTCAGTTGGACATGGATAACCCTCGTGACTCTAGGCTTGTGGTCACGCATTGCAGAAAGAGAGTGAAATGGTCTAATTTTATCCAATCAGAAGAAAAAATGGCCAGCCTATACGATGCCTTGCTTCCGGTTTTTACAGATGCATCCAAATTGTCCAGCCCGATTACAGAGGGTTTAGACCTCCAGCAGGCCCAATTAAACTATGACAAACTAGGAAAAATTACCTATGATTTCTTTTTCCCAACAAAAAAACTGAAAAAAGATAAGTGGCCTACTCATCCCTGGTATAACAGCTCTTGCCGTAAGGCAAAAAAGGCATTGGTCTCAAGTATTAAAACTAAAGATCGTCCTTTAATACGGACGGCTAGAGCCAATTATAAAGCAGTTATACACGAGACAAAACAAAGTTGGAAAGTTGAAAATTGGGCTTCTATGAAAATCGCTCTGGGTGATAGAGATATGAGGACCTTCTGGGGAATTGCTAATTCTGGCACAACTATTTTACATAGTGCGGTTGAACCAAATTTAGACGAACAGACCTGGCGGACCCACTTTGAAACTTTGTATGCCAGGGAATCGGGTGTTGATCTTGCTCTTGGTTGTGATTCATCAGCTCCTGGTTCTGTGGTTACTGAGGACATAAACCCTCCATTTGATGGTGACCCGGGCTTGAGTATTTCTATAAAAGAAATAAAAACCGCATTGGCCAGAATAGCCTCGGGCAAAGCCCCAGGGTTGGACAAGATACCCGGTGATTTATTCAAAAGTGAACCTGCTATTTGGGCTCGCTACCTTTGGATGCTTTTTAACTCAATTATGCAAGGCATGAAGATCCCTTCAAGTTGACTAGGTGCGGAAATAATTCCGATTTTTAAAAAGGGTTCCCCATTCCTCCCGACCAACTATAGACCCATAAGTTTAATAGATATCTCCCAAAAAATCTTTGCGAGAGTTCTCCTCCTCAGACTACAGTCATGGATGGAAGAGAGGGACATTTTGTCTGTCCTCCAGGCTGGGTTCAGGGAAAAACTATCGACCCTGGACAAAGTCCTAAGATTACAATTACTGTATTGGAAAACAGTTTGCCTGCAGGGGGGCAGTCTCTTTTTAATTTTTGTAGATTTAAGATCAGTATTTGATCTAGTACCAAGGGAGAAATTATGGTCAGTTTTAGGTGGGATGGGGGTCCCTGTCTATCTAATTCAACTTTTTAAACGTTTGCATGAATGCAATTATGCCCAAATTAGGTATGGGAAGGATGGTAATCTTACAGCTCCTATACCAATTAACCATGGCGTTCGACAGGGTTGCGTGCTCGCGCCAACTCTGTTTAGCCTTTACATTAATGGCCTAATCGATACCCTGTTAGCAGCAAAAGACCTGGATGCCCCTAAGCTAGCTTCTCGTAGAATTTCGGCTATGATGTTTGCAGATGACACCCTTTTGGTTGCTAAATCACCTATGGGGATACAAAAGGTCTTGGACAAATTTGAGGAGTTTTGCAGGGATAGAGGTTTAGAAATAAATCTCCAAAAAACTAAATTCATTGCATTTAATTGTCCAAAAAGCTCACGTCCTAATCCATCCCTAAATGGTAAACCTCTGGAAAGGGTGTCATCTTTTGTGTATTTGGGTTTCACAATAACTGAGTCTATGGATTGGGGGGCTCATATTACAAAATCTACGCTAAGACTAGCACAATCTTCAGGAGGAATCATGAAGGTTTTTAACAAGTCCAGTAAAAGAACTGTTAGCCCAGCAGTTGAAATATATAGGGCTCAGGCAAGAGGTGGAGCTTTATACGGCGCAGAGTTATGGGGCCACTTAAACATGACAAAACTATCCCAGGTGGAGAACCAATACCTAAGACAGTTATTTAGACTACCTCGTAGTACCCCCCTGGTCCCGCTACGCTTGGATACAGGCATAACACCAATAGCTGAAGTAGCGGGCCTCAAGCCCATAATGTATTGGCGTCGTCTGTGGACCGCCCCTGAGTTTATACCATACAGGGAGGAGCTTTCAGAGGTTCTAAGGTCTTGTGGCGCTTTAAAAATCCAGTGGTTTGACCATATAAAGCTTCTTTTATCCAGCTTGGGCCTAGGAGATTGTTGGCTTGACTCTGAGTCTGCTTGTCTGTTAACATCTAAGGGTCATATGAAGGCATGCTATAGTGATTACAAACTAAACCAACTTAACAATTTCTCTGGGATTGGGAAATGCACTAGTGCTTTCTTAGAAATAAAAGCATTTCCTTGTTTTGAACCGGCAATAGATCTCATCACACCACCAGCGGCCAGGAAGCTCTATTTACAATTTAGATATGGGGTACTCCCACTCCGCTGTTTTACATCTAAATGGAGAAATCAAAACCTGACCCATTGTCCGGTGTGTGATCACTCCGAGGAAACAGAGCTCCATGTCTTCTTTTGTTGCTCTGGATACCAGAAGGCAAGGAGTCGCTGGTTGGCTCAGATCTGCAGGAATCTGGGCAGCAGGTCCTGTCTAGAAACCTTTAGGATACTGAAATCTGACTCGGGTATCCCAATAGTATACTCGGTGGCTGGTTTTTTGTTTTCAATATGGTATACTAGAAGGGCCTATCTGAGATCTCACAATGAAAAATAGATTGCCTATTAGTAATTGCTGCAAATTTATTTCCCGCTTATTTGCTCATGTATAAGTTTTTATATATAGGAACTTTTGTTTCCTTATTTTATTGAGGATCTGTTTTTAGGTAATTTATATATTTATTGCACCAGGCACTTTCTAATCTATCTGTGCTATGTCTTGTCCAAATCTTATATCCCAAAGTTCCATGAATTTTTAAATTTGAAATTGTATGTACAATTGTATTGGTTTTATTCATTTGCTAGTTTACGATGTACTTTTTAGGACATTTTGTCCGAAATAAAGTTTTCTTGAATTGAATTGAATTGAATTGAATTTGTTCTTGTGTGATGTAACCAATGCTCATGTAAAGCACTCCAATACCTGACAAGTCTGCACTATATAACACTGCAAAACACAAAATAATAAGTATTTTGCACACTTCTGTCATTGGGCTATATTTGGGCTACATCTGGGTGATTTTGGGCTACATTTGGGCTCTTTTGTCTCCGGTGGCCATCTTGGGAGATTTATTTGTTATGAAGTTTCCTAATTTCCTCATGTACTGCAGTCTCCTCAGTAGGAAATGCTTTCATTTTTTTACTTTGATTCCATCATGAAGGTATTCAGATATGTCACACATTTGCCATAAATTCTGAATGTTAGCACTCTAGTTGCTCATTAGATCACTGTAGTAAAGCTACTGCTCACCAAGGAAGTCTGCTGCTAGTATTCGAAGTGCATGTTTCAGTCTGCATATCAGAATTTTTTAATGAAATAGAAGAGGATTTGAGAAGTCACTCAAAATGTGCCCTAATTTTTCTTTCTTCAGCACTAATCATAATTTCTATGGCAAAATGAACCCCCTCATTGTGTTCCTTTTTAAATTAAATGTTTTAAGTGTTACCAGTTTATTCCAATCAAGATGGCTTCAGGTGTGCCATACTTTTGTCATAATGAAGACAGTAAGCGCTCTAGTTGTTTTTAAGAACACTCTGGGACATTCTGTCATTGGGCTATACTTGGGCTACATCTGGGTGATATTTGGGCTACATTTGGGCTCTTTTGTCTCTGGTGGCCATCTTGGCAGACTTATTTGTTATGAAGTTTCCTAATTTCCTCATTTACTGCAGTCTCCTCAGTAGGAAATACATTCAGTTTTTTACTTTGATTCCAAAGGCATTCAGATGTGTCACACATTTGCCATAAATTCAGAATGTTAGCACTCTTTTTGCTCATTAGATCACTGTAGTAAAGCTACTGCTCACCAGGGAAAACTGCTGCTGGTATTGAAAGTGCATGTTTCAGTCTGCATGTCAGAATTTTTTAATGAAATAGAAGAGGATTTGAGAAGTCACTCAAAATGTGCCCTAATTTTTCTTTCTGCAGCACTAATCATACTTTTTATGCAAAAATGAACCCCCTCATTTTGTTCCTTTTTAAATTAAATGTTTTAAGAGTTACCACTTTAATCCAAGCAAGATGGCTTCAGGTGTGCCATACGTTTATCATAAGTAGGACTGTTAGCGCTCTAGTTGTTCTTTGGAACACTCTGGGAAGCTGCAGTAGAACACAAAGGAATCAACTGACAGTCTCTGCCCTTGTTGGATGTACATGTTTTACTGAGAATGTCAGACTTCATTCTCACATGACTGAGAAAGATAATGTGAATTTACAGAAAATAAGCTCTCAGTTTAGCTTATAGATCACCTTCCAAACCTCTGTGGGAAAAGCATGAGAAAATATTTTTCTCTCAATCATGATATCCCAGCAGAAGGCTTTTTCACATGGTGAAATCACCTTAGAACATACCACAATTCCTAAAATGAGTATGGTACCATCAACAAATGATTTATAATGTAACTAAAGTCTTAAAACCTTCTATTAACTGCAATGCTTTTTAATGAGGTGCTATCATGTATATTGGTCCCAAAATGGCTGCCAACACTTCTTGGATGAAGTGCTGACAGCCAATCTGATCTCAGGATGAGATGTGTGGTTAGGCTCCGCCCACATATATATATGATTTTACTTTTGATTTTCTCAGGAGCTACTGAACAGATTGACACCAGACCTGCAAAAGGCACATCCCTGACCTGAGGACTACCTCTCTGCTAAATTTCAAGTAATTCTGTTCAGCCGTTCGGGCTGTACCTTGGACTAAAGGTCCCTATGGAAAATTGCATGGGGAAAATGCGTTTTGGGACCCCCCTTTTTTCTCAGCCCCCGCTTGACGAATCCCCCCGAGACTTTCAGGGTAGGAGCGGAGCGGAGCGGAGCGCCCCACCTATTTTGAAAATTTCGCGAGGATTCGTCAACCGGCGCCAAAGTTATTCCAAATAGAATGTTGCAGATTTCCTATGGAAACACGGTCCTAACTATAACTATCTACTGGCGACCGCCAGTAGATAATGTATATATATATATATATATCAAAATAGAATGTTGCGGATTTCCTATGGAAACGTGGTCCTAACTATAACTACCTACTGGCGACCGCCAGTAGGTAATATATATATATATATATATATATATATATATATATATATTACCTACTGGCGGTCGCCAGTGGGTAGTTATAGTTAGGACCTATTTTCCATAGGAAATCTGCAACATTCTATTTGGAATAACGTTGGCGCCAATTGACGAATCTTTGCGAAATTTTTGGCCAGCTCCGGTCCGCTCCTATCCTGAAAATTTCACGGTGATTCGTCAAGCGGGGGCCGAGAAAAAGGGGGGTCCCAAAACGTGTTTTCCCCATGCATTTTCCCATAGGACCTGTTGACGCAGCTACAGCCCGAACTGCTGAACAGAATTCCACCAAATTTGGCAAAGAGGTAGTCCTCAGTTCAGACTCGTACATTTTGCCTAAATGGTGGAAATCCATTCAGTATTTCCTGAGAAAATTTAAAAAGATAGATATATCTGGGCTGAGCCTAACCACACATCTCATCGTGAGATCTGATTGGCTGTCAGTACTTCATACAAGAAGTGTTGGCAGCCAACTTGCGACCAATATACATGATAGCACCTCATTTTAAAGCTTAATAGAAGGTTTTAAGACTGAAGTTACATTATAAATCATTTGTTGATGGTACCATACTCATTTTAGGAATTGTTGTGTGTTCTAAGGTGATTTTACCATGTGAAAAAGCCTTCTGCTGTGATATCATGAATCATGTTTGAGAGAAAAGTATTTTCTCATGCTTTTTCCACAGAGGTTTGGAAGGTGATCTATAAGCTAAACTGAGAGCATATTTTCTGTAAATTCACATTATCTTTCTCAGTCATGGGAGAATGAAGTCTGACATTCTCAGTAAAACATGTACATCCAACAAGGGCAGAGACTGTCAGTTGATTCCTTTGTGTTCTACTGCAGCTTCCCAGAGGGTTCTAAAGAACAACTAGAGCGCCAACAGTCCTACTTATGACAAACGTATTGCACACCTGAAGCCATCTTGATTGGAATAAAGTGGTAAATCTTAACACATCTAATTTAAAAAGGAACAAAATGAGGCGGTTCATTTTGCCATAGAAAATATGATTAGTGCTGCAGAAAGAAAAATTAGGGCACATTTTGAGTGACTTCTCAAATGCTCTTCTATTTCATTAAAAAATTCTGACATGCAGACTGAAACATGCACTTTCAATACCAGCAGCAGACTTCCCTGGTGAGGAGTAGCTTTACTACAGTGATCTAATGAGCAACTAGAGTGCTAACATTCAGAATTTTTGGCAAACGTGTGACACATCTGAATGCCTTCTTGATGGAATCAAAGTAAAAAACTGAAAGTATTTCCTAATGAGGAGACTGCAGTAAATGAGGAAATTAGGAAACTTCATAACAAATAAGTCTCCCAAGATGGCCACCAGAGACAAAAGAGCCCAAATGTAGCACAAATATTCCCCAGATGTAGCCAAAGTATAGCCCAATGACAGAATGTCCCAGAGTGTTGTTAAGAACAACTAGAGCACTCACTGTCTTACTTATGACAAAAGTATGGCACACCTGAAGCCATCTTGATTGGAATAAACTGGTAACACTTAAAACATTTAATTTAAAAAGGAACACAATGAGGGGGTTCATTTTGCCATAGAAAGTATGATTAGTGCTGCAGAAAGAAAAATTAGGGCACATTTTGAGTGACTTCTCAAATCCTCTTCTATTTCATTAAAAAATTCTGATATGCAGACAGAAACATGCACTTTTAATACCAACAGCAGACTTCCGTGGTGAGCAGTAGCTTTACTACATTGATCTAATGAGCAACTAGAGTGCTAACATTCAGAATTTATGGCAAATGTGTGACATATCTGAATACCTTCTTGATGGAATCAAAGTAAAAAACTGAAAGCATTTCCTACTGAGGAGACTGCAGTAAATGAGGAAATTAGGAAACTTCATAACAAATAAATCTCCCAAGATGGCCACCAGAGACAAAAGAGCCCAAATGCAGCACAAATATCACCCAGATGTAGCCCACATGTAGCCCAATGACAGAAGGTAGGAGAGTGCAGAGGAAACAATTTGACTACCCTGGGCAGGCAGGAAGGGCAGTGGCAGCACAACAGACCATGGAGGGCAGTGGAAAGGGGGGGAGGGGCAACAAACCAACAATACAGGACTGGCAAGAGAGGCTGTGGCAATATATTAGACCATTGTGGGCAGAAGGAAGAGGCAGTGGTAGCACAACCATACATGCCAACAGACCCATTTCAGCTAGGAAAGGTCCAATGTTTTTAAGATCAAATTGGCTTTATTTCATCTGTCTCCTGTCTACAATCTCCTCTTTTTCAATGTAACTCAAAAGGGAACATCAATACCCCAGTTTTTTTCAAAATCTCCCTCTTACCAAGTTCAAAATGTTCGCAAGTATGGTACATTGGATCATGGTAGGCAGGAAGAATTGGGGTAGGGACATGGACTCGGATAACAGAGGACAGGAGGGACATGGAGAGGTGCACCAAACTGACCCTACAGGGCAGGCATCAGGGTTTGCAGCAGCACAATACACCACACAGGGCATGCGGGACGGGAGTGCAGCACAACAATCCATAGAAAGCAATAGGGAGGGGACAAGACCATGCACATGGACAATAGAGAATAGAGGGGAAGGAGGCAATGGTAGCTAGCTGACGATAATGGACAGACAGGAGAGAAAGCTGCAGCATAACAGACCATAAAGGGCAGGAGGGATGGACCAGGGGCATTACAATGGAACAGACAAGCCAGGAGGGAGGGAATAAGGGTCTGCACATGGAAACAGAGGGCTGGGGGCAAGGGGACAGGGCAGTAGCAGCAAGATGACCATGGAGGTCAGGCAGGATGGGCATTAGAAACAAGACACACCATGAAGAGCAACAGTGAGACTATGATGGCATACACACAGACCATGGAGAGAAGGTTGGAGGTGGTCAGGGGCAACGAGCTGACCACACAGGGAAGGTGGGAGGGGCCATGGCAGCACAGAAGACCATGCATGGCAAGCGGGAGGGTTAGTGGCAGCACAATGGCTATGATGGGCAAGAAGGAGGGTGCAGGGGCATGCACAAAGGACCATGGAGGATAGACGGGAGGGTCAGGACCTGGGCACAGAAAAGAGAGTTCAGGGGAAGGGGCCTCACAACAGACCACGTGGGGCAGGCAGGAGGAGCAGTTGCAGCACAACAGACCATGGTGTGGCAGTAAACTGGACCATGGAGGACAGGAGGAAGGGGATAGGGGCATGGCATGTGGACAGGCAGGGTGGAGGTGGCAGTGACAGGTTTCAGTCATCTGACAATGCTAGGCAGGTGGGAGGGGAGTGGCAGCTCAACAGAACACTCAGAGTAGATAGGAGTGGCAGGTCCATGGAACATGGTGGGCAAAAAGGATGGAGCAGGGGCATGCACAAAGACTTCGGAGGGCAGGGGGAAGGAGGATAGGGGCAGCAAGCTAAGCACAGAGGCTAAGCAGGGGGTCAATGATTGGCCATAGAATTGGGCAATGGAGGGCAGGAGGAGTGGACTGGTACATCATGCTCAATGGAGGGCAGTGGCAGCACATCAGACCATGCATGGCAGGAGGGAGGAGGCTAGTCCATGGATTCAGACAACAGAGGATAGGGAGGAGGTGGATGGGGCAGCAAGCTAACTGTTCAGAGAAGGTGGGTATTCAGAACTTTATTGTTTTTAAAATATGAACAAGTATGCAGCATAATCTCACTTTTATTCAGGAAGAAGAGGACGTTTGTGACTGTGACTCCGGGCTCACTTGGCAGAAACATCCCCTGACCCTCCACCCCCCATCGCAAAATATAATGCCCGTGAAAAGGGTAGGTGGACGCAGTGGTATATAGAACAGAGTCCTGAGAGCACGATTGAAAATGAAAACTAGATATAGTATATCGTATAAACTATGCACCAAAAAGTGTGATATAAGATGAACCAGGGCGTGAAAAATAATATGCAATACATTGTGCGCAATGACAGATTCATTGGAGAGCGCAAAATAGCACAGGCACTAGCTCGTGCTATGCGATATGCACCTTGGAGTGTAATATGCACAGGGCAGTGTTGTGTAACCTAACTAGTCTCTAAAGTTGTAATATAAAATATGTGCTGGGGAGTGTAACGTTGCATATGCACTGTGACAAAGATATGGATCCCAGATTGTAATATGTATGGCATAGCGCTGAGCGTTATAACATAGGCATCGAGGAAGGCACGTTAGATGGGGCAATATAACCCATGCGAAGGCAAGTGTGGCATGATATATTCACGGGGTGGTGTTACAGTGCACATGGGCTAGAGAGTGCCATAGCATACGCACTAGCTGGTGGAATACAACACAGAGGTGTGTGGTACTCGGCGGGCACTGGTGGGTGTAACACAGCATGGGGCTCAGTCAGGAGCATGCTGTGAATCTCAAGTGAGGTCCGTCTCCTTTCCAGAGATTAAAATAAAAAGTATTACACATCCGGCGGTGGATGTGTGTTTTATTAACCGTGAGGGGGATTTCTTGCCTAGTTTGGTCGAATTTTTGTCGAATCCCCTTTGAATGGCTTGGTGTGCGTGTGTATTAAATGTGCCCGTCAATAGCTACCCATGTTTGTATAAATAAACGACAAGGGTGTCTACTTGGAGAGTACCCACCGTCGGGGGTGCCGGGATTAGGCACGGTAGGGCATCAGACACGTCAGAGCTTCACTAGCGGTGTAAATACATTCCACGTGGATTCATTGTATGCCTAGTCGCCTTTTAATGAATATCACAAATATCTTCATGGTGATAGGTACATACGGTTTGTCCAGCATGTCCTAGGTGTTTCTATACATATATTTTTTTTTAAATAATAAAAAACAAAGGCCGGCCCTGGGGGATGGGGTCCCCGGGCCATAAGTGGCCTGAGGAGGGGTCAACGCAGCCCCCCTCCTAAAGATTTTTTTTTAAAAAGGCAATGACCCGGGGGTTGGGGTCCCCGGGGCTGATTAAGGACTTGGGAGGGGGGCCATGCGGCCCACTTCCAAATTAATTTTTTTCAACAAAAAAAATTAGGGTGCAGGCCCTGGGGGATGGGGTCCCCAGGGCCAATAAATTAGAGAAAGAAGGGGGGCCACACAGCCCTCCTTCTTTAAAAAATACAATAAATAAAAGACCGGCATCGCACCGGAGGCCACGCCCCCTCCTTGCAGCACTCTGCAAACGCGCCCCCTGCCCAGTTGTAAGTTGGGGAATTAATTCCCCTTCAATACTGAGGGTCCCTGAGGGCCAACTAGCCCAACAGGTATCTCCAGTATGCGACAGGGGGCTGCGTTGCAGACAGGTGTTCTGATGCCATGCCCCTTTTTACACCTCTATGCAACGCAGCTCTGTGGCGCTTACTGGAGGTACCTAGTGGGCTAGTTTGACTCTAGGGACCCTTAGGATTCAAGGGGACTTAATCTCTCAACTTAGAACGGCCACAGGGCGCGCTTACACAGTGGTGAAGGGAGGGGACAGGGCCTGAGGTGACGTGTGCAAACACGCCCTGTGGCACGTTTTAAGTTGGGGAAATAATTCCCTTTCAACCCTGAGGGACCCTGGGGGCCAACTAGCCCACCAGGTGCTTCCAGTAAGCACCACTGCTCTGCGTTGCAGAGAGGTGGTGCAGGCCGGGCCCCTTTTTACACCTCTCTGCAATGGCGCTTACTGGACGTACCTAGTGGGCTACTTTGCCCCTAGGGACCCTTAGGATTCAAGGGGACTTAATCTCCCAACTTAAAACGGCCACAGGGCGTGTTTACACAGTGGGGAAGGGATGGACGGGGCCTGAGGTGACGTGTGCAAACAGGCCCTATGGCGCGTGTTAAGTTGGGGAAATAATTCCCCTTCAAACCTGAGGGCTCCTGGGGGCTAACCAGCCTACCAGGTGCTTCCAGTAAAAGCACCACTGAGCTGCGTTGCAGAGAGGTGGTCCAGGCCGTGCCACTTTTTACACCTCTCTGCAACACAGTTCTGTGGCACTTACTGGAGGTACCTACTGGTCTAGTTGGACCCTAGGGACCCCCAAGATTCAAGGGGACTTAATCTCCCAACTTAAAACGGCCACAGGGCATGTTTACACAGTAGGGAAGGGAGGGGACGGGGCCTGAGGTGACGTGTGCAAACACGCCCTGTGGCACGTTTTAAGAGGTAGTTTTAATCCCTTGCCCTATTATATACTAGGGGCTTACAGAGGAGGGCATGCTAATCACAGGGGGACCCCAACGCATTTAGGTGCACATACATCAACATTGTGAAAAGCGATTCCTTAATAGCGATAAATAAGGAATCGGTATTAAGGAATCGCATTTCAGAATGCATCAACAGATTCGGTAAAAATGAGCGAATCCTTAAATATCGCTAATATTTACCGAATCGACATTAGCGAGTAGAGCAAACACCGATTAGCAAAAAGTGACTTCGGTATTTGCAAAATCGGTAATAGCGATTTCGGTAATACCGAAATCGGTATTAGCGAAATCGGTAATTGCGAAATCGCAAAAAACGGGTCGCTCTGGGAATGGGCTTATGACATCACTACCAGGAAGTACAGCTGCCCCATCCTCATTCACTCGCCTGAGGAGCTCACAGGAGGAGGAACAGGACACAGCCTGAGGCTACAGAATCCTCACTGACAAGACTTCCACCCTACCCTCACCAGGATGGACACAGATGCACCAGGCAGCGCTGAAACAGCCAGGAAGAGGAAGCGAAAGTTCTCAGACCGGGAACTGGAGCACCTTATCGAGGGGGTGAGCAGCAATCATGATAGGCTGTTCGGAAAGCTGTCTCTCAAGGTGCCAGAGGCAGAAAAACGACGCATATGGCTGCGCATCAGGGAGAGGGTCAATGCCATGGGAGTGACGACCCGCAGCATAGACGAACTAAAGAAGAGGTGGTACGACCTCAGGAAGAGGGCCAAGGAGAGGATCGCAGAAAGGGTCAGGGAGGCAGCTGGCACAGGAGGGGGACCATCCACAGTGCCTGAAAGCACTGCCCTGGAGGAGCTAGTCGAGGGGACCATCGAGCCAGAGGCGGTCGTGGGAGTCTCGCAGATGGACACCTCCGGCTCAGCCACAACTGAACAAGGTAAGATGCATGCCTGCGCCCATACTCTGCATATCGTATACCCATTCCCATCCCGCCAGCTCGATCACAGTGTGCAAGCAGAAGTGCACCACACTTCTTCCCTCATATCAGTAGTGCATCATGGGAGTCGTAGTCATGTCATCCCGGTGTGTAATTATAGTCATAAAAGCAAAAATATTTCCCAACAGCAGTAGAAGCCAAACATAGACTCAAATATTGTAATTAATAGAAGGACATGTATGAAAATTTACAAACTGATGTCGTAATAATCCCACTAACCATGCACTGTTTCACACACAGATGCATCTCCTGGCGATTCAGATGACAGTGGCCACCTCGTCATCTCGGAGACACCAGCTGATTCTGATGGTGACACTCTGCAGGAGGGTCAATCCCCACCTCGACCAGCAACCATACCACCATCACCCCTACCACGTGCTGCGCCAACTGCAACCAAACTGCGAAGACGCAGGGCACAAGTCCCCTCCATGCAGGTGATGGATGCATGCCCGAGTCCTGCAACACCATCTCCCCAAAGTCCAACAGCTGTCACACCGCCAGCACACCACCAGCACGTGGCCGAGTCACGCAGCGGCGCAGGTCCCTGCGCAGTACTTCGGATGTAGCCAACCAGGCAAGCTCCCCATATGGTGTCATCGAGGCACAGATGCTGCGTGTCCAGCGCCTGCAGGGGAGACACATGGGGACCATTAGCATACACATGTCGCGCCTTGCAAAGCAAATGTGTACCCTGACAGAGGCAGTGCGGGACATGACCACTGTAGTGGCAGAGGGGAACGGAAAACTGAGTGAGGACCTCCAGGAACTCACCCATGCCATCAGAGCAGGGCATCACAGTGAGTGACGGAGGCACAGACAGAACTTGCTCCGTTCCACTGCATCAACAAGGCCATCACTAGGCTGTGCAACAGCACTGCTGTATTGTCCCGACGCTCCGTGTCACTGCAGGTGGACCTGGGCCATTATTGTGGTGATGTCGCAAAGGCCCTAGGCCAGGTGACCACTGCAGTGGAACACTTGCAGAGCGGAACTTTCAGTGGCAGCACCTTTGGAGAGGAGGACGGCAGTGAGGCTGCCTCAAGTGTCAGCAGCGTATCCGTGGTGGAGACCAGCACCAGGAGGCGCAGTTCGCGCTGCTCCACAGCCACAGGGACAGGCCGTGGTGAGGTGGTGGAGACAGGTGATAGGAGGCTGGGCGTTCGTGGCAAGCGCCACTAGACATACAGTACACCATCCCTGACCATGGTGGGGTAACCATGGTCCTCTCCAATTGTACAATTGCAAACCTGTGACTACAACGGGCATGTTTAGTTCCTCATTGTGTGTGGGAGCTCTAAATCGCATTAATGTGTGCCCGCACATACATCAGTGCTCCTGTGCATTAAACAGTAGCACCACAAATTATTTCGTCATGGATCATTCTTAACTGGATCAGAAATGATGTTGCGTGATGTATGTCCACCTCCTTTGGCCCTCAGCTGTGTTGGGAACGGGTGGTTGGTCATCCCGGTAGTCGCCATTCCTGTCCACCTCTATGGGTATCCCCCTTCTGGTTGCGATGTTGTGCAGCATGGCACATACTGCTACAATCCTGCAGCAGGTGTCTGGTTTGTATTGCAAGGCACCACCAGTCTTATGTAAGATTCTGAAGCGACTCTTCAGAATCCCAAAGGTCCTCTCAATCACATTTCTGGTGCATATGTGGGCCGCGTTGTAGAGTTGCTCCTGCGGTGTTGCTGGATTGATGTAGGGGGTGAGGATATATTCACGCAGGGCATATGCACTGTCACCTACAAGATGGAACCAGAGGCTTAGCAACAGTTATGAATATACATGTGAGATGCTCATGTTTTGAAGAGGTATGTATACGTACCAAGCAGGAGTCCCTCTCCAAATTCTCCATTGAGTAGGCGCCTGTGGATGCCACTGTGTCTGAATATGTACGAGTCGTGTGTGCTCCCTGGAAATTGGGCCACTAGGTCCGTGATGATGTGCTTGACATCGCACACGACCTGCACGTTGATGGAGTGGTAGGACTTCCGGGTGCGGAAAATGTACTCATTGGCTGAGGGTGGACAGATGGGGACATGCGTGCAGTCGATGCATCTGATGACATGGGGGAATTGGGCCACCTGGTAGAATGCCTGTTTGGTGTGGTCCAACTGCTGTGGGGTTGTGGGGAAGCTGATGTGAGTATGTATCATTGTCAGCATGGCATCAATGAATTTGTTGAAGAAGCGTGAAAGTGCGCTTTGGGATACGCCTCCCGCTTTGGCGATGACCCCCTGGAAACTTCCAGAGGCCAGTAGGTGCAGGCTGCATAGGACCTGGACGTGCGCAGGAATTGCATTGGTCCGACGTGTCTGGTGCTGCAGTAGTGGTTCAAGGTCTGCAATTAGGTGCATGATCATGGCACGATTGAGACGATACTTGTCGTAAACCTCATTTTCATTTTGTCCTAGCAATGTGATGCGCACTCTGAAGACTCTCTCCTGGACCCTTCTCCTGCGCTGTCCTGCTGCATTAATCACATCCTCCTTGCAAGCACGTAGAGGGCTGCCATTTTGTGCAAGGGAACAGGGTCTCCGGGCCCTATTTGAATGGCTTACTGATTGGTAGCATCTGTGGCACATGTAGTATTTTTTTTGTAAAAATATTTTTTTAAATAAACTTTACCTCCAGGTTCTGATTTTCCTTAATCTGCTCATGCTAAATAGCGATTTTTGGGATTTTCGGTATTTGCGATTTCTGATGCATTCATTAGCGATTAGTCATTTGCGATTGGCACTTGCTGGGCGCTATTAGTGATTTCGGTATTTGCGATTTTTGTGTTTTGCGATTCGTTATTTTGACGGGGATTCTTTTAGCGATTCTTTATTTTAGCAGGGAATTATTTTGCGATTCTTAATTTTTTACCGATTTGTGTTGATGCATTGGGATTCGTCTCTTGCCACTCGGTAACGGGTGATTTTAGTGATTCTGTATTTTTGCAACTTCATTTTTGGTTGATGCATGTGCCAGAGTGTTCCCTAGTGTATGTAGGTGTTTTCACTGTATTCTGAGTGTCTTTGAACATAGCACTGTTTCTAGGACCGGTTAGTCAGACTCAGTTACCACCAGTATCCGTCTGAAAAAAGTTGATGGTACAGGATGATTTTGCAACAAGGCTTCTTTCTGCTCTTCTGTTTGTTCTTTCTGCACGTTATCCTTCTTCCTGCACTTTTCTTTGTCTTTGAGGACTTCTGTTGCTTCTTTCTGCATTTCTTTTTTTTCTTTCTGTGCGTTTTTTCTTCTTTCTTCACATGTCCTATTGTTGCAGGGATTCTGCTTATACACAGAACTATGCTTAGAACCCCAGGACCTCAGTGAATTGTGGTGTACCAGAAACTCACCTCAGAACCCAGAACCCAGTATCCGGCTAGCATAAGTGTCCATTCGTTATCCAAGATTTAGCTCAGAGATCCCAATGAATAGACAACCCAGAACAAGCTACTTAGTGTACTCTCAGGAATGGTGGGAATCGGAAATACCTGTTCGTATATTATTCTCACATCAGTCCACAACAATAATCAACAGAGACACGGTGTAAATAAAAAGAGTTTATTTTTATAGACCACGTGTCCTAAGATGCAGTACTTTGGCTAATACAAGCAGACAAATGATTAATATCAAAACCAGCAACATAGTTACAATACCATAGAATATAAACGGGGTAATCATATTATAATGACAGTGGATACTACCACCTTCCCTTTACTAAGAAGCTAATATTATTATTATACTAATAGAAAGTCTCTTAGGCTTGAATAGGGGACCCCATACCTCAAAGATCAGCTTAGTGAAATCACATCACAGGAGCATCAGGAGTCTTCTCGCAGGAAGGCTCGTCTTCGGTCTGAATAATAAACATGATGTCTGTGATATTAAAAGCACCAACTTTCAGGTATGTGCAGCTGCGCGTGTGTTATGGCTAAATAGTGGGTCGATCAACCTAGAGTGAAAAACATGCATTGTGTAATAATCCAAACTGTTTGTCACACCATGTACAGACCAAGGTCGCTGCGCAGAGCTTGGGATGGTAACAACAGATTGCTCTCGTGTGAAGCAAGTCTCGAGTCAGCAGTTTATTTAAGAAATAACATGTAAACGCAGTGTCGTGTGCAAAAGCAGAAAGATGGCTTTCTAACATTTAACGTGGTATGCTAACTTAACAATGTATGTACGTATTCAGGAAGTACTCACTACACGCCCCCTTGATCGAAGCACTATTTAATAGGCAAGAAAAGAGAGAACGCAGAGTTCAGTTTCGTCAGAGCAGAACAAGGCGTAACCAATGCATAGTTTCAGAATGCGCCAAAGTCCGAAACTACAAAAATATAAACCAGGGTATTTTTTTGAAAGAAAAGAAAGAAAGAAAAAAAATGGAAGTAAAAAAAACTCAAAACGACCATCAGGAGAAAAAAAAAAGGGGAAAGAAAAGAAGGAATGGTGCGCTAGGGTGCTGTCCAGTAGCACAGGCGCAAAGGACGACTGTCCAGTTAATCCATGAATGTATAAGCAGCATATGTGGCCACTGCTTCCAACAAAAAATCGTTTGCAGGTCCACTGAAAGTCTCAGCCATCCAATCCATCAACGAAAAGGAACATACGTGTTCTTCAACCATCGGAGCCTCTAGCACGATCAGAGGGCACCCGGAATGTTCCTCCAAATAGCTCATAGCCAAGAAGTTGTAGGCAGCTGTTGAGATGTCCCAATTACCCAGGATACCATGCGCCGCACCACAGGCCATAATCCGGACACCAGAACAGGCCAACTCGTGAGACACTAAGGGCCTCATCAGTCGATCGAAATCCGGCACCGGAGACACCAGGTTGGTCAAGCACAAATCCAAAGGCCATTCAAAGGGACAATCCAGGCAGTGAAATACAGGCTGCACGCAGGTGAAGTAGGAATACCTGAAGGATAATCCATATGCCAGGCTTAAAGTCGCCAACGGCAGAGTTCCATAAAAGTCAAGCATCCTATCACGAAGAAGATGCAGGCGGGACAGGCGCTCGTGTGGCACAGAAGGAGCAGCCATTCCGGAGTATGAAAAGTAAAAGCAGCACACCTGCCACCAGCGCCAGAAGCAGCGGAACACCTCCAAAGATGCTCGAGAAAAGTGAATGAAAAAATGCCGGAATCACACCAAAAATAGTTTTGAAAGAGGTCACGAGACCCGAGCCCACAAGTTTAAAAAAATGAGCCAGGCCGGTCGTGGATGAGGCATTAAAAATAGTTTGGATCAAAGAACCGAAATGTAGGGGGAGGTCAGTATTCAGAAGCGCCTGCACCTCAGTGCGCGTATTAGCAACGTGAAGGACAAATGTTTCACGAGAAGAAGTCAATGGCACCTCTTTTTGGGACAATAGAGCTCTTATTCTGCTCAACTTGTTGAACTCTGCTTTCAAGGTTGGAATCAAAGGCCAGATAGAAACATCCAGCCGCCCATGCGGGGGTGGAAAGAGAACATTATTGCAGCAGACAACTTTCTGCGAGACAGTTACTATGTACGGGATTCCCACTAACATCCCGCAGCAAGCTTCATTATTCAAAATTAAATAACTACCGTTTGCAAGCAGCGTGAAAGAAGGCGTAATCACAGGCACTGGGATACCTCGTAGGACGCAGGCCAAGTTCGGGGCTTGTACATTGCATGCGCCGTGTAGTTGAATGTGCCTACAGACCAAGGAATGGTCTGGTGTCGTGGTACATTCCTCGCCTTTCAAATAAACTTCAGTTCCGTCCCTCGTACATCTATACGTAAAGGGGAGGGACCAAACCTCATGTATGAATGCGGTTCCCAGCGGTTCATATCTACCCAAAGCATAATGTTTCATACAAGATGTAAACTTAAAAAGCGCGAAAGGGAGAGTTATCAATCCGTGTACTAACCACGTAGCTGAATTGATCTCCGCTACAGAGAAAGGCAACGGTTCTAACTTTTCAATATGTAACAATGAATATGTTGCATCCTTCATGGACATAAATCGCTGCTTGTCAGTAAGGTTAAAGGGAAGGAATAACGATGTAGTGTTCAGATAGTCCCAAGGGACTCTCCCTGCCTTTAACGTCTGTAATGTCCATGCAAACTGCATAACAGAACGCAACTGGTTTTGACCATGATATAACACAGACATATCATCATGCACAATATCAACAACAGAAGAAACAATATTATCTAATGTATAAATCCTAGAAGATAGAGTGTTAATGCTATTATCTATAACGGCTAAAACCTTCTCCATGTTTGCTTGGTCAATAGCTCTCAATCTGGAAGCCGCCTCAATCTGCGACAACTTCCAGACTTCGTTGTAAATAGCATACGCCCACCTTTTAGTTCTGCCACCCACAGGACCCTTAACAAAATCATTCAAATCTATTTTGTCATGTAATTGTGATAAATGAACTTTGACAGACGCCAAGGTGGAATGTCGCAGCCAAGATTGACATAACTTGCCCACAGAGTATTTAGTTACAGTATGTGACGACTCAAACCGAGGGTCTACGCGTTCCCGAGTATACCCCGGTTTCAGTCCCAGAAAACGACGTTGACAGGTGTCTGAACTGCTTTGCCCAACTAACCAACCCTCACTATCAAATTTCGAAATATTAAAAGACGTATTTGAAACTAAGGATTGCAAAGCAGTAAGGGATAGATCTGTGTGGTTATCCCAATTGGGATAAGCGCCCAAATCCGGCACAGATGGTGACTTTAATTGTTTAGAAGTAGCCAATCCAAAACAGGTGGTTTGGAAGATAGATGAATTTAAAAACAAAATATGATTTGGTATAAGACAGGCACGATGTA
Organism: Triturus cristatus; assembly: GCF_964204655.1. Lineage (NCBI taxonomy): Eukaryota > Metazoa > Chordata > Amphibia > Caudata > Salamandridae > Triturus > Triturus cristatus. The sequence continues at coordinate 252,130,869 of NC_140593.1, read as the reverse complement.
AAGCCTCTGTACCCTGAACCTGCCACGGTCTGGAACCCCAAACCGACTTTAGATCAATAGTAGCCTTCCATAGATCATAACCTTTGATTGACAACTCGTCCATAAAGGACTTGGAATAAAGCAACTTTGTGTGTGTCAGTCGAACCTTTGCGGCAGACTCAGGCAGCACCTTAAAATAAAACGCTGCCGGGTTGGAAACACTGAAATCGGTAAAATAAGAATACTTGTTAACTAGGGTTTGTGAACTTCCGAATGCGGGAGTAGGACAGTGTTCCCATTGGGTAAAATTTACAAAATTTCTAAATGTATTTGCTTTATGCAGGAAGTGATTGCCATAATGTTGAAAACAATACTGTTCCGCATAATTAGCCGCATTTTCATATAAATCTTCAGCATCAAAAGCGGCATAATATTTCAAATCAGAAAACAGTGATTCAATGGCGTGTACATCCCAATCATCAGAACGTATGTTCTGCCTAACCACATCACCCATAGAAACATGAAATACATTAGGTACATTAATGACCTCTGTAGGTCCATGAATTTGGAATTTAACAGCATCCCATGCGATTCCATCCAAGACGGGCCAGGCAGTAATATTCACAAAAGTCTGGTCCCTTTTCATGATGTGGGACGAGGAGTGGGGGGCCAAAGTTCCATTGATAAGTCTAATTGTCGATCTCTCACTCAGATAGTGGCCATCCACAAGACGGAAAAAAACTATTACAAATCCAATTGACATAAACAAAAAAATGGTAAAAAGCATCAACCAGATGTATGTCCAAGGGGCAATCAAAAAATGTCTCTTAAACCAGCTGAAAAAAACAGCAATGTTTGATGGGGGGCTCGAGGGTAATGAGTTAGTGTCAAAAGAGAAACGGGACTGGCCAAGTGCTGTAGATTGTAAAACAGGCGAGGGACCACGTGTAGGATAAGCATACTCAGTCTCTTCGGACAAACCACCAGCCGATGGTATCAACAAGGGATCAGTAACAGATTGCATCTCGATGGCAACCTCAGGCAAGGTGTTAGAAGCAAGAGCCAACATTGAATTTCTTTGCATCGTCTGGCATGAAACTGCTGGAGTCATACTAAGAAGTATCGGCCACTCGCTGAAGTTTGACATTGTCAATAGAGATGTACCTGTTTTCTTTGCGACCAGGAAGTGGAGGTAAAATGACTGTTCTTGTACCCTGCACTCCAAGCACTGGAACTGGTGCACGATAAGAGGGGCCAAACTCCTTCTTGTTCTCCACCTTCTCACGGACCAGGTCTCCAACTCGGGGTAGCCAGCCGACTACTGGAACCTGAACTTCAGCTTCAGACGTGGAGGGCAAATGTTCCTTCGAAAGAGTGTCTCTGGCTTCTTGTAGAGTCTGTAAAACAGCACAGTGATCATCTACGTCAAAGGGTGCGGTCGACGCCGCCATGTCTAGACCATCAAGGTCTGGGACAAACATTCTGATTCCGAAGAGCATCATGTACGGGGTCCGCCCACCCAGAGACCTTCTAGGGAGATTATTAAGTGCACGTTGGACGTTATACAAATGGGCTAGCCAGTTCCGGCCTGTGCCTAAAACACGTGCTGTCAATGATTGCTTTAAGTCACGGTTCATTCGCTCCACCACACTATTACCCTCAGGTCGGTAGGGGGACGAAAATTTGACTAGGACCCCCAAATTTCTCATAGCCTCCTTGTAAGCCTTAGAGGCGAACGCAGGGCCCTGATCAGAATGGAAGGTACCACACGCAAAAGTTCCCACAAAGACACGCAAATCCCTGATGACAGTCCGCGAGTCAGCACTCCTTTGTGGCCATACCCATAGAAAACGTGTGCACGAATCCACTGCAACCAAGATGTACTTGTACGCAGTATCAGAGGAAAAAGGACCGCAGTGATCTAAATAAACACAACCAAATGGCTTATTGGAGATGTACAGCTGTGTCTGTGGTGGGCGCGCAACAGTAGAAGGTTTAATCTGTTGGCAAATGTCACAATCAAGAACATAAGCACGCGCTTGTTTATATAAACCAAACCACCAGTAACGTTGTTGTAGCAGAGATATTGTAGCTGACACACCGGCGTGGGCAGACGCCAACCCCTCATGTGCAGCCAAGATCAGTGCTGGCCTGCAGTCCGCGTTGGGAATAATTCTGTCACCAACGTCGTTAATCCTCACTAATGGGACATTATCAGGACTTAAATGGTAAATGTAACGAGAAGGAAAACCCTTCGGGTAATCGCCTCCCTTTTCTGTAGCAGCAATAGCTGCCAAGATGTCATCATCAATCTTACTTTTTGATCTGGTAACTGCTGCCACTAAGTATGTAGCCACTGCTGTTTTTGCTGCCTCGTCAGCCAAGCTGTTGCCGACAGCATGGACACCAAATCGCTGGTGACCAAGAGTGTGAATAACATTCACGAGAGGGAGACGGTCTTTAAAGTCTGCCACTCGAACCCAAAGCGTTTTATGCTTAATTGTGCTACCTTTTGTGTCCCGATAATCATTCTGAGACCAGAAATGTAAATTGTCATTATAGGACTGGACACAGTAGAAGGAGTCACTCACTATAAGAGTAGTGACCCGGGGATCAGCAAACTCCAGTGCAAGGACTAGAGCCCGAAGCTCCGCCAATTGCGCGGTACAATCACCCAATGACTGCGTATGCACTGCATCAGATTGCAATTCACCATTTACGAATGTACCTATGACAATTGCGCACGCCGCTGAGTAAGCGTGCTTCGATCCAATCGCGGGCTGCGCAGACCCGTCAGTGTATATGACACAATGGTATTCTTCGAGCGGGCGCAAAGACAGAGGAGCCGGATGAACGAATTCATACTGCAAGAACTCTTGAGTCTGTAATGAGGCATCAAAGATGTAGGTGACGTCTGGCGACGTCAGTGTTGTGGCCCATTGTATCCACCGAGGATGCAAAGCTTTAGAATTTGGTACACTTGCCTTTGTCACTGCTTCTAAGGCAGGATAGGGTGTTACAACCAGAATCTGTTTCCCATGTGACAGTGCGCGTTCTTTAAGGATCGCCATCTGTACAGCAGTCAGAACTTTTTCGACCGCGGAAAAACGTAATTCAGCAGAGGTGTACAAGTGGGATTTGTACGCAATGGGGACGGTATCGCCCTCATTAAACGTCAAATACGTGAAACCCACGGCGCCTGGCACTATTCGTATTACCAGGTTAGTGCGGTTATCACGTGTCAGCAAATATTGTGAAGCAAGAAGGTCAGCCTGTAAAGACTGTAAAATTTTAGAATGTTCCAGCTGCCAGCTAGACTTCGAAAATGTAGGTTGTACCAAGGCGTAAAGCGGCTTGATACGCTGGGCATAATCAGGAATGTACGTATGGCCGAAATTCAGAAAGCCCAGCAAAGATTGTAATTTCTTTAGTGTCGTAGGCGCACTCAAGCATGCGCACTTCTCCAGAAAGTGGGGAGCTAACCCCTTTCCTTCATTATTGAGCTCGTAGCCCAAAAACAACACCGTATATTCCGCGATGTGAGACTTCGCAAAATTGAATTTGTAGCCATAGTCAGCAAAACTCACTATAATATTGTCGACTCGAGACAGATGTGGCAACAGCTCATCATCCGTGAGGTAGATATCGTCAACATAGGAGTATGCCTCGGGGTCTATTCTTTCTAAGAGAGAAACCACGCGAGCGGAAAAGACGCCAGGGCTATTTTTGTACCCCATGGCTAATCTGGTAAACTGTTTTTGTTTTCCGCCCGAAGTAAACGCTGTCCACTGGCTACTCAGTGTGGACAGGTTATGGCTAAAAAAGCCATTGGAAATGTCAAGTGTCGTTTTAAATCTTTTACGCACGAGACTGTCGACTAGAGCCGAGCTATGTGTATTTTGTACCGCGCAGGTCCGGCAATGGGAGTTTAGGTGCCGGTAATCCAAAACTAAACGGTACGAGCCGTCAGGCTTCGCTACAGTGAATAAAGGGTTATTCATAGGGGACACACAAGTTTCGATTACACCCTGATATTCCAATTGTTCAAGGATCGCCGCGACGTGGGGTCTAGCTTCACGACGCATGGGATACTGGGGCTGAGGCTGGGGCACAGACCGCAATGGAATCTCATGGCAGGGGGACAACCGGTCCCAACCCACCTGAGTACGATACACCGCTGGCGCAAGCGCCAGCGCCCACTCCCCAGCGTACATTTCAGCCTGGTCCTCAGGCACTGTGTGCGCAAAGGACGGGAGGATTTTCTCCTCCCCTTTAGGAGCTTCCAAAATGAAGGCTGGGGGCCAATCTGCCTCCGCTAGGAGGATATCATAGGTGGTGGTCAGATTATCCCAAAAAATCCCCTTTATAGTACGTTGTATGTCACCCTCTATTAATAAGACTATTTCATAAAGTCTGTCAGGGGGAGCCACTCTGGTGTCAGCTGTTTCAACAGTAACCAATACATCAGTTGCTGTCGCCGCCAGAAATGGACGCAGAGCTTGACGGACTATGGTAATTTCCGCCGCGCTGTCCAGTAGCGTCAGCGCCCATGTCCTGTTCCGAAGCTGTGTCCGCACTATCTGAGGCATACTTTGCCGTCAGAGCCGCCACTTTCTTCTTTCTGAAACGGGGGTCTTTGTCGAGCAAATTCGTCCTGCTTGCCTTTTCCCTCAGTCTGTCGAGGTTGGTCACGCTGTTGTGGAGCACCCCGACCTTTGCCACCGCCTCCGCCACCGGACTGTGTAGCCGATGTTTCCTGTGAAGAACGAGGAGAACGCGGTTCAGAAACCTGAAATCTATCAGGAGACTTAATAGTAGCACGATCTCGAAGATCATAAGTGCGTTCACTACTTGACTGTACGGGAGAGGCAGGCCGAGAGCCCTGTTTCTGCTGCTGCTTTCCCTGTTGTTTTGACCGCCAATTTTGTTTTTGAAAAGCTGGCCGGCCATCCTTACCAGGAGATTCTGCCTTACCCTGCTACTTAGAATCGGGATTTTTGATTACGGGCTTAACTCCTAAAGAGCTACGACCCAAATCTCGATATGCCTCAGAGATTATTTTTGCAAATTCCTGCGGTTTGTCCTCTTCAGCAACTTTCTTCAGTTCATTACGAACCTGAAAGTGCAACGCATCACCCTTAAGGTTTCCCATTATCATGGTAGCCACCAGGCCAAAATCTCCGAGGAGCCGCATCCCCAATTCTATCGCAGACTCCGCTCCATGGTCCTCTTGAACCTGTTTAATAATGGAGGGCAGCTGTAACATAGACGGAGTGCCAAAGCACTGCGCGTACGTTGCAGCAAAAATCTTACCCCAGGATACACAATCATCCATATGGGGAACTAAATCTTTAGGCAAACTAATGGTGAGGATCCTGTGTTTCTCCACAGGAGTTGTATGCGGATAAACCGCCTCTATTTGGTCAAATTTTTCAGCAAGCCAAAAGGGATAATCATCCCTCGTGGGGGGACGCTTGCCCATAACAGAATTAACCATAACAGGACTAATGACCACCGCGTGACGATCACTAGGTTGTCCCGCACTAACAGGCGCCCCCGCCTGTACAGTGCGTGACACATACTGCACTAACGCCCTATATACTGTTATAAGGGCAGTGTGTAGTACACGCAATTCATCCACCGTCACCGTGAGGTAACGGGGATGAGGCGTAAATCCGGCTAGTACCGGCCAAGTGGCCCCCGCAATTGATAAAGGGCCCATTCTCGGCGGTATAACCACATGGGGGAGGGCGCCATTAAACCAAATCTGATGTTGCCAAGCAGATATTGGTATCTCCTGTGTCCTATACGGCGCATAGGCGGCAGGCACGGCAGTGGCCGTGTAAGAATGAAATGTGTTATCATTACCACTGACTGCCGGAATCGTCACCCAAGAGTAGAATAACTCAAAGGGATGAGCCGCATCGGCTCCCACCACAAAGATGACGTCCATGCCCGCGTCCGGCACTCCATATTGCGTCAAGTGACGTTTCAGTGCCGCACGGCTATGCGCCGCAATATTTATCGCCATAAGGACAAGCTACACTTCAAGTATTCAGTAGCACAAGGGTTCAATAACCTTTTTAATAATCAAGCTTGAAGGAACCTATATCAATAGAACTAGGTAGGTTTAAAATCCGTCAGACTTGTTATCCGGAAACAAGAATGAGGGTGCTGTGGACTAAATGTAAGCACTACTAAGGCGTTTCAACTCATAGACCAAACGTTAGGTGCGCCATGTTGCAGGGATTCTGCTTATACACAGAACTATGCTTAGAACCCCAGGACCTCAGTGAATTGTGGTGTACCAGAAACTCACCTCAGAACCCAGAACCCAGTATCCGGCTAGCATAAGTGTCCCATTCGTTATCCAAGATTTAGCTCAGAGATCCCAATGAATAGACAACCCAGAACAAGCTACTTAGTGTACTCTCAGGAATGGTGGGAATCGGAAATACCTGTTCGTATATTATTCTCACATCAGTCCACAACAATAATCAACAGAGACACGGTGTAAATAAAAAGAGTTTATTTTTATAGACCACGTGTCCTAAGATGCAGTACTTTGGCTAATACAAGCAGACAAATGATTAATATCAAAACCAGCAACATAGTTACAATACCATAGAATATAAACGGGGTAATCATATTATAATGACAGTGGATACTACCACCTTCCCTTTACTAAGAAGCTAATATTATTATTATACTAATAGAAGGTCTCTTAGGCTTGAATAGGGGACCCCATACCTCAAAGATCAGCTTAGTGAAATCACATCACAGGAGCATCAGGAGTCTTCTCGCAGGAAGGCTCGTCTTCGGTCTGAATAATAAACATGATGTCTGTGATATTAAAAGCACCAACTTTCAGGTATGTGCAGCTGCGCGTGTGTTATGGCTAAATAGTGGGTCGATCAACCTAGAGTGAAAAACATGCATTGTGTAATAATCCAAACTGTTTGTCACACCATGTACAGACCAAGGTCGCTGCGCAGAGCTTGGGATGGTAACAACAGATTGCTCTCGTGTGAAGCAAGTCTCGAGTCAGCAGTTTATTTAAGAAATAACATGTAAACGCAGTGTTGTGTGCAAAAGCAGAAAGATGGCTTTCTAACATTTAACGTGGTATGCTAACTTAACAATGTATGTACGTATTCAGGAAGTACTCACTACACTATCTCTGTAGGCATAGTTAGAAATTTGCATTTAAAAAAACTTTGAAATTCACTGAAAAAAACATAGGTTTCAGGCACGCTATAGTTAGGAATTAGCATTTAAAAAACCTTAGAAATTCACAGAAAAAAACATAGGTTTCAGGGGCGTTATAGTTAGCTGGACTTTTCACTCGTACAAAACCATTGAAATTCCCCCATTATAGTTAGTTCAGCTAACTATAACTCGCGCACCCGCAATGCACTGCTGATAACGTCACATATTACATCACTCATGACATGGTCAGTGACATCACTCATGACATCACTGATGACATCTCAAATGACATCACTGATGACATCATCCTTGCGATAGAGTGGCAGGCGTCCTCTCCCCCTAATATAACCTTTGATACACACATTCAAAAATAGAAACTAAAATTTTCAATACCAGTTACAACAACCTATTCAGTAATTCTAAGATCCACATACACATCCACTCATTCACCAACAGTCCTATACAGTCACTCATACATGTACTCACTCATCATATGTACTCATACACCTATACATCCAGTTACACAATGCCACTCATCCACGGAGTTACTCACACTCATAGTCACTCACGCTAATAAAGAATCAAACATCCATTTACTTGCATATACATTTATACACACACCACCACACTTACTTCTACAGAAACTAACACATACTTAGTCTTTTAAACAATCACTTGTAGAAATACATACTTATTTATACAGGAACTCTTCCAATCTCTCACTCTCGCATCTACTCACTTATATACACCAATAGTCACATATACTAGTTTAAAACAAATGTAGTTACTCATAAAGACACTATTGAGACAGTCATTCACTCACTAACACACCCATGCACACACTCATCCACCCATACAGTCCTGCACACATGCTGTCTTCAATACATACAAACAGTGAGTCACTCATTCATGCACCTATGCACTACGTAATACCCCCACCGAACCATACAGACACTCATAGTGATACTCAAAAAACCAACTAATAACCTATATAGACACTCAAGTAGCTACTCACCAACCCATGCAGCCACTTAAACACAAAGTGAGAGACTGATACAGATATTTACATATTTAAACATTACTCACTGAGCCATGTATTCACTAAGATACACATAATCAATCAGTTATACAATCAATTTTTCAAAAACAAATCATCCATTTAGACACTTATATACCCATTTATTCTTCCATCGACCCTGAGATATACATATATAACATCAAACTAACCGATGGGAAAACAGGGTCTAAGGGAAAATATTTTTAATGACCTGCCCAAGTCCTAATCCCCAATTCAAACCGAATCAACAGACAAAAAGAGAACTGGGGGTCAATAACATGAGCACATGGAGAGATATACACAAGGATTGGAGAACAGGTATAATACCAAGCAGGCATTCAGAGCGGAGCAAGGATTTCCATCAAATTGCCACTCGTAATAGAGCTAAGATATCAAGCTCTGATGATCGATTTTATCATTTGGTCATCTGCCGAGTGTAGAAGGTCAGTCGCTTGATCATAAGGACTGCCTTACTGGCAAGCTCTATTGCTCATAGACAATGCCGTGGCGGAACCATACAAACAACAGAGAAAGAAAATGTGCTTATGTGCATATTTAAGGAAATCCTTTGTGGTGCAGTGCAAAAAAGGAAGGATATATGTGTGAGGAAAAAAAGTTAAAAAGGTTGTGTGGAGAGACAAATAACTCTAAATGATGCCACCCTCCTCACACCTAGTAAAAAAGGTGCAGAGAAAATAGTGCAGTATTCCCAAGTAACTGCTATTTGTAGGTCATAGCAGTAATCCCTAGTAACTGCTCTCAGTAGGTCGACATGTTTCAGCCAACAGGGGAAATTCCCCACGGCTTTCTTCAGGACCTGTAATATTCTAGCTACTGCATACAGAAACTCTCTATTTATAATAACAAGTGAGATGAGAGTAAAGGGGTTGAATAAACAATACAACCTCACTTGGTGCAAAACCTCCAATCACAGGGTGCAATCATCACCCTTCATGATAAAGGATCAAACCTCACCTCCCTGGAACCTGTCTCAGGTTAATGAGGCCCCGCTCTCTCCGTCGTTACCTCTAGGCAAATTAGGTATACCCTGACCCCCCCAGGTATGCCATGGACCCATGGCAAAATATTTAAAAAGGCATGCGCCGTCTCCCGCGCTTGCTTTGGAATAGCCCCCGGGTGGGCCAGGTCCCGGGGGCATATGCAAAATATAGGAGGGGGTGCATGGGGCCTCTCCTCAGGCTATTCAAACCCCAGGGACCACCACCTCCCTGGGGCTAATTGCAATTATATGGGAGACCTCAAAGACCCCCCTGCCCCGGGACCACCACCTCCCTGAGGCTAATTAAAATTATGTAGGGGGCTCACGCACCCCTTGACTCGGGGACTGCCACCTTCCTGGGCCACACTATTTTTTAATGAAAGTAATGCAGAGGAGGCCATAGGGCACCACCACCTACCCGGGGCAAATACTTTTTTTTTGTTTTAAAGCAAGGACCTCCCTGTGGCACAAATACACTAATTAATGGGGTCCATTGCGGACCCCCAGCCCCAGGGATCACAATCTCTCTGGGCAAATTCAAACAAAAAAAGGGGGGCCCTGGGGACTACCAGCCTCCAGGGCCTCAGGAGGAGGGGCACACAGTCCACCTCCCTTTTGAAAAAAATAATTTAAAAAAGGGCAAGTCATGGAGGATGGGTTCACTGGGGCAGAAAATGGCCAGGAATGGGGGCTGCTTGCCCCCATCCCTTTCATGAAAAACATTTGTTTTTTTAAAGTAAAAGCCTGCCCCTGGGGATCGGGTCTCCGGGGCCGAAATCTGCCTGGGGAAAGGGGCTGCATGGCTCCTACTCCCCTTTTTGTAACAAAAAAATATAAAGGCCTGGCCTGAGGATGGGGTCTCTGGGCCCAAAATTGGCCTCGGGACGGGACTGCACAGGTCCCCTTCCTTTAAAAAAAATAATATTTAAAAAAAAAGGGCAAGCCCCAGAGAATTTGGTCCCTGGGGCTGAAGATGGCCCAGGGTAGTGGCCGCTCGGCCCATGTCCCTTTGAATTAAATTTGTTTTTTAAATAAAGGCCAGGCCCCAAGGGGGCCAACTTAACCTACTGCTATCTCCAATAAGTCCCACACAGCGGGATTGCTAAGAGGTCTTTGGAGGCCACCTTCCTTTTCTGCACCACTCTGCAATCACGGCTCGTGGTGCACTACTGGTTGGGGGATGAAGTCCCCTTTACTCCTGAGAACCTTGGGGGCCAAGAAGACCTCCTGGTATCTCCTGTAAGTCCTACACTTTAGGATTTCTGAGAGCTGGTCAGAGGCTTCACCCCACTCCGCAAATACGACTGCTAGTTAAAATATCATGGAAATTCACTGAAAGAACCAAAGGTTACAGGGACTTTATAGTTTATAGTTAAGAAATAGAAACAAAAAATACCTTAGAAATTCACTGGAAAAAAAAGGTTACAGAGATATTATAGTTAGGCTCAGGTTTCTCTTGTACAAAACCAGAGGAACTCAGCAGTTATAGTTAGCTGAGCTAACTATAACTCGCACCCCCTCAATGCACTGCTTATTATCTCACATATTACATCACTCATGCCATGGTCAGTGATGCCCCACCGCAGAGTGAAGTGGGTACATGTGGCCTACAGGTTTGGACTTTTTCATAAAACATGTGGCAAATGTAATAACATAGTGTTAATCTGGGAAATGTGTCATGATGGGATTACAATATACTTACGTATTTTAGGATTACCATTGTACTTGCCGTATTGTCAACCACTCGGTCAGTGAGCAAGGAATGCAAGTGTTTGAAATGTGTTAGACTATTTCACAGATTTTGTACATGATGGCTAATAAATCAACAGATGGTTGAAATGGGAGTGCCTCTCTGTTTCTCTGTGGTGGGGATGTGATTTGAAACCTATCAGCTTGCCAGCAGGGAGATGCACCACCGAAGAGTGAAGCGGCTCTAAGTGTACTGAACATAAGGCCTTTTTCATGGAACATTTGGCTAATGTAATAAATTAGTGTCAATCTGGATATTGTGGCATGACATTGTGGTGACAATATACTTACCTATTTCAGGATTTTCATAGTACAGACTTTCGAAACCACAATGTATGTATGATGCTCACATGAGCTTATTTACAATTATGAGGATGAAAGGTTTGAAAGCGCCGCTTGCCGTACTGTCAACCATTCTTCCGTGAGCAAAGACTGCATAGTTTGAAAAGCATTGGGCTGTTTCACAGATTTTGTACCCGGATGGCTAATAAATCAAAGACGCTTGAAATGAGAGTTTGTCTCTGTTTCTCTCTGACAGAGATGTGATTTAGAATCCATTGTCTTGCCAGCCGGGCGACGCACCACCACAGAAGGAAGTGGGTCTGTGTGGCCTGATGGTACGGCCTTTTTTAGAGAACCATTGGAAAATGTAATAATGCAGTGTCAATCTGAGTATTGTGGCATGACATTGTGGTGACAATATACTTACCTATTTCGGGATTATCATTGTACTTGTCAAGTGGCAGACTTTTGAAACCACAATGCATCAGTGATGATGGAGTCACTACGACCCTCACATGAGTCTAATTACAATAATGTAGATGAAGGGATTGAATGTGCGGCTTGCCATATTGTCAACCATTCGGCCCATGGTAAAGGACTGCAAAGTTTGAAACGCGTTGGGCTATTTCACAGATTTTGTACCCAGATGGCTAAGAAATCAAAAGACTCTTGAAATGGGAGTGTGCCTCTACTTCTCTGTGGCGGAGACGTGATGTGGAATATTTATGTATTACGGACATGGTGATGGAGATTTATGAAAATAAAAGATTTTTTTGACTTGCCTGGAGTGCCCACCCTTGCTCTTGTGTACAAGAGTTTTCGAAGCATATATATATGTAGGGATTACTACCGACGGGGCGAGGTACACAACGAGCCGTAAAAATCTGCCAGCCTGAAAGAACTTGGTGGACATTGGAGGGAAGAGAGCAGACATCGCCCACATGAGCTAGTACTGAAGCATGGTGTCTGCTCCTTGCAAAACCGGACTTCTGGTTTTGCTATCCTCTGGTGCCATAAACACCAGCACTGCCTCCGACCAATCGCAGCGAGGCATGTTGCTTAAAAGGGAGGGCGGGAGAGGCACTTGCACTATTCCTGGCGACACTGAAGATGTTTTGCATCAAAATGAAACACTTCTGCGCATGATAAAAGGAATAATTGCTGTTCTCTGGAGTCCCGCGTGGGATTACAAGTGGCGGGGTGAGGGACACAGCGAGCCACAAAAATCCACCCGGCTGAAAGAACTTGCTGGACATTGGAGGGAAGGGAGCAGACCCCGCCCACTTGGGCTAGTACTGACGCATGGTGTCTGATCCTTGCGAAACCGGACTTCTGGTTTTGCTATCCTCCGGTGCCATAAACCCTAGCACTGCCTCCAACCAATCTCAGCGAGGCATGTTGCTTAAAAGGGAGGGCTGGTGAGACGTCCTTGCACTATTCCTGGCGACACTGAAGAAGTTTTGCATAAAAACAAAATGCGTCTGCGCCTAATAAAAGGAATGTTTGCTGTTCTCTGGAGTCCCGCGTGCGTTTCCTTCCCCTGCGACTCGGGGGAGTTTGGTTCTACACATATATATAAATTCACTGAAAAAACCATAGGTTTCACACATGTTATAGTTAGCTGGACATTTTACTGATAAAAAACCAATGAAATTCCCCCGTTATAGTTAGTGCAGGCAACTATAACTCACGCGACCGCAATCCTCTGCTGATGCTAATACTGTATTTAGACACTTATTTGCCTATGTCTTCTTCCATTAAATTTTAGCTATACATATATTACAAATATTTTTTTTTCATAAAGACACATATGTCATCAGCAGAGGATTGCGGTCGCGTGAGTTATAGTTGCCTGCACTAACTATAACGGGGGAATTTCATTGTTTTTTTATCAGTAAAATGTCCAGCTAAATATAACATGTGTGAAACCTATGGTTTTTTCAGTGAATTTGCAAGGTTTTTTAAATGCTAATTCCTAACTATAACGTGTGTGAAACCTATGGTTTTTTCAGTGAATTTGTACGGTTTTTTAAATGCTAAGTTACTTTACGCCATTCGTGGCGTGCGCGCCCACTTAACGCAGTTTGTTCCGTGCGCGAAAGGTGCGCTTCGCGCACCGTGCGTGCACAGTGAGCACGCGGTGCGCTTTGCGCACCGCGCACCCACTTTACGCAGTTAGTGCCGTGGATGGGCCATGTACGCTCGATGCGCTTCGCGCACCGTGCGCACGTGGTGGACATATTATGCGCTTCGTTGTGAAAGATAAACATTTATATTCAGTTTAAATTAGGTGTGTTATGCCATGCACAAATGGTGCCCTTCAGGCACCATTTCCACACGGGGTGGGGAGAGTGTGGATAATTTTTTTTTTATTAATTTTTTTACCGTACGCGTACGGATATGTCGACCGGCGCCAAAGTTATTCAAAATAGAATGTTGCGGTTTTCCTATGGTAAGAGGGTCCTAACTATAACTACCTACTGGCGACCGCCAGTAGGTAATATATATATATATATATATCACCTACTGGCGGTCGCCAGTAGGTAGTTATAGTTAGGACCCTGTTTCCATAGGAAAACCGCAACATTCTATTTTGAATAACTTTGGCGCCGGTCGACGAATCCTCGTGAAATTTTCAAAATAGGTGGGGCGCTGCGCTCCGCTCCTACCCTGAAAGTCTCGGGGTGATTCGTCAAGCGGGGGCTGAGATAAAAGGGGGGTCCCAAAACGCGTTTTTCCCATGCATTTTTCCATAGGACCTTTAGACACAGCTACAGCCCGAACGGCTGAACAGAATTCCTTGAAATTTGGCAGAGAGGTAGCCATAAGGTCAAGGAAGTGCCTTTTGCAGGCCTGGTGTAAATCTGTTCAGTATTTCCTGAGAAAATAGCATTTAAAAGCATATATATATGTGGGCGGAGCCTAACCACACATCTCGTCCTGAGATCTGATTGGCTGTCAGCACTTCATCCAAGAAGTGTTGGCAGCCATCTTGGGACCAATATACATGATAGCACCTCATTAAAAAGCATTGCAGTTAATAGAAGGTTTTAAGACTTTAGTTACATTATAAATCATTTGTTGATGGTACCATACTCATTTTAGGAATTGTGGTATGTTCTAAGGTGATTTCACCATGTAAAAAAGCCTTCTGCTGGGATATCATGATTGAGAGAAAAATATTTACTCATGCTTTTACCACAGAGGTTTGGAAGGTGATCTATAAGCTAAACTGAGAGCTTATTTTCTGTAAATTCACATTATCTTTCTCAGTCATGTGAGAATGAAGTCTGACATTCTCAGTAAAACATGTACATCCAACAAGGGCAGAGACTGTCAGTTGATTCCTTTGTGTTCTACTGCAGCTTCCCAGAGTGTTCCAAAGAACTACTAGAGCGCTAACAGCCCTACTTATGATAAACGTATGGCACACCTGAAGCCATCTTGCTTGGATTAAAGTGGTAACTCTTAAAACATTTAATTTAAAAAGGAACAAAATGAGGGGGTTCATTTTTCCATAAAAAGTATGATTAGTGCTGCAGAAAGAAAAATTAGGGCACATTTTGAGTGACTTCTCAAATCCTCTTCTATTTCATTAAAAAATTCTGACATGCAGACTGAAACATGCATTTTCAATACCAGCAGCAGTTTTCCCTGGTGAGCAGTAGCTTTACTACAGTGATCTAATGAGCAAAAAGAGTGCTAACCTTCTGAATTTATGGCAAATGTGTGACACATCTGAATGCCTTCTTGATGGAATCAAAGTAAAAAACTGAAAGTATTTCCTACTGAGGAGACTGCAGTAAATGAGGAAATTAGGAAACTTCATAACAAAGAAGTCTCCCAAGATGGCCACCAGAGACAAAAGAGCCCAAATGTAGCCCAAATATCACCCAGATGTAGCCCAAGTATAGCCCAATGACAGAATGTCCCAGAATGTTCTTAAAAACAACTAGAGCGCTTACTGTCTTCATTATGACAAAAGTATAGCACACCTGAAGCCATCTTGATTGGAATAAACTGGTAACACTTAAAACATTTAATTTAAAAAGGAACACAATGAGGGGGTTCATTTTGCCATAGAAATTATGATTAATGCTGAAGAAAGAAAATGAGGGCACATTTTGAGTGACTTCTCAAATCCTCTTCTATTTAATTAAAAAATTCTGACATGCAGACTGAAACATGCACATTTAATACCAGGAGCAGTCTTCCATGGTGAACAGTAGTTTTACTACAGTGATCTAATGAGCAACTAGAGTGCTAACATTCAGAATGTATGGCAAATGTGTGACATATCTGAATACCTTCATGATGGAATCAAAGTAAAAAACTGAAAGCATTTCCTACTGAGGAGACTGCAGTACATGAGGAAATTAGGAAACTTCATAACAAATAAATCTCCCAAGATGGCCACCGGAGACAAAAGAGCCCAAATGTAGCCCAAAATCACCCAGATGTAGCCCAAATATAGCTCAATGACAGAAGTGTGCAAAACACTTATTATTTTGTGTTTTTGCAGTGTTATATAGTGCAGACTTGTCAGGTATTGGAGTGCTTTACATGAGCATTGGTTACATCACACAAGAACAAATTCATTTTGGTTGTAGACATGGGGAAACTAAGTGATTTGACCAGAATCACAGAATGTCGAGCTGAAGCAGAAACATCAACCTGGTTCCCCAGTTGCAAAGTCTGCAGTTCTGTAATTAACACCACATCCTCTCCCCTAAGTGCAACATTTAATCAAGTAGTCAACTGGATAAAAAAACATAAAGATAACAAATAATTTAAAAGTGCTTTGTCGCTATTTGAAAACTCAGAAAATATGTCCTTATTTTAGTCTTTTAGAGCACTAACCATAATTTTGATGCCAATAAGACCTTCTCATATATGTAATTTCTAAAGGAAATGCTCTAGGTATTACAGTTTTGATTACATCAAGATGATGTCAGGCGTTCCACACTTTTGTAATAAATATAGAATGTTAGCAATCCAGTTGTGCATTAGGATACTGTTGAGAGGCAGAGGCCAGGGGCACGGACTCTGAAAATTGAAGGCAGGTAGGAGGGTGCAAAGGCAACAATTTAACCACACTGAGCAGGCAGGAAGGGCCGTGGAAGCACAACAGACTATGGAGGGCAGTGGAAAGGGGGGCAGGGGCAACAAACCAACAATACAGGACTTGCAAGAGAGGCTGTTGGAGGGAAGATCTATTACGGGTCAAGGAAGCTAGGGGCGGTCCCCAGAGCCCCGGGAGCCACCACAGAACTGAGCAGGAGAGTGAGTCAGGGACAAAAGGGGCACCTTAATTTGAGCCGGGGTGCCTAGGAACGCTTGCTCCAAAAATGAAGAAAACAGACATATGAGACATGGAATTGGAGGCAGAATACAATGGCAGTTTAATGAGAAGATGCAACTTCAAAGAAACCGCAGAATAGAGACATAAAGTACAAAATACAGAATCCAGATAATCATACAGCTGTCATGATATTCTCTGTATCTCAATTAATGTACTGACAGAGAGAGAGAGAAAACACATCTATAAATGCATCATGAGAAACAAGTTACACCAAGGAAAATGTTACCTAGGAACACTCACGTTTACTCTTAGAGCAAGCATTCCTGCAATTACAATACAAAATCTTTTAAATGCAAAAGTAAAGAGAACAATGGTTAAACATAACATGACATTTCATATAGGTAAAATAGAATAAGATACTTCAAGCAAAGCAGAGCAAGACATTTTAAGCAGAGGAAGACAAGAGCTCCCAGCTCTTGGGGAAAACCTGCACAGCCTGGTAACCTACATACAGACGGCGAGGTAGTCCCTCGATATCTGTGGGTGCTCCCTTTTTATATCATTTTGTGGGCTCCTTTGCACGCTACATCTACCTACGTATGCTACCCAAAAGCTTCGTCTGCAGATTTTACCAGACATTTCGTCATTTACCCACTTAATGCTGACAATGGACTGGGTGAAAAGGTCAGTCTCTCAGGCCAATCGCTTATCGTAAGTTCCATAGAGCAAGCAGAAAATAATGGGTATTGTACGGGAATTCAATATATTCATGTATAAAATCTTCTCAGTTCTCCTAACTTGACGCTCTGCGGTTGCCACTTCCTTAAAAGCGGGAAACCTGCCCAGGAAGCAAGTACCAGTCCAGGATGCAGCCTACTGTATATCGACAGCTTCAGGGGGATGTTGAACTTTGATACCGAGCACGGAGCACTCGGGTAGGGTGGGGGCTACTAGTTTGGAGCAGAAGGCCTCGCAGACCTGCCTTCAGACTGCTATACACTAAAATTGCAGAGCTATGGTCAATTTAACAAAGAGGCCTACATATTGAACAAAAGGGCCTACACAGGGGTTTTATGCTGGCTGAGTGGTAAGGATGTCTCAGGATAATTATATAGCAACACAGGACCCGCTGGTCAATTTAATACGGCCTACAAATGCAGCTGGCAGGGCAAGGACAAGGGTCTCATACTTCAGGTGTGGACAGAACGGGCCAGGGGCCCCCTGTGATACAAAATCTACCCTCCTTCAAGGCTGTGGCAATGTAATAGACCATTGTGGGCAGAAGGAAGAGGCAATGGTAGTACAACCATACATGCCAACAGACCCGATTCAGCCAGGAAACGTCCAATGTTTTTAAGCTCAAATGGGCTTTATTTGACTGTCTCCTGTCTACAATATCCTCTTTTTCAATGTAACTCAAAGGGGAAAATCAATACCCCAGTTTTTTTTCAAAATCTCCCTCTTACCAAGTTCAAAATGTTTGCAAGTATGGTACATTGGATCATGGAAGGAAATGGGATAGGGACATGGACTTGGATAACAGAGGACAGGAGGAACATGGAGAGGTGCACCAAACTGATCCTGCAGGGCAGGCATCAGGGTTTGCAGCAGCACAATACACCACACAGGGCATGCAGGACGGGAGTGCAGCACAACAATCCATAGAAAGCAAGAGGGAGGGGACAGGACCATGCACATGGACAACAGAGAACAGAGGGGCAAGAGGCAATGGTAGCTAGCTGACCATAATGGACAGACAGGAGAGAAAGCTGCAGCATAACAGAACATAAAGGGCAGGAGGGACGGATCAGGGGCATTACAATGGAACAGACAAGCCAGGAGGGAGGGAGTAGGGGTCTGCACATGTAAACAGAGGGCTGGGGGCAAGGGGGCAGGGCAGGAGCAGCAAGATAGCCATGGAGGTCAGGCAGGATGGGCACTAGAAGCAAGACACACCATGAAGAGCAACAGTAAGACTGTGATGGCATTCACACAGACCATGGAGGGAAGGTGGGAGGGGGTCAGGGGCAGCTAACTGACCACACAGGGAAGGTGGGAGGGGCCATGGCAGCACAGAAGACCATGCATGGCAAGTGGGAGGGTTAGTGGCAGCACAATGGCTATGATGGGCAAGAAGGAGGGTGCAGGGGCATGCACAAAGGACGATGGAGGATAGAAGGGAGGGTCAGGACCTGTGCACAGACAAGAAAGTTCAGGGGAAGGGACCTCACAACAGACCACACGGGGCAGGCAGGAGGAGCAGTTGCAGCACAACAGACCAGGGAGGGCAGAAGGGTGTGGCAGTGCAATGGACCATGTAGGACAGGAGGAAGAGGATAGGGGCATGGCATGTGGACAGGCAGGGTGGAGGTGGCAGGGACAGGTTACAGTCATCTGACAATGCTAGGCAGGTGGGAGGGGAGTGGCAGCTCAACAGAACACTCAGAGTAGATAGGAGTGGCAGGTCCATGGAACATGGTGGGCAAAAAGGATGGAGCAGGGGCATGCACAAAGACATCGGAGGGCAGGGGGAAGGAGAATAGGGGCAGCAAGCTAAGCACAGAGTTTAAGCAGGAGGTCAATGATGGGGCATAGAATTGGGCAATGGAGGGCAGGAGGAGTGGACTGGTACATCTTACTAAATTGAGGGCAGTGGCAGCACATTAGACCATGCATGGCAGGAGGGAGGAGGTTAGTTCATGGATTCACACAACAGAGGATAGGGAGGAGGGGGATGGGGCAGCAAGCTAACTGTTCAGAGAAGGCGGGTATTAGGAACTTTATTGGTTTTAAAACATTGTGTCTGTGCGAACTACTTAAAATATGAACAAGTATGCAGCATAATCTCACTTTTATTCAGGAAGAAGAGGACGTTTGTGACTGTGACTCCGGGCTCACTTGGCAGAAACACCCCCTGAACCTCCACCCCCTATCGCAAAATGTAATGCCCGTGAAAAGGGTAGGTGAACACAGTGTTATATAGAACATAGTCCTGAGAGCACGATTGAAAATGAAAACTAGATATAGTGTATGGTATAAACTATGCACCAAAAAGTGTGATATAAGATGAACCAGGCGTGAAATATAATATGCAATACATTGTGCGCAATGACAGATTCATTGGAGAGCGCGAGATAGCACAGGCACTAGCGCTTGCTATGCGATATGCGCCTTGGAGTGTAATATGCACAGGGCAGTGTTGTGTAACCTAACTAGTCTCTAAAGTTGTAATATAAAATATGTGCTGGGGAGTGTAACGTTGCATATGCACTGTGACAAAGATATGGATCCCAGATTGTAATATGTATGACATAGCACTGTGCGTTATAACATAGGCATCGAGGAAGGCACGTTAGATGGCGCAATATAACCCGTGCGAAGACAAGTGTGGCATGACATATTCACGGGCTGGTGTTACAGTGCACATGGGCTAGAGAGTGTCATAGCATATGCACTAGCTAGTGGAATACAACACAGAGGTGTGTGGCACTCGGCAGGCAATGGTGGGTGTAACACAGCATTGGGCTCTGTCAGGAGCGCGCTGTGACTCTCAAGTGATGTTCATCCCCTTTCCAGAGAGTAAAATAAAAAGTATTACACATCCGGCAGTGGATGTGTGTTTTATTAACCGTGAGGGGGGTTTCTTACATAGTTTTGGTCGAATTTTTGTCGAATCCTCTTTGAATGGCTTGGTGTGCATGTGTATTAAATGTGCCCGTCAATAGCTACCCATGTTTGTATAAATAAACGACAAGGGTGTCTACCGGCATTAGGCACGGTAGGGCATCAGACATGTCAGAGCTTTACTAGTGGTGTAAATACATTCCACGTGGATTCATTGCATGCATAGTCGCCTTTTAATGAATATCACGCAAATCGTCATGGTGATAGGTACGTACGGTTTGTCCAGCATGTCCTAGGTGTGTCTATAAATATATATTTTTTAAAAATAATAAAAAACAGTGGCCGGCCCTGGGGATTGGGGTCAAAAAAATATAATTAGGAGACAGGCCCTGGGGGATGGGGTCATCAGGGCCTATAAATTAGAATAAGAAGGGGAACCACACAGCCCCCTTCTTAAAAAATTTAAATAAATAAAAGACTGGCGTTGTGCCGGAGGCCATACCCCCTCCGTGCAGCACTCTGCAAACGCGCCCCCAATAGGCATCTCCAGTATGCGCCAGGGAGCTGCGTTCTGAGGCCAAGCCCCTATTTACACCTCTCTGCAACGCAGCTCTGTGGCGCTTACTGGAGGTAGCTAGTGGTCTAGTTTGACCCTAGGGACCCTTAGGATTCAAGGGGACTTAATCTCTCAACTTAGAACAGCCACAGGGCGCGTTTACACAGTGGTGAAGGGAGGGGACGGGGCCTGAGGTGACGTGTGCAAACACGCACTATGGCACGTTTTAAATTGGGGATATAATTTCCCTTCAATACTGAGGGCCCCTGGGGGCTAACTAGCCCACCAAGTGCTTCCAGTAAGCGCCACTGAGCTGCATTGCAGAGAGGTGGTCCAGGCCGTGCCACTTTTTACACCTCTCTGCAACGCAGCTCTGTGGCACTTACTGGAGGTACCTAGTGGGCTAGTTGGACCCTAGGGACCCTCAGGATTCAAATGAACTTAATCTCCCAACTAAAATTGGACACAGGGCGTGTTTACACAGTGGTGAAGGGAGGGGACGGGGCCTGAGTTAACGTGTACAAAAATGCCCTGTGGCCTGTTTTAAGAGGTAGTTTTAATCCCCATGCCCTATTATATACTAGGGGCTTACAGAGGAGGTCATGCTAATCACAGGGGGACCCCAACGCATAATGTTCCCTAGTGTATGTAGGTGTTTTCACTGTATTCTAAGTGTCTTTTAACATAGTACTGGCTCTAGGACTGGTTAGTCAGACTCAGTTACCACCAGTATCCGTCTGAAAAAGTTGAGGGTACAGGATGATTTTGCAACAAGGCTTCTTTCTGCTCTTCTTTTTGTTCTTTCTGCACGTTATCCTTCTTCCTGCACTTATCTTCGTATTTGAGGACTTCTGTTGCTTCTTTCTGCACTTCTTTTGTTTCTTTCTGTGCATTTTTTCTTCTTTCTTCACATGTCCTATTTCTGTAGGCATAGTTAGAAATTAGCATTTAAAAAACCTTTGAAATTCACAGAAAAAACCATAGGTTTCAGGCACGTTATAGTTAGGAATTAGCATTTAAAAAACCTCAGAAATTCACTGAAAAAACCATAGGTTTCAGGGGTGTTATAGTTAGCTGGACTTTTCACTTGTACAAAACCATTGAAATTCCCCCGTTATAGTTAGTTCAGCTAACTATAACTCGCGCGCCCGCAATGCACTGCTGATGACGTCACATATTACATCACTCATGACATGGTCAGTGACATCACTCATGACATCACTGATGACATCTCAAATGACATCACTGATGACATCACTGATGACATCATCCTTGTGATAGAGTGGCAGACCTCCTCTCACCCTAATATAACCTTTGATACACACATTCAAAAATAGAGACTAAAATTTTCAAAACAATGGACATACCAATACCAGTTACAACAACCTCTTCAGTAATTCTAAGATCCACATACACATCCACTCATTCACCAACAGTCCTATACAGTCACTCATACATGTACTCACTCATCATATGTACTCATACACCTATACATCCTGTTACACAATGCCACTCATCCATAGAGTTACTCACACACATAGTCACTCATGCTAATAAAGAATCAAACATACATTTACTTGCATATACAGTTATACACACACCACCACACTTACTTCTACGGAAACTTACACATACTTAGTCTTTTAAACAATCACTTATAGAAACACATACTTATTCATACAGGAACTCTTTCAATCTCTCACTCTCACATATACTCACATATATACACCAATAGTCACATATACTAGTTTAAAACATATGTAGTTACTCATAAAGACACTATTGAGACAGTCATTCACTCACTAACACACCCATACACACACTCATCCACCCATACAGTCCTGCACACATGCTGTGTTCAACACATACAAACAGTGAGTCACTCATTCATACACCTATGCACTACGTAATACCCCCACCGAACCATGCAGACACTCAGACTGATACTCAAAAAACCAACTAATAACCTATATAGACACCCATGTAGCTACTCACCAACCCATGCAGCCACTTATACACAAAGTGAGAGACTGATACAGATATTTACATATTTAAACATTACTCACTAAGCCATGTATTCACTATGATACACTTAATCAGTCAGTTACACAATCCATTTTTCAAAAACAAATCATCCATTTAGACACTTATATACCCATTTATTCTTCCATCGACCTTGAGATATACATATATAAAACATATTTAATTTTCAGAAAAACACACATTCACTGGATGATGTCATCAGTGATGTCATCAGTGATGTCATTTGAGATGTCATCAGTGATGTCATGAGTGATGTCACTGACCATGTCATGAGTGATGTAATATGTGACGTCATCAGCAGTGCATTGCGGGCGCGCGAGTTATAGTTAGCTGAACTAACTATAACGGGGGAATTTCAATGGTTTTGTACAAGTGAAAAGTCCAGCTAACTATAACACCCCTGAAACCTATGGTTTTTTCAGTGAATTTCTGAGGTTTTTTAAATGCTAATTCCTAACTATAACGTGCCTGAAACCTATGGTTTTTTCTGTGAATATATATATATATATGTATATGTATATATATATATAAAACCTACTGGCGGTCGCCAGTAGGTAGTTATAGTTAGGACCTATCTTTCATAGGAAATCCGCAACATTTTATTCCCAATAACGTTGGCGCCGGTTGATGAATCTTAGCGGAATTTTCAAACCTTTTGGCCAGCTCTGGTCCACTCCTTTCCTGAAAGTCTCGGGGTGATTCGCCAAGCAGGGGCTGAGAAAAAAGGGGGTCCCATGCAATTTTCCATAGGAACCTTTAGTGGCAGCTACAGCCCGAACTGCTGAATGGAATTACACCAAATTTGGCAAAAAGGTAACCCTTGGTTCAGAGTTGTGCCTTTTAGCTAAGTGGTGTAAATCCGTTCAGTTGTTTTTAAAATATTAATGGAAAAAAAATATATATATCTGGGCAAGAAGTGTTGGCAGCCATCTTGGGACCAATATACATGATAGCACCTCATTAAAAAGCATTGCAGTTAATAGAAGGTTTTAAGACTTTAGTTATATTATAAATCATTTGTTGATGGTACTATACTCATTTTAGGAATTGTGGTGTGTTCTAAGGTGAGTTTACCATGTGAAAAAGACTTCTGCTGGGATATCATAAATCATATTTGAGAGAAAACTATTTTCTCATGCTTTTCCAACAGAGGTTTGAAAGGTGATCGATAAGCCAAATTGAGAGCATATTTTCTGTAAATTCACATTATCTTTGTCAGTCATGTGAGAATGAAGTCTGACATTCTCAGTAAAACATGTATATCCAACAAGGGCAGAGACTGTCAGTTGATTCCTTTGTGTTCTACTGCAGCTTCCAGAGTGTTCCAAAGAACAACTAGAGCACTAACAGTCCTAGTTATGACAAACGTATTGCACACCTGAAGACATCTTGATTGGAATAAAGTGGTAACTCTTAAAACATTTAATTCAAAAAGGAACAACATGAGGGGGTTCATTTTGCCATAGAAAGTATGATTAGTGCAGCAGAAAGAAAGATTAGGGCACATTTTGAGTGACTTCTCAAATCCTCTTCTATTTCATTAAAACTTTCTGACATGCAGACTAAAACGTGCACTTTCAATACCAGCAGCAGACTTCCCTGGTGAGCAGTAGCTTTACTACAGTGATCCAATGAGCAACTAGAGTGCTAACATTCTGAATGTATGGCAAATTTGTGACACATCTGAATGCCTTCTTGATGGAACCAAAGTAAAAAACTGAAAGTGTTTCCTACTGAGGAGACTGTAGTAAATGAGGAAATTAGGAAACTTCATAACAAATACGTCTCCCAAGATGGCCACCAGAAACAAAAGATCCCAAATGTAGCACAAATATCACCCAGATGTAGCCGAAGTATAGCCCAATGACAGAATGTCCCAGAGTGTTCTAAAGAACAACTAGAGCGCTAACAGTCTTACTTATGACAAATGTATGGCACACCTGAAGCCATCTTGATTGGAATACATTGGTAACACTTAAAACATTTAATTTGCAATGGAACAAAATGAGGGGGTTTATTTTGCCATAGAAATTATGATTAGTGCTGCAGAAAGAAAAATTAGGGCACATTTTGACTTCTCAAATCCTCTTCTATTTCATTAAAAAATTCTGACATGCAGACTGAAACATGCACTTTGAATACCAGCAGCAGACTTCCTTGGTGAGCAGTAGCTTTACTACAGTGATCTAATGAGCAATTCAATTGCAAACTTTATTCGATATGTAAAAAACAATATCATAAAAGTACACACAAATGAATTTAAAAAAGAATCAATAGAAATTCAGTAGTAAAATACCACAAAGGGTCATAAAAACATTAAAAAGAGTACACTGGGGGTAATCACAAATGTTTAGCAGCTATCACAGAGTCATTTAGAATAAAGGTACACAACAAACATTATATCATATATCGTCTAAGGCTGCATTGATGTCCTCACCCTCACAATCACTTTTAAGTAAGAGGAGACAGCAGCCATAGTTAAAGGAGTGTCCAATGTTTTTAATTTATAAAAAGCCGCTCTACAGGATTGTAGTCCCCATGATTTGAGCAGAGGTTTCAAAAGGGTAGCCCTCGGCAGTTGATAGTAGCTACAGAATAAAATACAGTGAATATTGGATTGTGTTGACAAACCATCACAAGGGCATTTCTCCAGGTCGCTGGACCAACAATTTTGATTGGGAAATCTTAAAAGTCTGAAGAAGGTATCAGTGCGGAAACGAGTCACGAGCATACGGGTAAAAGGTGATGGTAATGAGCAACTAGAGTGCTAACATTCAGAATTTATGGCAAATGTGTGACACATCTGAATGCCTTCTTGATGAAACCAAAGTAAAAAACTGTAAGTATTTCCTACTGAGGAGACTGCAGTAAATGAGGAAATTAGGAAACTTCATAACAAATAAGTCTCCCAAGATGGCCACCAGAGACAAAAGAGCCCAAATGTAGCACAAATATTAACCAAATGTAGCCAAAGTATAGCCCAATGACAGAATGTCCCAGAGTGTTCTTAAGAACAACTAGAGTGCTTACTGTCTTACTTATGACAAAAGTATGGCACACCTGAAGCCATCTTTATTGGAATAAACTGGTAACACTTAAAACATTTAATTGAAAAAGGAACACAATGAGGGGGTTCATTTTGCCATAGAAATTATGATTAGTGCTGAAGAAAGAAAAATTCGGGCACATTTTGAGTGACTTCTCAAATCCTCTTCTATTTCATTAAAAATTCTGACATGCAGACTGAAACATGCACTTTTAATACCAGCAGCAGACTTCTGTGGTGAGCAGTAGCTTTACTACAGTGATCTAATGAGCAACTAGAGTGCTAACATTCAGAATTTATGGCAAATGTGTGACATATCTGAATACCTTCTTGATGGAATCAAAGTAAAAAACTGAAAGCATTTCCTACTGAGGATACTGCAGCAAATGAGGAAATTAGGAAACTTCATAACAAAAATAAATCTCCCAAGATGGTCACCAGAGACAACAGAGCCCAAATGTAGCACAAATATCACCCAGATGTAGCCCACATGTAGCCCAATGACAGAAGTGTGCAAAACACTTTTTATTTTTGGTGTTTTTTGCAGTTTTATAGAGTGCAGACTTGTCAGGTATTGCAGTGTTTTACATGAGCATTGGTTACTTCACAAAAGAACAAATTCATTCAACCTGGTCCTCGAGTTGCAAAGTCTGCATCTCTGGAAGTAACACCTCATCCTCTCCCCTAAGTGAAACACCTAATCAAGTGGTCATCTGGATAAAACAACATAAAGATAACAAATAATGTAAAAGTGCTTTGTCCCTATTTGAAAACTCAGAAAATATGTCCTCATTTTAGTTTTTAGAGCACTAACCATACTTTTGATGCAAATAAGACCCTCTCATATATGTAATTTCTAAAGGAAATGCTCTAGGTATTACAGTTTTGATTACATCAAGATAACGTCAGGCGTTCCACACTTTTGTAATAAATATAGAATGTTAGCAATCTAGTTGTTCATTAGTATACTGTTGAGAGGCAGAGGCCAGGTGCACGGACTCTGAAAATTGAAGGCAGGAAGGGCAGTGGTAGCACAACAGACTATGGAGGGCAGTGGAAAGAGGGGCAAGGGCAACAAACCAACAATACAGGACTGGCAAGAGAGGCTGTGGCAATATAATAGACCATTGTGGGCAGAAGGAAGAGGTAGTGGTAATACAACCATACATGCCAACAGACCCGATTCAGCCAGCAAACATCCAAAGTTTTTAAGCCCAAATGGGCTTTATTTGATCTGTCTCCTGAAACAATCGCCTCTTTTTCAATGTAGGTCGAAGGGGAAAAGCAATACCCCAGTTTTTTTCAAAATCTCCCTCTTACCAAGTTTAAAATGTTAGCAAGTATGGTACATTGGATCATGGAAGGCAGGAGGAATTGGGGTAGGGACATGGACTCGGATAACAGCGGACAGGAGGGACATGGAGAGGTGCACCAAACTGACCCTACAGGGCAGGCATCAGGGTTTGCAGCAGCACAATACACCACACAGGGCATGCGGGACGGGAGTGCAGCACAACAATCCATGGAAAGGAATAGGGAGGGGACAGGACCATGCACATGGACAACAGAGAACAGAGGGGAAAGAGACAATGGTAGCTAGCTGACCATAATGGACAGACAGGAGAGAAAGCTGCAGCATAACAGACCATAAAGGGCAGGAGGGATGGATCAGGGGCATTACAATGGAACAGACAAGCCAGGAGGGAGGGAATAGGGGTCTGCACATGGAAACAGGGGGCTGGGGCAAGGGGGCAGGGCAGGAGCAGCAAGATGACCATGGAGGTCAGGCAGGATGGGCACTAGAAGCAAGACACACCATGGAGAGCAACAGTGAGACTATGATGGCATACACACAGACCATGGAGGGAAGGTGGGAGGGGGTCAGGGGCAGCTAGCTGACCACACAGGGAAGGTGGGAGGGGCCATGGCAGCACAGAAGACCATGCATGGCAAGCGTAAGGGTTAGTGGCAGCACAATGGCTATGATGGGCAAGAAGGAGGGTGCAGGGGCATGCACAAAGGACCATGGACACGATAGAAGGGAGGGTCAGGACCTGGGCACAGACAAGAGAGTTCAGGGGAAGGGGCCTCACAACAGACCGTGCAGGGCAGGCAGGAGGAGCAGTTGCAGCACAACTGACCAGGGAGGGCAGAAGGGTGTAGCAGTAAAATGAACCATGGAGGACAGGAGGATGGGGATAGGGGCATGGAATGTGGACAGGCAGGATGGAGGTGGCAGAGACAGGTTACAGTCATCTGACAATGCTAGGCAGGTGGGACGGGAGTGGCAGCTCAACAGAATACTCAGAGTAGATAGGAGTGGCAGGTCCACGGAACATGGTGGGCAAAAAGGATGGAGTAGGGGCATGCACAAAGACATCGGAGGGCAGGGGGAAGGAGAAGAGGGGTAGCAAGCTAAGCACAGAGGCTAAGCAGGAGGTCAATGATGGGGCATAGAATTGGGCAATGGAGGGCAGGAGGAGTGGACTGGTACATCATGCTAAATGGAGGGCAGTGACAGCACGTCAGACCATGCATGGCAGGAGGGAGGAGGCTAGTCCATGGATTCAGAGGATAGGGAGGAGGTGGATGGGGCAGCAAGCTAACTGTTCAGAGAAGGCGGGAAGGCCAGTGGCAGAACAACGGCCACACAGGGCTGTAATAAGGGAGCAGGGACATGGACTTGGACAATGGATGTCTAGGAGGAGGGAAGGCAGGAGCAGGAAGCTTGGGTGGGGGTAGCACAATGCCAGGCCCTGCTTCCAACCCCCCACCATCCATTGTGATATGCGTCTTACTTAGCGTTAAAAAAAAACCTAGAAATTTGCTGAAAAAAACAAAGATTACAGTGACGGTATAGTTAGACTCAGATTTCACTCATACACAACCAGTGAAATTCAGCAGTTATAGTTACCTGAGCTAACTATAAATTACGCCCCCACAATGTACTGCTAATGACCTCAGACATTACATCATTCATGACATGGTCAGTTACATCACTCATGACGTCACTCATGACATCTCAAATGAGCTGTGAATGGTATGGAACTGTAATCGCTAGAACTTTATTTAGGGATTGTGTGTGTATATTAAAACCCCTTTTTCTCCTTTTCTTTCATGTAAGAATCATTATAATACGTGCCCAGACTTATATGGCCGATAGCCTTTCACTTTAAAGTAATGTGTAGTCCATTGTTTATGTTTATGCAATTCTAGGTATGTTTATTATGAGTAAGTCACGTAGACGAACATACAGGTATGGTGGTCACTGGGCAAGATATGCTGAAATGATATTGTGTGCATATTAACACTTGTTTTCTTTTCTTTATTGTATCAATTCCTGAATTTTCACATCGTGACCAGGCCAATATGGCTGTCAGCTTTTTGGATTAAAGTAATGCACTGCTGATGACGTCATATAATACATCACTCATTACATGGTCAGTGACATCACTGATGACATCACTGATGACATCTCAAATGACATCACTGATGACATCATCTACATGATCATATGATGCACCTCCTCACACCCTAAAATACAGACCACCATTGTCGAAACCATAAACACACCAATACGAGTACAGCTACAATATTCTGTGCACTATGCATGCAGACCTCAAATCAGCTACATAGCTTTGATACAGTC
This sequence comes from Triturus cristatus, assembly GCF_964204655.1. Classification (NCBI taxonomy): domain Eukaryota; kingdom Metazoa; phylum Chordata; class Amphibia; order Caudata; family Salamandridae; genus Triturus; species Triturus cristatus. The sequence continues at coordinate 252,101,373 of NC_140593.1, read as the reverse complement.
TTTTAAATACTCAGTTAGTACCTATGCAGTCTAGGAATCCTTCTGTCTGTTCCATGCACTTCTCCATTCACCCTTCCAGCACTATCTATGAATCCTATCACTCCACCAATACCTAAGCACTTATAAATTCACTATATACTCTGTTTGTAATACTGTAATTATTCTAGTTACTAGTCATGAACTTATGGAATGGCCTAGCTACTAACACAAGTACATCTATAATGTTTTGTGCACTATCCAAGTAGACCTCTAACTAGCTACATACTATTGATACACTCTTCTAAATTGCAGTGTAGGAATCGTCCAGTCTGTCCCATGCACTTCTTCAATCACTTATCTACCACTATCTACTTATTCTATCACTCCACCAATACGTAAGTACTTATAAATTAAGTGTTCACTCTGTTTGCAGCACTGTCATCATTCCAGTTATTAGTGGTATTCTTATAAAATGACCTAGGCACCAACATAAGTACACATAAAATATTCTGTACATAATCCCTACAAATCTTTAAGCAGATACATACTACTGGTCCACTCCATTAAATACTGAAGTGGTACCCATGCAGAGTAGGATATCTCCTGTCAGTCTCATACAATTCTTCAATCACCCACCCAGCACTATGTTCTTATTGTATCAGTCTGCCAATACCTAAGCACTTATGGGGCAGATTTACAAGCACCCTGCGCCACCGGTATGTCACTTTTTGTAACGTAGTGATGGCGCCAGGCACTCCTTCATATTTACAAGGAAAGGAAAAGCCACCCTGCGTGGTTTTTCCTCTCCTTGTAAATACGACCCCTTCATACACAGAACTTTGCGTTGAAGGGGCGTCCCATAGGTGTTGCTGTGGGTGTTCCCACGCAACACCCATAGAACAAGACACATCTCCAGATTTATGAGAAATCGTAAATCTGGAGATGTGTGTGAATGCTGAGCCATCCTAGAGTTGGTGTAGCAAGGCGCAACGAGGAGAATTGTTTTCATTTCTTCTCATTGTTACATCTTTCAATGCATGCTGCATTCCACAGCATACATTGAATGAGGAAAATGCCTTTACTGATTGTTTTTGTACAGGAAGGTGTCCCTTCCTGCACAAAAACAATCTCCACACGACACAGACATCCTTGCACCATGGTGCATGGGTGCCTGTGTCCCCGCATGGCTGCAGTTTGAGCAGCAGTGCAGAGGGAAGCACAGAGTTGCAACATATTCATGTACATATGTCACATTCCTGTGCTTCAGAAGTGCCACAGTGCAGTGCAGCTAAAGAGCTTGCAGTGTCACGCTGCAGCACTTCCTCATAAATCTTCACCTATAAATTCCCCATACACTACTAATGCATTCTTTCAGTCAATCATGCTGTATACATATATTCAACCAAACTTTCACACATTACCTTGCAATTATAGTTCTTTCTTTAACCAGATAAGGTAATTCTGATAAGAACTTTTTTTCTCTTCTGTATTTTTTTTGGTGGTTTTTCAAAAAATGAACAACAAGAAAGAACTAATAAAACAGGAAACATTTGGAATTACTCATTATTCCAAAAACAAAAAAATTAACAGCGATGGTTGCGTTGCGCAGCACAAACTGCATCCACCGACTGCTCACCGTAGCATATACGTTTCTCACACTTCACGCAGTGTTGCTCGAGAAAGGCGAATTCTGGCCTAAAGTCCATTGCAGGTGTTCCTGAGGACACTCCAGATGTACTGGCCACAGCAGGTGAGGGGTTCAAAGCAGCTCGCCTCATTTCCTCCAGAGCAAGATTGAGAGGATTTGTGGTCCGGAGATGCTTGTACATAGAAGCAGTGCCACAAGAGTATTTTTTTCACTGCCTCTTGACAGGAATCTGTCACAAATTTTGCACGTCACCTTTCTCGCATTTACTTTCTTCTCTCCAGGTGGAAAAGTGAAGAATTTCCACACAACAGATTCCGGCCTCTGTGGACGTGGTGCCTCCTGCAAGAATTCTTCTTCAGAAGATACTTCCTCCTGCTGCTGTCCAGATGCCATTTTGTTTGATATTTTTTGAAAAACACCAAAAAAAACAAGCAAAAAGGGTTCTTGTAGGAAAAGAGATGTCTCTCTAAAGATGCTCCAACAAGAATGATTAAAATGGGTGGGGTCCTTCAATAGTTACAAAGGGAAATGTTATGAACCAATGAAATCTTTGTTTTTGAGGTCACATGGGATCCGCGCACTCTGCGCTCATGAAGCATGCACCCGACTCAACTTCGCGAAAATATATTTAAAAATAATGTAAGTACAAATATATTATCTTTATGAATATCTTAGATAGTCTATTGCCCTAATATGTATATGAAACACACATACATATCATTTTAGAACATTAAAAAAATTTGTGGGAGTCACGCACCCAGCGCGGCCCAGCACGTATATGACGTCACGCGGGACCCGCCACCATACAATCATCGCATACCGTAATGCGCATGTGTCGAAAATGCGCGGGAGCAGGAGTCGTGGACTGGTCGCATACAAATTGAGCACATCACGTAATATTAAATGTATATGATGTAACTGAAAAACACGCAGCCGTCACACACCGTACGCAGATCCTTCACGGCGTTTATAAAATGGCGGCTAGAATCAATGCACCTACTGTGATGTGTATGCTTTGGGTGCGCGACTCCGAATTGTTTTTGGAAAAAAACATTTTTTTAAAGAAAATAATATAAATATATTTAAAAAAAATTAAACAATATTTCAGTTTTAATATATTTTTTTGTGTGCAATTTTCAGACAAATATATAAAGTTATGTAATGAATAAAATATTTATCAATAAACAGTTAAAAAACTATAAAATCAGTACAAAAAAATAGGTATAACTACTATTACACTTAAAAATTTGCATTTAAAAAACCTTTTAAATTCACTGAAAAAACCATAGGTTTCAGAGACGTTATAGTTAGATATTAGTATTTGAAAAAGCTTTGAAATTCACTGAAAAAAACATAGGTTTCAGAGATGTTATAGTTAGAAATTAGCTTTTAAAAAACCTTAGAAATTCACAGAAAAAACCATAGGTTTCAGGGGTGTTATAGTGAGCTGGACAAAACCATAGAAATTCCTCTGTTATAGTTAGTTCTGCTAACTTTAACTCCCACTCCCGCAATGTACTGCTGATGATGTCACATATTACATCATTCATGACATGGTCAGTGACATCCCTGATGACATCACTGATGACATCTCAAATGACATCACCTCTCTTGCCTCTTTCAGCAGCCCTCCTACATTTTACTGCACCCCTCTAGCCTCTTTTTGTACCTCTGTTGGTTCTTTCTGCATTGCTCTTGCTTCTTTCTGCACCTCTGTTGCTTCTTTCAGCAATTCTCTTGCCTCTTTCTGCACTTCTCTTCCTTCTTTTTGCACCACTCTTGCCTCTTTTTCCACCTCTGTTGGTTCATTCTGCATTGCTCTTGCTTCTTTATGCACCTTACTTACCTCTTTCTCCACTTCTCTTGCTTATTTCTACACCTCTGCAGAAAGAAGCAAGAGAAGTGCAGAAAGAACCAAGAGAAGTGCAGAAAGAAGCAACAGAGGTGCAGAAGGAGGCACGATGGGTGCAGAAAGAAGGAAGAGAAGTGCAGAAAGAAGCAACAGAGGTGCTGAAAGAGGCACAAAGGGTACAGAAAGTGGCAAGAGAAGTGCAGAAAGAAGCAACAGAGGTACAGAAAGAGGCAAGAGTGGTGCAGAAAGAGGGAAGAAAAGTGTAGAAAGAGGCAAGACAGTGGGACTAATAGGGAAGAGGGGTTCAGAAAGAGACAGTAGGGAGCAGAAATATGCAACAGAGGCTCCGAAAGAGGCAAGAGAGGTGCAGAAAGTAGCAAGTGAAGTCCAGAAAGAGGCAACACAGGTGCAGAATGACACAAGGGAGGTGCAAAAACATGCAAGAGAAGTGTAGAAGGAGGCAAGAGAATTGCTGAAAGAAGAAACAGAGGTTTAGAAAGAAGCAAGAGAAGTGCAGAAAGAGGCAAGTGAGGTGCAGAAAGAAGCAAGAGCAGTGCAGAAAGAACCAACAGAGGTGCTGAAAGAGGCAACTGAGGTGCAGAAGGAGGCACAAGGGGTGCAGAAAGAAGGAAGTGGATTGCGGAAAGAAGCAACAGAGGTGCTGAAAGAGGCACGAGGGCTGCAGAAAAAAGGAAGAGGAGTGCAGAAAGAAGCAACAGAGGTGCATAAATAGGCAAGAGTGGTGCAGAAAGAGGGAAGAGTGGTGTAGAAAGAGGTAGGAGAGGTACACAAAGAGGCAAGAGAGGTACAGAAAGAGGCAAGAGAGGTACAGAAAGAGGAAGGAAGGCTGCAGAAAGAAGGAAGAGAACTGTAGATAGAGTCAAGAGAATTGCTGAAAGAAGCAACAGAGGTTAAGAAAGAAGCAAGAGAAGTGCAGAAAGAGGCAAGTGAGATGCAGAAAGAAGCAAGAGCAGTGCAGAAAGAACCAACAGAGGTGCGAAAAGATGCAACAGGAGTGCAGCAAGAGGTAGGAGAGGTGCACAAAGAGGCAAGAGAGGCAGGAAGGGTGCAGAAAGAAGGAAGAGAAGTGCAGAAAGAGGCTAGAGAATTGCTGAAAAAAGCGGTGTAGAAAGAAGCAGCAGAAGTGCAGAAAAAGGCAAGTAAGGTGCATAAAGAAGCAAGAGAATGCAGAAAGAACCAATGGAGGTGCAAAAAGAGGCAAGAGATCTCCAGAAAAAGCAACAGAGGTGCTGAAAGAGGCAAGAGAGGTGCAGAAAGAAGCAAGAGAAGTGCAGAAAGAAGCAACAGAGGTGCAAAGAGATGCAACATGAGTGCAGCAAGAGGTAGGAGAGGTGCACAAAGAGGCAAGAGAGGCAGGAAGGGTGCAGAAAGAAGGAAGAGAAGTGCAGAAAGAGGCTAGAGAATTGCTGAAAAAAGCAGTGTAGAAAAAAGCAACAGAAGTGCAGAAAAAGGCAAGTAAGGTGCAGAAAGAAGCAAGAGAATGCATTAAGAACCAATAGAGGTGCAAAAAGAGGCAAGAGATCTCCAGAAAAAGCAACAGAGGTGCTGAAAGAGGCAAGAGAGGTGCAGAAGGAGGCACGAGGGGTACAGAAAGAAGGAAGAGAATTACAAAAAGAAGCAACAGAGTTGCTGGAAGAGGCACAAAGGGGACATAAAGAGGCAAGAGAAGTGAAGAAAGAAGCAACAGAGGTACAGAAAGAGGCAAGAGTAGTACAGAAAGAGGGAAGAGAGGTGTAGAAAGAGGCAAGACAGTTGGACAAATAGGGAAGCAGGTTGCAGAAAGAGGCAGGAGGGTTGCAGAAAGAAGCAATAGAGATGCTGAAAGAGGCAAGAGAGGTAAAGAAGTAGCTAGTGAGGTTCAGAAAGAGGCAACACAGGTGCAGAAAGATGCAAGAGAGGTGTAGAAACAAGCAGGAGAAGTGCAAAAGGAGGCAAGAGAGTTACTGAAAGAAGAAACAGAAGTTTAGAAAGAAGCAACAGAAGTGCAGAAAGATGCAGGTGAGGTGCAGAAAGAAGCAAGAGCAGTGCAGAAAGAACCAACAGAGGTGTTGAAAGAGGCAACAGAGGTGCAGAAGGAGGCACAAGGGGTGCAGAAAGAAGGAAGAGGTGTGCAGAAAGAAACAACAGAGGTGCTGAAAGAGGCACGTGGACTTCAGAAAAAGGAGGAGAAGTGCAGAAAGAAGCAACAGAGGTGCTGAAAGATGCATGAAGGGTGCAGAAAGAGGCAAGAGAAGTGCAGAAAGAAGCAACAGAGGTACAGAAAGAGGCAAGAGGGGTGCAGATAGAGGGAAGAGGGGTGCAGAAAGAACAAACAGAGGTGCAAAAAGACGCAAGAGGAGTGCAACAAGAGGTAGGAGAGGTGTACGAAGAGGCAAGAGAGATACAGAAAAAGGAAGGAAGGGTACAGAAAGAAGGAAGAGAACTGCAGAAAGAGTCAAGAGAATTGCTTAAAGAAGCAACAATGGTTTAGAAAGAAGCAAGAGAAGCATAGAAAGAGGCAAGTGAGATGCAGAAAGAAGCAAGAGCAGTGCAAAAGGAACCACAGAGGTGCAAACAGACGCAACAGGAGTGCAGCAAGAAGTATGAGAGGTGCACAAAGAGGCAATAAGCAACAGATGTAGAAAGGGGCAACAGAAGTGCAGAAAGAGGCAAGTAAGGTGCAGAAAGAAAGAGCAAGAGTAGTGCAGAAAGAACTGACAGAGGTGCAAAAAGAGGCAAGAGGTATGCAGAAAAAGGTAGGAGGGGTACACAAAGAGGCAAGAGATGTACAGAAAGAGGCAGGAAGGGTGCCGAAAGAAGGAAGAGAAGTGCAGAAAGAAGTAACAGCGGTGCTGAAAGAGGCATGAAAGTGCAGAAAGAGGCAAGAGAGTTGCATGAAGAGGGAAGAGGGGTGCAGAAAGAGGAAACAGGGATGCAGAAAGCAGCAAGTGATGTGCAGAAAGAGGCAAGAGAAGTGCAGAAAGAGGCAAGATAAGTGCAGAAAGATGGAACAGAGGTGTAGAAAGAAGCAAGAGAAGTGTAGAACGAGGCAAGTGAGATACAAAAACAGGCAAGAAAAGTACAGAAAGAGGGAAGACGAATGCAGAAATAGGCAACAGGGGGCAGAAAAAGCAAGACAGGTGTAGAAAGAATCATGGGAAGTGCAGAATGAAGCAACAGGGGTGCAGAAAGAGGCAAGGAACTGAAGAAAGAGGCAAATGAGTTGCAGAAACAGGCAAAAGAGGTACAGAAAGATGGAACAGAGGTGCAGGCAAAACCTAGAGAGGTGCAAAACAGATAAAGGGGGTGCAGAAAGAGGCAAGAGGGAGCAGACATTTGCAAGAGAGGTACAGAAAGAAGCAAGAGTTGTGCAAAAAAAACAACAGAGGTACAAAAAGAGGCAAGTGAGATGCAGAAGGAGGCAAGAGAACTACAGAAAGATGCAAGAGGGTTGCAGAAACAGGCAAAAGGGGTGCAGAAAGAGGAAACAGGTGGACAGACTGAGGCAATAGACGTGTAGAAAGAGGCAATAGGGGTGCAGAAAGAGGCAAGTGAGGTGCAGAGAGAAGTAAGATAAGTGCAGAAAGAAGCAAGATAAGTGCAGAAAGAGGGAAGAGGGGTGGAGAGAGATTCAAGAGGGGTACAGAAAGAAGCAATTCAGTTGCAGAAAGAAACAAAAAAAGTCCAGAAAGAAGGAACAGTGCAGAAAGAGGTAAAAAGGTACAGAAAGACATGAGTGGTAGAGAAAAAGGTGAGAAAGGTGGTGAAAGAGGCAATAAGGGTGCAGAAATAGGCAAGAGGGTACAGAAAGAAGCAAATGAGGTGCAGAAAGAGGCAACAGACATGCAGAAAGAGGCGGGAGAGATGCAGCACGTAGAAGAGATTTGCAGAAAGAGGCAAGAGAAGTGCAGAAAAAGCAAGAAATGTGCAGAAAGAAGCAACAGAATTGCAGAAAGAGGCAAGAGAGGCACAGAGAGAGGCACAGAAGGAAGCAAGAGTGGCCTCACACCATTAGTACCAATTGAACACCCACATTTAGCAATAAGTAGCAGGTGACCATTCAAGGTTTGCAAAGGACCTTCCAACACGCTGCAACACTTGTTGCCGCATTTTTGGTAACGTTTGAGCCGTTTGAGCTAGAAACAAGGCTTTTTTGGTTCAAATCTACAGATTAGGGAGCAGATGATGAATTATGTGGTTAATGCGGAAAATGTATATTTGTGCGAAAGTCGGTGCAGCCAAACAGTCGCATAATTCCAGTGGCCCTGCTCATACCTCTGACTAAGTCCATATGTGCTCCTAAGTGATTTCTTCTTTTTTTTGTCTCATTGGGTTCATAGTTGAGCTTCTATGGAAACGAGGAAGACTAAACCTGACATTACCACTCCACAACAGAGACTACCATACCACATAATTACTCTCCATAACACATAATGGCACTCTACATAATTCCTATAAAATAAATACCACATACATTCTATCCACATAATTTCACTGCACAACTTACCACATAATACCACTACACACAACGTACATCTTCTCCACTCTGAAACACAATAAAAAAGTTTTACATTTACATTGCCATTGGCTCTAACTCTTGCAAATGTGAAACCTATAACATTGCAACCACTTCTTTAACTAGTAGTCACGCTTGCAGAGTGGTGGAGAAAGGGTGCTGGGCCTCCGATCAGCGCTCAGGAATTCCACTGCATAGGATTTACAGGAGGTACCAGAAGGGCTTCTTGGCCCCCAAAGTCCCTCAGGAGTAAAGTGGACTTCATCCCCCATTCTGTAGTCTGCCAGGAGGCGCATTTGCAGAGTGGTGGAGAAGACGTCTTAGCAGTCCTACTGTGTGGGACTTACTGGAGGTAACAAGTGGGGTACTGGGCCCCAGAGGACATCCTTGGGGGACAAATACCTCTCCTATTACCTCCAGTAAGTACCACACAGCAGGATTGCTAAGTTCTCATAACAGGCCAAGCCCCCTTTGCCCACCACCATGCGAACACGCTCCCTGGCACACTCTTTGATGGGGATTGAAGTCCCCTTCACTGCTGGGGGTCCTTAGTTGCCAACTAGCCTATCTCTTACCTCCTATAAGACCCATCCAGTGGGATTGCTGAGAGGTGGACAAGGGCCACGCCCCCTTTTCCCACCACTCTGCAAACACTCCCCCTGGAGCGTTCTAAGTTGGGGAATTAAGTCCCATTGAATACTGAGGGTCCCTGGGGGCCAACTAGCCCACCAGGTACCTCCAGTAAGTGCCATACAGCTGGATTGCTGAGAGTGGTCCAAGGCCACGCCCCTTTTTTACACGACTCTGAAAATGCTGCTCCTGGCGCACTGTTGTGTGGGGGATGAAGTCCACTTGTGTCCTGAGGTCCTCAGGACACAAGAGGACCTGCTCGCCCCGCTAACAGTATGCCAAGAGGTGGGTTTGCAGAGTGGTGTAAAAAGGGGCTTGGCCTCGAACCACTTCTCTGTAATGCAGCTTTGTGGTGCATAATGGAGGTACCTGGTGGGCTATTTGGCCCCCAGGGACCCTTAGTATTGAAGGGGTATTAATTCCAGAACTTGCAATGCGCCGGGGGGGTGCGTTTGCACAGTGGTGCAGGGGGGTCTGGGCCTCTGGTGTGATGCCGGCTTTTTTTTTATTTGATTTGTTAGAAGGGGGGCTGTGTGCCCCTCCCTTCTTTTACAATTTTTGGGGCCCTGGGGACCTCATCCCCCAGGGCCTGACCCATTTTTTATAATAATAAAAAAACGGGAAGGGGTTACCGAGTCACAAGATGGCTGCAAACACTTCCTGGTTTGGAGTGTTGGTAGCTAATCAGAGTAAAGCTCGTGCCAGGGAGGAGTCGCGACTTCTCTTCGGTGCTCAGATATTGATCTTTTTATTTTTTAAACTGCTCAGCAACTACTGAACGGATTTACACCATTTAAAAAACAAGGGATCTTTCTGAACAAGACCTACCTTTATGCCAAATTTGGTGTAATTCCGTTCAGCACTTCGGAGAGAAGCTTTGTCTAAAGCTCCTATAGAAATTAACATGGGGAAAATGTATTTTGGGACCCCCTTTTTCTCAGCCCCCGCTTGACGAATCACCCCAAAACTTTCAAGACAGGAGCTGCCCGGAATGCCCATTAGTTTTGAAAATTTTGTGAAGTTTCGTCAACCGGCGCCAAAGATATTGGCAAAACAAAAAATGCCTTTTCTATGGAAAATAGGTCCTAACTATAACTACCTACTGGCAACCGCCAGTAGGTAATATATATATATTTTTATATATATATATATATATATATATATATATATATATATATATATATATATATAATATATATATATATATATATATATATATATATATATATTACCTACTGGCGGTCGCCAGTAGGTAGTTATAGTTAGGACCCTGTTTCCATAGGAAAACCGCAACATTCTATTTGGAATAACTTTGGCGCCGGTCGACGAATCCTCGCGAAATTTTCAAAATAGGTGGGGCGCTATGCTCCGCTCCTACCCTAAAAGTCTCGGGGGGATTCGTCAAGCGGGGGCTGAGAAAAAAGGGGGGTCCTAAAACGCGTTTTTCCCATGCATTTTTCCATAGGACCTTTAGACACAGCTACAGCCCGAACTGCTGAATAGAGTTACTTGAAATTTGGCAGAGAGGTAGTCCTCAGGTCAAGGAAGTGCCTTTTGTAGGTCTGGTGTAAATCTGTTCAGTAGTTCCTGAGAAAATAGCATTTAAATCAATATATATATCTGTGGCAGCTTACGGTGCGCTTACGGTAAGCTTACGGTAAGCTTACCGTACGCGTACGGTGCAGTGCGCGAGCGCGAATCTGATTGGCTGTTAGATCTTAGTAAACATTCGAAACGGTCAAAACCAGGAAGTGGCGGCCGCCATTTTCTCTCTTGCACTCTGAGAGGGGGTTACAAAACAAAGGCCAAAAACATGTAAAGGGGCTGTTTAGACAGCTCCTAAGCACCTAGCCATGTTGAGGGAGTCCCCAAAGATCCCCCAAGGCCAAAAACGGAATTTTAATTTTTTCGATAATTTCGCCGATTACGCTTACCATACGCGTACGGTTAAAATTATTAAAAAAATAAAAATATCCATACTTTCCCCACCCCATGTGCAAATGGTGCCCGCAGGGCACAATTTGTGCATGGTATATTAACCATGTGACAAATTAAAATATTACCTTTCACAACGAAGCGCATCATATGTCCTCCATGTGCGCACGGTGCGCGAAGCGCATCGTGCGTACATAGCCCTTCTAGCGTAACATGGGCACGCGGTGCACGTAGCGCACCGCGTGCCCACCGTGCGTGCACGGCACTAACTGCGTAAAGTGGGCGCGCGGTGCGCAAAGCGCACCACGTGCTCACCGTGCGCGCACGGAACGAACTGCGTTAAGTGGGCGCGCACGCCACGAATGGCGTAAAGTAACTTAGCATTTAAAAAAACGTACAAATTCACTGAAAAAACCATAGGTTTCACACACGTTATAGTTAGGAATCAGCATTTAAAAAACCTTGCAAATTCAGTGAAAAAACCATAGGTTTCACACATGTTATAGTTAGCTGGACATTTTACTGATAAAAAACCAATGAAATTCCCCCGTTATAGTTAGTGCAGGCAACTATAACTCACGCGACCGCAATCCTCTGCTGATGACATATGTGTCTTTATGAAAAAAAAATATTTGTAATATATGTATAGCTAAAATTTAATGGAAGAAGACATAGGCAAATAAGTGTCTAAATACAGTATTAGCATCAGCAGAGGATTGCGGTTGCGTGAGTTATAGTTGCCTGCACTAACTATAACGGGGGAATTTCATTGGTTTTTTATCAGTAAAATGTCCAGCTAACTATAACATGTGTGAAACCTATGGTTTTTTCACTGAATATATATATATATATATATATATATATATATATATATATATATATATATATATATATATATATATATATATATATATACATATAGAAGGGAGAGGGAACAGATGGGTACAAGAAGGAAAGGGCAGAGGACAGGAAGGGAGACTGGAAGGAAGGGGAGAGTGTGAACAAGACTGAGAACTGGAGGACAGCAGGGAATGGAAAAAGTAACAAAGGGAAGAAGAGGGAAGAAAGTGTCTTTCAGGGACTGCCGAAAACAAGAAAGTAAATGATAAACTAAAGAAGAAAAATAATTGACAACAATGGCGCTGATATGTATACAGGTTGGAAAGAAGTCAGAGAAATGATTTAGGAAGGAATGAAGAAAAAACACAGAAGAAACACAAAGGGATGAAACCCATTAACAGATGTTAAAAATAGAAATCGCAACAAGGCACTAATATAAGCAGTAGAAACTATAAGGTCCTTGCTGGATGCAGCCAGCCAAGCAGAGTAACATGAAAGTGCCCTGTTCTACCAATATCTGTCCTGGAGAAGTTATAGACAACAATCACTTTCGCATTTGAGGGTTGTTAAGTGTGTTAGAAAATTATAATTTTTAAGAGTAAATAATAATCATGGAAATGTGGTCAGCAGCTCTCCTCACATTGATATAGCAGTAATGTGATACCATGGCCACAGCAGACAAAGCTTAGGAATATTCCCAAGAAAGCAACACATTGATGTAAAAATATCCGTGGCAGTATTTTCCGCAGGTTTTCGTTGATTCCTCCCCAAGATGGAAGCTCCTCACTTTCTTAATTGGGCCCCTCAGAAGGGACAGGGACACTTTGTGTGCTTTTAGAATCCATTGAGCTCTATTTGCCTGATAGATACAAAGCATTAACAATTGTCTTGCATTTGCATATATCTTAGGCCCTTATTATGAGTTTGGCAATCAATCGACTGCCAGACTCACGGTGGCAGTCTCCCAACCACCCTATTACGACTAAGGAGGTCAGGCCACCCTGGGACCACCGCAACCCTCATAACCGCCAGGGTAGAGAGGTGTGGCTCACTGGTTAGAGACGGCAGACCCGTAAGCAGAGAATTGGCCAGGAACCAGGGTTCAATTCCCGACGCGGCAGGGTCGTGGACCAGGGTCAAAACGGACTCGATAATTCTCGCCTCGGTACCTACTCTAACCAGGAACACACTCGGCAACTCTGGGCATTAAGCTTGCCTCATCTCTACAACGGCCCCCCACAGACGCTGGGGATGCCTGGTTTCACCTTGGAGATACCCCGAAAGGGACCATCTCACAGGGATAGCCAGGACGGGTTCCCCAGCGGTCTATAGCGCCGGGACACCTCCTCGTGAGGTAGCTGTTCGCGCTTTACAAATATCAGTATTATTATTATTATTATTACTGCTGTTCCCTGGCAGTTTTGTGGTGGTCTTGAGGCCACAATATGCTTGGCGGGGTGCTGTGACCCCGCCAAACATATTACAAAGTTTCCACATCGCCATCCTTATCATGACAGTGCAACCACCACGAAAGGGTAGCAGTAAGGAAACAAAGGGAGCCCTACACGACCCCCTGGTGCCTCAAGCCAGGTGGAGTCAAACAGGGGGCACAACATGTGCCCCCCTGTGTGCATGCACATTAGTGCCTGTAGCAGTCCATGCCGTGCAGGTACTTACTTTGATGTTCCTATTGCAGCACTTATTTTTTAGGCACCACCATGGGAACACCAAAGAACTGCCCACCAAACCAGGAGAAAAACTCTTTCTACACAGGTTTGGAGGTGCTGGAGTGGGGCTTTCCCACTCCCACACCGCCAAACTCATAATAAGGCCCTTTTATAAAATCAATCGTTTGTCCTCTTCGACCCAATCAACTAGGGGAGAGTGCAATGTTTAAATCTAAGCTCAGGGCTGTCAGGGTACAAAAAGTTAATAAAGGTTCATATTTTGCATAGGGATTTTAATTAAAGCCCAGTCTGGATCAACGTTTCCTAAAGTGAATCAATACACGCAGAACCGGGAGGATGAAGGAGGTGGGAATCACATGTGGAAAGTCCATCACAGATTTCCCACGCAGCCTTTCAGAGCCGAGCACCATGTGTGATATTTGTGATCGCCGGCTGACTAGGGGCAGCACCGAAGGAAGAACCGATGGCTGGAAGCTGCCTCTTCCACTTCTTCTGAACTGTAGGAATCGAGCATGCTGCAATTGTTAAGTCTACATTTAAAGGAATTTTTAACGCATTAAAACCATTGGTCTCAATATCATCGCTTGTATATGCTCTAAAAAGCTAGCCCCTTTATGTTAGGACTGCATGGCTTATTCTGTGTTATATGGACAACAAAAAAAGGATAGGACATTGTATATGCACATGTACATCACCAATTTCACATTCTAGAATGACAACAGATGCCATGTGATTGGACAAGCCATTTTATGTGGCACAAATGGTATTGTTGTAACTCTTACACATGGCCAATGGAATGATGTAGCATGGCTGAGTAAGTTAGGCAATAAAAAAGGGAAATTATGCATGAGTTGATGGATATGTGGCAAGTGCAACAAATTAATAATTATGAGGGAAATGCAGCAAACACCAAATGAAATCAAGATGGAAAATGTCCGGTTTTGGACATAATGGCATCCCATGTGTTGTGGGACGTGTTGCTGCTTTCTCTGTCGATGTGTTTTCTGCAAATAGATGCTTTGGAAGAGTGCTTGCATCATGGTAGGTGTACTTTAGACTGCCTTTGAACTTGTGAGAGTCTGTTTTCCCTTTGCATGTGAAATGTAGTTCCTGTACTAATAAGGATCTAATTTCCTTGCTCTTGGGAAATGAAAGCTGTCTCTGGATTTGGAGGCGGGTGATTGGGAGATGGGACAAGAAATAAGATAAGAACATGATTTACAGGCCTGCTTACAGATGTGTGATCACTCAGAACAAGTTAAAACATGACCATTTCTGAGGTGGGCTGTTAAACAAAGAAAAAATAAGTTACTAAACTGGTAATAAAATGGGAGGAGAAGATATATAGTAGAAATTGGTCCCTGCTCACAGGAGGGCTAAATACAGGAAGAAGCATAATACAGACATGTCATGGAAAAATGGGGAGAAAGATTCGGAGAACGACAATGGAGCCAGCAAATGGGAAGCCTATGGAAGACCTACAAAAATTGTTAGTTGTATGTTTGAAACCAATAATGTTATTAATGTCATTTTTTGTAAATTAAAGACATGTCACACATTCTTCTATCTGTTTTCAATTTATATTTATTGTGTATTTTTACATTTTTTTATCATATATACCTGAAGTAAAACATGTCAATTATAGGTAAATAGATTTGTATTTTGTACATTTTCAACTTTTATTGTTTATAGTTTAACAATTTTTTTACATTTCTTAACATTGTTATATATATTTTCAACATTGTTTTCACGTTTTATTAATTATTTTATACTATTATTTAATGTTTGCTTTACAACATTGTTTTGTATGTTTTGCATGCTTAATATTCTTTTACATTTTTGAAACATTTATTCACTATTTTTAGAATATTTCCCGTTCATTTCCATGGGGAGATAGTCTGTTTTAATTTTCATTGAGCAGACATTTTTTTGTGTTATTTTTTGTCTATTTTCCCAGAACCAGGTCATGGTAAGGTGCTGCTTTTCATTGGAACAGGTAAGTCCTTTTTTAAGCACTTTTTAAGGGCTTGAAGGTAGGGGGGATTTAGGAGGTAATTACAGTGTTGTTTGTGGACATTTGAATGTGTTACTGTTAGCATGTTTCCCTAGTTTATAGGTTTGTATTTTTGTACACTATTTTAGAAATCTATCACTATGCTATATTAGTCTGTGTGATGCTAGTTATATTTTGATAACTAACTGTCAAGTATATATATTTTTGGGAATGTAATGTGTTTTGCAGGTGCGTTTTTTATTTACTTTACAGGTTTTTGGCTACAAACGAGCCCTCTGGGCATTTGTAATTGACATTTTTTTTTAAAGAAAATCAGTTTTAGTTTATAATAACTGAATGGTTTCAACTTTGATTTTCTTTTTTGGGGAGTTTCCTAGAGCATTTCTTTGTTTTTTAAACAAAGAGTTTTTTGTGAAATCTAGATTTTTTGGATAGCTTGAAGGAATTTCCATTGGATTTGTTATATTTTTGCATTTTTGGGGGGATTGTTGGATATTATTTTCCTAATTTTTGGTCGATTACTATTGTTTATTACATGGAGACAGAGAAAGATCTGCAGCTACAGAGCAGTATGTTTTATTTTATTAATTTATTTTGGATGGCAAATGCAATAATTTATTGTTTATGTTACAACTATGTGATTGTTATGTGGAAGTGTTTGATACGTGTGCTGTAATTGTTTTATCTGATGAATTGAGTTGGCGTTTAACTATCTTGGCTGATTATGTTAACATTTAAAAAATGTTTTTATATATAATTGTATATCAGCCTTGAATAACATTGGGACTTTAAATAATTATTTTGACTGATCTAATGAAATATTGGGCCCGATTCACAAAGGTAAAATAAGGTGAAAGTCTAACTTGACGACTTTCGGTATTCACAAAGGGCATTTACTAGTTGTAAATGCCCTTTGTAAATACCGAATGTTGTAAAGTTCAACTTTTGATATTCACAGAGGGCATTTACGAGTAGTGAATGCTCTTTGTGAATACCAAAAGTCATGAAGTTAGACTTTCGTCTCACTTTAGCTTTGTGAATCGGGCCAATTGTATTTATTGTTTAAAAAAAAGTATTGTATGTTGGTTTAGAGTTTCCCATAGTTTTTGAAGAGTTTGTCAGGTAAACATTTATTTTATAATATGCTTTTAGCTATAATTTCTAAGGTATCTTCTTTATTATTTATGTAGAGTTTGACTTTAAATTGTAGCATTTTGTACATTCTTTTTGTTTGTTTCCTAAGTTTAGGGGCAATTTGGCTAACAGATTGCTCCATTTGTAGTTCTTGGTAGCTTTGCTCTTTTTGCAATTATTCTATAAATTTGTATAGTTTAGATTGAGTTTCTGGCTAGCGTGGATTGGAAGGCGTTGTGCCATCCTTCTATTGCATTGATTATTTTGGCTTCCTGTGACATGGTGCTGTCATAGAAATTGAACCATAGTATTTGGAATTTGGGTTGGCGCCGTGGCCAGAGCAATGGAGTCTGCCAACCGAAGTGTCTTGCAAATAGTTCACTAGGGGACTTCGTTTGTTCGTAGAAAGAGCTTTCTATGAGTAAATTGTAGTGGATAGTAAATTTTAATATATGGAAATAGGCCAGTGCTATCATTTTTTTAATTTCAAATTGGCTGTTTTGTAGAATATTCTACATCCAGTGCAGATTTTTAGAGGTGTCTCAAAATACTATTATTGAAATGATAGTGATACTATTGTCTAGCTGAGTGGGGGTACATTTTTACAATGGTTTGACTCATGGGTTGCTCAAAGTTTATGATTATGATTTGGGGGAGTAGTTATTTGTTTTATGTTTTATATGGTTTATGAGGCCACAGTAAGTGCTGCTTTGTTTATTTGGTATTCGGGCATGTATATGAGGGATGTTTATGTTCTGATATGGTGTACCCTCCTGCCAGATTACAAGTATAAGCCGGGGGGGCAGAGTAGGTGGCAACGTTGTCATGTTGGCGCACATGTTAGGCTCATTGGATAGCCTATACAGCAAACCACTACTGTGACAGCGCTGATTACTAATCTATGAATGGTGTAGCATACACCATGTCGTGCATGCCGCACAGTGCAGGGACGGCCTGAGAGTGGCACATCATGTGACCCCCTGCAGCCAC
Source organism: Triturus cristatus (assembly GCF_964204655.1). NCBI lineage: Eukaryota > Metazoa > Chordata > Amphibia > Caudata > Salamandridae > Triturus > Triturus cristatus. The sequence continues at coordinate 252,084,147 of NC_140593.1, read as the reverse complement.
CCCCAAAAACAGATTTACCCTGGGACCCTTTTGGGGGCTCCTTCCTAGCCCTACTGCCAGTATTTACATGGGAGAGCACTGCCATGAAAAGGCTTCTGGGAGGGCAAGACCTGATATGGACGGCGGTTCCAGGATCTGCACCGTCTTCAATCGCCCTTATTTCGCACACCTCTGGCACCCCAGGAACCTGGTGGTGTTGTAGCAGGCTGCTGGCTGTCTGATCAATGCACTCGTAATACAGTGAGCGGACAATGTTGGTCAGACCGCCACCGCGAGTACAACAGTCCCAGGACCACTGTATTCGTAATAAGCCCCTAAATAATTGCTTTCCTTTCTGTGAAGTGATAAATTTGGCAGCCTATGTCGTATCTGAAAGTAGTGTAATTATATAAATATATATTATATTTTACCTTTTGTACATTTGTTATTAACATGAAAAGAATGCAACTACTTCTATTTTGTGTACTTAAATGATTGTTCTGTTTAGATGTTTAACATGATTTTGCAGCTTTTCTGTTGGGGGTGTTCTAATGTGGAGCAGGTGCTTTCTTTTCTGTTGGAGGAAGAAAAACATAAGTTTCATTTTAAATGTTAAGCTGTTGGTAGTTTGTAGAATTTGAGGTTGTTAGGTTTACCTTTGCTCCCTATTTACCTTCCTGTATGCTTTTGCTGGTTTGTGATAGTTGTTATTTTCAGGCAGTTTATCAGTTTTCAAGTAGTAGATTTTTTTCTTTTAGGAAGTCCATGTGAAAAGATAGAAGTTAGAGAGGGTTTTAATATTTATTTGCCATTTTACATGTTCTATGTTAATAACAGTCACTTTTTAGTTTAATTATAAGTTTTACTTACTTGGTTAGATAGCTGTTGAGATATATAATATATTTCTGCTTTAATAACTTGGTGAGAGAATTCGGCAATGCTTCCTTGTCTTGCAGCATTTGTTACTTTTGAGTTATTTAGTTGTTCAAATATTGTGCCTTTTTTATTGTTGATTTAATTGTATGTTTGATTTTATTGTTTAAAGCTGTTTATGTTTCATTTTCTTGGTTAGTTTGGTTTGAATTTTTTTATCATTATCATCATTAACTTTATTTCGATCACATGGATCTTATAAAGTGCAAGTTGTCATACAATACAAAAAGCAGTACAAACAATAAAAAGACAATAGCAAAGTGCAATATACAACAATGATTAAATCAATTAAAAGCTAAAAAACATTTCCTATAAAGTGGGCCACGATTTGATATGCAGGGATTAAAAAATGTATAATACAGTTAGAACGTTGGATCGATAATGCATACCAACATTTTGCTAGGAGAAAAACAACCACCCTGCGAGTGTCGGTAGCTAAAATTCTCATAACCTCCAAGTAGTGACCACGTCCAATCAATTTTCACAACGGGACAATCCATTTGCCCCGCAAGATTCTATATTGGGGGCAGAAAAATAATAAGTAGACTTGATTCTTGTCTTGTCTTGCATGCAGGACACTTGTCATCTGTGGTGGTTTTGTTATTCCACTATTTATATAAACAGTTTGGTGGGTAAAGTTTTAAAACTAAATTTGATGAACAATTTGCATGCCGTTGTAGGTACAATTTCATCAATTGTTTCCTCATAAAATGGGGTTACTTTAAAATTAATAAAATTCATGCTCACGGGGCCCACCGGTTTGGTCATCTCCTTCACCATAATGTTGTTCCAATAGATCTCTCTGACCCTACATTTTGGGATAGAACACAATCTTTCAGGAGTGTACCAATATTCCTCCATCCCAAGGCTCCCTGTGGTCCCTGGGGTTGCTTCAGGAGATCAATTGCCTCTGCTCTATGTGGGATGAGTTCATTTACCGACTACAAGCGGTGCCAGAACATTAGCTGCTTATAGCCCAACTTATGCAATAGTTTTCTTTGACCCAGGTCCATGAGCATGGGAATCGAGGGGGTACTAGAGGGGATGTTTAACATTGATCGAAGAAACCAATTCCCTACAACAGTGAGTGAATTTGTGTTTCCAATACTCCATAATTCAGCACTATAGAGAGTTCCCCCAGTATTTTAGAATTTAAAATTTCTAGTGCCAGGGCCACTCTACTTGTCAATAGCTTTTTGTGAATTTTACTTAGGTGGGCCGTTTGTTGTACTAATGATGTTTTAGCCTTTTTGATATGTGGCACTCAATTTAACCCCTTCCATGCTCATGACGGAACGATTCCGTCATGAGCATCGGTTGAGCTGTGCTCATGACGGAACCGTTCCGTCATGGCCCCGCCCGCGCTCGAACCCTTCAGCACCGCGGGGGAATCCGCGCAGCGCTGAAGGGGTTAACATTGAAATTAGGTGGATACCCAAATAGTCAAAGGCATGGACTTGCTCTAGTTGACTTTTTCCTACATATGTTTGCTTAATTGAGGGGGCTCTGTGGACCAAGGGAATAGAGCTCCAAATAACCATAAAGTTAAAAAAGAGTTCCCTTTGGTCAAATTCTATGTAAAATCAAACTAACAACACTCATATCTCCCAACAAGCACTACTTCACAACCCACTCGGAATATACCAAAGCACTTACTTATAAATATATATATTATCTACTGGCGGTCGCCAGTAGATAGTTATAGTTAGGACCGTGTTTCCATAGGAAATCTCAAAATTCTCTTTTGAATAACTTTGGCGCCGGTTGACGAATCTTCGCGAAATTTTCAAAACTAATGGGGCGCTCCACTCAGCTCCTACCCTGAAAGTCTCGGGGGGATTCGTTAAGCGGGGGCCGAGAAAAAAGGGGGGTCCCAAAACACGTTTTCCCCATTCATTTTCCCATAGGACCTTTAGTCGAAGGTACAGCCCGAACGGCTGAACAGAATTACTTGAAATTTGGCAGAGAGGTATTCCTCAGGTCAGGGATGTGCCTTTTGCATATATGGTGTCAATCTGTTCAGTAGATCCTGAGAAAATTGCATTTAAAAGGACATACATATCTATAGCCGCGCACCGTCTGCGCACCCTAACATGCGCGAGCGTAATTCTGATTGGTGGTTACATGTCAGTCAACGTTCGAATCTGTCGAAAACAGGAAGTGTCGGCCGCCATTTTGTTTGTTTTCAGTGTGAGAGTGAAAAAGGAAGGTGGCGAACGTGATCACGGGGGTGCGCGCACCGTGCGCACACGCTGAAAACCATTTAAAAACAAATTTTGATTGAAAAATAAATATATTTAAAAAAAAATACATACATAACTTAGCATTTAAAAAACCGTACAAATTCACTGAAAAAACCATAGGTTTCACACACGTTATAGTTAGGAATTAGCATTTAAAGAACCTTGCAAATTCACTTAAAAAACCATAGGTTTCACACATGTTATAGTTAGGTGGATATTTCACTCGTAAAAAAACAATGAAATTCCCCCGTTATAGTTAGTTCAGATAACTATAACTCGCGCGACCCCCACTCTATCACAAGGATGATGTCATCAGTGATGTCATGAGTGATGCCACTGACCATGTCATGAGTGATGTAATATGTGACGTCATGAGCAGGATTGCGGGCGAGCGAGTCATAGTTATCTGAACTAACTATAACGGGGGAATTTCATTGGTTTTTTACGAGTGAAATATCCACCTAACTATAACATGTGTGAAACCTATGGGTTTTTAAGTGAATATATATATATATATATGTAAGATATACGTCGACGCTTTTCAGTGGTATATTCTCAATAGGACCACCTTCTTCAGGACAAGAATATGTTTTTTTCCTTAAAAAGGCTTATATAGAAGTCTTTAATCTCACTTCTTAAAAGACTATCCACAATCTTCAACTGACTTCCTCTTTGATTCACGGGTGATTTCACTTTACTCCCTTGAAATCTGACTCTATTGTCACAAGCCGGTTAATAGGATTTTTAAACCGGAACCTATCTCAGTCTTTATATAAGCCTTTTTAAGGAGAAAAACATATTCCTGTCCTGAAGAAGGTGGTTCCATTGAGAATATACCACTGAAACGCGTCAATGCCCAGCTTTTCGTTAAATGTGGATAATTCAGCAGTTAACTAGAGACAGGGAATCAAGACCTATGCCTTTTGCTGTCTATAGTGAATCCAAATTAAAGCTAATATGACAAAGTAGACTGTCTGTGTTTATTCTCCTTTTGTTTGGATATTGTGCCTATTTAGCATTAGGATTTATGTGTTGTCATTTTTTTTAATATACTGTCACGGTGTAATTCGAATATGTGGGCAGGTTTTTTATTGATTAAAATATATATATTCTTCATATAATTTGTTGTCATATTAGTGCTTTGATATATTCCGAGTGGGTTGTGAGGTAGTGATTGTTGGGAGATATGAGTGTGGTTAGATTGATTTTACATAGATTTTGACCAAAGGGAACCCTTTTTGTTAACTTTATGGTAATTTAATACCAAGCCATGCTCATTGCAGAATTCCCTAAAAATATTCAGCAGTTGTTGCAGACCATGCCGGGATTTAGAGATTAATAGGGTATCATCCGCGAAGAGTAGGGCGGGTGCTCTTCTCTCCCCCACCTTTGGCGCATCACATCCATCCCTATCTAGATGGTCAATCACCCCATTTATAAAGCGAGAGAACATTGTGTGGGCTAGGACACACCCTTGACGCACTCCGCATTCAAAATTGATCCGTGAGTTGATTGTTATTCCCCCACCTAACTTGTGCAGTATTTGAGGAATGCAGCAGAATTAATATGTTCCATGAGGGGGGAATATTCATGCCTGCTGTAATGGCATTTGTGATCATATTGATGTAAGAAGCCCAGAGCTTTGTGTCCTCTTTATACAAATCATTAGGGATTCTTCAGGGCCGATGCTCTGGCTGCAATGCTGGAACAAATTTCCACCTGGGTTTCTTCCATGGAGAACACCAAGTCCTACATAACTTCTTTCTCATTTGCCCCCCTCTCTTCAGATAGAGCCTCCAACTCAACACTACCTAGTGCATAGAGTCCCCCGAAATGGGTCACTCACTCCTCTGGCTGAACTGTAAACTCTGGTTTTGGCTTACTACCATGTAGCCAATAAGCTGCTTGTTTCCAAATGGTTTTAGAGTCCTTAATTAATGCTGCCTTTTGGAGGGAGGACCATCATGAGTATTCCCATCTCTTTTTAGCTAAATTTAAAGCTATCCTATAGCTTTTCTACATGACACTAGGTCAAGGTGAAAATTGGATTTTGCTGCCCATACAAGGTCAGACTTAGCTTTCTACATTCCTGGTTATAGCAGGCTGCTTGGGGTTCTTGTTTGGTCTGGATCTGTTTATACTCTCTCTTTTGCTTATTACAGGGTTTGGCCAATAGATTCCTAATGTCATTAAATGTGGTTTCATGCGAGGAGGGCAGCATCTCGATTATCTGGCCTTTGGAAGTTTTGACATCTCTGCCAGATTTTGGCGTGCTATATGTTTCGCCATGTCAAAAGCCTCAGGATGTTCCTCCATCCAGTCCCATCTAACCGTTCTCATTTTATTTGTAATAGACAGTTCTCCCAAATCCTTCTTCCCCAGACTACTCGATTTGGTACTATTATCAGCCAGATTTGTTAGGGACAGGGTCAGGGCATTATGTTAATTATCTGAGCGATTGACTACCGCCATGTCATGAACAATTGGCCAAAGGCTAAGTGCAACCAAACAATAATCAATCCTACTGGCGTAGCCAGGTCTATTAAAAGTTAGCTCCCCTTTTTGTCCAATTTATTCTCCCATTTGTAGTTCTTAGATCAAGTTGCAATGAGACCATCTAACTAGGGGAGTTCTAGCTGTAGGACCTGCCAGACACTATCCCACTCCTCGGTCTGATCTCTCGGGAACATGGCTAGGGGTTCAACAGTACAGTACAGTTCAAATCCCCTGCCACCAGGGTGTGGGTATTATTAGGCTTTCCTGTTTTCAGTTTCGATTTTTGGTCAATTCTGGTGGGGTTTTTTCAGTGTTTTCAATACCTTAAAAAACAGTCACTAAGCAAAAACTTTGTAAACGGTCGCCACATGGATAATATAGCATTCACAGCCTCTAGGACTGAAACCACCGGCTAAATGACACAGTTAGGATGACTCTTTCTTTGATGGCACACAAAGCACAAAAAAGAAATATTTTCATTTTAGTTCCCGGGCATAACGAAAGAATGCACCAGAATGGACTCCAAAGTCAATGGCATTCTTCATTAACTCTGAAGATTGTAAAGTTGATTTCAGCATACATCTAGCAAGTGGCAAGGATCTCTTACAGGGAAGCACTTCAGCTCAGGTATCGTTATAGACAGGCCATCATACAACTTTTTCAAATACGTAGCTAAATTACTGCAAATACAAACAATATTATTCCAATCTTTGTTGAACTCGGTAGCAACGTTTTGCAGCCGCATTCCAAGTGGAACTGTGTTCCATGTTTCAGCACTATCTCAGATGCTTGGTGACAACACTCTTTTCACATACACCTATCCCTACACCTTGCATTCAATGTTTAAGGCCTGGGGTGTTTGGCAATTCATCTACTATCAAGAAATGGGGGCTGATGTATCAAAGGGTTTCATCCATTCTCTCTGTGGGTAAATGTGTTGGCACATATTGGGAAAGATGCTTATAAAACCATTTTACCTATCACTAAAATCAAATACTGCCAAAATATCAAATATGATTTTGATATTTCCCAATTCTCTACAGTTTATAAAATAATTAAATAAAACCTAAAACATGGTTCTAAACCCTGTATCTTTAGACCAAAGATCACAAAACTGAAAAAAGCAAAAGGAAGAAGAAACAACATTTTAGTGACATCCCTAAACAACAAAACTCAAGCAGAATAATGTTAGCCAAGACGTTCTTGCTGCTGACATGTATAACAATGCTACCAGGGCCGTTTCTACCATTAGGCAAGAAAAGGGGGATTTCTTTTTTTATTTGAACCTGCGAAAGTAAAGCTAGGTAGCCGCCTAGACTTGCCTAAATGGTAGAAACGGCCCTGCATGCATGCTGCTGACTACAACTACCTAATGCGCCAGAAGAGGAAGTGTGCTTTAGCACGCTCAATTGATAAACTCCAAAAAATTACTGGTGATACAAGACATCTCACAAACACGCACATTTCGCATCTAAACAAAATATATTTCTGTAATCCATTCCAACCGCAAAGTGGATACGTACTCAAATACGCCGACTTTTGAACAAAAATAACCCCTCCTCTTCCTAAATTAAAAAGAAGAACCTGTTGCATCGACAGAACCCTCAAAACTGTGGAAAACTATGAATTTCCATCCATTCTTAATGGCTTAGGGTGAGTATGCGCACCACGACTGACTCACCAGCACGGTTGATTCCATGCCTGACCTAGAGAAGCGTCCTTTCACTGCACCGGAAGGACTAACGCTCTGTAAGAAAGAACACAAATAAGGAGTTGAGAGACTAGCCACCAGGTGCAGTCAATTAACGTGTGGATAGATTTCCTGGAAGTGCCTTGTCTGTAATTTCTCCATGAAGAAGTGGGTGAGCTGTTGTGAACACCTCTCGTTTTCACCGTTCATATCCCCAGGGACAGGCTATGGTGGCGTCATTCCTCATTATGCGTTTTTGTCTGGCCTGTAGATTTTTCTGCCCGACGGCTTCCTACATCATGCCCTGTGCTTTGCATGATTTTTCTGTCCCGCAGATCAGTGCTGCACGTTTTTGATCTCCACCAGAATGCTCATCCTGGTCCTGCAAAAATTCACTGCAGAGTTTAATGAGGATAGAGGACCCGGGAGAGGAGGTGACAAGATTGGGGACTTCAGAGGAGAGAGGTGTAGAGGAACAACTGCAAACTGAGGTGTGAGAAGAGCTGAGGGAAACATATAGAAGGAGACGCGAGGGGTGAAGACAAAGACCTGAGGGAGGAGAGGCGCACGGGGTGACAGGTGAGGGTCAGAGGGAGCCTTGCATGAGGGAGGGCAGTGACTGGTGCAGAGAGCCCTGAAGAGGAGAGAGGGGATCCGGAAGGAGGCCTCCTGGAAGAGAGGCGCCGAACACCTCTTTCACCTCGAGGTGAAAGGTAGAAGGAGGAAGCAGGGAGCGCTCCAGGGTAAGCGGGAGGTGCCGTGGGAGAAGCGAGAACTGCTGGGTGAAGGTGGGAGTGCTGGCATCATCATGTGAGATGAGAAGGGCACGAGGACAGAGAGTTCAATGATCCATGCCAGAGGGAAGGGGCACCGGTGACGCGAGAGCAAGGAAACTACTGATGACTGTCACTGAGTGAGAGGTGCTGAGGGGTGCTAGTACTACCCACGGAGAGGCACTGAGGACTGGCACTGATTGAATGATAGTGAAGGGCACTGACTGAGGACTGGCACAGAGGATTGGTACTCACAGAGGGGCATTGAGGACTGGTACTGAGCGAGGTGTACCGAAGACTGGCGCTGAGTACTGCTACTAACAGAGAGGCACTGAGGACTGCCACTGGAGTGGGATTATGCAGACTGGCACTAAGCGATGGGCACTAAGGATTGGTACTCACGTAGGGCCACTAAGGGACTGTTACTGTGCGAGCAGTACTGAGGACTTGTGCTTAAAGAGGACTGACCCTGAACAAGAAGTACTGAAGACTACTATTAACGAGTGGAAGTGTTAGGGGGTCTGAGGACTAGTATTTGTAAAGGTCATTGAGGACTGGCACTGAGGGGAACTGAGACTGGCATTGAGCGAGGAGCACTGAGGACTGGCACAATAGGGAGGGAGGGGTATTAAGGACTGGCATTGAGAATTGGTACTCACCGAGGGTCTCACAGTACTGATATGGACCAATTGAGCATTGAAGACGGTGTTGAGTGAGGGGTACAGAGGACAGGTTCTGACCAAGTGACCCTGAAAACTGTGTTCACTGTGGGGTACTGAGGGAAGGTACTGACCGAGTGAGCCCTGAAGACTGTGTTCACTAAGGGGTACTTAGGGCAGGTACTGACCAAGTGAGCATTGAAGACTGTGTTCACTGATGGGTACTGAAGACAGGTACCTACAGAGGAAGCATTGATGACTGTGTTCACTGTGGGGTACTGAGAGCAGGTGCCTACTGAGGGAGTATTGACGACTGTGTTCACTGAGGGGTACTGAAGACAGGTACTGACAGTGAGCATTGACGACTGTGTTCACTGAGGGGTGCTGAAGACAGGCGTTGACAGAGTGAGCATTGAAAACTGTGTTCACTGAGGGGTGAACACAGTTGTTCACTGAGGGGTATTGAGGGGTATTGAGGGTATTGAGGACAGGTACTGGCCGAGTAAACATTGAAAACTGTGTTCACTGAGGGGTATTGAGGACAGGTACTGACAGTGACTTTGAAAACTGTGTTCTTCCAGGGGTACTGAGGACGGGTACTGGCCAAGTGAGCCCCGATGTCTGTGTTCAATGATGGGTACTGAGGACAGGTACTGGCCAAGTGAGCCCCGATGTCTGTGTTCACTGATGGGTATTGAGGACAGGTACTGGGTGAGTGAGCAATGCAAGTTACTATTTTTGTTGTTTATGGTTTTGAAAATGAGTTGCATTTGACGCCTCAGTGGTATTTAAACACAAGGCTCTATTGGGCATCTGTGTACTTAGATCTGTGAGTGTATGGCTACCGTAACGGTCTGGCCTGGAAATTTTGTTGAGGTTGTTTGCAGGACTGACTGTTGTGATCGTGTTTCCTGATAGTAAATGAGAGTAACATAGAAGGGTTTGGCAGTAGATGGTGTGCCTCTCTAGCCTGGATGGCACGGGGAAAGAGTGATGGTAGTAAAAGGGAGGGGGCGGCATTTTTCAATTCTCGCCTAGGGCAGAAAAACACCTATTAAGGGCCCTGAATGCTATGCAAACAAATGATGGATGGAATGCTGAATAAATCATACATTCACCCCCAGTCAAGAGATCTGGGTTAAAACCATTGTTCTTTTGTTCACCATGCCACCCCAGTTTAGACCCAGCCATATGCAAATCAGTCTTGACCCCGTGCCTCATGGGAACAGTCCAGACCGAACTGCCAAGCCAGGTCCTCCCTGGACCGGAAACAAGCATACTGGGACCGGTTAGTGGGTATTGCCCTTTATCAGCCAGGCTAGCTTTAATCCAGTGGCACAGTGAGCAAGGGACCCACATCTGGGCATACACATCCCGCTTAGGGTGAAAAGTGCTACGCAAACAAATGATGGACGGAATGCTGAATAAATCATACATTCACCCCCAGTCAAATGATCTGGGTTTAAATCCATTGTTCTTTTGCTCACCATGTCACCCCAGTTTAGATCCCGCCATATGCAAATCAGTCTTGACCTTGTGCCTCATGGGAACAGTACAGACCGAACTGCCAAGCCAGTGAGTTTAACTTAATGGCGCGGTTTCAGACTGGACAGGGAGTGAATTACTGAAAGACGCTTCCGGGACCCGAAGAAGCACACGGTAAGATTGCACGTTGGAATTCACTAATTGTATAATCCCGTATTTCAAGTATAAGGTTCAATGATATGTTGAACTGTAAAGAAACACACTGCTCGTCCTCTGGTGTAGTCTGAGAATTGGTCGTGTACGTTTTTTTCTTGCTACAGAGTGGACTTATCATGGTCCTGTTCTTCATGTTGGACTGATGGTGTGTCGAACTACCAGTGATACTGGTTCTGATGGCTTAACTTAAATAAGCATCAATAAACGAATCGTGACCTCTTAGATTAGATGTAAATGCCTTTACATCTTTTTGTCTCGCCACTTAGACTCCTAATAAATTGAATAGATTACATTTTTTCATTTGGTTCCAATATATATTCTTTTTGTTGTCCTTTTTTCATTTTTCACGTGTTTTAGAATATAAAAGACAGCAGTGGCCAAATAATATTTTCGCTGAGACGTTCTAGTCTGAACATTAAATATATCTATACAAGTGAGGTGAGGTGAGAATTCTAAGAATATTCTCACATACCTTGTATTGTCGTTCACGAATAGGGATGGGACAGTTGTAATATGCCACTTAATTATGTAGTGAGCAAGCCACACTTTTATTTAGGGATGGATACATGCTCACACATCATTGTGGAGAGTGAATGTGATCAAAATTCGAAAATATAGGCATTGAGTCACTTTAAAAACAGGGCACATGGTGATTTTGGAGTAGGTGGCTCTTTCTTCTTTGTTCCCTTTTTGCTTTGTCTGTTTATGGTGCACGGGTGATGGTGTTTATATGGTGACTTTGGAATTGGTGTTTACACTTAAGAACATAACATCCATTATGTTATTGGATTTTAAGTGTTTTATTGTATTTTAGCTTTGTTACAATGGAATGTTACAAACATGTTTTTACATGTAATTTTGCAGCCTTGAGGAAACCAAGGAGGGCGAAACGCACGTCGGCTGCCGTTTTTGTAAGAAATAAAAAGTTATTACAGAACAGTTCTCCAGCTGCGGATCATTTATTGCAGACTGTGTGTTCTGATAACATATAGGGAATTTGGCCTATGAACTTGGACATTTTTGTAGATAGTGCACAACGCACTAAGGAGTATAGTAACTATATCCTGGTGTGCTCTGGTGTCTTTGTTACCATATGCAAATCAGTCTTTATCCTGTGCCTCATGGCACCAGTCCCGACTGAACTGCCAAGCCAGGTCCTCCCTGGACGAGAAACAAGCATCCTAGGACCGGTTTCTGGGTATTACTCTTCATCTGCCAGTCTAGCTTGAATCCAGTGGCGCAGTGAACAAGGGACCCACCTCTGGGCATACTAATCCCACTTAGAGTGAAAAGTGCTACGCAAACAAATGATGGACGGAATGCTGAATAAATCATACATTCACCCCCATTCAAGAGATCTGGGTTAAATCCATTGTTCTTTTGCTCACCATGCCACCCCAGTTTAGACCCAGCCATATGCAAATCAGTCTTGACCCTGTGCCTCATGGGAACAGTCCAGACTGAAGTGCCAAGCCAGGTCCTCCCTGGTCCAGAAACAAGCATCCTGAGACCGGTTTCTGAGTATTACCCTTCATCAGTCAGGCTAGCTTGAATCCAGTGGCACAGTGAGCAAGGGACCCACGTCTGGGCATACCCATCCCACTTAGGGTGAAAGGTGCTACGCAAACAGATGATGGACGGAATGCTGAAGAAATCATACATTCACCCCCTGTCAAGAGATCTGGGTTAAATCCATTGTTCTTTTGCTCACCATACAAAGTTACATTGTATTAGCCCCTTTAGGAAGGAAGAAAAATGACTCTTTCACTCATCTTTTCCTTTCTTTGAATAGCATTTAGTTTGTGGTCGCGAAGGTGTTTTTTCAGTGTTTATATGTTTACATTGGTGATGGCCATTTTCCTTTCGGTGGGGTTTTATCAGTTATTATAGGTTTAAACCTAAAACCAGTTAGCCTAGGTATTATCAACAGTTTCAGATAGTACATGTTCTAGGATTCTGATAGTATTCATGTCCTTGGAGTCCTGCACAACTCTATTGTAAACATTATAGATCCTGATTTTGTTAATGTAAATGTAAATGTATGGTTTTTTATATAGCGCCGATCACCACTACGGGTATCTCAGCGCTGTATTCATACCGCTGAAGGAACCCTTCCTGGCTTTCCATGTGAGGTGTCCACTCCTGGGCACACCCATGGTGAAGGCCAGGCATCCCAGCGCTGTTGGGGCCGTTGTGGAGATTAAGCAAGCTATTGCCCAGAGTTGCAGCGTGGGCCCCATGATTAGAATAGGCACTGAGGCGAGAATATCCGGTCCGCGGAATTTATAGCCCGAGACCCTGCCGCGATGGGAATCGAACCCTGGTCCCGGACCAGTGCTCTGCATCGAGGTCTGCCACGCTAACCATTTCAAATTGTTACATGTTTTCAAATCTATAGCTAATAGATCAGGATAATCTATATGAATCGTGTTTATTTTTAGACCAAGAGCATTTCTGACCCAGATAGCCAGGCCTCCTGATGGTCTCCCTTTCTCTTTTTTGGTAGCATTCACACCATAGGTTGAGAACCCATTCCTATAGGGGGTATGCAAATTCCATGTTTCTTGGAAGAGTATTACATCATGAGCATCCACAAAAAGACCCCAATCTGGATCTGCCAAAAGTTTTGAAATTCCTGACACATTCCAAACTAAGAATCTTAGTTGGCTTGCGCAGGGATTTGTGAGGATATGATTGGAGTTACTCTTGTCAGATACCTTCCCTACCTCAGTATTGTGGGAAGCCCTAGCTCCCTCCCCTCCCCTCCCACGTCCACATTCAGATGCATTCCCCCACCCTTGTTGGTGGCAGGTCCCCTCAACCCTACGGGGACTTGTACTACAGACCTCTCCCTATTTTGGCAAGGGGTGTTACGCACTCATCTGGGGGCAACAAACCTTCGCTTTACAGTCATACCTGTGCTCCTAGGCCATCAGTTTTGGTTCGGGCCCCTCTGCGTGGGATGGACCCTGTGATCCTCGCTGGCTCATTTTCACTTCCTTCCTGTGGTCTATATCTGATTACAATAGCGATGTTAACCAAAGGAATAGTACGGGAACCAGTGGAGATTAGACCATCGACAGCCGCCGAGGAAAAGAACAAGGCTATGACCACATCCCTTACTGACCCCGAGACTGTTACTCGTTTAACATTCTTAATGTCATCTCTTATAATTGAGTAGCAATGCCGGATGTCCTTGAACCAGTGGGTGACCTTGTTTTTGAGTGAATCAATGTCTTCATAACTACCCCTTGGCAGTCTTGGTACTTCAGTTAAATATATTAGATGATGGTTGTCCTGCTGGTGGGATCTCTTATAAATTCTGTCCACTATTTTACACTTCACTGGTGGTCCCCCAGATCCAAGCATAGTAGGTCTTCCATGGAGCCTACTGCCTCTTAGGATGCACATAATTTACAGAACTATTTCCATGACAGGCGGGGCGATTCGGAATAGGCCTAGGCCCAGTGGGGGGAGTCATAGTGGGTCACAGTAGGAACGGTTGTATAGGGCTACCTCTTTCAGCCCCAGCAGGTCCTAAGCCTGCAACAGCTTGGCTCGCACAAACTGAGCGCAGAAGTTCGGGATCGGACTTAAGGGCATGAGGCTTATCAATCTTGCTTCTACCTGCTTGAGCTTAAACCTCCTTCCTTAAAGCTACTATTTCTTCCCTCAGAGACTCAATTGAGGGTTTTTAACATCTGGAGTAAGCCACCCAATCCATCTTCTTGATTAGCCATCCCACCCACCATTTCACTATTAGCTCTGGTTGAAAGGACCTCAAATCTGTTGTGGCACTCTATTATAATACACAACAGCTCATCATATTCTGGATTTTAGTACATCCTAGGAGATCCTGCAAAACATCCCTGTGCTCCTCCCTCACAGTGAGTGGGTTGTAGCCCTCGGCTGTACTAGGGGTTACAGCCGGGAAGAGATCCCAGATGATGAAGCATGTCACATTTTGGTGAGTGATGGGACTCCATTTCCCTTTATGGGTTGCCCACATGAGGGCTTCACTTAGGTGTGTTTAGATACTGGTGGGCAGCGCAGGATGCCGTTGGGCACCAAGTAATGCTGCAGACCTTTAGACAATTTAGTGTGTTTCATACTCTATTTGGGGTTCAACAATCTCCTCGCTATTATCCTGCAGGATAACAGAGGAAGGCAATCGTATGGTTTGTGGTGTAGGGCCAAGGCCACAAGTTCTGTGCCTCTTCCCTTTTTGTGATTTCCTAAACATCGAGGGAATTTGTGTGGCCCATTTTTTTTACTAGAGAAGACATGGGGGGGTTTCCTGCATAGTCCCAGTATTAGTCCCAGAATTAGTATCAAAACAAGTGGTTTAGCTGGTTTAATGAGGGCCAGGGGAGTTTCTATACTAGCTATCTCATGGCATTCAGTAAGAAGAGCCTCAATCCTGTCCATTGAGTCATGACAGACAGCACCAGTACCCCTCTTTTTAGGGCGGGCACACCTTGGACTTTATCTTGGCCCTTCCTTTTGCCCATAGCCCTTTAAACTCCTGAGTGGGACCCCTTAGTACAACAAAGGTATGCAAGTATACAAAAGCCTTGAGTATATGCCCACCCTACTCCACTTAAAATCAACTGAGTCACACTATTCCCCAAGATTCTCATGCCCTTTGCCGGTTCTCCTAGAGTTCAGCTTGGGGTAGTTTGCCAATCAATCTGGAAGGGCAGAAGGGGAAAACAATATGTATGAAGAACAAGCAGTCAGCTGCAAAGTCTGTGGATTTATGAAAGTACCTTGTTGATGATGGGTTCTTCGTGGCGATAGTCCAGGAGCCACAAAAATTATACTAAACCAACTGTGCAGGGAGAAAAACCAAGGGGTATGGCAGTGCCCTGCCTCTTCCCGGCTCTGACAGGCATTGACAGGCCTGGGCTTAGCCTGGGCGTGGCCCGGGCATGTGCGTGCACATCCCGTGCTGCAGGAACACTGAGCAGGTTTTACGCATCTCCTGGCACGGAACTATGCGGGCTGCGGCCGCAGGGAGTGTTGAGGGTTGAAGTCCCCTTCTGGCATGCTAGCAGGCTGGCGAGTTTGATATGATGTTTTTTTTTTATCAGTTGGGTCTTTTTATGCTAAATGCTAATTTAGGTTTTATTTTTGATGTATGACATATAGGTTGATATTTTTGTACATACATTTATTTACACACATATATATGTACATCATGGAATGCTGAATGCAGAAATAGACATTGTTGCAAACTATAAGAGTAGATTTCCCCTTGAAGATTAGAGACATGTTCTGCATGACAGGTGCTCCATAATCAATCTGAAAGGTGGCATTGATGTAAATAACCTTGTTTTTAATGGAGGATTTTAGTGTGTGTTAATTGGTTGAAGTACACAACTTTTAAATGCCACCTTCGCAGCTGAGGACCCAAATGATATTCCAGTCCGGTTTTTACAAGTGCCAATCCGATGCATGCAGGGACTGCAGAATTAAATGGATGTTAGTAAATAACGCTCAGATGGACTGATTGGAAGTTTCATAGGAACTCACTTTGAGCTTTATATAATCAGTATTAACACTGGGTAACTGTAAAAACAATGTTAGATTTCTATAAAGCTCCATGCATATCCCGATTTGGTTATTTACCTTGCTGCCTAAGGAACTGTGTTTTTTATATCTTTTATGTTCATGGTTGTGAATGTTTAAATTGAGCACCAATATGGCACACTTTAGATTGAAAAAGGCAGTTTAACTGCCGAAACGTGTCTCTCTTTGGTGTTCCAGCACCTGGGGTGAACTGGCTCAATAAACAGGTTCCAAGCCCCTGACATCGAGTGCCGGTTCCCTTTCTTGTAATAAAGGTTGGGCGATAGTCTTTGAATATACATATTACCTACTGGCGGTCGCCAGTAGGTAGTTATAGTTAGGACCAAGTTTCCATAGGAAGAGCATTTTTTGTTTTGCTTATAACTTTGGCGTCGTTTGATGAATCGTCATGAAATTTTCCAATCTAATTCTTTGTTCATATCAGCTCCTATGTAGGAAGCTTGGGGGTGATTCGTCAAGGGGGGGCTGAGAAAAAAGGGGTGTCCCAAAACGTGGTTTCTCCATGTTAATTTCCATAGGAAACTTTAGACAAGGCTACAGGTCGAACGGGTGAACGGAATTACCCCAAATTTGTCAGGGAGAAGGGTCTTGGCCTAGAATGCACACTTTTGTTTATTTGGTGTAAATCCGTTCAGTAGTTTTTGAGAAATATCAAAATTTACAGATATCGCTTTTCGGGATTTCTGCCATCTGATTGGCTGAGGCGTTATGAGCACGAACGTGCTGCTTATTGGTTGGGAGCACTGCGAGCGGTTGCAACTAGGAAGTGTTGGCCGCCATTTTGTGATTCCATCAAAGCAAGTAAGGGGAAAAAAGTGTGAAAAAAGTGGGAAAGAGGGGGGTAGGTGCACTGTAACCTCTGCGGGGTGTTTAGGGTTTGCTATAGACGGGGTGTGAAGCGAAGTACTATTCACCCCTAGCGGTGTGAAAGTGCTGGGCTACGGAAATTAAGTGAAGTATTGCCTAGAGTCTGATGCTGCTAAGGTGAGCTGGTGCGGTAGTCGGGGATGAAAGCATGAGCCCAAATTGTGTGTCTTATGCTGTGATGTCATGTGCCGTGGCCGCTGCACTACAACTGTAGAAGTAGTGTCAGCATGTGTTTATACCTACTAGGACAAACTACTGACCCATACTGGTCTGAAAGTGCTGGAATACGGAAAATATTTGAAATATTGTGTACAGTCTCATGGTGCTAGGCTGAGCTGCTGCCGGACTCGGGGATGAAAGCGTGAGTCCAAACAGTGTGTCATATGCTGTGAAGTCATGTGCTCTGGCCGCTGTGCCACATATGTCCAAGTAGTGTCAGTATGTAGTTATACCTACTCGGAGGAACTTTTGTTTCGAACATTGTAACTTGTATATGGTGCTTAGGGGGTGTTATACAGGGAGTGCGAAGGTAAATATGAGTGTATCAAATCAATTTGGTATTTGTACAGTGCAAACTACTCACTCCTACGGGTCTGATGGCGCTGGGGGCATAAGCTGAGCTGCTGATGGATTCGGAGTAAAGCCGGTGAACTACTGACCCTTACTGGTCTGAAAGTGCTGGGTATGGAAATTAAGTGAGGTATTGCCTAGAGTGTCATGCTGCTAAATTGAGCTGCTGCTGGACTCGGGTATGAAACCGTGAGCCTGTGTTTCCTATGCTGTGAAGTCATGTGCTCTTGGCACTGTGCTACACTTGTCCAACTTGTATATGGTGCTTAGGTGGTGTTGTAAAGGGAGTGCGAAGGTAAATCAATACGGTAAACGCAAACTACTCACCCCTATGCGGGAGTAGAGGTGGTGATCAAAGCGAGAGCTCTGTGCTGCAAAGTCAGATGGTCTGGTCGCTGTGTCACAGCTGTGTGGAGAATACATTTTGGCGAGGGTCCGGGAGTTGCCGTTACCTGGCCCTAAAATAGCGTGCCTAAGTTGTCAGTTATAGGGTGGCTCTTTAAAAGAGCCCATGTGTTGATTCGTTGGAGCTACATATAAGTGCGGATGCACAGCTACAAGTTATTCAGGAAAACTCGATTTCCGTGATCTGTGAAGTGTACTTCATCACTTCTGTAGCTTTCAGCCATATTAAAACATATATTGTTGTTGTAGGTGGACCCCATTTTTTGGTCTCTGAGGTATGCAGACACAGCTCTGTTGAGTTTCTTCCTAGATTTGAGGACAAAATTGTTTTGACCATTTCCAATTCTGTCTTTGGTATATATTGGAATATACAAAGACAGTTTGAGGGAAAAGCGACATCAATTGTCCAAAGGTGTCCTTTATAAGCATTTCCAAACCTACCCCAGTCAATGTGCCTAGGTCGTTTCCGCCACAGTGCACAATCATGAGGTCAGGGTGTTGGAGATGCAAACAGGTTTTGACCAAAGGCAACAATTGGTGCCACTTCAATCCTCTCTGTGCAAACCATTTAATGTCCACATTTTGTAAACCTAGGTCTAAGTCAATACGTCTCTGTTCTGCATACCTCTTGCACCAGAAAATATAGCTATGTCCTATGATCCACACTAGCATTTTGAAGGTATTGCTGAAAGGTATGGAAAGATGTCTGTAGCTCATGCAGTTCCTTGGTAGAATAAGAGATATGTTTAAAGATGGGGAACTACTTTTTATTGCCATACAAAATGATACGTGATTGGGAGACGAAAAGCATTCTTTTTTTAAAGTAGGGTGCACATTCGTTTTGTGGAAAGCATCTTTGTGATTGGTTAAGAAAAAGCAGTTTCAACGTGGAGTAGAAATCATAGGATAAAAGTTGTCAACTCAACCACACCTGCTACTTGCATTTGGAAGGCACTGTTCAAACTTAAAACATTTGTGAATTTTTAACCTGCACGTGCCATTAAATGTTCGATAAAATATGGTTACATTTAAAAAGATTGATGAACTTTTAACCTGCACGTGTTGTAGAATGTTCTAGAAAGTGTGTTAAATTAAGTATAGCACAAGTATAGACAAACAATGGCCAAAATCAAACACACCAACAAGGAGCACAAGTCACACAACTTGCCAACATCACACCAGTGAACGAGCAAAGAAGTGAAAACCACGCTGCTTTCATAGAGGATGTCTACAAAGGCGGGTCATTGGTGTTGTGGGATGTCTGCGACCGTGGTCATCATGGATGAGATGCCCAGCACGTGGCACATGGGCGAGTTCACTGTCTGTTACATTGCAAACAGCTGCTCCTCCCTCCCACGCTTGTGTACGGTACGCTGTTGTATCTCATGCACTCTTACGGCACACCATTGTAAAGCCTATTTGTGCATGTGCTGCTGCATTTCAACTACACCATCACAGTGCCGTTTGGAGGTGGTGCATGCCACTTTACAACATCAACTGCTGCGGCCCTTGTGGCAGGCCACGCCAGAACACAGAGACACACTTACCGCACTTCCTGCACATGGAGATGTCCGAGACACCCCGTTCCCGTTGTCAGATAGGCAGACTCCTGCGATGACCTGTGTATTCCGGACCAGCACACACCGGTTGTGCATGCAGGAGGATGCGTGCGTAGCTACATGTCCAGGCTCACTGCCAATGTTGAGGTGATAGCACACTGTGATGTTGCAGGGCTGGTGCCTATCATCCTAACACAATGACCAGAGGGACACACTTGCTCAGATGCGGGTTTGGGGGGCATTGGCGGTCCTGGAGTTGTTCCGAGGAGTCTTGTGGCCCTCATGGGTATCCCTGTATCATACTCATTTATTCTATGGCACCTGTGGGTGTTCTGGTGTGGCTCTTGGCTGTTTTCTCTTTCATGGTGCAGGTAGTCGTCTTGCTTAACACCATCAGAAAGTAGGTGTAAAATCCCTGGTGCTAACATGGCTTTTCGCCGGAATTTGTTTCGCATTGCAGTTGGTGTGAAAGTTGTGATGTCATTTTTTGCGTGTGCAGGACAATATACGAACTGAGCAGTGTATCTCGTCAAGATCCAGCACCTGACGCCCGATTCCCAATCAATATAAATACAATGAGGTTTCAGAAATGATTTTGTGTGTACACTGTGAGTGCAGCCACTACGTCAGTGTAATTCAATACAGGATTTTAGTATTTAGAATAAATCGCAAAGGTGCACCTCGTGTCTTTTTGCACGGGAACGGCTAGTCTGCATTTCATTATCTGCATTTCATTGTCAGCACTTTAATGGAAGTAAAGTTGAGATAAATCTAACACACTATTCAGAAGTTGGTGAAACTGCAGACATTACCAGTATTCCCGCGATAAGTCCTCCAAAATTTAAGACCATGGTGGACTTCATCAAATAGCAGTAATAAGAACAAGAAAGAGTTACACAGCAGTTCAGGAAACAACCAGAAACGTTATTAATTTTTTTTTTTACTTTATTTTTTTATTAACATATATCAACGATAAAGTAATAAACAAAATTTATCCAAAAAACTGCTGTGGGGACCATGGATGTGGACGACAGAGCCTGGAAAATAAAGCACAAAATAAGGACGTGTGTAATGCGCATATCAAAGGAGAGAGACATAGAGAAAAAGAGAAGGAAAAAAAAGCCAGAGAGGGAAGGAAAGAAAGGGAGTGAGGAAGGGAGAAGGAAAAGAGAGAGTTAGAGAGATAGAAGGAAAAGAAGGAAGAGAGAGAGAGGGGGAGAGAGAGGGGGAGAGAGAGAGAGGGGGAGAGATAGAGGGAGAGAGAGAGAGAGAGAGAGAGAGAGAGAGAGAGAGAGAGAGAGACACTGCCACCCCTGCGCATCCATGAGGAAATTATTACCTGGTGCCACTGGAGAGTGCAGCAGTGGGCACTCCACATGCCCGTCAAAACTCCGCACATCCCAGATATGTCGCTGAGTCATGAATGGCGGAGACCACCTCAGCTTCTCAGCAGATCTCACAGATGTCGCTAAGTCCTGAATCATTAATGGCGGAGACCACATCATCTTCTCCATGGCCCGGCAGATCTCACACATGTTGCTGAGTCCTAAGTCATCAATGGCAAAGACCACATGAGCTTTTGGGGCCATTAAGCCTGTGGAAGTTAAGTTCGTGCCACGTGGTAGTAGGCCCCTGATGGCCATAGGAACTTCAGGTGGCACTAACCCTGTGCATCTGAAGTCCGCGCCAAGGGGGTGGTAGGCCCCTGAGGGCTATACAGATTAGGGTGCGAGTAAACTTCTGCGCAAGTTTTGAAAGACTCTTTATGGTTGAGACACGTGGAGCGTCCGGCATCTAGTCAGCACCGGGAATAAAGGATGTGACTTTGTCGATCTATTATATTTGTGTGGTCACATGGCCTGTGACGCATGTGCTGAACGGGTGTGGTGTGTGTGCAAACCTGCTCTCAGGGAGTGGGCGGGAGATGTGGAGAACTAGACCACTGACCTGCACACCAACAGCGAGAATGCCTGCGACAGGTAGCTATGTGGGGCCATTGTCTGAACGTAATCTGAGTGGCGTGGCGTGGCGTGGTGTGGTGTACGACAGAACAGGGCAGGGATAGCTACAATGCACAGACGGCTCGTAGTACTGCATCTGTGAGTGGACTGGACGGGCCGCAGCTGTTCCTCTGAGAGCCTGGGTGCGAACTGTTCATAACTCACACTACATAAGTATTGAAAAATCATTTTGTGATTCAGTCCATCAGCTGGCATTTGTCCGAGGTATTTGTGAAAACATATCGGAGTTCTTTCTGTGATAGATACCACTTTGACGCTGCCTCTTTCCACATCAGCAGGTAACGCACCCTCTTCCCACATTACCATCATACCCCCAACAACCTTATTGGGCCTGTAAGTGTCCCTGTGCAGTTGGGCAAAGAAGAGTCTTAGACATGTGTAGATTTACATATAAAAAAAATTATTTAAAGAAAAGAACAACAAATAAGACTGAAGGGAGTCTGGTGCTGTGGTCGCTGCCATGAGGTTGGGGTGACTGCCATTCAGGATTCAGGACACATGTGGGATCGGTTTGTGTTAAAGTGGGTTAGTGGCACAACGTGCTGTTGGCCTTGCATATGGAAATATGCCTCACTGATCAGAGGGAGTCTGGTGATGTGGTCGCTGCAACGGACTTGGGGTGACTGCCATTCAGGACTCAGGACACAGTTACATATGTGGGATCGGCTTGTGTTAAAGAGGGTTAGTGGGACTAGGTGTGCAAGGCCTTGCATATCGAAACCTGCCTCACAAATCGAAGGGAGTATGTTGTGTGGTTGCTGCCTCTGACTTGAGCTCACTGCCATTTAGGACTCAGGACACAGTTACACATTTGGGATTGGCTATTGTTAAAGAGGGTTAATGGCACCAGAAGTATTGAGAGTGTATGAGCCTGTGATGATGCTTGGTGTGGACGAGCCGCACTGGGAGCAATGTGTCTTGGCTATAGGACTGCGTCATGTGGAATCACGACTCTATCTGAATTGTGAGGCCTGCTGATCGTAGTGTAGACCAGAGGTAGCGGTGAGCAAGGGCCTACAGCCACGTGCATACGTTGGTGGCGTCACCAGCCTGTGTAGTGCAGGTTCAGTGGCACCACTTGTCGCCAGCCTTCAATATGAAAATACTCCTCACTAATTGAAGGGAGTGTGGTGGTGTGGTCGCTGCCATGAAGTTTTGGGTCACTGCATATGGAAATATGTCTAACTGATCAAAGAGAGTGTGCTGCTGTGGTGGCTGCTATGGACTTGGGGTCACTGCCATTCAGGACTCAGGACACAGTTACACATGTGGGATCGGCTTGTGTTGGACAGTGTTAGTTGGCACACGTGTCCAAAATTCAAATTGCGAGGTCTGCTGCCCGCAGTGTAGACTGCTGAGTGTTCGTTTGTACTTGAAAATCAAGTTGGTGATTGTACTAAAGCTATAACTGATATAAAAAATGTTCAAGAAGAAAGGATACTAAAAGGATATTATGTAGATTTGAGGCCTGTAATAGTTACTTGGCTAGTGGACTCTGTAGTTAATGAATGAAGAAATAATTTCCATTGGGAGCCCTAGTGAGTGCAGTGTAGGCATATGATGAAAAGATGAATTAAGTAGAGAATACACTGACGAAGTGTTGTATTTTCTGAGTACAATCTTGTTGTTAGAAATTAAAGCATTTAAAAATGGAATTGTGAGCTGTACTACCTGCAGTGTAGACTGCTATTCCATTTTAGTTTTCATTTGAAGATTAATTTGGTCATTGTAGTAAAGCTATAACTGATATAAAAAAAAATCTTGAAGCAAGGATACTAAAAGGATAATATGTAGGGTGTAGGACTGTGATACTTACTTGCCTACTGGAGTCTGTAGTTGCATATGGAAATACCCTTCACTGATCAAAGGGAGTGTAGTGGTATGGAGTTGGGGTCACTGCCATTCAGGACTCAGGACACAGTTACACATGTGGGATCGGCTTGTGTTGAACAGAGTTATTGGCACCACGTGTTGCCGCCGTTGCATATGGAAATATGTCTAACTGATCAAAGAGAGTATGCTGCTGAGGTTGCTGCCACGGACTTGGGATCACTGCCAATCAGGACACAGTTACACATGTGGGATAGGCTTGTGTTAAAGAGGGTCAGTGGGACTACGTGTCGCTGGCCTTGCATATCGAAAAATGCCTCAGTGATCGAAGGGAGTGTGGTGCTGTGGTCGCTGCCACGGACTTGGGGTGACTGCCATTCAGGACTCAGGACACGTGTACACATGTAGGATCGACTTGTGTTGAACAGGGTTAGTGGTAGTACATCTACATTCCTAGTTTGAATTTTATAATGAGTATGTCGGCAATAAATATAAACATAGTTGGGATTTTCACCAGAAACTACTTTGTTATTTTTTTTCAAACTTCACAACAGTATTATCTTCCATTTGTTGATCAACACCTAGACATATAGCCAACTGTTATTTTCTGTACAGTTCTCTTAACTAGCAAAGAAATGCAAGTCTATATCATCACAAATTTGTTTTATAACATTTATATTAAAACCCGATTTTGTGCTGCAGGAAAACCTAGACTTATCCAGATGGTTCCTGTTGACTTTGAATATAAACGTGCAGATGTCTATCGATCCGAGCATTGGTAGGATCCAATTTCTCGATGTGAAAGTATCTTCAAACTGAAGCTGTACATTTTTTTCCTAAGTGTCTTCTCCTGTGAAATTTCTTCCCACATTTCTTTCAATTCTGTCTTCTCAGAGTTGGTAATATATGACGTGACATAGTGAGAAACAGCAATTGAGTTATGTGCATTATATTGTATGTTCTTATTTGCATTTCACATTTTCAAAATCTCCGTACTGTAATCATTATTGTACTTCGATGCTTCTGTTCTTTTTAAATTATAAGTATTTTTGGGTGATTTTTGAGTGATGGTATGTCACATTGCTGACATAAAACTGTTCACTCTTCCTTTGGAAATTACTGGACGTGGAAAGGGAAATCGAGTTTGTGTAAAATATATCTTTTGTGTTATCTTTTTGTCAGCAATACTTTCCACATTGATGACTTCGATATGCAAATACGCTACACTAATCGAAGGGAGTCTGGTGCTGTGGTCGCTGGCAAGAAGTTGCGGTCACTGCCATTCAGGACTCAGGACACAGTTCCACATGTGGAATCGGCTTGTGTTGAAGCCGGTTAGTGGTACCATTTGTCGCCGGTCATCCACAGTGTAGGGGAGAGGTAGTATTGAGCTAGGGTCCACAGCCACGTGCATACGTTGGTGACCCAAACAAACCTTGCATTGTACCGGTTCAGTGGCACCACGTGTCGCTGGTCTTCCATGTGAAAATACTCCTCGGTGATCGAAGGGAGTCTGGTGCTGTGGTAGCTGCCATTGAGGACTCAGGACACAGTTACACATGTGGGATTGGCTTGTGTTGAACAGGGTTAGTTGGCACCACGTGTCGCCAGTCTTCCACAGTGTAGGCCAGAGGCAGTGGTCAGCAAAGGCCCACAGGCAGGTGATGTTGACTTGAGCTGCACCGATTGGGAACATTTGGTCTTCTTAATCCATTATAGTCTCTTACACAATTTGCATCGCTACTAATGTTGAATTGTGAACCATGTAACTCCAGTGTAGGGCGAGGGCAGTGGTCACGATGGGCGCACTGCCACGTGGTGTTGAGTTGAGCTGCACAGTTAGTGGCACCTGGAGTACTCAGCGTGTGCGCACCCTGCGTTGAGACGTGGTCCCTGCGGGCCGCACTGGTAGCAATGTGTTTTGTCTAATGAATTCTGCATTGATAAGGCCACATGGGGATGACTTATGATGCAGTGAGTTAGTAGCACCTGAAGCACACAGCGTGTGTGCAGCCTGCGATCATGCGTGGTCCGTGAGGGCCGCACTGGGAGCAACGTAGTCTTGCGAACTGGACTGCGACATCTGCAATAGTCACTGCATCTGAATTGTGAGCCATGCTGTCCGTAGTGTAGATCGAAGGCAGTAGTCGGTACAGACATAAGTCTGCGGTGCTGTGCCACTGGGTTCGCAGGGGGCCTGTGTCGAGGAGGCCCGCGCTTATGGCGGCTGCCACATGCCAGGGTGAGGGCTGCTGTTCGGACAGACTCGTTGGTCTTCCCACAAGTGAACCACACCTAGGGCCTGGTCTATTTATTCATACTCCTACGCTGGAGTGGCGTACGTTGGCGCAGCCCACTCCGCTTCCGCTTCCAGGGGAGGACAACACAGGTACATGACCGATATCTTCCCCACTGCCTGAGGTAACATGGTTGTGTCCACTGTGCACTATACTACAAGTATCAATAGTATATCTCCACATGGAGAGGTTTGTGCTTTGCATAGTGAGGTCTGTGCAGCACATCAGCGTTACACCTGGCATTGTGTGCTTTATCAGTGATGGGTGACTTTCCTCCTTCATATATAGTTGGTTGCTCATCTCCCAACATTCAGGTATTGTGTGGCTGAGGGGCATGGCGTTTTAGGAAGGTCAGTTGTTCTGTTTTGTGCTGCCTCGGTGGTAGTAGGGGGGGTGGTCCGGGGGGAGGTTCTGGTGGTGGTGAGGCTGGGTGTTGTGGCATTGTTGGGTGTCGGAGCTGCATGATCAGTAGCTGTATCACGTGTTGGTCTTTAGATGTGGCTGTTGAGGAACTTCGATTTTTGATCGTGATCATATCGACCCGCCATTTTGTGCTCCACCGCCATTTTGTGTTGCCATCACTCAGGCACCCTTTTTCTGCAGCTTCGTGTTGGAATAAACCTTCTGCCTCTATTTGCAAAGTTGGTGTTAGGACTGGCCGAGTACACTAATCCCTGTCTGGTTTTTCTAATCCCCGTCTCAACTATCTGTTGGTTCACACTATTCTTTTCTGACTTTATCTTATCGTCTAGCCTTCACTGTCCTCTGCTAGCATTCTCTCGTTTCACAACTGTCCTCCAACCCACACAAACGTATCTCGCCACCTGCAAGTTAATTACGAATCCGTACATAAATTAGTTTGAGGGAGGGGTGACAAACATAGTTGGAGGAGAGGTTTCTTCGAGTCATCTGACACTTTGTTTTCAAACCTTTCCTATTGGTTCTGTCCTGTTTTCCAACGTTTCCTATTGGCTCTTTCTTGTATATTCTGGGTGTGTATTTGGTTAATGTATATGTTACCTATATGGTATATAAGATTGTGCGCCACGGAGTAAAGTGGCAGTCTCCTGAGAACCTACCTTGTGTACTTCTGGGATAACTGTACTAGCTGCAGCTAATAAATCTGATCTTCTAACGCCTAAGAGAGTGTCCCGTGTCTCTGTGTAGCTGAGCAGGAGAACCCAGGAGATTAAGGCGTACCCTGCGCCGCCAGGCCCAAAAGGTTCTGGTTCTTCACTGTGATAAATAACGGAGTAGATAGTCAAACTCCTTACACCAGTTAAAGTTTGATGTTAATTTGTTACAGCTAACTCGGCTTATCGCCAGCTTTTTGGATCACATTGCAGATTTGGCTGGTCGTTGACAATATGGGGAAGTGGTGTTTTCATGTTTTTTTTGCTCGGGAACGCCTACTGTGCATTTCATTAGCATTAGATGTGGCTCTTGTTTGTGGTGATTTTGTTGCTGTAAGGTATTGATGGAAGAGTGGAGAGATTTGCAGTTTTCACCAAGTTGAGAATGGGATGATAATTAAAAAACACAGAAAAAAAGATAGGTTTAATAAACATTATAAATAGAAATTAGCATTTAAAAAACCTTTGAAATTCACTGAAAAAAACATAGGTTTCAGGCACGTTATAGTTAGAAATTAGCATTTAAAAAACCTTTGTAACTCACTGAAAAAACCATAAGTTTCAGGGACGTTATAGTTAGGAATTAACATTTAAAAAAAACTTAGAACTTCACTGAAAAAAACATAGGTTTCAGGGGCGTTATAGTTAGCTGGACTTTTCACTCGTACAAAACCCCTGAAACCTATGGTTTTTTCAGTGAATTTCAAAGGTTTTTTAAATGCTAATTTCTAGCTATGCCTACAGAGATAGGACATGTGAAGAAAGAAGGAAAAACGCACAGAAAGAAAAAAAAGAAATGCAGAAAGAAGCAACAGAAGTCCTCAAAGATGAAGAAAAGTGCAGGAAGAAGTATAATGTGCAGAAAGAACAAACATAAGAGCAGAAACAAGCCTTGTTGCAAAATCATCCTGTACCCTCAACTTTTTCAGACAGATACTGGTGGTAACTGAGTCTGACTAACCAGTCCTAGAGCCAGTGCTATGTTAAAAGTAGGCCTGGGCGGTAAATTCCGTTCCGTTCGCGGAATTTGCGGAATTTGGGTAATTTCGCGTTCCGCGGAGAACGCGAAATTGCCCAAAAATCTGCGTTCCGCGACTTCGCGAAATTTTTTGCTTGTTCGTGTTCTCAATATGCGTGTTCGCGAGATATTTCACCCCGAGCACGCAAACAGCGATCGCGAACAGGAAAAAAGTATCGCGAACAAGCAATTCCGCGTGTTCGCGGAGATTTTTTACCGTTTCGCGGAGATTTGCGTAACGCGATTACGCAAATTCCGCCCACCCCTAGTTAAAAGACACTCAGAATACAGTGAAAACACCTACATACACTAGGGCACACTATGTGTTGGGGTCCCCCTGTGATTAGCATGACCTCCTCTGTAAGCCCCTAGTATATAATAGGGCAGGGGATTAAAACTACCTCTTAAAAGACACCACAGGGCGTGTTTGAACACGTCACCTCATGCCCCGTCCCCTTCCTTCCCCACTGTGTAAACACGCCCTGTAGCCGTTTTAAGTTGGGAGATTAAGTCCCCTTGAATCCTGAGGGTCCCTAGGGTCCAAGTAGACCACTAGGTACCTCCAGTAAGCGCCACAGAGCTGCGTTGCAGAGAGGTGTAAAAAGTTGCACAGCCTGCACCACCTCTCTGCAACGCAGAGCAGTGGTGCTTACTGGAAGCACCTGGTGGGCTAGTTGGACCCCAGGGTCCCTCAGGATTGAAAGGGAATTATTTCCCCAACTTAAAAACGCGCCACAGGGCCTGTGGGCGTTCTGAGTTGAGAGATTAAGTCCCCTTGAATCCTAAGGGTCCCTAGGGTCAAACTAGCCCACTAGGTACCTCCAGTAAGCGCCACGGACCTGAGTTGCATGGAGGTATAAAAAGGGGCGTGGCCTCAGACCACCTGTCTGCAACGCAGCTCCCTGGCGCATACTGGAGATACCTGTTGGGCTAGTTGGCCCTCAGGGACCCTCAGTATTGAAGGGGAATTAATTCCTTAACTTACAACTGGCCAGGGGGCGCGTTTGCAGAGTGCTGCAAGGAGGGGGCGTGGCCTCTGGCGCGATGCCGGTCTTTTATTTATTTATTTTTAAGAAGGAGGGCTGTGTGGCCCCCTTTCTTTTTCTAATTTATTAGCCCTGGGGACCCCATCCCCCAGGGCCTGCACCCTAATTATTTTGGTTGAAAAAAAATATTTTGGCCCTCCCATGGCCTTAATCGGCCCCGGAGACCCCAACCCCCAGGTCATGGCCTTTTTTTATTTTTTTATTCTTTAGGAGGGGGGCTGTGTTGCCCCTCTCCTCAGGCCACTTATGGCCCCGGGGACCCCATCCCCCAGGGTCGGCCTTTGTTTTTTATTTTAAAAAAAAAATCTATATATTTATAGAAACACCTAGGACATGATGGACAAACCGTATGTACCTATCACCATGACGATTTGCGTGATATTCATTAAAAGGCGACTATGCATACAATGAATCCACGTAGAATGTATTCACACCGCTAGTGAAGCTCTGACATGTCTGACACCCTACCGTGCCTAATCCCGGCGCCCCCGCTGGTGGGTACTCTCCAAGTAGACACCCTTGTCGTTTATTTATACAAACATGGGTAGCTATTGACGGGCACATTTAATACACATGCACACCAAGCCATTCAAAGGGGATTCGACAAAAATTCGACCAAACTATGCAAGAAACCCCCTCACGGTTAATAAAACACACATCCACTGCCGGATGTGTAATACTTTTTATTTTACTCTCTGGAAAGGAGACAAACCTCACTTGAGAGTCACATCGTGCTCCTGGCTGAGCCCAATGCTGTGTTACACCCACCAGTGCCCGCCGAGTGCCACACACCTCTGTGTTGTATTCCACCAGCTAGTGCGTATGCTATGACACTCTCTAGCCCATGTGCACTGTAACACCACCCCGTGAATATGTCATGCCACACTTGCCTTCGCACGGGTTATATTGCCCCATCTAACGTGCCTTCCTCGATGCCTATGTTATAAAGCACAGTGCTATGCCATACATATTACAATCTGGGATCCATATCTTTGTCACAGTGCATATGCAATGTTACACTACCCAGCACATATTTTATATTACAACTTTAGAGACTACTTAGGTTACACAACACTGCCCTGTGCATATTACACTCCAAGGCGCATATCACATAGCAAGCGCTAGTGCCTGTGCTATCTCGCGCTCTCCAATGAATCTGTCATTGCGCACAATGTATTGCATATTATATTTCATGCCCGGTTCATCTTATATCACACTTTTTGGTGCATAGTTTATACCATATACTATATCTAGTTTTCATTTTCAATCGTGCTCTCCGGACTATGTTCTATATAACACTGCGTCCACCTACCCTTTTCACGGGCATTACATTTTGCGATGGGGGGTGAAGGGTCAGGGGATGTTTCTGCCAAGTGAGCCCGGAGTCACAGTCCCAAACGTCCCCTTCTTCCTAAATAAAAGTGAGATTAAGCTGCATACTTGTTCATATTCTAAGTAGTTCGCACAGACACACATTTTAAAAACAATAAAGTTCCTAATACCCACCTTCTATGAACAGTTAGCTTGCTGCCCCATCCACCTCCTCCCTATCCTCTGTTGTCTGAATCCATGGACTAGCCTCCTCCCTCCTGCCATGCATGGTCTGATGTGCTGCCCCTGCCCTGCATTTAGCATGATGTACCAGTCCACTCATCCTGCCCTCCATTGCCCAATTCTATGGCCCATCATTGACCTCCTGCTTAGCCTCTGTGCTTTGATTGCTGCCCCTATTCTCCTTCCCCCTGCCCTCCGATGTCTTTGTGCATGCCCCTGCTCCATCCTTTTTGACCACCATGTTCCATGGACCTGCCACTCCTATCTACTCTGAATGTTCTGTTGAGCTGCCACTCTCCTACCACCTGCCTAGCATTGTCAGATGACTGTAACCTGTCCCTGCCACCTCCACCCTGCCTGTCCTGTCCACATGCCATGCCCCTATCCCCTTCCTCTTGTCCTCCATGGTCCATTTTACTGCCCTCCCTGGTCTGTTGTGCTGCAACTGCTCCTCCTGCCTGCTCCGCGCGGTCTGTTGTGAGGCCCCTTCCCCTGGACTCTCTTGTCTGTGCCCAGGTCCTGACCCTCCCTTCTATCCTCCATGGTCCTTTGTGCATGCCCCTGCACCCTCCTTCTTGCCCATCATAACCATTGTGCTGCCACTAACCCTCCCGCTTGCCATGCATGGTCTTCTGTGCTGACATGGCCCCTCCCACCTTCCCTGTGTGGTCAGCTAGCTGCTCCTGACCCCCTTCCACCTTCCCTCCATGGTCTGTGTGTATGCCATCATAGTCTCACTGTTGCTCTCCATGGTGTGTCTTGTTTCTAGTGCTCATCCTGCCTGACCTCCATGGTCATCTTGCTGCTCCTGCCCTGCCCCCTTGCCCCCAGCCCTCTGTTTCCATGTGCAGACCCCTATTCCCTCCCTCATGGCTTGTCGGTTCCATTGTAATGCCCCTGATCCATCCCTCCTGCCCTTTATGGTCTGTTATGCTGCAGCTTTCCCTCCTGTCTGTCCATTATGGTCAGCTAGCTACCATTGCCTCTTTCCCCTCTGTTGTCTGTTGTCCATGTGCATGGTCCTGTCCCCTCCCTATTGCTTTCTATGAATTGTTGTGCTGCACTCCCGTCCCGCATGCCCTGTGTGGTGTATTGTGCTGCGCAAACCCTAATGCCTGCCCTGTAGGGTCAGTTTGGTGCACCTCTCAATGTCCCTCCTGTCCTATGTTATCCGAGTCCATGTCCCTACCCCAATTCCTCCTGTCTACCATGATCCAATGTACCATACTTGCGATCATTTTGAACTTGGTAAGAGGGAGATTTTGAAATAAAACTGGGGTATTGGTTTTCCCCTTTGAGTTACATTGAAAAAGAGAAGATTGTAGACAGGAAACAGATCAAGTAAAGCCCATTTGAGCTTAAAAACATTTCCTGGCTGAAACGGGTCTGTTGGCATGTATGGTTGTATGACCACTGCCTCTTCCTTCTGCCCACAATGGTCTATTATATTGCCACAGCCTCTCTTGCCAGTCCTGTATTGTTGGTTTCTTGCCCCTGCCCCCCTTTCCACTGCCCTCCATAGTTTGTTGTGCTGCCACTGCCCTTCCTGCCTGCCTAGTGTGGTTACATTTTTGCCTCTGCACTCTCCTACCTGCCTTCAATTTTCAGAGTCCATGCCCTTGGCCTCTGCCTCTCAACAGTATCCCAATGAACAACTAGATTGCTAACATTCTATATTTATTACAAAAGTGTGGAATGCCTGACGTCATCTTGATGTAATCAAAACTGTAATGCCTAGAGCATTTCCTTGAGAAATTACATATATGAGAGGGTCTTATTTGCATCAAAATTATGGTTAGTGCTCTAAAAAACTAAAATGAGGACATATTTTCTGAGTTTTCAAATAGCGACAAAGAACTTTTAAATTATTTGTAATCTTAGTTGTTTTATCCAGTTGACCACTTGATTAAATGTTGCATCCAAGGGGAGAGGGTGTGGTGTTACTTCCAGAGCTGCAGACTTTGCAACTGGGGGAACCAGTTTGGAGTTTCTGCTTCAGCTCAACATTCTGTGATTCTGGTCAAATCACTTAATCTCCCCATGTCTACAACCAAAATGAATTTGATCTTGTGTGATGTAACCAATGTTCATGTAAAGCACTCCAATACCTGACAAGTCTGCACTATATAAAACTGCAAATACACAAAAAATAAGTGTTTTGCACACTTCTGTCATTGGGCTACATTTGGGCTAAATCTGGGTGATATTTGGGCTACATTTGGGCTCTTTTGTCTCTGGTGGCCATTTTAGGAGATTTATTTGTTATTAAGTTTCCTAATTTCCTCATTTACTGCAGTCTCTTCAGTAGGAAATGCTTTCAGTTTTTTTACTTTGATTCCATCAAGAAGGTATTCAGATATGTCACACATTTGCCATAAGTTCTGAATGTTAGCACTCTAGTTGCTCATTAGATCACTGTAGTAAAGCTACTGCTCACCACGGAAGTCTGCTGCTAGTATTCGAAGTCCATGTTTCAGTCTGCATATCAGAATTTTTTAATGAAATAGAAGAGGATTTGAGAAGTCACTCAAAATGTGCCCTAATTTTTCTTTCTTCAGCACTAATCATAATTTCTATGGCAAAATGAACCCCCTCATTGTGTTCCTTTTTAAATTAAATGTTTTAAGTGTTACCAGTTTATTCCAATCAAGATGGCTTCAGTTGTGCCATACTTTTGTCTTAAGTAAGACAGTAAGCGCTCTAGTTGTTCTTAAGAACACTCTGGGACATTCTGTCATTGGGCTATACTTGGGCTACATCTGGGTGATATTTGGGCTACATTTGGGCTCTTTTGTCTCTGGTGGCCATCTTGGGAGATTTATTTGTTATGAAGTTTCCTAATTTCCTCATTTACTGCAGTCTCCTCAGTAGGAAATACTTTCAGTTTTTTACTTTGATTCCATCAAGAAGGCATTCAGATGTGTCACACATTTTCCATAAATTCTGAATGCTAGCACTCTAGTTGCTCATTAGATCACTGTAGTAAAGCTACTGCTCACCAGGCAAGTCTGCTGCTGGTATTCAAAGTGCATGTTTCAGTCTACATGTCAGAATGTTTTTATGAAATAAAAGAGGATTTCAGAAGTCAAAATGTGCCCTAGTTTTTCTTTCTGCAGCACTAATCATAATTTATATGGCAAAATTAACCCCCTCATTTTGTTCCTTTGTAAATTAAATGTTTTAAGTGTTACCACTTTATTCCAATCAAGATGGCTTCGGGTGTACCATACTTTTGTCATAAGTAAGACTGTTAGCGCTCTAGTTGTTCTTTAGAGCACTCTGGGAAGCTGCAGTAGAGCACAAAGGAATCAACTGACAGTCTCTGCCCTTGTTGGATGTACATGTTTTACTGAAAATGTCAGACTTCATTCTTACATGACTGAGAAAGATAATGTGAATTTACAGAAAATATGCTCTCAGTTTAGCTTATAGATCACCTTCCAAACCTCTGTGGGAAAAGTATGAGAAAATAGTTTTCTCTCAAACATGGTTCGTGATATCACAGCAGAAGGCTTTTTCACATGGTAAAATCACCTTAGAACACACCACAATTCCTAAAATGAGTATGGTACCATCACCAAATGATTTATAATGTAACTAAAGTCTTAAAACCTTCTATTAACTGCAATGCTTTTTAATGAGGGGCTCTCGTGTATATTGGTCCCAAGATGGCTGCCAACACTTCTTGGATGAAGTACTGACAGCCAATCAGATCTCACGATGAGATGTGTGGTTAGGCTCCGCCCAGATATGTATGTGATTTTACTTTTGATTTTCTCAGGAACTACTGAACAGATTGACACCATATATGCAAAAGGCACATGCCTGACCTGAGGACTACCTCTTTGCCAAATTTCAAGTAATTCTGTTCAGCCGTTCGGGCTGTACCTTGGACTAAAGGTCCCTATGGAAAATTGCACGGGGAAAACGTGTTTTGGGACCCCCCTTTTTTCTCAGCCCCCGCTTCACGAATCCCCCCGAGACTTTTAGGGTAGGAGTGGAGCGGAGTGCCCCACCTATTTTGAAAATTTCGCGAGGATTCGTCAACCGGCGCCAAAGTTATTCCAAATAGAATGTTGCGGATTTCCTATGGAAACACGGTCCTAACTATAACTATCTACTGGCGACCGCCAGTAGATAATATATATATATATATATATATATATTCGATGAAAAAACCAAAGGTTTCACACATGTTATAGTTAGCTGGACATTTCACTCGTAAAAAACCAATGAAATTCCCCCGTTATAGTTAGTTCAGCTAACTATAACTCGCGCGCCCGCAATGTACTACTGATGACGTCACATATTACATCACTCATGACATGGTCAGTGACATCACTCATGACATCACTGATGACATCTCAAATGACATCACTGATGACATCATCCAGTGAATGTGTGTTTTTCTGAAAATTAAATATGTTTTATATATGTATATCTCAAGGTCGATGGAAGAATAAATGAGTATATAAGTGTCTAAATTGATGATTTGTTTCTGAAAAATTGATTGTATAACTGACTGATTAAGTGTATCTTTTTGAATACATGGCTTAGTGAGTAATGTTTAAATGTGTAAATACCTGTATCAGTCTCTCACTTTGTATATAAGTGGCTGCATGGGTTGGTGAGTAGCTACATGAGTGTCTATATAGGTTAATAGTTGGTTTTTTGAGTATCAGTATGAGTGTCTGAGTGTCTTCATGGTGCGGTGGGGGGTATTACGTAGTGCATAGATGCATGAATGAGTGACTCACTGTTTGTATGTGTTGAAGACAGCATGTGTGCAGGACTGTATGGGTGGATGAGTGTGTGCATGGGTGTGTTAGTGAGTGAATGACTGTCTCAATAGTGTCTTCATAAGTAACTACATATGTTTTAAACTAATATATGTGAGTATTGGTGTTTATAAGTGAGTATATGTGAGAGTGAGAGATTGGTAGACTTCCTGTATGAATAAGTATGTGTTTCTATAAGTGATTGTTTAAAAGACTAAGTATGTGTAAGTTTCTGTAAAAGTAAGTGTGGTGGTGTGTGTGTATAACTGTATATGCAAGTAAATGGATGTTTGATTCTTTATTAGCATGAGTGACTATGTGTGAGTAACTCTATGGATGAGTGGCATTGTGTAACAGGATGTATAGGTGTATGAGTACATATGATGTGTGAGTACATGTATGAGTGACTGTATAGGATTGTTGGTGGATGAGTGGATGTGTATGTGGATCTTAGAATTACTGAATAGGTTGTTGTAACTGTTATTGGTATGTCCATTTTTTTGAAAATGTT
Organism: Triturus cristatus; assembly: GCF_964204655.1. Classification (NCBI taxonomy): domain Eukaryota; kingdom Metazoa; phylum Chordata; class Amphibia; order Caudata; family Salamandridae; genus Triturus; species Triturus cristatus. The sequence goes on along the minus strand of NC_140593.1, from coordinate 252,048,492 downwards.
AGTCTCTATTTTTGAATGTTTGTATCAAAGGTTATATTAGGGTGAGAGGAGGTCTACCACTCTGTCACAAGGATAATGTCATCAGTGATGTCATTTGAGATGTCATCAGTGATGTCATGAGTGATTTCACTGACCATGTCATGAGTGATGTAATATGTGACGTCATCAGTAGTGCATTGCGGGCGCGCGAGTTATAGTTAGCTGAACTAACTATAACGGGGGAATTTCATTGTTTTTTTACGAGTGAAATGTCCAGCTAACTATAACATGTGTGAAACCTTTGGTTTTTTCATTGAATTTCTAAGGTTTTTTAAATGCTAATTCCTAACTATAACGTGTGTGAAACCCATGGTTTTTTCAGTGAATTTCAAAGGTTTTTTAAATGCTAATTCCTAACTATAACGTGTGTGAAACCCATGGTTTTTTCAGTGAATTTGCAAGGTTTTTTAAATGCTAATTTTTTTTTTTTCTTCTTTTTTTTTTTACATATTTTTATTTTAATTTTCTATCCTTTTTTAAAGACTATGGTTAAATTTTTAAAATTCTACAATATGTTTTTTTTTAACATTTTTTATAAAATAAACAGGTAAAATTTATTAGCAATACATTTTTTCCTTTTTCTTTTTATTTTTTTTTAGTGCGCGTACGGTAAGCTTACGGTAAGCGTACGGTTTACGCAATGTCCGTAATTTATCTACGCTGTTTGCGTATAGTTACGCAATTTGCGTAGTCGTGCGTACTCCGCGTGGGACGCGGGCGCGTGTACGCTACACGCGCACGTTACGCGGAAGTGTCGGGGAGTGACTGTTATGCGCATGCGCGCGAGCGCGTGTCTTTTTTACGCGCATGCGTACTTTTGCCGTAAGCGTACCGTAAGCGTACGGTAGGTCATGTGATCATGAAACACAACTTTTGATTGGTTGAAACTACTTTCAGTTCTAGAACTCTCCTACACCACACCCATTCCCCTCATTTCTGCTTGTGATCCCTTAGGAGAAGGAGCTGGGTTGTCTTTGTGATACGATGGCAGAACAGCAGAGCTCTTCTGAGAGTGAGGCTAGCAGCACTACCTTGAGGCAGAGAGCGAGGAAACAAAAGACCTCTTACGTGTGGGAGTATTTTACTTTTCCAGAAGGCCAGCAAAAGGTAAATGCACCCTTAGTGACTTGCAAGCTGTGTAAGCGTGTACTTTCAAGAGGTAATCCTGACAGGAAGTATTCCTTTGGGAATCACACCATGATGAGACACCTTAAGGATGTACACAGAAGGACACATGCTCGACTTACTGAAGGTAACCCTTCAGTAAGTCAACCAAGCACATCCACAGCAGCTCAGCCTGGACCATCATCTGCAGGGCCGAGTCCTTCTTCTGCAGGTCAGGTGAGCCCTTCATCTGTGGGGGGAGCATCTCCTTTTTCTGGTCCTCTGGAAATTAACCCTCGGTTTGCGAGGGTTGAAGTACGGTGCGCCACTTGTCACGATCTAATTACTTATAGGCAGACCAGTATGTCCCTAGTGAACAGTAAAATAGATCAGCACACTTGTCGTACCATCTAATATTCCCAATCTTTCTTTCCTCTGTCCCTGCATGAACACAACGGCTCTTTTAAGAGCCAACCTTACCTTTCATCTATTTTGTATATATTTTTTTTTAAACTTTTTTTTTTTTTTTTACCGTACGCATAATTTTTTTTTTTTTTTTAAAAACACTAAAAATCAATTATCATTTTACAAGGTCCTTGAGAGACTACAATTAAAAACTGAAAATGTGATTGTAGAGAAGTGGAAAAAAGGGACCATGACATTATTGACTTACCATACCCACTCAAAAAAAGATTTATTCATTTAATTTTTTTTTTAATTGCTTTAAAAATGGTTCTAGTTTTCGAAAATATTCTATCTCAATCTGAAAAAAAAGAAAAAAGTATTAATATTTAATAAAACATTTTATAATACAGTACACATATTTACATATTTTTCAAAACATATTTTTGCCTTTTTTTTGCTGTTTTCAGAAAATATTGCATTTCACTATAAATTGTGAAAGCAATTGCATTCATCATTTAACAGCAGGCAAAAAAAAATTAACAATCTCAAAGATTGTTTTAAAAAAGCCCACAATCTCTTTTTGCATAAACATAACTTTTTAGAAATGCATAATATTCTTAAAAAATATCATCTAATATCAATACTTATTTCTTTAAAATACCGTCTGATATTTTTGTTTCAGAAGTATAATCACAATAATATATCTCAAATAACTCCACAATACATCTGGTTCCATTTCCTTTAGACCAAATAGTAATTTTAAAATTCTTTTTTTGTTTAATTTCCAATGGTAATCCAATAAAAATCTAAAGTTTAAATTGTACAGATGTCACCGATTCTCTGTAACATTTTGGTTTCCGAAAGATTAATTAATAATTAAATAAGTCCACAATAGAATTGTTTACTTTTCCGCATGGCCAAATAGTAATTTTAAAAATCTTTTTTTAAAACATTTCCAATGGCAATCCAATAACATTCCAAAATTTAAATTGTGCAGATGTTACCGATTTTTTCTAAATTTTTGGTTTTCCAAAGTTTCCTTAAAAAATGGAAAAATTCCACATTACAATTGGTTACCTTTCCATTAGGCCAAATGATAATTTGTTCAATCTTTTTATTTGTAAATTCCAAATGGTAATCCAATAAAATGGTAAAATTGTTTTGTCCAGATGTTGTCAAATCTCTCTAAAATTTAGGTTTCAGGAAGATTAGATAGGAATTTGCTAAATCAAAAGGCAAACGTTGCTTAAAAATCAATTGGGAATCATTACACAGTGTCCAGACTTTTTCACATTTAAGATAAACTGTGTAATGACCAGAAGTTACAGTAGGTCCATCATGGAAAATTATTGCAACTGTTACAAAAGTTTTTCCTGAAATTGATAATTGCTGTCCTGTAAACTTCTTTATTAAATTATCCAATTTTGAACCATCAGCTCTACATCGTTGCATCATTAAAATTACATACTGTCTGTATTCCTTTAAAATTAATGTTGAAAACATGTCAGATTTACACTCACCGCATTGCATGCTATGATTAGCATCTTTAACTAATTTTGCAAAAGTGACTGTTTTACTCTCTGGCAATGTTAAATAAATAAACCTTTCAGAATCAACATTAGAGCCACATATATTATAACAGTTTTCACAACTATGTTCCCATTTATAAGAGAGATCAAACATATTTTCAATGGGAACCCCTTCTTCTTCCAGTACCTGAAGAAAATAAATCAAGAATTCCTGTGCGTCTTGCTGTACATTTTGAGAAAACTGTGTTCGTCCTGAACATACATCTAAAACTTTTCTAATTTCAGTAGCACTTTCTATTTGAGTTTTATCATTACTCAGCTTTTCAAAAAGGAGACTCAGCACAGAACAGAATCTTTTTCCCTGATTTACAACTTATCTGCTCTTGCAAACTTCCCAGATAAAATGCAACATTCAGCACTACATTAGCGTAGCAGTTGACACCAGAGCTATTTTCAAAATAACATCCTACAACCTGTTCTTCATTTTCCTTATTCTTTTTGCTTGCTTCTGCACCAAAAAATGGCTCCCCCTTTCCATCTAATGCAACTGTGAAATCACCAGAGTAATACGCAATAAATCTCTGCCTGTAATTCCTATTTGCACACAGAGTCATGTTTTCACATTAGTCACAAAACGAAATTTCTTTGCCAATTTGAAAGCACACTTACTGCTCTTTTTTTTGGCAAGTGATAAACACTTTTACAGACTGACACATTATGAATCCACTTTTCAGAATTTTAAAAAGCACATGTCCAAACTGCTTTTTCAGACCAGCACCATGTGTAACCTGGTTGACTGCCTACACTCCAGCAAGGGCAACCAGCCTTAGTGATGCTGAATGTATTTGCATTACTGACTGAAACCTCAAACCCCACTCGCTTGTGAATACTGTGCATGATTCCACATAGTAAGCAGCTAGGTGTGTGCTAAGAGTCTGCTTCTGCACCAAAAAATGGCTTCCCCTTTCCATCTAATGCAACTGTGAAATCACCAGAGCAATACGCAATAAATCTCTGCCTGTAATTCCTTTTTGCACACAGAGTCATGTTTTCACATTAGTCACAAAACGAAATTTCTTTGCCAATTTGAAAGCACACTTACTGCTCTTTTTTTTTGCAAGTGATAAACATTTTTACAGACTGACACATTATGAATCCACTTTTCAGATTTTCTAAAAAGCACATGTCCAAACTGCTTTTTCAGACCAGCACCATTTGTTACCTGGGTGACTGCCTACACTCCAGCAAGGGCAACCAGCCTTAGTGATGCTGAATGTATTTGCATTACTGAGTCCAACCTCAAACCCTTAAACTATTCTTTTATTATACCAGTACACCTTAATTTATTGTGAAAACATAGTCCATATTATTTTACTTGTTCCTCACATTTAAATTTCTCCCAAAACAGAAAATAATAAACACAACTTCAACAAAAAGAATTGCATTTCTATTATTCATTTCTTAATTCACCATATACATCCCCTCTCAAACTCTAAACTCACCTTTAAAATTAGTTAGTTGTGAAAGAAATGTGGCACTCAAACAGCAGATTATCAGAGCCAGGATCTCTGTTCTTTACACCTCTCTCCTCTCAGCAGAACCAGATAATGGCAAACGTTCCCTCTCTTCTTCCACACATATACATGTTAGTTTCAAATCTCAGTGCTTGCCCCTTTTTTTCAAATGTAATCACACATTTCTATTGGTTGAAAACCAACCCTTTTCCAAAAGTACCCTTCCCCCAACTTGACTTCTGCCTAGTACCCTTCCCCGAACTTGACTTCTGCCTGCTACCATAGCAACAGTTCATGGAACACTGCTGTGTGGAGTTAGGTCAGAAGTTCACAAACAATGTTTCAATTCCACAGAGCAAGAGTGCTTGACTTTTCAAGCCTAACAGCAAATCCATAGTACTGTTCTTTGGTAACACATTTTTCTGTACCAATACAAAACATGCTTCTATTAATTTACACATACAGCCTAGTTTTTATTCTAGAATGGTATGAAACAGCCAATCAGTTCTTTTTTTTTAAAAAAAAATATGTATGCCTCCATTTCCAAACTGTCTTTCTTTTCATATTGCCATTCTACTGAAAGACACCTCCTGAGTGCATCCAGTTCTCCTTTGAAGATGTTCACAGTATGGATTGTAGGGCACAGCTATGTCTTCTGGAGTGAAAAGTATGCAGAGAAAACAGATATGGTGGGAGACCTTGCGTTGCCAAATGTAGACATTAAATGGATTGGTCAGAGAGGGTTAAAGTGGCACCAATTGATGCCATTGGTGAAATCCTTCATGCACATCCAACACCCTGACCTCATAATAGTGCACTGTGGTGGCAATGACCTAGGCACTTTGACTGGGGTAGGTCTGGAAATGCTTATGAAGGACACCTTTGCACAACTGTTTTCACTTTTCCCTAAAACTGCCTTTGTGTTTTCTAACATATGCCAAAGGCAAAAATGGAACTGGTCCAATCATTTCTGTCCGCAGATTGACAAAGCAAGAAAGCACGTCAACAAATCTGTTTCTGCTTTCCTCCGTGACTATGGTATGGGTTCCATTTACCACAACAACTTGCGTTACGACATGCAAGACATTTATAGAGGAGATGGTGTGCACTTCAATGATGAAGGGAACAGAGTCTTCCTCTTGAACCTTAGACTCTGCATCGGTACTTACTTGTAGGTACCACTAAAAAATCACTTCATAAACACAACGGCTCTTTTTAGAGCCCCCTAATATCTAAACACTTAAATCTGATTTTCATTTCTTTTTTTATTTTTTTTTTCTACCGCACGCTTACGGTAAGCTTACCGTACGCGTACCCCGCGATTTTTTTTAAAATCAATAAATGTTTTCTTTGTACTTTTCTGTCCTTCTTTGACCCCCTTACAAATGTTAGAGGGTCTGTAACTCTCCTCCTTGCCCCCTTTTCAAGATATCACTCTTTTTTTTCTGAGTCAAACACACGAAATGGCGGCCGCCGCTTCCTGGTTTCGACCGATTCGAATGTTTACTAAGATCTAAGAGCCAATCAGAATCGCACTCGCGCACGCCACCGTACGCATACGGTAAGCGTACCGTATGCGCACCGTAAGCTGGCTCAGATATATATATTCATTTAAAGGCTATTTTCTCAGAATCTACTGAACAGATTTACACCAAACCTACAAAAGGCACTTCCTTGACCTGAGGACTACCTCTCTGCCAAATTTCTAGTAATTCTGTTCAGACGTTCGGGCTGTAGCCCTGTCTAAAGGTCCTATGGAAAAATGCATGGGAAAAACGCGTTTTGGGACCCCCTTTTATCTCATCCCCCGCTTGACGAATCCCCCCGAGACTTTCAGGGAAGGAGCGGAGCGTAGTGCCCCACCTATTTTGAAAAATTCGCGAGGATTCGTCGACCGGCGCCAAAGTTATTCAAAATAGAATGTTGCGGATTTCCTATGGAAACGTGGTCCTAACTATAACTACCTACTGGCGACCGCCAGTAGGTAATATATATATATATATATATATATATATATATATATATATATATATATATATATATATATATATATATATATATATATATATATATAAAACAAAAGGCAACTTCTTTTCAAGAAACCAAAAGGACACAACGGGGATTCAGAGGAAGATCGTTTACTGCAAGTAAAAATGGCATAATGCATTTCGACACTTCGTCTTCTTCAGATGCCTTTAAAATCGGAATTGGGCTTCACCTTTCTTTATACCTCCTTGGCTCCTCCCATTAGTTGGAGTACAGCTGGCCCCAATTGAGAAAACATAGTCTCGCCTTTGTAGTCCGATGTAAGGGACTGCAACTCCCAGAAGTCCATGGGTTGGTAACTGACTTCAATGGGGCCCAGATTACTACGTGTTGGTACTGTTCATGCCTCATAGAGGTGGGTGCTGTTTCCCCAAATTAGGTCCGAAATGATGGTACATCGGTCTTCCTCAGGTCCCCAGCGCTCTGCCTCCGTTGTTGCCACCAGCCGGGTCACGAAACAGCAGTGCAGTGTCCGCGTTCCCCCGTCAGATCCGGGTTGCTCCTGGCAAAAACCACTCGCTGGGTCGGTTCTTAAGGCGGTCAGAGGTAACACCAAACCCTTGGAAATACCGCATTTTCACCAGATATCCCTCTGACTCATTTTAGAGCGGGTCCTTTAGCACGCTACTGGCATGCCTGCAAAAACATAAAACAAAAGGCAACTTCTTTTCAAGAAACCAAAAGGACACAACGGGGATTCAGAGGAAGATCGTTTACTGCAAGTAAAAACGGCATAATGCATTTCGACACTTCGTCTTCTTCAGATGCCTTTAAAATCGGAATTGGGCTTCACCTTTCTTTATACCTCCTTGGCTCCTCCCATTAGTTGGAGTACAGCTGGCCCCAATTGAGAAAACATAGTCTCTCCTTTGTAGTCCGATGTAAGGGACTGCAACTCCCAGAAGTCAATGGGTTGGTAACTGACTTCAATGGGGCCCAGATTACTACGTGTTGGTACTGTTCATGCCTCATAGAGGTGGGTGCTGTTTCCCCAAATTAAATCCGAAATGATGGTACATCGGTCTTCCTCAGGTCCCCAGCGCTCTGCCTCCGTTGTTGCCACCAGCCGGGTCACGAAACAGCAGTGCAGTGTCCGCATTCCCCCTCAGATCCGGGTTGCTCCTGGCAAAAACCACTCGCTGGGTCGGTTCTTAAGGCGGTCAGAGGTATATATATATATATCTTCACTGAAAAAACCATAGGTTTCACACACGTTATAGTTACGAATTAGCATTTAAAAAACCTTGCAAATTCACTTAAAAAACCATAGGTTTCACACATGTTATAGTTAGCTGGACATTTCACTCGTAAAAAACCAATGAAATTCCCCCGTTATAGTTAGTGCAGGCAACTATAACTCACGCGACCGCAATCCTCTGCTGATGACGTCAGATATTACATCACTGTATTTAGACACTTATTTACCCATGTCTTCTTCCATTAATCTTTAGCTATACATATATTACAAATATTTATTTTTCATAAAGACACATATGTCATCAGTGATGTAATATCTGACGTCATCAGCAGAGGATTGCGGTCGCGTGAGTTATAGTTGCCTGCACTAACTATAACGATCAGAATTGCGCTCGCGCATGGCAGGGTGCACGCACAGTGCGCGCACGGTGCGCGCGTATAGGTATTGATATGCTTTTAAATGCTATTTTCTCAGGAAATACTGCACAGATTTACACCAGACCTGCAAAAGGCACTTCCTTGACCTTATGGCTACCTCTCTGCCAAATTTCACGTAATTCTGTTCAGCCGTTCGGGCTGTAGCTGCGACTAAAGGTCCTATGGAAAAATGCATGGGGAAAATGTGTTTTGGGACCCTCCCTTTTTGCTCGGCCCCCGCTTGCCGAATCACCCCGAGACTTTCAGGGTAGGAGCTGAAAGGAGCGCCCCACTTGTTTTGAAAATTTCGCGAGGATTCGTCAACCGGCGCCAAAGTTATTCAAAATAGAATTTTGAGATTTCCTATGGAAACTAGGTTGTAACTATAACTATCTACTGGCGACCGCCAGTAGATAATATATATATATATCTATATTATCTACCGGTGGTCGTAACTATAACTACCTACTGGCGATTACCTACTGGCAGTCGCCAGTAGGTAGTTATAGTTAGGACCTATTTTCCATAGGAAATCCACAACATTCTCTTTGGAATAACGTTGGCGTCGATTGACGAATCTTCGGGAAATTTTCAAAAATTTTGGCCAGCTCCGGTCCGCTCCTATCCTGAAAATTTCATGGTGATTCGTCAAGCGGGGGCCGAGAAAAAAGGGGGGTCCCAAAACACGTTTTGACCATGCATTTTCCCATAGGACCTGTTGACGCAGCTACAACCCGAACTGCTGAACGGAATTACACCAAATTTGGCAAAGAGGTAGTCCTCAGTTCAGACTCATGCCTTTTGCTTAAATGGTGTAAATCCGTTGAGTAGTTCCTGAGAAAATTAGAGTTAAAAAGATAGATATATCTGGTCAGAGCCTAACCACACATCTCATCGTGAGATCTGATTGGCTGTCAGTACTTCATCCAAGAAGTGTTGGCAGCCATCTTGGGACCACTATACATGATAGCACCTTATTAAAAAGCATTGCAGTTAATTGAAGGTTTTAAAACTTTAGTTACATTATAAATCAATTGTTGATGGTACCATACTCATTTTAGGAATTGTGGTGTGTTCTAAGGTGATTTTACCATGTGAAAAAGCCTTCTGCTGTGATATCATGAATCATGTTTGAGAGAAAACAATTTTCTCATGCTTTTTCCACATAGGTTTGGAAGGTGATCTATAAGCTAGACTGAGAGCATATATTCTGTAAATTCACATTATCTTTCTCAGTCATGTGAGAATGAAGTCTGACATTCTCAGTAAAACATGTACATCCAACAAGGGCAAAGACTGTCAGTTGATTCCTTTGTGTTCTACTGCAGCTTCCCAGAGTGTTCTAAAGAACAACTAGAGCGCTAACTGTCCTACTTATGACAAACATATTGCACACCTGAAGCCATCTTGATTGGAATAAAGCTGTAACTCTTAAAACATTTAATTTAAAAAGGAACAAAATGAGGGGGTTCATTTTGCCATAGAAAGTATGATTAGTGCTGCAGAAAGAAAAATTAGGGCACATTTTGAGTGACTTCGCAAATCCTCTTCTATTTCATTAATAAATTCTGACATGCAGACTGAAACATGCACTTTCAATACCAGCAGCAGACTTCCGTGGTGAGCAGTAGCTTTACTACAGTGATCTAATAAGCAACTGGAGTGCTAACATTCTGAATTTATGGCAAATGTGTGACACATCTGAATGCCTTCCTGATGGAATCAAAGTAAAAAACTGAAAGTATTTCCTACTGAGGAGACTGTAGTAAATTAGGAAATTAGGAAACTTCATAACAAATAAGTCTCCCAAAATGGCCACCAGAGACAAAAGAGCCCAAATGTAGCCCAAATATCACCCAGATGTAGCCCAAGTACAGCCCAATGACAGAATGTCCCAGAGTCCTCTTAAGAACAACTAGAGCACTTACTGTCTTATTTATGGCAAAAGTATGGCACACCTGAAGCCATCTTGATTGGAATAAACTGGTAACACTTAAAACATTTAATTTAAAAAGGAACACAATGAGGGGGTTCATTTTGCCATAGAAAGTATGATTAGTGCTGCAGAAAGAAAAATTAGGGCACATTTTGAGTGACTTCGCAAATCCTCTTCTATTTCATTAATAAATTCTGACATGCAGACTGAAACATGCACTTTCAATACCAGCAGCAGACTTCCGTGGTAAGCAGTAGCTTTACTACAGTGATCTAATGAGCAACTAGAGTGCTAACATTCAGAATTTATGGCAAATGTGTGACACATCTGAATGCCTTCTTGATGGAACTAAAATAAAAAACTGAAAGTATTTCCTACTGAGGAGACTGCAGTAAACGAGGAAATTAGGAAACTTAATAACAAATAAATCTCCCAAGATGGCCACCAGAGACAAAAGAGCCCAAATGTAGCCCAAATATGACCCAGATGTAGCCCAAGTATAGCCCAATGACAGAATGTCCCAGAGTGTTCTAACAAACAACTAGAGCGCCAACAGTCTTACTTATGACAAAAGTATGGCACACCTGAAGCCATCTTGATTGGAATAAAGTGGTAACACTTAAAACATTTAATTTACAAAGGAACAACATGAGGGGGTTAATTTTGCCATAGAAATTATGATTAGTGCTGCAGAAAGAAAAATCAGGGCACATTTTGACTTCTCAAATCCTCTTCTATTTCATAAACAAAATTCTGACATGCAGACTGAAACATGCACTTTGAATACCAGTAGCAGACTTCCCTGGTGAGCAGTAGCTTTACTACAGTGATCTAATGAGCAACTAGAGTGTTAACATTCAGAATTTATGGCAAATCTGTGACACATCTGAATGCCTTCTTGATGGAACCAAAATCAAAAACTGAAAGTATTTCCTACTGAGGAGACTGCAGTAAATGAGGAAATTAGGAAACTTCATAACAAATAAATCTCCCAAGATGGCCACTAGAGACAAAAGAGCCCAAATGTAGCCCAAATATCACCCAGATATAGCCCAAGTCCAGCCCAATGACAGAATGTCCCAGAGTGCTCTTAAGAACAACTGGAGCACTTACTGTCTTACTTATGACAAAAGTATGGCACACCTGAAGCCATCTTGATTGGAAGAAACTGGTAAGACTTAAAACGTTTAATTTAAAAAGAAACACAATGAGGGGGTTCATTTTGCCATAGAAATTATGATTAGTGCAGAAGAAAGAAAAATTAGGGCACATTTTGAGTGACTTCTCAAATCCTCTTCTATATCATAAAACAATTCTGACATGCAGACTGACTGAAACATGCACTTTGAATACCTGCAGCAGACTTCCCTGGCGAGCAGTAGCTTTACTACAGTGATCTAATGAGCAACTAGAGTGCTAACATTCAGAATTTATGGCAAATGTGTGACACATCCGAATGCCTTCTTGATGGAACCAAAATAAAAAACTGAAAGTATTTCCTACTGAGGAGACTGCAGTAAATGAGGAAATTATGAAACTTAATAACAAATAAATCTCCCAAGATGGCCACCAGAGACAAAAGAGCCCAAATGTAGCCCAAATATCACCCAGATGTAGCCCAAGTATAGCTCAATGACAGAATGTCCAAGAGTGTTCTTAAGAACAACTAGAGCGCTTACTGTCTTACTTATGACAAACGTATGGCACACCTGAAGCCATCTTGATTGGAATAAACTGGTAACACTTAAAACATTTAATTTAAAACAGAACACAATGAGGGGGTTCATTTTGCCATAGAAATTATGATTAGTGCTGAAGAAAGAAAAATTAGGGCACATTTTGAGTGACTTCTCAAATCCTCTTCTATTTCATTAAAAAATTCTGATATGCAGACTGAAACATGCACTTTTAATACCAGCAGCAGACTTCCATGGTGAGCGGTAGCTTTACTACAGTGATCTAATGAGCAACTAGAGTGCTAACATTCAGAAATTATGGCAAATGTGTGACATATCTGAATACCTTCTTGATGGAATCAAAGTAAAAAACTGAAAGCATTTCCTACTGAGGAGACTGCAGTAAATGAAGAAATTAGGAAACTTCATAACAAAGAAATCTCCCAAGATGGCCACCAGAGACAAAAGAGCCCAAATGCAGCACAAATATCACCCAGATGTAGCTCATATGTAGCCCAATGACAGAAGTGTGCAAAACACTTATTTTTTGTGTATTTGCAGTTTTATATAGTGCAGACATGTCAGGTATTGGAGTGCTTTACATGAGCATTGGTTACATCACACAAGATCAAATTCATTTTGGTTGTAGACATGGGGGAGATTAAGTGATTTGACCAGAATCACAGAATGTTGAGCTGAAGCAGAAACTCCAACCTGGTTCCCCCGTTGCAAAGTCTGCAGCTCTGGAAGTAACACCACATCCTCTCCCATAGGTGCAACATTTTATCAAGTGGTCAACTGGATAAAAAAACATAAAAATTACAAATAATTTAAAAGTTCTTTGTCGCTATTTGAAAACTCAGAAAATATGTCCTCATTTTAGTTTTTTAGAGCACTAACCATAATTTTGATGCAAATAAGACCCTCCCATATATGTAATTTCTAAAGGAAATGCTCTAGGTATTACAGTTTTGATTACATCAAGATGACGTCAGGCATTCCACACTTTTGTAATAAATATAGAATGTTAGCAATCTAGTTGTTCATTGGGATACTGTTGAGAGGCAGAGGCCAGGGGCACGGACTCTGAAAATTGAAGGCAGGTAGGAGAGTGTAGAGGCAACAATTTGCCACACTGGGCTGGCAGGAAGGGCAGTGGCAGCACCACAGACTATGGAGGGCAGTGGAAAGGGGGGCAGGGGCAAGAAACCAACAATACAGGACTGGCAAGAGAGGCTGTGGCAATATAATAGACCATTGTGGGCAGAAGGAAGAGGCAGTGGTAGTACAACCATACATGTCAACAGACCCGTTTCAGCCAGGAAACGTCCAATGTTTTTAAGCTCAAATGGGCTTTATTTGATCTGTCTCCTGTCTACAATCTCCTCTTTTTCAATGTAACTCAAAGGGGAAAATTAGTACCCCATTTTTTTAAAAAAAATCTCCCTCTTACCAAGTTCAAAATGTTCGCAAGTGTGGTACATTGGATCATGGTAGGCAGGCGGAATTGGGGTACTAACATGGACTCGGATAACAGAGGACAGGAGTGTAGGAAGGTGGATATCTGACTATGGTTACCCCCAACTTTTTGCCTAGTGTCTAGCTGGTTTTTCGACTTAGTTGGCCTGAGATCCTGCCATTCAGGGTCTCAGGCTGTCTGCTCTCTCTTTAAAATGGACTCCATGTACCCTAGGTACATACACAATTGGTAAGGATCACCTTATTGGACCCTGTACAGTGTACCCTAGGTACCCAGGGCATAGGTGTACCCTAGGCCTCCCAGGGGCTGCAGCATGTATTATGCCACCCCTGGTCTGGCCTTCCAATCAGACACAACTGGCTGATCACTCAGCTGGGGCAAGGTTGTGTAATCACCCCTTGCTTAGATATAGTATATCTATATCTACCTTATATATAGACACATGTGTACCTATCAGCCACTCCTATGGCAGGCCTTAACAATCCTGGAGGCAGAGTGCTTGGTAACATGTGAGATGGTGCTCTAGCATGAGCTGAGCCTGTCTGCAGCTTTCGGAACCATGTCCTTATAGCTGTTCTATGATGTAGCCTATATACTCTTAAAGTGCCTTATAATCTTAAACGGTTATGGTAACTATGGTTTGGCTTTATCAAAACATGTAGTGTAAGGTGTCTAACACTTTGGAATAATACCCCCATACCATTTCTGGTGATGAGGATATTATTCCCCCCGTCTAGAGGGAGAGACATGTTAAAATCCTACTTTGCTGTGTAACTCTAACCAAAGCCTCAGCATCACAAAATGGATGCTGCTGCCACAGACACAAGTCTGACCTCCTGCTGCTGGGAGTGATCCCGGCAAGGGAGGCTTGGACAATAGGTTTCCTGCTAGGGGAGGTGCTAGCACCTCCCCAGACAGACTTTAGTGTATTGGGGCAGGGAGGGCTGAAAGGAATGAGACATGCCTGGGGCACACAAGGTGTCCCATGCATAGTCCAGTTCAAACCGGTGCTGGGGCACACCAGCCCCAGTCCTGGCGCAAAACTGGACAAAGGGAAGGGGGTGTAACCACCCCCCTCCCAGGTCCCACCCATAAGGCGTGACCTAGCAGGTATCCCAGCCCCCCAGATTAGTATAAGAGTGGGAGTTGGGCCCCAGGACTTTAGATTATCCTGAACCTGCAACTTGAACAGAAACTCTGGACCTTCGACATTCGACGAAAGAAGAAGACTGAAGAATCTCCCTTGTGGCCAAGGAGTGGCTACCCTGTGCAAACAGGCACCATCAAGAGACTACCCTTTGCTTTGCTAAAGTTCTACGAGGGACCGACTGCAGAGCCCGACCAGAGCCTTGACTTCCAGACTTCTCCGACCCTGATCCACATCCACAGTAGAGCTGAGATCCGTGGAGGCGACGAGAGACGTGGGACTGGCTACCTGGGAAAAGTGGCTAGTATCTTCAAGCGCAGCTTCTGAGGCACCCTCGAAGTTGTGCACCGGGGATTGAGAAGCCCCAACCCCAAGCACCATCTGCACCGAAGACCAGCCCCCCACACTCCACGAGTCCTGCGTGGGGCCCTTCTGCATTTTCCTGCTTGCCGCGTCTGTCCGGTTGCTTGCCCGCTGGCTAGTGGCCTTTGTGACGACGCATCCCGTAATCTTCAGCGCTGGTTTGGCTCCTCCAGACTGGCTCCTGCTCCTTTGAAAAAGATAAGCACCCCAGACCTTCCTGGTCTGCAACAGAAGCAAGTCCTCCGTTCTTCGTGGGTTCCGCTTGCCAAGGCTTGGTGAGTCCTAGTCCAACTTCGACGCCGCCGACAGCAAGACCCTTCGTGGGAGAGCTCGCCTCCTGGTCCTGGTTGTCCTCGACGTTCCCTGGTCCTCGTGGCTGCAGCGACAAGCTTCACCTTCACCTGCAATCTTCACGACATCGACTGGTTCCTTCCTGGTTCCACGTCGTCACTGGCTAGTGACCTTGACTCTGTCCCTTCTGCTTGCAGGTCTCCTCTCTTCTTGATCCCAGCCTTGGGATCCACCGGACACTCTTCACTGACTGCCTGTCAGCATCTTTCCTTCAGGCATCCATAGAAGTCCATGACGAAACCCGACGCAAGTTCACACCTATGCACCCGCAGCCTGTGGGCTAGGTAACTTGGGTACTTCGGTGCTCACAAGGGTAGTGACTATCCTAGGGTCTAGTTTCCGAGTCTCGACTCTCTAGCTGCTTTAGAAGTGTCCCTAAACTGTTAATTGCTAACAACTACTATTTCTATCGACTTTTACGCATTACGCGTGAGTGTTTCCACTCTGCACACGAATCCCGTGGGCCTCCCACTTCCTAACCTTTGGTAGTATAGTGTAGCCCCAGCGATTCCCTAGGCCTAGGCCTATCCTAATTCCGTGACAGTGGTCCTTATACCACTTACTTAGTATATGGTTTGCGTGGCCCCTAGGGCCTAACTGTATTACTTACCTGCGTGACTTAATGTATGCTCAAATAAGACTGTGTTGTACTTACCTCTAATCTCATAAAGAGTGCTGAGGGTTTGACTAGAATAAATACACTTTATTTTATATATATATATCTGTTGTGGTGTCCTTTCATTTGGTATTCAAGGGATTATATATGGTATCACAGCTGGCTTCACATGCCATTCAGAGTTTAGCCTAAGACTGCTCTTGTCCATGCTACCACTAGGATACCTGGTCTATAAGGTTGACTTTACAACCAATCACCATAAGGGTATTTGGACTGATATAAGGTGTACACTAGAACTAGTGACATCATACATCAGGCCAACTTCTCACAAGGAGGGACATGGAGATGTGCACCAAACTGACCCTACAGGGCAGGCATCAGGGTTTGCAGCAGCACAATACACCACATAGGGCATGTGGGACAGGAGTGCAGCACAACACTCCATAGAAAGCAATAGGGAGGAGACAGGACCATGCACATGGACAACAGAGAACAGAGGGGAAAGAGGCAATGGTAGCTAGCTGACCATAATGGACAGACAGGAGAGAAAGCAACAGCATAACAGACCATAAAGGGCAGGAGGGACGGATCAGGGGCATTACAATGGAACAGACAAGCCAGGAGGGAGGGAATAGGGGTCTGCACATGGAAACAGAGGGCTGGGGGCAAGGGCGCAGGGCAGGAGCAGCAAGATGACCATGGAGGTCAGGCAGGATGGGCACTAGAAACAAGACACACCATGGAGAGCAAAAATTAGACTATGATGGCATACACACAGACCATGGAGGGAAGGTGGGAGGGGGTCAGGGGCAGCTAGCTGACCACACAGGGAAGGTGGGAGGGGCCATGGCAGCGTAGAAGACCATGCATGGCAAGCGGGAGGGTTAGTGGCAGCACAATGGCTATGATGGGCAAGAAGGAGGGTGCAGGGGCATGCACAAAGGACCATGGAGGATAGAAGGGAGGGTCAGGACCTGGGCACAGACAAGAGGGTTCAGGGGAGGGGGCCTCACAACAGACTGCACAGGGCAGGCAGGAGGAGCAGTTGCAGCACAACAGACCAGGGAGGGCAGAAGGGTGTGGCAGTAAAATGGACCATGGAGGACAGGAGGAAGGGGATAGGGGCATGGCATGTGGACAGGCAGGGTGGAGGTGGCAGGGACAGGTTACAGTCATCTGACAATGCTAGGAAGGTGGGAGGGGAGTGGCAGCTCAACAGAACACTCAGAGTAGATAGGAGTGGCAGGTCCATGGAACATGGTGGGCAAAAAGGATGACATCTGCAGTGCATTGCGGACACGCGAGTTGTAGTTAGCTGAACTAACTATAATGGGGGAATTTCAATGGTTTTGTACGAGTGAAAAGTCCAGCTAACTATAACGCCCCTGAAACCTATGGTTTTTTCAGTGAATTTATAAGGTTTTTTAAATGCTAATTCCTAACTATAACGTGCCTGAAACCTATGGTTTTTTCAGTGAATATATATATATATATATATATATGTATATTCACTGAAAAAACCATAGGTTTCACACATGTTATAGTTAGCGGAAATTTTACTGATAAAAAACCAGTGAAATTGCCCCGTTATAGTTAGTGCTGGCAACTATAACTCACGCGACCGCAATCCTCTGCTGATGCTAATACTGTATTTAGACACTTATTTGCCCATGTCTTCTTCCATACATTTTTAGCTATACATATATTACAAATATTTTTTTTTCATAAAGACACATATGTCATCAGCAGAAGATTGCGGTCGCGTGAGTTATAGTTGCCAGCACTAACTATAACGGGGCAATTTCACTGGTTTTTTATCAGTAAAATTTCCGCTAACTATAACATGTGTGAAACCTATGGTTTTTTCAGTGAATTTGCAAGGTTTTTTAAATGCTAATTCCTAACTATAACGTGTGTGAAACCTATGGTTTTTTCGAGGCGTGCGCGCCCACTTAACGCAGTTCGTTCCGTGCACGGTTTTTATCAACTTTAATAAGCCCTGTACATTTGGTGGCCTTCGGCCACCAAAAGCACAGGGGGTGGGGTCAATGTGGATAGTGTTTTTTTTATTTCGATTTTATAATTTCATGTTGCCAAAATTTAGTTTTTTTTACCTATTAATAAGCCCTGTACATTTGGTGGCCTACGGCCAACAAAAGCACAGGGGGTGGGGTAAGTGTGGATAGTGTTTTTTTTTTTTTTTTTTTTACCGTACGCTTACGGTAAGCGTACGGTAAGCGTACTCGGCGAAATTGCCGAAAAAAAAATAAAACCGTTTTTGCTCTTGGGGGATGTTTGGGGACTCCCTCAACATGACTATGTGGGAGGGAGTTGTCAAAACAGCCCCGTAACATGTTTTTGGCCATCTTGTTTGATAAACAACACTCAGTGCGAGAGACAAAATGGCGGCCGCCGCTTCCTGGTTTCGGCCGATTCGAATGTTTACTAAGATCTAAGAGCCAATCAGAATCGCGCTCGCGCACGCCACCGTACGCTTACGGTAAGCGTACGGTAAGCGTACCGTAAGCGGGCTCAGATATATATATTGATTTAAAGGCTATTTTCTCAGAATCTACTGAACAGATTTACACCAAACCTACAAAAGGCACTTCCTTGACCTAGGGACTACCTCTCTGCCAAATTTCTAGTAATTCTGTTCAGCCGTTCGGGCTGTAGCTCGTTCTAAAGGTCCTATGGAAAAATGCATGGGAAAAACGCGTTTTGGGACCCCCCTTTTATCTCAGCCCCCGCTTGACGAATCCCCCCGAGACTTTCAGGGTAGGAGCGGAGCGTAGCGCCCCACCTATTTTGAGAAATTCGCGAGGATTCATCGACCGGCGCCAAAGTTATTCAAAATAGAATGTTGAGGTTTTCCTATGGAAAAGGGGTCCTAACTATAACTACCTACTGGCGACCGCCAGTAGGTAATATATATATATATATGTTGCGATAAAATTGTAGTTGATAATGTATGAATTTATATTTTTGACATATTATATGTTTATTTAAAGGAAACAATATGTTTATTTCCAATATTTTTGTTTCCGATATATGTTAAACAATGATATTTTAAAAATGCTATCTGTGTTCTCAATATTTGTGTTTTTTATAGTTAAGTATAGGAAGTCGATATTTTTTTTATCAATATTTAATTTTGAATATGTTTGTGTTTCAATATGTTATGCATCAATATTATGTCAGTGATCCACCTCGGAAGAAGCAGGTTGTGTTTAAAAAACTCCACCCAGTACGGAAGGAACAGGTCTGCCACAATGTGCCCACTTGTACCGACAGCAATGATATGCCACTTGGGAGCAGATTCACAGGGCTCTAACAATGTTCTTCTATAATGATCTGCACAATACACTGCTATCTAATTATCAAGACATTCACACAGTTCTCACAATGCTGGTCTATGTGTTCTTGCATGGTATATTGATGTGCAAGTGCTTCATTTCACTTGTCCACCCTGTTCTTTCCAAGTTGATTCTCCATCATATTTTATGAATTAGATCTACTTGCAATGGACAAGGAGGAAAAGATAAATGTTACATAGAAACAATCATCTTAGACTGTAGAGTAAACATGTTCATTCAGCACCACTACCATCTAGGTTACAGAGATCTTATAGGTACAGGCAACAGACACTAGCCACCATGGTCAGTTCAGACTGCAGTAGAGATATTCTCTGAAAATGTTTATCAACGGACATGATAACATATCTACACATAACTGATAAGTTATCTGTGAAACAAGCAAATATTGTTGGCACCAAAAACCAGAATTACCAAAGCATCCTAACACAGCTTAAAGTATCACTTAAATAACCACTGTATGTTGTGAAATGCAGTTATTTAAACAAAGAAAATTAGCTTCTGATAATAAACAAATTTCTTAAGAATTTTGTATAGACCTTATTCTACACATGAGGCCCTGCAACTTCTGCTTCTATCCCTTACTGCGACAACCCCTTATTAATTTTCTTGGGTGGAGATCCTCAACTTCATTCTTTCTCACATGTGAGTTTCACAACTTCAGCTTTCTTTGTTCTTGTAGAGAGTTACTATAGCTGTTTTCCTTATACATTAAAGGCACCTTGCAATCTGTACATTCTAGATACGGTTCTCTGAATTTTTTACCTCACTTATGTGATTGCCACTTGCAACCCCCTCTCTCATGTGAGGTGCTCCCAACCTCAAAATAGCAACCAGGTTATTACTTATCTGTGTGTTTACTTATTGTGTGGAATCATTTAATTCAATGTTGTGGCCCTGCTAAGGATTGTTGTTAGTCGTCTTAATATTCTAATGTGCGGTGACAGAGGATATTGAGAGGGGTTGGCATCTTGAGATATGACAAGAATGATGGGTGAAGATGTGCATCCAGGTAGTATAGGTTTGTGATCAGTCTCTGTAACAATCTGTGATGATGAAGTTGATTCAAGGGTGCCACAAGATGATGTGGATATCATGAATGTCAGTGCGGACAGACCCTGGGTACTTTCAACAGTTACAGGGTGTGATATAACAGCATTGAGTTTTATCAGGGTTTAGACTAAGGAAAGTGCTTCAAGACTTCTTTGAATGTGTGGGGTGAACATGGGGGACAGGGGAGAACTAGAGAGCTCTGCAATGAGGCTGGAAAAATTATGGTATGGATGCCAGAGGAAAAATGCATTTTGGGCATGACTTTCTGCATAAGGAAAGGTAAAGTGTGGATGTAGACAGACAGCATGCTCTGTAGTGGAGGCAATTATGAAGTTCATTTTTAGGTCTCGCGAGCAAGGCTCGAAGAGACATTTTATATCTGGGCTTTTTCAAAGTGCTGCCGTGGCCTAAAGCTACAGTGCACATGAACGTGCACGCGCGCAGCGCCATGTGTCTGCGCTTCACATGAACAGCATCTGCGCGTTGAGTGCTCCTCTCCGGAAGACCTGCTGAGTTAATTATAGGTCTGCAGAGGCATGCTGTGATAATGACCGCTCCCCCGCCCCCGCCAAGCGCGCGTGCCACGCTCCACCGGGCTTGTCTTGTTTTTTTTTGGTGCATATTTATATAGCGCGAACTCGACCCGAAGGTATTGGAGCGCTTTACATAGCACCCCATTTACATTACACTTTCAGGCATATAGTGAGTTTTACGCACTCCTCTTCACCTGACATCCGCTTTTCTTCATTCTGTAATCTGCCCCTACTCCCCATCTTTGCAGAGTGGAATGAACCTCGCCTTTCCCAGTTCCTTACACCCTCACATATCTTAAAAGAAGGAACAAACAGGCCACTGCTCACACTCCTTTCACATACCAATGCCGCACACACATTCTCACAGTATCTATCGGACTATGTGAAAACAGCATTTTGTAGACACTAACAAGCTTTCACCTGCAAAACGAGTACAAGACAGTATAAATAGTGCTTTCACTGTGAAAACCACACGCTCCCACCCATCGTAGGCAAACTTGAGGCCCGCTAGTATTGCGTTCACTTTAGTCTCTACGTTATAGGTTGAGCGAGTGAGGCACGCTTTGATCGCTCGAAAGAGGCAACTTATTTTTCAAAACTGCTCCAGGGGCCGGCATGTTTGCATATCGGCTTATTCCCCGGCTTTGCACAACGCCGGGTAAATGTACTATGCAACACGGACCGACTAACTCTCAAAAGTTTCATGCTTAGAATTCAGTACCTCAGGGGAAAAAAAGTCAGCAACATTTCTGAGCATTAGAGACAGTGACTGTTTTTCCGTTGGTTCAAGAAAGACTCGTTATCACCCTCAGCGTGCCTTTGCAAAATATACATGTGGGAGATAAAATAAAACAGCTTGGCTCAAAATATTATTTTTTAAGGAACCATAGAGGTAACTGCTCGCATTTAAAATGGACATGTTTATGCATTCATTATACATGTTTATGCATTCATTAACTTAACGTGTGGGTTCACTCACGAGGTGGCTTTTAGGTTTCAGTCAAACACCAAACGTAGAATGAGAACGTACCTCTGAATACAGGATACCCATGGCTGCTCCACACGGGTCTGGAAGAAATTAATGCAGGATTCTGGGATTGCGGGGGCGGCGTCCGACTTTGCTTGCTTAAATCCAATCGTTTCAAGGGGTAACTTCTGCCTGTAAACACACGGCAACTGCCAGGCGCGCAACACTCATTGGACTCAAAGGGCTTCAGCGCCCGTCCCCCCCCGCCCTCCTCCTCGGGTGTGGCAGCACCGGATGAGACAGCTTCCTGGGCCACACACAGCCGCTCCCGAGCACTTCACAGGTCTTTAAAAGACCATTTGCAAGTTAATGAGGCCTTGCTGTTGTTTCACCCTTTCTAAGTGCCCCTCCAGTTCCACTCTTTATTATGGCTTAAAAGATTCAGCCCCCACCAGACTTTCTCAAGCGTTCTAAAAGCAATATGGCACGGCCAGTAAAAGCGAGATTTAGAAAAAACTTGTGATAGCTTCTCACTTTGCAAGAAAATCATTTTCTACTTTCAACTCGTGGCTCGTGAGTTGTTGTGAACGGCGTGTGCTCCATTGATTTTGACCCTTTTCTGGTCAATTTCAAGTCCAAGCGCGTATGCTCACGAGGTAGTGGGGTATCAGTTAGCCCTCTTATCACGTAACGTGATTCTAATGTTTGTTTTGTTTCCATTCTTACCCTTTTGCGCACATGAGACACCCAACATAACTGCTGTTCCCAGCTTTTTGTATGCATTTTTTGTTTGACGATGAGCATGTGTTGTAATGAAGCAGCCGCATCTCTAAGCCTATATGTGTGCTCTCAACCAGATTTAGAGTCAGTGCCACACTTCTAAGAGGCGAGGTTGCAATTTGCACAACAGCGTTGCAGCTCTCACATGCACCAAATGGGCCCTGCTTGGAGCACAGCGGGAGTGCTGCTCAGTGCATGTCAAAGAATGCTTTCAGATATATGTATTGGACACACACATCGAGCTTGTCACATAGCACGTTACACAAACCATTGGCATTGTAAATGACAATGGCTTTTATTTATGTGTTTTTAACAACCTGCAAGCGGTGCGTAAACACGCACTTTGTACTTATAGTCGCTGCCTATGAGAAGCAAGGCTGGCAGTAACTGAATCTCTTTTACTACCAGCCTTGCTTCTCGTAAGCAAGGACTATGAGTACAAAGTGTGTGGTTACGCACCACTTGCAGGTTTTCAAAGCACATAAATAAAAGGCATTGTCATTTACAATGCCAATAGCTCAAACTCTGGCAAATGCGAGACCTATTGCATTGCAAATGCTTGTTTATATTTTCCTTTCAGGCATGATTTCTATTTTTCAAAAACCAGAGTGCAGTGAGTCTAGAACCTATCCTGCCGCACTGTGTACAGGTCTCCCTAGCAGAGCTCTGAACTTGCCCTTTTCTCTTCTGATCAGACGTACAGAGCAACAAATGAAAAAGTGTAAGGATGTAAATGGACCATCTCTGCTTTTACCACAAAGCTCTTGGATTACAATTACAACTTGCGCCATCATTCTTATTGTTAGGAAAGGAATTGTAAGGGCGATGGACCAAAGAGACCACAGAACTAACCTCACATGTGCTTAATTGACTCTCCATCCCAAAGTGCACTCATTATTACCAACTTATTCTATCTGTAAAATTACCTATGTTGCCTCCCTGTGCATGCTGTGAGATTGTAAGAGGATAGGGGATTTTTAAAGACAAGTGAATCTTACAAAATCTTAAAATATACTTATGGAAATAGAAACAGACAGATGAGTTGTGACCTTCCCCTCTTTAGCGGCTACAGTGGGGGTTAAAGGGTGGATGAGAGATGGCTGGATAAATGAGTGAAAGGATGGATGGGTGAGTGAAAGAGTGAATGGATGGTTGAATGAAAGGGCGGATGGATAAATGATTGTAAGATTAAATGGATGGATGGTGAAAGGGTGGATGGATGTGTGAAAAGGTGGATGGATGGCTGAGTGAAAGGGTAGATGGATGGCTAAGTGAACAAATGAATGGGTGTGTGGGTGTGTGGATGGATAGATGGATGAGTGAAAGCATGGATAGGTTTGATTGATAGGTTTGGAGGTGGATGGGTGTGGACTGGGGCATTGTGAACCCTCCTGCTTTAGCAGCTACAGATGGGGTGGAGTTTACGATAGGTTTCTTCTGTCTGCAACTCAGCAGACAATGCCTCATAATTAATGTGAAATGGTGGGGGTGAGTGAGTGAAAGGATGGGTAGATAAATGGATGTATGAGTGAAAGGGTGGATGGATGGGTGAATGAATGGGTGGATAGATAGATGTATGGATGGATGGGTGTAAGGACTGATGAGTGAAAGAATGTCTGGATCTGTGAAAGGGCGGATGAAGGATGAGTAGATAGATGAGTGGAAGGATGGATGGCTGACTGAACTGATGGCTGGTTGAGTGAAAAGGAGGGTAGAGGATGGATGGGTAGAATGAAAGGCTGGGTAGATAGATGAGCGGATGACTGGATGAATGAAAGAGTGTATAGAGAGATGGATGACTGAAAGGGTGGATGAGAGATAGTTAACTGAAAGGAAGGATGGACAGATGATGGATGGATAGATTTGGAGGATAGGTTTGGAGACGGATGGGTGGATGAAGGGACAGACAGAATGGTGAAAGACTGAATTATGGATGAAAGAATGAATAAACGAATAACAGAATGTAAAGGTGAAATGTGCACATTAGTGGGTGAATGGAAGGAGGTAATTATGAATGGATAGATGCTTGGATGGAAGAGACAAGAGAACTCTTCTGGGGAGGCCCAAATTAACTTGCACTGCTAGCTTGGAGCCATAAGAGCTTTAGTTCAATGTGAGAAGTCTTTTAATTTTCTGGCTACTCCCTTGGGTACCAATTATTGATTTTCTTTGAAAAAGTTATGAAATACTTGTGCAAAGCAAACATCTGGCCAGTCATGCACCATAGATCTATAAGTAGGAAGCTTGTCATAACAATCTGTAATGCCAGAAGAAGTCTAAAGAATACTTCAACCTTAGAAGTTAGAACACAAAAGAGAAGCTATTGTTTTAATTCATTCTGTTCTCTTTGTGTACATTTAATTTTGTCTTGTGCCGCCATCACTGGGCCAAGTATGTTCTTTATCCAAATGTTGTCATTTCAAATCCCATATAATTTGAATATTTTGTTCAGTCCTTTGCCACAGAGGACCATCATATAAAAAAAGTTACTATCTGGGCTAATAGTGCCATCACAAATAAAGTATTCAAAAATAGATTATTTTTTGCTGAATGGGGTATAGAGTTTAAGACTAAGAGACCTGCCCTTCCAAAATACCCACCTCTATTGATCCCTTTAGATCCACCAAAAATTGAAGGACTGCCAACCTGACAATGGTTAGCCCAAATCAGCTAAGTTCCCTGTTATGAGGAGTGATAGGTCCACTTAATAACCCAGGTAACATTTAAGTTCTCACAATTAAAAATTCAATCTCAGGAGTACGCACTTGTAAACAAATCCCAAGAAAAAAGGATTTCAACATGGACTGGTCATGGCTTCCAGACACTTTATCAAAAACAATATCTGGTGGCATGGATTGATTTCAATGATCTCGGCAAGCCAATATAGCCCATGTAACTATGTTCCTGGAATGTACATGGGTTGGAAGATTTGATGGATTATACAGATACTTTATCAGTTCTACAAACTTTCGATGTTTTGATGTTCCAAGAAGCTTGGAAAGAACAAAGGCTACCAATTTTCTGGCTACCAAGAATTCATCATCCCAACCAACCAGTCATCACAGCAAGGTTGAGCTAAAGGAGGTCTTTCATTTTACATTACTACTAGGCAATTGATTTACAGTTCTCTTGGATACAATGCATTCAATTATATTTTCATTCCCCTCTGACACTGCTCAATGTTTACCTGAGTATGAGGCCTAATATTATAAACACTCAACTGTTCTCATTGTGAGAAATAATGAAAACTCTTGAGCATCAACATCCAAATACCAGCTAAGTCATCTCTGGGGACTTTAATCAGCATTTTATTACATTTAATTAATCTGATAAGCCAAGTAGCGATATGGCTAAATCCTGTCAAGATAATATGTGCCATCTGGACTTGGTAATATTGAGTGAAATGCTCCATGTTTACAAAGATATACAGCATTTCTGATCTCTCCTTTCACTAATGCAAACACCCTTTCTCCATAGTACATGGGTGCCTGGGATAGAGGCAGGATTGTTTTCCTGCAGGGAGGGACACCTCTCTCTACAAAAGCAATCTTTTGAGGCATTTTCCTCTTTCAATGTGTGATGCAGGAAGAGGAAGTAACAGGAAGAAATATACTTCTCTTTGTTACACCTCATTGGTGAAGGTGTAGCATTTTGACACATTGACAGGTTTACTAGCTTTAGTTAATCTGTGAATGCGCCAAAATCCATGGGTGGATGCGTGGGAATGCCCATGGAATGTCTCCCAGCTTGAAATGTAACATAACGCAGGTCAAGCGACTGCATTGCATTACACTTTTTACAATGCAACGCAAGGAGGTGCAAATCACATTTTGCATCACTTTGCAAATATTATTGAAGCTTTTGTATTGTCCTAATCTGGGCCGGAAGTTGGCAGGGGCAGCTCCAACACCCTTCCCGAGGTTGCTGCTTCTTCGGACACATGATGGGGCTTCTTCAGTTTCGGCGCCCGCTGTGCCATCCTGCCCATCGCTGCTTATAAGGCAGGAAAATCCCTAGCATTTGTTTGTTCCCTAGCGCCACCGCCCTTCCCAACCCACGTCTGGAGACAGTAGACAGCTACAAATCTCAGCAACACTATCGCCGCTGAGAGGGTGGCTTCACCGCTGCGTTCTAAAAGGTATTTAAAAAGCGCTTTTAAAGGCGGGGTTATACATTATAAGTAAAAAACATTTCCATTACAATGCCAATAGCTCTAATAGGTCTAAAATGCTAGACCTAATGCATTGCAAATGCTTATTTTGTTTGTTCACACTTTATTGATTTCTGATTTCATATTAAGTAATTTAAGTCTTTGTTGGTGTATCTGCATTGTCTGTGCACAGCTTAACTATTGTGCCTTTAGTTTGAAATTCTTTCTGACTCTATTTTACCCTAGTGGATTCACCATCAGCATCAACACTGAAGTTCTCCAAGTCTGTTGGCCAACAGATGTATAATTCTACTTGACCAGCAGTACATCAAAAGTATACCGCTACAAAAAGCAGGAGGGGGCTACTGTTTCCTTACCGGCTAATGGGATGATCTAGGCCAAGCAACATCTGTTTTCTACCTGTACAATTAGGAACACAGTCTACCAACCCTCTCTGTGTAAATGCCCATTCAGTCCAAAATAACTAGGGACTTCCACTTCCCTCTCAGTTTATAAAGTGATTTGTGACTATTGCATGTGTGTGGTGCATATTGTATTTGTGCATAACATGTCTCAGTGTACATGTATTCTACAGATGGTGTCCTCCTAACAAACATAGAGGCTGCAGCATAACATTGACTCTTTCCACGTTGTCCCTATGGATATGACATCCTTCATGTAGCTTGCCCTTGCAGAACCCTTATCCCAGCTCAGAGGGTTTCTAGAATTCAGATTAGTACCCTGCCTTCGAATCTGCTCTCACATATGCGAAACCCATCTATTGATTTGTGATCTGAAAACCTTCAGATACACATCATTGAGGTCACCTTTGCCCTCCTTTTTGTCCATCATCAGGAGATGGCTTTAAAGTACAAACATCCCACACATGTAGACCAAACTCTTTACTTTGAAAGCTTATGCCTTCAATCAGTTGGTGCCTGGGACCTTCAAGGCTGTGGAGATGGGCCCAGCTCTAATAGGCCACAAGTATAGAGTTTCAATATGGTACTGCTTTTTGTTGACCCTAGATTTGTGTCAGTTCACCCTAAATGAGATAATAACTGTTTATCTAAGACGTTTCTAATGTTCATCAGGAATTTAGAAGAATCTGTACTGCAACAGTTTAGAGAAATGTCTGATCAAGATATTCTATGATGCTGTTTCCTGTACCCTCAAGATTGTGTCAATTTTAGGACAGTGAAAGAGATCTCCTGCTTGGACGTTTCTGGGAAGACATGTAGGTCTGCTCTTGGCAGGAAACAAGCCATAGATAAAGACTGAACCGAGCTCTTGAGGCGGAAGCCGAGAGCGTTTTTACTTCTTTTTAAAAAAAATACGAATAATTTGATTGTCACTTTAACTTGTTGCACGTGTCACTTACTCTGCTCCGGTTGTGCTCCGCGCAGTGGATCTAGCGCTGCCGAGGCCCCCAGAGCAAACAATCTCTTCCTGCCGCCATCTCGGCAAGGCCGCAGGCCACGCCCCCTTTAGAGGCCATGCCCCCCGCCGCCGCCCTATAAAGAGACGCTGAATACAAGCGCCTGTCATTAAGACTGAACCGAGCTCTTGAGGCGGAAGCCGAGAGCGTTTTCACTTCTTTTAAAAAAAATTACGAATAATTTGATTGTCACTTTAACTTGTTGCACGTGTCACTTACTCTGCTCCGGTTGTGCTCCGCGCAGTGGATTTAGCGCTGCCGAGGCCCCCAGAGCAAACAATCTCTTCCTGCCGCCATCTCGGCGAGGCCGCAGGCCATGCCCCCTTCAGAGGCCACGCCCCCCCCACCGCCCTTCCAGACCTAGGCCAGGCCGGGCCCTATGGCAAACCATGCTGGCCGTCCCATCTCATACTCAGCACAAGCTCTCAAAGACCTACAGCATTTTGCCCCCCCGGTGTCTCCTAATTCCCACAGCCGTATACACACAGCCGGCCTTATGCGCCCTGCTTTACTCTCTCCATGTGGACGCACTCCTGCAGTTAAACCGACCAGGAACGCCACTTCCATCAGGGTGTCATATCTGAACACCCGCTCTTTAGTAAAACACCACGAGGACATTGACATCCTGTTGTCTAATAACAACCCTGACATACTCCTGCTAACGGAAACTTGGTTAACATCAGAATCCCTCCCAGATATTCTGGCGGCCCTCCCCCCTGACTACTACATCCTCCACGCCGATCGCCCCGGTGACCGGCCCGGGGGTGGGGTGGCAGCCATCATATCTAAGCGCCTGAACTCTACTTCTTCTTACTCCCTCCCCCTTCCAGAGGTGGACAACTTGCTGCTTAGCTTGGAAACTGATGCCGGTGCCCTCACCTTCCTCCTCTTATACCGGCCTCCACATCCTATGCCATCCTTCTCTACCATCATGAGCGAACAGCTATCCAATCTACTAACGCAACACTCCAGTTTCGCCCTCTTCGGCGACCTGAACTACTGGTTCAACGATACCAACGCCGGCCCCCATGCTATTGAGCTCTTTGAGTCTCTCAACAGCTTAAACCTTATCCAACAGGTCACCCGACCCACTCATATCAAGGGCCATATCCTGGACCAGATCTGGACCTGCAATCTGGCTCTGTCTCAGCCAGCAATATCCCCTTGCGTCTGGTCAGACCATCATTTAGTTGACACTTCCATCACTGTCGTCAGCCGGATTCCTGTTCCTCTGATGGCTGGTGGCTCTTCACGGAAATGGAGCACATATGATACCCAGGGCTTTCTCACTACCCTGGCCGACACCCGCCCAGTCTTTAATCCCACTGACAACATCGACATTATAGAAAATGACATCGGTTCCTGGCTGAGGTCAGCCAGCGACCAGTTTGCCCCCCTTATCAAATTCCCCTGCACTAGGCATCATAACTTCCATAGGTGGTTCTCTGATGACCTCAAGCATCACAAATTAAAAACGCGCCAGCTGGAAAGAATCTGGAGACGCGATTATTCTAACTCAGCCAGGTTGTCTAATATGGCTGCACGCAAAGAATACAAAACTGCCATTACCCTAGCAAAATCGGAACATTTTTCCAATAGGATCTCGTCTGCGGTTAATAAATCAAAGGAGGTGTTCAAAGTCATGAATGAACTCACCACAGACGACAGAACCCTCCCAGCCCAGACCCCCACTCAAGAAACATGTGACACTCTCAACCTCTTCTTTGTGGAAAAAATCATAAAAATTAAAAACTCTATCCCTTCCCCATCCCAGCCACACTCTTCGGACACCTCCTCCAACAACCCCCTGACTCTTACCACCTTCCCGGCTCTGAACCCTATCTCATTAGCGGAACTCGCTACTCGTGTCAAATCTGGCTCCCCTAACGACTGCTGTCCGCCATTTGTCTTACAGAATATCTGCCTCAATCTACCTGATTGTATCCTAACACTGCTGAATGGCTCACTCAGCAGCGGCATCGTTCCTAGCTCTCTCAAGGAGGCCATCCTAGTGCCCCTCCTCAAAAAACCTGGCGCTGACCCCGCGGAACCATCCAATTATCGTCCCATCTCCCTCCTTCCCTACTTTTCCACATTAAAGGAGGCCCACGTCACCCGATGCCTGTCTAATTTTATTGAATCTTCTTGCCACCTTGAGCCCAACCAAGCTGGCTTCAGACCTGCCCACTCTACTGAGGCCGTCATTCTGGCAGTCCTGGACACGCTTAAGAGTAATGCGGATGCAGGGATCCCCCAAGCCCTTGTACTCCTGGACCTGTCGGCCGCGTTCAACACGGTGGACCATAGCATCCTTCTCCACCGTGTCGGACAGGCAGGCATCCAGGGTACCGCCCTTAAGTGGGTCGAGTCCTTCCTGACCGGAAGAACACAGGCTGTCCGCCTGGGCCCCTATACCGCAACAAAAACCCCCACGACCTGTGGAGTCCCTCAGGGCTCCTCCCTTTCACCACTCCTGTTCAACCTATACCTCCGGCCCTTGATCCACTCACTTCAGAAATGGGACATTACTGTTTACAACTATGCCGATGATTTACAGATTGTCCTCCCTCTAAACTCACCTCATGGCATCAATACGTTTCAAACTGTTATGATCCATATCCAACATTGGATGAACTTGAATCAGCTAAAACTGAACCCCGGGAAAACCGAGCTCCTTCTCCCCGGACTCAGCCATGCTCACTGGGGTTCGCAGTTCTGGCCCCCTGAGCTAGGTCCCCCCCCAGTCCCGGTCAAATCAGTGAAGAGCTTGGGTGTGATTATCGACACCGAACTTTCTCTCAAAGCTCAAGTGGGTGCGGTCATCTCATCTTGTATGTACCAGCTCCGGAAGATCCGCAAAGTTCGCCACCTACTTCCGCCTGCCGCACTCACCCAGGTCGTCATCTCGCTAGTACTTTCTCGTCTGGACTTTTCCAACTCCCTCTACCACGGTCTCCCACAATCTTTGCTGCACCGCCTTCAGGTTGTCCAGAACCAAGCCTCATTCATAAAACTCCTAGATGGCAATCGGCAAAACCTCTACTTCACAGCCTGCACTGGCTACCAATAAGCCAAAGGGCAGCTTTCAAGGTGGCCTGCCTCACATTCAAGGCCCTCCACTGCGCCGGCCCCGCATTTCTCAAATCCCTAATCACTCCCCATCGACCAACGCGCAACCTTCGATCAGCCCACCTTCATCTGCTAGTCACCCCCAAAGCCAAAACCAAGAAATTCGGTGGTCGTCGCTTCTCCCACCTAGCTCCCGGATTTTGGAATCCTCTCCCTCTTTCCATCAAATCCAGCCCTTCCCTCCTGAATTTCAGAAAATCACTCAAAACTCACCTCTTCCCACCCCTTGGTTAAAAACATCGTCACTCACGCTTCCCTCTCACTCACTCTGTCTTAAAGCGCCATGAAGCCTTTGGTGTTAGCGCGCTCTATAAAATGCACTTAACATAACATAACATAACATAACATAGACCCCTGTGAGTGAAAAAGAAGGTCCAGCAATGAATCTGCCCAAAGGTCAAGTCAAGATACTGGGCCTTTCCTAGAGCAATATGAGTTTGCAGACAACTAGCCGGACCAACTCAAGGTTTGCTTTAATTGATTTGCTTGGATTATAGAAATATTGAGCATGGTGATATATAGCAACACAAAAAGATGAAGGATGGAATGTTGAGCATTGTCAAACATTCACCCCCCAGTCACAGATCTAGGTGAAATCCATTGTTTTTTTGCTCACCATGCTATCCCAGTTTGGATCTAGCCATATGCAAATCCTTCTTGACCCTGCTCCCCATGGGAACAGTCCAGCCTGAATTGCCAGGCCAGGTCCTCTCTGTACCGGAAACAAGCATCCTGGGACCGGTTTCAGGGTATCACCCCTCATCAACCAGGCTAGCTTGAATCCAGTGGCACAGCGAGCATGGGACCCACATCTGGTAATATCCTTTCCACTTAGAATGACTACACCAATAGGAAAAACTTTTTTACTGCGAAACGTATGTAATTACATGAAGTGGTGTAATGGCATAGTTTAAGAAATGTTGCTTTATCAGCATCCCTCAAGAGACCCACAATTGTATGAATGATGCTGTCGTCATTTAAATGTTACCCAGATCTAGTATGGAGCACTGCATGAATAAATGAACTAAGACTTGAAGGTTTCTGACGACAATGAAGAACTCAAGATCCTTCCATCCTAAAATAACTCTGTGCCAAGTTTCTTTTAATTGTAGTACCTTACTTTCTAAATGCTTTCAATTTTTGGGGGGTTTTCCTTGACCCAGAATGTGCTTTTAGCTTTTGGTTTGTTTTGATCAATAACATTGAGTTTATTGTGTGTGAACAATGTCTAAGTGTGTGTCTGAGTTCCCAACATTCTGGCACTTCCTCGAGTAAGAGATGTCCACTCACTCTAGTGACCTTTTGAGAGTCATTTGTACAAAAGAAGAAACTAGGTAAACAATTGATGTGCAGTTTTAACTGTGGCACTGGGATACCAGTGGTAAACGACAGTATTTACCACAAACACTGGCCAGAAACTACACCAGAGTCCAGAAAAATGGCGGCACAAATGTATTATTTTCTTTCTTATTTATTGCTAGATTTGTGTGTATTTCCAATGGTCACATTATCAATAAAGATTTTTTTTTAACTAAGACAAATTACGGTTTCAGCACAAAAGCAAATGTAAATCACGGTCTGTTACACAAGACAAAAACCAATACAAGCATCATCCCTCTCAAACAATGGAAAGGTGCTGCACAAGAGGCCAATCAGCTCATTGGGCGACTCATGCTTTTCTCCCAGGATAAGGAGCAGCATCCCCACTGGCGTCATAACTGCTGTGACCTTCTTGCAAAGCAGGACGAAGCTGAAGACGTACCCCTTTAAGGAGCGATGTCCCCACTGCTCGCACTTGTGTAGGTAACTTAAATTGTACCAGGGCATTGACCCTGTTCAGAGTTCCAATGCTTCCTGGCTAGATCTGCTATACACACATACCAGTGCAAGTATAAGTATACCGATGCCACAGCCGTGCCTGTACCTGGGAAAATCACAAAACTTTAACTGGTGACAGTGATTTACAGCTCGCATTGCGTCTCTTTCTGGCAGCATTTCACTCATGCATGGGGCACAAAAATGCATTATTTTGCTAATCAGAGTCAAGGCGAGATTTTCCACCATGTTTGGTAAAAAAATTAGAAGTTGCTAATAATTACAATAATAATAATAATAGCAATAATGATTCATATCACACTTGTGTTGCTAAGTGCGTAATTATTCGTTACTATTGTCCAGTTTTGGTACTCAATAAATTAATAGGTAACTGGAACTTTTTTTATTTAGAAGTCAGTCTCCAATGAATGATTTTGCCTGGAACTTCTGCAGTACAGAAAATGCCCTGTAATATTTGCAGCAACCACTTTTTGTGGGGTCTATTGCAAAATAAATCAATTATTCATTAAAAATATGTCATTTGTGGGAGGAACAAGTGCAATTTTATGGCAGGGAGCAAGGAATCGTGATTGGTTTAATTTTTGGGCCAAAACAGAATTCAGGCAAGGTGCATTAAAGGGGTTTCTTTTTGAAACTGTATACACACTTCTTAAATGGATGGTTTCTTTCATTCTGAGCCAGACATTGATGGACAAACAGGTAAAAAGGGAAAGAGAAAAAATACTTTTCACTCACTGTAGCAGCAGGAAATCGGGGAAAGAAAATAAACAGGGCTTGAATTCTGAGCCCTCGGCCTGCCAGCCCGTCATTTTCTCGGGAGTTTAATTCTGTGCGGTGTGTGTGCTAGTAAACGGTGAATGGGAGGGGGAGGGCCCGAAGGCATGTGGGATCTCTGGGACTCCCACAGCTAGGAGCGCAGCTGTACAAACATGTTCGAGCTTTGTTGGGGTAGGGCGGGCATTAGGCTGAGACCGCTGAGCCGACCTGACCTGCAAGTCCCTTGCAAGCGCCATTCCTGAGCGCATGCCAAACGCTATGTGTAAATGCTTTAACCAGCCGCTATTTATTGTCCCCCCTGCCTCCCTCATTTCGTTTTGCGAATGCCTTTATTGCCTGAAAATGTTTCATATTTCAATGTGACATGCTGTAAATTCCCATCCAGCTGTAATTTTTCAGCACTTTTGCCAAAGAAACATTTTTGGTGCACCTTTTGCAGGCGCTTAATTAATACAGTCCTTGATTAGGCCACGTTCCAGCAGAAAGAAAACAAAAAAATCGGTGTATTATGCGTCATGCACCATTGCAAATTAAAGCTGACTCTAACTTTGCACATATTGGAAATAATCTGGCGTTTTTTTTCAAATAAAAAAATCATTGGGCAGAGGAGTTGGCCTAACACTAAGGCGGTCCACCTCAAATCTGGGGAACTGGGTTTGAGCCTTGGCACTGACCCTAATCATTCTGTGATTCTGGCAAATCACTTAATCTCCCCGTGCCTAACAAAAAATTAATGTGTCCTCATGTAACGCAACTGGTGCTATGTAAAGCGCTCTGATACCGGGTCAAGTTTGTGCTATATAAAACTTTCGAGACTTGGGCCAAGATTCACAAAGGTTTAGTGTTACTTTTTTAACCCAAAGCTAAACTTTTTGGGAGATTAATAAACGAAAGCTAATTGGTATTAGCATTGGTTTGTATGGGAAATTAATGCAAAGGAGCGTAAAACGCATCTTTGCATTAATTTTCGTCAAGAGAACTTTACATGGGTAGTGCATGGATGTGCCCAGTCAAACACCCATGCTTTTTAATGGTAAATCCTACCTACTAGAGTTGCACTATCCCATCCAGGGTGGTGTCCCTCTATGCGCACAGCGTTGTGGGGTAACAAAGTTACCAATTTTCGTTCTGGTTAAACCAAAGTTCATTTATTCATGATTAGAAATTAGAAATTCATTGTTCCGTGTAACAAATTATCACATGTTGTGTCAACAAAGGTGCTGGTGGATATCCTCTATGCATTTCGGGTAAAACCCTTCATCAGGAGGAATCCTGTAAACAAAAACAGGAGATAATGTTGCATGTCCCCTCATAGGATTTAACTTCCACTTACAAATTAAAGCGTTAACAAAGTTAAATAAGTAAAAACATGTACCATCCAAGATATCAAGCTTCAAAAAGTGCACGAAAGTATATCAAGAAACGCTGTTAAGGAGAACTACAAAGGCGTATTAGAAATTGCACCCAAGCTATCCGGTGTCTTTTTTGAAAATTTCCGGCGTGTGAATCGTGCTGTGAAATAGATACGGTGATAGCGGCGTGTTAAATAGATACGTGAATGTTATATGAAATATGCGTGCCGAGATCAAGTGAGATAGTCCAACACGTGTACAAAGTAAAGCATGCAGTGTTAGCAACATAAGCCATAAGATAGAACCACGCACCAAAGTCGATTGAGATCGTGACAGTTACCTCAGTTCACCCGTTCGAATGAGCATGTCCAAACTGCTCTGATCCGAAAAACCGTTAGTAAGCGTGTAGCCATGTTAAGTATGCGGATAGTGAACAAAGAAAGAAGACTCTAATAGTGGCGGCCATCTTAGAATAGGAAACATATAAATTGTCAGAACATGACAAAAAGCAATAAACAATGACTCGACAAGAAAACCGAGTTAGTACAATGTAACCAAGGCGAAATACATAAAAGTTGAAATAATAAGTTGTGGTCACCAATGTAAGATAAAAGCTAAAAAACGGTGTTGGAAAAAATTAAATAAATAAAGTTGTAAAGAATCAAATCAAAAAGAAACATGGATGGAAAATACATGTAAGCAGAAAGGTTGAAGATGGGTAAAGAAACAGTGGAGAAAAAACAATAACATTTTAAACATGAAAGATGTATATGAGCTTTTGGGCATTCTTGTAGGCAACAATTCAAAGTCAAATAAAGCAACTCAGTTCGAGACGATCATTCAGTCCAAGGGGTACCATGGAGTTCATTTTGTAAATCCAAAAGGTCTCTCTTTGAATCAGAAATTTTCTGTTGTCACAACCTTCCCTTAGCGGAACTGTTTCACACACTAGGAAACGTAATTGACTGACGTTGTGTTTGTGTTCATTGAAGTGTACTGCTACTGTCGAATTGAGATTGTTGTTGCGGATGTTGCTTTTGTGTTCGTTTAATCGGGTTTTCATTTTCCTTTCGGTTTTGCCAATATAAGGCAAGCCGCATGGGCACTTCAACATGTAAACAACATTTTTGGAATCACAAGTTGCAGAAACGAAAAGTTTTATGTTGTGACCTTTAGTTGGATGTTGTATGTTCGTGCCTGTAATGATGTTATTACAATTCCCACAATTGTGGCAAGGTATAGTACCCTTGTATTCAGAAAATGGCTGTGAGGAGCTTGTTGATTTTAATACCTCCATGAAATTTCTACTCCTTTCGTAGGCAAACAGTGGTTGCTGCGAAAAGATCTGATTGAAGTCAGATTCCATTTGTAGTAAAGGCCAATGTCTGAGAATGGATTTCCTGATGTTAAAACTTTCTGTTGAGAATTTTGTAACCATAACCATTCTCGTAGCTGTATCTGAGGCTGTTGGTTGTTTTTCCAACAACGTTCCCCTTTGTTTATTGGACGATTTGTCAATGGCTGTTGTCAGTATTTGTGATGGATAACCTCGCTTTACAAAGCGTCGTTCCATTTCCAAGGTTTGTTGGGTTAGTTGTTGGGGTTCAGAGATGATTCTCTTTATCCTGAGAAATTGGGAAAATGGTAGATGTCGTTTTAGAGAAGGTTGATGAAAACTCGAGTAGTGTAGCAGATTGTTTCTGTCTGTGTCTTTCCTGAAGAGTGTAGTTTGAATGTGATGATCCACGATGTAAATGTGAACATCTAGGAAATTTATATCTGTTTCACTGATGGTAGAAGTGAACTTGAGTCTATCGTTGATGGTGTTAAGATTCGTAATCGCTTCAGTCAGTATGGTTTTTGAACCTCTCCAAATTAAGAAAATGTCATCAATGTAGCGAACAAACAGTAACAGATGATTCTCCCATGGTGTGGTGTGCAAAATGTGATCCAACTCAAACTTGTGCATGAACAGGTTAGCGTAGCAAGGTGCTGCACAATTTCCCATGGATGTTCCATTCAATTGAAGAAAAAATTGGTTGTTGTGAGAGAAATAGCTGTGATAAAGTGTAAAGTGTAGAAGCTCCATTAGAAAAACCTGTAAATCATGAGAAATTTGTGATTGTAGAAGAAAATGTTCCGTGGCTTCTAACCCCATGTTATGGGGAATTGAGGTGTAGAGGGAAGTAACATCTATTGTGCAGAGGTACATATCCGTGTCCCACGGGATGTTGAACTTGAGAAGAATGTTCAGAAAGTCTGTTGTGTCTTTAACATAGGTAGACATAGACTGCACGAGTGGTTGAAGATGTCTGTCCAGGTATTTGCCAACTGGTTCGTGAAGTGAGCCTCTAGTTGATCCTACCTACTAACATTAGTGGACAGGGTTTAGTACCAAAAACTAATGCTGCTGGAAAGCAGACATTAAAAGGAGAAATGTTTTCATTTCTTCTTTTTTTATGACTTTGCATGCATGCAGCACTGTGCAGCACACATACAAAGTAGGAAAAGCTTTAAGGTGTATCTAGCCATAGTATTTTTGTACAAGAAGGATACCCTTCCTGTACAAACCCTGGCACAGATTCTCAAAGGTTTAGCATCGGGTTAGAGTTACCTTTATAATGCTAATCCGACACTAGGGTGCCGATCACGATCCTGCAAAAACCGGGTACGAACTGTCGGACGGAGCACAATCTCCGCCCGACGCGTACCCGGTCGTCAATTTTCACAAACAAGGAATTACGATTCGCACGGGTACACCATTACCGTACGAATCGTAAAAAAGCCCGACCGAACAAAAAAACACCTACCAATGCGATCCGGGAAAGCGCCGACCTGACGTCGGGACGCTCGCAGCCAGCCATTCACGACCCAGGAATCACGATTCGCACCGACGTCACCCCGCACGGTGAATATTTTGCGGCAGCCAAAAACTGCCGGGAAATCAGGACGACGCGAACAAGGACCACCAGTACGCGACGGACAGACGACGACGCGAACAAGGAGGACCAGTACGTGACGGACACACAGGACGACGCCACCAAGGAGGACCCGTACGCGACAGGACGACGTGATCAAGGAGGACCCGTACGCGACAGGACGACGCGAGCAAGGAGTACCAGTACGCGACGGACAGACATGGACCCGAACCTACGAGTCATCCCTGCCCTCATAGCAGTACA
Source organism: Triturus cristatus (assembly GCF_964204655.1). Taxonomy (NCBI): domain Eukaryota; kingdom Metazoa; phylum Chordata; class Amphibia; order Caudata; family Salamandridae; genus Triturus; species Triturus cristatus. Next base: position 252,010,101 of record NC_140593.1, on the reverse strand, counting down.
CCTCCTCTACAGGTTACGACGCAGACGCCGCAGAAGGTCAGAATAACTAAGGGAGGGGGGAAAGTGGGGTGGGGTGGGGGTGGCACAACCAGGGCAGGCCACAAAACAACCACATAAGTCACACACCACACATGGCCTGGACATACCTGACTCCCATGCCCTGGTCACCATGAGGGGGTGGGGGCGTGTCCTGATAAGCCAGCGACCGCCACAACGGAAGTCCGTCACCACGCGAACCGGCAACACAACCAGACAGGTACGTCCCGTACCCACGCCTGAAGAGCGTGGGTACGAGTCGGACCACGCCCACACACGTCACCCCAACAATGGCGGGACGGATCGCACCCACGTGGCAAAGGCCTGGGTACGGGCCGCACAAACATCACATAGCGTGGGGACGGATATGTACGGACCCTACCCCCACCCCGTATGCAAGGAGCGTACCCCCCAGCCCAACAGTGCAAGTACGACCCGTACCCCCACCCGCGTATGCATGGAGCGTACCCCCCATGCCAACAGTGCAAGTACGACGCGAACCCTCACCCGCGTATGCAAGGAGCATACCCCCAGCCCAACAGTGTAAGTACGACCCGTACCCCCACCCGCGTATGCAAGGAGCGTACCCCCCATGCCAACAGTGTTAGTACGACCCGTACCCCCACCCGCGGACGTACGGAGCGTACCCCCACCCCAACAGTGTAAGTTCGACCCGTACCCTCACCCGCGTATGCATGGAGCGTACCCCCCATGCCAACAGTGTAAGTACGACTCGAACCCCCACCCGCGGACTCACGGACCGTACCCCCACCCGCGAATGCAAGGAGCGTACCCCCCAGCCCAACAGTGTAAGTACGACCCGTACCCCCACCCGCGAATGCAAGGAGCATACCCCCCAGCCCAACAGTGTAAGTACGACCCGTACCCCCACCCGCGTATGCAAGGAGCATACCCCCCAGCCCAACAGCGTAAGTACGACCCGTACCCCCACCCGCGAATGCAAGGAGCGTACCCCCCAGCCCAACAGCGTAAGTACGACCCGTACCCCCACCCGCGAATGCAAGGAGCGTACCCCCCAGCCCAACAGTGTAAGTACGACCCGTACCCCCACCCGCAAATGCAAGGAGCGTACCCCCCAGCCCAACAGTGTAAGTACGACCCGTACCCCCACCCGCGTATGCAAGGAGCGTACCCCCCATGCCAACAGTGTAAGTACGACCCGTACCCCCACCCGCGGACGTACGGAGCGTACCCCCACCCCAACAGTGTAAGTTCGACCCGTACCCTCACCCGCGTATGCATGGAGCGTACCCCCACCACACCAGTGTAAGTAGACTCGTACCCTCACCTCGAATGCATTGAGCGTACCCCCACCGTGTATGTGCCAAGCGTACATATCCTGAAATCGGAGGTGTGTGTGCAGAGTCCACCCAGCAGTGCCCTGAGACAGGAGGGGTGGTTGCCTATCACTCCCAGCAGTGCCCTGAGACAGGAGGGGTGGGTGCCTATCACTCCCAGCAGTGCCCTGAGACAGGAGGGGTGGGTGTGGAGTCCTCCCAGCTGTGCCCAGAGACAGGAGGGGTGGGTGTGGAGTCCTCCCAGCAGTGCCCTGAGACAGGAGGGGTGTGTGCAGAGTCCTCCCAGCAGTGCCCTGAGACAGGAGGGGTGGGTGCCTATCACTCCCAGCAGTGCCCTGAGACAGGAGGGGTGTGTGCAGAGTCCTCCCAGCAGTGCCCTGAGACAGGAGGGGTGGGTGCCTATCACTCCCAGCAGTGCCCTGAGACAGGAGGGGTGTGTGCAGAGTCCTCCCAGCAGTGCCCTGAGACAGGAGGGGTGGGTGCCTATCACTCCCAGCAGTGCCCTGAGACAGGAGGGGTGGGTGTGGAGTCCTCCCACCAGTGCCCTGAGACAGGAGGGGTGGGTGCCTATCACTCCCAGCAGTGCCCTGAGACAGGAGGGGTGGGTGTGGAGTCCTCCCCACCAGTGCCCTGAGACAGGAGGGGTGTAACACATGTGTGTGAGGCCAGAATTATCCACATGCATACTGGCTACAAGGGAACATGTCCTCATGAACTCATGTCAACAGACTCCACACACAAGTACAGTGATCATCAAGGATGCCACGATTGTTGCAGGTGGAGACATGGCCCTGCATGCATGGCCAAAGTAGAAGGGCTCCGTCACACACACAGCTCATGTAGACACAGCTCTGCGCTAAACATTGGGAACACCCTGCAGGGAAGAAAGCTGGGTACATAGAGGAAGGAATACACCCTGGGACAAGTGCACCATGCAGTAACTGCTTACATGAACAAAGAAAGTTAGCCAACACCTTGTGATGGCACACAGATCCCAGGGTCCCACCAATGAGCAGTACACTACTACATATCCCACACACCCAAACCCTTACACACCACCAACAACCATGTAGCAGCCCCACCAACACCAATACCAGCATAGCAGTAGTGTGATAATGAAAACAAAATTAAGCTTTATTCAGCATGAGCACAATGTCCGTGGATCGCAGGCAGTTCAATCTTCACAAAGCCCATAGGGCAGTCAATGATTCTCAGCTGGATGGGGGACACAGTGGGATGCGTGTCCCCTACCTTGCCTGCACAGTCAAATGGCATCGTCTTCCACACTGGTGAGGGCATCAGGGGGGGGGGGAGCAACAGGCACCGCAGGGACATCAGGGCAAAGGGGCGGCGTTGTGGGTGCAGGGATGGAGGACTCCACCACAGGGGGTGGGTCAGTGCCAAAGGCGGAGGCCAGGATGGCACTACACACCTTTGCAAGGTCCTCCAGGGAGTCCCCTGCACCCGAAGGGACCTCAGGCCCCAAGGAGGGGGGGGGGTCAGAGGGATGGGTCGCAGCGCCACCGGGGGAGGGTGGAGACAGGGGGGGAGACTCAACCACCCTGACCGGGGACCTCCTTGACCGCTTGCGTGGTGGTGTAACTGTGGGGCTCAGGGACAGAGCGGCCATGAAGGAGTCCTTGGGGGAGATGTGGCCAGGAGAGCTGAGGGGAGGGGATTTGGAGGGAGTGGACTGGGTGGAATGCGGACTCCCACTATGGCTGCGTGTCACACGTTTGCCCCCCGACCCAGTGGGTGTGCCTACCTCACCCTGTGTGTGCGTGTCAGGAGGAGTGCGGTGGACCTTCCCTGCTGGTGTGGTGCCCGTGTCCGTTGATGTGGGTGCATGCCGACGTCTGGGTGTACGTGGGACAGGCATGGGAGTGGGAAGTGTGGATGGGGCAGGGCTAGGTGGGGGGAGGTCGCGCTGCAGGAGACCCACTGCTGCAGTCAGTGTGGAGTCGATGGACCTCAGCAAGTTGCGTTGGTCAGCCTGCGATGAATGAATGCCCTCCAAGAAAGCCTCGATGTTGGTGAGGGTTTTGCCGTGAGCATGGAGGACATTAAGGATCGCAGCCTGACCAACCTGCAGTTGCCGCTGGATGTCCACAGACTCTGCATTGGCGGCAGCAGTGGAGACAGGGGCAGGGGGTGCGGTGCCTGGCAGGAAGGAGACATGCTGTGACCGGGCACGCTGGGAAGGGACACGAGCAAGTGGGAGGCGGCTGGTGGGAACTGAGGGGGCGGTGCGAGGTGTTGTTCCGCTGTCAGCTGCTGGTGCAGCCACCGCCCACTCGGAGACATCCTCCTCGGACCTGTCAGCTTCGTATTCTGACGTGCCAGTCGACAGGTCCTCGGCCGCACTATCCTCCACCTCTGTCCCACTCCATGTGCCAGCCCCGATGTCACGGCTGGCACTGGTGCTCGGTCCCTCCGCCTTGCCTGTGTCCATGTCTCCCTCTGTGTCCCCCGACGTTGCTGTGGGCAGGGTGGAGAGACAGAAATTAATCAGACAGCTGTACACATCAGTCACATGAGTACAATCGACATAGGTAACACTGCATAGCCTGAAAAGGAAGATCCCTAACATCTACTAAACAAGGTACCGATGTAGGGCATGAAACACACAGTTGGTTGAGCCACCATGCCACTGAAATACCATGGAGAGCATGAGACAATAGCTAAACACAGGAAACGGAGTCTGACATAGCACCCAGGCCCTGGGGACAATCCTGCACTGCATCTGCACCACACAGCGTTGGCGAAAATACCGATGACCAGGGACCATATCCATGAACTTGAGACACATGCTGCATAGGTAATGCTGAAAACATGCCCAACATGACTCGGTCACTGCACATTGCGTGTGTGTCCAGACACATCCCACACTGCCCAGACCCAGCAAGTAGAAATCAGGATTTGACACATAGGCATTGCCCGCACCAACAAGACCCTACACGAGGCAAATTGTTGAGACACAGGTGGCACCAACATCTCATAGTCTGGCTGATACACACAGGGGCAGGCAAAAAGCAAGAGTGTACGCCAAACAGCCAAGGTGCGCCTGTACAAATAATGAGGTACCAGTGCCCATCCTCAGATGAGTATAACAAGACACACAGGCACTGGCAACTGTGAGTATGTAGAAGGACAATCAGGTCAGGCTGCACAGTGGACACCTGTACAAAATAGCACGTCTATATACATGGTGACAGGGGACAATGGCACAGAGCACAACCTACGCTGTAGACACTGAGATTGTCCACGTTTATGATGACACATACACCACTGAGGAAAAGGTGCCCCAGGGGACAGTAGTGGGCATGCAACTACATGCTACTGAATGGTAATGACTGCAACACACGTCACCATCCCTGCACTATGTGTATCGCACACTCATGCACATCATGTCACAGGCCACTACATAGGACATGCGCGCTGTAAGGCATGACACATGAGAGACCAACACCCATGTCTGGAGTCAGCATCAGTGCCAACTGACATGGAACCCACATGCAGTGAACTTGACAGTGCACAGGCAAGGTCCCACAACCTGTTACACACCACCCCCACACATGATGCTACAGTCATTGTTCTCGTGGACAAAGCGCCAGCCTACATCACCTTGTGAAGGAGTGACTACACACAGACCAGGGAACACATTGCAAGGAGGGGAAGGGTGGCAGGGGCACAGCGCTATACTGGGGCAAACAGGATCTGCACAGCACCTTTAAACCCTGCCAGTTAATTCATGCTACTGTGCCCTTACAAATGCCGGTGACACACAACGAACACACATGTACCTACCCCCTTCCGGCTGCTGCATCGCCTGTAAGCGCCTCTCCAGGTCTGGAAAGACCACCGGCAGCACACGCCTGTGGAGGTGGCTCAGACGGCGGCGGCCGCGGTTCTTGTGGCTCTCAGGTGAGTCCCCCAGCAGGAGCCGTGCAATCCTCCGCGTCCAGCACCGGATATCCTGCCAGCGTTTTCTCACCTGGGGCAGGCTCCGCCTCCGACCATCCACACCCCTCACGGCACTGACGGCGGTCAGCCAGATCTGCTCCTTGGCAGCGGCGCCTACCTGTGAGGAGGAACAAGTGACACCACATCAATACACCAGCCACATGTCACAGAGAGACATATGGGTACAAATTAGCTGGTTACAACAAGGCATGTCATGCAGCCAACGCATTGCACCTTTGTCATAGGGACATCATCCCCTGGTGAGGGAAAAAGCAGTACGTGCCACAGTGGGTACACAGGTGGAATGATGGCAATGTCACAATCAATGATCAAGGCTCACACTCTGCATCACACCCACCCCTCCTGTCTCAGGGCACTGCTGTGAGTAATAGGCCCCCACCCCTCCTGTCTCAGGGCACTGCTGTGAGTGATAGGCCCCCACCCCTCCTGTCTCAGGGCACTGCTGTGAGTGATAGGCCCCCACCCCTCCTGTCTCAGGGCACTGCTGTGAGTGATAGGCCCCCACCCCTCCTGTCTCAGGGCACTGCTGGGAGTGATAGGCCCCCACCCCTCCTGTCTCAGGGCACTGCTGTGAGTGATAGGCCCCCACCCCTCCTGTCTCAGGGCACTGCTGGGAGTGATAGGCCCCCACCCCTCCTGTCTCAGGGCACTGCTGTGAGTGATAGGCCCCCACCCCTCCTGTCTCAGGGCACTGCTGTGAGTGATAGGCCCCCACCCCTCCTGTCTCAGGGCACTGCTGTGAGTGATAGGCCCCCACCCCTCCTGTCTCAGGGCACTGCTGGGAGTGATAGGCCCCCACCCCTCCTGTCTCAGGGCACTGCTGTGAGTGATAGGCCCCCACCCCTCCTGTCTCAGGGCACTGCTGTGAGTGATAGGCCCCCACCCCTCCTGTCTCAGGGCACTGCTGGGAGTGATAGGCCCCCACCCCTCCTGTCTCAGGGCACTGCTGGGAGTGATAGGCCCCCACCCCTCCTGTCTCAGGGCACTGCTGGGAGACATCAGGCACCCCCCCCCATGGGACCCCCCCGACAGTACATGGCATGTGTGTTACACCTGGACGCAATGGCAGAAGTCACAGTCACAACATAGGGACAGTCTGTGGCAGTGGCCTATGCACTCACCTGATACCCTGGTCGCCCATACAGCATGGAGTACTGTGGGAGGATCACATCCAGCAGAGCCATGTTCTCCTCCAGGGTGAATGGCTGTGTCCTCTCCACAGCCCTTGACATGGTTCCAGGGAATCAGTAGCAGCAGCTGGGTCGACGAATGCAAAGATGTGCAGGCAAGTGCTCCCTCATGGGACCTGGCTGCCTTATATGTGCCCTTCTGCCCAGTCTCATGCACAGGAGTACAGAGTGATTGGTCACTCACATTTGCATCCTATGTTTCCACCAATCCCTTCAAACCTAGCAGTCTGTGGGTTCTCTATCGGTTTCATTCTCCTGCATGATGTCAGCCCCACAAACACATTGCAACAAAGTAGAAGAATTCCAACTGACTTCTGCTGTGCACCTTCCAGAACAATTTCGAATTTTGAACTTGGTCTCCATGACAACCAGCATGCATGTAGGCCTTAATACTTGTCCCCTATGTAATTTGGAGCATCACACACAGGTACGGTGCGTTTCGGGGCCCTAGGGCACCCCAAATGCATGGCAACGGCCCGTACATGCATGCCTACGCTCTCCATCACTATGGGTCTGCACGCGTATGCGTACCCGTAGTGTTACGGACCGTACACACGCATGTACGCTCTCTATCACTATGGGTCTGCACGCGTATGCGTACCCGTAGTGTTACGGACCGTACACACGCATGTACGCTCTATATCACTATGGGTCTGCACGCGTATGCGTACTCCTAGTGATAGTGAGCGTACATGCGAGTGTACGGTCCGTACCACTACGGGTACGCATACGCGTGCAGACCCATAGTGATAGTGAGCGTAGATGCGAGTGTACGGTCCGTACCACTACGGGTACGCATACGCGTGCAGACCCATAGTGATAGTGAGCGTAGATGCGAGTGTACGGTCCGTACCACTACGGGTACGCATACGCGTGCAGACCCATAGTGATAGTGAGCGTACCTGCGTGTGTACGGTCCGTAACACTACGGGTACGCATACGCGTGCAGACCCATAGTGATAGTGAGCGTACATGCGTGTGTACGGTCCGTACCACTACGGGTATGCATACGCGTGCAGACCCATAGTGATAGTGAGCGTAGATGCGAGTGTACGGTCCGTACCACTACGGATACGCATACGCGTGCAGACCCATAGTGATAGTGAGCATACATGCGTGTGTACTGTCCGTACCACTACGGGTACGCATACGCGTGCAGACCCATAGTGATAGTGAGCGTACATGCGTGTGTACGGTCCGTAACACTACGGGTACGCATACGCGTGCAGACCCATAGTGATAGTGAGCGTAGATGCGAGTGTACGGTCCGTAACACTACGGGTACGCATACGCGTGCAGACCCATAGTGATAGTGAGCGTACATGCGTGTGTACGGTCCGTACCACTACGGGTACGCATACGCGTGCAGACCCATAGTGATAGTGAGCGTAGATGCGAGTGTACGGTCCGTACCACTACGGGTACGCATACGCGTGCAGACCCATAGTGATAGTGAGCATACATGCGTGTGTACTGTCCGTACCACTACGGGTACGCATACGCGTGCAGACCCATAGTGATAGTGAGCGTACATGCGTGTGTACGGTCCGTAACACTACGGGTACGCATACGCGTGCAGACCCATAGTGATAGTGAGCGTAGATGCGAGTGTACGGTCCGTACCACTACGGGTACGCATACGCGTGCAGACCCATAGTGATAGTGAGCATACATGCGTGTGTACTGTCCGTACCACTACGGGTACGCATACGCGTGCAGACCCATAGTGATAGTGAGCGTACATGCGTGTGTACGGTCCGTAACACTACGGGTACGCATACGCGTGCAGACCCATAGTGATAGTGAGCGTAGATGCGAGTGTACGGTCCGTACCACTACGGGTACGCATACGCGTGCAGACCCATAGTGATAGTGAGCGTACATGCGTGTGTACGGTCCGTAACACTACGGGTACGCATACGCGTGCAGACCCATAGTGATAGTGAGCGTACATGCGAGTGTACGGTCCGTACCACTACGGGTACGCATACGCGTGCAGACCCATAGTGATAGGGCCGTACACACGCATCTACGCTCACTATCACTATGGGTCTGCACGCGTATGCGTACCCGTAGTGGTACGGAACGTACACACGCATCTACGCTCACTATCACTATGGGTCTGCACGCGTATGCGTACCCGTAGTGCTACGGACCGTACAAATGCCTGTACGCTCGCCATCACGATGGGTACACATACGGCAGCACTCCCACAGTGATTTGGGAACATGCACAGGCCCTCTCAGCAGCAGTACGGCGGTTTTTACACATCACTGTGGTGATAGGCGACACACATGTAGGAATAGGGCGGACATACTTGTCCATGGATGGACATACTTGTCCAGGAATGGACATCAAGGCATCGTCTGTGCATTACTACATGTGTGGGGCACAGGTGTCACAGGCTGTGATGTGGAACATGCCTCCTGAGTGGAGAAGGCACCAGATGTATGATGAGATGTGTACATGTGTACTGTGTGAGGGTGCAATGTGTGCCAGGCATGCCCTTGACTCCTTTGACATGTGTGCATGTGGGACTGCGCACTTGGGGTGAGCGTCACTGGCATGGCACGGACACCAACACACGGAAGTGTCCCATGATGCCCGGTACAGGGGTCATGACACATGACTTGTCACTACCCACAGTGCACAATGTGACTATGTCATATATGTGTCCGGGATTTACATCAGGTTGATGTTGTAGCACCCTCAAAAGCTGCAGCCGTTGCAGCAACCAACATGTGGCTGTGTGTAGATTGTCATTGCACACTGTTCCCAACACCATGCCACATGTGTTATCGGATGTGAGGTGCACATGTATGCATGGGACACGGAGTAGCGTGACAAGGCCATGTCAGCAAACTCACAAGGAATGTGTGGTGAGTCATGACATGTGCACCTTCATGGCAAGGTGTGTGGGCTGGACTAGTGTAATGTCATGTGACCTGTGGCTCCAGTGTTCCGCTACCAGTCTCTGCAATCGGCATCACACTTCTGCTGATGTGTGGGTGTATGTCACTCCTGTCTTGCGTCGGGCAGTGTACTTGCACTGGGACACAGCTATTTCCATGGCGTGGCATGGGGAGGTTCTCAATCACCGTGTGTAGCTGGGTCTTGGAAGGAGTGTCACCTTGCATCCATACGTGTCCTGGGCATGTAACACATGCCTGACTCCCTATGTGGCATGTGTGTATTGCCAGATTTACATGTGCTCAGTAGACATGAGTTGTTCTCGTAGTGCACTCACTCTTCCTTGTCACTTCCAAATTACTGCAGAGCGCCTCCTGTTGCCCGAAGAATTCCAGACTTGGCTACCATGCAGGAGAATGACAGGATCCGGCTCTACCGCTTCACCCAACCGTTGATTCTGGAGCTGACGGCGAGACTGGCACCACACCTGCAACCGCAGCACAGGTATCCTACGGCACTGACACCCCAGCTGAAGGTAATGGCTGCCCTACATTTTCTGGCCACGGGTACCTTCCAAAATACCATAGCTCATGTTGGTGGCATGTCCCAGAGCATGTTCAGCGGTGTGCTGCATGATTTCTTGGAGGCCGTGTTGATTCACCTGGATGACTTCATCAAGTTCCCAACCCCTGAACAGATGACTGAGGTCAAGCGTGGATTCTATGCCCTGGGAGGGATGCCCCATGTCATTGGGTCCATAGATGGGACACATGTAGGTTTGGTACCACCACACGCACGGGAGGTGGCGTACCGCAATCGGAAGCACTACCACTCCATCAATGCCCTTGTGGTGTGTCTGTCCAATATGGTGATTTCACATGTCTGTGCTCGTTTCCCAGGATCAGCACACGATGCCTACATCATGAGGCGTAGCGGGATGCCTGATATGATGATGCAGCTGCGCAACAAACGGGCATGTGTTGTTGGTGGGTACAGTCTGTCTGTCCTGTATTCTGTATAGCCGACCAGCACGACCGCTACACCAGTTCTAACGATGTCCATGTGCTTCCCATGTAGGGGACGCTGGCTATCCCAACATGCCTTGGCTGCTGACACCTCTCCGCAACCCCATCACGCCGGCCCAGCTCCGCTATAACACCGCCCATGGCCGGACAAGGCGAGTGATAGAGAGGACGTTTGGCATGCTGAAGAGCCGATTCCGGTGCCTCCACAAGACCGGCGGTCCACTCCCTTATGCCCCAGCGAAGGTCTGCAAGATCTTCATGGTCTGCTGCATGCTGCACAACATGGCAGTTGAAAGAGCTGTGCCACTCATCCTGAATCAACATGACGAGGACCATCCACCCGTGGAGGACGAAGGGCTTGGCAATGGGGCTAGTGATGTGGAGGATGTGGAGCCGCAAGAGGACATCCGGACTCGGCTCATACGCGACTTCTTTGCTTAGTGGTGAGTACCAGGGTCTGAGTGTGCACGCATTGGTCCCCGTGTGGCATGCGTTGTGATGTGTGTCTCCACCTGCATGTATGGCACGTGGGTCAGAGGTGTGTGTGGGTGTGTCACTGGAGTGATGGTGGCAGTGATGGTAGTATTTCCCCAGTCATAATTGTGACCTAGCATGTTGTCATCCATACATGTGTCGAGTAACTGCACATGCAAGTGGCTGTGCTTTTTGTGGCTGACTTCTTGTGTGTCTCTCTTCCCCAGGTACCTGCGCATGCCGTTTGCTGGTTGCATTGTTGTGGCACTGCTATTCCTCATGGACATGACATCGTGGGCTGACTCAGCGTTACAGGCACGGACACGTTTGGAAGTCTCCATGGGGTAAGGGATGCATCTGGGGTGTATTGGGTGTGGCAGTTGTTCACGATGTGTGCACACTGCCCCGGTCGGGGTTTGGTTCCTCTGCAGACATGTGGCATCCCCATGGGACACGACATGCAGCTGGGTACACCTGAATAGATGGGCTGCCTGGTTGTCAGTCATCAGTGATGGGATAGTGGATTGTGATGATGGCATCAATGTGTGTGACACTGCCCTCGGACACATACGGTTAACATTGTCTTGACATGGCGTGGGACTTCCACATCAGCGGATGTATGGTGTATGGCAGGCTCTCCGTGAGCAGCTGTGGGTGTTTAGCTGTTAGCCGACGCTTGTGTGCCAGTTCCATGGCTATCACGCATTTGTGCTGCAGAAGGGGGGTGCCAGTGTTGGAGCCACATGTTACTCCACATGATGTGTTCATGTGTACTTCAAGTTGCCTCTGCAATGCCAAAAACATGACTAATAAAGGTGTCCCTATGCCTCCAAGGTGCCTCTTCTCAGTCAATGCTGGTGTGTTGGCACGGTGCATCCTGCATGTCTGGCATGGTATTCCCTGATTGTGGCTATGTGTCAATGTGTCGAGTGGCAAGATGCAAGCTGTGTGTGTGTGCTGAGACTGTGTATTGGGCATGATGTCCATGACTGTGTGGGTATTGTGACATGTGCCATCCCCATGCATCCAACGTTGTCCATGACCCCATTCTCTGCATCCACCGGACTCAAGCTTGCAGGACATGGTTCTGCCACCTGTCTACACATACCTGGGTGCCCCCCAGGACACGGGCCAGGATCCCTGACCTCTGCGCATGACTGTTGCTGTACTCAATGTGTCTGTCAGCACGGTTGTTCGGCCACCCCCTCAGCTGGTTCTGACCATCACGGGTGTGTATGGTGCTCCATGTCTGTCTTGCCTAATAAACTGTGACCCATGTGTCCTGTGCCAGACTCAGGCCCCAGGGTGTGGATGGTTGAAGTGAACAGATGACTCAGGCATGTTTAGACTGTACAAGACACATGTTAGGTAATAATGCTACCAGCAGGCATCTACTCTTAATAGTGTGATTTATTATTGGGGGGGGGGGACAAAGTGAGGGGCTTTCCGGGATTAGGGAATCCAAAGTTCAGTAGGGGAGTTGGTGTCCTTGCCATTGGAAATCCTCAGAGTCCATGCCACAGTCTTTGTCAACATTGGTCAGCCAGTGACCAGCAGGGCCATGTGGCAGAGAATGTCTCTTGATGCTGTGATGCTGTTGCTCCAGTGGGCCAGGTGCCAGGCCAGGTGTCCTGGGAGATGGTGATGTAGCAGCCACCCTCACGGTCCTTTCCGTGGACGACCCGGCTTCCTGCGGGGAACCTCAGCAGCAGGCCGTGACGACGTCTGGGATGCTCCGTCGGATGTTTCCTCCTCTTCCTCATGATACCTCCCTGTGGGTGGTGATGTTCTCCGCCTTCTGGCACAGGGAGGGTCGGCCATGGTGTCGGCCATCCGACGGAGTTCAGCGTGAATCCCCTGGGACGCCGTCACTTGCTCAGCCTGTCTGTCCTCCATCCTCCGTTGGTGTACCTGTAGACAGGCTATTAGCTCCGCATGTTGCTGGGCCTGCTGGACCTTGATCCCCTCGAGGACGGACACAACCTGGGCCATGCCCGTGGTGTCCTGCCGGTATGAGTCCAGGATGTTACGGACATGGGAAAATACCGGATCCCCAGCCAACTGGTCAGGCTCGCGCCTCCGCCGTCCTCCACTCCCACCACCCCTGCCCACTTGCGTCTGGCCTGCACTTGTGGGAACATCGGGTCTCCGGGACCCCTGAGGGGTGGCATTGGCGTTGTCGCCTGCCTCCTCCTGGGTGCCCGGGACACCGTGTCCCTCCTGGCGAGCCTGGCTGCATTGTGGTGTTGGGGCAGGGATCCTGGGTGTCTCCTGGGATGTGGCAGGAGTGGGGGTGGTGGTTGGCACGGTTGTACCTGACGCAGGTGCTGCAGGTGGTTGGACACCAGAGGGGCCAGGTCGGTCGGGGTCGTCTGCAGAGTGGTGAGAGTGGTCGCTGCCGGTGGGATCTGTCTCCTGCAGATCCGGGTCCTGTGAGTGTTCCCCCCCAGTGTTGGGGGGTGCAGCACGACGTTGACCTGTGTGTGAGAGAGAAAATATTAATTTTGATCCATGCAACATCCATGTTTCATCCGTTACAAAGTTGGCACATTTCCTCTTGGAATTAGGATCTGTCTTGCATTCCACTCACAGTGCACTTGTGCATGGGTGTGTCCCTTGGGCACCAATTTGGCCCCTTTAACTATGTGTGGCACAGTCTTACTTGCTGCGTCAAGTGTGACTGCAGTCAGCAGTGGAGTGTGCATGTGTGGCGAGCCATGCATTTGCGCCTTCCTTGTAGCACTGTACATGTGCACATGGAGTGGATCCACACACTTACATGATGCAGGTGGCTGTCCTTGTGCTCGTGTACAGGTTGTGACATGGCCCTGCGTTTTGCCATGATGAAGAGGGGGGGTTCTGGCACTGGCCACCCTTGTCTACATGCACGCAGTCCACCTGCTGACGAGCAGACATTCCCACACACCAAAGGACTGATTTGCTCTCCCTGTGTCTCCCTCCTTCTCTGTCCCCCTCTCCCTCCCTCTCTGTCCCCCTCTCCCTCCCTCTGTGTGTCAGCCTCCTCCCTCTGTCCATCTTCCTGTGTCTCCCTCCCTCTCTGTCCCCCTCTCCCTCCCTCTCTGTCTCCCTCTCCCTCCCTCTGTGTGTCAGCCTCCTCCCTCTGTCCGTCTCCCTCCCTCCTAGTCCCCCTCTCCCTCCCTCTGTGTCCCCCTCTCCCTCCCTCCGTGTGTCACCCTCTGTCACCTTGGCCCAGCTTCCTGGGCACACACTGTTAGCAGATCTTTGAGTGGCCCTTGGCCTGTTGATGTGAGTTTGTTTCTGATCTCCAGGCACCCATTTTGTCTGCTGTGTGTCTGTGCGCTGCTGCTGTGGTGGTGTGTGCTGCCACTCTTTCACAATGTTGGCTGTTCATTAGCTGCTGTCATGTGCAAAACAGTGCCTTCACCCCCATGTGTTGATGCAAGGCGTCCGCCATTTGCTGGCAAGTCATTCCTGTGTTGGGACACAGTGTTTGTCTGGCTGTGACCTAGGCCATATGGGCAGAGGGCATTGTTGTCTGCTTTGGAGTCGCACTATGTGATTCTTGGTGCCCAGCCTCCCGCCATCCGGGTTACCGTGTCATGTGTTGTTGTCTTCTGTGGCCTGTGACTTGACATTGTCCAGCTGGGTGCATGGGGCATGGTGGCAGCAGTGGCATGTGCCTGCTCATGGAGTGTGGTTGAGTCATGCGATGGCTTGTGGTGGTTGCGTGCCTGTTATTAATTTTGGTTGTGGTTGCAGTTCCCCCCATGTGAGGTGCGTTGTTTGTGTACTCACCCGGGTCTCGGAGTCCTTCTACTCCTTCAACTGCCTCCACCGGCAGTATGGCCATCACCCTCTCCTCCCAGGGATGGTACTGTACGGCTCTGCGGGAGGGCCCTCCTCCGGTGGCGTTGGCCTGGTCGTGTTCCTCCTGCCTCTTGGCTCTGACCCTCCTCCGCAGATCGTACCACCTGTTCTGGCAATCCTGCTTGGTCCTCCTGGTGTCCGCAACAGCATTCACAGCATCGACGATGGTCTGCCACATGGCTGTTTTGGCTGCCTGGCTGGTGCTTCTGACCAATGTTCCAAAGATCTGTGGCTCGACTCTGAGGATTTGATCAACAAGGACCTCCAACTCTCGGTGACTGAACTTTGGATTCTTGGTAGTGGGCATGGTGAGGGGTGTGGGTGGGGATGGTGTGGGTGTGGGGGGTGTGTGGATGTTGGGGGGGTGTGGATGGTTGTGTGTGTGTGTGAATGTGATGAGAGGGTGTTTGTGAGGGTGGTCGTGTGAAGGTGTGCAAGTGTAAGATGTGGTGTAGCTTGTAGTCTGGTTCTGTGGTGTCTGGCAGCAGTGAGTCTGTTGCAAAGGCTCATGGTTTGTGTGTGTGGGCCCTTTTCATTGGTCCATGGGTGGGTGTGGCAGTGTTTGAATTTTGGGTGGGTGTGTTATAAGGAGTGGTGGTGTATTGGGCCTCTGTTTGTTTTTGACAGTTGCAGGTCAGTGATTGTGTTATTTTAGTGGTTGTTGGCCATGTTTAGTGGCTGTGTGCCTTTCGAATGGTGTATTCTTGTGTTGTTTTGTTTTGTCCTTGTTGTGTACGTGCGTTTTGAGCGTGTGTACGGTGTGTACATGGGCCATTTGGTTGTACGATTATGTCCTTGTGTGTGGCTTTGTACGACTCGTACATGCGGTTGTGATGTTGGGGCATGGGGTGCGCTCCGTACTTAGGAGGTTGTGTTGGGGGTGCGCCAGGAACGTACTGGGGTGTAGGTACACGGGGGGTATGACACGTACTGGGGTGGGGGTGGGGCTCGAACGTACTGGGGTGTACATAGACGGTGGTACGACACGTACAGGGGTGGGGGGGTGTACATTGACGGTGGTACGACACGTACAGGGGTGGGGGGGTGTACATTGACGGTGGTACGACACGTACTGGGGTGGGGGTACGACTGGAACGTACTGGGGTGTAGGTACACAGGGGGTATGACACGTACTGGGGTGGGGGTGTGGCTCGAACGTACTGGGGTGTAGGTACACGGGGGGTACGACAAGTACTGGGGTGGGGGTACGACTGGAACGTACTGGGGTGTACATGGACGGTGGTACGACACGTACTGGGGTGGGGGGGTGTACATTGACGGTGGTACGACACGTACTGGGGTGGGGGTACGACTGGAACGTACTGGGGTGTACATGGACGGTGGTACGACACGTACAGGGGTGGGGGGGTGTACATTGACGGTGGTACGACACGTACTGGGGTGGGGGGGTGTACATTGACGGTGGTACGACACGTACTGGGGTGGGGGTACGACTGGAACGTACTGGGGTGTACATGGACGGTGGTACGACACGTACAGGGGTGGGGGGTGTACATTGACGGTGGTACGACACGTACTGGGGTGGGGGGGTGTACATTGACGGTGGTACGACACGTACTGGGGTGGGGGTAGGACTCGAACGTACTGGGGTGTAGGTTCACGGTGGTATGACACGTCCAGGGGTGGGGGTACGACTGGAACGTACTGGGGTGTAGGTACACGGGGGGTATGACACGTACTGGGGTGGGGGTGGGGCTCGAACGTACTGGGGTGTAGGTTCACGGTGGTACGACACATACTGGGGTGGGGGTACGACTGGAACGTACTGGGGTGTACATAGACGGTGGTACGACACGTACAGGGGTGGGGGGGTGTACATTGACGGTGGTACGACACGTACTGGGGTGGGGGTACGACTGGAACGTACTGGGGTGTGGGTAGACGGGGCTATGACACGTACTGGGGTGGGGTGGGGCTCGAACGTACTGGGGTGTAGGTTCACGGTGGTACGACACGTACTGGGGTGGGGGTACGACTGGAACGTACTGGGGTGTACATGGACGGTGGTACGACACGTACTGGGGTGGGGGGGTGTACATTGACGGTGGTACGACACGTACTGGGGTGGGGGTACGACTGGAACGTACTGGGGTGTACATGGACGGTGGTACGACACGTACAGGGGTGGGGGGGTGTACATTGATGGTGGTACGACACGTACTGGGGTGGGGGGGTGTACATTGACGGTGGTACGACACGTACTGGGGTGGGGGTACGACTGGAACGTACTGGGGTGTACATGGACGGTGGTACGACACGTACAGGGGTGGGGGGTGTACATTGACGGTGGTACGACACGTACTGGGGTGGGGGGGTGTACATTGACGGTGGTACGACACGTACTGGGGTGGGGGTAGGACTCGAACGTACTGGGGTGTAGGTTCACGGTGGTACGACACGTCCAGGGGTGGGGGTACGACTGGAACGTACTGGGGTGTGGGTAGACGGGGCTATGACACGTACTGGGGTGGGGGTGTGGCTCGAACGTACTGGGGTGTAGGTACACGGGGGGTACGACACGTACTGGGGTGGGGGTACGACTGGAACGTACTGGGGTGTGGGTAGACGGGGCTATGACACGTACTGGGGTGGGGGTGTGGCTCGAACGTACTGGGGTGTAGGTACACGGGGGTACGACACGTACTGGGGTGGGGGTACGACTGGAACGTACTGGGGTGTAGGTAGACGGGGCTATGACACGTACTGGGGTGGGGGTTCGACTGGAACGTACTGGGGTGTACCTAGACGGGTGGGGGTATACATATACGGGGGGTACGTGTCGGACGTACGGGGGCTGGGGGGAGTGTTGGGCGCGTATGCGGGCACATGTCTCCATGGTTGCTGTAGGAGTTCGGTGCGGACGGTGTTTTTTCCATACGGTTGTAACCTCGGACGCACGGGATGGATCGTGATTCCTCGGTCGGACTTGGATTTTCACGTTTGTAAGGTAAATCGTCCGAGGACGTGTCGGACACATTTTCCGACCCGAGGACGTGTGGGGAATGATTCCCAGTGCGGTTCGTATGGACTTTTTACCATGCGAATCGTGATTGCCAGTTCGTACGGCACTTGTATGATTCGTACGGTAATAAGACCCGATACGAGTCGCACGGGGGAATTTTTTACCGGATCGTGATCGGCACCTAAGCCTTTTTTGAGATTCACAAACCAACGCAAATTGGTATTTGCATTGGTTTGTATGGAAAAGTAACTCAAAGCAGCGCGAAATGCTGCTTTGCAATACTTTGCGTCATGGTGGTGGTACATAGTTGGTACATGGGTGTACCCGTGTAACCACCCACGCTTTTTGACACTAATCCCTATTCTCAAACATTAGTAGAAAGATTTTAGAGCCAATAACACAACTGAAAAGCAGGCATTAAATGGAGAAATGTTTTGATTTCTGTGTGCTTTTCTGACTTTGCATGCGTGCTGCACTGTGCTGCACACATACAAAGAAGGAAAAGCTTTTACACTTGTCTAAGCATAGTATTTTGTATAGGAAGGATAACCTTCCTGTACAAAACTTATGCTACACTCATGCACACACCCTAGCGCTATGGTGCTAAGATGTTTGTGTGGCGCTTGGCAGTTGAAATCAGCACTGGCACAAGGGAGAGGGGAGGAGAAAGCCATTTCTATATGAATATGATGCTCTCCTGCTCCTTTCCTGTCGCTCAACGCATCACAGCATCTTTGGGTGCTGCGCAGCATTGCCTGACACCTATGAGAATCTGGGCTCCTATGATAGACTCAGGCACTCACTATATGCACTATGTCGCTAATGTGTGTGCCCGACGCACGGCAGCTGAAATCAGTACTGCACTAGGGAACATGGAGGAGAGTGTCATTTCTCTGTGAATATGGTGCTCTCCTGCTCTCTACCTGTCATGTAACACAGAGCAGCCTCTTTGGGTGCTGCGTTGCATTCTGTGATTTTTTTCAAAATATGGGACTGAAACTTCATCGCTTCAATGAGACATCATTTAATTATATTTCTTTTTCATCTCACCAACATCCGCTTGCCCATTGTGAATAAACAGTAAAATGAGCTTCTGGATAACTTTTATTGAAAATACAACACAAAAGCTGCAAAAATCTCATCTTTAGCTCGTTGCTTGATGAAAAAATACTTGAACTCTGTTTGACCTTTTTCAGGAGCAGTGTGCTAGAGCTCTATCTTTAAAGTAAATACATAAAAAACACTAACATTAAAAAAAATATTAGGTAAATATGAATTAGAAACCTGTAGGCAAAGAGTATCTACTAAAGACAAGTAAAAGTCAACTTTTTAGCCAAAATAAATCAAATGATAGTTGCAACATAATGATATGTATAGTTTTTTGTATAGGTAATCGGCATGCACGTGTGCTGAAAAAAAAAAATATTCAATAATCACAGCAGTGTTATTTACTACCCCGCCACATTAAATTTATTTTGCCACTAGATAGGTAAAGCGATTGAAGATTTTCATTTTTCTTCCACTTAACTTAGCTATTGCCATGCTGTCAGGCTAACTCATTCGGTCTAAAATGAAATATTAAATTGTGTGTAACATCAATTCCAGACCATACCACCATCACCACCAGTCCTCCATTTGTGGCTAATTTAACAAGCCATCCTATTTTTTAACAAATGAAGGTATGCCTTGAACAAAACATATGGAGCATCTGGATGGTAAATACCCAGGAAGCAAGACACGTTGATATTAGGACACAAATCCATCTTGATATTACTGGAATATTAAACTGACTTCGACTTCAACACTGTGGACCTCGATAAAGATGAATCCTTGTCTGGGTAGTTACATAGGCATCTAGATACTTGTATTGAGATGGGTTTCCCACATTTCAATCAATCAATCAATCAGGGGTTTGTAAAGTGCACTACTCACCCTTTAGGGTCTCAAGGCGCTGGGGGGAGGGAGGGACATTTCGAAGTAGCTGTCATGAAATGACTGTATTCAATTTAGACAAATGTCAAGTGGTATTTGAATTACTATAGGGGTCATCCACCTCTTCCCTCTAACAGGTACATGCGGTCATCAGCATATGCCAATCAATTACATTAGCTACGCCACCAGCTTTAAGAGGATGATGCACTTATGGGCCTGTAACTGGAGAGGGGGATCAGTTTTCTTATCATAACAAGTCTTCCATTTGTTTCAGCTGCCTCAACTGTACATTGGATGCACATTATGTGACTTGACATGGCTCCACAACAGAGATCCTGAACTTCAATTGAATCAACAAGTCGGCCGACGTCAAACAAGTTTGCTGTAGTATCCTTGGCCAACTCTTGTCCAATGGAAATTGAGAGGAACTTTAGGGTCTCTTTTAACTCACAAATGTTCTATATACCATTTAATGCTGCGTACTTTGCTTTTTTCTTGACAAAATGTTCCCCGCCTTATCACACGTGCACTGAATCTCTTTCTCAGTCCCCAATGCCTTCAGTTATTGATGGTTGAAGGTGTCAGTATTTGGGAATTCTGAAGAAGGACATTGCAAGGCACCAGCTCCTTCGTGACATCGTGCATGTTTATTTAAACCTGTAATCGACTTCCAAACAGCAATCATGTACACTGTTTCCATCCTTGAACTCCCCATTCAGCCACAGGCAGATCAGTGTAACATTGTGGGGTGAGATAAGGACCCTAGGACAGTGTTTACTGTTCATATGCATAAAGGTTACTACTATGTTTCTGAACTATGGGGTCTCCTGGCCACAACTATTACTCTTCAATTGGATAACAGAAAATTTTGTCACAATCTAGCTCACTGTGTTGTCTTGATCTGAAAACGCAGGCTGTTATGAATATCTATTGTGGGATCTGAGCATGAAAGTTTCAGTGCATCATGCCTATAGAGTGTCTCCCGTATAAGAAAAAAGAGTTCGAGCCATCTTGCTTTAAGGCTTCCTTACTTGTAACAACAAAAATGTGAGGCACATGCTCATCTTTAGGCTGCAGTAAATTCATTTTAATGCTCTATGTGCTAAACTCCCTTTAACCTAAATGTGAGGGTTTGAGTATATTAAATGGTATGGATGTGCAACCTTCCCATGTAATAAACTCATAAAAAATGTCTTGGGTCCTGTTAAGCTCATTTGCAAAACCTTTAGCTCATTCCTGGGTAGCTGTTGCTTTGGGCGACGAGGCTTAAAACAAAGGAACTAGTAAAGCCTTTAGGAGTAAAAAACAATGAAAATAAGAAAGTCACACAACAGCTTTTTCTAATTTGACAGGTGAGCATGTCTAACAGAAACATCAGAAAAATTGACCATTATTTCAAGACAAGTTTTGCAGCAATCAAAGCTGCATTAAAGGAGAGAGCAGGACAGCAACATATCTTTAAATAGATGGTGCTGCTGCTCTCTTTCTCAGCACTGGCAGGCAATTTGGATGCCGTGCACAAGGCACACACCTTTGTGCCATAGAGCAAAGGTGTTTGCATGACCCTATCATAGGTTTCGTTCTTGAAGGGCAGCCTTCCAGTACAAAACTCCATGCTTAAACAAACTTTAGAACTTCTAAACTTTTTCTGTACATTTTACCCTACAAGACACAAGCTAATTGGGAGAAAGAAAATATTTTTCACTACTGTGCCTGCCTCAGGAGGCATAATTGTTTGGGACAATGCCCTTTCTACAAATGTTACAAGATAGGGCCTTGTGTGAGAGTATACAATACAATGCACAGGTTTGATGTGTTGATAACTATCTCCCTTAGTGTGCATGCCTGATCTGTCCAGCATTAGCCCTTTCACTCTCAGGCAGTCAGTGTGTATTAAATTGAAAAATAATATTTTGTGTCATTTCTCTCCTTACTTACCCTCACCTCTTCTGCCTTTGTCATCTCTCTTAACAACTCCCTGTTTCTTTCTCAACAGCTCTATGTTCTACTATACTCTCTCTGGATCTCCTCTCTCATTAACTCACTTTTATCTATCTTACCTCTCCCTCAACATACCTAATACACCCTACTCAACTTCATATTTCTCTCACATTCTCTCATAGCTTTATCTCAACCTCAGGCTCTGTGCCTAGCTGTATATCTACCACTCTCAATCCCCTTTCTGTAACTCAGCACTCTCTGTAACTAACCCCTCCCTTTGTCTAATTTACCTCTTTTTCTACGTCTATCTCACCCTTGAGGATTCTGTACTTCTCCGCCTCTCCCTGTAGCTTAAAATCTTTCTTCCTGTCTACCTCACTCTAAAACCTTACCTACATCTCTAATCCTCTTTCTCTACCTATATATTTCTCTTTCTTCCTCTCTTTATCTTTCCATCTGGCTACATCACCTTTCTCTATAGACTTTACTTGTCTCCCTACCTCACATATCTCTACATCGTGACTTTATCTACCACCTTTTCTCTCTACTTCATGTTTCTTGAAAAACTCTTCTTTTCATGTCATGGTCCTTCTCCCATATATTGCCCTGTCGAATTTCTCTTACTCAACAGCATCACAGGTAACTATCTAGCAAGATAAGTGGACACATATAAAGAGGAGAAGAGAGTCAAAGCAGGGGAAGAGAAATCAGGAGAAAAAGTATCCAATCCTAATCAATGCAATTGCGAAAGTCCTCAGAGCAGCAGTTTGATTTCAACTGTTTGCAGCAAAACCACCAGTAAAGAAAGGGAAAATATTTGTGAATACAAATATCCGGCAATTAAAGCTACATATAAGTGCTATGGGCATGCGTCTTATTTTAGTTTTATGCACTAGTTCACTAAACAAATACCAAGTCACCATTAGCATATTTTCCTGCAACGGAAGTAACAAGCTGCTGAGCCACTGAAGTCCACATAAAACTTTGTCAAAAATGTAGATCCAAGTTCAAAAAGAAATGGCCCCCTCACTGCTTGTGCAAACTTCCTTTTGGTTCTGTTTGACTGACTGACACCAGGCAGCTTGACCTTTCATCTGTTTTTGCATGCCCCAGTTTATGAATGGTTTTCATACAATTCAATATTTTTTAACATCAGGAAGACTTGAATGACTCGCAAAGTAGTAAAAAATAAAAGGTTATTCTAAAGTGGGGGCCCCAAAATATATCTTGCCTAGAGACACACAAATCCTTAAGATGGTACTCATGGCAACCCCCAAAGCTTGGCACCTAGTGTGGTGGCACTGACTGCAATGCCATAATGCTGGAACTGCATAAAGGGCCTGATAAAATATGATCATTTTACCCCTTACCCCATGGAACTCCATTGTTTTTTTTTCAGGCCACCACCATCTTCAAAACCAGCAGCATCAGTTACAAAACCAGCATGATCTGTTCCCTCCACCCCCCACCCCCCATCTGGCTGACATACTTACCATCTCTGGTACCTCTCGGCACAGCCACAGCCAGTACACCTATAAACTAAAGACAAAGAAATTTAAAAATTAAAGAACAAGGCCTTTTCATTTATGCACCCATGATGTGAAAGAAACAGTCCTATATCCAAAAGAGTCATTCCAGCCTGCTCTAACTCAGGAAAGAGTTGAGAGGCACCTCGTTGAAAAACTCTAAACACGATGTAGTAACAATTCACAAAACAGCTTTCTCTAAAATCACTTGGCTACTGTATCCTTGCCTTCGATCCAGGACAGCTCGTTGCTGTCTTTTGTCTAGTTTTGCAATCTACAAAGACCACATGATTTATTACATTTCTAAATTTTAACAACCTTTATCAATCATTTTTTCCAAACTCTGTAGCCCTCTAATACTAAAGTAACATCCCTTATAATGTGTGTAAATGTCCTCTGGTCCTAATGTCCACACGGCACAATGTCCATCAAGCTCATGTAACCTGTATGCAGTGCACCTAATGCCAAGCACTCTAGAAGCATTCTGCTACCATGCTGGTTAGGTCCTGGAATTTCTTTAGATTTCCAGACTGTCATCCAATTCAAGAGATGTTCATATTCCTAGGCCTATTTGAATGGCACATGAGAGGCTAGTATCAATCCATCGAACTGTGCAGATTGACCTGACTGAAACCACACTCTTTCCACTGAGATATCAATGTCATTAATCAGCATCCAGTACTATCAGAAGAGGTGCAAGGGGAGCTCATACACAGTTGTGTAGCAGATTTCTGGCTACTGGTATATGGGTGTATATTCCTCCAGTCCACAGAAGTCCACAGGCAGGTATATATTGTGCTACCCATGGGACACCATTCAACCTCTACATGGTTTCTTAAATACACAACTCATCTGCATTATCTGAAAATGAGACATACAAACACACATACTTACAGCACACATATTGGCCTTCTTCACAAAGATATTTTTCGCTGTAAATGTATATTTTATGGCTGTAATTGTCTTGCTTAATTGTGCCAGAAACTCACACATGGAGTCTGAGTAAGTGTAAATGGATTTTCTATGTGAGAATTCTCTGCCAGGAGTGCAGAAAAAACTCAAAGTAAATACTACTACAGGCCTGGTTTGCTTTGGAAGTTTAGGAGCACTCACAATCAGGCATATGTGTGAGTTTTCACAAATTATGATCAGGCTCTTTCAAATACAGACTTTACCACTTCTTGGATGGCGAGGGGATCGAATCAAACCCAGATTTACTAGGGATGCAAAGAAGGGCTTTTCCACAAGGAAATTAGTATTCCCCGCTACACAAAATAATGTGCCTTTGCAGATAGGATCTAATTTCAAACTTAGTCCCTCCCCCAGATCCCATTGGGACATGTCACATGAAATTCCTAATATTGATCCTGGAAATCAGAACCTGGCACAGCTTTCCATGTACACTACTGGGAATGTTTGTAAATAGAAAGTAATTATAACAAGAAGATCAAGGGGCATTTAAATGCAAGTGAAAAGCATGTAAAGCTGAGCCTATTACATATTGCTTCCAAACTTTTGTCTCTTCACTTCCTAGTAAAAGCTGTAAGAAGACACCATCAATTAAGGGTAAGCGTGCATTTTCTGTTCATCCCTGACCAGCAGCCTAAATGCACTCAAGTGTTTTACAACAGACTCATGCTATATTACACATATTATTTTTTTTAGGCGCAGGGCGATTAAGCTTTTGATGTATCAGAGGGTTTTATCCATTCAGTGTCTAGTGAAAAATGAATCATAGTATGTTGAGCTGAAGACACTCTTCAAACCTGGTTTTTCATATTCCATAGTGAGCAGATCTAGCCACTTGGCCACATCTCTACATTCTGTGCTGGGCTCTCAATTGCCATGGTTAACGTGAGGTACTTCCAGCTTGTTATGGTAGGAGTTGTGCAGTGCCATAGGAATCTCAGAAGAGCCCCCACCACTCTCTCATGCTGATTTCCTTTCAATGCACCACCCAAGGCCACTCCCGAAGTAAAACTTCATCCAAGCAAGCAAATCTCTTTCTGCAGATGAAAAACATACTGTATAACAATCAAAAAGAGTCCCTCTGTTATACCACAAGTCTTTTTCTTTCCACCTGGGTGTCAATGATGTCTTTCTAAATAAAGTTGATAATCTATCTATGACGATGCCGACACCAATTGTTATTATTATTAACATAAGAGTGGTACCAGGGAATTTTTCCATCTTTGGTCCTGAAGAATGGTCTTGAGGTAGGGCTAGAAACATGTCGACCAGTGGAACCCAGGCACATTGTTAGCTACAAGTTCCCCTTTTCTCCCCATATTTTAACTTTACCAGACAGGGTTAATAATAAAGTTTTTTTTCCCACTCAGACTTGTCACACTTCCTCGACACATAGTACCACCTAACTATAAGTGCTCCCACGTCTTCGTAGGTCGCAGCACGCCCCTTTCCGTAGCGGGACGGGAAGAACCCGATGATGAAGCATGCCACCAAGGGGCAACCCTGGTGGGTGAGAGTTTTAAGAAAAACAAAGTGTTTTTCTTTAGAAAGGCATCATTAACACCCAGGTGAAAAGAAAAAAGACAGACGGACTCTTTTTGATTGTTATATGTTTCTTCTGGAGGACAGGTCCTCCTGTTTTCTAATTTTCCTCTACCTCCCCCCTTTTTCATAGGACAAACACACTGTGATTGAGGGCCTGATGCAAACATTTTCCATTTGCAAAAAGTGGTTGCAAATTGTGCACTGACTTTTTGTCAATGGAAAGAAATTTAGCAAACTGACCCATGTACTAAAAGGTCACTCCAGAAAATTCAGAATTATAGTGGGTCCCAATTCAACCTACCTCATTAATGTGCAGGAGGCAGGTCGTAAATTGCGAATCCACTATGATTGGCTAAAGATACAGGATTGGTGGCCTGCTGGGGTCATTGCTTTTAAATAAAGTATTTTTCTGTCGTTTAAAATACAGCCCGTTTTCCTAAAAGAAAAATGGGGGACATTTAAAAAATAATAAATGAAAAGGTAAACCAGACTTTTTTTTTGGAGTAGGCAGTTTTCCAATGGACACTACTCCTAAAATCAGTTTTTGTCAACATTCTTAAGGTTTCCTGGGAACCCCTACCCATATGCTAATGGCTTGCCATCAATTTTGAATTGGTAGTAACATATTAATGTTTGACAGATGGATTTCAGTAACAGAATATAAATACACATTCAGGAATAAGTCAGTACTGCAAGAGTTAGTCTCACCTCTAGCAGCAAAATTGTTGTATTCACGTGCTCTAGGGGGCTTATTTACAAGCTCCTTTACCACCGGTGTGTCACTTTTTTTTAGGCGCAAGCGGCTCAATGGGCTTGCCCATATTTACAAGGCCTTGTGAAGTCACCCTGCATGACTTTTCATGGTCTTGCAAATATGGAGCCCTGGGCATTCCATGGGTGTTGCTGTGGGTGTTCCCATGCAACATCCATGGGACTTGGCGCATTCCCAAATTTACAACATTATGTAAAACTGGGAATACGTGAGAATCCTACACCACCCCGCGGGAGGTGTAGGAATGAGGAGAAATACTTTTATGCCTAGTTTTTTCCTCTTTCAATGCGTGCTGCATTCTGCAGCACACATAGAAAGAGAAAAATGCCATTAATTATGGTTCTTGTGCAGTAAGGTATTCCATCCTGCACAAAAACAACAATCCCTGCAGCGCAGGCACCTTTGCAAAATTATGTAAGTGTGCCTGCGCTGGCGCATGGCATCCAATTGTGCACCAGAGCAGGGGAAAGCACAGGAATGCATTGTATTGTTGTTAAATGACACATCCCTGTGCTTTGAAAATGACGCACAGCTAAATGGTTTGCAGTGCCGCGCTGCATAATTTTCATTAAGATGAGGCCCTAAGTATTTTGTGTTAAAATACATTAGTTGTGTTTTTCTCCACTGTGAACCCAGAAAGCATATGACTTTTGGTATGACTCAAAATGGAAAATATTATTCTTGGACCTCCTGGCTTTGGTGAGAGTGATCAGAAATTACAATAGCATAATAGGTTGCCACTGGGACCCATTACGAAACCACCAGGTTAGTACCAGCTGTTCATTACAGGCATGCTACACTTTTTTTGTTTATCTGTTTTTATTAAACAATCATTTCCAAATAACTGTGCACAGAAATTAAGAGCTTTCATTGGATTCCTTCTTCTTGCTGAAGGTTGGAACAAGGATGATAAAGCGTCAGTTGTACTGCATGCATCTCTTTGATTGGCCCTCTTCTTTTTCTCCTGCTCACTCACCTTTGGTGTTTGACCTCTCATTTTTCCATCTCCTGAAAAAGAACCAAATATTTTGCCACCAATCATTCGAGCTTCGATGCCCAAAGAGCACTGTTGGCCAAGGCTGCATTTGACAATGGCTGTTTCATCCTCTAAATCTACCCCAGCATATGTAACCACATGGTCAGTTGCAGGGAGTCCTCCTAATTGTTCATTCAATGCCTTAGCTGAATGAACAATATGGAGATCAGAAATCTCAAGGGAATGCAAATTCTGTGCACGTACAAAGAGCTGCTTGGTTAATCAGCTTTCCTTTCAAACATTCTCAGGAAATCTACTGGAGGACAACAAACATTGACAATACCAATAGGTGTCACCTATGTGACATTGTTAGAGTGGAGTGGAGTGGCATGGTGTGGAGTGGAGTTGAGTGGAGGGTAGTGGAAGGGATGTGAGGGGAGGAGAGGAGAGGAGAGGAGAGGGAAGCTGAGTGGAGTAGTGTGGAGTGGAATGGAGTGGAGAAGAGTGGCATTGTGTGGTGTGGAGTAGCATTGTGTGGCATGTCTTTCAGTCAAGTGACATTATGTGGCTTTGAGGTGAGTGGGGTGGCACTGTGTCGTGTGGAGTGGCATTGTGTGAAGTGGAGTGGAACTGTGTGGCATGGACTGGCATTGTGTGGCATGGCACCGCATTGTGTGCATGGAGTGGCATTGTGTGGTGTGGAGTAGCATTGTGAGGCGTGGAGTGACACTGTGTGGTGTGGGATGGAGTGGCACTGAGTGACGTGCAGTGGCATTGTGTGACATAGAGTGGAGTGGCATTGTGTGGTGTGGAGCAGAGTGGGTGGCATTGTGAGGAGTCGAGTGGAATGAAGTCTGGTGTGCAGTAAAGTGGCAGTTTGTGGTGTGGCATTGCTTGGTGTGGAGTGGTATTTTGTGCATGGAGTAGAGTGACATTGTGTGCAGAGGAGTGGATTGGAGTGGGACTGTGTGGAGAGGATTTAAGTGGCATTGCGTGGAGTGCAATGGAAGGGGAGTGATTGGAGTTAAGTGGCATTGTGTGGACAGAAGTAGAGTGGCACTGAGTGGAGTGGCATTGAGTGGAGTTGTGTGGCATGCTACAAAGCTGTTCAACATGTCATCAGGGGTAGTGAGCGCTATACAAATACAATGACAATTGAGTGGAGTGGCATTGATTGGAGTGAATTTTGAACTAAAGATATTACAAGGTTGAAAATCGTGGATCTCTTGGACAACTCTCTCAAATACTGAGGTTGGATGGAATGAAGCAACATGGAGAAGGGGTGGGTGTAAGGGGAAAGAAGCACCATGAACAAAGGGGGTGGGAGGGGAAGAAGAAATAGTATCACAATCACAGTGCGAGCAGTGGGCAGACACCAGTTAAGAATAACCTGTGCTTGGTCCATTCTCCACAAAAAGAAAAGGAAGCAACACCCAGCATGCTCTGGCCAATTAGGAAGTATCAAAGAAAATTGACAATGAAGCCACTGAAAAATTAGCAATGGGCTATCTTCAAGCCCTATATAGTAAAACATCCTCTTGAAGAAACAGCGATGCACTGTCAGCAGGCAAGACCTAAACATCCACTCTATTACCCTCCATGATAGATGGTGTGAAAGTAGGCATGCTATAACAGTACCAGCACTTTTCAGCATAGCTTCTACACCCAAAAAGGAACATTACCTATACTGCTAAAATTGACTTTGGTGCTTTCAATGCAGCAGGAACAATCTGTCTGAGCAAGAAGGCTACATGCTTCAAGGAAATTACCACAAACTCTCAGAAGAGTCACTGTGCATTAAATCAGAGCCAGTATCAGTACTTCTCAGCTGGGCTGACATACTTATGTTGTGCAGTGCGAAACTTCCTGAGCAGAGGTGCCAAATGTATAATGAAGCATGATAAACATTTTCCAATGTTGCCATACTTTTATTGGCACAGTACCTATAATTCTCAGCAGGGATACTACACACTGAATGGCACTCCAGTTGCATGTCACCAACATTTCTCCGGGCAGCAGCTGCACGCTCCATAGATTGTGCTAACAGTTCTCTGCAAGGATAGTGCATTCTTTTTAGAAGTAAGGCAGTACCAGCACTTCTCACGAGGGCCGCCCTAATTGAAATTGAATTGGAAATCCCATCTCTAAAAAGTTGAAGCGCAATTTTTATAACGGCTTCTTCAGTGCTTCTCCAAAAAACTGTAGGAAAGACTAACATCAAGGCAAGCTTGCTTTTATTGCACAGAAATCAGAATTGTAAGCATGACAGCTATGCCTTTATTTGATGGGGTCTGAGGTTTATTTTGCATTGGTGAAATACAAATATTTGATGGTCTTCATTTTCATGTCTCTTATGCTAATTTTGTAAATTCTAAGACACGTGTTGGACCTATAGATCACAGGTTTAAATCCTCCAAAGGTCAATTTAATCTTTCATGTTTCACATATTGATAAATGTGTCCCTATTTACAAATCCAAGGGTAAAAAAGACAGTTGTGGCCTTTAGCAAGACATGCAGAGGCAGATTTAGTAAAAAATAGTGCATCGCAGCAAAGCAACCTAAGTTGTTGAGATGAGTTGCAATAGGGAAGAGAATGTTAGATAGCCTTGTGTACTAATATATGGTGCTACTGCTCTTTTTATCAGCGCTAGTGCATAAACAGATCTCCCAGTGCCACACACACACACCTTTGCATCATAGTTTGTGTGTGATGTCCAGCATAGGTTTTGTATTGAAATGGTACCCTTTTGGTATAAAATACAATGCTTAGACTAACTTTGAATCTTTTCACATATTCTGGGCCAGATTTACAACACTTGGTGAAATGCAAACCTGCAAGACAGCTTTCTGAGCTGCGCTGCATCAATGGGGAAAGCAGGAATGCATCATGTTTAGTAAGAAATGGTGCATTCCTGCTCTTTCTATGCTTTGGCTCACTGAGCGATGTCTAGCGCCAACACAGGCATTCTTGCGTCATGGTGCAGTGGTACCTTCATTACAGGCAGCATTGGTTTGTGCAGGACGGAAAACCTCCTTTCACAAAACCAATCCTCAGAGGTATTTTCCTCTTTCTACGTGTGCTGCAAAATGCAGCACTCATAGAAAGAGGAAATAACAAAGAGAAATACACATATTTCTCCTCGTTACTCCTCTGTTGGGATGGCGTAGCATTTTGACGCATTCCCAGGTTTGAAATTCTTAGTAAAAGTGGAA
Source organism: Triturus cristatus (assembly GCF_964204655.1). Classification (NCBI taxonomy): domain Eukaryota; kingdom Metazoa; phylum Chordata; class Amphibia; order Caudata; family Salamandridae; genus Triturus; species Triturus cristatus. Next base: position 251,979,456 of record NC_140593.1, on the reverse strand, counting down.
TTTCCCCAAAATCTATGGGTGGAAGTAAAGGAAGGCCACCACTCCACCCATGGAATGCCTTCCCAATGCAGAATACCAACTTGCACTTCTTTGTGTTACTCTAGAATTACTATGCTATGCAGAGACATGCAAGGTGGCTTTGAGTTGCTTAATAAATCTGACTATAGGGCTTGTGTAGCTGTGTGTTGCCTTGCGTGACACAAGGGCAACACAAGCCCTTGGTAAATCTGGGCCTGACTTTTTGCTGAACAGTGCAGCACACATGCAATGTGAGATAAGATAGGAAAATAAAACATTTTTCCTGGTTAGCTCTTGCCTCAAGAAGGCATTAATTATTAGCCGAGAACCCTGTCTACCAACGTTAGGAGACAGGGGTTTGCGTCATAAACTATTGGTGTTAGAGTGGTGAACGTAATTGTACCACCCATGGGACACCGCTTTGATCAAGTGGGCGGGGCCGCGCCGGCCAACGGATGTACACAGCACTACGGAGGTAGTGCTCGCGACGGCCGTTGGCTGACAGAAGCAGCGAAGGGGTTAATGCAAATCAACGGAAAGCAACGCAAAACGCTATTGGTTACTTTTAGGGGTACTTTGTGCTGGAATGTTAATACTTTATCAACATTTTGCGCAGTTTTGGGTCACCTTGTTGCGCTGCATAGTGTGGATAAATCTACCCAGCACTGTGTCAGTTGATTATCAGAGCACACCACTGCCTGTAACATATCTTTAAACAGATGTTCTATTAGCTGAGGTGCATTAGTTCAGCCACTTACGTTTGAAAGATTGCTACCCTACATAGCCATTGATCTCTGTGTTCTGGCAAAAGGATGTCCAATCATTGCTGTCTCACCTGAATGAGTAGAAAAGTGCGTCTCTGAGACTGTGAGACACACCCTCTGTAAAATATTAGAAAGTGCACCTCAGAGGCATTGTCTTCCCTTGCATGTGCTACCACTCCCTTTTAAAAATAAATGAAGATATTTCTGGAGATTAGCAACCTTTTTTCGTGTTTCTCAGAAAAGAAGAGGGATAGCAGGCTTACAGACGTTTCCTGTCCTGCTTTTCTCACCAGGTGCGTAAGCCTCCAATTTTGGCGAAGTATTCATAGACAAATTACCTGGAGCTGCTTGATTCTCAATGACGGCGAGGAGGACTCCTTGCAGGCATCTTCCTGACTGGCTGCCAAATTCTGATTCGAGTCAGCTGAGTGGCGGAGCTGTGGAAACGTGTGCTTACTGATTTAGAACATTATGCATGAAAACTAAAATGTACTATAAATATTGAACAAGAAGGATGTTTGAAAAGAGGGAAACATTCACATTTCCAGTCTAACAAATGCACTTCTTAAGACTGGAATCTGTGTGATAAATTGTACGTTTGCATTTACATTGTTTACATTATGTAATGTTAAGACTTGTCTTTAGAAGTTATTTCATTGTGAATATTCAAACAAAAATATTGAAAGGTGGGAAGTAAACATTACGGGATTCATTTTTTTAAACTGTCCACGTTTCAGGAGCTCTTCCGATTCTTTTTTTTATTTAATGCATTTTTAACGTATTCTGGAGACAAACTCGTGAAACAGAGTTATATATTACATTTTCGTACAAATCAATATCACTATGTCATTGCGTACATTGGTTCCGTTCTTTCCACTTGGTAACCATATCTTACTTTACATCTGTGCCGCAGATTGTGACGTGTGTTGGCAGTTTTGTGCGGATACGTGGAATCCACATTTACTATCACCTCTGACAGAGGGCAGGACACTTCTGTCACATGTGACTTCTCCCAGTGGTAATTAATCAGCTGTATGTATGTCAATTGTTACTGCAGCGTACGGCCTATATACAATGCAATTTCGGATACCATTAGATGATAAAATATAGGCGATAGGAAATAAACAACATCACTTATCACAGAACATCTCTGTTTTTCTTCCCTTTTTCTCTCTCCTTTCTTAACATTTCAACCACAATTAATAAACATAACTGAATTGTAAAAGAGAGAAAGAAAGAAGAAAAAAAAAAAAAAAAGCAGTTATGAGATATCAAATACATAAAGGAACATATATCTAGTATATAATAGGCCTTTTGAGTGAAGCCATGTCTAGGGTCGTGTGTGAGGAGCTCTTCCGATTCTTACTTCGTATTGTATTTTGTACACTTTCTTGAGTAAGTTTGGGAGTGACAGTTTCCATGAACTAACTGGAATATAGGGCCAGAAAAGGAAGTGTTTCATGCTATCCCAAATAGAAGAACTCTAGAATATTTTGAGAAGCAGAGTCTTAATAAATCGGGATGATATTTGAACAGTTTTCTTTTCTTTTTTACGTCTCGCCTGCAAAGCGCATACGCTGTGCTCCAAGACGTGTTGTTTACAATTCAGTGGTATTACAACACGCCCACAGCATACCATTAGTTGGTTTTTGTTGTCACTCTCATATGCAATCTTTTGATTGCTTAGCACTTGTTGCCTTCCCTTCCTGACTTCTGGTGGCTCCTCCCTGGAGCACGGACCAAGTACGTAGTATTTGTTTTTACTCGTCTTTTTGCAAAGCACTATTTTTTTAAACAGCATTTCGGCATTATTCCTGAATGTTCAATGTGCTTTCCTACTTTTAATACAGGCATACAGCTTCTTATTCATGTTCCTTTCATCCTATCTACAGTCTCTATTGACACATTACTTACTTACACTCACAATTGTACTATTCTATGCCACTCTACTCTACACACTCCACTTTACTCTATGCCACTCCACTCTATACCATGCCACTCTATGCCACTCTACTCTATCCTACCCCACTGTATGCCACTCTATGCCACTCTACTATACACTATTCATCACATGCAATGCCACTCTATGCTACTCTGCTCAATGCCACTCTAGGCCATTGCACTTCATGCAACTTGTTCTATGCCAGGCCACTCTACTCTATGCCACTATACTGTGTTCCAGGCTACTCTACTCCAGTCCACCCTATTCTGTGCCTCTCTATTCTATGCAATTCCACTCCATGACACTACACTCTATGTCACTCTACTCTATGCCACTCCATTCCACTTTACTCCACTGTTGTCCATGCCACTGTACTCCATGCCACACCACTCTATGACACTCTACTCCACTCTACGAAACTCTCCTCCTGCCACTCTACTCTATGTCACTCTACTCTGTACCACTCTATTCTATGCCACTCCGCACCACTCCATTGCGCTCCACTCCATTCCACACAATACCACTCCACAGCACTTTACCCCACTCCACTCTACACCACTCTACTCTACGCCACTCTACTCTACACCACTATGCCACTCCTCTCCACTTTATGCCACTCTACTCTACGCCACTCCACTTTACGCACTCCACTCTACTCTATGTCATTCCATGCCACTATTCTACTTTATGCCACTCTTCTCCACTTCACCCCAATGTACACCTCTCTACTCTGTGGCACTCTATTATATGCCAATATGCCAGCAATGCTCTGTCCTAATCTGCACAACAGCGACAATGCACTGGCTCCGATGAGCACAGGGGCTGCAATGCGGAATTCACACAGTCACCACCGAGGCTGTCATCCAAAGGCTATGTGTTGCTCAATCCACGCAGCAGAGGCAATGCACCAGTTCTGGTCATGCAACAGGGGGTAGTGCGCCGTTTCTGATCTGCGCAATGACGCTAATGCACAGGTTCCAAAGATGATACGTGGGTTTCATTGAAACAAGCACCTTAGGCCTCACTTCCAGAGGTCCAGGACTGGGTGGCACTACTTGGCCGGGCAGACTCAGAGATTGCAGAGTCCAGGTGCAGAAGAAGGTAAGTTGGAAATCTTTTATGTCCCCTTGATTTCAGATCAGGAGGCCAGTCAGAGAGCCCTTGGAGTCACTGTGGGCTCAAGTGATGCAGGTACAGTCATTCTCACTCAGGCAGGGGAACAAAAGGGCAGCACAGCAAGACAGGATTCCAGCAAGCAGCAGTCCAGCAGATTAGCAGTCTTTCAGCAGCACAGCAGTTATTCTTCCTGGCAGATTCTTCACAGGTCCAGAAGGGTACTGAAGTGGTGGTGTCTGGGTCCAGTACTTAAACATAGTTGTTTAAGTACTGGATAGAGGTCCTCTCTTCCTGCTCTAACTCCAGACTCACTTCAGAGATGGTATATAGCCCTTTGTGTGGGGACAGGACACAGCCTATTCAAGTGTAAGTGAGGTTGTGTCCAGCTCCGCCATCCCATCCTCTCAGGGTGACCCATCAAGTCCCACCTAAACTTCCATTGTGTATGGCTGTCTAGGAGGAATACACAAAGACTAACTGTCACCTTCCCCAGACGTGTATCAGAGATAGGCAGCAGACACCAAATGGCTAAAGTAAGAAAATGTCAATGTATAAAAGTGTATTTTTTCCGAATTGCAATTTAAAATTCAACTTCACCATAAATTGTGATTTTAAATTGTGATTGCAGAGACACCAACATTGAAAAGTCTATCTCTTCAGAATTGGTAATTGGCAATTACACTTAAAAATGTAATAAGGTAATCCCAATGTTATTCTACGGGAGAGCTAGGCCTTGCTGAAATGAAAAACAAATTTGAGAGTTTTTCATTACCAGGACATGTTCTGCCTTTCAAATACATTGTTACAAAAAACAGTGGTCCTGGACCTATACTTAGAATGAATTAATCAAAATATTTTGTATTTTATGATTCAGTTAACCATATCATTGAATGAATTAAACAGCAAAAAAGAGAGAGAACGACCTGGAAAAGAATTCATCATATGTTTATTCAATGATGTGTTGGATAAAAGCCATACATGTTATATTAATCACATGAATCAATCAAAAGAGGTTGCACCAGAGGAAGATGTGCAGTGAAAAGGAGAGGGTGCTCAAGTGTAAGGAAATCAAGAAAGGAAATACTTCAACATATTATCTGGAATTTAATATGTCAGGGCAAGGAAGAGCGGTTACAAGTCACCGTCTTAGCTAGTCTGTCCCAAATGGCATTCATATAAACTTGACTTTTGTTTATTCACAGAAATCAATTCCGATGTAGCACATTGAAAAGGGGTATTTCGGGTACAGACTAAATACAAAGGGGCGTCGACGTTTCGATCCGACTTGTGACCATAAGGGAATTTAGACAGCCTCGGTCTTGCGGATCTTCATCAGGACTTGGCCTGGGCAACCTATCAATTATAGGTGATTAGCGAAATCCACGGTTCATACATGGAGTCCAATAGAATGAATTCTATAGTCAACCTTGACAGTGAATGTCCAAAAGTAAACCACCAGAGGCTTCAGGGGACGATTACAGCCAATGTTCCAATTCAAAATTAGGCGGACAACTCATCACCGTGGAGTCAGGCACAAATGAAGCTTCATTTGTGCCTGACTCCACGGTGATGACCGCGTACTGGCTAGGCGCGCTCTAACTAAATAATCTAAGGAACCCCAGTTGTCCGCCTAATTTTGAATTGGAACATTGGCTGTAATCGTCCCCTGAAGCCTCTGGTGGTTTACTTTTGGACATTCACTGTCAAGGTTGACTATAGAATTCATTCTATTGGACTCCATGTATGAACCGTGGATTTCGCTAATCACCTATAATTGATAGGTTGCCCAGGCCAAGTCCTGATGAAGATCCGCAAGACCGAGGCTGTCTAAATTCCCTTATGGTCACAAGTCGGATCGAAACGTCGACGCCCCTTTGTATTTAGTCTGTACCCGAAATACCCCTTTTCAATGTGCTACATCGGAATTGATTTCTGTGAATAAACAAAAGTCAAGTTTATATGAATGCCATTTGGGACAGACTAGCTAAGACGGTGACTTGTAACCGCTCTTCCTTGCCCTGACATATTAAATTCCAGATAATATGTTGAAGTATTTCCTTTCTTGATTTCCTTACACTTGAGCACCCTCTCCTTTTCACTGCACATCTTCCTCTGGTGCAACCTCTTTTGATTGATTCATGTGATTAAGATAACATGCATGGCTTTTATCCAACACATCATTGAATAAACATATGATGAATTCTTTTCCAGGTCGTTCTCTCTCTTTTTTGCTGTTTAATTCATTCAATGATATGGTTAACTGAATCATAAAATACAAAATATTTTGAATAATTCATTCTAAGTATAGGTCCAGGACCACTGTTTTTTGTAACATACATTACCCAGGTCCTTGACCAGATTGGGTTACCCCGTTTTTTTGTAATTTTCAAATACATTGCACAAAGGACTCTGTCCAAGGCCTACTTTAGGGGTGATGTATATGTATAAAATATGAAGGATTAACCCTGGCAAGAGGTAGAAATGGGAGTGTAAACTTGTCACATAGGTTTGTCAATGGCAGGCCTGAGCCATGGTTAGAGCGATACTTCAGTTGGTGACACATAAAGTGCTCCAGGTCCACCAGTATCATTTAATTTACAGGCCCTGGTCACATGTAGTGCACTTTACTAGGGACTTATAAGTAAAATAAACATGTCAATTGGGAATGAGCCAATATTACTATGTTTAGGGGAGAGAGCACAAGCATTTTAGCACTGGTTAGCTGTGGTAAAGTGCACAAAGTCCTAAACACCACAAAAACGAGGTCAGAAAATGGAGGCGGTAGGCAAAAAGGATTGCAGGTATAACATGTCACTTTTGGAAAGGTAGCATTTTCTTGTCCAAACCTTTTGGTGCCTGCAACCTGTTTGTGTGTCACATGACTAGGTGTAATTGGCAGTTGGCATTTGTGTATTCCTCCCAAACAGCCACACAATAGAGGAACTGGATGATGGCAGGATGGGCCACTCTGACAGGATGGGGGGGTGAAATTGTGCACATCCACACTTGCGCTTAAAAACACTACCTCAGCACACACACAAAAAACTTCACATAAGCCGTTATGACTCCAGACATTGTGGGACCAAGCAGGGAAGCAGAGCATTACAGACACTTTTATTAGGTGAAAACTCCAGACGTTTCTACAACTGCAAAGATGGCACCAAGTATACAAATAGGACCCACAGACCCACTTTTAGAGCGCTCCTGATCCTGTGGACTCAGCAGAAGAAAAACTGCCCTTCTGCCAGAGGACTGCCCTGCTGCTTGAGGCCTGCTCTGCTGTCTGAGAAAGAAGACTGGACCTGCTCCCTTCATCCCAGAATCCCAGACTGAAGCGACTCCAAGGGTCAGCAGACTGATCTCCTGCAAAAGCAAATGGTTTTAAATTACGCATTAAGCACGCTACAAATAACTGACAAAATATGACAAGACATGCAGGTGTGGCTGCATTTTTGGACACTTATAATGGAGTGACGATGTGAATCAAGACTACTGAGCCAACCAGACTATTGAAATATTTTCTCATGTGTCAGGTACAGGCGTTTTTACTCCATGGAGAAAATGGCACTGCACAGAGTGGTGGCTCGAGAGCTGGCAAGAGAGAAAAAAAGCAACACTTTACTGACTTTCTGTTTTATTTTTCCTGTGGGGATGGCTGTGAAAATGTGTGGGAGAGGGTTAAGCATCAAAAATGTGACATGTATTATAGGCAAGGAGGCAGTGAGGCCAGTCATTAACAAGTGTTAATGAGGTTTTCAGTGGAATGTGTTGTTCAAATGTCACCATTTAACTGATTTGTACACTGAGGTGGCTGAAGCACTGTTTCGTTCTATAGTGGTCAATATCATGTGGGTTGCTACAGCAAGCAGAACAGAAGGAAACACTTGTGCCAAAGGGCATGTGGATACTAGGGCTGTGACAGCTTTTAGGATGGCTGAGTGTTCCTTTACCCTGTTTACAAAGAGTTAATCTTGGCCGGCCCAGCAAAAGTTGTCTTTAGTGGGTGAAGAAGAAGAAGGAGAAATTTGAAGACCAGAAGAGAGGATATGTTGTCTTTCATAATGCAATTGAAAACAATTTGATGCCAGCTTTACAAATATACATAACATAACCAGTTATTATTTACCGGGAAAATGTTGGGATAATATAATATGGGAAAAAACATCTGCGGCTATGAACCAAGTGGGGAGAAGTTGTGAGACTTATCTTGGAATGGTGGGTATGAATGGAACTGAACAGTATAGAAGACAATAAGTTCAGAAAAGGATTTTGAGGCGGGCAAGATCTGTGAGTGCTTCTGCCTGGTAATTTAATACTGAACAGAGCTATATTTTCCAAGTTATTTTTGGAATTTTCAGTGTTTGTGAAATGGGGAGCCAGGAACTATGAAGGTTTGCTAACAAAGAACTTCAGCCAGGTGAAGATAGCATGTTTATTTTGTTATGGAGATGTCAAATGAACCAGAGGGACACTGAAACTTGAGTAACATTCAGAGTATCTGGAGACTGGTCAGGGCTTACACAAAAGTGAGAAGGGTGCAGAATGGGTGCAGCATGAGTACGGGGTAGAAAATTTGACAGGCAGGTGTTGGGGGAGCTGCTAACAGTTGGGAGCTTGGTCTCCAGGTGATTTGGGCATGCACTCCTATAAAATAGGTGTCGTTATTGAGGGATTGCAATTAGGAAGAGATGAAAGTAGGCCAAAAGCATTGAGCTGGTGGAGATCAAGGGGACTGCTGGGTTATGTATGGCTTGCAACCTAGTAAATGAGTATGTGTTCTTAACAAGTTGCTTCTTTTTCAGGAATGTGGCCTTTAGGATACTGAAAAAAAGAAATTAGGATCTGTGGCCGCACAATAGTAGAGTTAGTTGTGGAGTTTGCAGAAAAACAAATTACACCGTCAGCAGTTGGGGGATGTGTGATGATAATATTTTGAGTTCATGGAATGGCCTAGGGAACAAGCGATTGAGACAGCTGTTATCTGGTTGTTAAAATTGGGTGAGAGGAGACCAAGTCAAGATTTGATATTGATTCAGGTGGATGACAATGGCTTAGTGCAATCAACTGGTCTAGAGCTGCTATAGGCAATGAAGAGAGATATGGAAATGATACAGGATAAATGGGAAAGGTTAGATATTTTGTGGACACTTATGTTTCTGAGGAGAGTTTGAAAGGGGAGAGAAAACTAGCATTTATCAGTAGAGGAAGGAATAAAGTGAATAAGAAGGGCTGTTTTATAAAAAGCATTTGCTATTGGCCTGGTTCGCCAATGCATATAGCGTAATGGCCAGTGCTTTTCTAGTGTAATGGGGTTCAACTTTCTCAGCTGGGGAACAACATGTTCTTGGTAAAGGTGATAGAAGTTTTGAAAGACTGGTTGAGCATGCAATTAGGTTTGGGGTGGAAAGAAGACCTCAGGGGAGGGTTTTATTGTGGCAAAGAAAAAGTACTCAAAATAATCATGTGGGTGGGTGGATAGCTGAGAAACAGAGAAATGGGAAGAACCATGCAAACAGCAAGAGAGAATGCAGCCTGGGGCTAGTGTGGCCAGGTAGAGCAATTATTAAGGTGGTAGTAAGGAATAGGGAAACAAGAAACTGAGAGTTAAGAGTTAGAGGTATTAAAACAGTTTTATATTGAGAATAGGTGGTGGGAGGGACAATGGGAGGGTGAGATAATTTTGATGTTCGGGAATAGTATGTTATGGAAAAATAATCTGGGTCTATAAACCAATTGGAGAGAATTTGTGATACTTAACTTGGGCTGGTGGGCTTGAAGGGAGCCAGACAGTATAGGAGACAACATGTTTGTGTTTAGAAAATAACTTTGGGGCAGGTGAGATCTGTGAGTGTTTCTGCTTGGGATTTTTAAGACGGAACACAGCGATATATACCATGTTATTTTTTAGTGTTTTCTACATTGTGATATGGGGAGCCAAGAACTATGAGGTCTGCTGGTAGAAAACTTCAACTTGCGAGACAATGGCCTGTTTATACACTTATGCAGATGTAAAACTAAGCATAGGGGCATGGAAACTTCAGTGAGATACAGGTTATCTGGGGACAGGGCTTACAGGATGTTTACAGCAGTGAGAGTGGTGCAGAAGGGGATGGCATTACAGCGTGAGAATAGGGGTAGAAAGTTGGACAGGTCTGAGTTGGGGGGATCTTCTAACAGTTGGGAGGTTGGTCACTAGTCTGTTTGGGTATGCAGGACTTTAAAATAGGGGTCTCAATTGAGGAATTCCAGTTAGGAATGTTGCAAGGATTCTGCTCATGCACAGAACTATGCACAGGAAACCAGGACCTCAGTGAATTGCGGTGTACCAAAAACTCACCTCAGTACCCAGAACCCCTGTCCGACTAGCATCAGTGTCTCATTCGTTCTCCGTATCATCTCAAAGCTACCAATGATTAGACAACCCAGAACAAGCGACTTGGAGTACTCTCAGGAATGGTGAGAGTCAGAAATACCTGTTCGTTATTATTCTCATATCAGTCCACAAGAGTAATCAGAGACACAGTAAAGTTTAAAATGTTTATTTTATAAACTACGTGTCCTAAAGTGCAGTATTTTGGCTAACATAAGCAGACAAATGATTAAGAATAAAACCATCAGCATTGTTACAATATCATACAAAATGAAGGGAGAAATCATGTTACAAATGATAGTGGAATACAACCACCCTCCCTTCACTAGTAAGCAAGTATTATTAAACTAATAGAAGGTCTCTATGTTTGAATGGGGAACCCCATACCGTAAATATCAGCTTAGGTGAATCACATCACAGGATGAGCTGTGCTCTGTGTCTTGAAAAGGTCTTCTTCAAAGTGTGTATCTCATGCATGCAAACTGCAATATTAAAGACGCTCGAGTTTCAGATATTTGCAGCTGTGTGCGTGTTATGGCTAGAGCGTGGGCCGATCACATGAATTCAAAAGCATACATTGTTTGTTGGCCCTGACTGTTGCTGCACACGATGTTCAGACCAAGGTCGTGAACAACAGTCCGTTCTCATGTGAAGAAAAAGCAAGCAAGCAGTTTTCATATAATAACATCTATCTACAGTGTTGTGTGCAAAAGCAGCAAAAGTGGCAAGATGGCGTTTTAACTTCTAAGACGCTTATGCTAACATAGCAATGTGTGGACCTGTAGTTCCGCCTCCACTACACCCTCCCTTGATCGGACCACAAACAAATAGGGATACAAATTAGGAACGCAGAGTTCAAGTTCGACAGAGACAGAACCAAGTGCATGTATTGGTCATCCATATAATTGGCAGTGAAAGTTCGAAAAACCAGCGTGAAAAATGAAAAAGAAAAAGAAGAAAAAAAATATAACATATCGCAAAGGCTCGGCAGAGCCTAAATGTTGAGAGGAAAGTAGGTCAACAGTGATAAACTGGAGGAGATTGAAGCAAATGTTGGGTTATGCATGGATTCCAACCCAGTAGGGGACAATTTGGTCTTAAAAGGTTGCTTCTTTTTTCATGGCAGGTTCCTTGAGGAACGAGATAAAAATAAATTAGGATCTGGGGCCACTGAATAGTAAAGTGAGCAGGGAAGCCTGCAGGGAAACAATCAAAGAGACAGCATTTGGGGGTTACAAGATGATATTATTTTGTGGTTTTGGAATGGACTAGGGGGCAAGCAATGGGGGCAGCTCTTATATGATTGTTAGAATTCTGTGAGAGGAGACCAAGACAAGATTTGATATTGATCCAGGTGACTGAAAATGGCTTAAAGCAAGCAACTGGTCAGGAGCTGCTGTAGGTGATGAAGATAGATTTTAAAATAATAAAGGATAAATAGGGATGATTAGATGTTTTCTGGACTCCTTTGCTGAGGAAAGTTTGGAGGGGGTGGAAATACTGTCAGTTATCAATAGAGGAAGGAAAACAGTGAATAAATAGGTCTCTTTTTAGGTCGCAGCCTAACCAGACAGCGCAGCTGTCTGGTATGCAAAATACATCTTGGAGAGTTTCTAAAAGATGAACTGCGAATGCATTTTGACTGTTGCTTGCCATTAACTTTGTGGTTTGTAAATCACATTTTCTGGCTTGTCATTTGCAGGCTTTGTTTGCTATAGGCTTCTCAGCTTGAATTTGTACCTCCCAAAGCCATGTTACAGTATTCTTCCACAAACTCGTATTCTATAAAAAAATAGACCTGTAAATCTTGTTCTTATCTCATCACATTTGCTGGGCATTCCAAGTGTCAAGCTGTGTCTTCAAGGGAACCTAGTTTTTTTTGCTTTAAGATGACTTCAAAGTGAGAGCATTTTCAGGAAAGACGAATGCAACGTACTTTCTCCTGCTCGTGCCCTTTTAAAAAAAGATATTTTAGACATAGCAATCTCAAAAGGTATCTTGTTCTTCAGCTGCAGAAAACAGTTGTCTTTTCTTCATGAGGCATAAAGTTCACTATTGGTATTGGCATTGCAAGTGTTGGTGGAAGCATGAATGTTCCTAAAATCATGTTTGAAAAGTTTTACTTATAAAAACAACTTGCAATAATTTAGTCTGATATACTAGTACTACTAAGATGAATCATTTCTGCATGTGAATGAAATACATTTTTGGAAGTTTGGCAGAGACTTTTTCATATTGAACATGTTTTTTTTGCAAAATGTCTTTACAAATGAAGGAAGCCCGAAACGTAAGTGCGCACAACACCCTTGTTACTTGTTTTCTTTCACGACGATTAACTAGTAAATAAATGCTTGCCCTTTTTCAATAGGGGGCCGCATGCAAAGCTCAGGAGGGTGCTTGACTGCCCGTTCATCGGAGCCACGGGCAGGCAGTGTTCCTTTGGGTGAGCGAACAGCTTTGGCGAATGTTTGACTACAAGCGCTCCTCCCCTCCCATGTTGAAGCTCATGGGGCCTAATTAGGTGACCTAAATATCGTTTTTAAGAAGAATACCAAGTAGGTATTTTGATGAATGCATGTTGACCTAGATGCATATTAGCCATTGAGATTAATCAGGCTTATCTCACTAGGGAACATTTAAGAGTGGCTCAAGGGATCATTATACTTGGTTCTGAAGAGAAGCTTAGTTGTAGGCTTCGAAACATGTAGACCCGTAAGGAAACTGCCCATTATAGCACGTTTTCTTCCTTTTTCCCTACTTTTATTAATACCAGCTATACCGAGTATTAAAGCTTAGTTTTCCACACTGTCAGGTATTTTTTAACTCACTTATTTACTGACCCTTCCACTCTTACATCAAACACATATAGTTCACTTCACTTGTAAGTGCTCCCACGTCTCCGTAGGTCATAGCACGCCCGGTCCGGCAGCGGGGCGGGAAGAACCTGATGATGAAGCATGCCACGAAGGGTCCTTTTGGTGGATGAGGGTTATTTTAAAAACACATGTTATTTTCCCATGCAAGAAACCAAGTATTTCTTTTGGGTTTAGTCATTTTCTAGTAAGGGTAGCACGGTTTTTTGGATTTGAGAGTGGACTCTAGTTGTTTTTTCATAACTTGCGGAGGAGTCCACGACTTATTGTACCTCTTCACTCCCCTCTTTGTTTTTTGGAGTGGGATTGTACGTCATGGAATGTATTTATCTGGAATAGTATTTTGTGTTGTGGAGTGATATGTAGTAGAGTTTAATTTTGTGATGTGCTGTTGAATTTTGTGGCATGATGTGGAGTATTATGGTGTGGTGTGGATTGGATGTATGTGGTGTGTTATGTAAATGTGTTGTTGAGTTGAATTATGTGGTTTGCTGTTGAATTATGAGGTGAACAATGGAAATGTGGAGAGTTGAATTGTGTGGTGAGTAAGTGTATGGCATTGAGTGAAATTATGCTGATTAGAATTATGTGGTATGGTGTGGACTGTGTTACTAAGTTTAAAAATTATGAAACATATTTGGCAAAGCCAATAGATCTTGCCAATGCAAGAGCTATCGGCTTTGCCAATGTGTTTTAGTCATGTTGTACACCAGTGTAGCTGCTGTTCAGCATGGCTAAATGTTAATGGCGTAGATGAGAATGGCATGGAGTGCAGTAGAGTGGAATGGCAAATAGTGGAGTAGAGTGTTGTAGACTGGTGTGGAACAGAATGCCGTGCATTCGAGTGGTATAACGTGGAGTAGCGTAGAGTGGCATACATTGGAGTGGCATAGAGTAGAGTGGACTGGTGTAGAGTGCATTGTCATGGAAAATTACAGAGTATACTGGCATAGAGTGCAGTGGCATTGAATTCAGGGACATACAGTGCAGTGTCGTAGAACACAGGGGTGTAGATTAGAGTGGTGCATTCTAGAGTGCACTGGCCCAGAGTAGAGTGGCATATAGTAATGCTGAGTAAAGTGGCATAGAGCTGAGATGGTAGAGTAGAGAGGCAAAAAGTGCAGAGGCATAGAGTGCTGTGTCATATAGTGGACTGGTGCAGAGAGCAGTAGTGTGTAGTGGTGTAAAGTGGAGCGGTGCAGAGTAGAATGCAGTGGCATAGAGTGGAGTATTTACATACTGCCATTCCAGAGAACAAATTTTCAAGTGAAACAACCATTACATTTGTACAGACATTCAGTTTTACAAATACAACTATACAGCGCACAGATGAAAAGGTGCGGAAATTGCACCACCTAGTGTAATTATTTGTTTTGATCATATTAAAGTATTTGATTCCCACACATTTCTGAAATAACAAAGAATGTGCTTCATTTGTGTTCCTAATTCTGATATATTCTGAATTACTTATAGAGTTTATTTAAATGCTGTTGTGTTTGAAAAAACTCTTTCGTGCCCCCAGTCCAGCAAGATTGTCACATATATCCGCTCACTTTAAAGTTAGAGAAAGAAAAGTAAACACATGCCCTCTGAAGAAAGCACCTGACATTTGACCTTGGCCTTTGAATGCACAGAAAATGTGACGAGATAAGAACAAGATTTACAGGCCTGTTTACAGAAAATGAGTTTGTGGAGGAATACAGTAAATACGATTTAGGCAATGGGAGAGAAAAACTAAACCTGGATAGGCTAAAGCAAATATAGCAGCAAATAGAAATTCAAAAAATGTGGGATACAAACCAGAAAGCCAATAGTATTTAATGGGTGGAAAGCATTCTTAGGCCAACTTTCTGAAAGTACGCAAGATGTCTTTAGCAAACCAGAGAGCTGATCTGACTGCGACCTACAAAAGGCCAATATGTCATTTTTTTAATGGAAGTGCATTGATAGGTGATTTTATGTGTAGTTGTGCAGATTTTAATGTGTTTAGATGAAAGAACTGTTAAATGTGCACATGGAAGGCTGGATGAATGAAGTGGCAGGATATGATCAAATAGAGCATTATGAAGTGGCGAACCCTGGATGCTGCATCACACTTTTGTTTTCCTTTTGCCGGTGCAGGGGAACGGTATTAAGCAAGATAGACAATCAGGGGATGAGAAGGGAATGGATGGGGATGGGATGGTACTAAGGAACACAGATGGGTGGGCAGGGAATAAGCAACACAGATATGGGTAATTAGCAGCTCGGACGAGGTTGGAGTGGAAGAAGCAACACAGAATGGGGATGGGAGGGGAAGAAGCAACATGGACGGGTGGGATTTGATGAAGCAACACAGACGAGTTGGGATTTGAAGAAGCAACACGATCTGGGTGGGAGAAGAAGAAGCAACACTGATGGGGTAGGAGGGAAAGATGTAACACGAACGATGTGGCGGGGGAAAAAGCAATAACGACAGCTGGGGAACAAGTATGAAAGTGAATAAAAAAATAGTACTTCCCTCACAGTGCCAGCAACTGAAGGATGGTAATCTAGATGAAGCAATCAGTACTTGGTCCATGCAACAGCAGAAAGAAGAGGAAGTGAAGTTGGCTCACACTGCACAATTAAAAGGCAATAAATGAGAGTGGAAATGGAGCCCAGGAATGGCAAGCAATGAGCTTGCTTACATATGCAAGATCTCAAAACCGACAAAGTCACTGATCAAAGCTTATGCTTTTTTAGCAAGCATGGGATTTGGGTACCCCAAAAGAAATGAGGTGTAGGTTATGTGATCACATTCTTTAGTTCATCTAACATGATTTATTTACTATTTGATTCTATAGCCAGACCATTATCTCAAAGGATGCAAGAATAAGATACAGAATTTGAGAAAAGTAAGGGACACATGCCTTTAATGTACTATGAGTTTATATATAGTTATGAAAACACATATTTGAGCTTTTGAAACATATATTAGCAACTTTTGATTGTTAGAAAAAATATATTTTAGTTGGTATGTCTGGGATTTAGTTTGGTAGCGAAGGGAAGATTAGTGAAAAGTTTCAAGAAGTGTTGAGGTACTTGAGAAGGAGCTGACTCTGCCTTATCTCTAAGACTATAGTGTTCAATATTTCAGGAGAAAAGGCTGATGAAGAACGTGCTGTGATCTTTCTATAGTCTTAGGTTAGTAAGTGGATCTTGTTTGCTGTACAAAGAGGTATTTTTGTTCTGGTTAACTTCAGTTTCTTAGATAGTAAGTTGTGTTTAGCTTCAGAGATTTAAATATGATGCAGTCTAATTTGAATATGGATTGGACTTGCAATGGAAGCCTTTTAAGCTGAATCAATCCATGTGGGATGGGTTTGAATTTTGTAGAGCTCATAATCATTCTTTCAGCTGAAAAAAGGGTTACTTTTAGTGTTTTTCCATTCTCATTGGTCTTAAACTATAGAGCACAACATCTAAGAACGCATTTCTGGTCATGAAGTATTAGGAACCAATATTATACTGTTTAGCAGAATCCAGCAATATGATGTTACTGAGTGGGTAAATAAATTAGAATTGGAAAAGGTAGGTGGAAACCTAACTACAGTCCCAGTAATAACCAGGGATAATTTCTCAAATGAGGATTTAGTCTATTGTGTACATTTCGATTTGTTTGAGAAAACAAATTGTCATTGACAAATGTTGTTTACATCTCGATATAGGTGAAGAATGTAAATGTCCGGTCCATGGCTCATGTGTGTGTGAAGAGCAGTGGAGGCAAAGTGTGGAAAGCAGGCAAAGAGGACATGTGTGTCACTTGCCTGCATCGTGCTCTATTTTCTTGTGGCCGGGGAACAAGAGATGTGTCCAGATTCCAGTCCGTGTCTACGTCACTGACGGCTGCTCTGGGAGCACCTGTGAGCACAAAATCTGCCAAAAAACGTGGGTTCCAGCTCATTTTGCCACACATCCGGTTTTCTGCATTCCAAAATGTGCTTTGTGCGAAATGAAGGTGACTTTCCTTGACATATTAATGTACCAAGATAATTATCGGCTAATGTACACCTGTGCCAGGCGATATCGTGTTTCAGTCATTCCATTTCCTGTGGCATCGAATAGGACAGTTACAACCATTACTGTACCCAGAGAACAGTGAAGTGATGACACTCGGCATTTGTAATAACATTAAATATAAATGTGTAATTGATTAATCGTGGGTAATATATGGTGGAATGTACAAAAAGATTCATATGACCACCGAGGTAACTGTGCCAACCGAGCATAGTCATTGAACACTGTGCAGCAGAATGCTTGTCTGTCAATCACTGTGCAGCAGAATGCTTGTCTGTCAATCACTGTGCAGCAGAATGCTTGTCTGTCAATCACTGTGCAGCAGAATGCTTGCCCGTGAAGTGCTCACCACGTAATGCGTGCCCATCAGTTGCTGACGCAGAACGCCTGCCAATAATTTAGTTTGTCACAAAAGACCTCTCTTTCAGTCATAGCCCCAAAGAATGTCTAAGCATCAGTGTCTTGCTGGTCCCTGTCAAAGGAGGGATGCACCCTTGCAGCTCCTCTTCTAAAGGATGGAAGAACATAATAGTGTGATTGAACTATGTACCTTTGGGCATCCTAGAACGTGGTGAGCAGATCAAAACAGGCTTTTGTTTGGGGCTAGCCCCTCAATGTCAGATGCCTGTCACTGGCACTGTCCTTTAATTTGTTATTTTGATATGTATAAATGGCAGTGTGCCTATTTCTTAAATGACTCCCTTATGGTGGGTTTTAACTTTGTAGCTCTTAGCTCCCCCCACCATGGTTTTAATTGTTCCACAAATGTATAAACACTGAAAGCAAAAATAAATATATCCCAGCATGATAATTGCTTCTGGCTAAAAAAGCTGTGAGTGGCTGAGGTCGTCATGACGATACATGCCTAAAATCTATGCCACAGGCTGTTCCCCTGCCGTTCCACTTCCAACCTTTCTGAAAGGGGTATGGGACAGGATACCTGGTGCAATGGAACATACATTTTACTGCACTGAGAAGTCAAACGTATTGTCAAAGTAAACAAAAGAAATTTAAAAAAAATGGTGACACATGTATGCACCACATTACTGACTCGGGTGATATTGCACCCATAGGCCCCCGAGCACCGTCCTCTCAAAAACTGCAGAAATGACCAAAGTTCAAAAGGACACATCAATGGCATTTGACTTTATTCACATTTATGGTCTAGGAGGAGGTTAGATTACTTCCACAACCTGTCAATATCTGGCAGATGTGAACGGTTCAGGCCTGTCAGGCATGCCACCAAGGGAGCAGTGAATGTGGAAGGTACTCCTCAATGGCTCCTGGATTAAAAACAAGACAAGAAATGCTAAAGAGGGAGCAGTGGGAGGAGAAAGGAATAGTACCTGAATTGCGTCCGGGAGCAGTGGAAGAGCACTGATTAAGTTTAATCAATCTGTGCTTGGTCGGTGCTCCAATGCAAGTACGGGAAGTGATGTTTCTACTGAATTAGCCACTCTGTGATGCTAGAGCGAAGAGTGATGCTGTAGCACACCAATGATAAGCATGTGAGGGCTCCAAGCCCTTTTCTATATACAGCATAGTCTTGCAAGCGAGAAGCATGTGCAAGTGCATGCACTCGCAGGCTCAACGCTAAAATGCACTTAACGGTCTATAATGTATTTCAGCGCTTTATAAGAACACCAGTTATAGTGAACTAAAACCATTTTTTGTGGCACTGGGAAGATTACATGATTTGACCAGGGTCATAGGTTGTTGAGCCGACGCCTAGACTTGAACCCAGTTCCTCAAATCAGCAGCTCTTTCCATGAGTTCACATCTTTATTATAGTCATCTCCAACATGTACAAACAACATTGACAAAGACAATAAATTTAGCTTAGGCGAAACCAATTGGCTTGGCCAGTGCTTGTTTTTTATTACTACACATATTATGATCTTGGAATACATACCTTGAATGTATGAAAACTTCCCCAACTTTTGATTTTACTAAAAATGTTGTACAAGTTGAATAGCAACGCAGGCTGTCCAAAGGGTGCAGATAACTGACTTGACTCTTACAGGCACATGCATCAACGTAGACTTTTGCGATTCCTTAATTGCGATTATTAAGGAATCGCAATTAAGGAATTGCAAAAGCCTATGCATGTAGGAATCGCTATAAAAATAGCGATTCCTACACATTCCTTAATTGCGACTCGCAAATTGCGAGTCGCAATTAAGGAATGCCGTCCCATTTATTCCTATGGGCCTCCAGGCCCATAGGAATGAATTGGAGATTGCATGAGCAATTTGCGAGTACCAGTAGGTACTCGCAAATTGCTCATGCAATTTCAAGGGTGCAAGGGTGTCAAAATGACACCAGATTGCACCCCTGAAATTGATCTGTGCACATATGTTGCACACACACATGCTCTAAGGGCATGTGTGTGTGCAACATGAAACTTTGAAAAATGCACAAAAGTGCATTTTTCAAAGTTTTTGCAAATTACCATGAAGTTCAACTTCATGGTAATTTGCTCCCCCTATTAGCGAAATCGATAATTTTTTTACTTTAATGCATTGCATTTAAGGAATCTTAATTTGGGATTCCTTAAATGCAATCGCAATTTAAGTAATCGCAATTTAGAGATTCCTTAAATTGCGATTTTTGCATTTGGGATGATGCATCCCAAATGCAAAAATACCGGTCACAAAGGGGCAGATTCTGAGAATCTGCATGTTTGCGAACCGGTTTTTCCTTTGATGCATGTGCCTGTTAGTTCTCTATGAGCATTGTCAGGGTGGGTGGAAGCATGAACGTTTCAAAATTCATGTTTGAAATCCATTCCTTACAAAAAAAGTACTTGCACTGATTTAGTCTGATGTACTACTACTTCTAAGATGAAAGTTCTACATGTGAATAAAATACATTTTTGCAATTTTTGAAGAAACTTTTGTCTTTGGAAATTATGGTGGGCCAAATGTTAACTATGGAGGACCCCCTAGTTCCTTGCTTTCTTTCACTTTGATTAACTTTCAAATAAATGCTTACCCTTTTTGAAGAGGGGGCCACATGCAAAGGTCAGGAGTGTGCTTGTGGCCCCTCGACTATAGATCAACAGGGACATTATGTACAGATTATACAGCAGTACTGGCTTCAGTGCAGCATAGCTGCAAGTAAAATAATAAAACACTTTAACACATCAATGCTGGCTGTGTCATAAAGCTTTTTATCTTCACTTCCAGTCATTTGCAACATGGCAAAAAGCATTGGCAAAGCAAATAGATATCACATAGGCGAGACCTATTGGCTTTGTCACTGCTTGTTTGAAAAGCTATTACCATTGCCCTGGTTTGTCAATGGATATAGCGTAATGGACAGCGCTTTTCCAGTGTAATGGAGTTCAACTTTCTCAGCTGAGGAACAAGATGTTCTTGGTAAAGGTGCCAGAAGTGCTGAAAGACTGGCTGGGCGTGCAATTATGTTTGGTGGTGAGGAAGAAGATCATGGTGTGGGAGTATATTGTGGCATCGGGGTGGCTGGAAAGGTGGGAAGCAGAGAAGTGGGAAGAATCAAGCAAACAACAAGAGAGGATGCAGCCTCGGCCTAGTGCGGAGACTGAGCAAGAATTAAGGAGGGAGTAAGGAGTATGGGAAAAAGAAACAGAGAATTAAGAGTGAGAGATATTATATCTGGATGAAGAGAATGGGTGGTGGGGCAGCCATTTACGTGTGAGGTGTAAGGGGGGAGTTCATTTGGATGTTAGAACTTTAGGCCAATTTAGAAGATGGCTAAACCAAGGGATGCCATATGACTGAGCACAAAATGCTTCCAAATGAAGCAGTTTTTTGTGTAGCAGGAATCTGTCTCTGATCCATAATATCCCCTAGTGCTAATGGTCATTTCCACTTTTCAAGTGCTCAGAACTACAACTCATAAATAAAATCAGAAGACGACAGATACTTTGTACGTAAAGATCACAGAGGACTGGGTCTTTCACAAAAAGTTCACCCAACGAAGACAGAACGATCCAAGTAACAGGAAACACGATGCACGAGTCCTGTTTGCGTTCTGAATAAACGTTTTTCTATGGTGCACACAGAAAACTGGCATTGTCAGTTTTTTCACACATACAGGTACTGGTAAAAAAACGTAAATTCCCCAGGTTCACACGTACCAACTGAAACAGATACATTGGAATGGAAACGCTGCATTTTTTCTCTTTGTCCTACAGGGGGCAGCAGTGTGATATCACAGTAAGGGAAATAATGTCCCTTTACTAATAACAAAGCCTCTGCTGTATCGGAGCGAGCGCATTTAGAGTACAGTATTGTCTGCATTTCCTGAGGGCATGCCGATGTGCCCTCATGCCTGGCGCTTGCTACCCTCATATACAAACAACAAAAACGCATCGCAGTCTGACTGCGGTGGACATGTTGTGCCACCCCTCCACCGCCCACAGGTGGGCACAATGCTGTTTGTCAAGCAGAGTCCACGTTCAGGCTGGCTTCCGTCAGTCAATGGTGCACACATCGTTTATTGTCGAGCTCGTGGCCCCCACGAGAATGGGTACCCTCGGACCACGTTCAGGCTTGAAGTTTGCCTGTCCTCATACCATAGAACACTTTGCTGGTCAGGTGTACCTCCCAGGTGTGTTGCTGTTAACAATGCTCCAGAGGCCTCAGGCCCAGGGGTTTCAGGGATCCACTCTGTCAGACCGTCACTACCCAACCAAGGGGCAGGGGCCCTTTCCCTTGCTTCCTTACTCTAAGGCTGTTCTCAACATTTGTATGCACTGCCAAATTCGACAGAAGAACAGCCGTTTGGTTACTCCGATTCAACCACAAACTGCACAGGGGGAGTCCTCTAGGCTACATCCACTGGCCCATACACCATGGTGAATCCCAGTGTAGCATAACGTGTATTTGTAAAGCGCGCGTTTACCCAAGCGCATCTTGGTACCCAAAACAATTGCACTCATTTTACCTAACTCTGAAGGATGAAAGGTTGAGTTGACCCGCCGGGATTTGAACCTGTGAGGCGGAACATAGACCCACACAGTGGGGGGGGGGGGGGCTATTAGTCCACTAAGCCACCAGACTCGGACTAGTGTAAGCTTCTAGCTCTGCTGTCTGCTCTGTCATATCTCTTACATGTTAAAATAACGCATGTGGAACCACTAAGCGTATATTTGGCGATTTTTGTTGACATGGAGGTACAGTAAACGGAAAACTGGAAATTGCTGTAAGTATCAGAGCAGAGAGCTCAGTCTATCACTAGACCAATAAAATGAA
Source organism: Triturus cristatus (assembly GCF_964204655.1). NCBI lineage: Eukaryota > Metazoa > Chordata > Amphibia > Caudata > Salamandridae > Triturus > Triturus cristatus. The sequence continues at coordinate 251,957,098 of NC_140593.1, read as the reverse complement.
TCTGCCCATCCATTAGTGAAGGAAGGCCCAGGGGGAACCTCTGCAGAGTATATCCATTTCACTTAAGATGTGGTCCACCTCATCGTAAAGTAAATTGCTCAGGAGAACAAAGAGACTGGGGCTTTCAGCAGACTGGATGGATATGAGGTCTGACAATTTAGGAAGAGCCTTCCATTTATAAAGCTGCCGGAAAGGTGAAAGGAGATGAAATGCGTTCCTACTTTGCTAGCACCATTTCCACAGATACCAGTCATGTGGACAGAACTGACAAGGTGTCAATGAAGGTCAATTTACAGCCAGTGATTGAGAGTTGTCATGAGAGGACAACCGTGATTGGCTGGTTTCCAAATGCTTGCGGACACGCAGAACCCACTTGGTCGTGATTACAGCGCATAGGAAATATGTGGGTGCAAATCGAGCACCGTCTAATTAATACTTGCATGCAGTGCAGTAATTAACACACTCAAAATATGCAAATTGATAGCAGCCCGTTATTTTGTGCGGTTCACCAGATTTGAGGATTGTAGCAAAATTTAGAAAGGCAAACACCGGTTTTAGGAGCAATTTGCAGGTAATTTGTGATCCTGTTTCGCTCACAAAATGGGATTAACCTTTAATCAGGGTCTTAATGTGACTTTCCGGAAGAACATGCCCGACATGCATGAATCTCGGTGTAATATACAGAACATTGGAGTCTGGAGAAGTTATAAAGTGACATGGTAGTTTTCCAATGGAAATTCTGGTAATCCCTCTTCCTCTCAAAGTATGTGCAAGGAGACCATGGGTCTGATGGAACTGATTTTGATGTCCGCAGGTTATTGAAACTCATGAAGAGGACAGACCTTCATCCCAGAAAGAGTTGTAATTTCGGATATGAAAAATGCAGGCATATTTCTCCTGGTTCCTGGGATCACAAATGTGAGGATTGTGGTGTAGTATGTGGTATGGTTGTGTGACCTCGCGGTGCAATACACTTGCTAAGCTGTCTTGGGTCCTGTCACGCTTGTTTGTAAAACCTTTAGCTTAACCATGGGTAGCTGCGGCTTCAACAGCAAGGCTTAAACAAAGGATCTAGTGTAAAGCATCCAGAAGCACCAAACAATGGAATAAGAAAGGTATACAACAAGAAAGAAATCTAACAATTGATAAAAATAGATTATATTTTTATAAATTTTTAGATACCTAGATGAGCCAAATACACCGGAGGGTTCCGAAGATACACATTTTAAGTAAAAAGTAAATGTCAGCTTTTTTGCCAAAGCACAAACAGCCTGTCTACGTGAACAAAGGGGCAGCCCTTCAGGAGTGTGATCGCCATTTGCCCGCCAAAGGTGGCTTCACATTTAAAGCTCACTTTTTGGGCCAACATCCTGAGTGACTTTCTGCAAGGGGGGGCGACACCTACCTCTGTAGCAGGCTACTATTGTTCCTGAGCCTGGGAGTTATTCACACAATTCCCCAGGAGGACAGAGGCAATCTGGTTGCCTGCACTTGTGCAAGGCTACTGGACAAGCTGGGCTAAAGAGTGGCAACTTTCTAAAGCTCGCCTTCCTTAATATTGACATTAAATTCAACTTGGACATCAAGTCGGGTTTAGTACCATGATTAATTTCATACCTTGAAGTACCAATTTTAATAGTCCCATTCAGAAGTTAGCTGGACTGAGAGGTCAGCTGGTAACTTTGTGTTGGCCAATTGGGCTACTAAGTTTTCCACAGGTCAAACAACAATTTGGAAGTTTTGCTGTTAGGACGTATTAAAAGTGCATGTCCTACTTAATTATATACATCTCCCTGCCTTAGGGCCCCTGATTCTTCCATAGGCGATACTTACATCTATTGTTACAGGGAATTGGGGGCTTTGCAACTGGTTTGAATGGCAAAGTGAAACTAGTCATTTTAAAACTGCTCTTCCAAGCTGCATTGGCAGGCTGGGAGCTATTTTTTACTTTGTCACACACAAAGTGGTACAATCAGTGCTGCATCCCTGGGTGGGGCACACTGTTTTATATGCTCTCGGTACCATATACTAGGGACCTACAAGTAATTCTGTTTATGCCATTAAGTGGTAATCAAATCGAAATACATTTTGTAATGGGTTGGTACACTGGCACTGAGAGTGGTGGAGTGAGCTAAAGAATGATGATGGATTAAACCCAGATCAGTTGACTGGGGGTGAGTGCTTGCAATGTTCAACACTCCGTCCATCATCCCCTTTGGTTTTGCTTTGTTCGCCCTAAGTTGGCAGGGTATGCCCAGACGTGGGTCCCTTGCTCACTTTGCCACTGGATTCAAGATAGCCTGGCTGATGAGGGTTATGAACCCGAAACCGGTCCCAAGATGCTTGTTTCCGTTCCAGGGAAGACATGGCTTGGCAGTTCGAGCCGGACTATTCCCATGAGGCACAGGGTCAGACTGATTTGCATATGGCCATGTCTGAACTGGGGTGGCGGAGTGAGCTAAAGAATGATGATGGATTAAACCCAGTTCAGTTGACTGGGGGTGAGTGCTTACAATGTTCAACACTCCATCCATCATCCCCTTTGGTTTTGCTTTGTTTGCCCTAAATTGGCAGGGAATGCCCAGACGTGGGTCCCTTGCTCACTTTGCCACTGGATTCAAGATAGCCTGGCTGATGAGGGTTATGCACCCGAAACCGGTCCCAGGATGCTTGTTTCCGTTCCAGGGAAGACATGGCTTGGCAGTTCGGGCTGGACTGTTCCCATGAGGCACAGGGTCAGACTGATTTGCATATGGCCATGTCTGAACTGGGGTGGCGGAGTGAGCTAAAGAATGATGATGGATTAAACCCAGATCAGTTGACTGGGGGTGAGTGCTTGCAATGTTCAACACTCCGTCCATCATCCACTTTGGTTTTACTGAGATTTGGCCTGCATTCCTCAGTGTGCTCTCAAAGTAAAAAAACAAGCAGCTTCAGTCCAAAATGTTGGGGGTGTTTAAGCTAAAAGAGACATTTCCTTACAGGTCCCCTCCAGATGAAAGGTGATGGACAGCTAACCCTTGTCCTGGTAGTTCTCACCATCTACGTTGAACAACCTGGAAAGCTCATCTTTATAGGCATGGCCAATCCATGCCTATAAAGTTAAGTCCATACCATGTAGGGAAATGGACCACCACACCTGTTTGGGGATCTCTCCTCTCAGCTGCATCAACCCTCTGAGAGGTCTGTGTTCAGTTTGAATTCCAAAATGAGTCCCAAACAGGTAGGATCTCAGCTTCTTCAGGAACCAAACCACAGCAAAGGCTTCCCTCTCAATGGCACCCCATCTGGGGAGGAACAGCCTGCTGATAAAAGCAAAGGCACCCCATCTGGGGAGGAATAGCCTGCTGATAAAAGTAACCAGTTGATCCTGACCCTGGTCATTTAGCTGTGAAAGTACTGACCCAATCCCATTGTCTGACGCAGCATTTGGTCAAAACACTCTTTGCTGAAATCAGGTGCCTTTAGTGGAGGTGCTGAGCACAAAGCTTCCTTTTAGGTGTCAAAAGCCTTTTGACACTGGTCAGTTCAGGTGAAGTTTTGGGGCTGTTTCTTGGAGGTTAGTTATGTCAAAGGTGCAGCTGTACTACTAAAACCTTGACAAATCTTCTGTAATAACAGTCAGTCCAAGGAAGGCTTTGACTTAGGTTTGTGTCTTAGTAGCATCTCAGACCAGAATTGTCTGGATTTGGGGCTGGACAGGCTGTATGTGGCCTCCGTCTACTTGGTGGCCCAGGTGCACAACATAACTTTGACCTATCTAGCACTTGTTTGCCTTGATAGTCAGCCCTGCCTTTTTTAGGACTTGAAGCACTTCCCTGAGGTGGACCAGGTGATCCTCCCAGGTGGAACTAAACAAGCAATAGCATCTAGCTCAGCTGCAATAAAGTCTTCCAAACCTGAGAGTACTCTAGTCACCAAGCTCTGAAATGTGGCAGGTGCATTTTTTAGCCCAAATGGCATCCTTGGAATTGAGAGTGGCATTCAGAAATTGAAAAAGAAGACCTCTACTTGTGTCCTGGTGTGAGAGTTATCTACCCATAACCTGAAGTCAGGTCCAAGGTGCTCAGATATTTTGCAGCTCCAAACTTGTCAATGAGCTCATCAGCTCTTGGACTGGGGTGGGCATCTGTCTTGGTGACTACATTTAACCCTCTGGAGCCCACACAAAAACAAATTTCTGATTTTCCTCCCTTGGAGTGTGGCTTGGGCATCAGAACTACTGGGATAGCCCATGGACCACTAGAGGGCTCAGTCACCCTCAACTTTAGCATCTTGGCAAATTCCGCTTTGATGCTAGCTTTAACCTGGTCTAACAGTCTGTAGATTTTTTTTTTTGACAGGCAAGCTGTCACCTGTGTCCACCTCATGGGTACACCATTTTGCCAGACATGGTGACAATGAAAAAAGGCTAGCTAACTGGCTTAGTAGATTGTCACCGCCTGTTAGCTGTTGCTCTGTTAAAGTGGAAGAAAGAACTACTCCCCCCACTGAGCCTTTATTAACATTAGTAGACAGTAGGTTAAGGAGAGGTTAACTTTTTTCCTCTTTCCTCCCTCCCATCTTTCACCATGAGCATTGCAATATCTGCTCTGTCAAGCTGAAGCTTGAGCTTGTTCACATGTATCTCCCTATGAACGTGTCTGGGGGCAGTGCTTAATTTGAGCTGGTGATTTCCGGTGCTCAGTACCGGCACTTAGTTGTCAACACTGGAGCTTGGAACAGTCTGCCACATGGTGGCGCTGTCTGTCTAATTTAAAGATGAGACAACTGGTGTGTATTAATTCAATATAATTTAAAAATGACTTCTGGCTGCTGCCCAAGCCATTCTTATAGCTTTGGGGGCCTGGAATAGATAATTGTAGCAGTGTGATGATTAGTGATTGTGGTCCCTGGCACAAATGTATTTGCAAATTAAGCACTGTCTGGGGGTCACTAAGTCCACCAGATATGTGACTTCACCCTTCTTTTCTGAGATAGGGTATGGTCCAGTCCATTTTTCTTGAAAGGTCCAGGGGGCCATAGGATCTAGGATCCAAACCAGTTGTCTAGGTTGGTACTCAACCATTGTGGACCTCTGGTCATAACAGTACTTTACACGCTCCTGGCTGGCCTCCAAATTTCTGCTTTCTTTCTTCATGTACTCATAAATTCTGGAGTAAAGGCCCAGCACATAGTTCGAAATAACTTTTTGGGGTTCTTTGAGAGGTCTTTCTAACTTTCTCTCACCAAACTCAAGGAACCGCTTACAGGATACACAAAGCGTAGTTCAAAAGGACTAAACCTTAGTTTTCTGAGGACCCCCCCCCCCATATGCAAATAGAAGGTATAGTAGGAGAACATCCCATTCCTTCTTAGTTTCTCAGGTAATCCCATATTCATGCCCTTCATGGTTTTATTGAATCGCTCCACAATGTAATTTCCTTGGGGATGGTAAGCAGTAGTGAACTTATAAGTCACTCCACGCTCATCCTACTTCGCTTTCAGGTAGGCAGACATGAAGTTTGTATCTCTATAAGAAATGACCTCCTTAGGGAACCCAACCCTGGTGAAGATGCCAAGTCTGGCTCTAGGTACTGCTGGAGCAGTAACTATTCTACACCACTAGCAGGGTGATTGTTAGAAATGGGATTTCTGGTTGGCTAGGGCTTGCGCCAAAGCCAGGCAGAAACCACCACTCTAGTCAGGGCAAGGAATTTACACGCAAAAGATAACCCCTGCTCACCCCCTTGGTAGCTTGGCACGAGCAGTCAGGCTTATCCCGGAGGCAATGTGTAAAGCGTTTGCGCGCGCACCCAGCAACAACACCCAAGGCCCACCACAAAAGAAATTCCACACAAGGTATTATATAAAAATAGCCTTTGTATTATACCAAAACACATTAGATAATATTCTCACAATTTACACTGTGCCAACTGGCACTGGGCATAATTTACAGGGGACTATTTACACAAGACAGGGCCACATGGGCCACTGTCAGAATTAGCACAAATCACCAAATGGTAAATGTAGAAATGTAGAACAAATAATGAATGTAGCGCACAACCAGTAACCCCTGGTAAAAGGTAAGTACCACCTACGCAACCCTAACCACATTAGCAAAATATTACGCAGGGAACCATGAACTCACTAGTATCACTATACTAGGTAACACAACCTCCTAGGTATAAAAATACATCTAGAGGGATACACAAAGCATTGCATAAATCACATTAGGAATCAAAATAGCATATAGGCAATGCACAGGTGCGAAAGTACACAGGTAACAATGAATAGGTACCCTAGGTGAGGGCACAACACAAGAAACTGTCCCCCAGGCCAACTTGGCCTTTCAGGGGCTCAAACGCCCTTTGTCCGCAGAGTCAGGGCTGGTCGGTGCACACCAGAAACAACAGGGCACAACCTAAATGTTGCAGCTGCCCACTAAGTGCTGGGCAGCTGTGTATGAAACTGGCACCGGCGTGCCTCTTGAGCCCTCTCTGGGCTCTGGACTGCCCAAAACAACGTGGGAGCCTCGTGGGCCCTAAAATACAAATATTCCCCCAAACAGCGTGGGAGCCTCATGGGCTCTGGACCACAAATATACCCTGAGACAACGTTGGGGCGGCCTGCTGCCTTCCGGGGCCGCCCTTATCACCACCAAGAAAATGCCCCCGTAGTTGGAGCTTTTCCGGGCTCTGGAATATTACTGCCCCCGGAACAACGTGGGAGCGGCCCGCTGCCTTCCGGGGCCGCTCTTATCAGCAAAAACAAATGCCCCCTTATGTTGGAGTCCCGCTCGGGGGACTCAGCAAGAAAAAATGCCCCCTTCGTTGGAGTCCCGCTCGGGGGACTCACGAGCCCTCAAGGACAATGGGCCTGAAGTTGGAGCTGCCGCTGCGGGCAGTGCAGCAGGGAAAGCGCTGCGCGACGTGGAGGAGGGACCCACGGGGACGCCCGCACTCACCGTCGGGTTGGGAGGCGGCGTCTCCTCTCCCGGGTGTCCCCTCTCTGCGGCGCGGACCTCTCTTCACCCGGGCCCCCTCCTTGGACCCGGGACATGGACGCGGAGCCGGCCGAGCTCCGGACTTCTCGCTTCCTCTCCTCCTCCCAGTACAGGAGCGCAGGGTAGGCTCCTATCGCTTCCTTCTTGAAGTCCCGCCCACGTCCTCGCACAGGTTGCCTGGCTTCCTGTTTCAGACCGGGCTGCGGCGGTGATCCTCTTCTCTCCTCACCGAAGCGCAGGGTGGGCTCCCGCCTTCCTTAAAATAACGTTAAAAGATGAGGAAATAAGCGGGGTGGGCACCCGCCAACGAGCGCCACAATGCGGGGTAGGCACCCGCTAATAAACACAGCAAAAAGCGGGGGAATCCCTACATCGGGGTTCCCTCGTTTAGGATGAGCAGCTCAGCGCTGCAGAGTCGACATGGAAGCGCTCTCTAAGCGCTAGGGCACAGTCACCAGCCCTCTCCTTAGAAGCGCTCCCAGGGGTAACAGTTAAAGGTCCAGGAGCAAAGTTCTTCCAGGAATAAAGTCTTTAAGGAGGCAGGGGGCAAGGGCTGGGTCCAGGGGCCAGCTCACAGGGCCCTCCAGGCAGGGAGGCAGTCCCCAGTGGCGGTCTCTCCTGGCGCCCGGCAGCAGCAGCAGGCCCCCCCAGTTAGGATCAGCAGAGAACATTTTACATGGGGTCACAGCCCCTTCTTATACACAGGTTTCCTTTGTCTCAAGGTGCAAGGAAGGGGCGAACCAGTTACAACTGGTTCCTGAGCACTTTGTTTTGCTCAGCCCCTCTCCCTATTCACAGAACAGGCCAGGGTCATCAGTCGCACCACAGGGGGCGGAGCCAGCATTGTGTGGGGAAAGCCCAGCCCTATTCAGGTCCCAGGTGTACTCCTCCCACCCATCTGGCTGCTGATCTCCCCATTCACCACTGGGTGACTCCTCCTGACTCTGGGGATTCCCTAGCCCATCACATGACCTCAGCCAGCCAATCGCCAGACAAGGCGCTTATCTCACACTGCACACAGAAATGCCAACTTCTAGAAGTGGCACTTCCACACTAGGTACATTGACGCCACACACATCATCGTGCAGCATTTCATCACACGAGTCCGCACATACTCGCACCTGCACTCCCCACGCATCAGGAACTACCAGGGTCACATGCATTCCCCCATGCATTCCTATGGGAGGGCAGGCTAACCTCACTACACGCACGCACTTTACCCTGGGACACAGTGGTAAAGTGTGCAGACGCCAAAAATCACTAACACCAGGTCACAATAAAAAGCAACAAGTTTCAGGGGTGAACCTGCCAGAAGGGCCAAGTCCAACACAACCCCCTTCCAGCCAAAATGCAGGGTAGACCAATCACCACCGTGATGGTCTTCCCTGCTTGGGGCGATAAAACACGGACGCAGGCCCGCAATAGCAGGGACACTCTCCGGTTTTACGCCACTCTGAACCCACGTGGTTCCCTCTGAAAAAACTTGGCGGACCAATTTGGCTACCCCACTGGTACTCCTCAGCTGTCCGCGGCCAGGACCAGGCCCTAGGTCATCCAGGTGCCACTGGTCCTTGCCTAACCACAGAGTGGGGGGTAGTAACCCCTGGCACATAGCAACCATTCTCCACTCTACCCCTCATCAGGGCAGTTCTAAACTGCCACTGATCCTCCAGCCTAGGGTCTGTACCCTCAAGCTGATCAACAGTCATGGGTGAGGCTCTCCTCCCCCTACCTCTTCTTCTAGGGTTCCGCCCTCTCTTCCTCTGAGAGGCGACCTCGTAACACAATTTTCCCACCAGCTCAGGACCTCTCCCTGAGAACTGGTCTCCCAACCTAGGGTTTAACCCCTCAGGTTGCACCGGGGTCAGAGGCAAGGACTCCCTCCCTCTGCACCCCCTTCCAGAGTCCGGCACCCTCCCAACTGGAGTGGTGCCCCTAGCAGCTACATCGGTCAGGACACTGCTTACAGTAGTCCTTCCCTCCAGGTCAGGCTGATCCTGAACCTGGCCTCCCAACCAGGGGTCTAAACCCTTTGGCCGAGTACTTGCCGGGCATCCAGGACTTCTGGGGACTTACACACCATCCCCCCGAGGGTAACATATGCCTCATATGTTGCGTGACAGTCTGCCTGGCGCAGATCTCCTGTCCCCTGTCCAACTGACAGTGCGTGAAGATCCCCCAGGACAGACGTGTGGTCACCAGGGTCACCTCTAGGAGACTCAGCCCTCCCGGCTGGTCCCTGACCCACTGGCTCCTCCACTGGGGAACACAGCCCCATGCCACCCCTCTCGCTGGACTTCTGTACCCTCCCTACTGGAGCGGTACTGCCAGACACCAGAACCACCAGAGCTCTACTTACAGATGCTCCAGGTTCTCCATACACTAGGTGATCCTCCTCAAATGGACTAACAGGACAGCCTAGGCCCCCAACCTGGTGTTCCCTGAAGAAACCATCCAGGTTCTGAGACTGGGTTTCGGGCACCTGGGGACTCGAAGTCACCCACTCACTCCTACTCCACTGAGATAGGTCGTGAGCCCCTACACCCCTCTCACTACTCTGGGACCTAGCTGGGCTACTCTGAGACTCTTCCCCAATACAGGACGGGAAGATACCTGAGCCACTACTTTTGGATTCACTTTCCCATGCCTCTTCAGAACCTCGGGCACTTTCCCAACGGTCTGCTTCCTCTGCAAGGTCCCAAGGACAAAAGGAGTTATACCTCAACAGGTGTTGGAGCAACTCGGGATAACAACTACTGAGCATCTGCTCTTTGATAACCAGACTATACAGTCCTCCAAAATCCTGTTTCGTGTTAACCTTTTTCCAATCATCCAGTATGTCATTACATTCATCCAAAAAATCCTCCCAAGACTGGTGAGACAGTTTCCTACTGTCCCTGAACTTCAACCTATACTCCACCTCTTGGGAAACAGGTACCATACTCTGGGAACTGGAAATGGGACGCCCTGCACTGGACTCTATATCGCTGCCACCACTGGACTCTACCCTCCCTGGGGAATCCAGACAATTACAACTGCGCTCAGGGGACAACTTACCCCCCAGAGCTAATTTCTCTCTGGCAAAGGCCCTCTCTGCCTCTGCCATCCTCTCCTGAGCTAAGACCCTCTCGGTCTCAATCTTCTTCTCCTCCACATTCAGCTGCGCTATCTCCTTGGCATGCTCTAACCAGAGCTTCTCCAAAGCCAGCTGATGCTCCCTTTCTTCCCTCCTATCTACCCACTCCTCTGGGGATAGGGAAAGGGGTGGGGCGCTGCCCCTGATACTGGACCCAGCAAGGGACTCCCTACCTATGGGGTCCTCACTATCTACTGGCGTCCCTGTCCTGTCATCTTCCTCCTCTTCAGACTCCTCAGGGTCACCCTCAGACCCACCACCCTCTTGGAGTGCGGCCTGGTCCCTGCCTATCTGTCTCCATCTATTCTGTTGCCAGTGTAGCAGGGCTGTCCTAAGGGATAGCCAAGTGTCTTCCTCACCCACAGCAAAGCTTCTCTCATCACAGATCCCACTCAAACATACTGTATTCCAACAGATTATAGGCACTAAAGGTAGGTTCCATTCTGGCAAGGTTTTTAAAACACAGGAGCAACACAAGAGACCTAGGCGTCCGAGCTGAAGCAAGAGTACACAATTTTCAAATGACACTTTTTAGGAGAAGAATTAAAAAAAGCTCAGAACAATAATCCAAAAAATACTTGATTATCTAAAATGCAGAGTTTTGTAGTGCAGCCAGTTGCTGCTGCGGTACAGCGCAAACGCAAGTCCTATCCCACCGCTGATCACCAATGTTAGAAATGGGATTTCTGGTTGGCTAGGGCTTGCGCCAAAGCCAGGCAGAAACCACCACTCTAGTCAGGGCAAGGAAGTTACACGCCAAAGATAACCCCTGCTCACCCCCTTGGTAGCTTGGCACGAGCAGTCAGGCTTATCCCGGAGGCAATGTGTAAAGCGTTTGCACGCGCACCCAGCAACAACACCCAAGGCCCACCACAAAAGAAACTCCACACAAGGTATTATATAAAAATAGCCTTTGTATTGTACCAAAACACATTAGATAATATTCACACAATTTACACTGTCCCAACTGGCACTGGGCAGAATATACAGGGGACAATTTACACAAGACAGGGCCACATGGGCCACTGTCAGAATTAGCACAAATCACCAAATGGTAAACGTAGAAATGTAGAACAAATAATGAATGTAGCGTGCAACCAGTAACCCCTGGTAAAAGGTAAGTACCACCTACGCAACCCTAACCACATTAGCAAAATATTACGCAGTGAACCATGAACTCACTAGTATCACTATACTAGGTAACACAACCTCCTAGGTATAAAAATACATCTAGAGGGATACACAAAGCATTGCATAAATCACATTAGGAATCAAAATAGCATATAGGAAATGCACAGGCGCGAAAGTACACAGGTAACAATGATTATGTATCCTAGGTGAGGGCACAACACAAGAAACTGTCCCGCAGGCCAACTTGGCCTTTCAGGGTCTCAAACGCCCTTTGTCCGCAGAGTCAGGGCTGGTCGGTGCACGCCAGAAACAACAGGGCACAACCTAAACGTTGCAGCTGCCCACTAAGTGCTGGGCAGCTGTGTATGAAACTGGCACCGGCGTGCCTCTTGAGCCCTCTCTGGGCTCTGGACTGCCCAAAACAACGTGGGAGCCTCGTGGGCTCTAAAACACAAATATTCCCCCAAACAGCGCGGGAGCCTCGTGGGCTCTGGACCACAAATATGCCCTGGGACAACGTTGGGGCGGCCCGCTGCCTTCCGGGGCCACCCTTATCACCACCAAGAAAATGCCCCCGTAGTTGGAGTCTTTCCGGGCTCTGGAATATTACTGTCCCCGGAACAACGTGGGAGCGGCCCCTGCCTTCCGGGGCCGCTCTTATCAGCAAAAATAAAATGCCCCCGTATGTTGGAGTCCCGCTTGGGGGACTCAGCAAGAAAAAATGCCCCCTTCGTTGGAGTCCCGCTCGGGGGACTCACGAGCCCTCAAGGACAATGGGCCCGAAGTTGGAGCTGCCGCTGCGGGCAGTGCAGCAGGGAAAGCGCTGCGCGACGCGGAGGAGGGACCCACGGGGACGCCCGCACTCACCGTCGGGTTGGGAGGTGGCGTCTCCTCTCTCGGGTGTCTCCTCTCTGCGGCCCAGGAGGGGGCCCGGGACTTGGACGCGGAGCCGGCCGAGCTCCGGACTTCTCGCTTCCTCTCCTCCTCCCAGTACAGGAGCGCGGGGTAGGCTCCCATCGCTTCCTGCTTGAAGTCCTGCCCAGGTCCTCGCACAGGTTGCCTGGCTTCCTGTTTCGGACCGGGCTGCGGCGGTGATCCTCTTCTTTCCTCACCGAAGCGCGGGGTGGGCTCCCGCCTTCGTTAAAATAACGTTAAAAGATGAGGAAATAAGCGGGGTGGGCACCCGCCAACGAGCGCCACAATGCGGGGTAGGCACCCGCTAATAAACACAGCAAAAAGTGGGGGAATCCCTACGTCGGGGTTCCCTTGTTTAGGATGAGCAGCTCAGCGCTGCAGAGGCGACATAGAAGCGCTCTCTAAGCGCTAGGGCACAGTCACCAGCCCTCTCCTTAGAAGCGCTCCCAGGGGTAACAGTTAAAGGTCCAGGAGCAAAATTCTTCCAGGAATAAAGTCTTTAAGGAGGCAGGGGGCAAGGGCTGGGCCCAGGGGCCAGCTCACAGGGCCCTCCAGGCAGGGAGGCAGTCCCCAGTGGCGGTCTCTCCTGGCGCCCGGCAGCAGCAGCAGGCCCCCCCAGTTAGGATCAGCAGAGAACATTTTACATGGGGGTCACAGCCCCTTCTTATACACAGGTTTCCTTTGTCTCAAGGTGCAGGGAAGGGGCGAACCAGTTACAACTGGTTCCTGAGCACTTTGTTTTGCTCAGCCCCTCTCCCTATTCACAGAACAGGCCAGGGTCATCAGTCGCACCACAGGGGGCGGAGCCAGCATTGTGTGGGGAAAGCCCAGCCCTATTCAGGTCCCAGGTGTACTCCTCCCACCCATCTGGCTGCTGATCTCCCCATTCACCACTGGGTGACTCCTCCTGACTCTGGGGATTCCCTAGCCCATCACATGACCTCAGCCAGCCAATCGCCAGACAAGGCGCTTATCTCACACTGCACACAGAAATGCCAACTTCTAGAAGTGGTACTTCCACACTAGGTAAATTGACGCCGCACACATCATCGCGCAGCATTTCATCACACGAGTCCGCACATACCAAACTCGCACCTGCACTCCCCACGCATCAGGAACTACCAGGGGCACATACATTCCCCCATGCATTCCTATGGGAGGGCAGGCCAACCTCACTACACGCACGCACTATACCCTGGGACACAGTGGTAAAGTGCGCAGACGCCAAAAATCACTAACACCAGGTCACAATAAAAAGCATAAAGTTTCAGGGGTGAACCTGACAGAAGGGCCAAGTCCAACAGTGATTCTTTTTTGCAGGGATATTTTGGGGAATTAATTAACTTTCCCCGGGGTCAGATGAAGACACTGACCGTGGGTCATAATGTTGTTTTTGGCGTGTCTTTCCTGCAAACAGGAACTCTGCCAATAAAGAGAATCAGGAGCTAATGGGATTGCTACCAAATAGATTGTGGTGGAGGCTTACGTGAGGCTACTCCTAATTTATTTTATTTGAAGTAGCTGAGAAAGTACGCACCTAGTTTCACATTAATTATTTGCCCCCAGTCTTTTTTTAACCAGATCACTACATTTACCAGTCGCCATGCAGTGAAGTTCTATGGATGGGGTTTTCATTCATTTGTGGAAAAGAAAAATCTTCTAAGGCGTGTGGGAAATTGGTATCTTTGTGTTATTAACCTTTGTTCCTGGGAGTCATTGACACTACTTCCCATGAGCGCAGAAGATTGTCTGGTGGTTAGCAATTGTGCAATGCCACTGGACAAACTGGGCTACAGAGTGGCAACTTTCTAAAAGTTGCTTTTCCTTTAAGTGACATTATATTTGACTTGGGCATCAAGCTGGATTTAATGTCACTATTAATTTGATACATGAAGTACCCATTTTAGTAGTCCCATTCAGAAGTTAGCCAGACTGCTAAGTCAGCCGGTAACTCTTTGTTAGCCATGGGGGCTACTAACTTTTCCAGAGCGCAAATAATAATTTGGAGTTTTTGTTGTTAAAACATACCACAAGTACATGTTCTACCTAATAATTCACTGTTCCCTGCCTTAGTGCTCCATTGGCCTTCCGTAGAGTAGACTTATGTATTGTTAAGGGACCTGGGGGGTTTGCCATTGGTTTGAATGGCAAAGTCGAACTAGCATTTTTAAAACTGCTCTTACAGGCTAAAGTGCAGGCTGGCAGCCATTTTGTGCAGTGTGACACACAGGGTGGCACACTCAGTGCTGCAGACCTGGGGGGGACACTCTGTCTTACATGCCCTGGCTACTCTTGGCACCATATACAAGGGCCTTACAAGTAAGTCAGATTATGCTAATTGGGGGTAGCCAATTCAACACACGATTTGTAATGGGTTAGAACACTGAGGTCTGGTCAGCATTCCTTAGTGCACTGTCAGAGAAAAATAAAAACAGCAGCATCCGTCCAAAGCTACAGAGGTGATCATGCAAAAAGAGGAATTGACTTACAACAATGCAAAAGAAGTTTTTTCCCAAGGATTCATTGACACTGTCAACTGATCAGTCATCGCCTTAGTCATTGAGGAACTCATGCATTCATAAATTCTGCCTGGCCTTATCCCTGCTAAACTAGCCTCCCCATAACTACTAAGTGAGGAACTCACATTAAAGTTGCAGTTTGAACTATCACCCAGGAGCAGTCAAATCCTGTTAAGGTGTGCTCAATAAAGCTCAGAATGTGAATCATTTCAGAAAAAAGAGAGCGTGGAGCTGAACTTTTTCATGGCAAAATAGACCTTTAGGACTCATGGGTCAGTGGCCATTTGTGTTTGGGAGGGAGGGAAAGACTCAAGGGAGCTGATGGGACCAACGTGGAACAGCCATTACAACGCGGTTTTTACCACGCATAGCTTTTACATCGCATGCGTTACAACGCATGCGAAGTTACAACGCAATGCCATTACACCGCAAGTCTTTACATCGACTTGCGCTAGATGGCATGCTAACATTACAAATAGTGTAGTTTACTATCCCAACACCTTCCCTACTGTTAAGTGGACTGGAGTTGGAATAGTAAATTACAGTTTTCTAATGTTAGCATGCCATCTAGCACAAGTCGATGTACAGACTTGCGTTGTAATGGCATAGCGTTGTAACATCGCAGGCGTTGTAACGCATACGATGTAACTGCACGCGTTGTAATGACACGCGTTGTAATGTCATACATCCGGGACCAACACAATTAAAGGTATGTGTAGTAGTCTATCAACTGGGTACTGGAAGTTTTCCCAGTAATCTTCACGTGGACTTGAAAAAAAACAGAAATCCTGCTGATTCTTTTCTTGCACATACTGTGCCTTGCACTTTATGCAACCCAGCACTTTACAATTACTTCACATTAGCACTCTGCATTTTCCTCTCTCAAATTGTGCATTTTCTGACAGCGCCCATGTTCTTTTAAGAATATTTTAAGTGCATAATTGTACTGTAAAATTGTATTTTACAAGAAAGGTCCTCTGTTACTAAAAGTGCTGGTTAAAAAAAGTCCTTTTAATTTACTTGAGGATCCAGGAAAGAGCAAATCCGTACCGATAAAAGGTTTGAAATATCAGAGCCAGAATTAAAGACTGTCACAGGAGTAATAAAATTAATGAGTCAGTCCATTAGTGAACCGAGCAAAACAGGGAACTGACACCGAATCCATCATTTTTACTTAAGATACTGTCCACCTCAAATGACATGGAAGAACAAAGATACTGGGGGTTTAAAAAAAACATGCTGCAAATGAGAAATTACCATTTAGGAAGACCATTCACATTACAGCTGCCCAAAAGAGATGACATGGTTTTCCTCTGTGCGAGCATAATAATTTCCACAGATAACAGCCCTACAGACAGAATTGACAAGGTGTCACTGCATAAAAACTTGCAGCCTTGTGATTTGAGCGTCGCTTTGAAGGGTCAAACAGAACTCCGTCTGCTTTGCAAGCTGCTGTCCGACAAACAGATGACGCTGAGTATTACTTTTGGGAGGAAATGTTTTTCCTGTACAAAAATATATGCACAGAATTACCCACCAAAGTACCGTCCCCGAAAATACAAAGAAAATAAATGTTTGTCTTGCTTTTTTCACAGTTTTGTTTTTATTTTTCAGATACCTTTACGTGCTCTTTTGTTTTCAGTTCAGTGTATTTGTCTTACTCTACTGCAATGTTACCTGCTCCTACGGATGTTCATACAGCTTTGTAAAGTCACGTGTAACTGCATCAATTATTATTATGTTATACTTAACGTTTGCTGAAGAATGCATTAATGTCGCATACATTTTCCCCAAAAACCTATCTTTTCCAGTTTGCTTCTGGCTAATCACAAGTGAACACAAAAACAATTTCATGCTGATTTCCATGTATTCTTTTTAAATGAGATGCTTCTCTGGGTTGTACCAACTCCGGCATTTGAAGCCGTCTTCACACGAAGCCCTATCACAGTAAATATTATGTTAGATAGCTCAGCTCCTCAGGGGGGCAGCGTAAGTTTGACAGAGGTTCAACGGCCCTTGAAAGTGTATCCTCCAAACCTTGGAAGTCCTGCTGCTTTTGTGGAAAAAGACATAAGCTGAGGAGGTTATAAATAAACTCTTTTATCACTGGAAGCAGTGGTTTTAGTCACTTCAAAGGGGAGGCCAGGGGTAGGTATTCCTCTGAAGTTCCACAGACAGTAGACACTTTATACAACTAGATGACCAAGGATAGGTAGAGCTGCAGTGAAGGAATGTTTACCAGCACAGACAATCAACATCGATTCTTTGTGGGTTGAGCATCCCTATGTAGTGTTCACAATGTTTGTTACAGCAAAGAATTCCTCAAACAATTGTTAAGAATAAAAGAAATGTGTTTGACAACGTTTTACACAAATCATGGCAAATGTGTGCTAAGACCAGGTTATGAAACCTGATACGAATATGTCATTTATTCACTGCATCGTAAAATCATGCAGGAGAAAAGGTTGTTTAGAGACATATCATTCACCAAAATTAACGTAGATGTGACCACTTTAGTTGAAAATTACATCAAAGATAAAGACTAATATGTATTTTTCTATATGTACCATGATGACTTGTAAACATTTTTTATGAATACCCTAAACCTACATACATTAATGATGATAAGATTGATGTGATTGTTAATGTGTTAATGTATTTTGGGATACTAAGCTATGTTTTCTATTAATGTATCATTTTAAATTATCAATGCGATTTAGTCCTATATTAGCCTAACTCCATTAGATCCCACATCTTACTTTTCCGTTTCAGTGAAATCATTGACTGAATATTCTAAAGTGTATGGGAAGAACTGAAAAAATAGCAATTCATATTGAAATGATAACTGTTTCCTTTGACTTCTCTTGGACTGTGCGTTTGCAACAATTTTTGCTACATTCAGGAGCAGCTGCTTGAGAAAACGTAACTTGTGAAACCTAAAGATTTCTTTCTAAAATGTCCTATTGTTCAATGTGTCCTATGCTTACATAACTTAAGGAACTATGTAATTGATCCATCTATTTTTCCAGATTTGTATCCGCATTCCTGCTACATCACCCTCATCTCACATTGAACTAATGTAACTGAGTAGTGTCTAACTAATCGACCCTAATTATTCATTTTCAAGAGAACTGGGGGCTGCTGCCACAACATACTATGGTGTGCAACAGGGTTTCTGACCCCTCGATTCAGATTCCCATTCTGCTGTTGGGTCTTGGACTTGTTCTTACTGACCAGTGTGTTGATGCAGATTGAACCTTTCAGACAAAGGGTTCATGCCATGCAACTGTGAAGCTTAATGTTACAGTGGCGGACTGAGACAGAACTACTATCTTGACAAACTTGACTAGCTATTTGGAGCTTTGCTGAACTTTCCTGAGAGTCCTTCTAAAGAGACTCACCTGGCTGTCTATCCCTATCGGCATATATGCTGTATATGCTCAGAATCTACCACGGCTGAGGAAGAATATTTCATACTTTGGCTCTCCAAGTCCCTTAGAGACCAAGGGGCTTGATATAATTCATTAAACCTTTACTAATTTATTTCAATAGATTATATGTGGCCTTTATTTGAATGCATTTGATTGTTATCCTTTACATTTACTAAACTAAAGTCAATATTATTAAACTCATTCTTCTGCTCTGACTCATCATTCCTTGTTTGGGTGAGTGCAGGGTTTGGGTTACCTAAGTTTAAATAACTCTGTGATTGATGTATCTAAATTAATAATTTTTGGGAAGAAATGGTTACAGTTATCCTATTCCTGGTCCTCATTGGGTAGCTGTCCATCCTCCAAATATCCAACCCCTTTCAGCGCAGAGCAAGATCCATCGGAGGACCAATGTGATGCAAGTGGTACCAAGAGATGGTAAAAATACCTGTGATTTATAATTAATAAGGGCCAGGTAATGCTACAGCATGTTCAATTTCAGATATTTCTCAAACACACACAAATTAAGTCTTGGACTTGTCTAGCTTTGTTGCACTGTGATCATCATTAATTTGCAATGTCATTAAGTCCGGCTTTATAGCACAATTGGTTTGTGTGACATATGTGGAAGGAGCAGACATTTTGTCATTATTAGTGTTTTCTAATTAGGAGCACACATCAATACATATTTGAGTCAGGGAATAAAAACGCTACAATGGTGAGTGAAAGTAGTATGGAAACATTTGTTTTTTAGACGTTTTTTTCGCACATAGTGCATTGGTGTATACCATAAGTAGTGCAATTCGATATTCAACAGTTTGAAAGGAGCGTGACAGTGATGAGAAAAGTGCATATGAAATGCTGATTATTTATGTTATATTTGAAAACTCTGCGAAGCACCTTAAAACAATGGATAGAGTCAAGTGCAAGAGCTTCTGCCTACTGCCAAACAGGAAATCAGTCATTCTCTGTAAAACCCACATACCATACCAAATTTAAACAATGTAATCATGGTCCTGGGCATGATTGACACAACCTTTCATATGTACAAACTACAAAAAGATGTTATCCTATGGATGCCTTAATTTGACCATAATCAGATTCTGCTCTCCTTTCACTTCTGAGAGAAAATCTTTCACACACTTTTTGCACTGTCAAACATTGCTTTCCATCAATATGCAGACGATAAACAACTTTATCTATAGATTATGCTGCTTAACTTTTTCTGAATTCTAGCCTTGGGATTGAAAGATATGAGGACCTGGAACTCTCAGATGATACTTAAACCAACCTCCCAGAAAGTGAGTTTCTTCTCCTCTGCCCAAAAAACTACAAAGACATTTCCCAAAGGCTGAACTACCAAATTTACAACATCCTCCCTAAAACTGTAACCTCTGTTAAGTCTCTTGGCCACCTATGAGATAAGAATCTCAACTGTGACACTTAATTCAAGGAAGTCTCCAAACATTCAAGCTTCTAAGCTTCCATCTCAGATGTTATTAAAAACAACGAGCATTTCACATCTAGGAACAACACAAAACTGCTCTTAGAGCTCTTTCATGGACTATGGAAATGTGCTGCTCACCATCAAAACTAAGTCATATTTGCACATTTTAGGGATACACTCCACTCTACAGCCAAGTTGATTATCAATCCCAAGAACATTGGACCACAACAGTTCCTTCACTGACTGACATTGGAATAATGCTCCCCAACAATAGAGCATGGTCCACAAACAAATTGGTATATTTGGAAATAACATATTGTTGTGAAGCCATTCCTTTTTTAAATTCAAAACTTTATGTTACAGGACTTAATCAGCCCTCAAAAGATCCAGCTAAATAATTGCCCCTAAAATCTGGAACACATTTTACAACTGTTGGACCTGGCCCTTTTTGCAGGGTTATCCCAAACGTTTTGCCTTCCTCCTGTACTTTTCTGCATTTCGTTTGGGCTGTTTTAGGACTCAGGGCACTTAACCACTATTGGTCAGTGCTAAGTGCAAGTGCTCCCTATGTAAATTCTACTGATGATTGGGTTATCCATGATTGGCATATTTAATTTTCTAGTAAGTCCCTAGTAAAGTGCACCAGGTGTGCCCAAGGCATGTAAATCAAATGCTACTACTGGGCCTGCAGCACTGATTGTGCCATCAACATGAGTAGCCCTGCAAACATGCCTCAGACCTTCCACTATCTGTTGAATGGCTTAGTAGGCCCTGAAAGCATAGATGGAGAAATACCACTGGGTTCATAGAAGTGCAGAACTGGAACAGGCCCAAACAGTTGAGGGCCAGGGTCCATGTTCTATCACTCTAAGCAGTGAAGTCCATCAATGTATTGATTAGTCTACCCGGGCTTTAGGTTGGAGGGGCATTGTGTTGGACCTGGCCCTTTTTGCAGGGTTATCCTCAAACTTTTGCCTCACTCCTATATTTTTCCGCATGTCATTTGTGCTTGTTTTAGGACTCTGGGCCCTTTACCTACCACTACTGGACCAATGCTAAAGTGCAAGTGTTCCCCTTCTAAAATGTAAAGATATCTGGTTTCTCCATGATTGGCCTTTGTGATTTACTAGTAAGTCTCTAATACAGTGCACCAGGTGTGTCCAGGGCCTGTAAATCAAATGTTAATGGTGGGCCTGCATCCCTGATTGTGCCACCCACATGAGTAAACTTGCAAACATGTCCCAGGCCTACCACTGCAGTGCCTGTGTGTGCAGTTTTAAACTGACCTGCCATGTGCACCCACTTACAAGGCCCAAACCTTTCCTGTTACCACATATAAGTCACCCCTAAGGTAGGCCCAAGGCAGCCCCATGGGCAGGGTGCAAAAGGCAGGATATAAACTGTTGTATTTTACATGTCCTAATAATGAAATACTGCTAATTTGGGGTTTTTCAGTATTACAAGGCCTATATCTTCCATATGGTAACATGGGGATTACCTTGAAATATCTTTTAAGTGTAATTTCCTATTAGGAGAAGAATTTTAAAGTACACTTTTGGTGAAGTTGCTTTTTGAATTGCAGGATTGAAAATCCCGTTTTAGAAAGTGAGTATTATCTTACTTAGTCACTCTGTGCCTCTGCCTGTCTGTAGAATCCACGTCTAGGTTAGGATGATAGTTGGCCACTTGTGCATTCACACTAGACAGTCTCACAAAGGGAGCTGAAGTGTGCCTTGCATAACCTGATGGGCTTTCACCAGGTTGGCACTATCGACTTCAAGGAACTATATTTTCAAGTTTATTCTTACAAAAGTAATATCTTTACTTGTATATGTTGGAATTTTATTGTTTTGGTCTTGTTATACTCAGATAAATATTGGCTCTTTTTATAAACTGCTGTGGGGTCCTTTTGAAGTGTTTTCACAGTGCTACTTTGTGTGTGTGTGCAAATACTTTACATACTGTGTCTACATATTTCTTGTGCCAAGCTACCAGGGAGTGAGCAGGGGTTACCTTAGCTGTGCAACCTACTTACCCTGACTTGAGTGAGGGTTGCTACTTGGATAAGGTGTATACTGACTGCCAAATAGAGACCCCATTCCTAACAACAACCATGTCAGACTTGTTCTTACAACAACTATGAACATCTGATCTCAAAAGGCACCTCTTAACCAAACAGTAGCTACTACCACTTACATTATTTCCACTCTCTCACAGTCAATTGTGCTTCTTTTCATGTTCTTATTTTGCTTCCATATATTGAATGTGTTACTATACAAACATCTGACACTCACAAACTTTGATTTTTCACTGCCCTTCTTGAGTCGTCTTCACTTGTGTACGGTATACATTCTTGCTTTTGCTTCATTATGTAATACTATCACTGCTTTTTGTTTATAGCAGAAATCTATTTTTCCTGCAATGTTTTGTTTGGGAAGTGAAAGCACATTAATACAACCCTCATTTGGTACTTTTATCACCACCCTACAGTAAACAAGCTATCACCTAGCTCAGTAGGCTGAGACCATCCATGTGCTGGATGTAATACAGCAGAAACATTTTGCTGTCTCTGTCCTAGGTAGTTCCTCAATAATTGTGGTCAATCCCTATTTATTCAAGCGACTCCTGCCTGATCTGACAATAAAACATCGAACTGGATGTGCAGAGTGTTTTTACTCTAGAGATGAAGCAAATGTTTCCAGATTGCCACCATGATGAGGGACTGCAGTATTCATAGTCTGACAGACAAGAGAGTCCCGAAAGTTTTCTACTTCATCCAGGGCAGAAACATCCAAAGTCTTTTAATCCAGTGTAATGACCATTGTCACTGGTTTAAGGGGCCACATTTAAGGTCCTGTTGGTTTAGATATAATGTGAGGGCCGGGTATTGCTTCCTCCTAAAGGGAATATCAAATGAGCAGTCCACAGAGATGTATATAGTCTGACCTGCTAGGTGAAAGAGTCCATGTTTTTTTTCCACTTAAAGAATTGTCCTTATAGGTTGGTGCTTTAGGTGACAGGCAAACATGGGCACCAGTATATTAACATTAACTAGCAAAGTATACATATAAAGCCTGGTTAAAAATGATGTACTTAATTTTGAGAATTTCCAGTCGAAGTATTGGGCTCAATTGTATTAACATCAAGGCATTTACAGATAAATCTGTCCTATTAAGTGGTACATTCTAGTCAAGAGGCTATCTGAAGATAATTATTAGGTGAACAATAAAAAGATTTTTAGTTACCATAGAGGCTCTTTGTTGGAGACATCTACATAAAGGAAGAATATGATTATAACAGTACGTTTGTGACAGCATATTCACCAGTGTTCAGTCTTCCAAGAAACTTGACTACAAAACACTGCAGAATGATGCAGAGAGTGAGTCTGTGTGTTGTCCACCCAATATATTCTTTGAAATATGGGAGCACTTTGGGAGAATGGCTGGTCCAAATTAGACGATCTAAAATTGGAACAGAAGAATCAGGATTCACATTATGGTATCTTTCAAAAGAAAAAGGTCATTACCTATGTGGCGCTTGCCGTGGCTATAACCACACAAAGGAATCAAGAATACCAGATATGGGTCTTTGTGCTGCATGGGACCAAAAGGCACTGCCAAAATGCAAGATGGCCTTCTTGGTTTACTCATCACTTGTGCTTGTGGCATAAATAGCACTGGGATTACCACAAAACAGTAAACACATATCTTATAACAAACTAGCATTATTTAATGTGCGTGTCTCATTACCAAATTGATATCCATTTAACTTTGAAGAATTACTTGCCTCAATCAATGAACAGAAGGTGACCCTAATTCAAGTTTTAGACTCCACCACCTTCCCATGCTCTGCAACGTATACAAAATACCATGTGGGATCAAATAAAGATGTTGAATTGAAGTAAATGTGAATTGTATCAAATGCTACAGCATCCTATCCATTCCTTATAAATGTTAAGACTTTCTGACACTATGTGGGTTGATTTAATCCTAGATGCATTGTAATGAAATTTGACCTCAGAGATTATTCATACCTTACATTGATTATCGGTGCACTACCTATTCAACCAACATATCGTTTGGTGTCCCATCGATAATATGGGTAAATAGTGGTAAATAAACAGGGCTAGATGATGCATCACCTCAGCTATGAATATGATCACATAGGGCAACATAGAATCCTTCTACACTACATTAGTAAATGGTTCAGAAGATGCTTTTGCCAACCAAGTTAAGTACTCTTCTTTAGGAATGGATCCCCACATAGCAAAAGGCTCCTTTGATTCTCTTCTCATCCACAGAAGCAATCTGCCTTTGGTGGACCCAGAGATCAGAATGTTGGTCTAAAGGTGCACACTTCCTTGGAACTTGCACTGATTATTTATTCAAAAGGGAAGTGTGGCACAAGGCAGCAGTTTTTTCAGGAGATCGAACAAGAAGAATAGCTTGCTTTCCTTGCACACAGGGACTGACAAAGCATGCAGGTGAGTATTTAAAATCTAGATTAGAACCTAATTGTAGATGTGAAAATAGAAAGAAATCTATGCTGGTATGTATAGATATCATACCATTATTTCACTGTCTCCGGAGACCTGTGACAGGACCATTAGGGATTTTCCTGCTACTATGCGGATTTTGAAACCATATTGGCAACTTCAGTGAAAGTTCATAGTGGTTTACGTGATTGAGGGGGTAATGAGCCCAGATAATTAGAAAAGTACTTGTCCTCAGCACTGGTAGACGCCTTCCTCATTTATTTTATGACTAAGATGTGTGCCAAATCGAAAAGTCCATATGCAGCAAGCAAAATACCGGGTGCAAATGGGCCGATTCGCGGTATTTTGCCATTTGGGATGTATCAACCCAAAAGCAATTCGCAAAATCGGTATTCACAAATTTTGCAATTACCTATTTTGCAAATACAGTTAGGGAATCGCAAATTGCAATTCCCTAAATACGATGCATTATGCATTCGCAAATTGCATTATCGCAATTTGGAATCGTAAATTACCATCAACTTCAAGTTGATGGTAATTAGCAATTCCTTCGAAAAATGCAAAAAATTGCATTTTTCAAAGTGCATTGTGGTGCATACAGATGCGTGTGAACCACATGTACATACTTACCTTTTTTGGGGGTGCATCAGGGTGGCCTTTTGGCCCCCTTGAACCCTTGAAATTGCATGCGCAATTTGTGAGTACCTATGTGGTACTCGCAAATTGCGAATGCAATCCTATTCATTCCTATAGGCCTCCAGGCCCAAATGAATGAATGGGAAGCCATTACTTAATGGCGAATCGCAATTTTCGATTCGCTATTAAGGAATATGTAGGAATCACAATTGTTTTGCGAAACCTACTTGCATATAATTGCGACTCCTTAATAGCGATTCTTTAATAATCGCTATTAAGGACATGCAATTCCTACCTTTGATGCATGTGCCCGGAAATCCTTTTATTGAGTCCAGAGTAAGTGGTGGAGAGGACTCCTTACTTTCAGAGTCTTTGAAGACACAACAGTAACAGAAAACAAAAGGTTTGTGACACAGCCTACGCGTGTTTCGCCCCATGTGGTCGGCCTTTCAGTCATCCGGCTTCCTCAGGGCTGCCAAATCAAATATTTCACATACAATAATATAAATATAAGGTAAAAAAGATATGGGACATTTAAAGGCAAATTCTTTCAGAAGGAAAGTTTTTTTAGGTGAGTGGAGAAATTACAGCATACAACAAACAAAAGAGCAAATAATAATTATGTAGTACAACAATCAAAAGAACTGATAATAATTATGTAGTACATCAGTGGAGAAAGCCACTTCATACCAGGCATGGTGGTGGGAAGAAAATATTGTGGAATAGGCCCATAGTGGGAAAAAAGGGAAGAGAAAAGGAACACATTATTAAAGGAAAATATAGAGAGAGCAAGGAAAAGTAAGAAAAAATACAGAGAGGAGAGCGAGAATTAAAGTTTTCATACAAGAGGAAAATAACAAGTTTAAAAGATTTAAGAAAGTTTAAAACGGAATAGGAAGAGAAAAAATGGAGAGGAAAAGTTTATGAAGAGGAAACAAATTGAAGTTATAATGTAAGAATGAGTCCAAAATTTTATATTGAATGAAAAGAAATCACAAGGAATATTGTCATAATATTGAGAACATTAAGTCCAGACATTTTGGAGTTAAGGACATATCATAAAGTGTTTTTTCCATTAGTGAAAGAAGAAAGGAAACAAGGAAAGGAAAGAATTAAAAAAAAAAATAATAATATGAAAATATCACATATACTAACCCATCATGGTCGAACAACAATGAAAATAAAAATCAATATTTATATACGGTTCAGTTGTAATCATGATGAGAACGATGAACATAAAGCATATATGGAGACAAAGCAGCACATAACAGAGTGTCCAAAGCATTAGTATATATCTCTTATGGAATACGTTGCATTTAGTATATAAACACACATAGGTGATTTTAGTAAGGCCTAACTTAACGGTGATAGAATAAAAATATCCTAATCCGATGTGTTTATAAGCAAAGTGGCGTTTTTAATGTCACTTTAGTGGTGCCTTTGGTGAACATGTCCTCATAAGGAAAATTGCCCCAAAAGTCAGGTAAACCTAATTCTTGAAACCCCCTCATGGAGAGAGTGTATTGTTGTTTAATGTCTTATTCTATAGGTGTAGCCCTATACCATGTCAATCAACTAAATCTCCTTACCTCTGAATTGTTACAAGTTGGGATTCCTGTAATCAGTCGGGGGGAAAATGAAGGGGAAAAGAAAACACCCATTTTATTTGTTTCTTAGGCAGTAATGCGGTAGAAATTATGTTAGGGTTGTAAGGGTTAGGAAAACGTGCTTCTTCTATTTTGCGGATCCTAATACATCTGGGGAAAAAAATGTGGAGAGAAGAAAAGTTGAGAACCTCATTGCGCTCAATGTTCCATTAATTAAAACGACATTGCGGGTTTGTTAGGCACTCACAGGATGCCTTACCTGTGATCGCTAGTCAGGAACTCTCTGTTGGTGCGGGCAGCCGAGATGGAGAAAGCCTTCTCCTTATTGTGATTAGTTACGGAAGTGTAACCTTTCGTTTTACGAGACTTCCGGGTCAACAAAGCGACCAGTGGAATGGGGGCGCGCCATCTTGTAGTGGTGTAGAATGTTGGTCTAAAGGCGTACACTGCCTTGGAACTTGCACTGATTATTTATTCAAAAGAGAAGTGTGGCACAAGGCAGCAGTTTTTTCAGGAGATCGAACAAGAAGAGTAGCTCGCTTTCCTTGCACACAGGGACTGACAAAGCATCCAGGGGAGTATTTAAAAACTAGAATAGAATCTAATTGTAGATGTGGTGGTTCACCGCCATCATAATCACCGCCATTGTTCTGTGAATTTCCATCATCATTCATTCCCATTCGCACTCATGATTTGAATAATTTCGTAAAATAACACACTTGTTTACAAAACGTGAACAGATACATAAGCATCATAATAGGTAGCAGGTTTGCTCTGCCATTGTTTTGTTGAAAGACAGCATGCAGTGAATTCAAATTTGCTAAAAGTGTAGTCTGCTGGTGTCATTGTACTGATGAACAATTGTTACTGGAATATCTTAATGTTCTTATCACTGACAATTTAGACATAGCAGGAGCAGATTATCATAAGCAACATCCACCTTTTCTTGGATCTGATGTTTACACCAAGAGAGGATAATCTTCATACTGAGCTCATTAGAGCACAGGCAGCAGCTAAATGTAATTTGCACCCACATTATATTCACCAAAAGCATGAGATACCATGTAAACCCAGGTAGAACTGCATTTTTATGGGTAGAAATGATTGTAAAGATGACAGTATTTTTAATAAATTAGAGTCTCAACAAATCTGTTTTAAGAATAAGGATGTATAAGCAAAGTAAAACAAAACCATGGCATCCATGCAGCAATTAATGTTGTGCCTTTGCGCCATTTAAAAAAGGTTTTCTGATGTTTTCAGACTGCTATCTTTTGACAACGCCCAAAAATGTGCTTTTTGTGTAGCAGATTATTTATAAAGTTTATTTACTTTGATTTCATTAATAAAAACTCATACTTTCATAGCAGATTTGGCCTCTATTGGGCATTTCCTGTTTAGAGAAGAAATCTAAACATCCTTCCAAACAAATCAAAAAATTGCATCATTTGCAGTAGCTTTCTTCTTGAAAAGACCCCAGTGTGTGAGGAATCAAAAAGTTCCAAACCGTTCTTATGACCCAGGAGACAGTTGGTTTAAGTCCACGAAGGAGGAAGAAAGATCAAATGTACTCGTTCTGAGAAAATAAGTTAAGTGTACCATTTGGATAAGCAGTCTATTTTGATTAGGCTGTAATGCATCAACACGGATACTGAAATGTGTATAAACATCCAGGCAACAGATTTATCTTTAGTGAACTACCTGCCAGCTCTTCACTTCTGCACCAGCAGAGAGCTCCAAGAAATTGAGAAAATCCCAGTGGGAATCTCCCATCCACCTGTTTCATGCACATTACTTCAAGTAGTGGAAGTCTTATGGGCAATATAAAATGAACCACTTTAGGTTTTGAACAGAAACTGTGGAGTGGACAGTGGGGGCTTATTTTCTTGTTGAGAGTGCAACTAATAATACACACATCATCCACATTGTTCATTCCAAAGCCTACTGAGAAGAGTTTTAAACCGAGAAAAGCCCTATGCTACTAAGGTACTTATGGTATTGAATTGAGATTTAGGGCTTGATTTATATGTTGGTGGGAAGGGAACTCTGTCATGGTGGCAACGGAGTTCTCCCCAACAATATAGTGGCTTGACAGCTTAATTTAAAGTTGGGTGAAGACTACTCCGTTCCTGCCATGGCCATTCTTCTCCGAAGGCCCTGGGGAGTAATGGAGGCAAGAGAAATGGCTACATGTCCACCCACCCAATTTAAATGGGTTGACATGTAGCCAGTTTTTACTGTTCTTTACCATCAGGCACAACCTGACTGTAAGGGATAGTACGATTGTAATAATGCTCCCTCCGCCATGGGAGAAGACTCCTATGGTGAGGGGAGCATTATTTGTACTTAAAAAACAAAAACATCACATTGAAAGATTGTCTTTTTGTAAAGAATAAACAAATACTCTGTGCTACAGGGCTGTGTCCTGCTAATGCAGCCTGTATCACAGAGTACAATGGATTGGCAGTAACCACCGTGACGATGGCTCCTGATAATGCTTTTATAAATGATCTCCTGCTTGGTGGTCATTTATAAATTAGGTGGGCGTTCCCTCTGTCATGGGGATGGAGTATTTTACTCCAACCCATGGCAGAAAGGTGGGCCCTCCACCAAAATACAAATCAGCCCCTTAGTTATTGCGTATTGCTATGCCAGTTTACCAGGATACATTACAACTACAAATCAATAGCTTTTAACAATTCATTGTGGATATGAAGCATATGACAATATGTTTACTAGGTGGGTTATCAGTACTTATAATTGCCACACGACATAGAGCCTGTTTGATGAGCTAGTTGTTGCACTCTTAAGTTGGGGTAGATTGTACTTGGGAGTCCCATGTGGAATGTGGAGCTTGAGAGGAATTGTCAGGAACCTGGTGAGTGCCCTTACCATAGGGCAGTGTTATCCCAAAAGACATAGAGTAGTAATTAAACCGGCTACTGTAAATTATTGGTTTAATGTTAATCCGGTGAAAAAGACCATTTCAAGATGGCCGCCGCATTGCCCACGAAGCATCAGAGCCTCCGAAAGTGACGTTCTAGTCTTGAAGGCTTTTCGGAATGATGCGGCTCGCGAGCGCGCTCAACTGCGCACTTCAATTTGAACCTGAGGTAGAGAAGTCCGAATTCGAAGCGCGCTTCCTTTTAAGCAATTAGTGGAAGCGGCGCTTAGTCAAAGACATAATTTCACAGAGGGAATTATTTCCCATTCAGGTGTGCGGTGTTCAAGTGTCCAATTCATATTTGGGACATTACTAATTCGCCTTGTGAGAGGCCAGTTGTTGAAGCCTTCCAGGAGTTTCGAGAGTACTAAGCTGGTGAGCCCGAGAACCTTCACAGTCAAGTAAGCCAAGAATTTATCCTGCTACAGCGTTAAGGAGACTGCAACTTTGGAGAAGCGCGTTTGCCTCTGTACCCATCCTTCCTAGCGTTCTTCCCTTTCCTTTCCTTCCACACTATCCTTCCTTGATCCTTCTTGCGCGTACCTCCCTGAAGCCATTTATCTTCACTATTTCAACGTGAACTGTACCAGACTTCAGGAAGAGAGACTTCGTGAGAGACTTCATTCAATTAGACAATTATCCCGAACCTTTTATGAGAAACATATGAGATAGGTCTAGCTACCAGTTAGGTAGGAGACGTCCATTTCCCAGTTAATTGAAGAATGGTAGAAAGTAGTGTTGTGATACTAATGCAGTGTCTTCCATGTGTGCTAGGAAGCTACAGTTCCAGGCCAGTAGGAACTGAGAGACCTCATTACAGAAGAGGAGCCTATACTCCAGCCATACCTGGTAGGATAGACAAGAAGTGTTTAGATAAGTAATGAGCAGAACTGTTATGTGTATTTGAATGCTTCTTTCCCCTTATGTGCATTAGGAATCCCAGAAGACAGGAAAACAGAAGAAAAGGGAATTCAGGTCCAGCTCGAGTGTATTTCTCTTCTCTGTCCACTCCCCTTTCCCCCTGCTTAGAGCAGCTGCTTAACGCAGTGTGTTCTGAGAGGAAGGAATTGGGAATAAGCTTCTTCTGCCTCTGTGGAGAATCGACGGCCTTGACAGATTGAAGTGCCCACGACTTCACTCCACCCAGGCAGAATGGCGGAGGGTTTTAGTTTGAAGGCGTTAGGGGACATGTTAGAGAGAATTCAGCGGGATGTGGGACATCTTAGCACAGAGAATAAGAGTCTTAAACAAGAAATGGTAGCTTCACGGCAGGAAACAATGATGCTATCCCAAAGAGTTAGTGAGATGATGTCCTCAGACTCTCCTCCTTCCGTAGCAGATTTAAAGGGTTCCTTTCCAGAAACTAACCCCCGAACAGTGGCCCAAGTTGTTCATTTGGTTTCCCCCCTTATTCCTTTAGCACCACCCGAAAGGTTTAGCGGGGATCCTCAAAAGGCCCAATTGTTCCTCACACAATGTTCCCTTCATTTCATGTGTCGCTCAACCCTATTTCCAGACGCTCAATCCCGGGTGGCTTTCATTTTGTCTTATCTTAGTGGGGATGCCGCCAATTGGGCTATGCCTCTGGTTTCCCGAGATGATCCTTTTTTATATGATTTTGATCGCTTCAAGACTGAGTTTCTTCGTATTTTTGACAGGAGAAGAATTTCCCAGGCTACTGACAATGAACTTTTGGAACTGCGTCAAGGATCCAAAGATCTCCTCACGTACTTAACGCAATTTAACAAACTGTTAGTGGAAACTAATTGGCCACCAGAGAAGAGGGCTGCACTGTTTTATAGAGGCTTGCGGGATGAGATAAAGGACACGCTTGCACAGATTCCAAACCGACCTACTGATTTTACAGAATTAGTAGATTTAGTGTTAGAAATCGACTTTCGCTGTGCGGAGAGAAAAGGAGAAAAGAAGTCTAGAGATTTTAAATGGAATTTTTCACGTTTCGACAGACCTAGAGTTGAAGGGAGTAAAACTAATGGATCCACATCAGGGAGTGAACCAATGCATATAGGAACGGTGAGGGGTCCCTTAAGTAAAGAAGAAAAGGAGTCGAGGAGAGCAAAGAAGTTATGTATGTACTGTGGAGCAGCAGGACATTTTGTGAAGGAGTGCCCAAAGAGACCTAAACCTGTTGTGTCGGGAAACTCTCAAAACCATCTGTAGGAGGAGCCGCTCAGATGGCGAAATGTGAGAAGAAGGTTCCAGAATCTCATTGCATAATGAACACCCTTCAAACTCAAGCACCACATTTGATCCTACAGATGACGTTGAAGTTCCGTGAACAAGAAATCACAGGAGTAGCCATCATGATTGACTCCGGAGCTACGGAAAACTTCTGTGACATCAAGTACGCGAAGAGGATGGGAATCCAAGCGATGTTAAAGGAAAAGAAGGAGTTGGTTCGAGCCGTAGATGGGACCAATCTTTCATCGGGTCCCATCACCCATCACACTGAGTTGTTAGAATTGGTCCAATCAAATGGACATCGAGAATATCTTCAGTTTAACCTGATTGACACCCCACAGTTTCAGATCATTCTGGGTATTCCGTGGCTCACCACACACAATCCGACTATTGACTGGGAGAATCGGACTGTTGAGATGACTTCTTTGTTTTGTTCTGAACATTGTTTCTCTTCAGACGAGAAGAATCTAGAACCTTCCACAGCCACCTTGTTGTCTTACGGGGGAGATTCCATTGGGGTTGTCGAGTCTATACTTGTTCCGGATGAATACAAGGAATTTGGAGATGTGTTCAGCGAATGTGAAGCGGAACGATTGCCCCCCCATCGCTCTTATGATTGAGCCATTGACCTTGAACCCGGGGCCGTTTTGCCCTGCAGTCGGATTTACGCATTAACGGAGGCCGAGAACCTGTATTTGAAGGATTATTTGGATCGTTACTTAGCTAACGGGTTCATTAGACCATCCCAGTCTCCGGTCTCCTCTCCATTGTTTTTCATTCCAAAGAAAGAAGGGTCTTTGAGGACGTGCATCGATTATCGAGCAATCAACAGAGCAACGATTAAAAACCGCTATCCGTTACCTTTGATTTCCGTCCTTTTGGATCAGATCAAAGAGGCTCAGATATTCACGAAATTAGATCTTCGGGGAGCTTACCATCTTATCCGAATGAAGGAGGGTCATGAGTGGAAGACTGCCTTCAGAACCAAGTACGGGCTCTTCGAATATCAGGTGATGCCCTTCGGGCTGTGCAATGCTCCCGCAGCCTTTCAACATTTTATTAATGATGCCATGGGAGATTTGTTGGATAAGGTAGCGGTGATCTATTTGGACGACATTTTGATTTTTTCTAAGAACCCACAAGAACATGTGAGGCATGTGAAGTTGGTCCTCGAAAGACTTCGACAACATCAGCTCTATGTGAAATTAGAGAAGTGTGCGTTCAGTGTTCGCACTGTAGAGTTTTTGGGGTTTGTACTGTCACCAGACGGAATCACCATGGACACAAGGCTGTGGTCGAATGGCCATCCCCCACAGATGTCAAAGAGGTACAGCGATTTTTGGGGTTTGCCAATTTTTATCGTCGATTCATTCAAGGTTTTTCTCAAAAGATTCTCCCCATCACAAGATTGTTAAAAAAAGGGGAAAAATGTCAATGGACAGTAGAGGCTGAACAAGCCTTTGTCTATCTCAAGACCAGTTTTACATCGGCCCCAATTCTCCTTCATGCAGATCCTTCTGAACCTTTCTTTGTTGAAGCGGATGCCTCTGACCAAGCCATAGGTGGAATCCTGTCTCAGCGACACCGATCTACGGGACAACTACATCCAGTAGCTTTCAGGTCTAGAAAGTTGAATGCAGCAGAGCAGAATTACACTATTGCGGAGAAAGAGCTGCTAGCAGTAAAGGATGCCTTTGTGGAATGGAGGCATTATTTATTAGAAGCCCAGCATACGATCACAGTTTTCACGGATCATAAAAACCTTCAGTTTTTGAAATCAGCCAGAACCTTGACTCCTCGTCAACTACGTTGGTCCCTTTACTTTGCCGACTTTGATTTTGTGATTACTTATCGCCCAGGCAGTAAGAATGGCAAAGCGGACGCTCTGTCCCGAATTCAAACAGAGGCCACAGAACATCCGGTGGAACCACGCCCAATTATTCCTGAATCCAAGATTGTATGCACTCTTAGTTTCACGAACTATAAGAAAGAAATTGGAAGACAAATGACTATTGAGGAAATGTCAGAATGGGCAAATCAAGAAACAGACCGAGAGATTGTCAACTCTTTGCCTTACCATCGAGGTGCGTTATATTTGCCAACCAGAGCAATCCAAGAACAAGCTTTGAAAGACTGTCATGATCAACCATTAGCAGGGCATAAAGGCATGGTCAAGACCCTTGACTTAGTCCAGCGATACTTCTGGTGGCCAGATATGAAAGCTCATGTAAAACGTTATGTGGAATCTTGTGACATCTGTGCTCGAGGGAAAACCAGTAGGCAAGCGCCCCAAGGATTTTTACAACCCCTACCTACTCCCACAGAACCCTGGCACACAGTCACATTAGATTTAATCGTAGACCTTCCAGTAAGCAGGGGTTATGATACCTTTTTAGTTGTAGTGGACACCTTTACTAAAATGAGTCACTTCATTCCTATAAAAGGGGTTCCCACAGCTAGAGAAATAGCCAAACTTTTCAGTGAACACATAGTTAAGATTCATGGGGTGCCTAAGATCTTGATTTCCGACAGGGGTCCTCAGTTTGTCTCTCGAGTCTGGAAGGCCTTCATGCTGGGATTAGGGGTAGAAGTCAGGCCTTCTACCAGTTATCATCCCGAGACAGATGGTCAAACGGAACGAGTAAATCAAGAGTTGGAACAATACCTTCGCCTGTTCCTTTTGGCTCGGGATGGTGAGTGGTCAGACCTGCTGTGGAAGGCAGAATTCGCTCACAACAATGCGAAGAATGTCTCCACTGGGTTCACTCCATTTTACCTCAATTTTGGAAGACATCCGAATCCCTTCAGTTGTGGAGAAGAGTTTGGGGTTCCGGCAGCTGATCAGTATTTGAAAGAACTATCCCGAGCTCACAAATCTGCAGAGTCCAATATTCTAAAGGCTAAGGAGAGTTATAAGCGACAAGCAGATAAACACAGAAAGAAGGCCCCTCAGTATCAGGTGGGAGATTCAGTGTGGTTATCCTCTCGTCACCTGCGATTGAAGGGGAATAGAAAATTTCAACCACGGTATATTGGTCCCTTCCCAATAGAACAGGTGTTAGGGCCAGTGACAGTTAAGCTAAAATTGCCCTCACAATTAAAGATTCACCGTGTATTCCATGTATCCCTCCTTAAGCCAGCAGTCTCCCATCTTCGCAAGGGTCCCCCTCCCCCTCCAGTGAGAATCAAAGGACAAACAGAATATGAAGTCAAAGAAATCTTAGATTCAAGAAGGATTCGAGGGAAACTATATTATTTGGTGGACTGGAAGGGGTATGGACCTGAAGAGAGATCTTGGGAACCGGCCTTAAACGTGCATGCTTCCCAATTAATTAAACGCTTTCATTTGCAAAATCCTCTCAAACCTAGACCGATAAATCGGTCATTGAGAGGGGGTACTGTCAGGAACCTGGTGAGTGCCCTTACCATAGGGCAGTGTTATCCCAAAAGACATAGAGTAGTAATTAAACCGGCTACTGTAAATTATTGGTTTA
Organism: Triturus cristatus; assembly: GCF_964204655.1. Taxonomy (NCBI): domain Eukaryota; kingdom Metazoa; phylum Chordata; class Amphibia; order Caudata; family Salamandridae; genus Triturus; species Triturus cristatus. The sequence goes on along the minus strand of NC_140593.1, from coordinate 251,922,159 downwards.
ATGTTAATCCGGTGAAAAAGACCATTTCAAGATGGCCGCCGCGTTGCCCACGAAGCATCAGAGCCTCCGAAAGTGACGTTCTAGTCTTGAAGGCTTTTCGGAATGATGCGGCTCGCGAGCGCGCTCAACTGCGCACTTCAATTTGAACCTGAGGTAGAGAAGTCCGAATTCGAAGCGCGCTTCCTTTTACGCAATTAGTGGAAGCGGCGCTTATTCAAAGACATCATTTCACAGAGGGAATTATTTCCCATTCAGGTGTGCGGTGTTCAAGTGTCCAATTCATATTTGGGACATTACTAATTCGCCTTGTGAGAGGCCAGTTGTTGAAGCCTTCCAGGAGTTTCGAGAGTACTAAGCTGGTGAGCCCGAGAACCTTCACAGTCAAGTAAGCCAAGAATTTATCCTGCTACAGCGTTAAGGAGACTGCAACTTTGGAGAAGCGCGTTTGCCTCTGTACCCATCCTTCCTAGCGTTCTTCCCTTTCCTTTCCTTCCACTCTATCCTTCCTTGATCCTTCTTGCGCGTACCTCCCTGAAGCCATTTATCTTCACTATTTCAACGTGAACTGTACCAGACTTCAGGAAGAGAGACTTTGTGAGAGACTTCATTCAATTAGACAATTATCCCGAACCTTTTATGAGAAACATATGAGATAGGTCTAGCTACCAGTTAGGTAGGAGACGTCCATTTCCCAGTTAATTGAAGAATGGTAGAAAGTGTTGTGATACTAATGTAGTGTCTTCCATGTGTGCTAGGAAGCTACAGTTCCAGGCCAGTAGGAACCTGGCCTGGAACGGGATTTGCCTGACCTGGCTCTTAAGCAGAATTTGCCTGACCCCCCGTAAAAATCCTGCTGGTTATTATAAGGAGTTGTCTCAGACAGTTGATGCGTGTGTTATGAATTTAGCTGACATAGATATGTTGATGGGTAATGTAGTTCCTCAACCCTTGCGGGCGAAGATCCGTCACGAGGATCACGCGCCAGAGTTAGGAGATACGTGGGTTAATATTACTGCTGCAGATGGTCGGCAGGTAGGAGGTGCCAAACCTGAACCCTTAGTTGCAGAACTACCTGGTCAACCCTCAGGGAGCACTTACGGGTCGATCAGGGTTGGCGTACTGCCGGTGCCTGGTTCCACGATTTTGTGTTTCAGAGCCAGCACCACGATCTGGACTCCCATGAGGCACGCTATTATGCGCCGCTTAATTTCACCTGTCTTCGATTTGGATGACAGGACTCCTGACTGTGAGTAGACGGTTAGGTGTTAGTGATCAAGAGAAGGGTACACCTTAGCGTGTGTATACCACTCGGGTCACGTCTTTTGGTCCTGACGAAAACCTGATAACACTACCATATAGGTTGAAACATGTAGACCTCTTTTTATTATCACATTTCACTTTTTGATACCATTGGTCAATTTAACCAAGCAAGGTATCCCACCAACGTTTTTAAGATTGACCAGTTGCTCCAGAATAAAACTTCCTAGTGAGTATATCTGGCCCATTTTTAACACACAGTCCACTCACTTGCACACAAAAAAACTACCCGCTCCACTGTAATTCAGGTGTCGAAGCACACCCGGATGGCACTCGGCTATCCGGGTGGGACCCCGATGATGAAGCATGTCACCAACTAGGTTGGTGAGTGAGGGGTCTTCTACTAAAGAGAGAACTCTTTGCGCCCTGTTTTCCCAGCTTATTGGAGACCTCTTGATTGGTCTTCTGACTATACTCCTCCATTTGTTTGTTTATGAATTTAGCTGACATAGATATGTTGATGGGTAATGTAGTTCCTCAACCCTTGTGGGCGAAGATCCGTCACGAGGATCACGCGCCAGAGTTAGGAGATACGTGGGTTAATATTACTGCTGCAGATGGTCGGCAGGTAGGAGGTGCCAAACCTGAACCCTTAGTTGCAGAACTACCTGGTAGGATTATTAATTTAATGAAAACTATGATGCCTCCTCTGCGGGTGAATTGGGACAAGTTAGCAGCATGCAAACAAAAGAAAGACAAGAGTGTGTCTGATTTCTTCACTAGGTTTGAGGAAACATTCATTGATCATAGTGGTCAGGATATGAGTACAGAAGGTGGTCAGAGGTTGTTTGTAGATAAGTTTGTTTTTAATTTACTTCCTGAACTTTCTAATAAGTTAAAGGACTCTGAGAGTTCATGGGCTGTTTCTTCTTCGGCTCAGATATTGGCTACTGCACAATACTATGAGAATAGAGATAAAGATGAGAAGGATAAAGTAGAGAAGAAGACTGCTACGGTTTTGGGTAACCCCGACTATGGTAAACCTTTTACACTTTATGTACACGAGAGAGAAGGTTGTGCGTTGTCAGTGTTGACGCAACAATTTGGAGACAAGCAGCGCCCATGTGCGTATTTTTCAGCTACTTTAGATCCGGTAGCTAGGGCATTGCCTAGTTGTCTAAGAGCTACAGCGGCAGCAGCTGTTTCTATCCGACAGTCTGCTGGTTTGATATTGGATAATACATTGATTGTGATGGTCTCACATGCAGTGGATACCCTATTGAATAGAACGAAGACTCAACATCTTACCAGTGCGCGTTTGTCAGGTTATGAGTTGACGCTTTTGGCTAGCCATGTGCACATCAAGCGGTGCAACACATTGAATCCAGCTACATTGTTGCCGATTTTTGTAAAGACAGATGCTCAGGAACAGCGTGACTATTTTCTCCGGACAGAGGAGGAAACGAAGGGTAGAGTTGATCTGAAAGATACTCCTCTTTCGAATCCTGATGGTACCCTATTGGTAGATGGTTCGTGCTTTAAGCTTCCGAATGGAGAGACGACTGCAGCATATGCTGTCACAACTTTGCACACGATTGTTGAAACAGCACGTATTGCACAGAATTCAGCGCAAGCAGCGGAGTTGATAGCATTGACTAGAGTGTGTGTGTTGTCAAAAGGAAAGAGAGTGAATGTTTATACTGATAGCCAAAACGCATTTGGCGTGGCTCACAGTTTTGGTCGCTTGTGGAAAGAGAGAGGATTTCTTACTTCCCATGGTACGAAAATTCAGCATGGACAATTAGTGAGTGAACTTCTTGAATCACTTACTTTGCCGACCCAAATTGCGATAGTGAAGTGTAGTGCGCATAAGAAGGTTACGGATGATGTGGGTCAAGGGAATGCATTTGCAGATGAAGTAGCGAGAGAAACGGCGAAAGATGTGACGAGTCGGATGTATGTTGCAGGTCCTGCCAGATGGGTTGTGGAAGGAGGAATGTGTGAAGATACAACAGAAAGTGTGAAGATGATTCAGGCAGAAGCTACTGAGAAAGAATTGAGTATGTGGAGAGAGAGTACGGGAATGTTGGATTCAACAGGCTGTTGGGTTGAGTTGTCAGAGCACCAGCGATGGTTGTTGCCGGATGCATATGTGCTTCCGGTGGTTACTATGGCTCATGGGTTGGCTCACATTAGTTCAAAAGGGATATGTAAGTTGTTGGCTCCGGTATGGCAGAATGGTAGAATTCCTAAGTGTGCTGAGAATTTGGTTAAACACTGCATGATTTGCTTGATGCATAATCCTGGAAAGGGAACCCCAACTCCAGTGGGTCATTTTGCTCCTCCAACGTATCCGTTCGACTTGCTGCAGATAGACTATATTCATATGGAAAGATGCAATAACTTGAAGTATGTCCTTGTGGTTGTTTGTGCCTTTTCCAGATGGATAGAGGCCTACCCCCTAAAGGATAATACTGCCTTGTCTACAGCCAAGGTTTTGCTCAAAGAATTCTTTCCCAGATATGGCTTGCCGAGGATGGTATGGAGTGATAATGGAAGTGAATTCGTGGGTCAGATTATGAAGAAAGTATGTGCGGGTCTGGGTATCAAACAGAAATTTCCGCTGCGAATCACCCCCAGTCAGCAGGCCTGGTCGAGTGCTATAATGGCACTCTGAAGCTGAAGTTGGCCAAGGTGCAAGCGAGCTCTGGTCTTACATGGCCCGATGCCTTACCATTGGCACTTTTGTCCACGAGAACGACAGTACATTCTCGCGTGGGACTTAGCCCATATGAGATTGTTTTTGGACGCCCGGCGAATGTCTGGGGTGTGCCGAGGCCTAAGAAGTACAGTGATATCGAGTACCCTATGTTGGTTGACTACTTACATGATTTGACTGCTAAATTGCGTGTTCTCCACCAACAGGTCGATGGCACTTTGCCTTCAGTTTCTGTAGACGCAGGCCACACGATTCAACCTGGCGACTGGGTTCTAACCAAGAATTTCCAGAGGTCAAAGAACTTGGAACCAAGATTGACCGGTCCATACCAAGTCCTGTTATCAACTAGATCTGCTATTAAGGTGTTCGGCAAGTAAAACTGGGTACATGGTACCCATTGTAAGAAGATACCTTTGCCCTTACCGTACGATAAGTGGGTCCGGGAAGGTGTTGCCGATTCAGAGAGTGAAAGGGTTCCGAGATTTGTACCTTTTAGCGATGCACATCTGGAATGGACACAGTCAGAACGTGCGGATGATAAAGTCTTGCAAGAAGCTGTGCCGCCGTGTTTGAGACTTGATACTACGCACCCAGAGACACTCTTTCAGGATCAAACTGTGCTTGGTAAAGAACGCTACAACTTAAGGTCTAAAAAGGACAAATAAAATTTGAATTTTTTTTGTGAATTACACTCTTTCAGACAAGAGACTATTTTTCTTTTTCTTTTTCGAACCACCATCCGGATTCAGCTGCAGGGTCGCGCTATAAGAACTTAAGGGGTGGCCCGCGTATTGACGAAAGGTCTGCGGTTCTAGCGACGTCTAGGACGCCTGGACGCACACTTGAGTGAAGAAGGAAAATTGCCGCGAGCAGCACGTTAGAGGATGGAGTCTGTTGTAACTGAAAGAGATGTTGAGAGAATAGATCTTAAGACAAGATTTTGTACATTGATACATAGCAAATGTTTTATAATATTGTGCTTTTTGATGTTTTTAAGTATCACATTAGCTTGTGTGAGTTGGACTGTCTATGCTACACAACAGACATCTGCACCCACCTCCCAACCTATGCTTTCTTTCACTACTGTTTCTTTGCACCAGTTTTATACGTTGCCTGAACATGAACAGACAAGGAGATCAGAATTTGTCAACAACTTGTTTATACAGTTGTTGCATCAGCATCAGTTAGTAGTAAATACCACTAATTGTTGGGTTTCTTGGTCTTATGACTCATACGACAGAGAAAGGTATGCCATATTTGGTTTTGCTTTTTTCTTTTAATGGGTCTGTGTGGGCTTTTCAGACCATGTTTATCTATGCAAATGAGGTACGCCCCTTACGTTCCCTTAAAGATAACTCGAGCAATAGTGCCTTAATAAGGGGAATAGTAGTTATGATCCGAGATATTGATGTGCTATCCCTAAGGATGAGGTGCAGGCTTACGTTGGTTGGAACGTGACTGGATATAGTACATGTTTGACAGAGAAGGAGAGACGAAAAAGGTCTCCCCCTATTTGGATTGTACCCCACCGAGGCCACTTTTCCTTTCAAGGTAATGGTCGGAATCAGAAAGCTCAGCTATGTAAGAGTGTGTGTGCTCAAACCTATGTCTATTCATCTCAGACTTCTCCACCGTTTGTACCAGCTAAAGGCACATATTTTGTTTGTCATGACAGAGCCTACACATGGTTGCCACCTGATTTTTCAGGAACGTATTATGTGGCGTTTCTACTTCCCCCTACATACACTACTGCTTCAGACTATCATAGAACGAGATATGGTAGAGGTGTCTTCAATAAGGAAGATACCGCAGCACACGAAGTAGGAGATTCCTTCAAGGGCTTCTTGCCCTTTTGGGGTCCTATGATCAATAGTAAGCATATTCGACAGCTTGTCCGCGTTGTTAAAGCTACTAATAATGAGACAGCAGGTGCTCTTAGTAATGTTACAGCTGAGCTTCAAGCGGACCGCATTATGACTTTGCAGAACCGTATGGTATTAGACATCATACTTGCAGATCGAGGAGGAGTATGTAAATTGATTGGATCCAGTTGCTGCATTTACATACCAGTTAATGCCCCTACAGTGTACCAAGCCATCTCTAGATTGTATAAAATCTCTGAGTCTATCCATGTAGATGAAGGAGACTGGTCATTGACGGGATGGTTTTGGGGACTGCTGTCCAAATGTGGATGGAAGATTTTGACATTCCTTGGAATGGTTTTAACCATCCTTTTCTCTTGTTGTCTTTGCATCCAGTGTGGTCCCGCCATTTGTAGTCTTTGTGCTACTATGTGTGTTCGGAGACCTGTCCCGAGAGAAGTAAAGAATAATTAGATGATGCTACAGCAACACCTTGATGACCTAATGAATATCGACATAGACCTAGATTCAGATTAACATGAGTCTTAGATTATTGCCTACGTAATGGCAAAAGGAGGGTCTGAGATTCTGTAATTCTCGAGTCTGACTCCATTTTGTTCTGTGCCACCATTTTGTGTTGCCCTCACGTAGGCCTGTGAAGGTAGCCTGGCGAATAAAGTGGCCTGGCCTTCTTAGTTCATGTATACATTAACTAGGTTTCTTTTTGACTCTGAAATGAACTGTAAGAAACTGACCTCTGCACCTGAAACTGACCCTCAAAGCTAATTTCCCTGATCGATCTTTGTCTGAGATTGCCAATCAATGTTCAGGACATCGTTAACTTTTAGTTTCCTTGCACATGCTTTATCTTGTTCAGCATCTGTTACTGTTTCCTTTTTTATGTTTCTTCATTACATGGGTTATGCTTTCAATTATAGGTTTGTCCGGCTTGTGGAGATTGAATTTGGGACATTCCTAATAATTAACTTTTGGGTTGGGATACTGTAAATTGAGTTCTTGTTATGTGACACTTTGTTTGAAAATGTACCTTATTGGCTAGAATTTTGTGCAGTGGGTGTACATTTATAATGTGACGTCTCGCCTTAGTAAAATGGGCAGTCTCCTGAGAATTTACACTGTGATGTATTTCTAGGATCACTGTTACTAGCTGCAGCTAATAAACTTGGTCTCTGATGCCTTCCAGAAGTATTCCGTGTCTCTGTGTACCAAGACAGGTGAACTCGAAGATCTTAGGCGTGCCCCTGACGCCGCTGGGTTAAACACCGGTTCTTCACTGTATGGATGCGAGGGATACTGCTCAATGGCTACAATACAGAAGAGGTAGCGAGAAGAGTGAGGGAATAGCAGTATGAGTATTGCTACAGACATAATAGTAAATTGAAGGGAGATCCCTATATGTTTGTGAAGTGACAGTGTGAGCATGTGAAATTGGGGACCATGGAAGCAAAGAGAGATTCTAAATTTTCGAATGTTAAGAAAATTGAGGAAGTTCTTGGCAACACTGTCAATCTTGAAGCAGTGAGAAGTGGAACATTAGGAGACTAGTCTCTTGCAGTGCAGAAAAGAAAAGCTCTGGAAGAAATGATGATAATAGAGATTCTTCTTTAGGTAAGAGGACTGTCAGGCTTTGCCCAGAAAGGAAAAGAGTAAGTCCGAAATTGCTCCCTGACTATGTAAGGTAGTTGCTATCTGCATGTGTCATACTATCATTATCCGAAAATCAGTTATTATCAAAATATATGCTATTTTAAAATTCTTTTGCATTATATGTATTCACATAAGAACATTTTATAGAGTTTATTGTGTATGAAACAAAATAATTATGTAAATAGTTAGTTCATTTCTATGGAGGAAGATGTGTTGTATTCTTTTTTAATGTTTTTTTTTTGTTTCATTGCAGTACACATCAAATAAAAATTTGGCACATAGAAAGTCACCCTGCATTTTACATCTCTCCATTGTTTACAAAGTTCTCGCGATTCTAGCAACATCGATATATACACATTTGAGATCATGGCAGTAAGTCCACACTAAGCACCTCGTCCCTCCTCCTCCACTGTTATATGTTCATTAGAATGTATCCCTTCCCGAGGTCTGTGTAAAGTCGTAGACTTATTTTGGCCATCATCCAGTTCTAGTCCATTATGTCTAAGCCAGGGACGCCAAATCTTGAAAACAGTTTTGGGGCATCCTCTCATTATATCTGTTACACGCTCTGCCCCATGTACATGTCCATTCCCACTCTTCATTCCGTCAGAGTAGGGACTTCTTGTGCATCCCATCTCTTAGCTACTTCTCTCACTCAGCTACCCCCATCCCCAAGTTACATAAGACTAGACTCCTCCTGGCAGGTCTATATCCGACGGTATGCCGAGCAACACATATTTGCTATCTTTCGGAAGTTGGTACCCAAGTATCTCACTTAACTCCCCCATTATTTTGACCCAATATCTTTGCATATGTACGCAGTCCTACAGTGTATGTACAAATGTGCCGGTCTCTGTCTTACACCATAGGCAATCTGGGGATTTTGCTCGCCCCATTTTATAGAGACGGGATCTTGTTATGTACGCTCAATGGAGGATTTTAAATTGAATTGATAGTAATCTCAGTTTGATGGCAATCTACCTCGGGTACATTAGCACTGCCTCCCAGTCTATATCCTCCAAGTTGCCTAAGGTAGTCTCCCACTTGCTCTTCAGAGCTACCAAATTATCTGGGGTGTTATTAATAAATGTCTTGTAGGTCCAGGATATCGCCTTTTTTGATATTTTTTCTTGCAAGAGCCTGCCCTGCAGCGGTGCAAATTCAGGGGTACCTGTGACATCTATCCCTTCTGCAATCCATGCGTGTTGCATTTGCATGTATTTATACCCTTTATCCATTTGGAATTCCTGCTGTAAGGCCTCAAAGAAGATCAGTGAGCCCTCCTTTATCAGATCTCCCACTGTTGAAATTCCTATCCTGTTCCAATTTTTGAAACCATTCAGTTTCCCTATTTCCGTGAGACGCGTGCCTTCCCATAGTGAGGTCTGCCTCGTTATCTTCTTGAACCAACCCATTTGCATTTCTGCTGCCCTCCACCCCTCCAATGCCCTCTGGGTTGCCGGCAACAGCTGTCTGATTCCCCTTGCTCCATTTATATAATGTGAATGGGAGTGCGCCTCAAATTTTCCCTGCTCCAATGCATATGTCGGGTGTGTTCTCGGTAGGTGTCCCCACTCATTGATTATTATAAGGTGCGCAGCTCGATAATACGCTCTGATGTCCGGGAGGGCTATACCCACATTATATTGATTTCGCTGCAATGTGCGCAGCCCGATATGTGATTGCCCCTCATCCCACAGGAGGGTGCGCACCCCATTGTCTATTGCTTCGAATACATCCTCTGAAATTTTGCAATGTGTGTTCTGTAGAATTTATAAAAGCTTGGGGAGCGTGATCATCTTGTACATTGCCACTCTGCCAAACAATGTTAGGGGTAGACAACTCCATCTTTCCACATCTGAATGGAAGTCTGCAACCACTCTATGGATGTTTTGCATGAGGCATTGCATGTTGTCTGTAGATATATACATCCCAAAATATTTAAACCCTTGCATAGATATTTGCAGTTCCCTGGGGAGGTCATATGTCTCATGGGGCTGGCACACCTTCAGGAAGAACCTCAAGACCTGGCTCTTCGACTGAACTGTAGCTGCACCCCCCCAAACGCCTTGAGACTCTCACGGGTGAGTAGCTCGCTTAATAAAACCCGTATTGATTGATGGGGCCTGCCCACCTGATAGAGGCCTGATTTGCTCCAATTAGTCTTATAGACCGCATGTTCTCCATATTTTTCTATTATCTGGAAAAGGGTTGCAATCATAGGGTCAGTGATGTACAAAAGAACATTGTCTGCATACAGTGAGATGCGTTCTTCAATCCCATGTGCGGTGAATCACTTTACCGTTGGATGTGATTTTATTATGCACACCAGTGGTTCCAAAGTCAATACGAAGAGCATCGGGGATAGCGGGCACCCCTGTCTAGTTCCCCTCTCTATTACAAACTTCTCTGACATCGTCCCATTAACCCGCACCCTTGCCTTCGGTGCCTTATAAAGTAGCTCAAACCATGATATGAAGTTAGGACCAAAGCCCAACCTCTTTAATGTCTGTCACATGAATGGCCAGTGGACCGCATCAAATGCTTTTTCTGTGTCCAATGACAACAGCAATTGTGTCTCCGGCCTGTCTTAGACCGTACTTATCCAATTTGCTAGTCGTCGTAGGTTAAACCTCGTCGCCCTACCTGGCATAAATCCCGACTGATCGTTGTGTATAAGGGAAGTAACCACTGCAGTCAGCCTATTCACCAGGATGGATGCCAAAATCTTCTCCTCCACATTTAGGAGTGAGATTGGCCGATATGCACCACAATCTATTGCCGGTCTCCTCGGTTTATGGATTACCACTACCATTGCATTTCGCAAGTCCGGGGGTAAGATACCTTTTCCCCGAGCCGCCTGGAACATTTATAGGAGGTATGGTCCCAAAAGCGCAGAATTAGCTTTAAAGAATTCTGCGGGTAGACCATTGGTTCCCGGGGTTTTCCCTGACTTTTGCTTATAAATGGCCCCTGTCACCTCTTCTAGCGTTAACTCTCCCTCTACTTCTTCCCAGTGGCAGATTGTCTGCCACAAGAGTTGTGTATCTGCCACAAGAGTTGTGTCTTCAAACAAGACCCTGCCAAACACCAGAAACTAGCAACTCTATCGTGCTGGATGAAACCAACAATCTTAAAAGAATAAGGTGCAATTCTAACAACATAGAGGAAATAACAGCAACAGCTGAAGCTCTATTCAGCCAAGGAAGCGTCAACTCAGCCCATCCCTTGAAAAGCTGGGAAAAATTTGTCACATTCCTAGGAGAAAAATACTCATATAGCAAAGGCCAGAAACAGAGGAAAGCAGTAGCTACTCTAATCGACACATCAAAGAGCCCTATCTCAAAAAAAGTAAAGCAAACCATAAACCGAATCTTAAAGCAACAATGCAAATCTCCAAATAATCAGAGTCTGAAAGGTACTCTCCACGAGCTAAAGACCTCATTAAAAAGGAGGAGATGGATAAACAAAAGAGCAAAGGAAATCTAATTATAGGCAACACTTCTCCACGACACAAACCAGAAAAATAGCGCCAAATTCTGGCAATCAGTAAACAAATTGCAGCGGCCAAATCATCATGGCATAGACTCCAACATAACTGAAGCTACCTGGGCTGACTATCTATCTAAACACTTCAATGATCAAGAACCAGAAACACTTACTCCTTTGGCCTCCTCGAATTGCAAATACATCAACAATTTAATAAGGGCAGGAACAAACCAGCACCACCCAAGCGATATGGGCAGTGGACTACTCAACCCGACGCAGCTGGAGATGGCACTGCCACCAAATCCACACCACCCTCCAAGTGCAGTAGTTGAGCAAAAAGAACCCCTGGTCGAAGCAATAAAGAAACAAATATCCAGAGGCAGACGGGCAGGAGCACTGGGCCCAAACGACATACCACCGTTGCTATGCAAGCAGGATCCTGACTTTTGGTGCAATGCACTAGCCCCAGTTATAGGACATGCTCAATTATTAGCCTATTCACAAGTAAGGAGCGAGGTCTGCTCCAAACTATTACCGCCTGATAGCCCTCATAGATACTGAGGCCAAATACTATGCGGGGATTGTATTAAATGATCTGGTCTGCTGGTCCACTACGAACCGCATTATACCTATAACCAAACAGGTTTCCGTCAAGGGCATGGAACCATTACTAACATTATGGCCTTAACTATGCTCATGGATGCAGCAAAGCAGGGCAAATATCCCCTATACCTCTGCTTCATAGACTACTCAGCTGCCTTTGATCACGTCGACCGTGCCAGGCTCTGGCAAAAGCTGAACGAATGGGGGATACCCAACCCCTCTTAGATCAACTTATACAACTACACACTGATACATGGATCAGAATCAAACTAGGTGCAGGGAAGCATCTTTCAAGCAGAATTACCACTACAAAGGGGTTAAAGCAAGGATGCGTTTTAGCCCCCTTGTTATTTAGCCTTTTCCTGGCGGACTTCCCAGCAGAATTGGACAGTTGTTCTTCACACGCCCCAAAGCTAGGTGGCATGATACTGACAAACCTGCTATATGCAGATGACCTAGTTCTGATTAGTAGAACTCCAACAGGACTCCAGCACCTTTTAAATGCAACTCACAAATTCTCGCAACGGAACAACTTAAAAAAATCTAAAGTTATCTGAGTAAACAATCACAAGAAGGCAAACCCTAGCTGGTACTTGGCCGGCAAACGTCTAGACCAAGTAACACACTGCAAATACCTGGACGTTGTTTTAAATCAAAATAAGTCTTTTAAGCCGCAACTGGAATCCCAACGAAGGAAGGGAGTTATGACCTATTTAGCACTAAAATCCCTGAAGAAGTTGCTGCCGGACCTAACACTTGAACCCTTTCTAAAAGTTTATGTGAGCCAAATTGCAACCAACAATTACTTATGGGAGCGAATGTCTGACTGGAAGAGACGCAGCAATTCTTGACAGCGTAATAGCAACCTCCTACCGAGCAATGTTCCAGCTCCCCAAATATGTCTCACCCGCCCAAATAAGGCTAGAATTAGGTCTCCATTATCAGGCAACAGAAAGAAAGGGAGCCTTTGTAAAAAGCTGGCACAAAATCAGAGCTGCTGACACAGGGTCCTTGAATAATCAGCTTTGGTTTGAGATGTCTCGCACTGGAAAACTGACAGCCAATGTGTACCTTCAGGAATCTATTCGTACTCTAGGTCTGACAGATGCTTTGAACACCTCAATGGGCCACTCTGTTTTTAAAAAACTATTAACAAAGTCAACAAGACTCATGTGAGCCATAGAGGACAAGAAAGCGGTATCCAAACGAGCTCATGGCTTGGTTGTGCTCAATAATTATGATGTCTTCAAGCCCCAGCCCTATCTCAAGGCCGGAACTAAGATTGTGACTAAGGAAAAATTCCTAAGACTCCGCTTGGGAGTCGGCCCAAACAATCCGTTTTTACCGCTGTGGGAAAGAAGAGGGAGTGATTAGCTTTGTCGTCTGTGCGCCAGCAACATGTGGACTCTGATTCACATCATATGTATATGCAACAAGCTAAAGGACATACGAAGAACTCTGTTAAAACCATTGTTTAACCAGCATGGAGAAAGGTCCTGTAGGCAGGCGGTGATGCTGTGCTTTAATCCAACTCTAGTATAGCTAAACTGTCGCCGTACAATTTATTTTGACCTAACAGCATTAAGGCTGAAAAAAATCCACTCTCAACAGTTAAGATCCAGCCCCGTATAATGGTTTTGGGCACTACACGAGCCAGCCCTGTACTGTGACACAATGACTCATCACAACGGCATCTGGCCGACTCAACCAGGGGTTAAAGAGTGCTGTAAATTGCTGCACTGGGTCACCTTATCGGCTTAAGCAGAACGTTCTTATCAAATTAACTTTTAACAGACTTAGTAAAAACTAAGGGTGGGCGTAGTTCGCGAAGTAGCACTTCGCGAAGCTACGCAAAGTGCAGTTCGCACTACGCGAGCTACGCGTAGCACTTCGCAAACTGCGTAGTAACATGTTCGCACTGTGCAAGATGTTGTTTTCAATGATTGCACAGTGCGGACAAGCAACCGGCACTGTGCAATCATTGAAAATGGCATCTTGCACAGTGCGAGCTGTAGTTTTCTGCAGCTCGAGTAGATTTTTACTCGAGCGGCAGCTTTCTCAACGCGAACTGGTAGTTTCTCTTCGCGAGCGGTCGCGAGCATACGCGACCCCTCGCAATGAGAAACCTGACCTCCTCGCATTGGGAATCTCGCCGAGAGGTTTATTTTCCATGCTCGCGATCGCCAACTTGATGTTGCTGATCGCGAACAAGGAAAAAGTCTCGCCGGGATGTCATTTTGCTTGCTCGCGGTCGCCAACTTGACGTTGAGGACCGCGAGCAAGCAAAAAATGACCGCAGCACTACGCGTGTTCGCACTGTGCTACGTGCAATTCGCGTAGTGCGAAGTTGCGCAAACTTCGCAAACTACGCGAGCGTAGCGTAGTGCTTTGCCCAGGCCTAGTAAAAACTGTGCAAGTGGTGCATCCACCTCCGAGATTATTTTAAAAAAAATTCTGTTCATAAAACAAAGCATTTTACATTTTGTAATTCCTCTATTAGTGCAACATTTCCTAAATTTTATTGTTAATGAACTGTATGCAATGGTTTTAATTAATCACGCATAATAAAATATACTTACTTACTTATTCTTCCTAGTGCTCAGTGGACATGACCCATCAAGGTAGTTCTCGATCTGGGCATCTGGGCATCTTGGGATCTGGGCATCTCCCACCTTTTTTTTGGCTTTGTAAAGGGTTGGATAGTATCTTGTGAAGGCATTGGCTATGTCCCGTGCTGAGGTGAGGTTTTGTCCTTCCCACTGGATGGTGTGTATCCACCAGGCATCCATCTCTTTCCTACCCAACCATGCTAACAGCTTTCCCGCCCTATCTCCTGTTTCATATGTCTCTAAGCAAAATACATCAGCTTCGCTTCCTGACATGCCAACGCTTGGTATTCCATGCATGTTATGCCTCTCTAGTGGATAATGGATTGTCTGTGCTCCTCCCCCATATCTCACTCCAATTGCTTAAGTTTATTTACCAGCATCTCAATATCTTGCCTTTCTTTCTTGTTTTTATGTGTGCATTTTGTGCTCTATCTCTTAACACCGTCTTAAATGCCTCCCATAGAACCACAGCTGAAGGAACCGATCCTTTATTTTCTAGGAAATACAGCTCCGATTCTACCCTCAACTCCTTTGCTATCTGCGGGTCTCTATGTTCCCAGGCATTTAATCTCCACCCTCCCTTTTCTCCATGGGCTCCTCAGCCAACTGTTAAACAACAAGGGTGAATGATCTGACAGTCCTCTTGCTAAATAATCTATTGCCGTCACCTTGCCCAGTTCACCTGCTGGAGAAAAAAAATTATCCAGTCTAGAGAATACCCTATGGTGGTCCAAAAATTAGGAGTATGCCCAATCCATTGGGTGATGTCTAAGCCAAATATCTTGTAAGCCCAGGGTATGGGCAATTTCGGCCAGCTTTATAGTCCCTGTCCCTCCTCCAGACCCTCCCGATCTATCCAAGCCAGGGTCTAGCACATTGTTGAAATCTCCCCCCACTACATGTAAGGGGGAGTCCACTGACAACAGGATTTCCATCACCTTCTCCAGTGTCTGTCATTGCAACCACAGGGGTGCATAAACACTAACCAGTGTAATGTCCTTGTGGCCCCAAAGTCCCTGTACCGCCACATATGTGCCATTTGGGTCAGTCCATATATTGGAGATATAGAAGGACACAGTTTTCCTTATAAGGATTGCCACCCTCCTTGAGCCCGAAATAAACCCAGCATGGGCCAGGGTGGTATACATACCCCTCCCCGAGAACGCACAACTTGTCCCTCTCAAGTGTGTCTCCTGGAGGAATACTATGTCTAGCTTCAGTCTCTTCAAATATCTAGCTACCAGGCCTCTTTTAATTTGGCTCCCCAACCCATTTACATTCCATGTCATTACTATGTATTCTTTTTCAGCCACTGTCACTGAGGTCATTTCCGCAATATCTGTACTGACTGACATACCCCGATATGTTACCAGTGTCTAGATGGGTACTAGTATGCCTCTCTGTGTTGATACTAACGCAAGAATTCCCTCTATGTTTGTCCTCCCGTTAACCCTTACCCCCCCAAATCCCACCTCCCCACTCTTTCCCACTTCCCATGGATTTTCACCCAAATGTCAACATGACCATTAGGCCGTAGGATCAGCCTGAGAGGTCTATGTCCCCTCCCCCAGCCCCTCCCCCCCCCCAACAATAGGTCAATTAACTAATCAAACAAGAAAACTTGCAGAGAACCCAGCCCGGACCCAGGATGTGTTGTATGCTTATGTTGGGGTAGCTTTAAGGGCATAATGTACTTGGGAGTTTCATGTGGAATTGGAGCTCAAAGGGAATTAGTTGATGTTGTTCATTATGGGATTCAGTTGTAGGTGACTTGCCTTGTCACAGTAAATCCTATTAATCAACATTTGTTGTGGATGGATTCCGTCACTAGCATATGGCCGAAATATATGTGCATTTGTTTGTTTTGATGTATGATTATGGGAGTTTGTTGTAGGAGTGTAGGTTGAAGGAGATAGTGGATGAGTTCAGTGCTGCAGAAGAATTTAACACAAAGCGTAGAGTAATATTGTCTTTCAGCATTTTTATGCAATCAAGCACACAACCAAATACAAACTATTGAATAGTCTTTTACTTACTGAAAATTAGACTTGGTGTCGACATGTTTCAGGAGATGATGTGTAATTTTATTTATACAATCAATCAATTCAGTCTTTATTCAGAAACAATAAAATCCATAAAAGCACATCTTAAAAACACAGAAAACGTTAAAACTGACTTATCATATAAATGTATTAATGATAAATGTCACAGTATGTGTCCATGAGCTTTGTTCAGACTAAGGGCCCCTTCTAGTTTGTATTCATTGACAGTCGAGCCCGAACTGGAGATTTCAGAAACATGCCCATGTGAAAAATACTCATATCATCAGCAAGTTGAAGCAGTTTACTATATGCTTCTCTAAAATCACTAACCTCTTAATTAGGAGAAGTAAAATCCTTTTAATATACATAGAATAATAACACAGAAAAATAAAAAATGTAGCAGTGATTATCCTGAGCTTCCATTACATGGGCAGGGGATGGTGTCCAAATTTCCCCAGAAAAGCACAGCAAGTATTTAACAATACCTGTCCTAAAACAGAATAGCAAACATCTCTCCCATCACCCCATAGGTTTTGTGAGATACACAGCCAATCCAATCCTAAATTTATATAGGTCAGTTGCTAATCTTACAATCTGAACACAAAGGAACCAAGTTCTTGATCCCGTACAGGCAGCACAGCCGCAAAACTGAATGAATCCAGTCAATCAAATGCTAAATTATTTTTCTACTCTTATTCCAATTTCTACTCAATTTCCTTTTAACCATTTTTCAATTTGCTTCAATCCATTATATTCATTCAACTGCCATGCAGAAATGTTCACAAAAACACAGGATAGGTTGCCGCATGTCACATTTTCTTTATTCAAAGAACCCAATGCATTTCGGGATTGTTCTCTTCATCAGGGGTATCTAAAAAACAAACAGATTCATATACATAACCATCATCATTATTTTTGCACATATGATTCAGTGACAAGCTTGTTTGATCTGTTTTACTCTAATTTTCTCCATTATTCGCACTAGGTTAATTAAAGCCTGCATGTCAATAAAAATAGGGTTTTAATGGACGTTCATCATTCATAAGCCATCAGCAACAATCCCTTTAGCCAAAAAGCGCTCATTGTTGTACAATACCCTGTGTCTTAGGTTTAAACCCTTTGTATTTAACTCGCATGCCTCATGTAAGCATTTGTAAATGGACTAAATATCGAACTTTTAACATCGAAAGGACAAAATATCAACTCCAAAATATCGAGTGGACAGAATATAAATAGACATAATATAGCTTAAACTAACATCGCGATATAGGTAAGTAATATCGAATGTGATTATATCGAATTTAAGAATATAGATTTTTTTTATTGTATTATATGTTAGTATATGTGTTAAAAGTATATAATATTTTTTTGATGTATGTTGCAATTTTTTAATGTAATACATTTTATGTTAATTAATTTTTGCGTATATTAGTTCCGTAGCGGGTTGTGAGTTTATAGAGAAATAGGGTGGGAAGTAATTTAATTTTAATTATAAAAGTTCATCATTAATTAATTAATAATTTAGTGTTTAATACTTGCTATTTTTAATTAAGTTAATTAATGTATTATTAAATATTTAAAAAGTGAGTAATAAAAGTTTTAATAATTGATAATTAGGTAAATTGTGTATTTGTTTATTAATTAGTAATTAATTAAATATTAATTATTGATAACGAATTTATTAATATGTTAATTATGTAAAAAATAGGAATGTGTTGAGTCTTTATGGGGGATTAGAGTGGGAATTACTTTAAATTAAATTCAATATTTATTATTTTATAATATTTATTCAAAGTTATTTTATAGTTTTAATTGTGTTAATTAATTTAGATATCATGGCTATTAATTTTATTGTTAATTGTCAATAACTAATTAATTAATTGTTAATTAATTATGTTAATTTGTTAATATTTTACACTGTTGGAGGTAACATTTCTAGTGGATAATAGTGGGAGGTAAATAAGATTTTATTAATTAATTATTTGTTAATTAATTTTAATTATATTGTAGGAGTGGGTCTACTAAATTATTCCCCTACGCTACCCAACACGTTCTACTGTTGCACTCACTGGAGTGGGAATAGTAATTTTTACATTGCCGCTATCCAACACTTTCCCTACTGTTCCACTCACTGGAGTGGGAATAGTAATTTTTACACTCCCGCTATCCAACACTTTCCCTACTGTTTCACTCACTGGAGTGCGAATAGTAATTTTTACATTCCTGCTATCCAACACTTTCCCTACTGTTCCACTCGCTGGAGTGGGAATAGTAATTTTTACACTCCCGCTATCCAACACTTAACCTACTGTTCCACTCACTGGAGTGGGAATAGTCATTTTCACTCTCCCGCTATCCAACACTATTCCTACTGTTACACTCACTGGAGTGGGAATAGTAATTTTTACCCAGGCGCTATCCAACATTTTCCCTACTGTTCCACTCACTGGAGTGGGATTAGTAATATTTACACACCCGCTATCCAACACTTTTTCTACTGTTCCACTCACTGGAGTGGGAATAGTAATTTTAACCTCCCGCTATCCAACACTTTCCCTACTGTTTCACTCGCTGAAGTGGGAATAGTAATTTTTACCCACCCGCTGTCCAACACTTTCCCTACTGTTCCACTCGCTGGAGTGGGAATAGAAATATGTACCCACCCGCTATCCAACACATTCCATACTTTTGCACTTGTTGGAGTGTGAATACTACTTTTATTCCCTACGCTATGCAACGTTTTTATCATTGTTACATTTAGGGGCCGATTCCGATCCGGGTCGGAAAGCTCTCCGACCGAGCCAGAGTGCTGCAGTCCTACCGAGCGAGTACGATGTGGCCGTAAGTTGCCGGACTCGGTTCGGTAGGACTCCCATAGAAGTCAATAGGAGCCGGTCGTACGACGGGTACATGGGCTCCCATTGACTGAATGGGTACGTCTCGCACAAGGGCGCCCCCTAAAGTGGGTACGCCTCGGTGACATCTGCACCGTACATGCCTGTGTTGGGAGACCTTTGGCTCTCCCCCTGTGTCCGAGTCGTAGGGCTGCGGGTGACAGGGGGTCCGACGCGGACCTCCAAAAGCAACTTCCTGAATGTTTTGTGAGCCATTAGAAGATGACATTTTTCTTATGCTTCTTTAGAGGTATCTATTTATAAATGTTGCAAATATTGTGATATGCAAAATGAGCAAAATGTTCACCTTTTCACATGATGCTAGATTTATCATGATTTTTTTGTCTGCCAACATGGTTAGAGTGAAAATGGTTCAAACACCACAGACATTTTCTCCTCGAACAAGATATTTCTTCTCAACCAGTCCTTCCTGGTGTTTTTATGTGTAGTTTAACTGGGTGAAGAAAGTTTAGTCGAGATACTGGCATAATACATGAATGGCATGCAATTATGCTTATTTCCTAAAAAAATTCACACATTTTACCCACCCTTAATTAATGTTCATCTCCTATGATATTGTGTTTTTTTCTGGAGATTAATCTAAGTCTCAGGTGTCAAAATCACAGTACTGATATTCTTTTCAATCTTTACCCCCCGGCTACAAAGTCAGTTTTGGAGAAAAGGAGGCCTCCACTTTTCCATTTTCCATGTATCCCTCTTCTTTCAATGATTCTGTCTGCTGCAGCCACTGAAAAATAACCTTATAAGTATTTAGGGTTAATAATTTCTTCTGAGAGCATTTTGAAGATGTGGATTCAAATATGTTTTTCTAAAGCTATTTCCTTCTTTGAAAATCCCTTTTTGCTTCCGGGAGATATGGTTTAAACTCATTAGAGTTGGACATTTTCTACCCAGTGCTTTGGACAAAAACGACTCTAATATTAGTATGAGAGTTATTGCATGGATAATATAGAGAAACATTTTTTAATACATGAATATTTTTGATGTAAAAACTGCAAGGAAATGGCTTCCGTTTGAGGGAGCTCAGGTGCAACTATGTAAGGGAGTCGGGACACTACCAAGAACGAGAATGCTGGAGACTACCCCGAGGGAGACTTGTAGCAGGCAGGAAATGCAGGAGGAACCTTTACTCCACCACATGGTTCAACATCGAGGACATTTCATGAGACTTGAGGTAAATGTTTTTGACTGATGGCGGGTATGCTGATGGAGAGGTCACACATGCAAATTTGCTCTCGAAGCAGTGGGGGTTCCTCAATACATTCTACCTTACAGTGGCTCACAATTTCCTGGAGCCTCACATTACAAACAAGAAACTGGAGTTTTTATAATCCAAACACAATTCGGACATTCCTCAACAATAGCATACTTTCATTTAGTCTCCTACTTTTCCTGTAATTGATTTGCACATTCATTATATATTACTCATTTATATTTTCACCTAGGAATTTGAAACCTCGTACACGTCATGCTTCTCACATCCAACAAATTTGCGGTTAATAATTATATTTCTGTCTCTGCTTTGGACAATGTCATGGAAAGTTCCACAAGCACATTCCAGAATTTTCCTTCATCTTCTTCTTCCTCAACTGGTACCATCACATCTACTACTACTAAAATGGCCTCTAAACCTAATTAAAAAAATATAACAAATAATAAAAGATGTGAAAAAAAACTTCCTCTCCCATAGGGAACCGTATTTCTATTTAATGCAGCTTTTACTAAATTTGTGGCCTGAAACCCCATGTGGAAGAAATCATTAAAAAGCTCCATCTTTTGGACGATATGTAGATACAAAAGGAAGGCAGAGTTACAAGACTGGAACAAAGTGTCAGCAACCTCCAAGATACTGCACAGACTCTTTAACATTTACAGTCTGAGGTGTCACTTCTGAAAAGGCATGATGAGGATTTGGAAAATTGAAACAAAAGAAACAACCTTCATATTTATTGTCTGGAGGAAGGGGTGGAAGGCTTGGACGTCACCGCTTTCTTTCAGACTTTTATTCCTAAAGGTTTGGGCATGCCAGATTCCACTTTGTCAAATATACAACGGGTGCACAGACTTGGTAAAACTCCTTTTAATCCATTTTCTTCTTAGAAACCTATAGGAGTCATCATCTTCTTTTTAGATTACATTGACCTCCTCAAAGTTTTTAAAAGAGCCAAAGGTCGTATTTATGTTCTGGCTCTAACTAGTCCTTTGCTCAGGATTTGCCAAGTTCACAGCTGACAGACAGAAAAATTTCTTGGAAATGCAACCACCTCTTTGCTGTTTGGATGCCAGATTTGGTATTTTTCATCCTGTTTTTTTTAAGGTGATTTGTAAGAACAAACTACAACATATGAGGACCCTTCTCTCTTGCAACAATTTCTAGACAGCTGTAAAGGATAAGCAATGTGTACTTCAACATTTTCTGTTACTTGATTTTGTAAATTGTTGTAAATCATATCCTACTTTGTCTGGCTGTTTAGCCACTGATTTCATAAAATAATGTGCTTGTTTTGTCTTATACTCCCATTGTATGGCCCTGTTTCACTAATATCTCTTTATATTGGCATTGCTCCTATATCTAGACAATGTCACCGTTAATGTTTTATGTGGTCTTGTCTCCCCTTTTGTCAGCTGTTTTGGACTCCAGTTGTGTTATCTTCCTTCCTGATACCCTCAACTATTTGTTTCTTATCTAGGTATGTACTTTTTGTTATTATGTCATTTATGTTGGGTATAGTCTTCATTCTTTCTTTCCTTCCCTGATCTCTCTTTCTTTACCTTCTTCTTCTCTTTGCTTTCTCTTTTCTTCATTTCTTCTCTAAGTATTCCTACCTCTCCTTTTCGTGGCTTAATCTGCGCAATATTTACCTTCCTCTACTTTAACATTGATCTTCCTCTACTTTAACATTGATTATGCTTGTTGCTTTTATTTTCAAGATGCTACACATTTTTTAGGTCCTCTTCTATGATATTGAAAATTATTTCATGGAACGTTAAAGGTTTGGGGTCTCCTATAAAATGACAAAGTGCATTGTTTCATTTGGCAAGATTGAAACCTGATATTGTATTGTATGTTTTGAATAAAGACGTTAAAAAGCTTAACAAGGAATTAGATGGGCCATTCTTTTGGCTTCCCAGGTATGGGTAAGCGAAATGGTATAATCTGTAACAAAACTTTGGATATTTAAGTTATTTCCAACGACTTGGACATGAAGGAAAGATAGATGTTAGTATATCTATTTATAAATAAAATGCCCTCTCAGAAATTTGAATGTTTATTCTCCCAAACATTTAGACAAATAATTCTTTAGTCTTTTATTCCATCCACTCTGCATACAATTTTGCGCTGCCGGAACGTCACTTTTTTGATCTTCCAGTGGCGCAATGTGCCACTGGTATACCTATAAGGCCACGTAAAGCCACATTATGTGTCTTTTCTTGGCCTTATAAATATGTGCCCCTTTCATGCAGAAAACTGCGTGAAAGGGGAGTTTCATGGGTGTTGCTGGGGTTGTTCCCAGCAACATCAATGGGTTTTTGACACTGCCTCAGATTTACCAGAAATCGTAAGTCTGAGGCAGCGACAACATTTACGCCTCCCCAGGGGAGGCGTAAGGGAGGCACGAGGAGATATATCTTTATTTATCCTTGTTTTTTCTCTTTCTATGTGTGCTGCATTCAGCAGCACACATAGAAAGAGGAAAAAGCCTCTTGTGATTATTATTGTGCAGGAAGGTTTCCCTTCCTGTACAAAAATAATCATCCCCGCAATGCAGACACCATTGCAGCATGGTGCAAAGGTGCCTGCGTTGGTGCAGAACAGCCCACGGGCGCCGGCACAGGGGAAAAGGACAGGAATGCGTCGTATCTAATATACAGCGGCACATTCCTGCCCTTTTCTTTTACCATGGGGCGATGCAGCAGGTAGGCCTGCTGCGCTGCCCTAAGGCAAAAAAAAACATAAATGAGGCCCAAAATGTATATCTAGTGTTAGGCAAAGATCTTTAATTGATACTTGGACTTTGCATGCATACTGTATGAGAATACCCTTTTTCTCTCCTGTACATTTTTTCCAGTCCAGGATTGATTATATGCTTATTTCCGAACCTCTCTCATAATATATTCTAAACGCAGAATTTGGCTCTATATTGATATCCAACTACACCCCTATTACATAAGACTTAAATCTTCTCCCTGTAAGTCATAGTAACAAACTATGGCAATTAATACTTCTCTTTTGCTTGACCCCCCATCACACAAAAGTTTGAAGCTTTTATAATTGATTTTTTTCAGATTAATTACTCACTGGCATAACAGACTAGATTATGTTTGATAGAGGCAAACCTGCCTCTAAAGATTTCATGGAGATCTACAAAAAAGGCACGTCAGACCATGAACCATATCAAGAATTTAAAACGTCCACAATATACGTCTAAATCTAAGGCATGTGTGGATGAATTGGTCACAGCAAAATTTGAATTCAATAACATTACAACAACAGATGCTGCCTCATATCTTCTTAACCCCAGTGCTTAATATTATGAAGGCCAAAATAGGGCTGGGAATCTAGTTAGATATCTTAAAATAATTAAGCATTGCATAAAAATGGTTTAAAATGTATGTGATAACAAAGTTATCGGACATAAAGACGTAAATATTGTAGCCAAATTTAACAATAATCATCATACTTTTATACCCCTGAATCAAACGCTAGCCCAGAGAACATTTCTCATTATTTATCCTTGATGAAGATATGCTCTAACCTAGAAACCAATTTCTTTTCAATGGAAGTTGATATCTACATTAAAGAAATTCTTACAGTCATGCATTCCATTAAGAATATATTCATATCTTATCTCTCAGATAGAGAACAATTTCTTCAATCCTCCATATAGTTTAAAAAACATATTAAGATAAACAATAGGACTGTTTTTGGAAGGCTTGGTGAGAGAAAGGCTTGCTATGGGTTCATCAACTTATGAATAATGACTCCTGGCTTCCTTTCGCTCATGCCCATACACATTTTCACTCCCTCCCTCTTCTAGTGCTAAATATGATTCATTAGTTTCTGCGGTTTCCAAATCATATAACCACACACTTAATAACACTATTGCTCAATTAACAACATTCCTTTTACTCTCTTTCAGCATCTTATTATAATACAATTAATGCCCCCCGACAATTGAGATACAACATCAATTGAATTACAATGGGACAAATGTTGTAATATGAATTTTCCAATTCTCTTATGAAATAAAATGTTGGTTTAAAAAATAGAATTTCTTTAGGGCAGCTAATATAACTCAAGCTTTATTTTCTATTTTCAATGGACTCATGGGCAGCCTAGTTACTTCTTGTCACACAATGTACGCCCGGCTATATGTGAAAAAGCGAAGAAGAAGATAGAGGTAGTGTAATGTTTATCACAAAGATAGAAGGAGAAATTTCCTTCAGGACAGGTACCCTCACTCACAGTTAGGTGACATGCTTCATCATATGGGCTGCCTCCTCACACCGTGGTGTGGGCTACAAATCTCCAAGGGGAGGAGCTGAGGTGTTTTCTCAAAGATGAAAATACAGGTGAATGAGGGGCAGAGTGCAAAGAAGAGTTAGTGAGTGAACAAGGACCTTGTTCTAGGGATAGATTGGTTTAATCCCTAGCCCTCTTGCTTTTTGATCGTGTCCCTGTGACAACCCAATAAAAATTCAGTGGATCAAGAGAGAGTCACTTTTAAATCACTCACTGCTGGCACCTGTATGCACCACCCATTGCCTTAACCCCTCTTTATTTCTCATTCCCCCTTCGCTCCCCCTACCCCTGAAGTGGTTCTTCAGCTCTCTGAGAGGGCATAACCATTAGAGAGAGACAGGATTCTCCACACACTGTGGGCTCGGTCATCATCTACCGTCCACAGTCCGGTTCTTGATCCTTTGTTATTTTGTGCAATTGTTACATACTGTTCATGTCTCTTATGGTGAATTGTAGTGCTGCATTTTGCCGATCCTTTTTGTGTCTTTTTGTGCTTCTCCCAATACATGCTCATCAATATCTTTCTGATTCTATTCTTGGTACTGTACTATTACATTTTCAGTAAACAAATGTGCCCAAAAGAAAAAGTAAAGAAAATAGCCTTCCGAGCCAGGAAATGTATGTTTAATTTTTCAAAAGATAACTAATTGTTTTTTAAAGTCACAACCAATGTATATTTGGGTTTGTTTTAAGATAGTTATACCCCTGCAGATGGGACAAAGGTAGTTCTTACAGATAAAAATATATCAGAAACTCTAATAGATTCAAGAGTTTTACTGACTGAAAGCAATGTAATTTATATGATTATGACTTACCTATAACAGAAGTGGCTTAATTCACAAAATTGTGTCTTGCTCCTGTTGTATGAGTGTACTAATGCTGCATTTTATCCATGCCTGATTCTCCGAGATTTTGTTGGCAGTCATTGTGTCTTCACATACTCATTAATTTCCCATGTTTACTCATACACCTGATTCACAAAGCCTTTCACCATTAGTTTATGTTCTTACATAGTGGGAAAAACTGTGAGGAAAAAGATGCAAGATGGTTTCATTCCACTCAATCCCACATGAATATTTTGATCAAAATGTTGGCACAATAGAGAGATCAACAGGACACATCTGAGACAGGACATCTCCATGACATTTTCCAAACTATTACGCACCTGAGTTCAGCTGCTGTATGGAAAGTTTTGGGGTGATTCATAAAGCGGGGGCCAAGAAAAAGTGGGGGTCCAAAATGCGTTTCCTCCATGCAATTTCCCATTGGGTTTTTAGACACGACTGTTGGATGGAATCACACCAAATCTAGCAGAAAGCCAGCTCTTAGTCCAGTGAGATTCTTCTTGGTAATTTGGCATAAATACCTTAAGCAGTTTTGGAGTTATTAAAGAAAGAAAGAAATATAGATATTTAGTGACACAAATCCTCCACGAATCTGACAGATCTCATGCTGAGATTCGATTGTCTGCCAACACTTCACTTTTACTCTGCCCCTCATGGCTAATGGTTGCGTATTGACCACAGGTATCTTACTCCCGACTTGTTGCACATGGGCTTGGACCAGACTCTAACGCTATCTGGGCTTTGATCTCTTATACTCTTTGCATATTCCTCTACCTGATGATCCTTGGCTTCCGTTAACTGTGGAGCCATTGGCTAATTGAACATTGGCCACATGCCGGCTCCACACACAGGGAGACATTTTACTGATGCCACACTGTGATCGGTGACTTCACTGTTGGAGGGGCATTACATGTCTTATATGGACAGATTCATTCTACAGCAGCTATCTTACACCACACATACCAAACTCCTGTCTTCCCCTGCAGAGCCCTTGGACTTTCCAACACTTACTATGGTCATTATGACCCCAGATAATGCCCATTTGGTCTCTCGGTTATATCATTCGTATCGCCTACTGAAACCAGTATGAGTGGGGAGGGAGGCGGGTCGCACAGGAGAGGGATTTAGGGAGCCCACTGCCAGACATAGCATGGTACTATTGTTGTGAACAGACACGGTTAGTCTCCAACAACCACTGACACAAGCACCTACACTTTAAATATTTGCACCTGGCATACACTACCCTCATCTCATCGCAAAAATGTGACCTCGAAAAAACACACTGTTGTGCCAGATGTGCAGCAGACCACGCTGATTTTTGATCTGGCGTGGAACTGTGCACCAATACTCTCTTATTGGGAGGACGTTTTTCCATTTTATCAAGGATGATTGATTTTGCACTTACCCCAACACCAGTAACGCACTATTAGGCTATGTTAAGCTATTGCCTGCGGGAATCCGTTGCTATGCCGCTATTACTCTGTTACTGGCTGAATGTCAGGTGTCACTGCACTGGGGTAGAACTTCCGCCCGACGGCAAAGGCATGGATTCAGGATTTGGTATATTATGATACCACGAGTGACACATATGCTACATTACAACCACTAGCCTCCAGACCCAAGAACACATGGCAACCACTACAAGACTATTTGCTGCGCTTTCACACTGCTATAGAGGGGTCCGGGCATGGTTGATGCATACCCCACTGGGGTACACATGATCATTTAAATGGCTTCATTGTTATTTCAAGATGGACGCTATCGGAATACCTCCTCAGTTGGTGACTCAGTGTAACTGCCTGTGCTGCTTTATACTCAATCTCACTCCTTTCCCACCTGCTTTTTCTTTCCCATTGACATTCGATAGGTGTCATTTTTTTCCCATCTATTGTGCTTTGGCATGGATTT
Organism: Triturus cristatus; assembly: GCF_964204655.1. NCBI lineage: Eukaryota > Metazoa > Chordata > Amphibia > Caudata > Salamandridae > Triturus > Triturus cristatus. Next base: position 251,894,718 of record NC_140593.1, on the reverse strand, counting down.
TTTTCTTTTTTCTTCGCTCTGTATGTGCTGATAACTATTTTGTATTGCATTGAACCCCTGTGTATTTCCTTTGCCATTTTTTTTCTATATTGTTTCCTTGTTATAAAACTCTACAAATAAAGTTATTTAAAAAAAAACAGCACGTGGACTGTCAGATCATAGATATACAAATGTGTTTTTCCTTTAATTTCTCAAAAACTACTGACAGGATTTACACCAAATAACAAAAAGTGTGTCTTCAGAAACAAGAGCTACCTTTCTGTCAAATTTGATGTAAACGCTTTCAGCAGTTCGGACTGTAGTCAGATCAAAATCCCCATGGGATTAACATGGGAAATGCACTTTTTTTCCACCCCCTCCTGTCTCAGTCCCCACTTAACAGATCACCCTGAAACATTTCCTACACAACTAGAATGACCAGTACACTTTTTTCAGAATTTGTCCTGAAGATTCGCCAACCGGTACCAAAGATATACACAAGTCTTGAAAAATGTTTTTCCTATGGAAACATGGTCCTAACAATAGCTACGTACTGGCAACCACCAGTAGGTAATAGATATACACACGAAGAGAAAACGTACCTGAAATTATGTTTTGGATGGTTTGTCATTTGGTGATATGTGCAAAACAGAGAAACACAATAAACCCAAGAACTTTCACATTTTGCTACTTGCCATGGATCTCTTGATTGCTAGTAAATATCAAATATCCTTCTCCTTGACTGACTAGTCATAATGCCTCACAGAAAAAGTGTGCCCTCAGATTGTGAAAGAAGAAGCATATCCTTGGAGAGGGTAAAGCAACATATGCAATTTTATAAGTACAGGAAGCAATACTACAAGAGTACTCTTTTACGTACTCTTACATGACTTTGTGAATCCGCCCCAAAGGGTCCAACTCACTACCAGTAAATGTACAAAGACGTCACAATCTTTTTTATGCATCCTAATGTGCCCTATGTGTCTTAATTGTATAGGAATATGAACTTAATAGTCCCATTTTATTCACAATGTAGTTCTTTTGGGGCTGATTAACAAAGGTATGTAAGAGTACATAGATGAATACTACTATTGGAGTACTCTTTTACAGACTCCTATATGACTTTGCAAATTGGCTATGTATTGTGTTTAATGTGTGCGCAGCGCTTAAGCTGGACACAATACAAGTGGCCAACTTCATAAGAAGCCAACAAAAACACTGGCTTAGTGGTACTGTCCTTTAGTAAAAGACATCAACCTCTGGACCTTTATGAAACAGAACTAAATTCTCCCCACCCTAAATCAGTGTTAATCTTTTCAAAACATTGCAATGTTGCTGCAGTTTGCCTGCTGCTTTAAAACCCCTGATATATTCCTATTTTGGATAAACTGCAAGTTTTCCTTCAAATGCTATTTTGTTTCTGTCTTAGAGACCTAACAATACTGTAGCCAACAAAAACTCGAGTTGTGGGTTCCTTGCCCAAAATATGTCACCAAGTGCATTGCAAATCCACAATGTTGCAGTCAGGCCCCACTATCAGATTGGCATGGCCACTTTCCTCCCAGTAGATTGACCTTTGCCTCAGTGTATATTTAATTATCCTTTAACATTGTCAGACAACTATTTCAAGATCTTTGGGCCAATTCAGAAAAGCATGTATGAGTATTGGAAGTGGTACTGCAGGATTACTCTTTTAGTACTCTTAAAATCCTTTAAGTGCAAGCACTTTACAGTATGTTCTATTTGTAGTTGAATGTGAATATGACCTGGATAATCTAACTGTATTCCCATTTTACATGTTTTGTTTAAATATTCTTACACGCCTCTCTGAATAGAGCCCAAAGTGTTCAAAGCTCATTGAAGCCAGCAAAGGATTCCCCTCATCTGGGTTGCTAAAATCATCTGAATAAAATGCTATTCTCTATTCCCACCCGAATCGAAATAATACAATGTAACTTTCCAAAGGCAGAGTGTTTCAACGTTTTAATGAAACAACATCGAAAATAACATCAGAAACGGAGCTGGATAGTGTTTCTATTCTACTCTCTCTGCCCAAACTAATAAAAAAAAGAATGCTCTCCTGGCTTTGATCCCAAAAGAAAGAAAGTGAATTGCCTTTCTTCGTGTTCTTTGTCTGCTAGCATTGTATCCAGAGACTGCTGGGCTAGTTTTGAGGGATGTGGAACAGAGATAGGACTGGAATCTTTACTTTGAAAGCAATGACTGCTTAAAATCTTTTAGCACCAGATCACCAATCAATGGAAGTTTGAAAGTAGCACAGTTTCTGCCACTGACACAAGCCATAAGCGTACAAATAAGCTGCTCTTTAGAGATGCAGCTATAAATTTTGATCACCAGGTGAAGATTTCCAGTGTATCTTTGCTTCAAAGCCAATCCATCCATTTTCATATTTCTACTCGAATTTTCAGTAATTTGCAGTCATGTTAGGATCTGGAAGTTCTCTTTCACACTAAATGAAGTTTTAAATATCATCTCCCGAAAAATGAAAATAATCTTTTTGTATGAAGCAGCACACACAACCATTAAACATGAGCCGAGAGCATTAATAACCAGATAAAAGGGCAAGCGTGCATTCTCTTCTCCCTTGATAAGAGGATTTACAATCATTTTCAGTTCAGGTGGCAGGCTTTAACTCTTGCAGCGCTACACTGTAACTCAAGTAAAGCACGAGCATACATTGAATATGTGGGGACTTTTAAGAATGTTTTAGGAGTTTGATTCAGGGATACTAAGAGCACACTTAGCTCATGTACATGCCATTTTCAACTCTATGTTATAGACGTGTTGCTGCACAAACATTATTCTTCGGACCTTTTTAGAGGTGGGAATTTCAAAGGTTTTAATACGTAGTAGTTGTTTTTACATAGTTCGTGATTGTTTACATTTACGTTTTCCAAGGTTTCCTTCAGCCACGCATATCCCTAAACTCAAGTATACTTTTACGGTGCGTGACCTCATGCAAGCAATGAAACATGAACCAAACAGTAAACCACATTTTTTCACTGTAAACCTCCTCTTTCATTCTCATAATATGTGGAAAATAACTTTGAAGATAAACATTTGCTTTGCACCCGCATACCTTTAGTGACGTTTCCTTGCCAATTACATAACAATCATGTGGAAAAGGTGTGCCAAACTGCAGCTATGTACAAAATGGGAAAATGTGTGTTGGACTTGGCCCTTTTGGCAGGGTCATACCTGAACTTTTTGCCTTCCTCCTATATTTTTTCTGACCTGTTGTTGGCTGTTTTATGACTCTGGGCACTTTACCACTGCTGATCAGTGCCAAAGTGCATATGCTCTCCCTATTGTAAATTGATGTATGAATTGATGATTCCATGATTGGCTGGTTAGGTTTACCTGTCAGACCCTAGGACAGTGCACCGGGAGTGCCCAGGGCTTGTAAATCCAAATGCTGCTGGTTGACTTGCAGCACTGGTTGTGCCACCCACAGAAGCAGCCTGTAAAAGTGTGTCTAAGGCCTGCCATTACAGAGCCTGCGTGTGGTGTGGTACAGTCATGCTGACTGGGCAATATTTGGGTCAAGAGATTTTCCCTCCCCAATGTTAATGAAATGTTGAGCACCATGGGGAAAGCTAAGTTCTTTTCTGTCATCGATTTGTCCATGGCATACCATCAAGTGACCTCTAACTGCGTTCTCTTCCCCCTTTGGAGCATATATGTTCATCAGGATGCCATTTGGACTTGCTTCAGCTGCCGCAGTTTTCCGAAAGATGATGCAGCAAGTGCTTAGTGGAATCCCGAACACCATGACATATTGATTTATGGGTCATCTGCCGAAGAACATGATACTGTTTTCAAAACTGTGTGCAAAAGTCTATCAGAGGCAGGGTTGACGGTGAAGCGTGACAAATGCAAGATAAAGGTAAATGCAGTAGACTATCTGGGACATACCATCTCACAAGATGGTTTTAGACCAAAACATAGTTTGATCCAAGCCGTAAGAGATGCCCCGTACCCCACTAATAAAGAGGAACTCAAGTCATTTTTAGGCCTTATTGAGTATATGGCTAAGTTTGTTCCTCAGTTTTCAGAGAAATGCGATGGATTATGAGAGCTGTTAAAGAAAAAAACAGGAATTTAAATGGGAGGAGATGCACTGTGAGATGGAAAACAAATTGAAGCAAGAAATCATTGAGTCACCAGCCCTTGGACCTTTTGACCACAGGAAGAAGACTATACTAAGCACTGATGCTTCCAACAAAGGCCTAGGGGCAACATTATCACAAAAAGGGGAGGGTGGTGAGACCATCATAGCCTTCGCATCTCAAACATTGAGTCAGACGGAACATAACTACTCTCTGTAGTTGAGAGGGAAGCCTTGGCGTGCTATTGGGCCATTAACCATTTTAAATTCTTTCTATGGGGTACCAAGTTCACTGTCCGCACGGACCACAAACCCTTAACATTCATGTTTTCACCAAAACCAGTAAATTGCGATTCTCCAAGGATAGCCTGTTGCAGGGATTCTGCTCATGCACAGAACTATGCGCAGGAACCCAGGACCTCAGTGAATTGCAGTGTAACAAAAACTTATCTCAGTACCCAGAACCCCTATCCGACTAGCATCAGTGTCTCATTCGTTCTCCGTATCATCTCGAAGCTACCAATGATTAGACAACCCAGAACAAGCGACTTAGAGTACCCTCAGGAATGGTGGGAATTAGAAATACCTATTCGTTATTAATCTCATATCAGTCCACAACAAGAGTAATCAGAGACACAGTAAAGTTTATTTTATAAACTACGTGTCCTAAGATGCAGTACTTTGGCTAACATAAGCAGACAAATGATTAAGAATAAAACCATCAGCATTGTTACAATATCATAGAAAATGAAGGGAGAAATCATGTTACAAATGATAGTGGAATACAACCACCCTTCCTTCGCTAGTAAGCTAGTATTATAAAATGAATAGAAGGTCTCTAGGTTTGAATGGGGAATCCCATACCGTAAATATCAGCTTAGATGAATCACATCACAGGATCAGCTTTGCTCTGTGTCTGGAAAAGGTCTTCTCCAAAGTGTCTATCTCATGCATGCAAACTGCAATATTAAAGGCGCTCGAGTTTCAGATTTTTGCAGCTGTGTGCGTGTTATGGCTAGAGCGTGGGCCGATCAACATGAATTCAAAAGCATACATTGTTTGTTGGCCCTGACTGTTGCTGCACACAATGTTCAGACCAAGGTCGCGGTGCACGTCTAGTGATGTGAACAACAGACCGTTCTCATGTGAAGAAAAAGCAAGCAAGCAGTTTTCATATAATGACATCTATCTACAGTGTTGTGTGCAAAAGCAGCAAAAGTGGCAAGATGGCGTTTTAATTTCTAAGACGCTTATGCTAACATAGCAATGTGTGGACCTGTAGTTCCGCCTCCACTACGCCCTCCCTTGATCGGACCACGAACAAATAGGGATACAATTTAGGAAAGCAGAGTTCAAGTTCGATAGAGACAAAAGCAAGTGCATGTATTGTCCATCCATATAATGGGTAGTGAAAGTTCGAAAAAACTAGCTTGAAAATTGAAAATGAAAGAGACCAAAAAATATGTAACACCTCGTAAAGGCTCGGCAGAGCCTGGATGTGGAGTAAAAAAAAAAAAAAGGAACAAACTCAAAAAATGTGTAGTTTGACTACTGGAAGAAGGAAAACTTCCAAGTTAATCCATCAACGTGTAAGCACAATAAGTAGCGACAGCCTCCAAGAGGAAGTCATTATAATGCTCTGTAAAAGATTCCGTCATCCAGTCTAACAAAGGAAATGAACAAACATGTTCCTCGATAACTGGAGCCTCTAGCACAATCAGAGGACAACTTGTGTGTTCTTCAAGATAACTTCCTGCCAGGAAATCATACGCTGCCGTATAGATATCCCAATTCCCTAGTATTCCATGTGCTGCTCCACAGGCCATAATCCCGATACCAGAGCAGTCCAACTCATGAGCCACTAAGGGACTCATCAGTCGATCATAATCTGGGGCAGGAGAAACCAAGTTTGACAGGCACAAATCCAGAGCCCATTCGAAAGGACAATCTAGGCAATGGAAAACAGGTTGCACGCAAGTAAAGTAGGAAAACCGGAAGGACAATCCATAGGCTACGCTTAAAGTGGCCAGCGGTAACGTTCCATAGTAATCAAGCATCCGGTTACGAAGATAGAGCAGCCGGGGCAGGCTGTCGTGTGACACATATCGTCCAGCCATTGCGCAGCAAGCAGACCAACAGGAGCACATCAGCCGTGAGGGCGAGAATCAACGAGAGCCCGCCGAAGACGCTGGAAAAAATAGAATGAAAATATGCCGGTATCACACCAAGGATTGTTTGGAAGGTGGTCACGAGGCCGGAGCCCACAACTTTGAAAAAATGCACCAAGCCAGTTGTTGACGAGGCATTGAATATAGTGTGAATCAGAGCACCGAAATGAAGGGGGAGATCAGTATTTAAAAGCGCATGCACCTCGGTGCAGGTGTTTGCTACGTGAAGGACGAATGTTTCACGGGAGGAAGTCAGAGCGGCTTTTTTTTGAGACAATAGAGCTGTTATTCTGCTCATCTTGCTGAACTCTGCTTTCAAGGTTGGGATGGAAGGCCAGATCGATACATCCAGTCTCCCATGCGGGGGCGGGAAAAGGACATTTTTACAGCAGACTACTTGTTGTGAGACAGTCACAATGTAGGGAATTCCCATTAGCATCCCGCAGCAAGCCTTATTATTCAAAAGCAAATAACTACCGTTAGCTAACAATGTAAAAGTGGGTGTAATAGTGGGCACTGGAATCCCCTTTAGAACACAAGCTAAATTTGGTGCCTGAACGTTGCATGCACCATGTAATTGGATGTGTCTACAGACTACTGAGTGAACAGGTGTGGAAGTGCATTCCTCACCTTTCAAATAAACTTCTTTACCTTCTCTCATGCATCTGTATGTAAATTGGAGTGACCAAACTTCATACAGGAAATCAGTACCCAATGGTTCATATCTGCCGAAAGCATAATGTTTCATACACGAGCTGAACTTAAACAAAGGAAACGGCAAGGTGATTAACCTGTGGATAAGCCACAAAGTGGAGTTCAATTCCGCCACAGAGAAAGGCAAAGGTTCCAGCTTTTCAATATGCAGTAATGAGTATGTTGCATCTTTCATGGACTTTAACTGTTGTTTTGTAGTCAAATTAAATGGCAGGAATAAAGACGATGTATTCATGTGGTCCCAGGGAACTTTCCCTGCCTTCAACGTTTGCAAAGTCCATGCAAACTGCATTATAGAATGCAATTAATTTTGATCATGATATAAAACGGACATATCATCCTGTACAATATCCACAACAGATGAAACAATATTATCTAATGTATAAATTCTGGAAGAAAGGGTGTTAATGCTATTGTCGATGACAGCTGGCACTTTTTCCAAATTTGCTTGATCAATAGCTCTCAATCTGGAAGCAGCTTCAATTTGCGATAATTTTCAAACTTCGTTATAAATAGCATACACCCACCTTTTGGACCTGCCACCTACAGGACCCTTAACAAAATCATTCAAATCTATTTTGTCATGTAATTTTGATAAATGAAGTTTAACAGATGCCAAGGTGGAATGTTGCAGCCAGTTCTTACATAACTTCCCTACAGAATAGGTAGTAACCGAATGGGAAGATTCAAAGCGAGGGTCCACCCTAACCTGTGTATATCCAGGGTATAGACCCAGAAAATGACGTTGACAGGAATCTGAGCTCTTCTGCCATATCAACCATCCTTCATGATTTAAATCGGAAATGTTGAAGGATGTATTAGTAATATATGACTGCAACGCATCAAGGGACAGATCTGTGTGATTATCCCAATTTGGATAAACACCCATATCAGGAATAGAGGAGGAATTAATCTTTTTAGAAGTAGCCAATCCAAAGCAGGTGGTTTGGAAAATGGAAGAATTAAAAAATGACATGTGGTTCGGGATAAGGCAAGCATGATGCAGAGCCTCTGTCCCTTGTACCTGCCATGTTTTAGAACCCCAAACAGATTTAAGATCTATAGTATCTTTCCACAGTTCATATCCACCAACAGCCAATTCATCCATAAAGGACTTGGAATACAATAATTTAGTATGGGTCAGTCTAACTTTGGAAGCTGACTCCGCCGCCACTTTAAAATAAAAGGATTCAGGTTCAGAAATGCTGAAATCAGTAAAATATGTAAATTTGTTCACTAAGGTTCTGGAGCTGCCTTCAATCGGTGCCGGACAATGTTTCCATTGCGTATAATGAACAAAACTTCTAAATGTATTTGCCTTATGTAGGAAATGATTGCCATAGTGTTGATAGCAAAACAACTCCCCGTAATTAGCTGTGTCTAAATACAAATCTTCAGCATCAAAAGCAGCATAATATTTCAAATCAGAAAAGAGTGCCTCTATGGCCTGAACGTCCCAATCATCAGAGTGGATGTTTTGTTTCACAACAACTCCCATAGAAACACGAAGTACATTGGGGACATTGATCACCTCTGTGGGACCATGAATTTGAAATTTAACAGCATCCCACACACTCCCATCCAACACAGGTCAGGCAGTAATATTCACAAAAGTCTGGTCCCTTTTCATGATGTGCGATGAGGAGTGGGGGGCCATAGTGCCATCAATTAGTCTAATTGCAGATCTTTCGGTGAGATAGTGTCCATTAACAAGACGAAAAAATACCACCACAAATCCAATGGACATAAACAAAAAAATACTTATGAGCATTAGCCAAATGTAAGTCCGGGGGGGATTAAAAAATGTCTCTTAAAACAAGCAATAAAAATAGAAACTCTCGATGGGGGATTGGAAGTCATAGAGGTAGTGTCAAATGAAAAACGTGACTGGTCAACTGCAGTTGATTGTAAACCAGGCAACAACACATCTGTGGGATAAGTATACTCAGTATCTTCAGGTGGACCACCAGCCGGTGGTGTCAACAAAGGCTTAGTAACTGTATGCATCTCGATGGCAATATCAGGTCTGGTGGTAGAAGCCAGAGTCAAAAAGAATTTCTCAGCATCGCAGGGAAAGAGACCGCTGGAGTCATACTAAGAAGAATCGGCCACTTCCTGGCCAAAACTCACCGTCAAAGGGACTAGGCAAGTCCTTGCAGGAACGCAGATATTTCCTTCCCTTCCCCCGCTGCCGCAGCTCCAAATACGCGGTCGCCGAGCGGGGAAGGATAAAGTGGACTACACCTCCCAGCGTCCCCTGGGACGGGGACGCCGACTGCCACCTCCCACTTCCTGCCTGGAGGCAGTTAAGAACAAGCAGTAGCTCCGGCTGAGTGGTGGACATTTCCTGGCCAAAACTCACCGTCAAAGGGACTAGGCAAGTCCTTACAGGAACGCGGATATTTCCTTCCCTTCCCCCGCTGCCGCAGCTCCAACTAGGCGGTCGCCGAGCGGGGAAGGATAAAGTGGACTACTCCTCCCAGCGTCCCCTGGGACGGGGACGCCGACTGCCACCTCCCACTTCCTGCCTGGAGGCAGTTAAGAACAAGCAGCCGCTCCGGCTGAGTGGTGGACATTTCCTGGCCAAAACTCACCGTCAAAGGGACTAGGCAAGTCCTTGCAGGAACGCGGATATTTCCTTCCCTTCCCCCGCTGCCGCAGCTCCAACTACGCGGTCGCCGAGCGGGGAAGGATAAAGTGGACTACACCTCCCAGCGTCCCCTGGGACGGGGACGCCGACTGCCACCTCCCACTTCCTGCCTGGAGGCAGTTAAGAACAAGCAGCCGCTCCCGCCTCGTGGGACGCACGCGGGCGGAGTCCGGGCAGAGGGCGGGCCGTCTGTGGCCGTCCGGGGCAGGCCGAGGCAGGGCCACATCTTTAACATTGCCACCTCTACGCCCATGGTAAGATAGACTTAAACATAAGTTCTGTGTGCAGGTCCACATTGACTATAGGTGCACATATACCTGGGCCATGGGGAAACGGAAGTCTATGGAGGCCGGGGGAGGAGACGGAAAACCCCCTAAAAAAAGGAAGGGTAAGAAATCTAGAAAAGTGGCCAGCCATGCATCCGAGGATGTTCTGGAGCGAATTAATGTTCTTGTCGATGAGTGTAGGGAGATCATCGACTCCGATTAGTATCAGTGTAGCGGGGAGGTCCCAAGTGAGAAGGGGGACACACAAGAACCCCAAGAAGCCAACAACATTTTACCAATAATACCAGCAATGTTTCGGGCCAAAAGAAAACCTAAAACATTGGCCAATAATGACATTGAAAATAGGGACTGTGTGATCATACAAAACAACGACCAGGAACATGCAGCCAAAGATCAACCGGAAGGTGCGACCAGTGATATTTTACCAGCGGTTGTTGTCCCTTTAATACCCTGTCATAATAGGTTCACAGTCCTGGCTGACATTCATAATGTACCCCCCGCCGATCAATCAATGTCACTAGAAACAGATACTACCCCAGCTGAAGGCGAGATGGCTATCTTGGACGCTGTCCCCAATCACAGCAGTAGAAAGGGAGCAGCTGTGAGCGAAGAAGTATCCAACTTAACAAAACTTGTCATCCTTCTCCGAGATGAAATAGAGTCACTAAAATCATTAGTGAAGAACCTAAGCATATTAGTAAGGGGCGAGGGTGAGGGAGGAAGAAAAATCCAAGCTAATGCAATAAAAAGTCTGCAAGATAGCTTCCCCCTGAAACGAAAAAACAATCAAGCCTCAGCTAAGGGTAATGGTAATGACTTAATTGTACCACACTCGATTGATCCGAGTGAGAATAGACCTGCCATGCAGACAAGACCAAAAGAAGCACTTATATCTAATGCTCCTAGAGTCAAAACGAATGCCTAAAATACCCAACAGAAGTTAAGAAATACGAAAGAAGGAACAACCGTAATGCCTAGAGCCTGTGAAAAGAATAAAATACCAGCAGCTAGGATCCAGGGGAAAAGAGGGACTAGCGATACTAACAAAGGACACCCTTCAAATAAAATCTACATGACCAGTGTCCCCAAACTTGCTAAAGACAATAGGCAGTTACCCGACTCTCTCACAAACAAAGCCATCCATTGGTTGCGTCATGTGAGAGGTTGTCGGTCAGTGATAAGGGAAGATATCCTGCAGGCAAAACGGATTAGCGCCCCTAATCACAAATATGACTCCATAGAACTTACAATGAAGCATGCCTCCCTTGCTGAAAACCTCTTTGCCCTAGAATTCAGGACTAGTGCCCCTGCACAATCTAAGATTCAGTTAAGAAAATCTTGCCCCCAGCTCCAAGAGCTCTCCTCTCGAGTTATGGGTGGAGTTCACGTGAGAAGCTGCTCATGACTGGATTGCAATGATTGACATCAAATATACCAAACTGATGGGATTGGGATCACTGAGGAGCTCGTGGACTAAATAGAAATAATAGGGACCTTAGAAATAGAGAACACCACAGACGTGAATGAAGTTTACCCCCCAAAACCTAATATCGAACTGGGTGTAACCTTCGGGGATACTTCTGAGACTAGTCCAATAGTAATACCTGTCAATGTAGAAGAGCTGGGTCTGTCTGCAATCCCGGTTGTATCTTCCGTTAATGGAATCTCAGAAGATTTATGGGGAGAAAATGGTATGCTAGTCTCCTGGAATATAGCGGGGTTAGGCTCCAAGCATGACTCACAGGAATGGAGAAGTTTTGTAAACTCATACGATGTGTGTATCTTCCAGGAGACCTGGCTCTGTGAGCCATGCCTTAATGAAGGCTTCCTGAATTATTACATCCCAGCAATAAAAGGGGCGTTCAATGGGTGGCCTTACTATTTGGGTACGCCAATGTTTAGCGCTTACTGTTAAAGTAATTGATACTAGAAGTAGAGACATTCAACTTATTAGAATCGACTCGGGTCCTAAGGGTAGCTTTGACATCTATAATGTCTATGCCAGGGGTAATAGGGGAGGAAGGTCAGAAGTTTGTGCAGCTTTGGTTTCCCTCCTAGAAATTCACTCGCTTGATAACAGAATCGTGGTAGCAGGTGATTTAAACAGAACTTTTGAACCCTTGGCTATTCAAGATGACTGGGCTGGAGATGAGGAAGATAGGCAATGGGGTGTTCCCAGATTACATCTGAAACCTGTCACCCGATGGTCTGAGGATATAATTTCCTTAAATGCAATTTGCTATGAAAATAGCTTGAGGGCATTAAACGAAAGGACAAGAAGTGACAGGTTGGGGGCTTGCACTTTTGACAACGGGAGACACAGTAGCCGAATAGACTACGTTCTATGTAGTCTAAAGCTTTGGGGACAAGTGATCGATATGGAGGTTAAAACTAGAATAGAAAGCGATCACAATCTGTTATGTGTTAAACACAAATGGTGGGCTCCTTATAGTATGGGTGAGGCATGTGAGGTAGTTAATGCCCCTTTGATTGTCCCAACCAATGAAATGCGCAGGCTGAAATGGTTGCATGTTAAGGCTAACCAGCAAACTATAAACAGCATTAATTCCCAGGTTGATGAAGCGGTAACACTTCTTGAACAATCAAACCCTAAATATCCAGGGAGTGATAAAGCAACCAAAATCCATGAGAACCTCTTCATAGCTATTAAGGACTATTTCCAGAAACCAGCAAAGAAAGGTGACATAAGAAATGCCAAACCAGTGAAGTGGTATAATGCGGAGTGTAGGCAGACTAGAGTAGCCTTAGGAGCTGCAATCAGGGAGAGGGATATGGTGTCTATTCGTCTGGCTAGAACTGCGTACAGAAAAAGCATAGCCAATGCGAAGAAACTGCGGGATGAGCAGCATTGGCGAGAGTTAAAGGAAGCAAGCGAAAAAAATGACTCTAGATTATTCTGGAACATTGTCAAATGGGGCAAGGAGGGTTCACCAGAGCCCCCTGATAATAATGTATCCCAGGAGGACTGGATCAACTACTTCAAGCCGCAGTATGCAGACACTCAGTCCAATAACTTGATGACTGAACATAGACCTTCTTTTTATAAAGACAATTTATTCTGCAGTAATGAGGTTATGATGGCCTTGAGTACAGTATCAAATGGTAGAGCCTCGGGTCTAGATGGGGTGCCGGCGGACCTTTTCCTCAACGACAAGGAGCGCTGGTGTAAATACATCCTTCTCCTATTGAATGCGGTTGCTCAGGGCGCTAATATACCGGCGTCATGGCAATGCGCAATTATAATTCCTATCTATAAGAAAGGAGACAAATCACAACCAGGAAATTATAGGCCCATAAGCCTAATTGACACCATCCAAAAGGTTGTCAACAGACTTATGGGGACTGGGCCGAGGAAAATAACGCCCTATCACCATTTCAAGCAGGCTTTCGAAAATCTGTAAGCACAATGGATCAGGTCTTTCGTTTTTCCCTTCTACAATGGAAAACCGTGCTAAGGAAGGGCAGCCTGTACGCAGTCTTTGTAGATTTACGGGCTGCCTTCAACCTCTTTCCAAGGCCCAAACTGTGGCAAGTGTTGAAGAACCTGGGCATCCCTGAAGAACTTTTAACGATGTTAATGAGGCTCCATGAGGCAAATTACGCGAAGATTCAGTGGGGAGGGCATGGTAAGGTAACCTCCGACTTTCCAGTGAAGCGTGGGGTACGACAAGGATGTTCTATAGCCCCCACTCTGTTTACACTGTATATTAATGGAGTTGTTTCCCGCATGTTGGCTGAGAATGTTGATGCCCCGTTACTGGCTGGTGCCAAGATACCGATTTTAATGTTCGCCGACGAAACTCTGATTTTATCCAAGACCCCAAGTGGTCTACAACATGCTTTAATAATCTTTGATCAATTTTGCAAGGACCACGGACTAGAAATTAATGTGTCTAAAACTAAGTCAATGGTTTTTAACCCTTCTCGTGGCCGTAAACCTCATATTGTTATGAATGACCGCCCATTAGAGATTGTCAATGCTTTTACATATTTGGGAATCCACATATCAAACTACTTAAGTTGGACCAAACATATAGATACTGCAAGTATAAAGCATAGGCAAATAGTTGGTGCACTTGGCTCTGAGCACAGAAAATCCTTAACAAAACCAGTAAAACCTGTGCTCCAGGTATATGAGGCCACAGCTTTAGGATCATCACTTTATGGTGCAGAGTTATGGGGCTATGAGAACCTAGGGAAACTACAAACTTCGGAAAATAAGTTTTTTCGACTTATTACAAGTCTTCCCAAGAGCACCCCCCCTGCTGCCATTAAGGTATGATCTAGGCAGAAAGGCATTAATTGACTTAGCAAGATTAAGACCTATTATGTATTGGCGTAGACTTTGGACTACACCCGAACTCTTACACTATGCGGAAGGATTTAAGGATATAATCAATGCAGATGAGTACCACAAAATAGGATGGCTAAATGAACTAAGGAAAATGCTGGGTAAACTAGGCCTCTACATGTTATGGGAAAATCCGGAGGTGGTCACTTTTCCAACAAAGACTAAACTTAAAGAGATCTATTGGGAGAAGGTGGCAGAACGGACTTGGAATGAAACCAACCAAGAGATTATGGCTGGAAAATTTTTGCAAGCAAAGTTCCTCCCAAGCTTAGAACCATATTTGGACACTATCATTAGCCCAAGGGATAGGAAGTTGCTTTTCCAGATTAGAGCAGGTTCTCTCCCTCTTAAATCCCTAACAGGCAGGTGGGGAGGCCCCTCAAACAGTTCTTGCCCATCCTGTGGAGCACATGACGAAACAATCGGTCACTTTTTATTTGCATGCAAATCCTATATAGAGCCCAGACGCATCTGGCTTACTCCCATGTGTAAGAACTTAGGTACGACCAGCAGTGTAGTGGCATTAAGAATTATTTGTACTAGTTCTTCATTGTTTATACTAATAGCCACTTCTAAATTTCTTGGCTGGTCATGGTCCATTAGACAAAAGTTTTTAGATAAATGAATGAACTGGAGGTCATTAATCAGAGTGTACATATTTTATCTGTAAATTTTATGTGACAATGTATGTGATACATTTTTTATTACATTTTTCCTAACTCTTTTTTAACCGATTTAAATGTTTTATAACAGTTTTTTAATGTTGTTTGTAAAGCTTTTATGAGTTTATTCTCGAATAAAGCAATTTTAATTTGAATTTGAATCGGCCACTCGCTGTAGTTTGACATTGTCAATGGAGATGTACCTGTTATCCTTGCGACCAGGAAGTGGAGGTAAAATGACTGTTCTTGTACCCTGAACGCCAAGCACTGGTACTGGTGCATGATAAGAGGGGCCGAACTTCTTCTTGTTCTCCACCTTCTCATGGACCAGGTCACCAACTCGAGGTAGCCAGCCGACTACCGGAATCTGAAGTGCAGCATCAGTTGTGGAGGGCAAATGTTTCTTTGCAAGACTGTCTCTGGTCTCTTGTAGATTCTGTAATATAGCACAGTGATCATCTACGTCAAAGGTTGCAGCTGACGCCACCATGTCTAGACCATCAAGGTCTGGGACAAACATCTTTATGCCAAAGAGCATATCGTATGGGGTCCGCCCACCCAGAGACCTTCTAGGGAGATTATTAAATGCACGTTGTATGGTTTACAGATGGGCTAACCAGTTCCTGCCAGTGCCTAAAACTCTAGCTGTCAGGGATTGCTTTAAGTCACGGTTCATTCGTTCCACAACACTATTGCCCTCAGGCCGGTATGGAGACAAGAATTTGACTTGGACCCCGAAAGATCTCATGGCTCCTTTGTACGCCTTAGAGGCAAAAGCAGGACCTTGGTCAGAATGAAGGGTTCCACATGCGAAAATTCCCACAAAGACACGCAAATCCCTGATGACCGTTCAAGCATCAGCACTCCTTTGAGGCTATACCTAAAGAAAACGTGTGCACGAATCCACTGTAACTAAGATGTACTTATACGCAGTATCAGAGGAGAAAGGACCGCAGTGATCTAAATAAACACACACAAGTGGTTTATTAGAAATATACAACTGGGTTTGTGGTGGGTGCGCAGCAGTTGAAGGTTTAATCTGCTGGCAAATGTCACAATTGAGAACATAAGCACGAGTCTGTTTATACAATCCGCGCAACCAGTAACGTTGTTGTAAGAGAGTAACAGTCGCTGAAACGCCGGCATGGGCAGAGGCCATACCTTCGTGAGCTGCTGTTATCAAGGAAAGTCTGCAGTCCGCGTTGGGAATTAATCTGTCACCAGTGTCGTTAATTCTCACATACGGAACTTTATTAGGACTTAAATGATAAGAGTACCTGGAAGGGAAACCTCTTGGGTAATTACTTCCCTTCTCTGTTGCAGCAATAGCTGCCAAGATGTCATCATCAATCTTACTTTTGGATCTTGTAACTGCTGCTACTAGATATGTTGCCACTGCTGTTTTCGCTGCTTCGTCAGCTAAGCTGTTTCCGACAGCGTGGACACCAACTCGCTGGTGCCCAAGAGTATGAATTAAATTCACGAGAGGCAGATTCTGTTTAAGTTCTGCAACTCTAACCCAAAGCATTTTATGCTTAATTGTGCTACCCTTGGAATCACGATATTCATTCTGAGACCAAAAGAATAAATTGTCGTTAAAAGACTGAACACAGTAAAATGAGTCACTCACTATAAGAGTTGTAACTCGTGGATCAGCAAACTCCAGTGCAAGCACGAGAGCACGTAGCTCTGCCAACTGTGTGGTACAATCACCCAATGACTGCGTATGCACAACATCAGACTTGAATTCACCATTCACGAAAGTACCAGCTACAATTGCGCAGGCGGCCGAGTAAGCATGCCTTGACTCCGTCGCCGGTTGCGCCGAACCGTCTGTGTAAATAATACAATGGTAATCTTCAAGCGGGCACAAAGACAGAGGAGCTGGATGAACGAATTCATACTGCAATTACTCCTGAGTTTGCAATGAGGCATCAAAGATGTATGTGACATCCGGTGATGTCAAGGAAGTGGCCCATTGTATCCAACATGGATGCAAAGCTTTAGAATTAGGTACACTGGCTTTCGTTACTGCCTCTAGAGCAGGATACAGTGTGACAACCAACATGCATTTCCCTTGTGACAGTGCTCTCTCTTCAAGTATCGGCATCTGCACCGCAGTCAAAACTTTTCCGACAGTGGAAAAGCGCATTTCAGCCGAAGTGTACATGTTTGATTTGTAAGCAATGGGGACTGTGTCGGCCTCATTGAACGTTAAATACGTGAAACCCACTGCGCCAGGCACAATTCTTATTACCAGGTTAGATTGGTTATCACGCGTCAGTAAGTATTTCGAAGCAAGAAGGTCAGCCTACAAAGATTGCAAGATAGCTGAATGTTCTGGCAGCCAGCTCGATTTGGAAAAATTAGGTTGTACCAAGGCATATAGCGGCTTGATATGCTGGGCATAATCGGGAATGTAAGTACGCCCAAAATTTAGAAAACCCAGCAAAGATTGTAGGTTTTTTCAGTGTTGTCGGAGCACGCAAACATGTGCACTTCTCCAGGAAGTGAGGGGTTAATCCTCGACCTTCATTGTTGAGCTCGTAACCCAAAAACAATACTGTATACTCTGCAATGTGTGACTTTGCAAAGTTGAATTTGTAACCGAAGTCCGCAAACATTACTATGATGCGGTCAACGCGACACACATAATTCATCGTCTGTGAGATAAATATCATCAACATACGAATACGCATCAGGGTCAATGCTCTCTAACAGGGAGACTACACGTGCGGCAAAGACTCCAGGGCTGTTTTTATAGCCCATGGCTAATCTTTTAAACTATTTTTGTTTGCCACCAGAAGTAAAGGCTGTCCATTGACTACTAATAGAGGACAGATTATGGTTGAAAAAGCCATTAGATATGTCAGGTGAGGTCTTAAACCTTTTTCTCATGAGACTATCAATGAGGGCAGAACTGTGGGTATTTTGTACAGCACAAGTCCGACAATGAGAGTTCAAATGCCGGTAATCCGAAACTAGGCGGTACGACCCATCAGGTTTAGTTACAGTGAATAAAGGATTATTCATGAGTGACACACATGTTTCAATAACACCTTGATATTCCAATTGTTCAAGGATTTCTGTGAAGTGAGATGTAGCTTCGTGGCGCTTTGGATATTGGGGTTGCGGCTGGGGCATAGACCGTAAAGGAATCTCGTGGCTTGGTGACAATTTATCCCACCCAACCTGAGTACGGTACAAAGCCAGAGCAAGCACCTGAGCCCATTCCTCCGCAAAGTTCTGAACCTGATCCTTTGGCACTGTGTGCGCGAAGGATGGGAGGATTACCTCCTCCACTCTAGGAGCGTCCAAAATGAAAGCCGGGGGCCAGTCCGCCTCTGCTAATAGAATATCATATGTAGAGGTCCGATTTTCCCAAAAAATCCCTTGTATGGTACGTTGTATGTCACCTTCTATCAGAAGGACTATGTCATATAGTCTGTCAGGGGGAGCCACTCTAGTATCCGCAGTTTCTACAGTAATGAACGTGTCAGTTGCTGTCGCCTCCAGATATGGACGCAGTGCTTGCCGCACTACTGTAACCTCCGCTGCGCTGTCGAGCAGCATTAGTGCCCATGTCAGGTTCCGAAGCTGCGTTCTCACTATCTGTGGCATACCTCATTGTTAGTGCAGCAACTTTCTTCTTCTGAAACGGGGGACGTTGACGTGCAAACTCGTCCTGCTTGCCTTTACGGTCAGGCTGATGGGGTTGCTCACATCCTTGTTGGGCACCCCGACCTTTGCCGTGTTCTCCGCCACCGGGCTGCGAGGCTGATGTTTACTGTGAAGAATGAGGAGAACGTTGTTCAGTAACCTGAAATCTATCAGTTGACCTAATTCTAGTGCGATCGCGCAAATCATATGTGCGTTCACTAGTCGCCTGTACTGGTGACGCGGGACGAGACCACCGTTTCTGTTGCTGCTTTCCTTGTTTCTTAGTTCTCCAATTCTGTTTAGGAAAAGCTGGACGATCGTCTATGAAAGACGAACCCACCTTAGTTTGATGTTGCACATCTGCAATTTGAATAGTAGGCTTAATCCCTAAACTACTGCGGCCTATTGTTCGATACGCCTCCGCAATAATCTTAGGCAACTCTCGGGGTTTATCGATGACGTCTACGAGGGCTAGACCATTCACCACTTGAAAGTGAACCGCATCCCCCTTGAGATGACCAAGGATGAGAGTGGCAACCACGTCGAACACACCGACAAGCCTCATTCCCAACTCGACCACTGCCTCCCGACCGTGTTGATCTTGAACACGTTTGATCACGGAAGACAGTACGGCCATAGATGGGGTGCCGAAGCACTTCTAGTAGACTGCTGCAAAAACCTTACCCCAGTTCTCACAACTGGCCACCTCTGGGACTGAGTCTTTCTGCAAACTAATGGTGAGTATCCTGTGTTTCTCCACAGGAGTAGAGTGCAGAAATACTGCTTCCTGCTGGTTAAATTTCTCAGCAAGCCAATAAGGGAAATCGTCCTTATTCTGGGGGCGCTTGCCCATCACCGAATTAACCATGACGGGACTAATAAAAATCCCAACTGGGCCAGCTGTCTGCCCCGCAACAACAGGTGTCCCGACCTGCACATTGTGTGAAACGTATTGCGCTAAAGACGGATGTACTGTAATCAGGGCTGTATGGAGTACACGCAACTCATCCACCGTAGCATTTAAATAATGAGGATGAGGTGTAAATCCGGCCAGTACCGGCCAAGTGGCCCCTGGAATGGACAAAGGGCCCAAATGAACCGGTGTAACCGTGTGTGGGAGGGCGCCATTAAACCAAATACGATGCTGCCAAGCCAAAATGGGAATCTCCTGCGTCCTGTATGGCGTATAATTCGCTGGGACCTGCATGGGAGTATAGGAGTGAAACGTACTGTCGTCCATATTCAGCGCCGGCATAGTAACCCAAGAGTAAAACAACTCATAGGGATATAATGCATCGGCACTCACCACAAAGATAACAGCCAGCCCATCGTCAGGCACCCCAAACTGCGTCAAATGACGCTGGAGAGGTGCGCGCCTATGCGCCGCAATAGCGACCGCAGCCATAAGGACACAGAGAAGAAAAACAATCTATTATAACAGTAGCATAAGGGTTCAAAATAGAAAAACCTTTTTAATTGACAAGCTTGATTGAACCTATAGAGTAACTATTAGGTAGGTCAAAACCGTCACTCCCGCTATCCGGAAACAAGAGTGAGGGCGTTGTGGACTAATATAAGCACTACTAAGGCGTCTCAAATCATAAGACCAAACGTTAGGTGCGCCATCTTGCAGGGATTCTGCTCATGCACAGAACTGTTCGCAGGAACCCAGGACCTCAGTGAATTGCGGTGTACCAAAAACTCACTTCAGTACCCAGAACCCCTATCCGACTAGCATCAGTGTCTCATTCATTCTCCGTATCATCTCAAAGCTACCAATGATTAGACAACCCAGAACAAGTGACTTAGGGGCAGATTTACAAGAAAGTGACACATCTGTACAGATGCGTCACTTTCCCTGCGCCACACTTAGAAACCCTTGCGCCACCATATATGTGCCGTATTTACAATACAGCGCACTATGGCGCAAGGATTGACAGATGCGTCAGAAATTCTAACGCATCTGTTGGCGGAAAAGTCACGCGTTGCTGGAGTCGTGTCGCAAGCAGTGCGCAACTCCAGCAATGCGTGTTGAGGCCTATTCCCACTACACTACGTCACTACTGGTTTTGACGCAGTGGCGTCCTAAAAGTGGTGCAGTGAAACCTTGTAGATTTCATGGAGTCACTTTTACGAGGCCTTCCTGCGTGGGAACGCCCACCCTGCATACATTATACCTGACACAGGTATAATGTGACGCAGGGCTATACAACGTGACGCATCTCCCTAGATGCGTCACGTTGTAAATAAGGCGCATTGTTTGCACCGCAGTTGCATCAAAAAAGTGACGCAACTGCAGCGCAAAAGTCCTGCAAGGGGCTTGTAAATCTGCTCCTTAGAGTACTCTCAGGAATGGTGGGAATTAGAAATACCTGTTCGTTATTATTCTCATATCAGTCCACAACAAGAGTAATCAGAGACACAGTAAAGTTTAAAATGTTTATTTTATAAACTACGTGTGCTAAGATGCAGTACTTTGGCTAACATAAGCAGACAAATGATTAAGAATTAAACCATCAGCATTTTTACAATACCATAGAAAATGAAGGTAGAAATCATGTTACAAATGATAGTGGAATACAACCACCCTCCCTTCGCTAGGAAGCTAGTATTATAAAACTAATACTAACTAATAGAAGGTCTCTAGGTTTGAATGGGGAATCACATCACAAGATCAGCTTTGCTCTGTGTCTGGAAAAGGTCTTCTCCAAAGTGTCTATCTCATGCATGCAAACTGCAATATTAAAGGTGCTCGAGTTTCAGATATTTGCAGCTGTGTGTGTGTTATGCCTAGAGCGTGGGCCGATCAACATGAATGCAAAAGCATACATTGTTTGTTGGCCCTGACTGCTGCTGCACACAATGTTCAGACTAAGGTCGCAGTGCACGTCTAGGGATGTGAACAACAGACCATTCTCATGTGAAGAAAAAGCAAGCAAGCAGTTTTCATATAATAACATCTATCTACAGTGTCGTGTGCAAAAGCAGCAAAAGTGGCAAGATGGTGTTTTAATTTCTAAGACGCTTATGCTAACATAGCAATGTGTGGACCTGTAGTTCCGCCTCCACTACAAGGCAAGTGGCTTCTGGGTCTAGAGAACTATTGCTTTAGAATTGAGTACTTGCCAGTACAAGAAAATGTGGTTGCAGATTACTTATCGAGATCTCCCCTTAACACTAACCTCCACGAAGATCTTTTGGATGCTCCCATCCTAGTCATCCAACTACCGTCCCTCACCAAGGAGGAATGGGAGGAAGGGATGAGAAAGGACAGTAAAATGAACTCTCTTAAAAAGTTAATAGTCAATGTTGGCCAGAAAGATGCAGTGAAGTTGGTGAAGGTATGAAAGATTTTTGGGAAGTAAGACACAAATTAACCATCATTGACGATAAATTGTATTGTATTTGTTGCAAAGTCATCCTGTGCCCTGGGCACCCCCCAACTTTTTGCCGACTGGAACTGGTGGTAACTGACGGAACACATTAGAATACAGTTAAAACACCCAACATACACTAGGGTACACTATGCTATGGTGGGGTATCCCTGTAATTGGCATGACCTACCCCATAAGCCCCTAGTATATAATAGGGCAGGGGATTGAAACTATCTAGAAGTCCCCAGTACCCTGGGGTATGGCAGTTTAGAGGCCAGCAGCTTTTTCTGCACTAGCATGTGTTCAGTGCTGAAGCTTGAGGACAGTTTAAAAGCAGCACTGGGTGACAGGACTGCTTTGAAACAGCAATTTGCTGGCCAAATTCGACGTTGATACTAGAAACACAGAAAAAGGAGAATCTGCAATATTTCTACAGATTCAGAACCCCTAAAGTCTCCCCTAGTTGCACAGGGGGTACGGGTCCTGTAGAAATTAGGGAAATACTTATAAAATATGTTTTTATAAGCCCTGGTGCTAGAAGACTGGCCCAATTAATTTCCCCCATTCTAAACCCCGTGGCCCATAGGTTAACATGGTAGGAAGTTAATGATTAATTAATATTGACAGGAGAGGACTAGCCGGACCATTCAAAGACTTCCCAGAATGGTAGTAGTAAATCCAACAATATTATATTGTTGAATTTCTCCTAAAGTGTACATACAAGAAGTTATAGGACTTTCTTGTTTGTAAGTCCAAATTCAGCCTTCCAGTGGCCTGCCCTGATTGGTCAGAGTTAAGTGGATTAGCCAGGCTGCTTTGAAGAGGTGATAAAGAACCACTTTGCTGGGAGAGCAGTGTGATGGTCTATAGGTATGCCAGGCCAGGAGGTGGAGTTGTAAACTATGCTCTTCAAAGGCAGAGGAGACGCCTGGGTTTCAGTTTCACTCTGACACTCTTGACCAGGAGTCAGGGCTAGGCTTAAGGAAGGTATGTACAGATGGTAGGGGCAGAGTCCATGGAAATAAGCCATCCCAGGGGGGGTGTTTAGCCAGCTCTTACCTCCTTGCTGGAAAATCAGCCATTATGGATTTGGAAGAATGATGCACTCTGGGACAACAAAATGCCACACTCTGCAGGATGTGGTCATCACTATGAGGAGGTACCCTGCTTTCATTGGTCAGAGGTGACCTGTGGCTTGACCCAGGGAATTTTGAATAAGTATCTGAGAGGGGCAGAGCCCTCCAGATCTGCTGCTTGAAACTTACTGAAGCAAGACGTGCCCTGCTGCGAAGTTCTGCTGTGCAAATACTTCTAAGGCCTGACCTCTGAAAACTGCACCATCTGAAAACTGCAGCCCTGTGGATTACCTTGCTACAAAAGGACTAAGAAGTAGGCTCCCTGCAAGCTACATGTTAACAGAGCTCACCTGGACATCCCCACAAAGAATCCCCAGCCTGGAGTACCAGTGGATTTGAAAGGGTTTTGTTCAAGTGGATTGCGGAATTGAAGTTTCACACTTTCAAGGACCCTCTCGGAGATTCCAGAACCTTGGACTGGGTGTTGGATACTTTGGGACCCGCAAGCAGAACTTCAGGAAGGAGTTCTAACTGGACCCGCCTGCTAGAGAAGGCGGCACTGCACAGTGGTGAGATATTCTCCAGACAGAACAGTTTCTAAAGGTGTGTCCCTGTCAGAGAAAACGAAATGACTAAAAGGGGCACTGTTGGTTTCTAAGCACTGGAAAGTGACTAATCTTTAACAATTCATATCTCTGGTTCCCTACAGTGGATTTTTTTCGTTTTGGTGTCATTTAACCCCTTCCATGCTGCGCAGATTCCGCCGCTGTGCTGACGGAATCTTGCGCGGGCGTGGTCATGACGGAACGGTTCCGTCATGAGCACAGCTCAACCGTGGCTCATGACGGAACCGTTCCGTCATGAGCACCGAAGGGGTTAAAAGATAAAAATATTACATATTTTTATAAATTGGTGTTGGATTTTTATTTTGTGTTGTGTCTTAATTATTTACTGAAATGGTGTTTTTGAATGCTTTACAAACCTGTCTTTGAAGTTAAGCCTGTCTGCTCGCGGCCACGTTACCAAGGGTTGAGCATAGGAATAATTTTCTAAGACCTATGCTGGGTCCTATTATGTGTTAGTGGCCTTATTGCCAGTGGCAGACCTACATTTGCCCCTACCAATAACCCACTTTCCAACAGTATTGTGTTGCAATAAGAAAATAGTCCCACCTTCTGATCTCAGGAACAAAATAATAGACCTGGCCCATGAAGGACACTTAGGGAGAAGCATCACAAAAAACAAAGGGGCAGATTTACGTTCCCTGGCGCATTCCTGCAAATCAGCAGGGATGCGCCAGGGAACATGCGTCACCCAAGTTTGCCCTTGCGCCACCGCAGATGCGCCGCATTTACAATGCGGTGCATCGTGGCGCAAGGATAAGCAGATGCGTGACGCATCTGCCGACGTAAGGTTGGCACAGTGCTGAAGTTGTGTCACAAGCACAACGCAACTCCAGCACTGTTCCAACCTGCCCTATCCCTAACATGGTGCGTCACGCCTTACGCCTGCTTGAAGCAGGCATAAGGATTTGACGCGCCGGCGTCGGAAAAGTGACTGCGTGAAATCTTGTAGATTTCACTGCGTCACTTTTCCAAGGCTTTTTCCGACGTAACGCCCACCCTGCATACATTAAACCTGACGCTGGTTTGATATGGCGCAGGGCTTTACAACGTGATGCATCTCCCTAGATGCATCACGTTGTAAATCTGTCGCAGGATGGCGTTAGCTTTGCGCCGCCGGTGTGCCACAAAAGTGATGCAACGGCGGTGCAAAAGTGGCGCACAGGGATTGTTAATCTGACCCAAAGTGACTAACAATTTCTGGTTCCCCAAGATTGACTCAATAGTGGAAGTGAAAGTCAAAGAATGCATCAGCTGTGCAAGAAGCGACAAAACGAAGATCCTATGAAAAGTTCCCTTGTCTCCAGTGGAACCCACAGTGCCATGGACGAAACTGGCCATGGACATAATTGGCCCTGTGGAAACATTGGGATCCCAAAAGAGATTTATGTTCGTCTTGGTTGACTACACCTCACACTGGGTAAATGTCAGATTCACATCCACGACAACAACTAACAGTCTCATCACATTTCTAAAATCTGTCTTTTCAAATGAAGGTATACCAGCAGTTCTTGTAACTGACAACGGGGTGCAGTTTACATCCGAAGAGATGAAGAAGTTTCTGGGGGAATTAAACATCAAGCATGATAAAACTGCCCTCTACTGCCCAAAAGCCAATGGATTCGCGGAAAGAACGAACTGCATGATAAAAGAACATTTACAACTAGCCATCACTAACGGCCACAATATAGACGATTCTCTCAGAGAATGCATATGGGCTTACCACACAGCGCCTAATCTCATCACAGGAATTTTCCCTTTTGTGGCACTAAGAGGGAGGGAGCCAGGCACCAAACTGAACCCTCTCTGGCTGGAAGGTTGAAAAGAAGTAGAAAACAACCATAGGGAAAGTCAAAGGAAAGTCCAGCAACACCAAGCTAATTACAAAAGTTGGTATGACCAAAGACATGGGGTAAAAGAACATAACCTCAGAATCAACAATTCGGTTATGGTAAGGAAACCTACCCACATCCAGGCTGGGCAGAGCAAATTCTATCCCTCTCAACTATTAAGTAATATAGGCAGAAATGTGGTACGCCTTGAGAATGGACAGACTTGGAGCGGGGACAGACTTGTAATTGCTGATTAGTGTAAATGTTTCAGTCCACAGGCTCAACTGCTGTTTGTTCATCCCTCCGTTTGTGGTGAGATGTGTTGTAACCTATTCCCCCGCCATGTTTCACCTCCCCTTTTTTCCTCTTGATGTGCTCCTCCTCTCCCCCTCCTCCTTTCCTGCCACTTGGAACGTTCAGGGAGTTCATGTTGGAATGTTGGGGGTTGTGTTTGTCAGAGGAGAGTGGATGACCAGAATAAAGGTGTCTTCTTACATTACTGGCGTCTTCATGATTATAGTATCTTTTCTACAATAACATTCGTCAACCGGAAAAAATGGAGAGGTGGCATGAGCTGCAAATGTTGTAAATCGGTGTTAAATGACCCAAAAGAGAGAAGAAGCAGATAGGATAGAGGAGAAAGCTAAGGCCTTGATTTCAAGTACCCCAGACATTTTACTCTTCCTGCACACATCTCGATTTGAGCAAAGATCGTAATTACAAGGGGAGCAAAGTTTATAAAAACAAATAATTACGGGATGCTATAAACTCTGCACTCACTGCAAAGATTTCAGAATGTAAAACCTGTTGCAATGTAACAAACGAAAACGGCCCAGTAAAAAACCTGTGCATGTCGATTTTGGTGCAAGTAGCGAATTCTTTTAGATATGCCAATTTTTTTGGGGGGGGGGTTAGGGGGAGGAGAAAACAGGGGCTATTTTTATAGATAAATAGTGCATATCCATCTTGGGGGCTCGTAATCGAAGTCTAAGACATCAAGTTATCACAGACCCAGGCCCAGGATGATGAGTCAATCTTTAATTATGAGTTTAAAAAAAATCATAAATAGAAGAGTGAACGCTCCCAGTAAGAATTTGCTTGATGAACTTCTCTTGCAAATGCTTCACACTCATATTACTATATACACAAATCAGAGGTGTATGAAAGTAATGCATCTTTTTACTAAAAACCAGTGAGTGGTTTTAGTTATGGCTAATATTTACGAAGTTCAGTGATCAATTGTTCTCAACAGTTTGGATTTTCTCTAATCCTAATCTTGCTTGTCTGGTCGCCATGTCTATAAAGAATTGGAAATATCCAGTCATCATTTTACCTATATGTCTATCATATGCTATTGGCATTCTGGAGGAGTATACTCATGCTTTTTTATGGTCTGACTTGACAGCGCAGCTGTCGTCAGACAATTATGTGAGCATTACAGGAGAGGTGTTGTGGCTCCGCCCACATATTGGGATCCACAAGAACATGATCAGGCAGCAGTTGTGTGCTTCCACAAAAATAGTCCTTGCCCTCTACACAGCTATGATCATTTTATTTATCGAGTTGCTTAAACTTTGAACATTCAAGGGCGCACACTTGACGTTGTAATGCTGTTAAAGTCTCGTAGATAACTAGATAATTAATATAGTGTTTCTATGGCAGCAGTACAGTTGGGAGGAGAGCAGTCGTTAACCTGCATGGATTTTTAGGTCTGGCTTGACAGTGAAACTATCACCTGACCCTTTAGCCTACACTTATATAACTCTACAGTTCTTTGCTTCCACACAAATACATATTATTTGCCATATTATTCACTTGCAAAGCTTCATCTTACCATCCAAACATTATTTTAAAGCCAGACCTATTGGCATTGCCAATGCTTGTTTTCAAAGTTTTAAGTTGAGAATATTTAACATATGTACAAAGCTCAGAGCCGGAGTCTTGTCTCTTTGGCAGGACACTAGCTCATTCCTATATTCAGAATACTAAAATGGAGGTAATGTCTAATTCATTCTAATTTTTATGCGGCAAAAGGCTCTGCCCAACAATAAAAAACTACACAAAAACCCCAGCATTTATTCAATAATTCAGTAGTATGAGTGAAAGGTACTGGGCATGACTCGATAATAAATATGCTAAGCAATATTAGAAGAAGTTGCTGGTCATTTTTGTGTAAGGGATGCACGCACCTGCAAGATGGCTCATTGAGTTAAACAGTTGCTTCTATGAT
Organism: Triturus cristatus; assembly: GCF_964204655.1. Taxonomy (NCBI): domain Eukaryota; kingdom Metazoa; phylum Chordata; class Amphibia; order Caudata; family Salamandridae; genus Triturus; species Triturus cristatus. Next base: position 251,866,962 of record NC_140593.1, on the reverse strand, counting down.
CTGTAGATGGGAAGGATGAACCCTGGCAAAGCAACTCCGCCCTCTATCCTTCTGAAGCCGAAGCACTGCGGGCCTTATTTACAATGAGCCTCTGCAGTAGTGGTGGAAAGTCCTCAGCCATGGTAGGATCTTCGCACTTGTGGCCTACTCGTGGCCTACACACCACACTGCACTTTCTTATTGCGAAGAACTCACCATCAGTGTGGAGATCCCACCAGGAATGCGGAGCCTCCACCATGACTTTGTAGCAGGCAGGACCGGGAATGCAAACCGGCCCTGGCAATTAAGTTGGACCAGCCTCAGGGGGAACACTGCAGCTACATTTGTTACAGGGGGCCGATATTGCAGCTATACTTTAAAACCAGCCCCCGGGAACAAAACCAACACTCAGGGATCCAAAACCGGCACCCACCCTGGCGTCCCACCGGGGACACGCCCGGCTTCTGCTACGGCCAGTACGGCCCTGCTTTGGAGGCTCTTTGTCAATTGATAGCAGCAACTTTGATTGACAGTGCCTGTAAGCGATATGATGTTCTGTATCTAAACAGGCTATTTTCCACATAAATTAAAAAATGTCAACATATTTCATAGCATTTGAATTACAAGCATCATTAAAATTTGACTTTCACAGTTATATGCCCACGCATACTTTGATAGGAGCTTATTATTTTTCTTCTGGCAATCCTATTAAAAAAGAAGAAAAAAAAAAAAAAAAGTAATTTCTTTCCATATGGATTGTAATTTGAGGAATTGTTGATTTGACAAAGGATTCCGAAACACTGTTATTTCTAGTTGCACCATCAACAAAAGGAATAACTGTATTTTCAGCAGGATGCATCTGGAAAATGCGTCTACTCTTTTAGTGTTTTCTTTACTCAAGACAAGACAACTCTTGTTATAATATGGCCACATAGTCAATGATGTCATCAGTAGTATCATAGACAATGCATCAAGTTGGATTTAAAATTCACAGTGTGGTATTAGAGAAACTCCTCCACAACATGTGCTGATGCATCGTGAACCTTTAGAGCTTTATTGAACTTTTCCTCCCTATTTCTGTCTTCTCCCCCACACAAGGATTCCCTGCAATCACTGAAATGATATATGAAATGTCAAGAGGTTTGGAACTTACTTTTTAATTGGATACATAGAACTGCTGGCTGCTGAACATCTGCTATGAATTAAACAATTGAAGAGTGTTTTACCCAGTGTGGATTGTATGCACAATTCATATAAAGGGTTAGGTCTCTCTGGTGTTGAACATTCTGAGGTTCTTTGAAACTTGGTCAAAACTGTGCTTATGCGATTTACTGCAGTATCTGAATGTTTCTGTTTTCTGTGTTTTTATAAAGATATGCTAATCTAGCAAGCGTGCACAGCTGTTATCTATGGGCGGCTGCTCATTGTTATGTTGTGTTTTCACCGATAATGCATTCTACAACTAATCTTGAGTCCACATCTTATTTTTATTTTTAAAGAATGCCGTATATGTTGTATTGCATTGTAGTGTAGTTGTGCAGCCTTTTATGTCCCATTGTGTGGCAGTAAAGTGCATTGTCAGATGGGTAAATGCTAGTGGTGGGTGTTATTATCGGTAGCGTAATTACTCGTAATTACTCCAAAACTACTCGTAATTATACGTAGTTATGTGAGATTTGTAATTCACCATTTAGTGCTATATTTTCAGTGCAAATGCACCCTCACATCCAATAAAGGGCCCAAGGATGCATTTTGTTCTATGAAAATAGCACTAAATGCTACAGGACGTAAACAGCACAAGCCAGCAGTTGCTCATTCTCTCTGTGCGCATACAGTTGGATTTTGCCCCAAATTGCTCCTAATTACACAAACTGGTGTAATTGCGTAATTCATCACACGAGTAATGTGTAATTACTGAAATCACCCTGATTACACCGGTGTAATAGAAATTTGGCCCAATCCTAGTAAACGCTACACTGTCGAGAATTATACGGATGGAAGGGTGTTGCACTTTCTGTGGATCCTGGTGGGGAGGGCTTTGGTGTTATACATGAGTGTAGTCAAGAAAAATATCCCCTTTCGGCACATATACAATTCAACACAATAACTCACATCTAAAACCAATCAGTCACCAGAACAAGACACCAGAGCCTGGACCCGGTCAAGTATTCACATGAATTATATCATTGTATTTTATTGAAATATGACGAAATTTGTCGACACAATAGCAATGAATGGTCACATATACTTACAAAGAGAATTATACAACAAAGTCAAAAAAGTTAAAAACACAAATTTATGTTCTAAAAATAAATTACTAAAAAAGTGGGGAGAACATGTAAGAAAGTTGTTTTCTTATCCACTAGAAAAGAAAGACATTAGATCTGGATCAACTGTTCTCCTTGACAGATGTTCAAATACTTGATTGTTCGGAAAACAGATGTTACCACAATCTATAGTCTGCCTTCTAAACCTTGCGTCGACGCGTTTCGGTGGAAGTCAAGAGATGAAAGACCACCTTCTTCAGGACAAATATTACAATCTCCCGTGAAGTGTACTTTCAATCTTTTCAGTTGAACAGTACATCCACAAATGTAGATGCTCAGAGATCATTGCACAATCTTGTCAAAGGACAAAAATCGTTCCATAGATTCATATTAAAATTAACCAATTATTCTGCCGGCCTGTAATCCTGTATTATCTAGGGCCGATATATTGGAAATTGAAAATCTTTAAAGCTAATTCTTTTCTTATTTCTTTTCCAAGTGAGAGACTATTGGAGTAGGGTTACTTCAATCCATTGGTCCACTAATCATGTCTAGAGCTCTCATGAATCAGGGGATTTTTTTATTTCTCTCTCAACAAGTGTGAAAGCCTCGTACTGGTCTTCGTCCGGGGGCAGCACATTCTAGTGAAAACGGAGTGGCTTTGAAGCAGCTGCTCCGAGTTTCACTATTCAGGCGGCAACCTGACTGCACTTTTAAGAGGGGAGAGAGATACCCTTGCATGCGGGTGCAGTGAGTAACTGCACCTGCCTGCAACAGGATGTCTGAGGGGTTCATAGGACCCCCTTTAACCCTCCAGAGGGCTACTATCAGGGGCACACTGTCAGTGCACCTCCTGACAGCTTCTTTGCCTCTGCGTCCATGTCTATAATATGGTTTGGGCACAGGACCAAAGGGATTGCCTCATTAACTTGGGGCCCGCCCTCATGCAAATGAGAAAACGCCCTCTGGTGATAGCCCTGGCGCTTTATGTGCCTCAGCGCTATCTGAATTACAGAAGGGTCCAAGAAGTGTCTGTGGCTCCTTCTGTAAAACCACAGTGCCCTGGGGGCATGCAAAGCGTGTGCTAATGCCCGTGGTTTCCCAAGGGGAACTTCTGCAATTTGGCCTTAGGTGTGATGTGGCTATGTATAGACATGAGACTTCTGAATCAGGTCATTAAGAGGGAGAAATGTGTTAAGTTCCATTACTGTTTTGAAATTGTGAAATATATCTCATGAGAAATCATTCAGAAGTTGGGAAGGTGACGGAAATGAGGCATGGAAAGTTTCGGTATTTCGTGAACTCTACTGTAATGGGGGAAATGATAGGGTGCAATGACCCGAACTGCCCACTTTGGAGCTGGGGAGCCAGGTTCTAGTCTCGGCGTCAGCTCAACATTCTGTGTTTCTGGAAAAATCACTTAATCTCCCTGTGCTTACCAAACAATGAATATGCACTTATAAAATGTAATTGGTGCTCATGTGAAGCACTTCGGGTCCAGTTCACACTATATAAAACTGCAAAGAAAAACATAGAGTATCTATTTATACATTAGTATGCATCACATTTCAGTTTTCTCACAGGCAGGGAGTACCCAGAGCTCTCCCTGAGAGAGCTAATGCGGTTTTGTCAGAGCAGAATTTAACAAAGTGGGAGAAGTTTCAGAATGGCAGATGCAAAGCACGGACGGGCCTCCTCCCAAGAGTTGCTCTTCCGCTACAGGCGAACATCCTACCCCACAATGAGATGCAGCCCTGACACGTTCCATGCCATGCAGGACTCTGTTGTAGGAGGGATGAATTAGATTCTACTGTCTTCTGGTGGCTATGCACAAGGTAAGATCTGCACACTTTGGCTAGATTCAGGACATGTTGTCTTGTACTATCAGTTGAAATGTAAACATTTATGAAAATCTGTGTTTACTGATGACATATGTATATTGAAAATGCCCAGTATGAAGACTTGCAAAAGGGTTGTCTTCTTCTTTTTGTGGGGTTGTGTAGTAACGTGTGGCTATCTTCCTCCCACTGTACATGGGAAAGGTCTTAGAGAAACTAATCAACCTATGCCTCACCGACCCCTCAGCAACCACCAGCTCTTCGACATATCACAGTACAGAAATCAATGTGATCCCTGACAGAGGAGACACTGAAGGCCTGATTCTGTTGGACCTCTTTACGTCATTTCACACGGTCTCACACCCCATTCTCATCAGATGCCTGCATGCGTTTGGCTTCCAAGGACCTGCTCTTTGCTGGAACTGCTCCTTCTTAACAGATAGAATGCTAGCTGTCAGCCTGGTACTTTTATCCTCAGAAGCAGGCAAACTCCTCTGCGGCGTGCCTCAAAGCACATTGCTCAATTCAACCCTCTTTAGCACATACATAGACACACAAGTCATGCTCTCCCTTTCGGACAAGACCCCAAAACAAGAAACAAGTTCACCACCTGCATGACCGAAGTCACTGACTGGCTAAAAGCCAACTGTCTTAAGCTCGACACTGACATGACAGAAGAAGTCATCGTTGGCTAGAAGAGAACACCTCAAAATTCAACTTCAAATAGTGGCAGGCCAAACTCGGACCCATACCCGCTCCCAGCACCTATGCCAGGAACCTTGGAATAATCATCAACAGTGAACTGGGCATGACTGCATTCTGTTTCCACACCCTGTAGATGCTGAGGAAAATCTTCAAATAGCTCCCAAGCCGCTCTAGAAAAACTGTCTCTCACACCCTAGTCACCAGCAAGTTGGACCACGGAAACGCCGTTTGTGTCAGGATCACCATGCAGCAACTTACTAGAAGACTACACACAAATCAGAATTCAGCAGCCAGACTCATCCTCAACCTTCCAAACAGAATTCACATCACACCACACCCCAGGGAGCTCCTCTGGCTCCTGGTATACTAACATAAGAATGTCAAATTCCTCATAAACACATTCAAGTCACTATACAACTTTCTGAAAAGTCACATCCACCTCCACCAATCTTTAAGATACCTCAGATCTGTGGGATTCCTACTTGCACACATACACAAAATCAGATCAGGGGGACTGGTGTTCATTTACATTGCTCCTAAAGCGTGGAACGATCTCCCACTCCACATAACAGCCTCCTCATCTCTTCTGCTGAAAGCTGAAGACCTGGCTTTTCAATTAACCAACCTACCATAGGTAAGGCTAGTCACCCACACCTGCTCTGCACCAGGATAGTCTCACTGGTAAGTGGGGACTTTACAAATACACATTACATAACATAACATAACATAACAGCTGAATGCCAGATTTTGGTATGACTTGGTTCTGACAGAGCACATCACTACAACACACACTAATTTGTGATGTTTGAGTTTTATTTTTGTCTAGGGAGTGTCTTATCCCTCGAGGCACACTGGGTCCTTTGGTAGAGCCAGTTGGGTTGGGCACCAGGAAGATTTTTGAAAGTTGTGCAACAATCAGCCCCCAATCATACATAAGTTAAAAAAAAACAGCACAGTGGCCAGGAGTGAAGAGTAGTCAGTGAGATTCGGGGTGTGAAGCTCAACTTTCCCAACTCAATATTCAGTAGGCTGCAAGGTAGAGGAGTGAGATGCCTGGTACGTCTCCCTGGGAACTCATGACTATGATCATGTACAACACAACATCCTAATGTCCCTGCCATGGAATCACTTAGTTTAAATATATTTTTACTGCTCATGCTCATCCAAGTCTCTGCTACAATAAATCGTGATGATAAAGTAGTCAAAGGAGTGCATGTAGGCAGGATTCTATGTTTCTAATTCTCATCTTCTTCAAATCATTTTATCAAGTGACTGATGGCCCCAAGTACTGAGCTCAAGTCACAAATAGAGGTGGGTACTCAGGCAAATTAATAGGGCGAGCTGAGCCGGAGCTGATCCATGGATCTGGCTTGACTATAATAGTCTGTGCAGGAGCTGAGCCATGCAAACGTTCATCATGTGTATCAGCCAAAAACATAATGTAAAATATGATACAATCTCTTCAAAATTCAAAAAGGTGTATTTCTTTAACATGTGGAACAATTGCACCTCAGGATGTCAGATTATATCACATTGACATTTTTTTAAGTGATAGTTTTTAGAAACAGTCATGGCTCACAATGCAATTTGTGAACTAAGAGACAGTATAATGTAACCCAAACATGGCCTAGATTGTTATTATATATGGATCAACATTATAGTCTATTAAAACAAACATAAAACAAACACAGGAGGTGCTTCTACAGTGAACGGAATGTATACTACATGTAATAATAATGAAAAAGGAGGCTTTTTTGCCTATATTTACACAATATAGACTAGCAGGGAAGCCGCTATTGATGGTTGGTAATCTCTTTTTACATTTTGAAATTCAGACTCCAGACGGATCCCTCTGTTGCTTTCTGTGTGTCTCTCACTCCACGTTTACAGCAAAGGTCACCGTTTTGCAATTTATTTCTGACTCTCAATGAGAAAAACTAACACTGACATTTCAGACCCAACTACCAAGCCATGGATATATTGATTATCGGGGGTTTCACAGCCCAAACACCCCCCCCCACCCCCCCCCCCACCCGAAGCTATGCCCCCGACAGTGGCATGTCCCTTGCCCCATACTCATTCAGAATATAGAACTTGTAGAAAGAAATATCAAATTGAATGCGTGTTTTCACTTTTAAACTCCTAAACATCTGTTTTATTTGTTTGCATCAATGTGTTGTTGAATCAAAATGAGCTTATGTCACTATAATGTGATTCATTTCAGTGCACTGTTTTTGTGTCTCCCAAAGGCATACAATCAGTGTTTGGCAATAACATTGTCAAAACGTAGGAGGGGATGGGAATGCCTCCCCACTCCGAAGCGTTGGAGGTATATTACCTGCATTATATGGCATGAGGGCAGAGACCACAGTGAAGTGAGAAACAGTGCAGACAGGATTTCCATTAGAATTTCTACGAGGGTCTGTTAGGAAGGGGCGGCTGAATTACTTTTGTTTTTTTAACATTGCAGGTTTGGTGGGTGGGAAGTATGATGGAGAGACATCTGTTTCTGTTACTCAGGGTGAGGGAGTCTCTGGGCAGATCCTTTCCTTTGTGTGTCTGATTGCTGCTACAGGAATGCCCTTTCACCCAAGGTAAAACCTAATACAAATCGAATTGTTTGTGTGACAACATTCTCACCAGTATCAAACCCCATTCACAAGTCCATTCTTAGACACTGGCCAACACTAAACGCCGGTAATTTGAATATTGAACGACCCCTTTTTGCTTTCCGCAAAAGCCGCAATCCGAAAGACCACCTTGAGCAGCACTCCCGAGTCCTAAGCCATCCCTGACCCTTGATGCCCACTGGGGACTTGCCCCATTGATAGGACATTCAAAATGTGGTAATTGTAATGTTTGTGACTACACTATAGAAGACAAGTTTTTCACTTTCAAAAATGTTGTTATTAAATCACATTCATTTTCAAACTGTAAAACCTGTGATGTTATTTATTTGATTCAATGCCCTTGCCTGAAAGTCTACATTGGCCAAACAACGCAGAAAGTTAAGACTCGTATTGGACAACACCGCAGCAGGGTTCATTGTCAAACCCCAAATGCCCCACTGGTGGAATATTTCAATTCTGCTGGCCACGAAGAGGATGACATTAAAGGGACAGTTCTCAGTGTATTGAAACCACCACCGAGAGGAGAAGACATGGCTCAACTTCTAAACAAAGAGGAATTGAAACATATTTTTTGCTTGGACAACATCAGGAATGGATTGAACAGGAATGAAGATTGGACTACCTTGCTCTAAGTTCCACTTGAAGCTCAAAACCAGAAATGTCTCTTTAACCAAATACCACCTCTCAATTGGGGTAACTGTATAAAGACACGCCACCAATAATTTATGTTTAATTTGGCATTATATATTTCTTTGTAATTTTTCCTTTTCCTATTTTAATTTATTATCCGCGGTATCCTCACCCTGCCCTAATTCCTAGCTAATTGAAGCTACTGCACTGTCAATTATCCTTGACTCCTACCTTGACTGCCTTAATTACAAACTACGGTAAGCGGTTGCTACCACTTCTGGAGCACCTCATTGTCCACACCATTTACGGAAGCCACCGGCTTTTAAACTAATCGCACTCTCCTTCCCTCCAGGACTGCTCATTGTAGCAGTTCCCTAGCTCCAAGTGAGCCCTCACGCATGGTTGATATTAAAAAAAACCTCCAGTTCCGCGCATTGCAGGAGACCAACAGCTCCTAGCGAGCTCCCACGCATGGTTGTCACTACACGCCTCCGGCTCTCCTATTCCCGCATTCAATTTTAAAGAGGTCAGTTTTCACACTAATTTGCGCTTTTTGCAAGTCGTTTCTTGCATGGTTCTAGCGCCTATACTTCACTGTCACTCACGCTCTTTGGGGCATATTTACAACGAGGCGATAATAAATTATCGCCGCTTTTGCCGCCGTTTTCGGACGAAAAGCAGCGATAATTTTATCGCTATATTAGCAAGGTCACGCTAACGCGTGAAACCTTGCTTTAGCATGGGAATTTCTAACGCCCAGCTTTGCATCTCTAATGAGATGCAAAGTGGGCGTTCCTGACCTGACATGATAGGAGAAATGTCGCTAGGCGACATTTCTCCTATCATCAAGCCCCACGCTATGAAGCATAGCGTCAGGAAAAGTAGCGATAACACCTGTTATCGCTACTTTCCTAACACCTGCTTCAGGACTGACTTAGCCTTGATATCCTATGGAGGGTGGATATCATGGCTAAGTTTGTGAGTCCCTATCAACTAGCTAACGTGAGATTATCGCTGGGTTTCCAGCGATAATCTCACGTTAGCCAGTTAGCGCTAGGATTTTTATCGCTGATGAGATAAGCGTTGCTAATAGCAGGCTATCTCAGCGATATAAATCGGCGCTAGCTGGCGATAATTATCTGAGCGCTAAGTGCGCTTAGCGATAATTATCGCCGGTTGTTGCTGATATGCCCCCACGTTCGATATCTACATCGCGCATCGGACACCAATTCTCTAAACAGCCGTAGCTTGTTTTTGGCGCTCAGTTCTCACCGCCGTCTGTCCCGTTTTTAAATGCTTGTCACCGCTAGCATGCTTGTTATCACGTAGTATTGTCACCCTTTACCGTCCGGCCACCGACTTATGCCGCAATTCCGTATTCCGCACTTGCCGCATGTACCTTTTGCCGATTCTCACAATTGAAATACCTCACAGCATACCGTTTCTTTTAGCTATCAGCCTTTAAAACTCACTTAGGAACCTTTTCTGTGTAACTTAATGCTGCCCTGTTTTCTATATTAGCAATATGCACTAAATGGCACAATTGAATTTAACCGTGCATCTTATCATGCTTGCACTTCTCTCCCTATAGAAATTACCTAATTAGCATGTATATTAGTTACCACCAGGTGGTTGACTTCTCTCTAAGTGTGTCTTCTAATATCGCCTTGTTTTCTGCCTTTTTCCCATTTCTCCCTTGTTGTGCAGGCAGTGTATTGTTTCAGGCTTGTATTACACCCGTCCTGATGATGATCCTAGTATTTTTTTTAAAGGATCGAAACGTCGTCGTCTTGTTTAGACAGTCTGCATGTTAATCCAATGTGTTAAAACCAGTGCAGTACCTGTTAAATTGAAAGCTTGCCCCTATCAGTCATATTGGCCATAAGCTACTTTTTGTTTTGCCTGAAATGTTTTGTCCATTTGTAATTGTTTTGTGTTTTTGTAGGACGCAGTACTGTGTCCTACTCTATTACTGTGCTTTTGAATTTTTCTGAAATATTTTTGATTCATTAAATGTACTGTCCGGCTGGACATCTTGAATATAGCACTGATTCTAGTCTATATTTATTACAATTGTATTATGTTCTTCAAGGACCTTTGTTTCTATAACTAATTGATACCCAAGGTCCTTATCTACCTTGCGGGTTCCCTTGTGTTATTTGAAATACAGGAATGCTAAAGACAGCCAGATGCAACATCATTCACTTTAGCGTGACTTGACACCATCTCACTAAAACCAACTCTGTTATCCTTCATCCTGCCCTGATAATTTGAGAAAAAGGAGAGAAGCATCTCAAGCATAGACATTTAAAATCCACCTATACTGAAGGGGATGAGCATAGACATTTAAAACACAACTTTCATCTTTCGCTGGTGTCCTTCATCAGATTATATGGGAAAATCAAACCATCTTTAAATTGTATTTGTGTAGGTGGTGATGGTGGTGATGGTGTGTGCATGCTTCGGTTCTCACGGCAAATAGTGTTGCTTCCTTCTGCAGTTTTGCATCCTATCTCATAAAACCTTCACAATATTCTTAAAAACCCTACATTAAAACGGACCTTAACTTGAAACTTTTGATGGTTGACTAAACTTTCTTTCTAACAAGCATGACCTTTTCTAAGACGTATGTTTTGTCAGAACCCCTATTATTGTATCTGTTCAGGTTACCCGCAGCTCATTTTAACAATCACAACCTTTACTTTAAAAGACATAGCCCTGCATTCTAAAAATAGGTATTTTTCTGTGGCTCATCTATTAAAACTGACAACCAATCCATGAATTCAAATACCTCATCCCCTCAGTAGAGATCAAACATTAACTCCTATTAATTTAATCTACTACAAAGAAACTGGAGTAAAAGCATGGCATGTTCTCCTAAAGAGGGCAAGACTAATTCCAATAACCAAAGACCTACTAACCCTGGGATCCGGAGCAGCGAGCTCCCTGATATAAAGTGTCACAACACCTTGTATGTGGTAGTAAGCACTATATACATGTAATTACAATACAAATACACTTATATACATCACACTAATAGTAATATCATAACATTCAGCTGATTGGCAGTTGATTTTAGTTCGTACAGTTGCATAATAATTCCCTTTTACTGCTTGACATGCCTATATTCACAGAAGACTAAGCTGCTAAGAGGCATGTTCCTCACCCAGTACTGTACCAGTCCACAGTAGATAAACCACCAATCACCAACTGAATGGGCATGGAATACCTGAGGAAATCTGCTAGCCAATGGAGGATTATTAATTAGTGCATCACTGCAGGTTCCAACTAGTTACATACTATGAACGATTCTTTACATCACACAATGACAATCAGATGTGAAATTATAGGAGCTAGTCCATACCAGCAGATCTCTCCGTCATTTCTCTCTTTAACCTATGCCTGCTCAGGACCATTAACCCAAAACAAAATATCTCAGAATGGGCAAACCAGTGCAGTAACCAGTTAAGTGAACTATGAACATTACAAATACCATTTATGGACTAGATGTGCCGCTCAAAACTTTAAACTGTGTGCCTATCTTTCACACTTCTTCATCCATCACACTGCTAGCATTGCATCCTTAACACAAGGACTGCCACTTCCCACACAGGATCATAACAAAGGCACCACCCTTCCAACTACACACCCTACATGGGTAGCATGCGACCCGTGTAGGCAGGTGCTTCAGTGACCCACAACTGCGTAGTAAGCTCCAAATATATATTACAATACAATCATCAGGATGGTAAAATATTTATCATGTTAAAAAGACCTTGCACTAATATGGATTTTTATACTTTCAAGATTATTTAGATATTATGAATGTTTTATAAATGAATCCAAACAAAGCAAAACACAGAGCAGATCATGGATCAGCCTACTCGGAATGGGGACACTCATGATGCAAAATACCACAAAGCAGAATGGAATGGAGACCCGCCAGCTTTGCTGTCAGTTTTGCCAGAAGGCTCTTCCGGTGATAGAACAGAGATACTCTCAAATCGAAAGAGCGGCCTTAGCAATCAAGGGCGGCTATACGCAGTTTTGCCTGCACATTTATGGAAAGTGCTTTAGGCTGGTCCTTGACCACAAAACCCTCATCTCTCTCTTTGTGGGAATTGCACTTCCCACGGATTGAGAACTGGACACTTCAATTGCAAACATATTGGGCCACACTATTATACAACCATGGTAAATCAACCTAACAAGCTATCTATCGAGACACATCACAGGGCATGTCAACCCTCTCTTCACAAGCATATGAGGCAGAATGCCACATCAAATATATTGCTATGTCGCTGCCGGACATTGAGCAAAAAATATCTGAAGATGGATGACTCCAAAAAGTTAAAGAAGCAGTGAAAGCAAACAATGAAAAATGTTTCATTCAAACTCCAAAGGGAGAGATTACCTCAGTCAAGGATACCTGTAGGCACTCTAGAGAGTGAGCATTAAAATTAGCAGCAAAGAAGGAAACATCATGCTAATGAGAGACAAGAACATCACCCCACAGGCCCTACATCACCAGGTGGTTCATCAAGGGTACCAGTTAGCAGCAAAAGTTAAGTCAAGAATGAAAGAGAAGATATGGTCCCCTGACATGGAAACACTGGGGAATAAAGTCAGCAGCAACGGATGGCAGTGTAAAGCAACTGGAATGGCAGTTCGTCCAACTCCTGGTATGGGGCAAAGTCAGAGCCGATTTCAGAGGCCTCCCTCATGGCAGATACATTCTAGTTGTGCAGGACTCACACACAAAGTTTCCTGTCATCGAAAAAATACAAATGGCACCATTTATGTTATGTTATGTTATGTTAATGGTTTTTATACCGCGCACAGCTGCCCCAGCAAAGGGGCGTCCTGGCGCCAAGAAAGGTAACACAACATCACAAAATGCAGCAGAGTCAGTTGATTTTATTAAAAAGAAAAGTTTTGATGACACGTCTGAACCTGGTTAAATCTTCCAAAGTGAATGTATTCACCCAAATCTGGACAATATCAAGTATTTTTGGGCTGTCAGACATAAATTGAGATAATGGACCGTTGTTGCTGGGTGCAGATTTTCAGAATATCTTACTCTGGAGCCAAGCACCGGAAAGGAATCCCAACTTCCATGGTGCCCACAGATCAATGGAGAGGTTTAGAGAATTATGAGAAGTCTAAACAAAATCATTTGAAACGTAATGGAACAATTAATAATGTCAATCGGGCTACACATAATTTCCTGGTAATGTATTGTGTAACACCATCCACGACCCAACGAGCTCCAGTGACCAAGCTGCTCAGACAACATACTGGTTTCACCCTGCTGGATCCTTGAGCGCCCTGACCTACATTCAAGCAGAAGAAGCTCTCTATTTATTTAAAACATTTGTCTTTGTTGATCATTGCTGCTCTAAACTAATGCTCTGTGTTCTTGTGCTTTGCCACATTGTTTGTTATCGCCTGATAGTGTCTGTGTTCATTGTAGGTCTATTTAACTTCTGTATAGTATGTATTTGATTACATCTCCTATTTTTATTACCTTTTTGTCCTGCATATGTTTGCCATGTGGCATTAAATACGCTCTAAATGAAGAATCGTTTCACCAAAAACTGTATAAATTAAGTTGTTCCTGGTTCAGAGGCTTGAGTTGCTGTGTTTTCAATAGTGATTGTTATTGACTGTTTTTAATCTTTTTTTTTTTTACATTGTAAACTTCACAAAACTATGAAAGCAATTTTGATCATGACTGTAAAGTTTCGTCAGTTTGGAGCAATCGGACCCCTGTGCTGACTGCTGAGTTGGCACTCGGGTGACTCCTGTGTGATGAACCTCTGAGACTTTGCGATCATGCCAGTCAAACAACCAACATATCAAGGTCACCTTTTAGAAAAATTACCTGGTTACTAGATAAAGCTATTAAGAGGTTAGGATGTAAAACATCCTTGAACGTTTCACAGTTTGTACATAATGGAAAAAGGTACATTTGGGCAATAGTTGCAAAATGTGCCTATATAATTTCATGAAGAACAAAGCAACAAGTGATGGTTTTCCTCAATGCAATTTCAGTTGCACTGTCATATTGGAGAAGAATTAAGGCTGATTTGCATATGGCTGATTCCTGTCTGGGTAGACACAGTGGGCAATTGAAGGCATTGGCCTGAATTGTGGCCAAGAGTAATTATCAGTGGTTACAATAAATAAATCTATCCGCCCCTCCCTTTTTTCCTCTATGCTCAGAGATGGGTCCTGTGCTGAAATTTCTCCCAACTGGCCAGACATGGGGGCATATTATCAAGACAGGTGATAAAATTATCGCCGCTTTAGCGGCAGAAAACTGCTGCTAAAACGGCAATAATGGGCTTCATAATATGCTCTATGGAATTCCAATTGAAGCCCAGGTTAGATGTGAAGGACATCTAACCTGCGCTTCAATTGGAATTCCATAGAGCATATTATCAAGCCCATTATCGCCGTTTTAGCGACAGTTTTCTGCCGCTAAAGCAGCGATGATTTTAGGGTCTGTCTTGATAATATGCCCCAGAGTTCTCAAGCTCACTGTGTCATATTCCTGTAGCCGTAATTTAAATTTGGCCAACTCTGGGATGCATTTGCTGAAACTGGTCTGGGGTTGCTTGTGTACCCATGGAGCAGGACTAAAACTGATTTGCATATTGCCAGTTCCTGTCTGACGTGGCATAGAGCCCCAAACAAAAAATTGATGGACTGGATTGTGGGCCAGGTTAATTATTAGTGGGAGAGATCCATTTTTGAACCAATGCATGTTTAGCATTGCCTAACACATGACTGATTCCGTCCCATCTCAACTGGCTTCAAGGAAATGCCAGTCTGCCACAAATTCTTCAGATATTCCTATAGATAAGTGTGTATGGGGGATAGCCAGAAGTGAGCACAATGTGGGCGAGGGGCACATGTATATCAATCTAGTGTTTGCAAAAAAGCATGATAACTTTGGTATAATCTCAGTGTCTCAGAGTAAGAGGCCATTTTATCAAGACCAGATAAACTATTTTATTTTTAATGTATTTCTCTTCCCAAACATGACTTCAGTTTTTCCTGCTGACTGCAGCTACAGAGATACATGTTTAATAATCAAATTAAAAGGCAATGCCTTGTCATATTTTTACTTTTTAAGACTTTTTCATTCCAAATGTGAACAATTATGCCAAACAGTAAGGCATTTTAAACAATCAGGACGCCATGCATGACATTGGTGAGCAACTTTGCTTTAACCCGGCAAATTTGGACTGACGTGTGTAAACAGACCAGTATAAAATGTAACTCAGAGCCAATCTTAATTTGGCAATAAACAGCACAAACAAATATTGTTTTGCAGTAGTCAGTGAGTGAAAATGCTGGTGCAAATTGTAATACACCAATGTAAATTGGTTTAGTCACCAGTGTAATTCGGCTCGAGCTGTTTGTTGCAGTGATATACCCGTAGAATTGACTCCTTCGCCCTTTTCTTCAAATTGTGGTAAATATTTCATTACCGGTACTATTTTTTATGCGGTAAAGTCTAGTAAGAATAACTCAGTAAATATAAGAGGCAGAATCCGTGGTATTAGAGGTTCTAAAAGGCTTTATTCCTCTACAAAAGAATTACAGTTCGAACTGCAGGCTTCAAATTCCATCACCACGAAAGTTCAGGAAGGGAAGGCAATACATTATTGACAAGTAATGGTATTTATATGGAAAGCATTACATTAAGACAGATGCAAGAGGCGTAACAGCTGATAATACAGATATGATACACATACGTAATGAAAAAAGGCGTAAACATAGGCGTAACTAAATACGTCATTAAACATGATGTCACAAGTGGGTGGATCCATAAGAGAATCCTGCAATGTCAGCAGAAATATTTGGCAGAGATGCGCGCGCAGCCGCATGACGTGTGATTTACGTGCAACTAGAGGGTGAAGGGGACTTGACATTTAGCTCTACATGTGGAGACAGAAGTCTGAGAGGTCATGTCAACCTAATCCCAAATCATATCTAATATCTTATGTTTAAAGAACTGTATTATCCAAAAGGAAAGGTCTCTCGGACGGAGTCTATTCTATACTGACTGTTAGTGCGTGTACAAGCGTCTAAGTGTCTACATGAGATGCGAGGGGGCAGGAATCTTCCATGGTAACAGGGGCTATGAATTACTTGCATGAGGACAGTGAGGCCTGGCCCTTTGCACGGTAGCTGGAGGAATGTTTACCTAAACTACTAGACAGGAATGCATCGGATGAGGAGCGGAGCAGATAATCTTGAAGGTGAAATACAGTTTTTGGCAGGCAACAGGCTGGATCAGACACCGTTAGCCGCGCAGGGAGTAGGACAAAGTTCATGGATACAGATGCAGGCTCGGACTGGAGCTTTCAGAGGCAGAAGGCAGGAAAAGGCTTGATGGCAGAATTCAGGGCCTACTCGCCTGAATCTGTAAAATGTGGAAAGTGAACCACATAAAGTCGGTGGCCTTTCATACTTAGGAATGGAATATCTGACCCATTCATTGCGGATCTGAAAGAGGACATGTTGACGGTGGACGCACATGTATTTGCGTCTTCATAACTGGAACTGGAGGGAACATACATGTACTTATAGCATGCACATGGAGCCGTTGGGGTCTACGATAGGGGACATAACTGATCACAAAATTCATATTTCCTCATTCCCTCCTTGTCCCCTACGGACCCTCAGGAGATATCGATCTTCATCAATCCATCGATCTGTTCATATAGCATCATTTGTTCTTCTTTCTTCTTCCGGGATCTTGAACGAAAACTTGGATGTGGGATACACGATGCGGCACACAGACCACAAATTGCTGGCCCACATTGTAGACATAAGCAGCAACTGAATAGTATGAGAAAGCCAATACCTAGGAAGGATAGGATCCTCCATCCCCAGGCTGACAACACGCTCCAGAACCAACCGGACCAAGTCCAGGTGCCTGGACTCTGGTGTATCTGGCTTATAATCTTATGAAGGCGAGTTATGGCTTTATATACTGACGGCGAGTTTTCTGGTATGAAAACACAGCAACTTGATCCGATGACCCTACAAGCTCCGCCCCTATCGGCCAGGATGACGTCAAGGACAAGACGATTTTGAAGCACAACAATCCGCATAGCAGACAGCTCTTCTGTTAAATTGCCTAAGGCGGAAGTAGTCTCGTTCACTACTGCTTCAAGGGTTCTAGTTAATCTACGTATCAGCTTACTATTAGTGACTGTACCTATATAAGGAAGGAAACCTTTATTGAAATCTGTGTATTGCTCCCATGTCGTTTCAGTGTAATCGACAATCGGGAGATCTCTCTGCTGTCTAGTGTGTACTAAATGGGTATTTCTGTGATAATCAGGAGGAGCTAGGAAAACAGGTGGCAGAAGGAATGCTATGTAACAGGTACCATCCCAATCTAGAGGTAGACGTATATATGCGGTCTGGCCACATATGAAGTAGGAATGACGGGAAGCTCTAAATGTAGACTTGCCTTGATCACTGAATTTTATTACAGTGGTGCATTTACTATGGCCCATGTGTATGGAACCATTCTTTCTTACACATAATTCCCCTTTAACTGGGAATACTGACATAGCGGGCAAGATTGGTGTGGTTTCGGATTCAACATTCAGGATCATGAGGTTAAGTGTAAAATTACCCAATCCATATACTTCATTTTCTAAATCAGTTCCTGTTCTTTTGGGAAGTCCCTCCTTGTTAGGGTAGCAGACTTTAAGCAAAACTAGGTTCAGGTTTCCCCATACCCAGTTGTCTTGATAAACTACTGAATTCGAATCTAGAGAATTGATCAAACTAAACCATGCTCCACAGGAGCCATTATGAGTGAATGGGTACGGAAAGAGGGGCAAAACTCCCTTATAGTTCTGATAGGGAGGGAGTCGGCCACATATCCAACAATTTGTAGCATTGCTGGTCTGATGAGAGTGATGTAACATACTAATGAATGTGTTGTTGCGCAGCGCAAATCTATAGGACAACTCATGCGGAGGTAATTCGCTAAAAGAATGTTCAGCAGTAACATTGTAAGCACGCTTAGAAATAGGGTAATACATATGAAGCAATACACTAGTTATAATGATCAGAAAACTTAGAAAAAACAAAATTAATAATGTTACTGTGCAATGACTACGAAGTGATTTACAATACGCATGCTTTTTAAGCTGCATCTGTCGATTTCTTTCTCTATTCCGGTCTAGAGGATACATGTCAAAGACAAATTCAACCGATTCACCTTGGAGAGGACTTAAACAATCAAATTGTCTGACTTGCTAGACCTTAATTTCAGTTTATAAAGTTCAGTTTCCGTGGGTTCAACCAAGGGGAGCTTTAAATCAGTCTGTGAAGGAATGCAAGGCTGAGTGTTCACATCGGACGGTAGTCCATAAAATTTCTTGATATGACTCGAGTGCAACCACCCTTTACGTCCCTCGATCTTCACGGCTGTCCTTGTTGTTAGTAGAACGAGTTTAGGCGATTTCCACCTAGGCTCCAGTTGGGTCTTCCGGTCGAAATTCCGCACCAGAACCAGGTCACCTGGAACCACGTCATGGGGCTTTACCTCTGTGTTATCGGGAAAGGCTGCAGCTACCTGTGAACGACAAGATTGTAGTGCAGACATCAAGGAAGCCAGGTAATCTGTCAGCATATTACAGTCAACATCAGTGATTTTGCGAGGTATAGGCGTCCCCCACATATTTGGTGGTCTACCGAAGATCACCTCGTACGGGGATAGCCCTGTTCGAGAATGTGCTACCATTCTCATATAAAAGAGTGCAACTGGTAAGGCTACTACCCAATCAACACCTTTTTCTCTACATATTTTGGACAATCTGATTTTCAGAGTTTGATTATGGCGTTCCACGAGACCTGCTGCCTCAGGATGTCGGACACAGTGGAATTTCCATTGGTAGCCTAACAAAAGGGAAACGTGTTTCATTAGTTCGGATGAGAATGGCTGGCCGTTATCTGAGTAGACAACACGTGGTAAACCGTACCGTGGGAAGAATTCTCGAACTAACTGTTTGGCAGTAGTCGGGGCAGTGTAATCTGAAACCGGGTAGGCTTCTGTCCAACGGGAAAGAGCACAGACAACTACGAGAACATATTTGAATCCTCGACATCGTTCCATCTGGATATAATCCATCTGGAGGACTTCAAAAGCATGATCGGAAGGTTGAAATCCACCCTGCTCTACGGGGATGCTTTTACCTGGATTAAACTGACAACATATCATACAGGTACGTACTTTCTGTTTGGCTGCTGCTCGCAAGTGTTTGTTGAACCAAATGTGTTGAATACTATCTAGCATAGCTTTTTCTCCTAGGTGCGCTGGACTATGTATTGTGTTAATGATGACTTGAACCATGGAGTCGGGAAGAAACCATATAGATTTTTCCTTCGTCATCCATCCTTGATCCGTTTGGATCCCTCCTAATTCAGTCCATTTCTTTATTTCTTCTGGTGTAGCATGTGTCTGTATGTCAATTACATCAAGGGCGGGATCCTTAACTGTCATGCAATGTGTTGGTGTCGGAACTATTGTCTTTGTCGCGTCAGTTGTATGAGTCTGGTTCTGAGCAGTCTGTTTAGCTGTTCTGTCAGCTAGGTCATTACCCTGAGAAATGATATCGGTAACTTTTGTATGAGCTTTGCATTTCATAATCGATATTGCAGTAGGTAGATGAATCGCGTCTAATAGGGCTTGAATGAGGGGTCCGTGTTGGATGTGGGCACCGTGAGAAGTTAAATAACCTCTCTCTCGCCACAGTACACCGAAGTCATGGACGACTCCGAATGCATAACGTGAATCTGTGTATACGTTGACTTTCTTATTTGTGGCTTGAATACAGGCTTGTGTCAGAGCGATGAGCTCGGCTGCTTGAGCTGACAGAGTGTTAATACAATTTGTTTCAATGACTTCAGTGTCTGTTGTGACTGCGTAAGCGGCCACTAACTCTCCTGTACTTGTTCTCATACATGAACCATCTACATACAATGTCAGGTCTGGATCTGATAAAGGGATGTCTGTCAAGTCTTGTCTGGGTTTCGTCGTGATAGTAATGACTTCAACACAATCATGTGCCAATGGATCTGTTCCGCCTACTGGCAACAGTGTGGCAGGATTTAACGTGTTACAACGTCTGATTTCTATATGTGGCTGAAACAATGTTAATTCATAACCGGTGAGTCTCGCTATAGTCAAGTGTTGTGTTTGTGTGCGGTTCAAGAGAACCTCTACTGCGTGTGGTACTTGTACTATCAATTGATGTCCTAACACTATGGCATCGCTTTGTCTGATTGCTAAAGCTGTTGCTGCCACCGATTTCAGGCACGCAGGAAGAGCCTGAGCTACTGGATCTAATGTACTAGAGAAATAAGCACATGGTTTGTGTGATCCTGCTTGTTCCTGAGTGAGTACTGACAGGGCAGTACCTTCGCGTTCTGTAACAAAGAGTGTAAACTGTTTACTGTAACATGGTGTTGCTAAAACAGGTGCTTGGCATAAAGCTTTCTTTAAGCTTTCAAAGGCATGTGTATGTCTTGAGTCCAAGGGAGGACAGTCGATGTGGCTGCCTCCTGTGTTGTCAACTGGATGAGTGGTTTTGCTAGAAATGCATATTGAGGGATCCACTGCCTACAGTATGAAGTGAGACCTATAAAAGCCCGCACCTCCTTTTGTGTCTTGGGTGGTGGCATGTTAGCGATTAACTGGATGCGATCAGGTGTAAGCTGTCTTCCCTCCTTGGACAGCGAGTGCCCAAGGTAAACAACTCGCTGGACACAGAATTGCAGCTTAGAAGGGGACACTTTGTGCCCCTTGTCGGCCAGAAATCTTAAAACCGTCAGTGACGCTTTTTCACATTCAGGTTCGCTTTGGGCGGTGATCAGCAGATCATCGACATATTGAAGCAAGGCAGTGTTAACTGGCATGTGGATACTGTCAAGTTCTCTTTTCAGTGCTTGACTATAGATGCTGGGGCTTTCTGTGAATCCTTGAGGATCGCGTGTGAATTTAAAACTTCGTCCATTTAAACTGAACCCGAACAAATATTGACTTTCCGGATCTATTGGGACGCTAAAGAAAGCATTCTTGAGATCAATTACAGTGAAGAACGTTGCTTCTGAGTCAATAGCTGTTAGTAATGAAGAGATATCTGGGACCACAGGGTATTGTGGTACAATACATTTATTTAATTAGCGCAGATCAATAACTAATCGATATACTGGTGATGCTTTTGGATCCGTTCTTTTAAGAATCGGAATTATCGGGGAATTGCATACATTGGAGTCGGTTTCGACAACCACTCCTTGTGCAATGAGCTCGTCAATGATTTGCAGCAAAGCCACAACAGCATCTGGTGGTAACTTGTATTGTCGCATTCGTGGTAGTACTACTCCTGTTTTTAGTGTGACACGATATGGTGTAATGTTCATGCAACCAACATCAGTGGGGCCTTGCGCCCATAAATGTGTAGGTAAACTCTGCAGCCGGTGGTCCATGTCTCTGGACACATAGTGACCTTTAAAGTCACGTAGAAATAGTCGTACTCCTTCCGGAGAACAACATATTATAGCTCCTAGAGCTTTCAATGTTTTTATACCTAACAAGTTTTCTGGACATGATTTAGTAAGCAATAAATCTGTAGTACGTGTCAATGGACCAACCGTAAGTGGAAGGGGTTGCGTTACTTCATTAATTATAGGTTTTCCTGAGAATCCAAGGGAAATATTCTGTGAGCCTGAGAGGGGTGCCCCTGGAACTTCACTGCGTCGTATAGTTGTTCTGCTTGCCCCTGTATCAAGTAAAAACTTTCTGTCTTCCCCTAATAGTTCACTATGTACATAAGGTCCCTCTTGATCTACAGGAACCTCAATAAGGGGTAAGCCAACTTCCCTCTCTAGGCTATTTCATGTGTATCGCTGATAATCGGGATAATCTGCTTGTGCATACTGATACATCTGTTGCGTTGTTGCTTGTGTGGCAGCAATAGGCTGTGCTTGTGGTGGTGCTACCATCTGTTGTGGAGCTGCCTGTTGCGGAGCTAGTTGTTGCGGAGCTGACCTAGGTTGTGCATGCTGAGGGATTTGTTGTTGATTCTGATCCTGTCTAGGTGGACGTGGTCTTTCCTGGGTTCTACCTGTGGCAATATTATGTTTCAGGACTGGACAATCGTGTATATAATGACCTTGTTGTTTACAATAGTTACATGTCCCTTTAACTGGACCTGTTGAATCACCCTTTTGATGACCATCAGCTGGAACTGACTGAGCAACAAGCATTTTCATTTTTGTATCTTTCATACGTCTTTGTTCATGTTCTTGTTCTTCTCTAATTCTATTGTGGTGATATTGTAACATCTGTAACATCTGTGACGGGGTATTACCTTGCCAGGTACTCTCAAATTTCAATACTCTATTCTTGACTTGCGGCAGAGTATTTTCAACTAATTTTGTCACAAACAGATGTGGATATGACTCGCTACTTGCTTTTATGCCACTATTTATACCAAAACATTTTTCAAATCG
This sequence comes from Triturus cristatus, assembly GCF_964204655.1. Lineage (NCBI taxonomy): Eukaryota > Metazoa > Chordata > Amphibia > Caudata > Salamandridae > Triturus > Triturus cristatus. Next base: position 251,844,360 of record NC_140593.1, on the reverse strand, counting down.
GGAATAGAAATCACTAGTGTCTTCATCTTGTTTTTGTTTACAGGCTGAGATTGCACCCCAGTCTTCCTTTTTCGTAGTTAATAAACGTGGCAGTACCTGCACTAGTAATCCTGGTAGTGCTGTAGTCTTTTCCCCAAGCCCTGATCCTGCAGCTCGGGCCTTTTCTTCGTTTTCTAATGCTGTCCAGTCTATCTTTTGGTCTCCCACCTCCCATTCCTTTTCTTTGAGTTTCTCGTAAATACCGGCAGGCATTAATACTTTTAATATTTTCATAATGTCGGGGTAGGTATACTCTCCCATGAGTAACATGTCTTTTATCTCACGGTGGAAACCTGCTGGATCCTTGTCATGGCTGGGTACTACTTTCTTCATTTCTAATAATTCAATTTTAGTTATAGGCGTGTACACAAACACGCGTGTAAAGTTATTATCTTCACCTCTGATTGGGTTACTTCGCGTAACGGATTCTGTCTATCTATGTGATACATTTTTCTTCCCATAGTGGGAACTGGAACGTGTTCTGGGCACACGAAAGCTATATACTGGTTTCGAAATTCTAGAATTTCTTTAATTAAATCAGTACCTGACCCTCTCCATTTATTCGTGAGTAGTTCTGTCAATATGTCAGGTAAGGGTCCAGGATCGGAGTGTTGGCTTTTATATAATATAAGGAGGTGTTGAATCATGTATATACTAGCTAAACGCTGTTCGTCTGGGGCAAGATTCAGAAACGTGTGTGCTAGTGCATCATCACTGTATTTGCTGGGACTGTCAGCCCATTGTACTGCTGACCTGGCTAATTCTTGTTCGTCCATGGAATCGAGCATATGGTACCCCCTTCGATCTCGGAGTAATTTATCAGCGGCTTGGAATAGGTGTTCAGGGGATCTTGTATTTAACATAGGGGTTTGAAAATGTCTGTTATATTCTGGACGTATCGGACGTATCGGATCATTAAAGCCTCTAGCATTATTATGGGGTCTTCCTCTACCTACATAAGCTATCGTTTCTAATTGTTCTGATTCTTGCTCCTCCTCTTCCTCTGATTCAATTCTGTCTGCTTCTCGTCTTTCTTTATGTATTCGTTCTACTTCCTTGCGGATCTTTCGATACATGGCGATTATACACGCCTGTCTATCATGTTTCTCGTCTGATATGTTCTGACCCCATTTGGCAAGTTTTTGCATGGTATCAGTGGTAGTGGAGAAGTGTGGCTCACTGGTTAGAGTAGGCAGACCTGGAAGCAGAGGTCAGCCTGGGACCAGGGTTCAATTCCCGGCTCGGCTGGGTCTTGAGTCCATAAATTGTCCATGGACTCGATAATTCTCGCTCCAGTGCATACTCGATTCATGGGTTCACACTCTGCGACTCTGGGCAATAGCTTGCTTAATCTCCACAATGGCCCCTCGCGGCGGGATGCCTGGCTTTCACCTTGTGGATGCCCTGCTGGGTTATCTCACAGGGGAATACCAGGATGGGTTCCCTAAGCAAGCGCTTAGAGACCGGTTGGTGATTTGCGCTATATAAATATCTGTACATCATGATCGGCCTCAGGCCTGTCTTGGTTCCTGATCACGCAGTTTATGAAAAAACGTAGTAGTTGTCTTTGTACATCCACTTTCTGGTATTCCATAGCTTCGTTAATACTTTCTGGGCCTCGTCCTGTTTGGACAAAGTGATATATATTGTCTAGGTGTTCAACCATTCCTGGTATCGTCATTAAATACAATGTAGCTCGTCGTATACGTAGTGATGATAGTAGCAGTCTGTCCTGCTTACCTGGCACTGGGTCATATCTACAATCCACAAGATGTTCTTTAAACATATCGGATGTCGCTAGTTGGGGTGTACGTTGGAGTGCTAAATCTCTAAGGGTCTGTTTATTTCGCGGCGGTGTGGCAAGTATGTCTGTCGTACCTCCTGTAGCACCATCTGAGGTGCTGGGCAAGAAAGGATTCGTTGGACGTAAGATAGAAATTGTAGATGCGGGAAAAACAGTAGAAACGGACGGACCTGTTGGAACTTGTGTAGGAGTTTGTTGTTGCGGAGATACAGACGGATGCTCTTGATGTTGAACACCATCGGCAAGCGGTGTGTGTGGGGTGGAATTAGCATACTCGGGAGCTACGTCATCTAAATAGGAGGAAAGGAAAACGTCCTTTGCTGTTTTAGGATGTGTTTTGGGATGTGCTTTTATCGGGAGCAATGGAGGAGTCAAGTCTTTTGGTATTTCCGGGGTAGCCTTAGGTAACCCTTCGGCCAGAAGAGGATACATACCATTTATAAGAGTGTTTCTTTGTCTATCTACTTGTTCTGATTTTACTCGGGTACCTTCCTCAATTAATAGATTTTCTCGGGCTTTATTTGAATTCTCCCTACCTTTCTCTTCCTGTCTGAGCGCTTTTTCTGTACGTCTATATGATTCTTTACGCCATAATTCAATGGCATCTTTCTGTGACTGTCTGGCTTTCTTTTTCCATAATTCTTCTTCTACTCTCATGATGCAATCTGCGTCCCAGGTCCCAGCTGCGGGCCATCTCTGACTTTCTGGTAAATCCTTGGTGTAGTCCACCCATAAATCAAGAAATAATACGGCATCTAGGCCATGTTTATGATACATGAAGTATCCTGGAGTGTCCCTAGGTGGAATGGGAACAGCTTCTTCGAGTACCCCTTTTCTAGTTTTGATCTGTCTTAATTTCGAAAAGAGCGGCATTTTTAGATCTGGTTACTTAATCTTGAACACACTTAATACAATAAACACAATAATGAACAGTCATTCACACCACACTATATTTGAACGTATTAAAACATTTAACACTTAACAGTTTAACGAACGATGATAACTAATAGAAAACTAGTTACTGACATAATACTGATACTTAAATAATACTGAATTATATGCAAGACATACTAGATATACTGCTAAACAGTACAGATACACTGCTGAAACAGTGCAGACCGGATTTGTGTACCCAAACCCGTCTTGACCGGCACAGACTATGTGCACGTTTAAATGCCTCCCCGGCAATGGTACTCACCGGGTAGCACGGAACGGAAGGCCTCGGAACTGAACTGAAACTGGACCGGACTGGACTCGACTCGACTGGACTCGGAACTTCGGAACCTGGTGGGCCTCTGTATACCTCGGATCTTGCTCTCTCAGCTAGGCTCTGGTCGGGATACTTCGCACTTCTCACCGCCTCGTCAGGGTGTTGATCGCAGCCTCAGTCGCCCCCGCTTGGCCAGAGGGAGATACAGGAAATCCTGCAGGTACGCGTTTTTGTCCGTTCAGCTGTGGCAGGAGACCGGGCCTGCAACGCACCTCCGGCGCGTGAGATGAGAAAGTGTCCCTGTTCGGGCGCCAATTTATGTGGTAAATATTTCATTACCGGTACTATTTTTTATGCGGTAAAGTCTAGTAAGAATAACTCAGTAAATATAAGAGGCAGAATCCGTGGTATTAGAGGTTCTAAAAGGCTTTATTCCTCTACAAAAGAATTACAGTTCGAACTGCAGGCTTCAAATTCCATCACCACGAAAGTTCAGGAAGGGAAGGCAATACATTATTGACAAGTAATGGTATTTATATGGAAAGCATTACATTAAGACAGATGCAAGAGGCATAACAGCTGATAATACAGATATGATACACATACGTAATGAAAAAAGGCGTAAACATAGGCGTAACTAAATACGTCATTAAACATGATGTCACAAGTGGGTGGATCCATAAGAGAATCCTGCAATGTCAGCAGAAAAATTTGGCAGAGATGCGAACGCAGCCGCATGACGTGTGATTTACGTGCAACTAGAGGGTGAAGGGGACTTGACATTTAGCTCTACATGTGGAGACAGAAGTCTGAGAGGTCATGTCAACCTAATCCCAAATCATATCTAATATCTTATGTTTAAAGAACTGTATTATCCAAAAGGAAAGGTCTCTCGGACGGAGTCTATTCTATACTGACTGTTAGTGCGTGTACAAGCGTCTAAGTGTCTACATGAGATGCGAGGGGGCAGGAATCTTCCATGGTAACAGGGGCTACTTGCATGAGGACAGTGAGGCCTGGCCCTTTGCACGGTAGCTGGAGGAATGTTTACCTAAACTACTAGACAGGAATGCATCGGATGAGGAGCGGAGCAGATAATCTTGAAGGTGAAATACAGTTTTTGGCAGGCAACAGGCTGGATCAGACACCGTTAGCCGCGCAGGGAGTAGGACAAAGTTCATGGATACAGATGCAGGCTCGGACTGGAGCTTTCAGAGGCAGAAGACAGGAAAAGGCTTGATGGCAGAATTCAGGGCCTACTCGCCTGAATCTGTAAAATGTGGAAAGTGAACCACATAAAGTCGGTGGCCTTTCATACTTAGGAATGGAATATCTGACCCATTCATGGCGGATCTGAAAGAGGACATGTTGACGGTGGACGCACATGTATTTGCGTCTTCATAACTGGAACTGGAGGGAACATACATGTACTTATAGCATGCACATGGAGCCGTTGGGGTCTACGATAGGGGACATAACTGATCACAAAATTCATATTTCCTCAAAATGTAAACTTTAGAGCACTTTGATAATGTGGCATTTCAATTGAGGATGGGACTGATTTTATACATGTTTACTGTTTAGGATCTTGCAATACACCACCTTAACATGGTGCTGTTATGAGTAGAGAACCTAATATTCAAAACATTAACCACAGAAGCTGGGTCTGTTTGTTTTCAGCATAGCACTGTTGCTGGTCTAGTAAAATAGGGTAGCCTGAGGCTAGCTAATAAATATTCAAGACAGTTTGATTCACTTCCTAGGCAGTGTCTGCAGCATTTTAACACAACCATACACCTTTATATCTTGCCAGTTTGATGAAGGGGAGTAAGAAATAGAGGGGCATATTAGCAAGCGTGTTCTCGCTACTTTAGCTGCCCTTTTCGGTGCTAAAGCGTCGATTTCATTATCGCGCTATCATCAAGGCCTCGTTAACATGCATTAGCGCATGTTATCTTGCGATATAAGCCAGATTCGGGACGCATCACAGGCCAGCGATATATATCGCTAATTAGATGCGAAGTAGGCGTTCCTTACAAGAACTCCATTAAATAAGTTGCAAACACAACTTCACTGTATTAGCAGCGCGGCCCGGACCCGCAAAGCGATCATAAAACTCCCGCTAATCGCAGTTATCGCTAGAAATTTACACCTGAAAACAAGTTGATTTACCCATCTCTTCAATGGAAGGTGGATTCTCAGCTTAAGTACACACTTGCGTATCAGCAAGCATTCCAATATCGCAGGTAGTTTATCGTAGGATTCAGACTGCTATCGCTGGTTTCCACCGATTTCGCTGGATTTTGCTTTGCCTGTGAGCGACCCGTTGATAATACACCGCTAACAGGGCGAGAAAATCCAGCGATATGCGGCGATACAATAAAACGCGCTAACCTCGGTTTGCGATGATTATCGCAGATTGTAGATAATATGCCCCAGAGACTTCAATTTCGTTGGTAGAACTTGGCAAAGATTTTTTTAACTTCCGTTGAGGGAGATTTTCTTCCGAAAAAATTATTTTGAGGTTAATAATTTTAGTGCAAAGATATGCAACAGGCGAATTCCACATTTCTTTAATAACCTTCGTAACCTTGTAAGGGTTCTGATAAAACACCTGAGTATGCACAGGAACAATGTGTCAGCTTAGGGGCACTAAGAGGATGATTCTTCATTACTTCAAGATACTTTGTGATTGGACGTAGGGCTAAACAGCAGAGTTTTGATGCTTGTTAGAGGAATCTGCAATTAGGCAGACGTGCTAAGCGTAAAAAATCAATGGATTTTACAGTAAGAATATCTGGACGTCAAAGGAGGGTTACAGCAATTTTCCTGGTTCAGCTGAGGTTTTTACATTTCCCCATGGAGGCTTCAACAAATCAAAATGAAGCAAGTAGTGTCAAAGTCAACAAATCTGGTGTTGTCTTGCAGCCTTTTGCCTTTGTCAATGTGTGCTTTGTTTTGAAAGACTTTATTTTCGGGGAGGTCGATGGGCCCACATCAATCTAAAAAATCTGGCCTCTGCAAAATCTAGCAGTTTCCATACTGTTACTTAGTCTTGATGAGGAATAGTGGATCTGACCCTTCTAAAATGCAACACGTTCTCAACTTCTACTTAGGCTGGAGTGGGATTAATAAATCTAACCCTTCCGTAGATCCAATATTTTCACCAACGTTGGTTAGTTTGGAATGGTGAATTAATAAATCTGCCCCCTCCAAACTGTCACACTCCTTACTGTTTCTTACATTGGAGTGGAAATAGTACATTTCACCCCTTCTACATACAAATCTTTCCTTGCTGTTGCTCAGGTTGTAGTGGGAAAAGTAAATCAAATCATGTCAAAGTCCAACATTTTCCTTACTGTTGCTCAGATTAGAGTGAGAAGAGTATATCTGACATTTTCAAAGTCAAACGTTTGTCCTACTGTTGCTTACATTGTAGTTGGAATAGTAAATCAGATCCTTGCAGAACCAATGGTTTCACAAATGTTGCTTAATTGGAAGTGAAAATAGAAAGCTGGCCACTCCGTAGTCCAAAACTTTCCCTACTGTTGATCAAGTTTGAGTAGAAATAGTAAATCTGACAAATCCACAGCCCTACATTTCCCAACTGTTGCTTAGTCTCAAATGGGAATTATAAAAGTAACTCCTCCAATGTCCAAAACTTTCTCCATTGCTGCCTAGCGTTAGAGTGAGAATAGTAGATCTGAACCCTCCCAAGTCCAACACTTTCCCTACTGTTGCTTATGTTTAATCATATTGGTAAAGGTGACTTCTCTAAAACGCAACACTTTCCCTCTTGCTTAGGTTGGAGTGGGAATAAAATACTTTACCCTTCCAAAGTCCAGCATGTTCACAATGTAGCTCAGTTTGTAGCAGGAATTGCAATACTGACCCCACCAAAGTCCAACACTTTCCCTACTGTTGCTTATGCTGAAGTATGACTAGTAGATATTTCCACTACTAAGTCCCCCACTTTCACTACTTTTGCTCACATTGGAGTGAGAATATTACATTTGACCACTCCAAAGTGAAATACTATCTGTATTTCTGTTTAGGCTGTAGTCTAAGTACTATATTTTATTTAATTTGATATTTTTACCTTTTATTTGCATTAGGTATAATTGTGTGCTTCTTTTTTAATTATATATTAAATTGGAATTAAAACTGCATTTTTTCATTTTCTTAAGTTGTATGTATTTAAATTTTTTAGAATTTCACAATAATAGCATTTTTTTATGTGTAGTTTTTAATTTGAATGCTTTTTAAAATATTGTATTTCTTTTAGCATTTTCAGATATATGTGTATTTCAATTTACTGAATTGATTTATTTTCATTTTACGTTTTCTTTACATTTTTTGTGTTTTATTTTGTGAGAAATTTTACTTTTATTTTTATTTATTGTACCTAAATATTTAATTATATTTCATAATTTGTATTGTATTCATTTTATTGTGTTTGTGTGTGTGAAGACAATATCCTTTCAGATTTAGAGTTCCCAAGTTTAGTTAGAGAGCAGCTCCTTTTTATGGAGCACCCTACAACACCACCAACACTCTGCATAGCTGAACTCAAATGTCTGTTTCTATAATAAGAGTTTTTAAGCATAGGGTTAGCACAGTGCCATCCATGCTAAGCTGAAACATGACAAAAGCCTTTTACCACTCCAGGCACAGTATTAGGGCTTTGGATTGAAAAAGTACCATCCAAACCACTCAGTTGGTTTTTGTGTATTGCTCCCAGACAGCAAGATAAAGGGGGTCATTGGCAGGATGGTCCATCTCTATCAGGATGAGGGTGGGGAGATGTCACCTACCACACTTGCACATCATAATAAATACTCTGCCTCGGCACACTCACAAAGGGTTTCGCACTGGTCATTTGTGCCTCCAGTCAAGATAGGGGCAGGGCAGGGAGGAAGGATATCCAAGACACCTCTGTAGGGGGAGGACTCTAGAAGCTTCTCCCACTTCAAAGTAGGTACCAGGTATAAATATTGGTCCCTAAGACCCAACTCTTCAGATCACCTCTGGGCCTGTGTGCCAGGAGAAAGGACTGTCCAGCTGTGACATCTGGCCTGCTGACCTGCTTGCTGACCAGGAACTGGAGTGATGCCCAAGGCCTACTGTTGCTGCACCAGGACTCTTCTGCTACTGTGAACTGCCCTGCTGAATCCAGTCTGCCTATGTTGACCCAGGACTTCAAGGAATCTTCAAGGGTCAGTAAGCCGCCTCCTGTTTAAGTCACAGGGATAAAACAGGCTTCTTCGACATCAGCGCAACAGGATTTCTAACTTTACTGCTCCTAAATGCCTTTTGTAAATACTAAAAGTCGTAAAGCTAGGATTTTGTCTCAGTTTAGGAGTAGTAAAGTTAGGTCTCCTAACTTTGCTACTCCTAAATGCCTTTTGTGAAAACCGAAAGTCGTAAAGTTAGGATTTTGTCTCAGATTACTTTTGTGAATCGGGCCCCCTGTTTCTTGGAGTAGTGGGGCCGCCCTCCTCTTTATAGTCTATCTCTCAGCAGTGCCTGAAGGTGTACATGTTGTTGTTCGGGGTCGAGGTAGTTTTTTAAAAGGGGGCAGGGTTTTGGGCCTCAGGTTGGAGGAGGGGTAGGTGTACTTTTAAGGGCAGCACAGGAGTACGTTTTAGGTCTGAGGGCTGGGGGGCCTGGATTTGGTCTATTTTTTGGTAAGGCAGGGTTTTAGGCCTCTAAGAGGGGGGATGGGAAGGTGTTGTTTTAAGGGCAGGTCGTGGTAGGTTTTAGGCCTGAGGGTGGATGGGGTGAGGTAGAAGGATAGGACTTTAGGGCTTAGGGCGGTGACGGGTGGTCAGGGTAGTGGTGTTCTTTACCGTGCATATCCCTTTACCAAACATGCCTTTGCAATGAAATTACATGGTAAAGGCATGAATGGTAAAGGCATGCATAGTAAAGAAATGCATGGTTAAGACACATTCGTGGTTGGGTCCATGGTGTAGAGGCACGCATGGTTCAGCCATTCGTGTCTCTGTCATACAACCCTTGCATGTCAGTCAGCATCTCTTTAACACAGTTGTGAAAGACTCCAGCTGCACTAGAAATGCTGAAGTTGAGCCTACAGTATCTTTGCAAACGTAAATATGTTGAAAAGATGTGACGTACCAGGACTCTTTGGTCAATCACATTTTGTGATTACCTGACTTGAAGTCTATTTTTGTGAACTATTTTGCTCCATTCACTTTTTAACAATATCATCCACTGAGGGTGTTAGGTTGCACTCCCACTTTATGGAGTTGTTTGGCATCACTATAGCAATGCAGACACAGTCTGTGCCACATTGTTTTGGCTTCTTAGCTTCAACAATTGGGGACACCCAAGGCATCTTCCCCACAACATTCTCTATAATGCCTGCTGTCTCTAGGTTTTCCAACTCTTGGACCACTTGTGGAACTGGATCCTGCAGGGACAAAGAGCTATTGGTTAAGTAAGTGAGTCATTGTGTGACTTCATTGACCTTTCTTTGAGGCATCCAATGCCAAGGAAGACCTTGGCGAATTCTTCCACTACCCGTGCAATACCTTGTTGATGCACTCCAAACACAAAAGCAATGAGCTTCAGCGACTGAGTCGCATTACAGCTAATGAGGGTGGTGCCTTTGACCTTTCTTGCAAAGACGTGCTAAGTGATTGACTCTTTTTATTGGTCACATTTGTGGTTAAGGCTCTGGCTAGCTTAATGAGAGTTGCGTTCTTGTATGCTGTTAGACTGTGGCTAGGCGTAGCCTGTTTTTGTTTTTTTTGGCTATCACACATAGTGGCCCTATTCTCTGTCAGGATAGCCATGAGTTGCCCATATATATACAGTTCACCCCTTGGTTGTGCCTTTCTCCAAGAGAGAGCAGGATTGTTAATAGCTTATATCAAATGCACTTGTTCAAGGTCAGACTATACAGCTGTGTCTGAATCTTATGGGCGTCGCACCCCTGTGGCTAGTACTGATATGCTTTCACCATATGCTTGGACTTTCTGGGTGTCTTTTTGACTGTGGATCAGGCCTCATTTGGGGACCTGCATACTTTTACAAAGTGGTTTACCATTCTATAGGCAGCACATGTTTTTCCTTTTGCTGAACAGTGAGGTCTGTGTTACTGTATGTTCCCACAATATTCACAAGGCTTGTAAAATCTATTTCACAGTGTCTTTTGAACAATAGCGTTGGCTTCTCCACCGGAATCAGGGGATTCTGTCTTAATGGTTTTGGCCATAAGCCAGAACTCAGTATGTGCTTCTCTGGCATTAGCCAGTTCATGAGCTCTCTCTAAGGCAAGCATAGCAATGAGACACATCTTCACTATCCTTAGAATTTATTTCCTTAAGTCTGATGAGTGACACTCTATGATGATTTGTGCTCTCACCTCTTTCTCCACATTATTGAATTAACAGGTGCTCATGAGACCATGAGGGCAAGCAGGGAAAATATCAGTTGATTCTGTTGGCTCCTGATTAGGACAAAACATTCATATTCAGTGTTAGCCCTTGTACTAAATTGCAGATTTATTGCAGTTAATGGAGCAGCATATTCATCATCTTGGCCGATATCTGGGAGGGTGACAAATTTGTTTGCACCTCCTCCCCAACCAAATAAAAAAGTATGGACATTTAGTTCTCAAACCTGGTGATGTACACTTTCCACATGGTGACAATTAACGATTATGCTGAAATATTGTTGAATGGCTGGACGGAATGTGCAGCCCTGTGCAGCATAGAGAACTTTTACTGCGAAAGCGCTGAATGTGAAAAATCATTGGATATGCTGCATAGCAGGGCCTTCTGCTGTAAAAACCTCAACAACAAGCATGGCAGAGTGCTGGTGTGGTGGGGTGCAATTGTGCCCTTAGGGTGAGTTCAGTTGCGGGCAAAACAAATTGTCTCAATTTTACTGGAGGCCAAGTATAATGCAGCTACACCATACTCCTCACCTATGCTGTCCACCTTTCTATGTTTTTTTTTTTAATGGAGTTTTATATAGCGCAAACTTGACCCAAATCGGGAATCAGAGAGCTTTACATAGCACCAGTTGCGTTACATGAGGACATTCAATATTTGTTAGGCAAGGGGAGATTAAGTGATTTGCCCACAATCACAGGATGTTCAGCGTTGTTACCGAGACTCGAACCCAGTTCCCCAGATTTGAGGACGACCGCCCTAGCCGTTAGGCCAACTCCTTTAGGAAGCTGGCTCTTCGAATGAATCCTATAGTGCAAAGAGTCCAGGGGGTCCCTTATGAGTGAGCAGGGGCTTGCTCTAGCAATCCCAAGGTGCTCTTCTAGGGGGTAGTGTGACTTATCAAGAGAGGAGTGTTAGACTTTTGCAAATACACACGATAGTCAATAAATAATGCACACAACTCAATAAGGAGATCCACACCAATTCATGAAAATAAAATGTATCTTTTTATATGTTTACGCACCAGAATCAATATGATCATGTAAGTATGTTTGGCAAGAGAAATACTTTTACGTTTAAAAAGTCAACACAATGCATTTTTCAGGAGCTGCAATGTTATCCATCGGAAGGAAAAACAAGTATGGCATTCGGGTACAGTACAGTGACTTATGAGACCAATCTCCTGGACTTAAGGTGAGTATGGGGCAAGGTCCAAGGCAGCAGGTCACATTAAGCAGCACTTGGGCGGCCGAGTGCAGTGGTTTAATACATTGAGGGGTGCTCAATGTTAGTCAACGGAGATCAGTCTGCGGTAAAAGAGGCTGCAGGTTTGGACTGGGAGGCCAGTTGGGCTGAAACAACAGGAGGGCTCGAGTCTTGCAATGCTAGGGGACATAGGGACACCGGCGGTCCTCTTGTCCTCAAGTTTCTTCATTTGAGAGCTCTCCCAATTGAGGAGGCCTGCCATCAGAGGCTGCAAGCGGCAGCGGAGGATTCATGAGGGGCAAAACCAAGGTGTCTTGTGAGGGCTTGGGGACCATGCTAATACCATTGGCCCAATTAGATATGGGCTGGGGGGTTTGTTTGCAGAGGTGCTTGGCGGTGGTGAGTTTTGTCGGTTCTAGAGTCCTCGCGGTTCTCTTGGGGTGCCTGCAAGATGCAGGAGTGCTACGCAAACAAATGATGGACGGAATGCTGATTATATCATACATTCACCCAGAGTCAAGAGATCTGGGTTAAATCCATCGTTCTTTTGCTCACCATGCCATCCCAGTTTAGACCCAGCCATATGCAAATCACTCTTGACCCTGTGCTTCATGGGAATAGTCTAGACCGAACGGCCAAGCCAGGTTTCCTTGGACCGGAAACAAGCATCCTGTGACCTGTTTCAGGTTATTACCCTTCATCAGGCAGACTAGCTTGAATCCAGTGGCACAGTGAGCAAGGAACCCAAGTCTGGGCATACCCATCCCACTTAGGGTGAAAGGTGCTACACAAACCAATGATGGATGGAATACTGAATAAATCAAACATTCCCCCCCCCCCAGTGTCTGAAAAGTTTCAGCCCCCCGTCCATCATCTCCTTGTGTTTGCTTTGTTTGCCCTACTTTGGCAGGGTATGCCCAGACGGGGGTCCCTTGCTCAATTTGCAAATGTATTCAAGCTAGCCTGGCTGATGAAGGGTGTTACTCAGAAACCGGTCCCAGGATGCTTGTTTCTGGTTCAGGAAAGACCTGGCTTGGCAGTTCAGGCTGGACTGTTCCCATGAGGTACAGGGTCAAGACTGATTTGCATATAGCTGGATCTGAACTGAGGTGGCGAAGTGAGCTAAAGAGTGATGATGGATTCAACCCAGATCTGTGACTGGGGGTGAGTGTCTGAAAAGTTTCAGCGCTCAGTCCATCATCTCATTGTGTTTGCTTTACAAGATGCAGGAGAGCAGTTTAGCTGCTCCATGAGGGTTCTTGAGTCTTTTTAAAGGCAGGCGGTCCTCCTAGGCTTTGGAGGCATGACAGCTTGCATTTTGAGGGCTGGTGCCAAGTCAGTTGCTCTTCTTCAGCCTTTGCTTTCACATCTCTTCAGTGTTCTTCTTCGTGGGCCATCAGGATCTGACCTTCAGGTGCCAGGGACTCCCCTAAATATTGCATGTATGGGCATAAAGGAGGGTAAGGTAGTAGCCAATGGGTTACTTACGACTGGGGTCACTACTCCCCCTATATGAGCAGTTCCTTGCAGGAAGTGGGCATAACCCTGTCCTGGAGTTCCTAAGATTGCCATCACCAAAATGGCTAACTCTAAAAAAATCCCCCCCCCCCCCCCCCACTAAAAGCATCCCACCTTTGGAATGGTACTGGCCTGAGGGTGGACAACCCTAGCTGCTTAGCCAATTTTCCCGCCTGCCCAGGTGCCAAAGGGCTCGGGACAAAGGTCGACTTCCTCTTCTGTGGGAGAAGGCAGATTTGCATCTCAAAGGCATTGGGCTCTAAGAAGCTCCCCTGCCTTGTAATGCTAATCTGCAGGTCATCATGTAGGAGGGGGTGCAAAACACCGGCTGCCCGAGAAGGCTTCATTTCTGGCCTCCTGAGAGCAAAGGCCCTCACCCTTGGGGGTCAAAAATGTGTCTATAGTGCAGGCTGGTGAAAAACAGTCAGTCAGCACACCAGTAGCTGGTAGATTTTCAGGGGGTACCTCTAAGGTGCCCTCTGTGTGAACGTATCAATAAATGTAACCCTGGAATCAGTATGGGTTTGTTAATACAAGATGTTTGATACCAAACATCCCTATTTTCATTGAAGCCATCATGTAGCTGGGGAACTCGTTTTCACCAGTGTCCAGCACGTGTACTCAAAATGGCTTTCCTGTTCACTTGTACTGGCAGCAGTAGAGCTGACCAGCACAGGGGCATATCTGCTCATGCAGATATGTCCTCAAATGTAGCATAGTGCACCATGCCTTAGGGCTGTAAGGCCTGCTGTAGGGGTGACTTACCTATACTGCATGCAGTGCTTGTGGGCATGGCACACAGGGATGTGTGGCAATTAGTGTTTTCACTTTTATCTCCACCAAGAGACACAGCTTGCAATGGCAGTCTGGATGTGTTTAGTGAGGGGTTCTTTAGGGTGCCATAATTTGTCCTGTAGCCCTTAAGGACCCTTTTTAGCCTCCTTGCCCTAAGTACCAAGGGTAGCCCTTACTAGGGACTTACAGGGAGTGCTAAAAGTATTACCAATTGGGGAACATGGACAGTTTTGGGGAAAGAGATCTGGCACTGGGGACCTGGTTAGCAGGAACCTGTGACCTTCCAGTTGAAATCACATCAAAATACGAGGAAAAAAGTGGGGTTGATCAAGTCAAAGAGGGGCATTTCCCTACACTTACCTCTCGTATCATACGAGTCACATGTCACATCTGGCATACAAAATACTGTCTATAATGCCTCAAATGGTTGCGCTATGTGGATTCAAGTCCCAGGCACCAACATGCCTCCACATCCAGGAGAATGTCTGTGCAGGACCGTGGCCAGCAGAGGCACTGACGAATCAGCTTCTGCTGACCGTGACGTCCGCACACTCGCAGTGGAGCACAGTAAGTTGAGGTGGTGAGGCATACCAAATGTTATCCGAGGGCCCCCAAGGATTAAATGCTAGAAAGCAGCACATGCAGAGGGCTCTGTATCTTTGCCGCCGAGTTGTAGTGTCAGCCTTGAGGCTCCCAGGCACAGCAGAACTAGAATGCAGCCCACCATGCTTGGGTTTCAACTGGCACATGCGCACACTGCCTTCTCACACCTGTCTATCTTTCTTTATAGTATCTATGATGAAAGGTCAGAACAAAACTAATAAATCAGGTGACGCAGGGGTTCCGAGGCACAGTAGAATTAGACTACAACACACTATGCATGGATTTCAACTCGCACATAAGCACACTGCCTTCTCACACAAGTGTATCTTTATTTATAGCATCTATGATAACAGATCGGAGCAATAGCATTAACACAGATGGGGTAGTAGATTCCTGGATTCGGGATATGCTACCCAACACTACAGTCTGATGCGTGATGCCGCAGTGTTATTAAATGGTACATGCACTATGCACGCGGGGTCAGCATGGATACCAGAGCATCTTGAATTCCTGCCATTCTACCATTAGGGGCTGAGGTTGGCGAAAAAACTTTTCATCTACAAAAATCATCCACTGTGCGCCAGACACGCAGAGCTGATGATTGCCATTGGGGGGACCAGAGCAAGAGAAGAGAGGGGGAAAAATACACACAAGGCAGAAAGACAGAGGAAGAGAAACATGGAAAATCTTTCACAAAGAGAGTAACAAGGAACCTGAGTTAAAAGAACAGGGAATGCCTGGTAGTGGATTAAAGAGTGATGAGGTGAATTCAAGATTTTGTAGCCTTGGTATTTGGCGCATCAACATTTTATTGCACCGTTTGCGGACTTCTGAGCAGAGCTTCTGGCGCCAGCACTCATTCTTTTGCAAAAATTAACAAATGGAGCACTGCAGTCATGTACTGGTTCTATTGCTCTCCGTCGCACAATTTGAACCAAAAAGTCCCCGGCAGGTGTCCTGATGGGCGGGGTGCTCCCTTATGGGCTGGTGCTTTAAGTATGATGAAGCACTTCTGCTGCTGGTGGAATGACCGAGTCAGATTAACAGCACAGGAGGAGGAGTTATTCTGCACAAAGCTCCTTTTAACAGACCCGTGAGATGGTCAAGCAATGCAGAAAATGGACTTTGAACATCTGCTTTGCTCATGTTTACATAAGAGTGACTGTTGTTGTAAGTTTGATCAGTGTCTTTGTGAATATGAATGTCTATTAGAGAGAGATTTCTGCTCTCATCTAAGATTTCTGCTGCTATCTACTCCCTGGCGCTAACCAATACTTTCCTTGTTCTTTCTCTAAGCCTGGCCATGTGATCTTTGTTTTCATGGGTGTTAGTTAGTGCAGGTGTGCCTGTGTGTCTGTATGAATTGGTGACTTTTTATGCAGATGTTTGTGTGCATGGAAGCCTGTAGGTGTTTTGCTCTGCAAACACCTATATTTGCTATGTTTGCCATAGTAGTAGCATTAACGCTTAGGAATGACAGACCAGTGTCAAGAGGAACTAAATAAAGCGTTTTTATTAATGAGTTATTAATGATTATGTGGGTCTCCTAGTTTTCTGGAAAATTATGTAGTTGCCATATTTTTCTCTCACAAATGCAAATGCACTCATACGCTCTTGTAACGAGAACAACTAAGAACATGAGTGTAGATAAATGCACACAAGCTGGTGAAAAAGGTAATTACAACAACTTGGGGTGGGTTGCCACCCCAAACCGGATGCACAGCATGCTTAAAGTTGCATCTGAATAAATGCCACAAAGTTATTGGTCTCCCATGTTTTCAAGTTTATTAAATGCTTTTTCCAAGTAGTCCAAAATTTACAATCTTCTTGCTTTTCACTCATCACAAGAGAGGCGTTTATGTATGAGAAGATTGTAGAATGAAGGAAGTTTCTCGTGGGTATCCATAATACGGTATTGTAGAATTATGAGCGCGACGTGGGAAAAACAGTGATTACTGGCAAACATTACATAAAAAAGTAACTTTGAGATGAGCATGCAGTCTAATTGATGTGTTTTGCATTTGTAGAAAACCCCTGACGAAGGGCCGGATAAGAGGCCCGAAATGCATTGGGTATTACAAGATCCATGATCGTGGATTAATTTATGTACAAAGTTGGGTTGCAGGATAAGGCCTTGATGGGCATTTCTGCAACTTTTAAGATTAATATGAATACATAAACGCCTCTCTTGTGATGAGTGAAAAGCAAGAAGATTGTAAATTTTGGACTACTTGGAAAAAGCATTTAATAAACTTGAAAACATGGGAGACCAATAACTTTGTGGCATTTATTCAGATGCAACTTTAAGCATGCTGTGCATCCGGTTTGGGGTGGCAACCCACCCCAAGTTGTTGTGATTTTCGTAACATCGTGGCTCGGGCTGACCACGTTTCCGGGTGGCACGCCTTGGATGAAAAGAAATAAAGCAAGATGAATGAAATGAAAAAATGCAAAACAGGTGTGCACTCTGTCGCTTTTTGAATGGAAAAAGGTAATTACCCATCACCTTATATCCCACAAACTGTCTGTGTGTGAAACACCTAGTAGCAGATGGGGACTGAGAGGGATTAAGAAGGACAGACACATTGGGAGGGAGATACAGGTAGTGACCGAAAGGAGGAACGGGGCAGAGAAAGAAGGAGGAACCGAGAGTGAAAGAACTGAGAGAAGAGAAGTGGAAAGAGATGTGGAAAGAGACAGGAGCAAAGAGGGGGACAGAGAGGATAGAGAGGAAACCAAGAGGGAGAAAGAGACAGGGACAGAGTAAGGGAAAGGGAGGGAGTCAGAGATTTATGAGTTATGGGATATAATGATAGGGACAGAAACAGAGTGAGGGCCAGTGAGAAAGAGAGACAAAGGGATATGTGCAGGGAAGAGGGAGAGAGACAGAGAGGCAACAGGATAGAGAGGAGGAATACAGAAGATATACCTAGCCCTACAGAGGACTAGCAGAGTGGGGGACTTGTTCCAGTCTAGCAATTTGTGTTGGAAGCGTTTCTGGACTTCATCCATGGATGACATCCTTGAATCTAAAAATAAAGAAAGGGCCATATCCAGACATATCTCATTTCTCTTTTTGAACCATTGCCCTCCTGTTTTATTCATGGAAGACACAATGTTTTGTTCCAGTTCTGTAATCATAAGCTACATGTTCAAGACTAGACAGTTCATTTTAGAATGGGTTGATCAACCTCATTTAATCTTAGGAAGCATAACATATGACTGTGTGGCTCATTCGCACTGTGTTACATAGTGCAGAGCTGCTCTTCAGCTGACACGATTCGAGCCAGCTCTACTTCTCGCTCTTTGCGACAGACCGGTTGCCTGGCAGAAGTCTCACTATGGTGACCACCTTACTCCAGGTTATTACGTACAGTGGGGCAGATTTACAAGCCCCTTGCGCCACTTTTGCGTCACTTTTCCCATGGTAAAAATGACGCAAAAGTGGCGCAACCCATAACATTTACAGACAAATGCTGTATGTTAAGCAAGCAGTAACGGACAACTGATATTAGGCACAAATAACAGATAGTCAGTTGTAAATAGTGGAAAGGTGATCACACTATCTCATGAGGCCAGTGTGTAATGCAATGCTGCAGCATGGAAACCTGTATCTTACACATCATTGACAATGCCCTCTTTAATGCAAAGAATATTGTAGGAAATTGTCCTTTTTGAATGGTCACCCCCACTTTTTGCTCTGGATGCTGTGGTTTTAGAACTGGAAGTGCACTGGGACTGCTAACTACGCCCCAGTGCCAGTGCTCTTTCCCTCAAGCAGTAGTGTGAATTGGCAAGATGTTTTAACCGCCCCCTGGTATGTCCCTTGTATATGGTACCAGTGGTACCTAGGGCAAGGGTGTTAAAGGGGTCACCAGGGCTGCAGCACTGTTTGTGCTACCCTAAGTGACCTGAGTAAAAGTAAAACCTGCAGTGCTGCTATTGCAGCCCACACAAGCAGCTCCCCTGCTCGAGGTGACTCTGCACTCACCATGTGTGGCAGAGTCCCCACCTTGCCTTGATATAGGTACGTCACCTCTAAGGTTGACCTCCTAAAGCCCAGGTGGCAGGGTGCAATATTTCAATGGTGAAGGCATATATGTTCAGGCATATATAACTCTACAGTAACCTTGCCATTCAGGTTTACTGCAAGTGAACGGCGGTCCATAGGCTAACGTGGACTGGCTACCAGACAAAAATAAGGTAGCCAGCTCCACAATGGTACCACTGAATTTAGTCATGTTTGGTATCAAACACTGTGCTTTTTCAGCCCTGACCCATTCTTGTGTCGAAGGTGAGCTGGCATGCAACCAGGTGGGACCCTCAGGAGATGCCCAACAAGATACCAACTCCACTTATGACTTGGTAAGCTATCTGGGCCATTTGCCACCAAGACAGAAGTCTGACCTCCTACTGGTGAGTGATATCACTCCCAGAGAAAGTGAGACAAAAGGCATGGGCAGGAAGGCGGTCAGACCTCCACCCTCCCAGGATGGCTAGTAAAAGACTGCTCATGGTGGTGAGCCTTAAATGCTGATGTGTAAGTAAATTGTCTCCCAGTGAAGACAATGGCCCTCCCTGCCCCCAAGCACTTGTTTCTACAATCAGGCAGAAAATTAGGTATTCTGTAGGTGTACATCTCCCAAAGCCAAGCCACAACTCTAGGGTGGCCTAGTGGGTCTGTACAGTTGAGGATGGCCCATGGCATCTTGAAAATTCCTAAGAAAAGAAAAGTGAGTTCTGGGTAGGTTGGTGACATACATCCACCAGATGTGGTCACCTCAGGGTCGGATCAGCCTCAGGATTAGTAGCCTATGGGCTACTAGCCCTCACACCCCTAAACAACCCCTAAAACAAGATTTAAGGGGCACCCCTGATGCCAGAACTCCATATCTGCTCTGAAGAAGAAAAGACGAAGAAGAGACCATGTCAGCACATGGCAGGACTCCCCAAAGAAGAGCCGCAAAGTACTGAACCCATGGCAGCCCCGGTACCCACTGGACTATGACTCGTACTGGACCAGAGACTGGTTCCAAAAGGAAGTGATTTGACCCAAACACTTCACCAGTACTCCCTAGGACTAGAGGTATTAGTCCCCTGCAGACGTCAGGCACAAACCACACTTCCACAATCCAAAGAAGGACTGTCCACCCGGCTCCGTCAAGGACCATCTCAAAAGTAACCATCTAGATGACTTCTGCAAAGCATAGTCCTGAATCTTAGCGAGTCTCAGCCCTCTACAGTGTTCCCAAGACTAATGGAAGAAGATTTGCTTCATTGCATCATTAAGAGTGGCCAAGGTTGGTTTGTAGTCTTGCTGACTAGTGAGTACTTTACTGGATGCTCCAAGAAAAGGCAATCCTTTGCTCCATCAACCTTCTCCTTCTGTGGTGTAGTTGTTGAGTATTTGCATCTCAAACCTGTCTGCGTTGGCACGCCTTTTAAATTCAGCACCTGCAGTACCGTTCAGCACCACAGATAGCCAGGTACACCTCTGCACCCGAGACACCCCAGCTAGGTAGAGCTGTTCTACCTGGTGATTCCTGGTCCAGAGGCCCTTCCAAGCTTCACCACCGAGGGGCTCCGGTGAACTCAACCTGCTAGTATCGTTTTGCTAAGTATTGCTATTTTAGCACCCACAGCTCCTGTTCAGCACCAAGGACAGCCAAGTCACCTCTGCACTCAGACTCCCTGGACAAGGTAATAGTGTTTTGACTTTTGAAGCTTGGTCTGTGGACTCGCAAGACCTTAACTCCAAGTGAGTTACATGGAACTCAACCCACAAGTGACCGGATGATCAAGTGTCACCTGAGATTTTTCCCTTTGATGGCAATGGAAACATTTGACAGCTCTGCAAAGTATTGATTTTATTATCACTGTAAATTCTATAACTTCAGTTATACGAACTGTACATACTTCCTTCTGGTGTCAAAAAGTATATAAAAATAAGTTCTATTTTTATAAATTGGTGTCAGATTTTTTCCAAGTCGGGTCAACTACTTATTTTCATTGTTGGTAGTGTAAAAGGCTTTACGCATGTTCCTCTCAGTAAGTTTCTCTGCTCTTTGCCACTCTACCAGGGCTGTGCGAAGGATTACTTGTGTGAAATCTGAGGTCCTCATTTAGGTATTGTGTCAATATTAATATGGTAAGGCCTCCCATCCATATCACTTAATATTACCACCTTGCTACAAATATGAGTCCACAGACGACTATACCACCATCATACGTCCCCTGTAGTCTTGGTTATGATTCACCAGGGATATCTTTCACTGTTTCTCCTCCTACCTTTCCAACTGACACCAGTTTGTTTACATGGACCGCTCCAGGTCAAAAAGCATCCCTCTCACCTGTCAAGTCCATCAGGGTTCCATACTGTCTCCTGACATCTTCAACCTTTACATGGAAACTCTTGGTTCTCTACTCCCAGGTAACATCAAGATTCACCAATATGCCAATGATACACAGCACTACTTGAAAGTCTCCCATGTTTCAGACATCCAATACCTAAAACACTACTTGCACCTGGTTGGCAGGTGCCTACCTGAAGCTCAGTCCAATCAAGACAGAGTTCTAGTTATTTAACAAAAACAACAAACAAGAAACAGTACAAACCTGGCTCAATGGTATGCATTGTATCAGCTTTGAATAACAACTTTCACTGAATGAGAAATAACTTGGATTCCCTTTGGACACCAACCTCACACTCAAGGAACATAGTACCAGGAAAACAAAGATGAGCTGGTACCAGCTACCTCTTCTAAAATGAACACGTTTCTTCCAAAATGCGACTTCAGAACTGGTGTTTAGGCCCTCGTACTCTTACATCTGGATGGTGGTAATGCCCTACTCCATGGGCTTATAGACTCCACATTAGTACCCCTTAGGGGCATTCTCCACACTCTACCTTGTCTCATCCAGGGCCACAAGAAAAATGATCACATCACCCCCATCCTGATGTAACTCCATTGGCTTCCCTTACCAGCCTGCACCATCGTCAAAACCAGTAGCATCATTTACAAAGCCATCACGACCAGTACCCCCACTATCTTGCAGACAAGCTCTCAGCACACCTGCAGCCAGGACACCATCAGACTACACACAAAGAATGTAAACAAAAGAAAGAAAAGACAATACGCCTTTTTCATCTATGCACCCATGATCTGGCACAACATCCCCTTTTCCATCAGGACCACCCCAACACTTTGTCAGTTTAGAAAAGAATTGAAAATTCACCTCTTCACAGAACACAACATCAAAAGGAATTAACCATCCACAACCCAGCTTCCTCTTCTAGTACTCATCGACTTTATGCTTATCTTTGACCATGCACAGCGCTCCGTTGTCTTATGGCTAAGTTTGCGATATACAAATACTGTATTCATAATTTTGCCTTGCACCTCGCAGGGTTGAAGAGAGCAGCATAGAGACAGGTGATAGTTTGACCTGCTTCACTGTGGAGCTTACTGCAGGCTTATTATCGCTGCTGACCACCCTTTTAGTGAGAGAGCAATGTGCTCCCAGATATCCCTGTGACTTAAGTCATTTCAATATTAACCCCTTCCATGCTCATGACGGAATGGTTCCATCATGAGCACAAGTGCAAGTGTGCTGTAAACAGCAGAGGGATTTCCCATTTTTCCTTGGGAGGTGGGGAAGTGCTTCCCCAACCTCTCAAAGCATGGTTTTGGTTTTCCTTGTAATGACGATCGTGCACATGGCGCGCTGTCATCATTACAACAAAAACGAAACTGAAACTTAGATTCAGTTTCACAGTTTCGGTGCTTGTGGGGCTATCACAAACCCCTGAGCACCGAAACACATGGGCGAGGTATCGTTGGAAAGGGGATCCACTGGGATCCACTCACTAGCACCAGGGAGGGGGGAGTGGCCCCATGGGCAAGGGCCTTTGCTCCCCATACATTTTTGCCACAGACTGTCTTTCTGCCCCCCTGTGGGGCAGATGGGGCAGTAGCCCCCAATCTGCCCCCGGGAGGGCAGAAAGCACCCTAGATGCCAGGGATTCTTTCTGTATAGGCCAGGGGTGGGGGCTGCCCAGAATGGCATCCCAATGCCCCCACCCTACCCCCCGGAGGGGGCAGAAAGCCCATTAAGCATCAGGGATTTTGTTTTTTTATATGTAGGGGTGGGGTCTGCCTAGAATAGGCATGCCAATGCCCCCCCCCAAAAAAAATCTACAATCTTTCTGTCCCACCGGGAGGCAGGTGGGGTAATAGCCCCTTATCTGCCCCCCGGGGGCACAAAGCCCACTGGGCCCCCAGGGATTTCTTTTTTCCAATGATCGAAGTGGGGCCTGCCCTGAATGGGCATGCCAATGCCCCCACCCCCACTCTCACCCCCAAAACATTTCCACAGTCTTTCTGCCCCCCCCCCAGGAGGCAGATGGGGGAAATAACTCCTTTTCTGCCCCCTCAGTGGGGCAGAAAGTCCACTAGGCACCAGGGGTACATTTTATTCAAAATTTAGATGCCACTGTCTTTCTGCCCCCCCAGGAGGCAGATGGGGGCAGTAGCCATCCACCATTCCCCAAAGTCTCCCGATAAAAATGGTGCCTCACTTGTTTGGGCGGACCTACTACCCGCGACAGGAAATGGCCCAAAACACAACGTGGGGTGCTGGGTAGGAAAACATTTTGGGATCTACGCAAAGCCATACCTCCCTGAACTCCCCCGGGTTTCTAGTTTTCAGAAATGTCTCGGTTTGGTAGGTTTGGTGGCTGCCAAGTGCTGGTCCAAAAATTAAAAAAAGTTTGAGGTTTGCAAGGGATTCTGGGTAACCGAATCTGGTGAGAGCCAGACAAGTTACCCCATCCTGGATTCCCCTGGGTGTCTAGTTGAAAAAAATGTATAGGTTTGCTAGGTTTCCCTAGGTGCCGGCAGAGCTAGGGTTCAAAACCTACAGCTAGGCACATTGAAAAATAAGGGACAGTTTTAATTGTAAAAATGTGGTATGTCCACATTGCGTTATGGGCAGTTTCCTACGCCTACCCACACAAGTGAGTTACAATTTTTATCGGGAGAACACAGAATTGTAGAGCAACTGTTATTACCTGTTGACTTTCAATGTAGTTCTGCTTTCCAAATGTAAGACAATGTGTAAAAAAGAAGTCACTTTGAAAAATGTCCTGTAAATCACACACTAGTATAGGTACCCACAATTTCGGAGGCGTGCAAATAGCTACTGTTTCTAAACTCTATGTTTTGTTTTGTTCTCATTTCAGAAATACATAGGTGTCTTTCATACCGATTTTTCACTATTAATATTTTCCCAAATGAATTGCTGTATACTCGGTCCACAATAAACAACCATTGCAAGATGCTGCTCAGTTATTGGCCCAGGGTTCCTCGGATTCTTGGTGAACCTACAAGTCCTATATACCCCCACAACCAGAAGAGTCCATCAGATGTAATGGTATATAGCTTTCAAAAATCTGTCATACTTAGCAGAAGTTACAGGTGAAAACGTTGCCACAATTGGCTGTTGTTTTTAACTCATTTTATATTTTTCCTATTTTCAACTCTTAGTTTCTATAAGAAAACCTTGAAGGATCTACACAAATGACCCCTTGCTGAATTCAAAACCTATATACTTTTCAGAAATGTATAGCTTTCCAGGATCCATTATTGCTTTCATACCCATTTTTACCAATAACTGGAAGGAGGTTGAAAGCACAAACAATAGCAAAAATAGGCTATGTCCCAGTAAAATGCCAAAACTGTGAAGCAAATCTTGGTTTTGTGACAAAAGTCTGTCAGTCCCTGAAAGCTGGGAATATGGTGATTTTAGCATCACAAACCCTTTGTTGATACCATTTGCAGGGAAGAAAACAGACGCTTTCATCTGCAGCACATTTTTCCAATTTTCCCAAAATGATGTTGGAAGAAAAGGGCATACATTTGGCGTGGATACCTCATATGGTCAAAATATTACAGGGGCCTAAGCGTGAAGTACCCCAAATAGCCAAAAAAAGACTTAGCACGGGGGGGGGTGGAAGGCCTAGCAGCAAAGGGGTTAAGAGAGTACTTTTACAATATGCAAACATCTGTGCTACGCCACTGGTTGGTCACAAAATGTGCTGGACAGAGAACAAGGCATTACCTGAATGTGGTTCATTCAAAAAAGCGTATGGCTAAAGCGAGGTGATCCAAAGATTCTTTGTGCATTAGTGTGTTAAATGGTGTGTGGTGTGGTGTGTCATGTAGTGACATTTTGTCTTCCAGACAAGCAAAGCTGTTTGTAGTCAGACCTAAACATGAGGGGTAGAGATCAATTGAATAGAAAATGAGAGAGAGTAACGGATGAAGAGTTGGGGCAGAATACATTTGGATGGGGAAGAGAGAGAGAGAGCGAGAGAGATCTGGAGAAGATAGGAGGATGGAGTGAAAAAACGATAGAGGCAGACAAGTGACCAAAATGCTAGGAAACTGCCTCTTTTATCATGGTTAGCTCCTACTTTGTGCCTGGAACATTATGTGATTTTTAATGAAAAGTGCACTAGGTACCAGATAACTAGGTTCCCAGTGCCAGAGCTCCATCCCCAAAACTGTACCACGATTGGAACACCTTTAGCCACCCCTGTAGGTCCCTAGTAAATGGTACCCCTGGTACCTAGGTCATTTGTACTGAAGATGGTCCACTAGGGCTGCAGCACGATTTGTGCTACCCTAGGGACTCCTCACCAAGACCATGCAAACTGCCATTGCAGGTTGTGTGTCATGGTGCAGAGAAATCTGAAGAGTCGACAAGGCACACATCCCTGTGTGCCATGCCATCTGACACTGCATGAGATATAGGTAAGTTACCCCTAATGCAGGCCTTACAGCCCTACGTCAGGGTACACTGTATCACATGTGTAGTCATATCTGCCTGAGCAGATAGGACCCTACAG
Organism: Triturus cristatus; assembly: GCF_964204655.1. Classification (NCBI taxonomy): domain Eukaryota; kingdom Metazoa; phylum Chordata; class Amphibia; order Caudata; family Salamandridae; genus Triturus; species Triturus cristatus. The sequence continues at coordinate 251,818,855 of NC_140593.1, read as the reverse complement.
TATCTCAGTCCATTTTTGGATATTGTAAGTGAGCAGAGAAGCTATAGAGAGTACTGCTGGACACCCTTCCTTTCAGGTTCCCCAGCACCATGATGGCTATACTGTATCCAGGGATGTTTGGTACCAAACATCTCATCTTAATAAATCCCCACTGATGCCAGTGTTTGATTTATTATTAAATACACACTGAGGGCACCTTAGCGGTGCCCCCCAAAAACCTACCAAACACTGGTGTCGTCTCTGACTAGTCATAGCCTGCCAGCCACAACCAGACGTGGGATGAGACAATGCCTGCACTGGGCGAAGGTGTTTCACACCTTCTCCGGACAGGAATGGCATTCCAAGACGGGACACTTCAAAGGTGATGCCACCTTTGAAATACAACACTGAAGTCTCCAGCTAGTGCAGAATGCCAGCCCCCCTTGTCCTGCTCCACTTTTGGCGGGAGGGCAGGCGGGAAAATTAGGTAGATTAGAAGGTGTGACCATATTTAGCCAGCACCACCCCTAAGGTGGGGCAGGTGATGTGGACCCCAATTTTCCATTGTGGCAGAAGCCATCTTGGCACTACCACCATTACACTGATGGAATGACCAAGAATCTTTGGTGCACCGGCCCCTGGTGACTGGAAAACATTTCCAGGTGTCCCTGTATCCAGCGTCCCTGGGCAAGGTAATCGAGAACTGCCTGTTACACTCAAGTCCAGGGACTCTAAAGATCTCTGCTCTGAAAGTGTAGAGATCAAATCTAACCCCAAGTGCCCATTGACACCAGTGTTGCAAAAGCATGTATGCGTTGCCACCATGGAAAGGCTCGTGGTCTTTGCTGTTGAGGGCCTGTGGCGGGCCCCCAGGTTGTTGGGGGGTGCACATGGCCATGCACTATGTGGCAGGCACCACATGGTGCCTGCCTTGTGGTGCATGGCAATGCCGTGCAAGTCCATTTACACTGCGAGTGGGTCTGCAGCCAGCAGATCCACCTGCAATGTAAAGGGGCCAGGATGCGCCCGCCAGTGTGGCATGCGCATCCTAATTTAAATGGCGGGACCGCTGCAACTTCGGCGGTTGGTCCCTGGCTCTCTTACGGTATCTGCCCGCCATCGTAATGGACCCCTAAGTGTCTGAAATCTATGAAAACTTTCCAAAATCTTTAAGAAGGTACAGACAGGTGCAGAGAGCAACCAGGTGACTTGATGGATCTACATCTCCCCTCTATAGCCGAAGTTAGCACAATCTTCTCATCCATCAAATCAGGTTCTCCTCTCGATACAGCCCCACCCCCAGAATCTTGCAGTTGGGGATCTCAGTGATAGCCTGTCTGCTACAAGAGCTTCTGAGGTTATCCATAAGATCTGGCACTGTTCCCAAACACGGTAAACATACTATGGTAATCTCCATCAGGAAAAATCTCTCAATTGACCCATCTATACTAGACAATCTAAGACCCATCTCCCTCCTTCTGTTTGGGGCACAAATATTAGAGAAGCACGTCAATAACTGCCTGACTAGTTTCCTAGAATACATTGACTTGCTAGACCCTACGCAATCTGGCTTTAGGGCAACATACTCCACTGAATCTGCCCTCCTCCTATCTGAGGAAACACTGAGACAGAATGTTGACATGGGCCAGACTTCTGCCCGGATACTACTCGATCTGAGTGCAGCCTTCGACACAGTGCCGCATGACATACTGATCCAAAGGCTTCGGGATTCCTGAATTAGAGGCAATGCCCTGGAATGGTTTAATTCCTTTCTATGGGACAGATCTTTACAAGTTACACTCAAATCCTGTGTTTCTGTCTTGTTTCACTCTATGAAAGGAGTCCCTCAGAGCTCCATCTTGAGCCCCACCTTATTCAATGTATATATGAATCCCCTGGCAGACTTAATTAAAAGTCATAATGTTGAAGTGGTGTTGTACGCCGACGACACCCAACTAATAGTACATCTGTCGGATTCCACTGCCATCACGGCCGAGAGGTTCAGGCCTGTTTGTCTGATGTTGCATCTTGGATGACTAACAACTGCTTAAAACCAAGATTCGACTGGTGGGAGAACTCCCTCCATTTTGAAATCAGCCTAGTGGCCAGTGTCCCTGGGGGAACCCCCTACCCCTAAACATAAGGCCAAGAACCTGGGAGTAATCTTTGACCCAAAACTAACTTTTGAAGATCAAAGTAGAAAAACTGCAGGGAAATGTTTTTGGCACTCTAAAGACTCTGAGGAAAATCCACGATCTAATTCCTACCATGTCCCGCAAAACCATAGTTCATGCACTCATTACCTCCCAGCTGGACTACGGGAATAGACTATATTTAGGTGCCTCCGAAGGTAATCTCAGGATGTTGCAATGAGTCCAAAATGTGGCAGGTAGACTGATTCTTAATCTCCCCAAAAGATCGTCCAGCTATACTGGCTCCCAGTAACTAAAATAATTAGCTTTAAAGCTTTATGCATATGCTGCTGCATTCTAAAGAAACAAGGTCCCAACTACCTTCACTCTCTGGTTCAATCCCATGTCCCTACCTGGAACCTTAGATCCTCTGATGCCAATCTGGCAATTATGCCCAAGATCAGGAAGGCGAGAATGGGAGCTAAATCTTTGGCCTACATACTGGCTAAATTAAGGAACTCCCTTCCCTGGACCCTCAGAGACTCCCCATTGGAAACGGACTTCAGGAAAAAAATGAAAACATGGCTTTTCAGCAATATCGATCAATTCTAAGCAGGTTCGCTGTCTTCTGTTCTCTTGCTTTCCTTTGAGGGTTCCCCTCTTCAAGTTTGATCTATGGTCCTGCGAGGAGACACACCGTTGTGGTGTAAGCAAACGCTTTACAAATGATATCATTATGTCCCTTCACCCAGCTGAGAGGCTAACAGTCCTGATCACAGGCAGAAGCCTCATAGAGCATCTCCTGCTCGCACAGTTGTACTGGCTGCTTGAGAGCTGACATTTTTGGGGTCTCAAGCTCCCCTTCTTATAGTTCATTTCCAGATATCAAATGTGATTTAAAGTCTGAGTCTTTGAAGTTTTTGTTGGGAGTCTGCTTCCTTTTGAAGAGCCCATTTCTCTGCCCTCTCTTCCTTCAGAAACAGTCTGTCACAGCAGAAGCAACTCCAAATCTGATAGCCCCTAAAAATAGACCATGGGAGAGACTAGATGTTCACACCTGATGTCAGCCTCAGTGAAATGTGCATCAAAAGGTTACCGAGAGTCTCAGCCATACTCTTTCTTTATGATTCTCTCATTAGTCTCATCTCCTTCCTGAAATGTAAAGGTCCCTTCTTTGTGACCGCACTCTGAGTTAAAGTGCACCCTTTGAAATGTACTGGATTGATGTACTGGATCAAAAAAAAGTTGAACACTTTCACTGTTTCGCCTTTGATATCATATCCAAACAGTTATGCTAGGAGCCAGCCACCTTCCAAAACAAATAAAATACACACTGTGGGGATGTCACAAAAAGCATCCTATATTTGAAAGACATTTTCAGTGTCACAACTTTTACTGGAAATTCCATTCAAAATAATCAGATCAACATCTGAAACTTGTAACTTCAACAAAATTCATAGTTAAATTACATAATATTTTTTTTCCTGAGGGGTACAGTATGCATATGTTCAAATCTCTGGTAATGATTATAGCCAACTTAAAGTCATCTTGCATTAATGACAGAGAGCAGATAATTTTGCAGTAAACTTCGTTATTAGGCTTGCACTGAGCTGGCTGCAATACCCCCAGCCCATAAATACTGGGACACTGATTACATAATAACAATATATGCTTCGACATATGGCAGAATTTAATTAAATTTCACCTTGAGCAGCAAACTGTTTCCTGCTCACTCAGCAGCAGTCTCACTTGAATTACTCTCAGCCATTGGACATGGCAAATCCAGTTCATAATTATTCACCCACCATGCCACTCGTGACAAAGGCCTGCCTTTAGGTGGGACCACAAGCAGCCCCAGGCCAGCTTCGGCCTAATGGAGTCTCATCAGTAAGGTATAGCTTGAGTTCTATGGCACAGTGAACACGAAACCCACACCTGGGCATAGCTGTCGCCACTGGCGATAACTCAGGCCACATTCCAGTTCAGTGTTCAACACCCAGAATGCCACTCTAGAAAATGCCTGCCTTATGCAAATCAGTACTGACCCTGATCCTCATGAGAACAGTCCTACCCAAACTGCCAGGCGAGGTCCCTCTAGAAGCGACTTGAAGACATCCCAGAATGGTTTTGCCTTATTTGGGCCTTGTTACAAAAGTTTTATTTCAGTCCTATGCATAGTAAACATCTGGGCATACCCATTGCACGATTCATTGACAAATATCGAGTATAAAATAACTACATACAAAAATATTGAGTCAAAATTATCAATGTTAAAAATATTGATTCCCCATACTTATAATTAAAATGACTAAAATATCGGAAAAAATATATATTTTTCACGAATATAGTTGTCTAAAACATTAATTTTTGAATATATATACATTATATTAGATTACATATTAATACTGATATAATCAAAAGGAAATATATTTAATGATTTTTAAAAAAATATAACGAGCATTATTCTTCCAAAAATGTAAAACCAACATATATATCAATATACATATTTTTATTTACACATATCTCATTTAAAAGTATTACTAAATTAATACTTTTAATTGATTTTATTTTTTAATATGTTTTAAAATGTAATGAGATAAAAAAGTAATAAATATATATACATAGACCCAATAACATAAAATATTTAAAAAACAATTCATTCTATCGTTGGTTTTAGGGGTTGGGGTGTTGGACGGGTGGGCTACTTCTCCCCAATACCCCTACAAAACCCACAACCGGCACCTCAAACTTTATAACAAAAAAAATGAATTATAAAATTAACATCAATAATTATCAATTAAATAATTTATATTATTATATTTATGAATTCATTATAATTTTTCTTCCCACCCATTACACCTACGAAACACACAACCCACACCTAAGATGTTAATACAAAAATATTAAATATACATTTAACATAAATAATTATCAATTAAATATTTAATATTAATTTTATAATTGTATTACTTTTTTTTAAATTAATTTACTTCTCACCATTTTCCCCTATAAACCCCACAAACCGCTACTGTACTAAAAATAACAAAAAACTATTACATTACATTTAAAAACTACTATTCATTTATAAGCCATATTGAAAAACTATATTTACACAAACATTAAACAAACATTTTAAAACATATACAATTAACATATATATTAAAATACACAAAAATTAATAAAAAATCGAGATTATTAACAACAATATTTTTAACATAGATTGCTTTCCTTAAAATCAATATTCTTTCCCACTATATTCTTGCTCACGATATTTCTGTCAAGAAATTTCAAACTCAGCATTTGTATCAGTCGATATTATTGACTCGATATTTCGTCTGAACACCCTATTGCACTTGGCCAAAACTGGCTTGGGGCTGCTTGAGTTTCATTTCAGAGGGAACCTTGCCTTGCAGTTTGATCTGGATATTGGAGTACTAGGGCTGATTTGCATATGTTTGGTTCCTTTCTGAGTTTGAATCATGGGCAAAACATAATGGACTATATTGTGGCCGAGGCAACTACCAATGGCTGAGAATAATTCAAGCAATCCACCCATCACATTTTGTTTAGTTGAATTGGTTTCTTAAGACTTATGCGATTAAACTTGTAGGAATTTTTCCCTCTCACAGTCACAGACTTTTTGCCTCAGCGGTTGCTAGCTCCCATATAATAGAAGTCTCAGTTTTAAGCTGCACTGGATGGCTCCCGGAATTCTGCCAATGCGGCACCAACACTGGAATCATGCCCACTTCGGACTCTCCAAATTGAATGACCTAAATAAACGACCTCGGGCAGGTGAGGTCTCTAATAACACTGCAACAGACGATCCCTGGGTTCCAACTGCACTGGAAATCCTTCTATTTGCGATCCTTGCACACAGAGCTTGCACTTTATTTCCATTCAGATTTCCAATATCGTCAAAAAGAACCTTCATTTTACCTTTCTTCAGCCAGGGACTCGGACCCGATCAAGCTACAAACCAAAAAGCTTCTACAATCTCTGGGTTTTAATTGCACTGAAAATCTTTCCAGCTGCGGACCTTGCACACACAGAACTGGCATTAGATCTCTCTCTAGCTAGGGACTACGATCCATAATACATTAGTGATGTTATTCTGAAAATTTTAACCAACCTCTCTTCGAACTTATATGGGAAGCAAAGCAGTTGTAAAAACGGATAACCCGATTATCCGCTTATTTACCTATGTTTTATTTAAGTAAATTGTTGCAATGATTTTAATTAATCACGTAAATAAAGCATTATCTTATCATATATTAGAAGTCTCAAATACTGCCATGCAGTCTCTAGTGTCATTTTTGTAGTGGTTCCATTACAGTGTATGGTTTGTTCACAACCTCAAAGGCTATTCACATAATTCAAGGGTTGGACAGTCAAATGAGGGACAGCAATGTGTCAAATGAAATATTTCTTAACTGAAAAAGTGTAAAGAAAAAATAATCGAAGAAGTTTTCAATCGAAAAAAGTAATTTAAAAATATTAAAAAAACAATTTTACACGATCTCCCTTATTTACAAAAAATTGATTAATGACCGCTCGGGCCTGCTGACTGGCCTCCGCGAGGCTTGGGTTGCCGACGGGCTGGAGTTGGACGACGAAGACTGGATTTCCGCGGTGGCCTCTCCGAAGGAGGTGGCCATACCGGCTCGCCTTCGCTTCGTCCAGCTTAGGATACTCCACCGGGTTTACATGACGGGGCCAAGGCTTCTGCGTATGGGCTATGCTGAGGATGGGTTGTGTAAGCGTGGGTGTGGTGCTTTGGCGACTTTTTTGCATATTTTGTGGGAATGCCCGAAGGTGGAGCGCTTCTGGCGTGGTGTGCATGAGGTCCTGCGAGTGGTTACGCATGTCGCGCTGCTGCCTGAAGCGAGGAGATGCCTGCTGAATGTGTGGGAACCAACTGACTACTCGGTTCCGCAGACGCGATGGGTGACTCTGGGATATATGATAGCTAAGCGTGACATTGCTCAACTGTGGGGATCCCAGAGGCCCCCGGCGGTGTCGGCCTGGAAAGAACACATGGATTGGTGCATGTTCCGAGAAAAGGTGGTGTATGTGGCGAGGGGTAAGCCTGGGGCATGGGTGAAGGTATGGGGCCCCTGGAACGCCTACCGCGGGGGTATCTGCGCGCCACCATTGCTGCCTGCGGCCTCACCAGCCCCGTCCCCTTAGTTGACTCCTTTCCTAGCCCCGAGCACGGAATTCCCCCAGTCCTCGATCTGTTCCCCTTCCCCTCTTTAGACTCCGGTGGATGGCTGGGGTCCCCCATTCGGGGAGCACGGGCTGTTACTGTCGATTGCAGGTTGCCTTGCGGGTGTGGTTTTTGTGTTGTTTGTGTAAAATGAAACCGTATTGTGGGGTCAGAGTGATGTGGCCCACGACGCTGATACCTCCTGATTTTGCTCCTCTGCAACGCCAAGTGTTTTTGTATATATGTCATATGCTCCTGTCATTCTAGCGGCCGGCCGGAAGGTTGTAGGCCCATACCTGTATATTCTTGAGATTGCAATAAACGGTTTAAAAAAAAAAAAACAATTTTACAAAATTACAAATGTAAACAATATGATATGAATCAGGATTTTCATCTTTCAATAAACAACACAGTTGAGCTGTATTACAGGATAGCATTCAATGTTCACAATCCCAAAAGTAAACATTACATGACCCTTCAGGAACAGCTGGCCACGTTTTCCACCATTTGTCCTCTCACAACATAGAAGGCAAACATTTTTCTGAGCAATCACAAGTTTTTTCTGGCTATACCTTTAGTAATCAACTTTAAATCTAATTAGTTGCATTTTCTGTAAGGAGAAACTACCCCAATTTAAATCTGTTAGACCTGGCACCATTGGCGTGGGTCTCCCTTCCATTTTTTGCTGTTGTCTCCTCTGTTTTTGCTGGTAATAGATGCTCTGGGCGCTGTGCCACTGCCATTCAGTGCCACAGCGCGAATGCTCCCTGTGTAAAGATGACATGTGAATTGATACATCCATGATTGGCTTATTTGGTTTACCTGTTAGTCCCTAGTAGCATGGCCTATGTGTGCCTAGGGCTGGTAAACCAAATGCTGTTGGTGGGCCTACAGCGCTGGTTTGCGCCACCCACAGAAGCAGCTTGTAAAGTGTGTCTCAGACCTGCCACTGCAGTGTCTGTGTGCAGCCTAGAACTAGCATCTTGGCTGTGAAGTGCACCCACTTCCCAGCCCCTGAACCTTCCCTTGGCATCATGTAAGCCACCCCTATGGTAGGCTGCATTGTATGTGTAAGGTAGGACATGCTCTGATGTGGGTAGCATGTCCTGGTAGTGAATTACACCCAATTTCGTTTTTCACTACTGTAAGGCTACCTGTTCTCCATAGGCCAGAATGGGAGGTTTGGCTATTACTATAGTCCCAACTGACCCCCAGAATATGGTAGAAAAACGAATTTAGTATGTCTGAGCTCAGAATATTAAAATACATCTTTTAGTGATGTTTATTTTTATATTCTGTGTTTGAAAATACCACTTTCAGAAAGTATGTATTTTCTTGCCTAAGCCTTCCAGTGTGCTCTGCTGTTATGTGTATTGGCTGTCTGGTTTTGGAGGGACAGGGCAGGCTGAGTCAGACCTGGGTTGAATAGAGAGATCTGCATTGGAGTATGGGGAGGGGTAGCTCCTGGACCTGAATAGGGCTGTGCCTGGCAAGGTGAATGCTGGCTCCACCTCCCACTGTGAGTCTGATGGCAGAGCCCCTCTTTCCGAAAGGAAGAATGCAGCCTGGTAAACAAAGTGCTCCAGGGCTGGGCAGAACTGGTTTTGGCTGGGTTCAGTGACTTGTAGCTTCTGAGAACAAAGACTTTTGGGGTATAAATATCTCTGCCCAAACCCCTACAATTTGTATTGCTCCTGGACAACAAGAAGAATCTCTGTCCGTGTAACTGAAGGAATCTGCAGGAGAAGGACTGTCCTTGTGCTTGTGTGCTATTTCGTGGACTGGCCTGTAGTGGTTACTACTGGACTTGGAAGAATAGGAAAAGGACTTTGAAGGAACTTTTATTTTTGCTACAGCAATCACCCAAGGGCTAGAAGAGAGCTAGACTCCTGCAGGAGTCTCAGGCACACCAGACTCCACCACCAGCCTCCTGTTTCCTCCAAGCGAGGATTTCTATCTGCAGGTGACGTTCCTGTGAGTTCCAGGGCCTCTAGTTCTACTGTGGAGAAGAGAGTGCTGAAAATCGTCGCTGACGCCTCTTAGCGAACCGCCGCAGCTGAAGAGCTTAAGGAAAATCATCGCGCTGCTGCCGCTGAGTGCTCGCTACCGGAGATCATCGCATCACCTGTCTGCGGGCTGCCAAATGCTCGCTAACCCGAAGATTATCGCATTGCATGTTTGCGGGCCTGAAAGCGCTCGCTAACCAAAGATCATCGCATCACCTGTCTGCAGGCTGCCAAATGCACGCTAACCCGAAGATTAACGCATTGCATGTTTGAGGACCTCAAAGCACTCGCTAACCAAAGATCATCGCATCGAGTTCATTGCTTCATCACATCGCAGCGCGGACGCCGAGCGTTCGCCATTTTCATTGCATCGCACCAGGATCGTCGCTCCCTCGCGGAGCGCCATTTTCTTTCATCGCAACAAGATCGCACACGCAACAGGCTCGGCGCATCATCCTCCCTTCGCGGCAAGGATTTTATCGCATTGCCGGCTTAGTGTGCAGAAGTTTGTCGCTTTGCCCTGCACACAAATCAGCGCATCATCCGCCCTTGCGGCAAGGATTCAACGCATCGCTGGTTAGCGTGAGGAAAATCATCGCTACAACTCCTTAGCGACATTTTTGTTGCTTTGCTACAGAATCCAGGTATCTTGTGAGTAAAAGGGTTGCAGAGACCACTGCCTTGAACTGAACTCCTCTTTGCACACCTTGAACTATTTTTGCAGCATTTTAAGAGTAACCCTATTTTTCTAGTATTGTGAATTTTTACTGTTATTGGTCTTGTGTTAAGTCTATATATAAAGATACTTCTTTTTTATAACTACTTGTGTGGCGTCCCTTTGTAGTGTTCTTCACTGTGTTACTGTGTATGGTCATAAATGCTTCGCACACTGCCTCTGAGATAAGCCTAGTTGCTCGTGCTACGTTACCACAGGGTTGAGCAGGGGTTATCAAAGGGTGTAGTCTGCTTACTCTGACTTAGGAAGAAGGGTCCCTACTTGGACAGTGACCAGCCATTGCCAACTAGAGATCTCCATTTCTAACACAATCCAACATGATATCTGAACAACAAGACTTATTGTCACCTTCCCATAAAGGGGCAGGTTGACAAGCCCCTTGCGCCGCCGGTGCGTCACTAGAGACCCCCATTTGTAACATTGGTGGTCAGCGGTGAGGATCTGGACTTGCATTTATGATCGCATACAGCAATTATAGTGTACACTACTAGTGAGTGCAGACCATAACATAACCACGTACGTTTTTGAGGTTTTTTATTCTATTTTTGATTGTTATTGCCAGTTATTGCTACAATGGGCAAGCCCAGATCCAATGCCTCTGAGGATCTCTCCTGGAAAGAAGAGAAATTAGAAACCTACAATGCCAAGCAGCGCAAATATTTTTGCAAATGCTTCACAGTCCCTATCACAGGTCTCACTAGAAGGGAAGAGTATTACAAGGCGCTGAAGGCCTGGTTAGAAGCCAGGGATGCCCCTAGGAATATGGAAGAGCCTATGGAGGGTGGAGAGAATGCAGGAGAGCAGCAGGATGAAGTGGTAGATTTGGTGGGAGATAAAGCAGTTTCCAGGCCGGGCACTAGTGTGTCCTCAAGGGGTCTGACTCCAGAAGAGATGGAGGACAGAGAGAGAGATAGGTGGCATAATATGGAGATGGCTAAGCTTAAATTGGATGGTCAGAGGGACCTAGAGAATAAGAAGTTAGAACTTGAGATGATGAAAGTGAAACTTGAACACAAGAGAATTTTGAGGGAGTTGGATATTAAAGCAAAGAGTATAGAGATCTCCCCCTCTGGTGGCAGCATACCAGTAGTGCATACTGAGAGTAGAGTGTATATACCTAAAGAGGTTATTAAGGATTTCCATAAAAGTGAAGATATTGGGCAAAGATTTGCCGCTTATGAATTAGCTATGGTGTCCCACCGGGTCCCTGAGAAGGATTGGGGAGCGGGTTTGTGGGGACGCTTTGTGAGTGATGGGGAGGGATACCTTCTTGGACCTGCCCCCAGAAAGTAGGATGGTTTATGCCCACATGAAGGAAGCCTTGATTACCTGCTATGGTTTGACCCCTGAAATGTACAGGCAGAGATTTAGAACCTGCAAGAAGCTAGAGGGTACCACGTTGGTTGAATATGTGTCTTTTTTTTTGCAGAGCAATGGAGCCCTGGGTAAAAGGCAGCAAAGTAGAATTTTTTGAGAAACTGTATGATTTGATTGCATGGGAGCATTTATCTAGTAATTGTTTTCATGAGCTATGCCAGCATCTGATAGATTGCAAGCTAACTAACCCTAGGAAGCTTGCTGAGGAGGCGGACCGCTGGGTGAGCACCCGGGCTCGCAAGGGTCCAGTGGGAGACTTTGCCAAAGGTGGGCAGGGTCCCCAGCAGAGAGGTGGGGGGACAGGGTTAAACCAAGGGAGTTCCACAAAGGGCCCCAAAGTAATTCCCAAGGGAACCAAGCAGTGGTGTCCCAGCCTCCCCAAGATAAGAAGCCAGTGCCCCCAACAGGTAGGCCTGTTCAGAGGGGGCCCTTGACTTGTTTAAGTGTGGCCAGGTGGGCCACAGGTACTTTGATCCACAGTGTCCCCAAAGGGATACTCCTGCACCACCCAGTGCACCACCCCGCCAGTATGCTAGTGTAGCCCTGGGAGGGGAGGAGATGGGTGCCCAAGGTGGGTGGGATCCCGTAGAATTGACCCTTGTCTCACTAGGAGACTTTGAGATGATCCCTAAGCCTGCACTGCCTGATAACACTAAAATGTACAGGCAGTGGGTGACCATCAATGGCCATAGAGTGGAGGCTCTAAGGAACACAGGAGCCAGTGTAACTGCTGTCAGCTCCCGGTTGGTGTCCAAAGAGCAGGTTGTTCCCCATGCATTCTACCCAGTAGTGTCCGCAGACAACTCAGAGAGCCAATGTGAGGTGGCTCAGGTTCCCTTTGAGTGGGGGGGGTCTCAGGAACTCTTCAGCTAGCTGTGAGGCCCGCCATGCCTGTAGACTGTCTGTTGGGCAATGATTTAGAGAACTCCTGGTGGGCTACGGTGGAGAGGAAATCTCACTTAGAAATGTTGGGTCTGCCTGAGTGGGCGTGTGCTACCACTCGGTCCATGGCAGCCAAGGAGGGTGTTAAGAAAGACCTGGAGCCTGAGAGTATGGCCCAGGTCCCTGCCTTAGAGAGAAGGGGCAGGGGGCGCGCGAAGCTGGCCCCCTTGGTTCCCATGGCCCAGGAGGGAGCAGACCCTGAGGGGGATGCCCTGGAGCCTACCGGGGAGCAGAGTGCCAACCTGGGGGACCTGCCTGAGCTGACCCATTGGCAGCAGGAAGGAGGGCCCACCAGGTAGGAGTTTTGTGAGCAGCAAAGAGTTTGCCCTTCTCTTGAGGGTATGCGGCGACAGGCTGCAGTCCAGGCAGCAGGTGACATGTCTGGTTCACATCTGATTTATTGGGAGAACAGTCTCCTGTATAGCGACCCTAAGGCTGCTGAGCTGGGGTCAGTCTGTGTGCTGGTGGTACCCGAGTGCTTCAGAGCCTTCCTACTGGGGTTGGCTCATGAAATTCCATTGGCAGGACATCTGGGGCAGACCAAGACCTTTGAGAGGCTTGGCCCCAGATGCGCAAGAGCTCAGATACTTATTGCAGAACCTGTGAGACTTGCCAGGCAAGTGGGAAGAGTGGGGGGAAGATCAAGGCCCCACTCCAGCCCTTTCCAGTTGTTAGTACCCCATTCGAGCAAGTGGCATTGACATTGTGGGGCCTCTGGACCCCAAGACAGCCATGGGCAACAGGTACATCCTGGTCTTGGTGGACCATGCCAACCGGTACCCTTAAGCCATCCCACTCAGGACAGTGATGGCCCCCGTGTTGAGACGTGCACTGATGGGGATCTTCTCCCGTGTGGGGATCCCCAGAGAGGTGGTGTCTGACAGGGGAACCAACTTCATCTCCCAGTATATGAAGTCTCTGTGGAAGGAGTGTGGGGTAACATACAAGTTCACCACTCCTTACCACCCCCAAGGTAACGGTCTGATTGAAAGATTCAACCGGACCTTGAAGGGCATGATCATGGGCCTAGAAGAGCCCCTGAGGCATAAGTGGGACGTCCTCTTGCCATGCCTGTTGTTTGCATACCGTAAGGTGCCACAGAAGTCCTTAGGGTTCAGTCCCTTTGAACTGCTCTATGGCCATCTGGTAAGAGGGCCTCTGAGTCTGGTCAAGGAAGGCTGGGAGCAATCTCCCAGGAAACCTCCCCAAGATGTACTTAGCTACATATTGGCCTTCAGCAACCAGACTCAGCGTTTCAGAAAAATTGCTGAGGCAAATCTGGAAGCCAGCCAGGAGGAGATGAAACGTTGGCACGACCAGAATGCCACTCTGGTCGAATTTCACCCTGGTCAGAAGGTTTGGGTCCTGGCCCCAGTGGGGCCTTGTGCGCTCCAAGATAAGTGGACCAGTCCATTTGAGGTGGTGGAGCGCAAAAGTCCAGTTACCTACTTGATGGACTTTAAGTCTCCCAGGAATCCCTTACGAGTCCTGCATGTGAACCGCCTAAAGCCCCACTTTGAGTGGTCTGAAGTGGGCATGCTTCTTGCCACAGATGCAGGGATGGAGGAGGAGAGTGAGCCTTCTCCTGACCTCCTGTGTGCAGGAGAGAAGGATGGGTCAGTGGAGGGTGTGGTCCTCTCCACCACACTGACCCCTGAGCATCAGAGAGATTGTCACCAGCTGTTGGGGCAATTTTCTGATTTGTTTTCCCTGGTACCTGGTGTCACTGATTGGTGCGTCCATGAGGTAGACACCGGGGACAGTCCTCCTGTCAAGCACAAGGCTTACAGAGTGACTGTCAGGGTCAGGGCCTACATTAAGGAGGAGGTCTCCAAAATGTTTGCCCTAGGGGTGATTGAGTCATCTAGCAGCCCCTGGTCCGGCCCCGTGGTCTTGGTAAAAGCTGCAGCGCCTGGTGACACTACAGAACTAAGGTTCTGTGTGGACTACCGAGGTCTCAATTCGGTCACGAGGAATGACGCGCACCCCATCCCCAGAGCTGATGAGCTCATAGATCGGTTAGGGGCTGCCCGGTACCTCAGTACGTTTGATCTAACGTCTGGGTACTGGCAGACCGCCTTGACTGATAGGGCAAAGGAGAGGTCAGCATTCTCCACACCAGATGGGCACTACCAGTTCCGTGTGAAGCCCTTTGGTATGAAGAATGCCCCTGCCACCTTTCAGAGGTTGGTCCACCAGGTGTTGGCTGGGCTGGAGGATTTTAGTGCCGCCTACCTGAATGACATTGCAGTGTTTAGTTACTCCTGGGAGGACCACTTGCACCACCTCTGGGAAGTGTTGATGGCGCTGCGCAGAGCAGGCCTCACAATCAAGGCCAGTAAGTGCCAGATTGGGCAGGGTTCTATGGTGTACTTGGGACACCAGGTGGGGAGTGGCCAGGTGGCACCCCTGAAGCCCAAGATTGAAACCATCCTGGCTTGGGAGCCCCAAAGGACCTAGACCCAGGTGAGGGTCTTCTTAGGACTCACGAGTTACTACAGGAGGTTTGTCAAGGGGTATGGCAACATTGTTGCACCCTTGACTGAGCTGACTTCCAGGAAGCGGCCAAAGATTGTGACTGGACTGACACCTGTCAGAAAGCTTTTGATGCCCTCAAGACTGCCATTTGTACAGCACCCATACTCCAGGCGCACAATTTTGCTAAGGAATTTATTGTCCAAACAGACGCTTCAGAGCATGGGGTGGGGGCTGTTCTGTCACAGATGAATGAGGAGGGACTAGACCAACCTGTAGCCTTCATCAGTAGGAGGTTACTTCCACGGGAACAGAGGTGGAGTGCAATTGAGCGTGAGGCATTTGCTGTGGTCTGGGCACTGAAGAAGCTGAAACCATACCTGTTTGGGACTCACTTCCGGGTTCAGACAGACCACAGGCCCCTCAGATGGTTAATGCAGATGAGGGGTGAGAATCCCCACTGCCATTCAGTGCCACAGCGCGAATGCTCCCTGTGTAAAGATGACATGTGAATTGATACATCCATGATTGGCTTATTTGGTTTACCTGTTAGTCCCTAGTAGCGTGGCCTGTGTGTGCCCAGGGGTGGTAAACCAAATGCTGCTGGTGGGCCTGCAGCGCTGGTTTGCGACACCCACAGAAGCAGCTTGTAGAGTGTGTCTCAGACCTGCCACTGCAGTGTCTGTGTGCAGTCTAGAACTGCCATCTTGGCTGTGAAGTGCACCCACTTCCCAGCCCCTGAACCTTCCCTTGGCATCATGTAAGCCACCCCTATGGTAGGGTGCATTGTATGTGTAAGGTAGGACATCTCTGATGTGTGTAGCATGTCCTGGTAGTGAATTACACCCAATTTCGTTTTTCACTACTGTAAGGCTACCTGTTCTCCATAGGCCAGAATGGGAGGTTTGGCTATTACATTCTATAGTCCTAACTGACCTCCAGAACATAGTAGAAAAACATAGTATGCCTGAGCTCATAATATTAAAATACATCTTTTAGTGAAGTTTATTTTTATATTCTGTGTTTGAAAATACCACTTTTAGAAAGTAGGTATTTTCTTGCCTAAGCCTTCCAGTGTGCTCCGCTGTTAGGCTGAGTCAGACCTGGGTTGAATAGAGAGATCTGCATTGGAGTATGGGGAGGGGTAGCTCCTGGACCTGAATAGGGCTGTGCCTGGCAAGGTGAATGCTGGCTCCACCTCCCACTGTGCGTCTGATGGCAGTGCCCCTCTTTCTGAAAGGAAGGATGCAGCCTGTTAAACAAAGTGCTCCAGGGCTGGGCAGAACTGGTTCTGTCTGGGTTCAGTGACTTGTAGCTTCTGAGAACAAAGACTTTTGGGGTATAAATATCTGTGCCCAAACTCCTACAATTTGTATTGCTTCTGGACAACAAGAAGAACCTCTGTCCGTGTAACTGAAGGAATCTGCAGGAGAAGGACTGTCCTTGTGCTTGTGTGCTGTTTCTTGGACTGGCCTGCAGTGGTTACTACTGGACTTGGAAGAAGAGGAAAAGGACTTTGAAGGAACTTTTATTTTTGCTACAGCAATCACCCAAGGGCTAGAAGAGAGCTAGACTCCTGCAGGAGTCTCAGGCACACCAGACTAAACCACCAGCCTCCCGTTTCCTCCCAGCGAGGATTTCTATCTGCAGGTGAGGCTTCTGTGAGTTCCAGGGCCTCTAGTTCTACTGTGGAGAAGAGAGTGCTGAAAATCGTCGCTAACTCCCGTTAGTGAGCCGCCACAGCTGAAGAGCGTAAGGAAAATCATCGCGCTGCTGCCGCTGAGTGCTCGCAACCGGAGATCATCGCATCACCTGTCTGCGGGCTGCCAAATGCTCGCTAACCCGAAGATTATCGCATTGCATGTTTGCGGACCTCAATGCGCTCGCTAACCAAAGATCATCTCATCGAGTTCATCGCTTCACGATATCGCAGCGCAGATGCCGAGCGATCGCCATTTTCATCGCATCGCACCAGGATCATCGCTCCCTCGCGGAGCGTAATTTTCTTTGATCGCAACAAGATCGCACACGCAACAGGCTCGGCGCATCTTCTCCCTTCACGACAAGGATTTTATCGCATCGCCGGCTTAGCGTGCAGAAGTTTGTCGCTTTGCCCTGCACACAAATCAGCACATTATCCTCCCTTGCGGCAAGGATTCAACGCATCGCTGGCTAGCATGAGGAAAGTCATCGCTACAACTCCTTAGCGACATTTTTGTTGCTTTGCTACAGAATCCAGGTATCTTGTGAGTAAAAGGGTCGCAGAGACCACTGCCTTGAACTGAACTCCTCTTTGCACACCTTGAACTATTTTTGTAGCATTTTAAGAGTAACCATATCTTTCTAGTATTGTGGATTTTTACTGTTATTGGTCTTGTGTTAAGTCTATATATAAAGATACTTATTTTTTATAACTACTTGTGTGGCGTCCCTTTGTAGTGTTCTTCACTGTGTTACTGTGTATGGTCATAAATGCTTCACACACTGCCTCTGAGATACGCCTAGTTGCTCGTGCTACGTTACCACAGGGTTGAGCAGGGGTTATCAAAGGGTGCAGTCTGCTTACTCTGACTTAGGAAGAAGGGTCCCTACTTGGACAGTGACGGGCCATTGCCAACTAGAGACCCCCATTTCTAACACAATCCAACAAGATATCTGAACAACAAGACTTATTGTCACCTTCCCATAAAGGGGCAGGTTGACAAGCCCCTTGCGCCGCCGGTGCGTCACGTTGCGTGACGCACCTGCAGCGCAACCAGCTGAGTGATATTTACAAGCACACGTAAAGACACCCTGCGTGACTTTACCTGTGCTTGTAAATATCGCCCCTTTTCAGACAACACTTTGAGTGTTAAGGGCGTGACAAGGGTGTTGCTGTGGGTGTTCCCCTGCAACACCCATGTCCACTGATGCATTTCCAGATTTACAAGGAATTGTAAATCTGGAAATGTGTCAGAATGCTACGCCACCCTAGCGGTGGCACAGCGAGGTGCAATGAGAAGAAATGTTTTCATTTCTCCTCGTTTGTTTCCTCTTTCAATGCGTGCTATCGTGCACATATTGGAAGAGGAAATCACCTCAAAGGATTGTTTTTGTGCAGGAAGGTGTAGATTCCTGCACAAAAACAAGCTCCCCATGATGCAGGAATCCTTGCACCATGGTGCAAGGGTGCCTGCGCCGGTGCATTGCAGCAGTTTGTGCGCCAGCGCAAGGGTAAACACAGAGATGCGACATATTGTTGTAAATATGTCGCATCCCTGTCCTTTGAAACTAACACAGCACTACGCAGCAAAATTTGCGGCACCGCCCTGCGTTAGTTTCTTGTAAATCTGCCCCTCTGCCTTCAAGGCTGCTTCTCCTTAATACAATCAACTATTCGTTTTTAGGTCGAGGACTACCGGTCTGCCGAAGGCAGAACCGGAAGTCGAGATTTAATGTTTCCTAGAGTGGCTCCTTAGCCCGCCTCTCTTTTTGCCTCTCCTCCATTGGCTGGCTTCCTAAACGGAGGCCAGGCATTGGAGGAGAGAGCCGTCCCTCCAAATAGGCTCCGTCTTTTTCAGATTCGGGGGCGTGTTCCTTGCTGTTCTTTCCACTTTTTAGCCACGTCCTTTTAAAACAGCATGAACACGCCCCCGAATCCGAAAACGATACGATTCTTCCAGCCGCCATTGTTTTGCTGTTCTCTAGCTGTGACGATTGTTCTCTGGCTGTGAGGATCTTGTTTTGTAGAGCTGGTGGAACCGGGCAGCGCAGGCGCAAACTTGGACCCCATTCGAAAGAACACCGGAGAAGAGGTGAGCCTGGTAGTGAGTTAGACAGCGGCTCTCTCCCCCGCCCCAAATCCACTCCCACGGAAAAAGTCAGGCGGGAGACTGCTCTTGCAACGCCGCAGCAGGAAAGCGGCGGCGAAGTTCGTTTCGTAAGTGACTGCTGGCCGTAGCAGAAAACAAAGACAAGCCGCAGAGGAATCGAGCCTGACGGGATTAACATGGCTTCAACTGGGGTTTCGATTGAAAATGTGTTGAGTCTGCAGATGACAAAACTTGACAATTAACAAAACTCTACGCAACGCAGGAACTTAACATATACGGACTTAAAATATCTGCTCATTCCGTGTGCTGTGTGCGGGTGACCATGCTGCGCTTACCCCATGAATGATGCTTGCGTTGCTTCTGTTGCCCACTTTAGTCTGTTGTGCGGGAGGGAAGCTTGTCTGTGTTTTGGAAGAATCTGGTGCAACGGCTGCCACTGTCACGTGTGCGTGGGAAGTGTCACTGCTTCTGGGTGCAATACATTTGTTCTGCATGTGAGGCGAGTTGGTACTGTTGTTGCGTGTGCTCTACATATTGAGAGATATGCAACAGAGCGTCAAAAGGCTGCAGGCCGGAGTCTTCTATTAAGGGCTGAAAGTGAGGACAATAGGACACTGCAACGCCACGCGCTGGGGCAGTGGGGGCCTGCCTCAGAAATGACGAAACGTGCCCGCTCTGTCCGGTGCTCACGTTGGACAGGCGGTGAGCAGTTTTGGGGAGCGGGTTTGTTTTACAGTATCCGACTCCGAGCTAAAGCAAAATTGAGGAGCGTAGGGAGAGAGTTTGAAAGAAGGACGCAGATAACGATAACATAAATCAGCTACGTGGGGAGAAAGCAGGGGGAAAAGAACATGCAAGAGTGAACTAAAAAGATAGGACGTGTGGGTTTAGGGAAGAAAGAATCAAGAACTGGCATGAATAGTACTAGTCTGCAGCCCTGGAATTCGGCAGCGGCGGGCTCCTAAGAACAACTTTAGACCTTTGCACTATTTTAGCAAGTTAAGCACCCCAGCGACTCTGAAGGGTGGCAGGGCCCACCTTTCAGATCGATAAAGAAATGTGCAGAATTCTGAAAATGTCAGTGCAGTAAAAACAATAGCACGCAAGCCACGGCAGCATGAAACCAAAAAAGAAAGACAATTGGCTAATTTCTCTGCAGCCTTGTGACGCACAGGCTTTACATGGTCGCCGGCTTTACCAACTGCTAGTATTTCAGATGGGCATCCGAAAAAAACACCACGAGGCAATGCTGCCGATAAACACTACAGAGCAGAACAAACTGCTCCAAGTGAGGCCTTCGGACGTGATCTCCTTAGCAGGACACACTGCTTAATTTATGTTATGAATGTATTGTGTTACACAGAACGACCTTAATCCAGCGAGGTTTCAAAGAAATGTGCAGAGTAGGTTTAAGAGAACAGCGTATATGCATTGACCGAAAATCAATAAGATGCAGAGTTCAGAATTAGAAGCTCACAACCTCACAACTTCACTCACTACCTCAATCACTCTCTATCTCACTACCTCACTCTTTCTATCTCACTAACTCACTTTCACTCTTTCTATCTCACTACCTCACTCTCTATCTACCTCACTCTCTACCTCACTACCTCACTCTCTATCTACCTCACTCTCTCTCACTACCTCACTCTCTATTTCAATACCTCACTCTCTCTCTCTATCTCACTACCTCACTCTATCTCTGCTAATGCAATAGGTATCACATATGCAAAAAAAAAAGCTAATGCCAATAGAAATGACAATGCCATTTATTTAGGGATACAAAAATGATAAAAAAATAATGAGCAATACCAATAGCTCTACCTATAATATTGCCGAGACCATTGCATTGTAAATGCTTGTTACAGTATACTGTTTCTTTTGTTAAATTACGAATCAACAGTTAAAGCAAAATTGCCACACTTTACTGAAAAAATATATTAAATCCGAGTCTTTTCACTACTAAAATGTGTCAGTTTAGTTTATTGAATGATTTAAATAAACCAAGTGTTCACAATGAAGAGGGGAAAGGAGAGAAAATCAAAACAGAGGCCGTTTACGCCTAGCAGCAGACGCCATAGGCACTTTCTAATTATTCATCCAAGTTCATAGATAATTTAGGATTTAACATTTCTCGCTTTAGGAAACCACGGAAAATCTGTTGAAATGTCTGCACACCTAAGTGCTAGCATGCAGATCCCAGTGCAGTTGCCTTGAAAAGTGGGGTATCTCTCATTTCTAATGCTTTTGAGGTAATGTAGTGTTGTTTCTATTTGAATGAAAACATATGTGCTCCCATAGTACACAATATGAAACTTTAGAAGTGCCATTCTGCACTTGGAATACGAAAATCACTGACTTTAGCTGTATTTCATGCATATCGTTTCTTAGCGTAGGTCTGGAAATGTTGCATCTCTGATTGTTTTTAGGTTTTATCTTTAAGGACGTTTATGCTGTCTCACCAGACACATGTTTTTCAAAACATGCTTATATATTATGCATTTAGAGAGAAACTTTTGGTCAGCTGACTTCATCCACTGGTCTGTTCGTCACTTCAAACGACCACGGCATACATGGTAGGCAATGGGCCTGCCCATTTTATTAATGGGCTTACTTCACTCAGAATGACTGCCCAAAGCTTCTGCAAATTGTTCACCACCGCCCCAAAAGAGTTCCTTGCTCTCCAGTGACAATGCTGTTCAAAGCGTGATTTTTTTAAAACTCATTTAAATTTTATCTTGAACTGCTGGCCAGGCTATTTTTTTTTTCTGCACTTAGGGTGCCCGGTTCGATGGTGATTTATTTTCCATCCTTTTTATTTTGTTTATAAATAAGTGTTACATGGTGTCATTTTAATATTGCTGCTACCTAAGATTTGAGTACATGTATAGGTCATGAATTATTCTTATACAATTAACATCCCTGTCTCTGACACAAAATGTACTCTTGTGAAAGCAGGTCCAGTCTTACTCAGGGTCAGTGGGCCAGGATAATGCCCCCGCACATTTGTGAAGACGAATTAGCCCTTTGTAAATGTGCAGCCATATGGAACTAAATTACTAATTCATTAATGAGTGTGTGAAGTAGTGCTATAGTTACGGTATCATAGAAAGTGTGGACTGTCCCTGTCTGCACCAGGGTGCACTATTAGCCGGGTCACCCCATGCGCCAGTACATTAGTGAAAATCAGATCAGCTGTTTGAAGAAGCCACTCGCCTTTCTCAGTACAGGCAGCATCTGGCCTGCACTTCAAAGTGGACTAGAGATTCTCTTTAGACAGGCGCAGTGAGTGACAGAAGCTGCTACTGGGAAGGTCTGGGGGTTCATAGGAGTCCCCTCCCTCCCCCAAAGATCTGCCCTGAAGGCTAGGGGCACACCGATAGTGCATCACCTCTTAGTGGCACAAAGTCAGTGCACCTCCTCATAGCATCTGTGTCCGCTCCCACAATACGGCACAGATGCAGAGACAAAGGATCTGATTATGAGTCTGGCAGTCTTGTGACCACCAGACTTACTTAGGTCCACCGCGCCTACGACTTTAACAGTCGTAATACGGCAGACGGTGGACCGCCGGCTGAGCCAGGGTGGTGGTGGTGCAGGAGCAGAGCCCTGCCATGAAAAGGCTGGAGGTGCAGAAACAAAGGAGCCCTACAGGGCCCCCATGCCACCCCCCCCCTCCCGCTGTGGGCATACATTCAGGGGGGGCACAACATGTGCCCTCGTGTCTGTATTCCTACAAAGTTACAGCACGACATGGACGTCACCGTCCATGCCGTGCTGGAAGTTCTTTCCCATTCCCATTCCCATTGCAGTGCCTGTTTTCAAGGCACCGCCATGGGAAAGGCCAAAGGGCCGCCAACCGTATTATCAGCTGTACATTTACAACTCGTAATATGGCCAGAGGTCCATGCGTGGGTTGGTGCAGCAGAGCCGGCGCCATTGCACCCAACTCGTAATCTGGCCCAAAATATTATTCTCAATTGTATAAAGCCACTCCCACAGCCAAATGAGGGAATGCTCCCTTAAGAGATATATCTGTGCAAGTGTTATATTGCAGAAAGAGCCGCAGAAGTCTCTGCAATCTTTTCTGCCTCTTTGGTGCAAAAACAACAACACATACCTGTCGTGCCCCAGGGGCACTTTAGGTAATATGGCGCAGGAGTGCTATGTCTCATAATCGTAAATTCTTTTGTTAATTGGATTTAAGATGAACAACTCTTCATCAGTAAAAGTGCAAAAAGGGTACATTCCTTTCTATTTGCACTAATTGTATCTGAATGTTCCCTAAATATTCTCTTTTTAGGGACCAGATTCCAAATATTTGGCTGTGAGTAGGTGTGACTTGCTCTTGTAGCATTCCTGTTTTACTTCTGGAATTCAGATGCAAGCCAGGAGCACCCCTATTCTACTCCTGGCTTAATTCTGGGGTACACCAAGAGTACTACAACAGTAAGCCACACCTATGCAAAGCCAAATCTTTGAGACAATGACCCAAGGTGTTTTGGGGCTAGATCACGAAGGCATTTAAGACTATGTGAAGTAGCACTTAAGTACGGCTTTACATACTCAGAAATGCCTTTGTGAATTGCCCCCATAGTTTAATGATCCCACCCTTATATAATATCTATGTAACAGGTGTTTTTGGGAGAGAGTATTAAACAGTTAATTGGGAGGGTCCAATTGTCAAAAGACTAATGATGATGTGACAATTCACCTGGGGTCACTTCCGTTTTGCTTTTCAACAACATCCGTCTTGTACTTGTGGGTGTGACTTCTGCTATCAGGAGTATCAGCGATGGTCGGAGTTAAACGCTGAACTTCAACTGACTGTTCACACATCCTAACTTGTGTGGCTTTGGCATGTAAATCCTCACATTACATTCACACCGTTTTATGGGTTGTTTTTTTGCCAGTAAAATATAAGTTTCACATGGCACAGGCAAAAAGCTGAACCTGTCATAAGTAAAACCATTTATTGACATGGCGGTCTTGGCTGTTCTGCTCCCCAGAGGAGCACACAACACTTCAGGAAAAGGTAAAGCAACATAAAATCTGATGAAAATTATGAGGTGACAATCATTTTTGTAAACTTGATCTGCTAGAGCTGGGTTTCAAGCAAATAACGCAATACATTCTGACATCCAGAACTGAGAATCATTGCATTTTCCAAATACATCACCTGATCAGGTTGCAAACCTATTTTAATTGTGCTGTAAAAATAAATAAGGGTAAAACACCTATGCACTGTTAGTATTTCAATGCACAGTGATGTGAAAGTCAGACTTCAGAAGGAAGGACAAGTTTAAGTCATGTATTTAATCCATAGGAAGACATTTTATTCTTACAAACAAGGAGCCTGCCATACCGTCTCCTTGTTCAACTCATGAGTGAATCCTACCCTACAACAAATGGTCATGTTTAACAAGCATCGTGCGCCCTGCGTGTGCCTGTAATAGCACATATAACTAGTCAATATGGGTAGTTATTTGTGCCTTGGCACAGTGTAACTAACAGATATACACTACGAGTTTTTTTAATCTTGGTGTGACAGCTAAAAGGAATTTGTGGCAGAATACAGATTATAAATTTTGTAGGAACCCTGCCCTTTTTTCCAGGACACATTTTACTGGTAAAAAGCACACAAAATGAATTCAGGGAAAAGACATCAGAATGAAAGAAAAGTGAGTGGAAATTGGCGCACACCGACCAATTTCCACAGTTACTGCTTTGTGAGGGCCAAAGTTAGTAATGGTGTGGTAATACCGCGTCCTGGAATTAACACACTGAGTGGATGGTTACTTCTGGGTTTTTTATTACTACATCAGTTTCTTTGTGAGGCCCATCAGACCCTAAATGACTACTGGTTTGATTACCTACAGCCGATCTATGGGGCATATTAACAAGGGCCTTATCTCTGCTTTTCATCTTGCAAAATCGCATGTTAGCACCCTTTTTCACTACGCTTTCCTTTGCATCTCTAATGAGATGCAAAGTGGGCGTTCCAGAGCAAAATAATAGGAGAAATGTCGCTAAGCGATATTTCTCCTATTATCAAGCTTCACGCTAACCCTGTTAGAGACAAAAAAAATCAGCGCTAACCACGGTTAACGCTGCTTTTTTACGTCTGCTACTTTTCAGATTTAGCCATGTAATCCAATGGGAGGTGGATTACATGGCTAAATCCACCATGGGCTATCAACAAGGAAATCCCTATCCTTGTAGTTTTATCGCTGCATTACCAGCGATAACCTCCCAAAATGCCGCTTTTGCTGGATTTTTTATCGCCTAGGCGGTTAGCGTTGTTAATAACGCGAAAACCAGGCGATATTATCCAGCGATAGCCGGCGTTAAAAAAATTACCGCTAAGCGCCTTTAGCGTTAATTTTCCCTGTTCCTTGTTAATATGCCCCTAGTTTTATCGCTGCATTACCAGCGATAACCTCCCAAAATGCCGCTATCACTGGATTTTTTATCGCCTACGCATTTAGCGTTGTTAATAACGCGATAACCAGGTGATATTATCCAGCGATAGCGGGCGTGAAAAAAATTAACGCTAAGCGCCCTTAGCGTTAATTTTCCCTGTTCCTTGTTAATATGCCCCTAAATATGTTAAATTTAGAGCATGGTTTAGAGTTTGGAGGACAGGGTACTTGATGCTGTAACCAGTTGGCTAAACTCTCGGTACTCTGCTCAGTTATGAGTTTGGTGCACCGCTATCTTTCAGATGGCTGTGCACTTTCTTGCTTAGCTGTATAAAAGCTCCCTCCAAAGGCCCAAGTGGTTGTCTGAATAATACTCTCTGCACATTCCAAACAGCAGGCCCCAGACTTCCCAGGATGCACTACTCTTGTTTGTGGCATACTTCAAACTCGTTTCTCCAGTTTCCTCTTGGACACAAAAATAAACAATATTCCCCGGAGTCTTTTCCATTTTTTTTTGTTTCAATTCCTTATATACTAATATGTCCCTGTTATTTCATGTATACCTGTTAACATGCCAATCCCTAATGTATAACGAGTGTTTTACCCTTCTTCACAGGGTTATCCAAAAATTGTACATTGCACATAAATATATACACTTCTGATGATTCTTTAAAAAAGCTTTTTCATGACTGCACCAAATCACAAGCACAATACTTTGTTTGCTAAAGTAGCAAGATTATTTTTTGAACACTTTGTTTCAGCTCTAAAAAATAATCAAATAGTGTTTATGAACATGACTGTGAACTTTCATCATGCTTCTTACCTCCAAACCATGGCCTAAATAAAGATGCTTATTTTCCAATTTTTCATATTATAAACTATCTGGAATTTGCATGCCCTTGAAGGTTATGACTGAGACTTTTTCACGATAGTTCTCTAACATGAGTTGACTCTCCCCCTGTTTTTAAACCGGCAGCTCATTAGCTTAATTCTTATAAATAAGTTAACCGTTTGCTCACTGAGTTAACTCGGGGTGCTGTGCATGTTTAATAGGGCTCTGTGGCCATACCTTAAACGTATACACTATAACTACTGGTGTTATTGAATTATGTGCTCATGTTATTTACCCCGAGGAATACTATTTCTTTCCTCCAACGGCTGTCTGATTCACACGGTTCTTTTCTCTGATTCTGGCGTAACACTGACTCAGAAATAGCTCCTTCGTTTAAACTGTCTGTGGGTCTATGCTGTAACTGCAATCTTGTAATGACTCGCTCGAGTCGCCATCTTGAGAGGGTAAAGATAGCTTGACTATCTAACCTCATTGCTACTCCTAAACATAATCTTGATTGGCACAAACACTGCCCTTCACTCGAACGACTGTGTATGTTAGCCTCTGCCCCACAAAGCATTCTTAAGGAAAGTCTTGACAATGTACCCCGTCACAGTACTCTTCAATAATTCGAGGAAACCATTATGGACTGTCTATGAATATGCACAGCAGGAGGCAACTACTGAACAATGTAGAAAACTCTCTTTGGTCACCATTTTAGCTGCAGAAAAGCCCATAGCTCCATAATCTAAAACACTGTTTAGCGAACTCTAAGATAGCACATCTTTAGTACCATAAGTGTACCATAAGTGTCTCTATGTAAACCATGGAAAATGTATTTAAGATATTCAGAAAACACTAAGGGGCATATTATCAAGAAACAGAGTTACAATTATCGCCGCATTAGCGGCAGAAAACTGCCGCTAAAGCGGCGATAATGGGCTTGATAATATGCCCTTGAGAATTCTATGTCAGGACAGGAGGCTCCGATTATGCTTTCTCATTTCTTTACTAGAAATGCTCAGCAGCCAATAAAAACACAGTATATGTAACAAAAAAACTACAATACCCATAAACACTAGGGTATGACGTATATAATCATAGAGTCCATAGTATAAAAGTTAATATGGCAAGTACAACATCCTCTTTCTTTGCTGCTCCGCAGCCAGTTAAGTGCTTTTGTCTTTATTCGATGCATTTATTGATACGTTTGCTGGTTATATTTGCATAATCTTTTGTAGCGTATTGCTTTCTCGATTCTAACGCTTGGTAGCGTTCTGTTTGTTTTTCATTGCCATGGTGATACTTTGTTTGTGCATTGTTTCTTCCGTTACCGCTCGCCGCGCTTCTGTTTCTTCGTGCGGGGAGCGTGTGGTTCACCTCCCGGAGTTGGGCGCTTCGCACCCGCGGTTTTCTTGGTCAGCTTGCTTGTGGAGAGGGAGACGCTGGGAGGCTCGCGCTAACGCGGCGAGTGCTCCAACTTTCCAAATACCAGTCGGTCGTTACCGCGCATGTGCGGTGGCCATCTTTGTTGATTGAATCAGGTGTTTCTCGCCTGTCAGAGCGGTCGCTTCGCACCGAGAGCCCACAGCCTGAGTATTTGCCCCTTTTACGCCCATTTGCATATAAAAAACGTTTGGGCTGTATTAATAAGCATAGGCATTGCCTAGAGTGCTAGTTTTTTACTGACAGCAAGCCCTCCCTCCACATTTGAATTTATTTACTTCAGTGTTCAGATTTAATCTGCACTTTGGCTTGCTGTGGGGTTTTTTCACTCCCCCAGCATTGTGCCTTTGGCCACTATTTATTTACGTTTTCTTGTGGGCATTGATTTCTGTTACACTCTGTGTCACAATGGAAGAGTATTATGAAGAAGATGACTGTTATTATGAGGAGGACCCTTCTGGCTCTTTGGAGCATGATTTGGTGGAAGCGCTAGATCAAGGGGTGCAACACTCCGTGAATAAGGCGCTTGTGCGCGCAATCAATCCTTTGAAGCGACATTTGTCTCTTTACGCGCAGCAGCAGGGTTGGTTACCACCTGCACGTGCGTCCAAGTCTCCTGTCAACCCCCATAGGTCTGATTTTCAGCGGTTGGCTAAAACTCTGTCTTCAGACACGGCCTCTCCTAAAGGGTCGGCTGGGACTTCTTTTTCTTCCTTCTATGAGCCTGATGCTGATGATGCGCGTTCCTCCTCCTCTGAGTTTGAGCCACCTCCTCGAAAAAGGGCTCGCAAAGAGCATTTTGTTGACGCTCCTTCCAATCCTCCCATTCTAACCTTTGAACCTTCGGAGATTATGCATCCCCACTCCTCTTCTTGGTTACCTTCGCCAGCGGTGGCGGATTATGTGCAATCTCACATTCGCCAACCTTTTGCTCAGGATGTCCGAGCCCGCATGAGATCTGAGTGTCCCCGTCCGGATCTGGCGGACCATTTAGCCGAGACGCCAGAGGTCGACCCTACCATGGTCACCTACCTTAAGAAGTACGCAAGAGACCCCAAAAAAGGTTTGGACAGATCTTGGCGCTCCTGTCAGGATAAATTATTAGATCTCTTGGGTCCCCTCACAAAAATGTTGGATTTGGGTGTTCTAGCTAAAGAATCATCAGCTCTGGTAAACCCTGATGAACTCATTCAATGGGCCCAGAGGGCCATCCGTCAATTGGGCAATGCCAATTGTGCTCTTTCATGCGAACGACGCCGCTCCATCCTTCTTCGCCTGGATCCCAGGCTGGCGGAGCTCTCCTCTTCAGAGGTCGGTCCCTTGGCTCAGGGTCTTTTATTTGGTCAACCATTCCTCAAGGAACTTTCCAGTTTTGTGGCCACGTTCAGTGGTCTTGACAAGGCCCAAGCCTCGCTGCGGCGGGCGTTTCGGCCGGTTTTTGCAAAGGCCGGGCGTCTTAGGGGACGTTCGTTCGGCCGAGGATCCCAACAAAATTCTCAACGAGGATTTCAGTCCCACAGTGGAGGTGGACAAGATTCCGGTTTTACCACCCGTTCAAACTTCTATCCCTCCCGTAAGGGAAGGAGACAGTTCCGGAAAGGTCGCTTCGGAGGACAACAAGGAGGTCATCACGACTCCAATACTTCAGGTGAGGCTGATTCCTTTTTCCGATGTGGTTTTGGGGGGAAGGCTCCAGTTTTTTCTCCACAATTGGTAGGGGTGGGCGGAATTTGCGTAATCGCGTTACGCAAATCTCCGCGAAACGGTAAAAAATCTCCGCGAACACGCAGAAATTCCGTGAACACGCGGAATTGCATGTTCGCGATACCTTTTTCCTGTTCGCGATCGCTGTTTGCGTGCTCGGGGTGAAATATCTCGCGAACACGCATATTGAGAACGCGAACAAGCAAAAAATGTTGCGAAGTCGCGAAACGCAGATTTTTGGGCAATTTCGCGTTCTCCGCAGAACGCGAAATTACCCAAATTCCGCAAATTCCGCGAACGGAACGGAATTTGCCGCCCAGGCCTAACAATTGGCAGCTAATCTCCAGCGATGCTTGGGTTCTCGAAACTGTTCAGGGCTACAAAATAGAATTTTATCGGCCCACGCCTCAACCCTTCCTTCCCACTCCGTTGGTCTTTTCTCTTCTAGATCAGGAGGTCATTTCTTCGGAAGTCGACTCCCTTCTTGCAAAAGGGGCTATTCTTCCAACTACCCGGCATCCAAGAGGGTTTGTGAGTTCGGTGTTTCTGGTTCCGAAACGAGGGGGTGGATCCCGTCTGGTCCTCAATCTAAAAGAGTTCAACGGCAGAGTGGTTTATCGCCATTTCAAGATGGAAGGGATCCATCTCTTGCGAGATCTCCTCCGCGCGGGGGATTGGATGGTTCGTCTAGATCTCAAGGATGCCTATTTGTCCATCCCAATCTTCAAGCCTCATCGGCGGTTTCTCCAGTTCCAGTGGCAAGGGAACTGGTTCGAATACCAAGTCCTTCCGTTCAGCCTCTCGTCGGCACCCTGGTGCTTCACGAAGCTTCTGAAGCCAGTGGTGGAACACTTACGTGCTCGGGGTCTCCGCATGATTGTCTATCTGGACGACATTCTGATCATGGCAGATTGTCCTCACAAATTGATTTTGCATCTCGATTGGACGATCGATCTTCTCCAATCCTTAGGGTTCATCCTCGCATCTTTCGTTCCCTCCGTCGGTTTTGGGGACAGTGTCACATCGACCTCTTTGCCTCTCGCCTCAACACGCAACTTCCCCGGTTCTTCAGTTGGAGACCGGATCCGGAAGCCCTGGCCACGGACGCATTTCTCCAGCCCTGGCCTGCCCTTCTGTGCTAAGCCTTTCCTCCGTTCATGATGATTCCGAGAGTCCTGGCTCGCACAAAGCGTTATCAGTCAGAGCTGATTCTGATTGCTCCTCTGTGGAGGGCTCAGGCTTGGTCCCCAGTTCTTCTGGAAATGTGTTGTGCGGCGCCGATCCTTCTTCCCCAGAAGTGGAATCTTTTGTTGGACCCTCTCGGGAATCCGCATCCCCTGATCCAGTCAGGCTCTCTCCGTCTTCTGGCTTGGCGACTTTCGGGGACCGTTGGTCGGTCCCAGGCCTTTCACGCGACGCTTGTAAATTTATCAGTGAATCTTGGGCACCCAACACTCACAAACGCTACGCAGGTTCTTGGAAACGATGGTGTGATTGGTGTGTTCAACGGGAGGCTGATCCCGCTACAGCGGATGTCTCTCTAATTATTAATTTCTTAGCATCTCTTGCCTCTTCAGGCTTAGCTTATCGGACGGTAAACAATTTCCGTTCTGCCATTTCAGCAGGCCATAGTCCTCTTGAGGGAAAACCTGTTGGGGAATATCCTTTGATTACTAAATTGCTCAAGGGTATTCGCCTGGCGAATCCCCCTTGTCCTAAATACACGTCTTTATGGGATGTCTCCATTGTCTTGAAATTTTTGGACGCCTGGCCTTCCAATTCCTTACTTTCCCACAAACAGTTGTCAGCCAAACTGACCATGTTGTTATGCCTTGTCTCTTGCCAACGGGTGTCTGATGTTCGGGCATTAGACTTGGCTGGTCGTTGTTTTACTCCTGAGGGTGTCACTTTTCGCCTCTCCCGTCGTACCAAAACGAATACTTCATTAATTTCCTATCCTTCTTTTCCTCTTCATCCCAATCTTTGTGTGGTCCAATGCGTCAAGGATTATGAGGTATGTACTGCTTCTTTACGTTCTGATTTACAGGGTCAACTGTTGATTGCTTTGCAGAAACCCTTTCGTCCTGTTACCCCGGCTACTTTAGCTCGTTGGGTTCGCTGGCTTATGTCTGAAGCCGGTATTGATGTGTCCATTTTTGGTGCTCATTCGGCACGAGGAGCTATGGCTTCTAAAACTTTTTCAATGGGTGTTACTTTGTCTGACATTATGAAGGCCGCAGATTGGTCTTCTGATTCCATGTATAAATCTTTTTATTATAAACCTATTGATCATGTTGCCTCAGTAGTGGTGGATAAGCTTTGAACAAGCATAATCGGAGCCTCCTGTCCTGACATAGAATTAAAAATTTGCTAACATTCGTGACAAGAATTTTCAATTCTATTAAGGACAAGGAGGCGAGGATTATCCCACCCATTTTGTTTCTTCTGATGTATTTATTTGCATTTATACTGATGTTTGCATATATACTATATATCTTCTGATATGTATTGCTCTCTGATATTTTTTCTCCCCCCTTGTTATATTTTATTATATATTGGATGTATTTTACGGCAGTCTGTCTCTTTTCAGGTTCTGACCCGAAGTGACGATGTTACTGCTTCTTCTGGTTTCTTCTGCATCCGATGGCTTTCGGCTACCAGGGTCCTGTTGCCTTCCAGTGCTGGGTGTTTTTTCCTTCTGGACTCCTGCGGCTACTGATGGTGGTCCCTCCTGTTGGTCATCGTGACTCTTAATCTGTTTCCTTCTATTTGAACTGTTCTCCTCACCAAAGAAAGAGGATGTTGTACTTGCCATATTAGCTTTTATACTATGGACTCTATGATTATATACGTCATACCCTAGTGTTTATGGGTATTGTAGTTTTTTTGTTACATATACTGTGTTTTTATTGGCTGCTGAGCATTTCTAGTAAAGAAATGAGAAAGCATAATCCTCGCCTCCTTGTCCTTAATAGAATTGAAAATTCTTGTCACGAATGTTAGCAAATTTTTAATTCCCATAGAAGCCCATGTTCTGGTGTCAACATGGGTTTCTATGGGAATTCTCTGCGGCATATTATCAAGCCCATTATCGCCGCTTTAGCGGCAGTTTTCTGCCACTAAAGCAGCGATAATTTTAACTCCATGCTTGATAATATGCCCCAAATATATACAAAGAGACTAGAGCATACTTTTCTCAGTAGTTATGAACAACCTTTAGTACTCATACTCTTCTCTATAAGTTGTCTGATGAAACAAGTAATTTGAAATCCTTTGTATCCTACAAACACTCATTGTTAAACAAATTATAAATGTTCATAGCAAATCAATTCTAGTATTGAAAAAAATGAATATTCCATCCTATCATTTAATTCTTTCAGTGTCAAACTGCGCAATATCCCGATACAAAACATTTCTTTACAGAGAAGGTATTTTTTTTGCACTCATAACTCCTCTTTGATAAACTGTTTCTAATACGGTGAATTTTGATTGACTGATGTCATGTTTCTCTTCATTAAAATGGACCACTCCAGCAAATGTTTCCCTTTTTTTTTCTAATATTTCTCTTATGGGAAATTAAGTGAGTTTCCATTTTCCGTTCTGTCTTCCCACATTCACTAATCCACATGGGCATTTTAGCATATAAACAATGTTTTGTGAATCACAAGTAGCCTTCACTTTTAAGTGTATTTTAATACCTTTCAGAGGATGTGTGAGCTCTGTTCCCAAAATTATATTGTTGCAACCATCGTAACATCCCCTTTATATGTTGCTGGTATCATTTTGTCTGAATTTCTTTGCGTCAGTATGTTCCTGATGTTCTTGGTGGGCTGCTATAGAAACAATGGTTGAATATCAAAGAGTTATGTTCAATTTGCAAACTTCACCAATGTCTTCATATAATCTGTTTAACCCTGTAGCTTTTTGTTGGTTGAATATCTAGACACAGAAACCATCCTTATTCCTGGTCTTTCTTGATGGTTGTCACCAAGAGATCATGTCTATTTTTACTTTCTATGTGTTTCACTGCATTTTTAATAATTTAAGTTGGCTGTCCTGTATTAATTAACTTCTGGCACATCCTTTCTGTTACGAAATCAAACCACTTCTGTTTGGAAATAGTATTTAATGGCAATCAGTATGGTAAATGTTAAACTCTCTTAAGGAAGTAAATTATTTCTATCTTTTGGTTTGGTTTATTTATCAGTTTCGATGCTCCAATTGTCCTATATGACTAACATCAAGATAAGAAACTTGATTGTCACTTATTTTGTATGTTTAAACAATCCTTTTATGGATTTGGTTATCTTCTTCAATGATTGTCCTCAATTTTGTTCTCTCTCATTGCCAAATGAAGAATATGTCCTCAATATATCGATGATATGTTACCAAAGCATTTGTCCATTCTTCTCTATTATTAAGTATGCTGTCTTCCTCAAATTTATTCACAAAGAGACTCTTGTAGCTGGGCGCTGGACAATTCCGCATGGGCATGCCATTCAGTTGAAAAAAATATGTTTCATCCCTTTCAAAGTAACTGTGATACAGTGTAAAATTTAGAACTCTAAAATAAACACCTTGATCTCATCGTTCATGTGTTCTGTTAAGAGAGCCCTCTCTGTTGTCTCAATTTCCAAATTATGTGGCATCAATATATACAGCACTTTTACATTGATAGTCCATAACCACCAATTAGTGTACTCATATAGGTTGAGCATCCATAATTTCTATAAAAAATCTGTGAAATTTTTAATGTATGAGTGACTTGTCTGTACTCTGGGCTGTAAATGGTATTCAAGATATTTGCTAACTGGTTCATGTAGAGACCCGACCCCTGGTATGATTGATATGAAAGGTGGTTTTGTTAAATGTTTATGTATTTTAGGCAACATGTATGTTTTAGGTACTCTAGTATGTTCTTAGCTGAAGAATCTCTTTTCCATTTCTGAGATGGTCCTGGCATCAACTGCCCAGTTTAGGGCAGAAGCCAATATTTTTGAAAACGCTTTAGTAGTATCTAATTCCAATTCCATATATGGGTTGTGATCTTTTACATGAGCATTCACATTTTCTTTTCTTTTTTAATTTCATTTTACCTAGCCAGTCGATTTCACCACACCACAACCCAACCCACCCCCTGCGCCACCGCTCTTACCTTTGCCCGCCGTGCCTGTTAAAAATGTTGGTTTCCAATGTTATAGGTGGATGCTTAGAAATGTTTATTACTATGCTTTCACTCGGTTTCTCAGTAGGATTGCCATTTTGACTGGTTATTTTTCCCCTTCTGGTCTTTCGTCTGATTCTGGGCTGGCTGATAAAAAAAAATTCTGTGAGATGATTTAGAAGTGGGTGCTTGTTCTCATTTTACTGTGGCGGTTTGAATGTCATGCATTATAATCTTTTGGAACCATTTCTCTTTGTGTTGTATTTAGCATTTTCTCCCTCATCTGGGTTTGGTGTTTCTCCCCATGAATTATATGCTGTTGGTCTGTTTTGTCTTTTTTTTAATATATGTCGGCCCATTTATACACTTCACTTAACTTCGATAGCGCCTCATAGTGGGAGTGATGCGGGGCGGTGATGCGGGGCGGGGAAGGGGCATGGTATAGGGTAGTAAACTCCGGCATACGGCCGAACGGAGGAAAGTACATAAATAAATAAATAAATAAATAAATAAAATGAATTACATTGAGTCAGTTCTAGCAATACTTCATATAATAAGTAATAATAAATCCAAAGAGCATTTATTTAATATTGCATACCATTGGTCAACAGATAATTGATTACTTCTATATAATGTAGGTTTCAACGATATCTGTAATCCCAGTGGTATTCGTTTTGCCTTATGATACTGTATACGTGTATTTCTGTGCAGCCTTCAATTAATTTCCTTTTTCATAAGATAATTTAGTTGACAAGTGTTGCTTTCCAAGGTCCCAGAAGAAAAAATTAATTCCTTTGTTTCTTACATTGAAGAATACATTTATTGTGCTTCCTATGATGAAAAGCCAAAAACATGTACTTATCTGTTCTATTCAATATTCCTTCAAAGGACATGTTTGTCTTGGTCTCTTGTAGGCCTGTGGTCAGAAAAACTATGGGGCATATTCTCAAGTCCCTATCGCCACGGGAACGTCATGGTTTGTTTATGTACAGGAAGGTGTCCCTTCCTGTACATAAACAAACCGTTTAAAAATGCCGTTTTATAACGTACATGTGTGCTGCATGAAGCAGCACACATGTAAGTTACTAAACGGCCTTTAGCGTTGGCGTTAAGTCATGAGACTTAGTGCAGTCACAGGGGGAAACGCCAGACTGCACCACATTCTTGAGAATAGGCTAACGGCCCTCACCGCCACTTCCTTGTGAATATGCCCCTATGACTTGTAAAATGAATATAGTAGCTTTAGTACTCCATTGCTTATATGCATTCCTCAATTTCATGAATATTCCTTTTGTGTGTGTTAAATCCTGGGTACCACTTTCTGATCATTGAGTGATCAACATCAAACGTGTCTACACATTCCAAACAGGGGAACAGTCTCTTCCCAGGATGCACTACTCTTGATTGTGTTATACAACCTCAATTCTTCATACTTGTTTCTCCATTTTTCTCTTGGACACAAAAAGAAACATTATTATCCAGCGATGCTTTTCCAAATTTATTTGCCTTCTGTGTTCACTTTTTTTCATAATCGTTATAAACTAATATTTTCCTGTTTTTCATGTATGCCAATCAACCGGTTGTCAGACCACCAGTCCTATTTAGAGTGGATAGTCTGATGTTCTTTTTTCAGCCCCATAAAACCTGGCAGTCACAAACAGAAAAAAAAACCTAATGACCCCACACCTTGGAATAAAACTCTAGGGGTTCAGGGTTTTATTTTTAATTTTTTCATAAACAAACTCCCACTTTAGGAGTTTGTGTGCGAAAAAATAAAAACATTTGATGCACAGCCTGCTGAAAGATGACCACACAGCGAACGTTCAGTTCCTTGAGAGTAGCCACTGTAGAAGCAGCTCCTCTGAAAGCACAGAGATCACTGGAGGGGCAGAGGTGGCCTAAAAATTTGGTAGGCGGTAGTATGGCTGGATGGTGTGGGAGATGACTTTCGCCATCCTGAAGGATGGCAGACCATTCACAAGGGTCAAAATAAGGCCCTTAGTGTTTCTACATGGTTCCTGTCCTAAACTCAATTTCTCTGGGGTTCAATAATGAGCACCCTAAACACCTCATGGAGTGCTAAGCTCCCTGAAGGCCCACTGGTTGCACCACCAGGTAGGAGAAGTGAGAAAACAGGACTATGATGAGGAGGACTGGAACTCAGAGTAATGAAGATCACTGATACGTAACTGGACCACAACCTCCTATTTCTTCTTCCCTCCAATCATTACATGTCAAGGATGTACCAATGCAGGGAAACTCAAACACAAGGTTGGCAAAATGAAACAGAATAAATGGGGCTATCAGCAGGGAAATGTCTTGGCATTAATTAGCACTGCTTTCAGATGCACACCAAATGGTCCTGCTCCCTCATGGGGGAGGGATGTGGTTATATAGATTTGTGCCTGTCTACCATGGTTGTCTTTCATCAATAGCATAGCAGACCACTGCGATGTCTGGGTGCACAGCAACCTATTGCTATGTTGCCACACAGAGTAACCTGTTTCTCAGCTTGGTTTTTTAGGGCCCTCTTATTAAGTAGGGTGGTATGGAAATCTCCTACATCTAAGTAATCTGCTCAGATGCAGTGTTTCATGGCAGCAATGCCCATTGTTATCAGGGTTATCCGCAATGACTGTAAGGGTTTCAACGTGGGAATTTGTGGGGTTAGTGAAATAATAGCATTATTACAATATACCCTAAAATTGTAACACCTTGGACCAGTGGTAGCCGGCATGGCTCACAGGTGGTGTGGTGGGCGCGGGGGGTCATGGGCGCAGGAGGGGTCACGCGAGGATGCGTAAAACAAAAGAAAATAAAAAAAAATAACTTACCATCCCGCAACTCTGCTCCTGCTTTCCTCAAGAATCAGGAAGCACAGCCAGGCCCCACTGACCAATCACAACGCTGCATGCAGCATTGTGATTGGTAGGACCCAGGCTCCCCTGACCAATCACAACACTACAATGCAGCATTGTGATTGGTTTTGAAAATCCTGGTTTGAAGCTCAACCAGGGAATGGGGGCCTGGGCATGTTCTACATGCAGACTTTAACACAGCCTGCATGGAGAAATGGGGAAAGTGAGCATTACTGGTTTGGGTGGCCCGAGAGTGCTGACCAAACAGTCATTGCACACTTAGGAGTGGGCAAACCACTCCTTCCTGACCTGCTCCGAGAGCAGAGCAGGCCCACCCTCCCGCCCGCCTGCAAAGGAAACATAAAATGATAATAACTGTAAGTTATTATCATTTTATGTTTCCTCTTCTTGCACTGCTTGAAAGCAGTGAGGCGACGCGCCTCTTCCATAGCAGAGAAATCGGCACTACCTTGGACCTGATACTCGCCGAGATTAAATTAATCGAAGTCATGGACCATCTCATTGTAGACTGGACCAGACCACCAACGCCATTCTATTCTCAACACCCACAACAATCCAGCCACTGTCCATCACGTCAACCACTGTCCAGCAATATATTGAGAACAGAAAATTAAAATGATAGACTTGACCATTCTGGCAGAAAGTGTGCAAGTTATCACACAGGAAGCCAAAGTAGTTAAAACAACTAATGCTCACACTAACATTACCTAGAATCAACAACCAGTGTCATCAGTGATGTAACTCCTCTTCTTCTAAAAAAATGATTGAACAACCTCCTCAAACTTTATATAAATTGAGCTGAACACTAGCAAAAACAAGAAGGTGAAAGATAAGCGAAGGTTTTCAAAATCAGAAACAGTCCAAGAAGCTCTCTGTGAACAAAGGAAGAAGCACCAATGTCTGCTGATTAAGTTGAGAAACACCTACTTTAAATACAGTATAAAAGAAGCTATCAACAAGCCCAAAATCCTTTTCTAATCCATTAATTTATAAACTAGCTCAATAAATAAAAATATAATTCATAATTCAGTAGACAAAGTTGACGAGATGGTAAAATTCTTTGGAATGAAAATCCACAATATAAATAATGAAGCAGACCATAGACTTCTCCACCCCTGCATAAAGAAAATACATTTAACTAATTTACTGTGTTTCCAACTGTTAACAATGCAAGCACTCCAATAAAATAATTGTGACTGCTAACTCTTCCAGGAACACTGATCAGAGCATGATTTGATTTGATTTGATTTCTTATAGCGCACCTGAATCACCCCCTCAGGGTTATCTCCACGCTGTCGGATTGCTGCTACCAGTCACATATAGAGGAGGATTAGAACAGTAGGGTTTTACGGTGTTTTCTAAACTGTAAGTAATACAGACAGAATCGGAGGTGCACTGGTAGTGCATTCCAGAGGGTCGGAGCTATGTGGGAGAAAGTTTTTCCTCCCAGGCGCTCTTTCCTATAGCGAGGAGTGCCAAGGAGAGATTTGGATCCTGATCGGAGGGATCGGGTCGGCAGGTAGTAGGTAAATTTCTTCGTTAAGTAGCTGGGGAATTTTCCATTCAGGGATTTGTGCACAATGCAGCAAATCTTAAACTTAATTCGCATTCGTATTGGCAGCCAGTGTAACTGTCACAGAAGGAGCATGGAAGAAGTTTGCGGGGGCGGTTGGCTACCAAACGGGCTGTGGTGTTCTGAACTACTTGCAGCCTATTCAAAGATGCTTCATTTGCAGAAATCATCAAAAAGTGCAATAACCTAGCCGGCTTAACTCTAACAACTGGATGTGTGTTTTTCGCGTGTGTAGCGGCAGAAAGGGGAACACCTTTCTTAGAAGCCCCAGCACATGAAAACATGACCCGAGAGTCGATGTTGCGTGCTCTTTCATAGTCATCTTTTGGTCCAAACGGACACCCAAGTTTTTTGCTTCTAATTTTGGTGTGGGTGTGGTGCCCATTTCCTCGAGCCACCACCCAGGAGACCACCTCAACATTGCCTCGCCAAACTGTATTATCTCTGTTTTCCCTGCATTGAGCTGGAGAAAGTTATTTGGCATCCATCTTACAGTGGAGCACATACCCTCTGAGAAGATTATCTGGGCATTGGGATTGTTCCTGTCATACGAGAATAGAAGCTGGGTATCATCAGCATAGGACATAGGAACAAAACCTAAGTCCTTTAGCATGCCTCTCCTATTCAAGATTGGAAACACTTCACTAATGGAAGGGATCTTCTCAGATTTGCTTAAATGAGAACTAGCAGCATTATTGCTCAACAAACAGATCCCTAAACCTGAAAATCATTTGAACCTATAAACAATGGCAAGTTTGCCATTTGTTGGCTAAATCATTGTGGAAGCAGTAACATCTCAACTCACTAACTCACTAGGCAAATTACTAATTATAACCTACTTAACAAATTTCAGTCTGGATTCAGGGAAAACCTAGCACAGAATCAGCCACTCTTCACATTATTGAAGACATCTTTAAAATAGTAGATAAGGAAAATTACAATCTGCTATTGCTTCTAGACCAAACTGCAGTAACACAAACAACCTCACTGAACATCATCTCAACTTGAATTGTCATTGAAGACACTGTATTTATTGAATGACTAAACACAGTTCATTAAACTAGATAAATTCAGGTCACCATCTTATTTTCTAAACAGCAGCATCCAGCAAGGATCATCACTGTCCCCCACCACTTAAACCTACTCATGAAGCTCCTGTCAGAAGTGGAGAACATACCGTTTTGTCAGTAAACCAATGATATCTAATTCTACCTAAGGGTATCTAACCACTCAAACATCAGCAACCTGAAAAACTGCCTAAAATTGTTTATCTGTTTTTTCCCTCAAATTGAACATCAACAATCACGAACTCATACTTCTGATTTTACCAATCCTCTCCCATCAATACAAAAATGGATGAATAAATTAGCCCTTTTTTGTAAAACATCCAAACTCAAACCAGTAGCTAAATCTCTGTGCTTCTCACTGGATAGCACTCTAAATGCCAATCACATCTAAAATCTAGCACAACTAGCTATGTACCATTTACACCTTTACAAAATGAAGAACTTCATTCAGCCAGAAAACATCAGATTAGAAGTTGGTTTAAAATCGAGTGCAGCTATAGGGGGAGGCAGGCACGTGCTGGTAGTCAAGAACACGTATTAGGACCATTTAAAAGAACGAGAGTGAGAGCAGCTGTATTCATGAACTAACAGCCAGGATTAGAGAGGAAGCAGCGTGTATATGGAGAGCAGCACGAGGAGGTTAGTTCGGATGAGGTGTTTTTTTCAGATCTAACAGCGAGGGACATGGTGCAGGTGGGGGAAGAGGGAACAAGGGAGAATTATGATTAGAGATACAAGTCTTTGGCAAAATGGGTGGCACCACGAATCAAGGTATTGGGAATATGTTTTGAGTGGGAGAAGGGTTGGCGCAGGGTGGTTTAATTTAATAGCAGCACAGGAATCCCATTGGGCAAGGGTAGGGGTATGGTATGTAATGGGGTTGTGGGTTAAGGTTAATTTATAGGCTTGGATTTTAGGGACTTTTCATAATGATTGGGTCAGCTAAGCTGTTTATTTTATTTGTTGTAGAAACCCCTGACAAAAAGTCTAAGGAGGCTCGAAATGCATTGGGTACTTAAACATTGTGCCTACTTCATATTGCGATTAATCTGCACGTACCGTTGTAAAAAGTCTGGAGTGACATGCAGTTGGTATTAGAAGTGTTCAAATAAAGACTGCAGATTTAATCAGACTGTCTCCGGTGTGACGAAAGAAAAAAAGTATATTGGAGCTACAAGGAATGGAATACACATTGGTTATATTGGTTTACAGTGGAGTACTTGGATTAAATGGACATAATTGGAGGGAGCAGTTCCCACCTTTTGCAGTGCGACAGTGTGGAGCGCGAGCGGAGTGCCCCTTTCTTTGAATTCTTTTGAATCAATTGTGGTTTGAGGCGATCCACTGACACTGATCGCACGCGCTCATCAATGAGTTTTTCATGTATGTGTCTTATTAAGGGGAGGAGTGCATTCTCATCTGCGACTGTTCCACTTTCTAAAAGTGGCATTTGTAAAATGGTAATGTAAAATCCAACTTTACCACTAAAAAGGGTTTATTATTACCATTCCAAAAATATGAAACATGATTTAGCTATTCCTTTCTAATCAGGAATTATAGCTTAAAAAAAGCTTTAAGGAATTCCGCATGCTAGAGTATGAGAGGGGTAGGCTCCAGAGCAGTAAAAATAAATTTAGTTGTTTGTCACTACCAGGACATGTAAAACGTAAAAGTACATGTTCTACCTTTCACTTATCCAGCACCCTGCCCTTAGGGCTACCTAGGGCCTACCTTAGGGGTAACCGATGTGTAATAAAAGAGTTTAAGGTTTGGCAAGTAGTTTAAAATGCCAAGCCAAAGTGGCAGGAAACTGCATACACACGCCTTGCAATGGCAGGCCTGAAACAGGTTTGAAAGGCTACTTTTGTGGGTGGCACAATCAGTTCTGCAGGCCCACTAGTAGCATTTATATTACAGGCTGTGGGTATATGGTACACCACTTTTCAAGGGACTTATAGGTAAACTAAATATTCCAATCAGGTATACACCAATGTCACCTTGTTTAGGAGAGAAGCACATGCACTTCCACAGTGATTGGCAGTGGCAAAGTGCTCAGAGTCCTAAGGCCAACAAAAAGATACAGCAAAAAATTGAGGTAAGCAGGCAAAAAGTTGATGGAGGACCACCCTAAAGATGACATACGCTATAAAAAAACTAAGTCAAAAGGTAAAATCTTTGAACAGGACAAACTTGCTTCGTGAAATGTAACCCATGATCCATCATGGTTGGCCTGAAACCAAGCATTGGGCTCGGTCTACCTCTCCCATAAGCAATCATTGGTGCTTAGTGCTCTTGGTGCCATTTTTATTTAAACTTTAAAAAAAAATATTTCCTTCTCCCCCATTTGGATTTTTGTTTTTCTAATTCGGTTTGGTATTTTTATTCTTTGTTGTTTGACTCTATCGCTGTTTTGGTA
This sequence comes from Triturus cristatus, assembly GCF_964204655.1. Classification (NCBI taxonomy): domain Eukaryota; kingdom Metazoa; phylum Chordata; class Amphibia; order Caudata; family Salamandridae; genus Triturus; species Triturus cristatus. Next base: position 251,776,684 of record NC_140593.1, on the reverse strand, counting down.
TTGCATAAATCCTGTATATATTGCCCTAAAGTAAGCGTGTCTGCTCTGTGCCATTGACACCTTTGCGGTGTCAGCTGAGGCTAATTTAGTGACTTTAGGGTTCAAACTGACCGGTTAGTGTTATTATTTCCTGAGGTGAGCGACCCCCCACCAAATAATATTCAGCTTTCTTACAACATGAGAATGACATTATAATAAAGTAACACCCCAGGTAGGTAGAAACAGGAAGTGTGCTGTATGCACAGTCTGCATACTGAGCACTGACTGTGCATATTAGAGCCTTGTCCAATGAATGGGGCTTGGGTCTCTAAAGAGAATGGCCTCCATGCACAGTTTGCTCAAGAGTGGACTCTCCATGAAGAGCGGAGCAAAGAGTTCAGCCTGTACATAGTAGGGGCTTGCCAACTTAAGGTTGCTTCGGTGCCTGGAGAGATTGGGCTCTATGCATAGTCTGGGCACTGAGGATGGACCATGAATAGTAGTGGGTTGCCAACCCATGAGGCTTGGATATCTGGAGGGAGTGCACTGTATGCACTGTCTGCTGACTGTATGTAGTAGGGGCTTACCCACCTAATGGAGCTATGGTCAATGGAGGGAATGGGCTTCGCACATAGTCTGTGCCCTAAGTGCAGACTGTACGTAGGAGGGGCTTCTGCACTTAATGAGGTTTGGGTCTCAGGAAGGAGTGGGTTCTATGAATAGTTGGTGCACTGAGCACAGACTGCTTGTAGTAGAGACTTGCCCAACTAATGGGGCTTGGGTCTCTGAAGAGAGTAGGCTCTACACAAAGTGTGCACAGTGAGTGCAGAATGTGTGTAGTGGGGCTTCTCCACCGAATAGAGCATGTGTGTCTGGAGGGAGTGGGAGCTACTCACAGTCTGCACATTGGGCCTAATTCATAAATGGCCTCCGTACTCATAGCAGAGGCCCCACAGTCGTGGGGGAGTCTCTGCACTTAGGGCAGAATCTACACAATGAGAATTCTTATTGCGCAGATTCCGCCCCAAGTGTGGAAACTCCCTCATGACTGTGATGACTGTGGGCCTTCGCCATGAGTGAGGAGGCCCTTTGTGAATAAGGCTCTGAGTGTTGACTGTGCGTAGTAGAGATTTTCCCACCTAATGAGGCTTAGAGCTATGAAGAGTGTGGGCGCTACGCATAGTCTGTGAAAACAGACTGCGTGTCATAGGGACTTGCCAACCTAATGGGGCTTGTATGTCTACATAGTAGTGGCTTATTCATGTAGCAGAGCTTTTATCACTAGTAGGAGAGACTCTATGCACTGTCTACACACTGAGTGCTGGCTGTGTATAGTAGGGGCTTGGTCACCTAATGGAGCTTGGATCTTTGAAGGAAGAGGGCTCTATGCACAGTCTGTACATTTAACACAGACTGTGCATAGTTGGGGCTTGCCCACCAAATGGGGCTTGTGTCTCTGAAGAGAGTTGGCTCTGATTTAGGGTTTGGCGGTGCTGGAAAGGGACTGCCATGGCGGCATCCCACTTCTGCACCACCAAACCCATGTGTCAACCACCTGCCAGATTGTGACTTTTTCAGTCACTGAAATAGGCACCGCAATGGGAACATTAAAGGCAGTACCTTCTCGGCATGGACTGGTACAGTCCATGCCGTGCAGGTACTGGGGCGCATGCACACAAGGGGGCACAACATGCGCCTCATGGTCCAAAGGGAAATTTTGTTTTCTCTCTGCCACAGTTTTCATGGAGGAGGAAAATCTATGACCACTGTGGCAGAGAGGAAACTCGTAATATGCTTGGTGGGACCAAGTTGGTCTCACCAAGCATATTGCAGGCTCAAGACCACCCTGCCACCACCAGCGATCTCTGATTCCCAGCAGTTGCGGCGGTGCAATGGCAGTCCGACTGCCCAAGTCATAATAGGGCAGTCAGACAGCTGCTATGGTGGTTGGGCTGCCACCGCCAAGCCACCACAAGTCTGGCTGTCCTTGGACCGCCAGACTCACAATAAGGCCCTATGTCTGTGCACTGAGCAGTAACTGTACATAGTAGGGGCTTGGATCTTTGAAGGGAGTGGGCTCTACATACAGTCTGCACACTGAGAGCTGACTCTGTCTCATAGAAGCTTGCCACCTGATAGTGCTTGCCTTTGGCTAGGCCCTGCAGTCAATCCCACACTGAAATCCAACTACCCACCCCCTCCATGCACTGCCTTCGAACCCCAGCCCTAATTTTTATGGTCTGGCTTGACAGCTCAGATGTCACCAAAGTTTTATGTGAGCATTACTAGAGAGGGGCTTTAGCTCTACCCAGGAGCCAGGAGTACATGTTTTGATTGGGCCGCATTATGTGCTTCCAAAAAACATTGCATACCCTCCACACAGCAGTGATCATTTCGTTTATTTATCTAGCTACCTGAGTTTGAACTTTCTGGGGCAAAGTCATGGTACAGTAATGCTATTAAAGATTTTTAGGTAAAAAGCCAATTTATTGTGTTTTCTCTAGCATCAGCACAGATGGGAGAAGGGCAGTCATTAGCCTGCAGGGATGTTTAGGTCTGATTGGGCAGTGCAACTGTCACCTGACCTTTTAAACTACATTAATTTTACTCTACAGTTCTTTGCTTCCATATAAATGCATATCCATTCCCATGTTATTTATCGGTAATGCTTCACATTACCATACAACATTCCTTTAAACACAGACCTATTGGCATTGCCAATGCCTGGGGTTTTTTTTGGTTCCATGGTTCTCCTATGGGACTCTTGCTGCATTGGCTCTCATGGAACGGAGAAAAAACACACATTTTATTTTCAGTTTTGTCCCAGTGGGGGTCTTTCTCTTTGATCACCACACAAGGACTAGTGGGTCAGGGTAACCCTACACTGCCCTCTAATCTTTTTCAATATTTCAATTTTTAGAACATGTAAACTAAGTACTTGAGTTCTAAAATGACAGAGGCAACATTTTTCTGCATGTACAGCCATAATATAACATGGCTCACTACCACAAGACTCCCACAGCTCGGCCAATTATAATTCATTTTTTGTAATACATGAATATCCAGTAGAGCGATGAGAAAATATTACAGCTTATTTCTGAAATTCTGGGTAACTGTGAAACTGTGCACAAAGGGGAATGCCATGCAGCAATATTGGTCACAAATACTGGTTCCTCATGCTACTCCTCACTCAGCTGCATAGGAAACAATTTAGAATCGTATACAAACAATGACTCAATTGCGTGTGTTATTGGTTTGTCCCATGACTGGTGCTAATTCACCATTTCCCCCAGGTGATTAGCCAGTGGCTGCAGTATTCAAGTTGAAAACAGTGACCCAACATTGGAAATTGATGGGGCTGATTTTCTTGCCTGCTCATTTTCATTGCAAATCTAATGTGTGTGTTAAAAATGGGACATCTAGTTGGCAGTCGTTTGCAACCTTTCCAAGTAGGGACCCTCACTCTAGTCAGGGTAAGTATATTACCCACCTAAGATAACCCCTGCTCACCCCCTTGGTAGCTTGGCACAGAGCAGTCAGGCTTATCCCAGTGGCAATTTGTAAAGTATTTGTACACAAACGCACACACACATAGTGAAAACCCAACAAAAGGACTCCACCCAGTTTATAAAGCGAGCCAATATTTATCTGAATAAAACAAGACCAAAATGACAAAATCCAACATACACAAGTCAAGATATGAATTTTCAAAGATTAAATAAAGTTCAGTTCTTAAATATCAATGGTTGACCTTGATCAGAGCAAAGTACCTCAGATGTGTCAAAAATCAAACACAATGAGAGGCGCAGAGGAGGTGAGGTGTCGAAAATGCAGGCAAAGCATCAGTTCCTTACTGCAATGGGGGAGGTGATGTATTGGTTTCTTAATGCTAGGCAGAGGAGGTTATGTGTCAGTTCCTTACTGTTGCAGGGGAGGTGATGCATCGGTTTTGGACTCACAGCCTCCGTTCCTTACTGCATTGTGGTGTCGATGAAGAAGTCGGTGCCCAGGGACGATGCGTCAAAAGTTAAATCGCGCTTCGTCGAATCCACAGTGATGAAGCAGGTACTGCGTCAGAGCGGTGCGTCACAGACTTCGGTAATGCTGTGCTCGAAACTCACACAGCTGCCGTTCTTCTGACACATTGTGACAGAAAGCTGGGGCCTGCGTTGTATGCCGTGATCATTGCATCAAGTAGGGATCATGCTCCAGTGCAGACAGAGGTGATGCGAAGCGTTGGTTCAGAATGACGCTGGGAGTCAATGTGTGGGTTTTCTTCTTTGTAGCACAATAACTAAATTCCAAGGGCCCAGGAGCTGGGTTGGCACCACTTGACAAGACGGGATTCTCAGCAAGAGTGCCCAGGTGAAGTCTTTGATGGCCCTGAAACTTCTGTACAGGAGGTAAGCTCAACTCAATGCCTTGGAGAACCTCAAAAAGCAGGATGTAGAAAGCAAAGTCCTGTCCTTTCACTCACAGGACAGAAGCCGCATACAGGAGATAAGCACAGCAAGAAAACAGCAAATGGTCAGTCCCCCCTGAAGCAACACAGCTCTTCTTCCTGGCAGAATGTCCTCAATCCAGAAGTGTTCTGAGTATATGGTTTTGCAAGTCCAGTACTTATACCCATTTCAGACCTACAAGTAGGCAAATTGCAAAGAAAAATATTTGTAGTGCCCAAGACCCGGCCATTCCCTGCCCTTGCTTTAGACACACTACAGGGGGGTGGAGGCTTCTTTGTGTGAGGACAGGCACAGCCCTATTCAGGTGTCAGTGTCAACTCCTCCCACCAATCTAGCTCAGGAAGGCTCATCATCCTGGTGATGGACTATCAGGATATGCAGGGCACACCTTAGCTCCCTTTGTGTGACTGTCTAGAGTGAATGCACACACAGTCTAACTGTCATCTTGACCCTGACGTGTATTGAGGGGCAGGCAGAGACACCAAATGGTTAAAGTAAGAAAATGCAAACTTTCTGAAAGTGGCATTTTCAGACCTGCAATTTAAAAACCAACATAACTAAAATATGCATGTTTAAATTGCGAGTTGAGAGACACCAAACTCCAATTTTCTATAAGCTCCCAATTGGAAGATACACTTGTCAGATGAGGCATCTTCAATGCTAACCTACTGGACAGATAGGCCTTGCTGTAGCGAAAAACAAATTAGCAGCATTTCACTTCCAACACATGTAAAACACAACTGTACATGTCCTGCCATTTAAATACACTGCACCCTGTCCATGGGGCTACCTTGGGTCTACCTTTGGGGTGACATATGTGATAAATGGGAAGGTTTGGGCCTGGCAAGTGGGTGCACACACAGACACTGCAGTGGCAGGCCTGAGACCTCTCACACTCTGCACTTAATTCCCCTCTGGTTGCCACGTGCTCATACAGCTGAATTGGTACAAAATTGAATATTTTCATGTGACCTTCATATGCACATTGCGCCGAAGTTCTCGAATGTTAAATCATTCACGGCTCACCCACTTCTGCATGATATTTTCACAGTTTTTTGTATCCCTTTCTAACTGTCTTCTCCATTTTCTTTCCTTTTCCCTATTGTTTCACAGGCAATTTTACTCAGGCAGGCAACACTGTGTCCTGATAATGATCCCACATATGTTCAAAAGGGATCAAAACGTTGTTGACTCTATGTACACCATAAACGCTTGCCTAATTAATATTACTCATGTGTAACAGTGTCTTAACACATCTATGCTTGTGCTATTTGAATGTATAACATACATGCATTCGCTCTGCCTGAGCCTCTGTTTTAGTTTTTTGTTTTATGTTTGTGCTCTGTAGACACACTTAGTAGGATGCAGGCTTGTGTCCCACTTTATTTTTTCTGTCTTAACTTTACAAATTAAAAATTATTCCTGTCCGGCTGGACAGCTTTAAATATAGTACTAACTCTGAGTCTATATTCATCTTCCTTTGCGTCTATTGCCCTTGTTTAGGGACCATTGTGTTTAAAACTTACAACCTCCAGACGGTCCTTAACCATTTGAATTGGGTTCCCTTGTCCTTTATAGCATGCAGGCCCACTAGTAGCATTTGATTTACAGGCCCTGGGCACACCTGGTGCACTGTACTAGGGACTTGCTAATAAATCAAATAGGCAAATCATGGAGAAACCAAGTATCATTACATTTTAGAGGGAGTGCTTGCACTCTAGCACAGGTCAGCAGTGGTAAAGGGCCCAGAGTCCTAAAACCAGCCAAAAGGAAGATCAGAAATAAATAGGAGGAAAACGTTCGGGAATAACCCTGCAAAAAGGGCCAGGTCCAGCAGTGCATTATTGTACATATTTTTGTTTGCGTCATGCTAATATTAAGCAATTTGCCATCAAATATATTGTGCATGGGTAGCATTGAGTAAAATATGCTCCCTTGTTTGTGTTGGAACAGATGGACAGACACAGGTTACAATTACGCATACTGCACAGCACAAGGGTGTATTTTCCCAGTTGTTGAGGTGAGTTTCCTCCTTGTATGACAAAGGATGTCTAAACACTGAACAGGTCCCGTGTAATCAAAGGCTTGTGACTTACAAAGTTAACTTTGCTGCCTCTTTTCAAAGTTTTCCTCTGCTGTGCCAGCCAGACAGGTTCAAAAAGAAAGAATGTCTGTTTTCATTTCACCAGACATAATCCCTCCGTAACATCCTTTCCCACTATTTACCAGACTGCAGCAGCTATCGCCCGAAGATAGGCCGTCTGTGTTTGGGTTAGTCCAGTTCTGGTGACCATGACGTAATTACTGTAATCAAGAGTGCCTGCCTCTGCAGTGCGGCCGCGCGTGAGGGCAGTTGTACAATAGGCCTGTATTTATACTCACCATAGTTCCATCTAATTTGTAGTTACCAAGGAGCGTGCTTTAGCAACTGTGTGGTCCTGATTCAAGGCCAGGTTTTGTAGGTCTATTTATTCATTCTCGCTCTTTTTAAAGCGTAATATGAACACCATCTATTTGATCATATATAGCATGGGTGTCACATGAGCATCACAATGGCTAGGTTCACTTTAAGGAGGAAGACAGAGACCGTTTGTATAAATGAGGATTGGAAATACGTAATCATATCAAATAGGTGACGTTTCTTTTACATTTAAAAATCCGCGTGAATAAATAACCCAACAAATCCTTACCCAGTTCTCTTTTTTTCAACATTTACTGGGGGTTATGGGTGCAGAATTCAACGCTCTCCACTCGAATTTATATTCAATTTTAGTAATTAGTTTTGTTTATTTGTTATACTTGATCACTCTGATAGTGCAAGGGGGTGCATTGGATCAAAAGAAGGGAACTACATTGAAGGGTGGATGCCAATATGGATATATCGGAACGTTGGAACACCTGTTAAGGGATTCCTGGCCCCAATTGTTCTTTCTTATTTTTCCTATAGCTATCTGCCTCAGGCTGTCAACACTGGAGAGCAGGAAACAAGAAAATTTAAATTGTAATATTTTTAACCATTTTATTTTTCGTGCTAACAGCAACCAAGTCTAGGGGCAGGGCAGTAGCAGAGTGGAATACTGTGCACTTAATTTAAAGTGTGCATGTCACTTTGGCCGGGCGTCTTGCGACGGCCAGCATGACTTGCATGATATAAACACTCTAACCCAAGCTGTCCAGACAGCTGGGTGGAGAGCAAGCACAGTGCTTTAAGGAGCGTTGCACAAGCACGCTCCAGCCAATCCTGGTTCTTCTCTCATGCTGCTGAGAGAAGCATCTGGATTGGTAGAGGGGAGTTGCTAGGTGTAGCTCTGGGATCCTGTGCTGCCGAGATGAAGAGGAGCACCCTGCAAGAGGCAAGGGAACAGGTAATTAAATCTTTTTTAAAAACTCAAAGTTAAGTAAAGTGCTGAATCTTAGAGCTGGCACGAAGAGTAGATTGGCACTGGAGATTTGTGTCAGCGCATGTCCCTGACAGATGTTAGGCGAAGCACCGAGTCCGTTGTCAGTTGCAAAAAGCCCAAGAACTTCTAAATCTTCACGTGGAACTTATGACTTGTGGTTTTGAGGGAGAAGGAGCCCACTCCGATGCCTGCCAAGGGTCCAAGACCTTGGGGGCACTTCTTTGGCATCCTGCCTCACACCAGCAGAGCCCAACAACAGGGCTCATGCAGGTCCAGGCAGTTCCAGTTGGTGCTGGTCAGCTAGGCAGTTGCAGGGAGACCTCTAGGAGCTTATTGTGTCCATGTCACCCAAATAGAAGGTCGGCCAACTGACCCTTGGAGTCACTTGTGGGAATCCTTGTTTAAAAGCTTGCAGGTCCAGTTTTCCTTCTTCAGAGAGCTGGGCCATACATCTTCTGAATCTTTCACAGGTCTAGGAGTATTCTGATGAGAGGTTCTGAAGGTGCCACTATTATCCCCAGTGCACACATACTAAAAAATAAAGGACAACTTCACAAAGAACAGTTGCAAATGGACACAGTTTAGCATGCTGTGACATAGAGGCAGTCAGATAAAAAAGCCACTCAGTAAGGAATTTATAACACCATCAGCAGGAGACGGGTACTTATAAAGATGGAATGCATCCAGTGATCAACATGGAGAGCAGGTGGAAAACATCCTGTTATCTCATCGGACTCTAAATACAAAGGCAACACAAAAGTAATAAAGTAAAAATAAAAACACTGGCACTGAAGAGAATTATCTTGTGTGCTGATGTGTTCCCCACTGCAGTTAAGCAATGCCGTCATTCAAAGTGAAGTTACCCAGTGGCTGAAGTGAGCTTACCATCTGCCACATGCTATAGTCTTTGTCGCTGTTTCAGTCCCTGGTGTATTATGGGTAGCGTGCCTAGCACGATAATGGATGTCTACTCATTCCTTCCTTGTTCTAGGGTCCTTGACACATTGGCTATGTTACTGATGATGTTGACTCTTGTGAGAGAAAGGTATTCCAGACAGGTGAATACATAATTAAAAAAGTATACTATTGGCATTCCAAAAAGTCTTTCTTTCTTGTGATGTTTTTTAGAAGTGGGAAACATATGTTGGTGAAAATGGGGGAGTATGCAATATTAAACATATTGCAAAGGCCAGATTTTCTGGCGAAGTCACAAGCGCACTGAATTTCCAGCCCTTTCTGATTTTTCATCGTTTTTTTTTTTTTAAATTACAATTGGCAAAAACTGTACAGATTTGTAGACACTTAGGTCCAGATGTACAAAATTCAGTTTTAGCATTTCCTAAAGAATGAAACCTAAGAAATCACTATTTAGGAAATGGTAAACCATTCATTCTTGTGGGCCTAAAGGCCCACAGGTTCAAATGATTTTGTATTTTCAAATTTCCGATTTTCTAATAGAAAATCACAAATTTAGAAATGCAAAACCTAGGGTGCCTCTCGGTCTAAGGACCCACTTGATGCAGCCAAAACATAAGTGGTGCACATGTAAAGCGCTCAAATTCCCTACTGGCAAGTGTGACATTTATGGTGCTTTAAAAAAAAGCATTTTGGGTGTTTTTTTCAGATTGCAAATGGTTACCATCTACTGGGAGGCAATGTTATTAGCACTTCCTAAATGTCTATTTCGCATTTAGGAAATGCTTTGTACATGTGCTTAGGAAATCGCAAATAGAAAATCCCTATTCGCGATTTCCTATTTAGGGGCTAACAAATTGCAATTTTTACTGGGTAGAAATCGCATTTTGCAGGTCGCTATCTGCCCTTGTACATATGTAAAGGCAATTTAGCATTTCTCACCGGACCAAAAGTGCGATTCAGTCGGTTATGCCAAATCCTTTCCTACATCAGGTCCTTAGAGATCTGTTTTGTGGAGGCAATTCCTATTCCACATTTAATTTATAGAAGAGCACTTTCAGGTCTTTTGAGTGAATCAACCCAACAGAGTTGTCTTTTTCCCATAAAAGAAAATCTGATTTGTTTTCTGAGTTTCTTTGCCAGTACATAAAAGTAGACGTTTAGACTATTTATGTTTGTGAAAAGCAGCAACTGTAAAAGTCAAACAAAGTTAGAGGAGATACACGTTTTAAGACCTTTCTTCTATTTTAAAAGATGACTGCACCAAGTAAACCTTGGAGAATGGGGTAGGGTTACAGATTTTATGGGAGGTTAGGGAAACCTTAAACGTTGTCTCTGGGAAATAAGAAGAGGAAGTGGCTGCCAGGAATCCACACAATAATGTGCTATAATGCCAAGTGGAATTTAAAAGTGGCATTTAAAAGGCAAGAGATGATGAATTGGTAAATCTGATTTGCCAAATGTATAGTTAGTGAATCATAGAGAGGGCATTTGTTTTATATGCATTTCTTTGTTTATCATTCACAGACCCTATGCTCGACTCAGTCTCAGGTACAGTATATTTACATCAGACTAAACAACTAAAGCGCAGCAGTAAACTTTGAAGAATTTGTTCGAGAAAACTCAGAAAGCACTGGACTACATAAATGTGACTTTTTGTCTTGTTATCCTGTCAAGATTACAGATGCACATTGTTTATATTTTTTGCAGATTTTTATAGCTATTGCGCTTACAAAATCATCTTTTTTTCGACAAACTCTGAGGCAGATATTGTGCACTAAACGTTTCACTTCACTCAGTGGCAAAGAAAAGCAGTCTTAGTTGATTATTTATTTAATTAGTAACTCTCACTCACCCATCCATCCATCCTCCATCTCCAATCTCATTGACCTCTCGCTTTATCAACCCTTCACTATTTTTTCATTTGCGCATTCTTTTCTCACCCCCCTTCTCATCCACTCACTGTCATTCATTTATTCCACCTCAAACTCATTTCACCATCTGTGCAGTTCCTTATTTATTATCTGTTCAGTCTTAGACTCTTATTGCTGAACCCATTCGTGTTCACACTTATTCATGCATCAAAGTGTTTCAGCACCTACAACTTGTACTAAATCATTCAAGGACATCCATTGATTAATAATAATAATAATAATAACAATAATAATAATAATAATGTTAAAATAATTATAGTATTTCGACTTCTCAATTATCTATATAGCTATTGATCAAATTCATACATGTTTTCAAAACATATATATATATACATTTATATACATATATATAGATATATATATGTTTTACTCTAAAATATACACAATTAATAACTAATCTATTTATTATATAAAAAATTATTATTAAAAACATTAAATTACATTGTTAAAATTTTATTAAAATATAAAAATTACTGTACATTAATTAAACGCATCTTTTAATTACATTTTTTATATATTAATTAGAAATTCAAATACCAGCCAAGAAGGTTTTAGTCCTGTTTTTTTTAAGCTTAATATGTTTTGAAAAATTAATATATTTATATTATTTAATAAGCATTTATCCTGGAGAGTAATGTGCTTCAAAATGGTATTTTATTTATTTTAGGGCAAAAATAATAATGTAAATGTTTTACATTTATATTTTACATAAACATACTTTTAACATTATTTAAAAAAAATGAATTATCTGCAATAATTTCCTCTATAATTTCATTTAGGCAAATATCCGCCACGGTGGTGAATCTCCACCTACGTGCAAAAAGTAGAAACTTTGCACTCATAAATTCAGCTGTAAATGTCTCCACTCTAAAGACTGAGAGGGAGAGAGAGAGAGAGAGAGAGACAGACAGACAGAGACAGAGCTAGAAAGAGAGAGGTTCAACGCTCACTGCGTTAATTTATCTGCAAAAACCTTACGTGGGCTCTGCTGCTAAATGACGTAAATGTGACATCTTATAAATCAATTGTTTTGTAGCTCTACATCTGTTGAACATGAATGAGCCTTGTGAGTACTCAGCAAATAGAATAAATCCTACTCCACGTGTGTCTGCTGTATTGAGGTCAGGGAGAGAGGCTGTTTAAATGGCATTTTTATTTAATCTCTTTGCCTAACACTATTATATATTTGGACTACTGTGAATCTCATACACAGACCAAGTACATCACAGAGCTAAAAATGCTAGTGAGGAAGTTAAGATCTCCAATTTCATAACACATATGGTCAAATATTGTTACCTATTTCATAATGTATCCAAAGACCAATTTACCTACCCGTATCTGGCTGACTGAGACTTTATGTGAATGTTGACCGGGATATTTTAGGATCTTGCCAAAAATGGTAAGCCAGATTCAGCAAATTGCCTATTGTTTTGAGTGCACAGATTCCCATACAAAAGCACAGGTTTTTTGTTTACAGGGCTCAGTATTCTGTAAATGAGATGCCGCCAGTAGAAAATAATTGGTCAGTAGATCATCTGCCAGGTAACTAGAAATGTCGAAATAATGTTAAGCAATAACATAACTGGCAAAATACTAACAAAATATGATTTTAATATTTATAAAGTTCTTTCAAAAACAGAAGCATCTGTTTTATCTTTTGGGATGTTAACATTAATGCCCAAAAGTTGCTTTTGTAGCTACATTTGTATGCAGGAAAAAGAACAGTTTCATGCCAGTAAATATTTAGGAAATAATATTTCACTGCCTCTAGCCCAGGGCATACAATTGCTTGATTAAATGCATTTTTGCCTTTGAATGAGCTATTAATCCTTCACCTACCTCATCCATCTTCCTTTGAAGCATAAACTAGCATTCAGAATGACAGAATATCAGTTTGGAGTGGTAGTTTTTAAAACTTCTCAGACCCCATTTGGGGGGGCAGAGGGCAAGTTGAGGCTACTGGGCCTCAACTGTGGTGGTTGAAGTCATTTGCCACCAGTGTCCAGGGCATACCTTTTTTATGGGTCTGCAAACTGGGCCAAGTACACCCCCTTCTGCATTTGACTCTTGTAGTTGTGAGGGCGAGCAGTCAAAAAATTCTCAGAGATATAGTGTGGAGGATAAGAGCTCAGAACTGGACAGTCAACTAACAAGCAGAATATTTTATGTTCAGCCCAGACCTTATTGTTTACTTACAGGAAATTACTTTAATTCTCCTGGAAAATGAAATACTACATGGTTCAATGAGAATCACAATTACAGGTTTGTAATCCCATTTCGATCTTCAGTAAGGCACTGCACCCCCTTACGGTACTCTTTTCTTACTCAGCGGAATAGCTATGGTCCCCAGTATACTTTGATTGGAAGATACCTTATATAGACAATCAAGTTCATTAAAGCGTCAGCTACATATTTTGAAAAGATATAAAAATATAAGACATTAAAATATACTAAACAGATCAACAATGTCTCATCATACTTTCCTAGTCATTTCATGGTTAAAAGAAAGCAAAAAAAGGTTGAGGCTCAAAAACATACCAATTTAAAGTGCAAATGACTATTAGCATGATTATAAATATCGTGAAATGATGGTCAGCATAACATTTTTTTTTGCTAGTTCAACTATTTGGGCCCAAGATTTCTGGGGCATTTAAGTATATTAACAGCATCTCCAGAATAAAAGAACCATTGCAAGTGGACCTATGATTCTAAGGAAAGTGCAATAATATGTGAAGGGGATGATAATGAAAGATGTGCATTTCACCGAAAGCTAAAAGCAAGAGTACCTCAATGTGTGTGCCAATATATAATCCAAGTGACTTTTGTCATTGACATGAATATTGTGGCTCAATTTTCAGCATACTTTTCTGTTAAACAATACAACGGTTTTGGGCAACAGTTTCTGTGGCTAAATAAAACATTTGACACTATGTATAAGTGTTTTGCAAGGTATGGAAGACTGCATGAATGTGAGCTTGTTGCGGTCATTTTGTTTTTAAAATCAGTGAAATCAAACAGTAAAAAGCATTCAACCAGGCCATAAAACAAGCCCAAAAACATCCAAACACTTGCCCAAACTCTGGGGTTTATTAGGAGGTTGCGCGGATCGCCACCGCCCAGCCGGCAGTGATGGGCAGTGGCGATCTGCATGCCATCACAACACAATTTACCCCCACCACATTACTATGGCGGGGGTACCCCGGTAAACGGAAAGTCCGTCCACCGCTTTTCCGCTGGTCGGATTGGCGGCCGGGAGGAAATGGCCCACAATGGCACCGCCATCCATATTAGTATGCTGCGGTGGGTATGCCTTTCCATGGCGGAGGCTCTGCCATGGAAAGGCATACAGTAAATTACTTTGGGGGCCCGTTGCGGGGCCCCAGGGGGTGGGGAGGTGGGTGGCTGCACTGGGGAGTTACCTATGGTACCCCCTTCATTGCCACGCACAAGGTGGCAGGCACCGCGTGGTGACTGTCACGTTGTGCCTGTGAATGCACTGCATGCAAATTTGACATTGTGGCAGGTGCTGCTTACAGCACCGCCCACCACAATGTTGAAGATGCAGGATGCGACCGCCAGTGTGGCGGTCACATTCTAATTGGCCTAGCAGGACCGCCACACCTCTGGCGGCCGGTCTCATTTTCCGTTACGGTGGCAGGCGGACTTATCGTAATGGGGCCCTCTGACCTGTCAGACCAGCCCTTTGAGCACTGCCTGATTGCTCTAAAGTCTAATATAGCCCTGAGGTCTTGTCTTCAGCAGTTGTGGCTGGATGCAGACATCTGCCGAGGTAGAGCCTGGTGGTCTCCAGGTCAAGTCATTTGTGATTGTGTGTTTGGTGGTTCTGGCCTCGGGACTGATTAGGTCATGTGAATCCCATTTTATTCAGGACACTACTGATGTGTTGGCAAATGGCCACACATGGTAGTTGGCTGAATACAATGGGTTTAGAGCAGGCTTGGCCTCATGCCAGGTCTTGAACGGTACACTCTGTTGTTGGCATACCCTGGCTGCACATGGCCGTAGGCCGTGCATAGTAGGAGTTTGACAGCAGGGCTTGGACTGCTACTAGGCTGTGCTCTCGTCCAAGTATGTGGCAGTTGACTTAGCACATCAGTAGTGTACTGAATACTTTTTTACATTTTTACACAGGATTCCCAAATCCTATGCTAAATTCATGAATCCTGAGTTCATGAATCTAGAAGGGCCTGTGGTTCCCAGGGAGGGTTTACAATGTGTGAATTCAGAAAAGGATTCACACATCTTGTGATTAAAATCCTTTTTTAATTCTTTTATTGACGGGGTGCTTTGGGTTCTTCACCACATGGACCTGGGGAACTTGCAACTCTGACTCATATTTTATGTCAGACATATTGTGCACTATTGTTTTTTAGATTCCTCTCCCTAGCAACCACACAAGTTCATTTGCCTAAATGTGTATAAATATGCAAGAGCAGACCAGAGGTGTAACAAAGCTCTGTTTGTCAGGTTTTCAAACTGTCAATTGTCTGGCTCCACCTTTCTCATCAGTGTTATGTCTTTCCAGTGCCTCGGTTTGCTTATAATTAAGTCTGGCAATATACATTTCTATTTGCATTGTTTATCGGTTACTTTCGCATATTCTTTGTACAGATAAGCCAACCTGTGTAGTGCTTCTTTCAACAGCATACCTGATGCTATTATGTGTGTGTGGGCTCCTGCTGCAAAAATACCTGCTCAGTATTGATTATATTAGGCAGTAGACATTTGGTCCAAATATTTCCGTTGTGCTATTCCTATTGGCTCTTTAGAGAAGCATATGCTACATATTCTCTAGAACATCCATGTGGATGCTTATGGAAAAACCATAACCATTCTGTTTACGATGCAAACTCCTTTGGGTATCACTAAGGGCCTAATTACGATTCTGGCGGTCCACAGACTGCCAGACTCATGGGGGTGCGGTGGTAGCAGTCTTCCGACGCCCTATTACAATTAGGGCAGTCGGACCGCCATTGCCCATATGCCAGGGAGCCGCCATTCCCTGGTGGTGTTGCGGCGGTCAGGAGGCTGCAGTATGCTTGGCGGGACTGCTGCTATCCCGCCAAGTATATTATGAGTTTCCTCTCCGCCATAGTTTTCATGTCAGTTCCTCCTCCATGAAAACCATGGCAGAGAGGAAACAAAGGGCACCCTACAGGACCCCCTTGTCCCTCTGCACCATGGGGTGCATACAGGGGGGAACAACATGCGGAGCCCTGTGTGCATGCACCCCAGTTGCTGCAAGGAATGGACTTTACAGTCCATACCATGCAGGAAGTGTTTTTGGTGTTCCCATTGCGGTGACCATATTCACAGCACCACCGTGGAAACGTAAAAAAATAAGCCTGCCAGACACAAGAAATATTTGCAATCTGGCGGGCAGGCCGGCTGCCCAAGCATGGGTTTGGCAGCGGGGCGGACCCGGCACTGCACCGCCAAACTTGTAATCAGGCCCTAATTGCCATAACTCTTACTCCCTAAACCAATGCTGGGAGAGTGCTGAGTACCGCCAAAGACTGAATTATGGCCTCCATTTTCACAGAATCGCAATTATATCACTCCCCATAATTAGATGACCACTTAACTAACCTGCAATCAAGGTTAAAGTGTTACAGAAAAGCTCATGTTCATTGTTTTGAGCACTAATACACATCAGAGAAGGAGGGAAAAGGAAGGCTGAGCACACCCTCTCAACTACACAGTCTCCCAAGTTGCCTTTTCTCTGGGGCTTTGTGAGTCCTCTTCATCCTTTCACCTTTGAACTTAACAATATTGGATTCTACCCATCTTTTCCTGAAGTTGAAGAGAAAGTAGTGTTGTAGTAGGATATTTGTTCAACATGCCTTAGCTCTTTCGTCACCTAAACAAAACACATTTTCTATGTTAGTGCACGGTCTCCATAAATTGCAGTTAGGGAGCTAAGGATGCATTTTCGCTTAGCCAAAACATTAAATCTGACTCCCATGCGGTACTAAAAGCTCAAGGAGTGGTTGGGGGTCGGATACATGCATTGAATCATGTGTTTTTTACACAAATATCATTCATGTTACAATAATAATGACAACTAATTTCAACTGCAAGAATGGCATTTTTAAGCATAGACTAGTTCTCACATGTGTGGAATTAGCGTTTCCTACCATCTCCTCATGAAGCGCATCCTGGGTGTTTTTTCTGTCATTCCAATGTCTAGTTTTGCAGCAGTCACATTCCGTATCCTCATGTCTCGAAACGAGTATTTGGTTCCATCAAGTGCAACATAAATAGTAGGTGATTCATCATTAATCCAGACCTTGTTGCTTATATTTTTAAGTAATATGCTGAAGTGTGACCACAAGGAGCTTTAAACTGTACCTGGTATTAATTATTGATTTATTAACTTCACGTCTCGGTAGATTGGACATATTTATAGCTAGTCCAAGTCCGTTTGTGCGGATTTAAGTGTACTAAGCCTATATTTACCTGAATATACTTACCTTGTTGATATTCTACTTGTCCATATTTTTGATTCTATGTTTAGTACGCAATATTCCAGTACCATTTACCATTGTATAATGTCTCACTACTAGCTAAAGGTAAAGATTTGTAGGCTATGGCATATTTTGGGAGCTATGTTTTCCTGTGTCGCATTCCTCTCCTTCTGAAGAAGTTGCTGAGGATGACATTATGGAAGATAAGGAAAGGATCCTGTTGCATATTTCTCCCACTTCTTGATCTTGGCCAAAAATCTCTCTTCCTTTCTATGAAAGTACACCTAGCACATGTGTCGAAATGGTTGCCTTTTTCAATTTGAAAACAAAAAGTTATCTTAGTAATATATAAATAAACAAAAATAAACTATTATATACATATATATATATCCAAGAAAGAAGTGACTCAAACATATATATATACTCGTATGTATATATATATATATCTATATATCTATATATATATATATATATATATATATATATATATATATATATATATATATATATATATATATACTCTTTACAAATATAAAAACAATAACTACACAATTAAAAGAAACTTACTTTAAACACATTAAAAATAAATTAAAATACAAAATTAGCATATTTTTAAGCAAAACATAAAAATGTAATTTGAAAATTACAATTAATATAAAAAGTTTGAATTAGTGTTGTGAACTAATTATATCAATAATATGTAAATATATATTTTAGAAAATAAAACAAATATGTATGCAATCAAAAAAAGTTAATTAAAACAATATTATAAAAATTATTATTAGCAAACATATGCTAACAAAAACATATATCACACTTAATTAAAAATAAGCTTATTAAAAAAACTGTAAAGAAAAAATACAATTTATTTCATGAAATATTTAAACATTAGAGAACAAATAAGAAAATAATCAAATAATCAAAAATCAGCAACACTAGCAAATGTGTTGGGCTTCAATTCAGTCAGATTTACTTTTCAGACTCCAATTTATGTACCAATGGGGACAGTTTTGGCCTTTGGAGGGGTTAGGTTTACTATTCCCACTCCAACTTAAGCAAAAGTAGGGACAGGGTTTAAATTTGAAGGGTTATATTTACTATTCCCAATCCAACATAAGCAAAAGGAGAGAACGTGTTGAACTTTGGATGGGCTGGTTTACTATTCTCTCCTCAATCTAAGTGCTGAAAGTGTTGGACATTGGAAGGGTCAGCTTTACTATTCCCATTCCAAAGTAAGCAAAATCAGGGAACATGTTGGACTTTGGGGGAGTCAGAGTTACGATTCCCACTCCAATCTAAGCACCAGTAAAAACAATGTGCTGGATTTGGGAAAGGTTATATTTACTATTCTCACTCCATCGTAAGCAAAATCAGGTAAAGTGTGGACTTTAAAAACATTAGATTTACTGTTCCCACTACAATCTAAGTAATAATAGGGAAAGTGTTGGACTTTGGAGGAGGTAGATTTACTATTCCCAATTCACTCTGAGGAACAGTAGGGAAAGTTTTGGAATTGGAGTGGTTAGATTGACTAATTTCAATCCAAACTAAGCAACAGCAGGGAGGGGTTAGATTTTGTATTCCCACTCCAGAACAGGAAAATTTAGGGAAAGTGTTGGACTTTGAAAGGGTTAGTTATACCATTCCAATTTCTATTCACTAAAAAAAAACATTGAAATACCAAAAAATATAAAAATATTAAAACCTAATTATAATATAAAAAGATATATTATAAATGAATATTTGTATGAGTTTAATAGAACAAAAAGAAAACATATTAAGACAAAATAATAATTTGACTACTATAAACAAATTCAATAAATATAAAATAAATGCACTACACAGAAAAACACTGAAAACAAATTTTAATACATTAGATATAACATATTAATGGCATTAATGTGGTAGTGAAATAAATCAAATAAAATTACAACAAGTAATACATAAAATTCATTTTTTAAAGTGTATTATTCAATGCACTTATCAATAAATTAACAGTTAAATAGAATATAACACATAATTAAAATAACAGTTAACCAATGAAATACGTTCCTTAATTTATTGCCAATTAAAAAGTGATTAACATAGTAAATTATATAATTAATTTACGTCCCACCATATGTCCCTGCAAACTTAACAACCTGCTACTGAATTATAAATTCATAATTAAACTATACAAAAAATAATTTACACATTAAAAATCACAAAATCCAATTACATAACACTTAATGAATTGAATTATTTACATAATTAATAAGCAATTAAAGGTTTCGTTAACATAAAAAAATATATATATAAAACAGTAATTCATTATTTAAATAACTTCCCACTCTATTCCCCACCAAAGCATTAGCCCATTCATAAATTATAAATGATTAATTCATTGTAAAGATCCTATTAATTATGCATTAAAACTAACAATAGATTTAAGAAATTATAAAATAATTATTATATTAACACTAAGATTTAAAATAATATCAAACTAATATATGTTGCACTAATTCCAAAACAATATTTAGTACAACTGCATTAACGTGAACGATAGTTTATGCAACAATATTACCAAAATGCTTATACAAATAAAACAACAATATTCTTACCACCTGTATTCTGTCTCTCCATATTTTAGACTCAATTATATTTTTTACATGATATTTTTGCACCACCATATTTTTAAATGATATTTTGGTCAATCGCCTTCAAACAGAACATTTATCCACCCATTATCGGTTTATCATGTATCAGTAAATAACTTACTGAACAGATGCTCCCACATTTACTGCTCCCTTACCCCCTCTGCACTTACCATGATTACAGAATGATATGGCAAATTTGGGAAGGTACATTCTGCAGAATATTTCAGGGAAAAACTGCCAAGAATTGGAGTAGTCCAGTAACACAATTATTAAAGAAACACCAAAACTAATGCCCTGTTTCTCAGAGGAAATTAAGAATAGTTGGGTAATTTCACAAATATGCACTTTTGGGGCAGAATTACAGATTAGGTTTACCTATCCTATTTTGATTGACTTAAATGTGTAAAATACATTTGTTTTTGCTTTGACTTCCTCTCATATTATTCTTATAGCTATGCAGTACAGATCATTGGTATTGGTCTGCCCTCACTTTTTGTCTGCATCTAATGTGTTACACTTTGTTGAATGGTGTTGGGCTTGGCCCTTTCTGCAGGGTCATCCCCAACCTTTTCTTTGTTTTTAGTATCCATTTGTTTTGCCTTTTAGGACTCTGCACACTTTACCACTGCTAACCAGTGCTGAAGTGCCCAGTCCCAAAAACATGGTACAATTGGCTTACGCCCAATTGGCATATTTAATTTACTTGTAATCCCCAGGTTAAGTAGCAGTACCTGTGCCTAAGGTCTGTAACTCAAATGGTACTAGTGGGCTCACAGCACTGATTGTGCCCCTTTAAACATGTGTCAGACTTGCCATTGCAGCCTGTCGGTGCAGTTTTTAATTGTCATTTGTAAGGTCCAAACCGACCTTTTTAATACATATAAGTCACTCCTAGGCTAGGCCCCAACAGCCCAGAGGGCAGGGTACAGTGTATTTAAAATGTCATGGCAGTAAAAAATTCCTAAAGGCTTTTTTCACTACTGCAAGGACTACCTCTCTAATAGGATAACGGTTACCTTATTACATTTAATAATCAAAACTTCCAATTGGGAGCAGGTAGACAGGTCGAGTTTGGTGTCTAAAGAATTGTAATTAAAAGCCCTCTTTAATAATAAAGTCAGATTTTTTTATCACAATTCTGAAAAATGCCACTTTTACAAAGTTGGCATTTTCTTGTTCTAACCATTTGTTGTCTATAGCCTGATCCTTGTTCACATGACTAAGGGACTTGATTATATGTTGGCGGACTGGTTACTCCGTTATAATGGTGATGGATATCCTGTCTGAAGAAATATAAATCCCATAATGTCCTATGGGATTTATGTTTTGGCGGACGGGCTATCCGTCACCTTTGTGACGGAGTAGCCCATCAACCCAAATCTAAATCTGGCCCTAGGAGTAGCTGTGAGTTGGTCTTTGTGTATAGCTCTCAGACAGGGAGACAAAGTGTAGATAGGTGTTGGCAGGATGGGCCACTCTAAGTTAATGAGGGGGAGGAGCTGTCATCTAACACACTTGTACATCACAAAGGCTCCGCCTGAACACACTCACAAAGGGTTTCTCACCAGTCTATTGTGACCCCAATAAAGTTGGAGCCAGGGCAGGGGGAAAGGAGATGCCTGACACCTTAAGGGGGAGGAAACCTTAAGGGGGAGGATACCTCTAGAAGCTTCTTTCAGTTCAAAGGAAGGCCTTAGAATAAATATCAGACCCAAGATACCAACTCTTCAGTATACTTCTGGATCTCTGGATACTCTGCCAAGAAGAAGGACTGCTGTGCTGCTGCAATGACTGCCAATTTGCTGGAATGCTGCTCTGAAGGACTGCTGTCCTGATGTCCTGACCTGCTGCCCTTTTGCTTGGGTGACAATGACTAGACCTGCATCTGTTGAACCCAGGACCCGAGACTGACTCCAAGGGCTAGTAGGCTGGCCACGTTACTTGAGTCTCAGTAACAGAAGGCTCCAAATATCTTGACCCGGCACCTGGGTACTGACATCTGTGAGTCTACCCTGCCAAGTGGTGCTACCCCAATCATGGACCTATGGAGGTGGGCCTGACATGTTCTGACAGCCTCTGTAGTCCCAGTGGAACCAGCATCTTCTCTGCTGCACATTGCAATCCCAAGCAGAACCAACACATTGTCACCACTGCATGGATCTTCCCTGTCGCAAAAACCTGCGTCACCTGTCCCAGTCCAGCACGACTAGATATTGACAGTGGCTTTCTTTGGGCATTAATTTCATTGTAATCTCTAAATTTGCATATCTCATCTTTTACTGATTGGATTTCTGCTGTTTTAGTCATCTTTTATTTATTATAAATTACTCCCTATTTGTAACCTGGTGTGGGATCCTTTTTGTGTGGAGTTTTTGCTGTATTTCTGTTTGAATTGTTGCACAAATACTTTATACATTGCCTTTAAGTTAAACATGACAGTTCTAAGCCAACCTACCAAAGGGTTGAGCAAGCAGTAATTTAGGGCTGATTTGTGCATTGCACTGACAAGGATTGTGGTTGTTCCTTGACCAGGGTTCACACACAGTCAACCAACGACCCAATTTCCTACAAATGGGATACACAGAAGAACAATTAAGCTTAAGGTATGATTAACTCTGCATGATTAAATTGTCAGTTAGCAGACCCGATGAATAATCTGTGACATATAAAGGGGCATGAAACATCAATTTTTCAATCCATGGGAGAAGGATAGATGTTCTTGTAAATAACCAGTTCTTTAGAGAATTGAAAATTACTTTATAACGGCAGTTAGATTCCACAGGATATGTCAGCAGTTAAGTAGCACAGGAAATTCAGTGCAATATTTCAAATAAGCTATCTCTATACAGTAATTTTAGTGGGCTAGTGACTCATTGGTGTCTAAGTCCTATTTAATTATAATTTGTCCTCTCTGTATGTAGCAATATCATTTATATCGAGGATGTTTGAGAATAGCGTACATGGCCATCCTGGACGACTACAAGATCATTCACAAGGACCGCATCAACAAACCGGGTGGAGGCATCACCATCGTACACAAAAGCACCATCAGCCTTAACACCCACTCAGATGAACGCATGACCAACATGGAGCACCTTCACTTCCAAGTTCAGACCAATACGAACACCACCCTCTGCAGCACCCTTAACTACAGACCTACCAAACCCCATCCACCGTTCAGCTACTTCATCCATGACTTCATCCCTTCCCACACTCTTGCCTCCTCTGACTACATCCTCCTTGGCACCCTCAACTTTCGTTTGGACAACCCCAACGAAAAGAACAAATCGTCCTTGCTGGAAAACCTCACCACTGTCGGACTCACTCAATGGGTCACCTCTCCAACCCACTCAGCAGGACACATGCTCGACCCCGTCTTCTCTGCCAGCGATAACGTCTCCTTCAGCCACATCGCCAAGCTGCCTTGCACCGACCACCTCTGCATCCACTTCTCCTTCACCAAACCCACTGTACACCACCACGCCCATGTCTACCCTCTCAGAAGCTGGAACAAGGTCCCCGAAGACCAGCTCACCGCCTCCCTCAGCAACACCCCACCTCTGACTTCTGCAGACACTGATACCTCAGCTCGCAAAAAGCCAGTTGGTTCTCCCCCACCCATCGTGAGTCCAGACGCTTGTGTAGATGGCTCAAAAAGAGATGGAGGAGCAGTGAGACAGTGGAAGACCGATCAGCCTTCAAAACAGCTGTCACCGCACATCACCACCTCATTAGAACAACAAAGAAAGAGGCCCTACAAGAAAAGATCAATACCAATGCTCACAACAGCAAGGAACTTATCACTGTGGTCAAAGATTTCGCCAAACCCAGCACACGAACAGCAGACATCCACCCTCTCAAGACCTCTGCAACAACCTCAGTGCCTTCTTCCACCACAAGATTAAGGAGATCTATGACAGCTTCAACAACCTCAACACCGAAGACCCTCTCATCCCACTCACAACCACCGCACTCAATGACACCAGACCCAAGCAGACCCTGATCAGTTGGACTCCCCTGACCACTGACAACACCCTCAAGATCATGAAGAGCATCCACTCAGGATCACCCTAGGGCTCCTGCCTGTACCATATCTTCAACAGAGCGGGCACCTCCATTGCCCCTGAATTGTGCCGTACCATCAACTGCTCCATCAACTCTGCCACATTCCCGGAAGACTGGGAACACACAGAGATCAACCCCTTGCCGAAGAAACCCTCTGTGACCCAAAGGAACTCAAGAACTTCAGACCCATCTCTCTGGCTCCCCTTTCCAGCGAAGGTCATCGAGAAGGCATTGAACGCCCAACTTTCCGAGTTTTTCAAGGTGAACCACATCCTGGACCACTCGCAATCTGGCTTCCAAAGCAATTACAGTACGGAGACCGCCCTCCTGACCAGCACAGACGTCTACACCCTCCTTGACCAAGGCAAACCTGTAGCCCTCATCCTCCTGGACCTCTTAGCTCCCTTCAACACCATCATCCACTGCACCCTATGAACAAGACTCCCCAATGCCTCATCCATGAAAATGTCCTGGAATGGATCCAATACTTCCTCACTGGTCGAACACAGAGAGTCAGATTACTAACGTTCCACTCAGAACCTACAGAAATCAGCTCAGGGCTCCTCACTGAGTCCCAGTCTCTTCAACATCTACTTGGTCCCACTCGCAGTCATCTTCATGAAGCATGGACTCAACATCGTCTCCTATGCCGGCGACACCCAGCTGATCCCCTTCCTCACCAATGAACCCACAGTCACCAAGAGCACCTTCCATGAACAGGGTGAAGGCTGTCACCACCTGGATGAAGGACAGCTGCCTCAAGCTAAACTCAGAGAAGACTGAAGTCCTCATCTTGGGCTTCACTCCCTCCACTTGGGATGACTCCTGGTGGCCTGAAGATCTTGAACCTCCACTCACAACCAGTGACCACACAAGAAATCTCAGCATCATCTTGGACTCCTCGCTCACCATTAACCGCCAGATAAATGCTGTCTCATCATCCTGCTTCTACATGCTATGCCTGCTCCAAAATATCTTCAAGTGGATCCCCACCGCGTCCAGAAAGACAGTCACTCACACACTGATCAGCAGCAGACTCGACTACTGCAACGCACTCTACACCGGCATCACCCAGAAACTCCTCAAGAGTCTGCAAAGCATCAAGAATGCCTTTGCCAGACTCATCCTCAACTGCTGCAGCCACATCACCAGCCACCTGAGACTCTTGGTGGCCAGCCACCCTGGGAGCTGCACCCACACCCACCGACCACGCACTCAACCTGGGGGTCATCCTGGACTCATCGCTCTCAATGACCCAGCAAGTCAACACCGTCTCCTCTCCTGCTTCAACACCCTCGGCATGCACCGCAAGATCTACAGATGGATCCCCACCGGAACCAGAAGGACGGTCACACAGGCCCTCGTCAGCAGCAGGCTGGACTACGGCAACGCCCTCTACGCAGGAACCACAGCCAAACTCCAGAAGAGACTCCAACGCATACAGAAAGCCTCAGCACGCCTCATCCTCGACATACCCTGCCACACCCACATCACTGCCCACCTGAAAAACCTGCACTGGCTCCCAGTCAAGAAAAGGATCACCTTCAAGCTCCTCACCGATGCCCACAAAGCACTACACAATGCTGGACCAGCATACCTCAACAAGCGTCTAACCTACACCCCGAACCGCCAGCTTCGCTCCGCTGACGTCCTCCTCGCCACCTTCCCACGCATCCACAGGTCCTCCACCAGGAGCAGATCCTTCTCCTTCCTCGCAGCCAAGACATGGAACACCCTCCCCATACAGATGCGACAGACCCAGGACCTACTGACCTTCAGGAGACTTCTCAAGACCTGGCTATTCGAGCAGTAGTTGCACCCCCTTCCCTGCTCAGCTCCTTGAGACCCTCACAGGTGATTAGTGCCCTCTACAAATTAGTGATTGATTGGTTGACTTGAGTAAGTGGTTAATACATTAACTGCAGGAAAAAACTTTTATTTTCATTTCATAAACGCTTATCAATTTGTGGCCTTCCCCAGTAAATTAACGTAATCTCAGTCCAATGAAAATCATAGTTAACTGGCTGTAGATAAGGGTTTCCTTAGTTTGGTCAGCAGAATACCTTAGAAATAACTTCAGAATTTCATAGCACATGCCTCATTCAAAAATGTGAATTTCCTCACCGTCTAATGTCTGACTCAGTTTATGGGCGAGTAGCTTGTGGCCTTCAACCTATTATGCCAAATGTGTATCTGTAAAGTGGAAATTGAGAGTACATTTTCCACTTGTTTGACAGCAAACAGCATGCCAACAGACCATGCTTTTATCAAGGCAAGTAGGAGCAATTGTTGACTCTGGTTCGCAGTTTTCCATTTTTAAGACTGCTCAAACACAGCTTTTCTGCTGTACATTTGCTTGTGATATTACTGCTTTTAAAAGTGGCTCCATAGGAGCATTTTTCCCTCGGTACATGCTATTGTATCTCCTGTGTATTATTCCACCTTGAATGCTTTGATTGTAATGCATGTAGTATAGCATAGACAGGGACAATTTTTAAACTTAATTACAATGAATCATTAATTTTTTGTAGCATTTATTCCATAATACTATCACTGCACTCAGGAGAATAACCAACCGCACAATGGAATCACAGTGTAGCACTGTTGTGTCACCCGGCACCAACACACTTTCAGCCCATACCACCATATTACTAGAACATTATCACTCATTAAAAAATTTGAATGTCCTCTCTGTCTAATGTCTGACTCAGTTTATGGGCGAGTAGCTTGTGGCCTTCCACCTATTATGCCAATAGTGTATCTGTAAAGTGGAAATTGAGGGTACATTTTCCACTTCTTTGACAGCAAACAACATGCCAACAGACCATGTTTTTATCAAGGCAAGGAGGAGCAGTTGTTGACTCTGGTTTGCAGTTTTCCATTTTTAGGACTGCTCACACACTACTTTTCTGCTATACATTTGCTTGTGATATTACTTTTTTTAAAAGGGGCTCCATAGGAGCATTTCTCCCTCAGTACTTGCTATTGTATCTCCTGTGTATTATTTCACCTTGAATGCTTTGATTGTAATGCATGTAGTATAGCATAGGCAGGGACAATTTTACAACTCAATTACAATGAATCATCACATTTTTGTACAAATTATTCCATAATACTATCACTGCACTCAGGAGAATAACTAACCGCACAATGGGAGTACAGTGTAACACTGCTGTACCACCCGGTACCACCACACTTTCAGCCCATACCACCATAATGCAAGTTTACTAGCACATTATCACTCATTAAAAAATGTGAATGTCCTCGCTGTCTAATGTCTGACTCAGTTTATGGGCAAGTAGCTTGTGGCCTTCAGCCTATTATGCCTAATGTGTACCACCATATTAATAGCACATTATCACTAAACTACTGCCTCAACACTACTGCAATAGTACTCTCAGCTTTTTCTTCCCTAAACACAGCACACATCAATCTTCCTATGGTATTACAATTTGCAATGTCTGCATACATTCCTCACTGCATCACTCTACCACCCAGCACGATGTCACTGATGAACACCACCTCTTTAATACTCTGTCATGTTTATACCACCACCTGAAAGTACCTAACTTACAACAACTACCATCACCCTATCATACACCACCACTCCACATGACTACAGAACCACCTCAGGGGAACTCTGACCCTACAGAATTGACCTAATACTGCCCACTACATCACTACCACACACATGATGTCTTTCTCATCCCCTGGATAGTATTCAAATTACAGATGAAACTATATTTCCTGGCACCAACCCCACAGCACCACACACCTAGCCGATAGTACTAACAACAAGACTAGGGCGCCGATTACGATGTCAGGCGGAAAGCCTCCTCCCGACAGTCAGATTTCCCTAGACCATGTCAGGACCCTTACGACTAACTTGGTTGGTTTACAATCTGTCCGTCCAATAACGATGTTCGCGGTCGGATTGTAAACCTCACGGTCTTTCCGAATTGGTTCCGACTGGATCTCAGAGAATTTGTGTCAGTCAGAACCGCATCATAAAGCTCTATGGGCAGTGTTTCTGACAGAGCAATTATGATGCCGGTTTCCAACAGCCTTTCTAAGTCGGCTTGCGTGACACGAAAAGGCTGTTGGAAGCTGACTTTGAGGGCACCTGGCAGGGCCCCCTTCATACTGTGGCCTTCAGGTTGGGCCAGAGAGGGTACCTAAAAGACCCCCTGTAACAACCTGCACTGTGTGGAAGGCACAATGGGGGGCCTACGACAGGGTTCAGTGTTTTCCGCACACACCTCATTTCCCCATAGGAGCCTGTGTTGTCGGGCAGAACATAGAAGCCAATGGGACTCTGACTGAACAGTGACCCGAATGTCGGTCGGTTCCGATTCCGCAATAGAGTCGGGCAGAAAGTTTCCACCCGACATTGTAATGAGCCTCTAAATTGTCATCCTCTACTGCAAAACCACCTCACAGGACCATACGTCACCCATCACCACCATATCTCCACACGCAGTCATTATACTGTGACCGTGCCACTGAACTACCATTAACAGTACCACAGTGCCACCCACTATCACCACATTGCCAAACCTCACCAGTTTGCTACCACCTTCCATGAGTACATCTACATCTCACTAAGGAATTATCATATAACTGCAATTCATGATCAATTTCCACCAACAAACTGTATCACCTTCATCATGACCATCCTCTACAGCATCAGTACTTAGTTCATAGTACCTAATTACCTCTATCACTGCTCTACCACCCCTAAAAGCATTCAGTAATTCATACACTGTTGCACAACCCCACATTGCATATGAAATGCAGTTGAGATATATCTATGACAAAACACAGCAACAACACTATATTACATTATCACCACACAATAACACAACACAACAAAACATCAATAACATGACATATGCTACAACACAGCCACAACAGCAACATACTAATCTGCACATAGAAGAGCAGACAACACAGCATAATGACACAAGAATAAAACATAACACAATGACAAGCACAATACCGAACAACATAGCCCAATACAAAAAAACAGACATAACAAAAGAAGCACAATCCCACAATAGGCAACATAAAACAATAACAACACAAAGGAGGAACATGCAACAATGCAGCTCAGCTGCACACAAAAACAAAATACACAAAAATACAACACGCCAACAAAACCACAAAACCAGCACAAAATAACAAAAAAATGACAAGGCACAAAACACAAAAATCTCAACAGAGAAACTACAATACTCAACAACTCATTGCAACAGAACAACATGTAACAAACAGCACAACATAGCAAGCAAATAACAATGTGCATGACAATGCAAATAACACTAACTCACCACAACACTAACTACAGAACGACACAACTCAGTAGCTTCATACCAATAACACAATTCACACAACCACTTGAAGAACCATAACAACATCCCAACATAAAATTACATCACAGTAACCACATGCAACAACAACAAAAAAACACACTAACAGCAACAGAATACATGCAAAAACACCTCTGTGGCCTGCAGTACCACTAAAACAATACAAAATCAAAGCAACAACATAATGTAAAACAAGATGGCACAAGTCAATAGCAATAGCACAGCACTGGAGGTAATAGAAAATAATACAACAAAACAATACCAAAGAACATTTTTTGCCATATTTGTGTGTTCCTTTAGGGTATTTTGTACATTTGAGGTATGCTGTCTTGTGTTGCCATAGTGTGTTCTTTTGGAATGTGCTGTTGTGTACTGTGGGCATAATATTTCATAGAGATTGCGCTTCATCAGTGATTTTTAAAATAAATAGTAAATATGGGCCTGTGCGTAAGACTGGGGTGCCAAGAGTTTGTAATCTGTTGTGGGTGTTTTGAGATGAGGAGCATTGGCTTTGTATATCTATGTATACGTGTAATGGGGGTTGGTAGTCAATGTGTGTTTGAAACGGGTTACAGGTCATTCTTAGCCTGCACGTGTAGCGTTATCTAATACAGAACAACATAGCCCAATACAAAAAACACACATTATAACAAAAGCAGCACAATACCACAACAGGCAACATAAAACAATAACAACACAAAGGAGCAACATGCAACAATGCAGCTCAGCTGCACACAAAAACAAAATACACAATACAACACAACAACAAAACCACAAAACCAGCACAAAATAACAAAAAATTACAAGACACAAAACACAAAAATCTCAACACAGTAACTACAATACTCACCAACTCTTTGCAACAGAACAACAAGTAACAAACAGCACAACATGGCAAACAAATAACAATGTACAAGACAATGCAAATAACATTAACCCACCACAGTAATAACTACAGAATGACACAACTCAGTAGCTTCATATCAATAACACAATTCACACAACCACTGGAAGAACCATAACAACATTCCAATATAAAATTACAGCACAGTAACCACATGCAACAACAAAACATACAACAAACTAGCAGCAACTAAATACATGAAAAAACACCTCTGCTGCCTGCAGTATCACTAAATATATACAGAACATAACATAGAACAAGATGGCACAACTCAATAACAATAGCACAGCACAGAAGGCAATAGAAAATAAGACAACAAAATAATACCAAAGCAAAACATTTTGCCATTTTTGCGTGTTATTTAAGGTTATTTTGTACATTTGAGGTATCCTGTCTTGTGTTGCCATAGTGTGTTGTTATTGGAATGTGCTGTTGTGCACTATGGGCATAATATTTCATAGTGTTTGGGCTTCATCTGGGATTTTTGAAATGAATAATAAATCACGGCCTGTGGTAACGAATGGGGTGCCAAGAGTTTGTAATGCGTTGTGGGTGTTTTGAGATGAGAAGCATTGGCTTTGTATATCTATGTATATGCTATTCAGTGATTATATAATGGTGGTTTGTAGTCAATGTGTGCTTAAAATGGATTACAGGTCATTCTTAGCCTGCATGTGTGGGGTTATCTAATAAGTAAGTTGGGTATGAATTACTAATGAAAGTGTATCACTGCCATAATATCGATTCATCACATATCGAAAGATTAAAATATCAGAAATGAAATACCAATAACAAAAATATTGACTCCATATACTGAAATATAAAAACCACAGATATTGAGAACACAAATATCATTGTTTCAAATTCCGATTTTTACAGATATCAAAAACAAAAATATTGGAAACAGAAATATTGCTACCTTCTAATAAACATTGAATATGTCAAAAATATCAGTCCACACAATCTCAAGAAGATTTTTGCCAAACTAATTAAATAATTATTAATTAAAAAAATGAAAAACACTTTTCTCATAAAACAATTACATTAAATAATCCCAAAACGTGTTATGCACATATCTAAATGAAATAAAAATTACAGCAAGAAAATATTTACCATTTATCTAAAAAACTTACATATCTATGTACAATAAATTCCTGACAAAGACTACAAACATGGAAACACCAACTATATATATTAGTTTAGCTAACTATAACTCGCGCACCCGCAATGCACTGCTGATGACATCACATATTACATCATTCATGACATGATGAGTGACATCACTGATGACATCACTGATGACATCTCAAATGACATCACTGATGACATCATCCAGTGACTATGTCTTTCTATAAAATTTAAATATGTTTTGTATATATATGCCAAGGTGTATTGAAGAATGAATGGGTGTATAAGAGTCAGGATGGATGATTAAGTAGGTGTGTAACTGACTGTACAAGTGAGTGATTGTGTCTTACTGAATGCATGTGTTAGCGACTGATACAGACATTCACACAGTTTAGTTTGTCAGTTGGTGTGTAAGCGATTGCATGCGTTGGTTAGCAGTTAAATGAGGATCTATATGGGTATTGATTGGTTGTCTGAGTATCTGTATGGGTGCCTGAGTGTCTGTGTGGATGGGTGGCGGGTGTGACTCTGTGCATAGATGTGTGAGTGGATAATTCACTGGGTATATGTGTTCAAGTCTATATCTGTGAAGGGCTGTATGGCTCGGTGAGTGTGTGTAAGAGTGTATTGGTGTGTGAATGGATGCCTTAGTGGCGGATTTATGACATTACAATGCAGGTTTTTACAACGCGTGCAGTTACATCGCATGCGTTACAACGCATGCGATGTTACAACGCTATGCCATTACAACGCAAGTCTTTACATCGACTTGCGCTAGATGGCGTGCTAACATTAAAAAAGTGTAATTTACTATTCCAACTCCAGTCCACTTAACAGTAGGGAAGGTGTTGGGATAGTAAACTACACTATTTGTAATGTTAGCACGCCATCTAGCGCAAGTCGATGTAAAGACTTGCGTTGTAATGGCATAGCGTTGTAACATCGCATGCGTTGTAACGCATGCGATGTAACTGCACTGTGTGGTAAAAACCGCGTTGTAATGGCTGTTCCCCCTCAGTGGCACATGTGCGAGTAACTGCATATGTGAAAAGCAGTATATATTAGTGTTGGAGTGTATAAATGACTATATGTGAGTCTGAGTGATTGTGAGAATGCCTCTATGGATCAGTGTGTGCTTGTATTAGTTATTGTATTAGAGTGGAAGTATGTGTTAGTATATGTTTAAATAAGTGAGATGGTATATGCGTAACTGTACAGGTGAGTAAATAAAACTGTGATTAGGCCTGGGCTAAATTTCCGTTCCGCTCACGGAAATTGCGATAATTTGAAATTTTCGCGTTCCGCGGAGAGCGCGAAAATGTCAAAATTTCCGCATTCCGCAGCTTAGCGATAATTTGTTTCTTGCTCGCACTGTAAAATAATACATTCTCGCGCGTGTGCGATCGCCTTACCTGAATCCCCGCGTTTGCCGACAAGTTTTCCCGATCCGGTCGCGTTCTCCACGAGATGTTGGATTGTTGGTAGCCATTTGCGCTGTCTCGCGACAGTTCGCGCCCACAGTAACGTCATGCGTCGCACGATCACGTCTTTCTTCTCGCGATCATGCACCACGAGAAGAGTGAAAACAATATGGCCGCGCCCGCGAGCAACCGCATGGGTAAGTTGGCGGGCCGCGACCACGCAGAAAATACCGCGAACGGGCGGGAAAAAAACTTCCGCATCTTCGCGATATTTCCGCGTGTTTGCGGAGATTTTTAACATTTTCGCGATAATTTGAGAAAGTCGCTTTCGCAAATTCCGCCCACCCCTAACTGTGATTGAGTATTTCCATTACTGACTACATGTGTGAATAACTCTATCATTGAGAGGCGGTGTGTGAGTGTCTGTATAGATATGTGACTGGATATGATAATGCTGTATTGATGGCTGACTGTACGTATGTGTGACTGTATGGGTGAATGAATGGATGTGTGTGTAGACCTAGGAATTAGTGAGTGGATATGTACTAACTGGTATTGGTGTGTTCATGGTTTTGAAAAGTATAGTCTCTATTTTAGAGTGGGTGTATCAACTATTATATTAGGGTCTGATGAGGTGCATCAGATTTTCACGTGGATGATGTAATCAGTGATGTCATTTGAGATGTCATCAGTGATGTCATCAGTGATGTCACTGACCATGTCATGAATGATGTAATATGTGACGTCATCGGCAGTGCATTGCAGGGGCGCGAGTTATAGTTAGCTCAACTAACTATAACAGGGGAATTTCAATGGTTTTCTATGGGTGAAATGTCCAACTAACTATAACGTCCCTGAAACCTATGGTTTTTTCAGTGAATTTTGAAGGTTTTTTAAATGTTAATTTCATATTTTAATATTCATACAACCTATATTTTTTCTAATTTTTTTTATAAATTATATAATGTTTTATATCTTAAAAAAAATAATCTATATAATTAATTTTTTTTCTGAGAAAACTAGAGTCCCGTACCGGGAGGCTAGCAAGCTCCATCAGCACGTGAATCCTATCTGCCATATTGAAATGATGCGCATTTAGTTTCCGATGAGTTCGTGGCACCACGTCCCGCGTCAGAACATATACGCATGAGGTCACGCCAGCTGCTACTTTGGTTTGCGACGGGTACGCAATTCCAAGCCGCGCTTCACGTCATGTACGTATGGGGTCGTGCCCACTGCGCGTTGGCTATGCGATGACTGCACGCTGCCAGGCCCTGTGTTACGTCATAGACATATGGTGCCGCGCCGGGTACGCTATTCCCTCTTTTTTTTATATGTCTCAAAACTATATCTACATAACTTTTAAGTGTATATGAGAGCAAGCGATAATCTAAAATATTTTAAACATTTGTATATTTCTAACTGTAATAAACGTATATTAGAGTAAATATATTTTCTCAAAATCGCGTAGGTTGCGGTCTCCTTGCGCGCTGAGTGCGCGATTGCCATGCCACCTTAAAAAAATGCTTTTGATTGGTTCATAACATTTCCCATTCTACCAGTTGGAAAACGTCACCCATTTTCGCCATTCTCTCTACAGCATTTGATGAGACACACCTCTTCGGCTTAGAGAGCTTTTTTGAAAACGTTTTGCTATATACACATATCTTATACTACACACAACATGCAACCATCATCTTCATCAATATTCATGGTCTGTAAAGTAGCCTTCCACCTGTGATAGGCACACACCTAAAACTTACATAACCAAAGTTTTCCCCACTGCCAGCGGTAACATGCTTGCATATGCTATCCACAGCACAATGTAATGTGGTACGGTCCAGGGGCACTGTCAACCATAGATAATGAACACACGGACACAGATAGATAGTGGAACTGGGTATGGGCATGTGCGCTCGACTCCTTTTAATTACCAGGGTCACATATCCGGTGATGTCTGTGCTGGATGCGTGTGGGGTGAGTGTAAACCAGCCCTCAGAGAATGGTTGCTGCTAGCATCAACTACAACAGTAATCATTGGATCACACACAGAGATTCAATAATAAAAGAGTCAATAGTTTGTGCTGCAGTAAGGTAGGGACATTAGATGTAAAATAATACAGAATAAATTCTATCGTAAAAGAACCACAACTTGTGCTATATTAAGACAGAGGCAATAGATCTGAAATAATACACAAAAAGATTGTATCATAAAGGGTCCAACAGTTCTAGTGCACTCAGATAGCCACATCAAAAGCATTCATCATGTGCACAGCCAACGATGAAGCGTACTGCGAGCAGGCCATACTAGCAGCAATGTCTGTTGCCATCAACACTGCATCATCTGCAATAGCGACTCGATCTCAATTGTGAACACTTCTATCTGCAGCAAAGACCCACAGCTACGTAAGGTGGACTTGAGCTACACAGTTTGTCATACGCGAAGCCAGAAAAAGCATGTGCGGAGCCTGCGATGACGGGTATGCATGGTGCGGACAGAGCGCACTGCAGCAATGTCTTTTCCTACAGCACTGCGTCATCTACAATACCGACTCGATCTAAATTGTGAACACTGCTGTCTGCAGTGAAAATTGAAGGCACAAAGACATCCAATAATACTTTTACTCACTTCCTCCTCCCAAAATACAACAACATAAATTACAGAAAACTCTGCAATAAATAAATCAAAACAATTCGAATTGCGATTTCTACTCTCCACAGTGTAGACTATTCAGTGTTCCTTGGAACTTGCAAGATGAATTTCAGCATTGTACTAAACATAGAACTCATCTAAAAAAAAATCTTTAAGCAAATATACTAAAAGAATATTCTGTATATTTCAAGACGTTGTAGTTAGTTGCCTACTGAATTCTGTAATTAAACAATCTCAACTCGATCTGACCGCAGTGTAAGCCAGAGGCAGTAGTCATTAACACCTCACAGCCACGTGCCGTTGGATTCGGATGCACGGAGTTGGTTGCACCTGGTTGGAGGGAGTACTCATAAATCATCACAGACTTTAACTTTTGACATTCTCAATCATATAAACAAGACCCCGTTCCACTGTTCGGACCTTCTGTACCGTGGTATAGTCCTCCGACTACAGTCAATCAAGCCCAATAATCATGTGCAGCAGTTAACTACGGAAGCACAGACTCTGATGCACCTCAACGGAAACAGTTCTGTGAAAAGCAAGCAGCAGTTAATATTGGACAACATCCATTGTGGGATTAAGACACTGTTCCACTGTTAGCACCTAGAGTTGATTGCACCTGTTCAAAGGGAGTACCTTCATCTCCAGATGCAGGTCTAACATCGTCCATTGTGGGATCAAGACAGCGTTCCACTGTTGGGACCTAGAGTTGGTTACACCTGGTCGAAGGGAAGACCTTCATCTGCACTCTGAGATGCAGTTCTAACATAGTCCATTGTGGGATCAAGACACTGTTCCACTGTTGAGACCTAGAGTTGGTAGCACCTGCTCGAAGGGAGTACCTTTATCTCCTATCTCAGATGCAGTTGTGGGATCAGGAGCCCCTTTTCACTGTTCGGACCTGCTATAGCGCGGTGTACTCCAGCCACTGCAGTCAGCAAAGCCTAATAATCATGTGCAGAAATTACCTACGGAAGCACAGAGTTTGATGCACGTGAACAGAAGGAGTTCTGTGAAAACCCACTAGCAAGTAATATCGGACATCGTCCATTCTGGAATCAATACACCGTTCCACTATTGTGACCTAGAGTTGGCTGTACCTGCTCCAAGGGACCTCCACTCTCAGATGCAGTTCTAACATCGTCCATTGTGGGATCAAGACACCGTTCCACTGTTGGTACCTGTTCGACTACTGTGTTAGTAGTATACAGAGCACTCCACACTGCTGGGCCTCAAACTGAACGCTGTGTGCCTGTGTCACGGTAGCCAGCCTTGATCTGAGGAACCTTCCGACCTCGCAGACCTCACCCCAGGAGCTTCCGCCAGCACGTGGTGGGCCCTCTTTCACATAATGCGGTAGCGAAAGGTGAACTGTGGGGCATATGTTGGTCGCAGCGGCCACAACGGTGTCTGAGTAGCAGCAGGCTGAGAGCATCATACACGCAGCCACCTTCACTCACAAGGTCAACCTCGTGGCGGTGTAAGCTGCGCAGACCTGGCAGACACATTCGCCATTTTGGTAGAGAACCACACCCAGAGAAACGTGCCTTTTATTCATACCCCTACGCTAGCCTTGCGTACACCGAGCCAGCCCACTACGCTAAAGATTTGGGGAGGGGGGAAAGGGCACGTACGCGCTATGTTTTCAAAATCTTCCCTACTGACTGTAATATTATGGTTCCGTCTACTATCTACTTCACTCAATAGACCATCAGTGTATGTTCACATGTACATGTGTGTGCTCTGCATACTCAAGTCTGTCCGGCACATCCCCTCAAATCTTTGCAATGTATACTTTTATAATCGAGAAACACTTGCTACCTTCGCACATACTTTGCTCCCATCTCTCCCCGCATTGTGCATTGTGTAACAGAGCTGCTATGCCATGTTTGCTTTGTCTACATGGCTAGCCACGGTTCCCACAGTACATAGTGTTGTTGTGTCTGATAGGTGTACATGTTGTTTGTCATGTTGTATGCGATTATATAAGGTAGCGCATTTATTCACGAGCAGTGGTTTCTCCCATTTACATATCGCTGTCTTAAAGAGCATACAGACGTTTTTCTCACAGGTGCAAAATGTGACCACAATGGCAGTCATTCATTACTATGCAAGAATTTCCAACTGCATCACACTTCTAAGATTACATCCCCCAATCTTGCCTGCATTCTTGAAAGCACGCCAACTCCCACAATCACACCCACATTCACACAGCTTTCTAACGGCAGTTATCTGCTTCTCAATAACATCCACTCCTACGGAATGTGAGGTGGCATACCGTATGTCCTTACTGTTTCAAACTGAGTAACTTCCTGTAGCAATGTCTATTCCCAACCACACAAACTAACTCCCAAACTTCAACTTGGCCTTGAATCCCTACTTTGCAAACAGATTTAATTAAACGAACAAAACTAAAGCGCTTTTCTTCAGAACAGAAGTGTCCCTCACTTCTGCAAAAGAAATTTATCGCCTGCAGATAGCACGAACTTCCAATAAAATACAGCCCCTTTTAAATTCAAACCTCCCATTACACTTTGTGAATTGTTACCCAATTTTCAACACATCTCACACTCAAGGTCTGGCACACTTTTTTAATACGTTCTCCTCAGGCCTTCTCACAGCCTTTCAAACTGTTTTTGGTATAATACCACACTTCATTCATTTGATCATCTCTGGAATAACAGGAACAGTGCCCAAAATTCTCGCTCTCTTTGCGGCCATCCTACCACTATTTTTGCTTGTAAAAAATGACTGCGCTCCCTGTGGTAACAAGCATCTCCGACAGAATACGCCTCTACGCGAAGCTACAACAATACCGTGAAAAAATGAAACAACTTTTCGGCTGCCTGCCTCTATCTGTTATCGGAGCCAGCTACAACATGACATTTATTTACACATATACAATCTGCGTGCAACCATCTTTCTATTGTAAAACTTGCCCATTCGACTTGCCAACATCCCAACAAT
The DNA here is from genome assembly GCF_964204655.1 of Triturus cristatus. NCBI lineage: Eukaryota > Metazoa > Chordata > Amphibia > Caudata > Salamandridae > Triturus > Triturus cristatus. The sequence continues at coordinate 251,738,361 of NC_140593.1, read as the reverse complement.
CGCTCCTGATATCCAGCAGGTAATGGAGTATCTTGAAATCCATGAACTCGATTGTTCAGGCAGCAGAGCAATGGCGGATGCAACGCAAAAAGGTATCGTGGCGGAATGGGATTTCTGTGCAGCTGCGAAATATCTACTGCAACGTACGACCTTTGACATCGCAGATTGCCTGCCGATCCAAATTGCCGCTCCAACATTCGAGGAACATTACTGTCCCTTCGAAGATATGAATTGGATTGCTTCCCTTTTCTCACACGATGGCAACAATGACCTCTTGGAACATTACGCATCTCAAGCCGTTGAAGAACTTCCGGACTGCAATCTCCAAGACTTGTAAGAAATTCACGTTCTTCTTGGATTGATTTTTACCAACTTTTTAAACTTTTTCCTTTCAATTTTTTTTATACACTTAAATTGAACTATTCTTATATAATAACTTTCTAAGTATGCTCAGGCATTTGAACTCTGTTTTCATTATTGCCCCTTACGTCTCCAGTCTAACCAGGGATGGGTGATGTACGGCCTATCCAAATACGCTATTTACTTCCTAAATTAGCCTAAACCCAACAACCATTTTTAAACCATCTCTATTCTTTGTGCACACGTCTCTCTGCCTGCCTGTTATCAACGAAGCCCTTTCACACAAATTTACTCACCCTCATCCTCTACTCACGAGTTGGCGATCAACATAAAAAAACACGACATTGTTTAGGAATTGGTTGGCACAGTGTGCTAATCGTATCCTACCTTTATTTTCATTATAGAATTGAGTCATTCATGTCTAATAGCTATTGTTTATGTCACATGGAACTGTTACATGTAATGTGGAATTCACTAATGCCGCAGCTTCAGATTTGAATATAACAGAATCAGTTGGAGTTTGCCTCAGCTCGGTGCCTTAGCTCTTTGCACAATAATTTCTTTTTGAAAGAGCTGAAGACAATAATGTATGGTTTGACGAGAAGGGTACCTAATGTGCTTTTCAGAAGCACAATTTTGTGTTCCTCCTCAAAGTTCCGATGTGACTACAACTATTAACAATTCTGACACGCACCAGATTGAATCTACTGTACAAGAGTTTGCTGACTGTTCTACTGTTGATAATTTTGTGTTACAACAAAGGAGTACCAGGGTACCGAAGAAGTTTGATGATTACACTTTGCTTTTTTTTTTTTTTTTTTTTGTAATATTTTTATTAGAAACCGTTGGTACACAATAAAATACAGACAAGGGCCTACAACCACCAGGGCCGGCCGCTATAGAGCCCGAGGGCCCGCAGTGCAACGTCACATATTCAAATGAACCAGAAGCAAAGCTCCCGGCAGTTCGTGAGCACATGTAATAGGCCGTGGCCATAGGCCAGGAGCAATCGGAAAAGACAGTTTCATTTTTTATTAAATATAAAACACACTCAAGGCAATGAGAGTCCGAAGTAGCAGCGTGCTCTTCCCGGGACGGGGAATAACATATAATGTCCAAAGCAGTTCCTGTCCGGAAGCTGTAGAGGGGGGCAATGGGAAAACAAAGCATGGAGCACACATCAAGCCCTCCCGCGGGACGCGCGGTTAGGGGGTTAGAGCAATATCGACCTCCAATGGCAGAGGCGGGGTGCAGATACGTCCCCGATATAGATTCCACGGACCCCATACCCTAGACCATTTCCCTGGCTTACCTCTCGCCACATACGCCGTCTTTTCCCTAAACATACACCAGTCCATATTCTCCTTCCATACATCAATCGTGGGCGGCCTCGGGGAGCCCCATAGCTGTGCAATGTTACGCTTAGCCACCATGTACCCCAAGGTCACCCACTGCGTCTGTGCCGCATTACAATCATTCGGTTCCCAGACATTCAACAAACACCGTCTCGCCTCTGGCAACAGGGCCACGTGCGTAACCCCCTCCATTACGGTGTGGATACCGTTCCAGAATCGCACAACCTCCGAGCATTCCCACAAGATATGAAGGAACGTGCCCGGCAGGCCACATCCACGTTTACACAATCCATCCGTCGAATAACCCATACGCAGCAAGCCGGGCCCTGTGACATACACTCTATGAAGGATCTTCAGCTGTACAAACCGTAGGCGGGCCGGGATCGCCACCTCCTTCGGGGAGGCCACCGCCGACACCCAGTCCTCATCATCTAATTCCAAGCCATCGCCCGTCCATGCCTCCCTCAAACGGAGCAGCAAGTCAGCACGATCGTTAATGAGTTTCTTATAAATCAGGGAAATAGTGCTGTCGGGCACGTAGCCGTCCAACACTCTATCCTCCAGTGGGGAATACTCGGGGATAGCCGTAACATCCGGGAAAACCGAACATAGCGCATGGTAGACTTGAGTGTACCGGAAGTATTCTCTATCGTTTAATTTATATTCAAGTTTAAGCGTTTCGAACGTTTTGAAAGCTCCCTTCGCCCATAGATCACCCACCTTACATATACCAATCATATCCCATTTCTCGTAACCTTTCGATCTCCACAAACAGCCCAACCGCCCAGAAGCATACCACGGCGTCGCCCGAGTCAAGCGATCCCTCCACCTCATTGCAGCATTCGCTGCGTGCCACACACGCACCGCCACCCGCGTGGGTCCCGTCAACCGCGTGTCCTGGGACACCGAGTACAGCGCCCTATTATAGTCCCCACCCGGAAGCAGGAGTTTATCCATCTCGAAGGCCGGGTTTAAAGCAGGACCATATATCCCGTGGTTCACCGCCGCCAGCGGAGACGCCCAATAGTATTGTTTAATATCGGGGAGGGCGACCCCCCATCATACCAAGGGAGCGTCAACTTGGCGAGAGCAATCCGCGGCCGCCCGTCCCAAAACAGTTGGCGCTGCAGACCCTCCACCTCCCGGAAATAACGGGCCGGCACGACATCAAGAGTATTTTGCAAAGCATACAAGAAACGCGGCAGCGACATCATTTTAAACAATGCTGCCCGTCCGAGCGGCGAGAGCGGAAGTCATCGCCATCTCGCCACGTCGGCCTTCAATCGTTGGAGGGGAGGCAGAAGGTTTCGCTCATAGCGAACCGCGGGGTCCAGTGAGATAAAGATCCCCAAATATTTGAACCCCGGGGTAACAATCTGAACTGGGCAATCCCGCGGCAGTAGGGGGGCATCCCCCGAGAGGACGTAGATGCACGACTTGGCCCAGTTGATGACCAGGCCGGAATTGCGGCCAAAAGAGTTCAGCACATCCACCAATACAATTAGCGACCGCCGGGGAGACGTGAGATACAGAAGGATATCATCCGCGTACAGGGAGACACGGTCTTCGAATTCCGGCGTCCATCTAATGCCTCGCAACGACGACTCCCAACGCAACCAGGCGGCGAGAGGCTCCAAAGAAAGTGCAAAGAGAAGGGGTGATAGCGGACACCCCTGCCGCGTACCTCTCCCCAGTGCGAAGGGAGCTGACACCCTACCATTCACCACCACCTGAGCCAGTGGCCGCCCACCGAATAGGCCACGCCCCCCCCGTGACTATAACTAGGCGTGCTCAGCGGCCAGCGCTGCTCACAGACAGAGCTCTTGAGGCGAAAAGCCGAGAGCCAGGAAAACTTTTAGGTTGGAAAGATTTACTTTTAAATTGTTTACTGTGTGAATACCGTGTTTTTAAAAATTCGTTTTACCTTAGATCACTCGAGGACTGCCTCGCTTCGCCGCACAGCTGATTCAGGCGCTGTAGCGGGCTGCAGGGTAACCGCCGGGAACTCCCGGGCTCCGCCCACCGAATAGGCCACGCCCCATCCCTCTGGTATAAACAATGTGCAGCTTCCGGAAGCGCAGCGGACGGGCGCAGCGGGCGCGCCGGCGGTGCGCCGAAGGCGCGCCAAATGCAAGCCCGTCTGCGCCCGTCCGCGACCAGACGGGACCAGGGGCCACAACCCCTGCCCCCAACGCCCCCCAGGTCAATACCTACAGTTCGGTGGCCATCCAGAATATGAGGTACACTACAGCTGCCTTATGCCCACACTCCTATTTCCCAGCTGATCTCCCTGCTCGATGCCCTGGCTGCAAACACTCATTCGATAATATTGTATTGCCACCCACGTTACAGGAATACCATATGTATGCGCTTAACTGTCGATCCTTACCGCGACACAGCACCCAAATTGCATTACTATTAGAGGAGCTCAACCCAGATGCCATCTTCCTTACGGAGACATGGCTCACGTCTCACTCAGAACCAGATATAGTCTCTGCCTTACCCTCCGGGTTCCAAATTCACAGACTAGACCGGATTAAGGGGAGAGGCGGCGGCCTGGCTATCAGTTTTAAAAGACAAGTATTGTTGTCGCATTGCTACCGAAGCTATTCCTGAGTGCGAAAGCTTAGCGTTCAGCATTTATTTTACTGCGAACACCTCCTTTACTGGTACTTTGATTTATCGGCCCCCAGAACCAGCCAAGCTGTTTCATAAATCCTTACCAGACATACTAGCCAACCGAATTTTAACCTCTGCTAATTACACGGTCCTAGGAGATTTTAACTTTCATTTTAACTCTCTCACAGATCTTATCGCCAGGGAATTAATTGACGATCTTGCAGCCCTTCAGTTGATCCAGCTTGTTACAGCCCCCACCCATGAAAAGGGTAATCTTCTAGACCCAATATTTAGCAACTGCACCAAGCTAATAGTGGGGCAACCTACTCGTCTCCCCTGGTCGGACCATTTCTTGGTCCCTTTGTCCTGGCTCACCGATAAGTCTTACTCATCCACCCCTCAATCGGTAACCAAGCGCAACTGGAAAAAACTCCCTATAGAACAATGGGTAACTAACCTAGAGCGCTCCTGCCCACCACCCTGCATAGATCCCAACCAAGCAAATAAAAATTATGAGAGTTGGGTCAGGGATTCACTTGACACTATTCTTCCTCTACGGAAATCCACTCCAAAGAGGACACACAAAACTGCACCTTGGTTTTCAGACACCTTGAGAGACCAAAAGCGCCTCTGTAGGAAAAAAGAGAGAGCCTGGCGACTTGATTTCCACCCTGACAAAAAATCCCAATATAAAGAGGCAATCAAAACCTATAGAAACGGGATCAGGGCGGCGCAGGCCTCTTACTTTGCTGACAAAATTACAGCAGCCAATTCAAAACCCAAGGAGATTTTCCATATAGTAAAAAATTGCATCAAAGCAAACACTGCCCCTCCCTTGACAAAAACGCCGGAACAGTGTAACGAGTTAGCAGATTTCTTTCAGAACAAAGTCTCTCAAATATACTCTTCCTTCCCGACAGTAGCCAATAACTTAGGAACTTCCAACCATGCTCTTCTGAGCACTGCCCCCTCCTCAGACCAGTCTACTCTGGAACGCTTCCCTCTACTAGACCTGGACACCCTTCACAAACTGGCACGGCTAGTTAAATCTGGCTCCCCCTGTGACCCGGCCCCTCCGGAGACACTACTCCAGGCTAGCCATTCTATACTTCCCGTGGTACTAGATCTACTCAACTCTTCCATCGCCTTCTGCACTGTACCCACCGGATGGAAGAGAGCCATGGTTCGGGCGTTGCTAAAAAAACCCACCCTCAATCCAGAAGACCACTCCAGCTACCGCCCAATCTCCTTACTCCCCTGGGTAAGTAAGGTGCTGGAGAAGCACATAAATATCCAACTAGTACAATTTCTGGAAAACAATCTGCTCCTGGACCTAACCCAGACAGGTTTTAGGCCTAAGCACGGCACTGAAACGGCCTTGCTTGCAATCATCGAAGAGTCGCGAAAGATACTAGATCAGGGAGGATCAGTGGCAGTGATCCTCCTCGATCTAAGCGCGGCTTTCGACACGGTGAGCCACGCCACCTTGTTGAACCGCCTGTGCAACATTGGTGTCACAGGCGATGCTTTGAGATGGTTTGAGTCTTTCCTTAACAACAGATCTTTCCAGATCTTTGACGGGGATTCACTATCACCCAGTAAATCGCTGATCTGTGGAGTACCGCAGGGCTCCTCATTGAGCCCTGCGTTGTTTAATGTATATATGGGGCCACTGGCTGGGATCGTCAAACCACACGGTATTAAAATTGTATCGTATGCCGACGATACCCAGCTAGCGGTCTCATTGGCACAAGAGGGTACCAAACAATCGTCAGGAGGTCTGTTGAAATGTCTCGAGGATGTTAAGGAGTGGATGACACTCTCCTCCTCAAAACTTAATGGAGACAAAACTGAGCTCATGCTCCTGGGCTCAGCATCCCCAGTGTCTCTCATCCCCCTCTGGCCTCCCTGCTTGGGTACACCCCCAACTCCCAAGGACAGCGTAAAAAGCCTAGGAGTCTGGCTTGACAAAACCCTTTCCTTCTCCACTCAGGCCACCAAACTATCTGCCACATGCTTTGGCCTACTAAGAACATTAAGGAAAGTTCTCCCTCTCCTACCAATGGATGCCAAACAAGTGGCAATACAGGGCCTGATTCTATCCCGGGTAGACTCGAACAATGCCCTGTATGTTGGAGCCCCAGAGAAGACCCTGCGAAAGTTACAGGTGGTACAAAACTGTGCGGCCCGCACCCTCTTACAGATCCCGCGGACTCAGTCAGCAAAACCTGCAATGAACAGTCTACACTGGCTTCCAGTGAGACAAAGAGTGGCATTCAAGGCTCTCTGTATTGCCCACCGGGCTTTCTGGAAGTCGGGCCCAGCCATCATCGACAATCTAATCACACAATACCACCCCAACAGAAACCTTAGATCTACGGAGGCCTTCCTGGCTGTGGTACCCAGAGTCAGGAGAGCTAGGTCCGGAGGCAGGATGTTCTCCTTAAACGCCTCTAAGATGTGGAACTCACTCCCTTTATATCTCCGGACTAATTCAAACCTACTCTCCTTCCGCAAACAATTGAAAACCTACTTGTTTGCGAGGTCCACCGAACTTTAAAACCCATCCGCCATATTCAGTTCTGTCTGATGTTTCAGCGCTTGGACGCCCTTGGGCAGCAACCGCGCTATATAAATGACAATACAATACAATACAATTTTACCCAACCAATAAACTCCGGGCCGAACCCAAATTTCGCCAACACGGTCCAGATATATGGCCACTCCAAAGTGTCGAATGCCATAGTAGCATCCAAAGATGCCAAGATGGCCGGCTCACGTATGAATTCCGCTCTAGCAAGCACGCCGTGCAACTGCCTCAGATTTAGAGCAGTATTCCGATGAGGTATAAAACCAGACTGATCCTGATGAATCAAGTCGCCCACGACCCGAACCAGTCGGTTAGCCAACACTTTAGCCAGAATTTTGGGTTCCGCGTTCAACAGCGAAATGGGCCTATAGGAGGCGCAGCGGTCTCGCAGCTTCCCCTCTTTGTGTATCACAACTATGCTGGCGAGGCGTTGGTCAAGGGGGAGGAAGCCCGCCGCACGTGCCGCCAAAAACATGTCTCGAAGATATGGTGCTATCTTATCGGGACGCAATTTGTAGAGTTCGATAGGAAGACCATTAGGACCCACCGCTTTACCCGAAGCAATCGAGCGAATGGCCAACGAAATCTCATCTGACGACAACTTAGCCTCCATCAACACCGCGTCCGGCTCCGATAGGGCTGGCAATGCAATGTCTCTAAGCAGGCTATGGGAATCCTCCTCCGATCGCACCGAGACCGGAGAGTATACTCCGCGGAAATGAGCCGCGAAGCAGTCAACGATCTCAACCGGGGCAGTCACACGCACTCCATCACTCCTCTCCACCACGGGCACCACCCTGCTAGCTCTCTCCTTCCTATCCAACCAAGCGATCAGTTTCCCGGCCTTATCCCCCACATCATACAACCGCCCTTGCTGCTCTCTACTCATCTCTTTAGCAGCCTCCGTGACCAATGCTCTGTAATCTGACTGTTTGAGGCTGAGGGTATGCAATTTCTCCGCGGTAACCCCACTCTCCAAGTCCTCCTCCATTACAGCTATTTCCGCTTCCAGGTGGACCACCTCTGCTCTCTTGCACTTCTTAGTATGGGAGATAAGGGACAAGGCCTGCCCCCTGACCACCACTTTATAAGCCTCCCACAGAGAGACGGCCGACGACACCGACCCCACATTATCAGTAAAGTAGTGATCTGTGGACTTGACCAACTCCGCGCGGATCTTAGGGTTACGAAGATACCAAGTGCTAATGGGTTCCTCTCTCCCCTCTGCCCCTGAGACAACCCTCAGCTGCAACCATATAGGGGAATGGTCAGAGATACCTCGGGCCAAATGACGCACCTCCCCAATCATCCCAGCTTGGGTCGCCGGCATAAGCATATAGTCAAGTCTCGAGAGACTCCCATGGGCCCCCGAGTGAAAGGTGTATTGCGCCTGTCCCGGATGCATCAATCTCCAGCAATCTACAAGTCCCAAAGTATCCAAAAACCCACCCAACCAGGCCTGAGCCCTAGGGAGATCCCTGGGAGGGTGACGGTCCTCCAACCCGGAGACAACGGCATTAAAGTCACCACCCAACACCAGAACCCCCCCAGGGAGTCCCAGGACCAACCTCCCCAAATCAGCGAACGTAGCCGTCTGTAACCCCGGAGGTACATACACAGCCACGAGCGACACAGTCCTGCCCTCCCATCTCCCCACCAGCGCCACATATCGTCCCCTATCATCATGAAGCACCTCGTCCACTTCCAATGGGAGAGAGGCCCTAACCAGAATACCCACTCCCCTAGAGCCAGAAGTGAAACCAGAGTGAGCGGCAAGGCGATAGCCCCTCCTATTTAGGGCCTGGAAGGAGTTCCCAATCAAATGTGTCTCCTGCAGGAAAACAATGTCGGGCGAGGTTCGTTTCAAGAACTGCAACACCACCCCGCGCTTGATCCTGTCCCCCAGACCGTTCACATTCCACGAAAGGATTCTCAATCCCCTACCCCCCATCCCACTCCCGCACATGATACCCACATCCCGGAGAGCACAACCCGGAGAATTCACCAGAAAACTTCACATTGCCTTGCGAAACAAGAAAACAACCATCCCCAACAACCCCCCTCCCCCACAATCCCAGAACAACAACTCCCCCCTCCCTGCACCCCTGCTTGAGCCCAAACAGCCCCCCCAACTTGCAGTTGCAATTTTTTTTTGTTTCTTTTCTTAAAGGATACATGTGCTAATCGTATCCTACCTTTATTTTCATTATAGAATTTCGAGTCATTCAAGTGTAATAGGTATTGTTTATGTCACATGGAATTGTAACATGTAATGTGGAATTCACTGATGCAGGAGCTTACGTTTGAATACAGCAGAAGCGGTTGGAATTTGCCTCAACTGAATGTCTTACCTCTTGCACCAGTGGATCCATTTATGGCACTTAAATAAAGACACTCTTTATATAACTTTCAGACTCCATCGCTTTATTACACACAGCCACTTTCTTAGACACACCTGATTTCACCATTTCTCTTCTGTGGCATTGCAACATTCTGCATTATATTCTTCACAATTATTTCTTTATTCCTTTTTCCTATTACACACACCCACTTTCTTAGACACCCCTTATTTAACCACTGCTCTTCTGTGGCATTGCAACATTCTGCATTATATTCTTCATGATTATTTCTTTATTCCTGCTTCCTAAAACACTGCATTCGAGTCTTCAGAAAGTAGAGGGGAGTAGTTCACTTCCCACTCCCTGTATCGTATAAACGCATACTAACACTACTAACACAGATATGCTAAAGTGGTCAGTATCCTACCACTTTACAGCAATCATCTCACGGCTTACGCTCACGGTTTCATCCCCGAGTCTTCAGACCAGTACCAGTGAGTAGATTGCTTCCCACTCCTGCTATACTCTAAACACATACCAACACCACCTGCACAGCTATCCTACAGCGGCCAGTATGCTACAGCACCCAGACCACATCAGTTTACACCACTCAGCTCACGGTTTACAAGCACGCTTTCATCCCCGAGTGTACCGGCACCTCACTGCAGCACCATCTCACTCTGCGCAAAACAGCACTTTCACACCGGTAGGGATAAATACTTCAGCACATCAGTTTACAGCACTCAGCTCACGGTTTAGGTGCATGCTTTCATCACCGAGGTGCCGATCACAATCCTGCAAAAACCGGGTACGAACCGTCGGACGGAGCACAATCTCCGCCCGACGCGTACCCGGTCGTCAATTTTCACAAACAAGGAATTACGATTCGCACGGGTACACCATTACCGTACGAATCGTAAAAAAGCCCGACCGAACAAAAAAACACCTACCAATGCGATCCGGGAAAGCGCCGACCTGACGTCGGGACGCTCGCAGCCAGCCATTCACGACCCAGGAATCACGATTCGCACCGACGTCACCCCGCACGGTGAATATTGTGCGGCAGCCAAAAACTGCCGGGAAATCAGGACGACGCGAACAAGGACCACCAGTACGCGACGGACAGACGACGACGCGAACAAGGAGGACCAGTACGTGACGGACACACAGGACGACGCCACCAAGGAGGACCCGTACGCGACAGGACGACGCGATCAAGGAGGACCCGTACGCGACAGGACGACGCGAGCAAGGAGTACCAGTACGCGACGGACAGACATGGACCCGAACCTACGAGTCATCCCTGCCCTCATAGCAGTACACCTCCTCTACAGGTTACGACGCAGACGCCGCAGAAGGTCAGAATAACTAAGGGAGGGGGGAAAGTGGGGTGGGGTGGGGGTGGCACGACCAGGGCAGGCCACAAAACAACCACATAAGTCACACACCACACATGGCCTGGACATACCTGACTCCCATGCCCTGGTCACCACGAGGGGGTGGGGGCGTGTCCTGATAAGCCAGCGACCGCCACAACGGAAGTCCGTCACCACGCGAACCGGCAACACAACCAGACAGGTACGTCCCGTACCCACGCCTGAAGAGCGTGGGTACGAGTCGGACCACGCCCACACACGTCACCCCAACAATGGCGGGACGGATCGCACCCACGTGGCAAAGGCCTGGGTACGGGCCGCACAAACATCACATAGCGTGGGGACGGATATGTACGGACCCTACCCCCACCCCGTATGCAAGGAGCGTACCCCCCAGCCCAACAGTGCAAGTACGACCCGTACCCCCACCCGCGTATGCATGGAGCGTACCCCCCATGCCAACAGTGCAAGTACGACCCGTACCCCCACCCGCGTATGCAAGGAGCGTACCCCCCAGCCCAACAGTGTAAGTTCGACCCGTACCCTCACCCGCGTATGCATGGAGCGTACCCCCCATGCCAACAGTGTAAGTACGACTCGAACCCCCACCCGCGGACTCACGGACCGTACCCCCACCCCAACAATGTAAGTTCGACCCGTACCCTCACCCGCGTATGCATGGAGCATACCCCCCATGCCAACAGTGTAAGTACGACTCGAACCCCCACCCGCGGACTCACGGACCGTACCCCCACCCCAACAGTGTAAGTACGACCCGTACCCCCACCCGCGAATGCAAGGAGCGTACCCCCCAGCCCAACAGCGTAAGTTCAACCCGTACCCTCACCCGCGAATGCAAGGAGCGTACCCCCCAGCCCAACAGTGTAAGTACGACCCGTACCCCCACCCGCGAATGCAAGGAGCGTACCCCCCAGCCCAACAGCGTAAGTACGACCCGTACCCCCACCCGCGAATGCAAGGAGCGTACCCCCCAGCCCAACAGCGTAAGTTCAACCCGTACCCTCACCCGCGAATGCAAGGAGCGTACCCCCCAGCCCAACAGTGTAAGTACGACCCGTACCCCCACCCGCGAATGCAAGGAGCGTACCCCCAGCCCAACAGCGTAAGTACGACCCGTACCCCCACCCGCGAATGCAAGGAGCGTACCCCCCAGCCCAACAGCGTAAGTACGACCCGTACCCCCACCCGCGAATGCAAGGAGCATACCCCCCAGCCCAACAGTGTAAGTACGACCCGTACCCCCACCCGCGAATGCAAGGAGCGTACCCCCACCACACCAGTGTCAGTAGACTCGTACCCTCACCTCGAATGCATTGAGCGTACCCCCACCGTGTATGTGCCAAGCGTACATATCATGAAATCGGAGGTGTGTGTGCAGAGTCCACCCAGCAGTGCCCTGAGACAGGAGGGGTGGGGGCCTATCACTCCCAGCAGTTTCCTGAGACAGGAGGGGTGTGTGCAGAGTCCTCCCAGCAGTGCCCTGAGACAGGAGGGGTGTGTGCAGAGTCCTCCCAGCAGTGCCCTGAGACAGGAGGGGTGGGTGCCTATCACTCCCAGCAGTGCCCTGAGACAGGAGGGGTGGGTGCAGAGTCCTCCCAGCAGTGCCCTGAGACAGGAGGGGTGTGTGCAGAGTCCTCCCAGCAGTGCCCTGAGACAGGAGGGGTGGGTGTGGAGTCCTCCCAGCAGTGCCCTGAGACAGGAGGGGTGGGGGCCTATCACTCCCAGCAGTGCCCTGAGACAGGAGGGGTGTGTGCAGAGTCCTCCCAGCAGTGCCCTGAGACAGGAGGGGTGTGTGCAGAGTCCTCCCAGCAGTGCCCTGAGACAGGAGGGGTGTGTGCAGAGTCCTCCCAGCAGTGCCCTGAGACAGGAGGGGTGGGTGCCTATCACTCCCAGCAGTGCCCTGAGACAGGAGGGGTGTGTGCAGAGTCCTCCCAGCAGTGCCCTGAGACAGGAGGGGTGGGTGCCTATCACTCCCAGCAGTGCCCTGAGACAGGAGGGGTGGGTGTGGAGTCCTCCCAGCAGTGCCCTGAGACAGGAGGGGTGTAACACATGTGTGTGAGGCCAGAATTATCCACATGCATACTGGCTACAAGGGAACATGTCCCCATGAACTCATGTCAACAGACTCCACACACAAGTACAGTGATCACCAAGGATGCCACGATTGTTGCAGGTGGAGACATGGCCCTGCATGCATGGCCAAAGTAGAAGGGCTCCGTCACACACACAGCTCATGTAGACACAGCTCTGCGCTAAACATTGGGAACACCCTGCAGGGAAGAAAGCTGGGTACACAGAGGAAGGAATACACCCTGGGACAAGTGCACCATGCAGTAACTGCTTACATGAACAAAGAAAGTTAGCCAACACCTTGTGATGGCACACAGATCACAGGGTCCCACCAATGAGCAGTACACTACTACATATCCCACACACCCAAACCCTTACACACCACCCAAAACCATGTAGCAGCCCCACCAACACCAATACCAGCATAGCAGTAGTGTGATAATGAAAACAAAATTAAGCTTTATTCAGCATGAGCACAATGTCCGTGGATCGCAGGCAGTTCAATCTTCACAAAGCCCATAGGGCAGTCAATGATTCTCAGCTGGATGGGGGACACAGTGGGATGCGTGTCCCCTACCTTGCCTGCACAGTCAAATGGCATCGTCTTCCACACTGGTGAGGGCATCAGGGGGGGGGGAAGCAACAGGCACCGCAGGGACATCAGGGCAAAGGGGCGGCGTTGTGGGTGCAGGGATGGAGGACTCCACCACAGGGGGTGGGTCAGTGCCAAAGGCGGAGGCCAGGATGGCACTACACACCTTTGCAAGGTCATCCAGGGAGTCCCCTGCACCCGAAGGGACCTCAGGCCCCAAGGAGGGGGGGGGGTCAGAGGGATGGGTCGCAGCGCCACCGGGGGAGGGTGGAGACAGGGGGGGAGACTCAACCACCCTGCCCGGGGACCTCCTTGACCGCTTGCGTGGTGGTGTAACTGTGGGGCTCAGGGACAGAGCGGCCATGAAGGAGTCCTTGGGGGAGATGTGGCCAGGAGAGCTGAGGGGAGGGGATTTGGAGGGAGTGGACTGGGTAGAATGCGGACTCCCACTATGGCTGCGTGTCACACGTTTGCCCCCCGACCCAGTGGGTGTGCCTACCTCACCCTGTGTGTGCGTGTCAGGAGGAGTGCGGTGGACCTTCCCTGCTGGTGTGGTGCCCGTGTCCGTTGATGTGGGTGCATGCCGACGTCTGGGTGTACGTGGGACAGGCATGGGAGTGGGAAGTGTGGATGGGGCAGGGGTAGGTGGGGGGAGGTCGCGCTGCAGGAGACCCACTGCTGCAGTCAGTGTGGAGTCTATGGACCTCAGCAAGTTGCGTTGGTCAGCCTGCGATGAATGAATGCCCTCCAAGAAAGCCTCGATGTTGGTGAGGGTTTTGCCGTGGGCATGGAGGACATTAAGGATCGCAGCCTGACCAACCTGCAGTTGCCGCTGGATGTCCACAGACTCTGCATTGGCGGCAGCAGTGGAGACAGGGGCAGGGGGTGCGGTGCCTGGCAGGAAGGAGACATGCTGTGACCGGGCACGCTGGGAAGGGACACGAGCAAGTGGGAGGCGGCTGGTGGAAACTGAGGGGGCGGTGCGAGGTGTTGTTCCGCTGTCAGCTGCTGGTGCAGCCTCCGCCCACTCGGAGACATCGTCCTCGGACCTGTCAGCTTCGTAGTCTGATGTGCCAGTCGACAGGTCCTCGGCCACACTCTCCTCCGCCTCTGTCCCACTCGATGTGCCAGACCCGATGTCACGGCTGGCACTGGTGCTCGGTCCCTCCGCCTGGTCTGTGTCCATGTCTCCCTCTGTGTCCCCCGACGATGCTGTGGGCAGGGTGGAGAGACAGAAATTAATCAGACACCTGTACACATCTGTCACATGAGTCCAATCTACATAGGTAACATTGCATGGCCTGAAGAGGAAGATCCCTAACATCTACTGAACAGGGTACCGATGTAGGGCATGAAACACACAGTTGGTTGAGCCACCATGCCACTGAAAATCCATGGAGAGCATGAGACAATAGCTAAACACAGGAAACGGAGTCTGACATAGCACCCAGGCCCTGGGGACAATCCAGCACTGCATCTGCACCACACAGCGTTGGCGAAAATACCGATGACCAGGGACCATATCCATGAACTTGAGACACATGCTGCATAGGTAATGCTGAAAACATGCACAACATGACTCGGTCACTGCACATTGCGTGTGTGTCCAGACACATCACACACTGCCCAGACCCAGCAAGTAGAAATCAGGATTTAACACATAGGCATTGCCCGCCCCAACAAGACCCTACACGAGGCAAATTGTTGAGACACAGGTGGCACCAACATCTCATAGTCTGGGTGATACATACAGGGGCAGGCAAAAAGCAAGATTGGACACCAAACAGCCAAGGTGCGCCTGTACAAATAATGAGGTACCAGTGCCCATCCTCAGATGAGTATAACAAGACACACAGGCACTGGCAACTGTGAGTATGAAGAAGGACAATCAGGTCAGGCTGCACAGTGGACACCTGTACAAAATAGCACGTCTATAGACATGGTGACAGGGGACAATGGCACAGAGCACAACCTACGCTGTAGACACTGAGATTGGCCACGTTTATGATGACACATACACCACTGAGGAAAAGGTGCCCCAGGGGACAGTAGTGGGCACGCAACTACATGCTACTGAATGGTAATGACTGCAACACACGTCACCATCCCTGCACTATGTGTATCGCACACTCATGCACATCATGTCACAGGCCACTACATAGGACATGCGCGCTGGAAGGCATGACACATGAGAGACCAACTCCCATGTCTGGAGTCAGCATCAGTGCCAACTGACATGGAACCCACATGCAGTGAACTTGACAGTGCACAGGCAAGGTCCCACAACCTGTTACACACCACCCCCACACATGATGCTACAGTCATTGTTCCCGTGGACAAAGCGCCAGCCTACATTACCTTGTGAAGGAGTGACTACACACAGACCAGGGAACACATTGAAAGGAGGGGAAGGGTGGCAGGGGCGCAGCGCTATACTGGGGCAAACAGGATCTGCACAGCACCTTTAAACCCTGCCAGTCAATTCATGCTACTGTGCCCTTACAAATGCCGGTGACACACAACAAACACACATGTACCTACCCCCTTCCGGCTGCTGCATCGCCTGTAAGCGCCTCTCCAGGTCTGGAAAGACCACCGGCAGCACACGCCTGTGGAGGTGGCTCAGACGGCGGCGGCCGCGGTTCTTGTGGCTCTCAGGTGAGTCCCCCAGCAGGAGCCGTGCAATCCTCCGCGTCCAGCACCGGATATCCTGCCAGCGTTTCCTCACCTGGGGCAGGCTCCGCCTCCGACCATCCACACCCCTCACGGCACTGACGGCGGTCAGCCAGATCTGCTCCTTGGCAGTGGCGCCTACCTGTGAGGAGGAACAAGTGACACCACATCAATACACCAGCCACATGTCACAGAGAGACATATGGGTACAAATTAGCTGGTTACAACAAGGCATGTCATGCAGCCAACGCATTGCACCTTTGTCATAGGGACATCATCCCCTGGTGAGGGAAAAAGCAGTACGTGCCACAGTGGGTACACAGGTGGAATGATGGCAATGTCACAATCAATGATCAAGGCTCACACTGTGCATCACACCCACCCCTCCTGTCTCAGGGCACTGCTGTGAGTGATAGGCCCCCACCCCTCCTGTCTCAGGGCACTGCTGTGAGTGATAGGCCCCCACCCCTCCTGTCTCAGGGCACTGCTGTGAGTGATAGGCCCCCACCCCTCCTGTCTCAGGGCACTGCTGTGAGTGATAGTCCCCCACCCCTCCTGTCTCAGGGCACTGCTGGGAGACATCAGGCACCCCCCCCTGGGACCCCCCCGACAGTACATGGCATGTGTGTTACACCTGGACGCAATGGCAGAAGTCACAGTCACAACATAGGGACAGTCTGTGGCAGTGGCCTATGCACTCACCTGATACCCTGGTCGCCCATACAGCATGGAGTACTGTGGGAGGATCACATCCAGCAGAGCCATGTTCTCCTCCAGGGTGAATGGCTGTGTCCTCTCCACAGCCCTTGACATGGTTCCAGGGAATCAGTAGCAGCAGTTGGGTCGACGAATGCAAAGATGTGCAGGCAAGTGCTCCCTCATGGGACCTGGCTGCCTTATATGTGCCCTTCTGCCCAGTCTCATGCACAGGAGTACAGAGTGATTGGTCACTCACATTTGCATCCTATGTTTCCACCAATCCCTTCAAACCTAGCAGTCTGTGGGTTCTCTATCGGTTTCATTCTCCTGCATGATGTCAGCCCCACAAACACATTGCAACAAAGTAGAAGAATTCCAACTGACTTCTGTTGTGCACCTTCCAGACCAATTTCGAAATTTGAACTTGGTCTCCATGACAACCAGCATGCATGTAGGCCTTAATACTTGTCCCCTATGTAATTTGGAGCATCACACACAGGTACGGTGCGTTTGGGGGCCCTAGGGCACCCCAAATGCATGGCAACGGCCCGTACATGCATGCCTACGCTCTCCATCACTATGGGTCTGCACGCGTATGCGTACCCGTAGTGGTACGGACCGGTCACTCGCATCTACGCTCACTATCACTACGAGTACGCATACACGTGCAGACCCATAGTGATAGTGAGCGTAGATGCGAGTGTACGGTCCGTACCACTACGGGTACGCATACGCGTGCAGACCCATAGTGATAGTGAGCGTAGATGCTAGTGTACGGTCCGTACCACTACGGGTACGCATACGCGTGCAGACCCATAGTGATAGTGAGCGTAGATGCGAGTGTACGGTCCGTACCACTACGGGTACGCATACGCGTGCAGACCCATAGTGATAGTGAGCGTAGATGCTAGTGTACGGTCCGTACCACTACGGGTACGCATACGCGTGCAGACCCATAGTGATAGTGAGCGTAGATGCTAGTGTACGGTCCGTACCACTACGGGTACGCATACGCGTGCAGACCCATAGTGATAGTGAGCGTAGATGCGAGTGTACGGTCCGTACCACTACGGGTACGCATACGCGTGCAGACCCATAGTGATAGTGAGCGTAGATGCGAGTGTACGGTCCGTACCACTACGGGTACGCATACGCGTGCAGACCCATAGTGATAGTGAGCGTAGATGCTAGTGTACGGTCCGTACCACTACGGGTACACATACGCGTGCAGACCCATAGTGATAGGGCCGTACACACGCATCTACGCTCACTATCACTATGGGTCTGCACGCGTATGCGTACCCGTAGTGGTACGGACCGTACACTCGCATGTACGCTCGCCATCACGATGGGTACACATACGGCAGCACTCCCACAGTGATTTGGGAACATGCACAGGCCCTCTCAGCAGCAGTACGGCGGTTTTTACACATCACTGTGGTGATAGGCGACACACATGTAGGAATAGGGCGGACATACTTGTCCATGGATGGACATACTTGTCCAGGAATGGACATCAAGGCATCGTCTGTGCATTACTACATGTGTGGGGCACAGGTGTCACAGGCTGTGATGTGGAACATGCCTCCTGAGTGGAGACGGCACCAGATGTATGATGAGATGTGTACATGTGTACTGTGTGAGGGTGCAATGTGTGCCAGGCAAGCCCTTGACTCCTTTGACATGTGTGCATGTGGGACTGCGCACTTGGGGTGAGCGTCACTGGCATGGCACGGACACCAACACACGGAAGTGTCCCATGATGCCCGGTACAGGGGTCATGACACATGACTTGTCACTATCCACAGTGCACAATGTGACTATGCCATATATGTGTCCGGGATTTACATCAGGTTGATGTTGTAGCACCCTCAAAAGCTGCAGCCGTTGCAGCAACCAACATGTGGCTGTGTGTAGATTGTCATTGCACACTGTTCCCAACACCATGCCACATGTGTTATCGGATGTGAGGTGCACATGTATGCATGGGACACGGAGTAGCGTGACAAGGCCATGTCAGCAAACTCACAAGGAATGTGTGGTGAGTCATGACATGTGCACCTTCATGGCAAGGTGTGTGGGCTGGACTAGTGTAATGTCATGTGACCTGTGGCTCAAGTGTTCCGCTACCAGTCTCTGCAATCGGCATCACACTTCTGCTGATGTGTGGGTGTATGTCACTCCTGTCTTGCGTCGGGCAGTGCACTTGCACTGGGACACAGCTATTTCCATGGCGTGGCATGGGGAGGTTCTCAATCACCGTGTGTAGCTGGGTCTTGGAAGGAGTGTCACCTTGCATCCATACGTGTCCTGGGCATGTAGCACATGCCTGACTCCCTATGTGGCATGTGTGTATTGCCAGATTTACATGTGCTCAGTAGACATGAGTTGTTCTCGTAGTGCACTCACTCTTCCTTGTCACTTCCAAATTACTGCAGAGCGCCTCCTGTTGCCCGAAGAATTCCAGACTTGGCCACCATGCAGGAGAATGACAGGATCCGGCTCTACCGCTTCACCCAACCGTTGATTCTGGAGCTGACGGCGAGACTGGCACCACACCTGCAACCGCAGCACAGGTATCCTACGGCACTGACACCCCAGCTGAAGGTAATGGCTGCCCTACATTTCCTTGCCACGGGTACCTTCCAAAATACCATAGCTCATGTTGGTGGCATGTCCCAGAGCATGTTCAGCGGTGTGCTGCATGATTTCTTGGAGGCCATGTTGATTCACCTGGATGACTTCATCAAGTTCCCAACCCCTGAACAGATGACTGAGGTCAAGCGTGGATTCTATGCCCTGGGAGGGATGCCCCATGTCATTGGGTCCATAGATGGGACACATGTAGGTTTGGTACCACCACACGCACGGGAGGTGGCGTACCGCAATCGGAAGCACTACCACTCCATCAATGCCCTTGTGGTGTGTCTGTCCAACATGGTGATTTCACATGTCTGTGCTCGTTTCCCAGGATCAGCACACGATGCCTACATCATGAGGCGTAGCGGGATGCCTGATATGATGATGCAGCTGCGCAACGAACGGGCATGTGTTGTTGGTGGGTACAGTCTGTCTGTCCTGTATTCTGTTTGGCCGAGCAGCACGACCGCTTCGCCAGTTCTAACGATATCCATGTGCTTTCCATTTAGGGGACGCTGGCTATCCCAACATGCCTTGGCTGCTGACACCTCTCCGCAACCCCATCACGCCGGCCCAGCTCCGCTACAACACCGCCCATGGCCGGACAAGGCGAGTGATAGAGAGGACGTTTGGCATGCTGAAGAGCCGATTCCGGTGCCTCCACAAGACCGGCGGCGCACTCCCATATGCCCCGGCAAAGGTTTGCAAGATCTTCATGGTCTGCTGCATGCTGCACAACATGGCAGTTGAAAGAGCTGTGCCACTCATCCTGAATCAACATAACGAGGACCATCCACCCGTGGAGGACGAAGGGCTTGGCAATGGGGCTAGTGATGTGGAGGATGTGGAGCCGCAAGAGGACATCCGGACTCGGCTCATACACGACTTCTTTGCTTAGTGGTGAGTACCAGTGTCTGAGTGTGCACGCCTTGGTCCCCGTGTGGCATGTGTTGTGATGCGTGTCTCCACCTGCATGTATGGCACGTGAGTCAGAGGTGTGTGTGGGTGTGTCACTGGAGTGATGGTGGCAGTGATGGTAGTATTTCCCCACTCATAATTGTGACCTAGCATGTTGTCATCCATACATGTGTCGAGTCAATGCACATGCAAGTGGCTGTGCTTTTTGTGGCTGACTTCTTGTGTGTCTCTCTTCCCCAGGTACCTGCGCATGCCGTCTTCTGGTTGCATTGTTGTGGCACTGCTATTCCTCATGGACATGGCATCGTGGGCTGACTCAGCGTTACAGGCACGGACACGTTTGGAAGTCTCCATGGGGTAAGGGATGCATCTGGGGTGTATTGGGTGTGGCAGTTGTTCACGATGTGTGCACACTGCCCCGGTCGGGGTTTGGTTCCTCTGCAGGCATGTGGCATCCCCATGGGACACGACATGCAGCTGGGTACACCTGAATAGATGGGCTGCCTGGTTGTCAGTCATCAGTGATGGGATAGTGGATTGTGATGAAGGCATCAATGTGTGTGACACTGCCCTCGGACACATACGGTTAACATTGTCTTGACATGGCGTGGGACTTCCACATCAGCGGATGTATGGTGTATGGCAGTCTCTCCGTGAGCAGCTGTGGGTATTTAGCTGTTAGCCGACACTTGTGTGCCAGTTCCATGGCTATCACGTATTTGTGCTGCAGAAGGGGGGTGCCAGTGTTGGAGCCACATGTTACTCCACATGATGTGTTCATGTGTACTTCAAGTTGCCTCTGCAATCCCAAAAACATGACTATTAAAGGTGTCCCTATGCCTCCAAGGTGCCTCTTCTCAGTCAATGCTGGTGTGTTGGCACGGTGCATCCTGCATGTCTGGCATGGTATTCCCTGATTGTGGCTATGTGTCAATGTGTCGAGTGGCAAGATGCAAGCTGTGTGTGTGTGCTGAGACTGTGTATTGTGCATGATGTCCATGACTGTGTGGGTATTGTGACATGTGCCATCCCCATGCATCCAACGTTGTCCATGACCCCATTCTCAGCATCCACCGGACTCAAGCTTGCAGGACATGGTTCTGCCACCTGTCTACACATACCTGGGTGCCCCCCAGGACACGGGCCAGGATCCCTGACCTCTGCGCATGACTGTTGCTGTACTCAATGTGTCTGTCAGCACGGTTGTTCGGCCACCCCCTCAGCTGGTTCTGACCATCACGGGTGTGTATGGTGCTCCATGTCTGTCTTGCCTAATAAACTGTGACCCATGTGTCCTGTGCCAGACTCAGGCCCCAGGGTGTGGATGGTTGAAGTGAACAGATGACTCAGGCATGTTTAGACTGTACAAGACACATGTTAGGTAATAATGCTACCAGCAGGCATCTACTCTTAATGGTGTGATTTATTATTGGGGGGGGGGGGGACAAAGTGAGGGGCTTTCCGGGATTAGGGAATCCAAAGTTCAGTAGGGGAGTTGGTGTCCTTGCCATTGGAAATCCTCAGAGTCCATGCCACAGTCTTTGTCAACATTGGTCAGCCAGTGACCAGCAGGGCCATGTGGCAGAGAATGTCTCTTGATGCTGTGATGCTGTTGCTCCAGTGGGCCAGGTGCCAGGCCAGGTGTCCTGGGAGATGGTGATGTAGCAGCCACCCTCACGGTCCTTTCCGTGGACGACCCGGCTTCCTGCGGGGAACCTCAGCAGCAGGCCGTGACGACGTCTGGGATGCTCCGTCGGATGTTTCCTCCTCCTCCTCATGATCCCTCCCTGTGGGTGGTGATGTTCTCCGCCTTCTGGCACAGGGAGGGTCGGCCATGGTGTCGGCCATCCGACGGAGTTCAGCGTGAATCCCCTGGGACGCCGTCACTTGCTCAGCCTGTCTGTCCTCCATCCTCCGTTGGTGTACCTGTAGACAGGCTATTAGCTCCGCATGTTGCTGGGCCTGCTGGACCTTGATCCCCTCGAGGACGGACACAACCTGGGCCATGCCCGTGGTGTCCTGCCGGTATGAGTCCAGGATGTTACGGTCATGGGAAAATACCGGATCCCCAGCCAACTGGTCAGGCTCGCGCCTCCGCCGTCCTCCACTCCCACCACCCCTGCCCACTTGCGTCTGGCCTGCACTTGTGGGCACATCGGGTCTCCGGGACCCCTGAGGGGTGGCATTGGCGTTGTCGCCTGCCTCCTCCTGGGTGCCCGGGACACCGTGTCCCTCCTGGCGAGCCTGGCTGCATTGTGGTTTTGGGGCAGGGATCCTGGGTGTCTCCTGGGATGTGGCAGGAGTGGGGGTGGTGGTTGGCACGGTTGTACCTGACGCAGGTGCTGCAGGTGGTTGGACACCAGAGGGGCCAGGTCGGTCGGGGTCGTCCGCAGAGTGGTGAGAGTGGTCGCTGCCGGTGGGATCGGTCTCCTGCAGATCCGGGTCCTGTGAGTGTTCCCCCCCAGTGTTGGGGGGTGCAGCACGACGTTGACCTGTGTGTGAGAGAGAAAATGTTAATTTTGATCCATGCAACATCCATGTTTCATCCGTTACAAAGTTGGCACATTTCCTCTTGGAATTAGGATCTGTCTTGCATTCCACTCACAGTGCACTTGTGCATGTGTGTGTCCCTTGGGCACCAATTTGGCCCCTTTAACTATGCGTGGCACAGTCTTACTTGCTGCGTTAAGTGTGACTGCAGTCAGCAGTGGAGTGTGCATGTGTGGCGAGCCATGCATTTGCGCCTTCCTTGTAGCACTGTACATGTGCACATGGAGTGGATCCACACACTTATATGATGCAGGTGGCTGTCCTTGTGCTCGTGTACAGGTTGTGACATGGCCCTGCGTTTTGCCATGATGAAGAGGGGGGGTTCTGGCACTGGCCACCCTTGTCTACATGCACGCAGTCCACCTGCTGACGAGCAGACATTCCCACACACCAAAGGACTGATTTGCTCTCCCTGTGTCTCCCTCCTTCTCTGTCCCCCTCTCCCTCCCTCTCTGTCCCCCTCTCCCTCCCTCTGTGTGTCAGCCTCCTCCCTGTGTCCATCTTCCTGTGTCTCCCTCCCTCTCTGTCCCCCTCTCCCTCCCTCTCTGTCCCCCTCTCCCTCCCTCTGTGTGTCAGCCTCCTCCCTCTGTCCGTCTCCCTCCCTCTCAGTCCCCCTCTCCCTCCCTCTGTGTCCCCCTCTCCCTCCCTCCGTGTGTCACCCTCTGTCACCTTGGCCCAGCTTCCTGGGCACACACTGTTAGCAGATCTTTGAGTGGCCCTTGGCCTGTTGATGTGAGTTTGTTTCAGATCTCCAGGCACCCATTGTGTCTGCTGTGTGTCTGTGCGCTGCTGCTGTGGTGGTGTGTGCTGCCACTTTTTCACACTGTTGGCTGTTCATTAGCTGCTGGCATGTGCAAAACAGTGCCTTCACCCCCATGTGTTGATGCAAGGCGTCCGCCATTTGCTGGCAAGTCATTCCTGTGTTGGGACACAGTGTTTGTCTGGCTGTGACCTAGGCCATATGGGCAGAGGGCATTGTTGTCTGCTTTGGAGTCGCACTATGTGATTCTTGGTGCCCAGCCTCCCGCCATCCGGGTTACCGTGTCATGTGTTGTTGTCTTCTGTGGCCTGTGACTTGACATTGTCCAGATGGGTGCATGGGGCATGGTGGCAGCAGTGGCATGTGCCTGCTCATGGAGTGTGGTTGAGTAATGCGATGGCTTGTGGTGGTTGCGTGCCTGTTATTAATTTTGGTTGTGGTTGCAGTTCCCCCCATGTGAGGTGCGTTGTTTGTGTACTCACCCGGGTCTCGGAGTCCTTCTACTCCTTCAACTGCCTCCACCGGCAGTATGGCCATCACCCTCTCCTCCCAGGGATGGTACTGTACGGCTCTGCGGGAGGGCCCTCCTCCGGTGGCGTTGGCCTGGTCGTGTTCCTCCTGTCTCTTGGCTCTGACCCTCCTCCGCAGATCGTACCACCTGTTCTGGCAATCCTGCTTGGTCCTCCTGGTGTCCGCAACAGCATTCACAGCATCGACGATGGTCTGCCACATGGCTGTTTTGGCTGCCTGGCTGGTGCTTCTGACCAATGTTCCAAAGATCTGTGGCTCGACTCTGAGGATTTGATCAACAAGGACCTCCAACTCTCGGTGACTGAACTTTGGATTCTTGGTAGTGGGCATGGTGAGGGGTGTGGGTGGGGATGGTGTGGGTGTGGGGGGGGTGTGGATGTTGGGGGGGGGGTGGATGGTTGTGTGTGTGTGTGAATGTGATGAGAGGGTGTTTGTGAGGGTGGTCGTGTGAAGGTGTGCAAGTGTAAGATGTGGTGTAGCTTGTAGTCTGGTTCTGTGGTGTCTGGCAGCAGTGGGTCTGTTGCAAAGGCTCATGGTTTGTGTGTGTGGGCCCTTTTCATTGGTCCATGGGTGGGTGTGGCAGTGTTTGAATTTTGGGTGGGTGTGTTATAAGGAGTGGTGGTGTATTGGGCCTCTGTTTGTTTTTGACAGTTGCAGGTCAGTGATTGTGTTATTTTAGTGGTTGTTGGCCATGTTTAGTGGCTGTGTGCCTTTCGAATGGTGTATTCTTGTGTTGTTTTGTTTTGTCCTTGTTGTGTACGTGCGTTTTGAGCGTGTGTACGGTGTGTACATGGGCCATTTGGTTGTACGATTATGTCCTTGTGTGTGGCTTTGTACGACTCGTACATGCGGTTGTGATGTTGGGGCATGGGGTGCGCTCCGTACTTAGGAGGTTGTGTTGGGGGTGCGCCAGGAACGTACTGGGGTGGGGGTACGACTGGAACGTACTGGGGTGTACATGGACGGTGGTACGACACGTACAGGGGTGGGGGGGTGTACATGGACGGTGGTACGACACGTACTGGGGTGGGGGTACGACTGGAACGTACTGGGGTGTACATGGACGGTGGTACGACACGTACTGGGGTGGGGGTACGACTGGAACGTACTGGGGTGTACATGGACGGTGGTACGACACGTACTGGGGTGGGGGGGTGTACATTGACGGTGGTACGACACGTACTGGGGTGGGGGTACGACTGGAACGTACTGGGGTGTACATGGACGGTGGTACGACACGTACTGGGGTGGGGGGGTGTACATTGACGGTGGTACGACACGTACTGGGGTGGGGGTACGACTGGAACGTACTGGGGTGTACATGGACGGTGGTACGACACGTACAGGGGTGGGGGGGTGTACATGGACGGTGGTACGACACGTACTGGGGTGGGGGGGTGTACATTGACGGTGGTACGACACGTACTGGGGTGGGGGTACGACTGGAATGTACTGGGGTGTACATGGACGGTGGTACGACACGTACAGGGGTGGGGGGGTGTACATGGACGGTGGTACGACACGTACTGGGGTGGGGGTACGACTGGAACGTACTGGGGTGTACATTGACGGTGGTACGACACGTACAGGGGTGGGGGAGTGTACATGGACGGTGGTACGACACGTACTGGGGTGGGGGGGTGTACATTGACGGTGGTACGACACGTACTGGGGTGGGGGTACGACTGGAACGTACTGGGGTGTACATTGACGGTGGTACGACACGTACTGGGGTGGGGGGGTGTACATTGACGGTGGTACGACACGTACTGGGGTGGGGGTACGACTGGAACGTACTGGGGTGTACATGGACGGTGGTACGACACGTACTGGGGTGGGGGGGTGTACATTGACGGTGGTACGACACGTACTGGGGTGGGGGTACGACTGGAACGTACTGGGGTGTACATTGACGGTGGTACGACACGTACTGGGGTGGGGGGGTGTACATTGACGGTGGTACGACACGTACTGGGGTGGGGGTACGACTGGAACGTACTGGGGTGTACATTGACGGTGGTACGACACGTACTGGGGTGGGGGGGTGTACATTGACGGTGGTACGACACGTACTGGGGTGGGGGTACGACTGGAACGTACTGGGGTGTACATGGACGGTGGTACGACACGTACTGGGGTGGGGGGGTGTACATTGATGGTGGTACGACACGTACTGGGGTGGGGGTACGACTGGAACGTACTGGGGTGGACATTGACGGTGGTACGACACGTACTGGGGTGGGGGGGTGTACATTGACGGTGGTACGACACGTACTGGGGTGGGGGTACGACTGGAACGTACTGGGGTGTACATGGACGGTGGTACGACACGTACAGGGGTGGGGGGGTGTACATTGACGGTGGTACGACACGTACTGGGGTGGGGGTACGACTGGAACGTACTGGGGTGTACATTGACGGTGGTACGACACGTACTGGGGTGGGGGGGTGTACATTGATGGTGGTACGACACGTACTGGGGTGGGGGTACGACTGGAACGTACTGGGGTGTACATGGACGGTGGTACGACACGTACTGGGGTGGGGGGGTGTACATTGACGGTGGTACGACACGTACTGGGGTGGGGGTACGACTGGAACGTACTGGGGTGTACATTGACGGTGGTACGACACGTACTGGGGTGGGGGGGTGTACATTGACGGTGGTACGACACGTACTGGGGTGGGGGTACGACTGGAACGTACTGGGGTGTACATGGACGGTGGTATGACACGTACAGGGGTGGGGGGGTGTACATGGACGGTGGTACGACACGTACAGGGGTGGGGGGGTGTACATGGACGGTGGTACGACACGTACTGGGGTGGGGGGGTGTACATTGACGGTGGTACGACACGTACTGGGGTGGGGGTACGACTGGAACGTACTGGGGAGTGGGTAGACGGGGCTATGACATGTACTGGGGTGGGGGTGTGGCTCGCACGTACTGGGGTGTAGGTACACGGGGGTACGACACGTACTGGGGTGGGGGTACGACTGGAAAGTACTGGGGTGTGGGTAGACGGGGCTATGACACGTACTGGGGTGGGGGTGTGGCTCGCACGTACTGGGGTGTAGGTACACGGGGGGTACGACACGTACTGGGGTGGGGGTACGACTGGAACGTACTGGGGTGTAGGTAGACGGGGCTATGACACGTACTGGGGTGGGGGTTCGACTGGAACGTACTGGGGTGTACCTAGACGGGTGGGGGTATACATATACGGGGGGTACGTGTCGGACGTACGGGGGCTGGGGGGAGTGTTGGGCGCGTATGCGGGCACATGTCTCCATGGTTGCTGTAGGAGTTCGGTGCGGACGGTGTTTTTTCCATACGGTTGTAACCTCGGACGCACGGGATGGATCGTGATTCCTCGGTCGGACTTGGTTTTTCACGTTTGTAAGGTAAATCGTCCGAGGACGTGTCGGACACATTTTCCGACCCGAGGACGTGTGGGGAATGATTCCCAGTGCGGTTCGTATGGACTTTTTACCATGCGAATCGTGATTGCCAGTTCGTACGGCACTTGTACGATTCGTACGGTCAAAAGACCCGATACGAGTCGCACGGGGGAATTTTTTACCGGATCGTGATCGGCACCCGAGTGTACCAGCACCTCACCTCAGCACCATCTCACTCTGCACAAAACAGCACTTTCACCCCGGTAGGGATAAATACTTCAGCACATCAGTTTACAGCACTCAGCTCACGGTTTAGGCGCACACTTTCATTCCCGAGTGTACCGGCACCTCACCTCAGCACCCTCTTACTCTCGGCAAAACAGCACTTTCACACCAGTAGGACTAAATACTTCGCTTCACACTCCCTGTATAGCACACCCTAAACACCCCACAGACGTTACAGTGCTCCTACCCTCCCCTTTTCTACTTTTTTTCACCCTTTTTCCCCCTTACTCGTTTCAACGGAGTCACAAAATGGCAGCCAACACTTCCTAGTTGCAACCGCTCGCACCGCTCACCGCCAATAAGCAGCAAACTTGTGCTCGTAACGCCTCAGCCAATCGGATGGCAGAATTCCCAAATATCGATATCTGTAAATTTCAAAATTTCTCCAAAACTACTGAACGGATTTTCACCAAATAAACAAAAGTGTGCTTTCTAGACCAAGACCCTTCTTTCTGCCAAATTTGGGGCAATTCCGTTCACCCGTTCGACCGGTAGCATTGTCTAAAGGTTTCCTATGGAAATTAACATGGAGAAAACACGTTTTGGGACCCCCCTTGTTTCTCGCCCCCCCCTTGATGAATCACCCCCAAACTTCATACATAGGAGCTGATATGAACAAATAATTTGTTTGGAAAATTTCATGAAGATTCATTAAACGACACCATAGTTATAAGCAAAACAAAAAAATGCTCTCCCTATGGAAACTTGGTCCTAACTATAACTACCTACTGGCGACCGCCAGTAGGTTATATATATGTATAACACTCAAAAACTCAAAATCTGCACACTCTCAGGAATGCAAGACACTATATCCGTAAATGTTCTCCGCTGTGTTTATTCAGGAGATTTATATATATATATATATTATCTACTGGCGGTCGCCAGTGGATAGTTATAGTTAGGACCTATTTTCCATAGGAAATCCAAAACATTCTATTGGGACTTTCTTTAGCGCCGATTGATGAATCTTCGCGAAATTCTCCAAACTTTTGGCCAGCTCCGCTCCGCTCCTACCCTGAAAGTTTCATGGTGATTCGTCAAGCGGGGGCTGAGAAAAAAGGGGGGTCCCAAAACGCATTTTTCCCATGCAATTTCCCATAGGATCTGTTGTCGCAGCTACAGCCCGAACCGCTGAACGGAATGACACCAATATCTAATAGAATCCGCGGACCCTACCCGCGCCGTACGCAAACCCTCCCCGAACGGAGTGCGCACCCTTTCGATCGCGCGCTGAATGCTAACTGGCTGTCGAGCGTCTCTCTACATTCGAAACCAGAAACTGTTGGCCGCCATTTTCTGCCTCGGTAGAAGCGAGGCTGAAGAAGCAAGGGGAATAAGTGCGTAAAACATATAAAGGGGGCAGAGTGGGAATACTCTGACCCTCTAGAGGTGATTAGTGGGTCCCAGAAGGACCCCCTGGGGCCCGCCTTTTTTAAAAAAAAAAAAGCGGCAGAATGCGCGCACCGTGCGCGCATCCTATCGTGTTGGATGCACGGATTCTCTCGCGGTGGGTGCGCGGATCCACGGCAAAGTTTTTTGAAAAATGACAAGAAATCATTGGTTGTATAACAACTTTCTACACTGAAAGGTAGGGTGTATATTTCTGTTTTTTAAAGGTATGATTGTTATTGCTTAACAAAAACAGATTGTAAGGAACATTATATATGATAAGCTGATATGTTGAAAAGTCAAGCACACTTCCTGTCTTGTGTAGGAACATTGTGTGCTGAACTTGTGACCTGTGAGCTCAGTGCAGTGTTCCATGACCTGTTTCTATGGTAACAGGCAGAAGGCAGATTGGGGGAAGGGTTGAAATGTATTTCAGTTGGAAAGGGTTGAAATGTTTAACCAATAGAAATGTGTGTTTGCTTTTGAGTTTATGTGCGAAGGATTATGATTTGATGTTTAAATGTATATGTGTGGAAACTGAAAGGGAAACTTTTCCATTCTTTGTTTTTGCTGAGAGGTGCACAGTGCAGAGATTATGTAAAAGAAAATATGGTGAGTGATTGATATACTCCTTAATCTACAAAAGATCTTGAAAGATGAGTTATTTAATTGTGAGGGGATGTATGTGGACTATTTTGATTTTAATCAGACTAATGTATTTTTCCTGCTAAAGTTTAGGGAGTACTTTTTTTCTCTACAATGTGTGTGCATGTAGAAACCATTCTGTGATTGGCATTTGTGTTTTTCATGTATTTGTAGAGAGATAACTGTGCAGTTTTTATATTTTGGTAGAATTAGAAACCAGTCATTGTTTATGCATTTGTGAAATGAGTTATGTTATGTTTCTATACTAAAATGTAGTACTACTTCTAGATGAAGAAATGTGTTTTCATATAGTGCAAGGGATAGTGTTGTTTGTCTAGAATCACACAGTGAGTCTGTGTGCAGCTGGGAACCACTGTGAGAGAAGCATTTGGTAATATTGTGTATTTGCTGACAGATAAGGGTTTTAAAACCAGTCAGGTTGTCAAGTTTTAGTAGCATTAGAAGCCAGTCTTTGCTTATGTGTTGATTAAATGAGTCAGGCATTGACACTAAAGTGCAGTCGTGAAATATGTAGATTGTGTGCAGTTCCCTTATCACTTCCAGTGTAGTGAATGAGTTTTGGTAAACTCCTAGGAATACTGGTGCTTGTCTAGAATCACACTGTGAGTCTTTGTGCATTTGGGAACCACTGTGAGAGAAGCGTTTGGTAACATCGTGTATTTGCTGAGAGAAAACTGTTTTAAAACCTGTCATGTTGTCAGGTTTTAGTAGCATTAGAAGCCAGTCTTTGCTTATGTGTTGATTAAATGAGTCAGGCATTGACACTAAAGAGCAGTCGTGAAATATGTAGATTGTGTGCAGTTCCCTTATCACTTCCAGTGTAGTGAATGAGTTTTGGTAAACTCCTAGGAATACTGGTGCTTGTCTAGAATCACACTGTGAGTCTTTGTGCATTTGGGAACCACTGTGAGAGAAGCGTTTGGTAACATCGTGTATTTGCTGAGAGAAAACTGTTTTAAAACCTGTCATGTTGTCAAGTTTTAGTAGCATTAGAAGCCAGTCTTTGCTTATGTGTTGATTAAATGAGTCAGGCATTGACACTAAAGAGCAGTCGTGAAATATGTAGATTGTGTGCAGTTCCCTTATCACTTCCAGTGTTGTGAATTAGTTTTGGTAAACTCCTAGGGATACTGGTGCTTGTCTAGAATCACACTGTGAGTCTTTGTGCATTTGGGAACCACTGTGAGAGAAGCGTTTGGTAACATCGTGTATTTGCTTAGAGAAAACTGTTTTAAAACCTGTCATGTTGTCAAGTTTTAGTAGCATTAGAAGCAAGTCTTTGCTTATGTGTTGATTAAATAAGTCAGGCATTGACACTAAAGAGCAGTCGTGAAATATGTAGATTGTGTGCAGTTCCCTTATCACTTCCAGTGTTGTGAATGAGTTTTGGTAAACTCCTAGGGATACTGGTGCTTGTCTAGAATCACACTGTGAGTCTTTGTGCATTTGGGAACCTCTGTGCGAGAAGCGTTTGGTAACATTGTGTATTTGCTGAGAGAAAACTGTTTTAAAACCTGTCATGTTGTCAAGTTTTAGTAGCATTAGAAGACAGTCATTGCTTATGTGTTGATTATGTGTTGATTAAATGAGTCAGGCATTGACACTAAAGTGCAGTCCTGAAATATGTAGATTGTGTGCAGTTCCCTTATCACTTCCAGTGTTGTGAATGAGTTTTGGTAAACTCCTAGGGATACTGGTGCTTGTCTAGAATCACACTGTGAGTCTTTGTGCATTTGGGAACCACTGTGAAAGAAGCGTTTGGTAACATTGTGTATTTGGTAACAGAAAATTGTTTTACAACTTGTCATGTTGTCAAGTTTTAGTAGCATTAGAAGCCAGTCATTGCATATGCGTTGATTAAATGAGTCAGGCATTGACACTAAAGTGCAGTCGTGAAATATGTAGATTGTGTGCAGTTCCCTTACCACTTCCACTGTAGTGAATGAGTTTTGGTAAGCTGCTAGGGATAGTGTTGTTTGTCTAGAATAACACTGTGAGTCTGTGTGTATTTGGGAACCACTGTGAGAGAAGTGTTGTAAAACATGTAATGTTGTCAAGTTTTAGTAGCATTAGAAGACAGTTATGGCTTATGCTTTCATTATATGAGTCAGGCATTGACAGTAAATTAGTTGTGAAATATGTAGATTGTGTGCAGGTTCCTTTTCCACTTGCACTGTAGTGAATGAGTTTTGGTAAGCTCATAGGGATAGTGGTGCTTGTCTAGAATCATACTGTGAGTTAGTGTGTATTTGGGATCACTGTGAGAGAATCATTTGGTAACATCATGTATTTGCTGACAGATAACTGTTTTAAAATCTGTCATGTTGAGAAGTTTTAGTAGCATTAGAATCCAGTCTTTGCTTATATGTTGATTAAATGAGTCATGCTTTGACACTGATGTGCTGTACTTAAATATGTAGATTGTGTGCAGTACCATTAACTCTTCCAGACTAGTGAATGAGTTTTGGTAAACTCCTAGGATAGTGTTGCTTGTCTAAAATCACACTGTGAGTCTGTGTGCATTTGGGTAAGGATTGTGAGAGAAGCATTTGGTAATATCGTGTATTTGCTGACAGATAAGTGTTTTAAAACCAGTCAGGTTGTCAAGTTTTAGTAGCATTAGAAGCCAGTCTTTGCTTATGTGTTGATTAAATGAGTCAGGTATTGACACAAAAGTGCAGTCATGAAATATGAAGATTGTGTGCAGTTCGCTTACCATTTCCACAGTAGTGAATGATTTTTGTTAAACTCCTAGGTATAGTGGTTGTTGTCTAGAATTACACTGTGAGTCTGTGTGCATTTGAGAACCACTGTGAGAGAAGCATTTGGTAACATCGTGTATTTGCTGACAGATAACTAATTTAAAACCTCTCATGTTGTCAAGTTTTAGTAGCATTAGAAGCTGGTCTTTGCTTATGCATTGATAAAATGAGTCAGGATTTGACACTAAGGTGCAGTACCATGTAATATTCTGTTCACTGTGGCAGAACTGAAAATGTAAAAGTTTTACCTAAGCACTGTCCTAGAAGTAGTCTGATTATTTAGTCAGTTTCTAAGTACCAAATAGATTGCTTCAAATAAAAGTGTTCTGACATACTATACGCTTGTCTTTTACACCTTCAATTCCCTAGTCAGTATCAATACACTTCCAGGAAACATCCTGTCACTTCCTTTGCAGTCCTCTAGAGACCCATTCAACAGCATGTACCAATCCATTGACTGTGCCAAAACTCAAACACTTATAAATTCACCTAGACTCTCTCTTTCCAGTACTCTAATGATTCAGTCACTGCCTAAGTATTCATGCACTGAGCCAGTTCTTAGCACATGGACTACGTCAAACCCATATCCACTATGCATGCAGTCCTCTAACCACCTACACACTTGTCTTTCACACCTTCAATTCCCCAGTCAGTATCCGTTTACTTGCAGCAAACACCCTGTCACTGCCGTTGCACTCCTCTAGTGACCCATTCAGCATCATGTACTAATCCATTCACAGCGCCAAATCCTAATAAATTCACCCAGGCACTCTCCTTGCAGTACCCTAATCATTCAGTCAGTACCCAAGTACTCATCCAGTGACCCAGGCCTTAGTATATGGACTGCTTCAAACCCTTATCCTCTATGTATGCAGTCCTCTAACCACCTACACAATTGTCTTTCACACCTTCAATTCCCTAGTCAGTATCTATACACTTCCAGGAAATACCCTGTGACTCTCTTTGCAGTCCTCTAGTGACCCATTCAGCACCATGTACTAATCTATTCACTGTGCGAAAACCCAAACACTTATAAATTCACCAAGATACTATCTTTGCAGTACTCGAATCATTCAGTCAGTGCCTAAGTATTCATACACTAAGCCAGGCCTTAGCACATGGACTGCTTCAAACCCCTATGCACTATGCATGCAGTCTTCTAACCACCTAGACACTTGTCTTTCACACTTTCAATTTCCTAGTCAGTATCCATACAGTCCAGCACTTGTCACTGCCTTTGCACTCCTCTAGTGACCCATTCAGTACCAAGTACTAATCTATTCTCTGTGCGAAAAGCCTAGCACTTATAAATTCACCTAGGCACTCTCCTTGCTGTACGATAATCATTCAGTCAGTATCCAAGTAGTCATGCAGTGAGCCAGGCCTTAGCACATGGACTGCTTTAAATGCCTATGCAGTATGGATGCAGTCCTCTAATCACCTACACAGTTGTGTTTCACACCTTCTATTCCCTAGTTAGTATTCATACTCTTCTAGCAAACACCCTGTGAGTCACCAAGTGTGTCTCCTTATACTACTGTAATCATTTAGTCAGTTAGCATGTAGTGTTTTAGTGAGGTAGGCTTTAGGGCATGAACTGCTTCAAAGTAGTATGCACTATGCATGTAGTGTTTTAATGACCGTCACACTTGTGGTTCAGGGCTATAGTTTCATAGTCAGTTTTTATATAAAATGTGTTTGTACAGTAATGGAATAGTATAAATTTGAAAGTTATTAATATACATTTATTTGTGATTCTTTTTTACAGATACAGAACAGGAGTGT
The DNA here is from genome assembly GCF_964204655.1 of Triturus cristatus. Lineage (NCBI taxonomy): Eukaryota > Metazoa > Chordata > Amphibia > Caudata > Salamandridae > Triturus > Triturus cristatus. Next base: position 251,703,978 of record NC_140593.1, on the reverse strand, counting down.
TTCTCATCTGTTTGCACTCTTCTCGCGCAAGATTGTTTGGATGAAGGGTCCTTAGGTGTTTCATCATACTTGCTGTGCCGCATGAGTATTTTTTGTTAGGATCTCCTCGTAACAGAACTCTTTGGCAAATCTTGCGAGTGACGAAGGTGGCATTGGTCTTTGTTTGCTCCTTGGAAAAAGTAAAAAATGTCCTCACCACTGAAGAAAAACGTTGTTTGTGTGGTGCCTTCTGCAAAACATTTTCTTCAGATTCGGTAAATATTTTAAAGCGGCAACATTTACAGTTTTTGTAAGTTAAACTAATAAAATGTTGTTAGCTGTATGCATTTTATATATATGTGATTTGTGTCTTGTGGTATTTTGTTAAGAATACCATGTTGTTTTTTTTTAACAATCTTTCCTATTTTCCAGGTCTGTCGTCGACATCCATTGTCCCCACAGTAGTGTTCCGCCTTGTTGTTTTTTATTATTGTTGTTACATTTTGTTTATTAGTTTATTGTTCATATATATGTTAATAAAAAAATAAATTTTGAAAATAGTTTTTCATTTATATATTTATTATTACAAAAAATAAAGTTTGAAAAAAAAAATTAATAACGTTTTTGGTTGTTCTCTTAACTGCTGTGTGACTCTTTCTTGTTCTTATTACTGTTATTTGATGGAGTCCTGCATGGTGTTAAATTTTGGGGGACTTATTGCTGGAATACTGGTGATATCTGCAGTTTGCACCAACTTCTGAAAAGTGTGTTAGATTTATCTCAACTTTACTTCGGTTAAAGTGCTGATAATGAAATGGAGAGTAGCCGTTCCCGTGCAAAAAGACACGAGGTGCACCTTTCCGATTTATTCTAAATACTAAAATCCTGTATTGAATTGCACTGAGGTATTGGCTGCAGTTACAGTGTACACACAAAATCTATTAAGAAATCTCATTGTATATATATTGATTGGAAATAGTGCGTCAGGTGCTGGATCTTGATGAGATACACTGCTCAGTTCGTATATTGTTCTGCACACGAAAAAAATTCCATCACAACTTTCACACCAATTGCAATGCGAAACAAATTCCGGCGATAAGACACGTTAGCACCTGGGATTTTTCACCTGCTTTCTGCTGGTGTTAAGCAGGACAACTACCTGCACCATGAAAGGGAACACAGTCAAGAGCCACACCAGAACACCCACAGGTACCATAGAGTCAATGAGCATGATACAGGGATACCCATGAGGGACAGAAGACTCATCTCAACAACTCCAGGACTGCCAATGCCCCCCAAACCCACATCTTAGTAAGTGTGTCCCTGTGGTCATTGTCTTAGCATGATAAGCACGAGCCCTGCAACATCACAGTGTGCTGTCACCTCAGCGTTGGCAGTGAGCCTGGATGTGTAGCTACGCACGCATCCTCCTGCATGCACAACTGGCGTGTGCTGGTCTGGGGTTCACAGGTCAGTGCAGGGGTGTGCCTATCCGGCAAGGGGAACGGGGTGTCTCGGACATGTCCGTGTACAGGAAGTGCGGTAAGTGTGTCTCTGTGTTCTGGTGTGGCCTGCTACAAGAGCCGCAGCAGTTGATGTTGTAAACTGGCATGCACCACCTCCAAACGGCACTGTGATTTTGTTGTTGGAATGTAGCAGGACATGCGCAAATAGGCATTACAATGGTGTGCTGTACGAGTGCACGAGATACAACAGCGTACCGTACAAAAGTGTGGGGGCTCGTGGGAGGGAGGTGCAGCCGTTTGGCAACATAACACACAGTGGACTCGACTATGTGCCACATGCTGGGCATCTCATCCATGATGACCACGGTCACAGACATCCCACAACACCAACGACCGGCCTTTGTACACATCCTGTATGAATGCAGCGTGGTTTTCATTTCTATGCTCGTTCAGTGGTGTGATGTTGGCGGGTTGTGTGACTTGTGCTGCTTGTTGGTGTGTTTCATTTTGGCAATTGTTAGTCTATATGTGTGTTGTACTTAATTGTGCATGTGTGCCATTCTCCCCCCTCCCCCCACTCCCTGCTTCTTCCTCTTCCTACTGCTGTTGTGTCTATAATTTTGTTGCTGCACACATAAATACATGTAAAGAATAAATTAGAATAGTTCCTTGATTCTTTTAGGCTTCAAAACTTCTCTATTGGTTTCTTTTTAATTTTCCATAAGAACCGCTTTTTTAATATTGAACAACACATAGAAGTCAGAAGTGCAACGTATTCTATCAACACACTTTCTAGAACATTCTACAACACGTGCAGGTTAAAAGTTCATCAATTTTTAAAAACTTAACGATATTTTTTTGTAACATTTTCTTGAATATTTAACGACACATGCAGGTTCAAAGTTGACGATTGTTTTAAGTTCGAACAGTGCCTTTCAAATGCAAGTAGCAGGTGTGGTTGATCTGAGCAAATTTTATCCTTTGATATGTACTCCACGTTTTTCTTAACCAATCACAAAGATGCTTTTCCACAAAACTAATGTGCACCCTACTTTTAAAAAAGAATGCTTTTCATGATATCTTCAGAGATAAGTTATAGATAGGAATTAGCATTTCAAAAACCTTTGAAATTCACTGAAAAAACCATAGGCTTCAGGGGCGTTATAGTTAGGAATTGGCATTTAAAAAACCTTAGAAATTCACTGACAAAACCAAAGGTTTCAGGGGCGTTATAGTTAGCTGGACCTTTCCCTCGTACAAAACCCTAGAAATTCCCCTGTTATAGTTCGAACAGTGCCTTTCAAATGCAAGTAGCAGGTGTGGTTGAACTGAGCAAATTTTATCCTTTGATATGTACTCCACGTTTTTCTTAACCAATCACAAAGATGCTTTCCCACAAAACTAATGTGCACCCTACTTTTAAAATAGAATGCTTTTCATGATATCTTCAGAGATAAGTTATAGATAGGAATTAGCATTTAAAAAACCTTTGAAATTCACTGAAAAAACCATAGGTTTCAGGGGCGTTATAGTTAGGAATTGGCATTTAAAAAAAAATTAGAAATTCACTGAAAAAACCAAAGGTTTCAGGGGCGTTATAGTTAGCTGGACATTTCCCTCGTACAAATCCTAGAAATTCCCCTGTTATAGTTAGTTCAGCTAACTATAACTCGCGCTCCCGCAATGCACTGCTGATGACGTCACTCATGACATGGTCAGTGACATCACTGATGACATCACTGATGACATCTCAAATGACATCACTCATGACATCACTGATGACATCATCCATGTGATAAATTAGTGCATCTTCTCCCACCCTAATATAACCTTTGATACACCGACTCAAAATTTCAGACGGCCATTTTGAAAATCATAGATACTCCAATACCAATAACTACATACCCACTCATTAACTCTTAGGTCTACATACACCTCCACTCACTCACCTGTACAGTCACTCATACTTACAATCACTCCGTACAAGACTATCATATGCATTTATACACCTAGATAGACACTCACACACCACCAATCATCCATTGAGGTACTGACACACCTAGTCAGTCGTGCAAGTAATTAAACACAGTCCAATTTACTCACCTATGCAGTTAAACACACTCAAGTTCACTTACTCATAAAAATAGTACCACATTCTTACGCTCTAATAGAATCATTGATACAAGCACACACTCATCCATACAGCCACTCTCACAATCACACACTCTTACATATACCCACTTATATACTCTTACACACATATATACTGCCTTTCACATATGTAGTTAGTCACACATGTACCACTGAGATATACATTCAATCCCTAACACACCCATCCATACACTCACCCAACCATACAGTCCATCACAGATGCACTCTTAAAACCATGCACCCATAGAATCACCCACTCACACATCTATGCATAGAGTCACACAAACCCTACCCACACAAATACTCAGGCACCCATACAGATACTCAGACAACCAATCAATAACCCATATAGACACTCATATAGCTATTCACAAAACCATGCAGCCACTTATACACCTACACACAGACACATACAGACATTCGCACAGTTTAGTCACTAGTCTGCAGTAAGATACATTTAATGACTAACTTAAAGAGTCAGTTACGCACCTACAAAATCATCCATTCACACACTTGTACACTCACTCATTCTTCAACAGACCTTTCCCTATATATATTAAACATATTAAAACTGTACAGAAACACATACCTACTGGATGATGTCATCAGTGATGTCATCAGTGATGTCATTTGAGATGTCATCAGTGATGTTATCAGTGATGCCACTGACCATGTCATGAGTGATGTAATATGTGACGTCATCAGCAGTGCATTGCGGGGGCGCGAGTTATAGTTAGCTGAACTAACTATAACAGGGGAATTTCTAGGGTTTTGTACGAGGGAAATGTCCAGCTAACTATAACGCCCCTGAAACCTTTGGTTTTTTCAGTGAATATATATATATATATATGGGACAATATAGGTAGGTCAATAATTTACATGCACAAAATAATAGAAATGCAGCTGCTAGAGTTATTTCAAGTAACTATAACTTGTACCCTTAGGTAGCTATAACTCACACCCTGGTTATGCACAGTTTTCTCATCAATAATTTTACTACAAATGTTGCAGTGACATTATCAGTGAAGTCATAGAACATGTCATGAGTGATGTAATATCTGTGGTAAATAGCAGTGCATCACGAGGGCATGAGATAGTTACCTTAGGGTAACTGGGGATGTGCTGCTACAACCCCTGACACCTGCCCTGTAAGGTCAGTTTGGTGCCCCTGTCCATCACGAGTTATAGTTACTTGAAATCGCTCTAACTTTAACAGCTAAATTTCTATGATTTTTTGCGTGTAAAATCTGAACCTAACTATAATGTACCTGTAACCTCTGGGTTTTTTTCAGTGAATTTCTAGTTTTTATAATGTTAAGTAAGATGCCCATCGCAATGCACATGTTGGGGGGGACTTGGATGCAGGGCCTGGCCAGGCATTGTGCTGCTTCCACCCAAGCTTGCTGCTCCTACCTGGCAGCTCCTTCCCATCCATTGTCCAAGTTCATTCCCCTCATTACGGCCCTGTGTGGCCGTTGATCTGCCATTGCCCTTTCTGCCTGCCATGAACCTCCCACCTTCCCTTCATTGTCTTTGTGTATGCCATTAACGTCTCACTGTTGCCCTCCATGGCATGTTGTTCTACCTGTGCCCATCTCACCTGCTCTCCATGGTCAACTTGATGCTCCTACCCTGCCCTTAGTTTTCCTTGAGTAGGCCCCTGTCCCCTACCTCCAGCCTTGTCTGGTCTGTTGCCGTGCCCCTGCTCCTTCATGCCTGCCCTTCATGGTCCATATGTTGCAACTGTACCTCCTGTCTGATTGGTATGTTCGGCTTGCTGTTCTTGCTTCTTTACTCTCTGCTGTCTGTTGTCCAAGTGCATGGCCCTGTCCCCTCCCTGTTGTTTTCCATGGTCTGTTGTGTTGCACTGCCGTCCCACTTGCCCTGAGTCGTGTATTGTGCTGCTAGAACCCCTGACACCTGCCCTGTAAGGTCAGTTTGGTGCCCCTGTCCATCTTCTTCCTGCCCTCTTTCATCTGAGTTAATGTCCCTACCCCATTCTTCATGCCCTCCGTGATCCAATGTACCATACATGCCAACATTTTAAGCTTGGTAAGAGGGAGATTCTGAAAAAAACTGGGGAATTGATTTTTCCCATTGACTTACATTGAGAAAGAGGAGATTTAAGGCAGGAGACAGAAAAAATACAGCCCTTTTGGGGGATATTTACTGAGGTCTCAAATAGCAACAAAACACCTTTAAATTATTTGCTATCTTTATGTTTTTTATGCAGGTGATCACTTCGTTATATGTTACACAGAGCATGTGTCATTATGGCCAGAGCTGCAGAATTTGCAACTGAGGAACCAGGTTTGAATTTCAGCATCAGCTCAACATCCTATGATTCTGGGTAAATCACTTAGTCTCCCCATGCCTAAAACCAAAATTAATATGTCCTTGTGTAATGTAATTAATGCTCATGCACAGCACTCAAACATCTTCAGGTCAAGTCTGCTCTGTATAAAACTGCAAAAAATCTAAACAGAACATGAAGTGTTTGGCACACTTCTGTCATTGGGTACACACTGGTTTTGTACGAGTGAAATCTGAACTTAACTATAACATCCCTGTATCCTTTGGTTTTTTCAGACAATTTCTAAGGTTTTTGTTATTCTTTTTTCTAACTATAATGAGGGGCATTTCCAGTACCTGTAAGCAACGGATGGCTGCACCTTCACCTACCTGATGACACACTCTTCCTGGGACGGCAACGCTGTTGGTTTCCCCCGCTGCCACCATTACCGCTGGCCGCTGTGGGGGGAGACTACAGCTCCCAGAGTGATTGGCGGTACTTCCTGTTTCCGCCTTCCAGCGCGCCCGGAGGCGCTTAAATCGGAGAGGCTCCCTCGGTGGAGCGGGGGCATTTCCAGTACCTGTAAGCAGCGGATGGCTGCACCTTCACCTACCTGACGACACACTCTTCCTGGGACGGCAACGCTGTTGGTTTCCCCCGCTGCCACCATTACCGCTGGCCGCTGTGGGGGGAGACTACAGCTCCCAGAGTGCTTGGCGGCACTTCCTGTTTCCGCCCACCAGCGCGCCCGGAGGCGCTTAAATCAGAGAGGCTCCCTCGGTGGAGCGGGGGCATTTCCAGTACCTGTAAGCAGCGGATGGCTGCACCTTCACCTACCTGACGACACACTCTTCCTGGGATGGCAACGCTGTTGGTTTCCCCCGCTGCCACCATTACCGCTGGCCGCTGTGGGGGGAGACTACAGCTCCCAGAGTGCTTGGCGGCACTTCCTGTTTCCGCCTACCAGCGCGCCCGGAGGCGCTTAAATCGGAGAGGCTCCCTTGGTGGATTGGGGGCATTTCCAGTACCTGTAAGCAGCGGATGGCTGCACCTTCACCTACCTGACGACACACTCTTCCTGGGATGGCAACGCTGTTGGTTTCCCCCGCTGCCACCATTACCGCTGGCCACTGTGGGGGGAGACTACAGCTCCCAGAGTGCTTGGCAGCACTTCCTGTTTCCGCCTACCAGCGCGCCCGGAGGCGCTTAAATCGGAGAGGCTCCCTTGGTGGAGCGGGGGCATTTCCAGTACCTGTAAGCAGCGGATGGCTGCACCTTCACCTACCTGACGACACACTCTTCCTGGGACGGCAACGCTGTTGGTTTCCCCCGCTGCCACCATTACCGCTGGCCACTGTGGGGGGAGACTACAGCTCCCAGAGTGCTTGACGGCATTTCCTGTTTCCGCCTACCAGCGCGCCCGGAGGCGCTTAAATCGGAGAGGCTCCCTCCGCGTCGCGGGACGCGCGCGGGCGACGCCGGGGTAAGCCCGGGCAAAGGGCGGGCCGTTGTGTGGCCGTTAGGGGGCCGGAGGAGGTCGGGTCGGGCCACCCCCCTAAGCCGTGAGGACTCTGTTATAACTGCAAGTACTTTCTAAAATTACTGTCAGTCAAGACTTGGTGTATATTCGATCTGTTTTATTATTAGCTCTTAGGTAACCCCTTCTTGGGTATCGTCAGACAGTGTTATTCATGCTACGGGGAGTACATGTGAGCCGGATATCATTGAAATACCCCTGGTGCCCCACTGGCTCTGTGTCCGTACCCTACAATTAGATATATTATTGTCAACCCTTTCCTCCAACCATAGTAGTCGTGTCTGTCAAAAAACGTGATTGTGTCTTGAGATGGCTAAAAACAAAATCACTATGGATAATTATCTGGTCAAAAGGGTTAGCATGATTAATAGTGAAAGAAGGAAATCTTTGGGAAAGGAGTCCTTCCCAGAAAACGTGTTGTTACCTTTAGATGTCAGTACTAATACTTCTACTATAGTGGACCCCCCAATCGAAGCCTCTTTAATGGAGAATTTAGCAATTTCTCCCTTAGATCATGATGTTCAAAGGCAAGCTTTATTGGAGTCCCCAAATGAAACCGTATCACCTCTATCCCCTCCGAAATGAGCCGTTAGGAAATGTAGGAAGCTCCAAACCAAGCGAGGGAGTGTTCATCACAAGACATCGTTGGTCCAATCCCAGAGAAGTACTGTGGTCCTTAACAAGACCCCGATTACTAATGGGGATGAGAACTCTGCTCTTCTGGGGTTCATTGCTAAGTTATTCGAGGCAAAATTGGAGCTTATGACCAAACCACTTGTGGAGAAAATTGAATTGTTATCAAATGAAGTATCAAGATTGGGTGGCCTTCTAGAGAAATTAAATAAGGAACAGTCCATTAAACTGCCTGAGAAACTGACACAATCTGTCCACTCTGTAGCACAGTCTGTAACTGAGGTAGTGAGTTCCTCTAGTTCCACGAGTTTATCGCGAGTAGCTGGTAATAATATTCAAACTAATACAGCTACACCCAGTAGTGTGAGGTCTAGGGCCATAGTGCGAAATCCACACTCTGTTAATCTTCCACCAGATTGCGAACCCTATGTCATCGTTCTTTATAATGTTCCACCCCTAGACCCAGTAACACATAATTTTGGAGAGGAGCCTCACGATTCTCTTAAACGGAAATCAGTCGCTTGGTTAAATAAAAACTGCGGATTTCCCACAAATTTCTCAGTCCAAATATTGTCCACTAGACGAGTCCCTTGGATAGGTAATGCAAGGAAAACATGTAAGGGGGATTGTGCCATTATAAACTTTAGACACCCCCATCATGTTGCAACCGTCCTACTAAGAGCAGCATCACTTGTACTGGGAGCAAACGATGTGGGTGTACACCCTCTGGGCTATTTTTACAGTCATTTAGACAGGCCAACACAAATTATGAATAGAAAAAGACCTCTGTGCACCAACAGACTCCCAATTTTTGAAATTCCGACCGAAAATAGATACACAGTATTGAGCTCACTAGACCTAAACGATTGACTTCTAAAGACTGATAAAAAAATCTTAGTACCAGCATTAGATACCCCGTTGAGGGGGACCCATATGAGTAGTGAAGTCTTTGATTCAAAATTTTTAGTAGCACCAAGCCCAATAGACATGTTAGTAGATGTGATGCCACATACTGATGGGATTACACATGCCCGGCTGGGTGAGTCAGCTGGATCAGATATGGCAGTTAAGTCCCATTTAGTACGGCTGAAGGTAAATGGTAAGAATAAAGATGTTTACAATACGGATGTAGTAAACTCCCCAGCCATACTGGAGGATGATATTGCCACAGAAGATATTTTATTAGGAACATCCCCATTAGGTGCAAAAGAAAATCCTAATATTAGGTTGATATCTTGGAATATTGCTGGTCTATCTAGGAATCTAAAGGACGTAGTATGGTGTTCATACATTGAGAATTATGACATTATCCTTTGACAAGAAACCTGGATGGTAGAAACCCCCCATAGATTAGGATATAAAACATTCAGCTCTAAAGCGATACCATCAAACAGAGGTAGGGCATCTGGGGGGTTTGGTCATCTGGGACAAAGTTACCTTGGAAATAGACGTTACTCAGCTATCTATTCAGTCTCCTGATTTGTTAGGTCTCAAAATTGTGACTAGAGGGAAAGGAGTTATCTACCTAATAAATATTTACAACAGACCGTATCCATCTAATAAGGAATTAAAGGTGGTAGAAACTTTGGACTCCACGTTAGAAGTTCTAGGACAAAATGCTCAGGTACTAGTTTGTGGGGACTTCAATTGTAAATATGAACCTATTCAGGGCCTGGAAAGATTGTTCGACGAACAAGATGCTGCTAATGATATTATGCCCTTGGAGCTCGTAAGACCAGTTAAAAGTACAATAGCTGCCATACAGATTTTACAGATGACTGTGTCGCATGACTTAATAGCATGTAATGGCCGCTTTCGTTCGGACATACCACCAGCTCCTACTTACTTTAAGGGAAATCTTAGGTCACATATAGATTTTGTAATGGCTTCTTGGAATTTATGGGGCATAATAACTGATTTTAAGAAAGACTCCAGAACGGAGAGTGATCACTTTTCTCTTCAATTACGGTTAGATTATTTTCTTTTCATTTCCGGACCATACGAAGAGGTTTTACCATCCTCTCCGGTTGGGGAAGTACAGATATCTAACAATAGGCGCGCTCTAAGATGGTCATATATTTTGGGCAAAGAAGAAGCGTTGACCAACATTTATAATAAATTCAATGAAATTATTGGAGCATCCGAGCTGCCCTTACCAGGCACACAGGGTGTTCTTGAATTACATTATAAGTTGGTCGACGCTCTAACCCCTCTCCTGAGTAAAACATATAAAAAAGATGGAAACAGGAAAGAGGATCATCTAGAGTCAGAAAACCCTTGGTATAACCAAGACTGTAGAACAGCAAAATCCAGGCTGATTCTGGCAGTAAAATCCAGGATCCAATTGGATATAAAAGATGCTAGACTGACCTATAATAAAACTATGGCCCAAGCTAAAAAAGCATGGGATGCTGATCTATGGGAGGATCTACTGAGTGCAGCTAAGTTACATGATCAGAGTACGTTCTGGAATTTAATCACCAAAGGAAACAAGAAAGGTAGATCGCCAAAGGATATTTTCCTGGATGAAACCACTTGGTGTGACCACTTTTCTAAGCTTTACTCTAATAATAAGGATGACCTGTCCCTTGATGATAATGAATTTAATCTAGAAAAGAGTATTGTCCCATTATATTTTAGCCTAGAAGAAACTAATCAGGCACTACAAGCCGTTAAAATGGGTAAAGCCCCTGGTCCTGACAAAATCCCCTGTGATTTATTAAAACATGACGTGGAAGTGTGGGGACCTTATATAAACTTTTTAAGTAATTCAATTGTGGCCGGAACACCGATCCCTGAATCGTGGAAAGGGGCAGAAATTATAACAATTTTCAAAAAAGGTGATCGCTATGATCCATGTAATTACCGCCCTATTAGTTTAATAAATATCTTACAAAAGAATTTTGCCAGGCATATTTTAAATATGCTTTTAGATTGGATTGAGGAGACAAAGTTATTAACCAAATACCAAGCAGGATTTAGATCCAAAATCAGTATAGTGGATCAGGTGTTTAGGTTTATGTGTATCTGTTGGAAATATATAAATATTAGGAAGGGTAGTCTTTATGTGGCGTTCATGGATTTAAGGGCCGCCTTCGACCTTGTTCCTCGCATCTTGTTGTGGTCCACATTAAGGAAGATGGCGGTTCCAGGAGAGCTACTCAATGAACTCATTAAGCTTCATACAGGGAATTATGCTAAAATTAGGTGGGGGAAGGCTGGCGAAATATCAAGAGCCATTCCCGTAGATCGAGGCGTGCGCCAAGGTTGCGTGTAAGCCCCTACACTTTTTTCGCTGTATGTCAACGATATCCCAAGCTACTTATTGAATTGTGTTCATGACTCCCCGAAATTGGACGGAGAAACAATCACGTCCCTATTATTTGCTGACGATACTATTCTTATTTCTCAGACTCCGAGAGGTTTACAAAATTTGGTTAACTCCTTCCAAAAATATTGTGTGGAGAAGGGGTTAGAAATAAATCCAACTAAAACCAAATATATGGCCATAAATCCCCAAAAAACCCTTAGGAAAAACCTGTTCTTAGAGAATCGAAAACTGGAACAGGTAGGAAGTTTTAACTACCTGGGTCTGATGCTGGACAATAAACTGACTTGGAAAGGCCAGTTGGACAAAAGTATATTATCCCTTAAACAAAATTCATTGCCTATCCTAAAAGTGCATGGTGCTAGCTATTCTAAAGCTATTTCTCCAGCACTTGAGGTATTTAAAGTGAAGGCCCAATCGGCGGCTCTTTACGCTGCCGAGGTTTGGGGCCATTGCAGTACCAACAAATTTGGGAAGGTAGAAAACAATTTTGTAAGAAGACTGCTTAAAATACCGTCCAGTACCCCCCTTGTCCCCGTATTCCTCGACATTAATCTAAAAAGAACAGAGTATTTAGCACTATTGAGACCACTGTTGTATTGGGTCAGGGTTTGGTCAACCCCGGAGTTGTGCGATTATAAGTGTGGATTGACTGAACTAATCCAGATCGATGAGCACTTGAAAACCCCATGGCTAAAGTATATATGCAAGTGGTTTGAGAGATTAGGGCTTTCTCACTTTTGGGAGGCGCCTCAGAACATGACTCTGTCCTCCCAAAACATTTTAAAGGATACTTTCTGGTCCCACGTCAATGGTGAGCTAACACTTGGATCTACGACTGGCATATTGACTCAGAATTTCCTAAACATAAAAGATACACCCAATTTTGAAGAATTTATGGACGAGATTGGCCCTCCATTAGCAAAATCATTATACCTGAAATTTAGGTATGAGGTCTTATTGATCAGTGCTTATACAGGCAGGTGGGTGGGGAAAAAGGTTCGGAAATGTGAACTCTCTGCTCTCTAGGGGCAAGGGAAGATGATGTCCATCTACTCTTCTTCTGCCCGGCATATAAGAAACCGAGGGATTGTTGGATCAAACCCCTTTGTAAACCCGTGGGGGTTAGATCCTACAAAGAAGCAGTGCGCATAATAAAGTCTAACACCTCACAACTAGTGGTGTTTGGTATAAGTAGATTTTTGTCTTCCTCAGTCTTACTTAGTTTTATCTATTTTTAAAATCTGGCTTTTATCTAATTTATATTCTTATTTATATTTTAATATCGGTATTGCTTAATCATGGAGATAAACCAATTTTTGTCAATTGTATGTAATTGTATATTACGGCCATATATGTAAAATGTGTTATTTATTGTTGTATTTGGCTTTTATGGCAATTTTGCCGAAATAAAGTATTACTGATTGATTGATTGACCCATTAACCATCTGTTTTTAAATCTAAGTTCTAAGGTTTTTCTCATTTTATTCCCTAACTATAATGTCCCTGTAACCTTAGGTTTTGTAAGTGAATTTCCATGTTTTTTCTAACCAGTAGTCACATTTGCAGAGTGGTGGTGAAAGGGGGCGGGGCTTTGACCACCGCTCAGGAATCCTACTATGTTGGACTTATTGGAGGTAACAGGAGGGCCTCTGGGCTCTCAAGAACCCTCAGCATCCAAGATGACTACATCCCAAAACTAGCAGTGAACAAGGAGGTGCATTTGCTGAGTGGCATGAAAGGGGGCATGGCCTCCAAAGTCCTCTCAGCAAGCACGCTCTGTAGGACTTACTGCAGGTAACAGGAGGGCTAGTTGGTATTGAAGGACACTCTAGAGCCAAGGAGACTTCATCCCCCAAAGAGAAGTGCACCAGGAAGCACGTTTGCACAGTGATGGAAAAAGGGGTTCTGGGCTCCAAAGTACTCTCAGCAACCACGCTCTTTAGGACATATTGCAGGTAACAGCAGGGCTTGTTAGACCCCAAGGACCCTCTGGAGCCAAGGGGACTTCATCCCCCAACCAGCAGTGCACCAGGAGGCGTGTTTACAGAGTGGTGAAGAAAGGGGACTTGGCCTCCAAAGACCTCTCAGCAATCCTGCTGTGTGGGACTTATTGGAGGTAACAGGAGGACTTGTCAGCCCCCAAGGACCCTCAGCATCCAAGGGGACTTTAGCCCCCAACCTGTTGTGTACCAGAAGGTGCGTCTTTAGAGTGGTGATAAAAGGGTACAGGGCCTCCGGCAACTTGTGGTCTTCTTTTAAATTATTTTTGTATTTGTTTTGGAGAGGGGTGCATGTGGCCCCTCTTACCTGGACTGTTTTCTGCCTCAGGGATCCCATCCCTCTGGAGCCGACTTTCTATTTCTTTTAAAGTAAAAGGGAGGGGCTGAGTGTTCCCCCTCCCAAGCCGATTTCAGCCCCCAAGGCCAGGCTTCTTTTTTGGATTTAAAAAATATATATTTATAAAATGGAGGGCTGTTATATTTATAAAATGGGGGGGCTGTGCGACCCCCCACCCGTGCCAATTTCGAACCCTATGACCCAATCTCCCAGGGCCTGGCCTCTAAAGTGGGTGCCCTGGTCACACCCAGGGTACCCACTTTGTACTGTAGGGGACTGCGGGGGGAGCCTCAAGACCTCCATGGTCCCTGTCGGCTTCTCACCTCCTGCAGGAGCTGGCATTGCTCTGACAGAAAGGAAGCTGCCAACACGCGGGTTCCTCTGTGTCAAAGCAATTGTGCTTCACTTTTACAAAGCAGGAGCAAAATGCTCACACTTGCTGAAAGCGGAGCATAGGTGCTATGGCTTGGTGGGAGCTTAGCCACAGAAAACCGCTACGTCCTGTGGGTGGGCACCCAGGTAGGTAGCAGAAGCTGGCCCTGGGGTGGTGGTTCCCCGGGGCCATTTATAGCTCTTGGAGGGGGGGCCGCAATACCCCCTTCCATTGGATTACACAGCCCAAGGCTGTGGGGGCTGCGTGGCCCCTGTTTTTAATTTTAATAGTTGCTTCGGGGAGGTGGTGGTCTCTGGGGCTGCAGGGGTGCCCAATGCTTCCTCTGCACTAATATCACTATAGCCACTTGGGTGTGGAAGTCCCCAGTGCTACAGGTGGGCCATGCACCCCCCATATTAATGTTTTAATTTGCCCCGGGACTACAGTGGTTGCCAAACAGGCAACCCCACATTTGTTTTTGCAACAAGGAGGTGGTGGTCCTTGGGGCATAAGCAGCCCCAGGAGGGGAGCTCATGCTCCCCCTCCTTTATTCAGACCTGACCCAGCCAGGTGCTTATTAATAACAAAGCACAGTTTTTTTTAATTTTCAGTGTGATTCACGGATCCAGCGCGACCCCCACCAAATGTGTTTTTTAAACGATTTTTGGCCCCAAGAGGCCTTGTGGGTCAGGGTGTTTCTACACACGATGGCTGCCAATACTTCCTGGTTTGAAGTGTTGACATTCAAACAGATCTCAGCACAAGGTCTCGGGAGGGGTCGTGGAACCACTTTACTAAAAGTAAAAACGTATCACACTCATGGGCACTCTACAGTTCTTTTCTTTATTGCTTACATATTTTGATCAATTTTCAAAATCAAAAATAACGATGTCCCTACAAACTATCACAGTTATAAGTCAATGAAAATCCAACCAGGGCAAAACAATGATAAAATATCACCACAAATATTATGTTGCTCTAGACACACCAAATTCATTAATTTAACCACATCGCTACCAGTTCCTTTGTATTCTGGTTAGAAAACCGCTATAAGCATGATATGTAATTGGGTGATAAACATGAACATCACAGTCAATCCTAATTATACTTGCCTCAGTGCAATAATATCACCTAATTGAAGTGGTCAAATACATGCCGTTCTTTTAATCTGAGGGTACTCATGGCATTCAATAAGGTACGTACATTTGCAAGTGACTTACACCTCATTTTAGCTTGGAGAAGCTCATTTCTTTTCTCTTTTCACAACGGGGTCCAGGTGACATAGAATGACACAAGCACTTATAGTGCATTCTCATACACATCACTTTCTTCTTTTCTTCACCTCTTAAATTAGGACACTCTTTTTTTCTTTATGGTTATGAAAGTTACCAATGATGATAGTGGGCAAACTGGTGAGTACCAACCAGCAGCTTCCTTGGTGATGCTTACGTGAGGTACTTTCTGACCTTTCGCACATTTTTTGGGCTCTATTTACACAATGAAATGCTGCCTGGTGTATTGACAAACAGTGAAAATTTAACACTTCGTTCTGGCGGTGACTGGCAAAAATATTTTAAAAGCCAGCCTATGGGCAGAGATATTGTTAAAACTGCTCTTGGGATCCGTTAAAAAGTTTTAATAACTTAGTGTTCGTGAATAATCAGGTTTTGTGTATTTGCAATTTGATGCTCCTTTTTGTGTATGCTATGCCATACTCTGCCTGCAGCACCTTCCATGTGATCATGTCCTCTTCTCTCCATATCTTCCTAAGAGATGAATTGCCTATCAAATTCCAGTTCATAAATCCTCCATGGATGCCTACGTCAGCCAACATGTCACTGTCCCATAGAAGGTGCTTCTTGGTAAAGCATCCCAGCCAACCTAGGAATCCTAGGAATCTAGTTGCCATACACCATGTTGTGGCTGTTAGCCTTGCAAAAGGTGGGAAAGACATGTAACCCCGCTTGTAGTAGAGTGCCCTCCCTGTGGTCTACGGCCCTACAGTCTGCCCTGATCGAGGGCTCAGTCAGGGGAGCAAAGACTCAGACATTAACCCATATCAGTTGCGATGCTCAGTAATACTTTTCTAGATCAGACAGGGCAATGCCACCATCATACCATTCCCCATGAGCTTATTAAGCATGATCCTAGGAGGCCCCCAAACCCACAGGAGCTGCCAGACTACCTGGCTCACATTGTAGAAGAACGCTGGCAGTACTCAATATGGCGCGTGTTTTGCAGCATGAATAAGAATTTCGGTAGAGCGATAATTTTGCACATTCCCCCCCTGCCAAAGAGTGACAGGGCAGTGATCGCCAGAGTTGGACATCAGCTCGAAATCGATCGAACACTGAGTAGGGGTTGATCATGTAGAACAGTTCTGCTCACATAGAGGCCTAGATATTTGAAGCCCACTGTGTCCACCCTGAGGCCCTCTGAGAGATTGTGAGGTTTTAGGTATATTTTTACCTTCTTTAATCACCATACATTAATCAAATAGATTTTTATTTAAATCTGTGAAATTCTTTAATATTGAAACAAATATAATAAGTAACAGGGATGACATTGCTTTAATGCTTCTTTCTCCCTCTTAAAACATTGTTCTTTCTGTGCTTTCAGTATAACGTGTGCCTGAGATGCAGACTCATTGCTTCTGGGGGAGAGTTTCTGGTGCAGCTTGAGGGTTCTTCATTTTCACCCCCTCCCAATTCACCTGTTGTAAAATGTCAGCGGTGTGATATTCTCTAAAGCACTGGGAACTTGATCCAGGCCACATGCAACATCCACACTGTGGTGAACCATCTTTACCCCCATGTTGACTAAGCTCCTTAATAAAATGGGCTGTAGCATGTGTCAGCCAGTGAACAGACTCTGTGAATCCATTTAATATGCACTGAAGCTGATGATGGCGGTGCTTAGGATGTATATTTTCTTGTTGTACAATTGTACATAAATTGTTACAGGAATCTGTTAGTTGCTTGAAACTACCAGCAATAACTTATTGTCCGACCTCAACAGTGTTATTAAGCTTGTTTAAGCCATCTTTCATGTTAATAATATTTCCATTCAGCAACACTGTGTATTAACAGATTTTATGTCTTTATTTTGTAGGTGCTGCACTGCCAACATTTTTCATGGCAAATCATCAAAAACGGTGGCAGTGTCCAGATTATTTGTAGAATCTAACAACACCTGAACCTTCCTTGCTGGAAAAAGATTCATAAACGTTTGTCTGCCTCTTCTAGAAAGTTGAGTTATATCCATGCCTGTTGATTGGTCCATTGACTCCTGTAGAAAATCTGGAGAGATTGCACTCTGTGTCTGGATTGCACAGGAGGGGTTGGTTTGAGTGTTATAACATTATCTTTCTCCATGTCTAACATAGTACATTTATGTGCACTTATCCTTCACCTGTAACTGTAGCACCAGTACATTACACGGAGTAGCTGTGTACTTTATACATTCATTCATTCGTTCGTTCATTCATTCATTCATGTGCCTAATGTTCAGATTTATCACCTCTCGTTGATGGTACATCTGAATTATATATAAAACATTTTAAGTCAATAGAATCTGAATGCTATTTCTTAATAGTTTTGAGTAAATACATGTTCGTTTTATTAGAATGTGTTTTAATCTTAGTTTCTTTTAATTGCTATATAATATTTTACATATAGTATATTCTTTTAAAAGTGTGAACTCCAAGTACTACATCTCCCATCATGCATAATTAAAGTAACAGTAAGCATTGTTCACATGTGTTTTTTCAAATTCTACATACTTTTTTTTATGAAACAAATATTATTGATGACTTTTTGTGCAAAAAGAAGTACTGCTAATATTTGCAAAACATTTTTTTAGATTAACTAACTTATCTTTAGAAGTAGTAGATAGTACAGAAGTATCAATTTCTGAAAGCTCAACTAAACTTTGTGGCTCGAAGGTGCTTTCAATAATTTCTTCAACGGGTGTTGCTGTTGCCTGTATTAAAGGTCACCTACCTGTTCCACAGGTCGAGTTGCGACCTTTTCTTTTGGCCGTTAATGCAGATCTTACCACTGCTTCCTAATCTCTTCTATGGTATTGTGTATCACTCCAATAGCATTCATTTGATCTAGACTGTCCTTCCATTGTTTTTTTCTGGTTATCAGCAACCTGGAATACTTTTTTTCCATATTTTTCATTATAATGTACCACACAGGCTTCAGTGAGAGCCTCCAGATCCTTCTCACTAAGGGTCTGATTGTGATTTCAGTCAGAAAGGTTCTGAACGGCATTTGGATTTTCCTAACCTGTGTCGGAACCCATGTTTCCGATCGGCTTGGAAACATTTCAGACGGACCGATTAGTATGAAGGTAACCATTTGGTCATTCTGAATCGGTTCAGGTTGGAATTCGGAGAATCCAAGTCCTTCGGAGACTAATTGTGCAGCTCTATGGACCACGTTTCTGACCGATGTATTACGATGTTGGATTCTGACAGCCTTTCCAAGTCAGACTGTCTGGCATGAAAAGGCTGTTGGAAACTGACGTTAGGGGCCTGTAGCGGCCCCCTTCACCCAGAGGCCTACTGTTGGGGCCCATAGGGGTGCCCATGGGGCCACTCTTTACAACCATGACAATGTGTCAGGCGCCATGGGGTGCCTGTGACAGGGTGCAAGGTTTTCCGCAGCCTCACCTTTTTTTAAATGGGAGCCTGTGTTTGTCGGAACACAGGCTCCCATTGAAGTCAATGCGAGTCCGACCAAATGGTGTTTGGAAACATCGTAATCGGTCGGTCGGACTCTCTAAACCCGAGTCAGTCGGAACCGATTCTGACAAGGAGTTGTTTTCGGACCAACATCGTAATAAGGCCCTAAATTTCACCATTCTTTTGCATCCTTCCATTTTATTTTTTTGTCTCTTCTAGGGACATGGATTAAATAAGTAGCCCCAAAATGCTCAAAAAATTAAACAGTATTCAGAGATCACACAGCCTGCCTTCCTCTCTCCTTCAGAGAACTCTAGTAAGCAGGTGTGAAAACACTTCCTCATTGTGGGGCCATCAAGGTGTACTCAAATGAGGCTTTCACAATTTAGCAAGTTCAAAATATGGATTCCCTATTGAGGAAATCGCAAATAGGAAATCGCAATATTCCAAATGTTATTCATGCCGAATTACTAAATGAAGACTGGTCACTGTGATACATTAGGATTAGCAATTTTCCAAATTACAGTTTGATAAAAATTACCAATTTGGAAATTGCCATTCAAAACCTTCATACATCTAGCACTGTGTCATTTATAGAACCATTCAACTAGTCACTCATTTACCCCACCATTCATCCAGGTGTTCACCAATTTAATAATCCAATCATGCACTCATATATTAGCTAACCATGCTTTCAATCCCTTAAAAAATCCACACTCTCAATTACCAATTCAAGTGCTTATGCATTATAAAATTCAGCCATTCATCCACTCAATCACACACACACATTTCCAATTAATTAAGAAACAATTTCACGTAGCAAATGGAATTGTTGGATTTGCCATTGCATGTTTAAGGATTACCTCTTCTTTTTTATTTTACAACTAAATAACAAACACTGCCTAGCAGTGACGGCTGGTGACATTTGAAAGTGGTGAGGCATAAAACAATTGTAGTACAGCACTGTAGCGAGAGAGCGTAGCGAGCGAGCCCAAACCACCTATGGGGATTTGAGGAAGTTCACCCCCTCACGAAAATTTTGAAAAAAGAGTCGCCAAATGGTGCCTTTTCAAGCAAATTAGAGAAAGCAGGAAGATTAATAAAGCAATTGTGAATCTGTTCTAACAAAGACAGTGACTGGTAAAACTGTCTATCGCTTGTTCTGCTGACATCCTAGGCGGGCAAAAAGAAACCAATATACTATTGGGTGTAAGGTTAGGTTTGTGCCTGAAACAAGAATCTAATCATGCACACATTGACACATGCCCCAGTGATTTACAGCACAAAAGGGTGGGTGCAAGCACTGCCAACCCTTTCAACCATGCACAAAGTCCATACAATTCTGCAAGCAGCAATTATACTCATTTCCTTTTAACAATAAAAGCGATCCTTTGAAGCGCCCAACATTCGTCCCTTAATTTCAAGTGCCAAAGAAATTATGAAAGTATCAGTGTGAAGGGCATAGCACCGCGGCTCAGTGTCCTCTTCAGCATGGACCCCTTTTCACCCGTACAGGGGTAGCCTTGCCATTTTAACTCAAATTATTTCAAAAAGCACAACAGGATTTTATTTTCACTTAAACAGGATCTTTCCCACATAATAGAGCACACTGGAATTACTCCTCTGCAACATCATTTTACAACTCAGTGCCAAATGAAGAAAACATTTTCAAAAATATTGAATAGAATGTCACTGTGACGTGGAAAAAAATAAATATTACAGACATACTTGAAGCAACAGCAATAATAAGTTCTGAGGGGGTGGGGGGGTTTACCAACATATGGGCCAACCGGTTAACTTTGTAATTAATCAAAGTTAACCCAATGATAAGGGAGCCTCAAAATAATGGACAAATTGTGGGCTGCAGAATCAAAAGATCTAATTTGTAATCCCAGCAACCCACTCGTGACAAGTTTGTGACCCTGGGCCAGTTCTATGTGATCTAGTATCGAGATATGGAAACAAAGGAGCTATGGAAGAGAGGATAGCATCAGATGCTTTTTTCCCGTATTTGGTTTCTTTATAACATTCTGATGTTTTTGAAAATTGTGAGGTCTCCCATTTCAGCGTGTTTTCACATACTCCTCTTTCGATAAATCACTGCAGATATAAAATAAATGCCCGCGTACCATTTGATTCGCCTGTAGGAAGCAGAGACGGTGTTGCCTAAGCTTTACTTGGTGCTTTAGTACCCCTGGACCCAGGCAGTGCTTCATTTGAGCCGGAGCTTTCCGGTGCTGAGCACTGGCATTTAATTGGTTTCCGGTGCTCAGCACCGGCACCTAATTGTCAACACCACACTTAGGGCAGTCTGCCACAAGGTGGCACTGCGAGATTAGCAGTACAACACTTGTTTGGGAAAACAATATACATTAAAAAATTACCAATACCTGCCTCCTCATCCATTCCTTTAGCTTTGGGGACCTGGAATAATCTGAACTGTTGCATTTACATGCAATAGAGCTGGTTAGTAGTTGTTTTGGCAGTGAGGACAGGGGCGATGGGTGGTGCAAGCTGCAGTAGCCTCCTGGTCAGAGCCCTGGAACTTAATATTTTACAAATTAAGCACTGGGCCCAGGTCAACTGACATTCACGAAGGCCCCGTGAAAATCAGCTGCGCAAATGAGGAAATAACTGTGCAGCGCTGTATTACGCAAGATTCATATTGTTTTGGGGGGTGGAGGGTGTATTTCGCAAGTCACATGTGGTGGGGGGGTTTCACTGTCCAGTGCCAGAAGCCTAGTGCCACAGACAGGGACAGCCTAAACGCCCTCTTTCGCCCCGAGTTAATAACCCCCAGTCTCCGAGTAGGCAGCACATACAGTAGATGAGATGGGAAGATTCTGTACAGTGCTGCGAGTTACCTGGGACAAAATTGCGCTATATAAAAACCTACCTAAATGAAGAATACATAGGAGCTCGTTAGCTCCTGCGACAAGCCAGCTTACCTGTCCCTGCCACAGAAAACCTATCACCTTTCTTGCATCAACACTCCAACGCAGATATATATTGTGGTCCCAAAAGCTCAGCAATGCTGCCATTTACACCGATTTGCACTGGTGAACGAGTTCTTTTAGGGTTCCGCCTTTGTCTTGCTGATTTAAAAAAAAACAGTGTACCTCGGCACTCTTCAAGTAACTTATAGTTCTCATATAGTATTAAACAATTGCAATTAAATATTTGGTATGACTGCTCACAGGAATCCAATCCATACAAATAGATTGCTACACACTGTCTTTTAATGTCAATGTTGACGTTTCATACAAAAGTGCATAGCCAATAGCCAGGGTGTAGTCCTAAACATAAGCAAACATTTCTTGACATAGGTCATTAATAAGTACACGGAGGTCAAAATCATGCAGCCTCACTGTTGGTGACGTTGGAAAAACAGCTGACACGTGTTTCGTTACATAGTAACTTCTTTAAGGCTTTAAGTATGGAAGATAAAAAAAAACAAGGAGAATTAGAAGCTAGTGTCCTATTTATATGGAAACGGAAGGTAAAGACAACCCTTAAAAAGGTCAATTTGAATTTCAGGCCGTTTGTCTAAAGTGACTCCCAAAGCAGAGTAAAAATCTGGAGGGAATCGTTTAGTAGTTTGTATCTCCCTTAATAACGTGAAGCACAGTATATAAATCTCCCGCTACGATTATGCTGAAAAAACGGTCGCAGTAGTATGCACCCAGAGAACTTGCATGCAAAGAAATTAGAGAATATGATAGGCCTTCCTGAAAATAGCATGAGCGCCGTATTTCGGCGTCTTGTCCTCAATGGTGTAAGACATTGTTTTTTTTTATGCTTTACACGGGAGCTCTTAGGAACTCTTGTGTTGTGACATCTGTGGTAGTGGGGTGTCTCTATTCGGTTACCTTGAGTGGCACCAATACCATGGAAATGTACTGATGAATTGGAACAATCTACTGTTTATGACTGATGTGCAATCCTTTAAAACCATCACTACCTGTTATGTTATATTTTGTCTTGCTGATGATAGTGCAAGGCCACTTTCACAACCAGTAGTACAGCTTATTGTGTTACGCGTACAATTTCTGAGTTACAGATTACCATAAAATACGTCATCGAGTTACGGATCCTGCTGCACAGATGAGGATTTATATTCACCGAAGGAGCAGATTCTAAATCCTGTACTTGAGCGCTCTTCCGCTAGTTAAACAGCAACGCCTATTGTTTGACAGTCGGGTACATAATGTCATTTCTTTGTATCTGCAGCCATAAAGGTAAGCCTCACAGTCGCAGCAGGCAGAGCGGGCGGGGAGAGGGGCAGGGGGGTTCGTGCAGGTGTGGGGGGAGCGGGAGAGTAATCAAAATAAAATTTAAAACTTACCTTCCTCCCACTGCTTCCTCCGGGTCACTCGCCACCACCTCAGCTCCTGCTGCTCCTGGCCGGGCCTGTGTTTAACCTAGGTAGCCTCCCTACCGCTCCCCTAAGCCAATCACAATGCTGCAATGGCAGCGTTGGGATTGGTGAGGTGCAGCAGACGGCACTCAGCCGGGCGCCGTTAGGCCAGGGAGCCATTTTCTCTATGTAGGCATGCAGCCTACATAGAGAAAAAGAGAGAGTGTGCAACTGCGCATGACTGGTTTGGCCGGCTGTGGGGCCGAACAAACAGTCAGCACCCAAGACAGTGGGCTAGCCACGCCTCCCCCGCACTTGAGCAGGAACGTCCACCTGCCCGCCCCAACCAGGCACTTCATGCACTTCTGCTTTCTCCCCGTGTGAGAAGCAGAAACATTAAATGGTAGTTTTACTTCTGCGAGAAAGCAGTTGGGCGATGCCCCCACACCCCAATGGAGGAGCCGCCACTGCTGCCTAGCATGTATGAGCTAGGAGCATAAAATGAACCGTCAATCAGGTATGCACTTAAAATACATTACTAATAATCTCTAAATGCCACCACTTAACCACATTGATGTTAAGAAGCCAGAGTGATATAGTCAAGACACATATGATGTAGTCTGTAAACATTTACATTGGTTTGAGCTTCCCTCTTGTCCTGTTTCAACAAACATTGCTCTGGCTGTATTACCACAAGCACTATAAGGTATTTATGGCAAGTGTGTTCCCTGAATTCCAGCGAATAGTAGCCCAGGAAAGTGGCATAATCTGTTTACTAAGCCCCCAACTTTGCTTATCAGATCACTGAATTGCCAGTGATTGTTTTAACTAGGCATAGGTTTTTTTTAAATTTAAATGAGGGCTGTTAGATAGGTGATAAATTCGCATAGTGTATGTGTGTGTAATTATGTTAAGTTTTGGCAAAATTATATGAAATTGTGCTTAATTATGCAAAATGCAAATCTGTCTTTTTTGCTATATTTGAGAACAAAATGCATCCATGTGTTAATTTTTGACAAAAGGATGCATGTTGTGCCACACAAGTATTGTAAAAACAAAAGCACAGTGAACAGCAGCTGCTTGGGTTCTGTTGATCCTGTGTATTTGCCGTACATTTTTACCACGAACGACGCTGTCACTGTAAGTTTGCACTACAAATCGTGAATAATTACACAAAGTTGTGTAATGGCATAATTTCAGGGATTTCAAGTACCAAGGGTAACACAAAAATTCCTGAAATTATGCTAGCATCATTTAAATTCCTCCATACCAAGTACAATTGTGTGACCATTCCCAATCAAGTGACATATCCAAAACAAGAAAGGATGTACAAGAAGGGAAAGATCGTGTGTTCAAAGCTTTTGCAGACCTTGCCATTTTAAAAAAATGCTTTTGTTTATCCTTTTCTTAATTGTTGATTTAAAGAAGATGACGTTTGATATTTCTTTATGTTTGCATGTAGCACTCTGCAGCTCCTGTGCATGGCACAGTGGCAGTTTACATTTGTCAAAATTGTGTTTCATTTCAGATAACAATAAACAATTTGACAATTTTTGTTTTGGAAATGTCAAAGCTCGATAGAATGGTAGAAGGTATATAAAGATATTTCCATTACAAATGTATATTGAAACTTCACTTAAGTATTGATTGTTATAAATATGGAATATAAAGAATTACACAACTAAGTGAAACGGGCAGGAAATAAGTGGACAGAGCCAGGGAATGGAAAAAGGAAAGAATAGTTTGAAGGGTAGGGATGGCAAATCACAAAAAAGGCAAATATTTCTACTGAGCATGACAATCAATTCCCCCAAGGATAGCACAGTAAGAATGTGTGTTGAGCGCTGATTATCTTCCAGTAGGCACTCTATCAGACAAGTCATAGCTTTTGCAAGACAAGTGGAGTAGGTTGAAGTCCTGAATATGATAAGTGGAATATTGGGTCAAAAGTACTAAGTGCCAATAACAAGATCATCAAAGAATGAACAAATAACACCTGTTGAGGGACATACTTCATTAAATGTTGTCTTTAAAGGACATGAGTAAAGGGGTACAGACCCTCACATTCTCAGGTGAATCGAGATGGACCATACAGATGTGATGCCCTTACCGGCCAGCCATTCTAACCTCATTCCTCAAGAGATTAACCATCATGATCTAAATTATAGACAGGTGAATCTTCAAATAATCAAGCCAAGAAGGGCTCTGCTTAGAGTCCTTCTACTTTGTTATTGAAATCAGATGCTTTGTAACACTTCAATAGGGTGAAGCCACAGAAATCAGCAATGAAGTCACTCTTTCATTGACGTTCCTTGGGGGGTGATCTATTTTTGCCGGTTCACAAGCAAATATGCCCCAATTTGTGGACACCCAATACCCTATGGCAAGCTCATGCTCAGGCCAGTATACCAACTTGTGCTGGGGACTTAGGCGGACGACTTGGGGATGGGGCGTCCAGGGTAAGGATCAGTCCTGTGAGACTACAAGATCAATTTTTCGTTGTTTATTTATGTGCTCTGGAGCCGCTTTCGTCCTAGGTGAACACACAAGAAATCCATACATATAATTGAAAAAACTTTAATAAGAGTGCCCTAAATTAGTCCAGATTATATATAAGGTAGCAAAAATAAGGATAATGGTAAAATGATTAGGTGATAAAGCAAAATATAATAAAGAATATCAGCATTTGCATAGCATTTAGGTGAAGCTCATTAGATCATAACATTCACTGATGGAATCAGCCCATGGTGAAACCTTCCCTTTCTAGCCGCTAGTTAGACTTATTGAGTCCAAAGTGCTTTTATGTGTTTCTCAAATAGCCTTCCACACATAGCTTTGCACGACAACGTTGTTTTGATCAATCTGCTATTGTGCTGTGAGAAGAGGGACCAGGAACAAAGCTTGGCTCTGCTATGTCTCTCTGAGCTGTGGAAGTGCAGATAGGTTTAGCAGTGCCAGTCTTTCTTCTTCAGCTAAGACATCTGCAGCACAGAGAGTGCTCTGCTCAAAGCTCCCAGGAAAACACCTCATGGTTCTCTCGCTAAAGATGCCTTTGCATCTGATTTAATTACTAATTTCTTGTTTTTATAAAAAAGCTCAGACTTTGCGATTAGCACTATAAAAGTCATGAATTAGCATCCAAATTTTATTGCACATTATATATATCACACTATTGATATGCACTATACCAGCAAATGGCGCAATACACCTACAGCAAAGCGACAGTATAATAAACATGTGCAATGGACGCAAAATGAAACATGCACTTATAAATAAGAAATGCATATACACATATGTGAGTAAATTAATGCAATGAGGGGCTTCCAAGCAGAAACATGTAAAACATGTAACACCCCCAAATTGATAGGGTAACAATTCTAATGAACAAATGTTTATACAAATCTTTGTGCTTCGATAAATGAAAAGGCTAGGAAAAGCTGTGTACCTACTTTGACTATGCAGCATGGTACAAAACCAAACATTTTATCCAGAAGTGATTAAAAAGCAAAATGGCTGACTATACATGGCCATGTAGACAAATAATAGCAGGTACTGGTCGATTTTCTCATGGTTTGCAGAGTTCATGAAGTTGAAAGCACATAAATAGTTGAGACTTTCAAACCTACAGTCTTAAAGAAAGAATCTATATGTGGAGGTAATGATGTTTGACAAGTCGTATTTGCATTAGAAGAAGATGCAGATGGTGGAAATACTTGCACTGCTACAACTATACATGATGGTGAACCCAGGATGTGATTAAACATTGAAGATGTAGAAACCATAGGTGAGTATGGCAGCAGATGTGGTATTGAATTTATAGGCAAAGGTACAGCTGCAAAAATGGTATTGATATACAAGGTAATATTAGACACATCTTAGAAGGCTGAGAGTGGCAGTCTAACACAAGCTGGCTGACACACTAGTCAGAGCATGAAGTGAATTGAAGGAAGCAACTTTGACAATTGCATTACATTGCAAAATGAATGTTGCACTCAGATATACAGTGAGCATACCTTGATATTCCACAGAAATGTTCAAGATGGCAGCCTGAAAACAGTTCAAGCGTTGAAAGATAGGTCTCACACAGGGAGGTGGAGGTTTGTGAAAGCAAATAGTCTAATGTGCACTAAGACAGGAAATTAGATCCCCTCCAAGTTAGAATTCAATTACCAACAACAACACATCTTTATTCACTCTAGACTCAAAAGAGATCAAACAATTTCAAATTCACAAATAAAAATAAAACAAAGCAGATGGAGCATAGGAGCAATGGAACTTAAAACCCCCAATTGCAGGAAGAAACAAATTCAGAGGTAAAAAAGACTTGTAAAGAATTTTAAAATGTTAAAAACTATGGTCTCGTTTTTATGAGTAGTAAAAAACTAAGCTTTTTTTGCAGATGCATTTTCAAAGTTAAAAAAATAGGGCATAAAAATCTGCGAAGTTTTAGCAATGGGCAAACAAAAATAATGTGGTTAAATCCTTGAACTCCATTGTTACATAAAGTGCAGGTGAGTGCATTATATTCAAATCTTTATCCAAACTCCTGTAACAGGTCTTTGCAGGAGTGCACTCCCCCTAATAACAAGAACATTCAACTAAGCGTGTGCTCTAAAGACAATTCAAGGTGTGGTTACTTTTGTTTCATCTATGCAGAGTCTGTGATTCATTAACTTTTGCGGACTGGACACAGTAATCTACATACATGTAGTTGCTCAGTTGAGAAACTAAGGTTTTTAGATTCAATTTTAGTTGGCTTAGAGATCAACTGATCAGGGTTTCATAAGAGAGTTTGAAAAGCTGCAATACATAAGAGAAGTTCATGTGGATGAAAAAGTAAGACCCCTTCCGCTAAAAGATCTCTTTAAAAAGCAGTTCCCTCAAAAATGGTTTGAAGAGTGGATTATCTGGAAACTCTAGTGCATTGCTGTAGTAAGTCCTGTGACATGTGCACTAAAGAATCCAAACTCTAATCTCATAGTTTAAACTGGGATTAACAAGTTTAAAGAATACAGCAGGCATAACATCTTTCCTTCAATACGATTAAGAAAAGATCAGTGAGAAAATGAAACTGTTTCTACTGAATAGATCAATACGAAGGGGAATTTGTATTCCTAAATTGAAAACAGGTGCTTGAAATGTCCATGACCAACTAAGTTATAAATGGACTCCAGTATTTTTCCATGTGCTGGCCACTTATCTCCAGTTCGGAGATATGAAGTTTATTACTAAGATCATGGCAACAGATTCTCTCAAGATATGAGTATGTAGACAGAGTTTCAAATTTCTATTTACCTTGACCCACCCAGAGTTAGCACACGTTTTGTGCCCTTTCACCCTGAAAACCAATGCTTTACGTTTTCAAATATGTACATATAGACAACGTTCTTCTCCATACAGTCATGTGCTATCCAGAATGCAACATTGCATTAGGCACGCCTAGTTTGTATTTTTGAAGAAAGACCCTGGTTCCATTCCAAGAGTACTTGATACAAGGTGGAAGTGAGAAGAGCAATAACCAGTCTCAAAAATCCCACAAAAATCTCAAAAGCAATTAACTTTTTCGACAGAATATGTCTATTGCCTCAGTCAAATGCTGTAAAGAAGTCAATAAATACTGAATATACATGTTACCATCTTTAACTAATAGAATAAGCTAGGAATGCTTGGACTGCGGCACTGCTATCAAGGGTCGAACAATAAGCTTTAAAGCCAGAATACTCTCTAGGAATTATTTCTGTATCTAAGATCCAAAACTGTAAATGCTATAAACCATTTTTCGAGAAGATCTTTCCTACAGAAGAAAGCAAAGCAATATGTGGAGGAATTATAAACTACCTGTCTATGAGCTGGAATTTTCCCAGAATCATAACAATAGCAAGAACAGGAGAAACAAATATTCTTCCCATTGTATGGGTTTTTGTCACTGATATGGGTAAGTGGTTGGGGAACATAGCTCCTGAGAGTCTAACTCCTTTAATGTATTTCATTAATTATTGTATTCATATTGGGACACTGATGTTTGGCAATATCAGGGCTGACTTCTATACTGCATATACATGAGGTATTTTCAAAATCATTTGCGCCAGAGAAATCTGTCAAGTATTCAGCCCATTTCTGATTCAAAATTGATATATGTTGACAAGTGGTCTTACTTCCACCTTTGCAGGCATTGATAGACACAAATTGCCTTACATTCTTAGATACAGCAAACTCATATATATCAATCGGCAGCTAGTATGCATGTAATTTTGTTTAGCATTGCCCGGTATGTAGGTCTTCTTCTACAACATGTTATTATTAGTCTTTCCTGGCTCATTGAATATTGTATATATTGCCTGCATATTAGGCTGTTTGTATCTGCAGGCAATTCCCCTCTATTATTATTAGGCTTGCAGGTCTAATGATTGATTTGGTGATTATTTGACAATACTACATTTAGGTTTTAAAAAAAATCTGCATTTGCATAATTAACTTGTAATAATAATACTAGGTTTTTAGGAGTCCAATTTATTCAACCGCAAGATTTATCAATCAGAGCTTCATTACCATATATTCCTCGTGTCAGTATTTTACGGAGAGAGAATTGCTTTCAAAGATAAAAGATGGTCAGTTCATTATTATAAAACTGAAAATCAGAAAGAAATTAGAAGGCCTCCTATGAACATATCATATAAGCATTTAGGGGCCGATTCCGATTTCGGCCGGAAGGGCTCCGAACGATGGTCGGAGCCCTTCCGACCGAATCAGAAGGTGTCGGCCGGATTCCTTTCCGACCGAGCCATTCCGATGGGCTCGGTCGGAAAGGAATCCGACTCGGATTTCCGGATGGCTGACGACAGGCTCAGAGAGCCCGGCCGGAAATCCCTCAGTACTCCCCCGGCTGCATCTTTATGACCGAGGGAGTACGATGGCAGTTTTTCACTGCCTTTTTGTGCTGGTCTTTCCGGCACGAAAAGGCAGTCGGAAACTGTCTTTGGGGGCCTCCAGTGGGTGCGAGGCTGCCGAATGGCGGCCTGGGGGCACGTATGGTGCCCCTCTGTGGATCCCTGCACCCGGTGGCAGGCACCTTGGGGTGCCGGCCACAGGGTGCAGGGATGAACTGCACTCCTGCTTTTCAAAATGCAAGCATGCATTCCGCTCAGAATGCATGCTCCCATTGTGAAGTATACGAGTGCGACCAAACCTCCGTTCGGTCGCATCGTACTTCCAGGGCCGTAACCGATGACAGCAGGTCAGTCAGTTACGGCTCCTGACCGATGTCGGACGGACCTGAGTCCGTCCGACATCGGAATCGGCCCCTAAATGTTCTTATTCTCTATTTTCGCATCTCGATTTTCTTGTCTCAATTATTGTGTCCTCATGTATTCTTTCACTAATGGTTCCATTCTATCCACATTATCATTTATCCCTTTCTATGTTCCCTCTCTCTCTGCTGTTAGTCCTCTCCTTCTCCTTTTCCCGAATTCTCCTCTCGCCCCACCCTTCATGAACAGTCCCCATTGTTTGTTATTATTCCTCCAGTACTCTTCCTTCTCTCAATGTATCTTCTAGCCCAACTTTCTGACTCATCTCAAACTTCTTTCTACTACTCTTTCCAATGCACTAGCCTATCTCTCACCCTATACATCTGTCAATATATCCTCTACATCCACTCTCATTTGTCCCAAACCCATGCCACTACTATGATCCCGAAATAACCCTTTCTAGACTCTCCCCTATTCTACCCCTCCTTGCATCATCTGACATCTCTTTTACAATATTGATCCCCCAAATCAAACCTTTCTAAACTCTTCCCTCTGA
Organism: Triturus cristatus; assembly: GCF_964204655.1. Classification (NCBI taxonomy): domain Eukaryota; kingdom Metazoa; phylum Chordata; class Amphibia; order Caudata; family Salamandridae; genus Triturus; species Triturus cristatus. The sequence goes on along the minus strand of NC_140593.1, from coordinate 251,673,028 downwards.
CTCTTCCCCTCCACAACCCTTTTTTACTCATCCAAAAGCCTCCTCCTACTGTTATGACCGCCAAAAAAAAAAAAAGATCCTTCACCCTCCTATGCCTCCGCTAGCATTTTCAATCAAAATAACAGACTAACATGTTCACTTCTCAAATTTCATATTCCACTATACTAATTCACCACTAATCCTTTATGGTTTCAGAGTAGCGTGCTACTCGCCAATAAATCGCTTCAACACCCCATCAGGGTTACAAGCGCTATATAAATGTAAACCTTTTTCCCTTTTCAACCCCTCCCCAACCCTTCTCAATCCAAATAACTGACTAATATCCACCACTCAAATTACTTTCATATTTCACCATACTAATTCACTACTAATCCTTTATGGGTTTCCGGGGTAGCGTGCTACTTGACAAAAAAAAGCACTTCAACACCCTATCAGGGGTAACAAGCGCTATATAATCACAAACCTTTTTTTCTCTTCTATCCTTCTGCTATCCTTCCGAATCCAAATAACTGACTAACCTATCCACCACTTAAATTACTTTCATATTTCACTATACTAATTCAACACTAATCCTTTATGGGTCCTGGAGTAGCGTGCTACTCACCGAAAAAGCGCTTTGACGCCTTGTCAGGGGTAGTAAGCGCTATATAAATACAATACAATACAATATATTTATTTCACTGCAGCAGGCATTCTTCAATGTTTTTGTTAGTCCTTTATTGCAAGTCTGATCTTCCTCAGCTAGCTGGTCTGCTGAGTTATTGTCTCTTTGTAGATCAGTGGAGCCTGACACCAAGATGGCAGCTCCAAAATCTTGCAAGATCAACAACAAAAGCAGAAACCTTGTGAGACTTTAGTGGCAATCTTAGGGTCAAGGTGCACCATCTTCCATAAGTGCTTGTGAAATCCTGATTGTACTGCCCCACACTTTCTGGAAGGTAGCTGCATGCATTTTACCAGTGATTCTTTCAAAATCTTCCCCAGAGCATCTCCAATCCATCTGTGAAGGATGCATAAACACCGCTAATAACTCCGGGAGACCCCGAATAGGCTTGTTTCCGTTAGAGTTTTCGGTGTGTGTAAAGCAATTTGTGGTCTACGGTCTATTTTTCTCTATTTCTTATACCTATTTTTAAGACCTTGTCGTGCTGTTCAGATCAGGGAGCGAGTTGAGGTAATTCACGCCTGCACACTGAAAACAGGCTCCACAACAGTAACCCAGGTTTGAAAAAATTCTGACCATTTTTCTAGCATTTTCATCCCACTTGCCATTCTTATACATACATTAGCTCCTCAGCAACGTTCTTCCATATTCTAGGCGATAATGGATCTACCTGAGAGCCTAATGAGGTAGATATTGCTATTGCTCTAAATCTTCTTCTGTCATTTGGTCAAAAGACTCTAGCTTGTTGGGGTGACTAATTGAAATATCAACCGTTCTGAGACCATTCAGCATTTGGAATACTATTTCTAGTTTTCAGTAGGCCTTCTTTAAAACTATGATCTATCACTGGGAGAGAATTATTAATGTCCCCTAGTTTCTTTTTAATCTTGTCCTCATAGAACACAGCTAGAGCCTTAGAAAGTGCTTGAGAAGGTTTAAACAGTTGCCTAATACACTTTGGATTTGTCAGTCTGCGCATGATTTCAAATATCTTTTTTTAACATTTGTTGCTTCTAGAATTACTGTAGTATAGTATTTTGCTTTTGCCTTGCTTGCATCTTTTTTGTATTCATTTATGGTGGTCTTTAATAACTGTTTATCCTCTTCAAGGTAGAATTTGCACCATTTCCATTCTAACATTTGTATGTTTTTTAAAAACTTGCAACAGTTCAAAGGTGCTGGAGTCCTTTGATTGGTTTTGCTATTTTTGATGGGTATTTCCTTATCTAGTGTCTCTAAGATCTTATTGTATATGGAGTCATAGTTCTCATCTTCTGCCTTCAAGGTATCAAAACATATTATCATGTTGAAAACATTCCCTTGTTTTGGTATAATTTTGCCAAGCTTGGAGTTAATTTCCCTTTATATGAAAAGACACCAATGAATGGTCAGTTTAACACAAGGGAGTAATAGCCTCAACCAAAATTACATCTTCTGGTGCGAAATTAAGATCTAATGTATGTCCTCCCTGATGTGTTGGCCCTTGAACTAGTTGTTGCAGCCCGAATATTTCACAGGATCCTTGCAATTCTCTAAAAGATTGTGACGATTCCCCCTCCGCACACATATTAAAGTCCCCCAGACTGAAGAAGTTTGAATGTGTAAGGGCCATGTGTGAAACAAGCTCTATTATTGTAGTGAAGAGCCCACAAAGCCTGGTGGGTGGTAACATAAGATTCAAGAGAATATACAACTTGATCCTTCTTTTAACATAAAGTCAATTAATTGTGGCCATACCAGTTCACCTAGGTATAACATGGCAATATTTCAACTTTCTTTGAAAATTACTGCCACTCACCCCCCTTTCCTGGCCTACCGTCATCTATGTAGAACTTTACAGCCCGGAGGACAAGCCCAACCAAAATCTATAGTGGAGTCTCGCGAGGCCCATGTTTCTGTCGAAAATAGTGCATCCCAATCATTAGTTTCTAACATCATATTGCTTTCCAGGGAGTGTTTTATCAGCAATCTTGCATTGATCAACCCACATATGAGTTTAGAAGGGTGAAACAAGGTAGACCTTTGCATATGAAGTCCAGGTGCTGTTCCCATCAGCTGCTGGCCAGATGCCATTATCCAAACCCCTAGGCCAACTAGATGCCATAGCCTCATTCCATAACCATGGTTACCTTCACTTATCAGATTTAAACAAACATAAGCTTCTGTGTATCCGAATTGCAAATCTGCCATAAGACCCTTAACATGGCGCTGTATGTGTGGAAATGTATCGTCTTTTCAGTTTTTTAAACAAACGTTTGGCGGGATATTTGGCGCTGCACACTCGCACAAAACCTAGATTCAATTTTTTCATGCCACGCAAGGCTGCCCTGTGTGGCCCTGCCTTTATTGTCACTTCATATTTGATCTAGTCACAGCAGGAACCTTAAAGGTTTGATCCACTCTCTTTGCAGCTAAGCTAGCTGCACAGGTCCCTTACCGTGAAATCCTTCCTTATTATTGGCCATAATATGTTGTATGTGTACCATGGGTAGTTTATCATGAAGAACAGCTACCTTTCCCCCAAAGCTGTTTCACCTGTGTTGAAATTTGTTTTGAATCTGTTTAGGTGCCAGTGTGGAAAATTCACGTCATGGCCTTGTATTTCGAATGCCCAATCCAGCACTATGCGGGGCCTATTTTTGTAAATGTAATGCAGCACAGCAAGTCACCTTGCTGCACTGCATTATAGGGAAAGGGCAGTAATGTGCCGTTTTTTATTACAATACAGTGCATTTCTGTCCTTTACCAAACACTGGCATACAATGGGCTGCCTAGCGCCAATGCAGGTACTCTTACACCATGGTGCAAGGATGGCTGTGTTAAATGCGGAATTGTTTTTGTGCAGGAAGGGGCACCTTCCTGCACAAAAACAATCCCCTGAGGAATATTCCTTTATCTATTTGTGGTGAAGAATGCAGCACACAAGGAAAGAAGAAGCAATGAGGAGAAATTAAGATATTTCTCCTTGTTACACCTCACCTGGGAAGGCCTAGCATTTTGGCAAACTCCCAGGTCTACCAGCAATGGAAAATCTGGGAATGCATCAAAATCCATGGGAGTTGTGTGAGAACACCTACGCAACACCCATGGACTGCCTTCCCAGGGCAGAGTAATGCAACACAGCCTATATTATGGGGACCTCTGCTCCAAGTGTTTTTTTAATGCCATTTTGTGTGGTGGTGAAATTCCGGCGATCTGGAGGGCGCTGAAATCATCCCAATCCACAAAAAGAGAGACAAAGGGTCTCCCGAAAACTACAGGCCTATCAGCCTTATAGATGTATCCCCAAAAAATGTCTGTAAAATTATTCTAACCAGGATCCAAAACTGGATCAAAGAAAATAATGTTTTGTCAAATCTGCAGGCAAGATGTAGGGCCTCTACAAGCACCACAGACCAAGTTTTTAGATTTCTCCTGTTAATATGGAAGGAAGTGACCATTAGAGGAGACCACCTGTATGTTTTGTCTGTGGACTTAAAAACGGCCTTCAATTCTATCAATCATACCTAACTTTGGCTAACATTAAGAGAACTAGGATTCCCATCATATCTACTTAATATTTTGATCCGCCTGCACCATGACACCTACGCAAAGGTCAGGTGAAACTCTGATGGTAGTCTTTCAAATGATATTCCGGTTCGCAAAGGTGCACGCCAAGGCTGTGTCCTTGCCCCAACATTATTCAGCCTCTACATTAATGGGTTAATAGGAGAGCTGTATAATTGCTGTGGCGACCCCCCAAAATTAGCAGGCAGTGTAGTGCCTTGTCTGCTTTTTGCAGATGATTTGTTACTCATTGCCAGGACACCCAAGGGGATTCAGAACATTTTGAATACATTTGACAAAGCCTGTAAGGATAGGGGGCTAGAAATAAACTGCTCCAAGACAAAATATATGACATTCAACCCCTATAAATCCCACAACGGTAAACTAATGCTGGGCTCGCAAACCTGGAGCAGGTGTAGGCATTTGATTATTTGGGAGTACGCATTAGCGACAGGCTGGTCTGGACACCACAAACTGAAAAGAGTACTCTTGATGAATACAGGCCCCAGCTAGGCCCGCAGGACACAAGGGTTCGCTCTCCTGTAAAGGAATCTATAAGGAAGTTGGCACGGAAACTGCAAAGTACAAAGACAGAGTTTATTGACCCTTAAGGGTGGTCCTACAATCCATACAATACCCTTCAGTATTGCATAGAGTAGCACAAAGAACTTGCATACACGGTCCCCTTTTATACACAACAGAGGGGCTCATAAGTGGGAGGATACAGCATGAGGCGAAGAATGTTACCTTTTATGGACAGTTTCAATACAGGATCAATATGTGGGCGGAGCTGACATACTCCTTGAGCCCACGAAAACATGGTCAAGCAAGGACTAACTGATAACAGATGTGGTCAAGTCTGGGCATGCGCCAGACGGACAAAGGAACTATTTATAGACTGTTACTAGGCAGATTACAAGAGCAACTAACACAAAGATAAGACTCTCCTCGTGTTGCACACGTGGAGACGTGACAATACAAAATGGAGTCCAGACTTCAGTCAACATAACAAAAGAGACATGTGTAAGGCAGGAGAATTCATGTCTTTAGTAAATGCTTAATCACATCGAAGTTGCAATTTACAACAGACGACCCTTTCAGCATTTACTGAAGACATCCGGCTTGTTAGAATAATCATCATATATATCAATTATCATCATCTCTTCTACTTCCTTAGCTAAATGTTTCTGATAAGTGACATTGGCAATAGCTTTCTTATCGGGGATACAAAATGATACACATAAGGAACAAAGCAAGGGACCGCATTGAACACAGATGCAACAAGAAAACAGAACTGCTATAATTATACAGAGACCAGTTAAAACCTTCCAACCCCAAGCAGTGATCAATGCCCAGAACCATCCAGAAAAGGACCAAGTGCTGTTTTCTGTATGGATTTCAGCTGCAATTTTATGCAACCTGTTAATTGCATTATAGACTGAAGGTGTGTGGTCAGGAATAAACACACAGCAACTGCTTCCGATAATTTTACAAGCTCCACCTCGATCAGCTAACATAACATCTAACACCATACAATTCTGCAATGCAACAATTCTGGTAATCTGTAATTCTTCCGTAAGATTCCCAAGAGCAGCAGCGGTTTGGTTTGTCACAGCCTCTACCACTCGTGTTAATCTTCGAACTTTCCTACTATTTAGGGCAGCTCCAACAAAGAAAAACAATCCTAAATTAAAGTCAATATACTGCTGCAAACTGGTGTCAGTCTGGTCCACATCATCAATTGATAGAGTACGTTTATACCTATTTACAGTCACATTATTTAACAACTTTAAATCCTTATGATAGGATGCAGGTGCCAGAAATACAGGAGGTAACAAAAATGATACATAACATACTCTGGACCAACCGGCTGGCAAACGGTAGTAACCTTTATTTCCGCATACAAAATACGTATTATGGGATGCTAAGAAGGTACTGTTATTCAACCCATCGATGTTTAATATGGTAATACAATCACTAACACCAACAGGAATATAACCCACACTTTGGACACACAGGTCCGCTTGAGCTTGTGCCACTTGAATCACAAATTTGTCTTTTCCCACAGTGTCTCTGGTGTTCGTGAAAACATATGGGATCGATTCATTGTCTGGTCGATACTCTTCCCATTCCCAAATTGTCCCATTCGCTTGCGGATATCCATCTTTATCCTGATGACATTCTTTATTGAGTCTGAAAAGTAATCGTCCCACTGTGGGTTTCCGAGTGGCAAAAAGCAAAGTATACCATGCTCTACAAGAGCCATTATGAGAGAAAGGAAGAGGTATGAATGGCGTTCCTCCTTTCTTCTGATGAGCTGGCATCATACCACATATCCAACAGTTCGTAGCATTGGTGGCAACATGGGTATGATGTAACATCTGGATGAAAGTGTTATTCAAATAGGACTGACGATGCTTCAATTCTTGATACGGAAGGGTATAGAAATAGTGCTCCTCAGGCACTGGAGTGGTCAACACAAGCAACTCTCGAGCGGGAGTCACATCCTCCACAAACCATGTGGTTATCCCAACAATAGCTACTGTGAGCATAAAACCTGTTGCACAAAGGATCTTCTTTTTCTCCATGTCAGAATAGAGAATCAATATCTTCCTGAAACTAAAGGTTTGTCAGAACTCTTCCCCTTGGGCAGCGGTTGATTTCTTCACCAACGGGCCAAGACGGGTGTCGCTACACTAATGCAGGGCTGATCCCCCCCCCTTGCCTCACTGGCTCTCCGTTTCACTAACCCAAGGGCCGTTCTGACAACATGTCCCGATACTGAAGGATTCACTTTCTTGGCCTCAGATGATATCGCCTTCCTCCAGGAGTCGCGTGGTTCGGAAAGAGCTCCTCAGCGTCGTTCGATTCCACAGCACGGCCTTTCTCTGTGGTCAGAATCTCTCGTTGATCGGTCAATACAGCGGGCTCCACCAATCCGGGCGGTACTTTGCGGCAGTGCAGGGAATGGATCCAATTCTTTCTGTTGGAAACTCGCACAGCCGTCCTCGTTGCCAGTAAGACTTGCTCAGGGCCAACCCATCTCGGCTCCAGGCTGTTCGTCCTGTCAAAGATTTTCAGCATGACATAGTCTCCAGGCCGGAGACTATGTCCTTCGCCGGTGGACCGATCAGGGAGCGCCTCCCGGACCTGTTGATGAATAGAAACCAAGTTATCCGTTAACTGTGCCAGATAATCATTCATCATTACACAAGGTACATCATACACAGTCTTAGGTTTTGGTGGACCCCAAATATTCATTGGACGCCCAAAGACAATCTCATACGGTGTAAGACCAATTCGAGAGTGCGGTACCGACCTAATTGACAACAATGCCAGTGGTAAAGCATCTGGCCAAGTCAAAGACGTTGAAGCTTGAATTTTAGCGATCTTGAGCTTCAGTGTACCATTATACTTCTCGACTAGTCCTGCAGATTGAGGGTGGAATACTGCGTGAAACTTCTGGGTGATGCCTAGACCCTTCAGAACATACTTTATAACATCCGCTATAAAGTGGGGCCCGTTATCACTCCACAGAAGTCTACAAACGCCATATCGAGGGAAGAACTCCTTCAACAGCATCTTAGCGGTAGTCATTGCAGTATTGTCCTTCGTGGGGTATGCCTCAACCCATTTGCTAAAGGCACACACCACTACTAGAACATACTTCAAATTGTTACAACGCTCGAGCTGGATGTAATCCATCTGCAAAACCTCAAAGGGTGCAGTAGGTGTTACGAACCCTCCTGCTGGGGTCCGCGTACCCTTTCCTGGGTTGTACCTCAGGCAGATCATACAGGTCTGCACCACCCTCTTTGCCGTGCTAGCAATCTCTGGATGCTCCCAGACTTGGGTAAGCAATTTTACAATTGCGGAAGCTCCAACATGTGCTAGCCCATGTGCCATCTGAACCATAGGTTGTACAAAAGCCGTGGGTAATTTCCATCGATCCATCTGCTTATTTCTCCAGCAACCCTCATCATCCAATTCTCCCTCACTGGACCATTGCTCCCGTTCTTTGTCCGAAGCGGTCCTCTGTATTTCTCGCACTTCTTCCTTCGCATCATGCCATCTTTCTACTTGCGACTTCACTACATACATGGCAGTAGCACCGGGCTGCATCGCAGTCTCCCGTGCCACCCGGTCTGCTAACGCATTCCCTTCTCCAATTTTATCGACTACCTTCCTATGGGCGCTACATTTAACAATGGCAATTTTATTCGGATATGTCAATGCAGTTAAAAGATTATGAACTAACTCCCCATGCATTATTCGTACTCCATGTGACGTTAAGAACCCTCTTTCCTTCCAGAGCAGGCCGAAATCGTGCGCTACTCCGAAGGCATAGCGGCTATCTGTATAAACATTCACACACAATTCTGTACTGAGCTCACATGCTCGTGTTAATGCTATCAGTTCCGCTGCTTGAGCTGATTTCTGTGGTATGCGTGCTGTCTCCACTATTGTTTGCAATGTGGTAATCGCATACGCTGCTGAAGTCGTACCATCTGGTAGCTTCAGGCATGACCCATCCACCCATAGTTCTCCATCTACATCTGAAAAGGGCGTATCCTGGAGATCAATACGACCCTTTGTTTGTTCCTCGGTCACAAGGATACAATCATGTGCTTCTCGTGCCTCAGACCGAGTCTCGGGGTATGGCAACAATGTGGCAGGATTTAACGTCACGCACCTCTTCAACGTAATATGAGGAACCAAAAGCGTCAGCTCATATCCCGTTAAACGGGCACTGGTCAAATGCTGCGTCTTTGTCTGATTAAGCAGGGCATCAACAGCATGGGGGACTAATACCAACAGCTTATGAGATAACACAATTCCCTCGCTCTGGCGTATTGACACAGCTGTTGCTGCGACCGAGCGAAAACAACCAGGCAATGCTCGGGCAACAGGATCAAGTACAGCCGAAAAATATGCACAAGGGCGCTGCTTGTCGCCGTGCATCTGCACTAAAACCGATAATGCACATCCATCTTTCTCATGCACATACAGCAAAAAAGGTTTGGTATAATCAGGAGTCCCTAACACTGGTGCTGAACAGAGGGCCTGTCGCAGTTTCTGAAAGGCAGTGTCACACTCATTCGTCCAAGGAAGCGGGATGGGTGTATCTTTTGTCAAAAGGGCTAACAATGGCTTGGCTATGTGCGAAAACCCTAATATCCACTGCCTACAAAAAGAAACAAGACCCAAAAATGCGCGCACGTCCTTCTGCGTGGACGGCGTCGGTGTATCCAGAATCACTTGGACACGATCTGGTGTGAGTGCACGTCCCTCCTTAGACAAAAGGTGACCCAGATAAGTCACCTTTGGTCTACAGAATTGCAACTTCTTCCGAGAAACTTTGTGATTGTGGGATGCCAGAAAGGAAAGCAAAGACAACGTACTCATTTCACACAACTCCGGAGTGTCAGCCGCCAGCAAGATGTCATCGACATATTGAATGAGGGCGACGCCCTCGGGCAGAACAAAGGAGTCCAATTGTCTTTTCAAGGCTTGACTGTAGATGCTAGGGCTTTCCGTATAGCCCTGAGGGATTCTACAAAATCGGTAAGACCTATTATTTAGAGTGAAACCAAAAAGGTATCGACTATCGGGATGAATGGGAATTGAAAAGAAGGCATTTTTCAAATCAATAACTGAAAACGTGGTCGCCGTAGGCGGGACCAAAGTAAGCAACGTCGTGATATCCGAAACCACTGGGTACTGAGGTATCACGATCTTGTTTACTTCTCTCAAGTCAATGATAAACCGATAGACTTTGGCATCCGTATCCTTTTTCAGAATGGGTAGAATCGGGCTATTACAAACGTTGTAGGGAACTTCTTCCACTACTCCCACCTTAATCAAATCCTGTACGATCTGTATAAGGGCTTCTTCCCCCTCCTGCGAAATACGATACTGGGGAAGGCGTGGTAACACCGCCCCCTCCTGGACACTAATGTGAACAGGCGGAATCACCATCTGTCCCACATCAGTATCCGAGGTGGCCCATAGAGCACGAGGGAGGGCAGCTAACACAGCATCTTCTGTAACCACACACATCCGTTCAGACAGGGGGTAATTGTCATTCAATATCACCCGCAGTCCAGCAGGGGAACAGCGGATCATAGCTCTGAAGTGCTTCAGCATATCAAGGCCCATAATATTGTCCGGTGTGTTCGGGGCAAGCAAAAACGGACAGGGTGCAGAAAAGGAATCAACCTGAAATGTGAGGGGCTGCGAAAGAGGGCTTCGGGAGAGTGTACCATCAAACCCTACCGATGTAACCATTAAGCCAGATGGGGGAGCCCTCGGAACCAATTGTTTAGACAGCGCACTACGAGTCGCTCCTGTGTCCACTAGGAACTGATCAGTGGAGCCCAAAACCTCAGCTGATACGTAAGGACCCTTCTGATCGACTGGCACCTCAACAGATTCTAACCCCCATCCAACGCATTCCTATGCATGCTGAGAATCATGGTACCCAGAACGGTCAATCCCCGACACTTGATACTGATTTTGTCGATCGAAAACATTAGACCTGTCTCGTTGCTGCCCAGCAGGGTCAAAACGAGCGTGATCATTAGAATTCCCTCTAAAATTCGAGAAACCCCCTCTACCTCTCGGGCCACCCTGATTGTGTCCCTGACGCGAAGCATGCAACGCTGGGCAATCTCTGGCCCAGTGTCCCGATTGTTTACAATACGCACATTGATTCCTATTCAGATCAGATCGGCCCGAGGGAGGACCATAAAATCCTCCCCTACCTCTATTTACACCCCGTCGGGGCGGACCATATACTTGTGCTAACATCACCTTTGTTTTTAAATCCTTCGATTTCTTCTCCTCCTGCCCCTTCGCTTCTTGCTCCTGGCGCTCATAGTACTGAGCTATAGTCAGGAGGGCTGTCGGGGTCGTAGTGGACCAAGAACTTTCACTCGCTTTTAGGCGAGCTGCAATCGCCGGTAATAAATTCGCCACATATTTATCAGCAAAAAGGTGCCGACCCGTATCATCCGTAAGGGACTGACCACTAAAATCATGAAACGTCTCCTCAAAGCGCGTAAAGAAATCTGCAACCGATTCATCGGCTTTCTGCTTGCACGAGGCTAGCATATTCCAGTCAATCTTTTTAGGGGGAATGATTGTCTTCAACTTAGTCAGAATAGCAACGGGGAGATCTAAGATAATCTGAGGTGGTTTCTGCGCGGGCTTTCTCTCCCTATCCTCATCCTCAAGTTCAGGCCATCGAGCCTTAAAAGTGGCAACATCATCCACCTTCCGCACAGATCGCCACATATCTGGTGGTAGAATAAGCCCAAAGAACAAATCTATGTCCGCTAAGGTCATAATACAAGAATTCAAGGCCCCCTCGACTTCTTCGTAAAAGGCCGCTGGATTCTTGCGGGGATCAGGCAACGCATTCTTTAATGCCATGACGTCAGCCCTGTGCCAGGGAGTATAAACCCAATTATACACAAAATATCCCTTAGCATCGGCGGAGGTAATATCCGAGCTAGTCCCCGCTCCTTTAGGAGGAACATACAAAGGCGCCGCCTCGCGCATTGGTTTAGCATGCACTGGATCGCTCTTATCTGATTGAGAGGTGGATGAATGGCCATCTCCGGTACGCGAAGCCGACCGCTTCTCCTCCTCGACTTGTTGGCGTGCTTTCTCTTTAAGATCTGCCGCCGCATCACGCAACGCAAACAGTCGCCGAACCGCCTCAGGCGCCTTAGAGGGAGAGAAAACACCATTACGCAATGCTCTAGCATCTAATACCACATCGTCAGGTTCAAAGACACTGGAATATTTCCGAAAGGCAGCAATCACTTCATCAGAAAAGTGTCCCAAGAAATACAACCTTTCTCTATCCTGCCACGACTCCCAAGAATCCAACAGCTCATCAAAGGATAACTTGCCCTTACATGCACGATAGGAAAACTGTCGAAGCTCACCCATTCGCTCAGCCGATAACATGGACCGCGTGTCTACCTTACTCGAACCCGATCCAGAATCTTGTGGCCTCGGGGCAGACGCGCCAACATAAGGAGGCGGAGAACGATCTAATAAATAAAAATCATCGTCATGATTATTAAGGACAGGGTAGAGTGGCTGGCGAACAGCATATTGACCCGAGACTTGTAACCTGCGTTCTTTCTCTTGCTTCTCCGTCTGTTCTCTTTCCTCCCGACGCTTTGCTTCCTGCGCTCTCACATGATCATTCTTTCGTTGCTCTTTATCAAACAGCGCTTTCTCGCGTTTCTCTCGCTCACGCACTTCCTTCACCCATAATCGCACACATTCAAACATGTCTTGACGCGCACGCCGTTTACACATACACTGTTCCACATACTCAATCTTACGTATATCAAATGACCCATACAACGGCCACCTTAACTCAGGATCCTTTTTGGTATATTTCCTCCATACTGTGCTGTACATTATGGAGGAAAGACCATGCTTCACATACATATCCCTATTAGGAGTCCCCTCTGGGGGAGCTGGAGCAGATTCCTCGAGGTTTAACCGGTTTCCAAAGCAGCAGCACCACTTACGGAGTGCGCTAAAAGCAGGCATGCTAAAAAATAATGCAGAATATGCAGTATTATCAAAAAAATGGCACTTAAACGTTGTGCTGTTCAAAGTTACACAGTTCCGGAGAAATATCTCCACATTACCTGCCTATATGTGTTGCAACGCATATATTCTCACAATAATCAATACAAGATATGACCGGTCATCACAAATCAAACTCAAATAGCCAACCCAGGCTTCAAAAACTCGGAGCAAGTACCGTACAACGGTTCTTACCAATCAAGAGTCCAGATTCCAACTACCAAGCTCCAAAATTCGCCCAAACGGCTGTCACGGCAGGACCGACAGAAGAGGTCTCAGTCGAGGACCGGCGCCACCCAGATGGTCAGGTCGGAAGGGAAGGAAGAAAAACCTCGGGATGCCAGGACTAAAAATGCCTCTGGCAGTGATCACATCCCCGGCCAAATTCCTCACCTTCGTCGCGACCAATCCTTCGAGCATCCGAGTCGCCGATGAGCCCCACGTGACGGGCGCCAATTGATGAATACAGGCCCCAGCTAGGCCCGCAGGACACAAGGGTTCGCTCTCCTGTAAAGGAATCTATAAGGAAGTTGGCACGGAAACTGCAAAGTACAAAGACAGAGTTTATTGACCCTTAAGGGTGGTCCTACAATCCATACAATACCCTTCAGTATTGCATAGAGTAGCACAAAGAACTTGCATACACGGTCCCCTTTTATACACAACAGAGGGGCTCATAAGTGGGAGGATACAGCATGAGGCGAAGAATGTTACCTTTTATGGACATTTTCAATACAGGATCAATATGTGGGCGGAGCTGACATACTCCTTGAGCCCGCGAAAACATGGTCAAGCAAGGACTAACTGATAACAGATGTGGTCAAGTCTGGGCATGCGCCAGACGGACAAAGGAACTATTTATAGACTGTTACTAGGCAGATTACAAGAGCAACTAACACAAAGATAAGACTCTCCTCGTGTTGCACACGTGGAGACGTGACAATACAAAATGGAGTCCAGACTTCAGTCAACATAACAAAAGAGACATGTGTAAGGCAGGAGAATTCATGTCTTTAGTAAATGCTTAATCACATCGAAGTTGCAATTTACAACACTCTGACCCTCCAACATGCCAATTGTGCAATAGCCCGGAGGGCTAGGGCGTCCCCATATCAGCCGCTTTCGTCCACTCTGGAACTTCATAGGGCCAAAGGTCTAGGAGCAGCCCTATATGGGGCTGAGCTATGGGGGCTGGAGAACTTAAAGGATATAGCCCTTGCTGAAAATAAATTCAATAGGGTGATCCTGAACCTACCTGTGAACACTCCCCTCCTGCCGCATTGACTTGATCTTGGTCTTAAACCTATTAACCACTTTGCCATTCTTAGGACTCTCCTGTTTTGGATGAGGATATGGACTAGTAAACCCACAGGTCCTGGTGAAGGAGGCCCTGGAAGAGCTAATGACTCTGCAAAAACAAACAGGTCATATTAAGTGGTTTAACATGACCAAGGATTGGTTTTTAAAACTAGGGTTGGGGTGTATCTGGGAGGAGCCTGGGTCTATAACAAAATCAATGGTTTCCCTCCTTAAAAAAAGGTTTTGGGAGTATATGGACTTACAAAGTATTGAAGGTAATGCACATGGCACTTTAACCTCTAGTTTTTTAAACATTAAAGGATGGTTTGGTTTCAAAATATTTTTGGATGACATTCAACTCCCACCAGGCAAGAGCTCTGTACATCCAATTTAGATATGGAGCTCTCCCCTTAAGTTCAAGAAGAAGCACCTGGGAAAATGTATCTGTAACACCACTGTGCCACACCTGTCATACTTCTCCCGAGACCCTTGCTCACTTTCTTTTCTTTTGCCCCTCTTATGTTGACCTTTGGAAAACCTGGATAATTCCTGCCTGCCATTTATTATCTTTTACACGGCCTAGTGAAGTTTTAAGCATTTTTAGGTCAGGTACCACAAGGTGGCTAGTATTTGCAATCTCGAGATTTCTGCTCTTTGCCTGGTGGAAATGCTTATGAATTCTTTCTTTTTACGATGTAAATGATCATATTTTCAATCGAATAAAATATATATCTATAAATGCAACACAGCAATTTGCGCTGCATTCCTTTGCTCTTGATTTATCAAGCCACTCAGGGCCACTCAAAGTGGCTTTGTGTGCCCTGATAAATCACATTGTAGGGTTTGTGTCACATATGAACACCATTGCATGGTGCAAACATGATGCAAACCCTTGATAAATAGAGTGTGGGAGCTAACAGATCTGCTTTCTGAACGGCGCGTGAGAGTGCACTCTGTCTGCTATTTGTGCAGTGGAATCACCTAAAACTTGGTTTTGAGTATTTAGCTACTTGAAGCTGCCATCCTAAAAATGAACTGCACTGCAGTGCAAGCCATGATTTGTTTCTGCCTGATGCCAATTGCAGGCTGCATAAAGTTGTCAATGTAGGATGTAATCTTATTCTCATCTATGTGTAATACAGATGTGGGGTTCATAGGATTGATAGTTGATCTTGCAGAAATTCCTACATTCGTACTCAAACTTTACATCATTAGAATTTTGCATCCAAGCCCATTGCACCCAGTGCAGTTGTAAAAAAGGGATGTCACTTTATTAGCTACCTTGAATGCAGATTTAGGGAAAATTACAATAATCTTCTTTCCCTGTGCCAGAGTGCACAATTTCAAAATGGCTGTTTGAACCATCATGAGAATTTTCTAAGTCAGAGTGAATCATTCCACTGCAGTAGAGTAGAAATACGATTTGTAAACTATCTGTGTCATCTGAACACCATTTTAATCTACATATATGTAGCCCAAAGCCTTGGAATAACCTTAATTTCAATTGTGTTCTTCTTATACAGTCAGGCGATATTTATTTCATTGCATGTGTGCCTGGAGTCCACACAAGGTAGTATATGTGCCGCTCCAATTCTTTCCGGAAAATGTCAGAGTCAATAATTCATATATGGGCTTGACTCACTCAGCGTAATGTGGCAAGTAAGCTCTTCTAAAGTTCAATAACCCCATTAGGGCTTTCAGCTTTTTCAGTGTATTTGGAGGTTGTAAAGTAGCACACTTTAAGGAGCTCAGGACCAGTCCTTTATCCTCGCTGGGCAATTCATATCCCAAAAGGATCACATTAAGATATGCAGTTGTAGATTTGGGACAATGTACTTTATATCCATGTAGAGGTAAGAGAATCACTATTTTGTCCAGCCTATCTAGGTGCTCTTTTAAGTCATCATTTCTGATGTATGTATATGTCATGGATGTACAGATCACTTCAGGATATTTGTGCAAGGTCTCTATAATTCTTGCTGTAAAGATGTGAATCTTCTACCCTTGGGGCAATCTTGTATAAGCTTTCTGAAATCTGCCAAATGAACAAGTGGTTAGAAACCATTATTAAGGCATTACATGTTGGTTAAAGAATCTATTTAAATTGTCTAAAGCAATTTGTTTCCAAACTAAATTCATCAACAATCCCATACTGTAAGTATTTTGCATCACATGAGTACATCTCTGTGTGAATTCAGATTTCTATGGTTTAAAACTGTTGTATTTGAGTTATATGGTTTTAACACCAGACAAAGAAGAGTGTTCATGGCAATTGAGCCATAATGGCCGTCAAGTACTAAGGAGGAAAATGCTTCCAGTATTGCCTTCTTTTCACAAGGGTTATCAGTTACAAGGAATGGAGGCCTATCATCCTCAGCCACGATGATGTTCTAGACGTCTGATGAATATGAAAAAAATACAGTTTTTATTGAGTGTAAGATATTCCCCTCTGTCTCAGGGGTGTCAACTTCAGGTACCCTTTCAAAGTCTGACGAATGATAATTGCCTTCATCTCTCTGTTCAGATGTGCCACTGTCCATGTCTCTTTCAGGAGAAGTATTCACACTTTTTCTGAGGCATACTCCATTCTCTTTGTCAAACCAGCCTCTTTTTCTTAAAATGAGCTTTAGATTTTGAATCTTCCTCTTTTTGCTTTACGATAATCTCAATGTCACATGATGTACTCGTCCCTCCTACAATCTTCAGTTTACCCAATCCGTTCTGTCCGCTAATTAGGCCTGGGCGGTAAATTCTGTTCCGCTTGCAGAATTTAGGTAATTTCGCATCTTTTTGCGTTCCGAATTACCAAAAATTCTGCACTCCGCAGCTTCGCTGAATTTTTTGCTTGTTCACGCTTTCAAAATGCGAGATATTTCTCCCCGAGCATGCAAACAGCGTTCGCGAACAAGAAAAAAGCATTGCGAATGGGTGGAACAAGCAATTCCGCATGTTTGCGGGAATTTTTGCGTGCTCGCGGAGATTTTTTACTGATTCACGGAGCTTTGCGTAGCGCGACTACGCATATTCCGCCCACCCCCACCACTAATCTCCCAGCCCTCTATATACTGAAACTGATTTGGCTTTTATGGTCCTACTAATTTTATCCACACTTTCTACACCCCTGCTGTGAAGGAGATCCATTCCTGGTTTTGCTTTTAACTTTAAGCTTTTTTTCAATTTCCAGAGCATTTGTCTTGACAGAACTCTCAGACAAATTGTTAAATTTATGTTGCGTTTTGAATTTTGAGTACCTAAGATATCCCGACTGACAAAGGCATATACTTCCAAAATTTTAGGTTGTTCATGTTCATGATATTGTACAGAAATAGCAGTTAAATGTTGGTGTATGGTCAGCAAAGCTGCATGCCTCGAACTTTGCTAAGAACTATTGGAGAGACTTTCAATTTTACAGATCAGTTCTCTACCCAAATAAACCACCAAAGTGGCCCCCTTCTCAGTCTTTATTTGATTCTATAACTTGGAAAGATCACCAAAGAGGATGTTGCATGCATAGTAACATAAGTACATACATATACAGTTCCCCATGTAGTGAGATCTTCTGCGGATGGTGCCACATCAAAAGAAACACACACAGTTACTATTCTATGTTTATCTTGTGGTGTAGTATAAGGATAAACCACTTGATTAGTTTTGAGAGCCATCCAAAATAGGATTTCCTCTAGCTTGGTGGGCATTTTACAGATAATCACATTGATAATGTCTTGACTAATTGCCTGAATTAGTGCAGTCCCTATCACAAATGTATATATTGCCAAAGTCACCTATATATTGTCACTAATTCATTTAACTAATTTTAGGGCATTCAAATTTATTGTCTAGGAATGAGGACTATAAACCAACCAGTACTGGCCAAGTAGCACCCTAAAGACCTAAGACACCCATTATAACAGGTTACACTGAATGTAGTAACTGTCCTTCAAACCACATTATGTGCTGTTAAAACACTAGAGAAATGTCCAATCTATTATAAGATTGTTATTCAGCAGTAATATAGGTAGCCTTATGGGTATGAAAAATACACACAAAAGAGAGAGGAGGCCCCTCAATCCAACGGAACAGGGAATACAAAACAGTAGAAAATGAGAAACTTCCCTTGGAACCAAGAATATTACTGAATGGGCATATCCCACCAATCAATCCACTACAGTCAGCCACATCCACAACTATTCAGTCGTAAAAACACATACCACCAAGAAAGAAATTCCACATAAAGCTTTAATAAAAAATGACACATCTCATGCTATTGTCTTAATACATAAAAATAGAAGTGTAAATATTACAATCTATATTTAAAAAAAAAAAACAATCCTAGTTTCAATCCCCCCAACACAGTAAACAAAGTGGTCCGCTAAAAACACTACCAATGAAGACACATGAGGTACCGAAAAAAACCCTACTATCAAAAGGGAGCACCCTAATGCACAGTATACACAATTATGTTACATATGCTGATCCAAAAATAAACATCAAGCCACGGTGCTGTGAAATTGATATAATTTATCACAGTTTCTCCTCATAATTGAACCAAACGTCGACTCATTTAGGTGGACTATAATCAATACACCCCACCTTCTTCAGGACAGCACTAATGTGGTACACATCCCCCACAACAAAATTTGACAAATTTTTGGATTATCTAAAAAGCAGTTAAAATGTTTTTAATAGCATCATTTTTCATAAAAGAAAACAAAAAAATAAGTAGAGCTTCATTGATAACATTGATATAAAACCAACCTTTATGTCTCGTCTCTACTTGGTGGCATTCACCAAATGTTTGTCTCATCTCTACTAGATGGCATTCACAACTTACACATGTACGCTCTCCTATATTACTATAACACCAACAGGTTAAAGAAAACCACCACTATGGAATCACATCTTAAGGTTTTTATTCTCCTTACCACAGGTCTGTGCGGCAGGAAATAAAAGACTTTCTACACTCATTACTGTTGCTACTATTGTTACTCTCACACTACTCATATACAAAAATTGTAACTCACCTCACACTGGTGTTGCAGAAGTGTTGTTGGATATCTGGCACTTCCTTTAGTATATGGAGATTGCTCTACCCTTCTGGTTAGGATTAGTCTTCAAAACCGATTAGGGGCTCAACCTTCTGGAGACCCTTAACAAAGCGAGGGAATAGTGTATTCATAAAATAAATCTGAACATGCCTCATCTCTGTTCTATGTAAAATCCTCCGTCAATAACGCCAGGATTCCTATTTTCACAACATAGGAAATCAAAAACTGGATACCTATCCGTCCAATTCAACATCCAACATTTTTTTCTCATAGAGATAACTTCTCCTACCACTTTCATTACTTTCACCTGGCAATGTTCTGTATAATGCCTCTAAACAATAAAATTATTTTCATACAATCAATGATACCTAATTTTAGGGGCAGAAAACCCTCCCCAATATTCCCTCATTGGACACTTATTTACCTCCAAATCGCAAAATATCTTTATTTCTATTTTTTTGATGGTTTTATAAATAATATTCAGAGAAACCCAGGTTTGTTTCAATGTGGGATCGTTATTGTCCTCCCCTAGTAGAAAGGAAAATCCATAGTCAGGGCTCTCACATCGTTCAATAGTTACATAAAATTAATAACACTTCACTTTCCTACTGTTCCTCATCATCACAAGGTATGTTGCACATGCTACTATGCCCACTTAGGCGTAGAAAATCGACCCATGATTCTATGGGCTAAAGTGAAGTCCTCTTCCTATGTCCATCTCTGATTCTTCCAAATCCTACATAATGAACAAAAAACTCGAGAGCATTAACTCCGTCATTTCTTGTTTCGACATCCAGTGCCTACTTTTTAATTTGTATACCTAGTGTGCTCTGACTCATATCCCTAAGACAGATACTTAACACCTTCACTGGGGTATCTGAGTCCTTGTTACCTTCCTCCTTATTTCATGGGCCACCGTTCTTTTCAATAACGCAGATTCTTAGGACACACATATCTACCATCTATAATTACTCTGTGCATTCTTCTTGTTATATGGGGGCAGCTAGGGACCAAACCTTTACAAATTACAATGACACACACATGTTCTGGTTTCTTGTGTGGTCACCGGAACCCAAAGTCCGGGTTCCGGTCCATTTTATTCAATAAAAAAATAAGGCCACTCCCACTCCAGGCCTTTACCACCTCGTTACAGGGTGACGGGGCTGGCGGTGGCACGCCCCTCATATCATAGCAGGTGGGGCAGCCCACCAAACATAACATTCCTCCTATATTTCAAATATTTCAAATAAAACAAAAAAAAGAAAAAAAGTGAAAAAGAAAAAGAGAAAAAAGAGATAACGAGAGAGAGAAAGAATCGAATCATATACCACAAACACTGGTTGATACGTTAGATCAACACAAAGTCCTTCAGGTGGGAGGATGCTGCAGGACTTGGTCAGAGATGGTAGCTCCCATTCCTGCGCCGGCCATCACTCTCCCGGTCATCATATCCTCTAGCCCCTTGCAGGTGCTGACAATCATTAGAGACTTCCAGGGGAAGGGGTTTCAATGCCGTACAAGTGACAGCCTCAGATATTCCATCAGGAGCCACACCCAGTATCCCTGGCGAGAAGACCTCATCATCAGGGGAGTACAAAGTACAGCCATCATATCCTGACCTCCCTTCCATCATGTTTGGGGGTATTTCTGTCCCAGGGCTTCTCGGACTTCTGTACTCCTTGTAACAAGATACGTTCCTTGTAATGGTCTCTCCTGCCCTCTGGGCTGTGATCATTGTTCCTTTCACAGCTTGAATTATCCAGGAATCTATCTCAAAAGGGAGCGTGAATTTTCCCCTGGGATAGTGGTTTTTCACCATAACTACATCGCCAACAGCAAATGATTTTATCTTGGCTACCTGACTCCTGGGCATATGGTCATTCTTAGCCTGCCGTTGTCTCAATTTCAGCGCAACACATTCCTGTAGATCTGACGACTGTCCCACTTGAGGTATGATATCACTCATCGCCCGTTTATTGCAGAGAGAGACTAGGCTTACTTGGGTTGTTGTGTGGGGTGTGAGTCGATACTCTCTCAGTAACATGTACAGCACACATGCCATGTACTGGCCATGGGCTAGTGGAATCCGAAGAACTTTGTTTAGTTTGCGCATAAAATGCTCCACCCCCCCATTGGCTTGGGGCCAAAGTGGAGTGATTTTTGGATGCTGAACACCCCGATATAGTAAATATTCTGAGAATTCGTTCACAATTCTTATAGAAGGCCGAGTGTGGCTATTAACTTCTCCAACTGTGGTATGGTGTTGCTCACCGTTTTTGAATCTAGGATTTCAACTTCCAGATATTTTGAGAAATCATCAGTGATGACTGACATGTGCCTTTAATCCGGGAGACATCCAAAGTCAGCTCTGGCTCTGTGCCAGGGATGAGGTGGTATTTCTTCAGTAATAATTGGAGCAGGAGGTTCAGCTGGGCCAGTTGCTTGACACAAAGGGCACTGGCGAACAACATTGTTGAGGTTGGGAAATCACACTTTACAGCGCAGGTGGGCTTTAGTCTTCACAACACCCTGATGGTCTATGTGCGCTAGATCGACCACCCGCTGCTGTGATATCAAGGGAATTACTAGACGAGATCCCCTCATGAGGCAACCTACCGGAGACACAGCCAGTTCAATATGAATTTTGTGTAACGCGCACAAAGATGCACGTGCTCTTCAGTCCTACAAGGTTTGTTTTCTAGCAGCAGGTGCCATATCCCTGAAGTCACTGCAGCGATGGCCAGATGCAAGCACCCGTCTCCTGAAGTGGCACTCATGATCTCTTCCAAGGAGATGGGACGCGGGAGTAATCGCTCAACCACTAGCCGAACGTATTCCTCTACCTCTTCTGCTGCTAACACTTCCTTCTCAGTGGCCGGTCTAGTGTGCCGAGATAGAAAATCGGCGGGGTTCTGCTCCCTTGGGCAATAAATCACCTGGAACTGATACTCTTGTAACTGCAAAATTGACTTTTCAATCCTCGTGGAGGTTTCGAGGACCGTCCCATAAAAAGGGGAATCAACGGCTTGTGGTCGGTATGGACTACAAACGGCTGTCCACAAAGGTATAGATAAAAATGGTGACAGCCCCAGTGAACGGCTATTGCCTACTTCTCGATGTGCGAGTACCGTTGCTCAGTATCCGAGAGAGCCCAACTCGCATAAGCTACAGGAGTCCATTCTCCATCCTTCTGTTTCTGTGACAGCAAGGCACCAAGGCCAGTAGGGCTTGCATCCACGGACAACTCAGACTCTCAGCCCGAGTAAAAATCAACAGAGTGGTGTCAGCAGGGAGTGCTTGCTCAGTATCCTGGAAAAGCCTGTTCTTGGTCTGGCCCCCAGTCCCAGATGGCATTGGACTTCGCTAGTTCCCTCAGAGGGGCAGTAAGAATTGAATGAAATATCCACAGTATGTGACCGTGCCCAAGATACTCCTTATGCCGGTCACTGTTGTGGAAGCCAGTGCCATCTGGATTTCATGGACCTTGGACGGATCCGGTGATACTCCTTCTTGAGAAACTCACATTTTTCTTGGTGAACAGTAAGGCCACAGTCCTGCAGACACTGGGAAGTGCCTCTCAGGTGGTCCGTGTGTTCTTCCAACGTAGGGGCGTGCACAAGAATGTAATTACTGACATTGAGGACCCCTTTGAGGCCCGCTAGCACTCCTCAGATAGTGTCCTGGAGGAATTCGGCAGCACTGGACACTCCGAAGCTAAGGCGTTTATACCTCCGAAGACCGACATGTGTCGAGAACTTGGTTATGGCTTTTGACTCAGAATTGAGTAGCATTTGGTGGTATCCTGCTCGCAGTTTCATTTTGGAAAACCGCTTAAAGCCGTTAACTTCAGCCACAATGTCATCTACGGTGGGGGTCAGATGTCGCTCTTGTCTGATGGCATGATTGGTCAACTCCATGTCCACGCAAAGTCCCACCTCACCTGGTTGCTTGTGCTTCCATGCAACAACGATGGGAGACACCCAGGGAGTTGGGCCATCAACCCGTTCAATGATGTTAGCCTGTTCGAGTTTTCTCAACTCCTCCTCCACTTTCGTCCTCAGATGAAACGCCACTCGTTGGTGCTTGAGGGCTATTGGCTGAATGGAGCTGTCAATATGAAGATGGACCATGTGGTTTCTGACAACGTCATCATCCATGTCCCCATGGACCTCCATGGATTGAGGAGTGTTCAGGATGTTAACCTGTTTGTTGCGCTGTTCCCTGCGGGCGACGGATCGACACACCTTAGCAAAATGATGACAGTTATTTCATGCGGAGCACTGTTTTCCTTGAGCAGGGCATGGGCCTTAATGGGGAAAGGCCCACCATATCCGTAGCATGTTCTAGTAGAGATGTGTGTCTTGCTGTGCACCATCTTCCTAGCAGAAGTTCCAGATAGCATGGTGTTGACCGGCTCCATCTTCACCTGGGTGTTGTAATGCTGCTTCCATGTGCACCGCTCACACCTTAGACAACTCCTTTGACCTTCCCATTGTCAGTATGTCCACCATCACCATTCCTAGGGCCTGGAGTATGTGCTCCCTCAGCTTAGCGGATGCACACCCTTGGATATACTGTGCTCATATCTCATCGTTGGCATCCGACAGTGTACACGCACTGGCCAGCTCTTTGAGCCGGGCAAAGAAACCATCCACTGACTTATACGGAAGCTGTGTTGCCTGCCGCAATAGGAAGCATTTGTAGTCAGGGTTAGTAAAATGTCCAAAGTGGGTGGTAAGAGCTGCTTTTAGCGTAGCGTATGTATGCGGCGGTCCAGCTTCCAATACTGATTTTCCAAGTTTGCGTAGTGCAGCACCACCCAGGTGCAGTAACATGGGGCGTTGGCATTCGGCTTGTAGGCCCACCACCGCTAAATAAGTCTCAAGGCGATCTAACCAGTCCCTCCAGTTGGCTGCCTGCACAGAAGGTGGGCCATCAAGCAGGAATGGTTCAACAGGTGGCACAATGGACATGTCGTCAAAGTACAGATGTCAAAACACAGATGACCCAAAATCTTTCACATAGGAGTAACTGTAGTCCCAATGGCGTCCACTCCCAGTGCAAACCAAGTGGAGGCTGCGCTGACTCCTAGGCTCGTGAGATAGGACTGCTTCATGTGATCCCTCAGCAAAAGTACAAATCGCCCTTCCTCTATCCTGAGTATGTATTGTGTTGTGTATACAGTGCTGCGGTACTGAATCAGATTGCATCCTTTGTAAATCTCTTATTTTCTTCCTTTCCTGGTGTGCCCAAC
Source organism: Triturus cristatus (assembly GCF_964204655.1). Taxonomy (NCBI): domain Eukaryota; kingdom Metazoa; phylum Chordata; class Amphibia; order Caudata; family Salamandridae; genus Triturus; species Triturus cristatus. The sequence continues at coordinate 251,648,604 of NC_140593.1, read as the reverse complement.
CGCTGATCACTGTAAATATCCCCAGAAGAAACAATAACGAATCCGGCTACATACCAGGTGCTCCATGGCAACAGGTTAACAATCACAAGGCCGCCGTAATGGGACACAGCGTGGCCGCACAATGCAGGGTGGGGCCAATCCTCTCTGCCTCAGCAGCGATGCTCACCGCTCACAGGGCCGGCTATGTGTTACTGGATCACAGGAAACACCATGCAGGCAAACGTTGGCAACAAACAGGCCAAACAGCAGTCCCACCCGATGTTAACAGCACTCCGTGGCCACATCGCCCCGCAACAGACGAAGAAGCGGCAGCCCCAAGCAGAAGCAAAACATGGGCCAAGACCACCTCCACAAGATGCAGGTAACAACAGTGCCAGGCACCAGGCGCTATCCCACCTTTGTCGTCAGTTTGTTACGTGGGGCAGCTAGGGACCAAACATTTACAAATTATAACTACACACACATGTTCTGGTTTCTCGTGTGGTCACCGGATCCCGAAGTCCGAGTTACAGTCCTTTTTATTCAATCCAAAAATAAGGCCACTCCCACTCCAGACCTCTACCACCTCGTTACAGGATGACGGGGCTGGCGGTGGCACGCCTCTCATATAACAGCAGGTGGGGAAGCCCGCCAAACATAACACTTCTCACTACTAAATTTGTATTGGGTCTCGCATAGCCAGCCTGTATGTGAGAAAGAGGGACTGACATGTCCTCGATGTCAGGGCCCCTGTTCTCACCTGTTTTTGGCTCTGGGCTCGGCTCACCATCTGAAAAGGGAATGATGCTCTCAAACTGTATTTTAAATAACCATGCCCTTCATACTCCTCATCTTCCCCATCCAGTCCCGCGAGTGTAGTGATGGATCTCGTACTCAGAGTGAATCATTTGAAGATTTAATGTAGCAAGCAGCACCACAAGAAAGCACGTCCACCAGCCGCAGGAACCAGGTTAATAACTGCCTCCCAAGCGCTCTCCCCGGCACGGACCCAGACTCTAGAACATCCATAGAGTCTAACCAGGGTCCGTGCCCAAACAAGTTTACATATGAAACATAATGTGCTCGCGCTACGCGCAATGGTAAACACAACACATCTTCCCCTCTTTAAACAATAAAACAAAAAACAAAAAAAAACAAAAACAAAAATAAATAAATAGGTAAATAAATTACAGATGCAACCTCCTTTGGATAAGAGTTACAAAATCTGACAACCACAAAGGTTTTTTACGCAAACGTTTGGTCTCATGACCGTTCGCATCATCTTGGCATGCACCAGAATTGACCGGGACACAGGGTAACACAACTTCATCAATATTACTTTGACATACATCATGGTTGCAATCAACACTGTTATTGTTGCAATTCTCAACTTCAGAAATCTCCTCAGAGATGCCTTCCAGAACTTGACTTCTCGTAGGAGAAGAGTGAACCTCCTTATATAATTTCCTGTCACCTTTAAGCACAGCAATTTTGTTCAAATTCCACACCTTACCATTAGAAAGTCTAACAGCATTCTTCAAAACTTCACTAACTTCAAAAGGACCCATAAATTGGCTATCCCCTTTGGAAGCTTTCCATGGTTTTCTAACTTTCACTAGCATTCCTACTTTTATGTTTGATAGTGGATTAGCTCTTCCCTTAAGGTTAAAGCTGTGCTTATTTACAAAATGTGATTTTTCTAACCTCTTTGTCACCCTATCAAGATCGATGCGGCATTTAGTGGATGAAATAAGCCAAGCAGGATTGACCTTAGTTCTAGGTAGTCTACCTCTCATGATTTCAAATGTGGTACATTGGGTCATGTCATTAGGGGTAATCCTGTACTTCCACATGGTCTTCATTACTTGATACTCCCACTTGCAGTCACTCACACCAACCATTTGAATAGCAGCTTTAAGTACTCTATTAAACCTTTCTATTATGCCATTACCACTAGGATTGTAGAGTGAAGTAGTGCAATGGCTGACTCCAGTTTTACTGAAATATTCTTTTGCCTTATTGGATAAAAACTGTACACCATTATCAGTGATCACACGTATGGGTAATCCCTCTGCCGTGAACATTTCATCTAGGAACAGTAGAACAGTATACATGTTAACTTTCTCCACTACCTTTATCACAGGCCATTTAGAAAATAAATCAATTGAGCCACAATGTATTTGTTTAAAGGACCAATGGGACCCATAATGTCCATTGCAATGGATTCCGAGGGGCCATCAGGAATAGGGTGTCCTTGCATAACAGGTTCCAAAGTCTTCAAGGACTTGTCAGCATTTGCACATTGGATGCAATTTCTAACAATACGTTCCACACATATATCTAGGCCAGGCCACCAGAATGTACTCTTGACAGACTGTTTTGTCCTAATGATGCCGTTATGAGCTTCATGGCCATGTTTAACAATAATTTCCCTCAATCCTAAGGGAGGAACAGCTTTATCACCTCTCCATATAGTAAAATCGGAACAAGATAATTCCTCTTTCACCTCCCAAAAATGTCTTAACTCGGGAGAAAGGTTTTTCTTAGCTGGCCATCCCTCAATTAGGTACTTTTTAACCTCCTGTAAAACTTTATCTTTGAGAAATTCCATGTTCCACACCTCAATCTTAATGGGTGGTACTCCCTCATCGTGAACTAAAGCAATGTGAAAATCATCCTAAGTATTGTGAATACACTCCTTCAAGGGTAGGGGAAGTCTGGATAAAAAATCTGCTGTAACATTATCTCGACCTGGAACATAAATCATCTTATATATGAAATCTTGTAACCTCATAGACATACGTGCAATCCTAGCAGAGGCTTTAATCAATCCCTCAGTAGTAAGTAACCGCACAAGGGGTTTATGGTCGGATCTAACTTTGCATTCTTTTCCCCAGACAAACACTCTAAAGTGCTCTAGAGCCCACACTACAGCTAATGTTTCTCTTTCAATAGTGGAGTATTTCTCTTCTGACGGGGTTAAAGCTCTAGAAGCAAATGCAATGATAGATTCATTACCCTTCACTCTTTTCTGGGACAAGACAGCGCCTAAACCCTTTGCGCTAGCATCAGTTGTGACAATGCAAGGGAGTTGGGGATCAAAATTATTCAATGCAGTGGCATTGCTAATGGCAGATTTGACATCTGTAAACTCTTTCTCACACTCAGAGTCCCACACGAATTTGCACTTGTTCTTCAAAAGCTGTCTGATATTAAATACTCTGCCAGAGAAATTTTGTATATATTTGGAGTAAAATTCCGTCAACCCTAGGAAAGATCGGATATCGTCTTTAGACTTAGGAGACGGAGCAAGTTGGATGGCTTCTACAAGATCAGACTTAGGTTTGACACCATCGGCACATAAAGTGTGCCCCAAATAATTAACAGAATTAACTCCAAATTTACACTTACTGTGTTTCACTGTAAGGCCATTCACCGATAATTTGCTAAGAACAACCTCGAGGACTTGATCGTGAGAAGGTTTGTTGTCACTAAACACAAGAATATCGTCCTGGAAACAAATAACATTTTTGCAATCACCAAAAATATCATACATTACCCGCTGAAAAACTGCCGCAGCTGAGGCAAGACCGAATGGCATTCTCTTAAACTGAAAACAACCAAACGGCGTGACAAAAGCAGTGTACTTCCTGCTATTTACATCCAAAACAATTTGGTGGAAAGCAGACGATAAATCGATGCATGAAAAAAATTTTGCTCCGGCTACTAAGGATAACATTTCAGAGATGCGGGGAAGGGGAAATTGGTCAACGACAATGTTATTATTCAAATGGCGCAGGTCAATACATAACCTAATGTTGCCATTGGAACGTCTGGCCACCACAATGGGAGAAATCCATTCAGAAGATTCTACTCTCTCAATAATATCACTCTTAACTAACTTTTCAATTTCTTTTTTAACTTCATCTCTAACTGTGATGGGAATGTTCCTAGCTTTGAAAATCTTTGGGCACGCATTTTCTTTTAAAATAATTTTATGCTTAAAATTAATCAATTCCCCAATGATGTGCATGTCAACCTGATCCCTTATCAAATCCTCTTGTAGATTTCCAAATTGATTATCCAGAGAAAGAGTTCTTAACGCGGAAACGTAATTGTCCACAGGTTCATCAGAATTCTGTTTCCTCTGGAAGAATTTATATCTCAGTATGACAATGCATACTTTTGGTGAAAAATAACGGTCAAAATCGTTGACAGCTGCGGTAAAAATATTTTGATCAGAGCCGCCTATAGGTCTAGACATTTGGTTGTAGGCCTTGAGACCTTCTGGACCCACTGAGTGTAGGAAGATACCTTTCTTTTCTGCAGGAGACATTTTTCCTTTTACATCTAATGTCTCTATATAATTAAGAAAATAGGCTTTCCATTCCGCCCACTCCATACAAGGATTACCTCCCGCTGGCCAAAAGCACTGTGGGGGAGCTAAATTGTAATTTTGGGCGTTAGCCATTATCGTTTCCAAGAAGCAAGAAACGAAAAAAAAACAAATACCATTCAAACTGTGAGGATTTTTAACTAGCCAGTAATCACAAATGACTTAAATGTCTTTAAAACTAGCTTAAACAGACATTGAACAAAAACAAGTTAAAATGGTTCACACAATCTTCACCACATTGTGTAATTTAAAAACGAGAATTCGCTCTGTAAATAAGCAGTATCTTTGAATGAAAAACAAATCGTGAATCTGAAGTCCCGCTCTCCTGTTGCCAAGCGATGAAATGCTAACTCCGAGGAAATTGACGAAGAACAAAAAAAATGGCGGCACGCTGCTTGCGTGCGTGAAGACCATAGAGAGGAAAGTGCAGAGCGTTGCTGGTGCTTCCTGGAGACGTCGAGCGTGCGCACGTCACAGTGAAGAACAGCCAGCCGTAGCTACAACGGAATACCGAGCACTCGGTAAGTATGAAGAAATGGTGAATTTCGTGTATAATTCACTTAAAATGTCCCTGGGCAAGATAGGCGCTTCCCGAAAAGGGGTCCAAAGTCGTATTCTTGCGCCGGTGATGAAGCTTACGTTTAGAATCGAAAAGGAGCTTCTCACCATGCACGCGAGTTCGTTTTTCCTTCCTTATTTCTTTTAAATAGTGGTGCTGCTAAAGGTTCGCTCGTCGCCAAGTTTGTAGTGATGGATCTCGTACTCAGAGTGAATCATTTGAAGATTTAATGTAGCAAGCAGCACCACAAGAAAGCACGTCCACCAGCCACAGGAACCAGGTTAATAACTGCCTCCCAAGCGCTCTCCCCGGCACGGACCCAGACCCTAGAACATCCATAGAGTCTAACCAGGGTCCGTGCCCAAACAAGTTTACATATGAAACATAATGTGCTCGCACTACGCGCAATGGTAAACACAACAGCGAACCTCAGGCATAACGTCCCGAGCTCGAGGTCTGCCACCTTGGATTGCCTATTTATCAACCACAGACAGCATACATCTCCATGTTGCTTTGTATATAACTCAAGGGGCTCCCTCTCTCTATTGAGCCTCATAATATTCATCTTTTCATATATAAAGCCCCATTTTCTGAATCATCACTATTTTTAGAGTCACCTGAACGATTCCAGCCTAGCTTTAGTCTCTTGTCACTGTTTCTATGTTATTATTACTACAGCAGGCATGGTGAACAGATGGCCTATACTACTTTATATAACACCATACCATAATGTGTTATTGAGAGAGACTCCTTTTTTCTGCCCCAATGGTGAAATACTCTTTCAAGATATAAGGGGACAGAACTTCATCTCACCAGGATAATCTGATCCTAGTCTTTTCTACACTTCTCTTTTTATGTATAAAGAAAATAGGAAGAGATGTGCCATTTTAATTAAAGCTTTATGTGGAATTTCTTTCTTGGTGGTATGTGTTTTTACAACTTGTGGATGCGGCTGAGTGTAGTGGATTGATTGGTGGGATATCCCCATTAGGTAAAATTCTTGGTTCCAAGGGAAGTCTATCATTTTCTATTGATTTGAAAAATACAGCCAGGTGAACTGTAGCTCACATACCTTCCAAAACCTACTTAGGGAAGGTGCATTCAAAGGAACGATCATTTCAGTGAGACCACTGGACTATTAATGAGTATATGCTGCAAATATTATTTTAGTTTCTTTTGATACCAGTTGGTTGTTTTAACCTTCCATGTGGTTCATAAACAACCTAAGAGCCATGGATAAAAATATAACATTTTTAATTTAAGTTCTGATTTTGTTCATTCAAATATGAATACTGCATTGTATCCCCTTGTATATGAAGCCCCTTCTCAAGAAAGCACTTACGAGGTTGAGCCTGTGACAGCACATGCGCTCCACGTTTTGTGTACAGTAAAGTGCTTTGAGCCGTTCCGTTGCTTACCATTCATTGGCTTTTTTGTCAGTCTTCTTTGCAGACTCCTAATTGGCCAGCGCAGATCAAGTGTCACCTCCATCCCTTTCAGTGGAACATTACTAAGCACAGATTGATTCAACTTAAATAGCGCCCTTCGCTGCTCTCACTGTGATTCAGGTTCTATTTTTTATTCCTCCCTCCCACTCCCTTTCCCCATAGTGCCATCATCCCTCTTTCCATTACTGCTGTTCGCTCCCTCCCCCTCCCGCTTGTGTTACTTTCCAACTCCTTTCCACCTTTTTGTGGCTCCCAACCTCCTCCCCTGCATCTCCCTTGATTTGCCTCAACCCAACCCCCAATTCATTTTAACATATTGCACAGGAGCATGGCGGCTTTGCAGCATGGCATAAAAGAAAGTTCTATGATGGGGTCAATGATGTCCGCGCCACAGCACTTTTTTTCTTTAACTTTAAGCCATGCAGCACAGCAGCTTGTGCTGCTATTCAACATATAAGAAAACAATTACAAAGTCAGTAAATCTTGCATGGGAGAGACCTGTTGGCTTTGTTAATGCTTGTTTATTTATTTTATTTATAAAGTTTTGTATAGCGGGAACATGACTCTAGCGGGTATCAGAGCGCTTCACACTTAGGGTATTTAGGATACAATAGTGGTAAAGGAATATTTGTTACACATATGTGCATAGCATGGTAACACTGAGATTCACAGATGTATGATAGTGTTATAATCAATCAGGCATCTGAATAGAGCAGAAGAACCAAGGCCTTTTAGGACAGAATCGTGTTCATTAGGATTGTTTTCACTTACTTTTTGAAAGAAGCTTGGGGCATATTACCAAGACCGGCGATAAAATTACGGCGATAATGGGCTTGATAATATGCTCTATGGAATTCCAATTGAAGCCCATGTTAAATGTGAAGGACATCTAACATGGGCTTCAATTGGAATTCCATAGAGCATATCATCAAGCCCATTATCGCAGTTTTAGCGGCAGTTTTCATCCGCTAAAGCGGCGATAATTTTATCGCCTGTCTTGATAATATGCCCCCTTGTGTTCCTCTTACCATAAATCGAAGAGTTTGCACTTTAAGAAGCCTCTGTCCACCTCTGTGTGACCGATACAAACCTGAGCTGTGCCCTATTCCGGTGTTTGTTTTAAGAAAACTCCTGATCTCCAACAGTCTCTAGTGCTTGAAAAAAAAAAGTTCATAGATCGCAGAATCAGATATTTAAGTGAACACATCCTCTTGAATATAAAGCATGTTAAATCATAAACACGCGTGTGTCTGAGTAAGAACGCTTCTCCACTTCATATCAGGACAGTTTACTTATTTGCCTGCTGCCTAAAATCTGCAGAAAGCTCCCCTTTATCCCCAGCGCTGCTGCTGAATTTGATTATGTATGTGGTGCAGGTTCTGTTGCAAAGCTCTGTAAGGACTTCGTGGCATGTTGGACTACTGTTATGACTGCAAGACTCATAAAGGTTTGAAGACGAACAGCTTAGGTCGGGCTACTGTTCAGTGTATACAAATGCCAATCTAATTTATAGGAGTCCAAAGTCAGGCAGATAGTGGCTACAGACACATGCGAATTATAAACAAGCGACGCTCTTCAGGAAGTGATTTATCTTGGCCTTAATGATCTTACATGTTATACTCCCTGTGACTTAGTTCAACAGACACTTAAGTGCAAAAACGGACTACAATATAGAACTGCAGTACAGCAGGCGTCTTTCTAGTGCTTTTTTGAAGAGCCTTGCTTGACCAGCGAAATGCAAATGCTATATTGAGATATTTCACATTTTCCAGCAATTTGGATTGCCATTACAACATCGTCTTTACAGTAGGAAAAATTATCATGAATTGTGCAATCGCTTTCTCATTTATCGATTTCGGAAAGATTACAGGCTGGTTAGCTAAACCCACTGATTAGCTCGGTTTTAGAAACGGTAAAATAAGGGGCATATCAGCAACAACCGGTGATAATTATCGCTAAGCGCACTTAGCGCTAGGATAATTATCGCCGGCTAGCGTGGATTTTTATCGCTGAGATAGCATGCTATTAGCAACGCTTTTCTCAAAACCAATAAAAATCCTAGCGCTAACTGCCAAACGTGAGATTATCGCTGGAAACCCAGCGATAATCCCATGAAGTTTGGCGATAGCTTGCTGATAGGGCCTCACATACTTAGCCATGATATCCACCTTACATAGGATATCATGGCTAAGTCAGTTTCAAAGCAGGCATAAGGAAAGTAGCGATAAAAGAGGTTATCGCTACTTTTCTTGTCGCTATGCTGCTTTGCGTGAGGCTTGATAATAGGAGAAATGTCGCTTAGCGATATTTCTCCCGTTATCCTGGGGTGGAACGCCCACTTTGCATCTCATTAGAGATGCAAAGATGGGCGTTAGGAATTCAGGCGCTAAGGCAAGGTTTCACACAATAGCGTGACCTTGCTAATATAGCGATAAAATTATCGCCGCTTTTCGGATGAAAACGGACGCAAAAGTGGCGATCATTTTATATCGCCGCCTTGTAGATATGCCCCAAAGAGACGGCAGTTTACGGTAACAAGAGTGGGGGGGACGAAACTGAAAGGTGCCACCACGTCACTTCTTAGCCTACAACTACGTCACTTCTGCTACAAGCGTTCGAAAAATGCACGATGAAGACACAGTCCTGTGCCTCTAGATGAATAAGGATGAAACTTCGAATTTTGAAGAAGATTGGGCGAAATTTCATTTCTGCCAGCGTAATCTATTCTGATTTCTGGCATTGCAAATATTATATGTAATGCCCAAAATTGCTCCATTAATATAGGTGACGTAAAGGCGCGTTCATCGATGAAAAATTCAGAACGCGCTCTCCTGACAAAACTGTTCTTTGCTATTCTGGGATATAACTTAGGTCGAATAAGTTAGGGTGCAGATGATCCTATTGGTGCCAAAACAATTGTCAGATTGATACCTGCCCTTCATTAGCGAATAAGATAGCTAAAAACGTGTCCCATGTTTCTAAATTGGGGCGGTTTTGAACATGTAAAAGACACGCTGTACAAGTGTTTTTGCAAGATATAGAAGCCGGCATGGATTTGTGCTTGCTGCAGGCAATACCTGTCGTAATAGGGAAATCAACTGTTAAAAACAACCCCACCAGACCATAAAACATGCCCCCAAACTGGTAGAAAACGGCCCACACACTGACCTGTCAGACCAGCACTTCGGCCACAGCATGTTTGCCCCACAGTCCACTTCCACCCTGCCTGTTTCTCATCACCCAGGACTCACTTGAGCCCTCCTCTTGAGAGAGAGGGGAATTGTATTTTCTGAAAAATAATACTGCGCCTGTCTGGCCACGAATTGTTGCAGTGCAAATTTCCAAGACTTGGGAAAACAGTGGAAATCTTATTCTCCATATTCTGATAGGGAAAACAGGTAGACTACTGCCTCTTTTTAGCAAGCCAATACTCTCCAGAGGTTTGCAGAACCTAACACCTCCATTGCATAGAGAAGAAATCCTCCCTTTTTCCAAAGAGTACACAGATCGGGTAAGTGCAGGAGGAGAAACATTTCCTCAGAAGGGTTTTAGGCGTCCAGGCGGCAACAGATTCTCACACTGATAAGAGATTCCGAGTCGGTCAGCCCTGACTTCAGATAGAGAACCAAGGGGCATATCAGCAACAACCGGCGATAATTATCGCTCAGCGCACTAAGCGCTAGGATAATTATCGCCGGCTAGCGTGGATTTTTATCGCTGAGATAGCATGCTATTAGCAACGCTTATCTCAAAAGCGATAAAAATCCTCGCGCTAACTGCCTAACGTGAGATTATCGCTGGAAACCCAGCGATAATCTCACGCAATGTGGCGTTAGCTTGTTTGTAGGGCCCCACAAACTTAGCCATGATATCAACCTTCCATAGGATATCATGGCTAAATCAGTCCTGAAGAAGGCATAAGGAAAGTAGCGATAACAGGGGTTATCGCTACTTTTCTTGCCGCTATGCTTCATAGCGTGGGGCTTGATGATAGGAGAAATGTCGCTTAGCGACATTTCTCCTGTCATATCAGGTCAGGAACGCCCACTTTGCATCTCATTAGAATTGCAAAGCTGGACGTTAGGAATTCCTGGGCTAACTCAAGTTTTCACGCGTTAGCGTGAGCTTGCTAATTAGGCGATAAAATTATCGCCGCTTTTCGGCCGAAAAAGGCCGCAAAAGCGGCGATAATTCTATCGCCTCGCCTTGCTGATATGCCCCCAATTTAATGGAGAAAAAGAATACTGCCCAATTTTCTTTTCTCCAGACTGCATGCTGTAGGGCCCTAACGTGAGGGCTTCTGGAGTTGTTCTTGGTAATTGAACCAAGGTCACCTTAATGCAGGGTCGATATTGCAGCAAGCATGGTGGCACCAGGACCTGCGGCCCCACACTAATAGATATTTTTGCTACCAAAACAGGACATGGGATCCTATTTTTCTTTCTTGCATTATGCCCCACTGCCAATTTTTCTTTCATGGCCCATGGCCTCTTTGGTAAGTCAATGCCTTGATCAATTCTCATTTGTATGAATCAATCTACTGTCTCAATGGATGCCTTAACTTTTGCCCATGGTTCTATCCTTGTGTGGGGGACACTTAAATACCACCTGCATTTCTTCCTACCACCAGACTGTACATAGCTTCAACACTGAGATTACACACCTCTTTACTTGAATTAACTTACTTCACTGCTTTGGCCCACGGAAATTTACATACCAGCCACATTTCTGAATGAGCCTACCTAGGACTTCCGAAATATTTCCATCCCACTCATCTGTGGTTTTGTTGGATAATTCCTCCTTGGGTAATGTTTCCTTCATGCCATCATTATTGACTTAAAGAAGGCTGACTAAACCCCGATTGACCTCTTGAGACATACTCTGCTGAACTTCCACATATACAAATAAATTGTGCATCACTTACAGCCTGGCCCGTGCAGGTAAGGGCTGTGGGGTAGAATTGGGGGGGGGGCATTTCGACAGATAACGGCGAGGGGAAATTAATTATTTATTTATTTTTTCCTCATCGTTGTCTGTCAAAATCCCCTCGACCCAGCTGCACCAACACCACTCTTACCTGCACGGGCTGCAGCTGATCACTTATCTCAACCCTTTGATATTTTATTTCACCTCATGCCCCTTTAATCTACCACCAGCCACTCCCTGCATCTTTTTTCACTCTTTCAGTATCCTTTTCATCCCTGTTTTCTCCCTTGGTCACGATTTTTCATCTTTTCCTTCTTCCTTATTTCCCCCTTTTGTGTTTTTCTATCTTTCGTTGGATGAAAGTCTATTGTGGAACAATAAGTGCCAGCCCCCAACTATTAGTGTTAGTCAATCAATCAATCAATCAATCAAAGAATTTGTAAAGCTCGCTACTTACCCGTGAGGGTCTCAAGGCGCTGGGGGGGATACCGATACTGCTCGAATAGCCAGGTCTTGAGTAGGCTTATGAAGGCGAGTAGGTTTTGGGTCTGCCGTAGGTGGGTGGGGAGGGTGTTCCAGGTCTTGGCGGTGAGGTAGGAAAAGGATCTGCCACCGGAGGTTGTTCGTTGGATGTGGGGGACCACGGTGAGGGTGAGGTTGGCGGAGCGGAGCTGGTGGGTGGGGGTGTAGAAACTGAGTCTGCTGTTCAGGTAGGCTGGTCCGGCGTTGTGGAGTGCTTTGTGTGCGTGGGTGAGGAGTTTGAAGGTGATCCTCTTGTCGACTGGGAGCCAGTGCAGGTTTCTAAGGTGGGGAGTGATGTGGCTGCGGCGGGGGACGTTTGCGACCAGATGGGCGGAAGCGTTTTGGATGCGTTGTAGTCGTTGTAGGAGTGGGGCTGGGATTCCTGCATAGAGTGCGTTGCCGTAGTCCAGTCTGCTGCTGGCGAGGGCCTGTGTCACCGTTCTTCTTGTTTCGGTCGGGATCCACTTGTAGATCCTGCGGAGCATGCGGAGTGTGTTGTAGCAGGAGGAGGAGATGGCGTTGACCTGTTTGGACATGGCGAGGGAGGAGTCGAGGATGAATCCTAGGTTTCATGCGTGGTCGGTGGGTGTCGGTGCTGTTCCCAGTGTGGTCGGCCACCATGAGTCATCCCAGGCTGAGGGGGTGGGTCCGAGGATGAAGACCTCCATCATGTCCGAGTTAACCTTCAGCCGGCTGCTCCTCATCCAGTTGGCGACGGCCTTCATCCCCTCATGGAGGTTGGTTTTGGCGGTGTGTGGGTCCTTGGTGAGGGAAAGGATGAGCTGGGTATAGCTGGCGTACGAGATGATGTTGAGGTCATGGTGGCGGGCCACTCGTGCGAGGGGGGCCATGTAGATGTTGAACAGCGTCAGGCTGAGGGATGAGCCCTGGGGGACGCCGCAGATGATGTCAGTGGCTTCGGATCGGAAGGGTGGGAGGCGGACGCTCTGGGTTCTGCCGGAGAGGAAGGACGTGGTCCAGTCAAGGGCCTTCTCTTGGATTCCGGCTTCTTGGAGGTGTGTCTTTAGAGTGCGATGGCAGACCGTGTCGAAGGCGGCTGACAGGTCCAGGAGGATGAGGGCTGATGTTTCACCTTTGTCTAGTTGGCGCCTGATGTCATCTGTGGCGGCGATGAGGGCTGTCTTGGTGCTGTGGTTTCATCTAAATCTGGACTGGGACGGGTCCAAGATGTTGTTGTCTTCGAGGTGGTGGACCAGTTGCATGTTGATGATTTTCTCCATGACCTTTGCTGGGAATGGGAGCAGGGAGATGGGCCGGAAGTTTTTGAAGTCTGTGGGGTCCGCCTTGGGCTTCTTGAGGAGGGCGTTGATTTTGGCGTGCTTCCAGTCCTCCGGGAATGTCTCTGTATCGAAGGAGATATTGATGACCTTCCGTAGTTAGGGTGCGATGGCTGCGTCTGCTTTGTTGAATACGTGGTGTGGGTACGGGTCGGACGGGGATCCTGAGTGGATGGTGTTCATGACCTTGCGTGTCTCGTCGTCGTTGACGTTGGTCCAGGAGGTCAGGTGGTTGGTACTGGTGGTGTTTGCAGGGGTGGGGGAGTCTGGCATAGTCGGGGAGGTCGCGGTGTTGAAGCTGTCGTGGATCTCAGTGATCTTTCAGTGGAAGTAGATGGCTAGTCAGTTGCACAGTTCTTGTGAAGGCGGAATGTCGTTGGCACTGTCACTGGGGTTGGAGACTTCCTTTACGATGCTGAAGAGCTCTTTGCTGTTGTGTGCGTTGTTATCCAGTCGGTCTTTGAAGGAGGATCTCTTGGCTAGTCTGATGAGGTGGTGATGTCTGCTGATGGCGTCCTTGTGGGCTGTGTGGTTGTCCGGTGTGCGCTCGTGGAGCCTTATCTTCTCCAGTTTCCGACATGCGCGTTTGGAGGTCTGGAGTTCGTCAGTGGACTAGGTGGCTCTCTTGCTGGCGTGGCTGTTGGAGGGTTTCTTGAGCGGGGCGAGGGTGTTGGCGCAGTCTTTGATCCACTGTCTGAGGTTGTGGGCTGCGGCGTCTGGGCTGGTGGGGTCAGTGGGTGGGTTCTGGGTTGAGGGTGATGATCAGCTGCTCTTCGCTGACTTTGCTCCAGCTGCGGCGAGGCATCTGTTGGGTGCGGTGGTGCGTAGTTGGTTTCTTGAAGGTGAAATGGATGCAGCGGTGGTCGGTCCAGTGGAGTTCGGTGGTGTGGTCGAAGGTGACGTGGGTGCCCGCGGAGAAGACGGGGTCCAGCGTGTGGCCGGCAGCGTGGGTGGGTGCGGTGGCGAGTTGTCTGAGGCCGAGGTTGGCGAGGTTGTTGATCAGGGTGGCGGAGTTGGCATCGTTGTTGTTCTCGAGGTGGAGGTTCAGGTCCCCGAGGAGGATGTAGTCCATGGATGTGAGTGCGTGGGTGCTGGCGATGTCTGCAATGGAGTCGCAGAACTGAGCCCGGGGTCCGGAGGGTCTGTAGATGAGTGTTCCTCTAAGGGTGGTGTTGGGGTCGGTGTGGATCCAGAAGTGCAGGTGTTCGGCGGTGTTGAGGGTGTCGTCTGCGTGGGTGGTGACCTTGAGGGTGGACTTGTGGATGATGGCTATTCCTCCTCCGATTCCGTTGGCGCGGTCCCTGCATGTGATCTTGTAGCATTCCCGGATGGCTATGGCGATGTCGGGAGCTGAGGAGTCGTTCCACCAGGTCTCGGTCAGGAAGGCTATGTCCGGGGCGGAGGTGTCGAGCAGATCCCAGTGCTTGATGGCATGTTTGCGTGCGGAGCTGGTGTTGAGGAGTTTGCAGCGGAGGTAGTTGGGTCCAGTCCATGTAGGTTTGGTGGCTCTGTCGCAGGTGAAGTTGCAAGTGCGGCAAGAGAAGGGTCCGTGGGTCCGTTTCGGGGAGGCCTGGAAGCAGGTGTGGTTTCGGCCGGCGTTGAGGGCGTGGAGGGTGCTGGTGTCGTGGCGTTCGCGGGGTCCAGGGGTTCTGGCGCTGGGCGCGGTCCATGGAACGGACGGGTGCAGACGGGCTTGCCTCTGGCACGCCTCCGGGGCACCAGCGGCACGGCCGCACGGCAGCCACCATGATAAGGTGGGGAGGGAGGAGCAGCTGGAAGGCGGGGCGGCGAATGGGCGACGAGGGGGGTGGGGCTGCTGGGGAGCAGCGGCGGGAACGGTCAGGGGTTTACAGAAGCAAAAAAGGAGGGGGGGAGAGGCAGCGGGAGAAGGGGGAAAGGCAAGGGAGAGAAGGGAAAGAAAAAACAGGGCACTAAAGGCACAAAACAGAAAATTATACCAAACAAAACAGTAAGATAAGCAAAAACGGGGCAAACACTGGGCATCAAGAAGCAACAGAAGGCGGGCGGCAGTCAGGCACCGAGGGATCGAACCCACGCCTCACAGTGCCACGGAGCAGCAGCGGGAGCACTGGCACAGCAGGAGGAGCTGTGCAACAGAGGGAGAGCGACCTGGCCTGTGAGCAGGGTCAGGGTCACTTAGTGGGCACCAGTTGAGTTAAATTAAGTGTTGGAGGAGGAGAGAGGGGGGAAGGAAGAGGGCAGGGGACAGGGAGATGGAGAAGGAGAGGGAAAAGAAGGACATTCATGTTTCAGGCATAAGACATATTTTCAATGTCACCTCTGATCAACACAGTGCGTCTGAACGTAACAATGTTATGTCTCTATCTGCAATGGATCAGAGTAAAATGAAATTAGGCACTGAATATTGGTCAGTCACATGAGGGTCTGATTCACAAAGGACCTTCACACTTGTGGCGCAGGCCCGCAGTAATGGCAGGAGTTCCCCACTCGTGACCGGACCTCCGTACTGCAGTTACCCATTGCATAGGACTTGCAACGAGTGTGGGGGCACCGCTAAGAGTGCGGGCCCCAGCCACAACCAGGGGGGCTTTGCCACAAGTGTTGGGACTATGCCAGGAGTGCTGAAGCCCTTTGAGAATCAGCCCCTAAGTGCTTACCTAGTATGAATTTAGCTTGATGCAGCGATTATATTGAAGATAGATAAGCAAAATAAGCCCAGTCATTGATTTAGATATGTATCGCACCTATTTAATCATTGACTTTGGACAACCTCTCTAGAAACAAAACAGCATTTTGCTTCATCGCACAAAGTCAACTCGAGTGGAAACACCCACAGAAGCTAATGTTTCCACATGGCACCCTACTTACTGAAAATTATGGTCCCAAAACTTAGAGTTCCTGCTGCAGGCATGCATATAAATCTCCGGTTCACAACTGCTCCTCTCACCCTCATGCCACATGGAAAATGCAGTAACATTCACAAATAATTTGTCTAAAATCCAGAGTTCAAGTTTCATTGTATTCTTCAGGCCTGTTTAAATGTTGCTTGTACAATAAACTCTTGTTGACCTTTCCCTGGTGTAATTTCACAAACAACTTTATGAGTATTTGAAATATGTGAGTTTGTGAAGCAGTACTTCTGAAGATCTACTTCACATTCTCACAAATGCCTTTGTGAACTCCCCCAAAACATCTGAAATGTGAATAAAGGTAGTACAAGCTTATCTGAAACCTTCATATTTTAATGCAGAATTATGTTTTTATTAATTCTACTTTCAAATGTTCTTTTTTTATGAACTTAGTGAATCTTAACTTTTAACTTCCTTTTGGTTGGCTCAGAGAAATAAGAGGGAAGGGAACTTACTTTGGCACTGGTGTGTCTTTCCGGCCTGCCGCGGGTGTTCATGTTTGAGCGGAGGTTGACAGACATAACATCCTCACTTCTGCTTTCACTCTTAGGAGTAAGAGGTAGCGGGCTAGTTTGCTGCTCCTCCTACGTCACCTCACCTCCGGCATTTAAATAGATGAGGCCGCGGGCGTGCAGCAGGTAGTACAAGCTTTTCTGAAAACAAGTGTTTTGAACGGTCAGTTTTTAATGCAGAATTGTGTTTTTTATTGATTCTACTCTTAGATTTTCTTTTTTAATGAATTAGTGAATCTTAACTTTTAACTTCCTATTGGTTGGATTAGAGAAATGAGGGGGAAGGGAACTTACTTTGGCACTGCTCTGTCTTCCCAGTCTACTGCGAGTGTTTTTTTTGACTGGAGGTTGACAGACATAACATCCTTACTTCCACTTTCACTCTTAGGAGTAGGAGGTAGCGGGCTAGTTTGCACTCCTGCTAACTAACGTCACTTCACCTCGGGCATTTAAACAGATGAGGTAGCGGGCAGGCCAGCTGGTGCACCGAAGGCACGCCAGAGGCAAACCCGTCTGTGCCCGTCCGTGCTCGGACCGCGCTCGGCGCCAGCCATGCTGCCCTCCAGTATCAGAATTATAAGCTCCCTGTAATTATCCACAATAAGTACTCATGGCCTGAAATCAGGATGGTAAGGTTCAATGTAAGGCAGCAAAAGTCCTGTTGGTCTTGGAGCAGGAATGGTCTTGTAATGGCTATGACTTCTCCGTTGAACCACAAAGGATGGAAGTTACTAAGAAAGCTTCAAAACCAAGTGATCTGAAGAAACCACTAATAATACTTTGCATTGTGCTCTTATCAATGCTAGATCGCTAATACAAAATAAATTGGAATTCTTTGAGTTTATACAATCACACTAACCAGAGTTGATTTTTATCACTGAGACCTAGGCTGATGATAGCTCTGGTCTGGATTTAGTGCATGCCATCCCAGTTGACTTTGCTCTTCTGAGGATAGACAGAACAGGGAAGAGGGGTGGGGGGGCTAGCCCTAGTGTTTAAAAAAACTTTAAGTGCACATGTCTAAAAGTGGGTGTGTCCAATGATTTGGAGGCTACGCTGTTCAAGTGTTGTTACAACAACCATGGTTCATACAACGGACTGCTAATATACCGTTCTCCAGGTCCGAGAGCAAATTTTCCAGAAAGCATAGTTCAGATACTGGAAATTAAGGTTGATTTTGATGATTTTACAGTACTTGCTGATTTAAATTTTAATTTAGAAAATTCCGAAGATAGGGATACCTGCAAACTGATAGATATGATGAGCAGTTTGGGCCTAGGTCAAAAGGTAACAGCTGCCTCCCATTCAGCGGGTCATACTCTGGATGGAATTTTTACGGATAATCCTGCATTAACCTGTTTAGAAGCTGTACCATTGACTGGGTCAGACCATTCAGCTGTGTTTTTTTATCTGTCCACAGTTGCTAAAGCCCTCAATCATCGAAATCCCAGGTTACCTCAATACTATCGCCCCTTCCACAAAATTGACCCTATTGAGCTGGAAAGTACGTAAAAAATTTCCCCCACCAAACTGAACGGTAATCTTGAACAAGATATAAGCAATTATAAGGCATGGCTTATTTCAGCTGTAGACCTGTTATCCCCACTTAAAATGCCCAGTAATAGCAACAGACTATCACCTTCTCAACCTTGGTTTTCCTCAAACCTAAGGGAATTGAAACAATCTTGTAGATGCCAGGAATGGCTGTGGGGACTTAAGGATGACCCTTTAGAAAAAGATAAATATAAACTAAAAATTGTAGAATAAAAGGATCAGATTTTGAGGGTAAAATCGGCCTACTTCTCTCTGAAAATTAAGGCAGCAAAAAACTACACTAAAGAACTATCTGGCACATGCATCAAGCAAAAACTCAGTCGGTAAAATACTGATTCGGTAAAATCAGCCGTTAGCGAGTATCAAAAACCGAATCCCAATGCATCAACACAAATCCTCCAAAAATAAAGAATCGCAAAATAAATACCGGAATAATAACTAATCGCAAATAACCAACCCGCAAAAATACAAAATCGCTAAATACCGAACTCGCAATCACCGAAATCACAATTAGCTCCCGGCAAGTGCCAATGGCTAATAACGAATCGCTACGCAATGCAACAAAAATCGCAAATACCGAAATCGCTAATAGCTAATTCGGTGATACCGATTTCGCATTTGCCTAATCGGTGTTTGCTATACTCGCAATTGTATTTTCGGTAAAAGATAGCGATTCTTAAGGAATCGCTATTTTTTACCGAATCTGTTGATGCATTGTGAAAAGCGATTCCTTGATACGGAGTCCTTATTTATCGCTATTAAGGAATCGCTTTTGGTTTTGTTGATGCATGTGCACCTATATTCTACAGCTTAAAACTGGCGAACTACTTGGATCAAAAAATAGTGGAAAATAGTCAGGTGCTCTGTGACAAGATTGTGCTTGGATTTCAAAACAAAGTTCTTAATATTCTGGAATCCTTTCCTAGCTCCTCGGATAGAGTCTCTTTAACTGTGAAAACCATCAAAGGAGTTGAACCAGGGCTGGTGCACTTGCCTATTCCTGTTTTTAGTGTAGCCACTTTTACTTTCCCACCTTTCTCAGCTTTCTCGTCATTACGGACGGAACAAGTGCTGGAATTAATTCTTAATACACGCTCGGGATCTCCATCAGATCCCTGACCTCCAGCTAGCTTACACATGGTCTCTGGAACTGTAGCAGGTGTATTAACTCCTCTTATTAAGGAAATGTTTAGGCAGGGCTTTTTTCCACCAAATTTGAAAGTTGCCGCAGTACTCCCAGCTGGACCCTTTAGATGCTGGTAATTATCGCCCTATCTCTAGGCTTCCTTTCATAGCCAAAATTGCAGAAAAGGCAATGAATAAAGAACTTACCATGTTCCTGGAAACAAATGATCTCTTGGACTATTCACAGTATGGGTTTCGCTCCCAACAGAGTACGGAACTGGCACTAATCACTACCACTGATGAACCAAGGGCACCGTTGGATGGGGGAACTCGGCAGTGCTTATCCTTCTCGATCTGTCGGCAGTGTTTGACACGGTGAATCATGAGATTTTGATCGACCGTATTGAATCTTTGGTTATTTGTGGCCCAGCTCTATCACTATTAACCTCCTTTCTCACAGGCAGATTGCAGGCAATTTTGATGGGGGGCTACTGTTCAGACTACTATCCTCTGAGGTGTTGGATTCCACAGGGATCATCACTATGTCCAACACTGTTTAATCTTTATGCGGACCCGTTGGCCACATTGTTAAGAAATTTGGGTTTCTCAGTTGTCTGCTATGCTGATGAACCAGAAATTATTGTCTCTGTTGCAGGCAACCACAAAGAGTCGGCGGACACCTTCAGAAATTGCATGCAACAAGTTAATACTGGATGTCGTGCAATTGTCTGAAGCTGAACTCAGATGAAACGGAGGTGTTATTGCTGGGAAATAATATCTTGTTTTGGTCACCACATTGGTGGATGGTGGGGATGGGCTCTGTTACAATACCGGTGACTAATGTAAAAATTCCGGGGGTGGTTTTTGACAACCATCTGTCATTTGACACACAGGTGAATGCCATTACCTCCAGCGCATTTTTTCCGTAAAAAATTTTAAGAAAGGTTTTACCTTTTGTTCCTTTGGAATTGAAGAAACTCGTGGTAACGACTGTTACTCTATCCAAAATAGATTATTGTAATGGTTTGTACACTAATCTTCAGAAACAACTCCTTAGTAAACTACAGATCTTACAGAATTCGTCAGCTCGTCTATTACTAGGGATACCTAGGCACAGCTCAGTGGCCAAGGCTTTAGCGGAGCTTCACTGGCTGCCAGTCAATAAGAGGATAGACTTCAAGGTGCTGTGCATCGCCTATAAGGCTCTTCACGGCGATGACCCTGTTTATTTTAAAGATAAACTAACTAGATACACTACTTCCAGAACACTTCGATCGTCCTCAGCAGCTAACCTTACTGTGCCAGCATCGAAATCAGGTGGGTGGACCACCAGGGTGGTGGACATTAAGACCCCCAAAAAAGACCACTCCGTTGTGGTCTTGTCAACATCTATATCAGGCCCTTTGTGTCCAATACAAAGGACTTGCAATTCAGCTCAACTTTGTAGCACTTTTCGACTGATCCGTGCTGGTCAGTGACATGGCCTGCCTAAGCTTGATGTTCAAAATATATATCTCTTATGTCCTTAAATTCACCCACTTGTAATAACTTTGCTTCACATTCCAGTCCATTGTGTTTATCTTCACTGTGCCATTTGACACTGTGGCCAGCCTTTTACAACTCAGCCTTGATCCTGCTACATTAAGAACCGTTAAACCCCAAAGCTGCCTAGCCACTTTCCTAATGAGGTGGAAGAACACCAACTGCAAGAGCTATCATGGCCCTATGGCACTCCAGTGTTGTTAACCTTCCCATACAGAGGCAACTGGCCCTGGCAGCTTGGTCTGGACCATCTTTTGTTCAAGTCTTAGACTAATTTTCTTATGGAGCTTACTGTCCAACACAGAGCTAAAAATGATCAGCTTGAATGGGACCCCACAATATTACCAGTGGCTGAGACTGAATTCAAGCTCTTCACTCTTCACATTTTGTGCTATTTACATAGAGCAGGCACTCAAAGTGAAGACAGAAAGTTATCACTAAGGTCTTGGTTAATGCACATCATTGAGCTAATTCGCCAAAGTTCAAATTATAAAACGCTTTGAAACTTTTCAGAGATTCCACAAAGCATCAGCTACAGTGCGGCAGACTGGTATCCCACTCAGGAATATTGCTTCGTCCAAATGGTATCATGCTGGTACAGTTGAATAAGCAGTATTAGTGCAGAATAAAAAAACATAGGGGCAGATCTATATTGGAGATGCGCCACTTTTACGCCGCCGTTGCGTCACTTTTGTGACGCAGCGGCGGTGTAAACCCTACGCCACGTTGCGCCATATTTACATCGTGACGCATCTATGGAGATGCGTCACGATGTAAAGCCCTGCGCCACGTAAAACCTGCGTCAGGTTTCATGTGGGCGCGTCGACAGAGGGGGGGGGGCGTTCCGTCGCAGGAACGCCCCTGAAAAGTGACTCAGTCAAATCTATAAGATTTGACTGAGTCACTTTCCCAACGCTGATGCGCCAAAACCCTGCGCCTGCTTGAAGCAGGCGTAAGGCTTGACGCACCATGTTAGGGATAGGGTAGGTTGGAACAGTGCTGGAGTTGCGTCGCGCTTGCGACGCAACTGAAGCACTGCGCCAACCTTACGCCATCAGATGCGTCATGCATCTGTTTATTCCTGCGCCATGATGCGCCGCATTGTAAATGCGGCGCACCATGTGTGGCGCAAGGGTAAACTTGCGTGACGCATCATTCCTGGCGCATCCTTGCTGATTTGCAGGGATGCGCCAGGAAACATAAATCTGCCCCATAGACTGTAAAAAAATCCAAAGAAAAACATGTATCGCATTAAAGAGCTACAGACAGTGAATGCTTAAATCGACAAACTGCACCAAAAGAGAGAAGAAGGTAAGAACATGGTTTGAGAACTGACATAAACAACTTCTCAAAAAATAGATATAAGTCCAGCACGACTGAACAAAAGGTCATCTGAGATATTCTCTGTGTTGAAAACATGTTTAACTCATATACATATAGACATGGCTAACGAGAATCATGGCCAACTTGTGGGTGAACATAATTTGCCAAATCAATCGTTCATTCATTTCATTTGTAAAACTTCATTTCGATCAATATGACCATAAAAGCAGTTTACACAAAATTTGCACATCTCATTTGTGTTAAAAACGGGTAAAAAGGAATACAGACATCAAGTTAAATTGTATCTAAGTGTATAGTATAGCCTACAAAGATCTAATTTGCAGTCAGTCCTGGTATCACGGTCTGCAATTGCCTATATATGCAGTACTTATGTTCAGTTTATAATAACAAGATGTTTTCTGCATTTAGTATGACCCTCAGATAAACTCAAAAATGATAATATCTACGTTTATATAAAGTGCTTAAATCGGTCAATGAGACAATTAGCAGCATAACTGGTTACATTTAAGTGCTGGTGCACAATATAATAGGGAATTTGCAGAACCTTAAATGTAGATAAAAAAGTTTGTATAAAAACAGTTGACTTTAATCAAAAAGGAATTAAAACCATGGTTATAAACATTTTAACACCAAGCCTACTTTTTGATAGACTTTATCACCAGGTGATGTATACCTTAAGTTATATACATTTTTTAAAATGCTGCTAAAAAAGACATACAAATAAATTCCATCAGTTAAAAAGCGGAACAGAGTATACGCCAGTTTAGTCACCATCTTTGGGGGGCATTTTTAGAAAGACTCTTCGAGTACACCGCATGGAAAATAAAAAGCCTGCCACTGAGTAAGCTATAGGGAGACTAGCATTATATTTCAATAGTCTAAAGGCCTCTGAGCATTGCCTAGTTCCCAGGTTTCTACATATCTGAACCAGCCATCATTTTCTTGCTCTCTTATAGCCAGTACAGACAAAGAACATGTGGCATTCAGATTCTTCTGCACAATCGTATGCCGGGTAACCCAGTGTTTGTAGGCCTGCCCATTTGTTCGTGAAAGCACGGAGTGGCAATACCTCATGCCTAAACTGTAAATAGAGCTTCCTTGCGGCAGCTGGCTTTATATCGTTAAGCACCGGCTCTAATATGTACTGGTCTTTGATTTCCCAAAACGCTACAGTGAATTTCCCCATTAAATGGTTCCCCTGTAGCTGGGTCAGTTTGTACTCCCAGTAACGACCCTTTAGCTCTTTCATTGGGACTATAGGGCATGTCATTTCTGGGTTATCCCAAAGATTGCCCAGACCAATGGATGTAACTGTGTTCCTGACACATATAAACCATGGTAGTCTCCGTGCCCCTGGTAAGTTCATCACCTCTCTTCGTTCTTCCTTGTATTCAAACAATTCTGAAGTAACCCACAGGTGCCTCCAGTATAAGAGGGGTCTCAGAGAGGCTTCATCCGCAATTGACCTAACCCCCAGGTCTAATTGTAGCAGAATAAGAGGGGTGCTGCTAGGAAGACCAAACAATTGTCTAACAAAATGGTTTTCTGTTTGTGTTAGACTATCGGTGCGGTCGTGTCCCCAAATTTCAGCTCTGTATAAGGCAGCACCTCTAGCTTGGACCCTATATATCTCTACTGCAGGGCCCACTGGTTTGCAGCTAGAATTTCGGAATACCTTGGACAGACCCCCGGTTGATTGCACTAACTTCAGGCTTGTGTTTTTTGATCTGTGCTCCCCAATCCATTTTTTCTGTAATAGTAATTCCGAGGTAGTCAAAAATGGATTCCCTCTCTAGGGGTCTACCATCTAAACATGGGTTTGATCGAGTACTTTTGGCTGTGTTAAATTTCATGAATTTGTTTTTTTGTAAATTAATCTCAAGCCCCCTTTCTTTACAGAAGGTGTCACACTTATTTAAAACCCTCTGTATGTCCATTGGAGATTTAGATAATAACAGGGTATCATCGGCAAACATCATGGCCGGGATATTTCGTGCTGCCAGCTTAGGTGCATCTAAACCTTTCTCAGAATTTAAAAAATCAACTAACCCATTTATAAAAAGACTAAAAAGGGTTGGGGTGAGAACGCAGCCCTGGTGTACTCCTCTATCTACAGGGATAGGTGTAGTGAGTTCCCCATGTTTGACAAATCTTATTTGTGTGAAGTTCCCTTAATGCAGCCGTTTTATTGCTTGACACAAGTATTGTGGTACCCCCATGTCTAGCAGGACTGCCCACAACTTTTCTCTTAGGACCGGGTCAAATGCAGATTTTAGGTCTACAAAAATTAGATAGAGGCTGTCACCCTCTATACACACGGTCTTCCAATGTAATAATTGTAGCCTAAAGATCTGGTCTAAAGTGGACATTTTTTCTTTAAACCCTGCTTGGAACGGACTAAGAACTTTATGTTCCTCCATCCAGCTCTGCAGACGGTGGAGCAATACCCGTGCGAAGATTTTTTGGCTGATGTCAATAATGCTTATGGGCCTATAGTTTGTAGGCAACATCGGGGAACCCTTTTTAAAAACTGGGATTATTTCAGCCCCGGCCCAGCTAGTGGGAATTGTCATACCTTGCATGACAGCATTAAATAAAACCCAGAAATACGGAGCCAAAATAGTTGGTTCGCTTCGGAACAGATCCCCAGGGATTTTGTCTAATCCTGGTGCCTTTCCAGGGGCAATTTGGCTTAGAGCACCAGTTACCTCTGTAAGGGTAATCATCGGGTTACCATCCACCACTCTAGCGGTATTCTTAATTACATTAGACAAGTCTGGCAGCGGAGAGTGACCTATATTGTTTGTTACACTAGTCTCTGGCTGTGCTCTCGAGTAGAGGGACTTAAAGTGATCCCTCCACACATTTGCCCCTAGGTTTGGCTCTATTGCTGGTTTTCCTTCAGGGCAACCCGTATTCACCACGCTCCAAAAAGTCTTCATGTCCCGGGATCCCAGGGAACTTCTAAGGGTTTCCCACTTTTCACTTTCCTACTCTTTTTTTGCCTCCACAGTGCTTGCTCGATAGGCCGCTCTGCAGATTTTAATCAATTATCTATTTTTTGCCTTAATGGTAGAGATCAGAGCTGTTTTGGCCTTTCGGCATTTTCCATTAAACCATGGATGACGAGGTATTCTATTCTTATTAACTTTTTTTATTGGGAAGAAAAAGTCGGCCATATAGTGGCTGTTAGCTTAGTATGATTTAAAGCAGCCCTCAATAACTCGAATTGTGTATTGTCGGCCGAGACAGAATTGAATAGAGTCCACGAGGAACAGGATAACTTTTTGATACAGGGCGCCTAACGTTTCCTGAAATTTACTCAATTCCGCCCATCGGACTCTCTTCCTACAATTAGTGATAGCCAATCTGCCATCAGCAGGTGTAGCCAAATTGTCGGTACTCTCAGGGGTTAGTATGAGTAGTTCTGAGACTAGTGCATTGTGGTCACTATCGTGGAGTGGCACAATCTTAAAATCAACGACCCTGTGCCATGAAGCTATACTAACCAGAATATATTCAATTAAGGAGCCTTGCCCGATTCTATTAAAAGTCTGCTTACCAGGGGTGTCAGACTTGGTTCTGCCATTACATGCCCTCAATGAATGTTTTAATACCAAAGAATTCATCTGTAGTACCAGGGGAGTCCATGCTCTTACTAACGGACAAGTTGTGTCTGGTACGGCCCAATGTAGATCTTCTTCACACGGGGTATCCCTATTCATACCATCTAGGGGCTCATACTGGCAATTGAAATCCCCCCCTACAATTAACAAGTAGTTGTCAGGGATGGTAGCAAGGAATGTCGTTAGCTCGTCATTGGTCTTCGATTCTTGGCTATGGCTAACTGGTCTAGAATAGACATTTATTAAAGCAACAGTAGTCCTTCGGGAGAATTTAAGGCGTACACACAATATGCCGTTTGAGGCAGTTTCTAGCTGGGTGGATGTACAACCCAGGTGTGTCCCCACCCAAGTGCACAACCCCCCGACGGCCTCCCTTTTCCTCCTGATGTTGCTGGTATGGTACATGTGGCATAGATTAGTTTGGAAAGATCCCCCCTTACCCATGTTTCTTGGAACATGCAGATTTCGTGTTGCTCAATAAAGCTCCCCCAGTCAGGACTATCCATCTAGGGGGCAAGGCCGGCCACGTCCCAAGAATTAACTTGCAGCCCCGATAGACCTGGCCAGTTATTATTAGACATACATTCTGTGGATGGGGGAGGCATGATCTCTCCTGTGCACAAACCTAATTTCTGGGGAGACTCACAGTTGGAGACGTGGGATTTGTTGTTGATTTTAGTCCCTTCGGGTTCTAACTTGTTACCTCTAGCTGTCCCACTCTGCCTCCCACTGGGCTCACCCTTTTCTGATCACCTCTGCTTGGTGTGTGTTTTCCTCCACCATGCACCTCTTGGGTGCCAGTCAATCCACTCCCTCAAGGACCCCGAATCTATTGGTTGTAGGGATGGTGAAGAGTGGTTGCCTCAGGAGTTGGAATCCCAAGGTATCTATTTGGTAATTTTGATTAATTGACCTCCCTTCCCATTCATCTCTACAATGTTGTGGGCCCCGTGGGGGATAAAAATAACCCAGCTGGACAGCTCTTATAGTCCCCTCCTGACACCAGTCGTCCCTGGCTAGAATTGCTTGGGCGATTGATGGATTTCTAAAATTAATAACTGCGCAGTCTCCCTGTAAAATCTTGGGTCTCCAACCCACCGAACCTACTCGACGGGTCTCTAGGATTTCTCCAGCATCCTCATATCGGATTTGCCTGTTGTTGGCTAACCAGAACATGCATTTATTCTTTAGTTCCTGCTGTGATTCCTTTTACCCCCTCCCAAGCTTGCAGTGCCTGTCAAGATAACAACATAGGGGGTTGAGGCTGGTGGAAAATAATGCACGGTGGTGGATTAAGGATTTCAGCAATTTTAATGGATCCTACCCTCTCCGCCGTCATTTTTCTTGCTGGTGGCCACTGTTCTGTGGAGAGACAGACGCTGAATATGCCCTGCTAGGGGCTGCATTCCACTGCCTTGCTTGATCAGTAACAGAGGAGGGAGGGGAGTAATTTGGGATGAGAACATGGCAGCCTTACTAGTATTGTGTGTGGGTTTTATTACATTTCTACTGCCCATTCCTTCTCTTCCATTAGTGACCCCTACCCTGGCCTCTAGCAGCATGGTCAGCTTATCTACCCTTTCTATCAAAATTTTAAGTTCATCCTTTACAATGGCCCTAACTTGATATTGTAAATCCACCACTAGATTTGTAACCCATGCCGGTTGTTCCTTACCCCTTTCAGCTCTACTGGACAAACACCCTTCCCTACTGTCTTTATCGTGCATAATTTCTTCTATTACTTTCTTCTTTTTTACCCCTGTTTTCGCTAGAGCTTTGGGTTTTCCCCTCTTCACTTGGTGTGGGGGAATCGCTTCCATGTGTGGTTCAGGATTGGGCACGTCATCTGTAGATATCGGGGCCCTATGGGTGGTACTAATCAATGGGCCAGAAGCTTGTGAAGTTTGTGATGTGTCCTGATCTGCAAAGGGGAGGTCCAAATTGGGAGTGAGTGATAGTCGTCTTTCAGTCCGTTCAATTTCATTTGCCACCACTCCTATTGCTCTCTCCAGCATCCTATCAATGAATGTGGGTTGGATTAAAGGTTTGGGTTTTGGGGGAACTGGTTGTTTCTTATCAATACAGGTTCTCTTGCCAATCATTTTTAGATTCTGTTCCAATTGCTTAAATGCTTAAATGCTACCATTATTATGGGTTCAACGCTGATGTTCTAAAAGGTAATCCAAGTGGGCCCCTAGTTTTATCAAGGCCGCGTATCAAGTAGTCCCGAGAAGATCCAGTGAATCAAATGAGCCCAACCAATGCTGTATAAATATGTTGAGTCAATGGATCACTGACATGGAGCCAAGTGGTGTCCTGCAGCCAAATCTGCTTAGTTCTTTGACCAGAGCCAATCGGGGTGTTTTTATTTTTTTATTTTTTTAAAGCGCCTCCTGGCACGTCCTCCGGTCTATTGCGGCATCCCTGCCGCAAAGCACGCTGGGAGGTGTAGTTCCCTACCTCCCAGCAGCGATGATGGTGGAGGGCAGGGACTGCGGCGGTTGCAGTGTGAGTGGCAGTCACATGGGCTCTGTGTGCTGTCCCAGGTGCTGGCTGTGTTTGGCCGCGCTGCGGGAGCCCTGAGCGTTTTCTAAAGGGCCTCCTGGCTTGTACTCCGGTCTATCGCTGCGTGCCTGCCGTAAAGCACGCTGGGAGGTGTAGTTCCCTATCTCCCAGCAGTGATGATGGTAGAGGTAGGGGTTGCGGCGGTTGTGGTGTGAGTGGCAGTGACACGGGCTCTCCCAACAGCTGAGGGGAATTCGTAAGAGTGCAGCTATTTCTCAATCTGTTTTCAACAGAAACAAAAAGTAAAAGTATTTCTGACAACTGCACTACTGTGCAAATAAGGGGCTGTGCAGCAAGGCCCAGGCTGTGTTAATAGTTGGGAACAAATTAGGTGAATGCGCGTTCTTGCGCGTCCTTGCTCTTTGATAAAATAAAACAACTAAGGCCGGGGGAGAGCCACAATGGCATCGCGTCCTCACGTGGCTTTCAAACAGAGCCTTATAAAAAAAAGGAAGTGTGTCCTAGCGCTGAGTTCCTGACAACGTCGTGCTCCTTCGCCAACCCCGCAGGCGTCCATGGGGGCCCAGAGCGGATGCACTTCTCCCTCCTGCCCGCCGCTCACAAGGCTGCGCCCACGCCGCACGGTCCCCACAGCAAGTCGGCCTCACCTCGGCGATGTAACCGCTCTAGGACAATGGCCCCGCGCAGACCGGTGAGTCTGGGTTAGTCAACGGCCGCACCTCTGACCTCCAATCTTCAAATTGCCAAAATGAGAGTTACGCATCAGGTATGTATGTATGTATATGGTATTTTTTAGAAATGGCTACCCCAAACTCTATGTCTTTCTCCTCTTCTTTTTCTGACCCTCTTTTTGTTGGTCTTAGGGTTTCGAGCACTTTACTACTGCTAACCAGTGCTAAAGTGCATGTGCTTCTCCCCTAAAACATGGTGACATTGGTATATACCTGATTGGCTCAAATAGTGTACTTATAAGTCCCTTGTAAAGTGGTATACCATATGCGTAGGGCCTGTAATCTAAATGCTATTAGTGGGCCTGCAGCAATCATAGTGCCATCCATGTAAGTAGCCTTTCAAACCTGTCTCAGGCCTGTCATTGCAAGGCCTGTGTGTGCTGTTTACTGCCACTTCGATTTGGCCTTTAAAGCCACTTCCCTGACCTTGAACTCTCCTTTTATTAGACATAGTTCACCCCTAAGGTAGGCCCTAGGTTTCGCTATGGGCAGGGTGCTGTTCAACTAAACGGTAGAACATGGACATTTAAGTTTTACATGTCCTGTTAGTGACAAACAGCTACATTTGTTTCCACTCCTCTGAGGCCTTCTCCTTCCATAGGCTAGCATTGGAAATTCCTTAAAACACTTTAAATCTGTAATTCCTGATCAGAAAGGAGTTGCTACATCATGTTTCTTATCTATGGAATGGTGGTGATAAATCCTCTTAAGGGTAAAGTGCGATTTGACATTACCATTTTAGAAATTCCACTTTTAGAAAGTGGACATTTCACTGCTCTTTGCTTTGCTCTGTGTTCATGCAGCTTGCTTCCAATACATGTCTGGGTTGGGTGACAGCTACAATTTGTGCATTCCTTCAAGACAGCCACAAACACAGATATGGCTGGGTGTGACAGAGGACTCATCTGCACTCACCTGCATTCTGATATCCTTCCAAGGCAGGAAGGGGGAGAGGTGAGGATACAATTACATCGGAATAGGCTGTGTCCTGTCCTCACTCAAAGGGCTGATCATCCCCCACAGATAGCCTCACAAACAGGGCTGGGTTGAAAGGGATCCTTGTGCACTTCAGAGAGCTGCTTTGAAGTGGCCTCCTCCATCAAAGACACTTTTGAATGTACATACTAGGGCTCTGGCCCTACCAAATCAGCACACTCCTGGACCTGGGAAGAACTCTGCTGGCATAAAGACTAATGTGCTGTAAGGATTGCCACTTTGCCTGGACCGAAAGTTCTGAGGAACTGATTCTCTGCTTTCCTGGGCTGCCCTGCTGCCTGCTGATATCTGCCCTGTTGAGGAAAAGGAATAGACTCATCTCACTTGAACCCAGAGTGACTCCAAAGGTTTGCTGGCTTGCCTCCTGTTTTCTGAAGTCTCAGGGGCACAAAATACTTCTAGCATTTCCGCAGGTGCTGCTGGACTCTGCCATCTGTGAGTCCTACACTTGCCTGAGGTGCCCTCTCCAGTCCTGTGCCTCAAAAGTGGGTTCTGCAGCTGATTTCTGCAAAAACACTATGCATTACCTCAACTGTGGGAGAAATTCTGCCATTTCACCCTTCGCCACAGCTGCTGCTTGACAACATTGGATCCACAGCCTGCGGGGCTCGACAATGACGCTCTGCGCAGCTCAATGACGATGCAGTGCATTCACTTCAACGGACCTCGATTACGACGCAGGATCCCCTTTGCACGACTTGACAGTGATGCAGTAGGCTTTCAGCGTTGACAAAGCTCCATCCAAGGTATTTCTTCAGAGGGACCTGTGCGGGTCCTGTATCCAGCCTGCGCTTCCTCACATTCGGCTTGAACTTTGAATTTGAGCAGTTCCCTTGCGACTTCAAAGCAGTGTTTTAATGGCTAATCTTTAAAAATTCATATCTCAACTTCTACTTATTGGATATTCGTCATTTTGTTCTTGTGTTACTCAGATAAATATTCTCTATTTTACTAAACCTATTTGGAGTCTTTTTATGGTGTTTTCATTGAGTTACTGTAATTTAAGTTAAGCTTGACTGCTCTCAAGAGGGTGAGCACAGGTTAATTTAGGGTTTGTATCTGACTTACCCTGACTAGAGTGGTGGTCCCTACTTTGACAGGGTGCAAACCTCTGCCAACTAGAGATTCCATTTCTAAAAGTATTTCTATAGTGCAAACCCAGGCAAAAGCCAGCAGGGTGCTGCTGTACATGGTCAGAGAGTAGTATAAGGTCAATGAGTAATGAGAGAGGAATCTCAATTGCAGACAGGTAATGCATTGTGATATTGTGTTCTTTAAAAACATGTCTTTAAATCTTTCCTATATTGAAGCAGTTTGGGGGCAGAGATCTTTGAGTCATTGTTGATAAGGCAAAAAGAAAAGATATTGTAAATATAAGCAGAAAAAGAAAAAGATAAAAAATACATCTGCCTAAACATGAAATCATGTGCTTGTAACAATTTATTGAAATTCTTATAAAGTGACCATTGCCTATAATTTCAGCAGCACAATTCTAGCAGACAGGTGTACTTAGAAGAGATGTAGCGCTTTTTAGGTTTCGCCTGCACGGTGCTTGCACTGTGCTTGCGAAATATTTTGTAATGAAAAACAAAATGTTAAAATGGGCTTACAGAAGGCCCATTAGTTACCATTTGAAGGATTCTCCGGTCACTCTCATTTTCTTTCTTCTCACTGGTCTGAAGCAACTTCTCACATCACCAGGTTGCACTTTCTCTCTTTGCTCAGCTTTGGCTGTTCCCTGGAGGAGCTTGCGTCAAGTACCCTTTCCAGTTGGTGGCCAGTGACTGGTAGCCAGTGTCCATCCACTGGCTCCGCACTTTGAAGGTGCTTTATTTTGACTTTTGTCCCTGCACTCCATACGAGTGCACCTGCAAGATCCTGCGCTTCTGCTGCTTTTTGCTGCACTTTTTCTACCATCGCTCAAAGTTCTTCATGGGGTCTGTGTGGTTGTTGAACCTAGGAGCTTTTTTGACTACAGGAGTAGCTGATGTCTGCAACTGAGTGATCTCCATGCTGAATATCTGGCAGAAAGCTTACAGCCCAGTGCCCCATCCACTCCTGAATGCTAAACATACATCAAGTTCTCTGGTCCAGATACATCCATTCTATGCATTCCACACTGTGCCGGGGGTGTAACTGGGTTACAAGGGATGTCATTTAAATAACAGGCAGATAGAGAAGTCTCAGCAGTGACTAAAATGGTTGGACAATTGGGTAGGAGCCTGGACTACTGTTATCTTTCTGACTTTGATATGGCCGCCTCCCTAAATCATATGCACCCCATGCTATACTCGATGTTAGAATCTGGCCCAGTTTTGAAACGTGAGAGAAAACCACTTCCACAACATGGTATGCTCTAATGACGGCGTTCAAAATCTTAAAACTTTATTAGATTTGTGGAAATGAACAGTGCAATAGGTCTGTACAACTCCTTTGCTTAATATCACAGTTGTGTAAAACAGTATGAGAGCAGTTGTGATAGGCTCCAGTCGTCACTGCTGGACACCTGGCAGGATGACAAATATTTTAAAAGCAAACTCCTGCAGAGGCCACAGATGGACAGGTAGACCACACAATACAATAGATATGTTTTTTCCCGAATTATACTATTAGAATTCTGTTAATGTATTTTTTTTATTATTATCTGCAAAATATATGCTGTGCAGCAGGGTGAAAAGGCACAATGACACAAAGGCATCATTGTGTAGTTGCATACTTGCTCTATTATGCATGCTCACAAAAAAAACTGACAGAGTGGCATTTGTTGTTTTCACCTGCACTGCGTCTGTGGTTTTAATTTATTAAAAGACAAAAAATTGGCAAAGCCAATAGGTTTCCCCAATGCGAAATCGTTTGGCTTTGTTAATATGTATTACATGTTGCCCAATAGTTGACCTACTATGCTACACGGCTTAAAGGTAAACAAATGTGCTCAGAAGCAGGTAATGCTGACCACCTCATAGGCTTAGGTGAAATCTATTGGCTTTGCCACAGTTTTAATGCCAATGACAAGAAAATATGATTCTTATTCACATAAGGAAAAAGCCTATTGGCTTTGAATTACTGTAACCCACAGATATATTGCAAATACACAAAGATGAGTAAAAAAATTAAAAGATTAAAGAATTGAAAGAAAAAAGCATTGGCTAAATAAAGTATTGGCCTTTAGGTGTAGCATAGAAGTGCACTTCTTTTTAGGCAGATGTTCATATGTGAGCCGGCAAACTGGCATTTTTCACAGGAGAGCCAATGGGCGAAGTTGGTTAACCAATTGCCTGATGCTGCATGTTGTGATGGGTGATAGCAAAATGTGAAATACAGCTAAACAGAAATGGAGGAAGTGGACTGAGTATGTATACAGGTATGTATTTTTATTTAGGATTTTTCACTATAAGAGACTGGCAAGAGAGAAAACACACCATCAGTGATTATCCCAGGTGGACTTTTATTGTGAACTGCTCAATACTCCAAAAGATGGTAAAGTCATGCTCCAGTGGACATAAGGGAGCAGTAAATCCATTTTTAATTAAATGGAAAACAAAACACAATGAACATGCTAGACAAATCAAAGGTGAAAATAATAACTACCTGCTTCAACTTATCAACATGTCATATTAGGGTGGACTCAGGCAAGACACATTCTCTTCACTATCTTTATTAATAGTTTTTCCCCCTGAAAGTACAATAATACCCATTATAAATAAATAAAACTGGGAAAGTAAATGCATGTTTACTTTCATCCATAAGTAGAACAGTTAATGTACTTGAGAAAAAAATTCCAATGTGTTTAATATCAACAGTCTATCAGTGACATAAGAATGCTGCAGAAGTATGCTCTGCATATATATATATTCACTTAAAAAACCATAGGTTTCACACATGTTATAGTTAGCTGGACATTTCCCTCGTAAAAAACCAATGAAATTTCCCCGTTATAGTTAGTGCAGGCAACTATAACTCACGCGACCGCAATCCTCTGCTGATGACGTCAGATATTACATCACTGATTACATATGTGTCTTTCTGAAAAATAAATATTTGTAATATATGTATAGCTAAAGATTAATGGAAGAAGACATGGGTAAATAGGTGTCTAAATACAGTGATGTAATATCTGACGTCATCAGCAGAGGATTGCGGTCGCGTGAGTTATAGTTGCCTGCACTAACTATAACGGGGGAATTTCATTGTTTTTTTACGAGGGAAATGTCCAGCTAACTATAACATGTGTGAAACCTATGGTTTTTTAAGTGAATTTGTACGTTTTTTTAAATGCTAAGTTATGTATTTATTAATATTTTTTTTTCAGGTTTTTCACCGTGCGCGCACCGTGCGCACGCTGTGGGCACTCGGTACGCTTCGTGCACCGAGCGCCCACGATGCGTTGTGCGTGCCGTGCTTTTTCGTAAAAAAAACCGTTTTTTTCACCCTTGGGGGTCCTTCAGTGACCGCCTGACAAAGGCTAGGGGGTCAGGAACTGTCCACCCTGCCCCCTTTTCACGTTCTCCACCTTTTTTTCAACCGATTCGAATGTTTACTGACATCTAACAACCAATCAGAATTGCGCTCGCGCACGTCACGGTGCGCGCACGGTGCGCGCTTATAGATATATATGTACTTTTAACTGACATTTTCTCAGGAACTACTGAACAGATTGACTCCAGATATTCAAAAGGCACATCCCTGACCTGAGGACTACCT
Source organism: Triturus cristatus (assembly GCF_964204655.1). Classification (NCBI taxonomy): domain Eukaryota; kingdom Metazoa; phylum Chordata; class Amphibia; order Caudata; family Salamandridae; genus Triturus; species Triturus cristatus. The sequence goes on along the minus strand of NC_140593.1, from coordinate 251,613,928 downwards.
CTCTGCCAAATTTCAAGTAATTCTGTTCAGCCGTTCGGGCTGTACCGTGGACTAAAGGTCCCTATGGGAAAATGCATGGGGAAAACGCGTTTTGGGACCCCCTTTTTTCTCGGCCCCCGCTTGACTAATCACCCCGAGACTTTCGGGGTAGGAGCGGGGTATGCGTACGGTAAGCTTACCGTACGTGCACGGCAAAAAAAATAAAAAAATAAAAATAAAGAAGTAACAATCACATTTATTAAATAAATTAAAGGACCCACAAGGGAGAAAAAAACAAATGTTACTGCGTAAAAAACAGGCGAGGCGCGCACGGCATGGACTGCGCACAAAGCGCACCGTGCGCGCAGGGTGTGCGCATAGTGAAAAACCAGAAAAAAAAATAAAAAATAAATACATAACTTAGCATTTAAAAAACCGTACAAATTCACTGAAAAAACCATAGGTTTCACACACGTTATAGTTAGGAATTATCATTTACAAAACCTTGCAAATTCACTTAAAAAACCATAGGTTTCACACATGTTATAGTTAGCTGTACATTTCACTCGTAAAAAACCAATGAAATTCCACGTTATAGTTAGATCAGGTAACTATAACTTGCGCGACCGCAATCCACAATGTGTAATTTCAGATGTCATCATTGATGTCATGAGTGATGTCACTGACCATGTCATGAGTGATGTACTATGTGACGTCATCAGCAGTTTATTGTGGGCGCGCAAGTTATAGTTACCTGATCTAACTATAACGTGGAATTTCATTGGTTTTTTACGAGTGAAATGTACAGCTAACTATCTAACTATAACATGTGTGAAACCTATGGTTTTTTAAGTGAATATATATATATATATATATATATATATTCACTTAAAAAACCATAGGTTTCACACATGTTATAGTTAGGTGGACATTTCACTCATAAAAAAACAATGAAATTCCCCCGTTAGAGTTAGTTCAGATAACTATAACTCGCGCACCCGCAATCCACTGCTGATGACGTCACATATTACATCACTCATGACATGGTCAGTTGCATCACTCATGATATCACTGATGACATCATCCTTGTGATAGAGTGGCGGTCGCGCGAGTTATAGTTATCTGAACTAACTATAACGGGGGAATTTCATTGGTTTTTTACGAGTGAAATGTCCACCTAACTATAACATGTGTGAAACCTATGGTTTTTTAAGTGAATTTGCAAGGTTTTTGAAATGCTAATTCCTAACTATAACGTGTGTGAAACCTATGGTTTTTTAAGTGAATTTGTACGGTTTTTTAAATGCTAAGTTATGTATTTATTATAATATTTTTTATTTATTTATTTTACAATAAACTACGTCTTAAAAATGTTTTTTTTCTTTTAATGGTTTTTCACCGTGCGCGCACTCCGCGCGATTTAAAAAAAAAAATTACAATGGTTTTTTGTGCCTTCGGGGTCCTTCAGGGACCCCCTGACAAAGGCTAGGGGGTCAGTAACTCTCTACCCTGCCCCCTTTTCACGTTCGCCACCTTCCTTTTTCACTCTCGCACTGAAAACAAACAAAATGGCGGCCGACACTTTCTGATTTCGACCGATTCGAATGTTGACTGACATGTAACCACCAATCAGAATTACGCTCGCGCACGTAAGGGTGCGCGCACAGTACGCGTACGGTGCGCGGACGGTGCGCGCATACAGGTATGTATGTGCTTTTAACTGCAATTTTCTCAGGAACTACTGAACAGATTGACTCCATATGTGCAAAAGGCACTTCCCTGACCTGAGGACTACCTCTGTCAAATTTCAAGTAATTCTTTTCAGCCGTTCGGGCTGTACCTTCGACTAAAGGTCCTATGGAAAAATGCATGGGGAAAACGCGTTTTGGGACCCCCCTTTTTTCTCGGCCCCCGCTTGACGAATCCCCCCGAGACTTTCAGGGTTGGAGCTGAGCGGAGCGCCCCATTAGTTTTGAAAATTTCGCGAAGATTCGTCAACCGGCGCCAAAGTTATTCAAAATAGAATTTTCAGATTTCCTATGGAAACACGGTCCTAACTATAACTATCTACTGGCGAGCGCCAGTAGATAATATATATACACATATATATGTATATATCTATATATATATATATTCACTGAAAAAAACACAGGTTTCAGGGGCGTTATAGTTAGTTGGACATTTCACTCGTACAAAACCAGAGAAATTCGGCCATTATAGTTAGTTGAGCTAAATATAACTCGAGCCCCCGCAATGCACTGCTGATGACGTCACATATTACATCATCCATGACATGGCCAGTGACATCACTGATGACATCTCAAATGACATCCCTGATGACATCATCCAGTGACTGTGTGTTTCTGTAAAGTTTAAATATGTTTTATATATATATCAAAGCCAAGGTGAATTGAAGAATGAGTGGGTGTATGAGTGTCTGAATGGATGATTTTGTAGGTGAGTGAATGACTGTATAAGTAAACATGTCTTACTGAATGCATGGGTTAGTGACTAAAGTGTGTGAATGCCTGTATCAGTCTATTAGTTGGTGTGTAAGCGGCTGCATGGGTTGGTGAGTAGAAACATGACTGTCTATATGGGTTATTGATTGCTTGTCTGAGTACCTGTATGGGTGACTGAGTGTCTGTGTGGGTGTGTAGGGAGTGTTTGACTCTGTGCATAGATGTGTGAGTGGGTGATTCACTGGGTGTATGGGTTCAAGACTGCAAGTGTGAAGAGCTGTATGGGTGGGTGAATGTGTGTATGGGTGTGATGGTGAGTGAATAGATGTCTCAGTGGTACATGTGTGAGGGGTGATGAGGGGTAAAACCCCGAAACCGGTCCTAGGATGCTTGTTTCCAGTCCAGGGATGACTTGACATGGCATTTCGGGCTGGACTGTTCCCATTGGGCACAGGGTCAAGACTGATTTGCATATGGCTGGGTTCAAACTGGAATGGCATGGTGAGCAAAAAAATGATGGATTTAGGCACAGATCTCTGTACTGGGGTAAATGTATGACATTGTTCTGCATTCTGTCCATCAATTGTTGTTTTTGCATTTGTCACCCCGAGTGGGACAGGTATTCCCAGCCATGGGTCTCGTGATCTCCATGCCACTGGAGTTAAGCTATCCTGGCTGATGAGGGGTGAAACCCCGAAACCGGTCCTAGGATGCTTGTTTCCAGTCCAGGGAGGACCTGACCTGGCAGTTCGGGCTAGAATGTTCCCATTGGGCACAGGGTCAAAACTGATTCGGAAATTGCTGGGTTCAAACTGGAATGACATGGTGAGCAAACAAATGATGGGTTTAGGCCCAGATCTCTGTACAGGGGTGAATGTATGACATTGTTCTGCATTCTGTCCATCAATTGTTGTTTTTGCATCAGTGGCACATGTGTGAGTAACTACATATGTGAAAGGCAGTATATTTAAGTGTTGGAGAATATAAATGACTATATGTGAGAATGAGTGATTGTGAGAGTGGCTGTATGGATGAGTGTGTGCTTGTATTAGTGATTGTATAAGAGAGTAAGTATGTGTTAGTATCTGTATGAATAAGTGAGGTGGTGTGTGTATATCTGTATAGGTGAGTACATGGGAGAATGATTGATTCTTTGCATGACTGACTAGGTATGTGAGTAACTGTATGAATGAGTGGTAATGTGAGTGTCTGTATATGTGTATGAGTGCATATGATAGTGCTGTATTGATGAGTTACTGCATGTATGATTAACTGTATGTGTGAATGAGCGGATGTGTGTGTAGATCTAGGAATCAGTGAGTAGATATGTAGTAACTGGTATTTATTTTTTGGGCTTGCTGCAGACAATGTTTGTGTTAATATCAGGAAACATGGCCCACCACACCATAAAATATGCTTACAAAACTGCCCAAAAATGAGCCCATGCACTGACAAGTAAGACCAGCTATGTGGGCACTGCCAGATTGCCCTATAGGCCAGGCGGACACTAAACCCAGCTCAACACCTCTGAGAATCAGTGATGTGCTTGATGCTTATCTCGGGGAATAGTGATGGGATTATTTCTGAGTATACTAGATTCCCAGATAGGATGAAAGATTTTCTTCTTATTGAGCCCATAAAGGTCTCGGCAAAGGTCACCATGAATGGATGATTTACTCAATATTGTAGAGAGGCCAAGATAACGCTCCTTAGGGCAATTAAAAAGGGAGTTAGCCAGGAGATAAGGACACGAGGAGCTCAGTATTGGCTTGAAATAGATCTCGCAAAAGCTTCATGGAAGTGCAAAAATTGGTCAGGTGTTTTAGAGGCCTCGTCTAATAATGACCAGAAGAAATTTTAGCATCTAGTCAGCATAAGTGGTGGGAATGCTGGGAAGCAAACCGAGGCATCTATATTGCCCTGTAAGTGAGTTGCCCGATTTGGAAAACTTTACTCTTATTTTTTTTTTTTTTTATTGAGCAGAGCATTAAAAAGTATATAAAATACATGTTATGATTAAAATAGTTATTAAAACCATTTTATACAAAAAATATACGATAGCTTCTTCTTTCCATGATAACATTTAAGACAAAATATGGCAGTAGCAGCTAATAACATCATCAACCAGAAATAGCAATGTGTAAAACATATAATAAAGTGCAACGGCAAAGAAAGTGCTAGTGCTTCTAAAGTGCAATATCAAAGAAAGTGCTAGTGCTTTTTTATTACAATGATTACTGCAACTTCAACATCAGTATTGAGTGTTAATATCCTTCCTTTAGCTTTTCTAAATTACTAAAAAACTTCCAATTTCTTTCAAATTTCCAAGTGGCTCCCACCCGCCATGCGTAAGCTTCTTCAAAATTTCGTATCCTTTTCATTTTATTAAACCACTTCAAATGAGGGGGAACGTCACTAGATTTCCAATTCTGAAGAATTAAAGAATGGGCTACAGTACAAGAAATAAATAGAGAAACATTTTCTGCCTCTATTAGCATCATTCAGTCTCTACATAATCCAAACAGAGCAGCTTCGGCCTCGAGCGGAACTTTCTTACCAATTACCAGCTCTATATCTACAAAAATTGCCTCCCAAAAGGGCCTCAATCGTGGACATGAAAAAAAAATATGGTGCCATCCACCTTCCCTATCAGCCTGGTAGCGAAAATACTTATTTTCAACTTCCGGGAATCTTTTTTCCAAGGCTGCCGGATTTAAATAGGAGAGCCAACGCGATAAGAAGGCCATCCTTTTAAAATTCGTTGCACGTAGGAATTTGCTTCCTAGGTGGCATAAGGCTTCCCACTCATTAAGGGAAAAAATACATTGTGTCTCGCGAACTATATTAGCCAAATGGGTCTCTATCAAGGGTACTTGACCCTGGCGATGTAATAACCGGTACCAATTCCCTACACCACTAACTTTGGCCCCGTAGAGAGCTACCACGAGTTCATTTGAAACATCAAAATGCCACTAGTATTTTTACTTGTAGATATAAAAAAAAGGGCAGGATTCCTATGGCTCCCAGCCCTTGCCATTACCTCTTGCCAAGAGATCACCCTATTTTGAATAATAAAATGTCTTAGCTCCCGTAGCCCACAACCTTCCCAATTGTTTATATGACTTACTCGAAACTGGAGGACAAGACTAGTACATTCTCCCAATCTTAAATATTGCAGACCAGAGAAGCCCGTATTTTAAAAAAAAGACTGAAGTCTAAAGGAATAATCTTTTAAAGTCTTGTATCTTGTTTTCTTGGGAAGTTTGGAGGTTTCTAAAAACACTCGAATTTGGGAACCAATTTCTTGCATCATTTTATCAATAAAGAAGCTATCTCTAGTACATTTAGTTCCCAACAAGCCAACCAGTAAATTTATAAAGGCTGCCTCGTAATAGGTTCTTAAATGAGGCAAAGCTAAACCCCCTTGTGCAATAGGTAGTTGCACCACTGTCAGTTTAACCCTAGAGACTTTCTTGCCCCAGATAAATTCTTTAAATAAAGTCTCTATTTCTTTAAAAAAAGACAAGTTTATCTTAATTGGGATAATTATAAAAAAAAAATAAGCAACGGAAGTATGGACATTTAAATTAATGAAACTAATGAAATAGGGGGAGTTAGAGCCATTGTTCCAGAATTTTCTTAATTTTTTCTTTCTTTCTTAGATAATTCAATTTATATAGTTGTTGGTATTGACTAGACACAAATATCCCAAGTCTTTACACCGCGACCTTACAGCTGAACCCGGATGGTGGTTCGAAGAAAAAAAAAAAAGATCAAAACAGTTCCTCGGCTGAAAGAGTGCTGTTCTCAAAAATGAAAGGAATTATTTGTTCTTTATTAGTCCATTGTCTCTAGACCGTAGGTTATAACGACTTCTACCAGGCTCTGTCTGACTTTGAAACAACAGTTCAGGTTCAGTGGTGTCCAATCTTAAAGGTGAAGGCACAGCTGCTTGCAAGACATCGTCATCTCCTTTCTCAGACCTTGTCCACACCAATTCAGCGTCGCTAAACGGTGTGAATTTCGGTAATCTCTCAGTTTCGGTGTATGCGATACCTCCGCGGATCCATTGGTCGTACGGCAGTGGTAAGGGTACCCTCTTACAGTGTACGCCGTGGATCCAATTTCATTTTCCGAAGACTTTTACAGATGTCCTTGTAGACAACAATAGGCCTGGGCCAAAATTCCGTTCCGTTCGCGGAAATTGCGATATTTTGGCATTTTCGCGTTGAATCCCCGCGTTCGCCGACAAGTTTTCCAGACCCGGTCGCGTTCTCCACGAGATGTTGGATTGTTGGTAGCCATTTTGCGCTGTCTCGCGACAGTTCGCGGCCGCATTAACGTCATTTGTCGCGCGATCACGTCATTTATCGCGCGATCACGTCTTTCTTCTCGCGATCTTGCAACGCGCGAGTATGAGAAGATTGAGATCTCGAACACGTCATTCTACATCGAGAGCGAGAAGGTGAGGACGCGGGCACGTCTAATCGAACGCGAACAGGAGAAAGAGACCCCGAACACGTCATATCCAACGCGTCAGGGACAAAGAGAACGCGATCATGTCATTTTCGACATGCCGGCGGAAGTAATGTGAAGCTCGCAATTTCGAACATGTAAAATTTTCAATTTGGAGAGGAATATCAGCTCTAGCAGCATGAAACCTTCTGCAAATGCTGATTTTGGATGAAGGTAAGTACAGTGGACAACTCAATATACCCTTGAGGGCTCGGGCAAATATGAATAAACAGGTAGAAGGGTGCCTTCAACGGATTTGTTTGGTAATTAATTTGTATAATTTCGATTCTTAATTAAAGGTAGGGCAGTTATATACCTACAAATTTATTAATTAACACTTTTTCAGTACTTAAATCAGCTTAGTTTGTCAGAATCAGGATTAAGTAAGGTGTGAATGAATGTTAACCTGAATAGAATAAAATCAATAAACCAAAAGGAGGAGAAACAAGCGGGTGTATATATAAAAATTGAATTTATATTTCTAGTTCAAAAAAGGGTACTTCAAATTACAACAATTAAATACAGTGAAAGGAAATATTTCAATATTTGATGCCTTCACTTTCAAATTGATCAAACACTTTTTCACAACAATATATAACCAGTTCTCTGGAAAACAGTGTGATTGTCGACGTTTCGGTCTTTAGGATTTCTTTACCAAGACCATCCTCAGGACAATTTTATTTACAAGGTTGACCCCTAATAAAATAAAAGAACATTGTCTTAATTAACGAAAAATCAACACCCTAAATAACACTACTTTTCCTCCAAAAAGTATATGTCGTTTCCTTAATGATATTCTTAATCAGACATCTAGGATATTACTCTAGACATATAGTCACAGTTGTTTCGCATTCCTATTGAAAAACATGCTAGTTTTACATAAATAAATAAACAAAACTATGATCCAGAACGAGTCATAATGAATAATGAGAAGCGTCATCATAATGCTATAAATCATTTGAACTCATTTATCAGTTGTGCTTTTTGATCATTGTTGTCACACATATAAAATGTAGGTTAGTCTTTATAAGCAATAGTGGTTCATTTATTCTTAGTTATCATTAACAAATTTAATCTTAAATGTTGCCACTATGGTTTTTTGTGGGGGCAACATTTATAGGGGTTGTAAAGAATCGCTTTCAATATACTCCAGACCTCGAGGCATATGTATCTTAACATCTTAACACTATCCCAGTGCAAATAGTCAGGGTATTTTGCTTAGTTCTACCAAGAATATTGTAGTATTTATCTGGAATAAGGGCACCAGAACACTAACGTGTCTTTATATGCAAAAATCGAAAAAAATAATGGAATCTAGTCATTATTGGATCTAATCTTTGTGCTAAAGTTGATACGACTTGTAAATACGTAGCATAAAGTGTTTATGCACTTCTTCTAATATTGTGAGCCCAAGAGGAGATATCAATAATGAATAAACATATTAATCTTGGTATTTCTAGTTTATAGGCTGAACGAGCTTAACCAGATTTTAAGAGACTGAAGTATATTAATCAAAGAAGACATACCTCTAATCACTGCGGGTTATTTAATCCGCTGAAAATCAAGCGGGACGTCCTAAATTCGTGACTAATCGGTATATTGTAGTCAAAAAGTTCAGTTGATTGTAAAAAAAGGTCCCGTCTTAATCTAAGATCAAACATACATTGAATCAATTATTGTGTCAGCGGTAAACAGAGGGTCTAGATTTTAGGCAGTGAGCTGAGAACATACCTGTAGGTTATTTAAATCTCAACAGGGCCTCTGTGTGGTAAAGTTAATCTTGTGTCTGTTTACCGACACCGTTACACGCTCAAATGGTCGTGGAAATGTCAGCGAATTAATCTAAAACAAAGAAAATATCTAATTTAGTTTGAGGTTAAAAGTTGGAGAAGGATCTTACACTCCACTGCTTAACTGCTTATAACATACCTGGCTGTTCTGAAGGTTTGAGTCTTGCATACACGTCTGGACATCGAACCGACTGTAGTGTTCGTTTGACAACACCATGTATGCTATTTAGAAAGTGAAAAAGGACTTAGGGAAGTTTGTCAAATGACTACAATGCTAAAAGGTGGCCATCTTTGAATGGAGTGTTTCTTCTGTTCATTCAAGATTTTAAATGCCAGTATATACTAAAAATCACTTTGTCTTCTCGCATTGTGAAGATTACATAATGAATAATCAATGGGATTGATTATCGTTGTTATTGATCGTATTGTATCGTCCAAATTAGTTGGAACTGACCAAGCATTGCCGTTTTTGGGGGTAGTGTTACTTATAGTTCAATGTGTAGAAGTGTTGAATTTTAGTCTTTCTAAACATCGATTTGTAAATTCATTCAAATAGTGATTCAAATATAGGATCAACATGATTTCCCTTTAGTATGTTAAATGGGACGTTTAATCGACTTTATAAATTAATCAGAGTCATTTCATGACTCAATATTTTCTTTTGTTGCACTGATTTACTTTTAGAGCATAGACAACTGCCTCTACAAAGCTAGAATATTTTATTTTGCAGCACTGGTTTGTTCTTCGAGTATAAACAACTACCTATACAAATCTAAAATATACATAACAATAGTCACTATACTACACATCGTATTTAAACGTGCGTTGTTAACCATAAACATGTTAAGTCAATTATATGATAAAACATTGCTATAGTCAAAATCTCTGTTACATACATCAACTTTGGTAGACTTCATGAGAGAATACATAAAATAATGATGAATCTGCTGTACACTGGAGAAAAGTATTACATCAGAATGAATCTGTCAGATATAATCGAGAAATAGATAGTTACAAAGGGGATCATTGTACATGGAGACTCATATGATTAATAGTCATTCTCTAGTATATCCATATTTCTTTTGCAGTAGTTAAGATCTTTTTATAAGTGGTCACTTGATGAATATTTAAGTAATACAAGCCAAAGTGTGCCATGCCGTTGCTGAGTTCAGTCCCCAGTTTACTACATCAGTCTGACAAATGAGTCTACCCTCTTTAATGGTTAGTAGTTGATCAACATTATTCTGTCTCTTAGTTGGCTTAACTACTTCCAAGACCCACCAGCGCATTTCTTTATCGGTGTGACCCTGGCTTTGATAGTGTTCTACCAGGGGGGCATTTGCTGTACGACATCTAATGCGAGACTGATGCTGTAAAATTCTTTTTTTGACTGGTTGAACTGTTTTTCCAATGTAGTGTAGGTTGCAAGGACATTGTATGCAGTATACCACATTTGGTGTGTTACAGTTCGAAAAGGTTTTGAGGGTGATAGTCGTGTTATTAATGACACTAGTTTTAGTTGTTTGAGTGGTATTGCATGCCAAGCACATGTTGCATTTATAATGACCAACAATAGGCAATAGTTGTCTCATATTGTCTATTGTATCTTGATGTTTGTCATCATATGCTCTAACCAGTCTGTCTTGTAGGTTGGTACCCCTTTTGAAAGCAAATAAGGGTTTTTCAACGAAAACTGGTAAATTTTTTAGAAGACTCCAATGTCTATTTATGATTTTTTTGATGACATTTGTGTGAGTTCCAAATGTGGAAACACAGACTATTTGGGGATTTTTTGGGCGATCCTTGACTGTCAGTAGTGCATCTCTATTGTTGAACCATGCACGTTTCATGGACTTTTTGAGCAGTTTGGATGGATATCCTCGAGCCTTAAGTTTCTCTTTTAATTTCTTTGCCTCTGAAAAATAGTCTTCTTTATAGGTGCAGTTCCTGCGTAAACGCAGAAATTGCCCAAACGGTAGGCCATCCTTGAGTGCTTGGGGATGATGACTTTGGTATTTTAAGAGAGTGTTTCTGGCGGTCGGTTTGGTACATAAAGTTGTATACAGATGATTAGACGTGTCGTTCTTAATCGTTATGTCTAAAAAATTCATCTCACATCTATCAAATTCCATGGTGAATTGTAAATGTGGACTTCTAGTGTTCAACCATTCATGGAAAGTTTGGAGCTCCTGATGTGTGCCATGCCAAACTAAAAAAACATTGTCTATATATCTAAGCCAATTTTTAATATTAGACAAAAACGGGTTAGAAGGGTGTGAGATATGTTCATTCTCAAATGTTGGTACATAGATGTTTGCAATGTCTGGGGCATAAATTGCCCCCATCGCTACTCCTTTCTGTTGCTGATCGAACGTATTTTGGAACAGAAAAAAGTTTTCACATAGAGAGATGCATACACATTCCAGTATAAAGTTTGTTGGTACTGGATGTGGCCTGGGTCTTGTATCCAAGAGGTTCTCTAGTATATCTAGAACTTCTTGCTGTGGTATGTTGGTGTACAAACTCTCTATATCCATAGAGACTAAGAGATCGTGTTGGGGGTCAAATTCATAATTTTCCACTATATTGATCACAGCCGTCGTATCTCTTATGTAGGAGGGTTGATTTATTGCAAAGGTCTTATTAAAAAATCTGCATATTGTGCCAAAGGTTTAAGAATGGAATTACATCCCGAAACAATCGGGCGTCCTGGAGGATTAAGGGGATCTTTATGTACCTTTGGAAGCAAGTAGATAGCTGGTACAGTAGGAGTTTTATTAATTAGAAAGGCAGCTTCCTTTTCATTAAGCCAGCCTCCCTCAAGGCCTAGTTGGCTTAAGTTGGCAATCTCTTGTGCCAGTCTGTTAGTTGGATTAGTCGTCAGTTTTTTATAGTGTGATGTGACAGAGAGTTGTTTAAGAAGCTCCTCATTGTATTTTTCTTTTTCCCAGAGTACTATCCCACCGCCTTTATCCGCTGGTTTTATTAGGGCATTAGGGAGTGATTGAAGGTTTTGTAACGCTGATTGTTGTTCTCTAGAGAAGTTCGATTTGTAATGTATTCTCTCCTTGAAGAGATTCTCTATCTCTATAAGTATAGCGTTCTCAAATGTCACAATCTCTTTTCTTACCATTGAGTTTGTTGGGTAAAATGTTGATTTATTTCTTAAGCCTGTGTAGCCACAGGGATTGTTTGAATTGTTATTAGAAAAAAAATCTTTTAATCTTACCATCCGGAAAAATTTATACAGTTCAAGTTTAGTTTGAAAAAGATCATTTTTGTATGTGGGTACAAAACTAAGACCGGCTGAAAGAACTGCAATCTCTTGCTCTGATAGAATATGCGTAGATAAATTAAAAATTGGTATAGTCTGATTGTGTTCTACCACTCGTAATATTGGTTGCGAGTCTGGCGGAACCCTGGTGTATATTGATTGCGGTACCATCCTCGTTTGGATGACCGCAGTCTCCGAGGTGGACCCATGCCTCGACGATCCTGTCCTAAAAAAGACTGTTGTGAGGTCGATGGTTGTTGGTCGTAATTGCGGTATGGGATGTCACTTGATTGATCACTCCCTGTATCAGAATTAGTGTCTGAAAACGTAATTCTCTTTCTTGTGGTTTGATTGGACACCTGTGGATTGTAGAAGTCTTTATTCAGGTAAGGGTAGGTTTTTTCTTTATTGTACCTTTTGATATCGTTTTGAAGTTTTTCAGTTTTTTTATGAGCATTGAACTCCTCAAAATCCTTTATGGTTTGTTGTACCTTTTCCAGAATGAATTTGCCGTTTGTAATTGTAGAATCTCCCAGTATCTTTTTTCTAGAGTTTCTATTTCTTTTAATAGGATTTTAAGTTGTCTCAAAGCAGTTTCTATACTTAAGACCATCCAAGTGCGAGAGCACTTGTTTGCTGAGAAACTAAAACCTATTTTGAATTCTTCATCATCTGTAAAAATTATAGGTATATTACGGATTTGTAATCCAGTTGGAATGATGTTTGCGTTTAAACAATCTGTTAGAAATTTAGCATGGAGTTCTGTTCTAACTAGTTTCTTTTTAAGTCGTTCCAATTGGTTGAGATCTGATTCATATGGAAGTTGAGTTGTGGGGCCTTTATTGCCCAATAATGAGGGGCCTGCCGCAATTTTCAAAATATATTCATCTGAGTATGACAATGTCTCTGCTTCAGACATAAATGGAGTTGTTTTATATTGAAAGGAACACAAGGAAAACCACTTAAAAGTGGTCCACAGCAGATCACTGTCTGCGCTTAAAGTAAGGTAAGTACAGTGGACAACCCAATATACCCTTGAGGGCTCGGGCAAATATGAATAAACAGGTAGAAGGGTGCCTTCAAGGGATTTGTTTGGTAATTAATTTGTATAATTTCGATTCTTAATTAAAGGTAGGGCAGTTATATACCTACAAATTTATTAATTAACACTTTTTCAGTACTTAAATCAGCTTAGTTTGTCAGAATCAGGATTAAGTAAGGTGTGAATGAATCATCACATGTTAACCTGAATAGAATAAAATCAATAAACCAAAAGGAGGAGAAACAAGCGGGTGTATATATAAAAATTGAATTTATATTTCTAGTTCAAAAAAGGGTACTTCAAATTACAACAATTAAATACAGTGAAAGGAAATATTTCAATATTTGATGCCTTCACTTTCAAATTGATCAAACACTTTTTCACAACAATATATAACCATTTCTCTGGAAAACAGTGTGATTGTCGACGTTTCGGTCTTTAGGTTTTCTTTACCAAGACCATCCTCAGGACAATTTTATTTACAAGGTTGACCCCTAATAAAATAAAAGAACATTGTCTTAATTAACGAAAAATCAACACCCTAAATAACAATACTTTTCCTCCAAAAAGTATATGTCGTTTCCTTAGTGATATTCTTAATCAGACATCTAGGATATTACTCTAGACATATAGTCACAGTTGTTTCGCATTCCTATTGAAAAACATGCTAGTCTTACATAAATAAATAAACAAAACTATGATCCAGAACGAGTCATAATGAATAATGAGAAGCGTCATCATAATGCTATAAATCATTTGAACTCATTTATCAGTTGTGCTTTTTGATCATTGTTGTCACACATATAAAATGTAGGTTAGTCTTTATAAGCAATAGTGGTTCATTTATTCTTGGTTATCATTAACAAATTTAATCTTAAATGTTGTCACTATGGTTTTTTGTGGGGGCAACATTTATAGAGGTTGTAAAGAATCGCTTTCAATATATTCCAGACCTCGAGGCATATATGTCTTAATATCTTAACACTATCTCAGTGCAAATAGTCAGGGTATTTTGCTTAGTTCTACCAAGAATATTGTAGTATTTATCTGGAATAAGGGCACCAGAACACTAACGTGTCTTTATATGCAAAAATCGAAAAAAAATATGGAATCTAGTCATTATTGGATCTAATCTTTGTGCTAAAGTTGATACGACTTGTAAATACATAGCATAAAGTGTTTATGCACTTCTTCTAATATTGTGAGCCCAAGAGGAGATATCAATAATGAATAAACATATTAATCTTGGTATTTCTAGTTTATAGGCTGAACGAGCTTAACGAGATTTTAAGAGACTGAAGTATATTAATCAAAGAAGACATACCTCTAATCACTGCGGGTTATTTAATCGATGTTTAGAAAGACTAAAATTCAACACTTCTACACATTGAACTATAAGTAACACTACCCCCAAAAACGGCAATGCTTGGTCAGTTCCAACTAATTTGGACGATACAATACGATCAATAACAACGATAATCAATCCCATTGATTATTCATTATGTAATCTTCACAATGCGAGAAGACAAAGTGATTTTTAGTATATACTGGCACTTAAAATCTTGAATGAACAGAAGAATCACTCCATTCAAAGATGGCCACCTTTTAGCGTTTTAGTCATTTGACAAACTTCCCTAAGTCCTTTTTCACTTTCTTAATAGCATAAATGGTGTTGTCAAACGAACACTACAGTCGGTTCGACGTCCAGACGTGTATGCAAGACTCAAACCTTCAGAACAGCCAGGTATGTTATAAGCAGTTAAGCAGTGGAGTGTAAGATCCTTCTCCAACTTTTAACCTCAAATTAATTAGATATTTTCTTTGTTTTAGATTAATTTGCTGACATTTCAACGACCATTTGAGCATGTAACGGTGTCGGTAAATAGACACAAGAGTAACTTTACCACACAGAGGCCCTTTTGAGATTTAAATAACCTACAGGTATGTTCTCAGCTCACTGCCTAAAATATAGACCCTCTGTTTACCGCTGACCTAATAATTGATTCAATGTATGTTTGATCTTAGATTAAGACGGGACCTTTTTTGACAATCAACTGAACTTTTTGACTACAATATACCGATTAGTCACGAATTTAGGACGTCCCGCTTGATTTTCAGCGTATTAAATAACCCGCAGTGATTAGAGGTATGTCTTCTTTGATTAATATACTTCAGTCTCTTAAAATCTGGTTAAGCTCGTTCAGCCTATAAACTAGAAATACCAAGATTAATATGTTTATTCATTATTGATATCTCCTCTTGGGCTCACAATATTAGAAGAAGTGCATAAACACTTTATGCTACGTATTTACAAGTCGTATCAACTTTAGCACAAAGATTAGATCCAATAATGACTAGATTCCATTATTTTTTTCGATTTTTGCATATAAAGACACGTTAGTGTTCTGGTGCCCTTATTCCAGATAAATACTACAATATTCTTGGTAGAACTAAGCAAAATACCCTGACTATTTGCACTGGGATAGTGTTAAGATATTAAGATATATATGCCTCGAGGTCTGGAATATATTGAAAGCGATTCTTTACAACCTCTATAAATGTTGCCCCCACAAAAAACCATAGTGACAACATTTAAGATTAAATTTGTTAATGATAACCAAGAATAAATGAACCACTATTGCTTATAAAGACTAACCTACATTTTATATGTGTGACAACAATGATCAAAAAGCACAACTGATAAATGAGTTCAAATGATTTATAGCATTATGATGACGCTTCTCATTATTCATTATGACTCGTTCTGGATCATAGTTTTGTTTATTTATTTATGTAAAACTAGCATGTTTTTCAATAGGAATGCGAAACAACTGTGACTATATGCCTAGAGTAATATCCTAGATGTCTGATTAAGAATATCACTAAGGAAACGACATATACTTTTTGGAGGAAAAGTATTGTTATTTAGGGTGTTGATTTTTCGTTAATTAAGACAATGTTCTTTTATTTTATTAGGGGTCAACCTTCTAAATAAAATTGTCCTGAGGATGGTCTTGGTAAAGAAAACCTAAAGACCGAAACGTCGACAATCACACTGTTTTCCAGAGAAATGGTTATATATGTTGTGAAAAAGTGTTTGATCAATTTGAAAGTGAAGGCATCAAATATTGAAATATTTCCTTTCACTGTATTTAATTGTTGTAATTTGAAGTACCCTTTTTAGAACTAGAAATATAAATTCAATTTTTATATATACACCCGCTTGTTTCTCCTCCTTTTAGTTTATTGATTTTATTCTATTCAGGTTAACATGTGATGATTCATTCACACCTTACTTAATCCTGATTCTGACAAACTAAGCTGATTTAAGTACTGAAAAAGTGTTAATTAATAAATTTGCAGGTATATAACTGCCCTACCTTTAATTAGGAATCGAAATTATACAAATTAATTACCAAACAAATCCCTTGAAGGCACCCTTCTACCTGTTTATTCATATTTGCCCGAGCCCTCAAGGGTATATTGGGTTGTCCACTGTACTTACCTTACTTTCAGCGCAGACAGTGATCTGCTGTGGACCACTTTTAAGTGGTTTTCCTTGTGTTCCTTTCAATATAAAACAACTCCATTTATGTCTGAAGCAGAGACATTGTCATACTCAGATGAGTATATTTCAAAAATTGCGGCAGGCCCCTCATTATAGGGCAATAAAGGCCCCACAACTCAACTTCCATATGAATCAGATCTCAACCAATTGGAACGACTTAAAAAGAAACTAGTTAGAACAGAACTCCATGCTAAATTTCTAACAGATTGTTTAAACGCAAACATCATTCCAACTGGATTAAAAATCCGTAATATACCTATAATTTTTACAGATGATGAAGAATTCAAAATAGGTTTTAGTTTCTCAGCAAACAAGTGCTCTCACACTTGGATGGTCTTAAGTATAGAAACTGCTTTGAGACAACTTAAAATCCTATTAAAAGAAATAGAAACTCTAGAAAAAAAGATACTGGGAGATTCTACAATTACAAATGGCAAATTCCTTCTGGAAAAGGTACAACAAACCATAAAGGATTTTGAGGAGTTCAATGCTCATAAAAAAACTGAGTCCTTTTTTTAAAAGGTGGAGAGAGGGAGGAAGTGACACAGAATCTCCAACTTCCTGTTCCTGTCCAGCAGGCTCCTCCCAGTGCTTTGTCCATCTCCTGCTCATTCTGCCTTTGGATTTGGAGCTGGAAAGGTCACTCTTTTTGTCTGCTGCATCATTGCAATTGGATTTGAGGATTTTTTTAATAGGATATTTTACAAGTAAGTGGTTGTTGTGTCTGTTTGATTGTGGGCATTGCAGTTGTTGTAACTACAATTTATTTTTGATAATTATTCTCATCATTCCTATTTTTGTTTTTTTATTTTGTGGGTAGTAGTAGTAGGCCCGAGCTAGCCATGGGCATGGCCTCATGGGTGTGTGCATGATGAAGCAACTGTTCCTTTTGTAGTTTTTTGAATGTATTTCAATTTCAAGCACATTTAGGGCATGGATGGCATAGGATTGAGTTGGGGAAGTGTGCTTTTTGGGGGTGGACTTTCTGATGTTGTTGGGCCTGGCCATGAGGCTGGTGGCCATTTTGAAGCCTAGGCCTGCAAGCTTGCCTGGCCTTGTCTGCCAACAGGCCTGCTTTCATCCACTAGGACCAGAGCAGGTAGCCACAGCTTTATTAATCTACTGTTTTCTGTGTGGTCTGTTGAATTTAGACTTCATTTAGGGCATGGATGGCACTGGATTTAGTTGGGGAAGTGTGCTTTTTGGGGGTGGCCTTTCTGATGTTGTTGGGCCTGGCCATGTGGCTGGTGGCCATTTTGAAGCCTAGGCCTGCAAGCTTGCCTGGCCTTGTCCGCCAACAGGCCTGCTTTCATCCACTAGGACCAGAGCAGGTAGCCACAGCTTTATTAATCTACTGTTTTCTGTGTGGTCTGTTGAATTTAGACTTCATTTAGGGCATGGATGGCATTGGATTGAGTTGGGGAAGTGTGCTTTTTGGTGGAGGCCTTTTCAGTTGTTGTTGGGCCTGGCCATGTGGCTGGTGGCCATTTTGAAGCCTAGGCCTGCAAGCTTGCCTGGCCTTGTCTGCCAACAGGCCTGCTTTCATCCACTAGGACCAGAGCAGGTAGCCACAGCTTTATTAATCTACTGTTTTCTGTGTGGTCTGTTGAATTTAGACTTCATTTAGGGCATGGATGGCATTGGATTTAGTTGGGGAAGTGTGCTTTTTGGGGGTGGCCTTTCTGATGTTGTTGGGCCTGGCCATGTGGCTGGTGGCCATTTTGAAGCCTAGGCCTGCAAGCTTGCCTGGCCTTGTCCGGCAACAGGCCTGCTTTCATCCACTAGGACCAGAGCAGGTAGCCACAGCTTTATTAATCTACTGTTTTCTGTGTGGTCTGTTGAATTTAGACTTCATTTAGGGCATGGGTGGCATTGGATTGAGTTGGGGAAGTGTGTTTTTTGGGGGTGGCCTTTCTGATGTTTTTGGGCCTGGCCATGTGGCTGGTGGCCATTTTGAAGCCTAGGCCTGCAAGCTTGCCTGGCCTTGTCCGCCAACAGGCATGCTTTCATCCACTAGGACCAGAGCAGGTAGCCACAGCTTTATTAATCTACTGTTTTCTGTGTGGTCTGTTGAATTTATACTTCATTTAGGGCATGGATGGCATTGGATTGAGTTGGGGAAGTGTGCTTTTTGGGGGTGGCCTTTCTGATGTTGTTGGGCCTGGCCATGTGGCTGGTGGCCATTTTGAAGCGTAGGCCTGCAAGCTTGCCTGGCCTTGTCCGCCAACAGGCCTGCTTTCATCCACTAGGACCAGAGCAGGTAGCCACAGCTTTATTAATCTACTGTTTTCTGTGTGGTCTGTTGAATTTAGACTTCATTTAGGGCATGGATGGCATTGGATTGAGTTGGGGAAGTGTGCTTTTTGGGGGTGGCCTTTCTGCTGTTGTTGGGCCTGGCCATGTGGCTAGTGGCCATTTTGAAGCCTAGGTCTGCAAGCTTGCCTGGCCTTGTCCGCCAACAGGCCTGCTTTCATCCACTAGGACCAGAGCAGGTAGCCACAGCTTTATTAATCTACTGTTTTCTGTGTGGTCTGTTGAATTTAGACTTCATTTAGGGCATGGATGGCATTGGATTGAGTTGGGGAAGTGTGCTTTTTGGGGGTGGCCTTTCTGATGTTGTTGGGCCTGGCCATGTGGCTGGTGGCCATTTTGAAGCGTAGGCCTGCAAGCTTGCCTGGCCTTGTCCGCCAACAGGCCTGCTTTCATCCACTAGGACCGGAGCAGGTAGCCACAGCTTTATTAATCTACTGTTTTCTGTTTGGTCTGTTGAATTTAGACTTCATTTAGGGCATGGATGGCATTGGATTGAGTTGGAGAAGTGTGCTTTTTGGGGGTGGCCTTTCTGATGTTGTTGGGCCTGGCCATGTGGCTGGTGGCTATTTTGAAGCCTAGGCCTGCAAGCTTGCCTGGCCTTGTCCGCCAATAGGCCTGCTTTCATCCACTAGGACCAGAGCAGGAAGCCACAGCTTTATTAATCTACTGTTTTCTGTGTGGTCTGTTGAATTTAGACTTCATTTAGGGCATGGATGGCATTGGATTGAGTTGGGGAAGTGTGCTTTTTGGGGGTGGCCTTTCTGATGTTGTTGGGACTGGCCATGTGGCTGGTGGCCATTTTGAAGCCTAGGCCTGCAAGCTTGCCTGGCCTTGTCCGCCAACAGGCCTGCTTTCATCCACTAGGACCAGAGCAGGTAGCCACAGCTTTATTAATCTACTGTTTTCTGTGTGGTCTGTTGAATTTAGACTTCATTTAGGGCATGGATGGCATTGGATTGAGTTGGGGAAGTGTGCTTTTTGGGGGTGGCCTTTCTGATGTTGTTGGGCCTGGCTATGCGGCTGGTGGCCATTTTGAAGCCTAGGCCTGCAAGCTTGCCTGGCCTTGTCCGCCAACAGGCCTGCTTTCATCCACTAGGACCAGAGCAGGTAGCCACAGCTTTATTAATCTACTGTTTTCTGTGTGGTCTGTTGAATTTAGACTTGATTTAGGGCATGGATGGCATTGGATTGAGTTGGGGAAGTGTGCTTTTTGGGGGTGGCCTTTCTGATGTTGGTTGTCTTAAAGACATGCTTTTTTTATGTGTCTGGTCACTGGTGTGTTGGTGTGCAATGCATGCACCCTGCAGAGCTTTTTGGGGCCTGTGAATGTTCGTATTTACATTTTGTTGCATTAAAAAGGCAGAGCAGTGTGCTTTAGCAGGCATCCTTTACCTGGCTTTTATAGGCCTTTTGTCAGCTCCTGGTGTTTCCCAGGCCCCCGGCTTGTTTGTGATTTGTGTGTGTCCATGTGGGTGGTGGCCTTTTTTGGTGTTTGGACTGTGAGTTATTAGTGTCCTGCTTTTGCCATAGGCCTGCATGGTTTTCCTATTGGCTCTTTGGCTTACTGCTTCCTTCCATCCACCCCCTTTGCCAGCAGCAGCTCCATGGATGCTGAGATGCTCAAATAATGCAATGGTCCACCCCACTTCCATTAAATTTTTATTTTGTTGTTTATTATTAACTTTCCTATCCTTCCTGAGTGTAGTGTGTGGCTGTACACAGTACTAGTAGTATAACATAGCTCTAGTTAAAAAAAAAAGTCATAAATGGCCAGACTATCTTTTGTTTGCACTAGTACAGTACTAAGTAACTGAACCACAACAACAAATACAACATTTCACTGATGTTCTTCTCCTGTCTTATTTGCTTTTAGGTTCACAAAAGACAGAGTAGGAGGTGTCATCAGCATCACCCGGCTACCCGTTGTACTGCCAGCCAGACAGAAGTCCTGCTGCGCATCACGTCCACGTGTGACCAGAACTTGTTGTGCATCTGCATCCTGCCTGACATCTGAAGAAGATGGCCCCAAAGAAAGGTACCAGGTCCAGTACCAAGAAAGTTGCCGGTGAGAAGAAGGAACAGAAAAAGGAAGTGCCATTAACCACGACTGGTGGTGTGCCGGCCAATGTTTTTTTTGGCACCAAAGCGTTGTCCGGGAACCAAGCTGGGAGCAGCACAGCGGTCCAACCCCACCAACCTAGGCCCAAGGGCTTTAGTGTCGCAGAGGTAGCCAGTCTACTAACGAGCAGCGATGTTGAAGAAATGTCATTACCGCAAAGTAGTACACAATCAAGTTCAACGCAGGCGCAAACTCAGCAGATCAGTGTCAAGCCGCCGCAACAAGAACAGCAGCAGCTGCCGCAACAAGAACAGCAGCAGCTGCCGCAACAAGAACAGCAGCAGCCGCCGCAACAAGAACAGCAGCAGCCGCCGCAACAAGAACAGCAGCAGCCGCCGCAACAAGAACAGCAGCAGCCACCTCAACAAGAACAGCAGCAGCCGCCGCAACAAGAACAGCAGCAGCCGCCGCAACAGCCCACCATAGTAGTTGTTGCTCCTGACGTAGGGGCATTTCAGGAAATCAAGCTTCCTGCAGACAAAGTGGAGCAAAGTCAAACCACTGTTTCAGAAGATCTATTGTCTTCCAGAACACCAGCAAGGAAAAGGAGGCTTAGTCCATCATCTTCTTCTTCAAGCCCCGCTTCTGATGATCGTGATGACACTTGGGTCCCACCAGCTCGGTCTGAGAGTCATATACGCCACAAGACAATGCTTCTGAAAAGGAAGGTCCCAGAAAAACTTAGAGTTATGGAGGTAGATGTAGAAGAGGGGGGTGATGATGTTGATGAAGACGAGCCAGTCATCACGCACATTACTCCCGCCCCAAAGGGATTGGAGACCGACATTCTCACCCTATCCAGAAAGGCTGCTACTGAGCGGGATGTAGCACGGATCTCACCAACACAGGTTACACCACCACTACCTCCAGCTGCCATATTTTCCAAGGACCGGCAGGGACCTACATCCAGCTCAACCATCTCAGTAGGTAGTGGTAGTAAAAGTCACAGTGTAGGTGGACAGGGTCACATATTTTCAAGCACCCCCTCAAGTTCATCTGGTGTTGAAAGTGGCACATCCAGCAGTGCCAGAAAGTTCTCCTCCCCAGTTTGGGACTTCTTTTCTGTTAGCGCCAAGGAGGAGAACGTTGCTATATGCTCAATTTGTCGGCAAGGTGTTCGGCGTGGTAAGCTTGGTACAAACTATGGTACCGGAGGACAAGCAAGTCATCTAAAAATACACCACAGTAGAAAAACTAAAGCCATTGAAGTTGGTCAGGAATCAGGGAGCGATATTATTGTGGTGGCAGGTGAAGAACAGGGAGGCATTTCTAGCCCTGTCTCCAGTAGTGCAGTCACTGCAGTGGTAATGCCCACATCCTCCTCAGTAACATCAGAGTGGCACCGCAGTAACAGCCATACTCAGAGTCTGGGTGAGACACCAAGGCGACCGGCGAGTACCTCAATGAGACAATCTGTGTCGTTGAGCCTTAGTGGGTTAATGAAAACAGCACCACTAAGGAAAGTAAGCCAGCCTACCATTGAGAGCATGTTAGGTTGGAGGGGCAGTTCCAACGCAATCACCCAACGGCACGATTGTACAATGCGAAGCTGGCTAAAATGTTAGCGCTGGACCTTCTTCCTTTTTCATTTGTGGAAGGGGTGGGTTTCCTTGAATTTGTGTCTGCCATCTGCCCGAAATGGAAAGTTCCCAGCCGGTCCTATTTCGCAAGAATTGCTGTTCCGGCACTACATCATGATGTGCTGGAATTGGTTGGTCAAGGTTTGCAGCAGAGTGCTGTGCACAATATCCACCTGACAACAGACATGTGGAGCAGTTGCCAAGCCACAGATTACATGTGCATCACTGCACACTGGATCTCTTTTGTGGGGGTTAGAGATAAACTATCTGCACGAGGTGGTGTTGACACAGCTGCGATTTTTGAAGGTACTCGGAAACATGCAACTGTAGCCATGTTCGCCATGGAGAAATCTCATACGGCTGAAAACATTTTAGAAGAGTTTCGCACCAAGGTTTTGGAATGGCTGCGGCCCAGAGGGCTTGGTATTGGTTTTGTTGCCACAGACAATGGCAGTAATGTACTTAAGGCCATGGAACTTGGTTCCTATTTCAGGGTTCCGTGTTTGGCACACTGCATAAACATTATAGTGCAAGACTTTCTGAAAAAAGAACCCATAGTCAGCAATTTACTGGCCATCTGCCGAAGAATATGCACTCATTTCAGCCATTCTTTTAAAGCTCGGAAGCAGCTGAGGATCATCCAACGTGAATTTAGGATGCCAGTCAAGGCACTCATCTAGGAGGTGGCAACACGTTGGAACTCAACGTATTACATGCTTGATCGTCTGTACGAACAGCACAGGTCACTCCATGAATATGTCTGGTACAGAAGCAGGGATGCTAGTGTTAAAGGCATGACCCTTCAGAGGGAGCAATGGACCCTAATTAAATGCCTGACTGAGATGCTGTCTCCTTTTGAGGTCTTCACACGTCAGAAAGGAGGACTGTACAATGGGTTAAGCTATCCCATTGTTGCAAATGCTAGAGCATGAGCTGAATAATGTGTCTGAATCCTACAAAGGTGTAGAGGACAGAAGGCAAGCCCATGACTTGGTGGAGAGCTTATCCAGGCGCTTAACTGAAAATGTAAGGATACAAAATAAAATGTTGTCACAAGAACATTACATTTGTGCCACAATTCTGGATCCACGTGCAAAATTAGGACTAGTGAAGACATTCCTTGTTTTTTCCGACAATGATGTTGCCCGCTACAAAAGTTGTATAGCTGAAGCAGCCATTAAGTTTGAAAACGAAGGGCTGCTAATTAAAAGCCCGCCACATCAACCCACAACAAGTACTGATACTGAAGCAGGCCATGCAGAATCAAGAGCAACTTCGTCGGCTGAGGGCAGTGCGGTTGGCTCAGAGTCACAATCACAACACTCACCATCACTATCGACTACAGAAACAATAACTGGATCATTAGGCCGAGTACAATCATTATCATTACAGGATTGGTACGTAAAGATGGGCTATTGTAAGCACAGTGCTGATGCACAGAAAAAACAGCACAAAAGCTTACCAGCAGCAACCCTGAACATTGAGCGGATGGTCCAGGCCTATCTGGACGACCCAACAGAGGTGTACGTTGATCAAAACCCATTGTAGTATTGGTTTAGGAAAAGGTCTGAATGGCCACAGCTCAGCAGGCTGGCGATAAGCTATCTGGCTTGCCCTGTCGCAAGTGTCTCTTCCGAATGTGTTTTCAGTGCTGCTGGTTCCATTGTAACATTGAGAAGGACCAGTCTATCTCCAAAAAACGTGGAGAGGTTAACAATGATCAAAATGAATCATCACTTCATACCACCGAATTACACAATACATGAATCAACAGAGGAAGATGAGGACAGCGGCTCAGGTGACGGAAGTATTGTGTCAGATGATTACCTACTACTGGAAGAACCCCCAGAGTTTGAGGACGAGCTATACTTCCCTGCCAATTAGGCTCGCACTTACTGTCTTCCTCCCTTTTTTCCCCCTTTGTTTATGTGTCTGTCGTCCCGGTTATAAACTTGTGAATCGCAACAAATCCATTATCACCGTCTTCTACTCTTCTAATTTAATATTTAATATACAAGTTTCAGGTGTCTGCTATTTGACAGTACAGTCCTCCGCTCCATCATACTGAATCTCCTGCTCAATTCCATTTCCCTCATGAATGATGATTGGATGATGGTAACAACAAATTCAAACTTTCCTCGTCCTTCCAAAACAAGTGGACCATGAATCAGATGACTACTATAGCTATCCTCCTTTCAGAGCCGAGAGAGACTGGCCATTAACTGAAAATAAGATGGAACAGGTAATGATTGATGCCATGCATTGGACACAGAGTCGCAGACTGAATGATTTAGATTTGGTTGTGTTTGTTGTGCATGAATTTATGTAATTGTGCACTGCCACTAATCAACTTCCTACAGAACACACTATTTTTCCCCTTCTTGCAAATAAGAAATTTGTACTTCTCCTGCAGCTTGGTGATACATTGCTTTTAATTCAATACAGGAAGGGGACTCACTCAATCTGCGCAATGCGTATGACTGTGACACAACAGCACCGTCCATGATGATGATGGCGAAATAGACGGCCCGTTAACTTAAGATGAGAAGGAACAGGTAATGATTGATGCCCATTGGCCACAGAGTCGCAGACTGAATGATGTAGATTTTGTTGTGTTTGTTGCGCATGAATTTATGTAATTGTGCACTGCCACTAATCAACTTTACAGAACACACTAAACTTAACTCAAGGTGAATTCAATTTTCCCCTTCTTGCAAAGAAGAAATTTGTACTTCTCCTGCATCTTGGTGATACATTGCTTTTAATTCAATACAGGAAGGGGACTCACTCAATCTGCGCAATGCGTATGACTGTGACACAACAGCACCGTCCATGATGATGATGGCGAAATAGACGGCCCGTTAACTTAAGATGAGAAGGAACAGGTAATGATTGATGCCCATTGGCCGCAGAGTCGCAGACTGAATGATGTAGATTTTGTTGTGTTTGTTGCGCATGAATTTATGTAATTGTGCACTGCCACTAATCAACTTTACAGAACACACTAAACTTAACTCAAGGTGAATTCAATTTTCCCCTTCTTGCAAAGGAGAAATTTGTACTTCTCCTGCAGCTTGGTGATACATTGCTTTTAATTCAATACAGGAAGGGGACTCACTCAATCTGCGCAATGCGTATGACTGTGACACAACAGCACCGTCCATGATGATGATGGCGAAATAGACGGCCCGTTAACTTAAGATGAGAAGGAACAGGTAATGATTGATGCCCATTGGCCGCAGAGTCGCAGACTGAATGATGTAGATTTTGTTGTGTTTGTTGCGCATGAATTTATGTAATTGTGCACTGCCACTAATCAACTTTACAGAACACTCTAAACTTAACTCAAGGTGAATTCAATTTTCCCCTTCTTGCAAAGAAGAAATTTGTACTTCTCCTGCATCTTGGTGATACATTGCTTTTAATTCAATACAGGAAGGGGACTCACTCAATCTGCGCAATGCAAATGACTGTGACACAACAGCACCGTCCAGCATGATGATGGCGAAAGAGATGGCCCGTTAACTTAAGATGAGAAGGAACAGGTAATGAATGATGACAATTAATGGCATGCATTGGACACCTGACTCTGAGCTATTGGTCTTTGTGTTTGCGTTGTTTGTTTGTTGTGCACAAAGTGATGTCAAAGTGTACTAGTAGTAATCTATCTTTCTGTACACAATAAAGAATGACTCAAGTCAGTAATATTTATATTTCTACTCTTGTTGTGTCATAAAAATTTAACTTATACTGCAGGCCGATCTTCACAGTCAGTCAGTAAAAGTATCAGAGATGATGATGAATTCAGGAGGATGTTTCAGGAGTGGCATAAAACAGAAAAGCCTAAAGGTAAACACGTCAACAACAACCACAGCAGACCCAAATGTCTGTGTAGAAGTTGAATAGAGTGTAGCGGTGGGATGACTGCAGTGCATTGATTTTACTAACTTAAACTGTAAAATGCTATGTTTGGAATGAATAATGTGCTTTGCGTTTGTCCAACTCTTTGAGAGAAAAAAACAGGACTCTAAAGTGTTAACGTAGGATGTGCTAATGCTAAGCACTGTGGGCCTGCTCTCTCCTGTTACTGTTGAAGGTCAATGCTGGAAACAGACTAGAGTAGAGATTATGCATACATGCCACCTCGTAAAGTGTTCTTGTTGCACTACACGATCTCTTGTGCATTTGTTTTAACTTTCTTTCTCAATATCCCCTTTGGTTTTCCATCTACAATTACAGGCCGGGCCTTGCCCTAAACTTTGTAAAACATTACAATGCATATTAATTACCTTACCAATCAATCACCTTTTTTTTTCAAGCCGGGCAGTGGCGAGGCGACACACCCAAGATTGATGGACGAGAGAAGCAAGAGGAATGCCGAGATGCAAATCCAGTCCACATTTTTGACCAGGATAAGACAGTAACAGTATCCACTTTTATCTTCTTTTAAATAATTTGATTAATATCTTGTATACAATCTTTACAACAGTGTGTTCTTGGAGTTGTTATCATCATTAGGTTTGCTCTGTGTTTACGTTTCTTCCCTACCAATATTTAAAATTTCTATTTGCTATGTTTTAAAGTATTAAGGCCGAAACAACAGAACAAGAACTAGAAGTGTATGTAATCCGGGTCTCTCATCATCATGCATGCATTGCCTTTTTCTCCCTTAACATATGGATATGGTAGTCTTCAATGATTGTCGTTTGTTTGTCTATGTATGCATACTGTTTTTCTATGTCAAACCTTTCCCAAAAACCCCCTTCCCATCCATTCAACAAACCCTAACCCTCTTCCTCCGGGCTGTGTGACTTATTGTCGAGGTGTAACTAAATTAAATGTACACCAATACTTAATCACACACTTGCTGGGGCGGATGTGGTGAAAGCAACACTACTTCAATTTCAAGGCAGAGCGATGATCTTCTTCTGCTTGGCCACCCATGAGTAGGATATTTCAGAGGTTATTTTATTTAACAAAGGAACATATACCTCAGCATGAATTGCCGGCATTGATTGGATTTGTTTGTTGTCATTCCTCATATACAGCACTAACTGTTAGACTGTAGGCATAGTCAAGTGACTCGACACAACTATAGTTTGTAACTCTGTCTAGTAGGCTATCCTCCTAACCACCATTCAGTTTTTTTGTCAAATATTTGAGCATATTATTGTTGCTCGGTAAGTTCTGTACTGTACTTCATTCAACTACTCCTCTAACAGTCTCTCAAAGGCGATTGACTGTCTCCTTTTCTTTTTTTGGAAATACTGCCGCCCTGCCAGTGTCTACTACTACTACTATACTACCACCACCACCACCACCACCCCAATCATGGCATGTATGAAAAAGGAAACCATCTTCACCATCCAGCCAGTGCTGTGACAGAGTTGGACATAAACATCAAGCACCGGTAAGAGACAAGTTTGGGGGAGGCAGAATTAATAATGGACATGTCAATGATTTCGTTTTCACACACCAGTACAAAGAATGCAAAGACTAGAGGACAGACTGAAAGTACTAGAAGGACCAGTCAATGAGTGAGGTGTGTCTCTCATCTATCTGTTTGTGTCTTATACAGTCAGCCAATTATTGAAATGAGGAAATATGAATTTTGTGATCAGTTATGTCCCCTATCGTAGACCCCAACAGCTCCATGTGCATGCTATAAGTACATGTATGTTCCCTCCAGTTCCAGTTTTGAAGACGCAAATACATGTGCGTCCACCGTCAACATGTCCTCTTTCAGATCCGCCATGAATGGGTCAGATATTCCATTCCTAAGTATGAAAGGCCACCGACTTTATGTGGTTCACTTTCCACATTTTACAGATTCAGGCGAGTAGGCCCAGAATTCTGTCATCAAGCCTTTTCCTGCCTTCTGCCTCTGAAAGCTCCAGTCTGAGCATGCATCTGTATCCATGAACTTTGTCCTACTCCCTGCGCGGCTAACGGTGCCTGATCCAGCTTGTTGCCTGCCAAAAACTGTATTTCACCTTCAAGATTATCTGCTCCGCTCCTCATCCGATGCATTCCTGTCTAGTAGTTTAGGTAAACATTCCTCCAGCTACCGTGCAAAGGGCCAGACCTCGCTGTCCTCATGCAAGTAATTCATAGCCCCGTTACCATGGAATATTCCTACCCCCTCGCATCTCATGTAGACACTTAGACGCTTGTACACGCACTAACAGTCAGTATAGAATAGATTCTATCCTAGAGACCTTTCCTTTTGGATAACACAGTTCTTTAAACATAGGATATTAGATATGATTTGGGATTAGGTTGACATGACCCCCCAGACTTCTGTCTCCACATGTAGAGCTAAATGTCAAGTCCCCTTCACCCTCTAGTTGCACGTCATTCACACGTCATGCGGCTGCGCGCGCATCTCTGCCAAATATTTCTGCTGACATTGCAGGATTCTCTTATGGATCCACCCACTTGTGACATCATGTATAATGACGTTATCTAAGTTACGCCTATATGTCCGCCTTTTTAGTTACGTATGCATATTTTATCTGTATTATCAGCTGTTACGCCTCCTGCATCTGTTTCACTGTAATGCATTTCCTTTAAAACTGATTATCTGTCAATAATGTATGCCCTTCCTTCCTGAACTTTCGTGGTGATGGAATTTGAAGCCTGCAATTCGAATTGTATTTCCTTTGTTAAGGAATAAAGCCTTTTAGAACCTCTAATACCACGGATTCTGCCTCTTATATTTACTGAGTTATTCTTACTAGACTTTACCGCATAAAAAAATAGTACCGGTAATGAAATATTTACCACATAAATTGGCGCCCGAACAGGGACACTTTCTCATCTCACGCGCCGGAGGTGCGTTGCAGGCCCGGTCTCCTGCCACAGCTGAACGGACAAAAACGCGTACCTGCAGGATTTCCTGTATCTCCCTCCGGCCAAGCGGGGGCGACTGAGGCTGCGATCAACACCCAGACGAGGCGGTGAGAAGTGCGAAGTATCCCGACCAGAGCCTAGCTGAGAGAGCAAGATCCGAGGTATACAGAGGCCCACCAGGTTCCGAAGTTCCGAGTCCAGTCGAGTCGAGTCCAGTCTGGTCCAGTTTCAGTTCCGTTCCGAGGCCTTCCGTTCCACGCTACCCGGTGAGTACCATTGCCGGGGAGGCATTTAACGTGCACATAGTCTGTGCCGGTCAAGACGGGTTTGGGTACACAAATCCGGTCTGCACTGTTTCAGCAGTGTATCTGTACTGTTTAGCAGTATATATAGTATGTCTTGCATATAAATAAGTATTATCTAGTGTCAGTATTATGTCAATAACTAGTTTCTTATTAGTTATCATCGTTCGTTAAAACTGTTAAATGTTAAAATGTTTTAAATACGTTTTATATATTGTGGTGTGAATGATTGTTCCTCATCGTGTTTTACTGTATTAAGTGTGTTTAAGGTTAAGTAACCAGACCTAAAAATGCCGCTCTTTTCGAAACTAAGACAGATCAAAACCAGAAAAGGGGTACTCGAAGAAGCTGTTCCCATCCCACCTAGGGACACTCCAGGATACTTCATGTATCATAAACATGGCCTAGATGCCGTATTATTTCTTGATTTATGGGTGGACTACACCAAGGATTTGCCAGAAAATCAGAGATGGCCTGCAGCGGGGACCTGGGATGCAGATTGCATCATGAGAGTAGAAGAAGAATTATGGAAAAAGAAAGCCAGACAGTCACAGAAAGATGCCATTGAATTATGGCGTAAAGAATCATATAGACGTACAGAAAAAGCGCTCAGACAGGAAGGGAAAGGTAGAGAGAATTCAAATAAAACCCGAGAAAATCTATTAATTGAGGAAGGTACCCGAGTAAAATCAGAACAAGTAGATAGACAAAGAAACACTCTTATGAATGGTATGTATCCTCTTCTGGCCGAAGGGTTACCTAAGGCTACCCCGGAAATACCAAAAGACTTGACTCCTCCATTGCTCCCGATAAAAGCACATCCCAAAACACATCCCAAAACAGCAAAGGACGTTTTCCTTTCCTCCTATTTAGATGACGTAGCTCCCGAATATGCTAATTCCATACCACACACACCGCTTGCCGATGGTGTCCAACATCATGATCATCCGTCTGTATCCCCGCAACAACAAACTCCTACACAAGTTCCCACAGGTCCGTCCGTTTCTACGGTTTTTCCCGCATCTACAATTTCTATCTTACGTCCAACTAATCCTTTCTTGCCCAGCACCTCAGATGGTGCTACAGGAGGTACGACAGACATGTTTGCCACCCCGCCGCGAAATAAACAGACCCTTAGAGATTTAGCGCTCCAACGTACACCCCAACTAGCGACATCTGACATGTTTAAAGAACAGCTTGTGGATTGTAGATACGATCCAGTACCAGGTAAACAGGACAGATTACTAATATCATCACTACGTATACGACGAGCTACATTGTATTTAATGACGATACCAGGAATGGTTGAACACCTAGACAATATATATCACTTTGTCCAAACAGGGCGAGGTCCAGAAAGTATTAACGAAGCTATGGAATACCAGAAAGTGGATGTACAAAGACAACTACTACGCTTTTTTATAAATTGCGTGATTAGGAACCAAGACAGGCCTGGGGCAGATCATGATACCATGCAAAAACTTGCCAAATGGGGTCAGAACATATCAGAAGAGAAACATGATAAACAGGCGTGTATAATCACCATGTATCGAAAGATCCGCAAGGAAGTAGAACGAATACATAAAGAAAGACGAGAAGCAGACAGAATTGAATCAGAGGAAGAGGAGGAGCAAGACTCAGAACAATTAGAAACGATAGCTTACGTAGGTAGAGGAAGACCCCATAATAATACTAGAGGCTTTAATGATCCGATACGTCCGATACGTCCAGAATATAATAGACATTTTCAAACCCCTATGTTAAATACAAGATCCCCTGAACACCTATTCCAAGCCGCTGATAAATTACTCCGAGATCGAAGGGGGTACCATATGCTCGATTCCATGGACGAACAAGAATTAGCCAGGTCAGCAGTACAATGGGCTGATAGTCCCAGCGAATACAATGATGATGCACTAGCACACACGTTTCTGAATCTTGCCCCATACGAACAGCGTTTGGCTAGTATATACATGATCCAACATCTCCTTATATTATATAAAAGCCAACACTCCGATCCAGGACCCTTACCTGACATATTGACAGAACTACTCACGAACAAATGGAGAGGGTCAGGTACTGATTTAATTAATGAAATTCTAGAATTTCGAAACCAGTATATAGCTTTCGTATGTCCAGAACACGTTCCAGTTCCCATTATGGGAAGAAAAATGTATCACATAGATAGACAGAATCCGTTACGCGAAGTACACCCAATCAGAGGTGAAGGTAATAACTTTACACGCGTGTTTGTGTACACGCCTATAACTAAAATCGAATTATTAGAAATGAAGAAAGTAGTACCCAGCCATGACAAGGATCCAGCAGGTTTCCACCGTGAGATAAAAGACATGTTACTCATGGGAGAGTATACCTACCCCGACATTATGAAAATATTAAAAGTCCTATTACCCGCCGGTGTTTACGAGAAACTCAAAGAAAAGGAATGGGAGGTGGGAGACCAAAAGATAGATTGGACAGCATTAGAAACCGAAGAAAAGGCCCGAGCTGCAGGAGCGGGGCTCGGGGAAAAGACTACAGCACTACCAGGATTACTAGTGCAGGTACTGCCACGTCTATTAACTACGAAAAAGGAGGACTGGGGTGCAATCTCAGCCTGTAAACAAAAGCAAGATGAAGACACTAGTGATTTCTATTCCCGATTTGAAAAATGTTTTGGTATTAATAGTGGCATAAAAGCAAGTAGCGAGTCATATCCACATCTGTTTGTGACCAAATTAGTTGAAAATTCCCTACCACAAGTCAAGAATAGAGTATTAAAATTCGAAAGTACATGGCAAGGTAATACCCCGTCACAGATGTTACAGATGTTACAATATCACCACAATAGAATTAGAGAAGAACAAGAACACGAACAAAGACGTATGAAAAATACGAAAATGAAAATGCTTGTTGCTCAGTCAGTCCCAGCTGATGGTCATCAAAAGGGTGATTCCGCAGGTCCAACGAAAGGGACATGCAACTATTGTAAACAACAAGGTCATTATATACACGGTTGTCCAGTCCTGAAACATAATATTGTCACAGGTAGAACCCAGGAAAGACCACGTCCACCTAGACAGGATCAGAATCAACAACAAATCCCTCAGCATGCACAACCTAGGTCAGCTCCGCAACAACTAGCTCCGCAACAGGCAGCTCCACAACAGACCGTAGCACCACCACAAGCGCAGCCTATTGCTGCAACACAAGCAACAACACAACAGATGTATCAGTATGCACAAGCAGATTATCCCGATTATCAGCGATACACATGAAATAGCCTAGAGAGGGAAGTTGGCTTACCCCTTATTGAGGTTCCTGTAGACCAAGAGGGACCCTATGTACATAGTGAACTATTAGGGGAAGACAGAAAGTTTTTACTTGATACAGGGGCAAGCAGAACAACTATACGACGCAGTGAAGTTCCAGGGGCACCCCTCTCAGGCTCACAAAATATTTCCCTTGGATTCTCAGGAAAACCTATAATTAATGAAGTAACACAACCTCTTCCACTCACGGTTGGTCCATTGACACGTACTACAGATTTATTGCTTACTAAATCATGTCCAGAAAACTTGTTAGGTATAAAAACATTGAAAACTCTAGGAGCTATAATATGTTGTTCCCCGGAAGGAGTACGACTATTTCTACGTGACTTTAAAGGTCACTACGTGTCCAGAGACATGGATCACCGGCTGCAGAATTTACCTACACATTTATGGGCACAAGGCCCCACTGATGTTGGTTGCATGAACATTACACCATATCGTGTCACACTAAAAACAGGAGTAGTACTACCACGAATGCGACAATACAAGTTACCACCAGATGCTGTTGTGGCTTTGCTGCAAATCATTGACGAGCTCATTGCACAAGGAGTGGTTGTTGAAACCGACTCCAATGTATGCAATTCCCCGATAATTCCGATTCTTAAAAGAACGGATCCAAAGGCACTACCAGTATATCGATTAGTTATTGATCTGCGCGAATTAAAAAATGTATTGTACCACAATACCCTGTGGTCCCAGATATCTCTTCATTACTAACAGCTATTGACTCAGAAGCAACGTTCTTCACTGTAATTGATCTCAAGAATGCTTTCTTTAGCGTCCCAATAGATCGGGAAAGTCAATATCTGTTCGGATTCAGTTTAAATGGACGAAGTTTTAAATTCACACGCGCACCTCAAGGATTTACAGAAAGCCCCAGCATCTATAGCCAAGCACTGAAACGAGAACTTGACAGTATCCACATGCCAGTTAACACTGCCTTGCTTCAATATGTCGATGATCTGCTGATCACCGCCCAAAGCGAACCTGAATGTGAAAAAGCGTCACTGACGGTTTTAAAATTTCTGGCCGACAAGGGGCACAAGGTGTCCCCTTCTAAGCTGCAATTCTGTGTCCAGCGAGTTGTTTACCTTGGGCACTCGCTGTCCAAGGAGGGAAGACAGCTTACACCTGATCGTATCCAGTTAATCGCTAACATGCCACCACCCAAGACACAAAAGGAGGTGCGGGCTTTTATAGGTCTCACTGTTCTGCTTTGGTTTTTGGATTGGGTAGAACCTGCTCTACAGAGCCCTTCTGGCCCAAAACAGAACGTTACCCCCTCCCTAGGGCCTTTTTACACCTAAATAAGCATATATATATGTACCACCTAAGGACAGAGAATTCCTATTATATATATATATCAAGACCTCACAGCCTCGCAATCTCAGCACCCACAGTCTCGCGACCTCAGTCAGGTCCAGAATCTC
Organism: Triturus cristatus; assembly: GCF_964204655.1. Taxonomy (NCBI): domain Eukaryota; kingdom Metazoa; phylum Chordata; class Amphibia; order Caudata; family Salamandridae; genus Triturus; species Triturus cristatus. Next base: position 251,579,370 of record NC_140593.1, on the reverse strand, counting down.
CTACCCATTCGGCAGCAACACACACAGTCTCGCGACCTCAGTCAGGTCCAGAATCTCCTACCCATTCGGCAGCGACACACACGATCTCGCGGCCTCAGTCAAGCCCAGAATCTCCTACCCATCCGGTAGCAACACACACAGTCTCGCGACCTCAGTCAGGTCCAGAATCTCCTACCCATTCGGCAGCAACACACACAGTCTCGCGACCTCAGTCAGGTCCAGAATCTCCTACCCATTCGGTAGCAACACACACAGTCTCGCGACCTCAGTCAGGTCCAGAATCTCCTACCCATTCGGCAGCTACATACAGTCTCGCGACCTCAGTCAGGTCCAGAATCTCCTACCCATTCGGCAGCAACACACACAGTCTCGCGACCTCAGTCAGGTCCAGAATCTCCTACCTACAAGGCAGCCTTAGCACGAGCTCATCCTATTATGACTGTGGTACACAACAGGGGAATCGGGATTACCATATATCAGATCACACAAAGACTATTAGTTGAGCACAACCTGTTCTCTAGTTCGAGGGGCTTGTTTTCCCCCTCATCCAGTTACCACTTACCTGACCAGGATTAACCTCTGTTCATTTTAAGGCAACTCTGACTAAAGAATAGGCTATCCTCCTATACAAAAGTACACAACACATGCTAACGTACAACAAGCTAAATACTTTATTTAAATGCCACATGCACATTCGCAGAATACATTATATATATAGACAACCTGCAAGGAAAGTGAAAGGTTAAGTTGTATACTCTAAAGAAAAAGGGGTCGACTTCACCTTTATGGTACGTAGCCCGTGCTCAATGGTCATCTAGGTTCCCTTCTCGTCTATGCCTCGGCTTCGCCTGGAAGTCACCCCTCTACAGTTGTGGGTCTGCTCCCTTCTCCCTCTCCGAGTCCTTGGAACCTCTTCCCTGTCGGCTACTCTGTCCTCTTTAGATTCGAGTTCGTCATCCGTCTTCCCTGGAATAAGTAATAGCTTTTCTGCTAACGGCCAGATGCCGCCTATGGTCTAGAAGCAAGTGCCCTTATCTCACTCAGACTTTCACTAATATAGAAGTGCATTCCCTCATGGAAATTTCCAGCTCGAAACCTGCCGCCCACCAAATTCCTGTACCTCCCCGTACCAAGGACACTTTCCCAGCCGGCCGGCCTGATGTAGTGTCTTCGGCATGAAGAAAAATACAATCCTTCGATAAGGGCCGGCCTGAACCGGTTCTCTCCGAGGGAATAACACCTCATAACTAAAACATCCCCCTCCCTCTGGAAAGGTCCCGGGCTGCCGGAGCAGAAAGAAAGATGGAGTCTCTCCCGTTTGAGGCCTACCAGGCCTGAATTCAACACAGCTCCATGAAACAACCTCACTATAGGGCAAATTATCCTCAAGGCTAACGAATCTATCCCCTAGGCTATGTGTGTAGGCCCTGAGCTAAGGGTAGGAGCACGGGATTGTGTCACAAGTGTCTAATAGATAGGCCCTACTCACTACTCCAGTCCTTAGACTCGGATGGAAAGAGACTGAAGTCATATGGATTGCTCTGCAACACCGGAAGGCCGGGAAAATCGAGCAGTACATTCCACCCTTGACTTCAGTCTATTATATATATACTAAATGGAACTAACATCTGTGGAAGAATAATATGAAACAAAACTAACCGATCTATGTCTAGTACCAGATGTGCAGAATTGAAGCAGTGAAGGGATACACTGAATAAAACAACAGATAGAAATTAAAACAACAAGAGCAATCAAAATGCCACCTAATGTGTGGCGTAGCATATTCATGTCTGGCAACCAGTTAAAGAGCCAGTCAAACCAGCCCTGATCAATGTGTTTCCTAACTTCATTAGTTAGGTCATGCAATTTATCTATGTGTGCACGAATGGATTGTGTATGATCAGATAAGTTAAAACAGCAGAGGCCTTCAAAGTCCGAGCAGCCATGTCCATGTTTAAGCAGAAGATAATCAATGGCTGCTCTATTTTGCAAGATGGCTCTACGTTCACCCTGGGCGTCTAATAGTAAGTCAGATAAGACTGTGGAAGTATGATTAATAGATTTGACCATCCAGCAAGCCATTTTCCCAATGGATTTAGCATTATAAACCGCCAAAGCAGGGACACCAATAATTGAAACAGCTAGACTAAGGTATTCAGACTTGGAATATAAATGCAAAGATGAGTCACAATCCTCCTGTAACGTAGTTGTATCTCGGAGCACACGAGAGTTGGCATTTGGATGTGATGAGAACATAAGTAAACTGAGTCTAGTAATGGCACACGGGCCTCCGGAAATGTTCGCAGGGACATAGGGCCAGGAAGTATTACCACATGAGAAAAGCCACCCGGCAGGTAGCAATATTGCACGATAGTGACTGGGAGCAACTACCAAACTGTTGCAAGTCATATTGTTCTGAACTGAGGTGCATGTCGTCGGTGTCCTCTGGAAACACAGAGTTCGTTCATGAGATGTGAAAACAGTGGCGCCTCTTAACTTGAGACGTAGACATTCAGAAATCGCATTAGGATTACATGTGAGGAAGAAGCATAGATCGCCTTGTGTGATATTGTACGTAGTTATTTGGGATTGGATGGGAAGTTGCTCATTCGGCAGTTCAGTACACAAAGGACAATATGCGTGGGTAGCAAAATCACCCAGAATAACATTTGAGCGAGCCTTTGAAATGTTAAAAATACTTATTAAAGTTTCTAGCGAGGCGGGGACAGCAACCAGACATGTCGCTAAAATGTCGTGCACGGATCTCATCGGTGTCAAACAAAAGTGAGGGGCATCAGTCACTCTTTTTGCCAGTTGCGTCCAAAAGTTCGATGACGAGTCCCATGCGTTGAAGGAACGCAATACTCGGGTTCTCAATTCATCCTGGGTCGATAGGATCCCCTCTCTCTCTCCGGAGTAGTCCAAACGGTGTCCAGTGCCGACACATCCTGCAGCAACAATCCAAAGAATGATCTGAAAAAGAACCAAATACAGGTATTAATCATTCTCGTAAATAACATTTATCAGCTGGGACAGCTTCCCAGCTATCTTTCCCTGGCCTCATAACCAAAATGGTGTTGTCCTGACCGGTGGCAATAACCTCCGCTTGTTCAGGGGGATTTTTAGGCGATTGCACCCAAACCTTGGCCCCAGGGTTATCCGTAGAACCAAAGCCTTTCTGGCCTCGTACAGTTAGCAAAGTTGGGGCAGTGCCTTTCTTTATTTCACCACTGAAAACAGGCATAATGAGTAATTGAGCCACTCGGTCGGTGCGGTGTATCAGCAAGTCATTCTCACTGCTATTTAGCAGAAGTACCTTAATCTCTCCCTGATAGTCGCTGTCAATAACCCCTCCAAGTACTTGGATGCCTTTTACAGCCAGCCCCGATCTAGGGGCGATCAATCCAAAATTCCCCGGTGGTATATGAATACCAACACCGGTAGCAATGATGACCCGATTTTTACTTTCCAGGACGGTGTCATCCATAGCATGCAAATCTAAGCCTGCCGACCCTGGGGTCGCTCTGCATGGAGCCAAAGCTCCAAAAGTAATTTCCCAATACATCACAGTTTCATTGATCACATTAGGCATAGTCTCAACCTGTGGGGGAAACAAACGCATAAGTGGAGATTCAGCATTTAAAAAAGGACGATTATTCAGGATCAATAGTGCTTGGGGTAAAAAATCTCGCCAATTTTTATACTTGTCATCTGTTAACTTACGTAGCTGGTCCTTTAGCAGGCCATTCAATCTCTCCACCAGGCCTGAGGCCTGCGGGTAGTAGGGTATATGGAATATCCATTCAATATTATTTTCCACACAGAATTCCTGTACCAATCTTCCACGAAAATGGGATGCATTATCAGATTGAATTTGGAATGGCACACCATAATACATCATAATCAATTCTAATGTCTTTATGGTATTCAACTGGGTGGCTTGCTTACATGGAAAAGCTACCAGCAAACCACTATATGTATCGACAATTGTACAAACATATTGACAATTTCTACTCATGGGAAGGGGTCCAATGTAATCAATCTGCCAAATTTGAGCGGGCAGTTTCCCACGATGTAAATGGCCTCTAACAATTTGAGGTACTTTACGCTGTCTGATATGCTGACAGACGGGACAATGTAGAATAACATTTTTGATTAGATCCAGGGGAATATAAATTCCTCTATCAGCAGCCCACCTGCTAGTGGCCTTCTCTCCAAAGTGTCCTGCCTTCTGGTGTGCCCATTTCGCCAATCCCGCAATATCAGGATCTTGTCTGTCCACCACTGCCTCAGCAATTTTAGATTTCTCATCTGCAATATTATGAAAAAATTTGTCAAGAGAGTCTATTGGGGTGTGAGCATCCACATGGAAGATGGTAACAGTACTCTGTGGGAGCATTTCCCAAATCTCTTGCCATAACTCTTTTCCCCATAACTCTTTGGAGTGTAACCTCCAATTATGGGAATGCCAGGTCGGCAACCAAACAGCCAGTCCATTGGCAGTGGACCAGGAATCGGTGAAAATGTGGCATACGCCAGGTAACTCCTGTTTCAAAACTTGGTACACGGCATAGAGCTCGGCAAACTGACTACTCTTCCCTTCACCAGTTGTGCTCAACAGTTTTTGTGTGATCGGATTATAAGACACCGCCTTCCAGTGCCGTGTCGTTCCAATAAACTTTGCTGACCCATCTGTGAACCACACATGGTTCCTGTCCTCGACGGATAAATCATCAAAAGGTCTACCCCACTTGACAGGAGACTCCTGTTCTAAAGGTACGGAACACTCACTCTCAGTCTCAGTCGATGGTGCTTGTGCCACTTGCTCATGTAAAGACGCAACTCCTTTCGGACCCACACGTGCCCTGTCTTGTATGTACCATTTCCATTTAATCACACTCGCCTCCTGAGCATGCCCAATTCGATGAGTTTTTGGTGAACTCAAAACCCACTGCATAATAGGAATTTCAGGACTCAAGAATATGTCATGTCCCAAAGTCAATTGCTCGGTATCCACTAAAGCCCAATAACAAGCAAGAAGCTGCTTCTCAAAGGGTGTATAACGCTCACCAGCATCAGGTAGCTTTTTGGTCCAAAACCCTAATGGTACTTTACACCTGCCTTGTTTCTGCCACAGACTCCAGTTTGCATAAGGGCCTTGCACAGACACATTCAAATCCACATCACCATCACGTACAGGCCAGAGATCCATAGCATGTTGAATTGCCTCTTTCGCCAGACTAAATGCATCTTGCTGTTGCTTACCCCATTCAAATGCATTCTTTTTACGTGTAACTCGGTACAAAGGGGCCAATATTTGACTCAAATGAGGAATATGCTGGCGCCAAAAACCGAATAAACCAATGAATCTTTGGGCTTCCTTCCTATTCCTCGGAACCGAAAAATCAAGAATTTTCTGTTTAACTTGAGGGATCACCTCGCGGTGTCCCTCATGCCAATTAATACCTAAAAATTTTACAGCTTGAGACGGACCTTGTAATTTATCCGGATTGATCTCCCAACCTTTCCCACGCAGACACTCAATGACTCTATCTAATTGTGTCTGAACATCCTCTTGTGTTTCGCCTTGGATCAAAACATCATCAATATAATGACATATCTGGATTTTGGGATGAACTGGTACCTCAATCAAGTGTTCTGCCACCAGCCGGTGACAAATCGTAGGACTATGCACATAGCCCTGAGGAAGACTTCTGAACGTCATCTGACGCCCATTCCACGTAAAACTGAACTGTTCCTGACACTCAGGGGCAATTGGAATAGAAAAGAAAGCATTAGCAATATCGATGGACGCATACCATGTACCTGGATGTGTTTGGATTCTTTCAATCAGGGTGATAACATCCGGTACTGCAGCAGTCAAAGAGGGCGTGTGTTTGTTCAATTCTCGATAATCAACAGTCATGCGCCAAGAATTATCACTTTTACGCACCGGCCAAACAGGATTATTCCAAGCAGAAGTAACTGGAGTTATAACGCCTGCATCAACCAACTCCTGAATGGTGGTACTAATCTCTTCATGACCACCCGGAATACGATACTGCTTCTGACAAACCACTTTGGTCGCCTGGGGAACTTGTATGGGAGGCATCCTTAAACGACCAACCCGTATAGGTCTGGACGAGATATAATGCGTCGTTCCAAATTGGTAACACCCATCATCAAGATGCAATGTCATTCCCTTCAAAATATCAATTCCAATTATGAATTCTAGAAGTGGCACCACTAATACAGAATATTCCTTTCTAGGGATTCTACCTATTCTCATTTCAAGCAAAGTTTGAACTGCAGGGGTTTCCTTTCCTCCTAATCCGGTAATAGTGAAAGGCTGCCCTGTAAATTTCTTTGATTTTCCATGAATAAGAGTGGCCTCCGCTCCTGTATCAACTAATGCTCGGGCCCTTTGGATATTACGATGTTTCCAAAAAATATCAATATCTACATAGGGTCTATTATCTCTGTGAGCCCATCTGTGTACCGGAGCTTGACCTATTTCCTAGTCATTCTTACTGCATTCTGTGTACCAGGACAAATCAGGATAAAGACTCTCACGTTTCTTAGGTATCGGTACCTCCTGTTCATATCCATCTCTATTACGAAATGGATTCCTGTCCTCTGCATTGTACTGCGAGTTTCGATCGGCCAAACTGTGTCGATCCTCTCTCCTTCTCAAGTCAGGGGATTGATCCCTATCATCTCTACGTCTGCTATAAGCATGATCATTTCTCCCCCTTTCCTTTTCCCCCTCTCTCTCCCTGTCCCGCTCTCGACGAGGGGACAGATCACGTACAGGACGCCGATCATCACGACGATCAAAGCGCCCACGGCGATCATCATCACCGCTACCATCAGAACAACCACGATCACACTCAGTCGTCCGAACACGCCGGGCACCCTCCTTCCGGTCCAAGCCCCGTTTGCGAAACATTTCCCACAAACGAGCAGTAGTCTCACCATCAATATCCTCCCGACGCACACCATCAGCCAAAAGACCAGTAAAGATATCACGTCTAGTAAATTTATACTCACCAGGAGTACGAGTGTCAGACCGGGACTGACGTTCAGGTTTAAACCACTCACCCAACTCACCGAGTTGGCGTACCGACTCCAACACCGTAGATAGTACATTACCAGTCTGGTTAATCAACAAAGTCATCATGACCTGCTTGTAGGCAACAGGAGAAGAGCGAATGATACGATTCCGCACCGAAGAAGTCAACAACCCATCAAGCAACCTGTCAGCAGTGCCCAGAAAAATAGCCGTTTTCATCACTTCCTCCTTAAGACGTTGCGCAGCATCACGCAAGGTATACCACGGCTTGTCATTGACAGGCCAGTCAGATTCAGTAGGATACTTCAAATTGCAACCTTCAGTCGCCAATTGGAGCAAAGAAATTTGACCACCACCATTATAGTTACGAAAATGATCTTGCACAGTAGAATCCAAACTCAAAGAACAAAACTTCAAACAATCGCCAGTATCCAACATAATACCAGCAGCGCCTAGTTCATAAAGGCGCACCATCCACGTGAGCAAAGCCTCACCAGTCCGCTGTCGAAAGCGTTGCAAAATATCACTAATTTCTTGCTGGGTAAAATCTTCCAAACAGTCCAAAGAAACACCCTGCGGAGCATTGGGAGACTGCTGCAACTTCCGACGAAAAACCAGGTGCGCAGAAACAACGGGACGAGCATCACAAGGAGCCCGAGCAGTACGAGTAGAGGGACAGTCAGTGTGAAAAGTATCAAACCCGCCCGAAGAACGAGCGCAATCACGGGGTGCACCATCAGAGGTGCGAGAAGTAGACTTACCGTCAGGACGGGAACGAGAAAGCTCATGCATAGCACATTCCTCACCCGAGGAACAAGACGAAGTCGAGTCCCAGATATTACCATCCCATTCATCAGGATTCCAATCCAGTCCAGCTTTCGCCACGACCAGACGCACTTTACGCGACGAAACACGACCACGCCTGTTCTTGTACTTATAACGAGCAATCCGCACAGCCGCCCTTTCGGCAACCGTTTGGTAAGTGTCAAGTTTGTCGGAAAGCAACTTATTTTGACACCGCAATAAAGTGTTAGAATTCTGAATCTCAACAAGGTGTGATTCCGCATCCGTAAAAGAGACCTGCAATTTCAGCAACCTCTCATGCAGAATCCGATACGCGGACAGAATAACCCAACCTCTGCGCCCCAAAGCGGGAACCTCCTCACCCTTCAAGACAGGTGCCGTCTGCAAACAAGCAATCACGTCAGCCGGTTCCGCCGACTCCAAAGAAGAATTCCAATTTTCACTCAGACCAGTAGAATCAGCCCACTCTCGGGCCAAGGCACCATAAGGCGTTGAATCCCATCCAGGAATATCAACGGACAATTTAAGAGTAGATTTCGATTTCCTAGAAAACATCGCGAAAAAGAAAGAAAAAGAAACGCAGAGAAAAGAAAGGAAGAGAGAAAGGAAGAGAAAGAAAAAGTATACACGCAAATATGCAAAAAAGAAAATCACGCACACGCCGAAAGCAAACACAAGACAACCACAACGCACACAGGTTACGTAAACAGTTCGTGACGCCAAATGTTCTGCTTTGGTTTTTGGATTGGGTAGAACCTGCTCTACAGAGCCCTTCTGACCCAAAACAGAACGTTACCCCCTCCCTAGGGCCTTTTTACACCTAAATAAGCATATATATATGTACCACCTAAGGACAGAGAATTCCTATTATATATATATATCAAGACCTCACAGCCTCGCAATCTCAGCACCCACAGTCTCGCGACCTCAGTCAGGTCCAGAATCTCCTACCCATTCGGCAGCAACACACACAGTCTCGCGACCTCAGTCAGGTCCAGAATCTCCTACCCATTCGGCAGCGACACACACGATCTCGCGGCCTCAGTCAAGCCCAGAATCTCCTACCCATCCGGTAGCAACACACACAGTCTCGCGACCTCAGTCAGGTCCAGAATCTCCTACCCATTCGGCAGCAACACACACAGTCTCGCGACCTCAGTCAGGTCCAGAATCTCCTACCCATTCGGTAGCAACACACACAGTCTCGCGACCTCAGTCAGGTCCAGAATCTCCTACCCATTCGGCAGCTACATACAGTCTCGCGACCTCAGTCAGGTCCAGAATCTCCTACCCATTCGGCAGCAACACACACAGTCTCGCGACCTCAGTCAGGTCCAGAATCTCCTACCTACACGGCAGCCTTAGCACGAGCTCATCCTATTATGACTGTGGTACACAACAGGGGAATCGGGATTACCATATATCAGATCACACAAAGACTATTAGTTGAGCACAACCTGTTCTCTAGTTCGAGGGGCTTGTTTTCCCCCTCATCCAGTTACCACTTACCTGACCAGGATTAACCTCTGTTCATTTTAAGGCAACTCTGACTAAAGAATAGGCTATCCTCCTATACAAAAGTACACAACACATGCTAACGTACAACAAGCTAAATACTTTATTTAAATGCCACATGCACATTCGCAGAATACATTATATATATAGACAACCTGCAAGGAAAGTGAAAGGTTAAGTTGTATACTCTAAAGAAAAAGGGGTCGACTTCACCTTTATGGTACGTAGCCCGTGCTCAATGGTCATCTAGGTTCCCTTCTCGTCTATGCCTCGGCTTCGCCTGGAAGTCACCCCTCTACAGTTGTGGGTCTGCTCCCTTCTCCCTCTCCGAGTCCTTGGAACCTCTTCCCTGTCGGCTACTCTGTCCTCTTTAGATTCGAGTTCGTCATCCGTCTTCCCTGGAATAAGTAATAGCTTTTCTGCTAACGGCCAGATGCCGCCTATGGTCTAGAAGCAAGTGCCCTTATCTCACTCAGACTTTCACTAATATAGAAGTGCATTCCCTCATGGAAATTTCCAGCTCGAAACCTGCCGCCCACCAAATTCCTGTACCTCCCCGTACCAAGGACACTTTCCCAGCCGGCCGGCCTGATGTAGTGTCTTCGGCATGAAGAAAAATACAATCCTTCGATAAGGGCCGGCCTGAACCGGTTCTCTCCGAGCGAATAACACCTCATAACTAAAACATCCCCCTCCCTCTGGAAAGGTCCCGGGCTGCCGGAGCAGAAAGAAAGATGGAGTCTCTCCCGTTTGAGGCCTACCAGGCCTGAATTCAACACAGCTCCATGAAACAACCTCACTATAGGGCAAATTATCCTCAAGGCTAACGAATCTATCCCCTAGGCTATGTGTGTAGGCCCTGAGCTAAGGGTAGGAGCACGGGATTGTGTCACAAGTGTCTAATAGATAGGCCCTACTCACTACTCCAGTCCTTAGACTCGGATGGAAAGAGACTGAAGTCGTATGGATTGCTCTGCAACACCGGAAGGCCGGGAAAATCGAGCAGTACACTCACTTCATACTGTAGGCAGTGGATCCCTCAATATGCATTTCTAGCAAAACCACTCATCCAGTTGACAACACAGGAGGCAGCCACATCGACTGTCCTCCCTTGGACTCCAGAACATACCCACGCCTTTGAAAGCTTAAAGAAAGCTTTATGCCAAGCACCTGTTTTAGCAACACCATGTTACAGTAAACAGTTTACACTCTTTGTTACAGAACGCGACGGTACTGCCTTGTCAGTACTCACTCAGGAACAAGCAGGATCACACAAACCATGTGCTTATTTCTCTAGTACATTAGATCCAGTAGCTCAGGCTCTTCCTGCATGCCTGAAATCGGTGGCAGCAACAGCTTTAGCAATCAGACAAAGCGATGCCATAGTGTTAGGACACCAATTGACAGTACAAGTACCACACGCAGTAGAGGTTCTCTTGAACCGCACACAAACACAACACTTGACTATAGCGAGACTCACTGGTTACGAATTGACCTTGTTTCAGCCACACATAGAAATCAGACGTTGTAATACGTTAAATCCTGCCACACTGTTACCAGTAGGCGGAACAGATCCCTTGGCACATGATTGTGTTGAAGTCATTACTATCACGACGAAACCCAGACAAGACTTGACAGACATCCCTTTATCAGATCCAGACCTGACATTGTATGTAGATGGGTCGTGTATGAGAACAAGTACAGGAGAGTTAGTGGCCGCTTACGCAGTCACAACAGACACTGAAGTCATTAAAACAAATTGTATTAACACTTTGTCAGCTCAAGCAGCAGAGCTCATCGCTCTGACACAAGCCTGTATTCAAGCCAAAAATAAGAAAGTCAACATATACACAGATTCACGTTATGCATTCGGAGTCGTCCATGACTTCGGCGTCCTGTGGCGAGAGAGAGGTTATTTAACTTCTCATGGTGCCCACATCCAACACGGACCCCTCATTCAAGCCCTATTAGACGCGATTCATCTACCTACTGCAATATCGATTATGAAATGCAAAGCCCATACAAAAGTTACCGATATCATTTCTCAGGGTAATGACCTAGCTGACAGAACAGCTAAACAAACTGCTCAGAATCAGACTCACGCAACTGACACGACAAAGACAATAGTTCCGACACCAACACATTGCATGACAGTTAAGGATCCCGCCCTTGATGTAATTGACATACAGACACATGCTACACCAGAAGAAATAAAGAAATGGACTGAATTAGGAGGGATCCAAACGGATCAAGGATGGATGACGAAGGAAAAATCTATATGGTTTCTTCCCGACTCCATGGTTCAAGTCATCATTAACACAATACATAGTCCAGCGCACCTAGGAGAAAAAGCTATGCTAGACAGCATTCAACACATTTGGTTCAACAAACACTTGCGAGCAGCAGCTAAACAAAAAGTTCGTACCTGTATGATATGTTGTCAGTTCAATCCAGGTAAAAGCATCCCCGTAGAGCAGGGTGGATTTCAATCTCCCGATCATGCTTTTGAAGTCCTCCAGATGGATTATATCCAGATGGAACAATGTCGAGGATTCAAATATGTTCTCGTAGTTGTCTGTGCTCTTTCTCGTTGGACAGAAGCCTACCCGGTTTCAGATTACACTGCCCCAACTACTGCCAAACAGTTAGTTCGAGAATTCTTCCCACGGTATGGTTTGCCACGTGTTGTCTACTCAGATAACGGCCAGCCATTCTCATCCGAACTAATGAAACACGTTTCCCTTTTGTTAGGCTACCAATGGAAATTCCACTGTGTCCGACATCCCGAGGCAGCAGGTCTCGTGGAACGCCATAATCAAACTCTGAAAATTAGATTGTCCAAAATATGTAGAGAAAAAGGTGTCGATTGGATAGTAGCCTTATCAGTTGCGCTCTTTTACATGAGAATGGTAGCACATTCTCGAACAGGGCTATCCCCGTACGAGGTGATCTTCGGTAGACCACCAAATATGTGGGGGACGCCTATACCTCGCAAAATCACTGATGTTGACTGTAATATGCTGACAGATTACCTGGCTTCCTTGATGTCTGCACTACAATCTTGTCGTTCACAGGTAGCTGCAGCTTTTCCCGATAATACTGAGGTGAAGCCCCATGACGTGGTTCCAGGCGACCTGGTTCTGGTCCGGAATTTCGACCGGAAGACCCAACTGGAGCCTAGGTGGAAATCGCCAAAGCTTGTTCTACTAACCACAAGGACAGCCGTGAAGATTGAGGGACGTAAAGGGTGGTTGCACTCGAGTCATATCAAGAAATTTTATGGACTACCATCCAGTGTGAATACTCAACCCTGCATTCCCTCACAGACAGACTCAAAGCTCCCCTTGGTTGAACCAACAAAAACTGAACTTTATAAACTGAAATTAAGGTCTAGCCAGTCAGACAATTTGATTGTTTAAGTCCTCTCCAAGGTGAATCGGTTGAATTTGTCTCTGACATGTATCCTCTAAATAGAGAAAGAAATCAACAGATGCAGCTTAAAAAGCATGCGTATTGTAAATCACTTCGTAGTCACTGCACAGTAACATTATTAATTTTGTTTTTTCTAAGTCTTCTGATCATCATTTCCAGTATACTATTGCACATGTATTACCCTATTTTTAAGCGTGCTTACAATATAACTGCAGAACATTCTTTTAGTGAATTACCCCCCGCATGAGTTGTCCTATAGATTTGCGCTGCGCAACAACACATTCATTAGTATGTTACATCATTCCCATCAGACCAGCAATGCTACAAATTGTTGGATATGTGGCCGACTCCCTCCCTATCAGAACTATAAGGGAGTCTTGCCCCTCTTTCCATATCCGTTCACACACAATGGCTCCTGTGGAGCATGGTTTAGTTTGATTAATTCCCTAGATTCAAATTCCGCAGTTTATCAAGACAACTGGGTATGGGGAAACCTGAACCTAGTTTTGCTTAAAGTCTGCTACCCCAACAAGGAGGGACTTCCCAAAAGAACAGGAACTGATCTAGAAAATGAAGTATATGGATTAGGTAATTTTACACTTAACCTCATGATCCTGAACGTTGAATCTGAAACTACACCAATCTTGCCCGCCATGTCAGTATTCCCAGTTAAAGGGGAATTATGTGTAAGAAAGAATGGTTCCATACACATGGGCCATAGTAAATGCACCACTGTAATAAAATTCAGTGATCAAGGCAAGTCTACATTTAGAGCTTCCCGTCATTCCTACTTCATATGTGGCCAGACCGCATATATACGTCTACCTCTAGATTGGGATGGTACCTGTTACATAGCATTCCTTCTGCCACCTGTCTTCCTAGCTCCTCCTGATTATCATAGAAATACCCATTTAGTACACAATAGACAGCAGAGAGATCTCCCGATTGTCGATTACACTGAAACAGCATGGGAGCAATACACAGATTTCAATAAAGGTTTCTTTCCCTATATAGGTACAGTCACTAATAGTAAGCTGATACGTAGATTAACTAGAACCCTTGAAGCAGTAGTGAACGAGACTACTTCCGCCTTAGGCAATTTAACAGAAGAGCAGTCTGCTATGCGGATTGTTGTGCTTCAAAATCGTCTTGTCCTTGACGTCATCCTGGCCGATAGGGGCGATGCTTGTAGGGTCATCGGATCAAGCTGCTGTGTTTTCATACCAGAAAATTCGCCGTCAGTATATAAAGCCATAACTCGCCTTCATAAGATTGTGAGCCAGATACACCAGAGTCCAGGCACCTGGACTTGGTCCGGTTGGTTTTGGAGCGTGTTGTCAGCCTGGGGATGGAGAATCCTATCTCTTAAATGGTAGCGGCAGTTTCAGTCGATAACCTTTCAAGTATTTGCCCGGCGGTAATCGCCTCTCATACCACTCGATAATTTACCAATAAAAGAGGCAGGCGCCGGAGACTGGAAGGCAGGAAACAAAGTTTTATTCCGTCGGAGCAGAACACATCAGATCAGACAGCAAGGTATCGTCACGAGGTGCTCTAACTGCATCTCTGAGACCTGGTCTCTTATACACTGGTTTATTGCTTTATTATACATAGTACATTCTTGAGATTCCCTTGATGTGCGGGGAAATATCCCCTGAAGCCCCGGCTCAGATCCGATCCCACACATGGTTACAGTAGAGGTTCCCACCCTACCCGCAGTGGGAGATGGCTATCGCGCAGCAGGGAATTCCGCTAATTCCCGGGGGTGTGTGCAACCGGCCGGGTCTCAGGGGGTAGGGGCTTTGATCTACTGTAATCCCTTTGATGTGGGGTGTTTCCCTTACAGTAGGGGCAATAAACTGCATCCGCAGGGCTAGGTGATGGCCTGGGACCAGTTCAGACAATGGGGCGCAGAGGAAGGGGATTATAAAAGGAGAGGCATGACCATGTATGGGTTGTCGGTCGGAAGTGGTTCCGTAGCAGGGTCGCGCAGAAGGAGAGGGTTTATGGCCTGTATGAGAGAGCGGGGGTGGCCAGCGCGCGGGGGATGCTTGCAGCGCCAGGGAAAAGCGCTGGCGGTCGAGAGTGAGCGGGGAGAGAGTGGGGTGCCTAAAATGGCGGCCGTGCGTTCGCTATGCGTGGCGCTGGGGAGAGGCAAGATGGCGCAGATAATGTTCAGTTTGCACGCTAAATTTCCACATATCCTTCCTAGGTATTGGCTTTCTCATACTATTCAGTTGCTGCTTATGTCTACAATGTGGGCCAGCGATTTGTGGTCTGTGTGCCACATCGTGTATCCCACATCCAAGTTTTCGTTCAAGATCCCGGAAGAAGAAAGAAGAACAAATGATGCTATATGAACAGATCGATGGATTGATGAAGATCGATATCTCCTGAGGGTCCGTAGGGGACAAGGAGGGAATGAGGAAATATGAATTTTGTGATCAGTTATGTCCCCTATCGTAGACCCCAACGGCTCCATGTGCATGCTATAAGTACATGTATGTTCCCTCCAGTTCCAGTTTTGAAGACGCAAATACATGTGCGTCCACCGTCAACATGTCCTCTTTCAGATCCGCCATGAATGGGTCAGATATTCCATTCCTAAGTATGAAAGGCCACCGACTTTATGTGGTTCACTTTCCACATTTTATAGATTCAGGCGAGTAGGCCCAGAATTCTGTCATCAAGCCTTTTCCTGCCTTCTGCCTCTGAAAGCTCCAGTCTGAGCATGCATCTGTATCCATGAACTTTGTCCTACTCCCTGCGCGGCTAACGGTGCCTGATCCAGCTTGTTGCCTGCCAAAAACTGTATTTCACCTTCAAGATTATCTGCTCCGCTCCTCATCCGATGCATTCCTGTCTAGTGGTTTAGGTAAACATTCCTCCAGCTACCGTGCAAAGGGCCAGACCTCGCTGTCCTCATGCAAGTAATTCATAGCCCCGTTACCATGGAATATTCCTACCCCCTCGCATCTCATGTAGACACTTAGACGCTTGTACACGCACTAACAGTCAGTATAGAATAGATTCTATCCTAGAGACCTTTCCTTTTGGATAACACAGTTCTTTAAACATAGGATATTAGATATGATTTGGGATTAGGTTGACATGACCCCCCAGACTTCTGTCTCCACATGTAGAGCTAAATGTCAAGTCCCCTTCACCCTCTAGTTGCACGTCAATCACACGTCATGCGGCTGCGCGCGCATCTCTGCCAAATATTTCTGCTGACATTGCAGGATTCTCTTATGGATCCACCCACTTGTGACATCATGTATAATGACGTTATCTAAGTTACGCCTATATGTCCGCCTTTTTAGTTACGTATGCATATTTTATCTGTATTATCAGCTGTTACGCCTCCTGCATCTCTTTCACTGTAATGCATTTCCTATAAAACTGATTATCTGTCAATAATGTATGCCCTTCCTTCCTGAACTTTCGTGGTGATGGAATTTGAAGCCTGCAATTCGAATTGTATTTCCTTTGTTAAGGAATAAAGCCTTTTAGAACCCCTAATACCACGGATTCTGCCTCTTATATTTACTGAGTTATTCTTACTAGACTTTACCGCATAAAAAAATAGTACCGGTAATGAAATATTTACCACAGAAATCAAACACAGGCTATGGGCGGCCATGCACCAGCAAGGAAACAGTGTGATGTTAAACAGTTACCCCACCTACAAAACATTAACAACATTGCATGTAACATAGAAAAATATATTTAATTTACCCTAACAAAAATAAACTAAACCCACAAAAGCTGACCCACCCCCCTCCCTAACCCCAACCACTTTCCATAGTAGAAAAAAGTCTGTAACGCCCAAACGAGTTAAGAACAAGAATTAAAAAAGGGGCAGAACAGAATGACAGGGACTAACTGGTGGAGCGGGACTCGAGGAGGACACGCATCTGGCGCATCTCGCCCTCTAAACGGGCGACGCGGCGTCTAAGGGTGCGGCAGTTGCAGCCACAGTGGGGGGGGCACCGGAGATGGCACGGTGGCGGCGGGCAGCCGCCAGACGGTGGCGCCGTACTGCTGGAGGGTGGTGGCTGGGGCCCGGGCCATGGGAGGAGGCTTCCACAATTGCAGCCGCAGTCTCCTCCTCCTCCTCGGCTAAGACCACCAGCCGCCGGTATTCTCGCTGGATTGCCTCCAGCTTCCGGCGCCGTGCCTTGGTGGCCAACTCCCTTCGATTTAGTTTAGGAGTAGCTGTGTATCAAAAAGAAAAAAACAATACAAATTGTAAAATATACTCTTAGAAAAACAGTAAGACAAGTTAATTATTTATACACATATTGGCATGGTAGAGTAGCACTATAAAGCACAGTAGTACATAACATTTTAAATTGCGCCCGTCCTTCTTCCTTCCACCCGTCTTTCACTTTTTAGTTGAACAGTGCACCAGGTGCTCTTCTCCATAAAACTTTCAAAGCGGAGTTGAAATTAGATAGATGAGGCCATTGGTTACTCAATACTCCCGCTCCTATGCCAATTAAAGGGATTCTAGTCTTATAGTTCACACTTCAAACGTTCACAACAACTCATACTTTCTACTTACGACATCGTATGGCGGGCAGACTTTGTCCACCCGCCATCCACACGCTAAAAAGGGTGGGGGTCCCGTGGGGACAATTAATTAGGATGATGCGCCCGGCACAGTGGCTGGCGCATCCTGTTTTTTTTACATTCTGGTTGGCGGTGCCGAAAGCAATGCTAAAAATACATGTTGTGCTGCTTTTCCAAGCACAACATGACAGGCCCCGCACGGAGCCTGTCACGTTTTGCTTGGAAAGGCGGGGTGGTACCATAGCATAGGTAGGTACCCTCCATGGGGGCACCCAAGCATACTCTGCAATGTCTGCATGCCTTTCCGTGGCGGACGGCAATGCCGCCACGCAAAGGCATTCCAAAATGCAGATTATATGGCTGGCGGTGTGTTCAGAGAGACACCACCGGCATATTCAACCCTTTTCTGCCTGGTCGACATGTGGGGGGTCTGAATAATTTCTACAGGGATGGCGGAGGTTTGCCCCTTTGGTGTCGGCAGTGAATTCCAGCCGGCCCGGCGGGGGCAATACGCCCACCATCCTAATGGGGCCCTAAGTCACAACTGTACAGTATACACATACATACAGTACACCCTTGCAGTGAGTGTGCTGTCAAGTTCAACAATAGTTAAGGATTATGAATCTAACTTAACACCACCTGCCACTGGTGCTGCCACTCCCCCTACCGCTCCATCGTCGGTATCGGCAGCAACTGCTGCATCCTCGCCCTCCGCGTCGCCTTGTTCGCTGGCCTCGGCACTGGTGGTCGGTAGTGCGCCTAGAAAACATTACACATTTATTAGGCGTCATATACACCTCCCCCCTATTGATCAGTTTGAAGGTTGAAAAATGAGTTAATACTAACATACATCACTAGTACAAATCAGGTAGTAGTAGAGTAGACACTAATAGTTATATATGATCATTGTAGCCTTTGCTTAATTAGCACTAGCCATGCTACCATTTTACCCTTGTGGCTTTTATTTTTGCACATGTGACGTTACCTTTACCTTGCAGCTTCTTAAGACACCTTTGAGCCCACATGACCTGCCTCACACTGCTACTGTCTAGTCTACGCGCTGCGTACAAGCGGTCCACAAACATTAACAAGCCACTTTTTTAGGAAGTACTGGTGTACTACTGTTACTGTTAGTCCATATTGCTTATCCATAGATGCTACACTTTTTGGCACGGCTGAGAAATGCTTGCAAGTTGCAATATACTAACGCACACCATTTCTTTTTTCGCATTACAGACGCAAGATTCCCTTCTACGAACCAGAGCTTCTGAATGATGCAACAACTACCAGTACTAGGTTCTTCTAAGGTGAGGGGTCCCTTCACTCACATCTTCTTTTATAAATTTATATAAACTAAATTGCCATGGGATGGTGGTGCTGCCTTCCACCACTGTTCAGTTATCATGATTTAATTCCCAACTGTATAAGTGTAACAATGTATATTGTTTTAATGTTATTGATTTTCCGGTTGGTGCTGCTAAGAAAACAGTGTACAGACCTTCTCAAATTGAAATAAACATTTTGAACTTACATAGACTTGGTGGTATTTGGTGTGGACTAACTTACACAAGTGAGCAAATTAAAGTAAGGGTGTGCATGTGAATTGCTTCCACGACTGAGAGGTTGGGTGTGTTATGTTCTGGGTTGTCTACTTGTTGGGTATCTTGGGGGGAGGGTTCCGAGACCTAATAGTAATGACAAGACAGTACTATAGTCAAGCAGTGGAATTGTGGTGGGTGCGGAATTTGTGATTGAGGTGTGCAAGGAAGGTCCAACCTACCATCACCAACATCCTATTTTCTGGTGCAAATGTATGTGCAAGATCCCTACAACAGTAGTATGTCCTATAGGGTATCATATCAAAATAGTAATAAATCTGGTAGGGCTGTTGTTGCTGTGAATTTTCAAAGCCTCAAGATCAATAAGACTAAAAGTAGTACAAGACGACGACCCAACGGATTGGACTCAATGGCTCGAGCTACTGGTGAATATGAGTTTTATATTACAACCTTTCACAAAGAGTGGCACTGGCCAACTGGGCAAGACTAGCTACTACAGTACAGACAGACTGATAGTATGTAGTAGTAGTAGTACTCAGAGTCATCATAGCGGAGGCAGGGATAAGATTTTTGAAACCGTACAGATCAAAGGATAATTGGTGGTAAAAAAATAGCATTTGGAAACAAACAATAGTTTGGGAAAAATATGGGGCAGTAAAAGTTATGGAATAAGAGATATTATTAAAAACAAGAAGACTTACTGGGGCCAGCGGTGTCCTCCTGGTGGTGTTGTTCCTGTCCCGCCGACTGCCCAGTCCCTGTCGGTCTGCCCCTGGGTGCTGATGAACAGGAAAGATATAAGAAAGAGACAAACATTGATGGATGGTGTCAAACAAATACAATATTTTTCAACAACGGTCAAAAAACACTTATGTAAACAACAATTGCAATAACTACATAGACCGATCTCATCTGGTCAACATGTAATATCGGGGGATTCGCAGTTCGACTACTTAAGTTCATTTTTATCAACAGTAATCCAGTCTTCCATTCTGATTCCAGAAAACTAAGTTACAACTAAGCCTAAGTACAACGTACCACCCAACCTAGCCCACCTATTCCAGGCATGCCAATTGTACATTAAGTATGCATTTCCACTGTATTCCTCAACAATGCGTATGGTCAAATTATGGAGGACACATGAACATGACTAAATTTTTTGTATACACCAAATTTTGGTTTGATTGATGCTGATCTGCTACTGCTAAGTAACTGCTAAGCCTACCACCACTCATTGAACAAACTAGAAAAGGTTCTAAAGACTGCCGCACTAGCAGCACGTCACGTAACTGAGTGAGGGGGCATCACGCATACCACTAACAAATTAGAAGCTCATACAAAGTAGTGTACCTAAACATCAATCCGCCCCTATCTATTAGTGACGGGACAAAGTAAGGAGTGGACTAGAGTCACTGTAGCATTACGTAACTTAATTTCTCTAAAATGAACTCGGAAAGAATCACGCTAAGCAAGCGCAAACGCAAAGCTGCAAACAAGTAGGATTAGCAGTAGCGCAGAAGAGCACCATAATCACAGAAGACTTTTAAACGTTATTAACCTGGAATGTATTGTAAGCAGCAACATTCTAGCTGGTTGGAAGGAAAAAAAAATTCACAATATATAACACAGAGCAGAAGAACAGACACAAAGTTGTAGTAATTAAATATGTACTCACCAAGCCCCGGGACCTCCACTCCTAGCAGGTCCAGCAGGTCCTGCTCACGGTCCAGGATGTCGGACCACCGGTGCGTCAGCTGTGCCTGGGTGCGCCGGACCCCAGAGATGCGTGACACTGCCCGGCGCACCTTCCCCACCGCTGCCGACGCACCCGGAGGCCGTACCCGGACCCAGGCCTGCCACCTGCTGCCAGGGTTGAGGGGAGGTGGCGCTGCACAAAGAAAATTAGTGCAGCCAACTCCTCCTCCCCAAATAAGGTCCGTGCCTGCACCCCTTGTGGGCGCCGCCTTCCGCAAGGAAGGCGGTCGCGGCTCTGGCTGCGCCGGCGAACAGCCCTACCCTTGAACATGGTTCTGGGGACGGGGCGGGAAAGAAAAGGTAAAATAAATAAAGGAGTAAAGGAAATAAATAGCAGGCAATAGAAAGAGAAAAAGTAGCTAAAAAACAAATAAAAAGTAGACAAAAAGCAAAAATATTGAAGCAGGAAAATAGTTAGAGAAATAATAAGTAATAAAGATAAAAAAAAAGTGGCTATAAACAAAGGATTCAAAAGATTTTGGGAGGATTGAAAATCAGGCCCCAGAACCATGCAATACAGTGAAAAAAAAGATGGCCGCGCCCATTGCGACCACGTGCGCAAGTTCGCGCAAGATTTTTTTTCCCCGAGCAAGCAAAAAGCAACGCGATCAAGTAAAAGCGGTCGCGAACAGGAAATATCGACCGCGAACGGGCGCGAACATGCATTGCGCGACCCGGAACAGGAAGTAAGCATCGCGAGAGGGCGGGACAAGTGAAAACAAGATGGCCGCGCCCTTGAGCAACCGCATGGGTAAGTTGGCGACCCGCGATCATGCAAAAAATACCGCGAACAGGCGGGAAAAAAACTTCCGCGTCTTCGCGATATTTCCGGCGTGTTTGCGGAGATTTTCAGCATTTTCTCGATAATTTGCGAAAGTTAATTTCGCTAATTCCGCCCACCCCTAGACAACAACATCTGGTGAGGGCCCGTCCAGCGGGGCTGATCGTTATTAGTCCTCTGAAAATTCTTTACCAGGATCCAATCACCAGCATTGATAGTATGACCTCGGTCCACGGATGCTGGTGGCAAGCTATCATGAACCTGTTGATGCAAGACACGCAATTTAGCCGTCAGGTCATACAGATAGTCCACCAATACAGGGTAATCGATGTCACTAAATTTCGTTGGTCTCGGCACTCCCCACACATTTGCCGGTCGACCAAAAACAATTTCATACGGACTAAGTCCAATTCGGGAATGCACTGTAGTTCTAGTTGACAAAAGTGCCAATGGCAAGGCATCGGGCCATTGGAGACCAGAACTCGCCTGAATCTTGGCTAACTTCAGCTTCAGAGTGCCATTATAGCACTCCACTAAACCAGCTGATTGGGGATGATTCGCAGTGTGGAATTTCTGCTTTATGCCCAAACCCTCACACACTCTCTTCATGATCCTACCCACAAACTCACTTCCGTTATCACTCCACACCATCCTTGGCAACCCGAACCTAGGGAAATATTCTTTGAGAAAGATTTTAGCTGTGGACAAGGCAGTATTATCTTTTAGGGGGTATGCCTCTACCCATCTAGAAAAGGCACAAACAACTACGAGGACGTATTTCAAATTGTTGCATCTTTCCATGTGGATAAAATCCAATTGCAAAACCTCAAACGGATACGTCGGAGGCGCGAAGTGACCAGCTGGAGTTGGAGTTCCCTTACCAGGATTAAACATCAGACACACCATACAATTCTTGACCACATTCTCCGCACACTTGGGAATTCCTCCATTCTCCCACACGGAGCCAACAGCTTACAAATCCCTTTCGCACTGATGTGAGACATCCCATGTGCCATTGTAACCACCGCAAGCACATACGCGTCGGGTAACATCCATCTTTGGTGTTCCGACAACTCAACCCAACAACCAGTCGAATCCAATCTACCCGTAGTTTCTCTCCACACGTTTTTCTCACTCTCCGTAGCTTCGGCCTGAATCGATTTTACACTCTCAATCGTATCCTCACACATTCCAGCCGCACCAGTCCATCTCGCAGGGCCTGCGACATACATTCGACCCATCACGTTTTTCGCTGTTTCTTTCGCAACTTCGTCCGCAAATGCATTACCACGGCCAACATCATCCGTAACCTTTCGGTGAGCACTACACTTCACAATCGCAACTTGCTTCGGCAGAGTAAGTGACTCAAGAAGCTCATTCACCAACAGTCCATGTTGGATTTTAGTCCCATGCGATGTAAGGAATCCTCTCTCTCACCACAAGCGTCCAAAACTGTGTGCTACACCAAACGCATACTGACTATCGGTATATACATTCACTCTCTTTCCTTCAGACAAGACACACGCTCTTGTTAATGCGATCAATTCCACTGCTTGTGCTGAATTATAGCTCACTCGTGCAGTTTCAACAATCGTACACAATGTCGTCACGGCATATGCAGCAGTCGTATCACCATTCGGGAGCTTGTAGCATGACCCATCAACCCATAGCGTACCATCTGGATTTGAAAGAGGAGTATCTTTTAGATCAACTCTACCCTTCGTTTCCTCTTCTGTCCTAAGAAAGCAATCATGCTGTTCTTGACCATTCCCATCCACAGAAATCGGCAATAATGTCGCTGGATTTAATACGTTACACCGTTTAATGTGCAAGTGACTGGCCAAAAGCGTCAACTCATAACTCGACAACCTTGTACTAGTAAGATGCTGAGTCTTTGTTCTGTTCAATAAAGTATCCACTGCATGTGGAACCATCACTACCAACGTATTATCCATCACCAACCCAGCAGACTGTCGGATGGAAACAGCCGCTGCTGCTGTAGCTCTCAAGCAACTCGGCAACGCTCTAGCTACCGGATCCAGAGTCGACGGGAAATACGCACATGGACGCTGCTTCTCACCAAACTGCTGCGTCAAAACTGACAATGCACAACCCTCTCTCTCATGAACATAGAGTGTAAAAGGCTTACTGTAGTCAGGAGTACCCAACACCGGAGCAGAACACAACGCGTCACGCAATTCAGAAAAACTTTTATGACAATCGTCAGACCAGGGAAGAGGACTCGTGTATCCTTACAAGTCAAAGCCAACAAAGGTTTTGCCAACAAGGAAAAATTCGGAATCCACTGTCTACAGTACGATGTGATACCCAAGAAAGCGCGTACCTCTCTCTGCGTACTAGGCACAGTCATTTGAGCAATCGCTTGGATTCGTTCTGGGGTCAACCTTCTTCCCTCCTTCGACAAGAGATGACCTAAGTAGGTCACCTCTTGGCGACAGTACTGTAGCTTTGAAGGTTACACTTTATGATGCAAATCAGACAAATGTTGTAACTACGAAAGAGTAGTTTGTTTACAAGTTTCCTTATCATCAGCAGCCACTAACAGATCGTCAACATACTGAATAAGAGCAGCACCCGTAGGCAACACAAAAGTATCAAGCTGAGTTTTCAAAGCCTGACTATAGAAAGATGGACTTTCGCAATAGCCTTGAGGAGCGCGCTTAAACCGGAAGCTTCGTCCTCCCAAAGAGAAGCCAAAAATATCTCTACTTTCTTCGGCGATTGGAATACTAAAGAAAGCGTTCTTCAAGTCTATCACGGAGAACCAGGCAGCTGAAGCTGGAATCAAAGTCAACAAAGCAGTAATGTCCGAAACAACGCAAAACTGGGGCACAACAATCTTATTAACCTCTCGAAGGTCAATCACAAACCGGTACTCAGGTTGCTGAGAAGAACCAGTATGTTTCAAGACAGGCAGAACAGGACTGTTACACACATTACCTCTCGTCTCTTCGATCACACCTTTCTCAATTAAATCATAGATGATCGCTAAAAGCGCTCTTTCACCATCACTCGAAATCCGATATTGGGGAATACGTGGCAATCTAACATTCGATTTGAGCGTCACAACATATGGTGGAATCCCCAAAAGACCCACATCATTAGGACCAGTAGCCCAAAGAGTATCATGGAGACAACGCAATTCCAGTGGAAGCTGATCTCTAGACAGATACATCGGAGAGGTCACTCTCTTACCCAATGTAAGGTGTACTCCCGAAGGAGAACAATACAATGTCGCGTGCAGTCTCTTTAACAAATCCAGACCCAACAAATTCTCACCACAACCTGTCGTTAGAATAAGGGGTGCTTCCAATTCACAAGGCCCAATAGAAAGAGACAAGGGACTAGAAACTGGATTACAAACCGGGGCGCCAGAAAATCCCACTGAAATATTCGTTAAGCCAGACAAAGGTGCGCCAGGGAGTTTAGAGAGCATGATAGAACTCTTCGCTGCACCAGTATCCAAAGGAAAAGGCTCTACCACACCCGATGTAACCACTGCAACATAAGGTCCATCCTGGTCTACTGGAACTGACACTACTCCCTCTCTTTGTCCTTGGCTGTCCTAGCAATCATTATAGCCAGTGCTCTCACTCTCAACATAGCGATCGTCAACGTAATATTGCGGAGATCTGCCAGTCTGTACGTTCTGCTGATCAAAATAATTCATAGACGTCTGTGGGGGAAAAGAATGTTAGTTCTGAGGAAACGCGCCACGTCCTCTACCCCTAGACACCTGCTGGAAACTACCACGACCTCTTGGAGCCAACATACCGCTCGCACGTTGTCGTAAAACAGGGCACTCATTCTTATAATGACCTTCCTCTCTACAATACGCGCACTGATTCAGACCCAAAGGTGGTCTTGGAGGGAAATACTCAGGTTTCTGTGGCAGTCTCTGAAACGATGGAGGTTGCTGAAACTGTAAATGTTGCTGTGATTCTTGCTGATTTGAGTGAGGCGGATACGCCTGCTGCAGAAGAACCTTCGTTTTTAAGTCTTTGGTCTTTTTCTCTAATCTATCTTTTTCATCCTTATCTCTATTCTCGTAGTACTGTGCAGTCGCCAATATCTGGGCCGACGAAGAGACAGCTCAAGAACTCTCAGAATCTTTCAACTTATTACACAGTTCGGGAAGTAAATTAAAAACAAACTTATCTACGAACAATCTCTGGCCACCTTCCATACTCATATCTTGACCGCTATGATCTATAAAAGTTTCTTCAAACCTGGTGAAGAAATCAGACACACTTTCGTCCTTCTTCTGCTTACAGGCTGTCAACTTGTCCCAATTCACTCCTAACGCTGGCATCATCGTTTTCATCATATTAATAATTCTACCGGGTAAATCCGCAATTAGAGGCTCCGGTTTAGCTCCTCCTACCTGTCTAGCATCTACAGTCGCAATATTCACCCATGTATCACCTAATTCTACCGCATGATCCTCGTGGCGAATCTTTGCCCACAACGGTTGAGGGACTACATTACCCAATAACATATCCACATCAGCTAGATTCATAATGCATGCGTCGACTGTCTGGGACAACTCCTTATAATACCCCGCGGGATTCTTACGGGGGTCGGGTAAGGTTTGCTTAAGAGCCAAAACCTCAGCTCTCTTCCAAGGGACATGTATCCAAACTCTTTGGAAATGAGCCAAAACAGGTGGATTAGCGTTTGCGTCTCCCTCTCTCCAAACTGGAGGAACCTCTCTCATTGGATATTGTCGTACCTTCTTTCTAACTGAGGCATCAGGCTCAAACACTGGCTGGGGAGGAAGTGCAGACCTATATGTAAGAAGTGTCACTACTGCATCCTCGACACCAGCTCCCACTATCATCCCTTTGGCGAACTCACTCTGAATATCAAGCAGTCCAACAGGGGCCAACTCCAATTCATCATCTTCCCACTGTTCCCAAAGCAAAGTACACATCCTATCAAAAACATACCGCTGCGTCGGCTCTTTCCACTGTAGGAACGTATTCAGCACCGCTCCCGGATCATACCTAGAAACATTCGTAACCCACCTACGAGCCAACGAATCCAACACTCCACGCTCCACAGAACCAGGGAGCTGACTACGTCTCTGTCTATCATTAGAAACGGGGGTCGTGACTAGCGACCCAAATGGAGGAGTTAGGAGATTAGTAACAGTGTCAGCTACTCGCCGACGAACAGAAGGGGAAGCAGTCATGAGAACAGGAGAAAAGGTACCTTGCGATGGCAAAGAAAAAGATGCAGAAGTGGAGGAAGTCGAAGGGACAGGAGCAGGAGGCAAAGCAGTCAGAGTCAAGGCAGGCAAAGGTAAAATAGGCAACCCAGGAAGAGGGGGTGCCGGAGGAACCTGAACCAACTGTGGAACAGGAAAAGGGGGTTGCGGAGGGACTATAGGCTGACCAGCAACCTGTTGTACAACAAGCGGTAATATCGGTGCAGTAGCACCTTGCACGTAAGGGGGAGGTGACTTCAACAAGTAAGACATAAACGGATCCTTTTCGGCATCCTTAACAGGATTCACAGGAGGGGGTGACAAAACTGGATAACATTTGTCGATAGCCATATGATGTTGTCTATTTGACACCTCAATCGCTTTACCTTCTTCATCTTCTTTAAACTGCCTAGCAGCTTGAATTATTGATACACCCTTCTCTCTCTTATCTCTTTTAGCTTGTTTTATCTCTCGTTGTCTGGCTTCTTTGCGCCAAAGGCGGAAGGAGTCGAACATTGCCGGCCGGGCTTTCTTCCTAAATCCTTTCGCTTCCAAATTATCTAAAATCTCTGTTTCAAAGCTACCATGCTGGGGCCATCGTAAGACACCATCTTTCCTAGTGTAGCGGACCCATACTTCATTGAACGTAATGGGGCCCATGCCGTGTTTAGAGTAGAGCTCATAAGTCGGAGTTCCAACTGGAGGTATCGGACACGAATCTTCCAATCGGAACTTCCTGTTATAACCACAACAAAACCAAGTACCAAATTTGCTACGATTAGGCATCTTCGCTCACTAATCGAGCTTCAAACTTCAAGGGGCTATCTCTACCGATACACTCGTAAATATACGAGACCCTCGGCTTTGGAAATTGCAATTTTCAAATCAAAACTAAGGACCAAACAAACTAAGAACCAAACTAAGACCAAGCAAAACCAAACTAAGGACCAAGTAAAACTAAGAACCAAACAAATTAGTGGGAGCGACCCACTTATACTTAACCAAGTTGTCTGCTACGCCACCCAGAAGATCCGTCGGTCGTCTCGCCTTACGAAGTTTCACAAAGAGGGGGGGGGTGTCCAAGACAGGGCGACAGTCAGGGCAGCGGTCCTTACGTAGCCGTCAGAAGGGGGAAACCTCGTGGAAAAGACCTTCGGTCCACGTTTTCGACATGCAGGGGTCGCTGAAGTGGGGGCCCTCCTCCAGAGTTTCCTCACAAAGTTCCTCTCGATCCTCGGGCTTGGACCGGTACCGCTTGATGTCGCCCCACATTGGGCGCCAACTGAAGAACCGGGTTTTTAGAACCCAGCGGCGTCAGGGGCACGCCCGTAGTCTTCGGGTTCACCTGTCTTAGAATACAGAGACACAGGATACTTCTTGGGGGCGTCAGAGATCGATTTTATTGGCTGCAGCCAGTAACAGAAGTCCTAGAAGTCATCACGGTATGAGTTCTCAGGAGACTGCTCAAATTTACAAAGCAAGTCATCCCTTTTTATGCCAGAAACATCACATTCCAGACACCCATTGTTTTACAAATTGTCCAATCGCATGTAACCACACCAAAAGTATCGCATGACGGTAAAACCCACTTTTCAGGTGTCCTGCCCATGATCAATCATCGAACAATCCCAACATTCTTCTTTAGACAAGCCGGGCAGACCCATGATAAAGAGACCACAACCCATATCATAAATGGACCATAAAAGAAGAAACAGAAACAGATAGAAGTAGGATGGGGCATGTTTGTGTGCAATAAAACTTTATGAGATCCCATGCTCTGACCCTTAATCAAGATCAGCTAGCGGTCAGGAACGGGTTTGGCAGGGTCGGCCTCAGGCAACGGGGTCAGTTCACTCAAGTCATGTAGGAGTCAGCACAAACTTGAGCTAAAGTGCGCCTGACTAAAAACTCGTTTAACCACAGCCATCGGCCTATGTGAGGGCAACCACAAAATGGCTACCATGCGCAAAATGGAACCCAGGGTTCGGAACGAAAACCCAAAATACGCAGTGAATCCATT
This sequence comes from Triturus cristatus, assembly GCF_964204655.1. Lineage (NCBI taxonomy): Eukaryota > Metazoa > Chordata > Amphibia > Caudata > Salamandridae > Triturus > Triturus cristatus. The sequence goes on along the minus strand of NC_140593.1, from coordinate 251,550,627 downwards.
GGTGTAATGTGACGAAAACACACGTACTAGACGAACTCACTAGTTACGGTTCGCTGTTACCAAAATCGTAACGGAACCATGATATTTATAGCGCAGATTCAGATTTCACGGAACCTCATTCCCGTTAAACTTAATGATGTTGATATGACCGCCGGAATGTGACCTTGACCTTGATTTGACTCCGGGACTTCCAGATGATTGGATTCCAAATGATGTTGAAGTCCTTCCTAATCTTTAGAAGCTGAGTCTATTAGTGATGCTGGCAACCCTGGTACCGCCAATGGGCCTTTGGATGTTTCTGGAATTGTACTTGGAGAGGGGGGTTGTAAAGTAGCCTGATCTTTAGAAACTGAGTCCATTAGTAATACTGGCAACACTGATACCACCGATTGGCCTTAAGATGTTTTAGAAATTGGACTTAGAGAAAGGGGTACTAAGGTGGCTTTTTTTTAAGAACAATAGAAATTCCTTTGCCTCTTTTAATCCTTTCCTTAGGCCATCTAATAAAGAATTGTTCTGCTGAGACTTGGTTGACCCAGCTACGACTAACAAATTTGACATAACATTTGTCTGATTAATCACTGGTTCTTCCCGCTCCGGAGAGGCGGCGGGGGGCAGCTCCTCCTCCGAGCTCTCAAGGGTACTGTCAGGGTCATAGGAGTTGGTGGTATTTTCCTTATTAGCCAATCGTGCAACTTCTTTTGCCTGAGCTAGGCATGTTTTGACTCTAAGACGGTTTGCAGAGTCAACTTTAGCGACTGCGTTAGCATGCTTCAGGGGTTTGCCCATTTTTTTCCTCTCTTTTTTTTTCCCCCTGGTAATTCTTTATAATTTTGTTTATTTCGTATCTTTTTCGTGTCCCCCCTCCGCCTCTAGTATCTTTCAAGAATCCCAATGTCACCCCTTAGATCCTCCGTACCTTATATTATGTATTTTTCAGAAAGCTCTCTATCATGTTCCAGCGGTCTGTCCAGTTGCTGACTCTTTGAAGTCTGGTATGGTACCAGAACTCTCCTTCCAAAGTTCCTAACCCGATTTCAGGGGTAGACAAGCTGTCATCCAAATGCCCTTGATTTTCCTGGCTATAATGGGGCCGCATGCAGAAAGCCAACGGAGATCAGGAAAGATCAGGAAAGTGGTCGTTGGAAGATTTCACCGCTGTTCGGGAAGCAGTCGCCCATCACCACCTCGCCTCCTCGAACAGAACAGTCCGAAGCGGAGGCTGCCGCCCGCCTCCACCGATGGCATCTGACTCCCGTGGTAGCCGCACTTCCTCGATATGAGCATAGGAGAGAGGTAATCTTGATCAAAGCGCCTCGATGTCTAGGACCTGTTTGCCCTCGAGAAAGCTGCAAAACTGCAAATATTTCACTCGGTGAAAATCACCAAGCTCGCCTGCCAGGTACGAATTGCCATTACTGGGGGGGTGGAGCAGCGGGTCACCTGTGGCTACTCGGAGGCGTGGTTCTCCATAGCCATCCCCCACCTCATCATGAGATAATTCTGTGGAAACCTTTACTCATGCTAGTAACTGGTATTGTTGTGTTTATGGTTTCAAAAAAGGTAGTCTGTATTTTAGAGTGGGTGTATCAAAGGTTATATTAGGGTATGAGGAGGTCATCAGATTATCACATGGATGATGTCATCAGTGATGTGACCTGAGATGTCATCAGTGATGTCATCAGTGATGTCACTGACCATGTCATGAATAATGTAATATCTGACGTCATCAGCAGTGCATTGCGGGGGCGTGAGTTTTAGTTAGCTCAACTAACTATAACGGCCGAATTTCTCTGGTTTTGTATGAGTGAAATGTCCAACTAACTATAATATCTCTGAAACCTGTGTTTTTTTCAGTGAATTTCAAAGGTTTTTAAATGCTAATTTCTAACTATATCATCCCTGAAACCTATGTTTTTTCAGTGAATTTCGAAGGTTTTTTAAATGCTAATTTCGAACTATTCCTACAGAGGTAGGACATGTGCAGTAAGAGGAAGAAAAGCGCAGAAAGAAGCAAGAGAAATGTAGAAAGAACCAACAGAGGTGCTGAAAGCGGCCTTGTTGCAAAGTCATCCTGTGCCCCCAACTTTTTGCTGACTGGTACTGATGGTAACTGACTCTGACTAATCAGGCCCGGAGCCAGTGCTATCCTGAAAGACACTTAGAATACAGTGAAAACATCTACATACACTAGGGTACACTATGGGTTGGGGTCCCCTGTGATTGGCATGGCCTCCCCTGTAAGGCCCTAGTACATAATAGGGCAGGGGGATTAAAACTATCTCTAAGTCAGAGGTGCAGAAAGAAGCAACAGAGGTGCTGAAAGAGGCAAAAGAGGAGTAGAAAGAAGCAATTGAAATGCAGAAAGAGGCAACAGAGGTGCAGAAAAATACAAGAGATGTGCAGAAAGAACCAACAGAGGTGCAAAAAGAGGCAAGAGGGTTGCAGATAGAGGTAGGAGATGTACACAAAGAGGCAAGAGAGGTACAGAAAGAGGCAGGACGGGTGCAGAAAGAAGAAAGAGAAGTGCAGAAAGAGGCAAGAAAATTGCTGAAAGAAGCAACAGAGGTCTAGAAAGAAGCAAGAGAAGTGCAGAAAGAGGCAAGTGAGGGGCAGAAACAAGCAAGAGCAGTGCAGAAAGAGGTGCTGAAAGAGGCACGAAGGGTGCAGAAAGAGTAAGAGAAGTGCAGAAAGAGGCAGGAAAGGTGCAGAAATAGGAAAGAGGGGTGCAGAAAGAGGCATGAGAGGTGCAGAAAGAGAAAATAGGGGTGCAGAAAGAGGCAAGAGATCTGCAGAAAAAAGCAACAGAGGTGATGAAAGAGGCAACTGAGGTGCAGAAAGAGGCAAGAGATCTGCAGAAAAAATCAACAGAGGTGCTGAAAGAGGTAGGCCAGGTACAGAATTAAGCAAGAGAGGTGCAGAAAGAGGCAATAGAAGTGCAGAAAGAAGCAACAGAGGTACAGAAAGAGGCAAGAGGGGTTCAGAAATAGGACAGAGAAGTGCAGAAAGAAGCAAGAGAGGTGCTCAAAGAGGCAATAGGGGTGCACAAAGAGGCAAGAGGGATACAGGATAAAGAGGCAAAAGCAGTACAGAAAGAACCAAGAGAAGTGCAGAAGGAAGCAACAGAGTTGCAGAAGGAGGCATGAAGAGTGCAGAAAGAAGCAACAGAGGTGCTGAAAGAGGCACGAAGGATACAGAAAGAGGCAAGAGAAGTGCAGAAAGAAGCAACAGAGGTGCAAAAAGAGGCAAGAGGGGTACAGAAAAAGGTAGGAGGGGTGCACAAAGAGGCAAAAGAGGTACAAAAAGAGCCAACAGGGGTGGAGAAAGAAGGAAGAGAAGTGCAGAAAGAAGTAACAGGTGCTGAAAGAGGCATCAACGGTGCAAAAAGAGACAGAGAAGTGCAGAAAGAGTCAACAGAGGTAAAGAAAGAGGCAAGAGAGGATCAGAAATAGGCAGGAAAGGTGCAGATAGAGGGAACAGGGTTGCAGATAGAAGCAAGAGAGGTACAGAAAGAGAAAAGAGGGGTGCACAAAGAGGCAAGAGATCTGCAGAAAAAAGCAACAGAGGTGCTGAAAGAGGCAAGTGAGGTGCAGAAAGGGGCGAGATCTGCATAAAAAAGCAACAGAGGTGCTGAAAGAGGCAAGTGAGGTGCAGAAAGAAGCAAGAGAGGCACAGAAAGAAGCAATAGAAGTGCAGAAAAAAGCAACAGAGGTGCAGAAAGAGGCAAAAGGGGCGAAGAAAGAGGCAAGAAAAGTCAGGAAGAGGCAACAGAGGTACAGAAAGAGGCAAGGGAGGTGCAGAAATAGGCAGGAAAGGTTCAGGAAGAGGGAACAGGGTGCAGAAAGAGGCAAGAGAGGTGCAGAAAGAGAAAAGAGGGGTGCAGAAAGAGGCAAGAAATCTGCAGAAAAAGCAACAGAGGTGCTGAAAGAGGCAAGTGAGGTGCAGAAGGAGACAAGAAATCTGCAGAAAAAAGCAACAGAGCTGCTGAAAGAGGCAAGTGAGGTGCAAAAATAAGCAAGAGAGGTGCAGAAAGAAGGAAGAGAAGTGCAGAAAGAAGTAACAGAGGTACAGAAAGAGGCAAAAAGAGTGCAGAAAGACATAAGAGGGGTACAGAAAAAGGCAAGAGAGGTGCAGAAAGAGGTAAGAAGGGTGCAGACAGAGGCAAGCGGGGTACAGAAAGAAGCAAATGAGGTTCAGAAAGATGCAATAGGCGTGCAGAAAGAGGGAAGGGAGGTGCAGCAAGTAGAAGAGATTTGCAGAAAGACGCAAGAGAAGTGCAGAAAAAGAAAGAAATGTGCAGAAAGAAGCAACAGAAATGCAGAAAGAGGCAAGAGAGGCGCAGTGGCTCTCACACCATTACTACCAATTTAACACCCACATTTAGCAATAAGTAACAGGTGATCATTCTAGGTTTGCAAAGGGCCTTCTACCATGCTGTAACACTTGTCGCTGCATTTTTGGTAACGTTTGAGCCGTTTGATGTAGAAACAAGGCTTTTTTTGGTCAAATCTGCAGATTAGGGAGCAGATGATGAATTATGTGGCTAATGCAGAAAATGTATAACCGTGCGAAAGTCGTTGCAGCCAAACAGATGCATAATTCCAGTGGCCCTCCTCATACCTCTGGCTAGGTCCACAAGTGCTCCTCAGTGTTTACTTCTTTTTTTGGCTAACTGAGTTCACAGTTGAGCTTCTATGGAAACGAGGAAGACTAAACCTGAGGTTACCACTCCACAACACAGACTTTCATACCACATAATTACTCTCCACTATACATAATTCCTATACACTAAATACCACGTACTTTCTATCCACATAATTTCACTGCACAACATACCACATAGTTCCACTTCACACAATGTACATCCACTCCACTCCAAAAAATATTTGTAAAAAACTGTTACATTTACAACACCAATAGCTCCAACTCTCGCAAATGCGAAACCTATTACATTGCAAACATGTTTGCAGAGTCGTGGAGAAAAGGTGCTGGGCCTCCAAACAGTGCTCAGGAATTCCGCTGTGTAGGATTTACAGGAGGTACCAGAAGGGCTTCTTGGCCCCCAAAGTCCCTCAGGAGTAAATTAGACTTCATCCCTCATCCCGTAGTCTGCCAAGAGGCACGTTTGCAGAGTGGTGGAGAAAGGGGGGCATGGCCTCTGAAGACGTGTTAGCAATCCCACTGTGTGGGACTTACTGGAAGTAACAAGAGGGAGATTGCTGAGAGGTGAACACAGGCCACACACCCTTTCTCCACCACTCTGCAAACGTGCCTCCTGGTGCGCTCTTGGTTGGGGGATGGAGTCCCTTTTCCAACTGGGGGCCAACTAGCCTTCCTGTACCTCCAGTAAGCTCCATACAGCTGGATTGCTGAGAGTGATCAAAGGCCACGCCCCCTTTTTATACCACTCTGAAAACGCAGCTCCTGGTGCACTGCTGCTCGGGGGATGAAGTCCACTCAGGACACAAGAGGACCTCATCGCCCCACCAGCAGTATGACAAGAGGCATGTTTTCAGAGTGGTGTAAAAGGGGAATGGCCTCGGACCACCTCTCTGCAATCCAGCTGTGTAGCGCTTACTGGTGGTACCTGGTGGGCTAGTTGACCCCAGGGACCCTCAGTATTCAAGGGGACTTAATTACCCAACTTAGAACGTGCTAGGGGGCGTGTTTGCAGAGCGTTGCAGGGAGGGGGCAGCGAGATGCCAGCTTTTTTATATATATTTTTAGAAGGGGAGCTGTGTGGCCCCCCTTCTTTTAGTATTTTTGGGGCCCTTGGGACCCCATTCCCTAATGCCTGACCCTTTTTTAAAAAAAAATGGGAAGGGGGCCATGCGGCCCCCCGCCCAAGGCTGATTTCGGCCCCAGGGACCCCATCCCCCAGGGCATGGACTCCTTTTTCAAAATATATATATAGGGAAGGTGGCTGCATGGCCCCCCTTTCCTGAGCTACTTTTGGCCCTGGGTACCCCATCTACCGGGGAAGGCCTCTTCTTTTTTAAATATTTATAGAGAAGGGGGGCCCGTGTGGCTCCCCTGCCCTGGGCCACTATTGGCCCTGGGAACCCCATCCCCGGGGCTTGGCAATTTTTTATAATATTTTTTTTTTGGGAGGGGGACCGCGCGGCCTCCCTCCCAAGGCCAATTTCGGCCCTGGGGACCCCATTTCCTGGGGCCTGGTTTCTTTTAAAAATATAAATAAATAGGGGAGGGGGACCTCATACCCTGGGTCTAACCCTTCGCGTTGGGGACCATGGGCGGAGCCCGAATGTCCCCATGGTCCCAGCTGGCTACCCACCTCATGCAGGATCCGGCATTGCTTTTGGGCAAGGGGAGCTGCTAAACATGCAGCTCCCCTTGCCCAAAAGCAATCTGCTTTGCTTCATTGAAGTGAGAGCAGTATTCCTGCTCTCACTTCAATGAAGCAAAGCAGGAGTTTGCTATGACAGGGCGGGAGCCGTGCTCCCGCCCTGCCATAGTAAACAGCAATGTCCTGGGGGTTGGGACCCTGGGGCATTGCAGGAGCCAGTCCTGGGAGGTGGCGGTCCCCAGGGCCATCAAAGGCTCCAGGAGAGGGGCCGTGCTCAAGCACCCCCCACACTTTAATTTTTAACATAGCCCCTATGTGGGAGGTATCAGTCACCGGGGTTGCAGGGGGGCCACGTAGCCCCCGCATTTAAAGCATGTAGCCCCATGGAGGTGGTGGTACCTGGGGCTTGAGGGCCCATGAAGCCCCCCAAAAATTAAATGCCCCAGGTAGGTGGCAGTCCCTGGGGCTTGGGGAGGCCACAAGGCCCCCCGACATAATTAGGAATGCCCAGGGAGGTGTCGGTCCCCTGGGCCCACGGGAGGGCCGCATGCCCCCCACATATGATTAACAAAGCCCTGGGGAGGTGGGGGTCCCGAGGCCTGTGGGGTCCCCCACGGGCCCCACTCCATAAGTAAGAATTGCCCCTGGGACCTGGTCCACCCAGGGGCTTGAAACAAACGAAGTGCGGGAGCACGCGCTTTGTTTTTTAAAAAATAGTTTTGGCCGGATTCACGCACCCAGCAGGAATTCAGCCGAAATTATAAAATAAAAATGCTTTTTTAGCCCTGGGGGTCCTTGTGGGACCCCCTGAGCAGGCCTGGGGGGTCAGGGTTTTTCTACCCTGCCCCCTTTTCTTGTTTTTTAAAATTTTTGAACTCTTTTCTTGTGACTCGGTTTTACCGAGTAACAAGATGCTGCCAACACATTCTAGTTTAAAGTGTTGGCAGCCAATCAGAGTGAAGCTCATGCCCGGGAGGGTGCCCGAACCCTCTTCACTACTCAGGTATCGATATTTCCATTTTTTAAATTTCTCAGCAACTACTGAACGGATCTACACCATTTTTATAAAAGCATGCTTTCTAGACCAAGACCTACTGTTTTGCCAAATTTGGTTTATTATTCTGTTCAGCAGTTCGGGCTGTAACTTTGTCTAAACTTTCCTATGTAAATTAACATGGAGAAAATGCGTTTTGGGACCCCCATTTTTTCTTGGCCCCCACTAGACAAATCACCCTGAAACTTTCAAGACAGGAGCTGACCCTAGCACCCCATTAGTTTTGAAAATTTCACGAAGCTTCGTCGCCAAAGACACTGACAAATCATAAAACACTTTTCCTATGGAAACTAGGTCCTAACCATAACTACCTACCTGTGACTCCAGTAGGTTATATATATATATATATATATATATATATATATATATATATATATATATATATATATATATATATATATATATATGTATATATATATATATATAATTTATTTTTTCCACAAAAAAACACAGGTTTCAGGGATGTTATAGTTAGTTGGGCATTTCACTCGTACAAAACCAGTGAAATTCAGCGGTTATAGTTAGATCAGCTAACTATAACTCGCGCCCCTGCAATGCACTGCTGATGACGTCACATATTACATCACTCATGACATGGTCATTGACATCACTGGTGACATCACTCATGACATCTCAAATGATATCACTGATGACATCACTGATGGCATCATCCATGTAATAATTTGATGCATCTTCTCACAACCTAATATAACCTTTGATACACCCACTCTAAATTACAGATTGCCATTCTCAAAACCGTAGCCACTCAACACCAATAACTACATACTCACTCACTGATTCTTATGTCTACACACCCATCCACTCACTCACCCATACAGTCACTCATACATTCGGTCACTCATCATTACAGGACTATCATATGCACCTATGTTTTTTTTCAGTGAATTTCTAAGGCTTTTTTTAATGCTAATTTCTAACTATAACCGTCCCTAGCCCACCAGGTACCTCCATTAAGCGCCACAGAGCTGCGTTGCAGAGAGGTGTTCCGATGCCATGCCCTTTTAACACCACGCTGCAAACGTGGCTTCTGGTGCACTGCTCCTCGGAGGATGAAGTCCACTTGTGTCCTGAGGTGCTCAGGACACAAGAGTATCTCATCGCCCCACCAGCAATGCACAAGGAGCTGCATTTGCAGAGTGGTGTAAAAAGGGGTGTGGCCTCAGACCACCTCTCTGGAGGTACCTGGTGGGCTAGTTACCCCCCCAGGGACCCTCAGGATTGAAGTGGACTTAATCTCCAATTTACAATGTGCCAGGGGGCGTGTAGCGCACTTGTTATATCAGGCCCCACCCCTCCCTGCACCACTGTGCAAATGCGCCCCCTGGCACGTTGTAAGTTGGGGGATTAAGTCCCCTTGAATCCTAAGGGTCCCTGGGGGCCAACTAGCCCACCAGGTAACTCAAGTTTGTGCCACAGAGCTGCGTTGCAGAGTGGTGTAAAAAGGGGCGTGGCCTCAGACCACCTCTCTGCAACACAGCTCTGTGGCGCAAACCTGAGGTACCTGGTGGATTAGTGGTCTTCAGGCACCCTCAGTATTCAAGGGGAATTAATTCCCAACTAACAACGTGCTAGGGGGTGCGTTTGCAGTGTAGTGGAGAAAGGGGGCATTGCCTCCGGCTAGGTGCCGGCTTTTAAAAAAAAAAAAAAAATTCTTACAAGGGGTGCGGTGTGGCCCCCCTTCTTTTACAGTTGTTTGGCCCTGGGGACCCCATCCCCCAGGGCCTGAGCCCTTTGTATTCATTTTTAAAAAAAAGAAATCGGGAAGGGGACACAGGGCCCCCCTCCCGAGGCCATTTTTGCCCCAGGGACCCCATCCCCCGGGGCATGGCCAGTCGTTTGTTTTTTATTTTTTATTTCTTTCTTTGGAGGGGGCACGTGGCCCCCCTCCTCAGGCCAATTATGTCTCCGAATCCCATCCCCCAGGCCAGGTTTGCCTAATTTTATTTTGTATTTTTTTTCACAGGGGAGGGGGGCCATGTGGACCCCCTCCCAGTCCACTTCTGGCCCTGGGGACCCCAACCCCCAGGCCTTGCCGCTCCTTTGGGGACTGTAAGGGGAACCCTAATGCTGCCACGGTCCTGCCAGCTCCCCATCTCCTGCGGGAGCCGGCATTGCTTTTGAGCAAGGGGAGCTTCTAACATGCTCAAAAGCAATCCTGCTTTGCTTCATTGAAGCGAGAGCAGGTTTCCCTGTTCTTGCTTCAATGAAGAAAATCAGAGTTTGCTATGGCAGGGTGGGAGCCGTGCTCCCCGCCAAAGCAAACGGCAAGGTCCCCAGGGTCATCAAGGGCTCCTGGAGTGTGGCTACGTGGCCCCCCTCCCGTCATATGCACAGCCCCAGGAGGTGGTGTTCCCCGGGGCTTTGGAGGCACATGGGGCCCCCCGCAAATAATTCAAGAAAGCCCTGGGGAGGTGGTGGTCCCCGGGGCTTTGAGGGGCCTGGGAGGACCCCCCACAGATTCAAAAACAAGCCCCGGGAAGGTGGCAGTTCCCAGGGCTAAGGGGCCGCCGTGGGCCCCCGCGATATAATTTTGGCATTCCCCTGGTACCTGGCCCACCCGTAGACTCATTTAAATGAAGCGCGGGAGCCCGTGCTTCATTTTTTAAAATTTTCTCGGCCGGATTCAAGACTCCAGTGAGAATTTGGCTGCTTTCTAAAAAAACAAATGCTTTCTTTGGCCCTGGGGATCCTTGTGGAACTCCCTGAGCAGGCCTAGAGGGTCAGGGTGTTTGTACCTTGCCCCCTTTTCTTGTTTTCTAACATCTTTTTCACTGTTTTCTTGCGACTCGGTTCTTCCGAGTCACAAGATGGCTGCCAACACTACCTGGTTTGGAGTGTTGGCAGCCAATCGGAGTGAAGCACGTGCATGGGAGTGTTTGCGAACCCTCCTCGGTGCTCAGAAACCAATATTTTTCTTTTTCTAATTTCTCTGAAACTACTGAACAGATTTACACCATTTAACAAAAAGGTCTACCTTATTGCCAAATTTGGTGTAATTCCGTTCACCAGTTCGGGCTGTAGCCTGTTCCAATTTTTCCTAAGGAAATTAACATTGGGAAAACTAGTTTTGGGACCCACCTTTTTTCTCAACCCCTGCTTGACGAATCACCCAGAAACTTTCAAGACAGGAACTGACCTGAGTGGGCCATTAGTTTTGAAAGTTTGTGAAGATTCGTCAAACGGAGCCAAAGTTATTGGCAAAACAAAAAATGCTTTTCCTATGGAAACTAGGGCCTAGTTACTATAGGAAAATGGCAACATTCTATTCGCAATAACTTTGGCGCCGATTTATGAATCTTCGTGAAATTTTCAAAACTAATTCTTTTTGAGATCAGCTCCTATGTTGAAAGTTTGGGGGGGATTCGTCAAGGGGGGCCCGAGAAAAAAGGGGGGTCCCAAAAAGTGTTTTTTCAATGTCAATTCAATTCAATTCAAAAAAACTTTATTTCGGTCAATATGACCTCAAAAGTACAAATACAATACACATTGATACATAAAAAGACACATCAAAAATCAATTACATATGATTAAAAAAAAATAAAGAAAAGAAAATCAATTATGAACACTATCGGCACACATGTGAAGTGAATGGATTCAATGCTCAGTTAAAAAATACCTACAATTGTTATAGATTTACGAAGGGAGGACAAAAAGGAGCGAGGATCACAGAAGGTTATTCAAGGCAAGGAACAAGGATTCACCTTTGGAAAGTGCATAATGCAAATAAATAAATAATTTACTTTAAAAGAATTTCTAAAAAAAAGTTGACCAATATTCTTTACTGCAGATGATAGGTCCTAGCACTAAGAGCCCCCTACAATGCTGGCTACTTCTGCACATAATATTTTCTCTTCTACAATAATTGCAGGAGTAGATTGATAAATTACAATTTCCCTATAGCATGATTAATGGGTCAATGAACATGCTCAATATAATCTAATCATATTTAAAACAAGGCCTAATTTTAAGACTGACGAGAAAAACAGAACCTGGCTCTATTTTTGGGGTGTTTTTATGAATATCCTACGTGTACACCACATGGAAAATAGGAAACCTGCCACTGAGTAAACAATCGGGATACTGCAATCATTTTTCAGTATCCTGAAAGCCTCAGAGCAACGTCTAGTACCAAGGTTCCTACAGATTTGGACCAGCCATCGTTTTCTTGCCTTGTAGTAGCCAGGACAGCTAAAAAAACACGTGAAGTACTGACTCTTCTGGACAATCGCATGCCGGGCACCTCAAAATTTGCAAGCCCCCCCCAGTTGTATCCAGTTGTATGTAAAACAACAGAGAGGCAAAACCCATGCCTTAACTGGAGATTAAGCTTTCTAGCAACTGCCGGCTTGATGTCATCTAGGGCCGGCCCAAAGCTAAACCTATCTTTGATATTTAAAAAGGCTGAGGTTACCTTGCCTACTCGGGGGCAACTATGAAGCTGTGCCATCTTGTACTCTTCGTAATGGGCCTTTAATGATTTCCTGGGGAGTGAGGAGCAGGCAGACTCAGGATCGGCCCAAAGTTCCCCCAGTCCCATACTGACCAGCATATGCTTTATGTACGCGAGCCACGGGAGTTTGGCAGCCCCCCTTAGGTTAATTAATTCTCTTATATCCTCCCTATATGATAAGAGTTCTGGGGTGACCCACAGGCGACGCCGATACGATAAGGGTTTAAAATTGGTTACATCAGCAATTGCCGTAAGATAAGGCTCAGGTCTAATCGGAGCGGAATTAATGGTGTGCTCCGTGGGAGCTTTAACAGCTGTCTCAGGAAGTTGTTCTTTACCTGCGTTAGGTTCTCTGGTCTTGTGTAGCCCCCGAGTTCTGCACTGTATAACGCCCCTTCCTGGGCCTGGGCCTTATATATTTCAATGGCTGGGCTCACTGGTTTCTGGCTAGACTTACAAAAGACCTTCATAATGCCACCCGATGATTGTGATAATTTTAATGATGATTTTTTGATTTGTGCCCCCCAATCCTTAGTTTCTGTGATTGTAATGCCGAGATAGTCAAAAGAGGAAACTCTTTCAAGGGGTCTGCCATTTAAGGAGGCGTGTGCTCTTGTGCTTTTAGGACTGTTAAACGCCATAAATTTGGTTTTCTGTAGATTGATTTCTAATCCTCTTTCACTACAGAATGCTTCAAATTTATTGAGTACCCTCTGGATCCCCATAGGTGATTTGGATATTAGTAAAGTATCATCGGCGAACATCATTACTGGGATTTTCCGGGAGGCTAACTTGGGTGCATCAAGGTCTTTCTCGACGATAATCTATCAAGCCATTAATGTAAAGACTGAAGAGAGTGGGGTGAGCACACAGATCTGGCGAACACCGCATTTGATCGGGATGGGTGCAGTTAACTTTCCATCCTTGCCAAACCTGATTTGGGCAAAGTTATCCTCATGCAGCCGCTTAATGAGATGGGTAAGACATGTAGGAATCCCCATCTCATGGAGGACTGTCCAAAGTTTTTCCCTTGGGAACAAATCAAAGGCTGACCTCAAGTCTACAAATATTAAAAAGAGGCTGCCACCCTCTAAACACAGTCTTCCAATGTAGCAATTGAAGCCTGAGTATTTGGTCCAAGGTGGACAGTTTTTCCCCAAACCCTGCCTGTAAAGGGGATAATATCTTCCGTTCTTCCATCCAGGTTTGTAATCTAAACAGCAATAGGTGCGCAAATATTCTTTGCGTAATGTTTATCAGGTTAATTGGCCTATAATTGGTTGGTAAAAGCGGTGAGCCTTTTTTATAGATGGGGATTATCTCCGCTCCAACCCAACTGGGGGGAAGCTTCATGCCCTGGAGTATGGCATTCAATAGCACCTAAAGATATGGAGCCCAGACAATTGGTTCACTACGAAAAAGATCCCCAGGGATTTTGTCTAGGCCGGGTGCTTTTCCTAGGGCAATTTTTAGCTAAAGCTCCCTTGATTTCATTTAGACTTATACTCATACTAGAGCTATCGTCACAGGGTTCTTTAGTTTCCCTCAATTTGGAGGAATGGTCAATCCTCATGAGGCATCCCTCAGAAATCTCATCAATCAATGTTTTTTCCTTGGAGTAGAGAGATTCAAAATGTTCCCGCCAGACTTCTTCATCCAAATTTGGGTCTACCAGTGATTTAGCACCAGTACTACCAGTGTTGACAACTTTCCAAAAGGTCCTCATGTCCCTGGCCCCCAAGGCGCTTCTCAGAGCATCCCACTTATCCTTTTCCCACCCTTTTTTAGCTTCAGAAATAGCCGCTTTATATGCCGTCCTGGCAGATTTAATTTGCAGGCGATCATTAGCCTTGACGGACCTTACCAGCGATCTTTTGGCTTTGCCGCATTGATCATTATACCAAGGGTGGGGGGGGGCATCATGCTAGGCTGCATTTTTTGGGGGGGGGATAGAAGAAGTCCAATGTGACTTCTCCTAATCTAGCATGGTTTGTTGTGACCAAGTCAAGATCTATACCTGCTCCTTTATGGATTGTTAAGTTGGATGCCGTCAGGAGTACCGGGACCAGGGCTTCATATAAAGTGCTTAATTTATCTTGCGATTGACTGAAATCGGTCCATCGCACTCTTCGCCTACTAATTGGAAAGTGTCAATCTGGCATCAATAGAGTTATCTGAACTAGGGACGTTACCAGGATTAAACTCCTTTAGTTCTAGTACTAGCGCATGATGGTCGATGTCTATCCGTGGAACCACCCTGAAATCAATTAACCTATCCCAGGATTTGAAGTCAATTAAAATGTAGTCAAACAGAGAGCCACAGTCATTTCTGTGGAAGGTATAGCTACTTGATGTTTCAGACAAGGTTCTACCATTACAAGCTCTAAGGGAGTGATTCAAAACAAGGCAGTTCGTCTGAATCACCAGAGGTGACCATTTTTTAACTGGTAGACATCTAGTCTCTAGGATTTCCCCAAAATTATCCTCGTCATATAGGCTATCCAGGAGCATTCTCTCTAGTGGCTCGAACTGACAATTGAAGTCCCCTCCCAAGATCACCATATGATTTTCAACAATGGTACCTAAGAACGTAGTTAGTTCTTCCAGTGTAACAGACTCCTTTCCCAGGACCGTTGGTCTAGAATATAAAAGGGCAACAGAAATCTTTAAAGGGAACTGGAGTATAACACATAGTATGCCATTCGATCCTGTGTCGATTTGCTTGGCCGTACATCCTAAATGAACTCCCACCTATGTGCTAAGGCCTCCGGAAGGTCTCCCTTTACCCCAAGATGTTGGCGGGATACTAAAGGTGGCAAAACTAGGGGTGGGCGGAATTTGCGAAATTCATTTTCAAAATCTCTGAAAACACGCGGAAATATCGCGAAGATGCAGAAGTTTTTTTCCCGCCCATTCGCGGTATTTTCTGCATGGTCGCGGCTCGCCAACTTACCCATGTGGTTGCTCGCGGGCGTGGCCATCTTGTTTTCACTTGTCTCGCGGTGCATGATCGCGAGAAGAAAGACGTGATCGCGCGACGCATGACGTTACTGCGGGCGCGAACTGTCGCGAGACAGCGCAAATGGCTACCAACAATCCAACATCTCGTGGAGAACGCGACCGGATCGGGAAAACTTGTCGGTGAACACGGGGATTCAGGTTAGGCGATCACGCGCACGCGAGAATGTATTATTTTACAGCGCGAGCAAGAAACAAATTATCGCTAAGCTGCTGAATGTGGAAATTTTGACATTTTCGCGCTTTCCGCGGAACGCGAAAATGCCAAATTATCGCAATTTCCGTGAACGGAACGGAATTTTGGCCCAGGCCTAGGCAAAACCCAACTTGAGGACCACCCCTCTAGCCTATGTTTCCTGAAACATGCAGATCTCGAATTCACTAATAAAAGAACCCCAGTTAGGATCATCTAACTTATTATTTAGGCCTGCAATATTCCATGATAGAACCCTTGATTTCGAACAATTAGGGGGATTCGGTGTATCAGGCACTTGGGGGGGTACTTGGCATACAGCCTCTATCTTTCTGCTTGCATCCTTAAAATATGACCCCGTGGGTAAACTAAATTTAGGGTTATCCCCCCGAACCGGATCACCGCCTTCGAGGGTACAACCAGGGGAGCCGCTCATGCTCCCACAGGTTGGGTCCTCCCCGCGTGGGATACATGGTCCTATATCACTAACCTGGCTCTGGGTTTCTGTTTGGGGTGGACATATTTGTACCTTAATAATGGAGGAGTTTTCCTTTAGTCAATCTACTCCAACCAAACAGCTAAATCTATTTACAGTGGGGATATTAAAAATAGTTTGCTTTTGCCAGTGCTGATGAGTCAACTCACGGTTATTGGGGTCATCTCTCCGGGCCCACTCTATATGCCTGGTACCATAGTAGGGCCTGTTGGGGGGATAGAAGTAACCCAGAGGGAGTACTTAAATACCACCCATTTTTCTCCCATCCTATCTAGCTAAGATTTTTTGGGTCATCGACGGATTTCTAAAATTAATTATTATACAATCTCCATGTACATCCTTGTATCGTCTGCCTATCCATCCCACCCTACGTGTGGTTAGAATCTCTTCCACATACTCATAATTAAAATGTCTGTGGTTTACAAGCCAGTGAACACATTTGTTTTTTAATTCTTGGTGGGATTCATATTGATCCCTTCTAAGTTCAGGGATACCTGCAAGGATGAGGGCATACGGAGTTGATGCGGGTGGCAAATTTATGACTGGAGGGGGTAAAGAGTGATTGGTGGCTTCTATATTTGTAAAGACACCTTCCCCAGCCTGCCTGTTGTCTGAATGTTGTAGCCCTGTAGATTTATTCAATGGGGGTGGGCAATTAGCTTGCTTAGAGATATCCGGTGTGGACCTTGCAAGGCCATATCTAGTGGCCTCCTGTCACGTTATACGGCGCTTGCCGTTCCTCTCCACTACGACGCACACACAGATACGACCCGGAATACTCACTTCCGGGTGGAAGTCGAGTACCGGTCTAGTCGTTCGCATAGCGCAAGGGTCAGGGAAGCGCTTCCGGGGGAAACACTTAAACACCGCGTTTCCCGCCGGCTCGGCGCTTCGTATTCCTTTGGATTCCCCGAGCCACGAGGTGCGAGATAGCGTCCCGAAGCAGACAAGCGGAATAGCGAACGCTTTCCCTCTCCGCTGGAATCCAGCTAACTGCCTTCGTCCTCACTTCGGAAAAACATTCCAGGTAACTCAGGTTCCCCAACCCTTGCCCCCTTGACACTCCGGTCCGCTTGAAGGGCTTCTCCTCTTTGTGGTGCCTGAGTATGAAGTGAGCCTGCCTCTGATGATTTTGCCTCTGATGATTTTGCCTTACCGCGCTTGCGCCATTGCTGATTTTGTTTTCAACTTTATTGCCTTTCCGCGCAGAAGCGCCTTCATGTTTTGTTTTCTCTACCCTGGAGCAGCGTTTAACTTTGCATTCACCTTCCAGGGTTGTTATTGGGAAGTTAGGTTTACTTTCCACTGACCATTGTGCGAGGGCACTGAACATTGATTTACTGCATAGCCTGTCCTGAGCACCTCACCTGAGCAGCTGCCTAGTAGCGACCTTCGTCACCGCAGTAATGGTGAGTTTCCTGAGTCTAGGACAGGAATAAATCTGTGTGTGTTTCTACGGTGTGTTGGGGTTCTTCACTGACCTTAGTCTTCCTGTTTATAGGCCATTCCGAGATACCCTGCACGCCTACCTACTGCTTTCGTTCAGGCTCCTTTCCCTGCGTCCATCTCATCCCTGCTGGGTTCTACTGTCCACGAGGGTCAGGTGGGTACAGGGATGGGCGCTCTTGTCGTCTCTGCGGAATCACTGCACAAGCAGAGGTAAGTCTTGTGGAGCACCGGACAGAATACGAAGCCCACGTTTACCATTCTGCCTAGACGACATGGGCGACCCAGAGGTCACCTTGCAAGACATTGCCTCCATGCTAACTGCCATACAGGCAGAAAACCTCAGCTTACGTCACGACATAACTACCCTACAGGGCCAGATGTCAACTGGGGTCACCAACCCTTGGGGACCCACCCCGAGCCACAGGGTCATACAGGAAGGAATATTACGACAACCGACGTTTACGTTTGGGGGGTCCTCCACTGCCAGCAACCCGAACCCTGCAGTCCAAGTTATTGCTCCTCATCCCGTACAGCTGGCACCACCGGAACGGTTCTATGGCGACAGTACCAAGTACGGCATCTTCATCCATCAATGCCACCTGCATTTTATGGCCAGGAATACTGCTTTTCCTGACGATGCGTTGAAGGTAGCCTACATCCTGTCGTACATGGGCGGAGACGCCGCTCAGTGGTCAATAGCGTTGGTTGAACACGACGACCCCATGCTGCACCACCTGCCGACCTTTAAGGAAGCTATGCGACGTATGTTCGCTCGGCACACCTTTGTGCAAGCCGCTGATAACGCGTTGCTCAGCCTCAAGCAAGGCAACCAAGACCTCCTTCACTACATAACCACATTTAGTAGGCTGGTGATTGAGTCCCAGTGGCCTGAGGACAAAAAGGTGTCAGTGTTTTATCGGGGATTGTGATACGAACTAAAAGATCTCATTTCACAGTTTCCCAACCCACCCGAGGAAATCGGCCCCTTCATCGATCTGGTGGTGAAGATGAACTTTCGTTTGCAGGAAAGAAGGACAGATAAAGGAAGAAGCAGTGACAACCATTTCCTGTCCCTGGGGGAGAAGGAGACCCGGAAGACCAAGGAAGAGCTCGGTCCCCAGAGCGAAGCACCCGAACCTATGCAAATCGGGGGCATAAGAGGTCCTTTGTCGAGTCAGGAAAGGGAACGACGGAGGAAACAGAATCAATGCCTGTACTGTAGTAAAAGCGGACACTTCGTCAGGGAATGCCCGGTGAAGCCCACGAAGCCCCGGAGCGGGAGGCCATTCGCGTTGCCCATCACCAAAACGGAGAAGACGGGAAACGAGACAACCCAGTAGATAAGGGGATCCGTCCTCTGGGTTCTTCGTATTGCAATGCCGCGATCCCTGCTGTATTCGACGGTACCCACCATATAGGGATGGATGTTTCCTTACAAAACCAGGAGGGCAGAACCTGGCAAGTAACGGCTATGTTGGACTCCGGGGCTACAGGCTGTTTTATAGACACCGCATTCTCACGTGCCTTAGGCATAACCACAGTATCAAAGGCCCAACCCGAGACCGTCAAGGCAGTGGATGGAACGGACCTAACATCCGGCCCTATCAGGCACCACACCGAGAACATGACTATGTCCTTTATTAATCATCACGCCGAAGTCATCAGCTTTGACGTCATCGATGCTCCTCAATTCAAGGTGATATTGGGGTTGCCGTGGTTGGTGAAGCACAATCCTCGCGTTGATTGGGTGTCCAGAATCATCCACTTGGACTCGGAGCATTGTTGTGACTCCTGTTATACCAAAGACCACCTCCTCGGGAATCGCTCCATACAAGCGAGATCGCTGCCTTTACAGGGAATGGGGTTGGTTTCCCAAGCAGCTGTGCCCAAGGAATACCTGGACCTAGCCGACGTGTTCAACAAAAAAGGAGCCAACACCTTGCCACCGCATCGCTCGTTCGATTGCCGGATAGACCTGATTCCCGGTTCCACGTTGCCCTGCAGCAGGATATATTCTCTCACGGAGAAAGAGAACGTCCACCTTCGCTCCTACTTGGACGAGTATTTGGACAACGGCTTTATTCGTCATTCCAGGTCTCCAGTTTCCTCTCCTCTATTTTTCGTGGCTAAGAAGGAGGGCGATCTGAGGACATGCATTGACTTTCGAGCGATGAACAACATCACCGTGAAAAACCGTTACCCGCTGCCTTTGATTACTAATCTCCTGGAACAGGTAAAAGACGCCTCAGTGTATACTAAGCTCGACCTGCGGGGTGCGTACCATCTAGTCAGAGTCCGAAAAGGCGACGAATGGAAGACCGCTTTCCGAACAAAATTCGGTTTATTCGAATACCAGGTCATGCCTTTCGGACTCTGTACCGCCCCCGCAGCGTTCCAGTTCTTTATCGACGAGGTGTTACGGGATTTCATAGACGTCTTTTGCATTGTCTACATAGACGATATCCTGATCTATTCGCAGACCATCGCAGAACACGTGCAGCACGTGCGTTCTGTCCTTCAGCAGCTGGGTAGACATCGTCTGTACGTAAAACTGGAAAAGAGCGTCTTTCACGTCACCACTGTCGAGTTCCTGGGGCATGTCATCACTCCAGCAGGCATTCAAATGGACAACAAGAAGGTGGAGGCCATCCTGTCTTGGCCCCCCCCGGAGTCCGTAAAAGGGGTACAACGGTTCTTGGGTTTTTCCAATTACTACCGCCGATTCATTACGGGCTTCTCCGAGATGGTAGCCCCGATTACCCGGTTGTTACGTAAAGGAGTGCGCTTCTGTTGGGATCAGAAGGCGGACGACGCCTTCCAAGAACTGAAGAGACGTTTCACCGTTGCCCCGGTTCTGATGCACCCCGACACCGAGCAGCCCTTCGTAGTGGAGGCGGATGCCTCTAAGGATGCCATCGGGGGCATGCTGTCTCAACGGAGCACCCGCACAGGACTACTGCATCCGGTGGCATTCTATTCCAAGAAACTCCAACCAGCGGAACGCAACTATTCGGTGTCGGACAGGGAACTCCTTGCCATAAAGACCGCCTTTGAGGAATGGCGCCACTTCCTGAAAGACGCCAAACACACCGTAACCATCTACACGGATCACAGGAACCTTCAGTTTCTCCGGTCAGCACGTGCTCTCACCGCCCGACAACTCCGATGGACCCTTTTCTTCAACGACTACGATTTCGTGATCACGTTTCGTCCAGGGAGAGAAAACGCCAAAGCTGATGCCCTCTCTCGGTTGGAAGAGACTGACGAGGAAGCCGAAAACACCGAGCCTGTTCCTATCATTGCCGAGAAACACTTCCAGGGTGTTGTGACTTCTTCAGGCTTCTTATCTCAAGTACGGACGGACACAAAGCAAGTCGACCTGGAGGGTCTGGCAGAAGGACGCAAAGAGGTGTCATGCGCGGATGGATTGCTGTTTCATGGAGAGGGGCTGTATCTACCTGGGGTGCCCAGTCAGCAAGAAGCGGTCCGCCTGTGTCACGATCACGTTTTGTCCAGCCATCCCGGTTTCCATAAGACACTAGACCTCTTGCAAAGACAATTCTGGTGGCCGACCATGGTGGCCGACACAAGACATCATGTAAAGAGCTGTACCATCTGTCTCTTGAGTAAGAACACATCTGAGCCTCCGGTGGGCCTTCTGCGTCCCATTCCTGTACCACCGTATCCTTGGCACACCGTCTCCATGGATTTCGTGGTAGAACTCCCTATCACTAAGACGGGGCACACCACGATTCTCACCATCGTCGACCATCTCTCCAAAATGGCGCATTTCGTACCTTTGCTGAAGGTGCCCACAGCTGCGAACCTGGCCGGGATCTTTGTGCAAGAGGTGGTCCGCCTTCATGGCATCCCATCGGTGGTCATAACAGACCGGGGATCGCAATTCGTGTCCCACTTTTGGAAAGAGGTGTGCAGTATCCTCGAGATGGACGTACGCTTGTCCACAGCGTACCACCCACAGACGGACGGTCAGGCAGAAAGAACTAACCACACCATGGAGCAGTACCTCCGTTGCCTGCTGCTTATGGTTAACAAAGACTGGTCTGAGGTTCTATGGATGGCTGAGTACGCCTACAACAACAGCAAGCATTCGGCCATCGGCATGTCTCCCTTCTTTTGTCTCCAAGGCCGTCACCCCTGCACCTCTGCCTGGGAAGTACCCCGGGACTGCTTCTTGCCGTCAGTACGTTCTTATCATGATGCCTTGCGCTCTATCTGGCAGCAAGCTCGGTTTGAGTTGGCCAAGGCGAAGGACACCTACAAAGCGCATGCGGACGCCCATAGGCAGAAGGAACCCGATTACCGCTTGGGTGACCGAGTGTGGTTGTCTATACGACATCTCAACGTGCATGGCCCCAAGAAACTGTTACCCCGTTATGTGGGTCCATTTGTCATTGAGAAAGTGGTCAATCCTGTGGCTATGAGACTCACGCTCCCTCCGCACATGAAGATCCACCCCGTCTTCCATGTCTCTCTTCTGCAGGCGGTCCGTCCTGGTGGCGGGGCTCCCTCACCTCCTTCTCCGGTGGTGGTGGAGGACCATGTTGAGTATGAAGTCCGGGCCATCCTGGGTTCTCGTCGCACCAAGCGAAAGTTGTTCTACCTGGTCGATTGGAAAGGATACGGCCCGGATGAGCAGTCTTGGGAGCCTTTGTCCCATGTTCACCATGCTCCTGTTCTGGTCCGTGCGTTTCATCTCAGTCATCCTTTCTGCCCTCGCCCTGCTGTCCCTTTTTGAGCCCCTGGGGAGGAAGCGCGGGGACCTGTTTTGAGGGGGGGTACTGTCACGTTATACGGCGCTCCTCTCCACCACGACACACACACAGATACGACCCAGAATACTCACTTCCGGGTGGAAGTCGAGTACCGGTCTAGTCGTTCGCATAGCGCAAGGGTCAGGGAAGCGCTTCCGGGGGAAACGCTTAAACACCGCGTTTCCCGCCGGCTCGGCGCTTCGTATTCCTTTGGATTCCCCGAGCCGCGAGGTGCGAGATAGCATCCCGAAGCAGACAAGCGGAATAGCGAACGCTTTCCCTCTCCGCTGGAATCCAGCTAACTGCCTTCGTCCTCACTTCGGAAAAACATTCCAGGTAACTCAGGTTCCCCAACCCTTGCCCCCTTGACACCCCGGTCCGCTTGAAGGACTTCTCCTCTTTGTGGTACCTGAGTATGAAGTGAGCCTGCCTCTGATGATTTTGCCTCTGATGATTTTGCCTTACCGCGCCTTGCGCCATTGCTGATTTTGTATTCGACTTCATTGCCTTTCCGCGCAGAAGCGCCTTCATGTTTTGTTTTCTCTACCCTGGAGCAGCGTTTAACTTTGCATTCACCTTCCAGGGTTGTTATTGGGAAGTTAGGTTTACTTTCCACTGACCATTGTGCGAGGGCACTGAACATTGATTTACTGCAAAGCCTGTCCTGAGCACCTCACCTGAGCAGCTGCCTAGTAGCGACCTTCGTCACCGCAGTAATGGTGAGTTTCCTGAGTCTAGGACAGGAATAAATCTGTGTGTGTTTCTACGGTGTGTTGGGGTTCTTCACTGACCTTAGTCTTCCTGTTTATAGGCCATTCCGAGATACCCTGCACGCCTACCTACCGCTTTCGTTCAGGCTCCTTTCCCTGCGTCCATCTCATCCCTGCTGGGTTCTACTGTCCACGAGGGTCAGGTGGGTACAGGGACGGGCGCTCTTGTCGTCTCTGCGGAATCGCTGCACAAGCAGAGGTAAGTCTTGTGGAGCACCGGACACCTCCGATTTACGAGTCTCCCCATTTGGTTTTAAAGGCAGGGGTTGTTCATTGTGTTTGAGGATAGGATTAACCAGTGCATTGCTCATAGTGGTCTGCACTCGAGACCCGCATTCTGATCCAGCAATACCATAGGTAACCCCCCTTGTACTTATCCAATAATTAAAAAGTACAGACAACCCGTCAACCCTCTCATATAATGATCTAAGTTCGTCTTTAACTATGTCCCTCATTTGGATCTGCAGATCCACCACCAACTTTGTAACCCACACTGGCTGATCACTTGTGATGTCCCTGCTCTCTTCCAGGTTCCCCATCCCAGATTTCCCATTATCAGAAGTCTCACCCTGGGGCTTCTTCCTTCTTACAGGTGCTTTCGCCTTAGGTTTGGGCTTGGCTTTTTTGCACAGTTGTTTTGGGGTAATAACCCTGGATGACTCGGGAAAAACTACTTCTATTCATGGTGTTTGGTCACTGGGAAGGTCAGTTATGGAAACCCCTGAAATTGGTAAAATGCTCTGGTCAGTTGGTGCAATTTCTAGATTTGGGGTCAGGGACAGTCGTCTCTCGGTCCGCTCTATTTCAGTTGCCATGGCTCCTAGAGCCTTTTCTAGCATCCTGACGATAGAGGTGGGTTTACTCTTTTTTCAATGTTAATTTCCATAGGAAACTTTAGACAAGGCTACAGGTCGAACGGGTGAACGGAATTACCCCAAATTTGGCAGGGAGAAGGGTCTTGATCTATAAAGCACGCTTTTGTTTATTTGGTGTAACTCCGTTCAGTAGTGTTTGAGAAATATCAAAATTTACAGATATCGATATTTGGGAATTCTGCCATCTGATTGGCTGAGGCGTTTCGAGCACGAGCTTGCTGCTGATTGGCTGCGTGCGCAGCGAGCGTTTGCAACTAGGAAGTGTTGGCCGCCATTTTCTGATTCCGTTGAAGCGATTAAGGGGGAAAAAGGGCAAAAAATGTGAGAAAGAGGAGGGTAGGAGCACTGTAACCTCTGTGGGGTGTTTAGGGTGTGCTATAGAGGGGGTGCGAAGCGAACTACTCATACCTACCGGTCTGAAAATGCTGGGTACGGAAATTAAGTGAGGTATTGCGTAGTCTGATGCTTCTAAGGTGAGCTGCTGCGGGAGTCAGGGATGAAAGCGTGAGCCTAAACTGTGTGTCTTATGGTGTGAAGTCATGTGCCCTGGCCGCTGCAGTACAGTAGTGGAAGTAATGTCAGCATGTGTTTATATCTACTAGGATGAACTACTGACCCGTAGTGGTGTGAATGTCCTGGGTACGGAAAATATGTGAGGTATTGTCTAGAGTCTCATGAAAGGAAGAAGTGTTGACCGCCATTTTGTGATTTCGTTGAAGCGAGTAAGGGGGGAAAAAGGGCGAAAAATGTGGGAAAGAGGAGGGTAGGAACACTGTAACCTCTGTGGGGCGTTTATGGTATGCTATAAGGGGGTGCGAAGCGAACTACTCATACCTACTGGTCTGAAAGTGCTGGGTATGGAAATTAAGTGAGGTATTACATAGTCTGATGCTGCTAAGGTGAGCTGCTGCGGGAGTAGGGGATGAAAGCGTGAGCCTAAACTGTGTGTCTTATGGTGTGAAGTCATGTGCCCTGGCTGCTGCAGCACACCTGTGGAAGTAGTGTCAGCATGTGTTTATACCTACTAGGACGAACTACTGACTCCTACTGGTTTGAAAGTCCTGGGGTACGGAAAATATGTGAGGTATTGTGTAGAGTCTCATGGTGCTAAGCTGAGGTGCTGCCGGAGTCGGGGATGAATGCGTGATTCCAAACTGTGTGTCATATGCTGTGAAGTCATGTGCTCTGGCCGCTGTGCCACAACTGTCAAGTAGTGTCAGCATGTAGTTATATCTACTCGGAGGAACTTTTGTTTTGAACATTGTAACTTGTGTATGGTGCTTAGGGGGCATTATACAGGGAGTGCGAAGGTAAATTTGTGTGTATCAAAACAATACGGTATTTGTAAAGCGAAAACTACTCACCCCTATGGGTCTGAAGGCCCTCGAGGCCGGCGTGGAAATTATGTGAGCTATTAAATGAGCTATTGACCAGAGTCACATGGTGCTGAGCTGAGGTGTCCAAAGGTGTCCTTCATAAGCATTTCCAAACCTACCCCAGTCAATGTGCCTAGGTCATTTCCACCCCAATGCACAATCATAAGGTCAGGGTGTGGAAGATGCAAAGAGGTTTTAACCAAAGGTAGCAATTGGTGCAACTTCAATCTTCTCTGTGTAAACCATTTAATGTCCACATTTTGTAAACCTAGGTCTACGTCAATACATCTGTGTTCTGCATACCTCTTGCACCTGAAAATATAGCTATGTCCTACGATCCACACTAGCATTTTGAAGGTATGGTTGGAAGGTATAGAAAGATGTCTGTAGCTCATGCAGTTCCTTGGTAGAATAAGAGATATGTTTAAAGATGGAGAAGTGCTTTTTTTTGCCATACAAAACGATACATGATTGGGAGTTGAAAAGCATTCTTTTTTAAAAGTAGGGTGCACATTCGTTTTGTTGGAAAGCATCTTTGTGATTGATTAAGAAAAAGCAGTTTCAATGTGGAGTACATATCATAGGATAAAATTTGCTCAACTGAATCACAGCTGCTACTTGCATTTGGAAGGCACTGTTCGAACTTTAAACAATCGTGAACTCTTAACCTGCACGTGCCGTTAAATGTTCGAGAAAATGTTCCAAAAATATCGTTAAGTAAAAAAAAATTGATGAACTTTTAACCTTCACGTGTTGTAGAATGTTCTAGAAAGTGTGTTGATAGAATACGTTGCACTTCTGACTTCTATGTGTTGTTGAATATTTTAAAAACGGTTTATACGGAAAATTAAAAATAAACCAACAGAGAGAAGTTTTGAAACCTAAAAGAATCAAGGAACTATTCTAATTTGTTCTTTATATGTGTTTATGTGTGGAGCAACAAAATTATAAAATTATAGACACAACAGCACCAGGAAGAGGAAGAAGCAGGTAGTGGGGGGACGGGGTAGATGGACAGAATGGCACACATGCACAATTAAGTTCAGCACAGGTATAGACAAACAATGGCCAAAATGAAACACACCAAAAAGGAGCACAAGTCACACAACCCGCCAACATCACACCACTGAACGAGCATAGAAGTGAAAACCACGCTGCATTCATACAGGATGTGTACAAAGGCCAGTCGTTGGTGTTGTGGGATGTCTGCGACCATGGTTATCATGGATGAGATGCCAGCACATGGCACATGGGCGAGTTCACTGTGTGTTACATTGCCAAACAGCTGCTTCTCCCTCCCACGAGCCCTCACACTTTTCTACGGTGCGCTGTTGTATCTCGTGCACTCGTACGGCACACCATTGTAATGCCTATTCGTGCATGTCCTGCTACATTCAAACTACACCATCACAGTGCCGTTTAGAGGTGGTGCATGGCACTTTACAACATCGTGTGTTGCGACCTTTGTGGCAGGCCACACCAGAACACAGACACACTTACCGCACTTCCTGTACAGGAACATGTCCAAGACACCCCGTTCCCCTTGCCAGATAGGCATACACCTGCGCTGACCTGTGTTCTCCTGACCAGCACATGGCGGTTGTGCATGCAGGAGGATACGTGCATAGCTACATGTCCAGGCTCACTGCCAACGCTGAGGTGACAGGACACTGTGATGTTGCAGGGCTCGTGCCTATCATGCTAAGACAATGACCACAGGGACACACTTGCTCAGATGTGGGTTAGGGGTACATTGGCGGTCCTGGAGTTGTTGCGATGAGTCTTGTGGCCCTCATGGGTATCCCTGCATCATGCTCATTGATTCTATGGCACCTGTGGGTGTTCTGGTGTGGCTCTTGTTCAGTTTCATGGTGCAGGTAGTTGTCCTGCTTAACACCCGCAGAAAGCAGGTGTAAAATACCTGGTGCTAACGTGGCTGATCGCCGAAATTTGTTTCGTATTGCAGTTGGTGAGAAAGTTGTGATGTGATTTTTTTCGTGTGCATAACAATATACGAACTGAGCAGTGTATCTCGTTAAGATCCAGCACTTGACGCACTATTCCCAATCAATATAAAGACAATGAGAGTTCTTAATTGATTTTGTGTGTACACTGTAAGTGCAGCCACTACGTCAGTGCAATTCAATAAAGGATTTTAGTATTTAGAATAAATCGCAAAGGTGCACCTCGTGTCTTTTTGTATGGGAACGGCTAGTCTGCATTTTATTATCAGCACTTTAATGGAAGTAAAGTTGAGATAAATCTAACACACTATTCAGAAGTTGGTGTAAACTGCAGACATCACCCCAGTATTCCCACGATAAGTCCCCAAAATTTAACACCATGGTGGACTCCATTAAATAACAGTAATAAGAGCAAGAAAGTGTCACACAGCGGTAAAGATAACAACCAAAAACTTTATTAATTTTTTTGTAACTTTATTTTTTTATAAATATATATGAAAACGATAAACTATTTGCAAATTTTTTTTTTATTAACATATATATAAATGATAAACTAATAAACAAAATGTAACACAAATAATAGAAAACAAGAAGGCGGAACACTCCTGTGGGGATCATGGATGTCGATGACAGAGCCTGGAAAATAAAGTACAAAGTAAGGATGTGTGTAAACGGCATATCAAAGGAGAGAGGCACAGAGAAAAGAGAAGGAAAAAAAGGCAGAGTGAAAAAGAGAGAGAAAGAAAGAAAGGGAGTGAGAAAGGGAGAAGGAAGAGAGAGAGTTAGAGAGATAGAAGGAAAAGAAGGAAGAGAGAGAAAGAGAGCGAGCGAGAGAAAGAGAGAGAGAGAGAGAGAGAGAGAGACAGACACTGCAGCCTCTGCGCATCCAGGAGCAAATAATTACCTGGTGCCACCGGAGTGTGCAGCAGTGGGCACTCCACATGCCCGTCAAAAGTCATCCCAGATATGTTTCTGAGTCCTGAGTAATGAATGGCGGAGACCACATCAGGTGCTTGGCGGATCGCACAGATGTCGCTGAGTCCTGAGTCATGAATGGCAGAGACCACATCGTCTTCTCCATGGCCCGGCAAATCTCACACATGTCACTGAGTCCTGAGTCATGAATGGTGGAGACCACATCATCTTCTCCATGGCCCGGCAGATCTCACACATGTCACTGAGTCCTGAGTCATAAATGGCGGAGACCACATCAGCTTTTGGGGCCGCTAAGCCTGTGGAAGTTAAGTTCGTGCCACGTGGTGGTAGAGCCCTGATGGCCATATGAGCTTCGGGTGGCACTAACCCTGTGCATCTGAAGTCCGTGCCAAGGGGGTGGTAGGCCCCTCTTGGCTATACAGATCAGGGTGTGACTAACCTTCTACGCAACTTTTCAAAGACTCTTTATGGTTGAGACACGTGGAGCGTCCACCATCTAGTCAGCACCGGCAATAAAGGATGTTACGTTGTCGATCTATTATATTTGCGTGGTCACATGGCCTGTGACGCATGTGCCGGATGGGTGTGGTGTGTGTGCAAACCTGCCCTGAGGGAGTGGCAATGAGATGTTCAGAACTAGACCACTGACCTGCACACCAACAGCGAGTACACCTGCGACAGGTAGCTATGTGGGGTCAATGTCGGAATGTAATCGCAGTGGTGTGGCATGGTGTGGAGTGGTGTACGACGGAACAGGGCAGGGATAGCTACAATAACGTGGACGGCTCATAGTACTGCGTCTGTGAGTCAAGCGGATGGCCCGCAGCTGGCCCTCTGCGAACCTGGGTGCGAACTGTTTATAACTCACACTACATAAGCATTGAAAAACCATTTTGTGATTCAGTCCGTCAACTGGCATTTGTCTGAGGCATTTGTGAAAACATATTGGAGTTCTTTCTGTGATAGATACCCCTTTGACGCTGCCTCTCCCAACATTAGCAGGTAACGCACCCTCTTCCCACATTACCATCATACCCCAACAACCTTCTTGGGCCTGGAAGAGTCCCTGTGCGGTTGGACAAACAAGAATCTTAGTCATGTATAGATTTACATATAAAAAAATTATTTAAAGAAAAGAACAACAAATATGACTGAAGGGAGTCTGGTGCTGTGGTCGCTGCCACGAAGTTGGGGTCACTGCCATTCAGGACTCAGGACACAGTTACACATGTGGAATTGGCTTGTGTTAAAGAGGGTTAGTGGGACTACATGTCGCCGGCCTTGCATATCGAAATATGCGTCACTGATCGAAAGGAGTGTGGTGCTGTGGTCGGTGCCACAGACTTGGGGTCACTTCCATTCAGGACTCAGGACACAGTTACACATGTGGGATCAGCTTGTGTTAAAGAGGGTTAGTGGCAGCAGAAGTATTGAGATTGTATGAGCCTGTGATGATGCTTGGTGTGGACGGGCCGCACTGGGAGCAATGTGTCTTGGCTACTGGACTGCGTCATGTGGAATCAGGACTCTATCTGAATTGTGAGGCACGCTGACCATAGTGTAGTCCAGAGGTAGCGGTGAGCAAGGGCCCACAGCTACATGAATACGTTTGTGGCCCCACCAGCCTGCGTAGTGGAGGTTCAGTGGCACCACGTGTCACCGGCCTTCCATATGCAAATACCCCTCACTAATCGAAGGGAGTGTGGTGCTGTGGTCGCTGTTGCGAAGTTCGGGTCACTGACGTTCAGGAATCAGGACACAGTTACACAAGTGGGATCGTTTATTTTTTTAACAGGGTTAGTGGCACCACGTGCTATTGTCCTTGCATATGGAAGTCTGCCTCACTGATGAGAGGGAGTCTGGTGCTGTGGTCACTGCCACAGACTTGGGGTCATTGCCAATCAGGACTCAGGACACAGTTACACATGTGGGATCGGCTTGTGTTACAGAGGGTTAGTGGGACTACGTGTCGCCAGCCATGCATATCGAAATATGCCTCACTGATCGAAGGGAGTCTGGTGCTGTGGTCGCTGCCATGGACTTGGGGTCACTGCCATTCAGGACTCAGGACACAGTTACACATGTGGGATCGGCTTGTGTTGGAGAGTGTTAGCTGGCACCACGTGTCCAAAATTCAAATTGTGAGGTCTGCTGTCCACAGTGTAGACTGCTGAGTGTTCATTTGTACTTGAAAATGAATTTGGTCATTGTACTAAAGCTATAACTGATATAAAAAATGTTGAAGAAGAAAGGATACTAAAAGGATATTATGTAGATTTGAGGCCTGTAAAAGTTACTTGCCTAGTGGACTCTGTAGTTAATGAATGAAGAAATTATTTCCATTGTGAGCCCTACTGAGTACAGTGTAGGCGTATGATGAAAAGATGAAATAAGTATAGACTAGATTGACGAAGTGTTGTATTTTCTGAGTACAATCTTGTTAGAGATTAGCATTTAAAATTGGAATTGCGAGCTCTGCTTCCTGTAGTGTAGACTGCTATTCCATGTTAGTTTGCATTTGAAGATTAATTTGGTCATTGTAGTAAAGCTATAGCTGATATAAAAAAAAAAAATCTTGAAGCGAGGATACTAAAAGGATAATATGTAGGGTGTAGGACTGTGATAGTTAGTTGCCTACTGGAGTCTGTAGTTGCATATGGAAATACCCCTCATTGATCAAAGGGAGTGTGGTGCTGTGGTCGCTGCCACAGACTTGGGGTGACTGCTATTCAGGACTCAGGACACAGTTACACATGTGGGATCGGCTTGTGTTAAAGAGGGTTAGCGGGACTACGTGTTGCCAGCCTTGCATATCGAAATATGCCTAACTAATCAGAGGGAGCTGTGGTCGCTGCCATGGACTTGGGGTCACTGCCATTCAGGACTCAGTACACAGTTACACATGTGGGATTGTTATGCTTGTGTTGAACAGAGTTATTGACACCACGTGTCACCGACGTTGCATATGGAAATATGCCTCACTGATCGAAGGGAGTCTGGTGCTGTGGTTGTCTCACGGAGTTAGGGTCACTAACATTCAGGACTTAGGACACAGTTCCACATGTGGGATCGGCTTGTGTTGAAGATGGTTAGTGGCACCATATGTCGCCGGTCTTCTACAGTGTAGGCCAGAGGTAGCGGTGAGCAAGGGCCCACAGCCACGTGCATACGTTGGTGGCCCCACCGGCCTGCGTAGTGCAGGTTCAGTGGCACCACATGTCGCCGGCCTTCCATATGGAAATACCCCTCACTGATCGAAGGGAGTCTGGTGCTGTGGTCGCTGCAATTCAGGACTCAGGACACACTTACACATGTGGGATCGGCTTGTGTTGAAGACGGTTAGTGGTACCATTTGTCGCCGGTCACCCACAGTGTAAGGCAGAGGTACCGGTGAGCTAGGGTCCACAGCCACGTGCATACGTTGGTGACCCAAACAAACCTTGCTTAGTACAGGTGCAGTGGCATCACGTGTCGCCGGTCTTCCATGTGGAAATACCCCTCAGTGATCGAAGGGAGTGTGGTGCTGTGGTCACTGCCATTGAGGACTCAGGACACAGTTGCACATGTGGGATCGACTTGTGTTGAACAGGGTTAGTTGGCACCACGTGTCGCCGGTCTTCCACAGTGTAAGCCGGAGGCAGCGGTCAGCAAAGGCAAACAGGCAGGTGACGTTGACTTTAACTGCACAGATTGGGAGCATGTGGTCTTCTTAACCCATCATACTGTCTTACACAATTTGCGTCGCTACTAATCTTGAATTGTGAACCGTGTAACCCCAGTGTAGGGCGGAGGCAGGGGTCAGGATGGGCGCATAGCTATGTGGCGATGATTTATGGTGCAGTGAGTTAGTAGCACCTGAAGCACACAGCGTGTGCGCACCGTGCGATGATGCGTGGTCTGGGCGGGCCGCACTGGAAGCAAAGTGTCTTGCGAACTGGACTGCGACATCTGCAATTGCCACTGCATCTGAATTGTGAGCGCTGGTGTCCGCAGTGTAGATCGAAGGCAGTAGTCGGTACAGACATAAGTCTGCGGTGCTGTGCCGCTGGGTTCACAGGGGGCCTGTGTCGAGGAGGCCCGCGGTTATGACGGCAACCACGTGCCAGGGTGAGGGCTGCTGCTGTGACAGACTCGTTAGTCTTCCCTCAAGTGAACCATGCCTAGGGCCTGGCCTATTTATTCATAATGCTACGCTGGAGTGGCACACGTTGGAGCAGCCCACTCCGCTTCCTCTTCCAGGGGGGGACAACACAGCTACATGACCGAGATCTTCTCCACTGACTGAGGTAACGTGGTTGCATCCACTGTGCACTACACTACAAGTATCAACAGTATATCTCCACATAGAGAGGTTTGTGCTTTGCATAGTGAGGTCTGTGCAGCACATCAGTGTTGCACTTGGCATTCTGTGCTTTATTGTTGAAGGGTGACTTGCCTCCTTCATATACAGTTGGTTGCCACATCTCCCAACATTCAGCTATTGTGTGGCTGAGGGGCATGGTGTTTTGGGAAGGACCATTGTCCTGTTTTGTGCTGCCTTAGTGGTAGTAGGAGGGGGTGCGGGGAGGAGATTCTGGTGGTGGTGGCTCTGGGTGTTGTGGTCTTGTTGCATGTCGAACCTGCATGATCAGTAGCTCTATCATGTGTTGGTCTTTAGATGTGGCTGTGAGTTGGGTCCAATTCACAGAGTAGATAGTCGACCTCCTTACACCAGTTAAAGGTTGATGTTAATTTGTTACTGCTAACTCGGCTTATCGCCTGCTTTTTGGATCGCATTGCAGATTTGGCTGGTCGTTGAAAATATGGGGAAGTGGTGTTTTTGTGGTTTTTTTGCACGGGAATGCCTACTTTGCATTTCGTTAACATTAGGTGTGGCTCTCGTTTGTGGCGATTTTGTTGGCGTAAGGTATCAATGGAAGAGTGGTGAGATTTGTAGTTTTCACCAAGTTGAGAATGGGATGATAATTAAAACACACAGAAAAAAAGATAGGTTTAAAGAACATTATAATTTAAAAAACCTTTGAAATTCACGGAAAAAACATAGGTTTCAGGCACGTTATAGTTAGATATTAGCATTTAAAACACCTTAGAAATTCACAGAAAAAACCATAGGTTTCAGGGACGTTATAGTTAGGAATTAGCATTTAAAAAACCTTTGAAATTCACTGAAAAAACCATAGGTTTCAGCGATGTTATAGTTAGTTGGACATTTCACTCATAGAAAACCATAGAAATTCCCCTGTTATAGTTAGTTGAGCTAACTATAACTCGCGCCCCCGCAGTGCACTGCTGATGACGTCACATATTACATCATTCATGACATGGTCAGTGATATCCCTGATGACATCACTGAGGACATCTCAAATGACATTGCTGATGACATCACAGATGACATCATCCAAGTCAAAATCTGATGCACCTTATCAGACCCTAATATAACGCTTGATACTGTTACGAGAAAACCACAGTCAACAACATTTACACAATCTTTGTTGCCTTCTCCAGTAAATTAACACAGTAACCTGTCCATGTGTTATTCATCATCAAAACAAATTTCTTTAATTGACAATTGTAAGTTAGTAAGATAATATGTTAGGATATTATTGGACTGCATTAATAATTATTTGCGCGTTACCGTTGCTTGGAGCAATGGTTGTTTATTGAATAAGAAGCTTGGTTTCCACACGTGTTCACCGTTTTGTTGGGAAGCATCTGTAAACTAAGGATGTCTTAACGAAAGGCATGCTCCACGTGTCTGGGTCATGAACGCACGGCATGCTTCACGTGCATGGACCACGAATGCAGAGACACGTGCAATTCTTCAACGTTGAACACGCCCTTGTTCCTACCACCTATAAAAACCCCACCCACTCTAGTCCCGGTGCTTCGCTTACTCATGGCGAATCACTTACCTGTTCCTGGGTCCTTTTCTTCGGCGTTGCTTCCCTGATCTGAAGACGGTCGCGCTCCTTTCCCCGGTGTGGAACCTTCCTGAGTCTTAGTCAGCAACGCGTCTTCACAAGCGTCATCTGGTTATGGATTTTCCGATTCCCCACTCCATGTCTGGATCTCCCTCGACGGCTTCAGGCTCCAGTACCTGTGTGACCAAGTAAGACGTTATTTACAAACGGTAAAACTGCAGAAATTAAACAGCCCGCTCTAAAACGCAGAAAAGCGGTAAGAAGTTCATTATTTACTTTCATCAAAAACAAAAAAGACTAAGTTGAGTTTTATCGATCGTAGAGACGTTTGGAAAGAACGCATTTTTTGAACTATAATTTAAACTCTGTTCGGACTACGATAAGAAGGTCACCTTTAAGGAAACTTTGTTTAAGTAATTCGAGACTGTAAAATCCAGTGGAAACTTCTGAGTGGCTTATTGTGATCGCATAAGAAATATGTTCTGAGAGTGAATCGAAGGTTATGTGAACATTTATGATTAGTCTCTTTGGTTAATTGTGACAACTTAAGAAACATTTGTGAAGAATGTATCATAGAGTGATTTAACACTTATGAAAACGCACAGTGATAGAACGCAAAAGAAAACGCACTGTAAAACATAGAGACAATTGTGTAAACAGTGCATATTTGGTGTTTGGTGTTGTTTTTTTTTGTTTTATTATCTTTTTAGTTATCAAATCCTTGGAAGCAAGACTGCAAGAATTACAAGGTATGTTAGCACAGTTTTAAAAGCTGCGTAACAATTAACAAACTAACAACCAATAGTGTTATGGTTAAAACGGAATGACATTTCATGATGATTATATATCTTTCAAGGCAGATACCTTGAATTCTGACAGCAGTAATACTGTGTCCGGAGAAGCGAAACTTTGAACCTGACTTTTTATGGTATGTTTGACACAGGATATAGGAGTGTTAATATTTAAATGCACAGTAAGAATAAAAGTCTGATTAGTGTTATTAATATTTCCTTAGGTGTACGCCCCTTAGGTTCAGCGACGCTTCATTTTGAGAAAACAGCGCATCTCAGACGATAGCTGACGAATCTACTCAGCGTCTCTTGTTTTTTCTTTCTCATTCCCAATTCCCCTTTCCCTTCACAGAGCGGTCAGTACATTTCCTACCACCCTGTTTAGCCTTGAAGGGATTTGGGACCTATCGTCATCAAAGAAGAAACAATCCGGAGAACAGGTGGGTGATTTCGTAACAGATACACCCACTCTAAAATACAGACTATAATTTTTGAAACCTTGAACACACCAATAGCAGTTAGTGCATATCCACTCTCTAATTTGTAGGTCTACACACATCCATTCATCCACCCATACAGTCACTAATACATACAGTCAGCCATCAATACAGCATTATCATATCCTCTCATTCATAGAGTTATTCACACACCTAGTCAGTAATGGAAATAATCAATCACACTTTCATTTACTCACCTGTACAGTTATACACATACCACGTCACTTATTTAAACATATACTAACACATACTTACACTCTAATACAATAACTAATACCAGCACACACTGATCCATACAGGCACTCTCACAATCACTCAGTCTCACATATAGTCATTTATACAGTCCAACAGTCATTTATACTGCCTTTCACATATGGAGTTACTCACAGATGTACCACTGAGGCCTCCATTTACTCACCAAGACACTCATACACACACTCACCAAGCCATGCAGCCCTTCACAGATACAGACTTGAACACATATACCCCGTGAATTAGCCACTCACACATCTATGCACAGAGTCACACCCCCCACCCACCTACACAGACACTCGGGCACCCATACAGATACTCAGACAAGTAATCAATAGCTCATATAGATCCTCATTTAGTTGCTAACCAAACCATGGAACTGCTTACACACCAACTGACAACCTAAACTATGTGAATGTCTGTATCAGTTGCTAACACATGAATTAAGCAAGACACAATTAATCACTCACTTATATAGTCAGTCACACACCTACTTAATCATCCATCCTGACTCTAATACACCCATTCATTCTTCAATACACCTTGGCATATATATATATAAAACATATTTACATTTTATAGAAACACACATTTACTGGATGATGTCATCAGTTATGTCATCAGTGATGTCATTTGAGATGTCATCATTGATGTCATCAGTGATGTCACTGACCATGTCATGAATGATGCAATATGAGACGTCATCAGCAGTGCATTGCGGGGGCACGAGTTATAGTTAGATCAACTAACTATAACAGGGGAATTTCTATGGTTTTCTATGAGTGAAATGTCCAACTAACTATAACATCCCTGAAACCTATGTTTTTTTTCAGTGAATTTCAAAGGTTTTTTAAATGCTAATTCCTAACTATAACGTCCCTGAAACCTATGTTTTTTTCTGTGAGAAAAAAATATATATATATATATATATTACCAGTAGGTTTTATATATATATATATATATAATTCACTGAAAAGACCATAGGTTTCACACATGTTATAGTTAACATTTCACTTGTACAAAACCACTGAAATTCCCCTGTTATAGTTAGTTCAGCTAACTATAACTCGCGCGACCGCAATCCACTGCCGATGATGTCACATATTACATCACTCATGACATGGTCAGTGACATCACTCATGATATCACTGATGACATCTCAAATGACATCACTGATGACATCACTGACATCACTAATATGTGACGTCATCAGCAGTGGATTGCGGTCGCGCGAGATAGAGTTATAGTTAGCTGAACTAACTATAACGGGGGAATATATATATATATTATCTACTGGCGGTCGCCAGTAGATAGTTATAGTTAGGACCGAGTTCCCATAGGAGCGCAATTCTGATTGGGGGTTACATGTCAGTCAACATTCGAATCGGTCGAAATCAGGAAGTGTCGGCCGCCATTTTGTGTGTTTGGTGTGTGACAGTGAAAAAGAAAGGTGGAGAACGTGAAAAGGGGGCAGGGTAGATTTCCTGACCCCCTAGCCTTTGTCAGGGGGTCCCTGAAGGACCCCGAAGGGTGAAAAAAACATGTTATTTTTTTCAGAAATTCGCGGGGTGCGCGCACCGTGCGCGCACGGTGAAAAACCTTAAAAAAACAAAAAAAACATTTTAAACGAGCCATTCCCTATTAAAGGATACAGTCAATCTATAACTATATACATATCGTGTGATCAAGACACCACGAGTGTCGAAACGTGTAGCGGTTGAAAATAAATACATGGTTGGATTACTGGATCCCTGAGAGTGCGTGTCTATTTATAGTTATAGTTATCTGAACTAACTATAACGGGGGAATTTCATTGGTTTTTTACGAGTGAAATGTCCAGCTAACTATAACATGTGCGAAACCTATGGTTTTTTAAGTGAATATATATATATATATATATATATATATATATATATATATATATATATATATATATCTTTATTTATGTCTCCCTTTGGCGTTCTTCTTGAGAACCCCGTATTCGGTGGCACCCGGTCAACAAACTCCAAGATTTTCAAGGTCAGTTTTTAAACGGTTTATATTTATTTTGCTACTTTCAAGGCAAATATACACTGTCACTTTTGTCAGCAATATTCGACCGACGGATTTCGGTGAATTGCCTTCTACTGGATCTAGTACTAGTATATATTACCTACTGGCAGTCATCAGTAGGTAGTTATAGTTAGGTCCATGTTGCGAAAGGAAGGAAAAGCATTTTTTGACTCTGGTTCTGGTTAACATGGAAAGTTTGGGGGTCATCCATGCAGTAGGAACCGAGAATTTGGGGAGTGAAATAAGTTTGCGTTTGTAATGTTAATTCCCATAGAACCTTCAGCCACACCTACAGCCTGAACCGCTGAACGGACTTACACCAAATTTGGCAGCGAGGTAAATGAAAGTTCACGGAAGTGCCTTTTGTCTTTTTTGTGTAAATCCATTCAGTACGTTTTAAAATATGTAAGCCGTAAATTATAGTGATAGCTCTGGCCGCGGATATTTCACGGTGGTTTCACGATTACTTATGACTGCATGTGCGAAAGAGAATGCTGTGATTGACTGAACGCAACCTGAACAGAAAGTTGTGGCTGCCATTTTAGATATCAGAAATGGTTCCCAGAGCTGAAAACATGAGTGAAAGCCCACATAAGGGGTCAGGGTGGAGATGCTCTGGCCACATGGTTGAGAAATGGGGGTGTTAGTGACACAAGTTATGTGTTAAAAATTATTTTTTTTAATAATGTACGATATTCGAAACGACGCAGCAACTGTCAGCGAGGTTCCCTACGCATCAACGTGGGGAGATCATGACTATCAAAGTAGTTGCGAATATTGGTGGAAATATAACAAAAATATATCAGTAAATCATTAATACTGTGATGATTAGAATTAATTATATAGTTATAATTTTTTTATGTGGTGGTGGCTATTGAATTCCGGCTTTTGCTTTCCACTTTCGCGACTTAACTGTGGGGAGCGCGATGACCAACGTTATTGCAATCTCTAGCCTCACTGCAAAAACAGAAAATAGGTTTTAGAGATGGTTTGAAGTGTACAGTAATAAACCCTTAGGGGGTTATTAAGATGGCGGGCGGACTTTAGTCCTCCCGCCACCCTAGCAGTAACGGGACTGGCTGCCTGCCATGCTTCAGTTCCGCCACCCTAATTATGAGGCGACCGCCACAGCGGTGGCCACATCTGACGATTTACAATTGCAGTAGGTGCTGCTGGCTGCAGCACCCGCCACAATGTAAAATGGCCATGTTGTGCATTTCCATGCACAAAGTGGCAGGCAAAGCTCGGTTCCTGCCACCTTGTGCATGGAAGTGGTACACAGCTGACCCCCCCCCCCCCCGGGCCCACAAAAGGACCCCAAAGCCAGTCTTCCAGAGAAATCTCCGCAAAAAGACAGGCAGAGATGCCCATTGTAATACCTACGGCGGTGCCTGCAAGGCACCACCGTAATGATTTCCTGGTTCCGGGTTCCACAAGGCAGGCGGAAAAGGACCGCCTTGTGGAACCTGTAGCAGTCGGTCTTTCTGACCGCCGCGTAACAATAGTGATTCCCACCGCCATCATAATATAGCGGTGGGTAAATCACCTTTTAATGTCAGACGGATCGCCACCACCGGGCCTGCGGTGGCAATCCGCCCACCATCGTAATCAGCCCCTTAGCGTGCAAAATATTTTAATATGTGTGCATATATGTGTTTTGACTTTATGGAAAAGGCGCAACCATTGCAGTTAACGGCAATGTGATCACTTCCATTTTTGTCTTTGGCATATATTAGAGTACACCAAGACTGTCTGAGCAAAAAGCAACATCAGTTCTGTAAAGGTTTCTTTCATTAGGATTTTCAGCCCTACCCTAGTCAATGTGCCTAGGTCATTGCCACCATAGTGCGCAATCATGAGGTGAGGAGCTTGGGAATGCACAATGTATTGAACCAAAACCAGCAACTGATGAAACTTTAACCCTCTCTGGCCAAACCAAGTAATCTGCACGTTTGGCAAACCCAAGTCCCTGTCAATACCTCTATTTTTTTCAGTCTCTTTAGCCCAAAAGATATAGCTGTGGCCCACAATCCATACTCTAAGCATTTTGAAGTGAAGGAGCAATAGTAGTCGGAGAAGGCTGGAGCGGAATGAGGTTGTTTTCCAAAGGAAATCAGTTAAAATGGAGGTGTTTTAAAAAAAATATATATATTTTATTGGATGCTGTGAGCATGTAAGTGAATAAAATAAGGTAGTGTACAGAAATGGATGTGCTTTTGAATCTGTGGAGTAAAGCACACCTGCTGTATCTTAGTTGGAAACAGCATGTTCTTTCTAGAATGCGCTGTAAACTTGTGACTTACTGGTTCCACTGGGTTGCTAGGTACACTAAGCTAAGAGTGTATTGAGGGAAGGGTGTTAAAGAGACAGAACATTTTTTTTTTTAATGTTTAGGAGTGATGACACAATTTAAGTAATGGCAAGTTTTAATTTCCAACTCAGGACTATGTAGTAAACTGTTGTGTAGTATTTAAATTTCAGAAAAATGAACCTAGATATAGGCTTGAAGTCCAGTTTTTTTTGCGATTTCTCCAGGATGATCGCGAAAACGCACCGACAGGAACCTCGTTTTGAAAGAGAGGGAAAGGTTTAACAGATGCTAACCATTCACAAGTGGAGGTGCAGTATTCTAAAATGAAAGACATGATTTCATTTGCTTCATTTATCATGATGATAGAGTGGAAAGTTGAAGAGGTTGCCATTTTAGAGTTGCTTTCTATGAGAGTGGTGCAACATTCTTGTGCTTAGTTTTTACAAATCCCAACAGTGCCAAAGGTATCCACAGAGAGCTAAAACAACAATATAATCTACAAACTCAATTTACTGGTATGTACATAACTTTTTAATCCTTAAAAAAAACTACATCAAAAATGAAGATATATATGGGAGTTTCATAAAAAAGAGTATCACAGTGATGTGAAAAAATATATGAGATGAACTGTATATATTAGAGGGTATATGTTTAAGAGGTTAGTGGTGAATGTTTTGGAAAGTAAGAGAACAATGAATTAGTGCTTCTATATTACATTGTATAATTTATTGAAAAATAACAGAATTGTCTTGTGGAAAGTTGCACTGAGGAACGAAGAATGTTTTAAATGAACATCATGTGCAGAATAGATACATCTGGTATTTGTATTCTGGGAGTTGTAGTACTTTTAGCAACATTGTTAAACAGGAATAGTGTCAAGCCAAATAAAATATGAGAACATGTTATCCGCCTGTATATGTAATAGAAAGAAGTAATACTTGTTAGGTATGTATTGGGAAGTATTTTCCACTGTGTTTTTTATCTTATATGACCGTGTTTCATATGCTTAGATGGTGAGATATGGTTTTTGTGCTTGCACATAGCTATATATACGATGGGATCTTTGAATTTACTTAAAGATGCAGAGAGGTATATAATTTTGGAAAGATGCATATGGTTAGATGGTGAGATATGGTTTTTGTGCTTGCACATAGCTATATATAAGATGGGATTTTTGAATTTACTTAAATTAGCAGAGAGGTACATAATTTTGGAAAGATGACTTGAAGGTGAACATCTATTAAGAAATTGCATATATGTTTACATGGTGATCTATGTTCAGTAAGCTGATGAAAATTTCATGTATATGGTGAGGGTAGTGTTTTTTCTTTAAACATGGTTTGTTTAAAATTGAGGAGGATTAATAGTGCAGAATGCCTCAGGATTACTTGAGCTAGCTTCATTTCATACTTCATTTCAAGTATAACTTTTGTTTAGATATGCTGAATATATGTTTTAGAAACAGAAGTATTTGATAAATGATGTAGGTATGCCATTTGCAAAAGGTGTTGTGCTTTAAAATATTACAAAATGCTGTTTTCTGTTTTAGAAACATACTGATGTTTGTGCACGCTCAGTAACAAAGCAATCTATGTTTCTAGAGAGCCATGTAAGCAATTATATATCATGTGTGATACCTAGACTTCACTCACACATAGCTCAGAAGAAAAGCATATATACAGTCAAACAGGTAGTTTGATACATACAGTAGGATAACCAATGAGATATAGGGCCATATGTAGGTAATTTGGAAATACCGATTCCTAATTACCGAATTTTACCAAACCGATATTTCCGATGTACGTAATAATTCGGTAAATATTATCGATTCGGTAAATATTTACCGAATCCACAATACCAATCGGTTTTTCCAATTCGGTAAATACCGAATCGGTAAATATTACTGAATCGGTAAATACCAAATCGGTAAATACCAAATCGGAAGTTCTAAAAAAAACTGCAATTGAGGAATCAGCCAATCCTGTGCAACCACCACCCCTCCCAACCAGGAAGTGGCCACACCCAGGCAGGTGCACACAATCAGAACCTTCTGGAGAGGCTGGGAGTGCAGAGGAGAGCAACAGAGCCACTGCCTGCACTTTGTCTGCAAATCTTGCACAATGGCTAGCCAGGACACAGAAAGAGAAGGAGGGGAAATGAAGAAGAAACTGAAATTCAGTCAGAAGGAACTGCAGGTCCTTGCGGAGGAGGTAGTGAAGCAGCACACAAAGCTGTTTGGAAAGCAGTCCCTGCAAGTTGCAGACTCAGAAAAAAGAAAAATCTGGCTTGGAATCCAGTCTCAGGTGAATGCCATTGAAGTGACCCCCCGGGACATTGATGTGCTCAAGAAGCGGTGGTATGATATCAGGATCATCACCAAGAGGAAGATGGCTGATCTTAAAAAACAAGCCAGCCAGACAGGAGGAGGAAGGAACAGGACACCTGCCCTGACTGAACTTGAGCGGCTCGTGGAGTCCACGATAGAGCCAGAAAGTGTCTGTGGAATCAGGGATGCAGACAGCTGTCAGAGCTGCTTCCAAACAAGGTAAGAAGCATGCATAGCATTGTGCCCCCCCCCTACCCCTATCCCAAATCCCCAATTGGGCTATGTGAATCCCACTCCAGTACAGGTTTTTGTTCAGACCAGCAATGCATTATGGGAGATGTAGTCAGTGAAACCCCTATCATGACCGCAATCGCACTGAACAACAAGGCATGTGACACACATCAGCAATAAGCAGGCAGAGGACAATGAGATAGTGTGGCAGAAATGTATTTTAATTTTTGCAATGCAGGGCTGCAGGTACACTGAGCTAATGTATAATTTCTGTCCACAGGCGAGACATCATGCAGGACTGCTCAGGACAAGGGAGAGAGGGCACCCCAGAAGGACATCACAGAGAAGGCCAGTACGAGTGCAGGGCACACAACACCACCACAGCCAGCCTCACCACCACAGCCAGCCTCGCCACCATAGCCAGCCTCGCCACCACAGCCAGCCTCACCACCACAGCCAGCCTCACCACTACTACTAGCCTCACCAGCATCAACACCACCTGCAGTGGTTGGACCTAGGAGGCGTGCTGTTGCCAGACTGCAGGAGTTTGAGCCCTCCTCAGAAGACTCGAGGGGGGGAAACATCTACTGTGCCACTGGATGGCAGCAATGCTGGTTTGCTGTCCACTTCTGAGGGAGCACACACAGGTGCCAGACGCCACCGCAGGGATCGTGTGAGCAGTCTACCTCCACAGGGTGTGAGCCATGGTGTCTTCGGAGGGCTGGAGGCAACCATGGTGAAGGTGCAGCGCCTACAAGGCAAGGCAATTCAGTCAGTCCAGTGACAAATGAGGCGCCACAATGACAACATGACCAACATTGACAAGGGCATTAGCTCAAAGGCTGAGGGCATGAAGGAGATGGCTGCGGGCATGCGGGACATGTCCCAGTCTGTGATGCTGCTGTGCAGCAAAATGGATGAGGACAGAGTAACAAGGCGCAGGGAGAGGCAGAAAATGGAGCACCATACGAGGGCAGTGAACCGCGTAGCAGCTGCCACTTCTCTGCTCTGCAGGTGCTCCGTGACCATGCAGGAGGGTCTGGCGCACTACAGCACTAATGTCTCTAGGGGGCTGGTAAAGGTGACCACTGCTCTTGAAGTGCTGCTTACGAGTCAGTCTGTCACTACTGGTGCTGTGGAAGTTGGGGAAAGCGAGGACATGACCAGTCGGAGCAGCATTTCCCCCCCTGTAACAGACACCCGGAGGAGCAGCAGACGGCATGGGGCTGCCACTGGTTCCACAGCCAGTGAGGACAGTCAGTCAATGGCATCCAGCACTGTTGTGCGTGGCCGCAGATGCTGATGCAGCCCACACTTACAGTACAGAATTGGGTGAAGTAACCCATGACTTCCTGCTATGGATGTCACAAATTGGAATGCCAAGTTTGGCCGTTTGTATTGTGGCGTAGTGCCCAGAAATTAAAACTACGTCATTACATTCAACAACTGGCTGTGTCTCCTTACTTACTTAAAAATAGTTGCATGTGATCTCTGCCCGTCTCTGTCTCTGTTGCTGGTGGCACTCCTGCTGCGTTGGGCTCTGGCTGTGCAAATTCATCATCATTGTCCTCAAAATCAGTTAATTCCACTTCTGTACCTTTGTTTGTGGCAAGGTTGTGCAGCATTGCACAAGTTGCAATGATTTTGCAGCAGATGATGGGTGTGTACTGACGTGCGCCTCCGCTTTTGAAGAGGCAGCGGAACCTGCTTTTCAATAGTCCAAACATGCGCTCCACAACGTTGTGTGTTGATTTGTGTGCCACATTGTATCGTCTCTCACTCAGGGTTGATGGGTTTAGGTAGGGAGTAAGGATAAATGACCGCCCGGCATATGCACTATCGCCTAGGTGAGAAAGAGAGTGCCATTAGTCACATAAACCAATACACATTCATCTGCAGTAAGTATAAGGGAGTGTCACAGTCATTTACCTAGCAGGCATCCTTCTCCATATTCTCCCGCAGCCAGGCGTGTGTAGCTCCCACTGTTCTGGAAGATGTATGAGTCATGGGTGCTCCTAGGAAATTTGGCCACGATGTCAGTGATTATGTTGGCAGCATCGCAGATTACCTGCACATTTATGGAGTGGGTGGACTTTCTGTTCCTGTAGATATACTCAGTGGCTGCTGGTGGGCAGATTGGAATGTGTGTGCCATCAATACAGCCTATGACATGCGGGTACTGTGCCATCTGGTAAAAGTCTGTCTTGGTTTTCAGCAGTTCTGCCTGTGTGTTTGGGAAGCTAATGTAGTGATGCATTCTCTGCATCATGGCATCCAGGTACTTTCTGAAGAAACGGGACAGGCAACTCTGAGACACCCCGCCTACCGCAGCTATCACCCCCTGGTAACTGCCAGATGCGAGTAGATGTAGGCTACAGAGCACCTGAACATGTGGTGGTATGGCATGCGCCCTTGGTGTTGGGTGCTCCAGGAGTGGGTGCAGGTCCCTTATCAAGTCCAGGATGGTGTGGGGGTGTAGCCTGTACCTTTCATGGATCTCAGCCTCAGTCTGTTGGAAGAGTGTGATGCGCTGTCTGTAAATGCGCTCCTCCCGTCTCCAGATCCTCACTCCTGCTGCCTGTAGACGTAGCCGCCTTGCAATCACATAGAAAGCCGCCATAGTGATCACACTGTTGCATTTTGGGATTGC
Source organism: Triturus cristatus (assembly GCF_964204655.1). Classification (NCBI taxonomy): domain Eukaryota; kingdom Metazoa; phylum Chordata; class Amphibia; order Caudata; family Salamandridae; genus Triturus; species Triturus cristatus. The sequence goes on along the minus strand of NC_140593.1, from coordinate 251,505,912 downwards.
TTGTATACACTGTCGCTGATTACCACCTGCTTTCAGTCAGTGTTAATTACCGACTCTTAAATACCGAATTTCATGAAATTCAGTATTACCGAATTTACCTACATCTCTTTTCTCATTTTTACCGTTTCTTATTTACTGATTCGGTAAATAAGGAATCGGTAATTTCGAATCAGTAATTTTGAATTCGGTAATGATGAATCGGTATTTACCGATTCATAATTACCGAATCCTTCTTTTTGGCCTCCTACATCTCAATTGCCTAAATACCAGTCGGTAACGGGAAATTTACCGAATTTCGGCCGTTACTGACCGGTATTTAGCTACCTACATATGGCCCATAGTGACAACTGTTATGTATGTATCAGCAATGAATGTACTTTCAAAGTCAGTCAGGCAGTATTTCGGCACTCGTAGAATCACCCAGTCACTAGTCAGGCAGTCATCAAATCAGTGGTTCACTATCCATGGAGTTATTCAATTAACCAGACACTACACATGTACTCTTGCAAAAGGGCAGGCAGAAATGTTGTTGTCATTGAACTGTGCAGGCACTATCTATACATTCGTCTAATCACCTAAGTACTAACTATTTACTTATGCAACTAACAAGTCTGTATCTATGCAATCAGTATAACATTTGCGCAGAACCTATGCAACTGGAAAATTATATATGCACCATGTCAAACACTCTTTGCAAATACTCAGAAGAATTAGTAAGCTATATGGTTGTATATAGATTAAAGTGCAGATTTTTACATGCAGTGTTTCCCAAAATGTAAATCTGATACAAGTAGAAAAGTACTGAGATACTAAATACACCAGTGACTCAGTGGTAGAGAGGCACGCAAATAGCTCTTATGGTGTGTTTTTCGATTTACAGTGTTGAGACATTGTATGTACTTCTACACTTGGGTAATGCAGCCATCTAAACACCCACTTACAACCCATGCAGTCATTGAAATTCTGAGGCACACGCGTGCACTGATGAAACATTCAGGCACTACTGATGCACTCATCTAATTATGTAGAGAGGACCATTGTAGTAAACCTATCACACATCCAGTACCTATGTAGTCATTTAATTACTGAGGAAATAGTCGTGCAATAGTACAATCACTCCAGCAGTACACTTATTTTCATCCAATCTCTCAAGCTTTAACAATGGACTCATGCAGTCACTCAGACACTAGTCCTGTACTCATCTAATTATCCAGGCACTACTGATGCACTTATTCAATTATCCCGGCACTACACATGTAGTTATCTAAACATCCAGGCACTACCTGTCCACTAAACCAAAAATAAACGGGCAGCATCCAATCGCTGAAACACTATTCATGCACTGATCAAATAGGCTAGGTGCTATGCATGAACTTAAACAATCAAGAATGCACTGTCCATGCACTCTATAAATCACCTACATACTATGTAGGCACTGTTGCAATCATCCAGGCACTAGAGTTGAACTAATTTAATCATCCCACCAGTATCTATGCATGTATTGAATTACTGAAGCATTAGTTACGCACTTATCCAATCATTCAGGCTCTACTCATGCACTCATCCAAACACCTGAATACTAGTGGTATACTCATGCAAATGTGCTGGCAGGGCCGGACTGGCTGTAGCAGGCACCGGGCAATCCCCCGGTGGGCCACACTGGTGGGGGCTGGTTTTGGGCCCCTGTGGGCCGTTTTTGTTACAGGGCCGTTTTTGCAGCATAGCTGCAAAATCGGCCCTGTAACAAAATCGGCAGAAAACTGTCCGTGGCAAAAAGCTTGGCGGCAGCCCCAAGCCCCGGGGGGGCGGCCAAGCACTTTGCCAGGGCCGGTTTTGGTTCCCAGTCCGGCCCTGGCAGTAAGTATGCTGATTTACATTGCTCCATGGAGTTATGACATAGGCAGGGAATCAACTGGGCACCACTTGTATCCTCAAGGAATCACCTAGGCACTACCTAGTCATTCAAGCATCCAGGGAGTATTGATGCATTCTACCACAAACCCATGTATTTAAAAGTTTTACTGAGGAATAAGTAGTCTTTTAGAACCATTTGGAAAATTATATATGCAACCTGTCAAACACTCTTTGCAAATACTCAGAAGAATTAGTAAGCTATATATTTCTGTATATAGACTAATGTGCAGATTTTTATATGCAGTGTTTCCCAAAATTTAAATCTGATACATTTAAGTTGAAAAGTACTGAGATACTAATTATACCAGTGACACAGTGGTAGAGAGGCATGCAAATATCTCTTAAGGTGTGTTTTTCGATTTATAGGGGCCGATTCCAATCCTGGAAAAAGGCTGCATGAATCGTTGTACGGAGCGTTTTCTCGGTACGACTCGTACCCGGTAGACTTTCCGTACAACCCAGGAAGTACGATTCATATAGAAAGCCTATTTCCATACGAATCGTACAAAAGACTGCACGGGTAAAAAAAAAATAATAATCTGATCCGGAACAGCTTGTACGCGACATCCGGATGTATTTAAGCAGCGGTTTCCGTCCCAGCAAGTATGATTCGTCCCTACGGCACTTTTCTTACGGGGTCCTACAAACGGAGCCCCGGTACATGACGTACACACCATGAACCCCATCGTATGTGTCATCCCGGTCCTCTTAGCCTATGGCCTGGTGCACCGAAACCGACGCACATGCCACAGAAGGTGAGAACAACACCCAGGGGCCAGGGTGGGGGTGAGGGGCAGGAAACATACCTCATACCAAAAGCCAAACCTATAATATGGAGCCCATACATTACCACCAGGGTCTGGTCACTTGGGAGGCGTGTCCAGCAACCCCTGCATACCGCAACAATGGAAGTGGACGTGTGCGGTGCGTTGCACACGTACCCATACGGCACCAGTAGAATAGTGATATGGACCGTACACACGCAATGAAGGTATGGGTACGGTGCGTTTCACACGTACCCCTACGGCACCAGTAGAATAGTGATACGGACCGTACACACGCAATGAATGCGTGGGTACGTGCATTTCACACGTACCCCTACGGCACCATTAGAATAGTGATACGGACTGTACATATGCAATGATTGCGTGGGTACGGTGCGTTTCACACGTACCCCTACGGCACCAGTAGAATAGTGATACGGACCGTACACATGCAATGAATGCGGGGGTACGGTGCGTTTCACCCGTACCCGTACGCCACCAGTAGAATAGTGATACAGACCGTACACACGCAATGAATGCGTGGGTATGGTGCGTTTCACACGTACCCCTACGGCACCAGTAGAATAGTGATACGGACCGTACACACGCAATGAATGCGGGGGTACGGTGCGTTTCACCCGTACCCGTACGGCACCAGTACAATACTGATACGAGCCATACACACGCAATAAATGCGGGGATACAGTGCGTTTCACACGTACCCCTACGGCACCAGTACATTTGAGATACGAGGCGTACACACGCCACGAATGTGGGGTTACGGTCTGGCCCTGCATGTTACCTTCAGGTTGGTGTGTGTGTGTAGGTCCAGGCCAGCAGTGCACTGCTCCAAGGGGGTGGGTGGGTGGGTGCAGAGGATTCCCAGCAGTGGCCAACCATATGGGGGTGGCTGCAGATCAATACCAGCAGTGTCCAGACATGTAGGGGTGGCTGTAGAGGACTCCCAGCAGTGGTCAGCCATATAGGGGTGGCTGTAGATGAATACCCGCAGTGTCCAGCCATATGGGGGTGGCTGCAGATGAATACCAGCAGTGGACAAACATATAGGGGTGGGTGCAGATGAATACCACCAGTGGACAAACATATAGGGGTGGGTGCAGATTAATACCAGCAGTGTCCAGACATATGGGGGTGGGTGCAGAGGACTCCCAGCAGTGGACAGAGATATGGGGGTGGGTGCATATGACTACCAGCAGTGGCCTGCAATATGAGGGGTGTGTGCAGATGAATACCCGCAGTGTCCAGACATATGGGGGTGGGTGCACAGGACTCCCAGCAGTGGACAGAGATATGGGGGTGGGTGCATATGACTACCAGCAGTGACCTGCAATATGAGGGGTGGGTGCAGATGAATACCAGCAGTGTCCAGACATATGGGAGTGGGTACACAGGACTCCCAGCAGTGGACAGAGATATGGGGTAGGTGCATATGACTACCAGCAGTGGCCTGCAATATGAGGGGTGTGTGCAGATGAATACCAGCAGTGTCCAGACATATGGGGTTGGGTGCACAGGACTCCCAGCAGTGGACAGAGATATGAGGGTGGGTGCATAAAACTACCAGCAGTGGCCTGCAATATGAGGGGTGGGTGCAGATGAATACCAGCAGTGTCCAGACATAAGGGGGTGGGTGCACAGGACTCCCAGCAGTGGACAGAGATATGGGGGTGGGTGCATATGACTACCAGCAGTGGCCTGCAATATGAGGGGTGGGTGCAGAGGACTCCCAGCAGTGAACAGAGACATGGGGGTGGGTGCATATGACTACCAGCAGTGGCCTGCAATATGAGGGGTGGGTGCAGAGGACTCCCAGCAGTGGACAGAGACATGGGGGTGGGTGCAGAGGACTCCCAGCAGTGGACAGAGATATGGGGGGGTGTACATCATTATCAGATGACCACACCTACTTGGTGGAATGTACGCATCCCTAACTTTGGACTAGGATGATAGTGCTATAACAACACATCACTGACAGCAGTGTCCCACTCCCAGGAGGATGGATGTCCTTCACCCACTGCATGACACACCACATGTGGATGTGAGGACAAATAACACATGCATACCCACCCATGGCGGATGCAGCACAATACACACCCTGATATCTGCCACAAGACTGTATAGTCATGTAACTGGCTACAAAACTAAGATAGCCAAAGGGAACACACACTATCACGCACATCCCAGGACTGATAGGAATGTCCAGGTGCTGGTCCAGCCACCAAGATGTTGTCTCTCATGAAAGGAATAGGGTGGAATTCCCCTAGATACAATGCCCACAATTGTGAGTCAGGTGCCCAAATAACCTGCATAACAAGTACCATTTGTGTGGTAGGCTGTGATTACACACATGCATAGTGCTGAAAAGGGTGAATTTGTCCCTGAAGGCATTTAGACATACTCAAAACACAAGTACAGTGACTAGCAAGGATGGCACAGACGATTCAGCAGGAGACATCGGTGAGCAGGCATGGCCATTGTTGAAGGGATCCGTCACCAACAAAGAAAATGTTGACACAGGTCAGCACAACAATTGTGCAACTGTTTGCAGGGAAGATGTCAGGTGCCACAGAGGAAGGAACACTTCTTGGGGCAATGTCTCAAAACAAAATGAACACACACTACCAATGATTCTTTGCATAGACATTGTGATGGCACACAGATACCATGGTCCACCTCATGACCATCATACAAAAACATTTCGTAGAACCCTAACACATTACCAGAACACCAACTCCAGGAGCCTCATCACCAACATCAAGTACCTGAAATGCAATAGTGTTGAAAGTAAAAATAAAGGCTTTATTCAGCACAATTTTTTATTTAAAAAAATAGACTATTTACACAGGCCAATGGCCAGTCCATATGCAAAGTCCAAGGGGGGAAGTAGGGGACCACGTCTACCCCTAGCTTGCATGCACAAATGAACCTCCAGGTTCGTCGGACGGGGGTGGGGCATCAACTGTGGCAGTACCAGGCACCGCAGGGACAGGAGAGGGAAGGGTAGGTGTGGTGGGTGCAGGGGTGGACGTCTCCACCACAGGGGGTGGGACAGCGCCAAAGGTAGAGGCGAGCTCGACGCTGCACACCGCTGCTAGTACGTCCATCTGAACCCCTGCACCTGAGGATTCCCCAGGGTCAAGGGAGGGTGTGGTGGGCAAGGGATCGGGTGCAGCGTTCCTGGGGGAGGGGGTGACGTGGTGGGGGACTTAACTCCCGTGCCTGGGGACTTCCTCGCCCGCTTGTGGGGTGGTGGCTCAGTGGGGGGTGAGGTCCAGCTCAGCCAGAAATAGCTGCTTGGGTGAGCGTTTGGCAGAGGAGCCAAGGGGAGTGGTTTTGGAGGGACAGGGTTGTGAGGACTGCGGACTGCGACTGTGGCTGCGTGTATGTCGTCTGTCCCCAGACCCTGTGGGTGTGCCTACATCCCCCTGAGTGTGCGTGCCAGGAGGTGTGCGCTTTGCCTTACTTGGGGGTGTGCTGCCTGTGTCTGGTGGGGTGTGTGCTCGTGACTGTCTGGGTGTGCGTTGGACAGGTATGGGAGAGGGAAGTGTGGATGGGTCCGGGGTAGGGATGGGATGGAGTGCTGCAAGAGAGTAAATGCTGCCGTCAGGGAAGAGTCCATGGACCGCAGAATCTTGCGTTGGTCACACATTGTTGCTGACTTGCCCTCCATGAACGACACCATCTGTGTGAGCAGTTTAGTGTGGCCATGGATGACATTCAGCACCGATGCCTGCCCAACCTGCAACTGCCGCAGTATGTCTACAGACTCTTCACTGAGGGCAGCAGGGGTGACAGGGGCAGGGGGTGCGGTGCCTGGGCCGAAGGAGACATGGTGGGCCTCTGCATGGACAGAAGCGACGGGAGCAACTGGGAGGGCGGAGATGGTAACGGAGGAGGCGGAGACAGATGTGGGGATGCTGCCAGGTGGTGTAGCAGCCTCCGCCTCCTCGAGTAAGTCAGCGTCGGACCCATCGGCGTCATAGGTAGTATCGCCTCCAGACAGGTCCTCGGACTGACTCCCCTCGCCCTCCGTGCCACTGGCTCCCTCGGACTCGTAAGCAATGGTGGCACTGTCACTGGGTCCCTCCTCCAGGTCCGTGCAGGTGTCTCCTTCTGTTTCGGATGATGATGCTGTGGGCAAGGATAAGAAACAGAAATGCATCAGTCACCTGTATACACTGAGGGCCCGATTCACAGAACTAACTTAAGACAAAATCCTAAACTTACTACCATTTTGGTATTCACAGAAGGCACTTACTCATTTTGGTATTCACAGAAGGCACTTACTCATTTCGGTATTCACAGAAGTTAGGAGTCCTAACTTTAGGACTCCTAAATGCCTTCTGGGAATACCGAAAGTCTTAAAATTAGGATTTTTCTCAGTTTAGTAGTAGTATAGATAGGACTCCTAACTTTAGGACTCCTAAATGCCTTCTGTGAATACCGAAAGTCTTAAAATTAGGATTTTTCTCAATTTAGTAGTCCCAAAAATCCTAATTTTAAGACTTTCGGTATTCACAGAAGGCATTTAGGAGTCCTAAAGTTAGGACTCCTAACTTCTGTGAATACCGAAATGAGTAAGTGCCTTCTGTGAATACCAAAATGAGTAAGTGCCTTCTGTGAATACCAAAATGGTAGTAAGTTTAGGATTTTGTCTTAAGTTAGTTCTGTGAATCGGGCCCTATCACTTGAGCACAAAAACAATAGGTCACAGTGCATATCAGGCAATGCATCATGAGTAACTGCTAGATTACTCCGCACATATGTAAGCCCTGTACTGCCCAGTTGGTAGACCCACTATGCCACTTGGACACAAGGAAAAAAAGAACACACCAGGCCACAACTTGAATGAGAAATACACTGAGAAGCTAGTGTCTGTGAACAGGTGAGCACAGCAATACAATGAAGTCATGCCACCTCTTGTTTACCCTGAAAGAAACAGTAGTGGTGCACCCAAGGTAAACTAACACACCTCACTACTCAAGGTGTCACCACACTCAGAGACCTGTAAGTACTTTGGAACACAAAACGAAAAAATGTTGTTACCTTGGGACTCACAATACTTTACACAATCGACATGTATTGAATGTGGCAATTCGCCATTTCGTGAAAAGAACACTCATGTGCCTGCATGAAAGATGTCTCCCAAGGAAGTGCACACAAAACTACATTTACACTGTCATTGAAGAAGCTGGCACCTTTTTCAAAGAAGCCACTGTTAGAAATAAATGGTGTTGCAGAAAGTACATATACATGGGCCCACGGAGGTCTTGATGTCTTGACACTCTTTAGTTTGTATCACCAACAACAAAGGAGTTTCACAAAATCAAGACCACTGTGGGAACATGTATATGGATAATCTGCAACACCATTTAATTCTAACAGTGGCTTCTTTGAAAAGGTGCCAGCATGTTCCATGAAAGTGGAAATGTCGTTTGGTGTGCACTTCCTTGGGAGACATCTTTCATGCAGGCACATTAGTGTTCTTAACACAAATCATCAAATTACCACATTTAAAACATGAAGAACTGTGAGTGCCAAGGTACAATCATTTTTGACTAACAACTTGAATTATGTCAGTTGTCACATGGCCATTCGTTACCTGATGACACAGTTGGCTACACACATGACCCACTGCCTGTCATGTAGAGTGGCACACATGTCCAAACCCAGGACAATGCATAAGCTAATGGGCCTGCAATTGTGTTGTAAAAAAGCATAGCTGTACTGTGGAGACACCCTCATGGCAAGCCAGAATGTCCACACAGATGTCAGCACACAAATACCAAACTGTGTTGCATCTGAACCACACACAGGTGCCAAAAATGTATGAGCAGGAATCATGTTTTTTTTAAAATGACACAGACTGCAAAGCACGAACATTAATCACTGGTCACCATCATAGGGGCACTGCACGGTGATTCTTTGTACAGCCAATTCTCACACACAGGTCAGACCGGGCAAGGAGAAATCAGGGGTGCCCATGTAGGCCTCTCCCGCACAACCTCCCCATACCTGAGTCAATGTGATTGATACAGATCAAGAAGTGACACCTCTTAATCAGGGTTACAAAACCTGTGCAGCAACAATTGCTAAATTGACCCAACATCACCTCGTGGGGCTGGCAACACATATTTGTGACAGACAACCATCAACAGATTGTTGTGAATAGCCACACAGGCACTGCCCAGTGTGAGTATGCACAAGCCAAATGGCGTATCCCTGTCCAGTGGACACATGTAGCACACATTGGAAAAATACAAACTAGGCCAGGGAACAATGCTACAGAGGCAGACTTATGCTGAACCCACAGAGAATGTGCACAGTGTTGGATGACACACATGATTAGGAGGCCAGGGTGTCTCAGGGGACTGTAGTGGGCACACTGCTCCGTGTTCCCGGAATGGGCTGACTGTACCATGAGCAACCGTCATGGCACTATGCATATCTCCCACTCATGCACATCATGTCTGAGGCCACAACATTGGTCATGCATGCTGCAAGGGTGTTCAGTTGAAACCTCACACTCCTATGTTGAGACTCATCATCAGTGCCAACAAATATGGACCCCCAACATAGTGAACAGGTCATGGCACAGGCAAGGTACCAACACATGTCACAGACCACCCTCCCACATGATGCAGAAAGCAATATGCACTTTGATTTTCTGGCACCCAAGATGACTATGTGCAAATGTGATTACACACAGACCAAGGGACACATGTCAAGGAGGGGAAGGGATGAAAAAGAGCACCAGGTGACATTGGGGAACAGAAAATGCACTGCACATATAAACTCTGGGAGTGTATCCAGGCTACGAAGCACTTCCAAAAGCTTGTGACACATAACACAACAAACAGCCATGTACCTACCCCCTCCTTGCTGCAGTCTCTCCTGTAACTGCCTATCGAGGTCAGGGAAGACCACTGCCAAGACACGGGTCATGTGGGCGGTCAGGCATCGGCGCCCGCCGTGGGGGCGGGGAGGGTCGAGCCCCAGCTGGACCCGGGTGATCCGCCGGGTCCAGCACCGGATATCCTGCCACCGTTTTCTGACCTGTGGTAGGCGCCGACTACGATCCCCCGCCGATCTCACGGCCCTGACGATGTCCTGCCAGATCAACATCTTTTCGTAGGCAGTTACCTGTCAGGATGACAAAGTGAGACAACATCACTACACCTGCTCCATGTCCCAGAGACACACATTTGAACATCTTTGATATGTTGAACAGGGCATAGGATGCTGACAGGAATTGCATCATTCTCAATAAGAAATTGGCCTGTGTGCAAGCACCAATGCACTACATGGCATTGAAAGTCAACAGGTGGCATAAGTGGTGCGACACACTCACTGATCATGGCACACACTGTGCAGCACATACTACAGCAGGCTGATGGACAGCACGTGCCAAGCAGTCACATGTCCCACTCCACTGACGCACCCTCAGCAGACTAGACGGACACACCCAGGCACAGATCACTCGCCTGTCAGTCACAACAGCGGATACAATCCTCACTCTGCACATGTGCCACTTGCCTGTGGGGTGTCACAGGTGTTGTGCTAGCTCTGCAAGTCAGACACACAGCACGGCTTACTTGTCGCATCAGATGGGTAGAGCTGTTGGATCCTCCATGCAGCTGTGGTGCAACACTTCACATAGACACTCACCCACATGACAAGGAACATTCACACACATCAATGTTCATGAGGTCGTACACATCATTTGGACACTCTCACCACAGGTCCACTCAACTCATACACATCTGTGGGTATAGTCACCTGTCACACCGGGTGGACCACTGAATCACCTCAGGACAATAGGAAAAAAAGCCACCAAGGATTTGCCAGGCTGAATGTGTCATGCACTATGCAGTGAATGTCACAGTAAGCACAATGGAAGTGAGGAGTGCACACAGGAACTACCTCATGCTCTGCATGAGAGACATAAGCATGTCCCCCCTGGACCCACTCTGAACAACATTGCATGTCTGTCACACCTGGACACAATGCCAGAAATGACAGTCACACAACAGGTGCATATGCAAAGGTAGTGGAGTCAGCACTCACCTGCTCCCCTGGTCTCCCATACAGCTTGGGGTACTGTGGGAGGAGGCAGTCCAGCAACGCCTCATTCTCCTCTAGGGTTAATGGCTGGGCCCTCTCCACAGTACGCAACATGGTCCAGAGGAAGCAGAGACAGCAGCAGTGTGGTCGACTCAAAAGTTGTGCAGGCAAGTGCCCTCTCATGGGTTCTGGCTGCCTTATATCTGTCTTGCTGAGGGGCATTCAATTAGGGCGTTCAATTAGAGGAGTACATAGTGATTGGTCAGACTCATTCGCATCATACGTTTACTCCAATCTCTTTAAACATACACCAATGACACGCATTCGCATCGTTCAAATTTTGAGCATCATGTCAAGTCAACAACAACTTTACAACATTGTATTTTTTGGCCAACTGACTGTTCCAGGATACCTGATGGACACATTGCAACTGAAAACTCTGTATCCATGACAACCAGCATGCATTTTGGGCCTAATACTTGTCCCCTATGTGTCCCCTATGTAATTTTGAAATCCACACACATGTACGGTGCGTTTCACACGCACCCGTACGGCACTAGTAGAATAGTGATACGGACCGTACACACGCAATAAATGCATGGGTACGGTGCGTTTCACACGTACCCGTACGGCACCAGTAGAATAGTGATACGGACCATACACACACAATGAATGCGTGGGTACGGTGCATTTCACATGTACCCCTAAGGCACCAGTAGAATAGTGATACGGACCGTACACACGCAATGAATGTGTGGGTACGGTGCGTTTCACACGTACCCCTACGGCACCAGTAGAATAGTGATACGGACCGTACACATGCAATGAATGCGTGGGTACGGTGCGTTTCACACGTACCCCTACGGCACCAGTAGAATAGTCATACGGACCGTACACATGCAATGAATGCGTGGGTACGGTGCGTTTCACACGTACCCCTACGGCACCAGTAGAATAGTGATAGGGACCGTACACACACAATGAATGCGTGGGTACGGTGCATTTCACATGTACCCCTACGGCACCAGTAGAATAGTGATACGGACCGTACACACGCAATGAATGTGTGGGTACGGTGCGTTTCACACGTACCCCTACGGCACCAGTAGAATAGTGATACGGACCGTACACATGCAATGAATGCGTGGGTACGGTGCGTTTCACACGTACCCCTACGGCACCAGTAGAATAGTCATACGGACCGTACACATGCAATGAATGCGTGGGTACGGTGCGTTTCACACGTACCCCTACGGCACCAGTAGAATAGTGATAGGGACCGTACACACACAATGAATGCGTGGGTACGGTGCATTTCACATGTACCCCTACGGCACCAGTAGAATAGTGATACGGACCGTACACACGCAATGAATGTGTGGGTACGGTGCGTTTCACACGTACCCCTACGGCACCAGTAGAATAGTGATACGGACCGTACACATGCAATGAATGCGTGGGTACGGTGCGTTTCACACGTACCCCTACGGCACCAGTAGAATAGTCATACGGACCGTACACATGCAATGAATGCGTGGGTACGGTGCGTTTCACACGTACCCCTACGGCACCAGTAGAATAGTGATACGAGGCATGCACACGGCAGGAATGGAGGGCTACGAGTCGCACAAGGATGTTCATCAAGTACTTGTCATTGCATACTTTCATGTGCAGGCCCTAGGTGTGTCAGCCAGTGATATTGCACAGGTTATCTCATCTAGTTGCACAATTGATGTGTGATGACCTGTGTACACATGTCATGTGTGATGGGGCACTATGTGGCACACATCACCTTGACACTTGCCACATGTGTGTCTGTAGTCCAACTGTGTCATGCACAGCAGCAGTGGGATGGCACAGTCATCAACACCCGCACCTGTCTCCTGATGCCAGGGACAGGGACACTCTATCAACTGACATGTCACAATCAGCGTGCCCCTATGTGACTATGCCAGGTGTGTGTCATGTGTTCCCATGAGCTTGCTGTTAGTGTTCCGTCAACTGCATATGCTGTTGGTGCATCCAACATGGGTCTGTGTGGAGATGGGCATGGCACACATCTACGCACACCATGCCACATGTGGATTCCCACGGCTGTAGGGTCTGTGTGCATCGAACATCATATTTTCCCAGGCATACATGTCTGCGTCGTCTCAATGGCTATGTTTTTTTGTTGTCACGTGTACCCCTTCATCGCAATGTGTTTGATATGTACATTTGACATTCCATGTGACCTGTGCGTGTGCCTTGCAGTCAACTGTCTGGATGAGATGACATCCTTCCAATGCAGCTATGTGGATGTGTGTCACTCCGGTGATATCTCTGGCTGTTCACTCAGACTTGCCTCCAGCTCATTTCAGGGCATGTCATGTAGACTTGACAATCAACAGGTGTATCTGGCTTTTCGTAGGAGTGCCAGCAAGCTGGCATATGTGTCCTGGATGTATTGCACACACCAAACTCCATAGTTACCTGATGTTTAGTAGCAGTTTAGCATGTGCTATGTTCATTGACATTGATGTTGGCAGACTCTCAATCTTCATTATTCCTAACAATGTCCTGCAGGGCACCTCCTGACAGACCAATGCCAGACTTGGCTGCCATGAGGGAGCGTGCGCTGACCCCCAAGATGAAGGTGATGGCAGCCCTACATTTTTTTGCCACAGGTATGTTTCAATTGACCATAGCTGATGTTGGAGGGATGTCACAGACAATGTTCAGCCGTGTCCTGCGTGATGTTTTGGCAGCCATGTTGGAGCACCTTGATGAATTCATCAAATTTCCTACTCCTGAGGAGTTGTCAGATGTGAAGGGTGATTTCTATGCCCTGGGAGGGATGCCCCATGTCATTGGGTCCATTGATGGGACACATGTGGCTTTGGTACCACCACAGGCACAGGAGCAAGCCTATCGCAACCATAAACATTACCACTCAATAAATGCCCTTGTGGTGTGTCTTGCTAACATGCTGATTTCCCATGTCTGTGCACGTTTTCCAGGATCAGCACACGATGCCTTCATCATGAGGCGTAGCAGGGTGCCACAAATGATGCTGCAGCTGCACAACGAACGAGCATGTCTTGTTGGTGGGTATACTCTGGTTGTCCTGTGTGTTGCGGTATCTTTGGCTCTTACGGCATCTCCTGACCCACTTATTTACATGATGTTTCCATGTAGGGGACTCTGGATATCTCAACATGCCATGGCTAATGACACCTCTCCGCAACCCAAGAACAGCTGCAGAGCACCGGTACAGCAATGCACACGGGCAGACCTGGCGAGTGATTGAGAGGACGTTTGGCCTCCTGAAGAGCCGATTCCGGTGCCTTGACAAGACAGGCGGCTCCCTCCCATATGCACCGGAGAAGGTCTGCAAAATCTTCATTGTGTGCTGCATGCTGCACAACATGGCCGTTGAGAAGGCAGTGCCACTCATCCTTGATCCTGATGAGCAGCAACATCCACCCGTGGAGGATCCAGGGCTTAGTCACGAGGCAAGTGATGAGGAGGAGGAGGATGATATCCGGAGTCAGCTCATACGCAACTTCTTCTCATAATGGTGAGTCACTGGGTATGAGTGTGCAAGCTTGTAGCATTGAGTGGCATGTGTTGCAATGTGTGTGTCCAACTGACTGAATGCAAAGTGACTTTGATGTGTGTACTGATGTGTCACTCAAGTAATGATGTCATGCCACACAGTTTTGCGGAGGGACTTTCTTTGAAACTTGCATGTGTCAAACATTGTTCATGTTTCGTAACTGACCATGTATGCGGCGAGATTTGTTTTAGGTGACTTCTTGTGTGTCTGTCATTCCCAGGTTTTTGCGCCTGTTGTCTGCTCGTGTCATCTTTGTCCTCCTGCTATTCCTCATGAGGATTGCAACGTGTGCTGAATCAGTGTTCCATGCACTGACATGTGGAAATGTCAGTTTGGGTAAGGATTGCAACAAGGCTTTTTGGTGGTGGTATGGGTTGGGAATGTGTGGGGACAGCCTTTGTGCATGTTGTGGTACCATGCATACATGTCTTCTCACCATGGAGCATATAACATGTAGCATCACTCCCATGACATGATAGTCACCCTTCTTGACAGACATCTGTAGTGGAGTGTGGAGTCTGATGAAGGCATCAATGTGCGTAACCCTTGCCTCTGAAACATTGCGGATGCTACGGGTGGACATAGTGTGGGACATCACAACAGGCTCTATGGGGAATTGCAGCCTCTCCGTGTGCAGCAGGATGCGTTTGGCTCATCACCTTAACTTATGTGCCAGTTCATTGGGATTTACAACATCCGTGTTGTGAAGGGGGGGTCCAGCGTATGTCCCACATGTTCTGTCAACTGACCTGTGAGTCTGTTCATATGGATGCATTTCCCTTTGTGTGAGTTTGGGTAATAAAGGTGTTCAGCACAATCCAAAGTGCCTTATCTCTGTCACTGCAGATCTCTTGCCAGTTTGCATGCATCATCTATGGCATAATTGTCAAAGATTGAGCATATGAGTCTATGTGTACTTCGGCAACATGCATGCAGTTCTTTATGGCTAATAATCTCTATTGTGCATGAACTACCTGGTTGTGTATGTATTTGAGCAGGTTGCTCCCCACAACGGGACTTCAACGCCTGCTGACGGTGTGTCTCCTGTGCGCAGCTCCGCATTTTGTTGCCTGATCCTGTGGCCGTCATTTTTGGTGATTGTTCATACATTTTCTCGGAGTGACCCATGAGTAACCTGACACTCCTTCCTTTACATACACCTGTTGCACTGTGCCTTTCTGACCTCCTTGTCTTTGTGTGCTACTTTTTGCCTAGTTTCTCACCTCTTCCGCCTGCTGCTGCCTCACCTGCGGCATGTCCCACCGAGTGCCCTGATTCTGCAACCCACACGCCTCCAAAATGCTCCTCCCTTCCCCCCTCCACCCATTCTTAATGCAGCCAGCAGCTTGTCTGTGCCACTGTTGCGCCAACGCCGTGCCAAAGGCAGGACCGTCTGCGCCTGCAACGTGCACAGTGCATGACCCTCTGGTCCTTGCATGACCCACGTCACACAACAGGCTCATGCTGCAGCCACCCTCCAAGCAATGTCCACCAGACAATCAACCACCTGCTATCAGGTAACCCCTAAGCACACACACGACACCTTCGCATGCTGAGTGTGCAACTCCAACTGCCTACACAGCGCTGCCCCGCCTACCAGACCCAGTCAGAACAACCAGGTCATGTGCCTCCTACTCCACACCCGCTCCGTCCACCAGCACGCCATTGGACTCTGTTACCTCCTCAACACAACAGCCCCACACATCACCTTCATGACAGTAACCTGGATAAAAGCATCCTCAGCACACAACTACTTAATTGCCATCTCTGACGGATACAAGATCACCCACAGGGACGGCACTACCAATCCCGGAGGATGAATTGCAATTTATTCACAAGTACACCATCAGAGTCACAAATCCTGTTTCGCACCAACCCCCTGGCAACCCTCAGAGTAACACTCATCTACAGATCTCCAGGCCTACATCAACAATTCCGCAAAGCCATCAACACGTACATCTGCACGCATGCCCTCACCTCCACAGGCTACATGTGGCTGTGGGCCAGTAACATCTTGCTGGAGGAGAACCACACCACCATCCATCATTGGGCCATCAACATTTGCATCCACGTCTCCAACAAGCAACACACTGCCACACACCCCGCTACCGATCCCCCAAAGATGCTTGATGTAAGTCACCACAGAAAAGCTGTGTGAGACACTCGAACCAACACCACCGCCACACCCTGCAACCTCACACACTGGATCAGCAACTGATCCAACAATCTTGCCACACTGACGGACTTTCCTGTGAAGCACAACAACAGTTAAGCCACCTGGGACAAGGCAGACCTACTGGACTCATACAGACCTAGCCGGACTCTTGTGCAAACCTTGCAACACAAAGAACCATCAGTTACCTTACAGCCCTGGAAAATGCCACACACAGCCAGCACCATATCATCAGCAAGGACAAGTGGAGATCCTTCAGATAGGGCCGAGGCACCAAAACACACGACATCAAGGAGCTCATCAGCATTGTGAGTGAACTGACAGCAGCTCTCCATCCAAAAGCCACCCCACCCTTGCAAGGCAGATCAAATCCCTTGCAACTTTCTCCCACTACAAGCTCATGGACATACACAACAGCCTTGGCACACAGAGGCAGACAGCACTATTATCCGCGGGACAAACCCCTCTCAGGTTCTGGACTCCCGTCAGCAGCAAATACACCACCTGGCTCTTGTGCACCATCCACTCTGGCTCTCCATCAGGCCCCTTCCCACACAACATCTCAACCACATCATTCCCCATCCTTGAAGCCCACGTCCAGCACGTCATGAATGTCTCCTTTGAGTTTGCCACATTCCATGGGAGCAGGAGGCATGCAGAGACCCAGGCCCTTCTTAAACAACGGACGGCAGTACCGCAGGATCTCCTGGAACATCACCCTGCTTCCCTACCCAGCAAATGTCATCAGGAAGACACTCAATGAGCAACTGACAAACTTCCTCCATGCAAACAGCTACAGGCAACCGGCACCAGACCATCTTCCACAGTAATCACAGAACTGCAACAGTCATCATTGCCACCACCAACGACAACTTTGACCTGCTCAACAATGGTGAGACCATCCCCCTTGACCTATCAACGGCATTCTACACCATGTGCTACCACACTGTCAGCTCACACATCTCCAACACTGGTATCCAGAGGAGGGCCCAGTATTATATCAACAAGTAGCTCACCAGCAAGGCCCAGTGAGTCGGCCTCCACCCTTCAGCATGTAGTACACTGGGGTCATCTGGCCCATGCCCCAGGGCTCATCTCTCAGCATGACGATCACCAATGTCTCCATGACCCCCCTCTCCACCATCACATGTGCACACGACTTCATCATCATCTCGTATGCCATTGACACCCAGCTGCTCCTCACCCTCACCAAAGACCCAGCCATTGCCAGATCCAACCTTCAAGAAGGCATGAGATCCGTTGACGAATGGCTGAACATCAGCCACCTGAGGCTGGACTTGGACAGGACTGAGGTCATCATCTGAGGATTGTCCCCTTACGGCTGGGTCAACTCCTTGTGTCCCACCGGCCTGGGCATGGCACCAGCACCCAGTGGCCACACACGCAAGCTGGTGTTCATCATGGACCCATCGCTCACAATTACCATGCAACTAAACTCCATCTGTACCTCATGCTGCAACACCCTCTGCATGCTGCAAATGATCCACAGATAGATCCACTCCAAGGCAAGACAAACTGTCCCCGAGGTCCACGACACCAGCCGGGCCAACTACAGCACCGCCCTCTATGGAGGAACAACAGAAAAACTGCAGGAGAAGTTGTCCACATCCAGGGTGCATCCGCACACCTCACCTTCAACATCCCCCGCCCCAGCCACATCACCGTCCACCTGAGATAGCTACAATGGCTCACTGTCTGCTGCAGGATCACCTTCAGACTCCTCAACCACACTCAGGAGGCAGTCCACAACCCCAGACCCAAAACCGACCTTGGACGTCTGTCATCCAACACCCCGTTGGCCCAACTCCGTGCAGCCGACCTTGCCCTGGCCACCATTCATCACATCCACAGAACAACTGCATGCCGGAGATAGTTCTCCTACCTTGCCACACAGACCTGGGACTCCCTCCCCAGGCACCTCCACATGACCCATGACCTCTACGCCTTCATGATACTCTTCCAAATTGGTCAGCCCCCCCTCAGCAGCTTGAGGCCATCACGGGTGAGTATTGTGCTCCATGTCTGTATTTGATGTTACATTGTGACCCATGTGTGTCCTCAACCGGACTCAGATCCCAGTGTATGGATGGCTGGAGTCTCATCCACACTCAGGCATACTTTGACATATCCCCACACGTATGTTGTGGACTCATGCTAAATGACTGCAACATAAAATTTCATTTATTCTTTTTTGTATTATAGGTCTGGTGCATGATTTGTGCAAATAAAAAGGTGCAATACAGGGACCATAGAATCCAAAGTCCCTTTGCACCGCCAGGAGCTCAACCAGTCTTGCCTCCATCCGTCCTTGGTGTTCTTGTTGACTGGCGTGTTGCTCGGCCTGCTGGTTCTTCATCTCTGTGATGGTCCCCTCTATCTCTGTGAGGGTCCCCACTACCTGGCTGAACTCCCTGGTGTCACACCGGTATGCGTCCATGATGTCGTGTATCTGTGACATACCGGTCCCTTCAGCTGGCTGGTCAGGTTCTCGCCTCCACCTGTCTACACTCCCACCACCCCTGCCCACACGAGCCTGGGCTGCCGTTGTGGGCACATCGGGTCTACGGGACCCCTGAGGGATGGCAGTGGCGGTGTTGTCTGCCTCCTCCTGGGTGTCCGGCACACCTTGTCCCTCCTGGTCAGACTGGCTCAGTTGTTCACTGCGGGCACGGCTCCTCGGTGTCTCCTGGGATGTGGCAGGAATGGGAGTGGAGGTTGGCACAGATGTTCCTGAACCAGGTGCTGCTGGGGCTTGGACACCAGAGGGTCCAGGTCGGTCGGGGTCATCCGCGGAGTGTTGAGAGGCATTGCTGCCAAGCCTGGGACTGTGATTCTTCACCCCCATTGTTGGGGGGAGATTCATCACGTTGCCCTGTGTGTGAGAGACAGACAATGTTAATGCTGTTTCATGCAACATCCATGTTTCATACACATTCAAGTTGGCACTGTTCCTCCATGTAGTTGTATGTGCCTAGCATTCTCCTCAATGTTCACTTGTGGATGGGTATGTTGCGGGGGACAGATTGATATGTTCTCCTGAGTCTTTGACATGTAGATTTTTGGCTTGGATGCTTCTTCGGCTATGTATTGGTCTTGTTGTGTTACATGTCCATTGTGACAGTGGGTAAATCCATTGCCTGTCCCGGGGGTGTCTGCTTGTGTAAGGGGTGTGTGTGACAGGGCCTGCTGGTGGGTGTAGTGTGATTTGGCACTGGGGCTCCCAGGTGATGTAGCTGTCCCCCCATGGAGCATGCTGCCATGACAGTGAGTGTGAGTTCCTGTCCTAGATATCTGACCTTGTTGTCTTGGTGTTTGTGTTTGCACTGGTCACAGGGGGGCCTTGTGCTGCCGACACCAGGGCCAAGTGTCAGCTATCTTGTCAGTACTTGCCCAGTCCCTGTGCATTGCACATTGTGCATGGGTATGTACCTGGGCCATATGGGATGAGGGCAATTGTGTCTGATTTGGAGTTCAACAATGCATTTTGTGACACCTACCCTCCCAGCATACCGGACATCCATTCTTGGGTTAGTGCTTCGTGTAGCATGGGACATAGCATGGCCTTGCTTTCTCAATGGGGCATACACATGTTAGTGGCATTAGCATTGTTTTTGACTGTGGTTCTGGATGGTGAGGGCTTGGGGTAGTTGCGTGCATTTTGTGTAGTTGGGGTGTGGATGCCATTACCCCCATGTTACATAAGTTGTTTGTGTACTCACCAGGCTCTGGAACTCCTTGAAGTCCATGTACCCCCACCGGCGGAAGCAGGGCCATCACCTTCTCCTCCCAGGGATGGAAATGTACTGGTCTGCGTGGCCCACCACCTCCAGTGATGTTGCTCTGGGCGTAGTCGTCATTCATTTTTCGCTTGACTGACCTCCACAGATCATACCACCTGGCTTGGCATTCAGTCCTGGTCCTTCTGATGGGTGTAACAGCATTCACCCTATCAAAGATCCTCTGCCACAGGCGTGATATTTCCCCTATGCTGGTCTGTCTGACCAATGTTCCAAACAGCTGTGGCTCGACTCTGATGACTTCATTGACAAGGATCTCCAGCTCCTCCCTTGTGAACTTTGGATTCTTGTCTGTGGGCATGGTGTGGGGTGAGGGTGTGGATGGTTGTGGGTGTGTGGGTCTGAATGTGAAGGTGTGGGTCTGAATGTGAAGAGGGAGTATGTGTGAAGGAGGTTGTGTGAAGGTGTATATGTTAAGGTGGATGGGTGCAGTTGTTGGTGTGTGCTCTCTAGCTGCAGTGCATCTGTGGCAAAGGGTCATGGTTTGTGTGTGTGGGCCCTTTTTATTGGTCCATTTGTGGGTGGGCCTCAGTTAGAATTTTTGGTGGGTGTGTTATAAGGGGTGGTTGTGAGTTTGCCCCTCTGTTTGCCTGTTTGGATGTGGCCAGGTCAGTCATTTCCATGTTTTGTGCACTGTAGACGTGTTTTGTGGTGTTGTGCGAGTCGAATAGACCCTCCTTGTGCTATTTTACAGTGTCCGTGGTTCAGTACGACTCGTTTCGTTGTATTTGCTTCTGTTTTTTTGTGTGTCTGACTCGGTCATACGCAACGTTCTCCGCAGTACGAGTCGTTCTCCGACATATTCCCAGGGGTGCGAGTCGTAAAGGGGTACGAGTCATACAGGCATACACCCCCATGCGTTGTGTATGTACGGTGCGTACCCCAACATTGTGTATGTACGGTGGTACCCCAACATTGCGTATGTAGGGTGCGTACAACAACATTGCGTATCTACGGTGCGTACACCAACATTGCGTATGTACGGTGCGTAACCAACATTGCGTATGTACGGTGCGTACACCAACATTGTGTATGTACGGTGCGTAACCAACATTGCGTATGTACAATGCTTACACCAACATTGCGTATGTACGGTGCGTACACCAACATTGCGTATGTACGGTGCATACACCAACATTGCGTATGCACGGTGCGTAACCAACATTGCGTATGTACGGTGCGTACACCAACATTGCGTATGTACGGTGTGTACACCAACATTGTGCATGTACGGTGCATACATACGCGATGTTGTTGTAAGGTGCGTACATATGCATGGGGGGTGCCTGTATGACTCGTACCCCGGTATGACTCGCAACCCGGGAACAACTCTTCCCAGGATACAGTCGTACGAAGTTCGCTTCGTAGCGGGTAAAGTCATTCCCCGTGTATGAGATGTTTTCCGTACGATTCGTAAATCGGAAAGCCGGTCCGGATAGTACTTGTACGGTCGGACTGTATTTTTAGGATTCGTACGGAAAAGTGTCCGGGTCCGTCTCATACAACTTTTCCTGATACGATTCGTACGGATCGGGCCGATCCATATGTATTTTTCCCGTACGAATCGTACTTCACGGGTCGGACGGGACTTGTACGATTCGTACGGAAAAATTTACGGATACGAGTCGTAAGGTAAAAAAAAATACAGGATCGGAATCGACCCCATAGTGTTGAGACATTTTATGTACTTCTACACTTGGGTAATGCGGCGCAGAGCTACAAGTCATTTAGCTACGCCGTGCTGCATTACTTTCAAAGTACAGGGATGTATCATATTTACAACAATATGATAGATCATGTGCTCTCCCCTGCACTGGTGCAAAACATGCTGTCATGCTATAATAGAGGCACCCTTGCACCATGGTGCAAGGGTGCCTGTGTTGCAGGGATGTTTGTTTTTGTGAAGGAAGGCACACCTTCATACATAAAAACAATCATCGATGTGTGCTGCAGACTGCAGCAGGCATAGAATGAGGAAAAAAGAGGAGAAATAAAGAATTTCTTCTTGTTGTGCCTCCCAACAGCTCCCCTTGGGAAGCGTAGGATTCTGGCGCATTGCCAGGTGTACGAAATGTTGTAAATCTGGGAATGTGACAAAAAGTATGGGTGTTGCGTGGGAACACCCACAGCAACACCCATGGCACGCTCCTTTCTTGCAAAGTGCTGCGTGGAAAGGGCCTGTATTTACAAGGCTATGAAAAGCCAGGCAGAGTGGCGTTACATGGTCTGTTAAATATGGGGCATCACACTATGCCAATGGTGTGTCAAAAAAAGGGATGCTTTGCGGCATGGGACTGGTAACACTTCCTTGGCTTGGTGTTCATTTTACAATTTACTACATAAGGGATAAACTGGTGTTTGACCATGTATACATTAGAAGTGAGATACGGTGCAGCTGTGTGTAGGACAGTGTGCTAAAATGTTAAAAGGTAACTAATAAATACAGTTTTGTGTTTTGCTTTGGGTTTGCTATATTGAAGTAAGTGCATGTATTAATATAGCTAGGTTCATCTGTAGATTTAAAACTGCAACATACCATAAAAAAATGTGTATTATGTGTAAGTCAGTAGTAAAGTAGTTTGCATGTTGGCTAGGGTAAAAATATACTTGTTTTTTCTTACAGAACAAGATATACATCACTACACACAGTTAGAGTTCCTACAAAAGCTAAGATAAAAAAGCAACGGAAGCTACTGCAGTATCTCTGCAGAAATTAATTACAAAAGGGGCAAAATGTAGAAAAAGTACCTGAAAGAAAAAGAGCTACTGGTAAGAGGACAAAGTCATTTCTTAAAAATATATGTGGACATTTGCACAGATTACAGAATAAAGAAAATACAATTATGACTATGAGAAACAACCAGAGTGCACTAAGTGTACATTAGAAGAGAAAAGATTGTAACAATCATGGACACAAAATAACGATGAAACAGAAGCAGTTAAAGGAAATCAGAGCCAGGATGTTTTGCATTAGAGTGGTTGTAAACTTAGTGAGAAATTTAAAAAAGTGTAGAAGAAGGAGAGATACAGTGAAACACAAATAGCAATTTGAGAGAGTAGCTGATAAGACCTTTGTTTTGAAGTGGAATCTTTTCATTTTCATTCTAAATAGAATGAAGACTTTTGACAAAATAGTGTTGTGCATGAGGAGACAAAACCAGAAGAAAAGATCAGTGAATGGAAGTAACTTTTGTACAGTTTTTTTAGTGCAGAATGGATACATACTTCTAGTACAGAACCTTTCTTTAATGAAGAAAGCTATCTCCAGGATAACAGATTAGTTAATGCTATTGATGAAAGAGGACGATGTTATGAAATGAAAAATGGTAGTCCTATAGCAAAAGAGGTGATGGTACCTAGAAATGTTGAAGAAGATATTGCAAGAGAGATACAAGGAAGATGTAGTCAGAGTTCTGTATACAAACGGAATTGTAGTAGTTTTTATAGTATTAGACAGTAAGCCATTGATATATTAAGAAAATGACCATGTATATTTCCAATACGAAGTTTAAAACACAAAATAAGTTACACCACTGAACAATGTGAACTTAAGTTAGGAGGCTGTACTATGTGAAAACTCTTGCTTTATGTTTAGGACAAATGAATAGAGCACTTTTGCATGGTAGTGTGACAGATGTTTATGGTCCTGAGCAGGATTCTAGGGAAAATGAAGAGTTGTTAAGATGAGAAGTTGCAGAACAGGACACATATATTACAGTTGATAGTTCTAAAGAAGAGATTATAAAATTTAACACAGTGTTGTCTAAAAAACAGATTTTGTTTGTATGTGTTTTCGATCCACTTACTAGAAGATATAAACACAGACTGTACACTTATATTTAAAAAGTGAAAAAGTAAATAATGATAACTGGCAAAAGATAGCTGTGTATTTATTTGTAGAGTGACTGTTTGACTTGGCTAAATGGCAAGTTATATGTAAGTAGTGTCTCAATAAATTCGAAGTTAATAAAATGAACAACACATAGATGTTAGATACCCATTTTGTAAAATAATAAAATGCTTGCTAATGTAGAAAAATTATGAAGGGCCAAAAATTTTAAAAAATCAACATTTATTATTCTGTACAGTATTGCGAAGGGTCGTTATGGACAGCTCTCCAGCTCTCACTACAACTCCACAATCCATGCAGTATAATGCCTTCGGGAAAAACTGTGGAGGCAAATCCTGAAGTTGAGATTGGACTTTTGAATGGACTCTCTGCTTTGGTTTTGTTGTGGCTGCTATTGAAGTCGAGGGTTCTTCAGTTTTGTGTTCTCTTCTTGCTGCTCACTATGAACTCCTCTTAAAAAATGTTCTAGATAGATAAATGTGTGTGTTCTTATTATTATTTTAGTTGAAAAGTGTATTATTCAATGATATTCCTTTATTTCCTGGTGACATGATTTTCTGTTTTGTATTTGACATGTTCTATTTTTTAGTGGTTTTGTAAAGTTTGTTCTTTTTTAGGGTTAAAGAAATGGTAACAGAGACAGGAGGAATTCGATAAATGTGCACTGAGAAATGAGCACAAAAAAAGGGGAAAAAACTTAGCATGTATGATTTTTGGCAGCATTGAAAATAGCTGTAACACACTGCTCACCAACTTGTTTAACAACACTACAGTCCATGCAATACGTGGCCATTCTTAAAAACTCTGGAGCCATGTTTGTTGTAGTAGTCTGTACATCTGATAGGACTTTCTGGCCAGGAATTATTGCTGCTACACTGATGCAAAATGTCCGGCCGCTTCCCTCTGCTTGATCGACAGTTGGAGAAGTTTTCTATGATATGTTTTAAGTAAGATTGGGTGGAGCTGGCGTACTGCCTCTACACGGAGCTCTATGGAGTTTGTGTTGCTCTGTGGAGCTCTGTGGAGCTCTGCTCGGCCCTTCTCCCTCCCCACTCCCAAATGGGAGGCGGCAGACAAGCAGGTAAATGCCTTCTTTTTTTAGTTTTTAAATCATTTGGGAGGGGAAGGGAGTGGCTAGCTCCACTCCCCCACAGAGGCGGAGTTTTATTTATGTATTTATTTATTTAAGAAGTTTTATATAGCTCTAGCTCCACCCAGGGGTATCAGAGTGCTTTACATTTGCATAAAAATTATTTAGGAAAAAACTGAGCAAATTGTTAAATAGTAAGGCAATTATACATGGAGGACTAAAAGATTCAGTTGAGCACATACAGATAATAACAGTAAAAGGAGCAAAAGGGTAGGTTCAGTGGACAAAATAGCGCATAGAGGGATTAGGTATGTGAGAAGAAGATGGAGGGGAAAAATTAGGATAGGAAAAGAGGGAAGTAGGGCGGAGAGGGGTGGGGATGTAGAAGTGAGGGAGGCGAGGGGGAGAGTGGTAGTGTTTAAGGGAGGAGGGGTGGGTAGCACAAGTATGGTAAGAGAGTGATTAAGTACCCCAATATTGATTGAGCAAATGTACTTTAAGGCCTTTTTTGACACTGATATAGGAAGAGGTACAACGAAGATCTTTGGGGAGGGCATTCCAGATGCTGGGGGCTTTTCCAGAGAAGGAGCGTGACTGAGAGGCTTTTTTCTTTAATAGCGGGTGGACGAGAAGAAGTGCGTTTGAGCTTCTCAACGTCCGGGCGCATCCTGCTTTATCGAGTTTGTTGGAGAGGTAAATTGGTGTCTTTTGATAAAGGGCTTTGTGTGTAATGCAGGCAGTTTTATAGGAGATCTGCCTTCAATGTGAAGCCATTTGAGGTCCTTGAGGGCAGGTGAGATGTGTTCAGAACGCTTACAGTCGGTTGTTAGTTTGGCCGCTAAGTGGAGGACAGATTTGAGGGGGGCTAGGTGAACTTTGAGTGTTCCGGAGAGTAAAGCGTTTCCGTAGTCAATCTTAGAAAGGACTAAAGATTGGATAACCGATTTGAAATCTTCTGCCGTAGTGAACGGTTTGATTTTCTTGACAAGCCGGAGTGTGAAGAGTGCTCCTTTTGCCGAATTTTTGATATGGGTATTGAGCGCAAGCTTACTGTTGATGGTGATGCCAAGAGATTTGACTGATTCGGCTAGGGAGACAGAGCAGTTAAGGGCATTAAGGTCAGCTATCCATGCTTGAAAGGGGAGAGGTTTGTTTTTGGGAGAGAAGAGAATGATTTCAGTTTTGTTTGGATTAAGTTTGAGATGGTTTGTGAAAAACCAGGATTGAATCTTGGATAGGGCTGTGTTTAGGTGTAAGATATCCGAGTAGGATTTGATTTTATAGTACAGTTGGGTGTCGTCAGCATACAGGTGGTAGTTAATTTTGGCTTGTTTAAGTATGAGGGTGAGGGGTTCCATAAAGAGGTTGAATAGGGCAGGAGAGAGGATAGATCCTTGGAGTACACCGAGGGAGACCGATATAGGGCAGGAGAGGCAGTTTTGAATTTTGATTTGTTGGGTTCTATGTTGGAAGTAGGAGGTGAACCAGTTTAGGACAGTGCCATTAAGGCTGAAACGATCTTTGAGTGCATTGAGTAAGGTTGAATGGTTAACTGTGTCAAATGCAGCAATGAGGTCGAGAAGGATGAGTATGCAAGACTCACCCTTATCCAGGGTAAGGTGGATGTCATCGACAATGTTAAGCAGTGTGGTTTCAGTGCTGCAACCTTTGCAGAAGCCATATTGAAGGGGGTCAAGCAGGTTGTACGTGTCAATGTGCTTATCCAGTTGAAGTAGGGCGCATTTTTCAAGGGTTTTGGAGAGTAGTGGGAGGTTGGAGATAGGGCGGAGGTTGTTAGGATCATTAGGATCGGCCTTAGGGTTTTTGGGGATGGGCGTGATTTGTCCAAGTTGGAGGGAGATAGGAACACATCCAGTAGAGAGGGAGGCGTTAATGATGTTGGTCCAATAAGGGACAATGACGTGCTTTAGATCTAGGGTGAGAGCAGATAGGAGAGGGTCTTTTGTGTGAGAGGATGGTTTGAGTTTGGATAGGATGTTAAAGACTTCTAGTTCAGAAACAGGGTGGAAATTCAGCCAGGTGGCTTTATTTTTAAGCAGTGGGTTGGTGTGGTGTGGTTCAGGAGGTGTAGAGGAGGGAGGGTGTGTGAAAGAGATAGAGATAGGGGGTGGGATCAGGGGCGAGTGTGGTGTTAGAGTAGAATTCAAAGGACATTGGGGGGTGGGGGGAGCTGGTTTACATGGAAGGATAGATCAATCTTGGCGATTTTTTCGGAGAAAAATGTAGCAATTTCTTCACATTTGTTTGTGGAGGCCGTCAGGTTCTGGGGTGCAGGGGTGGATTGGTTTCTCACGATATTGAACAGTTCTCTGGGTCTGTTCTTGGCACGGGAGAGTTGCAAGCGAAAGAAAGATGCTTTTTGAGGGAAAATTAGTTTTTTGTAGGTGGATCTAGCGGTTCTAAGGAGGGCCAGATGGGAGGGAGTGTTGTCGCCATGTTCTTTCAGCAAGTCTAAGTGAGCGTCTTTCCTTGTTAAGGTCAGTTGTAAACCATGATTTGGAGGGGACATTTTTTTGCGTTTTAAGTGTGAGCGGGGCAAGTTGATCTAAGACCTGAACGACAGTTTTGTTAAAGTGCTCAGTAAGATCGTTTGCATTGAGAGAGGAGAGGGTGGGATGAGACGAAGTTGGGTTTGAAGTTTGGACTCCAGTGTGCCAGGAGGGATTTGCTTAAGATTTCTGGACACTGTCGTGGCCTTAGTGTATTTAGCTGGGGCGAGCGGGGTTGGGGGGGAGATCGGGAACAATATGAGGTGATGGTCGGAGCAGTCGATAGGGATGATGTTGGATAGGGACGCCAAATCAGTGTTAGAGATGATGGCGTCAAGGGTGGCTCCTTTGGCGTGGGTGGGGGAGTGGCAAAGTTGTTTGAGGTCGATAGTCTCAAGAAGATTAGTGAGAAGGCTGATTGTGGGGTTCTCTGGTTCGTTCCAGTGAAGGTTGAGATCTCCTAGGAAAAGGTTTTTGGTGTTAGAGAGTGACGATTTGTGTGAGAAGGTCTGATAGTTCTTCGGCAAAGGGGAGAGGCTCACTGGGCGGGTGGTAGATATTATGTAGTTGAATTGGTGGGGATTTTTTCAACTTAAGTTCGGCTCCAAGATATTCAAAGGTAGTAAAGTTTGTGTTCTTTGTGAGGGAGAGTTGTAGTTCGTTTTTATAGATAATTGCTAAACCACCCCCTATTCTATCTATTCTATTCCAACTCTGCGCTCGCAGCAGAGCGTGGAGTAGGCAAATCTCCGCAAACTCCACTGGCGGATCGGATTTACCCACCCAGGGTTAGTTTTAAGATGATATAACATAAACATTGCCCCACATGAGTCCAAAAAAAGTCTCTAGCCAAAATCTACCACCTGTTCACAATAAAGCTCTGGAAAAGAAGATTCATGAATGAGTAGTGGGTGTATTCTTCCTATTCATTTTACTGAAAATTATATTATCCTGTGATATTCCTTACTTTCCCTTCATGTGATGTTTGCAGATTGGGCATTGTACTAGTTGTGTGGCAGTTTTGAAATCCTCATGAGTTTGGGTAACAATGTGTATTTTGATAGGTGTTTGGTAGTTATATTCTATTTGTGAGTTCAGATTTTGAGTTATGTTTTTTAAACTGTTCAATTTTATAAATGTGTTGTTAAAATAAAGTTAAACCAATATGTTACTAAACAGCTAGACTCTAACTTTGTGTAAAACATGTCTATATATCTGTTCTACACTTTGTCATTTGTATTCGTGACTATTGATGTTATTGCGATTTCCGGTGTTGCTGTGAAGAAGGAAAATGCATTTTTGATTTAGTTATTTCTACAAATGAATACAAAGGGGAAAGTTAAATTAGTATCTTACCAAATAGCTACACTGAAACCTTATGTAAAAAACGTCTATATATGTCTTTTACACTTTGTTAACAACAACCAGTATTCACAGTGTGTCCTTGGCAATGGCACTCATAGAATCATACAGGCACTACCTGTGCAATGATCAAGGACGTGCTTTCTCCATCACTCTGCAAATGTGCCTCCTGGCATAGTACTAGTTGGGGAATGAAGTCCTCTTGGCTATTGAGGGTATTTTGGGGCCAACTATCCCTCCTGTTACCTCCAGCAAGTCCCGCACAGTTACTTTGGCAATAGGTCTTCAGGGACTATGCCCCCTCTCTGCACCACTCTGAAAACGTGTCTCCTGGCACCCCACTGGTTGGAGAATAAAGTTCTCTTTGATGCTAAAGGACCTTGGGGACCAAGAAGCCCTCCTGGTACTTTCTGTAAGGCCTGCACGGCGGGATTCTTGAGATCTGCTCAGAGGCCCCACCCCCTTTCCACACCATTCTGCAAACACCATTGCTACTTAAAAAAACATGGATATTCACTGAAAAAAACAAAGGTTACAGGAAAGATATAGTTAGGAATTAGCATTAAAAAAACATTAGTAATTCACTGAAAAAAACAAAGATTACAGGGATGTTATAGTTAGGTATGCACAGAAACCCTTTTATTCAAAAGGGGAGGGAACAGGAGGCTCCGGGGTAGGCAGAGTAAGCTGGCCTCCAACCAACATATATCACACAACAAGAAGCTAACCTGACTCAGTGTCTGATTCTCACAACAAATTGAGGCACATTTTGCCGCTGATTTAGGTGGTGCTGGACATCTCAAAAATTTTTATGGACTGGCCTCACACACTGCCAGGTGTCATGCTTCATCATCGGCTGTCCTCGCCCTTTAAAAACCACGTTTGATAAAGGGCAGGCTTACACCTAGAGGCTGGGAGGCACAATGGGGCATATTATCAAGAGAGGCGATAAAATTATCGCTGCTTTAGCAGCAGAAAACAGCCGCTAAAATGGCGATAATGGGCTTAATAATATGCTCTATAGAATTACAATTGAAGCTCAGGTTAGATGTCCTTCACATCTAACATGGACTTCAATTGGAATTCCATAGAGCATATTATCAAGCCCATTATCGCCATTTTAGCGGCTGTTTTCTGCCGCTAAAGCAGCGATAATTTTATCGCCTGTCTTGATAATATGCCCCTAGGTACCTTCTATAACTAAGTGGGGGCCTGTGCTGAAAAAGTGAGTGAGTGATGTTTAAAAATCGATGCACAGTCCTGCGTGAAATTTTAATAGTGCTGAGTGCGCTCGATATTAAAAGTAATGGTGGAGACTACGGGGGTCTAGTACACCATCTCCAGCTGTGTTGCCAACATGTTTCTGCCACTACAGCCAGGAGGGTCCATGGCATTCATCAGGGTTTGAGTGAGAAAAAGGGGGGGGCTCCTTTCTTGTCTCTAAGAGACAAAGATAAAACCACTCACGTAGGCTGGCTCTAGTCCAACTCTACCACGACATTTTCAGAGCACCCTATTAGAGGTGTAGGGATGTCCCATGGGAAGGAGGACGGTAGGGACCCCTGTAGTCAAACGTACATCAAGGTGCGTCACTCGTGGCGCTCCTAAGGTCCTTCCTCGCTGCTTCCCCACTGGGCAATCGACCAGCGGGGAAGCAGGAAGGGAGGACCTTAGGACATCCCTACACCTCTAATCTACCTTTCTGCCAAATTACGTCCAGTGGTTTGGGCTGTAGTCGTGTTCAAAACTCCTATGGGAATTCCCATGGGAAAGGCATATTTTTGACCCCCTCACACCTTTTTCTCAGTCCCCGGATACCAGATCACCCCAAACTTTTCCATGTGCAACAAAAATCACGGCACACTTTTTGGGGAAAATTTTGTGAATTTTCATCAAAAAGTGCTTTGAATATGGAAGCATGGTCCTAATTATAAGTGGTATATATCAACTTGCGATTGATTTAGTTAGATGATTAGGCTTGTAACATTGGTTGAAGTGATGCTGTTGGTTTTGTTGATGTAGTAGCAGGAGTGTTTTTGAATAGTTATCCTTTTACCACCAGCATGTGCTGCAGCTGAAGCTGTTACCTGCTCTTCAGTGGTTGATGAAGACAGCACTTCTTTGCCCTCTAAGTTGCAGTCTTTCACCTTATAGTTCAATTGCTTTTTTAACAATCCAGTTATTATAAATGGAAAAAGGAATGACAGTGAATAGCCCCTGTTTGTGCTGGGGTTCCAGTAAAGATGTGCAGATGTACTCTCCAAAGGACACATTATTTCTTTGCAGCCTGAGATTTATAACCAGAAAATGGAAACTTGCTCCCTCCTTATTGACCTTGGCATACGTTTATTCCACCTTATGCAAATGGGTATGCGTGAGACAAATGAATTGCTTGGTGCATGGTACAATCTTTCATGCTGACATCCCCAAGTAAAAATCTCCAAAGGCGCTAGAGTTTGATTCAGGCACTCTATAAGTTCCATATGTCATTCCCCATTGTCATGACTTTTGTATCAATATTTCCTGTAATTATATTGGGCTAGAAGTGATCTGTAGGCCATGGTTACTATTATTGTTAATCAATTTAATCATTTTTTACCAGCCCTCCAGGCCCTTTATAAATACTAGCTGCATTTATTTCCCAATTATTTTATTTTCCGCATATTCTGCCACAAAGAGTGTGACCCTGGGCCATGATTATTAGTGTTTTAATTAATTTAATTGATTAGTGTCAGCCACCTTCTGACTTTGAGAGAGGTCCCATGGGCCCTGTGTATGTTTTCACTGAAGTATTGACAAAGAGCACATGCCTTCTTGCCCTGAAATCCCTTCTCCTCTCTCTCTCTCTCAACATACACATGGAAAGGAAAAGATTGAACAAATATATACCCTAAAAGTTATTGGCCAAATCCATGAGCCTCCACTAAACCAATAAAGGAGCAACAAAAATGCAAGAAATAAACTACAATAAATAAATAATAGCACAGCAACATTGATGCTGACAAAAAAAATATAATAAACTTAAAAAATGTCAAAACACAAATATTCCTAGGTAGCAATTACCATAGCCAGTTGAGAAGAAGGTGGTTGAGAGCAACCAAAAATGATGTCTTGCCACATGGACGTGACCTGCCAGAACCAACTCTACTCCAGTTATCACTAGGCACATGGAAAAAAAAAAAACTAACATTTGGCATGAATTCAAGGCCATCCAAAAGTCCATGCAATATCTCCAGCACAGCCGCATTGAGAAGACCAGGCCCCAAACAATAGAATACCAAGAAAATATCACAAATCTAGATAAAACACCAAGAAAATCAGGAAATACCTACAACCCAGGCCTCTACCTACCCACAATATAAATTTCCCATACTCTGTGTCACTTAATCCCACATGGGCCTACTCTATAGCCCCTAGTGCAAATCTCCTGACATCCAGCAGCAAACAAATTTAAAAAAATAGTAGTACATGCCCACTCATAAATTTAATGGTTTTTGGCTTGGTGCAGTTCTCTTCTGATGTATTCAGATTTAGCTTCAAAAATTAGCTTTTTTGTAGAATTTCTTTCTGTCCCAATAGTACATCAGTTCCTGAGGGATTTTGTCTCCATACTCACTCTATAATTCTCAGTTTCCTATTCTCATTTAGGGCCTTATTAATGTGTCTGTCACCATTGCGGAATGGAACCGCCCAACCATAGATCGGTGTTTCCGTCTCAGAACTTGAATGTGACCACCCCATGGGCGGTCGGAAACATCCATGTTACTATTGTACATTGTGCGGTGGGTGGAAAAGGCAAGCAGCACAAGCTATAATTGTTAAATGGAAGTTTTCAAACATCCCTGCACTTTGAGCCTGTCGGAAGCCAGCCGGAATGACCAGCCGATTTCAATTCCAACCGGATGATTCCTAATCAGCTGGTCGGAATTGAAACCGACGATGGCAGTCAGAGGCTTTCAGACCACCATCGTAACAGGCCCCATAATATCAATAAGGTTACAAGTAAGGTTCATGCTCTGTTAAATGTTGTTCAAAATATTCTACGTGGTGGTAAGTAAATCTCAGATAAGTCGACATTTCAATAGTGCGACAATAAACTGATATTAGTGCAAAGTGTGATCATCTGATTTGATGTGTTTAGAAAAGTTTTGCTTCAGAGATTCTTAAGAGCAGTGCCCGCTCGATCTGTTCAGCAGCAACGTGATTGCATTCATCGTCGTTGTCTGGAAAGGCAGAGAATCTCTCTTTCCAAATATGCATTCAACCACAAACAGTAACATGTAGCATAGGGCCATATCAGCAACGGCCAGCGATAATTATCGCTGGCCGTGCTTAGCGATAATTTTCTTATCACTGGCTATCTCTGCTTTTTATCGCCCTGGTAGCGCGTTATCATCAACGCGCTGCTCCAGGGCGATAAAAATTCCAGAGATAGTGATGTTATCGCCGTTTTGCAGGGAACATCGCTGGTTTCCTAGCGATGTTCCCTGCAAAAGGGCGATAACCTTGCTGATACGACCCTGTGGTCGTATCAGCATAATCCACCCCCAATGTTAGGGGTGGCTTAGTCAGGATTTTAGCAGACGTTAGTTTTTGGAGAAAACAGCAGTTTTCTCCAAAAACTAACGTCTGCTAAAATGCAAGGGCATCCTTGCTGATAGCGCAAAGACACGTTATTGTTCTCCTGACATGTAGTGTATGTCAGGAACGCCCACTTTGCATCTCATTAGAGATACAAAGGTAGGCATAGTGTAAAAGGGTGCTAACATGCGAATACGCATGTTAGCACCCTCTTGCTGATAGGGCGTTGGTTTTATCTCCGCTTTTCTGGCTTTTAAAGCCAGAAAAGCGGAGATAAAGCCCTTGATGATATGCCCCATAGTTTGTTTCCTCTTGGTTTAGGGAAATGATTTATATACCTGTACAAAACAAGATTTGCAAGAAAATAAGTAGGAACCGGAAAAGGAGGAGAAAAAAAGTGCATTAAACAGGCTTTCAAGGGGAGTCTTTTCCTATCACATTTCAAGATAGTCAATAACATTTGGCATGTGAAATCGGTGAGATGCGCATTGTAAGCATAAAAAACTTTAGTTGTTTGAAGGCGTGTTTTCAAGAATGCTTCAAAGGTTGGACGACAGTATGTGCTATGAATGAATGAATTACAATGTAAAATAATTCCAGAGACTTGGAAAAGTGGGTTATTATTCTTAGATATAAGAGCAAGACGCAAGGAGATGCCCTGGAATTCGTTGAAGGTGATGTGTGAGCAGGCACACTGCAGCCTTGTTCTCAGAAGGAAGCACAAGTGGACACGACTGGATTCCAGAGTGAGGCCATGTCAGGCTGGAAATAAATGTTTCTTCATTTCGCCCCTCACAGTGGAGCCCTCCACGAGGGATTACTGCCTTATACCTCTAGGATTTCACAAACAGTCACTGCTGGGTTGATAAATGGAAAAGATGGGTCCTTTTCTGCCACTAAGAATGTTTCTGCCTACTAAAGGACCACAGCGTAATAAATTCAGCCAGATTCCAAGAATTGTATATGCTGTAAAGTAATCCCCCCGAAAACCAGAGGATATTAAATGAACTAAAATGTCTTAGCCCAAAGTCTCTGATTTGAATGTCTCTTTGATGTTTTTATCTGAAACTCTTTGATGCGTTAATATTGTTTCAGAAATAGAAAAAAAGTAGCTTGCCTTAGTAAATCATTTTAGGATTACAGTTAAGGCAGTATGATGATGAATGACATGCAGAAAAACTACAGACCTGTTTTTTATTTTTTAAATCTTGCATTAATCACTAACCCAAGCCCGTCTAGCATTAGGTCTTGGTGGCTTCGCATTCCTTATGCACAGCACAGTTTCCTGCTTTTTTAGCTCGTTTAATCGTCCGCAAATTCAATTTTAAAATAACGCTCATTGTTTTTTTTTTAAAAACTGGAGTGATGCTGCGCTTATTAATGCCAGGCACGTGAGAGCAGATTAAGCCATGTGTCTAGACACTAGAGTATGTGGGTGCTGACGTAGACAGACCGACTGGTAGACAGAGGTAAAATAGAACAGCCGTATAGATATTAATAAAGATAGCTAGTCAGACAAAAGAGATAGCGTTACAGACAGACAGGCGTTCAGACGGACATGGACAGACAGACAGACAGACAGACAGAGAGACAGAGATAGATAGATAGATAGATAGATAGATAGATAGATAGATAGATAGATAGATAGATAGATAGATAGATAGATAGATAGATAGATAGATAGATAGATAGATAGATAGATAGATAGATAGATAGATAGATAGATAGATAGATAGATAGTCTGTCAGTCTCAGATTCATCTCACAATTTCAACCTTCATGTATATAATTTCCAATGATCAGAAAGAATTTTATGTCAAGAACATTTGTGCTACTTTGATGCCAATGAAGATATGGAAAATAGCCAGATATTGTTGAGGAGACATTCAGTACACAAATATGGAAAACTGTAAGAATGTGCACGTACAGACACAGTGGCGTAGCAAGGTCAGGTGGTACCCGGTGTGGAAAATTTCTTGTCACCCCTGGCTTGACAAAATGGCAAAAATATGTGTTTAAAACACATATTTTTCCATTTTGTCACCCCCCTCAGTGATGACAACCGGAGTGGCCCGCACCCACCGCACCCCCCTTACTACGCCACTGTACAGACAAATCCTATGAGAAATCAGCAAACATCTTGGGCAAGATAATGAAATAGTACCTCTACAATGTTACCAAGGCAAAGTTTCAAGAACAGCAGCAATGCAAAAGAAAATAAACATTTCCAAAGACACACCTGCTCATGGGAACCACCTTGAAATGTGTAGTCATGTTTCTTGAGAAAGCAAAAAAAGCTGCTTTTATTCTTGCATGATGAAACAAAGAAGAGGCATTCTAGACGAAAAACAGAAAGCACCACCTATAATACTACTTCATTGAGTATATTCTGGCGCATTATCAGTGCAAGACTGGTAAACCTTGGAATATATTCAAATGTTACACCTTCCCAGGGGAGGTGCAACAAAGAGAACTTCTCGTCTTTCTTTCCTCTTTCTAAGTGTTCTGCATTCTGCAGCACACTTAGAAAGAGGAAAAAGCCTCTGCGATTGTTCCTGTGCAGCAAAATGTCTCTTCCTGCACAAAAACAATCCTGACTGCAATGCAGGCTCCCTTGCACCATGGCACAATTGTTGGCTGCATTTGCACTATTCAAACACATTGAATTTGCACTAGAAGGCAGATAGGGTGCAAAAGCAGATAGAGAGCAGGAATGAACCATATATTGGTAATTATCCCACATTCCTGCCATCTCCCTTACACGTAGTGCAGCATATTGTCTTGCTGCGTTGTGTGAAATATGGAAAAATCTGGTCCCGGGTGGTTGTGGTCTGGCGGACGTGTCAGATTACTGACACAGCTAAATGTTGTTGTTAGAGTGATCAGCTGGGTACATGCATCTAGTTGTCTGGGGTTGAAGGTAGAAGATTGGTTCTTCTTACTTCAAAGCTAATGCCACACCACTGCAACAGCCTATGCTTTCCCCTGGCTGCACATGTGCCATGCTTACCTTGACTCTCCAATACTGACTTTTAACTTTTGCATTCCATAGGCTTCTTGTGTGCAAGAAAGCTCCATGAAGCTCCTGCTCTGCACTTATGCACTGCATCCAAGTCGGACAATGCCAGAAGACTGCAGATGCACTATCCATTTGTATACAGTGTCATTTTTCTTATTTTCTAATTACAACTATTTTCTGAACTGTGTAGGTCCTCCCTATTTTGCATGTTTTGAGCCTAGGTGGAGATTAGATAACATAACTGGAGAGACTGAGGGCTGAAGGACTGCATTTGGTAACTGAACTGCCAGGCTGGTTCTACTCACCTGACTAACCAGGTCTCTGTGGAAGCAAACATATTCCACCAACACTCCTAGTTGCTAAATACTCAACGCTCGGAATAGATTATCGCGTATGGTGCGATTAGCCCCTGGTGAAGGGGATTTTGGGATGAGAAAAAGAGAGAGAGACAGAGCACGTATCTTCATTACCTCGAGTTACTGGGCTCTTTGAATGGAAATTAGGTACTTCTTCCTCTGAACTCTTCCTCAATAGCTAGGAGCTAACTTTCTTCTTTTGTGATTTTCTCAAGCAACTGAGCATACTAACATTTTGTCTGTCTAGGAAGTTCTTTCAAAAAGATAATCTTTAAACCCTAAAACAGAGCATGAGAAATATTTAATCACGAATGCTCTATTTTTGCTTCACGTACAATTATCCTGTTCTTAGGTTAAGTTAACACGTGACTTCACCTTTTATTATCTGAACATTTCATAAACTATCTGGTTTCTTCCTCAAGATGAATCACAAAGGAGAATTATTGCTTTTGCACCAAGTCTTTTAGGACCTTCCTCAGTCTTTCAAATTTTTACGCCTTTCACTGTCTCTTTCACCCTCTCCTCCCAAAACAGGCCCACACCCTCACCCTAACCCGAGAAAAGTCCAAAGAAACACCTGTCCCTAACTGTCCTTCCCATCATCACCACTCCCAGCAAGTTCCACCCCTCCCCATACAAACAGGCATTTGCAATGCAATAGGTCTCACATTTGTAAAAGATAGAGATCTTGGTGTTGAAAATGGCATTGTTTGTTACTTTAGTTGTTTTGTATGCAGTTGAGCAGTAATATTTGCATAGCACTATTGCCATTTGTATGACCTCGCATCGCTGGAGAACTTGAAAATGGGAAATAGTCTATGAGGGAAGGGAGACAAAAGCAATATGTTGGCTGATTAAAAAAGTAGCAACATCCTGTAGATAGCAAACACTCATAGGGAATGCAAGATTAAGCAAAACGTGTGGATTGTAATCAGGAACAGTGTAGTTACCTTAACGCTTTTACACTTACTATTCAGAACTATTGAGTGTTTTGGCCTGAAAAGTTAATAACATGACTACAGGGCTGGAAGGGACCAGTTTCAATGTCCATTGCTTATATCCTTACAAAACGTAAGCAGTATGGCTTAAAAAGACCACATCTATGAACACAGAGGCGCCGTACACATTTTATAAACTGAAATAAGGAAAAACACTAATAAGGATCATAATAAACATTTTCCACTTTAAGCGTCAACCAGGTATTGCAGTACCTCCAGGAATGGTGGACTTTCCTACCCAGGGAAAACAATGTTTTTCAAAGAAAAAGGAGAAAACGAAAGTAGCGCTTCAATAGCAACTCTGTAAAGTGGCGCTAATGTGTGTGGTTGTGAATAAAACCAATCTGGCCACTTTGCGACCACTCTTTCTTGCTTTATTTAGTGCTTTTTTTATTTTTCGTATTTTGAACCTTTTTTTCTCCACAACCAAGGCTACACTTTCGAATAGAAAAAAGCACACAAACCAAAGCTGGGTTTCTAAGCGCACACAAACTGCATTCTAACACCTACAACTGCAGCTAATGATTCTCAGGGGAACTTCTAAGCATGCCACAGACAGGACAACTAACCACGATGGCCTCTGAAGCCCATGAAAGTCAACCAATTTACAAAGCACAATATTGTAGGTGAGCTTCTCGTGCTGTGTGCAATAATACATTTGGAGCCAAACTTACAACCACATTGACTGCAAGCAGGTTTCTAAACCTACCCCACAGCAGTTTCTAAGCACACAAACTGTAGCCGTGGGGCTTTAAAGCGCATAGCCACGAACCAGGAGTCAAGCTATGAAGCAGAAGATCTAAAGGGGAGCTTGAAAGCTCGTATACAATGCTGCACTTCTAGGCAGGTTACAGAAAAAATATTACTGCCTACCCTCTGTGCAACCGAGTCTTAGTAACACAAATACCCAAAGGCAGCTTTAAATCATGCAGCTTACAAACGCAGCAGGGTTTTTAAGAGCACATCCACTGCAGCAGAGCTTCTAAGATGGCAGTATAAGAGCCACAGCATCCATGCATCCATGGGGAGACAGAGCTATCAACATATATCATAACATCACTAATCTATATGAACATCTCAAAGCTGCTCCATATTATAAAAGATGTGCATCCCGATAGGCGCTTCAGCTGACACCGAGAGTCCCTGCATGCTGAGACTTCACCACGCAGCGGTCTGACAACTCGTGAGGGATGTCCAGTTCCTGACCAAGACAGGGTCCTTCGACCTCTCCCATAATGTAATGTGGTTGGATTGTCCCTTGGGGGTATTCTTGGCTCTACACATACACACACTTTAGGTACACTTAGAGTAGGGTTGTCATAGTAGGAGTACGCTCGATTACTCCCTTGTTTTATATGTCTGCATATATGCACTTCTTTAGCACCGTGGTAGAACTATATCCACTATTTACTCTCTTTGTGCTCGTAAATCACATTTATCTGTTTCTGTCTATTGATCATTGCAGCACACGTATTTTCTACAAGAATAACAATGGTTCAATAAACTTATTGAAAAAGTCCCACTGTGTAGTCTCTGTATACCTCTCTGAGAATAAGTGAGCATTAGTGACTAAGATAAAGGTTCTGTACAGTTTCCACGATCCCTGATGGGTCAGGGTTGTCATGTTCAGTGGTTCCCAGAAAGCATTTGCTCCATGAGAAGGATCGGGGGCTTATGGTGGCAACATATAGGTCTATAGGCCAACATATCCAGCAGGGGTGTCCGCGATCAGTCTAGGCACTAAGTCCCTAGTTTATGTCATTCAAACAAACGTGCAGATCCTATGGACTAGTAGGAACTAAACGACATAGCACCCAATAATGGCGCCGCCAACATTGGTTGGGTTCTTATTTGATGGTCAATCTGTGTAGTTCAGTCGTGCTTTCTCGGAGACCTCTACTCACATTTAAACAGGAGAAATCCCAAGTGGGAAGGGAAAAAAATCATCTGCCTCAGCTGAGTAGGTATACCTTGTGTATTGGCTTTAAGTTATTCAAGCTTATTGAATTAGAAGTTCCCACATTGTGCATGCCATATCTCCATAATTATTTTAATTAAATAACTCTTCTTTGACAATGACCAAGCTGAGGACATTGAAGAGCAGGTAGTTGCTCTAAACATTAAAGAAAATTGCAGACAGGCAGTTATTATGAAACTATTACAACTTGGCCTCTCGGCAGCGGGTGAGATGTTACCTTCATGATCGAGGCACACAAAGCATTCAGAACAGAGGTATTCTACTCTTGGGTTAAATTCCCTCCTGCAGATGCACACATATGGTTGTTTCACACTTACATTGAAGATGAACCACCTGAAGAGTACTTCCAATACATGGACATAGAAGTCCCATTAACTTACAAAGAGCATGTTAACTGGTTTAAAGGTGCCTACCCCATACCACAGAAAACATGAGACTTGGTGCTCTCAGCAAAGAAGGAGCGGCCTGGCCGGTCTTAACTTCATATACATTGCATCCAGACATTGTTACTCTACCAGTTGCAGGAATGCTTACACTTAGAGATTTAGTAAACATTTACAGAAATCTTACACAATACATAATGAGAAAATTGGCAGCCCCACCTGCTCAGGCTGCACAACCTCAATTGACTACTACAGGTATTAGCCCCCAAATGCTGAACGCCGTTATGGGAAAAGATCCCTCCAGCCGGAAGCAAATCCTTTCTGGATAGCACAGAAACAGCTCAGCTTGAAGCAGTTTTTCCCCATAGGACACAGAATACTAACAATTTGCTTGTCAATGAGATGGCTCCCCTGATAGAAGATTGTGTCACTTGGGGTACAATCTTTGCTGCCATCTATACCAGAACTCATGGTACCCCTTCAATAGCAGTTACAACAGATGTACTAAAAACAAATACAGAATGAGGACAGGGCAGAAACTGCCCTGGACCTGGGGATGAAACTAATGGGCAATTTTGCCCAAGTTTCTGTAATTATGTTAAGTAACTGTAAAGTCCAAGAAATCCATAACACTCCCAAATGGATTTTGTTTCTTTTATTCCAGTAGTAGTAGATAAACCACCAGTCCTTACAACAGCTAACCGCCTCCTCCAATACCAACTTCCACTCTGCTCTGCCAGTATTCTGTTGCCAGGCCAATGACAATTAGAACATAGAATGCAACCCAGCTGCACTGGCAAAAGAGCAGTGGAAAGGGAACAGAGTTACATAAGTAAAGCCACAACACAAACATAAAAGGAGAGGCAGCAGCAGTGGCTATATGCCAACCCCTGAGGGACTTCACTCGTGCACAACAGGAGTGAAAGTTGCCTAACAATATCGAAGAAACGTTCCTCACTAGGTAGAGATAATAAGGGAGCCAAACCTGGGAAACCAATAGTTAAGAGCAGTTCTGAAAAGGATAACTCTAAGCAAGCACCCGATTCTTCCAAGAAAAAATAGGACAATAAACAAAAAAATAAACTTAACAAAACACAGTCTCCTCAGGGGGTTTCCTCAATAGGAACACACCGAGAGAAAATACAATTTGAGAAATCGTGACAATATTAGGAAGCCTGACAGGTATAAGGAATCTGATACACGTTCCTCTAATTCCTTTCAGGAGTCATCCAAAAAGTGCACGGATAGACGGACAGTCAGAGCACAGATCGGAAGAGCGAGTCAAGCTGAAAACGGAGACACATCGCACTTCAGACTACATCATTAAATAGGAGGACAAACAAAAGACTCCCAAACCTCAATTTAAAAAGAAGATGGTAGTCTGTATTAAAATTGGAAATGCCCAGGCTACTGAAGTCTCTGCTTCTGAACAGGGAATGGGCAGTGACAATGCTAGACAGAGTGGCAGAAATCACAATAGCTCGCCAGACCCTGATGGATTATCTGGTGGCAGTATCGCTGAGTGAGCATATCATGGTGGAAACACCTGATACACAGATAAGTGTCTCACATAATTTATACGAAACAACACACCAAATGGAGGGGGACATACCCAAGCAAGTGAAGAGTCTCTTTTGGGAGAACCTGACATATGGTTTCGACATTCTTTTGGCAGAAAGGTTTTGGCCACCTAATTTCATAATGGAGTGCCCAATGGGGAAGATGTAATTGTACCTGCCTTCTCTGACCTCGTTCCAGAATCAGTAAAAAATGAATAAATGCTGGAATAGGCATTAGCGCTAGGTCCTGCACTGTACTGCAATGATTTTGGGTGGGACAATGAGTCACCTCATCACAAAATCCCATTAAAATCCATTCCTCAACCACAGAGACAATACCCAATAAAGCATGAAGCAAAGAAACAAGTCAGGGAGATCTTAGATCAACTTGGGTACCTGGGTGTGATAGAGAATTTCACCTCACCCATGAATAATCTCTTATTTCCCATAATTAAACCCGATAATTAAGTAAGTAAATGGTTTATACAGCATGCAAATACCCGAAGGTGTTTTAGCGCTGGCAGTGACCCCCTCAGGTGAGAAGCAGTAGGCGGAAGCTAAGCAGCTGCACCTTAATGAAATATTCAGTAAAGAGCCAGGTCTTCAATTGCTTCCTGAATAGTAACAGGCTGGTTTGGCAGCGTAAAGTTAGAGGTAAGGAGCATCCTTCCGCCCCCATCTTGTTTTCTTTATTCTGGGGATGATTATCATTTTAGCTAAGCTAGATCTTAAATAACTGATGTGGGTATACCAAGCGAACAGATTCTGGAAGTAAACATGACCTGCCCAGTGAAGAGCTTTATGGACCAGGCAGAGTGCATTAAAAATGATACTCTTCCTGACAGGTAGCCACTGCAGACATTGCAATGATATGGAGATAGATGCAAACGTAGGAATTTTTAAGAGCATTCTGGCGGGTTCTGTAAGGATTTCTGTTTTTTCACCTGTTGCTTCAGGGCGCCCAAGTATAGTGCATTTCAGTAGTCAGTCTTGGAGGTGACAAGTTCCACCATGACTGTCTTTTGTAGGTCCTGGGGGATGAATGGAAAAATCTTCTTTCATATTCATTCATATTGTCTAGCCTTGGATTACAGACATTTAAATGCTTCCACACATACATTTGCAGTGCAAAATGCACATAGTGCCGCACTAATGAATAACATCATGCGGAAAAAATACTAACAACACTGGACATCTCAAATAGATTTTTCTGCCAAAATATAAAACCTGGGAGCAGATATTTGACAGCATTCTCAGCGATAGGTTTTCAATACCAATGTTGTCTATTACTACAGGGGTATAAGAATAGCCCTAGGCTGTTTTCAGCCAGAGTGACAAAGTTGCTTCAAAAGTTTGATGAGGAGGCATTGTCCTATGTAGATGACATTTATCTGATGGACAATGAATTAATAGAACACTTGGCTTGATTGAACAATATATTTCTTGGGTTTGGTCACCTGGGCTACAAATTTGATTTCAGAAAATCAAAAATTGCCTACCTCAATGTCCTGTTCCTGGGATATGAGTTAAAAAGTGAAGGCAAAAGCCTGGCTGCACATTTTTTTAGAAAAATATGCACTGCTCAAAACCTCTGACAACTCTGAAAAGACTACAATCTATTTTAGGATTGTTATGTTTTGGCAGGACCTACATTATGGATTACACACAAAGGGTGAAACTTTTCTACGACTTAATAAAACCTTGTTTTTCAGTGCATCAGTGGACACAGGAACAGGCAGATATTCTACGTTCCGTACAAGCTGACATTATAGATTCTAAACATTTACACATGTGTGTTAACACAACTAAACTGGTGATCCGCGTAGTCGCTGAACCAACTGGTTGCACCTACATCACTTTCAATGAAGGCGATACAGTACCTATTGCATACAAATCACATTTGTACACCAACGCTGAAATGCGTTTTGCATCCAGAGGATCTGCCCAGCCTACCATAGGAACAAAACAACAATATTGCACAGTATGGGTAATTGTTAAAGGGTGCATGCATGATAGAAAGTTCCGTCCTGGAAAAACACACACTCAGTCTTTATTGGACTGTACAGCTCAGGAACTGTAACCAAGCTCAGAAACCGCACCCGAGCTTCTAAGCAAATTACAACTGCAACCAAGCTCAGAAACCGCTACAAAGCTTCAGCAGGCAGACTGCAAGGAAGTGATTGGGAAGGTTTGGAGGGCATGACCAGTACCACCATAGAGAGCTGATCCAAGCAGAGCTGTTGGTGAGTCA
The DNA here is from genome assembly GCF_964204655.1 of Triturus cristatus. Lineage (NCBI taxonomy): Eukaryota > Metazoa > Chordata > Amphibia > Caudata > Salamandridae > Triturus > Triturus cristatus. Next base: position 251,461,624 of record NC_140593.1, on the reverse strand, counting down.
GCGTGAGGGAAGAATAACAACAATTTGAATACAGCCAAAGAGTCACACAGAACAAAAAAATGCGTGACTGCCATTGTTAAAGTGAAAGCAGGGCATGACATTTGTTAAAGGGAAAGTGGTGCATGACATTTGTTAAAGTGAAAGCAAGGTATAGTATGCTTCAAAAGATAAACACATACTGGCACATGCATCAAAAAAGCCATTTGCGATTCCTTAGTAGTGAAAAATAAGGATTCCCTAATAAGGAATCGCAAAAGCCTATGCATGTAGGAATCGCAAAAATAAATAGCGATTCCTAGAAATTCCTTAATTGCGACCTGCAAATTTGGAGTCACAATTAAGGAATGGCTTCCCAATCAATCCAATGGGCCTACAGACCCATAGGAATGAATGGGAATTGCATGCTCAATTTGCGAGTACACATTAAGTACTCGCAAATTGCAGATGCAATTTCAAGGGTGTCAAAAGGACACCCTGTTGCACCTGTGAAATTCATATGTGTACCCATGTTGCGCACACATATGCCCCACGGGCATTTGTGTGTGTGACATGGGACTTTAAAAAATGCACTATGGTGCATTTTTCAACAAACTCGCAATTTACCATCACCTTTCATTTGACGGTAAATTGTGATTCCTAATTGAAAAATCGCAAATAAAATAACTGCAATTACTTAAACTGCGATTTTTGCATTAGGGATGATGCATCCCAAATGCAAAAATACCAGTCGCAAAGGGGCAGATTCTGAGAATCTACCCGTTTGCCACCGGTTTTTCCTTTGATGCATGTGGGCCATAATGTTTTAGAAGTTGAATACAGCGAGCCGCTCAGAACAAAAGAAAGGTACCTGGCCACCATTGTTAAAGTGAAAGTGGGGCATGGCATTTGTTAAAGTGAAAGTGTGCACAGGCATGCTGCAAATAAAACAAGCAGGACGGAGGAGGAGAAGGCAGATGGAGGCTGAAAACAGGGCATGTTGGAAAAGTGCGATCGGGGAAGGGGCTGGTGTGCCAGCATCTCCAGCTAGCTTGAAGAAGTCATTTAAAAAATAGTGCTGAGAAAGTGGAAATAAAAGGTACAGAGTAAAGTCACATGTAATACGGGCTGTCCTTATGGGAGGTTACAACTAAAGAGAAGGAGGTACTAAAGAGGGACATTTAAACAGCTAAACCAATGAAATAAAAACAATTCTAAAAGACACTTCAAGGAGCCATTACAATATATGGGCAGGACTTGGGCGGAGCTTAATGCCCATAGCCTGAATACAGCATGTCTGGAAGTGACAGTGATCCAGCGCAAGACCGGGAAATGGGGAATAAACTACTGATACCCTCCGCATCACAAACCCGACATCACACTGCCTCATTCAAACACACACAGTCACTAGTGGGGCCCATAACACCAACACTCACACTTCTTTCTCACGAGTCTGCACACAGAAGGGATGAGTAATTCAAGCGCCGGGCATGTGGTGGAGAATACCTTATAACCTATAGGGAGGAAAAGTCATTCACAAATATACATTAACGTCCTTTCGCCTACAGATCCTTAATCCTAAAACATCAAGGCACTCCTCCCACTTCAGTTAATGGACCAAGTTAGTTGGATTGGTTGATGATGATTTTAGAACCAGCTAAAACACATTTTAAGACTTCAGATCTATTTCTCAAATGAAACTCACGACTCATGATTTCTCGTTAATCAATAATTATTTATCTAAATTTCATAAGAACTTTTTAGTACGCATTTGTTTCGTCAAGTTTAGAAAGTTTTATATCAATTTCTCAGAAAATCGCAGAACTTCATATTTACCAAATTTTACTATTTGAAGTCCTCTAATTCATTTGCTCTGCATAGTCTTTGTCATAGATCGTCCGAAAGCAAGCCAAAGCTCAAAGTTCTTTGCTCAGCACGCTACAGTCCCAAAGATCGGCAAAGGACCAAAGACGTGCAAGCATCTGTCAAAAGTTCGCAGTCATCAAAGAGTCGGGCAGCATCTAGGTCATCAAGGAAAGTATCACGATTAACGTGGCATCCGCTGCTGCTGTAAGCAGGGTAGGGGCAGAGAGTTTTTAGTCCCTATTCTACTAGCTTTTTATAAGAAAAAACATACATAGAAGATACAATTTTATCCTTAGGGTGGTCATGATTGGCTGGTTGAGATTGTCCGATCGCTTTCGCAGGATTTTCAGTACAGTTTGAGGGGTGAGGTCATTGGTAAAAGATGTATCAGCCCGTTCCGGTTTACTGTGAGGATGATTGTTCGCCTTTCTTGGCAGAAGTCCAAATTGCCATCCTTATTCGGGTACATCTGGTATAGAGGTTACTGCAAGGATTAGGAAGGTCTTGCGCAGGCGTGGTTCACTCCGCACCACATGATAAAATGGCCACTTCGTCACGTGGTATCAGCGGCCATTTTGGATTTTAGGCCCAAATGCTAAGTTATGCGAAACAAACACAAAAGAATAATTAATATAAAGAAATAATAAATCTACTGTTATCCCCTTACTAATCCCTTTATGTGCTTGTATTTATCTAGCATATAGCAACATTTAAAGCCATTATATTCACCCTTTTGGTCCTCCTCCTGGGCAACATTACAAGACATTACAAAGCAACATATATCATGCAGTATTCTAATTACCACATATACTATTGTTAATATGCGTACAGATTTTAGTTATAAAGGTTATTTTAACCATGCAAATGCAAATCCCACGTGTAATTTGAATATTAATAATGTTGATTAATAAACATGCAAACTTATTTAATAATATTATAATTAATAGATTATTTAATTAGTATTTTCATGCGGAATGGGGGAGGTATACAAAATGTTGTACTACCTGCTCCATCAACAGCACAAGCGATGCCTAGGCGAGACCTAATGAGCATCCACAGCCTCTATACACTGCATAAGGTCCTGCTGGTCCGTCTTAGTTGTCTCCAGGTCTTGGGTGATTTTTCTCAGATGGACAGAACCTGTAGAGATGGGGGTTGGGAAGGTTGAATGGGTTGCTAGGGACCTCAGCTGTCTGTGGTGGCGATTATGTAATTACTGGAGTGTTTACATCTGGCAGCATGAGATAACAGTGACTGCCCCCTCCACTTCCTCCCTGAGGACCACCAGCAGGCGAGGGTCCACCTCAGTTGCTTCAATTTTCTGGAGGTGCAGTCAAGCAGCTTTCTTCCACCTGGAGTGGGCATGTACTCCGGAAGGAATAGATAGATGGTCCAAAGAAAGAAGAAAAGAATCAGGTCCAGGCAGAATTATAATTCCACTTATGGAATTGGCGGGATTTGGGTAACTTTACGTTTGTAATGTGGAGTTCCTGCCAAATTTCTCCAATCAGAATTATTCTGCCATTCACGTCTCACAGGAAAAACGTGAGGCTTCACAATGCGTGCTTGTGAACGCGAACGCAATTTGCTGGCCCCTGGCATGATTCCTGGTCACCATGGAGCCTTTCAGCATCATTTTATAACACTGGTGGATGCGAGCAGTCAAAGAGTGTTGCCATTCAAGTAGATTTGCTATGGCTCGAGTAGATTTTCTACTTGAGCAGCAGCAAAATCAGCGTGAATGTCCATGCGGTCTTGAGCAACGCATAGTGCCGTTTGTTCTGATTGCAACACTTCTTGCGCTACCAGCACTAAATTGTAGCATGGGCTGTATATTTTTTGCCCATTGGCGGAATTCTACAGAATCTCACAGAGCTTTTCTGTAAGTCTGTGGAATTCCACAGAGTGAAAATCTGTGAGTTCTGCCCACCCCTAAAAAGAATATAAATTGTAGAACTCACCTTAAACACTTGTTTATATAGTCCTGCATCACAGCATTGCTGTTCCCCTAGGGCTATTAACGTTTTTCAGGTAAGATTCTTGGTCACTGGGCCCAGTTTTTTCCCATACATACTTCACATGATGCAGTAGCAGTACGTGTTAGGAATCAACCCATGACTACTATTATAATCAAAAACAGATATTTTTCATAAAAGGAATAAGAGATCAAATTACTTCATGTGGTGACACTTGCAACACATGCATAATGTGTGTTAATAAATGAATGAGCTGACAAATATAAACAGGGCCAATGGAATTACACAGCAGGGGAAGGCCAAATTATGTGGCGAGCTTAACTAAATTATGTGTCAATGAAAGGCAAATTAGGCAACATAATGTACCAAATTCTGTGATAGTATTACTTCATTATTTTGTCATTTTTAAACTTGTTAACACTGTCTGGACATAGGTTGAACCTCATTAGGACCAGTTAAACACCAATATATAGCAAAAGGGCCGTCCACTGTGTTTCAACATGTGTCACTGCGTTTTTAGTAAAGTTTGAACCACTTAAGCTAGAAACAAACCTTTTTTGTTGTTAAAATCTGCCGATTATGCAGTAGATGGTGGATTGTGTGTCAAATGCGGGAAATCCCTATTAATGTGAAAAACACTGCAGCTGCACAACTCTATAATTCCAGTGGCCCAGAATTTAAATATATAGTGCCTTTGAGAACTATGGCACAATAAATTAAAGCTGCATAATTTATTTGACTATAAAACATTCAACATTAATGGAGTCATCCTGGCAGGCCTGCTTGTTTTTCAGGACCGATAAAGGCATGTCATCATGAATTCCAATGGACCTGCTCTTATCCTTCCTACTCCCTCCAGACTTCCACCTTGAGTCCGGACTTAGTTTCACACTACACTCTCCACCCAAGATAATGTTCTACAAGCACTTTCTGCCTTGGATATGAGGCTAGTAAGTGACAATGTAGGGAAAGTTAAGTTCTAAGAAACGCCAGGGCTTGGGCTAGGTTTATATTTGGTTATCGACAGGTTGTATTTCAAAGTAGGCTTAATCACAGGGTCAATGGAAGGTAGAAGATGGAACAGTAAGGGGCTGCCTTAGACAGAAGGAATGGGGGAAGTGCACCTTTTCTTTTACTAAATGAAAGTTATAGAAGATGAGACAGAATCATAGGAGGCTGGATAATTTATAAAATGATTGCTAACTCAGTTTGGGAGAAAGTAATGAATACCTTAACAAATGCAGAAGTCGCCACTGAGAAAGCATAGTGAATTACCACTTGTCCCAGCGGCCATTCCTTCCCCCTCCACAGGATGGTTTCCTCTGTCCTCACCGTCGAGTCTGGAGTACTTCCAGACCTAGGCAAGAACATACTGAACATATTTATATACCTGTGACCATCACATTATTGTGAACAAGTTACAAAAATAATATCTCACTGTTTGACTTTTTAAAAACTAAATAGTTAATCATTCAATGGTATAGATATGTATTTTTTCATAATGGAAGGACATGGCTCCGAAAGGATCAGAAAATCAATGAAGGGGTGAATGGGAATGGAAAGGCCATATGGTATCGGTATGCTGCTATATTGCACCTGTATGACATCCTGTTGGAGTCAATGATGACCATCATTGCGCTAGTACTATTAACTGTTTTCTCAGTAAAATTTGATTGACAACCTGCATGTTGTGAATACTTATTCACAACAAACAAGAGCAACCCATATGTCCCTGTGAACTGGGTATTACTATGAAGTAAGAACAACGTCCACAAGGAACTTATTCACAAACAAATGTTCTAAATTTTGGAGCAAAAGTTAAACTCCTAACTGATTCAATCTATAAGCCAAACAAAAGTATCTTGTTACTTTGGAGTATCTATTTATTCAGACTAATAACAATTAATCACATAATTCACAAAAATATGAAAAAATATATATATGTTTCAGTTTTTAGGCACAAAGAAATAAGTGAAGAAGGTGAAGCTAGAACCCAGTGTGAATAGAAGTAGCCTATAAAGTGAGATAGATATAAAAAGGTCTTTCTTTTAAAAACACAATGAGGAGCAAGTTAGCATGTAACGAGTCTTTTTTGCTCTCCCTTTGTTGAGGTCGACGACGTTTCAACCCTCTCGGGGTACGGGGTCTCATCAGGACATAATCTGGGAACTACAAATGAACAAGGTATAAGTGCCCAAAAAAAATTATTTTAAGTGTATTATAGGACTCCATTGAATCGTTGGCTTACCTAATTATTTCCAATTGTAATTTGAGGGATGATAGATAAATTTCTGATGAATCTAGAAGTGAAAATAAAATAGTGTATAAGGAATTACACCAGTAAATCCTTAAAAAATATATATACATTTTTCAGGACCGGGAGGTGTGTCATTTAGACGGCACCGAACTTAATCAGAGCAACTATCCCCATGGGACTATCAATGATCAGAGTATTGGAGCGATCTTTTCACTATTTACACTCTGTATGTATAACACTTACTTGGAGTAATTAATATCTCCGCGTTCTCTTGTGTGACCAAGGCTTCCCAATTTAAAAGCGCTGTATGCCCAATCTGTTTAAAGACAAGTATAGTGAAACCTAATCAATAATTGAGGATGCATAAACGGTTGTATTCTTATTATACAACAATTAATTAAATAATTACTCACAGGGCTGTTTATGAATCCAGCGTGGCCTTGATCTGTACTTTACGTGCCAATAGCACTTTCCTAAAGAGAAACCAGGCTAAGAGTTAACCCAAGCCTTCACTTCGTCAGTTACTTAAAACGAAGAAAAGCGTGTAAATAACTACTCATTGTTCTAAGTATAACGATAGAAAAAATCCAGTAACCCGATGAATTAAGCATCCAAGTCTCCGCGCGAGGTCGGTGAACGCCGACTCTAATGCGGAAGTATTTAAATACATTATGAAACCCACCTGAGTGCAGGGGTGGAGCTGAATCCTTTGTCAGCCATCTTGGAGTGGGATATAACTATAAGGACACCGAGGTGGCGGACATATTGGAAGCGAATTTAAATAACTTTCTCATATGTGTCAGATAATAAGAGCGCCGGTGCTCTAAGTGTCCAATTGCCAGCACAATGGTATAAATGCTGATTTATACCACTTCTAGCCTACTCATATCCGTCGATGGATCCGATTAAATTGGCGGCCATCTTGAAGGGGTATAATATGTTTGAAGCCAAGGGGCTTCCTATTTGCCCGGAACCGGAAGTGCTTGATAGTGCAAGGGGGAGGTATACAACGAGAATATAGGGCGGACATCTTGCAGAGGGGCTGTCCGAAATATTCATTGTTTCAACAAACTTATACGGTGCGCTCTGAATCAATAAAATTAAATTAAGGGGTCATACCTTTATCAATTTAATTAGATTAAATTAAATTAAATACGGAGCTATGTATAAGAGAGCAAAATAGACTAGTCAAAAATTAACAGTGACAATTCATTATACACATTCCATTCACATGATCTTCCATCCTAATATCAATTGGAGATGAGTTAAAGCTTCCTCGCTTGCCACTTTGTTGATAAATTTATAACAATAATTCGTTTTTTTTAAAAAACACAACACATGTAACTCACAAGGACGTCATTGAATCTAAATACTAGATTTTAGGTTCAAATGTAATTGAAGGTCAACGATTTTTGAAAATTGATCATCCACAAGATGAAGATCTACTATAGGTCTCACAGCTTGAAACTTCTAAGAGATAAATCTAAAGACTGGGACCATAATGGCTACAACTGTACAGTTCTAATAGGTCGCATAACCATTCATTCCCCCTAGAAGTAACTGCAGACTAGATTCAATGTCATAGATAGAGCTCTTCATTTGTACATTAATGTAAACTGATGAATTTCCGCCACTCTTCTAGACTATTGAGGCCCAGAGTTGTCGATTGGCACTTATCTATCCATTTACATTCCAGTGTCTGTAACAAAATTGACATATCACCTCCCCTAGGTGGCAGTTTCGCCTTTTCAATAACTTGCCACCTGATATCATCAGGTGAAGGAGACTTCTCCTTGTAATGCTCCACCAATGGGGCATTTTCAGTAGAACACCGTATTCTGCTTCGGTGTTGGCAGATGCGGTTCTTGACTGGTTGTGTAGTCTGTCCAATATAAATCAGCTCACATGGACACCAAATGCAGTATATAACATTACAAGTTGCGCAGTTTGAAAAATCACGCAAGATGTAATTAATGTTGGAATGTGAAAAGGACTTGGTTTCTTTAGTAAATTTACAGGCGGTACAACTGCCGCATTTATGGTGTCCAGTAATAGGTGGTAACGACCAAAATTCCATGAGACTATTTTTCGTTTCCTTAATGCTAGTGTCGGAATGGACCAAATGGTCTCGTATGTTTTTCCCTTTTCTAAAGGAAAACATAGGAAACTCAAGGCCAATGTTCAGAGTATTCAATGTTAGCCAGTGTTTCTTTATAGTCTTTTGAATCTCTGTGCTTAGGGGGCAGAAAGTAGTCACACATACTAATTTAGGTGATGATCTTTTTTCGGATTTTTCCAAAAGTATCTCGCGTGGACTGAACCAAGCGCGTTTCATTGAGGTTTTAATTAGTCTTTTTGGATACCCCCTCTCCTTAAGTCTGGTACTCAGAATGTCTGCTTCTCTAAAGAAATCCGTCTTCTCCGTACAATTCCTTCTGAGCCTTAAAAATTGGCCATATGGAAGGCCATCTCTCAAGGCTCTGGGATGATAGCTCTTATATTGCAGGAGGGTATTTCTATCCGTAGGTTTACGGTATAGAGTTACATCTAGATGATTATTGTTATTTCTGATTTTCAGATCTAGGAAGGGGATCGATTCTTTATCAGAGTTCATTGTAAACCTTAAAGATGTTTGGCATTCATGCAGATATTTGACGAACGATTCAAGTTCTCCTTCATTTCCCCTCCATATGAAGAAGATGTCATCAATATAACGCCTCCAACACCTGGCATGCGTTCCTCTTTATGTTACCAATAAAATCTGTTAACAAAAGACACATAAAAGAGGGGGAGGGCCTTTTACAGGCCACCATATCTATTGCCTAACTAGGCCCCTTTCTGTTCAGCCCTCAAGATAAAATTGTTTCCATGTCCTACACGCAGTTTCCTACAATTGATTTTGTTCCTCTACTCACTTCATGCAGTTTTGCTATTTTGTCACTCTGAAAGCTATAGGCAAAGTAATGTCTGCCTTTGTCAATGTAGATATGTAAAAGTGGGGTGAGGGAAAGGTTTTTGCCATTGTAACAAAAAGGGACAGGGAAAGAAAGCTACAAACAGAAGGAGGTCAGCTGTGGCAACAGGTAATATAGAAAACACAAGGCACTATGTGGGGATAACAAACATTAAAATAGATCAAGAAAAGGTGTTAAAATGGAAAATACCGAAGGCCATAACACATATTGGGTGGGAATAGTTAAAAGTAAGAAATAAATATTAAACATTGCTTTCAAGCACCTGCAGGAAGGTGCTTCTGAGGCCAGGGCATCTCTTGCAGCACCAACACTAGGCCTAACCAACACCCAACTAGGCCCCAGCAGTGCTATTGCTGCTGCTGGTGGCAGCCTTTCCCCAAATTGACTTGTTTGGCTCTCCTCATTTCTTTTAAAAGGAGGAACAATAAAAAGATCAACAATTGGCAGTACTCACTGCAAAAAAAGCATTCAGGCATTTTAAGGGCTGACTAAGTAATCCTATTCCTCCCTTGAACCTCCACACTAAAATGAGTTCTCTGTTGTACACAATGTGTGATTCTTTTCTTACTACAATGATATTGTTACTCCCCTCACTTCATATAATTTTGGTATTGATGGACCAAGTCAGCCTCTCTTTCGCATCCTGCACCACTGCACCTTGAGAAGAAAGGAGATGGCTACTGTATTAGCAACAAAAAGTCACATACTGTGTTAATACCTCCACTTTCAGACTATCCAAATAATATCCCTTAAATCAGCCCGAGCAAGCTCCTGGCTCAACATGGAACAGAGTCCCAGCAGTATGAGTCACTTGACATCCACTCCACATCCCTCCCAGTCATTCACTCCAACATCCTCTGTCAGGCTGGCAACATACCCCACTAGTCTGTGGACCACATTCGCAGTTCGCATCAAAATATGTGCAGGAAAACCAAAAGTCAAGTTATTACATGCTGGCTCCTTTGAAACAGAAACAGGGGACACAAGTTTCCTCTGATGCAAAAAAAGTACAATTATTTATGTGAATCACCCACACCAATATTTAACAAGCATTTGCAATGCCAATAGGTCTGACTTTAAAGGAATGCTGTATTGCAATGTGAAGCATTACAAGCATTACAAATAAATAGCATGGGATTAGATGTGTATTTTTGAGGAAGCAAAGAACTGTAAAATAATATTGGTGTAGGTTAAAAGGTCAAGAGACAGTTGCACTGCCAAGCCAAACCTAAAACTCCAGATAGATTAATGACTATCCTCCTCCCATCTGTGTTGCTGCCAGAGTAAAACAACATAAATTATCTAGTTATCTAAGACACTTTAATAGCATTACAATGTCATGTGTGTGTCCCTGAAAGATGGAGCTTAAATAAACAAAATGAGCATAACTCTGTGGAGGGAAAGCACTGTTTTGAGGAAGCACACAACGTGTGCCAAATCAAAATATGTACGACTGGCTCCCAACATGTGGGCTGAGCCAAAACCCTTCTCTAGTTATGTTCACATAAGTGTCTTGTGACAGCTGCACTGTCAAGCCAGACCGTCAAAACCTCTGAAATGAGCCCTGTTCACTGCAAACATGATATCACATGTAAAACGTGTATTGGAGTGGTTAAATACATTTTAAAAATTAAATAAGTATATAATGTAATATACATATTCACACACACACATATATCTATGTGTGTGTGAATATATATATATATATAGAGATATATATGTGTGAATATATATTCATTGAAAAAAGCAAAGGTTACAGGGACGTTATAGTTAGGCTCAGATTTCACTCATATAAAACCATTAAAACTCAGTAGATATACTTACCTGAGCTAACTATAACGTATGCCCCTGTATGCACTGCTTATGACCCCAAATATGAAATCACTCATGACAAGGTCAGTGATATCACTCATTATATCTCTAATGACATCTCGAATGACATCACTGATGACATCATCCCATTAGTGTAAGTGTTTTGTGAAGGATTCTGAGACTGAAAGATATATATATATATAAGTTACAGCATAAGTTAAATTACTATTCTTTGTGTACTAGTAATTAGACATACTATTTCTAACATATCTCATCTGAGTGGTGTGTGATTGTCGGTATCAGTGTGTGAGTGGATGTCTGAGTGGTTGTATGGGTGTATGAGTGGGTGTGTGTGTGTGGATGTCAGGATGTGCAAGTGGGTATGTGAGTAGCTGTGTGGATCACTGAGTGGCTGTGTGAGTGGCTGTATTGGAGAGTGAGTTGGTGTGTGAGTGTCTATATCAGTGAGTTATTGGATGTATGAGTGGCTGCATAGGTGTATGAGTGGGTATGTGAGTAACTGTATAGGTGACTGAGTGGCTTTATGGGTGAGGTAGGGGTTATGTGAGTGGCTGAAAGTGTGATTAAGTAGCTGTTTGAGTGTGTGTATAGGTAAGTGAGTGGTTGTGAGTGGCTCTATTAGAGAGTGGATGTCTGAGTGAGAGGCTGTAAGGGTGAGTGACTGGGTGTGTGAGTGGTTGTATGAATGTGAGAATGGGTATTTAAGTGGTTCTGTGGGGGTGTGAGTAGATGTATTGTTGAGTGAGTGGTTGAGTGACTACCTGTATGGGTGAGTGAGTGGCTATGTGAGTTTCTGGATGGGTGACTGATTGGGTGTGTGTCTGTAAGGATATATGAGTGGATGTGTAAGTGTCTGTATGTCTGTATGATTGGATGTATGAGTGGCTGTATTGGTGAGTGAGAGGGTGTGTGAGTGGCTGTATAGGTGAGTTAGTGGGTGTGTGAGTGGCAGTATGAGTGAGTGGATGTGTGAGTGGCTCTATGGATGAACTATTGGTTGTGAGTACTGGGATGGGTCTGTGAATGGGTATGTGAGGGGCTGTGTGGGTGTGGGAGTGTGTGTGTGTTGTTCTGTGGATGATGTCATCAGTGATGTCATGTATATATGTATATATATGTATTATCTACTGGCGGTCGCCAGCCCAGTAGATAGTTATAGTTAGGACCTATTTTCCATAGGAAATCTGCAACATTCTATTGGGAATATATTTGGCGCCGATTGACGAATCTTCGCAAAATTTTCCAAACTTTTGGCCAGCTCCGCTCCGCTCCTACCCTGAAAGTTTCGCGTTGAATCGCCAAGCGGGGACCGAGAAAAAAGGGGGATCCCAAAACACGTTTTCCCCATGCAATTTCCCATAGGATCTGTTGTCGCAGCTACAGCCCGAACCGCTGAACGGAATGACACCAAATTTGGCAAAGAGGTAGTCCTCAGTTCAGACTCGTGCCTTTTGCATAAATGGTGTGAATCTGTTCAGTAGTTCCTGAGAAAATTAAGGTAAAAAAGTTAGTGATATCTATGGCTGCGGAGGATCCGCGGATCATCCACGCACCCTCCCCGAACCCTCCCGAGCACGAGCTGAATGCTAATTGGCTGCCAACACTCTGAATCAGGAAGTGTTGGCAGCCATCTTGTGCATCGGTAGAACCGAGGCACAAGAAAGCACAAAAACAAAGACGCAAAGCGCAACAAGGGGGCAGGGTAGAAACACCCTGACCCCCTAGGCCTGCTCAGGGGGTCCCACAAAATCGCGGGATGCACGTAGGGTCCGCGCATCTCACTAACGAAAAAAAAAAACGAAGCGCGGGTTCCCGCGCTTTGTTTAGATTTAGCCCCCGGGGGGACCAACTCCCGGAGGCAATATGGTTTTATAATGGGGGGCCCAGAGGGGCCCCCCAGCCCCGGGGACCACCACCCCTTGGGGCACTGAATATGTAAAATAGGGGGTCTGTTACAGACCCCCAAGCCCGGGGACCACCACCCCCCGGGGCTTTAACTTAAGTGGGGGAGACCGCGCGGCCCCCCCTGGAGCCAATGATGGCCCTGGGGACCGCCACCCCCCAGGGCCGGCTCCTGCAGTGTCCTGGGGTGCCCACCCCCGGGACACTGCTGTTTGTTATGGCAGGGTGGGAGCCTCGCAGCTCCCGCCCTGCCATAGCAAACTGCTTTGGTATTTGGAAGAGAGAGCAGGAAACCTGCTCTCTTCCAAATACCAAAGACGATTGCTTTTCCACACAGGGAGCAGCATGTTAGCTGCTCCCCATGTGGAAAAGCAATGCCGGCTCCCGCCGGACGCGAGGACCCGGCGGGGCCCTGGGGGGATTGGGGACCCCCCCACGGCCCTCAAAGGAGGTCAGGCCCTGGGGGATGGGGTCCCCAGGGCCATAAGTGGCCCGGGAGGGGGGCCATGCGGCCCCCCCTCCCCAATTTTTTTTTTTTAAATGGCCCCGGGGATGGGGTCCCCGGGGCCATAGGTGGCACAGGAGGGGGGCTATGCAGCCCCCCTCTATAAAAAATATTTTTTTTAAAAAGGGCCATGCCCCGGGGGATGGGGTCCCCGGGGCAAATTATGGCCTGGGGAGGGGGGCCACGCGGCCTCCTTCCCGTTTAAAAAAAAAAAAGAAAAAATCTAAATTGGGGGCAGGCCCTGGGGGATGGGGTCCCCAGGGCCAAAAAAAAAGAAAAAGAAGGGGGGCTACACAGCCCCCCTTCTAAAAAACAGAGGAGGGAAAAAAAAGGATCGGCCCGGAGGCCACGCCCCCTCCTTACACCACTCTGCAAATGCGCCCCCTGGCGCGTTTGCAGAGGGGGAACGAATTCCCCTTCAATACTGGGGGTCCCTGGGGGCCAACTAGCCCACCAGGAACCTCCAGTATGCACCAGGGGGCTGCGTTGCAGAGAGGTGTAATGAGGCCATGCCCCTTTTTACACATCTCTGCAACACAGCTCCCTGGCGCTTACTGGAGGTACCTGGTGGGCTAGTTGGCCGCCAGGGGACCTCAGGATTCAAGGGGACTTAATCTCCCAACTTAAAACGCACCACAGGGTGCGTTTGCACAGTGGTGAAGGTAGGGGGCGGGGCCTGAGGTGATACTCTGCAAACATGCCCTGTGGCACGTTTTAAGTTGGGGAATTAATTCCTCTTCAATCCTGAGGGTCCCTGGGGATCAACTAGCCCACCAGGTACCTCCAGTAAGCGCCACGGAGCTGAGTTGCAGAGTGTTGTAAAAAGGGGCGTGGCCTCTGAATACCTCTCTGCAATGCTGCTCCCTGGCGCATACTGGATGTACCTGGTGGGCTAGTTGGCCCCCAAGGGACCTCAAGGATTGAAGAGGAATTAATTCCCCAACTTAAAACGCGCCACAGGGCGTGTTTGCACACGTCACCTCAGGCCCCTCCTCCTTCCTTCACCATTGTACAAATATTCCTGTAAAAACAGCCAAACTACGAATTCCGATTTACTCACCTGTAATCAGGAGAGAACCCAGTGCTGCATCTTTTAGCCCAGCACTGACCCTGAAAAGTAATTCTAAGCGTACTTACCAGTAACTTGTATTTCCTTCCATAGGAATCCATTGTGTGGTTTTCACCAGAAAATTTTCTAAGTGTCCATTTTTGAAACAAGCAAATATTCCTCTAAAATCAGCCGAACTACAAATTCCGATTTACTCACCTGTAATCAGGAGTGCACCCAGTGCTGCATCTTTTAGCCCAGCACTGACCCTGAAAAGTAATTCTAAGCGTACTTACCAGTAACTTGTATTTCCTTCCATAGGAATCCATTGTGTGGTTTTCACCAGAAAAGTTTCTAAGTGTCTATTTTCACAAACTAAAAATATTCCTAAAAAATCGTCTGTATGACTTAAACACATTCTTTCAACAGTTTACAGGAGGTTGGCCAGTGCTGGATCCAGGATCCACCACTGAGTAAGAAAAAGTAACGATAACACTACTTACCTGCTAAGTGAATTTTCTGCCTTAGGATAACATTGGTGATTCTATGGGAAAAAGTTTCTAAGTGTCAACTTTTAAAATACAATAATATTCCTTAAAAATCACTACTGTAACCAAAGCGCTTTTACTCAACTGTTTACAGGAGATGTCCAAGGACTGAATCTAGGATCCAGTCTTGTGGTTAGAAAAGTAATCCATAAAGTAACTAATTGCATTTAACTAGAAATTCACATTGAGCTCAATGTTGCTTTGTGTTTGAAATTGTGTTGCCAACAACTGTAACTACTGTACTTAAAAGTCTGTTGCCTATTTGCCAAGTATTTAAACTAAAGTAATTCATTCTGAGAAAGTATATTTTGTATTGTAATGTATAATGTAATTATAATGTAATTTAATAAAAGATATCAAAAAATAAATAGTTGAAACCGCAGAAAGCCGTGAGGGGAACGGCCAGAAAGCCTCTCAGCGCCGAGTGGGGAAACGGCCTACCTGCCCGCATCAGCCGCACCAGCTTACATCTGCCTGCAGCCACTCCACACGCCGTGAGGGGAAAAGGCATCACTGCCAGCTGAACTTCAGATCCCAGCAGCCCGCAGCGGTGACGTAGGTAGCGGCGCGCTACTTCAGCCCCCCTCGCATCCCGCAGCGCGGGAACCGCAGAAAGCCGTGAGGGGAACGGCCAGAAACCCTCTCAGCGCTGAGTGGGGAAACAGCCTACCTGCCCGCATCAGCCGCACCAGCTTACATCTGCCTGCAGCCACTCCACCCGCCGTGAGAGGAAAAGGCATCACTGCCAGCTGAACTTCAGATCCCGGCAGCCCCGCAGCGGTGACGTAGGTAGCGGCGTGCTACTTCAGCCCCCGTCGCATCCCGCAGCGCGGGACGCACGCGGGTGTGCCCGGTCCGCGCCCGGGCGAAGCCCGGGCCAAGGGCGGGCCCGTCAGCGCCCGTCGAAAACCGGATAAGACTGGACTGAGCCACCCTCCTAACCTCTCAAGTAAGACATTCTGGTAACCCAAATCCAATATCCCGCTACTTTCATGTGACTATTTATGTTTTTGCACTCGTAGTAGCAAATGGCTGAGGTTTCAACGTCTTTAGTGTCTTGATTTGTAACCCTAAGACAGCAATTACCTCCTAGGGCGTTCGTGTGGTATTTAGTTCTGATACATTGACTGTGTCCCTAATAATTGCTCGGGATATTGCTCTAGGGTGTCATCCTAGACACGTTGTCAGCCGGACCTTTTATTTTTTATTTTTTGTTTCACTTGTTGTTCGGAAACTGGTAAAGGAGCTATTTTGGTTGTGGGGTATATAGTGTTGACTTATTCTCAGGGCTGTGATGGGAAAGCGGAAAGCAACCGAACCCATGACTGGGAAGAAGAAACTAGCCAAAACGCAAAAACAAGTGAAATCAGTTGTAAATAACTGCACTTTGGCCGAGATTGACAATTTAATAGAAGAAGTGGAGACTATGTTGTCTAGTGACAAGGGGGTTAACAATAAGGGAAACAAAATCTCATCCTATTATGGTAAAAGAGAGAAGGTGACACGAGTAAAGTCCCCTGGCCCCATTTTCACAGTACACAGACCCTACTCCTCAACACAAACACAATCCCAATCCCCAACTCTTCTACAATCAAAGCAAAGTAGGGGGTTAATCACTAGGCCCTCCCCCGGTCCTGACAACACTGAGAATGTGGTTAGCAACTCAGATAGTACTACATCCAGAGAGGTGACTAATATCGAGTGCTCTAACAGATTTGCACCTTTGGGTGATAACTTAGAGCCTGATATTATGAACCCTGTGAGTAGTAATGACGGAATAACTTTAAAGCACCCTGACGAGATAGGGGTCCATTCTCAAGTTCAGCCACAAACTAATCTAGTAACACAGGACACTTACAGCTTAGTGGCAACCTTAAATACCAAACTTGATGTTCTCCAAGAGGAGGTTAGGTCAATTAAAAAAATGCTGGAGGCCCTAACGTCTTAATTACCGAACTATGAGGGGGGTCTAATTCCTACTCCGGGAGAACTCGTAGAATCAGAAACAAAACTTGCAGGTACGACTAGGGGAAGCCAAATGACCAACTTACCGTCTCGAGCATCCAAAAGCCACCCTGAGTACCAGAATCCAACGTGGTTCAACAATCAATGTATACACATATCTCCCCCGACCAAGCATGGTAGAGGACAGGACAACAATATAGACCATTTTAAAAAGCCTATTTTACAACATCAGGCCAGACACACTCATGCAAACCCGAGAATTCCTCACACAGACAGACCCACACGTCCTACCCTGGATCCTTGGAGGGGGGCAAGGGGCCGTGAGCAAGAGCACAATCGATATTCAGACCAGGCCAACTATCTCACAACCAGGGAGGACCCGGACTCGGAGTCATGTTGTGTATTTCTTACAAACGTTCCAAGACTGAAGGCGGGTAACAGGGAAGATAAGGACTCCTTATTTAACAAAGCAGTTCACTGGATTAGAAAGGAAAGGCAGTGCTTATCTATAACAAGATCAGATTTAAAAAATGTGGAAAGGATCCAACAAGACAATGGTGACCTGGATGATATTAAGTTAACGTTTTACTCTAAAAACATCATTGACAATTTAATAACTATGAATCTAAGATCTCACTCCTTTTTTAATTCCAGTATTGGCATTAGGCAGAAAAGAACTTGCCTAATTGACAGGGACATTGAACCTCCTATTCATGGGGGGCAATCAAACCTTGAAGACCCAGACTGACTAACCCAAGAGTGGATTCGTAGTTCATCGGAAAGAGCAATCTCTTCTATAGTCTCGGTACCACAAATCGTAACCGTATTTCCCCCTGTACTTGAGAAAGACATACACTATGAGGAACTAGACCCTGAGGGAGGATTAGGCGCTACCTTAGAGGAAGTGGGAAGACTGGACAATACTAGTGATATATCCCAGTCCCACATCCACCCAATACAACCAGAAGTAGGTCGTAATCACTCCAGCCATACTACCTCAAATTGTGTGAAGTTGGTCAGCTGGAATATAGCCGGCCTTACAAGAAAGTTACAGGAACCTGACTGGCACGAATATATAGATACTTTTGATCTTTGTTTATTTCAAGAAACGTGGGCCAGGGAACCGTTCCATAAGGTGGGCTATAGAACATTTAGTGTAGAGGCGCGGCAATCACCCAGAGGTAGACCAGCAGGAGGACTCCTTATTTGGGTTACAAATAGCATTAACGCTACAATAGGAATAATTCCATTAGATACAGAGGATGTCCTGGGCCTAAGTTTTAAATTTAAAAATGATTTGAGGTTATTCTTATTTAACGTATATGTTAGGCCTAGAGATAATTCCAAAGAATCAATGATATTACAGCTATTGGATGAAGTTATGGACCCTTTACTTCCCAGTGGGCCTATTTTAATCGGCGGAGATTTTAATTGTTGCTATGAACCGCTGCCAGGCCTGAAAGAAATTTTTGCGGACGAAGATACTGCCCTAGGCATACCCCCTCTAGGAATTGTCAAATTCTCTAGAAGCTCTGCTTCTGCACTACAGCTATTGAATTTTACCATAGCAAATAGCTTGAGATCATGCAATGGTAGAACTTATTCGGACCCTCTGGGATCTAACACTTTTTCGAGGGGGTCCGCGACATCCAGGATTGATTATATTATGGTAAGCTCGGCTTATTGGGCTTACGTAAAAGATTTTAAAATAGATGTTAGAAGAGAAAGTGATCATTTTCCACTCTGCCTAGATCTTGCAGAAGAATCGTTCCAGAAACATCCATTGATCCACTTGGGATCTGGGAATGAAGTTATCCAGCCCATAGTGAGTAACAACAGAAGGGCTGTAAAATGGCCTTCTATAATGGGGAACATTGAATCACTTACTCACATATATAACAGTTTTAGTGATTTAGTGTCGTCATATTTAGACGAACATCCTGGGACTACACTGATAACACAGATTCATTTAAAACTCGCAAAGAGAATCGAACCATATTTGACAAAACCTGGGCTTGTTAAGACAAAACATACCACTAAGGCTAGGAAATCAAACCCTTGGTTTAGTAAAGATTGTATTGAAAAAAAACAACTCCTAATGAAGGCACTCTTTGCTAAGGACCCTCTGGCTATTAGAGAAGCGAGGACATTATATTATAGAACCCTGAATGTAGCTCGTAGGAGTTGGGAAGACGCAAGTTGGGGAAAATTGCTAATGGCAGCTAAAGCGGGCGATCAATCCTCATTTTGGCGGATTATCGCAAATGGGAAGAAACCAGGAACCCAAGCTCTCGATCATAATTTGGATCCAGGTACCTTGGCTACAGGCATTTTGCCCACTTGTATGCTTCCCTAGTTCCTACGAAGAGTGGCCACAGCTGTGACATCGGAAACCTTATGTCATCAACCATGATTACCCCGTTGTCCTTTAGTATTGAAGATACTAGACGGGCCTTGGATACTATCAAGCCCTCAAAAGCACCTGGCCCCGATAGAATACCAGGCGACCTTTTTAAACATACACCAGACGTGTGGGTACCATACATCAATCTATTGAGTAATGCAATTGCAGGAGGGCAGCCAATCCCTGAATCCTGGAAGGGAGCGGAGATCGTCCCAATATACAAAAAGGGTGGCAGGAACGACCCCGCTAACTACAGACCTATTAGCCTGTTGGATATTTTACAAAAGGTTTACGCAAAACAAATCCTAGATAAGCCAAAAGACTGGATGTCTGTAAATAATATACTCTCCCCCTATCAAGCAGGTTTTAGATCAGGTGTTTAGATTGATAGTAATAGCCTGGAAATATACCAGGCTAAGAGCCGGCCATCTATATGTGGCCTTTATAGACTTAAAGGCCGCTTTTGATTCGATCCCTAGGGATCTATTGTGGTCAAACTTACTGCAACAGGGAGTACCTAAAAACATCTTAACACAGTTGGTCAGGCTGCACGAGAAGAACTTCGCTAGAGTACGCTGGGGCCAGGCGGGAGAACTCACAGAAGAAATACCAGTTAATAGAGGTGTGCGCCAGGGATGTGTCCTGGCGCCAACCCTCTTCCTTTTATATGTCAATGACATGGTTGAGTTCCTGCAAAGATCTAACCATGATTCCCCGAAGCTGGGAGGGAATCATGTCTGTGCTCTTACCTTTGCTGACGATACAGTACTATTGTCGCAAACACCAAAGGGTCTGCAAAACCTCTTGAATTCACTTAATGATTATTGTAATTCAAAAGGTTTGGAAATCAATCCCGCAAAGACTAAATACATGTCAATTAGACCCCATAAATGTTTCAAGCGTAATATTAAGCTGAACGGAATGAGCCTAGAGTGTGTCCCAAATTTTATCTACCTTGGTGTGAACATTGACTCTAAACTTTCATGGAACCCGCAGATTACAAAATCAAGAACAATTTTAATGCAAAACTCAGTCCCAATTTTTAAAAAACTGCACGCAACCACGTCAAAGATCATTACCCCAGCCCTGGAAGTCTATAAGGCAAGGGCCCAATCTGCTGCGCTATATGGCTCAGAGTTATGGGGGGGGGGTTCCCTCTCGACTCTAACTAAGGGGGAAAATAAGATCTTGAGGAGATTTGTTGCACTCCCACAAAATACACCATTGACCCCCCCTCATGATGGATTTAGGCATCAAACGTTTGGGCCACAGGGCTGTATGGATGACCCTGTCCTACTGGATAAGAATCTGGACGACAGAGGAACTTTACACATATAGACAATCATTAAGTGAACTCCTGGCCCTAGATACTAACCTCAGTTTTCCGTGGTTGAATCACATTTGCAAATGGCTGCTGGACTTGGGTCTGAGCAGATTCTGGGTAAACCCGAACCGGCTCATTCCTGACTCAAAGCAGGAAATGAAAATCATCTACTGGAATTTTATCATGCACAATTTCGTTACAAACTGTGATGCTGGTCCTCTTACCTCTCAATTTCTGATGTTCAAAATAAACCCCCGCTTTGAGCAATTTCTGGATGAGATCGAGCCCCAACTCGCCAAAGTACTGTATCTTAAACTTAGGTACGGCACTCTCCAGACCAAGTCTTTTACATCCAATTGGGGGTCTGCCCAGAGAGAGAGAGGGGAAATTGATGATAGGTGTTCCCAATGTAACATAGGAACTAAAGAGGATGTAGCACACGTTCTATTCTTCTGCCCTGCCTATAGAGTGCCAAGAAACAAATGGATAAAACCTTTGGGCAGGAAGTTATGTGTCGGAAAATACCTTGAAATGTTGCGTATCCTAAAAACCGACACTTAAAAACTCATTGTATTTGGTACCAGCAGATATTTATTGGCAGCTAATTTTATAGGGATCAAAAAGGGACTCAAATTTTAAAATGTTATTTTTATTGTGAATCACGGGAAATTTTAATATATGTAACCATGCGTGATTCCCACAAACAAACAAAAATCACTGTACTTAAAGTTTATGCTTGACTGTAAACACTTTCAGGGAAGCCATGTTCACACGATTTTATCTAAAAATCATAGTATTTTAAGATGAAGCACTTTGCACTTTATGGAAAACCAATCCTGGTTATATTTGAATATTTTGACTTTAAGTAAGTAAGGAGTATCTTATATCTTACATGCCAAAGCTATTAAAAGTTTACAGGTATTATATACCATGAGCGTTATGGAAACCATTACGTTGCACTTTTTGGTACTATCAGGCTTTAAATGATTTATTGTGTATTTTAACGAGGGATCAGTTTTATATTTGTAAATAGATCTTAAATATTTCTTTTCTTTTCTGTATGATGCTTTTATGATTCTGTGAATCGAATAAAGATCTATTGAACCTTGAAATAGTTGAAAAAATTTAGTAAATCAGTATCAAAAAAATCAGTATAACAATTAATACAGTCAAAATTGTCATTTAGAAAACCTTTGAAATTCACTGAAAAAGCCATAGGTTTCAGGCCTGATATAGTTAGGAATTAGCATCTAAAAAACCTTTAAAATTCACTGAAAAAACCATAGGTTTCAGGCGCGTTATAGTTAGGAATTGGCATTTAAAAAACCTTAGAAATTCACTGAAAAAACCATAGGTTTCAGGGGCGTTATAGTTAGCTGGACATTTCCCTCATACAAAACCCTAGAAATTCCCCTGTTATAGTTAGTTCAGCTAACTATAACTCGCACCCCCGCAATGCACTGCTGATGACATCACATATTACATCACTCATGACATGGTCAGTGACATCACTGATGACATCACTGATGACATCTGAAATGACATCACTGATGACGTCATCCATGTGAAATATTAGTGCATCTTCTCACACCCTTTGATATACTCAATCAAAATTTCAGACGTCCATTCTCAAAACCATAGATACTAATACCAATAACTACATACCCACTCATTGACTCTTAGATCTACACACACATCCATTCACTCACCTGTACAGTCACTCATACTTACAGTCCCTCAGTACAGGACTATCATATGCATTTATACACCTGCATAGACACTCCCATACCACCAATCATCCATAGAGGTACTCTCACACACACTCACTGGATGACATCATCAGTGATGTCATCAGTGATGTCATTTCAGATGTCATCAGAGATGTCATCAGTGATGTCACTGACCATGTCATGAGTGATGTAATATGTGACGTCATCAGCAGTGCATTGCGGGGGCGCGAGTTATAGTTAGCTGAACTAACTATAACAGGGGAATTTCTAGGGTTTTGTATGAGGGAAATGTCCAGCTAACTATAACGCCCCTGAAACCTATGGTTTTTTCAGTGAATATATATATGAATGTGTGTATATATATATATAAAAAGTGAACGCTCCCCACCAGTGACCTGCAGCAATAAACCGTTCAATAAAAGGAAATAGATGACAAGAGCCATTTGACCATCATTAACCTGACACCTAAAATCTAGTCAGAAGCTGAGAAATCAGTCTTGAAACTCGGACTTTCCTTCTGTCCTCAAAGAAAACTGGAATTTACGCAAACACACATAGACCTGTTTAAGTTCACCCGCAAGTTAAAGTTGCATAAATACTACAAACTGAAACCTGTTATCAACAAACCCGATCCCTCTGTGGGACAGGCCAATCGTATGGACACCCTGACAGGCAAAGACCTAGGGACGTTACAGATACTAGACAGCCTACAAATGGGAAATACTGAGGATGGCAAAGCAATGGCCTGTCCAACACAACTGCTGGCTGATCTAGAAATACAAGAAAGCGGTGGACTCAGCCCTTTTAAACCAGTTTCCATTTTCCTCCCTCAAATGCCCATGGATGTCATTGACATCTTTTCTGAATCCGTCATTAAAGTCTTGGTTCGTCTTCGTGGGGAGAACAAATATCGTAAAAGAAACAAAAATTTCTCCAAATCACAACAACTTGCATTGGAAAGTTTGAGTCAGGATGATTCATTAGTCTGTAAACCTTCGGGCAAGGGGGGCAACATTGTTCTACTCACACGAGAACAATACCATTCTGAAGTTCCTCGTCAATTGTCAGACACTGTGTGTTATGAAAGAATAAATGATAAAACTTACAATCAGAGCATCACTGACTACCACTTGATGATTTCCTCATGGTACAAGAAAAACATGTTAGAATTGGAGGAACATTTATTCCTCAGATGCCTCAACCCTGTGATTCCCACCTTTTATTACCTACCCAAGGTTCACAAGGCTATCATTAATCCCCCTGGAAGACCAATTGTGGCCTCCATGGGCAGTTTGACTGAACATATGTCTGTATATATAGACTATTTTCTTTCTCAACAGGTGGAACAGCTTAAATCATATCTAAGGGACACTAAAGATTTTCTTGCGCATGTTGGCAAGATTAAGTGGGAGGAGGGATTCTCACTTATGGTGTTGGACATTGCCAGTCTTTACACCTGCATGGCACACACAGATGGCCTAAAAGCGGTACGATTTTTCCTAGAACATCACTCACTGAGTTTTAATGCCCATAATACCATGCTCATAGAGTTCATTAGCTTCTCTCTGAATCACAATATATTCATCTACCAGAACCAACTCTGCAGTCAAGTGTCCGGGATGGCAATGGGCACCAGCTTTGCCCCCAGCTACGCGAATCTCTTCGTGGGCTGGTGGGAGGAACAGGTGGCCTGGGCTGCGCCCAACAAAATTTGGACGGATAGGATTATAGCATGGCACCGCTATATTGATGATCTTTTTATTGTCTTTAAAGGATCGCCAGAGTTGGCAAAAACTTATATTGAGGTATTGAACTCTAATAACATCAACCTGAGATTTACAGGAGAGGTGAGCACTCAGACAGTAAACTATTTAGAGCTGAGCATGTTCATAGCAGATGTCAAGTTGCATACTAAATTTTATCGTAAATCTACCACAGGAAATGCAACTTTGCATGCCTCGAGTAGCCATCCGAAGAAACTGATTGACAGTATCCCCTATGAGGAACTGTTACGTTTGAGGAGGAATAACATTAGGGACCAGGATTTTAAGTTGTCAGCTGAGGAGAGTATACAGCGTTTTAAAGCTAGGGGCTACAGTGAATTAGTGTTTTCACAAGCCCTACACAAAGCGAACGCTACCGTGAGAGGTGCGTTACTTAGAGAGCAAGGAAGGTCCAAGATAAAAGGGAAGGATGGCACGTTCAGAATGATTACTACATTCTCGGACAATGCTGGACATTTGAAACGCATAATAAAGAAAAACTGGCATCGTCTTCTTTCTGACACCATAATAGGGTAAGATTTACCTCCTAATCCTCTGGTTACTTTTAGAAAAGCCAGATCACTACGTGATACCTTGGTCCATAGTTATCAATGCATTGAGAGCCCTAAGTCCTCTCTCAGATCCCTGAACGGATTTTATCCGTGCGGAAAATGTAAGGCGAGTAGAAAGAGTAAACGCGTATTGTCTTACAACATCCCGGGGTTAATCACACCTGAAAGAATCACAAAGATGCTAACCTGTACGACTCCTTATGTTGTGTATTGCTTGTTATGCCTGTGTGGGCTCCGTTATATGGGAAGCACGATCCACCCTGCCAAGATACGCATACTTGAACACATGCGAGCCATCGCCAGTGCCGATGAGGCCAATCCTGTTGCGAGACATTTTAATCAACATCACAACCACAACAGAGATCTGTTAACATACTATTGCTTAGATAATTTACCAGCTAATCCCAGGGGGGGACAGGATTCAGAGACTTAGATGTCTAGAATCACGGTACATTATTGATCTTCAGAGCAAAAGTCCTCACGGCCTAAATAGCAGTGAAGAATTACCTGTCCACCTGGGAGACTAATGATTTTCTTCCTCCATGATATTTGATGTCTTTTATCTTTATTGTTCTCTTCCTCTATGTGTGTTTTGTGTCCTGATCTATGAAATAATCTATTAAACACTTTATGACACGTTACAATATAAAATGAATTGTTATTATACTGAGGACTGCCTCCGAGTCGCTGCAGTTAAAACTATTTACGCCATCATTCCAGTGCAATATTAGAGTTGGTTCACAGCCCATCCAGGGCTACAAGAGGTACCGTGCATTTTCCATTAAATGATTGGATTGGATGCTGCCCATACAGTGCTTGATTGCAATTGTCAATTTATCTTATTAACAAGCATGTATAAACTGTTGGCAATTTCGCCAAACTGTAGTATCTGATATTATGATCTACAGATACTGAATGCGTATTCCGTTGTTGTTATTTAAAGATGGCGGAACTTTTGTGTTTACTATCCAACATCATGCACTAATGGTCCTTTTACTGTTTTGATGAACTGGGATTGTGTAATATTTGTATATAAAGAAAATGGCAACGCCGGCGTTTCGTGCAAACATTGATGAAGGCGGTTGCCAAAACGCGTCTGTGCGCCCCGAGTTCCAGTGAATACATTTGGAACTCACCCCCGTGAGTGCTGTCATCTGTGTAAGGGTACGATTACCTAGCGGAAGTGAGAGCGATATATATATATATCAACTCTATTTTATGCCGAATATTCAACATTAATTCCAGATGGATACACGATTACTTCAGTTTTACGGTTAACCCTTCTATTGTCAGGATTGATCATGATGTTTTCAACATGATTCAACATCGTGCTCAACCATTGCTGTTCATTATATTCACATTTGTCACATTTAAGGCTATAGCCTAAAATTGTTTGTATGTTATTAGTGAGCTACATGATTCAAAAACCAAATTATAAAAGCAGAATCCATTACTCTACGTGAACATAATTAGTGCTAGTCACGCTGACGTCAAAACGTTGTTCACCAAGTAACTATGTGTTCCAATACATATTCCATAAACAGCTACAGTAGCCAAATCTCAATTTTATAATTATAATGAAGTGTTGTTCCCTAATCATGACATATACTCCCAAAAAGCACATTGTATTATTCTTTCGATGAAAACAAAAATGCTTATCACCACACAATAAATAAAAGAGATAACTCATCCAATATGGGCTTCCAGTAGCCATAATAAATTTCAGTGGGGGTTGGGTTCCACAAGGCCCGCATCCCTGAATGAATAAACAGTCATTTTATTGTGGCTTTTCCAATTTTTAGACTGTTAATGTGTGTTGGTGGTGGGTTTGAAGCATCACTGTGTTCATCATCATTTTCAATAATTGCCTTTCAGATGGATAAATATGCATGCTTAAGCTGCTTGATGATTGGGTGATACGATAGGTTACACTAGACCAGTTTATCGAGATGGAGACCATAAGCCAATCATGGATTGATCATTGGCTACTAGTGCTCTTTATTGGATGAGTTGGTTGAAACAAATTGTGTTCTGTTCATACACTGTAATTAAACCACTTTAGAACAATTCTGCTTGTGTGACTCGTCTTTCCATCCAAACAATCAAGGACTACGGGTCGAGTAGGCTGGCCCAGCAGTGCCTCATTGCTGGGTGTAGGAGACCCCAGAGTGGGAGAGCATGCAGTGCTGCACTCACCCCCACTGAATCCACCACTCCATCAGGCCTGAACCCTTTTTGCAGGATGCCCCCTGCCCGGAGCACGAGAGAGAGGTGAAGCTGCACAAAAACAAAGTGTGCCCCCACCTTGGCCACTCTAAAACTGTGACAGGACATCATCCCCTTGCACTGCTGTCTCCACGAATCAGTGCGAGACTCCAGGGCGGCATTGCCTGCCCATGCCATAGCTGTGGAGTAGAGATTGAGTGGGACAGGCACAAAAGGCAAAACTGAGGAAAAATGTAAATTAAATACACAGGGGTAGTGGGATACTAATAAAAAGTAAAAACGTAATCAAGCAAACTTTTGCAATAGGTCTCGCAATCGCGAGATTTTGAGCTATTGGCATTGAAAATGACAATGCCTTTTATTTATGTGTTTTGAAAACCTGTAAGCAGTGCGCAAACACTGTAAGCAGTACTTATAGTTGTTGCTTAAGAGAAGCAAGGCTAGCAGAAACTGCGCCTCTTTTGCTGCCAGGCTTGCTTCTCATAAGCAAGGACTATAAGTACAAAATGCGTGTTGTTTACGCACTGCTTACAGGTTTTCAAAACACATAAATAAAAGGCATTGTCGTTTACAATGCCGATAGCTCAAACTTTGGCAAATGCGAGACCTACTGCATTACAAACGTTTGTTAAAAGTGTCTGTGGGCGGAGGAAAGTTGTTTAGACTAGGAGGTGTAATGTGGGGCTGAATTAGACGGATGTTAGGACCGCCTCGGACTAGGAGGCATGGAGGGGCAGGATCAAGGCGGGGCCAGGGATAACCCGGGAACGTACAGTTTCAGTTAGAGGCAGGATACCGACAGAGTAGGTCGTGTGGAATAAACATGTGTATTGAACCCTCACACGTGTCTGCGTAGTACCTCCGCCGACACTACAGCTGGCGACGAGGATGGGATACGAAGCGCGTGGTGCATGCCCGGAGGGAGAAGCTGCCTGGAACAGCGACGTGAGAGGAGATCGCTCAGGGCGGTGGTTCAGTGTGAGTCGGGAGCCTACCCCGCTCGCGTCTGTGTGTGAAGGCCGCGATGCGGGTGCCTACCCCGGTCGCTCATGTGGTGCAGCCTGTCGTGACTGTGCCTGTGGAACCGAGAGCCGGCGTGCGTGTGTGCAGCCGCAGTGTCTCCCCTCTCGGTGAGACTCCGCGTGGTGGTCCCGCGCGTGGAGAAGACGAGATAACGATCAGGGTGCCCACCCCTATCGTGTGCTGCCTGGAACTGGAAGACTCGTGGTGAGTGCCTTCCCTAGCGTGCACGCGTGGAGCATTGGGCTTGGACTGGCTGGCGAGCTGTGGCCTGCGTGGGGAGATCGAGCCTGGAGGGGCGTGTGCAACTGAGGCGGCCATCTTTGAGTCAGGCGCCTGCACCTATCCCCTGCGAGGTCATCCCGGCGGCCATATTTAAGTCAGGCAGAGGCTGAGTTGGGCAACAAGCATTGACACAAGCAACTGCAAGCCCTGAACATCATCAAGCATTGGTAACAGTAAAGCGAAAGTAGCAACAAGCATTGACACAAGCAATTGCAAGTTCAGAAAACCATCAAGCATTGGTAGCATCACGTTGACAGTGGCATCAAGCATTGACACATGTAATTGCGAGCCTGAAAATCATCAAGCATTGGTAACATTAAACGGAAAGTAGCAACAAGCATTGACACAAGCAATTGCAAGCCCAAGCAAACCATCAAGCATTGGTAACAGTAAATTGAAAGTAGCCACAAGCATTGACACGAGCAAGTGCAAGTTCAGAAAACCATCCAGCAATCATCAAGCATTGGTAGCATTAAAGGAAATTGTATCAAAAGCACCATCAACGGTGGCAAACGGTCCCTGCCATGTCGAAGTCACCGGTCTGCCAGTCTGGGTCTACGTCGCCCATTGCTGGGCAGTTGGGCATGCTTGGAGTGTCTTTCCTGCGCCCACCTGAGAAGTGGTCCTTGAAACTGGTGGAGGCATGGGCCTCCGATGGAAAGAATGGCTCGAGGACTTCGAGGATTTTATGAAAGGGTCGCAGGTGGTGGATCCTGGCCAACAGCTCATAGCGTTACGTAACCTGATAGGCAAGGACATTGGGCAAATAATAAAAGAACTACCGGCAGCGGATGCGGCATCCTACGCCTCTGTGTGTGCGGCGCTCAACAGGAAATTCTTTCACAAACGTAATATAGACTATGAGAGGTACACCTTCAATCTCACTGCTCAAGAGAAAAATGAGCCCATGAGCTCATTCATCACCTGCCTCAGAAGCTTGGCTCGTTACTGCGAATTTGATTGCTTCTCGACAGAGGATGCTCTGCGCCTGCGGGTCATTGAGGGGTGCCAATCAGAATCGTTGAGAAGGAAGTTTCTAAAAAAGAGCTATTCCCTCGATGAGATAGAAGAGATGACGCGCGTGCATGACCAAGCGGAAGAACATGCAAAGAAAATGGAGGCTGGGAGAGGTGAGAAGCGCGAGCAAGCCTTAAGAATTCAATCACGCACCGGTCTCAGATGCTCACCGGCGAAACACAGGCTATCTAGTGGCAAGAGAGCACAACAGTCGGTGCGTAGGAGACATCGCAGCTCCAGTCGTAACAACAGAAGGAGGGATCGGCGGCTCAAGTGCTATCGCTGTGGGTATGATTTTCCTCACACAGATTGGTGTCCCGCCATGGGTCAGGAGTGCCGTAAGTGCGGAGGGGAAAATCACTTTGAAAATGTCTGCGGTCCTCACAGAAGGCACACATCAAGAGGCCATGACAGGGCTTCTCGATCGGCTGGCACCAGACATCAGGCCAAGGCAGTACGGGATCGGCGGGACTCGTCAATGGGTTCCTCTCAGTCCAGTTGTCAGTCATACAAAAGTCACAGACAAAGGCACACGTCGTCTCAAGACTCCAGGTCACTATCGCCCATCTCGCAAGACAGTGACGAGTATGCATGCATGGTTGCGGATCCTGACCGACTCAAAAAGTATCCCCGACTCAGTATACAAGTGGGAAAACATCATACGAAGTTTGTCATGGACAGTGGAGCTTCCTTGAACTACATGCCAGTAGCAGAATACCAGTGAATCAAACCTCGCCCATCACTGCGCCCTGCCCATGTAAAAGTATATACATGGATGTCAAGAAAGCCACTCCCATGCTTGGGGAAATTTTCAACGCAACTCACATACAGGGATCGGACCATCCCCACACACATTCACGTCATCGAAGGGCCGGAAGCTGACTGTCTCCTAAGCCTTCCAACTGCGGAATGACTACGCCTGGTGGACATACTGTATCGCGTGGATGATGAGCTTGATGTGACACTGAAATTTCCAAAACTGTTCTCTGGCCTGGGGAAGATGACTCGCTGCCAGATTCGATTGCATATCAATGACCAGGTAGCACCCATAGCACAGCATCACCGGCGGATCCCTTTCCACTTGCAACAAGCTGTTGAACGAGAGCTACAAGAGTTGCTGGATGTGGATATCATCGATCGGACAGAGGGACCTACACCATGGGTCTCTCCGGTGGTTGTCGTGCCAAAGAAGGGCAAACTTGACAAGGTGAGGTTGTGTGTGGACATGAGGGCGCCCAACACTGCCATTGAGCGAGAGAGACACCCAGGGCCGCATATCAGTGATATGATTGCGGCACTAAATGGAGCCACGATATTCTCCAAATTAGATCTAAACAAAGGGTATCACCAACTCGAGTTACATGAAAAATCAAGATACATAACGACGTTTTCCACTCATGTCGGCCTGTTCCGTTATAAGCGACTCAGCTTTGGCGTGTCATCCGCGGCTGAAATATTTCAGGAAGCCATCAGGAAGGTCATCCACCACATTCCTAACACTCTTACTTACAGTGATGACATCCTCGTGTACGGATCCACCACACAGGATCATGACACTGCATTGGAGCGAGTGTGCCACGCCTTGTTGGAAGCCAATCTCACTCTAAACAAAGCTAAGTGTGAGTTCCACAAATCCACGCTAAAGTTCTTTGGCTACATCTTCTCGCAAGCAGGAATGAGACCGGACCCAGAGAAGGTGTCAGCGCTAAATGATACCCCCAGCCCCCAAGATGTAGGGGACGTTCGATCTTTTCTTGGAATGGCTAGCTACTGTTCGCGCTACATCCAAAACTACGCGACAATCAGCTACCCGCTGCGGCAGCTCACGAAACAAGGGCACTCATTTCAGTGGTCAGCAGAGTGTGAACGGGCCTTTAAGGACATCAAGGCAGCTGTAGAGTCTGCCGACAACATGGCATATTTTGATCAAAAGAAGAAAACGGAAATTACGGTGGACGCCAGTCCAGTTGGGTTGGGAGCAATACTGGCTCAATATGAATCAGAGGGAGACCAACGACACATAATCACGTACGCGAGCAGGAGTCTGACAGAGGCCGAGAAAGCGTACTCACAACCAGAGAAGGAGAGCTTGGCCGTTGTCTGGGCCTGCGAACACTTTCACATTTTTGTGTACGGCAAACACTTTACGCTAATCACTGATCATCAAGCTCTTATTACCATCTTTGGCAATCCACGGGCAAAAATGCCCCCCAGAATAGAACGATGGGGTCTTCGCCTTCAAGAGTACACATATACCATTGTGCACAAGCCAGGCAAAGCGGAGAATCCCGCTGACTACATGTCTCGGCATCCCAAGGTAACAACACGATGCAAATCGTCGGTGGCAGAAGAATACATTTGCTTTGTGGCAGACCAAGCCCGGCCACCAGCTGTCCCGGTCGATGCCATCATCGATGCTACTCTGGAGGACGCAACGCTGATAGAGGTGAAGAGGCGACTGCTACACAATGAATGGAGACATCTGGAAGGTAACGATCAAAACAGAGAGGCTGACAAAAATGAGCTGGCGGCCTTCAGGCACGTGAGAGGGGAACTGTCAGTGGCCCCCAATGGGTTAGTGTTAAGGGACACTCGACTCGTCATCCCCAGAAGTCTCTGTCAGGGAGTGGTCAACTGAGCCCATGAAGGTCATCGCGGAATTGTGGCTACCAAGAGGGCTCTGAGGGAACGAGTGTGGTTCCCAGGTCTTGATGAAATGGTAGAAAACACATTGAGAGACTGTCCTCAATGCCAACTAGTCAGTAGGCCTGATCCTCCTGCACCCCTGCAAATGTCCAGACTGCCAGAGGGGGTGTGGCAGCAAGTGGCAGTAGACTTTTTTGGTCCATTTAAGTCGAGTTTGAAATTGACATTTTGAAACACACTGGCACAGACACAGAGGGCAAAACTGGGGAGGATGTTCAGTAATGTGATGAGGGACTATCGAGATAAACCATTAAATTAAACTGGGGACAAGATTTGTAGTAGATGGTGAATTGTGAGCCATGTCAATGAGTTTGTTCAACCCAGCTCATAACGGCGCATACATGCAGCGTTTACAGGTCTTTTGACTAATGGTCCTGTCAGCTGTTCCTCCTTCCACATCTTGCCCCCCAGAAAGGCACCCTCTCTCTACTGTCCCAAGCAGTGTCTGCAGGCAATCCTTCAATTACAAAAGCTCTGAATTGTTACTCACAGGTTAATACTGTACAATACCGATTGCTTCGTGTAAGACACTGTTACGGTTGCACCATACCTCATGGAGCCCCTGTGAATATTTGGCCTAGCCTTGTGATGGTGCAGTCAATAACATTACTAGCAGTCATTTGTGTATACAGCTTCACTTCAAGCCATGGCCCTTCTTCCAGCAAAACTGAACGTACACTTCCTCGGCATAATTTCAGAAAACCATTATAGCTAAAAATTGAAGTTATTCGTAATGGGAGGGTGGGGGTATATGGGTCGGGAGCGTGTGAATAATAACTATACCAAAGATTAGGGACGTTCTATGGCGAATAAGTAATAATTACAAGAAATAAGACAGAGCGTAGGTCCCACCCAAAAATGGGTAAGGCCTGTCGACTCTGAAAATTGGTGATCCAAATAGTTAAGTAACAGGCATTATTTCTGAAGACAGAGTAAGGACAAGGTGGGGATCTACATATCGGACGATAGTGTGAAAATGCGCCTTTAATACACTTGCGAATGCATCAACTTTCACAGGTAATTAAAGCGCCAGCTAGGGAACATATACTACGCTGATAACACAGTACACTTTTCATTTCCGTGAAGGAAGTAACAACAACAACTTTCAGTGCTTAGAAGTGTCTGTTTGGTGGCGCACAGGTCGTCTGCTAGGTGCGCTTGTGCTAGGATGCTTTCCCTTTCTCCCCAAAGCTGGTGCACTTCCCCACATTGTGCTGGACTTCAGTATGTCCATGTACTCACCGAAGTCGATCGAAACGTCACAGTGACCTGGAAGTAAATTCCTGCGGCTTTTCCGGTTTGTCCGTAGTTTTCAGAAAATAGGGATTGGTGGAATTCAGTGCCATGATGTTGCATAGGAGACTTTGTTTGAACCCAGGCACCATATGGGGCTTTGCAGAGCACTGACTGCAGAGAAGTAGACAGATTAGCTGTTCCGAGGACTGGCGAGACTCACAGCACGGGTACAAAAAAGCAAAACAAAAAGAGTATCGCGAAATAGCAAATTAGACAGTAGTGCTTGTGAAAAGCACAGCACTCTACCAAAATTAACATATGTAAAAGAAGGCAGCCTTCCCATATTGCTATCAAAAGCACAAGTGCAGCACGTTGTGTAGATACCTAACTTGACCCACGAAAAAAAGTAGTCCTCAGAGGAATACTTTAACACTGACATCGTAGGGCGATAGTACTTGGCAGGTGCTGCATAGCTAGAAAGCGGAAACAGAAAGGAGGGAAAACAGGAACAATAGCCCAGTAGAAATCAAGGATTTTCTAAGGACAGTGGCAGAGACAAATAAAAAGCAAGGGCAACCAGTGGGTGGAGTTTAACGCAACAAACCATCAACTATAGGTCGCTAAGCGACAGCGCAAGCGCTGTTACGCTCGGCCTAAACAGGTGATGAGCGGAGCAGAATGGAGTTGATTAGGTTGGATGTGGCCTCGGGAACAGGAAACACGAGAAGATGGCTAGGCAGAAGCAGGCTGAAGTAAACAAAAAGGGTGTGTGCTTATGCAATGTGATGTGTCCTCACCATTTTTTGAGTGCAAAATGCGTTACTGGCATTAGTTTTCTGACACGACGTCGGCAAAACACATTATTTCCATAATTCTGCTACACAAACTTAAGGAAATTGGGCGCAGCACCTACAGCACAACTTTAACAAGGGCAGCAGGTAGACACGCAGCAGAGGGTAGGAGAACTGCAGGCAAGCTGGATAGGAGAACTGTAACAAGGGGAGCTGGCACAAGGACCTGCTCAATGGAGTCACGCTGCGGCCTCCATTGAGTAGGTCCTAGGGGGAGGGCGGGGTGCTGGATGGCAGGAGATGGGAAACAGTGGGAGGAGGGAAACAGCGGGAAGAGGGAAGAAACAAGCAGATAAAGGCAAAACACAGGACAGAAAAACAAGCAGAAAAGGCAAAAATTGGGCGGAAAAGTTAGCAGAACAGGCAAAACAGAGAGCAGAAAAATAAACAAGCATTTACAATGCAATAGGTCTCGCATTTACGCGAGTTTGAGCTATTCACATTGCAAATAACAATGGCTTTTATTTGCGTTTTCGTTTTTCAAACATAAATAAAAGGTATTGTCATTTACAATGCCAATAGCTTAAACTCGCGTAAATGCGAGACCTATTGCATTGCAAATGCTTGTTTACTTTTGTTTTTCTGTTTGCAGTGGAGTGATCACATTTTCATAGCACTGTTGCCATTCGTATACTCTTGTGGGGCTGTAGAAACAGGACAATAGCGATAGGTTACGAGGGAGACGAGCTGGAAAATAACACAAATGACAGGAGAAAGCGTGATATTGGAGCAGGATATGTGTGTGAGAGACAGAGAGAGTGAAAGAGGGTTTAGAGCAAGTGTGCATGAGTGACAGGGAGAAAGGAATGGCTAGAGAAGAATGGGGCAGGGTAGAAGGAATATGAGACGGAAAGGGAATCAGGGGGCGGTTGTGAGTTTGTGAGGAAAAGATTAGAGCAGAACGGCTCAGGCCCCCTTCTACTTGTGAGTCAATATTTCCAGCTCTTGGAAGGAAAAGGGTAAACGAAAACCGCACTAGAGTTATGACCACATCCGCCCAGGTCCTTGGAAGCAAGCACTATCACATCTTGCTGTTGGTGATGCATTCATTATACCCATGACTTACTCCTGCTAACCTCGGTCTACAAAAGGATAACTGGAAACAACAAAGGAGTTACAACCACATTCGCACAGGTCCTTAGGAGCAAGCACTGTTACATTTTTATGCTGATGAAGCGTGCATTATATCCAGGACTTACTCCTGCTAACCTGAGTCTACAAAAGGTTAGATGGAAACAACAAGGGAGTTATGACCACATCCGCCCAGGTCCTTGGGAGCAACCACAGTAACATCTTGATGTTGGGGACTGATCCTGCAGACCAGGAAGCAATGGAGGAGCAGTATGTATTTTTTAATACATATATTACATGAGGCTTGCAAGACAATAAAGTTGTGGTTGAGAGAGGCCTAAAAGAAGACAATTAAAAACAATACAGTTCTCTGCCTTCTGATACCAGCCAAGCTGTGACAGAGCAACGGGAGTGTAGATACAAACTCTGATGTGGTCGGTAAAACCAGACAAATAGACATTAACATAGACTGGATTTAAAATCAATTCAAACGTTATCTCCTGGTGTACAATACACAGCAAAAATAAACAGTTTTCTCAAGATTTAGACCAATATTAGGGGCAGAATGAAGAGTTTTTTTAACTTAATTTTATCAGAGCAAATTATTTTGCAGCAAGGGCGTTATTTATATTGCTCGGTGATATATACTCATAATCATGGAAGACACAGTATGGCGGTTAAGGTAACTGTGATATAACATCCCATGCCAAGCTCAACAGAGATACATTTCCAGACGCCCAATACAGTTGATTGCTATCAAGTCTTACACTTTCGCCCGCCTTTAAAGTGTAAAGTTAAATTCCTGTCCCTGGGCAAAAAAAGGGATTGGAATTAAGAGATATGTGATAATGGTATTTTCCACGTGTGGTAAATCCCATTCTATAGTCCATCTAACTTTTGGTGCGTGTTTAAGTGTTCAAATAGAATTATACGTGGCTCTAGCATTCATTTGTGCCTCAGGATGCACGGTCTCAAAACAAAATAAGAAGCTACACAAAACATATAAGTTAAAGGCATTGCAACATTAATTGTAGCAAGCGTAACTACATATGCACTCACCAAACCGGAACCAGCCTATACAGGAAATCTGTGCATGCAGACACACACAATGTGCAAAGTGATTTCACCCCAAGTGTGCATATGCTTTTAAATAACAAGCATTTGCAATGCGCTGTTTTGTGGTTACAGGATTTAAAGCAAAGAGCACAAATGTGTGCATGCGCCTAACGGTATCACACACATTTAAAAGACTGGAGTAAAGAAGGGGCATACTTCTCTGCACAGTCTCGATCGTCGCAAACACCTCGTACATCTAGGGTGCCTCGCACGCATTATGAGGGTTGGACGCCAACTCCACTTGTCAGTCCAGTGCAACCCACGGACTGCCAAACACAACAAACTAACATCTGTAAGTTAAAACAGTCCACGTGCTAGCTGTAATACTTTTTTGTGGGCGTGTGTCTGATTGCAGTAACACACAGAACTTTCTCTGGTCCTTGGTCCCGGAGCGCTAAGTGAGGGGGTGAATTAAAAAGAATTGGCGCCCGCCATGTTAAAAGATGAAGCTCACTGTGTCGACAACAACCAGATGGTAAACAAGACAAGCCCGTCGGAGCGTGACGCGCGCGCGCTTGGGGGCGGGGGAGCGCATTCCAGGCGGGGGAGCGGACCCTTTGAAGTGCTCCCAAAAGGCGGATTGCATGGCGGCACGATGCGCGTGATTGTGCGCGTGCTAGCCATGCAATCCGCTTTTTGGGAGCACTTTTCAAACCCGCTTTCTATAGTCTCGCTTTGCAATCGCTTACGCGATAGCAAGGAAGAGATCTAAAAAGGTAAAGGCAAAGCAAAGGGCAGGGAAATGAGCAGAAAAGGCAAAACAGAGCAAGAAATGAGCAGAGGAGGCACAAACAGAGGGCAGCAGGTAGACAGGCAGCAGCGGGTAGCGAACTACAGTCAAGCTGGGCAGGAGAGCTGTGGCAGGGGGGCCATGCAAGAGGACCAAAGGCCTTTCTGACCCACAAAACCGGTTCTGCGCCTCCTTCCAGATTCCAATTAGGAGAGGATGTGAAAGGGGCATCTCCTCTTAAATGTGAATCAGAATAATATGTATCAAAGGTTTGTTACTGCAATTGTGGTCATATATCCATTCATAAGTTACCAGCTCCTCAAACAAAAGTGGCAACTGACTCACAAAGGAGAATCTTTCCTCATTGGACAGCTTCTCCTTTGGGAATTGTATCAGGCTCCGCAAATGTATTCCCAAAGAAGGAAAATAAAAAAATAAAAACTAGCAGCGCTTCATTTTTTTTAAAAAAACACCATCAGCTTTAAATATATGTTTTCCATTTGCGAATGAGACCACAGGGAAGAAGGTCTGCAGTCCCTTTCAGGTTGCTATCTCTGCATTAGTAGCCAATCACAAGGGATCACAACAAATGGCAACCTGCCTAATTAATAATGATTAAGCAGGATGTTCTGTGAACCTCTGCAGCCTATTAGTACATAGGTCAGAGGCTAGCACGTGTTGTATCATTGGTATGGTTGCAGGACCAGCCTGCCCCATATCAATGTTGCTGAAAGGAGCTAATTAATAATGGAATGCTTTGTTATATATGGAGTGGAGGCTGCAAAGGTGAACAGAGCATTTGTGCTTGTTCTCTCTCCCTCCCTACCAGTCTCAAATTATTCAGGTTCTGCAGGCTCTATTACTACATTCACAGAATTTTGTGAACATTTTGCCCCTCGCAAATGTTTATCTCATTTTTACTGAATCGGAGTCTATGTTTAAAACTGTCTACTTTATTACCTAGCAGTTTGTTGCCTTTGTATAACTGTATTTAATTAAAGAAAACTATACAAGTAGGTCGATTATTGAGCATTTGTAAATCTCCCATAACACTCACAAACACAAGCAGCAAATGCCAATGTCAATTTGAATTGCAAAAGTTTACTAAGAACAAATTGAAAACTGTGAGTGTCAGGTGAGATGAAAGCCAAATTGCAAACAGTGCTAAACGACAAAAGGTAGCATGGAGAATAAACATGGAGGACCGCATTAGAATATATGTATTAGAAATACACCTGCATACTAACAGTGCTAACATCACACACCTAATTAAAAGGTATATATGCGAGATGTTTGATTTCTGTCTACTTATTGTCACAAATTAAATTTGTTTACTGAATTCGTAAAGTATTTAATCTTACATTTGCGTACTTTACACGTTATAAAAAAACAGGTACAAGTAAATGTTATTCACAACACAAACGGAGTAATTTATGTGTTGTGTAGTTTAGTCACTTGTGGGTTAGAAAATGCAATAACGTCTTGAAGAAGTTCTGGTACACATGCATGTTATGTTCCTTCAAGTCTGCCATTACTGTGCACGCTATGTGAAAACTTGCTTGATTGTTGCACTTCACACTAATTAGGAAGATTTCACTAAACTGGAAGGGGAGACTCAGATTGAAAGTAAAAGATGTCCTGAGAAAATAACATTTAGCATTGAGAAATAAGACGATGCTGATTATCCATTAAAAAAAGGGGTTTTTGGACAGAATAGCAGAAAAAAATATTGCAATAATAAAATATTGTGTCAAGAATATCTGGATATACAAAATATTGTTCATAGGAATATTGAAGGTAAAAGTATCGTTTTAGTGCTGCTTTTAATATCGTTGTACAAAATATTGATGTCAAAATGTTGTAAGTAATATCGTTTGTAAGTGTTAATTAGTATATAATTTATTGAAGTGTGCTTCATTGTGTCTGATTAATATTTTTTATTTGTATTTTTATTTAGAAAATATTTTAGTTATGCAATTGTTTAAATTGGTATTTTTAATTGTATTAATCTATATATAATAATTTATTACTTTTTTATCAGTGGGATACTGTGTTTTTAGTTGACACGGTAGATGAGATTTTTTCAAACAAATATTTTAAACTAAATATAATGTTGATAATTTTGAAGGTACGCAAATTAATGATTTTCAAAATGTTACTTTATTTTATTACATTAAGATTTAAACAAAATAGTTTCACACTAATTAACATATATACTAATGGAATTACAATTTATTTTAAACTGCAATGTTAAAACATGCAAAACAATTTTTAATAAAGTGAATTTTTTAAAATAGTTTTATGTAAAATCTTAAAGATGTAAAATTTTTGAAAAAATATTATATATTGTAGACATATTTTAACTTATTTGTGTAAAAATTGTAGTTTTATTTAAAAAATACATTTTACATTTTTTTACATATAAAATATATTTAAATATTTTTACATTTTATAATTGTTAATTTTGGAATATTCATTCATTTGTCATTTTATGGTTTAAATTTTAGGAATATTAGTAAAAAGTAAAAAAAAAATATTAAATATTAATATTAATGTTTTATATTTTAATATTAGAATATGTAGATATAGGTTTGTAGTTTTGGTTAGTGTGTTGTTATATTTAGTTTCATAGCAAAAGAATGCGTATGAGTATGGGATATTGATTGTGTTTTTAAAATGTTTAATTTGTATGACCCTGTTTCAAATGTTTTTTATTGAAGTGGATAGTGTAGATGACTACTGCTTGTCCCCTCGCTGTCCATTGCCCTGCCCTGCCTACCACATGCTGGTCTGGGGACCCTACACCCCTTTTTGGCCTACATCCTTCAAGAAGTACACAGCGCAGATGTTGGGGGATACACGAACACCCTATTGCTTATATACATTGTTGTTGAGACTCCTCCTACATAGTGCCTGAACTATGACCAAGTATAAACCCCCTGACCGTTCGTCCAACAGACCACGTGGATCACTTCACTTTGGCTGGGGCGGCAGGAGTCATTGGTGGGGGGGGGGGCAAAATGCTACCCCGGACAACGCAGTATTGCTGGCTGCAATCCCTCCAGGGATATGCTGGACGCAAAGGTTGGGGCAGTTGGCTCTAATGTTACTGAGCCAAGACCTACAGAAAGCAGTGTTCCCCCCCCCCCACAGGGCCTAGAGAGACAGGGTATCCCTATCCTGCCCCATTATCTCATGTTGCTAGCAGCAAATCAAAGTGCTCACTCCCCTGTGAATCTTACTCCTGTGGGAGCGAATTGGCCCAAGGGAAATAATCTCCCTAAGTCAATCGGAATGCTCTATTTTTAAACTGGTGCTCCTGCAAGGCTCTTGTGAACCTCTCGCAAACCCAACTATCTAGGGGCCGTATTACACATTATCATTGTTTGCTCCCGGTGCACCTTTCAAAAGGCGCTCCGGGCGCAAACAATGATAATGAGCCCTATTATGGTGAATGTGCTGCCCCCAGGGCAGCCGCGAACTCGCGCTACCCCCAGGGCGGCGCATTCATGTGAAAACACGGAGCAGCTGCTCCGTGTTTTCACTGTGCAGGTGGCACCCTTCTGCACTTTCAAAGGGGATTAGGGA
The DNA here is from genome assembly GCF_964204655.1 of Triturus cristatus. Lineage (NCBI taxonomy): Eukaryota > Metazoa > Chordata > Amphibia > Caudata > Salamandridae > Triturus > Triturus cristatus. The sequence continues at coordinate 251,421,134 of NC_140593.1, read as the reverse complement.
TCCCCTTGCAGTGACTGCACTTGTCTGCAAGGGGAGGTCTGGGGGGTCCATGGAACCCCCTTTACCACCTGCAGAGAGCTGCTCTGAGGGGGCACACTGACAGTGCACCACCTTTTAAATGCACACTGTCAGTGCACCTCCTGCGGGCTTCTTTGACTCTGTGCCCCTGTCTGTAATATGGCGCGGGCACAGAGTCGAAGGAATTCCCTCATATGCATACGGCACGCCCCTATTCATATGAGGGAACACCCTTTGAATGTAGCGTCGGCGCATTAAGTGCACCAGCACTATCTATGTTATAGAAGGGGACACACAAGTGTCTGCGCCCCCTTCTATAACACCAAAGTGCCCCAGGGTGCGCAAAGTGGGTGCCAACGCCCTTTAATACGGCCCCAGATAGACAAGTATTTTGAACCTTAATTTCTCAAAAACTATTGAATTAATTTACACCAAATCACAAATAGCGCAATCTGGGGACCAAGATTTAGCTTACTGCCAAAGTTACTATAATTCTGTTCACCAGTTTGTGTGGTAGTGCTTCTTAAAGAAGTCGATTGAAAATGCATGGGGATTTTGCAATTTGGGACCCCATATTTTTTTCAGCACCCGCTTGACGGATCACCCCAAAACTTTTCAAGCACAAACTAAACAAAAAAGACCACCTTTTTTTAAAGTTTAGTGAAGATTCATCAAGCGGTGCCAACGTTAACAAAAAGGCATTTCCTGTGGAAAAGCTTACCTAACTATACCTACCCAGTATGTATGTATATGTGTCTGTAACCATCTTGTACTACCTGAGGAAGGCGGAAGCTGAAACGTTGTAGTGGAAATATATTTTTGTTCTTTGGTGAATCTATCTGTTTGAGTCACTTCTTTCTTGGTTAATATATACACATATGTATATTATGTATATATTCATAGACATATATGTATGTCTATATATATGTATACAAATATGTGTATACGTGTGTGTGTATATATATGTGTGTGATATGTGTGTGTGTGTGTGTGTGTGTGTGGGTTTGTGTTACTATCCTTGTGGGGACTTGGGTGTGATAACACACTCACGCTGTGGGGACTTGACTGCACTGTGGGGACTTGAACCCAGGTCCCCACAAGGCAATGTCTTCAAAATGATAAAAAATGGCTTCAGGAACATCCGTGTCAATTTTTACAACTTTTAAAAAAATTGCCTTGTGGGGACCTGTGTTTCATCAAGTGTGTTTATATTTGTGCTCGCTCTGCCCCTGTAGACAGGAGGTGGTACTGAAGTCTTAAACACACTTTGCATTTAAACACACTTTGCTAACCGGAAACACACTCTAGCAGCAGAAAGGACAGACATTTCAAAGGAAAAGCTGCATAAACCTATTTATGCAAATATTTTTCATGTAAATTAACCTTTTCTCTATTTAATAAAATAAAACTTTTTTTTACATGAAGTATTTATTTAGCCTTTTTGCATTTAAATGTTATTAGTTATGCTGCAATGCAATATAAACTAGTTTTATCATTTTTGGCAAGTAACTTAGAGGCAATAATGCTTATTGTTGCATTTTAAAGCTTGTTCTAGGAATCCAGAGTCTTTATGTTGCTTTGCCTTTGTAATTTTAGGGTTTGGGGTTGATAGTGGTAAACGGCAGGCAGGGTAATTTAAGAGTCTAGGGATGGTATGGGTATTTTTAGGGTTTAAGGGTGGGTAGTGGAAAAGGCAGTAGGGGGGTTTAGGGGTGGATTATGGTAAAGGGTGTAAAGGTTAATTTTACGGTTTAAAGTTGAGAGGTAAAGGGTGTTAAGAGTACATTTTTAGGTGTCTGGTGTGTAGTGGTAGAGGACAGTAAGATTAAATGTAGGGTTATGGGGTGCGTAGTGGAAAAGCTTGGGAAGGGCAATTTTAGGGTTTGGGGGTAGGTATTGGTAAATGGTGTTTAAAGTAATATTAGGGTTTAGGGGTGGGTAAAGGGAGGACAATGTAATTTTAGGGTTTAGGGGTGGTAAGGGTATTTGTAAGGTTTAAGGGTGCTTAGTGGTAAAGGGTGGTAGGGGCAATTTGGGGGTTCGGGGTGTCTAATGGCAGTGTATAAAGGGTAATTTTAGGGTTTGAGGTGGTAAGGGGTGTTAAGGGTAATTTTAGGGTTATGGAGTGGGTAGTGGTGAAGTGTGGGAAGGGTAATGTTAGGGTTTAGGGTAGGTAGTGGTAAATGGTGTTTAGAGTAATTTTAGAGTTTATTTATATTACCACATACAGGCATGCCACTGGTGGTGAATCTAGAATGGTGTGTGTGCTCCTACGTGGGTTCACTGCAGTCTCGAGTGGAGCCACAAAGTTAACAACAGATGGCATAGTTTGTATTGGATTATGGTTGGGTGTGCATAATAGCGTAAAAGCTCAGGGGACAATTGAAGTGGCCGAATCGCAACTTGGCCTTGAGTCAGTCACTTCTAAGTTCATCCCACTACGTAAAGTTAATTAATGGACAAGGCTAAGAACAGGCATTAGATGGCTTTGAAGATGGTACATTATTCTGAGATCGGGAGGGGAGGCAAAGGTCAGTACAAATGTAAACCATAATTGAGCCAAGCAGGCTGTACAATTAAACAATTGAGGAATTTAATATATTTACCAAATGCAATTCAATGTGATTAACTTGCTCAAGAAGAGACTGGACCACTTTTTCAAACTTTGCATCTAATTTAAAATGCAACTCATCAAAAATGGACTGTTGAAAAGCATGATATGGTAAAAATTCCATGGAGGTCTTTACACATTTATCTAATATTTGGTGAAAGTTGCAGCTTTCCTCTCATACTTAGCTGTTGGTTAATTTTGAGTTGAGGGTATTAACAGCAGAAATTAAACAAGAGGAAATAGCCATCATAAGAGAAGTAAGATTTCCATTATAGTGAAGAGCTGAGGGTGTCCCATTTATAATACTTGCATGATTTACGCCATCAATAGAAAGGTGGCATGCAGGAAGCTCAAATTATTTTAATAGGACACCCACTTCACACTCTATAAAACAGTACATTGTGGCACACTTAGTTGTTGTGGTGGAGCTCATAATGCCGTGGCCCAACCTAGCCCCTTACGGCCGTGGACGGGCACAGACAGACCTGCTCCACAGAGGTGCACTATAAAGCTCTGTTGTGCAAGGCCCCAGCTTCTCAGTAAGCAGTGCATTATGGCCCATGTAGTCCTCATTGACCCCTAATAGACTTGCAGCATCCCACACATCAGGAAACAGAAGCTTACTTTAAAGTGCTGTGGTGCAAGGCCACATGTCCTCCAGGAAGCAGTGCAGTATGGCCCCTGTTCTCCCCAGCCCTTAAAACATTGTCACTGTGTCTCAAGCAAAAGGAAACAGAAGTGCTATTTAAAGCACCATAGTGCTAGGCCCGGCCTAATCATGAAGCAGTGCTGTATGGTCCCTATAGTCACCTGTGACATCCACAACACTGTCACAGCATTGTGCACAATGAGAAACAGAGGAATGTTTCAAAACACTGTGATGCAAGGCCCCTCATCGTCCTCAGGAAGCAGTGCTGTATGGCCCCAGTAGTCCTCCTCTGCAACAATGTCACAGCATTTCAGCAGTGGAAAACAGGGGCGTGCTTTAAAGTGATGTGGTGCAAGTACCAGCCTTCTCAAGTAAACAGTGCAATATGGCCCCTGTGGTCCTCCTCAGACTCCCAAGCCCTGTCACAGTGTCCTATGCAGGGGTAAACAGATGCACGCTTTAAAGTGCAGTGATACAAGGCCCCTCGTCCTCCTCCAAGAATCAGAGCAGTATAGCCTCTGAAGTCCTCCTCAGTCCCCACAATGACAGTGTCCCACACAGTAGGAAGCACAAGTACACTTTAAAGCACTGTGATGCAAGGCCGCTCCTCTCTCAGGAAACAGTGCAGTATGGCCTCTGTAGTCCTCTGCAGTCCCCACAACACTGTCACATGGTCCCCATTTTTAATTCAGCTCCTGATCTGATACATGAAACCTAGTATTTGTAGGTAAAAGATGTTTGAGCCATCTGCACTTCTCATCTGGTCCTTGCCAGCATTCGTCTGGGTAGGGGTAGCTATGTAGCTCTCAATTTCTCTTCGGGTCCTGCCGCAAGTCCAACTATTGTATGTACACCAGTGTTTTCCAAACTGAGGGTCATGATCCACTTGATGGGTCATGTCTAGCGAGCTAATGTTTGGTGGTTTAAGAAAGTCAGAGCAGTAAAAACCGTTGCCTTTAAATTCTGTGTTTAACTTTTCACTCTTGCAGGTAACGCAAAGACAGAAATTCAATGCTGCTTTATTCTTCTAACATGAGGATTGGTGTTTACTTTTGTTTCTCTGACCGCAAACTTTGCCACTGGATTTAAGCTAGCCTGGTTGATGAGGACTGTTTGCCCGAAACCGGTCCCAGGATGCTTGTTTCTGGTCCAGGGAAAACATGGTTTGGCAGTTCAGGCTGTACTGTTCCCATGAGGCACAGGGTCAGACTGATTTGCATATAGCATGTCTGAACTGAGGTGGCGAAGTGAGCTAAAGACCGATGATGGATTCAACCCAGATCTGTGACTGGGGGTGAGTGTCTGAAAGGTTTTAGCGCTCCGTCCATCATCTCCTTGTGTTTGCTTTGTTCGCCCTAAGTTGGCAGGGTAAGCCCAGACGTGGGTCCCCTGCTCACTTTGTCACTGGATTCAAGCTAGCCTGGCTGATGAGGGCTGTTAGCCTGAAACCATTCCCAGGATGCTTGTTTCCAGTCCAGGGAAGACATGGCTTGGCAGCTTGTGCTGGACTGTTCCTATGAAGCACAGGGTCAAGACTGATTTGCATATAGCTATGCCTGAACTGGGGTGGCGAAGTGATTCAGCCCAGATCTGTGACTGGGGGTGAGTGTCTGAAAAGTTTCAGCGCTCCGTCCATCATCTCCTTGTGTTTGCTCTGACTGCAAAGTGAAAGGAGTTTTTAAAGTGAAATATGTAGAATGTTGCTTTTTGCAATACACAACAAATTGTAAATACCTGTAAATGAACTGTACACATCCAGCAGTTAGGAAAGCAGAAATGAAGCACTGTATTCTGAAGTGTGTGGGAAACAGAGATTTTACTTGGATTAAAACAAAGCAAGACACTTACTTTGCCATGCTCAAATGATTCCCAGAAACCCGATTCCCACAAAATATCATTTGTGTGTATATGGTTCTATCAGTAAAACTGTATGTGTGTGCAAATTTAGTGGTCATTTCAACGGAAAATGTGCTGTCTGTAAATGACAACATGCTACTTTAAGATGCTTTACTTACATTCAAGAATCACCCTTTCTCCTATCCATTTAATTTAGATGAGTGTCCTGGAAGGGGTGGTGCTATTTATAGCCTTCCCCACTAGTAAATCCAGTACCTCAGATTTAGAATTCTTCAGGTATGATAAATTGGCCTCATTATGATTCTGTCCCCCAAAATTGTGCAGAAAAATGAAAATCTGTCATTTTATGCTATATTTAGTTTGAAATGTGTCCTCGCGCGTAGACATATGATGTGTAAATATGCAAAGTGAAATAATGGTGTCATTTTGGCAAATTTGCACAACAACCATGTGAAAATCCAGGAATTACAGGAATCATGCCACTGTAATTAAACTTTCGCCCAAAGCTAGCCTAATTTCCGTGCTTATTTGAGAGCTGTAGGCCCCACCAGTGATAGTGTTTAATTGAAGTAGCCAGGTTGTGCTGAGCCCTAATGCAAGCAGAGAAAATAGGTCTACCAATCTGTGCTTTGGTGGTAAATAAATAGTAACAATTAGAGTGTAGTGAGCCCCTGGTCCATCAGGTCACTTCACCTGCTGCACTATTGATAGTAAGCCCTGTGTGTTTCTTTAAGAATTCCAAAAAGCCTTCTATTGCCAACATTAAACTAAATTTCTGGCTTTATTACACTCAAGGTTCAATTATTTTGCTTTAAACACTGCGTTCCCAATATGTATTCAATGTAAAGTTCAAGTTAGTATGTACAGCAAGTGTGAATCTGCCTATAGATACTACATTTTCTTCTTGGGAGGTCAGAAACAGTTGTTCAGGTCTAGAAACCTTTTTCCTGCACTGGTAAGCAGCTGAAATGCACCATAAATATGTAGCATCTTGTAATATGCTGGTGCCGTTTCTCTCCATGGAATCATAGTTTAAAGAAATGATTTGGTTATTTGTACCAAATCGTTTAGTTTGTTTCCCTAATCAAATTTGTTTAAAAATATTCAACTCAGATTGCCAAAGAATTATCGGTTGCAATGAAATGAACACCTTGCAATTTGAAATCGTAAGTTTTGGCCGATCATTGGGTGTGTACAATTGTCAAATACATGTAAATTCCATGGACGCTGAAATAAATACAGTGCAGGCATAATGTTAAACATATGTAGAACCCCATCACTTTTTTTATGCTGAATGCTCCTTTCCGTTGCACTTTCAAGTGCAAAACCAAAACGGGCTGTGGCTGGGATGGGGGTGCGGAGAGGTGCTCCTTTCATTCCACAGCGCGAGGTTCAGCGCTTTGACTGTGACCTCTGTCTCCAGGCCGAGAAGTCAAAGGATGCAATCTGCATACATTCACACCTGAATGCCGGTCACTTTGGGTGCTTCCATAGAAACCTTTGTTTTGTTAATGCAGCGCTCCTGCTCCAACAGCTACTGACGGCAGTGCGTCTTTGAATGTCTTTATTTTGTAAAAGCCAACTTGCAGGACCTGCTTATGTCCTTGTTTAGTAACAGTAACTTGTTTGTACTTCGTGTCACAGCTTTATTTTTTGTCATATTAAAGAGAACACAGGAAACCAGGGGAAATTATAAATATTCTGAAAGGTTTTCTTTACGTTTTTCTGATCTGGGCAGCCAAAGCATTTCTCATTTTTAAGCGGGAAAGTGATAGAAGAGGAAATGCTGCATTCCGTTCGGGTGGGACAGTGTTTATTGTGAAATAAGTGACACAACCACAAGAATCTCTAGACACTAAAAACGCCATGGTTGGGGGCAGTAGGGCAGCCTTCAACCCCTATGAAGTGCATTGAGCACACATTCCACTGGGTGTCAAAGTCCAGGGAAACTGCAAAAACTTCAATTATGACACAAGTGCATCGTATTTAAATGATGTGATGATGTCTGCAGGCCATGATACTAGAGTATCTGCAAGAGCACTGTCTATCTCATTCCTGGACTAGCACGCACGAATATGACCGTTACTAAAACATCATCTCTAAATAAGCACATGATGCAAATGAGTTTGAAATGATGCTTAGCTTAATCCTGCACTGGGGGTAGGCCAGAAGGGTAATTTACTAGGCTGAGAGCCAGACTACACTGGGGGTTCACTGATGGGTTAAGTCCTGATCCGTGCAATGTAATTAGGTTCGGTAATGGTGGGCCCTAAAAAGTGATCTGTTTGATTTGGGCTGTGCACGTCATGGTAAGGGATATTATCATTATCAGAGCTAAAACTACATTTTTGGGTGAAATTTAAATTACACTGGCATAATTCACAAGATTTGGAAATATCAGGCCACAGTTCTTGCTGGAAAATCCCAAAATGATGCCTTTACACCACTTTGCATAATTATACACTGTTCATGATAAGCATTTACTGCAAATGGCGCAATTTGTTGTTAAAAAACTACTACAAAAGGACTGGAACAGTAGAACATAAGTGGGTGTTTGCGGAGCTCCTGTTTAAATGCTATCCTGGTCCAAAAATTGATGGAAGGATGCATTACATGCTAAAATATTATGCAAATTGATGGATATTTTCACGTGGTTTTGTTATAATTCCATGCACTTCCACAACAGCAAATTATGCAAATGTTAAACACTCTTAATAAACATATATGTGTCCAATGCATAGATAGTTCGTAGGAATATGTTTGTTCCTATGTCTTTTCCACCTTCAACACTGCACATGGCGTTGCACAAACAAAGATATGCTACTCTGACAAAGTGAGTTTTCTTGGCTTTTAAAGGAATTATATGGGTTTTCTGAATCTTCTATAACACATAAGGCCTGGTTACATTTTGCACTGTACTGGTGGACTGGATACTCTGCACCTGTAAACACAGTGAGGCAACAAGCTGCCAATACCTTGCAATTACAAGTTCATGACTACAGTATGGCGAATACTTTGTAAACCCATTTATTCAGGTGGAAATTCTGCATAGAATTTCAAGTTCTATGTGGAATAATGCTCACATTTAGCACCTGCTCTAATGGGGGTATATAGGGGCAGTGAGGAATTGGGGAAGGGAACGGGGGAAAGGGAACAAATGTGTTGTCAACATTACCTGCTCCCCCTAAGTGCAGTAGGATGGGCTAATTTAGATGGGGCTTTAGGGGGTGAGGTGAGGATAGTCTTGCAGCTCAGCCTCAATTTTCTTTGCACCGGACAGACATTCTGGTGGGTTAATTCACTACGGGTAAATTTGGGTCTTGTGTTCCTATACTTGTGTTTCTGCAGCAAGAAAATCTGAGTCTGAAAATACGAGGCCCGTTACAATTGGGTAGAACAGTATTTTACCCTTCACTGCTGAATTTATATTAAGGGCTATACAATAGGTGCAGCATAGATCATTCAGAGTCCTGAATAATCGGAGTTATTTTAACACATATAGAACAAGCAACATCACTAGCTTCCAAAATACAGAAAACAATAAAGTTTTAGACATTAGTGTTGCAAGTGTCCTTTCCTTTACAGGACAGGAAACATCCATTACAACACAAGTCACTACAACGCATGCCATTACAACGCATACCATTACAACTCATGCCATTAAAACACATTATAAGGTAAGTAATGGAGATTTTTTAGTTTTAGGGTGGGTACGGGTTTTGGGTTGGATGGGAATTGTAATTTTTACCCCTACACTATCCAACACTTTCCCTACTGTTGCACTCACTGGGGTGGGAATAGCACATTTTAACCCTACAATATCCAAAACTAAACCACTGTTGCACTCACTGGAGTGGGAATAGTAATTTTTACCCCTACACTATCCAACACTTACCCTACTGTTGCCCAAAATGTATTATGCGTTGTAATGGTATGCGTTGTAAAGGTATGCATTGTAATGGAATGCGTTGTATTGGTAGTTTTAAAAAATGTGTTGTAGTGGCATGCGTTGTAAAATCATGCGATGAAATGGTAGTTGCGATGTAAAAACCGTGTTGTGAAAGCATGCATTGTAATTGTTTGTGTTGTAATGTCATGTTTTCTTCGCTCACGTGTACAGAACAGGGGATTGTAAATAGACTACATTTCCCTCACACATATACAATAGGTACTATTCAGTTTACACTAATGCAAACACACTGAACAGTTGTAACACCATTGGTAGAACTGAAAACCTCTTTCTTGTATAGACAGAATATGTACAGCACAGGTTAAAGAAGTGCTACTTCTTTCACACACAAAACAAGTATAAAGCTTGGGCAGTGGCAGTGCAAGCTTACTTATACTCAGCACAGCAAGCTTTTCTCTCTATTTCTCTCACAGTACATGCAGGAAAAGTCCATGTTTGTCTCATACACACCCGGAACACTATCTACAAATGATAGTAGATAGGGATTTGCACCAAAACCCATGGGTGGTTCCATGGGAATGCCACTACACCACCCATGGCATGCTCCCTTACTACAAGGTAGCGCAAAGTGGCATGGAGCGCTACTTTGCATTACTCTTGGCAACTTTCCAACAGAAATTGGGACTTGAACTGGAAAGTAAATTCCAACACAACACTTTGCACCACATATGCATCACTTTTGTATGAGGTGGTGATCTCCCTGTGGTAAGGTATAACGAAAATGTAAAAAGTTTATCAAGGTTTAAAAAATTAATAAAGTATTTTCATGTTAGAAATTTATACATTATTTATATATATTTTTTAATTTAGAGCAATATAAAAAATTCATATCGCTATCAACTTAATTGATCGTACGCGAGTCGCCCAGCCCTGCCCGCCGCTGTTGTTCGCTTTGTCCCCGGATCGCCCCACAACTCCAATCCGGGGGGCCGGCGCGGAGAAGGCCGCAATCTTCGAGCGGTGCTCCCACCAGTGTCCGGGGTCCGATTCGAAAACGGAAAACGGGTGCCGCCTCAGCTCGGGTACACAGACACAGTCCCCTCGTCAAAAAAAGGATATAATCAGGATTAATTCAGGAGGTCGCGGAGGTCCTCGGGAGCTTCGCACCTACGCGGCCATCTTGGTTGCGCGCTAGGCTCCTCCACAATATCCAGTTTCAAGGAGTTTTGCTCTGCTCATATCTAGAGATCAATTCTGTTAGGACTACTTTTATGTCCTTTAAAAAACATAAGTGATTCTGAGGCAGATAAGAGCTGAGGGGTACACCACTCGAGAGGGTAGATGTTATCAATTATTTTAGTGTTACTCTATCTTCCAACCACTCATGGAAACACCAGGTGGAACTACTGACACTTCAACATAGGTAAACCCATTGCACCAGTGCTTCAGATTTATGATGCCAAAGAGGTTAGTTCAGTTCTATATGGATCAGAACTTTGGGGATTTTCAAACTCATCTTCCCTGACTAGAGCCGAAAATAGGTTTGCGAGAAACTTAGCTGGCTGCCACCGAGTACCTCATTGAAGCCCCTGATGATTGACGTGGTAAGGAATACTCTAGCAGCTAGAGCTAGACTTCGCTCATTTCTATTTTGGAGACTGATATGGCAAAAACCTCAACTTGCCCAGTGCACCATGGCCCTAAAGGATGTGATGGAGGTTGACAGATTTCATAAAATCAAATGGCATAGGCAAATAAAGTTATTAACAGCTATCGGTCTGAGAATTCTTTGGGACAATCCACTTTCTAAACCTTCATTGGCGGTCAAGGCGTTAAAAAAACAATATTGACACTGGGGTGGCAAAAATATGATCAAAGCAACCGTTCGTTCAACATTGATGGGGAGATTCTTAGTCTTAAAGTGCAGCAGCCTCTTGGAACCTCTTTGGGATGTCATCACTGTCCCTCTAGACAGGAAGCTGTATCTTCAATTTAGGGTTGGCACATTGCTCCTTAAAACATTTTCACATATCTGGGCCCAAAATGAAGATGTGTTATGTCCTAAATACAAAAACTCCCTATGCCACGTCCTATTTGTTGGTTTGGGATATGCTGGTTCATGCCAGAAATAGATCAAATACATCTATTGGCAAATACGGACCCAAAGCAGATTTACTGACCTCTGCATTCTTAGTGCAGACCACGCCTATTTTATGCATCTGCTGTAGCAAAGTTCCTTGGCCAGATGAGGATTATTAGATGAGGGCTCTGGTTGCTGTATAGAATTAATCTTATAATTATTTGATCATCAATCATCTTTTCTTTTAAAATAATCAAACAACGAACTAAAATTAGTACAACCTTTTTGGCCCAAGCTCTGAAGATATAGCGGCAGGCAATCTCTCACTTCTGTAATGGCAAAATGTATTTTGATTGTACTGATACTGCACTTTAGTTTCTAAAGCTGGTGCAATGAAATGTCAAACTGTACTTTTTGAAATTTGTACTTGTTTCTTTCTTACCTCTTCTTCATCAATAAGTCCACATTGCGTTTTTACCCCATTCTGAGAAAGTAACACCAAAATATAAAATGTACCTGCATCTCAGATAGATGTGCTATCCTTATTCTTTTTTTATTGCTGTACTAATATTAATTTCATTATCCCATGCTCACACTAAACCCTAAAAATTCATTATCACCAAAAAACCCATACCGACCCTAAACCAGATAATTTCCCTTGCCCCCCAAAAACCCACACCCACCCTAAACCTTAAAAATTCTCTTGCCACCCAATAACCCATACACACTGTAAACCCTACAAAATTCCTTCCCACCAAAATCTCACACCCATCCCAAACGATAAAAATACCCGTGCCACCCAAAAAACCCATATCCACCCTAAACCCTAAAAATCCCTTTGCGCCCAAATACCCAATAGCACCCTAAATCTAAAAAATGCAGTTGCCACCTAAACACCCATACCCACCCTAAACAATAACTTACCACCCAAAAATCCATACCCACCCTGAACCCTAAAAATTCTCTTGACACCCAAAAACCCATACCTAACCTAAACCTCAAAATTTCCTTGCCACCCTAAACCCATACCCACCGTAAACCCTAAGAAATCCCATATAACCTAAAAACCCACACCCACTCTAAAACATAAAAAATCCCCTACCACATAAAAACCCATACACACCCTAAACCCTACAAATTCCCATGCCGCCCAGAAACCCATACCCACCTTTAACCCTAAAAAAGCCCTTATCACCTAAAAAACCTATACTCACCCTAAACGCAAAAAAAATACCTTACCACCAAAAACCCATACCCACCCTAAACCCTAAAAGGTCCATTGCCATCCAAAGACCCACAACCACCCTAAACCCTAAGACAAACCTCACAACCCAAAAACCCATAACCACCCTAAACCCTAAAAATTCCTTATAATTGAAAAACCCATATCTAACCTAAACCATAACATTTCCCTTGCCCCTTAAAACCTACACTTATTCTAAACCTGAAGTATTCTCTTGCCACCCAAAAACCCATAACTGCCCTAAATGATAAAAATTCCCTCGCCACCCAAAAACCCATACCCACCCCAATTACAGGTACACAGTGAGATATGAACAAACATTTCTAAGGAAATGCTGCTGCATATTAAAGCCATAGTGCATAGCAAGCTCACTCTCTAGCACACTTCTCCATTCTACATAGTAAGGCAGTACCCCTTATTGTTATAGTCAGTCTGTTAAACAGCAGTGGCGTAACGAAAGTTCAAGGGGCCTCCCTGCAATATACACAGAGGGGCCCCCTCCAGATTTATTTCGGAGCGCATAGGCAGAAGTACTGTGCCGAGGGGGCTCCCTGCAGCTCGGGGCCCCCCGCACCGTGGGGGGTGCGGGGCCTGTGTTACGCCCCTGTTAAACAGGTCTTCCTCCCACATGCTCATGCAAAATTATACTTCCTTCTTGTTTCTCAGATTGCGTGGATTAATGCATTTGGTAATTGTAAAAACCTAGATGAAAGTCAGTGGATGTAGCAGAGGGCCAAAGGTGCATTGAGAATAGGCATTAAGACCTGTATTGTATCCTGCATTTGCTCTAGTGCAGGCTTCTCCAACGAGAAGCTCGCCTCTGTTCAGGCAAGCTTACTAAATGAGAAGCTTTTGCTTGGTAGAATCAATATACTTGTACCAAAATTGAGAGTATATGTTGTAGACAAAAATATGTTTTTATCAGAACTCAGCGGGTTTTTGGAGAAAAATGTATTTAAATTGGATATTCTAGTGATAAATCATGTGGCATTGGGGAGACGTTCTATAAATGTTATCACTTTGGTACCAGAGTTGGTAGTGCTATGGCTATTATGTATAACCCAAATAGAGGCAAGCATACTAGCAAAGCCTTTCTTATATTACGCTTGGCAACCACGCATGATGACCTGAAGTGATTACTGCTGGTCTTTATCTTGCATATGGTTGCTATTAATCTAATTTTGTCACATGTGGTCACTTTTACAACACAAATAATAATAAAACATCTCGATGAGTTTCATTGAACATAAGTAGCTCCCATTAGAGATAGGGTTGGAGGCCCCTGCTCTAGTGCCATTATGCCACTCTTCAAAGACCCTCCATGTGCCTCCGCTCTTCTTGTTTCCCCTCCACCCACTTGTATCTTTCAGTTTATAAAGAGAGACAAATTATTTTCACCCTACAAAAGCCATAACTGTTGTTTTTTTCAATGTGTTTTTAGTTTGGAATTAGCATAGGTGACCAATATACATAAAGTTTTAATGATGTGTGTACTTCGATAGTGCTAAAACTTCACTGGAGCAACCATGCACATTCTCTCTTGCTTTGCTACACACTTATTTTGTAATGGCGGATAGGTGGAAAGCGACATAGTTTGTGTGCGTACCAACTGCTGGAGTGGGTAATAGAGATGTGAGTAATAACAAATGCACGTGCGTGTATCCATTACTTTGAAACTACACAAATATAAACATGTGGGCAAAAAAAAACAGAACGCCTGAGAAAAGCAATTGCTGATTGTTATAATGTCAGCTTGTAAATGTTATTGTTTCGGTTTCATACAAAACGTCATGTCAAGGATGTTTGCAGAATAAAGGGCTTGGGACACAAACCGATCATGTTATTTGCTTAAGATCATGTGAGGTGAACCTGGGGAAACATAAATACAAAGCATGCCTCTTGGTACCACACGCAGCAGTAAACTAAACCACTCATCCAAAATGTCCTGGTATGGTATGTTACATTTAGTTCTCACTGTTTAAAATAATGAGCCAGCGCAAGTTCAAGTGTTAAGAAAACAATGCTGCTGAAAGAAATCCCAATGTCCTATTCCCTACTTCTTTTCCCCTAAAAAGAACGGAAACACAAACCCGGGCTTCAGCACAGCCATTCAAAGATGTGCAAACGCCGATTCATGCATTACAAAGGGTTCATTAACATGTCAAGAGGCTTGCTCGCTGGAAACACCTGAGCATGGTGCCTCGCCCAGACTGGGGGATGGGTCGTGCTTCCACGGACATACCTTTAAACGGTTGGCAGTCAGAGCAGTAGTATTGGCAAATACTTTATCCTGCTGAGCTTGAATTCCACAACTGTTAATGTTAAAACAATTTTCTCATGTTAAAGTAAGCCGTTATTTGAATTACTGATGATAGCTCCAGCCAGAATGTCACTGTGGCCCGAAACGGAAATTTTTCCTGATTATGCGCCACTTCCAGAAGAGCGCGATTTTATGTTAAAAAAAACCAAACCTGTCTCGTTTTCAGGTGCTTCCAACAGCATTTTAGAAATCGTACGGCATAGGGAAAACATTAGGGTGTGTTCTATCTTCTAATTTAAACAAAAGGAAAAAAAACGATTTTATAGAGCCACACTCAATAATTTAACTAACGGCTTACTGTAACACGAGAAACTTGTTTAAACATTAAAGTTGTGGAATTCAATCTCAGTGGCATAAAGTATTTGCCAAAACATATCATGAAAACATACAATAGATGTGAATGCTATAGAGCGATCACCCTAGGTCTGCCGTTTGGAGCCATGAAGTGAAAAATGTAACTAAAAATAACTGATGCAATTTTAACCAGTTTTTGGAGAACTAGGCTAGAAGATATGTTCTTTTATCTAACTTTTAAGCTTTCAAAAGAAAGAAAAATATCACAATGTCCTTCCAAATTCCTGTGCATTGTGCAGGGTGAAGGTGAAATGAGGGAAAGTGTTCACAGTATCGCAGCTGTAACGTGAACTATGTACAAGACTATACCGATTCACCTGTTTAAAACCAGTGGAATACTGTATTATAATCAGGGTCATTGCAATTATGTGGCAAGGGAAGAGGAAATTATGCGGGAGGCTTGACTAAACTATCCAGGCACATTTTGTGACAGTTGTCCTTCATTATTTTGCTTTTTTACTCATATAAGCACTGTATGGGGTCAAGCTTTCACCTCTTTAGTACCAGTTTAACACCCAAATGCATCATTTTCCAACTGAAAGATGACCAGTTTGTGGATGGCCTTTCAGTGCAGGGCATGTGCAACGCTTTTAGTAACGTTTGATCCATTCGAGCTAGAAACTGAATTGCATGTTGTTAAAATCTTTGGATTGTGCAGATGATGAATTATGTAGCATTAGCAGCAAATACATAATTATGAGAAAACTACAACAGCTAGTTAATTGGACAATCCCAGTGACCCCGATTATAATGCTGAACCAGCTATCATGCTTGCAGTATTTCTGAAGCTGAACTGCATATTGAATGCAATTGTGTATTCTTGTACCTTGAATGAGCTGGCCCATTGTTTCTAAGTTTGATGAAACTGGTTCTAAACAGGTGTGACCAAGGCACACAGCTGATTTAGCATAAGGTGCATTTGCCCACAGTGGCAGCAGGATGAATTAGAAGCCACAGGATGGAAACATGGCTGGATTTTGAGCCACAAATATTTGGGGCTGGGATGGAAAATAAGCTTAAATAGGGATTAGTGGCTTGGAGAACACCATGATTGTGGGCAGTGCCTTTTTTGTAAAAGAATAAGCGTCGGGCCCAAAGATTTTCGCAGAAGCCCGCGAACGAATGATAAGAAGCCGACTGTCAAGGCTGCATAGCTTTGATTACAATTCATTCCCCTCTTCTATCACCTTAAACACCCTGCCCCTTTATCCTTCTCTTGCAGGTTTCCTTTTGTCCCTGCATTGTCCTTTTGCTACTGTTTTTGTGTGCTACCCTTCCTTCTTCTTTGCCTCTTTCCTGACTTTCGCGCTCGTGCTGGATATAAATCCGATGATGAATAATAAATCCCAATTCCACAAAAAAAAATGCGCATGTCCACCACCTACAACAAGCTAATTGAGCTATGAGGACCATGGAGGATGGTACTTTGTGTAGATCATAGAATGTGATTCTATATGCAATTGTCCAGTTATCCTTGAGCCCTGCCGGCCAAAGAGAGATAAAACTGCCTTAGAGATCTGGTGGCGCATGGAAATCTGGTGGAATCATAAGAGCTCTTTGTTGGTGGGGTGAGCGGAAAAGGAACAGAGGAAATTGGGGAGGAGTGGCAGGAGTAAATAGACAGACAACAAAAGGTTCACATTGTTGTAGACTGGGGAGAGCCTCAATGACTTCAAGAGAATAACCCTTGTCTATCATGCTCCACCTTAGGATGTTGTCAATCATTTTTCACTAGTACCTGTTTGGTCGCTCTTCTCCTCGTACTTTTCAATTCACCCTGTCACATCTTATTAGAGACCCAACCACCCTTATGGTGTGTGTGTCATCAACCACATTGAAAGAAAACTTTCCGACACCTCCCAGTCTGGGTTCAAGAGTGGCTGCAGCACAGCAAGTGCAATACTGAACATCACAGACGATCTACACAGACTTCTGGAAGATGGCTGGGCCTGACTCCTAGTCCTCCTGGATCTCTCTGCAGCCTTTGATAATGTCAACCATGAGATCCTCCTAAACACCCTTCCTCAGTGTGCAGGCATCAATGGTACTGTTCTTCAGTGGTTTGCTTCTTTCCTGAACCAGTGATCTCAGTGAAACAATGTAAATAATTCCACCTGGGGTAGCGGAGTGAGCTAAAGAATGATGATGGATTAAACCCAGTTCAGTTGACTGGGGGTGAGCGCTTGCAATGTTCAACACTCCGTCCATCATTGCCTTTGGTTTTGCTTTGGAAACCAGAGACTGGCACAACTTAAAAAACCTACTGCTGCCAATGCTTGTGGATTCTAAAAAGAAGTAGATTTGCATCCATTCAAGGACTTCCTCTAACAGTGCAGATTTGCTACGTTTTTTTGTAAACTGGTCACTTTATATATTCAAGTTCCTGATCTCAAAATGAACAAGTTAAAAAGTGTTAGTGAATTCCGAACAATTAGAAAAACTTAGACATAGCAGAACGGACTCAGGGCCCACAGACCTAACTACCAAGGCATGTATGCATTTATTTAGAGGGTGTCCCATCCCAAATAATCCCCTAAAAACTACACCCTGGCATTAATACATAGATATGTTTCAACCATCTGAAGCTACATAGAGGGAAGACAGAGATCCTAAGGCTCGCAAGACTGTCCCCTTTGCAGGAACTACCTTTCTTGTGTGACACATCAAGTTTTGGATAGCGGAGGGATAAAAATTACTATTTCCACTCCAGTGAGTGCAACAGTAGGGAATGTGTTGGATAGCGGAGGGATACATTTACTATTACCACTCCAATAAGTGCAACAGTAGGGAGAGTGTTCGATAGCGGAGGGGTAAAAATTACTGTTCCCACTCCAGTGAGTGCAACAGTAGGGAAAGTTTGGGATAACGGAGGGGTATTTAACCTAATTTAGATTATAAAATACCCATATAAAAACACGTTTTATTTAGTTATACTTTACAGTAAATTTACAAATAAAACCATTTTAACTTATAGTTATAGCATTTTATTAATTTAACAAATGTTCAAAAATAATTTACAAAACTGTGTGCATAAATTTCGAAATAGTATAGTGCATATGAAAAAACAGTTATAAAAACATTTTTAATAAAAACATTGCTAAACTCATAATATTAAAAAAATAAACAAAAGAATCAAAAATATTTGAAAACACTCTAAGCAACAGTAAGGGACATTTTGAACTTCTGGGTGTTTAGATTTACTATTCCCACTTCAGTCTCAGCAACAGTAGGGAAAGCATTGATTTTTTGAGGGGTTAGAGCAGGGCCGGACTAGCCGTAGCAGGCACAGGGCATTTCCCCGGTGGGATGCCAGGTCAGGTGCCAGTTTTGGGCCCCTGGAGGCCGTTTAAGTCCACTCACTGGAGTGGGAAAAGTAATTTTTACCCCTCCGCTATGCAACACTTTCCCTACTGTTGCACTCATTGGAGTGGGAATAGTAATTTTTACCCCTCCGCTATGCAACACTTTACCTACTGTTGCACTCATTGGAGTGGGAATAGTAATTTTTACCCCTCTGTAATCCAACACTTTCCCTACTGTTGCACTCACTGGAGTGGGAATAGTAATTTTTATCCCTCCGCTATCCAACACTTTTCCTACTGTTGCACTCATTGAAGTGGCCTCTCTTTTTATAGCCTGCATGACTAGAGTGCTGCTGGCCAAGATGGCGTCCCCGCTCCACCCTACGGGAGCCCAGAGGACCGAAAATGACAGCGTGAGTCTGGAAAGAGAGCCACAAGCCTCAATCACGGGCGAGACCTCTCCAAACCTCGCCCCCCCCCACACAGTCTCCTGGTAAACAGAATGCTCCTAGTTTGCACACAATGTCAAATTCAATATTAATGAAAGCATAAAAATTGGATGGACTAAATTTACTGTTCCCACTTTAATTTAAGCAACAGTAGGGAAAGTGTTGGACTTCAGAAAGGTTACATATATCATTCCAATACGGTCATCTAAAAAAAAATGTAAATACCTAAAAACATAAAATGATTAACCATACCTAAACTAGAAATTATATATTGTATACATTTAAATAAAATGCACAGTTTATTATAAATATACAAAACAAATCCATAATTAAATGAAATATTTAAATAAACCTACGTAGAATTCACTTATCTCGCTACTACTGAAAAAACCACAAACACCAAGAAGATAAATTAAAAAATAAATAAAACAATAATAAAATTAACATAAAGT
This sequence comes from Triturus cristatus, assembly GCF_964204655.1. Classification (NCBI taxonomy): domain Eukaryota; kingdom Metazoa; phylum Chordata; class Amphibia; order Caudata; family Salamandridae; genus Triturus; species Triturus cristatus. Next base: position 251,401,889 of record NC_140593.1, on the reverse strand, counting down.
AAACATATAAATATATTCAACACTTTCTGATATACATTACTAATTATTTCTTGCATAGTCTAAATAAAGCTATTTTTTCATTCTAAATATTCAATGAAAAAATTATAATTTATGAATTAAATATTTAAATAACAAATAATTAATAAAGAAAACTATTTTCATTGAAATCATTTCTCACCCTATTCCCCTACAAACTGACATGCTGCTAAATTAGCTATAACTAATTATACTGTACAAAATATAAAATACAAATCTGAAATTAAACCCAAATAAATGAAACAATTAAAAAATGAAAACATTACATACTAAATAGTTATAGGTTGATGTTACCTTACATTACTTAACATTAAAAATAATTTGTTAAAACGTAATTAACCTCCCACCATATTCCCCCCAAAACACAACATCCCTCTACTAAATTCCAAACTACTTAACATAGGTATTTGTAGATCACACATTAACTCTTAGGCATCTTGGCACTAACAGATGTTTATTGTTACCCAACAGTATTCATTTTATCGACTTCAGATGGTTGAAAGCCTGAGTGGACCCGCCGGGTTTTGAACCTATGACCATGATATTAAAAAAAGGCCCTGCAATGGACACATTAGTCCACGGAGCCACCAGACCCATCTAATTGCCTTTTAAAAATTCAATTACACATTTAAAATTGCAAACTATATTTAAAAAAAGACAATTTTACTAATATTATAAGTATATATAAATATATATTTATAAAAAACAATGTTCTGATGGATACATCTGCCAGTGGATTCCTCACCTTGTGAATATCCCCTGCGCCAGCAACATTCGGAAACTTTTGTAGCAGTCCACGCCGATGGGGTCGAAGATGACGTCACAGAGGCACGGCTCCGCTCGCGACTCCACTGACGTCACCGGCTCCATAAGAAGACCTCGTCGGCGTGATGACGTCAGTTCCCTTTTTTCCGCGCCGACGACGCCAACGGATTTCGGGAATCGTTACTGGTAGCTTTACCTGTTACTTTGTGTTTATTCCGAAGTTTCTCTGTCTTTCTTCGAGAATGTCGGCAAGGAAGTCTGGTTTCAAGCCTTGTCATGAATGTGGCAAACACATGTCCATTACTGATCCGCATGACGACTGCGTTTGGTGTTTGTCATCGGACCACGATGTTGAAGGATGTTCGTGTTGCAGGAAGATGAGCTCAAAGGCTCTTAAGGAAAGAGAGGCAAAGCTCTTTATCGCCCGGATGAAGAGAAAGGAGAAAAGAGGTAGAAGAAGATCCAGGTCGAGGTCGAGGTCGGCTTCCAAGTCGACGTCGGGACATGCTTCAAAGAGCAAGAAGCATAAGAAGAAAAGGAGGCATTCGTCTCATCACAAGGCCTCGACGTCGAAGTCTAAATCACCTGCTCGGCGTCGAAGGGAGTCAGTGTCTCCTTCTCCTGTTCCGGCTTCGCCTCCCGTTCCATCTTCTCCTGTGTTTTCTCCGGCTCCGGCTGATTCGCCGGTGCCGGCGTCCTCTCCGGCGCCGATGGCTTCTCCAGGTCCTGCAGGTCCTTCGGCTCCGTCTCCGACTCCGGCCCAGGATGAGGATGATCAGGCTCCGGGTGAGTCTGTGACGCCGCAAGTTCCACCGTCGGCGCCGGCAGGCCCGAGTCCGGTGTTACCTGACCAGTATCCAGCTTTCCCTAATCCAGGTCAGGACCCCTCGCAGTATCTCAATGCGATGTATGGGGTGTTCTCACGGGCCATGTATTCCTCTGGTGCACCTATGGGTCCGATGGGTCCGATGGCTTTTAATCTGGGAGTGCCGCAGGTTTATCCTCAAGCACCGTTTATGCCTTTCTTCCCAGCGGCGCCGTCTTGGCAGATGCCGGCGCCGAAAACATCGACGCCGCTTCCCTCTTCACCGGCGCCGACTCGACTTCGTTCGACGCCGGCTGCTCCAGCTGATCCACGTTCGACGCCTCTGCCGGCGCCGTCGGATTCGATCACGGCGCCGCCGACGCCGCAGGTGCGGATCCGTTCCAGGAGAGAGGCGCAGAGAGTGCTGGAGGAGAGGAGCTATCTTATGGATGAGGCTGAAGAGGGAGAATTAGTCGAATCCGATGAGGTGTTTGACGAATTGAAGGAGGCAAGTGGGTTGGATTTGTCTCCGGAGTGGGAGATCACTCCTCCTTCAGATGAACCTTCTAAAGACGCGGCTCCTTATCATGCTGTGATAAGAAAGGCTGCAGAGTTGTTGGACCTTCAATTGCCATCTGTTGAGTTCAAGTCTAATATCTTGACTGAGGTGTTGCACTCTCCAACTGCGGTGTCGGAGCCACTGTTGCCTTTTAATGAAGCAATATTGGAGCCTGTGTTGGATGTGTGGCGCAAGCCTTTTTCGGCTCCTGCGGTGTCCAAGGTGGTTGCAAGGAGATATAGGGTGGCTCCGGGGGATCCTGAGTTTTTGTCATCACACCCTTCACCTGAAAGTCTGGTCGTTCAGGCTGCTTGTTCTGGACGTTCAAAAGGTGCGTTTCCTCAGGTCCCAGGGGACAGAGAGGCCAAGAAGGTGGACCAATCGGCCAAGAAAGTCTTTTCTTCAGCCAGTATGGCATTAAAGTCTTCTAATGCGACTTGTTTATTGGGGCGCTATATCCATGCGCTTATGGATTCAGCTAAAAAGTTGGCACCGAAGCTGTCGGAGGTGGATAGGGCAGGCTTCAGTGAAGTACTGTCGGATGCCCAGGCGGCTGCTCGCCAGGTTATACAGAGTGGCTTGGATACAGCAGACTCAGTTGCCAGGGTCATGGGGTCTTCAGTTGCCACCAGGAGGGGAGCATGGCTTAAGTCCTCCGAATTTTCTTCGGATGTCCAGTCGACCTTGTTGGACTTACCTTTTGATGGGTCTGGTCTGTTTGGGAAGAAGGCTGATGCTGCTCTCGAGCGCTTCAAAGAAAGTAAGGCTACGGCTAGGTCGTTGGGCCTTCAATCCCAGCCGAGAGGTACTTTCAAGAGGTACAGAGGTTTTGGAAGGGCGAGTTTTCGTTCTTATAGACCAGCCCAGCAGCAGCAGCAGCAGCAGCAGCAGCAAAGCTCCAAGGGATATAGAGGAAGGCTTAGGGGTCGCTCACGTGGCCGTCAACTCTCCTCCTCCTCTTCCTCTTCTTCAGCCCCTCCCACCACCGCAAAACAGCCCTAGATTCGACATTCCGGATCATGCTGGTCCTGTGGGGGGCCGGCTTACCCATTTTCTACAAGATTGGGAATCGGTTACTACAGACCTTTGGGTTCTGGATCTTGTAGAAAATGGGTACGCCCTTCCCTTTCGGGAATTCCCTCCAGTTTACCCTCCTTGCCAAGGTGCTTGCTCGGAGGACCACCGTCTTCTCCTGCAGGAAGAAGTCCTGAAGTTGTTTCAGAAAGGGGCGATAGAGGTGGTTCCGGAGCAGGAGAGGGGTCAGGGATGCTACTCCCGGTATTTTCTGATCCCGAAGAAGGACGGCAGATTGCGTCCGATTCTAGACCTCAGAATCCTGAACTTTTACCTGAAACAGGAGAAGTTCAAGATGCTCACCCTTGCGCAGGTTCTTCAGGCGCTGAATCAGGAGGACTGGATGGTGTCGCTCGACTTGCAGGATGCGTATTTTCACATCCCCATCCTGAAGTCGCACAGGAAGTATCTCCGTTTCACGGTAGGGTCGCAACATTATCAGTTTGCGGTCCTTCCGTTTGGTCTTACTTCGGCACCTCGGGTCTTCACAAAGGTGATGGCAGTGGTGGCAGCCCATCTCAGAAGATCGGGAATTTCGGTTTTCCCTTATTTGGACGACTGGCTGATCAAGGCGGAGTCGTCGGAGAAGGTGCTGTGTCATCTGCAGGATACAACTCGGCTGTTGTACAGATTGGGTTTTTCGATCAATGTGCCCAAATCTCACCTGGTGCCCTCTCAGCGCAACCTGTTCATAGGTGCGGTACTGGACACTACTGTGTGTCGAGCATTCCCTCCTCCTCAAAGGATTCTCGACATACAGGAAATGATTCCTTTGTTTTTCAGCGGAGCGGTTGTTCCAGTTCTGAAGGTCCTTCGCCTGCTCGGTCTGTTCGCTTCCTGCATACTGTTGGTCAACCATGCACGCTGGCACATGAGGGCGCTCCAGTGGTGCCTCCGCAAGCAGTGGTATCAGTACAAGGGAGATCTCAGGGAGTCTGTGAGGATCTCCAGAGAAGCTGCAGCGGAGATGTCTTGGTGGAGCGTGGAGGGCAATCTGTCCCAAGGGAAGCCCTTCCATCTACCTCCATCGGTGGCCACGGTGATAACGGATGCATCCACCTTAGGGTGGGGTGCTCATCTGGGGGATCTGGAGATCAAGGGTCTTTGGTCTCCAGAGGAAAGGTTGCTTCACATCAACCTTTTGGAGTTACGGGCGATACGCTTGGCGCTCAAGGCCTTCCTCCCTTCCCTTCGCGGTCAGTCTGTTCAGGTTCTGACGGACAACACTACCGCGATGTGGTATATAAACAAGCAGGGAGGAGTGGGGTCTCTTTGTCTGTGCAGAGAGGCCCTGCGTCTATGGTCCTGGGCTCAGGACCATCGGATTTGTCTGATGGCAAATCATCTGGCCGGGGTGCTGAACGTTCGTGCGGACAGTCTCAGTCGGCAGTTCTCTGCCGACCACGAGTGGAGGCTCCATCCGGAGGTAGTTCGTCACGTCTTTCGGACGTGGGGAACTCCTCGGGTGGATCTGTTTGCCACTTTCGAGAACGCGCACTGCCTGTCATTCTGCAGTCTCCAGTATCCGATGCAGGGGGCGTTGGGAGACGCGTTTCAGTTGAGTTGGGGCTCTCGACTCCTTTACGCGTTTCCTCCCATACCCTTGATTCCTCGGGTTCTGAGGAAGGTTCGCCAAGACCGGGCCCAAGTTATATTGATCGCCCCGGATTGGCCAAGAAGGGTGTGGTACACAGATCTTCTCCACCTCTCCTCGTGCCCTCCGCTCCGTCTCCCTCTGAGGGCAGACCTCCTCTCGCAGTCGGAGGGGCAGGTTCTACACCCCCACCTCCGGAGCTTACACCTTCATGCCTGGAGATTGAACGGGGCAACCTGAATTCTTTCTCTCTCCCGTCAGATGTGGTGGATGTTATTTTATCGGCCAGGCGACACTCCACCAAATCCATATACTCCTATAGATGGTCTAAATTCGTTCTCTGGTGCGGAGAGAGGTCAATTGATCCCTTGAAGGCTCGTTTGTCTAATATTTTACAGTTTGCCCTTTCACTTGCTCAGCAAGGCTTTGCTGTGGCTACTGTAAAAGGATATTTATCTGCTTTGTCGGCTTTCTTATGCCTGCCGGATCAGCCGTCCTTATTTAAATCACCTATTGTGCTTAGGTTTCTCAAGGGCCTTACGAATAAATTTCCTCCTACTCCCTTTATTGTACCTCAGTGGGACTTAAACCTTGTACTGACTTATCTTATGGGTTCTCCTTTCGAGCCCTTACATAAGTGTCCCTTGAGACTGTTGTCTTTTAAGACGGTTTTCCTCGTTGCAATCACCTCGGCAAGGAGAGTGAGTGAGCTTCAAGCTCTTAGTTCAAAACCCCCATTCTTGACTGTGCATGCTGAACGAATGGTTCTCCGGACCAGGGCTGCGTTTTTGCCTAAGGTGGTAACTCCCTTCCATCTGGGGCAGTCCATTACCCTTCCTACCTTTTATCCTCCCCCTCACCCTTCCAAGGAGGAGGAGAGACTTCACCGCTTGGACCCTAAGAGGGCGGTGAGCTTTTACCTGGACAGGACTAAGGACTACAGGATTGATGACCAGCTCTTTGTGGGCTTTGCTGGCTGCAGAAAGGGTCGTGCGGTGCACAAGCGCACCCTTTCAAGATGGATTGTGCTATGCATCAAGATCTGCTACTCCCTAGCTGGTAAGGAGCCTCCGGAGGGTTTAAGGGCTCATTCCACTAGAGCAAAGTCTTCTACCTCTGCTTTGTCTAGGGGTGTTCCTGTGGAGGACATTTGTAGGGCGGCAACTTGGGCCTCCCTTCACACCTTTGCAAAACATTATTGTTTAGACTCTGAGGTGAGGAGGGACGGACATTTTGCCCGTTCCGTCCTTCAGGATTTTCTGGTATAGGGGGATGGACACCCTCCTCCGGGAGTGGGGACTGCTGTGGAATCTATTCACAAGGTGAGGAATCCACTGGCAGATGTATCCATCAGAAGAACAAGTTACTTACCTTCGGTAACGCTTTTTCTGGTGGATACAGTATCTGCCTGTGGATTCCTCACTGACCCACCCGCCTCCCCGTTGTCCATCCTTCTATACCAGTGACTCTGACGGTAATTCTATTGATGATTTCAAATGTATTTATGACTGTCAAGGACATTGGGTTTTTTCTAGTGCTTTGATGTTTCTTCTCCGCACTGTGTGTGTTGATATGCATATTGTGTACTGTGTATGCTGTTTATGTACATATTGCTGTCAGTCCGTCCGTGTGCCTCGAAGGCACGGAAAAAAGGGGCGGAACTGACGTCATCACGCCGACGAGGTCTTCTTATGGAGCCGGTGACGTCAGTGGAGTCGCGAGCGGAGCCGTGCCTCTGTGACGTCATCTTCGACCCCATCGGCGTGGACTGCTACAAAAGTTTCCGAATGTTGCTGGCGCAGGGGATATTCACAAGGTGAGGAATCCACAGGCAGATACTGTATCCACCAGAAAAAGCGTTACCGAAGGTAAGTAACTTGTTCTTTATTACAAGTATACTAAAGTACACAATATTATTTACAACAATTGTCTTTATTACCATATTGTGTACAATAAAACCTGCATTCTTAAATTCTTTTATTCTGTTACACTATATTTTTGCAGTGGTGATATTTTTGACAACATATTTATGTCACATGATATTTTGGAATCAATATTTGTTTCATTCACCATATTTAACAAGTACCCATTCTTAAAATGTCCCTTGTCTCATGAAAGTGTAGGTACAGAACTATTAGTAATTTTCTCTACTCCGGCACAAAGGGATCAAAAACCTAATTGCGTAATGAGGAGCTTATTGATGAGCCCCTTGTTACACTCTTGCCACGCCGTTGCGTCACTTTTTGTGAGGCTCCAGTGGCATAAATAATGCACCATGTTGCACCATATTTACAAAGTGATGCGTCAGGTATAGTGTATGTAGGGTGGGTGTTCCTCCGCAAAAAGCCTTGTAGAAGTGGCACAGTGAAATCTATCAGATTTCACTGTGCCACTTCTAGGACGCTACTGCATCACAACCTAACGCCTGCCTCACTGCAGGCATAAGGGTGACGCAATGCAATGGGAATAGCCTTCCCCCATGCATTGCTGGAGTTGCATCATGCTTACGACACAACCCCAGCAATGCATGGGTTTCACGCCGACAGATACGTCAGGATTCCTGACGTATCTGCCATTCCTAGTGACATGGTGCGCCGAACAAGAAATGCTGCTCATCCATCATGTCGCAAGGAGGGCACACTGAAAAGTGTTGCATCGCTGCTTTCACGCAGCGATGCAACACTTTCATAAATGAAGCCCACAGTGTTTAAGACTGTATGTATAAAATGCCCACAGCCAAAAAACACGTTTTTCAACTTTGTGAAGGACTTCGATCTTTAACATGGGCACCTTTTAAGGTTTCTTCTCTCACAAAAACAGCTAGTGAATGACTATCAAATTGTTCTTCTCTTTTCCTGAACAAAAGATTCACCGGCTCCATTTTGGAAGCTTAGTTTTATACCCCCACACACCTAAGTACAATATTTGGGCTCACTCCTCAAAAAAAATTGTCAACATTGTGAAAAATTCCTATAATTAAATTGGGCACATTCTGAGGTTTTTATTCCCATGAAAGACAGCTGTATGTCAGCCAAAGTGACGTTCTCTACTCTTACATTATGAGCATACCAGCTCAGTTCAGAAATACAATTTGTAAAACTCTTGTATATGATTTGCCTTTCAAATAACGAGACCATCAATGCGGAGAAAGTCTTTTGTAGCTGACACGGGCTCTTTTGAGAATGTTTAGGCCTTGTTTAAGAATTTCTATTTTACACTCCAAATATAAAAGGCTGAGCAAACAGATGTTACAACTTTGGGAAAATTTCCCATGTTTCACCTGGGCACATTTTGAGAATGTGTCTTCCCATCAAAAAAGGCGGATGTACCACTGCCAACTTGATTTTTTTCTACTCTTGCACAAAGGACTGCTAGCTCCATTCTGGAAATCCACTTGCAGAATTTGTGCTCCCAAACACAGTAAATGTTTAAAGTTTGTTAAACAAGGTTTATGTGTATATATATATATATATATATATATATATATATATATATATATATATATATATATATATATATATATATATTTATATATATATATATATATATATATATATGGATTTTGTGGATTCCGGAGTGCTTCCTAATCGCCAGTGGTGCTGGTTTGAGGCGATACCACATCATGCCTTTAACAATCGAAAAATTCCACTTCTCACATGAAAAATGGACCAGCACTCAAATCTCTGGAATTATCCAATTTAATTCAAAGGCAGCATTCGTGAGGACATATGTATGTATGTATGTATATATATATATATATATATATGTATATATATATATATATATATATATATATATACAGGTATTTATAGATTGTAAACCTGGTTAGCTAGAAAGAGTCCCAAGAGCTGGTATAAGGAAAACTTTGAGAGAAAGAAGAGCTTTGTGAGAAGAGGACCATTTCATTCTTGAATTATAGAGACAAAAATTATAAAGATGTGCCAGCTCTTAAATCAATTTCTCTACTGTAATAATCCTAAGGTGTCAAAGTGAATCAGTATGGGGAGTTTATTGCAATCAGAAATGCAGTTTTATCTTCTTAAAGGAGACTAGAATTGATAAATGGGGGCTAATAAAGAAAATGAGAACTCTGATACTTGGATTTTTAAGAAAGTGTAAACCTTCCTGGATGAACACAGTTTAAATCAGTTAATGTTGCATTTGAAGTGGGATTCATAGATATGGGATAATTCCAGTCTATCTCTAGTGGTGACTTGAGTACCATTATTATCACATCACATCATCTCATGTACATATATAAAGTGCACATTCACACCTGAGGGTATCTTGTTTCTGAATACCATATGTTTTTTGCTATCCAAGTAAATAATACTTATTGTAGAGACCTTGGCAGGAATAAAGGCTGAGTGGTAGCACCAGGATTCAAACATGTGAGAGAGTGGTCAAACACATCCCTCAAGTGGATTAATTTATTTAATAAGCCAACAGACTAATAAGATCTGTATGGGTTCTTCAACATACCTATCATTAAACACACCACTGTGGAGATTTGAATATGACTGTAATCACACATTATCACTGTGGGGACTTGTACACAACTATAATCACGCACTATAACTTTGTGCTATCCCTGTGCATCCCATTAATCACACACTATCTCTGTGGGGACCTGGGCATGTCTATAATCACACACTATCTCTGTGAGAACCTGGGCATGTCTTTAATCATACTCTATCTCTGCAGGGACCTGGGAATGTCTGTAATCACACACATTATTTTTGTCAACCGTGGTAATACTATAGTCACACACCATCTCTGTGGGGACCTCGACATCTCTGTAATTACACACTATCTCTGTGGGGACCTCGACATGTCTACAATCACACACTATCTCTGTGGGGACCTGGGCATGTCTATAATCACACACTATCTCTGTGGGGACCTCAACATCTCTATAATCACACACTATCTCGGTGGGGACTACGGAATGTCTATAATCACACACTATCTCTGTGGGGACCTGGACATCTCTATAATCACACACTATTTCTGTGGGGACCTGGGCATGTCTATAATCACACACATTCTCTTTGGCAACCATGGTAATACTATAGTCACACACCATCTCTGTGGGGACTTGAGCATTCCTGTAACTACACACAAGCTCTGTTTTGGCTTGAGCATCATCAGCTTTGCATTCTCTGTATGGGGCTTTGTGAATACTGATAAGTAGTAAAGTTAGAATTTTGGTCTAAGTTTACATTGTTGAAACTGAAAAGTAAAAAAGTTAGATTTTTTTGTCTAAGTTTACCATTGTGATTCGGGCCCTATTTTAATGAGGACTTGAACAAAATCATCTTCATGCACTATATCTGTGGGACTTAAACATTGCTATAATAACACACTATCTTTGTGGGGGCTTGAAAAAAACTATAATAAAACAATATCTCTGTGGGGACTTAAAAATAACTATAAAAACGTATCATCTCTGTGGGGACTTAGGCATTCCTGTAATTAAACGCAAGCTCTGTTTCGTCTTGAAGCACCAGGGGTGCCATGAGACACAGGGTTAAGACTGATTTGCATATAGCTGGGTGAGTGACTGGAAAGTTTCAGCACTCCGTCCATCATCTCCTTGTGTTTGCTTCGATTTGAACATCATCAGCTTCACATTCTCTGTATGGGGATTTGCGAATATTGAAAAGTAGTAAAGTTAGACTTTTGGTCTAAGTTTACCTTTGTGAATCAGGCCCTATTTTAATGAGGACTTAAACACAATCATCTTCATGCACTATCTCTGTGGGGACTTAAACATCACTATAATCACACACTATCTTTGTGGGGACTTGCACAACACTGTAATAACACACTATCTTTGAGGGGACTTGAACATCACTATAATAACACACCATCTCTGTGGGGACTTGAACATCTCTATGATAACACACTATCTCTATGGGGACTTAAACATCGCTATAATAACATACCATCTCTGTGGGGACCTGAGCATTCCTATAACTACACACAACCTCTGTGTGGACTTGAACATCATTAGCTTCACACTCTTTATAATGGGATTTAAGCTTTGAATGCACACACTATTTCTATGGAGACTTAAACTATATGATCTTCACCCGCTTTCTCTGTGGGGACTTGAACATCTATTTTGGCAAAAATGTAAGCAGCTAATCAAGCTCTGGGTTCCACTTGACCAAATTCCTTGGTTCCATATGTTAATTTCTTTATGTGTTAGTTCCCTTATCTCCTAAGACTTTAAGCACTAATAAATAAGTTAAATACAGCTTTAAGTCTCTTCCTTTAAGCATGATATGATATTTTCTGGCACATTAACATAATCTGTCTTTAATGTGTACCCCTAGTATATATTCAGCAATTCATATATGAATAGATTATAGTGTTGTTTGTGTATATTGTTGATAAAATAAACATTTAGCCATGTGCCTTCGACTATATTCAATCACAAATAGTGTTACGGACTAGGTCCCCACAAGGATGGGAGCACGTGTTCAAGTCCCCACAAGGATGGTGCTGTGCGCGCGATTAAATAACAATATATTTGCAAATTTGAAGCAGGATCCTGTATCATGAATTTTTTCTTAACATTTTTCTGTTATTAGTGTGTTGTATAAACATTGGGAAAGGTTAGTCCCCACAAGGCAGGTATTCACACATAGTCCCCACAAGGATGGTAACACGTGTATGTGTGTGTGTGTATATATTATCTACTGGCGGTCGCCAGTAGATAGTTATAGTTAGGACCGTGTTTCCATAGGAAATCCGCAACATTCTATTTGGAATAACTTTGGCGCCGGTTGACGAATCCTCGCAAAATTTTCAAAATAGGTGGGGTTCTCCGCTCCGCTCCTACCCTGAAAGTCTCGGGGTGATTCGTCAAGCGGGGGCTGAGAAAAAAGGGGGGTCCCAAAACGCGTTTTCCCCATGCATTTTTCCATAGGACTTTTAGTCGAAGGTACAGCCCGAACGGCTGAACAGAATTACTTGAAATTTGGCAGAGAGGTAGTCCTCAGGTCAGGGAAGTGCCTTTTGCAGGTCTGGTGTCAATCTGTTCAGTAGTTCCTGAGAAAATCAAAAGTAAAATCATATATATATGTGGGCGGAGCCTAACCACACATCTCATCCTGAGATCTGATTGGCTGTCAGCACTTCATCCAAGAAGTGTTAGCAGCCATCTTGGGACCAATATACATGATAGCACCTCATTAAAAAGCATTGCAGTTAATAGAAGGTTTTAAGACTTTAGTTACATTATAAATCATTTGTTGATGGTACCATACTCATTTTAGGAATTGTGGTATGTTCTAAGGTGATTTCACCATGTGAAAAAGCCTTCTGCTGGGATATCATGATTGAGAGAAAAATATTTTCTCATGCTTTTCCCACAGAGGTTTGGAAGGTGATCTATAAGCTAAACTGAGAGCTTATTTTCTGTAAATTCACATTATCTTTCTCAGTCATGTGAGAATGAAGTCTGACATTCTCAGTAAAACATGTACATCCAACAAGGGCAGAGACTGTCAGTTGATTCCTTTGTGTTCTACTGCAGCTTCCCATAGTGTTCCAAAGAACAACTAGAGCGCTAACAGTCCTACTTATGAAAAACGTATGGCACACCTGAAGCCATCTTGCTTGGATTAAAGTGGTAACTCTTAAAACATTTAATTTAAAAAGGAACAAAATGAGGGGGTTCATTTTTCCATAAAAAGTATGATTAGTGCTGCAGAAAGAAAAATTAGGGCACATTTTGAGTGACTTCTCAAATCCTCTTCTATTTCATTAAAAAATTCTGACATGCAGACTGAAACATGCCCTTTCAATACCAGCAGCAGTTTTCCCTGGTGAGCAGTAGCTTTACTACAGTGATCGAATGAGCCAAAAGAGTGCTAACATTCTGAATTTATGGCAAATGTGTGACACATCTGAATGCCTTCTTGATGGAATCAAAATAGAAAACTGAAAGTATTTCCTACTGAGGAGACTGCAGTAAATGAGGAAATTAGGAAACTTCATAACAAATAAGTCTCCCAAGATGGCCACCAGAGACAAAAGAGCCCAAATGTAGCCCAAATATCACCCAGATGTAGCCCAAGTATAGCCCAATGACAGAATGTCCCAGAGTGTTCTTAAAAACAACTAGAGCGCTTACTTTCTTCATTATGACAAAAGTATGGCACACCTGAAGCCATCTTGATTGGAATAAACTGGTAACACTTAAAACATTTAATTTAAAAAGAAACACGAGGGGATTCATTTTGCCATAGAAATTATGATTAATGCTGAAGAAAGAAAATGAGGGCACATTTTGAGTGACTTCTCAAATCCTCTTTTATTTCATTAAAACATTCTGACATGCAGACTGAAACATGCACTTATAATACCAGGAGCAGACTTCCATGGTGAACAGTAGTTTTACTACAGTGATCTAATGAGCAACTAGAGTGCTAACTTTCAGAATTTATGGCAAATGTGTGACACATCTGAATACCTTCATGATGGAATCAAAGTAAAAAACTGAAAGCATTTCCTACTGAGGAGACTGCAGTACATGAGGAAATTAGGACACTTCATAACAAATTAATCTCCCAAGATGGTCACCGGAGACAAAAGAGCCCAAATGTAGCCCAAAATCACCCAGATGTAGCCCAAATATAGCCCAATGACAGAAGTGTGCAAAACACTTATTATTTTGTGTTTTTGCAGTGTTATATAGTGCAGACTTGTCAGGTATTGGAGTGCTTTACATGAGCATTGGTTACATCACACAAGAACAAATTCATTTTGGTTGTAGACATGGGGAGACTAAGTGATTTGACCAGAATCACAGAATGTCGAGCTGAAGCAGAAACTCCAACCTGGTTCCCCAGTTGCAAAGTCTGCAGTTCTGGAAGTAACACTACATCCTCTCCCCTAAGTGCAACATTTAATCAAGTGGTCAACTGGATAAAAAAACATAAAGATAACAAATAATTTAAAAGTGCTTTGTCGCTATTTGAAAACTCAGAAAATATGTCCTTATTTTAGTCTTTTAGAGCACTAACCATAATGTTGATGCCAGTAAGACCCTCTCATATATGTAATTTCTAAAGGAAATGCTCTAGGTATTACAGTTTTGATTACATCAAGATGACGTCAGGCGTTCCACACTTTTGTAATAAATATAGGGGCAGATTTATGTTAACTGGCGCATCCCTGCATATCAGCAGGGATGCGCCAATTATTATGCGCCACCATGCATGCGCCGCATTTATAATGCGGCGCACCATGGGGCAAAAACGGCACAGATGCGTGACGCATCCGTGCTGTAAAAGTGGCGCATTGCTGGAGTTGCGTCGCAAGCGCGACGCAGCTCCAGCAATGTTCTGGGGGGCCCTATCTGTACAATGCTGCGTCAATCCTTACGCCTGCTTCAAGCAGGCGCAGGGTTTTGACGCAGCATGGGCCTAAAAGTGACTGAGTGAAATCTTGTAGATTTCACTCAGCCACTTTTAGGAGGCGTTCCTGCGCCGGAACGCCCCCACCTGCCCTGGAACGCCTACATGTGGCGCAGGGCTTTACAACGTGACGCATCTCCCAGATGCGTCATGTTGTAAATACCCCGCACCATGGCGCAGGATTTGCGCCGCTGCTGCGTCACAAAAGTGACGCAACGGCGGCGCAAAAGTGGCGCAAGTGCAACATAAATCTGCCCCATAGAATGTTAGCAATCTAGTTGTTCATTAGGATACTGTTGAGAGGCAGAGGTCAGGGGCACGGACTCTGAAAATTGAAGGCAGGTATGAGGGTGCAAAGGCAACAATTTAACCACACTGAGCAGACAGGAAGGGCCGTGGCAGCACAACAGACTATGGAGGGCAGTGGAAAGGGGGGCAAACCAACAATACAGGACTTGCAAGAGAGGCTGTGGCAATGTAATAGACCATTGTGGGCAGAAGGAAGAGGCAATGGTAGTACAACCATACATGCCAACAGACCCGATTCAGCCAGGAAACGTCCAATGTTTTTAAGCTCAAATGGGCTTTATTTGATCTGTCTCCTGTCTACAATCTCCTCTTTTTCAATGTAACTCAAAGGGGAAAATCAATACCCCAGTTTGTTTTCAAAATCTCCCTCTTACCAAGTTCAAAATGTTCGCAAGTATGGTACATTGGACATGGAAGGAAATGGGGTAGGGACATGGAGTTGGATAACAGAGGACAGGAGGTACATGGAGAGGTGCACCAAACTGACCCTGCAGGGCAGGCATCAGGGTTTGCAGCAGCACAATACACCACACAGGGCATGCGGGACGGGAGTGCAGCACAACAATCCATAGAAAGCAAGAGGGAGGGGACAGGACCATGCACATGGACAACAGAGAACACAGGGGCAAGAGGCAATGGTAGCTAGCTGACCATAATGGACAGACAGGAGAGAAAGCTGCAGCATAACAGACCATAAAGGGCAGGAGGGACGGATCAAGGGCATTACAATGGAACAGACAAGCCAGGAGGGAGGGAGTAGGGGTCTGCACATGTAAACAGAGGGCTGGGGGCAAGGGGGCAGGGCAGGAGCAGCAAGATAGCCATGGAGGTCAGGCAGGATGGGCACTAGAAGCAAGACACACCATGAAGAGCAACAGTGAGACTGTGATGGCATACACACAGACCATGGAGGGAAGGTGGGAGGGGGTCAGGGGCAGCTAACTGACCACACAGGGAAGGTGGGAGGGGCCATGGCAGCACAGAAGACCATGCATGGCAAGTGGGAGGGTTAGTGGCAGCACAATGGCTATGATGGGCAAGAAGGAGGGTGCAGGGGCATGCACAAAGGACGATGGAGGATAGAAGGGAGGGTCAGGACCTGTGCACAGACAAGAAAGTTCAGGGGAAGGGGCCTCACAACAGACCGCACGGGGCAGGCAGGAGGAGCAGTTGCAGCACAACAGACCAGGGAGGGCAGAAGGGTGTGGCAGTACAATGGACCATGTAGGACAGGAGGAAGAGGATAGTGGCATGGCATGTGGACCGGCAGGGTGGAGGTGGCAGGGACAGGTTACAGTCATCTGACAATGTTAGGCAGGTGGGAGGGGAGTGGCAGCTCAACAGAACACTCAGAGTAGATAGGAGTGGCAGGTCCATGGAACATGGTGGGCAAAAACGATGGAGCAGGGGCATGCACAAAGACATCGGAGGGCAGGGGGAAGGAGAATAGGGGCAGCAAGCTAAGCACAGAGTTTAAGCAGGTGGTCAATGATGGGGCATAGAATTGGTCAATGGAGGGCAGGAGGAGTGGACTGGTACATCATACTAAATTGAGGGCAGTGGCAGCACATCAGACCATGCATGGCAGGAGGGAGGAGGCTAGTCCATGGATTCACACAACAGAGGATAGGGAGGAGGGGGATGGGGCAGCAAGCTAACTGTTCAGAGAAGGCGGGTGTTAGGAACTTTATTGTTTTTAAAACGTGTGTCTGTGCGAACTACTTAAAATATGAACAAGTATGCAGCATAATCTCACTTTTATTCAGGAAGAAGAGGACGTTTGTGACTGTGACTCCGGGCTCACTTGGCAGAAAAAAACCCTGACCCTCCACCCAAAATGTAATGCCCATGAAAAGGGTAGGTGAACACAGTGTTATATAGAACATAGTCCTGAGAGCATGATTGAAAATGAAAACTAGATATAGTGTATGGTATAAACTATGCACCAAAAAGTGTGATATAAGATGAACCGAGCATGAAATATAATATGCAATACATTGTGCGCAATGACAGATTAATTGGAGAGTGCGAGATAGCACAGGCACTAGCGCGTGCTATGCGATATGCGCCTTGGAGTGTAATATGCACAGGGCAGTGTTGTGTGACCTAACTAGTCTCTAAAGTTGTAATATAAAATATGTGCTGGGGAGTGTAACGTTGCATATGGACTGTGACACAGATATGGATCCCAGATTGTAATATGTATGGCATAGCACTGTGCGTTATAACATAGGCATCGAGGAAGGCACGTTAGATGGGGCAATATAACCCGTGCGAAGACAAGTGTGGCATGACATATTCACGGGGTGGTGTTACAGTGCACATGGGCTAGAGAGTGTCATAGCATATGCACTAGCTAGTGGAATACAACACAGACGTGTGTGGCACTCAGCAGGCAATGGTGGGTGTAACACAGCATTGGGCTCTGCCAGGAGCGCGCTGTGACTCTCAAGTGATGTTCCTCCCCTTTCCAGAGAGTAAAATAAAAAGTATTACACATCCGGCAGTGGATGTGTGTTTTATTAACCGTGAGGGGGGTTTCTTGCATAGTTTTGGTCGAAGTTTTGTCGAATCCCCTTTGTATGGCTTGGTGTGCATGTGTAATAAATGTGCCCGTCAATAGCTACCCATGTTTGTATAAATAAACGACAAGGGTGTCTACCGGGATTAGGCACGGTAGAGCATCAGACATGTCAGAGCTTCACTAGTGGTGTAAATACATTCCACGTGGATTCATTGTATGCATAGTCGCCTTTTAATGAATATCACGCAAATCTTCATGGTGATAGGTACGTACGGTTTGTCCAGCATGTCCTAGGTGTGTCTATAAATATATATTTTTAAAAAATAATAAAAAACAGTGGCCAGCCCTGGGGATTGGGGTCAAAAAAATATAATTAGGAGACAGTCCCTGGGGGATGGGGTCATCACGGCCAATAAATGAGAATAAGAAGGGGAACCACACAGCCCCCCTTCTTAAAAAATTAAAATAAATAAAAGACTGGCATCGTGCCGGAGGCCACACCCCCTCCTTGCAGCACTCTGCAAACACGCCCCCTGGCGAGTTGTAAGTTGGGGAATTAATTCCTCTTCAATACTGAGGGTCCCTGAGGGCCAACTAGCCCAACAGGCATCTCCAGTATGCGCCAGGGAGCTGCGCTGCAGACAGGTGTTCTGAGGCCAAGCCCCTTTTTACACCTCTATGCAACGCAGCTCTGTGGCGCTTACTGGAGGTACCTAGTGGTCTAATTTGACCCTAGGGACCCTTAGGATTCAAGGGGACTTAATCTCTCAACTTAGAACAGCCACAGGGCGCGTTTACACAGTGGTGAAGGGAGGGGACGGGGCCTGAGGTGACGATGTCATTTGAGATGTCATCAGTGATGTCATGAGTGATGTCACTGACCATGTCATGAGTGATGTAATATGTGACGTCATCAGCAATGCATTGCGGGCGCGCGAGTTATAGTTAGCTGAACTAACTATAACGGGGGAATTTCAATGGTTCTGTACAAGTGAAAAGTCCAGCTAACTATAACACCCCTGAAACCTATGGTTTTTTCAGTGAATATATAGATATACATATATTTCATTTGTAAAATAGGTGTGAATTCCCTCATACCACATGTTAAGAATTAATGATCTAGAAAGTGACTAGTATAAAATCAGGTAAGTATTCTCAGTTAAAGTTTAAGACAAATGTGTCCGCATGCCCTGGGTGGCATAGATAGTATAGAAAGGCCGCTTTAGGTGTATGGCTGCTCTTCATACCTCATTGTGCTGTCGCTGTTGCTCCCATTGATGATGGCAACCCAGCCTCCATACTAGGTCCACTATTGGCTGTTACTATGCTGCTGATACATATCCAGATCTTGGTTTCAGTGTTGTCACGAGCGTTGACGTCACGGGGTCCCTAGTAGGAGCAGATATATGTGTGAACCACTCCACAGCAGCTTGACTGTACCTTGGTCAATGGTTTCAGCCCATTGGACTGCATGCAAGCCTGTATTACAGCACTACCATGCCCCTTCATCACCAGAGTCCTCTCTCCGATAAGAGGTAAATAGGTATATCCTGTGCCATGCAACAGGGATATCTACAAGCTCCTGCTTGGGGGAACGACCCTGCACACCATTCCTACATCAAAAAATGAGCACCCAGGGTGCACTTACAGGGTGGGATATTAGATGCCTCTGTGGAGCTTTAGCAGGGGGATACTATCTTAGTTGGGTCGATGTCTGCCCTGGACAAAGGTATTTTATGATGGCAGCATTTACAGGTCATGGTCAATGAAGATTTGCCAGAAAATTTTTATTAAGTTGGCTTTTTGATATCTACCAGCTGTTTCCCAGACTTCCTGTGTACAATGAGATGCAATGCAGTGACTTTCCTCCAGGTGGCTAATTATCTGTTTAAATGAGCCACAAATGAAAAATCTATGTCTCACACAGGATCTTAGCGTCCTTAATGGAAAGGACACTATCGAAGTATAAATATTAATAGAGGAGGCCAATGAACACCTCTTAAAAATGTTTAATGATCATGGTAATGGATACAGTTCAAGAGAGATTGCTAACTGTCCCAACTGATCACAGCCAATGTCCAGTGAGGGGTTATACTGGTTCTAGGTGTGGGCTAGCATTAAAAGCATGATCTTAACTGTACCAAACTTCATAGGTCCTTTTCTTAAACACTTTGGTTGTTGGGAGCACTGGGACGTAGACTTCCTCTGGTCCCAGGGTTCAATCATGACTTAAAACAATGATAACTCTGGAATTGTAAGGGTTGCAAAGATGACTCAAATGATTTTAAAATTGTTGTGAGTGTTCAGTACCCTCATGGAATTACAATACGAGCTAGGGTGATAGAAAATAACTAAAAAGTATCTCTAGCGTTGAAAAATGGTTTGGATAGCCACAAAAGTAGGGATAGTTGAGGGCTTTGGGGAGGGGGAAATGGAGGCCCACCACACTCATAGGTTCTGATTCACAAAGGTAAATGTACACTTTTGTGTAAGTTCATGCTTATTTTGAAATTCACAATCTCTGTTTTAATGAAAAGTTTACAACAGTGGAAGCTCCGCAGTCGGGCGGAGAACTCCACACATGAATAGCTAGGCATGCTATAAACTAACTATTACATTGGAGTTTGTGAATTTCAAAACAAACATAAACCTGAACAAAAGTGTAGATTTACCTTTGAGAATCAGGGCCATTGTCTTGGATGCTATCTTTTGGTAATCAATACTCTTAATGTTACATAGTTCTTTGGGCTGGCTGTCATACATGGCCTTACAGGCTCATCAGTGGATCACTTTCTGAAGATGACATCCACTCAAACATCACTTCACTTGGCCTTGCTCTTTGTGCTAATAGTAAGTAACCTGTGCCAATCCACATGGGGATTTTAGCTTCATATTCTGGGGCATGTCTCAAAAGAAGGTATTTGTAAGTCCTTGAAAAATCCAATATAGAATAGGCAAAATTCTCAAAATGTTATGTTCCTGGAAAATATCTCTGTGCAATGGCACAGAAGGCCTTCTTCTTGACCTGAAGAAGCTAAAGTTACTTGGTCAAATGGGTAAATATTTTTCCTGGTTAGGGGTCTTTGTCATGAAACCACAGATACATCCGTAGCCACCACTGAATTTTGAAATTGCAGCCTAATTAAGCCATCTTCATTGTTGCAGGTTTGATTATTAGCCTTTTTCGGGGCATTAAAGGTGGTAGGCAACATGTGATCACTTTCCAGGAAGAAGCAAGACAAACACTGTTATTTAATAACTATGACCCATTCAGGGGATGTACCCGCCCGGAGGACGTCCCAGAAGCTCTTACTTTGGCGCCCTTGGCATAAACTTAACATCAATCAATTTCACAGCCGCCTTTCTACAACTACTTTTATTATGCCAGATGACCCAGAAGCGGCCGATAGGGCACTATCTGACTGGATTCTCCACTCTCTGGATTATTTTATCCCGGCAAAAAGGTCTACTCTAAAAGCCGTACCACCAAATCCAGTCCTTGGTTCAATGACAAGCTGGTCATTCTACGTAAAGCTTTTAAAAGCTGGAGCGAGCCTGGAGACGGGACTACGACTCTACTTCGAAGGGGCATTATCAGGCAGCCATTAAGACGTATCATTGGGCTATTCGGGCCGAACGGGCAGCTTACTTTGCGGCTGAGATTAGGAACAGTAGTAACCCCTCCAAAGGTATTTTTTCGACACTCAAAGATCTTAAATCATCGGCAGCTCCTATAGCACCTGTGATCACTTTGAATGAGCAATGCGAGGTTCTCGCCTCCTTCTTTGTTGAGAAGGTGGAAAATATCTATAACACCTTCCCGCAAGTTACTACAAGTTCTGACTTCAGGCCCAAATCTTTTCCGATGCGCATGTTGGCTGCTCTCCCGCCGATCTCTCAAGATGAGTTGTATGTGCTCTGTAGCAAGGTCAAGTCCAGCACTCCGGCTGACCCCCTTAAGCCTGAGTAATTTGTAAAATCACTGCCTGTGCTCCTTTCGCCTGTGGGCCAGTTGATTCATCTGTCCCTATCCAAGGCAGTTGTCCCCATGACTTCGAAGCAAGCCAGAGTGATCCCATTGTTAAAAAACCCCAACCTTGACATAGCGAAGCCAGAAAACTTCCGTCCCATCTCTTTCCTTACTTGGGTATCCAAGATCTCTGAGGCTTATATTAATTCCATTCTATCTAGATTTCTGGAGGACAATAACATACTAGACCCCACCCAGAATGGTTTTCGTTCTGGCCACAGCACTGAGACTGCTCTCCTAGCTGTGTCCAAACACCTGAGAAGGGCTCTAGATGAGGGCCACACTTCGGCACTGATCTTATTAGATCTCAGTGCCGCGTTTCACACGGTCTCTCACAAGATCCTGCTACAGCGGTTGAGGAAGTGGGCATTGTAGATTCCGCCCTGGAATGGTTTGCCTCTTTTCTCACTGAGAGGACCTTCCAGGTAACAGCTCCCCCTGTTGCTTCCATGTTCCATAATTCCAAACATGGGGTGCCACAGGGCTCAGCTTTGAGCCTTACACTTTTCAATCTTTATGTCTCACCTTTGGCTGCGGTGGACAGGAGCAGAGGGCTCACAGTGGTATCATACGCAGACGATACTCAGTTGGTAGTCACACTCACAGACGACCATGTATGGGACGCTTGTAAGTTTCAGAGCGACCTCGAGGCTGTCGCTGAGTGGATGACTGCCAACTGTCTCCAGCTCAATGCCAGCAAGTCAGAGGTCTTGCTGGTGGAGACAGATCTTGAGCTGTGGGGTGAACGCTGGTGGCCGGCTACCCTGGGAGGTGCACCCGCCCCTAAACAGATGGTAAAAAATCTAGGTGTCTGGGTGGACTCTGCCCTTACCTTTCAGACTCAAAGCAAGAAAGTGGCAGGGACCTGCTTTGGAATTTTGTTTGGGCTTAAACCGCTGCTGGGGTTTTTTGACCCACCCATTAGGCAGATTATTGTGCAGGCTTCCATCCTATCGTGATTGGACTATGCTAGCTCACTTTATTTGGGGACTAATAAGGATGAAATTTTGAGACTGCAGAGGGTTCAAAACGCTGCTGCCAGAACTCTTCGTGGCTTGCCCAGAATGTGTTCTACAACGAACGCCATCAGCACACTAGTTGCCTGTGGACAAACGTGTAGAGTTTAAGTCCCTCTGCATTGCTATTAAAATTTTAAAAGCTCCCTTCGCCAGGCATCCTGGCCAACTTACTTGCACCTTACATTCCTGCCCACCAACTTCGGTCGATGGGACAGCATCTGGAGGTTGTTCCTCGGGTGAGGAGGGTGAGGAGGGTGCGTGCAGGTGGACGTTCCTTTTCTACTTTGGCAGCCAAACTCTGGAACAGGCTACCTTTGCATATTCGTGGCATGGATAATTATTTGTCATTTCATAAGGCAATCAAAACATAGCTCCTTCCTTCGTCCTAGGCTTTCCTTCTGGTAGCCTTGCAGTTTTCTGCTTTCAGCGCCGGGCAGCTGTGCGCTTTAGAAAACCTTATACCATAACATATAACATAACTGTATGTAAGAGGAAGGGGTGCCTCTTGTATAGTTGCTGAATCTGACATTGAAATATGTTAAATTGTTTGTCTAACAAATAGCGAAGATAATCACCATGGACCTGGTTCACAAAGGTAAACTTTCACTTTTGAGTAAGTTTACGATTGTTTGCTATTCACAAAGGGATTTACAAGTAGTATCATTACTAGTGTGGGGACGCTGCACATAAAAAGATAGGACTGTCCTATCTTTTGATATGCAGAGACTCCACACTCGTAAAGATACCACTCATAAATCCTTCTGTGAATAGAAAACAAACAATTGTAAACTTACACAGAAGTGTATGTTTACCTTTGTGAATCAGGCCCTCAGTGAAGAACCTTCCACACTTTTAGCTGGCTTTGACAGTGGACATTGTGGTGTGAGATCTCAACTGTAGTAACTTATTGAAGTTAAGTTGCTGCATCGTGAGAAACAGGGTATAAGAAAAAGATTGTAACACATATATTGCAGACGTCCATGCATTATGAGTATTTTCATTTTATCCTACATTCTAGCATTAAGAGATCAATGCAAACCACATGCTTGTCAGGCGCAATTCCAATTAGACTGAATAAAATTCATAAAAGGTATGGTGATTCCAAAGATTTAAAGCAAGCTTAAAAGTGCCAATCATTATTTTACTCAGAAAGCACAAGTAATCTGCCTATTTTAATTTTCAAAAGAGCTCTAGGAAGTTCGAGAACAGTCTCTGCAAACAAAAAACTGTTATTTGTTATTGTTTGGTCAGGCATACAAGACATTTAGATAAGGATAACTAGAGAAGAGAGAGAGGAAATATAATGTCCAACTCATAAAGCTTTACTCTATGAAGAAGCTGTCTCTTACTGTCAGAAATTCCGGAGTAACGTCCCCAGTAAGACAAAACACAGTGAGCATGAGAGGGAAAGATAATTCATTGGGAATATAGGAAGTGAACGAAAGGGTTGGATAGAAAACAACTGAGAAAAAAAGGGTCAAGTCTATCAAGCAAGTTCCTCCTGTATTTAGGGGGAGAATAACGAAAAATCTGAGGTGGGCTATTTAGGTATTTCAGCAATAAAAGTTGTTATGCTAATATTAAAGCTGCTGTCTACAGAGTTGACAAACAATCCGAATGATCGCTATAGTTTTACTTTAAATGTAAACATCCCAGATAATAAATTTAGCAATAATCCCATATTTTGGATGGCAATACTATATGAGTCCATAGACTTGGCTCCTGTTGCACCCGAATCAGTATTAACGGTCTGACTAAACTACAAGGCTTAGAGCCTGATTTAGGTCTTGGCAGATGGGTTACTCCATCACATTGGTGATGGATAACGCGCCCGCCGAAATATAAATTTCATTGTAACCTGTGGAATTTATATTTTGGCAGATGAAATATCAGTCACCCTTGTGGTAGAGTAACTCGTCCGCCGTGATCTAATTCAGGCCCCAAGTGCCTGATTTCGAGTTTAGCAAACAGAGTAGTGTCATTAAGATGGTGGAGGACATGAATTCCAGCCATTTCAAGGGTACTCTGCCTGCTGTATTTAGAGATGATCGATGGCTCAGAGGTCATCTCTGTAGATTCAATGGAACCACCATCACAGCAGTTCCATTCAATGTACTAAAAGTTTAGTGTATGACCATTGCTGGCTTTGAAGACTGTACACCAAATTATTAGTATTTTTTTCTTTTTCAAAAACAAATTCCCAAAGTTCTTTTCTGCCAGAAACCCAACAGCACGGTTGGTTTAAGAAGGGATGGAATAAGTTTAGTGATTCTAGGCAGTGGGAGGTCTTAGACGATTGCCGCCCCTGATAGTATTTAGCTTTGTCACTTCAACGTTCACTTATGCCTTATTGGCTTCATTGAATCCCGCCCACATTGGTATTGGAGGCGGAGGGAGGCCTGAAAACACGTTAGTCACCACTGGCAAATAAGGTGACAAGACAACTTTTTTAAGAGTCCTTCTGTATTTCATCCTACATAAACTAATGACTCCAGTGTGAGTACATATTTGTTGATGGTGTGTTTGCACCATTACTGAATCCGTAACATAAAAAAGACGATTGCTTTAAGCCCGATTTTTATATAATTTACATTCTTATGAGGGAAATATACTGGTTGTCTTGAACAAGGTGGTTACAAATTGTATTATCCACCGAAACGTGTTGACGCATATTCTGTGCTATGTTTGAGGAACAGATGAGCACATAAGAAAAGAAGCTGTTTTTTATAATTTTTTTATTGATTCCTACAAACTAGTTCAAACTAGTGACAGATGTAATTTTTTTGTACGTTTTCTCTCTTCTAATTTATTGTCCTTGTGTATTCTCTATGTATTTTAGAAAGAAATTTGTGCTTAGTCTTTTTATGCAATGGAAGTTTAGCTTGTGAGATATTGCAATGATATATGATATATATCGATTGACTCTTTAATAAAGTTTTGAGATATAAAGATTGAATAAACTTTGTAGCATCTGACTCACTCAAGATTGGGGTTATGAGGGCTTGCTGTGTGGCTGTCTATATGTAGAGCTGGTGTAAGATCAGTGGCTTTCAAAGGGAATTATTTACAACTTGACAACCGTACACCAAATTATTAATATTTTTTCTTTTTAAAAAACAAACTCAAAGAAGTATAAGTTTGTTTTTGAAAAAACAAAAAAACTAGTGACCCTCACAGACTGGGTGTTCTCACCCATGGTTTAGGGGTCATTATTGTTTTTTTCCTGCCCCTCACAGCAAAGATTTTCCTTTCAGTGATGGGCAGTAAAAAAAATCATTTACACCATTCAAACTAAATAGGGCAGATGATGTAATGTCCTTCTGCTGATAGTCTCTACTCCAGCAGGCTGTCAGAGAAATATATTCCTTTGGCGGAGCTAACGGGGGTTCATGCAACGGAATACTTAAGGTCTGCCCATCCCTAAATGAAGAAGACAGACCAGCGGTTTGTTGAGCAAGATACTCCATGTCGTTTGCGACAGAATACTCTGTTCCCCAAACTCTAAATCAGGCTCTTAATTTTTAATTATATACATGCTACATACAAAAAAGTTTGTCCTACACATTGGTCACTTCTATTCAGAACATGATGCTGCTTCCTTACGGAATGTGGCACGGGGCTCTGAGACTCCCATATATCAAAGATACTCAGCCTTTGTTGAAAGGGCCCCTCTGAAGTGGCTTCAGTGGCCGGCGTTTGCCCCTTCTTCCATTTTTGAATATAATTTAGTGTTGCAAATAGATTTTTCCTTATAGTTGTGGCATATACCACCAAGGCCCTGGTTACGAGTTGGACGGAAAGGAATTCCTGCATGAAATTCTGTTCCACGTGATCACGATTGACCCAGGTTTCAACCACCTCGTTTCCCCAGGTGTGGGATCACAGGGGCTGATTTTACCTGCTTGAAGTTCCTGCCAGTATAAATCAGTGGAGGCTTCGACTGTAACAGTAGCCAGACCTCTGCTTCTGCTGGCACCCTCTCTCTTTCTATGGAAAGCTCCCTGGACATTTTTCCCCTTCCCTTCCCAACCCTCTTCCTCTGCACTAACTGCTCACAGAAAACCCTGCTCCCAATTGTCACTGGCTCATAGCAGGTGGCAAATGGCAGCATTTAACTCCTTGGAATAGGGAAAACCATTCAGAATTCCACATTGTAATTCCACGCCCACAAGGTTATTATCTATTCCAGGGGGTCTAACCTGTCTAACTGCACAGTACTTGGGGGGTAATACTGCACAGCGCCATTGATTTCAGGGGTGTTCTTTGCACCCAGCCAGTGCAGTGCAATTCGTAAGCAGGCAGGCCCCAAGTGCAAAATGGCTCTCATTTATATGTTCCTGGAACAATAATACAGTTGATTCGAGAATGAAGCGAGCACTGAATTCGTTATCTGCAGCTTTAGTGATTAAACATAAACAGTCCAGAGCCTCCCCAGGCCCTCTCAGTGCAAGAAACACTAATGTGTCCCTGCTCTGCTGGATGGATGTTTGAACTTACTTGCAGCCCAAAGCTGATTTCAGCAGTTACTATGGAGAGTGCAATATCGGGGCTGCCCGCGCTGCTTGCTTAGGCTAATGGAAGTCCTGCCATTCAGCTCCCACTGCACTGGGATACGGGGTAAACAGTTGCAGTGACCCCTTACAGGCGGGTCCCCTCTCCAGCAGATCATTAAACGCAGGCATGCACTTGTCTGACATCCATGGCAAGCGGCGCGTCCAGGATCCCGAGGCCTCAGCAGAACAGCTCCGTGAGGACTGAAAGTTCGCATCTCGAACACTTTGTGGAAGGGCAGAGCACCTGGCTGTGGGTTCGTTTCAAGCTACAAAGCAGTCCGTTGGTAGGATCTGGGAGGCACTGCCAAGTATAGGAACTTTCCCTACTCGCTCGGATAGGATTAAAAGTCTGGGATACCTTCGGCGTCCGAAGCTCCACGTGTCCTGAGGGGCGGCTGCCACCTCGCATCAGCGTTAGGAAAGAAACTGTTATTGCCTTTCCGTGCTGTGCATCTAATCCTGTTATCACTCACGGATATAAATATTAATGCAGCGTCCTTAATATCCGCAATGATGGTCTCAGAAGAGCTTCTGCAGGTGAGAGACCAGTTACAGGACCAGACGACTTCAGGAAGTAGATGAAGGAAAAACTGACCAAGGACCTGTCCCAGACCATGGAATATCAGGACAGTTTTATTGACTCCACTGTCCTGGGTTTTATGAGTGACGGTAAATTGGCTGAGCTGCCAGTGGGCGCTCACAACAGCGACTCAAACGCAAGAGCAGCCAATCAGATCAGGAGACTAGACTTCTGCAACCGAGTGTATGGTTTGGACTCCTTTGGCGCAGGAGTCAATGTGGAGACACACTCACTGAGCCGAAGTGAGGACGATACGGATGACGAGGAGGCGCACTCCCCCAACACTCTGAGGAGACCCAAAAGGAAGCGTGTCATCACTCACGCTCAGCGCCAGGCCGCCAATGTGCGCGAGAGGAAGCGGATGTTTAACCTCAACGAGGCCTTCGATCAGCTCAGGAAAAAGGTGCCCACTTTTGCCTACGAGAAGCGACTGTCCCGGATCGAGACCCTGCGCCTCGCCATTGTTTATATTTCCTTCATGACTGAGCTCCTGGGCAGCTCTGAACACAAAGCGAATTAACGGCATTCATTTGATTTGCACGATGCTACCTTTCGAATACATTCCTTGATAATACAGATGGAAACACGGGCTTTTATTTCATTCAGGAACGACACACAGTGGAGACCTTCTGGGCTGGCTTCCATTTTTTTGTAAATAACAACGTGGACGGAAATTCCCCAAAAATATATATTGTGGAGAAAATAGCCATTTATAATATAGACAATTTTAAAATGTGGCTATGTACAACCCTTGCAATTGAATGTTTCTAAATTAAACTGCATAGAAAGCTTGCACAATTAGGGAGTATCATGGTTAGCTGTGTTTCTTTTGCCTGAATTAGATTATTAAGTACGTGCCGCAAAAAAATGAGTTCTATCTTTAGGCCGGATTTCCATGATTCTTTTTTTGGGCTCCTCGATTTCTAACAGAGCTTTCTGGAAAAGATTTTTTTTCCAGAAGTATTGAATAAGAAAGTGAAATGAAATGTTGGTATTGCATTAGACGTGTCACGATTTTATGCAGAATAGTAGGGGACCAGACGTATGCACTTTACCCTGGCACATTATTGCATTATTGGATTTTTGATTGTATGCTCCTCTTCGGTCTGTCGAGAATAATTAAATGTTTTAAAGGAACGACTTGGCTATTATTTTTTTTATGTGCCTCAGCGTTGGCCCCGCGTTTTTCAAGATTTATAAAAAAAAAATAGAAAAATATTGGAACAAAACGTGGAATTGAACATTAATATGTGGGTCAAAAATGCTATAAAATACTTTGTGAAATTCGACTCGTTTAGTGGTTGCATTTGACAGTGGTTGTTATTGACAAGGATAATCAGCTGTGGTGAGAAGATATGCTATGTAAATATATTTAATTGATATGAATGCTCGACACTTAGAAATTGCTGTTGATATTGGTAAAAAAAAAGATGCATTAGGGTACGGAATATGTGAAATACATTTTGAAGGATAGTTTGGGAGAGACCTTGGAATCGTGTTTTGCACTTTTTGCACATTTTCCATTTCTTGGTTGTTCAGTGAGTGACATCATTTCCTTGTCTCTTAGTGTAGCCCGTGTTGTAAAATATAGAAATATAGCCCAGCCCTCCCTGGAAAGGTAAAGCTGACCTCTCTTCCATTTTGGAAGGAAATGGACGTGAGTGGAGGTGTCCCGCTCGTTGCTTCATTCTGCAGCCGTGTTGGCGAAGCGCAGAGGAATGTTTGGCCAGGGAGCCCTGTTTGTTGTCACATAGCTGCTGGAAGCCCCGAGTAACCCGGCTCATGCCTCCTTTGTGGCGGTCTATCTCACACCACTAATTGGGGTTTGATGGCTGTGGATGCCGCCCTTACGCCTGCAGGTGGGAGGGCTTAGACTTCACAGCCCAAGTTAAATGCAAGAACAACTTTCATTATTTTGGCATTATCTGGTAATGCCTCGAAGGTCACTGTAACAAAACGTTCAGTGACACAATGTCTTTCACAATTTTAGACTAGAGACGAAGGGAAGGCGAAATTGAGAAATGAGAAAACTAAAGTTCGAAAGTAAAAAATGGAGTCCAGGAGTACGAGTGTTTCAGTGCGAGTGTTCCAAGTAATATTCATGGTCACTGGAATTAGGCAATTCTGCGCCCCTGATGTTTTCCGCATTGTTATGAATTTGCCGCATTTCCCACATAATTCATCATCTGCTGCGCAATTTACAGATTTTAACAAGAAAAATGTTGCTAGCCCAAACGGATCCGAAGTTACTTAAAACAATCGATATGCTGTTCTGCACAGTGAAGGACCCTGCTAAAGGTTTACTGATCATATTTAAGTGGTCTGTTTCTCTGGTTGTTAAACTGGTACTAATGAGGTCAAATATTAGCCCATGGAGAGTTCCCATGTCTAGAAATTTCAAAATAATAAGCTATACTATCGAAAATGTGCTGCATTATGATGCATCATTTTCCATTTCTATTTGCGTAATTTAGTCAAACTGCTGCGTAATTTACCCCCCATGCAGTATAATTCCAGTATACATGCTTCTAACTCCCTCTTCCTCCTCAAAGGGTGCTTCAGCAGCACCTAGAAAATGTGTTGGGCTGGGATCTTGTCAGCTGCACGCAACGCAGTGCTGTAGCAAAGAAGCAACTGGCTTAATGCAGTACAGGACAATGTGAAAAGTCCCCAACCCGTGATGATTTATAAAAAAAAGACGCATTATTAATGTGCACATGATTCCTCACAGCCTTTGCCTGGTGCCACTGTTCTTGCTGCACTATTCGTACCTGTTTCCCTGACTCAATGGTGCAGATTAATAGACCACTGGCTTCAGGGTTCATGGACAGCAGCTGCAGGGCTCGAGGTGAGGGTAGATGCGGGTAGACGCTGCCTACCCACTGCTTTCAGAGGATAGCTGCAGCGCTTTCAGCGCAGTGCCACGCTCATTTCCTACTTCTCCTGGAATTCATAGACATATGCTAAACTCGTCCCGGTGTACTTTTGTCACACCTCACACCGGGACACTTTCAGAAGCGCCTGCACGTTGTCTGCTTTTGTTCCAAGCAGCAACGTGCAAGTGGGGTAGGGGCTTATCATATTCCAGCTTCACCCCTAGCAAAAGCCACTAGGCCTCTTTGTGTTGGAGTATCCTGGCTGGGAGCTATGAGGAGCCTCAAACCTAGGGGCAATGGAGGGTGAACCAAGGCTTACATCTTTTCACTTCACAGGTACTTTAGAGAGAAATGCTTTTGACTTTGTTCAGTCCCTGTATGTAAGAGATATGCATACACTGTAAGAATGTCAGATGTGTTTATCACCCCAGTATTTACACAAATCATTTAAATACCATTATTTTTTTTATTTCTTTTATAGCACTTCAGCTCTACTCATCTCAATGCAGGGTGTCAGAGTGCTTTATATCACACATACAGATTATGTATTGACAATAAATCATATGCGTTTACATCAATATAAAGGATGTGTTACATAAAACAGTGAGGGTTACAAGGTGTAGGAGCCACATGTCCCTCATACCTCACTGTGCTATATTAGAAGGATTATAGTTTATGAACTGCAGGTAGTAAAATGATCTCTGTCTTATAAGAAGTAACCCGCTTACCCATTTACATAAAATAAAAATCTGTCACCTGCGTGTTACCAAGGGCCACATTATGATGGCGGTCAGACAAGCGTCCGACCACCATCGCCTAGCACAGATGTCTGACTGACTATATGTTGGCGGTCCCACCTGCCCGACTACAATGCGACCGCCATGCAGGCAGAAAGAAATCTTCTCTTTTCCATCGTGGATTGTGCTGCGGCCCTAAAGAAGGGCTGCAGCACAATCTGCAGTGGAAAGGGCAGCTCTCAAACATCCGTGCACCCTGTGCCAGCCACCATTTGGTGCCTGTCACAGGGTGCACGGATGTATAGGGGGGCACCACATGTGCCCCCCTAGGCCCATAGTGGAGGGCCACAGGGGACAGGGGCCTTGCTAGGGGCCCCAAAAGTCCCATTCGCATCATTATGAGGAGGTTGGACCGCAGCCTCAGATGTTGGAAGGACTGCCACTGATGTGCTGTCTGACCCCGTTACTCTTCACTCCGCTTTCCGCATTTGGAAATGTGCGTGGGAATGTTCATACACTACTAAGACCTATGCCACTTGGCGTCTTGACTAGAAGGACACATTCGTATTTCATACCGATGGTCTTATTTATATTTTTCAACTGACCTTCCGAAATGATTTAGCCCTGAAGAAGTTCTTATCTTTTAGAACGAAACGCGTTGGCTGATGTCTGTTTTTAAGAATACATACAAGAATTAAAGAAACGTAAAGGACTTTCTATCATGTTTGGACTTCTTACTGGTGCACCTTCCTCTTTCGTTAAAAAAATGCCACTGATGGGCTGTCGGTGGTGATCTGCCCAACATCATAATTAGGCCCAAAATGTGCTTTGCAGGAGACATATTGCCTTCTATGCTACTTTGATTCAAACCTAGGAAGAGGCAAAACACAGAACTCTCCAGCAAATACGTTATCCTCCAGACTTATCTTACCATTATTATTATTCCCTGAGATTTAGCTGATTCACAAAGATCTCTGCAGCAGGTGCCTTAAACCCATAAATTATTTTATAATATATACATTGCAACCAAGTAAGCAGAACAGATTTATTGCCACAATTCTCCTTGCTGCCAATTTCTTTGTGACAGGGTTTAAAAAAAAGAAATTTATAAGTTGTGGCCCAGATTTTGCGCTCGGGTTGCGTCAATATTTTGGCACAACAGCAAAGCAAAATCTAATTTGTTAAATATTGTAATGTGCTCAAATATTCTCATGATAGACCTACTAAACATATGTGAGGTCTTAAGATCTGATGTCACTTCCTGTGATGCCACATGCGATGTCATGTGCCATGTTGTCACTTCCTGTGATTTCACAGGCAGTGATGCCACTTCCTGTGATGTCTTGTGTGGTGATGTCTCACCCATTCTGCTTAACTTGGTGAGTCCCCCTATTTCTTTTTAGGTCGAGCCTAGGCAGCGCACATGCGCTGTCTCTCAACATGCTGTATCTCCTCTGTGGGTTTAGACCACTCCCACTGCTTTCTATTTGTTCCTTCATGTGCCCTTAGAAAATCCTTGCTTCTCAATGGCTAAGCGCAGATATTTGTCCCTTCTCTTGGGGTGTTGCTCCTGCCAATGGTACTGACCCTATTACTTGTGGGATTTCACTTCTGTCTATGTATGTTGGTTTTGGCACACTATTTAGTTTTTTTAGAGGAGTCGAGTTCTGAGCTTCAAAGTCAGCCATGGTGCAGCCAAAGACTATTATCTTTAACTGAGAACTGGCTGGTAAGGAGGTGCCCAAAACTGGTGTCGATTTCAAACTCCCACTTAAAACCCTTTCGTTCCACAGAGTGCGGCCTGTGCAAAAAACCTTGGCTGCACTTTAATTTGGTTAAAACCTCTGTTTTAACAGCATATTTCCAGACTTTTATTTTCCTCCCCTCTTTTAGTAAAATGGTGGCTCATAAACAAGAAGGTGGCGTGGCAGCTGCAACAACATAATGAGAGGCAATAATCACAAATATTAAAGAGTATTGAGTCCCAAAAATTTCAATCCACCGCTTCCAGTGTAAGCAAGGAGATTCTTTATTTAAATTCTTCTTAATTAGGCATATAGGCGCAGCCAACACGTTTCACCCAACACCAAGGGCTTCTTCAGGGCTGCAAACATATACAAAAGTACACTTGTATATACAAATGTAAAACTAGATGACTAAAAACATCAAATACATATAAGGAAAAACAATTAAATCCACTTTAAGAAACAAGAAACAATATTCACAGTGAATCATAACAAAAAGAGTGATACCCAACATACCCTACAGTGAGAAACATTACAGGACAACAACACAAAGAACCTAAACGTATATATATTTTGATTAAGATAAAAAGCTACATTTCTTTAAATTAAATATCACACCTATGCGTTTCATCCCAAGGTCTATAGTGTTTTATCACTCTGGCCTTGGGACCTGCGCCCATAAATCTTGCCGTTATCCCAGTGTGTGACATCTTCGCTTGTTCACCCATTAACAAACAATACTGCTGTGAAATTGATTTCATGATAAATTAATAACATTGCTCTTCCACTCACAGATCACCTCGGACATCCACAACTCTGCAAACCTTAATCTTGGTGCCAGCACACGCAAAGCCCTTTATCAGTGAAGCCTCTACCACCCCTTCTCTTTCTGTTCTTACCTCAAAGTAAGCATCTCCAGCTCCCTTGTCTATATTCAGATGCGGTGAGGTGTTGGCTTGTCTCCCCCAATAAATCTAATTTTTCAATAACCTTTTGGCGACATTTGATTTCACTTACTCTTATGAATAAAAGTGAAGATGGGGGAGGATCTTCTGTCTGTTGGAGCCTTGACTTTAACGAGTCATCCAAAGCAGAGTAAAGATGGTAGCAGCCCGGTGGGTTGATTCCCCTGCTGTGGAGACTAGCATGGACTGTGCAGGCTGACCTGGACCTATTACTAGTGTCCCCACTGCGAAAGATTTAATTGCGGTGAGCCTGCCATGAAACCTGTGGCTTTGAGGAAACTAAGGGGGCCCTGCAGCCGCGGTCGGTAGTAGGAGTAACTGCAGGGCAGTGACGTGGGGAGGGGGAGGGGCAGGGTGGGGGGTAGTAAACTACGGATTACAGAGGTTTACAGGTAAGTTAACATATAAATTAATAAAACGAATTTCGTTGCGTGCACTGCATCCCCAAATGCGATGCAGTGCACACAACGAAATTCATTTTATTAATTTATATTTTAATTTACCTGTAAACCTCCGTAATCCTTAGTTTACTCGCCCCACCCTGCCCCTCCCCCTCCTCATGTCACTGCCCTGCAGTTACTCCTACTACCGACCGCGGCAGGGGCCCTGGACCCCCTGCTTCCTCATGGCCTGAGGATGCATGCAGGGGGGCACACAGTGCGCCCCCCTGTCTGCATGCCCCCAACTTTCCTGCATGACATGGACTACACAGTCCATGCCATTCAGGAACGGGCTTTGGCATTCTCACTTCAGGGCCTTTTTAATAGGCAGTGCCATGGGAACGTCAAAGGACCACCCACCAGACCACGAGAAAACTTGTAATCTGGCGGATGGCCAGAGATGAGCTTTGGTGGTGTGGGAGAGGGGCGGTGGCGTGCTGCCCCGCTCCCACACTGCTAAACTCATAATCAGATCCTAAGTTTGGAGTGGGGTTTTATAGATCTGACTCACTCTCCAAAGTCCAACACTTTCCTCAATGTGTTTAGGTTTGGAGTAGGAATATTAAATCTGACACCCTGAAGTCCAACATATTTCCCAATGTGGATAAGTTTGGAGTAGGAAAGTAAATCTAACCATCTTAACGTGGCTAAGTTAGGAGTGGGAATATTAAATGCAACCATTTGCAAAGCCCAACACGTTCCTCTATGAAGCTAAGTTTGGAGTGGAAATATTAAATGGGACCATCGCAAAGCCCAATACTTTCCTCAATGTGGCAAAGTTTGGAGTGTGTATTGTAAACTTGACTCCCAAAAGTCCAACAATTTTCTAAATGTGGCTAAGTTTAGTGCGGGAATAGTAGACCCTCTCAAAGTCTAACACTTACCAATGTGGCAAAATTTGGAGTGGGGATAGTAAATATGACCATGCCACAAATTTCAACACTTTCTCCAATGTGGGTAAGTGTGGACTGTAAATAGTAAATTTGAAGCCCCCAAAGTCAAACACTTACCCCACTGTGGTTTACTTTGGAATGGGAATAGTAAATCTGAACTCCCTAAGTTACAATTTTGTGATATTTTTGCTTTTTGTTGTTTTTATACTCATAATAATTTTAGTTTAAATTAAATAAATGTTTTTATTTACTTATATATTTCTTAACAACAGTTCTTTTCACATCATCCAGTAGTACCCATTTCCTCAACTCATCTTTTACAATATACTGTTTTTAAAAAGAGTATTTTAAATAATCACACCAACATTATTTTAATATATTGTTATTACCATAAAGCAATTGTTTGTTTTTAGTGCAAAAAATTCCTATATAGAAATATTTTACGGGAAATAATTTTTTCAAACATATTTATAGAATTTGGTAATATATGTTTTAAAGTGAGTTTTTACATAAAAGCACTTTTAGGTTAATTTTTTACGTTTTTAATATATAACTAAATACTGTAAAAAGAGCATTTGTTTTTCAGTATTTTTACTATATATATTTGCTCTGCATTTGTCATTTTTTCATCAATAAACATATTGTAATATTTTTAACATTTTACTTTTTTTGTGATATTATACTCAGTCTTCAGCACTTTGGGCTGGTCATGGACGTTGCTGTTGCATTTACCAATTCCTTTTCTACTGTTCAGGTAGTATACATTTACA
This sequence comes from Triturus cristatus, assembly GCF_964204655.1. Taxonomy (NCBI): domain Eukaryota; kingdom Metazoa; phylum Chordata; class Amphibia; order Caudata; family Salamandridae; genus Triturus; species Triturus cristatus. Next base: position 251,366,184 of record NC_140593.1, on the reverse strand, counting down.
GTTACATTTCTAAGGGTTTTGTGTATGGGGGTGGGTGTTAAGAGTTGTTTAGGGTAGCCTTTGTCAGTTAAGATTGTTTCTTAGTGTAATCTGTATCAGTTAATTTAGGCTACTTCAACATATCTTATTGTAATGTATTATATATTTCTGTAATGGGTGTGTTTTTTCTCTGAATGTATGAATGTTTCCAAATATTTTTTTCTATGAAGTGTTTGATATGTGAGTTGTAAATGTTGTTTGAGTGAGTTTATAAGTTTTGGCAAAAAAGGGTTTTATTTCTAATATTGAAGACTATTTTTAATCTGGATGTGTTTAGTTTTTTATTTTCAAGGAAAAACACTTGGCTGTTTTTAAATGAAGTTGTTTTCTTTATTTTTCCTTGTATTTTCGGTTTTCCTGGAATGTGTTTTTTATACATCTGTTTTTGGCTTTTGGGTGGGTTCCCCCAATTAATGAAGCTGTATTGAGTGCTTGATTTTTGTTTTTTTAGGCTAATTTTATATCGGTAAATCTTTGGAATTGCTTCTTTGGGTCGTGACTTAATTTAGAAGAACTTCAGCAATGAATCTTTAAGTGTAATCTTGACATATATATTTATTTTATCGGATGGGAAATGCTAATTGGTTGATGCTATTTATGATGTGTTATTACATTTCAGGATATTTGCATAGATGATAGAAATATGTTTCGTAATTTAAATAAATAATGGTGTTGTTGGTATGTATAATTGTTTTTATTGCAATTTTGAATTATCTGTCTGAACAATGATGTATTGCATATTTATTTTACATTACATACTGATATTTTAAATTGAATTTATTATTAAATATAAATGTATATTATTAAGGTTTGTGATTTCAGTTATTTGAATGGTTTAAATTGAGTTGTTGTTTAGTGTGATGTTTTTAAATTAGGGTTCTTGCTACTGAATCTAGATATGCTGATATGCAGGTTCTTAGCAAACATCAAAACATTGTATGCTAAGATCTCATGAATTTCTTCAGTTTGTTTAAAGTTTTTTGGCCTGATTTGTGCCAGGAATTGCTCCAATCTAAGTTTATGACAGCTTTGGTCTTTTTAGTGTTTCTAGAACTTGGTATAGTTTAGACTGGCTTCTTCCAAGTGCTCGTTAGAAGAAATTATGCCACCCTTTCACTGTCTTATTTGCCCTTGATTTTTGGGAGATGGTGTTGTCGTAGAAATTCTACCATGGAATATGATTCTTGGGTTGGCGTGTATGTCCTGATCTGTGCAGGCGACTAACCCAAATATCTGCACAATAATCCATTAAAGGGGTTAGTTTTGCTTTATGCTTTTAGTAACAGGGTGATTCAATTAGAAGGTCTTAATGTTTAGTCACTTGTGTTACAGGAATGCATGCTAAAGCTATAAGTTGTTTTTAATTTCATGTGCAAATTCTAGGTTAGTTGCAAGCTTTATACCCGGGGCGGATATCTGAAGGTGCCTCCATATTCTTTGGTAAATGTGGTAGTAAAAGCACTGAATTGCAGTTTTTGGGTATAGTTTAAGCACAGTAGAAATTGTTGTTTGTTCAAAATGGATGATAAATGATGATAATTTGAGGGTTACAGAGGTTTTCGTGATTTATTTATATATGTTAGCATTTCATTGTAAGTTGCACTATGTTTGTTAGGTAAAGGTGCATACTGCAGTGCTTCTCAAACATTTAACAAACATAACCCACTTTTTTGAACAACAGACTTTCGCGATCTATTTTGCTTTAATGGACATGATGAGGGAGATTTTTTAAAGTAACTTTCGTATTATGTAGTAGCCCATTGTCGTTTACAGAAACAAAATTTGCACAGACATACAGGTTTACTGATAAAACTAGATTGTACACAAATTATAATGTGTGGAAAACATGTTCCAATGAATATTTAATGTTTGTGCATTACCAAGTAAAGTGTTTTGATTTGTTCTGATCCTTTTAAAGTCTTTGTTTCCATCACACTTCAGAATTACAAAAAAAAAATATGCTTAATTTTTGCTTTCCTAACAGCTGAATGTGTACAGATCATTTACAGGTATTTACATGTTATTGTGTGTTGTGAAGGAATGACATCCTACAGCCTTTTATTTCACACCCAGTAAGATTTTCAAATGAATATGCCTCTTGACCCCGCATCCCGTTACCCCGCATGTTGTTACAACGTGGTTGTTACAACGACCACGTTGTAACAACGCAAACCATTACCCCACAAGTCGTAACAATGACTTGCGGAGGGGGCGCTGGATGTTGGAATAGTATAATTTACTATTCCAACTCCTGTCTGTGTGGACAGTAGGGAAGGTGTTGGATTTTAAATCCAACACCTTCTTCCCCCTCCGCAAGTTGTTGTTATGATTTGCGGGGTAATGGTATGCGTTGTTACAACGCGGTCATTGTAACAACCGCGTTGTAACAACATGCGGAGTGATGGATGCGGGGTCAAGGTTGTTTACCTTTTCAAATATTTTACATTACATTTCTTTATCTGACTGCAAAGTGAGAGGTGTTTGTTAACACAAATCCCCATGCTAAATAAATTAGCAGCAATTTGTCAGAAGACATAACCTGACATGTGACCTTTTTCTTTGAAGCACAGCAAATGTGACAAGATAAATACAGAACTTAAAGGCATCTTTATTTATTGCTTGTACTTTCCCAACCTACTCAAAACCACCTCATGACCCACAGCTCATGACCCACAGTTTGAGAAACGCTGGCATACACTAATGGGATGTTTGAATATTGGTATTGTACCTTTTATTGTATATATTTGATTAAATGATGGACACCACAACTTAAATGTTTTTTCTATCATCCATGTCTTACATTGTCATAAGGTTAGAAAATTGCTGCTTGTAGCATACATTATTGTATTTTTATTGCTTATGTGGTTGTTATATAGTATTAGAGTGTCTTTTGTATGTGTGATTAGTAAATGTTTGGGTATGCCTATTCCCACATATCTTTTAGGTGCTACTGCTTTTTTGCTTGATGTTCTACGTGTTCTGACAATTCGCTTTTTTTAGAGTTGGTATACCAAAGAGTTGGGCAGTTGCCTGTTTAATAACGTTTTTTTGGATAATATTTTTCATTGTTGCTCCTGTTGCCTCTTGTGAGCCTGTATTGGCCTATTTTAGTTCCTGCTGAACATTTGCAACTTTTAGTTATGTAATATTGGAGGGATTATTATGTTATCTAACATTTTCTAAGAATCCAGGCTAGTGGTAGCCCTGCCATGGCATACCTTAGAATATTATTTGATACATTTCCTTTGCAATTTTTCGCTGCCAATTCTATCCTTACTACACATATATCAGCCATGACATTTGGTTTAGGGATTTGATAAACATTCCTATTTCTTACATTTTTTCTGGTAGTTTCAGAAAATTAAAATGCTATATTGATTATTGTGAAGTATATAACTTGGTTTCATATTTGTTTTTCACATTTTTACATTATAGTTACATGTTTTTACTCACATTGTTTTTATATTTACTTTACTTTGGTTCTTCAGTAGACATTTCTTTTGCAGGGCTATTTGCTTCTGACTCGGGTGATAGCTACCATTTGCTGTAGTTGTTAAAAGGATGACAAATCTTAGTTGTGTCAGATTATTTTTCATAGTTTTTTACTTTGAGATTATGAATTTTATTACAGTTTTAAATTATGACTAAATATTATTTTTACTTTAAATATACATTTTGTGCTTTAGTCATTGGAGCAAGACCTCTGACCTCCTGGTCAGGAAACTGCTCTCCCCTCATGCAGCTCCGTCCTTTTGGCACTGCCCCCAGCACCTTCTGGTCTCCAGGTAGGTGTTTGAGGCCCTTCTCCACCCAAAGGCTGCTGCCTGCGCCTCATCCCTGGTGGTCCAGTGGAAGAGCCTTGCTCTTCTGCTGGACCTCTCTGCCAGCATTTCCGTTTTTTCTGTTTTTGTCTATTTGTGCCTTTTTGTCTATTTGTGCCTTTTTGTCTATTTGTGCTTTTTTCTGTTTGCTGTTCCCACTGTTTTGTTTTTGTTTTCTCATTGCCTTCTCGCTCTCTTTCCCACTGCTACTGTCCTTGTGGCGCCTCCCCCTGCGTGTGTTTCCGCTCCTGCCTCCCAGCTGCTCTCCCTCTCCCGACCTCTACTTAATGGCATCCACTGTGCGGCCATGCTGTGGGCGCACCAAAGGCATGCCAAATGCTAGCCAGTCTGTGCCCGTCCAAGACCCAACCGCAACCAGTGCAAGGGACCCTGGTCCTCTGACACCCCGCCACTATGACTCAGCAACCCTCCACGCACTCAACCCTGGATGCAACAATAACTGCCAGCTCTCGATGCTGAGCATCACCCAAGGCCCATTCTCCTGCTGACATTGTTGCCATGCCTGCACCCACCTCTGGACCCCGACAGCTACCACCAACCCACCAGACGCCAGCACACCCAAACCCCTGAGCTGCTTCCCCCTCAACGTACGCTAACTACACAGACACACAGTAGAAATCTGGGACCACCTCTACACCCTCTTGCCTGACATTGCCTTCCTCACAGAGACCTGGACCAATGCCAGCTCCACAACTGGCATCGCTACCGCCATCCTCAATGGGTACAAGATCCGGAGAAAAGACTGCCCCAACCACCCTGGAGGAGGCCTTGCCATCATCTACAAAAACTCCCTCCGACTGACAACCTCCATCTCAAATGACTCGTCCCCTATGGAACACATCCACTTCCAGATCCAGGTCAATCCCAGAGCAATCCTATGCAGAACTATTGTCTGCAGACCTCCCGTACCCCGTGCCCCATTCACTAACACCATTGCTGACCACATCGCAGCCCACGCCCTCACCTCCATGGACTACGTACTGCTTGGAGACCTGAATTTCCACCTTGACAATCTCAGCGACCCCAACCTAACCGCCCTCCTAGACAACCTCGCCAACACCGGCCTGAAGCAACTCATCACCACCTCCATCCACAAGGACACACCCTCGACCCCATCTTCACTGGAGGAATCAACATTCGCTTCAGTCACACCACGCAACCCCTCAGAATGGACCACCACTGCATCCACTTCTCCTTCTCGAAACCCACCACACACAAGCCAACACTACACCCCATGCAGAAACTGGAGCAAGCTCACCAAAGAGCACCTCATCTCTGCCTTCAGCCGCACTTCCCCCACCACGACTGATGCCAACTCTGCAGCCAATGAACTCCACAAATGGATTGCCAACTGCACCAACACACTTGCACCCCTCCAGAACTCTGACAGAGAGCACACCACAAAAGCCACCTGGTTCACCACGGACCTCCGAGAATCCAAATGCTTGTGCCGACCACTGGAGAAAACATGGAGGAACAGAAAAACCCCAGAAGCACGCACCGCCTACAGGACCACCACCACAGCACACCACCAACTCATCAGATCTATGTAGAGGAACTACATCCAGGGCAGAATCCTCCCCAACTCCCGCAACACCAAGGAACTATTGAACATCATACAAGAATTCACCAGACCCCCCAGTGAAACCTCAGACATCCCTCCCACCCAGGACCTCTGCAACAAACGTTGCTCCTTCTTCCAGCACAAGATCAGGGCACTCTACAATTTCGACGAACATGACCAAGGCACCAACCCAACCCCTTCCACCAGCAAAATCACCCAGCTGACCATCTTTACCTGGACCCCTGTCACCACAGAAGGCACTGCAAAGACCATGAGGAGCATACACTCTGGAGCACCAACTGCCCCCTGCCTGCTGCACATCTTCCACTGGGCCACCTCCACCATTGCACCAGAACTACAACAGGCAATCAACTGCACCCTCAAAAAAGGCACGTTCTTCGATGACTGGAAATGCGCAGAAGTCAAAACCCTCCTCAAGAAGACCTTCGCAACCCGATGGACCTCAAGAACTACAGGCCCATCTCTCTCCTCCCCTTCATCGCCAAAGTCACGAGAAGATCATCAACATCCAGCTAACAAACTTCATAGAATCTAACAACATCCTCAACACTTCTCAATTTGGCTTCCGCTGCAACAGCAGCACTGAGACTGCCCTCCTAGCCGCTAAGGACAACAGCCGCACACTCCTCGACCAAGGCCACACAGCAACCCTCATTCCACTAGACCTCTCAGCAGCCTTCAACACCTTCTCCCACCGCACACTAGATGCCAGACTCCACGATGGAGGCATACAGGGAACTGCCCTATACTGGATCCGCTCTTTTCTTGCCAAGCAAACTCAAAGAAAATTACTCCCGCCCTTCCTATCTGAACCCAGAGAGATCAGATGCACAGTACCCCAAGGATCCTCCCTCAGCCCCATGCTTTTCAACATCTACATGGCCCCTCTCCAACCATCGTCAAAAAACACAGACTCAGCATAGTATCCTATGCCGATGGCACCCAGCTCATCCTCTCCCTCACCAAGGAACCTGACATCACCAGGCACAACTTTCAGGAAGGAAGGAAGGATGTTGCATACTGGATGAACAGCAGCTACCTGAAGCTGAACTCGGAGAAACGAAATGAAAGTTCTCATCTTCGAATCCACCCACTCTGTGTGGGATGACACCTGGTGGCCCCCTGCATGCGGTAACCCTCCCACACCCACTGACCATGCCCGCAACCTCGGGATCATACTCAACTCCTCCCTCACCATGAACCGACAGACCAACGCTGTTTCCTACACATGCTTCAACACACTTCACATAAGCTGCAATACCATTAAATGGATCACTCTCAAATACAGGAAGACCATCACCAACGCACTCATCACTAGCAGGCTGGACTACGGAAATACCCTCTACGCCAGAATCAACAAATCTCTACTCCACAAACTCCAGACCGTCCAGAATGCCACAGCCAGACTCATCCTCAGCATCCCATGACAAGACCACATCACCCAGCACATACAAGACCTCCACTGGCTCTCCATCAAAAAAAGGGTGACCTTCAAGCTGCTCACACATGCCTATAAAGCCCTCCACAACATCAAACCCCAATACCTCAACAAAATAATTTCCTTCTAAGCCCCCCAAGAGAAACCTCCGCTCCGTGGACCTAGCCTTGGCCGAACTCCCCCGCATCCACAGAGCCAGAATGGGAGGCAGATCTTTCTCGTACATCACGGTCCAGACCTGGATCAAACTCACCCTCGGCATCAGAAGAAGCCCCACCCTGCAAGCATTCAGGAGGAGCCTCAAGATCTGGCTCTTCGAATGATTGGAGCTGCCCGAAATCCCCCTCCCCCAGCGCCTTGAACCCTCACTGGTGAGTAGTGCGCTCTACAAATCCCTGATTGATTGATTGATTGATTGATTGATTGATTGATAGTTTTAGTCCGTACTTTAGAAGTTGTCTTTCCTGGACTTCTGATTTTCAGATGTATGTGGCTTGATTTTCTATTTCTTTTTTTGCTTCTGTCTTATTGTTGTGGAGGTACTTGTATTTTGGAGATATAAATATAAAGTACAGTTTTAGCTACTTGTTATAATTATTACATTATATTTTTGTTGTTATTATCAGGTTACTTAAACAACACTCTCAAGTTGTATTTAGTTATCCTATGCAGTTTAGTTTTCTTCTTATGTTGAATTTCAACCAGGCAGAGTGACACTGTTCTTCTTTTTTTCCTTTTTAGGATGCATTTAGTTGTATGTTTTAATGTCCTTCCATCACAACTCCCCTGCAGATGTCATACTCACTCCTCCACCTTTAACTTTTGTATCTACTCCTGCCACTTTCCCTTCACCCTCATACACCTTTCAACTCTTATTCCTCCTTTTCACATGTTCTGCAGGTGTACCATTTCTGTGGGAGTTTACCTCTTTACACTTCCCTTACCCTCTAATTTCATTGTTATTCCATTCTGCCTCATTCTCCTGTTTCTCCTAGCACTCTCACCCCACTGTCATCTCTTTTGAACCATCGCCCTTTCCTTCGATCCCTTCTCATTGTTCACCTAAAGATCTCACTAAACCTTCTGACCTCACCCAGAACTCACCTTTTCATGTCTATCCTGAAGTTCTACATCTGACCTGTCATCACTGCATTACTTCTTTTGTCATCTCTCCTGCATGCCACTTCTCTCTTCTGTTACCCTCTTTCCATTTGCTGTAGTATTCTTGCAATCATGTGCCATTTATACACTCACTGATATACCTAAGGTGCCATCAACCATTCACAGATATACATATTCAGACATCAAGGGACAGGACAGCTGTAAAACAGATCACTCAGTATATGTACTCTCCTGCCCATGCAATATGTTATATGTGGGAAGCACTACACTACAGGTGCACAAAGGAATCCTACATCACGTGAGGGCAAAAATAAGCAGGGACAAGAACTATCCTGTAGTGAGACATTTCGTGGAACACCATACCAGCAATGTCAAAATGCAATCCTACTTTCTAATTGATGCAATTCCTAGGCATAAAAGGAGTGGAGGCAGGGAGAAGGCCCTGAGATATTTGGAGTCTAGATACATTATATAATTGAATACAAAAATACCAATAATGCTCAATGCAGAGAAAGATATGCACACCCATCTGTAACATCGCCGATAGCATTTCTCCCACTTTAAGTTAGCAGAGATAGGGCGATTATTGTAACTGTATTTTAATATGTCTTTAATTGCACAGGTCACTTTTGGATGAGTACACATAGATGCACTGTAGATCAGCACTTTATTATGTGCTGCTGAACATAATAGGATGTTTTAGGGACTTTGCTTCAGTGATAATTGTGACATATGAGATAATCACCATGTGGAATCCATTTGTGTAAAATTGTGGAGATATACAATATGTCTAAATTATAATAGAATAATATTAACATGCTAATCGATTGGGTTTTATGAGACTTTTAGCTGTATTACAAGCTTAAGTGTTTGGTTTTAGCTATAGAAATTTTAACTATAACAGAGTATCTGAGTCTATTTAGTCATAATTATTGAAAAGTTTTGTTTTAATTGCTGCTGTTAATATAGGCACAATGCACAAAGCACTTTAGGGGATTAGCCCAAATGGCTGAAATTTGTATGACAAAAGTGTTATCAGCTTGGAGTTAAACATGTGTATATTTGGCATAGATAGACGTTAGATATGAAAAGAATGTGTACTGTGCGAACAATGCCAATAACGAGAAATACGATAAAACAATATTGATGTTGTCAATCAGCATGATGTCCCTGTGGAAGGATGTCTTCTCTGTTCATTATCAGCACAAATGAATGCACTTTGAGCATGGTCACAAATATGTTAAAAAATTGGACGGATGTCATAGACGTGAAGCATAATTGTAACTCAATTCATATGTGCAAAAAGTGTGAACTGATGGAGAATATCAGAAGAGAGACTAATGTAACGCTAAACTGCTGAGATGTCTATGTTTACTAGATGTGAGCATTAGAGCACTTTAAATACATGAATAAAAATGGCGCCCTTTGTTTGTGAACAAGGCTGCAATGTGGCCAAAATGCATCAAGGGGTAGCACTGAATAAAATAAGATCTAAGAACACCCCTGTGGTGCAGCTCCCTCCTGTGAGTGATTGCTAAAGGACGTTGTTTGAAATATTCTGACATCTATACACCTTCTGTAAACTGTGCACACTATCAAGACACCACAAACAGGTTGTCAGACAACCAGCCACATCATGAGTTAAAAGACCAGCTACACACTCTCACATTTGCATAGCCTCAAAATCCACATGCATTATAATATTTCCTTACACACACTCAGAGAGCAATACACATTCATCCATACACGGACACCATTATTTTCAAATATAAAGCTTACAATACCTGGCAGTCACTGGAGCTGCAGAGTTGGGTGGTCAGAGTGTGCACAGGGCTCGAGCTAAGTTAATGATCAGGTCAGGTCACATGCTACTCTGTCTCTCTGGCTCACAACAGCATAGAGCAGACTTCATTCTTCAATGATTGTCAGAGGCGGAGCAGTTTCTCTTTCCACACCTCTACACTGCATATTCTTGTAGCTCTCAACCACTCACCACTCCATCTTGCAGGACCCTAATAAGCTTCCGGCAACTCTCACCCTCAGGTCCCATACCCACCGATTATCTCTGGCCTCATCCCCCTCTAACGAACCCTCTTCAATCTCACATGATACACAGCCCCAATCTCTAGGTAAATGTTCAAAATTCAGCAATAGTTTTCCCCCTCCTCTTTCTACTTCCTTTCTCTCTCAGCATCCTATATGATCTGGGAACTTTTCATCCACCGCTACTTTTCTCCATCCTTAGCTGCATGCTCCTTCACCTGGAGTTGCTGCTGCTACTTCTTACCTCAACTAGTGATCACTCTGTCATTCATTCTCTAAAAGGTGTACCTCAACCACTTCTTTCAGCTCTCTTCCACTATTTTCCATTACCAATCGACTAGTGCCTGTTTAGCCTATTCTCCTTACTGTGCCATTTGTCTTACAGATACTTCTTTCACTTCTCCTGTAACCATTCACCCTCTTTTAAATTGCTGCTTCTTTGTCTAACTCTCTTGAGACCAATTGCGTCTCTTATAATTCATGGGCCCGCGTATTATTTTGTATGCTAGCTGTGTACTTACCTTGTAGAAGCTTCCAGGCTCTTTTAGTCCATCAGCAGCGCGTTTACATCTTGGACTCTGTTGCTTCTGCACATCCATCCACTGCAAATAAGAGATGGGAGCTCCCAGCTGGGCATGTTTTTAGCAAAGTACCCACCCCCCAAAATGATGCATTTTCGAACCCCGGGAAAATTGCAGATGCACACTGAGGGTTCTATTCCATGGCACATTGCAAATATATGCCAATGGAAGACAGAACAATGCAAGGTGTACCTTTGAAAATGACTTCGGAACAAGGTAATATGAAACAAAATTTGTGGAATCTGCAAGGAAAGTGATTTTAGTCTACTCTTGCTAGGCAATCTGCAAATGTGTAGATGTGGGAAGTAGGAACATTGTGGGATTTTTTTTCAAGGCTGGAAGAGGTTGAGCTCTAGTTGCCGGACTTACCATTTCAAAGTTATCCTAGCACGGAAAATCTGCATACACACAATTTAGACTGAACGCCATTTGCATAAGTGCACAACGTTTTCATTTTGTCAAACCCCACTCCCTCCAGTCAAATCACAAATCAGTGCAGACTGAAAAAGGTGCAACACACCTATGCTAGACTCACCAATTCACACAAAAAGCAAAGGACACACTGTTGGCTTCCAGAACTTTATGCATCTATGACTGTTACTTTGAGGTCCAGAGCAGGCATGGAGCTGCAGGACAGCATCAGCAGTCTCCACACTGCAAGGCATACCGTCGCACTAACCTCCAAGATTCCTAGGCCCATACTTTTGTTGCTCTGATATTTAGTTTACCTTAAATAAATAATTTGGCAAAACAGGAATAAGTTGGTTTAATTAAACAATGTGGCTGGGAGAGTCTCGACAGAGTGCGTCTGCTCAAATTCTCTCGGTGTACAAAGTTTTGAACACCATTGTATACAGTTCATGAGGTACAAGAAAGCAATTTTCTATATTCAAAAAGGTGTTTCAGTCACAAATCAACAAAAACAGACATCTGATGAGGACACAGATGTCTCTTGACCTCAGGGAGAGCTAGTGTGGCCTAGTGTGTATGTGTCCAAATGTCAGGCATGAGGAGCATGTGATCGCTAAGTGTGAGGTGCTTGTTGTGTCCTGATTGCTTGAGTGTTTCTCTCTACATGTGGCATATAGCTTTGTGGTATTTTGGGGAACGCGAACATTGGCCAAACATGTTTTATTGGAGCCAAATTTCTCTGACCTTTTTGTGGTGCAACTATCTATCTGTGGGATCGATCAGGGTATTCGATGGGCACGTGTTTGTCTGTAGGCTGAGAGACCCCACCAGTGACCTGGTATTCGATAGGCATGGGTGTGGATCATAGAACATGTCTAACCATGTATCTCTGACTTGGGGTTGATTGGGAGGTCACTTTGGGTGAATCCGACGATAATTATACAAGTTCATTTGAACTCCTGAAAACAAAATGGCAGGTACTGGTATCATTTTTATCGACATTCTTAACATTGTGCATATGGTTGTCATAGCATACATTGACATTGTTCTTACTGGTACTGACACAGTTAAGTTTGCTTAAGTGATAACGTACATTGGTATTGGTATTTCGAGTAACAGTATCGTCATTTGAGCATGGATTATGGCATACATCGATCTCGTCATTGCTGGTTTCGGCACTACTGTGTGGGTACAGGTTATGACATACATTAACATTGCATTGATGGGTACTGGCATGGTTGTGCGGGCACAGGAATTACATTTATTGATATTTCATTTATTGATATTGCATTTATTGATATTGCTGTTGTCAGGTTTGCATACATCACAATAAAGATTGATTTCTGAAAATGGTAGTCCTATTTCACAATGGAGTAAACAAGACTACAAGTCCCAGAATTTAACACATGTCAACATTTAGAGAATGTCAGCACATTATGCATTGGCCCAAGCAAACTTGATAGGGCTTCTGCCCCAACATGTGTGTTTTTTAATATGGAAAAGCAATTCTTTTGCTAGAGAGTTGCACCTGTACTTTCAAGCATGGTTTTTGTATTTGGGAAAGTAGTCTGTCAGCATTTGCATACACAGAGCAGCTCAGCTTAAGGGATACAGGAGATAGTTGTGGGTTTGGGGGCTGCACTAAAGACTGGAGGGGTTCTAATTATGTATGCATTAGAGGAACACAAATCTTGCTAATAATACCCAACCAAAATGGCATTGATATTTTTATACTTTTATTAAAGTGCTGCACAACTCGCTTTCACCATTTCCCTAACAGCACATGTGAGGCTCCCGTTATGTCTCTGTTGTCCTTTACAGAGCTACTTAGCTTTGATAAAGACACCTGTGAAAAACGGGATCACAAGTTCGTTGTAAAAGGAATTGTTTGCAACTCTTTTATAAATTCCATATTGCCGTGCCTTCTATGAATTCAATTTTCTAGCCTGAGCAATTTGTGAGACACTGATCAGTCACATGGACATTCTCAGTGTTGGTGGCTGTCTTCGGCAAAGAGGAAACTCCTGTATACAAAGCAAGACTTTAAGTGGGATGAAAAAAGTGAGGGTCCCTAAAAGGGGTGTGGCCTATATAATTAAGCACATAGCTTAAACATATAAACTACATTTCTGTCACTCTCATAATGTGTCGACTGACTGGTATTTTGGTTCCTCTGTTCTTTGTTATCTCATCCAGAAATATAACACACCAACTCATTACTCCTAAAACCATCCAGGAGTGTTACTTATTAAAGATAAGTGAGTAACAAAAGTAATTTTGTTGTAAATAATATTGAAAATGTCTGAATTCTGAAAATTGTGAGACTGTTAATTAAACATTCTTTAGCACTGTGGATGATATAGTGGTCTGTACAGCGTCTCAATCATGTTGATTATGTTCACTCTGTGCTAGACATGCATGCCGCTTTTGGGTCGAGCCTACGCAGCACGCATTCATTGTCTTCGAGGAATGTGGTATTCACCCTATGGGCTTTAAATACTCCCATCACTTTCCATTGGCTCTTTCATCTGCTTGTACAAATTCCTTTGTTTTCGTTGGTGAAGAGTATACATTTGTCCCACTTTCGGGATGGTTTGTTCCTCCCTGGAGACTGACCTGCTACATGGATCCTTTCACTATCGACCATATGTTTTGCTTCAGTGCACTACTTTTCCTTTGCGCTCTCTCCTCACTGCTCGCTGCCGCATGGCACTTCTTCCAGTTCAATTAATCTCAGGGTGCCATTCCCCCAACAACACTTCCTGCCCCTTGCAACTTCTTATTTGCAGTGTCATTGTTCTGTGATGGTGCCATGTCCCGCCTGTCACTCCTTTTACAACACTGCTCCCAGCTGCTCCTTTAATTTGGGGTAAGCACTCTGCACTCAACACTTTCATGCCCGTGTTGGTGCTTATCTTCAGAAGATCCTACGTTGTGTTGGCGCTTGTTCTTCCTGTATCTGTTTGGAGGAGGAGTTCCCCTGTTCAGGCCGAAGCCATCAGCCAAGCTACCTTCTTCCTCTAGCCATCTGTCTTCCATCCAGTGGGTTCCATGAGCTCCTGTTTGGACACAGACTTTTTTCTTTTAATCCCTACCCTGTGCACAACTGCATAGATGGCAAGCTTATTTATATACACCGCATGTCCAAGTTTGTCACAGTAGTCACTTAAGTTTTCTCTTTCGAATATGCTTTTTTATTTAATTCTCTGTACACAGCTTTTGTTTCTTTCCATAAGCAGTTTTTTGTGTGTTTTATATTCCTTAAAAGACTTTGTTAAGTAACTGTTGGTTCCAGGTGCATGAGGATGGGAAAGAGCTAATGGCAGGATGATGATTTTACAATGTGTGTGGGCATGCCAGTGGAGGACAAAGTAGCATAGGCAGTGTGCGGTGTCATTACACAAAAAATGTCTCACAGGAAGTGCAGTCGCAACCACATAAATCCCCTTACTTTAATGGAATTGCTGTTTTCTCACCTGAGTGTTAAATTTTAGGTGTCTTCATTTATAAGCCTGTACCTAGTTATCTAAATGGGGACTTAAGTACACATGTCTTAATTTATTTATTTTGTCTTGTAAAGTGCAGAATCAATCATGGTTACAGTCTTTAAGCACCTGTTATTTTTCAGTTGAAGCACTCTACCAGAGTGCATTTGTTTGAACTGGATCTCTCGTGTACTTCTCTGAGTCCCTGTTCCTCTCTTGCTCAGATGCCTCCCCTCGCCCTCCATCCTTTACTTGTTTGTGTTGCCCACACCCATCCTCTATCCCTCTGTTGTCTCCAACCACACCTTCCCTCCCTCAGTTGTTAATTTTGGCCCTCCACCCGTAATAACAAAAAAAGTGCTATGACACTGGCCAAGTCACAGCACTCTTTTCCCTCCATATCCTCTGTTGTCCGTCTTGACCTCCTCCCCTCCTCCATGTCCCCTCTCCTCTTCCATACCGCAGCAATAAAAATAACTACGTGGGTGCCCAAGACAAGGGGGCTTGCAGTGAAGTTACTGTTAGCGGGAGACGGACCTGACAGCCATATGCTTCTGCTCTCCTCTCTTCTATGACCGAGTCACGTTAGTGATGGACCTGGTTTAAACTGTTTACTGCCAGGGGTCATCGTTAGTCAAGCTATGTTTGGATAGTATAACTTTTTAAGGTTCATTTGTTCAGTCACATGTCTGTTACCTTTACTAAAACAGTAGGCATTCACTCCCTCTGTGACCATTTCTGTTCATTAGAGCAACTCCAGAAATGACAGATAAATGTTATTTAATCTGGGAAATTTGTTTCCCAAAATGACCTTGTCCCCTGCTCTTTTTGTTTTTTAAACACCCAAAGACTTTAAAAAGTAAGCGAATAAAACCTGTTTCTCTTTCTAATTTGACTTTAAATGTCATGCAAGAGGTCAGCTTTATGTTTTATGCATGGGCAGAATAATTGATTGGGCAGAATCACACATGTTGTGAAAACGCTGGGAATTGAAGTTAATTCCCAAGCTCCAAAGTCACCAACTTTGTCCACAATAATATTAATAAAATGCTAAAGCTAGCCCTGCAATTGCCTTACTAAATACTGCTAAGGAAGGATGTTATACTTTTTCTTTCAACAATCTCACATTTCAGTTGCACAGAACTGCATACAGAGAGCATGGCTAACCACTTAAAAGGTCCCAAAGGCGAAACCTTTTGACTATGCCAATGCTTGTTCTCTCTACATCTCATTCATCTGCATGTCTTATACCACATTTATTTCATATTCAGCACATTTCGCACTGTCCTGAATGCACTTCATGGCACCTCATTTATTTCACTACCTTCCAAACACATAATGCACCTACTCACATGTAAATACTGCATTTTCTTTTATGTTGACTTGTCACTATTTTGGCAACAGTGTACCTTATTCATACCAATTTGCACAGAATCAAAATTGCAACTGAAATACAAGACCATTGTCCCGTGTGCTCTGCAAAATAGGTGAAAGATTGGATGACTATGAATTCTGAACACATTTCTGACAGGCACTGTTGTCTCAACCTCAACTCCAGACCCCTCAATCGTTATAAACGCCTGGAGGTGACTTAGTTCAAATACTATACAATAGTAATATGCTGCACACAAAAAATACTGAAACCCAACATCCTAGAAATAGCTAACACTCTTAAGGAAAGCAAGATTAAGTAAAACATATAAAATATAAATGGGATCTAAATCCCTCATGTGGATAACCTTTATGTTTCTTACATTCATTCTTCAGAACTCGATCAGTGTTTTTGTGGGCAAAAAAGTTATGGGCATGAGCACAGAGTATGATAGGAATCCATTTCAATGTCCGCTATTAGTTGCAACCGGGTCCACGACCCCAAAGGATCCGACCCACTTAAAGCCCTAGTTTAAAGTCAACCCTGCTCCTTCAATGACTGCTCCCTCAGGTGTGTGAGCTTCTCCTACAGACCCAGTAATCACCATCACAGCACAACTACATGGTTTTGCACAAATCATTGTAACAATACTCGGCTACTGTAGCCATGTTTGACAACAGTTTGCGGAGTCGTAGGTAGGCATAATGAGGAACCATTTTTCAGTCCTTATGCTTTAACCTTGCCTATCTGTGCTTCTCCTTTGATGACTGTCAGTGTGCTCTGTATTTCATGAACATTGTTCAGTGCCTCTCTGACTGCTCCAGGCTGTCACCGAACATTATCAGTCTGCTGAATGTGGGCAGGCATGCCACACAGAGCATGCACATTTAAAATTACTTTCATTTGTACTAAAACTCTCATTTATTATTAGAATTGTGAAATGCACCAAGAAAGGGGTTTTGCAGATTGGGGACAGACACAACAGTAATGGAGAATGAGTACAGAACTACTGGAGGGAGGAGCTCAGGGCTGATCAGATCAACCTGACCACTTTCAGTTTCAGCATGGGGGCAATTATATTGGCCCATATCATTTCTATATTGGCTTTCCTGGTGCTTGTCCCTTTTAGGTTTTGCCTGCACAGCTGTGCTTATGAAATCTCTTGAATTTAATATACCTTAAAAGGTTTTTTTTAATCAGTTCCCATCGTTGAATTACTGTGTTCATTCGCTTTTGTGTGGAATTTTTATTTGTTAACTTCCCCTGGCTACATGCATGTACAATAATACTACTAAAGCTGTTTACACTGTTTATGCCCCATTCACTGTCAAGATAAGATCTCTCCCCACTGTAAAGGCAGACATCTTTTAACAGTATGCTGGAATGCTTGCTTTTTATTACTTATTTGTGTAACGCAGATGCTTTAGCCTTAGAACGTTTGTGACATTTCCTATTCATGGATCAGTACTTTCCTTTGCACTTTGTAGGCATTATCGGATTGATAGTTTCAACTAAATCTATTTGGTCATTATGATCAAATTCAAAATGTTGTAATACACATTGAACGTTAAAAATACAGTTAACATACAAGAGCTGTGCTATATTTTACTACTAAACAGGCAGCAACGAGTTCAGTTACCTTGTAGACAACAGGGTCATGATTTGTATGGCGCAGCAAGTGCAGTACCACGGGCCCAAAATTTGTCAGAAGTCCTCTAAACACATAATATTGCTATATTTGAGTACTAAACCGGCTGTCACAATCGCAGTTACTTTGCAGTTAGAAGGGACTTGATTTGAATGGTGCAGCAGCTGCAGTGGCTCTGGGGCCAAAAGCTCTAGGGACCTCAATAAACCCAGATTATTGCTCAAATTTAAAACTAAACAGGCAGTCACAAGTGCAGTTATCTAGCAAGTGCTAGGGTCATGATTTCAAAAGTACAGCAGGTGTAGTGGCACCAGAACCAAAAGCTCCAGGTACCCAACTAAACACCGATTAGTGCTATATTTTACAACTAAACAGGCAGTCACAAGTGCAGTTATCTTTCAGGCACTGGGGTAATGATTGAATGGTGCAGCAGGTGCAGTGGTGCAGGGCTATAAAGTTGTCAAACTCCTCTACTAAATAGGCAGTCACAATTACAGTTACCTTGCTGCTGAAAGGGGCTTGATTTAAATGGTGCAGCAGCTGCAGTGGCATTGGGGTTAAAAGTCATCATGACCTCACTAAACACCAAATATTGCTATATTTTACTACTAAACAGGCAGTCACAAGTGCAGATATCTTGCAGGCAACAGGGTCATTATTTGAACGGTGCAGTGGCACTGGGCCCAAAAGTTGTCAGAACTCCTCTAAACACCTAATATTGCTATATTTAGCTACTAAATAAGCAGTTACATGGGCAGCTACCTTGCAGGCACTAGGGTCATGATTTCAATGGTGCAGCGGGTGCAGTGGCACCAAGACCAAAGCTCCAGGCACCCAACTAAACACCTAATATTGCTATATTCTATTCCTAAATTGGCAACCACGAGTACAGTTACCGTAAAAGACAAAAGGGTCATGATTTGAATGGTGCAGCATGTGTAGTACCACCGGGCCCAAAAGTTGTCAGCACTCCTCTAAACACATAATATTGCTATATTTGACTACTAAGCAGGCAGTCACAATTGCAGTTACCTTGCAGTTAAAAGGGACTTGATTTGAATGGTGTACCAGGTGCAGTGGCTCTGGGGTCAAAAGCTCTAGGGACCCCATTAAACACAGAATATTGCTAAACTCTACTACTAAACAGGCAGTCCCAAGTGCAGTTATCTAGCAGGCACTAGGACCATGATTTCAATGGTGCTGCAGATGCAGTGGCATTGGGGCCAAAAGTTGTCAGAACTCCTCTAAACCCCAAATATTGCTATATTTAGCTACTAAATACGCAGTTACATGGGTAGCTACCTTGCAGGCACTAGGGTCATGATTTCAATGGTGCAGCGGGTGCAGTAACACTAGGGCCCAAAGCTATAGGAACCCCTCTAAACACCAAATATTGCAATATTTTACTACTAAACAGGCAGTCACAAGTGCAGTTACCTTACAGGCAATAGGGTCATGATTTGAATGGTGCAGCTGGTGCAGTGGCCCTGGGGCCAAACGTTGTCAGAACTCCTCTAAACACAAAATATTGCTATCTTTTAATACTTAACAGGCAGTCACAAATGCAGTTATCTTGCAGGCACTAGGGGCATGATTTGAATGGTGCAGTAGGTGCAGTGGCACCAGGCCCAAAAGTTGTTAGAACTCTTCTTAACACATAATATTGCTATAACACCAATGAATTCTATTATTTCCCTCTTTCATTTAATTTTTCAAAATGTTGTTATTACTTACCCCCACTATACCACTAGTAACAGCACAATATATTGCCTTTTTGTACATAAACAGGTCATAACACTTTAACCCCTTCAGCGCGGCGCGGATTACCGCACCGTGCTGAAGGTTCGTTGCGCGGGCGGGGCCGTGACGGAGCGGTTCCGTCATCCACACAGCGCGACCGATGCGCATGACGGAACCGCTCCATCATGCGCATCGAAAGGGTTAACAGACTTTCTGTAACTTACATTGTAGAACTGATCAGCCAGCTACAATTACAACAAAAAACAGATTATTTATAATAGCATAGGTGAAACTTAATGCATTTACCAATGCTTATTTGCTTTTATTGCCTTCCATTCTGACTAGGTCCTTATTTAATTTGTCATGCCACACCCAGTTATGTTCTGTCCTTCTGGCAGGTACAGTTGGTCTCCACTTAATAGGCAATTCATTATGTCTGGAAGCAGATGTGGTTTTGAGCGGCAGCCTCTGTAGGTCGTTAATTGTACGGTACATACTCCTATTCTTTAGTCGTTTGTTAAAACAGTCAGTGACATTGAAGGCAGTGTAGCCAAAATGACTTTGGAATTGTCCAGTGATTAGGGAATGCCTCCACCAAGGAGAGAGGAACTCAATTTTATTTTAGTGATTTGTTTTAGTTGAAGTCAAACTATATAGGGGAGAGGAGTTGGCCTAATGGCTAGGGCGCTCAACCTCGGACGTGGGGAACTGGGTTCGAGTCTCGGTAATGACGCCAAACATCCTGTGATTCTGTGCAAATCACTTAATCTCCCCGTGCCAAACAACAAAAAAACAACAAAAAAAACAAATGAATGTGTGTCCTCATGTAACGTAACTGGTGCCATGTAAAGCGCTCTGATACCTGATTGGATTCGGGTCTAGTTCGCGCTATATAAAAAAACTAAGGAATATGAATTAGATTTCTAAACCTTTTATCACGATTTTCAAACACATTTTATGTGATGTCTTATACTTATATTGTGCTTTCGCTGCCTAATGACCACCTCAGTGTGATTTACGAGGTTAGGTAACAATAAGTGGCGACTGATGGCAAGGTTTATCGGTTGTAAGGAGTATTCTGTGGCAATTGGCCACACATTAAAGAGGCATTTATCTGGATTTTCATTGATATGTCTTCGAGAACAGGTGGCTAGAAGGATGTCCAACCATGCAGAACTTTGTGATTTAGACAGAGGGTTTTGAAATGTAAGCGAGTGTGGAATTTGGGTGTTTTTTTGTGAAATCACATGTATTCTGTGTGAAATACATTTTGCTGGCATTTTGAGTAACTTTAGTAAGCGAGGGTGCACCTCACACAAAATGTCATGTAAGATAATGTCAGGGGACAGGATTGAGGTAAAATCTCACACTCAAAACAATCCCCAAAAAAAGCAAAAAAACAAGCAACATTTTGCACTATACAAAGTAGTAAATATTTCACATATTTAGGGCCTTATTCACAAAGGTAAACTTACAATTGTGAGTGAGTTTATATTTGTTTTGAAATTCACAAACTCTAATTTAATAGTAAGTTTATGACTGCAGAGTTTTTGCAGTCGGGGCGGAGAACTCCACACTTAAAATATAGGCATTAGGGTTTCACTGAAAGATATTAAAGAATTTGATATACGAATTGTACTATTGATCTTATTGTCTTTTCTGTATTGATTTTTTTAGTATAATGTTTTTTGGTTATAGTTTTTAATTTACTTATGTTTGATTATGTTTGATTATTGATTTAGCAGTACAGAAGGGGGTGGTGATGGACGGAGAATCAGAACCAATCAAACACTCACACCCAGTCAACAGATCTGGGCTTGATCCATCACCATTCTTTAGCCCAATCTGCCACCCCAGGTCAGACATGGCCATATGCAAATCAGTCTGACCCTGTGCCTCATGATAATTGATTTATACAGCCCAGAAGAAGAGGGTCTTACCAGCCGCGGCCCGTGGATGGAGTTCCGTGGGGCGGAAAGGCGGGGCGGGGGAGGGGCAGGGTGGGGGGTTCTAAACACTAGAATATGGATAATTGCAAAATGCGATGCAGAGCGAGCAACCAAATTCGTTTTATTTATTTAATTGTTTACTTACCTGCTATTATCCATATTCTGGTGTTTAGAACCCCCCACCTGCCCCTCCCCCGCCCCGCCTTTCCGCCCCACGGAACTCCCTCCAAGGGCCGCGGCTGGGTCTTACCCCTTGGAACACATGTTGGCCGGCTGTGCATTTATTTCATATAAAGATGGATTTTTATAACATTACGCAGAAGTGGTAGTGAGGATTAATTTTGAATGCCGAATGGAATGCAATATGCAAAAATCAGATAATATTGCATGCCTCCTTAGGTTGGACTTTAACTTAGAATAGAAGACGACCCGCTGTAGCCATTAAGCATTAAGCTGATGTCGAGTTAAACGTGGCTGTAGTACTGAGCCCCTTGAAGGCATTTCTGAATCTCTTCTGTTAGGGTAAGATTAGACTTTTCAAACAGTTTTAGTACAAAGAGGGGAGACTCCCCAACTTCACAGACTCAGAAAAGAAAGGGCCAACATTGACATTGTGTGTCAGAAGCCGAGATGGTTTCTAAACTGATTCCATGTGAATGAAATCAGCAAGCTTTTTTGCCTCTGTCGTCAAAGAAAGAAAGTTGGGTGGATCTAAAAAGGAGACCCACTTTGATGTATACCACCATCTGACCTGCTCTACTGTCATAGTCATTTTTTATTTTTTATTATATAGCCTACCCACTGCGGGTCTCCAATATAACTCCTTACCATTAGAAGTGATATACAGACTTGGCTTGTCTTTAAACCTCAGTCCCACCCGTCATCTTAAGAACAATTAAAAGATTCATAATCTGCTGCTGAATAAAACTTCACAGGGAGAACCTTCTCGATCATAGGTCTGAAGTGCCAGTTGTTCCACATGTAATTTGTGAAAAGACTTCTGAACAACAGAATTTCAGGCCATGGAAACTGGGATAGTTCACTCGTTTTAAAGACTATGGGCTTCATTTAAAATAAAATGATGCAGTGCAGCATCGTAAGCCATTCTGCTGTGCCGAGATGCGTCATTTTAAAAGCACTTGGATGCGTCATATTAACAACAATACGATGCATCCATGTGCTTTCCCCCGTGCTGGCACACATTTGGCTGCCGTGAGCTATCACAGGAACCGCTACGTCATGTTGCAAGGGTGCCTGCATTGTGGGATGATTGTTTTTGTGCTCAAAAACAATCATGGATAGCATTTTCCTCTTACTATGCATGCTGTAGAGTGCAGCACGCGTAGAAAATGGAAACCAAGGGGCAGATTTATGAGGCCCGTTGCGCCATTGGAACGTCACTTTTTGTGACGTTCCGTGGCGCAGAAGCCTGCGTGATATTTATCAGGCAGCACTGAGCCACTTTTTTTGGCTTAATGCTGCCTCATAAATATCAGTCCCTTTAACGCAGTGTTCTGCGTTAAAGGGGCGTGCAATGGGTGTTGCTGGGGGCGTTCCCAGCACACCCATGGCCTTTTGACACTGCCCCAGATTACGAGAAATCGTAAATCTGAGGCAGCGCCAAAAGCTTCCGGCTCCCCAGGGGAGGCGTAAGGGAGGCGCAACGGGGAGAAATATATTTATTTCTCCTCGTTTTTCCTTTTTCTATGTGTGCTGCATTCTGCAGCACCCATACAAAGAGGAAAAACCTCTTGTGATTATTTTTGTACAGAAAGGTTTCCCTTCCTGTACAAAAATATTCATCTCTGCAACGCAGGCACCCTTGCACCATGGTGCAGAGGTGCCTGCGTTGGCGCAGGCAGCCCATTGTGCGCCGGCGCAGGGGAAAAGGACAGGAATGCGCCGCATTTTATAGATACGGCGCATCCCTGCCCTCTTCTTTTGCCGTAGGGAAGCGCAGCAGGAAGGCCTGGTGCGCTTCCCTACGGCAAAACCTCAAAATCTGCCCCCAAGTGCCACTCCTACGCCTCCCCCTGGGGAAGCATAGGATTTCTGACGCATTCTCAGCTTTACAAACCTTTGTAATTCTGGGAATGTGTCAGGTTCCCTGGATATTGTGTGGGAACAACCAGAGCAACACGCTAGAATTCCCCTTTCACGCAGAGTAATGCGTGAAAGGGGCTCATATTTACAGGGCACGCAAGGTGACTTCACAAGGCCCTGTAAATATGGGCAGGCACACTGTGCCGCAGCTGCATCAAAAAAAAGTGACGCACCGGCGGTACAATTGCCTTTTAAATGAGGCTCTATTTCCTTATGGAGCACTGCTATTTACACCCACTTCTTGTATTGTGAGCAGATGTGGTTCACTACATCATGTTAGCCCTGTCGGTGCCATCCATTTTTTTTTTAAAGATAAATGCTACTTAAGAGCTGCACTCTTCCCATTATCAGCAGATGATATTAAAGAGTGTGTTACATTTATTTTTATGCGTCACTTTTTAATCGTCAAACCGGGCAGTGGAAAATGGCACGAATTTAATTTTGAGCAGTTGTCACTTTGAACACAGCATCCATTTTTCCTCCAAGAATACAAAAATCACATAAAAAATGAGTTGGGCTCAGCCCGTACTGATATTTGTTGACTCAACTAGTTGTGAAAAGTATGTTTTGTCACACCCTGAAGCATTACATTTAATCCGCAGCATTCTTTCCTCGAGATTAATAAAGTACTTTAAGAATCTCAGTTGGCTATTTTGAATATGTTCTGCTGTCTAGAAGTTTCGATTGTCAAAACTTTGGGAATTAGAACAATGATTACCCACTAACCCTAATTTTTATCTTAAAAAACGGGTCTATTAAGTGTCTCGTTTGCTATGAATAGATTACATCTATCATTGTCTGCACCATCTAGCAAGGTTGTCATTTTGGCCCTCTGCAGAGTTACCGCCATGACAGCAGGTTGAAAACCCTTCCTTCACATAACTACTTCTTCAAATCTGGCAGAGATGTGATCAAATATTGTGGACATGTTTTTGAGCTGACAGTCAATAGGAGATTATAAATATGATGTAATGCGTTATTGCATTCTGTTTTCAAAATAAGATTCCAATAAGTGTTTGCTCTTTTTTTACAAGCCTCAGAAGACATCCAGACTGCATTCTTTCTCTGTGTCTATTCTTAAATGCTTTCGGGTTCAAAACGAGAATGCTTCTCTCCCTTCTTTTCTTCTCTCTTCCCGTGAGCTAGATAGATGGGTGAAACTCCAAATAGAGTTACTGTTCTATGTACGTTGAACATATGTATTTAACTCCACAATATGGTTTCAGTCCTTATTCTGGAATCTATGTTTTGCAAGTGGATATTTTTCACATAAATCTCTGCTGAGTGAATAAGCAGTGAAATGGAAGGACTGCATGAAAATCTCCTGACCTTGCTATCCTCTTCGTCCAACGCCTCTCTCTCTCCTTCTATGCACATCTTTCTTTATAAACTCCCTCCTCTCCCCATGAGATTCTACTCAAACCACCTTGATTTTATCTCAAAAGGAGTGGTATGGAGAAAGGCAAGCAAAATAGCTCCATGCTTTGCTTATGTGTCATGCTCTTCTGTGTTTTAAAGCACGAGGGTGTGTGTAACACCGAGCAGAATGGTGAGTTTGAGTGTAGGAGTGATGTCTTCAAGGCTGAGCAGATGACACCTGTATTTATTTGGAATGAAAATATGATTTAGTTCCACCCTCAGTGCCAAAGAAAGCAACATCCACAGGATATGTACTTACTATTAGCACCCGCTGATTACAATTGTGACCTATAGTTGACATTTCAACGGCTTTTCACATTGTCTGCAACTAAGTTCCCGTAGCGTTGATTAGTATTTCCTCAATTTCTATTATTCATGCGCTTTTGCATGCTAGCTGTTACCTAGCATGCGCACTGTGATTGTATTGGTACCACGATCCATGCTCTGTGTTCCTTCTCCATTTTTTATAATTCAACAAAGAGAGAGAAAGGGTATACTGGAAAATACTCCTGGTCCCCTGGGGATAAGTAAACAACAACAAAAAAGGAGTAATCCCTGAGAAAGATTACTAGAAACTGTGGACAAAATAAGGAAAGCAATTCCCACCAACCTAGTTGGTGGCATGCTTCATCATAGGGTCCCCACCCGAGTGGCCAAGTGCCTCTCGGGTGTGCTGCGATGCCTGAATTACAGCAGAGCAGGGTTTTTTTCTTTTGAAGTGAGTGAAAAGTGCAAGTGATTTTAAAATTGCCTCTTTAACTCCTCAAAAGAGTTGTAATGGTGGGGCCATAGCGCAAGGTTAAAAGTAGAAATAGTGGACTACTGTGACTTTCATGGTCACAGACATCCATTATAAAAATGGTGGCAAGGTCAACATGCTTCAGCTTTTAGATGCGTGGTAGCAAGGCTTTCTTCAGGACAGGTGAGAGATAGAAATGAGCGCACACGTGATGTTATGTTATGTTACATACTCTTATAACACACACAGCTACTTCGAGGAGTGGCCCGGCGTGGGTCCAAGAGGGGTTACCTAACTGTCACTAGGGGTAGAGGTTGGTTTTTAAAAGTTTCTTGAAGGCAAACGGGTCTTGGGTATTGCACAAAAGAAACGGAAGAGCATTCCAAGCCTGGGAAGCCTTAACGGCCAGGGAGCAGCCGCCCATCTTGTGGCGCATGAAGCGGGGCACTGTGCTCCAGCGCAGAGTGCAAAATCCCTCTCTACTGTCACAGACTAAAGATCTCACACACGCACACTATCCATACATTAGCTGGTGGGGCCCATAACACCAACACACACTCACCATCAGTCCGTGCGAGAGGCGATTATCCTTCAAAGCGCTGGATAATGAGGGAGGAAGATACCACTTTACCCTAATGAGCAACAAACCTACAAATCCTTCTCATACTCATTAGGCCCTAGATTCCACATTTGGTATTACCCTCATAACTGGGACGGATCTGTTAGTTGTCGTTTAAGTGAAATTCTAATTCTCTAATTAACCTTTTCATTAACACATTTCAATGAATAAACAACCCAACTCATTTCTGTAGATGTTCAAATCCAATTTTATATTAATAATTGCAGATTAAAATCATTCATTTGATCAAGTTGCCATTCATATTTACCTATTCTGGCTAAAGTCGTCCTCTATGTCAAATCTGGCAGTCTCGCAAATCTATGCCCATCAATTTTAGCAGGTTAAGTTCATCAGGATTTTGGGCATTAATTCAGTCCGTGAAAGATTCAGGTTAACAGCTGTCCTGCAGTGTCACCGTCCTCTCCGTCAGCATATCATCAGAAATCGAAGAAGCCACCGTAATTACCTCTCTATTCTACCATAATTTATAGTAAAATTGATGATGACAAGTAACAAAATTTGGGCATCCGAGTTCGCTAATTGGACAATCAGGGATCATCCTTTTGGGTTCTCACAATAGTGTCTTTTGGGTTATGACCCTTGCCAGTTCCGGTTCACACAACATTCTTTGTTCAAATATATTTGGCTGACTTCCCAGGCTGTCCTTGGAAGGTACATGTTCATCTGTGGTCAGGTCCAGGCCACAGTTGCTAGCAGTGATGCATGCGCACTTCACCCCGAACCTTGAGCAATGGAGCCGGTTTCATCGGATACAGGAGTCAGCCATTTTGTGGCCACTCGAAATGGTCAACTTAAGCAAAGAAACACAAAAACGTAATTAATACATAGAAATGGCTAAATAAATGTTATTCCCTCGCTAATACCCATATGTGTGTGTATTTATCTAGCCAAAAGCAACACTCAATGCGGTTTATACTTACTAAATAAAGCACGAATCACAATTACATCACCAAAGCGACATATATCATGCAACGTTCTAATTATCTATCATTAGTATGCGTACAAAATTTAGTTCACGTAATTAATTAGGCCATGCAGATGCAAATCCCACGTGTATTTCGGTCATTAATAAGGTTGATTAGTAATTTTCACATCACTCCAAACCATTAGTACAATTATAATTAATTAATTATTCTAATTAATAAAACGACATACAAAATGGGGTGGGTATACAAAAGTTTGCATAACCCGCTCCAGCAATCCCCCCTTTGGTGATTTTATCACCACACCACCCAAAATTTTGTTCTGTCTTACAGAATCTTTCAAATGTTTTCTTGCTCTTAATCATAATTTAGTTTCACCTACGTCTTCTCTTTTTACTGATTCATACATACTCTCCTTCCACTCCTCCAATTCTTTTTCTTCAATTTCTCTTTCTTGTTTCTTATCTTTTCTTTTTGAATTTTCACTTTTTATTCTTTTCTTATTTTTCTTGTTTCTACAGCAAATACAACATAATCTTATCATTAAAACTAAGCAGATTACACATGTTAATGGAAACAATATTTTACCTATAAGAGTACTACCTATTTTAACTAAGAAATTCTTAATAGCAGCTATTTTCTTTCCAATTCTATCCCAAACACTTTCAACCTCCAGTAGTGCAAGTTCATCATGCAATTCAAACACTTTCAACCTCCAGTGGTGCAAGTTCATCATGCAATTCAGTAATATTTTTAATATAAGTTTTCAGATCTTTGCTTTTGTCAGGAATGTAAGTACAACAATGTTGAACTTTCAGCATTCCACAGACTCCACCCTCTTTTGCCAATAAAATATCAAGGGCAAGTCGATTTTGCATTACCATTGCATACATGGCAACCATTTCAGTATTAACCAATAAAAATCCTCCAGCGGTGCTTGTTGACAAGTGATCCACTACTGTTGATAATTTTCTAATTTTGTTTGCATTCAGAGTTATTCCCACTGCTGGTATCAATGCCTGAAAAATGTCACCTACAATTTCTGCCCAAGATTCTCTCTTGGTTCTAGCTAAATGATCACTTAAGCTATGTACACCATCTTCTCCTCTATCCATGTGAAAGATTTTCAGAAAGACCAGGCCTATATAACATGTGCCATACCAATGGTCTGGCAAACGATAATATGCCCTGTTCCCACAAATAAAATATAATCCAGGAAAGACTGGATCTCTTCCACCTTTGAATCCCCATCCACCCATGATTCGATATGTATCATGGCACTCACTATTACCTAGAAAATAATTATCATACGCAGTTTGATTCCTTCGAATGCAAAATGTTCCTTTCTGAGGCCAATCTAAAGCTATAGTTGGACTAGCTTCTCCTTTCAAATGTTTTTCTTTCTCTATATCCCAGATTGTTTTCTCCACTTTCCCTTCTGCTGCTTTTCTTTGCATTTTCAATCTCCTTTCCTCAACCATGTCTAGGAATGTCTTTTCCTCCTTCTTCAAACTGCATGTTAAATTGTTTCTAAAAATATACTCTGATGTTAGTTCCTTAGTTTCTAAAAATAATTCACCTAATACCTTAGCAGGCTTTACTTTGTTCAATTTTTTATAAGAAGGCACTTGCGCAAAAATGTTATCGACATCTGAAAAATAATATTCTAATTTCCCTGTCTCATAAAACAAACTAGCTATTACACTACATGTTATACCATACGTTGCTAGAAGGTGATGATATGTCACTCCCTCAGAAACAGATGCAGGTAACTGCATACATACGTAGCAGTCCCGTACATCCATTGTCTTTACATATTCATACAATAATTTTGAAAACACATTATTAGAAAAATCTGTTATTGACCTGTCTTTATGCAAATAATTTTTATCTATTCTAGTTGGAACTACCTTTGGAATTTTCCCTATATTAGTTTTATTCTCACTATGTCCTTCTAATGTGTCTATAGTAGCTTTAAAAGAAATGACAAGAGCAAGGATGCTCCATAAAAGCATTTATAATCCTGCACAACAACAACACATTTTACACCATCTTTTCATGAATGTACATCTACATTTACTACTTTCTATGTTAGCCATCTTGTTAAAATGGACCATGTCTTTTGACTTAGCCTCTTTTACTTCCCAACTCGTTTTTCTAACGTAAGGTTCTAACACCTATTTGGTTCTACCAGTCACTATTTTTAATTCAATATCTTGTTTTCTCCATCAATAGTTTTCTTAACTTATTCAGTTTGGCATCTCATCGTTCTTCACTCTCCTCTCGTCTTCCAAATATGGATTTTCCTGAACTTCAGTTTCTTCTTCTCCAATGTCGGACAAGAGAACTCTCAGGATTTCCGATTCTATTTCATCCTCAACCACTTTCAGTACAGTCTCCTCTGGATTTCCTTGACTATCTGCCTCTTCTCCCTGTTCAGGCAGAGCCACGTACGTCCATTCTGGTGACTTATACTTCTGGTTAGGTTTCCTTGTTCTTCTACTCTCTTTGTATTCAGTTTATTTGTCTTCTTTTGATTTTTCTTGACTTGTCACTTCATTCACCTGTTCAGCTCTTGGTGAATTCACTCGTGTCAGTCTGTATCTCAGTTTCCTTATTTTATTGGGCCAAACATCATCTCTTGCAACTCTTTTTACTTTACTTCCTTTGTCATTCTTTTCATTCCTCCAAGATCTCTTTCTTAGAGCTCGACCTTCAGGTATTTCATTTTCACTCTCTTCAGACTCTGTCTCAACTTGCTTTGTCTTTTCAGTGACTTCTTCTTCCACCACTTGTTTTGTTTTCCCTACTTCTGTCCCTCCTCGGGTCTCCGGCACGCAATCTTCCTGCTGGCTACTTGTCCCTTCACCTAACTCAATGTTGCAGTTCCCTACACCTCCTCGGGGGTCTTCCACAAAAATCTGTCCCTCTCTCTCTCTCTGTACCTGTCCCTTGTTCTTTTAGATTTGTTATTTCAGGTGGAATTTCTCTCAGTCTCTCATCTGGTACTTCCTTTTCACGAATTTCTTTTGTTGCGTCTTCAGTACTCTTTCCTCTTTTCTTCCTGTGTTCCTTCTTGGAACCCTGCGCTTCTTGCTCGCTTCCAGAATCACTAGATTCGGAAATCTGCAATCTTCTTCTCAGTGCGATACTTCTGGGGACTAAAGCTGATCTTTGTTCTGTTTCTCCCCTTTCAGAGTTTCCTTGTGTCTTTTACCCTTCGTCATCTGTTTCAGTGATTGATTTTGATTCATCAAAGTATTCTTTTCCTGTGCTGTCCACCGGATTTGGA
The DNA here is from genome assembly GCF_964204655.1 of Triturus cristatus. Lineage (NCBI taxonomy): Eukaryota > Metazoa > Chordata > Amphibia > Caudata > Salamandridae > Triturus > Triturus cristatus. Next base: position 251,335,813 of record NC_140593.1, on the reverse strand, counting down.
ATTCTCAATGTATGACTGGCATGGATCCAATTTTTCAGTCAAGCACACTTCACAACTGTGGTCGTGGTCAAAATGACTTGTCGTGGTTTTCCCCACCTTGGAACCAGACAATTTCTTCTTCTGTGGACTTTTATCCTTACCCAATCACCTGGGCTCAGATCATGGGCTTGCTTCTTTTCAAGTGTGGTGGAATCTGATCCAACCTGATGAAACACAGAATGAACTGAGTCAGCCAGGCCTTTACAGTATTCCAACACCATGTCATCAGAAATTGTCATCAGCTTGTTGACTGGTATAAACACATGTCTCATTGCACGTCCCATGACTATTTCATGAGGACTTAATCCTGTAGTTCTGTCTGGAATTGCCCTGATTGTCATGAGTAATAGAGGCAAGACATCAGGCCCTTTCATACCTGTGGCCAAACACATTTTCCCTATTCTATTTTTGATAGTACCACTCATCTGTTCAACCACACCAGAAGCCTCTGGTCGGTAGGCACAATGTAGTTTTTGTTGTACATTCAATGCTTCACAAATTAATCCTACAATCTCATTATGGAAATGTCCTCCTCGGTCTGACTCAATTGTCACCGGGATCCCGAACCTGGGGATGAATTCTCTCTACAGTAGCTTGGCTACTGTCAACCCATCATGTCTTCTTGTTGGGAATGCTTCCACCCACCTGGAGAATAGGCAGACTACTACCAAAACATACCTCAATCTGTTACAGGGAGGCATCTCAATTAAATCTACTTGCATTCTGGTGAAAGGCCCTCCTTCTCGACACATTTTACAACAGCCAATTGTTTAGGCAGCTGTATCGCCTCAAGCAACTTTCCAACCACTTCTGCATTCTTAATGGGAGTCCACTCAAGGTCAGGAAACCTCTTTGTAACCATAGTTGGCCGAAGTCGTGGACAACCCCAAAGCCATACTGGCTGTCAGGTATCACAGCCACTCACTCTCACACTCTTCCCAATCTTGCATGCTCTAGTCAAAGCCACAAGTTCAGCTACCTGGGCTGATTTCACTCTTTTCAAAAATGAGGCTTCAATTACTGCTGCGACTGTGCATACTGCATACGCTGCACTCAGCACTCCTTCATCTGTTCTCAAACATGACCCATCAACGAACATCACAAAATCACTTTCTGGCAAAGGTACATCTTTTATGTCTGGTCGTGGTTTGGTACAAAAATCAAGTACATCCAGACAATCATGATCAACTTCATCTCTTACCTCCACAATCTCATTATCAGGCAACAATGTTGCCGGATTCACATTCACACATCTTGCAAGACTCACATTAGTTGCACCCAATATGACCTTTTCATACTTAGTCAGCCGACTGTGTGTCATATATTGAGTACGACTCCTTGTCAACAGAATTGCTGCATCATGGGGTACAAACACTTTCAATGGATATCCCATCACAATTCCTTCACTCTGCTCCAAACTTCGACATGTTGCAGCCACCGCTTTCAAACATCCAGGTAAACCTACAGCTACTGGATCTAGCATTGATGAAAAATATGCAATTGGTCTTCTCATTTTTCCATGTTTCTGGGTCAACACAGAAAGTGCACATCCATTTCTCTCACTGCAATACAACTCAAATTCTTTCTCATAGTCAGGCATACCTAATGCAGGTGCTTCATACAAACCATCTCTCAATTGTCTAAATGCTGCCAATTCTTCTTTGTTTAATTCAAGGGGATCTTTTACATCACTTCTCGTTAATCGCATCAAAGGCTTTGCGATCAAGGAAAAGTTCCCTATCCACTGACGACAGTATCCAACCATTCCCAAAAACATTCTCACTTCTCTTTGAGTCATGGGAGCTCTCATTCCCTTTATTATTCTGATTCTATCTATGGTTATTTTCCTTAGTCCTTTCTCAATGTTATGTCCCAAATACTGCACTTCCTTTTTGCAAAACTGTAATTTTGCTGGTGACACTTTAAGTCCTCCATCTGCCAAATGATTCAGCAAGGCTATTGTATCTGCCTCACAGGCTTCACGTGTTTTTGACGCCACCAAGAGGTCGTCAATATACTGTACCAGTACAGAGCTTTCAGGCATTTCTAGACTCTCCAAAGATCTCTTTAACAATTGATTGAATATTGAAGGGCTCTCTGTATACCCCTGTGGGATTCGGCACCATGCCAAAATACGCTCACCAAAACAAAATGCAAAAATTTGCTGACTGTCATGGTGCAATGGGATGGAAAAGAAAGCATGACACAGATCAATTACTGTGTACCATTCTGCATCATGGGGAATCTGATATAAAATCACTGATGGACTTGGTACAATGGGACAATATGATACTACAATTTTATTCACCTTTCTCAAATCTTGCACTATCCTAAATTTCCCATTAGGCTTTTTCAGTCCCATTATCGGTGAATTACATGGACTACTCATTATTTCTCTCAAGATTCCTTGTCTGATCATTTTCTCTATTATAGGAGTTACACCTTCAATTATTTCAGGTGTCAATCTGTACTGTGGAACATTTGGATACGTTACTCCTTCTTTTACAGTTATTTTGACTGGATCTACATTTCTCATTAGTCCTAGATCCTCCCCAGTGAAATCCCAAACCTCTGCCTTTTACAGAGTTTCTCAGTTCTTTTGGTAATTCATCAGGGTTGAATACAGCATATATTTCAGTAACTTAACTTTCTCTGTTAGCTAGGGTCATCTTGTACAATACATCATCATCTGGTGTTTCAAAGACTGTTCCATCCGGAGTACAAAATATAGTGCAATTCATTTTGCACAACAGGTCCCTACCTATAAAATTCACAGGACTGGTGTCACACACCACAAAGCGGTGCATTTCTGAAAATTTCCCTATGCTGACTTTCACTGGTTCTGTAAGATAGGTCTTAATTTGCCTGTTGGACACACCAACTACTTGGATCGTTTCATCCGAGAGAGGAAGATTCTTAACATCAGCTGATCTAACAGTTGATCGAGTAGCACCAGTATCCACTAGGAAAGTAATATTTTCATCATTAACCCTCCCATCTACAAAAGGTCCTGTCTGGTCTACTTCTAGAGTTGCGCCAAGTACGCACTCTTCTTCCTCCCTTCGGGACCGTCAATAGCTCTCTTCTGCGTCACTCTCATCGCATTGCAGCCAATACTGCGAGACAGCGCTAGCGCGTGGCAGCTTATTTACCTGTTCTTTATTGTAGAATCCCGATTCACTACTATACTTCTGTGTGTTTCTGCTCTGTGGAAAAGGCGGCTTTAGCACCTGATTCTGTGGGGGAACAACTTGCTGCTGTTGCTGCAGTTGACCACTCACCTCATGCTGCACCTGTGGGTTCAATGATGGATTTTCATTGTTAGTACTCGGGGGAAATTTACACTTGGATTTCCAATGCCCTATCCTGCCACAATTATGACACGTAAATTTCTTCTTAGCTTCTTCAATGTTCCTTTTGTACTTCCCATTATTAAATTTTGGCTTGGTCCCTGCTTGTTCCACCAATTGTGCTTCCTGTCTCTCCGCTACCTTTACCTGTGCCCACATTGCCTTCTCCTTTAACTTTCGCTGTTTTGCTTCAATTTCATCACTGAAGTATTTAGCATGTCTCAATACTTCATCTATATTCTTATTTTGCCAATCTACCGTATGCTGTTTAATCATATCACCAATTTCTGGTCGTAAACCATATACAAATCTGTATACAAAATGGCTCAAATCCTTTTCACTCAGATTCTCATCTCCGCTAAACTGCTTAAAAGCTTGTATTAGCCTCTCATAGTATGCATGTACTGACTCTTTACTTTCCTGGTGTGTTCGATCAATTTTTACCCAGTCTGTTTCTTTAGGGGGCACTTTATTTTTCAGAAATACCATAACCTGCTCATATTTCTTCATTACCTCAGGGTCGGGTGCTCCTGTTTTAGGATCCCTAGGATATTCCTTGGTTGGCCAATTTATCATCAATTTGTACTCTGACCATAGATCCGCTGGTACTATTATGTCAAATAGACTATTCAAATCAATCCATAGTACTTTAGACAATTTTACAAATCTGCCTACCTGTCTGTACCACTCGACGGGCTTTTCGCGTAGTCGAGGGAAGTCATTCGTAAAAGACAAAATATCATATCTCGTCCATGGGACATGTACATATCCTCCTCCTGGAATCTCTCTCATAGGGCATTCTGTCACTATTTTCTCCTTTTCTCTTACAGGAAAGGCTGAAAATGTCTTATCTGAGGCATCATCGCGTTTTCTATACCACCTGCTTCTCCATTTATCCACGTCTCCCCATTTTCTTAGCAAAATGATTATGTCCTTAATTTGACCTATTCGTCCTGTGGTGTTCATGTTCTCAATGTCTTTTTCAGTGAATTCTACTCGATAAGGTTTCTGTAAGGCTTTTACCTTTTCAATATCAATACCCATTTCATTTGCCACTTCTTCTAACCTTTCATGCAAGTTTTTCGCTCTCCAGGTTGCACTTTTACACAGAAATAATAACTCTTCATCCTGATAGGTTTTCAATTTTTCTGTCGGGATCGTCCCTACAATTAATTCTTCCAATACCATTCGTAACTTAGCCACATCAATTGATTGGGATTCTTTGTCTTTCCTCTGCAAGCTTCTCAATCATTCACTTAACTCGTCTGTTGATGGTCCTACTGGTTTTTCTACACCTCCGTGTCCAAAATCATTTTGTGTTTCTGACACTGTCTCTATCATTGTCATATGTCTCTCTGCACAATTCTGATCTACAAATGGATTATTTGTAAAATTTGGTTCCTTTACACTCATAGTCTGCCTCCATGGATTCTCATTCTGACTCACTCTTGGTTGTTCTACAGGGTTACTATTTCTGTAAGGGACTGTCAAACAATGCTCACTGTCCTTCTGTTTTTCAAAAATAGGCATTACTGGACCTATCGTTACTGGAACAGTTACAGCTTCTAGATTCTTGGTCAATTCTCTTATTTTCTCAGTTAATTCCAGAGTTGTTTTTGCTAATTCTACAGAATTTTCTCCATCTGTTCTTCCTTCTGATCTCTTCTCTACTTCCCTGGTACCACTGTTTTTACTCAAACTTAGGGATTCTGGTTCCGATTTTATAATTCGCATCGTTTCTCTCATTGGGGCACTTGGAGTTAACATTTCTGGTTCTGGTCGATACGGTGGTGGATTCTTATAGAACATATCATCAAGAACATCATCCTCAGACTCATTCGCTCCATATCCTCTCGACTCCAAATCATGCCTCTTTTCTGCACACTTTCGACCTTCATTCTCTCCTACAGTTCTTACAGTGAACACACCCTCAGTCATACTCGCATCTCGCCACCTTTTCATTCGATCGCGATGCGTTTCGTGTCCGTATGGTCTTCCAATCCAGTACCTATACCCTCTACCACTTCTTTGCCTTTCTCATTCATGCATTTCGTCTTCCCATTCTGTCAAAGCCTCAAACTGTGTCGGTCTAGGTCTTGGTTCCAAATTCATCATTCTTTCCCTCAAATTTCTTAAAACAGCCAAATTAAATGAACCATGCTCTGGAAAAGCCAATACTCCATCGTCCTTGGTGTATCTCACCCAGTTATCTAACAACAAGTATGATACCCATATTTCGCAATCATAAAGGATGCAGGGGTTTCGGTGGAGGAAGTAACTGTCCTTCCCTAGTCTTAACTGGTTTGTCTTTCTTAAACCACTTCTTGATTCTTCCTAACCAGGTTTTTTTCTCCTTCTCTGATGGATCGTAATACATTTTCTTGTCTTTCGCGCAACGCTAGTCCTTCTTTACAACTGTACCGCTAGTCTATCCAATCACAGCGCGACTTCACACTAACGCACCAATTCAAAGCGTCCACGTCACTGTCACAGTCTTCGAATCTTAGCGCGACTCACACTAACGCACCAATAAGGAGCGTCTACGTCACCCTGTTTCTTCTCCAATCCTAGTGTGGCGTACACTAACGCACCAATCCGGGGCGTTTCACAGTTCTGACCGACTGTCCAATCCCAGCGCGGTCGTTCTGACGTCAGCAGCCGCTCCGGCAGCTCCTGCTTCTGTCTACCCCTCCTTTACAAAACCGCTCAGTAAGTTTTTGTTTCAATTTCTACACTTCTGTTAGTAACAACATAGAAACATCTCCATTGTCCGCTTCGCTAACCAAAGAACAGCAAAAAGACCATTCTCACGAGAATTCCGTCTTTCCCGAGAGCAGCGCTTACCTCTGCCCTACTACGGAGTCATTACTTCCGTTGATAAAGTAGCACATCCCTCTACTTCACCCTTCTAACAAGCATTGGCTAATTGTTTCTCCAGTATTTAAGACACATAGTTGGAGACCCAATGCTCCTGAGAAATAAACCCAGAGTTTCGCAATCAACCCAAATGCCTTTGCATTCACACTCGCTCATACAAGGAAATGTAGTACATTCACACAGAATCCTGTCTTTCCCGAGAACAGTGAACAGTCTGTCCTTCTACAGAATTATGACATACGTTAACAAAGCAGCGCTTACCTCTCCTTTGTCCTTCTAACAAGCTCAGAGAGTACCTATTACCTTTCCAGTGATAAGCGTTATCGGAATGCCAGTTGGATCCCTGTTACCTAAGACCAGAACTTCACAGGTAACCTTCGCTATCATACACACTTTTCTCACACAAAAAATGTCTCTAATGGCAACACACGACGATGTAACCGAATCGAACCCAGACAATGCACGGTGCAACTTCAATTGACACACATTTCCCCTCCGTACCTACAGGGCAACAACAATTCCGTCTTTCCCAAGAGCAGCGCTTACCTCTGCTCTACTACGGAACCGTTACAACCTTCCGACTTCCTACATCCCAGAAGCCATACCAACAACATTAAACTCGACACAACTCAACATAGAGTGTTATTACATAAATCAATACCAATCAATTACCAAAATCAATAAGCAATGTACAAGCAATAATCACTAAACCAATCAATAACAAACCATCATACTGCTACCAGAAAACTGCTCCAGCGCGGAGTGCAAAATCCCTCTCTACTGTCACAGACTAAAGATCTCACACACGCACACTATCCATACATTCGCTGGTGGGGCCCATAACATCAACACACACTCACCATCAGTCCGTGCGAGAAGCGATTATCCTTCCAAGCGCTGGATAATGAGGGAGGAAGATACCACTTTACCCTAATGAGCAACAAACCTACAAACCCTTCTCATACTCATTAGGCCCTAGATTCCACATTTGGTATTACCCTCATAACCGGGACGGATCTGTTAGTTGTCGTTTAAGTGAAATTCTAATTCTCTAATTAACCTTTTCATTAACACATTTCAATGAATAAACAACCCAACTCATTTCTGTAGATGTTCAAATCCAATTTTATATTAATAATTGCAGATTAAAATCATTCATTTGATCAAGTTGCCATTCATATTTACCTATTCTGGCTAAAGTCGTCCTCTATGTCAAATCTGGCAGTCTCGCAAATCTATGCCCATCAATTTTAGCAGGTTAAGTTCATCAGGATTTTGGGCATTAATTCAGTCCGTGAAAGATTCAGGTTAACAGCTGTCCTGCAGTGTCACCGTCCTCTTCGTCAGCATATCATCAGAAATCGAAGAAGCCACCGTAATTACCTCTCTATTCTACCATAATTTATAGTAAAATTGATGATAACAAGTAACAAAATTTGGGCATCCGAGTTCGCTGATTGGACAATCAGGGATCATCCTTTTGGGTTCTCACAAAAGTGTCTTTTGGGTTATGACCCTTGACAGTTCCGGGTCACACAACAGTCTTTGTTCAAATATATTTGGCTGACTTCCCAGGCTGTCCTTGGAAGGTAAATGTTCATCTGGGGTCAGGTCCAGGCCACAGTTGCTAGCAGTGACGCATGCGCACTTCACCCCGAACCTTGAGCAATGGAGCCGGTTTCATCGGATACAGGAGTCAGCCATTTTGTGGCCACTCGAAATAGTCAACTTAAGCAAAGAAACACAAAAGCGTAATTAATACATAGAAATGGCTAATTAAATGTTATTCCCTCGCTAATACCCATATGTGTGTGTATTTATCTAGCCAAAAGCAACACTCAATGCGGTTTATACTTACTAAATAAAGCACGAATCACAATTACATCACCAAAGCGACATATATCATGCAACGTTCTAATTATCTATCATTAGTGTGCATACGAAATTTAGTTCACGTAATTAATTAGGCCATGCAGATGCAAATCCCACGTGTATTTCGGTCATTAATGAGGTTGATTAGTTATTTTCACATCACTCCAAACCATTAGTACAATTATAAATAATTATTTAATCTAATTAATAAAACGACATACAAAATGGGGTGGGTATACAAAATTTTGTCACTGGGGGAAGAGGTAGATTTTTAAAATTTTCTTGAAGGCTAACGGGTCTTGGGTATTGCACAAAAGAAACGCAAGAGCATTCCAAGCCTGGGGAGCCTTAACGGCCAGGGAGCAGCCGCCCGTCTCGTGGCACATGAAGCGGGGCACTGTAGCTAGGAGAAGACCTGATGAGCGTAGTTGTCACCGTGGGACGTAGAAGGAGAACCGTTTCTGCAAATAAGGGGGACCATGATCATGGAGGGCACGATGGGCAATCAGCAAGGATTTGAATTTGACCCGATCAGCCACGGGAAGCCAATGGAGTGTGCGGAGATATTCGCGCACACTACTCCTCTTGGCAATTCCTAGCAGAAGGCTGGCGGCCGCATTCTGAATGGCCTGGGGTCCATTCAAAGAGTATCCAGGGATGCCAACATACAAAACGTTGGCGTAGTCCAGTCGGTAAAGGATCAAGGCACGGATGACCGTCTCTTTAGCAGGCCTGGGGAGAAGAGGTAGAAAGCTCCTTAGTGTTTTAAGGAGGCCAAAGCAGCAGCCGGAGAGCTTCTTTACCTGGGTGGAAAAGGAAAGGTTATCCTCGAACCACACCCCCAGGTTCTTAGTGGATTTTCCATTGGACATTGGTAAAGGGAACCCCCGAGGCCAGATCGTGTCTCTAAAGCCAGGTGGGAAATTACTGTAGAGGAGGATCTCTGTCTTGTCTTCGATGCATTTGAGTTGAGCGGCCGCAAGCCACTCAAAGACCGAAGACAAGCAGTGCTAAACAAAAGATACAGAATCCTCATCCTTTTTCCAAGTAAAGAGAAGCTTGGTGTCGTCAGCATAGGCTATCACCTTAGCCCCCAAGTCTTCGGCCAAATAGATCAGAGGAGTAACGTATATGTTAAAAAGAAGGGGGCTAAGGGAAGACCCCTGAGGGGCACCTGTGGTAACCGACTGCAGAGCTGATGCGACCGGCGGCAGCCAGACCTGTTGAACCCACCCTTGCTAAGGAACATGCTAAGGTGCACTCATGAAGTGATATAGATTACCGCACAACTTACGGTTAATTCATCAACGATTTGTTGTGAATTGCAAGAATGTGATACCCCATGGACCCTGCCGGGGGGTGTTGCCTGTTGCCAAACCTTTGTCAAGGTCAAGCACCCGCGTACAGCACCTACTTGATCCTGGTTCAGGATCTTTGAAAAGACTTATGTGAAAATATAGCGCCTGAAAGCATGTATTTGACAGCATTCTCAGTGCTAGGTTCTCAGCATCAATTTTGTAGACTCCCCCAAGAGTATAAGAATAGCCCAGGGTTGGTTTCCACTAGGTAACAGAATTACTTCAGAATTTGGATGAAGAGGCATTGTCCTATGTAGATGATATTTTTCTGACAGATGATGATTTACAGGATCACTTGACCAGGGTGAGCACCATAGTTTTGGGGTTTGCCTCTGAGGGCTACAAATTCCACTTTAAAAAATCTAAAATAGCCCACCTCAATGTCCTATTTTGTGGGATACGGGCTACCAAGTGAAGGGAAAAGCCTGGCAGTTAACTTTTTAGAAAAGTGTGCGCTGCTCCAACCGCCTAAATCTTTGAAGAACTCACAATTCATATTGGGATTTTTACATTTCGGCAGAGCATACATTTTAGATTACGCAAAAAGAGTAAAACCTTTCTACGACTTAATCAGACTAGATTTCTCAGTTAGGGATTGGACACAGGAACACACAGATATCCTTTGTTTCCTACAAGCTGACATGATAGCTTAAAAATACTTGCAGACACGCGTAAACATACGCAATCTAGTGATCTGCGTTATAGCAGGTCAATCTGGGTACATTTACCTAACCTTCAATGAAGGCGAAACAGTACCCATATTATAAAAATAACATTTGTACACAAACGCTGAAATAGGAAGCAAACAGTAATACAGCACTGCTTGTGCAATTGTAAACGTAGTATGCTGGATGGCAAGTTTCATCCCAGCGATACGAAGACACAGTCTCTAGGAGACTGCACTGCTCAGCTGGCAGAAATAAAAGCCCTATTAATGCCACTAATAAATACGGATCGGGAATTCCCCACACTGATTGTGTGCGATTCTTTTTATTGTGTCCAGTCATACAACAAATACCTTAACTACTGGGGAGAAAATGGGTTTAAAAACTCAAAAGATGGCACAATTAAGAACAAAATGCTTTGGGATCAGGTAGCTGAGTTGAAAAACGAACTACCGAGAGCTCATGTGATACACACGCTGAGTCATTAACATAATAACGTTCACGTTGAAGGGAATTAATTGACTGACGAAGCAGCAAAGTGAGCAGTATGAACTGCTGCCATAGCTGCAATCGGGCAGATAATGTTAGTTGTCATTGCTTCACGCAAAAACAGCCCATCCTTACCTAAAGGTTTTCCACTCAAAAACTCCTGCAAATTAGATGCATTGCAAACAACATTCCGTATGCTCAGATTCCAGGAGTGGGGGATAGAGTAATACCAAATATGGATTGCAGATTGGGTTTAATAGTAGCTGCGCACAAGGGTTTAGGTTCTGCACATGCAGGGATTACCGCAACAGTTTCATTATTAAAACAGCGCTATTGGTGGCCGTGACTAACTAAACAGATGAAGAATTTTGTCTTAAAATGCGATAACTATCAGCAGATGAAGGGTTCCACTGTGGCACGTCCAGCGCAGACACCTTTACTAATATCAGATAGACCACTCACGTGTGTCTATTTGGATCACTGCTGCCCCTTACTATCAGATGGGGCTTACAAATGTATCATGGTAGCAGTGGATTCATGCTCCAGGTTCCTATGGGTATGGCCTCAGCGCTCGGATGACGCTCGAACTGTTATAAAAGATTTGCGAGTCTTTATAGGGACATACACAGTGGACACATTACATTCTGACCATGACCCCACGTTTAGCTCTAGGGTTTACAAGGAAGCCATGGAAGGTTTAGGTGTAGCATTGCGGTACTCCTCTCCATACCATCCTGAGGGAAATTTGGTCGTGGAGAGGAAAAACTGAGACTTAAAGCAATCTCTAACAGCAAGTTTATTAGGTTTGGGTGGTAGTTGGGTCAATCATTTATATGGAGTAAAGCGGGCCCTCAACAATATGCCAAGAAGTCCTCTAGAGGATGTCACTCCTTATGAAGTCATTTTTGGGACTAGAATGTGGGTACCTGATCTCTATTTGTAAGGCACAGTGGTGGATGAAAAACCATTGGACATCAATAAACGTTTGGCTGTTTTACAGGATCTGAATGAATCCAGAGCACTACTAAGCAACTTGCAAGTAAAACCGACCGCTACTGGGGAAGTCTAATCAGTCACGGCAAGACCTGCCTGGCTCCCAAAAGTCAGGAATCTGGTCAGAGAAAAGATCAAGGACAAAAAAGAATTTGGGCCATCCTATAGAAAGCCTGTATCTGTCCTAGCTGTCGAAGGAACAAGAACATTACTTCTCCAGACTCTTGCAGGCACAAAAGAAATGAGATGTGTCTCCATTGATCTGATCAAACCACACTATGTGGCAGATACTGTATAGCAGGCCTTGTGTGCTCCTGGGTAGCCGACAATCTCCTCTCGCTACCATACAGGAAGTTCAGACAGAAAGACTCATAACATTCGAAGAGTCATCAATTCGAAGTGAAGGAATCTCCAACAATGAAATGGAACTCGTTCCTCTGGAAACAGAACTTCAAACTACAAATAAAAGACAAATATCAATGCGGCCTACCACCAATTTCAACATCAATATGCCTCAACAAGAGACACCTACCAGTTCAACACAACATGCTGAGCTACCAAAGATAGATCAAACTGCATCTGGCTACTTCATCAATTTTGATACCTTCTCTCTTGATCCCAGTGAACCTGAGACACCGTCAGATCCAGTTTCCCGTAAGCAACAATTTCATGAATTCTACACTTTTCTGAAAAAGACTTACTTAGTGTCACCTTGGCTCCAGCTCTGGATCATAACTGGAATATTGTTTTTTCTGTTCTGGATTGGCCTGGTGACTGGAAAATATCTCCCAGAACACTCTGCCGTATCCAATGTGAACTTGGTCCTGAAACCTCTTACATCATCTCATCGTGAACAAAGAGACTTGTTTTCTGTGAACATTCCAGCTGTTCCAATTCCTGATGGTATAGTTTGGGACAAGGTTGATTATGATGTATTTGGCCTTTGTGAAAATACCACATTTATTTAAAATTTCTCTAGATGATATCATTACCTCCAGTACATTCTCTGATGATTGGGACTTTGAAACTGTAAATAATATGTTGTCTGATCTAGAAAAATCTGCCGCATTTTCAAACAATGAAATGTTAGAGGACACATCTTACTTTGATAGCATGTATAGTTACCAACATTATGGTCATCACTTTTTACACAAATCCAGTATCCTGAGAAATGTTTTCACATACCACATTGCCCAACACCGCCGAAAGTTAGTTCGAAAGTGTTTGCACAAAAATGTTCATATTTTTCAGAGTTTAACACTTCTGAGCCGACCTCATATTACTATAAGGTTACACCTACACCTGCACAGAAAAATATGCTGAATAACATCAAACAGATTTATTCTGCATCCTTTATTGCCCAACTGTCTGAACAGGGCAGGACCCATAGACACAAAATCAGTCTGGAGTCCTAAGGAATGCCAAGTTCAGGGAACAGAAGCACTATTTAGAGCGTGCCTCATTCCGCAACAAATAATATTTCTGAATCAAAGTGTGCAACAGACTTCCTGTCTTGGACTAGCCAAGAACAATGATTTGAACACCACGGTTTCCCACACCTTCACACATCAATTTTACATCACATAGAGGGGCTACAATAGATGCAGTATAATACATCAGACACCAATTGGAAGGGGTGGTTAGTTTGGCTCACAGACACAAACAGATGTCAATCAAGATTCAGATGTACAACTGAAGGGTTTAGTATACATATGCCAGACCCACGATATGTACAAAGAGAACATCCGGGGGTAGTAACATCCTACAGTGTTGGGAAGTTATGCCTCAATTGACTAAAAACCTCGACACTGTCCCAGGTGAAACAGCACCTATCCTTACTCTCAGATGAGGTGGATCTAAGGGATATTTTATAAGGTCCCCGAAAGCCACATCAGAAACGTTTCTATTATGCTGTCTATATTGAACTCCGGAAAATCTCTCAACAAGAAGCTGTGGAAAGACTTCATAAAATAGATAGAATTAACCTAGAAAAGGCGTTAGCTGTAGTTGACAATGGTCTGACTACATTAACATCCAGGATTTATTAATTGGGCAACATTGTATCTTCTGCTATTGATATACTAGAACAGGACTTGTCCATACTACAACACGGGCATTCTCAACTACGTTCTATTATGTTATTAAGCTGGATGCTGCAATCATTGTGAGCTGGTTATGTGCCTCGGCAATTTATCAACAGTACGTCCCTATTTTCTGCATAGAATCTAACTGAAAAGCAGATAACTATGGCAGAGTCACCATCTACAGAATGCTTAATCCATGGCCACATAACACTACCGGTCACTACTTTCCAGTTTCAGTATTGCCTAGAACAACAACACGCAGGCAGATATGAAGCGATGGGTAGGGAATTCATCAAGGAATTTTGAGAATTGCTGTACAGGTTTCGAAGTAGGAATGGGGACATGGAAGTGTTCCTTAGTGGTACCAGCTACGAGAATTCCTTAAGTGAATCTCTCATATGCCAGGATATCATGCTTCACGGGGCCTGTAATGGTTCAGTTACTAACTTATCCTGACACTTGAAAGGCTCCCGAGCTGCCGTGATTAATCCGGTGTTCAAGTTGCATTCTAATGGGAGTTACTTGATGCTGAATGATCAAGGTTGTTGTGGGATGCTCCCGGGCATCGCATATCTTGTCACGGTAAGCTCCAGGGTTACTTGCTGTATGCAAGTATTGTTTCCACCGACCCACACAATCAGGGAGGCACCATTATGGCCTTCATTGAATGTTTCCTTTATATGGTTTGATACTCTGAGCTGAATGAAAGCCATGCTTCTACAGCAACCCGTGCCCTTAACCTCCGCCAGAGAAATGTATGATCGCTGGGTTGCAAGGACCTCGACTGAGATACAGGCACTGATACGAATGAACTGCCCTTTCAATTTCACAGAAATGGTACAATGTATCTTTAACATGTCTGATACAACAGGTATTGTCCATCTATTTAAGACCATAGGTTCTGGACTGTTAAGCACCTTTCAGACAATCCTCAAAGTAATTCCCAAATTCATACACTCCGTATTCGAAAGCATTTCTGGAGGGTTTCCGATGATCCTGTTTCTAATTGCAGGTGTCCTGATTGTCCTTTATCTGCTACGCAATATACATCCAAGTCACCAAGGAGATGGAAAGAATGCTCTTGGAGCGCCGATATTGTGATCGCATGGTAATCCATCTGGGCACACCTCATCTTCGAGAACTGAGCGAGTCATGGTTCTTGTCATTTAGATGAGTCTGGTTCACCCATATTCTGTCTGTCCTCCGATGCCTGTTCTGCGGACAAGAATGTGTGTTGGATCTCTGTCTAACACTTCCAACAATTGCGCCACTGGACGCTGATGCTGTACCAGACCCGATAACGGCCCTTGTTCTGCAGTATACTCAGCATATTCCAATGTTGATGTCTCCATTCTTAGAGCCACCACAGGGTGCTGCAGCTCCTGTCAGAAAGGATACCGGCTCCTCAACAAATACTCAGGCCTTAGATGACACAAGTACCTCCCCAGCAATGGCTGTGGTGAATAAAGAGGAACATCTGTGCTCAATTGACCTGATCTGCGAGGTGTTGCAGAGACTGTCATCTGCGATTGCAGGCAACAGTGATGTTGCATCTCCCAGCCAGGACACATAAACATTTGGCTCATTGTGTGCTGGAAAATTTCGGCCTTTTTCAAAAAGAAGTACATTTTAAATTTTAAACAAGACACTTTTTCTAAACTGCGTCGCTTTCAGTCTCTCATTGTTCGGACTATATATAGAAACTTATTTAGTACAGACTTGTATCTCAGGCACTATTTTTCCTTTATAGCTTTTTTAGAAATGTTACATTTTTAAGTACTATTTTTTAATGGACTTATTAAAATTTGCATACCTGGTTTAGCCGTACGTAGAATTCTTAGTATGTCGTCCAGTCGGATTAGGAGTGGGTTTTATGTTCCATATAGGTACCACAATATAGGCTCAGGTAGTCACCTAACCTTTCACCTACAATCTCCGTACCATTACACTACATAACGGTTTTTAGTACTGACCTTTTACCTAGTTACGGTAATGTCCAGAGATGACATGGGGTTTTCTCTGAAAAGCTTAAGCCTCATTCATTATGCATGAGGATTCTTGGAATCACAGCAGGACAGCAGGCCTACCATCTGCTGCATAATAACTATGAATAAGGGTCATTCCTTCCGTCATCCCAGTCCAACATGACACAGCAAGGTATATACCCAAGGGGTACCACTTTGGGTATATATATATCATCTCTTGCTCAGACAGTCAGAGGAGAAAAGGACTTCCATGCCGACACACTGACGCAAGACTCTAAAGGTTCCTGCACGCAGACACTCCAGCTCACAGTGGTCTGACATCCCTTGCGGAGTGTCCATCTCAAGACCAAGATGGGGTCCAACAGTCTCTCACTTCAGGCAATGGGATTGACTTTATCCTAGATGGATTCTTGGCTTTACATCCACATACATGCTAAGTACCCTCAGGAGCATCTAGTTAGGGTCGCATCATAGGAGTATGCATTTTATTACTGTCATGTATTTTATATACTTGTCTGTATTCACTGTTTTAGCACAATGGTAGAAATCTACCATCCTTTTACTCTGTTAGTGCTTATAATCATTTATATCTGTTACTGTCTACTGGTTGTTTCAGCACACCTATCTTACACCAGAATGATGCTGGTTCAATAAATGCTTTTTGAAAAACGTCCCTACCGTTTATTCTGTATATCTCTCTGAGACAAAGTGAGCACGAGTGACTGAGCGAAAAGTAGTACACTGTTTCCACACTCCTGAGGGATCAGGGTTGTCTTGTTCGATAGTCGCCAAGAACTATTCTCTTCTTGGTAAGAGGGGTTTCTAGTGGCACTGTGAGCTAGCTGGTATACAGGTTAACATACTGGGTAGGGGTGTCTAGAATCAGTCTGACACCAATCCTATAGTGTATGTTGTCTAAACGCGCAGATCCTGTATAGGTTTAATGGAACTACACAACACTATTCTGGTTACATAGGGTTGGTAAGTTGTTGTGGTTAATTAATATTGATCAGTGTTAGTTGAACCTAATTGCTCAAATGGGGGAAATTACATTGATTTGGGTGATTTCATGCCGGTCAAGATTTCACTGCAAACGTTGAAGAGATTCTTGCATGAATGCGAAAGTTAATTTCTTTAGTAGGATCAAACAAAGTTTTTTAAGAGTCCATGAAAATTAATTGACTTAGGTATGAAGAAAATTGTAAGGAAAGGTGAGTGCTGCGATGAGTGAGGTTGTGCACCATAGTGTATCGAGCTGGGATTGGTCAGTTGGTGTACTTTCGCACTGTGATTGGCTGGTGAAGTAGCAGTGTCATGCTGGGATTGGAGCACTAAAAGTTAATCTTGAATTTAGATTTGTCATCAAAACACTGTGGAAATAATAGCCTGAATTTATTTGGGTTAGCTGAAGTTGACGTTAAATGGGTTAAATACATGTGCTTGGCTTTGCCAATGGAAAAGGATTACTGAGAAGTAGGGTACTTTGAGTTTTCCCAGATCTGGAACATTTAACACCAGAATTCTCAATCATTTGAAGGGAAAATTGCACAAGATTAAGTCACAGCCTAGAACTCTTCAGTATGAAGCATGTAATGCATGTAATAGAGTAGCCAGGGAAAAGGAGAGGGGAAAATGCCAGAGGAAGACTAGAAGGCAGGGGCGGTGGGTGAGATTTTAAAGTGGTGGGGCGCAAACGAATTAGCATACAGCACCGTAGCGAGCGAGCGCAGCCGAGAGAGATCCCGAACCCCAAAAGGGGGGTTTGGGGGGGTTAACCCCCCCCCAAGAAAATTTTGAAAAAAAAGAAGAAAAATCGTGCATTTTCAAGCAAATTTGAGAAAGCAGGAAGGTTAATAAAGCAATTGTGAAAGTGCAGTTATTACATTAATAGATGGCATAACATAGGTAGCTCCTTATTCAGTATTACCACAGAGCTTCATACATTCTGTCCTATTATACTCAGGTGCTTAATTCAGACTATAAGACTCATGGAAATCTCAGCTCTAAGAGTAGAAGAAGTTGCACAGCAGTGTAATGGTTGCCAGGCTCGCTCCGCAGGAGCGTCAGGAACTTGAAGAAAAGTCCACAGTCTTCCCCTACGGCGTTCCGACTCTATTAGACTCTAGAGTAACGAATGGCACGCAAGGGGAAACCAGGGAAACACAACAAGGAAAGGCGGGGGAAGAAAAACAGTCTTACAACATACTGAATATTAGACTCTAGAGTAACGAATGGCAAGCAAGGGGAAAACAGGGAAACAAAACAAGGAAAGGCGGGGGAAGAAAAACAGTCTTACAATATACTGAATATAAAAGAGGCAGCGCAATGCGCTGTTACCGTGATTCTGGTTGAGCTGAGATTTGTACACACACTTCACATAGGTCCACGCAAGTACCCCAAATATAAATGGTATAAAGGTTTTCGCAATTTGCCAAGGGGAAAGGTTTGATAGGCAACACAAGCAACGAATCGTTCACCCTGCGGGAGACAGGTCCGGCCAGTGAACAAAGGTGAGCAAATCTGTGTAGTCTCCAAATAGAACAAACACTACAAAACTTTTAAAAACAGAGATAACAATGCATTTCTTACCTCAATCAGAATTTTTTGTATTCAACAAACAAGTAGCAGCCTTCACTTTTTGTAAATGAAATCCGCACGTCTGTCTTTCAGTGTAGCAAACTTGTCAATTACTTTCATGTTGAAGTCCGGTATCTTTTGGACTAGCTTGCTCTCTACAGATAGCATCGCCAAAGCATTTAGTCTTTCCTCTAGCATGGTGTTCCTGAGGAATGTCTTTATGCGCTTTACGGCTGAAAAACATCGTTCAGCTTCTACTGTTGTCATTGGAGTCGTAATCACAATTTTTAGTAAAGTCACTGTCTCTGTAATTGAGTTTTCCATATGCAGTTTATGAATTAAACTCAGCAAAGTCAAGGCGCTTCTGGCCTTCCGGTACACAGGCATTCCGTAGAGTACAGTTAACTCAGTTCTGAGCTGCTCTTTTTTGAGCATAGGATATGCTTCCACAACCTGATTCAGAGCACGCTCAGGGAAGGATTCATCATATTGTGCAAACTCTTTACTTTGCAATAAAGTTGCACTCACCAAATGTTTTGTGAATGAAAAACGTTCTTTTGCCTGCACAATTACAATGTCACATATCTCCTTTCCAATTCGAACCAGAGAGGTGATGTTTTGTCTGCGGTTTGCAAAAATAGAATGCTCCGGCAGTTTGCTCTCTAAATCTTCAACCCCATCTCTCACTTTCA
Organism: Triturus cristatus; assembly: GCF_964204655.1. Classification (NCBI taxonomy): domain Eukaryota; kingdom Metazoa; phylum Chordata; class Amphibia; order Caudata; family Salamandridae; genus Triturus; species Triturus cristatus. The sequence goes on along the minus strand of NC_140593.1, from coordinate 251,316,832 downwards.
TAATCTGTTGTACAAATGCAGATGCATTGGCTTTCACAGAGACAGTATCTAGGTCTTTTCTTTGCAACTGATCGTATAACACATCAACAGGAATCATTATGTCATGAAATAAAAACAGTAAGAACTGAAACTCTTTGTCTTGTAGTGTTCTAATAAAGCCATGGGCTTCACTCTGACTTGTGTGATCAAAGTCTGCTCTGGATGCTATGGCGACAAAACATTTCTCAAGGCCCTCCCTCTGTTCAAAGATTAAGTTGACTGTACGAATGTGAAAGTTCCAACGAATTGAGGATCCCCTTGGTACGCTTTTGTCCACAATCTCATGAAGGGCTTCTGTTCTTTTGGCGGAACGTGTGAAGAATGCTGCTATGCCTCCGATATCCTGAAAGAAAACTCGTGTCTCTCTGATCTTTGATACCGCCTGTTGCATAATAAGATTGAGTTGGTGGGCGTAACAGTGCACAAAATGAGCATTAGGGTACACATCTCAAATTCGTTTCTGTACTCCACTAAGGCTTCCACTCATTACGGACGCACCATCATAGCTTTGTGCGATAAGTTTTTGTTTTTGAGGCAGGTCCGGGAAAATTAAGTCCAGTTGACACAGTATTGCTTCAGTGATGGTTGCTGCACTAGAGTCACTTAAATGCGTGAAGCCATAAAATCTTTCCACAACGTTTCTGTCACTGTCAAGGTACCGAAACACTAACACGGACTGTGTTTGAGTGGACACATCAGTGGTGCCATCAGCCTGAATAGCCACAAAGTCTGTGTTTCGCAGCTCTTGCACAATATGGCTTCTTATAATTTCGAGCATACAGTCAAGGAGTTCATTTTGTATTGTATTAGAGGTGCCCTTAAAGACTGTAGCATGTGCTAAATGTCTTTCCAAATCCTGGTCTATGGTTGACATTAAATCCACAAGGCCTCGGAAGATCCCAGGTTTTGAGGAAGTTTCTCATTCGTCATGGCCTCGCAATGCCAGTTCGAAAGCACCACAGAAACGAATGCAATCAATGATCTTGGATAGATTTTGTCTGTTCTTATCAACAGCTTCATTGTGTTTTTGAATGGATTTGCGATACGCATCATTTATCTGCTGCTCAATTGGTGCGTCTTCCCCCAACATTCCCAGTCTTGTCAGGTTTTCCAGATGATTTCTTGTGAGCGCATGCTTCTTTATTTTTTCAGCGATGTGCTTCAGGTCGACCATTCCTTGCTGTGTCCAAGAAAAGTCACCGCCAAACAGCAAGCAGGGGAAGCAGAACAGAGAATTTCTTATAGGGCACCCTGTAAGCCAATCAGCTTTTGTGTACCAGGCATTTGAGAATGTACGTTTTGACATTTTTCCTCTGTCCTGGGTAGTTTGCTGTAGGTTTATTTCAGGCTGATGAGGTCCTAATTGTTTTATCTGTAGTTTTTGTTCAAGTGGCCGTGACTGGAATGACTTTAATCAGCTCTTGTACTGTATTCATGATGGTGTGTTGCTGGCCTTACCAATATATATATCTATTAAAGAAACCTGTCAATAATCAAAGTACAACGTATAAGGTGCAGTGCAATAATATCAAATTTCAGTATAAATACGTTATAAATATATCTTGTGCATTATCCTAATACATCTCAAATGACTGCTAAAAATAGAGCCGTACTGCCTCCTGCCTCTCTGTGCCATAGTGGTTGCTGGAGGCACTGAAAGACACTGCTTGAGGGCCTTGAGAGTGACCACATACATACATAGCCCTAACTCCCATGTAAAAAAATATATAGCATCAGTTTCCTTACCTTTAACACTGGTGTTTGCTGGGTTGTAGCCGGGGTCGGGTGAGAGAGCAGCAAAGGAGGTTGGGGTCCTCTTGTTGTTTGCTGATAAACCTGTCAATAATCAAAGTACAACGTATAAGGTGCAGTGCAATAATATGAAATTTCAGTACAAATACAAATACATCTCCAACAGCTCCCCTTCCCACAAAATGACTGATAAAATACAGCCGTACTGCCTCCTGCCTCTCTGTGCCATAGTGGTTGCTGGAGGCACTGAAAGACACTGCTTGAGGGCCTTGAGAGTGACCACATACATACATAGCCCTAACTCCCATGTAAAAAAATATATAGCATCAGTTTCCTTACCTTTAACACTGGTGTTTGCTGGGTTGTAGCCAGGGTCGGGTGAGAGAGCAGCAAAGGAGGTTGGGGTCCTCTTGTTGTTTGCTGATAAACCTGTCAATAATCAAAGTACAACGTATAAGGTGCAGTGCAATAATATGAAATTTCAGTACAAATACAAATACATCTCCAACAGCTCCCCTTCCCACAAAATGACTGATAAAATACAGCCGTACTGCCTCCTGACTCTCTGTGCCATAGTGGTTGCTGGAGGCACTGAAAGACACTGCTTGAGGGCCTTGAGAGTGACCACATACATACATATCAAAGCTTACCGTTGTTTAACTGCTCCGCTCATTCATCAAATAACCTGTCAATTCAGCACAAAATAGTAGCCCTGCATTACCCTGACTGAGTGCATGGCGTACGGAAGCCCCGGGTTCCTCTTTGGAATTAAAAAAATTGTTTCTCGTTGCAAATCACGGATGCTATTAGCCGAAAATATGAATTACTGCACGTTTTGTATTGCATTCTGCTGAGGAACGAGACCTGTAATTTAACTTAAATTACAGGTCTCGTTCCTCAGCAGAATGCAATACAAAACGTGCAGTATTTAACATCAGCCGCACTTGGATTTATGTGGACCCCAACCGGTTACAAACCACACCGTTCAGCTGAATGTGCCCATCCTGGCATACTGGCCACCACCACTCCACACACCACGAGGTCCACGAGGCGAGTGAACCGTTACCAGGCTGAACCGGATCCAACGACACTGCAGCGCCGCGCGCCGCAAATGGCCAATCACTGCATGACACAGACTACATTAAGTCAGAGACAGTGATTGGCCATTGTGCAGGGCGGCTAAGCCACCCACGCTCGGCATCCAATATGGATTGCCCCTGCTGTGCTGCGTGATGACCGGCCAATCCTGGCGCTGCATGCAGCAGCGGCAGGCATAGTTATAGCTATAGTCCACCTTTTCCATGTGCACCTCGTTCACGTATTGTCGCACCCACAGAGTCCAGCATCAAGCATCGCCAAAGAAAAAATAAACAAAAATGCAATTGTTTTTCAAGTCCTGATTCTGTCAGATTTGTGTATAAACTAGAGCCTGTTGGGGATTTGCTGAAGTGTTTTGTTAAGGGGGAGTGGGGGAGGTCTCTCTCTCCTTTGTGCGTCTCTCTCTCTCTCCTTTGTGCTCTCTGTACATAGATCTGCCCTCGAAATCCATAACCCCCAGTCGAAAACAGATTTCGGCACAGTGCATTCAAATCTGCTCCCAGAGACCATCTGCCATGAGGGATGCTGCCCCCTACTTGAAGGGGCAGGAAACCATTGCTATTGATAGCCCTCCTCAACCTGTTCTTCGGAAAAGCAGCGGGTTGAAAAAGAAATGAATTACAATCGTATTTTTCCGCGCTCTTGCGCTCCTTTCCCTAGTTTCGAAAGTGTTCATTTAGGGTATATTATCAAGACCGGTGTTAAAATTATTGCGGCTTTAGCGGCAGGAAACTGCCCCTAAAGTGGTGATAATGGGCTTGATAATATGCCCTTGAGAATTCCAATAGAAGCCCATGTCGAGAACATGGGCTTCTATTGGAATTCTCAAGGGCATATTATCAAGCCCATTATCGCCGCTTTAGCGGCAGTTTCCTGCTGCTAAAGCCGCGATAATTTTAACGCTGTTCTTGATAATATGCCCCGTAATTAGCAAACAAAAAGAGTCAACCATTGTTTTTTTCGCAAACAGTCTGAAAAGAACATGAGTTGTGGAAAATTCACTTTAGCGTTCTATTTGTAAAGCAGAAATCTGTGATGTCGTCGCCCTTCCCCTGCGCTCCCTCCCTGATGTTTTTATTTTTAAGAGTGTACTCAGAACACAGCAGATGAAAGGAGTATCGAGTTTAAAAACGTAAGCAAAGCGACATTGGCTCCCAAATGCAGTCCCATCACGTGCACTTAAATATACATATTATTTAGACCACCATAAATTACCTGAGTCAAAGAATCTGAAGCAGCATAACCGAACTTACTTCAGCCAGCACAGAGGGCTACTAGTGCACAACTCATGACCCGACGCGAGCCACTCAGCCACAAGCTAGCACACCGGCACGACGAGCCACCACGAGGTCTGAGGTGTGATGATGGCGGTGTGTGTCGTCGTGTGCAGCGCGATGACGTGACTGAGTCACGTGACGGACTGCTGCGCTGCACAGTGGCACAGCCAATCCTGGCGCTAATACCCAGCAACACTGTGCCAGGATTGGCTAGGGGGGCATAGTTACCCCTCGCCCATAGATGTGAGACCCAGGGGGCTGCTGTACCCTCGGGTCCCTCCCAGCTCCCTCCCTCACCAGCAGCAGCTCTGCGGGGAAGCCTTCAAGCTACTGCGCGCATGTTATGGCTGGTCATTGCCCAAAAATGAACATGCGCACACTACTTCACTACAGTACTGCCGCGCTGAGTGGGTTGTCACTCCAGCTGCCGCAGCCCCGCCCCCCGGCCATCCCCTTCAGCACCGTCCGCGATCGAATAGCGCAGCCGCCAGCCGCGAATCAGCCAGCGGCAGAGAGACAAACTTTAAGTTTTAAACTTTTAAATTATATCAGCGGTGATGATGGCTGGGTCCATGTCCATCTGTCCTTGTGGCTTAGTGGTGGGGCTACGCCCGAACGCCCCAATGGACGCACCGCGGCTGCTAGAAGGGCTGTGAAGAATTATGCAAATGCCCAATAGGATTAAAGCTATCATAGAAGGGGCTAGATTATATCCAATCCTTACTTCAGAGACTGCTAAGAGGGAGCAAGGCAAAGATTCCAGTATGAAGGAAGAGGGTAAGTCAGATACTGAGTCAGGGGATGAAATACTGAAACAGATGTTGACTTTGAGACCTCCACCACATAGGATTCCAGCAGAGCAGAGTGGCAGGTGCTAGTACTAGTTCTATAGTGCCAACTGCTCCAGTATAGTCGAGTGCATCCCAAATTGAATGACCCCTGCAGATATTGCATATCGCCCCACCAGTAGTAGCTCAACCTCAAGTTCCTGTTCCAAAGGTACCTTCTGCAGCCATGGTGCCCAGTGTAGCCCCAGTACCTGGTATTAGTTCTCCATCTGTAGCTCGGGTGGTAGCCAGTGCTCCTCTGCTTATAGAAACAAGACCTGAAACTCAAATAGTTACCAGAGGAGTATCTACTTCAGGATTTGCTCCAACCTCCCGGAACTCACAGATGGTTGCCTGGAAGCCACCAGTAACAGTGCTAGATGGAGAGATGCTAGTACTTACAGCACTGATCTCATCTGAAAAAATAGTTGCAATTCAGGAGGGATGCATACCAGCTTAGTTTGAGGAAACAGCAAGATATAGTAAGGCAGACAATGTAGAGATACCTGAGAAATCTGAGATTGAAAAGAGAAGCCTATAAATATCTCACAACTGAAAGTTGAATTGGAAAAAATAATATGGGATGCCTAGAGTTAAAACTCTTAGAGCAGTATCAACGGAAATAATTCATTTATTTGTGCAAGTAAGTTACGAGGAGAGTTGCTTTAACTCATGACAAATTCACTGAACTCGCTCAGAATTATGAGAAAGATCTTACAAAAATGTGCGTTTACTCAGAAACTATAGGGTCCAATTTGATAATCCAGCATTTTAAAATATGAGGATTACAGGGTTTGTGATTATAGAAATGGTTAAGCGCATTTGCAGGTGAGGTAAGTTTGAAAAATGTAAAGTTAAATGGGCCATGAAACATAAGAAGAAAAAGAGGTAAGCATCTCTTGCAGGGAAGCAAGATTAAGGATGTCGGGGAGCAGCAACAGCTTACCCACTTAGAGAAATAGCAGGAGGAACAAATGTCCGTGTTCCTTGGAGTCGTGGTGATTTGGCTGCATTTATGAACATTTTCTCAGGTTGAGAGACAAGCCAGTGCAGTGGTATGCACAAGCAACAAGGTTCATAAAGATTTCAAAGGTACTGTGGACGGATTTGAACACGCTTTTTGACATTGCATTGCCTGCCTATTTATGGGCTGCATGTAAAACTAAAGGTGCAGTGGCCTAAAGAGGAACCAGCTAGAGTGACTGGGAGAAATGTGCCATCTCCTACAGTGATGGAGAATTATGAAGCTGCTTTTTGAAGGGCAGAGTTCCTCTGAAAGCCAAAGGAGACTGCACTTGAACATTGAGAGAATGTTGCAGGTATTTCAGGAAGATTGTGGACGTGAGTAAAGTGAGGAAAAAGAAAATGGGGATTTTTGTGTCCCAGGACTGAAGCCAGAGATGCACATAACCCTAGGTGTGATTTGCTGGCAGAATAAATCACTCTGCAAAATCATGAGATATGCTAAATGTTGTAGCGATGAGAAAGACATGAAGCAGGAAAGGATAAAAGAAAAAATTCATGTTGGCTCACACGAAGCTGGCTCCGAGAAGTTTTAAGAAACTTTCCTTTATAGGGAACCAAGGAAATATACAGGGAGTTGTGAAGCCACAATCAGGGTTTCAAGGAAGTCAAGAAGGAATGCTCATATCATAGGGAAGAGGTAGAGTTGTTCCTGTGGTTACAGGATCTGGATCCGATATTGATTGCTGCTTTGGAAAAGAAAACCGCTTGGCACATCTGTCATAAAATTGGGCATTGGATGATGGAATGTCAATATAATCCTGAACATCTTTGGAGGAAATATGCAAATTGCACCAGGTATGCAAATGCAAAACGTTCCCGGTAAGAGAATACAAATGTCAGCACATGGACAGGTACCAATGATGCCTGTTGTACCTGCACAGATGGGGAATCCTACATTTTAATTTGAATTACATGTCAAAAATCAATAAGAATCAATTTCAAAATGCTATGCCACAATTCCAGAACCCAAACCAGAATACTTTGCAACAATTCCTGTTATTCAAGACTTATGGTACTGGTTTAGAGAATTCTCAATGATGGTGCCTCAGTGAGGAAGAAGATTGAGTAGTTGGTGCATGCAGTCTTAGAAGTAGACAAGTGTGGCCCATATGTAGATTCAGAGGTTTATGGCCACCCCGTATCATTTCTTATTGATACTGGTGCTACCTGGTCCACTGCTAGAACAGTTAAATTCCCAAACTTACCTCTCTCGGGGAAAACAATGCAAGCTGTAGACATAACTGATAAACAAAATTCAAAATCCAGTTTCTGAAAGGGTACCAGAAAAATTGGATTCTCTGAAGAGAAGCACCAATTTGTTGCCTGCAATTCAAGTTCTGTGAACCTGTTAGTGAGAGGTTTGTTGTGCAAGTTAAATTGCACAATTTACTGTTCACCAGATGGTGTAGCATTTCAAACACATGATGAGCATGTGGATTGCAAATTGCTCAGACAGCAAACCAATGCAGAACTATATCCTTTGTTTACTATCAACGAATCTGAGAGAAACAATGAATGCCAAAGTATGGGATTTTACAGGGAAAGATATTGGACTAATTAAATGCGTAGAACCGGTCCAAATTATGTTGAAACCAAATGCTGTTTACCCTAGAACACCACCGTACCATTTGACCCCAGAAACAATTCCAATAATAAAACCAGTGATAGATGACATGTTACAGAAAGGGATCCTGAAATAACTGATTGAAAGTCCATGTAACTCTCCATTTATGGGTTGGGACAAACCCAGTGGTAAATATAGGATAGTTCAGGATTTAAAGAAAATAATTGAAATTGTAGTGCCCTGTTGTCCTGTGGTACCAAATCCAGCCTCTATACTGTTTCACATTACATGTAGTGCTGAATGGTTTACAGTAATTGATCTGTGTCAGGCTTTGTTTTCAGTGCCATTGCTTGAAGAGAGACAATTTTTATTTTCTTGTCTTCCAGCAGAAAACATGAACATGGTGTCATGTCCCACAGGGGTATACAGAGTCCATCCAACTTTAAGCAGATTTTGAAAAGGAATGTAGAGACCCTGGTAATGCCACACAGATCCACCCTTATTCAATGTATAGATGACTTAACTTGTGGCTTCAGAAACACAGAATGCATGTAAAAATGACACCATTGCACTCTTGAATCACCTGGATCAGAATGGACACAAAGGGACATATTTACAATCTCTTATCGCCATAACAACACCACTTTTCAGGACATTGTGGTAGCGATAGGGGCTTTGCCTTATTTAGAAGGCAGCGTTAAGCCACCAAACATGGCTTATTCTGCCTTGTAAATAAGGCACCCTTTCACGCTTTACTTAGCATGAAAGGGGAGAACAATGTGTGTTGCTGTGGGCATTAAACTGCAACACCCATTGATTTTGAAGCTGTTCCATATTTACAAGGGAAGCACAATGATGAGGCAGTGCAAAAATTAAGACCAGGGAAAACCTGGTCCTATTCTGATGAAATGAGGAGAAATGTTTAACTTCTCCTCATCTGTGCTGTTTCCATGTGTGCTGCGTTGTGCAGCACACATGGAAACAGCAAAACGCCAATGATTGTTTATATGCAGGAAGGTTTCCCTTCCTGTACATAAACATTCATTAAAAAAAAAGATGTTTTGCAACTTCTATGTGTGCTGCATTGAGAAGCACACATAGAAGTTACAAAACACAATTTAAAGTTTCTTCATGTGCATTAAGGGACACCTTCCTGCTCATAAACAATCTTCCCCTGCAATACAGACACCCTTGCACTATGGTGCAAGGGTGCCTGCGTTGGCAATAGGCAGCTACGTGTAGTACCAATGCAGGGGAAACACAGGACTGCACCATACTCATAAATATGGTGCAGCAATCCATTTCTAAAGTGACATAGCATGTCGTTAGCCTTCTTGTCTTACACGACATGTTTCACCACTTCACTAGTAAATATGCACTAAAGTTGCTCCAGGAAAACTGCAGTACTACCAAAAATAAGTGTATTATCTGGGACAAATCATTGTGAAAGGTGCCAGAAAAGTGTCACCAGAAACAGTGGAAGCAATTTTGCTGATGAATCCACCACAATCTCAGAAAGAAATAAGGATATTTTGAGAATGGTTGACTACTGTAGACAGTGAATACCAAACATTTCCTTGGGAGCAAAGCCTCTACTGAGGCTGAAACACAGAGGGGGATATTCTCAAGAATGTGCGATAATCATCACCAAAATAGGTTAACGCAATGTTATGTTTCATATCGCCGTCTATCGCGGTAAAATAACTCTGTGTTAACATCCTATTCACAAAATGGCGGTAATATGCGATAGATTCCCGACAACGCGTCAAATTTCCGCGATAGAATCACCGGGATGGCGATAAAAATCAATCCCCGGACGTGAAGAAAGCTGTGATGGGCCCAACAGCGATAAAAATACAGCAATAAGCAATGCCACGCCTGCACGTCCCACAAGTCAGGCGGGAAAAAATCACTGTAAAAATGGCAGCAAGAAAACACAAACAAAACACATACAACGGCGAAGCACCATGGAGGTAGCCGGAGCAAGCACAGAGGGCAACCAGAACCCCACAAGCCCCATGGAAGACCAGCCTGTGACCATCATTGGGGAGACAGTGGCAATAGTTGGGGGACCAGACACTGCATAACAGGACCTGAGCCAACAGCAACAGGGTGAGTAATGACCAGCGACTGGGGGGACGGGGTAGATGGGCACAATGGCACACATGCACAATTAAGTATAGCACATCAGCGGACAAACTATGCCAAAGAGTCACAACTCCAACCAAGAGCCCAATTTAGCCAAGTCTGCAACATCTCAGCACTGTATAAGCACAGAAGTGAAAGGCACACTGCCTGGAAGTTATAAGGGCCCCGCAAAATCAGGGCTGAAGGGGCAACCCACCCAAAATGCAGCACACACACATAAGAATCCGAGCAACTCAACATTGTCAACAATGTGGTACAAACTGCAACACTTTCATTACAGAATAGAGGACACAACTGCTGCCGCTTGTGTGCAGAAAATGGCCATTCGCATTTGGCACAAAACATTGAGATGACAATGTACAAGTACAACCTTGCATCCCTGATGGTGAAGAAATGTCAACTGGCCCTCATCAAATAGGCATTTCCTCACAAACAGTCACAATGTACATTGTCAAGCAGTCTGTTAGTAACCTTGTACAATGCATGAACATACAGTTGAACATAATGTCAATATGCATCTCCCCTTCACATTGCAGAGGAACAATCAACACCTCCTGCAGAGCAGACCCAACAACACAGCACTGATGATGAAGAGGACCTCCCCAACATCGACACAGATGCCCTCCGACAGCTCATGGACAGCTCTGGCACCCCACCCCCAGGAGCAGGGCAGCCCAGCTGCATCCAGGAGCCTCAACCCCTGCACAGACCACGCAGCAGGAAGCACCCACCACCACGGCTATCTCCCAGGACCCCCACGACCAACACATGGCATTCCAACACCATGTGTTAGGGTGCCAGGAGAAGATGGCTGACCAGGTGCGGGTGGGGTTTGAGCACATGGCAGCCAAACTAGATGCCATACATGGGTGTCTAAGTCACATCAGGGACCTCTTACAGTCCCTAATGGACACCCAATGTGCGCTCCATGCTCTCCAACAATCCATGGCTGACATCGCTGGAGTCATGACTCTGAGCCAAGAACAACTGTCTAGTCAGAGTGGCTCCAGCGATGTCAGCCGGGAGTTGGGACACATAAGGAAAATGATGGAGAGCTTGGAGCGCATGCAGGCGGAAACAATATTTGCCACAGCTGCACACCAGTGAGATGTAGCTGGGATCTTCCATGCCCTGCAGATCCTCATCATGGCATTGCCACCACAAGGCCTAGTATGGATGAATGCTGCTGATACCACACCATCCCCATCTCCGCTGCCTGAACTGTCAGTGCCACACAGTGCGGCGGACATTCCAACTCTGGCTCCTGATGTGTCACTGCCACACAGTGATGCAGACAGAACACCACCACCAACATGTGTGGCACCTAACACATCAGAGGACAATGATGATGACGAATCCGGCTTCATGCTCAGAATGAAGTGGTAGCATTCATCTGCACCATATGGCCAGTTTCAGCTTGGTTCTGCACTCTGTATCATGTCCTGGAATTACACCTTCCACTGTCCCCTGATACACTCAGTGACAGTCACCTTGGACCTCGACATGGACTGCCATATTTTTCTGGTTACCAGTGACACAGCAATCACACTGTGGACTGAAGTCTTCCACTACCGCTGAACTTGTCAATCCCTAAAGGACTCTAGCTGGCCCTCCATAGGGCAACAATGTGAAGTGGGGTTTGCATGGCCCTGTACTGCTCCAGCTTCAACACAACCACTGAATGTGAATAAAACATTCAATTTCACACAGATGTGTCATGACTATGATCAATCAAGTATGTATGTACGGATGAATGTAGGGACAGTGATTCAACAAATAGATACTCCCTGGGTAATACTATCAATGCGCATGTATGGCCATGACCCAGATGGGAAGTGAGACACACATTGTCATTCAAATCAACACTCATCACAGTTGAATACAAGTGAAGATGCGTAGACTTCCTTAGCATATGCGTGTCAGTAGGGACAAGATAAGTGCCACAACATGCAGACCAATGAAGCAGTATGTCAGAATGAGGAACCTTGCCAAGCGCCGCTGTCCACTCTGGGGGAGTACCTCACCTTTCACAGGTGTGGGTTAAGCCGCGTTGGTGTCCGCTCATGTAGTCGGACTCCAGGCAAATGCAGCCATGTCCACTGTTGTCGTGGGATATGTGACCAGATCTCCAAGATGCAACAAGGTGTCGGGACATGTGCAATGGGTTCAAATCAGTTGTGGATACAGGTACGTAGTTACTCATCCATGAAAGTGATTGCAGCTTCGTAGGCCATCATTTCCAACATGAGGTCATTGTCAACTTCATCTAAAAGGACATTAAGCCCATCCATTAGCAGGTCCGGACAGATGTGCTGCGTCCACCCCCTTTCACCAATTAGTACTACAGCCCAGTAGGGGACCAGTTCAATGAGGTCCCTGCACACAAGGATTTGTGCAATCTCCCAGGTCGAGCTGCCAGCATGAATGCCCAAGTAGCAAGGCATCCCATAAATGGGTATCACGGTGACACTACTGGTCGTGTGCCAACAGGGGGCACACAAACATGTCAAAATCCAGTTCATCTACCATCCTGTTGGATAGGCAGACATCCATGCACCACTCGAATATGCATGATCGACAATGCAACACAGGCTGAACGCAGGTGACGTTTTCCAGGCGGATGCTTAGCCGGTAACTGATCTGCAGCACTGCCAATGGCAGTGCCCCCAGTAAATGCAGCCTTCGTGCACGTTCCAGTTCCACGTGACAGGGTTTGTGCACGTGTCAGGGATGTTTGGCCATTGCGTTTGTGGCTCTTGTTGAAGCAGCACTGTTCGGACCTGCACCAGTTCTGTGGATGAAATGCCACATCTCGGATCAATGAGTTGTTTTAGTGTGCACTGGTTGTACGCCTTGGATGTTGTGGGAGTAAGTGTGAAGGCCATTCCATGCAAGATAACTTCGAGCAAGGACTCCTGTGTGTGGGGTGTGTATATGTTGGTCTCTCGTCGGGCTGTGCGTAGTGTGGGAGTCGGCATCAGCTGCTATAGTAGCTGTCAGGGGGTGCCGGGCACATGCAATTCCGAGGTTGGAGATGCAGATGTGCTTCCGCCTGATAGTTCAGACAAAGGAGCTTTCATCCCTAGTGTTGGTTTGTCATCTGCTTGCATTCAGGAGCAGTGAAGTGGCTTGTTGGGGGTGGGAGTGTGCGACTTTGGGATTCATTTTTGACATGTCTTGCATGTGGCATATGAGCTGCATCACTGTGTGTTACGTTGCCTCACAGCTGCTCCTCCCTCCCCCGAACCCATTTACTTATGTGCGCTGCGCGATTGCATCACTTGCACTCCTACGGAACAGTATTGTCATGCCTGTCTGTGCATGTCCACAAGCCTGAAAACGACACTGTGATGTTGGCCATTGAAGATGGTGGGCCACGTGAGTGTAGGCCTATGGTAAGGATAGTGCGGACACAGATGTAAAGTACATGCCTGGCTGAACTGGCGCTGCTAATGTGGCTAGGCATTTGTCTCATGCTGCCGCAATACAGATACACACAACACTTGGCATGTATGATCCTGGACCCCGAGCAGTCTTGTGCTCCTTCATTATTCCTTTCGTGCGAGCCCACCCCAGGTGCATGCTACATTACAACATTGTCACTTACAGGGACGACGACTTAGCTACATGTTCAAGCACTTCCCCATTGCCTGATGTACCATGGTTGCGTCCACTGTCCACAACACTACAAACAACAGCAGTATATGTCCACATGGACAGGTCTGTGCTCTACATAATGAGGTCTGTCCAGGTCTGTCCAGCACATCACCGCACACTTGGCATTGTGTGCATTGTTGTTCATGGGTGACTTGCCTCCTTGCCTCCTTCACACATACTTGGTTCCCACCTCTCCCAACATTCTGCTATTGTGTGGCTGAGGGGCCATGCCATTTGTGGAACGTCCACTGTCCTGTTCTGTGCTGCCTCAGTGGTAGTCGGGGGAGAGAGGTGGTCCGGGGGGGCATAGGTGTGGTGGCGGTGGGTGTTGTGGACCTCTTGGGTCTTGAGCTGCATGATCAGTGGCTCCATGACATGTGTTGTTCTTCAGATGGTACTCTGGGCTAGGCTCCCTTTCATACTGCAGGTAGTTATCCTGCTTTACACAAGTAAAAGGCAGGTGTTGAATCCCTCCTGCTAACGCGCCTTATTGCCTGTTTTTAGATCGCATCACAGGTCTGGCGGATCGTTGAGAATATCGCGAAGTGGTGTTTTCGTGTGTTTTTGCACGGGAACGTCTACTCTGCATATCATTAGCGTTAGCTGTTTCTCCCATCCGTGGGGATGTTTTTTGCGGAAGCTATCGCTGGAAAACTGGCGATATCTGCAGTTTGCACCACTTGAGAATGGGGTGATAATTCTTTCGCCACTTTTGCTGCGCTAAAGTGCTGATGACTCGGTAATAAATCCTTGAAAATTTGCCCCAGAGATGTGTCTTATCTGGTTCCATGGGACAATGAACATACGAAAGCATTCCTAGAGTTGAAGGTGAAGTTGTGTTGTGCCCCAGCACTAGGAATGCCAGATTAGACAAAAGAGTTCACACTATTTTGCACTTATAGAGAAGGTGCGCTCTCTCGGTTTTGACACAAACACATGGCGGTTCTCAAAAGCCTGTTTTACACTTTTTGCCACCCTTGATCCTGTAGGGTCACACCTTTCTGGTTGCCTTAAGCGGGGGCCACGGTAAGTATGAGTCTGAAAAGGAGCGAGAATATGGCGATGGGATACTCATTAACTGTCATGGTCCCTCATTTTGTGAAGCCGTTGCTAGCCAGAACTAAAACTCAATACATGACCCATAACAGGTTGACAAAATATGAACAGAATATTGTATTCTCTGAAAATGTTGTTTAAAAACGTTGCACAGTGTTGAACCCTTCGATGTTATTGCCTATAAATGATGAAAATTGTGATGAAAGTGAACACAACTGTCCACGTGTCACAGAATTGTGACCAAACCCTGCTCTTAAATTAAGGAGGAACACCTGGTTGAGCCTGATCATATGTTATTCGTAGATAGCTCATGCTTGAGAAGTAATGGCACACTCAGAGCATAATATGCCGTGTGCACTTTAAATTATGTGGCCGAAGCTTCAGGGCCTCAAACAGTGTTCTCTCACCAAGTTGGAGAATTTGCTAGAGCTTGCAGTTTAACTGCTCAAATGAGAGTCACCATATTTACTGACAACCAGTATGGGTTTGGAATAGTACATGATTTAGGACAGTTGTGGTCACAGCGAGGCTTTGTTACATCCTCAGGAAACCCCATCAAAAATGGCATGCACGTCACAAACTTACTTCATGCATTACAGCTGCCAGGCAATATTGCTGTGTTAAAGTGCTTAACACATCAAGGATGATGTGATATGTTGCCATGAACAACTGATACGCTGACTCACCAACCAGATACTGTTGCCTGTTAGCCTGTTCATTTAATGGAGGTTTCACACTTGAGTCTGAAGAGGAGAGTTCTTTTGCCATGTTTATGAAAGTCACTGATATGTGGGATGAGCTGAACAGGGTGCAGAAAAAATGTATCAGAAACAGAACAGACCAGTTGGGCAAAATCAGGATGTAAGAAAAATTCTAATGATATATGAATGTCTACAGGTGGGAGACCGGTGCTACCAGATAGCTTGTTGTTTTCCATGACACAATATTACCATGGATATGCACATTCGGGGAGAGATGCAATGGTGAGACTTTTTAGACAGAATTGGGACAACCCCAGATTCAGGATGCTGGTAGAAGAGGTTTGCCATAGGCGACATTGACACACCTAGGGAGATCAGTTAGACCCTTTAACAGGATGCAGATGGATTTTATCAATATGCCTGTTCATAACGGGCTGAGATTTATCCTGGTGATATTGTATGTCTTCTCAAGATTGGTGGAAGCCTACCCAACTGTTATTAAATGAATTGATCCCCAGATTGAGCATGCCGATTTTTCTCTTGAGTCAATAGAGGAGCACAATACAACAACAAAGTCATGAAGATGATCTGCACAGCCTTACAGGTTAAATAAATATTACACTGTAGTTACAGCACAAAAGCCTCTGGTATCACTGGCGTAACGAAAATTGAGGGGGCCTCCCTGCAAGGCACTTGGAGGGGCCCCCTCTGGGCTCAATGAGGAGCTCTGCAGTCAGAGTGCTGTGCTGAGGGGCCCTCCTGGAGCATGGGGCCCCCTGCACCGCGGGGGCTGCGGGGGCTGTGGGGGACTGTGTTACGCCCCTGTCTGGTATATTTGAACCAATAAACAGTATCAACAAGTCTAGATTGGCCAAAGTCTGTGCCTCCACCTCTCTAAAATGGCCTGATGCTGATCCTGTTGCTGATCAGTATTTGGAGTACACCTGACAGGAAGACAGGGTTATCTCCACACGAAATATCGATGGGCAGGGCAATGCGATTAACCGCTGCTCCCGCAAATGCTCTCTTGAACATTTCTGATAATATTATCCTGGATTATTTTAAGGAAGTGGCTGACGTAGTCCTGTCTGTCTCTCATCAGGTCTCTGCTGCCACACAAGATCCACATCAAGAACAGTGCTACTGGAGGAGCCTAGCGCGCAACCAAGATGGCCGCGTAGGTGCGAGGCTCCCGAGGACCTCCGCGACCTCCTGCATTAATCCTGGCTATATCCTGTCCTTTTTGAGGGGACTGTGTCGGTGAACCCGAGCTGAGGCGCCACCCGTTTTCCGTGTTCGAATCGGACCCCGAACACCGGCGGGAGCGCCGATCGAAGGTTGCGGCCTTCCCCGTGCCGGCCCCCCGGATTGGAGTAGTGGGGCGATCCGGGGACAAAGTGAACAACAGCGGCGGGCACGGCTGGGCGACTCGCGTACCCCGCGCTTTCACTTTCACTTTTGCGCCCTCCTCGCCTCCAGCGGGGTAGGGTCGCGAAGTGGGGTGCGGTGGTGTGGTCTTGTCCAGGTGCCCGGCTGACCCGCCTGCTGTGGATCGTCCTGCGGTGCGTTGGCCGCCCTCCCCCCCCCCGGACCCCGTGAACGGGTCTATTGGCCCTTTTGCGGAGATTGGCACGACGGTGGGAAAGCAAGCATGTCCACCAAACAAGATGGCGACCGGGCGAAGGTGAAGACGACCCGCCGTGGCCCAGCGCACCAATCCAACAGTATGGACCGCTACACTCTCCAGAAGGGATCTCCGGAGACATCGCGCACGTCCCCGGCGGGCCCGACGGAGACGCCTGCCCAGCCGGTGGACCTGACCCTCCGGGACGTCATGGGCGCCATCGCGGAGATGAAGGCCTCGGTGGACCAGCGCTTCGACACCCTAGCGCAAAAAATAGACTCGGTCCTGGTGGATGTGAGCCTGGTGAG
Source organism: Triturus cristatus (assembly GCF_964204655.1). NCBI lineage: Eukaryota > Metazoa > Chordata > Amphibia > Caudata > Salamandridae > Triturus > Triturus cristatus. The sequence continues at coordinate 251,299,755 of NC_140593.1, read as the reverse complement.
GGCCGACCTCTCTAAGACGAATGACCGGGTCGATTCCCTGACCCACACCACAACGGGCCTCGAGACAGATGTGGCGGCCCTCCAAAAGGAGGTGCGACGGCTTGGCCAGGCGAGCGCCCTGATGGACCGGCGACTGGAGGATTCCGAGGGTCGGGCCAGGAGGAATAATGTTCGTATTGTGGGGGTGCCGGAGGGACGAGAGGCGGAGGCCGCCGACCTCTTTGTGGAAGATCTAATCCTTACCCATCTGCAGCCCCGGGGCCTGAGTAAGCTTTTTGCGGTTGAGCGTGCTCACCGGGTCCCTGGGGGCAGGCCGAAGGCCGGTGCCCCGCCGCGGCCTCTCATTGCCCGGATTTTTAATTTTCGGGACAGGGACGCTATCCTGCAGACCTCCAGGCAACAGGGACCGGTCAAGCTTGACAACATGGATGTGCGTTTCTACCCAGACTTTACTCCGGCGGTCCAAAAGCAGAGACTCAGTTTTCTCGGTGTTAAACGTCGCCTGCGGGACCTGAACCTAAAGTACTCAATGCTCTTTCCAGCTAAGCTAAGGGTGGAGGTGGAAGGTCGCACGCACTTCTTTGATCGCCCCGAGGCGGCTGGGGACTGGTTGGACACTCTGCCTGATGATCGGGGCCGGGGGGGTGGGGGGGGTGCGGGCGGTGGAGAGGGCCTGCCGGATCAGAACTAAGGGGTGAATAATAGGCCCTGCTCGGGACAATACTTCTTTACCATCTCTCGATCGTGTATGTTCCCCTCCTATGGAGGTCGTACGGGGTCTGTTGGGGGCTTCCCTCCTCCTCTGGGGTACTAGTTAGTCTTTCTCTATGGGGCGACAGGCACACTGCACTTTGGGGGCCTGACAGGGCTCATGCAGGGGTGCAGGGAGGGGGGAGTTCTGTTGGGATGGGGGGGTGGGGGGGGTGTGTTGTTTGTTTGCACCGCAAGGCAAACCCTTTACTGTATTGCTGTTCTCGAAATGCTCTGTGGGGGACGACTGATTGCTTCTACGTATGATGGGGGGTAGGGACTTGGCTGTGTTGTCCTGGAATGTTAACGGCCTGGGGGATCGGATTAAGCGTGGTGTGGTCCTGCAGTTCCTGAAACGTATATCGCCAGATGTTGTCTTCTTGCAGGAGACACACCTTATAGGTAACTCCTTCCATGCCATGAATCGGCGGGGCTATCGTTTGGTGGCCCACTCGGGCTTCACTTCGGGGTCGCGGGGGGTGGGTATCATGATCAAGAACTCGCTTCCACTGGAGATTGATGAGGTGCGCCATGACGAGAGGGGACGTTACACTGTCCTGGTGGGTAGAATGGAGGGTAGAGTGATTGTTTTCATGTCAGTGTACGTCCCGCCTGGGTTACAAGCTACTACATTTGCGGACCTGGGGCGCCTCCTCCTGGACCTCCCGGGTGGCCTGCTGGTGGTCGGGGGGGACTTCAATGCGGTAGTTTCTGGGTCTATGGATCGTCACCCCCCTAGGGACCTCCCCCGGGCACGGGCGTGGCTGTCCGGCCTTTTAGACACACTGGGCCTGGTGGATTGCTGGCGACTAAAGCACCCTACGCAGCTGCAATACACTTTCCACTCGGGCGCCCATGGTAGCCTCTCGCGACTTGACTACATCCTGGTCCCGGCGGCCCACGCTGGGAGGGTAGGAGAGGTGTGCCATCTGGCGCGGGGTATTTCGGATCACTCCCCATTACTGTTACATTTCGATGTCTTCCCGAGGGGGGAGGGCAGGGTGGCCCCAATCAATGCATGGTACTTACGAGACCCCACTATTCGTGCCGACTTGATTAAATCCTTACAGCGCTATTTTGACGAGAATGTGGGGTCTGTCCCTTCGGCCATCTCCCTGTGGGAGGCCTTTAAGGTAGTCCTCAGAGGGGAGGCCCTCTCCTTTATCTCCCATGCCCGGAGGCGTGAGCGGGAGGAGGTGACCCGGGTGGAGGCCGAGATTGTGGAACTGGAGGGTGACCTGGGGAGCGGGGTAACGGATGCCAAGTTGCATGTTTTGCACCTCAAGCAGGCGGCCTATAGGGCCCTCGTCACGGAGGCGGCCAGGGGCCTCAGTAGAGAGCAACAGGGACGATTGTATGATGTGGGCGATAAGGCGGGTAAATTGATTGCGTGGTTGGATAAGAGGGAGAGAGCGAGTCGTGTGGTTCCTTTGATTGAGAGGATGGATGGTACGCGTGTCACCGAGCCGGAAGCCATCGTCTCCTGCTTCGCGGATTACTTCCGCGAGGTGTACTCCCCGGTTTCCCCCTGCTCGGAGGAAGATTCCCATTCCCTGCTTCGGGACATCGCGCTGCCCTCCCTTTCGGTGGAGGACAGGGATTCGCTAGACGCTCCTCCCACCTCGGACGAAATTGCCCTGGCTATTCGCTCGGTCGCGTCCGGCAAGGCCATGGGCCCTAATGGTCTCCCCATCGAGCTTTACAAGCTGCGCCCGGATGTACTAGCGCCCCACCTGCGCGCGATGTTCCTGGCGGCCCACTGGCAGGGTTCCCTCCCGCCGGACCAGCGTCTGGCCACGATTGTGGTGATACACAAGGAGGGGAGACCCCGTGAGCGGGTCACATCCTACAGGCCAATTTCGCTCTTGAACGCGGAACCCAAAATCCTCGCCAAGGTGTTGGCCAACCGGTTGGTCGGTGTGGTGGGCGACTTGGTCCACCAAGACCAATCTGGATTTATACCCCATCGTAACACGGCTCTTAATCTGTGACGCTTGCACGGGGTGCTCGCGCGTGTCCCGTTTGTGCGGGAGCCGGCCATCTTGGCATCCTTGGACGCCACCATGGCGTTTGACACGCTTGAATGGCCATACATCTGGGCGATGCTGGTGAAATTCGGATTTGGCCCGGGGTTCATTAGCTGGGTCAAATTGCTGTATTCGGGCCCACTGGCACAGGTGGTGGTGAATGGGCGAGTCTCGGCCCCATTCGAGCTGGGGCGGGGCACGCGCCAGGGCTGCCCCTTGTCGCCGCTCCTGTTTGCACTGGCCTTGGAGCCCTTGGCGGAGTGGCTACGGTGGCACCCTTCTATCCGTGGTCTCCGCTGGACCCCTGAGTATGAGGACCGCGTGTCCCTCTACGCCGATGATATCCTTTTGTATCTCGCCTCCCCGCGCAAATCGCTGATTGTCCTGGTTGATGTTTTGCGCTCCTTCGGGCGTAACTCAGGCCTTGTCATCAACTGGGCGAAATCCTGCGTATATGTGCTTTCCGGGGAGGCTCCGGCCCTACCGCGTGACTGCCCGATCCAGATTGCCTCCCAGGGGTTCCGGTATCTGGGTATATATATCACTCTAGACCCGGAGGCCCGCTATGAGCGGAACTTGTTGCCCCCCCTCCAGCACTTGCGAGAGGATGTCGCGCGTTGGCGGCGTCTTCTGCTCTCGCCACTTGGCCGAGCGGCCTTGTTTAAGATGATGTCCTTGCCGCGCTTTCTGTACGCCCTCCAGAACACTATGGACTTGGTACCAGCGCGCTACTTCCGCGAGGTGGAGGGCCTGCAGCGGCGCCTGTTCTGGGACGGGAGGCCGCGTATTGCTCTGGCCAAATTGACGCTCCCGTGGTACGATGGGGGGGTTGCCCTCCCGGACATTAAACGGTATTACTGGGCCTCCCAGCTAGCTGCAATCAATCATGGCCTCTACGGGCCCGCCTTGAACCCGGCATTTGAAATGGACAGGATGCTCCTGCCCGGTGGCGATTATAATCGAGCGCTCTATTCTGGCACGCCCGACTCCCGTCTGACGGGACCGACGCGTGTCATGGTGCGTGTATGGCACGCGGCTAATGCAGCTATGGGGTGGAAGGACCGTTTGACCCGGGCGTCACCGCTATATGCGTCTGAGAGGTTGGGCTCCCTGTGGACATCGAAGGGCTTCGAGAAGTGGGACACGATCGGAATCAGCACAGTGGGAGATCTCTGGACGAGGGGGGGTTTCAAGACTTTTGAGATGCTGCAGACGGAGTTTCAGCTGCAAGGCAGTGAGTACTTTCGATACTTACAAGTCCGCCACGCGCTGGCCTCCGTCTTCCCGGATGTTGCGTCCATTCCGGAGTCTTCCCCCCTGGAGGACAGGGTGCTGGATGGCCATGTACCAGACAGCACGATCTCCCTTATATATAAAAAACTGATTAATGACAGATCGTGCCTGCTGACTGGCCTCCGCGAGGCCTGGGTTGCCGATGGGCTGGAGCTGGACGACGAGGATTGGATCTCCGCGGTGGCCTCTCCGAAGGAGGTGGCCATCCCGGCTCGCCTTCGTTTCGTCCAGCTTAAGATCCTTCACCGGGTTTACGCCACGGGGCCGAGGCTTCTACGTATGGGCTTTGCTGGTGACGGATTGTGTAAGCGCGGCTGTGGTGCGTTGGCAACTTTCATGCATATACTGTGGGAGTGCCCGAAAGTGGAGCGATTCTGGCGTGGTGTGCATGAGGTTTTGCGTGTGGTTACGCGTGTTGCACTGCTGCCTGAAGCGAGGAGATGCTTGCTGAATGTGTGGGAACCAAATGATTATTCGGTCCCGCAGACGCGGTGGGTGACTCTGGGATACATGATAGCGAAGCGTGACATTGCCCAATTGTGGGGATCCCAGAGGCCCCCGGCGGTGTTGGCCTGGAAAGAACATATGGATTGGTGTATGTTTCGTGAAAAAGTAGTGTATGTGGCGAGGGGTAAGCCTGGGGCGTGGGTGAAAATCTGGGGCCCCTGGAACGCCTACCGTGGGGGTATTTGTGAGCCGCCACTCCTACCGGCAGCCTCGCCAGCCCCATCTCCTTAGCCGACCCCCTCCCTCAGCCGTGGGCACGTGGCTCCCCAGTCCCTGCTATACTCCCATTCCCCTCTTCAGAGTTTTGCTGCTGGTTAGGATTCCCCATTACGGAGCATGTACTGTCACTTGGATCGCGGGTTGCCTTGCGGGTGTGGTTTTTTGTGTTGTTCTGTTTGACAAAAGGAAACCGTATTGTGGGCTAGGAGTGATGCGGCCTACGCTATTGATATCACCTGATTTGCCAATCTGCTCCGCCAAGAGATTCTCACTGTATGTATGTTATATGCCTTTTGCTACTCTAGCGGCCGGCCGGATGGTTGTAGGCCCATGCCTGTAACCTTTTTTATCGTGTAATAAACGGTTTCAAAAAAAAAAAAAAAAAAAAAAAAAAAAAAGAACAGTGCTACTACCTCAATCCAGTTGAATGGGTCGTAATCAAAAAGCACGCTTGGAAGACTTGCCATAAAACCAAGATGGAAAGGCCCTTTTCAGGTGATCCTTACTACACACACAGCTGTTTAGTGTGCTGGAGTCTCGAGCTGTATTCATGCCACACACACCAAAAGAGTGAGCAATCCAAAAGAAGCACCTTTGGTCTTTGATCCTGAGTGAAGAGCATTGGTGGTTGCATAGCCAGTTGAGAAACCACCTAGACCAGCAGCACTGTTGGCAGTTCAGCAAGACAAGTTGCAAGGGGTGAAGAGCAGTGAACAGAAAGTTAAGTGCATGTACCAGAAATAACCCAAAGGGGTGTGGAGATCTCCAACAAAAGAGAAGAAGAGATTGAGTCACCAATAGGAAGCGCTTTCAATGGGGCTTTGAGAGACGAAGATCCAGGCGAAGGAACTAGCACGGGAATAAGGAGAAGCAATTGAGAAGCATCATGGCCACAAGGCTGTGAAAACAATAATCAGAGGAGAATTGCTTCAATACCTCAAATATCAGAAACAATACCTGAAGAGACTGAGGTGCCGATTACGATCCTGGAAAAACCGGGTACGAACCGTCGGTCGGAGCGTTTTCTCCGTCCGACTCGTACCCGGTTGTAAAACTTTACAAACATGCAAGTACGATTCGCACGGAAACACCATTTCCGTACGAATCGTAAAAAACACCGTCTGACGAAATTATACATACCAATGTGATCCGGGAATGCGCCGACGTGACGTCGGGACGCTGTCAGGCAGCGTTTCACGACCCAGGAAGTACGATTCGAACCGACAGCAGTCCGGACGGCAATATTTTCACGGCACCCAAAAAGTGCCGGAAATGCGAAGTACGCCGCAAAACGACCAGAATAGGGGGCCCGGTACGCGGCGTACCCCCCCAGCCCCCGTGAGTACGTGCCGTACCCCCCCAGCCCCCGTGAGTATGCGCCGTACCCCCCCAGCCCCCGTGAGTACGCGCCGTACCCCCCCAGCCCCCGTGAGTACATGCCGTACCCCCCCCAGCCCCCGTGAGTACTCGCCGTACCCCCCCAGCCCCCGTGAGTACGCGCCGTACCCCCCCAGCCCCGTGAGTACGCGCCGTACCCCCCCAGCCCCCATACATTCGAGTCGTACCCTCCCGTGTATGTACACCCGTGTTCGAGTCGTACCCCCCCGTGTATGTACACCCGTGTATGTGTCGAACCCCCCCGTGTATGTACACCCGTGTACGTTCGAGTCGTACCCCCACCCGTGTATGTACGGTGCGTACCCCCAGCGCGTAGCGCTGGGGATACGCACCGTACATACACGGGTGGGGGTACGACTCGAACGTACATGGGTGTACATACATGGGGGGGTACGACTCGAACACGGGTGTACATACACGGGTGGGGGTACGACTCGAACGTACACGGGTGTACATACACGGGGGGACGACTCGAACACGGGTGTACATACACGAGTAGGGGTACGACTCGAACGTACACGGGTGTACATACACGGGGGGACGACTCGAACACGGGTGTACATACACGGGTGGGGGTACGACTCGAACGTGCACGGGTGTACATACACGGGGGGACGACTCGAACACGGGTGTACATACACGGGTGGGGGTACGACTCAAACGTACACGGGTGTACATACACGGGTGGGGGTACGACTCGAACGTAGGGGTGCTGGGGGGGTGTTGGGCGCGTATGCGGGCACATGTCTCCATGGTTGCTATGGGAGTTCGGTGCGGACGGTGTTTTTTCCATCCGGTTGTAACATCGGATGCGCGGGATGGATCGTAATTCCGCGATCGGACTTCACTTTTCACATTTGTACGGTAAATCGTCCGGGGACGTGTCGGACACATTTTCCGACCCGAGGACGTGTGGGGAATGATTCCCAATGCGATTCGTATGGACTTTTTCCCATGCAAATCGTGATTGCCAGTTTGTACGGCACTTGTACGATCCGTACGGTAAAAAGACCGGATACGAGTCATACGGGGAATTTTTTTACCGGATCGTGATCGGCACCTGAGTCTAGTGATGAGAGTAGCCAAAATCCAGATCAGCAAAACCTGAGAAGATCAAAAAGAGCATGGGTGCCCTGTCACAGGTATTCAGCACTTGAATGGTCATACTTTATAAACACTGCTTTGAATGTTCCATTAGAAGATTTGCGCAATGTGAATTCTAAACAATTTAACCCTCCCTGAAAGGAGAATAAAATTAAACAAATGGGAAAACAATTGAGAAATATTCTGAGTCTGAACAGAAGAAGAAATAGTTTTGAACTGTGTCTACTGGATATTTGTTATTTTTGGTTCACTATTCTACAGAAGACTAACACAGGTCTGAGTTGAAAGTTACAGAAACACAGAGATAGCATTTTAAAAGACCACGAAGTAGGACTAAGGATTGCCTTAATATATGAGCTTAGTTGAAGAAGAAAAAAAAAGAAAGAAATAAGCACCCTAAAGAAACTATTCAGTAAACTTCCTCACCAGCTATTAAACTAATGGCTTTGAACTGATTCAGAGAATGTGTTGCATTAGAAATAAATGTAGATATCTTATAGGTTCAACTGTCGTAATATCAATAATAATGATCAATGTAGTTCTAATAGGATTTTACTTAGCACTAAAATCAGAACTTAAAGGCAAAAACATTACTAATTCAGATACTTACAGCACTAAGGAAGAGCTCTTGAGTTACTCATTTGTAAGCTACAAGAAAGATGATTATTCCACTAATGTCTATATTAGGTAAGTACAAGAATACACTAACGCAATGAACACAAAGGATTGCTACGTTTGCACACTCTTACCTGCATCTGTGTCAGAAGAGGTTGCCTACTATAGCATACCTTTATCCTATGCAATTTTTTGCAGTATCTTATTCTCATTAGTTTATAGAAGAGGACATTTGGAGTACTTTTACTCTAATCATAATAGAATACGTTCCCAAGTACCATTAATAGAAAGCGTGAATTTATACTTACAAGCAAAGGAAATGGATGCAGCCTGGTAGTATTTCTTTCCCATAGACCTATACATAGTGTAAAGGCTTATAAAGTCAATCCAGCCTGTTTAATGCGACCTTTAGAAAAGGTTTATATAATGGCTTTAGAAGAAAGATACACTGACACGACACATGTTACTGACAAAAAGGGTGATGATTTATAGCACTGATACTCCAAGTACGGCCTGGGGCCACATGCGGCCCTCCTGACCTTTACATGCGGCCCTCTGGTGTCCAGAAGTCTTCGGCTGCAGTGTACTAGAGAGGTATTAATAATAAAAAAAGTAAAATAAACAGGCAAGCATCTATTTAAAAGTTAATTAGAGTTAGTGGAATGAAGTAACTATTGAGACTGGCACCACTTAACTTTAGGAGCACGCTTATTTATAAAAGCATATTGCAGCAAAAGTGCTACAATAAGATCAAGTCACTTCGAAATTCAAAAAGTGTATTTAATAAACATGCAGAACCTTTTGACTTTGGTACATCAGATTATATCAGTACATTGAGAAGTATTTTTTTAAAGTGACAAGAAAAAGTTTTTAAAAAATTATGTGAAAGGGACATGGGATTACATGGCATCATGAACGGCGACTACATGATATCCCTAAAATTAGGGTTTTGAAAAGAAGAAGACGAGTCTCAACTGATGACAAAACTCACATGGGAAGCGTAGATGTGTGATGATTTTACAAATCATCAGATGGAAAATTTGAGAAAGCTGTACATCTTTACCAAAATTTCACCACACAATAAGATAGAAAACATGCTAAATATAAACATGAAAAATGTATAATAAGTTAAACATTAGAAAATGTGACTTTACTTAACATGCAAAACTGAAAATTGTGTTTATTTTCAGAAGAAAGCTTTTATGTCTAACATTCTCCACTTACTAGGGTGCTCTGTTCATTTATTCTACTCTATACCTTTAAGAAAATAAATACTTTTCATAAAATAGTGATATAGCATTATAATCTAACTCTAGGGCTTGACTTTTTGTGAAATGTGCTGTTTCCTGAAAAATTGATTCCTTCTTTACTCACACCATATGACTTTCTTGTACTTAGATTGTTTTCTTTGCCACATATATCTAATGAACAAGTGTATTAATGAAAAGAAAATGTTTGCTGCAGCTTACATTTTGGGATCTAATCAGGACAAACCTTAATTTGAATGTTTCATTCATAGAGTAGCTCATTGCTATACAATGGGACACTAGACAGCAAACAGAGTAGGATTGCCAAAGGTTTCCATGACAACCTTTGTAAAGTAACTTCTTGCTGATATGAAAGTTCAACGTGGGAATGGAGGACAAAGACGACGACCCATTGAAAGATATCTCACCATTGGATGCCGAAGACACATTCATCAGTTTTTTGTAACTTGTTTAGCTGCTTTCTAAATAGCATATGTTCCTTGCTAGAGAGTTTCTCATTCTATGCATCCATACCCTGTCACGACCCTTGGCACTTTGCAGTGCTTGCCCGACTTGCCATAAGCTACTGCTCACGGTGATTTCTTTGTTTTCCTTATGTTTTGTGATGAGATATTATGTTTGTATGCTTATCATAGCTACATCTGTGATCCTCCCCTTCTCACTTGCATAGATCATTTCTACTGCAATTGACCGGAGAACTCAGCTGAGTTTCCAGAACTTTCTCTTATGGGGAGTTCAATCTTTTCCTTCGTTATCTGAATTTGCTCCAAAATCTACTTGCTCTGTTCCAAAAGGAACTCCTTTTCAGTTCTTGTTAGGATAGGTCCTTTAATTTAGAATAGGGACTACACTCCAAATGGAATATGCTGTTTATATTTCTCTATGCTTGTTCTTCCCATCTTATTTCTTATTACTGCGTGATAGATTTGCCACAAATTTGAATAAAAAGAACACAAATCTACTGAAATAGGAAAAATAAAACTTCCCCAACCCTCTCTTTATTGACTGAGGTCTTAATATCGTAAAAAAAATATAGAATGGACATAATATCGAATGGACATAATATAGTTGTTAAAAATATCAAATTGCAGGTAAGTAATATCGAAGTACATGATACAGGCATTAAAGAATATCGAATTTTTAATAATATCGATTTTTTTAAGTGTTTTGCATGTTAGTATATGTGTTAAAAGTGTATATTAGTTTTTGTAATGTATGTTTAATTTTATGTTATTAAATTTTTGCGTAATTTAATTCCGTAGCGGGTTGTGGGTTTATAGGGGAATAGGGTGGGAAGTAATTTAATAGTAATTAAGTAAATATTTATTTTTATTTATTGGTATTGATAATTAATTATTTGATTATTAATTGGTAATAAAATGTTATTAAATTATTAATTGATAATTATGATAATTGTATTAATTTATAATTTGTAGTGGGTTGTAGGTTTATTGGGGAATATGGTGGGAAGTAATTTATTTGTAATTAATTAATTTTTGAAAATATTTTTGTGTGTTGATAATTAATTTATTGTTAATTAATTATTAATTGGTATTTTTTATTATTTATCAACTTTTTGTATTGAAAATTAGTTGGGTGTTGATTAATTATTTATTAATTGGTAATTAATTTGTATTAATTGGTAATTAATTTTTATTAATTGTTTAATTGATAAATATGCTAATTTTATTAATTGATAATTTGTAGTGGGTTGTGGGTTTATAGGGGAATATGGTGGGAAGTAATTTAATTGTAAATAATTAATTATTGAAATTATTTTTGTATATTGATAATTAATTTACTATTAATTAATTATTAATTGGTATTATTTGTATTTATTCATTTTTGTTATTGAAAATTAATTGGTTGTTAAATAATTATTAATAGGTAATTCATTAAAAAAACAATATTTATTGGTATTTATAATTAATTGAATATTAAATATTTTGTGATTGGTAATTAATTTTAATAATTTTTGTATTGGTATTAATAATTAAATTATTTAAAAAAAAAATATTAGATTATTATTTTCCCTACTACTGCACTCATTGGAGTGGGAATAGTAATTTTTACCCCTACTCTATCCAACGCTTTCCCTACTGTTGCACTATTTGGAGTGGGAATAGTAATTTTTACCCCTACGCTATCTGACGTTTTCCCTATTGTTGCACTCACTGGAGTGGGAATAGTACATTTTACCCTCCCGCTATCCAACGCTTTCCCTACTGTTGCACTCTTTGGAGTGGGAACAGTTATTTTTACCCCTACGCTATCCAACGCTATCCTTACTGTTGCACTCTTTGGAGTGAGAATAGTAATTTTTACCCCTACGCTATCTGACGCTTTCCCTACTGTTGCACTCACTGGAGAGGTAATGGTACATTTTACCCTTCCGCTATCCAACGTTTTCCCTACTGTTGCACTCTTTGGAGTGGGAATAGTAATTTTTACCCCTACGCTATCCATCGCTATCCTTCCTGTTGCACTCTTTGGAGTGAGAATAGTAATTTTTACCCATACGCTATCCAACACTTTCCCTATTGTTGCACTCACTGGAGTGGGAATAGTAAATGTTACCCTCCCGCTATCCAAAGCTTTCCTTACTGTTGCACTCTTTGGAGTGGGTATAGTAATTTTTACCCCTACGCTATCCAACGTTTTCCCTATTGTTGCACTCACTGGAGTGGGAATAGTAAATGTAACCCTCCCGCTATCCAACGCTTTCCCTACTGTTGCACTCTTTGGAATGGGAATAGTAATTTTTACCCCTACGCTATCCAACGCTATCCTTACTGTTGCACTCTTTGGAGTGAGAATAGTAATTTTTACCCATACGCTATCCAACGCTTTCCCTATTGTTGCACTCACTGGAGTGGGAATAGTAAATGTTACCCTCCCGCTATCCAACGCTTTCCCTACTGTTGCACTCTTTGGAGTGGGAATAGTAATTTTTACCCCTACGCTATCCAACGTTTTCCCTATTGTTGCACTCACTGGAGTGGGAATAGTAAATGTAACCCTCCCGCTATCCAACGCTTTCCCTACTGTTGCACTCTTTGGAGTGGGAATAGTAATTTTTACCCCTACGCTATCCAACGCTATCCTTACTGTTGCACTCTTTGGAGTGAGAATAGTAATTTTTACCCATACGCTATCCAACGCTTTCCCTATTGTTGCACCCACTGGAGTGGGAATAGTACATTTTACCCTCCCACTATCCAACGCTTTCCCTACTGTTGCACTCTTTGGAGTGGGAATAGTAATTTTTACCCCTACGCTATCCAACGTTTTCCCTACTGTTGCACTCTTTGGAGTAGGAATAGTAATTTTTACCCCTACGCTATCTGACGTTTTCCCTACTGTTGCACTCTTTGGAGTGGGAATAGTAATTTTTACCCCTACGCTATCCAACGCTATCCTTACTGTTGCACTCTTTGGAGTGAGAATAGTAATTTTTACCCATACGCTATCCAACGCTTTCCCTATTGTTGCACCCACTGGAGTGGGAATAGTAAATTTTACCCTCCCGCTATCCAACGCTTTCCCTACTGTTGCACTCTTTGGAGTGGGAATAGTAATTTTTACCCCTACGCTATCCAACGTTTTCCCTACTGTTGCACTCTTTGGAGTAGGAATAGTAATTTTTACCCCTACGCTATCTGACGTTTTCCCTACTGTTGCACTCATTGGAGTGGGAATAGTACATTTTACCCTCCCGCTATCCAACGCTTTCCCTACTGTTGCACTCTTTGGAGTGGGAACAGTAATTTTTACCCCTACGCTATCCAACGCTATCCTTACTGTTGCACTCTTTGGAGTGAGAATAGTAATTTTTACCCCTACGCTATCTGACGCTTTCCCTACTGTTGCACTCACTGGAGAGGTAATGGTACATTTTACCCTCCCGCTATCCAACGTTTTCCCTACTGTTGCACTCTTTGGAGTGGGAATAGTAATTTTTACCCCTACGCTATCCATCGCTATCCTTCCTGTTGCACTCTTTGGAGTGAGAATAGTAATTTTTACCCATACGCTATCCAACACTTTCCCTATTGTTGCACTCACTGGAGTGGGAATAGTAAATGTTACCCTCCCGCTATCCAAAGCTTTCCTTACTGTTGCACTCTTTGGAGTGGGAATAGTAATTTTTACCCCTACGCTATCCAACGTTTTCCCTATTGTTGCACTCACTGGAGTGGGAATAGTAAATGTAACCCTCCCGCTATCCAACGCTTTCCCTACTGTTGCACTCTTTGGAATGGGAATAGTAATTTTTACCCCTACGCTATCCAACACTATCCTTACTGTTGCACTCTTTGGAGTGAGAATAGTAATTTTTACCCATACGCTATCCAACGCTTTCCCTATTGTTGCACTCACTGGAGTGGGAATAGTAAATGTTACCCTCCCGCTATCCAACGCTTTCCCTACTGTTGCACTCTTTGGAGTGGGAATAGTAATTTTTACCCCTACGCTATCCAACGCTTTCCCTACTGTTGCACTCTTTGGAGTGGGAATAGTAAATGTAACCCTCCCGCTATCCAACGCTTTCCCTACTGTTGCACTCTTTGGAGTGGGAATAGTAATTTTTACCCCTACGCTATCCAACGCTATCCTTACTGTTGCACTCTTTGGAGTGAGAATAGTAATTTTTACCCATACGCTATCCAACGCTTTCCCTATTGTTGCACCCACTGGAGTGGGAATAGTACATTTTACCCTCCCACTATCCAACGCTTTCCCTACTGTTGCACTCTTTGGAGTGGGAATAGTAATTTTTACCCATACGCTATCCAACGCTTTCCCTATTGTTGCACTCACTGGAGTGGGAATAGTAAATTTTACCCTCCCGCTATCCAACGCTTTCCCTACTGTTGCACTCTTTGGAGTGGGAATAGTAATTTTTACCCCTACGCTATCCAACGTTTTCCCTACTGTTGCACTCTTTGGAGTAGGAATAGTAATTTTTACCCCTACGCTATCTGACGTTTTCCCTACTGTTGCACTCATTGGAGTGGGAATAGTACATTTTACCCTCCCGCTATCCAACGCTTTCCCTACTGTTGCACTCTCTGGAGTGGGAATAGTAATTTTTACCCCTACGCTATCCAACGCTTTCCCTACTGTTGCACTCTTTGGAGTGGGAATAGTAATTTTTACCCCTACGCTATCTGACGCTTTCCCTACTGTTGCACTCACTGGAGTGGTAATGGTACATTTTACCCTGCCGCTATCCTACTGTAAAAATATTGATTATTTTTTATTAATATTACGTTAATATATATCTATTAAAAAATAAAAATATAAGTTTATTGTTTTTTAACTTACATTAATTATTTATTATTTTTAAGGTTATTTAAGTATTTTTAAATATGTTTTAGTTAATTATATTTATTATTTTATTATTTTTACATTACTTTGAAACATTTAAAAAAATTCGATATTTTGACTAACTATATTTTTTTACAACGATATTTTTGATTCGATATTTTTGTACTTACCTGTTTGTAGATAGGAATTCGATATTTTTGCATTCTATATTTTGTCATCGATATTTTGGTAGGTCTATATTTTGGTAGTCGATATTATGTCAGTGATCTATTGACTGAAAGTCAAATGCAATTATCAATGTCATTGTTGTGTAAAGGTCTATTCTAAAATGGTGGCACAGATCATCAACCTAGAAAAGCGCAGATCTTCCAAGCTCTCTAAATAAGTTTTACGGTGACATCTTTTGTGGAAATGTTTATAAGATTTCTGCACTGGCAATGGTCTGGGTCTACCTTGATACCCCACATCTATGCCCCATTTCCACAGGAGTGTAAGTCAGAATAAAAATCAAAAAAAAAAATAATAAAAATCTCTGTGCACAGTTTGGCACACATAACAAGACCAACTAAATTTTCATACAAATTAGTGTGTCTTTTTTACAATTACAAGGTTTTTTCTGCTCTACTTTAACTTTTTATTTTTTTACATCATAGTTTTGTGTAGATGCAATTCGGTACCATGTATGTTGGCGATTGGAATTTAGAGCTTTTATGTGATTATACAGTATGATAGTGAGGGAAATAACCCTTCGAAGTGCCACTCAAAGTTAGTGATTCAGAACTAAGTTCAAATCTATCCATTTGAAACAAAAAACATGGTCTCATCTTTTTGCTCCGTTCGTCTGCCCACAGTGCATTGACCTATCATAAACCTTGATCAAAAGGTGTGAGAAGGGGGCATGTCCAAGATAGCGGCGCAGTAGGATGCAGCCATCGGAGTTCCGCCCGGCTTGTAGGCCAAGATATTTGGAAACGGCGCGAGGGGCATGGGGGGTGCGATTGCCTAGCCTCCTGTGGCTATCGGAGACCCGGTCCTGGCCAGGAGCGGTGAAAATTGCAGCGGGCCCCGACAAAGAAACCCGAGGCGACGTGAGGCTGCGGGGCCGGCCCTGTGAGCAGCCGCTACCGCTGCCGAAATTGGTGCAGCGAGGCCATGGGTGCGGGGAGTCGAGACCCGGGAGAGGCAGCGGCGTGTCCCCCTCTACCGGCAATGAACAGTCAGTCACAATACGCCGGGTGAGGGCGGGGGGCATGGGGCTGCCACTGAGAGCCGGGCACTAAAGTGGATTGCTGCATCTTAGGCCGGGAGGTGCCGCAGGGCAGAGGAGCAGCATTGGGGCCGGACACTTCAATCTGGGGGCGGGTGTTGATTGGCCCGGTCCCTCAGCAATACATGAAGTGAGGGGTGAGTACCGGGCTCTGAGGGCTGGTGAGTTGGGGCCTCAAACCGAAAAGGGACAGCTTAAGACTGGAATGGACCCATGCCCCCCCGGCCCAGTTCTTTCGAAAACCTACAGAACGCAATACTCTTTTGATGTATTCCAGCTACCATCCCAGAGGCCTAAGAGATGGCCTCCCCTACGGCCAGTTCATTCGCATTCGAAGGAATTGCAAATGGCGTAAAGACTATTTTAGGGAGGCAGCTATTCTATCAGACAAGCTGATCTCGAGAGGGTATCCAAAACGCATTGTCTCCCGTGCCCAAAAACGAGCCTGGTATTGCCATAGAGAGATTCTTCTTGCACCCACTGTGAAAAAAACTAATTTACGCATTCCCTTTGTCTCCACCTACAGCCCTTCTAGCAATTTGATCAATAAAATGATTAAAAGAAATTGGGCAATTCTACGAACTCATGCTCAATTCAAAGAGCCCCCACTTTTTTCATACAAAAGGGGCACCAACTTGGCCGACAAATTGGTCCACGCCATTACATGGCCCAATAAAGAAAAGCCTCAATCTTTGACCACTCTCTGGGGCCTCCCCCTGGTCATGGGTCACTACAAATGCCAAACTTGTGCGGCCTGTGCTTTCACCCGTAACACCAAGGAGTTTGTTACACCAGATCAAACATACCCATTAAAAACCTTTTCAAATTGTCGCACAAGCAATGTCATTTATGCCATCAAGTGTCCATGCAATCTTCTCTACATCGGACAGACAACCCAGATGGTAAAACAACGGATTTTTCAACATCAAAGCCGCATAAGATGCAATGTAGAAACTGCACCTCTTGTTGCGCATTACAAGGACAAAAATCATTCTGAAACCGATTTGATTTGGCAAGTAATTGACCGCCCAGTACTCCCACCACGAGGGGGTAATCTTCAACTTCTGTTGAACAAATGCGAATGCCGTTGGATCGCACGCTGCGACTCAGTTAGTTATGGGTTAAACACTCTGGATGAATGGAATACGGTTACCAATACAGGGTAATTTCGTTTTTCCTACTATCTCCCTTGAGTGCTTTATAGACTGTTTTATAATGAATGCTTGCTCAACTTGTGCTCCCTGACCCTCAACCCCCCCCTTCCCTTCCCCCCCCTCTTCCTTGCCTCCGTCTTTCAAATTCAGATATATGTACCTTATGGACATACTCGCTCTATGGTCCTTACACCTCGACCTAATGATGCAAACCTTTTCCCTGTGTACAAGTCTGTCCATTGCAATTTATATTTACATTCTCTTTCCTTTTTCCAAGTGTATACAGTATTCACACAATTGTATGTTTTACCGCCTTCATATATTAAGTTCTACACTATATGTTAATTGTCTTATATATATAATAATTGTTTTTTTGTTAATTATCAACCCCTAAAAACGCTATTGTTAACCAATTTTTGTCCTTTTCGTATATCGCCTTAATTTTTGTAAACATTGTTCTGTGTTGTCAAATGTAATTTCCTTGTTTCCTTCTCTACCCATTCCCCACCCCCTCCCCCTCTTTTTTTCCCTACCCCGTCTTGCCCTCCACCGTCCCACCCTTCCCTTTCTCGAATTGTTTCTTGCCTCTTTTCAATTTTGTTGCTTTCAATATAATTTACATGTTCACAGTATTTATTACCAATGTTACTTATGTATATTAATTTAATTTAATTTAATATAACTCACATGTGTACAGTATTTATTGTCAATGTTACATATGTATATTCTGGCGACTGACACCAGTCTCGAACCGTTCATTCCTTAATAATATGCTTGGGCGTTTTTTCCCGCTTTCTTCCCTCCCTTTCATCTCAATTGTTCCCCCGGGGCACTTTCCAACCACTCCATTTTCCAACTCTAGTTGTTTTCCTGCTCTGCCCCGCTCACGTGACTTAGCCCTTTCCTGATTAATGGCGTGTCTACACACACGCCGCTACCGGCACAGACGCTTTACTCGTCCCGTCGCCCCTTCATTGCTGGATTTGTTTCCCGTCTTCTGGATTACCATTTTTTGGATCCTTCTTCCTCGAACATTTCACGAGGTAAGACCTTTATAACGTAGGACAAATTTTTTCCTAATTTTTTCCTAATCCGCCCCTTCCCTTCCCTTTACTCTAATTCCCTTTTTTTCCTTGCACAGATTTGATCCCTTTTCTTCGAGTCCCGGACCTTTATTGCTCCTGGCCACTTTCCAAACATCGGATGTTGTTCCTTAAGTGCTTGGACGCCTGGTAAATACGAGTCCTTTTCCCCTTTTGGCCACATTGTTCAGTCTTAGGGCCTCTCACTAATCGCGTTTTCCCTCTTTCCCCTTTTCACTTTCTATTTAGATCGCACGCTGATTTATGTCCGTTTTTTCACCAATCTCAAAGGATTCCCTGTACTTTAGTTGTACTACGCCCAGGTATTTCTCTTACTTCTGGGGTCACCTTTTTCACTCTGGTTCTCTCCTTAAGAATTATTTAAACCCTACTTCCTCTTTGCCCTTACAGCACACGTTAAAACTATGACCATTGTCCTGATGATGGCCTGAAACCAACCAGGCTGAAACGCCGCCGACAAAACCCAGCAAAGAACTTTTTGGCTTATTTGTGGTCATTGAGAAAAAATGTGTTCATAGCAGATTGTATATAATTATTCCTTTTGACCACATTGTTATTATCTTAATTTGCGCCGTTCACACTGTTTTTCACTCATTGTGTCACTGCGCCGTTCACTATCACTAGCACGCTCAGTGCTCACCTATGTGTGTTTTTGGTCATTTGTACTTTTATTGTACTGTAGTGCTGTAAAAACTACCTACAATATATAATTCTTTTCTAATTTCCTTTCGTCTCCCTTTTCTTTTCCCCCCTTCCTCTGTGATTTATATCACTAAAATATTTGTTCTTTCTAAAAATGATATCCAGCTGAGACGTTGTTGTTTTGTTATAACCCCCCGGCCCAGTGCGGCATATATAATTATCTTCTCCGGCCTGGCCCTGGGGTGAGAGTGGCACGTTCGGGACAGAAGCGGGCCCCCCTTCTCATAGCCTTGTACAACCAGGCCCCTCGCTGGGTGTTGGTGGGCCTACACGTGAATTATCAACCTACCAGACAGGCACACGTGGTGTGGCTGCCTGACCCGAGTATTGATTAGTAGGCAGAGAGGCCTTATTGTAGGGGCTGTGGCAGTTGAGTAACGGACCTGGATTTCCTGGAGGCATAGGAGCACAGAAGGCCCTGTAGGGACGAGGGCACAGGATGAAGTGCCTACTGACAACTGGAGTGGTGGACTACATGTGGGCCTCGAGACGGTCGAGGAAGAGATAGTGAGATGGTGTCCCCCTCCCCTTGCTGGGTCCCGGGTCTCCTGCTGTTCTCCCTAACCAACCGGGCGCTGGCAGGGTCCAAGATGGGACTTTGAATAGCCTGTAGTGGTGCGAGGCCACAGTTGCTGCTATTGTTACCTCTTTTGGGGGCGGGGCTAGCGCTGGCAGCCTTCTGCAGTCTGAGGGGATTCGGACCGGCTCACCCCCAGGAGTGCTGCCTGACGTTCCTGGGTTAATAGAGGCCTTGAGGGATAATCTAGCATCGACCAGGAGGGACGAATTCGATTGTGGACCTGAAGAACGCAGAACAAGAGAGCGCGGCCAGCCACAGACAAGGAGACTGTTGCCCTTGCGACTGAGGCCTCGGGGGGACCATATCTTTGCGCAGTGAGAGTCATGTCGACCCACCGCTCAAATAAGGAGGGGGTCGGTGAATGAAATGTTCACAAAAAACTCTGCGAAACGATCGGAAGAAGCCCCAGAAGGAGGTGAATCAAAGACTGCTGGAGAGATGGCCAAGTGTGCTGGATCCGGAGGGGACGACTCTCCCATTACCAAATCATTCCTGGAGCAGCTGTTTGAGTCCCTCCAGGGTGGCATTGCTGAGCTGAAGCACGAGATTGCCGCTGATAACATGGAGATCCCTCATGATGTTGAGGATCTGGGACAGAGGGTGACCACCCTGGAACAGAATCAAGATGCCAGGGAGGAGGAGGTGGAGGCCCACTCACAGGAATTAATGAGGCTACGTGATCAGAACACGGATCTCCGATATCAGCTTGAGGATTTGGAGAACAGATCCTGGCGCGCTAACATTCACATTAAGGGGGTCCCTTCCAGGCGTTCACGGGCAACCTAGAGGACTTTGTTGTCTGCCTCTTAAAGCACGTCGCTCCCTCACAGCAAGACCAAGATATCGTCCTCGATCGTACTCACTGAGTGGGCAGGCCAGCCTCAAGTCCAGGCCAACCACAAGACATACTCACTTGTCTCCACTATTATCAGCAAAAGGAGGCCATAATGCTGGTGGCACATGACCTGAAAGTCATTGATTTTGAGGGCTTTCAGATTTGGCTGTATCAAGACATCTCCATTATCACTTTGCAGGGACACAGATCCCTCAAGCCGCTTAAGGACTTTCTACAGCTCTATAAATGGGGCCATCCTTTCCGCCTTCAATATGTTTGGAAAGATGAGGTACGGGTGATCTGCACCTTGGATGAAGTTGATAATCTGCCCGATATACAGAAGCTTGGTGATGCGCAGTTGGTGGAATCGACAGGGCGAGAATTGGAGTGGGGGGACCCAGCTCCAGATGCTCAACCAGGCGAGTGAAGAAAGTGAAGAGCAAACCCTTGGAGGAAGATAGCCGAGAAGAACAATCGAGACTCCTCCATCGTATCCAGCAGAAAGACCGTTGAAAGGTATTTTGCTGATGCCCTGTGCTTGCATTTCCTGGCAGGCCGGAATAACTGGTCCCGGTGCTGTGTAGAGGGCACAGCTCCCGGCGGGGCTCCATTTTCCTAGATGCTCATCGGTGACTGTGCTTGCCTGCGACATGGACCCACTCCACTATGTCTCTTTCAGTGCCCCTCGGTGGGGGATGTTTAGAATGTTGTCCTTGTTGTTCGCTTTCTCTATTTTACTATTCTCATCTCATTTTCCCTGTTATAAAGGTCTGCTCCCTGTTCGAGTCCTTATGGGGGGGGGGCTAGACGTCAGTGGGAAAATACAGCAAATATACCAGTCTCTTCAAATACTTTTCCATGGTGGTGTCCCTGATTAGCATCAACGTTCGAGGCCTTAATGCTCCGGCCAAGTGGCTAGCTGTTCTAGTAATGCTTAGGAATATATGCCTACTACAAGAGACACACCTCCTTCGAGAAGATTGGCGGAGGTTGCGATCCCGATGGTTTGACAGGCAATATTTTTCTTCAGGTGCCACTAAGAGGAGGGGTAGACAAACCTAGCTGTATCCATTGGTGTCTGTAGAACATTCAATTTATACAAACAAACATGCATAGTCTAAAGGTACAACAAAAAGGGGAAACACCAAATTTATCAATTCATAAATGGTGGGCCACCAAGGTTCATTGAGTTTAGCAAGCATCAATTTAACAATGCACATACAACAACTATGTACATACTTTGAGACAGCACACCAACTGCAACTCTGCTGGGGTCATCTATGCCGTAGCTTGCCCCTGTGACTTTCTTTACATTGGGCAAACTGTACAGAAAATCAAATCACGTATCTTGCAACACTGTAGCAGGATACGCTGTAATGTCCAGGGTGAAACCCTCGTCGAACACTTCAACACCTTTCGACACTCGGCTAAGAGTCTGAGGTGGTGGGTTGTGGAAAAAGTCCTGACGAACCCATGGGGTGGCAACTTTGCTAACATCTTGAGCACATGTGAATGTAAATGGATACATATTTTTGATACTGTACATAAGGGCCTTAGTGAGTACGAAGAAATTACTAGACAAATCTCCACCCTGCAAAATGGTTAGAAACTTCCACTTGTATATACCTTGTACAGCACATTTTGTTCTGCACTTTTAACATTAGGTTTGCTTACTGTAAAATGTTTTGTATATATTGTATTGTATAAATGTTGTGCATATGTATTTCACTTGGGAAACAGCACTGTGTCCCAGGTCGCTATGGTAATCTAGCCCTTCATAGCGTCACGGCAGGATGGATCGAGTCTCCTTTCTTTTCGCCGGTAAGACAACTTAGTCTGTCTTCACCGTAACTGATCGGCAATGCAACAGCTGTTTTCAGCGCGTTCCGTCCGGTAAGGTGCACGCGGTTTCTTTAACCATCGGCTAGAAGCACGTCAATCGTGCAGCTACAGAGACGCCGATGGATGCGGCACGTCTCTCTCCCATTTCTCGCCAGAATTCTAAAACAGGAGGTAAATGGATACACTGGCTGCTTTACCGATCGTACATAGAGGTTAATTTAAACTTATTTGATCGGTTTATCTAACTCGTACCTACTTTCTTATAGAATTGAACGCCCTGACTACAGTATCTGGCTTGAAGGCTCCTACACCGCTACTACTCAGCGGGTGAGTTCATGGTGCACGCCAGTGCTCGTTTACCCCGTTTATGTATATATTCGTGATTTTGCCCTTATGGTGTTTTCCTTTATACATACTCAGCGACTCAAGATGATTTAATCCCGACCATGATGAATACACATGGAACTTGTGAATTATTATCTACACCACTATGAAGTAGTCTCTTCACCACGACTTTCACTCTGGTGAGCTTTTATTATTTATATATTCACGCTGGCACATCAATTAAGCACCCATTTTCATGTGGGTTTAATTAAATCTTTTAGCTCTATTTGGCCACCCCTTACTCTACGGTTAATTTTCAGGTCCCCTTCCCCGTCCTGAGGAAGACCCGCATACAGAGGAGTCTACCTGCCCTTTTGCGATTAGGGTCAAAACGTCGACAGCCAATCCCCCCAGTGGGCCTACACCCAACTTTTACCTCCCTTGTATCCCAGCCACAGATGAAGTTACGCTGTGTAAAAAGATTGTCATAAACTACTGAGATTGGAAATTGCAGATAGGGGTAGGCCCAAATATTGAATGAATATCAGCCCTGTCAGGATCACTTGCTGACTTCCTTTTTCCATAATTAATGCTTATTGTTTATGTATACCTCTTGATGATTTTCATCTTCCCACTTTCTACTCTCCACATGAGCACTTACTTTTACCTTTTCTCTTTCCCCTGATAATAACCGGGTCAATTTTGTCATGCTGCATATTATGCTATAATACATCTATTTTCTTTCTATGAAGTATACATAGTGTGAGAAATAAATTGATGCTTGCTGAACTCAATGGCCATCTGCTGCCAGCTAAATGTTGCACGGAAACAGCTGTGGGCGATCGACATGGGATGCGAGGAATATGCCCTTCTTAGAATTCGCCAGACTTATTATGCAGGAGGAAGTAAGGCAGGGTGCATGCTGGCCCATCGCCTTTGGGTGCAGACATCGGATTGTAGGGTACCAGAGGTTTGGTTGGCTGATGGCTCTCTTTCCTCATCGGACGCAGAGGTCGCTAACAGCTTCCAAGGCTTCTATCAGATGCTGTATCAAGCGGAACAACTCTCCGATGTGAATATCACTGGATACTTGGCCTCAGTGCCCCCACCAGTGGCGATGGGTTCCACCTCCCCCACCCTGGAAAAGGACATAAGCACGCAGGACGTACTTGCAGCGATTCAGAACTTAAATTCTAATAAGGTCCCTGGCCCCGATGGTTATGGCGTGGAATTTTATAAACTCTTTCGGGAACAGCTAGCTCCTATTTTTGTGCGAGTCTACAATTCACTGCAAAAAGGTGAAGCACTGCCGGAATCAATGCTTCAGGCAACCATTATAGTGATCCTGAAGCCAGGGAAAGATCCCAGAGATTGCACCTCCTATTGCCCAATCTTGCTGTTACATGTAGATGCAAAAATATTCACTAGCATCTTGGCGCACAGGATGGCCCCATAGGTGCAGGGATTGGTGGACTCTGACCAGTCTGGTTTTGTCCAGGAGAGGGGCTGCAGTGATAATACCAAAAGACTGTGCCACTTGCTGGACAAGACACAACACACGCAGATACCAGCCCTGGTGCTGACTATAGATGCTGAGAAAGCATTTGACTGTGTGCACTGGCCTTATTTGCACCAGGTACTGGAGAAATATGGATTTGGGCCACGGTTAAGTGGATGGATCCACTCCTGCTACTCTGCTCCCCAAGCAAATGTACAAGTGAATGGTATTAAGTCACCCGCCTTCCCTATCACAAAAGGGACCAGACAAGGCTGCCCTCTGTAACCGTTACTCTTTGCGCTCTATATAGAGCCATTCGCGGAAAGAATATGGCTCAATCAGCACATTTTGGGGACCAAAATGGTTGGTAGGGAACATAAGATAATGCTATACGTCGATGATGTGCTCCTCACCCTTACGGACCCCGAAGGCTCCGCTGAAATGGAAGACTTCCAAGTGGCTTCCGGCTTCACGATCAACCCCCAGAAATACCTGCTTCTGGGCCTCACCATTCCTAGCTTAGAGCGTACACGACTCCAGAGCATGTACCCATATCAATGGGCTGAAGACAGTATACAATACCTTGTTCTTCGATTACACCCTACATCTACAGCTACCGCTAACCATAATTATGGGGCCCTCTTAACACTCGCAAGGAATGATCTCACCAAATGGAAGACGCATAAACTCTCATGGTTGGGCCACCTTGCAGCGATTAAAATGACACTCTTGCCTAAGCTTCTTTACACAATGCAAATACTTCCCCTCTAGCCCCCTCCCAGGGTCTTAGAGAGAATACAGTCCCTGCTTTGGGATTTCATCTGGGAAGGCAAACGTGCACGTATGTCCAAGGCCCTAGTCTACCTCCCTCTGGTGGCTGGCGGTCTCGGCGTTCCAAATCTGAGGTGCTGCTACCAGGCCGTGTAACTCCAATATATGGTGGAGTGTTTCCGCACACTTACTGGGAAGCACTGGTGTTTTATCAATCAATCCATTGCAGCCACCCACATCTGGATGATCCCCTGGCTACCGAAGCCACATAGACCCGCTGGGGTATATGTCTCCCCTGTTACGCAGGCCACAGTAGGGGTGTGGGACAAAGTACAACTGCGACATGGGCTCTCAACACCCATATAACCTCACACTCCCCTAATTGGCAATCCAGATTTTCCACCAGCACTCACAGGGGCGGCATTCAAGCCCTGGCAAGAGGCCAACTGTAAGCTTATTGGTGATCCATTTGACATAGACGGACTTGTGGATTTCCGAACTCTGCAAGGCCATTTTAACCTACCGCACTCGACAAAATGGCAATATCTCATTGTGGCACACTGGGTGTTGCAGCTCTGAATTCGACCACATGTTAGAGGCTGTTTACAGCATATGAGAAATAGACCCTTACTAGATCTTCAGACGCCAAACTCCTCTCAGATATTTATGCCTTTTTAGTAAAGTTGGTCCACCCAATGGACTCACCGACTCGGACCCGATGGGAAAGGGAATGTAATCACACCTTCACTGACAAGGAGTGGAATTACATCCTCCATAGAGTATGCACATCTGCCCTCAACACCACCAGTAAGGAGATGCTTCTCACGATCGCCCACTATTAGTAGGACACGCCCGCTAGAATTGTGGCTTGGATTTGGTCCGGGGACGGGAGATGCTGGCATCAATGCGAACAGCTGGGCACACTCACACATATACTGTTGCACTGCACCAAATTGGCAACGTTTTGGTCAGAAGTTCTTACCTCGATCAATACCATATTTCAAACAGATATACCCCAATTTCCAAGCTATATTCTTTTAGGTCTCCCTAATCCCCTCACATATCCGCTTCACTCAAATAGGGGCAAGGTGATCACGTTGTTACTAGGCGCTGCAGGCCCAATGGGGAACAGACTCGGTCCCAACTCACCTGGACTGGCTACACAAGGTCTGGGCTATACTGGGTATGGAACAGCTGACAGGTATGGTTAAGCATCAATTACCTTGTTTTGATAAAATGTGGCAACCCTGTATACAATTTCTATCGGATGAATTCCGAGAATTGACATGCCCTCAATATCTGAAAATCCTACACCTGGTGGGGCTATATGACACTACACATTCCATTAAGAGACATCAGTAGGCATCCCATTACCCTCGATGTCCCCCTCCCTCCCCCCTTTCCATTTCGGTTCTGGTTTTTGTCTATTCTAACTGTATATTCAGTTTCTCTTACATGACATATGCTGTATTTGCAATGATCTATCGCAGCCTGCCTATGGATCTAGGAGGCTAGTAATGCAAGCTATGTGTTAAAAAAAAATATAAAGAGGTGTCATTTCTAAAGGTGTGAGGATATTTGTGATCAACTTTATTTATTTTAGTTGCTTTTGAGCTAGGCCGTAGAGAGAATGTGCATGCAAGTAAATGTACCCCATGTCTTTTGAAAGGTCAGTCAGCCAAACATGTTATGACGCATTGCTTCCAGATGGCAGCTCCCATTCAGAACCTGTGTTTCCGCAGACCTAGAGGGGGTGGAGTCTCATCAAAACGTTTGTTGGGTAGGTACCAGCCTTTCTTACTACTGGAAAATAAATTGTAAGGGTTTCGATCTATGTTCATTTTATAATGCAGATGTTGGGATCTTTTCTTAGTTTGAATTAAATAGGTTACTTTTCGTTTCTTCGGTAACACTCTTCTATAAACCAAGTGTTACTTGCCAGTTCCTGTTCTATTGTTGTCAACAATATCGCATGTGGGTGACGTAATTCACATTTACATGTATGGACACACTGCCTCCTGGTGGATGGGTCATTTATCTGGAAAGCTAATCCTTGTGGTTTCACTGATTGGCAAGAAAATAAAATTCAAGAAAACTTTTAGATCAATAATGCAGTATTTTCAGTATATAGAATCATGAAAATCATGTATTTTTTATGAGTAAAATGAAACACCATAACTGGTACCAATTCAAATGTCAGTGACAGAAAGAAACATGACCTCCACCACTCATGCTTGGTTGAGAACAATTGAAATTCATTTAAAATGTGATAGAACATATGGAAATACTTTTAAAATATAGCTGCATTCATTCTCTTTAATAATAGTAAAAAAAGAACAGTAAATAAAACGAAAACGTCAGCACTCTTGCAAAATGCCAGATCAGCTTGAAGAGATGTGTTACACTGTGACTGCGGCAAAACATTTCAAGATGATTCAGAATGGATTATTTGCTGACGACATTATTTTATATCTGAGGCCCGATAAAGAAAATATTGAGAGTGTTTTAAAAGAATTTAGAGAATTTGAACAAATTGGTGGTTATAAAATAAACTCCAATAAAACAGAAATACTAGCTTTAAATACTGATATTAATTATCTCCCATTGGACTTAAGAACACAAGCAGCCAATAAAGATCCGATTAGGTATTTAGGAATTTACATTAACTCTCATTACCACCAGCTGTTTGAATTAAATTACACCAGGATGAAAGATAAAATTAAGAAGCTTTTGGATCAGTGGCTTTTATTACCACTCTCAATTGTGGGCAGGGTATCTCTTATCAAAATGTCAATACTTCCGTTGCTTATATTTTTATTTAGTAATATCCCTATAAAAGTCAAGCTCTCCTTTTTTAAAGAAATTGAGACGATGTTCAGAAGTTTTGTCTGGGGGAAAAAAATTTCTAGGGTCAAATTACCAATAGTACAACTATCTACCTCACAGGGTGGTCTTGCCCTACCAGCTGTGAAAATATATTATGAGGCCGCCTTTTTAGATATAGTGGCGGGACTGATGGGCTCGACATCTAAGCGAGACAGTTTCTTTTTGGAAAAAATGCTTCAGGAAAATAGCTCCAATTTACAAGTGTTCCTAAAGACTTCCAAATATCCCAAAAAAACCCGATATAAGACCTTAAGGGAATATCATTCTAGACTTCAGTGTCTTTCAAAAAAAATGGACTCCTCCGGCTGGCAATTCTTGAGTTTGAGGGAATGTTTAGATCTCGGGCTCCAACTAAACAAAAGTCATTTAATTAGATGGGAAAAGTGCGGGCTAAAAGAAATAAGACACTTTTCCATTCTTAATCGAATAATTTCGTGGCAAGAGGTGATGTCCAGAGCAAACGGCCCGAATAGACCTACGTTTTTCGAATATATACAAATCGTATACTTTATAAGGAAAATACATGGTATTATTAACTCTCCATCTGAACTAGCTGTAGCCCTATACGGAGCCAAAATAATGGGTATAGGGAATTGGTATAGGCTGCTATTTCAACAAAATCATACGCCACTGGTTGAAAGCCACCTAAGAAAAATAGACCACGTGACACAATGCAGCCTTCAATATAAAGACTGGGAGACGATATGCCGTTTAGGCAATAAAGCACTAAGGGCAGCTAACTTTAAAAGGATGGCCTTTTTATCACGCTGGTTAGCCTATTTGACACCGGAGGCCCTGGGGAAAATTTACCCGGAAGTAGAAAATAAGTGTTTTAGATGTCTTGCTAATGGTCAAGGTGGCTGGCACCATATTTTCTTCTCTTGCCCGAAACTAAATCTATTCTGGAATACAATTTTTGCGGATTTGGGAAGGGCAATCGGGAAAAATATTCAGCCAGAGGCCGAATCGGCTTTGTTTGGTATCGCGAAAAACAGAATGATAATTAATAGGGATGAAGAGACTTTTCTATTTATTTCATGTATGGTTGCCCGATCCTTAATTCTACAAAATTGGAAGTCCACCGATGCTCCCTCTCACTTGAAATGGTGGATGAAAATGAGAAGAACTTGTAATTTTGAAAGAGCTTATGCAGGCCGGGTGGGTGCCATTAAGAAATTTGAGAAAAACTGGAAGTATTTTAGTGATCTGGAAAAAGACAAAGGAAACTGAACAATGTCTGGGTCAGGCTGTTAATAATTGTAGTAGTTTTATACAATCAAAAAAACACTAGCCTCTTTTTTCTATGTAATTGCTGCTACAAATCTATAATGATGGTTATCAAATCTTTTCCCAAAGCACTTTACCACCGTCGTCTCATAAATCGACGCACTTGTACTTTTCTGTCTCCTAATGACTATACTTGAGAAGCACTAGCACTTTTTTTTTTCTATACATTGCTGCTTATTAACAACGGATATTATATCTGTTCCTTTAGCATTTTATGGTCTGCTGTTTAGTACATTACATCCCTTCCTCATTATGGATTAGTTTTTCTGATTACTACTTTTAGCAACATAAAGGAAGGAGCTAAGATGGGAAGGCTATTTAGTACTCTTTAGAGGTTTCTAATATTGAATTCTTTGTATTTATAACATCTTGTTATCATAAATTGTACTTTGTATTTGGATGCTATGTCGTTGCTCTGCTCTGCTCAATAAAAAATTTAAAAAAAAAAAAAGATGATTCAGAATGGAGTACATCAGCTTCCATAACTAAAACGAAATTACTGTAGTATTGCGGTTTATTTTGTGAACTCCGCGCATGTTTGTTTTTGCTAGTCCAGTTTGTATATCTGTTCTCGATTTTAGCATTTTAAAATGCAGAAATGATCTTCCAACAACTGCTCCGATTTGCACAAGTTTCGCGCTCTTAGGGGCAGATTCACTAGACTCTCATGGAGCGCAGTGCAGCAGCTGCAAATGCTGCGTGGTGTGAGAAGGAGAGAACAGGAGCGCGCCATATTTACAGACATATGGCACACTCCTCCCCTCTCCCTAGCTCTGGTGCAGAAATATGCTGCTGTGTGCCACGGACACACCTTTGCACCATAGTGCAAGGGAGTCACCATGAGTCTAGCATAAGTTTTGTACTGGAAGGAAACCCTTCCAGTGCAAAATGCCACGATAAACTAACTTGAATCATTTCCCCACTTTGTATGTGTGCTGTACAGTGATTTGCAATTGTAACATACTATTACATCTGTCAGTCTCTTCTGTTTTCAGGCATATTTAGGGGCCTATTAAAAAAACTAGGAGCCTATGCAATATTACTACAAATATGTTACAAAACTCTAGCCCCAACTGCGTAGAATACACAGACATAAGTATATGTTTTAGTAATAAATGTGGGAGAGACAGGGGAATGGATGGAAAATCATGATTCCTTATTACTACATAAGTGGGTACTGTATACAGATGAGTATGAAGCAGTTTATGCAGGGTTAGGGAGGAATTTAGGAAGGGACAAACACCCATTCACAAAACTCAAACTAACCACAAACTGTATTCTAAAGATAATACAACCAAAAAGGGACCCAGAATACAGTAAATTACTCCAGCTGCTACCTGAAGTGAGTCTAGCACTAAACATGGACAACAGCTGGCAATGCAACAACCTCTCATACAAAATAATGGAGGGAAGGACTACTTAGAAAATAATATTAAATATAATTAATTAACATAATTAAAAATATTAATTAAAATCATTCAATGTTAAATAAAGATAGAAATAAAACCTTTTTTTAGTTTAATTTTAATATTTATCCAAACATTTTAAATTCAGAAATTAATCAAAGATTACATTTTAATTATTTAAAATTAATTCTATACATTAATTTGAATAATTATTAATGCACAATAATAACGCATTTTTACATTATTTTTTATTTAAAATTCATTAATATATTTAATTAAATTAAAGATTAAATTCAAAATTAAGATAGTGTGGTAGCATTTTTTCTTTAGATCTACCTTTAAAATAAATAAATAACATTCCTTTACTATAATATTTAACAGAAACAGTTTTTACACGTACTTAGTTTTTACGTAACAATTTGGGCAACAAGGTCTACCACAGAAGTACAGGAACAGGGCACAAAGGGTTCTCTGTTGCATTTAGTGCTCTTTTTCTTGCGCAAAATGCATCCTTGGATCCATTTAAGAAACGAGGGTGCATTTTGCATAATGAAAATGCCACTAAATGGTGGGTTACTCGCCCACTTTGCTGTAATTGCACATAATTATGCTAAAGCAAATTACGTGAGTTACATCGACAATATCGTTTCCCACTTTCTCTTCATTTTAAGACTCCTGCACTTAACACTATTTCACACTGCAAAAATATTTTTTACATTTTGCCATGCTTCATTCAAGTGATCTAGTGTCGTTCATCTTGGCGCATATACAGTAAATGCATGAGGTATCCTCCATCCACCCTTGACATCATTTTCCTGTTTTACCTCAGCAACCAATATGTATATTTGTATCTGATCATTACCTTCCAGACACCCTTCATGCTTACACAAATATTACATATCGGTGAGCATAAAGATTGTCTGGTAGCGACAATGGTCACCTATTTAGGACACATATTGATAGCACAGGCTCGGCTGGCATGCAGGGAAGTCAACCGACCCCAGACATTTCTGCAATCTAGAAACCCAGGGGCCCCCAAGGACCAAATATGCCCCGAAAACTTCTAACTTTGGCTAAAATCATGGATTTTCCCCACATTTCTGTGAAAATAAGTTTCAGAATCTGTGGGATCTACAAAATTCCTACCACTCAGCATGACTGCACTCTTCCCAATGAAAACAGGACTTTGTGGGTGGGGCTATCACACAAGATAGAAAAAGGCCCCAAAACACAACTAGGAAACATCAGTTTTTTTCCCTCTCAAATTCACTCATTATTTCAATGCGGGAAGCTGAGGTATTTGGGTCTTGCGCTGTCGGTACCCAGTGAGAACTACCAACAGCAGAGATTTCTTAAAACTAGACAACCTAGGGGAGTTCAGGATAGTATGACGTGTGAATTCCACTATGTTTTCATACAGAGAATGCCCTGTTAAATGTCACAGTTTGGATACATTTTCTCACATTTCTGTGAGGGAAAATTTTGCGATCTGGGGAATCCACATAATTCCTACCACCCACTGTTTCCACGCTTATAACAACTGTACCCCACTTCTTTATCACCTGCGACAGGAAAGGCCTCAAAATGCAACATGGAAACATCAAAATCTTTCAGTTAATTTCTGGTCATTCTGTCGATGTGGGTAGCTGATGTTTAGAATATTTCAGCACCCAGGAAAAAGTATCAACCCCAGATATTTCTTGGAATTAGAAACCCAGAGGAGTTTAGGGCAGCCTGACTTGCGCTGCTACCACTAAGTTTTAATTCCCTGAAAGTAATGCATACATCAAACTAAGGATAAAATCACAGAATGTCCTCACATTTCTGTGAAAGCAGGTTCCAGAATCGACAGGAAAACACAAGATTCCTACCACCCAGTGTTCCAACACTTCTCCCAATAAAAATATCATCCCACTTGCATGGGTATGTCTTTCACCTGCAACAAGAACCAGTCAAATTTTGGACTTTGTGAATTCAATGTGGGGGTTAATGAGATCTTTGTCTGGTAATAGTCTTAGTCAATTCCAATGATGCCCACCTACACACAGGATACAGAGTTTCAATCGGGAGAAAAGTGGAAAGGTGGGATAGTAAGACTTTGGACATTGGCTGGAGGTGCCCTATCTTTCTGTTACCTAAATATGGAAAAAAATACCCAAATATCGCAGTCATTCACAAAGGCACATGAGATGAAATTGTAGTTTCTTTGTTGGTTGTTTTGACATATGGGTTGGTAGAGTTAATGCAACAACCAATTCTCTCACACCCTGGGGGCTGAAATACTGTCTTCTGTCTAGCAGTGGGGCCCAAGGCCAAGACGGCCCAGCATACCATTAAATTCCTTTTCTCACTCTTTCCCTTAGTAGTCTGATGGGCCTTCAGCCTCCATGGGCGGGCAGATTTGTCTATTTACTACCTATCTGCCCATCTCAGTCAGCCCAGAAAGCCAGCCAGATCATAAAGGAAAAAGTAAGAAAAAGAATGGGGTATGGGGCTTACCCATCCTAGCACTGCATTGTAGCCCCCATCCAGGGCACCAGGCACCATTTTAGACCCCTAAGAGAGCAAGAATGGGATGTTAACACTCTCTCTGCTGTCTGTTAGGTCAAATTACACCCTTTAAAGAACCCAAATTTCCTCACGTTTGCCATGTAGATGGCTGCAGTATTATGGCTTCATGCCCCCGAAGGGCAGAAAGATTCTTGTCCAGCATGAGGGTGGGGTGTCACAACCCCATTTTTTTGCAAAGGTGTAGCCCGTGCATGCAGTGGGTTTTCTTCCCCTATGGGGGCGAATTGAAAGTAAATCCCACAAAATGCCCTCCAGGAGGGCAGAAAGGCTATTGAGGCTTTAAAGAGTGTGAATTATGGCTTGATGTGGGGACGAGAATGCTCCTAAATCTCCTACAGGTGGGGTGGGGTATAGCCTGATGCCAGAGTCGGCCAGCCCAAACCACATTATACTTTATGAAATTAATATATGTGAGGTCTAGTTTGCTTTCTGTTCTACTGGATGCACAGCATAGGGTTAAATCCTCCTATCCGCCCCCCCCCCTAGGAGGCAGAACATTGCTATGCCCTTTAATGGTGGGGTTAAGACCAGGTAACAGTTTGGGACATACCTATGCCCTTTTTTATATAATAATAACATCACAGGGGTTTCAAGGTCAGAGGTAGAACCCCAATCTACCCAGCAAAGTGGGAGAAATACTGTAGGGGATCTCTTGTGTGTGAGCAAATGCCTATGCGAAGAGCCACTGTCGTAATTGCAATACATCCTGGCTTCTAGTGGGTGGATCCATGCTTGGGGACTGTCCTCCTAGCAACCTCCAATCAACAATCCACTAGGGAGATGGATCATTAGAGAGGGGAGAATTTCTCTTTACAGTGATACTACTCCCATTGTGATTGGTGCTCGGAGATGCTGAGCTGTGCCCCTGAGCACCCAAAGACAGTGAAAGGCAGAATGGTTCTTTTTTATTTCGCTTTCTACATGGATGACATCAGCACACAATGCACATTTCTGATCCTTCAGATAAAAAAGGCCTCAGGCTGCTGGGTAGCTTTTCTCCAGCAGTCCAAACTTCCAATCTCCTCTCTTTAGTGTGAGAATGAATCATTCATGTCCTCCACATCCTCCACACTATAAGCATAGTGTGGAGGATCTGAACATATCATTCTCTGCACTAAAGAGGTCAAAGCATTTTCTTATTATACAGAACATTATCATGCCTACAAGTATATTATGCCATTGAAAACTACAGGCGACCTATAGTTGTATAATCTTCAATTCCTTTTGTAGTGTCTTATTCTATAATGCTACCTTCCAAGGTTTTCCTCTGGCTGTGTCTAAATATGGTAGTTTACACCTGTCAAAAATCTCTCATCTATCTGTTCAGTGGGATTATGGGTAGACATAAACGTGTTAATGAATAATACACACTAAACATATATGTTTGTCCTCTAAGGTTTTAATCTTGGCTATGTATGTGCAATTCTTCTGAGCAGCCTAAATCAAGCTCGGAATTGTGCTGCTTATTATAATCTAAAAACAATAGTGCCCTGATGGATTGTTCTGAGAGGGAGTGACGGCTGGCTGACAAAATAATTTTGTAATGGCTGTTGTTCCTTTCAGCATCTGCAGAACTGGTCACACAGTCCCTGCACACAGCCGAAAGCTGTTACAGGACTTGAATGCTGTCTGCCATCCCATACCAAAAGAGGTCAGTGTCGATCACCCCAGAAACTGATGCCTGTACTGCTTCTGGGCCTACCTGTTCAAAGTACAGGTAAAGATTCTGATCAGGAACTTCACTCAAACCAGGGATGGCTGAATATGCACTCTTGTCCTTGGGTAGGATGCAGAGTCATGCAGGATTGAAAAGACACACTTGTTTCAAGAATAAAAGGCCTGGTTGGGCCTTCACTATATACTTGTCCACCAGGAATTTTCAAATGCTTCATTAATGTGGGCTGTTATCTTTTTTCTGTGCCAGAGTTAATTTAGCCCCTACAGTGTCTGTGGGAATGGTCATAGTGAGTCCAGAGTGAGGACTAAATTGTTTGTGAGGTTCATATGAAGTATTGACCACAAGAAGCTGCTCCTAGAGTGATGTGACCCTACTACAGTTGTAAAGTTGTTGTGAAATATGAGGGTCCAATGGGAAGATCAACCACAACCACAACATGGAGTAGTAACCAGGAGCAGAGGGAGAGGGGAGATGCCCTCGACGAGCAGGGAGTAACCAACATAGTGAATATCAGTAAATACACACTCTCGCAAGATGAAACAACCGTCCTTTCTAAAGGGCTGGGATTTGTTCCCACACCCCGAAATGACCCCTTTGTTTTACACACGGAATTGGCTCAATTCTTCAGGAAAATCAAACTCCGTGATTACTTCGGAGACACAGAAGATGGCACAGAATAAAGAGGGAAAAAGTCTACGGGGTTAAAGAAAAAATCCACCCTTCAACCCCCGAATCAGAACATTTCGTGTAACATACTTGCTTTCGAACAGGCCGTACTAAAAGACATTGAAAAGATTGACTTTCAGAACACTCGTGGGTTTGACAACCTTACGGGAAAAGAGCGCACGGCCCTTGCAAAATTGAGTAGTAATAAAGACTTAACCATAAAACCAGCTGACAAAGGGGGCGCCATTGTGATCATGGACAGTGACATGTACCGAGAGGAATGCCTGAGACTTCTCTCTGACTCAAACAGCTACACCATACACAGGACTGACCCTACTGGTCCATTGATGGCCAAGATCAGAATCATGGTCACAGAAGCACTCGGCAACGACTGGATAACCAAACAAGAGGCAGACTTCCTCGTGAATGAAGAACCAAGAATGCCTAAATTTTACACACTCCCGAAAATCCACAAAAACCGGACGCCTCCTCCGGGGAGACCAATAGTGTCCGGGATAGGGTCTGTATTAGAACCATTGTCACAATTCTGTGACTGGTTCCTTCGCCCTATCGTTCAAGAATCTACGTCCTACCTCAGGGATACGAAGGACGTCCTGTGTCTCCTCAGAGACCTCACGGTGGACACGACCAACGATTGGCTGATAACCATGGATATAGAAGCTCTATATACGAGCATACCACAGAGGCGCACATTGGAAGTGGTAGAAAACATCATCCTGAATAGAGAGTGGGACTTTTTAACCCCACAGCAGTTCGTGATGGAATGTGCGGGACTTGCATTAATGGAGAACTTCTTTGAATTCGAGAAAGTCATCTACCACCAGATCTCTGGCACTTCAATGGGGAGCACTTTTGCCCCTAGTATGGCATGTCTGTACGTACAACAGTTTGAGGACGACTTCATATACAACCCACACAATCCATTCCTACAAAATCTCAGACTTTGGAAGCGCTACATAGATGATGTGCTGATAATATGGAGTGGATCAGAGGAAGAAGCGATGAGTTTCGTCCAGTGGGTTAACACCAAAGATGTACACCTTAGATTCACCCACACAATCAGCAAGAACCACGCTATCTTCCTCGCTCTAGACATCACTATGAATAACGATGGGATTTCAACAAAAGTGCACAACAAGCCCACCGATAGGAATAGCCTTCTATTGTACGAGAGCTACCACCCCAAGGCCCTGAGACAGAACCTCCCGGTTGGACAGTTCCTTCGAGTAAGGAGGAACTGCTCTGATACCTCAACTTTTGAGGAACAAGCATCCCACCTTGAAGAAAAACTTGCTGCTCGCCACTACCCCAAAAAAATGATACGCAAGGCTAGGAAACGAGCAAGGAACAACCCAAGGGAAGCACTTCTGGAGGACATAACAAAGGAGAACACCAAAAGAACAGTATGTGTTACAACATTCACCCCTGCTTCTAATACCGTACAAAAGATAATCAAGAAAAGATGGAACATTTTAAACAGCGTGGGAAAGCAGTGGGATCCCCCACTTTTTGCTTTCAAACGGAACAAAAACCTGCGAGACCAACTTGTTCACGCCACTATGCCAACTACAGAGGGCACGGAACAACAGAGGCTTTGGGATCAATCATGAGTGGTGGGACACTTCACGTGCGGTGGGTGCGTTTCCTGCAAGCTCACTTCTAACACCAAAGAAGTTGACATAGGCACAGGTAGACCGTGGCAACTCCGCAAGTTTAGCAATTGTAACAATGAGAATGTGGTTTACCTTTTAACATGCCCCTGTAATCTCCAGTACGTTGGCATGACAACCAGAAAGGTCAGGGTACGCATCAATGAACACTGCAGCACCATAAGATGCAAAAAAACAAACACTAAGCTCACACGCCATTTCTTGGAGAAACACCACAAAGACACTGATCTCCGATGGACCGTCCTTGAAGTCATGAACAAAAGCAGAGCTGATCTCTCCAGAGCCCTTCATATCAGGGAACAACGTTGGGTGTTCCGCCTGCGGTCCCACGAAAAGGGACTTAACGACGATATCCCATGGCTCCATCTGCATAGATGACCCATGTACATCTACCGTCCTTAATTAGAACCTGGACAGCTTTCCTGCTCTGTGCCATTTGCCCAAAAACATCTAACATCTTCTATTTTTACCACAACCCCCTGTTTGCGCCACCTGCGTGCCCTTTGGGTTGTGTAAACATCGCCCCAGGGCCCCCCTGCTCTCTAGCATATGACCTAAGTTACAGGGGTGACTCGGCAGCACACTTTACTCCATGTACGTTTTTGTGACCCCTTGGCCCCTCTTTGAGCCGCCTGTTTGTCTTTTTGTCCTAAGATGCATGCTAATTCAGCTCAGAGTGATGTAGAGGGTGTGTTGTTGATCTTCACTGTTGCCGTCAGCAACCGTCACACTATCTCGACTACCCCTCACGCACTCTCCATGTCAACGTACACCACGGGCTTTGCATGCTAGCCCTCGCCCACTCCCATACCCTCCTTCGGGGGCTCAGTAGTATGCGGTTTTAGTATCCCCCTTCACGTTCCCCTGACAACCCGGGACGCGCACGCCTACACGTGACTCCGACCTTCCACAACCCTCTTCGGGGCCCCGTAGTACGTGTCTTTAGTATCCACCTCCGCGTTCCCCTGACAACCTAGGACGCGCACGCCCACACGTGACCTCCACCTTGGGCGGATCCCTTGACTCGCTTCCCCTATTTGGGCCCAGGATACAGCTTGGACGCCGAGTACGTGTCTCTAGTATCCACCCCTGCGTTCCCCTGACAACCCAGGACGCGCACGCCTACACGTGACCTCCCCCTTGGGCAGGTTCCCTGACTCGCTCCCCTTATTTGGGCCCAGGATTCAGCCAGGACGCTCTGATTGGCCCGCTCCATCGGCCATTGCACAACCAGGCACTGCACTGCATGCATCGCCTTCACAATAGTTCCGGACTCCGGATGCACCGCACCAGGAACTGCTTCACAGCCGTAATCACCCCAGGCTGGTTTCAATCTTATCATTAAGCGCGCTATTTAAACCCGCCTTTGCGGCCTCACTCCCATGTTCGGGCGGACGAGGAGCAACACCTTAGGCTGAATACGGGACATTCTGCCTTAGACAGTAAGAGTATGAATGTTGGTTTTTCGTTGTTTTAACCCCTTCAGCGGTTCAATTGTGGAATGATTGTGGTTCCATCCTGCTTGCAGGCTTGCAAGGGTCCATTTTCTTGATACCTTTAGTTCATTGACTATTACATTCTCCTTCTCTCCCTTTAGACTGAACAGAAGTGTCTCCTCCCTTCCCCCCATGTGGCAAGTAGTTTGTCTAACTAGGGTAAGCCTTATGAGAGCACTTTTTGACTCTCAATATGTTTGTGTACTCACGTAGAGTGGCACATGTCACGTGATTAGTCACTCACCTTAAGGTATTTACTCATGTGTGTATCTTGACATTAATGTTATTTATGTTTTCACTTTTGACCCTTCTTTCTACAGTTGTATATATTTGTTTGTTTAATCTTTCCTATAGGCTTGACAGTTGGAAGCCATCTAGGTAGTGGAGTGTGGCCTACGCCACACCCGCGCAGTGGTATTCTCTTGCTACCAGTTGGTAAGAACGGAGCCCTCTTTTTGTAACTCTAGGTCCTGATGAATGCCCTGGACCCGCTCGGGCCAACAAGGCAGAAACATGTCGACCTTATACTAGACGGCTAGGGGACACCTAAATACCCCACCTGCTGCCACTTTGTTTTTAGTATCATATAGTTACTGATCACATTAAAAATATCTTGGTAACTATAATGATTTTTAACCTCACGTTCCACCCCATGGGCCCCCACTCTTTAGCTTAGAAGTGCATCCCTGTCTCCAGGTGTATGCCCGCCCTCCATCAAACGAAGGTTTTGGAGGGCGAGGACTGGCCGATGATGAAGCATGACACCAGGTGGTGTGTGAGGCCAGTCCGTCACTTTTTGTGAGATGTCCATACTCACAACAACTTTACAACTGTAGTAGGGTCACATCACTCTAGGAGCAGCTTCTTGTGGTCAATAGTATTAATGGAGGCCGCTAGCTCCTAGCACCCCGTGCCTCCCGTTCCCCCCCTCCACACTCCGTGGAGTTCTTCTAGTGATTGCTAGGTTCATATGAAGGCCAACTAGATAATCATACACCTTCATTGTGAATGGTGTCTGACTCTGGAATAAGTCCATCAGATTCAATATGTGATGGCATTTTTGTCTGCCACAATTTCCAATTGAACTTTACTATAGTTTTTTTCATCACTGTTCATAATCCTCTGTAGATTTTCAAGAGAATCTGGGGGAGGCTTGCTAAATTGCATCATAAGCTCAACAAACCCAGCATAGGCATCAAAGTGCTTGCAGTTGTTTTGAACAGCAGCAAACCATGAATTCTAGCGGGTACAGCAAGAGGCAGGTGCCGTCTGTGGTTTCATCCCATGTTTCTTAGCAAGGTGTTGCAGGTACCTTTGCTTTCTGCTACGATTTGCGAGAAGTACAGAAGGAAAGAATTTACCTCCACAAAAGGCTTCCTAAATGACCCCCACCAACAAGGTTCATAATATGTACCAAGCAAGTGATACATATGGAGTTTGTGTAAAAGATTTTTTAGCACAATGTTGTATGCCTTAGTATGTATGCTGCATTAACTGTATTACAGAAAATAAAGTTCTGAAAGGCTATGTTATACTTTCTGAGCACCCTCACTACTACTTGCGCTACAGTCCCATGGTTGTATTGGGAGAGGAACACTGCGGGCCATATGTACGACAAAGTGGCGGAGCGTGTCGTTAGCCTCCTGGGCTTAACGACATGCTCCGCCACTTTGGAAATGCAAGGCTGCACCATATTTACAAGGATGTGGTGCAGCCTTGTGTTTCCCCCTGTGATGGCGCTAAGTATCAAAACTTAGCGCCACCGCAGGCACCCTTGCTCCAGAGTGCAAGGGTGTCTGTGTGCAGGGGAGGATTGGTTATGTGCAGTAAGGTGTCCCTTCTTGCACATAACCAATCCTAAAATGCAATTTTATAACTTACATGTGAGCTGCTTCATGCAGCACACATGAAAGTTCCAAAATGGCATTTTTAAAAAGGTTTGTTTATGCACAGGAAGGGACCCCTACCTGTACATAAACAAACCATGGCATTTTGCTTTTTCCATGCGTGCTGCACAAGGCAGCACACATGGAAAAAGCAAAAACGAGGAGAAATAATGCATTTCTCCTCGTTTTGCCAACTTAAGACCAGGGTGCGCCACCCCTGTACATAGGGGGCACCGTCAAATACAATGGGTGTTGTGGTGAAACGCCCACCACAACACCCACTGCTCACCCCTTTCACGCTAAACATTGTGTGAAAGGGTGCCTTATGTATAAGGCAGCCTTAAGCCACGTTGAGTGGCATAACGCTGCCTTGTACATAAGGCAAGGCTCCTATCGCCACGGAAACGTCACAAAAAGTTTAGTTCCTGTGGTGATAGGGGCTTGTACATATGCCCCTGTGTCTGCTAGGTGGGTGTGGATTTGACAACCACCCTGTAAAGAGACCACTGCACATAAAACATTCAACACATATTACCCTTGACATCAGGTGTTTCATCAAATATAACGCTGATCTATTGATCTTGCAATTGTTCTTTCAGATCGTCCTTAGTTCCTACATATCTCTCTGGGAGATAACGTTCTTCAAGCTGATGACTCCCAGGTATCGCTACACCATTCCGTACTCACTCACGGAGAAACTTGCGCAACACATGGTGGTCAGTTTTGCTCAGAGTAATGTTCAGGGCTGTGTGGACATTGACCCATGCACTTATTATTTCAAGATATGAGACATTGGCAGCTCTATTCTTTGTGAAAAGTGAGGTCACAGTCATCTGATGGGCATGTTTTGGTGCAGTGCGAGGGTCTGGAGCATTTGCGCAGTGCTTCAAGTGTTTTGGGGACTGCACATGCATATACACTGTGTGTTTCTAGATATGGTCCATGCCCGCATTGCACACACCACAAAAAGGCACTCCACCATCAGCAAGATCACATCACTGTACTCTCTGGCATGATCTGCTGCTGTTATCTGAGTAGATAGACGTGATCGATGCTTCACAGATTTCACAGGCTGCATAAACTTCTCCATCCTGCTTTTGGTGTGGTGGCTCATTGCTCCGTTGGAATCCAAAAGATCTTTGGGGGTTGTGGCACGGTCACGTAACTCACCTGCAAATATATTTGGTGTTATTTGATATGTTCCAAAGGGAAAAAAGGCATCGCAATTGTTGAACAGACAGTTAAGAAACTGTAGGCAAGCAGTGATTAAAAATGCACTTAACTCTGAAGCACTTGCAAATGAAGGCAAATGAAGGCAACATTTTTAAAACTTTTTGAAACAAAACCATAATGGAAAATGACACTCATCACATGGAGTTGAGCAAACAGTGTTGAAACAGCATGGTCAGTTTCAAAGAAAAGGGAAAAGTAAAACCTATTGAAGGGAAGTTGCATACATAGAGTATAAATACATACAGGAAGGCAGAAGTCCTTTGTAGTGAAATTGCACACTTGTTTTGTTCCTTTAGGCAAGTCAGAGTTGTCTTTGTGGGGATGTGGTGCAGTCACTGGACTGGCCTGAAAATATATTTGGTGTTATTTGATGTGCTGCAAAGGGAAAAAGGCATGAAAATTGTTGAACAGAAAGTTGAGAAAATTTAGGGAAGCTGCAAATAAAAAATGCACTAAACTTTGAAACAAGTGCAAATAAAGGGGATAACAGGAAAATTTGTTGAAACAAAACCACAATGGGAAATGGCAGTCCTGAAATGGAGTTGCACAAACACAGTATCAGTGTGGTCAGTTGCAAAGAAAGATAAACATGAAATCTTTGAAGTGAACTTGCATACATGGAGTTTAAATGGATACAGGAAGGCAGAATTCCTATGTAGTGAGATGGCCCACTTGTTTGTTTCTTTAGGCAAGTCTGAATCATGTTTGCGGGCCTGAGGTGCAGTCCCTGGACTGGCCTGAAAATATACTCGAGGTTATTCAATGTTCTCCAGAGGGAAAAAGGCTGTGCAAAAGACATAAGTACCTTGCAGTGTGATGGCACTCTAGTTTGGTCCCTCTAGGTACGTTTGAGTCATCTGTGGAGGACGGTAGGGCTGGGAGATGGGTTGGGCCAAGATAAAAAACATGAGGCACAAATCATTTTAAAAAACAACCAAGCCTGCTCTAAAGTACCTGCAGCTAAAAAATAAATTGAAAAGGATACAGAAACAGAACCACAATGGAAACACTTTTCATTTTTTCAAATGAGTTTGCATGAATGGTGCAAAAGGTACAAAAAAGAGCAGGGTGAGCTGCCTGCAAAGAAAACAAAACTAACAACCTTTTCAACAATTTTTTTACTAGCATAGTTTAAATATAGGAAGGAGCACATAAGCCCTGCTTTTTTGTTGTTCTGGAGGAGAGGGGGGGGGGTGAATAAGACTAGGCAACAGTGTTCAAAGGGAAGATGATTAGCTGTACAGTAATCCAACATGTTTAGGGAAAAGTCAGAGTAAAGGTGTGTGCGGAAATTCCAAAACTTGCTCCAAACCACCCTCAACAACCAAAACACTGAAACCCAGGCGCAATGCAATGCTGGTGGCTCCAAGGAAGGAAAAACATGAAACAGTTGGGACCAGACCACCAATGCAGATATAAAGCAGAGCAATCCACTGAGAAAAACAGAAAAAACATCAACAATTCGAGCTTTTGGGAAAAAAGAGAATCACAACTTAAATAGGAATACAGTGGATGTATCAGAACTTAAGATGTAAAAAGGATGAAACATGAATGCATGGGTTCACAATCACAACCTTCGCCCCAAAAACAAAACAAAACAAATTGTGTATGGCATGCTTTTTGGCCAAATGCTATGAATCATAAGCCCCAAAGAGTGTATTGATTTGGAAAAAATAATTAATTAATAATTAAATCCACCGCAAAACCATAACTTA
Organism: Triturus cristatus; assembly: GCF_964204655.1. Lineage (NCBI taxonomy): Eukaryota > Metazoa > Chordata > Amphibia > Caudata > Salamandridae > Triturus > Triturus cristatus. The sequence goes on along the minus strand of NC_140593.1, from coordinate 251,256,652 downwards.
ACATTGGGCTACTCCTGTGAAAAGAGGACCATCTCCACACTTCCATTGACTGCCTGGGATAGACATAATGCAAACTGTGTGGGTGCACCCACATTCCTTCCATCCGTAATGGGTGAAGTCCAAATTGCAGTGGCCCACGGCAAGTAGGACTTCACATCTATGGGAAGAGAATGTGGCCTTATGGATAGAGCAGTCGACCTGGGGAACTGGGTTCGAGTCTCAGCAGGGACGCTCAACATTCTGTGATTCTGGGCAAATCACTTAATCTCCACTTGCGTAACAGAATGAATTTGTCCATCTGTAACACAGGTGGTGCTCATGTAAAGCTCTCTGGGTTGAGTGCACGCTATATAAAACAAAAACAAAAAAGGATGCAGACATCAAGGTTTTGAGTTTGAGAATATGCATTATTTATCTTCCCAGAAGTGTACAGAACCCAAGACTTACATGAGAGCTGTATTGCAGAAGCATATGTACCAGACCACCCTACAGCTCTAGAACCAGCAGAGACTTTACAAAAGACCAAAAAAGATTTAGAGCAGGCTTGCCCTTTCCCATGGCACCCTTCTCCACAACACTGCGGTCACCTACCCCACTGTATCCTGAAACAACTGGGATCCTAAATTAAAACATCACTCCCATGGGCCTGCCACGTACACCGGGGGAAGCAGACCCTCACCATGTTAAAAAAATGTATGCCCCCTTCTGGTACCACTTGGGCGGCAGGCCGAGGCGGCATTTATTTTTGTATATGTTTAAGGCCCGCCACCTACAGGGCACGTGGCGGGCCCAGTTCGCATGTATTTTTTAAGTGATTAGGACTCACTTCCAATAGGGCACAGGGGGGCATGCGGGTAATATATTTTTATCAAGTTCCATGGAACTTGATAAAAATATATGCCCCTGGCCCGCCACGTGTCCATGTTTGTAGCGGTCCCTGCTATTCACCTGCTGTGTGCCCTGTGAAATACGGGCGCAAAACATTCCAAAATAAATACATGACCCCACCAGTGGCCTGCGGGTGATGGTCCCAAAATCCCAAAACATTTTTAACAGAAGAAATTCCCCTTGAGCTTGCCGCCCATGCCGGCAGGCCCTCAACATTTAAGTAAGGCCCATGAGCCCCCTCCCAGGCCCCATGGGAAGCCCATAAACATAAAAAATATATCAATGCCCCCCAGGGCCACACCTGTGCCCATTGGGCTGCGAGCCCTAAATATTTAAAATATGCCCCTGGGGCAGCAGTCCATGAACCATGGATTGCAGTCCATGAACAATAAAAATAAATAAATAAATGCCCCAGGGACTGCCTCACGTGCCCTGTGGGCCCAAAAGAATGTAAAAAAAGAGATTTGCCAGTGAGCAGCAGGCCCTAAACATAAAATATGCCCCTGGGCCCACTGCTGGTGCCCAGTGTGCCCAAAACAATATAAGAAATGCCCCCCTCCTGGGCCCACCACCCATGACCAGTGGAACTTAGACATAAAATATGTCCCCTGAACCGCCACCCATGCCCCTATGGGCGGCAGGCCCTAAACATTTTTAATGTGCCTCTGGGTTCACCTCCCATGCTCTGTTTAAAACAACATCAATAATGTCCCCCAGCCTGCTGCCCATGCCCAGTAGGTGGTAGGCAGAAAACTTTGCAAAAAAAAACCAAGTGCCCTGGGCACGCCGTCCATGCTCCTTGGGCAGCAGGCCCAAATCACCCTCACATTTCCCCACCTGGGGGACTAAGGTACCCCAGGTGAAGAATGAACACATTTTAGTTAAGGAGCCTGGGACATGGATGACCTACCTGTGTTGGTGTCCCCCGGTCTCCAGATGCAGCAGGCTCCTTTCATGTCATCCTGGCAGCAAGGCAGGTGGGTGTCAAGTCGTCCTGAAAAAAGGAAAGGAATGAACAGCAGGCAGAACAGGTGATGAGTAAATAAACACACCACCTTGCCTGGCTGCTGTGAGACCCTCCTTGTATTGGCTCAGTGGTGAGCCACTGGAACAGTAAAAGTAGGGTCTCATTCCTCCAGTTTTAGCAGGCACTTTTGTAAAAAAGTGCAACCTTTCACAATTGTTTTGCAACTTGTGAAATCATGAAATCCTGGAGGGTCTGTATAATAATAATCATCCTTGACACATTCTGGGCATTATACGTTTAGTTGTAGCATACTAGCAGCCATCATTGACATACTGTGAGCATAACAGACCTAAAATTGTCCATTTCTAATATAATTGTGAGCACCCCTGTCATAATTATTGCCAACACTGATGTATAGTGGGCATCTTGGCTATTATGGTCTGCATACTTGCTTACATGATTACTCAATTTTAATGGTGGGCATTATTGACATACCTAGGAATCTTAGGTTTTATGGTGGTCATCCATGGAACGTGATCGCAATGTCTGGGCATTTAGAAACAGAATTTGTCCATGTTACCTATTTGTACATCTGAACAATTGATGAAAATTCCAAGCTGATTTTTTGAGAATGTGTGTTTGCTACATATGAAAATTGGTATTTGGAAGGTAAAGATTATGTTTCCTTAAGAAACAATGTTTCTTTGGGAAATCAAACTTGTTTGCCCAAAATAAACATAGGCACATGATAGAAAAATAGTTATATTCTCGAAAGTGATAAGCTGATGAAGATAAAATGGTTGCATTCCGGAAACATATTTGCAGCTGATAGTTGACAATCAAGCTGCGTTGGGGGAACTATTGCTGTGGTTACTTTTGCATCAGGTGGTCACTAGTGTGTTGTTGATGCATTTGGTCACTATTGTAATAGTAATAGTGATAACATGTGTTAGGAGCTCAGGGCAATACAGAAAGGGCTGGAGACACCTCTTCTATACTAACTAACAGGTAAAAGTAAAAGTAGGCTTAAGTATCTTTGTCTCCTCTACAATATGCACAAAGGATGAAGCCATTGTGTGTAATGTCACTGCTTTTGTTTCATATAAAATTGCAGATCTGGATAATAGTTTGAGCAATGTGATATCCCATCCCAGTCAGGTGAGCAGTGCTTCTCTTTTTAATATAACGTGCTTTCAAAATAAATAGGTGTATCAACATTTCATTCATATTTACCAATTTGCAGATCATGCACACTCCTTTGCATATTCAATGTCATTAGAGGTTTTGCTTAGCAACACTATGCTATTGGTATGTGGTAAGTTGTCTGACAATCTCTAATATTTGAGCACACTTCTGAATGTTTTTCATGGAAGTGAGTCTCAAGAAATTAAAGGTGGAAGTTATTGAACATAAATTAAAAACAAAATCAGGCTTGGGGTCCATAAATTGTAGGAAATTAGAATGTGTTCCTATTTTGTCTTTGACAAGCAAGGCAGCTTCACAACAATTGACAGCTGGCATCTATGAGGAGAGGGGGTTGGGTGCACACGAGTGTGAGTGAGCGCAAGTAAATAAAAAAAAAAATAAGAACATGAAACACTTACTGAGATGCATCCAAAGTCTTGCTCTTTCTTCATCTGCAGTCCAGCCACCAGGAAACTCCCTTGACCAATCCTGGTGCTGCTCGAATACCATGAGAGCAGCAACCTGATTGGAGGAAAAGGCCTCACTCGGTGCTCAACAGCAATCTGGAGACCTGCACTTTCTCTAACCCAGCTGTCTTAAGACAACTGGGTTGGGTTAGAGATGTTTGAAGTGCATGTGTGGCTGTCCATTGCAAGACGACCTGCCAAAAAGATATGCATACTTAAAAAAGTGCATCGATAGTCCATTCTCCTCCCTGCTGGTGTCACTCAGCAGCAGCCCGATGTATCCTGATGCTCTGTTCGGGACGGAGAATTAAAAATAAAATGGTAATGAATTACCATTTTATTTTTCATATTTTGGGCTTTAGGAGTAATTTAAGTGGGGTGACGCTCCTCCGCTCATGTTGGAAACCATGTCTCATCTTTTAAGTCAAAGGCAAAATCACTTGGATTTGCTTTTAACACCCTGACAAGAAAGCTTAACAGCCTTTCTTTATAATTTGTGCCAGGGGGCACACCCAGGTCAAAGGCAGAGCCCTCTATCCCCATCCGAGTCCAAAAGATCTGGGCCACCCCCTCTTTCGCATTCTCCTCGTCACCCTCCATGCATCACCAATGAATAAGTGCAAATCAGTTGTGGCCATCTCACAGGAGATTGAGTTAGTTGAAGATTTTACCTTGAATGCAATGCCTCATCTATAACCCCTGTCCTTCCACTTCTTACATCTGATAATATTAGATCCAATTGTGACATTAGGCAACATCATCCCCCATCTAAGGTCAACTTTAGCCCAGATATGTCAGTGATAGCACCTGTGGTGAAATAGAAGAGAAAAACTGTCAGTCTTTCGAGAGACCAAGATAGTGGGGGTGAACTTGTCTCTCAAACTACTCTGTCCTCCTCCTGCAGAGTCCAGCTTGGTGGAAAGTCTATACTCCAGAAGTGATTTATTATTAAAAGAGCTCCTGTTACTGTTGTCTGCCAGACTGGAAAGGATTGAGTTCAAGGTGGCTGAGCTCAGATTATGTAGGGATGTCGTTGTTAAGGGGAACTTGATTGTTAAGGGATCTCAGGGCATCACAAAGGGTTGCAAACGACTCCCAGTGCACCTTCCTTTTGTCTGTGTCCAGTTTCCTTTAACACAGTGTTCAACCATACCCAGTCTATCACTAATGTGAGTGCACCTGACTTATCAAGCCCTTTGATGAGGCCACCTGCCAACAAGAGCATCCCAGTTAATGCACACCAGCATGGTCTGTCACCATGAAATATTACAAAGTCTAGCTCCTGCAAGCTGCCCACGTTATGTCTTCCACCGTGAGCCTGTTCCTATGTGTTAATCCTAGCTAATATTTTGCATTTGCCTACTGATTTACCTGAGACTGGGGAAAAATGAAAGTACAAACAGGGTCCCAAAATGCATTTTCCACCCGCAATTTCCCATAGGGGGTTTGAACATGACAACAGCCCGAACTGTTGAACAGAATTACACCAAATTTGGCAGAAAGGTAGAGCGCAGTGCTTCAAGCAACCACTTTGGACATTTTATAAATCCGTTCAGTAGATTTGGAGTTATTAAAGAAAAAAGATTTATATATATCTAGGGACGTGGACCCTCCATGGATCCAACCAATCTCATGCTGGGACCTGATTGGCTGCCAACACTCAACCAGAAAGTGTTGGCACCATCTTGGGACTCAGACTCAGCTGAGTGCTAAGAAAAAAGATTAAAAAATAAGACAAGGGGGCAGGGTAGGAATACTATGACCCCTGCTGGGGGCCAAAAATATATATATTTTTTTATTTTACTATGATTTTGCAGAGGATCTGTTGTAAAATATGGACAGCCAGACATCCATTACATAAATTAGTCAAAAATGAAAATAAACACTTATAGAAGTGACCAATGGTGGTAAACATAGGGGGGCACCGCTTGTCCTGAAAGTTTGCATCAGAAATGCATTAGCCTTGTAAATGGAATGCTTTAAACTTTGTGTTCTTTGTGGATCTTTTTTTTTTCAAATATAAGCATTATTCTAACGGGGGCGATCCCTGCATTATTTCTTTTAAATAACAAATACATTTTCAGTGTTTTCTGTATGTGCTTACATGTCTAGATTAGTACGTTTCCAGCTCTGTCCTGCACAGCATATGCCACATAAGCGACCCCTGTGCATGGAGTGTGCCCTAAGTGTGTGACACACGTGGCCCCCACTCATGGATTGCGTCCTGAGTTAGTGGAACAAATGGTCCCCATGCATGGAGTGTGCCCCGAGTGAGTGGCACAAGCACCCCCTTGTGCATGGAGTGCCCCCCAGTATGTGTCACAAGTGGGAACCGTGCATGGAGTGCACACTGAGTTGGCATCACAAGCGACCCCATACAAGAGTGTACCCTGAGAGAGTAACGCAACAGCAGCTACCCCATGTATTGAGTGTGCTCCGAGTGTGTAGCACAAGTGGCCCCCATGCATGAAATGCATCCTGAGTGTCTGACACAACAGCATCTGCCCCATGCCTGAGTTTACCCCGAGTGTGTGACATGACAGCAGCTGCCCCCTGCATGGAATGTGTCCCGAATGTGTGACACAGGCGGCCCCCTTTGCATTGGGTGCACCCAGAGTGTGTGGCACAAGTGACTCCCAGTACATGAGTGTGTCCTGAGTCTGCATACACATACATTCACATAAATCTGTATACTCGAAAATGTTATGGGCATGCATTTATATTTAAATAGAAAGTATTTTGTATATTACAGAATGTAACCGAGGGTTGAATATACATAATTGTAAACACATAATTCAGCTTTCCCTTGTGCATGTACACACGCAAGGCAGCCCCTAGCTGCGAGTCAGCATAAGCTATATGAACTATGAACACAGTAGAAACGGCATTTAACCTATCAAACACAGCACAAAAGGTACATCAATGCAAGCAAGTTAGAAGTAACAGAAGACATGTGTCTAACTCAGAAACAGAACATAACACACATAGCAGAACTAACGATGAAAGTAGCACAAGAAGCATGCATAATATATTGGGCACAACATAAAAAACATTTTAAACATTTGTAATAGTGGTAACAAAACAAGTATAGCAAACACACTATAGCAACCAATCACAGTAAACATACTGCGCATACTGGAACAAGTGGTGACAAGGGTGACATGATAAAAATAGCACATTGAATATAAGAAGCATACATAAAGGGTATAACAAAACATTAAAGAAACTCCACCAACATATTGTAACAAACACATCACACACAAGAAGCACAACATATACAGAGGAACACAGGGATCAAAACATGTCAAGTTTACAAACATGTCTCTCACTGCACTGGAAACAAAGCTCCCATAACAAGCATAGCGCTCATAACAAACACCACAAACACCCAACAGGTGTCTTCAGGTCTGGCGAGGTGTATTCTAAACTCGGAGAACTATGTTTTTTCCCACAGCACTGGTAAATTGTCTTTTATATGAATTGTCTATACTTTTGATGAACGAAGGTGGTTTTTTTGCACTACGTGCTTTTTCGCGCGTTTGCAGTACTTCCCTGCTTTTCTCCTCTAAAAACAGTCTGGTTATCATAGCTACATTGTGGACTTCACCTTATATTTTCGTCTTTAACATCTTGTAAAGAAGAAATCCCTTTCCTGGATTCAGTGGAGGCCGGCCCCTAAATAAGAGGGTGAGCAAGGGACATTCTATGTTGGTTATGTGTTGTGTATTACACTGCCTTACCTTTTGGGGGGATTCTTTCATTGTTCTTTCTCTCCCTGCAGTGTGTCCCTTTTGGGGTTTGCTGGTGTGCCTGAAGTCCTGATACTGTTCCGTGAGAAGCAGACTAGTGTTTCTACTACCATCATTGTTTTCTCTTCCTTCCTACCTTCCCCCATGCGTTGTCCGCTCGTGCATTTCATTTCTGTAGGCACGGAGGGACAACACAAACACCTGACAGCTAAAAACATACCCCATAACCAGCATAGCCTTACATACCAAACAACATAAACATCTGACAGCTGACAGGTAAAACATACCCCAATATAAAAATAAATACACTCACTCACTCACAGACCCACTCACATAGTCTCTCACAGCCCCACACAACCACTTCCACTCACACATCCACACACCCACTTACACACCCATACTATCACTCACACACCCAGATAGTCACAGATACATCCACTCAGAGACCCAGAGAACCACTCAAATACCCACTGCAGCCAATTCCCCCTACTGTGCATGGCGGCAGCTGGATTAACGTATTGTATAGTTAGAAATAGCATTAAAAATAGGGGTGGGAGGAATTTGCGCAGTCGGAAAGCTCCTCGAAACGATAAAAAATCTCCGCGAGCACGCAGCAATTCCGCGAACGCGCAGAATTGCTTGTTCGCGATGCTTTTTTCCTGTTTGTGAATGCTGTTTGCGTGCTCAGGGGGAAATATCTTGCGAACACGCATTTTGAGAATGCGAACAAGCAAAAATTTTGCGAAGCCGCGGAACGCAGAATTTTGGGCATTTCCGCGTTCTCCGCAGAACGCAAAATTACCCAAATTCCACAAATTCCGCGAGCGGAACGGAATTTACCTCCCAGGCCTAAATAAAAAAACAAAGAAATTCACTGAAATTAGGAGACAAACACGTTATAGTTAGGAAATTGAATTTAAAAAAACTTAGAAATCCACTAAAAAACATAGGTTGCAGGGAAGTTATAGTTCTAATTTTACACACCCAAAACCATAGAAATTCTGCAGTTAAAGCTAGAGATATCTCATTTAACTGTATCTCATGACCTAAGGAAAATATAACTCGTGACCTTGCAATGCACTGCTAATTACCCCACATATTATACCACTCATGATATCTTCAATGACATCATTAATAATATCAGCGAAGAATTTGCTGTAACATTATCGATGAGAAAACTTTGAACTGCGGTGGTGCGAGTTATAATTACCTTGAGACACAAGTTATAGTTACTTGAGCTAACTATAACTATAACTGCTGAATTTTGATGGATTTGCATGTGTAAAAGTCTGAACCTAACTATAACAACCCAGTAATCGCGGCTCCCCCCCTGTCATTGCAAACTGCTTTGCTTCATTGAAGTGAGCCCAGGGAAACTTGCTCTTGCTTCAATGAAGCAAAGCAGATTGCTTTTCCAAATGGGGAGCAGCATGATAGCTGCTCCCCATGTGGAAAAGTAATGCCGACTCCCGCAGGATGCGGGGAGTCGGCTGGGCCCGTGGGGGGATTGGGGACCCCCCCATGGTCTCCAACGAGGTGGCCAGCCCCAGTGGATGGGGTCCCCGGGGCTATTAGTGGCCCAGGAGGGTGGCTACGCGGCCCCCCTCCCCAAAAGAATTTAAAAAAAAAAAATTAATACCAAGGTCGGCCTCGTAGGATGGGGTCCCCGGGGCCATAGGTGGCCTGAGGAGGGGAGCAACGCAGCCCCCCTCCAGAAGATACAAAAAACAAATTAAAGGCCATGCCCCAGGGGATGGGGACCCAGAGGCCGATTAAAGCCTTGGAAGGGGGACACGTGGCCCCCTTCCAAATTTCTTATTTTCTTTTAAATTAGGGGGCAGGCCCTGGGGGATGGGGTCCCCAGGGCCAATAAATTAGAAAAAGAAGAGGGGCCACACAGCCTCCTTCTTAAAAAAAAAGAAAAACGGGATTGCGGACGCCATGCCCCCTTCTTACTGCACTCTGCAAACGCGCCCCCTGGCGCATTTGCAGATGGGGAACGAATTCCCCTTGAATACTGGGGGTCCCTGGGGGCCAACTAGCCCACCAGGAACCTCCAGTATGTGCCAGTGGGCTGCGTGGCAGAGAGGTGTTCTGAGGCCACGCCCCTTATTACACCTCTCTGCAACGTAGCTCTGTGGCACTTAATGGAGGTAGCTGGTGGGCTAGTTGCACCCCAGGGAGCCTCAGGATTCAAGGGGAGTTAATCCCCCACCTTAAAACACGCCACGGGGCGCGTTTACACAGTGGTGAAAAGAGGGGGCGGGGCCTGAGGTGACATGTGTGCAAACACGCCCTGTGGCGCGTTTTAAGTTGAGGAATTAATTCCTCTTCAATCCTGAAGGTCCCTGGGGGCAAACTAGCCCATCAGGTACCTCCAGTAAGCGCCACGGAGCTGTGTTGCTGAGTGTTGTAAAAAGGGGCGTGGCCTCTGAACACCGCATACTGGAGGTATCTGGTGGGCTAGTTGGTCCCCAGGGACCCTCAGGATTGAAGAGGAATTAATTCCACAACTTAAAATGCGCCACAGGGCGTGTTTGCACACATGTCACCTCAGGCCCCGCCCCCTTCCTTCACCATTGTGCAAACGCGCCCCCTGGCGAGTTGTAAGTTGGGGAATTAATTCCCCTTCAATACTGAGGGTCCCAGAGGGCCATCTAGTCCCCCAGGTATCTCTAGTATGCACCAGGGAGCTGAGTTGCAGACAGGTGTTCAGAGACCACACCCCTTTTTACACCGCTCTGCAACGCAGCTCTGTGGCGCTTACTGGAGGTACCTAGTGGGCTAGTTTGACCCTAGGGACCCTTAGGATTCAAGCAGACTTAATTTTCCACCTTAGAACGGATACAGGGTGCGTTTACACAGTGGTTAAGGTAGGGAACGGGGCCTGAGGTGACGTGTGCAAACACACCTTGTGGCGTGTTTTAAGTTGGGGAATTCATTCCCCTTCAATCCTGAGGGCCCCTGGGGGCCAACTAGCCCACCAGGTGCTTCCAGTAAGTGCCACTGCACTGCGTTGCAGAGAGGTGGTCTAGGCCATGCAACTTTTTACACCTCTCTGCAACATAGCTCTGTGGCGCTAACTGGAGATACCTGGTGAGCTAGTTGGACCCAAGGGAGACTCAGGATTCAAGGGGTCTTTATCCCCCATATTAAAACATACACAGAGCATGTTTGCACACGTCAGCTCAGCCCCCCCTCCCTTCACCAGTGTGGAAACGTGCCCTCTGGCACGTTTAAAGAGGTAGTTTTAATCCCCCTGTCCAATTATGTACTAGGGGCTTACTGAGGAGGTCATTCTAATCACAGGGGTACCCCAATGCATAGTGTTCCCTAGTGTATGTAGGTGTTTTAACTGTATTCTAAGTGTCTTTTAGCATAGCACTGGCTCTAGGACTGGTTAGTCAGAGTCAGTTACCACCAGTACCCATCTGAAAAAGTTGAAGGTACTGGATGATTTTGCAACATGGCCTCTTTCTGCTCCTCTGTTTGTTCTTTCTGCATGTCTTTCTTCTTCCTGCACTTTTCTTCGTCTTTGTGGACTTCTGTTGCTTCTTTCTGCATTTCTTTTTCTTCTTTCTGTGTGTTTTTTCTTCTTTCTTCACATGTCCTACCTCTGTAGGCGTAGTTAGAAACTAGCATTTAAAACACCTTAGAAATTAACTGAAGAAAACATAGGTTTCAGGCATGTTATAGTTATAAATTAGCATTTAAAAAAACATTAAAATTCACTGAAAAAACCATCGGTTTCAGTCACGTTATAGTTAGGAATTAGCATTTAAAAAACCTTAGAAATTCACTGAAAAAACCATAGGATTCAGGGGTGTTATAGTTAGCTGGACAATTCATTCGTACAAAACGATTGAAATTCCTCCTTTATAGTTAGTTCTGCTAACTATAACTCACGTGCCCACAATCCACTGCTGATGATGTCACATATTACATCATTCATGACATGGTCAGTGACATCACTGATGACATCACTGATGACATCTCAAATGACATCACTGATGACATCACTAATTACATCATCCACGTGACAATCAGATACACCTCATAATACACTAGTATAACCTTTCATCACTCACTGTAAAATAGAGTACCATATTTGAATCCATTGACACACCAATACAAGTTTCTAAAAACCCACTCAGTGATTCCTAGATCTACACACACATCTAATCACTTACCTATAGATTCACTCATACATGCTCTCAATGATCAATAGAACACTATCAAATATACTTATACACCTATATCGACATTACACACCAGCACACATCCTATTCACTTATGCAGTCATCCTACTCACTTATCCAAACAATGGATCATACTTACATTTAGTCAGCTACCCACTTATACAAACACCACTTCATTTATTCATATAGATAGTAACTTATAATTAGTGTGTTATAAAATCATTATTACAAGTATACAGTTATCCATACAGTCACTCGTACAATCACTGAGTCTTCTGTATACTTATTTATATACAACAGCTGTCACATACACTGCCTTTTATTTTTCTAGTTTGTTGGACATGTACCATTTAGAGATATATTTGCTCATCACCACACCCATAAAGATATTCACTCACCCAAACAACTGTTATACCATGCAGTCTTAACCTCATATACCTACTGAATCAACTATTCACACATCTTTGGGCAGTCACACACCCCCCACCGAACCACGCACACATTCACTCTCCCATACAAACACTCAGGTAACTAATCAATAACTAATATAGACCTTCACGTAGCTAGTAACCAACTGGTGCAGCAGTTTACACAACAACTGACAAAGTGATACAGATATTCACACAGTTTAATCACTATCCAATATATTAAGTGAGACAATTAAACAGTCAATCACACTGCTACTAAATCCTCCATCCAGATATTTATATATCCACTCATTCTTCAATGCAGATTGCTATATATATATAACATATTTAAATTCCGAACCAAACCACATTCACTGGATGATGTCATCAGTGATGTCATTTGAGATGTCATCAGTGATGTCATCAGTGATGTCACTGACCATGTCATGAATGATGTAATATGTGACATCATCAGCAGTGGATTGTGGGCGCGTGAGTTATAGTTAGCAGAACTAACTATAACAGAGGAATTTCGATGGTTTTGTACGAGTGAAATGTCCAGCTAACTATAACACCCCTGAAACCTATGGTTTTCTCAGTGCTATATATATATATATATATATTCACTGAAAAAACCATGGGTTTCACACACGTTATAGTTAGGAATTAGCATTTAAAAAACCTTAGAAATTCAGTGAAAAAACCATAGGTTTCACACACGTTATAGTTAGGAATTAGCATTTAAAAAACCTTAGAAATTCAGTGAAAAAACCATAGGTTTCACACATGTTATAGTTAGCTGGACATTTTACTCGTAAAAAACCAATGAAATTGCCCCGTTATAGTTAGTTCAGCTAACTATAACTCGCGCGCCCGCAATGCACTGCTGATGACGTCACATATTACATCACTCATGACATGGTCAGTGACATCACTCATGACATCACTGATGACATCTCAAATGACATCACTGATGACATCATCCAGTGAATGTGTATTTTTCTGAAAATTAAATATGTTTTATATATGTATATCTCAAGGACGATGGAAGAATAAATGGGTATATAAGTGTCTAAATGGATGATTTGTTTTTGAAAAATTGATTGTATAACTGACTGATTAAGTGTATCTTAGTGAATACATGGCTTAGTGAGTAATGTTTAAATATGTAAATATCTGTATCAGTCTCTCACTTTGTGTATAAGTGGCTGCATGGGTTGGTGAGTAGCTACATGGGTGTCTATATAGGTTATTAGTTGGTTGTTTGAGTATCAGTCTGAGTGTCTGCATGGTTCGGTGGGGGGTATTACGTAGTGCATAGGTGCATGAATGAGTGACTCACTGTTTGTATGTGTTGAACAGAGCATGTGTGCAGGACTGCATGGGTGGATGAGTGTGTGTATGGGTGTGTTAGTGAGTGAATGACTGTCTCAATAGTGTCTTTATGAGTAACTACATATGTTTAAAACTGGTATATGTTACTATTGGTGTATATATGTGAGTATATGTGAGAGATTGAAAGAGTTCCTGTATGAATAAGTATGTGTTTCTATAAGTGATTGTTTAAAAGACTAAGTATGTGTAAGTTTCCGTAGAAGTAAGTGTGGTGGTGTGTGTATAACTGTATATGCAAGTAAATGTATGTTTGATTCTTTATTAGCATGAGTGACTATGTGGGTGAGTTGCTCTATGGATGAGTGGCATTGTGTAACAGGATGTATAGGTGTATGAGTACATATGATGAGTGAGTACATGTATGAGTGACTGTATTGGACTGTTGGTGAATGAGTGGATGTGTATGTGGATCTTAGAATTACTGAAGAGGTTGTTGTAACTGTTATTGGTATGTCCATTGTTTTGTAAATTTTAGTCTCTATTTTTGAATGTGTGTGTCAAAGGTTATATTAGGGGAAGAGGAGGTCTGCCACTCTATCACAAGGATGATGTCATCAGTGATGTCATCAGTGATGTCATTTGAGATGTCATCAGTGATGTCATGAGTGATGTCACTGACCATGTCATGAGTGATGTAATATGTGACGTCATCAGCAGTGCATTGCGGGCGCGCGAGTTATAGTTAGCTGAACTAACTATAACGGGGCAATTTCATTGGTTTTTTACGAGTAAAATGTCCAGCTAACTATAACATGTGTGAAACCTATGGTTTTTTCACTGAATTTCTAAGGTTTTTTAAATGCTAATTCCTAACTATAACGTGTGTGAAACCTATGGTTTTTTCACTGAATTTCTAAGGTTTTTTAAATGCTAATTCCTAACTATAACGTGTGTGAAACCCATGGTTTTTTCAGTGAATTTGCAAGGTTTTTTAAATGCTAATTCCTAACTATAACGTGTGTGAAACCTATGGTTTTTTCAGTGAATTTGCAAGGTTTTTTAAATGCTAAGTTACTTTACGCCATTCGTGGCGTGCGCGCCCACTTAACGCCACCAAAAGCACAGGGGGTGGGGTCAATGTGGATAGTGGTTTTTTATTTCGATTTTATAATTTTATTATAATTTAATGCAATTTTTTTTTATTTCATTTTTTGTAAGCCTTTTTTTAATAATTTATGTACTATATCCTGCATTATCGAAAGGTTTTTTTTTATGCATTTTTTTCCGTGCGCGTACAGTAAGCTGACGCTACGCGCTTGTAAAATACGCGTACGGTAAGCTGACGCTACGCGCTCTGGACGTAATTAGTGCAGCGCGCCTACGTGATACGTGCGTGCCGTACGCGTATACTCGGAAGCAACGTCGCGGTTACGCAGGGGCGTGTAATGCGCATGCGCGATACGTGATACGTGCGTGCCGTACGCGTACACCCGGAAGCAACGTCGCGGTTACGCAGGGGCGTGTAATGCGCATGCGCGATACGTGATACGTGCGTGCCGTACGCGTACACCCGGAAGCAACGTCGCGGTTACGCAGGGGCGTGTAATGCGCATGCGCGAAAGTGACGTAAGCGCTGCGTAAGCGCACCGTAAGCGTCACGTGCGCGCACGGTAGGTCATGTGACTTACAAAGAACACTTTTTATTGGTTGAAATTACTTTCACTTCCAGAAACTTCCCACACCACACCCCTTCCCCTCTTTACTGCTTGAAAGAACACTTTTCATTGGTTGATACTACTTTCAGTTCCAGATTCTTCCCACACCACACCCATTCCCCTCATTTCTGCTTGTGATTCTCTAGGAGCAGGAGCTGGATTGACATTGGGATACAATGGCAGAACAGCACACCTCTTCTGAGAGTGAGGCCAGCAGCACCACCATGATCCAGAGAAGGAGGAAACAAAAGACTTCTTTTGTATGGGAGTATTTCACTTTTCCAGAGGGGGAGAAAAAGGTCAATGCTCCAAAGGTCACTTGCATACTTTGTGATCGTGTTTTATCAAGAGGAAATCCAAGTAGGAAATATTCCTTTGGAAATCACTCTATGATGAGACACCTTCAGGACAAACACCCAAGGACCTTTGCTCAACATACTGGAGAAAACTCTTCAGTAAGTCACCAGAGCCCAGCCTCAGATGCTCAGCCGAGTACATCATCGGCAGCTCAGCTGAGCCCTCCTTCGGTTGTTGGAGCATCACCTTCTTCTTTTCCTTTGGACATCAACCCTCGATTTGCGAGTGTTGAAATGAGGTGTACAAAATGTGGTGGTCTTATTGTTTTTGGAGAGGTCAGTCTTCCCCTTATTAACAATAAGATAGACCAGCATGTTTGTAGACGCTGATAATACTCCCATTCTTTCTTTCCTCCATCCCTGTATGAACCCAACGGCTCTTATAAGAGCCAACCTTACCTCACAATTTTTTTTATTTTTTTTTAAGCTTTCCTTTTCGCAAAATTTTTTTTCCCGTGCGCGCACGGTACGCGTAATTCCGCGAATTTCGCGGAATTCCGCAGGTCGCCGTGCGCGTACGCTACGCGCATACGGCGATTTTTCGAAAAATAATTTTTTTTTATTTTTGCCCTTGAGGGTCCTTCTGGGACCCCCTGACCAAGGCTAGGGGGTCAGGAACTGTCGAGCCTGCCCCCTTTTCACATTATCCACCTTTTTTATTCACCCCCCTGACAGTTCGAGAGAGAAAATGGCGGCCGCCGCTTCCTGGTTTCGGCCGATTCGAATGTTTACTAAGATCTAACAGCCAATCAGAATCGCGCTCGCGCACGGCACCGCACGCGTACCGTAAGCTTACCGTAAGCGCACGGTAAGCGCACCGTAAGCTTCCACAGATATATATATTGATTTAAAGGCTATTTTCTCAGGATCTACTGAACAGATTTACACCAAACCTACAAAAGGCACTTCCTTGACCTGAGGACTACCTCTCTGCCAAATTTCTAGTAATTCTGTTCAGCCGTTCGGGCTGTAGCTCGTTCTAAAGGTCCTATGGAAAAATGCATGGGAAAAACGCGTTTTGGGACCCCCCTTTTATCTCAGCCCCCGCTTGACGAATCCCCCCGAGACTTTCAGGGTAGGAGCGGAGCGTAGCGCCCCACCTATTTTGAGAAATTCGCGAGGATTCGTCGACCGGCGCCAAAGTTATTCAAAATAGAATGTTGAGGTTTTCCTATGGAAAAGGGGTCCTAACTATAACTACTTACTGGCGACCGCCAGTAGGTAATGTATATATATATATATATATATATATATATATATATATATATATATATATATATATATATATATATATCATGACCACAATCCTGATCTCCGAGTGTTAATTTCACAAAACACAACCAGGAACGGACCACCACGCAGATAAGAATTCTTCAGTGTGCATTTTATTTCCCCATTAACAGCAACATGACGCGTTTCGACCGGGGTTACCCGGTCTTGATCACATGACATGTCAAGACCACCTTGTGATAAAATAAGATTGCAGCATAGAAAAACTCCTCCCATTTGTTTCATGAAAATGGATAACAGACTATGTATCTATGAAAAAATGACAGTGATAAACCTATAATTAAACTTAGATTTGAAAACCTTTCCTGCTGGTAGTCATTTTACTATCTTGTAATATAGGTATTTGCCATTAAAAAAAGCCTTTTGTAAAAAATTACCACATGATAAATATATATTTAAATATTTAGGTATTTAAATATTTGAAATACTGAACGAGTGCCCAACGTATAATGGCATTAATTTCATCACATTGTCTAGAATATCAAAATTACATATGTCTGATAAAGGAGTAAAGTGCTTAGTGCATAAAATGTGCAAATTTAACACAACATACATAAATAAATACATATAGAATGCAAGTCGACTATTAAAAACATAGATCATCTGCATAATGTATGTATAAATTGTTTAAAGCAGAACGGAAAGACGCCTGAAATTAACAGTTGATCAATCATTATATTATTAAATGCTAGTGCAATATTATTTCATAATGCCAGAGTGATCTTTCATAAAGTGCTAGTCTACTGAAGGATTTGAACGTGAAAAATTGAGCAAAATATATACATTTCTAATGTGTGATAAATATGTGCAACAAAAAGGATACTCAGAATTGGGGTCACAGAAAGTTCATCAAATGTCATCATTACACTATGTTAAAAACTGAGATAATAAATTAATAAATGTTTAAATCCATTTAAGACCAACAGTAACCGGAACCTCATATCTCACAGACACCGAAAATAAACCAGTAAAACCAAGTAATTAGTAAAACCAGTAAAAAATCCGATAAAATGCAAGGCAAAAATTCTGATAAAAGTTAATCACAATAGAAAACAACATTTATCACAGTTCATGTGACAAGAATAACAGCTTAGAGATAAAACCAAATTTATAGAAAACTTTATAAATCTTCTCCAGTGTTTAAGCCATTCGGCATCTTAGTATCTAATTGTAAGATGTATTGGCTCTCAAATTGTCGCAATTTTTTCTCTCTATTGCCCCCTCTAATCGATTTGGGCACAGCGTCAATAACAAAATAACTTAGATCGTTCAAGTTATTGTGATGCACTAATTTAAAATGACGCACGACTGGGTAGGTGGAGTCCGAATTTACAATAGCACGTAAGTGCTGTAAAATATGATTAAAAACCTGGAGTTTTGTACTACCTATGTATTTCAAATGACATGTGCATTCTAATACATAAATGGCATAATCGGTTTTACAAGTGAATAACCCCTGGATTTTGAAAGGGGTAGGGGAGAAAGCATCTAAAAACTCCTGTTTATTAATTCCAAATTTGCGGGCCCTGCATGAACTACATTTGAAGAAACCTTTTCTATTGGCTAGCCAGTGACTGGTGTTGCATACTTCTGGACTGGTTTTTACTAGGGTATCCCTCATAGAGGGCGCCCTTCTAAAAGTAATGGCTGGCTGGGCATCCAGTTCAGGGGCAAGAGTAATGTCCAATTTAAGAATCGGCCAGCTTTTGTTAATGATTTTCCTGACTTGTTTTTCTTGACAACTAAATGTAGTGATAAGCCTGACCACTGACATTTCGGATTTAAAGTTATTCATTTCAATAGATGCTTTCTTGCCTTCTTTCTTTAATATTGTTAAATCTCTGTCCGTGTTGTTTATTTTAGACAGAGCTAACTGTAGATCCTTCATCTTGTAGCCCCGTGCCAAAAATCTCTGCAATGAGTCATTTAGGCAATCTGTTAGGTCTTTCTTATTGCTGCAACCCTTTTTATCCTTAAAAACTCTCCATAGGGGATGCTTCTAACAAGGTGTCTGGGATGAGTACTACTAGCATGTAATGTCGAATTACCGGCCGTGGCCATTCTATGAAGTTTAGTGTGTGTAATGTTATTACTCCCATATAATTCGACATTCAGATATTCCACCTTCTCATTGCTAATAGTAGCTGTAAATTCCAAGTTCAAATTGTTATTATTAATTTCGTCCAAAAAGCATTGTGCGGATTCTTTAGATGCCTGCCAAATCACAAACACATCGTCTATAAAATGCCACCATCTGACAATATTGTTCACAAACGTGTCACTGTATGTGTGGCCGAGGACATGTCTCTCAATGTGCAAACACACATAGCTGGGAGAAAAACATGCCCCCATAGCCACACCTCGAAGTTGTTGGTGTACCTCCTTATTGAATAAAAAGAAGTTGTTAGTCAAACATATTTCAATCATTCTAAATAGCATTTTGTTATGTTGATTGAATTTTACATCTCTAATAGAAAGGAACCATTGTATGGCATTTAAGCCGTCATTATGAATGATACTAGTATATAAGGAACAAATATCCATGATTATAAAGCAGTATTCAGTATTCCAAGGAACTTCTCTCAATTTACTTAAAAAGTGGCCAGTGTCTTTGATGTAAGAGGGGAGGGATTCCACATGTTCGCGTAGAAAAAAATCCACGTATTTTGACATGGATTCTAGCAGCCCACGCTGTGCAGAAATTATAGGTCGACCTGGCACCGGACTAGTTTGTTTATGTATTTTAGGAATAAAATACAAAGTCGTGGTAATAGGATGGTCAGTTCTTAAAAAATTATATTCATCTTTGTTGATTAAACCTTCCCTCTCTTCCATTGTGACAATTCCTTAAACACTTGATCCTTTACCAGTTTAAGATCATTGAATGCTGCTTTCCTATAGCATAAAGGATCACTTAAATGTTTAGTGGCCTCCTTCAAATATGCTTCACGAGGCCATAACACAATGTTGCCACCTTTGTCGGCTTTATTGACTATAACATAGTTGTTATCATTGATTTTACGCATAAGCTTGGAATATTGTTGTTCTGAATAACTACGATGTTTGTTCCTATATATGACTGTTCTATTTAACTCCTTTAAATCTTCAATGACAAAGTCGCTGAAAATGTCTATGGCATCTCTCGGCATCATAGGAAAAAACAAAGAAGGCGGGCGAAACGGGCTCACTGCTGGACTTGTGCTAATAACTCCCATTTGATGAAGTTCTTGCTGAGTATTTGTTGAGCCCTCATCAGTATGCCCTGCCAGTGTGTACATGATTTTTAGCATAGAAACATCCAATACCTGTAGTTGTACGCTTGGTTGGTTTTCTGCATTTATCAAAGTAGCCGTATCACTTGCTTTGTTTAATTTATGATATTTGACCAACTTCAGTTTCCGTATGAACTTAAAGATATCTATTGTGATTGCACATATTTAAAACCATTTTTAGGGCAGAAAGAAAGTCCCGAGGCCAAAAGTTGGATTTCTGCGGCATTTAAGTCCATATTTGTTAGATTGACAACCGTATTAGTGATGTTGTCAGCACTTGGATTTATTGATCTGAATGGAACTTCCCTCTCCCTTTCCTTCCTCTCCTGTTGCCTCCTCCTCTTGCGCCTCTGTTTACGGCGGTCATTTCGCCTGCTATTTTTGATTTCTGAGATATTCTCGGCCTCAATGTGTGTCTCTGGTCTTCTATGATAAACCCCAATTCTTCTTCTGATATATATATATATCAAATCTCCAGGGTGCCCACAGGACAAGGACGCACTCTGCAGTAGTTCCCAAAAGCATTTATTCGAGTAAGGACAACTTCGCAACCCGATGTAATTTCAGCCGTCAAGTCAAAATGATGTCAGCCTAACGCGTTTCTGAGCTGCCGCTCGTCTTCAGAGGCTTTGACTGAGTTCGTTTACATAATTAACACCCTCAGATGGGCTGATCAAATGAATTCCACACACAATGTCTTGTGGGACTTGCAGTACGTGTCCCAATCGTCCCTCGATGTATGCTCCTAATTGAGGCTGGTTCCAATGTGAAGCCCTGCCATGGGCCCCGCGGTGTGTGCAGCCCATAAATCCCTCACTACTGCTCCACTAAATGGCTCTGCACTATTCCGGGCCTCGTGACCCCCAATCATAACGGGGTAGTGCATCCTTTGGGGCAGGGCTGCCGCGCAATATCAAAGCTCCAGGGTGCCCACAGGATAAGGACGCACTCTGCAGTAGTTCCCAAAAGCATTTATTCGGGTAAGGACAACTTCGCAACCCGATGTTATTTCAGCCGTTAAGTCAAAATGATGTCAGCCTAACGCGTTTCTGAGCCGCCGCTCATCTTCAGAGGCTTTGAATGAGTTCGTGCTAGGACACTCCAACACAATTTACATAATTAATGCCCTCAGATTGACCCAGTTGCAAAATGTATCCACACACGCACAGAGTGACTAAACCATGTCTAAGGTGTGAATTTTGTGCGCGTTATGTAAGGGGCACTCGTATGAAGTGCTAATGTGCCCCACACCAAAGCCTGTCTCTTCTGTTGTGTGTAGCGTGCTGTGGACTCGACAAGGGTATCAATTGCAACCCACAACAGAAGCAGTGTCACAAACATGTCAGTGATTAATACTAGTGGTGATAAAGCACAGGTTGACAAAGCCAATAGATCTTGAATTGGTGCTTAGCCTTTTGGCTTTGTCAGTACTTGTCGTGTTTTATCATGGTTTTTGTAATATTTATTGATAGGGCAATTACGAGAACCTCTAAATATTTATTTGGCCTGAAAGTGCATGCATTGCCATAGCAATCCTTGAACCGGAGGGAAGTAATTTGTGTGTGGACATGCTCTTTGTGAATGAGCTGATTGCCCTATGCTGGATGCTGTAGTAGGCAGAAGAATAATTTAAATTATACAACGGGCCAGTGACTGATGAGGGCCGGCTGGAAACCCCTACAAGTGAGTATATAATACGTTTTATTTTAGTTTTTAAAAAAGTCTTGGCTAACGCTATTCCTAAAAACGTTCACTGCATTTTTAAAGCTGGTGAAAAGGTCTTTTTTTCACCATCAGTGCCTTTTGGGACATTTGATGAGTGTTACGAACATGATATACCTACAGTTTTCAAATGTACTGCTCCTGAGCAAAAGGCCTCTTGCTGGTTTTTTTAGCATGCTGAGCAGGTAAACATCTTGTGAAAGCATACACAGGTGTAAATATTGCATGTGTTTTGTAATATATTAAAATACTGCGAGATGTGATTGGATGAGAAACCAAGTCTGATGCTGTGCCAACCAAAACACAGCAGCGGATTTGAGTGTTCCAGCTTTGGTGAGGTATCATTTAAGCGCTATCCAGAGGCATATGTCACAACACACATTCGCTCTTACTTTCTCCATTTCTTAAATAAACGTTCCAAACTCCTCATAAATACAGAAATTGAATACAAAAGAGCTACTTCAGCATTGAATCCCAGACGCACAGATCTGTATGATAGGCAGACCTCAGGGAAGCAGTTAAACACACAGCTTCATATTCGGCTGCCCTGTATAATGAGCAGAAAGTGACACACGCAGCTTCTTCTACAGACATTTAGAGAGCATGGGGTGTGAAACAGAGATAGTCTAGTACCTATAGGCTTCTTTACATGTGTCACTTTGCTTCTAAAAATGCACTGACACACTCATTGAGGACTCTAGAAAGATGCTGACACTCAGAAGAATGGCATGATGGGATTCAGCCTTTCATTTTGGCATAAGCCCGGAATTGTGACCTCTGCCTCTCTAATGAAACTGGTAGAGAAAAATGAGGTTTCAAACATGCTTCCAGATGTATTAACCTCTATCCAAGTTCATATAAGTCTCTGTAAATGTACACTGCAAGAATGCCATAGATAGTGAGGTGTGTGCGTTAAACTGAAAGCGTACTCTGTCAATTTTGAATGTCTGACTGCTACCATGTGTTGGGCATGTCTCTACTTGTACATGTAGTCTATCATGTGTGCTGCAGCTGATGACCCTAACTTAAAAACTACACAGTCTATCATACTCCTGCACAAATCTTGTCTTAGGTACTTCAGTATTCAGTCCCAGAAGCACAGATTTCTTAGCTAGGCAGGCGTCACAGAAGCATTGAACATAGAGCTTCACACCCAGTTGCCCTGCTTAATGAGCAGAAAGGTACTCATGCAGCTTCTTCTACACACATTTAGAGAGCATGCAATGTGAAACAGAGGTAGTCTAGTAACTATATGCTTCTGCACATGTGTCATCTTGCCCCTAAAAAAGCACTGACACACTCATTAAGGTCTCTAGAAAGATGCTGACACTCAGAAGAGTGGCATGACGGGAGTCAGCTTTTCATTTTGGCATAGGCCTGGCATTGAGAGCTATGCCTCTCTAATTAAAATGGTAGAGAAAAGTTAGGTGAAAAACATGTTGCCAGTTTCATTAACCTCTATCTGAGTCCATACAAGTCTCTGCAAAGGTACACTGCAAGAAGGCCATAGATGTTGAGGTGTGTGCTTTAAACTGAAAGCATACTCTGTCATGTTTGAATGTCTGACTGCTACCATGTCTTGGGTATGTCTCTACTTGTACGTGAAGTCTGTCACCTGTGCTGCAGCTGATGAACCTAACTTCAAAACGACATGGTCTACCATTCCCCTGGACAAAAATTGTCAGAGCTACATCACCTTTCAGTCCCAAATACACAGATCTGTTTGCTAGGCAGATCTCATTGAAACACTTGAACACACAGATTCATACCTGGCTGCCCTGTACAATAAGCAGAAATAGACCCATGCAGTTTCTTCTACACACATTTAGAGACCATGCAGTTTATAACAGAGGTAGTCTAGTACATATAGGCTTCTGTACATGTGTCACCTTTCCCCTAATAAGGCACTGACATACTCATTGAGGTCGCTAGAAAGATTCTGATACTCAGAAGAGTGGCATGACGGTACTCAGCTTTTCATTTTGGGTTAGGCCTGGCATTGCAAACTGTGCCTCTCAATTGAAACTGTTAGAAAATATGAGGTTTAAAACATGTTGAGGAATGTAGTAACCTCTATCCTAGTCCATATAACTCTACACAAAGTTACACTGCAATTAGGCCATAGATAGTGATGTGTGTGCTCAAACTGAAAATGTATTCAGTCAAGTTTTAATATGTGACTACTACCATGTCACAGCTATGTCTCTATTTCTATGTGAAGTGTGAGATGTGTGGTACAGCTGATGACACTAACTTAAAAAATTATATGGACTATCATACTCCTGGACAAATATTGTCACAGATACTTCATCTTTCAGTCCAACAAGCACAGATCTGGTTGTTAGGCAGGCCTCATGAAAGTACTTGAACACAGAGCTTCATACCTGGCTGCCCTGTATAATAAGCAGAAAGTGATCCAAGCAGCTTCTTCTACACACATTTACAGAGCATGTGGTGTGAAACAGAGGTAGTCTAGTAACTATACCCTATTTTACATATTTCATCTTACCCATAAAAGGCACAGACACTTTCATTGACATGCCTGGTCTCTACAAATATGTGGACACTATTAAGAGTGACAAGACAGGAATTGACTTCTCATTTTGTGTTAGGCCTGGCACAGCGACATCTCTCTTTAAAGAAAGTGGTAGAGGAATGTGAGATTTAAAATATGGATCCAAGTTTATTAACCTCTATCCTAGTCCACATACGTCTCTGCAAAGTTACACTGCAAATAGGCCGTAGATAGTGGTGTGTGTGCTTGAAACTGAAAGCGTATGGTGTCAAGTTTGAATATCTGACTGCTATCATATTTCAGGTATGTCTGTAGTTCTACATATTGTCTGACCTGTGGTGCAGCTGATGACCCTAACTTAAAAAATATACCTTCTATGAGACCCTTGGAAAAATAGTGTGAAAACAATTTCACCTTTTAGTCCCAGAAACACAGATCTGTTTGCTAGGCAGGCCTCATGGAAGCACTTGGACACACAGCGTCATACGCTGCTGCCCTGTATAATAACAAGAAAGTGATCCATGCAGCTTATTTTACACACATTTACAGATCATACAGTCTGAAACAGAGGTAGTCTACTACCTAGAGGCTATTTTACATGTGCCATCTTATCTCTGCGTTTCCCATAGTGATGGTACTATATTTAGCTGCCCAGCTAGAATACAGACACTTTTGCAACATAGGACAAGGGTGCCTGCGTTGCAGGGAATGATTGCTCATGTCCAGGAAAGAATACCATCCTGCACATGAACAATCACTAATAGCTCTTTGTAATCGGCAAAATGCAGCACACATAGAAACAGCATAAGCAAGAAGAAATGAATCATTTCTCCTTGTTGCACCTATTTAACACCAAAGGTCTCATTTATGAAAATTTGACATAGGGCAGCGCTGCAAGGAATCTTGCTGTGCTGTGTTACGTCAAAATAAAGGAGCAGTAATACACTATCTCTATGCGATGCGGCGCATTTCTGTCGTTTTCCCCTGCACTGGCGCACAATGGGCTGCCATGCGGCAAACGCAGTCATCCTTGCATCATACAACAAGAGTGCCTGTGTTGCAGGGCTGATTGAGTTTGTGCAGGAAAGGATACCTTCCTGCACAAAATCTATCAATTCAGGGGATTTCCTTTTTCTATGTGTGTTACACAAAGCAGTACACGTAGAAAAAGGAGAAAGAGGAGAAATGAAAATATTTCTCCTCGTTGTGTCTCCCTAATGCCACCCCTGGGGTGGCGTTAGATATTGACGCATTCCCAGGTTTATAATTTCTCATAAATCTGGGAATGCTTCAGATTCCATGGATTTTGCATGAGAACACCCACAGCAGTTCTCATGGAACGCCCCTTTCACACACTGTTCTGCATGAAATGAGCACATTTTTACATGGCAATGAAAGCCATAAAAGTGGCTTTGTGTGGCCTTGTAAATATGCCAGGGCACATTGCACCACTGGAAATGACGTTTTGGCAGTGCAAAAGTGTTCATGAATTAGGCCCCAGGTTTTTCCTGGTGTTATTTTGGTACTGCCCCATATCTTCATCACCCTTGTCAATAGGGGGAGATGTCAAAAAGCAATGGGTGTTGCAGTATAACAGCAACACCTACTGCCTGCCCCTTTGCCACAGTAGACTGGTGCAGTAAAGGTCCTATTTACAAGGTGGCATTAAGCCGCATTAAGGGGCTTGAAGCTACCTTGAAAATATGGAGCAGGCATTGCACCACAAGAACATAATTAAAAGTGACATTCCTGTGGTGCAATGCCCTTGTAAATATGCCTCTCACTCATATGTGTATTTTATCACACATACACACCTTTCACAAAAACATATACACATTGTGACAAAGATACATATAACATATATTGTTTTCTTTCTTTAACCAGTTAGGTGGTTTATATTTTTATTATATTTTTTTAACCATTTTGACGTTTTTGTTGGTGTTTTTTTATTTTTTGTTCAACGTTAACAAAAAAACAGGCACAAAAAAAGGTTTGATTCAACAGGGGGGAAAAATTAACAACGTTGATGTTTTGTTGTCTTAAGCATCTTAGAAACCAATTGCTCTCCGACGCTAAGCACAGTTGAGCACTTAGGGCAGAAATGTCCAGCATTGTTGAACTCAGGCAAAGTTAGTGGCATAGTCAAAACTTGGCCTGGTGCAGATGATGGTCCAGCCTGAGCACTTCCGGCACCTTGTTCTGCTTCCTGCTCTTTCAAATGCTGTAGTTCTGCTCTAGCCCGTCGAGCACTGTGCATGGTCTTGAGATGCTTATACATGGAGAAAGTACTACAAGAGTACTTCCTCTCAGATCAACAAGAAAATACTTTGTTGCAGATATTGAAAGTTACCTTGCTAGCATTCACCTTTTTCTCCCCTTCAGGAATTGTAAAAAATTCCCACACTAAACTTTCTTTCCCGTTCTTTGGTGGTTCCTCTTCTTCTTCCTCCATGTTGACTTCATCTTCCTGCTGCAAATCAGAAGAGGCTGTCATCTTCTCTTAGACACAAGAAAAAGACATGTAAGAACCTTCAAAATGATTGCTTTGCTTAAAGTAATACCGTTCAGTACCATACCAAAATGAAAAAGAAAATGGGTGGGATTTCTCTCTCTATATGAAAGAAAACTCTTTAACCAATAAAATCTCCAAAGTGAATCCATAAAAAAGTATTGCATTTTAATTTTTATGTACTTTTCTTTAAAAATATACCATTCTAAATTCTTATAATTATATCTCCTTCTTTAATGTAAACTAAAAACATCATTAAATATATGTTTTAACACTTTTTAAACATCCCTAGAGCTGCGCAGCCTACGCAATACCAGAAATATGTGATGCAATGCTGTTTGATGGTATCACGGTTCCACTAAATGATTTTTTTAAAACAATAAAACCTATTAAAATTAAAATATTATTTTTATTTGTGCGTAACTAAAACTATAATCTAAAAATGAAGAACATAAAAACATATATATATATCTGTAATAATAGTGCCAACAATGCATTGGAATTGCGTCCCCGACGTGATTCCTAAAAATGGTATGTGACACCATCGCGACTTTTTGAAAATAAACATCAAAACTTTAATATTTGTTACATCCTATATTTTGGTATTTACTATATTAATAATCATCTCACTTCAAACAAATTTGAAAACATTACTATACATATATCATTTCAATAGCTACAAGGCGAACAGTATCTTTAAAAAAAAAAGAACAAAAACTGTATACAACCAACAATATGATGTTCCTGAAAACAAATAAACTTGTTACTGTAACACTTAAACTAATGCATTAAATTAGCACAAAAAAATATTACAACAATTTCATTAGCATATACATTCAAATACTTACATATCTATACATACACTCTATTATACAATAATGCATTCCCCTGTTCAATCACTGTCACAAATTTTTCTTGAATATCAAAGTTTAAAAATGAAAAACGTTTAGTTACTTTTTATAAATAAAATGTTTCTTAAAACACTTTAATTTACAGTTTTAAATCAACAAAATAATGTAGTTATAAAAACAAATATATGCAATATGATGTGGTTTCAAAATACATTTAACAAAAAAATAAGTTATACATATTATTAAGAAATAATATGCCAGAGGGATATTCTAGTTAGAAAACATAAGCATAGAGATATCTTATAATTAGAACCTAACATATGAAAAACCTTAGAAATTCACTAAAAACCCAAAGGTTACAGGGACGTTATAACAAGGAATTAGCATTTCAATAATCTTAGAAATTAACTGAATAAACAAAAGGTTATAGGGATGTTATAGTTAGGAATTAGCATTTAGAAAACCTTAGAATTTCACTGAAAAAAATAAAGGTTACAGGGATGTTATAGCTAGGAATTAGCATTTAAAAAACCTTAGAAATTCACTGAAAAAAACAAAGTTACAGGGGTGTTATAGTTAGGCTGACGTTTCACTCGTATAAAACCAGAGAAGCTCAGCTGTTATAGTTAGTGAGCCAACTAGAACTCACACCCCAGCAATACACTGACTGTGACCTCACATATTACATCACTCATGGCCTTCACTATCCGATGCAGCAACCAACCAAGGAGCAAGTAAAGAATAAAGCCATCATCATTTAGCTACTTAGCTCCTTTTTTTACTCAGCTGCAGGGTGCCAAGCTCACTCTCCAAACATCACACCTCAAATTTCTTATAGCACCTATAATGCCCCAACAACTAATACAGTTTGTAATAACCTTCAACAGTAAGCCAAAAGCAGCAAACAGAAACTTGGTAGTCGGCAACTCCCACCGGGTATTGCAAGCCACCCCAACACAGGTAGTAGGGGGGAACACAGGAATAAAATTCCAGCAACATGCAAGGAAGTAAACCTTTAACTTCAAAGTTTGGCAACTGAGGGGAAAGCTCTACCCTCACCACCAATCAGCCAGAGTACAGAGGAGCCCCTGTGATTTCACAAAGGTCACTTGCCTTCTCATCCGGCAAGCCTAGCTCCTAAAACACCTCCGAGTCCTAACTCAATGGCAACAGGCCTAATCACTCAGTATTTTCAGACTTCATATGCTGCTCTATGTAACTCAAGCTACCCAAGCTCTCTAAGCAATACAGGTGGTAAAGATGCAGCAATGCTAAACAATAGTCTGAGCTACCCCTATGTATTGAGCGGTCAGCGAGCTCCTACAGGGAAATGGAGGTCCCGATCCAGCCTAAAGGTGTAAGGGCCTAGGGAGTACCAATCACCTTTTTTGGCAGTCCCCTAATATTCACAGCCATCCCATGGATCCAGAATTTCCAGGTCCAGGTGTATTGTGACAAATACCCCACAAGGAACACACGTTTAATGCCGCAGTAAAATGTGTGAAAGTTATTGCCACACAAATCGACTTGCCCAGCCATGCTGTACTCCAGGCCACCCCACCTGACTAAATTAGCCCAAACATGAAAATGAACTGCACACCAGAACATAATCACAATCTGGGTGACCTCTCAGCATCCTTTTTTCACAACCTACAGTCAAAAATTTAAAAAAATGCTGGAGCTGACACCAAAGCTGCCCAGAGCACCGGATGCAAGTGACCTCCATTTGTGCCTCACAAAACGAAATGGCTAGAGCACTGCTACGGGAGTCCTCCAAAGTGGAACTACAGATTGTTGTTTTACAGTCATTTGCACATCATCTTGCAGAACTGAGTGCCAAGCTGGACCTCATTGATGCCAAAATCCAAGGCAGCTCATACACACCCATTATTGACAAACTGGCCAAACGTCCGGAGGTCTTCATGAACTTGTCACCACAGTCAAATGCAAGACTGACCCCCTCGCAGACAACAGGCACCCTGCACATGCTTATTAAAGCACGGCAGCTAAAGAAACAGACAGAACACCACACAGTGCACCAACAAATACAGTGTAAAGTTTCCAATGACACTCTTGCGATCAGGGCCCAAAGTCCCCATAAAATGAGTTACCTTCTAACATCGACATCAGCCCTCACAACTGTGGTCAGTCAGTAGTAGGGTACACTACGGAAGCAGCACCTTGCTTAATACAGACAGCTGAACCAATCTCCTGGAGATCAAATAAAAAGCTAAAGAATCAGCTTAAAAGGACTGCAAAAACCAAAAGAGTGGCTTCGTTGATCACTGCCAACAAAAATCCGAACCCTCCTGCTGGGCATGACTCTGTCCAGTTGTATCTGATATTCACTCCCATGGTGGACACTGACTACACGAAAAATCTTGCTGCAGCAAGATCAGTCCTCAAGACAACTCCTCCTCTGCCGATAAGCAAGGACAGAGTGGACGTAAGTAACTAAGATGCACTAAACTACACACAGACCCTTTCGAACACCCAGATCGGGACTCTAACAACACAGCTTTATCTTTAAACGGTCACTCTACCTACCTGTCCAACACAGCACCCATTCAAAATGTGCCCTTAACTGTGGGAATTTACCTGTTCAATGCTTCATCTGCCCCCTGTACTACAACACCAGAAACAAACCACACAAAGGTTAATACTAACTCCCCAATATCACATTAATGGGCAACATGATATTCTAAACAGGGGCAATTTTCTTCTCCTACTCAAACACGTACCACCTCTAGCCCAGATACGCTTTGAAGACCTCGCTTGGGTAAGGATTAAAAAATTCTCCGGTGATACTCATGATGAGTAAACAATAGTAGGCATGCATCAACCACAACACCAGGTCACTATGCTCAACAAAGCGTCCTTTCTTGCGGAATGGGAAATAGATATAGAAACACCCTGTGAAATACCCATACATGCTCCAGGTCCATCCCCCAAGCAAGGGGCCAGCTCCATACTTCGAGAGACAAACTGTAACCATCACGCTCATGAGCATCAAGTCAAACTTAACAAGTATAAAATCTTCAATATATCATGCACAAATGAACAATGAGAGGTGCATTCCCTGGCTGCCAGTGAAGACAAAGAACGGCTGACACCGCTTACACTACAATCATATTATTGGATGGGGCAGGCCTCAAGAAAATCACAGGGGACAACTCAGTAGTTGATTACCTCCTAACAGATGATATTCTATGTTTACAGGAGACCATGCCCACAGGAACAACTACACTGCCAGGCTATTTCAAATTTCATTCCCCAGCAATAAAACATATCTTTGGCTGCCCGTCAGGAGGGCTTTAAATTTATGTCAAATACAACCCAAAAAATAGAGGTCACTGCAATAACCCTTACATACACTTCAAGCACTGCTTATCAAATGCCTAAAATGCAATCTTAAATCACTCCCACTGCTGGTAAAAACTGTTACATCAATGCTGTGCAGCATCAGAAAAAAACGATATCACATTCTCACGCCAATCATGGCTGGAGGCTTCAACACCAGGGGCTTGGGCTGTCAAACCCAAACAACCAGCTTAACCACCGAGGCTGCATCATTCCACAGTCTTCTCAACAGTCACAAGTAAACCTCTTTGCAAACTCTAAAAGAATCACACGAGCTGCACTGCGTCATTCTTCCGACATTCAGGAATATACCAACTATTGATTATTTTTTCATCAGTGAACCTTTGACAGCTAAAGTCAGCACCTTTGAAGTAGATAACCGGGCAGAAAGTGACCAGAGAACTTTGCGAGTGACCCTGTAACTAGCCAACAAGGACTCACCTCAGGTAGTCCTTTTGGATTAACCAACCGGGAAAGAATGTCACAAAGTCCTCCCCAGAATAAAATGGAAACACAACTTCGGAGAAAAGTTAAATAATTGAATTGCATCGAAACAGGCCACTGACATGCCATCTAGTACACCTCCACTACCGGAGCACTGGGCTTTATTCCTGGTAGACCTTCGCAAAGCCTTGGTTGGAGGACTGGGGCTGGCACCCAGAAAAAGTCAACCTACTCGACCTATGGCCCCTCAGACATCTTCTAACAAACTGGTTGTAAGCAAGTGTAATCTTCAAAGAGTCCTAGTGGCCAAAGACGAGGTGAGAGAAACACACATGAACAATTGGTCACTGCATACAGAACAGCTCACAAGCAAATTGTCTGGCACCATAAAATCAAGAAAGTCAATGAAGAATAGCTCAAGATATATGCCATTCTACAAGAGAGAGATCATTCCTTCTTTTGGGAGCACATAAACAGCCTCAGCAACTTTGCCCAGACCAAGGAAATGGTGTGGCAGAAAGGGAGTGTATCGCTTATGTAAAGCTACTATACAAAGATGATCAGGCGAGCAACATAATGTCCAGACAGATAGCTCCAGCATCAGACTGCCTCAAAGTGTCATCCTTTCCCCTCACCAAAGCTTCCATCACAATTGTAATATGGGAAATGAGGAGCAATGGTGCCCCTGGACCCAGCGGCCCTCCTGTATCAATTTTTAAATTAGTACAAGACTTCTGGGGCGGGATATTGACGCAGTTTTTTAACCATGCTTTTATCACTGCTGTGATCCTGAACTCGTGAAGAGGGTCCATCCTCTTTCCAATTCATAAAATGGGTGATTGTTCATAAGCCGCGAGCTACCTGCTTTTGACCTTGTAGACCTGGAAGCAAAGGCATATGCTTGTGGACTTGGAGGCCTGGGTGGGTGAAATAAAGCAGCCTTCTTCCATACATTCAATCAGGATTTAGGCTAGCAAGCTCCACAATCAGTAACATTAGGGGGAGCACGCAAACAGACTGACCATAGGTCGGTGGTGGTGCCATTGGGCAGAGAGCCGTGAGGGAAACGGTGGCAGCAGCAGCAACAGGCAGAGCGGGAGCGCCGAGAGACTCCCTGCCCCTGCCTTCAGACCACAGCCCCCAGCAGCCTCTGGGGCGGCGCGCCCGTGACGCGCAGTGAGCGCTCGGAGGCGAGAATAAAGGAGAGCCCGGCCAGGAGCCCCTGGGGAGCACGCAAACAGACTGACCATAGGTCGGTGGTGGTGCCATTGGGCAGAGAGCCGTGAGGGAAACGGCGGCAGCAGCAGCAACAGGCAGAGCGGGAGCGCCGAGAGACTCCCTGCCCCTGCCTGCAGACCACAGCCCCCAGCAGCCTCTGGGGCGGCGCGCCCGTGACGCGCAGTGAGCGCCCAGAGGCGAGAATAAAGGAGAGCCCGGCCAGGAGCCCCTGGGGAGCACGCAAACAGACTGACCATCGGTCGGTGGTGGTGCCATTGGGCAGAGAGCCGTGAGGGAAATGGCGGCAGCAGCAGCAACAGGCAGAGCGGGAGCGCCGAGAGACTCCCTGCCCCTGCCTGCAGACCACAGCCCCCAGCAGCCTCTGGGGCGGCGTGCCCATGACGCGCAGTGAGCGCCCGGAGGCGAGAATAAAGGAGAGCCCGGCCAGGAGCCCCTGGGGAGCACGCAAACAGACTGACCATAGGTCGGTGGTGGTGCCATTGGGCAGAGAGCCGTGAGGGAAACGGTGGCGGCAGCAGCAACAGGCAGAGCGGGAGCGCCGAGAGACTCCCTGCCCCTGCCTGCAGACCACAGCCCCCAGCAGCCTCTGGGGCGGCGCGCCCGTGACACGCAGTGAGCGCCTGGAGGCGAGAATAAAGGAGAGCCCGGCCAGGAGCCCCTAGGGAGCACGCAAACAGACTGACCATCGGTCGGTGGTGGTGCCATTGGGCAGAGAGCCGTGAGGGAAACGGCGGCAGCAGCAGCAACAGGCAGAGCGGGAGCGCCGAGAGACTCCCTGCCCCTGCCTGCAGACCACATCCCCCAGCAGCCTCTGGGGCGGCGCGCCCGTGACGCGCAGTGAGCGCCCGGAGGCGAGAATAAAGGAGAGCCCGGCCAGGAGCCCCTGGGGAGCACGCAAACAGACTGACCATAGGTCGGTGGTGGTGCCATTGGGCAGAGAGCCGTGAGGGAAACGGCGGCAGCAGCAGCAACAGGCAGAGCATGAGCGCCGAGAGACTCCCTGCCCCTGCCTGCAGACCACAGCCCCCAGCAGCCTCTGGGGCGGCGCGCCCGTGACGCGCAGTGAGCGCCCGGAGGCGAGAATAAAGGAGAGACCGCCCACTCGCCCCGCGAGTCGCGTGCGGGAGCGCCCGGGGAAAGCCCGGGCAAAGGGCGGGCCCTCTGTGGCCCTCAGTGGTCATCAGCGGTTGGGCGGGCCACTCCTTATTCCACATCAGGCTGCGAAGGTATTTAAGCATAC
Source organism: Triturus cristatus (assembly GCF_964204655.1). NCBI lineage: Eukaryota > Metazoa > Chordata > Amphibia > Caudata > Salamandridae > Triturus > Triturus cristatus. The sequence goes on along the minus strand of NC_140593.1, from coordinate 251,222,942 downwards.
TATGGGGAAACGTATGAACACGATTGCACCTGCAGCCCCCGCCGTCTCTATTGAGTTGCCCATATCAATTGATAAACTGTTGGCCAATGCTCTCACCATGGTCACCAATGAGATAGCAGACACTGAAAGAAGGATGTCCACCGGGTTATCTACTACTATTCCTCTATGCCCTCAATCCCCAAGAGCTACCTTTAATCACGGCCCCCCACTTTCCCCTACTGTAACTGTTATAAAATCAACTGTTCAAGTCGACACATCAGCCCATACTATTGGAGCCACCAGTTTGCCGATTGTTCCTGTCATTGACTCTTTAGTGGAACTTGAAACAGACATAACGTCATCTACTAATAAACCAGCAGGGGAAAAGCGCAAAAGAGGCCCTGCCAAAAGTACTGCAAATAAAAGGAAACAATTAAGCCGCTGTAGAAATCAACCCACCCCACAGAGCATGTGGAATAAAGACAAAGATTGTGAAATAGTAACACTAATTGACACCGAGGATCTATCGCCCCTACTATCACCATTAGACAAAGGCACCGAGAGACTCCCTGCCCCTGCCTGTAGACCACAGCCTTCAGCTTTGGACAAAGGCACCCGTGGGGATTCTTTGGTGCCCCCCGAGGGAATTGAAAATTCTGTCTGTACACAGACTGAGTTCCCCGATCGAAATACCCAACCTAAACCCAATGGCAACCTGATCAAGACCATCGTAGACACCATTTTTAAACAAGTTGAAATCCAAATAGCAAAACAATTTAATACTATTTTTAAGAGATTAGATAAAATCGAAAACCTTGTAAAAAAAGAGGAAACTAAAAGGAAAGGCATTATTAGTTTAGATGCTCTTCGGGGGGAGAAATTTAATGAAGGAGTTGGATTTACTATGTAACGGCCTGAGGGAGGGTGGTCTGGCTGTTGCTGCTGACTCTGACTCTGGGTCTAGTAACATCAAAGGCCCAACTATCTCTAAAATTGTTCCCTCTAACAGCAGCTCAGCCAGCAGCCCAGCCAATACCCCACTCGTACGGAACATTGGTCCAACTTATGAACCCTCTAAAGTAGCAGGAACAGCAACGGGCAAAACTGTAAGTCTAAATGCTAAGGCTATTGCTACCCCACTAGCTACCCCACTAGCCAGGACAGGCATCACATTGGATGGCGTAAGTAATAGTGGAGGTGTACCTGTAAGAAATAGATCCACTAATAATCAGGGACCGCCACTTCACTTACCCCCAGAAGCCTGCCCATACGTTTTAGTTTTAGCAGGCGCCCCTGCCCTTAAAGAAGGTCAGAGGGAATCATGGGTACAATTACACAACAAATGCATCGATTGGTTGACCAAACACAAAGGGGCAAGATGGGACATCTCAAATGAGATTATATCAGCCCGTCGGGTGAGTTGGGTGGGTCCACAACACAAAAATATTAGTGGGGACTGTATAGTCATTAATTTTAGACACCCAAACTCAGTTAGATTTTTTATGGACAATCATAACACTCATGTCAGTCTGTCTACTGTAATATCCCTTCTTCCACTGGGTTATTTCTATAGGCCCCCTCATAGACCATTCCAAACGGCCCCTACTATCTTTCCCCTATCTAATAGATTTTCCGCTCTATCTGATTTAGGAAGTCTAGATTGACCACCACCAACATTTTTTAATATATCTGATGAGGTTACTAGTACTGTCCCTCTGAAAAAGGCAAATTTCGCATGTATCCACAAGCCATGCCCAGGCAGATTAGTACCTCCACATGTAATATGCCCCGATCTTCCCATCGCCCTTCCTTTTTCCTCTACCATTTCACCGACTGATACTTTGAGTATCATTAGTTGGAACATCGCTGGACTTCTAGGCATGATGAAAATTAAGGAATGGGTTACTTGGATAAGTAATTTTGATGTGGTAATGTTGCAAGAAACATGGTGTACATGTATTCAATTATTGGAGGGCTTTTTTTGTCATAACCTCACTGTACCATCCCCTGCCATGGGGCGACCCAGTGGTGGTCTATCTATCTGGGCTAAAATCTCCAAGGACGTGAAAATTGAACCACTGTATGTGGTTAGTAAACATTTGATAGCTGTGAAATATGTTGCAAGGTTAAAGATTTGTTTTATACATTTTTATAACAATGATTTCGTTAACCACCCTAACCCTACTTTTATAGAATTGTTTAATGTTATCGATGATATTGCGAATCGAGAAAAGTATGGCCAATTTGATGGCATTTGTGTAGGCGGAGATTTTAATGCTCACATTCATTCTATATCCCCGCCCTGTAGAAGAGGAATTGAATTATTGGATCTATTATATAGCAGGGATTTAGATGATGTAATGGGCTACAGTGGAATTGCTGAGGAAAAGGCACCGGTCCCTACTTACATTGGCCGCGGTAGCTCAACAACTATTGACTATGTGTTCACCTCTTCCCTCCACAGTGATGTGTTATTTAAATCTGAGGTTGTTAGTAATTCATATAGTGACCACTTGCCAATAGTAATTCATTTCAAATCCATTAAAAAACCTGTAGGCCCACATGCGGTTGGGGCCTCAAATATTACCGTATCTACAGATAGGCTTAGGATTGTATGGAGGGGGATTGATAATCAAGAGATTCTAGCTAATGTGATTAGGAATCACCCTTTACTGATCTCTAATTGCTTAACATTCGGTGGCCCTGATATAATCAAGTCTTTCTGTGATTTATGTGCAGTTATAAAAAGGGCAATCTCCAAACCCCTAAGAGAGAACAACATAAATAATCCCAGATGGTTTAACACCAATTGCTCGAGGGCCAACAGAGAGCTCAGAAGGGCCCTGGAAGCTAAACCCCGAGACGTGTCCCTTGTCAGATCATTACGTCTTAAATATAAACATACATTAAAAGCTAGATCTGAGGAGTTGTTAATAAGCCACTGGGATAATCTGACTAAAACTGCTGCTCTAAAAGACCCGACAGGGTTCTGGAGAGAAGTAAAGAACTTGAGAGCCCTGGGTAGTAATATTACTCCGATAAACTGCAATATCACAGGTGATTCATGGGTTAATCATTTTTCTAAGCTCTATGCTGTGGTCGGAGACCTAACTGAGGATATTTTCCCCGATAGCACCATAGTTATAACATTAGAGGAGGTGGAGGAAGCTATTGCCAATAGTGCTAGCAACAAGGCTCCTGGCCCAGATGGCTTGTCCATTGACCAGATAAAATCTAATACTTGTTTTTGGGCCCCCTTACTCTGTAACCTTTTTAATAACCTGAGTAAGAAATCCATCCCCTCGACATGGTCCAATATTACCATCGTACCCATCTTTAAAAAAGGTGATAGGATGGACCCGGGGTGTTATCGACCAATATCTTTGGTTGATAACACCCTGAAGGTCCTTGGAAGGGTTCTTTTTAATAAAATCAGTACTTGGGCCGACGAGAACTCTATTATCCATCTCTGCCAGTTGGGTTTTAGGAGTAAACTTGGTACGGTGGAAAAATGCTTGAATCTTAATCTTCTGATGGCCAAATATACAAGAGCTAAACAATCCCCTTTATATTTTGGCTTTATGGATTTAAGTTCAGCATTCGATTTTGTAAATCGCTCCCGCTTATGGTCTATTCTTTTAAATTATGGTTTAGATGAACATTTAGTCCACTTTTTGGCCAACCTCCACTGCAATTTGAAAGCCCGCGTTCGAATAAATAACGAAGGCGAGGTTTCAAATGATATTTTAAATGGCAAGAGGGTGAGACAAGGCTGCGTCTTGGCCCCCTTGCTTTTTATATTATACATTAATGAACTAACTAACTCCTTATGTAATCTGACAAAGGATGTCCCTATTATAAATCAGAAACCCATCCCGGCGTTACTTTACGCAGATGATGCGGTCCTTATGGGCCGCACCCCGAACGCTCTGCGCATTTTAATCTCGGGATTTGTTAATTACATGTCCGATCTAGGTCTGTGTACCAATTTTTGTAAATCTTTTATAATGACCTGTGGCCCTAAAAATTACAAAATCTCCAAGATTGCGATAGGTCAAAACATTTTGGAAAACACTTGCACTTTCTCTTATCTGGGTCTGCTATTCTCTAATAGTGGTTCGTGGCAACCCCATGTTGCAATGGGGAGGAACAAACTCTCTAAATCTATTAACTCTGTCATCTCTCTTCGCCAACCCCATCGGGCTGATGTGGTTTCCAGTTTATTACAAATTTATCGGACTCAATGTCTCCCAACTGGAACGTATGGAGCAGAAGTCTGGGGGTTCTCGAACTGTTCAGAGTTAAAAGAGAAGAGAATAGATTCTGTCGGAAGATCTTGGGGGGGGTTATTAGCGCACCGACCTACGTATGTCATAAAGAATTAAATTTAAGCTATATTGAGGATTTTATAAGAGCCAGACCTGCATTGTTTTGATTAAGGATTTGGCAAAACCCAGCAGCTTCCCTTTCCCGTGAGATCATTATGGACTGTTTGAAAAGTGAGAAATCGAGTTTAATCCCCTGGATAAATGCGGTGGAAAGGAGCCTTGTGAGTGTCAACTATGGTCACCTTTTCACAGATCCCCACCAGATTGACTGCTCTCATACAAATCTGGTGAGAAGGGCACTTTATCAACACTTTTACAATGAGAGGGAAAGAGTGGACTTACTGAAACCATCCACAATAAACTACTTAACGATCCAGGAGTTATATATTGAATCCTCGACGTTACCCCAGCCCTATCTACGCAAAAAATTGGGCAGGTGGAACAGGAGCTTATTATTTAGATTTAGGGACAGGAGCATTGTAAACCTTATCTGCTTTCCACTGGGCTATATTAAAAATTTGGAAAAACTACATTGCCCCTGCGATCATGGTGGAACCCAGAGTATGCTCCATTTTATTTTTGGCTGTGGTTTTTATAGGAAATATACAAAGTATTACCTAATCCCTTATTGCAGGAAATATGATTTGACTGACCACAACCATGCTTTTAAACACTTTTTAATGCTTGGATCGGATGAATTAATTTTTAGAGTCAGTGGTTTTCTCAATGCAATTGTACGTTCACGCAGGTCTTTGAAAATTGAGTAATTCTGTTTATATACGCATTATGCACTTTAAATCCTTATCTGCACAAATCCAATGCATTGTATCTGCTTTGCCATTATAAAGCTAGTAGTTAACATTATTAACTGCGGCCTAAAATTGTAGATGTTTAAACGTGTATTTTAAACTCAGGTTTCGTGCTTTTATGGATGTTTTTTTTTTTTTATCCGAATAAAGACTATTTGAATTGAATTGAATTGAGTAACATTAGATCATTAGCCTACTTAACACAGACAAAACAGCCATCGTTGTTAAGCTGTTTCGTTGATTACAACTCTGTTTTTGACAGGATGGTACAGGGCACAATGTGGGAAAAACTAACAGCATGGTGGGTCCCCCTTGCTACTTAAAGCAATCTATACCCCAGGGGACCTGGGTCCGTATAAGAACAGGCCCCACCATAGCAACTGCCAAAGTCCCAACTAATGATGGTCTCAAGCAGGGCCTAATATCCCTATAACAAATATACCCCAAGAGACAAACACCCAATAACACCCAGGTCTAGAAACGACAATATACCACAAAAACACACAAAAAGGACTTAAGGGATACAAAAGTAACAGCAGACACATCATGTCTTCAACCTTTACGCTGCTGACCTGGGAAAAGCATTAGAAGGTGGCAGCCTAGTTACCTCCAGGCTAGAACCTTCATGGCTCCAAATCCTGTTGTATGCGGACAACATAGTGATCCTGAACCACACTAAATCAGGCCTACAAAGAGCCATCAATGCACTCCACAGGTACAACAAGACCAACAAACTGCAGGTGAACCAGAGCAAGACTTAAATCATCATTTTTGGAAAATATCCCCAGAGAAACAAGCCCACTGGCGGGTCGGGAAGATACAAATAACAACAGTCCCAAATTATAACTACTTGGGTGTTGAGTTCACAGACGAAGCTAAACCAACTGCACACCTGAAGTAACTCAAAACAAGGGGTGTGGGAGTTTTCCACAGCCCAAAACAAGTCAACAGATGCCTGCAAAGCCAATCGCGGAACCCATGCTGAAAGTCCTGAAAGCAAAACTGATCCCAACACTAAATTGCACTCACCAAGTCTTTTTCCGGTGCATTGGTAACAAACTAAACAACATCCAAATCTCAGTATATAAAAAAATCTTCCACGCTCTTCGGCAAGTCCGAAGAGCGAGGCTAAGATTTGAGGTAGGCCTTGTTAGAATGGATCTTGAGTGCCAAGGCGACCTACTAAAATACTATATTAGGATTCTGCGGGTCCCTGAGAACACACTCAAGGCACTACTTAAAGCAGTCCTCGAGGCATGGGGCAATCCATGGCAAAAGTACTTAGCTCGATTTTGAATCTAAAAATAGAAGCAACCAAACTTCTCCGTCCAGACATACCTTTTCCAGTCTGGAAAAAGATAGTGAATTTGGAGATCAAGAATATCTCCCTAGAACTGGATACAGAAAGCCTCCACCGCTTCTTGAACACTGAGGCACTATATGCTTCTTACGGAGCTTGGAAAGCACAGCCTTACTTACATCAAACCCTAGTAGCTCATACCTGCAGGAAAATCTAATATATGCCGCTCCTTTCCCTACCAATTATGGATTTCAGCACCACCTGAGCAAGTCAAGGACATGCAGACTGTGAAATTACTACAAAGAATCCTGGCTTCACTTATCGTGTTGCTTCCCTAAACTTGTCAGTAATTGTAATTGTAATTGTAATTGTAATCAGTCTTCTATAGCGCGTAGTTACCCTCGGGCATCCCAGCGCTTATTCAGACACACCCTGGCCAAGACCTCATCAGACACATCACAGAGGAAATAAGTAGGATTTCAACAGCTCCCGGAAGCGAAGAGTGCCAATTTCTGAACGCAGCTCCAGCGGGAGCGCGTTCCAAAGGGTGGCTGTGTGGACCGCAAATCTTCTGCCACCCGTACGGGCCTTAGACACCCTAGGAACCTGGAGTAGAAATTTCTGGTCAGAGCGCAAGGCTCTGGAGGCTTTATAGGGCACCACTAACTTCCTTAGAAAAGGGGGGCCTTTACCCTGCAGGATTTTGTGTGCTATGCAGAGAGACTTGAACTTGACCCTCTCCCGCACAGGGAGCCAGTGCAAGGTCTTCAAGGCTGGTCTAGCCGACTGTCTCCTAGGCACGTTGGTCAGTAACCTGGCCGCGGCGTTTTGTACTTGCTGGAGCTTCCTCAGCGTTGCTTCCGGGGCGCCAAGGAAGATCGCATTACAATAATCTAGCCTTGATATAATCAACCCCTGAATGAGTAACTTCCTTGAGGTGGGAGGAAGAAGGGGCAGGACTTTGCGGGCAGAGCGAAGAAGCCCAAAGCAAATCACTGCCGTTTTCTTCGCCTGGGTCTTAAAAGAAAGATCCTGCTCCAACCGGACGCCCAAGCTCTTGATCTCCTGCTTGGGGCAGGGGAGATCCCCCAGGCAGCTAGGCCACCTAGACAGAGGGAGTGAGGGAGCCTTATACCCCAGCAACATAATTTTGGTTTTTGAACCGTTCAGTTTCAGCGCTGATTCGCACATCCAGGTATACACCTGGGACATGCATTGATGCAGTGCATCCGGATTCTTCACCAATTGGGAAAGAGCCACCACCATCTGAGTATCATCGGCGTAGCTGATGATTTTTATCCCAAATGGCGACACCACATCCTCCAGGGGCGCCATGTACACATTAAACAATGTGGGGCTCAAAGAGGAGCCTTGTGGCACCCCACACTGGAGGGGGATTGGTGAAGACCGCTCGCTGCCCTCCCAGACCTGATAAGTCCGGCCAGTAAGGAAAGAGCGAAGCCACTGTAGCGCCACGCCTCTCACCCCCGCATTAGACAGCCGTTGGATCAACACTTGGTGGTTAACAATGTCGAATGCTGCACTGAGGTCCAGGAGGATCACTGCCACTGACCCTCCTGAATCCAGAATGCTTCTTGCTTCGTCCACAACTGCCAATAGGGCGGTGTCGGTGCCATGACCCGGTCGAAAGCCGGTTTGTGTCTCTCGTAGCAGACCATTGGACTCCAGAAAGCCGGACAGTTGATGGTTAACCAGCCTTTCTGCGATCTTACCAAGTCCCGGCAGCAGAGAGATGGGCCTGAAGTTTGCCAAGTCCGATGGATCCAGACTAGGTTTTTTCAGGAGAGCCTTTACAACAGCTCTTTTCCAGCCCGGTGGCACCACACCCTGAGTAAGGGATATATTGATGAGGTTCATGACCGGGGCCGCGATGACAGATGCCACCTGTTTCAGAAACCTCATCGGGGCAGGGTCCCCTGGAGATCCGCTCTTCATAGAGCTAAGCTCCTTTATGACTTCCGACTCTGATATCGGGTCAAACGAATCCAGTAGAGCATGTACTACTCTTCCTTGGCTCACTGAGTCAGTGCTCTGTGAAGCCCGAGGTAACAGAGATAAAATATTCTCTATTTTCAGATGGAAGTAGTCCGCGAGTTCCCTGCACTTCTCAGCGGGATTATCATGGGTGACTGGTGGCTCAGGGACTTTGAGAAGCTCCTTAACCACTTTAAAGGTCTCTCTAGAAGAGTTAGACGCGTTCTTTATTTTTTCCTCAAAAAATTGGGTCTTAGCACCGCGCAGGACATTTTTGTACATCCTAATTGCTGCGCGATATTCCTCCCGACTGGCCACCCCCCAGTCCCTTCTCCAGGTCCTCTCCAGCTTCTTGCATCCTCTCCTCAGGGTTCGCAATTCTGGTGTGTACCATGGGGCCGAGCCCGTTCTATTCCCCCTCTTAGCCACTCTCTTTTTCGGCAAAATGGCATCTAAAGATTTGGTCACCCACTGATCGAAAACCAAATCGGCCATTGCCGGGTCAGCGGCCAAGGGAGGGCATGAACTCTCAAGCTGCGCAGTCCAACTTTCAACTGAGAGTTTAGACCAAGCCCTTTCCAAGGAATAGACTCTAGGGGACAGAACAGACCTTGGGTCACATTGCAGGGTCATAGGTATCAAGAAATGATCTGACCATGGTAAGGGACAGGTGGACAGAACCTCTAGGTGCGGGATGTTTGCAAAGATAGGATCGAGAAGGTGACCCTTAATGTGAGAGGTACCTAGATTGCTTAAGTTCAGGTTGTATGCTTTCAAGTCACAGCACAAATCTGCAGCTATTAAGTCTGAAGGCTCATTAAAATGGAGATTTAAATCCCCCAGCACCATAAAGTTGGTGGTAGAGGAGGCCAGCAGCGTGACTGTTTCCATAAGGGAGCTAATGAAGCCACCCAGGGCCCCTGGAGGTCGATATATCAGCACACCTGAAACTGTGACGGTAGGGGAGGTCCGCAGGGAGAACTGACAGCTTTCACAATCGTGTGTCTCACTGTTCTGAGCCCTGCACACAAACACATCTCTATATATGATGGCTATGCCTCCCCCTCGGCCCGGGGGTCTATCCAGATTGTATATAAGAAAACCTGGGGGGAGGGCGCGAACCATGTCCGCACCTGAACTGGCCGTAATCCAGGTTTCTGTCAAAAACAAAATGTCCAAGTCATGGTCCTGTATCAGGAAGTTGATCTCTAGCACATGGCAGGGCAGAGATCTACAATTTAACAGGGCCATTGACAGAGTGTTCTTGCCCCTGTCAGCTTGTATCACCTTACAGCTCCTACATGCAGTAAAGGGTTTAACTCCCTTGTGAATGTACTTACATGCTACTTTTTTAGGGGCGCGCAGCGACATAATTTCCTCCCGAGAATATTTCAGTCACTTTTCTGTAGTAAGCGCCAAGGATCCTGGCCCTAAGCCCGTCCTGGCCCGGACGGTCCCAGACGGGCTATCCTCTGGCGCTCCTCCGGCGCGCCGCTGCGCGCGATCGCTGCGCGCCTGCCTAGTGATGAGCCTAAATAAGGTGTGGCTGAGGGGATTGGCAAAGACTAGACCGCTGACACACAGAGCGTGGTGTCAGCGTCTACACCCAAAATGGCGGGCGGGCTTCGAAGGAATCACCGAAGTGGTGAGAATAGCTTCAAAAAAGCTTCTAAGGTGCAAAAGTGCGAGGCTGGGGGGGGGCGAGGAGTCTCACAATGTAATAAGGAGCACAAATATAAAATTATACACAGTATAACACCACAATCCTATCTGCCAAAAAACAATAAAAATGCAATTTAAAAAGGAGCTAGTCTCCAGTAGTGTGCAAGGCAAGGTATTAGCAGCAAATGATCTAAATCAGACCGGTGTGCTGAGCAGGAGGATCCCTAAATAGTCTTTGCCTAAGGGGACTGGCAAAGACTAGACCGCTGACACACAGAGCGTGGTGTCAGCGTCTACACCCAAAATGGCGGGCGGGCGTCGAAGGAATCACCGAAGTGGTGAGAAAAGCTTCAAAAAAGCTTCTAAGGTGCAAAAGTGCGAGGGTGGGGGGGAGCGAGGGGTCTCACAATGTAATAAGGAGCACAAATATAAATTATACACAGTATAACACCACAATCCTATCTGCCAAAAAACAATAAAAATGCAATTTAAAAAGGAGCTAGTCTCCAGTAGTGTGCAAGGCAAGGTATTAGCAGCAGAATGATCTAAATCAGTGATTGTCATTGCGTGTTAGTTCCCTTGTTTTTTGGTTCATGGAAAAATAACTTGCAGAACATCCTCAGACTTGTGCTTCTCTAACAACACTCCCAATGATCTTAGCAAGGCTGGGGAAATTTACTGATGTTATTCGATCATCTTACCAATCATCGCAGATGGGTGCTACTGGACTAGATTCTATCCGTGCCAGGCACAGTCCCAACTGAAGCACCTCCCTTCTAGGACCAAAGACTCTGACTGTCTCGAGCCTTCCAGATCCCCACATTAGCACTTTTTATCAATAGTTCTACTTCCTACATTCTCATTCAAGAACTCACGTAATGACAATATGGACTCTGCTTCCCACTAATACATTCCAACAGCACTTTGCACTTTGAGATGCCACCCTTTTCGTTATTAGTATTTTCACTTCTGACAGTTTTAATAACTCTGACTTTATATCTCTAGTTTTGTATTCAGAAAATATTGTGCATGCAGGTTGATGTAATGATTTTAAGTAATTGATCATGAATACATTAATTCATTTATTTATTCATTCATGTATTTGTTCATTCAGGTTCATTATCAAATACTTTAAACAAAAATCAACTTTTGATTATGTTGGTGTTCTGGATTCATTTCTTGAGGTCAGTGCTATGATGTGAAGCATGGGTGGGAAAAACTTGGCCTAAGTTGTGACCAATCAATCATCATATCAAAATGAAATTCCAATGGCCCTAGGGGACCAACAATGTTCTGCTACTGTGCCACTGTAGAGAGTGTAAACAATGAGTGTTTTGTTCTTCTTACTTTCTTGATATAGCTGCTCCTTCTGCTGGAGTTGGCAAGCAACAACTGCCATCATGGCAGGAGATAGCCACCTGGCTGAGGCAGCAAATGTTGGCGGACGTGGCTGCCAAATATCGCCTGCTGGTGGAAGAAAAGGAGGAGACAAAGGCCTCTAGTTCATTGGACTGCCAGCCTTACCTCCTCATCATTATCAACAACCGACTGCCTCCTCCACAGTACCCTATGAGAGCTGGCAAAAGTCAGGCATAAGCTGGCACAGCTAAGGCGTGAGACGGCATTACTCCACTGTGGGCAGCAAAATATGGCCCAGGAGATGGCCAAAATCTTCACAGAACAAGGTGCCCTCATCGCTCTTTTTTATTGAACATATTTTTGGGTGGGAGGGCATTTTGTGGGTGGAGAAGATGGGCAGGGAGGGAATTTGGGTAAAGAGTGGAATTGATTTTATTTGCTAGGGGGGGGTGAGCCTGCTGTGGGTGGGGGGAGTGGGTTTGAAATGTACAAAAAAAACAAATGGGCTTTCCTTTTTTTTCTTTGTCATTATCTGTATCTCCATTGCTAGCAGATGTAGTATAGCATTGGGATTTTGACATGACAGCTCGACGATAAGCTGGCTTCTACAATTGTCACACATTATACTCTGACTATTACCCCTATGCTTTCCCAACCTGAAATCTCCCTTGTCATGTATGTAATCTTCAGTAAGTTACTTACTTCTTCCTGCAGTCCAGTAAATAATTATACGCCACCACCAGAGTAGCACTGTCTTGGAACAGAAAACATGTTAATTCTGTTTCACTTTATTGCTTGATGGGGTTTTGCAGCACACAACCACCTTTCAGCTTTATTGTATACTAATTAGTGTATTTACAACCCTTGTCCTACTCTCGGTAACTATTATTAACCACAAATGGGGTCCGCCAACAACATACAAAACAAATTCTGTCATGAGCGATTAACTGAAAAGTGAAAATTTTACAACCAATCCCAGACAAGTAGCTGCATGTAACTCGCTGGTCAATCTCACAACTATTAAATGTCATAACTGCCAAGTGCGTCCATCAAATGACAATATCTACAGTTACAGTCCCCACCTTCAACAAACCACAACCACTTAATTAAAGGAGTTTGACACAATTGATCCAGCACACTATTCACCATATCCCATATCAACGCACCTCTCTACAGTTCACACGGCAGAGTAGGCCTCTTATAGTCATGCTGTTTCCCATTGAAGTGGATAGGCAATGTTCATAATTTCCTTCTTCTAGCTGTTGAAGTAGTCTCGTAACTGATGCCAAGTCCTGAATGAGAATGAAAGAGATAGACCTGTAGTGCTATTGATGAACAAGAAGAGAAAAAGAAATATATAATCTGAACATTTTTGTGCAGTTTTGTCAACTAACGTGACTGATCTGGTCTCTAAAGTACACGAGAAAAAGGAGAGCAAGGAGTGGGCTATGTAAGTAATTCTAGCAAAGTGTGAAAGGGGCAATCAATCAGGCCGAATGATCCATCAGACTGCATACATTACAAATCAAGTTTGCAAATTAGTTGAACAGCACCCTTACTGCCACCACACAAATCTCCATCACTCACTCAATATATCAGTCATTGATGTTCAATAGTTAGTGATCTGTTTCAACAAGTATGGTGATACACATTTGTCTAGTGTATCTCCTCTTTTCCCATGGAAGCAACAAACAATAATAGTCTTCTAAATGATTGAACTTTACTGGCAGCCCAAGTAGGGGGAAAGAAGAAAAGAAGGATAGAAATGTGAGGCATTTTCTTTATGTCCTTTGAGTGAATAGGGTAGCTTTTTCCGTGCACACTTGTCTAACGCCATTCTAGTCCATACATGTAAATAAATGCGAGGCTGCATAAGTCAGACACCAAACATAAAAATGTTCCCCCATAACCTTTTTTTTTTTTTTGCAAGCAGTTTTACAATGAAAATTCTATTGCAGCCTACTCAGTCAGGGTAGTATGGTTAAAACTCAGATGGCTGGCCCTCAGGTGCATCATCTAACAAACTAGAATCTGATCAACTGCCCACTTCCTCGCCCTGTGCTGTTTCAAGGACAGTGTAATCTTGTAGTATGAAGTGTTGGTTCATTTTAATCATGGTCAATCTCTACACTTTTTGAGGTGAGAGACTGGTTCTTCTGACTGAGCATACGGCACCAGCTGCACTGAACACATGCTCAGAAGACACACTGGCTCCCTGGACAAGCCAGATACTTTATTGCCAGCCTGCTGTGCTCTGGCCATTGATGCATCTTCAAGTATCTATAGACCAATGGACTTTAATCCAGGAAGACCTCTTTTGGGTTATCCAGATAGTTTTGGATCCTCTGATTGGTCATTGGTAATACCACTTGCTTGATATCTGTTGCCTTCCCCTCTGTACTTAACTTAAGCCCTGCCACTTGAAACCAAGCCATTGCAGAGGGTGGGTCCTATTCTTCTGTTGCTGGTGTTGTTGCTGGTGTTGCTGGTTTTGGCTGCTGTGAGACAACAGTACATACCTCTATGGAGGTTTAGGATTGCAAACAAGAACTTCTGCCTCGGCCTCTAACTTCCAGCTGTTCTTCTTTCAGGTGTCTCACTTGGTCAACAATCCAAGTCTTGTGTTGTGAAACACCCCCTTGTGAAAAAGGAATGAAAGTGAGTAGTATTTTTTCACTGTGGATCATGTATTGTGGCACAGATGTACTCTTTGGAGGAGCAATCTCTCTTTGCAGCCTTGTATTAATAGCCAAGCAAAGGATTAAGCTCTTAACCAACTCATATGCTTCTTCGTTCACATCAACGAACATTTGCAACACCTTTTTTTAACTGGTCCTGTAGCAAATGAAACAATGGGATTGCTTGGCTCATCGTACTTTCCTTCTTGGTGACTTCCAATGTGAAAATGTCAAAAGGAGGTAGCATTTGTGTCAGGCATTTGACTAGCCCATATTTGTCCATCTCCATGGTCATGCTTTTCCCACTTGCATCTCCCTCCTCTTTGAAGGACATAGTTAGTCATTGGTCTGTACTGCGCAAATATGTTGCAACATATAGTGGGTCGAGTTCCAACATGTTGGCACCTCCTGTATGAGGGCTTTAACTGGTCTATTAGCATGCAGAATGAGCCTCAACTGCTTCTGGGCTTTAAAAGAAAGACTGAAATGGGTGCAGATTCTTTTGCATGTAGTCAGTATGCTGCTGACTATGTATTCTTTTTTTTTAAAAGTCCTGTACAATCATGTTGATGCAATGAGGCAAACACAGGGATGTAAACTATCCACCATTTGCCATCGCCTTGAATATATTTCTGCCATTGTTCATGTCAAAAAAATCTAGTTCTTATGTCTCAGAGTTGAAACCATTCAAACACCTTGCTGTTAAAGTCTTCCAAGATGTTTGAAGCTGCATGGAATTTCTCCATGGTAAACATTACTACTATTGCATGCTGCCAAATGCCCTTATAACATTCTTCAGCACTGAGACTTGCAGATAGCTGTTACCTAACCCCCACACAAGAGATCCAGTGTACACATGTAATCAGTTGCTTGGCAACTAGTCCAAAGTCTGTAGTTAGGTGGTTAGTGTCAACAGCACTCGGCTGCATAGCTTGGCCAACCAACTCTAGCACATGATGATGGAGCTTTGAAACAGCAACTCTAACAAAATAGGTCTGGCTCGGAAACTTCCATTTTGGGCAGATGACTGCCACAAATTCTAAAAATCACACTCTTTTCACAACAGAAAAAGGGAGAAGGTCCAGCGCTTACATTTTAGCCAGCTTTCCATTGTACCAATGTGTCATTGGAGGGCTGTGTTCGTAGGGCCCCTCCTGCCTAAGCATGTCCATAATAGTAGCTTGGACTTTTTCTTTTGTGGTGCCACTGACACAGGACACTTCCAGGGAAAACCAGATGGTGATAGACTCACTGTACATCTTGGGGGAGTCACTTTATGTGGTGGTGTCTGTATCTGAGTCTTATTCATCTGGCACAATGCAGGGGACAGGGCTGGTTTGTGTAAAGCTGCCATCCACTTCTTCCTCATCATCTCTTTCTGTCACTGGGATCAGAGTTGCTTCCCCTCTCTCATCACTACTACTAGCTATCTGGTTAAGGAGCTCCTCCCTCTGGACTGCATCATATTTTTTCATATTCAACGTTTTGCCCCCAATCCCATAGTGTGAACCTGACTTACCTCGAAGAACACTTGCGTGGCAAATGAGATTATTGCAATGTTATCTTCCTTAAGAAGTCCCAAACTGGGGAGGGGAACTTTTTAGTGTGCCACTGCCAATGCCTGAATAAACTGGAGGTAGGTGGATGTGCCATTTGCATCTCTGCAGTGCGTACTTTGACTGACATAGTGGTAGATGCAGGTCTCAGCGGGGGCCTTACAATATGAAAACTGGCAGTAGTGGTGGTAGTGGAATCAATGTCACATCCCTCCAAGCAAATTGACTAGGAGAAGTCATCTCAATGTCCTCTGAGCCACCCTCCATACTGACAATCGCTGGCTTGTCCACATCACTGTCACTTTCCATAATTCAAAGGGATCACTGACAAAATATCGAGAAGGAGAATATCGACCTACCAAAATATAGAAGAAAAAATATAGAATGCCAAAATATCGAATGCCTATCTCCAAACAGGTAAGTACAAAAATATAGAATCCAAAATATCGTTGTAAAAAATATAGTTAGTCAAAATATCGAATTTTTTAAATGTCTTAAAAGTAATGTAAAATTAATGAAATAATACATATAATTAACTGAAACATACTTACAAATACTTAAATAACTTTAACATTAATAAATAATTAATGTAAGTAAAAAAAATAATAATACATATATATTAACGTAATATTAATTAAAAATATTCAATATTTTTTGTGTAGGATAGAATTTACTATTACCACTCCAGTAAGTGCAATAGTAGGGAAAGCGTTGGATAGCGGGAGGGTAAAAATTACTATTCCCACTCCAGAGAGTGCAACAGTAGGGAAAGCGTTGGATAGCGGGAGGGTAAAAATTACTATTCCCACTCCAGAGAGTACAATAATAGGGAAAGCAATGGATAGCGTAGGGGTAAAAATTACTATTCCCACTCCAGAGAGTGCAACAGTAGGGAAAGCGTTGGATAGCGGGAGGGTAAAATTTACTATTCCCACTCCAGTGAGTGCAACAGTAGGGAAAGCGTTGGATAGCGTAGGGGTAAAAATTTCTGATTCCCACTCCAAAGAGTGCAACAGTAGGGAAAGCATTGGATAGAGTAGGGGTAAAAATTACTATTCCCACTCCAGAGAGTGCAACAGTAGGGAAAGCGTTGGATAGCGTAGGGGTAAAAATTACTATTCCCACTCCAGAGAGTGCAACAGTAGGGAAAGCGTTGGATAGCGTAAGGGTAAAAATTACTATTCCCACTCCAGAGAGTGCAACAGTAGGGAAAGCGTTGGATAGCGGGAGGGCAAATTTAGTATTCCCACTCCAGTTAGTGCAACAGTAGGGAAAACGTCAGATGGCGTAGGGGTAAAAATTACTATTCCCACACCAAAGAGTGCAACAGTAGGGAAAGCATTGGATAGCGTAGGGGTAAAAATTACTATTCCCACTCCAGAGAATGCAACAGTAGGGAAAGCATTGGATAGCGGGAGGGTAAAATTTATTATTCCCACTCCAGTGAGTGCGATAGTAGGGAAAGCGTTGGATAGCGTAGGGGTAAAAATTACTATTCCCACTCCAGTGAGTGCAATAGTAGGGAAAATAATAATGTAATATTTTATTAAATATAAATTAATTATTAATACCAAAAATAAAAGTATTAAAACTAATTAATAATCTCACACTATTGAATAATTAATTAATTATAAATACCAATAATGTATTTGTAATTAATTAGATATTAATAATTAATTAACAACCAATTAATTTCCAATAACAAGAAATAATAAATACAATTAATACCAATTAATAATTAATTAATAATATATTCATATTCAATATACAAACATAATTTCAATAATTAATTATTTACAATTAAATTACTTCCCACCATATTCCCCTATAAACCCACAACCCGCTACAAATAATACATTAATACAATTAACATAATTATCAATTAAACAATTAATACAAATTAATTACCAATTAATCAAAATTATTTACCAATTAATAATTAATCAACAACCAATTAATTTTCAATACCAATTAATAATTACCTAATAACAATTACATTACTTCCCACCATATTCCCCTATAAACCCACAACCTGCTACAGAAGTAAAACGCAAAATTACATTAAAAATTATTAATAATTCCTAAAAATTATTATTTAATGTACTATAATTAAATTACTTCCCACCCTAATCCCCTATAAACCCACAACCCGCTATGGAATTAAATTACACAAAAATTAAATAACCTAAAATTCATTACTTTTAAAATATTCAAACATACATTCCAAAATCAATACATACTTTTAACACATATACTAACACGTAAAACACTATAAAAAAATTGATATTTTTAACAACTATATTATTACTGTCGATATTACTTACTTCTATATTATTTAATTCGATATTTCTTACCTGATTTTCGATATTCTTCACCACGATATTTTGACAATTCGATATTCTGTCCATTCTATATTAAAAACTCGATATTCTGTCCTATCGATATTTTTTATTCGATATTATGTCGGTTTACCAATTCAAAGGCTTTCGTGAACTTTTCTTTTCCCTTGTCTCTCGTGGCAGGTCTCGGACTCAGCTGGGATCCAGTGCATGTCCAGATCATCAGAAGGGGGATTTGGAGAAGAAGGTGGAGTAACTTTCCTTTTTCTTGCTGGAGTTCATGAAGCCAATGGTTCAAGAGATACATCTTGCTCAGCAGGAAGCTCAACTTCCTGTTCTTCTACTTCAGGAAGAATTGTTGCTGGCTGTGCCTCCTGTTGTCCACTTTGCTCAGTTTCCTGTGAAGATTAGATATTTTGAGGCTGAGACAAATCCAATTCAGACTCACTGCTTATCACCGTGACTGCAGTGACGGCCTCACTGAGAGACATAGGCCTGTGCTTAGGTTGGGC
The DNA here is from genome assembly GCF_964204655.1 of Triturus cristatus. Lineage (NCBI taxonomy): Eukaryota > Metazoa > Chordata > Amphibia > Caudata > Salamandridae > Triturus > Triturus cristatus. Next base: position 251,204,425 of record NC_140593.1, on the reverse strand, counting down.
TGGTGCTGTTGTTGATGCAGAAGCGCTGCTTCCAGCTTGCTATTCAGATGAACAGGAACCTAAACAAGATGGAGGGTGACATGCCAGTGGTGGCAATCTGCTTCTTCTCCTCCACGTTGGCCACTTTCTTGGCAGGAGCACCAGGGCTTTAAGTGGGCCGGGTCTGTCCGGGTCTGAGCACCGGCAGATATTTTCAGGGGGCCTCAAAACGGATCTCTATCGGGCTCTATTTTCGGGCCTCGCAGAGGAAGTCCGTTTTCTTTTTTTTTTTCTTGGACTATTGTTACACACATACATGAGCAAATCAAGCTAATGCGCTCCCAGTACCCCTGGCATCCCCACACCAGCTCATTTAGAGGTGCAACTAGAGCCACATTTCAGGAGGGGCTAAGGAAATTTTTTTTGGGGGGGGGCTCATTATTTCAGTAGTAGGAAGTGTGGAGCTGCAGGGGCTCTAGGAAGGGGTGAAAAAACGGCAAAGTATAATTAACATGCAAATGGTCTTTTAAAGACCTGTGAAGTACTCGGGTGCAGCTGTGTGTGTGCCCGGGAAGCTGTCTCACTCTCAGCCAGGGCTGCCACACACGATGGGGGGGGCTGAAGCCCTTCGAACTCAATGGGCATTGCACGCCTGAGCTCGATTATAAGGTCTTCCTTTAAAGTCCACTTCGGTATTCCGATTCTTAAATACCTCTTAGATTGCCAGTTTCTGAGTTGTGTATCGCGCATATGCCCGAGGACGGCAGAGCTCTCGACATTGACATTTGGGTACATCCCGTCCAGATTTTCCAGTGTATGTAAGTACCGAACGGACAACATGGGGCCGATTCCGATCCTGGAAAAATATTCCCCGTACGAATCGTATCTGGATTTTTTACCGTACGAATCGTACAAGTCCCGTACAAACTGGCAAGTACGATTCGTATGTTAAAAAGTCCATACGAATCGCATTGGGTAAATTCCCCGACACGTCCTCGGGTCGGAAAAGGTGTCCGACACGTCCCCGGACATTTTTACGTACGAATCTGAAAACTGAAGTCCGAGCACGCAAGTACGATTCATACCGTCCGTCCGATTGTACAACCGTATGGTAAAAAGACCGTCCGGAGCGAACTCCTATAGCAACCATGGAGACGTCCAAACAGGTGCCCGGTATGCACCGTCCCCCCAGCCCCCCGTATGTACGTGCCGTCCCCCCAGCCCCCGTATGTACGTGCCGTCCCCCCCAGCCCCCTGTATGTACGCGCCGTCCCCCCAGCCCCCCGTGGATGGACGTGCCTTGCCCCCCCAGCCCCCCGTCGGTACGGCGCGTACCCCCACCCGTGTATGTACGGCGCGTACCCCCCACCCGTGTATGTATGGCGCGTACCCCCAACCGTGTATGTACGGCGCATACCCCCACCCGTGTATGTACGGTGCGTACCCCCACCCGTGAATGTACGGCGCGTACCCCCACACGTGTATGTACAGTGCGGTGGGGGTACACGCCGTACATACACGGGTGGGGGTCCGCACTGTACATACACGGGTGGGGGTATGCGCCGTACATACACGGGTGGGGGTACACGCCGTACATACACGGGTGGGGGTACGCGCCGTACATACACGGGTGGGGCTACGCGCCGTACATACACGGGTGGGGGTACGCGCCGTACATACACGGGTGGAGGTACGCGCTGTACATACACGGGTGGGGGTACGCGCCGTACATGCACGGGTGGGGGTACATGCCGTACCGACGGGGAGCTGGGGGGGTACGGCGCGTCCTTCCGCGGGGGGGCTGGGGGGGATGGCACGTCCATCCGCGGGGGGGCTGGGGGGGATGGCGCATCTATCCACGGGGGGGCTGGGGGGGACGGCGTGTACCGGGCCCCCTATTCCGCTCGCATCGCGGCGTACTTCGCTTTTCCGGCACTTTTTGGGTGCCGTAAAAATATTGCCGTCCGGACTGCTGTCGGTACGAATCGTACTTGCTGGGACGTTAAAACATGCCTAACTCCGTCCGGACGTCACGTCCGCGGTGTCCCGGATCACATTCGTATGTATTTTGCAGTCGGTCGGTGTTTTTTCCGACTCGTACGGAAATGGTGTTTCCGTGCGAATCTTACTTGCAAGTTTGTATGGTGTTTTTACCGGGTACGAGTCGGACGGAGAAAACGCTCCGACCGACGGTTCGTACCCGGTTTTTCCAGGATCGGAATCGGCCCCCATGTTTTCAAAAACACCTCATTCCCAATGATAAGATACCTTTTTAGAAATGTTATGTGAACTGGACATATCTGATAGACGTAACCAGATAGGATGGTGCTGAGCACAGCAGAACTAGTCTGGTCTGAGCACCAAAGCACAAAATCAGTTGAGATTTTTTTTTTAAATAGGATAGTGTCATGCAAGAAAATTTAGGGTTTATTTTGAGCAAATGACAACTTTTAAAGTACTATATACGATGAAAGAGGACATGTTACCCTTGAGCTTTTTCTTTCAGGTAAAGTGACTTCTTCCTAAAAGCGGTTTTGAAAATAGACCTTTCCCACACGCAAAGTTTACTGCAGGTCAGCAGGGTTGGATTGGAATGAAAAAATCGTCTGGGGCATGCTAAAAAATAAGTGGCCCACATTTTCAGATTGCCTTTCCGCAAAGCACTGCTTCGGAAACGTTTTTTTTAAAAGAAGGGGGTGGGTGGGTCTCTGGCAGAGGCATGTTTTCTTAACTTAATTTAGATTATTAAAAAAATGCACAGATTAGTTCACACTGCTGAAACACACCTGAAAAACAAGTGAGGCCACTTATGCTCAGGCCCCTTACCCCCGCATAATATGCATACATTAATGGGCCGGCCCAGCGAGAGAAGGGACGAGACACCTCTGCCTGTTGATAAAACGGAGGTAATGATCGCCAATCTGCCTCCAGAAAGGCTACTCAGGCACCCGCTGGGCCAGTGGCCTCATCCAAACAGCACAGACACTGCCCAAATCAGCCCTCAGGCTGCCCAAATAAGCCGCCCACAGCTGGAACTCGGATACCAGCCCCTCAGCCATTGCCCGAGTGCCCGCCTTACCAATCCAACCCTGTGCAGATTTGTACTCTGTAAGTGTCAGTATCTATTGAAGTGGTCTAACGGAGAGGAGTCACGAAATGAGAGGGCTATGTTTTCTCTACCTCTATAAACTGCTTCTCTACTTCAACTTCTTATTAAATCTGCTTTTGTGCGCTGAAGAGTTTACTGGCTATTTTGTGACAGTGAAAGTCTTTTTGAGAGTTCAAGGGACTTGAATTGGCTGAGGAAAGAGTTCCTTGATATCGTCGTTCCCAGGGCCTCGAAACAGGTCTCTATTGGGCTCTATTTGCAGGCCTCGCAGAGGTAGTCCGTTTTTTTTTTTCTTGGACTGCAGTGAGAGCATGCACATCGATGTGCGCATGCTCATTTTGCTCACTACTGAGTAGTGGAGGTCAAGGCATGGTGTGTAGGGGGACTCTGTGGCATATTTTGACGAGGGTGGTGGCTTCGTTAAAACTCACCCCTGTGAAGCCGTGTTGCCTTCTGGGAGCAGTGCTTCTAGAATCTAGTATACTCCGCCTCACATGAAGCCACCGTATATGGGAGGTGTCTGCCTGGGCATTTCCCGGGATGACGACACCGGTCGTGGGGTACTGGGGAGGGTGTATGGTGTTATCCATACATAGCCTTGCTGTAATAGGAAGGGGCGAGAGCAAGCCTGAGCGGGGAATTCCAAATCTGAAGACACTCTGAGGAGTTCTAGAACTGACGGCTTGTCAGAGCAGGGGGGTACTGCTACACTAGTTATCTTTATTTAGACCATGCCCCTACTTAGATAGGCAACACCCCTTTGAGGTTTGCCCCGCCCCTTATAGAGCACCCCCATTTTTTTTCCCACTTAAAGCCCTAAGGAACACCTTTGTTTGGGGCCATCTTCAAGCTGTGTCAGTTGGCACTTAGTTGCACAAGCAGGTGAGGACTCAGATGGTGTGATGTCACTTTGCGCTGGCCTGCTGTCTGGTAGTAGTGGAGATAATGTCTCTTGTGCATTAAAGCATCCAAGCAAAAAAAACATTCAGTGCAACATGGCATTTTTGCAGTTTTAATTATTCATATAAACAATATAATTTAGTGAGGATATCCCAAATAATTTGGAATACTGTATCTATTTTAAACCATAACATAATATTTCAAAAACAACATACAGATTTAAAAGTGTACTTTGTGTGCATCTAAGGCCTATGAAACACCGGTGGCAAGCAGGGAGAACATGTGAAAATGCAAAATTCCATAAAAAATAAATGCTGGTGTGTGCCTATGGCAGGCAGGGGTGTAGGGGAAGATGGAATAATCCTTAAAAAAGTGAATGCTGGTGATGTGCACCTAGAGCAGGCAGGAGGTGCAGGTTATAATGGAATAATTCATATAAGAACATGAACGCTGGTGGGCACCTATGACAGACGGGGGTGCTGGGGAATATAAAATAATCCTTAAAAAATGTATGCTGGTTTGAGCCTATGGCAGAAGAGACCTATGGCAGGCAGGGGGTGCAGGGAAAAATTTGATTCATCCTTATAATTAATGCTGGTGTGCACCAATGGCAGGCAGTGGTTGTAGGGGAAAATGGAATGATCCTTAAAAAAATAGTGCCGGTGTGCCCCTATGGCCTAAGAGAACCAAGGCAGGTTGGAGATGCAGGGAAAAATCGAAAATGTAAAGAACATAATTGCTAGTGTCTCACTAGGGACTATGAAAAATCCTTTTTGGGAAGGAGGTGTAGGGGAAAATGAAAAAAATGCATACAATATTATATAAACACTGTACATACATATTACTGTCATCCTCAAGCACATTAAACTGATATCAAAGAACATTTTTTTTAAATGACCAAAAAACAAAAAGGAATTGCCCTCTGCTATCAATGTCCCTAGAAATGGCTTTGAAAACTGGAAAAAAGTATTTAACACACGGGCTGGCTACACAAAATGGCTGCTGGCCACTTGTTCAAATAACAATAAGCAAGAAGTCATGGAAAACAAAGAACACATGCGGCCCTCTGGCTAAAGCACACAAGCTGGCTACAGAAAATGGGAGCCAACCACAGGTTCAAACAACAATAAGTAAGAATACATGAACAACAAAGAACACAACAGGCTTATGCAAAAAGCACACTGGCTGGCTACATAAAATGACTGCCGGCCACATGTTCAAACAACAACAAGCAAGAAGGCCTGGAACAGAATGACGAACACATGCAGGCCTATGGACACTGACTACACACAATGGCTGCAGGCCACATAGCGTGGAGAGCAAAGACACATGGCAAACACATACACACACTAGCCAGAAAATAAATGGTCACTTGGCAAGCAAACAAAGGAGGCATGGTAAACAAAGAAGGAAACATTACCATTACTTCCGTAATGCCAAAAACAAAAATTAAGTCAGTCATAAACCTTTTTTAACAACACACATCCTCCTAAAGGATCAAAATATTACCCTAACAAAACACATTTTTGCAGAAAAAACCGCAAAATACGAAAAAAACATTTTGCATTTAAATGCCATCCCTAAATCATATATGTTTTAAAATAACATAAACCTCAGAAACAGTTGTTTCAATACCCAATGCCTACTAGTACTAGCTGAATGGCCCGTGAGCAGAAACATGGTGTAAAGCTACTTAACTCAATCAATCAATCAAGGAATTGTGAAGAGGGCTACTCACCCATGAGGGTCTCAAGGCGCTGGAGGGAGGGAGCAGCTCCGGTTAGTCAAAGAGCCAGGTCTTGAGGATCCTCCTGAAGATGTGCAGAGTGGGTGCATGTCTGATGTTGATCGGGAGCTCGTTCCAGGTCTTTGCTGTGACATAGAAGAAGGCTCTTCCACCTGTTCTGGCTCTGCAGATGCGCGGGGTTTCGGAAAGGCGAGGTCAGCGGATCGGAGGTTTCTCCTGGGTACGTGGAAGGTGATCTAGGTACGTGGAAGGCGATTCTTTCGTTGAGATAGTGGGGTCCGATGTTGTAGAGGCATTTGTATGCATGGGTAAGTATCTTGAAAATTACTCTCTTGTTGACGGGGAGCCAGTGGAGATCTTGCAGGTGTGGGGTGATGTGTTCGTGTTGGGGGATGCCGAGGACGAGTCTGGCTGCTGTGTTCTGTATGGTCTGGAGCTTGCGGAGCAGAGATTTGTTGATCCTGGCGTAGAGGGTGTGCAACCTTTTTTCCTTATAAAAGTTTTAAAAGGTAATGTAAAAAATAGGCCCCTACTGCAACTTCAGGTCACCCACCACAACCATAATCAAAATTAAAAATTCAATAAAAGGTATGATATATGCTGGTGTATGCCTTCTATCAAGCAACACCCTTATCCAAAAGTTTTTTTAACTTACTCGTTGTGATGCCAGGGGCAGCAAATCTAGCTTGCACTCTCAATTGTGTGTTGACCCATTGATGGACCGCTCGTGACTACTGGCAATACAAAATGGTGCTGTAAGGCCTTGTGGTGGCCGGGAATCAAACCAGGTGCCGTCAAGTCTCACTCGCGCTCACAAGCATACGTTCTGGAGCCTCGTGTGGTTCCTGTGAACAATGCGAAGCTCGAATGGCAGAATAATTCCACCATGGCCAATGATGGAATTTGTCTGGAACTCTCCATTTCAAGTGTAACGCAGAGTTACAAAATCCTGCCAATTCTGCGAGTGGAATTATAATTCCACCTGGGCCTAATTAAAGGCTGTTGGGAGCTGGGGTAGATCATTCCTTAACCGCTTTCGGACAGGGATTATTTCTGCCCAAATCTGTTTTTCATTGGCCCAGTATGATCATTCTGAAATTAGCATTTGTCCCTGCGATGGGCACTCCATCCGGTCACATTTGCATTTTGCATTCTTTTGAAAATCGTCTATATTAAAACGTTTTTTAATCCCTTTATTGAAAGAATATAATTTTACACAGTGTAGATCAGATTTGTGTTTTTCACAACTACCAAAGGGTGATGATGTCTGCTTTACAGTGAGCACTTTTTAAAAGTCATTGCTTTTTTATATCTTTTAGACTTAGTATGTCAAAGTCTTTCGAAGTTTCTAGTTAATTTTGTATGTGTGTTTGTTTTACTTTTATGATCATTTTTTTTAATTTAATAAAGTTAACTGCCTAACATTTGCTGAGGGTGGTTAAAAGCAACCATTTGCAATCATTAACCTATGGACCTGTAGCAATTTTTGGAAAGTTTGCTAAGACCATGGACATGGTACAATAGCATGTATATAGAATGTTACATATGTTACCAAATTGTACTTTGCAGACCCAGATTATGTAGAAACTGAGCCTGTTCAAACAGGCCCTGGTTCGGCAAGCAGTTTATACAAAAATGTGCTATAATCTTGAAACTGACAATGGTTCATGTTTAAAGTGTCACATGTGGAAAGAGACTGCATTTGTGTGAGATGCAAAGACTAAGAGCCTGATTTAGAACTCAGTGGAAGGGTTACTCCATCACAAAGGTGATGGATATCCCACCCGCCAAAATATAAATCCCATTGCATGTAATTGGGACATATATTTCAGCGGACAGGATATCCGTCACCGTTGTGATGGAGTAACTCATCCGCCCAGTTCTAAATCAGGCCCTAACTCTAGAAATGAGTATCTAAATTGAGTACTGGAACGCTTAGGGCAAGATTTGCCAATATTTTGGGCCATATGTAGGTAACATACTATTTACCGATTCATAAATACCGAATTTTACCGAATCGGTATTTATGAATCGGTAAATAGTATGTAGGTAAACATTTGGTAAAAATTACCGAATCGGTAAAATTCGGTAAATGAATACCGAATCCACAATACCGGCCGGAATCATGAATCGGTATTTACAGAATCGGTAAATACCGAGGTGGTATTTACCGAATCGGTAAATACCGAATCGGAGTTTACCGAATCGGTAATTCAAATATACATCACTTGATGAATCAGCCAATCCTGTGCAAGGCCAACCCCACCCAACCAGGAAGTGGCCACACCAGGCAGGTGCACACAATCAACAGACTCTGCAGAGGCTGGTAGTGAAGAGCAGAGCAAGGGAGCCAGTGCCTGATTGTGAACCTCAAACTGACAATGTCCAGCCAGGAGACAGAGAGAAATGGAGGGGAAAGGAGGAGAAAACTAAAATTCAGCCCAAAGGAACTGCAGGTACTAGTGGAGGAGGTGGTCAAGCAGCACCAGAAGCTGTTTGGGAAGCAGTCCCTGCAAGTGCCTGAGTCGGAGAAAAGGAAGATCTGGCTGGGAATCCAGGTGCAGGTCAATGCAATTGGAGTGACCCCCCCGGGACATCGACGTGCTGAAGAAGCGGTGGTACGACCTACGTATCGTCACAAAGATGAAGATGGGGGAACTGCAGAAAGAGGCCAGCCGGACAGGAGGGGGAAGGAACAGGGCACCAGCCCTGACAGAACTTGAGGAGCTGGTGGAGACAACAATTGAGCCCGAGAGTGTCGTGGGCATTGAGGAAGCAGACAGCTCTGCCAGAGCCGCCACCCAACAAGGTAAGATGCATGCACAGCAATGTGGCCCCCCTACCCCTATCCCAACTCCCCAAATGGGCAATGAGAATCCCACTCCAGTACAGGTGTTAGTGCATACTAGCAATGCATTATGGGAGATGTAGTCCCTGAAACCCCAAACATGAGACGAATAGCAGAGAACAACAAGGCATGTTACACACATTAGCGAGAAGCAGGCAGAGGACAAAGAGAGAGTGTTTCAGAAATGTATTGTGATGCTAGCAATGCTGTGCTTCAGGTACACTTAGCTGATGTTGCATTTCTGTCCACAGGCGATACTTTGCGCAGAACTGCACATGAGAAGGGAGAGAGGGCACACCGGAAGGACAGCTCTGAGAAGGCCACCACAAGTTCTGGGCAGAGATCAGCACCACAGCCAGCCTCACCACCACAGCCAGCCTCACCACCACAGCCAGCATCGCCACCCCAGCCAGCATCACCACCCCAGCCAGCATCGCCACTCCTGCTGGAGTCACCGCCATCATCACCACCTGCATTGCTCAGGTCGAGGAGGCGTGCTGCTGCCAGGTTGAATGTATCGGAGTCCTCATCTGAAGACTCGAGGGGGGCGGAAACGTCCACTGTGCCCCTGGATGTTAGCCATGCCAGTGTGCCCTCCGCCTCTGAGGGAGCACACACAGGTGCCAGACGTCGCCGCAGGGCTCGGGTGCAAAGTCCACCTCCACAAGGGGAGAGCCATGGAGTCTTCTCAGGGCTTGAGGCCACCATGGTCAAAATACAGCGCCTACAAGCAAATTCAATGATGTCGGTACAGCGCCAAATGCGGGGCCTCAATGATACTTTTGTAAATATTGACAGGGGCATCAGCGCTATGGCTGAGGGAATGGGTGAGATGGCTGCGGGCATGCGGGACATGTCCCAGTCCGTCATGCTGCTGTGCTCGAAGCTTGATGAGGACAGGGCAGCACGGCGCCGGGAACATCAGAGGAGAGACCATCACACAAGGGCAGTGAACCGGCTGGCAACTGCCACTTCGCTGCTCTGCAGGCGCTCGGTGGCAATGCAGGAAGGCCTTGCGCACTGCAGCACTGACGTGTCAAGGGCGATGGTGAGGGTCACCAGTGTACTAGAAGTGCTGCTCACGAGCCAGTCTGCCACAACTGGTGCTGTGGATGCTGGGGACAGCGAAGAAACCATCAGCAGGAGCAGCATTACCCCCCTGTCCCATACACACGGAGGAGCAGCAGGCGGCATGGGGCTGGCACTGGTCCCACAGCCAGTGAGGACGCACACTCAATGGCATCCCGCACTGGAGTGCGTGGGCGCAGACACTAATGCTGCACACAATAGCATGAGACAATTGGGTGAAGTAACCCTTGACTCACAAATAGTGATTGCACAATATTGATGGGACAGGTTTTCCTTTGTGTTGTGGCGTAGTGCCGCATGATTAAACTACGTCATGGCATCCAACTACTGGCTGTGTCCCCTTACTTAATCAGAAATAGTTGCATGTGATCTCTGCCCGTCTCTCTCTCCCATCTGTTGCTGTTGCCACTCCTGCTGCGTTGGCCTCTGGCTGTGCAGACTCATCATCATTGTCCTCACATTCAGTTATTTCCACCTATGTACCTCTCTTCGTGGCAAGGTTGTGCAGCATTGCACAAGTGGCAATGATCTTGCAGCAGATGATGGGTGTGTACTGGCGTGCGCCTCCGCTTTTGTGGAGGCAGCGGAACCTGCTTTTCAATAGTCCAAATGTGCGCTCCACAACGTTGCGTGTTGATTTGTGTGCCACATTATATCGTCTTTCACTCAGGGCTGATGGGTGTAGGTAGGGAGTGAAGATGAATGACCGCACGGCATATGCACTATCGCCTAGGTGAGTAAGAGAGTAGCATTAGTCACATGCCTCAATACACAATCATTTGCAATCAGTATTAGGGAGCGTCACAGTGTATTACCTAGCAGGTATCCTTCTCCAAATTCTCCGGCAACCAGGCGTGTGTAGATCCCACTGTTCTGGAAGATGTAGGAGTCGTGGGTGCTCCCAGGAAACTTAGCCACGATATCAGTGATTATGTTGCCTGCATCGCAGATTACCTGCACATTTATGGAGTGGGTGGACTTTCTGTTCCTGTAGATGTGCTCAGTGGCTGCTGGTGGGCAGATTGGAATGTGTGTGCCATCAATACAGCCTATGACATGCGGGAACTGTGCCATCTGGTAAAAGTCTGTCTTGGTTTTCTGCAGTTCAGCCTGTGTGTTTGGGAAGCTGATGTAGTGTTGCATTCTCTACATCATGGCATCCCGGAACTTCCTGAAGAAACGGGACAGGCAACTCTGGGATACCCCGCCTACCGCAGCTATCACCCCCTGGTAACTGCCAGATGCAAGTAGATATAGGCTACAGAGAACCTGCACATGTGGTGGTATGGCATGCGCCCTTGTTCTTGGCTGGTCCAGGAGTGGGTGCAGGTCCCTTATCAGGTCCATGATGGTTTGTGGGTGTAGCCTGTACCTTTCATGTATCTCAGTCTCAGTCTGTTGAAAGAGTGTGAGTCGCTGTCTGTAAATGCGTTCCTCCCGTCTCCAAATCCTCAGACCTGCTGCCTGTAGACGTAGCCGCCTTGCAATCACATACAGAGCAGCGATGGTGTCCACGCTGTTGCATTTTGGGATTGCTTATATGCACTGTTGCTGATTACCTGCTTTCAATCTGTGTTAATTACCGACTCTTAAATACCGAATTTCATGGATTTCTTAAATACCGAATTTACCTACATCTCTTTTCTCGTTTTACCACTTCATATTTACCGAATCGGAAAATATGTATTCGGTAAATATGAATCGGTAATTTAGAATTCGGTAAATATGAATCGGTATTTACCGATTCATATTTACCGAAAACTTCTTTTTGGCCTCCTACATCTCAATTGACTAAATACCGGTCGGTAACGGGATATTTACCGAATTTCGGCCGTTACCGACCGGTATTTAGCTACCTACATATGGCCCTTTGTGCTGTGTTTGCATCACAAAAGTGACGAAACCCAGCACAAAATATTTTTTGCATTATTTACTTTCCAGCATGAAACTTGTTTTGCTCTGAAAATTGCCTAAAAGTAATGCAAAGTACAGCGGAGAGTTACTTTGCGTTACTTATCATCAAGGGGGTGTTACATTGCAATTCCCATACAGCTGCCCACATTTTTTTATGCAAAACCCTATCCACCAAAAATCTGAGACATGGTTTTGCAACAAAAATTGACACCATTTGACAGCAGTAACTAAAAGAAGAAATTTTTTAATTTCTCCTTTCTTTGCTTACTTTACATGTGTGCTGCACTGCACAGCACACATAAAAAGTAGGAAAAGTTTTAAACGTTGTCTAGGCATACTATTTTGTACTCGAAGGGAACCCTACCATTACAAAATGTATGCAAGACTCTAGCATACACCATTGCACTAAGGCGCAAAGGTGTGTGCATGGGGCATGGCAGTACCACCGTATTACGATACTGGTGCTCGGAGGGAAACCCGCGGGGGAATACTGCTACACTTCTGAAGGGCTCATGGAGCCTGTTGGGGCGGTGGTCAGAAATGCAATCTACAATTGGCCAGCCTCTGCTCCGCCGTTGGGTTTACAATTTTGCTTTCTGCCAGCCCTTTGATGGCGGTCCTCCCACCATGAAAAGGCAGGCGGAAAATGACTTTGGGGGCCCCTAGAAGAACCCCCTTCCCCACAGGCACTCTGCTAAGGTGCCCCCCTAAACATCTCTGCATGGAGCCTGCCACACTATGAAGGGCTATTTAAACTCAGCATTTTATCCATTGTGGCTTGTGCTGTGAGCGGCAGCCAGCCGCAATGGAGAAAATACAGGCTCTGAATGCCAACACAGCAGTCAGATCGTAATCTGGAACATGGGACTTCCGACTCTTTGTCAGGCGGTCCCGCTTCCGCTACGATCTCTGTCGGACGCTTGTCCAACCTGCAACGTATTTGGACCCAATGTTATTTTAAGTGACCCTTAGACTTGTGTACACAGGCTTTCAACACCCAAGCTTAGAAAAGAGCAAAGCATCTCATCAACCTCTACGGGCTAAATTTAGTTGTTTCGGTGAAAATTGAGAATATGTTAAACCTGCTAGAAATTATTCTAGGGTCATTTGTGTATGTGTGACACTCCACCATGGAATTCAAGAATTCAAGGAATACCACAGTGATATAATTAATTAGAGGTTCTTACTACATGTCAATACATGTCAATCGATAGTATGGACAAAGGTGGTCAATTATAGTAATACCATGTGTTTATGATTGTATGTGTGTGTGCTTGTACATGTGTACATGGTTCTGTGTGTATCTTTGTCACTGTGCCAAATGGTATATGTGTGTGTGAGGAATATACCATGTTACATCGCATGCTTTTTCAGCGCATGCCATTACAACGTGGTCAACACAACGACCGCGTTGTTACATCGCATGCCATTACAATGCAAGTCGGAACAACGACTTGCTGTAGGGGCGGGGCTGGATGTTGGAATAGTATAATTTACTATTCCAACTCCAGTCTGTGCAACAGTGGGGAAGGTGTTGGATTTACACTCCAACACCTTCTGACCCCTACAGCAAGTCGTTGTTCCAACTTGCGTTGTAATGGCATGAGATGTAACAACTCGGTCGTTGTAATGACCATGTTGTAATGGCATGCGTTGTGTTGCATGTGTGGTAAACAATGTTTACAGTGTATGAGCACATAGGTGTTCATGTGTGCGTAAGCACATAGGAATTCATTGGTCTTCAAGGACCTTTTGGGAGTAAGTAAAGCTCTGAGACACGAGTAGACAACACACAATTCTCCAGTTTTGTTGATGTTATAAAATTATAGAGAAGATTTATAATAAACATATTTCTGAATATCTCAAAGCCAATACCATGTTGGATGGTTGTTAGTCTGGCTTTAGTTCTAAATATAGTACTGAGATGGCCTTGCTCAATGCAGATAGCCTAAGGATGGTCCTGGACCATGGAGGCGCTACCGCTTTGCTCCAACCTGATCTCTCAGCAGCATTCGATACAGTATCTCACACGATTATTTTATGTTGCCTTTTAAATTTGAACAAGATTTCAGAAGCTCTTTCAAAGGGCCACGGGCAAGCAGGGGTTACTGGGCCCAACCGTGGTGGTTGAGGCCCACCCTACTTTGGATCCCGCTCAAGTAGGCAAGGTACCCCTTCTGCACTTGACTTAAAGTGGTAGCTGTAGTCAAGCAGCAAAGGCTCCTTCGCTGCAGATTTAGATACAAGTCAGTGAACACAACTGATAACTCAAAGTGAAAATAGTATGAACAGTAAGTAAATGTCCAGTCAAATACTTGCTTTTATAAGAAAAAATGATATTTAATTTTTAACTCTACACATTCAAAGAAATGCGGCATTCAAATAACACAATCCCTCTTGAGGTCGGGGCTCTTGTAGCTCTCAGACAAATTCTTGTCCCACTTTCCTTCATGTAAAATGTTTGGGATTATTTCCCATTCCCTGGTGGCCTCATCCAGGGAATAAAAACTATTAGAGCCATACTCAAGTGCTGCCTTTGTTTTTTCAGGAATTTAGGCAAAAGTGTCAATGGTGCAGCACCTTCAGCAGGGAATCCCCTGGGGCCCACAGGCCCTAATTCAAGTATTACCCACCCCTGCAACCCACAAGTGTCCGGCATTATGTGCAAAGAATCAGGCGTGCACATCCTCATTCTCTGAATTGGCGGAACCTTCCAAAGCAGCTTCCAGTTCACAGCTCTACTCTTCCTCAAAGGGCACACTGGTCTTGGCAAGGAGGCAGGTGATAATACTTCAGGCTCCAAGAAAGGATATATTGGTACCATGGGCGATGTTCCCTCACCCAGCAGGAAGAGTAGCAGGGCTTGGTTCCCAGTCCTGGTCACAGGCAGAAGTCTTACAGTGCTTTCCCTTCACACACCGCCCATCTGGCTGTCTGGCACAGTAAACATTTTGGAGGACTCAACCTCCCCTTCTTATAGTTCTTTTCCAGACACCAAGGTGCCGATTCGGATCCTGGAAAAAATTTCCCCGTACGACTCGTATCCGGTCTTTTTACCGTACGATCGTACAAGTGCCGTACAAACTGCCAAGTACGATTCGCATGGGAAAAAGTCCATACGAATCGCATTGGGAAAAATTCCCCACACGTCCCCGGGTCGGAAAATGTGTCCAACACGTCCCCGGACGATTTACCGTACAAATGTGAAAAGTGAAGTCCGACCGCGCAAGTACGATCCATCCCGTGCGTCCGATGTTACAACCGTATGGAAAAAACACCGTCTGCACCGAACTCCCATAGCAACCATGGAGACATGTGCCCACATACGCGCCGAACACCCCCCCCCAGCCCCCGTATGTACGCGCCGAACCACCCCCCAGCCCTCGTATGTACGCGCCGAACCCCCACCCGTGCATGTACACCCCCGTACGTACGGACCGTACACCCACCCGTGTATATACACCCATGTACGTACGGCCCGTACCCCCACCCGTGTATGTATGGAGTGTACCCCCACCCCAACAGTGTATGTACGGACCGTACCCTCACCCGCGTATGTATGGAGCGTACCCCCACCCCAAAAGTGTATGTATGGACCGTACCCCCACCCGCATATGTATGGAGCGTACCCCCACCCCAACAGTGTATGTACAGACCGTACCCTCACCCGCGTATGTATGGAGCATACCCCCACCCCAACAGTGTATGTACGGACCGTACCCCCACCCATGTATGTATGGAGCGTACCCCCACCCCAACAGTGTATGTACGGACCGTACCCCCACCCGCGTATGTATGGAGCGTACCCCCACCCCAGCAGTGTATGTACGGACCGTACCCCCACCCGTGTATGTACACCAGTGCATGTACGGACCGTACCCCCACCCGCGTATGTATGGAGCGTACCCCCACCCCAACAGTGTATGTACGGACCGTACCCCCACCTGTGTATGTACACCAGTGTATGTACCAACCGTACCCCCACCCGCGTATGTATGGAGCGTACCCCCACCCCAACAGTGTATGTACGGACCGTACCCACACCCGCGTATGTATGGAGCGTACCCCCACCCCAACAGTGTATGTACGGACCGTACCCCCACCCGTGTATGTACACCAGTGTATGTACGAACCGTACCCTCACCCGTGTATGTATGGAGCGTACCCCCACCCCAACAGTGTATGTACGGACCGTACCCACACCCGCGTATGTATGGAGCGTACCCCCACCCCAACAGTGTATGTACGGACCGTACCCTCACCCGCATATGTATGGAGCGTACCCCCACCCTAACAGTGTATGTACGGACCGTACCCACATCCGCGTATGTATGGAGCGTACCCCCACCCCAACAGTGTATGTACGGACCGTACCCCCACCCATGTATGTACACCAGTGTATGTACGGACCGTACCCCCACCCGCGTATGTATGGAGCATACCCCCACCCCAACAGTGTATGTACGGATCGTACCCCCACCCGTGTATGTACGGAGCGAACACACACCCCACCAGTCTAAGTACGGAGCGCACCCCAGGCCCCAACACCAGCACCCTCACCCAACATCGCGCATGTACAAGTTGTACCAAGCCAGAGACAAGGACAGCACTGTACAACAAAATGGCCGATGTACGCACTGTACAGATGCTAAAAACACACGTACACAACCAGGACAAAGCAAAACAACACAAGAAGAATCCATTCGAATCGCACAAAGCCACAAAACATGTCCAACAAGCACAAATACAACCTATTCACTGACCTGCAACTGCCAAACTCCCAAACAGAGGCCCAAAACACAACCACTCTTATAACACACCCACCCAAAGTTCAAACACAGCCACGCCCACCAATGGACCAATAAAAAGGCCCAACACACACAAACCATGATCCTTTGCACAGACCCACTGCTGCCAGACCACACAGAGAAACAACTGCACCATACTACAACCTCCACTACACCTTACACCTGCACACCTTCACACAACCACCTTCACAAACACCCCCTCATCACATTCACACACACACCTGCACAACCACACCCACACACCCACAACCATCCACACCCACACCCCCCACAACCATCCACACCCACACCCCTCACCATGCCCACTAACAAGAATCCAAAGTTCACTAGCCGAGAGTTGGAGGTCCTTGTCGACGAAATCATCAGAGTCGAGCCACACCTCTTTGGAACATTGGTCAGACAGACCAGCATTTCCGAAAAATCTGCCATGTGGCAGACGATTGTCGATGCTGTGAATGCTGTTGGGTCCACCAGAAGGACCAGGCATGAATGCCAATCCAGGTGGTACGATCTGCGGAGGACGGTCCGCCGCAAAATGACCGACGACCACAACCAGGCCAACATCACTGGAGGAGGGCCGCCCCGCAGACCGGTACACTACCATCCCTGGGAGGAGAAGGTGATGGCCATGCTGCCGCTGGTGGGAGTGGAGGGAGTAGAAGGACTCCGAGAGCCTGGTGAGTACACAAACAACTCACCTCACATGGGGGGAACGTCATCCACAACCAACCTCACAATCATGCACGCAACCACCCCAAAGCTATCGCATGACTCAACTACTCTCCATAAACACGCACATGCCACTAGCGCCACCATGCCCCATACCCCCAGCTAGACAATGCCAAGTCACAGGCCACAGAAAACACCAACACAAGACACGGTAACCCGGATGGCGGGAGTGTGGGCCTCAAAAATCACATAGTGCAACTCAGAAGCAGACAACAATGCCCTCAGTCCATATGGCCTAGGTCACAGCCAGACAAACAGTGTGTCCCCACACAGGAAAGACTTGCCTGCAAATGGCGGACGCCTTGCATGAAGACATGGGGGTGGAGGCACTTTTTGCACATGACAGCAGCTAATGAACAGCCAACACTGTGAAAGAGTGGCAGCACACACCACCACAGCAGCAGCGCAGACACAGACACTACACCCAATGGGTGCCTGGAGATCAGAAACAAACTCACATGAACAAGCCAAGGGCCATTCAAAGATCTGCAAACAGTGTGTGCCTAGGAAGCTGGGCTGAGGTGACAGAGGGTGACACACAGAGGGAGGGAGAGGGGGAGAGAGAGGGAGGGAGACACAGAGAGACGGACAGAGGGAGGAGGCTGACACAGGGAGGGAGGGAGAGGGGGACAGAGAGGGAGTGAGAAAGGGATACACAGGGAGACCAATTCAGCCTTGGGTGGTGTGGGAATGTCTGCTCATCAGCAGGTGGACTGCGTGCATGTAGACAAGGGTGGCCAGTGCCTGAATCCCCCTCTCTTCTCCATGGCAAAACACTGGGCCATGTGTCAACCTGTGTACGTGCACAACGCCAGCTACCAGCATTATATAAGTGTGTGGAACAACTCCATTTGCCCACGTACAGTGCAACACGGAAGGCGCCAATGCATGGCTCGCCACACCTGCTCACTCCACTGCTGACTGCAGTCACAATTGACGCAGCAAGTAAGACTGTGTCACACATAGGTAAAGTCTCAAAAGCTGTGGCCAATGGACATACCCATGCACAAGTGCACTGTGAGTGGAATGCAAGACATATCCAAACACCCAGAGGAAATGTGCCAACTTTGAAACTAATGAAACATGGATGTTGCATGGAACAAAAATATCATTGTCTCTCTCACACACAGGTCAACGTCGTGGATCACCCCCCAACACTGGGGGGAAAGACTCACAGGACCTGTCTCTGC
Source organism: Triturus cristatus (assembly GCF_964204655.1). Classification (NCBI taxonomy): domain Eukaryota; kingdom Metazoa; phylum Chordata; class Amphibia; order Caudata; family Salamandridae; genus Triturus; species Triturus cristatus. The sequence continues at coordinate 251,186,112 of NC_140593.1, read as the reverse complement.
GGGATGACGATCCCACCGGCAGCGACGACTCTCACCACTCTGTGGATGACCCCGACCAACCTGGCCCCTCTGGTGTCCAACCACCTGCAGCACCTGTGTCAGGTACAACTGGGCCAACCACCACCCCCACTCCTGCCACATCCCAGGAGACACCCAGGATCCCTGCCCCACCACCACAACGCAGCCAGGCTGACCAGGAGGGACACGGTGTCCCGGGCACCCAGGAGGAGGCAGGCGACAACGCAAATGCCACCCCTCAGGGGTCCCAGAGACCCGATGTGCCCACAAGGGCAGGCCAGGCACAAGTGGGCAGGGGTGGTGGGAGTGGAGGACGGCGGAGGCGCGAGCCTGACCAGTTGGCTGCGGAACCGGTATATTCCCATGTAAGAAACATCCTGGACACATACCGGCAGGACACCACGGGCATGAGCCAGGTTGTGTCCACCCTCAACGAGATGAAGGGGACCCTCGAGGAGATCAAGACCCAGCAGGCCCAGCAACATGCGGAGCAACATGCCTGTCAACAGCGACACCAAGGACGGATGGAGGACAGACAGGCTGAGCTCGTGACGGTGCTCACGGGAATTAACCGTTCACTCCGTCGGATAACCGACAACATGGGCAACCCTCCCTGTGCCACCAGGCGAAGAACATCAGCACCCACAGGGAGGGATCAGGAGGAGGAGGATACATCCGAAGGAGCATCCCAAGCATCGTCACAGACTGCTTCTGAGGGTTCCCGCAGGAGGGCGGGTCGTCCACGGAAAAGACCGTGAGGGTCGGCGCAACAGCACCATCTCCCAGGACACCTGGCCTGGCACCTGGCCCACTGGCCCAACAGTAGCACATCAGCAAATGACATTCTCTGCCACATGGACTTGCTGGTCACTGTCTGACCAATGTTGACAAAGACTGTGGCATGGACTCTGATGATTTCCAATGGCAAGGATACCAACTCCCCCAGTGAACTTTGGATTCCACACACCCGGAAAGCCCCTCTTGTCATACCCCCCCCAACACGTACCCCAACACAAATAAAAACTTACACGATCAAGAGATGATGCCTACATTTTGCATTATTACATTACATGTGTCTTGTAAAGTCTAACCATGCCTGAGTTCTCATGTTACTTCAACCATCCATACCCTGGGGCCTGAGTCTGGCACAGGACACACATGGGTCACAATGTATTAAGCAAGACAGACATGGAGCACCATACACACCCGTGATGGGCCCAACCAGCTGAGGGGGTGGCCACGCAACCGTGCCGACAGACATATTGAGTACAGCTACAGTCATGCGCAGAGGTCAGGGATCATGTGGAGTGTCCTGGGGGGCACCCAGGTATGTGTAGACAGGTGGCAGAACCATGTCCTGCAAGCTTGAGTCAGGTGGATGCAGAGAATGGTGGCCTGGCCAACGTTGGATGCATGGGGATGGCACATGTCACAATACCCACACAGTCATGGACATCATGCACAATACAGAGTCTAATCCCAGACAAACAGCTTGCATCTTGCTACTCTACACATAGACACATAGCCACTATCACTGTGAACCATGCCAGGTATGCCGTATGCACCGTGGCAACACACCAGCATTGACTGAGAAGAGGCACCTTGGAGGCATAGGGACACCTTTATTAGTCATGTATTCCAGAATGCAGAGGCAACTCGGAGTACACATACACAGGTCATGTGGAGTAACATGTGGATCCAACACTGGCACCCCCCTTCTGCACCACAAATGCTTGATATCCATGGAACTGGCACACAAGTGTCGGGTAACAGCTAAACACCCCCTGCTGCTCACGGAGAGGCTGCCATACACCATTGTTCCTCTGATGTGGAAGTCCCACACCATGTCAAGCCAATGCAAACCGTATGTGTCCGAGGGCAGTGTTACACACTTTGATGCCTTCATCACAATCCACTATCCCATTACAGATGACTGTCAACAAGTCTGACCATCTATTCAGGTGAATCCAGCTACATGTCATGTGTCCCATGGTGATGCGACATGTCTGCAGAGGAACCAAACATCGACAGGGGCAGTGTGCACACATCGTAAACAACTGCCACACCCAATACACCCCTGATGCATCCCTTACCCTAAGGAGACTTCCAAACTTGTCCGTGCGTGTAACGCTGAGTCAGCACACGATGACGTGTCCATGAGGAATAGCAGTGCCACAACAATGCAACCAGCAGACGGCATGCGCAAGTACCTGGGGATGAGAGACACACAAGAAGTCAGCCACAAAAAGCTCATCCACTTGCATGTGCATGTACTCGACACATATAAGGATGACAACATGCTAGGTCACAATTATGACTGTGGAAATACACTCATCACTGGCACCATCACTCGAGTGACACATCCACACACACCTCTGACTCACGTGGCATACATGCAGATGGACACACACATTGCAACACATGCCACACAAGGACCAATGCGTGCACACTCAGACACTGGTACTCACCACTAAGCAAAGAAGTCGCGTATGAGCCGACTCCGGATGTCCTCTTGCGGCTCCACATCCTCCACATCACTAGCCCCATTGCCAAGCCCTTCGTCCTCCACGGGTGGATGGTCCTGATCATCTTGATCCAGGATGAGTGGCACAGCTTTCTCAACTGCCATGTTGTGCAGCATGCAGCAGACCATGAAGATTTTGCAGGCCTTCACCGGGGCATATGGGAGGGCGCCGCCGGTCTTGTGTAGGCACCTGAATCGGCTCTTCAGGAGGCCAAATGTCCTCTCTATCACTCGCCTTGTCCGGCCATGGGCGGTGTTGTAGCGGAGCTGGGCTGGCGTGCTGGGGTTGCGGAGAGGTGTGATCAGCCATGGCATGTTCGGATAGCCAGCGTCCCCTACATGGAAACCACATGGACATAAGTAGAACAGGAGAAGCAGTCGGGCAGGAAGTCTACGCAAAATACAGGACGGACAGAGTGTGCCCACCAACAACACATGCTCGTTCGTTGCGCAGCTGCGTCATCATTTCAGGCACCCTGCTATGCCTCATGATGTAGGCATCGTGTGCTAATCCTGGAGAACGAGCACAGACATGTGAAATCACCATGTTGGACAGACACACCACAAGGGCATTGATGGAGTGGTAGTGCTTGCGATTCCTGTACGCTACCTCCTGTGCCTGTGGTGGTACCAAAGCCACATGTGTCCCATCTATGGACCCAATGACATGGGGCATCCCTCCCAGGGCATAGAATCCACGCTTGACACCTGTCAACTGTTCAGGAGTTGGGAAATGGATAAACTCATCCAGGTGAAGCAACATGGCCTCTAAAAAAATCATGCAGCACACGGATGAACATGGTCTGGGACATGCCACCAACAAGAGCTATGGTATATTGAAAGGTACCCGTGGCAAAAAAATGTAGGGCTGCCATTACCTTCAGCTTGGGTGTCAGTGCCGTAGGATACCTGTGCAGCGGTTGCAGGTGTGGTGCCAGCCTTGCAGTCAACTCCTCAATCAACGGTTGGGGGAAGCGGTAGCAGCACATAGAGTCATTCTCCCGCATGTCAGCCAAGTCCGGAATTGGTCGGGGAAGAGGCGGCGCTCTGCAGTAATTTGGAAGTGACAAGGAAGAGTGAGTGCACTACAACAACAATTTATATGTACTGAGCACATGTTAATCTGTCAATACACATATGCTACATACGGAGTCAGGTATGTGCTACATGCCCTGGACACGTATGGCTGCCAGGTGACACTCCTACCAAGACCCAGCTACACACGGGGATTGTGAACCTCCACATCCCATGGCATGGGACTAGCTGTGTCCCAGTGTAAGTGAACAGCCAGACGCAATACAGGAGTGACATACATCAACATATCAGCAGATGTAGGATGTTGATTGCAGAGACAGGTAGCAGAACACTAGAGCCACAGGTCACATGACATAACACTAGGACAGCCCACACACCTTGCCATGAAGGTGTACATGTCATGACTGATCACACATACATTGAGAGTATGCAGACAGGTCCTTGTTACGCGACTCCATGTCCCATGCATACATACACACCTTACATCCGATACCACATGTGGCCTGGTGTGCGTAACAGTGTGCCATGGCCATCTACACACAGACACATGTTGGTTGCAGCAACTGCAGATGCATTTGAGGGAACACCAACATCAAGCTAATGGGAACACACCACACATACATGACATAGTCACATTGTGCAACGTGGGTAGTCACATGTCAGGTGTGGTAACCCCTGTAGCGGGCATCAGGGGACACTTGCGTGTGTTGTTGACTGTGCCATGCCAGTGATGCTTATCTCAAGTGTTCTGTACGACATGCACACATGTCAAAGGAGTGAAGGGCATGTCTGGCACATAGTGCACCATCACACATAACATCTGTACACATCTCATCATACATCTATTGCCTTCACAACTCAGGAGTAATGTGCCACATCACAGCCTTTCACACCTGTGCCCCACACATGTAGTACTGCACAGACAATGCCTTGATGTCCATCCATGGACAAGTATGTCAGCTCTATTCCTTTCTGTGTGCTGCCTGTCACCACTGTTATGTGTGAAAGGCACCGTACATTCGCTCTGAGGGCGTGTGTACTTTCCCTATCACTATGGGAGTGCTGCCGTAGGCCTACCCATAGTGATAGTGAGCATACAGGCGTGTGTACGGTCCGTATCACTATGGGTACGCATACGCGAGCACACCCATGGTGATAGTGAGCGTACAGGCGTGTGTACGGTCCGTATCACTATGGGTACGCATACGCGAGCACACCCATGGTGATAGTGAGCATACAGGCGTGTGTACGGTCCGTATCACTATGGGTACGCATACGCGAGCACATCCATGGTGATAGTGAGCGGACACACGTGTGTACGGTCCGTATCACTATGGTTACGCATACGCGAGCACACCCATAGTGATAGTGAGCGGACACGCGTGTGTACGGTCCGTATCATTATGGGTACGCATACGCGAGCACACCCATAGTGATAGTGAGCGGACACGCGTGTATACGGTCCGTATCACTATGGGTTTGCTCGCGTATGCGTACCCATAGTGATACGGACCGTACACACGCCTGTACGGCCCGTAGCTATGCATTTGGGGTGCCCTAGGGCCCCGGAACGCACCGTACCTGTGTGTGAATCTCCAAATTACATAGGGGACACATGAGGGACAAGTATGAAGCCAGAGATGCATGCTGGTTGCCATGGAGACCGAGTTTAAACTTTGAATTTGTTGAATGAGGTGGCCTGCAAAAGTCGGTTTGAAATAATCTACTTTGTTGCAAAGTTGTTGTTGAAATGACATCATGCTGAATTCTAAAAAAATCTAACCCCCTCACAGGGGTAGGTTTAAATGGATTGGAGGAAACATAGGATGCAAATGTGAGTGACCAATCACTCTGTACTCCTGTGCATGAAACAGGCCAGCAAGGCAGATATAAGGCAGCCAGGTCCCATGAGAGAGCACTTGCCTGCACATCTTTTGATTCAACAACACTGCTGCTGCTCATGATTCCCTGGCACCATGTCAAGGTCTGTGGAGAGGGCCCAGCCTTTCACCCTGGAGGAGAATCTGGCATTGCTGGATGTGATCCTCCCACAGTACCCCATGCTGTATTGCCGACCAGGGTTTCAGGTGAGTGCTGAGTCCACTAGCACAGACTGTGTCCCTTTTTTGTGACTGGGACTTCTGGCATTGTGTCCAGGTGTGACACACATGCATTGTACTGTAGAGTGGGTCCCAGGGGGGGGGGAATGCCTGATGTCTCCCAGCCAGAGCATGCTGTGGTGCATGTCTGCCGTCCTCACTTGCATTGTGTTTACTGTGACAATCACTGCATGGTGCATGCCACATTAGCCTGTCTAATCCTCCTGGGAATGTTGCTTCTACAGTCCTCATGTGATTCTGTGGTCACCCCAGTGTGACAGGTGACTGTACCCACAGATGTGTGTTTGTTCAGTGTACCTGTGCTGAGAGTGTCCACATGATGTGTTCGTACCCTGGACATTGGTGTGTGTGTAAGTCCCCTGTCATGTGGGTGGGTGCATATGTGGAGTGTAGCACCCCAGCTGCATGAGGGATGGATATACCCTGCCCATCTGATGTGAGCAGGGAGCAGTGCTGTGTGTCTGACGTGCAGAGCTAGCCCCACACCTGTGAGCCCCCCCAGTCTAGTGGCACATGTGCAGAGTGAGGTTTGTAGCTGCATTTGGCAATGGCAGGTGAATGTCCTGTGCCTGTGTGTGTCTGTGTACTCTGCTGAGGTAGCGTCAGTGGTCTGTGTCATGTGACTGCTTTGAGGTGCTGCACATAATCCTGGTGTACCTTCTGATGCACAGTGTGAGTCTGGATCATTTATTGTGTCGTACCCCTCATGCCACCTGTGTACTTTCAATGGCACTTGGTGCATTTGCCCTTACACAGAGAAAAATGTCCCTATGACAAAGGTGCAATGCTTTGGCTGCATACTATACCTTGTTGAAACCAGCAAAATTGTTCTAATGTGTGTCTCTGTGACATGTGGCAGGTGTATTGATGTAGTCTCACTTTTTCAACCCCACAGGTAGGCGCCTCTGCCAAGGAGCAGATCTGGAGGGACGCCGTCAGTGCCGTGAGGAGGACGGAGGGTCGCAAGCGGCGCCTGGCCCAGGTGAGAAAACGCTGGCAGGATATCCGGTGCTGGACGCGGAGGATCGCACGGGTCCTGCTGGGGGACTCACCTGTGGGCCCTAAGAACCATGGGCGTCGCCGTCTGACCCACATCCACAACCGTGTGCTGGCGGTGGTCTTTCCAGACATGGACAGGCGCTTACGGGAGAAGCAGCAGCAGGAAGGGGGTAGGTACATGTGTGTTTGTTGTGTGTCACCAGCATTTGTAAGTGCGCAGTTGCATGGATACACTGCCAGTGTTTAAATGTGCGGTGCAGGTCCTGTCACCCACAGTATAGCGGTGCTGTCCTTCCTCCCTTCCCCTCCTTGCCATGTGTTCCCTGGTCTGTGTGTAGTCACTCTTTCACAAGGTCATCTGGGCTGGCAGTTTATCCACGTGACCAATGCTTGCAGCATCATGTGTGGGGGTGGTGTGTAACAGGTTTTGGGACCTTGCCTGTGCCCTGTCCAGTTCAGTACGTGTGGGGTCCATGTCAATTGGCACTGATGCTGAGTCCAGACATAGGAGTATGTCTCTGAAATGTAATGCCTTACAGCAAGCATGTCCTATGTTGTGGCCTGTGACATGATGTGCATGAGTGTGCGATACGCAGAGTGCAGGGAGGGTGGCCTGTGTTGCAGTCATTTCCATTCAGGACCATGGAATATTGTGGCCACTACTGTCCCCTGGGGCATATTTTGCTAGGTATCACGTGTGTCATCACAATATGTGGACACTCTCAGTGTCTACAGCATAGGATGTGCTCTGTGCCATTGTCCCCTGGCACCATGTATATTTACGTAACGTGTTCTACAAGTGTCCACTGTACAGCCTGACCTAATTTTCCTCGTTCATACTCACGGTGGCCAGTGCCTGTGTGTCTTGTTACAATTATCTGATGATGGCCATTTGTAAATGAGATCGTTGTACAGGCGCACATGGGGTATTTTGGGTCCAATATGGGTTTCTGGCAGCCCATGTGTATTTCTCCCAGACTAAGAGATGCAAGTGTTTCCTGTGTCTCATCAAATTGTCTCATGTAGGGGGTGGTTGGTGCGGGCAAGGCCTACATGTCGACACCTGAAATCTCATTGCTCTGTCTGGCCAGTGTGTGATGTTTGTCTGGACATACACTCAAGGTGCAGTGACCCATTCATGTTGGGCATGTCTTTAAGTATTACCTTTGCAGCATGTGCTTTAAGTTCATGGAGATAGTCCCTGCTCATCCCTAGTTACGGCAACGCTGTGTGGTGCAGATGCAGTGCTGGATTGTCCCCAGAGCCAGGCTCCTCTGTCCAAATCCATATCATGTCATTTGCAAATGTGTCATGCTCTCCATAGTTTCTCAGTGGCATGGTGGGTGAACCAACTGTGTGTTGCAGGGCCTATATATGTACCTTGTATTGTAGATGTTACTCATCTTTCATTTCAGGCTATGCACTGTAACCTATGTAGATTTGACTCATGTGACATATGTATACAGGTGTCTGATTAATTCCTGTTTATTCACCTTGCCCACAGCATCGTCGGGGGACACGGATGGAGACACCGGCACGGACCGTGCGGAGGGACCGGGCACCAGTGCCAGCAGTGACATCTTAGCTGGCACATCGAGTGGAACTGAGGCCGAGGGGAGTGAGCCGGAGGACCTGTCCACTGCCACCAAAGAATATGAAGCTGACGGGTCCGAGGCTGAGCTCTCCGAGGGGGCGGAGGCTGCTCCAACAGCTGACAGCAGCACAACATCTCTCCCCGCCCCCTCCATTGCCATCACCGGCCTCCCACTTGCTCGTGTCCCTTCCTGGCGTGCTAGGTCACCACGTGTCTCCTTCCTGCCAGGCACCGCACCCCCTGCCCCTGTCTCCACTGCTGCCGCCAATGCCGAGTCTGTGGACATCCTGCGGCAGTTGCAAGTTGGTCAGGCTGCGATGCTTAATGTCCTCCATGGCCACAGCCAAGTGCTCAACAACATGGAGGCATACTTGGAGGGCATTTCAGCATCGCAGGCTGACCAACGCAACTTGCTGCGGTCTATTGACTCGACACTGACTGCAGCAGTGGGTCTCCTGCAGCACTTCGTCCCACCCCCTACCCATGCCCCATCCACACTTCCCACTCCCATGCCTGTCCCACGTACACCCAGACGTCAGCATGCACACACCCCACCAGACACAGGCACCACACCAGCAGGGAAGGACAAGCGCACACCTCCTGGCACGCACACACAGGGTGAAGTAGGCACACCCACTGGGTCAGGGGGCAAACGTAAGACACGCAGCCAGAGTGGGAGTCCGCATTCTGCAAAATCCACTCCCTCCAAATCCACTTCCCTCAGCTCTCCTGGCCACAAATCCAGCAAGGACTCCTTCATGGCCGCTCTGTCCCTGAGCCCCACAGTGACACCACCCCGCAAGCGGTCAAAGGAGTCCCCGGTCAGGGTGGTTGAGTCCCCCCCCTGTCCACACCCTCCCCGGGTAGCGCTGCGACCCATCCCTGTGACCCCCCCTCCTTGGGGCCTGTGGTTCCTTCGGGTGCAGGGGAGACGCTGGGCGACCTGGCAGTAGTGTGCAGCGCCGTGCTCCAATCCACCTTTGGCGCTGCCCCACCCCCTGTGTTGGAGTCGTCCGTCCCTGCACCCACAACACCTACCCTTGCCCCTCCTGTCCCTGCAGTGCCTGGTCCTTCCCCCCAACATGATGCCCCCCCCTGTGGAAGACAAAGGAGTCTGACTGTGCAGGCAAGCTAGGGGACACACGTACCACTGTGTCCCCCATTCGGATTTGAGTCATGGACTGCCCTATGGGCCTTGTATATATTGACATTTATGATGATTATTACTTACATCCTGCTGAATAAAGCAATTTGTTTTTTCCTTGGAACACTACTGTTTATCTGGTATTGCTGTTGGTGGACCTGCTCCATGATTTTGGGTGGTGATAATGTGTTGGGTGTGTGGGAAATGTAGTCTTGTGCTGGTCATAGAGTGGACCCTGGTATCTGTGTGCCATCACAAGCTGTTGACTAAATTACTTTGTTCATGTAAGCAGTTACTGCATGGTGACATCGTCCCAAGGTGTGTTTCTTCCTCTGTGTAACCTGACATCTTCCCTGCAGGGTGTTTCCGCTATGTGGTGCTGAGCTGTGTCTACATCAGCTGGGTGTGTGATGGACTCCTTCAACTTTGCATATGCATGCTGAGCGATGTCTCCACCTGCATCATTCGTGGCATCCTTGGTTGTCACTGTACTTGTGTATGTAGACTGACTTCATATGGACATGTTCTCTTTTAGGCGCTTAGCATGTGTGTACTCCCAGCCTCGCACACATGTGGTACATGTACTGCAGGGTCTTTGTGCACCTGACTGACATTTGTGGGCATTGTATCTGTGGCTACTCCACCCTTTGCGTTCCATGGGCACTGCTGGGAGGACTCTACACCCACCTCTCCTGTGTCTGGGCACTGCTGGGAGGACTCTGCACACACCCCTCCTGTGTCTGGGCACTGCTGGGAGTGATAGGCACCCACCCCTCCTGTGTCTGGGCACTGCTGGGAGGACTCTGCACCCACCCCTCCTGTGTCTGGGCACTGCTGGGAGGACTCTGCACACACCCCTCCTGTGTCTGGGCACTGCTGGGAGGACTCTACACCCACCCCTCCTGCGTCTGGGCACTGCTGGGAGGACTCTGCACCCACCCCTCCTGTGTCTGGGCACTGCTGGGAGGACTTTGCACCCACCCCTCCTATGTCTGGGCACTGCTGGGAGGAATCTGCACACACCCCTCCTGTGTCTGGGCACTGCTGGGAGTGATAGGCACCCACCCCTCCTGTGTCTGGGCAATGCTGGGAGGACTCTACACCCACCCCTCCTGCGTCTGGGCACTGCTGGGAGGACTCTGCACCCACTCCTCCTGTGTCTGGGCACTGCTGGGAGGACTCTGCACAAACCCCTCCTGTGTCTGGGCACTGCTGGGAGGACTCTACACCCACCCCTCCTGCGTCTGGGCACTGCTGGGAGGACTCTGCACCCACCCCTCCTGTGTCTGGGCACTGCTGGGAGGACTCTGCACACACCCCTCCTGTGTCTGGGCACTGCTGGAAGTGATAGGCACCCACCCCTCCTGTGTCTGGGCACTGCTGGGAGGACTCTACACCCACCCCTCCTGCGTCTGGGCACTGCTGGGAGGACTCTGCACCCACCCCTCCTGTGTCTGGGCACTGCTGGGTGGACTCTGCACCCACCCCTCCTGTGTCTGGGCACTGCTGGGAGGACTCTGCACACACCCCTCCTGTGTCTGGGCACTGCTGGGAGTGATAGGCACCCACCCCTCCTGTGTCTGGGCACTGCTGGGAGGACTCTACACCCACCCCTCCTGCGTCTGGGCACTGCTGGGAGGACTCTGCACCCACCCCTCCTGTGTCTGGGCACTGCTGGGAGGACTCTGCACACACCCCTCCTGTGTCTGGGTACTGCTGGGAGGACTCTACACCCACCCCTCCTGCGTCTGGGCACTGCTGGGAGGACTCTACACCCACCCCTCCTGCGTCTGGGCACTGCTGGGAGGACTCTGCACCCACCCCTCCTGTATCTGGGCACTGCTGGGAGGACTCTGCACACACCCCTCCTGTGTCTGGCCATGTACGCTCCATACATACGTGGGTGAGGGTACGGTCCGTACGCACCCGTGCCCACGCTGTGGAATGCTTGTGCGGCCCGTACCCAGGCCTTTGGCACATGGGTACGGGCCGTACCGCCATTGTTGGGGTGACGTGGGAGTGGGCGTGGTACGACTCGTACCCACGCTCTTAAGGCGTGGGTACAGTACGTACCTGTATTGTTGTGTTGCCGGTTCGCGTCGTCGCCCACTGCCGTTGTGGCGGACGCTGGGTTTGCTGGACACGCCCCCACCCCCTCGAAGTGACCAGGGCCTGGAGGTCAGGTATGTCCAGGGCATGTGTGCTGTGTGACTTGGGTGGGGATTTTGTGTCCTGCCCCTGCCTCCCCCCCTTTGCCCCTGGGTGTTGTTCTGACCTTCTGCGGCATCTGCTTCGGTACCTGTAGAGGAGGTCGACTGCTATGAGGGCCGGGATGACACGTAGGTTCGGGTCCATGTCTGTCCGTCGCGTACAGGTGCTCCTTGTGCGCGTCGTCCTGATTTCCCGGCAGTTTTTGGCTGCCGGAAAATATTCTCCGTGCGGGATGACGTCGGTGCGAATCGTACTTCCTGGTTCGTGGAACGCAGGCTGCATAAGTCCCGACGTCACGTCGGCGCTTTTCCGGATGTCATTTGTATGTTTATTTTCCTCGGTTGGTGTTTTGTACGAATCGTACGGAAATAGTGTTTCCGTGCGAATCGTACTTGCATGTTTGTAAAGTTTTACAACCGGGTACAAGTCGGACGGAGAAAACCCTCCGTCCGACGGTTCGTACCCGGTTTCTCCAGGATCGGAATCGGCACCCAAATGTGCTTGAGTGCCTGAGTCTTTGTAGTTTTATTTTGGGGTTCTGCTTCTTTTGAAGTTTTATTTTGGGGTTCTGCTTCTTTTGGAGTGGACCTTTCTCTCTTTCTTCTTTCCTTATGAAACATGTCTGTCAGAGTAGGGATGGTTCCGAACCTGATTGGCCCACAACACTATTCATGGGAGTGACCAGAGTTTACACCTGGATGTCAGCCACAGCGATATATGTGCATCAAAACTTTAATCCTAGGCTCTCAGCCCTAGCTTTTATGATTCCTTTATCAGCCCCATCTCCCTTCCTGAGATGTGTCCAGGCTTCTTCCTTGTGATCTATCACTGAATCAAAAATCAAACTCTTGAAGTGTAAAGCAGTCTCTCCCTTTCCTCCAGTGGATGTCCCTTCCAGCCAACAAGAATGCAGCAATCCACAAATCTGTCTGGGGTAATTCCTCTCCTCCTCATGTCTTCACCAGACAGGCCTGGCCTTCCCAAATGCGAAACCAGGGTACTCTATATATTGTTACATTGCAGGCACACTTACTTACTGTACATTCACAGCACACTTACTGTCCAGCACTAGTAACCCAATGCATTGTAACATTACATGGACACATGCATACAGTACACACACTCAGTCTGCTGTTCTGCACTGAAGCTTTTTCTATCTGTACCAAGGGGATGTTATTTACAAACACACACACACACTGCCAGCACACACACTCATCATATGCATGGTGCACAACACTTAACCCTCAATGTATTGTACTTCACAAAAGCACACATTCTTGCTTGCACATGCTTTCATTGCACACGCATACGCACTGCGAAGCACTACATCTTTCACTTCATGCCTTCCTCACAGGCATACATGCACTCAGCACTTACACTAATCTCACATGCACTACACAGTACTGCTCTAGTCCTGTATGATACCCTTATGAGTCACAGATACAACCAGTGCAGAGTTACTACTCTTGTGCTATGCAATATCACACATCTATATGATGTAGGCTAAGGGTGAGTTAAGCACACAGCAGCGGAACTTTTAAAAAGATGAGTGAGCCTGTAGGCCTTACTCCAATGACACAAGGTAACAAGCATTTGCAATGCAATAGGTCTCGCATTTACAGAGTTTGAGCTATTGGCAATGCAATAGCTTAAACTCTTGCAAATGCCAGACCTATTGCATTGCAAATATTTGTTCGTTTACAAGCGCCCATGCAGCGCTTTCACATTCATGGAGGCCGTGCCCCTTTCTTTTTATAAGATGCATATGAAGAAAGGGGCGTGGCCGACATTATAGTGAAACAGTGGCATGGGGCGCTGTGACAAAAAAAGCATCTGTTTGTCAAGTTGACAATCAGATGTTTTTTATTGTAAAAGCGCCCATGCTGCGCTTTCACTTTAAAAGCGGCCACGCACCTTTCTTTAGATGTGGCTTGTCTTAAGAAAGGGGCGCGGCCTCCATGAATGTGAAAGCACCGCATGGGCGCTAGTAAACAAACAAAATAAATAAATAAATAAGTAAGCACGGCCGCAATACTTAAAGCAGACTGTGCTGCTCAAATAAATAAGTAAATAAACGCGGCCACTATAGTTAAAACGGACCGCCATTAGTAAATAAAATAAAAGCGGGCGGCGTGCTGCGACATAGTGGGTGGAATAGGGGAAAATCATTAAACAAAATATTGCTCACAGCCAAGATAAAGCAGACTGTGTAAAAAGATAGGTAAAAAGTCCAGTCATTATGGGATGTAACAAATGCAGACAAGGCGGTACCAAGGAGGGACTAAGAAGCCTAACAACGAATCGGAAGCCAGCCTTTATGAAGGGCAATGACGCAAGCCAATTAAAAATATGGGCTGAGAGTGGGTGGGGCTTCAAGTCCATGCTCCAATACCTCATGCCTTACAGCAGCGCATGTGCTGCCCAGGCTCAACCTAAAAATGTCCTTTTCACTACTACTGATCACTTCATGGTATGCTGCCAACACTGCTTGTGCTGTTTAACTCCTGGTGAAGGCAGTAGCCTTCCACTACTATGAGGGTTGCCTTTTATGCACCTCTCCCAGTCCAACAGGCCTGCAGTCCATGAGATAGGCCTATGTCATGGCCCACATGAATGATCCATGTTCACCTATGAGAGGAAAAATTCAGCACAGTACAGTTGGGCACTCAGTGCAGGGGTACACATCTTTCCCATGTCGAGAACCGTTCCATCCCAACACTGGCATTAAATTGTCTCTGTTCCATTCTGACCAGGAGAGTTTAATTGCTATATTTGCCTTGTTTTCACTCACCTTATCAGTCATCTGCTTATGGAATCTCTCAGACTCCTCATTGTCCCACTGTTTTTAACATTTATATGGTACATTTCGCCAAATTAGTGTACTCCTTTGTTTTTTTAAAATCATATCTTAAGGGGGCGTGGCCAAGATGACGGCGGGATAGGACGCTCGTTTTTCGGCTCCTGCCTGCCGTGCACCCATTACAGCGCAGCTTGGCCCTTGAGGGCCCTAAAGGCGTAGTCCGGCCCTGGGGACTGATGTGCGTCCACTCCGGACCTGAGCGAGGCACAAAATCTGGGATGCGGGGGTGAGTGGAGAGTCCTGCCCAGAGAGGCGGCGCGGCAGCTCCGGCCGCCTACGATCGGGCGGCCTCGACGACGTGGTGGTCCAGGTCTGGATGGCCGAGGCCTGCATTCCTGCCCCCGCCTTCCCTCCTATGGATCCGCTGCCCCGCTGGCCGGACGATCACACAGCGCAGGGCGCCAGAGCGTGGCCCGGTTTTGACTGGGCGGGCGCTGGGGGCAGACTCGGCTGCCGTTCTTCTGGAGACACCGGAGCTGCCCCATGTTGCTGCCGTTCTGGGGTGCCATTCGGGCCTGCTGTTTGGCCCTGTGTAGCTGAGCACGTGCCTGCTGGAGGAACGACAGGGGATCGTCGGGCCGGAGCAGGTCGCGCTGATCCCCGGCCTGTGGTGGAGTGGAGCCTGCCGGAGTGGTGACTGCAGCGGCAAGGTCCGGCGCACGCTGCGGGGTCCGTCCGGGGCCTCCGGGCTCGGGCGGCCTGGTGCCTGGGTGGTGCACTGCGGAGTTTCCTGAGTCCCTGGGCACAACGGCCCTTTCTTTGGCGGGGCCCCTGGACGGACAGAGGTACCTAGAGCACCACGGCCCTGCCTACGCCGAGTCGCCTACATCGGGCCGCAGTGGAGGCCCATAGCATTGGAGATGGCGCCCCCAAGACGGACTGCCCCGAGTTGGTGAAATAGGTAGGAGACACCGGGTGTGGGGCCTGAGCTACGTGGTGCTGTGGAGGCAAGGGGGAGGCACGAGACACGCAGCAAGCGGTGCTTGGGTGCCGGGGAGCTTGAGAGAACTGTTGTGCCCCCCTGGTAGCTAACACCGGACACTCACGGCGGATTCTGCTCTGTGGGCCTGCAGAGCGCATTAACCCTCTCTGGTCCGTCTTGGGGATGTCTATGTGGGAAGCGAGCTCAGCTGGGTTGGCGCAGCGGAGATTGAAGTGAGCGGCAGGGACCCGGAGGCGGCCCATTCCTGGGTACGGGACCTGTGGTGGCGCTGGCGGTGGGATAGATCCGGCTGGCTTCTCTTCTGTGCCCGCCACAGTGACTCTGGGTGACATCTTTGGCAGCAGTGATCGCACCACGAAGGGGGAGTGCTTGGGAGTGGCGGCCTGGACATGGAGCGGCCTACGGGTTGGCGGTGAAGAGGCCTCGGCCCTCTCCTGGTCTGGTGGGGGCACTTTGGCCGCAGGGCAGTGCTGGCACTACTCTTGGGGGCATCTGCTCTGCTATCGAGATCGGCACCCCGGCCACTTGTGAGGGCCCGACAGAATGTCCAAGGCTAAGACCGGCAAGGGGAAGCCGCTTAAGGATATCTTCGGCAGAGCGCAATCCACGCCTAACATGGCGGCCGCAACCCAGAGGCTCCTGCAGAGCGCTCCCCCTCGTCCACTGGAGATGAACCTATTACTAAAGCCTTCCTTGAATCACTCTTTCTCACGCTACGAGAGGACATTCAATCAGTAAAGGCGGAGTTTGCCACGGAGCTACGGGAGGTTCGTCGAGATGTTGACAGTGTGGGAGAACGGGTGGCCTCTTTGGAGGAGAGAAACGACCCACAGTGACGGACCTATCTATGCTCCAGCAGGAGGTGCTTCAGCTTCGGGACCAGCACGTCGACATTCAGACCCACTTAGAGGACTTGGAAAACCGGTCCTGGAGGCACAACATTCGAATCCGGGGGGTCAAGGCCTCAGAGGACACCGGGGACCTCTTTGTGTTTACGCAGGGCCTCTTTCGCCACATCCTGGGGGACTCCCATCAGACTGAGGTGGTCTTGGACAGGGCTCACAGAGTGGGGCCGCCCCGTGCCCCCAACGCGCAACCGGCGGACATTCTGGTGTGTGTCCAGGACTTTCGTACTAAAGAGGCCATTCTCACAAGGGCGAGGTCACTTCACCCCATTGTTTATCAGGGACACTCCCCGGTGTTGTGCCAGGAGTTAGCCCTGATCTGGCTGCGGCGTGTCACAGAACATCTCAGACAGCAAGGGGTCTCCTACTCCTGGGGGCACCCTTTTCGCCTCATCTTTCGCCACTCTGACAGACTCTGTCAGATTCGCTCACTTGTGGAGGCATGCTGGGTGTTGGGTCTAGCAGAACCCACAGAGGAAGATGATGCCCGCAGCTCTGCATCAAATACCGAGATGTCCCCGGCGGGGTGGCGGCGCCAGGGCGGTCGGCGCAGGACTCGGCGGCCGCCCAGATCAGAGATTGTTAAAGGTCAGCTGGTGTCTACTGAGGCTCTTTCTGGAGAGGACGCAACAAGGAAATGACTGTCCTACCAGGCCGGATCTGCTTCTCGCTTCTCTGCTGGGGGGGGCGGCGGGGGGAGTGGGTCCTCCTCTTGGGTTCACGAAGACCCCTATGTGGCAGATTGACCAGTTGTCCTGGGATGAAGGACTCTTTCATTTAACGGGACTGGTTGTTTTTCTCCCCATTTGGGATATATTTCAGGGATATTCTGTGCCTGGGTATGCAGGATGTTTTTTGTTCCTCTTCTTTTCCTTTTTCTTATTGTTATTGGGTGGGTCCCCCTTGTCCACGTTTTCTTTTAAATGTGCCATGGAGCATACCTCGGGCAGCCACAGCCCGCCCCTGCTCACATTGCCTTCTTCTAGGGCCCCAGCTACATTTTCTATAGCTCATTCCCTTTTTGTACACTAGATGCCATGTAGACCGCTTAAAGTGTTGACCATCAATGTCCGGGGATTGAATAATCCAGTTAAACGTAGTGCTGCACTGAGCTACCTGAAGCACTCAACTGCCGATATTTTTCTCTTACAGGAGACCCACTTGCTTGCCAAAGATCACCATAGGCTTCAGTCCTGAGCCTTCCCTACACAGCTTTTTTCCTCTAGCTCCACTAAATCAGCTGGGGTGCCAATTCTCGTTTCCCGCTCCTTTCAGGGTAAACTCCTCCAGAAGGGTGCTGAGATTAGGGGCCGCTTGCTTACATACCATTTCCCTGTGGCTGGGGTGTCCCTCATAATCGGCTCGGTGTACGCTCCCAACGAAGGGCAGAATAAATTCCTACATCACGCACTCACCGACGCGACAGCTAACTCGGAGCGGCGCCTGTTGCTGGGGGGAGACTTGAATCTAGTATTTGACAACATTGTCGACAGTTCGTGCCAGCGCACTAGTCAAGTGGGGGCCCTCTCTCGGTCTGGTTTGACCCATATTTGTGACTTGGGCCTGGTAGACCTGTGGCGACACTTCCACCCTTCGAGCTGCACATACACTTTTTATTCAGGGGCTCATAAGACCTATGCCAGACTCTATTATTTCCTGTGCTCCGCCCCTCTGCAGACACTAGCTACAGAGGCTGAGGTTCTCCCTGCGTCTTTATCGGACCACTCTCCAGTCATGGCTTCCTTTTCACTCCCACATATGCAATTATCACTGCGGCATTGGCGTCTTCGTGACTCCTTGCTCCACCACGCCTCCATGGTGGATCAGATTAAAGTAGCCATCGCAAACTACTTAGCCATTAATGCTAATGCGGACACTTCGCTCGCGACTCAATGGACTGCCCTTAAAGCGGTCCTTTGCGGAGAATTCATAGCTATCTACACTGCAGATAATAAGGAGCGTAGTCGGAAATGGGCCGAACTTACACAAAGGGTGGCGGAGTTGGAGCAGATGCACCAATGCACCGGGGCCGCTTAGGCTTGGCACCAGCTCTGTACGGAACGGAAACAGTTGGCGGCGTTGGATCAGGACAGGGCTGAATACACGGCCCTCCGCCTTCGCCATTCTTACTATACCGGGGGTGACAAGTGTGGCCAGCTTCTGGCGCACAAACTCAGGGAGGTGAGGCAGCAGCAAGGAGCGCAGGCCATCCTTCAGTCGGGAGGCGAGCTCACCTCAGACGATAGCGCTATCGCAGAGACCTTCCGTGAGTTTTATGCTAAGCTGCATTCGGGGGATTCCCTTGATATGTTGCATAGCCTTGATTATTTAGAAGCGGCTCAGATACCTGCTCTGACTGCGGACCAGGCCGCCCACCTTGACAGAGATATTAGGTTGGAGGAGGTTGTTGCGGCTATCTCCTGCCTCCGCCTCGGCAAATCGCCTGGCCCGGATGGCTACTCTGCGGCCTTTTATAAAGCTTTTTGCAACCAAGTGGCCCCTTTGCTGTGCGATCTTTTTAATACATTCGCACAGGCTGGAGCGATCCCGGAAGAAATGCTGGAGGCCTCGGTTATTGTTATACCGAAGCCCGGTAAGGACGTTACAAGTTGCGGCGCGTATAGACCGATCTCCTTATTAGACATTGATTTTTAATTATACACTAGCATCCTGGCGACACAGCTTGCCCCATACATGACTCAACTGGTGGAGCCAGACCAAGCAGGCTTTATCTCGCAACGGCAAACCAGTGAGAACACGAAGAAAGTACTCCATCTTATTGAAAAAGCATCCCGCACACAGGGGGAGTATATGCTACTGGCGATTGATGCTGAAAAAGCCTTTGACAGGGTTCACTTCCCAAACTCTTCCCCTGCGCCCTCCCGCAGGTTGTATTCAACAAACCCAGTCAGATCTGGCACACTTTATATGGCAGGGGTGCAGGCCTCGGTTTAAGCAAGAGATTGCCGTCCTCCCCCCGGAACAGGGAGGGGTAGGCATACCGTCCTTGCAGCTCTTCTTCTACGCAGCACAGCTCCGCTATCTAGTCGAGTGGAGCCATTTAGAATCCGAAAAGCACTGGCTATTTCAGGACTAGGCGGTTGCGGCGATGCCCCTACAGGGTATCCCTTTTCTTCGGAAGCAGCATACGCCGGCCAACCTTTACGCCTCTTATATCACGAGCACTATACTGGAGGCTTGGGACCGCACTGCTACCTCGCTTGGGCTAACCACATATCCCTCCCCCATGACCCCGTTGTTTGACAATTCAGATTTCACCCCTGGGTTGGATTCTAGGGTATTTACAAGTTGGCGTTCCCTGGGGCACCTGTTTGATCTAGAGGGCATACTATCCTTCCCACAGGTCAGAAAACACTATCGCGTTTCGGAGACTGATAGGCTACAACTCTGACACTGGGCACTTCAGCCACAAATCAAAGCCGGGGCACAGCGCTTCTTAACCCCATATGAGAAGTGGCTGTTTACTCGGTCTTCTGATAAAAAACTCATCTCTGATCTCTATAAACACTTGCTTGTAGCTACTACCCTCACCTATTCACGCACTCACCGACGCGACAGCTAACTCGGAGCGGCGCCTGTTGCTGGGGGGAGACTTGAATCTAGTATTTGACAACATTGTCGACAGTTCGTGCCAGCGCACTAGTCAAGTGGGGGCCCTCTCTCGGTCTGGTTTGACCCATATTTGTGACTTGGGCCTGGTAGACCTGTGGCGACACTTCCACCCTTCGAGCTGCACATACACTTTTTATTCAGGGGCTCATAAGACCTATGCCAGACTCTATTATTTCCTGTGCTCCGCCCCTCTGCAGACACTAGCTACAGAGGCTGAGGTTCTCCCTGCGTCTTTATCGGACCACTCTCCAGTCATGGCTTCCTTTTCACTCCCACATATGCAATTATCACTGCGGCATTGGCGTCTTCGTGACTCCTTGCTCCACCACGCCTCCATGGTGGATCAGATTAAAGTAGCCATCGCAAACTACTTAGCCATTAATGCTAATGCGGACACTTCGCTCGCGACTCAATGGACTGCCCTTAAAGCGGTCCTTTGCGGAGAATTCATAGCTATCTACACTGCAGATAATAAGGAGCGTAGTCGGAAATGGGCCGAACTTACACAAAGGGTGGCGGAGTTGGAGCAGATGCACCAATGCACCGGGGCCGCTTAGGCTTGGCACCAGCTCTGTACGGAACGGAAACAGTTGGCGGCGTTGGATCAGGACAGGGCTGAATACACGGCCCTCCGCCTTCGCCATTCTTACTATACCGGGGGTGACAAGTGTGGCCAGCTTCTGGCGCACAAACTCAGGGAGGTGAGGCAGCAGCAAGGAGCGCAGGCCATCCTTCAGTCGGGAGGCGAGCTCACCTCAGACGATAGCGCTATCGCAGAGACCTTCCGTGAGTTTTATGCTAAGCTGCATTCGGGGGATTCCCTTGATATGTTGCATAGGGTTGGATTCTAGGGTATTTACAAGTTGGCGTTCCCTGGGGCACCTGTTTGATCTAGAGGGCATACTATCCTTCCCACAGGTCAGAAAACACTATCGCGTTTCGGAGACTGATAGGCTACAACTCTGACACTGGGCACTTCAGCCACAAATCAAAGCCGGGGCACAGCGCTTCTTAACCCCATATGAGAAGTGGCTGTTTACTCGGTCTTCTGATAAAAAACTCATCTCTGATCTCTATAAACACTTGCTTGTAGCTACTACCCTCACCTATTATGCCGGACGGGCAAGATGGGAGCGGGAGTTGGGGAGGACTCTCTCTCATAAAGAATGGGACAGCATATACTACAGAGCCCGACACTCGGCGCACCATGCAGGATTAACAGAGACGCTGACCAAGGGCGCCACCTATTGGTATCATACACCGGAACAACTCCATCGCTTTGACTCTCGCGTTAGTGATAGGTGATGGAGGGGCTGTGGGGAGGTGGGCACCTTGGAGCACATTTTGTGGAGCTGTGATCGCATCCAAACCTACTGGGCAACAATTTTAGATGAAGTTGATGCTCACCTAGATACGCAGCTTCCTCGCTTTCAAGCCTATGTCCTCCTTGGCCTACCCAACCGGCTAACATAGCCCCTGAAATCCCGGAGAGGCCGCCTCATTGCCTTTGCCCTAGGGGCAGCCACTCAGAACATAGTAGCACATTGGTGTTCCCCCAGGCTCCTCCGCGCTCGGGCGTGTTACAGAGGCTGTGGAAGATCTTGGGCATAGAGAAGTTGTCCCTCACTCTTGCGGGCAAGGGGGATGTATTCCTGGAGCTATGGTGGCTCTGACTCTGCTCACAACGGAGTTCCGGGAATTAACGTGCCCCTGGTACCTCAGGCTCCTCCGCCTTGCAGATACTCAACTTCCTGCAAAACGCAAGCCTCAAAGGCCATGCTGACTTACGGGTCTTTGTTGTTGACTCGCTCCTTGCATCTTACTTAGTAATGCTACCATAGCCGACACTGACTGTCTGAATTGCACTGTCTTTCAGGAGCATGAGGTCCTGTTGTTTGTTTTTTGCCTTTTTAAAATCAATAAAACAGATTTAAACCATAAATCATATCTTAAGCAAATCATACACGGATTATTGTTCCAATATCAAATAATTATCTCGTCACTCTAGCCAAGTTTTTTACCTGCAGATCCACAGTGTCAACTTGGACGAGAGAAAATTGGTTGAAACTCAATTCTGAAACATGAGATGCTTAGGTTTAGCAAACTCTCTCATTCATGGACTTTGTCCTCATGGCCGCCTAATTTAGGCCAGCTCCTATACTTCATATCTATGCTAGGGTTTCAAATTGATCATGTTCTGTCTATGGTTCAACAAGTCATCCAAGTTACCTGCACATATTTTAGACTTTTAGGGAACGGTGAGGAAAATCTTTAGCTAGAAAGCCCTGACATTGAGGGCTATATTCTCAAGGAAGTGGCGGAGAGAGGCGTTTGCCTTCTTGGCTTAGCGCCTCTCTCCGCCACTTCGGAAACGCGAGGCTGCACCTTATTCTCAAGGATATGGTACAGCCTCGCATTTCCCCCTGCGATGGCACTAAGTTTCACAACTTAGCGCCTACGAAGGCACCCTTTCACCGGTGTGCAAGCGTGTCTGCAAGCAGGGAGGTTTGTTTTATGTACAGGAAGGTGTCCCTTCCTGCACATAAACAAACCTTAAATGCCAGTTTTGTAACATACATGTGTGCTGCTTCATGCAGCACACATGTAAGTTACAAAACGGCATTTCAAAAAAACTTTTGTTTATGTACAGGAAGGGACACGTTCCTGTACATAAAACAAACCATGGCATTTTGCTTTTTCCATGTGTGCTGCACAAGTCAGCACACATGGAAAAAGCAAAAACAAGGAGAAATAAAGCATTTCTCCTCGTTTCGCCACCTTAAGACCAGATTTTTCCTGGTCTTTAGTTTGGCGCTACCTCCTATTTACGCTGCCCTTGTGAACAGGAGGTAGCGTCAAACTCAATGGGTGTTGCAGTGGAACGCCCACCGCAACAAATACTACACTCCCCTTTCATGCTAAAAACAGCATGAAGGGGGCCCTATTCACAAGGCAGCGTTAAACCGCGTTAAGCCACTCATCGTGGCTTAACTCTGCCTTGTGAATAGGCTAATATCGCCATATCGCCACCACAACGTCACTGAAAGTGACGTTGTGGTGGTGATGGGAGCTTGATAATATGCCCCTGAGTCCTGCAACTTTTGTCAACTGCTCTGAAATCTCCCTAATTCCAGGGTAAAAACAGTACACGGGAATGAACAACCAAGATATGATACACAATGAAAGAAAACTCAAGGACAAGAAAGGCACATGAGGAAGACAAGCATGAGGAGACCGCAGGGCACAAGGAGTATGAGAGAAACAAATAATAAACATGTAAAACCCCATAAATTACAACAGATCACCTCCTTCAAGTATAAATAAGTTATGGCAAATTACTACGCATACTTATCAAAACGTTTGGGAGGCTTCGTTTTCCTCGAACTGCAACATACTTCTTTATACCTCTCATAACTTTCTTCATTTCCCACTGCCAGATCATATGCCACAACCCTTTTGAAGTTATAAAATTATAGAGAAGACTGTTAATAAAGAGGTTTAATATCATCAATCTCTGAGGTGCTGTTTCAATCTGAGCAGTTGACTCAAAAACCAAATAAAATTGGCGACTTTCCATTCTATAAACTATGCCATGTTGTCAAATTGACACATTTTCCTCTGCCGTGCATCCATGAATCACTCTGCAAGCAGAAGAGTACATTGATAACTTTTTGGTAGCATGTCGCTTGGACTTTTTATTTTGATCCAATCACCTTTAACACAGTTAGATTTCCTAACCATTTTTTTCAGGGTCAAGCAACACTTCTTACTGTACATCTGATCGCCAAATACCTTGCTATCAGGTCTTTCATACATCCTGGGATCAATGCAATTTGATTGTAATTGCCTCAATTATTTGGGAAGTAAATCCAATTGTGGCATGTTTCATCAACATTTCAAAAGGTGAAAACTCTGGTCCTTATTTATGAGTGCCTGCGCTGCCGTTGCGTCACTTTTTTGTGATGCTGCAGCGATGTAGAAAGTGTTCCGCACTTCGCCCTATTTACAAAGCGACGCATCAAGGTAGATTCATCGCTTTGTAAAGCCCTACGCTACATTATACCTGCGTCAGGCATAATGAATGCAGGGTGGGTGTTGCCATGTAGCAAAAGTCTCGTATTATCTATAGTAATTTTAAAAAAAAAACTTTTCTGTAAAAAAAATCCTTAAAAATGTCACAACCTTTTCTAAGTTGGATCTTTTGATGAATCACCACTCTACCTCTTTGGTAAAAATGAGGACTAGAGTTAAAATATATTTACAACTAGAATGGGCCACGTAACCACAGCGGTGAGGATGGACGCGGTAACCACGCCGCGTAACCACAGCTGACCTGACCTTGCCTAGGCCACGCCCCCGTCAATGGAGGCACACACGGGAATGGAGTAGAAGGATTTCGCGCTCACTTCGCGCCCGGTTTCGTTTGTTTCCTCTCACTTGATGAGTTTTATTGCCAATAAGCGGTGACTACGGGTGAGCAGAGGAGCCGGGGAGATACTGTCTTGTGCAGACTCTCTGAGACGAGCGCGTGGAGTGCTGGATTGGATTGGCATGCTGAGATGAGGAGGTTGCTCCAACAGCTGCTGTAAAACGAGGGAGAAGGACTTCAGCCTGCTGCTGGGCAATCGGTTACACCTTGGAGGGCTACAGTAAGAATTATACTTGTACGAAGCCCACTGGCAGGAGTATTCTATAAGTAAGGGAAAAAAGAAGGGAAAAAAGGAAAACGTTTTTTTTGGGGGGTTTTTTGCACAGTGGTGCCTTCTGGGAGCTGGAGTTCTGGACAGCTTGCAGGGAATTTCTGACTGTATTTTTGAGGTAGACCTGGGGCAGGCTGTTTCTGCATGAAGAAAAATAAGCTCTCTTAAGGAGTAATGATAAGGCTTTAACCCTCTTCTTTTGGAGGACTATAAGGAGGAAGTTGGTGAAAAAGACTTGGAACCAAGTAATGTTTTGACACTGAGCTCCTAGTTATCCCTTGGACTGCTCCTTTCTGTGTGCGGTAAGATACCTGTGGGAGGGTGTCTTGCGGTTTACACTGCATGGATATGGGGAAAAATATGCAAACACGCCCCAAAGTCAAAAACCGCATGCTACTTGCCAAAGAAACAAGAGAGCTAGCCCGCCTGGCGAATAAGCAAAATTTGTCTAAGCTAACGGACCAGGACTCAACTTTTGAGAGCTCGGATGATGAGACTGAGACGTGCTCGGGCCAGGTTGACAGTTCAGATAAAGTTGGCAAACATGAGAAAATAAAAACTGCTCAAATTGCACTGTCCCCGCAGCAGAAATGTGATGCAGATAATGGGGAGAAAAAAAAGAAAGCAACCAAAGAAACTAGAGAAGCAAAACAATTCCCGGTGTTTTTGAAGAAGGCACCAATATGTCAATCTCCCCTTCCCCCGGATTTGGCTGTAGCTTTGATCCCGGTATTAACCTCCACTAAGGATTTATTTGGAGTGCATGCTGCCATTTCAGGGCTACCATCCGACGTAGTGGAAGCTGCGAATTTCATGAGTCAAAAGGGGCCACAAGATAATTTAAATGCCCTCTTTGAACAGGAATTGACCTTAGAAAACGCAAAAGGTTTATTACAACAGCAGCAGCAGGGTAGAATTATTAATAACGCGTCTAGCTTGGCGCCACCACTACCGAATAAGCTGCCAACTGCCCCACCTCCTTCACACCCTGGAAATCACACTCAAGAGTCTTTATCAGAGGTGGAATCAATTTCAAGCACGGGGGCAATGGGAACTCAGCCGGTAGCCATATTAGATACCTCAAACCTTCTGCCTGATCTTAATTCCATCACGGAACCAACAAGAGAACTGCAACTGATTATAAAGGATATGTTAAACCTAATCCTACAAGAAATCCAGGATCTTAAACAAAATCAAAAAGCGGAATTGACCTCTTTTCATCAAAGGCTAGATAAAATGGAGGAGGTAATGCTGAATTTCCCAGTAAGGTTAAATAAAGCAGAAGTTAGAATTTAAACTCTTGAGGACCAAAAGGTTATCGTATCCGAAGAGGCAAACCTAGCGGTCAAACATAAACAAAACCTCGAAAATAAGTTAGAAGAATTGGAGAATCATTCTAGGAGATCGAAACTCCGCATTGTGGGTATTCCCGAAGGATTGGAAGGCTCACAGCCCCTCCAGTGGATGAACTCCTTCATGAAGCAAAAAATTGTCCCTGAATTTGCGGTTGATTTAACACTTACCAGAGCCCATTGGGTCCCTGCCCGTCCATTCCCCAACCCCTCTAATCCACGGACATTTCTCCTGAACTTCGCAGACTTTCGGGTCAAGGAGATGATCTTGACCAAAGCAATTCAGCAAAGACAGTTTGATGTTAATGACACTGCGAAATGCCGAATCTTTTCAGATATGACTGCTGTTGCCGAAAAAAGGAGGAAAGAATTTGTAAAAATTCTTCATCTTTTTAAGGCGAACGGGGCACAAGCATCGATTGCTCAGCAATCCAAGCTTAAGGTTCTGGTTAGGGGCAAATTTTTCATGTTCTCTAACTTAGAAGAAGCACAGAACCTTCTTAAAGAAATCTCCCAGGGTCCCTCCATAGTTTAAAGGCTGTCAGTCTCTCAACTATTTTAATATTATAGTTGGGGTCCTTAGGGTTAACCTTGAAAAGGTTCTAAAATATAAAAAATAAAAGTCTGCCCTAACGAACGTTTATAAAGGAGGAAGGGGAAGTAGAAGGGTGGGGGGGCAGTAAATAGAGAATAAAGGAACAAGAAAAGATATTTTTTTGGGCCTTAGGACTTTAAAAGCATGTTCAATTGATAGCTTGAGGGGATTCGTTGTTAACCCTCCTCCCCCATATTATTTTCTTTTTTAGAAAAGGGAGAATAAAAACAGAGGGAGGTAATGGGGGAGAGGAAAAGGGAGGGGTTAAACAAAAAAAAAAGAAGGGAAGGGAGAGAAAAGAAAAAGGAGAACAAAGGAGATAAAAACCCAGGTGGGTCCCCAAGAATTTAAAAAAGAAAAAGGAAAAAGGGGGGAAGAATATATTTTATTTTTTTATTTTTATTTTTTATATTTGTTAGCAGAGGACGGGGGGAGAGGTCATAGGTTAGGTCACTAGGTCACTAGGGTGTAATTCCATGACACCCAACTTAGAAGGGAAGGGGCAATGTGGATGGTGTGGTGCTGAGTTAGGGTTCCACATTTTGGGAGGGGTAAGGGGTAGTGGGGTAGGGAATGCGACAGGAAAAATGGAGTCTTGTTTAAATTCCTTTGTTTATCAAACTCAATCAGATCTGATACTTGAGATGTGGTATTTGACCTTTTTTTTGTTTATCATTTGCAATTTAATATGTCATTTGAGACGCGGTATTTGAGTGGGAAGTGGTGCTATAGTAGTCGGCAAATGTCCTGGTGGGATGAATATTATGGCAAGTAAAGATGTATTTAAGATCGTTTCATTTAATGTAAATGGTCTTAATAATGGGAAAAAGATTAGGGCAATCGAAATGTGGATCAAAACTGAAAATCCGTCTGTTATATTATTACAAGAGACACATATCTCTACTACTCGACTGTCTGATTTCTCTATGTTTAGGTCATGGGCCTATTATCGGGGTTTTTCTTCATCCACTGCTTCACATAGAGGGACAGCCATATTCTTGAATAAGAAACTACAGGCCGAGGTAGAGAAATTTGAAACAGATCGAGATGGGCGTTTGTGTTGGATAACATGCACTCTCAAACAAATTTCTACACCAATCACATTTGTGAATTTGTATGCACCTATTGAAGATCAGCCACAAGTCTATGAAGAATTGTTTCAGTCCTTGATACTAGTCTCAGGCGACATCATAATGGGGGGTGATTTTAATATTCTTATGAACCCCCTAGTTGATTCTTCAGGGTCAAGGAAAAGGCAGATGAAACCTCGATCTTTTAAAATAATACAGCAATACAGCGCAACATTAAACTTACAGAATCCTTGGCAGGTGGCGTTCCCTTCTAAGAAATCCTATTCGTGCTGGTCGGGCAGATTTCAATCCTCATCTCGAATTGATTTTTTTTTGGTCTCTAGTAGGCTTTGTTTTAACAGTCAGGCATTCCTACCCAATGGTTTTTCCGATCATGCAATGCTAACTTTACAGATGGGGGTAGTTGAAGATGTTAAATGTCCTAAAAGGTGGTCCCTGAACCGGAAATATTTGCTGGAAGAAGACTGGATGGGCTTCGTGGCACTCGAAATTAAATGCTTTCTGACACGAAATGCTGAGACGGCACCATTAGCTGTAATATGGGACACACTTAAGGCCTTTTTTCGGGAAAGAGGCCGATCACATTAAAAAAGCTAAAAAGATAAAAAAAGATCTGGAAAATAAAGTTCAAACCCTATATGCTTCTGTTCTAAATAATCCTTCTCCGACTAATCAAGATCTCTTGGTCCAGGCGAAACATGAACTTAGCTCCAACTACTATGCTCAAAGTGAGGTGTTGTTCCAGAAATCTAATGAAAAAATCTACGAGCAGAGTAATTTCACAGGCAGGTTCCTAGCGTGGCAGGCTAAGAAACAAGCCGCTTCTAATCTGATTAAAAGAATAAAATGCCCCTTATCAGGCACATGTTTTAAAGATCCAGCTAAAATAGCTGAAATAATGGTCCAACATTATGACTCTATTTATAGCTTCGAGCAAAATGTAGATATGAGCTCTCTAAAAAAACATCTAATTGAGAATGATCTACCAAAACTCTCTGAGACTGAATATATCGGTATGAAAGGACCTTTTACGATGGAGAAGCTAGAAGGCGTAATTAAAAATCTGCCAAATGGAAAGGCCTGTGGCCCGGATGGACTTCCATCCGAATTTTATAAGGTTTTTTTAAGTTCATTTGAAGAATTTTTTCTTCAATTAATTAACTCTATGTTAGAAGGTGGCGAGGTGCCAGAATCTTTCCGTCAAGGGAATATAGTGAGTTTTCCAAAGAAAGGAAAAATATTGAAGAACCAAATTCCTATAGACCAATAACATTACTTAATTCGGACTACAAGATTTTGACCAAGCTTCTGTCCCTTCGATTTAATAAACACGCTGCGAACTTGATACATAGTGACCAAAATGGTTTCATCGCAGGGAGACAATTAGCCACCAATACGCATTATCTGGTAGAAGTACTTGACTATTTTGAGAATCATAAAACACCTGCCTTGGTGATGTTATGTGATGCCGAAAAGGCTTTTGATTTAGTGGTATGGGATACCCTATTTATGATCTTAGACCATTTCGGCATCCCCAGCAAAATCTTGTCCTTGATCCAGCGACTATATGGCAATGCGCAAGCCAATATAATTATTAACACCTCAATAGCTGGTCGGGATAAAGTGAAACGTGGTACGCGACAGGGGTGCCCCTTGTCGCCAGTTCTTTTTGCGTTCTTTATTGAGCCATTGGCGGCCGCAATAAGGAATTGCCCAGTAATTTCTCACCCAATTCCATCAATGTCAAAACTGAAGCTTTATGCTGACGACATAATGCTCCTCATTAAGCCAGAGATGGAAATTCAAACTAGAGTTTTTCACTTGTTTGAGGCTTTTGAGACATTAGGGGGATATCGTATTAACAAAAATAAAACTGAAATGATTCAATGTGGCGGGGTGACCAGCGAATTACATATAGATATTCGATTTTGTATTAATTCTAACCCGAAAAGATATCTCGGGGTGTATTTTTCGAATATAGTCTCTGATCTGTACCACTTGAATTATGTGCCACTAATTCGGAAAACTCAAGCTTTGCTGTTGCGCCGGAGCTCTCTTCCCATTTCGATTTTAGGGAGAGTTGCATTTATTAAAATGTCACTCTTACCTCTTTTTAATTTTTTATTTTCAACTATTCCATGCACCCTATCAAGTGTGTTTTTTACTAAAATAGGGTCAATGTTTACCACTTTTCTATGGGCAAAGAAATCTTCACGCATTGCACTAAGCACCTTATATGAGAAGAAGGAACAAGGAGTGCTAGCGCTTCCAAATCTTAAGAATTACTAATATGCATATTTTGCACAATATTTATCGAGATTTAAGCCTCCCCCACAAGTACATTTTTTTATTAATAGTTTTATGGATCTTATGCTTAAAGAAAATCAGATTCAATCACCGCTGGCAATTTTTAAATCCCCTAAATTGGTTAGGTATAAGTGCCTCCATTGGGTATTCAAAAAACGACAAGCACTGTTTAAGAGATATTCTATCCCGGCCATTAACTCAGGTACTCTTTTGGCGGGGATACTCCTCTTAGCCGGGATCGTATCTTCTATCGAACTTACGTTAAAATGGGCTATGATAGGATTCCGCCAAGTAGGTGATTTTCTGCAAAATGGTCAATGGCTATCTAAGCGTGAAATTTTACAGCGAGCTCCGAATGATTTTATTCTATTGGGATATTATAATATGTTATACACATTTTTCTTAACTGAATGGGTCAAGCCAGTTAATCAATGATCTACTATTAGTAGCATCTGACAGGAAACCGGGTCAGTGGAAACAATGCTTAACCTCGGTTAAGAGTTTGGACCTTGCACAGAAAGCAATTAAAAAATGATCTGACCAGGAAGATGTTGAAATTTCTGTGAATGTTTGGATGACGATTAATAGATTAAATTTTAACACACTTAGAGGTGCAAATTGGCGTAGGATGCTTTTTTTCAGTAAATGGCTAGTATATCGCACACCTTCCGTTTTGCAGAAAATGTACCCTAATTCTTCAGCTCATTGTTTTAGATGTATCAGTCACCCGGTAGCTAATTGGACTCATACTATGTTACGGTGCTCAAAAATTCAATCATTTTGGGAAGATTTTTTTGGTTTTCTTGCAATTGAATGTGATTTACAATGTTTAAGATATGATAAACTGATCCTTATTGGTTATGACCCTGATCTTCTACTCCCTGACCAGATGGTCAAACTTGTATATATCGCAATGGCAGTAGCTAGATCCCTTTTATTACAGAAATGGCAAACAGATTTAGTCCCCTTACTAATGGAATGGGTCAATAAGATGCGGGCGGTTAAGCGAAGCGAACGCATATACGCTATGAGAATAGGGGGTCTCAAAAAATTTACGAAAATATGGTCTTCCTATTTTGATTAAAAAGCCCTCGGATCTATTATCATTATCATCAGCCTGATATAAATTGGTGTAATAAGAAGCAGTGAGTTTGGAGGCAGGATTGGGTCTAATTTTATGTACATTGACACATATACTTGGGGGATTTTATCGGCAGTTGAGCCCTGGTTTTAGTAATCCTTTTCTAAATCTGGATGTATTTTACTTCTTGTATATGCAAGGTGTTTTGAATTCCGGGTTGATATCTTTTATTTTTTTTCATGTATCAGATGTGTAAATGTAATCTGTTTTTTGACTTCAATTAAAAAAAAAATATATATATATATATATATATATATTACCTACTGGCGGTCGCCAGTAGGTAGTTATAGTTAGGACCCTGTTTCCATAGGAAATCCGCAACATTCTATTTGGAATAACTTTGGCGCCGGTTGACGAATCCTCGCAAAATTTTCAAAATAGGTGGGGCGCTACGCTCCGCTCCTAGACTGAAAGTCTCGGGGGGATTCGTCAAGCGGGGGCTGAGATAAAAGGGGGGTCCCAAAACGCGTTTTTCCCATGCATTTTTCCATAGGACCTTTAGACACAGCTACAGCCCGAACGGCTGAACAGAGTTACTTGAAATTTGGCAGAGAGGTAGTCCTCAGGTCAAGGAAGTGCCTTTTGTAGGTCTGGTGTAAATCTGTTCAGTAGTTTCTGAGAAAATAGCATTTAAATCAATATATATATCTGAGCCAGCTTACGGTGCGCTTACCGTGCGCTTACGGTAAGCTTACCGTACGCGTACGGTGCCGTGCGCGAGCGTGATTCTGATTGGCTGTTAGATCCTAGAAAACATTCGAATCGTTCGAAACCAGGAAGCGGCGTCCGCCATTTTCTCTCTCGCACTCTGAGGAGGAGAGGATAAACAAAGGCCAAAAACATATAAAGGGACTGGTTAGACAGCTCCTAACCACATGGCTTTGATGTATGTGTCCCCAAAGTACCCCCAAGGCCAAATCATTTTTATTTTTTTACGAAAAATCGCCGATTATGCTTACCGTACGCGTACGGTAAAATTAAAATTAAAAAAAAAATTATCCACACTCTCCTCACCCCGTGTGCAAAAGGTGCCCGCAGAGCACCTTTTGTGCATGGCACAACGTTTATAAGAAATCTTAAAGCTTACCTTTCACAACGAAGCGCTGAATATGTCCTCCATGTGCGCACGGTGCGCGAAGCGCATCGTGCGTACATGGCCCATCCACGGCACTAACTGTGTAAAGTGGGTGCGCGGTGCGCGAAGCGCGAATCGCACCGCGTGCTCACTGTGCGCGCACGGTGCGCGAAGCGCACCGTGCGCGCACGGAATGAACTGCGTTAAGTGGGCGCGCACGCCACGAATGGCGTAAAGTAACTTAGCATTTAAAAAACCATACAAATTCACTGAAAAAACCATAGGTTTCACACACGTTATAGTTAGGAATTAGCATTTAAAAAACCTTGCAAATTCAGTGAAAAAACCATAGGTTTCACACATGTTATCGTTAGCTGGACATTTTACTGATAAAAAACCAATGAAATTCCCCCGTTATAGTTAGTGCAGGCAACTATAACTCACGCGACCGCAATCCTCTGCTGATGACATATGTGTCTTTATGAAAAAAAAATATTTGTAATATATGTATAGCTAAAATTTAATGGAAGAAGACGTGGGCAAAAATTGTCTAAATACAGTATTAGCATCAGCAGAGGATTGCGGTCGCGTGAGTTATAGTTGCCTGCACTAACTATAACGGGGGAATTTCATTGGTTTTTTATCAGTAAAATGTCCAGCTAACTATAACATGTGTGAAACCTATGGTTTTTTCAGTGAATATATATATATATTTACAACTAGAACCTAGGATAAAAGTTAAGAATTCAGGGATACAAGTGAATCTCCCTGCAATGTGTTCAGTACTGAGATTGAAAAAAAATGATGATAAAATTCTGACCAATCTAGATGAAGCCTTACCAATATAGCTTATAAAAACAAATAAAAAATAGGTACAATACCCTAAATTTCAACACAACTCATTTGCGTTTCAATCTTTACCCGTTTCCAAGGTACACATGATCCTAGAACAAATTGTGACAAGCTGCAACAGAGTGAACATGAACAACTTTACATTAGAATTATCTCTCCCTATCTAAAGAAGCTGATTTACTCGCATGTAAGGGCACAATACTTAGGTAATATTACTTGGAGTAAATTAATTTACAAGAACGTTTGAGCTTTTGTGACTTGCAAAATAGAATTTGCACTCATAAATCAAATTAATTGCATGTGCATGTTGAACCTACACAAACAAATGCGTTTGTAAATCAGCCGTCTAGCATGAATATTATGTCACGTTCACATTTCCACACATACATCACTACAATGTACCTCTGTTAATCACTAGTGCAGGCATGCACAAAGTATTACTGTTTGAAGTCGCAACATGTCTGTAGTCATGAAAAAAGTTTTGGTGAAAGGACTGCTACAATGGGAAGCCCTTTATTTTTAATCACATTCATTCTTAAACCTTTTAAACGAATGCAAAATACACAGTTCTACCAGGCTCGACAGGTGGCAATTTGCCATGTGTAAAGTAGCGTCAGTGTGTTTCCTTTTACAATAGTCATTAGAGTCGAAAGCTCAGACATATAGTCATGGTGACATACCGCTAAAATAATTGTGGCGCCATTAAAATACTCTTAACGTTATTGCTTTCCAGCACACATAGCAAATTGGACTGAAGGTGCCCAACTTTTCATTGTTTTAAGAAAACGCCATTTAGATGCTGGTCACAGACCAGTTTATTTTTATTTTTTTTAAATGGGTGGAAATGGGTTTTTGTTCAAACTGTAAGAGCTCCCTTCAAGTCTCACGTTACTGTGAGCATTCATACGTGTAAACCAACAAATGGGTCTAAATGAAATTACTCCGGAATGTTGACAATTCTAAGCGTTTCGTAAAGAAATTAAACACGAGGCACTTAAAAAACTCATTTTCAAATAGACGGATACTTGATACTGTTATAAAAACAGAAACTGTCACTGCAAAGGCTGACACGTTATTTGTTTTCCTTTTATACCATCATGCAGTGTCTAAAGCCATTATTTTTCTTTCCATTTTGATCAAACGTTTCTGTTAGCGTGGGGATTGGCCAATATAAAACATAAATATTTTGCAATAGTTTCTTATGGACCTGTCGGTCAGCTTGGTCCAAAATGAGACAAAACACATTCTATCAAGCTAAGTGCAGAGACTGGAGTGCACGAAAGATAATTCCCGTTGACCAAAGAGCAAGGTCATATTTGTTCTATTTAAAATATTAATATTATTATTTTTAACTTTGATTCAGGAGGGTTTCAAGTAAATCCTTTTATTTGGAAAAAGGCTTAAGGCTTCCGCATAGTAGTAAATATAATGACATGGTGTGTAAATGAGTACCAATGATACAGACGATTGCATTTAGGGAGCAGTGGTTTCGTGGGAAAGTAAAATTAACATAAACAATGTATGTAAAAAGCGGCGCCCAAAGGTAGAAGGGGGGCTCAGAGGGTGGGATGCCACTTCAGTGCACACAATAGTGCGCTGGTTCCTTGCACCACTAGTATGGTGAAAAGGGTGCAGTAAATACTTTACCGCACAATATGGTAAATGAAGGGACTTTAGATCAAGAGTACCAATGCAATTACCTCCTCATGAATGGACAGACACAACCACAGGTCATAAAAAGTCATTGTACAAATACTCTTGGTATATCTCAACATGGAAGCAACAGCTCACTACCTTTTACTTCTGGACTACAGAGAGAATGAGCATGAAGAAGATGAAGAGAGTAAATGAAAGAGACCCAGCAAGAGAAGAAGGAGAGATTCTGAGAGCATTACCACTAAATTCAAGCGGCTGGACATAAAGGAAAGACCAGATATTCCACACACTTCTTTAGCATGCCCACCATCACCTAACGCCTCTGATGCATGCACGGTGAGAAGGGTGCATGCGTCCCTGCCTAGACTGCAATGTCGCTGATAACAAAAGTGCTTATTGGGATGCACGTTTGTGCCATGGGAACTGTTGAACAAGTAGAACTCCTGCCTCTTGTGATGTCCCAAGCACCGTTTTCTCACGTTTCATTAGGACTTAAGTGTAATTCGCAGGCACATTAACAAGAGCACCACGTTCCACACAGTCCACGACCATTACCCCATAGGTGGATCCCCAAACATTTATAATTCTATGATATCCACTTTGCTATGATACTTCCAATGAAAAAGAAAGGATTTGGTAGTCATTAACCTGACAATGAAGCACAATATGGGACCTTGTTGGGGGGTTCCTAGAAGTGCAGGGAAAACTTAGCCTCAATTGTGTCAATCTAAGCATTTTACCACTTCTGTCCCTGAGCCACCATACTATTTAAACCTATGTTGAGCACCACATAGAAACCTTTAGCACTTAAAACTCAGGTTAGTGACGCAGAACAGTCATATTCATGGAGCTGGTGTGGCCTAGAGACTCGGAACTCAGTACAGTGCAACAATAAATAATATATTAATGTCCTCCCAGTGCATCACCTTCCCAAATTAAAAGTGGTTTATTCTGCAAGGCGTTCAATCCTACAATAAAGCTAGAAAATAGCATGAAGAAGAAATATACCAAGGACATGTTCTTGGGGAGCAGTAGTTGTCTGTGTTTGCAGGGCTTAATTAATAATTGACCTCTGCCCTGGGATGTTCCAGGGCATTTACCTGTAGGAGGTCTCTGGGTCTAATCAGATGGGTGGTTCATTGATCATGCATATGCAGATAGTGATTCAAGTCACAGGAAATGTTTGCCCTCAGGAGGAAGACAATCTTATGTCAGCCATTGAACTGGTTTTGTGGCGAGGCTGCAAGGACATGTATACAGACTCAAAATAGAGCAAAGTTTAACACTGAAATATTGTTAAAATTTAACAACAGAGTGAGATTACAGCACTGTGAACACTCCAATGGATGACCCAATTATGGTAAAATCATCTATAAAACGTAGGAATGTGGAGGTGCTCTCTGAATATCTCTATGTTATGAAAGCATTCAGACAGATTAATTCCAAATGCTAAATGAAACTGAACAAAGGTGCTCGTATATAGTCACAGAAACACTGAATACTTTGACTGTTGCATGATAGACTGAGCTGATGATGGAGTTGAAGGCAAATTTTAAAGCTTCTAGCATTCAAGTTTCTCAACCCAATACTTCCTCCACAAAACATACATACCATTCTAATAACCTTCATAGTCAGGCTTTATCGAGTGGAATATGTGAGTGAACAGGGACTATTTCAAAATATCTTGATAAGTTTCTGATTTTTTGTAGTACTACACTGTCGTCTTTTATAAAAGATACAGGAAACATTATCAGTAAGCCAGAAGACCTAAATTCTGTAGCACACAAAGAAAGAGGAATAAACCTCAGGCGATTGGTTTTGTGCACGAGGGTCACCCTCCCTGCACAAAAAAACAATCCTGCATGCTAGACAGCCCATTGTGCACCAGTGCTGGGAAAATGTTGGAATGTGCCATATGGTGATACATGAAGTTCATTCCTGCCCTTTCCCTGTAAAGAAGCGTGGAATGGTGACTTGCTGTGCTGTGCTTCTTTTTTTTATAAATATGCCCCTCAGTCTTTAAAATGGAAGTCAAAGTATCCAGTGAGGCAAGCTTGCAGGCTGTGTCCTATGAAGCCCTTCTGAAGCCAGGCAGCCCCTGGACACAGTATCATTAAAGCCGTAGGATTTTAAGGGAGGGGCAAAGAATAAGAAAAGTTCTAAGTTTGTGGTCGCCTGAAGCCTTACCTTTCACACCTTTCCCTACCAAAATCTCTATTTTTGGACTTAGTGTTTTTTATGAAGCTCAAAATTCCCAGCTGCGATAACCTAGAGCTGAATCCGATGAAATGCTCTCAAAAACGGCTACTGTTGCTGCAAGGTCTTGCTGAAGCTCCGGATGTCTTAGATGTCCAAAAACGCTTCAGAGTTACTGGAGAAGCTCTTCGTGGTCCCTTATAAATGCCTCAGGACTTCAGTGGCAGCATGTAGGGACCAGAACTCACTCCAGCAGATGCCACGAGCCATACCTAGTCCAGTTTCCTGTCTGCGGTTGAAATATCAGTTGGGCATTTAAGCATTTGGCAGACGGGTACTCTGTCAGGGTGATAGAAAAATGTACTCCATCGCCTGCCTGAGTACAATCCATCTTTCACCATCAAAATCAGTCCCCAGGTCTCCTTCTGCACAGCTTAATATACATTGCAAAGTGCTCATCAGTTCATAATTTCTTTAAATACTGGTTATCCACACTTTGAAATGCAATCTTTGTGGTTTAAAATTCAACCCTTGGAACATGATTCACAAAGGTAAATTACACTTTTGAGTACATTTACACTTTGCAGTAAGTTCACTACTTTAGGGTATTCACAAACTTCAAGTGTAAACTTACTACAAACATGTAAATTACATGTCTCTTCCCCAGCAAAATGCAATTAGATTACTCTTGTGTTACATGTCTCTACCCAGAAAAATGCAATTACATTACTCTTGTGTGAATCAATGATGTCCCTTCTTGCTCATCCCTAATCCCTTACCCTTTAGTAGTAAGTATGCCCCTTTCCTGCCCACTCTCTCCAGTCCCTCCCACATTTGCTATTAAAATGTTCACTTACATT
Organism: Triturus cristatus; assembly: GCF_964204655.1. Lineage (NCBI taxonomy): Eukaryota > Metazoa > Chordata > Amphibia > Caudata > Salamandridae > Triturus > Triturus cristatus. The sequence goes on along the minus strand of NC_140593.1, from coordinate 251,148,301 downwards.
TGCGGAGACTCCACGGTCAGGAAGGAGAACTCCGCACATGCAAGTATAGCCAGTGCCGCGTCAAAAACTCCAAACACAGTTTGAGAATTGTAATCTGAAGTATGTTTTGTAGTACTACACAACATACTACAAAGTACTGTTTGAGAATCAGGTGTTATAAATTATTTTCATATTTCTTAAATTCAAACTCAGCAGGGCCTGACCACATTGCCCCTAATGAGGGCCCTTGCAGAGGAACTTCCCACTGACTGCCTGACATACATTTTAAAACTCAATGTGTGTTACATTATTACATTCTGAATTGTTACCTGAGGAGTTCTATAGTGAGGAAAGGTTCAAACAAACTCCACACCTTTCTTGCCATACCACAGTTACTGTAATAGGCCACAGCAAACACTAAGCTGGACTTTTCTCATATTAGAATTTTCAGGATGCCTATATAAAGCTAGTTTATTATTTGCCTGAACCCTGAGTACTTGATCGGAACCTAAATACTTGTCAGCAAGAAATTCTCTGCTCATTCTGTTTGACTTTAAACCACCAGCTCATGCTGTGGGAGGAAGATTGCTGTGAAGTGTGCCACAACAGAAGAGTTTGCCCCAATGACTGTGTGATAGTGACATTAATTATAGGTTATTGTGGCTACAGGGGGACATTACTGACATGGCTGATGTTTCTCACAAACCTAAGTTCTTTAATATTATTTTCAATAGAAACAATAAACTCACCAACATTACCATAATGAAGCTTACATGTAAACATGGAATGATGGTAAGCTGAAGACACTATTTGTTATAATTTGAAACATCTATCTCCTTCGACTACCAATCCATGTAACTCCGCTCCTAGTGATACCGAGGGTAGCTTGTAACTTTAGCTTTCATAATATCATACACTTTTTATTTTGAAGAAGTAACCACAGCTTTTGGTCTTGCTGTGCAATCATTACCAACAACAATTAGTGGCCAATGTTACTACCCTTCTTTCCAAAATTAATATGGGCTGTTTTAAATTTGTTAGTTGATAACAACATACTTTATTTGCAACCAGTCTTTGATTAAGGACTCTAACAACTCTCAAGAAAGATAATAAAATGATTTCTAATTTATTCCTTATGCCCAGACACTATACTGTATGCAGATGCTCTTAATGTCTCAGGAACCTAACCCCTGAGCTGCTGAGTTATTTTTGAGCACTTCCTGCTTATGCAGTAAATAGTGGAGATTTCCTCAATTTGCAAATTAAACACATTTAACTACTTTTAAATTTCTGCTGGGAACCATCCTACTCAAAACAGCTTTACTGTACATTTTGTTATATCCACAATTTTTAAAACACAATAGCAGATTTTTTACATATTTTTATCTTTTCTATTTCTTTTTAAATAGATACAGAAGCCATGCAACAACTTAGCCATATCATCAAACCTGATTCAATCAACAACATTGCTTATTGATTAATCTGTTCCTCTAAGGGCCCCTAATACCTTTTTATCATTGTTGCAACACTTTAGCAGACTATTTCAGTCTTGACACATTTGCCTTACACATTTCTTATCTACTTGGCTAGAGAAGCCAAAAACCCCTATAGTTACATCATCAGTCAAATTATGAACAATTTCTCCTAACTACTCCAGTCTTTTCAGCTCAATGTTCAATAACTTTGTGGCAACTTTATAAGCCTTTCATGAGCTACTCATCCTTAAAACTTTAATCTGGCCCCCCTGCCGATCGAGCGGCACCCAGCAGAATAAGGGAGGGTATTGAACTGATAATACCCTTAATACAACAACTAATAGATGCAACCTTTAAATGTGGGGTGGTCCCCAGGTTATGGAAGCATGCGACTGTCATACCTTTAAAAGCATCCTTTTCAACTGGGTCAGCACTCTTTTTTGCAACAGAGTCTATACGGAGACGGGTGGATGCCGGTCAGACGGTAGGGTGACCAACTGGCATGGGTGGAAATTCAGGACGGTGAGTGTAAAAATTCAGGACAAAGGGTCAAAATTCAGTACAAAAATTAAGAACAGGAGGTCAAATTTCAGGACAAAAGGTAAGTTTTACAGACACATCAGAGGAGGTCGTGCAATAGTATGTAAGTAATTCAATCCATATCCAAACATATTCAACCATTTGCAAACCTATACATCATGTATCCTTCCATTCATCATTTCACTCATCCATCCCTCCATCCATCCACCCTTTCACTCATCCATCCATCCACCCTTTCACTCTATCCAGCTGTACACTCATCCATCCACTCTTCCACCCATCCATTCACTCATCTATCCAGCCATTTACCCATTCAGCCATCCTTTCACTTACTCATCCATCCACCCAGTCACTCATCCTTCCACCCATTCACCCTTTCCATCATCCATCCATCCTCCCTTTCTCTCGCCATCAACCCTTTCACTTAGCCATTCTTCCTTCCATCCATCCACCCATCCATCTACTCATCCAGTCATGAATCCATCCATTGACCCTATCACTCATCCATCCTTTCTCTCATCCGTCCACCCTTTCACTCCTTCACTCATCTTTACGACAACTTTTGTGCACGATGCTATATCCCCGCTGCATTGTTTTGCTCGCACTATTTCCTCTGGGTGTTGCATGGGGGGAGTTGCACACGAAAATTTCGACCGTGAGTGCAATTTACACTAATCTTATAATTGGTGCAAAGTGTGAAACCAAACAGAACCATTTGTACACTTTACACACCACTTGGAATGATGCCTGAGGAGAACAAGCGCGCGTGACTCGCGCTCAAAGTAAAGAAAAAAAACAAGTTTGACGAGAGGCAGCAGGGGGAGGGGAGAGAGGAGGGGGCCTGCGCCTGTTTCCCTTGCGGGAGCAAGCAGGAACCATCTGTTAATTACAAACAGATGGTATTGAAAGCTCGCTCCCGCAAGGGAATCGCCAAACGTGCAGGCGTTGCCATTGAAAGCAATGTAACTCGTGCACGTACTTGGGCGAAAAGCGAACCGATTACGAAAGGTCACTCCTAAGAAGCGCATTCGCGCTGCGTAGGCGAGACCTGAAACAGCAGCAATCATGGCTTCCTTGAATATAATAGTGAAAATGCATCAGTTCTAAAATGATGAGACTGAAAGAACTCTAGCCCCTTCTTTTTAACTTCTTTCACCAGCTTCAATTCTTTAACTTTATTCTCATGTAGCAGCATTGGCGTTTTTGCACATTTCTTCCAGCTGACAGAATGCGCTGCCCTAGACCGAGGCTGGGAGAGGCCCACCACATGCTTTGCAGCCCAGATTTGCACACTGTCATTCTGTATGTGACAAACAGCTGCATACAGAATAACAAAGGGCAGTGTGGGGCTGCTCTTGCGCTCCAAGGAGGAGTGCTCTGAGGCTGCCCCATCACGGAGTTGAGGCTTCATGCAGGGGAACAGTGTTGTTCCCTGCAATGCCCAAAATTACGGACAAACAGTGTCCGTAAAAGAGATCATCACGGACAACGGATGTGAGATCCAAATTACGGAAGGTCTGTGAAATTTACGGACGGTTGGTCACCCTAAGAGGAATACTAAACATCCAGCGATTGGTTCACACATGCCAACAGCCACAATTTAGGCAGGAGCCTACCGATCTTCTCAGAAAAAATGGCTTTATGTTAGCAGTCTCCTGTCTAAATTGCCTTTTCTTCAAGTCAATGGGGGGGAAATGAAAGCTCCCGATTTTTTTTATTCAAAATCTCCCTCTTTCTAGTGTCAAAATGCTGACGTGTGTTGTTTGTTATTTGGTGAAAGGGAGGCCATGTGGCAGAGTGAACAAAGCTGCCCTTTGTAACTGGGGGCCATGATCCTGGGCAAATTAATTAATTTCCCTGACCCTAAAAAAGAAGAAATGTCCTTGTGTAATTTAATCTAGTGGTCATGTAAAGTGCTGCCATGCTCTTGGGTCGTGTTTGCACTATATACAACTGCAAAAGGAATAAAAGAAAGCATCTCTATCAAAAGTAACCATGTTTTTGTGGTAATTTGCATTATGAGGGCTTCAACAGCATATATCACTGCCTAATACTTAAACCTTCATTTAGAGTGTTTTTAAAGCCTCACATATGAGTCGTTTTGAATTGCTGCATATTAGTGTGTTCCAATTAGAGTACATTTGCTGTTAATAATTTACAGAAATGTGACAAAACTACATTATATTATTTAAAAAAACATGAAGCTTGTCATGTATGTGCAAAAGGTTCCTGTAACTTCTTTGTGCCTTAATCTGTAAATCTATTGTCAAGGCATCGCTCCTATTTAATCATTTATGGGCCATACAGCCTACATTGAATAATACCCCATATTATGAGGTGCACTGTATATATATTGAGAGATATATTTCCCAACTACAGTAATGTAACTGCTTTCTTGTGGTATTACTCTTGATTTAGTACTACGTTCTGATGAGAGCCTTAGAGTAAGATTGCCTCTCAAATAGAAACTTAATGCATGTGGAGCAATAAACGTGTGTGCGTGCGTGCGTGTGTGCGTGTGTGTGTGATCCATATGTGAAACATTTCTAAGCCATTCTTTGGCTTTGACATTGTTACCAAAACAAGCAGTGTCAAAGGCAATAGATTTGGCTTTTATGGGCTGCAGTCTCTCAGGTACACCACTCATCCTCCTCTCATAAAGACACGCCACCCAATGTTGTTCACCCTACACTAACAGAGACACACTACCTACCAAGAACTCAGGGTGCATCATCCCACTGGACTGAAATAACACGCAGTGCACCCTGAACTCACAAGCACTTCTCTCATCCTGTACCAACACAGACACCACCTTACCCTGAATCCACACCAGTACAGGCCTCACTCTGCACACCCAGTGCACAGGGGTCTCTCTGCACACGTACAGGAAAGGCATGCAACACATGCACTTTGCTCACGAGTCACGATGCACTCACACTCGTCCAGAAGTACAGTGGCTGGGTTACTGAGTATCCTAAAGCTGTTCTTATTGGCCCTGATGCGCATCAGGGCCAATGAGAAGACTCTTGCAGTGTACCAGTAAGCTCTAGGATTGGCTGATGGCTTTCAAGCCAATCCTAGATAGCTTTGTTTATTCTCCACAGCAAAGATTGGAGCAACGGTTGGTGATAGAAAGGCACATGATTGTCTGTCACCCAACAGCAGGTAAAATTACGAACAAATGGCGCACGTTAAAGAATCCTTCATGGACAACAGACCGACGGCCGAAATTACGGACTGTCCGTGAAATTTACGAACGGTTGGTCACCCTATCAGACGGTGGCCTTAGTCCTGTTGGACCTAAGTGCCGCCTTCGATACGGTGTCCCACAGATTACTTCTTCAGGGTCTACAAGCATGTGGACTAGATGGGGTAGCACAAAAATGGATGCGGTCCTTCCTTGAAGACCGCAGCTTTCAAGTTGTACAGCACCCTTATCGATCTAAAATTCTGCCTCTCCTTCAGGAGGTTCCACAGGGCTCTAGTCTGATCCCCACCCTCTTTAATCTGTACATCAGCCTGCTTGCTGATATTATGGATAATTACAAGATCTCTATGGTGTCATACGCTGACGACACCCAGCTTGTAGTGACCCTTACGCAAGACTCGGGTGAATCAGCAGCACAGTTCTCTTCCTGTCTCAAAGGTCTGGCCTCATGGATGTCAAACAGCTGCCTAAAATTGAATGGTAGCAAGACAGAGGTCACGATCATTGGGAAATCTCCCTCAATATGGGGTTCAGCCTGATGGCCCCAGAGATTGGGGCCTGTCCCTACGCCCAAAACAGAGGTGAAGAATCTGGGAGTGTGGCTCGATCCAAAACTTACTTTCGATTCCCAAACCCGAAAGGTAGCAGGGAGATGTTTCAGCACCCTCAAGATGCTAAAAAAAACCTTAGACATTCTTCCCCTATCAGCAAGGAAATCCATAGTCTACACCTTAGTGACCTCGCAACTGGACTACGGGAATATCCTATATCTGGGTGCGCAAAAATGCTGCCTGCATCGCCTCCAACGAATTCAAAATGCAGCGGCACACCTTGTCCTTAATCTTCCAAGACGTGCCTCAATGACGAAAGCTCTTGACTCCATTCACTGGCAGCCAATGCGAAAGAGAATCCTTTTCAAAGCCCTGTGCTTCTGTCCCCGGAGCATACAGTGAAAAGGCCTCAGCTATCTGCACGATTTTCTTACCCCTCACAATCCCAGGCGGCAGCTAAGATCGAAAGGAGTGAACCTACTCAAAGCACCTAAGATAAAAAAGGCAAGGATGGGAGCACGCTCATTTGGCTACCTAGCGGCCAAAAACTGGAACACACTCTCACCTCTGCTATGTGCAGAGAAATCTGAGCCCACTTTTCGTAAAGGCCTGAAAACCTGGCTATATCAACTCTAGTCCGGTCTCTCCTTCCACTCCAGCTGATATGCTTCTAGTGCGGGGACACACCGATAGGGGTAGCCAGGCACTCTATAAATGACCTATTATTATTATTCTTATAATATAATGTTTTATTATTATGTATATATCCTCAAGTCAGTGCTAACTGGACCACCAGACCTTCTCTCTTGGTGCTACAAAATTTCAGGATACTGACTACCACATTCTAAGTCATCTTATTAGACCTGAAATAGGGCTCTTTCTTCAATTGATCAGCATTTTGTTTGTAGTACATTCTTTATTTTTTCTACTAAGTTACATGATACTGTTACATTGGATTCTCCTTAGTGGTATCTCAGTGTTACCTACTTCACTGCCGTCCTTGACTTATTGAAATCAATCTTAGGTCTACAGAAGAATACTTGCCTTAACATCAATATACCCAATGCCTGATTTTGAGTTTGGCTGACCGGTTACGCTGTCACAAACATAACAACTATCCCATTCACCTTATTACAAGTGTCTTGTATGCTATGTCACTGGTAAAAAGGGAGAAGGGATATCTGTCACGTTTGTAACAGAGTACTCATCTGCCAAACTGTAAGTCAAGTCATTAGACCCTAGCAGATTTGTGGTTCCTTTCTTTGTCCCTCCAGATTCACCCCTTCAGCTTGCATGACATCTTTCTCTGCACATACTGTTTCATATAGATCACAGGGAATTTTCAGACTATTTGATTATCTTTCACTTTGTGACCCTTTAAAAAAAAATTCAATGTGGGATGAGGCACACAAAACGGCCACTCCTATATTATCTAGAACTCCCTTTTCCATCTATTTCAACTATGTACATACCTTTAGAGCCTTGAAGAAGTTCCTTTGGAACAAAACATGCATTTTCTGTGTTTGCATAACACTGTATACACTGGTAGGAACTTCAAAATCAACTGGGAGTTTTCTTGCCAGTCTAACACCAAGAATTAATGCTATCGAGATACATTTGATGGAACTCATTTCTCACACAATTTTTAGACTTCTTGACACAAGCCCTGAAAATAAAGGAGCACTGTGACCAGAGGATATTATGTGGATCTAGTTTTCCAGACATAATATGATACCTTTCAATAAAGTTGCACCACCTTTGTCATTGTAACGCCCTGAACGTCTCAGGATCGTTTAACAGACACGATAATGAGGACGCAACCACTTGTGAAGGGTTAGTTATTTTAATGAAGGCAAAAATAATACAAAGAATAAACAAAAGTTATAGTCACTGGAATCCTCCAGGCTAAGTACGTTACCAGCCCACAGCACGGATGGTCCTAACCGTCCTCTGCATATGCGCCGATCCCGGCGTATGCCAACAGAGGGCAGAAATGAAATGGCCGACAATGCCAATCGGTAGGCTGTGAGGGGCACGAAGAGTGTTGGGGAGAATCGAGGAGTCAGGGAAACACCCAGCCGGGGTCTCTACCTGAAGGGAGCAGCCGCTCAACCTCTTCCTCAGACTGCACCGGGACGCGGAGTCACCTCCTGGTGGTGCGTCACCGATACCCCAATCAAAAAGCAAGAAGACTGAACCGAGAGCAGCCGCTCGATCGATCCTGTGGACTTCCGAGTCTGTAACGCGGCAAACACCTCCTGGTGTGCGTTACAGCTGGCAGTCCCTGTATCTCTGGTCAGGCTGGGAGTTACGACTCCAACCAGCAAAAGCGCCACTGCGCTTTGACTCAGCCGAGTCAAAAAGCGAAGCTCAATGGTTGACCGGTAGAGCTTCCGGGTCCTTCACAGGTGACGATGGGGCAAGACATGGCCCAGGGAGTAACGACTCGACCTACCTCCGTTCTTGCCTTACTGGAGCACCACTCCGGAACACTGCTCTTCACGAAGCAGGTATGTCGGTGTAAACACAATATCCGACAGCGTTGTACCTCCCGGTTCCTCCCTTTATAGGGCGTGTTTTCCTTGAGTTATGTAACAGCTCTCCTGTTTACATAAGGGCGTGTTTTCCTTGAGTTATGTAACAGCTCTCCTGTTTACATAAGGGCGTGTTTTCCTTGAGTTATGTAACAGCTCTCCTGTTTACATAACCTCTCAACCGCTAAGCATCCTGGGAGATGTAGTCCGTTTTCGCTGGTTACCGTTTTCCTCCCCTCGCATGACAGGAATACTTGACAGTACATCCTCCCTCTCAGCGGCTCCCCACGGGTCCAGCGCTGGCAGGAAAACGCCGATGGAACAAGGAGACCAAGCGCGGAGCATGAACCCCTTCAGCCGGTTCCCATGATTGCTCCTCCGGGCCATAACCTTTCCACGCAACCAGGTACCACAGCTTCCCGATGTGCCATTTGGACGCCCGTATGCCCGACACTTCATACTCCACCTCCGACTCCACGCATACCGGCCTAGGTGTCCCAGACGGCTTGGAGGGTGCTGGTTTGAGCAATGATACATGAAAGACAGGGTGTATCCGCAACGACTGGGGCAAGCACACCTTCACGTTCACGGGACCCATACATTTGGTAATTCGATAGGGGCCCATGTACTTGGGATGGAACACACTGTTCTTTCGAAACCTCATGTTTCTTGTGGATATCCAGACGTAGTCTCCAGTGCGGTACAGTGGCCCGGGCCTTCTCTTCCTGTCTGCCGCAGCCTTGTATCTTCTCTTGGCCTCTATTAGGACAGCCCTTGAGCGCATCAACGTGTCTTTTATGTGTGCCACCCTGTCCGCTGTGGCGGGAATCCTGTCCTCTCTGAACGGATGTAGAAATGGCAAGAACCTGGGATGTTGGCCATAGTTGCTATAGAACGGAGATGACTGTGTGGAGCTGTGAGTGGCGTTGTTATAGGCTATCTCTGCAACCCATAGCAAGTCGACCCATTCTTCCCTGCCCTGGTCCACAAAACATCGCAGATACTGTTTGAGCGTTTGGTTCAGGCGCTCGGTTTGGCCGTCTGTTTGAGGGTGGTAGCTGGTGGACAGGGCGGTCTTAACATGCAGCGCAGTGCACCAAGTCTTCCAGAATTGCGCAGTAAACTGCGACCCCCGGTCCGACACGATCACCCCAGGTAATCCATGCAGTCGTACCACATTCTTTAGGAGTAGTGACGCCAATTCCCCGGCCGTAGGGACTCTCTTGCAGGGGATGAAGTGCCCCATTTTCGTCAAGTAATCCACCACCACCAGTATTGCCGTCATCCCCTGGTCTACCGGTAGGCCCCCACGAAGTCCAGTGATATGCTATCCCATGGTCTATCCGGGGTAGCTGGTGGACAGGGCGGTCTTAACATGCAGCGCAGTGCACCAAGTCTTCCAGAATTGTGCAGTAAACTGCGACCCCCGGTCCGACACGATCACCCCAGGTAATCCATGCAGTCGTACCACATTCTTTAGGAGTAGTGACGCCAATTCCCCGGCCGTAGGGACTCTCTTGCAGGGGATGAAGTGCCCCATTTTCGTCAAGTAATCCACCACCACCAGTATTGCCGTCATCCCCTGGTCTACCGGTAGGCCCACCACGAAGTCCAGTGATGTGCTATCCCATGGTCTATCCGGGGTCGGAAGTGGATGTAAGAGCCCTTGGGTTCGGCCATGGTCGGCCTTCATGGTAGCACACGTAGGACACTCCTGTCCCCACCTCCTGACATCCACTCTCATGGTTGGCCACCAGAAATGCCGTCCCATGCTAGCCACCGTTTTTTCAAAGCCCAAATGACCTGCGCATGGAGAGTCATGGCACCAGATGAATGCTTGTTTCCTTAGCCTCGGCGTGGGTATCAATAGGCACCTGCCCTTCAGGGGTATCCCATCCTTCAGCTGCCATTCTCTGTGACTGAGGAGCCACCTCCGCCATGCGAATGACATGATCCCTCTCTTTATTCCCCTCAGGAAAGTATCCGGTTGGATAACCCCCAATACCATCCTCGGGGAAATGATGGAACGCTCGGTCGCAGGCAATGGTTCCTTAACTGCAGATTGACGGGACAGGGCGTCCGCCTTCCGGTTTTCCGTCCCCGGCCGATATGTGATGCGGAAGTTGAACCCCGCAAAGAAGATCATCCACCGCAGCTGCCTGGGAGAAAGGTGTCTTGTGGCCGTCATGAACTGTAGGTTCCGATGGTCCGTGTACACCGATACCACATGTCTTGCCCCCATCAACCAATGCCTCCATTCGGTGAAGGCGTCCTTGATTGCGAGAAGCTCCTTCTCCGCAATATGGTAGTTGCGTTCGGCGTCGTTGAGTTTGCGGGACATGTACGCAACGGGATGAAGCACCCCTGTGTCGTGGTTGCGTTGGGACAAGATAGCCCCCAGCGCCACATCCGATGCGTCCGCTTCCACCACGTAGGGGAGATCCGGATCGGGGTGAGCCAACACCGGCGCCTTACCAAAGGCGCTTTTCAGGGCCTCAAAGGCTTTGTTCGCTTCAGGGGACCAGACAAACTCCTTGGACTTCCTCAGTAGCTGTGTGATTGGGGCCACCAATCCTGAAAATCCATCTATAAACCGCCTGTAAAAGTTGGCGAAGCCAATGAAACTTTGGACGTCCTTCACGCTTTGGGGCACCGGCCATTCTTTCACCGCCTTGATCTTTCGTTCTGCCATCTCCTGTCCCTCTGGACTCAGCATCACTCCGAGGAATTCCACGGATGTGACGTGGAAGTCACACTTGCTGAGTTTACAAAACAGCATGTTTTCCCTCAGCTTTTGGAGCACAGCTTTGACGTGGTGTACGTGCTCCTCCACACTGGACGAATAGATGAGGATGTCGTCGATATATACGACCACGTAGATATCCAACTCCTCTCTGAATACCTCATTCAAAAAGTACTGAAAGGCTGCCGGGGCGTTGCACAGACCGAACGGCATGACGAGGTACTCAAAAAGGCCGAACCTGGTCTTAAAGGCGGTCTTCCACTCGTCTCCGTCCCTCATGCGCACCAGATGGTATGCCCCTTTCAAATCCAACTTGGTGTAGATACGAGCTTCCTTGACCTGTTCCAGAAGTACACTGATGAGAGGCAAGGGGTACCGATTTTTTATGGTTATCGCATTCAATGCCCTAAAGTCCACACAGGCTCTCAGCTCCCCATTAGCCTTCGGGATGAAGAAGAGTGGCGAGGCGGCCGGAGACTTGGACGGGCGGATGAATCCTAGCTTGAGGAGTTTATCCAGGTACCCCCGGAGATGCACATTTTCAGGCTCCGTCAGGGCATACAGCCTGCCGCTGGGAACGCTGGCCCCTGGCACCAGGTCGATCTGGCAGTCAAACTGTCTATGTGGTGGTAGCACTTCCGCCTTCACCTCATCAAATACATCCTCAAAACTGTGATAAGCCTGGGGGAGAGCCACATCTTTTTCTGCCGCTGTAGCCACCGTCTGACTCCCGCTCTCATCTGCGTCAAGGGATTCCGTTCTTATTCCACAATGCAGGATGCAATACGGTGACGTCATTTCGATGCGATGTGTTGGCCAATCCACAGAGGGGTTGTGTTTCTGTAGCCACGGCAATCCCAATATGACGCCATATTGGGGCGCTCGGATGATGTTAAAATCGATTTGTTCCAAATGGTTCCTCCCATATCTCATCGGAAGGACCCCCGTGTGCTGCCCGATGGGCCCCGTCACCAATCGCCTTCCGTCTACAGCATAGACGTCTTCGGGTACAGCTTTGGGAAGAAGCACTAGCCCTAGCCTGCATGCCTCGTTGTGGTCCATAAACATGCCAGTGGCCCCTGAATCCACCATGGCCACAACGGGTATCCACTGGTCATGCACTCCCACGTGCACCGTGAGAAACAGGTGTCGTTGTCCCTTAGTGACCGAGTTGGAAAGTGAAGGGATGGATGAGTGACTCCGAGATGCCCCTTCTTTGGTCTGGGAGTCCTCTAGTTTTCCGCCGGTATGTCCACCACGGCTGTTACCGACCGGTTGGCCCGATAACGTGACGTCTTCGGTTTGGCAGGGCATTCACGTACGAAGTGGCCTTTTTTGCCACAACATAGGCACAATCCTTGTTTACGGCGTGACTCTTTCTCCGTGGCTGTGAGGCTCGCTCGTATTGCGCCGATGTCCATGGGTTCTCCCTTGGATGCGGTGGAAGTTTCAGGACTTCCCACCCATCCCAGGATGGAAGGGATTTTCCTTTTCTCCCATGATCCCCCTTTCTTTCACTTAGCCTATGTTCCAGCCGTAATACCAGGTTGATAAGGCCCTCACATGTCTTGGGTTGAGGGTCAATATGAGCCACGGCGTCCTTGAGCTCATCGCACAGCCCTTGATGGAAGAGCGCCGTCTGTTTAGCAACAGGCCACTTGGTTTCCGCAACCAGCCTTCGGAACGCGTTGAGATACTGCACCAGGTCGTTGGATCCCTGTCTCAACTCCAGCATTTCACGGTCCGCCGTGTACGAGTCAGCCCTTCTGTCGAATACCTTCAGGAATTCCTCGCGAAAAGCACCCCAATCACATAAGATGGGGTCGTCCCTGCTCACCAGAGGTACGGCCCATTGTGCCGCGTTTCCAGCCAAATAGGAAATAAGGAAAGCCACACGAGCCTGACTCGTGGGGAACGCCTTTGGTTTGCACGATAAATGTAGCGCCACTTGTGTGAGGAATACCTGCACTGTGTTAGGATCCCCACTGTACCTCTCTGGTGTTGCCAAGGGGATGGCTACCGGCATTTCCACTACTACCGCAGGGGTCTGGTTCGTGAGGGAGGTGCTGGGCGTGAGCGGGTCCAATTGGATAGCATCCAATCTGGCTTTTACATCGGCTGTTTCTTGCCTAGAGGCAGCCACTTCAACTTGCACGGTCGCCAAAGCAGCCAGCACATCATCAAGTGTTGCCATGTCTGTTATCGACCGGGAGACAGTTAGTGTTATTAAGGTCGGATATTTTGTAACGCCCTGAACGTCTCAGGATCGTTTAACAGACACGATAATGAGGACGCAACCACTTGTGAAGGGTTAGTTATTTTAATGAAGGCAAAAATAATACAAAGAATAAACAAAGGTTATAGTCACTGGAATACTCCAGGCTAAGTACGTTACCAGCCCACAGCACGGATGGTCCTAACCGTCCTCTGCATATACGCCGATCCCGGCGTATGCCAACAGAGGGCAGAAATGAAATGGCCGACAATGCCAATCGGTAGGCTGTGAGGGGCACGAAGAGTGTTGGGGAGAATCAAGGAGTCAGGGAAACACCCAGCCGGGGTCTCTACCTGAAGGGAGCAGCCGCTCAACCTCTTCCTCAGACTGCACCGGGACGCGGAGTCACCTCCTGGTGGTGCGTCACCGATACCCCAATCAAAAAGCAAGAAGACTGAACCGAGAGCAGCCGCTCGATCGATCCTGTGGACTTCCGAGTCTGTAACGCGGCAAACACCTCCTGGTGTGCGTTACAGCTGGCAGTCCCTGTATCTCTGGTCAGGCTGGGAGTTACGACTCCAACCAGCAAAAGCGCCACTGCGCTTTGACTCAGCCGAGTCAAAAAGCGAAGCTCAATGGTTGACCGGTAGAGCTTCCGGGTCCTTCACAGGTGACGATGGGGCAAGACACGGCCCAGGGAGTAACGACTCGACCTACCTCCGTTCTTGCCTTACTGGAGCACCACTCCGGATCACTGCTCTTCACGAAGCAGGTACGTCGGTGTAAACACAATATCCGACAGCATTGTACCTCCCGGTTCCTCCCTTTATAGGGCGTGTTTTCCTTGAGTTATGTAACAGCTCTCCTGTTTACATAAGGGCGTGTTTTCCTTGAGTTATGTAACAGCTCTCCTGTTTACATAACCTCTCAACCGCTAAGCATCCTGGGAGATGTAGTCCGTTTTCGCTGGTTACCGTTTTCCTCCCCTCGCATGACAGGAATACTTGACAGTCATTGACAATATAGGAGTTACTACACTCTTGTAAAGCTTGTATTGTTTTTGTTATTCAGTACCTCATTAGCCTATTGTGCGTGGTATTCAGACTGATATGAATGTCATTAGTCATCCTATTAAATTTATGTTGTGCCACAACATGATTATTCCATGTTCCACATAATGGAGAGAAGTTCAGTTGAACATAGCAAATGTTCTACTATGCTATGTTTCCACATTTTGTACAATAAAAATAATGCCCCATTTGTGTGGCTTATGTCAAATGTGCATGACATAGTAAGTCCCAAAACAGAAAATGAGGACATAAAGGCCTTGCCATGAGAATTGACCCATTTTGGTGATGTGGATGACTGTGGTATATGCGCAGGGCTACATCACAGCCCAAGGAAACCTGCTAAATGCAGACATTTCTAAAAACTAGACACCTAGGAGTGTCTAGGGTGGTGTGGCTTCCATGCAGTTTACTGTGCATACTTACTCAGAATGCCATGAAAACCTGAAACTTTGCCGAAAATCATTTGTTTTCTTCACATTTGTTGGAGAGAAAGTTCCAGAATCCGCACGGATTCACAAAATTCCAACATCTAAGACTTTCCACAGTTTCCAATAAAATTTGTGTGGCTGAGCCTATCACCCATGATGAGAAAGGCCTCAAAGTGCAACGCAAAGACAGAAGTTATTCGCCTTGAATACAGACTATTTTGGCAATGTCGGATTTAGGCCAGGCTCAGTGGCCACCAGAGAAACCTATTAACCCAGTCATTTCTGAAAATTAGGCACGCAGGGAAGTCCAGGGTGGTGTGATGTGGATTCCATGACGTTTTCATACCCAGAATGCCATGCAAATCTCAAACCTTGGCTAAAATCTTGGCACCACATTTTAATTTCCATGGGAGGCTAATTGTGCACTGTTATGGGCCTGATCGGCTTCCCACTTGAAATTAAAATACATAATTAAAATTATGCTTCTTCAGGAGGGTAATGATAACCCCAGAAATCACTGGAAAAGGGAGAGTCTCCTCTTTCAAGCGATGCTTCCCCTGTGGTTAGGGACCGCTGTTGGGGGTAGAAATCCCACTGGTCATGAGGAGTTCACATTATCTGCTCTTGGGTAAGTGCGTCTAGTGGTTTAATTATGTCAGAGCACTATATGGCTTTCTAGTGGCACTAATAGCAGGAGGGGGCTGATGTGAAAACAATTCTGTGTCAGTCTCATTAAGATTTAAATTGGGCAACCTACCTGTGCAAGCACCAGAGGTTCCCCACAATACCCCAGATGGATAAACCATTATCAGCCACTGCACTGTGGACGTAGTTCAGTAAATGTAAATGGTGTGCCCACCGCATTTAAAGGATGAAGAAAACTTGGGGAAATGGTTACTAGGCTCTTAGAA
This sequence comes from Triturus cristatus, assembly GCF_964204655.1. Classification (NCBI taxonomy): domain Eukaryota; kingdom Metazoa; phylum Chordata; class Amphibia; order Caudata; family Salamandridae; genus Triturus; species Triturus cristatus. Next base: position 251,132,647 of record NC_140593.1, on the reverse strand, counting down.
ATACCAATGCATTTAGGATCTGCTCCCCATTTTAATAAAAATAGCAACTGTATTTTCACAACCTGTTAAGCACACGAGCAACTCCGCGAGCAATCCACAACAATCATATAACTTATTACTTTTATATGCATTTACATCAGTGAGTCCTCTTTTGGAGTAAAATTGTAATGGCAACAGTTTATTCACAGTTTTCCACAGATAACCTGCTTATGGGAAGAGCAAATCAATTATATATTTTTTATTTAATATTGACAATTATCAAATTGTACAGCAGAATTTTATGAGTCTCTTTAGCTTAGCTCAGACTTGAGGATTCTCATCACGTCAGTGATTAGGTTTAACTCACTACCTTCATTGCATCTTGTAAGGCAACTCAGGGCACTAGTTTTTTTGGGGAGCCCTGATTCTTTTATCGTTAGTTGGCCAGCCATTTAGTATCCCATTGACTGCTGTGTGTGGAGCACCCGCTATCTAGCTGTCTTTTCTGACTCTGGGGATCTATATTCCTATTCCTGACCTTGAGAATGCTTCCAAACCATAAAAAGGGCTCCCAAATTTTTGACACAATGGAATTTGTTTCAAGAACAACCATTTTATTCTAGGGTTCCCAAGATTTTCATGAGAAGCAGAGCTATGCTTATGCTACAAAGGTGCACACTAGCATAAATATAGTAGCCTGGCATCTTTAAATTGATTAAGCAGTACCTAATAAATTTCAGGCCCACGCTGTTGCAGAACTTGCACAAGGGCTTCTTGTTTTTTCAACTGTGCTGTCAAATGTGACCCCCTCCACTTGAAGCTGAAAAATATTTCAGAACCAAATAATTGATGCTCTGCCCTGATCCCCATCAGCAGTCTCTTTCCCCCTTCATTTGTCAGGTCATGAATCCCAAAGAGATGCACCATAATGTTAGGCCTGACTGCTTTTCTTTGAGATCCTTGGATGTTTGAAACAATTGCCTCAATGTTATGGTCACTATGCAAGGCATTCAATATTTGTATTTGTAAAAGGGATGCTAATGAACTGATGCTTCTTCGCTGCTCACTTTTTGCCCTGGCTATGTAAGAATAGCCAATATATGAAAGTATCCGGTTGGATAACCCCCAATACCATCCTCGGGGAAATGATGGAACGCTCGGTCGCAGGCAATGGTTCCTTAACTGCAGATTGACGGGACAGGGCGTCCGCCTTCCGGTTTTCCGTCCCCGGCCGATATGTGATGCGGAAGTTGAACCCCGCAAAGAAGATCATCCACCGCAGCTGCCTGGGAGAAAGGTGTCTTGTGGCCGTCATGAACTGTAGGTTCCGATGGTCCGTGTACACCGATACCACATGTCTTGCCCCCATCAACCAATGCCTCCATTCGGTGAAGGCGTCCTTGATTGCGAGAAGCTCCTTCTCCGCAATATGGTAGTTGCGTTCGGCGTCGTTGAGTTTGCGGGACATGTACGCAACGGGATGAAGCACCCCTGTGTCGTGGTTGCGTTGGGACAAGATAGCCCCCAGCGCCACATCCGATGCGTCCGCTTCCACCACGTAGGGGAGATCCGGATCGGGGTGAGCCAACACCGGCGCCTTACCAAAGGCGCTTTTCAGGGCCTCAAAGGCTTTGTTCGCTTCAGGGGACCAGACAAACTCCTTGGACTTCCTCAGTAGCTGTGTGATTGGGGCCACCAATCCTGAAAATCCATCTATAAACCGCCTGTAAAAGTTGGCGAAGCCAATGAAACTTTGGACGTCCTTCACGCTTTGGGGCACCGGCCATTCTTTCACCGCCTTGATCTTTCGTTCTGCCATCTCCTGTCCCTCTGGACTCAGCATCACTCCGAGGAATTCCACGGATGTGACGTGGAAGTCACACTTGCTGAGTTTACAAAACAGCATGTTTTCCCTCAGCTTTTGGAGCACAGCTTTGACGTGGTGTACGTGCTCCTCCACACTGGACGAATAGATGAGGATGTCGTCGATATATACGACCACGTAGATATCCAACTCCTCTCTGAATACCTCATTCAAAAAGTACTGAAAGGCTGCCGGGGCGTTGCACAGACCGAACGGCATGACGAGGTACTCAAAAAGGCCGAACCTGGTCTTAAAGGCGGTCTTCCACTCGTCTCCGTCCCTCATGCGCACCAGATGGTATGCCCCTTTCAAATCCAACTTGGTGTAGATACGAGCTTCCTTGACCTGTTCCAGAAGTACACTGATGAGAGGCAAGGGGTACCGATTTTTTATGGTTATCGCATTCAATGCCCTAAAGTCCACACAGGCTCTCAGCTCCCCATTAGCCTTCGGGATGAAGAAGAGTGGCGAGGCGGCCGGAGACTTGGACGGGCGGATGAATCCTAGCTTGAGGAGTTTATCCAGGTACCCCCGGAGATGCACATTTTCAGGCTCCGTCAGGGCATACAGCCTGCCGCTGGGAACGCTGGCCCCTGGCACCAGGTCGATCTGGCAGTCAAACTGTCTATGTGGTGGTAGCACTTCCGCCTTCACCTCATCAAATACATCCTCAAAACTGTGATAAGCCTGGGGGAGAGCCACATCTTTTTCTGCCGCTGTAGCCACCGTCTGACTCCCGCTCTCATCTGCGTCAAGGGATTCCGTTCTTATTCCACAATGCAGGATGCAATACGGTGACGTCATTTCGATGCGATGTGTTGGCCAATCCACAGAGGGGTTGTGTTTCTGTAGCCACGGCAATCCCAATATGACGCCATATTGGGGCGCTCGGATGATGTTAAAATCGATTTGTTCCAAATGGTTCCTCCCATATCTCATCGGAAGGACCCCCGTGTGCTGCCCGATGGGCCCCGTCACCAATCGCCTTCCGTCTACAGCATAGACGTCTTCGGGTACAGCTTTGGGAAGAAGCACTAGCCCTAGCCTGCATGCCTCGTTGTGGTCCATAAACATGCCAGTGGCCCCTGAATCCACCATGGCCACAACGGGTATCCACTGGTCATGCACTCCCACGTGCACCGTGAGAAACAGGTGTCGTTGTCCCTTAGTGACCGAGTTGGAAAGTGAAGGGATGGATGAGTGACTCCGAGATGCCCCTTCTTTGGTCTGGGAGTCCTCTAGTTTTCCGCCGGTATGTCCACCACGGCTGTTACCGACCGGTTGGCCCGATAACGTGACGTCTTCGGTTTGGCAGGGCATTCACGTACGAAGTGGCCTTTTTTGCCACAACATAGGCACAATCCTTGTTTACGGCGTGACTCTTTCTCCGTGGCTGTGAGGCTCGCTCGTATTGCGCCGATGTCCATGGGTTCTCCCTTGGATGCGGTGGAAGTTTCAGGACTTCCCACCCATCCCAGGATGGAAGGGATTTTCCTTTTCTCCCATGATCCCCCTTTCTTTCACTTAGCCTATGTTCCAGCCGTAATACCAGGTTGATAAGGCCCTCACATGTCTTGGGTTGAGGGTCAATATGAGCCACGGCGTCCTTGAGCTCATCGCACAGCCCTTGATGGAAGAGCGCCGTCTGTTTAGCAACAGGCCACTTGGTTTCCGCAACCAGCCTTCGGAACGCGTTGAGATACTGCACCAGGTCGTTGGATCCCTGTCTCAACTCCAGCATTTCACGGTCCGCCGTGTACGAGTCAGCCCTTCTGTCGAATACCTTCAGGAATTCCTCGCGAAAAGCACCCCAATCACATAAGATGGGGTCGTCCCTGCTCACCAGAGGTACGGCCCATTGTGCCGCGTTTCCAGCCAAATAGGAAATAAGGAAAGCCACACGAGCCTGACTCGTGGGGAACGCCTTTGGTTTGCACGATAAATGTAGCGCCACTTGTGTGAGGAATACCTGCACTGTGTTAGGATCCCCACTGTACCTCTCTGGTGTTGCCAAGGGGATGGCTACCGGCATTTCCACTACTACCGCAGGGGTCTGGTTCGTGAGGGAGGTGCTGGGCGTGAGCGGGTCCAATTGGATAGCATCCAATCTGGCTTTTACATCGGCTGTTTCTTGCCTAGAGGCAGCCACTTCAACTTGCACGGTCGCCAAAGCAGCCAGCACATCATCAAGTGTTGCCATGTCTGTTATCGACCGGGAGACAGTTAGTGTTATTAAGGTCGGATATTTTGTAACGCCCTGAACGTCTCAGGATCGTTTAACAGACACGATAATGAGGACGCAACCACTTGTGAAGGGTTAGTTATTTTAATGAAGGCAAAAATAATACAAAGAATAAACAAAGGTTATAGTCACTGGAATACTCCAGGCTAAGTACGTTACCAGCCCACAGCACGGATGGTCCTAACCGTCCTCTGCATATACGCCGATCCCGGCGTATGCCAACAGAGGGCAGAAATGAAATGGCCGACAATGCCAATCGGTAGGCTGTGAGGGGCACGAAGAGTGTTGGGGAGAATCAAGGAGTCAGGGAAACACCCAGCCGGGGTCTCTACCTGAAGGGAGCAGCCGCTCAACCTCTTCCTCAGACTGCACCGGGACGCGGAGTCACCTCCTGGTGGTGCGTCACCGATACCCCAATCAAAAAGCAAGAAGACTGAACCGAGAGCAGCCGCTCGATCGATCCTGTGGACTTCCGAGTCTGTAACGCGGCAAACACCTCCTGGTGTGCGTTACAGCTGGCAGTCCCTGTATCTCTGGTCAGGCTGGGAGTTACGACTCCAACCAGCAAAAGCGCCACTGCGCTTTGACTCAGCCGAGTCAAAAAGCGAAGCTCAATGGTTGACCGGTAGAGCTTCCGGGTCCTTCACAGGTGACGATGGGGCAAGACACGGCCCAGGGAGTAACGACTCGACCTACCTCCGTTCTTGCCTTACTGGAGCACCACTCCGGATCACTGCTCTTCACGAAGCAGGTACGTCGGTGTAAACACAATATCCGACAGCATTGTACCTCCCGGTTCCTCCCTTTATAGGGCGTGTTTTCCTTGAGTTATGTAACAGCTCTCCTGTTTACATAAGGGCGTGTTTTCCTTGAGTTATGTAACAGCTCTCCTGTTTACATAACCTCTCAACCGCTAAGCATCCTGGGAGATGTAGTCCGTTTTCGCTGGTTACCGTTTTCCTCCCCTCGCATGACAGGAATACTTGACAGTCATTGACAATATAGGAGTTACTACACTCTTGTAAAGCTTGTATTGTTTTTGTTATTCAGTACCTCATTAGCCTATTGTGCGTGGTATTCAGACTGATATGAATGTCATTAGTCATCCTATTAAATTTATGTTGTGCCACAACATGATTATTCCATGTTCCACATAATGGAGAGAAGTTCAGTTGAACATAGCAAATGTTCTACTATGCTATGTTTCCACATTTTGTACAATAAAAATAATGCCCCATTTGTGTGGCTTATGTCAAATGTGCATGACATAGTAAGTCCCAAAACAGAAAATGAGGACATAAAGGCCTTGCCATGAGAATTGACCCATTTTGGTGATGTGGATGACTGTGGTATATGCGCAGGGCTACATCACAGCCCAAGGAAACCTGCTAAATGCAGACATTTCTAAAAACTAGACACCTAGGAGTGTCTAGGGTGGTGTGGCTTCCATGCAGTTTACTGTGCATACTTACTCAGAATGCCATGAAAACCTGAAACTTTGCCGAAAATCATTTGTTTTCTTCACATTTGTTGGAGAGAAAGTTCCAGAATCCGCACGGATTCACAAAATTCCAACATCTAAGACTTTCCACAGTTTCCAATAAAATTTGTGTGGCTGAGCCTATCACCCATGATGAGAAAGGCCTCAAAGTGCAACGCAAAGACAGAAGTTATTCGCCTTGAATACAGACTATTTTGGCAATGTCGGATTTAGGCCAGGCTCAGTGGCCACCAGAGAAACCTATTAACCCAGTCATTTCTGAAAATTAGGCACGCAGGGAAGTCCAGGGTGGTGTGATGTGGATTCCATGACGTTTTCATACCCAGAATGCCATGCAAATCTCAAACCTTGGCTAAAATCTTGGCACCACATTTTAATTTCCATGGGAGGCTAATTGTGCACTGTTATGGGCCTGATCGGCTTCCCACTTGAAATTAAAATACATAATTAAAATTATGCTTCTTCAGGAGGGTAATGATAACCCCAGAAATCACTGGAAAAGGGAGAGTCTCCTCTTTCAAGCGATGCTTCCCCTGTGGTTAGGGACCGCTGTTGGGGGTAGAAATCCCACTGGTCATGAGGAGTTCACATTATCTGCTCTTGGGTAAGTGCGTCTAGTGGTTTAATTATGTCAGAGCACTATATGGCTTTCTAGTGGCACTAATAGCAGGAGGGGGCTGATGTGAAAACAATTCTGTGTCAGTCTCATTAAGATTTAAATTGGGCAACCTACCTGTGCAAGCACCAGAGGTTCCCCACAATACCCCAGATGGATAAACCATTATCAGCCACTGCACTGTGGACGTAGTTCAGTAAATGTAAATGGTGTGCCCACCGCATTTAAAGGATGAAGAAAACTTGGGGAAATGGTTACTAGGCTCTTAGAAATACCAATGCATTTAGGATCTGCTCCCCATTTTAATAAAAATAGCAACTGTATTTTCACAACCTGTTAAGCACACGAGCAACTCCGCGAGCAATCCACAACAATCATATAACTTATTACTTTTATATGCATTTACATCAGTGAGTCCTCTTTTGGAGTAAAATTGTAATGGCAACAGTTTATTCACAGTTTTCCACAGATAACCTGCTTATGGGAAGAGCAAATCAATTATATATTTTTTATTTAATATTGACAATTATCAAATTGTACAGCAGAATTTTATGAGTCTCTTTAGCTTAGCTCAGACTTGAGGATTCTCATCACGTCAGTGATTAGGTTTAACTCACTACCTTCATTGCATCTTGTAAGGCAACTCAGGGCACTAGTTTTTTTGGGGAGCCCTGATTCTTTTATCGTTAGTTGGCCAGCCATTTAGTATCCCATTGACTGCTGTGTGTGGAGCACCCGCTATCTAGCTGTCTTTTCTGACTCTGGGGATCTATATTCCTATTCCTGACCTTGAGAATGCTTCCAAACCATAAAAAGGGCTCCCAAATTTTTGACACAATGGAATTTGTTTCAAGAACAACCATTTTATTCTAGGGTTCCCAAGATTTTCATGAGAAGCAGAGCTATGCTTATGCTACAAAGGTGCACACTAGCATAAATATAGTAGCCTGGCATCTTTAAATTGATTAAGCAGTACCTAATAAATTTCAGGCCCACGCTGTTGCAGAACTTGCACAAGGGCTTCTTGTTTTTTCAACTGTGCTGTCAAATGTGACCCCCTCCACTTGAAGCTGAAAAATATTTCAGAACCAAATAATTGATGCTCTGCCCTGATCCCCATCAGCAGTCTCTTTCCCCCTTCATTTGTCAGGTCATGAATCCCAAAGAGATGCACCATAATGTTAGGCCTGACTGCTTTTCTTTGAGATCCTTGGATGTTTGAAACAATTGCCTCAATGTTATGGTCACTATGCAAGGCATTCAATATTTGTATTTGTAAAAGGGATGCTAATGAACTGATGCTTCTTCGCTGCTCACTTTTTGCCCTGGCTATGTAAGAATAGCCAATATATGACCATATAGTTTGACACTGATGAAGTGTGGGAAATAACGTTAAGCAATATAATGTCTCTCATAAGTTCTCTGAAAACTGTATTGCCACTTACCCACCGCCATTATTACTTCCTTAAGCACATCATTTGAACAACTATGGTTGCTGCACCTGTGCAGAAGAAATGGATGGTAAATCGCTAAGCAGGAAACCCTGCATTGGCCAATGATCTGCACATTACTGCCAAAAATTGGTTATTTTCTCAAGTACTGGCCATCGGCATGCCTGTGCAAGGCCTATCATTTGAAGGGCCTTGAGTTTCACATGCGCTTTAAGGAATTTTACAACTGCACAACCTTACCCTCTCTTTCTTGATCAATTTTGGATTTTTGAACCTTTAGTCATACTTACTCACCACTTCACTCTTTGACTTCCAGCCCAAGGCAACATAGCACTGCATTCTGAGCAGATGGTGTAATTAGCTCAGTAACCATAAATACTCAGCTACAGTGAACACTACTTCAAACAACAACTTAAAAGAGAAGCATCTGCACTGCCTGTCCACCATGGACAATTAACCACTGGTGACCACATGCGCTCACTAGCTGTATGGCTCAATATTTTATATTCCTTTCAGTTATCAATCATGGGTCACATATTTGAATACTTCTGCTACTTGATGAACTTTGTACTGAGTCCCCACAATATGAAATGGTGAACGCATTGTTTCTCTTCATGTTGCATCCAGGAAATCAGAGCACAACTCGCTCCTGGGAGCAGCGCATTCATGTGAAAAATTGAGTGGCTGCTTTGAAGCCGCTTTGTGTTTCATAGTGCAGGCGGCAACCCACCTGCACTTTTAAGGGGAATTAGAGATTCCCTTACAGGCAGATAGTGTGAGTGACTGCACCCACCTGCAGCAAGATGTCTGAGGGGGTCCAGGGGACTCCCTTTCCCCCCCTCCAGAGGGCTGCCACCAGGAGGCACTACACTGACACATGACCCCTGTTCATCTATGTATATGTGTCTTTGCGACCATCAAAGCAAATATTTACCTGTGATTGTAGTGTTTTGCAATGTTTAGCTGCTGAATTTGTTAAAAAGAGACAGGCAGCTAAGTATGAGTGCATGTCTGTCAGTTAAATAAATGTGGAAGTGTACCATTTTTTGCTCCATTTATTCCGGGTTTAGGGGTCTTGTTTTATGATGCATGTAATTGAGGTCCTTGTGTTAGAAATAGAACTGACTGATTTAGCCGGACTGTGGGTGTCATCTTCTCACTCGCTACCATCATAGGAAAAAAATCATTGCTCCCTTTTTAGAAATGTATAAAAGAAGATTTCTTCCTACCCTGACATATGGGGCTGGAGTTTGGGGGTACAGGGATGTAAGCAACATGCATCTGAAAGAAAACAGAGCTTGTAGGTGCATACTTGGGGTCCGTCTTTCTACATCCACTACATAATACACTGGTAATTAGGCTCAGCCTATGTAGAGGAATTCATTAAATGTGCTCGGGTCCATCAGATGGCTACTGTGTTTCCCACAAGGGCAGTTTTCACAGTCAGATATATTTATTTGTCTTGTGATGAGGAATCACCTCAGACCCTTTAACATTTTAAATTTTTTGTAAATTTTATCTGCCTCTGTTCAGGTGTTTTTTAGTACCCATTTTTCATAAAAACAATTTTAGCAAATGTAGAGTGGCCTTGCTTTTTTGCAACAATTAGGTGACACTACCACATGGAAAGGAGTCAGTGTTTTTTTTTAAAAGTGCCCTTTTTACACGTATAGTTATGTTGTCTTAAACTTAATCCAAGCTGTATGTAACTTTTTTAGGATGAATGTTTTTATTATATTTAAATTATCTTTATTCATGTTTTTGAATATGTATCGTCGCCTGTGTATTTTAATTATTTACCTCGTCTACTTGATGATCTTCAATTGTGAGATCAAACAAAGTTTACTTAGATTTTTATCTCCATTTATTTGCAAATCACAAAATAAATATGGATAAATTCTAACAAGAAGGCCAAAAATAAATATGGATAAATACAGGTGGAAATCTTAAGAAAACACATACCATAAAACCCAGAGCCCTATATACTAACCAGTATCTTAGGCCTATCTCCTTTCTGATAATTAACTGTAGTAGTAGATTACAATGCATTCTTCTGTTAACTAAGACATTTCTTTCTGGTGATGGCTGAGTGCAGTGGACATGTACAACAGGTTCCTCCATCTGCTGACCTCGTTCTCCAGTTTAAAGAATAATTTTACTTGTGGTTTCTCAAACAGTGACATGTCTGCGAAGACCACTCAACAGGTTGTATATTCTAGAGGTTTGTGTAAATCTGACATTTGAACTAAAATGCATTTCCAAGTTCACATAAAGTATTGCTGTGGTTTGCAAAGTAGTAGCATATACGTTTAGGCGCTTGGCTTTGGTGAGTAGCGTTTTTAATAGTGGTTTGGAAAATACAGCACTATCTACTCAGAACTGTATCTTACAAGATGAGTGAGAGTAGTAGTTGATAAGATTACAGTGTGTTCTGTGCTGTATGTGTTTCACCTGTATCTTTTTCTAACTTTTAGGAAATGTAAATGGTATATTATTATATTTAAGTTCACATTGTTGGTGGAGGATGTCATCAGTGATGTAATCAGTAATGTCATTTGAGATGACAGTGATGTCATCAATGATGTCACTGAGCATGTCATGAGTGATGTAATATGTGAGGTCATAAGCAGATTTTTGCTGGGGCATAAGTTATAGTAAGCTCAGGTAACTATAACTGCTGAATTTCTATGGTTTTGTGTGCATAAGATTTTAACCTATCTATAACGTCCCTGTAACCTTTGGTTTTTTACTGCATTTTTACGTTTTTTTTAATAACTATTTTGGTACACCACTACACACTGAGGTCCTGGTTTCCTGAGCATGGTTCTGTATATATGCAGAATCCCTGCAACATGGCACACCTAACATTTGGTCTGGTTCTTAATTACAAGGCACTTTAGTAGTAATTGTGCTTGTCCATGATACCCTCGCTTCTGTTTTCCGGTAAACAGCTGTGACGGCATAACCTACCTATATTGACATTTTTATAGGTTTCATTTCAAGCTTGATACATTAAATGGTTTTATGGTTCTTTTGAATTACTACTCTATTGCACTGCCATGCTATAAGTTGTTCTTCTTTTCTACTCGATATGGCTGAGGTAGATATTGCAGCACATAGCCGTGGGGCGCTCTGTCGTCATTTGACTACTTTTGGGGTGCCCGACGCGGGTATCTCTAACTCATTTTTTTGGTAGGGGCTAATCCAGCTCACCACTTTGAAGTGTTTTATTCTTGGGTGACCTTTCCGGCAGTAGATGGAGATGATAGCTTGTTCCATACATACACTCCCACTTCAATACCTGTAGTGTATTGGCTGTATACGACACTTGAGGTTCCGGATTCAGCATGGCAACACTGTATTTGGTTTAATGGTGCCCTACTCCACACCGTGACCCCGGTCTGGTTAGGCCCTTTATCGATTTCAGGGGCCACTTGGCCAGTTTTGGCTGGGTACTCATCACATCCACGTTATCTAGCTAGTAGTCACTGTAGACGAGTTGCGCGTCTTACACACCTCCTTGATAGAGGTGCACAGGGCTTTAGTACAATACGTCTCACGCAATCTACAGGTGTGAGCACCTGGGGTTGCTGTGCAACCAGCTGAACCAGTGGGACTAACTATTAGTCCAGTTATGGTTAATTCGGTTATATGCAAGCGTCCCCAGAATAAGGAGGATTTACCTTACTGGCTCTGGAAGCAGTATTTCCGAATCCAATTCCTGTGGAGAAACACAGGATTCTTACTATTAGTTTGCAGAAAGACTTAATACCCAAAGTAATTGATTGTGAAAAGTGGGGTAAAGTGTTCGCGGCGGTGTATGTGAAATGTTTTGGCACACCATCTATGACTGTGCTCCCCTCCTTTATTAAGCGTGTTCAGGATGAACACGGACCGGAGGAGGCTGTGGAGTTGGGGATGAGGTTGGTTGGAGTGTTTGACGTAGTTGCTGATCTGATCCTTGCTAATGTCAAGGGAGATGCGGTTAACTTTCAAGTGTCTAATGCTTTGCGCCTTGTCCAGGATGAGGAGAAACCCCGCGAATTACCAAAAACTATTGCAGAAGCTTATAGGACAATTGGGCGCAATAGTTTGGGTGTAAAGCCTTTCGCTAGAATTCCAGCGCAACAGCAAACACAGACGGCACAGTCTGCTAAAGATGACCGTCCAAACTTTCCTAAAAGGAATTGGAAATATAAGAAACAGGGGAAGCAACAACAAACACAAGGGTCGCGTGCTGCATCACCAGTTCCCAAACCTTCTGAGCGCACTTATAATTTGCGCTACCGTGCGAGAATTAGTTCTCCTGACAGGTTTCAGGTTCCTAATCAGCGTTCTCCTCATTCTTCACAGGCAACATCAGGCTCACAAGCCGGTGAAGGGGAATGCCAGGATCGCGGCAGAGGTCAAGTTGCCACACAAGGTCCTGAGCAGCCTCGTCGGACTGAAAGCAATGGGAAACAAGACGATTTTCCTTTTCTGCGACCGCCTTTTCAGAAAAAAAAGTTGATGCTTTAACAGCGAGATATGCCACAGATGGTGAGAACCCGGCTCCGGAACCTAACATGGGCAGTAACCCTGCTAGACAGTGCAGCGGAGGTTACAATAGTGCGGCAAGTACTGCGTCCATTTCTGGAGGCGACAGCAGCTGAAACATACATCACAGTTGAAACGGCTGACACCCGAGTGGCTCCCCCGACAGATTATATAATATAGTTCTTCTAATTCAAGGTGACATAAAACATGTAATAAAAGGGATTTTGTGGGAAAATCTGACTTCTTCGTATTACATACTTTTGGCAGAGAAAGATTGGCCACCGCCTTTTGTTCTAGCCGCTCCCCAGTTTTTCACATAACGTCTCCAAGGAGCAAGCAAAGGCTTTTGCAGAAGAGTAGGCTTTGGTGCTTGCACCGGCTCTGTACCATATTCTGGATCAACTAGAGTATCAAAGAGTAATTGAGTCATGTGTGTCACCGATGGATAATCCTCTAGTTACAGTAGCAAAACCCGATGGGTCGTACCACTTAGTGTTGGATTACCGACATTTGAACTCACATTGTCGGACTACACTAGACATTTCTAATGGCTTTTACATACGCAATTTATCAACTGAAAGCAGTCAATGGACCGCATTCACAGCGGGCGGAAAACAAAAAAAAATTACGCGTTTGGCAATGGGCTACAAAAATAGCCCTGGTGTTTTCGCCGCCCGTATTGTCTCTTTGTTGGTCAGCATAGACGGAGACGCATCCACGTACTTTGATGATATCTATCTAATGGACAATAAGTTATGGCAGCATCTTTGTCGCGTGTATCGCATCATAGTTTTGTTTGCTGACCACGGTTCCAAATTTAACTTTGCCAAATCACACATTGCATAGTACACTGTATTGTTTTTGGGCTACGAGCTCAATAATGAAGGAAGAGGCTTGGCACCTCACTTCTTGGAAAAATGCGCACGTTTGCGCCCTCCGACTACAGTGAAAAAATTGCAATCTTTGCTGGGTTTTTTGAATTTCGGTCGAACATACATTCCCGGTTATGCCCAGCATATCAAGCCTTTGTATGCTTTGATACAACCTACTTTTTCAAAGTACATTCTACTATACTGCAATCTTTGCAGTCTGATCTTATTGCATCAAAATTCTTGTTGACTTGTGATAACCATACAAACCTGGTGATACGAATCGTCCCAGGCCATGTGGGTTTCACTTGCTTGACGTTTAATAAAGGAGACACAGTACCGATTGCTTACAAATCACATTTGTACACTTCAGCAGAATTGTGATTTTCCTCTATTGAAAAGGTTTTGACAGCTGTCCAGATGGCGATACTAAAGGAACGCGCACTGGCACAAGGGAAACAGATTTTGGTTGTAACACCATGTCCAGCTTTGGAAGCGGTGACAAAGCAAGTGTTCCTAACTCTAAGGATCTGCATCCCTGTTGGATACAATGGGCCGCATCTTTGACCTCTCCAGATGTCACGTTTATATTTGACTCATCATTGCGTACACAGAGTTCTTGCAGTATGAATTTGCTCCTCCTCCTCCTCTGTCAATGCGCCCCCTTGAACAGCACCAATGTGTCATTTACACTGATGGTTCGGTGCAGCCGGCTACCGGGTCGAAGCATTCTTACTCGGCGGTCTGTGCTATAGTGGCAGGTACCATAGTGAACAGGGAGTTCAAGTCCAATGGTGTCCATACACAGGCACTAGGAGACTGTGCAGCCCAATAAGTGGAACTGCGCACTTTGGTGCTGGCTCTAGAGTTTGCAGATCCAAATGTGACTACTTTAATTGTGAGCGATTCATATTACTGTGTTCAGTCTTTCAATGACAACTTATTCTTTTGGTCTCAAAATGACTATCGGGATTCTAAAGGCATAAAATGCTTTGGGTTCGAGTCGCAGATCTTAAAGACCGTCTGCCTCTCACACAGGTAATTCACTCTTGGTCATCAGCGTGTTGGAGTACACGCAGTTGGCAACAGTTTGGCAGATGAAGCTGCCAAATCAGCAGTAGCCACGTGTTCAGTTTTATCTCCATACAAGCATGAGGGGAATTTGGTTGTGGAGCGAATTAACTGTTACTTAAAGCAATCCTTGACAGCTAGGGTCCTTGGGACTGGCAAGAACTGGTTCACCCATTTGTATAGAGTACAGCGTGCACTAAATAATCTCCCTAAAAGATCTCTGGGTGGACGGACCCCATACGAAACGCTCTTCGGCATAAAAATGTTTGTGCCAGACCTTGATGGTCTAGACAAGGCAGCATCAGCCGCATCCTTTGATGTAGATAATTATTCTGCTGTATTACAGCAACTACAAGAGACCCGGGACAGTCTTGCAAAGGAACATTTACCCTCACCGATTGATGCTGCACTGCAGATTCTGGTAGTCGGCTGGCTACCCAAAATCGTAGATGTGGTCCGAGAGAAGGTGGAGAACAAAAAAGAGTTTGGCCCCTCTTATCGTGCACCTGTTCCAGTGCTTGGAGTGAAGGGTACTCATACAGCAATGTTATCACCGCTTCCTGGTTGAAAAGACAACAGATACATATCAGTGGACAATGTCAAGCTACAACATCTGGCCGATCCCGAATAGCATCACGCCAGCGGTCTCTGCAACAACTGTATCGAGAGATCCAGGCTTACCCGCTACTGACAACATGCAGAATGACATCGCCATTGAGCTATTCTCTGTTAACAAACCTTTGCTGCTCCCACCTACTTCCACTCATAATGAAGAATATGAATATGCTTATCCCACTACCATGTCTTACCTGGTTTGCGACCTGAGGCCATTAATGAATCACGTTTTCCCTTTGACTCACATTCCACATCATCAAAGGCGCCTTCTAAATTTTCTATTTTTGTCGCCTGGTTTAAACTAACTTATTTGGTTCCGCCTTGGACATACATCTGGTTGGTGCTCATTGCTATTTTTTTGTTCATGTCCACTGGCTTTGTGACATTCTTTTTCCTTCTAATCAATGGTCACTACCTTCCTGAACGCTTTGCTGTTAAACTGGTAGATGGAACTTTGGCTCCGCACTCTTCTTCTCACATAATGAAAAGAGACCAGATTTTTGTAAACATCACTCCCTGGCCAGGGATAGATGGCATAGTTTGGGATGCTGTAGATTTTCAAATCCATGGCCCTACAGAGATAATAATGTGCCAAATGTGCTTCGTGTTTCAATGGGTGATGTAGTGAAACAAATCATACGGTCTGATGATTGGGACGTACAAGTCATACAATCCTTGTTTTTAGACTTGAAATACTATGCTGCCTTTGATGCTGAAGATTTGTATTTGAATACTGCAATTTATGCGGATTTGTTTTGCTATCAGCGCTATGGTCATCATTATCTGCATAAAGTTAACACATTTAGAAATGTTTTTAATTATACACAATGGGAACATTGCCCAGCTCCTTTGGAAGGCAGCTCTAAAACGTTTTTGAAAAAATTCACATATTTTACCAATTTTTATAAATCAAACCCCGGGTCATTCTAATTTAAATTAAATGCTTCATCGAATTCTAAAGTAATGCTCACCCACACTAAATTATTATATTCTGAATCCTTTATTGATAAATTGTCAGTGGGTGGCTATGATCTGTGGAAGTCCACAATTGATCTTAATTCAGTGTGGGGTTCTAAATCCTGGCAAGTGCGAGGCACAGAAGCGTTACACCGCGCGTGCCTCATCCCATCACAGATTCTATTTTTAAATGAATCAATTTATCAAACGACTTGTTTTGGATTGGTAACTTCTAAGCAAATGAATGGCCCTGCTATTCCTGCACTTGCTGCATATCAGAACTGGAGCAATTGTACTAATTATTGCATGGCTGAATTACAATCACTTTTTAACAATGACACCTTTAATTTTTCTAGTTTGGACCCACTAGGTTGGTTAGTTTGGCAAACTAGTTTGGATGCTTGTCAACTTCGTTTCCAAGACAAGGCTCCTGGTTACACACAGGATAGGCCTGATCCTCGTTTTGCTAACTCCCATCCAGTTACTACATATTCCGTTGGAAAGTTATGTCAAAATTGGTTGCAACACTCAACTCTAGCTTCAGTGAAACAACATTTGTCGTTATTATCAGGTGACATTGATTTGACAGATTTTATAGAAGGACCTGCTGCTCCAAGATCAAGAAGATTTATTTATGCAACTTATAATGAAATCTGAAAGCTATCCCAAATTGAAGCAGCTTCACGTTTAAGGGACATTGATCAGGCTAATCTTGAAAAAGTGCTTGCTGTTGTTGATAATAGTATTAACACACTTTCTTCCCTCATTTACACATTGGACAATATTGTTTCATCTTTTGTTGACATTGTGCAAGAGGATGTTTCTGTTTTGCATCATGGTCAAAATCAATTGCGTTCAGTTATGCAATTTGCGTGGACTCTACAGACTCTTAGGGCCCGATTCACAGAACAAACTTAAGACAAAATCCTAAACTTAGTACCCTTTTGGTATTCACAGAATGCACTTACTACTTCTGGTATTCACAGAATGAACTTACTACTTTTTCGATTCACAGAATAAACTTACTACTTTTGCTATTCACAGAATGGATTTACGACTACTAAACTTACGTCCGCACTCGGGCCGGAAATTCCGGCCCGGAGGCGGAGCTTCCGGCCCGGAGGCGGAGCTTCCGGCCCGAAGGTGGGGATTCCGGCCAGTGGCGGAGAGTTAGCCATGGCCAAAATCTCCACCTGTGGTCCGGAAGCTCCGCCTCCGGCCCGGAAGCCCCGCCTCCGGTCTGGAAGCTCCGCCTCCGGTCCGGAAGCTCCGCCTCTGGGCTGGAAGCTCTGCCTCCGGGCCGGAATTTCCGGCCTGAGTGCGGACGTAAGTTTAGTAGTCGTAAATCCATTCTGTGAATAGCAAAAGTAGTAAGTTTATTCTGTGAATCGAAAAAGTAGTAAGTTCATTCTGTGAATACCAGAAGTAGAAAGTGCATTCTGTGAATACCAAAATGGTACTAAGTTTAGGATTTTGTCTTAAGTTTGTTCTGTGAATCGGCCCCTTAAGATGTAGAAAGTTCCATTAGATTACTTGAAGTCCTCATCATTATTTTTGCCTTTGAACTTGACAACAAAACAGCAGTTTATGTTGATGAAAGATGCTACGTATTCTCTTTTGCATATTGAAGAGTTAGATCCGTTACCATTCTCTGTGGCAGAAACAGACTCAGCTGTCTGGCTCATCCATGGGGTGATAACTCTCCCATTTTCCTTGTTTAAATTTACCTCATGAATGAAACACTATCCACTAGGCCGCTTCGAAACCTTAGGCAGTGCATTTCTATACAAAGTTTGGTCATTACCATTCACATACAGATGCCTACGGGATGAAAAAGAAGTATACCTAGCTGGGGAATCATGTGATACCACGATAGGTCATTCTCTTGTTTGTAAGAACATCCAGTTGCATGGCACCTGTAACCTTACGGCCCTGAATCTTGCATGTGTTTTAAAAGGCATACCTGTGCCAGCGATTACACCCACTTTTACTCTGCTTGCAAGCGGTAGGTATTTACTTTTAAATAATGAAGAATGTTGTGGCATGTTAGCTGGCATACTTTACATTGTAACGGATTCACAGTGTATGGTTTGCTGTAAAAATGTGCTATTCCCACCCCCACACGGGAGGCTGGTTAAGTCGATTTGGCCTTCCATTCCAACCTTGAAGGCAGACTTCAACAAGTTGAGCAGAATAAGAACATTGTTATCCCAAAAAGAAGTTTCACTTACATCTGCCCGTGAGACATTCGTCCTTCACGTGGCTAACCCCTGTACAGAGGTGCAAATCATCTTAATACTGACCTCCCACTACATTTGGGTACCTTGATTCACACTATCTTCAATGATTCTAACACTACAGGCATTGCCCATTTTTTTAAAGCTGTGGGCTCTGGCCTTGTGACTTCTTTCCAAACTATATTTGGTGTGATACCAGCATTTATCCACTCTATTTTTCCAGTGTCTTCGGGGGCTCGCCACTATAACTTGCCTTAGACACTCGGATTTTGCTGTTACTTTGCCTGCTATGAAATGGATGCTTTTCTTGTGGTCCTGCATGGCCAAGAACAGCTGCAGATGCTCCGTGGCCATTTGCTTGAATACTACGGTACTCTGCCACACACCACACTGAGAGTGGCTTATGGATTATCTTTTCGCTGTGCCTATTACAGTTGCGTGCAACCTGTCTTCAAGTGCCTGGATTGCTCCTTTCAATGGGCATTGGATCTTTGCCTCTCCAATTAGGCATTTCCTCCATCTGATTTTCAACTGCTAATGAGTCGCTTAGAGGCCCATGAGCAAGAATGTTCCTGTTTTGGAATTATGGCCTGCGCAGCAGCGCTGGAAGTTCTTGCTGAATGGGATATCTGTGCAGCGGCACAGGATTTCCTACAATGGAGTTATATCGAGTATCACGCAAGGTGTCCTTTGATGGTGCTGGAAGCGCCCATTGCTGAGGAATATATATGTTCATACACTCTGCTTGATTGGGTGGCATCTCTTTTTTCTGATGATAACAATGACTTCCTCTTGGAGGCTAGTGCAACATACTGTTCGTACACATTACTGGATTGACTCAGCCACCTTATCCTTGCTGGATTTATTTTTTATTTTTTTGTGTGCCCCTTTCTGACAAAAACTATTTTTTTATTATTCTTTCCCCGCAAATCTGATGTATCATTGATACATTTGCTCTATATTCTTGCTCAAACTTTGTTTGAAAGCTGTGTTCTCTTTAAGACCACTGTCCAATGGACTGACCAAGGGGAGGGTGTAGTGAGGATATGGATACACCTGCAGACATTGCTAAGTTAGCATAAGTTAGCATATGCTTGGCTGCCATTTTGCCACGTTTGTTCACGTTACTGTATTGCACACTTCTCGTAAACACTTTGCTTGCTCGCTTTCACATGAGAACTGTCTGCATTTCCCATATTTAGTTGAACACTCTGCTCTTGGTCTGTACACTGTGTTCAAGGTCGAAAAACAATGAGCTCGGTTGATTTGCTTCGGTCAGTCCCACTGTGGTAAATAATTTAATTACCGGAACTTAATTTGATGCGGAAAATCTATAACAATAGCTCAGTAAAATAAGAGGCAGAATCCGTGGTATTAGAGGTTCGGAACGGGCTTTATTCCAAAATCAATTTAAATTGATGAGCTCCATATTCCATCACCACGAAGGTTCAGGAAGTGAAGACGTTACTTTATTGACAGGTAATCATTTTTATACAATAGGCATTACAGTGAAACAAATGGAGGAGGCGTAACAATTGATAGTAAAGATAAAACATACATGCGTAGCAAAAGTGGGTGTAACTGGGCGTAACTAAAGAACGTCATCAGGTATGATGTCATAATAGGGTGGTACCATGAAAGAATTTCGCAATGTCAACAGAAATATTTGGCAGAAATGCGCGCGCAGCAGCATGACGTGTGATTGACGTGCAACTAGGGGGTGAAGGGGACTTGACATTTAGCTCTACATGTGGCGACAGAAGTCTGGAGAGTCAAGTCAACCTAATCCCAAATCATATCTAACATCCTATGTTTAAAGAACTGTGTTATCCAAAAGAGAAGTCTCTTAGAGTAGAATCTTATTCTATACTGACTATACTGACTGTTAGTGCGTGTACAAGCGTCTAAGTGTCTACACAATATGCGGGGGCAGAAAATCTTCCATAGTAACAGGGCTATGAATTACTTGCATAAAGACAGAGAAGCCGGGCCTTTTGCTCGGTAGCTGGAAGAATGTTTACTTAAACTACTAGACAGGAATGCATTGGATAGGGAGCGGAGCAGATAATTTCGAAGGTGAAATACAGTTTTTTGGCAGGCAACAGGCTGATGTCAGGCACCGTTAGCTGCGCAGAGAATGAGGACAAAGTTCATGGATACAGATGCGAGCTCAGACTGAAGCTTTCAGAGGCAGAAGGCAAGAAAAGGCTTGATGGCAGAATCAGGGCCTACTTGCCTGGACTGTAAAATGGCATAAGTGAACCATATAAAGCCGGTGGCCTTTCGTATTTAGGAATGGAATATCCGGCCCATTCATGGCGGATCTGAAAGAGGACATGTTGACGGTGGACGCACATGTGTTTGCGTCTTCATAACTGTAACTGGAGGGAACATACATGTACTGGTGATTTATACATGAAACCGTTGGGGTCCAAGATAGGGGACATAACTGATCATAAAAATCCATATTTCCACATTCCCTCCTTGTCCCCTACTTGCCCGTCAAGAGATATCAATCTTCATCAATCCGTTGATCTGTTCATATAGCATCATTTGTTCTTCTTTTTTCTTCTGGAATGAATGAAATCTTGATGGTGGAATACACGATGTGGCACACAGACCACAGATCGCTGGTCCACATTGTAGACATAGACAGCAACTGAATAGTATGAGAAAGCCAATACCTAGGAAGGATAGAACCTTCCATCCAAAGGTAGATAATACACTCCAAAACCAACCGGACCAAGTCCAGGTGCCTGGATTCTGGTGTATCTGGCTTACAATCTTATGAAGGCGAGTTATGGCTTTATATACAGATGGCGAATTTTCTGGTATGAAAATGCAACAGCTTGATCCGATGACCCTACAAGCTCCGCCCCTATCGGCCAGGATGACGTCAAGGACAAGACGATTTTGAAGCACAACAATCCGCATAGCAGACTGCTCTTCTGTTAAATTGCCTAAGGCGGAAATAGTTTCGTTCACTACTGCTTCAAGGGTTCTGGTTAATCTACGTATCAGCTTACTATTGGTAACTGTACCTATATAGGGAAAGAGACCTTTATTGAAATCTGTGTATTTTTCCCATGCGGTCTCAGTGTAATCGACTATTGGGAGATCTCTCCTTTCTCTATTGTGTACTAAATGAGTATTTCTATGATAATCAGGAGGGGCTAGGAAAACAGGTGGCAAAAGGAATCCGATGTAGCAGGTACCATCCCAATCTAGTGGCAAACGTATATATGCCGTCTGACCACATATGAAGTAGGAATGGCGGGAAGCTCTAAATGTAGACTTGCCTTGATCACTAAATTCTATTACAGTGGTGCATCTACTATGACCCATATGTATGGAACCATTCTTTCTTACACATAATTCACCTTTAACTGGAAACACTGACATGGTGGTCAAAATTGGAGTAGCTTCGGATTCGACATTCAGGATCATGAGATTAAGCGTAAAATTACCTAATCCATATACTTCATTTTCTAGATCAGTTCCTGTTCTTTTGGGAAGTCCCTCCTTGTTAGGGTAGCAGACTTTAAGTAAACCTAAGTTCAGATTTCCCCATACCCAGTTGTCTTGATAAACTGCAGAATTCGAATCTAGGGAATTAATTAAACTAAACCATGCTCCACAGGATCCATTGTGTGTGAACGGGTATGGAAAGAGAGGTAGTATTCCTTTATAGTTCTGATAGGGAGGGAGTCGACCACATATCCAACAATTTGTAGCATTGCTAACCTGATGGGAATGATGTAACATACTAATAAACGTGTTATTGCGCAGCGCAAATCTATAAGACAACTCATGCGGAGGTAATTCACTAAAAGAATGTTCAGCAGTAACATTATAAACATGTCTAGAAATAGGATAATATATGTGCAACAATATACTTGCAGTAATTATTAAAAGACTTAAGAAAAACAAAATTAATAACGTCACTGTGCAATGACTACGCAGTGATTTACAGTACGCATGTCGTTTCAGCTTTATCCTTCTGTTTCTTTCTCTACACAGGTCTAAGGAGTACATGTCAGAGACAAATTCGACCGATTCACCTTGGAGAGGACTTAAACAATCAAATTGCCTGACTTGTTAGACCTAAGTTTTAGTTTGTATTGTTCATGGCTATTCAGTTCAACCAAAGGAAGTTTTGAGTCAATCGGGGAAGACACGCAAGGTGTGTCGTTTACGTCTGACGGTAGTCCATGAAATTTCTTGATATGACTTGAATGTATCCAGCCTTTTCGACCTTCGATCTTCACGGCTGTCCTCGTCGTTAGCAGTACGAGCTGAGGTGATTTCCACCTAGGATCCAGCTGAGACTTCCGATCAAAGTTCCTCACTAAAACCAAATCCCCTGGAATTACGTCATGGGGTTTCACCTCGGTGTTGTCGGGAAAAGCTGCAGCTACCTGTGAACGACAAGATTGTAGTGCAGACATCAAGGAAGCCAAGTAATCTGTCAGCATATTACAGTCAATATCAGTTATTTTGCGTGGTATAGGCGTCCCCCACATATTTGGTGGTCTACCGAAGATCACCTCATAAGGGGATAGCCCTGTTCGAGAGTGTGCTACCATTCTCATGTAAAAGAGTGCAACGGGTAAGGCTACTACCCAGTCGACACCTTTCTCTCTGCATATTTTGGACAATCTAATTTTCAGGGTCTGATTATGTCTTTCCACGAGACCTGCTGCCTCGGGGTGTCGGACACAGTGAAATTTCCACTGATAGCCTAACAAAAGTGAAACGTGTTTCATTAATTCGGATGAGAACGGCTGGCCGTTATCTGAGTAGACAGCACGTGGTAAACCGTACCGTGGGAAGAATTCTCGAACTAACTGTTTGGCAGTAGTCGGGGCAGTGTAATCTGAAACCGGGTATGCCTCTGTCCAACGGGAGAGAGCACAGACAACTACAAGAACATATTTGAATCCTCGACATCGTTCCATCTGGATAAAATCCATCTGGAGGACTTCAAAAGGGTGATCAGGAGGCTGAAATCCACCCTGTTCTACGGGAATGCTTTTACCTGGGTTAAACTGACAACAGATCATACAGGTACGAACTTTTTGTTTAGCTGCTGCTCGTAAATGTTTGTTGAACCAAATGTGTTGAATGCTGTCTAGCATAGCTTTTTCTCCTAGATGTGCTGGACTATATACAGTATTAATTATAACTTGGACCATTGAGTCAGGAAGGAACCACACAGATTTTTCCTTCGTCATCCATCCTTGATCCGTTTGGATCCCTCCTAATTCAGTCCATTTCTTTATTTCGTCTGGTGTAGCATGTGTCTGTATGTCGATTACGTCAAGAGCGGGATCCTTAACCATCATGCAATATGTTGGTGTCGGGACTATTGTCTTTGTCATGTCGGATGTTCGAGTTTGAGCAGTCTGTTTAGCTGTTCTGTCAGCTAGATCATTGCCTTGAGAAATGATATCAGTAACTTTCGTATGAGCTTTACATTTCATAATTGATATTGCAGTGGGTAGATGTATTGCATCTAATAAGGCATGAATGAGGGGTCCGTGCTGAATGTGGGCCCCGTGAGAAGTTAAATAACCTCTCTCTCGCCACAGCACGCCGAAGTCATGTACAACTCCGAATGCATAACGTGAATCAGTGTATATGTTGACTTTTTTATTTGCGGCTTGAATACAGGCTTGTGTCAGAGCGATGAGCTCTGCGGCTTGAGCTGACAAGGTATTTATGCAATTTGTTTCAACGATTTCAGTGTCTGTTGTGACTGCGTAAGCGGCCACTAGCTCTCCTGTACCTGTTCTCATACATGAACCATCTACATACAACGTCAAGTTTGGGTCTGACAATGGGACGTCTGTTAAATCTTGTCTGGGTTTCGTCGTGATAGTGATAACTTCAATACAATCATGTGCTAGGGGGTCTGTTCCGTTTATTGGTAACAGTGTGGCAGGATTCAATGTACTACAACGTCTGATTTCTATATGTGGCTGAAACAATGTTAATTCGTAACCAGTAAGTCGTGCTATAGTCAAGTGTTGTGTTTGTGTGCGGTTCAGGAGAACCTCTACTGCATGTGGTACTTGTACTGTCAATGGATGTCCTAATACTATGGCATCGCTTTGTCTGATTGCTAAAGCTGTTGCTGCCACTGATTTCAGGCACGCAGGCAAAGCCTGAGCTACAGGATCTAATGTACTAGAAAAATAAGCACATGGTTTGTGTGATCCTGCTTGTTCCTGTGTGAGTACTGACAAGGCAGTACCTTCGCGTTCTGTAACGAAGAGTGTAAACTGTTTATTGTAACATGGTGTTGCTAAAACAGGTGCTTGGCATAAGGCTTTCTTTAGGCTTTCAAAAGCCTGTGTATGTTCCTGAGTCCAAGGGAGAACAGTCGATGTGGCTGCCTCCTGTGTTGTCAATTGAATGAGTGGTTTTGCTAGAAATGCATACTGAGGGATCCACTGCCTACAATATGAAGTGAGGCCTATGAAAGCCCGCACCTCCTTTTGTGTCTTGGGTACTGGCATATTAGCAATTAGCTGGATGCGATCTGGTGTAAGCTGCCTTCCCTCCTTGGACAGCGAGTGACCAAGGTAAACAACTCGCTGGACACAGAATTGCAGCTTAGAAGGGGACACCTTGTGCCCCTTTTCGGCCAAAAATTGTAAAACCGTCAGTGAGGCTTTTTCACATTCAGGTTCGCTTCTAGCGGTGATCAGCAGATCATCGACATATTGGAGCAGGGCAGTGGTGACTGGCATGTGGATACTGTCGAGTTCTCGTTTCAGTGCTTGGCTATAAATGCTGGGGCTTTCTGTGAATCCTTGAGGTGCGCGTGTGAATTTGAAGCTACGTCCATTTAAACTAAATCCGAACAAGTATTGGCTTTCCGGATCTATTGGGACGCTAAAAAAGGCATTCTTGAGATCAATTACAGTAAAGAATGTTGCTTCGGAATCAATGGCTGTCAGTAATGAAGAAATGTCTGGGACTACGGGGTATTGTGGTACTATGCATTTATTTAATTCGCGCAGATCAATAACCAATCGATATACTGGCGGGGCTGTTGGATCGGTTCGTTTAAGAATCGGAATTATCGGTGAATTACATACATTGGAGTCAGTTTCCACAACCACTCCTTGGGTAATAAGCTCGTCAATGATTTGTAGTAAAGCCACTACAGCATCTGGGGGTAACTTGTATTGTCGCATTCGTGGAAGTACCACTCCTGCCTTTAGTGTGACTCGATATGGTGTAATGTTCATGCAACCAACATCTGTAGGGCCTTGTGCCCATAAATGTGTCGGTAAAGTCTGTAATCGGTGATCCATGTCTCGGGACACGTAGTGCCCTTTGAAATCACGTATAAACAATCTTACTCCTTCCGGAGAACAACATATTATAGCTCCTAGAGCTTTCAAAGTTTTTATACCTAACAAGTTTTCTGGACATGATTTAGTAAGCAATAAATCTGTAGTTCGTGTCAAGGGACCGATCGTAAGTGGAAGAGGCTGTGTTACTTCGTTAATGATGGGTTTTCCCGAAAAGCCAAGGGAAATATTCTGTGTGCCTGAGAGGGGTGCCCCTGGAACTTCACTACTTTTTATTGTTGTTCGACTTGCCCCTGTATCAAGTAAGAATTTTCAATCTTGACCTAACAGTTCACTGTGTACATAAGGTCCTTCTTGATCTACAGGGACCTCAATAAGGGGTAAGCCAACTTCCCTCTCTAGGCTGTTTCATGAGTATCGTTGATAATCAGGATAGTCATACTGTGCGGTCTGATACATCTGTCGGGTCGTTGTTTGTGTGGCAGCTGTGGAAATATGGATTTTTCTGATCAGTTATGTCCCCTATCTTGGACCCCAACGGTTCCATGTATGAATCACAAGTACATGTATGTTCCCTCCAGTTCCAGTTATGAAGACGCAAATACATGTGCGTCCACCGTCAACCTGCCCTCTGTCAGATCCGCCATGAATAGGCTGGATATTCCATTCCTAAGTATGAAAGGCCACCGGCTCTATATGGTTCATTTATGCCATTTTACAGTCCAGGCAAGTAGGCCCTGATTCTGTCATCAAACTCTTCTTGCCTTCTGCCTCTGAAAGCTCCAGTCTGAGCCTGCATCTGTGACCATGAACTTTGTCTCATTCTCTGCGCGGCTCACGAAGCCTGACATCAGCCTATTCTCTGCCAAAAACTGTATTTCACCTTCGAAATTATCTGCTCCGTTCCCTGCCCAATGCATTCCTGTCTAGTAGTTTAAGTAAACATTCTTCCAGCTACCGAGCAAAGGGCCCGGCTTCTCTGTCTTCATGCAAGTAATTCATAGCCCTGCTACCATGGAATATTCCTACCCCCTCGCATTTAGTGTAGACACTTAGACGCTTGTACACGCACTCACAGTCAGTATAGAATAGATTTTGTTCGAGAGACCTTTCTTTTTGGATAACACAGTTCTTTAAACATAGGATATTAGATATGATTTGGGATTAGGTTGACATAACCCCAGACTTTTGTCTCCACATGTAGAGCTAAATGTCAAGTCCCCTTCACCCCCTAGCTGCACGTCAATCACACGTCATGCTGCTGCGCACGCATCTATGCCAAGTATAATCTTATAGATCCACCTATATATGACATCATAACCAATTATGTTCCTTTTTACTCCTCATTACGCCTATTTTCGGTTACGCATGTGAATCGTCATTTTCCTTATCAATTGTTACGCCTACCACATTCGCTTCATTGTAATGTATGTTCTATAAAAGTCATTTCTTGTTAATAATGTACGTACTTCACTTCCTGAACCTCCGTGGTGATGGAACTTGGAGCAACCGATTATAATCGATCATTGGAATAAAGCCCATTCCGAACCTCTAATACCACGGATTCTGCCTCTTATTTACTGAGCTGTTTTATTATGTTTCCGCACCAAATTAAGTCCCGGTAATTCAATTATTTACCACATGAATGGCGCCCGAACAGGGACACTTTCTCATCTCACGCGCCGGCGGTGAGTTGCAGGCCCGGTCTCCTGCCACAGCTGGACGGACAATAACGCGTACCAGCAGGATTTCCTGTATCTCCCTCCGGTCAAGCGGGGGCTACTGAGGCTGCGATCAACACCCAGACGAGGCGGTGAGAAGTGCGAAGTATCCCGACCAGAGCCTAGCTGAGAGAGCAAGATCCGAGGTATGCAGAGGCCCACCAGTTTCCGAAGTCCCAGGTTGAGTCCAGTCTCCGCAGTGTTCGAGTCGAGTCCAGTCCGGTTCAAGTTCAGTTCAGTTTCCGAGGCCTTCCGTTTCCGAGCTACCCGGTGAGTACCATTACTGGGGAGGCTTTCTGACGTGCACATAGTTTGTGCCGGTCAAGACGGGTTTGGGTACACAAATCCGGTCTGCACTGTTTCAGCAGTGTATCTGTACTGTTTAGCAGTATATCAAGTATATAATTCAGAATAAGTCAGTTAATGTCGAGTATTATGTTTAGTGATTTAAGTTTTCCTTGGATCATCTTCATTATTGAATGTTCAGGTAAATGTTAAATGTTAAATGTTTTAAATACGTTCTGCATATTGTGGTGTGAATGACTGTTCATTATCGTGTTTACTGTATTAAGTTTGTCCAAAATCAAGTATCAGATCAGTTCTCAATATGCCGCTCTTTTCGAAACTAAGACAGATCACAACAAGAAAGGGGGTACTCGAAGAAGCCGTTCCTATTCCTCCAAGGGACACTCCAGGATACTTCATGTATCATAAACATGGCTTAGACGCTATAATATTTCTTGATTTATGGGTAGACTACACCAAGGAATTACCAGAGAGTCAGAGGTGGCCCGCAGCGGGGACCTGGGATGCAGAGTGCATCATGAAAGTCGAGGAAGAGTTATGGAAAAGGAAAGTCAGACAGTCACAGAAAGATGCCGTTGAGTTATGGCGTAAAGAATCTCATAGACGTACAGAAAAAGCACTCCGACAGGAAGAGAGGAATAAAGAGAGTTCAAATAAAGTTCGAGAAAATCTATTAATTGAAGAAGGTATCCGAGTGAAATCAGAACAAGTAGACAGACAAAGAAATGCCCTTATGAATGGTATGTATCCCCTTCTGGCCGAAGGATTACCTAAGGCTACTCCAGAGATACCAAAAGACTTGCCAACCCCATTGTTTCCAATAAAGGTACATCCTAAGGGGCATCCTAGAACCGCAGAAGATGTTTTTCTTTCCTCATATTTAGATGACGCAGCTCCCGAATATGCTAATTCCGCCCCACATAGACCGCCTGCCAGGGAGGTTCAACGCCAAGATCCAGTACCCGTATCTCTACAGCAACAAGTTCCGGCAAGCACATCTGTTTCTACATCTGTTCCTACAGCTACTTCTATAGCTGTGTCCACACCTATAGTTGCTGTATCGCGTTCAACGAATCCTTTCACACCCGACACCCCAGATGGGGCTACGGGAGGTACGAGCAACATTTTTTCTACGCCACCCAGAATAAATAAACTTACTTTTCAAGAGTCAGCACATTCACGTACACCCAAACTCATAAACGCCCGTACGCTTAAGGAACTTCTTGTAGATTGTAGATATGACCCTGTGCCCGGCAAAGAGGACGAAATGATCCTGGCATCATTGCGTATCAGGCGAGCCGCAGTGTATTTAGTGAAGTTACCAGGAATGACTGCGCATCTAGATAATATATATCATTTTGTTCAAACAGGGCGAGATTCTGAAAGTATTAACAGAGCTATGGAATATCAGAAAGTGGAGATACAGGGGGAACTGTTACGTTTCCTCATAAATTGTGTGATCAGAAATCAAGACCGACCGGGGGTAGACCCGGAAGCAATGCAAATTCTTACCAGATGGAGTCAGAATATATCAGAAGGAAGACATGATAAGCAGAATTGTATAATAGCCATGTGTCGAAAGATCCGTAAAGAAATAGAACGCCTACACGAAGAAAGATTAGCGGTAGACCAGTTCGAACAAAGCGAGGAGGAAGGATCAGGACTGCCCACAGGACAGTCAGACACCATAGCCTATGTAGGTAGAGGAAGATCTTGTAATAGTAATAGATGTTTTACTGACCCGACACGTCCGATATGTCCAGACAATAACAGGAGTTTCCCAACACCCATAGTCCATATGAGGTCTAACGAGCATTCGTTTCAAGCCGCTGACAAATTACTCCGAGAACAAAGGGGTTATCATTTTCTCGATTCTATGGATGAACAAGAATTAGCCAGGTCAGCTGTCCATTGGGTTGACAGTCCCGGAAAGTATAGTGATGATACAGTAACACGCACATTCCTGAATCTCACCCCAGATGAACAGCGTTTAGCTGGGATTTATATGATTCAACAACTCCTTATACTATATCAGAGTCAGCATTCGGACCCTGGTCTCTTACCTGATATATTGACTGAATTACTCACGAATAGATGGAGAGGTTCAGGTACTAAGTTAATTAAAGAAATACTAGAATCAAGAAAACAGTACATCCTTTTTGTATGTTCAGACCATGTTTCACTACCGATTAAGGAAAGAACCACGTATTACATGGACAGACAGAATCCTTTACGAGAAGTACACCCAATAAAGGGCGAGGATAATGAGTTTAAACGCGTATTTGTATATACGCCCATATCGAAAATAGAATTTTTAGAAATGAAGAAAGTGGTACCCAGTCATGACAAAGATCCAGCGGGTTTTCACCGAGAAATTAAAGACATGTTACTCATGGGAGAGTATACCTATCCCGACATTATGACTATATTAAAGGTATTGATGCCTGCTGGCATTTATGAGAAACTCAGGGAAAAAGAGTGGGAGGTAGGAGACCAAAAGATAGAATGGTCCGTATTAGAAGCAGAAGAAAAGGCCCGAACTGCAGGAGCAGGACTCGGGGAGAGAACTAAAGCACTGCCAGGTTTATTAGTACAGGTACTGCCACGTTTATTAACTACGAAAAAGGAAGATTGGGGTACAATTTCAGCCTGTAAACAGAAGCAAGATGAAGACACTAGTGATTACTATGCCCGATTTGAAAAATGTTTTGGTATAAATAGTGGCATAAAAGCAAGTAGCGAATCATACCCACATCTGTTTGTAACAAAATTAGTAGAAAATGCCCTGCCCCAAGTAAAGAATAGAGTATTAAAATTCGAGAGTACCTGGCAAGGTAACACTCCATCACAAATGTTACAAATGTTACAGTACCATCACAATAGAATTAGAGAGGAACAAGAACATGAACACAGACGCATGAAAGACACGAAAATGAAAATGCTAGTCTCCCAGACAGTTCCAGCTGAAGGACATAAAAAGGGTATGACACATTCCGGTGATTCAGCAGGACCTATAAAAGGGACATGCAATTATTGTAAAAAGCCAGGCCATTACGTACACGATTGTCCAGTTTTGAAACACAATATCGCCATAGGGAATACAAAAGAAAGACCACGGCCACCTAGACAAGATCAGAATGAACAAGGAGCCCCGCAGCACGCACAGTCCATGCCAGCTCCACCACAGTCTGTACAGTTTGTGCCAGCTGCACCAGCGCTGCCCGTTGCTGCCACACAAACCACGACACGACAACTGTACCAGACCGCACAGTATGACTATCCTGATTATCAACGATACGCATGAACCAGCCTAGAGAGGGAAGTTGACTTACCCCTTATCGAGATCCCTGTAGATCAAGAAGGACCTTATGTACATAGTGAATTATTAGGCCAAGACAGAAAATTTTTACTCGATACAGGGGCAAGTCGAACAACCATAAAACGTAGTGAAGTTCCAGGGGCACCCCTCTCAGGCTCACAGAATATTTCCCTTGGTTTTTCAGGAAAACCTATTGTTAATGAAGTGTCACAACCTCTTCCACTTACGATAGGACCTTTGACCCGAACTACAGATTTATTGCTTACTAAATCATGTCCAGAAAATTTGTTAGGAATAAAGACACTGAAAGCTCTAGGAGCTATAATATGTTGTTCTCCGGAAGGAGTAAGATTGTTTTTACGTGATTTTAAAGGTCACTATGTATCTAGAGACATGGATCACCGACTGCAGACTTTACCTACACGTCTATGGGCACAAGGCCCTACTGATGTTGGTTGCATGAATATTACACCATATCGAGTCACACTAAAGGCAGGAGTGGTACTTCCACGAATGCGACAATACAAGTTACCACCAGATGCTGTAGTGGCTTTACTACAAATCATTGACGAGCTCATTGCCCAAGGAGTGGTTGTGGAAACAGACTCCAATGTATGTAATTCACCAATAATTCCGATTCTTAAACGAACAGATCCAAAAGCCCCGCCAGTATACCGATTGGTTATTGATCTGCGCGAATTAAACAAGTGCATTGTGCCACAATTTCCTGTGGTCCCAGATATCTCGTCATTATTGACGGCCATTGATTCCGAAGCAACATTCTTTACTGTAATTGA
Organism: Triturus cristatus; assembly: GCF_964204655.1. Classification (NCBI taxonomy): domain Eukaryota; kingdom Metazoa; phylum Chordata; class Amphibia; order Caudata; family Salamandridae; genus Triturus; species Triturus cristatus. The sequence continues at coordinate 251,101,241 of NC_140593.1, read as the reverse complement.
TCTCAAGAATGCTTTTTTCAGCGTCCCAATAGATCCGGAAAGCCAATATTTGTTCGGATTTAGTTTAAATGGACGTAGCTTTAAATTCTCACGCGCACCTCAAGGATTTACAGAAAGCCCCAGCATCTATAGCCAAGCACTGAAACGAGAACTTGACAGTATCCACATGCCAGTTAACACTGCCTTGCTTCAATATGTCGATGATCTGTTGATCACCGCTAGAAGCGAACCCGAATGTGAGAAAGCATCACTGACAGTTTTACAATTCCTAGCTGAAAAGGGACACAAGGTGTCCCCTTCTAAGCTGCAATTCTGTGTCCAGCGAGTCGTTTATCTTGGACACTCGCTGTCCAAGGAGGGAAGGCAGCTTACACCCGACCGCATTCAGTTAATAGCTAACATGCCAATACCCAAGACACAAAAGGAAGTACGGGCTTTCATAGGCCTCACTTCATACTGTAGACAGTGGATCCCTCAGTATGCATTCCTAGCAAAATCGCTCATTCAATTGACAACACAGGAGGCAGCCACATCGACTGTTCTCCCTTGGACTCAGGAACATACACAAGCTTTTGAAAGCCTAAAGAAAGCTTTATGTCAAGCACCTGTTTTAGCAACGCCATGTTACAGAAAACAGTTTACACTCTTTGTTACAGAACGCGAAGGTACTGCTTTGTCAGTACTCACACAGGAACAAGCAGGAGCACACAAACCATGTGCTTATTTTTCTAGTACATTAGATCCAGTAGCTCAGGCTTTGCCTGCGTGTCTGAAATCAGTGGCAGCGACAGCTTTAGCAATCAGACAAAGCGATGCCATAGTGTTAGGACATCCATTGACAGTTCAAGTACCACATGCAGTAGAGGTTCTTGTAAATAGAACGCAAACACAACACTTGACTATAGCGCGACTTACAGGGTACGAACTTACATTGTTCCAGCCACATATAGAAATCAGACGCTGTAACACATTGAATCCTGCCACACTTTTGCCAGTAATCGGAACAGACCCACTAGCCCATGACTGTATTGAAGTTATTACTATAACGACGAAACCCAGACAAGACTTAACCGATGTCCCATTGTCAGACCCAGACCTGACGTTGTATGTAGATGGTTCATGTATGAGAACAAGTACAGGAGAGTTAGTGGCTGCTTACGCAGTCACAACAGATACTGAAGTCATTGAAACAAATCGTATAAATACTTTGTCAGCTCAAGCCGCAGAGCTCATCGCTCTGACACAAGCCTGTATTCAAGCCACAAATAAAAAAGTCAACATATACACTGATTCACGTTATGCATTCGGAGTTGTACATGACTTCGGCGTGCTGTGGCGAGAGAGAGGTTATTTAACTTCCCACGGTGCCCACATTCAGCACGGATCCCTCATTCATGCCTTATTAGATGCGATACATCTACCGAATACAATATCAATTATGAAATGTAAAGCTCATACGAAAGTCACTGATATCATTTCTCAAGGCAATGATCTAGCCGACAGAACAGCTAAACAGACTGCTCAAACACAAACATCCGACATGACAAAGACAATAGTCCCGATGCCGACACATTGTATGACAGTTAAAGACCCTACTTTTGACGTAATTGACATCCAGACACATGCTACAACAGAGGAAATAAAGAAATGGACTGAATTAGGAGGGATCCAAACGGATCAAGGATGGATGATGAAGGAAAAATCTGTGTGGTTCCTTCCTGATTCAATGGTCCAAGTTATAATTAACACTATACATAGTCCAGCACATCTAGGAGAAAAAGCTATGCTGGATAGCATTCAACACATTTGGTTCAATAAACATTTACGAGCAGCAGCCAAACAAAAGGTCCGTACCTGTATGATCTGCTGCCAGTTCAACCCAGGAAAAAGCGTTCCCGTAGAACAGGGTGGATTTCATCCTCCTAATCACCCTTTTGAAGTCCTCCAGATGGATTACATCCAGATGGAACGATGTCGAGGATTCAAATATGTTCTTGTAGTTGTTTGTGCTCTTTCCCGGTGGACGGAGGCATACCAGGTTTCAGATTACACTGCCCCGACTACTGCCAAACAGTTGGTTCGAGAATTCTTCCCACGATACGGTTTACCACGTGTTGTTCACTCAGATAACGGCCAGCCGTTCTCATCCGAATTAATGAAACATGTTTCACTTTTGTTAGGTTATCAGTGGAAATTCCACTGTGTCCGACACCCTGAGGCAGCAGGTCTCGTAGAAAGACATAATCAGACCCTGAAAATCAGATTGTCCAAAATATGCAGGGAGAAAGGGGTCGACTGGGTAGTAGCACTACCAGTTGCACTCTTTTATACAAGAATGGTAGCACATTCTCGAACAGGGCTATCCCCGTATGAAGTGATCTTCGGCAGACCACCAAATATGTGGGGGACGCCTATGCCACGAAAAATAACTGATATTGACTGTAATATGCTGACAGATTACTTGGCTTCCTTGATGTCTGCACTACAATCTTGTCGTTCACAGGTAGCTGCAGCCTTTCCCGACAACACTGAGGTGAAACCCCTTGACGTAGTTCCAGGGGACCTCGTTCTTGTGAGGAATTTCGACCGAAAGACTCAGCTGGAGCCCAGGTGGAGGGCACCCAAATTGGTACTGCTCACCACAAGGACAGCCGTGAAGATCGAAGGCAGAAAAGGATGGGTGCATTCAAGTCATATCAAGAAATTTCATGGACTTCCTTCAGATGTAAATAGCCCACCTCGTGTGTCTTCACCCATTGACTCAAAACTACCTTTGGCTGAGGCCAACAGTCAGGAACTTTATAAAATAAAACTCAGGCCTAGACCGTCGGACGATTTGATTGTTTAAGTCCTCTCCAAGGTGAAGCGGTTGAATCTGTCTCCGACATGTATCCCTCAGACCTGAATCATGGAAAATCGCGAAAAATGTTGAAACGACAGGCGTACTGTAAATCACTGCGTAGCCATTGCATAATGACGTTATTAATTTTGTTTTTCTTGAGTCTTTTAATAATTACTGCAAGTATATTGTTGCACATATATTATCCTATTTCTAGACATGTTTACAATGTTACTGCTGAACATTCTTTTAGTGAATTACCTCCGCTTGAGTTGTCTTATAGATTTGCGCTGCGCAATAACACTTTTATTAGTATGTTACATCATTCCCATCAGGTTAGCAATGCTACAAATTGTTGGATATGTGGCCGACTCCCTCCCTATCAGAATTATAAAGGAATTTTACCTCTCTTTCCATACCCGTTCACACACAACGGCTCCTGTGGAGCATGGTTTAGTTTGATTAATTCCCTAGATTCGAATTCCGCAGTTTATCAAGACAACTGGGTATGGGGAAACCTGAACTTAGTTTTGCTTAAAGTCTGCTACCCCAACAAGGAGGGACTTCCCCAGAGAACAGGAACTGATCTAGAAAATGAAGTGTATGGATTAGGTAATTTCACGCTTAATCTTATGATCCTAAATGTCGAATCCGAAGCTACTCCAGTTTTGCCCGCTATGTCGATATTTCCAGGAAAGGGTGAACTATGTGTAAGGAAAAATGGTTCCATACATATGGGCCATAGTAAATGCACGACTGTAGTAGAATTCAGTGATCAAGGCAAGTCCACATTTAGAGCTTCCCGCCATTCCCATTTCATATGTGGTCAGACGGCATATGTACGTTTGCCTCTAGACTGGGATGGTACTTGCTACATTGGATTCCTTTTGCCACCTGTTTTTCTAGCTCCCCCTGATTATCACAGAAACACTCATTTAGTAAATAATAGAGTAAGGAGAGATCTCCCAATAGTCGATTACACTGAAACAGCATGGGAAAAATACACAGATTTCAATAAAGGTCTCTTTCCCTATATAGGTACTGTTACTAATAGTAAGCTGATACGTAGATTAACTAGAACCCTTGAAGCAGTAGTGAATGAAACTATTTCCGCTTTAGGCAATTTAACAGAAGAGCAGTCTGCTATGCGGATTGTTGTGCTTCAAAATCGTCTTGTCCTTGACGTCATCCTGGCTGATAGGGGCGGAGCTTGTAGGGTCATCGGATCAAGCTGTTGCATTTTCATACCAGAAAATTCGCCATCTGTATATAAGGCCATAACTCGCCTTCATAAGATTGTAAGCCAGATACACCAGAACCCAGGCACCTGGACTTGGTCCGGTTGGTTTTGGAGTGTACTATCTACCTTTGGATGGAAGGTCCTATCTTTCCTAGGTATTGGCCTTCTCATACTATTCAGTTGCTGTCTATGTCTACAATGTGGACCAGCGATCTGTGGTCTGTGTGCCACATCGTGTATTCCACCACCAAGATTTCATTCGTCACGGAAGAAGAAAGAAGAACAAATGATGTTATATGAACAGATCAATGGATTGATGAAGATTGATATCTCTTAACGGGCAAGTAGGGGACAAGGAGGGAATGTGGAAATATGGATTTTTCTGATCAGTTATGTCCCCTATCTTGGACCCCAACGGTTCCATGTATGAATCACAAGTACATGTATGTTCCCTCCAGTTCCAGTTATGAAGACGCAAATACATGTGCGTCCACCGTCAACCTGCCCTCTGTCAGATCCGCCATGAATAGGCTGGATATTCCATTCCTAAGTATGAAAGGCCACCGGCTCTATATGGTTCATTTATGCCATTTTACAGTCCAGGCAAGTAGGCCCTGATTCTGTCATCAAACTCTTCTTGCCTTCTGCCTCTGAAAGCTCCAGTCTGAGCCTGCATCTGTGACCATGAACTTTGTCTCATTCTCTGCGCGGCTCACGAAGCCTGACATCAGCCTATTCTCTGCCAAAAACTGTATTTCACCTTCGAAATTATCTGCTCCGTTCCCTGCCCAATGCATTCCTGTCTAGTAGTTTAAGTAAACATTCTTCCAGCTACCGAGCAAAGGGCCCGGCTTCTCTGTCTTCATGCAAGTAATTCATAGCCCTGCTACCATGGAATATTCCTACCCCCTCGCATTTAGTGTAGACACTTAGACGCTTGTACACGCACTCACAGTCAGTATAGAATAGATTTTGTTCGAGAGACCTTTCTTTTTGGATAACACAGTTCTTTAAACATAGGATATTAGATATGATTTGGGATTAGGTTGACATAACCCCAGACTTTTGTCTCCACATGTAGAGCTAAATGTCAAGTCCCCTTCACCCCCTAGCTGCACGTCAATCACACGTCATGCTGCTGCGCACGCATCTATGCCAAGTATAATCTTATAGATCCACCTATATATGACATCATAACCAATTATGTTCCTTTTTACTCCTCATTACGCCTATTTTCGGTTACGCATGTGAATCGTCATTTTCCTTATCAATTGTTACGCCTACCACATTCGCTTCATTGTAATGTATGTTCTATAAAAGTCATTTCTTGTTAATAATGTACGTACTTCACTTCCTGAACCTCCGTGGTGATGGAACTTGGAGCAACCGATTATAATCGATCATTGGAATAAAGCCCATTCCGAACCTCTAATACCACGGATTCTGCCTCTTATTTACTGAGCTGTTTTATTATGTTTCCGCACCAAATTAAGTCCCGGTAATTCAATTATTTACCACACAGCAACAGGCTGCGGTGGTGGAGCTGGCATAGACTGTTGTGGAGCTGGCATGGACTGTGCATGCTGCGGGGCTCCTTGTAGGTTATGATCCTGTCTAATTGGTCGTGGTCTTTCTTTTGCGTTACCTATGGCAATATTATGTTTTAAAACTGGACAATCGTGTACATAATGACCTGGCTGTTTGCAATAGTTGCACGTCCCTTTAACAGGACCTGCTGAAACACTGGACTGTGTTATACCCTTCTTATGACCGTCAGCTGGAACTGTCTGGGAAACTAGCATTTTCATTTTTGTGTCTTTCATGCGTCTATGTTCATGTTCTTGTTCTTCTCTAATTCTATTGTGATGGTACTGTAGCATTTGTAACATTTGTGATGGAGTGTTACCTTGCCAGGTACTCTCGAACTTCAATATTCTATTCTTAACTTGGGGCAAGGCATTTTCAACTAACTTTGTCACAAACAGATGTGGATACGACTCGCTACTTGCTTTTATTCCACTATTTATACCAAAACATTTCTCAAATCGGGAATAGAAATCACTAGTGTCTTCATCTGATTTTTGTTTACAGGCTGAGATTGCACCCCAGTCTTCCTTTTTCGTAGTTAATAAACGTGGCAATACCTGTACTAGTAAACCTGGTAGTGCTTTGGTCTTGTCCCCGAGCCCTGAACCTGGACCTCGAGCTTTTTCTTCGTTTTCTAATGCTGTCCAATCTATCTTCTGGTCTCCCACCTCCCAATCCTTTTCCTTGAGTTTTTCGTAAATGCCCGCAGGCAATAATACCTTCAATATTGTCATAATGTCGGGGTAGGTATATTCTCCCATGAGTAACATATCTTTAATTTCACGGTGGAAACCCGCTGGGTCTTTGTCATGACTGGGTACCACTTTCTTCATTTCTAATAGTTCTATTTTGGATATGGGTATGTATACAAACACACGTTTAAACTCATTGTCATCACCCTTTATCGGGTGCACTTCTCGTAAGGGATTTTGTCTATCCATGTAATACGTCGTTCTTTCCTTGATGGGCAGTGAGACATGTTCAGGACATACAAAAAGAATGTACTGCCTTCTAGATTCTAGTATTTCTCTAATTAACTTAGTACCGGAACCTCTCCATTTATTCGTGAGTAATTCAGTCAATATATCTGGTAAGGGGCCAGGATCGGAGTGTTGGCTTTTATATAATATAAGGAGTTGTTGAATCATATAGATACCAGCTAAACGCTGTTCATCTGGGGCGAGGTTCAAAAACGTATGCGCTAGTGTATCATCACCATATTTTCCAGGACTATCAACCCAGTGTACGGCTGACCTGGCTAATTCTTGTTCGTCCATAGAATCGAGTATATGATAACCCCTTCGTTCTCGGAGTAATTTGTCAGCGGCTTGGAACGAATGTTCGGGGGACCTTGTATTTATTATAGGAGTTTGGAATTTTTATGATACATGAAGTACCCTGGAGTGTCCCTAGGAGGAATGGGAACAGCTTCTTCGAGTACCCCTTTCCTAGTTTTGATCTGTCTTAATTTCGAAAAGAGCGGCATATTGAGAGCTGATCTGATACCTAATTTTGAACACGTTTAATACCATAAAACACAATAATGAACAGTCATTCACACCACAATATACGGAACATATTTAAAACATTTTAACATTTAACATTTAATGAAATAAACAATGATGGTTATTTAGGGAACTAGTCACTAAGCATAATACTCGGTACTAACCAGGTAATTCTGAATTATATACTAGACATACTTGATATACTGCTAAACAGTACAGATACACTGCTGAAACAGTGCAGACCGGATTTGTGTACCCAAACCCGTCTTGACCGGCACAACCTATGTGCACGTCAGAACGCCTCCCCGATAATGGTACTCACCGGGTAGCTCGGAACGGAAGGCCTCGGAACTGAACTGAACTTGAACCGGACTGGACTCGACTCGGAACTTCGGAAACTTCGGAAACTGGTGGGCCTCTGTATACCTCGGATCTTGCTCTCTCAGCTAGGCTCTGGTCGGGATACTTCGCACTTCTCACCGCCTCATCTGGGTGTTGATCGCAGCCTCAGTTACCCCCGCTCGGCAGGAGGGAGATACAGGAAATCCTGTGGGTACGCGTTGTTGTCCGTCCAGCTGTGACAGGAGACCGGGCCTGCAACGCACCGCCGGCGCGTGAGATGAGAAAGTGTCCCTGTTCGGGCGCCATTTATGTGGTAAATAATTTAATTACCGGAACTTAATTTGATGCGGAAAATCTATAACAATAGCTCAGTAAAATAAGAGGCAGAATCCGTGGTATTAGAGGTTCGGAACGGGCTTTATTCCAAAATCAATTTAAATTGATGAGCTCCATATTCCATCACCACGAAGGTTCAGGAAGTGAAGACGTTACTTTATTGACAGGTAATCATTTTTATACAATAGGCATTACAGTGAAACAAATGGAGGAGGCGTAACAATTGATAGTAAAGATAAAACATACATGCGTAGCAAAAGTGGGTGTAACTGGGCGTAACTAAAGAACGTCATCAGGTATGATGTCATAATAGGGTGGTACCATGAAAGAATTTCGCAATGTCAGCAGAAATATTTGGCAGAAATGCGCGCGCAGCAGCATGACGTGTGATTGACGTGCAACTAGGGGGTGAAGGGGACTTGACATTTAGCTCTACATGTGGCGACAGAAGTCTGGAGAGTCAAGTCAACCTAATCCCAAATCATATCTAACATCCTATGTTTAAAGAACTGTGTTATCCAAAAGAGAAGTCTCTTAGAGTAGAATCTTATTCTATACTGACTATACTGACTGTTAGTGCGTGTACAAGCGTCTAAGTGTCTACACAATATGCGGGGGCAGAAAATCTTCCATAGTAACAGGGCTATGAATTACTTGCATAAAGACAGAGAAGCCGGGCCTTTTGCTCGGTAGCTGGAAGAATGTTTACTTAAACTACTAGACAGGAATGCATTGGATAGGGAGCGGAGCAGATAATTTCGAAGGTGAAATACAGTTTTTTGGCAGGCAACAGGCTGATATCAGGCACCGTTAGCTGCGCAGAGAATGAGGACAAAGTTCATGGATACAGATGCGAGCTCAGACTGAAGCTTTCAGAGGCAGAAGGCAAGAAAAGGCTTGATGGCAGAATCAGGGCCTACTTGCCTGGACTGTAAAATGGCATAAGTGAACCATATAAAGCCGGTGGCCTTTCGTATTTAGGAATGGAATATCCGGCCCATTCATGGCGGATCTGAAAGAGGACATGTTGACGGTGGACGCACATGTGTTTGCGTCTTCATAACTGTAACTGGAGGGAACATACATGTACTGGTGATTTATACATGAAACCGTTGGGGTCCAAGATAGGGGACATAACTGATCATAAAAATCCATATTTCCACACCACGTCCCTAGCCATAACATAGAACACAGCTGCAAACCTGGAAATCTGGTGCTTTTAATATTGCCTTGCATGCATGTTGAGACACTTGGAGAAACGCTTTCCAGGATAGAAGAGCTGGGCTTATCCGGTGATGTAAATTTCTGCATCTGAACTCGAAGGTATGGGGTCCCCCTGACAAAGCCTGGAGGTCTTCTATAATTATAATAAACTAGCTTCTAGCACGGGGAGGGTGACAAGGCACTATAGTCCTGTTTCCACCATCATTTATAATATGATTTCCTCTTTTGTTCTATATGAAATTGTAACAATGCTGATTTGTTTGATCTTATGAATATTGCTGCTAGTATTGGCTAGTGTACAGCATTATAGAGCACGTTCATTCAAATAAACATTTTAAACTATTCCTTGACTCTATTTACTCATGTTGTGGACAAGTACGAGAATTTGAATGAAAGAGTGTTCTTGTTCCCACATATCCTGAGGGACAGAGTAGCATGTTCTAGGATGTCTAATCATTGGTAGCTTTGCTGTAGCACGGAGAACGAATGAGACACTATAGCTAGTTGGATTGGGGTTCTGGGTACCGAGGTGGGTATTTTGGTACACCACTACACACTGAGGTCCTGGTTTCCTGCGCATAGTTCTGTATATGTGCAGGATCCCTGAAACATTATTTTATTGTCTGCCTCCAGCCTGCTTCCATCAGTTCCTCCAATTCTGTTGCAATTGAATATCTCCTCTACTTTACCTAACACAAGATCCGTGGTACTTGGCAGGCTATAAAAACAAAATAGTATGGGTTTTTTAAAGAATTTCTTTTTATGGGTTTGTAAAAACATTCAGAATCACTCTGATTAGTTGTTCTGGTGCCACAGCCGATCCAATGAGTAGGATTTCTTTTTAGCAATACTTAAAAACATACAACGAGACTATAAAATTATTGTTTGAGTTAAGTGAATTACTAAAATAGCATGCAAACTTATTAGTCAATACGTAAATCTAGGTTAAAAAGTTATTTTAATACATATTTCCAGATTCGCTGTGATGTTGCAACATTGCAGCAAAGTTTGCATGATTACTAACAACACTTAAAAACATATATAAACACTATAAAATTGATGTTTGAGCTAAGTGATTTAGTAGAATTACATACATACATGTATTCCAATAGGTAATTGTAGCTTACTAGGTTGTTTTAATACATATTTCCAGGTTTGCGGGTATGTCGCTGAGTCCCTGCGATGTCACCACGAATCACATGTGACAGAGAAACAAATGGATTTCATTGGTTAAAATACCTATCAATCTTTTCAGGAAGTTCCTTCCTATTTTCTTCTCCTTTGGGTGTAGCTATCAAAAAGCACTGACTTGAGACACTTCCTTTTAGGTTGCTCTTTCTGTATTTGGATTTGTGTCTTTTTAACAACAATGACATTTGGAGAAAATACAGAGGAGGAACACAGAGATCTTTCATCAGAAGAAGATGAACCTCTCCAAAAGAAAATCCATTGTTTGGAAAAAGTTTACAATACTTTCTGGACAAAAGAAAGTTATTTCAAAGCTGGTGCAATGTACCCTTTGTAGCAAAGAACTCTCCAGGGCACTTCCTAGTAGCCAAAGTCAAAGTAAGTTGATTGTTTAGTTAATTAAAACCTTAACAATATTTCAAGATAAAAAAAATTAGACAATCAATAAAATCTGCCAATTTTTTAAAAATAGCATGAGTTTGTTGCGAATCTGTATATTAAAAAACTGTTAATTAAACATTCTCTAATTTTTACGAAGAATCCCAGTCTATTTACATCGATGGAAAACCATCCATTTCAGCCGTTCAAGGCTCAGTATGCGGACCTGGTCTGTAGTTAAAAATTTGAGTCACTGGCATAGCTTATGGTGGAGACATGATTACCACCTTCTAGTTAGATGATTTGTATCAGTTTTCAGGGTCTTTACAAAAGAGTTAAGGAATTTTATCAATTTGCAATTTAATTGAGGATCTGAGGGGTCTAGGCCTGTTTTATTGTAGCTCTACCAGTCCTGATACCTCTAGCATTTAGAGCTTTTCTGAGTAAAGTAACTCGTGCATTGTGAAGTTTGGGGCATATGCAAATTATATGTCTAAAATCCACTTTGTTGCCACCGCAAAGGGGGCATGATATAGGCCCTTTGTGCACCCAGGTTAGCTGGTCCGCAATTGACGATAGTTTCCCAAAGCATATAGCCATCAAATGTCTCTTTAAATAGATTGACAATGTAATGCTCAAGTAAGGTGCTGGTGCAATGGACTTGTAGTTGTTAATCACGATCCAGCCACGCAACCCTAAGCTGAAGATGTTTTTAGCAAATAGCAATGAGTGGAATTTTACTGATTTGTTTATTACTTGATTGAAGGACTGATACGACAAGTTGCTGTTCCACAGCTCGGTTGCGCAGGTAGTTAGCTGGGATTTATAAAGATATTGGTTATATGGTGATTTTTTTATCCTCATCTACTTCTGTCCATAGGGCTTTGTTAAGTGGAGAGTTTACCATGTTCTGTTTAAGTCAGTACCAAAGCTTTATTGTAGTGTACATTCTCCCTATTGTTTCATTTAAAAGACCAAATTCAAGTCGAATATGGACCAGGGAAGCAGACTTATGTATCTGGAGATATTTTTAAAGGTTGAAAGATCAGAGTCTTTGCCGTGTAGAGTGGTACTTGCATACGTTAGAGTTGGAAGCATTTTGGCCTCCATCACCACGAGCAGAGGTTTGTATGACGGCCCCTTCAATTTTCTTGCCAGGGTCCTAAAGGCGAATGTTAGTGCACTGGTTTTCTGTGACATATAGATCTTTTGCTCTAGATGGTTTCGTCTGATATCAATATAGAACCCCAGATATGTATAACTTGTAACTTCCTCTATCTGGTTGCCATCCAGTCAGATATTCTGCTTGATTCTTCGATGATTATCAATCAGCATTGTTTTGTTTTTTGTTGTGTTTATTTCTAATTTGTTAGATTAAATATATTCCAACATTTCATTGAGAGCTCTTCGGAGACCAGTCTTGGTTATGCTCATTAACACCACGTCATCTGTGTACGAGAGATGTGTTAGTAATAGCTTACCTATTTGCCGGGGATGGGAATTGATGCGATTGAGTCTTTGAGCCAGGTCGGACACAAATCAGTTGAAAAGGTGCAGCGCCAATACGCAACCTTGTTTTAGGCCTTTGGTTGTAGGCAAATACCTGAATAGTCTAGAACCGTAGCCCAACTTAATTCTTATCCACGTTTGGGAATAGAATTGCAATACTCTTAGTAAAATTCTCTCTGGAATTTTCCAGGCTGTCAGTTTTTCCAATAGGAGGTGATCATCTACACTGTTAAATGCTGCCTTTCCTATAAGTCTATAAAGCAAAGGTGAAGTTGTTGTTTCCTCCTCTTGCATTTGTTTGGTATTAGTGAAAGAGCTAGGATGTTTGTGATCATTCCTATGCCTTTCCTGTAGCCTGTTTGCTTAACTGGAATCAGGTTAAGCTTGTTTGACCATTCCTTCAGATATTCCAGAATGAGTGAGGCATGGTATTTGGCTCCCACATATAGTAGGTCAATTAACCTATAGTTCGACTGACTTGTTCTATCTCGTCCTTTAAAGATCGGTGTCATTATTGATCCCTGCCAATTCAGTCAAATGCCATTTAATTGCTTTATTTCTTTAAATAACATGGATAGATGCTCAATCCAGAAAGATGGATCATTCTTTAATATGGCTTGAGGAATGCCATTAGGTCTTGGAGCACCATCTCCTTTGCCTTTCCGTATTATATGTATTATTAGTAGTCCAGTCAAGGAACTAGCAGCATTTTGAAACATCTAAAAACTATTCACCTACACCACCATGCGAGAGCACAGCTATACTAACTGCAACCTGCAGCTACAAGTGACCTGTCCCCTACATTTCCAGAATTTGAGAAGCTTTGAACTTTTTACAAGGAACACAAAAACGTCTTGCTGTTGGGGAGAAGTCCAACCCTGCATTGATTTAGGCTAGAAGAAGCCATAAATGTCATTAATTATGGACATGTTCAGTGCATTTTGTTTCAGGACTTTATGTTTTTTTAGCTGTTCTTAAAAACAAAAACAAACATAAACACAAACAAGTTTGAAAAACAAAGGAAGGCAGGTTAACCTGGAATAAAGAAAGAAAATGTATACATTTTATATTTGTTTGTGAATATATGAATACCTATTTCTATATGTCTACATATATGTACCCCAATATAGGCTCAGGTAACATTGTAACCTTTCACCTATACTCTCCTCTACATTACACACATAAAGCTTCTTGGGGACTGACTTTTTACCTAGATACGAACTGCACACAGAACGTGGGATTTTACCGGGTAAAAGCCTCATACATTATGCAAGAGGTTTTTTGGAAACTCAGCAAGACTACCGTGTCCTGTATAATAACTATGTATAAAGTTAATTCCTGACGTCATCCTAAGTCTGACAAGTGGCACAGAAAGGTAGAATCCCCAGGGAGACATTTGGGTATATAAACATCACATCTTACTGAGACAAAGAGAGGAGATCAGGATTTCCCTGCCGAAACACTGATGCAAGACGCTGAGGTTCCTGCATGCAGATACTCCAGCTCGCAGTGATCTAACATCCCTTGCGGGCTGTCCAACTTGAGATCAATACGGGGTCCCTCAGTCTCTCACTTCAGGTAATGGGGTTGACTTTATCCTAGAGCGATTCTTGGCTTAACACCTACATACATGCTAGGTAAACTTAGGTACATCTAGTTAGGGTAGCATTGTAGGAGTACGCATTTTATTGTCATGTATTTTATATACTTGCCTGTATTCATGGTTATGGCAAAATGGTATAAATCTACCATCCTTTTAATTTCCTAGTGCTTCTAATAATTTATATCTGTTACTGTCTAATGGTTGTTTCAGCACATCTTTTTTATACTAGAATAATGACTGTTCAATAAATACTTACTGAAAAAATTCCATACCATTTATTCTGTGTATCTCTCTAAAGCTAAGTGAGCATGAGTGACAGAGCAAAAAGTAGTACACTGTTTCCATGGTCCTGAGGGATTAGGGTTATCATGTTCGATAGTTGCCCAAAACTATTCTCTCACTGGTAAGAGGAGTTTCTAGTGGCATTGTGAGCTAGCTGATACACAGGCCAACATACCCGGTGGGGGTGTCTAGAATCAGTCTGACACCAATCCTACAGTGTATGTTGTCTAAACACGCAGATCCGATATAGGTTTTATAGGAACTACACAACATGGCAACGCCAATGTTGGTTGGGTACTTATTTAACAGTCAACTCTGAGTAGTTCAGTTGTGCTATTCTCAGAGACCCCTACTTACATTTCCCAGAGACATCAGGAGTGGGAGGGTACAGAAATCTGCCACTGCTGAGTAGGCAAAATCCTATTTATTGGCTCTTGGTTAATCAAGCTTGAAGGACACATTGTTCATATTTGTGCATAACACCTTATCTTGGTTCCCTTGGAAAACTCTTCTTATTAAAACAATGACTCAGCAAGTGGATAACGCTGTACATGAGCTAAATCTCTGAGCCAAAGAAGAAGATGCAGATGTAATACAAATTACTGAAAATGTTCAAAATGCCATCACCCTAAAACTGGTTTCATATGATTTAAAAGCTATGGGTGGCCAGTAACCTTTGTGATTGAGGCACATGAATTATTTAGAACAGAGGTATTCTATTTATGGGTTACATTCCCACAGGCAAATGCACGATCAAAGACATTTCATTACTACACAGAAGATCACATACCAAACGAATATTGTCCATTCGAGGACATTGAAGTTCCAATCACTTACCAGGAATATTTATACTGGATTAAGGGTGCCCTACCCCATACAAGAAATAAGGTACGACTCTGCCTGCTTGGAAGAGACGGAGCAACATAGCCAGTACTGGCGACCTACACACCACATCCTGACATTGGAACGATGCCAGCAGGAGACTTACTTACACTTCTTAAAGAATTATTATAAGTTTACAGAAACATGACACAGTTCGTGATGAGAGCACTCACAGTTCTCACAGTTCAGCCCACAAACGCTACACCAACAGGTCCGATTCAAACATCCACAACTAAAATTACACCACAAACATTACACACAGTGATGGGTAAAATGCCCACTAAACGTGAACAAATGCCATTCTGGGAGGCTAAAAAAATAACACAACTAGAGGCGGTATTTCCAAAAACCAGCCCACATGAAAAACATAGAATTTTAACAATTTACTTGCCCATTGGGATAGCACCCCAGAGAGAGGACTGTAACTTTTGGAGTACCGTTTTCGCTGCCATATATACCAAGACTCATGGAATCCCGTCATTAGCAGTAATAACAGATGTATGAAGACAAATACAGAGTGAGTATGGAGCAGAACCTGCTCTGAATTTAGGGATGAAGCCCAGGTATCCGCTGTAATATTAGCAAGTATTAAAGGAGAGGCAGCATCAGTGTCAATATGCCAACACCTAAGGAAGTTCACTCCTCTACAACAGGAACAGGAATTACCTAAAATAATTGAAACTGCTTATGCAGAATTAGGCAGAGACAGTTTTGGGGCAAGATCAACAAAACCTCAACTGATGGGTAGTCCTGAAAAAGATACCTTTAAGCAAGCACCTGCTTCTTCAAAGAAGAAATGGGATAATAACAAACAATAAAAGAATAAAGAGAATAGACCTCAATCCAGAGGTAGGTCTCCCCAACAGGAGCCCTCCAAAGGAGGTATAACCTCAGGAATAGGGACAACATTAGAAAACCTGACAGGTATCAGGACAGTGATACACAATTCTCTCCTTCCTTCCAGGGTTCATTGAAAACCTTGAGAGGGAAGGACGGTCATAACACAGACAAGAAGAACGTACAAAGTCCAGAGACACACAAGCCACTTCAGACTACCCTTCCAAAAAAGAAGAAAAGCCAAAAGCAAAACATAAATTCAAAAAGAAGAAGGTAACAGGTCTCAAAGTTAAACATGCCCAGAATTTGGAAGACTCAACTACTGAACAGGGAATGGGCTCTGACAATGCTAGACAGTGCAGCAGAAGTAACAATAGCTTGCCAGAACCTGATGGAATTTCGGGTGACAGTGAAGTTGAGTGAACATATCACGGTGGAAATGCCTGATATTAGGGTAAGTGTTCCACATAGGTTACATGAAATAACACTCCAAATGGAGGGGGGCTAGCCCAAAGAAATTAAAGGTCTCTTTTGGGAGAACCTGACTTTTGGCTATGAGAATCTTTTAGCTGAAAGAGATTGGCTGCCTGCTATTGTTATGGATTGACCAAAGGGAGAAAGGGTCATTTTTCCAGCCTTTTCAGACCTTCTTCCTAACCACTTAAAACAGACATACACGCAGGAGTGGGTGGTAGCCCTTGCCCCTGCACTCTATCGCAACCATGTTGGGTGGGATGAAGTTTCAACCCCTCACGTGATACCATTAAAATCTACTCCAACTCCACAGAGACAGTATCCAATAAAACAGGAAGCAAAAAAACAGATCAGGGAGATCTTAGGTCAACTTGAATACCAGGGTGTGATTGAAACTTGCACCTCCTCAATGAATAATCCTTTGCTTCCCGTAATGAAACCTGACAACTCATATTTTCTAGTTTTAGACTATAGACATCTAAACAAATGCACAAAACAATTTGCAGTACAAAACGCACACAGTGCCACATTGATGAATAACATTGTGCGGAAAAAATATAAAACAACACTGGATATCTCAAATGGATTCTTCTGCCAAAATATAGCGCCTGAGAGCAGATATTTGACAGCATTCTCAGTGCTGGGGTCACAGCGTCAATTTTGACAACTCCCCCAGGGGTATAAGAACAGCCTGGGTTGTTTTCTGCCAGGGTAAATGAGTTACTTTTAGAATCTGGATGAAGAGGCATTGTCCTATATAGACAATATTTATCTGGCGGATGCTGAACTAAAAGAACACATGAGCAGGTTGAGCACCATCATTTTGGGATTCGCCTCTGAGGACTACAAAGTCAACTTCGAAAAAATAAAAATAGCCCCCCTAAATGTCCTATTTTTTGGATATGAGCTTTCAAGTGAAGGAAAAATCTTGGCAGCCAACCTTTGAGCAAAGTGCGCACTACTCCAATCTCCAAAATCATTAAAAAATGTACAATCCATACTGGGATTCCTGAATTTTGGTAGAACATACATTTTGGATTATGCACAAAGGGTTAAACCTTTCTACAACCTCATAAGACCTGATTTTTCAGTTAGGCAATGGACACGAACATACAGATATCCTTCGTTCCATATAAGCTGACATGATAGCATCTAAAAACACTTACAAACACACGTAAATGTCCACACTCTAGTGATCCGTTTAGTTGTGGGTCAATCTGGGTACACCTACCTAGCATACAATGAAGGTGAAATAGTACCGATAGCATACAAATCACACTTATATACGAACGCTGAGATGCGTTTTGCATCCAGAAAAAAAATTCTGACAGCAGTATACTGCTGTAGTGGGAGAAAGAGCACTGGCTCAAGGAAAAACTAATAATTGTTGTGACTCCAGTATAGGCCTTAGAGGATGCTACGAAGGCTAGCGTTCCAAATGCAAATGCTCTGCATCTACGATGGATACAATGGGCGACTTCTCTCACTGCATCACAAGTAGAATACAGATACGACCCAAGTCTAAAAGCACAAGCATTTTTGCAATATGAAGAGGAATATTGTCTCCCTAATGACATAATGCCTCTAGATCAGTATGAATACATAATTTACACTGATGGAAGTGCTCAGCCGTCCGTGAGAAGTAAACAGCAATACAGCGCTGCATGGGCTATTGTAAAAGGTCGTATGTAGGACGGAAAGTTCTATCTAAGCTGTACAAAGACACAGTCTCTAGGAGACTGCACGGCTCAGCTGGCAGAACTAAAAGCTCTACTACTGGCACTGATAAATACAAATCGAGAATTCCTCACACTAATTGTGTGTGATTCTTTTTACTGTGCATAGTCATACAATAAAGATCTTCACAATTGGGGACAAAATGGGTTTAAAGACTCGAAAGATGGCACAATTAAACATAAAATGCTATGTGAACAGGTAGTGGAGTTGAACAACAAACTAGCACCAGCTCACGTGATACACACTCTGAGTCATCATGTTGAAGGGAATTCATTGGCTGATGAAGCTTCAACGGGGGCAGTACGAACTGCGTCCATAGCTGCAATCACTTGTTCAAAAACAAGAATAGACGGAAAGATAATGGTAGCTGTCATTGCTTCACGCAAAGACAATAAGGCATTGCCGAAAGGTTTTCCACTCAAGTACTCCTACAAGTTAGAAGTAAATAACATTCCATTTGCTCAAATTCCCAGAGTGGGGGATAGAGTAATACCAAACATCGATCGCAGACTGAGCTTAATATTAGCTGCACACGAGGGTCTGAGTTCTGCACATTCGGGAGTTACGGCAACAGTTTCTTTACTGAAACAAAGCTATTGGTGGCCCGGGTTAACAAAGCAGACTAACGATTATGTCTTAAAGTGCGACATCTGTCAACAGATGAAGGGCTCCACCATAACACGTCCAGCACAGACAGCATTGCGTATGTCAGCAGACAACTTGTGTGTGTCTATTTGGACCACTGCAGCCCCTTACAATCTGATGGGGCTTACAAATACATTATGATTGCAGTGGATTCCTGCTTGAGATATCCATGGGTATGGTCTCAGCGCTCGGCTGACGCTCGAACTGTTATCAAAGATTTGCGAGTCTTTATAGGGACGTACGCAGTTGGCACATTACATTCTGACCGTGGCCCCGCGTTTAGCTCTAGGGCTTGCAAGGAAGCCATGAAGTTTGGGTGTTGCACTGTGGTACTCCTCTCCATACCATCCCGAGGGAAATTCGGTTGTGGAGAGGAAAAACTGGGACTTAAAGCAATCACTAATGGCTAGAGTATTAGGCGCGGGTGGCAGTTGGGTCAATCATTTATATGGGGTACAGCAGGCCTTGATTAACATGCCAAGGAGTGTCACTCCTTATGAGGTTCTTTTTGGGACAAGAATGTGGGTACCTGATCTCGATTGTGAAGGCACAGTGGCAGATGAAAAACCTTTTGACATCAATAAACTTGTGGCTGTTTTACTGGATCTGAATTAATCCAGGGCACTATGTAAATGTAAATTGATACTTGTATAGCGCACTACTCACCCGCAAGGGTCTCAAGGCGCTTGTACAAATACCGCTGTGGAACCCATCCTGGCTTTCCCTGTGAGGCGTCCACTCCTGGGCACCCCCAAGGTGGAGGCCAGGCATCCTTAGCGTTGTGGGGGCCGTTGTGGAGATTAAGCAAGCTATTGCCCAGAGTTGCAGAGTGGGACTCCATGATTGGAATAGGCACCGAGGCGAGAATTATAATGTCCGTGGAATTTTTTAGCCCAAATCCCACCGAGGCGGGGAATTGAACCCTGGTCCCGGGCTAGACCTCTGCATCAGGGTCTGCCGCTCTAATCATTGAGCCACACTTCTCCACACAGAGTAATGTGCAGGTAAAGTGGACCACCACTGGGGAAGTCAAGTCAGTCACGGCAGGACCTGTCTGGATTCCTAAAGTCGGGGATCTGGTCAGGGAAAAGATAGTGGACAAAAAAAAATTGGGGCCATCCTACAGAAAGTCTGTACCTGTCCTGGCCATTGAAGGAACAAGAACTGTACTTATGCTACCTCTTGTCGGAAAAAAGGAGAAAAGGTTCATCTCCATTGATCTGATAAAACCACACTATGTGACTGATACTGAATAGTAGACCTCATGGACTCCTGAGTAGCCGATGCCCTCCTCTCGCTACCATATAAGAAGTTCAGTCACCTATACGGAATGATGGACTATGCAACAATGCCATGAAACTCGTTCCTCTAGATACAGAAATTAAAAATCAAAATGAAAGGCAAATTTCAATTCGACCTAACACTGATGTCAACGTAAACATGCCTCAACAAGGGCAATCTACAAGTTCAACAGAACCTGCTGAGCTACCAAAAATAGATCGAACTGCATCTGGCTATTTCATCGACTTCAATACCTTTTCCTTGGATTCAAGTGAACTTGAAACAATGCCAGCCCCAATATCTCGTCAACAACAAGTCAAAGACTTCTTCACTTTTCTTAAAAAGACTTAACTGGTGTCACCGTGGCTAGAATTTTAGGGATCTCTGACATATTATCGACAGACACATTATCGAACTACACAAATATCGCAACAAATATATCGACATCAAAAATATCGACATTGTATACTTATTTAAAAAACTACACTAATATCGACACTACAATATCGTAATACAATTATATCGATCACACAAATATCGCACACATTAATATCGAAATACTAAATATCGACATAAGTTAATAAATATGACACATGTCACAAATATCGATAACCAAAATATAGACATCAATAATATCGTTTTTTTAAATATATCGACAATTCTAATACTAATAAAACCAATACTTTCAACAACATAAAGACAATATTTTACCAAAACATACATTTTCAAATGAGATTCTACTTAAACATAAACATAACATTTATAGCGATCTCTATATTTAACAACATAATAAAAAAAAACTAAAATAATTATCACATTGGCATTTCGAACACATTTAAATAAAATTAGTACACATTATAAACAATCTTTTTATATATAATAATTTAAAACTCTCCTCCTTTAAAACTAAATATACTCTTACTTAGCATTTTCCATAAAAGGAAACCAATTAACTAAAAAAAATTCAAACCATCCAATAGAAAGGCCACATACAGAAAACAACCAATAACATTCAAGAAACAATTTGAAACCACTATATAAACCAATTAAAACAAGTGTTCCACGGTGCCTTAAACCAAAGCATTGAACGAAGAAGAAGCTCTACTAAACAGAAGAAACCTACATCCTATTACTATTCTAAAAACGTAAGTAAATATTCTTTTCTAACTAAACTGCCAAATTAAACTAAAACACTAATTTATCTTTACTCAAATAAATAACTAACTTATATATTCCATCTCTTTATGTTTCCACTACAGATATTACTCCAAACAGCTAAAGAAAATATTGAAGATTGCCAGAAAAGACTCACTAAAAAGTAAGTATACTATCAAAATACTTTATAAAATATTAATTAAATCCTACTCAAACCCCAAAACATCCTAAACCCCTAAACAAATCCATGTTCTCTTTTTTAAATTGTAAAAAACCTGTATAAATTAACACCTATAGTCTATACCACTGGGCATGAGGGTAGGCTCTGTTTGCTTAGTGAGAGGTTAGGCTACTGCATCTTATTTATTAGGCAGGAGGGGCACATAGTAAGAGGGGTAGGAGACGGGGGTACATTGACATGTGGTGGGGGAGGGGGGGGTAGAGAACTGGGTGGAAAGGTTGTTCATTCTCCTGAATAATTGGTCTTGATGATAAATGTGTGGTACTTCCGGGACAGATGAAGGTGGGGGAATGTTTTTTGAATTGTTAATTTGTAAAACAATAAAATAAGTTTCTTCAATAAAAATATAGTCTATACCAAACAGCAATACCACCCCACTTAAAAAACTAAACCAACCACAACAATAAATGTTCTTTAACTTTCAGAGACTAAATCAACTAAACAACATTTTTGCGACAAACAACATCTTCATTCAAATACAACAAAAAAGACTTGGTAAGTATATATAAAAAAAATGCTTTTTTGCTAATTTCATATAAAGATATAAAGTACTATAGCATATATTTTCATATACATTTTTTCCAGAATTGTAACACATCACGATGACAGAAGAAGCCCAATTTATAACTTCGCAGAAAGGAAAATTCCTATTGTGTTACATGGGTTACACATACACCCAAGAAAAGCAGACGGACCGAAAAGTGAACTGGAAGTGTACTAAATATTATTCTAACAAATGCTACGGCCGAGCAACAACAAGAGAAACAACTGTACTATATACAAGAGAGCATAACCATCCACCCAATTTCTCTGAAATAGAAGTCAGATCAACTCTTGAAAATATCAAAGAATTAAGCACAGGTTCACAAACTGCTACAAGTGTAATCCTAAAAGAACTATTACCTAGAGTGCCCAAAGAAGCAAGAGGCCAATTACCATCAATTGCTTCTATAAAAAGAACTATTGCTAGGACCAAAAAAGCAACCACGACAACTATACCATCCCCTAAAACTTTTCAAGAGATCATCATTCCACCAGAATTAAGTATCACCCACAATAATGAACCTTTTATTTTTTTTGATAACAAAAGCCCAGAAAAAAGAATCATAATGTTTGCTACTGCAAACAATATAACTAAACTGCAACAATGCCAAACATGGATGATGGATGGCACCTTTACAATATGCCCAAAACCATTCTATCAGCTTTACACAATACACGGTCAATATCACAACACTTCCATACCTTTAATTTATGCACTATTACCTAACAAACAAAACACAACATATAATGAAATGCTAGGAAAAGTAAAACAAGAATCTAATGATTTTTACCCTCAAACAATTATCATAGACTTTGAGCAAGCCATGATAAATTCCATTCTAAAACTGTACCCCCATACAGCTATCCAAGGATGTTACTTCCATCTTAACCAATGTATATGGAGACATTTACAAAAATCTTCACTAAGTGTAGAATACGCCACTAACATAAGTTTTGCACATCAAATAAAACCTCTAACAGCCCTAGCTTATGTACCAACCACAGATGTTGCAGAACATTACAATCTTTTATTAGAAAGTCCATTCTACAAACAAAATGAAGTAAAGTTATCTCCCCTGTTAGATTATTTTGAGGATACCTGGGTGGGGAGACTGCACAGATCAGGCCATAGACGTCAGCCCAAGTTCCAAATACCTTGGTGGAATGTATATGTAAGTACACTCAACCAACAAGCCAAAACTAACAACGCCGTCAAGGGCTGGCATAATGCATTCCTAACTTCTACTGGGAGAACAACTCCAACACTACAAAAACTACTAATTGCCATACAAAAGGAACAAAGTTTCCAAGAATTAAGAATGCAACAATCTGTCCTACAATTAAAACCAAAACAGTCTAGACAAACTACTCAAATGTATAATTACCTACAACAACAGGTACAGCTATACCCATCCACAAGAGGACTTGAGTACTTAAATATAATAGCTCAAACTCTCTTCTAAACCCTTTTCTAAATATTAACCCACAATTCTACTAAAACAACTATCACAACATAAATAATCCACTTTATTATATCACATATTTAATTATGTGGTCTAAAATATATACATGAATTATATGGACATATATTTAGACAACATAATTAAACAAACCAAGTACACAACAACAATATTAAATATATAAGGTTTCGCCACCAACAATAAAAATATTTAAATGAACTTACCTGTGTAGTATCTCCAATGGGATAATAACATTCCTTCCAAATAAATCCAGGGAGTTCAAAATCCATAGTTATCCAAAAAATGACTATCCATTAACCATAAAAATCCCGAAAAATATAAAAAAGGTAAATAACCGCTCCTGGAAACCCGAACAATAAAGGAAGTGTTAAATAAACATTAGTAAACACAACTAATACACACTTCCTTTAAAAAAATAAGGTGTTTGAAACCGACGAAAATATCTTCTCCGTAAAACCTACAAAACAGAAACAAACATTCCCACCCACCCACAAACACACAAAACGCACGTACAAACCTCACTACAAACGTTATTCAAACACTATAAAACTTTAACACACCGAAATACCAAAACACTAACAAAGCCACAAACACGGAACACAACGTTAATTATAAAACCGTATACAAACTATTACTAACACCCTAACTTCTAAAACATCAATCAATACACACTTATTACAACATAACTACTTCCACAAAACACTTAAAACTATTTAATAATAAAGCAAATAACTCTTACCTTCTCAAACGCGAAACAGCTCCGAACCGCGACCTGGATTCGACCAAAATAACCCAAAACAACAGCGAGCGGTTACAAAATAAAAGAACCAAACAAACATAGGAAGTTTGAAAATTAAAGCAGCACGGTTTTAGGTGAATGCTCAGCCTGGACTTTTCACTTTATCAGTAACGATAATATTGCCCACCTCAAATGGTTAGCTGCTCAAATGACCACCAAGACAACAATTATCCACAAGTATGAGAGGCAACATATTGGAAGAAATGTAAATTAATGTCAAAATAAACTTTTGTGTTTCGAATCCACACAGTAGTTGAGTATTTGCTTGAATTCCTTTATTCCAAGATTTAGTGAGACCAGATCCGCAGCCAATGCATTTCGCACAAACATGGGATTTTCAAGGCGAGTTTCAACAATAAGAAATATTTACACGTCAAAACGGGGGGTAGTATGACGAAATCGGCAGGACCCAGAGTTCAATCTAGGTAATAGATCGATAGCTTTAGACAGTTCGTATGGTATATATCAGACATGTTTATTGCAATGATGTAATTATTAAAATATGCGTAATAATAAACAAAATTTTCTCTCGAATGAATATACATTCCAACAACTATAAAATAAATATTATTTTCCTATCTACTATTTAATTTAAAAATAATTTGGAATTTGCATTCTGATATAACTTCTATGTTTTATCCAACCCAAACTAAAATCTACAGATTTTTTGTCAATTAAATCCAATAAATTTAACTATTCTTATTCAACTCTATAATTAATTCTAATATTTGCTATTTACCAAACTTAATTAACATACTACTCCCACTACATACTGAACTTAATTAATTTACTATTCTCACTCCAACCTATATTTAATTAGGGTAGGTGCTGGACACTGAACTAAATTAATTTACTATTCCCACTCCACCCTATATTTAATTAAGATAAGTGCTGGACACTGAACTTAATTAATTTACTATTCTCACTCCAACCTATATTAAATTAGGGTAGATGCTGGACACTGAACTAAATTAATTTACTATTCCCACTCCAGTCTATATTAAATGAAAATAAGTGCTGGACACTGAACTTAATTAATTTACTATTCTCACTCCAACCTATATTTAATTAGAGTATGTGCTGGACACTGAACTGAATTCATTTACTATTCCCACTCCAATCTATATTTAATTAAGATAAGTGCTGGACACTGAACTTAATTAATTTACTATTCTCACTCCAAACTATATTAAATTACAGTAGGTGCTGGACAATGAACTTAATTAATTTACTATTCCCACTCCACTCTATATTTAATTAAGATAAGTGCTGGACACTAAACTTAATTAATTTACTATTCTCACTCCAACCTATATTAAATTAGGGTAGGTGCTGGACACTGAACTAAATTAATTTACTATTCCCACTCCAGTCTATATTAAATTAAAATAAGTGCTGGACACTGAACTTAATTAATTTACTATTCTCACTCCAACCTATATTTAATTAGGGTAGGTGCTGGACACTGAACTACATTAATTTACTATTCCCACTCCACTCTATATTTAATTAAGATAAGTGCTGGACACTGAACTTAATTAATTTACTATTCTCACTCCAACCTATATTAAATTAGGGTAGGTGCTGGACACTGAACTAAATTAATTTACTATTCCCACTCCAGTCTATATTAAATTAAAATAAGTGCTGGACACTGAACTTAATTAATTTACTATTCTCACTCCAACCTATATTTAATTAGAGTATGTGCTGGACACTGAACTGAATTCATTTACTATTCCCACTCCAATCTATATTTAATTAAGATAAGTGCTGGACACTGAACTTAATTAATTTACTATTCTCACTCCAAACTATATTAAATTACAGTAGGTGCTGGACAATGAACTTAATAATTTACTATTCCCACTCCACTCTATATTTAATTAAGATAAGTGCTGGACACTAAACTTAATTAATTTACTATTCTCACTCCAACCTATATTAAATTAGGGTAGGTGCTGGACACTGAACTAAATTAATTTACTATTCCCACTCCAGTCTATATTAAATTAAAATAAGTGCTGGACACTGAACTTAATTAATTTACTATTCCCACTCCACTCTATATTTAATTAAGATAAGTGCTGGACACTGAACTTAATTAATTTACTATTCTCACTCCAACCTATATTAAATTAGGGTAGGTGCTGGACACTGAACTAAATTAATTTACTATTCCCACTCCAGTCTATATTAAATTAAAATAAGTGCTGGACACTGAACTTAATTAATTTACTATTCTCACTCCAACCTATATTTAATTAGAGTATGTGCTGGACACTGAACTGAATTCATTTACTATTCCCACTCCAATCTATATTTAATTAAGATAAGTGCTGGACACTGAACTTAATTAATTTACTATTCTCACTCCAAACTATATTAAATTACAGTAGGTGCTGGACAATGAACTTAATTAATTTACAATTCCCACTCCACTCTATATTTAATTAAGATAAGTGCTGGACACTGAACTTAATTAATTTACTATTCTCACTCCAACCTATATTAAATTAGGGTAGGTGCTGGACACTGAACTAAATTAATTTACTATTCCCACTCCAGTCTATATTAAATTAAAATAAGTGCTGGACACTGAACTTAATTAATTTACTATTCTCACTTCAACCTATATTTAATTAGAGTATGTGCTGGACACTGAACTGAATTCATTTACTATTCCCACTCCAATCTATATTTAATTAAGATAAGTGCTGGACACTGAACTTAATTAATTTACTATTCTCACTCCAAACTATATTAAATTACAGTAGGTGCTGGACAATGAACTAAATTAATTTACTATTCCCACTCCACTCTATATTTAATTAAGATAAGTGCTGGACACTGAACTTAATTAATTTACTATTCTCACACCAACCTATATTAAATTAGGGTAGGTGCTGGACACTGAACTAAATTAATTTACTATTCCCACTCCAGTCTATATTAAATTAAAATAAGTGCTGGACACTGAACTTAATTAATTTACTATTCCCACTCCAATCTATATTTAATTAAGATAAGTGCTGGACACTGAACTTAATTAATTTTACTATTCTCACTCCAAACTATATTAAATTACAGTAGGTGCTGGACAATGAACTAAATTAATTTACTATTCCCACTCCACTCTATATTTAATTAAGATAAGTGCTGGACACTGAACTTAATTAATTTACTATTCTCACTCCAACCTATATTAAATTAGGGTAGGTGCTGGACACTGAACTAAATTAATTTACTATTCCCACTCCAGTCTATATTAAATTAAAATAAGTGCTGGACACTGAACTTAATTAATTTACTATTCTCACTCCAACCTATATTTAATTAGAGTATGTGCTGGACACTGAACTGAATTCATTTACTATTCCCACTCCAATCTATATTTAATTAAGATAAGTGCTGGACACTGAACTTATTAATTTACTATTCTCAATCCAAACTATATTAAATTACAGTAGGTGCTGGACAATGAACTTAATTAATTTACTATTCCCACTCCACTCTATATTTAATTAAGATAAGTGCTGGACAATGAACTTAATTAATTTACTATTCTCACTCCAACCTATATTAAATTAGGGTAGGTGCTGGACACTGAACTAAATTAATTTACTATTCCCACTCCATTCTATATTAAATTAAAATAAGTGCTGGACAGTGAACTTAATTAATTTAATACTCTGACTGAAATCTATATTTAATTATGGGATTAGTTAAATTTAAAAATAAATTTAAATTTTCTAAATATTAATATTTTTTAAAGTAACAATATATAAACATGTTAAATTAACTTCCCACCCTTATCCCCTATAACCCAACATTCCGCTCCTAAAATTATTTGTAACATTCTAAAAAAAAAAAAAAAATTCTAAATTAATTTGTTAAAAAATTAACAGATATATAAACATTTTTACAACACTTCCCACCCTTATCCCCTATCAACCAACATCCCACTCCGAAATATATTTGTAAAAATTGAAAATTTATTTCCTATTTATAAATATTTTTAATAAAAAATTAACAAATATTTATAAACTTCCCACCCTTATCCCCTATAAACCAACATCCCGCTCCTAAAATTTTATTTAAAATGCAAATTTTAATTTACAATTTCTAAATTTTTTTTTATTTTAAAATTAAATAATATATAAACATCTTTAAAACACTTCCCACCCTTATCCCCTATAAACCAACATCCCGCTCCTAAAATTTTATTTAAAATGCAAATTTTAATTTACAATTTCTAAATTTTTTTTTTTTTTTCAAATTAAATAATATATACAAATTTTTAAAAAACTTCCCACCCTTATCCCCTATAAACCAACATCCCGCTCCTAAAATGATTTCTAAAATTCTAAATTAAATTTACAATTTCTAAATAAATTTCAAAAAAATTCTAACAATATATAAACATTTTTAATACACTTCCCACCCTTATCCCCTATAAACCAACATCCCGCTCCTAAATTTTTTTATAAAATTCTAAATTTAATTTAGAATTTCTAGAAAATTATTTTAAAAAATTTACAAATATATAAAAAAATTTAAAACACTTCCCACCCTTATCCCCTATAAACCAACATCCCGCTCCTAAAATTAAATATACATTTCACATTTTAAATTAAATTTAATAATTAAATTTTACAATATATTACAAAAATAAATTAACTTTTTTAAAACACTCCCCACCCTTATCCCCTATAACCCAACATCCCGCCCCTAAAACAATATAAATATTTCTCATATTACACAATAACGATATTTTCACATGTCGATATTATTACGAACGATATTACTTACATCGACATATAAGTAAAAAAAAAAAAAACGATATTTTTCACATCGATATTAGCTATTTCGATATTTTGGACATTCGATATTTTTGACTCGATATTTATGTCCCTCGATATTAAAAAGTCGATATATAGACTGCTCACCGAACTTTAGATGATCACTGGGATACTTTTCTGGATAGGCTTTGTAATTGTCTTCTGCTTACATATTAATGGAACTTACCTTCGCCAATGCTCTGCAGCGTCAAAAGTGAACTTGATCCTGAAACCTCATGTTTCATCACATCATGAAAAAAGAGACTTGTCATCAGTGAACATTACAGCAGGTCCTATACCTGATGGCATAGCACGGGACAAGGTTGACTATGATATATTTAGTCCAACCAAACTTTTAAAAATACCTCATTTATTTAAAATGTCCTTAAATGATATCATTACCTTCAGTACATTTTCCGATGATTGGGATTTTGAAACTGTGAACAATATGTTGTCTGATTTAGAACAATCTGCTGCATTTTCTATCAATGAAATGTTAAAGGACACCTCATAATTTTACACAATTGTATTGTTATCAACATTATGGTCAGGATTTTCTACACTAATCTAGTACCCCTAGGAATGTTTTCTCGTCTTGTCTCATCACCGTGAGCTCCAGGTTTACTTGCTGTATGCAAGTATTTTTTCCACCGACACACACAGTCAGGGAGGCGCCACTATGGCCTTTGTTGAATGTTTCCTTTATACGGTTTGATACTCAGAGTAGAATAAAAGCCATGCTTCTACAGAAAACTGTGCCCTGAACCTCCACCCGGAAGACTTTTGATCTCCAGATTGCAAGGTCATCGGCTGAGATATAAGCACTCATATGTACGAACTGCCACTTCCATTTCACAGAAATGGTAAATTGTATTTTAACATGTCTGAGATGACGGGTATAGTCCACCTATTTAAGACCATAGGTTTGGGACTGTTAAGCACCTTTTAGACGGTCCTTGGAGTTATACCAAACTTTGTCCACTCAGTATACAGAAACATTTTTGGAGGACTTTCAGTGATCCTGTTTCTAATAGCAGATCTCCTGATTGTAATTTTTCCACTACACAATGGACGTCCCAGTTACCAAGGAGATGGAGAAAGCACTCCTAGAGTGGAAATACCGTGATTGCAAGGCACAACATCTGGGCAAAACTCGCCTATGGGAACTAAGCACCTCTTGGTTCCTGTCATCTAGACCAGTCTGGATGGACTGCATTCTACCTGTTCTCCGATGCCTGTTCTGCGGAGAAGAATGTATGTTGGATCTCTCTCTGACACTTCCATCGGCAGCGCAACCGGACATTGATGCTTTTCTGGACCCGATAACGGGCCATGTTCTGCAGTGTCCCCAGCATATTCCTATGTTGACAGCAGCATTATTCGAGCCTCCACTGGAAATCTCTGCTCCTGTTGGAATGGATACCTGCTCCTCCACTGACACCCAGGCCTTGGATGGTGCACAGGCTGCCCCAGCATCTGCTGCAGGCAGTACCGAAGATGATCTGTGCTCAATTGGCGTGATCTGCGGGGTGTTACAAGGGTCGTAGTCTGCGAAGGCAGGTAACAGAAATGTTGCATCTACCAGCCAAAACACATAAACATTTGCTTTGTTGTGTGCTGAGAAAAATTAAATTTTTTAAACAAACTCAAATTGGAACTCTAAAGGAAATTGCCACATTATTTATGACCTGCATGGCTTTCCGATGCTTGTAGTGGTTTGAACTATATATATGGACACATTAGTGACAATTTTTCCTTTTTAACATATTTTAGGATTTTTTACATTTTGTAAGCAAAACTATTGTTTTACTATAGTTGTTTGCATACCAGTGCCTAGACAGCCTAGTAGTACGTTAGAATTTAATTATGTTGTCCAGTTGAATGAGAAGTGGGTGTTATATTCCATATAGGTACCCCAATATAGGCTCAGGTAACATCGTAACCTTTCACCCATACTCTCCCCTACATTACACACATAACGCTTCTTAGGGACTGACCTTTCACCTAGATACAACACTGCACACAGAACACAGGATGTTCCCTGGTAAGAGCCTCATACATTATTTATGAGGATTCTTGGAAACTCAGCAGGACTACCATCTCCTGTATAATAACTTTGTATAAAGTTAATTGCCGAAGTCCTCCTAAGTACAACAAGTGGCACAGCAAGGTAGAACCCCTGGGGAGACATTTGGGTATATTAACATCACATCTTGCTGAGACAACGAGAGATCAGGATTTCCCTGCCGACACACTGACATGAGACGCTGAGG
Organism: Triturus cristatus; assembly: GCF_964204655.1. Classification (NCBI taxonomy): domain Eukaryota; kingdom Metazoa; phylum Chordata; class Amphibia; order Caudata; family Salamandridae; genus Triturus; species Triturus cristatus. Next base: position 251,070,019 of record NC_140593.1, on the reverse strand, counting down.
TTCCTACATGCTGATACTCCAGCTCGCAGTGATTTAACATACCTTGCAGGGTGTCCAACTCAAGACCAAGACAAGGTGCCATAGTCTCTCACTTCAGGTAAAGGGGTTGAATTTATCCTAGAGGGATTCTTGGCTTATCACCTACATACATGCAAGGTACACTTAGGTACATCTAGTTAGGGTAGCATCATAGGAGTACGCATTTTATTGTCATGTATTTTATATTCTTGGCTGTATTCATGGTTATAGCAAAATGGTAGAAATCTACCATCCTTTTACTTTCCTAGTGCTTCTAATCATTTATATATGTTACTGTCTAATGGTTGTCTCAGCACACCTTTTTTACACTAGAATAGCGACTGTTCAATAAATGCTTATAGAAAAACGTCCATACTGTTTATTCTGTGTATCTCTCTGAGACTAAGTGAACACGAGTGACTGAGCAAAAAGTAGTACACTGTTTTTACGTTACTGAGGGATCAGGGTTGTCATGTTCGATAGTTGCCAAGAACTATTCTCTCCCTGCTAAGAGGAGTTTCTAGTGGCACTAGGAGCTGGCTGGTACACAGGCCAACAGACCCAGTGGGGGTGTGTAGAATCAGTCTGACACCGATCTTACAATGTATGTTTTCTAAACGCACAGATCCTATGTAGGTTTTATAGGAACTACACGATAGTGTGGGTGTGTAAATGGTGTTTGAGTGTCTCTCTGGGTTTGATAATAGGTTTGTGAGTCGGTCTATGGGTGTGTGAGTGTCTATATCGGTGTGTGGCTGGGTGTGTAAGTGGCTGCATCAGTGTGTGACTACGTGCATGAGTGGTTGTATTGGTGTATGGCTGGGTGTCACAGTGGGGGTATCAATGTGTAGCTGGGTATGTGCGTTTGCCAGAATGGGTGTGTGGCTGGGTGTCTGATTAGCTGTAGTAGTGTGTGGCTGGGTGTGTAAGTGGCTGTATCAGTGTATCGCAGAGTGTGACAGGCTCTAATAGTGTGTGGCTGCAAGTGTGAGTGGCAGTATCGGTGTGAAGCTGGGTGTGTAAGTGGCTGTATCAGTGTGTGAGCAGAAGTGTGAGTGTCAGTGTCCATGTATGGCTGGGTGTGTCAGTGGCTGTATCAGTGAGTGGCTGCATGTGTGAGTGGCTGTATTTTTGTGTAGCTGGGAATGTTTGTGGCTGTATCAGTGTGTGGCTGAGTGTGAAAGAGGTTGTATCAGTGTGTGATTGTGTATTGTGAGTGCCTGCATGCGGCAGGCTGTGTCAATGGCTGTATCGGTGTGTGACTAGGTGTATCGTTGTGTGAGTAGATGTGTGAGTGGATGCATATGTGTATGAATGTGTGTGCTCTATTGCTGTGTGGCTGATTATGTGTGTGGATGTGTCAGTGTGTGGCTGTGTGTGTGTGGGTGTGTATTAGAGTGTAAGGGTGTGTGTGAGTGCCTGTATAGGTGGGTGGCTGAGTGGCTGTGTCGGTGTGTTGCTAGGTGTGTGAATGGTTGTATTGATGTGTGACTGGTTGTGACAGTGGCTGTATGAGTGTATAGCTGAGTGTGGGAGTGGCTATATCAATGTGTAGTTGGGTGTGTTGATGTGTGAGTGGGTGTATGAGTAGGTGTGTGTGTGTGTCTGCATATGTGTGTGGCTGGGTTATGAGTGGCTGTATTGATGTGTGGCTGAGTTTTTGTGTGGCTGTACTGGTGTGCGGATGGGTGTGACAGTGGCTGTATCAGTGTGTGGCTGCATGTCTGAGTTACTGTATTGGCATGTAGCTGAATGTATAAGTGAGTGTATTGATATGTGAGTGGGTGTATTAGTGTTTGAGTGGCTGCATCTTTGTATGGCTGGGTGTATAAGTAGCTGCATTGGTGTGTAGCCGGGTGTGTAAGTGGTTGTATCAGTGTATGAAGAGGTATGTGAGTGGCTGCATCTGTGTGTGACTATGTGCATGAGTGGTTGTATCAGTGTGTGGCTGGGTGTGTGAGTGGCTGTATTGGTGTATGTCTGGGTGTCACAGTGGCTGTATCAGTGTGTAGCTGGGTTTGTGTGTTTGTCTATATGGGTGTGTGGCTGGGTGTCTGAGTAGCTGTAGTAGTGTGTGGCTGGGCATCTAAGTAGCTGTATCAGTCTATCGCAGGGTGTGACAGGCTCTATTAGTTTGTGGCTGCAAGTGTGAGTGGCAGTATCAGTGTGCAACTGGGTGTGTAAGTGACTGTATCAGTGTGTGAGTAGAAGTGTCAGTGTCCATGTATGGCTGGGTGTTTCAGTGGCTGTATCAGTGTGTGGCTACATGTTTTACTGAATTGGTGTGTAGCTGGGTATGTGAGTGGCTGCATCAGTGTGTGGCAGAGTGTGTGAGTGGCTGTATCGGTGTGGGAATGGGTATATGAGTGGCTTTATCAGTGTGTGACTGGGTATGTAAGAGGCTGTATCAATGTGTGACTGGGTCTGTGAGTGCCTGTATGGGTAGGTGGCTGGCTGTGTCAGTTGCTGTATTGGTATGTGAGTGGGTGTATCAGGGTGTGAGTGGATGTGTGAGTGGATGCATATGTGTGTGAATGTGTGTTTGAGTCACTGTATTGGTGTGTGGCTGAGTATGTGTGTGGCTGTGTCAGTATGTGGTTGGGTGTGTGTGTAGGTGTATTAGTGTGTAAGTGGGTGCATGAGTGCCTGTATGGGTGTGTGGCTAGGTGTATGAGGGGCGGCAGATGTGTGTCACTGGGTGTGTGACTGGCTGTATTGATATGTGGCTGGGTGTGACAGTGCATGTATGAGTGTGTCGCTGATTGTATGAGTGGCTATATCAGTGTGCAGCTTGGTGCGTCAGTGTGAGAGTGGGTGTGTGAATAGGTGTGTGAGAGGCTGCATGTGTGTGTGGCTGGATGTATGAGTGGCTATATAACAATGGGTGGCTGAGTTTGTGTGTGATCGTATTGGTGTGTCGATGGGTGTGACAGAGGTTATATCAGTGTGTGGTTATGTGTGTGAGTGGCTGAATCGGTATGTAGCTAGGTGTGTAAGTGGATGTATTGATGTATGAGTGGGTGTGTGAGTGGGTGTATCAGTGTGTGAGTAGGTATGTGAGTGGCTGCATCTGTGTGTAGCTAGGTATATGAGTGACTGTATTGGTATGTGGCTAGGTGTGTGTGTGGTTGTATTGGTGTATGGCTGGGTGTCACAATAGCTGTATCAGTGTGTAGCTGTGTGTGTGAGTGGCTGTATCAGTGTATAGCTGATTGTGTAAGTGCCTGTATGGGTGTGTGTCTGGGTGTCTAATTGGCTGTAGTAGTGTATGACTGGGTATATAAGTGGCTGTATTAGTGTATGGTTGGGTGTGAAAGGAGCTTTATTAGTGTGCAGCTATGTCTGTGAACAGTAGTATCAGTGTGCATCAGGGTGTGTAAGTAGCTGTATTGGTATGTGGGGGGGTTAAGTGGTTGTGTCAGTGTCTGAGTAGGTGTGTGAGTGGCTGTGTGTATAAGTGGCTGTATTGATGTATGGCTGGGTGTGTGAGTGTCCATGTTGGTGTTTAACTGGATGCATCAGTGGCTGTATCAGTGTGTGAGTGGGTGTATCAGTGTGTGGCTCAGTGTGTGAGTGTCAGAGTCAAAAGTACTTTTATTTGATTTCAGTAGTTGTGTGAGTGACTGTGTCTGTGTATAGCTGGGTGTGTGGGTGGCTATATCAGTGTGTGGCTGCATCAGTATGTGGTTGGGTGTGTGAGTGGGTGCACTAATGTATAGCTGGGTGTGTGAGTGGCTATATTGTCATGTGTGGCTCAGTGTGTGAGTGTCAGAGTCAATTGTACTTTTATTTGATTTCATTAAAAAATCATAAAAGGTGGAAAAACCACCATTGGTAAGGAATGCATAAAATATATATTTTAAAATCTTTAAAAATGTTAAAAAGCACAAGCAAGACAGTCGGAAGACAAGTGGAAGTGGTTAAGTCAAAAATATTAAAACATACAGGCAGTACAATAGAGAAGCGTCGAGGCTGATTCATCTAAAACTTCTTGGGATTGTAGGCAGTATCTGTTTTGCCCAGTTCTTTTGCCGTGATTTTTAGAAAGTTTATGGCACTACAGGACAATTCAATTGATGGACCTCCGAGACATTGGATAACTGCTGCTCTGCAAGTTCTTATTTGTTCCTTCTTAAAGGCTTCCCGAAGGACCGTTTTTCGAGTTTCTGCTAGAAAGGGGCAGATGCATATTAGATGCAGTAAAGACTCATCCCCTGCTCCGCATAGGCGGCATTCCTTTGATTGCCAGGAGTGTTTCCATTTCGGAGTCAGGTCCTTTGATGGAAATGACCCAAGCCTCAGTAACCTGGAGAAGTATTTTTTCTGGTGAGGAAAGTGATCTAACAAATAAGGTTGAGATTGCAGCCTCTGGTATGCCTATATCACTGCCCAGACATGAGATTTCATTTGCAAAGACAGTTTTATTTCTTAATAAAGAAGTCAGTTTGATTGCTTTATTGACCACAGATTTAAAGCCAGAGTAGGTAGGGACAGTGAGCCATGCCTGCTCTAGCTGCACTACCGAGAGGGAAGCCTTCAATGCTTTAAAGATTGAATTGTTTAGCCTGGCCTGGTTTTCAATCTCTACCCAGCAGTAATGTGCAAGAGTATTATCCTCTGCATCCCTCATCCTCCAATAGTACTTGACTAGTGCACCTTGTCTATCAGGAATCTAATTTCTTAGCCCGTATTCTAGTCAAATGTGGGCTTGTTGAGTATGGCGGGAGAGTGCAAACAGATTCTTGAAGAGAATTGATTGTGCTAGATTTAAAACGGTAGCATCTTTGATGTTCAAAATGTCAGATGTCCGGTGGAGCAGCCTGCGAGCTTGTTCTTTAAGATTTTGAAAACGAACTGCAATTGTTTGGCTTTCGTACGACCTTGGTCCAGATGTATCTTGAAGTTGAGGATGCGGTCTATTTGAAAGCCTAGATATTTGTACGAGTCCACCTGGGTCAGGGGTTGCTTGTCCAAGGACCAGATGAATTTGCGATCTTTCGCTACTTTAAGTTTTTTGGCAAGGCGCATCACCTTCGTTTTTTGGTGGTTGATGGTTAATTTGAGCCGAGGTGATATAAGCTCCTAGTTTGGTGATTAGTCGTTGCAAGCCTACTGGTGTTTGTGCTAGTATGGCTGGGTGTGTCAGTGGCTGTATCAGTGAGTGGCTGCATGTGTGAGTGGCTGTATTTTTGTGTAGCTGGGAATGTTTGTGGCTGTATCAGTGTGTGGCTGAGTGTGAAAGAGGTTGTATCAGTGTGTGATTGTGTATTGTGAGTGCCTGCATGCGGCAGGCTGTGTCAATGGCTGTATCGGTGTGTGACTAGGTGTATTGTTGTGTGAGTAGATGTGTGAGTGGATGCATATGTGTATGAATGTGTGTGCTCTATTGCTGTGTGGCTGATTATGTGTGTGGGTGTGTCAGTGTGTGGCTGTGTGTGTGTGGGTGTGTATTAGAGTGTAAGGGTGTGTGTGAGTGCCTGTATAGGTGGGTGGCTGAGTGGCTGTGTCGGTGTGTTGCTAGGTGTGTGAATGGTTGTATTGATGTGTGACTGGTTGTGACAGTGGCTGTATGAGTGTATAGCTGAGTGTGGGAGTGGCTATATCAATGTGTAGTTGGGTGTGTTGATGTGTGAGTGGGTGTATGAGTAGGTGTGTGTGTGTGTCTGCATATGTGTGTGGCTGGGTTATGAGTGGCTGTATTGATGTGTGGCTGAGTTTTTGTGTGGCTGTACTGGTGTGCGGATGGGTGTGACAGTGGCTGTATCAGTGTGTGGCTGCATGTCTGAGTTACTGTATTGGCATGTAGCTGAATGTATAAGTGAGTGTATTGATATGTGAGTGGGTGTATTAGTGTTTGAGTGGCTGCATCTTTGTATGGCTGGGTGTATAAGTAGCTGCATTGGTGTGTAGCCGGGTGTGTAAGTGGTTGTATCAGTGTATGAAGAGGTATGTGAGTGGCTGCATCTGTGTGTGACTATGTGCATGAGTGGTTGTATCAGTGTGTGGCTGGGTGTGTGAGTGGCTGTATTGGTGTATGTCTGGGTGTCACAGTGGCTGTATCAGTGTGTAGCTGGGTTTGTGTGTTTGTCTATATGGGTGTGTGGCTGGGTGTCTGAGTAGCTGTAGTAGTGTGTGGCTGGGCATCTAAGTAGCTGTATCAGTCTATCGCAGGGTGTGACAGGCTCTATTAGTTTGTGGCTGCAAGTGTGAGTGGCAGTATCAGTGTGCAACTGGGTGTGTAAGTGACTGTATCAGTGGGTGAGTAGAAGTGTCAGTGTCCATGTATGGCTGGGTGTTTCAGTGGCTGTATCAGTGTGTGGCTACATGTTTTACTGAATTGGTGTGTAGCTGGGTATGTGAGTGGCTGCATCAGTGTGTGGCAGAGTGTGTGAGTGGCTGTATCGGTGTGGGAATGGGTATATGAGTGGCTTTATCAGTGTGTGACTGGGTATGTAAGAGGCTGTATCAATGTGTGACTGGGTCTGTGAGTGCCTGTATGGGTAGGTGGCTGGCTGTGTCAGTTGCTGTATTGGTATGTGAGTGGGTGTATCAGGGTGTGAGTGGATGTGTGAGTGGATGCATATGTGTGTGAATGTGTGTTTGAGTCACTGTATTGGTGTGTGGCTGAGTATGTGTGTGGCTGTGTCAGTATGTGGTTGGGTGTGTGTGTAGGTGTATTAGTGTGTAAGTGGGTGCATGAGTGCCTGTATGGGTGTGTGGCTAGGTGTATGAGGGGCGGCAGATGTGTGTCACTGGGTGTGTGACTGGCTGTATTGATATGTGGCTGGGTGTGACAGTGCATGTATGAGTGTGTCGCTGATTGTATGAGTGGCTATATCAGTGTGCAGCTTGGTGCGTCAGTGTGAGAGTGGGTGTGTGAATAGGTGTGTGAGAGGCTGCATGTGTGTGTGGCTGGATGTATGAGTGGCTATATAACAATGGGTGGCTGAGTTTGTGTGTGATCGTATTGGTGTGTCGATGGGTGTGACAGTGGTTATATCAGTGTGTGGTTATGTGTGTGAGTGGCTGAATCGGTATGTAGCTAGGTGTGTAAGTGGATGTATTGATGTATGAGTGGGTGTGTGAGTGGGTGTATCAGTGTGTGAGTAGGTATGTGAGTGGCTGCATCTGTGTGTAGCTAGGTATATGAGTGACTGTATTGGTATGTGGCTAGGTGTGTGTGTGGTTGTATTGGTGTATGGCTGGGTGTCACAATAGCTGTATCAGTGTGTAGCTGTGTGTGTGAGTGGCTGTATCAGTGTATAGCTGATTGTGTAAGTGCCTGTATGGGTGTGTGTCTGGGTGTCTAATTGGCTGTAGTAGTGTATGACTGGGTATATAAGTGGCTGTATTAGTGTATGGTTGGGTGTGAAAGGAGCTTTATTAGTGTGCAGCTATGTCTGTGAACAGTAGTATCAGTGTGCATCAGGGTGTGTAAGTAGCTGTATTGGTATGTGGGGGGGTTAAGTGGTTGTGTCAGTGTCTGAGTAGGTGTGTGAGTGGCTGTGTGTATAAGTGGCTGTATTGATGTATGGCTGGGTGTGTGAGTGTCCATGTTGGTGTTTAACTGGATGCATCAGTGGCTGTATCAGTGTGTGAGTGGGTGTATCAGTGTGTGGCTCAGTGTGTGAGTGTCAGAGTCAAAAGTACTTTTATTTGATTTCAGTAGTTGTGTGAGTGACTGTGTCTGTGTATAGCTGGGTGTGTGGGTGGCTATATCAGTGTGTGGCTGCATCAGTATGTGGTTGGGTGTGTGAGTGGGTGCACTAATGTATAGCTGGGTGTGTGAGTGGCTATATTGTCATGTGTGGCTCAGTGTGTGAGTGTCAGAGTCAATTGTACTTTTATTTGATTTCATTAAAAAATCATAAAAGGTGGAAAAACCACCATTGGTAAGGAATGCATAAAATATATATTTTAAAATCTTTAAAAATGTTAAAAAGCACAAGCAAGACAGTCGGAAGACAAGTGGAAGTGGTTAAGTCAAAAATATTAAAACATACAGGCAGTACAATAGAGAAGCGTCGAGGCTGATTCATCTAAAACTTCTTGGGATTGTAGGCAGTATCTGTTTTGCCCAGTTCTTTTGCCGTGATTTTTAGAAAGTTTATGGCACTACAGGACAATTCAATTGATGGACCTCCGAGACATTGGATAACTGCTGCTCTGCAAGTTCTTATTTGTTCCTTCTTAAAGGCTTCCCGAAGGACCGTTTTTCGAGTTTCTGCTAGAAAGGGGCAGATGCATATTAGATGCAGTAAAGACTCATCCCCTGCTCCGCATAGGCGGCATTCCTTTGATTGCCAGGAGTGTTTCCATTTCGGAGTCAGGTCCTTTGATGGAAATGACCCAAGCCTCAGTAACCTGGAGAAGTATTTTTTCTGGTGAGGAAAGTGATCTAACAAATAAGGTTGAGATTGCAGCCTCTGGTATGCCTATATCACTGCCCAGACATGAGATTTCATTTGCAAAGACAGTTTTATTTCTTAATAAAGAAGTCAGTTTGATTGCTTTATTGACCACAGATTTAAAGCCAGAGTAGGTAGGGACAGTGAGCCATGCCTGCTCTAGCTGCACTACCGAGAGGGAAGCCTTCAATGCTTTAAAGATTGAATTGTTTAGCCTGGCCTGGTTTTCAATCTCTACCCAGCAGTAATGTGCAAGAGTATTATCCTCTGCATCCCTCATCCTCCAATAGTACTTGACTAGTGCACCTTGTCTATCAGGAATCTAATTTCTTAGCCCGTATTCTAGTCAAATGTGGGCTTGTTGAGTATGGCGGGAGAGTGCAAACAGATTCTTGAAGAGAATTGATTGTGCTAGATTTAAAACGGTAGCATCTTTGATGTTCAAAATGTCAGATGTCCGGTGGAGCAGCCTGCGAGCTTGTTCTTTAAGATTTTGAAAACGAACTGCAATTGTTTGGCTTTCGTACGACCTTGGTCCAGATGTATCTTGAAGTTGAGGATGCGGTCTATTTGAAAGCCTAGATATTTGTACGAGTCCACCTGGGTCAGGGGTTGCTTGTCCAAGGACCAGATGAATTTGCGATCTTTCGCTACTTTAAGTTTTTTGGCAAGGCGCATCACCTTCGTTTTTTGGTGGTTGATGGTTAATTTGAGCCGAGGTGATATAAGCTCCTAGTTTGGTGATTAGTCGTTGCAAGCCTACTGGTGTTTGTGCTAGTATGGCTGGGTGTGTCAGTGGCTGTATCAGTGAGTGGCTGCATGTGTGAGTGGCTGTATTTTTGTGTAGCTGGGAATGTTTGTGGCTGTATCAGTGTGTGGCTGAGTGTGAAAGAGGTTGTATCAGTGTGTGATTGTGTATTGTGAGTGCCTGCATGCGGCAGGCTGTGTCAATGGCTGTATCGGTGTGTGACTAGGTGTATCGTTGTGTGAGTAGATGTGTGAGTGGATGCATATGTGTATGAATGTGTGTGCTCTATTGCTGTGTGGCTGATTATGTGTGTGGGTGTGTCAGTGTGTGGCTGTGTGTGTGTGGGTGTGTATTAGAGTGTAAGGGTGTGTGTGAGTGCCTGTATAGGTGGGTGGCTGAGTGGCTGTGTCGGTGTGTTGCTAGGTGTGTGAATGGTTGTATTGATGTGTGACTGGTTGTGACAGTGGCTGTATGAGTGTATAGCTGAGTGTGGGAGTGGCTATATCAATGTGTAGTTGGGTGTGTTGATGTGTGAGTGGGTGTATGAGTAGGTGTGTGTGTGTGTCTGCATATGTGTGTGGCTGGGTTATGAGTGGCTGTATTGATGTGTGGCTGAGTTTTTGTGTGGCTGTACTGGTGTGCGGATGGGTGTGACAGTGGCTGTATCAGTGTGTGGCTGCATGTCTGAGTTACTGTATTGGCATGTAGCTGAATGTATAAGTGAGTGTATTGATATGTGAGTGGGTGTATTAGTGTTTGAGTGGCTGCATCTTTGTATGGCTGGGTGTATAAGTAGCTGCATTGGTGTGTAGCCGGGTGTGTAAGTGGTTGTATCAGTGTATGAAGAGGTATGTGAGTGGCTGCATCTGTGTGTGACTATGTGCATGAGTGGTTGTATCAGTGTGTGGCTGGGTGTGTGAGTGGCTGTATTGGTGTATGTCTGGGTGTCACAGTGGCTGTATCAGTGTGTAGCTGGGTTTGTGTGTTTGTCTATATGGGTGTGTGGCTGGGTGTCTGAGTAGCTGTAGTAGTGTGTGGCTGGGCATCTAAGTAGCTGTATCAGTCTATCGCAGGGTGTGACAGGCTCTATTAGTTTGTGGCTGCAAGTGTGAGTGGCAGTATCAGTGTGCAACTGGGTGTGTAAGTGACTGTATCAGTGGGTGAGTAGAAGTGTCAGTGTCCATGTATGGCTGGGTGTTTCAGTGGCTGTATCAGTGTGTGGCTACATGTTTTACTGAATTGGTGTGTAGCTGGGTATGTGAGTGGCTGCATCAGTGTGTGGCAGAGTGTGTGAGTGGCTGTATCGGTGTGGGAATGGGTATATGAGTGGCTTTATCAGTGTGTGACTGGGTATGTAAGAGGCTGTATCAATGTGTGACTGGGTCTGTGAGTGCCTGTATGGGTAGGTGGCTGGCTGTGTCAGTTGCTGTATTGGTATGTGAGTGGGTGTATCAGGGTGTGAGTGGATGTGTGAGTGGATGCATATGTGTGTGAATGTGTGTTTGAGTCACTGTATTGGTGTGTGGCTGAGTATGTGTGTGGCTGTGTCAGTATGTGGTTGGGTGTGTGTGTAGGTGTATTAGTGTGTAAGTGGGTGCATGAGTGCCTGTATGGGTGTGTGGCTAGGTGTATGAGGGGCGGCAGATGTGTGTCACTGGGTGTGTGACTGGCTGTATTGATATGTGGCTGGGTGTGACAGTGCATGTATGAGTGTGTCGCTGATTGTATGAGTGGCTATATCAGTGTGCAGCTTGGTGCGTCAGTGTGAGAGTGGGTGTGTGAATAGGTGTGTGAGAGGCTGCATGTGTGTGTGGCTGGATGTATGAGTGGCTATATAACAATGGGTGGCTGAGTTTGTGTGTGATCGTATTGGTGTGTCGATGGGTGTGACAGTGGTTATATCAGTGTGTGGTTATGTGTGTGAGTGGCTGAATCGGTATGTAGCTAGGTGTGTAAGTGGATGTATTGATGTATGAGTGGGTGTGTGAGTGGGTGTATCAGTGTGTGAGTAGGTATGTGAGTGGCTGCATCTGTGTGTAGCTAGGTATATGAGTGACTGTATTGGTATGTGGCTAGGTGTGTGTGTGGTTGTATTGGTGTATGGCTGGGTGTCACAATAGCTGTATCAGTGTGTAGCTGTGTGTGTGAGTGGCTGTATCAGTGTATAGCTGATTGTGTAAGTGCCTGTATGGGTGTGTGTCTGGGTGTCTAATTGGCTGTAGTAGTGTATGACTGGGTATATAAGTGGCTGTATTAGTGTATCGTTGGGTGTGAAAGGAGCTTTATTAGTGTGCAGCTATGTCTGTGAACAGTAGTATCAGTGTGCATCAGGGTGTGTAAGTAGCTGTATTGGTATGTGGGGGGGTTAAGTGGTTGTGTCAGTGTCTGAGTAGGTGTGTGAGTGGCTGTGTGTATAAGTGGCTGTATTGATGTATGGCTGGGTGTGTGAGTGTCCATGTTGGTGTTTAACTGGATGCATCAGTGGCTGTATCAGTGTGTGAGTGGGTGTATCAGTGTGTGGCTCAGTGTGTGAGTGTCAGAGTCAAAAGTACTTTTATTTGATTTCAGTAGTTGTGTGAGTGACTGTGTCTGTGTATAGCTGGGTGTGTGGGTGGCTATATCAGTGTGTGGCTGCATCAGTATGTGGTTGGGTGTGTGAGTGGGTGCACTAATGTATAGCTGGGTGTGTGAGTGGCTATATTGTCATGTGTAGCTCAGTGTGTGAGTGTCAGAGTCAATTGTACTTTTATTTGATTTCATTAAAAAATCATAAAAGGTGGAAAAACCACCATTGGTAAGGAATGCATAAAATATATATTTTAAAATCTTTAAAAATGTTAAAAAGCACAAGCAAGACAGTCGGAAGACAAGTGGCAGTGGTTAAGTCAAAAATATTAAAACATACAGGCAGTACAATAGAGAAGCGTCGAGGCTGATTCATCTAAAACTTCTTGGGATTGTAGGCAGTATCTGTTTTGCCCAGTTCTTTTGCCGTGATTTTTAGAAAGTTTATGGCACTACAGGACAATTCAATTGATGGACCTCCGAGACATTGGATAACTGCTGCTCTGCAAGTTCTTATTTGTTCCTTCTTAAAGGCTTCCCGAAGGACCGTTTTTCGAGTTTCTGCTAGAAAGGGGCAGATGCATATTAGATGCAGTAAAGACTCATCCCCTGCTCCGCATAGGCGGCATTCCTTTGATTGCCAGGAGTGTTTCCATTTCGGAGTCAGGTCCTTTGATGGAAATGACCCAAGCCTCAGTAACCTGGAGAAGTATTTTTTCTGGTGAGGAAAGTGATCTAACAAATAAGGTTGAGATTGCAGCCTCTGGTATGCCTATATCACTGCCCAGACATGCGATTTCATTTGCAAAGACAGTTTTATTTCTTAATAAAGAAGTCAGTTTGATTGCTTTATTGACCACAGATTTAAAGCCAGAGTAGGTAGGGACAGTGAGCCATGCCTGCTCTAGCTGCACTACCGAGAGGGAAGCCTTCAATGCTTTAAAGATTGAATTGTTTAGCCTGGCCTGGTTTTCAATCTCTACCCAGCAGTAATGTGCAAGAGTATTATCCTCTGCATCCCTCATCCTCCAATAGTACTTGACTAGTGCACCTTGTCTATCAGGAATCTAATTTCTTAGCCCGTATTCTAGTCAAATGTGGGCTTGTTGAGTATGGCGGGAGAGTGCAAACAGATTCTTGAAGAGAATTGATTGTGCTAGATTTAAAACGGTAGCATCTTTGATGTTCAAAATGTCAGATGTCCGGTGGAGCAGCCTGCGAGCTTGTTCTTTAAGATTTTGAAAACGAACTGCAATTGTTTGGCTTTCGTACGACCTTGGTCCAGATGTATCTTGAAGTTGAGGATGCGGTCTATTTGAAAGCCTAGATATTTGTACGAGTCCACCTGGGTCAGGGGTTGCTTGTCCAAGGACCAGATGAATTTGCGATCTTTCGCTACTTTAAGTTTTTTGGCAAGGCGCATCACCTTCGTTTTTTGGTGGTTGATGGTTAATTTGAGCCGAGGTGATATAAGCTCCTAGTTTGGTGATTAGTCGTTGCAAGCCTACTGGTGTTTGTGCTAGTATGGCTGGGTGTGTCAGTGGCTGTATCAGTGAGTGGCTGCATGTGTGAGTGGCTGTATTTTTGTGTAGCTGGGAATGTTTGTGGCTGTATCAGTGTGTGGCTGAGTGTGAAAGAGGTTGTATCAGTGTGTGATTGTGTATTGTGAGTGCCTGCATGCGGCAGGCTGTGTCAATGGCTGTATCGGTGTGTGACTAGGTGTATCGTTGTGTGAGTAGATGTGTGAGTGGATGCATATGTGTATGAATGTGTGTGCTCTATTGCTGTGTGGCTGATTATGTGTGTGGATGTGTCAGTGTGTGGCTGTGTGTGTGTGGGTGTGTATTAGAGTGTAAGGGTGTGTGTGAGTGCCTGTATAGGTGGGTGGCTGAGTGGCTGTGTCGGTGTGTTGCTAGGTGTGTGAATGGTTGTATTGATGTGTGACTGGTTGTGACAGTGGCTGTATGAGTGTATAGCTGAGTGTGGGAGTGGCTATATCAATGTGTAGTTGGGTGTGTTGATGTGTGAGTGGGTGTATGAGTAGGTGTGTGTGTGTGTCTGCATATGTGTGTGGCTGGGTTATGAGTGGCTGTATTGATGTGTGGCTGAGTTTTTGTGTGGCTGTACTGGTGTGCGGATGGGTGTGACAGTGGCTGTATCAGTGTGTGGCTGCATGTCTGAGTTACTGTATTGGCATGTAGCTGAATGTATAAGTGAGTGTATTGATATGTGAGTGGGTGTATTAGTGTTTGAGTGGCTGCATCTTTGTATGGCTGGGTGTATAAGTAGCTGCATTGGTGTGTAGCCGGGTGTGTAAGTGGTTGTATCAGTGTATGAAGAGGTATGTGAGTGGCTGCATCTGTGTGTGACTATGTGCATGAGTGGTTGTATCAGTGTGTGGCTGGGTGTGTGAGTGGCTGTATTGGTGTATGTCTGGGTGTCACAGTGGCTGTATCAGTGTGTAGCTGGGTTTGTGTGTTTGTCTATATGGGTGTGTGGCTGGGTGTCTGAGTAGCTGTAGTAGTGTGTGGCTGGGCATCTAAGTAGCTGTATCAGTCTATCGCAGGGTGTGACAGGCCCTTTAGTTTGTGGCTGCAAGTGTGAGTGGCAGTATCAGTGTGCAACTGGGTGTGTAAGTGACTGTATCAGTGTGTGAGTAGAAGTGTCAGTGTCCATGTATGGCTGGGTGTTTCAGTGGCTGTATCAGTGTGTGGCTACATGTTTTACTGAATTGGTGTGTAGCTGGGTATGTGAGTGGCTGCATCAGTGTGTGGCAGAGTGTGTGAGTGGCTGTATCGGTGTGGGAATGGGTATATGAGTGGCTTTATCAGTGTGTGACTGGGTATGTAAGAGGCTGTATCAATGTGTGACTGGGTCTGTGAGTGCCTGTATGGGTAGGTGGCTGGCTGTGTCAGTTGCTGTATTGGTATGTGAGTGGGTGTATCAGGGTGTGAGTGGATGTGTGAGTGGATGCATATGTGTGTGAATGTGTGTTTGAGTCACTGTATTGGTGTGTGGCTGAGTATGTGTGTGGCTGTGTCAGTATGTGGTTGGGTGTGTGTAGGTGTATTAGTGTGTAAGTGGGTGCATGAGTGCCTGTATGGGTGTGTGGCTAGGTGTATGAGGGGCGGCAGATGTGTGTCACTGGGTGTGTGACTGGCTGTATTGATATGTGGCTGGGTGTGACAGTGCATGTATGAGTGTGTCGCTGATTGTATGAGTGGCTATATCAGTGTGCAGCTTGGTGCGTCAGTGTGAGAGTGGGTGTGTGAATAGGTGTGTGAGAGGCTGCATGTGTGTGTGGCTGGATGTATGAGTGGCTATATAACAATGGGTGGCTGAGTTTGTGTGTAATCGTATTGGTGTGTCGATGGGTGTGACAGTGGTTATATCAGTGTGTGGTTATGTGTGTGAGTGGCTGAATCGGTATGTAGCTAGGTGTGTAAGTGGATGTATTGATGTATGAGTGGGTGTGTGAGTGGGTGTATCAGTGTGTGAGTAGGTATGTGAGTGGCTGCATCTGTGTGTAGCTAGGTATATGAGTGACTGTATTGGTATGTGGCTAGGTGTGTGTGTGGTTGTATTGGTGTATGGCTGGGTGTCACAATAGCTGTATCAGTGTGTAGCTGTGTGTGTGAGTGGCTGTATCAGTGTATAGCTGATTGTGTAAGTGCCTGTATGGGTGTGTGTCTGGGTGTCTAATTGGCTGTAGTAGTGTATGACTGGGTATATAAGTGGCTGTATTAGTGTATCGTTGGGTGTGAAAGGAGCTTTATTAGTGTGCAGCTATGTCTGTGAACAGTAGTATCAGTGTGCATCAGGGTGTGTAAGTAGCTGTATTGGTATGTGGGGGGTTAAGTGGTTGTGTCAGTGTCTGAGTAGGTGTGTGAGTGGCTGTGTGCATAAGTGGCTGTATTGATGTATGGCTGGGTGTGTGAGTGTCCATGTTGGTGTTTAACTGGATGCATCAGTGGCTGTATCAGTGTGTGAGTGGGTGTATCAGTGTGTGGCTCAGTGTGTGAGTGTCAGAGTCAAAAGTACTTTTATTTGATTTCAGTAGTTGTGTGAGTGACTGTGTCTGTGTATAGCTGGGTGTGTGGGTGGCTATATCAGTGTGTGGCTGCATCAGTATGTGGTTGGGTGTGTGAGTGGGTGCACTAATGTATAGCTGGGTGTGTGAGTGGCTATATTGTCATGTGTGGCTCAGTGTGTGAGTGTCAGAGTCAATTGTACTTTTATTTGATTTCATTAAAAAATCATAAAAGGTGGAAAAACCACCATTGGTAAGGAATGCATAAAATATATATTTTAAAATCTTTAAAAATGTTAAAAAGCACAAGCAAGACAGTCGGAAGACAAGTGGCAGTGGTTAAGTCAAAAATATTAAAACATACAGGCAGTACAATAGAGAAGCGTCGAGGCTGATTCATCTAAAACTTCTTGGGATTGTAGGCAGTATCTGTTTTGCCCAGTTCTTTTGCCGTGATTTTTAGAAAGTTTATGGCACTACAGGACAATTCAATTGATGGACCTCCGAGACATTGGATAACTGCTGCTCTGCAAGTTCTTATTTGTTCCTTCTTAAAGGCTTCCCGAAGGACCGTTTTTCGAGTTTCTGCTAGAAAGGGGCAGATGCATATTAGATGCAGTAAAGACTCATCCCCTGCTCCGCATAGGCGGCATTCCTTTGATTGCCAGGAGTGTTTCCATTTCGGAGTAAGGTCCTTTGATGGAAATGACCCAAGCCTCAGTAACCTGGAGAAGTATTTTTTCTGGTGAGGAAAGTGATCTAACAAATAAGGTTGAGATTGCAGCCTCTGGTATGCCTATATCACTGCCCAGACATGAGATTTCATTTGCAAAGACAGTTTTATTTCTTAATAAAGAAGTCAGTTTGATTGCTTTATTGACCACAGATTTAAAGCCAGAGTAGGTAGGGACAGTGAGCCATGCCTGCTCTAGCTGCACTACCGAGAGGGAAGCCTTCAATGCTTTAAAGATTGAATTGTTTAGCCTGGCCTGGTTTTCAATCTCTACCCAGCAGTAATGTGCAAGAGTATTATCCTCTGCATCCCTCATCCTCCAATAGTACTTGACTAGTGCACCTTGTCTATCAGGAATCTAATTTCTTAGCCCGTATTCTAGTCAAATGTGGGCTTGTTGAGTATGGCGGGAGAGTGCAAACAGATTCTTGAAGAGAATTGATTGTGCTAGATTTAAAACGGTAGCATCTTTGATGTTCAAAATGTCAGATGTCCGGTGGAGCAGCCTGTGAGCTTGTTCTTTAAGATTTTGAAAACGAACTGCAATTGTTTGGCTTTCGTACGACCTTGGTCCAGATGTATCTTGAAGTTGAGGATGCGGTCTATTTGAAAGCCTAGATATTTGTACGAGTCCACCTGGGTCAGGGGTTGCTTGTCCAAGGACCAGATTAATTTGCGATCTTTCGCTACTTTAAGTTTTTTGGCAAGGCGCATCACCTTCGTTTTTTGGTGGTTGATGGTTAATTTGAGCCGAGGTGATATAAGCTCCTAGTTTGGTGATTAGTCGTTGCAAGCCTACTGGTGTTTGTGCTAGTAGAACAATGTCGTCTGCGTATTGAAGGCTAGGTGCAGGTATTTTGCGAAGTTTTGGAGGGTCGGATTGAATTGACCGAAGGTGCTTGCCCAGGTCAGCAACGTAAATGTTAAAAAGGCAGGGCGCCAGCACACAACCTTGTTTTAACCCATTAAGAGTTTGGATCTTGTTAGTTATACGGTGCCTGTCTCCTTTCCTGATCTGGACCCATGTCTGAGAGTACACATTTATTATAGCCTACGGCAGCTTAGCTAGAACCCCCCAATTGTGCATTTTTGACCATAGCGTGGCTCTCGCGACTTTGTCAAAGGCCGCTTTAAGGTCAATTAAGCATGCGTTCAGGGGCCTACATTTTGCGAGGGCTTGGTTGGCTAGGAGGGTTACCGCAGAGATGTTCGTGAGAGTGCCCATCCCAGCCCTAAATCCAGTTTGCGTGTGGGGAATAAGATTTGTTCAGGCGTCCCAGTCCTCGCATATGTTTTTGCCTCCCTAAATCCAGTTTGCGTGTGGGGAATAAGATTTGTTCAGGCGTCCCAGTCCTCGCATATGTTTTTGCCTCCACGTCGATTAACGCAATCAACCTGTAGTTGGAGGGGTCAGAACGAGCACCTGACTTATATATTGGGGCTGGGATACTCCCCCTCCAGGAGTCGAGGATCGTGTTGGAGGCTAAAATGTCAGAAAAGAGTGGAGTCAGGTGGCTGGCCCACAATTGAGGGTCATGCCGGACAGGTGTTTGGAAGACTGTTGGGCCCTGGGGCTCCCTTGGATCTTAGGTTTTTTATAGTTTTGAAGACTTGCTCATAAAGGATCCATGGAGGGAAGTCAAGTAATTCAGTGGTGGAATCGTCTTTTACTAGACCTCCGATGGCGACTCAGTTCCTTATTTGAAATCCAGGATCAACGGTGCCTGGAGTTGGAATTTCGTTGTATAGGGATTCAATATGAGCTCTCCATGTTTCCTCCATAATGTCCGGGTTGTGGTGTCGGTTCCTGCCATTGGATAGCTGGTTAATAATTTCCAAAAAACATTTAAAGTCTCTTTTTTTACAGGTGTAATTAAGTTACGCCCAGAGGTCTTCATGAAACGCTTTCTTGGCTGCCTTTATGTCTCTTTTTATGTCTTTTTTGGCTTTTGAAATTAAAAGCAGGAGGTCATGGGAGGAGGCTGAGCCCCGGGTTCTTCGTTTTCGTAAGTATTTATTCAAGTGTTGTTTTTGAGACCTGAGGCTTTTAGTAAACCAAGCTGCCCCTGAAGGTCTTCCTCCTTTACTGCCAGTGGCCTGATTTGAACAGTACTATAATTTTTCTGACAACAGTTGTTCCCTTGTGGTGTAGTTTGGGCTACTGAATGTGGTGGTTTGGTTGGATGAGGCGGTCGAAAGTTCCTTGTTTCTTGTGGCTTCTGGGGTTTTTGAGACTGCGTCTTTTTCGCTTTGTTTCCTTCCCTGTTCAGGTTTGGCGGGGGTGCCTTGATTGACTGTCTTGATTGTTTACTTTTTCTCGCTTTTCTAAGGCGTTTTCTCTCCCGTTTGGTTAGTGGCTTAGTTTCTTTAGTCAGCCTTCCTGGTGACTGCTCGCAATGGTCAGAGGATTGGGAGGACAAAATGATTAAATTGTCACAGGCGCTTACTGCAGTGGGTGCAGATGAATTTGTGTGTATTAGCACTGGGGAGGTGCCCATGCCACCTGTAGTTTGACCCCCCCATGTGGCTGGAGCATGCCGTATCCTTTTCCCATGGTGCCTCGTGGTCTTTCCCAGCTTTTGGGACGGTATTTAATAGGGCTTCCCTGGTTGTGCCCAGGAGGTCTGTCTGTAATGTTGGAACAGCGGCTAGTATGTCAATGATTTGAGTACAATGGCAGTGGCATGATTGGTATGTGGTGTTCCGGTCTCTCTGCACCTTTGTGATCATCTCGTTGAAGCTGTGAAGTTTCTGTTCGACCCCCTGGACGTGAATTGCTAGAATGTTTAAGAGGTCTACTTGGGTATCTAGCTTGTCAGCATGGAAGGTCATGGCTTTACCAATTGTTTCCAACAGAAGTGGCCAAACTAAGGATGTTGGGGAACAGCTGGGATCTGCTGGGGGTGCCTGAGCATGGTGTTCCCTGTTGCGTAGGCATGCTGGAAGAGAGCCGCTTTGACAGTCCGAAGTTCAGCTGGATAGGTCCTTTTTCCTTGAATGCTTTTTTTGATAGGAGGGCATCGAGGGGGTAGTTCTATGCGTTTCGAACATGAAAAACGACTCCTCCTGTAATTCGGCCTGACTGGAGTTCTGGCCTTTATGTTGTTCTACTTCCAGCGGGTACGGCGATTGTTCGGGCGTGTCACAGCTATTTATATTAGTGTTGGCGGACTCTTGCGCTTCGGGGTGTTGGGCTCCTTATGGCATGATCGAATTGCCGAATGGACTCATGATGTTTGTGATCGACTGGAGGGTAGAGACACCATCCTTGGGTCCTTTGAAGCCGTAGGTGCCAGGTGAGGGTGAGAGTAGTGTACGCTGGCAGGAAAGGACTGGGAAAGGCTGGTCATGATGAATTTGTGGCTCAATGACTAGGGGCTTTGTCCTTTGACCACGGTCCATGGAGTGGAGAGTTTTTAATGATAAAGTTTGAAGGCTTGGGACTGCGCTAGCTGCTTTGGGTGTGGCTGCTCAGCCCTTGGCCTGAGGTGCCACGGGTCCACTCCTTTTGCTCTTGCAACTTGTGGTGATTCTGTCACTTAAGGGACTCATGGGAGCCTCACTTGCAGCAGCTGTGGTGGAATAAGTTAAGTTACTTGCTTTCAGGGTCTTAATGTCATTGTGGTGCCGTTTTTCTGTGGTTGATTTAATGACGGATTTTAGAAAGTCGGTGATCAGGGTCCTTTTGCTGCTGTTTCAACCTGAGTTGGTTTCATGAAAAGAGAGACGGACCCGAATACCAAATGAGAAGGGTACCAGTAAAGACCTTAGTTATAAAAAAAAAACCTTTGGGTGAGTTCACATACATAGATTCACACTCTCACTGGGAACCTTCTGTTACCAATATGAAGACAGCGGCATATGAACAAAGAAATCAAGTAGCAAAATCCAGTCTAAATAAGCAATGCAAATTTATTATGTACATACATATGTACCTTACAGTATAAAAAGATTCCTTTAAAAAGACATATATAAAAATATTACTATATTAATCGAAATTCATAATAAAGAACAATTATAAAAAACATATAGAAAACAAAAAAGACAAATTAATTCAAAAACATACACAGACTAATGATACAGCAGCAATAAAAATGGGAGAACAGGCAGGAAAAATAATTTCTAATCCTAGAAAGAACTACTCGATCTAGCACAGATCAATTGCTATATTTCCAATAAAATCAATCTAAACCTGAGTAGGGCCTGGTTGAGGCCATAAGTGAAGCTGTGGCAGTGCCTTTCCACTCGGAGTCGACGCTGTAGTTTTTTTGGAGTTGCGGTTAGCTCAGCACTTACCGAAGGTTGGGTTACGTGTTTTGAGTTTGTTGAGGCTACCGACTCACGCGGCAATTCCAGTTCTTCTCTGCTTGGTGAGCCGGGTCCTGAAGGGAGCTTACTGGGAAGGTCTGTGGTAGTGAGGGTGGCAGATGCCATGAGTTCTTCCTTAACCTTATGCTTTTCTATTAACGCTCCTCTGGGTTTCCCTGATCGCATTCCCAGGTGCCGCTGCCTCTCCGGGTGGTGAATCGGAGGGAAATGAGGAGTTTTTAAAGAACGCCCGACGAGGGCCTTCTAACTGTGAGTGGTGGAGCCACTGGGTGGTTGCCCCCAGCTTTAACACTTGGTCGCTCGGTCTCTGGGCTTCGTGGCCTCGTGGCTTTGTGGCTTGTGTGTATGGCCGGTTCCGTGAAGTTAGAGGGAGCTTGTGCCCAGTGAGCTGGGGGTGGGTGAGTAGACAAAGAGGCAACGGTGGAGGCCAGAGGTAGCCGAGATGGCCGGGAAGCCAATGCGCTGTTGAGGTTGAAGTAAGACGTGGCAATTGGGGAGCGATTGGAGAGTGTTGAATAAAAGTGACTTGGTCACCTAGAGGATAGGAAAAAGAAATGGGGCGACCTGAGTGAGGCTGGGAGGAGGCGGTGTTTGTGGGCTGTGTTAGATGGAATGGACACGGCCCGAGTCCAGGCCCGGGTTGCAGGGTCTGGAGGCAGGGGGTGCGAGAGCAGGGCTCGCTGGGGCTGCCGCACCCAGCCTAGTTGGGCCGCTTCTGCGGACACTCCCGGACACTACACTCAGCGGCCGCTGCTAACGGAGACCGCGCTCTACCACTCTTGGAAGCCTGCAGGAACCTTGCGGCACGCTTGCCTGCAACTCCTCTGGACCTCTGGAACTCCTGTCTGGCCTGAGAGCCGTGTGAGCTGGGTGGTGGAACTCTCCCGGGGGCTCTCCGACTTGCTCTGCACGTCTGCCTTGGCTGGCACTGCGCTCCGTGCTCCAGGCCCAGCCTCCTGCTGCTCGTGCTCGTTCTCGTGTTGTCATGTTCCCTGTTGGCCAGTCACAATCAGATGCAACAATCAGTGAGTGTGTATGCAGACGCTCTCTCTTTTTCTGGTGCGGGTCCCAGTTGGATGCTGTAACTGCCCCACCAGTGTGTGAGTGGATGTAATAGTGTGCAAGCAGTTGTATGATTGACTGTATTGGTGTGTGGCTGGATGTGTGAGTGGCTGTATTGGAGTGTGAGTGGGTGTATCAGTGGCTGTATTGGTGTATGGCTGTGTGTGTGAGTGGCTGTATCAGTGTTTGGCTATGTGTGTGGTTCTATCAGTGTGTGGTTGGATGTGTGAGTGGCTGTACTAATGTGTGGCTGGGTGTGTGAGTGGCTGCATCAGTGTGTGGCTCAGTGTGTGAGTGTGCAAAACAGTGTGCAAGTAGTTGTATGAGTGGCTGAATTGGTGTATACCTGGGTGTGTCAGTGGCTGTATCGGTATGTCCCTAGGTGTTGAAGTGGTTGTATCAGTGTGTGACTGGTTGTGTGAGTGGCTGTATCAGTGTGTGAGTAGGTGTGCAAATCGCTGTATTAGAGTGCAAGTCAGTGTGTAATATCCGTATCATTGTGTGAATAGGTATGTGAGTAGCTGTATTGGTGTGTGGCTGGGTGTGTGAGTGGCTGGGTGTGTCAGTAGCTCTCTAAATGGCTATATGGGACTGAAAGTGGTTGTCTGACTGTGTAAGTCAGTGTGTGTGTTTTGTTATTGTACTCTGGAACATCGTCATAATATTAAATACCAACACTGTACCAACTAATTTGTAAACCACATTACTGCAAGAAATGGTGATATTCACCAGTATAAAAAATAAAAAAATAAAAAATATGAATTAATATTAACATGTATAATATTTTTACTTAAACTTATAAACTTTCCACAATGTACAATTTCATAATAGAAATAAATCACTACACATTTCTTATGCTATAAGGCTATATTATAATAAAAATAAACATTTTATTTCCCCTTTTTTTACTTTTCTCAGGATTTATAGTTATACACCCCCCGTGCCTTGTGACACTCATGGATGGGAAGCGCGCTTCACAATCCCCTAAAGATTGAGTGATTGATTGATTGATTGATTGATACACCATAAATGATATACTGTATTAAACCTCATCCTTGAAGAGTGGGGAAAAACAATCATTTTGAATATATAAACAAAAAAGTGTGCATGTCGGTGCAAATAATCAACACTGCACATTGCACTCACCATCGTTTTTTCAATGATCATTTCACCTATAGTTCCTCTGGATATGCTGAAAATAAGGACATTATGACTAGAAGTACTAGTACATATATAAGGCTCACAGCACAGCCAAACCTTACAAAGGCATCACCCTTTGTTGGCTGCATGATGTTATAGATCCTGATAAAGCAAACTCAAGGAGATGATGGACGGAGCACTGAAACTTTTCAGACACTCACCCCTAGTCACAGATCTGGGTTGAGTCCATCATTGTTCTGTAGCTCACTTTGCCACCCCAGTTCAGACACAGCTATGTGCAAATCAGTCTTGACCTGGTGCCTCATGGGAACAGTCCAGCCCGAAATGCCAAGCCATGTCTTCCCTGGACCAGAAACAAGCATCCTAGGACCGGTTTCAAACTAACAGCCCTTATCAGCCAGGCTAGCTTTAATCCAGTGGCAAAGTGAGCAAGGGAAGTTTGGGCTGTACTTTTCCCATTGGGCGCAGGGTCAAGACAAGGCTGGGTCCAAACTGGAATGGCATGGTGAGCAAAAAAACTATGGTTTTAGGCCCAGATCTCTGTACTGGGGTGAATGTATGACATTGTGCTGCATTCTGTCTATCAATTGTGCCACACTCAAGAGGGCCGCTGAGCTGGAGCTCCCCAAGGAAGCCCTGGGGTTAGGGATAATTTTTCTGTGAATATCCCCAGTTATGCCCCCCTTCTACCCTGCTACTCGACATCCCTCTACTAAGAAACCTGCCGGTAACGTAACGATATGTCTGCAAAGAAAATAAGTTGGCTTTAAACTAGGGGTGGGCGGAATTTGCGTAGTCGCGTTACGCAAATCTCCGCAAAATGGTTTAAAATCTCCGCGAACATGCAGAAATTCCACGAACACGCGGAATTGCTTGTTCGCGATGCTTTTTTCCTGTTCGCGACCGCTGTTTGCGTACTCGGGGGGAAATATCTCGCGAACACTCATTTTGAGATCGCGAACAAGCAAAAATTCCGCAAAGCCGCGGAAAGCAACATTTTGGGCAATTCCGCGTTCTCCGCGGAACGCGAAATTACCTAAATTCCGCAAATTCCGCGAACGGAACGGAATTTGCCGCCCAGGCCTACTTTAAACCTACCTGGAGTCCTGTCTGCGATGACGATGCTGCTGGAGACTGCCTGACCAGAGCGAGGAGAGGAGCGAAGCCTTTCTAGTCATGGTTGAAGCCACGCGAGTCTCTCTCCTGCTGGAGTCTGTGTCCTTCCTTCCTGCATTACACCGATTCATGTGTCCTTATGTTGGTGGTGAAGATCTTTGGCCGAATTCAGGAGCACACACCCCTCCCCGCTGCCGTGTCCTGGTGGGTCTGATCTGCCATTGGCTTTACTGCCATAATCCTGGGACCAGGTCTCGTTGTGAAGCGCCCGGCCTCTGAAGTGGAGTCTACCTGCTGAACGTCTGAGCTCCGCATGTGGGAGAAGTAAGGAGTGAAGCCACATTCCCCCGCCCCGCTGCCGAGATCCTTTGATACCATGGACCCAAGGGTCTGATCCGCCCGTTCTGTCCTGCCCCAAGGAGGAAAATTACTGCCTCCCACTGGATGGAGCACTGCCGGCTGGAGCGCCACACACGGCTTTAGGCTCTATGGCCGATCCACTTTGAGTTACTGCCACACTGCTCCCAGAGCACATTGCGGATGCTGGGCACCCGAGGGGTTGTGTGTTTACTTCCTGGGAGCTGCAGAGCACAGCTCTGTTAGGTGACAATGAGCACGGCACTCGTAGGTCCAGAGCGTCTCGCTTGAGGGGAAGCACTCCCACTGAGCTGTGGCGTAAAAGTCCCGTGCTCGTTGAAACATCCATTGCGTCTTGCAGAGCCTGAGTGACGTGCTGGATCTGAACTACACCTCGAGATCAGGTGATTGCTGTGGAGTGATGAGTGCGTGGGGACTGTTCGCCTGTGGTCCGTGTGACTCCCCTTGCTGACTTTGCCTCCTGCCAGTGTCAAGTGTGGTGAAAGAGAGACTTGCATGTTTGTACAGATCTACCCACCTTCCTGCCCGAGCTCGCTTGGTTGCCCTGAGCTCGGTTTGTATATTACAGGATGGGCACCCATTTTGTTCGCCTTTATCAGTCTCTTGGTAAGGTTAGGTATCCATTTTGGCCCCCTCCCTCGGGAGTTGAAGTAGAGCGCCCCCTTCCATGAACACTTGGTAGGCCTCTTGTACCCCACTCAGGAGCTGGCTTAGTTTGCCCCATCAGCACAGAGTGGAGATTGTTATTTCCTCTAAGGGCTTATATGAAACGTCCTGCCTGTACTGCCTACCTGCTGAAGATGTAAACTCCAGGATTCTCTTCTACCCACTACGGTCCAGGCTAATGTCCAATGTCTTTGCTAGGATAATCTGACCTCCCATATTGGCCTACCCAAAAGTACCTGAGTGTGTGTAGCCTGCAAGTAGGTCTCTATTGCATAGTGAGCAAGTGTGATGCAATTGCACACCAGATTCCTATCTTTGAGCCCTGGTTAGCTGGCTCTCATAGGTGTTAGTACACCTATGGTTGTCGCACACATCTGCCCAGTCGATTTGCTTATCTAGACTACCTTGGTGCCGAGACCTACGAATCGCATCTCTCCCACCCTGGAGCTGGCTGGCCAGAACGCATTCAGAATCATATATCTCCAGAACCTCTCAAAAAATGCTGCAAAAAACTTAACTACTCAAAACCCATCCAGAAACCCTGATCTCAGACCCTTTCTTCTCCATTAATAAAAGTGCTACCATAAATGATCTCATCTTATACACTAAACGGCATGCGCAATGGCGGAAGGCCATTTACTCTCTTCTCAACATCTCCACCTCCCATAAAACTCCTCATGGTCTTAGATTGTTAGTTTCGCCCTCCTCAGTCTTTAGAGCTGAATCCACCATCTCGCTTTACAAAAATGGAACCACCCTTATCTAAGCTTCTGACCCCAATCTTATGTTGTTTGACAACCTTTTCCTCAACCTCTTGAAGACAGTTGCCAATCTCAGTTCCACCCCCCTTGGAGTTGATGGCCCCTCAAGGGTTCCCCTGACCATGCAAATTCTATCTCCCACCTCTCCACCACCAGATGCGAACCCTACATTTGTTCCAAAGGACCTCCTGCTAGTCACCGCCACTTAGATTAACAATTCCACTGCTAATGAGCTGCGACAGCACAGTCTTCACGAGATTCCACATGCTCCCACCCCCTCTCAGTTAGATGGTCCACCAGCCGTGAACCCTACATCTGTTCCGAAGGGTCCCCTGCTAGCTACCTCCACTCAGATTAACAATTCCACTGCTAACGAGCTGCGACAGCACAGTCTTCCTGAGAGTCAACATGCTCCCCCCCCTCACAGTTGGATTGTTCTAAATATACTAGCTCCACTGTACACAACGCTGCTAGGATTCTCCCCTGGATCCACTCCCCCAGCCCAACCCGCAATCCCGTCATGGTCCAACAGGCTAACAAGGGTCCCCTGCTGTCCGTCTCCTCCTCCCCTATCCTACACATTCACCCAAGCACACAGTTCCATTTCCATAAATCCCCTGTCCCAGGGCCCATTCAGTCGCTACCTGCCCCACTTTCCCCTTCCCTCACTAGCTATCCTCTGCCACAGGGTTCCCGGGACCTAGCCTCACACCCCTATTCACACACTTCATGGGATGCCTGACTTAACAAGATTGTACTCTCCCTACTTTAACTTAAGGCAGATGTTTGTAGCCGATCACACATTTCTGAGGATCTGTTAGTTAACTTCCGACTAAGTGGCTCCTTTTTGACCAGTCTCGATCTACGCTCGCGCCATGACTGTGGTTGCTCCTGGTGCCCTTCCCCCCACTACACTAGGTGAACTGCATCCCACTCCACACACTCACCCCCTAGTTGGCACTCCGCTCCACACCCTAATGACCCCTCTCGACCCTCCAGGCATAGAGCCTCCCTGTCTGATAGCGATATTCATTCTCTACTACTTTCATACGAGCTGGCACTTCCCTCCCCCCTTCAAACTTGCAGGCAATTGAATCAATCCCTACGGATCCCTTCAGGGTACTTAGGCCAAACTTGAGAACTTTAAATGAGAACAACCTCATGATAGTCACCCCCACTCTACCGCCACCAGAGGACACCCCCGTCAGTCTCAAATGCACGCTCCTAAACTGTTAAACACGCTGCAGATATTGCCGATCTCATTCTGGTCCAGGATCTTGACCTTGTAATGCTAATGGAAACCTGGCTAAATGACTCAGCTGCTCCCATCCTT
This sequence comes from Triturus cristatus, assembly GCF_964204655.1. Taxonomy (NCBI): domain Eukaryota; kingdom Metazoa; phylum Chordata; class Amphibia; order Caudata; family Salamandridae; genus Triturus; species Triturus cristatus. The sequence goes on along the minus strand of NC_140593.1, from coordinate 251,042,711 downwards.
GCCCTTCTAATGCCTCCCAACTTTGATGTCATTAGGTTGGACAAAACCAGTGGTTACAGGGGAGGCATTGCATGCTTACATCGTAGTAATCTACTAGTGAAAGTCATTCATGCTGACCTCCTGCCCTCTTGTGAATACCTTTGTATTGAAGTGACTGGGGGCAACAATCACTCTTGCAAACTGCACGCGTTCTACCCCCCCTCACGACAACCTTACCGTCACAGAGCAGATCATGGATATTATTTCGGCCACTGCGGATTACCAGGGCACTCAGATCTTCCTGGGTGATTTCAACCTCCACTGGAATGATGTAAACTATGTGCTGGTCAATAGCCTCAAATCCTTCCTACCTGACCTTAACCTTATCCAAATATGTGACAGCCCTACACATATCAAAGGAGCCACGTTAGACCTTGTCATTGGTAAGCCCAAATCCTTCAGCTTGGAGGCGATCCTCCCTTGTGACTGGACTGACCACTATTGCATCACCAGGGATGGTTCAGAGGATCTGGAACTCCCTTCCCCTGAAGTCAGGGTGAGCCCGCCTACTGTCTTCTTAAAAAAAGAAGTCAAAGGGTTACTGCCTTAGCCTGGCACCTTCCTCTGATTCTGGGTCCATACCCGTTGTCTGTTCCCCAGCCACCTTGTTCATGAGTTGGTCTGACAATTCTAGACTGTGATCTTTGTGCTCCCTCTGTTGTTTATGATGTGTTTTGCTGTGCCTTTACGAGATTGCTGGACAATTTTGACTTAGAATTTGTCGTTTTGGTTATTCTGTTTTGTGTGCTTTTTACCTTGTGATGCATAATCTGTAAAGCGCTCTTATACCCTCGGTGGTCAAGTTTCCGCTATATAAAACTTTTCAAATAAATTGTTCTTTTTGCATTTGTCACCCCGAGTGGGACGGGTATGCCCAAACATGGGTCCCGTGCTCTCCATGCCACTGAAGTCAAGCTATCCTGACTGATGTGGGGGGAAACCTTGAAACCGGTCCTAGGATGCTTGTTTCCAGTCCAGGGAGGACCTGGCCTGGCAGTTTGGGCTGGACTGTTCCCATTGGGTGCAGGGTCAAGACTGATTTGCATATGGCTGGGTCCAAACTGGAATGGCATGGTGAGCAAAACAATGATGGTTTCAGGCCCAGATCTCTGTTCTGGGGTGAATGTATGACATTGCTCTGCATTCTGTCCATCAATTGCTCTTTTTGCATTTGTCACCCTGAGTGGGATGGATATGCCCAGATGTGGGTCGCGTGGTCTTCATGCCACTGAAATCAAGCTATCCTGGCAGATGAGGGGAGAAACCCCGGAACCCTTCCTAGGATGCTTGTTTCCAGTCCATATGAAGCTCAGATACAGCTAAAAATTGCATGCATGGCTCACAAAGCAATTCATTTCAAGACCCTGCTGTACCTCACGCAGAAACTGGACCGCTCATGTGGTCCTAGAGCCTCCAGAAGCGCCAGCACCCTTTTGCTAAAAAATTCAAATAAAAAAAAGACCTATAACCGAGCCTTTTCAATGATGGCTCCAAGGATCTGGACCTCCCTTCCCCCCAAAGTCAGGGTGAACCCTTCTACTGTCTTCTTCAAAAAAGAAGTCAAAGGGCTCCTGATGATGAAATATCTGCCTTAATCTGTCAACGTCATCTGATTCTGGCTCCATACACGTTGACTCTGGCCCAGCCACCTGGTTCACGAATAGGTTGGGCAATTCTAGTCTTTGATTTTTTCTTGACTGTGTGTTTGCTTCTCCCTCACAAGATTGTTGGACAATTTTACACTCTGATTTTGTCACTTTGTTTATTCTGTTTTGTATGCTTATACCCCAGTGATGCATAATCTGTATTATTCCCTTGCGATGCATAATCTGTAAAGCGCTCTGATACCCTTGGTGGTCATGTTCACGATATATAAAACTTTCAAAATAAATAAATAAACTTTGGGACCCCCTTAGTGGTCTCGATATGGACACCCAGCAAGGGATGCTAGACCGCTGCGAGCTAGAATGTCTGCGTGCAGGAGCCTCAGCATCTCACATCAGTGTGTCTGCATGGAAGTCCTTTTCTCCTCTGAGTACCTCGGCAAGATATGGTGTGAATATATACACAAAGTGGTACCCCATGGGGATATACCTTGCTGTGTAATGTCGGACTAGGATGACGGAAGGAATGACCCTTATACATAGCTATTATGCAGGAGATTATAGGCATGCTGTCCTGCTGTCATTCCAAGAATCCTCATGCATAATGAATGAGGCATAAGCTTTTCAGAGAAAACCCAATTTCATCTTTGGACATTGCTGTATCTATGTAAAAGGTAAGTACTAAGAACCGTTATGTAGTGTAATATCAGGGGAATGTAGGTGAAAAAGGAATTCACTACCTGAGCCTATATTGGGGTACCTATATGGAACATGACACCACCTGATTCAATGCAATAGCAGCCTCATTTTGAATAATTGGCTCTCCAGCTGGGTATTGACTTTGTGAACCTCAACTTTGGCTGATTTGTGAACTCTACTTAGCTACCTCAGCAACAATTGTATCTTCCTGTTTAATTTTATCATTAACATTTGCAAGTACTTTGGAAATACTGAGCACTCAATGCTATCCTTTGCAGCATTGAAAGAGTCTTCACAGCAGTCAAACTCACAGACCCAAATAGCAACGCACATGCCTACTGTATTAAAGGTGTTGTTTTTTTACATGAGTGTTTTTGTCTGGGAACTGATCTGCGGATCCTAAATGAGGTGATTTATATAGAATGCAGGCTTGTGATTTGTGGATCTGCGTAGGATCTGCAAAGTCGACTAAGATATTAAATAAAAAGGATTTGAAAAGAAAATGAACCAGTGTTTGGGAAATGGGGTGGCTCTGAAAAGAGCCTTAGTATTTATGGTGTGTACATGGTAATGCAATATAGAACAAGATGCAGTCTTTCGGGTTCTTGAGAAACACCCTGTTGTCTCCATCAATGAAATGGACTCTGTCTTTTAGATACATTCCATCCATCAAATGACACCAAAGATATAGGCAAGTCAAAAAATGGTTTTCCTATCAAAATATGGACCTAGCAATAACTACCACTTTTCACTTGTAAAAAACTAGTGAAATTCAGCAGTAATAGTTACCTGAGCTAACTATAACTTCTGCCCCCACAATGCACTGCTTATGACCTCACATATTACATCTCAAATTACTTCACTGATGACTTCATCCACAGAACCACTCATACACCGATTCACCCCCTTATACAACCTCACAAACGCCCACTCCCACTCCCCCACAACCACTCACAAACCCATTTACAGACTCACACTAGTACTCATACAGCCCACGCACTTATTCATGGAGCCACTCACACAAATACTCACAAAGACAAAATCAAGACACAAGCAGACAAAAAAAAGATCACCAGTACCACTTTATAAAACAGGAGATTATGTCTGGTTATCTAACAAAAACTTAAAATTAGAGGGACCTCGCAAGTTACGTTACATATATGTTGGTCTTTTTCAAATTACCCATATCATAAACCTAGTCTTCCTAAAACTGGACCTGCCCCCTGAGTATATTATTCACTCTGTTTTCCATGTCTCCTTACTAAAGCCTCATAATCCAGCCAAACGGAAAGACACTCCCCACCACCAATTCCAGTTTATGGGCATCTTGAGTATGAAGGGCAACGTGTTCCAGACTCTAACTGGATTTGAGGGAGTTTGAACTATCTGATAGCCTGGAAAGGTTTGATTCCTCAGAAAACTCCTGGGAGCCTGCCTCATTTGTCCACATATCCCGTCTAGTGAGACAGTTTCACATATTATACCCAGACAAGCCGCACCTGGCAGGTCAGCCTTTAGGAGGGCTGAATGTCACAACTGCCACAGCATATCTTAGTTCCTAAAGAGTGGCCCACTCCCCTGGTACTATTGTTATACTGTATTGTATGAGTATGTGGTCACAAACTCAAATCCCTGGTGGCAAGTGGTAGGCACAAGGTTATGTTTTCATGTTATTATGGTTTATTATGTTTTCCCATCAGATGTTAATGTAGTTCTCATCACAAGATTAACTTACCAAATGCTCAGTGGTTAGTGGTAGGCATTAAGCATTTCTGTTCCACGAGAAGCCTTGAACTGCTGTCCGTAAAGGCACACATGAGTAAACTGCCTCTCTACCATCACGCCACCCACGAGCTCAAAAGAGAAAACATTAACATCTGGAGCCAGCAACCACACAGAGCACATGTGCTTCTAGCACATTCCAAGTTTCATGTATAAAAGAAAGCCAAATTATGCACAGTATGCTTGGCTTCAGTTCTATTGGTACTCACCTGTTTTCTGGCTCCAGTCACAGCGGTGTTCCAATGTCTTCCTTCCTGGTTCTCGGTTTTGGTGTTATCCGTCATCTCCGACTCCCTGGCCGCACCCATCACCTCCTGAGCAGCACATCCTGCTCCACACATTGACCGGCCCCTGCAAAGAGAGGATGGACGTTTTAAAATCAAAAAGCTATTTCTCAGCTTCCACGTTCTTGCGGCTGCAAAGAAGAATAGCAAAGGTAATTTATTTTATTTATGTTAGTGTGTTGATAAGACAAAGTGGATGCTTGAAAATTCAAACAACTCTTTTGCAGGTTAAGAGACAAGAAGGACATATGGCTTATCATTAGCCAAGAACTTTAAAGCACAATGTGAGAACTCATTTACAGACCTTGAATGTACATTGTAAGAACTCATAGATGGACATTTGAGATAAGCTCTCTAGCATAACACATCACACTGTCTGAGTTCGGTTGCACAAACAAAGGCAAGTTGTGTGCAGTGGTACATTGTACATATAGTTTGAGTATAAGGCCAACATAGAAAGACTCATTGCAAGTAGTGTTTTGTGTTGCAAGCATTCATGCTAATATTCCAAATAAGAGAAGAACAGTAGGAGACAGCATTTGAAAAGAAGGCAATACGCAAAGGCACATAATATTATAGAGTAAACTTTAAAAAAAGGGTTGGGATTGAGGTACATGTGCAGATGGTTTCCCTATCTTCAATCAATCAATCAGGGTACTTGTAAAGCGTTCTACTTACCCGTGAGGGTCTCAAGGCGCTGAGGGGGGGGTGCCGCTACTGCTCGAAGAGCCAGGTCTTGAGGAGTCTTCTGAAGGCGAGTAGGTCTTGGGTCTGTCGTAGGTGGGTTGGGAGGGTGTTCCAGGTCTTGGCGGTGAGGTAGGAGAAGGATCTGCCGCCGGCAGTCATACGTTGGATGCGGGGGACAGCTGCGAGGGCAAGGCTGGCGGGTGGGGGTGTAGAAGCTGAGTCTGCTGTTCAGGTCGGCTGGTCCGGCATTGTGGAGTGCTTTGTGTGCGTGGGTGAGGAGTTTGAAGGTGATCCTGAAGTACTGGGTTTTTCAGAACCCAGCGGTGCCAGGGAACACACCCTAAGACTTCGAGTCCTTCCTGTTTCAGACTACAGAAACACAGAGTCTTCTTGGTGAAGTCAAAGATCGTATTTATTGGCTGCAACCAGTAACAGGTATCCTAGAAGTACAACACGGTGTATATTCTCAGGAGACAGCTCAAACTTACAAAGCCAGCCTTCTCCTTTTATACAAAATATTATGCTTTAGGCAAACATTCCTTTTTTTATAGTTGACCATTCACATATTTTCACTACAAAGAAAAAGCAGAGTCATGATGACAAGCCCATATTTCAGTTTGTCCTGCCCTCAATTAATTAGTACTTTCATCAGATATCGACGGACCCCCAATAAAAACGGGCACCTCCTCCTCGTAAAGCAAGTCATAAAGGAAGAAACAGGGACAGGTGTGTGTAAGATTAGGCATGGTTTGTGTGTGATGAAAGGTTTTATGATATGTTGTGCCTTGATACTAATCTCATTCGGCCACTGGGAAAGGAACTGGCCGAACAGGTTTGGCTTCAGGCAGTGGAGTCAGCTTGCCCAGGTCACAGAGGAGTCAGCAAAGGTGCATGTGTCCTTCAGACTCGTTTTTGGCCTTAGTCATTGGCCTATGTGAGGGCAATCATAAAATGGCTGCCGTTCAAATGGAAACCGAGGGTTCAGGACGGAAACTCTGATTTCAGGGTGATTTCGTCACCCGAATATGACGAAAATACTTGTGCATAGTATTCTAATCATTCTCGGTCTGCTGATACCAAAATCGTCATGATGCGACGATGTTTATAACACGGGTCCAGAATTTTCAGTACCACAGACCCTCCTTTTGCCCTTACATAGGCAATAACCTATACTCACGCTAATCTGAGTCCAGGTCTATATTCATAAAGTCGTTGAGATGTTGCTGTAGCATCATCCTATTACTTAGCTCGTCTCTTGATACAGGTTTCCTTACACACGATGTAGCACAGAGGCCACATATTGCAGGAGCACACTGTACACACAGACAGAACAGGAAAAGAATGGCTAAGATCATCCCAATGACTATCAGGGTCTTCCATCCCCGCGCGGATATCAGTTCCCAGAACCACCCCATCAATGACCAATCTCCTTTATCCACGTGAATAGATTCGGAGATCTTATGCAGTTTGGAAATGGCCTGGTAGACTGTCGGAGCGTTATCTGGAATGAAAACACAGCAACTTGATTGGATCACTTTACATACCCCACCTCGGTCTGCAAGTATGACGTCTAATGCGACCCTGTTCTGAAGAGTCATAAGGCGATCCGACTGGAGCTCAGCAGTCAAATTACTAAGGGCACCGGCGGTTTCATCTACCGTGGATTCAACCACCCTTGTCAATTGCCTTATGTTCCTGCTGTTAACCATAGGCCCCCAAAACGGCAGAAAACCCTTTACGAAATCTCCAAGTTCTTGTCCTGTAGTGTCTTCTTTACTGATGACACCTCTAACTCTCCTTGTCTTATGGTAATCTGCCGCGGCCGTGTAGGTGGGAGGCAACAGGAACGAAACAAAACATGTGCCTGAGAAGTCAGGGGGCAACCATGTATAGGCTCTATTATGGCAGATGAAATAGGGACCCTTAGCTGCTAAGAACGAAGGGGAAGTCTGAGACGCAAAAACATGTGTTTCAGTGCAGATACTTCTCCCTAACTGAGCTCTGGGATTCTTGCCATTACCTTGCAGACATAGGTGACCCTGATGGGGTACAATCCAAATCAGGGAGGATCTCTTTGCTCGCTGGTTCTCACTCAGAGTAACTCCATATCCTGTTATGTTCCATCCAATATATGCTAGTGTCTCATCTCTCGGGATAGTCTCATAGGAAGTATCTTCCCTAATCATATCTACTATACCCTTAACTAGAGCACTATTCTTAGGATTATCTTTCACAGAACGTAGGGCGTTGGCTTCATGAGCGTATATGAACACCGTTCTATATGCCCACACAGAACCATTATGGCTGAAAGGCAGGACCAGATAAGGGATACCTTTATCAGTAGTATGAGGCATAAGACCACACACCCAACAGTTAGTTGTGTTAACTACTAATTGGTGTTGGTGTAGAAGCTGAATGAATGAATTATTGACAAATTCTAATCTTCTAGCAGACTCGTGTTCAGGCAGAGGGTGAAAAGAATGCGAGGAAACAGTAGAAGGAGGTATAGGCTGTGTAGTGGGTGCAAATGTCACTTGAAAAGAGAATAAAACATATCCTATTAAAAACGTCATTACACTAAGCAACATGAAAATACATAATATCAAAAATCGTTTCTTTGTCATCATTATACACATTCTGGCTTTAAAGTCCATCTGTTTGGCAGGTCTCTCATTCTCGAAAAACTCCATCCTCTCTAATTGCTGCTCGCGGTGGTAGGGTGTTCTATGCTAAGGAATGCTTCTGTCAGTCCAGGGCAACTCCCTTAGACCGACCAGAACTGTCGACCTAGCGTCTTCAGCTGCACTCCAAAGACTTGGGCAACCACGACCCTACAGCTGAACCCGGATGGCGGTTCGAAAAACAAAAATAAGAAAGTTTCTCAGATGAGAGAGCTGCACTTTCAAAAATAGCAAAGAAAAATAATTTTTTATTTGTCCATAGTTCTCGGCCTCAAATTATAACGGCTTTTTACAGGTACTGTCTGGTTCTGGAACAAGAGTTCAGGCTCTGTAGTGTTCAATCGAATTGACGGTGGCACAGCTTCTTGCTAAATATTGTCACTTTCACGTTCAGAAATTGTTCCTTTTACACGTGCATCGCTAAAAGGCAGAAAACGAGGCACAGTCTCAGTCTCAGAGTCAGCGATCCCCTCCTGGACCCACCGGTCATACGGTAGAGGCAAAGGGACCCTCTTGCAGTGTACGCCGTGGATCCAGTTCTTTTTCCCTTCCACTCGAACAGCTGATCTTGTTGAGAGAAGGACGAGGTGGGGGCTGGTCCAACGGGGCTGGTCATTCTTCGTCCGCTGGAAGTTCTTGACCAGCACCCATGATCCAGGATCGATAAGATGTCCTGGAGCTTCAGAGACCTGAGGCAGAGTATCGTGAACCTGTTGGTGTAAAACACGCAATTTAGCCGTCAATTCATACAAATAATCAAGCAGTACAGGGTGTTCGATCTCACTGAATTTTGTCGGCCTTGGCACTCCCCATATGTTGGCCGGGCGGCCGAACACAATTTCATAGGGACTAAGTCCCACTCGCGAATGCACAGTCATTCTTGTTGATAGGAGTGCTAAGGGCAGAGCGTCAGGCCATTTAAGACCAGAGCTCGCTTGTATCTTTGCCAACTTCAATTTTAGCGTGCCATTATAGCACTCTACTAGTCCAGCTGATTGGGGGTGATTTGCAGCGTGAAATTTTTGCTGGATACCTAGCCCCTCACATACTTTCTTCATCACTCGACCCACAAATTCACTCCCATTATCACTCCAGACCATTCTCGGCATTCCAAACCTAGGGAAGAATTCTTTGGCAAGGGCTTTAGCTGTGGATAAGGCAGTGTTGTCTTTTAAGGGATATGCTTCTATCCATCTTGAAAAGGCACAAACAACAACAAGTACGTATTTCAAATTGTTGCACCTTTCCATGTGGATGAAATCTAGCTGCAAAACCTCAAACGGGTACGTTGGAGGCGCAAAATGACCAGCTGGAGTTGGGGTTCCCCTACCAGGATTGTATTTCAGACACACCATGCAATTCTTGACCACATTCTCTGCACATTTAGAAATTCCAGCATTTTGCCATACTGGAGCCAACAACTTACAAATCCCTTTCACACTGATATGGGCCATTCCATGAGCCATTGTCACCACTGCAAGCACATACGCATCGGGTAACAACCATCGCTGATGTTCTGACAAGTCAACCCAACAACCATTTTCATCCAATTTACTCCACACACTCAACTCTTTCTCTGAAGCTTCAGCTTGAAGAGACTTCACACTCTCTATCGTATCTTCACACATTCCAACGTCACCAACCCATCTTGCAGGGCCTGCAACATACATTCGATTCATCACATCTTGTGCTGTTTCTTTTGTGATTTCGTCAGCAAATGCATTGCCACGACCAACATCATCAGTAACCTTCTTGTGTGCACTGCATTTCACAATCGCAACTTGTAACGGCAAGGTCAGTGACTCAAGAAGCTCATTCACCAACTGACCATGCTGAATCTTAGCTCCATGCGAAGTCAGGAACCCACGTTCTTTCCACAATCGTCCAAAACCATTAGCCACACTAAACGCATACTGGCTGTCGGTATATATGGTCACTTTCATTCTTTTCGATAACACACACGCTCTCGTAAGTGCAATCAACTCTGCTGCTTGAGCTGAATTATGTGGTATACGTGCAGCTTCAACAATCGTATGCAAAGTCGTGACAGCATATGCTGCAGTCGTATCACCATTCGGAAGCTTGAAGCATGAATCATCCACCCATAAGGTACCATCACACTTTACAAGAGGAGTATCTTTAAGATCTACTCTCCCTTTCATTTCTTCTTCTGTCCTGAGAAAACAATCATGCTGTTCAACATCATCTGTCTTTACTGAAATTGGCAATAACGTGGCTGAATTCAACGTATTGCACCTCTTTATGTGCACATGACTCGCTAACAGTGTCAACTCGTAACCTGACAATCGAGCACTAGTTAAGTGCTGTGTCTTGGTCCTGTTCAACAACGTGTCCACTGCATGTGGAACCATCACAATCAACATATTATTCATCACTAACCCAGCAGACTGTCGAATAGAAACAGCTGCTGTCGCTGTGGCTCTCAAGCAACTCGGCAATGCTTTAGCTACCGGATCCAAAGTCGACGAAAAATATGCGCATGGACGCTGCTTGTCTCCAAAAGACTGTGTCAGCACTGACAATGCACAACCCTCTTTCTCATGGACATACAGTGTAAAGGGCTTACTGTAGTCGGGGGTACCCAACACAGGAGCCGAACACAATGCATTACGCAATTCGGAAAAACTTTTCTGACAATCTTCAGACCACGGAACGGGATTCGGTGTATCTTTACAGGTCAATGCTACCAAAGGTTTGGCCAGCAAAGAAAAATTCGGTATCCACTGTCTGCAGTATGATGTAATGCCCAAGAAAGCACGTACTTCTCTCTGTGTCCTTGGCACACTCAATTTTGCAATTGCCTGAATTCTTTCTGGGGTCAGTTTCCTTCCCTCCTTCGATAAGAGATGACCTAAGTAGATCACTTCTTGTCGACAATATTGCAGTTTTGAAAGAGACACTTTGTGATGTAAATCAGACAAATGACGCAACAACGACAAGGTGGCTTCTTAACAAATCTCCTCAGTAACTGCAGCGATTAACAAATCATCGACGTACTGAATAAGGGTAGCGCCATCAGGTAAAACAATTGCATCAAGCTGTGTTTTTAAGGCCTGACTATATATTGATGGACTTTCACAGTAGCCTTGAGGAGCGCGTTTGAAGCGGAAGCTTCGGCCTCCTAAACTGAAGCTAAAAATATCCCTGCTCTCCTCGTCAATCGGGATGCTGAAGAAAGCATTCTTCAAGTCAATCACCGAGAACCAGGTGGCGGAAGCTGGAATCATAGTCAATAGGGCAGTGATATCAGGAACAACTGGAAACTGTGGCACAACTATTTTATTGACCTCTCTAAGATCAATCACGAACCTGTAAACAGGTGGTTGAGAAGGGTCAGTACGTTTCAAAACAGGCAGAACAGGACTATTACAAATGTTGCCTCTTGTCTCTTCAATTTCATCTTTTTCAATCAAATCATAAATGATCGCTAGCAACGCCTTTTCACCTTCACTAGAGATCTTGTATTGGGGAATGCGTGGCAATTTAACATTGGCTTTCAATGTCACAACATATGGCGGTATTTCCAAAAGACCCACATCATTAGGACCAGTAGCCCAAAGAATATCAGGAAGGAACGACAATTCGGTTGGAAGGTTATCCTTCGACAAATACATTGGAGAGATCACTTTCCTACCCAGTGTAAGTTGTACTCCCGAAGGAGAACAATATAATGTCGCATACAATCTTTTCAACAAATCCAATCCTAACAAGTTTTCACCACAACCTGTCGTTAGAATAAGGGGTGCTTCCAATTCACAAGGTCCAACAGAAAGGGAAATAGGACTAGAAATCAGATTCCTAACTGGGGTGCCAGAAAAACCTACTGAAACATTCATCTCGCCAGACAAAGGTGCGCCAGGGAGTTTTGAGTGCATAATAGAACTCTTTGTAGCACCAGTATCCAACAGAAAAGGCTCTGACACACCTGATGTAATCACCTTAACATATGGCCCACTCTGATTTACTGGAACTGAAACAACTCCCTCTCTTTGTCTATGGCTGTCCTAGCAATCATTACCTTCCATATTCTCATCTTCTGCATAGTAGTCATCAGCATAGTACTGAGCCGTCCTACCAGACGCGTTATTTTGCTGGTCAAAACTATTCATTGAATTCTGAGACGGCAAGGAACGCGCGTTCTGGGGGACACTTCCACGTCCTCTACCTCTAGGAGCTTGTTGAACACCTCGACCTCTTGCGCCAGAAGCACCATTTGTACGCTGTAACAAAATAGGACAACTATACTTGAAATGACCCTCTTCTTTACAATATGAACACTGATTGGGACCTACAGGAACACGTGGTTGAGAAAACTCGAACCTTTGCGAGTTTCTCTGAAACTGTTGTGGTTGCTGATAATTACTCTGACCACCACGTGGCGGATACGCCTGTTGTAAAAGAACCTTCGTCTTCAATTCTTTAGTTTTCTTTTCTGCTCTATCCTTCTCATCTTTATCCCTATTTGCATACTACTGTGCAGCAGCCAATATTTGTGCTGAAGAGGAAACGGCCCAAGAACTCTCTGAATCTTTCGATTTCTTACACAGCTCGGGAAGCAAATTGTGCACAAACTTGTCAACGAACAACCGTTGACCACCTTCTGTACTCATATCTTGACCACTGTGGTCGATAAACGTTTCTTCAAACCTAGTGAAGAAATCAGACACTGTTTCATCTTTCTTCTGCTTACACGCAGACAATTTATCCCAATTCACACGCATCGCAGGCATTAAAGTCTTCATGTAAGTAATGATCCTAGCAGGAAGTTCTGCTACCAAAGGCTCAGGCTTGGCACCACCAACTTGTCTATCATTTGCAGTACTAATATTAGCCCATGAGTCACCTAACTCTTGTGCATGATCTGTATGGCGAATCAATCCCCACAAAGGCTGTGGAACAACATTCCCAAATAACATGTCTATGTCGGCTAAATTCATAATGCATGAGTCTGCAGTCTATGATAATTCCTTATAATACCCTGCAGGGTTTTTATGGGGGTCAGGCAAAGTCTGCTTAAGGGCTAAAACTTCAGCTCGCTTCCAAGGAACATGTACCCAAACACGCTGAAAATGAGCTGGAACAGCATCAATTTGATTAGTGGCATCAGCCGCAACGGCGTCCTTCCATACCGGAGGGACTTCTCTCATTGGGTACTGTTGCACTTTTTTCCTAACTGAGGAGTCATGTTCAAACAGTGACTGGGAAGGATCCTTATTCCTAAAGGACAACAACGTCGCAACTGCTTTCTCAACATCGGAACCCACAATCGTGCCCTTTGAAAACTCAAACCGTACACGGCACAAATCAGGCGGATTTGTTTCTAAATCATATCCTCCAATTCCTCATAAAGGAAAGCACACATTTTCTCAAAAACGTATCTTTGTTTTGGTGCTTCCCATTGACAGAAGACATCCATAACAGACTCTACATCATATTTAAAAGGGAAAGTAACCCATTTACGTGCCATATGGTCAAACATTTCTCTCTCTTGAGAATTAGGCAGTTGACTACGCGACTGCTTACGCTCCGAATCAGGGGTCATACCAGATGACCCAAAGAGAGGAAATATAAGGCTAGCAACAGTATCAGTCATTCTCTGTCGGACAGAGGGAGAAGTTGACAAAAGAACAGGAGGAAAAACAGAGGGAGGCAAGGCAGATGCAGACGCAGAGGCAGTATCAGGAAGAACACCAGAAGAGGCAGTCGATGTAGTAGACAAAGTCGTAGGGAGTACAGATGGAGCAGGTAGCGAAGTCGGCGGCCCTTGAGGGGGCTGCGCCATAGGAGTAGGAGCCAAGTGAAGAGGAGCTGGCGGCTGTGGAAGAGCCTGAGGCACAATATTTGGGGGTTGCACAACTAAAGGTTGCGGTGGTGCTGTAGCACTCTGTGCATAAGGGGGTGGCGAACTCAACAAGTGTGACATTAAAGGATCTTTCTCAAGTTCTTTTGCTGCATCTTGCTGAAGAAGCGGCAAAACTGGATAACATTTATCGATCACCATTTTACGTTGCCTGTGCAACTGCTCACTCATCTGTTCTTCTTCATTATCTTTAAACTGCATAGCAGCTTGCATTATCGAGATACCCTTTTCTCTCTTATTTCTCTTTGCTAATTTAATTTCCTTCTTTTTGGCTTCCTTACGCCATAGGCGGAAAGAGTCAAACATCGCCGGCCGGGCTTTCTTCTTAAAAAGTTTAACCTCCAGATTATCCAGAATCTCTGTGTCAAAACTACCATATTGGGGCCATTTTAAAGCACCATCTTTCCTGGTGTATCGGATCCATACTTCATTATATGTGATGGGGCCTACGCCATGTTTCACATATAGTTCATAGGTTGGAGTTCCAATCGGAGGAACCGGACACGAGTCCTCCAATCGGGAATCCCTATTATAACCAAGACAAAACAAATTTCCAAGTCTGCTAAGACCAGGCATCTTCGCTCTCTAGTCTAGCTTCAAACTTCAAAGGATTATCGAATACGATAGTCTCGAGAATACACGAGTCCCTCGGCTTTGGTACTTGCAAGTTCCAAATCAAAGATCCCAAGGGGATACCAAACTAAGAACCAAACTAAGGACTGGGAGACGCTCCACTTATACTTAACTGAGGTATCGATGACGTCACCAGAAGACTCGTCTATCGTTTCGCTCTACCAATCATCATGGGTGCAAAACAGGGCGATAGTCAGGGCAGCAGTCCTTCGTAGCCGTCGGGAAGCGGGGAACCTCGCAGCAAAGACTTTCGGACCACGTCGACATACAGAGGTCGATGAAGTGGCGGCCTTCCTCCAGAATTTTCACACGAAGTTCCTCACGAATCTCTGGCTTGGACCGGTACCGCTGAAATCACCCAACGTTGGGCGCCAACTGAAGTACTGGGTTTTTCAGAACCCAGCGGTGCCAGGGAACACACCCTAAGACTTCGAGTCCTTCCTGTTTCAGACTACAGAAACACAGAGTCTTCTTGGTGAAGTCAAAGATCGTATTTATTGGCTGCAACCAGTAGCAGGTATCCTAGAAGTACAACACGGTGTATATTCTCAGGAGACTGCTCAAACTTACAAAGCCAGCCTTCTCCTTTTATACAAAATATTATGCTTTAGGCAAACATTCCTTGTTTTACAGTTGACCATTCACATATTTTCACTACAAAGAAAAAGCAGAGTCATGATGACAAGCCCATATTTCAGTTTGTACTGCTCTCAATTAATTACCCGGCGAGGCTCAGTACTTTCATCAGATATCGACGGACCCCCAATAAAAACGGGCACCTCCTCCTCGTAAAGCAAGTCATACAGGGAAGAAACAGGGACAGGTGTGTGTAAGATAAGGCATGGTTTGTGTGTGATGAAAGGTTTTATGATATGTTGTGCCTTGATACTAATCTCATTCGGCCACTGGGAAAGGAACTGGCCGAACAGGTTTGGCTTCAGGCAGTGGAGTCAGCTTGCCCAGGTCACAGAGGAGTCAGCAAAGGTGCATGTGTCCTTCAGACTCATTTTTGGCCTTAGTCATTGGCCTATGTGAGGGCAATCATAAAATGGCTGCCGTTCAAATGGAAACCGAGGGTTCAGGACGGAAACTCTGATTTCAGGGTGATTTCGTCACGCGAATATGACGAAAATACTTGTGCATAGTATTCTAATAATTCTCGGTCTGCTGATACCAAAATCGTCATGATGCGACGATGTTTATAACACGGGTCCAGAATTTTCAGTACCACAATCCTCTTGTCCATGGGGATCCAGTGCAGGTCTCTCAGGAAGGGGGTGATGTGGCTGTCGGTGGGTGTCGGTGCTGTCCCCAGAGCAGTAGGCCACCAGGAGTTGTCGCAGGCTGAGGGGGTGGGTCTGAGGATGAGGACCTCCGTCTTGTCCGAGTTCAGTTTCAGACGGCTGCTCCTCATCTAGTCGGCGATGGCCTTCATACCCTCGTGGATGTTGGTTTTGGCGGTGTGAGGGTCCTTGGTGAGGGAGAGGATGAGCTGGGTGTCGTCGGCGTAGGAGATGATGTTGAGGTTGTGGTGGCGGGCCACTTGTGCGAGGGGGGCCTTGTAGATGTTGAACAGTGTCGGGCTGAGGGATGAGCCCTGGAGGATGCCGCAGATGATGTCGGTGGCTTCTGACCTGAAAGGTGGGAGGCGGACACTCTGGGTTCTGCCGGAGAGGAAGGACGCGGTCCAGTCAAGGGCCTTCTCTTGGATTCCGGCTTCTTGGAGGCGTGTCTTTAGGGTGCGGTGGCAGACCGTGTCGAATGCGGCTGACAGGTCCAGGAGGATGAGGGCTTATGTTTCGCCGTTGTCCAGTTGGTGTCTGATGTCATCTGTGGTGGCAATGAGTGCTGTCTCGGTGCTGTGGTTTTGTCTGAATCCGGATTGGGACGGGTCCAGGATGTTGTTGTCCAGTTCTTTCTAATTGTGTACTGTTCCCTACAGATTCTTCACATATATTTTGCACACACAAAGACTCCGATGCCTGTCCAAGGTATTACAAGTCCAGGTCCTGAATCCCATCCAGACACACCTGGCTGGCGGTTGATGACAAGACATCACATGGTCTTGTGTGGTTTGTCACTTTTCTTTCTCCCCCCAAACCTCTTCTCCTTGGGCCCTTTTCTTGGTGCAGTGTGGTTATCATTACCATTGCTGCCAAAAATGGTCCATAAGGTGTTGGATACTATTGTCTCCTCAAGACATCCTGGAGTTCAGGTGAGTGACCGCTGACACTGACACATCCAGACATATAGACACTAACATACCCACTCACGCACCCAAACAGCCGCTCATATAGTCAGTCACCCATACAGCTACTCACACACCTACTCACTCACCCCTACAGTTACTCATCCAGCCACTCACTCACCCATATGGTTACTCACATACCCATTCACTTACTTATACATATACTAACACATGTACTACCTCACCTATACAGTAACTGACACCAGTACATACCTACCCATACAGACACTCTCACATTCACTCACTCACCCATACAGTCACTCATACACCCACATACTCATTCATACAAGACGTATGCACACACTCTCTCACCCATACATCCACTCACACACCTCATCGCTCACCTATACAGCCTTTCACATTCCTACTTACTTACCCACATAATACTGAAACACCCACTCACTCACCCACACAGCCACACACACATGCACTCACTCACCTATATAGCCACTCACACAGCTACTCACTCACTCATACAACCACTCATACACCCATAGAGCCACTCAGACACCTACATACAAACACACAGAGATACATTCCATCACATAGCCACTCACATATTATGTGTTACAAACAGTATTACTTTTTAGTAGTACACAACTGTACTTATTTAAGTTTTGTAGTATCTTAGTATATATTGTTAACACTCAGAAATGTTTAGAAAACACCCTTACTCACTGGATGATGTCATCAGTGATGTAGTTTGAGATGCCATCAGTGATGTCACTGACCATGTCATGGGTCTACAACCAATCATATGCTCATCCCCAGCTGGTCTAAGATTATTAATGCATCACTAGCCCAAGGTTCATTATCAGACTGCCTAAAAGCTAGCCAGGTCATCAATCTCTTATAAAAACCTACCAAGAACCCAACGGACCTAAATAACTTTCGACCGGTTTCAAACATTCCCATGCTAGCCAAAGTTCTGGAAAAATGCGCTCTACAACAACTGAGCCAACCAATTTCCAAAATAAAGCAACTAGACGACTGCCAATCAGGGTTCAGACCAGTTCACAGTACAGAAACTGCAATCCTGCACATTGTGGGTGACAATCTACTCGCTCTAGACAGTAATGAAACTTGTCTTTCAGTTCTTCTTAACCTATCATCTGCGTTTGACACCGTAAACCATGTCAAATTACTACACTGTCTTGAGGAAAGGATGGGATTAGTGGGAACAGTCCTAAATTGGTTTAAATCCTTCTTAGAGAACATATTGCAAAGATTCCTAGTGAACCAAAAACTCTCTCCGACATCCTGATTCAAATAGGAGTACCACAAGGTACAACCCTCTCCCCATCACTACTCAATCTGTATGTCGAACCACTAACAGAAATATTACAGCAGGGGAACATCTCCTACCACATGTGTGCAGATGACAAACAGCTGTATAGGAAGCTTACATTGTTGGAAGAGATCAACACAATGAACCAGGCATTAAAGATGACCGTTCAATGGTTATCTAGCAATTATCTCAAACTTAACTTGCAGAAAACTGAATTCCTTCTGATCTCCCCTCCTAAAAGCTCCACGGTGATAAAGGAATGGACTAAAACAATCACTGTGCTAAACTGTACCCCAATCCTAGTAGACTCTACCAAATCCCTAGAAATTATGCTGGACAAGGCTTTAAACATGTGATCACACATTAACACGATGGCAAATAAAAGCCCGCTTCCATCTGAGTTATCTTAGAAAACTGAAACTGTTTATCGATACAGCTGACTTCAAAACAGCAGTCCAGGCTTTGGTCATCTCTAGGATTGAGTACGGATGCACAACTCTTTCAGGTCTTCCCAAGATCTCAACAGCTTCCCTAAAAGCCTGCCTCAGCTCAGCAGCTAGACTCATAACAGGCTCTAGGAAATTTCACCACATCACTCCATATCTGAAAGTGATCAATTGGCTTTTATTCGAAGCTAGAATCCCTCTAAAGATGGCATGTATCACTCACAAAGCACTACACTACACAACACCACTTTACCTGGCACAGAAAATCACGTTATGCGGAGGCAGCAGATTCTTTCAGAGCACTGGAGATCTTTTACTGAAACCGGCATTCTTCCTCAAGAAGAGAACATATGATAGAGCTTTCTCTGGTGCTGGTCCAAGAATCTGGAATTCGCTTCCATCGTACATTAGAAGAATCATTTCTGCCACCTTATTCAAAAAGGAAGTTAACTCTTTCCTTATGAGAAAATTCCTCCCATAACTTTCAGCAGTCACTGGTAGGGGTTTATTTGAATCCAAGAGTCAATCTCTCATTCTTCGTCAATTGGCTGCTTCTGTAGGGTACATGTGACAGGATAATAGCCCCGCCATTTTGACATTGGAATTTTGGGACATCGTAATCCAGGTCGCTATCATTGATTGAAAGGTTCAGCTAAACAGCCTCATGGGAGTATCCGTCTGATCCCGTAATATTGTATCAAGAATTGATATCATGTAATAATCAATATGTGTATTAATTCATAAAAGCAAATTGATGGCCACTTTTAAAATTATCATTTAAATGTGGTAGATCACTTATGTTCATGTATAACTATGGAAATTGAATACTTATGTATTGTGAAGCACTCTAACACCAACTTGTGGGTCATGTTCACACTATAGAAAACAAGGAATAAATTAATAAATGATTAAATAGGTGTGATGCATGATGAGAGGTCATAAGCAGTGCATTGCGGGGGCATAAGTTAAGTTAACTCAGGAAACTATAACTACTGAATTTCATTGGTTTTGCACGAGTGAAATGTGAACCTAAATAGAGTCAGAAACTCACTGAGTGATGTACCCACTCACACACCCAGTGAGATAGCTATGCAGGTAGTCTAAGACCCACTCAGATATAGACACACCCTGTCACACACCCGTTGAGACACTCACACATACAGTCACACACCCACTGAGGCACTCTTGCACTCACTTGTCACTGAGCAGGTGTCTAAGTGGATGCATGAGTGTCTGAGTGGGTCAGAAACTGGGTGCATGAGGTTCTGAGTGGATTTGACATTTGAGAAAGCCCTATAATTTGCCAAGGCAAGCATGTACTGAGAGAGCACAGACAGGGTCTGCACTAGTAGCTTTCAGCCATGTTTGAAGGACTTTTTCTGTATATGGTTGAGATGGTTGTGTTACTACTTGCCTAGATATCTAAGGGAGTGTAGAAGTACACCTCTAGATTTTTAATTAAATGTGCTGGGTATATAACTGCCTGCTATAATACCCTATATCTGTCTAAATGTGTATGTAAGCGGCTGCACAAATACTATAATACCGGTTTTAGGCAATAGAGAGTTATGTAGGGGTCACTGCAACCACCTTTGAGTCTGTTGCATGCATAAATAGTTCCTCGTGAGGGACTGAATGTATAAGGGCTTCTGTGGCTGTCTCTGTAACTGAATGACAGGCCCTATGCTTTTGTGAACATGTATATCAATTGTTTTAGGGATGGCATAGTCTATGTAGAACTTGGAACAGAGTCCTGCAAGTGCACAAGTAACTTATTCAACTCAAAAGGACATCTCTCAATCTCCTAAGCACAAAACATCACCATTTATTACATACCTAAAGCACATCTTAGAAGTGTATTATGTGCACTAAAATGTTGGTCTGATACTTGAGAAAGACCCATGGCATGTCAAGTGAAGCATGAAGTAAGAATACACAGACAGGGTCTACACTTGTAGCTATAACCCATGAGTCACCTTTCTGTTTCAGAAGATTGACTCAGTACTTTTCTACATATGTAAGTGAATGTAGTACTACACTTGTATGAGTGCCATAAGATATTTAAGTAAATATGCTGGTATGTGACTGTGTTTTAGTAGCTCTACAGCATCCTTTATTTCTTACATACAGCATATCTTAGAAGTACGTTATGTGTACTAAAATGTGGGTTTGACGCTTCAGAAACACCTATAAGATGCAAAGTGTAGCTTGCAGTGACAGTGCACAGACAAGGAGTGCACTAGTAGCCATCACCAATTTTGAAATACTATTTCTCTGCATGGTTGAGAAGATTGTGTCAGTACCTGCCTACATATCTGAGAGAGTGTAGAAGTGCACCACTACCAGTGCCATGAGATGTTTAAGTAAATGTGCTGGTATGTTACTGACTGCTATAATACCTCTATGGCTGTCTGAATGTGTATGTAAGTGGCTGCAGAAATACTTCAGTGCCTTTGTTAGGCAATGCAGATCTATGGAGGGGTGACTGCAACTACCTTTGAGACTACTGCAGGTATTAATAGTTTCTGGTGAGTGACTTAACCTATATATACTACTGTAGCTGTCTCAATAGCTGAAACACAGGCTTTATATTTTTCTGAACATGTATGTCAGTCGCTTTAGAGATGGCATACTCTATGTAGTACTTGGAATAGCGGCGTGCAAGTGAACAAGCAACTTAGTGAACTGAAAAGAACAGCTCTCATGTTTTAAGCACAAACCAGCATGCTTCATATCACACCTAGCAATTTACACGAGAGGTCTTGGATACAATACCACACCTATTATTGCAGTGGGAAATTGTTTTTGTGTGGTGCAAGGATCAAAAGACACAAGACCTCATAGTTTCTTAACTGTGAATATAATTCACATGAACAATTCTGATAAGATTTGATCAGCACACACTAACTCATGAAGTCAAAGAATCTCAAGAAAAAAATGTATTCATATACAGTTACGATGGAATCTTTTTTTAAAAATTCTTTATTCTTTATTCTTTTAATCGCCACAGGGTAGCCAACGCGTTTCGTCCTTATATATGACTTCTTCAGAGCTCAAACAGGTGTCTTTCATATGCACCGGAATATAAGCTCCAGAATTTTTTTGTAAGGCAAGAAGTCTACCTCTGAATCAAAGAATTTGAAAATTCCATTAGGTCCAATTATTGAAAAGTAGAGTATTATCCTGATCAGGTTTTTTTCAGGGTTTTTTGGGCCAATGTCGGCCACTGCATTTCAAACAGGTGTCTTTCATATGCACCGGAATGTAAGCTCCATAATTTATTTTTAAGGCAATAAGTCTTCCTCTGAATCAAATAATGGAAAATTCCATTGGGTCTAATTATTGAAAAGTAGAGTATTATCCTGATCAGGTTTTTTTCAGGTTTTTTTTGGCCAATGTCAGTCACTGCATCTATTCAATGGGTTTTACGGCAACAGTCCGCCCTCCACCAACTCTTCTCTGTCCGTATTATCAACACAAAAAAAATCATCTCTCACATGTGACTTGTGCATACTGAAACTTTGATTTATAACTTGACAAACAGTTTTTACATGGCAAATCAAGCTACAAGTGAAATTGCACATACAGGACCTGTACTACCAAGCATAATCCATGTTTGAAAAAGTATTTCTCTACATGAATGAGAAGGTTGTGTCAGTACTTCTCAGCATATATGAGAAATTCTAGGAGCACAATTTTAGCAGTGCCATGAGATGTGCGGATGGGCGTATATGTGGCTTTCTATTTTAGCATCGCTATGACTCTCTAAATATCTATGTACGTGGCTATAAACAAACACCTTAGTGCCTGTGTTATGGAAAAGAGAGCAAGGTAGATGTCACTACTATATTTGAATCTGCTGCATGCGCTAGTAGTTTCTGCGTAAGTAACTGAATGTATATGGGCTTCTGAAGCTGTCTGACAAAGCAATGTAACAAAGCGAGAACACCCAGACTTCAAGAAAAACACTGTTTGAGAAAAGCACATCATATATACACGTAAATATTTCCACATCTTCTAATGCCTTGCTAGCTTAATATTTAGCTCCTAATCCACGTTTTCTTACTACCTTACATCATATAGTAAGCAGCAAATCTACAACATGCTGATTCAAAGCAACAGATTTGGAACCAACTTCTCACGCACCTAGTTTGCAAATCAGACAACCTGTCACATTCTTATACACTCATAAAGCATCTTACTCACCTGTTATTAAACATACAAAACCACTCGCAAAATCATAAATACATTACCTTATATAGTTCCAATATTTTCTCAAAAATATTTGATACTTTCTTATAACATTCTCATGTGTACATATACCTTTTCGATAATTTTTTTCTCAAAATCAAATGGAATTCAAATAACTGAATATTGAGTTTGTTCATCAAAAACAATTTTTTGGTCTCATCAGATAGATACAATACTGTCAGGAAATGCAAAAACTAAACATAATAATGCCACACAAAGCAACATTAATGGCAGCATTTTCAACTTTGCACCCTCTGGTAGTGCAAAAGCCAGCAAATAAAAACATATCTTTCAATTTTTATTGTGTTACTCCATTCCTGAATGGTTAGTATGTGTTAACCCTTTCGTGCACTTTTATAAAGAAGCCCAATATGTGTGGGTGTTTTGCACACTTCTGACAGTGGGTGACAGTTGTGCTACATTTGGGCTCTTTACTCTCAGGTGGCCATCTTCGGGGACTTATTTGACATGAAGCTCCCTAATCCCCTCATTTACTGCAGTATCCTTAATAGAAAATCTGTTCAGTTTCCCACTTTGATTCCATGAAGATGGCGGTAAGACATGCCACACTTTTTGCATAAATTCAGAATGTTAGCACTCTGGTTGCTCATCAGAACGCTGTAGTAAACTAGTGATCACCAGGGAGTTAACTAGCAGTCTGCTGCTTGTGTTGAAAGTGCATGTTTCAGTCTACATGTCAGAATGTTTTCCTGAAATAGAAGTCTGGGCAAGAAAACATTGGGAGATCCACTCAAGCCACACCTCCCTGGACTCCCCTCGGCGTCTAGTTTTCAGAACTGTCTGGGTTTAGTAGGTTTCCCTAGATGTCTGCCAAGCCTGAGACCAGAAATGCAGTGACCCCATGCAAAACCAGGTTGTTTTGTGATAAACAATTTTGATGTCTCCACAATACATTTTGGGCCCTTCCCTGTCGTGGGTGATTGGCCCACCCACGCAAGTGAGGTACCATTTTTATCAGGCGATCTGGGGTAATGCTGGGTGCATGGAAATATGAGGCTCCCCGCTGATTCCAGAACTTTCCATCACAGAAATTTGAGGGAAATATGTTTTTTTTTACAAAGTTTGCAGTGTAACAGAACCTGATGAGAGCCACACAAGTCACACATGAATTCTCCTGGATGTCTAATTTAAAATTGCATGTTTGCTAGGTTTCCCTAGGTGACGGCTGAGCTAGGACATTGCAAAGAAAGGGTCAGTTTTCACTGGAAAAATGTGATGTGTCCATGTTGTGATTTGGGTCATTTCCTGTCGCGGGCACTAGGCCTACCTACACCATATTAATTGGGAGACTTGAGGGAATGCTGGGTCGAAGTTTGTGGCTTCTGACAGATTCCAGAACTTTACATTCTGTGAAACAAAACCTGGTGAGAGTCACACAAGTACCCCCATCCTGGATTCCCTTGGGTGTCGAGTTTACAAAAATGTACGGGTTTGCTAGATTTCCCAAGGTGCCGGCTGAACTAGGGTCCAAAATCCAAAGCTAGGTGCATTGCGAAAAAAGGGTAGGTTTTCAAACAAAACAATTGATGTGTCCATGTTGCGTTTTGGGCCGTTTCTTGTCACGGGCACTAGGCTTACCCACACAACTTAAGTACCATATTTATTGAGAGACTTGAGGGAATGCTTGGTGGGTAGAAGTTTGTAGCTCTCCACAGATGGCAGAACTTTCCATCAAAGAAATGTGAGAAAAAACGTGTTTATTTTGGCAAAGTTTGAGGTTTACAAGGGATTCTGGGTAACAGAACTTGGTGAGAGCCACAGAACTCACCCCATCCTAGATTCCCCCATGAGTGTCTAGTTTTGAAAAAATTTACTGATTTGCTAGGTTTCCCTAGGTGCCAGATAAGCTAAGGTCCAAAATCCACGGCTAGGCACAATGCGAAAAAGGGTCCGATTTAACTGGAAAAATGAGATGTGTCCATGTTGGGTTTTGGGCCTTTTCCTGTCATGAACATTAGACCTACCCACACAAGTGAGGTATCATTTTTATCAGGAGACTTGGGAAAACACAAGTGTTATTACCAATTGACTTTCAATGCAATTCTGCCTTCCAAATGTAAGACAGTGTGTAAAGAAGCAATCATTTTGAAAAATGCCCTCTAATTCACATGCTAGTTTGGATACCCACACATTTTGAGATGTGAAAATAACCATTGCTTCTAATCTCTACATGTTGTTCCCATTTTGGAATACGTTGGTTTCCTTATACCTATTTTTTACTCTTTATATTTTACCAAATAAATTGTTATATACCGAGTACACAATAAAAAACCATTGCAAGGAGTAGCACAGTTATTAGCTCTGGGTACCTCGGGTTCTTGGTGAACCTACAAGTACTATAAATCCCCACAACCAGTAGGATCCAGCAGACATAACAGTATATTGGTTGAAAAAATCTGCCATACTTAGAAGTAGGTACATATGAAAACGCAAGCACAAATGGTAACTTTTTTTCAATTCAATTCCAATCTTTTTGTATTTCAACTGCTACTTTCTATAGAAAAACCTTGAAGTATTCACACAAATGACCTGTTTCTGAATTTTATCTACTTTTCAGAAATGTATAGCTGTTTGGGGTCCATTATTGGTTACACACCCATTTCTACCTCTAACTGAAAGGAAGTTAAAAGCATGAAAAATAGGCTATGTCCCAGTAAAATGTTAAAACTGTGTAGAAAATTGTGTTTTTCTGGCAAAAGTCTGCCTGTTCCTGAGAGCTGGGAACATGGTTATTTTAGCACCGCAAACCCTTTGTTGATATCACTTGCAAGGTAAAAACAAATGCTTTCTTTTACAGCACTTTTTTTCCAAAAAGTATTTAACTTTATTTTGGATAATTTATTGGTCCCCTCCAGAGGAATATGCAAACCCTGGGTACCTTTCAGAATTCTCAGGATCTTGGAAGAAAAGGACACAAATTTGGGTTGGATACCATATGTTTACAAAAGGTTATGGGGCCCAAAGATTAAACTACCCCAAATTGCCCAAATAACACTTTGCATGGGGGAGGGAAGGCTTAGCTGCAAGGGGATTAAATATTTTTAAGGTACAGCGGTACCTTCACGGGTCTGGAAATATAGATGGGCTGCTAGTCTATGCTTTTTACTCCTGATTATGAGATCAGAACAAATCGGTAAGTGCAATTCCGCAGTATCAAAAAAATGTAAAAATTACAGTGCATTTGCACACCCCTCCATTGTCAATAATAACATCAGTGTGAACATGTTTACAAGTATATATAAACCACCTTATATTTGTATTTCAAAAAGTTTACGCATTGAACTAATTTCACAAATCCTTGAATTTATGGACCAGATTTGCGAATTCACTTGAAAACACACCCTAATCTTGGCTTCTGATTGGATACATTAGGACACCACCCTTCCACATAGAAAACCACTCCTAAAGGCAGTTACTTCTCCAGTGAAGTCTCTAGAAGGAGGATTGAGAAGCAGCAGTGCTGTGCTTTTAGACAATGGTTGAAGCTATATAGTCCATCCAAGATGAGGATCCTCAACCTCTTGAGGAGGAAAATGAAAACACACTACATCGCAAAAAAGAAGGTGATGTGTGGAAGCACTCTACTATACCTTCTGGGTAAAGAATAGTGCACAGTTTGTGGCAAGCAGCTATCCAATGGCACTGCAACAAGATGGGACAAGTTCTTTTTGGAGGCACCTAAAAACAATTCATGAGAGAGTGTACAACCAGAGGATGCAAGATAAAACAGGTGCAGCAGGACAGACAACCTCTACTGCAGCTTTGGGAGAACCATCTTCAGCTGCACTACTTACAAAACGGCTGCCTGTGAAGAATTAGCTGAAATAGTTACTCACTGCATGAAATGCCACATGCTTGTCACTGTTAAAATGTCTTCTGTGGGTGCATTATTGGATACAGTGAAGAAGTATCGTTGTTAGGCTTTTTTCATTCAAAGACTACAAAATGTTTGTTGAAGTGTAAAGCCAGTTGCTTCTGTGCATTTCCCCATCCTTATTCTTTATACCTCCTTTTTATTTTTTGTTAAATAAAACACAATAATAAAATTTTAAAAACTGTTAAAAAGGCTTCTAGAAAATCAAACAGTTCTAACTCTGTGATTTTAATGTGTCACTGCCTGTATCAGTATGAGAGTGGGTGTATCAGTACTTGCATGAGTCTATGCTTAGGTGTGTTAGTGTATGCATTAGTGAGTGCCTGGATTGTGCATCAGTATGTGACTCAGTGTGTTAGCATATGCAACAGTGTGTTTCTGAATGTGTTATTGGATGCATTACTGTTTGGCTGGGTGAGTCATTGTCTGCATTCCTGTATGCCTCAGTTTGTCAGCGTCTGCATGGCTGGCTTTGTCTGTGTCTGCATTGCTGAATGCCTGGGTGTGTCAATGTCTATATTGCTATGTTCCATGTGTGTGTCAGTGTATGCACGAGTGTATGCCTGGGTTTGTTATTGGATGCATTCGTGTTTAGCTGGTTGTGTCATTGTCTGCATTGCAGGATGCCTGGGTGTGTCAGTATCTGTATTGCAATGTCCCTGGGTGTGTCAGTGTATGCATCAGTGTATGTCTGGGTATGTTATTGAATGCATCAGTGTTTAGATGAGTGTGTCGGTGTCTGCATTGGTAAGCCTTTGGATGTGTCAGTGTATGCGTGAGTTTATGCCTGGGTGTCTTATTGGATGTATTAGTGTTTGGATGGGTGTGCCAGTGTCCATATTCTTGTATGCCTGGGTGTTGCAGTATCTGCATTGGTGAGTCTCTGGGTGTGTCAGTGTGCGCATCAGAGAATGCCTCAGTATGTTATTGGATACATTACTGTTTGACTAGGTGTGTCAGTGTCTGTATTGCTGTATGCCTGAGTGTGTTAGTGTCTGCATTGAAAACTCCCTAGGTGTGTCAGTGTGTGCATCAGCGTGTGCATGGGTGTGTTATTGGATGCATTACTGTTTGACTGGATGTGTCAGTGGCTGCATCAGTGTATAGTTGGGTGTGTCAGTGACTGTATCGATGTGTGCCTAGGTGTATCCGTGAATCTATCAGTGTGAGCCTGTGTCTGTTAGTACCTCTGTCTGTGTGTAGCTGGGTTTGTGAGTTGCTGTACTGATGTGTGCCCAGGTGTTTTAGTAACCGTAACAATCTGTCCTTGGGTATGCATCCTCAAAATCTAAAGTCATGGAACATCACTGCAAGAACTAATTACTAAAGTGCATTGCCGAAATCTATGGTGTCATTGATCTGCATAAAAAGTACTACAATGCATAAAGACATATTTCTGAGAAATATAAAGACATTTATCATACTGTTACTGTATATATTAATTAAGGGTGGGCGACAAATTCCGTTCTGCTCTCAGAACTAGCGAAATTTCGGCATTTTCGCGTTCCGTGAGGAACGCGAAAATGTCGAAACTTCCACGATCCGCGGCGGAACGGAATTCGGGGGCATGAGGGTCGAGGTATTGCACAAAACGGTGGCATCTTCCTGGATAAATATGCAGGGCAGGATTCATTCTGGCACGATGCTCATGTCACAAAAATGAAACCTCAACAGGAAGCACTTACAGATATAAATAAAGCAGGTGCCCGAGTTGAAGCTCAAATTCAGTAATGCATTAATCAGCCAAAAATATTTGTGAGCTAGGTCAAGGCTGGGCAGGTGTGCTTTTCTTTTCTCCCCATATCAACTGTCAAAAATTAGCTGTAATCCTTGATGGAGCTCTGTGCATCCATTACTTTCTCGAGCACAATCCCCATTTAGTTCCTGTGACCAGGAGCTTCTTTCTCCTCATCTGCTGCCCTGATCGGTCTCTGACTCTTTATAAACAAGAGGCATGTGAACTTGCATAGAAGCCCCGCCCGTTTGGCCTCACCCCACACACCCTAGCGGTATGCAACGTCTTCCTGCCCTTTCCCCACTATGATGGATAGCAAACTCAAGGGACCCTGGCGCCTTTCGGCGCTGTGGCAAAGTTACAGACACACATGGTCACAGGAGACAACTCTTCTGGCCCTTTACGCAGCTGTAGTGTAGGAAAAGCACTATACATTTACCCAACGAGGTAGCACACACATGGTCACAGGAGACAACTCTTCTGGCCCTTTACGCAGCTGTAGTGTAGGAAAAGCACTATACATTTACCCAATGAGGTAGCACACACATGGTCACAGGAGACAACTCTTCTGTCCCTTTAGGCAGCTGTAGTGTAGGAAAAGCATTATACATTCACCCAACGAGGTAGCACTTACTGATTAGCCAGTAGAAAGTACTCCAGATGAGTTGAGGTATTGCACTAAATGGTGGAATTCAGGTACAGCGTCTCACTCTCTGACCCTATCAAGAGGCATTATGAATGTAAACTCGCAAAGAAGCCCTGCCCCCAAAATCTCCGCGAGCACGCAAAATTCCACGTGTTCGCTGAGATTTTTTGCCGTTTCGCGAAATTTGGCAAAAGGCATTTTCGCAAATTTCACCCACCCCTGTATACATAAGCATATCATTTTCCCTTTTTTACTGTTCTCAACTTCTCTACACATACACCTCAAACCATGTACTTTCTAAGGAGACATCATGTAAAAAAATACTGCACACTATCTCATTGCAACTAAGGTACACTGTGGATTGCACTCACTACAAATAAATAGAGAAACATAACATAACTTATTTAACTATTATTAACTATTTGCAAATGTAGTATTCTACACAATCTTTTTAAACACATGCATGTATATCTCTACAACAACGCAAAAGACAGTGATGTTTGGAAGTACTTTACTACACCTTCTGGGGAAAGTAAGATAACAGCTAAATATGTGAGGTGTAATATTTGCGGCATACAGTTGCCTAGCAGCACCACCAAGAAGTATTCACATGAGACAAGTTCCAATTGAAAGTACTTAAAAGCAATTAATGAAAGAGTGTACAACTGAATGATGCACAAGAAACTAAGTACAGCAGAATATTTCACCACTAGAGCACCCTTGAGAGAATAGTCATCAGCTGTGGTCATCCGAATACCAGCAGCCTGTGAATATTTGAGTGAGATAATTACTCACTGTGTGAAATGCCACATGATTGCCACTGTAAAAATGCCTTATTTGGCTCCATTTTCCCTACTTCTGTACCTGTGTGGATGACTATATAGGTGTGTGAGTCCACACATGTGTACCTGTAAGGGTGTGTTTGTGACCCTTAGAATAACTTAATCTTATATTCATAAGATTAGAAGCATATTTTTTAACATATTACAATGCAATTTAAAGCAAACAATTAACAAACAAAATATAACTAGTTTAACTATTTACAAATACAGAAATACACTAAAGCTTAAACTTTTACAACTAAAAGTAGCATAGGAAGACATGATTCCCAGAAATGAACAAGAAGAAATAGATGAAAAGGGACAAGGAAGGTGTAGACATGCTCCTGCGTATAAATGAGAGTGTAGTCGTACTTGTATGATTAGCCAGAATTAAATTAGTATAGAAGGACCCCACCCATGTACTTACAGTGCTGTTGTCTATTTACTTTACCTCTGCAAATATTGGAACAAACTATTACTGGTATTGTATTCATGCTGAGTTTAAGTGCATATTGGGAAATTTCAGAACATTAGCCTGGTTTCTATCCCTGAGTTGTGCAGAATATCTATGGGATCACTTTCATACATTTCTCATTGAAGCAAACTCTAAGATTAAAGGTATAATCCACTGAGCTTCTGAAAGGGCATAAAGGTACATTTGTGCTAATTTCCTTTAGAATGGAAACACTATATTAAAACTGTAGATGTAGATATAGATTTGAAAGAACCACTTGCTATTCTAGTGAATGGTGTGCCCACGATAAAACAACAAAATCTGGCAGGAACAAGCAGATGTAAAGAAGGTAAAGAAAGCTGAATTATATCTTAAACACAATATTGTGTACTATAAAGATGTAGATGTTCTCTAACATGGCAGCTGCATGATAGACGAAATCTTGCCTACAAGTGGACAGTTTGGAAAAGTGGATAGAAGTAGATCTGAAGAAATATTTGAGCATTAAAGTATCCATCTACTACATTCAAAAGAGATTATGGGGATGCGATTGAACTGTATCAAATAAACAAGCTCAAAGAACTCCAATAAGCGTTTGAAGAAAAGATTCCTCAAATTACTTCTTCTCAGTCCTATTTGGAAAAAAAGAAAACGTATAAAACCAAAAAATAAAACACCTTCTTAAAAAACAACAGGTGTAGGAAGCTGGCTCTCTATAAGTGTACTAAAATGAAGTAAACTGTGCAGAGTGTGCAGTGAATGCCTAAATGGCAAACAGAGGTACAAGTAGATAATTCTAATGCTCTTTTTGTGGTAGTGTGGGTGAGCAGTTAGGCTTATCGGAAGGTAGTGCTAAGCATTTTTTGTGCTTACAGAGGCAATAAATGAGAGACCAATTTGTAAAACAAAACTAAAGGTGATTTTTATGTATTTTTTAAGACCAAGCCCACAGTTCTAAGTGAAGTAATTTTAGACTTACAACATTTTCAAAGTTTGGAAAATATATCACTTTTGTGCACAATTACACACAATAGGAAACAATGGATAAAAAGAAGAAAGAAACATATAAAATCAGGCAGTACTTTTATGAAGGTCAACCTTTTGGTTTTAGGTTGATGTTGGGACTAGATCCAAAGTTTGAGCAGGAAAAGTTCAGGAGCATCCCAGATCGGGTGGGAGCAGAATGCTGAGGGTCTTGGAAACTGGTGCAAAAAGATTAAGGGGGGCCATGTGAAGATGCACTACCCAGATAGACTTCCAGGGAAGACTGATAGGTCTCCTTGGAGGAAGGCAGTCGAAAGGGCCTGGGGACCATGAGAGCATGGCTGGTTGGCTATTTCTGGGGCTTTTGGGGCCAGGTGCAGAGCGAACAGGTCAGCCAGGCATCGTGCGTATTGCGGTCAGGAGCAGGCAACTTGGAGAGGCTTTCTCGGGGCAGTTGGGCCAATCAGGAAGTGAGTCTTGGGTGTCTCAACATCCCTCAATGGGTGCTTGCTTCTGGTGATATAGGAATCCAGTGCAGACTCTTCTTCTTGGTTTTTACTGTTGGGGATCCGGTACCCTAGGTATTGGTATGCCACGGGTCCAGTAGGTTCTGCATAGAGAGGCAGATATGACCCTCCAGAGCTGTTGTCCCTCTTCTTGCTTTGGTGCTTTGTTGAGTTCCTAGGGGAGCAGCAAGTCGAGAAACCATACTTTATGGCATTGGTATCTGCTGTGTGCAGGGGAGTGATACCTTCAGTCCAAGGGAGCTTCTCTGTTATTTCTCAAAGGCTGGAGGTGCTCTGGAGTTATTGGGGTCCTTTCAGGGTCCAGGACAATACAGCAGTAGTGATTGTTGAGTCCTTGCAGCTGGCAGGTGTTGGTAACTTTTCTTTCTGAAGCAGTGTTTCTGTTCTTGTGAACCAGGTCTTCTTTTGTCCTGGTCTTATGTGGTCTCATGAATCTGATCAGGTCTCAGGGAGCCACATAAATACTGAATTTTAGAGGTGTTACAAGGGGAGGCAGGTAGTAGCCAATGGGCTACTTAATTTTAGGGTGTGTACACCCTCTAGTGACTACTTGCTGTAAGGAGAGTCAATCAATCAATCAATCAAGAAATTTGTATTGCGCACTACTCACCCGGAAGGGTCTCAAGGCGCATGAGGGAGGGGGTCTGCTACTGCTCGAACAGCCAGGTCTTGAGCTGTCTCCTGAAGGCGAGGTGGTCCGGGGTCAGTCGCAGGTGGACGGGCAGGGAGTTCCATGTCTTAGCCGCCAGGTAGGAGAAGGATCTTCCTCCGGCGGTGGTTCTCTGGATGCGAGGGACGACGGCGAGGGCGAGGTTTGCGGATCGTAGCTGGCGGGTGGGCGTGTAGAAGGTCAGGCGGTCGTTGAGGTATCTTGGGCCAAGGTCGTGGAGGGATTTGTGTGCGTGGGTGAGGAGTCTGAACGTGATCCTCTTGTTGACGGGGAGCCAGTGCAGGTCTCTCAGATGGCTCGAGATGTGGCTGAGTCGGGGGACGTCCAGGATGAGTTGGGCGGAGGCGTTCTGGATACGTTGAAGTCTTTTCTGAAGCTTGGCTGTTGTACCGGCGTAGAGGGTGTTTCCATAGTCTAGTCTGCTGGTGACGAGGGCCTGGGTGACCGTCTTCCTGGTCTCGGTCGGGATCCAGCGGAAGATCTTACGGAGCATGCGAAGGTTGTGGAAGCAGGCTGAGGATACGGCGTTGACTTCTCTGGTCATAGATAGGGAGGAGTCCAGGATGACGCCCAAGTTGCGTGCATGGTCCGTAGGCTTGGGTGCGGTGCCTAGGGCCGGGGGCCACCAGGAGTCGTCCCATGCGGAGGGCGATGGTCCCAGGATGAGGACTTCTGTCTTGTCCGCGTTCAATTTCAGGCGGCTGATGTCCATCCATTTGGTGACGTCTTTCATCCCTTCGTGTAGGCTGGTTTTGGCGGTGTCGGGGTCTCTGGTGAGGGAGAGAATCAGCTGGGTGTCATCGGCATAGGAGATGATGTTGAGGTTGTGTTGGCGTGCGATGGCAGCGAGGGGTTTCATGTAGATGTTGAAGAGAGTGGGGCTGAGCGATGATCCTTGCGGGACGCCGCAGATGACTCCGGTGGCCTCAGAGAGGAAAGGAGGGAGGCGTACTCTCTGTGTTCTGCCGGAGAGGTATGAGATGATCCATTCCAGGGCCGTCCCTTGGATGCCGGTGTCGTTGAGGCGTTGGACTAGGGTGCGGTGGCAGACAGTGTCAAATGCTGCGGAGAGGTCTAGGAGGATGAGTGCCGCTGTTTCACCGTTGTCAAGCAGGGCTCGGATGTCGTCGGTGGCTGCGATGAGGGCGGTCTCGGTGCTGTGGTTGGCTCTGAATCCGGACTGTGATGGGTCGAGGGATCCGTTTGACTCGAGGAAGGCGGCCAATTGCTTGTTGACGACCTTCCCGATGACTTTGGCGGGGAAGGGAAGGAGCGAGATGGGGCGGAGGTTCTTGAGGTCGGTCGGGTCCGCTGTTGGTTTCTTCAGCAGAGCGCTGAGCTCGGCGTGCTTCCAGCTTTCCGGGAAGGTGGCTGTGTCGAAGGAGGTGTTGATGATGTCTCGGAGGTGGGGTGCGATGGTAGAGGTGGCCTTGTTGAAGACATGGTGGGGGCAGGGGTCTGTCGGCGATCCGGAGTGGATGGTGTTCATCATGCGTGTTGTGTCTTCGGTGGTCACCTTGGTCCATGTCTGGAGGATGGCGGCGGGGTGCGTAGGTTCGACCGATGGGTGCGGGGGTGAAACGCCGAAGCTGTTGTGGATGTTGGCGATCTTGCAGTGGAAGTACGAGGCGAGGGAGTCGCAGAGCTCCTGTGAGGGAGGGATGTCGTTGTTGCCGGTGCTGGGGTTAGAGAACTCCTTGACGATGTTGAAGAGCTCCTTGCTGTCATGGGCGTTCTTGTCCAGTCGTTCCTTCAGAGATTTCTTCTTGGTGGTGCGGATGAGCTGGTGGTGTCTGCGGGTAGCGAGTTTGAGGGCGGTCATGTTGTCGGCGGTCTTGTCGAGGAGCCAGGCCTTCTCGAGGGTGCGGCAGGCCTTCTTGGAGTTCTTGAGTTTGTCGGTGAACCAGGGGGCCTTCTTGCTTCTGTGCCTGGTGAGTGGGTTCTTCAGTGGGGCGAGGTCGTCGGCACAGGAGGTCAGCCACTGAGTGAGGTTGAGGGCTGCTGTGTTAGGGTCCGTTGTCCTGACAGGTGGGTTCTGGCTGAGGGAGGTGGCGAGCTGGTCGACGGTGATCTTGCTCCAGTTCCTGTGGGGAACCTGCTTCGGGTGGTGGTGGACCGTGTTCTTTTTGAAGCTGAAGTGGACACAGCTGTGGTCAGTCCAGTGAAGTCCGGTGGAGTGGCTGAAGGTGATGTGCTTGCTGGATGAGAAGACGGGGTCGAACGTGTGGCCGGCGTAGTGGGTGGGGGTGTTGACCAGTTGCTTCAGCCCGAGGTTGGCCAGGTTGTCCAGCAGGGTGGTGGTGTTGCGGTCGTTGTTGTTCTCCAGGTGGAAGTTGAGGTCCCCGAGGAGGATGTAGTCAGCGGAGGGAAGGGCGTGTCTTTGCTGAATTGTGTGCGTGGTCCCGGGGGTCTGTAGATGAGGGTGCCTCTGAGGGTGGTCTTGGGGTTGAGGTGGATCTGGAAATGCAGGTATTCGGTGGCGTTGAGAGTGTCGGTGGAGTCAGTCGAGATGCGAATGGTGCTTTTGTGGACGATGGCGATGCCTCCTCCGGTCTGGTTGACGCGATCTTTCCTGATGATCTTGTAGCCGTCCGGGATGGCGATGGCGATGTCGGGGGCTGAGGAGGCGTTCATCCAGGTTTCCGTGAGGAAGGCAACGTCAGGAGATGCGGTGTCGAGGAGGTCCCAGAGTTCGACGGCGTGTCTGTGGACGGAGCGGGTGTTGAGCAGGATGCACTTCAGGTGGTTGCTGTTGTCCGTCTTGGTGGGTGCGGTGCCGGTGCGGAGGCAGGAGAATTTGCAGGATCGGCAGGCGAAGGGTCCATGGGTGTGTCGCGGGGATGCTTGGTGGCACCCGGGGGTTCGGGCGGTGTTGAGTGCGATGAGTGTGGCGGCATCGTAGGTCCTGCGGGGGGGTGGCAGACGCGGGGGCCAGGGGGTCTGGCGCTGGGCGCGGACGGGCGCAGACGGGCTTACCTTTGGCGCACCTTCGGCGCTCAATCAGCGCTCCCGCTGCGCGCGTCCGCTGCGCGGTCGCTCAGGGGGCGTCATAAGTAGTGAGCCGGGAGGGAGGGTCAGCTGGGAGGCGGGAGGCTGGGTGGCCAATGGGAAGGAAGGGGAGACGGGACTGCGGGGTCAGTGGCGGGAAACCGGAACTGGGAAGCGGGAAAAGGAAGGCGAGTGACCGGGGCAGCGGCGGCGGTGAGCTGGCACGAAGATGGGCAGCAGAGCAGGCAGCGAGCGGAGGGCAGTACCTGGAAGTGGCGGGGCAGAGGTCGGCGGCGGCGGAAGAGGTAAGTGGCGTCAGGGGTGTCAGCGGTGACAGCAGGCAAGCAGGCAGGCGTCAGGTAGTGGCGGGGCAGAGGTCAGTGGCGGCGGAAGAGGTAAGTGGCGTCAGGGGGGTCAGCGGTGACAGCAGGCAGGCAGGCAGGCGTCAGGTAGCAGCAGTGGAAGGGGAGCGGCCGCCTGTGAGGTACAGGGGGTCACAGTGACCAGCGCGGAGTGGACCCCTTAAGTAGTGAGCCGGGAGGGAGGGTCAGCTGGGAGGCGGGAGGCTGGGTGGCCAATGGGAAGGAAGGGGAGGCGGGACTGCGGGGTCAGTGGCGGGAAACCAGAACTGGGAAGCGGGAAAAGGAAGGCGAGTGACCGGAGCAGCGGCGGCGGTGAGCTGGCACGAAGATGGGCAGCAGAGCAGGCAGCGAGCGGAGGGCAGTACCTGGAAGTGGCGGGGCAGAGGTCGGCGGTGGCGGAAGAGGTAAGTGGCATCAGGGATGTCAGCGGTGACGGCAGGCAAGCAGGCAGGCGTCAGGTAGTGGCGGGGCAGAGGTCAGCGGCGGCGGAAGAGGTAAGTGGCGTCAGGGGGGTCAGCGGTGACAGCAGGCAGGCAGGCGTCAGGTAGCAGCAGTGGAAGGGGAGCGGCCGCCTGTGAGGTACAGGGGGTCACAGTGACCAGCGTGGAGTGGACCCCTTAAGTAGTGAGCCGGGAGGGAGGGTCAGCTGGGAGGCGGGAGGCTGGGTGGCCAATGGGAAGGAAGGGGAGGCGGGACTGCGGGGTCAGTGGCGGGAAACCGGAACTGGGAAGCGGGAAAAGGAAGGCGAGTGACCGGGGCAGTGGCGGCGGTGAGCTGGCTTGAAGATGGGCAGCAGAGCAGGCAGCGAGCGGAGGGCAGTACCTGGAAGTGGCGGGGCAGAGGTCGGCGGTGGCGGAAGAGGTAAGTGGCGTCAGGGGTGTCAGCGGTGATAGCAGGCAAGCAGGCAGGCGTCAGGTAGTGGCGGGGCAGAGGTCAGCGGCGGCGGAAGAGGTAAGTGGCGTCAGGGGGGTCAGCGGTGACAGCAGGCAGGCAGGCGTCAGGTAGCAGCAGTGGAAGGGGAGCGGCCGCCTGTGAGGTACAGGGGGTCACAGTGACCAGCGCGGAGTGGACCCCTTAAGTAGTGAGCCGGGAGGGAGGGTCAGCTGGGAGGCGGGAGGCTGGGTGGCCAATGGGAAGGAAGGGGAGGCGGGACTGCGGGGTCAGTGGCGGGAAACCGGAACTGGGAAGAGGGAAAAGGAAGGCGAGTGACCGGGGCAGCGGCGGCGGTGAGCTGGCACGAAGATGGGCAGCAGAGCAGGCAGCGAGCGGAGGGCAGTACCTGGAAGTGGCGGGGCAGAGGTCGGCGGCGGCGGAAGAGGTAAGTGGCGTCAGGGGTGTCAGCGGTGACAGCAGGCAAGCAGGCAGGCGTCAGGTAGTGGCGGGGCAGAGGTCAGCGGCAGCGGAAGAGGTAAGTGGCGTCAGGGGGGTCGGCGGTGACAGCAGGCAGGCAGGCATCAGGTAGCAGCAGTGGAAGGGGAGCGGCCGCCTGTGAGGTACAGGGGGTCACAGTGACCAGCGCGGAGTGGACCCCTTAAGTAGTGAGCCGGGAGGGAGAGTCAGCTGGGAGGCGGGAGGCTGGGTGGCCAATGGGAAGGAAGGGGAGGCGGGACTGCGGGGTCAGTGGCGGGAAACCGGAACTGGGAAGCGGGAAAAGGAAGGCGAGTGACCGGGGCAGCGGCGGCGGTGAGCTGGCACGAAGATGGGCAGCAGAGCAGGCAGCGAGCGGAGGGCAGTACCTGGAAGTGGCGGGGCAGAGGTCGGCGGCGGCGGAAGAGGTAAGTGGCGTCAGGGGTGTCAGCGGTGACAGCAGGCAAGCAGGCAGGCGTCAGGTAGTGGCGGGGCAGAGGTCAGCGGCGGCGGAAGAGGTAAGTGGCGTCAGGGGGGTCAGCGGTGACAGCAGGCAGGCAGGCGTCAGGTAGCAGCAGTGGAAGGGGAGCGGCCGCCTGTGAGGTACAGGGGGTCACAGTGACCAGCGTGGAGTGGACCCCTTAAGTAGTGAGCCGGGAGGGAGGGTCAGCTGGGAGGCGGGAGGCTGGGTGGCCAATGGGAAGGAAGGGGAGGCGGGACTGCGGGGTCAGTGGCGGGAAACCGGAACTGGGAAGCGGGAAAAGGAAGGCGAGTGACCGGGGCAGCGGCGGCGGTGAGCTGGCACGAAGATGGGCAGCAGAGCAGGCAGCGAGCGGAGGGCAGTACCTGGAAGTGGCGGGGCAGAGGTCGGCGGCGGCGGAAGAGGTAAGTGGCGTCAGGGGTGTCAGCGGTGACAGCAGGCAAGCAGGCAGGCGTCAGATAGTGGCAGGGCAGAGGTCAGCGCGGCGGAAGAGGTAAGTGGCGTCAGGGGGGTCAGCGGTGACAGCAGGCAGGCAGGCAGGCGTCAGGTAGCAGCAGTGGAAGGGGAGCGACCGCCTGTGAGGTACAGGGAGTCAATATTCTAGCCCAGATTGGAGGTTTTCTCACCATCTCAAGCTGTTGGATTTTCAGCAGAGGGTTCACTTTGCCTGCCTCACCCTAGGGTTGGTTCCAGCTGAGGGAGGACCCTCCTCCTCATCTAACTAATATTCCCACCTTTCCTTCTGCCAAAAGTGGAGCAGGAAAGGGTGCTTGGCCTCCCCCACTCTCTGGGGGATCTTAGGTTGGATTTCAAAGGCCACGTTGACTTTGAATCTTCCGATCTGGGAAGGCCCTCCTGTCCTGGAGTAGTTGTGAAACACCCCCGCTACAACAGGCATTGTTTCTGTCCTCTGAGAGCGCTGTCTCTGACCCTATGAGGTCAGAAACGTATATGGTGGTGGCAGGTTAGTGTTTGGTTAGGTTTCAGGGGACACTCTAAAAGGGTCTCCTGTGTGAATTAGTAAATCTAACACTGGCATCAGTGAGGATTTATTAAGACAAGATGTTTTGTTCCAAACATCTTAGAAATCAGTGAAGCCTTCATGCAGCTAGGAAACTCGTTTATTTATCTCTTGCATGCAGACTTGGCCAGTGCCTCTGCCCCAATGGAAAGAATGTATCAATCCATAAGGTATTGAGTGCAGTTGGGCCCCTTGTCAATCACCCAGCAATATCCATGAGTATCCACAAGACTCCATTCTTGATGCAGTAATCCATTTTAATCAAATTTACTCAATTTCTTGTCAAATATCTTTTCTTTCTTTCTCTATTCACATGCAGGGTATTTATGCTTTCCAATTGCTTCAAATGCTAAATATATGCCCATCCAGGCCTTTTTCTGGAGCACACAGGATTGCATCGTTCATCCTTGGCAGTTATATTCTCATCAACCCCGTGCATTGCAGGCTAAACATCCCTTCATCAGGGGTAACAATAAAGATAAAAACATCCATTTATTATGTTGCTACATGTAACATGCAACTAGTACCTACATCATTCTAACAGAAATTTGAAACCTACCCCAAAACATTCTCCCAGCAGAAGTCACACAGTTTCTAACTAACACTGAATTTCAACCTGCACGCCTCTGGGGTTAATTCATACTTACTTGCAAGGACCTCCTTTATAGTGGGATACCTCAACCCCTTCTTTAGAGCCAGCATGGTGTCTGTCCCATCAGCACAAATGCGGCATCTCCCCAATCCTCCTAAGATATCCTCTGTACCACTACAGCTACTTCTTATGCCAGAAATAACCTATCTATATCAAACCACTCCTTAAAGTTAGGCACCAAGTCTCTGAATATATGACTTTTTCCTCCTGCACTGGACACAGTAGTTGTACTCACACCTTTTATGCTAGACTCTAACAGCTATTTAGCCTTCAAGTGCACTTCCTTAACACTCCAGCAAGCAACATCCTTTTCTCCCTCAATGTTCTCTTAGCCTCACATTTTCACTCCTCTGCACCTGGATGAGCCAGCTGCGACCTCATGTCCCGCTCAGCCTGTCTGTCCTTGAGGTCCCCAGTAAGGGTGGGCGGCAGGCTTGCTCCACTGGTGGAATTTGGGAGTTTTTTGGATGAGCACGGAGTTCCACAGGGCACCACCGCCCAACGGCGGAGCTCAGTTGAACGCTGCTGGCACCACGCTCATCCCTAGTTAGGGAAGCCAGGCAAACACTTTCCTCCCTCACATGAGTCCCTTACTGCAGGAGCTTGGAGCTGGAGACACTGCTCCCTGGCACAGATTCCGAGAATGTAGTAAAAAGATGCTTTGTGTTGTGTTGCAGTAAGCCTAATTTTTTAAGACATGCAGGCCAGGGA
Organism: Triturus cristatus; assembly: GCF_964204655.1. NCBI lineage: Eukaryota > Metazoa > Chordata > Amphibia > Caudata > Salamandridae > Triturus > Triturus cristatus. The sequence goes on along the minus strand of NC_140593.1, from coordinate 251,002,894 downwards.
ACAACGAGTTGGAATTCCTCCACCCACACCCCGAAAAAAATAGCAATACTTATTTTTGCGGGTGCAGCACGTGCCACCCACAGAGCAGCCAGCGAACCACAGCAGCCTGCAGATGCCGGGGAAGTTGAAACCTCTAGGGAGCACGCTGAATGAGATGAAGCAGGGGAAGACAGGCTCTATCTCCCTGCACGGTCTGCAGAGACAAGAGCTGTTCACGCTGAACCTCCTCTTGCAGTTGGAGTATAGCCCCTGAAAAAGAGCACTGAGTCCACAGGAGGGGGCTCTTGCCATACACAGCTGATGTGAAGGCTCTGCTGAACTTTGCTGGGCCATGGCTCTTGTCCTGGTGGAGTAGGAGTAGTCGGTGTGCAGACTGCAGAGATGAGGTAAGGCGCTCTATGTTTCTGGCCTGGGTAGGTGGGTGATGGGTGGTTGAGACTGCCATCAAGGGAGACAGTACAGACAGACACATACAGTGACCCCAGGCAGAGCCTATGCTCTTGTCACCATGTGTTGAGCTGTGCTTATTGGCCACTGTGAGCCTCAGGTGGCATTACTTTGCAGCAACCCCTCACCCATCATCAAGCCAGCTGTAAGACGGGCAGGCCAGACAAAAATCTGCAGTGCAAACACGACTTTGTGCCCTTAGCAGAACCTATTCCGTGGTCACCCAGTTACTCTGCATGCACAGTTTGAGTAATTCTGCCTCCCAGCGGAACTTCGCTGAATTCCACTGACTTTTCCGCACAGTGAAACTCTGCGAGTTCCTCCAACCCTTAGCCCTCAGGGGACTGGGTTTGGGAGGAGACCGTGCTTTCTGCACTGTATCCATTAGGGAAGACTCTCTTTGGGGTATCCTCTCTCTCCTCTGGAGACTTTACCCACTCATTTCTTCACTCTTCTCCCTCCTTCTGAAACCCACTACCCTTTGGGGCTCTGATTCTGAGGTCAACTACAATCAGGTTTCTCCCTTTTCAAACGTGGTGAAGTAGGCCTCTTCATTCTCTTCTTGTGGTGCAGATTGCATTCTTTGCACTTCCTCCCAGGCTCTATGGGCAAACTAGTAGTCAAACCTGGACGTATAGGTGAGTAAATGGGTGTGTAAATGTTTTTATGGGTGTGTGACTGAGTGTTGCAGTGACTGTCTGGCTATATGACTGATGGAGACATAAGTGTTTTTGTTGGAGTGTAACTGGATATGTTATGACCTGCCTGACTGTGTGAGTGTGTGCAAATAACATACTAATAAAATGCATACTATAAGCAAACACCCATCTAACTCCAACCGCATTCACTCATACTGGCTTGATAAAATTACTATACTTTCAGTATTCCAATTTCTCTATCTCCTTTACTGCTCACTGTATTTTTAGTTAATGTTCTCATCTATGCTCATTTCAATTTTCCTATCTAGTATGGTGTCTGGAAGGTACACATTTTCTTTCAGCTTACACTCACAATATTTTATCTAAATATACTTTTATATACTACAACATAATTAACATACTTGTAAAAGCTCTTTGCTGTTCTCCCACTTATATTTCTACGTCTGGTAACATCTGTTGTCATTCCAAATTTCCAGTCAGAATGCCTGCAAACCACCTCCTCTCTCAGTAGTAAAGATGATGGCTACCTCTCACCATTACTTATGCTGCTCTAATTACCAAATCTCAGCATTCCTTTCATCTTTCTTTGTTGTTATACCACTTCTAAATGGTCAGTATTTCTTTAACCCTTTCTATGCTTCCTGCGAAGAAGTCCAATTTGTATGATTTTTTCCAAGAATCCGGGAATCCAAAGCGACGCTCAGCATGCCCCCCACCGCTGCAAATAACTCCACAGTACAGTTCAGGGATATACAGGGTGGCCGCACTGAGCCCCTATGATGGCACTGCTGATTTCACGAATGACTAAAAAAACTTTTTCAGGCATTTTACTGCCCTTGAAATATGTTTTTTCATCTCATTTTTAAGACTCCCATAGGGTCAGAGCACTTCTACCCTGACCCCTTCATGTGTTTTACATGCTTCTTTTCAGCCGCTGGGACTGTTTCCTGAATGGCAACATCAACTTTTCTCTCAGGTTGCAGCCAGCCAATCAGGGCCCTGCTGTGGCTTGCAGTTGATCAATGGAAGGTCTGCACCCCTGGATAGACAAATTTGGATTTCGGTTAATATCTCTAAAACTACTGAACAGATTTACAACAAATAACAAAACACCTCTTTCTGGATCAAGAGCTAGCTTTCTTCCAAATTTGGTGTAATTCTGTCCAGTCGTTCGGACTGTAGTCGTGTTCAAAATATCTATGGAAATTAACATGTGGAAAAAGTCTTCTGGGACCCCCCCCCTTTTTCTCACTCCCTGCTTGACGGATCACCCCGAAACTATCCAAGCAGCAGCTGCACTCGTGTGCCTACTAGTTTTGAAAATTTCATGAAGAAAGTTATTGACAAAACAAAAATCCCTTTTCGTATGAAAGCTAGGTCCTACCTACTGGCGACGATATATATATAATTTGATATTGATGTAGGCTTTTTATTAGATACTTATGCATATGACCTTGAAAGGTGGAGGCCATGGCAGTTGTACACTTTGTCCATGCCTTTGATGATGCAAATGTCTTGATTTAGCAAACAAAAAACGCGTTTAAATATAAACTGCAAAGGTTTAAACAAAATAGCATGTATAATGTATACAGATTTGTAACAGGTAATCATACTTAGGCATTATAAATGAACAAAATAAATAATAATGTGCTTTTTTATGTTAGCCTACCTGACAATACCATATTTACAGAGATGCATATGCTAGCATTGAAATGCCTGTTTTTCACATTAAATTGTTTTTTTGCACAAGATGTTTTTCTCTTTTACTTCAGATGCTGTAACTTTCCAGAAGCCATCTGAAGTTAGTGAAGGCATTTGTTTTTTATTGGACTACTGATTGTGAGGTTCTCACCCGGAGGAGAAGAGATGACAGGAAATATGTTTCATGGGAAGAATTGCCTAAACAGTAAGATGTGGATGAAGTATGCTTTCAGGGACTTATTTCTGTGATCTATTGTGAAAATTTGAGAAACTAGGGAGTTTACCTGCTCCCAAGGGTTTCTGAAATCCTATTGGATGTCATAAATTGGAAATGTAACAGATGTTTCATTTTGCATTTTTGTAATTTTATACTAGTGTGTGTTCCTAAAGTAGTGGGTCGCATTCCAGAGATCCTTCACTGGGTTTTTTGAGACCATATCTCTCTTCACGACAGAATATTTTTGAGCCTATTCCCTTTTACTAAATGCCTGCTTATTTATGGCTGAGAATAATTTACAGCTTAACAGTTTCTTTTTATGAAGTGCCAAGGCTTCATGCCTACGCATTTGTTCTCTCATCAGAATTCTTTATTGGGTTTCTGAACTGACACCTTATTCCATTCATAATTTAAAATAGGGTAGGAAAATTCTTCTAAGGATCACGCTTATTGCTTTATCTCTATTTTGGCTATAATTGTTACTAATATTGTGTAAGCCTTTTTCTTGAAATATAGATTATTTGGAATATTTGAATTTGCAACAATCAGGACTTAAGATTCATTCTTACTGAATAAATAATAAAATCTTAAGAATTGAAAATAAAATCCTTTCACTCAAAGAAATTCTCTCCATTGACTTCACTAATGTCAAAAGAATTGCTACTACTGAAGAAGGAATGATGTAATCATTTCTCCGTTTTAACTCACTTCATCTATGAACAAAGGTCCATAGACCAATGGCGGGGGTTAATTAATGAATACACCTGAAGATTAAGATATAATAACCCTCCCTCCGTCAAATGGTAATAAGAGGTTGGTTAAAGTCACAAGAGAGGAAGGAGCTGAAATAAATTGCCCAAATTTAGAATTGCCCATGTCCCTTAAACCCAAAGTCGGAACTTGAAGACTAAAGGAGTTCAAAGTTCCAAAAAGAGGTTGCTGTGGTGGAGGTGTGGGTTTCAATATGGTTAAGCATTACAATTGTCTTTATTGAGAGTTTGTTATTGCGTTGACGTTATGTGTCTTGTGTGTTGATAAAGTTGATGGTTTAGTTGCGTGTATGCATTTGACGTTGAGCAGTTGAATTTGTTATCTGACTCGGAGTAGTCCAAGATCTCAGGATAGTTATGAAATAATATGTTGTGGCATAACTTGTCTGGTAAGTTTTTGGGCTGCTGGTTCCTTAGGTACCATCGACTGCACAATTGAGATGGGGACTATAATAAACTGTTGTGATTGTACCAATAGTGATTGGTGTTTGTGGAACCTATGTGACCAAAGGGAAAACTATATTAGTCAGGGTGATTTCCTGCTCGTTGAGATCTCATCTGTGTGTACATGATTAAGTCACAAGAGTAACACTTCTTGTGTAAGTGAACTACTTTGAGTTCTTTAGTGGAGTGATTTGGTTATTGTGCTTGTTTAAAGTTGTGGAATTTTGTGTACGAGAAAATTATAAAGGAGGGTGACCTACTACAAGAAGTGAGAATTATTTCAAAGTGTGCTGTGCATTGATAGGTCAATTGTGTGTAGTGCCGTGCTGGGATTGGTTGGCGAATCATCATACTGTGATAGACTTCTAAAGAAGGATTGTTTTGGAATTGGAGATGAATATTGTTTTGTAAGGAACTGTGAATTAACTGAAAACACTGAGATCTACTAAATCGATATATGCTCATTTATTGTCAAATCTTTTTTAATCATGAAATGCTTTAAACCCCTTTGAGATTTCATGACAGGTCATATGTGAGTTTCAATTCATAAGGGCAAAGAGTTCTCACCAGAAGATACTCCAGGTCATTATATGGCAAAAAACGTAGGGCTTCATACATTTTTATGGCTTCACAAATGGCACAACATCACTGAAAAAGAAGGAGCATTAAGGTTTCCACAATATGTTACTTTTGCTTTATAGATTATTGAAAACTTAAGCTATAGGAAATGAAACCATCTCATAGACCTACACAGTATGAAACATGAAATGTGTGGGAGAGCAGCTCGTACCATAGAGAAAGAGAGGTACCAAAATAGAGCCAAAAGAGCAGCAAGTAATTATTCTGATACTAAATGGGATGAAGAACAACAGAGATGGAGGATGTGTGAGTTGAGGGAGCTAAAACTTAACCAGCAATAATGATAGAAAAGCTTAAAAGGCATAGGAAACTTGCAAATGATGATGAACAGTCTGCAAGAAAAACTGATACTAACATTGATTCAGGGGATGACAATTTAGATGCTTTGTTGTCCTCATGTCTACCACCATATGCGGCTCCAACATCAGGTACAAGTACAAGTGTTACAACACTAGTGGCACAGTTGCTACAGCTCCTGTTAACCTGAATTAAATTCAGATTGACAGACCATTTTAAGCATCTCGATTACAACTGCGCCTGTCGAAGCAGCAACTACTATAATTGCTCCCAATGTTACTACTTCTATTGTGATTGTTCCTGCAGCAGTGTCACAAGTTTTGTGCACGGGCATTAGCAATTCCTCTCACAAATACACCAATAAATATATCTCTGAATTCTGTTGTTCCAGGTGCTGTCGGAGAAGTAGTCATGACAGGATATCTTGATATCGCAAAACTCACAGATTGTTGTCTGGACCCCACCCTAGACTGTTCATTCATTAGCAGAGGAAGAAATAATTTTATTACAACACCAATTGCACAGGGAGAAATGGGAGTATTTTAAGAGGGGATGTTTCCTCTGTGGTTTGAGGTAGCCCCCAATGAAAAGGGAATGGGAGAAACTGCTAAACAACCTATTAGTCAGAAAGGGGTGAGACCCTATATGTACCAGAATTGAAGGTGAAATTGGAAGAAATGATTAGGGAATGTCTAGACCTTTCACATTTGTACCAATATGTGGAGAATTCATTGATTTACATGAGTAAGAAATCACAAGATGTGCAGCTGCCAATGATACATTAATAGAACTGTCAGGAACATATGAGGTGGACCTACCTAAGAGCGTTGCTCTGCAGAAGATCTTTTGGGCACAGTTGGATGATGAAGCTGGTGTGACTATGCAATCCTCTGGAATGAGGTGACACATTGCTGAATTGGTGAAGTGTTTTTGGAAATGGTGCCATTTTTACATACTAGAGAGCAAGTGGGCAAAGAAACAAGGAAAAAAAACAGTTGGATACTACAGAAACAAATGATAATGCACCATCAGTACTCCCAGATGAAGATGAGGCTCTAACTTTTCCTATGAGGGAGATACCATGTGGAAAGTATGTTCATGTACTCGTGGAGTAGAGGTGATCTTGCAACATTCGTAAACAGCCTTCCAAATTTGAGCAACAATCCGGCCCAGTGGTATACACAAATTGACAGGTTTGTAAAGAATTTGAACATTTGTGGGCAGATTTAGACACATTCTTTGACATTGTATTACCAAATGATTTATTGGCTGAATGTAAGATAGTTCTGCAATGGCGATGTACAGAGTAGGGGTGGATGGAACTCGCGGAGTTTCACTTTGCAGAACTGTGCAAAGTTACATGAAAACTCTGCTAGATTCTGCGGAGTTAAAACAGCGGGTGTAATCAGCAGGTCGTGCTGATTTTTAGCGCCAGGAGCTTGTTCTGTGCCTCAAATCAGTGTATAGCGTACCACAACTGCACCAGGGGATGCTTCTTCTTTGCTGCTGCTGCGGTAGATTTTCTACTCTAGCAGCAGCTTATTCACAGCAAATGGCAGCAACCCCTCACATTGAGAAAATTTCACCGGGTGCCATCCTAGTGCCCAAACATTGAGGTAGAGGATGCCAATTTTCACTCACCAGCTAACCATTGGTGAGATGCGCACAAGAAAAACTCCATCACGTGGCAGTTGGTGGAGTTTTGCCAGAGCTCCTTGTTACAAGCATCACGCAGAGTAGGAAAAACTCCGCAAACTCTGCCAGTGGAGAGTAATTTATTGGCCGCCCCTAGTATGGAGCTTCCAAGAGATGCACATACCTATGCACCCTCACTTATGGTGAAGACAAAGTACGATGAGGTGATTATCTTTTTGAAAGGAAAGATTCCAGTGTGGTACATTTATTGGTTGAAAATCAATAGAACTGCTCAAGAACCATAAAGAATCTTTGCATACTTATTAAGATTGACTGTTACAGGCGTCCAGATCTCCCATCCAGAATGGAGAATATGTGGTGAAACTGTTGGAAGCTTTACCATTGCTCCAAGAAACTGCAGCAGTTAAATGTGCAACCCACAGAAGTGGAAATGAATATGTAACATCTGGAAACAGATATGCCAATGAAGTTGCTCAGTATTGAGTGATTGTGGCATGCACATTTGACAGAGAATATATAAACAAATATGATGAGGACACCATCTTTTCAATGCTGTTGTCAGTATCCGACACATGGGGAGAGATCAAGAGATTGCAGCAAGATGTTTCAGTGGAAGAACAGCAAGGATGGGTTAGGGCAGGGTGTGTTATAAATACAAATGATATTTGGGTTTCAGTGGATGGAAGACCTGTGTTGCCAAATAGCTTATTGTTTCCCTTGACACAACATTTCCATAGCCCTGCACACATTAAAATGGATGGAATGATTAGATTGTTCAGGCAGAATTGGTTTAATAGCTGATTCCGAGTTCTAGCTGAAGAGCTATGCCATAGATGTGTGACATGTCAACAGATTAATGAAGGGAGAAGAACCCCTGTAACATTGATTCATATAGGCACATCAGGAGGACCCTTTAGCAGAATGCAGTTGGATTTTATTGAAATGCCTGTTTGCAACGGGGTGAGATATATCCTGTTTATAGTGTGTATTTTCTCCTGATGGGTGGAAGCATACCCAACATGTAGAAATTACAATCTCACTGTAGCCAAAGTGCTATTACACAAACTCATACCACAGTTTACATTTCAGTTTTCTCTAGAATCACACTGAGGGACCCACGTTAACTATGAAGTTCTCAGAATGTTGTGCGCAGCATTCAAGAAGAACAGAAGCTGCATATAGTTATCATCCAGAAGCCTCAGGTATTGTTGAACAATTAAACAGGACGTTAATATCACATTTGGCCAAAGTCTGTGCATTTCCTTCTTTAAATTGGCCAGATGCTTTGTCATTAGTGCTAATGAGTCTTTGAAACACACCAGTGTGGAGGACAGGATTATTGCCTCATGAGATACTCATGAGACGTGCTATGTGACTGCCTGCTGTGCCTGCGAATGCGCTTGTGAACATTACAGAGGACATGGTACTAGACTACTGCAAGGGGTTGGCTGATGTGGTGAATTCTGTCTCTCACCAGGTAGTGACTGTTAGTGCCACTCCAAACCAGGAGCATTGCCACAGCCTTAACCCTGATGATGTGGCCCTCATCAAAAAGCATGCTTAAAAATCCTGCCTGGAGTCAACGTGGAAGGACCCCTACCAGGTGATTCTGATCTGCAACAGTGCTGTGAGGGGGCTTGGATACCTAATTTGGTGCATGCCCCTCACACCCAGAGAGTGAGGTTTCCACTTGATGAAGTTGTGACTTTTGATCCAAATCTGAGACCTCCTGTACATCCTGAAGGACCAGAGGGGGGTGAAGTACAGCAGAATTACTCACCTCTGCAAGTTACTGAAATCTCGAAAAATGGTGTGCAAGCATCCCCTGGAGATGCAGAGCTGAGAGCTGAAAGTAGAGGACTCATTGAATTTCCATCAAAGCCATTGAACGATCCTAATGAGGGAACCAGTTTGAGAAAGAAAAAACTACATTTCAGATCTGAATGTCCATGTAGTAGGAAACAATTGCGATCTAGTGGGTCAGTTGAACACATATCACAAACCATCATCAAAGAACCAGAATCCAGTGTTATAAGTGAGTCAGAAGAAGATAACATGTGTATTTATTTGTGTAGTGCACGTCTACCCAAGGGTACCTTGGCGCAAAATAATAGAGGTTTATTGTTACCCAACTCAATCAACAGACACCAAGGAGATCCAAGAGAGTAAGAGTATCTTGCCATACATTTTCAGCACCAGAGTAGACCTACTACACAGAGAATGTTCCTAATGCTACACAACAAGATTCCAATGAACTGAGATCAGAACCACTTAAACCTGTGAGATAAGTCACAAAAGGACAGCATTTGGTATAAACACTAGAGACAAACAATATGAAATAAAAGCTGATCATTGAATTTAGTTGATTCAATTCAGCGATATCTGGTATTACAAAGAATGAACTATGTCTAACCGAATTATAAAGGTCTGTGGTAAATAAACATGCCAATTACACACTAATAAAGACAAATTTAAGAAGGATTCTCTAACACTAAGGTTGCAGTACAACAAAAGGGATAACACATTTAGAGGAAGATGAAGTAGAGCTATGGATGCCTCATGAAGGTCATTGTATAGAAGCTGAATGAAATATTGCTAGCTGGTCATCAAAGGTTTTGCTTACTTTGCATAAGTAAATACCAATGCAGAATATTGAATCTGCCTGCTGCTATATTCTATTAAAGGTCTGACTGTAGGCAAACCGTTGTTTCCTTACCAAGGCTAACTGTAGAATAGTAATGGGGAACAACATTTACAACGCAACTTTTACAACGCACTACACTTACAATGCATTTTTTACAACGCAACATCCATTACAACGCATTCAATTACATAGCATGACACTACAACGCATTTTTAAAAACTACCTTTACAACGCATTCCATTACATAGCATACTACCTTTACAACGCATACCATTACAACGCATAATATTACACTACACTATCCAACACTTACCCTACTGTTGCACCCCCTGGAGTTAGAATAGTAATTTTTACCCCTATACTATCCAACACTTACCCTACTGTTGCACCCCCTGGAGTTAGAATAGTAATTTTTACCCCTATACTATCCAACACTTACCCTACTGTTGCACCCCCTGGAGTTAGAATAGTAATTTTTACCCCTATACTATCCAACACTTACCCTACTGTTGCACCCCCTGGAGTTAGAATAGTAATTTTTACCCCTATACTATCCAACACTTTCCCTACTGTTGCACCCCCTGGAGTTAGAATAGTAATTTTTACCCCTATACTATCCAACACTTACCCTACTGTTGCACCCCCTGGAGTTAGAATAGCAATTTTTACCCCTATACTATCCAACACTTACCCTACTGTTGCACCCCCTGGAGTTAGAATAGTAATTTTTACCCCTATACTATCCAACACTTACCCTACTGTTGCACCCCCTGGAGTTAGAATAGTAATTTTTACCCCTATACTATCCAACACTTACCTTACTGTTGCACCCCCTGGAGTTAGAAAAGTAATTTTTACCCCTATACTATCTAATACTTACCTTAAATGCAATTTAATATTATGCGTTGTAATGGTATGCGTTGTAAAGGTAGTATGCGATGTAATGGAATGCGTTGTAAAGGTAGTTTTTAAAAATGCGTTGTAGTGTCATGCTATGTAATGGAATGCGTTGTAATGGATGTTGCGTTGTAAAAGTGTGCGTTGTAACGACATACATCCAATAGTAATTGTTGTCACATTATTAGTTGATATGTTAGCATTTATAGTTCTTTTAGTTGGTATGAGGTTTTTTAACCCAGAGATGGAAACACTTAAGTCTAAACCTGCACCTACATAAGCTACACATGCATTAGATGACAGGACGTTAAAAGCTTTATTTATAATGTTCCAAATGGATATTTTATGTCAAATGTTTATTCTAGATTAGTTCAGGAATACACACAATTTTAGATGCTAAAGCTGGTCCACACCTACCTTCTTCAGCTACTGAAGTTGTAAATTATCACCACATTCCACTTTCAGATGCAGTTACATGAAGGAAGGAAGTAATTCTTTATTGTGTGATTACCTAAAATCATTTACAAATACAGTACATGTTACATCGTAAATAAATACCTTTGGTTGATTAAAAGGTCTAAAGAATTTTAAGAACGTCTAAATAAATGCAGCAGAAAAGAGGAGGGACATCACAGAGTAAGACTGAAAGGCATGGGAACGTAGACGTGCAATAAGATGTCTTGCAGGCATAAGTGTGATTACTTTGTGCATAGGCAGGGGTTTGGGATGGAACATATGTGAGCCGTAGAAGAACAGCGAAAGAACGTAAAAGGAAAACAGATCGACGTCACCGGAAATGAGAGGCATAAGTGCTTGAGTATGCAAAAAAGTGTCGTAGAGGCATGCGTGTGATTTTATATGCATAGGCAGACATGTGGGATACATTGAGGGACAGTGCTCCTCCCAAAGTGAACTATACAAAGTGAAATAATGAATAATAGTGCAAGTGGGCGAAATATAAAATTGTGATGCCAACATTGCTGCCACAGTTGATGATCTGTGGCTTATGTATTATTTTGCTGTCATCATCAGTTCTTGCGTTGATCGTAGAGTCATTCCGGCTACCGCATAGAACTTCCCAATTCATGTGAGCTCCATCAGCACTGTGGTGGTGTAGATGAACATTATAGCCTCCTTGCATGATTTTACGCCATTTTGAATGAGCATAGTCCTCAAATATAGGCGCTTCGGGCTCAACAGAACTGGACAGCAGCAGATAACGTGCTCAGCAGATTCTATATGTTATTGGCACAAACAACATCCACTGCTTCTTAACGGTGTATTTTTCCAGTCCTCAGAACATTCTGTAGGGCCTGCCTTCCCAATCCTGCTTTCAGGTATGGTTAACATGAGGTAGCTTTGTGTGAGTAGACAAGGCCCTCTACGCCACAAATAGATCTAATCGGTTCGAGATCCTGTTGCCTTGAGGTGCTCTTTCCCTGCTTTTTTAGCAGGCTTTTTAGGCCGGACTTTGTTAATGGTATGTCCTTTAGGAGATCAACTGGCAGACTCAATTTCTTGTTGGCCGTCAAGAGATACCTTGCCCAGCAACTAATGTTATCTTTTGTTGTTTGCCCTGCCTGCTGCCGCATCAATCCATACCTGAGAGGGGAGAGGAACTACAACCCCTGGCTCCACCGAGCGGCGTGCATGCCGTACACATCACGTTCTTGCACCAGGAGGCGCTTTAACTTCAGCCAGGGCTCCCGCAGCACGGGATCCCTTTAACTTTTGTTGTTTGCCCTGCCTGATGCCGCATCATTCCGTCCCTGAGAGGGGAGAGGAACTACAAACCCCCGCACCACGGAGCAGCGCGCATGCCGCACACGTCACGTTCTCGGTGCCAGGAGGCACTTTAACTTTGACCAGGGCTCCCTCAGCATGGGAGCCCATTAACTTTTGTTGTTTGCTCTGCCTGCTGCCTCATCATTCCGTGCCTGAGAGGGGAGATGAACTACAACCCCCGGCACCACCGAGTGGCGCGCACACCGCACACATCACGTTCTCGTGCCAGGAGGTGCTTTAACTTTGGCCAGGGCATTAACTTTTGTAGTTTGCCCTGCCTGCTGCTGCATCATTCCGTGCCTGAGAGGGGAGAGGAACTACAACCCCCGGCACCACCAAGTGGCGCACATGCCGCACACGTCACGTTCTCGCGCCAGGAGGTGCTTTAACTTTGGCCAGGGCTCCCAGAGCGTGGGATGCGCGCGGACGTGCACGGACCATGCCTGGGCCAAGGGCGGGCCTGTCTGCGCTCATCTGAGACCGGAGGAGGCCAGGCTGGGCCATAGCCCTTGGTCCTGCGATTTGAAAATCTGATAACCAGTAAGGGGCCTTTTGTTCAATCATAAAAATAATAATTGGAGAGTATATAAAAAAAAATGGGCAAGAGAAAATTGATATCAAGCAAACGGAAGCCTGTGGGCAAAAATGTGCCAATCACTAATTATTTGAAAAGTGCCATGGGCCTCATTAATAATGAGATAGTACAAGTGGAGGAGCAATTGGCGGCTACAAAGATGGCGCTAAATGCGGCCGAAAAGGAAGCAAAGACAGTTTTGAAAGATCACGCCCCTGAATCTGAATCTGGAGTTCAGGAGACAAGTAAAAGTAAAAGTAAGGAGGGAAATAGCCCGAATATTATTAATTTAGACTGCCCCACAAAATTGGGCCCCAGTGTATCAAGACTCCCGCTTGAAATATCTACCTTATCGGACATTTCTGAGTTGATTTCTCCACCAACGAAAAAGAGCAAACAGCATACAGTAAATATGAAAATTAGCTCCCAAAATCCAAATCAGAAAACTAAACTAAAAAAGGGGGGAAAAACTAAACCGAATGTAAAAGGAATGGGGCCTGGAGAACCAACAAATTATATGCAAGGCTTTGACACTTTGTTTAAAAGATTACATGGAAAAATTAACAATATTGAGAGACGAGTCAAGACAGAAATCATATTAGTGCAAAAAACCATTACCCATCTAACTGAATTGGTCACAAATTTACTGTCATCAAAATCGTGTCAGAAAGTAATGCCTACTAGTAAGTTGGACAAGAGAACACAAGCTGAACATATTCCCATAATTGAAATAGAAACCGAAAAATGTCCCCCTGACATTGGTGAGCCATATAGAGGAAGCACCTAGAGCATACCCCATTGCAAAACCAGGGGACAATAACCTACAAAATAACTTAAAATTAAACACAAGTTTGCAACAGAGTGAGTTCCGCAACCTATTGAGGTTTCCCTCAATCTACCCCTCAGGCTACCCCCTATGTTGTTGTTTTAAAAAACGTTCCAAAATTGCCTGACAACTCCAAAGAATCGTGGGGACCGTTGAGGAATTGGGTTGTACATTGGTTCACTTCAAATTCTTGCTGTAGTACAAGAACTCTCACCGAGGAAATAATTATGCTAAGAAAAGTGAGCTGGGTGGGTAGAATGGAAAAATCATGCGTATGGGATTCTGTTGTTGTGAACTTCCGTAGTCCGGAAGTAGTGGGTTCTCTGTTAAGAGAAGTATCAGCAAAATACACTTGGACTTTTTATCGCCCGAACGATATTATCACTCCTGTCCCGCCTGGCTATTTTTTTTTTTTGTAAATAATTTTTATTAGAAACATAGGGCATCAACATTTCACAGGATCTATACATTGTTGTTTTTTGGCAGCACCAATACATTTTAACCTTTATGACATCAATATGTGGACAGAACTCCAGTGAACTTCTAACAACATTCCCGCCCACCGCCCCCATCCCCTTTCCTCCCACATCTCTATTCTGGCCTTTGTACATTGTCTAATCCTGGTGGGTCACAAATGTATCCTCTGAATTTATTCCAGTCTCCCCAGATTCTTGTCCATTTCTGGGGGCATCCCCGGTGCACATACACCACCCTTTCTGCTACCTTGGCTTCATCCATGTCCTTACACCAATCTCGCAGTGTAGGTACCTCATTCGATCCCCACCACCTTGCAATATTTCTCTTAGCCACCACGGTTCCTATCGTTACCCAGTCTTGCGCTGGGTGGGTTAGATCAGTCGGCTCCCATATGTTTAATAGGCATTGTTTCGGTTCTGGAAGCACTGATTCCGCCACGGTTTGTGACATAGTCCTCATTATCTTGATCCAGTATGCCCTAATCTTCGGACATTCCCATATCGTGTGATAGAAGGTACCCTCCTCCCCACAACCCCTCAGACAAAATTGGTGCACAGCCATCCCTATTTTAAAGAGGGTCACTCTAGTGTAATATGTACGATTAAGTATTTTCAATTGTATCAACCGCAGGCGTGCCGGTATTTCCACCTCCCGAGGGGATGACAGCGCCTCCTGCCATTCTCCATCATCCAACTCCCCCAGGTCTACGACCCATTTCCGCTAAAGTGCCAACATAGGGTCCGGCAGATTGTTCACCAGCTTACAATAGGTAAATGAGGTGGCCCTTTTATGCATATACTCAGTCGATAATCTATCCTCCAGGGAAGTGGCCTCGGCCAGGATGGTACCTGCAGGGATAGTCGCCTGTAGCGCTTGTCTCACCTGCATATATCTATAGAATTCCGATGCCGCAAGTTCATACTTGGCCTGTAGGTGTTCAAATGGTATTACCGTGCCCTTTTTCCAGAGATCCCCCATCGTGGATATGCCTATCACATCCCATTTATCAAAGCCTTTACTATTCTTCAGTCGCCCAAGACGCTGAGATGTCCAGAGTGGTGTCATTTATGTAATAACCCCTCTCCAACCCAACCTGGTGTGCGCCTCATACCATATATGAACCGTATGCGCCGTTGGCCCAATCAGTTGTTTGGATTTAGCTCTATTATACAGCACCGCCATGACTCCACCGTCCCGTAAGCCCTGCCTATCCACCTGAAACGCTGGGTCAGTATGAGGAGCATGCAGCCAGTTATTAATCACTTTCAATTGGGTCACCCATTAATATAACTGTATATTAGGGAGGGCTATGCCCCCGTCATACCAGCCTCTGACCAACTTTTCCTGTCCAATACGCGCCGGTTTATTCCCCCAGACCAGACCTGAAACCTCCGACGCAATTGCTTTAAAATAGCTTAGCGGTACTCGAAACGGGGTGTTCTCCCAAACGTACAAAAACCGTGGGAGTGCCATCATTTTAAAAAGTGCCGCTCTCCCCAGCATTGATAAAGGCAGACCGCGCCACACTAACGTGTCGCGTTGAAACCGTTCCAAGGTAGGTCTGAGATTTCGCTGCATGAATTCCTCAGGCGTAGATGTAATATGAATGCCTAGATATTTGAAGGTCGTTTCTGCGACATGCAACGGGCAATCCCCCGGGAGCAACGGTGTTGGTCCATGCAGTACAAAGAGGACCGATTTGGACCAGTTAATGGTATACCCTGACACTCTCCCGAACACTTCACATATATTTAATAGCGCCCGGATAGAACACTCGGGTGATGCCAGGTATAGCAGCACATCATCCGCATAGAGGAGATGCGGTCCTCCCAGTGTGGCGCCCATCGAAGTTCAGGAATCATTGGTTCCCATCTGATCCATGCCGCAAGCGGCTCCAACACTAATGCGAAGAGCAGCGGAGACAGCGGACACCCCTGGCGCATTCCCCGTGCCAGCTGGAAGTCTCCGGATATGTGTCCATTGACAGCCACATGTGCTATAGGCTTAGTGTAGAGCATCCTTACCCACGCACAAAATTTGGGGCCAAAATCAAAATGCCTGAGAACTGCAAAAAGATACGGCCACTTTACCATATCAAACGCCATTCGTGCATCAAGAGATAGGATAACTGCCGATTCCTAAATGTGAGACATGCGCACTATTACTCCCTGCAACCACCGCAAGTTCAGAGCTGTGCTCCTATTTGGCATAAATCCAGACTGGTCTGGGTGGATTAAGGTTGCCAGGTGGGGGGTCAATCGTGCCGCCAATAGCTTGGCTAAAATTTTGGCTTCCGCATTAATTAATGAGATCGGGCGGTACGAGGAGCACTCCTCAGGAGGCTTTCCAGGCTTTGGGATCGCCACAATGGTGGCCGTTCGTTGATCTCGGGGAAGCTCCCCCGTCGCCAGGCTTCCGAGATACATATTCAAAAGAAAGGGGGCCGTCAAGACGGCTGTCTTTTTATACAGTTCGATGGGCAAACCATTCGGACCCGCTGCCTTTCCAGATTGTAGGGAACCTATGGCCAATTGTACTTCCTCGACCGTGAGGTCAGCTTCCAGAATGAGGGCTTCTTCTGGGGATAATCTAGGCAACTTAATGTCCTTGATGTACGCCTGCGCCTCTGTTGTGTCTGTAGTCGTCTGTGATTCGTATACCTGCTTAAAATGCCCGGCTAACGTGTTCACTATCTCCTCCGGCGCCTCCACCAATGAGCCATCTGGCGTTCGCAGCTTTGCTATCGTTCTCTGTGCTCTTTCCTTTTTATCGAGCCAGGCTAGGAATTTATTAGCCTTATCACCCAGTTCGTATACTGTGTGGCGCGTGGTTTGGATCCGTGCCCTAGCCGTCTCTATCTGGTATTCCCTAAATTCACATTGTTTGGCATGCATCGCCTGTGATGTTTCTAAGGACGGATTCTGTGCGTGCTGCTCTGTAGCAGCGCTTAGGTCCGATTCGATGTTATCTCATTCGGCTTGCGCCGCCCTCCTATGCCCAGCAACCAAGGAAATGATCTGCCCACGAACCACCGTTTTATATGCTTCCCAAAGAGTACCCGGGGACTGGACTGAGGAGGCATTCTCCTGGAAATAACGCCGCGACCTCTTCTGATATCTTAGGGATTTGTAAATACCCCGGATATACAGGGTAAACACGTCTCCGCGCCTCAAGATGATGCGTATATTTTAACAGTATGGGGGAGTGATCTGAAATGCCCCTCGGGCGAATTTCCACATCCACCACGCCTGCGGGATCTTCTGCAGCTGCAAAAAAAATAATCAATACGCGACAAGCTATTATGTACCCCCGACTGGAATGTATATTGTCTCAACTCTGGGTGCCTGTATCTCCACACATCTATAAGCCCAAGAGCCTCTGTAAACCCCTCCAGGCGTGCAGTGCCTGTCGCATTCTGTCTGGGGGGACCTATCTTTCGCGCCATCAATAACAGCATTAAAGTCTCCACCCATCATTATCACCCCTTCTGGAAGACCGAGTAGGAACGCGCTAAGCGTGGGGAGGGCTACGGAGTGGAGGGCCGGGGGGATGTATACGGACACGATATTATACTGTTTCCCTTCCCACTGACATGATATTGCCGCAAATCGACCCTGGTCATCCGTTCGTGTATGTTGTATGACCAGCGAAAATTGTTTACGCACTAGGATCCCCACCCCCCTTGAACCTGAGGAGAATGCCGAGTGCGGCACCATTTTGTATCCCCAACGATCCATAGCCTTGCAGGCCAAACCCACCAAATGAGTTTCCTGCAGCAGGGCCACTGCCGGTGCGCATCTCTTTAGATATTGTAGAACGAGACCTCTCTTTATTTTATCCCCCAGCCCATGCACATTCCATGTGAGCATGGTTAAGGGGGCGACCGGTGACATCAGGGGCCTCTGGGAATTGGACTCAGCTCGTGTCTGCGTCATCCTTGTCCCTTCCGCACATCCTGTCCTCTCTCAGAATCATGTATGTTATGTTATGTTAACAATGGTTTGTATAGCGCACTGACACCGGTTGGTTTCCTGACGCTGTAGAGACAGAGAACAGTCAGAGTTGGAAGCCTGCGGAATTAGTAGTATGCTTGTTGGTAAAGCCAGGTCTTTAGGGATTTCCTGAATAATATGAGGTTGGGGCATAGCCGGATCTCAAGGGGGAGGGCATTCTACAGACGAGGTGCCAAAGTGCCAAATCTGCAGCCGCCCAAGCGTTTACATTTAAAGGATGGAGTTTGTAAAAGGCATTGTTGGGCCGAGCGAAGGCTACGGGACGGGGAATACTTTATAATGAGTTTTGTGATGAAGGTAGGGCTTTTGCAGTGGAGCGCTTTAAAGATCATGCAACTGACTTTGAAGGTACAGCGTTGGGCGACCGGGAGCCAGTGAAGTATTTTCAGAAGGGGGGTGGCAGAATGCCATCTAGGCTGGTTCAAAATCAGTCTTGCTGCCTGATTCTGCACCATCTGAAGTCGTTTCAGAAGGAACTGGGGGAGGCCCAAATATATATCGAGTTAGCATAGTCTATGTGAGAGATCACAGTTGCGATCACCACCTGTATCAGGGCTTCGTGGGTCAAAAGGCGGCGAACCTTCCGAATTTTTCTCATTTGAAAGAGGCACTTGGAGACCACCTGGCCTACTTGCGTTTTTAGACAAAGGTTGCTGTTTAGGGTGATGCCAAGCGTCTTTGCCGAAGATGAAGGGATCGGAGCTTGACCCATTTCTGTTGGCCAATAATGTGGGCCCCAGTATTTAGCGCTGTCCCCAGTCAGGACCAGCTCGGTTTTTCCTGGGTTCAATTTCAAATGATTTTGGTTCATCCAAGTGTGGATGAACCTCATTGTTGATTGAAAGAAGGAGAGGGACGTATCTGAGTTGTCAATTGTGAATAGGAGCTGTAGGTCGTCGGCGTAGTTCAGCACCGTTACCTGTTTGTCTCTAAGAGCTTGGATTAAAGGGAAGATATAGAGGTTAAACAGGTGGGGTGACAGGGACAAGCCCTGGGGTACACCACATATGATGGCTTGCTTGGTGCCCGCTAAGTTACCCAGGTGAACTGCCTGGGAACGGTCTGCTAGAAAGGACTTCAGCCAGCCGGCTGCTGTGCCCCGGATGCCAGCCTGAGAGACACGGTCGATCAAGATGGTGTGATCGACCGTGTCAAATGCGGCTGACAAATCCAGGAGCACTAGAGCCTGTGGAATGCGATTGTCTGCGCAGTCCCTAAGGGTGTCCATTACTGCCACTACCACCGCCTCTGTTGAATGGGCAGGACGAAAGCCCGCCTGATGTGGATCAAGGTAGTTTGATGTCTCTATGAAGTTGGACAGGCAGTTGGCGACATGAGCCTCCAACACCTTTGCAAGGAAGGGAAGAAGGGAGATTGGACGATAATTTGCATTGCAATTCGGGTCTGCACCCGGTTTCTTCAGAAGGGGTATTACGATAGCTTCTTTGAATACGAGAGGGACTAGTCCAGTGGCCAAAGAGTTGTTTAGAAGGGTACAGGCGGGAGCCGGAATAACTGATAGGCAGTCTTTCAAGATATAAGGAGGACATCTGTCAGACGGGGCGCCAGATTTTACTCTTACCAGTAATTCCTGGAATAATTCTGGGGTGATGGGGGGGAAACTGCTAAGTAAGTCGATAGTGTTGGGGCTTGGAACAGAAAGGAGAGGACTTGAGGTTTGTGGGATACTGGCTTTGATGGCCGTGATTTTCTCTGTAAAAAAAACGTTCAGTGAATTGCAGAGAACCTGGGTCGGGGGCAAACTGGGCCGAACATTGTCAAGGTTGGTTAATTCATTAAGAATAGAAAAGATGTCCTTAGATTTATTGGTTGAGTTGGTTATACGGGAGGAAAAGTAAGCAGTTTTAGTAACTAAAATAGATTTCATGTAGTCCTTCCTGGCAGAGATGTATCGAGTTTTAGCGTCAGGGGCATAGTTGCGACACCAACGTCGCTCAAGTTGTCGAAGGGCCAGTTTTTTTGCTTTTAAGTCAGGAGAGAACCATTTTTGGGCATCGGCGCGTCGGGCCAATTTGATCGTCTTGTATGGAGCATGGGCATCGCTGGCTGATTGCAGCCAGAGAGAGATTGTTTTCTGCTATATTGATATCAGGGTTGTGGGAGGGAATGGAGGTAGCAAGAGTTTGTAGGAATTCCGGCCTGTCTAGGGAATTCCAGTTCCTAGCTCTTCCACCCATAGCTGTGGCGGTGGACTTTTTAGGGGGATGGATGAGATTAAATTTGATAAGAAGATGATCCGACCATAGACACGGAAAGGTGACCGGGGTCGTAACTAGAAGAGAGTTGGTCCAGACCTAGTCCAGAATGGGCCTTTACAGTGAGTTGGTGATGTATGTCATGCATCCACCTATGTCTACTAATCACATATTGAAAGTGTGCCATGCCTGCCCTTATACAAAACTGAACTATAAATAGAAAAAAACAACTTCTTGTTTTCCCCCCCATCCCCCCTGACCGGACTTCGTCTGGAGTACACATAGTTGGTATAGCCTCTAGATGGATGCCTATGAGTGTAGGCACTTAGTGGTCCCTTTTGCAGGGTACACAACCTATCCAACAGTTGGTGCAAAAAAGACCAGAACCACTGCATCTGTAATGGCATGTTCAGCAGAAATCGATTACCCAAAAACAACTAATCAAACCACACCAAACCAAAAATGAAAAAACCCAACCCCCCCCCCCCCACCCCCCTCCCTGCGTCCCTGCTATACGGACTCCCAACTATCCGCCACCCCAACTCAGCAGAGTGCTTTACTCCCATAAACAGTACTTGCGTGCGGGGGAGAAGAAGCCCGTGGAACACCGCCTCTCATCCCCTCCTCAAAAATTAGATTGTCAGCAGGAGCGTGTCACAGCCCATCTTCCATCTTGTCCTTTCGATTTTGTACCTACCACCTTCGAGTGGGAGGATCTTGTTGTTCTCACCGGGGCTCTTTCAGCTACTACCCTTTTCAACTTGGGAAAGTCAGAAAGCGTCTCATTGGGGAGATGTGACCCACACAGTCCATAGCACCTTGCTTCAGTTCTCGGTCGTATTCTGTTGTGAACTGCTCCCCTCCCGCCCCCTCCCGTGGTCCCCGATGTTGCCACCTTCCTTTTTCCGCTGCTGCCGCCACTCCGGTCATCCGGGTCCTTCCACTCGCCGCCACCCCTCGAGCCATTCATTGGCTTCCTCCGGACTCTCAAAAAAACAGGTTTTTCCATCCGCCACGACACGCAGCCTTGCTGGGAATATCATGGAGTAGGAGAGTTCCCTACGTCTAAGTTCCTTCTTTATGTCGAAGAAGCTCCTACGACGCTTGGTTACTGCTGCCGTGTACTCTGGGAAAAACGACACCACTGAATTTTGGATCCGCAGCTGAGGGGCCACCCTTGCCGTTTGCAGTAGAGCATCCCTGTCCTGAAAATTGAAGATACGAGCTAGGACTGGCCTAGGGGGAGCCCCCGGCCTGGGTCTACCCCCCAGGACTCTGTGTGCCCTCTCCACAGAGAAGAAAGTCGAAAGACCTCTGGGTTGAAGTCTGTGTTTTATGAGATCCTCAACGTACAGATCCATAGCTAAATTTCCTTCATTTTCGGGGATACCTATGATACGGACGTTGTTGCGCCGAGAGCGCCCCTCCTGGTCGTCCAGCTTCTCCATCATAAGTTTATTCTCTGCTTCCAACTGATTCACCCTTTGAAGCAGTGCAGTGGTGTCCTTCGACAGAGATTTTGTCACCTGTTCAACCTCCGTTACCCTGGCCGTCATTTTCTGAAAATCTGCCCTCAGGAAGGAGACATCAGTGGAGATGGACCCCACCGTTGACTGCACTTTGTCCAGAGCTGCCATGATATCTTCCAGAGTCACCTTCGTCGCACCTTCTAGCTCGGAGCTCTTGGCAGGCACTTCTTTACGTTCAGGCGGGGCCGTAGGGTCTTTACTGTAGGCATACTTGTCCAGCTTGCCCTGCGAGTGCGCCCAAGGGCCCCTGCCCCCCATTTTCGGCCCAATGACGTCCTGCGCCAGCCAGTAGTCACCGCCGCCTGCCGTGGGAATGCCCTCCAAGCGCGGCCTGTCGGGTTTCCCGCTGCGCTTGTAGATAGACCCAATCGAGGCCCCAGACCCTCTAAGCGCCCCCAGTAACTGTACACCAATGCCTCGAAGCCACCACTACGGCCAATCTGCGGGTGCCTGTCTCGGATTATCTTTGGTCCAGAAGTAAAGTTTGTAGGGTAGTTTGGCATCCCTCCTCTGCTGAGGCCGCTAGAATGTTATTGTGTGTTTCGCACCAGTCAGCACATCAGAGAGCTTGCACACCACCATCTTTAATATGTCCACACCTGGAGGCACCCCCAAGACTCGTGGAGCAGCCCACACGCTTATCCCTTATGCGCGATGCACAGTCTCCGCTCGGTGCCCTGGCCCTTCTTTGCTCCGATTCCACTCAGCCGTGCTCTCCAGCGGGGGTCGCGGGTCGCGCCTCCCTCCATGCGTGCGCCTCGAGCGATCCACCACCAGCGTAGGCGCCGCACCCCTCCTCACCGGTATCTTCAGGGGCCCTGGATCTTATGATGGGGGCCAAGATCCAGTACTCCCTGCAGCCTTACACTTTTAAACTGCGATCCCCCGATCCCGGAACTCAGCCGGGGGATCGCCTGCCGTGACTGCCATCGATCGCGCCTCCTCCTGAGCGTGCACCACCTCCGTGCCTCACACCCTGCCTCGCAGGCCGATGCAGGTCCGTACTCGCTCCGGGAGCGGGGGGGGGGGAACAGACCAAATCCTTCCGATGTGTCCGCTGAGCGCGCTCCCCTTGTCGCGTCACTGCCTCTTACCAGCGTGCCCCTTGCTCTCCGCGCAGGCCCATCGTCCACATCCGCCTCAAACGGTCCACCGCTCACTCCAGTCCCCAGCGGCTTACATGCGTCCAGGCCCCAATTGTCAGCGTGTGCCCGCCAGCGATTCCTTCGTCCGATTTTCCCGGGGAGCAGCGCGATCAATGCCCCTCACCTCCGGCTACGAAGACGTGGTTCTTGAGGTCGGAGTAATGCCCGGATTTGTATTCGGATTGTATGGGGAAGCGGTGTCACCCTCGGAGCTTCACTAGGTTGCGGCCAACTTGATCGGCTGCAGGCCACACCCCCCGGCTATTTTTATAGACCAAGAAATGAGCCCCATTATACAATTGGTAGAGACTACCACAGTACGGTCACACATATGATACCGACCATGCCGAATAGGTTTGCCCCTTTAAGAAGTTGTAGTGAGATTGAATGACTGGGTGAGGAAGTAGCACAATTGAAGAATTGTAATCATACTATCCACCCAACTAGCCCTGTTGGCATTAAACCAATTAGTTGCCCATTACAGGGATTACTTAAAATTATGTCATGGAATGTTGCAGGGGTTAAAAATAAGCTACATGGTAAGGTATGGCTCAAAAGCATACAGAATTGCACATTAGTTCTAATACAAGAAACTTGGCTCACAGAAACATTTTTCATTAATGGTTTTAAAGCGATTTCTACCGAAGCAATCCCGTCAAAGGCTGGGAGAGCAAGAGGAGGCTTAGCAGCCTCACCTTCGGTGTCTTCTCCATTGACACTAAAGAGAACAAAGTCCCCTATCTTAGTTCACTTTTTAATGCTGTTATAAGAGCTGTGCTACCTGCAACCTGGGTGGAAAGTACAATTGTCTCTATTTTTAAAAAAAGGCGTTAGAGGAAGTGCGAAATGCTACCGTCCCATATCCCTTCTTAACTCTACATCTTAATTAATGGGCAGAATTCTGCTAGACAGATTGGAATGTTGGGCAAATGAAAAAACATCTTAACTGAAGCCCAGTATGGATTTAGAAGGGGTATTGGAACGGCTGAGCAGTGCGTTAATCTCAAAATGCTAATAGGGAAATATACCATCACCAAAGAAGGCCAACTTGATTTGATTTGATTGAAAGATTTATATAGCGCATGAATGCCCATCAGCGTCTAGGTGCTGTGCGGAGTTGTCTGCCAGAAGTTCAGTGGATAGGGTGCAGATTAGTTGGAGAATAGCCATGTTTTCAGAGATTTTCTAAAGGAGAATAACATTGGGCTATTTTTAATGTCTATAGGAAGCGTGTTCCATAGTTTCCCTGTGTTCAGAACAAAGCTTCTTTCTGCCCAGCGAGCTTTCTTAAATGTAGGTATCTGGAGGAGTTTGCTCTGAGATGAGCGTAGGTTTCTGGGTGGATGATACCAGGTAAAATGTTGTTTCAGGAATGGACAGCTTTGTATGCTAGACAAAGAGATTTAAATTCTGTCCTCTTTTTTATAGGTAGCCAGTGGAGTTTTTTTAGGCCTGAGGAACTGGACTGAAACTTGGGGATATCCAGCAACAGTCTGACGGCTGCGTTCTGCGCCTGCTGAAGCTTGATCATGTACAGATTTTGAAGGCCCGCATATAGGTCGTTTCCATAGTCGAGTCTAGCCATGGCTAGAACCATCACCAGTGTTTTAACTGCCTCACGGGGATGAACGCACGCACTTTCCAGATTGACTTTAAAGTTAGAAAGACCACAGAAGAGACCTTGTTGATCTGGTGTTGAAAGGTCAATCTATCATCAAAGGTGATGCCCAGATTCCTCACCTTACATACTGGGACTGGAAAAGTTCCCATGCCAGGAGGCCACCAGTTCTGAGACCAAAACGAGGTATCGGATCCCAGTAGGAGAACCTCTGTTTTGCTTCCCTTGAGCTTTAGGCAGTTTGCTATCATCCATTGGTTTATGTGGGACAAACATTGGCTTACGCGTTCAGCAGTTTCCTCCGAATTATTTGAGATGGACACCACTATTTGATTATCATCCGTGTAAGCAACCAATGAAAAGCCAAACTGCCTGATGATGTCAGCTAAAGGGGCCACATACAAATCAAACAATGTGGGGCTCAATGAGGAGCCTTCTGATTAGGATGTTGTGATTAACGGAGTCAAAGGCTGCCGATAGATCCAAAAGGATCAGAGCGGCTTTGGCACCAGTGTCCAGTATTGCCCGGAGCTCCTCTACTGCCTTAACCAGGGCAGTCTCCGTGCTGTGCCCCTGTCGGACACAATATTGCGAGGAGTCTAACAGGTCTGCCGAGGAAATAAAGGCACTAAGTTGGGAGTTTAAAAAAAATTCTAGGACCTTAGCGGGAAAAGGAATCCTAGCAATAGGTCTACAGTTACTGGTGTCACTAGGATCTAAGTTGGGTTTTTTTTAACAGAGGGAGAATTGAGACCACTTTCCACGCGCCAGGGAAGATGCCTGAACTGATAATTTCTTTGAAAAGTATACTGAGTTGCTTGCTAATGCTGTCGGGTGCCATATGAAATATTTTTGGAGGGCAAGGGTCTGTGGGTGCTCTGGATTTTATTGAACTGACTGCCTGCTGAATCTGTTCCATGTTCGGTGGAACAAAGGAATCCATAACATTGTCAGAGCCTGAGAGTGTTAGGGTAGAGGGGCCTCCTGTGCAGTCAGTGCCCTTATCTGTGAGAGATTCAAAGATAGTTTGCACTTTGTCCTTAAAAAACCCTGCAAGTTGATTGCAGAATTCCACACTGCTGTCTTCTTTTGGTGGTTCAGGTAGTTTTACTAGCCTCTTTAAGGTTGCAAAGAGTGCTTCGTTAGAGTTGCCTGCCTGTCGGATTTTCTCTGAGAAATAACTGCTTTTCTTCTCCAAAATTATTTGTTGTAGACAATCAGTGACTGTGTATATGGGGTTTTATCGACTTCGGCGTAATTCCTTCTCCAGCGCCTCGCCAATTTTTTTCTACAAAGTTGTTTCTGTGCACACAGTGCGTCACAGAACCAGGGTTCGGATTTCTTTATGCGCTTACTGGCAAAGCTTTTTTCCAGGGCTAATGTATTCATTGCAGATTTCATCTAGTTGGTGAAACTGCCTGTTGCCGTATTTGCCTCGGACATTGGTTCCAGTTTTAGGGATGCTAGAGCGGTTTGTAACAGGTGAGGATTGATATTTCTCCAGTTGCACCCGTTAATTGTCCTGTGTGGATTATGAGGGCGAGAGATATGATGGATGGTGGTTACTACAAACAGGACAGCCTTGTGGTCTCACCATTGGATTGGCAGAACCTCTTGTATTTTTAGACGTGGATTGGATGTAAAATTTCCGTCTAGAATATGACCGGCATTATGTGTGGGCTGCTTAACCATCTGTTCCATCAAGGCATTAGCAATCATCTCTATTATAGATGCTGTATTATGGTCTTCTAGATTTTCTAGGTGATAATTAAAATCACCTGAGATAGAGAAATCCTCTGAATTGGTACATGATTTTATGATTGGGCAAATATTTTCTTCAAATGTGCTTTTTGTACCGGGAGGTCTATAATATAGAGTACCTTTGAACGTATAATTTTTGCCTAAGGTATTTATGAAGGAGGAACCTTTAATGGACAGAGTATCTTTAATAATGATCGCTAGACCTCCTCCACGTTTATCTTGTCTATCGTTTCTGATTATTGTGAATCCTGGAGGGATGGCTAATGACAATTCGAGATCAGAAGTACTGTCTGCCCAGGTTTCGGTGACAAAAGCCATGTCTATTTTGTGTGCAGTCAGCAACTCTGCAAATTCTGTGTTATGCTTAATCAAAGAATGTGTGTTAATGAGCAGGCCTGAGACCGTTGTAGGTGAAGGTAATTGTTGGCGCGGTTTATGTTTCACAGTAGCGCAAGTTTTAGATTTAGTGAAAAGAAATTTTGAGGTGCAGTGCAGACATAGCTTGGGCTCCTTATATGGGTCGAGCTGCTGGCAGGTGGGCTTCGTATTAGGTTTATTGAGATTCGGAAGAGCGTTTTTTGAGTAGGTCTCCACCTCTGTTTTGTTATGTTATGTTATGTTATGTTATTTTTAATTTATTGAGCGCACAGCTACTCGGAAGTGTCCCGGCGAGTTACCAGCGCGTTTGATTTAGTTAATCACGCCAAGTTATGGCAAACGCTGGAAGGGATGGGCCCCATAAAAGATATAATTGTTTATCTATCACAGACATATGCGCATCTAATTTCAAAGATACGCTATGGCCCAAATGGGGAATGCACCACACATTTTAGAGTCACCGGCGGGATTAGACAAGGCTTTGTTCTTGCGCACCTTTTATTTTTGTTATATATTAATGGTATTGATCTTTTATTACAGAGCCTAAAAGCTTATGCCCCTATTGTTTGTAAACGCGTAACTCCAGTACTCTTACATGCAGATGATGCAGTCCTAATATCTAGGACTGCTAATGTCCCTCAACGTTTGATAGATAATTTCACAAATTTCATGACTGGAAAGGATTTAAAATTAAACTTGAGTAAAACCCTAGTCATGACTTGTGGGGAAAGTAATGTCAAGAGTAGAAGGGGTATCCATTGAAAGGACATCTACATTCTCATATTTGGGGTTACTCTTTAACCCCTTTGCTGCGGCGCGAATTCCGCCGCAGCGCTGGGGTGGTTTGGGGTGAGCGCGGCGCCGCTATGC
Organism: Triturus cristatus; assembly: GCF_964204655.1. NCBI lineage: Eukaryota > Metazoa > Chordata > Amphibia > Caudata > Salamandridae > Triturus > Triturus cristatus. Next base: position 250,975,331 of record NC_140593.1, on the reverse strand, counting down.
TCATGACGGAACCACGCCGTCATGAGTCACGGGCGAGCTGTGCTCCTGACGGCGTGGTTCCGTCATGACTCCACCCACTTGCGCTGATCGCCCGCACAGGCAGGGAAACAGCGCCGCGTGGACGGAGCGGCCGCCAACGGCCGCAGCATGACGGAACCACTCCGTCATGAGCACAGCGCGCCCGTGGCTCATGACGGAGTGGTTCCGTCATGAGCATGCAAGGGGTTAATGGGAATGGATCATGGAGTACACATATCAATTTATGCAAATTAAAATGAGTAAGATCAAGTGAGGCCATCTTTAGATTATCTAATAAAATAGGTAATAAGCCAGTACGTGAAATACTTACGTTATATGAGAGTAAGTGTATTACAGGGGCATGCTATGGTGGAGCACTATAGGGTAGAACAAATATTTTGTTATTACAAACCCTCGAAAATAAATTTTTAAGAAGAGTTTTATCAGTACCCAATACAACTGCTTCATACGTTGCCCATAAGGACACAGGTGTGCCGCATATTAGTGAATCCATTAGCATGGCTGCCCTTACACTCTGGCATAGAATCTGGACCAAAGATGAGACACAATTTACCAAAAATATAATTTTGGATTGCCTCACACTCAATCATTGCAGGAAAATACTGTGGCTACAGTATATTTGCAGCCTTTTAATTGAGTGCGATGTGGTAATTGATTTTTATGATCCCAAGTCTATTCAGACTTATAGTAAAAGGGAGCTGAAAAGGAGATTATTAATTTCCGGGCAATCCATAAAAGATGTTGGATTGAGTACAAAATCAAGCGTTAGATCTTCTTGTGAAGGACCACTCTCAGCGTGTGGCCAGCCGTACCTTGTTTTTATAAAAAATATTAGGCCTGGGCGGTGAACTTCGCTCCATTCGCAGAGTATGCGTAGTTTTCTGCACTCTGCAATCTGCAGAGCTCGCGGAGTGCAGAAATCTCCACTTCGCGATGTGCAGCAGAGTTTTTTCCCTGCTTCCGATTGCAAACGGTAAGTTCTCGAGCGCTAGCTGCCGCTTTGGTAGAATTTCTACCCGGCATGCAGGAATGCCAGCACAAACTGCAGTTCACACTGCACCACCACTCGCGGAACTTAGTGGAGTTTTTTTGCATCTTTGCGGAGTTTCGTGTAGCAAAACTCAGCGAACTACGCCCAGGCCTAAGAAATATGCAACATAGATTCTACTTAACAAGGTTAAGGATGGGCACCCTGCACTTTCAGATTGCATTCTCTTGGATGGGTAAGTGAAGTTTTAACCTACCTAACTGCCCGTGTGATGGAAAAGCTCCCCAGACCACATTGTATTTTTTACTTTTTTTAAATTTTTATCGGGATATCAGAAAATCAATTTCACAATCCTTATTTATTGATAATAGATTGTATACCTACAAATCCACATTTTATTATATTTCTAACTCGGAAAATGTATCAAGATGCATTGCAGTTATTCTCTTTACCGAAATGGCAATTAAGTAAAGAAAGGATGTTTCACATTTGGAAATATTGAGATATGAAATTGAATAGATCTCCTATTTTTATGAATGGCCCACAGTATTTTTATCACTCTAATATATTTTCTGAGTTAAAGGAATAGAACCATAATAAGCTGTAATTTGTGATTCAATCTTTTGTTGAAATGTTGTATGTATTTTACTCCTTATTGTTTCTTGTGAGGACATGTTAATTTATTCATTGTTTTCCTTTCGATAGATTGAGAAATTATTGTGCACTGATTACATCTTAAATGTTTTGGGTGAAAACTTTTGCAGGGGAAACTTTTACTTGAAATGTCAATATGTAAACAATTTTATTATGGAGAACTGACTTTTGCGTAGAATGCTTTTATGGTTATACACTATATACCGAATAAAGCTTGATTTGATTGATTGACTAGTGTTATCGGTGAAAACCATTTGTAATGCTTCCCTGATTGTACCAGGACCTGTCTTAATCACGTGATGATAAAATTTAACTATATCTTGTTTACATTCTATATCCATTGCTGGAATATTGAACTCCAGGTGAATCAGTGTGCACCTTGTTGAGTGTGGAAGCTTAAAAACCTTTCAAAAAGCCATGATGTGCAGGCGCTCCAATGTGTAGGTCAGCAGGCCAGGAAAAGCAAGATGGCCATAGCTCAGTGTTGGAATTAGCTTTGCTTGCATTACTTGTCGAATGCCCTCTGTTGAGTGGCTTAGAAGCTTATGATTTAATTTACATAAGACCTGTGTCACCTTAGCTGCTTTAGCCTCAAGTGCTTTGGCCTGCAGTGTTCTTCTGCCAGTGTCTGAGAATTGTACTCCCAGATAAGTATACTTGTTAGCAGTTGCAATCCTTAACGGGCCAAGATGCCAACCCAATAATTATTTTTTGGGCTTGTGGCCAAAGACCAGCACCTTGGTATTTGTTGCATTGGCTTGAAGTTTGATTTCCATATTATAGAGATGTAATGTCTTCAATGCCCTTTTCATGCCTATTCTAGTTTGATCCAATAGAACAGGGTCATCTGCATACTGCATGATCGGAAGTCTGATATGGCCCAATTTGGGCGGAAAGATGTTGGCTTTTAGAAGTGCCTCTCCCAGATCCGCAGTATATAAGTTAAACAGTGTGGGTGCGATCACACAACCCTGTTTTAGCCCTTTGTTCGTGTAGATCTTGGCTGTTGCACATATCTGTGTGAGCATGGTGCGAACGCAAGTGCCGGTATGAAGTAACATGATAGCCGCCAGGAGTTTCCTTGGAATACCCCACTTTGCGAGTTTTGCCCACAGTATGTTACAGTCGATGCCATAGAAGGCGGCACTGTAGTCGACAAAATATGCATATAGTGGAGGGGTGGCGACCTCTGTGGCCTTGGTTGCCAGATATGATAGTGTGATGGCATTGTCCAGTGTCCATGAGTTCGGCCAAAATCCTGTCTGGTATTGCGGTATGATTTGACTTTTTGTTATCCATACCACTAACTCTTTCAAGACCACTTTTGCAAATGCCTTCCCATCGACGTCCAATGATGCAATCAGTCTGTAGTTCTCTGGATGTGAAGCATCCCCTTTTTTATAAATGGGTCGCAAGATGGAACCTTTCCATGAGTCCAGTACTACTAAGGTATTGTAGCATTGATTAAATAGGCTATGCATGTAAGGGCCCCAAAAATCTGGATCTTCATTGAAGATGCTGCCTGGTAGCCCATTAGGCCCGGGAGCCCCATCCTTCCTGATTCCCTTGAGGGTGGTTAGAATTTCTTTTTCTGTTGGGGCAAGGTCCTCTGGCTCATTCTCGTCTGGGTAATTTTCTTCTATCTCCATGGTTTTTGCCATGGGTTTGTCTTGGTCGACATATAGCCTAGTTGCGTGGGCTGCCCATTTGTTGGCGGGAACAACATTATGGATGTGGCTTCCACTGTTTAGACCATTAACATAGCTTCAAAACTCCCTGTTCTTATTGGGTGCTAGCAGTGCATGGATGTGTTTCCATTTTCCTTCTGTGTTGGTTTGTTTCAACTGCCAGACAGTTTTTTCATGCAGTTTTCTAAATGTTTTCAAAAATGTTTCCATCCGTGGGCACTTTTCTCTCCTGTACTGTAACTATGCCAGACAGCACCTCTTTTTACTCTCTTTGAATACTTTGTTGTCGAGGAGATTGATTGGCCCATTTCCAGTGCGTTTGACTTTATGTGTGGGTTTCTTTCCTGCAATCAAAGCATTAGACAGCGAGGCCATGATATCTGGCCAACTTTTCTGAGGGCCAGTTGTGCATATAACCTGTTTCCACTTGTTGTATTTGGCCCGGCTTATGGGTCCCCATTTAATTTGTTTTATTGGTGCTGGTTCATTGTTTGGATTAAGCATTTTACCAGCAGTTAGGTGTTCCTCATGCATCATGGTGCTTGTCTTAACGAGGATGGATACTGGATGATGATTGCTTGCAGTAGTGTGTAGCACCTTATATTCTTCATACCTCTTCAGTAGGGTCTTGCTCAGTAAGATGTCGTCTAGCGTGGAAATGTTTTTGAATGTAGGTTGTAGTTTCCTGTTTGACTGCCGTACTTGGTTCACGGACTCCAGGTTAAATTGATTGATGCAGGCTTCCATGGTATTCCGCCCACTATCCCCTTGGCTTTGTTCCGGGTGGCACAGATTTCTTATGTTAAAGTCCCTGGTAATCATACATTCATGCCCTGGGTTCTCATAGAAATATTCTCTAATCAGTCCGGTGATCATCCTAGTGTTTACAGTTACATGAAGTATATTACTTAGTTTGGTTTATAGGCAAGAACATTTTGAATATGATTTGCCTGATTATGATGTGATTCTTTCTAAGTTCCCCTTCAGAAAAGAATAAACCCTCATCCACAAGCGCTAAGTATATGGAAATTGCCTGGTATTTTGTTAGGTTCCCTACAAAGATAGTCACTGTTAAGATGTACAAAAGGAATCTGATGTGTCTAATATGACCATTAGAAAAGAAATGCATTCTAGTATTAGCACATATTTCATAAGGCAAATAAACTGGAAGGTATCTTCAAGAATGTTTGGAAGAAGGATGAAGATGTAAACTAGAAGAAAATTAGATATATCCTAAATTTAAATTAGATAAATGACAAAAGGGAAACTATGTTTACAAACGAGAAATCAGTGTCAAAAAAGACACCTTGGGATAGGTGGAAGTGACCACACCTTTGAAGTTCTTGGAGAGCCTATTTAAATATTAATGGGAGAATAAGCAGTTATTTCTGGAGTCGATTTTGTTTGTGGACTAGATGCATATTTCCAGTTACCTGCTAACTGGGAAGGTTTTGGATATTTTGCTTTATTATTTCCTAACATGTATCTTGTAAATAGCAAAGGTGCATTAACAATGACTCCTTCTCACACATATACATGTACAATACCATTCATGGGACACAAACAGTGACAGACATTTTTGGGGGAATCAGTCCTTCAGTAGGAGTATTCTGAATGAGAAGGAAATCAGAAAACTCTCTACAGTCATAGATAAGCTGGCTGCTAGGACATCTCATGCTTTATGAGCAGTTAATACAGAATTAGTATCTATTAGATCAAGGGTTTGTAAGACGGAATAGCTTTAGATATATTGTGTTCAGAAAAAGGTGGAGTCTGTAAAATGTTGAAGCCTCAACATTGCTGCTCATACATACCTGATGAGAGTAAGATGAATGAAGAATTTACAAAGAACATTTCTGACCTGAAACCTGAATTAGAAGCTTTAGAAACTACTAGTGTGTTAAGCACCTTGGGAAAAGGAACTTCTGCTATAAGTAACTGGGTTGGAACTATTGGGAAGGGATTCTTAGTGGTTATATTAAAACCTATGTGCATTGCTGGCATTTGTTTAGTGTGCTTCTATGCTCTATATTAAAGGATTTAGATGTTATATAACACAAAAGAAAAACAAAGAGAGAGAAAGGCAAAGAAGAAAAGAAATACAACTGGAAAAAATGAATATTGAAACATGCAAAAAGTTGAAAGAAATTGAAAAATTGAAAAACAAAATTGATGACATGGCAAAGAAGGAAGGTGCACCTTAGAGATTAATTTGAGGAAAATTGTGATGGTTATTCTAACCATCAGAGGAGGTAACTGATTACACACATTTCTTCACTTAGCAAACAACAACTCATTTAAATAAAAAGTACAAAGGTTAAAGCAAAATAACACGTATTATAAGTGCAATTTTGTAGAAGGTAATCATACTTAGGCAATATAAACATACAAAAGAAATAATAATGTGCTCATTTAAGTTAGCCTGATTGTTGTTGTCATATTAAAAGAAATTCATATGCTAGCATTGAAAGACCTGTTTTCACATTGAATTGTTGTTTTGCCCAAGATGTTTTTCCTCTTCTACTGTTGATGCTGTAATTTTCTAGACGCCTTCTCTTAGTTAATGAATAGTAATGTGATTTGCATTAGACAACTGATAGTGAGGTTCTCACCGGGAGGAAAGGAGAAGACAGGAAGCATGAGTCATGGGAAGAACTGCCTGAACCGCAAGATATGGATGAAGTATTGTTTTAAGGACTTATTTCTGTGAGCTATTGTGAAAACATGAGAAACTAGGAAATCTTTCTGCTCTCAGGGTTTTCCGAAATCCTATTGGACAGCAAGAACGGGGAATGTAACCGATGTTTCATGGGTTCCTAGAATAGTGGGTTCCATTCTTGTGATACTTTGCTAGGTTTCTTGATAGCACTCTTTATGAGAGAATACTTTTGAGCCTATTCCTTTTACTAGATGCCAGCTGATTCATAATTGAGAATAGTTTTCAGCTTAACAATTTCTTTGTATGAAGTGAAAAGGCTTCCTTCTTATGCATTTGTTCTCTTATCAGACCTCTTCATTGGATTTCTGAACTGACACTTATTGCATTCTTAATTTAAATTATATTATGAAACTTCCTTTATGGGAAGCTTGTTGCATTAGCTCAATTTTGACTATATTTTTTACTAAGATTGTGTTTTACCTTGTCTTGAAATATAGACTAAATGATTGTGTGAATTTTTACCAATGATGACTAAAAGGTTAATTCTTACTGTGGAGTGGAGAGGTGTGTTGCTGCGACCTGGGTGGCAGACTCAGGAGAAGCAGGGCCCATGGTTCAATCACCGGCGGCAGCTCAGCTCAGCACCATGTGACTCTGGGCAATAGCTCACTTAATCTCCCCGTTGGCCCCCAGCGCCTTGAGACCCTTAGAGGTGAGTAGTTTGTGCTTTACAAGTACCTGATTTAGATGAATAAATAATGACATCTTACAATTGAAAATAAAATCCTTTAACTCACTCAAAATCTCTTTATCAACTTCACTAATGTTGAAGGAATTGCTAATACTGGAGAATAATTGATGTACATGATTTCTCCTTTTTCTCTCTCTTTTTCAACGAACAGAGATCCACATGACCAATGGCATGGGTTACCTAATGATTACACCCAAAGATTAAGATATAAAAATCCCCGTCCACCACCTCAAAACATCTCTGGTTTTCAGACTATAACATCAACTTTCTTTTCTTTTATTTATGCACCCAACAGGAAAAAAAGATGTGACTATGGTAAAAAGATCATGTTGTGTAGTTCCTAGGACCCCCCAGAACCTGTGCCTTTTGGATGACCTAAATTGAGGGCTTGGTGTGCAGACAGACTCTGGATACCCCCACTTGATGAGTCAGCCGTTAAACCTGCTAGCTCTACAGTGATACTATCACCCCCCTGTAGTATCCAGTATGGTAGGTGGTTTCTGGCAACCACTGAACACGACAACCCTGATTCCTCAGGTATTGTGGAAACAATACGGTATCTTTCGCTCAGGCACACTTGCTTGCTTTCTCTCAGAATACATAGAATGGTTTCAATAATTATTGTTTGGTCAAGTGTCAGTCCAATATGAAACATGTTAGCTGCGACAATCAAAAGACAGGAGCAGACAAATGTAACCGCTAGTACCAATATTGTAAAAAGTAGATACATATCTACCATAGTGCTAATAAGATTAATAAAAACATATAATATAAAACAATAGCATTGACGTACTCCTGCGATGCATAGCCTACCTTAATTTAACTAGCCTGGGTATGTGGCTGAAGCTTGTGTATGTTAATGTCAGGATAGATCCTAATGGAGCCAAGAATCCCTGGGGGAAGCTCTAACCCCTTACCTGATGGTTCTGAATGAAGGACCCCATCTCTGCATTGAGGATGGCACCCCGCAAAGGATGTCAAGTCTCTGTCTGTCAAAGGATCAGCCTACAGAGTCTCGTTCCAGCCTGGAAGGAATTCTCCTCTGCTTTTTAGGGGGGAGTGAGGGTTTTTTATACTAAAGTGGTCACAACGGGGTTTTTCTAGAATCAATATGTTTTGAAAACATTCGCTAATCCCCTTCTAAACAAACATGATCATGCACAACTGGCTGTTGGCCCTGGATGAAAAAAAGTGGTGACCCTTGTACAGAATAAGTCTTCTGTGCCTGGGGACATGTTTATGTACGTCAGGTACAGGGATTAGGATATTGTACCAAGAGCCTGATGTCGGAGAGACAGAAGTATGCTACTAGGTAAAATGTCACCTGTGTAAGACCGCTATGTTGTGTGGATGGGACACAATGTATGTAATCAGTATGTACATGATGGGACTAACCTAAAAGACATGACAATAAAGAAACGCTATGTTATTAGATACCCCTTTCAATTTCCATGCTCATAGACAGTCCATGACACACCAGCAATTGAGCTCCATTGCTCTGAATCTTTACTGCCGGTCGTATTGATTTACAGTTCCATTTGTCTAGGTGTGATCCTTGGTTCCCCTTAATTCACTGTTTCACTAAAGTCAGTAATAAACTTATGCTATGTATCGTGTTCGAGTTTCAAACCTGTGACTACATGTTCATGGTGTTGTTCCTTACTGACACAGGCTGTGAGCTTTGTCAAGAGGCGTGTAAAGACTATCACCAGAGCGACTTTGGCTGCAAAGTTGAGTTGTCTCAAAGGAACTTGAATCTCACTTGGCAGCTTTTACTTTTACTAACATTTTTCTTATTTCACTTTTCAGTGCTGCTAGCTTATCTTGTGGAACCCTACACATTCTTCCAATGAATACAATTCAAAACCTAAACAGGCAGGTTTGTTTAAAGAACCATTGTCTTTTGCTCTGCTAAGGAGGCCCGGAGTGTAGCTGCTAGACCGTGAAAGTAGCCATTAGTGAGGAACACTGGTTCGAGTTCGACTGACCTACGAAAAGCAGACAGTATATAGTTTTCTACATACTGAGTGCTGCTTGCTGAGGGCCCAGTCTAGAAAATCGCTTGAAGAGTTAATAGTGTGTACTTTGAATGCATTATTATATGGGCATACCATGGACAAAGCAGAGCTGGTTGTCAAAATGGGAGCACAATAAAATAAAGCTGTCTGTATAGATTGGGACTGATCACAAAGCTGATTCTATGCCTGCCTTGGCCATCAGTGCTCCTCAGGAAGTCAATAGTGTCCTCCATTAATGAACAAAAGACTGAACATCACTGTTGGGTTCTGCTGTTCTTAGCTGAGTCCCTTCTTCAATAGAAAGGTGATGAAAAAGCCTTAATTGGCCTTGATACTTCTTGGGCAACAACCCTAACGGGCAATCTTCTGCTGATTTCAGGTTACTACCTATTCAACCTCGTAATATGTGGACCACATGCGTGATTATGAAAGCTTCTTTAAACTTGAAAGCATCAACTGAGTATTCTTCAACATTTTAATGAGTTTGGTTTTGCTGATGGTACACAATGCTATCATGAAGGGGTTATGTAATATGTTTTCTCTTTGTCTGGTACCATTCTTCCTCTCTTCCTTTTACTTTCATTGCTGCTCCAATCTTGTTCAAGTAACCTGAGACATGTCCATGAGCCCGCTATTTTGCATTTTGAACCTGAAGCCCTGATCCTATTGCAACCATGCACCTCTACCCCCACCTGTACCAACTTTGTGCCTTGTTTATCCTATATTAATTCACCCACAATTCTGCTGCACAATGTAGCCATTAATCAGCTAAAATGCAGTCGATCACTGTGAATACATCCCACCTGTCATTGCTATTTCTTTATGTTTTTTACCCTTTCCCTTCCTTTTGTTCTTCTTTTGTACTTGTTTAATTGTTCAATTCTCCTCCAGATCTTCCAGCAAAGATATATTGATAAACTCTTTTGTCCATATGCATTCTTTGACTGAAGGTGAGAGTAAGCTGGCTAGGCAGATTCATTTTGTAATGATTGCAATGTATCTGTCAGTGGCTATCTTAAAAGGGCTAGAATGTGAGAAAGTATTTTATTAGTAGAGGTGTATTGAGATCCACCACAAGTAATAAAGGCATTATCCCCTCATGCCTAGTAAAAGGCTCCAATAATTTAAACCTGAGCTCAACCCTTGGTATCAATGGCACAGAGCAGACATGCTTAACTCAGAGAAAATCTGTAAAGCGTTTAGTAATATCAAAACAGATAAAAGCATTTTTTTAAATACACAACACCACCCATCCCTTCCTTTCTAGCAGTCTGCATCCAGGTACTTTCCTTTTCCTGATGCTGCCTGCAAGGATGTGTTGCCACACAAAGATTTGAGCCCCCACGCCACGCTTGTCAGTATCTTCCAGCTCAATGGTGGCTTCTGCTTGGCCTCTTTCTTTTCTTGGCTCTACTCTCAGCTTGTGCTCCAGTACCGGCGATGCAAAGCTCACATTCTTCACTTCATGCGATTGGCTATGACTTCCTTCGCTTACTCTCTTTGGGCTTCATATGGTCTCCTGGCATCCATGTGCCTTGCTTTGCCTTTTCCCCTGTGGCCATCTCTATCCAAGGTGGCAGAAGGTTCTGTGATACTCCACTGATCCTCTGCTGTAAACCCAGCAGCTTTGCAGCTGTTGCTGGAACCCAACGATAAGCATGACATAGGTGGCCTTCTTAATATCTGTTGCTTAATTCATCTTCCACAAAGAGACATCACACTAACCGTATGTGGGGTGCTGAAGAGCTTACTCTCTGCCACTCTCCTCTATGCCACTCCACTCTATACCACTGTGCTCAACTCCACCCTACTCTATGCCACTCTACTCTTCAGAAATCTAATCTACACCCTCCATGCCACTATATACCATTCTACTCTACACCACTCTATGCTGATCCACTCTACTCTATGCCATTCTACTCTATGTCCCTTCATACCACTCAATTCCACACACTGCCACTCTATGGCAATCTACGTCACTCTACTCTGTGCCACTCTACTCCAATCCACTCTGCTTCACTACATGTCACTCTATGCCACTGTGCCCCACTCTACTCCAATCCACTCTACACCATGACACTCTACTTCACGCCATCCTATTCTATGCCCCACAACTCTACACCACTCCACTCTAATCAACGCCCTTCCACTCTATGATATGCCACTTTAAACCCCCCCACGCCATTGCACTCCACTCTAATCTACATCACTCTACTCTATGCCACCCCACTCTACTCTACGCTACACAACTCCACTCCACTTTACTCTAGGTTTGCTCTACTCCGCCATATACTATGCTATGCTACTCTACGCCCTTCCACTCTACTCTATGTCACTCCACACCACTCTACTCTGCACCACTCCACATCACTCTATTCCATGCCACTCAACTCCATTCGACTCTAAGCCACTCCATGTCACTCTACACCACACCACTATTTCACTCTACTCCATACCACTCCACTTCATGCCACTCTATTCCACTATATGCCACCCTACTCTATTCCACTCTACTCCACACCAATCCACACTACTCCATGCCACTCTATTGTACACCACTCTACTTCATGCCACTCCTCACAATGCTACTGTATGCCACTCTACAACACTGCACTCTATACCGCTCTACTTTATGCTACTCCACTCTATGCCACTCTATTCCACTCTGTTCTACACCGTTCTACACCACTCCATTCTATGCCATTCTAATCTATGCCAATCCACTCCATTCCACTCTACACTGTGCCACTATATGGCACTCTATGCCACTCCTATCTGTGGCACTCTATGCCACTCTACATGACCCACTCTACTCTATGCCACTCAATGCCACTTCATGCCACTCTATGCCACTGTACACCACTCTACTCTACTCCACAGCACTCTACTCCATTCCACTCTACTTCACAGCACCCCACTCTATGCCATGCTACTCTACACCACACTACACAGCTCCACTCTATTTTGCGCTACTCCACTCCACTCTACTCTACACTACTCTACTCTATGCCACTCCACTCTACACTACTCCATGGCACTCCATTCTATGCCACCCCTCTCTACTCCATATCACTCTACTCCACTCTACTGCCACTCTACTACATGCCACTCTGTTCTATGCCATTCCAGTCTACTCTATGCCACTCCACTCTACTTTACACCACTTCATGCCATGCCACTCCATGCCATGCCACTTCACTCTATGCCACTCCACTACACTCTACTCCACACAACTCTACTCCACTCACCTCTACATCACTATATTACACTCTTTGCTACTCTACAGCACTATAGTCTATGACCCTCCTCTCTACTCTGGACCACTCAACTCTGCCCTATGCCTCTCCATGCCACTTCTCTCCGCACCACTCCATGTCACACTCTACCACTTTGCATTACTCCACTGTACTCCACACCACTTTACTGTACACCACTCTAATCTATGCACCTTCTCATTAGTCGACACAATGCCACTCTATGCCTTTCTACTCTAGGGCACTGCACTCTACTCGGTGCCACTTAATGTCACTTCACTCTGTGCCACTCTACTCTATGTCACTGCATTCTGTGCAACTTTATGCCACTTCAGTACATGCCATTCTAATCTGTTGTATTGGATTGTATTGTAATATTTATATAGTGCTTACTACCGCTATGTGGAACACTGAAGCACTTACTCTGTGCCATTCCACACTACACCAGCCTACACTACACCACTCTATGCCAGTACACTCTATTCTATGCAACTCTACATCGCTCCATGCCAGTCCACTCCACACAATGCCACACTACGGCATTCTATGTCGTACTTCGGGAGAGGAGTTGGCCTGACGGCTAGGGCAGTCAACCTCGAATCTAGGGAACCATGTTTGAGACTCGGCAATGATGCTGCAAATCCTGGGATTCTTGGCAAATCACTTAATCTCCCTGTGCCTAACAAAAATGAATGTGTCCTCATGTAACGCAACTGGTGCTATGGAACGCGCTCTGATACCCAATACCTTCGGGTCAGGTTTGCACTTTATAAAACTGTAAAAAATACAAATAAAATAAATAAATAAAAAATATGTCACTCTATTCAAGCCACTCTGTCACTCGACTCCAGCCACTCTACTCTATTCCACTCCACTCTACTCTATGCCAATTTATGTCGCTCCACTTGACTCCACAACACTCTACTCTACTTTACTCTACTGTACCTCATTCTACACTACTCCACTCTTTGCCACTAAATGTCATATTCATTTACGCTATTCTACTCTACGCCACCCTACTCTACTCTATTCTACTCTACGCCACTTCACTCTATGCCACTCCACTCTTCTCCCCATCACTCTACTCCTTGCCACTCTATTCCACTCTATGCTGCTCTACTCCATTCTGGTCTATGCCACTCTACTCTACACCATTCCACTCTACTCAATGCTACTCCACTCTATTCTACACCACTTTATGCCACTCCACTCTACGCTACTCCACTACTCCTCTATGCAACTCCACTCTAGTCTATGCCACTCTACACCTCTTCGGTCCACACCACTCCACTTTACAACACTCCACACCACTCTACTCTACACTACTCTACTCCACACCACCCATTCTACTTTAAGTCACTTCACTCTACTCCACAACATTCTACTCTATGCCACTTTACTCCACTCTCTGCCACTCTACACAACTCTACACCACTGTACTCTACACCACTCCACTCTTTTATATGCCATGCCACTTTACTCTATGCCACTATACTGCATGCCACTGTACTCTATGCCTGTCTAGCCCCCTAACTCTATGCCACTCCATGACACTCTACTCCACATCTCTCTACTCCACTCAACTCTATGCCACTCCATGCCACTCTACACCACACAACTCCACTTCACGCAACTCTCCTCTATGCCACTCTACCACACTCACCTTAACACTACCCTACACCTCTCTATTATAACAACTGAAACTACAAAAATATTATCTCTTCATTAAACGTCTGCCATGCAATATTTAGCAGTGTATGTCTTTTGTGTTTACCACTTATAATGCATAATTCATTATTTGGCTTTTTCAATTTCCCCTGTTTTGAAGAGTCTGATTAACTTTACTAATCCAATTAATTCAGGCAAGGTGCCCTCCTCTATTCTTTTATATTTTTATACCACTAGATATTGCATTATTGACGTATTTTCCCTCTGGGTCCTCTGTGATCAACACAGATAACCTCGCCTGCTATTACCCAACACGTACCCTAACAAAAAGACAGATCTACTGGCATTGCTACAGCTTGTGTGTGCGGATTGTGCCTGGTTTAATATTAGGAAGGCCAGTGGCGTAGCTTTTGCTACATGTGGCGGTCCCGGCCTTTACCAACCCGCTGAGGCTCTCAGAGAAGGGGGGTGCCGGCGATCGATTCCTGTGTTTGCCACCTTGTGCGGCAGCAGGTTAGAGCAGGGGAGGAGGCCACCACCCCCAAAACTCGTGCCGCCCGGGGCAGACCGCCTCCCTCCCCCTTGCTACGCCACTGAGGAAGGCAGAGCTGTTGTGCCATTTGGGTTCATTCGGAGGAATCTGTGCAACATTTAAGGGTCCATTTAGAGTATGGCAGACAGGATGCCTATCTCCAAGATTGGGGGAGGCCAACGCCTCTGCCCTCTCTGTGGCAGAATATCATCCTACTTGGATAATCCTGCGAGTGTAGCAGGGATCGCATTGTGGAAAAGACTACTGCCAAAACTGCAAAGACCTTTCGACAGAAATAAAAGTTGTCACCTGCCATGGGACATAAAGTGAAATGGTGTGGAGTGGCATAGAGTAAAGTGGAGTGCCATGTATGGCGAATAGCTGGAATTGTTTCGTGTATTGGGCATATAAAACTCTAAAATGGTGGATTGTTGCTGCAAACAAAAAGACTGTGGCCCCTTAGCAGACTACATTTTCTAGGAGTATTTCGATGTAATTTCTATATTTCCTGGTCAGGACTGCCAGCCTTTACCTGGAAGTCCTCTGAACAGATAAATGTAGGTCAGAATTTGGTCCTCATAGAGCAGACCTTCTGATGCATTTTGATTGACAGATGCATGGAGGATGGCCATTGGTGAAACGGTTGCACTGTGAAGCAAGCTGGGGCTCCAGGATCGCCACTCTATATGAAGCGAGGCTCAGAAGTGGCCTCTGCTGCTTTTTGGTGGATGTCCTGCATTCCCCAGTCTCTGAAGACCCACATGGCCTTTGGCTGTTCTCCTCTCGGTCTTGGGCTGTTGTGGAATCGGTCATGGGAGCGAAAGTCAATGAGCAAGCGGACCGCTCACTTCAGCTTTGCTGAATGCTCTCATTGGCAGTGCCTTGATAAAATCTTGGCCAGCTTTGAGGACGGAAGGACTCGATGCACCATATAGCTTCACAGAAGCAAGCGCTTTAGCTTTATGGAAAAGAGAAGACACAGAGCAAGATGCGCTCTAAAATGAATGGACGAAGTTTTCCTATTTATATTTACTGTATTTTTTTATATTATCATTTCCATTTGACTGAAGTTTGTATTTTAAATGTTTGTCTTTTATGTTAGTATTGTACTGGGTAAAAATGTATAAACTGGTGTATAAATGTTTATAAAAATAACATTACACAAAAATACTTCACCTTGTTCTTGCATTAGGGAGAACTAACTAGCGGTCTCAAAATACGGAGAAACAGTCAAGACAAAAAACAAGACACAATAGAATTGTACTTCACCATTCATCCGAGGGTGGTGGCCAAGGTGAAGAGCAAAAGTGAAAAATCCAGCGCAAAGCTAATATCTGAAATCACACCGGGGCAGCGCAGGGGTGTATTTGCAGTAGGTCTAGTATTGCACAGCCCCAGACAAAGGCCATGGGAAAGGGCCAAGTGCAGTAACAACAACGGAACGTGACCAGGATTGCCAGCCAGAGAAAGAGCAACAGCCATCCTTTACTAACCAGAAGGCGGGCAGCATTCCAAGAGCAAATTATGGCAGTCATGAAGAGCTACCCACCAAGGAGAGGGCACTAGAATTGGCACAGGTGCACTTACCGACCCCTGAATCGCAGGGGATCTGTTCCAATTGGAAGGCAGCAAGCCACACAATTATTAACAACCATGCCATACCCATAAGGAAGAAATGGGCGTTAAGCCTGTTAGAATGGAACCTGTTTATACTTACGCAGTTGTGCCATTTTCTCCACAGACACCATTTCAAGCTGTTCAAAATTAATCTCATCCAATTCCGAGAAATGCTCCCCTCTGAGTTTTATTTCTTCACTTAGGTTTTGTTTCAGTGATGAGTGCACTATTTATATTAGCACATACCTTTCCCACTAGATGGAGGACCTCTCCCACTTGTCTGGTGGCGGGCCCAGGATGGAACGACATTGAATTATGTTAGTTTGTGTCAAACATGAGAAGTTGAAACCTTTATTTTGTATTTTACTGTTTAGCTGCACCTGCTTGGAAAATTCCACTGTGGGCATATTTCTGCTTGACTTTGAAACATACATAATGTATCTTTATGCTTGTCGATTTCAGTTCTCTCTGTAGCACTCCTAGTGACTGGGCAGATGTGGCTCCACTCTTAGTGTATATGAATGAACAGTTCTTGGTTTGTATTCTCTACTGTCTGACCGACTCTTCATTTAGTACCGAAGGTTGAGAGGTGTTCATTAGTGACCCGGGTGGCCCTAGACGGGTTACTTACTTCAGTTGAACTCCTTCAGGTGATTGATCCATCCCCTTTCCGCAGACAGGGGGGAGGCCGAGGTCATCGTCGGGTCGGACTGACGGCTCAGTGATCCCTGTAAGAAGAGTGTCTGTTACTCATAGCTGCTCCTTCTGTCCTGCCGGACGGTACCTCGCCTAGTGGTCATCCAAACTGGAGTCCTGAACGGCAAAACCCTTGAATCTGACAGTTTGGTCTGAAGAGTCGGCAGTGGAGAACCGGTTTGTTTGTACTACTGATATCAGGTGAGTTTGTTTTGGTTCTATGTGGATATAGGACCATTGTGGTTTTACTTTGTTACGGTCTAAGGACTGTCTTGGTAAAAAGTGTTTGCAAACACCATGCCAGGTAATATAACAACCTTGTTTCGTAATGCCTGGTCTAAGTAAGTTTTGGAATTTGTGTTGTCCCTGTTGTTCTGCAGATGCTCGATTGGAAGAAGCTCAACCTGCGCCTCCTGAAGGCAGCCCTAATTTCGATATGTATGTGAAACATGGTCTTGGCCCTATTATGTATAGTACATTATGGCACAAATATATGAGGGACAATGCAGAGTTGCAGTGGCCTTTGACAGGTTCTTTTGATGAGCAAAAGATTGTTTTTTTACAAGAACAGTTGTTTAAGAGACGAAGTAGACAGTTGATATTTGATTCTCTTTGAACGTGGCAGAAGGAGGTTAAGCAAAGGTGCTTAAAAATGGAGAAAGACGTTCGGAAAGGGTGAATGCAGACTCTTACACAGAAAGCTGTGGCGCATGATAGAGAAAAGCAGGAGGCAGGAATAGAATGCGCAGATAGGATATTTCGGTTGCAAATTGAGAAGTCATATGTGGCCAAAGAGGATGATGATTCCTTTGTAGAGGAGTTGTTAGATTCTTGAACCCCACCTCCTTATACCCCACAAAGGATATACCCCATTGTCTCTTTGCAGACACAGCAGCCTGTCTCGTCTGCTGAGTTTGCCCCTGTATCTACGACTGTTGTACCTACAGCTCCGGTTACCATGCCTTCTTCACTTTCTCTCCCTTCATCATCCTTGCTGACTGTGACCTCTATTACATCCCCCCCCCCTACTCTGGTGCCCTCTGTTCTTTCTCCTCCAGTGCAACCATTGACTACAGTTCTACCTACCTACTACACCCATCACACCTCCTCCGGCAGTTATACATCCCCCGATATTTGTGGATCCTGATACTCCTGTACGTGGGTTTGACGATAGGGGTTTGGTGAGATTTAGGGAACGCATGGGTCCATTGAAGCAGTCTGAAATAAGGGAGGAAGAGAAGAGGGCAAAAGTGAGTCAGGCCACTCAGTGGGCTTGTAATGCAGTTTATAGTGTAGAGGATATTTGGCGAGTTATACGTGATTTGGAGCCCTTTTTACAACAGCATCCTCTTCTACATATGTCTGCTACATTGATTGAATAACGCAGTTTCCTATGCATGAAGTCCACCCAATTTATCATCCAGAAATACCTGCATTGACAGATCAGCACGTGTGATCACTAGGCCGGCCGTAGCTGCCCGCTTTCAGGAACAATGGGTTTATACTGCATTAGAAAAAAGTGAGGTTTTAGCCCTTAAAACTACTTTGCCCGATCCCAGAAAAAATCCTGCTGCATATTATAAGGAATTAACAGAAACTTCTTCTTCCACTATAACAACTCTTGCTGATATTGAAATGTGTTTTGGTTGTCTTGTTCCTGTTGATTTTTGGAGACAGGTGCATACTCAAGTTCATGTTGCAGAATTAGGCGGTACGTGGGATGTGATTAAAGGATGGAATCAGAAAAGGAAGCCAGGTGATAAACCCTGTGCTGAGATACTTGCTTTGCCCAGTCGTATTATCACATATATGTACATGCCTATTCCACCTAAGAAAATAAGCTGGGACAGATTGACGACTTGTCGACAGAAGAAGGATGAGAGTGTGTCTGATTTCTTCACTCGGTTTGAAGACACATTTTTGGATTATAGTGGACAGAATATGTCCACTGAGGGGGGAGTTTGTTTGTTTGTTAACAGGTTTGTTACTAATCTTCTTCCTGAAATAACGACTCATTTGCAGGCATCTGAGAGTACTTGATCTACGTCTTCTCCCTCTGTTATTTTGAATATGGCCCAATATTATGAACATCGAGATCAGGAGGAAATGGATAAAACTGCTAAGAAACATAGGGATCTAAAGCCGAAAGTGTTGTTGCAGCAATCATTTAGGGGAAGTAATAGGGGATGAGGAAGTTCTTCACTACAACCGCCACGTACTAGGCAGCCTTCAATTATGTCTTTGGGGCAGAATCAGTGTGCGTATTGTAAGAAGGAAGGGCAATGGCATAGCCAGTGCCCTGTACTTTTACAGAAGGTTGAGTTCCCCAGAGGGCGAGGTTCTGGTGGTAGGGGCTGTGGGACAGATAGGAATCAGAATGTTGCAGCTCCAGTGGGCTGTTCTGATAATTATTATTTTGATGACACCAGAGAGGGACAGTATTATCATGATGATTATGATATGGATGATGTGACAGGTATGTCTTACAGTTAGAAAAGCCAGAGACAGGGTGAGGAACCAGTTCAAATACCTGTGGATCCACGTGGTCCTTATATCACAGCGGATTTGCGGGGCTCGACTAAGGAATATTTGGTGGACACAGGTGCGACAAAGAGTTATGTTTCTCGACATATGGCTCTGTCTGGCCACAATAATGTTTTGGTAGGTTTTTCAGGAGTACTGGTTGTAAGCCCCATTTCAGGACCCCTCGCATTGACTGTTGGTCCTTTCACTGTGGAATCTCCATTTTTGTTGACATCTATTTGTGGTGAAAATTTGATGTGTTTGGATCTTTTGAAGAAATTGCATGCTACTATTTATTGCTCCCCTGCAGGTGTTTATATTACTATGGGTCCGGATGTGAGTACTAGACAATGTTTGCCTCAAGATGTGCCCCTTCCAGTTGAATTTGCTCAGGTACCACTCACATTATGGGCCACAGGTGATACAGATGTGGGTCTGCTGCACATACCACCAGTTTCTATACAACTTAAAGATAATGCCGTTCTTACTCGCATTGCTCAGTATAAGATACCTCAGGCAGGAGAACGGTCTCTTCTTCAGATTATTCACGATTTGATACAAAAGGAAGTGGTTGAGGAAAAGTCTGCCAATATTTGTAATAGTCCTATTCTCCCGGTCCTTAAGAGGACACCTTTGGGTTCTTCTGATGCTGTTGATGATGTTTACCGCTTTGTGGTTGATTTGCGAGAGGTTAATAAAATTGTAGTTCCGCCGTTTCCGGTGGTTCCTGATATCAATTAATGGTGATTCCATCTACTGATAAGTTCTTTTCTGTCATTGATAGGAAAACCACATTTTTTAGGATTCCTATCCACCCAGACAGTAGGTATTTGTTTGGATTTACACTTGCCGGCAGAAGCTTTAGCTTCTGTCGCACTCCTCAAGGCTATATGGAAAGTCCTAGTATTTATAGTCAGGCATTAAAAAGTCCATTGGATTCATTATCCCTTTCTCCAGGTAATGTATAAGTGCAGTATGTCTATGATTTGTTATTTGCATCTGATATGGAGCAGGGTTGCAAAGACAGTACAGTGAAATTGCTGCTGCATTTGGCACGTCATGAACATAAGGTCTCTCTTTTGAAATTTCATTAGTGTCGACAGGAGGTCACCTATCTCAGTCACCTACTGTCGAAGGAGGGTAGGAGGTTGACCCCTGAGCATATCAGTACTATTGTTAAAATGCCCATTCCACAAACTCAGAAAGATATCCGTGCTTTTATAGGTATTACTTCCTACTGTTGCCAGTGGATCCCAAACTACTTGTTACTAATCAAATCTTTGCTTGCATTAACAACGAAAGCAGTGCATGAGCCTTTGCCTTGGGCGCCAGACTGTCAGCAGTCTTTTGAGCAATTAAAAACTGTGCTTTGTTTGGCTGCGGTGCTTGGCACACCGATTATAACGAACCATTTGTGCTCTATGTTCATGAGATGGCTGGTTGGACACTTTCTGTCTTAACACAAACGTTTGGGGACAAACAGAGGCCTTGCGCTTACTTTTCCACTGTGCTTGATCCTGTCACAAGAGCCCTCCCGAGTTGTATGAAAGCGGTCACGGCTGTGGCCACTTCCATCAGGCAATCGGCTGGACTCATACTTGATACTGACCTCACAGTTATGGTACCCCATGCTGTGTATACACTTTTGAATAAGACAAAGACACAGCACCTCACCAGTGCACGTCTCACTGGCTATGAATTGACATTGTTTGCTAAGTATATTACAATCAAAAGATGTGCCAACTCTGAATCCAGCCACGTTAATATCCATCCCTTCTGAGAATGATGCAGTCGGTAAACATGACTGTATTTTCCGGACGGAAGAAGAGATGAAATGACAGGTAGACCTGACTGACGTTCCCTTATCTGACTCTCAAGGGGAACTATATATCAATGGCACTTGTTTTAAATTACCAGATGGCACCACTACTGCAGCTTATGCTATCACTACGCTGTGTACGGTGGTTGAGATATCACAGGTCCCCTATCAGTAGGCTCAAGCTGTTGAGCTTGCTGCCCTTATTCGAGCTTGTGAATTTAGTGAAGGGTAGGTTGTCAATATTTATACTGATAGTCAGTACGCATTAGGGGTCGCGCAAAGTTTTGGGCAACTCTGGGAAGAGAGAGGGTTTCTCACCTCGCATGGAACCAAGATGCAGCATGGGCACCTTAGATTGGGGCTTTTGTCTACTTTAATGCTCCCGAAGCAATTGGCAATAATCAAGTGCAGGGCCCTTTGAAAGGTTATTGATGCTGTGCATAGAGGAAATGCTTTTGCAGATCAGGTAGCTAAGGAAACGGCCCAAAGTAAAATGAAATGTATGTTTGTCGCAGGTCCAGCTAGATGGGTTCCCAAGGTTGTTATATTTGAAAATACCCTTGAGAGTGTTAAGGAGATAGAAAGTGACAGGAGAGTACAACACAGTTGAACGAGGAAGGGTGTTGGATTGATAAATCTGGAGAACAGAAATGGATGTTACCGGAGGCATACGTTCTTCCTGTGGGTACTATGGCATATGGTCCAGCTCATATTAGTGCAAAAGGTATTTGTAAATTGTGAGCCCCTGTCTGGCATAATGATAACATCTCCAAGACAGCTGCGCTTTTGGTGAAATACTGCATGGTTTTTATGATGCATAACCCAGGGAAGGGTACCCCTACACCACCTGATAATTTTTTACCGCCTACTTTTCCTTTTGAAGTCCTCCAAATGGACTATATTGAATTAGAGAGATGTAATAATCATAAGTATGTTTTGGTGGTTGTATGTGCGTCCAGTAAATGGGTTGAGGCCTACCCCACTAAAGATAATACAGCCATTATGACATGTGAAGGTACTCCTCAAAGAGTACTTTCCTCATTTCGGCTTGCCCCGAATTATCTAGAGTGATAACGGAAGTCATTTTAATGGGAAAGTGATTAAATTGATCTGTGAAGGTTTGCATGTTAAACAGAAATTCAATGCTTCCAATCATCCACAGTCAGTGGGTTTGATTGAGAAGTACAATGGTACTCTCAAACTGAAATTAGCAAAACCCGTTCTGTCAACAAGAACTACAGCTCATTCTAGAACAGTATTGTCACCTTATAGGGTCGTGTTCGGACACCCAGAAAATGTCTGGGGTGTCCCACGTCCTCGTAGAATACTCAGATATTGAATATCCTGTGTTGCTTGATTATCATGGCCAGTTAACAGAAGGTTTATGTTCTAACAACCAACAGGCTCGGTAGTCCCTACCTTCTGTACCAGAAGGGCCCGGCCATGACATTCAGCCTGGAGATTCTATTCTCATCAGGAACTTTCAGCAGAAGAAAAGTTTGGAGCTGTGCTGGAAAGGTCCTGAGCAGTTTCTGTTGGTGATATGGACAGCTGCAAAGTTTGCTGGTTTGAAAGAACTGGGTGTATCACCCACTGCCAGAGGATTCCTCTGCTGTTGCCATACGACCAGCGGGTCAAGGGGGCGTTGGCAACACCAAGTGTGAGCAGGTGCCCAGGTTTGTTCCCTTTAGCGATGCTCAGTTGACCTGGACGCAGGCAGATAAGGAGAACAACGATGTTTTGAATGAGGGTGTCCCACCAGAAATACGAGCTATTCAGGAGCCTTTGTTTATTGATCACACAGTGCCTGGGGCTACCAGGTACAAATTGTGCCCTCGGCTGAGGGATACAGAGTCCAAGGAGAAGAAAGATTAGGGCTGGACTGAGCAAGATAGGGAGTGCTGAGTTACAGTTCCAACGGAATTAACTAAAATTAGTGGAGAATTTTGTGCTCACTTTTTCTTTATTGTTTGAACATTAGTTAGGGAGAGCAGACGTATACCTTGGAGGTATACCATCTTTATCGACGTGTGATAGATTAAAAGAGCTTAGGACAGAGCAAGCTCCACCGCCGGTGCTGAAGAGCGCCAACTTATTGATGGACAAAAGGAGCCTGTGCGAGTGAGGCTCTGACGGACACTGGGAACTTGTATAATTTCTTGAATTTTCTTTTTTTTTTTTTTTTTTTCCAAAACCTTTATTTTGCAAATCAGTGACACAGCTATTCAGCCGACAACCCGGAGGTACGGCAGCTTTAGAAACACATCACATACGAGCGTCCACATTTCGCTGACAGGGTAGGCAAAGGTTCTGTTTTAAATAAACACAAATCCAAACCAAAACACAAGCAAGGCGATAATTACTATAAGCACCAAAAGGGTTCCCATCAGGGGGAGCGAGCCCCGTTTCGTCCAACAGACACAGGTTTATAGTAAGGGAAAGGAGGGGAATTCAGGGACTCAAGAGGACAAACACTTTCAGCAAAGAGGTCTAAGCCGGAAAAAAGGGCTAAGGGGAGAGCTGCTCCTCGGGCGGGTCCGGGTCTGGGGGCAGGCATATGCCCCCTCTGTACTGGTTCCATCTCCCCCATATAGAGTGCCATTTCCGAGGGCGCCCTCGAGCACAATACACTGTCTTCTCCCTAAACATGCTCCAATCCATGTTTTCCATCCACGCTGTCAATGTAGGTGGCCTGTTAGAGCCCCACAGACGTGCGATGTCGCGCGTGGCTACCATATTCCCTAGGGTCACCCATTGAGTCTGTGCCACGTCGTGGTCAGTAGGACCCCAAACATTCAGGAGACAGCACCGCGCCTCAGGCTGCATGACGATGCCCGTCACCTCCCCCATCACCTCGTGAACTCGCCTCCAAAACTCCATGATCACACCGCATTCCCAAATAATATGTAGGAAGGTGCCCACCATACCACAGCCTCTCTTACATAAGCCCTCCTCAGAGAAACCCATATGAACCAGCCTAGGCCCCGTCACGTAGACCCTATGGAGTATTTTAAGCTGCACCAGCCGCAGGCGCGCGGGGATCGCGACCTCTTTGGGAGAAAAACTGCATACTGCCAATCCTCGTCGTCCAGTTCAAGGCCATCCCTGATCCATTGGCCGCGCAACCCTAGAAGAAGATCCGCCCGAACATTAATAAGTTTCTTATAAATGAGCGAGATCGTACTCTCTGGCATATGGCCGTCCAGGATCCGGTCCTCTAACGGGGAGGACTCAGGCACCTTCTCACCTTCTACCAGGACCGACCGCAAGGCGTGGCACACTTGGGCGTAGCGGAAGAACTCCGAGTTCCCTAGCTCATATTCCTTCTGCAGCTCCTCGAATGACTTTATCCTACCCTTAACCAAAAGGTCTCCAACCCTGGATATACCGATCAGGTCCCACTTCGCAAACCCTTTTGTATGCCAAAGCTTTCCCAGAATATCGGAGTCAAACAGAGGGGTGGCAAGGGTAAGCTTACCCTTCCAGCCCAGTGAATCCGTCGCCACCTTCCATACATGCACGGCCACCCTGGTGGGCCCCGTAAGGGTTAAGTCCGACAACTTCGAGTACAACGCTCTGTGGTAATTGCCCCCACGCAGCAACCAGTGGTCCATGGCGAAGCCAGGGCTCAGCGCCGGACCATACACACCATGGTTAATCGCGCTCAACTGGGTGGCCCAGTAATAACGTCGAGTGTCTGGAAGCGCGATACCACCGTCGTACCACGGGAGCGTCAACTTAGCAATCGCTATACGCGGACGCCCTTCCCACAATAGCGCGCGCTGGTGGCTTTCGACCTCACGGAAGTAGCTGGCCGGGACCAAGTCAAGGGTATTCTGCAGGGCATAGAGGAAACGGGGGAGAGACATCATTTTGAACAAAGCAGCACGGCCAAGGAGGGAAAGCGGCAACCGCCACCAGCCCGCCACGTCCCGCCGCAAACGTGCCAAGGGAGGGAGCAAGTTCTTCTCGTATCGTAAAATGGGGTCGGTGGAAATATAGATCCCCAAGTACAAAAAGCCCTGCTGGGCTATCTGGATTGAGCAGTTACGCGGGACAGGCGGGACATCCCCACACAGGACGTACAAGTATGACTTACCCCAATTAATGACAAGACCAGAGTTCCTACCGAAAGAAGTCAAGACGTCACAGACCACTATCAGAGATTTCTTAAGCGAGGCGAGATATAGCAGAATATCGTCGGCGTAAAGTGAAATACGGTCTTCGTGGTCAGGCGACCAACGAATCCCACGTATATCTGGGTGCCATCGTATCCACGCCGCCAGCGGCTCAAGAGCAAGGGCGAACAACAACGGCGACAGGGGACAGCCCTGCCGGGTGCCTCTCCCGAGCTCGAACGGTGCCGACGCCCGCCCGTTCACCACGACGCTAGCAAGAGGCCCCTCATAGAGCAACCTCACCCAGCCTACAAATCCAGGTCCAAAGCCGAACTTGGCTAGCACAGCCCACAGGTATGCCCACTCCACCGTATCGAAGGCCATCGTGGCATCGAGAGACGCCACAATAGCTGGCTCTCGCATCGTGCCCGTCCTAGCAATCACTCCATGGAGGCGTCTAAGATTCAGTGCAGTGTTACGGTGCGGGATAAAGCCCGACTGATCCGGGTGGATCAAGTCGCCAAGCACCCGGACCAAGCGGTTAGCAAGGATCTTAGCAAGGATTTTCGGCTCGGCGTTGAGAAGTGATATCGGCCGATAGGAGCCACACTTGTCCCGGGGCTTACCGTCTTTGTGTATTACCACAATCGTCGCCAGCCGTTGATCGAGCGGAAGAAACCCATTCACCCGCGCCTCCACGTACATGGCGCGCAGGTGAGGAGCCAACTTATCCGGATGGAGCTTGTACAGCTCGATCGGCAAACCATTTGGGCCCGAAGCCTTACCGGAGCGCAACGCACGAATAGCACACGCCACTTCATCTACCGTTATATCCCCATCGAGGTCATCCCTATCAATGGCAGAAAGGCAGGGCAGAGTGATGTCTCGCAGAAGGTCACACGAGTCCTCAGTGGGCCTGTCCGAGACCGAGGTGTATACCGTACGAAAATAGTCCGAGAAAGACTGAACTATACCGTCGGGGTCAGTGACAACCTCTCCCCCATCCGTCGACAACTCCAGCACCACACGATTAACACGCTCTTTTTTATCCAACCACGCCAGCAATTTCCCGGCCTTATCACCAACATCGTACAATCGACCCTGCTGCTCTCTATTGAGGGTCTTGGCAGCGTTCGTCACCAGGTCCCTATATTCCAATTGCTTCAAGCTCAAATTATGCAGTGTGGCCGTTGCAACATCCTCCCCCAAGGCCACTTCTAAAGCCGCTATCTCATCCTCTACTTGTGTCACCTCAGCGTCTCTCCGCCGCTTGGCGGCCACTACCAAGGAAAGGGCCTCCCCTCTCAATACCGTCTTAAAAGCTTCCCATAGGGACACCGCAGATTCAACTGAACCCTGATTTTCTTGAAAATAGTGGTCAACTGTTCAGCAACGCACTGCGCATCTTGGGGTCACAAAAGTACCAGGGGTTAATGGGAGCCACCCTGCCCCCCACCACCCGGCCACTATCAAGACGGGCCCACACCGGTGAATGATCAGATATGCCCCGTGCCATGTGCCTAGACTCAGATACCAAAGAGGCGTGGGCAGCCAGAGTGAGCAAGTAATCAATCCGAGAGAGACTCCCGTGGGCCCCGGAATGGAAGGTATATTGTCTCTGAGTGGGGTGCCGTAGCCTCCAACAATCTACCAGACCAAAAGTATCTATAAAGTCGGGAAGCCACTTCTGAGCACCCCCGATGTCTCTGGGCGGGTGCCTATCGAGCATTCCAGAACCAACCGCATTGAAGTCTCCTCCCACCACTAGCATCCCTTCGGGGAGTTCCAACAAGGCCTTGCCCAGATCAGCAAACGTGGAGGCCTGCAGGGCTGGAGGGACATAAACAGAAACCAATACCAACGTTCTGCCCTCCCACCTCCCCGCCACAGCCACAAAGCGCCCCCTGTCATCAGCAATGGTGGAGTCAACCTCAAATGGTAGGGAAGCTCTGACGAGTATGCCCGCACCCCTGGAGCCCGTGGAGAACCCCGAGTGAGCAATGAATTTGTAACCCTTTCTGTTAAGTGCATAACACGTATTCCCTATAAGGTGGGTCTCCTGCAGGAGGACCACATCTGGCGAGGTCCGTTTCAAGAATTGCAGGACTATCCCCCGTTTAATACGATCCCCTAAGCCATTAACATTCCAGCTAATTATGTTTAAGCCCCTATCCCCCATCCCTGAACACAAAGAGACCCCCACCCCCCCCAGAGAACCACGATCGGACAATACTGACAACCATTGCTATGCCTTGCAAGAAAAAAGAAACAACCCCCAACAACAACCCCCACATCCCGAATCCCCCCCCCCGCACCCCTGCGTCAGCTTACTAAGCCCCCCCCAACTTGCAGTGTGCCTGTCGCCCTATCAAAAAACAAATCTACGAAAAGTACCCCAAGGGAGGAAAGAGCTCCTATCTTCCCCCCGCCGCCCTCCCATTACTGCAGTAAGGTGCGAGTCACTGTCCGGAGCTGAGTCAAAAACCAGCCGACACCGGAGATATCACTTCTGGCCATCTCGGTCTCCTTCTGCTCCATCCACGCTGTCCCGGCCAGGCTGTCGCCGCGGGAGCGCATCCAACCAGTCCCCTGCCATGTCCGGTGATTCGAAGAAGAAAGTCCGATCGTCATACTCCACACGTAGCCTGGTGGGGAAAAGCATGGCATACTTCAGGTCCATCTCCCGAAGCCGCCGCTTCACCCCCAAAAAACTTTGCCTCTGTTTCTGCACCATCTGGGTGAAGTCAGGATAGAAGCTCACGGAGGAATTCTGAAAAGGCACCGGGCCTGTCACCCTCGATGCTTGCAGGATAGCGTCTCGATCCCGGAAATTAAAGATCCGGGCTACAATCGGCCGCGGGGGGGCTCCCACCTTAGGCCGTCCGCCAGGCACTCGGTGAGCCCGCTCCACCGCAAAAAACCTGCCGAGGCCCTTAGGCGCAAGATGATTCACCACCAAGTCCTCGACAAGTAAATCCACGGAGTGCTCCTCTGAAGTTTCCGGGACCCCAATAAGGCGCACATTGTTGCGCCGGGCCCGACCTTCAAAGTCTTCAAGCCGGCGGGCGGAGAGGTCATTCGCGGTTCGTAACTTACGAACCTCAGCCTGGAGTTCCGAGACATCGTCCGCAAGACCAGTAGTCTTGAGGTCCAGGGACTTGACCCGCTCATTGGTTTTGCCCATGTCCGCGCGAATCAAGTTGACATCCACCAAAATTGTGTCCACCTTGTGCCCCAGGGCCTCAAACTGTCGCCCAATCGATGTTTGCATCCCATCTATCGCCCCCTTGATGTCCTGCAATGATAACTCCGAGGCTGGGGGCGAATCGGCCTTCTGTGCTTCCAGCGACTGTCCCGATCCACCAGGTGACCCTTTCTGCTGGGCATAACGATCCATATTGTTGGATTGGGTATAGCCTCCCCGCCTGGTAGTCTTGGACTTCGACCTGTCTGCCTCCGATTTGGTCGACATCTCGAACCGCAGGACGATCAGTCGCAAATGGACGTCCCTCACTCAGCTAGAGGAAACAGGGTCAACTCGGACTTCAGCAGCCAGTCAGGACCGAGTGGAGGTCTTCCAGACAACAGCGGATCTGCATGAAGCGCTCCCAACCCAGCGCAAACAAAGGGGCGAGAAAGCGAAAGTGAAAGTGCAGCGGCATCGGTCCGTCAGTTCACACCTCCCTAGGCCGCTGTTGTTCAATTAGTGGCCGGGCATCCTGCCAACGCAAGCCCCTGGCATCCTTTGGAGGTAGGCCGCAATCTTCCGCCATGCACAACTTCGGTCCCCGGTGGGCGATCTCAGCCCGGACAACGTCAATCGCCCCAGCTGTGACTCATCTGCAGGATTCCGTGCATGAAAATCAGGATTTAGGACACGATGATTGCCGGAGGGCGCGAGGGTAGCGGGAGCTCAAGGCTCACGCGGCCATCTTGGTCAAGCGCTCTTCTTTTTTTGTTTTGATTCATTATGCATCCACTTGGTAGGAAGGTTGCTGAATAGGAACAGCCAATGATTATTGTTGAACAGCATAATGTGGTGTGGACACGGAAACACAGAATAATATGTGTTCTTTTTTTGGTCTTGCTGATAATAATACTGTGTGGGGTGTCATGGATTTTGGAAAATGATCAAAGTGTGCCTTTGCACAACAAGGGTGAGGTTATCTCCCCGAAAATAAATAAAAGAACAGCCCTGAGTAATATCTTTTTAAAAACACCTTCAGGGAGGGGACAGCCTGTTACCCCACCCAAACTGTCACTAGTCTATGCACTGCATATCCATTGTCACTAGAAAATTATACATATAGTCGACAACCTCAATTTACGGAATTGAAAGGAGTGTTTGGTTTTGGTTATCCAGGGCCTTGTCTATACCATAGAAAGCCACTAGGAATGGGTTATCCAGGTTGTGGTAACAATACATATTGTGACAATTTTTGTATGGAAAAACAGAATGTCACATTGGTGGGTTGGCATTACAAGCAAGCCTGGGCGTAGTGGGCGTAGTGGGGCTACATGGAGCAGCGCGTAGTGTGCCCAAATCTACGCACACTTGCGCGGTCCGTGTAGCCCCATTACGCGCTGCCCACCTCCCGCCCGCCCTCCTTTTAAAATTATGTAAACTATGATAAAAACATTAAATGTAATGCCTTACCTGCAGCGTGGCGTCTCCGGGGCTCCCTCTTCATAGTTGACATCTTCTTTTCACAAATGCGCATGCGCGGACGCCCGCGTATGCGCATTTCTTGCGAGAAATGCGCATGCGCGGGCATCCGCGCATTTGTGTAAAGAAGTTGTCAACTAGGAAGAGGGAGCCCCGGAGACGCCGCGCTGCAGGTAAGGCATTATTATTTAATGTTTCTATTATAGTTTACATAATTTTAAAAGGAGGGCGGGCGGGAGGCGGGTGGCGGGCGGCAGGCAGCTCTGCTTCGCCCTGGCGTGTGCGTAGCATTGCCTGCTACGTCTACTTCGAAAACTGCGAAGCAGGCAGCGCTACGTACACTCCGTAGCTGAAGCAGAGTACTACGCCCGGGGTTAATTACAAGGAATTGATAGTTACCCGAGAGGCCGATTATTACCCTGCCTGTTTCCCCATCGTGAATAGCACTGATACTTCACTATATAGCAATTGCTCGGGAATAGTGTTGTATAAAAATACGATCCCCTTGAAAAATTACGAGGATCCAAGTACTTTCGGAATTAATTCCAGGTATGCAGCAGTGGATTATGAGTGGCCGATTTATGCACATCCGGGGTTTTTCCTTTTTGTTTAATGAAACATATTCTAATGTTCATAATGGTACAGATGATGTAGCTCTTGGGATGGTATTGCGCTTGGGTGTACCTTGTAAATATGCCAAGCCTAACATACGATGGTTTAAAAAGACTCTGACAAAAGAATTCTGTGAGGGAGTGACCGATATAGAGGTCAATATTTATAGTAATAGGATCACTTATGATTACATCCTTTCTTCCATTTTCACCTTGAGTGGTACCTCTATGGCCAGAGGTGAAAATGCTAGAGAATATCTTGGGTGTAAGCTGCAAATTGTATCTAATACCACTGTAGCAGTCTTGCATGACATCCACTCAGTTGGAGAGTATGTGAATATATTCAGAACAGACCAGATATGCAGTTGATTTTATTCTAGCTAAGAGTGGTGGTGTATGTGAGGTAGTGGGCGATCAGTGTGTAGTTGGGATCAAGAACATGGAAAAGAATATTACCAAACACATTTTAGATATTCTTGAAAACGTCAAAGGACTGGAGAGTGTGAATTGGAGTTGGTCTCTTTTTGGCAGTTGGGGTTGGATTCTTGAAAAAGTGTTTTATCTAATTGTGGTATTGGTGCACTGCTGTGCTCTTATTCAGTGTCCTCCCTACTGCTGCTCCTACTGTACCACCATTCTCACACCTAAACAGAAGATATCAATTTATGACACAAATGCGCTATAATGATTCAAAAGGATATTGAGGAACTGATGAATATCGATAAGGCAATATTTGGGAATTCCTCCCTCCTTGCTGTTTCACTTTCTGATGCTGATGGTATGGAGTGCGCATAACTGTTTATTAATGTGATTTATTATTGTTGTTCAAAGTTTGGTTTCCTTTTGTTGCCGTTGGAAAATGTTTTATCTCATTCTAAAAGGAGGGTCTGTTAGAATAGAAACTGTTTATGCTTATGCAGTGCTCTTTGTAAGTTAGCATTCGCTGCACCATTTTCTCTATAGGAACCATTTCGAAGCAGATCTCATCAAATTCCGAGAAATGCTCACCTCTGAGTTTTGTTTCCTCACTTAGGTTTTGTTTCAGTAATGAGTGCACTGTTCATATTAGCGCATAACTTGCCCACTAGATAGATGCCCTCTCCCACTTGTCTGGTTGCGGACCCAGGATGGGACGACCTATGATTATGTTAGTTTGTGTCAAACACGAGAAGTTGGAATTTTTTTTTATTTTACTGTTTAGCTGCACCTGCTTGGAGAATTCCACTGTGGGCGTGTTTCTGCTTTACTATGAAACGTACATAATGTACCTTTATGCTTGTCTATTTCAGTTCCCTCTGTAGCACTCCTAGTGACTGGGCAGATGGGGCTCCACTCTAAGTTTATATGAATAAACAGTTCTTGGTTTGTATTCTCCACTGTCTGACCGACTCCTCATTTAGCACGGAAAGCTGAGAGGTGGTCATTAGTGACCCGGGTGTCCCTAAACGGGTTACTTCGTTCAAGCCTACACATGAAGCTGGCCATCGAGATATTGGTCCTTTACCATCCACTTGGGATAGCCACCCTAGCTCTCTTCCCACAACGGGATCCTTAATATTTAATCCTGATTACACCATGCGAAGGGATTATGACATACTAAATAGAACTAATATACTAGGTTTACTAAAAAATATTCCAGCACTAGTATGCCTCACTTCGGAACAGCTAACAGTGGTAATTTAATGTATGAGTACATTTTATTCAGTCTTTTTTAAAAACCATTACACCAATGCAACACTTTTTACAGTGTAAAAAAACATCCTAGTAAAAATCATTTATAGAAAGTTAAAACAATTAATCCTTGTTCTACATTACATGTACATTAAGTAAAATTTCAGTTATCCATCCTAAAAGCAATGTATAAAACTATGATTCTGTAACAGCTCATTTTCTTTGCAGATTTTTGTGATTTCCAATAATTTTAAAACTCTGGGTTTCCACTTGAACTTGACCTAGTTCCTTTAAATACAGATTTAAACATTTTAACCTCCTGCAAACTAGAGGGATTTAGGTCCCACCTAGCCAAATGAAAATTGCTTCTCAGCTTGTTCGAATGTTAATGTTATTAAATATTTCTTTTAATAATAACTTTCTTTCTTTTTACAGTGGTAATTTAAAACATGCACCTGTATTAGCCCCAATGAATCAATGATAACAGAAAGGAATGATATTGGTGACGGAAAAATCATACTAAAGGAAAGCAAGCACTTTGAGGCATGGGAAATACAAATTAACGCGCCGGTGGCAGAAAAGTTGCCTTCCATGCTATCACATA
The DNA here is from genome assembly GCF_964204655.1 of Triturus cristatus. Taxonomy (NCBI): domain Eukaryota; kingdom Metazoa; phylum Chordata; class Amphibia; order Caudata; family Salamandridae; genus Triturus; species Triturus cristatus. Next base: position 250,942,755 of record NC_140593.1, on the reverse strand, counting down.
CATTAAACAACAAGCCGGAGCACAGTAGAGGAAACAGCATACGGTGAGGCACAAAACAGTGACTGATCCCCACATGGGAGTTAACAATGACAGTCCACCCTACAAATAGTCTGGGCAATATTATCTCTGCGAATTGTCCAATAGAAAATCCCCCATCGGCCAAGCAACCTAACTGGAAATGGCTACCATCAGCTCTAACATCTATGGATCAGCAGCATCCCTAACCCTATGAAACTAATTAAAAATAGGGTCAGAGAGAGCATTAGTGTGACCAGCTGGATTGTGCTAGGTCTAGCAAGTCTTCTAGAGCAAAAAGAAGTCTTCAACTCTTTGACCACTAACAACATTCAGAGGCCGATTACGATCCGGGTCGGAAAGCACTCCGACCGAGTTGGATCCGGAGTATTTTCCGACCGAGCCGGACTCCTACAGTCCGACCGAGCGAGTACGATGCGCACGTATGCTGTCGGACTCGGTTCGGTCAGACTCTCATAGAAGTCAATGGGAGCCAGTTGTACGATGCGTACATGCGCTCCCATTGACTGAATGGGTACGTCTCGAACAAGTGCGCCCCCTACAGTGGGTACGCATCGGTGCCATCCGCGCCGTACATGCCTGTGTGGGGGAGTCCCATGTGTCTCCCCCTGTGTGCGAGTCATGCGGGTGTCGGGGGGTCCGGCGCGGACCCCTTAAGTCCGACTCCGGGAGCTTTTGCGAGCCAGACACTCCGGCTCGCACAGGCTGTCCGACGCGTGCATCGTACTGGCTCGGTCGTGAATCGCATCCATTGCACGCCATGGTTAGCTTACGACCAAGACATACGGAGCGGTTCGGACGCGGAAACGACTCGGTCGGTGATTTTTATGTAGCTCGCATCGTACTGGCTCGCTCGTACAGCTTTACGAGTCGGGCGGAAAAGACGCGTACGGCTCGTAGTTTTTCCGGCCGGATCGCGTTCGGTGCCCTTCTGACCCGGATCGGAATTGGCCCCTCAGGAAACTTGGTGCACGGTGGCCATTTGGATCCCAGCCTCCTGCGCTTTTCATAAAATTGCCCAGCAGAAAATTCTCTTTGGAATGCCTTTTGGTTCTCTAACAATATTCATAACTTAAAGTAAAGACATAAATGTCTCCACCTATAACTTGTAAGCACTTGAACTCTGCAGTTTGGATTCAGGGGCAAATCCATCAGCACAATAGTTCTGAACATATAGATAAATCCACGTAAAGAAAGTTAAAAAAAAGACTGTTAGGGTAAGTTATGATCTAATATGGGAAACCGTTTACAACACCCAGATCATGAAATCATTCTTGCAGGTGACTTCAACACAAGAAATTTGGGATGCTTAGAAGGTGACCAGACAGAAGTTAGTCAGCGCCTCTTAGTGGTTTGTATCAAGGAACTTGACCTACACACTAGTGACCAACAGGACACCTCTAACAGCAGATGACAACCTAGGTAAGGAAGCATCTCAACACTGGGCTATACCTTTCTGAGTCATCAACTGCACATGACTTGTCACATATAAGGTCCGGTAAGAGCTGAAAGAGACCACCACCCTGTGATAATGATCACCATGCGTTCTACCACTCCTGGCTTGTCCATAACTGTGGGCTAACCGCTAACACCAGCACTTAACCCTTTACAGAGGAGGTTCAAGTGGGAAGCTGGATACAGCCTTTTGTATCAGAAAGTTAAGTACAACAAAATCCCCTCACACCTAAACAGAATGTGACTCAGGTGGAAAAAGCCTGGGGGAATCTGATTAGGGGCCTCCATGCTGCATTAACCACCAAGAGCACCAGGGTTACAAAACGGCCATTAACAAGACCTACCCTTAAGCCATTGCTCGGGGATAGTAAACTAAAACATAGTAAAAGGTGATGCCGACTTGCTGAACAAAAGTGTAAAAAGCAGAAAGGTGTAGTGGCACTAAAACAACTAAAAGAGACAAGGAGTACACATACAAAAAATCTATGGGCCCTAAAACAACAGCACTTGGAGGAAGAGTAGCCGCATTTATTCGCCCTTCTAACTCCAGGCAAATCACATTAATTCTGGGCCCATGTAAATGTTCTGATAAATAAAAATATGGGAAAGGACAATGCCATTATCGCAGAGAACTGGATAGCCCATGTCCATGGTTTGTAGGTTGATACCAAAACACCGGGAGGCGCTTCTTGTGAATTCCTTGATGGCCTGAGTGAGGCCCGACCACACAAGCAAATAGAGGTAAGAGTGCAGCAAAGAATAAGATCATGTAAGGAGGTGGTCTGCAATGCTTATACATGCATGACTCTGACTTAGCAAGAATTTCCAGGTTCTTTGCAATAACGAGAGAGAAACTACTGACTGACATCAGGCTCAAGACTATACTGTTAAAATTGCCATCATTGCACACATAGGGGCTTATTACGATGTCGGTCGGAGTTGGCTCTGACTGACACCGTCTCGGTCTCGTGAGTGATCAACCTCTGGTCTGCGGTTTTGTCGGCCTTATTACGATGCGACCGAACACAGTTCAGTCGATACTCACATTTCTCAATTGGAGCTTGTGTTATGGCCACAAACTGACCGAAATACAGGCTCCCATGAAGAAATGAGGGTGTGTGTAAAACCATGCACCCTGTGGCAGGCATTCCATTGTACCTGCCACACAGTGCATGGATTTACAGGGCTGTGCCCCAGGTACCCTCTCGGCCAAAAACCGTAGGCCACAGTGGCAAGGGGGTCCTGCTACGGGCCCCCTAAAAGTTGCTTTACTACAGACTTTCTATGTCGGAAAGGCCGACATGAAAAGGCTGTGGGAAACCGACATTGTAATCCTGACGGTGGAAACACCGACCATAGGGGATTACGGTGCGATTCTGACTGGCCGTAAGACTTCAAAAGCCAGTCGAAGCCACGTCGGAATGACCGTCCAGTCCATGCTCGCACCACCGACATCGTAATTCGGCGGTTGGACCACAAACCAACTGTATCGGTCGGAAAGTCTCCGACCGCAGTTGTAAAGCTTCTGAGTAGCGGTAGTAACGCACTTTAACTTGAATGCATCCTTTTCATGGCACTAAGACTAATAGTAAGGTGACGCCAGGCCCAGGACAATGCTGTGAAAACATTCATCATCATACCGGCCAACTCAGATGGTGCCACCGTGTGACACACAATATCAGCTCCCATCACACGGTCACCCGGTGAGGAGCCGATATCACAAAGTGGCAGGCAAGGCGAGCTGGAAACCACTGTAAATTATGGTTTTCCAGCTCGTTTTCTGAGGCTTTGAACTGCTGAAGTCCATTAACAGGTGCGAAAGCACCCCAGGACATTTCCACCAGCCTCAGTAAGTTTTTGGTTTTTTTGGGGAGGAGGGAGTTTGGGGGTGGCGTGGGGTTCAAAAGTGCCTTGTAGGTACTTCTCGGCACAAGGCCCTGCCCCTTCAAGGTTCCGCCCCTCCTCACACAGTGAGATTGTTCTACAAGTTAACAGGTATGCATCATTGCGTGAATAGCTTTATCACTTTAATGCTTCTTACACTGTATGGGCCTGATTCACAGAACTAACTTAAGACAAAATCCTAAACTTACTACCATTTTGGTATTCACAGAAGGCACTTACTCATTTTGGTATTCACAGAAGGCACCTACTCATTTCGGTATTCACAGAAGTTAGGAGTCCTAACTTTAGGACTCCTAAATGCCTTCTGTGAATACCGAAAGTCTTAAAGTTAGGATTTTTCTCAGTTTAGAAGTAGTAAAGGTTGGACTCCTAACTTTAGGACTCCTAAATGCCTTCTGTAAATACCGAAAGTCTTAAAGTTAGGATTTTTCTCAGTTTAGGAGTCCTAAAGTTAGGAGTCCTAACTTTACGACTACTAAACTGAGAAAAATCCTAATTTTAAGACTTTCGGTATTCACAGAAGGCATTTAGGAGTCCTAAAGTTAGGAGTCCTAACTTTACTACTACTAAACTGAGAAAAATCCTAATTTTAAGACTTTCGGTAATCACAGAAGGCATTTAGGAGTCCTAAAGTTAGGAGTCCTAACTTTACCACTACCAAACTGAGAAAAATCATAATTTTAAGACTTTCGGTATTCACAGAAGGCATTTATGAGTCCTAAAGTTAGGATTCCTAACTTTACTACTACTAAACTGAGAAAAATCCTAATTTTAAGACTTTCGGTATTCACAGAAGGCATTTAGGAGTCCTAAAGTTAGGACTCCTAACTACTGTGAATACCGAAATGAGTAAGTGCCTTCTGTGAATACCAAAATGAGTAAGTGCCTTCTGTGGATACCAAAATGGTAGTAAGTTTAGGATTTTGTCTTATATTAGTTCTGTGAATCGGGCCCTATGATCTTAATGCTTTAAATGATGATGGCCTACATTTGTGGCACTAGGCTTAAGACAATGCTGCTAAAAAGCGTTCTTTTGCACTTTAGTTTGCATTATTTTAATGAGTCGATTCGTGGATAAACTACATCTGTCAAATGTTTTAGCGCCAGCACTGCAAATATATCTCTAACTCCCATGAATGAAATTCAATTCGAAGGCATCTTTGTATTGCCCTTAGACTAAGAGTGAGATTAGCTCTTAGAGATGTGGCTAAAATCTTTCACAGTTTGGGGCAGATCAAAAGAAGATTTTCTGGAAAGTTACTGTCACCCTGTTTGCACAAACAACTCTCAAACCTTTGGATGCACTTCATTGACAACCAAAATGTTTACTTAAAATTATGATCTCAGAGCTAAAACAACATGGCGTTGTAGTCTGCTTGGTTTTCAATAGGCATGTTGTTTGCTATGAAATCCTTTTTTTTTTATTCTTTAAGGTGAACATATTATGAAGATTTCAATTAATCATACATAAAACTAAACTTGAAACTTGAAATTAAAATACTTTAGCTTGAGGCGTATATCTGCATCCTGGAACAGATGTACTCCGGTCTTCTTGGGCATATGGGCGTCCTGGCAGAGATATCACTCCAGCCTTCATAGGCATATGGGCGTCCCGGTAGAGATATTACTCCAGCCTTTATGGGCATATGGACGTCTAGCAGAGATATTACTCCAGCCTTCATGGGCATATGGGCGTCCCGGTAGAGATATTACTCCAGCCTTTATGGGCATATGGACGTCCAGCAGAGATATTACTCCAGCCTTCATGGGCATATGGGCGTCCTGGTAGAGATATTACTCCAGCCTTCATGGGCATATGGGCGTCCTGGCAGAGATATTACTCCAGCCTTCATGGGCATATGGGCGTCCTGGTAGAGATATTACTCCAGCCTTTATGGGCATATGGACGTCCAGCAGAGATATTACTCCAGCCTTCATGGGCATGTGGGCGTGCTTCAGCCATATTACTCGTCTTCATGGGCATATGGGCGGCCTGGTAGATATATTACTCCATCCTTCATGGACATATTGGCATCCTGACAGAAATATTACTCCAGCCTTCATTGAGACAGCGGCACACCTGCAGACATTGTGCAGCGGCCATTAGGAATATGTGACGTGTGTGTGCACACCAATAGATGAATGATGCCATTATCGGGTGCACCCATGTATCACTGCCGATGAATTGCAGGTGCCTCGAGTCCACTCAAGCAGGCTCTATATCAACATGCACTCGGTACAACCGCAGCACGTGTGATTTGCAGGCAGGGGTCATGTCGAAGGACAGTTGTGTGTTTGGTACAGGAAGGGTCTGTGGGATACGGGGTGCCTTGTAGGAGACCACCCATTAGATCCTCGGCTCCAGACATGAGAATAGTAGGTGAGCCCTTCCTCCCCATGGCTCACAGGTGCCGCACCTGCTGGGTCTGTGGGATACGGGGTGCCTTGTAGGAGACCACCCATTAGATCCTCGGCTCCAGACATGAGAATAGCAGGTGAGCCCTTCCTCCCCATGGCTCACAGGTGCCGCACCTGCTAGGTCTGTGGGATACGGGGTGCCTTGTAGGAGACCACTCATTAGATCCTCGGCTCCAGACACAAGAATAGTAGGTGAGCCCTTCCTCCCCATGGCTCACAGGTGCCGCACCTGCTGGGTCTGTGGGATACGGGGTGCCTTGTAGGAGACCACCCATTAGATCCTTCGCTCCAGGCACGAGAATAGGAGGTGAGCCCTTCCTCCCCGTGGCTCACAGGTGCCGCACCTGCTGGGTCTGTGGGATACGGGGTGCCTTGTAGGAGACCACCCATTAGATCCTCGGCTCCAGACATGAGAATAGCAGGTGAGCCCTTCCTCCCCATGGCTCACAGGTGCCGCGCCTGCTGGCCTGGGTCTGCCTTCTGAACCCAGCGTCTCTTGTTAAACCACTGAGGCGGTCTACAAGCAGCCAGGTTGTACCGGACCACTTTAACTATCGGAACACCTTCTTTTTCAAAGCCACCTTGCAGCAAAAGTGTAAAATAGGATAAGACCTCTTCAAAATTCAAAAAGTGTATTTCCTCAACACACAGAACCATTTCACCTTAGTACATCAGCACATTGAGAAGTCGTTTTTAAGTGATAGTTTTCAAAAGGGAATTTAGAAACATTGGCCTCCCACCCCACCCCACTGACAACAATGCCAATAGTGAACTAAGAGTAAGTCAATTGTTATGTGCACTCTTAGGGTGGTCTAGGTTCCAATATTTATTAAATCAAACTCAGGTGAAAGTGTTGTACAGATGCACATCTCCAAAATCAAAGATGCACATCTCGAAGTCATGTATTTGGAGCTCGCCTTATATGAGATAATAAAAGAAAAAGGAGGGAAAGTGAAATAAAACAATTGCCTAGGATCACAAAATTTGGTAAAGTGGTGAAGCTGTGATTAATCCCAGGTTTTCTGGTTTCACATTCCGCAATTCAGCCACTAGATGTGCATGCTTCGCTTCCCCTATACCCACCTTACCACCCCCAAGCACCTGATCGCCACCCTGCTGGCATCCATGCAGCCCTGGGTCACATCACAGACCAAAACATTGGTGCCCTTGGAAAAGTGTTTGTGAGGGCCCATGGTCCAGTGGAAAGAAGTCAGTGTTCCTTTCTTAGTCTGACGCTGCAGAAGAGCAGGAATAATTCTGCACCCTCCACTTCTCAGTGCATTGTGCCTGTGGGCTAGTAGTTGCTGTGGTCGGTAATATGGCTCAGCGAGTTAACCTGTCGTCGTGAGTACCTGCTGTAATCTTCAGGTCACAAGTTAAACGTCAGATCACAACGCCTTTCTGAATTCGGACTAACTCCTGACAATAACAGCGCTTGGAAGCGGTGATCAGTTGTTGGAAGAGCTATATTTTATTACCATGTTCGTAAAATGATCGCAACCTCTGTCTTGATCCTTTTAACGCTATCAGCAGTGAGCCAATCATGTGCCTGTGAGCAGAACCTGGTTTTCTGGGTTGATAGATTCATGTCACAGTGCTCCGCGCCGCTGCCTCTGTCGCTGTACCCGGGCATTGGCGGTTTCGTCTTCTCGACGGAAACCAAGAGTAAAATGTCAAGAGCATCGTGATAGGCTTCCCCCTTGTTGCTGGGTTTGGATATTAAACTCTAAAACAGACACCTGCAATCAAACCCAGCTACACAGTGTAGCGCTTTGAGGTACGTATTGTCTTGTGAACAGTCAATTTTTATGGCGGATGCAACGTTCTCTTTGCCATATTATAGAGAGAATACCATGTGATGGTGGAGGTTCTCTGCCCATAAAACGAAGCCTGGGCGTCATCGGCGCCTCCGGATGAACGAAGCCCGGACGTCATCAGCGCCTGAGGATGAACGGTAGTCTAAGAAGGGCAGAGTTTCCGCTGTGCTCTGGCAGTGTGAGTGTTTAAGGGTGCGTCGCCCGTGCAAGACTGGCAAACACTCCCGCAACAGTCTCGAAGCCCAGTGTGATGGCCTAGAAGCCATAGACCTCGTGGCTAGCGCGCTGCATCACGCAGTAAATCACTCGGACACACGATGTGGTTTCCAGCGTGGTCCCGACTGCCGTTTGCGGGCCACGCCCCTTTATTTATATCCAGCGCATGACGTCATGCGTCAGCGCTCTTCCCTCACCTCCGACGCGGGTAGACTATACCGCTACCCCACGTCGGAGGACACTACATTCCTTCTAACCTTTATCAAAAACAAACAAATAAACATTTTGACCTAGTAGGTCTGTTACCAGTCACTGGAATTCCAGTCCCAGGTCCGTCACACCAGGAAGTCAGCCAGCTGGGAGGACGGCGCCGGATTTCTTCTCAGGCTGTATCCGGACTGCTGTCCCCGCACTGATGGTGTTGTCGGGACCACTCCTTGCGAGGCTGCGCCCCCTGGGGACCGCTCCTGAGGGCTGGGCGACCTCCCGCCGGGTGTTCCTGGCGGCGACGTCGCACTCTGGTCTGGGTGATCGGAGTGATCGGAGTGGGTGGGCCCCTGACTCCCTTCTGAGCCTCCATCCGCTGGCGGCTGACTCGGCCAGTCGCCCTGGCGTTCCGACGGACGCTGGTCTGAGGTCCCGGGGTGCACTCTTTTGAAGAACGATATGTTCCTGGTGACCTCCTCGGTCCCTCGCCTCGCGGTGACCAGAGTTCCAGTTCGGCGGACTACTGTCCAAGGTTTGTGTTCAAAGGGGAGCCGGAATTTGCTCCCAGGGTACCTGTCCTTGAGATAGACTCTGTCTCTAACTTGAATGGTTGACATCCGGGCTCCCCGGTCGGCACTGGCCTGTTCATTGGTGTGGGTCCTATTGGCTAGGACCTTCCCCGCGTCGATCTGAGGCGGAATCCAGCTTGGGTGATGCGGGATGGTGTCTCGCACTATTCTGCCCATGCTCGCCGGTCCCGGGGCTGTCTCTGTCGTGAGATGAGGCGTCAGCCGATATTCTCTCAGGAAGCTGTAGATGGCCCTCTCGAGCGGCGACCCTTCGGCGTGCGCAATGCGTACCACTTTGTTGAGGGTCCGCATGAACCTTTCCGCTTCCCCATTGGCTTGAGGCCAGCGCGGGGTCACTTTCCGGTGGTGGATTCCCCACTCCTTTAGATAGTCCGCAAATTCTTGCCCTTGGAAGGGTGGGCCGTTGTCCGTCTTGACCACTTCAAATATCCCGTGCGTGGCGATGGTCTTCTCGAACTTTGTGATTACCTCCGCGGCGGTCTGGCTTCCCACCTCCGGGTACTTTGTGTAGTCGTCGATGATCACCAGGGCATAGAGTCCATCTGGGAGGTGCCCAAAATCTGCGCTCACCTTCTCCCATGGTCGTTGCGGGTTTTCCTCGGTGATGACTGGGTGGGGATGCTCCGGCTGACCTGACGCCTGGCACCAGGAGCATGTTCGGACCGTTCGCTCCACCATAGGGTCCATCCCCGGGAACCATACCTTGGCTCTCAGCCGACTCTTTGTCTTCACCATGCCTTGATGGCCCCGGTGTGCCAGGTCTACTGCTTGCTGGGTCAGACTGGATGGGATCACCAGTCGCGGGCCCTGAAGAAGACACCCGCTGGTGTCAACCGAGAGTTCATCCTTGACCCGCGTGAGCGACTCCAGGATGGCCTTGGCTTGCAGCGTTCGTCTGGCCATGGAGGACTGGATGGGGCGCCAGTCATGTGACTGGACGGCCGTCAGGACTAGTTGCAGACATTCGTCCTCCTGGGTGGCTGCTACGATTGTGTCGAGGCTCATGGGCAATGGCCGGGACCTCTCTGATACCATCCGGACATATTCTTCCGTGTCTTCAGCATCCTCTTCTTCCGCTTTAGTGGCTACTCTGGGATGTCTTGAGAGATAGTCCGCGGGGTTCGAGGAGCCTGGCTTGTACTCTACTGTGTAGTCGTACTCCTGTAGCTGAAGGATCCACTTTTCGATCCGCGGCGGGGGTTTTGATGCCGATCCCTGAAACAGGTGGATGAGTAGTTTGTGGTCCGTGGACACGGTGAATGGATTGCCGTACACGTAGACGTGAAAATGTCGGCAGGCCCAATGGATGGCGATCGCTTCTCGCTCGATCTGCGAGTACCTCTGTTCTGTGTCCGTCAAAGAGCGGCTCGCATAGGCTATCGGGGCCCACTCACCATTCTCCTGCAGCTGCGCGAGCACTGCCCCTAGCCCATACGGGCTGGCGTCCACTGCCACATTGGTGGGCCGTGCCGGATTGAAGTATGATAGGGTGGTATCAGCCGACAACGCCGCCTTGGTGTCCTTAAAGGCTTGCTCCTGTTCTGGTCCCCATTGCCACGGGGTGGTGGACTTTGTCAGTTCCCTGAGGGGCTTCGTGACGTTTGACAAGTCCGGGACAAACCGGCCGCAGAAGTTCACCATCCCCAGGAAACTCCTTATTTCCGAGATGTTGGAGGGTGCTGGAGCGTCCTGCACATCTTTGACCTTGTCCGGGTCCGGGGCGACTCCTTGGTCGGAGAATGTGTATCCAAAGAAACTGATCTTCTTCTTTAGGAATTGGCACTTCTCCCTATGTAGGGTCAGTCCGGATTCTTTGATCCTCTGGAGGACCCCTCGCAGCCTCCGGTGGTGGTCTTCTATCGATGAGGCGTACACCAGGAGATCATCGCTTACGTTCAGGACCCCTGGCAGCCCGCTGAGGACTTCTCGGATAGCGTTTTGGAACACCTCCGCGGCGCTTGAGATTCCGAAGTTGAGGCGTCGGTACCGCCTGAGGCCGACGTGTGTCGAGAAGGTAGTGACGTAGCGAGAGTCTGGGTGCAGCGGCAGTTGGTGATATCCGGACCTAAGGTCCATCTTTGAAAACCATCTGGCACCGTTCAGTTCTCCCAGGATGTCGTCAATGGTGGGAGTTAGGTGACGCTCCCTCTTCACTGCGGCGTTGGGGAGGCGCATGTCCACGCAGATGCGGACCTGCCCCGGCTGCTTCGGTTTCCTCGCCACTACGATCGGGGACACCCACGGGGTGGGTCCGCTGACCTTCTCAATAATCCCCTGTCTCTCCAGTGCCTCTAGCTCGTCCTCCACCTTCTTGCGCAAATGGAACGCAATGCGCCTGTGTCTCAGCGCCACCAGTTGGACCGACTGGTCGATGTGGAGGGATACTTCTTTACCTTTGAGGCATCCGATGCCCTTGAAGACGTCTTCGAACTCCTCTAGGATAGCCTCTAACTCTTCTTCCTGATCCGCCAGGGCGAACGATATCAGCCTCAGCTCTTCCGCTGACTGCCCACTGATCAGCATTCCATTCCCTTCAGGGGTCACGTATACTGTGGTGGGTATCTTGACGTCGTTGTGGCATATCTCCGTCTTGAAACACCCCAAGAGCGGGATTGGTGTCTTCTGCCCATACGCAAACACTCTGATTCTTGCTTTGCTCAGTGGGGGGCTGGGATTAAGTTGTTCATACACATTGGCCGCCATGAGCTCGATCGACGCCCCCGTGTCTATGGTGGCTCTCACGTCCTGGTTGTGGATCTTGACTTTGCACCTTGGGAGTCGTCGTCTCTTCCGTCGTGGTTGGTCTACCGCGAACACGTAGTGGACCGGGTAGTCCCCTGCGTCGTCATCCATGTCCTCTCCGTCTTGCTCTTCCGCCACCGTCTGGGCTGCCTCCTTCCGTGACTTTGTGGACCGGCAGACTGCCGCAAAATGGTTCATCCACCCGCATGCACTGCATCTTTTCCCTCTTGCTGGGCAGTCTTGCACGCGATGGGGCGCGCCTCCGCAGTATCCGCATCCCTTTTTCCTGTCTTGCGGCTTCCTCCCTGCGTTTTGGCGCGATTTGGGCCTTACCACGTTGGTCGTGTCCACCGCGTTGACTTGCTCCGTCTTGACAGGGCGGTGGAGCGCCGCCTCCATGTGCGACGCCCTGGCTTGCGACAATTCTTTCGACCGGCCCAGAGTGAGGATGTCCGCCAGGGGCTTGCCGTCCTCCTGAAGAATGTTGACTCTGAGTTTGGACGAGAAGCATCCTTGAATAATCTGACCTCGGATCTCCTCCTGTTCGTCGCGAAAACCACACGTGCTGGCCAGTTCCTTCAGGCGCCCATGGAATGCGTCCAGCGATTCTTCTGCTTCCTGCTTGGCCTGGCGAAATATGAACCGTTCGTAGTCCCTGTTCGCCATCGGCTCGAAGTGCGCATTCAGGGCATTGAGAAGCGTGTGGTAGGTCTTAGGTGTTGCCTCCACCAGTGTCTTGTAAATGCGATGGATGTCCTTGCCGCCCAGGTGAAGAAGTAGGGCCCTGCGCCGCTCTCGGGCTATGCCCGCCCCTTCGAAGTAGATCTGGAGACGATCGGTCCAGTCTCTCTATCGTGGGGCAAGAGAGGAGGAAGTGCCGTCGACCACAAACGGCTCAATGGCGGGAATCGACGCCATCTTGGCGCAGTCGCAAACACACTCCGCAGCACGTGCGCTTCCTACCTTCCTGGGACAGCGACAGCCGCCTGGCTGAGGTCAGGATGGACACCCTCAGGGCCTCTTCAGTGTCCCGGCCGCGTCAGGCCTCGCAGTGGGGTCCTTCGCACACCAGGGCGCCGGGCGCGTATCTTCGTAGGCTCCACCGGCCACGTGCGAGGCACACACTCATCAGCAGGCACGCCCCCGAGGAGATGGGCCCAGCGTGGGGTCTCCCAACCTGCCTAGGGCACATCGCAGGCGAGCTGCACCCAGGCGAGACAGCAAGAGGCCAGGGTCGAGGGCACAGCAGAGGTGCACGAGGAGATGGCTGTCAGCACCATAGCATGGGGTCGTTTCTGCCCCTCGTCGCCAGTGTGATGGCCTAGAAGCCATAGACCTCGTGGCTAGCGCGCTGCATCACGCAGTAAATCACTCGGACACACGATGTGGTTTCCAGCGTGGTCCCGACTGCCGTTTGCGGGCCACGCCCCTTTATTTATATCCAGCGCATGACGTCATGCGTCAGCGCTCTTCCCTCACCTCCGACGCGGGTAGACTATACCGCTATCCCACGTCGGAGGACACTACACCCAGGAGGGCGGCAACACGCACACGCGCACGCACGCGCCCGAAAGAAGCTAATCATTTATGCCGTTTCAGGTGCCTAGGTTGGACCCAGAACCAAAGAAAACTCAAACAAAAAGGAAAAGCTAGGTGGAAAATCATCTACAAAAAGTCAAGATGTCAACGTAAAGCCAATGCGAGCACAGGGCGAGAAAGAAACGAGAAGCTACTGAAAGTGATGTGGTCCTGGCTTGCTTGCTGCGATGTCCAGAAAACCCGTGTCCTCACCATATCAGGAAGCTTGATGTCACCTGCAAGGGCAGCGGTGGTCCCAGCGGCTGAACGGGCAGGGCACAAGGCGCTAGGATGAGGGTGCGCTTGGAGCACTACGTCCGAAGCGTTGTTCTTGCAGGTGGTGAATAACTGAGGTGATTGGCTGATCAAAAATCAAAACAGACTGTTGAAAAAATGTGGAGCTGTCGTTGACGTCATATAGTAAGCAGGTTTATCACTACTTGTTCAAAAAGAAGTGTTTTTTAATGGCTTGTCTTGCCTCTCAGGCATTCCTGCCTCCTTTGTTTCTGCACGTGAGAAAAGCCGAGTTGTCCGCGTGAGCGCCGCGGTCACAAGAGAATTTCTCGGAATTCGAAAACGAAAAGACAAAAAAGACTAGTCAGATCGGTCCCGAGACGCCCTTCCAGAGTGTGTCTTTGGAGGCGAACAGCTTCAAGAGAGAAACTATGCAGAAACGAGAGCGTCTTCCTGTGTCCCGGGCTCCCAGTGCTGCTCGTGGTACGTAACATATCTGGTGAGATGCCAGGGAAGAAAAGTATATCTCAATATGCGAATGACATCAGGGAAATAGTCAACACAAAGAATTTACATAAATGCTTTTCTAAATGTTTTTAGTTTAAAAATAAATACGGCATGCGTCAACGATTATTACAGCGAGAAAATATATAAAATGTGTGAATACAACACATCTTGTTATGTAATGTTTAGTGTCGAAGATCTGCTTATTCTAGGCGCTGTAAGTAAGATGTTACTGCCCCTGTTATTGTTTCTCACGTTGTTATTGTATTATTTCATAATAGTAGCATGGTTACTCCAATCGCTTTTAAAATTAGTACATTTGTTTTAATTGTCTTTGGCCGCGTGCTATGGGTGTAAATATTTTTTAATTTGTTTCAATTCATGTCTGAACGTTAATTTTTGGACTCCTGGCTGCTGGTGTTTGCCTGCAGCGCTCCGTTTTGCCCGTGAGTTGCTGGTATAAAATATTCGCCTTCTGAGGAGGAGCCCCTCGTAATACCCAAACACGCCAGCAGTCGGTGCTGGCGCCTGCTCCCAGCGCAAGGTGTACACGAAGTACGGACTGGAGAGAGACGGACAGACGGACAGAGGCTGGCGGGTGCCAGAGACGCGGCTCGGCTGAGCTCAGGTGGTTACTTGACTGGAGTCTGTTTGAAGCAGGCATCTTCTGTCGATTTACCCGTTCAGTGCATGTGTGCACCGCATCCACCTGGGAACTGCTGCTGCTGGCGGAAGGCTGGACCTAATATGTTTCATCTGTTGGGTTATGGATGCAGCATGAAAGGAGTGACAACCTTGGGAGAAAGGAGGTGGCGAGAATATACAAATCATCGCGGGGGAGGAGGTGGGTTTTAAAAGACAGAGATGTGGCTGTAGGCTTCCGGGACCACTGTCTTGTCACGCCACTGGGAGTGCTTGTGCTGTCGAGCTCCTCTCAAAGAAGGAGCCACTTCAACACCTGCTGAATGTGGGTATCCGAGTTGTAGATCCAGGTAAACCGTGCTTAATTTGTTCCGGTGCTTGCCTATATTGGTTATGTTTTAAAGCCAGAACGGCATTACAATGAACTGCACGTGTTTAGCTTTTTCTATTTTACTTAGAATTCGGATCTGGGAGCAACTTGTGGTACGCAATTGCCAAGATCTTTAACTACGTGGGTTATCTTGAAGTATTTTGTCCTCTAGATGCCAGAACTTACCCAACATGGTATGTTGTCCCCGTGCGTACATCCACATTATTGCTAGGATTAACACATTCACTAGAGGAATTTATTTTCTAGTATTCCATTTGGGAGGGAGCCATGGTAGACTTACCGATCCAGTCCTACTGATGTGATATTCATTTATAATTCCCCCAGTACGTCCTAGAACTGTCTGTTTGTAGTCTGATCGATACAGTTTATAGTACCACAAGTTTGGACTTTGATTTATTTCATTTTAGTGTGCCAATAGCCATTTTGAAGTTGCTCCATGAAACAGTTTTTGACACTTGATTGTGTGACTGACTGTTTTACCTGATCCTTTTGGTATGTAATAAGGGTTGAACTTACCTGCCGTTACAATTCGATTTTTAAACAATTGAATACACAAACTGATAAATGTCTTTTTTAAATTGTAGGTGTGTATATTTACTGTATGACCTGATAAAGACCCTGCTTTAAATACCAATGCTCAGGGGTCGAAACATCGACAAACAATGAATATGGACTGAGTTATTTTATAACGTGATGGTGAATATCAATACTCGTTTTACTGGTGTTGACTTAAAGCATTCAATTGTCCCTATCAGCCACATGCATATATTTCTGTAAATAGCACAGGGCACTTTTTTCACCATAATGCCCCGTTGCCAGTTAGGAGCACCTGGTTTCTAGAAAACTATATATACTACCTTATAGTGTCAATTTCAATTTATAAAGCTTTATTCGATACATTGCAATAATGACCATAAAAGCACATATAAACAAACGTCACCAAATAGCATCATACTAGATACAGTGAAATAATTGAGCCTTTCAATAATTAAAACGTCATACTATTCCTCAAATGCATACATTTAAAAAGGTAGGTAGCAGTAAAAAAACAAATATCAGCTTCATACATGTTAAAAAGCAATTTCATTGAATCGCACACAGTCCTTACACCATATTTAACAAAAATTGGTTTTAAAAAGTATATTCGTAGATGATGATACAATTTACACGTTAAAAGTAGATGCAAAGTGCTTTGTGCAGAAGTGCCATCACAGGGACAGGGACCAACAGGGTGTGATTTAGGGGAGGGGAAGGCTACCAGGTTATGTACAATACCCAGTCTTAGTCTGGTCAACACAAACCGGTGGGAGGCTCTAGTAACATAACGGAGATAAATTGGATAGCCATCACCATCCGCATTTTTGTTGTAAAATATGCTGGTAACTAGATGAACAGTGTTCACCTTCCGTCTCTCCCCCCAATAAGTCATAAAAATATTCTTCATCTCTGCTTTAGACAAAACTGAAGCAGCATAACATCTATTCCATAAATATCTCTAAAACTACATACAACATATTTTAACCATGGAATGTTAAGATAATTATCAAGGGAAAGACAATCAGTTATAACAGCCCTATTAAGGGAAGTCTCTTCCTTCAGCCAAGCAGAACGCCACAACATCAGTGGCGTTAGGGAAATCAAGTCGGATAAAGGATGAATCCCTAGCTCTCTATGGGTTAATTCGTTTGGGGCTGATTTGGGCAGGCACAGTAACCTTTTGAGAAAAAGATTTTCCTCTAATTGTAAGATGCTGTTGGATGTAAATCCCCAGACCCCCGCACCATAGAGGGCAATAGACATGCTACGAGCTTTATACATTTGTAGCATATCCCAAATACGTCTTTCCCCAAGCTTAGCAGCGAATTTAAAAATACCATGGGCATTTTTCGCCATTTTAGTCCGTACGTATTGTCAACATGTATTCTTACATTTCATAGTGGGATATGTATAAGTAAATACACTGAATGTATAACTGAAACTTTCTCATCAAAGAGGCTGTTTCTTCTAAACCTATTGTAATACTATTGTCGTGTAAGTCAAGGGCTACACTTCCCCCATAGGACAACCTGGAGTAGGGGAGAGAGAGAAAAGAAGAATAGAGAAAGAAAGGGGAAACAGGACGAAAGAAAAACGGTGACAAATGGAGAACTGACGGATGAAAAGAACCCGCAGGAGTGAGGTAAAGACATAAACAGGGAAGGGGGTGGAAGAAAAAGGTAGTGGGTAGATCCAATCAATCAATCAAAAATACTTTATTCGATTTAAGCACAGTAAATCATACAAGTACATATAAATCATAAAATTCCTCAGTATAAAAATAATCGTAAAATATTAGCTCACATATCACCTCACAGAATAAAAAACCCCAGCTAAAAACTGTGATACATAAAAACAAACCCGGACACTAGATAGAAATTGGAAATACAACAGTGCTGGCTGAACTTGTGTGAAATCCTAATTCAGAAAAAGTGAACGAATATACTTATGTTGTAGGCTTGCATATTTGGGGTAAATGAAAACTGCATGTGAGGTGTCAATTGCGCTATCCGTGTCACATGAACAATTTGGCAGTTCTGAAGGTCTAGGCCATCCTATTAAAAATTGTGGAAAGAAATTGAAGAGAAAATAGGATAGCAGGCATCTATGCAAGATTGGCATATCTAAAGTCAAATACATTTCTAGCTTGCTTATAGACTTTACCAAAACATGAGTCACAGATTTTTTCGACAACATACAGTTAGATCTTGACTCATATGCTTTTGTAAAGTCCTCCTTGACCCAGACAACAACTGACTTACAAATTTGCTCCAGGTTAAAGAAAAAATATGTTTTGCCCAGATCACATAAGGTGCTCTTAACACAGTGCAGCCAAGGAATATGGTGACTATATTCAAGGGTCAGACAATTTTTCAAAATCCTTCTGTTAAGATCCAATTCTTTTTCAACCAGACAATCATCTAGAATAGTATGGGGTGGAAATTAATAAAATCCTAAATAAAATCTGCCCCTAACTCTGCATGTGCTATCTCAATTGGCACACTCAAGAGCCTTCTCAAAAATGTGCTTTTTGCTACCTGGATGGGAAGGCGTGACTTGTACCCCTAAACTTCTGACCCAAAATAAACTAGCGGCACACACTTTGTTTTGTGAAGATCCAGTCAGCAATTTACATAAATAAGGCCCAGGCATCTTGCAAAGACCTCAAAAGACCTCAAAGCTGTGGGCAAACATAATAAAAGTCTGACGATAAGTTCTCAATAAAGGATCCCAGGTCAATTTACTATCCAGCCAGATGCCAAGGTAACACAAGATGCTGGCATTTTCTGTAAGATGACCGTCAATCATGAAAGTCTTGGTTTTGGTATTTTTAGGCCTATTAACATGGCATAAGATTGTGAAAATGTTGTTCTTAGGCCCATATTATCCATTAAATCATAAAACAGTCTAATATGAGTTGCAGGCTATTAGCTGTACGTGCCATAAGTACGGTGTCTTCGGCATACAGCCCAGCTGGAAATGGCCTATTATTAACCAGTGGGACATCTTTCCACTACAAAATCACTCCACTGATTAGTATACAAAATAAAAAGCATATGGGCTAAAATACACCCCTGGGGGACTCCACCGCCCAATTAAAAGTGCATAGTGCATTCCCCCAAAGGACCATATCTTACTGAGGCCTCCAGACCATCATGTAAAGTGCACAGAAAAGACACAAGGGCGGCCTCTACTCCCATGTCCCCCAGCACAGACCACAGTTTCGATCTATCCACTGTGTCAAAGGCTGTGCTGAGGTCCATGAAGGCCAAATGAACTGAGTGTGTGGATTCAAGGCAAGGCAGCCTTGAAATTCAGACACCTCGGAATTCTGAGGCCCCAGACTCCAAAGAAAAACGTTGGACTTCGTACTTACTTTTATATATTTTTACAGATGACCCCACTGCCTCGGATACCCCTCCGTGGCCCTGCCTAGCTCCTGGTGCATCATAACTAGCAGCGCTCAGGTGGGCACAAGCCTGGCACAGGGGTCCCCAGCTGTTAGTGAGACATAAGGTCCTCGGTCTAAGCTTTGGTGACTGGTGGGAGACGGAGCCCAGAGCACGGGTCTCAGGGATCTGCCCTCTGCTGGACGGTGTGGACTCGGCAGCTTCTCCTGTCTGCCCCCTTCGCTGCCCTCACAGCACCGAGCTCTTCCAAGCACTTTGGCATGCACTCTGGGACCTTTCCACGTGTCCCAGGGGAGACCGTCTCTCCTTCTCGCCCCCTGTACCCTCCTGAGTGTTCACTTCTTCCTCCGTGTCACATTGCCTCTGCCTCCTTATCTGCCTGGCCCGGGAGAGGGAGGAGGGCAGTATTCAGCCCGAGACAAAAGAATGGCTTTACTTGGGGTGCTGTACCGTGTACTGTGAGGGCCTTCTTTCGTTCTCACCTCCCTTTCCCCCATCCCTGCTGCTGTTCATGTCTGCATCCCTCAGCTTCCTTGTCTGCCTACACTGTGTGGAGGGGCTGGAGGGCACACACAATAAGCTGGCATTCACAGAGGGTGCCACCAATGTGCCCGTGCGCAGGGCCTTTAACCCCACCCCCGGCTGCTTCCTTCATGCTCCAGTCACTCAGCCCCTAGCGCCCACCTATGTCTCTAGATCGAGAGAGGGCTTCACCCAACCGTCAAACAAACTGTCATTCACTTGGGTTGAAATGTGTCCTTGTCTGGACCCTCTCTCATCCTCACTCCCTGCGCCCCCCTGACTGCTGCCTCTGTCTGTCGAGCCTCTCAGCAGCCCCAGGTACTGCTTGTATCCATTGTGCCCTGTGTCACCCCCTGCCTGCCCTCTGCTGCCACTCAAGGCCCCCCTGCTGCTGCCCACAGGCCAGGCTGACAGGCACTTCCCAACATCCTTTGCGCGGTTCATATCAGGATTCCATACAGACAAGGCCCCCGCATACAGTCACAACGGAGTCATTGAAAGCGCTAGGATCTTCCGCTTCCGCGACCCACGTGCACAAGAGGCACACAGGCTTCCGTTGGGGTCAAAAAGTAGCGAAAGTAATAGGACATCCACCTCATACCGGGCGAAGCACGAATAATGTCATAGACTGCAAACCGAGAGCATTGGTCCCTGTAGCGCCTCTGTCGTTTCTAAGTCTTGCAAATATTGGTATCACTATGAGCCAAGGGAATGACACATTGACACTCAATTTACGGAGATAGTAAGGAGAGATGGAGTTATTCGTGGCGGATTCGGACACTTGAAAGTACATCAAGGGCAGACGTCAGGAGCGAGCGCTTAAATCACAGAGGAAACTTTCAATGGCTGTCTCCCACAAGGGAGAAGGGGCAGACAGAATAAAAAGGTAATTATTGCAAACTGCGCAGTGTTATAAGGGTAAACATATACTTATATAAATGGTGCATGGTTTCTAGAAATACCGCCTGAGTTGGCAATCTGGAACACTACAATGGCTGTACTGGAACTGCCCTCCATTGCTTCTGGGTTTTAGCAAGAAGGAATTGCTTACTTTTTTTCCAATTGGCAGGATCAAAAAAATCACGTCTCTGTTTAAGTTATTCGTTCGCATTTATAAGTATGAGAGCAAGGTCACTGCATTAAACCATCTCCGCTGACACATGCGGTGATCTGAAGGTCAGCAGTTTGCGTCTGAGTAATGTAGTCCTCCATCCGAACTGCGCTTAGAAACAGTGAAGCTGCATTCGGAAGCGCTGTGAAATAATACGGCCTTGTGATTAAAAAATTAAATAAAATAAACCTGGATTGAATCCCAGAACACATCCCAGAAATCAGTTGTCTCAAAAACACAGAAGGGAGACAGAAGGCACACGATCCGACATCAGGCACACGAGGGGCCACACCCACATCAGACAGATGCAGGTGACAACGTTGCTAATATTCTTCTGTTCATTGCAGGACTTCTGTCGACGTCACTCTTTGCAAATCAACTACACGAAAGTGTCCTTGGTCGTCAGCCAGTGACTGGTGGGCTAGACGGTGTGGGATGAGGCTAGCCCCCTACACTCACTGTTCACTTATTTGTGCACATCTACATTACACATATTTTCAATTTGCCGCATGTGAAGATACAATGATTTGCTGAGGAACAGACGGTGTCTTAGTGAATGGTAGAAGCCGGGAATAGAACACGCGTTTCTGGCTTGTTGGTCAGACTTCTAGCTTCATTTCACACCGTCACCTTCCGTGTTACGCTTAAGGCTAGAATAGCCAGTGCCATTGTTAGTTCATTTGATGCTTCGAAACATCCGAGGTGCTCCGCTGGGACATTCATCAGTATCGTGGCTAGACCCGCGGCCGCCCGTGGCAGCTCCTGAGTTTGCAGCCCCGCGACGGCGGCAGGAAGGTGTGTGGGGGGGGGGGGGGGGGGGGGGGGGATGCTGGAGATTTCTGCGTCTGCCGCAGGTACAGAGGAGGGGGTGGGGGGGGGGCGGAGGCTTCCTCCCTCAAAACTCGTGCCGCCCGGAGCGCCCCCCCCTCCCTTGCTACGCCACTCCATTTACTGTTATTGCCCGGGGAGCTACGAATTGGTACCAATAATCTAATGCAGACGGGTTGAAAGGTCAAATCCGGAAAAGAACAGCGATGACTCTCTGGTGCAGAGATGCTGCGCACCTTGGGTTCTCTCCAGCAAGCAGATCCGTAGCCCCTCCCCCAGAGGATCAGCACCGGCCTCCACCCCTCCCCCACGCCCATCCATCACCCCACCATCACTTCCATTCCAGTCTGCACAACACCTGTCACGTTGTCATCTCCAACAAGGAGCATATATGAACCCCACCTCCCCCGCGCCCCAACATGACCTCCAAGCCACGCTGAGTAAAGCTACCTCTACTCCACAACCCCAACCTCACACACAACCACCACCTCAAACCATGTAACAAAAAAAACATGCCCATGTCATGCCCTTCTTACCATGCAGCATGCCCGTGATCGAGGCACACCCCGTCCATTGACCTTGAAGTGTTCTGCACATTTCCGAAGAGGTCACCAACCCAGGGGACAGCTCTGCCTCTTTCTTCCACCTCCTCACACTTCCTGCCTTCTTGTCTCACACTTGAAGGTTCTTTTTATCCATACTTTTTACCTTTCTTATTATTTAACTCTATTTCTCACTTAACTGACTTTCTTTCTCAGGATCCGTTTCAAAGTCTGATGAGAAATGTAGGTCCCCAAAAATGAGTGATGGTGTCCACCACCTGCGGCCGCCGACACAAATTCAGGACTGCCATCCGTGACACACCCTTGGAGGGCAGGTGGTTGGGTTTCATTGAGCTTCAACTCTGTCTGTCTGTCTGTCTGTCTATTGGATCATTATTTTATTTTGAAATACACAAATACTACACAAATATACGGCGTCCAGTTGCTACATGCCAGTCCCCCGGCTCCTTCCTGCAGCTCTCCTGTTGCTATTGTCGGGTGCTTGCTGTGGCGATTGCGGGTGCATGCGTGGTCTGTCTCTGGTCTCAGTGCATCGATTGACTCCCGAAATGATGCCGCCGTTGTTGTTTCGCCTCCTTGTGAATGGGGCCAGTGAAGCGCGAGTGTATAAGGCCACAGGGGACAATGGCACATGTCCGAAGAGCGTGTGGGAGCAGGGGCGTGAGCGATACCCCAGGGGTATAGGTGACCCGGGTGGGTGCAGATACTTGCACCAGCCATGCGTGGCACGAGAACACAGTTAGGAAAGCAGTGAAGGAGGCGAGAAGCAGAAATATACCAAAAGAAGATAAAGCGGGCAAGCCAGGTGAAACTGCTGCTTGTCTTTGGTATGTTTTTTTTAATAAAAAGAGAGTTTGTGTCCCAGTGTATCCGAAGTATAAAAACGCGCAAACTCGTGACGAGCTCTTGTGCGTCAAAGAGGTGCTGTGACTGTATCTTGCACCCCCTCTGTTAGGCAGGGTGCGACTGGGACAGAAAAAGGCACATGCACCCGTGGGGTCCCCATTAGAGCACCCGATAGCTAAATAGTGCCCCACACTTGTAAATAGGACAACGTTGAACTTGTGCAAACACGCTGTGTTGGTGTTTTGCAGCGTATTGGAGATACATGCAACTGTGCTTATGGAACACAATGTTTGTGGTAACACCAGGGAAATCAACAGAAGAAACGGCGACGACAGACCATAAAACAGGCCCACAAACAGCCAGAAAAAGTCAACACACTGACCTGTCAAACAACCAATCGGGCACTGCCTGGTTGCCCTATAGGTCAATGCGACCAAATGTTAGGATGCCGAATGGGAAATTCCCCCTTACCCCCCCCCCCACACACACACACAATAATCGCCCCCAGCTGTCTCCTTGTTCCTGTCCCTCCGTCCAGCACGTGTTCTCTGGCACTGCTGTTTACAAGTTGTAAGGGAATCTGAGATCCCTCTGGACTGCTAGATTTGGGGGGGGGGGGGGGGAGGGGGGGAGAGGGGGGGAGAGGGGGAAGGGGCTGATTATTACTCTTTGGACCCAATAAAAAGTGAGTCTTACTCAGCGAAGAGATGACCTCGAGGCGTTTTAATCCCCCCTGAGCACGAGCGCATCGCCAATCATGACGTAAAATGGGACGACAGTGGTATTTAAGTCTCGGGGATACTGAAATGGTGCAACACCAAACCTGAAACCTATGTTAATAGCTCAACGCGCTTTACGGTAAGCATCAACCCTACATTCCTCTGCCCTGAACTCCCTCACAACAGGTCTGGGCACGGTAATGTCCATCCAAAGGACGGGAAGAAGGCCTCGGCGCTCTACCCTCTCATCAGCTGTCCGGGCACCAGGGATGTCAATATAAAAATAGGTGGGCATCCCCCGCAAACACGAGGTGCAGCGCCGTTACCACCTGTCCTCTCGTCTCCCCTCGTGTAGGGGCAGCAGTACCAACGTGTGCACAGAAAGATACCAGGCCTTCGCTCTCCGACCCTCGCCTCGCATCCAGCAGGCATCGGGAGTACCGCAGCGCGCCATGACCACTTCCACGTCGCAGCGCCGCAGTAATGGCATTATACCTTTACATGCCCTTCCCTTGTAAACCCCAAGACTGGTGAAAAGGCCTCAACAGCGATCTAACGCCCCCTTCTCTCACTACATCTGAGCATAGCCTGTGTAGGTAACACAACGCCCACAATCTCGCAGCCTCTGGGACAGCGTTAGCGCCAAGGACGTCCCCACTGTCTTCGGTGCACCCGTTCTCTGCCCTCCTAAATCAACACTTCCTGTTCATGGAGCATTCCATCCAGCAATGCACGCGCTGCTGCACCCAGGACAGGACAGAGGCCATGTGTGGGATTCATGCAAAAGTGTCATCCAGCGGCACGTGCCCAAGATGGCATCTCATTCACAGTCGGTCATTTGTGCCCATTGTGCCAATCCAGACAGGGTCAGTCTTATGCAACCAGGACGAACTGCAAAGCCAGGTCCCCTCCAGACAGGTATCCTCTGGTGGGCCTCATCAGTGAAGTGTGGGAATGAGACACCACAACAAGCCCGTTACACGGGACAGGGCGAGAGCTGCCTGCCCTCAGCATTCCTCCTGCCGCTGCTCCTCACACACGGACCATGTAAAGCCCGCGGGCAATCGGGCCTAGGGTCATCCCACGCACCGCGCCCACCGTCAGCAGGCCTCGTTTATTATAACACTTTCAGCAATGCGTCAAATGTTCACTCATGGGAAGCGACGTGACGCACGGGCTTGATGCCCGCGGGGAGTCATTGGTCATTGTGTGCATGATAGCGAATGACGAGGAGGCACATTTAAGGGGATTCCGAGAAAACCCGCAACAATGTCTGTGGCAGAAAAATGGAATGGCAACATCTTCACACAGTACTAAAGAAAGAACAGGAGAGCTGTAAATGTTCACAATTTGGGGGGGGGGGGGGCAGGCCGCAGCTGACGTCACACCTTGAAAACGCATTGCATCTGTGCCCTCAGGTGGCTCCTGGAAGGCCAACCTGTGGGCACAGGGAGCGTGCATGCCACGATTCTGCCTGTGCCATAGAGATCGTGACCCCAGAAAGTCATGGCAACCTGCGTGATCCCTGACTGTGTTATCTCAGGTGACACCTGGCCTCGTAAGAGTCCCGCTCTACAAGGCCACAGCAGTCTGTGGAGCCCGGCTCTGTGGCACTGCTCCCACAGGGCCACGGAAGTATCTGTGACCCATGGCTGCCTGCCTTTGGGCAGCTCCTGTTCTCACAAGGCATCAGGTCTCTGTGGTGTCTGGCTCCGTGGCTCCTGGTATCACGATAACTAGTCAGTCTTTGCGGTGCCTGGCTCCGTGGCTCTGTGGCTCCTGGTTTCACGATAATTCGACAGTCCCTGTGGTGTCTGACTACGTGGCCCGGGTGCCCCCTGGTCCCATGAGGCTATCGCACTCACTGTGGTGTCTGACTCTGTGGCTCCTGGTTTCACGATAACAAGGCAGTCTCTGTGGCGTCTGACTGTGGCCCTGGTGGCCCCTGGTCTCATGAGCCTATCTCAGTCCCTGTAGTGTCTGGCTCTGTGGCCCTGGAGACTCCTGGTCTCAGAAGGCCATGTACGTTTTTGCGGCCCATTGGGTCCTGTCCCCGTTGGCTCCTAGTCTCTGGAGGCCTTGGCAGTCTCTGTGGCCCCTGGTTGCGTGGCCTCCGTGTGTGTTTTCTCATAGGAACAGATCAGTCTCTGTGGCCCGTGGCTACGTGCGCGAGGGGGCCACAGGCCTCGCGATGCCACGGCAGACTCTGGTTGCAGACAGAGCGCACACCCAATGCCATCGTCGCTTGGGAGAGCAGGGCCGCAGCTCACGTATTAAGACACACAGCGAGGCTTCGGACAAGAAAGTCACGCGTCATAACATCCTTGACAGACATCCGAAAGCGGCGAAATGGCGAAGACATTACAGAATGATTTACCATGCAATTCCGCTGAAAGGAGCCACTATCTGCAGTAAATTAACAGAAACGTGTTGTATCCCATTAAAATAAACGGAGTTCTGACCTCAGAAAAGCATCTTTTTACCGGAGATTGTAATCCGCAGAACTGGAAGCCGGTGAGTACTCAGGTAGGCTGGGATGTCCGAAATACAAGAACGGGGGAGGAACAGGCCCTGCGGACAGTACCCTCTGAGTTGAAGAGGGGGCGGCTGCGCCCTGGGTGGTGACAGCACCCATGGGGCTGGCCGGGGCACCAGGGAATGGATGTCCAACTGGAAGGAGGGGACAGACAGCGTATCGAGGGGTAGAGAGAGGAGCTGAGCCGGGACTGGGTTATGTATAAGGGTCGCTGCGCGTGCCAAGCCAGGGCAGCAGATCTACCCGGGGTACGGAGAGGAGCTGGCTCGAGCTCAGCGGAAGTCGCTGTAGGGGTTCTACGCCCTGACCTCCTAGGGTGAGCGCAGCTCCTTCAGTGGTCGGGAAAGGAGCAGGGGATCTGACCCAGGTAGGGACAGGTGTTGGGGTGTCCTGTACGACAGGGGGAGTAGCTCCTCATCTGACAGGGAGGAGGACCACAGGAGCTGGTACCAGCTCAGCGGAAGTCGATACAGGGCTTAGATGCCCCGTCCTCCTAGGGTGAGCGCAGCTCCTCGAGAGGTAGGGAGCGGACCTGAGGTTCTGACCCCAGGGGATTCAGGGCTTAGAATGGAAGCAGCTCCTCTCATGGCGGAGTCTGGGCCACAGGAGCTGTCAGGGCAGGAGTGGCAGTAGCTGCAGGCAGGGGTTACAGGCACTGCCCTCACACGGAGGGCACCGCTCCTCAAGATGTCGGGAAAAGAGCAGAGGGTCTGACCTCCCAAGACTAGAGGCGCCGGCACGAGCAGAACGAGGTAGATCATGATGCAAGTGTTTGCATAGGGAGAGGAGAAGAGGAGGATGGTGAGTAGGCAGAGGACTGCTGATGCTGAACCAGGGTGGGGACAGTGAGGACGGTGAGTTGGGAGGGAGCCAGAGGAGCTGAACCGGTGTCGTTACTTGGGTTATGATAGGGAGCAGTCGCAGAGAGAGGGTCAGGGGAGGTGGAGGCGGTGGGATGCGACGAGCCAGGAGGGCAGTGGCTCCTCACACGCTAGAGGGACAGTGAGCAGGGAGCGGACCAGTAGAGCTGGACCTCGGTAGATTCGGGGTCAGCATGCCCTGTCCTAGCAAAGCTGCGGCTCCTCCCAGCGCCGGGGCCGCTCTAGATGCTCATTGCTCACACTTCAAACTTTCCCCAAAGTTTGAGTCCGGCCCTGTGACGTCACGAAAGGTTCACCAATGAGCAGTGGTGCTGCGGGCTGTCCGTCGGCCAGCGGTATAAGATGCCCGGGTGCCTCTCGGACCTCAGATCCTGCCCTGCTCTGGTGCGTGTGTCCGCGACAGCTTGAGCGCAAACTCCCGGTACGGTGGCGGGCCCCGGACCCCGCGCAGCCCAGGTGGCAGAGAGCGCGCCCCAAGTGCGGCCGGGACGGGCCCCCGCCCCCTGCCTCCCCCGCAGTGCTGGTGGACAATGATGCAGGAAGAGTCGAGCTCCCCAATCTCCCCAGCGGACAGTGTGAGCAGCAGCGAAGAGGAGGGACAGCAGCAGCCTCAGCAGCCTAGCGCCTTGGGCCGCAAGCGCCGAGCATCCGGCCGCAGGAGCGAGGATCCCGAGGGCGCCAAGAAGGCGCGCAGGGCGGCGGCCGGCGGTGGCGGCAGCACCGGCTCCAGCCCGCAGTCCTACGAGGAGCTGCAGACGCAGCGAGTCATGGCTAACGTGCGCGAGCGCCAGCGCACACAGTCCCTCAACGAGGCCTTCTCGGCGCTGCGCAAGATCATCCCCACGCTGCCCTCCGACAAGCTCAGCAAGATCCAGACCCTCAAGCTGGCTGCGCGCTACATCGACTTTCTCTACCAGGTTCTGCAGAGCGACGAGCTCGACTCCAAGATGGCCAGCTGCAGCTATGTGGCCCATGAGCGGCTCAGCTACGCCTTCTCTGTCTGGAGGATGGAGGGCGCCTGGTCCCTCTCCACGTCCACGCACTAGGGCAAAGGGCCTCCTCGCTCCGGAGCCTGCAGGTGAGGGTCACGGCATGCAGACTGTGTGTGCGTATCATGTCCCTCACACCCACATACACTTTTTCACTACAGGATGGAGGGTTGCACTAGTGGCGAGGGCCCCCTCACTCCTGGGCCGGAGCCTGCAGGTGAGGGTCGCGTCATGCAGACTGTGTGCGTATCATGTCCCTCACACCCACATACACTTTTCACTACAGGATGGAGGGTTGCACTAGTGGCGAGCCTGCAGGGCGAGCTCACCTCACGCAGAATGTGTGCACTTATATAATCCATACATGTGAGGCACAGGGCCTCTGCAGGATGGAGGGCGTCTGCTCCATGCCCACCCAAAACCACAAGACACATTCATCACGTGACTGAGGGTGTCTGGTCCACGCAATAGGAGTGAGGCCTGGGCCGCAGGCGAGAAACAGGCGTCCGTTGACAGTGTAAAGAGTGTGCACGGAGAGGCCCAACGTATCTCACACACTGCAACACCGACAGCCACTACGGAACTACGGGGTAGAGTTGTCTTTTAGAGGCATGGCTCCATCATCCACAGCCCAAAGTGTAAGGGGGCGGGAGGGGGGGGGCAGGAGCCACACCGTGTGGAAACTGATGTGTACGGCCTGAGACCGACTTACCCACAAACATCCACTACATTATGGCCCCTGCTCACCACCATGCTTTAGAAGTGAGATCTGGTGATTGCAGGTGACAACCAGGCGCCAAGCATTGTGTGAACTGCGTGCACTGTCGCTGACAGAGCAGACAGGGGCGCTAGGGCGGTCCCCGAGACTGAGGTGAGGGTTTGGCGTGACATCATAAGCAATCTGTGTGCACTGCCCAGGGTCCCCACAGGGTAACTGTTCTGTGTCTAGGTGGAAGGGAGGCCATAGCAGATAGGGGCGCTAGGACGGTCCCCGAGACTGAGGTGACGGTTTGGCGTGACATCATATGCAATCTCTGTGCACTGCCCAGGGTCCCCACAGGGTAACTGTTCTGTGTCTAGGCGGAAGGGAGGCCCACTCCGCTGCAAGTCTGAAGATGCCAGTGTGCCTCGAGTCACTTTAAGAATGGTTGTTCAATGCCCAACTTGTATTCCAATTAGTACACATTCACTAGACGGTGGAGGGCGGCTCTTTCCTGTCGCTTCTAAGCACTAGGCTGGAGAGGCTGGGGTCTGCAACTGAAAGACCGGGTTCCGTTAAAGGAGTGTGCCCTTGGCAGGCTGTTTACGACAGCCTGTCACAGTGACATGCATCTCAAGGGTGGGCCCTGACTTCTTTTCTGATCCGTGTGCACAACAAACGGATAGTGCCCCCTGTGCACGCACGAAGACGCACATGGTACGGGCAGTGCCATAGGATGACTAGTTCACACTGTGCGCGTACTACTGTTTAATGCCCCCTTCCTCCCAATAATGCCCCCTACTCGCATGCACACTGGTGGTACGAGATATAGGCTTCCCTACTGCGCGTAGGCACTGCTGCACTACTGCAAGGCTATCTCTTCCAAGGGATGGTCGCTTTCACCCCAAATATATTGCACTAATACAGAAAGTGGGTGGCTACCGGGAGAGGGCAGTGTTCCTGGACCTGCCAGCATGTCTGTACAGATTGATGCACACGGACTGGCATTGAACTGGTATTAGCAGTTAACAGTGGGCATGTTAAAGTAGGCCCGGCCCGTATCATATCATAGGAGCACACAACATTAAAGTGTATGGAACTGACGATTAGTACACTTATGATGTACACACTGCCCACCATTAGACTCACCCCCTCCGCCCCCCATGCTTGTGTATTGGGGTCTGCTAATGCGAAGTGACCCGTTCCTAGATTGTGGGGCCCCTCCTCCCCACTCTCTCGAGAGTGACCTACCCCCTTTTTGTCCTGTATATCTGCCTCCCTCACCATGCTCACCATTGCTGAATGGCTTAACTCAAACATGCTTCATGTAGCGCTTCGCACCGCACTTTTGTTTAATCTGAAGTCTGTAAATGAAAATTGCTACTTTTAAGCAATGGAATGATGTTCAGGTCGCATAACCCCCGAGCGCAGAACAGTAGCAGGGGCCGCGCGCGCACCTGCAAACAGTGCTGCAAATCTTTCCACATATGCGCTAGAAACCGTTACTTCTACTCTCGACCCCACCTCTCTTCTAGGCGCCCCCATTGTCAAATGCTGGTGTCAGTAAAGAGCTCCACTCAGTGAACTACTACCACATGTCAACATCCTCTTTAGGTGTATAATACCGCCCCCCCCCCCCCACACACACGTCTGTGGCTGCAGGCGGGGTTGGGCTCCCCCAAACACTTCACCTGTGTAATGACTGGACACAGGCCATGGAAGGAAGGAACACCAGCCAGCGTCCACTGCACCCTACGATGGGCACTCCAGGCCGGGGACGGACGGTAGAAGAGCGCTGTGGGGCCGGGGCCAGGTCAACCCTCGCGTCCTTATTATCCGAAATCTCAGCACATGTGTGCACCTTTGTACATCCAGAGACTGCCCCATCCCGCCTCTTCTACGCTCGTCACTCCCTTCCGTTCAAGCCACAGGTGAGCTGGAGAGAGTCTGGGGCATGCTGGGGGTAGGAACAGGCCCTGGTCCCGTGCCCACGCATCACGGACCCGTTAGGACTACCCACCGCCAACCCACCGAATGAGGCTTCATCACAGGGAACTAGTGGAGCACCCCTCTGCGCCCCTTGTTCTATACTATTGTTATAGGGTTCGTGACACGGGTTTTGTTGCTTATTTGGCGCTAGGATCCTGGGCAGACACTCACAAACCCCACAGGCTCAGCAAGCCCAACACAGGCACTGAATGAATGTGCAACTGCAGGTTCAAGCAGGGAGAAGAGGTGGCAAGTCTGTTCACATTTAGTGATGTGTGGCCTTGGGTACCACCCTCACGCCACACAGGGTGCTCAGATACCATCGGGCCAAGATTTCACGACACTCTTCACTGGGATGCCAGCCGACCGAGGTCTGCCACTCTTCACCGGGTAGTGTGGTGCGGCCTCATGTAGGACCCTCACACCATACACTGTACTCGGGTGCCAGTCAGCCCAAGATCTGTCAGTCTTTACTGGGTAGTGTATTGTGATTTCGCCTCCACCCGTCCCTCGCACAACACACAGCACACAGGTGGCAGCCGACACAAGGTCGGATACTCCTTATCGGAGAGTGTGGTGTGGCGATGGCATACCAACAACCCTCAAACCACACACGGCACTCAGGTGCTTGACGGCCCAAGATCTGACACTCTTTACCAGGTAGTGTGGTCTTGCCTTACCTACATCCCTCACACAACACACGGCACTCTGGAGCCGGCCATCCCAAGATCTGATCTGACACACTTCACCGGGTCGTGTGGTGCGGCCTTATGTACAACTTTCACACCGCGCACTGTCTGTACTCAGATAACACCCAGGCATTACCTACAACCCTCAAACAACACACGGCACTCAGGTGTCACCCAGCCCAAGATCTGACTACACTCTTCACCCGGTAGTGTGGCCTGGCCTTACCTACAACCCTCAAACAACACACGGCACTCAGGTGCCACCCAGCCCAAGATCTGACTACACTCTTCACGGGGTAGTGTGAGGTGGCCTTGTGTACATCTCTCACACGTGAGTGCTGCCGGCCCACGATCTGACACTTCACCCAGTAGTGTGGTGTTGCCTGATGTGCAACCCTCATACCACACACGGCACTCAGGTGCCACCCAGCCCAAGATCTGACTACACTCTTCACGGGGTAGTGTGAGGTGGCCTTGTCTCTCACACGTGAGTGCTGCCGGCACACGATCTGACACTCTTCACCCGGTAGTGTGCTGCGGCCTGATGTACAACCCTCATACCACACACGGCACTTGGGTACCAGACGGCCCAAGGTCTGACACTCTTCACCCGGTAGTGTGCTGCGGCCTGATGTGCAACGCTCAAACCTGGAAGTGGCCGGCCCAAGATCTGACACGTGTAAAAACACCGGCAAAAGCGCCGAGATCCCGTTGAGTGCGAAGAGCCGTAGATAAACTAATGCATTAGGCATAATAGTATGTATTATACAGGGCAGGGGCATTTAGAGTTTTCCTGGAATAGACCCTCTAGTGGCGACGGGTGTCACCCCATTATACATTTACAGTCAACAAACATTCTCTCCAACCAGAGATTGTTTCTTTTGCCTAGAGCACTTGGCTAGAGACATGTTGCTGTTTGTGGTGCTGCACTACAGACAAACACAAACAGCACAGCAAGGAGTTGGAACGGGAGGCCTTGTGGAGGCGACAGGACTATGCAGTCCGCTCCCGGCACCCCGCAAACACAGATGCACACAACAAACACTGCACACACACACACATACACACACACTATCTCCCGGTACACGCTCATGCACTGCACACCGTCACACACCCTACACCTCCTGCACACGCCACACATTAAACGCACGGGGTAGTGGATTAATAGAAGGGTATTAGTAGCCAGGCCCTTTAAACCGCCCCATTCCCTCTCACTCTGCGTGCTCTGAGCCGGTGTTCTCCCTGGTGGCGTTTCCAGCTGCCCGGCTGCAGTTTCTGTCACAGGCGGCGTGTGGAATGTGTGTGTATGGATGTGTCAGCCGGGTCAAGCAGGGAGCATCGTCTGGTAAAAAAACAATAGCGACGACAGACTAGGTTAAATTCGGGGACGGGTTCCCCAAAGCCTACTAACTAATGGTTGAAAAAGTCAGGCGTCGCCATGGATTCAGTAGGAACCATAGGGAAGGGAACCCGACATGACAGTACGGCAGGGCTAACAAGGGGCGCCGACGCCAGGAGAAATCCAGGCCCGTTGACACGAAAACACACCCAAGACAGCCTCGTCAGCGAATCATGTTTTTGATTTAGAAATGAAGTTTATGTGTGACAAAAATGGTTATTTGCGTGACAGGAGAATTGATTGCGAAGTCCTGACTAATGAGTTCAAAGGTTTAAAATACTTTCCTCCCCCAAGAAACACGCGCCCACCAACACATGCAATAAGTCTGTTAAAGGGGCACGTTGTTAATTCACGTGTACGAATGCAAATGTGTAAATACCTCTTCCTTAATTCATATTTACAAATGAAACTGTTAAAGGACTTTGCCACCCTGGCGCTGACCTGCGGTGTGCTCGCTTCCTTCTTCCTTTATTTTTTGTGCACGCGCAATGAAACCGTTACTTTGGGTCTCGGCGGAATAAGATGCACTGCCCCCACGCACGCACCAGGCCCAGCTCCCTAGATAAAATCCGTCTTCTCAGCCTCGGTTCGAGGGTTCATTTTGAAAGGCATTTGTTTTCTGTCATTTGTTGAAGCGTTTCATGGGCGAGACCTAGAGGGGTGTTTTGAAAACAAGTGAAATGAACGTGCTTTCTTTTCTTCCGCAGATTGCTTCGACTCCAGCGAGGCCGGCGTCGGACTATGTGCAGCTGGACCGGGGCTGGGAGGACGCAGAGCCGGACACTCCGGAGCTCCGGGGCGAGCAGGACACTCCGGGGCTCCGGGTCACGCCAGGTGACCAAGGGGGCTGTTGTGGGAGCACTTAAATGAAGAACGCGGGCGATCGGAGGGAGTGGACTGTGAGCAGAGGCCGAGCTGTGGCCTCTCCGCGAGCGCCGAACTGCACCTCCGAGCAGAGGCCTCTCAACGAGCGCCGAACTGTACCTCCGAGCCTCATACCCGGCACCAAGCTGCACCCTCAAGGAGAAGGGCCGGATTGCGGCCTCTCACCCAGCGCCGAACTGCACCCCAAGGAGAGGGGCCGAACCGAACTGTGGCCTTTCAGCCCCGGTACCTCTGAGCTGAGTGTGAGCATAACTCACTGTCAAACTGTCCACTCTCCACTCTGTGCCGAAACATGCTTATTGACGAAGAATGTTGGAATTGTCTATATTTTTTTTTATAAAAAAAAAAAATGTACTTTTGCATGCAAGCATTCCACACAGCCGTGCCTACCAAAAAGCCACTCGAGAAGTAGAAATTAAAAAAACAAAACAAATGGAGGTACCGAGGATTCGCCCTTCTTCCGGACAGGAAACCGAAAACCTCTACAGGCGCACCATTTCGTGTCTTGTCTTGTCTTTTAGGGACTTTGTCCGGTGATACACTTTTTTTATTTTCATTTTTTCCCTCTGGAAGAACAGATACAAAGTGAAATCATTTTATTTATTTATTGATGTTCCGTGTGTAAAAAAAAAAAATGCAAATAGATCCGGTGTCTAAATGCATTCCATATTTTTTATGATTGTTTTGTAAATATCTTTGCATATTATTTTTCTGCCATAAATAAATATGTTTGAAACTTGAAGAGCCCGCGGTTTTATTTTTCCAACCTACCAGGCTCTGGGCAGAAGTAAATAAAATAAATACCGGCTTGTTTAGTCGCAGAGGCCCCGTGAGAGGGCGGATAACATAAACACGAGGCAGAAAAACTCAAATAAACCAGCTACTGACAGACACGTATTTACAGAGATAGATTTATTGCCTGATTTCCCACTCGTTTTTTTTTGGTGGCGAATGTTTGTCGCCCCAAAGACCCCCAGCCCTCAGCCCACCCGTCAACCTCTCCTCAGTGTCCCAGTGGCAGGCCTGCGGCTGCCGGTCCATTGACGTTTTATTTTTATTTTTTTTGCCAAAGAACGAATGAACCAGGGGGAACATTTGCCTTCTAAATGTGCGAAAGGTCCGGCGACAAAGTTAACACTTTAGCCAGGCGTAGTAGCGTGCAGCTCGAGCTCTCGTGAGAGTTCACAGCTGGCCTCGGATAAAGCAGGGACCCCCTCGAGTGGAAGTGACGTGAGCATCTGGCGAGCAGAATGTCAGGTACTTGTGTCTTGCTTTCCCTTTCGAAGACGGCGCTACAGCGGGGCGAATGTTACCGGAGCAGCATCGGTGAAGGAACTTGTATACAGTATAATAAGGGGCATGGGTCTGGTGTGATGTTCCCACTTTTCACGCACAGGGAACGGAGCCATGGTCTTTTAAGAGGGGGCCCAAACTCACACAGTTTAGCCAAGTGGGGCGGCCGAGACTCTGCCTGGCAGTTTCAAAGTCCACAGTTTAGGAGAGTTTGAGTCACTCGCAGTCTGTCGGTCACAGTAGTATGTTTATGAGCCTTTTGCTTTTCAACCCCTCAATCTCCCCCCACTGCCCCTTCTTTTCTGGCCTAATTGGCCAGTAGCTGGCTGGCCGTATTTATTCACCCAAGAAGCTCTGCCGCTGTAGATTGGGAGGGAAAGCGTGGTCTCTGGGGGTCTTCTTTGCAGACCCTCATTGCACAAGTGGGTACCAGATTAGGGGTACAATCTATGCCAGGCGCGTCTCTGTAAATCACAGAATGTCTATGTTGGCCAATAAATGTGACCCCTTGTGTTTAGGTACAATACAAAAGGTGTGAAGTACCGTTCGCACTGATATTACAATTGTGTGGCATTGTGTACATAACATGTCGAGTTTGGTGAGTGCGATCGGTGTAATCATCTTTCTATACACACGTGCAAACCCGTCTGTGCACTTCTCTCGCAGGCTGCAAATCTGTACTGCTCGTGAATGCATTTTAATTCTTTTGCCACGACAGATGACGGCTCTACGCCTCTCGCTGCTGGTGTTTACAGAGGTCCTATGGGGCGTGTTTATATTTCAGGATTAGGCAGGGGATGAAAATTGGATTTGGGTCCTGGGCGATTCGCCGTCAAACGAAAGAAGGGGCGAGGGCTGGGGCAGTGTTTGTCTTGGGCCCACTTCTCAAATTAACCGAGGATTACCATTAGCTCCGCGTGTAATATTTTAGGGTTATTCCATCAGCATGGCCGCTGAAGCTCTGCTTGGCAGGCACATGGGCACTTATCTCTGCTTAAAAGATAACGAGGGTTTATGGTACACCATCCCCGCTGATATCACTTTACTTTTCAGCCCGAGAAGTGGAAACTGACAACTTTTTCAGCACTTAGGAGCGAGGAAGGTTGAGAATAGATGATACACTGAAAAACACACACAGAATAGAAAAAAACAAAACACACAACTGCGTATTTTGAGTCTGAAATTATATTGAATGTAAACAATGTCGTATTTGACAAATTGTCTATGTAAACTGAGGTACAATGTCCATTAGCAATTTGCAACCGGTTTCTTCGGGGTCCATGTGGTAACGAGGCATCTGGGTCGCCTATTGAAGAACTATAGACAAAAATAATCAGTTCTTTTCAGCTGCACATCAGAAGTTATTACTGAATAATAGTTTTGTTTATCCGAGCAAGTGCAATTGTTTTCCAGATTTTTGTATTAGAGGTGGTGCCAAAGAAGATAAGCGATACAGATAGACAACTCCAAATATATTGTTCTAATTAAATCTAATACTGAATAAATATCCGTTAATAACACGTTAACACGCATCTGAAGCCCATAACAATAGACTCTACACAGACTTCCTTCTGCCAGGGAGTCTTCAGCTGGGAGGCTTCCTTTAGGAGATCCTGGGGGCTCCAAACGTCTTCGGTATGGCCGATGTGTATTTATCACGTAAATGCGAGCCTTGTCCCCAACACAGATAGACCAATGTTTAAAAGGGTTCTGCCAATTAAAAAAAAAACAGAGATATACAACACCGAAGGCATCATGACATGGCACCTGGGCCTCTTTGTTAGTATTCGCCAGTTACACTTTGTCCTTTGGTCGACGCTTGGTTTATTTTATATTTGACATGAGTACTGTGTGTTTTTGAAACCACTGACGAGTTAACAAAAGTATGCATTGAAGCCGAAGCCCGTTTTCAATAATGCAGCGTGAGCACGGATCGGCGTTTAGGTGCGCTGCAGTACCGGTTTCCCAGGTGGCTGTGCGGTGGCATTAGAAATAAATGAAAGACAAACACGCGCGTGTTTACAAACACCGCCCGGGCCGCTTCTCGTCTCCCCGTGACATTGGTCCCGTTTCCCACCTCACAGGTCTTGAAAGCGGCAGCGGAAGCACACCCTGCTCTCTGGCTTGTCACACAAGTGTGAAGCTTGCGGGCCTCTGCTCTGTCAATGTTTAGGGTTTAGGAAGAGGGGCCTGGAAGCGACTAGCGTGAACTCAGCCTGCCCCTCCTGAAATAACAACACAAATATTACACGCTGGCGTTTCAAAATGGCTGCAGCAGTGGGAATGTTAACATTGTTTGGAAATCAAAACATCTGAGTGTGAGGTGTGGAGCCAGCTATCCCGCGTCCTTCCGGAAACAGCACGCTGACTGAAAATATACATATATGTATTATTTAACGGGCACATGTTTACACACACGTGTGGCCTGCCATTTATTAAATTATAGGACGACCCCGCCCTTAGGGGGACCATAGTTAATGCAAATATAGAAGTGAAGGTACTTACTATTTTCGAGTACCCGTTTGCTCCTGAAAAGAGTCTGTACTCTACAAATAAATATATTGCAGGAGTGCAGAGAACTGCAGGTACCCACTGTTTCACATTAAACAAGCGCAGGTACTTAGTACCGGAGAGCACCTGCCCAATTAAAGCAGAGGCCCTTGTCCTGAACAGCAGCGGTTTGATAACATCTATTCAAAAAAGAAAGGTCGGTCACGCGCAAGGACAGGGCCCGAGGAGGGGCTTTGCTTCCATTGGTGCGGCAGGTACAGTGGCACCGTGATTATTGTAGCATTAGGTGCGGGGAGATTTCTTTACTCGCACCAGTGCCCACGACGCACTGGCACCTGTTTCCCTGGGCCCACTATCTCATCTGTGCAGCGCCTGGTTTTTCGCATCGTGCTGCTTCTAGGCCCTTGTTTCTCCCTTCATGCTGTTTCCCGCCCTGGCTTCTCCTTGTCGTTCAGTTTGCAGCTCCTCGTTTCCTCCCATCGTGCTGTTTCTGTTTCCTGTACCTTGTTTCTCCGCACCGCGCTGTCTCCAGTTCCGTGCTTCTCCATGTCGCGCTGTTCCCAGCCCCTAGTTACTCCTCTTTGTGCGGATTGTATCGTCTGAAGCGCTGCCGGGGATGCCCGCTTATGATGTCAGACGCACCCCCCCCCCCCTGCTTCCGGGATGCAGCAAAAACAAGTAACAGCGCGATGGGAAATTAATATTGAGAATCGGACCTGGCCCAGGTTAGGGGGAAGGGCGCACCTGTTGATGGTTTTAGAAGGACCCCCCCCCCCATTTGTAGGTGCTGCCTACAACATGTTTGAACAGCCACACCATGATGTGAGACTAGTAAACGGTGACCCACAAACCAACTATCTGGTGTGCACGTTCACGTGCACTCATACTGTTGCTATTTTTGAAGTTTGTTTCAGTCTATCATTTTTTAGGTGTCAATTAATGTCCTTCCCTAAATTCCTACTAC
The DNA here is from genome assembly GCF_964204655.1 of Triturus cristatus. NCBI lineage: Eukaryota > Metazoa > Chordata > Amphibia > Caudata > Salamandridae > Triturus > Triturus cristatus. The sequence goes on along the minus strand of NC_140593.1, from coordinate 250,904,648 downwards.
TGGACACTCCCCAACTCCCCCCCCCCCCCCCCAGCCCCCTTCAAATCGCTGGGCGTTCTGAGTTTAGAGTATTCCTTCACATCATTTTCACTGCTACGTGGTGGCTTGACAACAGTTAAGGTATTTCTGGTTCAGACCAATGGAATGGATTGTTACTGGAGACTTATTTTTCTCTCTGTTGTTTTGATTGGATAGTAATACATTCGGGTATTGTTACTGGAGAATAACAAAACGCTGTTGTATTTCACGGTGCAGGAGGGGTGACCGTGAGGCAGAGTGTGACAGCTGCAAACAATGAACTTTGTATTACCGTCTGGTAACACACACATCTGAGGCACCGACACTGGAGATATGGTTAGAAGTAAGGGGCGGGGCACGGTCCAAACCGAGCGTAAAGTATAAGTCAAGTGCGCTATTCTGCATAAGAGCGGCTCCACGGCTAAAGTGAACCCGTATTTCATCCGTTTTGCTGCTGACACATTTGTGAATCATGCCATAATAGGAACTGTGCCCAATTATAGTGCGGACAAACGCGTTTTCTGTTTTTACTGTATTGTATTGTAAAGAAATAACATATTGGCTCATATCTTCGGACTCTTACGTCACAAATAACAATTGTTGTTTGGACTTCTCAATAGTAAAAAAGAGGTTTATGTTAGATTCAAAATTAGATTTCACGATTTCTAATTACACGGACAAAATATTGTGATACCCCTCTTTAACGAAGTTATGCAAGGTCTAGGACGTTTTTTCACGAATTCGATCGGACATGTAAAATTCTTTGTAACTAAATCCACCTACATTTTGTTGTGAAGGTGTAATATTTTATTCCCTATGTTTTGCTCTGGTAGGATGAAATGAAGCACGCCCTACTCCTAGGACATGAGGCCAGGATGGATTCAAAATGGTGCTTTTTGTTGCACCTGTGCAGTTTACATAAAGAGGCCCTCGACACAAAATGCACACTTGTTTAATCTAACACTAGTGTGGAATCAGTGCAAGTCACACCGTTGCACTGATGCAACGCACCGGAAGGCATCCCTGGTGAATATTTCCCTTGACCAGTTACAAATGTCATCCAAAGGAGACTGTTTTAACCTATGGGGTTTTAGAAATTCGAGAATATATATATGAGGTTTTAAAAGAAGAAAGTCAAACAGTATTAAAGCTTGTACACAAAATAACAAGGCAAACAATTCCCGAGTTTATCCAAAAATAACAACAACAGAAACCAATATAGACGAGCTCAAAGACGCAAGTATATTCCAGTGGCTTCCAGTTGGCGCCCGAAAAAAACCATTTCCTTCGGGTGGACTGGATTTTCCGACAGAGCGGCGATACGAACTGGAAACTTAAAACTCCAGCAAGTGCCTTTATCCCAGCTCTGGAGCTTCGCAGCACCTGACCCGACCTGGAGTTAACAAGCTGAGGCCGAGGTCCCCTCGCTGAACTTTTCCCTCTTTTATGGTTCGTTGTTTCTTCGGGAGCCGCTCTCCCTGCAGAGCTTTTGTTGAAAGCAGCGCAGGGCGTTTGCCCCCCTTCGTTATTAAATATGGTCTTCACTCTTTTATTGCCCTCCAAATTCTCCGCTAGTAAACATTTTTTTGACCGGATGCATTTCCCATTAACTGCGGCAAAGCTTTTCCCGGGTTCGGGCGCATTTAATGCCCCTCCGAATCAAAGCGCGGGCCCTTTGAAGAAGGTGTGTAATTGGAGTTCGAGGCACGTACGGAATTCCCAGATGTCTATAAAACGAAAAGGCGCATTTGGCAGGTCACTTAGAGGTGCAGCAGGTTAAAATCACTGGAACACACTGCCACCCCTCCCCCTCGCAGGCTAAAGAGCATCGCTTTCCTATGCACAGGGCAAAAACAGACACTAAACTTAGTCCAAAAATTTAGTAAAAAAAATACATCCGAACACAAGTACAAGAGTTACCTTTGATAGACAATGCTGCGTCGAATCACCAGGGAACTATATTCACACATCCACAACCGTAATATGGCGTCCTTTCTGTTGTCTGCTGTTTGTTATAAAGTGCACACATGTGCACACACAAACAGACTCACACCACTGCAATGATGAATAAATGTACACGGACACCAGCTTAACAAGTAGTAACACTGCATGGAAGAAACCCCGCAGCACCTAAACGCGTGCATGCAAACATTCACATATATACACCAATGTCAAGAACTCCCAAACATTACAAACAGGGACAGTCTAACAGACACAAAAATCCACACACGCGAGTGCGTGGCACAAGGAAAATCACGAACAGCCACAAAACCAGGCAAACACACTGAAAAGCACGCAGAAATATACACATTCACCTAACAAAGACAAGAACGTACACACAACACCACACACAGTCGCAAAGACATACCCAAAGACATTTGAATATATGCCTTCATAGATATAGGCAATAAAAAAATACACACATACATACAGAGAGACACACAAAAAGCTAAGCACACGCACACACACACACACACACAGATGATCACCCAATCCGTTGCTTATATTAAAGTATATGCGCATATAAAGGTACATGGACACCCTGCCCCTGAGAGAAAGTACACACACACACACACACACACGCACGAGATGTGGGATCGTCACGCTCTTGGAGACCCACAGCCCTCCTCCATTATGGCACGAGGGCGGCCTGGGATAAGTGCAGTAAGGGTGGCTGGTCCAGTAAGGGATCAGAGCTGAGCCCTGCACGCTCACGTGATTGACTGTTCCTGCCCTGCTGCAGGAGAGAAACCATTGCGGCTCAGGAAGGAGTGGGGACGGGAGTCAAAAGGAGACGGTCAAAATACCGAGGCTACCAAGAGAGAGACATTGAGGTTAAAGAGGTGGTGCAGCGAAGAGATAGACGGAGGAGAAAGAGACGGGGAGAGAGGAAAAGAGAGAAAGTATCACGAAGAAACGGTGCTGCAGAAACATTGCTCGAGAGAAAGAGAAAGCGAGAGAAAGAAGAGAGACAATCTATCCTGGGGAGCTGTGTGTGGGGGTGGGGGTGTAGCGAGAGAAAGAGAGAGAACGCCGCCATGTGTCCTTGTGGCTACGACATCCTTGGAACTGGTGAACTAGGTTCAAATCCCAGCCCTGGCTCAATATCTCGGGGTTCTGTACAAATCACTTAAGGCCCACGTGCCAAAAATGAGGAACATATGCGGGCCCTAATGTAGACTAGAGCACTCCAAAGCCTCGGGACAGATTCCCGCTACATAACACTTCCCCAAAAAACCATCATGGGTAGTGATGGTGCTGCAGAAATTTTGAGGGTTGAGTGTGTGTGGAGAAAGCGAGAGAGGGAGAGGCTCTGTGGGAGGAGACACCACCCCGAAGAGAGCGTCCTGCACCTGATGGCGTTGATGCAGCAGAGAGAAACAGGGATGTCTAGTCCTGGAGGGGCGCTGAGGAGGGGTATATTTCACTGGCAGGTGGGGTACTCCAGAAGAACAATGTGGTGCATTACAGAGGGAGACATCATTGGCCGGGGAGGCGGGGGTTCTGCTGCAGATGCAGTGACTGTCCCCAGAGATAGGGGTGATGCGGAGGCAGGCACCCATCACTCGGCCGCTGGGAGCGGACGGAGCCCTGTCCCGGTGAAGAGAGTCTCACACTGACGTAAAGTTAAGCAGGTACACGGAGGAAGTTGGTGTTGAACACACGTTGTCCTTTTCTGAATGTTTAACGTGACGTGATCAGATATGCAAGTGGGGACAACGCCCCCAGTGCCGCGGGGCCGTCCCAGCCCCCCTTCAAGTCGAATATTCGGAGTTTTGACAGGTATGGGCTCGGCCGGGCAGGGGAGTCTGCTGTAGGCGCAGACTGAGGTTAACCTCCTCCTCCCCCCCCCCCCCCCCCCACTATCCCCCGCTGCTAGCGCCTACTCTCTAGTCCTACGATCCTCTGGCACTGCGTAAGGCGGGGGCTCCAAGTGAGCTAAGATAAATCGAATGTTCGTGCTTGAGAGCAGCGGTGATAAAGTGAAGCAGGAATGTCCCCCAGACAGGGCCTGAGACGTAAAGATGCATCCACTGACTGACAGGAGTGTATGCGCAAGCACCACTCACTGAGAGGAATGTGTACGCAAGCACCACACACCAGAGACGCAACGAGAGCCAAATTTGGGGGGGGGGGGGCTAAGAAAAAATTTCGGGGGGGGCTGAGTCTTTAAGAAATAGGCAGAGTGGAGCTGCAGGGGCTCTTAGAAGGGGTGAAACAACAGCAAGGCCTCATTAACATGCAAATAGTCTTTTAAAGACCTGTGAAGTGCTCGGGTGCGGGTGAGTGTGTGCCAGGGAAGCTGTCTCATCCCTGGCTGCCACACACGAGGGGGGGGGGCTGAAGCCCTTTGAGTCCAATGGGTGTTGCGCGCCTGCCACTCACTGAGAGGAATGTGTACACATGCACCACTCACTGACAGGGATGCGTACATGGGCACCACTCACTGATAAGAGTGTGCACGCATGCACCACTCACTGAGAGGAATGTGTGGAGAGGCACCAGTCACTTACAGGATTGTGTACGCAAGCACCACTCACTGACAGGGGTGGGTACGCATGCACCACTCACTGACAGGAATGTGTGTGCAACCACCACTCACTGAGAGGAATGTGTGTGCATGCACCACTCACTGACAGGAGTGTGTACAAAGGCACCACTCGCTGACAGGAGTGTGTACGCAGGCACCACTCACTGACAGGGGTGCGTATGCATGCACCACTCACCAATAGGAATGTGTACACAACCACCACTCACTGAAAGGAATGTGTGTGCAACCACCACTCAGTGAGAGAAATGTGTGCACAACCACCACTCACTTACAGGAGTGTGTACGCAGGCACCAGTCACTGACAGGGGTGCGTACGCAGGCACCACTCACTGACAGGGGTGCGTACGCATGCACCACTCACTGACAGGAGTGTGTACAGAGGCACCACTCACTGAAAGGAGTGTGTACGCAGGCACCACTCCCTGACAGGGGTGCGTATGCATACACCACTCACCAATAGGAGTGTGTGTGTGTGCAACTACCACTCACTGAGAGAAATGTGTGTGCAACCACCACTCACTGAGAGGAATGTGTGCGCAGGCACCACTCACTTAAAAGAGTATGTACGCAGGCACCACTCACTAACAGGGGTGCGTATGCATGCACCACTCACTGACAGGAGTGTGTACAGAGGCACCACTCACTGACAGGAGTGTGTGTACAGGCACCACTCACTGACAGGGGTGCGTACGCATGCACCACTCACTGACAGGCATGTGTGCGCAACCACCACTCACTGAGAGAAATGTGTGTGCAACCACCACTCACTGAGAGAAATGTGAGTGCAGGCACCACTCACTTACAGGGGTGTGTGTGCAAGCACCATTCATCGACAGGAGTATGGGCGCAGGCACCACTCACTGACAAGAATGTGTGCGCAAGCACCACTCACTGACAGGAATGTGTGTGCAGGCACCATTCACTGAACAGAGTGTGTGCGTAAGCTCCATTCACCAACAGGAGTGAGTAAGCAGGCACCACTCACTGACAGGGGTGTGTACGCATGCACCACTCACTGACGGGAATGTGTGTGCAGGCACCATTCACTGACCGGTGTGTGTGCGCAAGCTCCAATCACTGACAGGAGTGAGTAAGCAGGCACCACTCACTGACAAGAATGTGTGCGCAGGAAACAATCAATAACATGAGTGTGTGTGCAGGCACCACTCACTGACAGGAGAGTAGTGGACATGGTTTCAGGTGAGACAACATTCTCTCATGGCAATGCAGACATCACCCACCGACAGGAGAGCGCCACACAGTTTCGGGCGAGATGTAAAATAACCAGGCCTGTTAAGGTTAAACAGCCGCTTTATTTGGACAGGTATGCAGATTCACATTTACAAAAAATTAAACAAAGCCTCACTAATACAATGTCAATATCCTAACACCCCACACCATTAAGCCTTCCCCACAATAAAAAATTCCCAAAACATTCTTCTAACAAACCATCCTCACCATAACCTTTCTTTCATCTACTGCCTTCATCCTGCCTCAGTCATCGCTCCCCTGTGTTCCCTCTGCTCGAACCTACTCTGCAATGCCCTCAACCGTTCCTGCCTGTCTCGAGCTCCTCAAGTTCTGCCACCAGGAAAAACCCTGCCAGGCGTTTTTCCTGTCTCCCCACGATGTTAAATATCTCCTTATTGCCACCCCCCCCCCAATATTTTATTGTTATTGTTTCTTAAAAATTTATTTTTATATCCTGCAAGGTGTGAGGGTAGGGGAGGGGGATTACGGGAGAGTAAGGATAAGAATACAAAACATTTATTATAGATCTGTCGCCAAAACAGCTAGCTCCATATTTAGCTCAAGCTAAAGAGCAACAAAAAACGGCATGTCACCATAAGAGCCCACTTTTAACACCTCGGGGCATATTAACAAGGAACAGGGAAAATGAATGCTAAGGGCGCTTAGCGCTAATTTTTTTAACGCTCGCTATCGCTGGATAATATCACCTGGTTATCGCGTTATTAACAACGCTAACCGCCTAGGCGATAAAAAATCCAGCGATAGCGGCATTTTGGGAGGTTATCGCTGGTAATGCAGCGATAAAACTACAAGGATAGGGATATCCTTGTTGATAGCCCATGGTGGACTTAGCCATGTAATCCAACTCCCATTGGATTACATGGCTAAGTCTGAAAAGTAGCAGACGTAAAAAAGCAGCGTTAACCGTGGTTAGTGCTGCTTTTTTTGTCTCTAACAGGGTTAGCGTGAAGCTTGATAATAGGAGAAATGTCGCTTAGCTCATTAGAGATGCAAAGGGAAGCGTAGTGAAAAAGGGTGCTAACATGCGATTTTGCATGTTAGCACCTTGTTGTTGATAGGGCAATATTTTTATCTCCGCTTCTTTGGCTTTTAAAGCCAAAAAAGTGGTGATAAAGCCCTTGTTAATATGCCCCCAAGTTTTTATAGGTAATGTAATTGCTGACTTTTCTTTAATATTCAGTAAATATAGCTCTTGCCTATGAAGGAAAGTTGAACACCATCTTGTCTAAAAAACTGAAAATCTTCCTTAGTTATATCATTATGTGCTAACCAACTTATACTGTTAATGATGCAAAAATGATGCATCTCTCTATTAACCCTTCTCCTCGCCCTCTCAACTGCCGTGAACTTTTCAGCACCATGCCATATTTTCCTGGGAACTAGCGCAGTCAATATCAATTTTGTCCTGTTCTTAGATCTAGTAATTATCTCTAAATCTGTTTTCATCTCTTTTATTAAACCTAATCCTGATAATTGAACTGAATCACTTTCACCTAAATATAAAAGTAACACATCTGGACATTTTCTGACAGATATTAAATCACTTAACCATAGCAGTAGCTGTCCTCATTTCATACCCCCCCCCCCATCACCACTCATTTTTTATTTCATCACAGCGAAAACCAAGATTTATCCTGAAATGCCTGTTCTCTGCTTGTTTCGCAGCCCATTTTTATAAAAGAATGTCCAATTATTCAAATGGTAACATAAGCCATAGCAGGACCTGATATGTGACCTGAAAAAGAAACAAGAAATTAACACATATATAAAAGCTAAGAATCTTCAATATTTCTAATACAGCGCAAACAACAATCAGATGACCAACGTCCTAAACTCTTAACTTCTTTGATAAAAAAACCCAACCTCGACGCTTCAGATGCAGCACCAATCCTGAAAGAATGCGTACCAAAGTGAAAAGGATCTCCCCCAATATGACAAAGCTTTTCTCATCACTCCTAATACTTTACAAGCCATAAGCTGAGAGCCATTCTGGTGTCTGAACACAAAATCAAATTGTGCACCACCTGCCGCCTTGAAATCTTGCAAGCATTTATTGGACATAGGGCGCCTCAAATTCTTTTAAGTAATACATTGCCTACCGGATCCGTTTTTTGAGTGTTTCAGAAATATTTGGATTGTTTCCTTAGAAATAGATACATTTTTACTTTTAGACCATCATCTTGACCTTTACCAAACAATTCAGAAATTCTGAATGCTCCAAAAAATAACCAACAAATGCATAATTTGGATAATAATTGTTCAAAAAGAGAAAAACAGATACATGGAATGCTCTTTATTATGCAAAATAAACTCCTCAATGACACTGGGCCTCTAATGCGTTGATCTCTTTTCTTTTCTTTTGCCCAACCTTGCATTAGATGCCTTCTCATCTCACCTGCCCATGGTTCGTAACCCCAGAAGAAGTTTCCATAAAAACTCAAACCAGCCAATTTGCCAGCAGGTGTAGTAGCTGAAATGTTCCTCTCAATGTTAGCTATAGTGAAGTGAGAGCATCATTTCTGCGCCTCTCTACACCTTCTAAACTGTGGGACCTATGAGATGCACCTGACTTTAAAAATTCAACCCAAGCTCTTCTATAGGCTGCCTTGGTACTTGATGCTAGCGATTTTTCAACTAGCTGAAGAATTTTCATTCTGTTAGCTCCCATACCTCTCGTGGCACACATGTTTTTCACAGATCTGCTCAGGTTGCCAAACCACGGATTTTCTGCCACTGTGAACGGGATATTGCATCTCTGATATTGTTATCTGCACCTGGTACATGTTTAGCTTTAAAAATAATATTATACATCAGACAACCTTACATAAATCTCCGTAAACGTTTTAGCAAATGTTTCTCTTTAGCTCTCTGACCATTGACCAAATCAACTACAGTCTTGTTGTCGATATTGAAAATGACTGTCTTGTTCGCCATTTTAGGACCCCACACAGCTAGTGCTACCAAAAGCTGAAAGAATTAATAAAAAAAGGCTATACTTCTCTGTTCAGAAATCCATTTCTTTGGCCATTGCTTAGCGCACCACCTACCTTCCCAAAATAGGCCAAAACCATTAGATCCTGCAGCATCTGAAAAAACTTGTTTCATCCATACAAAAACCAAATCAAGAGACCACATTGCAACTCCATTGAATTCTCTCAAAAACATTAACCATAAATCAAAATCTGCCTTCATTGCTGCTGAAATCCATATCCTATGAAGAGGTAGAGTGACTCCAGACATAGCGAAACCTAGCCTTCTACAAAACGTTCTTCCAGCTTTTACCACACGGCAAACACAATTAAAATGCCCTAACAAGCATTGAATTTGTTTAAAACATAATTTAGGTGACAATTTGTGTTGCTCAAGAAGTTTACCAATTTCCTTTACTTTCACTTTTGGCAGTCTTGCTTCCATTTTTACAGTATCCAGCTCAATGCTCAGAAAAACTATACATATTTTAGGACCTTCTGTCTTTTCAGGCGCCAGGTGCCCTCCTAAATCCTGCACCATGGACTCAAATTGAATAAGCACTCTCTTACATTCAGGTTTACCAGCTGCACCTATAAACAAAAAGTCATCTGACTAATGTGTGACATTTTCGTGACCTGACCTGTATGAAAAACACCATTGCAAAAATGTACTAAAAGCCTCAAAAAGATTGCAAGACGTGGCACATCCCATGGGTAGCACTTTATCTACAAAACACCGATTGTCAAAATGAATACCCAGCAATGAAAAATCTAAAGGATGAAGTGGTAATAATGTAAATGCTGATTTAATGTCACACTTTGCCAATTCCGCTTTAGTGCCCACTTTTCTGATCAAACCAATAGCTACATCTATTGATGCAAATTGTACAATAGTATCATCCTTTACTATGAAGTCATTTATGGACCAACCCTGAGGCTATGAAAGATGTTCAATCATCTGAAATTCACCCACTTCTTTTTCAGGTAGTACCCCTAGTGGGGATATTATCAGACCAGACAAGGGTCACAAAGCAAAAGGACCCGCCATTCTTCCTTCTGAAACATCTTTGTTCAATTTTTCTTTAACCACCTGTGCATGTTCTTTTGCTGACTTTAGATTTTTTGCAAATCCACGAAATCTTGGTGTGTTGCGGTATCCCAGTCGATGTCATACTCCAGAAGAAAGACCAAGGGAGGGAGGGGCCTTTTATCTCAACAGAGGCTGGACATTAACTTTTTCGCCTGGGTCCTGGATGATGGAAAGCTGGTGAGGGCACCACCAAATTCTGACAGCTGGTCCGTTGTGTGCCTGATTGTGGGTTAAGACTTTCTCTGATCTGCCTTGTTGGACAGTTCTTTGGAAAGGGAAGACAATGAAACACTAATTGGATCAACAAGAATAAAGGGGCAGATGTTCTGTGTACATTCCTACAAGGAAGTGTGCATAATTGTGAAATTGTGAACTCACCACCTTGGTTGGGGTGCTATTGAGCTTTGCAGTGTAATCTCATTTTTTCAGTCTAAGGAAAATATAGCCCACTATTTGATTGATTTTGGTAGCTTATTTACCCTATCATACCTTATAGTCTTGTTAATTGGTCTGATTGAATGATGGATAAATGCAGACCACGCCAGTTGTAAAACCCACGGGTACCATAGGTGACACCCTGGATGGTTTTCGACAGAAAGCAGTGGGGCCATCACAAAGGAAATAGAGCAAGCAGAACGGAGACTCTCACTTGGCCCTGCAGGTAATTCACTTATGCTAACACCTCCAGACCCCAATAGAGTCGATAACACAGATACTATGGTGTCGAATGATGACAGGAGGATAGCAGTACCACTCTCGCCTGTTGTGGTAATAAGGCCCCTGCAAAAGATAGGCTACATTTGAGAGATGTCAACAACACTCTAGAGGAGAACAGTCCCCAGCAATCAGGAGCTGGGAAGAGGAAGAGAACGGAGGGGGCGGGTTTAAGAGCCAAACCAAAGGACCATTTGCCTGTAACAAAAAAATCAGACAAGACCCGCTACCAGGAGGTAGGACTAGAAAGGGACCGGCAAATGGATTACACTTGAGGGGGTGGATATTCCTCTAATTAAAATTAGTAAACTGATAACAGAGGCATTGGCACCTATTGTGGTTCGCTTAGATTGTATTGACGATCAGCTCGCCCTGGTACTTTGAGAATTAAATAAGTCGCCGGCACAGACCTTGCAGAAGGCCGAGGACACTAATCAGAGTAGCACAGCAACTATACCAAATGCTAGGATTACCCCCCAAAGCACATTGACCATAAATTAAGCTCCTTGTGTGGCTCCATTAATAGAGCACGCGGCAAATATTTGTGAAGGGTCTTCCTGGGTAACAGTCCCCCCTAGGCAAAAACGTATGGTCACGCAAGGAGACTCGAATTTTGGCAACCGTGACCTCCCAGTTGGGCCCAGTCAACGACATTCACTTCATGCTCCACTCCACACCCCAAACCTCGAGTGTCCAGGCATTACATCTAGAGATAGGGAGGGTGAAAAAGGTAATTTGTACCTACCACCAGATTGTACCCCCTACACCCTGGTACTCACTGGAGTCCCCAATCTCCAACTAGGCTGCCAAGAAAATTGTCAAAGCCTTATCAATTAATCAGCTTACTGGTGGCATAATAAATTACCATCCAGGCAAACCTGATAGATAACATCATTATGGCTAGGTGGGTGAGCTGGGTGGGCTGGACGATAAAATCAGTTAAGGGAGATTGTGTGGTCCTTAATTTTAGGGACCCGGGGCTAGTGCATTTCCTTCTGAGGTCCCTTAATGATGTGGCAGGGGCGAACGACCCCATAAGGATCTACCCCCTGGGCTTTTTCTACCTACCCATTAGGGGTAGCAATCAGCCTAAAACACCTTCTATCTTTGGTCCAAGATTATACTTATGCGCAGCAATCGGTGCTTATTTACTCCAACCACTTTGGAATCCTTTCAGATCTTGCTGACATCGATTGACAGTCAGTTTAGCTGAAAGAGGTTCCTGAGGAGAGGGAATCATACAGGCTGGCCACAATTTAGGCGGCCCGGCGGAGGTGGCAGAAACTGCAGATATAGGGCTTGAGCCCTTAGTGTGTCCCATATCCCACTCCCCATTGACAGAGTTAGGGGCCCAAAAAATCATGGGAAATCTACCTCCTGTTTCAAAATCATCTCATGGAATATCGCAGACCTTTGTTCGAAGTTAGGGAATGAGGAGTGGCCAGGATACATTAGAGACTTTGGCCTCATTTGCCTCCAGGAAACCTGGTCAAGAGATGACATATTCCTGGATGGTTATCGCTCCTTTTGTGTACCTGCATTACCCTCTGCTGCAGGGAGGGCCAAGGGTGAGATTGCAGTTTTCATCTTAGTACAATATGGATCTCTAAAGGTTACTAGCATAAGTTTATCACCCTGGTACCAACTGATTCTGATTAATAATTTAAGTAAAACCAAATTACTCTTGGTCAATTGGTACTATAATATCTTTGACCCACACAATTGTATGGCCATCGAGACCCTTCAATATGAGCTCACGCAAATCACTGGAATGTGGCAGCCACTTTGTATTGTCTGGGTAGGGGACTTCAACTGTACACTGTGTAAGCACAGTAATCAACATGTGTGTGGAGTGGAAGATAAGGAGGGACGGTCCCTACCCCATTTTACTTATTCAAAACAGGGAGATGCGCTAAATTCTGTCCTGATATGGAACGACCTAGGCCTTATTAACTGTTGGGCCAAGGACTTCTCACTGCAGTGCCCCACTTACATTGGAGGTGTCAGGGCTAGCTATATTGATTTCATGTTAATATCTAGACACTTTTTAAAATGTATCTTGGATTTTGTGATGGAACCCCATTGCCTAAGCGACCATAACCCCCTTATCATCTCCCTTGAATTACAGACTCAAGTAGGAGAGGGCGTTGACCGCCAGATCAATTTCCATCGCAACAAGGGTGCCAGGATGAACTGGGGCAAGATCGATCCCCTAGAATTTGAGGGAGATATTGTAAAAAGTCATCCCTATTTAATTTTGAGGAGTCTAAATTCAGATTCACCCCTGAGGATGTTGTCAAGGATTTTGGCTCGCTATGTGTTGAGGTAGCCGCAAGGCTGACAAGGTGCCCTAAGCCTAGGGATCCCCAGGAGGCACGGTGGTTTAACCCTGATTGTTCTAGGGCCCATAAAGAACTAAAAAGGGCGCTCCAAGCCTGCCCCCGTAACAGAGAGCAAATCAGAGCGGCAAGGCATAACTATAAAATAATAATTAAGGGGAAAAAAGCTGAATTAAGAAGCTTAGCATGGGAAGAACTAGAGAGAGCAGGAGACCTAAGAGATACAACATTTTTTGGGAAAATCATTAATCGCCCATTATTTGTAGAAGAAGCCAGGCAGATGGATTCAGTGATATTGGGAGCTGATTGGGTTGCCCATTTTAATGGTATCTTTAATCCTAAAAATAAAAGGGTGGAAGAACACTCAAGGGACCTGCCTGTAGACCTAGTGGCAGCTACAAAATTCAGTAGGTCCATCACAATAACTGAGGTGGAGGAGGCATTAGCCCTGGAGTCCCGCCTGAAAACCCCAGGTCCTGATGGAGTCCCCCTTGACCTTTTAAAAAATAATCCAAACATGTGGGCACCCTTGCTGACAAACGTATTTAGGGCAGTAATTATTGGCCCAATGCCCGTGACCTGGAAGGAGGTTATAGTGGTCCCCATTTTCAAAAAGGGAAATAGAAGTGACCCAGCCTGTTATAGGCCAATATTGCTCATTGATGCCACAGCCAAGATACTGGGTAGAGTTCTCCTTGCCCGGCTGGAGACATGGGCAACAACGATAGGAGCGATATCCAATACGCAATATGGTTTCAGGAAGGGGCTTGGTATGACTGAACAATGCCTAAACCAGTCCATAATTATTAACAAATACTTGAAGGCCAGGAAGGGTTCTATCCACCTGGCTTTCATGGATTTGTCTAGTGCCTTTGACACTGTTAATAGAGATAAACTGTGGGATATTCTGGAGTGGAACAAGCCCTGGTGTCGCTTATTCGTAGGTTACACTTCAATACCACAGTTTCCATAAGATATGGCACTCAGTTTCAGTTTCACCTTATTAAATTAGCGTAGTTAATTAAAACTATTGCAATAAAATGTCACCGTAGCATTTTTACCACATTAAAAGCAAAGTGAAGCAAACCATCAAGTTTGTACACATATTTCTAACAAGGCAATCTTGTAATTATTGTTGTGATCACATTACAGTCAAGGATAAAATGATTTGGTGCAGAGACACTAGGTCAAAGTGCAACAATAGTCTGTGATGAGTTTTTGGGAAGGAGGGACCGGTTGGGCAGAGACAGAAGAGGGAGAGAGCAGGTTGTCCAAGAGTCTCACATATTTTCCGGACCTTGCAAGCGCTTGAATATCTGATGAAGTAAAACAGAGAGCAGATGCCTCCCAACATGTGCTGATGCCCCTTTTTAGATATAAGGCTTTTAGGAGAAGTCTTCTAGGAGCGTCAAGGGCGGGACAACAGCACAGAAGATGCAGCCATGATTCAGACCTGTAATTGCACAGTCTACAAGCCCCCTCCTCACTAGTCGGAGCCCATCGGTTGAAGGCAGTGGAGCACAGACCTAGAAGACACATAAACATTATATTTTTGCAGGCCACTGCATTTAGACGATCAAGAAGGTATGGTTGTGGTACCCCAGGGAGGTATGAATCGTTCAAGGGGAGCAGGATAGTTGATGTTTTCAAGACCTGAGTGTCCATCGGGTAGGAAATTTGTCTAACCTGCTTATTGATAACCCTTATCCAGACTGTGTATGGAATAGAGTCTGCAGTTAGTAATGTTTCATCAATATGTAGCGTTCTTATGGCTTTTACAATTTGACGTTTCCATGGATTCTCAGGGCTGGCAAGAGTTTCTTTTAACCGGGCTTTAAGGGTATTATCTGCGGCTTTTAGTGCCCTTATATAGTACTTCAGGGTGTCAGCAGCACAGGAGATCGACTGTCTTTGAAGGCCCAGCACCATGTCGTAGTCTTGCCCTGTGAATGTAATTCGGGAGACGAAAGATTTTTTTTATAAATGGTGACCTGGGCATCGTCGAGACTGGCTGAGCATGCACCAGGAAAGGCCTGGTGCCCGTAACTTAAGGCAGGAAGAAGGGTAGCTTTGATCACCTTCCGTATGGATTCAGCAGAAGGACTACTCAGGGACTGGTTAAGTCGAGTCAGGCTGTATGTTGTTGCTCCAAGCCCTCTTTTTCAAGGCAGCTAAGTGGACTGATGGTCTGGAAGACTCGCTAAACCAAACCCCCAGGTAATTGTATTTTTATGTTGTTTGGCACTCATGGGGAAAAAACGGAGCAGATAGCTTCAACAGGGGGCATCCGGCAAGGGTATATTTTAGCTCCTTTTCTGTTTTTAATTTACACTAATGGTCTGGAGGCCGCCCTATTAAACAAAAAGCTGGATTTCCCCAAGATTGGTTGCAAATCTGTCCCCTTGTTATCTTACGCTGACGATACGGTGCTAATGGCCCTGACAGCAAATGGCCTTCAGAAGTCCCTGGATACTTTTATTGATTTTATGTTGTATCTTGATCTTAAGGTCAATTTTATTAAATCATATATCATGGTCTGCGGCCCAAAGAGCACAAAGACCAAGATCTTTGTAGCACGGGACAAGACAATAGAAAAGGTCGAGAATTTTATGTACTTGGGTAATTTATTTAACACTAAATTAAGCTGAGACACACTTGTGACAGCGGGAGCCCACCACACAACTAGGGAAGTGGATGGGCTCTTCCGGTTCGCTGCTGAATTAGGTCACAAGCCTGTGAGGGAAATTCTTACTCTTTATAAAGTCAAATGTCTCGCGAGTGAAACTTATGGCACAAGGGTGTGTGGGCATCACAACACACGTCAGTTACAAGTTGTGGAAAATAAATTCACGAAAAGGCTGCTGATGACCCCCAATAGTGCCCCTAACTGCCTATGTCATGATGAATTAGGCCTAGAGCTGTTGGCAGACCGTATAGCTGGTGCCCCCCTTTTATTATGGGTGAAAATGTGGCTTTCTGAAGTACTAATGTTCTCACAAGAAATCATAAAAGATTGTCAAAATCTGGCTAACTCTCTTAAAATACCATGGCTTCGGTTCTTGAAAGACAAAAATTTAAGAAATAGGCCTGGGCCACTTTTATGATAACCCTGAAAGTCTCCCACTGAACCCCAAACTTATCATCAAAGAGGCTTTGCTTTCAAGGGGAAACACGTGCTATTTTCTGCAAGACGAAATCAGCCTGATGCACTTGCCCCCTGCTCTGCTGCAATATTATTTAACATTTACTATCAAGACTAGGTTTCATCTAACTAGATTCCGGTTAGATACTGTTCACTTTTTGCTGGCCTTTCCACAACTGTGTGGCTGGGCGAATGACCTCTCTCTTTGTCCATGTGATAACCTCACAAGCCAAAGCACTTTGCACTTTATTTTATTTTGCACTTTATACAAAATGGCAAGGAGTAGATTTATAATTCCTTTGTTAAAGAAAATTCGCCCTTGTACATATCTTGATGGTTTTAAATATTTGCAATCATTGGCCACTCCCGACATCTGTAGTGCAATAGCCAGTTACATAAAAGTATCTTTGGCCATTAGGAAAAGATATGAATTAGAAAACATTGAGTTGTCCCAGTGATACTGTTTTAACTAAACAGCCACATGACCTTGGTCTTTTAGGGTTCGTTTTTTAAAAATAATGTCCAGTTGGCTAATTTATACTGCGATAATGTTTTTTGTAATTTCGAATTGGTGTTCAGAAGTGCTCCCAGATGCTGAATTGTAGGCAGTGTGTTTATTTGAAGGCTATGGCTTTGAATTTCAGGAAATTATGAAGGTTTATTTAGTTGTTTTTAAGCATACTAGAAATGCACTTTACCCCATGTATTTACAAGATTTATGGATCTCTTATGTGATGTTTTTAATGTATTGAATGATTTTTATTTGTTTTCTTTTATGGCTGCTTAAGCCGAATAAAGATTTATTTAAACTGAGAACTAAACGAGCCTGAAATTCCTTGTCATAATGCAACCAAGCAAAATCCCCGAATTCCATGTGTGCTTTACGAATCGTGTCAATGTATTGGAATATTGTTACTGCACGTTCTGGAAAGGTTTTGCAATAGAAGCTAGCAAACAATAAAAAGGCTGACGTTCATGTATCGATTGTTGTAGGCACTCTTGGTCTTTTGCCAGCTCCCATGCTTCTTCCCTTGACCATTCCTTTGATTGAGTCTCTCTATGAAGCAATTTGTATACATCCACAAATTCACCCTTCCAGATTTTTTTAGCAGATACCATTCAGGGGTGTGGGTGGAGACACCTCTCACCTGAAGACACTATTCACTCACTGAGGAGTTCTAGGCAGTGCTCCGAGTGCAGACACCAGTCAGGGGTGTGGGTGCAGACAACTCTCACTGGAAGACACTCGTCACTCACTGAGGAGTTCTAGCCAGTGCTAAGAATGCAGACACCAGTCAGGGGTGTGGGTGCAGACAACTCTCACTGGAAGACACTAGTCACTCACTGAGGAGTTCTAGCCAGTGCTAAGAATGCAGACACCAGTCAGGGGTGTGGGTGCAGACAACTATCACTGGAAGACACTAGTCACTCACTGAGGAGTTCTAGCCAGTGCCAAGAATGCAGACACCAGTCAGGGGTGTGGGTGCAGACACCTCTCACTGGAAGACACTATTCACTCACTGAGGAGTTCTAGACAGTGTTCCAAGGGCTGACATCGGTAAGGGGTGTGGGTACAGACACCTCTCGCTGGAAGACACTATTCACTCACTGAGGAGTTCCATTCAGTCTTCACAGTTCACACATCAATCAGGGCTTTGTGTGCTGACATCTCTGGCTGAGAGACACCGTTCACTCACTGAGGAGTTCTAGCCAGTGCTAACAGTGCAGACACCACTCTTGCATGGAGGAGCACTGGCCAGGGATTTGGGTGCAGTCACCCCTCCCTGACAGAGTATCGCAGTGAGGGTACACCATGGAGACAGCCCTCACAGACCCTGCGGTGATGGGGAAGGCTTATGGCGCTGCCACCCCTCCTTGACAGGATAGTGCCAAGCTAGGCCCTGGGTGCAGACACCATTCAAGTGCAGGAGAGTCCCAGATAGGCTCTGGGTACAGGAGGACAGAGACGTGTTGAACAGACCTCTGGGCGCAGACACCATAGTAAAGTCTGAGAGTGCCAAGCAGGGTGGTGGCTGTTCACACTGACAGCAGAGTCCCAGACAGGGCTCTGGGATCAGGCCTCATTCACTGACAGAGGAGTGCCAGGCATGTGCTTGAGCGCAGACTCCAGTCCCTGACAGAGAGTTGGGCGGAGGCAGACTCTGCTCCCTGTTATAGATTGCTGGGCAGAGCTGTTGGTGCAGACATTACTCACTGACAGAGAAGTGCCCAGCACACACCACACACTAACAGGAGAGTGATAGGCAAAGCATGGTAGCAGAACATACTGGCTGGCCGAAGATGGCTGTGCTGGGCTCTAAGCCCCACAGTGATGAGCGAGGGTTTGGGTTCAGGGCTGTTGTACAGGTATTTGGAGCAGGCTCCGCAGACCGTCAATGGGTGTTGTGCAGGGCTCTGAGTGCGGATAATACTGGCTCTCAGATCACATCTGGCAGAGACCTCTTGACAGACAGAGTGCTTTATATAGCTCTGGAAGGAGTGGGGTGAAAGGCTCGGAGTGCAGACTGCCAGAAGAGTGCACAGCATGGCTCTTTTGGCTGACACCGCTGCCTCACAGACGAGTATAAATTATTTAGGGAGACAATTGCACTGCACAGAGATGAGGTCAGTCCTAACAACACAACAGGAGAGATGGAATGCCAAAATAGGACAGCAGAGTGTATGGTCAGTCAGGTTAAAGGGCAGCAGAGGTCATGGCTCTCTCCATGGCTGTAGGCAGTGGCTGGCACACCTCACAGCACAAGAGCAGAGAGGGGAAGCTCTCTGGACAGGTCGGTCGGTGTTTCTGCTCTTCAATACCAAAAGACTGGAAAGCAATCTCCTGCTTCTGGGTGCAACTTTATTTCATTTGCATATTTCACCTAAAAGTGTTTCTAGCTGTTAAGGATGAAAACGATACTGCCAGAGAATACGCCGTTTAATTTTCCCTTTTTACGTCCATAATTTAGACACTGGAGCCTAATTTAGATACAGCCAGTAGCTTTGACAATGGTAACGCTCTGCAGAGTGGTTTGGGTGGTGTCATTGAACCCCAGATTTCACAGGCATCATAAAATATTTTCCATAAGCCATAGTCACTGTTCCCTAAGCAGCAGGAGTGTTTAGTTTTACCTTGAGCACTAAAAGAAGCATGTAAGGCACACACAGGCACAGAGGGGAGGCCTGGGTTTCAGTTTCACTCTGACACTCTTGACCAGGAGTCAGGGCTAGGCTTAAGGAAGGTATGTGCAGATGGTAGGGGGAGAGTCCATGGAAATAAGCCAGACACAGACACACACAGACACAGGCAGACACACACAGACACACACACACACGTGGAGGGCGGGAAGACTGATCAGAGATGAAGCTTTGAGTGGGTCACATAATCCCTCCCCACGCCCTCACCAATGTTAATAAACAGGCTAATACACTCTGTATATCTCCAAGTAGGATGTATGTCATGATGGTAAAGACGTTTATATCATGTATACAGACATTCAAAATGTGACATGCTTTTTTTTAACATTGTTGAACATGGGGAGATGTATATAAGAAGTGAAACCTTGAGTGGGTCAGTATGTCCCTCCCTCTAGTCAACAGGGCATTAAATTGCATATTACAATAGGAATATCTGCACATATGGGTTATGCCATAGAATCTTGCCAGTGTATTTTTTTTAAAGTGTTACAATCAAAATCAGGATGAAAATGTGGTATATTTGCATATCCTGGAAAAATCATATTGAACATCCCATTTGACAACTAGGAGAGATGTTTCTCTGCCTAATGCAATCCTACCATGCATCCTGTGAAGCAGTAATTGGTGCTTTTCTCATGCCAACTTAGCTGTGCTGTTGTTATAAACTTGAACATGACCTTTGCACAGCTGAAATAAATGTGTGAATATTTGTTTATAAGTACAGTTGCTATAAATAACGTGAGATGGTCGCAATTATTTTTAACTGCCCCCACAAAATATTGAGAGCCATTGATTAATTAGTAATAAAAATCTCCAAACATAACTGAGCTTTTCCATAGGTCATGTTTAATAAGGATTTGTAGAAGCCAAGCAAGGCCATCGCAACATTTTTCATGGCAATTGTACTTAAAAAAATATGCAATAAAATAAACACAACAGGTAGCCTTTGAAATATGCCTTCTTAGGTTTCTGCTGACAATTACAAACCTTCGACATAGTGGCTTATGATGTCACCAGGACCTCTCAATAGCAATCTAGGAACATTAGTAACGTAGTACACAACTTTAATACTGAGCTAACTATAATCTGTTCCCCCGCCATGCACTGCTTATGACCTCAAATATGACATCACTCATGATATTTTAGATGACGTTATTGATGACATCACCAGTGGACCTGACAAAAGGTGTCTTTTCAATGGCAAATACATACCTGTTAGCCTTTTTACCTAAAATTGCAGCTCATGTAAAGTCTTTAAGAGGGTAATCCAATTGAGGTGAACAGAAGATTGGCCAGAGACAAAGCAAATTGAATTACTTCAAGTCTACCAATCTAATAGGAGTTGTAACAATGGATCATTACACAATCACTGATGTCATCAATGATGTCTTTTGGAATTGCATCAGTGATGTCATCAATGATGTCATTTAAAATATATTGAGTGATATTGAGTGATGTAATATATGAGTTGCTAAGCAGTGCATGGTGGAGCACAAGTGACAGCTTGTTCAGTAAACTATAACTTGTGTATTTCAGTGTTTTTTTTAGTTTTTCATATGATAATTTTTATCTCACTTCAACACCTAACTCTAACTTCACTCTAACCTTTGTCTTTTCCAGTGAATTTCAGTTTTGTTTACATATTCTCAATCAATCAATCAACCAAGATTTATGGAGTACAGCAAATCACCCACGAGGGTATCCAGGTGATAGGCTCTTGCTGCTAAGAGGTGGGATCAGTCGAAAAGCCAGGCCTGAGTCCCTTTCTGAATTCCGGGACAGAGAATGAGGTTCAGAGGTGCAGGGGTAAGACCTTAGAGGAATTAGCAGTGAGGTAGGAGAAGGCACGTCTTCCACTGTTGCTTCAGTGGATGGTGGGAATGCAGGTGTCTGAAGGGTTGGTGAAAGTTCAAGCTGTGGTTGATGTGTGCTGGTCTTTGGTTGTTGAGGGCTTTGTATGCGGGTATCAGCATCTTGAATTGGCATCTTTTCTGGATAGGGAGCCAGTGGAGCTTCTTGAGGAGGGAGATGATGTGGGTCCATTTAGGGAGGTCGAGGATGAGTCTGGCAGCTCAATTCTGTATCCGCTGGAGTCTCTTCAGGAGCAGACTGGTGATGCCTGCATACAGTGCATTGCCATAGTGCATAGATGGTTTCCCTGGTGTTGATGGGGAGCCATTTATAGATCTTATGGAGCATGCAAAGAGTGTGGAAGCAGGCAGAGGAGACTGCATTTGATCTGGCTTTTTATGGTGAGTTTGCAGTCCAGGATGATGCCAAGGTTGCAGGTGATCCAGTGGAAGCGTAAGAACAAATCATTTTCTAATTTAATCCACTGCTTACTCATTTATCCCTCTAACCGTACTGGCCCTCATCGTAAAAAAAAAATCACAACATTTCCCTTATCACAAAGGCAAATGGTCCATTGATAGATCTTTCTCCTCCGATAGGAGGGGTGGGAATTAGGGTGTCTAAATCACAGTGTTAGTCATCAAATGAGGACCATTAATTGGTGACTAACTCACAAGTTTGAAATCAGGTTGAAATATACTATTCTCAGGACCATGCTATATACATAAAGTATTCCAGTGGGAACCTCCTGAAGAAATTAAGTCTAACCAGTATTACAGACACAAGGAGCTCTGCCACTGATACACAAAATAAAAGGAACAGAACTTGATATTTTGGAAAGATTCTCTGTTTCTCTCTACAACGCATTTAATCTAATGGGAAATATAGTACAATTCAATAAAGAACATCAAGACACAATAATAGACTCAGGCAATTTGTTATTGCATTAGTGATCCGAAATCAATAAAATTAAGAAATCTCTTAAGCATTTCAGTCAAAAACATTACAATACGTAGTCCAAAGCTACACATTTGATCAGAAAAATCAAGTCCCAAAGAGGTTGGTTTCGAAGTTACAAATCCCAACTACCATTAAGGCAGATAGATAAGTAGCTTCCTTAAAATCATTAAACAATTCTATAATATAAGGCATTATCTCAAACATTTGTAATAAAAAAGAAACTAATAGTGCTTCACCAATACATTCTCACATGAAAATGGTTGACACCAACTATGGCTTACTGTTACAAATCATCTTTCTAATAGCATTTATTAGTCTCTATAAACATCATGTTCTTAGTGATCATTGTAGTTATTTTTATTTATTTTAGTGTTTTATAGAGCGCGAACATGACCCATGAGGGTATCAGAGCGCTTTACATGGTTAACAGGAAAAAAACATCATAGAGAAACAGTGCAAACAGTAAAGTATCAAAAGCAAAGAAATATAACATAAAGGGGGGGGGATGAGGGAGCATGGGGGCAAAGGGAGCACACATGAGAGCTAAAATTCAAGCTAGGGTTGGCAGAGACCGTGGCCCCCTTGGGTCTCGATGGAGTCCGGTTATAGGGTTGCGGAAGACGCAATAGTCATGGAATCAAGCAGCAAGTCATATCTGCTGAGAGGAGGACTTAGTATAGGAATTTACCCATGAGGAAGGTTTTGGCTTCCTTCTTGAAGCGAGCAAGAGTGGGGATTCTTCTGATAACGGGCGGGAAGGAGTTCCAAATTCTTGGTGCTACCCCGGTGAATGCCCTATTGTAGGTTCTTTTTTTACGAAAGTGGGAGGGTCGGAGCAGGAGACTGTTAGTGGATCGAGATTTCCTGTTTCCTCCCGATAGCACAAGCTTCTGTGAAAGGTATGCAGGGGAGTTTGCGTATAAGGCCTTGTGTGTAATGCACGCCAGTTTCAACTGTATTCTGGCCTCTAGAGGGAGCCAGTTTAGGGCTTTCAGATGTGGAGAGATGTGGTCGAATTTCCTGGTGCCGGTGAGTAGTCTGGCAGCCGCGTTGAGACAGGCTTTTAGCGGTGCCAAGGAGCGCTTGGGTAGGCCTGTGAGGGTGGAGCATCCAAATTCCAGTCTGGATATGACTAGAGCTTGGACTGCCATTTTCAAATCTGGAGCATCGATGAAGGGTTTTAATTTCCAGAGGTAGCTCAGGTGGAATCTGGCTGCCTTGGCCATTGAATTAATGTGGTCACGCATGTTCAGGTTGCAGTCAAGAAATATGCCCAGTGATTTGGCGGAGTCCACGATGGTCGGGGGACAATTTAGGGCTGTGATGGCCTTGAACCACACCTGTAGCTCCGGGTTGGCTTTGGATGGGGAGATCAGGAGAAATTCAGTTTTCTTGGCGTTGAGTTTTAGTTGGTTAGTGGCAAGCCACTGAACGGTTAGTTTCAGGGTTTCGTTCAGGGCGAGGACCTCCTTGAGTGAGGAGATATTGATGTAAATTTGGGTGTCATCCGCGTACATGTGGTAGGAGATATTGGCGGAGCGTAGAATTTCAGTGAGAGGCTCCAAGTAAAGATTAAAGAGGGTAGGAGACAGGGTTGAGCCTTGAGGGACTCCAACCGTGACCGGGGTGGGAGCGGATAGTTTGCCGTCAATGAGGAATCTTTGAGATCGGTTATGGAGGAAGGACCTGAACCATTCAAGGACAACGCCATCCAGACCCATCCTGTGTTTAAGGCGTTCAAGTAGTTTTTCATGATTGACCGTGTCGAAGGCGGAAGATAGATCTAAAAGGATTAGGAGGCATGTTTTGCCTTGGTCCAGGGCTTGGAGGGCGTCGTCCACAATGTGGAGCATGGTTGTTTCAGTGCTGTGCCCTGGTCTGAATCCCGATTGGAAGTCGTCCAGCAGGTGGAAGTTGTCGATGTGTTGACTAAGCTGGTATTGTACGCATTTCTCTAACACTTTGGCTAGTAGGGGTATATTAGAGATGGGTCTGAAATTGTCTGGTGCGGCGGGATCAAGCGTTGGTTTTTTTAGAATAGGAAGGACTTGGCCGGCTTTCAGGGGGTCCGGAATCGATCCCTGCTGGAGAGAGGCATTGATCATCGCGGTCCAGCAAGGAACAATGGCACGGGAGGCCGCAGCGAGGCAGTTGGATGGTAGCGGGTCATTGAAGTGGTTGTTTGGTTTTAATGTAGAGAGGATTTTAGCAATGGAGTCTTCGTCGTAGATTTTGAAGTCAGTCCAGCAAGCTTCGTTTTTGGGTAAGGTCGAAGATGAGGGTGCATGGGGAGGCAGTTGGTCATGAGGGGGTTGAGCGCAAGAGGCGGTACTAAGTTCGATTCCTAGGGAGGCAGTTTTTTCGGCGAAGAAGGAGGAGAATTCATCCGAAGATATAAGAGATTTTGGGGATTCTTTAGGGGTTTTGGCCAGCTTGTTTGATTGAAGTTTAACCAGTTCAAAGAGCTTGCGGGGCCTATTCGTGGCATTCCCCAGTTCGGATCTGAAGTAATCTTTTTTTGAGTTGAGGATGTGTCTGTTGTAGGAGTTTCTTGCCTGCCGGAGAAGTTTGAGGTGCTCGGTAGATGGGTACTGCCTCCATATTCTTTCGGCTTGACGTAGGGATCTCCTCTCTGAGTTGAGGGAGGCGGAGAACCAGGGGTTTCTGTCTTTGATTTGTGTTCTCTTTAGTTTCAGGGGGGCAAGGTCGTCTAGAATGTTCGACATAGACGCCGAATAATGGTCATAGAGGTCATTGATTGTGGTAGTGTTCGAGGTCGGGTAGAGCTCAAGTTTGCAGCGAGCCTCCAGCTTCGTAAGGTCCAGATTTTTGGTGTCCCTGATCCAGCGTTTGGGAATCATCGGTTGTGGGGGCTTAGTCTTGATTGATCCGGGTAGGATGAAGGAGATGGTGTGGTGGTCGGACCAGTCACAAGGGTCGATAGAGATGAGTTTGACTACGGAGTCCTTGGATATGATCCAGTCCAGGGTGGCTCCTTTTGAGTGAGTTGGTAGGGAGCAGGATTGAGTCAGGGCTTGGTCATTTAGGAGGTCTTTGATGGTATTGACGTGAGGGTCATTGGGGTCATTCCAGTGGAGATTGAAATCACCGAGGAAGATCTCTTTGGAATTAGAGGAAATTTTTGAGGTGATGACTTCGAGTAGGTGATCGGTGAAAGAGTCATTAGAGCCAGGGGGGTGGTAAAAAATGTGCAAGTTACAAAGGTGAAGGGCGTTGTTGGTGAGGGAGAGTGAGAGATACTCGCAGGAGTCGGTAGTGAGCGTTCCGAGTTCCTTGACCAGGAGGGAGGATCTGTAGATGCAGGCGAGGCCTCCGCCCTTTCTGTTCGACTGCCTGTCTAGCCTAGCAATGTTGTAATTAGGAGGGACTAATAAGTCCAGACAAGGGGAGGAGTGTTCATTTAGCCAGGTCTCAGTAAGAATAGCTAAGTCCAGGTTTTTGTGCAGGATGAGGTCAGCGATATCGGCTGCATGTTTAACTGCTGAACGACAGTTGATTAGGAGACCTGATAGTGGGGGGTCTGGGGAAGTGTCAAGTGTCTGGGAGGATGGAAGAATTGGCGCAAGATTGCTTTTAACCACATTTCTGTTACGTCGTGTGGTTGGCCTGTTGGGGTTGATGGTGACCGTGCTGATGGGGTGTGCATGACCTGTGACAGGAGGGCAGGGGTTGGCAAGGGCAGTAGTAATTTCAGCTTCAAATTTACTAATATCACATATTTGCATCATATTCTTCTTTTAGTGCACGATAATAAAAAGAAGTAGCAATGCTAGGCCACATTATTAATCTATATTACTCTGGTAAATATAACCACTCATAAATCAGTTTCCTCTTATTAAACCTTTGTTATTGCATTCTAATAATAATCAATTGTACCCTTTTTGTAAGCATATCTATTACTATCGTTTCAAGCATGCTTTTATGGTGCTGTCACCTAGTTTCTAATTTTTCTTTGCACTACGTATGTAAATGCGCTTTCAGTTTTTCGTGTTTTAAATCAGCAAATGACTTTATGCGTGATAAAATCTGGTCTCACGATTCATCAAGCCCTACTCTGATCGCGAATCAAGCCATCACAATATCTACTCATCAGATCTCATTACAGATCACAGGTTTGTTGTTTTGTAATATCATTTGTCTGCTCCTGTCTAAGATTTTCATTTAATCATAATATTTACATTGTTTATCCTCTATTTCAAGATCAGTTCTCATTCTTTTCACTCCTTGTTTGTCTTTTCTGTATCTGCAGAATTTGATAGATAATATCATTAACATTATGCACAAATAGATCACTACTAAGGGACTCAAGATTGAAATCAATACTCCATTTCCTAAGTTACTTAACCAGTTACTATCAATTGACCATCCCTTACCGATGGTTTCCCAGGCACCATCTGCTTTCAAATCTTTTAAGTCCTTAGTTAGGTCAGTAATGTTTTAATATAACTTTTTAAATCTCTGCTCTTATCTGGTATGTAGGCGCAACAATGTTCGACCTTTAACAACTGACAGACTGTGCCCTCTTTCAAAAGAAGGATATCAAGGGCAAGTCGATTTTGAATCACAATTAATCTTATCAAAATCATTTCTACATCTATAACAGCAACTTCCCCGGCTGTAATGGTTGCTAATTTATCAACTATAACAAAGTTGTCTTATTTTATGTGAGTTTAATGCTACTCCTACTGAAGGCACTAAAACTAAAAAAAATCTACTATTTCACTTACACTTGCACTTTTCTTCACTCTCCCATTATCATCTTTAGTTTCTCCTTCAAGATATTTACGATGATACATTTTCGGAAAAACTATTACCATATTACAATGTCCATACCAGCTTCTTGGTAATTTATAAAAAACATTCTTCCCACAAATGTAATACACTCCAGGAAAGATAGATTCAACACCCTCTAAATATCCTTCCCAGTTCTCCAACCTTTCAAGGGTATGTTCACATTCACTGGAACATACAAAAATTGTGTTAATATTTGATCTTCTTCTATATATACAAAGTTTACCTTTATGTTGCCAGTCTACAGCTAATAAAGCCATCCCTTTTAAAACTGTATTATCTTCTTGTGGCAGTTGCAAAAGAGTTAACTTAGGCAATTGTAGCAAACTGTGCTTCTTTGCAGATGCCCCCTTCCAAACCCTTTGCCCCCTTTTGCCCCCTTTTGCCCCCATTTGGACTGTTTTTTTACTCTGATAGCGCACTGCAACCTGTTTACCAGGCCCCAGTGCCCATTTTCTTTCCCCCTAAAATTGATGTGAGATAGTGCACCCAAATGGCAAGGTACTTTGCCCCCTTATAAGTCCCTAGTATATGGTACCAGCGGTACCCAGGGCAAGGGTAGTAAATGGGTCATCAGGGCTGCAGCAGTATAGTGTGCCACGCTGTGTGACCCAAGTAAATGTAGGCCTGCAGGTCTGCCATTACAGCCCTACTCGGGCAGCCTGTCTGCTCGAGAGTTACTCTGCACAAACCATCTGTTGCAGAGTCACACCACTGCCTTAATGTAAGTTAAGTGCCTCTCAGCGGCGGTCCGTGCTGGCAACTGCGGTGAGCAGGGCGGGAGGGAGTGAAGTCGACAGACGATGGAATAGGAAAAAATAAATAAATAAATAAATCCTATTCCATCCTCTGTCAACATCCCTCCCGCCCCGCCACACCGATCCACAACGCTTACCTGCATGGACCCCTGCTAGTCCCTTTTATGGTTCTCCTTCTAAGCCCAGGAGGTAGAGTGCATTATATTAAAGGTGTGGATATGTATGTTTATACATATATTTCATTACAGTAACCCTGTAAAGCAAGGTTTTACTGTAAGTGACTAACGGTCCATACAGTAACATGGGCTGGCTGATGAGGCAACTCGAGATAGCCAACTCTATTATAGAATGACCAAATTTTGTTGTGTTGGGTGTCAAATACCATGCATTTTCACTTCGAACAGGATTCCCATGTCGAGGGGAGCTGTCATGAATGTAGGTGCCACATTGAGTGGGTGCCGACCTAAGATTTAGTGCTCTAGTGCCTTGGCATGCTTCCCCAAGCTGTATGCCGCCAAGAACAGAGTCTGCCCTTCTGGTGGGATGTGCTAGAACTTCCCCAGGATGGACACAAAAGCATGGGCAGGAAGGCAGTCCCACTTTTCCATCACAGAATGGCTAGTGTTTACAGTCATCTAGTCAGTGAGCCTCAAAGACTTTCACTACCATTGATGTGTAATTATTTGTACCCTACACTCGAGGACAAAGCCCTTCCCGCCCAGTCCATTCAGACAGGTGGGAAAATTAGGTATTCAGGAGGCGTACACCTCCATAAGGCTAGCCACACCTTTAGGGTAGGTTAGGAGGTCTATACAGCCGAGAAAGGGTTCTGCCATTTTGGAAGACCCTAAATTAGAAGAATCTGGGTAGGAAAAGTGATGTACACCCACAGAATGTTTTCATCTCAGGGACAGATTAGCCGCAGGGATACTAGACCATTGGCCACTGTCCCTCACACCCTTAGCACTCCCTAAACTAGGATTTAAGGTGCACCCATGACACCAGAATCTCAGTTCTGTACAAGATTCCGAAGAAGTATGCCAACCCTGCTACTGCCACAAACCTCAAATAGGGAGTAATAAACTTCAATCCCTGGATCACCAATTGCGCAGATAGCATCGTCCCCACCAAGAGCAACATCCAGAGAAAATCCTTCAAAAAGGCCAGCTGGTACACACAAGAACTCAGAACTCGCAATGAGATACCTGACCTCCCCGTGTTGAGAATCTCGCTGGTAGGTTTATTTTCCACGCTCGCGATCGGCAACTTGATGTTGCTGATCGCGAACGTGGAAAAAGTTTCGCCGGGATGTCATTTTGCTCGCTTGCGGTCGCCAACTTGACGTTGAGGACCGCGAGCGAGAAAAAAATGCCAACTACGTTACGCGATTTTGCACTGTTCTACGTGCAATTCGCGTAGCGCAAAGTAGCACAAACTATGCAAACTTCGCAAACGTAGCGTAGTTGTTTACACAGGGTTACTTAGGACCCGCACCCACTCCCTGCAACCAAACCTGAAACCTCAGAATCATAATTAACAACAAGCTAACCATGAAACCCCAGATCAATGCAATCTCCTCCGCCTGCTTCCTCACTCTGTACATGCTACGTAAGATCTTCAAGTGGCTACCCCTATTCACGAGACGCAGTGACCAAGCCCTCATTACCAGCCAGCTGAACTACGGCAATTCCCTCTATGTCGGAATCGCCGCACACCTTCTACAGAGACTTCAGACCATGCAGAAAGCTGCAGCCAGACTCATCCTTTGCCTTCCCTGATAAACCTACATCACATCCCACCTCAGGAAACTCAACTGGCTCCCTGTACAGAAGAGATGCCAATTCAAGCTGCTGACCCAAGCACACAAGGCTCTACACAACCAAGGACCTTCCTACATTAACCACCGCATGAACTTCCACCAACCATCGAGAAGACTACACTTTGCGTCCTTTTCACTTGCCCGTACTCCTGCATCCGCCGAAGCAAAAGTGGAGGACACTCCTTCTGCCACATTGCAGCAGCGAAGACCTGGAACAGCCTCCCCAAGCACCTCTGGACCATCACCTCACTTCAGGAATTTCTAATGGCCCTCAAGACCTGGCTGTTCAAATAAGCCTCCGTGGCCTGCTAGAGTCTGGGTTGATTGATTGAAGGAGCAATTGGTCACTGAGAACAGCATTTGTGCACTGCCAGAAAGCAAAGAGAGGCCACTTAAGTTTTCTGAACTGACCATATACTGAAACTGCATCAACCACTTGGGTCTGTGGCTGAAACTCGACTCTCCCATCAAGAGGAACCCCAGTGGACACCAGAGATCGAGTCAGACACCCCTGGACTAGTGAACTAGTCTCCTGCAAGTTGCAGGTAAATTGTCACACTGTGTCACAAGAAGTGCCATCCACTGGGTCTGCTGTGAGCTATCCTGAAGAAAAGTGATGAAGTGCATGCTGGGAGTTGTAGACAGGATCACACGTTTGGAGCTGCTACCTTACTCCCACTGACCTCCAACCATCAAAGTAGCTGTGGACTACTCTTGTTGCAGCCAAAGCCTGTTGATTGCCAGCATGATGACCAACCCTTGCAAGGACATCTACACTTAAAGGGTAAGTCCCATCAACAGTGACCACTGTCAGCAATGACCATGGTGCTGTGATCCTGCACCCTCAAGGTGATGACGTTGAGTGTGTAGCAAAGCATCTTTGGCATGACCCTCCCATGATTGACAGCTGCCAGGCTACGCCTGTACTCAAAGCTGCTGGACATGGTAGCAAAGTTGCTGCTGAGGAATCTGGGTCCTGGGTCCCCAAAGGCCTCTACTCCCCGAAATGAGAGTGTAGCTCCATCACTAAGTGTTGGTTTGCAGAGTGCTGCATCTTTTTGACAGCGCCTGTGGGTCCCGTCAGCATCATGGACAGTCAAGACATCTCTGCTCCCAGACTCCGTGGGCAAGGTAAAGGAGAACTGACTGTTGAGGCTTGGTCCAGGACCCATGAGAGGTCAGCTGAACTCACCCTGCAAGTGACCGAGTGTCACCTTTGTTTATCCCCATTCATTTTAAAGAGACCAGTTTGACAGCTTAAAGTGCATCTAAAAAATCCACAACTCCTGTTAAATGTATGATACAAAGCTTGGTGTCTATATTTATATAAAATACACTCTTTTTCTAAATTATTGTTGGATTTCTTTTGTGTCGTCTCAATTACCTATGCACCATAATGGTACTGTAAAATGCTTAACACATGTTCCTCAGTAATGCATGATTGCTCTTTACCAGACTACCAGGACTGAGCTAAGGATTATTGTTGTTGTTATTGTTGTTGAACCCAAGGATCATCCTCTGTGTATTATGAGAATATTGTATGGTAAGGCCTCCCAGTCATACCACATAATGTTCCACTTTGCAACAGTATTTATTGTTATATTATCTCATCTACTTTCCTCTAGATTTATGCAATTCTTTTCAGCTCTCACTATTTTACATGCTAGGTTATTTCTAAGACCATAAGTCATATCCAAAGATTGAGTTGGTTTAAATATGTAACCCAGAGTTTCAGCATTTCAAGCTACAGAATGTGGATGTATGCGTTTTGACACAAGGAGGTCAGAAAAGATCAAATCTTGATTTGAATAATAAGACTGTAGTTGACCAGTACCATAGTAATATCTAGCCAGCATACTACATTAAATCACATAGGTTAATGGCAGACTGTGATAGGCCACATCCTCAGCAACTGATGAAGGTTGCATACGTAGCAATAACCAACATCCAAGATATTAACACATTCACTTATCATTCTTGTATACATATTTGCACAAAAAACAGTTAAAATAACATCATGATGTAAAGTTTCAGCATTTAAAGCAATGTAATTAGTATCAATAATCTCCGTAGTTTTAGACAAAATGGTATGTTTAGAGTCTTTTACAGGGACATAGTGTGGTAAATTCAAAACGATAAGCAAAACAAATAATATCAAATAAATTATATAAAATAATCCAGTATATAAACATTTATACCTGGAAGTGATTTCAGTGCTAGAGTCCATGGCCTCTGAAGATTCAGATTGTGTAATTAGAAAAATTCAAAAATAGCAGCAGTGGTTTGAGCAAATTTTAGCAAAGTTCAGGGCAAAAAATATTAAGGCACAGTTTAGCAGCTTCTTTCGATACAGAAAGATTCTCATATCAGCTTCATTGATGTGTGTATTCAAGAAAAATGGTGTCAGTCCTTCAATTGGTACACCAAGGTTGAAATTCAGATTTACAACAAAGTTAGTTTCAAGGAGGTTCAGGTGGACTGGTGTTGTTAGTACAATGGGTTATAAACTCTCATCCCCATTCATTCGCTACCAGATAAGTTAATTCAGGAAATTAGTACTTTTGACGGCCTCTTTTCAATCTCCATACAGTAGTTTGCTCATCATCGGTATCACTTTGATCAGAGTGTTCAGAGCATTCAGGAACTGTTGGTGGTACTCGTCCTGTTTTCAAGCAACTTCTCAGAATCTCAGCTATTCTGGGCCAACAATCTCTGGGTACTACTCGCTTTCTTGGTGCACTAGGCCCTTCATTAGGATCCGTACCTCTCACAGTCAACGTTGTTTGCTGAGACCCTTGGATACCCACTCTTTCAACCACCCTCAAAGCAAAGAGTGCTGTCCCAGCATCCTGCTGCTTCCCAACAGCTTGACTAACCTGATTCCTTTTTTCACTGTGACCACCTTTACATCAGGATTAGGTGCTGTTGTATCATCAAGGGGACATGGGATTCTGCAATTGTGGCTTGCATGTACCTAGTTCATGAGACCTCTGCACTTCGCAGTGGCGACTAAGATCACCTGGGAAAAGCCCTCTCTAGCATGGTTCCAGACACGTTTTGCACGTGTCTTTCTTCACCATTACCCAGTCACCAAGACTGAGGTCATGGCCCTGCTCCTGCTGAACAGCAAAAGCAGCTATGTCATCCTGGTGAGACACAGAATGCGCCACATCAGCCAGTCCCTTGCAGTAGTCCAAAATAAGATCATCTGCTATATTCACAAGTACATTAGCAAGAACAGCTGGCAGTGTCATCACTGGGCCCATTATAATTGTGTGTGCCAACAATTGTGTCCTCCTGTCAGGTGTAGTTCTCAGAATGATCACAAGAGGCAATGTATCTGGCCATTTCAGAGATGTGGAAGTGCACAACTTTGCCAATCTAGATTTCAATGTGGCATTTACCTGCTCCACCAAGCCTGAACATTCTGGCCAATAACTGTAATGAGGATTCTGCTCAACCTGTAGTGCCGCACACAAAATTTTCAGGACCTCATTATTAAAATGAGTTCCTCGATCTGACGCAAGAGAAGTTGGAAATCCGAACCTTGGAATCAATTCCCTTAACAATAGTTTTGCCACAGTCAAGCTATCATTCCAGCGTGTTGGATAGGCTTCAACTAATTTTGAGAAAATACACACAATGACCAAAACATATCTCAGACCATTACAAAGGGGAATCTCAACAAAGTACATTTTCATCTGGTTGAAGGGACCTGCAGATTTACCAATGTAACTCATCACAATTCGAGTTTTTCTTCCAGGGTTGTGTTGCTGACATTTCACACAGCTGTTACTCTCAATCAAGGATTAAACCATACCTGTTGGAAAAGGTGCATTACTGCATCTATTCCCACATGTGCCAGACCATGATAGTGTCTTGCCATTGGTAGCAATAAACGATCAGGTAAAACAGGTCTGCTATCAGTGAAAACCCAAACATCCTCATCTCTTATGGTACAAACTGAGCGCACTAACCTTGCTGTTCAATTTCTGTCACCTCCTCTTGAAACTTCCTCACTTCATCCCAAGTATCTTCTGCTGACAAAAATAAGCTGCAAACTGTGATGTCTGATTTCCTTTCAGTATTTATTCATTAAAGGTTTGCGCACTTAATGCACAATAAGTTGCCATCTCATCATCATATCGTTTCCCTACTGTTACATAGTCTGTACCTTTTCTGTGAGTAATGCACTTCATGAATGCAATTTGGGCAGGAAATTGTAGAGACTGCAAAAGGTTCCTCACACACTCTCCGTTCCATATTGGTGAACCAGAGGATGTCATGAAGCCACGCTGTGACCACAATTGCCAAAGTCATGCACAACTCCAAAGCTGTACTGTCTATCTGTGTAAATTGTAACTCTAAGTTGCTCTGAAATGCTGCAAGCTCAGGTTAGCGCAACAAGTTCTGCAACCTGTGCAGAAAACACCTTGCAACCATGATGCTTCCACAACACCTCTAAATGTACACACAGCATAAGCAGCTTTCATATTTCCTTCATTGTCTCTCAAACAAGAACCATAAAAAACACCACATGATTGGATTCAGGTAATGGTTCATCCAAAATATCAGGCCGCAACTTCATACACAATTCAGTCATATCCAAACAATCATGTTCAATCTCATCAGTCACATTATCATTTCTAGGCAATGGCATAGGATTAGCCGGATTTAGAATCATGCATCTTTTAAGCGTCACGTTCTCTGCACCCAATAGAATCTGTTTGTACTTAGTCAAATGACTATATGTAAAATACTGTGTACGGGTATCTCCACTGAATGGGATACAATTACAGTCAGTGGGTGTCCCATGACTTTACATTCACATGGTTCAAGACTCACACATGAAGATGCAACTGCTTTCAGGCAGCCAGGTAAAGCAGGTGATTGGTCTGAGATTGCTTGCATCCATTTGTGTCAATACTGAAAGAGTGCAGCCTTCGCTTTCACTGCAAAGCAACATAAAGCATTTGTTGTAGTCTGGCATTCCCAATGTTGGTGCCCTGCAAAGGCATTCTCACAGCACTTTCATACAACTGCCATCCCAGGGTACCGGATCAGACACGTCTTTGTGTGTTAACCTCTGAAAAGGTTTTGCTGTCAATGAGAAATTTGGCATCCATTGCCTCCAATAGCCCACCATTCCTAAGAACATGCAGACTTCCTTTGGTGTTGTTGGAGGATTCATATTAAGAATCGCTAAGATTCTTTCTTGTGACACATGATGTCCTATATACAAGACTTCTGTTTTGCAAAACTGTAACTTAGTCGCGAAACTTTATGTCCATTCTCTTCTATATGGTCTAAAAGGCAATAGTGTCAATTCCTCAAGCTTCTTGTGCTATTGACGCCACCAGTGGTCATCAATATACTGCACTACACTGAATGATTTGGCATTTCCAGAGACTCGAGATTCTTTTTGAGTATCTGCTTAAAGATTGAGGGGCTTTCAGTATACCCTCGTGGGACTCGGCACCATGTCAAAACACGATTGGTGAAATGGAAAGCAAAAAGATATTAACTATCCTCATGCAATGTGATTGAGAAAAATGCCTGGCATAAGTCAATAACCGAAAACAATTCGGTTTTGCATGATATATGAAACAATATCATAGCTGGGTTCGGTACCACGGGACAGCATAGAACAACAATGGAATTTACCCTATGAAAATCCTGCACAATATGATACACGCTATTCTGATTCTGCAAGCCCATAATGGGAGAGTTACATGGACTTCCCATTATCTCTTTTAAAATCCCTTGCTTAATCATTGAGTTAATCACAGGAGTAGTTCTGCCAATAGTATATGCAGTCAAATTCTTGGAATTCTTCGAAATTCTGCATTCGATTTAACAGTAATTAGGATTGGTTCAACACCTTTAATTAGTCCAATATCTTTACCTATAAAGTCCGAGACATTAGGTAACATGTTATCTCTTAGTTCAATGGGCAAGTCCTCATTTGTCAGGAGAGGGTACATTCCCACATCAGATATCTGTTGTGCAAGTTTAAAAACAACATCTGCATCATTAATGTGAAACTTGATACCTCTTGGTTTGCAGTAGATAGAGCAATTTAACGTACATTGTAAATCACACCCAAGCAAATACACTGGGCTTGTTTCACACTCCACAAATCAATGTCGACCCTCTAAGGACCCTATTTTAACTGTGGCAGGTTCTGAACTTTGGGGGGACAAAGTTTTGTTTGTAACTCCTGCAACTTGGATACTTTCTCCTGAGAGGGGTAGGCAGGAATCTCTGCTCTTCTTACATCAGAGCAGGTAGCACCAGTGTCAACAAGAAATGAGACATGATTCCCATATACATCTCCATCCACGTAGGGACCACTCTGGTCTACCTCTAAGGCTGCACAGTCCTCCTCCACTCTCAGTCACTGTCAGGCTGATGGGTCCTGGTCAAAATCGTTTAACTTAATCAAATACTGTTATACTATATTATGATAAAGATTTATGTTAATTTGCTGATTCTGATTTACATTGAACCCTTGCACCTGTACATTCTGTTGATGCATTAGAGCTTGGGGCATTTGTTTTGACTGGGCTATATTAGAATTTTGCTTTCTTTGACCTTGTGCCTGTTGATTCTGTGCAAAGTTATTTTCTTCTAGACTATATATATTCCTCATTCTGCATCTGATTCCCTGCATTATTCATGATTGACTTACACACACATTTTCAATGCCTGAATTTTCTGCACACAGTCATGGATTCACTTTCTTCAAAAGTAACACATCTGCACTAGTTCTAGAGTCTACTGGATTACCATGACCTCTACCTTGTGGCTGAAAATTCTGTTGCTGGAAAACATTCACACCCTGCATCATCAGTACTTGATTATATCCTCCCTGTACCTGAGAAATATTGTCCAAACGCATCTGATTCTGACCTTTCTGCATTGCTCTTATCTGAGCAACCATCACTTTCTTCTTTAACTTTTTGAGTTCCATCTCAATCTCATCCCCACAACATTTTGTGTAACACAAAATCTCGTCGAATGGCTTGCTCTGTCAAAAAAGCAATTGTTGTTGAATCATGCTAAACATTTCAGGTCTCAAATCATGCACAAATCTGTAAACAAAATGTCCCATATCTTTTTCCATGACATCATCCAAGCCAATTATTGTTCAAAAACCTGTATCAATCTCTCATAGTAGGTATGTACTGTCTGTTTTAGTTCCTGAGTTGTTCTGACAAACTGCAACCAATCAATCTCTTTGGGGAAATCTTTGTCTTCAAGTGATTTAGTGATGTATCACCTGCTGGTATTATTTCAATACCACTGGAGATGGGGCTTCTGTTCTAGGATCCCTTTCTGGTTCTGTCTCAGACCAATCCACCGTAACTTTACAGTCGCTCGATCTGTCTGTATCATTCCACTGGATTTCCTCTCAATAGCACAAGAAGCTTGAGGAATTGACACTATTGCCTTTTAGACCATATAGAAGAGAATGGACATAAAGTTCCGCGACTAAGTTACAGTTTTGCAAAACAGAAGTCTTGTATATAGGACATCAAGTGTCACAAGAAAGAATCTTAGCGATTCTTAATATGAATCCTCCAACAACACCAAAGGAAGTCTGCATGTAAATGACAACGTTTTGCGTCTTGTCCACAATACATGAGCATAACCTCCTACAGGTACTTCTCTCATTTGGAGCATTTGTATTTCTCCTACAGTTTCAATAAAGACCTTAGGTGATGACTGCACCCTAACTCATTTTATTTCATTCTTTTTCGACCATCTGCCTTCCCATTTCTCTCTCTCATTCATTTCTTGATCATCTTCATCAGTTCTTTAATCTGCAGTTTAATTCCAGGAGCTCTCATAGCCATAATGTCTTTTTCACTAAAGTCTAATGTATGACTTTTGTAAGACTATTCATTTTTGAATATCTATGTCATATTTTTGAGCCAATTCAGTCTATTTCTCATGTGTCAGTCTTGCTCATTGAGTAGTTCCTCTTCCTGGTAAGTATCTAAAAGAGAAAGACAAATTGGTCCCAAGATCAGCAGGTCCTGGAGCTGGATCCAAATTCGGAACCGAGCTGAAACTGAAACGTTTTCAGCATTCTGATTATTAATCAGGGTACTATGACCGTCAAGCCATTTCCAAGTTCTTAAGGAGTAAATGGTGATTGCACTGTTGGAGTATTTAGGTGAAATCCTCCATTACTCAAATTTGTACCTGTTCCAGATTGCATATTAAGTGCAGATGGATCTGGAGCTAAATTTACCATGGGAACAGTCATATCAGAAAGCAGAAACAACCCGCATGTCCTGTCTCCGTCCCCTTCCCACGCACAGAGCCTATCAGCAATTCAAATTCTCACCTTCAATCAAAGCCTACTCCAGATGGAAGAAGAACGGAGAGAAAATAGCCTCTCGAGAGAACAGAATCTCCTACATTCCACCGTCGAAACTAAGTGCACACCCCAGATGGGATGTCACAACCAAAATTCTCTATTGTCTTCAATCAACTCCACAATGGCTATCAACGCGTTCACCTGGCAAACGCAAAAATTGGAAATACAAATGGATACCATGCAGGCAATTGCGATAGCCATGATTAACATTGAAGCTAAAATCGACACGCTAACTGGAAAATTAGATTTGCTGAGGACACTACCATCCACCAGGTGTTCATGTTTACCGATAGTGGAGAAGCTTAGCTCACTTCCAGATGTTTTAACATCTATTATTACAGAACTTAAGCAAAGACATCGGACCACCATAGCTCAGTCCCAACAAAGAACTCCCGAAAGAACATTGAAGGATGTAAATGGAACTAATGACCCAGTGAGTGCAGCAAGCGCCCCTAATGTGCCACCACAAACAGCAATGAGTAATACGAACCTCTGTGCGGGCAACATTTGCCCAGTAGAAAAGACCACCGAGCAGAATAAAATTCAAGTCGGCATACCCACCTGGTGCAGGGACACTCCTCCGTCATCTTCACAACTGGCAGCAGTGATGCATCAAAGCACATCTAAATATGAGGAAACCTGCACAGGCGAGATCCCGTACAGTAACGTCGGTGGAATAACCAACCTGGAACTCATCATAGAACCCTGCAAAACACTATTGCGGAGTCGCCTCACCTGCCGTGGGGTCCTGCTGCTGTCTCACCTGCCACACTGTGCTGCTGGGTCCTTAACGCTGCGTGTCTCCCCTGCCGCCGCCTTCCACCACGCGGCCGTGAGCAGGGGGAGACTACAGCTCCCAGCTCGCCTAGCGCCCGCTGACGCCTACCACGCGCCCGGAGGCGCAGAAAAGACCGAGGCTCCCTCCGCGTCGCGGGACGCACGCGGGCGGCGCCGGACGAAGCCCGGACAAAGGGCGGGCCGTCTGTTGCTGTCCGGGGCTGGTAGAGGCTGGGCTGGGCCTGTTCTCTTTCATCCTGCTCGCTCCACGAAGGTACTGTGATCTTAGCTTTTCTCCACTAGAAGTGCTGCTGTGGCTTCTGACTCGACTAACCAGGGCTCCCTCTACAGTGTGACAGGTCAATAACCTGTCAACAAAGCGCCGAAAGTACTGCTAGTATTGGCTTATTTTTTGTTATTAGCCTCTGCACTATATACGCATGGCTAAAAGAAAGACTATGGAAGGAGGTGGGAGTAGTATGAATAAAAAGGGGAAAAAGGCTAAGAAAGTTAATCATGCTGCTGGCAATTGTGTATTGGAGAGGATTGAAACAATAGTTAACGATTGCCAAGTGATATTGGAGGAAACCAGGGCAACCTCAGATGCAGTAGTGGCACCAGCGGGAGAACCTTTAGCTAGCAACCAAAATTGCAAGATCCCAAACATGTTTAAAAATACTAGACAAGTATCCTCCAAAGCCCTCCCCTGCATTACACCCAATGGGCAATCTGAGACCTGCCAGGGAGAAATTCTGGACCCCTCGAAGTCATTATCTGCTACTGAAATACACTTACCTATTGCTTCTCTCGAACTTTCATGCTCAAATAGGTTTTCAATCTTGGAGGGTTTAGACGAGGAGGCTCCTGCTCCCCTAGAATGGCAGGAAAATGGCCTAGTTGACCATAAAGCAGTACAGACACATAACACGCAGGGAGAGACTCTAGAGCGGAAAATTGACCAGCTATTGAAAGAGGTAGAATCTTTGAAAAAAATAGTGATGAAATTAAATAGGAGGGTCCCATTAACATCTATGTCTATTGACCCTCTATGTCACTCTGCAAACCCGACACCACTAGCTCCCCCGACACCAACCTATAATAATTTACCGCCAAC
This sequence comes from Triturus cristatus, assembly GCF_964204655.1. Taxonomy (NCBI): domain Eukaryota; kingdom Metazoa; phylum Chordata; class Amphibia; order Caudata; family Salamandridae; genus Triturus; species Triturus cristatus. The sequence goes on along the minus strand of NC_140593.1, from coordinate 250,864,874 downwards.
ATTACATGGGGGGCACATTTAGTTTGCAATAGGAATGAGTCAACACAAAAGTCATTGGCTTCTGACAGTGGCAAACATCATTCATATACGGACATTGTGAAATGCTCAAAAACCCACAACGATTGTTCTAATATTTTAAACACTTTAAAATTTGTAGGCCCCTCGAGATTTAGTCACCAGGAGGCCCAGGTTCTTCCCAAAGATAATACCGCACCCAATTTAACCCCTGGCCACCCATTGGACAATGCGAAAATAGCTTATATGGTTAAAGTACCCAGACTTACTGGTACTCAAGCCTATGAAAATGAGGATTCTGTTAAAAACAAAGCTATACCTTGGCTTAGGCACGTCAGAGGATGCAGGTCAATAATCCGAGAAGACATTGTTAGAGCAAGAAGAATTTCTCTCCACACCAGCCAATTTGACTGTATTGAGCTTTTATTCGCTAACTCCACATTAGCTGAGAATCTGTTGCTTTTGGAATTCCGCACATACTCACCAGATTATTCTTCTATACAGATCAGGCGCTCTCCGCTCTGGGTTTCTCCAGGGTGGGAGCCACAGGGTAATGTAGGGACCCAGAGAGAAGACTCAAACTTGAATAGGGTGGACTGACTGGACCAAGAATTGTTACAGGGACGTATTAGAGATACAGACCCAATCCATTCTGACCCTATTAGAGTGTCTATATTAACTCCTCCTGAGTCCTTATCCCCTCTAGAGTCCTTACCCCCTCGTGAGATGTCTCTAACTAATCAGGCAACTCCAAATTCCCACCTTTCCATGGCATCTCTAAATTTTGTCTCTTGGAACATCGCAGGGCTCCGAAAAAAACTTTTAATTCCGGAATGGCAGGAATTCATTGGGACTTTTGATGTCTGCCTATTCCAGGAAACATGGAGCGTTACCCCCCTCTATAAAACTGGATACACCACCTACTATAAACCAGCTATAAGTCAAGGGAAAGGTCGACCATCGGGGGGACTACTAGTGTGGGTCAACATAACGCACAACTGGATAGTGGAGGCACACAATAGTGGCTCCCCTGACCTTTTACATCTGACTATAAAAAGCCCACAAGGGGGACCAATTTTAGAGCTATTCAACATCTATGCCAGAGGGACTGTGGGTGGACAGGCTTCCCAGACAGTATCCGACCTGGAATATGAAATGACTCTTATTGACCCCCATTCTAACATCATTGTATGCAGGGACTTCAACTGCACATTTGAACCCCTTTGTTCCGAAGATCTAATGGGGATCAATGAGGATGACCTCAGATGGGGCATTCCGCCTCTCGAGCTGCCTCCTATTAAGAAATGGTCCCAAAGGGCAATACAAATGAATGCCATCACTCAGGAGTTCAATTTGAGAGCAGTGAATGGCAGGTCCAAATCAGACACGGGTGGAGCATATACATATAATAGGTTAACTACCCCGTCCCGCATCGATAACATTCTCATTGATATTCACTTCTGGGGGAATGTTGTGGATATGGTCGTAAAAAACACTATAGACAGCGACCATAATCCACTGTGCCTACAAATTAATGATGTTTGGTTGTCCCCGGAGTATGAGTTCAATTAACCCCCCTTGATGTCAACTAAAGAAGTGTTGTTGGCAGGTTGTAACAGACGCCTTAAATGGCATGGGGTTTCACAACATGAGGGTAAGATGGAAAGCATTAAGGAAATACTGGCCGGGAAAAATGCGGAGCTTGTTGAGGTCCAAAACAAAGTGGGAGACTCTCAACTCGTACCCTCTCTTTATCGAGACACTATAAGCGAGATAGGGAAATATTTTATTCTAGAGGGGAACCAACCCTGCAAAGGGGTACCACTGAAAGGATCGAACCCATGGTATTCCAAAACCTGCAGAGAAAAAAGACTGACTTTATCAAAAGCCATAAAGAAGCGAGACAGTAGTATGATTAGAAGAGCAAGACAGAAATACTCTAGATCCTTGGCAGTCGCAAAACGGGAATGGGAGGAAACTTATTGGCAGGAGCTTAAAGAGGCATCATTGAATAGGAATTCCACTGTATTTTGGGACCTCGTAAATAGAGGGAAGAGGGCCAAAACAACAAGTATCCCGAATCACATAACAGAGCTGCAATGGTATAACCATTTCTCTGTTATATATGCGGGAGAGGCTGCCCCTCCAGACTATGAGGAAGAGCACAGTGTGCCCCCTGCCGCAACCTTTCCACCTGACGTTACTTTTGAGATCCAGGAAGTCGCTCTGGCAATAAAAAGCATTGCACCTGGCAAAGCGGCAGGTCCAGACGGTCTTCCAGGAGATTTGCTTCTGCATGATCCAGCACCCTGGGCATTGTTTATTTCTGCTATAATGAATGCCATAGCCAGGGGCTCTATAGTACCTGAGTCCTGGAAAGCGGCAGTAGTGATCCCCATATATAAAAAGGGTAATAAGGAGGATCCTGCCAACTATAGGCCTATCAGTTTAATCGATGTGATCCAGAAGGTGGTTGGCAGGGTTCTTCTTATGAGACTGAAGCTGTCGATTGAGAACATGAATATTTTATCCCACCTTCAAGCAGGTTTTAGGCAAAAGGTAGGCACAATGGATCAAGTTTTTAGATTTTTTATGATCTATTGGAAAGTGGTAGTTTTAGGGAAAGGCACTTTATATTTAGCTTTTATAGACCCTAAGTCCGCGTTTGACTTAATCCCTCGCCAAAGATTATGGCAGGTTTTATCAGAATTAGGTGTCCCTCCAGAGATTCTCGCTTTTTTAATACTTTTACATGAGGATAATCACGCCAAGATAAGATGGGGCGCTCAGAGCCAGCTCACAGAGAGTGTCGCGGTGAACAGGGGGGTTCGCCAGGGCTGTGTATTAGCCCCCACCCTGTTTTCCTTATACATTAAAGGGGTGGTGGATCTTCTTAGAGAGGACCCAGCCGATGCTTCAGCCCTGGCTGGTGAAAAAATTCCTACCCTCCTGTTCGCCGACGACACTCTCTTGATCTCAAAATCACCAGGTGGCCTACAAAAGATTTTAAATAGGTTTGGCACCTTTTGTAAATCTCATGGCCTGATTATAAACACTGAGAAAACCAAATTAATGGTAATTAATCCTCCAAGACGTTTTAGGAATGTTTTTACTTTGGATGGTAACCCATTAGATATTGTGGACTCCTTCGATTATTTGGGTATCCGGATTGCGAAAGGGATGAAGTGGAGTCTGCACTTAACTAAGATGCTCCTATGCCACAAGAGGGCTTCTGGTGCCATTATTAGAGAACAACATCTCTCTACGAGCAGACCAGTGGCCCCGGCCCTTGTGGTATATGAGGCCAAAGCATTATCTTGCACAATGTATGGAGCTGAAATTTGGGGTCACGAAAGTATCCATGGTTTAGTTAAGTCTGAGAATAAATTCATGAGGGATCTTATTTCTTTTCCCACATCAACACCACTGTTTTATGATCTAGGCAGACATTGTATTCAGGACATTGCAAGACTTCGACCTTTATTATTTTGGGCAAGACTACGAAGGACACCGGAGCTTGCTAAGTATGCTGCAGCCCTAAGCGAACTCATACTAGCTGACACTGGGAAGAGGATAAAATGGATCTCCTATGTAAGACAATTGCTGAGAGAAATTGGATACGAAGACTGTTGGGAATCTCAGACACCCCCTTCAAAATTGGATCTCAAGAAGGCATATTGGAGATGGGTTAATGATAGAGAACTAAGTAATGCTAATATGGGGAAGCTGACCGAGGCTTATTTTGAGCACAAGACACTTTGCAAATTGGAACCTTACCTTGATTGTATTCAAATCCCACTGGATAGATCATTGTATGTGAGATTCAGATTAGGAACCTTACCTCTCAAATCCGTCACGGCTAGCTGGAAGGGTCAGACAAGCATACCATCTGGTTGCCCAAGCTGTGCATCTCCGAAGGAGACTATTCCCCATTTCCTTTTTGCCTGCCACACTTACAGAAGAGTGAGATCCAAGTGGCTGAGACCAATTTGCAGAATTCTGGGCTCCAGAGACTATGTAACTGTGTTGCGTATCTTAAAAACCGATACCTCGTCTCTCATTGTAGTATGCGGATTGGCCAAGTATCTGGGTTGCGCTTGGCTATTGAGAAAAACTTGCCACTTTTGCACATTGAAACACTGTTGAGGTTCAGTTTTTATCCTTTTTTACCAATCCCTTTATAATGAAATTTGTGTCTCTTTGTATATAGTGTCTTGTTCTGAAACATAGTCCATTTTTAGATTCATTTATGATCAAGTTTTTTTATTCATCAATGTTTTACTTGATCCTTTTTATCTTGTATTGTATGTTGTGCTTTTATGATATTTATTATCGAATAAAGCTTTACCTACCTACCTACCTACCTATTGCGGAGAGCAAAGAAACGCTTGAAAAAATAAGCTAAAACCAACATACAACGGAGCCGGATAAAGGAAACACAGTTGAGCTTGAGAGAACCAGTTGGCCCACATAGCCAAAAACACCAGTAAAAAGGGCTTTCACAATAAAGAACTTGGAGCCACAGAAACTCTGCCCAATGTTTCAAAAGGAAAACTGTGGTACCAGGCCAGAAAACGGACTGTCAAACAAAACAACAAACCCAAAAATAACTACAAATTCACACACCAACAAGGGACTGACAGACAAAATGGAAGAGGGGTCCATCATGTGCCATTAGCGCCGGAAGCGCCTCCACAAACAGTCAGTACAGGCACCTCTCCCATAAAGCAGTATCAAGAAAGTAATACACCGGAAACCAGGTCCCTCGCCACTGCCAGAGAAATGCCAGCCCCACCGATATCAAACTGTAATGACTCCCGGGGGACCAAAATTAACCACAAAGATAATAGAGTGACCATAACTAACGCACATGGACTGGCCACATAGCCAACTGATAAACATCAAAGGGTGCAAGGGCGAACTAAAGTAGAGAACAATATCACAATCTTTACACCCGAATACACATCACGGGGAAGCACCGATATTTTAAACAGGACTAATATTTTACAAATATTTAAACATATTCCTGAGCTCTCTTCGATTGTGACTGAAGACCTCATTCAAGTACAATTTAAGCTATTGGGCAACAATGAAACAAAAGAGTCGTCAATACTAAATTGGAAAAATGACATCATACCACAAATAATCATGACAGAAAAAGACCGCTTGCGAATTGGGGGATTAAGGTACACATTCCCAATGAGGAAAAATACACGTTTATGTTAAAAGCTAGCATCAACATCAAAAACACAGAGAATACACGAAAGTCCTGCCTAAAAGGAAAAAATTACGTTCCCCACACTACAGCTTTCCCCAACTTAAGAATATACCTTTCACCTAACTCGACCCAAACAAGGCGCACATACACAGAACGTGAAAAGATGGATCCCGAAAAAATTCACCAGGAAGGAACACCAATAATCCGACCACCGATAAGAACACAATGGGGCAGATTTACAAGCCCTGTGTGCCACTTTTGCGCCGCTGTTGCGTCACTTTTGTGACGCAGCGGCGGCGCAAAGCTAGCGCCATGCTGCGACAGATTTACAACGTGACGCATCTAGGGAGATGCGTCACGTTGTAAAGCCCCGCGCCAAATTAAACCTGTGTTAGGTTTAATGTATGCAGGGTGGGCGTTACGTCGGAAAAAGCCTCGGTAAAGTGACGCAGTGAAATCTACGAGATTTCACGCAGTCACTTTCCCGACGCTGGTGCGTCAAATCCTTACGCCTGCTTCAAGCAGGCGTAAGGCGTGACGCACCATGTTAGGGACAGGGCAGGTTGGAACAGTGCTGCAGTTGCGTCGCGCTTGCGACACAACTTCAGCACTGCGCCAACCTTACGCCAGCAGATGCGTCACGCATCTGCTTGTCCTTGCGCCACGATGCACCGCATTGTAAATGCGGCGCATCTGTAGTGGTGCAAGGGCAAACTTGCGTGACGCATCTTCCCTGGCGCATCCCTGCTGATTTGCAGGGATGCGCCAGGGAACGTAAATCTGCCCCATAGTTCCTAGCAAACAAAGTAAAGACTCTCACAGCACTGAACTGAGGGATACTTTGAAAGTAATTTCATGGAATGTGTACGGATTAAAAACAACATTACAGAACACAGAATCAGTTGACTTCCTACAGTCTGGGGATCTGTTATGCCTCCAAGAAACATGGCTACTAACCTCAGCGGTCATTCCAGGCTTCACGGAATTTCAGCAGCCGGCAAAAAAAGCACAATATATTCGGTAGACCGTCAGGGGGACTATCAATATACACACGAATCAGCAGCAACATAAAAGCTACACTCTTACTTAACACAGGCATGGTCCAAGCCACTCTTCTGCAAGGCTTCAAATTGAACGGCTGCCCAATAAAGATTTTACTTGGGAGCATCTAATTTAACAGCAATGGATCATCAAGACCCAGTGCCATGAGGGCCCTAGTGGATGCACTGGAAGAGCTACTAAGCAGCCTGCAAAATTGTGGGATTATAATCGCCGGTGATTTTAACACTCGTAACCTAGGGACTGCACCCAACGATACCTTGCCAATGGACACGGCTGGAAAGCTAATGAATACATTTTTAAATACACACAGACTAAAACCTACACAAATTCGTAACCACCCCAAGATGGCCTCGAACACAGAACTACTGGGAACAATCAAAACCATGATTGACTTCATCTTCGTGTGCAAACGCTTGCATGGACATGTGTTAGAAACTCAGAAACCCGTGTTCCAGACGAGCGATCATCTCCCACTGGCCATACTCTTTGCATTACAAATGGCCATGCAACCGCTCGTTGCCACAGTGGGGTATACCAAGGGGGAGGAAATTCAGACCTTACAGAGGAGAATAAAATGGAACACAATAGATACAACAGCATTATGCAAGTGGAAAAGAATCTGGCCTAGTCTCGCTCACAAACTTATAGCAGGCAACGTTTGTGAAAACTGGATCAAACTGGCGACAGAGGTGCACAAACTTCTGATAGGCAGACAAATGAACCACCGACGAACACCTGGAGAAGGGATCTGTTGCCAACCACAACCCCGGTGCGCAAAAGTGGGGCAACGCAAGTGGACCTTGAGATCAGCTATCCGCACCCATAAACTAGAGGGTAAGGCCAAAACACTCCAAAATCAACTCCTAGCTAGGACAATCCACAGGAAAAACGTATGGGATAGCAAAAGAAAACAGCTAGACTCCCAATGGTTGCACATCTACAGCCTGCTGACCTCAAATAAACAGGCAGTATTCTGGACATACATCAACAGGCTCTCAGGGCACAGCCACGATAGGCGCAACGTAGTTTCCAATCATTCATGGATTGCCCACGTGGCCGCATTGTATTGTCGGGTGCCAAGTCAGGCTCAGCCTCATCAGCAACATCTTTATATCATCGATGACTTGCGAAACACCCTCGCTCCTACCATCGAAGATTCAGCCGTACAGCCAGTTACAGAGAAATCCTCGTATTGCGAAGAAACTTCAGCACATCATGTGGAAGCGAACCGTGTCACACTAATTCTAAAAAATATCAGAAAGTACAGAGCACCGGGCCCCAACGGTTTACCAGGACACCTCTTCTAAGAAGACTGCAATCTCTGGGGTACCATACTTACACCACTTTACCAGTATTGCCTGACCAACTCAACAGACCCGGAGACCTGGAAAGGTTCTTTGCTGCAACCCATTCATAAAAAAGGAGACACCGGGGATCCAGCGAACTATAGGCTGATCGCTCTCCTGGACATCGATGCGAAAGGATACGCGAGCCTCCTTTTGTACGATCTACAGAAATGGGCAGACGATAATGAAATCCTTCCAGTCTACCAATCCGGTTTTAGGCCTGGAGCATCAACGATGGATAACATCTTAGCTCTCGCTTACCTAGCAGAACAGTCCAGCCGGATAAAGCAGCTTCCACTCTTTGCATGTTTTGTGGACTACTCCGCGGCATTTGATTGCGTTAACCGGAGCCTGCTGTGGTGGAAACTGCAAAGCTGGGGGGTACCACCGATACTACTAAAAGCAATAATCAGCCTCTACACTGGAACGTGGGTACAGGTGAAACTCACAACTAATGCAGCCACTAAAAAGATCCCAACAGATCGAGGGCTGAAACAAGGCTGCGTACTGGCGCCCCTCCTTTTTAATTTATACACGGCAGACCTCGGCAATGCATTATACAAGGCTAATCTTCTATCTCCTAAAATCGGCTTGACTAGATTATTCTTAATGCAGTACGCGGACGATATGGTGTTCTTGGACCACACCAAAACTGGCATGCTACGATTATTGGAAGCTCTAAACAAGTACAACAACATCAACGACCTGAGGGCAAATGCAGGAAAGACACAGGTAGTAATATTTGGGAAGTATGCCAATAAACTCAGACAAAACTGGAGACTGGGCAGCTTGAATATAACAACAACGACCAAATACAACTACCTGGAGGTCTGGCTTATAAGTAATTCGAAACCCACAGCACTTTTCGCTTCCATGGAAACAAAAGCTAAGGCAGTGTTGTATGCCCTATGCATGCTAAATTCTAAACTATGATGGCCATCTACTAAACCCATTAGAAAGGTCATACGCGCAAAGCTGTTACCCTCTCTCACATACGGCCAACTAGCATTCCCAGCGTCTTATAGTAACATCTTGGAACAAGCCAACTGTCGAGCGTATAAGCGAATCTTTCAAATACCAACATATGGTCGGAATGCACTGCTCCGATTGGAATTCGGGCTAAACAAACAGAGCTACGAGCATTGAGCCTCGATTGTGCGGTTTTATCGAGAGGTATGTGCAGCCCCCCCACACTCAATGAAAGCAATCTTAAAAGCAATTTTTGAGGAAGAAAATTACTTGTGGTCCAATGGCCTGCACACTTCCTGCACTGAATTGCATCTTGACATGTTCATCTGGCAGGATTTTATTCATCAGCCTGGTATCCTAAAATCGATTAAAAAAAAACCAAGTTAGACTACTGTCTAAGGAAGAGGATATGAAGGGACTGATGCTCTCCAGCAGCAACATCAGGATACTTGCCACTTCCTATGAAAACCGCCTAAAGCAGCCTTATCTTGACGCCGCTTTAAACAAGTCAATTTTAAAGCAAATCTTAGCAGTGAGACTTATGGTGCTGCCGATGACAAACATTAACATACGCTGGAAATCATTAGAGGTGGTCAGTAGCTGCCGACTGTGCCAACAGTATGAGGAAACCATGGTACACTTGGTCTGTATATGCCACTGTTTGACACAGGTATGCCGCGCTTTACTAAAACCGTTGTTTTTAAAACATGGAACACATACATGCCAAGATGCAATGGAACTTCTCTTCAACCTGGACATTCCAATGGAACTGGCAAGATTTGCGAAATTTGCACACAAGGTGAAAGAACCTTTAGCCAATACCTCGCACACTGCACTTTATTGAATTTTTTGCAGCTAAAGTACTGAACACGTACCTGCATAGTCACCATGAAAAACCTTTTTTTGGTCGCATATAGATGAGTGAAAGTTTGAACTTCAATGAAAAATCTAAATCATCGCCCTAATTAGGGATTATAGCTAACTGAAGGCATTGACAGCTGACTATTTTCACTGTTTTACTCATTTTAGCGTTAAATGTAATATTTTAAATCTATTTTATTCATGTATTAGAACAGCATTTATTATCGGTTGAATCCATACCGACGATAACTGAATTAATTAAGTGCTGGAACATCTCCACTGGTTCTCCATTGTAACAATTTTAATCAATTGAAACAATAAAATGTATTTCATTTCATTCCAGTCATATCAGAAGCATTATAAGTTATTTCAGGAGGTCCACTTGGTCTGGGACAATAAAAAGGTGGACACCTCTGAAACATTCTGTTTGTCGGGTCAATTTAATTCTGATTTAGGACATACCCAATACTGCGAACATCTGCAGAAGAATTGCTTCGAGTCGGAAGCATAGGTGTCTTAAGCAATGATCTTGTTGTCAATTCCAATGAATTACCTTGTGCTATATTGACACTAGAAGGTAAAGCAACCCAGACTTGTAAAGGGGTACAGCAGGTCCAATGGTAATGGGAACCGTTCGAGCATCTGGTGCATTTGAATGAATCAGGTTCATGAAAGCCATTATTTCTGTCCTCCCTTTTACACGAAAAACAAGTGTATGCTCTTTTGACATGTCAGGTATTGATGGTGCATTCAGAATCTAGTCTGTACTAGTGTTGGGCAAACTCTCACTTGAAATCTCATTGTAAGGTGGTGGACGATTCATCAATAAATCATTTAAGAGTTCACCATCTATGTCACTCATTTCTCCTTCTTTTCCTGTGTCATTAATGTCTGCCTTTGTATGTTTACTTTGATCCCTTCTCACCCCCTTCGACTTCTAACACAGGATATAATATAGTGTCATATACAATATTTCTGTTGTGCATCCCATTTAGTTTCTGCATAATGATCCATAGTTCTCCTATATCTCCCTTGTTACTTTTCTCTCTCTTTCTGATGGGCTACATGTTCCCATGTATTTAATGCTTCAATTATCGAGGATATTGGTGGAAGTCTCATTTCGTATAATTTCCTCTATAAATTCTCAATATTTCTCAAATAAAATGTTCCATAATGAGGAAACTGAAAACCCTTGTCTTCCTCGGTTAATTGATGCCAAAATTCAAGCCACAGACATGGATGTAATCCTTCATCCATCATGATAACATCCTGGCGCATCCTCAGGTGGTGCTTCTACCTTGGATCTAACAGATATAGTCTCCTCTTTCCTTATCAATTTCTGTAATGTTTTAAGAAACTTCATTTTAAATTTTGTATTCACAAATGTTTTCCGTAAAATCCAGGAAATTAATTTCTCCCACAGCTCAACTGTTTGGCTGTCTTGACCAATAACAGCACAACTCTTATGACATCAACCAACCGAGCGCAGCTTTACACCACCAGATCAATCACAGTGTGACACACTGTGACATCAATCTTACTCTCTGCAGCAGCACACCCTCCTTTACAATTTTCTTCGGTGCATTTTCTCTAAGAAAACTCACAATACAAGGCAAGTAACAAATAAAACTGTCTGACCCAGTATAGAAAATACATTCTCACGGGGTGCGGAGCTTGGCTCGCATCGAGTATGGCTGCCTGAGCCCTGGGCTCCGACTTGCAGCGCAACAATCCGTTAATTATCCTGCCCTTCGCTGCCCGTAACCGCAGCTGCGGATGAGACCTGGGTGTCGGATCGGGCGCGCTACCTAGGGCTGTGGCTCCGGACCCGGGAAGTATCGTAGCAGCGGAGAAACGGCGGATGGAAACTAGCAACGCGCTAGGCCACTGATCCTCAGCCGTCGCGTTCGCTGCAGGTGACCCTGTGTCAGTCTGCGTGCGGCCTACGAGAAGTTGGAGGGGTCGGCCCGATGTACTGCCCTTGCGACCCAGGCCTGGGATACAGAGACAGAAAGAGTGAGGAACGGTGAGAGAGGGGGGAGTCCTTCTCTTACGTTGGTGGCAGCGAGAAAGAAGTGGCTGTAACAGATCCCTCTGGGATTACCCCGATTAGTGCCCGGAAGGGCCGATGGAAGCGGCGCTGGTGCTGGTGCCGATGCAGTGAGCGGCGCGGGTGCCGTAAAGAGGAGTGCGCGTCTGCAGCGGCGTGGGGCGACCCTGGGCCCAGTACAACAAGTCCTCTTTGGACAGAAGCAGCTGTGGGCTGGACGGCCTGCGGGAAGGCGCCAGGACAGGCACGGCAGAGGGGACCGGTGGCAGTGTTGCAACCTGCGGAGTGCCTACGCAGCGACAGTTGGCTGGAAGGCGGTGGCTCTGAAGGACTGGAGCAGATGAGACTGGCTGGAGGCAGAGGGTGAGCCACTACAGGGGTGCGCACGACGGGTGATTGGATGTACCACGTGTGGCAGTGACCGGCATTGGCCCCCGCAACCGGAGGGAGCCTGAGGTGGCGAGAACTGACCAGCTGGCGCAGGCCTGCAGAGCTGTAGCGTGTCTTGTCCTGAAGTTTGTGGCTTTGTGTAGTGGCAGAGGAGTCACAGAGGGTGCGGCGCTTCTGCTTGCGACTGCCCGTCGTGGCCTGGGGTCGGGGTGAATTGCGCAGCGGGGTGCGCACACCGTCCTGGACCTCACTAGGTGGTGCCAATTGACCCAGGCTGAGCCGCTGGACGTGACGCAGCTCGAAGGCGGTCGCCATCATGGGCAAGACAGATAAGTCCCAACCGAAGCTGACATTTGAGCAAAAGTGTGCCAAAACCCAGACGTCGGTGGCGGACGATGCTGGCGGAGCCACGCCCCACCAGCAGAGGAACAGGATCTGCGTGGATTACTGCTCTCCATGGAGAGGGGTTTGCAGAATGCCATCAATTCCCTGGGCGCAAAGATTGACGCGCTTTCATATAGAATGGATCGTATGGGGGAACGAATAGATAAACACGCGGAGAGACTTGATCAGTCGGAACAGCGCCTTTTGGAGGTCGAAGAGGCACGGTCCTCGCTTGACTCGGACCACAAGCAGCTCGGACGGCTCATGCAGGTTCTGCAGGATAAGACCGAAGACCTTGAGGCGCGCACCCGTCGATGTAATCTGCGCATCACGGGCCTTCCGGAGTCGACCTCAATGGGGCGAATGGAGTGTTTTGTGGAGACACTGTTGGTTGAGCTGCTTGGCCGGGAGGTATTCTCTGGAATGTTTGTGGTAGAAAGAGCACATAGATCGCTTGGACCCAGGCCCCCTCCAGGCACGCTTCCGCGGCCAATCATAGTGAAACTATTGAACTACCACGATAGAGATGCGGCCCTGCGAGTGGCGCGAGAGAAAAAGACGCTAGTATATGAAGGGTCAACCATCTCGCTCTATCCTGACTTCACGGCCAAGGTGCAAGAGGCGAGACGGCAGTTTGTCCCGGCTAAAAGGCAGCTCCGCGAACTGGGTCTGGACTATGCGATGTTGTATCCGGCTAAGCTTCGTGTTAACCGGCAGGGGAAATCGCACATCTTCACGGACCCAAAGGCACTACACAGAGCGCTGAAGGACTGGAATAGGAAAAGGCGGAGCAGTCCAGAGAAGCGACAGCAGAGTGAGGAGACGGAGAGCACGCTGGAGCTGCAGGATTGAAGTTGAAGGTATGGCAAGCATTGTACCTAACTATTCAGCTCTGCGGCAGAACTATATAGGAAGATTGGTGGGAAGGAACTAGGGGTGCCAGGACCGTTTAGCGGTCTCGAGATTAAAGACTGATGTAATACTGTTGCACTGTATGCACAATGGCCTTCTAATTCCAGCTTGTGACGTAGTTAAGTGTGCTGAGGCGAGCAGGTGGCTCCTGCCACAGGCGATCATTTTATCAAGTAGGCTGTGCGAGAGGAGGGAGTGATAGTAGGACGTGCGACTGCGAGCTGCGGGCGACGCCGAGAGGAGAATGGCGAGGAGATTTGGATGGGGCGGTAGGGCAGAGATTGGTTTGCTGCAATAGGAGGCCAGGCAGGCGTTCACAGTGATCAGTTGCTATATATTACAGACTGAGCGACCTCCGCCTGCGAGTGCAGTCCACCTGTTGCTGGGGTTAAGTTGTTCAGGGTCGGGAGGTGGGTGGTGAGGGTAGTCCCTTGATGGGACGCGGCAAGGCCGAGTTGGGGGGGGTCTGCTGTGGGTGGAGGGTGGGGACGGGGTTGCAGTTAGTTGCTTTTTTGTTTAGGGGGTCGAACTGTCAATTTGCTTTGCAAGGGTCTCATCCACGTAACCGGCACATACGACACACAGTTGTAGATAATAACTGCCATAGCTGGGACAGACATGGCTAGTAACACTACAAGGAGCGGGTTGCACGCCTCCATTAGAGTGATGACCTGGAATGTTAGAGGTCTAAACGACCACCGGAAGCTGCGCAAGGTGATGCACTACCTCACTCGACATAATGTAGACATTGCTTTCCTCCAGGAGACGCACCTCCCCTGCTGTAGCCAGATGCTGCGCGTGAGAGGGCTGGTGGGTAATTCGCATGCGGCCGGCTTCACAACCCATGCCAGAGGGGTGTTAACCTGGTTTAACCCTAAGCTGGGTGGCAAGGCTCAACTGCTTTATGCGGATGGTGGGGGCCGGTTTGCGCTGTCGCGGTATCAGGGGAAGGGACTGGATTTCTTATTGGTTAACGTGTACGGGCCTAACTATGATTGCCCTGAGTTTTACTCGGAACTTGCAAAAAGAGTCAGGGCCTTTGGTTCTGCCTACATGCTTTGGGGGGGGGGATTTTAACACGGTTATGAATCCCGATCTTGATAGGTCGGGTGGTCCGGCCAGATCGCAGACTGCAGCTGCTAAGACAATTAGGAGGGAGATGCTTTGTATGGCCCTTTCAGATGTGTGGAGAGTCCTCTACCCTGAGGAGGGGGGCTTTTCGCACTACTCCGCTTATCAAAACCTGCATACCCGTATAGATTATTGGCTGGCGTCTTCATCGCTCTTGGCGCAGGTCCGCACGTGCCAGGTGTTGCTGCGCACCCTATCGGATCACTCTCCCATATTGCTTACGTTGGCGACACCTAGTAAGACTATACCTCCTTTTGGGTGGTGGTTCCCCCCATACTCCCTCCTCGATCCCTTGTTTAAAGAAGAAATGGCTGAGGCGATCACAACGTTCTTTGATACTAATTTAGGTTCAGTGGATAGTTTCCAAACAGTGTGGGAAACATTTAAAGTTTATATTAGAGGGGTGGCAATTGATAAGCATTCCGGGGTGCTGCGATCTATCCGGCAAGGGTTAGCAACACTGGCTGCGGGAAGTAGAGACTAAGCAGCAGTCGGATGCATCGGAAGACATTGCAGAAGAGCTGAAGGCGCTGCTGGCAGAAACCACGAAGCGGCAGATGCGGAAGTGCTGCATCTAGGGAAGTACGCCACTGCCAGAGCGTATAGGGAGGGTGAGCGGCCTAGCTCCGTACTAGCCAATATATTGAAGGCGCGTAGATGTAGGGCAGCGGTCACTAAAGTTCGATCGGACGATGGGGCACTATTGACAGAAGAGGCAGACATTGCCGTGCGCTTTCAATCATACTATGCGAATCTGTATGCATCTCGACGAAAGCATACAAGACTATTTAGATCATATCCAGCTACCCTTCCTCTCAAATGAGCACAGGGGATTTTTGGCCCTTCCTATAGAGAGGGATGAAATCCTTGAGGCACTGGCGGGTATGAAGGCAAATAGTGCCCCTGGTGCGGACGGCCTCACGGTCGCTTTCTACCGCTCCTTTATTGATTTACTGCTCCCGCATCTATTGACGCTGTTTGACGATATGTGTGTCACTGGCCATATGCCTCCTTCCATGAGGGTGGCTATTCTGGTAGCCATCCCCAAGCCAGGCAAAGATTTGGAGGAGTGCAGCTCGTATCGACCATTATCTTTGCTGAACGTCGACGCTAAACTATTCGCGAAAGTGTTAACCACGCGCATTGCGCTGCTCACTGCGGAGCTGGTGGTTCCGGAGCAGGCAGGGTTTGTGCCAGGCAGGAACCTCACGTATAACCTTAGGACGGTGTTTGGTGTATTGCAGCATGTTCGACAAGACTCGAGGGCTCTGGCAGTCTTCCTGGATATGGAGAAAGCCTTCGTCTCGGTGGAGTGGCCCTTTATGCTACAGGTCCTGACCAAAATGGGATTGGGCCCCCTCTTTTTGCAAATGATTGGGGTGCTGTATAAGGGCCCTACCGCTAGGATCCGACTGGGAGATCTGGTTACGGACGCTATACCGATTTCCAGGGGGACGTGTCAGGGCTGCCCCCTTTCCCCCATACTATTTGCCCTTGTGGCTGAACCGCTGGCGCGGGCCCTGCGTGGGTATCACAGCCTGAGAGGCGTAAGCTTTCCATCGTACCGTATTGTGGTCTCCACATATGCAGACGACACTTTGCTCTATGTCAGGGAGCCGGAGAGTAACTTGGCACCGGTGCTGCGGGAGGTCGTGCAGTTTGGGGCACTGTCTGGGCTAAAGGTCAACTGGAACAAGTCCATTGCATTTCCGTTGACGTCGTCCACCACCCCGTTCGAAATGGAGTACCCACTGCAGTGGTCGGACGATTCGGTCAGATACCTCGGGATACAACTGCACAGGGACTCTGATGTAGTTTTCACTGGGAACTATGGGAGGACCATTGATAAACTGGAGGAAGACGTGGAGACATGGATTGGCCTCCCCCTGTCACTTATGGGTCGGATATCCATTGCTAAAATGGTGGTATTGCCTCGATTTTTATTTTTTGTTCTCCAATATCCCAATAGTTCTGCCGCGTACCTTTTTTGCTAGGCTAACTAAGTCTCTGTTACGGCTGGCGTGGGCGGGGAAGCAAGCCCGTGTACGTTGGAGCATCCTGACGCTACCCTACCATATGGGGGGCCTAGGGGCGCCTGACATGGAACTATACTACAGGATTGCACAGGGAGCACAGGCGCATGCCTGGGTACACGGCGACGACACGATTCCATACCTAAAACTAGAGAGGTTGTTCGCAGCGCCTCTCCCGTTGCCTGCGGTCATGTTTGAGCCAGCCGATCGTAGAACTGGTTTCTTAGATTCCTTAAACGCTACTCGGCATGCATGGACCTGGCTGCTTAGGCAGACTGCGGGGGCGTTGTTATACTCTCCGGCCATGCCCCTTGAATGGGCGGTTTGGTTGTCTCCTTGCAGGGACTGTGGCGTTGTGTGGTCCCTGCGGGGATTAGGCATACACTTGATGGGAGACTTGTTTAAGGACGGTATTGCAAAAACGTGGGAAGACGTGGCGTCGACTTCGGAGACCTATACTCCGCTCCAGCGATTTCAGTTTCATAGGGTCAGAGGCGCATGGCGACAACACCTAGGTGAGGATATGGTCGAACCCCCTGAGCTTCTGGAATTAAGCACAATAGCCCTCGTAGGATGATGTCCAAGTTATATTGCATAGCAATGTCGCAGAGATCCCAGAAATATACTAAAGCTCGATTGGCCTGGCAAAGGGACCTGGACACAGTGATAGACGATGCCATGTGGTCATATTGCTGTGCTGGTATACGTCGCATTTCATTGCATGGCAAGCATAGACTTATACACTTCAAATTCATAAACAGAGCATATTACACGCCGGAAAGGCTGCACAGATATGGCCTGCGCGAGGGGTTGGCATGTGAGAGGTGTGCGCACCCGGCTGCAGACTTTATGCATTTGGCGTGGAACTGCCCCGGCGTAGGCAAATTTTGGAAGGCTGTATTTCGGCAGATCGGAGAGATAGCTGACTTGGAATTAAATCTGGATCCTGCGGTGGCACTGCTGGGACACTCGAGGGGGCTTCCAAAGGCAGCGCGTAGACTAGTAGACATGGGCATGTTGATCGCCAAGCGCAGGGTTGCTATATGTTGGATGCGGGGCCCCTTACCTACAATGGCGCAGTGGAAGCGAGACGTGCTCTATTGCTGTACGCAGTCGGAGATGTTTAGCGAACTACTGCCTCCGAGGAGCAGGCCAAATAATTTTTGGGGATTGTATGCTGAATACGTCAGGGGGGGTAGTGCGGGGGAGAGGCCTGGGGCTGGGGAAGAAGAAGCGTCGGCCCTGGGTGCGGCGGGTGCTGGTGCGAACTGACGCGAGTTCTATGACGGCTGGTGGAGCTCCGAATATTGCGGTATAGAGGGGGGCGTACATTCCAGGGTCCAGCTTGAGAACTAGAGGACACAAAAGGTCATCTGGCAATGTCCAACTGTGTACGTACTGGTTAGGTATGGCAGGCCTGTTAGAGACCATGACATGTACAGGTGTTGAATATGTGGGGGGGGCCTTGGGAGCGGCTGACAGGACTTATCGACAGGGGTGGGTGGGGGGGGGGTTGATGTTTAGTTTTTTGTGATGATCTAAGAAGAAAACTTTGTAGTCCCTAATAGGGAACAGACTATAAGGAATGGCAAGATGGGCTGCACTTCTTGATAGAGACGTCAACTTACTGCATGAGAAGACAGTGATGCCCAGCCCCCGGGATGTGGGATAAGCTGCGTTATGCAGTGCTTATCAGAGATGAAACAGCCGGCCTCCGGGTTGTAGGTGAGTAACAGTGTATGCCTACGTGATTGTTCATCAAAAAATAAATAAAATTTAAAAAAAAAGAAAATACATTCTCACAAGGTAACTAACCTTTTCTACAATCATTTACTTCAATGAAATCTCGACCAGTGAGATTTCACCCTAATTCATACAGTTATACTCTGCGCACCTGAGATCAACTATACCAACCGTTTACCACTAATACACAAAGAGATCCCTTTACTGAGATGTTGTTGATGATGTCACACGACCAGCACCATAAAACAGCAGACAATTTACTCAGTGTCTTCTACACTGAGACAACCCATAGGTAACAATCTTGATATCTTCGGCCAACTTCAACTTCTTTGCACAAAGCGCCATACTCATACATGGACTTTAACCATGTGGACTTTACCTACATCATTCACTCAACAATACACAGCCATTTCAAAACCCGCAATCTTAGCAAAAAATATTAGCACTTAACATCTCTAATAATACTCACAGTGCTTTGCTGCTACACGTTGACTTCATCCAAAACAGTACTCCATCAGTACTCCATCAATACTCTTTGCTGAACAAACATATGTGTGTTCTTTAGATTTGGACAGTAGTTTTTCTGTCTCTCTGGCACCCTAAAAACTCACTTCTCTAGGCAGAACCATAGCTCTGCTATCAAAGATTTAATCCAGCGGAAGAGTAAAAACTAATTGAATACATTTTAAAATTTCATTCACAGCGTACACATTTATCCCTCTAACCATACTTGGTCCTTTTACAGTCAAAAGACTCACAACATTTCCCTTACCTCAGAGGCGAAGGGTCCTCTGATGGAGCTTTCCCTACCGATAGGAGGGTTGGGAATTACAGTGTCTAAATCACAGCATTAGTTACCCAATTAGGACCATTAATTAGTGACTAGCTTACAAGTTTAAAATCAAGTTCAAATATACTATTCTCAGGACCATTCTATATAAATAAAGTATTGCAATGGAAAGAGCCAACCTCCTGAAGAAATTAAGTCAAATCAGGAATACGCACTCAAGAAGCTCTGCCACTGCTACACAAAATAAAAGGAGCAGAACTTGATATTCTGGAAAGATTCTCTGATTCTATCTATAACAAAATTAATCTAATTGGAAACAGTACAGCTCAATAAAGAACTTCAAGACACAATAATAGACTCATGCAATTTAGTTATTATGTTATTGAATTAATGATCTGAAATTATTAAAATTAAGAAATATCTTAAGCATTTCAGTTAATAACATTACAATACATAGTATAAAGCTATATATTTCATCAGAAAATCAAATCTGAAAGAGGATAGTTTCAAGGTTACAAATCCCAACTACCCTTTATGCAGATAGATAGATAGCTTCCTTGACATCATTAACAGATTCTAAGCACAGGTGCAAAATTATGTATATATTGTGACACCTTGAATTTTAAGAGTTAAGATCTTCCTCTATTACAAAATGAAGTGCTGAACCTGCATAGCGTATGATACAAAATGTTAAACTCATAGCAAATCATACAGAATAAAACTTTTTAAATCCCATTTACTTCCAGCAGCATCAAGAGAGATAGATATCTTTGTTCCTTAGGGGAATAAGTTGTCCACACGTGTCTTTAAAAGATAGCCCCCTTTGTTTCAGTTACATTGTAGCCTAAGTCACTCTCCTGTGGCTTGGATTTTCAAAAATGAGGTACCTTATGTTTTAGAGGGGGTTACTGTGATAGTCCCCTTTATCATCAAATACCAAATATTTGTGAGCTCCTACTATTGAAATGTGAAAAAAAGAGCACATTATGGTTCAAGAAATTCACTGCAAAAGGGGGCAAGGGGAGAAGGTTAAGCAAGAGTGTTTGGTTGAGATGTTCCTCTTTAATCATGGTCTGTCTTGGACCACATTTGCTATCTTGCTGAGGTTGATCCTTTTGTCTGGCATCAGTTCCTCTCCTCCAGAGCAATCTATAGCCTCATTTGGTGAAGTAAACTTCCACTGCTGTTTTGTCCCCTCTTGAATTGTGCATTGCTCAGGACTGTTCTTAATTGGATCCCGGTGTGGCAGTCATTTCTTCTACCCTTTGCTCAAGTGGGAGGTGACTCTAATAGTCATATTAGTGTCCTGAGAGAAGAAAAAACATTTTAACTCATCACATGATACCTGAGTCTTCCTTGAGTATAAATAGTTTCCTTTTTCTGCTTTCATTGTGAAGAGGGTAGAGGGGAATGATATGCTATGAATATTCTGTGATATTTAGATGGCAAGTGCATTAAGCATTTTTGGAAATACCCAACATTCTTCGGCCACTGGTAATGGGTTGTTCCATAAACATTTGAACGATTGCTTGTCCTTCTGAGATGTCAAAGGTTGCATATATGAGCTTTGGGGCAGCTGCCATAGATTATATCTTTTCATTATATTCTGCTTAGTTTTGCTAGTGCCTTTTGTATGCTTTATGGATATAACTTTTTCATGTTTGCTTTCACAATGCTCACTAACGCAATATGTAAATTCTTTGTTAGGCTGAAAGAATTCCAGGAACCTTGTATATGTTAGGTATTCTGTGCATTTCCTTCATTGTTTTAACATGATCAGTTAGATTTTCTTTCTAACAGTGATCCATCAAGTTTATGTTAAGATTTGAACTTCTTTTGATTGTATAGATTAAGTGGGTTGTTCTAGGGCGATCAGATTTTGAGAAGTAACAATTGGACAGGCCAAACATAAAAGTAGGACTAAAGACTTCATCCTAACTTCTATATCTGTCCTTCCATTATTTTGCATAGCCATGTAAATATGTGCACATACATACATATACACACACATAAATGTATGTTTGTAACTGTGTATATATACACACCCACACATACACAAACACAAGACACACATCCTTGTAAGATGTGTGAGTGTTTGTGTGTGTGTATATATCTGTGACAGGACCCCTCCACCCTGAGCTCCCCCATCCCTCCAACCCACTCTGTCCCTGATGGGAGCAGGCAGCCGTCCCCCTCCTCTGCTGCCTGGCAGAATCAGATAAATTACTTAAAGCATTTCAGTCTTCAGAAGCGCCTGTGAATGGAGCTTCTATCTACTTTACAGAATGATTTGTCGGTGTCCCAAAAACCAGGACATTTACCTAAAATTAAGATAAGTGTTGGGACACCTGGACAGTCCTCTTAAAACCAGGACTACCCAGGAAAATCTGGGACATCTGGTCACCCTAAGTTGTTCATAACTTGTCCTCTATGCATGCGTAGTGTCAGCCAATAAGGTAGCATAACGTTTATGGGATACTGGGAGGATTTGTTTTCAAATTTTCCTTTCAAATTCCTTTTTTAATTTCTCATGGCGCTTGATTGTCACAGCTTAGCTTCATATATGATTAATTCTTCCACATTGGCACTGATGGCTCTATCCCAATGTATTTCTATGTTGCAACACAGACTGTTTGTAAAACTGGAGTTTTTTCATTTCCACCGGTGACCACATTTTAGGATATAATGATCAAATCAATTCAGGAAAGGACTGTAGCACTGAAAGTGAAGTTTACCTTTGACTTCATTAAAATTTAATATCCATTGCTTGGAGGATAAAAAAAGGGAAGCCCAAGCTGATTTAATCAAAGTACAAGGTGCACTGATAATATAGATATGGTTTTAAAAATATCCAAGAATGGAAATATCTGAGATCCCTACATGTGTGTAAAGTTAAAATTGTACTGGGGAGATGGTTACTAACATTTGCCCCTATTAGAAAAAAGGCTCTGAAATTGGAATATTGGAGAGAGGATGACTAGTGGTTTGTCAACTAAGAAGAATGACATTCTAAGTCCCCATTAATATCCAAGAGACTTACTAGAAGGGGTTTGTGTTTTTGAATTATGGTGGGGCAACATCACTTATGTCCAACCTGCGAGTTCCCGAGTGGATGTGAGTAAATTTGACAACTTATATACATATGTGCAATATATGTCTTGAAGAAGGTGGAGTAGACCAGGAATGCCACCAAAAGGCTACATTGACTGTTTCCTATTTGTATAAAACACGTTTTTGGTTGTATCTTTCTTTATATGAGATGTAAATGAAGGTAATTATTTTAATATGTTGATATGTTGTTTGAAAAATAAATATTGTCATGTTTTATTTTTGAAAAAGCACAGAAATTATATTTGTAGTATACAACACACATAGTTTGGAGTGAGGAAAACTATTTATTTGAGGTCCTCAAAACTTTACAGAATAGAGGGAATTTAGTTGTTATGTGACTTTTCAACCCTCACTCCTCTGGTGCTTTGTGTAGTGACTGCAAAACATTTTATGTAACTGGCACCATTCTCAGCTTTTGTGACCACATCATCCAGAAATGAATCCATGAAAACTTTTTTCCAACTTTCAAGTTATTATAAGTTAAAGATTTTACAATTTTCAGTTTTTTTCTTTTTAAATGAAAGTTGTATTCTGTAGAGGCTCTCATCTCAGACATGATCATAACTTTTGACATATTATGATTTGTGGTCTGCTCATTTTGTGCATATCAGGATTCAATTACTTTTAAATAAAACTTCAGTGTTTTGGGATTCTGGCTAGGAGCACCATATCATCCCCATACATAGTATCAGATTTTCTTTTTATTTTGGGTAATTTTCTCTCTTTTTTGTATTTTTAGTCCTCATTTTTCATCAGAGAGGCCAGGGAACTCTGAGTCTGTATTGAAGGCCCCACACTCCCTTCAGGAGAGTCTAAAGACCACAGGGACTGTGAGCTCCCCACAATGGTTGAAATTCTATACCTCAAACGCAGAACAGTTTGAAAATAAGAGCTCTATACAAGACGACCGAACCAACTCCCTTTCAACTTTAGCTGCATTGATGTTTAATCATTGGACCACCACATTTTACAGACAGAAAGTTTGTTAGGGTCTCCTACTAGAAGAGCGAGATTTATGACAATCTTCTCAAATATCCCAATGGTTTGTTCTTTTAGAGAGGGGACCACTACCCTCTAAACTTTGTACCCTATGAGCTGACATTAGCCATTCTCACACGAAAGGGAGGCTGGGGAGAATCCACTTTAGACATATCTCTCTTCGTACAATAGGACTAATACAAAGATGAGTGTTTTTTGTGTCTTAAAAAGATTCAAGGGGTCCCACCCCCCATTGACAACCCCAAAAATGACCAGTACCTGGCTTACCTTGATATCCTTGCCCATTATATCTGAGAGCACTTTACCCACTTCTTGCCAAAAGATCTCAAGCAGGAGACACTGCCAGAACATGTGGACATTGTCAGCTTTTTCCTCACCACACTTAGGGCACTTCCTTGCTTCCCAACTTTGATAGCTTCCTTGGCATCCAGTAAGCCTTATTCACAGTAAACAGATGGTTTTTCCTGAGAACCGTGGATTTAATAGATAACCAAAGAAAGACATGGAAACTTGCCACAGTTTCAACATCCAGATTTGGCAGATCCCTCTTATAGATCTCCGCAGGCAAGGTGAACTCTTCCTCTCCAGCCTGGACTAACATACAATACCACTTCGAAATTTCCTTTCACTGGAGTGATCTTTTTTGTATCCTGTCCTTCCAAAAGTGGTTGCCTTTTCCGTCTTTGCCTAACCCCTTTGCCCAGCTTGCTGGTTGATAATACTCACATTTCGATTGGTTACTCTCCGTGATTTCTCCCAAAAACTCCAAGGGGACTAGTTGATTGTCTTCTATAATTTTACCTCATCTATGTATACCCCATTCGATTAAATCCCCCTGCAGCTTCTTAAACCATAACGGTTTGAATTCTAGGGGGACTGCATTAAAGATGAATGTAAATTTTGGGAGAATATTTTTTTTTAACAAGTTAGATCTTCCTATAAATGAGAGAGGAAGGCCTCCCCATGCTCTGTGTAGCTTTCTAACCCCAGAAGCTACCTCATTCAAATTTACCTTGGCTATTTGCTCTAGGACATGCACTACCTGAATTTCCAGCTATCTTATTTCCTGTTTTACCAGTTCACTAGTATGGTGGGTGTTCCTTTCCATTATTTCAGTTTTCTGTTGGTTAATAAGATAACCCTAGACCTTCCCAAAGTCTTCCAAGATATTCCAAATTGCTGGGAGTGACTTCTCTAAGTCTCCTGTATAGACTATTAAGTCATCAGCATACAATTAAAAAAAATTCTCTCACCTGTTACAAACAAAATAAATGGGCGATGTTTTTGCTTGCCCTTATTTTATTTGCCAGTGGTTCTATATAAAGATTAAAAAGCAAAGGTGAGAGAGGGCTTGCCTGCCGTGTCCCTCTTCTGATTATTATTTGCTTATTTAAATTCCCATTAACAAGGATCCTAGCTGTGCGATTTTTGTAAAGGACTGCACCTAAAAAAACCTCTCCCAAATTGTATTGATTCACTACACTGCACAAAAAGGGCCAGCTGACCATATCGAAGGCTTTGGCGGTATAAAAAGTAAGCACTGTCAGTGGATTTCTATCCCTAATAGCCATATCTATTGTCCTATTAAGTCATGTAATTGCCTTCCCTTGACGAACCCCTTCTGATGTCTATGAATTAGGACATTGATCACCTTTTCAAGCCTTTTTGCTAGGATCTGTGTAAAGATTTTATAGTCTCTGTTTAAAAGAGAGATTGTTCTATAGGTGTAGCAAAACATGGGATTCTTGTTTTGCATAACAAAGGTAAAATTGAATAATTATGTCAGAGTTGGGGTCAGCTCATCCCTTAGAACCATGTATTTTTCATTTGGGAGGCTATCTAGGTCAGCTGCTTTTCCTCTTTTAGGTTCCTAATTATCTTGGACACTTCTTCAGAGCTAATATCCTCCAGTTCGTCCTTAAAGGTCGCTTGTATGGGCTTGATTTCTAATTCTTCAAGATATGTCTTAGGGGCCCATTAGGATGGCAGGCGGATTGCCCCCTCTGAGCCGGCGGTAGCCACCGCTGGCCTGGCGGGGGCGATCCGCCCGACATCCTTGCCTGATTGACCGCCACTATATTAGTATGGCTGGGGGTCCGTGGCGGATAGAAAGACAGTCCGCCGATTTTCCGCAGGTCGACTCATCAACTAGGTGGAAAAAGGGCATGATATGGTGGTGGTGTCTGCAAGACACCGTCATCCATATCATGATGTTTGCGGAGATGTGCCTTTGCATGGCGGCATTGCCGCCATGGAAAGGCATGCGGTTTCTGCTTTTGGAGGCCCATTGCGGGCCTCCAGAAAGTTGGGTGGTACACATGGGGGGTACCTATGGTACCCCCTCTACATTGGTGTGGACAAGGTGGCTGGCACCGCAAGGTGCCTGTCACCTTGTTCATTCCAATGCACGACGTGCATCCACAGCATTGTGGCGGGCGGTGCAGTGAGCACCGCCCGCCACAATGTTGTGAATGGCGGATGCCACCGCCACTATGTCGGTAGCATCCTAATGCCCATAGCGGGACCACCTCACCTCTGGCAGACGGTCCCGTTCACCGTTACGGTGGCAGGCGGACTATCGTAATAGGCCCCATAATCTGGTTGTCCCTAAACTCCAGATCGTCTGTGTAGAGGTTTTAGAAAAATATTGTGAAGGCGTGTTCTATTTCTGAATCTTCTGAAACTAATTTACACGTTAATTCATTTCTAATGGCCTTGATCACATACCTTGTGTGCTCTACTTTAGTTAGTTTAGGCCTCATTGACATTTGGAGGCTAAAAAGAAGTAAAGGGGGAAGTAAAGGGGGAATGTTCACATTTCATATACGAAATATGGGCAATGGTCTAGAATAGACTTTTTTCTTGTAGACACTACAATCGGTAAAAACACCAGCAAAGTGGTGCATGAGGCGGAGCACCTGTCTGACCTCTCTGCAGAGAGCCTAGAGATCATGTTAAGCAATAGGCCTGTACCCCAGAGATGGACTGTAAGTAGAGTACTACTCTCGGACCCACAAATAATAGAGGGATTGAAGGAAGCTACAAATTAATTATTTCTGTTAAATATAGCATCTGCACCCTCACACACATCTTGTGGGACACATATAAGGCCTTTTTAAGAAGCACCTTAACGGGCCTAACAGCAAACCGAAATAAAAAGGTCAAGAAGGATCCAAGTAAACTCAAATCCTCTATACAGACCTTTGTGAGAAAGTCGGAGCATGCGCTGACACTGAAGTGCCTGACACTCAAACCCTGACACTTATTATGGAACAGTTCAGAAGGCAAGATTAGAGTTGGCAAACTACTTAGAGGAAATAGTAAGGAGAAAATGGAAGTCTAGTAAACTCTCTCACTACCACTATGGGGAGGGGTGTGGGAAGCTACTGGGACATTTTCTCTTGCATTGCTCATGGTCTAGTAGATATCATTGGAGCTAAAAGGTTTTACAACTTTGTTGCATTTCATGTTGCTTGACAGTGTTAACTTGACTTGAGATTAGTTATTTTAATACAGATGTATCATGGGTAAACCTGTAACTGGATCAATCATCACTTTCCCCAGTTGTTCATAAAATATTATACTTGCTGGCATCAAATACTCTACCAAATGTAACAGTATGAAAACTAGATCTAATTCTGTTTCTTTTTTTAACTCACCTTGTTCAGTAGTTAAAAAGCTTCCATTCTCTATCAAAATTTACAGATGGAACGGAATGCATTTGGCACATATTTTATGGTCTATATTAAGGAAACTAATCGGACAGTAGGAGCTTGGAAAATATTTGTCTCTATTCTTTTAAATTAGAACGATAGTCAATTTATGCCATTGTGCACTAGCTGTAGTGAATGCTTTACAGTTTTTCATAAGGAGGGATCATGTGAGGGCTAGGCACGTTATTGTTGATCAACTTTATTGACCATTAAAGAGGTTAAAAACCCACAAGCATATATATTATTCATTGATTCCTTAAAAACAAATTTGTCACTATCCAACTTTTTTGAAATTTCAGAACATGTCACTTATTTTGCAACTAAACCTATTTTTTTATTACATTTATTCATGTGTTTCTTAACCTCTGTCATAGATTTGCCAACAGTAACTGAAACACACCATCTATGATTTAAAAGTGCTCTCAATTTCACTGGCTAAGGTTCATGAACATTAAAAAGAAAAGAAATTATAACCTGCCATGTAGAAAGTACACATTAATAAATTTAAAGACTTGTTAAAAATCACAAAATATCAATGGCAAAAAATTGTGGCTTCCTGACACCAATCAGATTCCGCAGCACTAATTTTTTTAGTACAAAGCCTGGACAAAAGGTGGTGGAAACCAGACAGTGCTGTCTAGTCCCACTAGACAGGTTTACTGGTGATGACAGAAGCCCATTGAACACACCAAATTAGCATTAATATGGGTTTTCAGGTTAGATCCTATATTTGTTTGATGAAGTACCCTAAAACAAGTCTCTCCACTCAACGCTAACACTGGCTTTCTCAGCATTTAGAAACATAACAGGGACAATGAAACAATGTGCTCCTCGGGATATCACTAATCACACGTCTGATTTAATCAAGACCTACGGGTGAGTCCAAAGCATGAATTATTCAGGTTCCAATTGAGGAAAGCTAAGCTCTGCCAAGAAGTAACCTTGGTCTGTTGAGTCAGCTAATTGTGAACTATACAGGAAGTAGCAAGGTGCAAACACTCCTATTATAATATTATTGTTCATGGAAGTCATTCCTTCACTCTCTCTTATTTTCGTGACAGTATTGTATGTTTGTTTCCTGCAGATCAATAAAGGCCAAAAGGTTGCTCTCTTTATTCCCCTTCTCATAAATAATGTATTATGTAAGAAGGAGGTATTGTGTGCCCCATTAAAAAAAAACGCCTCCACGTCACTTCTTGTTGCATGAGCGCTCTTGTTTATATCTTGTAACAAACACAAGGTTCCCTTCTCCTTCTACTCTGAGAGCATGCGAATGAAATCCTCTAATTAGGTTAGTTGGTTTAAATAAACATGGCCATACACTAAAATAAAATAAGACATATTTTACCTGGTTGTAAATTTACAGATAAATGTATCAAATCATACATCAAATTCAAAGGAATGTACTATCGATTATATTTTATTCAAAAAACATGTTTCGTACAATTAATATTGACAAAGTTAAAAAAATATTAAAATCAAATACTCATCGTATTTTTAAAAGAAAAACAATATATGCAATGAATACATGAAGAACTGTCGACGCGACGTTTCGATGCTAAGGTGGATCGTCACCTTCTTCAGGACAATAGTTCAATATTTAAAAGTCTAGAATAAATGAAGAAAACTTTATTAGATAAAAAGAATTTTCATTATATTAAAAACATCCCTTTGTTACATCATTCATGATTTATATTTAGTAACCTAGAAATAAGTCCACATCGACAAAAAAGTGTGTAGGCCAACAATCCAATAGGATTAGACTCATTAATTTAAAGCAATTAAAAATTATTTAAAAATTACTCAAATGGACATTATTATAATGCAGCGGGTTTCTCTCATGTAAATTGTTAACCCGTTACATACCTATTATTTTATGTAGAAACTCTTTATTGTTCTCCAATGAGGTTTTTAAACCGGTTTCTCATCTGGTTTTCTCAGCCTCAAAAAAAGACGGATTATACTATAAGGGAAGAATATTTCATTAGGATCAAGCCCTCCTTGAAACTATTATTAATCTATCTAAAAATATTGTTAAGGTCTGGATTAGCATTCTCTCAATATTGCCGCTTACCAGGTGTAGAGCTAAAAAGCAATTCTATAGTCTATTCAGGCGGCCCTATGTCTAAAATGAGACAGTATACTTATGGAGGGCTTGATCCTAATGAAATACTCCTCCCTCATATTATAGTCCGGCTTTATGGAGACTGAGAAAACCCGCCGAGAAACTGGTTTAAAAACCTCATTGGAGAAAAATAAAGAGTTTCCACACAAAATAACAGGTATATAATGGGTTAACAATTTACATGAGAGAAACCCGGTGTATTATAATAATGTCCATTTGAGTAATTTTTAAATAATTTTTTCTTGCTTTAAATTAATGAGTCTAATCCTATTGGATTTTTGGCATATACACTTTTTTGTCAATGTGGACTTATTCCTAGGTTGCTAAATATAAATCATGAATGATGTAACAAAGGGATGTTTTTAATATAATGAAAATTCTTTTTAGCTAATGAAGTTTTCTACATTTTATCTAGACTTTTAAATATTGAACTATTGTCCTGAAGAAGGTGGCGATCCACCTTAGCACCGAAACGCCGCGTCGACAGTTGTTCTTCATGTATTCATTGCATATATTGTTTTTCTTTTAGAAATGCGATGAGTATTTGATTTTAATGTTTTTACACTTTTTCAATACTAATTCTATGAAACGTTTTTTGAATAAAATATAATTGATAGTACATTCCTTTGAATTTGATGTATTATTTGACTATAGACAAGGCTACAGGTCGAACGGGTGAATGGAATTACCCCAAATTTGGCAGGGAGAAGGGGCTTGGTCTAGAAAGCACGCTTTTGTTTATTTGGTGTAAATTTGTTCAGTAGTTTTTGAGAAATATCGAAATTTACAAATATCCATATTTGGGAATTCCGCCATCTGATTGGCTGAGGCGTTACGAGCACGAGCTTGTTGCTGATTGACTGCGAGCGGTGTGAGCGGTTGCAACTAGGAAGTGTTGGCCGCCATTTTGTGATTCTGTTGAAGTGGAAACCAGACAGTGCTGTCTAGTCCCACTAGACAGGTTTACTGGTGATGGCAGAAGCCCATTGAACACACCAAATTAGCATTAATATGGGTTTTCAGGTTAGATCCTATATTTGTTTGATGAAGTACCCTAAAAAAAGTCTCTCCACTCAACACTAACACTGGCTTTCTCAGCATTTAGAAACATAACAGGGACAATGAAACAATGTGCTCCTCGAGATATCACTAATCACACGTCTGATTTAATCAAGACCTACGGGTGAGTCCAAAGCATGAATTATTCAGGTTCCAATTGAGGAAAGCTAAGCTCTGCCAAGAAGTAACCTTGGTCTGTTGAGTCAGCTAATTGTGAACTATACAGGAAGTAGCAAGGTGCAAACACTCCTATTATAATATTATTGTTCATGGAAGTCATTCCTTCACTCTCTCTTATTTTCGTGACAGTATTGTATGTTTGTTTCCTGTAGATCAATAAAGGCCAAAAGGTTGCTCTCTTTATTCCTCTTCTCATAAATAATGTATTATGTAAGAAGGAGGTATTGTGTGCCCCATTAAAAAAAAACGCCTCCACGTCACATCTTGTTGCATGAGCGCTCTTGTTTATATCTTGTAACAAACACAAAGTTCCCTTCTCCTTCTACTCTGAGAGCATGCGAATGAAATCCTCTAATTAGGTTAGTTGGTTTAAATAAACATGGCCATACACTAAAATAAAATAGGACATATTTTACCTGGTTGTAAATTGACAGATAAATGTATCAAATCATACATCAAATTGAAAGGAATGTACTATCGATTATATTTTATTCAAAAAACATGTTTCGTACAATTAATATTGACAAAGTTAAAAACATATTAAAATCAAATACTCATCGTATTTTTAAAAGAAAAACAATATATGCAATGAATACATGAAGAACTGTCGACGCGGCATTTCGATGCTAAGGTGGATCGTCACCTTCTTCAGGACAATAGTTCAATATTTAAAAGTCTAGAATAAATGAAGAAAACTTTATTAGATAAAAAGAATTGTCACTATATTAAAAACATCCCTTTGTTACATCATTCATGATTTATATTTAGCAACCTAGAAATAAGTCCACATCGACAAAAAAGTGTGTAGGCCAACAATCCAATAGGATTAGACTCATTAATTTAAAGCAATTGAAAATTATTTAAAAATTACTCAAATGGACATTATTATAATGCAGCGGGTTTCTCTCATGTAAATTGTTAACCCGTTACATACCTATTATTTTATGTAGAAACTCTTTATTGTTCTCCAATGAGGTTTTTAAACCGGTTTCTCATCTGGTTTTCTCAGCCTCAAAAAAAGACGGATTATACTATGAGGGAAGACTATTTCATTAGGATCAAGCCCTCCTTGAGACTATTATTAATCTATCTAAAAATATTGTTAAGGTCTGGATTAGCATTCTCTCAATATTGCCGCTTACCAGGTGTAGAGCTAAAAAGCAATTCTATAGTCTATTCAGGCAGCCCTATGTCTAAAATGAGACAGTATACTTATGGAGGGCTTGATCCTAATGAAATACTCCTCCCTCATAGTATAGTCCGGCTTTTTGGAGACTGAGAAAACCAGACGAGAAACTGGTTTAAAAACCTCATTGGAGAAAAATAAAGAGTTTCCACACAAAATAACAGGTATGTAATGGGTTAACAATTTACATGAGAGAAACCCGGTGTATTATAATAATGTCCATTTGAGTAATTTTTTAATATTTTTTTCTTGCTTTAAATTAATGAGTCTAATCCTATTGGATTTTTGGCCTATACACTTTTTTATCAATGTGGATTTATTCCTAGGTTGCTAAATATAAATCATGAATGATGTAACAAAGGGATGTTTTTAATATAATGAAAATTCTTTTTATCTAATAAAGTTTTCTACATTTTATCTAGACTTTTAAATATCGAACTATTGTCCTGAAGAAGGTGGCGATCCACCTTAGCACCGAAACGCCGCGTCGACAGTTGTTCTTCATGTATTCATTGCATTTATTGTTTTTCTTTTAGAAATACGATGAGTATTTGATATTAATGTTTTTACACTTTTTCAATATTAATTCTATGAAACATGTTTTTTGAATAAAATATAATTGATAGTACATTCCTTTGAATTTGATGTATTATTTAACTTTAGACAATGCTACAGGTCGAACGGGTGAATGGAATTACCCCAAATTTGGCAGGGAGAAGGGGCTCGGTCTAGAAAGCACGCTTTTGTTTATTTGGTGTAAATTTGTTCAGTAGTTTTTGAGAAATATCGAAATTTACAGATATCCATATTTGGGAATTCTGCCATCTGATTGGCTGAGGCGTTACGAGCACGAGCTTGTTGCTGATTGACTGCGAGCGGTGTGAGCGGTTGCAACTAGGAAGTGTTGGCTGCCATTTTGTGATTCCGTTGAAGTGAGTAAGGTGAAAAAAGGGTGAAAAGTGTGAAATAGGAGGGTAGGAGCACGGTAACCTATATGGGGTGTTTAGGGGGTGCTATAGAGGGGGTGCGAAGCAAAGAATTTACCCCCACCGGTGTGTAAGTGGTGTGGGCTACGGAAATTAAGTTAGGTATTGTGTCTGATGCGGTTAGGTGAGCTGGTGCGGGACTCAGGGATTAAAGCGTGAGCCCAAATTGTGTGTCTTATGCTGTGAAGTCATTTGCCGTGGACGCTGCACTACAGTTGTGGAAGTAGTGTCCGGATGTGTTTATAACTACTAGGACAAAATACTGACCCGTACTGGTATGAAAGTCCTGGGGTACGGAATATATGTGAGGTATTGTCTATAGTCTCATGCTGCTAAGCTGAGCTGCTGTTGGAGTCGGGGATTAAAGCGTGAGCCCAAACTGTGTGTCTTATGCTGTGAAGTCATGTGCTCTGGCCGCTGTGCCACATCTGTGCAAGTAGTGTCAGCATGTAGTTATAGGTGCTTGGACGAACTTTTGTTTAGAACATTGTAGCTTGTGTATGGTGCCTAGGTGGTATTGTATAGGGAGTGCGAAGGTAAATCAATATGGTATTTGTAGA
This sequence comes from Triturus cristatus, assembly GCF_964204655.1. Lineage (NCBI taxonomy): Eukaryota > Metazoa > Chordata > Amphibia > Caudata > Salamandridae > Triturus > Triturus cristatus. Next base: position 250,832,051 of record NC_140593.1, on the reverse strand, counting down.
GCATAAACTACTCACCCCTATGGGTGAGTAGAGCTGGGGATCAAAGCAGGAGGTCTGTGCTGAAAAGTGAGATGGTCTGGCCGCTGCGACACAGCTGTGTGGAGAATAAATTTTGGCGAGGGTGCGGGAGTTGGCGTTATATGGCCCTAAAATAGGGAGCCTAAGTTGTAAGTTATAGGGTGGCTCTAAAAAGAGCCCTTGTGTTCATTAGTTGGAGCTACATATAAGTGCGGATGCACAGCTTCAAAAGTTATTCAGGAAAACTCAATTTCCCTGATCTGTGAAGTGTACTCCATCACTTCTGTATATATCCGCCATATCAAAATGTATGTTGTTGGAGGACGTGGCTTGGTGAGCCAAGATGGCGGGCACATATTAAGTTGGCTCCCGCCCGCCTGTAACGAATATCCGTCGAATTATCCTTGCCCCCGGAGCTGAGGCGCCCTGCCAGCAGGCAGCGATGGCGCTCGAAGTGCTCCCGACGGCTTGGGTCCTCTGTGAGCCGCGGGCGGCCGAGTGACGATCGCGGCCTAGAGCGGCACCGGGAGCCGCGGCCTCGCATGAGAGGGGAGGCCGGGCCGGCCCTGCCCGAGAGTGGCTGCAGCGGAGTGGTGCCCCACGGAGGAGGCAGCCCGACGGTGATGTTGTGGGGCTGACGGAGGAGCAATGACTTGGCCCTGACCGAGGAGTTCTGGTGGAGGCAGCCTGGGGCGTCCTGGCCTGGAGGAGCCCGTGAGATAGCGAGGCGTGCTGCGGGCCCCGGCCCTGAGGTGAGGTGGCGCCCAGGTCCCTGGTGTGCTGGGACTGGTCTTCCCCTTCCCCCCCCTGGATGAGCTGGTGGTCCCTGGGGGTTCGGCGGCCGGTTCGGGTCGCGGGGGGGAGTGAGGTGCTTGGTGGGAAGCCACCGGGCCCGGCTGGAGAGGGGCTGCGGCCTGTTGGATCCTGTGGCGATGGGGCACGTTTGTCCTGGCTGGCCGGGGTGTAGTGGACATCGTGTTCGCCCCGAGCCATAGTTGGAGGAGCAGTGCCGGGGGCCCCCCAATCCCCATTACCTGGCAGAGACTGGGCCTGGTCCGGCGGGCTGGGTGTCGGAGGACCGGCTGGGCCCCGGCCCTGTGGCTTTCCCTGGATGACTGGGGCGGAGGACAGGTGACAGAGGCACTATCCTGGCAGTAGCCAAGCAAGAGGGAGAGAAGATTTACAGTTGGGCCAGGGGGACTTTGCACGGTGGTGGCCTTGGAGCATCAGTTTGCAACGATGACCAGAGACAAACCAGGTGGAGGGGCGGCGAAGCAGGGGCCTATTGATAAATTCACAGGTCCGGGCCTGGCGGGGACGGTGGCCGGGGGCCCCTCGGGGGCAGTGCCGGATAATGCCGCCCTCCTAGCAGCCATAACGCAGTCCCGGGATATGTTGGATGCCAAGATTGAGGCAGTTGGTTCAGACGTAATGGTGCTGCGTCAAGACCTGCGGAACGCAGCGACCCGTATCACAGAGACCGAAACCAGGGTGTCGAGCGTAGAGGATGAGGTTGCGATGCTGAGGAAGCAGGTTGCGACCCTAGAATCGACCCAGCGGGGCCTGGCAGGCAGGGTCGAGGATGCAGAAGGGCGGGCCCGCAGGAATAACTTGCGCTTTGTGGGGTTTCCGGAGGGCTGCGAGGGGAACAACATGGAGCGCTTCCTCTCCGAGTGGCTGGAGGGCTGGCTCCCGGCTGAATCGTTGTCCCGCTGCTTCGTAGTGGAGCGGGCGCACCTGGCCCTGGTCCAGAGGCCGCCGTGGGGGCCCGTCCTCGGCCGATCATCGCTAAACTCCTGAACTACCATGATAGGGATGTCATCCTCCGCCAGGCCAGGGAGAGGGAGCCTCTGCAGTTCGAAAACTGCCGTATAATTATATTCCCAGACTATACACGTATGGTCCAACAGCAGCGGCAGTTCTTCCTGGCGGCCAAGGCCAGGTTGCGAGAGCTTCATTTATCCTATGCTCTTCTCTATCCAGCGCGCCTGAGGGTCGTATATGAGTCCCGAACATTGTTCTTCGAATCGCCAGAGGAGGTATTTAAATGGACAGATGAGACAGTAAAACTGCGCCCGCGCACACCCCCTGGTAGAGAATCGAACTCATCCCAAACTGAGGTGGCAGGGACTATCGCTAAGAAGCAGCGGCGCTCCAGATCCCGCCGTCGGCATAAGTCAGGGGGAGCCCGGCGTGGGGCCGGCCCGGAGGCAGGTCATCCGCCGACTGGACCCTGAAGGCCCGGAAGTTCCAAGGGGACGAGTCTTCTTGGTCTCTGCATCATGGACATACCACCGGCTGCTTCACTCTCCTGGATGTGGGGGGCTGCCTTGGTCCGGGGGACAGATGGGGGGCGACCACCGCTGTAGCCAGTTGCGGGCGGGGGTCTTTGGGACTTGGTGGTGAAGGGTACGTTGGGGATCCATTGGTTGAGCACTACTGAGGTCCACAGTTTGGGCCTGGGGAAGTTTCTCACCGCGACAGGTACTTCCATGTTTGTGAGGTATGGGGTGGGGGGAGCGGGGTTGGGGAGATCGTTGGAAAGTTGGGGTTTTAGAGTAGGGGTTGACCGCACCTTAGAACAGTACTGGGCATGGGCGGGAGGTGGATGGGTCCCTGGGTGGCCACTATGTGTTGGATATGATTTCTATGGCGACAGCTTCCCCGGGGACTAGTGGGCGATCAGCCTCACTCAAAGTGCTGAGCTGGAATGTTCGGGGTGCCCTCGATAAGATCAAGAGAGGGGCGATCCTGCAGTACGCAAAGAGGGCATCGGCGGATGTGTTACTCCTACAGGAGACACACTTACTGGGAACGAGGGTGCTATGCCTACAACGCTACAGATATACACAGGTGTTTCATGCGGGGTTTGTCCAGGGCTCCAGGGGTGTGGGTATCTTGGTTCATAAGCGGGTCTCTTTTGTGCATTCCCAGACATGGGCAGACACGTATGGGAGGTATGTCTTTGTCTTGGGCCGGATTGGAACGGAGCGGGTGGTGTTCGGTAGTGTGTACGCCCCCCCCTTGTCCTGGTCATTTGCGGAGCAGCTCATGGCACGCTGGGCGGACATCCCAGAAGTCCCGGGGATCATAGGAGGGGACTGGAATAATTTGATGGATCTCCATAGGGACCGACTGTCAAGGGGCCGGGAGAGAGGGGTAGAGGGACAGACGAAACTTCACGCGCTGGTGGGTGGTCTGGCCTGAGTGGACGCATGGAGGCGGTGTCATGGTGCGGCTAGGGCTTACACGTATTTGTCGGCGGTGCACGGTTCCTTCTCCCGGCTGGACTATATATTCCTATCAGGAGCTGCAGTGTCCCGGTTGGATGTGGCAGAGATCCTACCGCGCGGGCTCTCAGATCACTCCCCGGTGTCTGCGGTCTTGCGGATGGGGGGTGTGGGGGGGTCGTTTCGCTGGCGACTCTCGGTGTGGCACCTGCAACAAAACGACTATAGAGTGCATATGACTGCGGCGGTAGATCAGTATCTGTCGTGGAATGTGGGTTCCGTGTCCGGGGTGGATATGTTGTGGGAGGCGCTGAAGCCGACACTCTGCGGTGCGGATATCTCCTTCTGTGTGGTGGCCCGCCGTGAACACCGAGCGGGGCTAGTTCGAGCGGAAGCTGAGGTTCTGGAGCTGGAGCGTAGGGGCCGGGAGGAGGGAGGGGTGGCACATTGTCAGCAGTTACTCTATGCGCAGCAGACATATGGTTCCCTGCTGCTGGACGAGGCGCGTCAGGTGTGGCTAGCCACTAGGAGTTGAGTGTACCAGTGGGGAGACAAGTCGGGTGCAATGCTGCACAGGTTGTGCCAGGGGAAGTATCATGCTCAGGACCTCCCAGGGATAGTGGATCCTGGGGGGGCGCCCATAGTGGACCCGGGGGCGCTGGCCAATAGCTTTGCTACCTACTATGCGGATCTATATAGCCCCTGTGAGTGCCTCATGGCGACGGACGTGGAGCGATTCCTAAGCGATCACCCGGTCACAGCGTTATCCGAAACGGCACGGACGGCATTGGATTGTCCGCTAACAGTGGAGGAACTGGGGGAGGCTCTGGGTGGCCTGAACCCGGGCAAGGCTCCGGGCCCGAACGGGTTTCCGAGTGAGTTTTTTAAGAATAATTTTTTACCGTTAGGCCCACATTACACGGCAGTAGTGGAGGAGGCCAGAGAGCGTGGGTTGTTACCCCGGGACTGGAGGCATGCTGAGATTGTAGTGTTCCATAAACCAGGTAGGCCCCCGGAAGAGCACGCCTCGTACCGTCCGATCTCCCTCCTCAATGTGGAGGCTAAGATTCTGGCGAGGGCTTTGGCCAATCGCCTCCTGCCATATATCGCCTCACTGGTCCATCCGGACCAGGCGGGGTTCATGCCCTCTCGCGCCACGTGACATAACATCCGGCGGGCCCATGTGGCGATCGCTGAAGTGCAGCGGCTGGGAGTATCGGCAGCCCTATTGTTGGCGGACATGGACAGGGCGTTTGATTCCCTTAGTTGGCGTTATCTGTTTCTGCTGCTGCAGCGTTTAAACTTCGGGCCGTGGTTCCTATCCTATGTGCGGCTTCTCTATACGGAGATTACGGCCTCGGTCAGGGTGACGGGGGCGTCCTCGCGGCCGTTCCCCGTACAGCGTGGGACGCGCCAGGGGTGCCCCCTGTCCCCGTATCTGTTTGCCCTGGCCATGGAGCCGTTGGCGGTGTGGGTGCGAATGGACACGCAGATCTCCGGATTTGAGTGGGAAACTGGCCTGGCCGATCGGATAGCCCTTTACGCGGATGATGTCCTCTTTTTTCTGATGATCCTTGATCGTACGGGACCCCGGCTGCTCCGGATTATGCAGATATTCGGTAAGACGTCGGGTCATTTTATGAATCCCCGGAAGTCCACGTTATGGGTACTTGGGGGTCCGACTCCGGTGGAAGAGTGGGCGTCCTCGGGGCGGATGGCGGAGGGGGGGCTTCAGTATCTGGGGGTATTCTTATCACCTACTCCGGCGCTTTCCTTGGGGCGCAACGTGGTGCCCGTGTGGGAGCAGGTGTGCCGGGACATCAAATTGTGGACTCACATGCCACTCACTATCTTTGGCCGGTCTGCGATTTTTAAAATGGTGGCTCTTCCCTGCCTTTTGTATCAGCTGCAGAATCACCCCTATATGATCCCACCGGAATGGTTCCGTCGGGTGAACTCGACCCTGGGTCAGTTTTTGTGGGAGGGAGGTGTAGTGCGGGTAGCCTTACGGACGTGCTTCCTCTAAACATATACTGGGGGTCTGGCAACGTCAGATCTGCTCTCATATTATCATGCCTCCCACCTGCTGGTGCTGAATGAGTGGTGGTATGGGAGGGAGGACCCGGCGTATGCGGTGGAGCAGCGGCTCATGGCCCCACACACACTACACACCCTGCTTTATTCCGCCGCCCATCGGGCACGGTTGCTGCCGGCGATGCAGGTAGTCTTTCAAATTTGGCGTCAGGCGCTGACGCGCATTGGGTGGTGGGGCGTGCTCACGCCGGAGACCCCACTGTGGCACAATGGGCGACTGCCGCAGTTGGCGGCCCTGTCAGGGTTTGAGGGGTGGGATCGGATTGGCATCTCCACCATAGGTGATGTGGTGCGTGGGTGTGTTCTGAAGTCCTTCCAGGACCTCCAACAGGAGTTTAGCATGCCGCGGACGCAGTTCTATAGATATCTACAATTTCGTCACGCATTCTTCCCCAGTCTGGTGGGTTTGGACTCCATAGCTGATTTTAGCCCAGTGGAAGCGAAGCTTTTTATGGGAGACCTCCAGGACAAGAAAATCTCCAAGATATATCGATCGCTGGTTATCCATAGCGCCCCTTCGCTCCAGCGGCTCAAAGGGAAATGGGAGGACGATGTTGGGCCCCTCGATGAGACGGACTGGACGGATGCACTGGCCTCGCCTCGGGGAGCAGCCATAGCTATACGACTCCGTCTTATACAATTTAAGTATCTGCATAGGGCTTACTTCACCCGGCGGAGGTTGTGGCGGGCGGGCTTGATTGTCTCTCCGGAGTGTCTCCGCTGTAGATGGGAGAAGGGTTCCTTCTTTCACACTGTATGGCTTTGTGGGTCTCTGTCTCGGTTTTGGAGAGGGGTACTGGCTTGTCTATCCGAGGTATTGGGTTGGGACCTCCCCGCGGACCCCAAGCTGACACTCCTGCACTTTATGGAGGACATTGGTGGCAACATATACAAGCGGCACCTATTGCTGCTGGGTCTCACACTGGCCAAGAGGGATATCGCGAGGGCATGGAACGCGCCGACTGCCCCCTTGCTGAACGTGTGGAAGAGGGGACTGGACTTTAATATGGGCCTGGAGCTCCCTATTTTTGCAGCTAGGGGGTGCCCCCATAAACACTACAAGATATGGAAGAGGTGGGCAGACTATAGGGGTCTCCCCCTGGAGCCAGTTCCAGTGGAGCGGGAGGAGGGGCTCATCTAGCTTCCCCCGGAGGGGGGGGTACACGCAGGGACTGGGGATGGATCTGCCTGACTTATGCTCATGCACGCTGTCGTTGGTTGAATATAGTATGGTGTGGTCGGGGGGAGGGAGTTGGGAGGTTGGGGGTGGGGAGAGTTTGGGGGTTGGTTCTCATCTGAAATGCATTTCAAGTATCCTATTATGATAAAACTGTCAATGTCATGATTAGTGTGCTGCTTGGGCCGATACCTCTGGGTTACAGGGGCCGGCAAAATATGTGTTTGTTGACAAATAAAAACAATTTAAAAAAAAAAAAATGTATGTTGTTGTTGTATATGGACCCCATTTTGTGGTCTCTGAGGTATGCCAAGACAGCTTTGTTGACTTTTTTCCGAGATTTTTCAATCTGAGGACAAAATTGTTTGGACCAATTCCACTTCTGTCTTTGGTATATATTGGAATATACAAAGACAGGTTGAGGTAAAAGTAACATCAATTGTCCAAAGGTGTCCTTCATAAGCATTTCCAAATCTACCCCAGTCAATGTGCCTAGGTCGTTTCCACCACAGTGCACAATCATGAGATCAGGGTGTTGGAGATGCAAACAGGTTTTAACCAAAGGCAACAATTGTTGCCACTTCAATCCTCTCTGTCCAAACCATTTAATGTCTACATTTTGTAAACCTAGGTCTAAGTCAATACGTCTCTGTTCTGCATACCTCTTGCACCAGAAAACATAGCCATCTCCTACGATCAACACTAGCATTTTGAAGGTATGGCTGGAAGGTACGGAAAGATGTCTGTAGCTCATGCAGTTCCTTCGTAGAATAAGAGATATGTTTAAAGATGGGGAACTTGTTTCTTTTCGCATACAAAATGGTACCGGATTGGGAGATGAAAAGCATTGTTTTTTAAAAGTAGGGTGCACATTCGTTTTGTGGAAAAGTATGTTTGTGATTGGTTAAGAAAAAGCAGTTTGCACGTACATATTATAGGATAAAATTTGCTCAACTCAACCACACCTGCTACTTGCATTTGGAAGGCACTGTTGGAACTTAAAACAATCGTGAACTTTTAACCTGCACGTGCCGTTAAATATTCAAGAAAATGTTGCAAAAAAATATAGTTAGTTAACCTCCACGTGTTGTAGAATGTTCTAGAAAGTGTGTTGATAGAATACGTTGCTGACTTCGATGTGTACTTGAATATTAAAAAAACAATTTATATGGAAAAGTAGAAAGACAGTAATAGAGAGAATTTTTGAAAGCTAAAAGAATCAAGGAACTATTGTAATTTGTTCTTGATTACCTACTGGTGGTCGCCAGTAGGTAGTCATCACTGTTAACGATCTGAAAGTGCGGTGGTGCTCAGAGTGGTATGGTGGTGATATATGTTGCTACACTCGGGTATGAAACAGAAGCGAGAAGCAAAGTAGTTACGCCCACCAGTGCGAAGACTTGGGGATGAAACTGCCGCTAAAACGGCGATAATGGGCTTGATAATATGCCGTAGAGAATTCCAATAGAAGCCCATGTTAACGCGAGAACATGGACTTCTATTGGAATTCTCTACGGCATATTATCAAGCCCATTATCGCCGTTTTAGCAGTAGTTTCCTGCCGCTAAAGCGGCGATAATTTTAACGCCGTTCCTTGATAATACGGCCCTCATGTTAGAATGTAGGGATGTCATGAGGGGAACCTTGCGGAGTTTGTAAATAGTGCTGGATTAGACGGTTGCTTTACGGTCTGCTCCTGTTGGTGGTTGTTTCAGGTGTCTTGTTTTCTTGTAATAAATCTACTTATTGGATTCACTGCTGTCTACCTCTTCACTACATAACTTTGGCGACGAGTGGGAGAAGGCAAAAAGAAGGCACCACTTAGCAATATTTCAAAATTGCTTGCTTTGTGCTGAAGACCCGTTTTGTTCATGTAGCTGTTTCTACTCATGCCAGGGTCGTCGGCTCATTGAACTATGTCATTCGACTTCTGGTAGGATTTATATTTTACGCTTCCTCTGCTTCTTCACTACATTCTGGTCGCTGCACTACACGTGTGTATGTATTGTTAGTATGCGTTTATACTAACAAATGCATCATGGTGGTAGAGAGGGCGACCTCTCAGGCGCAGCTCATACAATGTCCCGGGATGTGCATTCGCTGGACATTTGTGTTTGCTATTAGAGGGTGGTGCATGGCTTCCACACTTTGATAGCAAATACTTGTTCAACTACTTGAAGCGAGAGGAGGAAAACCTCGTATTGCTGTAATAGAGGGGATGCGGATGGTAAAAATGGAGAGAAAAGAACAAAAAAAAAATAGGTGGGTTCTCACCCGTTCTTTTAAATGAGGCCCCTGGTGGGTGGGTAATGTTCCGTGGCCAATCCAATTATTATATTGCGGGGTCTCTGTAGGACTGGGGATCTTAATGTCACATGTAAATTAGGCGCAGAAGGGCACAGAGACGTTTTGCAGCCTAGGGGAGCGCCACCTTCCCGGGTTTTGTTTACTAATTGTTCGGGGGGGTTCGAGGCCAACTGAAGTCCGGGGATCGCCACACTCTGGATCTTTATTTAAATATGCAGGGTGGGCCTTGGCAGTCCCTGAAGCCTCGGTGGTCCAAGGCAGTGCCTTATTTGTTCTGTAATCACACAGGCGGTACTTATGGTGTTATAAAGTGATACACTCATAGCCCTCTTGCAGTTGTACAATTACCCAGGCTTCATTTGTCTAATAGTCAGTTAGATTATGTTTGGTAGTTGCACTCTAATATAAAAATAATGTTGTCCTTAAAATCTCCTATAAACAGATGATTTTCGCAATAAACAATAGACAAGTATCGTCAGAAAAAGAAGACCTATACACTCAGTTATTTATTTGAAAAAATAAGTAACCTTTATGAAAATAGAAATAAATAGAAATGTAACTTTAATAGAACAGTATAATAAAAAAAACATGGGTTGGACTCCAGTGGAAGCAGCGTAGGAAACCTGCAAGACAAAAATGAAACATAAGTATGTGTGCTATGTGGAAGAGGTAAAGAAAGGTAGTCCGAATGAAAGGACCATAGTGAGAATGGAAGGGAGGGGGAGTGGTGGAAGAGAGAAGGGGAGGGAGAGTCAAAAGAAGAGAGGGAGGAGGAGACAGAGTGGCGGCCTGTTGCACTCAGCCCTTAGTGTTTACTCTCCATCACCCGTTTGTCTAGGACGCTGGGGTCTGCGAGAAAGAGTGTGGTTCAGCAAGTCCTTAAAATTAAATACATGAGGCCAGAGATTATGGGCCATATTGTGAAGGAAGGGCGATAACATTATCACCGCTTTAGTGGCAGGAAACTGCCGCTAAAGCGGCGATAAGGTGTTGATAATATGCCCTTGTGAATTCCCTTAGAAGCCCAGGTTCTGGTGTGAACCTGGGCTTCTATGGGAATTTACAAGGTCATATTATCAACCCCTTATCGTCGCTTTAGCGGCAGTTTCCTGTCGCTAAAGTTGTGATAATGTTATCGCCGTTGTTTGATAATATAGTCCTACATTATTAGCTACGGGAAAATCGCTTGCATGCACCTGTGCACCCAGGGTGCTGTACCCCAATCCCTTCCCCCACACTGCGCTCAATTGTAGGTCTTGCACACCGAGGCTTCACTGCTCACCAGCCACCACTGGTGTGTCCCACGACGTGTTGGTGCAAGCTCCTAGTCTGGGGTATGTTTGTACGATAGAACAGGTCTCCCGTCGGGGACGGTGTCTTCATACCACGATGGAAGGTGTCAGAATGCCAGGGCATCATTGCGGGGTCAGCTCCCGCTCCGCCCTTCTTGTGGCAATCAATGGAATGTATGAAAAGGGAGAAATAATGTAATGGTGGAAACGTCTGGAGGTAAATGAAGGTTTATTTCAAGCTTGATAGAAAATAGGAGTTGAGTGCATATTTTGTTTTTGAAGTACGATCTACCAACTGTTAGTGGTAATAGTGGTTCAAAGAGGAGTTGGAGTGCACGAGAATACACAAGGTTAAATAATATGTTATGCCAACATTCACATACAAAGGAACAGAGCGCATGCTTGAAGCATAATGTGCGCGTGTAATGCAGTGGCGGGGCCTGTGTGCATGTACACTTAGTAAGGAGCTCACTACAGTGTCCTAAAAGCCAACGCCACGTGTCTGTAGGGCACCGCTGCCTTCTGGCTCAGGCCTACAGTACGGTCCAGCAGGTCCTTAAAATTAGACCGATGTGACTGAATGAGGTCAGAGATCACATCATTACACACGGCAACATCGCTTTTTCGCACGTGCGCACTCAGGGCGATGCACCCCACCCCTCCTGCAGAACCGCCCTCAATAGGTGTCTGTAGGGCAGCGATGCCCGTAGGTTCAGGCCTGCCTTATGGTATAGCAGGTGTTTAAAATGAGACAGAGATGTGACTGAATGAGGTCAAAGATCACATCATAACACATGGCAATATCGCTTATTCGCACATGTACAGTCTGGCTGATGCATCCCATCCCTCCCGCAGCACCGCACTGAAGAGGTGTCTGTAGGGCAGCTCTGCCCACTGGCTCAGGCCTACAGTACAGTCCAGCAGGTCTTTAAAACGAGACAGAGATGTGACTGAATGAGATCAAGGATCACATCATAACACATGGCAATATCGTTTGTTCGGACCTGCGCAGCTAGGCTGAAGCACCCCACCCCTCTTGCCGCAGCGCACTCAATTGGAGGCCCTGTGCACCCAGGCCGCTCTGCTTACCTGCTGTCATTGTTGTGTGAGCAAACACTATGGGCAGCAGTGCTCACAATTCAGATGGAGTGTTGATTGCAGGAGAGTGTACACCTCAGGGATCCCTTTCATAGATCAAGGGCAGTAGGGCTCACAATTTAGAGGCCGTGTTGATTGCCAGGATGGAGTACACCTCATGGATCCATTTCTTTTTTTTATTGCGCATTGTGATATGCGAGGTGGATGCGGCAAATCATTTGAGGTAGTGTGGAAGAAGAGGGACGTGTTGCGTCATGGTTATCCTATTTATACGTACGCAAAGTGGGCTGGGCTTGCGTACGCCAGGCCAGCGTAGGGGTGTGAATAATTATTCCGGGGACTTGGGCATTGTTCAGTTCCTGCCTGGCCAGGAAGTGTACTTATGTGTGTTTCTTTTGTAGTTTTGACCTTGCAGAGTGTGCAATTTAGATTAGTGTAGCATGTGTCGGTAGGGCGGAAACTATCGTTAATGAGATGGCATGTGATCTAGGATGTGCAGTCTGCCCGTGGCTGATGATGCTCCTTAGAGCCAGCAATACCCTGGCAGAAAGGCAGCCCAATAATGTGCAGACACACACACCAGGGCCATCTTGTAACACATATTTGTTTTTTGATGTAACGTTTGAGATGCATGGCAATCACACGTGGAAGGCTAATGTACAGAGCATGAATATTGATCAAGATGATCGTTTTATGTTGTGTGTAGTATAAGATATGTGTATACAGGAAAACACTTTTCAAAAAAACTTTCTAAGCAGAAGAGGTGTCTCTCATCAAATGCTGTAGAGAGAATTAGTAAAATGGGTGGGGTCGTACAACTGTTACAATGGGAAATGTTATGAGCCAATCAAATGCTTTTGTTTAAGGTCACATGGCAATCGCGCACCGAGCGCGCAAGGAGGCCGCACCCGACCCGATTTTGACAAAATATATTTATCATAATATAAGTTTATTACAGTTAGAAATATATAAATGTTTAAAATAATTTAGATTTTCGCGTGCTCTCATATACTGTTTAAAGTTATTTAGATAAACTTTTGAAACAAAAAAAAAAAGGGAATGTCGTACCCGTCGGATACCAAAGTAGTACCTGGGGTGACTTCATGCGTATATGATGTTACACGGGACGTGGTGCCACGAACTCGACGGATATGAAATGCGCATCATTTACGAGTTTAGCAACATGGCGGATAGGATTCGTGTGGTGATGGAGCTTGGTACGCTACCGGTATGGGAGTGTAGTTTTCTCCCCCCCCCCAAACAAAAATACATATTTTTTTGGGAAGATATAAAACATTACATGAATTTTAAAGTTAAAAACAAGAAGTATAATAGAGTTCCAAAATATTAAAAAATATAATAGAAAAAATATAGGTTTTATAAACATTAACATATGAAATTAACATTTAAAAAGCCTTCGAAATTCACTGAAAAAACCATAGGTTTTACAGACGCTATAGTTAGGAATTAGCATTTAAAAAACCTTAGACATTCACTAAAAAAACCATAGGTTTCAGGGACGTTACAGTTAGTTGAACATTTGACTCATATAAAACCAGAGAAATTCGCCTGTTATATTTAGTTGAGCTAACTATAACTCGCGAGCCCGCAATGCACTGCTGATGATGTCACATATTACATCACTGATGACATCTCAAATGACATCACTGATTTTGTGATTGAGTCCGTCAGCTCGCATCTGTCCGAGGCAATTCTGAGAATATGAGAGATATTCCAGTTCACGCTGCTTCTCGCCACATCAGCAAGTAACGCACTCTCTTCCCACATCACCAGCATACCCTCAACAACCTTCTTGGGCCAGCAAGTCTCCCTCTCTGAAGCAGCTCGTTGTCTGCCATCCCCATTCACCCCCACAAAGAAATGTGACAGGAAAGTTTTAAATCTTGAGCCTAACAAATCGGCTGGTGTTGTAGTTTAATAAAAAAGATACTTGTGAGTTTTGAAAAATAAGAATTTTAGTCATGTATGGATTTACATATACAAATTTTTAATAAAACCAAACAACGACAAATAAAACTGTGTGCAAAACTTTTTATTAAAACAACAACAAATAAACTATGTACAGCAATGGCGTGTCATCCTTCGACAATTTGTGAATCACAGCCTGAAAGACAAAAAGAAAGATAAGATGGTGCGTCATGCATCCAGCAAAGGAGAGAGGGAAAGAGGGAAAGAGAGAAAAGTGAGAAAAACAGTGTGAGAGAGGAAGATGGAGAAAGAAAGAGTAAGACAGGCAAAGAGTGAGAGAGATACAAGGAAGAGAGATACAAGGAAGAGAGAAAGAATGTGAAAGAGAAGAGAGAGAAATAGTGAGAGAGAGGAAGAGAGAGAAGAAGGGAGAAAGAGTGAAACAGTGTGAGAGAGGAAGAGACAGAGAAAGAATGAGAGAGAGGAAGAGAGAGAGTGAGGAAGGGAGAGAAAGAGAAAGTGAGAGAAAGAAAGAAAGAGTGAGATACAAGGAAGAGAGAAACAGTGTGAGAGAGAAAAGAGAGAGAAACAGTGTGAGAGAGAGAAGAGAGTGAGAGAGAGCAAGTGAGAGAAAGAAAGAATGAGAGTGAGAGGAACAGACAGAGGGGCATATTATCAACAAAATGGCGAAGAGAGGCTTAGCCGTCTTGGCTTAATGCCTCCCTTCGCCACTTTGGAAACGCTAGGCTGCACGATATTACCAAGGATTTGGTGCAGGCTAGCATTTCCCCTTGCGATGACGATAAGTTTTACAAGTTACCACCAGTGCAGGTGTCTGTGAGGAGGGAAGGTTTGTTTATGTAGAAGAAGGAGTTTCTTCCTGCACATAAACAAACCTTAAATGCTATTTTGTAACTTACATGTGTGCTGCTTCATGCAGTACACATGTAAGTTAGAAATTGGCATTTTTAAAAAGAGGTTTGTTTATGTATAGAAAGGGACACTTTCCCGTACATAAAGACACCTTGGGATTTTTGCTCTTTCCATGTGTGCTGCATAAGGCAGCACACGTGGAAAAAGCAAAAATGAGGAGAAATGAAGCATTTCTCCTGGTTTCGCCACCTTAAGAACCAGGATTTTTCTGGTCTTAAGTTCGGCACTGCAACTGATTATCGCCAAGCTTGATAATAGGTGGCAGCGTCAAGTGAATGGGTATTGCGGTGTATGCCGCAACACCCACGGCACTCCCCTTTCAGGATAGGTTTATCGTGAAAGGGACCCTATTACCAAGGCAGCGCTAAGGCAATTAACGTGATAATAGAGCGATGCACATATAGCAGGGTTATCGCAGAAAAGTGCAGATAAGGCGGCAATAAGGGTCTTGATAATATTCCACAGAGAGAGAGAGAAAGTGTGAGAGAGAGAAAGGAAGAGTTGGAGAGTGAGTGTTGACACTGGAGCGAATCTTCGCAGCTCACCTTTGTGACATCGGTGTGTGTCCAATGAGGTGCAGAGTCATAGTGTGCCCTGAAGTTTAGTGATCTGAAAGATAGTATAGAATTAGTAATTGTAGAGTACATACAACTGCACACGTGTAATTCTCTGTGTCGCGTCTGCGTACGCAGGCTGCTTCATCCCATCCACTCCCACTGCAAGAAGGAGTCTGTGCGCTCTTTTGCGCTCAGGGTGCTGTACCCCATCCACTCCCACTGCCCAGAGGTTACTTCCCGTACCTGCGCACCCAGACTGTTGTACCCCATCCACTCCCAGTGCCCAGAGGTGTTTGCCCACTCTTGTGCAGCCAGGCTGTTGCACACTATCCACTCCCAGCGCCTAGAGGTGACTGCTCGCTGCTGCGGAAAGAAGCCTCTCTGCTCACCTTCCGCCACCGGCGTGTGTGTAAGAGGGTCCACCACGTCCCAAAGCAACCTTCTCAGGCTTTGAGGATGGCCACGCATCATCGCAGGTTCAACAGGCGCTCAGCTCTGGTGGTGTTGAGGGGGGGGGCGCCAATTCGTGAAACACAGCCTGTTAGATAAAAAGGAAGATAAGATTGTGCGTCATTCGTCCATCAAAGGATAGAGGAAGAGAGAGAGAGAAAGAGTGAGAGTGACACTGGAGAAAATCTTCGCAGCTCACCTTCTGTCACCGGTGTGTCTCCAAGCACGTGCAGGGACAAAGTGCACCCTTAAGGTCCACATCTGAAAGATAGTAGAGAATTGGTAATTGTAGGAAAGTCCAGTATGCAGGAATGAAAAGACAGAACACGTCTTTTAAGCAACAAGTATAAAGGAAGAATGAGTGAACCCTCGTTAACTTCAACGTGCCAACCTTCTCACTTTTAAAACATAACATTCCCAAAGCGACGTGATGCAGCCACGAGCTGTGAGAGGAATGTCATCCTCGTGTCTGCATGCTTCAATGTTCATAACACACATTACCTCCTTATAAAAAAAAGAGAAAGGAAAGGTTGTCAAAATTTGATGGTAAATTTAAGGGTACAAAGTAGGAAAAAATATATAGTCAACTAGTTTGCTACAGATGTGGGAGCGACGGATAGTTGACCGACTCTAAAAACTGTCCTGCTATTGAATTTTTTTTATCAAACTGCAATAAGACAGGGTAAAGCCAGGGTATATACGACTGTGTACGCCTAAATCGCAGTGACGCGTTTTTGTATCCATGCTACTGCACCCCATCCACTCCCTCTGCCCAGAGGTATCTGACCGCCGCTGCGCACCCAGGCCTCACTGCTCACCTTTTCGCAGACAGGGCACCCTCGACATCATGCAGCCCCAGTCTGCAAGCCAGAAGTTTCACAATTGGTGCTGAGTCTTGAAAGTGGCATGGCAGAGGACATACTCGTGCATCCATCATCATTGCAGGTTGCTCACCTGCTCAGTGCTTGCGGTGCCACTAACTCCGTGACTAGTTAGGGCACGCACATGGTGGTACGCCCCCCTGGTGCATGACTCAGGCCTACACTGCGGTTGAGCAGGGCACACAATAGATGAGGTGTATGGATCACCAGGACGGGCCATCACCGTAGGCTCCACACCCACTCAGCACTTACAATGCCCTTACCTCAGTGAACCTAAAATCACCGTTTCGTGGCTGTGTGCCTGTGTGCCTGTGCCGGCACCAGTGCATCCACTGCGAGCAACTCTAAAATGGCATTGAGCATGTGCGCCCGGTCTTTTTTATTGGCAGGGTCATGTGTCCTGTGACACCTGTGCTGGATGGGTTTGGTGTGGGTGTATAGCAGCCATGAGGGAGTGGCTGTGGCGTGCAGAGAACTAGACCTGTGACCAGCAGATCACTATAATGAAAATGTGGGCCATGTAGTGTTGTCCTTTTTTGTAAGCATGAGCGGAGTGGGCTGGCGTGCCGTATACCAGTGCTGCATGAGACTGTGAAGAATGACTGCGGAGCTATGGGCGTGGCTCCGTCGTGAGGTATATGAGGAATTAACTGATGAGGGTGTCCGTGTTGTAGTGCTGCCGTCACCTGGGTCGTAAGTGCAAATGTGTCATTCTGTGAGTGAAGTCTCACAACATGGCCAACATGGAAGGTACGGGGAATCACTTCCCGGGTTGGAGCCCTCGCTATATAAATATGCAACAAAAAAAGAAAAAAACTCTGCCAATCCCCACACACTTATAAATTGACTATACACTCTCTTTGCAGTACTCTAATGATCCAGTCTCTATGTACGCACTTGTACAATGAGTGAGACAAAGTTACATAAGCAAAGTTTTCCCCACTGCTAGAGGTAACATGGTTGCATACGCTGTCTACAGCACAATGTAATGTGCTAAGGTCCATGGGCAGCATCTTGCATACATAATGAACACACGGACGCAGATAGATAGTTGAACTGGGTACGGGCACGTGCGCTCGACTCCTTTTTACTACCATGGTCACATGTCCAGTGACGTCGTGTGTGCTGGGTGCATGTGGGGTGAGTGTAAGTTAGTGCTCCGGGAATGGTTGGTGGTGGTAACAAGTACAAAAGTAATTATTGGATCATACACAGAGATTCAATCATAAGGGGTCTATGACTTATGCTGCAGTAAGGTTGGGGCACTACATGTGAAATAATACACAAAAGATTGTATTGTAAAGAGTCCATGACTTGTGGTGCACTGAGGTAGGGACGGCAGATCTGAAATCATACACAAAACATTCTATCATAAAGGATCCATGAGTTGTGGTGCACTGAGGTAGGGGCTTCAGAAGCAATGAGCGTGTGCGGAGCCAGCGATGATACGTGGTCTGGGCTGGCCGCACTGGGAGCAATGTCTTTTGCATACTGGACTGCGTCATCTGCAATCTCAACTCGAACAAGAGATGAAACATCTATGGAATACATTGTCGAAACATGTAGGTTTCAGGGACGTTATAGTTCAAATTGTGAGCTGTGCTGTCTGCAGTGTAGAGTGTCATTCAGTGTTCGTTTGGACTTGCAAGATGAATTTGGTTATTGTAGTAAAGCTATAACTGATATAAAACAAGTTCTTGAAGCAAGGATACTAAAAGGATATTGTGTAGGTTTTGAGGGACGTTATACTTAGTTGCGTACTGCACTTTTAATTAATGAATGAAGAGTCAATTTAATTGTGAGCTCTGATGACGGCAGTGTAGGCAGGAGGCAGCGGTCAGCAAGGGCCCACAGGCATGTGGTGTTGAGTACAGGTGCACAGGCATTGGCAATTCAGTGTGTGTGCAGCCAGCGATGATAAGTGGTGCACTCACTTAGTGGCACGTGAAGGAACCAGCTTGTGTGGAGCCTGCGATGATGCGTGGTGCGATCGGGCCGCACTGGTAGCAATGTCTTTTGCCTATGGAATTCTGCCTTATTAAGTCCACGTGGCGATGACTTGTGGTGCACTGAGTTAGTGGTACCTCTGGTACTCAGCATGTGCACACATTCTGCGATGATGCTTCGTCCAAGGGGGCCGCACTATTAGCAATGTCTTTTGTCTAATGAATTCCGCCTTATTAAGCCCACCTGGCGTTGACTTGTGGTGCACTGGGTTAGTGGTACCTCTGGCACTCAGCGTGTGCACACTCTGCGATGATGTGTGGTACGAGGGGGCCGCACTGGTAGTAATGTCTCTTGTCTAATGAATTCTGCCTTATTAAGTCCACGTGGCGTTGACTTGTGGTGCACTCAGTTAGTAGTACCTCTGGCGCTCAGTGTGTGAACACTCTGCGATGATGCGTGGTCCGTGGGGCGGCACAGGGAGCAATGTGTCTTGGCTACTGGACTGCATCATTTGGAATAGCCACTCCATCAGAATTGTGAGCCCTGCTGTCCGCAGTGTAGGCAGGAGGCAGCGGTCAGCAAGGGCTCACAGTCATGTGGTGTTGACTTGAGCTGCACAGATTGGGAGCATTTGGTCTTCTTAACCCATTATAGTCTCTTACACAATTTGCATTGCTACTAATCTTAAATTGTGAACCGTGCTAACCCCAGTGTAATGAGGAATCAGCGGTCAGGATGGGCCCACAGCCACGTGGCGTCAACTTGAGCTGAACAGTTAGTGGCACCTGAAGCACTCAGCGTGTTCGCACCCTGCGATGATACGTTGTCCCAGCGTGCAGCACTGGTAACAATGTCTTTTGTCTAATGAATTCTATCTTATTAAGGCCACGGCGTTGATTTGTGGTGCACTGAGTTAGTGGTACCTCTGGCGCTCAGCGTGTATGCAGCCAGCGATCATGCGCGGTCCGGGCGGGTCACAGTGGGACTATAACATCCCTGAAACCTATGGTTTTTTCCGTGAATTTCTAAGGTTTTTTAAATGCTAATTTCTAACTATGACGTCTCTGAAACCTATGTTTTTTTCAGTGAATATATATATATGTATAGATGTGTATATATTATCTACTGGCGGTCGCCAGTAGATAGTTATAGTTAGGACCGTGTTTCCATAGGAAATCCGCAACATTCTATTTGGAATAACTTTGGCGCCGGTTGACGAATCCTCGCAAAATTTTCAAAATAGGAGGGGCGCTCCGCTCCGCTCCTACCCTGACAGTCTTGGGGTGATTCGTCAAGCGGGGGCCGAGAAAAAAGGGGGGTCCCAAAACACGTTTTCCACATGCATTTTTCCATAGGACCTTTAGTCGAAGGTACAGCCCGAACGGCGGAATAGAATTACTTGAAATTTGGCAGAGAGGTAGTCCTCAGGTCAGGGAAGTGCCTTTTGCAGGTCTGGTGTCAATCTGTTCAGTAGTTCCTGAGAAAATCAAAAGTAAAATCATATATATATGTGGGCGGAGCCTAACCACACATCTCATCCTGAGATCTGATTGGCTGTCAGCACTTCATCCAAGAAGTGTTGGCAGCCATCTTAGGACCAATATACATGATAGCACCTCATTAAAAAACATTGCAGTTAATAGAAGGTTTTAAGACTTTAGTTACATTATAAATCATTTGTTGATGGTACCATACTCATTTTAGGAATTGTGGTATGTTCTAAGGTGATTTCACCATGTGAAAAAGCCTTCTGCTGAGATATCATGATTGAGAGAAAAATATTTTCTCATGCTTTTCCCACAGAGGTTTGGAAGGTGATCTATAAGCTAAACTGAGAGCTTATTTTCTGTAAATTCACATTATCTTTCTCAGTCATGTGAGAATGAAGTCTGACATTCTCAGTAAAACATGTACATCCAACAAGGGCAGAGACTGTCAGTTGATTCCTTTGTGTTCTACTGCAGCTTCCCAGATTGTTCCAAAGAACAATTAGAGCACTAACAGTCCTACTTATGATGAACGTATGGCACACCTGAAGCCATCTTGCTTGGATTAAAGTGGTAACTCTTAAAACATTTAATTTAAAAAGGAACAAAATGAGAGGGTTCATTTTGCCATAAAAAGTATGATTAGTGCTGCAGAAAGAAAAATTAGGGCACATTTTGAGTGACTTCTCAAATCCTCTTTTATTTCATTAAAAAATTCTGACATGCAGACTGAAACATGCACTTTCAATACCAGCAGCAGTTTTCCCAGGTGAGCAGTAGCTTTACTACAGTGATCTAATGAGCAAAAAGAGTGCTAACATTCTGAATTTATGGCAAATGTGTGACACATCTGAATGCCTTCTTGATGGAATCAAAGTAAAAAACTGAAAGTATTTCCTACTGAGGAGACTGCAGTAAATGAGGAATTTAGGAAACTTCATAACAAATAAGTCTCCCAAGATGGCCACCAGAGACAAAAGAGCCCAAATATAGCCCAAATATCACCCAGATGTAGCCCAAGTATAGCCCAATGACAGAATGTCCCAGAGTGTTCTTAAAAACAACTAGAGCGCTTACTGTCTTCATTATGACAAAAGTATGGCACACCTGAAGCCATCTTGATTGGAATAAACTGGTAACATTTAAAACATTTAATTTAAAAAGGAACACAATGAGGGGGTTCATTTTGCCATAGAAATTATGATTAATGCTGAAGAAAGAAAATGAGGGCACATTTTGAGTGACTTCTCAAATCCTCTTCTATTTCATAAAAAAATTCTGACATGCAGACTGAAACATGCACTTTTAATACCAGGAGCAGACTTCCATGGTGAACAGTAGCTTTACTACAGTGATCTAATGAGCAACTAGAGTGCTAACATTCAGAATTTATGGCAAATGTGTGACATATCTGAATACCTTCATGATGGAATCAAAGTAAAAAACTGAAAGCATTTCCTATTGAGGAGGCTGCAGTAAATGAGGAAATTAGGAAACTTCATAACAAATAAATCTCCCAAGATGGCCACCGGAGACAAAAGAGCCCAAATGTAGCCCAAAATCACCCAGATGTAGCCCAAATATAGCCCAATGACAGAAGTGTGCAAAACACTTATTATTTTGTGTTTTTGCAGTGTTATATAGTGCAGACTTGTCAGGTATTGGAGTGCTTTACATGAGCATTGGTTACATCACACAAGAACAAATTCATTTTGGTTGTAGACATGGGGAGGCTAAGTGATTTGACCAGAATCACAGAATGTCGAGCTGAAGCAGAAACTCCAACCTGGTTCCCCAGTTGCAAAGTCTGCAGTTCTGGAAGTAACACCACATCCTCTCCCCTAAGTGCAACATTTAATCAAGTGGTCAACTGGATAAAAAAACATAAAGATAACAAATAATTTAAAAGTGCTTTGTCGCTATTTGAAAACTCAGAAAATATGTCCTTATCTTAGTCTTTTAGAGCACTAACCATAATTTTGATGCCAATAAGACCCTCTCATATATGTAATTTCTAAAGGAAATGCTCTAGGTATTACAGTTTTGATTACATCAAGATGATGTCAGGCGTTCCACACTTTTGTAATAAATATAGAATGTTAGCTATCTAGTTGTTCATTAGGATACTGTTGAGAGGCAGAGGCCAGGGGCACGGACTCTGAAAATTGAAGGCAGGTAGGAGGGTGCAAAGGCAACAATTTAACCACACTGAGCAGGCAGGAAGGGCCGTGGCAGTACAACAGACTATGGAGGGGAGTGGAAAGGGGGGCAGGGGCAACAAACCAACAATACAGGACTTGCAAGAGAGGCTGTGGCAATGTAATAGACCATTGTGGGCAGAAGGAAGAGGCAATGGTAGTACAACCATACATGCCAACAGACCCGATTCAGCCAGGAAACGTCCAATGTTTTTAAGCTCAAATGGGCTTTATTTGATCTGTCTCCTGTCTACAATCTCCTCTTTTTCAATGTAACTCAAAGGGGAAAATCAATACCCCCGTTTTTTTTCAAAATCTCCCTCTTACCAAGTTCAAAATGTTCGCAAGTATGGTACATTGGATCATGGAAGGAAATGGGGTAGGGACATGGACTTGGATAACAGAGGACAGGAGGGACATGGAGAGGTGCACCAAACTGACCCTGCAGGGCAGGCATCAGGGTTTGAAGCAGCACAATACACCACACAGGGCATGCGGGACGGGAGTGCAGCACAACAATCCATAGAAAGCAAGAGGGAGGGGACAGGACCATGCACATGGACAACAGAGAACAGAGGGGCAAGAGGCAATGGTAGCTAGCTGACCATAATGGACAGACAGGAGAGAAAGCTGCAGCATAACATACCATAATGGGCAGGAGGGACGGACCAGGGGCATTACAATGGAACAGACAAGCCAGGAGGGAGGGAATAGGGGTCTGCACATGTAAACAGAGGGCTGGGGGCAAGGGGGCAGGGCAGGAGCAGCAAGATAGCCATGGAGGTCAGGCAGTATGGGCACTAGAAGCAAGACACACCATGAAGAGCAACAGTGAGACTGTGATGGCATACACACAGACCATGGAGGGAAGGTGGGAGGGGGTCAGGGGCAGCTAACTGACCACACCGGGAAGGTGGGAGGGGCCATGGCAGCACAGAAGACCATGCATGGCAAGTGGGAGGGTTAGTGGCAGCACAATGGCTATGATGGGCAAGAAGGAGGGTGCAGGGGCATGCACGAAGGACGATGGAGGATAGAAGGGAGGGTCAGGACCTGTGCACAGACAAGAAAGTTCAGGGGAAGGGGCCTCACAACAGACCGCACAGGGCAGGCAGGAGGAGCAGTTGCAGCACAACAGACCAGGGAGGGCAGAAGGGTGTGGCAGTACAATGGACCATGTAGGACAGGAGGAAGAGGATAGGGGCATGGCATGTGGACAGGCAGGGTGGAGGTGGCAGGGATAGGTTACAGTCATCTGACAATGCTAGGCAGGTGGGAGGGGAGTGGCAGCTCAACAGAACACTCAGAGTAGATAGGAGTGGCAGGTCCATGGAACATGGTGGGCAAAAAGGATGGAGCAGGGGCATGCACAAAGACATCGGAGGGCAGAGGGAAGGAGAATAGGGGCAGCAAGCTAAGCACAGAGTTTAAGCAGGAGGTCAATGATGGGGCCTAGAATTGGGCAATGGAGGGCAGGAGGAGTGGACTGATACATAATACTAAATTGAGGGCAGTGGCAGCACATCAGACCATGCATGGCTAGTCCATGGATTCACACAACAGAGGATAGGGAGGAGGGGGATGGGGCAGCAAGCTAACTGTTCAGAGAAGGCGGGTATTAGGAACTTTATTGTTTTTAAAACGTGTGTCTTTGCAAACTACTTAAAATATGAACAAGTATGCAGCATAATCTCACTTTTATTCAGGAAGAAGAGGACGTTTGTGACTGTGACTCTGGGCTCACTTGGCAGAAACCCCCCCTGAGCCTCCACCCCCTATCGCAAAATGTAATGCCTGTGAAAAGGGTAGGTGAACACAGTGTTATATAGAACATAGTCCTGAGAGCACGATTGAAAATGAAAACTAGATATAGTGTATGGTATAAACTATGCACCAAAAAGTGTGATATAAGATGAACCGGGCCTGAAATATAATATGCAATACATTGTGCGCAATGACAGATTCATTGGAGAGCGCGAGATAGCACAGGCACTAGCGCGTGCTATGCGATATGCGCCTTGGAGTGTAATATGCACAGGGCAGTGTTGTGTAACCTAACTAGTCTCTAAAGTTGTAATATAAAATATGTGCTGGGGAGTGTAACGTTGCATATGCACTGTGACAAAGATATGGATCCCAGATTGTAATATGAATGGCATAGCACTGTGCGTTATAACATAGGCATCGAGGAAGGCACGTTAGATGGGGCAATATAACCCGTGCGAAGACAAGTGTGGCATGACATATTCACGGGGTGGTGTTACAGTGCACATGGGCTAGAGAGTGTCATAGCATATGCACTAGCTAGTGGAATACAACACAGAGGTGTGTGGCACTCAGCAGGCAATGGTGGGTGTAACACAGCATTGGGCTCTGCCAGGAGCGCGCTGTGACTCTCAAGTGATGTTCGTCCCCTTTCCAGAGAGTAAAATAAAAAGTATTACACATCCGGCAGTGGATGTGTGTTTTATTAACCGTGAGGGGGGTTTCTTGCATAGTTTTGGTCGAATTTTTGTCGAATCCCCTTTGAATGGCTTGGTGCGCATGTGTATTAAATGTGCCCGTCAATAGCTACCCATGTTTGTATAAATAAACGACAAGGGTGTCTACCGGGATTAGGCACGGTAGGGCATCAGACATGTCAGAGCTTCACTAGTGGTGTAAATACATTCCACGTGGATTCATTGTATGCATAGTCGCCTTTTAATGAATATCACGCAAATCGTCATGGTGATAGGTACGTACGGTTTGTCCAGCATGTCCTAGGTGTGTCTATAAATATATATTTTTTTAAAATAATAAAAAACAGTGGCCGGCCCTGGGGATTGGGGTCAAAAAAATATAATTAGGAGACAGGCCCTGGGGGATGGGGTCATCAGGGCCAATAAATTAGAATAAGAAGGGGAACCACACAGCCCCCCTTCTTAAAAAATTAAAATAAATAAAAGACTGGCATCGTGGCGGAGGCCACGCCCCCTCCTTGCAGCACTCTGCAAACGCGCCCCTGGCGAGTTGTAAGTTGGGGAATTAATTCCTCTTCAATACTGAGGGTCCCTGAGGGCCAACTAGCCCAACAGGCATCTCCAGTATGCGCCAGGGAGCTGCGCTGCAGAAAGGTGTTCTGAGGCCAAGCCCCTTTTTACACATCTGCAACGCAGCTCTGTGGCGCTTACTGGAGGTACCTAGTGGTCTAGTTTGACCCTAGGGACCCTTAGGATTCAAGGGGACTTAATCTCTCAACTCAGAACAGCCACAGGGCGCGTTTACACAGTGGTGAAGGGAGGGGACGGGGCCTGAGGTGACGTGTGCAAACACGCACTATGGCACGTTTTAAATTGGGAATATAATTTCCCTTCAATACTGAGGGCCCCTGGGGGCTAACTAGCCCACCAAGTGCTTCAAGTAAGCGCCATTGAGCTGCATTGCAGAGAGGTAGTCCAGGCCGTGCCACTTTTTACACCTCTCTGCAACGCAGCTCTGTGGCACTTACTGGAGGTACCTAGTGGGCTAGTTGGACCCTAGGGACCCTCAGGATTCAAATGAACTTAATCTCCCAACTAAAAACGGACACAGGGTGTGTTTACACAGTGGTGAAGGGAGGGGACAGGGCCTGAGTTAACGTGTGCAAAAACGCCCTGTGGCCTGTTTTAAGAGGTAATTTTAATCCCCCTGCCCTATTATATACTAGGTGCTTACAGCAGAGGTCATGCTAATCACAGGGGGACCCCAACGCATAGTGTTCCCTAGTGTATGTAGGTGTTTTCACTGTATTCTATGTGTCTTTTAACATAGCACTGGCTCTAGGACTGGTTAGTCAGACTCAGTTACCACCAGTATCCGTCTGAAAAAGTTGAGGGTACAGGATGATTTTGCAACAAGGCTTCTTTCTGCTCTTCTTTTTGTTCTTCCTGCACGTTATCCTTCTTCCTGCACTTTTCTTCGTCTTTGAGGACTTCTGTTGCTTCTTTCTGCACTTCTTTTTTTTTCTTTCTGTGCATTTTTTCTTCTTTCTTCACATGTCCTATCTCTGTAGGCATAGTTAGAAATTAGCATTTAAAAAACCTTTGAAATTCACAGAAAAAAACATAGGTTTCAGGCACGTTATAGTTAGGAATTAGCATTTAAAAAACCTCAGAAATTCACTGAAAAAACCATAGGTTTCAGGGGTGTTATAGTTAGCTGGACTTTTCACTTGTACAAAACCATTGAAATTCCCCCGTTATAGCTAGTTCAGCTAACTATAACTCGCACGCCCGCAATGCACTGCTGATGACGTCACATATTACATCACTCATGACATGGTCAGTGACATCACTCATGACATCACTGATGACATCTCAAATGACATCACTGATGACATCATCCTTGTGATAGAGTGGCAGACCTCCTCTCACCCTAATATAACCTTTGATACACATATTCAAAAATAGAGACTACAATTTTCAAAACAATGGACATACCAATACCAGTTACAACAACCTCTTCAGTAATTCTAAGATCCACATACACATCCACTCATTCACCAACAGTCCTATACAGTCACTCATACATGTACTCACTCATCATATGTACTCATACACCTATATATCCTGTTACACAATGCCACTCATCCATAGAGTTACTCACACACATAGTCACTCATGCTAACAAAGAATCAAACATACATTTACTTGCATATACAGTTATACACACACCACCACACTTACTTCTACGGAAACTTACACATACTTAGTCTTTTAAACAATCACTTATAGAAACACATACTTATTCATACAGGAACTCTTTCAATCTCTCACTCTCACATATACTCACTTATATACACCAATAGTCACATATACTAGTTTAAAACATATGTAGTTACTCATAAAGACACTATTGAGAGTCATTCACTCACTAACACACCCATACACACACTCATCCACCCATACAGTCCTGCACACATGCGGTCTTCAACACATACAAACAGTGAGTCACTCATTCATGTACGTATGCACTACGTAATACCCCCCACCGAACCATACAGACACTCAGACTGATACTCAAAAAAACAACTAATAACCTATATATAGACACTCATGTAGCTACTCACCAACCTATGCATCCACTTATACACAAAGTGAGAGACTGATACAGATATTTACATATTTAAACATTACTCACTAAGCCATGTATTCACTAAGATACACTTAATCAGTCAGTATACAATCAATTTTTCAAAAACAAATCATCCATTTAGACACTTATATACCCATTTATTCTTCCATCGACCTTGAGATATACATATATAAAACATATTTAATTTTCAGAAACACACACATTTACTGGATGATGTCATCAGTGATGTCATTTGAGATGTCATCAGTGATGTCATCAGTGATGTCACTGACCATGTCATGAGTGATGTAATATGTGACGTCATCAGCAGTGCATTGCGGGCGCGCGAGTTATAGTTAACTAAAATAACTATAACGGGGGAATTTCAATGGTTTTGTACAAGTGAAAAGTCCAGCTAACTATAACACCCCTGAAACCTATGGTTTTTTCAGTGAATATATATATATATATATATATATATATATATAGACATATATATATATATATTCACTGAAAAAACATAGGTTTCAAGGGACATTATAGTTAATTGGACATTTCACTCGTACACAACCAGAGAAATTCTAACGTTATAGTTAGTAGAGCTAACTGTAACTCGTGCCCCCGCAATGCACCGCTGATGACATCACATAATACAATACTGATGAACATGGTCAGTGACATCACTGATGACATCTCAAATGACATCACTGATGACATCACTGATGATGACATCATCCAGTGAATGTGGGTTTCTGTAAAGTTTAAGTATATTTTATATATGTTAATGCCAAGGTGTATTGAAGAATGAGTTGGTGTATAAGTGTGTGGGTGGAGGATTTAATAGGTGTGTGGCTGACTGTATAAGTTAGTGATTAAATGTGTCTTACTGAATGCATGGGTTAGTGACTAAACTGTGTGAATGTCTGTATCAGTCTCTCAGTTGTTGTGTAAGCTGCTGCATGGGTTGATGATTAGGTACATGACTGTCTATATGGGTTACTTATTGGTTGCATGAGTATCTGTATGGGTGCCTCAGTGTTTGTGTGTGCGGGTGGGTAGGCGGTGTGTGACTTTCTGCCTACATATGTGAGTGGATAATTTACTGGGTGTATGGGTTCAATAGTGCATGTGGAAATAGCTGTATAGGTGAGTGAGAATGTGTATCAGTGTGTTGGTGAGTGAATGTATGTCTCACTGGTATATGTGTGAGTAGCTACATATGTGAAAGGCAGTATTTGTGAGTGTTGGAGTATATACATGACTATATGTGAGAGAGAGTAATTGTGAGAGTGACTGTATAAATGACTTTGTGCTTGTGTCAGTAATTGTATTAGAGATTAAGTATATGTTAGTATCTGTATGAATAGGTTAGATAGTGAATGTGTAACTGTATAGGTGAGTAAATGGCAGTGTATTGTTTCTTTACATGACTAGCTAGGTGTGTCAATAACTCTATGGATGAGTGACGGTGTATGAGTGTTTGTATAGGTGTATGAGTACATATAGTAGTGCTGTATTGATGAGTGACTGCATGTATGAGTAACTGTATGGGTGAATGAATGAATGTGTGTGTATAGCTAGGAATTAGTCAGTGGGTATATAGTAACTGCTATTGATTTGTCTATGGTTTCGAAAATGGTAGTCTGTATTTTAGAGTGGGTGTATCAAAGGTTATATTAGGGTGTGAGGAGGTGCATCAGATTATCACGTGGATGATGTCATCAGTGATGTCATCAGTGATGTCATCAGTGATGCCATCAGTGATGTCACTGACCATGTCATGAGTGATGTAATATGTGACGTCATCAGCAGTGCATTGCGGGGGCGCAAGTTATAGTTAGCTCTACTAACTATAATGTTCGAATTTCTCTGGTTTTGTACGAGTGAAATGTCTAAGTAACTATAACGTCCCTGAAACCTATGGTTTTTCAGTGAATTTCTAAGGTTTTTTAAATGCTAATTTCTAACTATAACGTACCTGAAACATATGGTTTTGTCAGTGAATTTCAAAGGTTTTTTAAATACTAATTTCTAATTACAATGTTCATTAAACCTATAGTTTTTTCTTTGATTTTAAATTATCATTCCATTCTCAACCTGGTGAAAACAGCCGATATCGCCAGTTTTCCAGCAATAGCTTCCGCAAAAAAAATCGCCACAAATGAGAGCAACAACTAACGCTAATAATATGCAGAGTAGGAGTTCCTATGCAAAAATAACACGAAAACACCACTTCCCGATATTTTCAACGAGCAGCCAGATCTGCGGTGCGATCCAAAAACAGGTGATAAGCTGCGTTAACAGTAGGAATGTAACATCTGTCTTTTACTGGTGTAAAGTAGGATGACTATCTACAGTGTGAAAGGGAGCCCAGCCCAGAATCATATCTGAAGACCAATACATGTCATAGAGCTATTGATCATGCACCTCCCACACACAAGAAGGCTTAAAAACCCACTGCCACCACTCTCAGGACCTCCCCCCGGACCATCCCACCATACTACCACCCGGGCAGCACACAACAGGACAGCAAACCTTCCAAAAACGGCATGGCCCCTCAGCCACAAAAAAGCTGAATGTTGCTAGATGTGGCAACCAAACATGTGTGAAGGACGCAAGTCACCCACCAATAATAATGCACACAATACAAAGTGTAGCGGTGATGTGCTGGACAGACCTCACTATGCAGAGCACAAACCTCTCCATGTGTACATATACTGCTGGTGCTTGTAGTGTTGTGGACAGTGGACACAACCATGTTACCTCAGGCAGTGGGGAAGATCTCGGTCATGTACCTGTGTCGTGGTCCCCTGTAAGCGGAAGCGCAGTGGGCTGGTCCAACATACTCCACTCCAGCATAGAAGAGTGAATAAATAGGCTGGGGCTCTGGGCGTGGTTCACTTGTGTGAAGGCCAATGCGTCTGCCAGAGTGGCTTCCCTCACCCTGCCACGTGGCTGCCACCATGACCGCGGACCTCCTCGACACAGGCCCCGTGTGAACACAGCGGCACAGCACCGCAGAGTTATGTCTGTACACACTACTGCCTTCGATCTACACTGCGGACAGCAGGGCTCACAATTCCGATGGAGTCGTGATTGCAGATGATGCAGTCCAGTATGCAAGACACATTGCTCCCAGTGTGCCCGCCCGGACCACGCATCATCGCAGGCTGCATACACACTAAGCGCCAGAGGTACCTCTAACTCAGTGCACCACATGTCAACGCCACGTGGCCTTATTAAGGCAGAATTCATTAGACGAAAGACATTGCTACCAGTGCGGCCCGCCCGGACTACGCATCATCGCAGGGTGCGCACACGCTGAGTGCTTCAAGTACCACTAACTCAGTGCACCACAAGTCACCGCCACGTGGCCTTACTGAGGCAGAATTCATTAGACAAAAGACATTGCTACCAGTGCGGCCCACCCGGACCACGCATCATCGCATGCTCCGCACACGCTGAATACTTCTGATGCCACTAACTGTGCAGCTCAACTCAATGCCACGTGGCTGTGGGCCCTTGCTGACTGCTGCCTCTGGCCTACACTGTGGTCAGCACGGCTCACAATTAAAATTGAGTCTTGATTCATAAATTAAAGAGTCCAGTAGGCAACTAACTACAATGTCCTTGAAACCTACACAATATTCTTTTAGTATCCTTGCTTCAAGAACTTTTTTGATATCAATTATAGCTTTAGTACAATGACCAAATTCCTCTTGCAGGTCCAAAGGAACACTGAATGGCAGTCTACACTGCGGCCAGCAGGGCTCACAGTTCGAATTCAGTCTTGATTAATTAATTTCAGAATCCAGTAGGCAACTAATTGTAACATACCCGAAACCTACACATTTCGACAATGTATTCCATACATATTTTATCTTAAGTTACCTACACTGCAGTCAGCAGAGCTCACAATTTACATTGAGACATGATTTATTAATTGCAGACAGAATTGTACACTATGTCCTCGGATTTTGACAAGAGGAAGTGACAAAAAGCATTCCTCATGTCTGTGCTGACTACTGCCTTCCAGCTACATTGCAGACTGCAGGGTTCACAATTCAGATCGAGTTGCGATTGCAGATGACGCAGTCCAGTAGGCAACAGACATTGCTACCAGTGCGGCCCTCCCGGACCACGCATCATCGTTAACTGTGCACACGTGGAATGCTTCTGATGCCCCTACCTCAGTGCACCACAACTCATGGACCCTTTATGATAGAATCTTTTGTGTATGATTTCAGATCTGCTGCCCCTACCTCAGTGTACCACAAGTCATGAACCCTTTACGATAGAATCTTTTGTGTATTATTTCACATCTGGTGCCCCTAACTTAGTGCAGCACAAGTCATGGACCCTTTATGATTGAATCTATGTGTGTGATCCGATGATTACTGTTGTACTTGTTGCCAGCACCAACCATTCCCTGAGGGCTGGCTTACACTCACCCCACATGCATCCAGCACAGACGTCAATGGACATGTGAACCTGGTAATAAAAAGGGGCCGAGCGCACGTGCCCGTACCCAGTTCCACTATCTATCTAACTGTGTCTGTGTGTTCATTATGTATGCATGATGCTGCCCCTGGGACCTAGCACATTACATTCTGCTGTAGACAGCGCTCGCAACCATGTTACCTCTGGCAGTGGGGAAAACTTTGGTTATGTAACTTTGTCTCGGTCATTTGATAAGTACATAGGTAGAGACTGGATCATTAGAGTACTGCAAGGAGAGTGTATAGTGAATTTTTAAGTGCTTCTGAATTGGCGGAGTGATTGGATAAGTACATATGTTGGCAGAGCCTAACCCCGAGCACAAGCTTGTCTCTAATTGGCTACGCTCCATGTGCCAAAAACGTAAATTTGGGCTTTGCATAGCCCTGTAATGCTACAGCTGCAACACTCCACTGAATGTGCAATAAACATTCATATCCACACAGATATGTCATGTGCACAATCTTTCATGTGTGGAAATATGGATGACTGTAGGGTCAGTGATCCCCCTACCTTCCATGTTGGCCATGTTTTAGGACTTGGGTCACAGGGTGACACATTGGCGCTTGTAGCCCCGGTGGCAGCAGCACTATAACAGGGACGCCCGCATCAGGTGATTCCTCATACAACCTAGGATGGAACCACACCCAGAGCTCCGGAGTCATTGTTCACAGCCTAATGCAGGGCTGGCATATGCCAGGCCAGCCCAATCCACTTACGCATACAGGGAGGGACAACAAAGCTACATGGCCCAGATTTTCATTGTAGTGATCTGCTGCTCTCAGGTCTAGTTGTCAGTATGCCACAGCCACTCCCTGATGGCTGGTTTACACCTACACCACACCCATCAAGCACAGGCATTACAGGACACGTGACCCTGCCAATAAAAAGGACCAGGCACACGTGCTCCATGCCATTTCCATTTCAGACTTGGTGCACCGGATGCACTGCGGCCAGCACAGGCATACCGCCACAGGACGGTGACTTTCGGTGCACTGAGGTAGGGGCACTGTAAGTGCTGAGCTGGTGTGCAGCCTGCGATGATGTCCCGTCCCGGTGGTTTGGACAGGTCAGATTTTGTGTGCCCTGCTGGACCACAGTGTAGGCCTAAGCCATCAACCAGCAGGGGCCTACCGCCGCGTGGTGTGGCCTCACTGGTCACAGAGTTAGGTGCACAGCAAGGGCTGAGCGGGTGTGCAACCTGCGATGATGGCAGGTGCACTGGTATGTCCTCTGCCATGGTAAAATCAAGACGCAGCACCAAATATGAGACCTTGTAGCCTGCGGAGTGGGGCTGCATGATGTGGAGGGTGCCCTGTCCACGGAAAGGTAAGCAGTGAGGCCTGGGTGCGCTGTGGTGGGCAGACACCTCTGGGTGGAGGGAGTGTATGGGGTGCAGCAGCCTGGGTGCGCAGCGGTGGGCAGACACCTCTGGGCAGTGGAAGTGTATGGGGTGCAGCAGCCTGGATGCACAAAGGCGGGACAGCGATTTAGGCATGCGCAGTCGTATATACTCTTTTTTGAAAAAAGGGGACACCTACATAACCAATAAGCTCGCTATACGCAGGGACATAATAACAATAGGTAAGAAAATCAGAGCAAGCTACAATCAAAATATGCCAACAAATTCCAGGTATTTAGATGAAAGTAACCACTAACTATGCTCCACACATTGATCAAAAAAGCAAATTTGATTTGAAAAATATATGTATAATTTTATTTGTGTTCATCAATCATTTTTCTATGTAAATATAAATCTTTTTTTGTTGTTTTTGTTTTTAGTTCATCTATTAAGATCATTTAATTGTTTTCCTTTCTAGAAGTGAGAAAAATATACCAATAAACATTTACAGGAATAAATCACAAATATCAGAAAAGTATATTAAAAGAAATTCATAAACTGATATGGCAATCTGATCTAGTAGAGTTGATAATACGGTCAATGTATAGTCGATGAGAGCAATGCGGTAGATGGAGACTACGCGTGTTTCGGCAAAACTGCCTTCATCAGGGGACCGTCTATTGCAATACAGCTATGTGGGACATAAAATAACATAAAGAAGTGGTTACGCATATATGATATATACATATATACCTAGAATATTGGTCAACAATTGAATTCTCAGTGATTTTACATAGTTATAAACAATAAAGGCTAATTTCAATGTAAGAAAGAAAACATGATTATATCAAATGTAATACATTTCATAAATTATCTACACATTAGAGAGAAGACAGTATGGTCACTCTTTACAAAGAAATATATACAATACATAAAATACAAAAAAGAAAGGACCCATACTCACTCAAATCTATATACGTTCTACTAATAGAGAAACATAAACTATAATGATATCATAATAATCAATATCCCAAAAACCTATAAAGTGAAATTGAATGATAAAAAGAAAAGGGAGAAAAAAGGAAGGTTATTATAGTAAGAAATATACAGAAAATAAATAAAATGAGTAGATAATGATCGAAAACGGCCCAGTATTGAATATAATCAAATACAAGATTTTTTTCTAACAATATGTGTACAAATTCTCATTCTTCATCATAAATTCCATGTCAATAATAATTCCTCTTATGTATAAAGGTATTTAAAATTAGGCACTCTGCCACAGTTTGTGCGATCTAACTTACATTGACGTGCAGAGCTTCACTCGGCTTGATTAGGACTCTCAGAAATATTTGACGAATGATAGGACAACTGCAAAAAATACCCCAAAACTCCTTTTTAGAAAAGATTCTTTTGGCTATATATTATTAGGTCAAAACAATTTTAGGGTTAGTAATATATATTGCTATACTTACTATAAGAATATAGGGCATAAAGATTCCTATGGTGTGCGTAATACCAAAAGATTCGCAGTATGGCCACAATTTTCACATGCTGGGGTGCCACCTAGATAATGGATTCTTTTCTGTGGACAAACAATATGAGTAACTATACCAGAAAGGTGCCTCAGAGTGTTCTACTTAACGCGTACTGCCTTAACATTTGGTAACGTATGTTCGAAGGAATAAACTTACTAAAAATACAGATGTGGTCACCGAGTACCGATATCTGTAGATAAATCTTGATGTGAAGATGCCACGTAAAGAGAAGATTCTTCACTGTGGACAAACCATATATACAACTATAAAAGGGGGGTGCAACTACAAATATCATACATAACAAGTCCTACCCTAACATTAGCAATTCATATTGGAAGGCAACACTTACTTAAAAATACTAAAGTAGTCATATGTCAGACAAGCACCTGTTGTTGTTCAATGCAGGTACCCTATAGATAAAAGGAAATCAATCACTTGTTACACCCCCTTTTATAGTTATATATATGGTTTGTCCACAGAGAAGAATCTACTCTTTACGTGGCATCTTCACATCAAGATTCAGTTCAGCAGTTTTGGCTGTAGCCCGTCTTAAAATGTCCTAAGGAAATAAACATGGAGAAAACACGTTTTTGGGACCTCCCTTTTTTCTCAGCCCCTGCTTGACAAATCACCACCAAACTTTCAGGATATGAGCTGACCGGGATAGACTTTTCTTTTGGAGAATTTCACGAAGATTCGTCAAACGACGCCAAAGTTATTAGCAAATCAAAAAATGCTTTTCCTATGGAAACTAGGTTCTAACTATAACTACTACTGGCGACCGCCAGTAGGTAATGCCAAGGTGTACTGAAGAATGAGTGGCTGTATGAGTGTCTGAATGGATGATTTAGTAGGTGCGTGACTGACTGTATAAGTGAGTAATTAAACATGTCTTACTGAATGCATGGGTTATTGACTAAACTGTGTGAATGTCTGTATCAGTCTGTCAGTTGGTGTGTAAGCGGCTGCATGGGTTGGTGAGTAGCTACATGAGTGTCTATATATGGGTTATGGATTGTTTGTCTGAGTATCTATATGTGTGCCTGAGTGTCTGTGTGGGTGGGTGGGGGGGTGTGACACTGTGCATAGATGTGTGAGTGGGTGATTTACTGGGTATACGGGTTCAAGAGTGCATCTGTGAAGGGCTGTATGGGTGGGTGAGTGTATGGGTGTGTTGGTGAGTGAATGGATATCTCAGTGGTACATGTGTGAGGAACTACATATGTGAAAGGCAGTATATGTGAGTGTTGGACTATATAAATGAGAGTGAGTGATTGTGAGAGTGGCTGTATGGACGAGTGTGTGCTTGGTTCAGTGATTGTATAAGAGAGTAAGTATGTGGTAGTATCTGTATGAATAAGTGCGGTGGTGTGTGTATAACTGTATAGGTAAGTAAATGGAAGTGTGATTGATTTTTTGCAAGACTGGCTAGGTGTGTGAGTAACTCTATGGGTGAGTGGCGGTGTGTGAGTATCTGAACAGGTATATGAGTGCATATTTCAGTGGCTTTATTGATGATTGACTGCTTGTATGAGTGATTGTATGGGTGAGTGGATGTGTGTGTAGACCTATGAATCAGTGAGTGGGTATGTACTAACTGGTATTGGTGTGTCTATGGTTTCGAGAATGGTAGCCTGTATTTCAGAGGGGGTGTATCAAAGGTTATATTAGGGTGTGAGGAGGTGCATCAGATGATCACGAGGATGATGTAATCAATGATGTCATCAGTGATGTAATTTGAGATGTCATCATCGATGTCATCAGTGATGTCATAAATGATGTCACTGACCATGTCATGAGTGATGTAATATGTGACGTCATCAGCAGTGCATTGTGGGGACGCGAGTTATAGTTAGCCCAACTAACTATAACAGCCGTATTTCTCTGGTTTTGTACGAGTGAAATGTCCAACTAACTATAACGTCCCTGAAACCTGTGGTTTTTTCAGTGAATTTCTGAGGTTTTTTAAATGCTAATTTCCAACTATAACATCGCTGAAACCTCTTGTTTTTTCAGTGAAGTTTAAAGTTTTTTTAACTGCTAATTGCTAAATATAACGTCCATGAAACCTCTGTTTTTTTCAGTGAATTTGTAAGGCTTTTTAAATGCACATTTTTTAAAATGCCTACATAGGTAGGACATGCAGAAAGATGAAGAAAGGCACAGAAAGAACCAACAGA
Organism: Triturus cristatus; assembly: GCF_964204655.1. Taxonomy (NCBI): domain Eukaryota; kingdom Metazoa; phylum Chordata; class Amphibia; order Caudata; family Salamandridae; genus Triturus; species Triturus cristatus. Next base: position 250,795,802 of record NC_140593.1, on the reverse strand, counting down.
GGTGCAGAAAAGGGCCTACTTTGAATGTACCTTACAACAGACTCATACAAAGTACCCTAATCACTAATCCTTCTCCGAAGATGTCTTAAACATCACTTTTGTCTTCAAGGTTCACGATTAATCGACTGCTCAGAATGTTAGACCTACCAAATATAAAACAGCAATCCTCAGCATATCACTGTTGTAAGTCTGACCAAGTTTGTGAAGGTATGCATGCTTGTCTATGCTTTTACCTAGTGTCTTGTTAACTTAAAATAAACATACAAACACTTGAATACTTGTGTTTCAAAGAGCATACTCTGTAAATTTTGTGTAAAAGAAGGTGTATGCATTTCTTTCTGCTCACAATACAGGGCACATTGGCATTCAATAGTTTATTTGAGGGGCTCTATGACACATATATACATAAGACATGTCTGCCTGTGAAACCGAATGACAGAGCAGAACTTAGAAGATTTGACCACCTATTGGAGAAGTTACCCACTGTTTAAGCTACAATCTTCAGATGCATAACACATGTAAGAATACATATACAAGTAGACATATACCTCAGTCACGAGAACATGCAGACCTTTAAACTTGACAGCTTGCACTTCCCATTTGAGTACAGAAGGAGGCAAGAGAAGTACAGAAACAGGCAAAAGAGGTGCAGAAGGAAGCAAGAGCAGCGCAGAAAGAACCAACAGAGGTGCAGAAGGAGGCAAGAGGGGTGCAGAAAGAGCCAAGTGGGGTGCTAAAATTTACAAGAGAGGTACAGAAAGAAGCAACAGAGGTGCAGAAGGATACAAGAGAACTGCAGAAAGAGTGAAGAGAGTTGCAGAAACAGGCAAAAGGGGTACAGAAACAGGGAACAGGTGGGCAGACTGAGGCAAGAGAGTTGCAGATAGAGGGCAGAGGGGTGCAGAAAGAGGCAAGAAGGATCCAGAAATTTGGAACAGAGGTGCAGAGGGAAGCAAGAGTGGCGCAGAAAGAACCAACAGAGGTGCAGAAAGAGGCAAGATGGGTGCAGAAAGAGAGGCAAGAGGGGTGCTAAAATGTACAAGAGAGGAGCAGAAAGAAGCAACTGAGGTGCAGAAGGATACAAGAGAACTGCAGAAAGAGAGAAGAGAGTTGCAGAAACAGGCAAAAGGGGTACAGAAACAGGGGATAGGTGGGCAGACTGAGGCAAGAGAGGTGTAGATAGAGGGCAGAGAGGTGCAGAAAGAGGCAAGAAGGATCCAGAAATTTGGAACAGAGGTGCAGAAAGAAGCAAGAGCAGTGCAGAAAGAACCAACAGAGGTGCACAAAGAGGCAAGAGGTGTACAGAAAGAGGCAGGAGGGGTGCAGAATGAAGGAAGAGAAGTGCAGAAAGAAGCAATAGAGGTGCTGAAAGAGGCACAAAGGGTGCATAAAGAGGCAAGAGAAGTGCAGAAAGTAGCAACAGAGGTACAGAAAGAGACAAGAGTGGTGCAGAAAGAGGGAAGGGAGGTATAGAAAGAGGCAAGAGAATTGCACAAAGAGGGAAGTGGGGCACAAAAAAAGGCAAGGGCGGTGCAAAAACAAGCACGTGAGGTGCAGAAAGAGGTAAGAGAGGTACAGAAAGAGGCAAGAGAGGTGCAAAAACAGGCAAGAGAAGTGCAGAAAGAGGTAAGGGAATTGCTGAAAGAAGCATCAGAGTTATAGAAAGAAGCAAGAGAAGTGCTCAAAGAGGCAAGTGAGGTACAGAAAGAGGCAAGTGAGGTACAGAAAGAGGGAAGATGAGTGCAGAAAGATACAACAGGGGTGCAGAAAGAAGCAGGACAGGTGCATAAAGAAGCATGAGAAGTGCAGAATGAAGCAACAGGGTGTAGAAAGAGGCAAGAGAAGTGCAGAAAGAAGCAACAGAGGTGCAGAAGGAGGCAAGAGAACTGCAAAAAGAGGAAAGAGACTTGCAGAAACAGGCAAAACAGGCACAGAAAGATGGAACAGGTGCAGATAGAGGCAAGAGAGGTGCAGAAAGAGGTAAGAGGGGTGCAGAAAGAGGCAAGACAGGTGCAGAAATTTGCAAGAAAGGTGCAGAAAGAAGCAAGAGCAGTGCAAAAGAACCAACAGAGGTGCAGAAAGAGGCAAGTGAGGTACAGAAGGAGGCAAGAGAACTGCAGGAAGAGGGAAAAGAGTTGCAGAAATAGGCAAAAGGGGTGCAGAAAGAGGGAAAAGGTGGGCAGACTGAGGCAAGAGGTGCAAAAAGAGGCCTATGACGTATTGATCCATGCAGTACCATTTGCTTCTCTAGAATCTTAGGGTTCGCCACTGGCGTACTTGCTGAAGGGAGTGAAGAGGTACGCTGTGTGGGCACATATGCACTGTGAAATGCCAGTCTGTCTTCAGGTCCCTATGACCCATGACGTGAGCCTTGTAAACCATTGCAGAAGCCTGTCCTGCGGTACTGTCACTTGCTAAGCATCTACATGCAATGTACCAAAGAGCTCGGGGACAAGATGGCATGACTTCACAAATGTTTAGAGTTAGATACAAAACAAGTGGGAGAAGTAGAAAACAATATATAAATAATGAGAATAAAACAGGAACATATATAAAAGGCAAGGGGGCATGAAACTTACAGAGAAAAGAGAAGTATTTGTTTCCATATTCTCAATTCAATCACCTGTTATCAAGAAAGTGATACAGAACCCGATTTTGGCAACCTTTTTAAGAATCATCCAATCTTTGCATACAAATGATCCAATAATCTTAGAGTTTTATTGAAGAAGAAAGAAATACATGAAACTTATCAACACAAAGGGATGTTGAAATGCCACAATTGCTCCCATTGCAACAATGTGATCACAGGTACATCTATTTCACACCCTTGGTCAGGCAAACCCATTAAACTGCATTTTACAGCTAACTGCAACACGCAAAACGCTATTTACACAATACGAAGTCCATGTAGCATGTATTATGTGGGGAAGACTGAAAGATCCTTGCGAACTCGCATAACAGAGCACAAAAGTACGATCAGAATGAGTGCGATGAGTTCACCTTTAGCAAGCCATTGGGTAGATGCATATCACACAATTGCATAATTGAGATTTACTGTACTAGAAACTGTGGAGAATCGTAATGATAGTGACATGTCGAAATATATCACCCAGAGGGAGACATTTTGGATCAGATATTTAGACACCATGAACCCTAAGGGTCTGAATGACAAGCTGGAGCTATCCTGTTTCCTGTAGGGGAATACATTAAGTATACAAAGGGAAATTGTTATTCTGTATTGTGATCAATCGATATATTACTCAGTAAGGCGATACTTGTCACATTGCTTTTATGATAACATTCTTATTTTTGTTTCTTGACATGCTGATATTTGATTTTGAGCACATTGGCAGTGCTTACCGGGTTGATTTGAATATTATGAGCTCATACAGTTCGCGAACGTATGTGTCACATTTAACGCCATCAGTAATGTCATTTATCGTAATCTTTACCACAGGAACTTGTTGTGATGTTGGTGATCTATGTAAATTGTTCCAACAAGTTCATCTGTAATGCAATACGTGAATTGAGTAATGTTGAGAAGATCATTGTTATGCAAATTATTTGCATCAGGATATGTTGAGATAATCCATGACACTATGTTTGTTTACACATTTTTGCATGTAGAATGGTTTGATGTTGATGTCACTAAAGATGGATGAGGGATGATCCCCTCAGAAGGAAGGATATATACAGTGCAATGTTAATATTTTCATGTATTTAGGTGCCATCACTGTTCCAACTACCCATCAAATGTCATGCCGTTAGACCTGTTGAATGATTTCACAGGGAGTTTCTCATGAACTAATTATTTATTCATTTACTGCCATTCTGCTTGTTTATAATATGATTGGAATTTCATTATGAGTTTTTTAGCTTTCTCCTTTTCACATTCTGTCCTTTTTACTCACACTTTGTTTTGGTGAGCACTTATGTAGTAGTTATTTAGAATATTCCTTTCATTCTCTCAACATGGCCGCACTTTATTTGCAGGGATTCAGATAGATTTAGTCCTTTGTTCATTTTTCGTACTAGCACGCCACGTGTTCCACGCTTGGCGCGAGGTGCATGGTAGGCAGCCACTGATTCTTGGCGTTCACAGAGGGGCCTGTAATCGATATAATCTGGTTTAGAAGGCAGTACCAGTGAGTACTATTTAACGTGGGGGAGCGCTGATATATGGGGCGAGTTGCTCGTATTATGCTTATACTTATCGGTGTGTATCATTTACAGCATAACGCTTATTGTCGGGACTGGCTCGTTGCGTAGACTTTTCAGTTAAGAAGTATTTTGGTTGTTTTTGGCGTATTTGGACGCCCGGTGAATTCGTTTTTTTTTTACCTAATCACATATTTTCGTTCCCTTCACATTACGGTACATTTCTTTTTTGTGCCTCTTTCTATTACATCGTATTATCTGAACTTTAGACTTCTCGTATTTGATTTGACAGGCACTACCGCACCGCGCAGCTACTGATTTCATCTGAGTCTGTTTTCAGATTTTAGGTGGACTTTAGAAAGGTAGATTCTTTGAACATGTATATCTTATGGCACAGGCACTTTTATTGATTCATGGTTGATTAAATTCAGATAGCCATGGCAGTAGTCACACACTTTTGAGGGTGTTTTGCTGGATTTGGTATCTTTAATTTATTTTTCCTGTTTCTTGATTACTTCCTATGGGCTTTGTCGTTCTAGTATCACTTTATGTCGCAGTTAATATGCACACTGTAATCTATTGATCTTTTCATTTCACGTTGAACTTTATTAACCTTCCCGGAGAATATGGGTCTATTACTCAGTCACACATATGTTTTAAACTACAAAATATTGATGTATAATCGGATGTATTTGTTTGTAGATATCCCCTGATGAAGGGTGCTGGATACACCCAAAATGCATTGGGATTGGGGAATAAGTTTATCTACGTTGTTCATGTTCCATTGAATGGACTTTGAAGCTTATTTTGATTTGGATCTACACTTCATGAGAAAATAAAAAGAATAATAAAAAAGTACTACAGTATGACGGATACATCTCATTTTTTATTGAGATTAATCACTGTATAATTGTGTTGAATATTGTGCTCACAATTGTTTCCTTTTTGCGAATATTAGTACTAAAGATTTGTTAATACACACTCACTTATGAGTGTATCAGGTAGTGCATACTCTGTCTAGAACATTTTGCTCTAGTTTGGTTTTTCTTTCAGAATTGGTGGCAGGGTGGAACCACCTCAGGGAGTGCACACCAAGTGAGATCACATTTGAACACCAGGTATATTTGGTGAAGAGGTTGCATTTGAGTGCACTACAGCTGTTGTTAGTATTTTGATGTATTCACTTTTAGAAATGTGGGATTGTCTTGTGCAAAACATCTGATGCCTGCAGCCTTTGTCCTGGGTCACATGACTGTGATTAGCATTGCAGTTGGCCTTTGTGTATTCCTCTCAGACAGTGACATAAAAGGGGACTAGCTGTTGGAAGGAGGGGCCATCATGCCAAGATGTGTGGGGCATACCTGTTCCCTGCTCCACTAACATATCAAAGGAGCTGCCTCAGCACATTCACAAAATTCTTCAAACCAGCCTTTTGTCACCCCAGACACAATGGAGCCTAGTCATAGAGGAAGGAAAGTCCAGCACCATCCTTGGGGGTAAAACTCTAGAAGCTTCTCCTACTGCAAAGCTTTCACCAGGTATACAAATAGAACCCTCAGACCCATTCTCCAGATTGCTCCTGGAACTGCAGAGGACACTCAGAAAGCCTTCTCTGCACATCAGAAGAGTGGCCTGCTTTGTACTACAGAGTACTACTCTGCTGCTGGAAGCCTGCCTTGCTGCTTGAGCCGAAGACTGCCAGAGTGACTCCAATGGCTAGTTGGCTAGCTTCCTGTTCTGGCTACAGGGACGCAAAATGCTCCCACAACATTGAAGCCTGCACCTGGATCCTGACTGAAGTGAGTCCTACCCTCCAAGTGTTGTCCAACCAGTCCTGGAAGTGGTGACAAAAGTGCTTAATCAGCCTGAAATTAAAACTTGGGACTTCAGCCAGAAAGTGCCCTGGGAACTGAGGGAAGACATGGACCTATTTTGTCACCGATCTGCTCAAGGTACATCACTGGTCAGCCAGACTTCGCAGTAGCTCCTGGTCTGTGCTTCTTTACAGCAGCAAATCCTATTCAGCAGGTCCTCGCAGAAGGGGCATCTGGCATCATGGAGCCCTCATCGGCTACAGTGTGCACCTTCGGCCTGCTGGAGATTTTCAACTTCAAAAAAAGAAACAAAGTCCGAACATATAAATCTTCACTGCATCTTCATCCAGCTGCTCCATGATGGTGACACCTCCTCTTCAGACACTGAAGGCTTCCTTGCCCTGCTGAAATTTACCTTCTCATATATTTTTCTTCAAAAATTCTTGTAAGTCCGAAAGGTAAACGGGTCCCGGCGCAATCCACCTCATGTATCTGAACCGTGTCCCATCGCGGTAGGCCATAACTTTAGAGCTGTCCCCAGACTCGTGATACTAGATGTCCAGAGTTGGCACTTTGATATTTAAGCTGCTAATTTTTGCAAAAAAAATCTTTACAAAATGTCATAACTATGGTTCTACTGATTGGATTGTTGTTGTTTGGTGTCAAATAATGTAATATATTTTACTCTATTTTTCTAAATTAGTATTTGATTTTTCTTCATGTGTTTTTAATTTAGTATTGTTTAAGTGCTGTATACATATGTTTACACATTTCCTCTGAGTTAAGCCTGGCTGCTTTTGTAGCAAGCTACTAGAGGATTAAGCACAGGCTAATTTCATAACTTTTGTGTTTCGCCCTGACAAGAATTGTGGTTGTTGATTGTGAAGGGTTCACATCCTCAAAAAAAAGCCTAATTTCAAACATTGGTGCTCAGTGGCAAGATTCAGTGCCTATGTTTGTGCAGTACCCTACAGTGATTGGTGTAACAATAAAATCCCAGATGAAAATGTGATAAAAATTCAACCTCTTTTTAAATTCTGCTTACTTTTTGATTTGGCTTTTTAAAATCTTTTTTTCAAATTTTAAGTTTACCTCGCCTGCTTTATGTTACAATAGAGGAGCTGATACATGTGGATGACCTCAGCAAGGCTTAGCCGCAGATGCTCTGAAAAGAGAAGGAGCTGAAGGCAGACAGGAAGGGCACAAATGTGGAATTCCAGTTAGTCCTCCATGCCTATGAGGTGTTCGGGAGGATGCAGTCCATCCCAGAGGAACCAGAAAATGACAACCTTAAGGAGGAGGAAGTGGACTTAGAAGAGAAGGAGAAGGAGGGGGAGGAGAAGGAGGAGAGTCTGGCCAGACCATGAGCAGCAGCTCTCTGAGGAAGAAAAAAACACCATGCCTAAATGAGAGGAACCCCCTGCTAGCCCTGGGAGCAGTGTGTCTCCCTACAACCTGTCCCCTGAGGAACTGGCAGACAGGAAGGCTGAGAGGGAGCTCAGGCTGTAGATGGCTAAACTAGGGGCCTGATTTAGAACTGGGCGGATGGGTTACTCCATCACAACAGTGATAGATGACCAGTCCAGTGAAATATAAATCCAATTACATCCTATGGGATTCATATTTTGGTGGATGAGATATCCGTCAACCGCTATGATGGAGTAAACCCTCTGCCGAGTTCTAAAAAGAAGAGGCAACTTCCCGAGAGCCCTAGAGCAGAGGAAGCTGTCTCTGGCAGAAAGGGGAATGGCTCATGATGAGACGAATCTCAAGGATTTAGAACTTAAACCAAAAGAAGCAGCAGAATCAAGCAGAAACTGTGGAAGCAATCCAGGGTCCCTTGGAGAGGTGAGGGTCTGTGTATCCCAGGATCTGGTGCCAGCTATGTGGCGGGGATGATACAGATAAATAGTTTTCTGTCTGTGGAATAGCTCTGTGGATGTACAGGGTCCCAGAAGAGGATTGGGGCACCAGCCCATGGAAACTCATGCCCCCAGTGGGGAGGGATACCATTCTTACTTTCGAGGTGTGGGACCAGATGAGCGAGCAATCAATCAATCAAACAATCAGGATTCATATAGCAAAGATAATCTCGCAATTAACTATCCAGACGTTTGACGGTGCTGAGGGTTCATTCGAACAGCCAGATCTTCAGGGCCCTTTGAAATTCCGGGAGGGCGGTAATGGTCTAGAACTGTAAGGGGAGGCTGTTCCAGGTCTTTGCAGTGATGCAGAAGGAGCACCCTCCACTTCTGATTTGGTATATGCGGGAGGTGTGGACCAGTGATAGGGAGGTGGAGTGTAATATTCTTGATGGTCAATGGAAGTTTAAGTGGTGGTTAATGTAGGCGGGTCCTTGGTTGTATAAGGCCTTGTGTGCCTAGGTCAGCAGCTAGAATTGGCATCTCTTCTGTATGGGAAGCCAGAGAAGTTGCTTGCGGTGAGGTGTGATGTGGGTTCCTTAGGGGAGGTCGAGGGTAAGTCTTGCTGTGGCATTCTATATGGTTAGAGGTCTCTGTAGGTGGTATGTAGTGATTCCTAATTCGAGAGTGTTGCTGTAGTCCAGTTGGCTGGTGATGGTGGCCTAAGTCAAGGTGTGTCTTGTGTGCAGGGGAACCCATTTGAAGATTTTACTTAGCATGTGGGTCTGGTGGCTCAGTGGACTAATGCGTCCACTTCAGAGGCCTGTGTTCAACCTCATGGTCACAGGTTCAAATCCCGGCAGGTCCACACAGCCTTTCATCCATCGAAGGTCAATAAAACGAGTACCATTCAGTTGGATAACATTAAACATCTTTTATTCAGCACCAAAACACCTCCGGGTAAACGTGCGCTTTACAAATACACATGTTATGTTATGTTATGTGCAGAGTGAAGAAGCAGGTGGAGGAGACGACGTTGATCTGTGATTTCATGGTGAGTTTGTTATCAATGATGATTCCAGGGTTTCTGATGTAGGTGGAGGCTGTGGGTGAGAGTTCTAGGCCCGATGGCCACCAGGAGTCGTTCCATGGGTTGCTGTTGTTGCTGAAGATAAGTACATCCGTTTTATCCATGTTCAGATTCAGGCAGTTGTTCTTCATCCAATAGGTGATGCTTGTCATGCATTAGTGGAAGATGGTCCTGTGTTGGTAGGGTCATTGGTGAGTGAGAGGATGAGTTGAGTTTTGTCTGCATAGGATATCATGTTGAAACCGTGAGATCAGACAATGTTGTGTTGAAGAGAGTGTGGCTGAGGGATGAGCCCTGGGAGACACCGCAGACGATATCCTTGAGTTCAGAGGTGAAAAGTGGTGGGCAGATCTTCTGTGTTTTTCCGGTAAGGAAACAGTTGATCTATCTGAGCGCCTCTCTTTTGATGCTGATGTGGTGTAATCTTTCAATCAACTTGTGGTGGGATATGGTGTCGATGGCTGCAGAGAGTATAACAGGGTTTGGATCTCGTCGGTGTCTGTGATCAGGGCAGTTTTAGTGCATAGTGAGTTGCTTGTTGGTAATGTTTTCCAGTAACTTTGCTGGGAAAAGGAAAAGGGAGATTGACTAGTAGTTTTTGAGCTTGCTGGGGTCGGAGGAGGGTTTTTTGAGAATTGGTCTGATTTTGGTTTGTTTCCAGGCATCAGGAAATGTTGTGGTGGTGAGTGAGGTTTTCAGCAGGGTGGTGAGTTCCTGGCCTAGCCTTTGTTTTCCAAGATTGAAGATGTGGTACAGGCATGGGTTTGTGGGAACTCCTTAGTGAATAGGTTTCATGATGGGGGTGATGTTCTTGGTGGAGAGGATGTTCCGGGTTGTCACTCTGTGGTTCCAGTCAGTCGCAGTGGAAGTACGCTCCCATGAACACCATTTTACTTACCAAGTGTAGGCTGACCACTGAGCCACTGAGAAGTATTGCATCCGTTTCGGGGACAGTCGGAAACTGCCGAACCAGTCTTAGGTAGATTCCCTGGAATACTCCAGCAAGTCACTGAATGGAAGGGTAAGGGTCAGCAAAATAAGTGGTTTTATTGAGCTGTACACTCTAATTTAGAGAGACCACATGCTCAGTTCCCGCTGTACAGTGTTGTGCCAACATTTGATTGACATCAAGCTAACTGACCCCAGGGAGCTTGCAGACCAGACGGACCTCTGTATCTGCACCAGACTGTCCAAAGAAACAGCCAGGGAGGGTTCCCAAAAGGGGAATCAGGGTCCCCACCATAAGAAAGAAAGGCGAGATAAAAAGAAATGTAAGGCATTTTCTCAAGGCACCCAAAATATTTCACAGGGGAAGAAGACCCAACCTCTATCGGACCTAAAGTTTGTTGGGTTTGTTGAGAAGAAAATAGGAGAGTTTGTCCCCAAGTGCTATGAGTGTTACACGTATGGTCAACTGCAGGGGGGTGCCAAGTGCCCTAAGAGGGAACAGACCCTCACTGGTGGGCAATTCAAATGATTAGCCAGTGTAGCACTTGGAGAGCAATTGCCCCAGTTAGTGTGGAGGAGAAAGCAGAGGTTACACTAGTGTCTGTAGGTAACAAGGAGATGGTGCCCAAATGCCTTCAAATACTTCCATGTTTAGGCAGTGGGTGGCCATCAATGAGCAGACTGTGGAGGCTCTGAGGGACACAGGAGTCAGTATGACTTCTGTAAGGTTTCATCCGGAGTCTTCAGAGACAGTAATCCCCAATACATTCCACCAGATTGTGGTAGCAGATAACCGTTAACAGGCACTAGCCGTTGGCTATGGTTCCCTTTGAGTGTGGTGGTGGACTCAGGTTCTCTTAGAGTAGCTGTGAGTCCTGCCATGCCTGTTGATGGTCTGCTAGGGATTGACCTAGATCACACTGTCTGGAAGGAAGTTGAGCTCAGGTCACACCTGGAGATGATAGATTTGCCTAAGTGGGTGTGCCTGACTGCAAGGTCCATGACAGCCCACATGGGAAAACAGCCCCTGAAACTCCCACGGTTCAGGCTGAAGAGGCGCTTGTGGAAGCAGCCCTGAAACCTGCCGTGGAGGACATTGCAACCCTGGGAGACCTGCCTGAGCTTGCTGGATGGCACGTTTATAGTGGGCCCACCAAGGAGAAGTTCTGTGAGGCTCAGAAGAAGTGCCTAACTCTAGAGGGCTTGTGCAGCCAGATGAGGCCCAGGCAACTGACGACACTTCGGGAGATCACCTGATCTATTTAGAGAATGCCTTCCTATATAGTGAACTTAAGATTTCTCAGCCTGGAGCAACTTTTGTGTCAATTGTCCCCTTAGTGTTACAATATACCCCTGACAGGACAGCTGGGGCAGGCCAAGACCTAAGTCAGGATCACCACCCACTTCTATTGGCCCCAGATAAAGACAGCCTCAGATGCATCGGAAGGTTATTTCTCACTTGCCAGGCCAGGGAAGAAGCTCAAGCCCCCCGGTTCTCTTAAATGTCATTGGCACAACCTTTGAAAGGGTGGGCATTAACATTCTTGGGCCTCTGGATGCCAAAACTGCCTTAGGCATGGACAATGTCAGAAGGTATCCAGATGCCATACCTCTGAGGACTGTGACTCCACCTACAGTGGCAGGGACGTTTATCGGGATTTTTACCTGAGTGTAGTTCTCTAAAGAAGCAGGTCCTGACAGGGGAACGCACTTTATGTCTGCATACATAATGTCAATGTGGGATAAATGTGGAGTAACCTGCAAGTTTTTCACACCCTATCGCAATCAGACCAATGGGCTTGTTGAAAGGTTCAAGAAGACCCTGAGCTGCATGATTATGGGCCTACATGAGCCCAGGAGGTGGAAGTGGGACATCCTCTTACCATGCCAGCTGTTTCCTACAGGGAGATACCACAGATGGGAGTTGAATTTAGCTCATTTGAGCTCCTCTTTGTCCACTCTTTTAGGGGCTCTCTCAGTCTGGCGAAGGAGGGGTGGGAGCACGCTCCCAGGAAGCCACCAAAGGAAGCAGGTAACTACATGCTGGCTCTTAGAAACCAGATGCAAAAGTTCTGGAAGAAGGCTTTGGAGAACCCAGAAAACAGCCAGGAGGTCATGAAACTCTGGCATGAGAGGTCTGAAGCCACCATGCGCTGGGTGACAGATGATGAGGTGAAAGAAGATAGTGAATCTCTTCCCGATCTCCAATCTTCCAAGAAGCATGGAGAGTCAACCTCTCTTCTACTCTGATCCCTAAACAGCAAAGGGACTGTTGGGGCAGTTTTCCTCTCTGTTTTTCCTCACCCCAGGCTTACACACTTGTGTACCCTTGATATTGGCAAAGGAAACAGTATGCCTGTGAAAAAAACAACATTATAGGCTACCTGATAAGGGTAGATATTAAAGAGGAGGTCTCCAAGATGCATGAACTGGGGGTGAATGAGCATTCCAATAGTTCCTGGTCCAACCAGTAGTGTTAGTATTCAAAGTTGCCCTTCTGGACACCGCCCCTTAACTGAGTTTTGAGTGGACTATGGGGGGTCTCAATGTAGTCACCAAGACTGAAGCTCACCCCATCCCCCAAGCTGCTGAGCTCATGGACAGATTAGGGGCTGCCAGGTTCCTCAGCACTTTCGACCTGACATCTGGGTACTGGCAGTTTGCGCAAAGTGAGGGGACTAAAGAGAGCTCAGCATTCTCTACCTCAGAGGGCCACTTCCATTTTTGGGTGTTACCCTTTAGATTGAAGAATGCCCCTGCCACTTGCCCCTGCCACCTTCCTGAGACTGGTAAACAGGGTCTTATCTGGTATGGAGGGCTTCAGTGAAACCTACCTTGATTACATAACTGTCTACAGTTCCAGCATGGATGCCCACCTGTTCCACCTTCAGGAGGTGCTTCAGGCTCTGAAACACGCATGCCTGATTATCAAGGCATGCAAGTGCTAGGTTGGACAGGGTTCTTCAGTCTATCTGGGACACCTAGTGGGTGGGGGCAATGTATAGTCCCTCCAGGCCAAGATTGAGACTATCTTAGCCTAGAAAACCCCAAAACTCAGACCGAAGTTAGGGCCTTCCTGTGCCTCACTGGGTTCGATGGTGGTTTGTTGAGGCCTATGGCACCATTATTGCCTCTTGAACTGTACTGACTTCTAAGAAGCAGTCCAAGAAGGTGATCTCGACAGAGGACTGCCAGAAGGCCTTTGACACCCTCAAGGAGGCCATGCATAGTACACCTGCCCCTGACTTCTCCAAAGAATTCTAATGCAGAAAGATGCTGTAAAAATGGCAAAGGCTTTGTCACTCACTAGCTCGGTGTGGAGGGCACTGTTCTAATCCTTTTCTAGTGTCTACCAAAAGTTCCCAGCTTCTTTTCTGCATAATTTATGTGCCACGCTAAGCCTGAAAGGGTATTGTCTTGACTGATACTGGGTGCTCGCTTATGTCTAGAAAAAGCTCTGCCTCTCCGATGAGCTCTAACTGGAGTGAAAAACATATGTCAAGGGTTGCTTTTATACATTCAAGGTTGGCTTAAATGGTATTTTACCAATCCAAAGCTGTAGTACTGTGCTTGGAGTGGTAAAACATACTTTTGTACTTTTTAAGATCAATGTGGATGGCACTTGGTAAACCTCTGCCTAAAGATTTTGCTGTAAAAATTCAAAGAGGCTTTGCCCCTCTCTAGCTTGGCGTGGATGACACTGTGCTAATCCTATGCTTAAAAACTCAGCTAGAGAAACAAAACTTTCATGTGAGGAGCTTCAGAGTGTGTGCGGTGTTGTATCGTGCTCCATATAAAGGACTTGTTCTCCACCTAATCTTGGGAACTACACAAAGTTTCCTGCTTCCTTTTTTGCATAATTTATTCATCACTCTAAACCTGAAAGCGTATTGTCTTCATATACATATATAAAATGTCCAGTGGCGGTGGCCACTGGGTTGCTATAGATAGGTCATCACTGCCAAAGGGTAATACCTTTCTTCATTTGCTAATACCTTTGGTGCTGCTTGATGAATCTTAGCGAAACTTTACAAAGAAGTGCTCTGTTTGCCTAGTTTGTGCATGGAATGTTTTAGGGTGATCCTTCAAGTGGGGTCTGAGAAAAAAGGGGTGTCCCAAACACAAAATCCCCATGCATTTTCCATAGACTTCTTTAGTGGCCCCTCTCCCTGAGCCATATTTGGCCCTGGTGACCCCATCCCCTGGAGCCCAAAGGATTTTTAAGGGCAGGGGGCTGCTTGACCACCTTCCCTCATCTCCTCGGGCTGGCTCACTTGCCATGTCCCAGGGACCACACCCCTGGGACACAGTGATACTCCCTGCCAACTTGTGCAGGGAAATTTGTTTGCCCCCATCTGGTGGGAGCATTTTTGAATCTCCTACCAAATGGGAGCAAACACAAAATCTGCTCCCTGCTGGCGGGAGCTTTAAAAATGCTCCAGACGGCTGGGAGCAGACTTGTATTCTGTTTTCCTTCCCACACTGATGAGGCCATGGAAACAGAACAAGATATTGCACCTGCCCAGAGGGAGCAGCCTAGACAGCTGCTCCCTCTGGTCAGGAACAATGCTGGCCTGCATCCTGCTGGCAGCCGGCTGAGGCCACAGCAGCTTTGTAACTCCCCCCGCAACCCCAATGTGTACTTGGTGGGTGCGCTAGGTAGATATGGTGGCAACCACCTATATTAAAGATGGGACACAAACTTGGTTTGTTGGAGTCTTCTAGTACCAGGATTCTTGCTGGCTGGAGGTGGGGAAAAGGGGAGGGCCCCTCGCAGAAGCGTTATGTGCCACCAGCCTTCCTGCTCTGCGGGACACAATCTTGGTTTGCTGGGGAATCCAAGTCCTGGGATTCTTGCTGGCTAGAGGCCCAGAGAAGAGGAGGACCCCTTGTAGATTTGCTATTAAGCACCACCTTCCATCTCATTGCAATGGAAGCACCTCGGCAAAGTCTGTGCCAAGGGCGTGCCCGTACGCACCAGTCAAAGCCAGGAATAGGCAGGGCAAGGCCACCCCCTTGGCTCTGGCTTTTTGTAGGCCAAAAGTACCTGTTTCTACCATAAGGTATTGTGATTTTGAGCTTACGTGTTTTTGACTATTATCTTGTATCTCTAAAATAGGGAAAAGAAAAGCTGCTACTAGCCATACGGGTGCTTCCCTCCAGAAGAAGAAATACAATCATGCAGCAGAGAACTGTATGGTTAGGGATGAAAATAATCTAAATGAGGAAGTGGCATGTATATAGAAAACAAATGCACCACATAGAGTCTACATTTGGAGGGGAAAAAGATGGGCTACATTTTTACAAAAAAAGGCTAAGAAAGCTAGCCAAATAGAACAACCTGCTATCTACCATTCTAGACGAAAAGCTATTTCCCCAACCAGGTCAGATTGCTCATCTCGTAATGGCATTGGGAATGTCAGATTAATAGCCAATTTAGTGTGCTCAAACCACTATGATGTTTTGCAGTGTGATAATTTGCCCACCCCCCCACCAGGTCTAAGGTACCCTCCATGTACTGAAAATAAGCTTAGAGCAGATGCTCCAATTATTGATACTGGGACAAATATGTTAGCTGAGGCAGTCGTTCTTATAATGAGGGGGGATATTAGCAATTTAAAACATGCAATCCTCAAGTTAATGAATTTATTAAATAGGGTACATAGGGAACCTAGTCACAACTATAAACCACCAGATATCCCCAACCATGATTTGACTGCCACCAAAAATCCTGGAGGTAGTACCATGTGTATGGTTAGCCCCCGAGACTAGATTGCTCTGCTCAAGTATGAAAAAGTGCCCTTGAAAGCTCCAAAATTCCCACCAATGATTATCGAGGATTGACTAATTTTAACTCACATGTAAGATGGTTAGCTGAGGTACTGTGGTACTGTGCTACTTTGAGGGCTCTAGCCTGTGCACTAAAACCTTCCCCCATGGCCACTGGTCAACGACTGAAGGTATCCTCAGTCACCAGAAGGAACAGGGTCAAGACTGATTTGCATATGGCTGGGACTGGACTGGGGTGGTGAAGTGAGCTAAAGAACAATGATGGATTCAACCCAGATGTAATAGCGATTGTACATTTCTGAAAAGTACATAACATTTGGAATTCAGCAAGGGGTCATTTGTGTAGATCCTTCAAGGTTTTTATATAGAATTAAAAATTGAAACAAAAAAATATTGAAATTGGAAGCTGGACCCCTCTGGTTGCAGGGCTATATAGGACTTACAGGTTCTCCAAGAACCCGAGGTACCCAGAGCCAATAACTGAGCTGTATCATACAACGGTTTTTCATTGTGTACCGAGTATATAGCATTTTTACCTAAGTCCTCAGGTAAAAATTATATCTCACTTGTGTGGGTAGGCCTAGTACCCGTGTCTGGAAACGGCCCAAATGCAACGTGGACACATCACATTTTTCCAGTGAAAACAGACCTTTTTTTCACAATGTGCCTAGTTGTGGATTTTGGATCCTAGCTGTGCCAAAACCTGAGGAAACCTAGCAAACCAATACATTTTTAAAAAATAGACATCTAGGGGAATCCAGGATGGGGTGACTTGTGCGGTTCTCATCAGGTTCTGTTACCCAGAATCCCTTATAAACCTCAAACTTTGTAAAAAAAAAACACTTTTTCCTCAGATTTCTGTGATGGAAAGTACTGGAATTTGCGTGGATCCACAAACTTCCACCCACCCAGCATTCCCCAAGTCTCCATAATAAAAATGCTCCCTCACTTGTGCAGGTAGGCCTAGTGCCAATGACAGAAAACAGCCCAAAACGCAAAGTGGATACATCAGATTTTTCCTCAGAAAGCTGACTCTTTATTTACAATGTGCCTAGCTGTGGATTTTGGGCTCTAGCTCAGCTGGCACCTAGGGAAACTTAATAAGCCTATACAGTTTTTTAAAACTAGATATCCAGGGGAATCCAGGATGGGGTGACTTGTGTGGCTCGCACCAGGTTCTGCTACCCAGAATCCCTTGCAAATCCCAAACTTTGTAAAAAAACAAATTTTCCTCACATTTCTGTGATGGAAAGTTCTGGAATCTGCAGTGAACCACAAACTTCCACCCACCTACCCAAGTCTCCCGATAAAAATGGTACTTCACTTGTGTGGGTAGGCCTACTACCCGTGATACAGGAAACAACCCAAAATGCAACGTGGACACATCACATTTTTCCAGTGAAAAATTATCCTTTTTTTGCAATGTACCTACCTGTGGATTTTGTACCCTAGCATTACCAGCACCTAAGGAAGCCTAGCAAACCTGTTATTTTTTTAAAACTATACTTCCAGGGGAACCCACTATGGGGTGATTGGTGCGGCTCTCACCGGGGTTCTGTTACCCAGAATCCCTTGCAAAATCCCAAACTTTGTAAAAACAAAACACATTTTCATCACATTTCTGTGATGGAAAGTTCTGGAATCTGCAGGGAGCCACAATCTTCCACCCACCCAGCATTCCCCCTAGTCTCCCGATAAAAATGGTACCTCACTTGCGTGGGTAGGCCTAGTACTCCTTACAGGAAACAGCCCAAAACACAACGTGGATACATCACATGTTTCTAGTGAATACTGACCCTTTTTTCCCAATGTGCCTAGCTGTGGATTTTGGACCTTAGCTCTACTGGCACCTAAGGAAACCTACCAAACCTATACATTTTTGAAAACTAGACAGCCAGGGAAATCCAGGATGGGGTGACTTGTGCGGCTCTCACCAGGTTCTGTTACCCAGAATCCCTTGCAAACCTCAAACTGTGTAAAAACAAATTTTCCTCACATTTCTCTGATGGAAAGTCCTGGAATCTAAGAGGAGCAACAAAATTCCACCAACCCAGCATTCCCCAAAATCTCCTGATAAAAACGCTACCTCACTTGTGTGAGTAGGACTAGTGCCCGGTCAGGAAACGGCCCAAAACGTACTGTGGAGACTTTAAAATTATCGATCACAAAAATAGTTTACCTTGTTTTGCGAGGGAGACACATGCGTTTTTGATCCCGGGATTGGCGGCCATCTAGGGAAACCCACCAATCCCAGACATTTCTAAAAACTAGACACCCGGGGGAGGTGACACTTGCTTGGATCCCTCAAAGGTTTCCTACCCAGATTCCCCTGCAAATCTCAAATTTAGATGAAAAAAATCATACTTTTCGCACATTTCTGTGTGGAAAAGTTGTGGGATCACCGGGCTGACACAAATTTCCTACCACCCAGTGATTCCCCAGGTCTCTCGATGAAAATGGTACGTCACTTGTGTGGGTGGACCAAGTACCCGCGACAGGAAAGGGCACAAAACATATTGTAGAGACATCAAAATTATCTATCACAAAACAACCTGGTTTTGCAATGGGGGCACATGCGTTGAATGTTCCGGTCTCGGCAGTCATCTAGGGAAACCTACCAAACCCACACATTTCTGAAAACTAGACACTTGGGGGAATCCAGGGAGATGTGTCTTGTTTTGATTTCCAAGTGAGGTATCATTTCACTTGAGAGACTGACGGGAATGCTGAGTGGTAGGACATTTGTGCCGGGCTGTGATCCGAGACAGAAATATGAGGACAATTTGATTTGTTTAGATAAATTTGAGTTTGCAGGGGATTCTGGGTAGGAAAACACTGGGGGATCCACGCAGGCCATATCTCCCTGAACTCACCCGAGAGACTAGTTTTCAGACATATCTGCATTTGGTAGGTTTCCCTAGACGGCAGTGGAGCCCAGTACCAAAAACACAGGTGGCCTCCTTGCAAAACCAGGTCATTTTGTTATCGATAATTTTGAAGTCTCCACAATATGTTTTGGGCCCTTACCTGCTGCAGGTTCTTGACCCACCCACATAAGTAAGGTACCATTTATTTTGGGAGACCTGGGGGAAGAGTGGGTGGTAGAAAATTTGTGTCAGCCCAGTGATCCCACAACATCCTCACACAGAAATGTGATAAAAATGTGATTTGTTTCAGCTAAATGTTAGGTTTGCAGGGGATTCTGGATGGGAAAACATTGGGGGATCCACGGCAAGTCATCTCCCTGGACTCCCCCGGGTTTCCCTAGATGGCCACCGAGCCCGGGACCAAAAACGCAGGCTCCCCCCTTGAAAAACCAGTTCGCCTTGTGATAGATCATTTTGATGTCTCCACAATATGTTTTGGACCCTTCCCTGCCGTGGGTACTTGGCCCACCCACACAAGTGAGGTACCATTTTTATCAGGAGACCTGGGGGAATACTGGGTGGTAGGAAGTTTGTGTCAGCCTGGTGAAACCACAATTTTCCCACACATTAATGTGAGATAAATGTGATTTTGTAGCTTAAATTTGAGGTTTGCAGGGGATTCTGGGTAGGAAGACGTTGTGGGATCCACGCAAGCCACACCTCCCTGTACTCCCATGGGTATCTAGTTTTCAGAAATATCTGGGTTTGGTAGGCTTCCCTAGATGACCCCTGAGCCCGGAACCAAAAACGAAGATGCCCCCATCTATCACAAAACAACCTGGTTTTGCAAGGGGGCACCTGCATTTTAGGTAGCGGGTTTGGCTTGCGTAGATCCCCCAATGTTTTCTTACCCAGAATCCCCTGCAGACCTCAAAGTTAACTAAGAAAAATCACATTTTCCTCACATTTGTCTGGGACTACTGTGCAGGTTTGCAAGGGATTCTGGGTAGGAAAATGTTCGGGGATCCACACAAGCCACACCTCCCTAGACTCCTCACGGTATCTAGTTTTCAGAAATGTCTGGGTTTGGTAGGTTTCCCTAGTTGCCCATCGAGCCCTTGCAAATCCAAGTATATTTGTGATCGATAATTTTGAAGTCTCCACAGTACGTCTTGGGCCATTTCTTGTCGCGGACACTATGCCTAACCACACAAGTGAGGTACCATTTTTATCGGGAGACTTGGGAGAATGCTGGGTGGGTGGAAGTTTGTAGATTTAAAAACTTTCCATCACAGAAATGCGATGAAAATGTGTTTCACATATAAAGTTTGAGGTTTGCAAATGATTTTGGGTAACAGAACCTGGTAAGAGCCACACAAGTCACCCCATCCTGACTTCCCTTGGGTAGTTAGTTTTCAAAAATGTACAGGTTTACTAAGTTTCCCTGGTGCCGGCTGAGCTTCGGCTCAAAATACACAGCTAGGTACATTGCTAAAAAATTGTCAGTTTTCACAGGAAAAATGTGATGTGTCCATGTTGCGTTTTGGGACATTTCCTGTCGCAGGCACTAGGCCTACCCACACAATTGAGGTATGATTTTTATCGGGAGACTTGGGGGAATGCCGGGTGGGTGGAAGTTTGTGGCTCGCCACAGATTCCAGAACTTTCCATCACAGAAATGTGAGGAAAATGTGTTTTTTTTACACAGTTTGAGGTTTGCAAGGGATTTTGTGTAACAGAACCCGGTAAGAGGCACACAAGTTACCACATCCTGGACTCCCCTGGTGTCTAGTTTAATTTTGTTTACAGGTTTGATAGGTTTCCCAAGGGGCCAG
Organism: Triturus cristatus; assembly: GCF_964204655.1. Taxonomy (NCBI): domain Eukaryota; kingdom Metazoa; phylum Chordata; class Amphibia; order Caudata; family Salamandridae; genus Triturus; species Triturus cristatus. Next base: position 250,775,438 of record NC_140593.1, on the reverse strand, counting down.
CTGTGCTAGGGCCCAAAATCCATAGCTAGGCACAATGCAAAAAAAAAGATCAGGGCTTTCTGCTGCCGTGGGGGCTTATCGGGTGCTTGAAGAACCAGAACCTTTTGGACCTGGTGGCGCAGGGTATGCCCTCCGCCTTCTGGGTTCACCTGCTTCGTTACACAGAGACACGGGACACTCTGTCAGCGTTAGAAGATTGGATTTATTTAGCTGCAGCTAGTACAGTTATCCTAGAAGTACACAAAGTAGGTTCTCAGGAGACTGCCACTTCACTCTGTGGCGCATCAGATTAAATACTATACAATACAGAATTAATCACAAAACACACGCCCCAAGCAAAGAAGAAAAGAGCCAATAGGGTAAGTGGAAAACAAAGCGGAACCAGTAAGAAGGGTTCAAAAACAGAAAGATCAGAAGACTCGAAGAGACCTCTCCTCCAACTGTGTTTGTCATCCCACCCCCGAACTTAATTTATTAACAGATTACAACTGACTTGCAGGTGGTGAGATACGTTTGTGTGTATTGGAGGACAGGCATGACACAAGAGAATGCTAGCAGAAGACAGTGAAGGCCAGTCGATAAGATATGATCGGGAAAGAATGGTGTGAGCCTACAGATAGTTGAAACAGGGATTAGGAAAGCCAGACAAGGATTAGTGTACTCGGCTAGTCCAAACACCAGCCTCGCTAACAAGGCCGAGGACGTATTTTGACACCAAGCTACGGGAAAAGCAGAATAGACTTCGTTCGCCGTGCCGCCTGAGTGATGGCAACACAAAATGGCGGCGGGTTACAAAATGGCGGGACGATTCGATCGTGATCGAAAATCGAAGTTCCTCAGACCCTCCTTTTGCCAGAACTCAGGCAAGATAGACTCACGTTAATCTGAGTCCACATCAATAGCCATGAAATCATCAAGCTGTTGTTGTAACATCATCCTTATGTTTTCTGTTACTTGAGGTTTGGGTCTTGAAATGCACATGGTAGCACAAAGATCACAGATAGCGGGACCACAGTGCATACAAAGGCAACAGGAAAATACGATTGTCAAGATTATTCCAAGGAATGTCAATACTTTTCAACCCCATTTGGACAGTAGTCCCCAAAACCATTCCGTTAAGGACCAATCTCCTTCGTCCTGATGAATAGACTCGGAGATTATATGTAACTTGGAAATAGCTTGGTATACTGTCGGAGCGTCATTAGGAATGAAAATACAACAGCTTGACCCGATCAATTTACACACTCCACCACGATCGGCAAGAATAATGTCTAAGGCAACTCGATTTTGTAAGGTCATAAGACGATCCGCCAGTAGTTCCGCCGTGATATTACTCAAGGCTCCTACAGTGATGTCTATTGTAGTCTCCACAACACGGACCAGTTGCCTTATATTTCTGCTGTTGGCCATTGGACCCCAGAAAGGAAGAAAACCTTTAAGGAAATCTCCTCCTTCTTGTCCCGAGGTGTCTTTGGAGTCAATAATTCCTCGGCTGAGACAGGTTCGGTGATAATTGGCAGAAGCAGTGTAAGTAGGGGGAAGAAGGAAAGCTATGTAGCAGGTACCAGAGAAACCCGTTGGCAACCAGGTATAAGCTCTATCATAACAAATGAAATAGGTGCCTTGGGACGGTACTAGAGGAGGCGAGTTTTGAGAGGAATAAATGTACGTGTAGGAGCAGTTACTCTTTGGTGCAGTGTCAGAAGAGCGATCGTTTATTTTTAAACAGAAATTACCTTGATGCGGTATAGTCCAGATTGGTGAGGATTTCTCCTTTCCCATTTTATTATTAAGACTCGACATGTATTGGGTGACGTTCCAATTGGTGTAGGCATTTCTTTCATCGATATAAATCTTGCTATTCTCCATGATTTTAGCCATAACTACCAAACCCTTAATCAAAGAACTATGACTAAAATCGGGATAATTAATTTGTGAAGCAACGGACCGTCTGAATTTACTTTGATATGCATTTGAGAAAATAACAAAGAATGCCCAAGCAGAACCCTCATAGGAGAAAGGGAGAACCAAATATGGTATTCCTTTCTCAGTAGTATGCGGCATAAGACCACATACCCAACAATCAGTTGTGTTAACCAGTAATTGATGCTGGTGTAATAGTTGGACAAAGGAATTGTTGTACTACTCGGTTCTTCTGACAAGTTCATGTGAAGGGAAAGTATGAAAGAGGTGTGGAGAGATGGTAGAAGAAGGCAAAGAGGAGGAAGGGGAGGTGTTTCTTGGCTGCAAAACATAAACTATCCAACCAATAATCGCCAAAGCAATACATAATGATATTAAAACACATAGAGTTATACTGTAACGACTGTACATTATTTTACAAGATGCTTTCTTTATTTCATTTCTTCTCTCTTTAATACTTGGTGTAGTTTCCATTTTCACTAGTGGATGCTCACGGCAATCTTCCTCAATCACTAAAGTCACGATGCTCAACCGTCCTATGACACTGAAAGATCCTGCAGACCTATTGTCACTACTCAGGTTGTGACCTAGACTCCTACCGTGACCCTGCAACCTAAACAGAATACTACACAAGGGAGAAGAAAGTCTCAAATGTTCGTTTGTCTGGGCCTAAGATGGTAGTGCTCTTTCCCTAGAACACTATGATCTTGAAACAATGTTCTTGGTTCAGTCGTATTCAAGCGACGATGCAATGGAATCGCTTCCTGTAAAATGTCGTCGTCCTCTTTCTCAGACAATGTCCCATTCAGGTGTGCATCGCTAAAGGGTACAAATCGTGGAACTGTTTCGCCTTCGCAGTCACCAACCCCTCTACGAACCCACTGATCAAAAGGCAAGGGCAAAGGTACTTTTTTGCAATGCACACCGTGAATCAAATTTTTCTTTCCTTCAACTTTAACTGCTGTCCTCGTCGTTAGTAGGACCATTCGGGGCTCCCGCCATCTGGGCTCCAAATTCTTTTTCTTCTGAAAATTTCGTATGCAGACCCAGTCACCTGGTTGGGTGGAGTGACCTGGATCTGTGGAAGCCTCTGGCAAAGCACTCTGAACCTGTCGATGAAGGACATGCAATTTAGTTGTAAGGTCATGCAAATAGTCAATTAACATTGGGTAGGGCAAATCTGAGAACTTTTTAGGACGAGGTATTCCCCATACGTTGGCCGGACGGCCAAACACCACTTCGTAAGGGCTAAGTCCCAGACGAGAGTGTACTGCAGTTCTGGTGGATAACAAAGCTAACGGCAAAGCATCAGGCCAATTAAGTCCCGTACTTGCTTGAATCTTCGCTAATTTTAACTTCAAGGTCCCATTGTAGCATTCTACTAAACCCGCTGATTGGGGATGATTTGCCGCATGGAACTTTTGCTTGATTCCAAGACCTGCACAAACTTTCTGCATGACTTGGCCAACAAATTCGCTCCCATTGTCACTCCAGACAATGCGCGGCAATCCAAACCTGGGAAAGAACTCTTTCAGAAGGATTTTGGCTGTGGATAAAGCTGTATTGTCTTTCAAAGGGTATGCTTCTATCCATCTTGAAAAGGCACATACTACCACTAGAACATATTTGAGGTTGTTGCATCGATCCATGTGAATGTAATCGATTTGCAACACTTCAAATGGGTATGTCGGAGGAGCAAAGTGACCTTCTGGAGTGGGGGTTCCCTTTTCTGGATTATACATCAGACAAACAATACAATGCTTTACTACGTTGTCTGCACATTTCGGGATACTTTCATTCTGCCAAACTGGAGCTAGGAGTTTACAAATGCCTTTTGCACTAAGGTGAGCCGGACCATGAGCCATAGTAACCACTGGGAGTACATAAGCATCCGGTAACAACCAACGTTGATGTTCGGATAATTCTACCCAACAACCCATCTCATCTAACATTCCCGTACTTTCTCTCCACTTGCTTATCTCTCTTTCTGTAGCCTCTTTCTGAATCGTTTTCACGCTTTCCACTGTATTCTCACACATTCCTCTCTCTCTGACCCAATTCGCAGGACCTGCCATATACATTCGACTCATTGAATCTCTCGCTGTTTTCTTTGCTGTTTCATCAGCAAATGCATTTCCTCGTCCAACATCATCCGTAATCTTCTTGTGAGCACTACACTTCACTATCGCTATTTGGACAGGTAAAGCAAGTGACTCAATGAGATCAGTCACTAACTGACCATGCTGTATCTTAGTGCCATGTGAAATTAGGAAACCCCTCTCTTTCCAGAGATGCCCAAAATTGAACGCGACACCAAAGGCATACTGACTGTCAGTGTACACGTTCACTCTTTTCCCTTTTGATAATACACAAGCTCTCGTCAGTGCTATCAACTCTGCTGCTTGCGCTGAATTGTGTCTAACACGTGCAGTTTCCACAATCGTATGTAAGGTAGTTACAGCATAGGCTGAAACCGTATCCCCATTAGGCATCTTAAAACAAGAACCATCTACCCATAGAGTCCCATCTGGATTCTCTAACGGTGTGTCCCTAAAATCAATTCTTCCTTTTGTCTCTTCCTCAGTACGGAAGAAACAGTCATACTGATCCTCAACACTCTCCTCATTTGGAAGGGGCAATAAAGTGGCTGGATTCAGAGTATTGCATCGTTTGATGTGTACGTGACTAGCCAATAGCGTCAGCTCGTAACCAGTTAAACGTGCACTCGTGAGATGCTGTGTCTTCGTTCTGTTTAGTAAGGTATCCACTGCATGTGGCACCATGACAATAAGAGTGTTATCTAACACTATCCCAGCGGACTGTCGGATAGAAATCGCTGCGGCTGCTGTGGCTTTGAGACAACTAGGCAATGCTTTAGCTACGGGATCTAACGTAGCCGAAAAATAAGCACATGGCCGCTGTCTATCTCCAAATTGCTGTGTCAAGACTGATAATGCACAACCTTCTTTCTCGTGAACATACAGCGTAAAAGGCTTAGTGTGATCTGGGGTACCCAGTACAGGAGCAGAACACAGAGCAGTGCGTAAATCAGTGAAACTCTTTTGGCACTCTTCAGTCCAAGGAAGGGGCTGAGGCGTATCTTTTAAAGTGAGTGCCAACAAAGGTTTAGCAATCAAAGAGAAGTTAGGGATCCACTGTCTACAATAAGAAGTGATTCCCAGAAAAGCACGTACTTCCCTTTGTGTGGATGGTACTGACATTCGAGCAATCGCCTGAATTCGCTCTGGTGTCAATCGTCGTCCCTCCTTTGATAGGAGATGACCCAAGTAGGTAACCTCTTGACAAACATACTGTATTTTGGAAGGTGAAACCTTGTGTTTCAGCTTAAACAAGTGACGCAACAATGCTACAGTGACATCCTTACAGATATCTTCTGAATCGGCAGCGACTAACAAGTCGTCCATGTATTGGATAAGAGCAGCACCAGACGGCAAGTGAAAAGTATCAAGATGACATTTCAAAGCTTGGCTGTAAATGGAGGGACTTTCAGAGTACCCTTGGGGTGCGCGCTTAAATCGGAAGCTTCGGCCTCCAAGAGAAAAACCAAAAATATCCCTACTCTCTTCTGCAATTGGAATACTGAAGAAGGCATTCTTTAGATCAATAACAGAAAACCAAGTCGCTGTGGAAGGTATCATAGTCAACAAGCCAGTGATATCTGGAACAACAGGAAATTGTGGAATCACAATTTTGTTTACTTCTCGCAGATCAATCACAAACCGGTACACAGGAGGCTGAGAAGGATCAGTACGTTTAAGAACAGGAAGAATAGGACTATTGCATGTTGTGCCTCTCGTTTCTTCAACCACACCCTTCCGAATGAGATCATGAATGATTTCTAAAAGCGCCTTTTCACCTTCAGCAGAAATTCGATATTGTGGAATATGTGGTAATTCAACATTGGGCTTGAGAGTAACAACATAAGGCGGTATCTCAAGACAACCCACATCGTTCAGACCTGTGGCCCAAAGTGCTGTCGGAAGAGAAAGCAACTCGGGAGGAAACTGATCTTTAGACAGATACATTGGGGAGATCAACTTCTGACCTAGAGTGAGATGTACGCCTGAAGGAGAACAATATATTGTAGCATGCATTCTTTTCAATAGGTCTAGACCCAACAGATTCTCCCCACAACCATTTGTTAACAGAAGTGAAGCTTCCAAGTCATAAGGACCAATGGAAATAGGCAAAGGACAAGAAACCGGATTGCGAACAGGGGCGCCAGAGAATCCTACAGAAACATTCGTTAAGCCAGACAAAAGTGCCCCAGGGAGTTTAGAATGAATAATAGAACTTCTCATTGCTCCAGTATCTAGAAGAAATGGCTCTGATACACCCATTGTAGTGACGTTGACATAAGGGCCATTTTGATCTACTGGGATTGGCACAACTCCTCTACTTTGTCCATGGCTATCCTAGTTGGCATGAAGACTCTCATTTTCGCCTTCAACATAATGGTCTTCATTATAATATTGAGTGGATCTCACATTCTGCTGATCAAAGTAGTTCATGGAATTAGGAGAAGGAAGGGCACGCTGTTCCTGAGTTAACATGCCTCGTCCTCTACCTCTGTTTGCTGACTGGAGGCCAGCACAACCTCGTGGAGCAGATGACGCTCCATTGCGCTGCAATAAAACCGGACAACTATTCTTAAAATGACCTTCCTCTCTACAATAGGCACATTGATTAGGACCTAACAAAGGTCGCGGAATGTATGGCTCAGGTTTCTGATACAATCTCTGAAACTGCGATGGCTGTTGAGTCTGGGGCTGAACATAACGTGGCGGATAAGCTTGCTGCAAGAGAACCTTCGTTTTTAAATCTTTCGTCTTTTTCTCTTGCTTTTCTTTTTCTTCTTTATCCCTATTCTCGTAATATTGTGCAGTAGCCAATATTTGGGCAGAAGAAGAAACAGCCCAAGAACTTTCTGAATCCTTTAATTTGTGTGACAGCTCGGGAAGCAAATTGAATACAAATTTGTCCACGAATAGTCGCTGTCCACCCTCGGTAGCAATGTCCTGACCACTATGATCAATAAATGTCTCCTCGAAACGAGTAAAGAAATCAGAGACACTTTCATCTTTCTTTTGTTAACATGCTGCTAGCTTATCCCAATTCACTCTCAATGCAGGCATCATAGTTTTCATTAACGTAATGATTCTACCTGGAAGCTCCAAGATCAAGGCGTCAGGCTTTGCACCACCCACTTGGTCTCTATCGGTATCAGCTATGACATCCCAAGTAGCACCCAGTTCCTGTGCATGATCCTCTCTACGAATCTTAGCCCATATTGTCTGTGGGACTACATTACCCATTAACATATCAATATCTGCCAGATTCATAATACAAGCATCGATTGTCTGCGATAATTCTTTATAATAACCTGCAGGGTTCTTACGAGGATCTGCTTAAAGGCCAAAAACTTCAGATCCTTTCCATGGTACATGTACCCATATACGCTGAAAGTGAGCTGGAATAGCTGGATTAGCACCTACTCCTGCAACCTCTTCCTTCCATACTGGCGGAACCTCTCGCATAGGGTAATTTTTCGATGTCAATTTAACCGACGGATCAGAATCAAGAAAAATCTGAGAGAACAGTAAGGTTCTATAGGAGATGAGTGTCCTTACAGCTTCCTCAACTTTGGAACCTACAATAAGTCCTTTTTCAAAATCGGCTTGGACATCTAACAAATCTTGTGAGATCGGACTCGAACTCACATCTTCCCATTCTTTAATGAGAATTTCGCACATTACATTAAAAACATACCTTTGCGTAGGTGCATTCCATTGCAAAAAGGTAGGCATAATATCAGACATACTATATTGTGGACCCTTCTTGATCCATCTTCATGCCAGGGAATCTAGCTTCTCTCGTTCCTCGAAATCTGGGAACTGACTACGAGATTGTCTTCTAGCAAAAGCCGGAGACGCATTAAGAGCTCCAAAGAAAGGAGAGAAAATACTAGTGACAGAATCTGTGAGACGCTTACGCATAGATGGTGAATCAGACATTAGAACTGGAGATAGAATATTAGGAGAATTATCAAGAGGAGAACTAGAATTCACAGGAGGAGCAGAAGGCAAAGGAGAGCTACGATCAGGAGATGAAGGCTGAGAAGCTGAAACTAATGGTAAAACCGGCAAGGGCGGTAGTACTGGAGGAGGCAAATGCTGAAGAGCCGGAACCGGCGGAGGTACTACCAGCATCTGAGCAGGCTGTAACGGCTGAGGCACATTAGCATTTTGCGCATAGGGCGGAGGCAACCTCAATAAACGGGACATTAGGGGATCTTCTTCTTTATCTTTCTTGTTATCAGAAGGAGAAACAGGCAACACCGGATAGCATTTATCTACCGCCATACGATGTTGTCTTTCTGAAATTTCAGTCGCATTGTCAATTTCATCATTTTTGAACTGTTGGGCAGCCTGTATAATCGTCATACCCTGTGCTTTCCTAGCTCGTTTTGCTTGTTTAATTTCTTTCTGTTTGGCTTCCTTACGCCAAAGGCGAAGAGAGTCAAACATTGCCAGCTGGGCTTTTCTTTTGAACAAAACTGTTTCTAAATTATCTAACACATCAGGGTCAAAACTACCATTTTCTGGGCATTTAAGAACACCATCTTTCTTTGTGTATCATGTCCATGTCTCGTTAAAGGCAATGGGTCCGATACCATGTTTCGAGTAGAGCTCATATGTGGGAGTTCCAACCGAAGGAATCGGACAAGAGTCCTCAAGTCGGGAGTCCCTATTACAACCAAGACAACAAATTCTTCCAAACTTAGTCAGACCAGGTATTTCGCAATGTCTCTGGACTGTTCACAAACTTCAAGGGAGTAAAACTCAGTTTACGCAGCACAAATGCACTTACCCTCGGCTTTAGTCTTTGCAAGGACTAAATCTAAGTAACCTAAGGACATCAAACAAAGAACCAAAATTTGTGGGCGCGACCCACGAAAATACTTAACTTAACTAAGGACGTCTTCTTCCACCAACAGAGGCCCGTCTATCGTCTCGCTTTACCATACATCACCAAAGAAATGGGCCAAAGCATGGCAGCAGTCAGGGCAGCGGTCGCCAGTAGCCGTCAGGAAGGAGTAACCGCGCTGCAAAAGACCTTCGGACCACTTTCGACATACAGGGGTCGCTTAATGTGGCTCGCGAACCCTCCGGAATTTTCTTGCGAGGTTCCTCACGACCTTCGAGCAGAACCGGTACCACTGAAACCGCCCTATGTTGGGCGCCAATTGAAGAACCAGAACCTTTTGGACCTGGAGGCGCAGGGTACGCCCTCCGTCTTCTGGGTTCACCTGCTTCGTTACACAGAGACACGGGACACTCTGTCGGCGTTAGAAGATTGGATTTATTTAGCTGCAGCTAGTACAGTTATCCTAGAAGTACACAAAGTAGGTTCTCAGGACACTGCCACTTCACTCTGTGGCGCATCAGATTAAATACTATACAATACAGAATTATTAACAAAACACACGCCCCAAGCAAAGAAGAAGAGAGCCAATAGGGTAAGTGGAAAACAAAGCGGAACCAGTAAGAAGGGTTCGAAAACAGAAAGATCAGATGACTCGAAGAGACCTCTCCTCCAACTGTGTTTGTCATCCCACCCCGAACTTAATTTATTAACAGATTACAACTGACTTGCAGCTGGTGAGATACGTTTGTGTGTATTGGAGGACAGGCATGACACAAGAGAATGCTAGCAGAAGACAGTGAAGGCCAGTCGATAAGATATGATCGGGAAAGAATGGCGTGAGCCTACAGATAGTTGAAACAGGGATTAGGAAAGCCAGACAAGGATTAGTGTACTCGGCTAGTCCAAACACCAGCCTCGCAAACAAGGCCGAGGACGTATTTTGACACCAAGCTACGGGAAAAGCAGAATAGACTTCGTTCGCCATGCCGCCTGAGTGATGGCAACACAAAATGGCGGCGGGTTACAAAATGGCGGGTCGATTCGATCGTGATGCTATTGCCCCGATATGCCCCAAGGGGCGGGCAGAAAGACTGTGGCGACTTTTGTGGAGGGTTGGGGACATTGGCATGCCCATTCTGGGCAGCCCGCACCCATACATATAAAAAAATAGCATAATCCCTGGCGCCTAGTGGATTCTCTGCCCCCCTGGGCGGCAGATCAGGGGCTATTGCCTCCATCTGCCTCCCGGGGGAGGCAGAAAGACTGTGGCTAACCTTTTTGGGGTATGGGGGCATTGGCATGCCCATTCTGGGAAGCCCCCATCCCTGAACTTTGAAAAAAAAGAATCCCTGGTGCCTAGCGGGCTTTCTGTCCCCCTAGGGTTGCAGATAAGGAACTATTGCCCCCATCTGCCTCCTGGGGGCAGAAAGACTGTGGCAATTTTTTGGGTGGTGGGATCATTGGCATGCCCATAAAAAACAATGAATCCCTGGTGCATAGTGGGCTTTCTGCCCCCGTGGGGAGCAGATGAGGGGCTATTTCCCCATCTGCCTACTGGGGGTGCAGAATGACTGTGGCATTTTTAGGGGGTCAGGGCATTGCCATGCCCATTCTGCGTGGCCCCCACCTCCACAAATAAAAAAACCTAGCATAATCCCTGGTGCCTAGTGCGCTCTCTGCCCCCCGGGGGGCAGATCAGGGGCTATTGCTTCCATCTGCCTCTCGGGGGAGTCAGAAAGACTGTGGCTAATTTATTTGGGGGGGATGGGGGCATTGGTATGCACATTCTGGAAAGCCCCCACCCCTACATATAATTTAAAAAAATCCCTGGTGCCTATTGGGCTTTCTGCCCTCTGATGGCAGCTAACGGGCTATTGCCTCAATCTGCCTCCGGGGGGGCAGAAAGACTGTGGCAACATTTGTTTTGGATGGGGACATTGGCATGTCCATTCTGGGCAGTCCCCGTCCTATGTATAAAAAACTGTGTTGCCTACTGGGCTTTCTGCCCCCAGGAGGGGCAGATGAGGGGCTATCGCCCCATATGCCTCCTGGGGGGGCAGAATGACTGTGGCATTTTTGGGGGGATGGGGGCATCGGCATGCCCATTCTGGGCAGCCCTCACCCCTGAAAAAAGGATCCCTGGTGCCTAGTGGCCTTTCTGCCCCCCCCCCCCAGGTGACAGATAAGGGGCTATTGTCCCAGTGGCCTCCTGGGGGCAGAAAGATGGTAGCATGCTCATTCTGGGCAGCCCCTATCCCTGAAAAAATAATCCCTGGTGTCTAGGATACTTTCTGCCACCCTGGGGCAGAAAGACTAAATATGCCCATTTCGAAATGGGGGGAGCAAAGACCCTTGCCTGATGGGCTGCTCCCCTGTTACATTCTCTATTACTCTACATCCCCCCCTCCCTGGTGCCTAGTGGGTGGATCCCTGCTTGGGAGGAATCCACTAGTGTGGGGTACCATTGAAAAGGAGAGATCCTCACCTTTGCAATGATACCTCTCCCATGTGTTTTGGTGCTCGGGGGGCTGAGATAGCCCCACGAGCACCGAAGCACTGAAACTGAAACTAGCCAATCGGCTAATTTCATTTTCATTTTCAATGTAATGACGTCAGTGCGCCATGTGCGCAAACGTCATTACATTGAAAAAAAATGCTTCTGGAGGTTGGGGAAGCTCTTCCCCATCTCCCCAGGCAAAAAAAGGAAATCCCTCTGCTGTAATTACAGCAGAGGGATTCAGTGCACTTGTGCACATGACAGATTGGCTCCGACATGAGCACAAGAGCACTGGTGCTCGCGACAGAACCCTTTCATCATGAGCACCGAAAGGGTAATATGATCCCAAGTCCCATGCGATCCCTTAGTTGGATTATATAAAGACATGACTGAGATGGTTTGGGCTGTGAGGTTTGGCTTCATCCACTCTTACTTTTCAAAAATGCACTCAAAATTGAGACATCAAGATACTGGAATATCATATAAAATTCATGGGGTATTAATGTTCAAACAGGTAGTCTGTCAGATATGTTTCGATTGGTTAAATGTAATTTCCAGTTTGGAGAATTTATGGACTGTTGTGCCCCAGCGTATACTAGATTATTGTTCATAAAGGTCAGAATTGGATTTCTTCCACTTGCAAGTTGTTCTTCCTCATGGTCTAAAGAAAGCACCCCATTCTAATTACGTCCAATGATGTGCTTGATTGAAGAAAGGAAGCGCCCCTGCTATTTTTCTGTTAAGCACATAGGAGACAACGTCCCCATTGGATTGTGCCACTTTGTCATGTTCTGGATATCAGAGATCAACATCATGCCTTGAGAGTATGCTAGACTGAAACAAGAATTTGTGTTGTGTTTTTGGTTTCAAAATGTTTAGAATCAATTTGGAGTCATAAAATAAAAACCTAAGGCTGATTCTGCTGCACATGTCTCTAGATTTTATTTAAACGGACATTGCACGTTAAACAAAATTGTATCTTTAAATGCATTGTCTCCCATACCATCGATTAGCATTTTACAATATTAGAATTGAAGATTGTTAGATACCCATTACATACTGAATTGCAATTGACATGTTGTTTTAGGGAAAACATATGTATTGTGTTTTAACCTTTAGAAATGTTACAACTTAACCTACCACTTCAGAGCTAATTCGGAAAATATGTCATTACAAGAATATGATTTTCAAACCCAATACAAAAGCATAATGCACGTTGAAAATTTGTGAATTCCTAGAAGTAAACTTTCATTTAAAAATTTTATATGGACTATTGTATGATATTTTATAACATTAGCACTGAAGATTCCTTGTTATTTTAGGCATGCATAACGGACCCATTTATGATGTTTTTGCAGACTGGTATGAGTCTTATATGGCTTTTTCATTATATATAGACATCATTATGAATCTGAAAATGGCTGGTAATGTGATAATGATTTTTTAATGTGAACTTTTATGGTTGCAGGCTCCGGGGAATGTGGTCCCAGGAACCATAATAAACTCAGGGAGGGGGGCCCCCTTCCACTTTAAAAAAAAAAAGTTCTATTGGATGGGGTCCCCAGGGTCTGAGAAGGTTGGGGAGGGGGTTGTGCGGTCCTCCTCCCCTTATAATAAGGTTCAGCACCAGCATTCAGGTCTCCAGTTCCAATAAAGGCTCGGGAGGGGGGCTGCTTGCCCCCTTCCCTTTATTAATTACTCATGCCCAGGGGATGGGGTTTCTGTTATCTAATAAGGCTCGGGGAGGGGGACCTCGAGGTCCACTCCCCTTTTAATAAATATTGGCCAGAGGATGGGGTCTGTAAGAATTTATTAGGCTCAGGGAGGGGTGCCGTGCACCCCCCTCCTTTTAATAATTACCCAGCCCTTAGTGTTGACTGTGGTGTTGACACTACAGTCAACACAGAGGGGAGAGCAAATTGTACCATGATACAAAGAAGCAAACTTTTCTGGGTTATGATATAGTGTCAGGCCGTACCCTTTTGCTTTTTCCATGCCCAAACTATTTTTCATAACCTCCTCTACCATTTAACACACATTCCTAGTGTTCCTTTTTGTAAAAATTGCATTCCAGCCCATTGATTACACTTTATCTGGCCCGAGCCGGAGATTACGGCTCGATCCGGAGAGTACGGTCCGGGTGCGGAGAGTACAGTCCGGGTGCAGAGATTTCGGCCCAACGGCGGACGTAAAGTTAGAAGTCGTAAGTGATATCTGTAGATACCAAAAATAGTAAGTGCCTTCTGTGAATACCAGAAGAAGTAAGTTTAGGGTTTTGTCTCAGATTAGTTCTGTGATTCGGCCAAAATATTGTTCCCTAGAGGACTGGTTGCACCTTACAGTATATCAGTGTTTTTTCATTTAAGCTTCCTGAAAGAATGTGATATAAGAGGGGAGTGTCTAATCTGTAGAATTTCTTAAGAAAATATTGTCTGGGCTCTTGTATTGGGAAGCTTAGGTTCATTAGAGCGTGCAACTTTCATGATGTTCAAAGTCTATCTGGGTTCACTTGAGAGAGCTATGCTCTTGGATGGTCACTTGTTTGGTCCTCTCCATCTGCGCCTTTAGAAGCCACTTGGAGGTACAAGAAATTGAATTTCAGGGCCATAACATGCAAAGGATTCCCACTCTCCTTCTAATTTCCTAAAAGATCAGAACTGATGCCAAATACTTCATTTTCTAAGTTGTTAGAAGAGAAGGTTGGAATAAGTCGTTTTGGCTGGTAATTGGGTAAATCATGTTGACAGCAGCTGGTGAATGGTGCCAGCTGCATCTTGATGAGTGGTAACCTGCAGCAACGGCTTCTTGTTTCAAGGGGTGCACCACAGTTTGTTTGTAAATGTGAACTATCAAAATGCATATGTAAATTGATGTTAGTGCTGAAGATTTACTTTTCACTTAACCTTTGAGGTAGTTTTGAGATTTACTTATCTCTTTGTTTGCTAGTCAATCTAATGATGTGATCCACTATAGCAGTGTCCTGTACTCAAACCCTGTATGTAATGCCCTTGTGCCCTTCCACAGATTAAAAGAATTGATGGTAGCATAAAATATTTTTGAACATTTTATTTCATCGCAGAGATTATAATAATTGTGAATTAATGGAACACTTGAAAGATTGCCCTCTCCTTTTCATTGGTTGTAAAGTCCATTGGGGTAAAGCCAAAGTCAGGTGAGCCTCATCGATGAAGGTAGTACATTACTGTAGGCAGGCAGTGAGTATGCTGCTTTGCGTGCTGCACATGTGGTGAGGATACTTTCACAGCATTGTGTAATGTGCTACAGCCGGGCACTGCATCGCTGGTTTGTGGTCTTGACAGGCAGACGCTTCTACCTGAGCCAGTCAACAGTGTTACAAAAGAAACCTCTTAGATCAGCACCACATCTGCTGCACACTCATTTGAAACACATACTACTTATGCAAAACACTAACAAGGAAATTCTTACACACGCCATACACATATTTGTCCAGGCCTCTCTGTCCCTCATTCAAACCCTGACCAGTAGTCTTTCCTGAACCTGTTAGGTTCATTTGATGCCACGAAGCAACAACCCACATAAATACACTCGACAGCATGCCACATATTTCCAATAGTCATAATTTCACTCATCGCCACACAGTTCCACACAACACAGTTCCACTCCGCAAATTATCATTCCACACCACATAATTTGGCAACACACCACATAATTCAGCTCAACAACACATT
Source organism: Triturus cristatus (assembly GCF_964204655.1). Lineage (NCBI taxonomy): Eukaryota > Metazoa > Chordata > Amphibia > Caudata > Salamandridae > Triturus > Triturus cristatus. The sequence continues at coordinate 250,760,360 of NC_140593.1, read as the reverse complement.
TACACAACACACCACATACATCCCATTGACACCACGGAATACCACATTAATCAATCAATCAAACAAACAGCATTTGTAAAGGGCACACTATCACCCCTAGGGTATCATGCCACAAAATTTAACAACACACCATATAAATAAACTCCATAACATACCACTACACAACACAAAATACCATTACAAATAATTATACTCCATGACACACAGTCCCACTCCACATAATTCCAGTACACTCAAAACCACATCATTACTATCCACATAATTCGCTGAACACCATGCTACATAATTTCAATACACACATCCATGCTGCACAATTCCACAACTAAATGTTCCAGTCCAAGCCACATAATTCTACCCCGCACCACATATATCCACTCCATACACATGGGTAAAATATATTGTCATTTACAGGGCCAATAGCTCTAACCTTCTCAAATGAGAGACCGATTGCATTGCAAATTCTTGTTAATAAGTATAGCCCATGAGAATGGGGTCTCCAGGGCATAATAAGGCTTGGGAAGGAGGTCTACATGGCTCCCCCTCTTCATAATGTAATGCAGCCCCGGGAGATGTGGTCATCATTGCCTAATAAGGATCAGGGAGGAAGGCCATGTAGTCCCTCTTCCCTTTAAAAAAAATGGAAAGCCCATGGAGATGGTTCCCCAGGGCCAAAAGATTTTTTTTTTATTGAGCCTAAAAACACAGCAGACATATTTTTACCAAGGTACATAAAACTGACAAAATTCTAAAATCTACAATCTCATATTCAAACCAGACAATAAATAGATCAAATTTCATCATCCATTTGTACACGATAAATATAATAAACAGGATATACAGAAAAAGATAAAATCTATAAAATATCAAGTCACATATTTTGATCGTGCAGAAAAAAGGGAAAGCGCAAATTTAAATATAATTTTACATAATGTGCAAAACCAGCATTCTACATAGCAGCTCGGTAGTAATGTGTACCCCCACCTCAAAGACCTAAGTAAAACCAGACAACAAATAGATCAAATTCCATCAACCATTTGTACAAGAAAAATATAATAAACAGGATTTACAAAAAAAGATAAAATCTAGAAAATATCAAGTCACATAATTAGGTTGTGTAAAAAAAAAGGAAAGTGCAAATTCATATATCATTTTACATAATGTGCAAAACCAGCATTCCATATAGCAGCTCTGTAGTAGCGTGTACCCCCTGCCTCAATGACCTATGTAATTTCAATTAATTCTTTAAGAAGGGGAGGTTCATAATTAGTTTGATTCTGTATTCCATACTTCGCCTGGGGACATCCCGCCTTTTGACTATTCCAAAAACATGCAGAGGTTACTTACCATTGATGTACAATTTATATAGCGTAACGTTTAAATTACCTAGTGTTGTTTATTTGCGTGGTCACCACATATCCCTCCCAGGTCAATCCAAATCTCCGCAGAGACCCTACCCTCTTTGAATAGGCCTCTTCAAATCTATAGGTCATTTCCAGCTTAAGTAGCCACTGAGCCAATGTAGGGATTTTCTGCGATCTCCAATTCTGTAATATTAAAGATCTGGCTACCGCTATGGCTAGGAAAACAAAACATTGTCTATATTTGGAGAGCTGACCAATTACATAGGAAAAACCAAATAAAGCCAACGGTGCACATGGGAGAATATCTATTGACAGACACTTACTAATAAACCTAAAGACTTCCTCTCAAAAGTATTGTAATCTCGGGCAAGTAAAAAATGTATGTGTCCAATCTCCTTCTTCTGGCAAATTGCATTGAAAACAGTTATTCGGTGCTGTAGGAAACCATTTATGGATTCTAGAGAGAGTATAATAGGCCACCCATCTTTTAAAATTGGCAGGCCTCAAAGCCCTATGGCCCAGCTCACAAACTCGTAGCCATTCCTGGCTATTGAACGAGCAGTTGGTTTCCTGAGCAATTTTTGGAAGCATTTTTTCCACCTGGCGTAGTAGCCTGTACCAACTACCTATGCCAAATACATTTACCTCAAGTTCTGCTTTTAAAATTACTCTGGCTCACTCGCTAATTCCTGTATACTTGGTCGAAAGAAAGCATGTCATCTGCAATGGGATGAGATTAGCAGTGGGCAGTGAATATTATAGTATCCAATATCAAAATAATTCTACAAAGTGCTGCAGTTCAACTAGTCGTTACTAGGTGTCCCACACGAGTCAAATGCAAAAGCATTGAAATTATTACATCAAGCTGCAGTTCAACTAGTCGTTCCTAGGTGTCCCTCAAGCCAAATGCTTTTGCATTTGACTCATGAGGGACACCTAGTAACGACTAATGGAACTGTAGCTTCATGAAAGGGTTTCAATGCTTTTGCATTTGACTCTTGAGGTTCACTTAGTAACGACTAGTGGAACTGCAGCTTGATGTAATAATTTCAATGCTTTTGCATTTGACTCGTGAGGGACACCTAGTAACGACTAGTTGAACTGCAGCTCTTTGTAGAATTATTTTGATACTGGATACTATAATATTCACTGCCCACTGCTAATATTGTCCCATAATGCTTTGCAGGGCATTTGGTTGGGATTGTATTTTTGCCCATAACTGTGCTCGGGGTGGTGCTAAGAGGATGGTACCACCACCGAATTGTTCAGCAAGATGTGCTCTTTGTTTTCAAGGCATCTGCTTGGTTCTCTCCCTAGGTGACGGAGGTTACCAAAATCATCACCTCTCTCACTGCTTGCTAAATTTTCATTTTCACTTTTGTGAAATGACTACATGCATTTTAGCATGTAAAGACAGAGATATTTGTTATTTTACCAAAAGTATATGAGGTTTCTGTTTATTTGGGAGTCCAACGGAGCGAAGGAATGTTCATCTTCACAATTATGCCCACCCTTAATTGTAGGTCTGAATCTCCTTTTGCGAGAGCTTAAGGCCCCATAACTCACAGTCATAAAGAGAGGAATATGCATGGCATGATGGGATATTATAATTTTTATTAAACCGCTGTATGCAGCTTAAGAGTGTATTCACAACCTTATATCTTGTTTTTTTGGGTAGTCTTGCAGCACGCAGGAATTCTGGTTACTTAATTGCACTATGTGTTAACATAAGATCCATTATGTTAAATTAACAAAATTGGAAACAGTGGCCAATAGCTGAGTTGTTAAACTAAGTAATGTAGCTTGGTAATATGTAACTAAATGAGGTAAGGCAAGACCCCCCTGTTCTATATCTAATTGTAGAATAGATAACTTAATCCCAGGGCCAAAAGAGGCTAAGTGAGGCTAGGTAAGGGGGGCCGCATGGCCCCACTTCACTTTTGAAAAACAGACAGCTCCCGGGTATGGGGTCACAGGGGCCCAAGAAGGGCAGGGAAACCGAACCAGTATTACTTCTGCCTGGATAGGGAAAGCAGAAAGCAGCTGCTCCCTCCTGGTGTGAGTAATGTCGGCTCCTACACCATGGGGGGAGCTGGCTGGGCTCCCTCATACAGCTCTCATTGTCGTACTTGGTGAGTGTCCCGGGTAGGCGCCAGGGCACTCACCATGATTCAAGGCAGGCCCTGTGGGATGGGGTCCTGCCTATAAGAAGCTTTGGGACTGGGGCTATGCAGCCCCCTCCCATTTTTAATACAATACAGCCAAAGGGATGGAGGGCTGCCTGTGGGGGGTGGGTCACATACCTGGCAGCAGGCCTGGCCCTGTGGTCAACCTCTCTCCATGCACAGCCAAAGGCAGTGCGCAGTGTGGGGTTTGCTGACTGTGGGTAGGTCGGCCACAGACCTGGCCACAGGCCAAGCCTTGTGGCCAACACCCAGCTGCGCATGGTCATAGGCCATGTGCTGCATGGGTTTGGCTGGCCAAAGACCATGAACAGCATGGGGTTGACTGCCTGTGGGTGGTTGCCTTTGCATATGGTAACAAAATATATTTTTCCGTTAAAATAACTAGAAATTCACTGAAAAAATAAAAATGGTTAAAGTAATGTCACAGTTAGGCGAGATAAAATCCTAAACTAAACACATCACAGACATTCACCAGTTATAGTTATAGATATCTAAAGTAACCATAACTTCTGTCCTAAGGTGACTATAACTTTTACCCTCGCTATGCACTGCTAATTACCCCGCATACAAAAATCAACCATAGCATCTTCCTTGAAATCATTGCTAATATCACTGCACCATTTGCAATAAAAGTAACTGTGCATGGTGAGGGTGTGAGTTATAGTCATATTAGCTATATAAATAATATGGTATATATATTTAAATGTGAGAGACATATATATTTAACTCTCATAAACGTTTTAAAAATACTCACAGTAATTGGATGATGTTATCAGTGATGTCATTTAAGATGTCATTACTGATGTCACTGACCATGTCATGAGTGATGTAATATGTGAGGTCATAAGCAGTGCATGGCGAGCGCGAGTTATAGTTAGCTCACTATTTATAACAGATGAATTTCTATGGTTTTGTATGAGTGAAATCTGAGCTTAACTATAACGTCCCTGTAACCTTTGTTGTTTTCAGTGAATTTCTAAGCTTTTTTAAAAGCCAATTCCTAACTATAATGTCTCTGTAACCTTTTTCTTTCTGTGGATTTCTATATTTTTTTAAAATGTTAATTCCTACCTATAACATCCCTGCAACCTTTGTTTTTTTCAGTGAATTTCTATGGTCTTCTAAGTAGTAGCCATGTATGGCAGTACTTAGACAGCCACATGCTGATTCATAGATCTAAACACACATTCACTCACTCACCCATACAGCCACTCACACTCCCACTCACTCACTAATACTGCCATTGACATATCTACTCATATACCTATACAGCCATTCATGTACCCACTCATGCACCCACTCACAGACTCACTCAGACACTCATGCATCCACTCACTTGATCATTGAGAGATGAAGAGAGTCAATCACATACTTGTGAATACTAAATGTGTTGGTCTGTATTAAGTGTATATTTTTGCTTTGTGAATTCGAGGCGGATTTGTGAACTCAAAATGTTCCATTGTGTATTGAATGTGGATTTGAGAAGGATTCGCAAATTTAAAAAATATATTTTTTAAAACAGGGATTTTAGCAGAAAATGAACAAGTGTTTAGAAAGAAGGTGGCTCTGAGAAGAGACTTTGTGTTTATGGTGTGTAGATTATAACTACACATAAAACAGAATCTAGTCTTTGAAGTTGTTAAGGAAAATGCTGGTGCCTTTCTCTGAGAAATGTACTCTGTCACTTCTCTATATATGCTCCATGTCAAAGCATATTTTGTTGTTGTAGATTGAGCCGGTATTGTGGACTCTGAGGTATGCACAAACAATTTTGTTAACATGTTTCCTGACTTTGTCTGTCTGTTTCAAGAAACAAGAGCAACCCATACATCCTTGTGAACTGGGTAAGCACTAATGCCAGAGAAACAAATGTTCACAAGGAACTCATTTAATTAAACAATTTTTTGATATGCAAAATAAAATTATTTGCTCAGACTCAATCAAAATCACACTATTAATATCCAATACGACCTTTGGATAGGTCCAGGTACGCTTTACCATAAATTGTGTCTAAAAAAGCCCATCACATCAATAAATCACTTTTTTTCTTACTTCAGCCGAAGTAAGTCACATTTATTTTGCATTCAAAACTTGTACCACAAATGTATTGCATTATACAAAAAGCATTTGGAAGTTATGCATATTATAGCACATTGTGAGTGATACGTGAGTCCCAGTGGAGTGACCATAACCTGACTTAGTGAACATTAGGTGAAAACAAGTGAAAAAGTGGGGAATTGGTTATTGGAAAAAACATCAAAAGGAGAGCTGTACACAATAGGGAATACATTATTATAGGCTCTCTCTTCTGTTTTTTTGTCGACGGCGTTTTGACCATCTCTTGATACGGGGTCTCTTCAGGACAGCGTTTCTGGGGACAGTACAGCACAGGGCATCTATTTCTGGAAGGTTCCTAGCAGAAAGGATAATTGCTGTTGGATCTTGGGGAACCGAGGGTCTGATCAGCATAATAGCTGACCTCTTGGAAGGTTCTGTCGATTGCATGGACATAGTGGGTAGAAGGTGGAACCATTGGATGTGGCCTGATGCAATGTTTTTCACAAAATGCAGTGCCGGGACGAATAAAGCGTCACCGTGGGGACCTTTCAATCGAGCGATGTTTGTCTGTCTGTGGACATAATTTGTTTGACCACTTCCATTTCTGCCTTTGGCAAATGTTAGAGTACACCAAAACACAGTGAGGGAGAAGTGTCATTAATTGTCAAAAGTTATCCTTCATTAGGATTTCCAGTCCAACCCCAGTAACTGTGCCTAGGTCATTGCCACCACAGTGCACTATTAACAGGTCTGGATGTTGACAATCCATAATGCTTTCAACCAAAGGCAGCAACTCATGCCACTTTAAACCTCTCAATCAATCAATCAGGGACTTGTAAAGCACGACTACTCACCATGTGGGTCTCAAGGTGCTGGGGGGCTGCTGGTCAGACTGGGCGGAGGATCATTTGAAGAGCCAGGTCTTGAGGTCCATCCTGAGTTGGGAGAGGGAAGCTGATTGCCTGAGGTGCTGGGTGTTCCAGGTCTTGGCGACGAGGTAGGAGAATGACCTTCCTCCGATTCTGGTCTTGTGGATCCTGGGGATGGAGGTGAGGGCAGGTTGGGAGGATCGGAGTTGTCTGGCAGGTGTGTGGAATGTGAGGCAAGCTGGTCCTACGTCATGTAGGGCTTTTAGGCGTGAGTGAGGGGTTTGAAAGAGACTCTCTTGTTGATTGGGAGCCAGTGGCATTGTCGGAGGTGTTGAGTGATGTGGCTGCAGCAGGGGATGTCAAGGACTAATCTGACGGAGGTGTTTTGGAAATTCTGTAGTTTCTTGAGTTGTTTCTGGGTGACGCCGGCATCGAGTGTGTTGCTGTAGTCGAGTCTGCTGGTGATGATTTTGTGGGTGACCGTCTTTCTGGATTCTGTGGGGATCCAGCTGAATGTCTTTCACAGAAGGCGGAGCTTGTGGAAGCTGGCTGAGGAAACTTTATTGATTTCGCAGTTCATTGTGAGCGAAGAGTCCAGTATGATGCCAAGGTTGCGTGCATAATCTGTCAGGGTCGAGGGGGGTCCCAGAGTGGCTGGCCACCAGGAATCGTCCCAGACTGAAGTGGTAGGTCCCAAGATAAGCACTTCGGTCTTGTCTGAGTTGAGCTTGAAGCGGCTGTCTTTCATCCATGTAGTGACGGCCTTCATTCCACTGTGGAAGTTGACTCTGGTGGTTGTGGGTTTATTAGTGAGGGAGAGGATCAGCTGGATGTCGTTGGTGTAGGAGACAATGCTGAGCCTGTGGCTTCTGATGATGGCAGCGAGGCGGGGAATGTAGATGCTGAAGAGGGTGGGACTCAGGGAGGAACCCTGGGGAACTCCAAAGATAGTCTCCATAGGTTCTGAGAGGAACGGTGGTAGTCTGACTGCTGGGTCTGGCTGGTGAGGAAGGAGTGGATCCAGTCCAGTGTCTTGTCACAGATTCTGGCATCATGGAGTCTGGTGATTAGGGTGCAATAGGAGATGGTGTTGAAGGCGGCTGAGAGGGCTAGTAGGATGAGGGCTGTGGTCTCACTTGGTCGAGGAGGCAGTGGTTGTTGTCTGTGGTGGTGAGGAGTGCAGTCTCTGTGCAGTGGTTGCTTTGGAAGCCAGATTGGGAAGTGTCCAGGACATGGTTCGCTTAGGTGAACTCAGAGAGCTGGGCGTTGATGGCCTTTTCTAGGACTTTGGCTGGAAAGGGGAGGAGAGAGTTTGGTCTGAAGTTCTTGAGGTGCGACAGGCCTGAGGTTGGCTTCTACAGCAGAGGGTTGATCTCAGCGTGTTTCCAGTCAACAGGGAAGGTGGAAGTTTCGATGGAGCAGTTGATGGTGCGGCGAAGCTGGGGGAGATGGTGGCAGCTGATCTGTGGAAGATGTGGTACAGGCATGGTTCTCTCGGGGCTCCTTAGTGGATGCTCTTTAAGGTCTTGAGCGTGTCATCTGTGGTGAGTGGGGACTGGTCTGTTGGGGGGCGGGTTGGTTGTGTGCAATGGTTGCGGTCAGAGTGGCCTGGTCTAGGGTCTCGAAGTTGTCATAGATCTTCCAGATATTGTGGTGGAAGAAGGTGCAGAGTTTGTTGCAGAGGTCTTGGGAGGGGGGGGCAAGTCTGTGGTCTCGCTGTTGGGCCTGCTGAACTGCTTGATGAGAGTTTTGTTGCTCCTCCATTTCCACTCGAGACGTCTGCAGGTGCACCTAGACTCACGGAGGGTGGGGGTGAACCAGCTGGCTGCCTTGGAGCATTGTTTTTTTGGGGTTTTAAGTGAGAGTTTTACATAGCGAGAACTAGACCCAAGACATCTGGTATCGGAGCGCTTTCCATAGCAACAGTTTTGTTACAGAAAGACACATTCATTTTTGTTAGGCGCAAGGAGGTTCAGTGATTTGCCCAGAATCACAGGATGTTGAACGTCATTGCCGAGACTCCAACCTGGTTCCCCAGCTTCGAGGTCGACTGCCTAGCAGTAAGGCTACATCCTCTCCCAAGTTCTCCCTCAAGAGAAGACCAGGCATTGTTTGCCTGGTCTTTTCTTGAGGGGTGCCAGTGTGTCGGCGCAGTTGAAGATCCAAAGGTGGAGGTTGCTTGCCCCGGTGCTGGCACCCATGGGCATTGGTGGAGTGGATGTGCTGAGGTAGTTGACAAGAAGTTCTTTGGTGGCCTTGGTCCAGGTGTGGCTGGGTGGGCGATGCTGACGGTGGTGTACGGTGGGTGATGGTCAATCCAGGGGAGTTCGGTGGTGTGGCTGAAGCTGATGTTCCTGCTGGTGGACAAGACGGGTGTCAAGCGTGTGTCTGGCTGTTTGGTTTGGTGCAATTACTAGATGTTTGAGACCATTGTTGGCAAGGTTCTCCAGGAGGGAGGTGGAGTTCTGGTCACTGGGGTTGTCCAGGTGGTAGTTGAAGACTCCAAGTAGGATGTAGTCGGTGGATGCACAGGCCTGGGGTATGATGAGGTTTATGATGGAGTCGATGAAGAGGTGTTCGGGGTCCAGGGGGCCTGTAGACAATGGAGCCGCAGAGGGTGGTGTTTGGGTTGGTCTGGATCTGGAAGTGGAGGTGTTCCATGGTCATCGTTGGGTCATTAGTGTGCGTGGCCAGTCAGAGCATGCTTTTGTGGATGATGGTGATGCCTCCTCCTGGGCGGTCGGGGCAGTCCTAGCGGGTGATCTTGTAGTCATCGGGGTAGGGGTTGTTCCAGGTCTCTTTCATGAAAGCGATGTCGGGAGAGGCAGTGTTGAGGAGTTCCCAGATTTCAGTAGCGTGTTTGTGGAGGGACCGCATGTTAAGGAGGATGCAGTTGAGCTGGACAGGTGCGCTGTCGGTTGGCTGGGCGGTTGGGGGAGCTGGCGTGACGGCGTGACTGGAGGTGCGGTTGCAGTTCCTGTAGATGAAGGGTCCAAGAGTGTTCTTTGTGTGTCGCTAGGTGGCAGGCGGCGTGTCGTCCTGTGTTGAGGTCGAGGAGGGTACGGGCATCGTTGCAGTGGGGTGTCAGAGAGGCAGGGCCCTGGCCCTTTGGCATGCTGGCGGCGCGACCGCACAGCTCCCACCATTAAGTAGTGCTGTGGGAGGGCTGGATTGCTAATAGGTGGCAAACGCGGGAGCGGGAAAGGACACTGGAGGGGTGGGGCCACAGGGGATTGCAGAGAGAGGGCAGAAAAAAACAGGCACACAGGGAGGCAAAAAAGAGAAGGCAAGGGGAAAGCAAAGCCAAGGCAGAGGCAGAAAAGAAGAATAAGAAAACAGAGAGAAAGAGACAGAAAACAGCAAAAGAGGGACAGAAGGGCAATCAAGCAGCCGAGCAGTGACACTCTACCACTGGACCACTAGGGATAAGACGCAGGCAGGAGCCTGTGGGTGGAGGAGGGCTTCAAACTCCTGACCTCTGGATCAGAGGCGCCAACAGAAGCTGAAGGGAGCTGCAGCAGCAGCTGCCAGGTGGCGCTGCACTGTGGAAGGAGCAAGTCCACTGAGGATAGTTGACTGCCCTCTCTGGCCAGCCCAAGTAATGTCTGCATTAGGCAAACTCAAGTCCTTGTCAATGCCACTCTTTCTAGCATACTCTCTGGCCAAAAGCACAAAGCTATGATCAACAATCCACACTCTGGCCATTTAACTAACCATTTTCAAAATAAAAGCCAGTTAAAATGGAGGTCAGGTGCCGCTTTAAAAAAGGACATATTTGATTGGATGCTGCCAATGTGTTGGTAGCTAAAATAGGTATTGATGTAATAGGTAAAGAAAGTGGATCTGTGATTGGTTCTGGTTCACTTTAAAAGTTATAAGTTATGCTGTTTTTGATATGCTAACATTTTCCAACACTCAACCACATCTGCTACTGTTGAACTTGAAGCTAGTATGTTGCTGATTGAAAGTGCTGTGAACTTATGACCTAATGGTACATTAGAGGGTTGCAAAGGAGGTTTCTATAGCAACTGAGGTAAAACAGTGTGTGGGAAGGGTTCTAAATGCACTGCACTTTCAAACTAGAAAGGAGAGTGGTTTACACATAGTACCTATTCGGAAATCCAAATTTCCTAGATTAGCACTATCACAGTAGGTGAAATGGAGATGAAAAATAATGGTAGTATAATAGTAAATGCATTTACAGACTCCCGTACAGATTTGCCAATCTGTCGCGAAGTTACATGGGGGCGCCGCGCTGAGCATCACAATGGATTCGCAGATCCCCCTACAGACTATATTGGGCTTCTTTGCAGACAAATAGGAATGGGTTAAAAAAAAATGACCATTCACAAGTGGAATACCAAAAGAAAAAAATGTAAGTAAGGCTACGATTTGCTAAGTACATCAGTATCACTCAAAAAGAGTGAGAAAGATTGCCATTACTAGTTCTTTTCCACAGAGAGCAGTATTATCATTTTTCCTGATTAGAAATTCCACATAAAAGTGTGTTCTAAATTGCAGAACATCAAAGCCATTAAATTGGGTTCTCAGAGTATAAAAATTGCTACTGGGAGGGAAACTGAAAGCTCACACAAGGTCGGGTTCCCAGGCATGGAGAGCTGAAGTAAGGATTTTTCTATCCACCAACAAGATAAAGTATTGTGAGCCAGCTGTTAATCTTCCCGGTAGTCCACATGTAAAAACTAAAGTAGATGCTGTACTCCATTCTGCATGTTATCAATCAGGACGCGTGGCTAGTTGAACGGGTCATATAGCTGAAAAACAATACTCACCTGATGAATCAAGAACAGGTGGAGCCAACATTGATAGTGGTATTAAAATATCTGAAGTCAGGCCTCCTCTTCTAGGAGGAACTACCTTAGGAGAGGCAACAGCAAGAGAAAGAATTAAGGAGATCCTGAATGTAGTCCAATCTAATCTTGTAGTAAGAGTGATATTGTGGAATATCGCTGGCCTTGGTTCAAAAATTGACTGTGCAGACTGGAGTTGCTTCATCGACCAATTCGATGTCTGCCTTTTTCAAGAAACTTGGCAAACTAAGAAAGTGCAACAAGCTGGTTTCCTCACTCATAGCAAGGAGGCAATAGTTAGGGGCAGGGGCAGACCTTCGGGGGGCTGGATAGGCTCTCATCTTGGGTGTTCAGTGGAGATTGTGGAGACAGCATCAGGTGATATTCTTTGATTAAACCTCTTATTCCCATCCAAATTAGATGTTTTTGTTTACAACATCTATTCAAGACCCACAGCCAATGGGCAGAAATCCTCAACAGTGGACATGCTTGCAGCACACACAGCAGCCCTACCGGGGGGAGCTTTCTAAATAGTGCGTGGTGTTTCCAACTGCCAATTTGAGCCCCTAGAGTTGAGCCCCAATTACCTTTCACATGTGGCAGATAGGGTCTGGAGTGTCCTGAATCTGGCCTTGCCCCCTATGGTGTCCACTGGCTGCATAAATAAATGATCTAACACTAAAACAGTCTGTCGGTGCCTGTAATGGGGGAACTCCGTCCAATAGGGAAGAGATGCATATTTTCAATCGAAACCAGTCTAATAGCCTATATATTAGTCGATGTCAGACTTTGCCTTATGTTACTGATATGACAGTAGTACCAAGACATGATAGCGACTACAATGCCTTGCCACTTGGCCTAAACTTTCTAGTTTGTAAAGTTACAGTCACCAGGTGTGATCATTCTGATGTCCACCTCCAATTGGCTAAAAGTAGACGTAGATTCAAATGGAGTACAATAGCGCGTGTACACAAGAAACATTACGATCAATTTATCAGCTGACTGGGAGAATTCTAGAGGACTAGAGCAAATTAGTTTACCCTTTGGACAATGTACACACAGTTGTGAGGATTGGTAAGGTCCAATCTCATCTTTTTGATGAACTTTAAAAAAACTTTTTTCGGAAGCCAAAATAGTGAGGGGTATAAGAAATCCCCCCTCATGGTTCAACAAGCAGTGTAAAATGGTCAACTTGCATTAATAAATATGATCAAGCCCCAGGACAGCATTCAAATCAAAGCCATGAGAGCTGTCTATAAAAAGACTGTCAATATTGCTAAAAGGGAATGGGATTAGGGCAGATGGCAGTCTGTACTTAGTGCCACTAAACACAACGACCATACTTTGTTATGAAAAATAGTATCCACAGGGAATGCCAAGGGTAATGCCACTATAGAAAATAATATTGCAGCTGACATCTGGAATGCACACTTTGTGAGTTTGTATACTGAGAAGTCAGGTGACTCAGCAGCTTCAACTGTGGCCAAGAGCCACATAGAGGAAGAATGCGGTAAAGGTGGGTATCCAGCCATTACAATCAAATAAGTAAGCACGCCTATCAAAAGAATTGTTCCTCATAAAATTCCTGGTAATTAATTTTTGGCAGAAATAGATGTTTGGGGTCCCTACCTTCTGCTACTCTTCAATGCCATTATGGAAGGAATGCCCATCGCACATTCCAGGGCATCGGCTAAAATAATTCCCATCTATAAAAAAGGCTCCCTCCTGCTTGCAACCAATTATAGACCTATTAGTCTGATAGACTTCATGCAAAATTTATTTTGCAGAGGTATCCTTGGAAGACTTCAAGAATGGATGGAGGCCAATGAGACTTTAAGCCCTATGCAAGCTGAATTCCGCAATTCACCTCTACCATTGACCAAGTGTTTAGGTTGCAGCTACTCTACTGGAAAACCATTGTTCTTGAGGAGGGCAGACTCTAGTTGGTGCTTGCAGACTTGAGGTCTGCCTTTGATTTGGTCCTGAGAAAAACCTTATGGAAAGAATTGACTGACATGGGTGTGCCTCTTTAGCTTTGCTCAATTATAGAAAGACTCTATGAGCGGAATTTTGCACAGGTTCGTTGTGGCAGGCAGGGGTAAGTATCCAAACCTTTTAGAGGAGTAAGACAAGGATGTGTGCTCCCCCTAACACCCTTCAGACTGTTTGTAAATGACCTTGTTGCAAATTTGAATCTGTGTGACTGACAATGATGCCCCTAGCTGAACTAAAAAGAAAGTGCCAGCCCTAATATTTGAGACAACACGCTCCTCCTTTCTAATGGGTGACTGCCCATGAGCATCCAGAAGATTCTGGATGACTTTAATAATTTCTGTACTCAGAGTGGATTGGAAATAAATGTGGCTAAAACAAAATACATGGTATTCAATCCATGTCGCTTAACACGACCAAATCCCACTCAAGATGGGATTCCGTTAGAGCAGGTACACACTTTTGAGTACCTTAGGATTACACTTAGTGAGCAAATGGATTAGACAGCCAATATTTCCAAATGCAGACTCAAATTGGAGAAACATACTTGGAGCTTGTTAAAGGTGTTCCAGGGCTCATTCTCTAAACCTGTATCCCCGGTGATACAGATTTATACACAACAAATTACAATTGGTTCTGTCGTAAAACATTTTCTTAGCATGCCAAAATTGATATGTACCAAGAAACACATGAGAACGTTATTGTATGATTTAAACAATCAGTATATTAATCTTTTTTTGTATGTAAGGCTGTCACGTAAATAATTCAACCTATAAAGAGTAACTAGTGAATGAAGTTTGGTGAATAGGTGAAAAAGTGACAAAGTTATATAGTGTATGAAATATATACAATAAGGAAAAATTGCAACAGAATAAAATGTATTAATCAATGAACATTCAACACTTGTACAAATTAATGTCAAACCCCTAGACTAAATCATATTCCAACTTAGGGGTGAATGAAACTGTAGGACATGGATTGATGCAAGGCGTCAACGTTTCGACCCAGGGACCGGCGTTACTCAACAAACGTCACAGCGGGTCTTCTTCAGGACAGTGAGGAGGAAGAGGATAGCCTAAAATGGGCAAAATGATTCATAGAATCAATAAGGTGTGTTTCAAGAGATGGAAGGGAGTATTTAAATTTACAAGAAGGTTGGTTGAGTCGACCTACCAAATATAGTGGTGACATCCACGTAATCTGCTAGAGAAAGAAGATCCACAGTCCGGTTGGATTCTTCGTCAGAATGAATCCTTCTGAGTAAAAGCACCTGCAAGTGTGTAAGTAGGTATTTAGGGAGTGGATTCCATCAACCAGATTTGAATACAAGTTTTGACATAGCAATGCTATTATTAGTTGTCTTAATCATTGATGTAAAAAAAAGCCACGTGAGAAAGCGTGCGCCTTACATTAATTTCAAAGAAGCCAGTAATGTGCTCCTGAAATCCTTCACCATGCAAAAGTGATCTAAGATTTAGATATAACTGAATTAGGACACTAATAAACTAACCCAGCATTGTGAACGCCGCTTTCGAAGAGCATGCATCTTACCTTGTGTCTCTACAATATCTGAATCCTTCAGCAGAAGGCTCAGAGTTGCAAAATGCAATTTAGTGAATTTCTAAACGAGATATTAAAAATGGAGTATATAAGGGAGCGTAAGTATGAAAAGCTGGCTATGTGCTTGGATAAACAAAAAATGCTGCTTCAGAAAAGCAAGCGTCTTACCTTCTCTGAAAGACAACTGATTCACTCATAAGAGGCTCCAAGTAGCCAAAGCAATTTAGCGAAATTCTAGATGTGAAGGAGGAGACAAGACTTTGTGAGTGGGAGGAAAGATGTACAAAAAGCAAATGACATCGTGCTGCAGGCTGCTCGCATGTCTTACCAGAACTCGTGCTCGTCAATGACTGAAACTGTATGATGCGTGCAGTTTGAGTAGAAGGTATTTAAAGTAGGGGGACATCGGCACGCACTGCATGCCGCCGCTAAGTGACTGGCCCTGTCAAAATTCAGCGTGCACGTTCAGTGACAGTGTGGTGATGCCATGGTGACATTCACAATGAGTTGAAGTGTTTTGTCATCCTAGGAATTACACAAGGGATTGGCAGTCCGAGCAGTATTATAAGTTTTAACAAGTCCATTAACACTCAAAGTGTGCCTATACTAATCATTGTATTTCAACGGGTAAAGCATGAGGGCCACTACCAGCGGGGGCTCCCACCAATATATTCAGGGACCCAGATTTCAAGACACATACAGTGGCTCACCTTTCTTCGGGGATCCTTTATGGACAGCCAACAGGGGCAGGGGTCATTGTAAATACTTCCTTCCATCTCTTGAAACCCACCTTATTGATTCTATGAATCATTGTGCCTATTTAGGCTGTCCTCGTCCTCCTCACTGTCCTGAAGAAAACCCGCTGTGACGTTTGCTGAATAACGCCTGTCCCTGGTTCGAAATGTCGACGCCTCGCATCAATCCATGTCCGACACTTTCATTCACCCCTGAGTTGGAATATTATTTAGTCTAGGGGTTTGACATTAATTTGTACAAGGATAGATGTTCATTGATGCATTGTACTCTGTTGCAATTTTTCCTTACTGTATATATTTCATACACTATATCACTTTGTCACCTTCCTCACTTTTTCACTAAAAGTCACTAACTAGTTACTCTTTATTGGTTGAATTATTGTTGTGAAAGCCTTATATACAAAAAAGTAAAAAGAATAATATGCTGATTGTTTAAATGATACAATAACATTCTTGGTGTGTTTCTTGGTACATATCAATTATGGCATGCTAAGAAATCGTTTATGCGACAGATCCAATTGTAGTTTATTATATAAATGCCCAGGTTCTGAGGGACACAGGCTTACCCCATTACAGTTAATGCCAGATTTATACACAGCAAGCGTTGGATACTTTTTATGAGGCAGAGCTCTGGGGCCAAAAGGCCGCCAATGCCTTGGTTTTGGTAGAGAATAGTTTCTTGAGGCAGTTGCTGAATCTCCCAGTTAGTACGCCGCTAGTACCATTAAGGCTGAACATGGGGGTTCAGCCAATTTCAATCAATACATCAATCAGGGATTTTTAAGAGTGCGCTACTCACCCGTGTGTGGTCTCATGGCGCTGGGGGGGGGATCCAAGCAGCTCCGTGGTCAGCCGAAGAGCCAGCACTTGAGATCCTTTCTGAATAGGTGCAGTGTTGGGCTTCGTCTGATGTAGAGGAGGAGTTCATTCTAGGTCTTGGCCGCGATATAGCAGAAGGGTCTGCCACCCGCTCTGGCCCTGTGGATGCGGGGAACCATGGCTAGGGCTAGGTCGGCGGAGCAGAGGTTTCTCTTAGGGCGTGGAATTTCAGAGGGGATCGCTACCAGGCCCTTACTCTATTGAAAAAGAGTCTGGGTAACTCCAGAGCTGATCTCCTATATGAAAGGTCTGGAAGAGATACATGGAATACAGTGGGGGAAACCTACCATGGATCAGATACATCAGAGATACCATGAGAAGCATGAGGAAAGACAGGCTCTGGAATGACCCCAGGAGGGCCTGAACCCAAATTTCTAAAGCCATACTCAAATTGAGCTAAAAGAACTATAAATTAGGCACTCTCCTAACCAGCCCAACATTCCCAACACTGGGCGTACTGTCAAATGGTTAAATACAGCAAAATTACTTTTACAAGCCTGAAGAGTTTTTAGATGAAATACAACCTTATTTGGCCAGAAAACTCTATGTACAATTTAGATATGGGACACTCTCATGGCACACACTTACTCATAAATGGGCAAGTGTAGGCAATAAAGAGGAGCAAGTCTATCCGTCTTGTTACTTGTGCCGGTGACAAAGAGGTCAATGCCCATTTTGTTTGTATAGAGTATAACAGGGCTTGGGCCAAATGGCTAATTCTGATGTGCAGAAAACTTGGGACTGCACAGCATGTGGAGGCATATAGAATCCTCAAAACAGATATTAGGGAAAACATAGGGTCTTATTTATGGATTTTTTGCCTTAGTGCAGTGCAGCAGGCCTTGCTACTGTGCTGCCCTACAGCAAAAGAAGAGAGCATGAATGCGCCTTATCTATTAGATACAGCACATTCCTGTCCTTTTCTCCTGCGCCAGCGCACAATGGGCTGCCGTGCGTCAATGCAGGCACCTTTGCACCATGCTGCAAGGGTGCCTGCATTGCGGGGATGATTATTTTTGTGCAGGAAGGTTTCCCTTCCTGCACAAAAACAATCACAAGAGGCAAAAATGAGGAGAAATAAAGATGTTTCTCCTAGTTGTGCCTCCCTTACGCCTCCCCTGGGGAGGCATACATTTTTGGCACTGCCTCAGACTTGCGATTTCTTGTCAATCTGGGGCAATGTCAAAAAGCCATGGATGTTGCTGGTAAGGCCCCCAGCAACATCCATGGAACGCCCCTTTCACACAGTTTTCTGTGTGAAAGGGGCACATATTTATAAGGCCATTCAAAGCCATGTAACGTGGCTTTATGTGGTCTTATATAAATATATGCCAGTGGCACATTGCACCACAAGAACGTCAAAAAAGTGACGTTCCGGCGGCGCATTAGTGCCAGTAGGGCTTCATAAATGAGGCCCATATTATTTGTAGTCTCAAAGTATCTATTTGTAATGTGGTGTATTAGGTGCAAATATTTTTTCTAGATGCCAATAGATAAAATTGGCATCTAAATGGTTGTGCATAGTGCTATGGTGTAGCATTGTACACCGTTAATTAACAACGAGAAATTAGCTGATCCTTTTTTCTCTTAACTTCTTCTCGTCTGATATGGACTAATGACCTCAATAGTGTGCAATGTCACATTATTTGCCCAGTATATGCTGATGGATGGCTTTTTTAGAGGTACCCACAAATGGAATAATTGTATCCGTTTGGGAGTAGCTGTTTTAATCAGTCTGTTTTATTGCTTTTTAATCAATGAGTACATGTTTTATCATATGTATTGCATTATGTTTGAGATATTTACTTGTTTGTCTTTTATGGTGCAATGCTAAAATAAAGAGTATTGCATTTAGTTGACTAGAAATTCCAAGTAAAGGTGTGTTAAACATCAAAGTAATCACAGAGGTCTGTTAATAATGGTTGATATGGAGAAATATATATATATATATATATATATGATTCAACCAAAGTGCCCTGAAGCATTGGGAAGGCACTCGATACCACTCAGCCAAAGCTATTTCATGCTGCTTGCCTTCTTGCTCAGCTTTACAGTGATTTTCGCCAACGCGTTTCAAGGTATTCAAACCTCTTCGTCTGGGCTGTGACAAACGCCATTTAAAAGCTCGCATTTTCGGTATTTCCGCTTTTATTTGCTTCATTTGCATATTAGCCCTCAGTGGGCGTGTGCTTAGTGCATGATGGAACACGGAGTCCAAATACGAGTAAATTGTTCCTTATAGTAAGTTTAAATGTGCATTTGTAAATTGACACTCATTGTTTCCTTAGTAGGTAGATAAGCAGGTAGGCAAGCTTGATTAGCATCTCGAGCGGTGCGCTTCTCGTCCTGAACAGTGCAGAACTCCAGCCTCGTCCAGCTAAAGACTTTTTCTCTGATTTTGGACCACAAGTCCCAATATGCATTTCGAAGACCACATGGTGCAAAGCCCACTGGGGGCTATATTGAAAACCAATCAGAGTTCTCTGTGTGACATTGGTGAAAGCAGCCTATGAGTAAGAGGCTTTTAAGCCTCGAAACGCGTCAGGAATAAAAGATTTAACACCGGAATGCTAATGCTGGTTCTTTCGTAAATTAAACCTGTGGGTTGCTGCTTGCAGTCGAGTGCGCCTCCGAAGCTTTTGGGCATTTTGGAATACATAAATCACACGGCGCCCTGCCGTGGGAGGCTGCACCATTCCAGAAAGAGGAAGGCTGATGGTTGGAACTTTGCCAAATCTGTTTTCAGCACAGCAAGTATTAACAATATGAACCGGTTTTTTGCATCCTGGGGCCCACTGAGGGAAACAATGCTCAAAAGATGAATGTAGACACAGAACCTACTAAAGGGTAAAGACTTTTTCTCTGATTTTGGACCACAAGTCCCAATATGCATTTCGAAGACCACATGGTGCAAAGCCCACTGGGGGCTATATTGAAAACCAATCAGAGTTCTCTGTGTGACATTGGTGAAAGCAGCCTATGAGTAAGAGGCTTTTAAGCCTCGAAACGCGTCAGGAATAAAAGATTTAACACCGGAATGCTAATGCTGGTTCTTTCGTAAATTAAACCTGTGGGTTGCTGCTTGCAGTCGAGTGCGCCTCCGAAGCTTTTGGGCATTTTGGAATACATAAATCACACGGCGCCCTGCCGTGGGAGGCTGCACCATTCCAGAAAGAGGAAGGCTGATGGTTGGAACTTTGCCAAATCTGTTTTCAGCACAGCAAGTATTAACAATATGAACCGGTTTTTTGCATCCTGGGGCCCACTGAGGGAAACAATGCTCAAAAGATGAATGTAGACACAGAACCTACTAAAGGGTAAAGACTTTTTCTCTGATTTTGGACCACAAGTCCCAATATGCATTTCGAAGACCACATGGTGCAAAGCCCACTGGGGGCTATATTGAAAACCAATCAGAGTTCTCTGTGTGACATTGGTGAAAGCAGCCTATGAGTAAGAGGCTTTTAAGCCTCGAAACGCGTCAGGAATAAAAGATTTAACACCGGAATGCTAATGCTGGTTCTTTCGTAAATTAAACCTGTGGGTTGCTGCTTGCAGTCGAGTGCGCCTCCGAAGCTTTTGGGCATTTTGGAATACATATATATATATATATATATATATATATATATATATATATATATATATATTTTTTCACTTAAAAAACCATGGGTTTCACACATGTTATAGTTAGGTGGACATTTCACTCGTAAAAAACCAATGAAATTCCCCCGTTATAGTTAGTTCAGTTAACTATAACTCGCGCACCCGCAATCCATTGCTGATGACTTCACATATTACATCACTCATAACATGGTCAGTGGCAACACTCATGACATCACTGATGACATCATCCTTGTGATAGAGTGGCGGTCGCGCGAGTTATAGTTATTTGAACTAACTATAACGGGGGAATTTCATTGGTTTTTTTACGAGTGAAATGTCCACCTAACTATAACATGTGTGAATCCTATGGTTTTTTAAGTGAATTTGCAAGGTTTTTTAAATGATAATTCCTAACTATAACGTGTGTGAAACCTATGGTTTTTTTAAGTGAATTTGTACGTTTTTTTAATGCTAAGTTATGTATGTATTATTATATATATCTTTTTAAGGTTTTTCACCGCGCACACCCCGCGATTTAAAAAAAAAAAAAAATGTTTTTTTCACCCTTCGGGGTCCTTCAGGGACCCCCTGACAAAGGCTAGGGGGTCAGGAACTCTCTACCCTGCCCCCTTTTCACGTTCGCCACCTCTCTTTTTCAGTGTCGCACCGAAAACAAACAAAATGGCGGCCGACACTTCCTGATTTCGAACGATTTGAACGTTGACTGACATGTAACCACCAATCAGAATTACGCTCGCGCACGTAAGGGTGCGCGCACGGTGCGCGCACGGTGCACGCTTATAGATATTTATGTACTTTTAACTGCAATTTTCTCAGGAACTACTGAACAGATTGACTCCATATGTGCAAAAGGCACATGCCTGACCTGAGAACTACCTCTCTGCCAAATTTCAAGTAATTCTGTTCAGCCGTTCGGGCTGTACCTTCGACTAAAGGTCCTATGGAAAAATGCATGGAGAAACCGCGTTTTGGGACCCCCCTTTTTTCTCGGCCCCCGCTTGATGAATCACCCCGAGACTTTCAGGTAAATGTTATGTAGCCAATAGGGGAGGAAAGCATGTGCTTAAAAGGCCAAACATGTAATTTGATGTTTCAGTAACTTATAAATACAGTTGCAGAGCAGTATATCCCATTAAACATCCCCTCATCTAGCTGTATACTCATTGACATACCGATTTAGAAAATCATACAGTCACTCACAAACACAGTCATACAGTGACAGACGTGCATAGAGATTCACTCTCACACTGGCACATTAGTTACGTATGTAGCAAAAACAGTCAGTTGCACACACAGTTACATATTTCTACACTCAGTAACACAACCAGTAAGCTATCTATATAGCCATTTGCACACAGATTTGGGAACCTATAGAGTTACTAATAAAATCAGTGAAATAACAATATAGTTAGGTAGACATCCTGTCACACTTCCACAGACTGATGCAGTCTGTCACATATATACTGTTGTACTTATACAATGATGTCACCTATCCACAGAAGACACCTTTTAAACATATCTTGGGTTGCTAATGCAAAGCCTGAATATGCAGTTTTACTGCTTAATCAGTTTGGCATTTAAAATCCATTTGCCAAGCTTTAAAGTTTATACTACATATAAGTCACCTGTAAAGTAGGCCGCAGGTACAGGATAGGTAGCGTGGTATCTGCTTAGAAGGTAAGACATGCACTTTGAAGTTTTAGAAAGTTTCATGTGAAATCACAGACACATATGCTCAGTTATACATGAAGTCTGCCATCCACATTACAACAGACATAGATATTTACAAAACATAGAGCCACTTGCACATCCAGTGAAACAGCAACAGAGGGACTTATAAATTCACTTAAAAACCCCCACAGTATTTATGTATCCAGCAATATGAGAGCCAGTTGCAGAACACCTATGCTCACTAATACAGCCAGTAAGTACTTCATAGAGTCACTTACATACACATTTAGACTTCATAGAGACACTTACATACAATTTAGACAATTAAGAGTAGTTAAAACAGTAAGTGCTACACATAGGTAACTCCTGTGCTGGGCTGTAGGTAGGCCATAGGGAGGGAGATATGTGCTCAAAAGATAAGACATATTGTTTCCAATTTGATTGAGTTAGATGCACACTTGCCGAGCCATATGTCCAGTTATAGATCTAGTTTCCTACTCATATTGGAACTCACATATCTATGTGTAAAATGATAGAGCCACTAATACACCTAGTTACACAGTGACAGAGGCACTGAACATTCACTCACACACATATACAGCTCTTATGTATCCTTCAGTGATGAAGGGAGTTGCACACACACACTTAAATATCCCAATACTCACCAACACTGCTAGCAAGTATTCCACGCAGCTTCTTATATTAAGAGACCCATAGAGTAACTAAGAGAGTCAGACATATACCAGCATACTTACTTGCATATCCAATCACACATCCACATAGGGACTGAGTTACTCATTCAGATATGTACTGAAGAACTGACAGTAACAATTCATCCATACAGTCAAGTAGTCCTTTAAACATGTCTCGGGCATGCTACAGTAAAGCGTGTAAATACAGTTTTCCTGCTAGGCCGAATTGACATTCAAAACATGTTGCTAAGCCTTAAACTCCTCTTCTACTACATATGTCACCCCTATGATAGGCTCTAGGTAGGCTATAGGGCAGGGAGCTCTGAGCTTAAAAGATAAGACTTGTTGTTTCAAGTTTGACTTAGTTATATGCGCACTTGCAAACCAAATATGTCCAGTTATACATCCAGTCTTCTACACATACTGGAACTCATATACCTATGTGCAAAATGATAGAACCACTAATAAACCTAGTCAGACAGTGACAGAGGTGCTTAAACATTCACTCACACACACACACATACATACAGCTCTTATGTATCCAGCAGTAATGGAGGACGTTGCACACACAGTTAAATACATCAATACTAGCTAACACAACCTGCAACGTTATAATTAGGAAATAACACAAAAAAAATTGAAATTCACAGACAAAAGATTTTATAGTTAGGAAATAGAAGTTAAAAAAGCTTAGAAATTCACTGACACAAACAAAGGTTACAGGGACGTTATAGATAGGAAATAGAATTTTAAAAACCTTAGAAATTCACTGAAAAAACAAAGGTTACATTTAGAGTTAGGCTAAGATTTCACTTGTACAACAAAACCAGTGAAATACATCCGTTATAGTTAGCTGAGCTAACTATAACTCATGCCTCCGCAATGCACTACTTATGACCTCACATATTACATCACTCATGGCATGTTCAGTGACATCACCGATGACTTTACTAAAAGATTATGAGTGTTAAACATATATACCATGGTATTACAAAAGTTAAAATAGTCTACTTTCTGTACTGCTAATGAGTGACACTTTTTCTAACATATATTTTGTGAGTGGTTGTGTGACTGTGTGTATCTAAAACAAAAAACAAAATGGTGCGCAGTCACCCTCCCTGAGCCAATTTACTTATTAATGAGAGGGGGCGCACGGTTCCTTCCCGGTGCCCCTACAGTCCCCAGCTTGTGCATGATGGAAGACCCCGGTGGGCACCAGGGCGCCCACCTTTTTAAAATGGAGGACCTGGGGATGGGGTCTCTCAGGACATAATAGGCTCAGGGAGGAGGGCATGTGGCCCCCCCTTTTTAAAATAATTAGGGCCCTGGGGATGGGGGTGCCCAGGGCCTAATGAGGCACAGGGAAGGGGCCATTCAACACCCCTCCCCTTTAAAATGATAACAGCCCTGAGGGATGCAGTCACAAGGGCCAAATGAGGCTTGGGGGCGGGGCAGCATACAAAAACTTTACAGCCTCTTGGATGGGGTTCCAGGTCCTGAAAGCCTTGGGGGAAAGGCAGGCACATGCCCCCTCTCCTTATCTATGAAATGTGGCCCCGTAGATGCGGTCCCAGTGCCCAAAAAGGCTTGGGGAGTGGGTCTACACATCCCCTCCCCATTTCAATTGGCCCCGGGGTATGAGGTCCCCGGGGCCTGATAAGGCTCAGGGAGAAGGGCTGGATGCCCACTTCTCTTATTATTTGGCTTTGGCCCTGGGGAATGGGATCCCCATGGCCTAATATGACTCGATAAGCGGGACTTCATGCCCCTTCCCCTTAGAGTTTGGCCCCATTTTTATTGTAGTTGGCCCCGGGGATGTGACTGCAAAAATACATGCACAGCCTGAGGTTGGCTGCATGCAGAAGGGTTGTCTAGCTTCAGGTGGGTTCGTCACTGGGCCTGGCAGCAGGCCAGGACTGGTTGCTAAGTCCCTGCTGTGAATGACCAAATGGTGGGCTGACTGCTTGTGGGGGTTTGCCACAAGGCCTAGCCACAGGTCAGTCCCTGCAGAAAACCCATTACTGTGCAAGGGAAAGCCCTTGCATAGGGAGGGTTGGCTTTATGTATGGTAATAAAATATTACTTGGCTTTAAAAAAAAATTCACTGAAGAAAAGAAAGGTTAAAGTACATTTATAGTTAGGTGTCATAATAAGATCTGTTTTTGTTTTTATGAAAAAAAACGTAGAAATTCTCTGGAAAAACCGAAGGTTAAAGTAGCATTATAGTTAGGAGAATTTGTCAGTGACAACATTAATGTTTTGAACTCAACAAACCACAGAAATTCACCCATTGAAATTAGAAAAGCTAATTATAACTTGCACCCCATCATGATCTGCTTATGACCTCACATATTAAATCATTCATGACATGTTCTATGACATCATTTATGACATCACTGATAACGTTTCAAATGTGACTTTTACTGGTGGCACTCAATTGATGTGCCTAGCTAGCAAATGAGGTGCTTGCTGCTCTTCGCCTATTGTCATGATCTTCTATGACTTGCCAACACGGCCTGCAGAAAAAAGAAAGGTTACAAAATATAAAATTAAGAGTGCATATGTCTAACACTTCATGTACAATAAAACTCTTTTTAACAGATATTAACAGTAGATGTGATGAAGACGGACATTGTCGAATGCTCCAATCCTCTTTGGCATGCAAGGCTCTTCTTTACATTTTCCACTTTTATCAAGGCTTGTTCACAGAGCAAAACTGGAATCTATAAAAAAGTTCTATTTCCACACCACAGGAGGCACTGATTAGAATAAAGCCACATCGGTATGATTGGGTCATGGCAACCTTTCCAGCTCTGAAAACAGCTGTCTGGCCTACAGCATACTAGAAACATGCCAGAGTGGTGGAATATCCTGTTGCCCTTTATTGTCTATGATAAAAAATGGGTATCTGAAGGACGTTACTTCATTCACAAAAATGTATCAATTGTCTACATTTGACATGGCAGACGTACACCTTAGCAAATGGCATACTTTGAATTACTTGAAAAAAGTCAGCTTTACTTTCATCTATAACGGCAGAAAGGAACTTTAAATACGAGTCAATTGTCAAAAGATGATGCCTCGTGGTTCTAGCCTCCATGACCAGATTCTGCTCATGTGATTGCAGACTATTAAAAGTTTATTAACATTATTTTATAATGACCATTTTGTGTGTCCAACTGTGCCAAATTTGTCTGACGCCTGAGTTGTCAGTAATATTCGGTCTGTATCTGACATGATATCAAATAAATAATTCATCGGTGTTGTGACTAATTCACAATAAGATGTCATTTATATTAAAATGCCGCTATTTAACACTTGTGGCAATAATATTTCTATAAACTACAAAAGCTTTTTTCATTGCAAAGTTCCTGTGCACCAACCTATTTTTATCAAATTAGTAACACGTTTGTGATGTCAATTGCAAACAAATCAACATAAATGAAAGGCATTCTTTCAACAATAGATTGTAATTGACAACATTAGGTACAAGTGTTCTCTCGTTTCCATTTTGCATGCACAAATAACTCATCCAGTCTAGCTTTTTCCTTTGCCTTCTGTGATTTGTAGTCCTCTTGCTATCATAATAAATTATTGTTTGGAAAAACAACAAAAACCTAAATTGGATGATTTACTCACACATGAACCCTGGAACATTGAGAGCTCCATGGCACAGCCAACATGTACAGATCCAAAGCACATAAGAAGAGACGTGGCTGCACAGCTGTTTCAAAATATTTATCCTCTTATGATTTATGACACAAATCAGACTTACTGCCTTTCTCTTGCGCATAGGCCTCCAGCTGAGCATGGCGGGACAGTCAGGCTACTTTCAATACTCTCCCATGTAGTGGAATAAGCCTGAATGCCAGGCATGTAGCTGGGACTCCCAGCTACATGCCTGGCATTCACGCTTACGTAGCGGCTTGTGGAGGGAGTGCCGCGGGGCGGTGGTGCGGGGAAGGGGCAGGGTGGAGGGTAGTAAACTCCGGCTCATGGCTGACCGGAGTAATATAAATAAATAAATAAATAAAATGTATTTCATTGCACGCGCAGAAACACATTTGGCGTTTCAGTGAGCACAATGAAATTCGTTTTATTTATTTATTTAGTTACATTACTGCGGACGGCCGTTAGTCAGAGTTTACTAGCCCCCCATCACCCCCCCCCCCCTCCCCACTCCCTCCACGAGCCTCTACTGGCTGGGAGGATGCTCCATTACATCCTGTGTGTATTGGCATGTCTGGCATCGGAAGTCCTCACAGCGCTTCCGGCACTCCTGTGCTCTTTGTGTACGGGTATACCCTGCACTGCATGTTGTTATTTCCTTTTATGTTTTGGGCCTGCAATGCATTACTCAACTGGTTGCCTGGCCCTCCATATAGCTAAGGATAGCTTTGGAGGCATACATATCAAATGATCTCCAAGTCTTTTGGGGGGAAAATGGGGGCTATTTCCTCATGCTCCTCATCTATTTTAGGGGATTGAAACACACAAGGAGTTGCAAGACAGAGGTGATTGCTGTGATTAAAGGATGGTTGAGGAATGGCCTATTTACAGTTCCTCCCTCTTATTTCCTGTTTGTCACAGCTGGTGGAGATCAATGTCCGAGTTTGGAGTTCTCTGCATATATTGCAGAGCTAAAGAAATCCACAATTTCAGTAGAAACCAACATAAAATATAACTTTTTATGGATCAATTTTACAGCCGTTGCAAAACAATCATATACATGGCTATCCGCCTACAACCCAGAGACTGGGAGCGTCATCATGAGTCAGCTAGAATCAAAATTTTACACAGCGCCATGCCTACAACCCTGGGATCAGCAGCGTCATTAAGGCATAGTTCAAGTTACAATACTAACGTTCCCCTTCCCCCGTCTCCTTTTAAAGAGAAAGTTGCGGTGACCTATGATTGTGGTGTAGTGGCTTTAGTGTCGGTCTAAGTGGGTGCGTGTCAAAATTGCATGTTTCGGGCGGGTTGTGCCTTCAGGTTTCTCGGTAGTGGGGAGCAAAAGCAGTATTTTAATATAAGTTGGGCACATCAGCTTATTAAAATCAGAGGATAGACTAGCGATGAATGGTGCCCACAAGTCAGGGCAGGAGTCAACTTTCGGGTTGACTGCGAGGAAGAGTTTTCACATCCCCAAGATATACCATAATTTATGGAGCTACACTATGTATTTGGGGACCCTGTCCGAGCCCCACATGGAGAGAATGACTTGATGAGTGGCCCCTATGGCTAGTGCCATTTGTCTCCCCCTCTTCAAAGGCAGAGGGTAAGTTAGTGGGTTGGGGAGCCCCAGGATAGTGTAGGCTGGGAACCTCAGGACTGTGGTGCTGAAGACTTTGCCTATGTCATCTAGAATATGCTCCCAGAAAAGCAGGTAAATCAAGGACCCTGTTCCTCCACACACCCTCCACCAGTCTTTTGTGTGTTCTGGGCTTCACGCATGGAACCAAACCAGGGTAGGTACTAGTAGGCAGACTGTTTTATATGCCGTCAATGTGCTAGCCATACTGTAAGTATTGTGACGGGCCCGGTAGTAGTAGTAGATGCCTTCCCAATATTTAATGGACAGGGCTCTGCCTAGTTCCACCTCTCACCTCTTCTGTCCTGCTGTTTTAGCTGGTTTTGCTGTCCCACCTAATAGTGCATATATCCCTGTGATAAGAAGTCTGTGATCTTTTAAAGGAAGGCCCTTTTTTCAAATGGCTTAAAGGGTTGCTCCGCATGGGGTCTCATGGTGGGTTGAAGCACCCAGTGTTTCACTTGTAAGTATTAGATGCAGTCTATTTTCTCTAGGGCACAATCGGCCTTCAACTGGTAAAACAGGATTATCATTTGGGTGTCAAACAGGCAGTATATATGCTTGCAGCCTCCTTCCTGCCAGTGTCGGAACCCCTCCTGGTACATCCCCGGTGTAAAGTCAGGGTTAGCCAAGATTGTCGTCATGAGGGAAGGGAAAGAGTACAATCTGGCCCTAGTCATGCCTGCCTCCCAAACCTTGAACGCAGAGCCACTCCCAGGAAGAAGAAGAGTCCCCACGCCCGATGCTTAAGTGGGAGCCAAGGCTCTTTCCAAATGTGGGAGCCCACTGCAGCCGGTCCATTAGGCACCAGCGCATCTCGGATTCTGGACTGCTCCACTCCACCATGAAACGTAATTGAGAGGCTTGGTAGTAGAGTATCTCCATGGGTACTGCAAGCCCTATCTCATGTATTGGGCGATAGAGTAGGTGCCTGTGTAGACGCTGCTTTTTCCCAACCCAGATAAACTTGTTGATCCCTAGCTGCAGAGATCCAAGTGTATGTCTTGGTGGAGTCAGTGGGAGTGCCTGAAATATGTAGAGGATCCGGTGTAGGACCGCCACCTTAAAGGCTGATATTAAGCCAGGACAGGTGTAGGCAATGCCAGTTAGCCAGATAGGACAGGACCTGGTAGGTGAGGGTCGCATAGTTTAGCGTTGCTGAGATAAGGTACATAGGGCCAGAAGTTTGAAGCGTTTTTCCAGTTTGCAAATGGGCCGATTCTCAGAATCGACCCGTTTGTGAACGGGAAAAAGCCTTTTGGGATGTATCCTCCCAAAAGGCATTCGCAAAATAGGGAATCGCAAAAATTGTAATTCCCTATTTTGAGAATGCATTTAAAGAATCGCAATTTGCGATTCCTTAAATTAAATGCAGGAAGCCAAAAAGATTTGCGACCTGCCTTTAAAGAGTCTCAAATTACTACCAACTTCAACTTGGTGGTAATATGTGATTTCCATGAAAAATTCACTTTTTTGCATTTTCAAGGTCTCATGTGGTGTACATACATGCCCATAGGGCATGTATGTGCACCACATGTGCACACTTACCTTTTAGGGGGTGCAACAGGGTGGCCTTTTGGCCCCCCATCACCCTTAAAATTGCATTCACAATTTGCGAGTACTTATTTGGTACTCGCAAATTGCGAATGTCTTCCCATTCATTCCCATGGGTCTCTAGGCCCAGAGGAATGAATGGGAAGGTATTCCTTAATAGTGAATCGCAATATGAGATTGAAAAGAAATCCCCACGTAGGACTAGAGAGAGCCAATTGACCAAACTACCACCTGGAGTAACTTCAAATCACACTGGGAACCAGAATCCAACTTCGAGCAAAAATATAGCTCTAAATCCACATCTTCCATTCTTTTTTGGAAGAGATTTGGACAATAGATATGATCATTTCAAAAAGCCCATTCTGCAACACCAGGTACAACACACTCATGTAAACCCAAGAATCCCATGCATAAATAGACCAACACAAACTGCCCAGGATTCTTGGAGGGGGTCCGGGGGACCAGAGCAGAAACAAGGCACAGATCGGGTTCCTCATTTTTTAATCAGGGAGGACTCGGACTTTTGTAGTGTGTTCCTTACAAACGTCCCAAGATTAAAGCCGGGTAGTAGGGAGGACAAGGACTCCCTAATAAATAAAGTTGTATATTGGATTAGAAAGGAAAGGCAGTGCCTCTCTAATAATTAGATCAGACATAAAAAAAAGTGGAAAGGATTCAGCAAGATGAGGGAGATCTGGATGATATAATGCTAACATTTTATTCTAAAATTATCGCTGATAATTTAATAACTATGAACCTAAGATCCCACTCCCTCTTCAATTCCAGAATTGGCATCAGGCAAAAAAGAACTTGCATACTTGGTAAGGATACTGAGTCCTATACTCGTAGGGGGCAAACGAATCTTGAAGCTCTAGACTGACTGAGTCAAGCGTGGGACCAGCACCCCTTTGGGGAAACGATACTTTCCTTAGCCCCTGAGGCCCAAAGTGCAATTGTAATTGCTCCATCATTTGAGGTAGACACACACCATGAGAAACCACGCTTTGAGAAAAGACAAAGTATCAACATTGTGGAGCCGGGAGGTCTCGATTGCACTAATGGTCTCAGCCAGCGCCCTAATCTCTCAACACACTTAATAGCGGGCTGTAATGACTTTAATACCAAATGTATTCACACAAATTTAAATTGTGTGAAGATGGTATCTTGGAACATAGCTGGCCTCACAAGAAAGTTCCAGGAACCAGATTGGCAGGAGTACATTGATGCTTTTGACCTTTGTCTCTTTCAGGAAATGTGGGCTAGGGAACCTCTGCACAAGGTGGGATATAGAACATTCAGTGTAGAGGCTCGACAACCAACCAGAGGTAGACCATCAGGAGGACTCCTAATCTGGGTAAGGAACAACATAAATGCCACAATCGGAATTATACCGATAGATACAGAGGATGCCCTGGGCCTAAGTTTCAAATTTGTAAATAACTCATGGTTATACCTATTTAATGTATATATCAGGCCAAGGGACAGTTCGAAAGAATCAATAATATTACAGTATTTGGAAGAAGCCATAGACCCTATATTGCCTAACGGGCCCGGTATTATTGGTGGGGATTTTAATTGCTGTTATGAACCATTGTCAGGTCTAAATGAAATTTTTGAGGAAGAAGACACTGCCCTTGGTATTCCATCTATAGGGATACTTAAAGCTCCTAGATGCTCTGTCTCTGCATTACAATTACTTAACTTCGCTGTAGCGAAAGGTCTAAGATCATGCAATGGTAGAACCCCATCTGATCTCGGTGGTTCTAACACCTTTTCGAGAGGCCTCTCCTCATCTAGGATTGATTACATTATGATAAGCGCTGCTTATTGGCCCTATGTGAAAGATTTTAAAGTAGATGATAGAAGAGAAAGTGACCACTTTCCCCTCTGCTTAGACCTCGCAGAGGAATCTTTTAAAAAATATTCATTGATTCACCATGGAACAGGGAAGGAAGTTATTCAGCCTATAGTGAGCAACAATAGAAGGGCAGTAAAATGGCCTTCTATAATGGGGAAGATTGAACCACTTACTTGTATTTATAATATTTTTAGTGACCTAGTGTCATCTTACCTAAATGAACGTCCGAGGACCACATTGATAACACAGATCCATTTAAAATTGGCAGAAAAAATAGAACCATACTTAACCAAACCGGGGATTGTAAAGACCAAACACACCACCAGGATCGGGCCAACTAACCCCTGGTTCAATAAGGAATGTGCTGCAAAGAAACAATGCCTAATGAAGGCCTTGCATGCAAAGGATCCAACTGTTATTAGGGAAGCAAGGAAAATATATAATAAAGCCCTGAATGTAGCTCGTAGGAGCTGGGAAAACGCAAGCTGGGAAGAATTGTTAATAGCATCAAAACTGGGCGATCAATCTTCATTTTGGTGGATTATCGCAAATGGCAAGAATTCAAGCATTGTAGCCCATGATTACAACCTGGACCCAGGCACCTGGCATAGGCATTTTGCCCAATTATATACTTCCTTAGCCCCAACGATGAGTGGCCACCATTGTGATATCGAAAATCTCATGTCATCAGTCGAGATTGCCCCATTATCTTTTAGCATAGAAGACACTAGACTGGCCCTGGTTACTATCAAGCATTCAAAAGCACCTGGCCCTGATAAAATACCGGGCATTCTTTTTAAACACGCACCGGAGGTGTGGGTACCATATATTAACTTGTTGAGCAATGCAATTGCAGGAGGACAGCCAATCCCTGAATCTTGGAAGGGAGCGGAGATCGTCCCTATATACAAAAAGGGTGGTAGGGACGATCCCGCCAATTATAGACCTATTAGTTTGCAAGACATACCACAAAAGGTTTATGCTAAACAGATTCTGGAAAGATTGAGCGATTGGATGACTGCAAATAATGTACTCTCCCCATGCCAAGCAGGTTTTAGAAAACGGACAAGCACCATAGACCAGGTGTTTAGATTGGTAACTATAGCCTGGAAATATACAAGATTAAAATCTGGCCATCTATATGTGGCCTTTATTGATTTAAAGGCCGCATTTGATTCGATCCCTAGAGATCTTTTATGGCTAAATTTACTACAACAAGGGGTACCCAAAAATATTCTAGTGCAGTTGGTGAGGTTACATGAGAATAACTTTGCAAGAGTGCGTTGGGGCCATACGGGAGAACTCACCGAAGAGATACAAGTCAATAGAGGTGTGCGCCAGGGCTGTGTCCTGGCGCCAACCCTTTTCCTCCTATACGTTAACGACATGGTTGAGTTCCTGCAAAAATCCAACCATGATTCCCCAAAACTGGAGGGGAATCACGTTTGTGCATTAACCTTTGCCGACGACACAATATTGTTGTCGCAAACTCCAAAGGGCTTGCAAAATCTCTTAAATTCCCTTAATGAATATTGCAAATTAAAAGGCCTGGAAATGAATCCTGTAAAAACTAAATATATGTCAATAAGGCCCCATAAATGTTTTAAGCATGACATTAAGTTGAATGGAAGGAGTCTAGAGTGCGTTTCTAATTTTATTTATCTCGGAGTAAACATTGATTCTAAACTCTCTGGGAATCCACAGATAACAAAATCAAGACTAATTTGATTACAAAACTCAGCACCAATTTAAAAAAAACTTTATGCAACCACATCAAAGGCCATCACTCCAGCCCTGGAAGTATATAAGTCTAGGGCCCAATCTGCTGCCTTATATGGCTCAGAGTTGTGGGGGGGGGGGGTTCCCTTGTGAATTTAACCACGGGGGAAAATAAGATATTGAGGAAATGAGTTGCTCTCCCCCAAAGTACACCTACGACCCCCCTTATGTTAGACATGGGTCTAAAATGAATTGGCCAAAGGGCTGTTTGGATGACTCTGGCCTACTGGATAAGAATATGGACGACAGAGGAACTTCACACCTACAGACAAGCACTAAGTGAACTTCTGGCCCTTGATACACACCTTAGCTTTCCGTGGTTGATCCATATTCACAAATGGTTACTGCACCTGGGCTTGAGCAGATTCTGGGTAAACCCGAACCTGCTGATCCCCGATTCAAAACAGGAAATTAAGACCATCTACTGGAATTTTATTAGGCATAATCTTATTTTAAATTGTGGAGCTGGTTCACTTACCACTCAATTTCTGATGTTTAAAATAATGCCCCACTTCGAACAATTTTTAGATGAGATCGAACCTTTACTTGCTAAAGTACTGTACCTAAAATTTAGGTACGGCACCCTTCAGATCAAGTCTTTTACTTCTAAATGGGGGATAGCCCAGAGAGGGGAAATTGATGGTAGGTGTACCCAGTGCCACACAGGAAGTAAAGAGGATGTTGCGCATGTTTTATTTTTCTGCCCTGCCTACAGAGACCCTAGAAATAAATGGATAAAACCTTTGGGCAGGAAATTATGCATTAGGGAATATGGTGAAATGCTGCGCATTTTAAAAACTGACACCTCAAAACTCATAGTATTTGGTACCAGTAGATTTCTACTGGCTGTCAATTTTATTAGGATTAAAAAAGGGCTCAAACTTTAAATTTTAACTTAAAGAATTTTATAATACATTGTAATCATGTGTGATTCCTACAGAAAATAAATGCTTTGCTGTTAATAGTTGATGCATGATTATAAATAGATACTGTGAGAGTTAAGTTTATACGCTACTATGCAAAAAAGCTCAACTTTAGCATGTTTGCACTCTGCACTTTGCACTTTATGAAAAATTAGCCCTTGGTACGTTGAATATCCTGCCCTTGAGCCACCATGGAGTAACCCACATGTTAAAGCCAAATGATTCCTAAAGCATATACGCACCATGCACTTTGATTTCTAGGGAAAAAATTATGCTGCCGTTTATGATATTGAAAGGTTTTTCCCACTGTAATGTGAATTATTAATGAATGGACTAAAAGTTTTATACATGTAAATAGATCTTTTTTATGCTTGTATTTATGCTTTTATGATTCTTTGAATCGAATAAAGATGCTATTGAATATGAGATTCACAATTTAGGAATATGTAGGAATCGCAATTATTATTGTGAAACCTCCATACATTGCATTTTGCAATTCGGTAATAGCGAATCGGTAAAATTCGCTATTTTGGAATCGCAAAAGCAATTCTTGATACATCTGGCTGATACTTCCCTGCCCATACAAAAGGGAACAAGGAGTGGAGGTAGTCCTCCTGACGCTGAGCCAGCGATTGGTTTAGGATTTGGGATTTCTTTATATTTACCTTGAACCCGGAAACCTCTCCAAAGAAATGAAGGTCCACCACAAGAGCAGGGAGGGATGGCACCGGGTCGGTGAGGGCAAAAATCACATCAGCCACGTATAGGCTATCGATTTGACAGTCGCAGCCAAAAGGGATGCCCATGATGGCTGGATTGTCTCTAATTCTTCATGCAAAATGCTCCATATAAAGGGCAAATAGGAGAGGGTATCTCTCTCGATGGGAAAGGGTTTGGACAGTAAGTCATTGACTCTCACTGATGACCACTGGGCATGGTAGACGCTGAGGAACCATTGCAAAAATCTATTTCCATGGCCAAATTGTTTCGAGGACTAAAAGAGACAGGGCCAGTGAACCCTATCAAATGCCTTCTCGGTGTCAATGGAAAGAACAAGGGCTTCTCTTTGTGAATGGCGGATCTTGTCCATCAGATGAAGAATACGTTTCGTATTGTCCCCACACTGGCGGTTTGGTATGAAGTCTGTCTAGTTGGGGTCGATCAGGGCAGGCATGGCGGGTTGAGTCGATGGGCCAGATTTATGGTTAAGATTTTGGCATCAATATTCAGTAGTGATGTAGGTCTGTAGGACCAACATACAGTAAAGTTATTGCCGGGCTTTGGAATGACTGAGATAGAGGCTTCCAGCATTGATTCAGTAAAGGACTCAATGTCTGCAAAGGAATTAAAAAGGTGGGTGAGCAATGGAGCCAGATCTTGGCAGAAGACTTTATAGAACTATGGTCAATAGCCATCAGACTTCATCGGCTTCAGACAGTCAATGGCTGAGATTACCTCCTCGATCTGGATGGGCCTCTCCACGTTCTCAGAGTCGTGCGGTAACAGAGGGGAGACTAGAGCCTCCCCAAAGTGTCTGGAAAGGTTGGTGGATGGAGCGTCAGAAGCCTTGTATAGTGTACTCTAGAAGTCTTGGAATGCCGCTGCAAAATGATCGTCCCCGTGACGTTAAGGGCCCGTGTTGGTGCATATCACTTTCATAGTGTCTCTCTGGGTTTTAGTCCGAAGTCAATGGGTGAGCACACGACTGCTGATTTTGCTCCCTAGGTTAAATTTATGTTTTAGTCATGCCATTGCATATTCTGTCCTATCTAGGTCTTGGTGCTTGAGCAGGGGACACGCTTTTTCTAGCTCCCTCCACGCTCCTGTGCGTTTATATATGGCCTCTAGCTCTAACACTTTCTGCTCCAGAAACAGTCTTTTCTCCTTCCGGTGGAAGTTATCAGCTACTGAAATCACAATTAGTTTCCCTCTGACTTCCAGTTTCAAAGCCTCCCATATGGAGGACAATGGTGTCTCCGGAGGTAGCCGCTGATCACCTTTAGCAGCATCTCTATTGTGGCTTTGTCGTGAAGGAGACTGTCTCTGAGCCTCCAGTGAGAGGGCCAATGCTGACACAGATCCATCCATAGAATTAAGAAGAGGGGGCATGGTCAGATAGGGTTATGGGGGCAATGTTTACCTCTTGTACAAGGGCCTGTACTGCAGGGGTGCCAAAAAGTGGTTGATGCGGGTGTAGGTTTTGTGTGCTGCAGAGTAATAAGTACAGTCCCATGTGCTAGTGTGAAAAAAAGATGCCAGACATCCACTAAGCCACAGTAATCCATCTACTGAAGACCTTGTGTCGAAAAGGCACAAGACTGTCCAAAGCATTGACTGGAACGTTCCATGTCTGTGTTCATAATGAGGTGAAGGTCCCCTCCCACTAGGACAGCAGCAGCTGGGGATTGCAACACTGAGGAGAGGGCTCCAGTGAAAAACGTCTTCTGGTGCTGGTTGGGTGTGTAGATGGAAGCAAGTGTAAAGTGAAGGTTACCCAGTTGTAGCCGATAGGAAAGGAGTCGGCCCTTGATCTCAGCTGCCTTAGTCAGTACTTTCCCCCTTGAAATCCCTTGAGACTAAGATCACCACCTCCCCCCCTTTCTTCACCAGGCCTGAGGTTCAGTACTGTTGCAGAAACCAGACAGATTTTATCCTGTATTAATCTTTGTGGACTAGGTGAGTCTATTGGAGGAGGCATATGTCGCTACCAGAGCGCTCCATTAGTTACAAAACAGTGGCATGTTTAGTTGGGTTATTCAGGCCTCGCACATTGAGGCGTGTCACTTTTATCTCCAGGAAATTGTAAAAGGATACAGGACTGGAGTCTGCCACCCGGGGTCAATACCCTGATATAGGGCATGTAGGGTAGGGCTTAGGATAAATGGGCTGCCTCTTGAGACAGTAGAGAAGTATCTGTAGGTGTGGTAGTGTGAAGTAGTCAAAATGAGTAGAAACAAATTGCCAACATTGTTATTAAAACATGAACATTAACAAGTCCATTAATACTGGATGGTCACAAAGTGAACGTGGGCCGGTAAAACAAGCAAAGTATGCTCTTCAGTGGAAGTAGCTGTCCAGATCTCTCCTCCACCACAGACCATAGGGAGAAGGGTTAACCCTGGTGAGTTTCAGTTGTGGTAGGGCCAGGTGGTGAATAGAGCCCAGAATCATTTATTAGTCTTGCCAATACCTGATGCCAGACTGTTCAGAACCTCTTGGCGTTCCTGAGGACACTCCTTAGGACTGGGGTGTTGGTACTTCTTACGCATGCAAACTTTTTGCCATTGCTGTGGTTACTCAGGGGAGCCCCTGGGGGAGCCAAGCGCAGAAGTCATCTGGCAGGTGGAGAATGTGGCAGGCTTTTCTAAGTGTCTTTGGTTGAAAGAGTTGACCCTCCTAGCATAAGACTGGTCTGAAGGGGTGCCCCCATCCATAGGACACCACCTTGGTGTGAAGGAACTTGTTGCCCAGTTTGAAGCCTCTGTGGCACTGATGGGTAACAAGCGAGATGTCCTAGAAGAGTCCAATTTGATGTCCATGGAAGTGAACCAATTGCTGGGTTATAACTTTTCTCAGGATGTCTTCTTTGGTTTGAAGATGTCCAGTGGTTTAGCATTGGGTCCTCCAGGGCAAGTGACTCGATGTACCCTGTCCAGCCTTAGTGCAAAATCCTCAACCCAAACCAAGATCAAGCAAAACAGGGCCTGTACGTATCCCTCAATATCAAAGCCCTCAGAGCCCATGAGGATCCCCCTGCGGTGGACATTATTACAATGGGATCTGTTCTAGAGGTCCTCTGACTAGGCCTGAAGGTTGTCGTGTTGCTCATGAAGGCAGATAATCTCCTGTCTCAGCATTTCCACCTCTTCGTATCTGGCCCAATTGTCATCCTCCAGGGATGATACTGCTCACCCACTGAGGACAAATCCTGCCTCACCTCCCGCAGACCCCAAGGGAGATCCCATTTGAGGTCCTGAATGTCTATCTTGAGAGAGTCAAAAAGGGAGGTGAGAGAGGCCCAGGCAGAGACTATTGCATGGCCTGGGTTGGGTCTATGAATGAGACCGGTGTGGAGCGGGTGAGCATATTCCGCATAAACTGGTAATGCTTGCCTTTAGCTGCAGCCATGACCTGCGAGGTTGAGTGTGTGCTGGGGATCTTTGGCTGTTGTGTGACAGCGGTTCGTTAGTTATGGCATCCAGCAGGCCTGTCGGCAGGAGAGCTCTTGCTGAGCAGTCCCTGTGAAGGTTCTGGGCCACTGGGGGAAGACGCAGCCCCTCGCTAGCAAATAGATCATTTGCACTGGTGAAGTTCCTGCACGGGGTGGGGAAGCAGTGTGGCTCATCTGTCACTAAACAGGTCCATCCGAATTGCTCCTACACAGTCCCACTGTAGGGTGCTCCTTCCTGTCCCTTTGTTTCTGTGCTCACTGCATCGGGCACTGGAGGTCAATATTTGTCCATAAGTGTTGAAGCGGGTCCCTGAACTCGGTGCCGCTGCTCCACTGGGATGCCCACACCGGGCGGGGGGCTTCACCGCTCAGCGCCATTCTCAGTCGTGGCAGTTCACCCACTGCAATTCCCAGATCAACACCTCTCAGGCCACTGGCTACCTCTCTTGAATGTGCTCCCAGCACCATGCATAAGGGGCCCCAGGGGACATTCAAAGACCCATACAGCCCCCCTGGGGGGTGGCCCATCCAAGACACAGCAGGGCTCCTCTCCTCCATGCCTTCAGTTAGGACTACCTACCTTCTCCTGCCTGCTGCTCTGGGTCTCTGTCTCACAGCAGGGTAGCACTGGGTGGCAGGATGGGTGCACATGGAGGCACCATCATATGTCCCTTGAAATCAGCATTTATGCTCAGCAGGCACCAAGCGGGAGCTCCAGGTCCCAAGCCTAGGCCCCCAGCATGTCCTGGAGAGTCTACATGAGGTTGGCTTGCTTGTCAGCCCTCCTTGTGGTAGGGGGAAGGCGATGTGGCACAGCAGGCGACCCCGTGATTCAGGGGGCTGTGTGGCTCATTACTCCAGCCATGGAGGCACAGTTCAAACTCCTCCGATGCTAGAGGCAGCTCTATGCTAGAGCCCTGGCAGTCACTGCTGCTCAGAAGAGGGGCCGTGCTGTGATTATTTGTGCAGCGACACCGCTAATAGCAGCACTAGAGGGCGTGGGTGTCAGAGGAGTGTCAAGCATGTCTCACTCCGCAGTCATCTTGGCCACGCCCCAATGCCACATTTTAAAGGGAAAACATGGTGGTTGCAAAAAATTGCATTGTATGTGAATGAATTTTGCAGTCATATCATGTAATTAATGAATGAATGAGTAATTGATTTTACAGTGAGCTGCATATTTATATGAGACATCATGGTAATGCAACAGTATGTCCTGGAGATGGTATTTGTGGGTGGTTTGAGAGTCTAGAATATATCACTGAGTCAACATTGTTCAACTACTATGATGCTGCAAACAAAGTAGAAGCTTAGGTGAAAAATTAGGTAACTTGTTGGTCACACACTTGCAGATATTTATCTCTCTTCTGTGTCCCACCCATAGAACCAGGGTAGGGCTGTAATTCTTGAATTGGGACCACATGTAAGCTCCATTTTGTGGTCTATGTTGTGCAAAACACAACAGGCATCAAGCACCCCCAACTGTATGATCAAGATATATGAAGCATAATTTGAGGATGCCAAAGTGTGATCAAGGATTGCTGTATGTATGAGTCCCATGTTGTATTTCTTTTGAGGTTGTGTGGTTGGATGTTGGAAGTGAGTGAGGCGATGGGGAATTGGCCCCTTCCCCACCCTGACAGACCACGCCCGCAACCTCAGAATCATCTTGGACAGGCCCTCGTCACCACCAGACTGGACTACAGGAACACACTTTATGTAGGAATCACCACCAGCTTCCTGAAGAGACCACCGTCAATACAAAACGCAGTGGCAAGACTCATCTTCGACATCCCTAGATGGACCCACATCACACCCTACCTCAAGAAGTTACACTGGCTCCCGATCCAGATGAGATGCCAGTTCAAGATGTTGACCCAATGATACAACCGCCCTGCCCAAGGAAGGACCAGCATACATCAACAAACTCATGACCTTCCACTAACCGTCCAGAAACCTACGTTCTGCCTCCCTCTTCTTCACAGACACCCCCCAAATCTTCCAAGGCAACAACAGAGGACACTCCTTTTCACACCTGGCAGCCGAAGCTTTGAAGGACCTTCCCCTGCACCTCAGAATCACCTCATTGTTCTGGCAATTCAGCAAAGGACTCAAGCCCTGGCTGTTCGAATGAGCAAGATCACCATGAAGCAGTCAGAAATGTCAGTATCTCGAGTCCTCATAGGGGATTTGCCGCGCTTTATAATTCCCTGACTGGTTGATTGATAAGACAAGTTAAGAATCATATCTGAAAAGAAACTGTTTCTAGCAATGACTACTTCCCTGAAAACAAAAATGTTGCCCCTCAACCTGTAAATCCTCTATATTCTCCTAAAATAATCGTTCATTAAAATGATGAGCAAAGTAACAAAATATATTCCCAAGTATGGTAAACCAAATTTTTGGGTGTGTGACTTGCTTTCTTTTGTTGGCAGGCTCTGTGTGAATCGTTGATGTTGCCATTAATTTTAGGTGTTGATGGGTGTGAAAGAGTCCTCAATGTCCACAAAGGAATAGGCCCAAATTGACAAATACTGTGGGCCAGATTGTGAGTCGCAATTTGCGAGTCGCAATTTCAAATGTACAACAGTGTCTGAGACACTGATTGCGATTCCCAATTGGGTTGCAAAATGCGAGCCTCATCAATATTCATGAGGCACTCTCAATTTGCGACCCCATTGGGAATGGCTGACCCTCCCAGGGATGGTGGCCTGCTGGGCTCAGCAGACCTCCATGTCTGGGACTGCTTTTCAATGAAGCAGTTTTTTTTTCTTTAAATGCAGCTGCCCAATGTGCTGCCTTGCATGGTGCATTGGCATTCCCAAGCAATCACCCAAGGGTTTGACACAAATCCCTATCTACAAAGAACTGTAAACAGAGTTTTGCAACAAATATCCTGTGCCTTCATGAGACAGGTGTAACACGGAGAAATGGTTTCAATTCCCTTTGTTCTTTTCATTTTTGCATATGTGCTGTATTCTACAATACAATGCCTTAAATTATTGTTTTTGCTTTGGAAGGACCCATTCCTGTACAAAAAGTATGCTTACCAATGCAGACACTCTTGTATTATGGTTCAAGGTTATCTGCATTGTCACACATGGGGCCAAATGTGTGCCAGCATAGGGAGGCTTTTTTTTAGGAACAACCTTGGGTTTTGACTTATAAGGCAGCAAGGCCAAGTCAATTATATTTAACACAACAAAAGTGCTGCCAATGCTGCATTGGATTTAAATAAGATGCTTTTAACCATGAACTAAACAAAACAGTTTCACTTTAAACCACTTTTTCCGTTTGATTTTAATCAACAATTAAATTCAGTGCTACATTAAGTCATTAGTTAGCACGGTTTCATTTCAACAAATAGAACAAATTCGACAAAATAGTAGAAAAAACAATACAAC
This sequence comes from Triturus cristatus, assembly GCF_964204655.1. Taxonomy (NCBI): domain Eukaryota; kingdom Metazoa; phylum Chordata; class Amphibia; order Caudata; family Salamandridae; genus Triturus; species Triturus cristatus. The sequence goes on along the minus strand of NC_140593.1, from coordinate 250,718,902 downwards.
CTTAATATTTACATTACATAGACATATGCACACGACACTACCACTGACATACTAAAATCAATCAAACCACACATACACACTACTCAATCATACTGTGAGACATTACAGACAAATATTCATTGACAATTTGGAATGACAATTTTGAAAAGGAGGCTATCAAAAAATGATTTGCAACAAAATTGTAATAATTGAAAGTTATTGAGTTAGATTGTTAAATGTACGATTAGCCCAAAACGAAGAAAAGGTCTACGCGTTTCGAATCCCTCAAGTTGTGGGGATTCTCATCAGGACCAAACGCTCTCTAAAAGGAGAACAAAAAAGCTAAATTAGACCAAGTGACCCTAACACACTAGGACTTACTTATCGCACACCTTATACTTAAATCTTACCTGTCATCCAATGACAACCAAGGAGAGACTTGAGAATATTGAGAATCGACCTTTCAAACAAACCTTTGCAGAGACAGAACAGAAAAGAGTGGGTCAGTTTGAATGTCGCCTAAAGCGCAGAGTCATAAAGGCACGGTATTAGTACACTCATGGGGTGCGTCTTACTTGTCAGCCTGACGTAGTGTGATCGTCGTGTATCTATCAACCGGCGTGAGGGGTTATCGCGGACAGGTTGGTCCGGAGAAAGTCTCAACTATTTCAGACGATGAAATATTCTTACTTCGGAAGGAACTCAATTGTGATCTAAGAGGGGTGAACCACAATAGCATGGAGTAATCATGTTGATAAAACATGTGGGCAGTTTGCGAAATAGCCGCGATGCTGGTCGATCAAGGATATCTTACCTTCCGGTATGATTGGTAAAGTTTTACGGGGAACCCTCAGTCCGTGCGTATTGCGCCATTGCAGATAGTGTTCGGGGTAGAACAGAAGGAAATCTCTCTTTACACTTCCTGTATTGGACCACGGGCGGAGTCTGGGACATGTAGTTTCATAAGGCGTGGAAGCTGATTGGAGTAATTATGGCAAACGGCTTCAATGGAGAAAATACCGCGATGTTAGGGTAAAGACTCATGGGAATTGGAGTTCCACACAGAATTGAACCCAACTTTATTGGCAAAAACAAATTCTAAGGTTGATAAACACGGTGAAAAATGTATATATATTTGATGCTGGATTCAAATGGGAGCAAGAATTTCACGCATGTTTAATTTGAGAGGGCTTTTGATCGAGCATCATTATTAATGATGTATGGCCCAAATGAGGAGACAGTACATTCGAGATGCCATTTATGAACCTGGACAGGCTCTCAGCAAAGTGTGTAATGTACAAAGACGATGTCGGTATACAGGGGACCTCATGCCGAAGAGAATTCACAAGTTAAAAATCTCTGAAATTTCATTCAACCCGTCGACTGATGTGTTGAATTTAATTATCAGCATCGCTTCTCTTTTTAATAGTTTGGCATCCAGGTCTCCTTCTCTGCTGTCTTGTGTAACTTTCGAAATGACAGTCCATTTTAAATCTGTTTCTGCATGCTTATTGAGATGCCAATGGTTGACCAAAGGAGCGTTTTGCACATTCTTACGTATTCTGGATTTGTGCTGTTGGATTCTGAACCTTATCTCCTGATTTGTTTTTCCAATATATAGTTTGTCGCATGGACATAGTATCCCATACACTACAAATTTTGTTTTGCAGTTCGAAAAGGAATCATGTTTCCAATGAATGTCCTTGTGGATAAAATGGTTGCCTTCCAGAGTGGACTCACAACACACACATGTTCCACATTTATGGTGGCCTTGAATTGGAGGAAGATTTAGAAAGCTTCTCATATTCGGACTCTTTGTTTTAGGAAGAGCGGCTCTGACAATCTGATTGGCTATGCTTCTATCTTTCCTAAAAGCAAATAGTGGGGGTTCTTTGAGAGAGGAATCCAGATTTTTGACCAAGTGCCAGTTTTGGGAGATGATCTTTTTGAGCCAATTGGACGTAGGGGTAAAGGTGGACGCACAGACAATCCTGTCCATTTTGGATTTATCTCTCCTTTCAAAGAGAACCTCCCTTGGAGTCCACCATGCACGTTTCATGGCTCTCTTCAAAAGTTTTTTAGGATATCCTCTTGCTAAGAGGTTGGTCTTTAGTTTTTCGGCATGAAGAAAGAATTCATCCTTGAATGTGCAATTCCGACGGATTCTTAAAAATTGACCATAGGGCAAATTGTCCCTTAGGCTGCGTGGATGGTTGCTTGAATAGAGTAAAGCTTTATTTCGGTTGGTTTTTTTCTTATACAATGTGGATACAAGGTGCCCACCGCTGGGGTAAATTTCAACGTCCAAAAATTGTATTTTAACTTTGGAAAAATTGAGACTGAACTTTATGTCTGGTGTTCTATTGTTCAGCCAATTTACAAAGTCTTGCAGTTGGTCTTCTTCTCCAGTCCAGGTTAGAAACACATCGTCGATGTACCTTACCCAATGTCCGATGTAGATTGAAAAAGGATTATTGTTGTACACGAAGTGTTCTTCGTATTTTGACATGTAAAGGATAGCCAGCTCTGGGGTGAAAGGACACCCCATCGCGACACCTTTGATTTGTAAAAAGAAATCATCCTTAAAACAAAAATAGTTATTTTTTAAAGCAAAGGTGGCTAATTCCAAAATGAATTGTGTCAGGACTTTTTCGGGCTTAGGTCTACTGTTTAGAAATGTCTCCAAAACTGCCAGCCCTTCGTCTTGGGGGATTTCCGTGTACAAAGAGGTGACATCTAGAGTGACTAAGAAGTGTGTATTTTCTTGAAACTCCATTGTGCTCAGTTTGATCAGGAAATCCGTAGTGTCTTGAATAAACGATTTTACCTCTTGCATGAAGGGTTTGAGGAAGAAGTCTACGAATTTTGAAATTGATTCAGTCAATGACTCACACCCCGAGACTATGGGACGGCCCGGGGGATTATTTTGGTCCTTGTGTACTTTAGGGAGTACGTAGAAGATAGGTATGCGAGGGTTGTGTTAAGCATAGGGAGGCAGCATAACAGCTCCACATCTAAGTAGATATGGTGTTGTTCTATTCTCGTACGTTCACACAGCACAGCAGCTTTACACTGCATTGCATGTTTAAAAAAAAATCTGGGCCAAACTACATTGCCTTGGTCAAATATAAACTAACACTGGGCAAAATGTAATTTATGGTATTTAACTCTCATAATTTCTAGCATTTCACAGTCTGAGTGTTATTATGAGTGTTACCTGAAATGTCTGAGATTAGATTATGCTGTTTTACCTCATGTCTTAATTGTCGTGCAGGTAAACATCATGTCTCAGGGGGATGAGAAAACATGAATGAACCGAAAGTAAGCAGCTGCTGTTTAGGTCAAGTGCAATTTTGTGCCATTTTTATCCCGAAAAATCCTCACACCCAAAATAGACGCAAGGATGCATTCCATGCTACAAAATCAAGCAAAATAATGCATAGTTTTGTAGAATTTTTGGTAATTTCACGTAATTTCAGCAAACTTTTTTAGATGAGTTTCACCCAGGCCTAATGTGGTAAACGCATAGGCCGGACACGATGAGTAAGTTTGAAGAACCTTTATTCAAGAGCAGGAGTAGACGAGAGCGTACTCTTCCAGGCAGGAGACAGGAGTTTAACTGACCTGGAACAGAAAGTTAGGTCAAGGGGAAACATAGAATAGGAATGTATGAGCATTCTCTAGCAAGTACATTCTGATAAAGACTAGACTGTGTATTACACATCTTCTTCCTTTCCAAAAAAACAGAAAAAACAAGTTAAAGAAGAAAAAGAAAAGAAAAAAAACATATTAACATACGAAATCTTTAAGATACATAGGTGGTTTCCGGCATCTGAGAGAGTGGAAAGAGCCAGCGTTCTCTGACCTAGGAATAGAAATTTGGTTAGAATTTACAGGAATGAGAGAATCACCCCCACCTAGAGTTGTACCTGAAACACCAGGAAGAGAGGCATCTACAGAATCTTGTGCTAATACATCACCACTATTAATGAGAGGACTCACATGTTTACTTTGCTCATGATAGTCACTGTTCCTCTGATATAGGGCCACACAACGAAAATTCCAATAATCACCATTGATTAAGATGACACAATGATTAAGCACCTTTTTGACAGTAAATGGTCCTTTAAACTTAGAAAGACCTCTCTCAATTCTGCCTGTTTTAATCTTAACTTGATCGCCTATGTTAAAGCGACAGCCAGCGCTCACAGATTTTGGTGGTGGAAACTGAACTTCATGTAAAGTGACTAACTGTTTCATCCACAGAGGAACCAGCTTAGACCCAGGAGACCTGCCCCTCATCAATTCAAAAGGAGACTTTCCACCAAGAACATGTGTAGTAGAGCGATAAGCCCAAAGCATCTCGTTAACCATTTTATGTACAACACAACCGTTAGTGGAGGCCATTTCAATGATTCCTTTGACTACCTTGTTGGCCCTCACACAAACCGTTCCCCTGGGGATTATAGAGAGAGGTGCGGTGGTGAGATATTCCACAATTTTTTAAAAAGGTTTGCATTTCTTTAGATACCAATTGTGTGCCATTATCTGGAATGAGAACGGAGGGGATACCCTTGTCGCTGAAAAGTTTACCCAAGAACTTGATAGTACTCTTGGTGGTAATGTCATTGGTAAATTCAACCACAAGCCATTTAGAAAAAACATCCACCACTACGATCCCAAACCTGTCACTTTCATGCAACTCTCCCATGGGACCTATGAAATCAAGACATATGCTATGCCAGGGTAAACCAGGGTTCACAATATGAGCACTGTCGAATTTGCAACCAACCTTGAGTCTTTTTTCCCCTTCCTTGCAAACTGAACAGTTTTCAACCCAATCCACAACCTGGGCATCTGGGCTCGGCCACCAAAAGTGGTTTTTAATGCGTCGTTGAGTGAGAGTTTGGCCAAGGTGCCCTTTGTGTGCTAAAGTTAAGAGCTTTCTCCTGATGCCAAACGGGGTAATAAACTTCTCACCTTTAGCAAGAACGTTATCGCTGCATAAGGACAGTTCATCTAGGATTTTGACATAGGGGCGTACGGGAACAGGAAGACAACTCTCTCTTCTGGGGTTGGACTTTAAAAGTTTGATTACCTCTTGTAAAGTGTGGTCGTTGATCATCTCATGCTCCCAATCCTTGGAATCCATCACACCCTCACCAACAAAAACTGCATCATCTATGGAAGCCACTGCAATGTCCTCATCAACCTGTGAAAAGGCAGAATCAGAAACAGAGCACCAATCAACTGACAACCTGGAAAGTCAATCGGCTTGAATGTTCTTCCAACCTTGGATGCGTTTGACTTTGTACTGGAAACTCTGGAGCTTAGCTGCTAATTTGGCAAGTCTCGCAGACCTCTTACCAGTACCACCAGGAGACAACACTTTGATCAAAGGCTTGTGATCGGTTCTGAGAAGAAATTTAGTGCCCCATAGATAAGTTCTAAAATATTCAACTAACCATGATGCCGCAAGTGCTTCCCTCTCAACAACAGAATAATTTATTTCTGCATCTGTTTGAGTCCTAGAGACAAAAGCTACTGTTTTTTCACAACCAGATTTATGTTGAGACAACATTGCCCCCAATCCAGTCAAACTGGCATCAACAGTGAGAATAGATTTGCAGTTGACATCAAAAGGAGAGAGAAGGTTTGCATCACAAATTGCTTTTTTGATATGTTCAAAACATTCTTGGTGTTGAGAATTCCACACAAAGCTTACGTCCTTCTTAAGTAATGAACGCAAGCACGCAGTTTTGTCGGAAAAATTTCTTACGAACTTCGAGTAATACTCAATAAGACCCATGAAAGAGCGAAGCTGGTCTTTATCAACAGGAGAAGGGGCTAAGCTTATTGCGCTGCACAGATCTTTTTTCGGTTTAAACCAAGAGACACTAATGGTGTAGCCTAGGTAATCTATCTGATCAACCAGATATTTGCACTCATCTTTACGGAGTGTGAGACCTGATTTGGACAGTCTATCTAAGACAAGCCTGAGTATAGAGTTGTGTTCTTCAACAGATTGACTGTAAATTAAAATGTCGTCCTGGAAGTATATGGTGTTGTCGACCTCACTAAAAATGTCAGAGACCGTGTGTTGAAAAACACTGGCAGCTAAGTTTAAACCAAAGGGCAAACAAATGAATTGGAATGTGCCTTGTGGGGTAATGAAGGCAGTGAGATGCTTGGAATCTTTGTGAAGTTTGATCTGGTGGTATGCGCTCTTAGGATCGAGCTTAGAGAAGACCTTGGCACCCTTGAGAGTGGTGACCAGTTCACTAATGTTTGGGAGAGGAAAGGTATCTGCAACAACACACTGGTTTAAGGAGTGCAAGTCCACACAGAATCTCAACTTGCCATCCGCCTTCTTAGTAATTACAACAGGGTAAGTCCAAGGGGAAGCTTCTACAGGCTCTATCACCCCAGCGTCAAGCATCTCTTTGATGAGATTTTTAACCTTGTCTTTTACTACAATGGGTAAATGGCTGACTTTGTGTTGGACGGGAATAGAATCTTTTTAAAGTAATATGCGATGGGCATATCCTTTAAGTAGACCAAGTTCTTCTCCGAAGACTGCATGTGCTTCTTCGAGAATGTTGTCTAAACTATTTACTTCAATGAGCATTACTTGCATGGGAGATCTCGGATTAACAATGATATATAAGTCGTACTGGTGTACCCACCCCAAAATGGCTGGGCCATGTTCAGAAACATATATCTTTCTTTGGGAAGAAGTGGTTTGTTGTCCCACATCTCATTGAAATGACATTTGGGAAGGATGGTGAATTTAGACCCAGTGTCGACCATTAAAGAAATATCACAACCATCAATGAAAAAAACAGCTTTGGGCCTGTTTCTTCTCTTGTCATCTTCACTTTGTACATCGTTAGAATCAATAACTAAAATCTTATCACCATCAAATACATCACCCTTCTCAACATCATGTACAGTAGCAACACGAGAACGAATTTGCTTCTACATACTCGGGCATAATGGCCCATACGGCCACATGTAAGACATTACTGCTTGGAAGCAAAACTAAATTTAGAGTCAGAGGTGTGTGCGCTGCTGCCACACCTATTGCACACTTTATTACTAGGATATTTCTGGTTGGCACCCACAGGTTTGGAGTTGAAGGGTATCTTCACAAATTTTCCTCTGCTTTTGATGGCAGCGATGGTACAGGGTTCGTCATCATCATGGCAAAAGTCACGATGCTCTTGTAAAGAAACCTCATTGACTTCAGGGTTGAGATTTCTTTTCTCTAACTCCTTCACACATCCTTCGGATTGTTTTACTACTTTGGCAAGGTCAATGGCAGTCTTGAGATTGGGATTCTTTGCTGCCCATAGACGCTTCTGAATGTTCTTGTTGTTGCATTGGACGATGAGTTGATCACTAATCAACTCATCCGTCATTGCTCCAAATTTACATTTTATTGACATTTCTCTTAGTCTTGAGATAAACTCATCGATAGACTCACCTGTTTTTTGCAGTTGGGTGTAAAATTTGTACCTATCCATTACTAAGTTCTCTTCTTTGGCATATCTCACTTCAAGCCTACAAATGGCCTCTTTATACTCATTGGGCATCGCTTGGCCATTAGGTTGGAGTGCTTGTGGAAGATAGCGAAACATTTGCTGTCCTTCTTTACCTAATGTACTTCAAAGAAGGGCTTTCTTACTCTTGGCTGAAAACTCTTGACCATCAAGAGCATCTAAATAATTTTCAAACATGAGGATCCAATCGTCCCAAGGAATACTAGGTGGGGCAGGTTGTGCTAGGAAATGGGCCTATAACTTCATGGTTGCTGTATAATTTCGTCCCCTTTCCATGAGCCGGGGACTTGCGCTCCCTGGGCAATAGCATTAGCCAACAGTAGAATATATCTGCACCATCTTGCCTTATCATGAAGAAATATATCCCCAGGGATAGCATCTGGGCCAGGTGCTTTCCCGACCGATAATGATCTAAGCGCTACATCGACATTGGCCCTACTAAAGGGCTTGTCTAGATAAAACGAATGAAGGACCTCACATAAATCTTCCTCAGGTAAACCCAGGGCATATTGGGGTTTAAAGGGATTAGCCCAATCATCCTGTGACACATGATTTTGAGGCTGCTGGGGTTGTCCTCCTCAGTCCCATTTTATTATATTCCAAAAGTGTTTGGAATTTCTCGAGGCGCAAGCCTCTCTAAGATCCTGCCATCTTTTGTCATCCTAGGTTTTCTTGGCCTTTATCTGGGTACTCCGATAGTTATGCCTAGCTGCTCACATTGCTACTGGATTACCCGCTTTGATAGCCAGCCCTAGTGCTACACATGCCTCTCTACATTCCTTGTTAAACCAATGTCCTGGTTTCCGGTTTGTGGCCTTTTTATTCTTGCTCTGTTTAATAAAGTAAGTACGCAAGAGTGCAAAAAATGTGTTATGAATGTAGATGGTATGCTCGGTGCCGATATATTTGCTGCACTAGCCTCAAGCTCAGTTATGGCACAGTCCATATCCTCATTAATGCTAGCTAGGAGTTCAGACATCTCAAGTATAATCACCCATTTTAAGCGTCTCATATCGTTGGTGGGGACGATATCACGTGAGGACAATTTGTTTCCTAATTGGGCAGGTGCCTTATATCTTGTTAGTTTCAGCGTCACACACAAGGGGTAACGATTCAAGCCAGTCCCTGACAATCATGTCTCTAAGGGCGTGCCATAATTTCAAGATGATTAGTATGTAATCTATTCGACTAGCACTATATCCGTTGTTAAATTTCTTAGCTCTAAGTCTATCTGATGGCGTTCTTCCATTTGCGGCCAGCAAACCCTTTTCCAGACAGATTGAGTTAATTTGGATGGCCATATCAGCCCACTTTTTATAGGTTCAAGCTCCAGCTTTGGGATGCCCCACTTGGCATCTTCCTCTTCTGCAAGCTAGCGCTCCTGATTTACAAGGGGCTCAACCGGAGAGTTAAAGTCGCCCGCGTCTAGGACATTGGGTTCTTCTGAATGTAAGTCGAGAAGTTCGTCAAGAGCCACTAAAACTTCCAACTTCTTCCCTCTGGTTCCTCTCACATAGACATTATAAATGTCTACTCGCCCTTGTGAACCCAAGGTCAATCTAATCGCCTGAATATCATAACTTTGGGTCGAGATCACCTGGATTTAGAAGCCTAATTCCTGCTGCACCCAAATTTTCAAGCCCCCTGATGGACGCCCTTTTGCTCCTCTGATGGTTGGGATGTAATAATTTAAATAGCCCAGGCAGAAGAAGGGATCCTCTGCCCAGGTTTCCTGAAAGAGGCAGATGTCATAGCACTCTATAAAAGCGTGCCACTCGGGAGAAGTAGTCTTCTAACTCAACCCTGCAATGTTCCCGGACAGCAGGGAACCCCTTCGGAGAGTTGGACTAGGTGGCGATAGCCCATTTAATCTATCAGAAGATATGTGGCTCGCCTCCAAGAGCCATCTGTCAAAGATGGAGAAGCTGATATGGTCTTTAAAGGTCGGGCCGGACCAGTATTAACCAACTTGGTACTGGGAGGGCTACCGCTGATGATGGGACTGGCTATAGGGAATCCTTGTTGCTTTGGGAGCGGCACTCTCTTTAGTCAGTTATTGGTGTCCAAGATGGAGCTTCTTAGCCGGCGGGTGGGCATCTGCCTTGGGGGATGTATAATCTGGCTACTCAGAGGGGATTGTCTTAACTGAATGGTTGACAGTCCTGGGGAACTGGTTCGAAACTCCAGAGCAAAAAGGTTTTCAGCTAGATCTGCCCTAGTCAGGGTAAGCACAATACTATCTAGCTGGTAGGCTGGAGAGGTGAGCCTACGAACCTTTACTATGTCTTCCCTTATCACTGAGCGGTGAATAGCTTTATTAGTTAAGGAATCCGCATTCTCTGTGCCTTTATTGGTGTCATACTTGGGCATGTTTACCATAAAGATTCTATGGCTGCTAGGTGGGTTGGAGGTATACTGTTCTGACAACCTGATTTGGGACCTAGACTGAAGATGTTGAATTTGGGATGGAGAGTTTCTACTGTACAATGTCTGGTCACTCACTAGTGCTGCCCTATTAGGAGTATTGGAATTACTTGCAATAGGATGTGGTGGGTACTTAAACATCAGTGATGGTGTCTTTGGATTAGAGGTCCTGGCCTTGCCAAGAGAGAGAGGTTGGCTATTGAAGTTAGAATTAGCGCCCATGGTAGGGGCGACTGGTGGAATTTCTGGATTAATGACCTGACAACTCACTTGATGATTACTAGCCGTCGTGTTTGCTCTTCTTTTACGGGATAGATCTTCTGGTTATAGGAGCTGAACCATAGAGGTTAAGTCCTCAATCATGGTTCTCGTAGATCTTACTTCCTGCTGTAGCTTATATACTAGTTGGATCATGTCCTGAAGCTCTGTATTAGTGCCCGGTGCTACTTTTTTATTATTGGCAGCTGGTAATTGCGGTAGCTGAGCTATCTGAGGCCTTTCTTCCCTATCTGCCTTAGTCAGATCCAGCAGAGGCAGAAATCTATTTGTACATGGAATTTGTTGGATCTATGTGTTGAGGATCAGACAGGCCAGTGTTTAAGTGAACTACTCCTGTTGTGTCACATTCTCCCTCTTCGTCAGTAGTGACTGGCCTTGTTTTGTGTGATTTGCGGAACAAAGCGGGGTTAGCGGGGTGACACTTAGGGCTTCCATTATTAGATTGAGTTAATCTAGAGGGGCATTTATCACAGGCAGTTTGCACATTAGGCGTTGTCTCTAATATATCCTCGCACTCACTAATTAAGGTGTCAATACAGTCCAATACACAATTACTACCTGCATGTTTGTATAGCTTCCTGACCTTTTTCCCTTTATTACCCCGTCCTGTTGCAGTGCCCCCACCCCCTTCCTTCTATAGTCTTTCTTTTCCCAATACTTCTTGATTGTGTGACCAGACCACTAGGTGCTTCCAAGGCTATGCCAGATTCACACCCAACAACAGAATAAGACTTAGCATATAGGCACTTAACAGGGTAGGACCGTACGAAGCACTTAGGATCGAAAAGTTTAGCCCAACCAGTCCACCCTAGATTCTGGATAGGGGGAAATAAATGTAATCGATTGGCCAGTACCTTAGGGTCCAGAAGTCTGGAAGGGGTCCAGATGGCGGTCCAACTGCCAGGTAGCAGGTGCAAGAGGGGTGGCCTTGCCCTGCCTCTCCCTGTCAATGACAGGCAAGGATGGGCCCGCCCTTGGCCCAGGCTTTGACCGGGCACGTCCCGTGCAGCGGGAAGGCCATGTTGCTTATACACGCCTCCATGCGCATGCAGGATGACGTTGGCACCTCCCTGGCGCAGTGCTCTCTGGGGGCTGGAGTCCCCCTGAGGGTGTCTGCAGGACAGTGGTGGTGGCGGCAGGTTGCGGGCTCCCACGCAGCAGGAAGCCCGTGTTGCATATAAGTGCCTGCAGGAACTTGCAGGATGATGTTGGCATCTCCCTGATGCGGTGCTCTCTGGGGGCAGGAGTCCCCCTGAGGGTGTCTGCAGGACAGTGGTGGTGGCGGCAGGTTGCGGGCTCTCGCGCAGCGGCAAGCCCATGTTGCTTATAAGTGCCTCCAGGCTCTTGCAGGATGACATTGGCGCCTCCCTGACGGGGTGCTCTCTGGGGGCTGGAGTCCCGCTGAGGGTGACTGCAGGACGGTGGGGGTGGCGGGAGGTTGCGGGTATCTGAGACCTCACCTGAGAAGAATCCACACTTCGATGGCCACCCCACTGCATCTAGGATACTTTTTGTTGCTTGCCACTCAGCTGCATCTGGGATTCCTTCCCGACTTGATACAAACTCCTGCAGGAAAGGAAACAAGACATATCACAGAAAATCTCTACAATTAAAGATGGTAACGTGCTAGTGCAAACAGTGCTAAACAACCTGCTAATTACCTTACTATCAACCGCTGCCAATCATCACAGAACTCTAAAAGAGGAAGAAACATATTAGATAATCAGATATGGCACACTACTTTTTTGTGTAACATTGTTTGAAGTTTGCTTGCTGTTTGGTACTAACCTTTTTCCAGACACTGCACGTCTGCATATGTGACCATATGTTCAATAAGAGTCACCTTCATAGTGTTTAGAGAGCATGTTTACCTAATACGTTTCCAAAGATACTGTATGCTGATAATACTAAGCATTGCTGCTTATTAAAGAATGTGATTATATGCTGTTGCGCTCCTACCCAATCCTTTCTAACTGTTAAAGCACATCTCAGGGGGCGTGGTTTTGCAAACAACCAAGATGGCGCCGCGCTGACCTCCTTCAGATATGGGAACCTTCAGCTTCTGCTCCAATGCTCAAATAAGACAGGAGACAACCATGCGTCTCGTCCAGATGATTTGGTGAGCCGTCGGAGTTCTTTTCTGCACTCCATACTTTCTACTCTCTGACATTGCCAGCCCCCAGGGATAATTGCCTCACAGTGAGAGGTCACACTGTCCATTTTCTTTGTGGTGGTCGTGTTTCCTGACAATACCAGTGACGCTGCCTGTGGAGCTCGTACTCCTTCATTAAAAATAGATAACTTTGTCAATTTTACAATGACCATGTCAGTCTGGCACCAGCAACCTACAATACACTTTTTTTCTTGTTTTTATTCCTCAAATAAGGCTTGGCCAACGTTTCTCAAATTCCTTCTCTGCACCAACTTGTTTCATCATCATAGTGCTTCCATTTTATTATATTCTGTTGATCTCTGGGCTTTTAATATGACTTTTAAATTCCAGTGTGTATTTTTACTAAATGCTCTTCATGTCTCTTGACCAACTTGTTGAGTTTTTTACTCTTTTTCTTCAGACCCTGGGCCCATTGGCTTATTTTTTATGGGAGACTTGTTCTATTGACAGGAAGTTTAATTGACATTGGTCCCAACGTATTTCACATACCTGCCTAATTTCAGTTGCTGAGTTTATTTCTCAAGACATTTCAATTTACTATCAACACTTCAGTTTTTTCTTTGGTTCTTCATGTATAGGGAATATAAGAAATGTGAACCTTTCTGGTGCTTCTACCAACGTTATTCAGTCTGATTCAGGCTCTGCTCATAACATTATGGATAAAGCATCCTCTTCGAAAACTGAAGCTTATTCAGGTGCCATTCTGAAACTTTCTTCATTAAATGAAATGCCAACAGGACCAAGTAAAAGACCTAAAAAGGATCCTCCATCTCCAGTGAAATCTACTCTGACCTCTATGGAGGTCATTCTTGAAGAAATTTGCTATTTGAAACCCTTCATGGAAGAAACTTCCAAGACACTGCAACACTTAGCAGCAAAATGATCCTCTCTTTGACATGTGTTTCCATGGTAGAACAAAAAAATTAAGAGTCTGCAGCTTGCAACTTCTCATATCTCCCATCTGCAATCAGTAATGTCTTTAATTTAAATACACACAAAAGACTTTGAAAATTAAAATCACAGGAATAATTTGCTCATTTTTGGACTTCTGGAAAATCTTCTTGATATGTCTACAACCACTTCTCTTAATATACAAAGGATGCACAGGCTTGGTCATAGAATTTCTAAAACACCGCAATATACAGACCTATTACAGGTTATGTCTGCTGCTAAAACAAAAAAGCAAATTATCTGGACCATTCACAGACTGTTTTTCTCTGAGGATGTAGCAAAAGTTACTGCAGGTTTCCCGGAACAATTCTAGGATATGCGCCCCGAGTTGAGAGCAATAAATGCTAAATTTGGCCTAATCCATCCCTACTTGTTTAACCCCTTCAGCGCGGTGCGGAATACCGCGCTGTGCTGAAGGGTTATTGCGCGGGCGGGGCCGTGACGGAGCGGTTCCGTCATGCGCACAGCGCGACCGACGCGCATGACGGAACCGCTCCGTCACAAGCATCGAAAGGGTTAAGGTAATAAAGAAGGATACAAAAACTACGTATGAGGAGCCTGCTACACTTTAAATATTTATTCAATTGCATGGAGGATATGATATGGACACTTCAAAAGTTACTTGATAGCAATTGTGGTGCTTTTTACTATTTTCAGGTTAATAATAATCGAGTTTTGATTTGTTTTAGGACAAATTTATTACGGTCTCTTTCTCATTATAATATAGTATAATTATTTAATGATACTTTTTATGATACAGGTATATGTCTTTGCACCTAGTTCCCGTAAAGTCCTGCTATGTGTGATGTTTTCATCCAAATCATGGTTACCCTTATGTCCTGTGGACTTAGGATATTGTCGCCATCGCCTTCTGGTGTTGCCACCCTCCTTTTCGTTCTGTGTTTTGTAGGTAGGTTATTCAGTCACAATTTGTTTGACTTCTACTGTCTTTTTGTTCTCTGTTTCACAGGTTCTTCACTGATATTTCGTGCTATGTTTTTATTTTGTTCTTTCCTGTTCTCTATCTGCTGTCCTTCCTTTCATCTCCTTCTCTCTCTCCTCATTAAGCTAAATTCTTATTCTCTTCAATATTGGTCTAATTTCTTTGCTTATTTTATTTCTGTATACGTTTTCACAGTGTATATATTTCTTACTGTATTTTATTCAGTGTAACTACTTGGAATATCAAAGGGTTGAGTAACCCTATTAAATGACAGAGAGTGTTATTTCAATTTAGCAAACTCATTACAGATGTAGCCTTATTACAAGAGTCTCATCTTTCTGAAATAGAGGTTGCTAAATTAAAAACATTTCTGATTAACAACACACGTGATTCCCTCTTTACAATGGTTTAGGATTCCTTCAAGGCTGCAGCAAGAGGGTTTATAATACATTTTGGAGAAAAAAAAATCTGTGGAAGCCCAATCAAACCAATTGCTTGATAAAATACCTATTATCACTCAAAAAATGAGTCCTCCTTACAAAATCCTATAGATGTCAAGCTACTCCTTTAACAGATTAACTACAAAATGCTGCTTCCTCTTACCTATTGAAGAGCAGTGCATGTTATTTTGAAGGTCAAAATAAAATAGGGAAACTGCTGGCAAATTATTTAAAAATCAGGAAAAACAAACCCAGAATTGAATCTTAACAAAACAATACAGGAACTACCCTTTTTAAGGATTAAAATATTTAGCAGGAATTTGTTAACTTCTATACAAACCTCTATTCTCCAGAAACACAAGCACTACAGTCAGACTTAATATTTCCAATATATATCTTCCCCTTCTTCTCGCCATATTGATTTTGTTTTACTACTAGATATTTTACTTACAGAAATCTCAATATATCATAGGGGTAAAGCTACTGACTTTATGGTTTTACTACTGAATTTTAAAGCCACTTTGCAAGTCTTCTCCTTTCCAACCATTTACATTTATTTAACTCATTCATAAATAAAGGTGCTTCTCCAGGCTCCTTCCAGGATGCTATGATTTGCCCGAATACTCAAAGGCAATGAAGACTGTACACAATGTACGAATTGTCATCCCATTTCTTTGGTAAATACCGATTACAAAACTTTTGCAAAGATTTTGGCATTGCATATTGACCCTATTCTACCTGCCCTCACAGGCCCTGAGTAATCTGGTTTAGTTAAGGGTCGTTTGACCTCTGATAATGCTAGAGTCTCTTTCAATGTCTTAAGCAACGCCTCCACACTGGACCATGCTCTTTCTGCCATTGCTCTGGGCAGCGAGAAAGCTTTTGATAGGATTGGCTGGAAATTTGTTTCAAGCATTGAAATGGAGCGACTTTTCGCCCAAACTAGTTTTTTGTTATACACAGGCCTTAAGGCTGACATTTTTGTTAATGGCTTGCCCTCAGATTATTTTCATTTGTTCCGAGGGGTACACCAAGGTTGTCCATTATCACACTTGAACCCCTCCTAACTAAAATCCACCAAGATACGCATATCTCAGGTTTTCAAATTGGGTCTCAACAAATTAAGATGTCAGTTTATGCAGATGATATTCTTCTATATTATTCCAATCCCACTATTTCCCTTCCTCACTTTCTTCAACAAGTTACCACTTTTTCCCTGGTGTCCGGGTATTGACTCAACACTATTAAATGTGAAGTTCTACCTTTAAATGTCCTGTGTAATAAGCAACTTTTTAAACACACAGGATTTGCCTGGCAACCACAGAAAATAAAATATCCGGGATTATGGTTCTAACAAATGGTCAAAGAAACTTTGAAACTAAATTTTAATTGGATTACTAAAACACTAAATGATAATATTGCTTGATGGCATCAGCTTTTACTTTCATGATGGGGTGGGATTGATTTTATTAAAATGAAGCTTACTCCCCTAATATTATATATTATTGCTATGATTCCAGTTTACATTCCTGGTTAATATTTTAAGAAAATAGACTCTGTTTTATCAAACATTTCTTTGGGAAGGCAAATCACCTCGTATAGCTTTGTCATCATTAAATGAGATAAATCTGATGCAGGACTTAAATCCCAGATTAAAAAAAATATCATTACACCTTTTCCTTAAAACAAGCTGCCTGTGGGCTCTCTTCATATACAGCCGCACACCACCCTTTGTGGTTGCAATTAGAGAAATCTTTTATTGCCCCTTTTGACTTTAAAGTAATCCTCACTTTCACATCTGTTTCTCAATCACTCCCCCTGGTATCTCTCATACTTGTAAAATCTTATAATCTATTTTACCATCCTCATACCCATCATCTGCTACATATCAACAACAACCCATTTAGCACAATAAATTATTATAAAGTAGGAATCACTCTATCTATTGGAAATCCTGGAGAGCCAGAATTTTGTGTTGGATATCCCAACTTGTAGCTAATCTTCAAATGTTGCCCTTTTCTGTCCTTCAAACAAAGTTCTCTCCAACCTACTTTCAGGTCACAATATGACCTTTTATGTACCTCCCTCCATCAGTACACATCCAGCCCGCCCTCTATATTTTTCCCCCTTCCCTATCTATCACTATTTTTGCATTACTTAATAATACTCCTGCAGCTTCTAATATTTATAAAACTCTTCGACTGATTTCGGATACAGTCAAATCAAAGACTGAACTAAATTGGGAAAAGCACTTAATGGGAAGTTGGCCTACTACTTTATGGGATGAAATTTGGCTTAAACTTCACAAATCTACATTCATCCTGCTGGTCCTGTGCATGATCCTCAGCTGATTTAAAACATATGCTATTTGAATGTCCTGCTATTCAACATTTTTGGAAAATGGTTTGTAATCAAATGAATAAGGGGCATATTATCAAGAAACGGCGATAAAATTATCGCCGCTTTAGCGGCAGAAAACTGCAGCTAAAGCAGCGATAATGGGCTTGATAATATGCTCTTGAGAATTCCAATAGAAGCCCATGTTCTGGTGTCAACATGGGCTTCTATTGGAATTCTCAAAGGCATATTATCAAGCCCATTATCGCCGCTTTAGCGGCAGTTTTCTGCCGCTAAAACGGCGATAATTTTAACGCCGTGCTTGATAATATGCCCCAAAGATCTTTAAAACTGATACCTCTTTTGCCTTAGTTAATATTTTTTAGGTAGTTTATCTCCACAATAGTCTCACTTAAACTCAGGTTATAAGTTAATAGATTTACTGTTGGCTATTGTATTTCATTTAATTACTTCAAATTGGAGACGCCCAAAATGTTACCATTAGGGCTTTGTGGAATGCCATCTGTTTTCAGCATAAACTAGACACTTACTATGTCTCAACCATATCCTTAGCTATAAAAAGTGACCTTTTGTGGCTTCCATAAACTACATACTTATCATATTGTGCTAAATCTATTAATAAATGTATTATTGTCTTGGATAAAGGAAAGAAACCACCTTGAATGACACCTAATTTACCTATATATTATTATTATTTGGAAATCTTTACAATATTGCATATGATGTTTTATTCTCTTTTTCTTTTTGTAAAAGGTTTTATTTAGCAGTTAGTTTTTTTACAGTTCCTCCATCTATTACAGGATGTTGGTTTTTGTTTTTGCCTTTCACCTGCTCCCCTTCCTTTTTTTCCTTATTTCATTATACAATTACTGACAGCATAAAATGTATATCTGATTGTATTTGGTTTTCTATTGTCACTTTTTCTTATATCTAGCGTATTTTATTCTTATGCTTTCATATTGTGACATATTTATTATTGATAACTTGTTTTTATCTTGCTGTTTTCAATAAACTCAATTTAAAAAAGAGCACATCTCAAACAGTTATCGGTTAACTAAAATTGATCCTCTGGACTGATAAAGAGTTAGAATTATCTAGCTATTAAATCTGCACATCTAACCCTACAAGAAATGGTGCATCAAAGGCAGGAAAGAGGGAATAGAAGAAAGACCAGCTAGTCAAATCCTGGAAGAATACAGGAATTAGGAACCTGCCTCATTCAACGGGAGGAATCATGATGAACTACTTAAACCACTCTCTCTCTTGTCATCCCATTCTCCTTTCCCCTTTTGGACCTCAGTCTCGGCAAATAGCTTTGATGCAGAGGTGGAGCTGGGACATAGTGTCTTGGACTTGTGTTTCATCCTCTCAGGATATCAGGTTAGTGCTTAACAACTAACAGCCAGAGTCAGATCTTTCTCTTGAACACCAGGTCACTAAAGTAGCCAGCATTGTTTGTGGCAATTAAAACTACCAAAGAACATTCTAACTTACATTAATACTGATCATCACACACCTACCGTCTTGGTCCTAGAGCAGTCCCAACTTGAATTTGGTAATTTCTGCAATCTAGGACTCCCAGATAAGGTCATGAGATGGATATAAGTAGAGTGTGATGGTACAGCTTATTATAGGCACCCTTTGACGTGACCATATCTCAGCTACTGTGACGTTCCTTCAGTCGCTAACTATAAGAAAAGAGTACTCGTTAAAGCCCTAACAATTGACCATCAGGGTCATTCATGGTAAATCTTTTCACTTTGTTGCTATTCATTTCCATTTCACTGTGTATTTTAATATCCATGTGTTCATTTCCTTTAGATATTCCAAAAACGAAAACAGTAAGGTTTGGTGACAGATCCTTCTCAGCAACAGCTTTAATTGAATGGAATAAACTCACCGGGTATCTTTGTTCCATTCACTGATTCTTTATTTTTCATAAAACACTACAGATTTGTCTACTCCAGTGACTCTTAAGGGATTATGAGTGCCCTGACAGCATACACCAATCAGGAGGGTGCGGCGGGGGCAGGCCCTTCCACACCTAAGGTCACTTTGTTTAGCCCGATACAATGCAAGCTCTCCACCCGCTGCATGGGATACCTCAGTGACTCTTAGGGGGACTACAAGTCCCAGGACACATTGGACACATCATGAGTGGGCAGAGGAGGCAGACCTTTCCACTCCTAAGGAAATTTTGTTCAGCGCTGTATAGCACAACCTTTTCATCTGCTGTGAGCGGTAATCCAATGACTCTTCAGGGACTACAAGTCCCAGGTCACCTAGCACACAACAGGAGGGGGCAGAGGAGGCGGCCTTCCCACACCTAATAACACATTGTTCAGCAATATATAGCTCTACCTCTTCACTCGCTGTGCAAGATACGCCTGGGCTAAGGACAGGCCTGTCCTGTGCACATCAGCATCAGGCAGAGGCAGGACAGGACTACCCCACTTGGTTTTGATTTTCAAGGTGACCAGTATTGTTGCCCTAGCTAAGAGTTCAGTGTACACTGTTATCCCAGATGTTATGGGGAGGTGAGTTCCTTTTGTGCCCTTGTCTCAAATTTAAATCATAGTTGTATTTTTAATCTGAATGTGTCAAACAGTTTCTTCTTTTTTTATTTAACTGTTAATTGTTCATTTTACTCATAAGATGTTAAACCTACCACTTGGGGACCAACAAAAGTGTGAAGGAATTCTAAGATTCTCCCCATTTTGTAAAGGTACATTTTACCCAGGGAGAATATTTTTATCTTGGTGAGCACAGATTGCTGATATCGGAATTATTTTAATTTAAAAAAATCTAAGGCAGCATATTCTATTCGGTGTGCTATTTGACCTCCTTTATATAAAATGGGTAAAAGAAAGCTAACAGAGAATCATTTGGGAGCTCCTGCCCAAAAGAAGTCCACTAAACAACTGCAAAGAATTGCACTTTATGGATACTGATGTCTTGATTGAGGAGACTGAACAAATTCTAAACCCTGAAATAGCCCTTTGCATTAATTTCCTCAGCAAAAAACATAAAATAGCTCAGCTGTTTGAAAGGAAGACATCCAAAAAAGGGAATAATAATTAGGGGTGAGCATAACTGGTGTTGTTCTCTCTAGTGAATTGCTTGTAATTACCACAAACGTACTCATAATTATGTGTAATTGTGTGAGAAGCGCAATCCAGCATTTAGTGCTGTTTTCTTGTGCAAAAATGCACCCTCAAGTCCTAAATGGGCCTGAAAATGCAATTTGCCCTTAGAAACTAGTACTAACTGCTACAGGATATGAACAGCAGTAGCCAGCAGCTGCTCTCTCTCTCTTGGTTAATTGTTCCCAAACTCCTGTTATAGGAGTTTTTCCCCAAATAACTCTAAATTACTAAAGCTCATGTAATAGCAGAATTTTTGCATAACATGAGTAATGCGTAATTTACTAAAACTACGCCGATTACTATGGCATAATTAAAATTTCTCCCAGGCCTAATAAAAATGAAATGTTTGACCATGAAGGAGATCGTAGAACTAGTTCTAGTAATGACCCAAGACAGGTAGTTAATGACAATGATGTACTATTCCTTAATATGCCTGTGTCACACTAAAACCTAATGTAATATGTGTTAATTCTTTGCTCCCTTAATAGATATATAGCCACTATTGAATCCAGACTCTGATGAGAACAAGGGTAGGGAAGGGGAAATGATCCACTGAACTTGCCTAAAAATGATCTAGTTGCTATGATAATAGATTTAAAGTGTGAAATAACTGAGCTAAAAAAGATGGTCAAGACGGTAACTGAAGTGATCCCTAAAAAAGATAATAGAGTACCAGAAAAAATTGCACATTGGGTTTCTGGAACTAATCCAATTGGACGTGAGATCCTGGCTTGTTAAAATCCAGGAATATCAAAAAGAGTAATGAGAGAGTTGATCTAACACATATTATCTGCAATGTCCCATGCTATATTCAAAAATTGTAATTGGCCTATCCCTAGCAGGCATTCTGTTGACAATGATAAAGCTGCTCCATATCAGGGGGGCAACTACAAAATGCAAACTTTTTCGCCTGTCCCTAGAATATGTAATTTCCCCCTCCACAATGCAGACAGTATACAAGGAAATTTGCAGATTTTCAAAATTCCCCCTACCGAGTGGACACGTTGAGGTATGGTCATAACAACCCACAATGTAGGGTTCCACCTGTTGGGATCATATACGTGACTAGGGTCCCAAAACATGTACCTCATGTAATAAAAAATGGGGATTCCCTGGTCAATGAGGCAATCCACTGGATAAGAGAGTTCCAACACAATCATGATATTATACAATCTGATGTTGTGAAAGCATCCAGACATTCAATTGCCTCAAATGATTATCAATTTTTAGTTTTTTAGTTTTTTAGTTTTTTAGTTAAGCAGTTGGGCGCCCTAAGATAGAGGGGCGAAATCCTTTGCACGGTGTGCTAAATGTAAACTTGATTTGAGAACCTGACAGACCCCTGTCAGGTTCTCAAATCAAGTTTACATTTAGCATACTGTGCAAATGATTTCACCCCTCTATCTTAGAGCACCCAACTGCTAAACTGCTAAATGCATTTCCAAGGGATTTTTGACTGGAGTCTAACTTAGTAGATGTGGACTGATTGGAGTTGAGGGATAACCATCAGAATATAGATGAAGGATTGCATTTATATTTGGATTACATTAAACCACAGAACTAGGAATTTGGGAGGAGTTATAGAAATTCAACCCATTCACCTACAATTCAGATAGAATGCAATCCAGATCAACTACCTCAAATGAATCCCAGTCCACCTAATAAGTTGTAATTGTTGAGTGGAATAACGCTTGAATAAAGTCTAAGCTAGCAGATATGGATTAGGGGAGTTTGCTGACAGTCATGACATTTGCCTGTTACTGGACATGTGGGTTCTAGATAAGCCTCACAGAGCTGGTTATAAATCCTATCACATCTGAGCATTGAATTCCCCTGCAGGACAGGCCTGTGGTAATGGGAATATCTTTGTTAAAATTAATCTGAGTTATTCAATTAAGCAGATTAACACACAGGCACCTGATATATTGGCTTAAAATATTCCATTCAGCCCAGATTTTAAACTTCTCCTAATTAATATTTACAACAGAAGTAGTACCTTCTCTGTAGAATCGCAAACACTTGCGATTTTTTAGATTCTCAGAGTTAGAACTTACATATTATTATGGTGGGGGTTGTCTAGGGACATGGATGATTATTGGGGCATTCCAGAGCTAACAGCACCCCCCAGAAATCATCTTTCCTGGAATGCTTTGCAACTAGTAGACATTACATGTTCAAATGATTCATGGGCATGAAATGGCCATTCCTCTTCATCTATACATAGTATTCTCACTTTTAAAAGAGGGAACTACTGAAGTAACATTGAATATATTTCAATAGATTGTGGGATGTGGGATACATTGATAGACATGGCCCCTAAGGCATGAGAGTGACAAATATCTTTTGGCGCTAAATTTGAATGTATTATTAATAAGGATCTACTAGATCCAGTAAAACAAATAGAAGATGAAATATCAGTCTCTAATAATAGAATGAATGTAAGGTGGTAAAATGTCATACAGTGTCCATCAACTGTGGCATCAGTATAGAGTAGTATAATTTCAACAATCATTCTTTTCAGCCAGAAACTGGGAAATAAACATCTTTCATTAGAGCCAGTTAAAAAAACCTCTAAATTATTCTGGAACATACTGGCACACGGAGGGGCGGGATAATAGTATGAAACCAGAGACCACCTTCCGACACAAGATTGGATAATTTATTTCCTGGAACTTTATTAAGCCCCTGTAGAACGTATTGTCACTGAAGATATGACCGTAAAGTCAGTGATGACAACTTTCAGTTAAAACGCAGTGAATCCCACTTGGTTCCTTAGCCATTCTTCCTTCTTCTCCTTGGAGGATACTCATGCTGCAATATTTGTACACAATAAAGGAAAGGCACCTGGCTTAAAGAAAATTCCTGCTGGCCTATTTTGTTCAGAGTTTGTTGTATGGGTTCCTTATGTACATGCCCTTTCTAAGATGATAGCTGCCAGAGCCCCAGTTCCCTTAGCTGAGCAGAAATAATTCCTGTTTACAAAAAAGGCTGCTATAGCACTCCAGCTAACTATCGCACAATCAGCCTTATTGAAACATCCACAAAATATTTAGTAAACAAGTCCTTGATAAATTGACTGTCTGGATTGAAGAGAATGAGATTCTTTGCCATTTACAGGCGGGGTTCCGGCCAAAGTCTAGCACTGTTGATCAATTCTTTATCTTACGCACCATTAAGTGGAAAGAAGTAGATATCAAGAGAGGCAGCCTTTATGTTTTCTATATGGTGCCAAGTGAGATGGTATGGAAAACTCTCAAGGAGATGGGTGTTCCATTTGTTCTGCTGGATATAATTGTGTGCTTATATTAAAAAAATAATTCCCAAAAATTGGGACAAAGGGTTGTGACAAGGCTGTGTTTTAGCTTTCACTCTTTTTCTGTTGTTTATAAAAGGCTGTGTTAATCTTTTTCCTGATTGTATGAATTATTTACAGATAATAGCCGGTTTAATAATAGCTGGTTTAAAAACACCTACCATGTTATATGTGGAAAATAAATTATTGGTTTAAAAAACCCCAAATGGGCTGCAGATTTAATTAGAGAAGTTTGCTACATTTACGTGCAGATTAATTCACTGAAAACTAGATTCATGACGATTAACCCCCATAAGAATTTCAGGGGTAAAGTCCTACTGACCAGGGTAAATGTTGAGAGAGAATACTTAAATCTGACTACGTTGGGGTCAGACTATTGGAGTTCCAGTACTGGCAAGGACAAATCTCTAAGAGTGTCCTTCTCTTAAGGCACAGGGATGCAGCTATTACTAAATTTGCTCTGAGATCTATTGTACATCCCAATTTCTCAGCAGTAGAAATGTATAGGGCACAAGCTGTCTTGGCAGCGCTATATGGGTTGGAACTGTGGGGCCATTCCAACTGACATTCTTTATCTGCAGAAAATATTTTTCTTAGAACTGTGTTGAAATTACCTAAAAGCACACCTTTACTACCATTGAGATTAGATGTTGTACTCAAGTCAATAGTGGATCTTTTAAAAATAAAACTGATCTTTTACCGGCTCCTCAACTGGTTTACTAAAGAAAAAAACCATGGGGCATATTAACAATGCTTTATCTCTGCTTTTTTGGCTTTAAAAGCCAAAGAAGCAGAGATAAAAATATAACCCTATCAACAACAGGGTGCTAACATGCAAAATCGCATATTAGCACCCTTTTTCACTACGTTTCCCTTTGCATCTCTAATGAGATGCAAAGTGGGCGTTCCAGAGCAAAATAATAGGAGAAATGTCACTAAGCGACATTTCTCCTATTATCAAGCTGCACGCTAACCCTGTTAGAGAGAAAAAAAGCAGCTCTAACCATGGTTAACGCTGCTTTTTTACGTTTGCTAATTTTCAGACTTAGCCATGTAATCCAATGGGAGGTGGATTACATGGCTAGGTCCACCATGGGCTATCAACAAGGATATCCCTATCCTTGTAGTATTATCGCTGCATTACCAGCGATAACCTCCCAAAATGCCGCTATCGCTGGATTTTTGATCGCCTAAGCGGTTAGCGTTGTTAATAACGCGATAACCAGGCGATATTATCCAGCGATAGAGGGCGTTAATTTTTTTTACACTAAGCTCCCTTAGCGTTAATTTTCCCTGTTCCTTGTTAAAATGCCCCTAAATAGGACACGCTTAAAACATATTTTATATAGACCCAGCACATCTAATATCTCCTGGTTGGAGCATTCACATTCCAATCTGATAGCAATAGGCATGAGTGATTATTGGTGCAACACTACCTCTATTACTTCATCTTCACACGTTAGTGTCAGAGAAAGATTTTGGCTTTGCAAGTGGGAGAGTTGGCAACGAGCACCAATGCTGGTCAGATTACCAAGTGTGTTTTTATTGATAAGATATGAAGCTAGATTTGAATAATTCATTGATTATATTACCCCAGAGAAACAAGATCTCTGTATATTAAACGGAGGGTGTGTATTGTACCCCTGGCTAATTGCACTGACAAACAGAGGTCTGAGCTGACTATGTCCAAACAATGTTCTGCTTCAGTCTAACCATTGAAAGTGAGGAGCACGTATTGTTTTTTTGTCCTGCATATCAAAGACAAAGATCTAGATGGATTGCTCCTTTATGTCACTTGCTGAGTACAAAATAACATAATGAAGCATGGAGTATTTGGAAATATGATACTAGTCCTCAAGTTTTATTCTCTGTAGCCAAATATTTGGACTCAGTTTGGTATATGAGGCGGCGATTATTACCAAACTGAATTGTATTCTCTAACCATAGTTTTATTCTGTATTTTAAAAGTTTGGCTGGCTGTTCTAGATGGTTTTTAATTCCATTTTATCTTGTGTGTTTTAAATGTTTGTGAATATTTAAATTGCAAATATGTTATTTAGTGTTGTTTTATTTGCTGATGAATTTATTATCAAATGTGACAGTATATATAGGAAATTAAATAAAATGAGACTTACTTTTTTTAACCAGTTATATTAAATCTTGAGTAGCTTTATTTGCTTGATCCATTTTATGGATTTTACAGCACAAAGAATCTTCAGTGAACATAACGTTACATAAAATAATATAACATAATATAACATAACATGTTCACTCTCTTCCCTCATTGCAGTATGATGTGTGTTGAGTGTGTGTTAAGCCTGCATGCAATATTTGTTTGATGTTAATTGTATCATACAATTAATGCTATTTATAAAATTATAAATGTTTTCAAAAAAATAAAATGTATACACTTTTCATTCTGAAATATTTATAATGTGTTGTGTAAATCTGTTACATTTCATTCTATTTGGTTAGTGTTATTTCTTGATTCCATTGATTTCTGTGAGAGTGAGTTTCATTACCAGTTTTTGGCCGTGTATGGTGCTTGACTTGCTCCAAGTTTTAAAAGGAATAGATTTACAACTTTTTTTTAGCAGTACTACTGTAGATGATTTAGGTTTAACTTTTGTGAATAGTAATTGTCTTAATATTTTTAGGGAGTTTGTTAGTATGTACATTTCCCAAAATCATCCTTAAATTTCCACTAACTCTACCTTTAGTAGTATATATAATCCTATTTTCTAACCACTCCCCCTTGTCCCTCCCATGTTTCCTATTAAAACATATATTTCAATGTGCGAAGACCTTCCGTCCTCGTGACAGAGAAGTCTGCACATGAGAGACAGATCAGGCATCGAAGGAGTTCTCTGCCGAGAGGTTAGAGAATAGCATTTGTTAGTATATAAAGTAGTACTAACGGAGTATTACTTCCCAGACTAAAAAATGCTTTCCTGACTAAGCCTTATAGTATGGGTTTCAGCGAAATTTGATAAAATAGAAGAACTGCAGCAAATTGCACGTCCATCTGTTTAAACTTAACTTTTCAAAGATTTCTAAATTAGAAAGGGAACAATTTCCTTTGTGACTTTCCTATGCAGTAAAATCCACAAATCTGAAATGTATTAAATGAATGCATCAGTCATGTAGCTATATCTAGTGTTTGCACATCAAGTGGACTATTTTTGATTTATTTTGATGATGAAAAAGTAAATGCTCACATACCAACAAAAAGGAATATCATTGTTTGTGATTAATTTACAAGATTACCCTGTACACTATTCCCACAAAGGTATTTCAGAAAAGCAATAATTGCTGTACTTGTACAAGCAGAAATTATTAAAACTACAAAGAAGAAAAAATGAATGACAAAAGTCCTCCTAAGCATTGGATTATTTCCTTTTCAGAATAAAAAGGAAATAAATTGCTATGTTAATGTTACTTTAATTCAGTTTTGAAATTAGTGATATAAATCAAATTAAACAAAAATCAAGATAAAGTACTATCCAGAGCTGAATTATTAATGTTTCAAGATTGGTTTTAACCTAAAGAAAACTGGCATTACATCCCCAATTCATCATTTAAACAAACCATCCAGCATTAACTAATAACACCTAAGAAGATGCCCATTCGTTTTTAATTGCTATTTTTCAATGTTTTAAAGAAGAATACAGTTCCAACATATGATACTTGTGGATGCTTGAGATCATATCGATTGCATGCCCTGTACCTCCCCTAAGTGCATTGTAGAAGCGAATACACATTCAATTTAATGAATGATTGAGCTCCACTTATTGAGGGCCTTTTGTCCTGCCATCAGCTTGAACAACATGTAACGTCAGCACCGTATAGCATTGGAGTTTGGCACAAAAATACTATCACTGGCTAAGGATGGACATTTCTTAAAATAAATCTTTAAGATGCATCATTTAAACAGGGATATTCTGATTGTAGTCACATGCCTGTAAATGAACAAGAGAGAGGAATTTCTTCCAGGAGGAACGCATAGAATAAACACTTAAAACACAAATCTTGAAATTTGAAGTATGCGGATTGTAAATAACATGGTACGTAGTAGATGGTGCATAGAGTCGTATTTATGGTGATACACTTTGTTTGACTAAGTAAAGAGAAAATAGGTATGTTGCAAATTCTTAGAATAAATTATTTCTACACAGATAGTTATCTTGCAACAACAATAACAGTTAATAGAAAAGATATAAGCACTTCAGATTTAAGGGTCTGGTTATTAGTGAGTTGAAGCAAATTTATTTTTTTATTTGTTTATGGGTTTATACATTATGGGATTCTCCCAACTAAACTTCAGTATGCTCTTCAGTCAGGAATATAAGCATGCCAGCAGAATGAGGGGCTGGACATCCAATGGGATGCATAGTAACAACTGAGAGTATGGGTGCGCAGGGTTTAACTTTTATGCAGTACAAGGTGAAAGGAAAGTTGGAAATGCAGCAGCGAAAATGACACGATATTAGAAATTAATGCCAGAAAGAATGTTTATGGGCATTGAACAGTCAGGGCAAAACGTGCAAGTCAGACTGGCAGCATGTAGCATTGACTTTTTCTTAAAATCTGGAGTAGAGTGAGATCTCCTGACTTGGCAGCATACTTTGTGAGAGCCTTCTTATGCAGATAGCTTCTTGGAGAGATATTCGAGAGTCTGGAGTGGTGGCTGGTAGGGAAAGGGAGCCGGAGGGAGACAAAATATATTTTGTTAAAACACGTACCTCCTCGTGCCAAGGCCACCTCTATCTCTCCTCCGTCTCCCCTCCGTTGTTGCTGAAGAGTCCGGAAGCACACAGGCTCCCCTAAGCTAATCAAAACGCTGTAAAGAAGCATTGTGATTAGTCTGAGTGCCAAGGATCGGTGCTCAGATGGGGACTGGGGGACTGTCATGTTCTTCACCAAGCAGTGTAATGGAGGCTGGTGGGGAACATGCAAAGTGTGCATGGTGGTTTGGCCGGGCTAAGACGGCCAGCCAAGAAGTCGTGCGCACTTAGCGTGCACAGTTCACTCCTCCTCCTTGAGCCAACAGCCCCGCCCCACCCTAACCCTCAGCAATGAAAAATAAAACGGTAATATCCTTGTTATTATCATTTTTTCTCTCTTTTCAGCTGCTCTGAGAGCAGCGGGGTGACGCTTCTCCACCTTAGCAGAGGATCCGCCCCTGATAATGCATGCAGTTTCCACGTAGCAGTGTGGCTAAATCAGGAGTAACTTAACCCCTTAACTGATGAAGCTTTTCTTGCCCCATTGCAGAGCATTTTTTTCATAGTGGGGCACTTTATACTCAATCCTTTATAAGATTTCCCAACAAAAGGTATTAAGACACAATCTTTTTTCCCATGAATCAGGGATTTTAAATGTACCCGGAGTTTGTGAAATTCAGGTAGGTAGTTATAGTTTCATTTGCCGATAACTTGGGTGCCGTTTGACGAATCCTCACGAAATTTTCAATAATAGTTTGACACTCAAATCAGCTGCTGTCTTGAAAGTTTCATTGTGATCTGTCAAGTGGGGGCTGAGAAAAAGAGGGGTCCCAAAACGCATTTCCCCATGGTAATTTCCATAGGAAGTTTAGACACAGCTACAGCCAGAACTGCTGAATAGAATTACACCAAATTTAGCAGGAAGGTAGATGTTGGTTCAGGAAAGTGCCTTTTTGTGATTTAGTGTAAATCTGCTCAGTAGTTGTGGAGGTATTTATAGAAATTTCAAATGTTTATATCTAGGGACATGAAGGATCCATGACCCTTCCTGATCTTCTGCTGAGATCTGATTGGCTGCCAATATTTCAAACCAGGAAGTGTTGGCAGCCATCTTGTGACTTGGTTGAACCGAGTCACAGAAAAAGATGTAAAAAAGGATGGGGCGTAGAAGCACCCTGACCCCCTAGACCTCTTGTGGGGTCCCACAGGTACCCCAGAGGCCAAAATGCATTAAAAAATGAAGGCAGCAGTATCGCTGGATACATTAATCCCACTGAAAAGTAAAAAAAAAACAAGCATGGGTGACCTGGGGACAACCACCTCCCCTGGGCTTGGTTAATAAAAAATGTGAGGGAGGATCATACGACCTCCGCTGCTGCCCCGGGGACCACCAGCTCCCTGAGGCTTCTTAATTTATCAATGTGGGGGCATCTTGGATCCCCACAGCCCGAGGCGTCCCCAGCCCAGGGCTTTTTGTTTAGAGAATGTGAGGGGGTAATTGGACCCACCACAGTCCCGGGGGCCACCACCTCAACAGAGCTTTAAATGTAATTAATGGTGTGGCCGCGCAGACCCCTTCGCTGGCCCCAGGGACAGCTACCTCCCCAAAGCATTTGACAAATTGAATGCATGGGGATGTAGCCCCCCTGAAGCCCCAGGGACCATCACCTCCCTGGGTCAAATTTAAAAAAAAGGAGTGGGGCTACACGGCCCCCCTCCTGGAGCCATACATGACCCTGGGGATCACCACCGCCAGGCCCAGCTTCTGCTATGTCTCAGGGTTCCCATCCAGGGGACAGAGCTGTTTGCTATGACTTGGCGGGAGCTTTACCACTCCGGCCAAGCCATAGCAAATGCTCTGCTTCCAGCAAGCAAGAGCATTAAGAATGCCATCACTTGCTGAAAGCGAAGCACAATCACTTTTACAGGGAGAGAGCTGCATGTTAGCAGCTCCATCTCTGCAAAAGCAATCCCAGCTCCCACCGTAGGCGGTGAGCCAGCAGGAACAGCGGGGCCTTCAGGCTCACTCTGCGGTCCCCATCAATTGCACCCACAATTGAGGCAGGGCCCTGGGGGATGGGATCTGGGGGATGGGATCTGGGGCCTGGAATCAGCCTGAGAGGAGGGACGCTCAGTTCCTTCCCTTTAATTAATTAAAACTTTTTTTTTAAAGTCCAGACCCTGGGAGATGGGGTTCCCAGGGCCCCCTCCCCTAATAATAAAAAAGCGATTGACCAGCAACTCACTGGAGGCAGAGCCCCCTTTCACCACCACTCTGCAAACACACCTCCTGGTTCCTGGTGCATAACTGGTTTGGTGATGAAGTCATCCTGGCTGCAGTGGGTCCTTGGGGTCTAACAAGCCATCCTGTTACCTCCAGTAAGTCCCACACAGCAGTATTGCTGAGAGGACTTTAGAGACCACGCCCCCTTTTTCCACCACTCTGAAAACATGCCTCCTGGCACACTGCTGGTTGGGGATAAAGTCCCCTTGCCCAAAAAGTATTCTTGGGGGCCAACAAGCCCTCCGGTTACCTCCAGTAAGTCCCACAGAGTGCGATTGCTGAGAGCTGGTTGGAGGCCCTGCCCCGTTTCTCCACCACTCTGCAAATGCACCTCCTGGTGCACTACTGGTTAGGGGATGAAGTCCTCTGGGATGACAAGGGTTCTTTGGAGCCAAGAAGCTTTCCTATTACCTCGAATAAGTCCCACAGGGCAGGATTCCTGAAAGGTGGTTGGAGGCCCCGCCCTCTTTCTCCAACACTCTGCAAACACGACTACTATTTTAAAAAACTCAGGAATTCACACAAAAAAAGGTTACAGGAACATTTTAGTTAGGAAATAGAATCTGAAAACGTTTACAAATTCACTGAAAAAATCAAAGGTTACAGGGATGTTATAGTTAGGAAATGGAATCAAAAAAACCTTAGCAATTCATTAAAAAAAAAACTGTTACAGAGACATTATAGTTAGGCTCAGATTTCACTCCTACAAAACCATTAAAATTCAGTAGTTATAGTTACCTAAGCTTACTATAATATATGCCCCAACAATGCACTGTTTAGGATCTCACATATTACATCACTCATAACATGATCAGTGACATCACTGATGCCATCGTTCATGACATCTCAAGTGACATCACTGATGACATCATCCACAGAACCACTCACACACCCACTCACACTGCCATAGAACCTGTTATACGTCCACCCACACTTCCACACACCCACTCACATACCCATTAACAAACCCATTGTGCTTGCTTACAACATTGTTTCATTGTGTACTGACTATGCTTCAATTCAGATGTTTAACTCTAGTTAAAAATGGGGATGAATGAAACGTATGCCTTTTTTAAATGTGCTCAAGATACTAAATTTAAAGTTAATCCTGATATCATGTGATTCAGAGGACATTTTGCTAATGTGTTCTTTCTTGTGCATTGGATTTTACTTTAAATTCCTGCCACCCAGAAATCCCACATTTCTCCTGATTGACAGAGTACACAGGTGTGTGGCCGGACTAGGCACCCTTCAACATGAAAGGCTCTGAGCCTCAATGGGGAGATATGCTTTTTCTGTCATGAAAAATGAACCATTTTTGGTGTCAAGTGGCTTTCTGCCTCCATGAGGAGTGAATTGGAGATAAACACCCTCTAATTACCCCATACCCAGGGATTTGCTTTCCCCCCCCAAAGATACTTCCAGGTATTTAGTGGGTGGAACCCTGCTTGTTGTCAGAGTCCCAAGGTGAAAAGCATGAAATCACTAGTTAGAGGTACTGCCTGAAAGCAGTCTTTGATCACCTCTAGCAGTAACTCTCTCATACTGATCACTGCTCGAGGGCAAGGTTGTACTTTTAGTACCAAAAAAAGTAAAAGCAGACTGAGCCCAATGGTGCCACAAGCTTTCAATTTTGTCACAAGGATGTTGGTGAGCTGTGCATGCAGTGTCAGTGACAAAAAAACTAATTTCAGGTAGCCAGGGAAAGAGCTTCCCTTGCACTATGAAATTATTTACTGATTAACCCTACTGGTATAAGAACCAGAAAGATTTTATCTTGGAATGCAGAGGACAATAATTTCACACCCTCTGCATTCCAGAGATAATAAAGAGGACTTGAATGTCATGTCCTCCACTATATAGAGTTTATATTAAGCAAGGGCAGGGTCAAGTTTCTTAATGTTGTGGGTAATCTGGTTGCAACATGACAAACATATCTAAATGCCTCTGAAACAAAAGGGGCAACCCAGTAAACCAGGTACATGGGCCAGATAATTTTTAACAAAAAGGTCGTCCCTTTTTGTTAAAAATTATCAGTAGTTATAGTTACCTGAGCTAACTATAATGTATGGCCCCAAAATGCACTGCTTATGACGTCACATATTACATCACTCATAACATGATCAGTGACATCACTGATGACATCATTGATGACATCTCAAGTGACATCACTGATGACATCATCCACAGAACCACTCACACACCCACTCACACTGCCATAGAACCTCGTATACATCCACCCACACATCCACGCAACCACTCACATACCCATTCACAAATCCATAGTGTTTGTGTACAACGATGTTTCATTGTGTACTGACTATGCTTCAATTCAGGTGTTTAAATCTAGTTACAAATGGGGATGAAGGAAACTTATGCCTTTGTTAAATGTGCCCAAGATACTGAATTTAAAGTTAATTATAATATCATGTGATTCAGAGGACATTTTGCTAATGTGTTCTTTCCTGTGTATTGGATTTTACTTTAAATTCCTGGTACCCAGAGTGCCTAGATTTCTCCTGATTAACACAGTACACAGGTGTGTGGCCGTACCAGGCACCCACAACATGAAAGGCTCTGAGCCTCAATGGGGAGATATACATTTTCTGTCATGAAATATGAACCATTTTTGGTGTCAAGTGGCTTTCTGCCTCCATGAGGAGTGAATTTGAGATAGACACCCTCTATTTACCCCCATACCCAGGGATCTGCTTGCCCCCCAAATATACTCCCAGGTATTTAGTGGGTGGAACCCTGCTTGTTGTCAGAGTCCCAAGGTGAAAAGCATGAAATCACTAGTTAGAGGTACTGCCTGAAAAGCGGTCTTTGATCACCTCTAGCTGTAACTTTCACTACACCATCACCCCCCTGGGTTAAATCCATTGTCCTTTTGCTCACTATGCCACCACTGTTTAGTCCCAACCATATGCAAATCAGTCTTGTCCCTGCTCCTCATAGGAACAGTACTGTCAAACCAGATTCTCCCTGGACCGGAAACAAGCATCCTGGGACGGGTTTCGGGGTATCACCACTCATCAGTCAGGCTAACTTGAATCCAGTGGCACAGTGAGCAAGGGACTCATGTCTGGACATAACCATCCCACTCAGGGTGAAAAATGCTATGCAAATGAATGATGGACGGAATGCTGAATAAATCACACATTCACCCCCAGTCATATTGTTCTTTTGCTCACCATGCCACCCCAGTTAAGACCCAGCCATATGCAAATCAGTCTTGACCCTGCTCCACATGGGAACAGTCCAGCCTGAACTGCGAAGCCAGGTCCTCCCTGAATACCCTGAATACTCTGAACCTGGGACCGGTATTGGAGTATTGCCCCTCATCAGTCAGGCTAGCTTGAACCTCGTGGCACAGTGAGCAAGGAACCCACGTCTGGGCGACAAATGCAAAAAGAACAATAGATGGACGGAATGCTGAACATTGTCAAACATTCACCCCCATTACAGACATCTGCCCCTAAATTTGTCATTTATTTTTGCTCACCATGCCACCCAGCCATATGCAAATCAGTCTTGACCCTGCTCCTGGCAATATATAATGCACTACTTACCACAAAAATACAATGATATAAACCACATTGATATTAAATAAATTGATATTTTAAACAACACCTAAATATATGTTATTGAATAAGATGTCAATAACTACGATATCAAATTCTCACGATATTTTTGACACGATATTTATGTAACACGATATTTTTTATTCGATACTTTGTCCGAATACCGTTTGGATCTGAGTGTGATCCATTATTTGTTAAAGCTCTTCGATTGGATATTCGTGCAGCTCTTAGAGTGAATCTCTGTTCACATTGGGTTTTATGGAGCTGTTTTCCTGTACTTGTGAGGAAGTGGTGCGGGTTGAGAGTGGCCGTGTGACGGTCTGAGTGTGGAGCTGTGCGCTGGTTGGAGGGCGGCTCACTCACGCTCTCTTGTGGTTTGTCGCCTGATCAAAGCGCTGCATAAATCACGGACACAAGTGGATTCCCACTTGTAAAACACACGTGTCTATGTTATCAGCGTGGCATTAAGAGTTGCTCAAGCCAAACACTTTCCGAGAAGGCCTGTTATCCAAGACATCAGCCGCTTCCTCGCCTCCCCTCAATCACACGACGATTTCAAATGCTGGAAATAACCAGCAATGCTTATAACTCACCCCAGTACAACATCTCACCTGCAGCCTGTGTTTTGCTGCTCGTGTAAAAGCTTAGGCGTCGTGTGGTGAGACGGCAACAGCTATAAAACACCCCAGACAGCATCAACACGTGTGGACACACGACACAGTGAAGGCACAAGGCAGGTCGGTAGGCAGGTGACTAAACAACAGATCTAGAGAGACGTGAAACAAAGCAGGGCAAGTGGGGATTTAGGGTAGAAAGAGTGGGGGTTACATATACAGACGGACGGGCAGATGCAACACACAAGGCTGAAAAATGACACTAGTAAATTATAAATATTGGAAATAAATTAATAGGCAGTTATATGTAAAAAACACATTCAGAGTCACAGGTGAAGTGACGTTGGGTATATTTTTAGTAGTTCCAGTAAAAATACACACGAACAAATCGAAAAGAGTGTACGTGAACGTTGTGTTTAACTTTGTTCTATTGTTTGTTTTCTTTCAGCGATTCTTGTTCACAACATTCACCCTTTTAATCTGTACATCACAATGCAACATCCTGTCATTCCATTGAGCTTTTCTGTGAGTTTAATTGGGTCATTCTACATTCACTAGCGATGCTTAGACGAATGACCCGCGCTGTCAGGTGGGTTTTACTGACACCATGGGACACTGCTCGTTTGTGGTCACCTTTTATGTAAAAAATGTTTAATATGTGCCTGGAACAATGTCCTGCCTGTTTCACGAGAAGAGAAGGCCTATTTTTAAATCAAGGGTCATTCCTGACAAGACATTCTGGCAAATCCTTCAGATCTTCCCTCTCCGTGCGCCAGTTAACCTTGATTTTGCATTTAACACGTGTGTGAGGCTGGGGTTCACCAGCCTTTGAAGCACGGGTTTGGGGTTGTGGGAGCAATCTCCCGGGCACTGGTCCGATTTGAACGGTCTTCAGAATGATTTATTAGGAATTGCTCAATTGGTGACCCTTCCAGATGTCAGTCCCGCCATTAACACGAATGATGTGTTGGGCATACCGAGCTGAAGGGTTAACAGGTTGTCAAGATGTGAACGCCGGTGCTCCGCAGCACTTCAGAGAGCTGCGCACACGGCACTTGAATCCACCTGCCTGGGAGAAACACGCTGTCTTCAGCGCCTGAGCCTGGTGCGGCCTGGAAGGCGCCTGCATATTCCGATTTCAAAATAAGAGTCTTCCCTGGTTCTTTGTCTGAACCCCTCCTTCATTCTTGTCACTACATCTTCTAAAATACCTTGCATCCAAGGCTCGCTGTCTAGAGGTCGAATTCTGAAGATGCACTGTCTCGAACAATGCAAATGTATAAATCATGTTTAGAAAATCAACGAAACCCAGTGCCTCAGCCCTGAGTGCACTTGGAGACTTCCAGAATGGCGTGACTATCAGGGCCTTTGCTAACCTCAGCACAACCCAATCCGGTTACCACCAGCCACTCCGATTGGGCTCATCCAGCCAAAGTCTACACACTTGGTCTTGCACATTGCTGGACTTCCTGACTCCTCACTTCACAGACTCCATGCCTTTCATCTGCAGGTGATCATGCCAAGTGACAGGGTGATGGACAAATCAGTTATTGATACTGTCGCGGGTGAGCAGTGCGCTCTACAAAACCCCTGATTGATTGAGAAGGTGGGTTACAACTGCCAAACGTTATTAAGTTGGAAACTTGATGCCTACCACTTTAATCTGTTATTACTTCTATATTTCGTCGTGCAATGCTTGTAGAGCTGTACCAAACATACTAGGGGTTTACAACAGTAGTCGTGCTGGAGTATTAGCTATTGTCAACACACCCAATATAATTCCTATTGTTCATATTTTCAGCAGTTCCTGGCTCAACACACAGGCAGTCATGTCAATCCTCATCTCTGCAGACGAAGTGCAGTGCACTCCAGCCAAGAGTCTACGGGGCATATTATCAAGAGATATATCGCTGCTTTGTCAGCACATAGCGCCGAATAAGCAGCGATTTTTTTATCTCAATATTATCAAGGCGTCGTTAACATGCATGCTAATGTTAGCAGCCCATTTTGTAACGCATCTCATGACAGCGATAGATATCGCTAATAAGATGCAAAGTAGGTGTTCCCTCCTAAGACAACATGAGAAATGATCGCAAAACCAACATCGCAGTATTAACAACGCGGTGCCTGAACAGCGAAGCGATAACAAAAGGCGCGCAAAGCCCCCATTATCGCATGAATCTAACGCCTGCAAAAAACCTGACTTAGTCTTATTGCCTATGGGAGGTGGATTGTATGGTTAAGTACACACTATCGTATCAGCGAGCTTTTCTATTATCGCTGCTCAGTTATCTCTGGATTTCTCGCGATAATGGGTGTTTTTTCCGCTATCGCTGGATTTCTTATTGCCTTTGAGATGAGCGTTGATAATACCACGCTATCACGGCGATGAAATCCAGCGATAGCCGGCGATAAGAAAAACAGCACTAAGTGCGCTTTGCGATAATTATCGCAACTCGTTGGTAATATGCCACTACATCCCTTAGCACAGTAACAGGTCTAACTTCCAGGGCACACCTTACTTCATCAGTTCTTACTTCTGCTCACAGTGTCTGGTAGATGACAAAGGCCTGCACAGGTGACTGAACTGATGGAAGCCACAATATAGCAGCTGGGGCATCAACCACATGAAATAGTGATGGAGGTAGGATGTAGTTGCCGGAAGAAGGCTGTATTTCTTGATGTAGGTTAATGCCATACAGGGCCAGCAGGATGCACCTGCACTGGCCCTAATGTCACCTCATTTGTTGGAACCTCTAGTCAAATAGTGATTTCATAGCTTCTGATTAAGTACCACACACAGCTCCTTGTCATGTGAGCTACCCTATTGCATTCCTTTTGAGGGTCTATGGGCATCCTGCTAGATTTGTTGTTTTTCAAACTAAATGCCTTCAAAGTGTTTGCCACAAACTACACAAAGGTGTTTTTTAAGCTCGTAAATTTGTGCGGAGTCATGCTCCAACCTCAGCTTATCAATACCTTCCTGAAAACTGCCGCATCTCACAGAAGTATGAATCATACAGTCAGGATTTTGAAGCAATTTCCAACACGCGTTAGGCCAAACAAGCATAGGGTATGAAAATGTTAATTTTAAGGTAGGTAAACCAGTATCTGTTTTTTTAACATAGTCCATATCCTCCAACTCACAACCAAAGTGAATTGTCCATTAAGCATCAAATAATGGATTTCTATTGTGGATTGAGGATGATTTACAGAATGCCATGTTCCAAATTGTTCCTGCTCCCACATCCACCACTGTGAAGATTAACATGAAGCCACAGTTGAGCCACTGGTTTCAAGAGGGGAAGTATAAACAGTCCATCAGATCTTTTATCAGAAGGGCCTTAAGCCCTCAAGTTATGACTTACGAGCATCCTTCCTCATCTCCATTTGCAGAACTTGTGTAAAAGAGTGGATTACATATCCACATGATGAGTGAACAACAATGTTTCTGTAGTATGCTATTCTCTAAATGATTGTCTGTGTGGATAACTACTTATGCATACAAATGTAAAACTGAGTTAACAGAGTTTATTCAGACTTAGAGAGTTCCTCACAACTCCAAGAGAAAAAGTTTGCAAACTCTCAGGCTACATAATAAATCAGAGTTTTAACAAACGTGCAGATATACTTCTGCATTGTTTATGTTGGTACACGGTCCATGGCTCACAACCTCCATTTGAATCTTCAACTTGATGGAAATATGATCATTGTAAACTTGAACTCCCTCGGATAATTTTCACACAGACTTGGGGGGTGTTGATTTACAAAGGCTTTTAATGTTATGTGGAGTAGCACTACAGGTGTATACTAACCCATATTCGTAAATGTTTTTCTGAATTAGTCACACAATGTCCACTCGCTGCAAACACAGATGTAAAATGGCACATGTCTTTCTATTTGTTCCAGTTCTACTTCTATACAAATATTTACTTGCCTTTTCACATGTTATTCCCAATTTAGATGTTTTAAGGCCAATGAGAAATAAAAAGAGAGAGAGAGAGAGAGAGAGAGAGAGAGAGAGAGAGAGTGAGAGAAAGAGAGAGACTAGTTCCCCTTCCCGGGCAAGAGGGCAGCAGGCCGCAATTCAGCACAGCTGGGCAGCAGTTCATCAGAGTAGTAGTTCAGCATAGTGACAGTCCTTTCAGCAGCAGAGCAGTCCTTTTTCCTGTAAGAGTATCCTCAGGTCCAGAAGTGTACTGTAGAGTTGGTGTCTGAGGTTGTTGTTTGAGGTCCAGTATTTAAAAGAAGTTGAGTCTTTGAAGTGGGGAAGAAGCCTCTAGAGGTTTGCCTTTGAAATTCCAAGGCATCCTGCCTTTCCTACCTCTGAACGGAAAGGTCCTAGATCTGTTACTATGATTCCCTGGTGAGTCAGACTTGTCATGTTCTGAGGATGCACACACATTTGATACGCTGTAAGGTTAGGAGAGGGAATGGTGCACTGTGAGCTAGCAGGATTATAGGAAACATTTCCTGATTGGGGAGGGGAATCAGACTCACACTATCCGAACGTGTATGTTGTCCAACAAACGCACAAATTTACTGAGAAAGTATAAAGCAGTATGATACCATCCTGCCAGTAATAGCCCATCCAGGCACACCTAAGCTCTCTATTGTGTTGCTGTCTAGGAGGAACACAAAAAGGCCAACTGTCAGCTACACCCAGTGATGTGACCAAAGGTAGGCTACAGGCATTAAATGGCTAAGGCAGGAAAATCCCAAATTTGTAAAAGTCATTCGTCAACAAACATCACAAATTCCAGTACTGACACACATTTACTTCACTTCATGATCACACACCTTTATTGTGATCACCATTTATTTGATCCAGTTTGAAAGGATTTTTTTTTTTAAATCTCATTGACGAAATTGCAAGCAATATCAACGATTTAACATATACAGAACAAGCATAATCTCAAAACATATAAAACAGTTTTTTAGATGTGCATAATAAATACAAAATAATACATGTTCAACAAAACAATACAATTAGACAACACAACACAAAAAGTTGTGATTCATAACATTTCTTAAGCCCAAGTTTTGACTTTTTAAATGCCCTTAAGGAGAAATTTCTAAAAGTGGCATTTTCCAAAACTGTACTTTAAAATCCAAATTGTTATCTATTGAAGATACAGATTTAGAGAAAGTGCTTACAATTGCCAGAAGTATTGAACATTCTGAACACTGTGTCAAACAGATGAGTGTAAATTCTATTATGCGTGAAGTGAAGTTATTGGTGAAGCAATCTAAAGAAAAGCCACAAGAGGAAGAAAATGTTGATAATCAGGCCACCCCAAAGAGCTGATGTGCATAAAAAAATTTATCCGTGGAAGGAGTAAGCAAACTTGTGTTCAATGTGGGAGCAAGAATCATTTAAGCAACAGCAAGAATCGTCCCACTGTAGGGGAGCCATGTTTTAAGTGTGGTAAGAAAGAGCATTATGTATGAGTATGTAAATCAGGGATGAACGAAAAAGGTCAGACAGTGAATGTAGTGGATGATGTGGAGACAGAGGACCTGATTACAACTTTGGTGGTGTGGCAGTGAGCCGCCTTGCCAGCACCCCGCTTCCACACCACCAAAGCTGTGCTGACACCACCGGCCAGATTAGGAGTTTTCTACTGGTCTGGTGGGTGGTGCTTTGGTGGTCCCAGGCAGTGGGCCTTAGAAAGGCACCACAATGGGAACACCAAAGCACATTCCTGCACAGCATTGAATGTTAAGTCCATGCCATGCAGGAACTTTGTGTGCATGCAGACAGGGGGGCTATCATGTTCCCCCCCCCTGCATGCATCCCCATGGCCCTGAGGCACCAGGGAGCTCTGAAGGGCCTCCTTAGTTTCGTCAACACCACAGTTTTCATGGCAAGCTCACCACCATGAAAACTGTGGCGGTGAGGAAACTCTTAATATTCTTGGCGTTGCAGAATATTATGGCTTCTGACCGCTGCACCAACACCACGGTAGTAGCAGCCCTGTGGAGGTCCCACTGCTGTGTTCGTAATACGATGGGTGGACCGCTAAATTGGTGGTCCAGGAACCACCACGACTGGTTTGGCAGTCCAATGAACTGCCAAACTTGTAAGCGGGCCCTGAGTATGATGAGAACTTCATATTGACATTATCCACACCTGAAGAGGAGGAAGGTACACTTGTGGAAATTGTTTTCGCAGGGTCACTGAGTAAAACAAAACCTCCTCATTGTGACATATTAGTGAATGGTAAGAATGGTAAGAATGGTAAGAAAATCAATGTAATGGCTGAATCTGGTTCCCTTTATACTTGAGTGTGTTTGGATAACTTTAAATGATTTCCAGATATTCAACTTGAGACGTCCCAAATAACAACTTTTGCCTATGGGGAAAAAGGGTGGAAGTTTTGGGTAAATTCAGGACTAATATTGAATTTGAGCAGAACTCCTCACAATATATTGTACTAGACCCCAATCAGCACAAACAAGTAATTTTGAAGAACAGGTTATTAAACGAAAAAAAGTTAAATAAGTGCCAGAGTGTCATTGGTTGATAATTGCGAGTGGGTTGGTCAGTATCTCAGTGTGTTAACAAAAGATTTGGGAAAGTTGAAATGGTTTCAATGTCGAATTGCTCTGAAAAAGAATACTTGCCTAGTGGTGCACATGTGCATAAGGTGCCTCTGGCTTTGGGGAAAAAATTGAAAGAAGAGTCGGAGAGATTATCTACATTATGTATAATTGAGCCAATTGCTGGATCTGAGTGGCTTTCCCCCATAGTTCTAGCAAACAAAGTTGACAAATCTGTGAAGCTATGCATCCATTTGCATGATTTGAATAAGAATATTTGGGTGGATTGGCAACCTCTCCCTAATATAAATGAAATGTTAACCACTATCGAAGGGTCTGAAGTTTTTACATCCCTAGGTATGTCAGCAGTCTACCACCAGATAGAACTATACAAGGAATCAAGGCCCTTAACATCTTTCATAACACCTGAAGGAGTTATATGCTGTTCGTTTTAGCTTCTACCTTAGTCATACATCATAGGTTGATGCGGAATTTATTTAGGCATATGCTTGGTGTATCGTGTTTCCAAGACAACATATTGGTATATACTAAAAATCAGAAAGAACACGATTTAAGGCTCAATGATGTTTTGCAGATAGTCAGAAAAAGTGGGCTTAAACTAAGAAGGGATAATTGTAAGTTTTGATAGCTGTAGACTATCTGGGACACCACATATCTGGTAAAGGAGTAGAGCCTAAAATTGAGATCTTGAAAGCAATTGAGGATGCACCCGCACCTAAAGATAAGAGACCAATCAAGATCATTCTTAAGGCTCATCGAATATTATTGAAAGTTTTTTCAAAATGAACCTGCAAAAACTGTGTGCCTATGCTTACTTTTGAAACAAATGCCAGATTGTTATGGGATGTAGAGTGTGATAAGTCCTTTAAATATTACAGCTGGTCCCCCAAAACCTTCCAACACTGGTGATGTGTGTATTATTACGATGGTTGCAGGCAATTATGGCTTGCGGGTTGTCCTCATGCAGAAAAGAAACAGAAGGGCATGGAGAGATCATTGCATTCACCTCAAGAGCCTTACAGGGTGCTGAATATACTTTACTCTCTCATAGAGGAAGAAGCTTTGGCAATGTGGTGGGGTGTCCAGTACGTTAAGAATTTTATCCGGGACAATGAATTTCTTTTTAGATTGTGGGAGGTCAACTCCAAGCATTGCCAAATGGCAATACCGATTACAGGAGTTTCAATATAAGTTGCAATATGTTCCTGCCGCGTCCAACTTTGCAGCTGACTATTTATCCAGGTTATCCTGGGAAGATCAATTCCTCTGAATCAATAAGTACTCTGAGGAAATGTAATTTGTGTCTGCAATTAATGCAGTATATAATAGTGCACTTGTCACGAGTCTTACCTCAGGCTTACATGGGAGCAGGATGACGAACTTTCCCAATGCCTCTCCCAGAACTCTTCGGGTGACCAAACTATTACTGGGAACCCCGAAGTTCTGAGGAGAGTAAGGGGATTGGGAC
Source organism: Triturus cristatus (assembly GCF_964204655.1). Taxonomy (NCBI): domain Eukaryota; kingdom Metazoa; phylum Chordata; class Amphibia; order Caudata; family Salamandridae; genus Triturus; species Triturus cristatus. The sequence continues at coordinate 250,676,096 of NC_140593.1, read as the reverse complement.
AAAATAATAAAATAGAAGAAGAGACTGCCTTGAGTTTTCTTGGTTTCTGCTCCTTTTCTCGTAGACTCCACATCTGTCTAGCTCTGAAGTGTAGAGTCTTTCTTTCTGGAGCGCCAAAGAAACTAAACATATGTGAAATTAGATTACTGAAGATTCAATTGATTTTTAACACATACTACTCTTATACATTTTAATAATTCTCTTTTAACTAATATACCAAGTAATCCAAGACCTGTGCTCCTCTTCTATGGAAAAGAGTAGATTCTTCCTAAGTAGTTATCTTGATAATAGAATGTGTTGTTATTATGTAAGTACTACTCTCCCTGTGGTATTTATTAATATTTTCTTGTTATTATTCTTAGACGAGAAATTCCGAGTTTTGAGTGTTCAATTCAGTCTCTGGTATTTTATATATTTGAATATGATTAGTTGAAAGAATAATTACACAGATGAAAGGTAAGTACTTGGGGGCATATCAGCAACACCCGGCGATAATTATCGCTCAGCGCTCTTAGCGTGAGGATAATTATCGCCGGGTAACGTGGATTTTTATCACGGAGATAGCGTCCTATTAGCAACGCTTATCTCCTCAGCGATAAAAATCCTCACGCTAACTGCCTAACGTGAGATTATCGCTGGAAACCCAGCGATAATCTCACGCAATGTGGCGTTAGCTTGCTGATAGGGACTCACAAACTTAGCCATGATATCCTCCCTCTATAGGATATCATGGCTAAGTCAGTCCAGAAGCAGTTAGAGATGCAAAGCTGGGCGTTAGAATCCCCACGCTAAAGCAAGGTTTCACGCGTTAGCGTGGCCTCGCTAATTAGGCGATGAAATTATCGCCGCTTTTCAGCCGAAAACGGCCGCAAAAGCGGCAATAATTTTTTAACGCCTGCTTGTAAATATGCCCCTTAGTTTATAATTCTGAGTGGAGGTACACAACTCAGAGTATAGAGAAACTTTTTCTTCAGTTGACTGGAACGCTGCTTCTATTCGGACATCGGTGAACTGCTCATGAGAGACAGGAGGCTTGACAATGAAGAGATGCTACTCTTCTGCTCAGGCTCCGGAATGAGGTTTTTCAATTCTCTTCAGAGTGACTCAAGTGCGTCAGAGGACGCTTATCCTAAGCGCTGACTCAAACAAAGGTGACACTCCTTGGCTGGACGAAATAAGCATGCACGAAAGGAAGATCTTTCTAACGCGCAAACTCAGTTGATGAACTCCCTTACATAGGGGCATATTAACAAGCCAGGCGATAAAAGTATCGCCGCTTTAGCGGCAGAAAACTGCCGCTAGAGCGGCGATAATGGGCTTGATAATATGCTTTGTGGAATTCCAATTGAAGCCCATGTTAGACGTCCTTCACATTTAACATGGGCTTCAATTGGAATTCCATAGAGCATATTATCAAGCCCATTATCGCCGTTTTAGTGGCAGTTTTCTGCCGCTAAAGCGGCGATATTTGTATCGCCTGGCTTGTTAATATGCCCCATAATTTGTGGAGAAAGAATGCCCGACGGGAGGCGGAGAAAGCAAATACTAAACTTCACGATGCAAGTCTAAGGCTCGATGTACTCGACGCTAACTAACTCTCTACAAATCAATGGACAAGGTCAGTGAGGTGCGTACTCAGGAATTTACTTCAGTGAAGTGCGCTGTCTCTGAGAGGTGCGGGCTTCACATAGAATCTTGGGCTCTGGGTTGAGAGAACAACTAGAATGGTTCTCATTACATGCTAAAATCGCCATCTTGGAGCTCCTTTTCTTCCAAGCCACCTCCAAAGGTATCCATGGTACTTCTTCCTTTGTTTTTGACACTTCTTAAGACGGATGACACATGCAGAGTAACCTCTTGTTCTGTGAGTCCTGACAGCACTTTTGGAGGAGGAGTGGAAGAAAACATGCTTGGAAAATAAGGTAACGCAAGAATTTGGGCAGCATCTGGCAGATAAATGGCCCGGTACTAAGGAAATGCGAGAAACCCTAATGTCCTTTTGGAAAGTAGCAGAGAAATTGGCTATTGTGAATGGAGTGATGCACAGATGTCAGCTATTAGATGTACCCTACGGCCTTTGTGGTAAGTTATTAAGTCGTACTCATGAAGGCCATTTGGGCATAGGTGCCGTGAAACAAAGTGTAAGGGAAGACTTTTGTTGGATGGGTGTAAACAGGGATATTGAACATCAAGTAAGGAAGTGCTATGTATTTGTTTGGAGTGACAAATCAAAAAGCGTGTCATTTTTAAACTATGCTGCCTGACACACAAGGAACTCCATAAGGCCTGCCCAGCCTATCTGTTTACACTACTTAAGCATTACCTGCGCCCTAGATGTCTTAGGTCTTCAGATAAGGAGTTTCTATAGTGATTCCACTCATTCATCTTTCTCTTATGCAGCCCAATATCGCTGGAATGAAGTGCTTTTTCATCTTCATCTTCGTTCCTACCAAGATTTCACTTCCTTTAGGAAGAAGTTCAAAAACCATGGTCGTTTTCGAATGTCTATCATTGTCATGAGCAGCGCATTGTCTGAGATACTCCTTTGGGAGTGTATCTTTCGCTATACTAAGTGTCTGAAATAAATAAATAAAACACAAGTAACTGTGCCTGCTCCTGTCACACCAGTGCAAAGCGACAATATACCATGGAGCAAGTTAGCATTGGACATCGCTGGACCACTGGCCATTCGAGGTGCTACTTCTAAGGATGTTTTAGTCCTAATAGATTATATGTCCAAGTGGCCCGAGTTACAGTTTGTGGAAACAGTGAACACTATGACTGTCATTGAGTTTTTACTAGAGGCATTTGTTAGGGAAGGCTAACCAGAGCAGCTTGTAACTGGCAATGGAGCCTAATTTGTGTGTAGGGAGATGGGTGAGTTTTTTAAATCAGTGGAAATCAAGCACATAGATCCTCCTTATTTCATCCCGCAGCAATGGATTAGTATAGCAATTTAATCGCACCATTTAAGATCAGTTACAGTTGGGACTAGTTAACGGGATGGCTGGAAATATGGTATTCGATACATGTTTTGGGCAATCAGATTGACAGTTCACCCAAGTACTGGAATTTCTTTTTTTCATTGTTGAGGGGAGGATAGCGGGTTCCAGATTGAATAAGAAGCGGTTGGGTAGAAGGATTCAAGTAAACTGGAACGAGTGGCTTACATAAGAACTGTAGAACTTGTCATTTGGCAGACAGGATATCCGTCACCCAAACTTGTAATCAGGCCCTATGTAATGAATGGATGATGAACTATTTCTGACCATGATTGTATTTTTGAGTAAATGTATTTCCAATATATTACTATGATGCAAGTTCAATGTGTTATGTCACTGTTGACTTGATAATATTGTACAATATTACTTCTTATTATCTACCATTATTTGCGTACTGTACCTCATTTTATTTTATTGCATGTTACAGTTCTTCTTGTAACTGAGTGTCATATTTGCATTATCCATTTGTGAATGCTTTCAATGTTATTATATTCCTAAAGTATTTGCTTTATCATTTTTTAGTGAGGAGGATGGATTGAGTTTATTGATTGCTGTGAGGTTCAGGAGTTGGAATGCTGTGGGTGGAATCTTGGGGGATTGGAATGCAGGGTGCGTGGTTCCAGGATAAGAGTTGCTGCCTAGTGTCACTGGTAATAAACAGGGGGGCATATGTACAAGCCCCTATCGCCACGGGAACGCTACTTTTTGTGACGTTCCCATGGCGATAGGGGCCATGCCTTATTTACAAGACAGCATTAAGCCACTTAATGTGGCTTAACACTGCCTTGTAAAAAAGGCCCCCTTTCACGCAATGCATAGCGTGAAAGGGTTGGGCAGTGGGTGTTGCAGTGGGCGTTTCACCACAACACCCATTGATTTTGACACTGTTCCCTATTTACAAGGGTGTCGTAAATAGGAGGCAACGCCAAAATTAAGACCAGGTAAAACCTGGTCTTAAGTTGGCGAAATAAGTAGAAATGCTTTATTTCTCCTTGTTTTTGCTTTTTCCATGTGTGCTGCCTTGTGCAAACACTCTTGCACTATGGTGCAGGGGTGCCTGCATTGGTGCTCCATTGCTAAGTGTAGCGCTAGCGCAGGGGGAAATGCAAGGCTGTATCATATCCTTGTACATATGGTGCAGCCCTGTGTTTCTGAAGTGGCGGAGTGAGGCGTTAAGTCATGATGGCTAACATCTCACTCCGCCACTTGCTCATACATATACCCCAGAGTTCCAAAACACCTTACCGGCGGTCATTCATGCCTTCAGTTTGATTCACGTGTGGAGTGTCGATTGTGCAGGTATAGATGCATCAATTGGTTTAGCAGTGCTGCTGGCTCTAAAATACAAACTGTGGGGTGGACTCATGAAATGGCATTGCTGTGTGTGGGCATTAAGTGGCTTAGGCTCAACAGTGATAAAACAGAGATATTGGTGGTGAATGGTATAGCGGACCTTAGTTTAGACACTTATTGGCCAGTGAAATGGACTCTCTTTCAGAGCCGGTAGGAACCTTTTTCCAAATTTCAGCTTCAGTGTCTGAAATACGATCAAGCACCAAAGTATATCTGACTTTGCATCCTTCCTTATAAACCTAGCAAACCTTGCACTCTTCTTCTGCCAATCCCCTTGCTATCCTCAGATCTGGCAACCCTAAAATGGCCAGTTGCTGCCAGAAGATGGAACTCTTTATCCAATGGTCTGCAATCCAAAGAACATATCTATGCATTTAGGAATGTCCTTAGTACTTGCTTTTTAGCAATGCTTTCAGCAACTGCTTTTTTGTCATCTGCTCCTTTTTGTGAGTTACACCAATAGCTCTCTTTTTCTTAGTCCTAGTGCCAAGAAACCTATGGTGAATGAGCGCTTTCAAAGTTGGCACAACATAACATAACCTAATATTAAACAACTACAGTCTCACCATTTTTCCAGGTTGTGACACGGTATCGTGAAGTTCCTATAAACCCTATATAGGATCAGCGCGTTTAGACAACATACACTGCGGACTTCGTGTCCAGACTGATTCCAGACAACCCCACCGGATATGTTGGTCTGTATCCCAGCTAGCTCACAGTGCCACTAGGAACTCCTCTTCGCAAGGAGTGAATAGTTGTTGGAAACTATCGAAAATGACAACCCTGATCCCTCAGGACCGTGGAAACAGTGTACTACCTTTCGCTCAGTCACTCGTGCTCACTTAGTCTCAGAGATTTACACAGAGAAACAGTAGGGATGTTTTCAATAAGTATTTATTGAGCAGTCGTTATTCTAGTGTAAAATAGGTGTGCTGAAACAATCATTAGACAGTAACAGATATAAGTTATTTGAAGCACTAGGAAAGTAAAAGGATGGTAGAGTTCTACCATTTTGCTATAACCATAAATACAGGCAAGTATATAAAATACATGACAATAAAATGCGTACTCCTATGATGGTACCAAAACTAGTTGTACCTAAGTGTACCTAGCATGTATGTAGGTGTTAAGTCAAGAATCTCTCTAGGATAAAGTCAACCCCCATTACCTGAAGTGAGAAATTGTGGGACCCCGTCCTGGTCTCGGGCTGGACACCCACACGGAATGTCAGACCACTGCGAGCTGGAGTATCTGCATCAAGGGGCTTCAGCGTCTCACATCAGTGTGTCTCTTGGAAGTACTGATCTACTCTGCTTGTCTCAGCAAGATGTGATGTTTATATACCCAAAGGTCTCCCCAGGGGTTTTACCTTGCTGTGCCACTTGTTGGACTTGGGATGACGTTGGGAATTAACTTTATACATAGATATTATACAGGAGATGGTAGTCCTGCTGAGTTTCCAAGAATCCTCATGCATAATGTATGAGGCCTTAACCAGGGAAAATCCAGCGTTCTGGGTGCAGTGTCATATCTAGGTAAAAGGTCAGTCCCTAAGAACCGTTATGTATGTAATGTAGGGAAGAATATAGGTGAAGGGTTAGGATGTTACCTGAGCCTATATTGGGGTACCTATATGGAATATAACAACGGTGTATTTAACCAGCAAATGAGGGTCTCTCACGTGTTAGAAGGAGTAGCATATGCGGAATGCCACTGTTATTGTGGGTGTTCATGGATGCTGTCCCCCCAGTCACACGGATGCCTGCGACCTACCAGAGTGGGGGATGGAAAGACTGAGGTGGCCATGTTGAGACTGATCGAGAAGAAATGGCTCCAGTGCATGAGGCCCGCCTCCAGCATTGAAACAGCATAATAACAATAAGCATTTACAATGCAACAGTCTCGGCATTGTTAAAGTTAGAGCTATTGGCATTGCTCATGACATTATTTTTGATTATGTTTTTGTTTTTCAAACATTTAAAGAAACGGCATTGTTATTTACAAAGTCAATAGCTTAATCACTCTCAAATGCGAGACCTATTGCATTTGCACCCACACACACAAAGCCACCCACACACACAGAGCCACCCACAGAGCCACTCACATAGAGCAACCCACACACAAATAGAGCCACCTACACACACACACGCAGTAGCCCACTGACCTATTCACATTATGTGCTGGAAAAGGTGACCGTCACTGGCCATCTAGCGCTTGTTGCGCGTACACGCTCCTCTGTTGGCTGCATATAGCGTTTTTAAGCTTCCTTGTTCTTTTATCTGTGTTAGCTTTCATTTCGTTTATCCCTGTTTTTATTGTGGGGTTTCCCTTCCCTGGCCCTTACTTGCATTTTAAATCTGTGGAACACGCACCGCTGTTTCGGCGGGTCCGGGCTCACGGGGCTCCCGCGCGCACTTTGGCCGCCATCTTGGAGCGGGTTGGAACGCTCCTTCTACATCCAGGTGAGCGCTCTAGTGCTCCGCCTGTCACTTCTATATAACATCATCTTTTGCAGCGCAGCGGTCACGCGCAGCGGTGACGTGCCTTCACTACGCCTGAGTCTCGCCAGAGTCCTGCCCGTCTGCGCCCGTCAGCGACTCGGAGGCGACGGAGCGGCGGGTTACTCTGGACAGACCCGGCGCCCCGTTAGGATGCTTTGTTATTCGTCATCCACCCTTCATACTATGCGGATTTCCTCTCGCTCCTGTCGGACAACATTTCCGGGACGCTATAAGGGGAAACGACGTTGCCCGGGCTGTGGCTGGATGCCTACTTGGGCTCCGGTTGCCGCCCGCCGACCTGATAAGGCCTGTGGTGTCCATTCTTGCCTTTTGCTCAACACCAGATCATTAGGCAGTCATGCCTTGGACATCTATGATCTGCTGGTCAGGGAAAGTCCTTTATGCCTCTTATTGACTGAAACCTGGTTGGGCGAGGCGTCTAACCCGGACATCCTCGCTGCCATTCCTCCAGCCTATAACATCTTTCGGCAGGATAGGGTCAACGGTAGGGGAGGGGGAGTTGCGGTGGTGGTGAAGAAGAGTGTCTCCTGCTCTCTACTCCCCTTGAATTCTCTCTCTGGCTCTGAGGCTCTTGCTTTCACGCTTGGTCTGTCCCCGCACCAAGCCTTGAAAGGGCTATTGGTATATAGATCTCCAGGTCCGGTAGGCTCCTTTTTCGAGGACCTGCAAACGGTCATGTCCGATTTGGCCCTGTCCTCACAGCATTGTTTGCTGGCGGGTGATTTTAACTTCCATCTGGATGTGGAGGATGACTTAGACGCACTGAGACTAATGGATATTACATCTCCGCTGGGTCTTGAACCTTTTGTTTCGGGGCCCACCCATGATCGGGGTCATACTTTAGATCAAGTGTTTTCTTCGACCCCTTTGGCGGACATTGATGCTCTGCCAGTGCTATGGACAGATCACAGGCTGATTAAGTTTTCCATCCCGGGGGTCGTGGTCCCACGCAGTAACAATTCTACACAACCTAGTTCAGCCTCCAGGGCATTGCACAAAGTTACGCCTGAGATGCTTGCGCAGACGTTGGTGGACCATCCATGCTCCGCCACGGGTGATCTAGAGCGGGATATTGAGGCCCTGCAGCTCTGGCTGGCTGAAAGGCTGAATGACCTTGCCCCTGCAGCTGTCCCTCGGGCCATGACCAAACGATTATCTGCGCCTTGGTTTACAGAGGCGCTTCGCCTGTCTCGCTGCCAGTGAAAGCTCGCGGAGAGGACTTGGCGCTCCCATTATGATGGGGAGGCTAAACGAGTCTACAGGGCGGTAGTGAAAGTCTATCACCGTGATATTGTGGTAGCGAAGAAGGAATATCTGGCTAGGCGGATAGAGGTGTCTATGAACTCCTGTAAGGAGCTCTTCACTGTGGTAAGGGAGTTTATGACCCTGAGATCCACCGTGCCCCTTTTAGTGTCATCCGATACATGGGCTTGTGATCTTGCTAGCTTTTTTACTGAGAAGATTAAGGTCATCCAGGCCTCTTTTGCGGAGAGGACTGGCGAGGGGAGGTGTAGCACTGGGGTGGGCCCTGATCTATCATCCACGCCAGATGTTGTGCTGGAGGAGTTTTCTGCTATCTCCAATGAAGCTTCCCTATTGCTGCTGACCAATTTGAAATCTGGTTCGCCACTGGACCCCTGCCCGGCCAAAATTTTTGGCCAGGATGGCATCAGTTGTTAATCCATTGGTCAACCCTCTCCTTAATGCCTCCTTGCGGGAGGGCAGGGTCCCATGCGCCTGGAAGAGGGCGATGGTGATCCCCCTCCTAAAGAAGCCTGGATTAGATGCCGAGGTGTTGGCCAATTATAGACCAATTTCCCTTCTCCCGGCCCTTGCAAAAATCACGGAGAAGCATGTCCATGGCATTCTATCTGGTTTCTTAGAAACCAACCATCTCCTGCATCCATCACAATCTGGTTTCCGTCCCGGTTTAAGTACCGAGACGGCATTGCTGGAAGTCTCGGAGGTTATTCGGGAGACATTTGGATGCAGGCGGCAAGGCCATGCTTGTCATGCTTGACCTGTCGGCGGCCTTTGACACCGTCCCCCATGAGGCGCTTCTCGCCAGGCTGTATGATTTCGGGCTTAGGGGGACGGTGCTTAAATGGTTTACATCTTTCCTCGAGGGCCGCCGCCAAACAGTCTGGGTTTCCCAAAGCACGGCAGAAATGCCGCCATTGGGAGTCGGAGTTCCACAGGGATCTGTGTTGAGCCCGACCCTCTTTAATATCTTTATGGCCCCTCTGGCGACACTAGTGGAGGCTTTTGGGGCCCAGATTGTATCGTATGCAGATGACACTCAACTGCTCTTCACGTGCAAGAAAGATCAGGCATTTGATGGTGTGGGCATTCGGGGCTGTCTGGGGATGGTCTTTGACTGGTTCCAGCAGAACAGTCTCAAGGCCAACTCCAGTAAGTCAGAGGTCCTTTTCTTTGGTTGCACTGCTGACCCTGAATGGCAGGTTTGGTGGCCTATGGACATGTGTCCTCCGGCTCAGTCCTCTCTGGTCGCCAAAAACCTAGGAGTTAAGCTGGACAACAAGCTTACGCTAAAGTCACATATCCTTGGTCTGGTTGGCACTTGTTTTGGCATTCTGAAGATGCTCCGCAAATTTTTACCACTGCTCTCTGAGGAGCATAGGCGGATCATTGTCCAGGCGCTAATAGGCTCGAGACTGGACTATGCCAACGCCCTTTTTCTGGGGCTTCCGGACTACTTGGTCCAGCGCTTGCAGGTGGCGCAGAATGCGGCGGCGCGTGCTATTTTTGGCCGCCGTAGGCGAGCGGGGGTCTCTGGGCTACTGCAAGCATTGCACTGGTTGCCTGTCCGGAAACGGATCATGTTTAAGACTTTGACTCTTATGCACAAAGCTCTGTTTGGTTCAGGGGCTAAGTACTTGCAGCGGAGGTTGACTTTTTATCGCCCCGCCCGCGCTCTACGTTCAGAGGCATTATACCTGGCTTTGGTGCCACGTGTCAAGAAAGCGCGTATTGGTGGGCGTTCTTTTAGTCTGAATGCCCCCCACCTCTGGAATTTGATGCCTCTGGCTCTACGCAGCACGTCCAATTTGTTTTTGTTCAGGAAGAGCCTTAAGACCTGGCTTTTTAATCTCTAGGTCTTCTACTTGTTCCTCTATGTCTGTGCTGTTTCCATGTAGTTATGTTACTTCGCTGAACTGTATGAGCAAAAGCGCCGGGACACTCTATCTGAGTAGCCGAGGGCTATATAAATGCTTTGTAACATAACATAACATAACATAACATAACATAACATTGTGATCTGCATGGTACATGTTCTTTGCTGCAGGCACATTAACCCTATGTGCTACCTTTCCAGGAGTCAAAACTTCCACTAGACAAAACTCCGATCTCTCTCTAGGAAGAACATTAAACACCAGAGTCATCATGACATTTTTATTGTTGCCGAAAATTGCTGGAGGCCAGGAAGGAGGCAGCAAGCGCTTTTAAAACCTTAATTTACTTGCAAACATAATGTCTCCTCCCAAAGTCAGCGCCCGGTCTCACCGGTTGCACTGCCCTAGAGCTGGCCCTTCTCAAGGGTCCTGTGACCTAAGTGACAGAGTCACTGTTGTTCTTGGCTGTGCTGCTTCATAGGCCTGCTAGCAAGACTGGAGGTGAACTTCAGTAAGAGACGAACTGCTAGACAGAAAGAAAGGGAGGAATGCAAGAGGGGGGGGCAGCTGAAGCAGCAGAGCAGAAGCGGACACTGTATTTTTCTTCTCTAAGTAAGAAGGAAAAGACAGAGTCCTGTTACTTCTCTGCCGCCCGTGAACCATGTGAAATGCAAGCAGGAACACCATTGTTACCTTAACGCTTTTACACTCACTATTCAGAAATCAGTGAGTGCTTTTGCCTGAAAGGGGCCTTGAATGGTCCCATTTTAATGTCCATTGCTGATATCCTTACAAAACATAAGCAGTTCGACGCAGAGCCGCAGTACACATTTTGTTTTCCAATCCACACCTTGCAGTACCTCCAGGATTGCTGCACTAGTTGCAAGCCCTGGGAAAACAAAGACACATTGCAGTTGAAAAATGGTACAACTCAGGAAGGGCTGATGTCTGTTTTTGTGCAGTGATAACAAACGGAGAGGATACACTACAGACAGCACTAAATGACTGTTTCATTGGGACAAAACGCAACAACAATAATGTGATTTAATCCTCCGTTAAACTGAAAGGTCAGTGCTGTGAGGAAAACAAACAACTAAGCCGGAGAGAGTGTAGTGTCAATACGAACTTGAACAAACAGGAAGCAGACCGCATGTAGAAGTAAGTAGGTTTATTGGCAGCTCATCCACCAACAGCTCTATCCCAACTCCCACATTCAGAACCCTCACATCAGCGCCCTTCCAATTCTAAGTTAGAACCAGCAGATCATTCCGACCTCCTAGCATTGCAGGCCAGAACGATCCACTGTACACTACCACACATCTTCCCCCTCAACAACAAAAATAACAACATTGCAAGCAATTACATAGCAAGAAGAAATAACATACAAAATCAAAACAGTGGAACATAACAGCATGAACTGCCATGCAACATATATCTAAGATGAACAGTAGAATAATACTGTAAGAACTACCATGCAACATATGATTAGGATGAACACACAACACCCTACCATAACTGACCTACGACCTAACATAGTCCTTCGTGTATACAGGAAGTCTGCGTACTCTTTGACTTCTTTCTCGAATACCTCCCGAGACACTAGGCAGGTCAGTAGCAGAAGACAAGAAATCAGAGGACCCGGAACCAGAGATTAATCCGTTGCTACCCACTTGATCGAACGAAGCAATGGGATTCACAACTACAATACGACTCTTGTTCCAAATCCTCCCATCACTCATTTTTACAGAATTATTGAAAACCTTAGTGACAGGTCTTACATTGGTATATTTTGACCAAGGTTGGCACCCCACCGGAGCTCTTATCTTAACTAAATCTCCAACCTTCACCACTTGGAATTGGGCGCATTTCTTACCATCAACATAAGATTTCCTCAAAGACTGTTTCTCTATCTCTCTATCCCTCCACTTTCCTACCTGATTATCAACAAAGCCCTTGTTCAATTGCATCCAAACGGGACATAACACAGTATTGGGAATTCTCCCTTTAAAAAGTTCAAAGGGGGATCTCCCAATGGTTGAATGAGGAGACACCCGGTAAGCCAAAATTCTGTCTTGAAGTGATTCCTTCCAATTCAAACCACTAGCTCTCGCTAGCTGAATACTTTCCTTAAGAGTCTTATTGACCCTTTCAATTGCCACATTTGTTTCAGGATGGTATATCGCACACTTTTTATGATGTATACCACATTTATCAAGAAAATTCTTAAACTCATTCGAGGTGAACTGTGGTCCATTGTCTGAAAGAATACTGTTAGGAAAACTCTCCCTCTTGAAGATGTCTTGCAAGAATCTAATAACACATACAGTGGACACATCTCTAACAGCACCTACGTCTATCCACCTGGAGTACAGATCCAAAACCACTATCAAATATGGAGTATCACATACACCATGTAATGGACCAACAATGTCAATTGAAACCTCGTCCCAAGGATGATCAGGTAACTTCCTGCACACCATTGGGGTTTGTTTAGTCTTCAAAATCTTGTCACTAGCACAGCATTCAGGACACTCTCGAACTAACCGCTCTATCTCCATATCCATGCCAGGCCACCAAAACTGCAACCTCAACAGTTCCTTGGTCCTGACAATTCCAAGATGACCAACATGGGCAAAATTAAGTAACTTCTTTATTATACCCAACGGCGGAACCAACCTCGTGCCCCTAGTAAGCATGCCATCAACCACAGAAAGTTCATCAGAAACCAAGCTCCATGGTTTCTCCAAACGTTTACATTCTCCCAACATCTCAATTACTCTTGTAATTTCTTCATCCTTATTGATCTCCATATTCCAATCATCCTGAGTGACTGTACCATCCGTGATCTCACATACATTAACAACCTCATTATCATCTGCAACATCATCTTCATTGCTCCCACTGAGATCAACCAACCTAGAAAGACAGTCTGCCGACCTATTGACAACACCTGGACTGTAATCAACTTCAAAATTGAATTCTTGTAGAGAAATTATCCATTTCTTTATCCTAGATGAAATGGAGTCAAGACCTTTCTTAGAAAACACCTCCTTTAACGGCTTATGATCCGACAAAACACTGACCTTCATTCCCCACACCAAGTTCTTAAACTTCCTTAAAGCCCAAAATATGGCTAGAGACTCCTTCTCTATAACCGAGTAATTCCTTTCAGACCCTCTAAGGCACCTTGAGGCACAAGCAATCAAACAATCCACACCATTTTTTTTCTGAAGCAGAACAGCACCCAACCCTTTTTCACTAGCATCCGTCATGATAACAGTAGGATCACCAGGCACAAACGCATGAAGAGCAGGTGCTTTACTTAGCTCCTCCTTGATTGAGATGAACTCCTTCTCACACTCACCTGACCACAGAAACACCGCATTTTTTACAGTAAGCTTCCTCAACCTGTGAGTTTTACTAGCATAGTCTGGAATGAAATTACTGTAAAACTCTATCATACCAAGAAAAGATAGCAATTCTTTTTTGTTAACCGGTACAGAAATGTTCATGATGGAATCCACCAATTCCTTCTTAGGGAAAACCCCATGCCCAGTTATGCAATGTCCTAGATAATTTACTTCTTGCAACCCAAATTTACATTTGTCTTTCCTAAGAGTAAGCCCCGCTTCTCTTAGACATTGTAGTGCAGCTAGAACACGAACATTATGCTCCTGAAAGGTGTTCCCAAAAATCAAAAGGTCATCCTGATAACATTTTACCCCAATGAGACCTTTGAGAATGTGCGACATTATGCGTTGAAACACTGAAGCCGCTGAAACAAGCCCAAATGGCATCCTACAAAATTTAAAAGTACCCATGGAGGTTACAAAGGCAGTTAGGTCTTGAGAGGAGTCATCTAATACAACTTGGTAATAAGCTGAAGCCAAGTCAAGAGTAGAAAAGTACTTCGCACCACCCAATGTACTAACTATCTCATCTATATTTGGTAATGGAAACTTATCCACAATGACCTCTTTATTCAATGCTCGCGAGTCAATTCAAAGGCGAATTTCGCCACTGGCCTTCTTAGCCACGACTATCGGAGCCAACCATTCCGTGGCCTCAACTGGTACAATTATACCTGCCTTTACCAATTTATCTATCTCTTTCTGTACACCAGCCTGTTCATTCAACGGGATCCTCCTTACTTTAGCCACAACAGGTACCGCCCCTTCTCTTATCTTGATGTGATGTTTATATCCCTTAAGAGAACCCAAAGTGTCCTTAAATATGTCAGGAAACTGTTCTAAAAAAATGAGAGACGAGTCTCCAACCGTTTGTACTTGAACCTGTGGAGAAGCATTGGGGTTTAGACGCACCCCAGGTAAGCGTTGATTAGGCCAGCCCATAAGAGAATCACCCTGCTTAGCGACATATACCTTCCCAGCAATCATTCTCCCACAGAGTTCAATGGTAGCTACAAAGTAACCAGACATTTTTATAGGCAACCCACCATATCCCATGGGATCATTCTTAAAAATGTTTACTTTGTTGACAAAGTGTTGCATGAAGACATCATCCCCAATTATTGTCAAATGTGAACAGGAGTCAAACTTAAAATCCAGAGATACCCCGTCTATATCCACCATATGAGATGGATGATCACTTTTACTTGCATCAACCTGAAAGGTGACCACTTTTACCTCAGGCTGAAATTTAGCGGACAGACTGTTATCCTTATTACCCTTACTTTTACAACATTTAGCGAAATGTCCTTTCCGACCACACATGTTGCAAGTGGTCCACAGACCAGGACAATAAGGTGAATTGGCAAAATGCCCAAAACGACCACATCTAAAACAAACAGGTTTTCCCCCAGTGGGAGAGTTAGCTACATTGCTAGACATAGGGATACTTGTATCTTTTCCCTTCACCTTTTTCTTTTGAACCTGACACACCACCTCTTCTACCTTAGTTTCAGTTACAGTACTTTTACTCTTTTCCCCATTCAATTCATCGACGCACTTCCTCATATGCTCAACTTGTTTGGCAATGGTTATTACTTCCTCTAACGGCGGTTCATCCTTCAACCAGAGTTCCTTCCTGATATCATCATGTGCACATTTCAAAACAAACTGATCCCTGATCCTCTCCTCCACAGCAGGACCAAATTTGCATGAAGATGCAAGTTTCCTCAGAGCCGAAACTTATTCTTCTACAGACTCCTCCTTTTTCTGTCCCCTCAAACCAAAATGATACCTTTCCATTATCGTGCTTAACCTCGGTAGATAATGACGGTCTAATTGTTCGATACATATTTCATATTCATTCAGGTTCCTTTGTTCAGAAGCACTTAAATCAGGTAAGTGTTCTAACACCTCTTGACCCTCACCCCCAAGGCAATGCAGCAATAACGAATGTTTACGTTCCGCACTCAGGTTTGTGCCACAAACCCTCGCATAATTCGCAAAAATCTTCTTCCATTTTTGCCACTTAACATTTGGTTCACCCGGACTTGTTAAAAAAAACGGAGGTTGCGTTACAGTCTGCATATCCGAATAACCTGTTGGATAAAGAACTGTGAATACTAAACACTATGAAAAACAAATCACCAATTAGATGTTTAAAAAAAAAAAAAAAAATTTAAAATTGAACACAAACAGCACTATCAATTTCCACTCTTCACTCTAAAAAACAGTCTGTTATTCCGCCGGAATGCTAAAACAGTACCCTCACTTCCAAATGGAAAGAAATGACATTGTATTTTCCACTTGAAATGATATTGTATTAGTTACCTGCTGGTTCAGAAAAAATTATACTCCTCGCAACTCCCTTTTTCTTCCTCCTATATTACGTACTCCCTTATGGAGGATGGCACATGTATACGTTCCACCAGACACCTCTCCAGAGATGATAATGAGAATTGCCTGAAATGCACGCGTTAGTTTTTTTTTTCTTTAGCTCAGCCCACCGTCGATTACAAACAACCAATGCTCAGACACGAACCGTTCCGTTCTAGACAACACATTTTCCCATTGTTGGGTGTGTATCTCCCCAAGCACTCAAAATGGCCTCCAGAAATGACGTTGCCACTCCTCATTGGCTGTATTCAAGCCTCGCTTTGGAATCTTCCTGCGCACACTCAGAAGCCTCGCGCTCTCCGTCTCGCCTTGTGTTCCCAAAGAAACGAAAACGCCACACCCTCGAAATCTGCAGAGCTTCACCCAGAGCGACTCGATCCACGATGACATCCAAAGCTGCCTCCGACTCTCCACACAGGATGAATCAACCGCTCCAGGATTGTCACAAAATTCCTCCTCAGGTCAGAGCTCGATCGATGTTGAGGCGCCCTTTCTCCCGATCGTCGCCAAATAAATGTAGTGTCCTTACGAACTCGAACAAACGGGAAGCAGACCGCATGTAGAAGTAAGTAGGTTTATTGGCACCTCATCCACCAACAGCTCTATCCCAACTCCCACATTCAGAACCCTCACATCAGCGTCCTTCCAATTCTAAGTTAGAACCAGCAGATCATTCCGACCTCCTAGCATTGCAGGCCAGAACGATCCACTGTATACTACCACACAGAGGCGAGCATGGCGCGCACAGATTGAAAAGCAACGAAGGCGACAGCCGTGGCTCAATCATAACGATCGACAGAAACACGTTGAGTTACGGCCATTTTACTGTGAGGCAGAAAGTCACAGCTCTGTGCAATTCTGGTTCTGGCCTGACTTAAGGATGGCCACCGCCAAGACACAGCCACGCCTCGCGTTTACTGTTTGGGAAGAAGCTTTGCTTACTGCAAATATGGCCGGAAATGTACCCTCTGAGAAAACGCACGCGTACAGACCTCAAAATCTCCGCTACCGCGCAAGTACCGATGTTGTAGGCGCTCCAAAGTTAGACCTAAAGGGGGGAAGGCCTCTACGTTCTGTGGTCGCCGCATGGCCCCGAATTCCATAAGGAGGCCTTCCAAGATCTCAGCACGCGATGTGCGACCAGGTTAACCGTCAGTACGCACCACGTATTTCGGACACGGACGCCGCGTGCATAAGAAGGGTTCTTGCCCATCCCCCATGCCGCTGAAATGCGCTCTAGCAATAATCTGTGGGGTGTGAGGGGGAGAGGGCGGGGGATTGATGTCTACGGAAAGTCACATCAGCAGCAAAGGCAGCAGGGAGTAGGACAAAATGGAGAGAGGGCGCAAGAGACGGCAGGCAGAGGGCGATTAAAAGTGATTAATGCTCACCGACATCTGTGCTTAGCAAAAACACGTCCACAAATTAGTGCCCAAAATCATCAGCCTGGCCAGGATGTGGCACCTGGGATTCGGTCTTGCCTTTCTAAAGCTCTTCAGACTGCAATGTCCCAACTCGGTGTCTGTTGCCTTACCTGGCGAGAGCCATGAACACCACCGCCTTTCTCTGAGGTCAAGCAGAAATGCCTCGGAGAAACGCAGTGGCATTTTCAGATTCGGGGGCGTGTTTTTCTTTCTCTCCTCTTGCCATTGGCTGGAATACATTCCAGAGGAGAGATAGAAAGTAAAAAACACGCCCCCGAATCCGAAAAAGACGGGGCTTGTTTGGAGAGACAAAGCTCTTCTCCAATGGCTGACCAGCATTTAAGAGGCCAGCCAATAGAGAAGAGGGGAGAAGAGGGGTCTTCTGAAAAACTTTAAATCTCGCGAGCGAGACTGCGCAAGCGCAGCCTTCGCTAGCCGAGACCTAAAAAGGACAATGCGGTGAATAATCATGAAACAGGCACAGTTAACCGGCACTCTGGTTTAATATAATATTGTCGATATCATCATGATGTGCTATATAAATTAATTATACTATTTCTCCATTCTTAGTGCTCACTTCCTGCCAATAATGGCAGATTATATCTACACTGTTAGTTTAAATTGCACATCTCTTGTACACACCAATGTAACGTTTTCTTTTTGTGTTTAGAGGCATGTATATGTTTTGTATGTGTTATGTAATTCATGTGCTGTGAAGTCCTTATGTAATGCAACCGGTTTTATTGTAAAACGCTCTGACACCTTCGGTTAAAGTACGCCCTATATAAAAACGCATAAATAAATCTCGGACAAATGTGTCAAGATAGTGGCTAAGAAAGGCCAGTGTCATTGACTTTTAAAAGTGTGCTTCATTCTTTGGTTTTACAGTTTTACGAGAACTGAAATTCCTCCCATTTCTGCTAAATGTGGAGATTAATCCACCGACGGGATTTCGCCCTTCACAAGGAGAGTGTGCTGCAGCAAAGAAGGCCAGCTGAATTCTACTGTCTATGCAGCATTCCCTTCAGAAATTGGATGATTTTCAACTACAATTGAACGCTGAATAACGTCCTCAGATTTGTACAGTTCTGAATTACGCACAAGTTAGAACGATTAGAACAATTCCCTGTTTCATAATGCACCTCCATTTGTTTTACACGCTGACATTTCAACATGATTGATTAGTGATGTCATGCCCAGAAATACAGCGCTAGATTCGTAGCCATCTGGCTCACAGAAAGGAAATAAATTTGGGTATTTGATAATCAAATTCTATCGGTGCAGGATGGAGTTTTCCACTTTCATCATTTGCCATGTCCAAGTCGAGATTTATGGAAAGGTTTTTCAAATCTCTAACCTTTCATTGATGTTCATATATACAAGCATAAAACACAAAATATAAGGCACTAACAGGATTGCATTGCTAAAGACAGATATAGCTGAACCATCAACATTATCAGAACCAGACACTGGATTCGGGTTAAAATGCCAAGAACACTCAGGGCTCTCTAGGCAAAACATAAAAATGAAGTGAGTGCTTCACATTTGAAATCCTGGAAATGTTAGGTAAATGAGATGCAAGTCCAACAATGTCCGATTAGTCAGAATATATATTAATCCACATCGGGAGGTTTCAATGTTCTAAAAATAAGCATTACAATTAATGTGCATTTTGATATTTGTGTTTTCTTTTATGGTTTTGAGGTATCTATTTATTGGTTTTCACATAATATAGCAACAGAAGAAACAGAGCAGTTTCATTATACAAATTTAAGATAATCCTATAGGCAGTGCATCGCAATCTCATAGAGTAAATTGAATCATAGTTGAAAGAAATTGGGTTAGTGGTTGAGAGAGGTGAAATCCTTCTCAAGCAGCAACCACATTTTTGTCAGGGTAAAGCCGCAAGCAAACCCTAAATTAACCTGTGCTCAACCCTTTGGTAGCTTGGCACAGAGCAGTCAGACTTACCTTAGAGGCAATGTGTGAAGTAATAATGCATCACTTCAAACAGTAATACAGTAAAAGCACCACCCAAGAATATCCCCACACCATTTTATAACGAAAGAGTAAAATTTAGTGAATAAATCAATGCCAAAACAACAAAAGTACAGTCAGTAGAACCAGAGATATGCAATTTTAAGATTTAAGGTGAAAATAGCACGAAAAAGCACAAAGTGCTAACAATGGTTATCTGGTTGTACTGAACCAGGACAAAGACACAAGTTCAGGACGACCACGGTGGGGCACAGGCTGACTACAGGGACCCAGTTAGGCCAGTTGAAGAAGAGTACCTTAAATCCTGGTTGTGAAGCGTTGCCTGTTCCTGCTTCGAGGAAGCGTCATGCAGCTGAGGCAGTTGCAGGGATTCTCCTCTGGAACAGAATTATGCTTGGGTCCATGGAACATCGGCATCAAGGGACCGAGTCACCATACCACCTTAGTACCTATGAGCCCGAGTCCGATTAGCTATAGTGCTTCACTTGCCTTCTTAACCTTACCAGAGAAGAAAGCGAATTGACACCCCAGAATACAACCCTCTGGACCCTCACAGGGATCGCAGTAACAGGACACACCCTTTTGCTCTCTCACTCGTACTCATTCACAATAAGGTAAACAAGAGATACGAGTATGTCTTATTTACAAGTGTGATGTGACTATTTTCATTTGTGTCAATGCAGGCTTTGCACATGTGCGCATGTTTCTGTGTTGTTGCCTAATGTTTAGTTACAGAATCCCCTCCACTGTTCCCTTTTCATGCGTTCAGAGATTGACTATCTGGAAGACTATTCTGCACAGAGGCTTTAAGTACCTCTATATATAAGGGGAGTTCAGGGTTTTACTTGCAAACCAAGTGATAACTCAATATGTTTGTGTTATACTTGCTGTTCAGCCTTTGTGGAATGTTGGTGACAAAGTGCATGATAGAATGTTGGGTGTGTGACAGAGAGTCAGTTGGAGTAGGGCTGAGCAGCAGGGAGGCTACTCCTGGTGGGGTTCTCCTCTACATGTCTTCTATACTTAAATAAATACTTGGAATGACTACCATACAACATGGAATGGACTTTCTTTTTATTTACAACATCTTGGCGACAATTTAAGAAACGAAAATCTATGCGTGCCACTTCAAACTGAAAAGAAGTAAGAAGAAAAATGAACTTAAGAAGAAGATTCAAGGTACCTGTTCTACTGGCACTGAGAACCCTACCAGGGACCAATTCACAGGTCGCCCTACAAGTAAGTGCCAGTTTTCTACATTACTTTCTTCCCTTCCCAGCACCATGGAGTAGTGTCCAATTCCTGCGATTTTGGGACAATTCCTACCCCGTCATGCAGTTTCCCAGAAGTACTTTCCTACCTGCTTTCATTTACTGCTTGCGTGCAAAAGATGAACTGTCTTCCGCCTTCTTCTGCTGTATTGAGGGTTTTTTTTTCTACCAATTCCCATAAGTACGACTTCGCTGTAGGCATCATATACAAGGATATGCGTATGGCTATTATTTCCTTTTTTCTTTCCTCTCTCAGTCCTTGCGGTATACCAAGTTGGTATGTACTGGGATAGTCGACCGTGATAGAGAGGCACATCTGAGCATTCGTGGAGTGCCGCGCAATTTATCGTCTTATTTGCGTCTACCTTAGTGAGTATTGTAAAAGGTCGTTTCAGGCACCCGCATATGCAGGGCTTAATTCTACCAATACAATACCATATATTTAAATGTACTATATGCATCTTATTTCTTTCTCCATCAGTGAGAACTTTTGACATTCATCATCGTCTACACGCTACTTCTGTCCGGAGTCATTCTCACTTACGCCTGACCCGAAGCCACTAGCTATCTAGTTCCCCCCCCCTTTACCGCGCTACTGAGTAAGTGACCTTTCCTCCTTTCTACCCATGAATTTAGAAGTATTTTGTGAACATCACTGTTGGACCTTTAGCAACACCTCTCTGGTAGATTCACTTGTTATGACCTTTGCTGGTGTACATTCATCCCTTTTCACTCTTACTATCTCTTTACTATAAATCTCTTCTATCACTTCTTCTTTATCTATCTGTTTATGTATTTCTAGTCTTGATAAATAACCAGCCATGTATAGATAGGACTAATGTATTATGGTATGTGCAAATAGTTAGTCATGAATGAGAAGAAGATTGTATATATGTATATTATTAATGTAATGCCATTCAGTTTAGATATTTTGTATTCTCTGTGGAATTAGTAAGTCTTTTCCTTTTCTCATCTTTTGGTTATGTTTGTTGCATCATTAGATAGCTCATTGTTAATATTAACTTCTCATTGTCTATCCTGTACAAGTAGTTATATGTGCATTGTTTTGTCCCAATCCATTTAGTCTCAATCGTTCTTGTGTATACTAAATATAAAGTGTCTAATAACATAGTGTGTATATTATCTCTTTGAATGTAACCACTTTTTTATATGTTGTATATATTTTGTTTCAGTGCCAGCGCAATAGACGGTTTTCCTGATGAAGGCTGTCATGCCGAAACGCGCGTAGTTCTCATCTACCGCATTGTGTCTAGATCTTTTATATGTCTATTTCGTGCTGTTGTTTTGTGATGTATATATAGTGTGTACATTTCTTTCTATTCTTTTGGATTAACCCTATCATATTTTGTTGACTGATCTGTATATATTGTTATATATATTTTAGTATTGCACGCTATATTAAATGTATAATGAACATAAAAAACATCATTAAATGAAGAAATAAAAGTATTTTTCTAATTAAGGTTTGTGTCTATATAATTAGCATTGAAGTGGTTACATTGTATGATTTACATTGGATATACATTATGTTGGATATTCATCTACTTGTTATAGCCCTTTACCTACCTTGAGGGTTTAGGGGTGCCAGCGGATGTTGCTAAGTTAGCATTAGTTTGTGCTTTGCATCTCCGCCATCTTGCCGCTTATGCACACAACAGTACATGCCTTGGTTCCCGTAAACACTCTTGCTTGTGCTGCTTCACATGGGAACTGTCTGCCTTTCACCATTTCAGCTGTGATTTGTGTTCTAGTCTGTACACCCTGTTCAAGGACAGAAAACAACTTCACTGGTTAATCGTCTTTGGTCTGTCCTACACACATATAGACATAACATGGAACACAGCTGCGCTACTAACTTTTCGGGTGTTTTTAATATGGCACAGGATGCAAGTTAAGACACTTGGAGAAAACCTTTCCAGAGGAAGAGCTGTGCTTGTCCGAGATGTAAATCCTATCATCTAAGACTTGAGGTAGGGCGTTCCGCTGTCCAAGCCCAGAGGTCTTCCACTGATATAATAAACATAGCTTGTAGCACGGGGAGGGTGGTAAAGTGCTATAAGGTTTAATCCACTGTCATTATAATATGCTATCCCCATTCGTATTATATGGAATTGTAACCATGCTGATTATACTGTTTTTATGCATTTCTTTGCTAGTTTTAGCTTGTGTACTGCATTACAGAGCATATTAGTTGAAATAAACGTTTTAAACTATACAGTGTCTCTGGTTACTCACATTGTGAACAGGTATGAGTATCTAAGCAAAAGAGTGTCTTGTTTCTACTAATTCTGAAAGGCCCTGAGTCGCATGTTCTAGGATATCCAATCATTGGTAGCTCCGCTGTAGTATGGAGAACGAATGGGATACTATTGAGAGCCGGATAGGGGTTCTGGCCACTGAGGTGTGTTTTTGGTACACCACAATACACCGAAGTCCTGGATTCCTGTGTATAGTTCTGTATTTGTACAGAATCCCTGCAACACTGCTGCTATGGTGAAAGCTGTGAATTTTATCCTACCTACTCCTGTGCGTACACCTTGTTGGCCTGGCCAGCCTTCCTGTGTGGTTGTTTGGGTTTGATTGAGTCTTTCTTGGTGTGATAGTTTGTTTGTTGCTACAGCTTGGATTTTAGGAGTTTGGTCTTTTGTGTTTATAACAAAGGGAGAAGTGGTGTGTGATGGATGGCTGGTGTGCGTATGCTTTCACTTCTTCCTGTTTCATTCTTTTATTCTCTCACTTCTTCTTGTTTCGTTCTTTTATTCTCTCTACCTTTTCCTTTTATCATATATTTGCATTACTTTTAGCTTTGTACTATATTATTGGCTTTGTTCTGTATATCTCAATTTATGTAAATTTCATTGCTGTGTTTTTATTATTGTCAGCAAGTGTTATACCTGCTGTTCAGGCTTGTGCAAAAATAAGGTACTTTATTTCAGCTCAAAATATCGTAGGTAAAAAATGTCAAAATTGTATTGGAAGAATTCACACTATTGCAGCTCAGAATAGGAAACATGTATTATTACCATTTTATCCTTTATTACAAGGTGCAGAATCAGGATGTAATATCACACCATATATATATAGGTACTGCGCTAGAGTTGTATATACTGGATGCGGTATTACCTCCAAACAAACTGTGAGGAGATAATAAATACTGGGCCACACTTTGGTTATGTTTTTTTTTTTAAATGCTTGAAAGGTTTCGTTTGTACACTAAACATATGTTTTTATTTCAAATTGTGCTATACATCATTAACATGCAGCACACCTATCGTTTAAGACTTTCCCTAACCCCAAAAGTGTTCTAATAGGATCTATTTTCCCCTCCAGTGTCTCACATGTGCCTTGTATAGTCACTATTAGTAACCTCTCAACCCCTACCTGTCCTTTGAGATTTGGCGAGGTCTTTTTCAGGAATTGTGTTGCATTGTCCTGGTCAAAATCTCTGCCCAGCTTTGCTAACCTCTGAAACCTTTTTTCTGGCCTGCTCTATGTTCACAGTCTCTCGCACTTGCCCACCTTCTGTCTCAATAGTGTGAATACTCTTATGTCTCTCATCAGAGATTATTTTGAGGGTTTAAGGATAGGTAGCTTGGCTCCTTCATGTACTGGATTTAAAAAAAAGACCTTAAGGAAGGGATGAACCTTGCACAATGCAGGTTGTTTTTCAATGTGCTCCCCTCAATTGTTCTACCTGCAGGTAAAGTCAGAATGGAGATCTCTAGGTTTGCAGTATTAGGGATGCATGTATTATCAGGCGCAGGGTCGGCCACTGCTGCGTAAGCTAAGGGAAACTTAGGTGTTCGCCGTAAGTTGGCAGGGTATGCCCAGACGTGGGTCCCTTGCTCACTTTGCCACTGGATTCAAGCTAGTCCGTCTTATGACGGCTTATTAGCCAGAAACCGGTCGCAGGAGCTTGTTTCCGGTCCAGGGAAAACATGGCTTGGCAGTTCGGGCTGGACTGTTCCCATGAGGCACAGGGTCAGACTGATTTGCATATGGCCATGTCTGGACTGGGGTGGCGGATTGAGCTAAAGAATGATGATGGATTAAACCCAGATCAGTTTTCTGGGGGTGAGTGCTTGCAATGTTCAACACTCCGTCCATCATCCCCTTTGGTTTTGATTTGTTCGCCCTAAGTTGGCAGGGTATGCCCAGACGTGGGTCCCTTGCTCACTTTGCCACTGGATTCAAGCTAGCCTGGCTGATGATGGTTGATTAGCCAGAAACCGGTGCCAAGATGCTTGTTTCCGGTCCAGGGAAGACATGGCTTGGCAGTTCGGGCTGGACTGTTCCCACGAAGCACAGGATCAGACTGATTTGCATATGGCCGTGTCTGAACTGGGGTGGCGGAGTGAGCTAAAGAATGATGATGGATTAAACCCAGATCAGTTGACTGGGTGTGAGTGCTTGCAATGTTCAACACTCCGTCCATCATCCCCTTTGGTTCTGCTATTGTGAACAGCAAACAAAGGTTTAAGATAAAAACATTTAAAATTACGATAAAAATTACAGAATAATAAAAAGTGCAAAGTGCTTTGTTTACTTTTGTTGTCACATGGATATGGTACCATATCCGATGGACGGGACTTCATTTTAGGAAATACGACAAGGTAATGGACAATGCCGTATTTCAAACTCAATAGCACAAAACGATGTTGTACATAGGTCACATATGACAAATAGTTATTAGCTCCCTCCTTTGAATTAAAAGATTTATAAAAGGCAACGGTCAGTTTATTCAACTCATATTTTAATCTAAGGTCCCGCCTTTGTTGCAAGAAGGAGTCTTTGATCTCTTTCTTTGCAAAGGACAATATTTTTGTAGTGTCCGATCATACTGATAAATTAAGTAAATTTTCTAATGTGGAATTAATATATGATAACCATGGACGTCTTAACACATCATTCAAATTTAAACAATCCAAAATAATTGACCTGGTAAAAGCCATCTCTTTCTGCCTCCAAAGTGAGGCCCATTATAACAATGGTCCAGCCATTAAAAAATCTGCTAAAAATCGAAGCCGCACCTCATGAAGTGCAATGCTATTTGATACAGAGGATACAACAGACATTTTAAGAAGCAATTTTCTTCTGTTTGCAGGGCCGAGCTATTGGCATAGCCCCAGAGACATTCCCCATAGAGGGCTGTGCTTACTCCTTTAGCTTTATAACTGGCTACCATTTCATTGGTCAGTGGATTTCCTAATTTTGAGGAGAATTTAAAAATTCCTTGGGTGACCCTGGTCATTTTGGCTCTGGTATTTTAAATATGGTGCGTCCATGTGCCGTTACCCGAAAATAAAATACCAGGGTAGCAGAAGGTGTTCACTGTGTGTATTAGGGGTGCTATCAATAAAAAAGGTTTAACAAGGTTTCTGTTTGGCCCCCAAAAAACCTGGAGAATGTTTTCGATTTGTTGATTACCATTTTCCTTTGTGTTATAAAATCTAAGAAACCATCAATCAGTCTCTGGAGACCTGATGGGGTCTGTGCTAGTAGTACTGCGTCATCCGCATATAACAATACAGGTCTCAGACGACCAGCCACCCGCGGGGAGTCAGCCTGTATCGATTGCAAATGGTTGTCTACCCCGTTAATAATGAGGGAAAATAAAATTAAACACACACCCTTGCCGTATTACCTGCCCTACTTTAAATTTGGATGAACATTCGTCCTGGGGGCCAAAGCAGACTTGACTGGTTAGGTTCTCATACAAATGGGAAAGGAATCAAACAATCGCCATAGGAGCTCTCATAGAGCTCAGAGTTTGCCAGAGTAGATTATGGTCGACTAAATCAATTGCACTACTCAGATTGTCAAAGCATGAGTACAAAGTGCCTGCCTTTGCCCTAGTATACTTGCCAATAAGTAACTCCAGGTCAATGCATTGTTAAATTGTCCCAAGTCATTTCCTAAACCCGTACTGCACAGGGGTTAGGTTAGGATACTCCTGTGCCCTTTCCTCCAATCTTACTAATAAAACCCTACTGATAACTTTCAAGGCAGTATCTAGGAGTGAAATGGGGTGGTAATTTTTTGGATCTGTTTGGTCCCCTTTTTTGTATATGGGTAAAATAATGGATTCTCCCCATGTCTAAGGGATTGTCGTGTTGCAGCTGAATTAAACACTAAAAAATAGGCCGCCATAATTTAGGTGCAGGTTTAAAAACGTCAACTGGGACGCCCTCGGGCCTGGTGCCCGTCCCCTAGCACTCTCCTGAATGGCCTGAAGTACTTCTTCATTGGTAATATTCAGGGGAGGGGGCCTCCCTTTACAACGCTCCAAGTCAAACCCCCCCCCAATGTCTCCCCATTGTTGCTATAAATCCCGGTAAAATGTGTCACCCATTTGTCTGAGGGAATAAAGGAACAAAACTCTGGGATGTCAACATTCTTCAGGAAGGGTCATTTACTGTATCCTAGAAAAGTTTATTATTCCTAGTTATCACAGAAATAGCAAGATTTTCCCACGTTTCAGTCTGTAGCTCCTTTTTCCCAGCAGCTATGGCTAATTTATACCCGCTTTGTAGGGATTTAATGATTGATTTATCTTGTGGTGACTTAGACAATGCATACTTTAACACCTGTAATGGTTTAGTGCAAGTACCATCAAACCATCCCTTTTTATTGTTGCCTGATGTACCTGTCTACCTGGTCAAAAGTGATTTAATGGATATTGTAATACAGTGAACATTTGCAATCACTATATTTGGAGTGATTTCACCCTGAAGACAAAAGGCTATTTCTCAGTGGTTAGACACTATTATTTGTTGCATAGTCAAACATTGGTCGACACCGGTCCACTTGATTCTCATGCCGTTAGTCCTAAAAGGGTTGATATAATTGACAAAGTCAGATACTTTGCTCCATTGGCCCTAGAAAAAAAATGATAGGATGAGTAAGTTATGGTCACTAAATATGGAGGGAACAATGTTAGGGTTGCCATACCTGCAGATAGCAGAGGCAGACACTAGTATATGATCAATGATGGAGGGCATATTTTTCCCTGTAAAGGTTGGCAGTAAGTCTCCATTGGGTCCACGCCCCCCCGTGAAAAGGTGGAAATCATATTTGGAGATCATCCAATGTAGGGCTTCTCCATATTCATTATGGCAGAAATTGTAATTTCCCTCTCCATCCCTGTAAATTTGACTGCATGTCTGATTGTTAGATACATCATATGCCTGTATATTAAAGTCTCCTGCCCATAGTAATATTTAATTGGTGCAAATTGGGGCTAAGAATGTTTTGAGGGCATGATCAAGAGCTGTTACCTCATTAGTGCATGTGTAATCAAAAATGTTGTTGTAAATATTTACAACTATCAGATCTTTCCCTCCTTTTTATGTCTCACCTAGCGTTGGAGCGTGCATGCGCTGCTTGCTCTGCGAGAGATATTGAGGATGAGGAGATTTCCTTTTCATTGGGTAGTGTCAGAGTTTATGCTAAACGCTGGCTTCCCATTGAAAAGGATGCTTTTTCGTTACCGCCCTTTCTCCTTTTTGTCCGGCCCATCCGGACTGGATCGTCTGCTTCACGGCTGTCGTGAAGCAATTTGTTATCTTTATGGGGCCATCTGTCTCTAATTAGCGTGACCTTAGCGCAGTCGCTTTCACTTTCGTGATTATTCACATAGGGCCGGGCGTGTTTCAGTGGGGACGAATTTATGATGCTTTTAAAGTGTCTGGCACTCAACTTACGTTTCCTGCTCCTTGGCCACTTCAGCTACCAGTTCCTTCCTGGAGAACGTGCGGATCTCGGACAGGGCGAGGGATGGTGGCAGCACAACCTCAGCACGCAGGTCTCTGGTGACAGACAGGAGCAGGAGCTGAGCATGGCTTCGAGGTCCGCCTCAAGCGCATGAGCCTGGCCTGTGCCATCTGTCAGTGCCTTCCACCACCCCTCGGAGCGGGATACCTGTCCTGTATCCCTAGCTGTGTACCTCGGCGTGCCTCTCAGGCGAGCCCTCACTGACTGCGCAGTCAGGCCCGTCAGGCCTTCTCTACCGTACTGGCCAACTGTCACCCGGGTTCTGCACTGCCTATCACCGGCAGACAGTCCAAGACACCCACCGGCTACAGGCCGATCACTGACAGGCATCTTCACCGGACCGAGGAACTGTGCTTTAGCCTGTCTCCTGCTCTAACCTCCATCTTCTGTGACCGGTGTGAGCCCCAACAACCTTGTCCACCCGTCCTGAGACCTCTCTGCACCTACAGAGCCTCCTGTATCCCGCAAAGACCTCCGAAGCCCCTAAGGGCCTGTCCCCACTGCCTTCGGCAGCCTCCCCTGGCACCTCGCCTCCTCTCCTGAGTGGCCTCTGCCCCTCTGTGTCAGCCTTACCTGTCACCAGCGCACACCTCATAAGGGCCCTCTTGGACCCTGCGTCCGTCCCACGGGCCGGTGGCCCTCACCCGGGCTTCAAGCCCACCACCTCGGCTTCTTTCTCCCGAGTGCCTACTCGGATCCTTTTCTCTTGTTTGGCTTCGGCAGCCCCTGAGGATGTCTCCATGGTGCCCGAACGCCATCAGCCTTGGTGTCCTCCAGCGCCTCCCATGTTCCGCTCCCCCCCCCTCCGGCGGCCCCGTCCATGCTGCTGAGCACAGCCAGCGTAGCCAACATAAACAGCAGCACCATCAGCAAAGCCCAGCCCAGGGCGGGCTCGACTGGGCCTGCGGGGGAAACTAAACCCAAGAGCGCTACGGAGATACTTGGGCATGTGTGTGTGTGTGGGGGGGGCTGGAGAATTCTTCTGGGCTGTGGGATTATAACTGCATAAATGTTCACGTGGGCCACTCGCAGGACCTGAGTACTGGTGGGTGTGTTTGGATCGCAGATAATAGGGGCTGTGGGTCAGTGGATCTCAGATAATAGGGTCTGTGGGTCAGTTGATCACAGATAATAGGGGCTGTGGGTCAGTGGATCACAGATAATAGGGGCTGATGACCGCAGAGTATAGGGACTGAAGCCCCGCAATGATCAGGTGTAGTTTAGGCTGCTGAACGCTATCAAGAAGGGTGCATGAGGCACGTAGGGTTTGGGATGCACAGCAACTTTTTAACTACAAGTTATACATACAGTTATCTGAGCATTGTTCATACCAAACACCCTGAAACTAAAATGTCTTCTGAAGTTGAAAACTTTTTGGGAGGATAAGGTTCATCCACTTCCCTGTATTTGAGGTGGTGGGAGGATGGGGGCGCTTGACATTTAACTTCTCTAATATGTAACACAACTGTTGTCCCTTGAGCATTTGTTTTCATTTAACTTGAAAATGAAAGAATGTATATTTTTAGACCACTCGGATGACACTATGGAAGTGTTGTGGGAAATCCAATTTTGTATATATATTGACATTTACATTTTAAACTACGGTTTGATTAGATATTATGTAGTGCTTGCTGTTTTTGAAATTGAAAGCATTATTGTATGTTTATTTGTTAAATCAAAAATAAACATTTTAAAATTAAAATAATGTGCAGTATTCAGACATATCTGATGCTGACTTTATTTTACACCCATCTCCACTCACCAATTGCCAACACCAGTTGAGAACACAACCTTCTCACGCTTCACATTCCACAGCATTATCCTCTCATACACTTTAACACAGGGCAGTTGAATTTAACATGTTTCATTCAATTTGAAACCAGCATCTGCAGTATAATAGGTCTCGCATTTACGCAAGTTTGAGCTATTGGCATTGTAAATGACAATGCCTTTTATTTATATTTAAAACATAAATAAGACAGTCATTTACAATGCCAATGGCAATGCCCCTCCAACACACTCTTTTTTTAAAAACTTTAATAAGCGCGGTGCCGTCTTCACGTACACAATGCTATGCAATGCAATTGGTGTTGCTTTTGGTATTGTAAATACCAATGCCTTTTAATTTTTGCAAAGGCATTGCCATTTACAATGTCAATAGCTCAAAATAATGTCATTGCGAGACCTATTGCATTGTAAATGCTTGTTTACTAAACCACAACATCTGTGCGTGGGGTCCAGCTCATGCAACTTTTTGGACCTTAATAGAAATTTTATTGGAGATAAGTATCTGTAGTCCCCCTTTAGCTCGCCCTGCTTGTGACCCTATGGCTTCTACAAAATGTGAAGAGTATCCTTCTACGTGTATGGGACTTATACATCAGGTTTCTTGTAGGCATATCATGTCGTAGCTAGATATGGTATTAACCCAATCAATGTTACAAACCTAGTTTAGTAGCCCATTCACTTTCCAGGTTACAAACTCAAACCTTTCCATAGGGGGCTGTCCAACAGGCTCAGTATGTTACGCTTATGCATATAATATTAACTCTAGGGATGTATTTGCCAGATGCCTCAACAGCCATAGCTTCAACTAGCCCACCGATAGCGGGGGCCTGTGTGGTGTATGAGCGGTCACTCGGCGATAGCTGGCTTATCTGGTTGACTATAGGAATCTTTGTGGAATCCCCTCTCTGATAATTCCTGGGGTCCCCAGCATGACCTTGTTCTGAGCTAAGTCAGTCATTATTGTTTAGTCTGCTCAGCATTTCATATCTATTGGGTACTGCAAAATCCAGATCATGTGGTGGGTACAAGCTTGTGGTATCCCTCTGTCTCTGTAAATTTGGTAGGCCCCTTAAGCATTGCTCTAAGCCCTTCAGGTGATGGTAACAAAACCCTAGTGGAAGTATACCCATGGCTTGTGTGTCTGTGGGTGGTGCCACTATCATTTTATGAATTCCACTGGCGGTTCCCGGGCTTCTGAAATTAATTATAACACAATCACCACAAAGATTTTCTTCCAATGGCCCAATCCACCCCACTCTCCTTGTAAACAGGATTTCCTGAGTTCTACTCGGGGAGAATAGATGTCTGGATCTAAGCCAGTGGACCATCTTATTTTTCAAATATTCCATGGTTTCCCTGACTCCTGACTTTTATGGGGGGATGTTAACTAATACTGCCACATATGGGCAGCTGGAAGGTGGCAAGTGGATGGTGACTATCTCCTGTACGGGCACATTAGTATTGGGAGTGTGTGCATTTAAGCTTCTTTGGTTTTGACTCAGAACGTGTGTCCTGGTAGGTTTACTAATAGACTCTTGTACATTTCGCCCAACATCCCCTTTTGACTGGGGTTACTCAGAGACTTGGTGTGAGGAGGTATGTCACCTATGTCGCTACTCATACCAGTGGCTATTAATAGGGGCCGGTTGTTCAATGACGTTTTACCCAGATTGATAGCCTTTTTCAGTCCCTCCTCCACCTTGTCCAGTCTTTCTTTGAGGGGGTTTAATAAGCTGCTAATAACAGATGTTAGTTTATCCCACAATGGTGCCCATGTCTGATTGTCCATAGAGTTAGTTCCTTGTTCACCCCCCCTAGAGAGATCAGTTCATCTGGGGATCTTAAGGCAGCTGGGATTTCGTGCAGTGTCTTCCTTTTCCTCTACAGGTTGATGGGCTATGTTGGATATTTTAGCTGCTCGTAAAATTACTGTTCCCGGGGCAGCAGGAATAGGGACCTGGTCTGGGACAGTTAGTGTCAATGTTTGCCCAAAAACTTTGCTTGGACATCCAATACTCTGAATACCATATTCGCAGCCTACACTAGGCATCTCATTAGTAGATGTTACACATTGGGCCTCTCCAATTTGGCCAATCGTTGCCAATTGTGGTGAGAGACATACGCCGTCAATTTTTTTAGATAAGGCCCCAACCGCATGGGCCAAGAAGGTATCTATATTAGTCCATTTTGGGGTGCTGACTTGGTCGGTCGGTGGCGTCACACCCCTCATCTTTCATTTGCCCATTTTGCTATTTGGACTGTTAGAGTTAAAAATAGTCAAGTACACAAAGGAGAATGAAGAAATCAAACTTACTCCGCTCCCGTCCTCGATAGTTCTCAATGGTTCTCAGCTGGCAGCCTTTGCTGGTAATTTAAAGACCATTCTATTCCGCGAGATGAAACCAAGAGACAGGGCACAGCCCAGCCTCTTATGACCGTAGACGGGCACGGAAGGGCCCGCCCTTGGCCCGGGCTTTGTCCGGGCACAGCCCAGGCACGCCCGCACTGCGGGAGTCTTCTGCCCCTCTTAAGCGCCTCCAGGCACCAGCGGGAGGGCAAAGGTTGCGGTGGCGGCTCCTGCCGCATGTGATCCTGGGGTTTGAAGTCCCCCGTTTAGCTGTTGACATTAGAAGTTTGGTGACTAGCCTAATCTTAAAATGTATTCCAGCGTTAGACTTCAGTGAATTAACAGCAGACATTCAGAGAGTACATAGAGACCCTTTCAGGAAGAATCCAAATAGGAAAAAAGCTAGAAAGATCTTGGTTAACTATTCTTAAAAACAACAGATGTTTGCAGCGGCTCTTAAAGCAGGTAGCTTTAAGGCAGATAATTGGTCTTTCCACATCAGGTCAGACATCTCAAAAGCCAAACAAGACCCACAATGGAAGTTGGGGAAGCATATACAAGAAGTTAAGGAGCTACAGCCTAGCTGAGGTTTCCTACAATTGTTCAGATCATGTGGGAAAATCGCATGCTAAATCTCAGAGTACCAGGGGAGGTGGAAAACCTAATAAAACAAATGAAAGTGCAAAAGCAGCAAGAATGGCTTTAGACGGAAAATTCAGAAGGCCATAATGAGAATACCCAATAGACTAGAAGGGAGGGGGTGGTGGGTAGAGGGGGTCACAATCAAGAGTTATAAAGGTGATAAGTCACTGGGTGGGAAGCATTAGGGGGAAAAATAGAAAGAAATCCTCATAGGCAGCTAAAGGTGACAAAAAGTGTAAGAGAAGATGGTGTTGGGCGCACACTGGAGAATGGAACCCTACCCAAAAAGACTTATGGGAGAAATGGTAGGCGATGATAGAGCATCCACCTTGAAGCTCCTATCATGGAATGTAAATGGGCTGAGAGTAAGAAGTAGAAGAAGAAAGATCTTTGAGTGCCTTGGGCTCTCAGAAGCTCTTATAATACTACTACGTGAGACTCACAGACTCACTTACTGAGAAAAGAGTGTGAAGAGGCACTACATGGGCAAAAATTGATCAGCGAGCTTGCGTGTACGGATTAGTCATGCTGGGTTAAGGGAGTGGCTATTTTGATTAAAAAACAGCCCAAGCTAGGGAGCATGGCCAGCAAGATAGCCGACTAGCCCCACTTTCTGTGAGCTCAGGCAGCTCAAAACTAATCCTAATAAAATCCGGCCACCCATCCATCCTCTGACCCCCGTCTTGGCACCTAGCCATCTTGGGGTACAATATTGTTTTGTTATGGCCAGCCATAGCACAGGGGCGTGACTCTGTGGAGGAGAGAGCAGACATGGCAGCCAATTTCGGAATCTCTTATAGTGGCGACTGGGAGCTGACGTCGGCTCCCGATACTGGCAGAGATCGTACCATGGGCCCATGACTCTAGAGGAACCCTGTGACCCTACTGGTGGTGGCATTTCTCTTCTGCCGACATCCTTTGGGGTAGAGAGAGCCCTGCGGCACCTCCTTCTTGGGATCTGCACAAAGAGACCAGGTGAGCACTGGGTGGAGTGGCTGCCTGCGGCCTGCGATGGAGCGGGGGGCTAAGCTGCCTGATGCGAGTGGAGAGCCAGTTAACAATGGCGACGGACACCGTGCTCCCCCTGACTGATTAGCCTAGCAGTGATGTTTGCAGTGCTATTTGCACCAAATGTGGGGCTGCAGAAGGCACCAGCTGTGCAGTTTAGGGCCCTGAAAGAAGCTCTGGTGGAGAAGAGAGATCCCAAGGCTGTTCCAGATGAGGTATAGAGCAGAATGGCTTAATGTCTTCTAGGGGTCAGAGACTGCTTCACTGGAGGCTTGCTGATACCACTGGGGGGACCCTCATCCTTCTCCTCTCCTTTCAGGGGCGCGCCCCCCTTAAAGAGAGGATTGAGTGTTGGCTATCCTGGACACCGGGAGAGGGCAACAAGAGAGGCTGCTGTCTCCCCCTTCATTCCCCCCTCATGTTGGTCTGAAGTGCTGGTGTGAGGCCCTACCATGAACCAGTAGGTTCCTCCCCCTCCCACATTGACTGTGCTTACACAGACAGAAGAAAACACTAATTAGTATGTGCTGAGACCTACCACTACATCTGATGGGAGCGAAGAGCTGGGTGGCGGCCTGCATGGCTGGACTGGAGTGGCTGTGGAGGCTGCAGCTCAACAGGGTGTGCATAGTGACACTGTGAGGCCCTCTGCCCTTGCCTGCTGATAGGCGCATCAGCAAAAGAGACTGCACTTGCGACTGAGTAAGCAAGTCGTCCACTCTCCCTCTTTCCTTCCTTCTTGATTTGAGACGCGGGCGGATTGGCCCAGGTGGGGAGATGTGCCTTGAGATTTGGAGGTGCATTAAGATGGGCCAGCATTAGTGAGGGGTTACCTGGAGTGCCCTGGGGACAGTACAATTTTGGTGCAAAAGGTCGTGGGCCGGTGGCTCTATGCCGGATGACCTAACAGGTGAGAGGGGCCTGCGTACCAGCCCCTTGTAGTTGCTTGGTATTTCTCTGTCTGTGGTGACCAACAACACGCCCGGGCTGATCCTTTGCTGGTGAACAGCTGGGGGCCTGACTTCCGTAGGGGCAGCTAGCAGTATTTTGAGAAGCTGTGGTGCCCCCTGAGATTGCAGGGGATAGGGCTAGCCTGAAAGTGAAACTCCAACCCTGAGGTAACGGTTAACTCTTGGTGGCACTTTCTCTGGTGTCCCCTGCTTTGCGGAGTGAGTCAGAAGTCCAGAGCATGCCAAAGGACAAAGACCCCAAGACTACAGACAAGGCAAAATGGACCACTCCATGAAGGTGGTGAGCCCACAGCCAGAGTCAGAGACTGAGGCCCTGGCTCTACTGTATAATGCAGATCTGTTGACGGAGATCCAATCTTCCTGGGAAGCGCTGAAGGGAAGAATTGGGGAGGTGAGGTTCGAGGTATCCCCTTCGCTCCACATCCAAAGTGTTGGTCTGAAGAGTGGATGATACAAAAAACAACACACGGAGGTGCAACTTGTGCTTTGTGGGTTTCCGACGGAGGCAACAAGGCGGCCTTTCTGAACAAATGGCTGAGAGCCTCCGAACCACCTTAACGCTTCTCATCCTGTATTGTCATAGAACAGCCTCACAGGGCTTTGAGTACCAAACATCCCATGGGTACACCTCCACAGCCAGTAATAGCTTGTTTTTTAAATTGTTTGGACGTGACATGATCTTGAGAAAAGTCCGGTGGCTGCGAGAGGTTCACTATGAAGACACAATAATTATGGTCTTTCAGGACTACTCCTAGGAGGTTTGGAGACTGTGCCGTACGTTTGATTCCATCTAGGTGAAGCTGAGTGCCCTCCAACTACAATATAGGCTGTTGTTGCCTGCAAAGCTCAAGGTCGTCTTCGAGGGCAAGGCGTACTTATTCCACTCACTGGAGGAGGCATGGACTTGGTTGAGGGAGCTCCTTGCAGACAGCAAAGGGTAGGGGAGGCATTGAGCCCAAGTGCCTCCCATACATAGGGTACCCCTAAACCATCAGTCTTACATCATCTCACAGAGAAAGACTTTACACCATTATTTGTCTGAGCCTCAAATGACAATTGGTGACTCAAAAATTCTTAAGCACTGTGCACTGAATATATCACATCTAAAATTGGACGTGATATATACTAGTTGTCATTTATTTGATGTTCGGAGAAATAATGGTGTAGCGTTCTCTCTGTGAAATGATGTAAGATTGATGGTTTAAGTGGTCCATTCTAAGATAGAGTATGTATTGATCCCAGCCCCCTATGTCCTAATATGGATCACTCTCCTTCATGATAAACATCCTATACAGAGGGGGCATGACCTAAGATCTACAAGTCGGGGAGCAGACGGCAGAATCGAGCACAGGTACCGTGGCATGGGGGACCCCACTGACTGATCATCGGAGGAAACAGAGCTCCGGAATCTCCTCAGACACAGAAGGCGAGCTGAACCTGCTAGTAACGAGGCCACGCAGGAAAGAACATGGGGTGACGCCTTCCCCGACGCATCAGCAAGAGATTGGCAATAGACTATGACAGTATGCACCCACTGGCTGTGGCAATTGCTAATATGGAGCAGGGGCCTTTGGGTCACGCGTCCAGGCCCAGTGGAATAGGCGATCCAGAATCAGGATGGGTATGGTATCTGAATTAAAATTATGAGCCAAAATGGAGCTGCTGAGAGTGACTGGTCAAATTTTCTCTCCCTGTGAGAGTGTGCTTTTTCCTTTTTTCTTTCCTCCTTTCTATCTCCTGTTCATTCTTCTATTTGCTAATGCTATCTTGGAGTTAGTGAATTTAGGTGGTGATGGGCTACAGACCTCTCGTACTCTCTTCAAGCATGAGCTGGGGCTGATGTGGTTCTATGCGGAGAGGAGAAAGTGGGGGGTGGGGTTAAGGTACGTTATGTTTTGTTGTACTTTGTTCTGCTGTCATAAATGGTACACCGTCAAGAGTCCCTTCTAGAGGGTGCATTACCAGATGTGCAGTCACACCATGACAATTCTTTGGAAGATGGCACATACTAGTCAGACAGAGGACCCACCTCTTACGGTGTCGGCAATGGCAGATATGTAGGCGTTCAAGGCCGCAGGGGAAGAACTGAGATAACCCTACTGAGCACATTCGCCCCACCTGCAGGCACCTAGCTTAGCTATTTTATTTATTTATTGAGTTTCATAAAGCACAAACATGACCCTTTCGGGTATCAGAGCGCTGTACAACATGGAGGCAAGCAGGTAAGAATACCCTTTTGGAGTCAGAGCATTGTACAACAGGAAAAATAGACATATAGGAGTATACAAATGTGGTAGAACAGCAAAAGTGAGTAAAAGTACAGATGAGGGATGAGTCTAAATTCAATAGCTAGAGTGACATCAGTAGGTTGAGTCTTCATTGGGGAGGTGATCTGATCATTAGAAGTTGTTCAACTTTCCACTTGAATATGGCAGTTGAGGGGTTAGATCTGGTCTCAGGGGGGACAGAGTTCTAAATTTTGAAGGCAATTCTGGAGAAGGAGCGCTTGTTGGTCTTCTTTTGTTTAAATTTGTGGGGGTTCAGCAGAAGGGAGCCTGTGCTTCCTAGAGTTCTAATCTCGCCTTCTAGGACGAGTTTCTTGGATAGGTAAGTGGGAGTGTTGTAGTGAAGAGGTTTGTGAGTCAAGGAAGACATTTTGACAGGGATATTTGCCTCATATGGTAGCCAGTTCATTGGCCAGACATCTGGGGTTGTGAACACTTTTTTTTAACAAGTAATGAGTCAAACTGGCACATTGAAAGTTGCCGTCAGAGATGCCGGTTTTGCTTTTCATAGACCCATAAGGGTGGTGCTACCATAATCTAGCTTGGAGATCACAAGCGCTTGAATTGCTGTCTTGAGATCTGCAGTTAGAATGAAAGTTTTTAATTTCCTTAGTAACTACAGTTAGTAGTTGGCACCACTGGTGCCGGCACTGATGTGATCCTTCATGCAGAGGTGATTGTCCAGGATTATTTCTAGCGATTTTGCTGAGAATATAATGTATGGGGTACAGTTCAGACCTGTTAGATCAGCAAGTCAGTCATTGATGTTTGAGGTGGGTTTGGGAGAAAAGATTAAGAGAAATTCACTTTTAAGGGCATTGAGTTTCAAGCGGGTGAGATTTTATCAGTATATTGTTGAGGATGCTGATATCTTTTAGAGAGGCAATCTTTAGGTCGAGCATTGCGATGACCTGTTGTATCTCTGTAGGATGTAACCTTAAGGTAAGCTGTATGTCATCATATTGGAACCTTGTTTACAGTCTAGAATTGTGGAGTGACTTGTGTAATGACATTCTTGCTGGATGTGCTGTTCCTGTATGCGGGGCTTGTAGTAAAGAATCCAACATATCGATTTACTTTCAAGTGGATTCATTTCAAGAATACTACATCAATTTGGCGACAAGGATGATCAACCCCCTGCCATCTATTTAATATAAAGAAAATCCGTCGGATTCCATATTTCAACCGATGATTCAACTCGTTCTACATTATGTACAGATATCGTACAACTATCTTAAAGGAAACGACGACGGACAACTCCGCTACTTCATGAGTTTAGTTGTTGTAGTATTCTTTTCTTCCTACGCTATGAAGCGCTACTGACTTTTAACTTCGTCCCAACTGCCACTACAAAAGAGAAGCAACGACGGACAACTCTACGATTTCGTGAGTTTAGTTGGTTGTGTGTTTTTTTTTATTTTGCTATGCGCTTTAAGCTCTGCTGACTTTCAAATTGGCCTCAACTGCGGTGCCATTAACAGTTTCACCAACGCGAATGTTTGTTTACCTTTGATTCATCTGTCACTGCTGTTCCGTGAGCGTTCTCATTGACGCGCGGACCGCTTCTGAACAACGCTCCTTCAGACTGCATTCTATCAACACATCGAGGTGGCGTCATGGCGCATAAACAATAAGGTCACGCAGCGTGACCCCGGCGGCTATTTTAATTTATCAATCCTACATGGTATTTCATTATACATCGAGCACACCGTTTTTTACTCTTCTTAGTGCCACTAACAATTTTCTCGCATCCAGCTGAACTTTACAATTCATTTCAACGTGATGTGCCCTACGCTACAGTAAGATTCATTTTCACAGTTTTTAATATTATTGTTTTTCTTCTTCACTTTATTTCAATTTTATTTGTTTTAAATACAACATGGATGGAGAATCCAATATAGCTTCCACAGCATGTAATGCTGCACAGAATGCAAACGTAAGCATTACTCTAAGTAATCCGAAAGAATTTTTAACTAATCCAGAAGGGATGTATGACGTTACAACGCACACTTTTACAACGCATGCACTTACAACGCATTTTTTACAACGCATAATCCATTACAACGCACTACACTTACAACGCATGACACTACAACGCATTTTTAAAAACTACTATTACAACGCATACCATTACAACGCATAATATTTAATTGCATTTAAGGTAAGTATT
Source organism: Triturus cristatus (assembly GCF_964204655.1). NCBI lineage: Eukaryota > Metazoa > Chordata > Amphibia > Caudata > Salamandridae > Triturus > Triturus cristatus. The sequence continues at coordinate 250,636,583 of NC_140593.1, read as the reverse complement.
AGATAGTATTGGGGTAAAAATTACTTTTCTAACTCCAGGGGGTGCAACAGTAGGGTAAGTGTTGGATAGTATAGGGGTAAAAATTACTATTCTAACTCCAGGGGGTGCAACAGTAGGGTAAGTGTTGGATAGTATAGGGGTAAAAATTACTATTCTAACTCCAGGGGGTGCAACAGTAGGGTAAGTGTTGGATAGTATAGGGGTAAAAATTGCTATTCTAACTCCAGGGGGTGCAACAGTAGGGTAAGTGTTGGATAGTATAGGGGTAAAAATTGCTATTCTAACTCCAGGGGGTGCAACAGTAGGGTAAGTGTTGGATAGTATAGGGGTAAAAATTGCTATTCTAACTCCAGGGGGTGCAACAGTAGGGTAAGTGTTGGATAGTATAGGGGTAAAAATTACTATTCTAACTCCAGGGGGTGCAACAGTAGGGTAAGTGTTGGATAGTATAGGGGTAAAAATTGCTATTCTAACTCCAGGGGGTGCAACAGTAGGGTAAGTGTTGGGTAGTATAGGGGTAAAAATTACTATTCTAACTCCAGGGGGTGCAACAGTAGGGTAAGTGTTGGATAGTATAGGGGTAAAAATTACTATTCTAACTCCAGGGGGTGCAACAGTAGGGTAAGTGTTGGATAGTATAGGGGTAAAAATTGCTATTCTAACTCCAGGGGGTGCAACAGTAGGGTAAGTGTTGGATAGTGTAGTGTAATATTATGCGTTGTAATGGTAGGCGTTGTAATGGTATGCGTTGTAAAGGTATTTTTTAAAAATGCGTTGTAGTGTCATACGTTGTAAGTGTAGTGCGTTGTAATGGATTATGCGTTGTAAAAAATGCGTTGTAAGTGTAGTGCGTTGTAACAGTTGCGTTGTAAAGGTTGTTCCCCATCCAGGAGAACATATCATAAAATGGCAAGAGTGGAAAGAATATTTTATAAATAATATAGCTACTCTTGAAGACAATGGCAGTGCCATGTCTCCAGAAAGAAAAAAAAGAATTTTAATGCATTGTTTAGGACCTGAAGGCCTTAGAGTAAATAATCAAATGCAAAAAATTGAAAGAAGTGATGACATCGATGTTTTTAAATGTGCCAGAGCCGATCTGGATGACCACTATTCACCGATTGTATGTGCAGCAGTATCTAGACACACGTTTTACAAACGCAAACAAGATACTAATGACCCTATTGAAGATTCCGTGTCTGTCTTAAAAAATTTAGCCATCAAATGCAAATTTGGTTCTTTACACGACGATATGATTAGAGACCAAATTGTTATGTGCACTAAAAATAAAAGTATTCAGAATAAACTTTGGATTGAAGGTGATGCTAGTTTCAAAGATATTATCACTTTGGTTAAGAAAGCTGAACTTTCTGAAATTTACAATTTACATTTACAAAGGTGCACGAAAGCAGTATCTCTTTCTAATGAAGCAGTCACTGTTAACAAAATTAGCGACAATAGAAAGGAGAAGACTTTTACTAACAAACAGCCAAGACCTTACCAAAATACCAATTGGAAACAATTCCAAAACTCTAATCTAAGAAAAGAAGACAACACTTCTCAATACGGTTTCCTGTGCTACAGATGTGGGAGTACATCTTACACAGCAAGATTTGATAAATGTCCTGCCAAATCGACAAAATGTTTAGAGTGCGGGATTATTGGACATTTCTCTAAGGTCTGTAGAAAAAAACGCTTCAAAAAGTCACTTGTTACCTGTATCACAAACAGCAATTCAGACTTATCTGATAATAATGATGATGAAGATTCCTTTGAAAACTCTAATATCTCCAAGAACGCTACTAGATATGTTGTAGTTAATATTACAAGTGATGACAGCAACAAACCTTTATGTATGATCTCCTTTGGTGGTATAACTCTACAGGTTGCAGCTGATTCTGGATCTCCATTTACCATCATTGCTAAGTCAATTTGGGATACCGAGTTTGCTAATTCTATTTGCCCACATTTAGAACCGACTGATGTAAATCCAGAAAGCTTCACAGGACAAAAAATTGAAATGCTTGGTTTCAGATCTTTAATGTTTGAATTTAAAGGTAGAAGAACATTATGTAAGTTGTATGTAGCTATGGATGGACCTTCAGTTTTAGGTTGGAAAGATCAACGTTCTCTTGGCATTATTTTAAATCCAAACAGCCCGAAAAAGTTTTAGTAATGTGTGAAGCTGAAAATACAAAAAAATGGGTTTTGGATAAATTTCCTAAAGTTTTTGGTGGTGGTATTGGAAATCTTGATGGTTTTACACACAAGATAATAGTCAAACCCAATGCCGTTTCCAAAATTCATAAAGTGCGTCACATTCCACTAATTGTATTGGATGAAGTAAAAACTGAACTTAAGAAATTACAAGATGCTAAAATAATTGAAGCATCTGATTGGATTACTCCGATTGTAATTGCCACACGTGCTAATGGCAAAATTTGCATGTGTATTGACTTAAGGTATCTAAATGACAATATAATCATTGATAAATTTCATCTACCTAGGATTGACGAGATGCTCTCGTAAACTAAAGGTGCTAAATGGTTTTCAACCATTGACTTGTCCTGTGCATATCACCAGATCTCTCTGCACCCCATGAGCAAACATCTTACAGCTTTTTGTACCCCTTTTGGTTGTTTACAGTTTTGCCGCATGCCATTCGGTTTAGCTTCCGCAGCTGCGGTATTCCAAAGGCTCATGTATGAACTATTTATTGATATGCAAGGAGTTGTATTTTTTCAAGACGACATCCTGATAATGAGACCCAATAAGAAAGTCCATGATGAATGTTTGAGAAAAGTTATGCGTATCTTACAACATAAAGGAGTCACTGCTGAACTTTCGAAATGCAAATTTGCAGAAAAAAGTGTTACTTATCTTGGACATGAAGTTAGTTCTTTAGGCATAAGACCAAAAGCCAGCCTGGTAAGTGCTATTAAGGATGCTCCTCCACCCAAGTCCAAAGAAGACCTTAGATCCTTCTTAGGACTCGCAGAATTTTGCTCAAAGTTTGTTGATAAGTTTTCTGCAAAAACTCATGTCATGAGGCCTTTGCTTAAAAACAAAACACAATTTAATTGGTTTGTTTCTTGCCAAAGATCTTTTGAAGAGATTAAAAAAGCTACTGCCCAAGTACCTAGTCTTCAAGGTTTTAATGCTTTTGCAAAAACTATTGTCACCACCGATGCCAGCAGCAAGGGTTTAGGAATTGTATTGACCCAACTAGATGCTAACAATAAAGAGGTCCTCATTGCCTTTGCATCTCGTTCTCTCACCCCTACTGAAGAACGCTATTCTGTTGTTGAGCGAGAGACCTTAGCCTGTTTTTTGACCCTAGAGCATTTTAGGAAGTTTCTGTGGGGCAGGAAATTTGTTTTACGCTGTGACCATAAACCGTTAACTAAATTATTAACTACTGATGGTTTACCAACACTACAGCCAGAATAGCTAGATTGTCTATGAGATTACAAGATTTCATGCATGACATAAAATATATGCCTGGAGCCAAAAACTTTACTGCTGATTTTTTAAGTCGCATGTCCCTACCATTAATTGAACTTGACAAGAACTCTTGGAATGATTTTTCAGTCGCTCACATTTCTATAGATAAACCTGAGAGTAGTTAGTAAGGAAGAGTGGCTTGAAGCGGAAAATTCTGACCAAATCTTACTTGTTCTTAAACAGTTGATTATGAAAGGTTGGAATGGTATGGACAAAAAATTTGTCAATTATGATTTAAGAGGTTTTTGGGAAGTTCGTGATGAACTCAGTCTCTGTGATACACTTGTCTTACGAGGTGACAGAATAGTGCCACCAAAAAATTTAAGAAAGAAAATACTTGATTTATGTCATGAAGGACATTCCGGAATTACACGTACCAAACTTCGTTTGAAAGAGCTATATTGGTGGTCTAGGATGGACTTAGATGTTGAGAGGTGTGTAAGGTCGTGTGTCAAATGTGAAGTTTCTGATAAAACACTTAAAACATTTAATCCACCTTTAGCTTCTCCCCGTTGTCCAGAATTCCCTTGGGAAGTTGTTGCCATTGATTTTATAGGACCGGTCAACTGGTAAGATGGATCACATACATTTTAGTGCTTAGTTAGAAATTTGTGTAGTGGATGTTATCAATACTAAAACTGTAACTACATTCCTGGATGATATTTTCTTGAGAAAGGGTTTCCCTAAGTTCATTTTATCAGATAACGGTGTACAATTCAAATCCCTTGAAATGAGAAACTATTTGGCTGCATCTGGTATTCAACAAAGGTTCACAGCTTTATATCATCCAAGTGGAAATGGTATTGTTGAGAGAGCCAACCATAGTATTAAAGGGGTTCTTCAACTTGCCAGTAAGATTAATTTACCTTGGGAAGATGAGTTAAAGAAGTTACTTTGGGCCTATAGAAGTACTGTCCACGGTACCACTTGCCAAAGTCCTTTTTCCTTAATGAGAGGCAGAATTCCACATTCAAAAATTAATGCTGGTTGGTTAAATAACAGTGGAATGATCCAGTGTGATATACCTACTGTTAGAGAACACATTAAGGATACTCAAATAAAGAATAAAACTTACTATGATCTAAGACAAGGCAATAAACATGTGAATTTATGTAAAGGTCAATGGGTTCGTGTTAAAAACGCTAAGAAAGTCTCCAAATGTGATAGTAAATTTAGTGAACCTAAATTAGCTGTTAAAGTCATGAACAACACTGCCTTGCTACAAAATTGTGAAGTGTGGCATTTCAGTCGCCTTGCACCAGTATCATTTAATTGTGAAACTGAGAATGTGTGCAATAGCACAAAATATTGGTGGTGGGATACATTTGATTTCACACAAGATACTGATGATTCTAATTTGACTGGTGATAGATGTACTGTTTCTCCTGAATGTATAACCGTGCCAGATGTTTCATCTAATTCTAATCCAGTGTTAAATGAAAATTCACATGAATTTTCAGTTATCCCTGATTGTGTTCCCTTGCCAGAAATGTCATCTGATTCCAATCCACTTGTGGATGAAAATGTACATGTGCTTCCTGATTCTAGTACACCAAGTCTTTCCTGTGATAAAAGTGTGGTTAAAACATCTAGCGGAAGGGTTATTAGGAAACCTAAATGTCTAGAAATGTTTGATTGTAGTTAAAAAAAAATTGTTTTGTTTGTTTTATTGTTTTTTTTTGTTTTGTTCAATTTCCTTTAAAGGGGGGATTGTGTAGTATGTAACCTTAAGGTAAGCTGTATGTCATCATATTGGAACATTGTTTACAGTCTAGAATTGTGGAGCGATTTGTGTAATGACATTCTTTCCCTTGACGGTTCTGCTGAGGAGGCCGTACTTGCTGGATGTGCTGTTCCTGTATGTGGGGTGTTGTAATAAAGAATCCAACATATCGATTTACTTTCAAGTGGATTTATTTCAAGAATACTACAATCTCTATCTGTGTGGGTTAGCCAAACACACCCTTTGCTATTCGCTGATTGGGAAATGCTGGCTTCTTATTGGTCCATTTCTGACAAAGTCCCTCCTTTGTTTGTTTAGTTCTCTTTCCGGCGATTTCACTCTGAGAACATTGTAGTTGGCCATCACACAGTACAGAGTGTGATGGCCTCTGTTCCGTTCTTCCATCTGGTCAGGCATTGGTTTTTTTTGTAACTTAAAATAGCGTGAACTTGAACCAAAGGTATTGCAGCACTTTAAAAAAGCACCAGTTACATTACAGACGGAAACATCACTTTTTGGATTGCACGGGTATATTCAATTATTTTCAGAGAATTACTGATGGTGCTCAGCCAACGCCGAGGTTCATTTGATATTTACGACCCTCGGAACGAGCAGTGGAACAAACGCTTTACTTTTAACGTCATGCAGGATGCTATCAGCATCGTTGTAACTACATCAAGTCTGTTTTCTAGAAGATAGACCTCACACACAAGGCTATCAGCGTCGTTAGAACTACATTTAGGCCGTTTTCTACAGCATGAACGCCATGCTGCGAGGTATGTCTTTTTATTCCACTGTCCTTATCTTTTATACTTTATGGTGTACACTACTTTCTCTCCCTGCACTCATGCGTTTATCTACTATGTGCCTCCTCTTGTCTCGGTTTTCTCAAAGTTCCTCACCACCTTATATCCCAAAATCAGTGAATGCCCACCAGAGCACATGTGCCCATCATTGGCTGTGCCAGAGTGCCAGCCCTCACCAGTGTGCCACTCTTGGCGGGCTGGAGGTGGTGGCCCAGAGCAGGATGGGAGGATTCCAATCTCATGCCAAGAAGGTAGGTGCTACCCAGCGGGCAAGCCTTTGGGGCGGACTCCAGTAACACAGTAACACAGGTTTGCAATGGAGAGCCTGAGCCATCGCCGAGTCAGAAGTGCGGCAGTATGATGTCTGGGTACCCAAGGTTCTATAAGTGAGTTGACAAACCAAGCCAGGTGCAGTGAATGCGGATGGGATGACTTGTTGGAATTGCTAGAGCCTACCATTGCTTTCCATGGGTGTAGCTTTGTCACGGGGTAATTCTAGTATGCATGTGTATGCATGTGTTTTGTGCCTTTCCATTGACTCTGAATTCTTGCACTTGGATGTAAATGTGCCAGCCTGGAGTTGTTCTGGTGACTTGGAGTAACAATGTGGTATGTGTCGTTCTGGAGTTCTTCCGGTGACTTGGAGTGACATTTTGGCGTGATTAGATAGGACTCGAAAAAAACAGAATCCACTGACATCCTCCTGAGTTGCCTGTTTCATTTTTGCCATTTACTGAACGCAAGCAGTTTAATTAAACTATACTGTCCATCAGTTTAGGTCACCATCCGTAACGTGTCCACTGCAAAAGGCCAGTGTGTGAATTGCAACTCATACGCCTTAGGGCTGCGTTTAATCTGCAGGTCGCTAGTCCCGACCCAACTAGGATTCATTTTAAAGATATCTCAGTGGTGTAATGCTCATGCAGCAGAGCTCTTTGGGTAACTTGTGGTGGCGCATACGTCCGGTCCGATCAGTGTGGAGGTGTGAGTGGAAAACTATCAGCCACCACCAGTTCTAATCACAGGTATGTTACAACGTAATTGGTTAATACACCCACCCGTTGTTTAGAGCTTTACATAATCTATGGGTCACAGGTTGTGTAAATTACATACCATAAATAGGCTTATGTTAATTTGAACGGTATTATTTTTATATAACAAACGTTTGGTTTTCGGTGTTTTTAAATCTCTACTTTACCGATAGTATGCTTAACTCAGTGAGCATGGCCTGTTTTTTCAGTCTGACATTTGAATAAATGCGCAACCGTGATGAGAGTTTATCAATTAGGGGGTTGAGACTAATTTGTAAACACTGACCCTGGAGCAGGGAAACACAATTTTTGCATATTGTCAGATGGGGCTCACTCGCACGACAACACTGTGCCAACTGACATCGACCGAACCTCTCCTTCATAATATTATGAATACAGCAAGGGCCTAGGGGCTAAGAAGGATGCTGGGAGGGGGAGTTGCATAGGAAAATAAAGTCCACTTTTAAAGAGTACCTACATACAAAAATATTAACTCTGAAAAGTATACAATTGTTTTGAAAGTGAGGCTTGTTCCCTCTTTGCACAAATTAGGTCACAATTCCCGATGCACTCAAAATATAACCCTTACATGAATAACCTGTAACAGATTGTAAATAATGACATTTATTCTTTCCATTGAGCGGTTGTTACTCGAGCAGACACATGGAGATTCTAGGCCATACAAGCTTGTTTTCCACAAACACCCGTAGACAATAATATTTTTTTCAAATGTTGCATTTTCAGTGATATGACCACCGAAGACTCCAATTGGACCAAGAGGCGTTATTTTTTGGTTTAGGGAAGGGGCTTTCAAGGTGGATATGTTGAGAGATGGGGGTGAAATGGTATGATGGTGATGGATAAGCGTTCTAGAGCAGTTTTGAGTTCGTTGTCAATTTGCTTGGTTTTCTCATTGAAGAAGGAGGCAAAAACATCACAACTGAGTTAAGTTCACAGATGAAGATAGGGGATTGGGATTCCTGTTGTTTTGATTTTTGACAAGTTCAATTTGTTTTTTGGGACGGTTTTCGGCCTTATCAAGTTGTAGTTTGAAGAAGGATGCTTCAGATCTTCGGATATGCCTGTTGTGGGCATTCATTCATAGTTTCAATAAATTAAGTTTAGTCGGAGAGGGAGAGAGTCTCCAAATTATTTCCACTGCTCTTAGTGAGGCGTTCATCATTAAGGTTGTAGTTGAACCAAGAGTTGGATTTTTCAATCAGGATTCTTTTCAATTGTTTGGATGTGATGCCATCTATGATGTCAGACATGGAGTTGATGTAGTGATCGGTGAGGTCTTGCGTATCAGAGATATATGTGGGTCGAGGTAGTATGTTATTACTGAGTGTAACTAGCGTGAGTGGGTTGATGTTTTTGGTATCTCTAGTCCAGCATTTGTCTTTAGCGTTTGGCTTCCCTTTTTGCTATGGAGAATAAGATGCAAGGGTGGTCTGTCTAGTCAAAAGGTAGGATAGAATCAATTTTGATGGTATGTTTCTTTGCTATAATTAGGTCTAGGTTTTCCCCTTTATTATGCGTCAGGCTTTTGCAGGCTTGACCCAGGTTGAGGTTGTGTAGTAAGAATTTAAAGCTATTCATTAAAGGGTCGTTTGCAACATTACAGTGCATATTGAAGTCATCAGGAAAAATCTGATCATTGTGTGAGCTGTCGTTGGTAGAGATGATCTCTATGATTTGTTCTATGAGTGAGTGATTGTCATCGGGAGGCTGGTAGATCACATGCAGCATACACGCTGATTTGTCATTAGTTGAGATATTGATCCAAGATATTTACATGAGGATAGAGATTGAGAGGGAGTTTGTTTTATTAAGAGACTGTTCTGGTGAATAGAGGCGATGCCCCCACCCAGATGGCCAGAGCAATCCAAACAAATAATGTCATGATTGAGAGGAACTAATAGGTCCAGTATAGGTTATGAGGAGTCAGTAAGCCATGGGGAGCAGATGGGAAGGTTATTGGGCAATGGTCATGCCCCCATGAGGAGGTGATATTTAGTACTGTGGTGATGTGACGACTTGGGTTTGGATCGTTGTTCTTCATGGTGGAGTAGGAGGTCTGGGTAGAAGTAGGACCTGGGGTGGGAGGCCCTCAATGGTGGTAGGAAGAGGTGAAGGAAGGGATGAATAACATATGGGGATCTCTCTCTCGGGAGGTAGTTAGTGGAAGGGACAGGAGGATGGGAGTTACTTTATTGCAGATCATAGATTTAATGCGAGGGAAGTGGTCCCTAAACAGTTCCAGGTTGCATTTGGAGGATTGTGTGGGTACAGTGGCGTTGTTGTAGCTGGTAATGATGGTTTCAGTCTGATACACAGAAGAGGGTGTAATAGTAGTTTGAGGTCATGTGGTATCTTCTTGGTGGAGGTGAACACTGAGGGCAATTGATGGTGAAGAATTTTAGGTAATTGATTATCAAGCCCCTGTTGATGCAGTAGTAGGAGTCTAGGTAGTGTGTTTCTATGTTCAGTTTGAGCATTTTGTGTTTGAGACTTTTTGCAGCCGTTTTGGTTAAGTTTGGTAGGTAGAGAATTTTGAGAGAATTGTATCTGGCAGAAGATAGAAGGGAGATTGGTGCTTTGATGCAAAGTGAATCCATGGCGGTGATATCGTTGGGCAGGGAGGAGCTAGTGTGAGAGGGAATGGAGCAGCAGCAATATGATGTTTGATGGAGGGCAAGGGAGGATAGTGAATGTAGAACTCAATCCAGGATGTCTGCTACTTTGGAGAGTATGGGGTGTACTCCTTTTTCTGTTGCTATCGGCTTACTGGTAATGGTGTATATCTCTGTCACTAACAGAGTGTACAGAGGGTGGGGAAGGGCCTCAGGGCTAAGAGAATACAGGAGGAAGTGGTGGAGCTTGTGAGATTATTAGGGATAGGGGCAGACAAACTACTTAGGATCACGATAGTGGGATCGGAGAGTAGCTTCATATTAGTCAGTTATGAGTAGATGGTTGAGCTCTGATGGTGTAATACGTGTACTTGAATTTGAGTTGGAGCCAACCTATTTCAAGTTGGCCACCTAAATTGGAGGTGGAAGAGGAGCTTGGGATCCGGTAGTCCTCTGTTAGTTCTGATTATGAGGTGGGATGTAGAAGAGGTAACTTATGTAATTGAATTTAGGTTGGGGCCAACCCATTCCAAGATGGCTGCTGAATTGGAAAAGGAGCTTGGGCAGGCTAAGGTAGGCCTCTGCCAGGTTACACATTTCTTTCTTGAATCCACCTCCACACTGCAAGTCATAGACAGGCACTTTAATGATGTTATGGAAGGGGGCCTTGATCGTTCAGGTGCCCAGGTGCTCAGACTGTTTCTCCTCCATCTACAGCGCTACCAAAAGTTAACTGACATGTGGCAAAGGCTACAACTTACTGGTAGGAATTACTCCTACTTTTCTTGGGCTCATATGGTCTACATTTTGGTAACTGTGTTAATCAGAGGTAATTCGAAGTCAAGTAACACTTTTCTAGGATTTTTGTTCATAGTTTTAGCTTTTATCACTGATAAAAATTTAGTTTATGTTGAGGATTGTTTATCAGGAAGTAAACTGTAGACTAAGGGCAGAACTGTTTGATTAATGTAGGCATGAATAGTGTATATTTGCGTGAATGGATGTGGTGTGGATTTAAACGTCCCATCCATCATCCAAACATCACTACCCCCCAACTTAACATTAGTAACGGTTACCGAAAGTTCAGGTGGAATGTTAATGTCAGAAAAGATTTGGGGGTATTACACATAGGAGTTTATTTGCCTGTTTTTAACGCTGAATATTTCTGCTTAGGTTGGCGATTGTGGGCATACAACTTGCTACTTGTGTTGGAATATATTGAGACACCTCCCTCAAACCTGAGCCACATGGTTCAATGGAGGTAGATGCCAGGGCTTTAGTTTCCTTTATATTCTCTCTGTCACTTCTATCTCCATTGCAGAGGCAGAGTGGTTATGCTCGGTGATCCTTTCAACAGTGTCACCAAGATTAACCGCTCTGCCTGTGCAATGGGATGAGTAATAATGCACACACCTCCAATGACACTGTGACTTAACAGTCTATTCCCAGGGCTTGATTGTATATATTTGGCTTCTTTACTTGCTGCCAAAGAAAAAGAGAAAAAGATTGTTTTAGTGATTTTAAGTGTGGTTGTTTTAAAAACTAATTTGCCTGTAAATGAAAAATTAGTTTATTTTACAGCTTTAACTTTTTGCAAAATTTGTACCAGGTTTTAATTGCATTGCTTTGAGAATGTTTTGTTGGAATTGTTTCCTGCTTTTGTTCCTTGGTTAAAAAAAAAGATTAATTTGGTTAGATTTTACAGAATGGTAAATGTGAACTTTTTTAAAGGTTTTTCTGTTGTCTTGCTGAAAAGGTCTGGAGCATTTACTGGTTTACTTGGGATTTTTGTTGCAGTTCTTTACTATGTTGTGTTTGGTGGTTTGGATTCTTTGGTTCTGTAAAAAGTGGAGAAATGTGTAAAGTGTGTTATTTGGATTTTTTTGTTTTGCAGTTAGCCTGCAAAGAAATTGATTAGTGCTTTTGACGTTGAAAAAAAGTCATTTAGCTGTTGTTTATGAGGCTGAGACTTTTACTGCAAAGATACGTTTTAAAGTAAATGTATTCTGTACTTGAAACCTGCACAAAAAAAACATAATGTTGTTTATGAATATTTTTACTTTGCATACTTTGGCTTCTCCAGTGGTGATGGGCTTTTAAATTTACTTAGGTTGAGGAGTGTGTTCCTCTATTCTTGCTGGTTTTTATGGTTTATCTTTGAGAAATTAAAATAAAATTAAAATGCTTGACAAATAACTGAAACTAAAATAGGAAAGTTACTGTTAAAAATGTAATTATTTTACATTAGTTAGAACCAATGTTCTCCCAACACCATCCAGCACTTTCCCTGTGGAAAGCACTGGTTGGAGTAGGAATAGTAAATTTAACCCCCCACCACCATCCAGCACTTTCCCTGAGGCAAGCACAGGTTGGAGTAGGAATAGTAAATTTGCCCTACCACCATTCAACACTTTCCCTGAGGCCAGCACAGGTCGGAGTAGGAATAGTAAATTTCCCCCCAACACCATCTAGCAATCCCTGAGGCCAGCACCTGTCGGAGTCGGAATAGTAAATTTGCTTCCACCACTATCCAGCACTTTCCCCGAGGCCAGTCTAGGTCGGAGTAGGAATAGTAAATTTGTCGCCACCACCACCCAGCACTTTCCCTGAGGCAAGCACCTGTCATAGTAGGAATAGTACATTTGCCCCCACCTCTGTCCAGTAGGTTCCCTGAGGCTAGCACCTGTTGGAGTAGGAATAGTAAATTTGCCCCCACCATTATCCAGCTCTTTCCCTCATCCTGATTTCTGAGTTAAAAACATGAAGTAGTTAAATTAGTAATATTTTAAATATAATTTTGATCTTTGTCTGCTATTGTTTTATTTCTGGGATCAATAATTTTTTCTGTCAGATTATTGTTAACAGTTTACTTACATTTGATTCTGTGAAGGTTTCTTTCTTCCTGCTCTGTATTTGGTGTTGATTTATGTCCAAAATCTGTTAATTTCAAAAGTAAAATGTAATATAATATTTTATCTACCTTATGGGCTTTTTAAATTTATGTAAATTCTTTTGATTTAATCACTTACTTTTTAATGCTAAGATAATTTATCGAATATCTGCTTTAGATTGCTGGCTGCTTTTCAAAATGTGTAAATCCTGTAAATTAATGTTAAATTATATTGTGAGTATTTGTGATGTATGTGTATAATATTTTTATGCTGTTTTATTGTAAACGTACACTTACTTCGGTCTGTAGATGGCAGTGTTCAATTTGACAAATAGCAATATTCTCCTGCTACTCCTGCTGTGTGTGGTCACCTCGGAAGTCAGTTTACCACTGAGCACAAAATGGTGGTTGGCTTCTTCTATACGTTTTTGGAGGGTAAACAACAATTTAAAAGAAAATATGTTCGAAGCAGTATTTTCGTGCGATTCACAACCTGACGGAATGTATATTTATTTTGTCATGTCTAAAAATGTTCGTTTATACGCTCCTTCTTAGAATGGCAGTCAGTTTGTGTAGTTGCTGGCACAGGGAGTGTAATATAAATAGTTGAAGGACTCACGTTTTATGTTCTTTGAAGAAGATTGTATGTGTAATCTCTTTTTGACTCTGAGGGTAGTATTTTTTTTTGTAAAATGTTTAAAATGTATGCTTATTTTTCCCAGATTTTTTGCACATTTTGTTAGAAATGTTTATTAATACTCAGGTATTTCAATGGAAAGGTACCTTAAAGTACTCAAGTATTAAAATTAATACCCAGGTATTGACAATCTCCCCACCTAAAACCCCTATTTCCCTTGCATCCCGTCCCAGGGGATGGATAGAAAAAAAACTACTAATTTATATTTAAAAAAATAAAAAACAGTATGTGTGTAATGGTATGCGTAGCAATAGTATGCATTGTAATGGAATGTGTTGTAATGGTAGTTTTAATGTATCTCAATGTACATGTGTTGTAATGGTATGCAGTGTAAAAACATGCGATGTAATAGTATTTGCATTGTCAAAACTGCCATTTAAAAGTATGTATTGTAATGGTATGCATTGTAACGTCATATATTCATATGAGCCAGGGTGCAAGATTGGAAGACTTTTGCGTGGCTCAGCAGGAGGGAGCTGGAAGCTAGGTGGCTACAAAAGATTGACACTGCAACAGGGGATGCCTATCATATGGACACCCAAATAGTGGGGAGAGTTCAGTGGCCTCGGGATGCTGAAAAGGCGTTCAATAATGTTCACCGACCCTTTCAGGACCAGATGTTGAGGAAATTCGGCCTTCAATTCAGGAAATGGGCGGCCATTCTATACTGGCTATCCACTGAATTCCCGATAAGCAGGGGTACCAGACAGGGCTGTCCCCTGTCCCCGCTTCTGTTTGCCCACATGTTACAATCTCTCACAAGTGTGGTGAGGCAGCACTCTGGCGTACGAAGGTTCTAGCTATCGGAAACAGATGAACAAGAAGAAAAAATATCGCTCTATGCGGTCGATATACTCATCTATATAACAGACTCCTTAAAAGCTGTCCTGGAGCTCTTTCAAATTTTACGGGACTATGGAGCCCATTCTGGGTACAGATTCAACAGGGATAAATCAGTACTCTACTCCTCTCTGGAACCACTGTCGCTGCTACAGGCCATGGATGGGGTCAAATATTTGGGAATTTTCATAACGGAGCAGAAGGAGCTCTGCTTCAGTTGTAATTGTAATATAAAAAAAATATATAAATTGAAAAAAGAGGATATTCTTATAGTATTGTGAAATATATAAGGTGTGCTTCAGGACATTCTCCGTCATGTCGTAATATTAACCGTTTCACCACCTGCTAGCACCCTGTCAAGAGTAAGTTATAAACTGAGGACAAAAGAGAAAATTATGCTTCACGTCAAAAGAGATGCATCACGTTCGGATCACTAAGAAGTCACTAACACGGACTCTTTATTGCATATTTGTTTGCAGTTGGATATATCACTTATGATTTGTTATGATAAAATTAAATAGGACATAAGGGTGTTTTTGTGGGTTTGCAACACTTTGCGAACACTGTTAACACTGATAGGTACTTGAGGAAATGTGAGGGGTGGGATGTGAAAGAACATGTGGTTGGTTTACACCAGTGATCCAGGAGGAGGGGCGGGTAACAACAGTTTAAATTTGGGAGGAGCAATACGGTGGCGCTTAATTAAACCACGATCACGAAGGAGGAGGTTGACGCGCTGTGAAACTTTACACCAGGTACGCTAAGGGGGATGGTAAAGGTGTTTAAACCAGATATGGGGAAGGAATGAAGAGGAAGGGAAGTTTGGTTAATCGGGCACGGAAGGTTCTAAGTTGATGAGGGATTGTTTTTGACGGGCAGTTGATCAAGGGGGTGTGGGTTAAAAAGCACTTGGTTTTCAAAGGTCATGATTATGGAGAGAATTTGGGGATTCACTCAGTAGGTCACACGCAATGTACTGCATTTTTTTAGTTGAAGTTGATAAATTATGTTGGGTGATTATGAAGGTGATTTAATCGGAATGCTTAGTAATTTGTTTGTTATGGAGTAGATAATTCAAACAAATATTTTTTCATGGGGTTTACATGTTATGTGATCGTAATATATACATCTTTATAATTTATAGATACTCCTGAGGAAGGTTTTGCTAAAACCGAAATGCATTGAGTAAAGGAAATGTACCGAATCTGGTGGATATTTGGAAATTTGACATATATTAATGTATAGGCCTGGATGGGCAATACACTGAGTTTAAAAACCAAAAACGCCACGAATTTCATCTTTTGACGTGATGTTTCTACAAAATGGATAAAACATGATTAAAAGGAAGGAAATAAATATGATAAAAATTGGACTACTATGTTGGATGAGTATTAATTTGGAAATACCAATGTGCATACGCTGTGCAACCCGCGCGTGACCTGCTAACACAGCGGGCCACCACTTCTTAGAACAATTAGTTGTAATGTTGGCAGGGTACTTTTGAACTTCCAGAATGACGTCGGGGACCTTCCAGTCTCCTTGATGGGACAGGCAAACCTTTTCAAAATGATTACTCTCCCCAAACTGCTATATGGGCTTCAGAACACATATTACCCTGTCTCCCAGACAGTGTTCACAAAAATTAATAGGGAATTGAGGACGCTGCTATGGGAAGACGGACACCCAAGAGTGTCCCTCAGAACACCACAGCGTAATCCTTGTAACAGAGGGCTTGCTCACCCAGATGTTGTAGGTTACTACAGGGCAGCACACTTGATAAACATTATTGATTGGATTTTTGCTCCACAGCACCATCCAACTTTTCATCTCTAGCATTCAATGCTGGGGCAGAGATCCCACCTACACTATCTGTCTGGCAGCAAGGGTTCCCAAAGACTGCCACCTGCTACTCAGGTAGCACTGATAGCCTGGGATAGGGCCACCAGGATGCTTGGGTGCGCACACAAGATTACCAGGGCCGCACCTCTCCAAAAAGGGGCATGGCTGAAAGAGGGGTCGAAGCTACAGGTCTTTGGGGCCTGGAATACCATGGGCAAAGTTGCCCTTTGTTTTCTCTGCAGTTTGACCTATACATCGAACCCTTATGGATAAGGATAAGGGACAATTTAGGCATTTTACTCTTTGAATGTAACAACTGGGAGAGGAAGGTGGTGCTATACACCTGAGGAAATCTGAATTTTATGATCAGTTATGTCCCCTATCTTAGACCCCAACGGCTCCATGTACATGCTACAAGTACATGTATGTTCCCTCCACTTCCAGCTATGAAGACGCAAATACATGTGCGTCCAACGTCAACATGTCCTCTTTCAGATCCGCCATGAATGGGTCGGATATTCCGTTCCTAAGTATGATTGGCCACCGACTTTGTGTGGTTCACTTTCCACGTTTTACAGTTCAGGCGAGTAGGCCCTGAATTCTGTCATCGAGCCTTTTTCATGCTTTCTGCTTCTGAAAGCTGCAGCCTGGACTCGCATCTGTATCTATGAACTCTGTCCTACTCCCTGCGCGGCTAACGGTGCCCGGCTCAGCCTGTTGCCTGCCGAAGACAGTATTTCACCTTCAAGTTATCTGCTCCGCTCCTCAACCAATGCATTCCTGTCTAGTAGTTTAGGTAAACATCCTTTCAGCTACAGAGCAAAGGGCCCGGCCTCGCTGCCTCCGTGCAAGTAATTCATAGCTCCTGTTACCATGGAAGACCCATGCCCCACGCATCTCATGTAGACACGTAGACGCTTGTACCCACACTAACAGTCAGTGTAGAATAGACTCTGCCTGAGAGACCTTTCCTTCCAGATAATACAGTTCCTTAAAACACCAGATATTAGATACGATTTGGGATTAGGTTGTCTTGACATCCCAGACTTCTGTCTCCTCATGAAGGGCTCAATGTCAAGTCCCTTTCACCCTCTAGTCACACGTCAATCACACGTCATGCGGCTGCGCGCGCATCTCTGCCAAGTATTTCTGCTGACATTGCAAAGATTCTCTTATGACTCCACCCACTTATGATATCATCTTAAAGACGTTTCTGGTATACGCCTTTTTGCACGCCTACTGTAACTCCTTTTACATTACGCATGTGTATTCTTATCCTTCTTATCAGCTGTTACGCCTCCTGCATCTGTCTTTACTGTAAATGCATTTTACTATATATATGTTTGCCTGTCAATAAAGTGTTGCCTATCCCTTCCTGAACCTTCGTGGTGATGGAATATGATTGCCATGGTTCGAACCATAATTCTTAATTCCCTGTGAGGAATAAAGTCTTTTTTAGAACCTCAAATACCACGGATTCTGCCTCTTATTTTTCTGAGTTATTCTTATTGAACTTTACCGCATAAAAAATAGTACAGGTAATTTAAATATTTACCACATAATTGGCGCCCGAATAGGGACACCTTCCCCATCTCACGCGCCGGAGGTGCGTTGCAGGCCCGGTCTCCTGTCACAGCTGGACGGACAACTACGCGTACCGCAGGATTTCCTGTATCTCCCTCCGGCCAAGCGGGAGTGACTAGGGCTGCGATCAACACCCAGACGAGGTGGTGAGGAGTGCGAAGGATCCCGACCAGAGCCTAGCTGAGAGAGCAAGATCCGAGGTATACAGAGGCCCACCAGGTTCCGAAGTTTCCGAAGTTTCCGAAGTACTTATGTCACGAGTCGAGTCCAGTCCGGTCCAGTCCAGTCCAGTTTCCGAGGCCTTCTGTTCCGTTCCGTGCTTCCCGGTGAGTACCGTTGCTGGGGACGCATCTAGACGTGCACATTAGTTTGTGCCGGTCAAGACGGGTTTGGGTACACAGATCCGGTCTGCACTGTTTTAGCAGTGTATCTGTACTGTTTAGCAGTACATCTGTTATGTTTAGTAAATACATCTAGTATATTCAGTATTATCTAGTACATCGAGTATTATGCAGTTAGCTAGTTTTATTCTAATTATCGTTGTTCGTTTTAAATGTTAAATGTTATAATATGTTTTAAAAATGTCGTGGTATGAGTGATTGTTTGATTTTCATTATTGTGTTTATTCGTATTAATTATGTTCAAGTCCAAGTGTTAAAAGTTCAAATAAGAATCAAGTAACAAGGTTTAAAGATGCCGTTCTTTTCAAAATTAAGACAGATAAAAACTAGAAAAGGGATACTCGAGGAAGCCGTTCCCATTCCGCCTAGGGATACTCCAGGGTACTTTATGTATCACAAACATGGCCTAGATGCCGTATTATATCTCGATTTATGGGTGGACTACACCCAAGATCTAGCAGAGAATCAGAGATGGCCCGTCGCTGGGACCTGGGATGCAGATTGCATCATGAGAATAGAAGAATTATTATGGAAAAAGAAAGCCAGACAGTCACAGAAAGATGCCATTGAATTATGGCGTAAAGAATCGCATAGACGCACAGAGAAAGCGTTCAGAAAGGAAGAGAAAAGTAGGGAGAATTCAGACAAAGCCCGAGAAAACATACTAATTGAGGAAGGTATCCGAGTAAAAACAGAACAAGTAGACAGACAACGAAACACTTTTATGAATGGTATGTATCCTCTTCTGGCCGAGGGTTTACCTAAGGCCACCCCGGAGGTACCAAAGGATCTGCCACCTACATTACTTCCGATTAAAGCACATCCCAAGACCGCAAAGGACATTTTCCTTTCTTCTTATTTAGACGATGCAGCCCCCGAATATGTTAATGTTGCGCATCAACGCGCATCACCTGTTGACGATGCTCAACGTCAAGATCATCCGCCTACACCTCCGCAGCAACAAACTCCCCCACACATTTCAAACGTTCCGTCCGTTTCTACAGTCCTTCCTGCATCCACAATCTCTAATTTACATCCAACGAATCCTTTTGGACTAGGCACCTCAGGAGGTGCGACAGGAGGTTTTACCACGCCCCCGCCAGTGCCTAGATTGACTTATAGGGATTTGGCACTCCAACGCACACCTCAAGCTAATCACAAAATATTTAATGAAACTCTTCCAGATTGTAGATATGATCCAGTGCCCGGTAAACACGACAGAATGTTGCTGTCATCACTACGTATACGACGAGCTTCAATGTATTTAATGACACTACCAGGAATGGTTGCTCATCTAGACAATATATACCGCTTTGTCCAAACAGGGCAAGGTCCTGAAAACATTGGCGAGGCCATGGAATACCAGAAAGTGGATATACAGAAATTACTGTTACGATTCTTCATAAACTGCTTGATCAGAAACAGAGATAGGCCTGAGGTAGATCCGGATGAAATGCAAGTACTTACCAGATGGGGTCAGAATGTAGCAGACGGAAAACATGATAAACAGAAGAGTATAGAAGTTATGTACCGAAAGATCAGAAAAGAAGTAGAACGAATACATGAAAGAAGAGTAGAGAACGATAAAACTGAATCAGAGGGAGAAGAGGAGGAAGAATCAGAAATAACGACAGGACAATCAGAATTACCAGCTAGAGAAACGATAGCTTATGTAGGTAGAGGAAGATCTGTCAATAATGCAACACGTCCGTCACGTCCAGGATGTAACAGAATTCTTCAAACAGTTATATCAAATCCTAGGACCCCTGAACACTTATTCCAGGCTACTGATAAATTACTTCGAGAGCGAAGGGGGTACCATGTGCTCGATTCTATGGATGAACAAGAATTAGCCAGGTCAGCAGTACAATGGGCTGACAGTTCTGAGAAATACAGTGATGATGCGTTAGCACACACGTTTCTGAATCTCACACCAGACGAACAGCGTTTAGCTGGTATATACATGATTCAACACCTCCTTATATTCTATAAAAGCCAACACTCTGATCCTGGTCCCCTACCTGATATCCTGATAGAATTACTGACGAATAAATGGAGAGGTTCAGGTACTGATTTAATTAAAGAAATCCTAGAATATCGACACCAGTACTTTGTCTTCGTATGCCCAGAACATGTTTCAGTTCCCACCGTGGAAAGAAAAACGTATCACATAGACAGACAGAATCCCTTACGTGAAGTGCACCCAGTCAAAGGTGAAGACAATACTTTTAAACGCGTGTTTGTGTACACGCCCATAACTAAAATTGAATTATTAGAAATGAAAAAAGTAGTACCCAGCCATGACAAAGATCCAGCAGGTTTCCACCGTGAATTAAAAGACATGTTACTCATGGGAGATTATACCTACCATGACATTATGAAAATATTAAAAGTATTATTGCCTGCCGGTATTTACGAGAAACTTAAAGAAAAGGAATGGGAGGTGGGAGACCAAAGGATAGATTGGACAGCATTAGAAAACGAAGAAAGAGCGCGAGCTGCAGGTTCAGGGCTTGGGGAAAAGACTACAGCATTGCCAGGATTACTAGTGCAAGTACTGCCTCGTTTATTAACTACGAAAAAGGAAGATTGGGGTGCAATTTCAGCCTGTAAACAAAAACAAGACGAAGACACTAGTGATTTTTATTCCCGATTTGAAAAATGTTTTGGTATTAATAAGTGGCATAAAAGCAAATAGCGAGTCGTATCCACATCTGTTTGTGACCAAACTAGTCGAAAATTCCCTGCCCCAAGTTAAGAATAGAGTATTGAAATTCGAGAGTACTTGGCAAGGTAACACCCCGTCCCAGATGTTACAAATGTTACAATATCACCACAATAGAATTAGAGAAGAACAAGAACATGAACAAAGACGTATGAAAGACACGAAAATGAAAATGCTTGTTGCTCAGTTAGTTCCAGCTGACGGTCATAAAAAGGGTACGACACAGTCCAGTAATTCAGCAGTTCCTGTAAAAGGGACATGCAACTATTGTAAACAGCCAGGTCATTATATAAACGATTGTGCAGTTCTGAAACACAATATCTCTACGGGTAAAACCAAGGAGAGACCACGTCCACCTAGACAGGATCAGATCCAACAACCAGTTCCCCAGAATGTACAGCCTATGTCAGCTTCACAACAGTCCGTAACAGTACCACAGTCACAGCCTATTGCCGCAACACAAAACACGACACAACAGATGTACCAGTATGCACAAAATGATTATCCAGATTATCAGCGATACACATGAAACAGCCTAGAGAGGAAAGTTGGCTTACCCCTTATTGAGGTACCTGTAGATCAAGAGGGACCTTATGTACATAGTCAAGTATTAGGGAAAGACAGAAAGTTTCTAGTTGATACAGGGGCAAGCAGAACGACTATAAGTCACAACGAAGTTCCAGGGGCACCCCTCTCAGGCTTACAGAATATTTCCCTTGGATTTTCAGGAAAGCCTATTATTAATGAAGTATCGCAACCACTTCCATTTACAATTGGTCCACTAACCCGGACTACAGACTTATTACTTACTAAATCATGTCCAGAAAACTTGTTAGGTATAAAGACATTGAAAGCTCTAGGAGCTGTAATCTGTTGTTCTCCGGAAGGAGTACGACTATTTTTGCGTGACTTTAAAGGTCACTACGTGTCAAGAGACATAGATCACCGGTTACAGAATCTACCTGCACATTTATGGGCACAAGGCCCCACTGATGTAGGATGTATGCACATTACACCATATCGAGTCACACTCAAAGCAGGAGTGGTATTACCACGAATACGACAATACAAGTTACCTCCAGATGCTGTTGTGGCTTTGCTGCAAATCATTGACGAGCTCATTGCACAAGGAGTGGTTGTGGAAACCGACTCCAATATATGTAATTCTCCGATTATTCCGATTCTTAAACGAACTGATCCGAAAGCACCTCCAGTATATCGATTAGTTATTGATCTGCGCGAATTAAATAAATGCATTGTACCACAATACCCTGTGGTCCCAGATATCTCTTCATTACTAACAGCCATTGATTCCGAAGCAACGTTCTTTACTGTAATTGACCTCAAGAACGCCTTTTTTAGCGTCCCAATCGATCCAGAAAGCCAATATTTGTTCGGATTCTGTTTAAATGGACGAAGCTTCAAATTTACACGCGCACCTCAAGGATTCACAGAAAGCCCCAGCATCTATAGCCAAGCACTGAAAAGACAACTTGACAGTATCCACATGCCAGTTAACACTGCCCTGCTTCAGTATGTCGATGATCTGCTGATCACCGCCCGAAGCGAACCCGAATGTGAAAAAGCATCACTGACGGTTTAACATTTTCTGGCCGACAAGGGACACAAGGTGTCCCCTTCGAAGCTACAATTCTGTGTCCAGCAAGTTGTGTACCTTGGGCACTTGCTGTCCAAGGGGGGGAGACAGCTCACACCTGACCGCATTCAGTTAATTATAAACATGCCAACACCTAAAACACTAAAGGAGGTACGGGCCTTCATAGGCCTCACTTCGTACTGTAGGCAGTGGATCCCCCAATATGCATTTTTAGCAAAACCACTCATTCAGTTGACAACTCAGGAGGCAGCGACATCGACTGTCCTCCCTTGGATTCAGGAACATACACAAGCTTTTGAAAGCTTAAAGAAAGCTTTATGTCAAGCACCTGTTTTAGCGACACCATGTTACAGTAAGCCGTTTACACTCTTTGTTACAGAACGCGAAGGTACTGCCTTGTCAGTACTCACTCAGGAACAAGCAGGTTCACACAAACCGTGTGCTTACTTTTCTAGCACATTAGATCCGGTAGCTCAGGCTCTACCTGCGTGCCTAAAATCAGTTGCAGCAACAGCTTTAGCGATCAGACAAAGCGATGCCATAGTATTAGGACATCAATTGACAGTACAAGTACCACACGCAGTAGAGGTTCTCTTGAACCGGACACAAACACAACACTTGACTATAGCACGACTGACAGGTTATGAATTGACATTGTTCCAGCCACACATAGAAATTAGACGTTGTAGCACATTAAATCCTGCCACACTTTTGCCATTAAGTGGAACAGACCCATTGGCACATGATTGCATTGAAGTCATTACTATTACGACGAAACCCAGACAAGACTTAACAGATATTCCATTACCAGATCCAGACCTGACGTTGTATGTAGATGGTTCATGCATGAGAACAAGTACAGGAAAGTTAGTGGCCGCATATGCAGTCACAACAGACACTGAAGTTATTGAAACTAATTGTATTAACACTCTGTCAGCTCAAGCAGCAGAGCTCATCGCTCTGACACAAGCCTGTATTCAAGCCAAAAATAGGAAAGTTAACATATACACAGATTCACGTTATGCATTCGGAGTCGTCCATGACTTCGGCGTCCTTTGGCGAGAGAGAGGTTATTTAACTTCTCACGGTACCAACATTCAACACGGTCCCCTCATTCAAGCTCTATTAGATGCTATTCATCTACCTACTGCAATATCTATTATGAAATGCAAGGCCCATACAAAAGTTACCGACATTATTTTCCAGGGTAACGATCTAGCAGACCGAACAGCTAAACAGACAGCTCAGAATCGGACTCACGCAACTGACAAGACAAAGACAATAGTTCCGACATCGACACACTGCATGACAGTTAAGGATCCCGCCCTTGATGTAATCGACATACAGACACATGCTACACCAGAGGAAATCAAGAAATGGACTGAACTAGGAGGGATCCAGACAGATCAGGGATGGATGACGAAGGGAAAATCTATATGGTTTCTCCCCGATTCCATGGTCCAAGTTATCATTAACACAATACATAGTCCAGCGCACCTAGGAGAAAAAGCTATGCTAGATAGTATTCAACATATTTGGTTCAATAAACACTTGCGAGCAGCAGCCAAACAGAAAGTACGTACCTGTATGATTTGTTGTCAGTTCAATCCCGGTAAAAGCATTCCCGTAGAGCAAGGTGGATTTCAACCTCCCGATCACCCTTTTGAAGTCCTCCAGATGGATTATATCCAGATGGAACGTTGTCGAGGATTCAAATATGTCCTCGTAGTAGTATGTGCACTTTCCCGTTGGACAGAAGCCTACCCTGTCTCAGATTACACTGCTCCGACCACTGCCAAGCAGCTGGTTCGCGAATTTTTCCCACGGTATGGTTTGCCCCGTGCTGTGTATTCAGATAATGGTCAGCCGTTCTCATCCGAGCTAATAAAACACGTTTCACTCTTGTTAGGCTATCAATGGAAATTCCACTGTGTCCGGCATCCCGAGGCAGCAGGTCTCGTGGAGCGTCATAATCAGACTCTGAAAATTAGACTTGCGAAAATCTGTAGAGAAAAAGGTGTCGACTGGATAGTAGCCTTACCAGTTGCTCTCTTTTACATGAGAATGGTAGCACACTCTCGAACAGGGCTATCCCCGTATGAGGTGATCTTCGGTAGACCACCAAATATGTGGGGGACGCCTATACCTCGTAAAATCACTGATGTTGATTGTAATATGCTGACAGATTACCTGGCTTCCTTGATGTCTGCACTACAATCTTGTCGTTCACAGGTAGCTGCAGCTTTCCCTGATAACACTGAAGTAAAACCCCATGAAGTGGTTCCCGGTGACTACGTCCTTGTAAGAAATTTCGACAGGAGGAGCCCGCTGGAGCCTCGTTGGCAGTCGCCCAAGCTCGTTTTACTGACCACGAGGACTGCCGTGAAGCTTGAGGGACGCAAAGGGTGGTTGCACTCGAGCCATATCAAAAAATTTCATGGACTACCGTCAGACTTGAACTTTCAGCCCTGCATTTCCTCACCGATTGACTCAAAACTCCCCCTGGTTGAAAAATCAGAGAAAGAGAATTATAAACTGAAACTAAGGTCTAGCAAGTCAGACAATTTGATTGTTTAAGTCCTCTCCAAGGTGAATCGGTTGAATTTGTCTCTGACATGTATCCTCTAGACCGAAATAGAGAAAGAAATAGACAGAAACAGCTCAAGAAACATGAATACTGTAAAATACTTCGTAGTCACTGTGTAGTAACATTGTTGATTATGTTCTTTCTAAGCTTTTTGATTATTTCTGCTAGTATACTGTTGCATATATATTACCCTATTTCCAAGCGTGCTTTTAATGTTACTGCCGAACATTCTTTTAGTGAATTACCTCCACATGAGTTGTCCTATAGATTTGCGCTGCGTAATAACACATTCATTAGTATGTTACATCATTCCCATCAGACCAGTAACGCAACAAACTGTTGGATATGTGGCCGACTCCCTCCCTATCAGAAATACAAGGGAGTTCTGCCTCTCTTTCCGTATCCATTTACACACAATGGCTCCTGTGGAGCATGGTTTAGTTTGATTAACTCTTTAGGCTCAAATTCCGTAGTTTATCAAGACAACAGGGTATGGGGAAACCTGAACTCAGTTTTACTTAAAGTCTGCTACCTTAACCAGGAGGGACTTCCCAAAAGAACAGGAACTGATCTAGAAAATGAAGTATATGGATTAGGTAACTTTACACTTAACCTCATGATTCTGAATGTTGAATCCGGAGCTACACCTATCTTGCCTGCTATGTCAGTATATCCAGTTAAAGGAGAACTATGTATAAGAAAGAATGGTTCAGTATATATGGGTCATAGTAAATGCACTACTGTGATCGAATTCAATGACCAAGGCAAGTCTACATTTAGAGCTTCCCGTCATTCCTACTTCATATGTGGTCATACCGCATATATACGTTTACCTCCAGACTGGGATGGTACCTGTTACATTGCATTTCTTTTGCCACCTGTTTTCCTAGCACCTCCTGATTATCATAGGAATACCCATTTAGTACACAATAGAGCGCAGAGAGATCTCCCGATTGTCGACTACACTGAAACGGCATGGGAACAATACACAGATTTCAATAAAGGTTTCTTTCCCTACATAGGTGTTGTCACTAATAGTAAACTGATACGTAGATTAACTAGAACCCTTGAAGCAGTAGTGAATGAAACTACTTCCGCCCTAGGCAACTTAACAGAGGAGCAGTCTGCGATGCGGATTGTTGTTCTTCAAAATCGTCTTGTCCTTGACGTCATCCTAGCCGATAGGGGCGGAGCCTGTAGAGTCATCGGATCGAGTTGTTGTATTTTCATTCCTCAAAATGCGCCATCAGTATATAAAGCCATAACTCGTCTTCATAAGATTGTAAGCCAGATACACCAGAATCCAGGCACCTGGACTTGGTCCGGTTGGCTCTGGAGCGTGTTGTCAGCCTGGGGATGGAGGATCCTATCCTTCCTAGGTATTGGCTTTCTCATAATATTCAGTTGCTGCCTGTGTCTCCAATGTGGGCCAGCGATTTGTGGTCTGTGTGCCACATCGTGTATTCCACATCCAAGTTTTCATTCAAGATCCCGGAAGAAGAAAGAAGAACAAATGATGCTATATGAACAGATTGATGGATTAATGAAGATCGATATTTCATGAAGGGTCCGTAGGGAACAAGGAGGGAATGAGGAAATCTGAATTTTATGATCAGTTATGTCCCCTATCTTAGACCCCAACGGCTCCATGTACATGCTACAAGTACATGTATGTTCCCTCCACTTCCAGCTATGAAGACGCAAATACATGTGCGTCCAACGTCAACATGTCCTCTTTCAGATCCGCCATGAATGGGTCGGATATTCCGTTCCTAAGTATGATTGGCCACCGACTTTGTGTGGTTCACTTTCCACGTTTTACAGTTCAGGCGAGTAGGCCCTGAATTCTGTCATCGAGCCTTTTTCATGCTTTCTGCTTCTGAAAGCTGCAGCCTGGACTCGCATCTGTATCTATGAACTCTGTCCTACTCCCTGCGCGGCTAACGGTGCCCGGCTCAGCCTGTTGCCTGCCGAAGACAGTATTTCACCTTCAAGTTATCTGCTCCGCTCCTCAACCAATGCATTCCTGTCTAGTAGTTTAGGTAAACATCCTTTCAGCTACAGAGCAAAGGGCCCGGCCTCGCTGCCTCCGTGCAAGTAATTCATAGCTCCTGTTACCATGGAAGGCCCATGCCCCACGCATCTCATGTAGACACGTAGACGCTTGTACCCACACTAACAGTCAGTGTAGAATAGACTCTGCCTGAGAGACCTTTCCTTCCAGATAATACAGTTCCTTAAAACACCAGATATTAGATACGATTTGGGATTAGGTTGTCTTGACATCCCAGACTTCTGTCTCCTCATGAAGGGCTCAATGTCAAGTCCCTTTCACCCTCTAGTCACACGTCAATCACACGTCATGCGGCTGCGCGCGCATCTCTGCCAAGTATTTCTGCTGACATTGCAAAGATTCTCTTATGACTCCACCCACTTATGATATCATCTTAAAGACGTTTCTGGTATACGCCTTTTTGCACGCCTACTGTAACTCCTTTTACATTACGCATGTGTATTCTTATCCTTCTTATCAGCTGTTACGCCTCCTGCATCTGTCTTTACTGTAAATGCATTTTACTATATATATGTTTGCCTGTCAATAAAGTGTTGCCTATCCCTTCCTGAACCTTCGTGGTGATGGAATATGATTGCCATGGTTCGAACCATAATTCTTAATTCCCTGTGAGGAATAAAGTCTTTTTTAGAACCTCAAATACCACGGATTCTGCCTCTTATTTTTCTGAGTTATTCTTATTGAACTTTACCGCATAAAAAAGAGTACAGGTAATTTAAATATTTACCACACACCAACAAATTGATGGTTTACACGCCTAACTTAGCAGTTCCATATCCTAACATTCAGCAAACCCTTGAAAACTTTGGCATTGTCTCAGGCTACTTAGTGAACCCACAAAAAAAAGACCATGGGGCATATGTATCAACATCACCATTTGCGATTCTCAAATAGCGATTTTTAAAGAATCGCTATTTGAGAATTGCAAAACGGGATGTATTTAAAAAATTGCAAGCTTTTTGCGATTTCTTAAAATTCCTTAATTGCGATTAGCAAATTGCGAAATCGCAATTAAGGAATACCTGCCCATTCATTTCTATGGGCCAGGAGACCCATAGGAATGAATGGGAAGTAATTCTCAAATAGCGAATCGCAATTTGCTAATCGCTATTTGAGAATAATTTCAAAGGTGCAAGGGTGTCATGATGACACCCTGATGCACCCCTGAAATTAGCATGTGTGTGCATATGGCGCACATACATGCCCTAAGGGCATGTATGAGCGCCATGTGGCACTTTGTAAAATTTAAAAAAGTGCATTTTGAAAGGAAATCGCAAATTACCACCAACTGGAAGTTGGTGGTAATTTGCGATTTCTTAAGGATAATTCGCACAACTTGGGTGCTTTTTACATGTCATTTAAGAAATCGCATTTTGCGATTTCTTAAATGCTTGCGAAAAGTTAGGAAATCGCAAATTTAGCGATTCCTTAAATTAGCACTGAAACATGGCTCATACATACCGTTTAGCGATTTTTTGTTCGCAAACGCTGTTTTTTGCGATTCGCAGCGTTTGCGAGTAAAAAATCGCTTGATACATATGCCCCCATGACATGGAATACTCTGTGCATCAGCCCCTTCTTAAGAAAGGAAATAAAGTACTTAGGAATAAAGGTGGTACAAGATTTGGATAAGATGCCTCAAGTAAACTTTAAAAAAGTAACGATGGAAACTAAGAGGTTATTGAGGGCTTGGGCGTGCCTACAACTTACTATCTTTGGTAGGGCGAACATCATAAAGATGACGAACCTGACAAAGTTTACATTCATGTTAAATGCAATACCACTATTGTTGAGTAAGGTCTGGATCAATAAATTACAGGGAGAGGAGAGCAGTTTTCTCTGGGCCTACAGGAAAGTTAGATTTACCAGAAAATACTTTGTAGGAAAATGCTGGAGAGGGGTATAGTTGGCCCTGACTTCCAATTTAATTGCTGGTCTTTTTAGCTAAAGAACATTAGAATGCTGCTAAGGGGAGAGGACCATTCACAGGCAGGGCTTAGGTTTCAAGCTATGCTGAAAAGCCAATGGTTTGGGCACACTAGATTCTTCAAAAAGTCAATCTAAAGATGCTGAACACAGCATGCAGTCTTTGGGTGCAAATCAGCCCGTTATTTCGAATCCCTTACTATAGCAAATTTTCCCCTATCTGGAACTCTCCTGGTACTCCAGATTGTCTACAGGACATCTTTGCAAGACTGTTGAAAGAAGCATATGCAAGCAGATGAGGTTAGATTGTTAAAGGTGGTTCTCTGATTTCTTGGGAAGATACATCGCGGCCGACAGAAGATATGCTTTCTATATTTAAATACTATCAGTTAACCAGCTGGGCGCATGGATTGCCACTAGTCACTAGGGGGGATCCTGAGCCATAGGAACTACTATTAGGAAACATCCCTTCAAAAAGAAAGAGGTGGTCAAGTGGTACTAAAGAATGGTGAGAGGCAACGAGGAAGACTTCAGCCTGCTGGAGGAGCTGCCGAAAAGCGACTTGCCTTTGCGGATTTTAGTACATCTCTTGTAATTATCTATGTATACTTTACATGAGTCTTTGAAAACAGCATCTCTTGGTAAAAAACATCTGTTTACTATGCACATAGTCTACTGGACACTGAAAAAGCTGTCAAGGTTGGGAAAACAACTAGTGAACTCCTGTCCTAAATATGGTCCAGAGCTGGAGGATGATTTGCATATATTTATGCAATGTGCTGTGATTCAACTCTTCTGGCAAGATGTGGGCAAGATTTTATCCCAGGTGCTCAGCAAACAAGTCAAGGTAAGCATTGCACTGATAATCTTTGGCATCCTAATGGGTAAAGGGATAATTATCAAAATGCCTAACAAGCAAGGTTTACTCTTATTTGCACTGATTCCATTGGCAAGACGAGAGGACTGCATGAAATGGTTATCCTTTACCTTCCCAGATCTTACTGACTAGACCCTTTCTGCTAAGCAAGTTGGCAGGTTAAACAGTTATTGCTCTACACCAAACAGGGCAAAGATGTGAGATCCATTAGAAAACTGGTGGAAAGAGCGGAAGCTATAAAGGGATGCTTAAGCACACGGTAAGTACCCAATGATTCAAGACCTACATTTCAATCTTGGGATCTACTAGGGCCTGTAATCAATCAAGGGACCTGATGCTGGAAAGGTCTTGCCCAGGATGAGGTGTGTAAGTTGCAAACTCTCTCCTAGGAAACTGCAACTTGCTGCCTAATGAGGACAAAAAAAAGAGTTCTATCAGCTTTCACTTTTGGGTCAGAGAAAGAAAAGTAAACAGTGTATTAAAGAAATTATCAGTGACAAAGCCTTCTGATATTTGGCAGTCTATCTTTTAAAAAAAAGTTGCAAGACATATATGCAAAGGCCTCTTTTTTTATTAATATTCAACATGAATGCTTTACAGGTTCTCTGGGGGTGTTGCAGTACCCCTGCACTTCTAGGTCCAGTGTCACAGATTTTACAGAGTGCCTGCATCTTCTTCCATTAAGCTGTCTGTTTCTTCCACTACAAAAGGTAAGCCTTATCTCCTCGCCTTTTCAATATTTTCTTAGTCTCTTTTATGTTGCAGCTTTGCAAACATTTGCATTAGGTATCATCACTAGTTTAGGATTGTCCAAATGGTTGAGACAAAGACAGTTGCACCCAATTGACCTTAATCCTGTCTGTTTGTGATCTCATCCAAGTTTACTTTATAGCAAGTGGTTAAGTGGATTACCATTGCAAACTGTCTGATCCAAATCCAGTTTTAGATGCTGACTAATAGGCTCTGTTTGAAGGCTTTTAAGACAGCGATTGTTTGTGGTCTCTATCATTTTCTAACCAACCTACCGACCTGGAGTAATGCAAAGGGTGCTTCAACTAGCATGGTACTTTGTAATATTGGACTTTTCAAGTAATGTTTCATTTTCAACTGTTGTTACTATTTTTTTAGGAAACTTTATATTTCTTACGATGATTGATGATGTAATTGATCTCTGACTTAACAATAATTCATCTATTTAATTGAATTATGAAGTCCAGATTAATGTTACAACAGTTTTTTATGTCTGCCTAAATAACAACGTGAAAATCGATAAATAGTGCACAAGAAGGTTTCCCAATTTGTATTTGTTCTACTATAATTTGATCATAAAACTGCACCATAAATCCTTAATTGCCTGCAAGTGGTACAAGGGATAAGCTGCAAAGCATTGCTTCTGAAATCCATATCTTTGTGTCGGTAAGAGCCCCTTGCCTAAGTGAATTGTATTAGAACACTGGAATGGTGATTGCTCCATTGAAGACAAGTGATTTAGGACCAATAATTAGGCAATATTATCCAAGAGGGAGGGCACCCCTAGGCAGTAATTGGCTAGGGTGGAGTCATAAGGCAAAATCAAGGGTTCTACTCTACCACAATCAATAGCATTCAGGGAATGACCTTCCCCTTGCATATTTCCATTGTAACTCAGACCCCTAAATATTGGGATCAAATTCGCAAATGTGTTTGTTAGCTGATGTGTGTTTTACATAGGGCTACTTAGGTGGAAGGTTAAAAGCATATCTGTGGGATTTCTCCAGGTGATGAGGCTCCATCATTTGTGCCCCATTGAAAAGCTTTGCAGTGAATGCCCGGTTTTGAGGTCACAAAATGTAAAAAATATAAAGGGTGATAACAGATTTTAGGTACAATATAAATCCTTTTTAGGTGGTGTCATACTAAATTTAGGAATTGTGGTGAGTTCTGAGGTGATTTTATCCTGTGAAAAATGCTGTCCTCTGCTGGAATTTAAGGAACCATGTTTGAAAGAAAACAGTTGTCTCTCATGACCACAAACGTTATTGAACATGTTCCAGAAGCTAAAATTAGATTTTTTTTTAAATACACAAGGATTATCCTCTTTCTTGTGAGTAAAAAGTTTGACATGCTGAGTAGAACATCAACTTTGAAACAGCAGCAGCAGTCTGTTGATTGATTCCCCAGTGCTCTACTGCAACTCCACCACAACATTCTAACAAAAAGAGCGTTAACCTAAATTGATGACAAATGTGAAGCACATCTAAACACCATGGTGCCGATCACGATCCTATAAAAACCGGGTACGAACCGTCAGACGGAGCATATTCTCCGTCCGACGCATACCCGGTCGTCAAAATCTACCAACATGGAATTACGATTCGTGCGGAAACACCATTTCCGTACGAATCGTACAAAACTCCGACCGACGAAAATAAACCTACAAATGCGATCCGGGAAAGCGCCGACCTGACGTCGGGACGCTCGCAGCCTGCCATTCACGAACCAGGAATTACGATTCGCACCGACGTCATCCCGCACGGTGAATATTATCCGGCAGCCAAAAACTGCCGGGAAATCAGGACGACGCGAACAGGGAGTACCAGTACGCGACGGACAGACAGGACGACGCGAACAAGGAGTACCCGTACGCGACGGACAGACATGGACCCGAACCTATGTGTCATCCCGGCCCTCATAGCAGTCGACCTCCTCTACAGGTTCGGACGCAGACGCCGCAGAAGGTCAGAACAACTAAGGGCGGGGGGAAAGTGGGGGGGGGGTGGCAGGACCAGGGCAGGCCACAAACCCCCCACCAAAGTCACACAGCACACATGCCCTGGACATACCTGACTCCCAGGCCCTGGTCACTACGAGGGGATGGGGGCGTGTCCAGCTAAGCCAGCGACCGCCACAACGGAAGTCCTTCACGACGCGAACCGGCAACACAACCAGAGAGGTACGTCCCGTACCCACGCCTTAAGAGCGTGGGTACGAGTCGTACCACGCCCACACCCACGTCACCCCAACAATGGCGGGACGGCTCGTACCCACGTGGCAAAGGCCTGGGTACGGGCCGCACAAGCATCACATAGCGTGGGGACGGATATGTACGGACCGTACCCCCACCCCGTATGCATGGAGCGTACCCCCACCCCAACAGTCTAAGTACGATCCGTACCCTCACCTCGAATGCATGGAGCGTACCCCCACCCCAACAGTGTAAGTACGACCCGTACCCTCACCTCGAATGCATGGAGCGTACCCCCACCCCAACAGTGTAAGTATGACCCGTACCCCCACCCGCGTACGTATGGAGCATACCCCCACCCCAACAGTGTAAGTACGACCCGTACCCTCACCTCGAATGCATGGAGCGTACCCCCACCCCAACAGTGTAAATACGACCCGTACCCTCACCTCGAATGCATGGAGCGTACCCCCACCCCAACAGTGTAAGTACGACCCGTACCCCCACCCGCGTACGTATGGAGCGTACCCCCACCCCAACAGTGTAAGTACGACCCGTACCCCCACCTGCGTACGTATGGAGCGTACCCCCACCCCAACAGTGTAAGTACGACCCGTACCCTCACCTCGAATGCATGGAGCGTACCCCCACCCCAACAGTGTAAGTACGACCCGTACCCTCACCTCGAATGCATGGAGCGTACCCCCACCCCAACAGTGTAAGTACGACCCGTACCCCCACCCGCGTACGTATGGAGCGTACCCCCACCCCAACAGTGTAAGTACGACACGTACCCCCACCTCGAATGCATGGAGCGTACCCACATCCGTGTATCTCATGAGCGTACATATTGTGAAATAGGAGGGGTGTGTGCAGAGTCCTCCCAGCAGTGCCCTGAGACAGGAGGGGTGTGTGCAGAGTCCTCCCAGCAGTGCCCTGAGACAGGAGGGGTGTGTGCAGAGTCCTCCCAGCAGTGCCCTGAGACAGGAGGGGTGGGGGCCTATCACTCCCAGCAGTGCCCTGAGACAGGAGGGGTGTGTGCAGAGTCCTCCCAGCAGTGCCCTGAGACAGGAGGGGTGTGTGCAGAGTCCTCCCAGCAGTGCCCTGAGACAGGAGGGGTGGGGGCCTATCACTCCCAGCAGTGCCCTGAGACAGGAGGGGTGGGTGCAGAGTCCTCCCAGCAGTGCCCAGAGACAG
Organism: Triturus cristatus; assembly: GCF_964204655.1. NCBI lineage: Eukaryota > Metazoa > Chordata > Amphibia > Caudata > Salamandridae > Triturus > Triturus cristatus. Next base: position 250,602,687 of record NC_140593.1, on the reverse strand, counting down.
GAGGGGTGGGGGCCTATCACTCCCAGCAGTGCCCTGAGACAGGAGGGGTGTGTGCAGAGTCCTCCCAGCAGTGCCCTGAGACAGGAGGGGTGTGTGCAGAGTCCTCACAGCAGTGCCCTGAGACAGTAGGGGTGGGGGCCTATCACTCCCAGCAGTGCCCAGAGACAGGAGGGGTGGGGGCCTATCACTCCCAGCAGTGCCCTGAGACAGGAGGGGTGGGTGCAGAGTCCTCCCAGCAGTCCCCTGAGACAGGAGGGGTGTGTGCAGAGTCCTCCCAGCAGTGCCCTGAGACAGGAGGGGTGGGTGCCTAACACTCCCAGCAGTGCCCAGAGACAGGATGGGTGGGGGCCTATCACTCCCAGCAGTGCCCTGAGACAGGAGGGGTGGGTGCAGAGTCCTCCCAGCAGTCCCCTGAGACAGGAGGGGTGTGTGCAGAGTCCTCCCAGCAGTGCCCTGAGACAGTAGGGGTGGGGGCCTATCACTCCCAGCAGTGCCCTGAGACAGGAGGGGTGGGGGCCTATCACTCCCAGCAGTGCCCTGAGACAGGAGGGGTGGGTGCAGAGTCCTCCCAGCAGTGCCCAGAGACAGGAGGGGTGTGTGCAGAGTCCTCCCAGCAGTGCCCTGAGACAGGAGGGGTGGGGGCCTATCACTCCCAGCAGTGCCCTGAGACAGGAGGGGTGGGTGCAGAGTCCTCCCAGCAGTCCCCTGAGACAGGAGGGGTGTGTGCAGAGTCCTCCCAGCAGTGCCCTGAGACAGTAGGGGTGGGGGCCTATCACTCCCAGCAGTGCCCTGAGACAGGAGGGGTGTGTGCAGAGTCCTCCCAGCAGTGCCCAGAGACAGGAGGGGTGTGTGCCTAACACTCCCAGCAGTGCCCAGACACAGGAGGGGTGTGTGCAGAGTCCTCCCAGCAGTGCCCAGAGACAGGAGGGGTGGGTGCCTAACACTCCCAGCAGTGCCCATGGAACGCAAAGGGTGGCGTAGCCACAGATACCATGCCCACAAATGTCAGTCAGGTGCACAAAGACCCTGCAGTACATGTACCACATGTGTGCGAGGCTGGGAGTATACGCATGCATAGGGCCAAAAAGATAACATGTACACATGAAGTCATGTCAATAGTCCACATACACAAGTACAATGACTACCAAGGATGCCACGAATGATGCAGGTGGAGAATGGCTCAGCATGCATGTGCAAAGTAGAAGGAGTCCGTCACACACCCAGCTGATGTAGACACAGCTCAGCACCACATATTGGGAACACCCTGCAGGGAAGATGTCAGGGTACACAGAGGAAGGAATACACCTTGGGACAATTGCAACATGCAGCAACTGCTTACATGAATTGAGAAAGCTAGCTAACACCGTGTGATGGCACACAGATCCCATGGTCCCCCCTATGAGCAGCACACTACTACATTTCCCACACACCCAACACATGAACACCACCCACAACCATGTAGCAGCCCCACCGACAGCAATGCCAGCAAAGCAGGAGTGTTCCAAGGGCAAAAAATAAATAGCTTTATTCAGCATGATCCAAAAACTGGTATGTAGAAAGTTCAATATTTACAAAGCCCATAGGGCAGTCCAGGAGTCACAGCTGGATGGGGGACACAGTGGGATGCGTGTCCCCTAGCTTGCCTGCACAGTTACAAGCCGTTGTCTTCCACAGGGGTGAGGGCATCATGTGGGGGGGAAGGAACAGGCACCGCAGGGACAGGAGGGCGAAGGGTAGGCGACGTGGGTGCAGGGATGGAGGAATCCACCACAGGGGGTGGGGCAGGGCCAAAGGTGGATTCTAGGAGCGCGCTGCACACCTCGGCAAGGTCCTCCAGGGACTCCCCTGCACCCGAAGGAACCACAGGCCCCAAGGAGGGGGGGGGGGTCAGAGGGATGGGTCGCAGCGCCACTGGGGGAGGGTGTGGACAGGGGGGGGACTCAAGCACCCTGACCGGGGACTTCCTTGACCGCTTGCGGGGTGGTGTCACTGTGGGGCTCAGGGACAGAGCGGCCATGAAGGAGTCTTTGGGGGAGATGTGGCCAGGAGAGCTGAGGGGAGGGGATTTGGAGGGAGTGGATTGGGTGGAATGCGGACTCCCACTCTGGCTGCGTGTCACACGTTTGCCCCCCGACCCAGTGGGTGTGCCTACTTCACCCTGTGTGTGCGTGTCAGGAGGTGTGCAGCGGACCTTCCCTGCTGGTGTGGTGCCTGTGTCTGTTGTGGTGGGTGCATGCTTACGTCTGTGTGTATGTGGGACAGGCATGGGAGTGGGAAGTGTGGAAGGAGCAGGGGTAGGGGGTGGGACGTAGCGCTGCAGGAGACCCACTGCTGCAGTCAGTGTGGAGTCTATGGACCTCAGCAAGTTGCGTTGGTCAGCCTGCGATGAATGAATGCCCTCCAAGTATGCCTCCATGTTGTTGAGGACCTGGCTGTGGGCATGGAGGACATTAAGGATCGCAGTCTGACCAATCTGCAACTGCCGCTGGATGTCCACAGACTCAGCATTGGCGGCAGCAGTGGAGACAGGGGCAGGGGGTGCGGTGCCTGGCAGGAAGGAGACATGTGGTGACCGGGCACGTAGGGAAGGGACACGAGCAAGTGGGAGGCGGCTGATGCCAATGGAGGGGGCGGTGCGAGATGTAGGGCTGCTGTCAGATGGTGGTGCAGCCACCGCCCACTCGGAGAGATCATCCTCGGACCCGTCAGCTTCATACTCTGTTGTGCCAGTCGACAGGTCCCCGGGTTCACTCTCCTCCGCCTCTGTCCCACTCGAAGTGCCAGGCAAGATGCCACCGCTGGCACTGGTGCTCGGTCCCTCCGCGCCGTCTGTGTCCATGTCTCCCTCCGTGTCCCCCGACGATGCTGTGGGCAGGGTGAAGAGACAGAAATTAATCATACACCTGTATACATATGTCACATGAGTCAAATCTACTTAGGTCACAGTGCATGGCCTGAAACAAAGGAAGAGTTACAACTACAAAACAAGGTACATATGTAGGCCCTGCAAGACACAGTTGTGTGACCCACCATGCCATGGAAAAACAATGGAGAGCATGACACAATAGCAAATGAGATGACATGGAATTTTGACTGAGGAGCAAGGCCCTGGGGACAATCCAGCACTGCATCTGCACCACACAGCGTGGCAGGCAATAGGGATGAGCAGGGACCACATCCAGGAACTAGAGGCACATGCAGCATAGGTAATACTGATAACATGCCCACCCTGACTGGCACAATGCACCTTGAGTGTATGTCCAGACAAACATCACACACTGGCCAGTCCTAGCAAGGAGATGACAGGTCTTGACATGTAGGCCATGCCCGCACCACCCACCCCCTACATGAGACTAATCTGTGGAGACACAGGAAGCACTTACATCTCTTAGTCAGGGTGAAATACACATGGGATGCAAAACTTCAATATTGCACACAAACTACCCAAGGTGCGGCTGTCCAAATTATCATGTACAAATGGGCATCATCAGATGATAGCAACAAGACACAAAGGCAATGGCCACCGTGAGTATGTAATTGGAAAATCAGGTCAGGCTGGACAGTGGACACTTGTAATACATCTCACGTCAATATACATGGTGCCAGGGGACAATGGCACAGAGCACAACCTATGCTGTAGACACAGAGATTGTCGACATTCTCGGATTACACACATGATACCTAGGAAAAGATGCCCCTGGGGACAGTAGTGGCCACACAACTCCATGCTCCTGAATGGAAATGACTGCAACACACGCTAACATCCCTGCACTATGCGTAACGCACACTCATGCACATCATGTCACAGGCCACCACATGGGACATGCCTGCTGGAAGGCCTCGCACTCGAGAGATTAACTCCCATGTCTGGAATCAGCATTAGTGCCAACTTACATGGAACCCACAAGTCCAGAACTGGACAGGGCACAGGCAAGGTCACTAAACTTGTTACACACCACCCCCACACATGATGCTGCAGGCATTGTACACTTGGAGAATGTGTCAGGCTACATGACTTTGTGATGGAGTGACTACACAGAGACCAGTGAACACATTGCAAGGTGGGGAAGGGAGGCAGGAGAGGCCTGCAACACTGTGGGTAACAGGATCTGCACAGCACCATAAACCCTGGAAGTGTATCCATGGAACAGTGCACTTACAAATGCTGGTGAAACACAACAAACACACACATGTACCTACCCCCTTCCGGCTGCTGCATCTCCTGTAGGCGCCTGTCCAAGTCAGGAAAGACCACCACCAGCACACGTTTCTGGATGTGGGAGAGACGGCGGCGCCCGCGGTTCTTATGGCTCTCAGGTGAGTCCCCCAGCAGGACCCGTGCGATCCTCCGCGTCCAGCACCGGATATCCTGCCAGCGTTTCCTCACCTGGGGCAGGCGCCGCTTCCGACCATCCGCACTCCTCACGGCGCTGACGGCGTCCAGCCATATCTTCTCCTTGGCAGAGGCGTCTACCTGTGAGGATGGACAAGTGACACTACCTCAATACACCTGGCACATGTCACAGGGACACAGATTATAACACATTTGCTGTTTACAACAAGGCATAGTATGCATCCAACGCATTGCACCTTTGTCATAGGGACATGATCCTCTGGGGGAAGGCCAAAAGCAGTACGTGCCATTTAAAGGACACAGGTGGAATGAGGGCAACTACACAAGCAATGATCCAGGCTCACACTGTGCATCACGCCCACCCCTCCTGTCTCTGGGCACTGCTGGGAGTGTTAGGCACCCACCCCTCCTGTCTCAGGGCACTGCTGGGAGTGTTAGGCACCCACCCCTCCTGTCTCAGGGGACTGCTGGGAGGACTCTGCACACACCCCTCCTGTCTCAGGGCACTGCTGGGAGGACTCAGCACCCACCCCTCCTGTCTCAGGGCACTGCTGGGAGTGATAGGCCCCCACCCCTCCTGTCTCAGGGCACAGCTGGGAGTGTTAGGCACCCACCCCTCCTGTCTCAGGGGACTGCTGGGAGGACTCAGCACCCACCCCTCCTGTCTCAGGGCACTGCTGGGAGTGATAGGCCCCCACCCCTCCTGTCTCAGGGCACTGCTGGGAGTGTTAGGCCCCCACCCCTCCTGTCTCAGGGGACTGCTGGGAGGACTCTGCACCCACCCCTCCTGTCTCAGGGCACTGCTGGGAGTGTTAGGCACCCACCCCTCCTGTCTCAGGGCACTGCTGGGAGTGTTAGGCACCCACCCCTCCTGTCTCAGGGGACTGCTGGGAGGACTCTGCACACACCCCTCCTGTCTCAGGGCACTGCTGGGAGTGTTAGGCACCCACCCCTCCTGTCTCAGGGGACTGCTGGGAGGACTCTGCACCCACCCCTCCTGTCTCAGGGCACTGCTGGGAGTGTTAGGCACCCACCCCTCCTGTCTCAGGGCACTGCTGGGAGTGTTAGGCACCCACCCCTCCTGTCTCAGGGGACTGCTGGGAGGACTCTGCACACACCCCTCCTGTCTCAGGGCACTGCTGGGAGTGTTAGGCACCCACCCCTCCTGTCTCAGGGCACTGCTGGGAGTGTTAGGCACCCACCCCTCCTGTCTCAGGGGACTGCTGGGAGGACTCTGCACACACCCCTCCTGTCTCAAGGCACTGCTGGGAGTGTTAGGCACCCACCCCTCCTGTCTCAGGGGACTGCTGGGAGGACTCTGCACACACCCCTCCTGTCTCAGGGCACTGCTGGGAGGACTCTGCACCCACCCCTCCTGTCTCAGGGGACTGCTGGGAGGATTCTGCACCCACCCCTCCTGTCTCAGGGCACTGCTGGGAGTGTTAGGCACCCATCCCTCCTGTCTCAGGGCACTGCTGGGAGGACTCTGCACCCACCCCTCCTGTCTCAGGGCACTGCTGGGAGTGATAGGCCCCCACCCCTCCTGTCTCAGGGCACTGCTGGGAGTGATAGGCCCCCACCCCTCCTGTCTCAGGGCACTGCTGGGAGACATCAGGCATTCCCCCCCTGGGACCCCCCCTACAGTACATAGCATGTGTGTCACACCTGGACACAATGGCAGAAGTCACAGTCACTAAAAAGAGACACAGTCAGTGCCAGTGGACACTGCACTCACCTGATAACCTGGTCGCCCATACAGCATGGGGTACTGTGGGAGGATCACATCCACCAAAGCCATGTTCTCCTCCAGGGTGAATGGCTGTGACCTCTCCACAGCCCTTGACATGGTTCCAGGGAATCAGTAGCAGCAGCTGGGTCGTGGAATACAAAGATGTGCAGGCAAGTGCTCCCTCATGGGACCTGGCTGCCTTATATCTGCCTTGCTGGCCCATCTCATGCACAGGAGTACAGAGTGATTGGTCACTCACATTTGCATCCTATGTTTCCTCCAATCCCTTCAAACCTAGCAGTCTGTGGGTTCTCAATCTGTTTTTTTCTCCTGCATGATGTCAGCCCCACAAACACATTGCAACAAAGTAGATTCATTCCAACTGACTTCTGCCATGCAGCTTCCTGAACAAATTCAAAATTTGAACTTGGTCTCCATGACAACCAGCATGCATGTAGGCCTTAATACTTGTACCTCATGTGTCCCCTATGTAATTTTGAGCTTCACACACAGGTACGGCGCGTTCCGGGGCCCTAGGGCACCCCAAATGCATAGCAACGGCCCGTACACGCGTGCCTACGTTCACTATCACTCTGGGTGTCCTCGCATATGCGTACTCGTAGTGGTACGGGCCGTACACGCGCCTGTACGCTCCCTATCACTATGTGTACGCATACGCGAGGACACCCAGAGTGATATGGAGCGTACAGGCATGTGTACGGTCCGTACCACTACGAGTACGCATACGCAAGAACACCCATAGTGGTAGGGCCGTACACGCGCCTGTACGCTCCATATCACTATGGGTGTTCTCGCGTATGCGTACACGTAGTGGTACGGACTGTAAACATGGCTGTACGCTCACCATCACGATGGGTACACATACGGCAGCACTCCCATAGTGATATTGGCACGTACACAGGCCCTCTTAGCAGCAGTATGGCGGTTTTCACACATCACAGTGGTGACAGGCAGCACACAGGAAGGAATAGGGCGGACATACTTGTCCATGGATGGACATCAAGGCATTGTCTGTGCATTACTACATGTGTGGGGCACAGGTGTGACAGGCTGTGATGTGGAACATTACTCCTGAGTCGAGAAGGCACCAGATGTATGATGAGATGTGTACAGATGTAATGTGTGACGGTGCAATGTGTGCCAGGCATGCCCTTGACTCCTTTGACATGTGTGCATGTCGTACTGCACACTTGGGATGAGCGTCACTGGCATGGCACGGACACCAACACACGGAAGTGTCCCCTGATGCCCGGTACAGGGGTTACCAGACATGACTTGTCACTACCCACGGTGCACAATGTGACTATGTCATGTATGTGTATGGGCTTCCCATTAGGTTGATGTTGGAGCACCCTCAAAAGCTGCAGCTGTTGCAGCAACCAACATGTGTATGTGTGTAGATTGACATTGGACACTGTTCCGCACACCATGCCACATGTGGTATCGGATGTGAGGTGCGTATGTATGCATGGGACACGGAGTAGCGTGACAAGGACATGTCTGCATCCTCTCTATGAAGGTGTGGTGAGTCATGACATGTGCACCTTCATGGCAAGGTGTGTGGGCTGTCCTAGTGTAATGTCATGTGACCTGTGGCTCTAGTGTTCCGCTACCAGTCTCTGCAATCGGCATCCTACTTCAGCTGATGTGTGGGTGTATGTCACTCCTGTGTTGCGTCTGGCTGTTCACTTGCACTGGGACACAGCTAATCCCATGGCATGGCATGTGGAGGTTCTCAATCTCCGTGTGTAGCTGGGTCTTGGTAGGAGTGTCACCTGGCAGCCATATGTGTCCAGGGCATGTGGCACATACCTGACTCCGTATGTAGCATATGTGTATAGACAGATTAACATGTGCTCAGTACAAATTATTTGTTGTTGTGGGGCACTCACTCTTCCGTGTCACTTCCAAATTCCTGCAGAGCGCCGCCTCTTCCCCGAGCAATTCCGGACTTGGCTGCCATGCGGGAGAATGATCGGATCCGGTGCTACCGCTTCCCCCAACAGTTGATTCTGGAGTTGACGGCGAGACTGGCATCACACCTGCAACCGCTGCACAGGTATCCTACGGCACTGACACCCAAGCTGAAGGTAATGGCAGCCCTACATTTTCTAGCCACGGGTACCTTTCAAAATACCATAGCTCATGTTGGTGGCATGTCCCAGAGCATGTTCTGCCGTGTGCTGCATGATTTCTTAGAGGCCATGTTGATTCACCTGGATGACTTCATCAAGTTCCCAACCCCTGAACAGTTGACTGGGGTCAAGCGTGGATTCTATGCCCTGGGAGGGATGCCCCATGTCATTGGGTCCATAGATGGGACACATGTAGCTTTGGTACCACCACACGCACGGGAGGTAGCGTACCGCAATCGGAAGCACTACCACTCCATCAATGCCCTTGTGGTGTGTCTGTCCAACATGGTGATTTCACATGTCTGTGCTCGTTTTCCAGGATCAGCACACGATGCCTACATCATGAGGCGTAGCAGGGTGCCTGAAATGATGATGCAGCTGCGCAACGAACGAGCATGTGTTGTTGGTGGGTACAGTCTGTCTGTCCTGTATTTTGCATAGCCTACCAGCACGACCGCTTCACCAGTTCTAACGATGTCCATGTGCTTCCCATGTAGGGGACGCTGGCTATCCCAACATGCCATGGCTGCTCACACCTCTCCGCAACCCCATCACGCCGGCCCAGCTCCGCTACAACACCGCCCATGGCCGGACAAGGCGAGTGATAGAGAGGACGTTTGGCCTTCTGAAGAGCCGATTTCGGTGCCTCCACAAGACCGGCGGCGCGCTCCCATATGCCCCTGCGAAGGTCTGCAAAATCTTCATGGTCTGCTGCATGCTGCACAACATGGCAGTTGAGAAAGCTGTGCCACTCATCCTGGATCAAGATGACGAGGACCATCCACCCGTGGAGGACGAAGGGCTTGGCAATGGGGCTAGTGATGTGGAGGATGTGGAGCCGCAAGAGGACATCCGGACTCGGCTCATACGCGACTTCTTTGCTTAGTGGTGAGTACCAGTGTCTGAGTGTGCACGCATTGGTCCCCGTGTGGCATGTGTTATGATGTGTGTCTCCACCTGCATGTATGGCACGTGAGTCAGAGGTGTGTGTCGGTGTGTCACTGGAGTGATCGTGCCAGTGATGGTTGTATTTCCCCAGTCATAATTGTGACCTAGCATGTTGTCATCCATACATGTGTCGAGTAAATGCACATGCAAGTGGCTGTGCTTTTTGTGGCTGACTTCTTGTGTGTCTCTCTTCCCCAGGTACTTGCGCATGCCGTCTGCTGCTTGCATTGTTGTGGCACTGCTATTCCTCATGGACACGTCATCATGGGCTGACTCAGCGTTACAGGCACGGACACGTTTGGAAGTCTCCATAGGGTAAGGGATGCATCAGGGGTGTATTGGGTGTGGCAGTTGTTCACGATGTATGCACACTGCCCCTGTCGATGTTTGGTTCCTCTGCAGACATGTAGCATCACCATGGTACACATAACATGCAGCTGGGTACACCTGAATAGATGGTCAGACTTGTTGACAGTCATCAGTGATGGGATAGTGGATTGTGATGATCGCATCAATGTGTGTAACACTGCCCTCGGACACATACGGTTTGCATTGGCTTGACATGGTGTGGGACTTCCACATCAGCGGATCTATGGTGTATGGCAGGCTCTCCGTGAGCAGCTGTGGGTGTTTAGCTGTTGGCCGACAATTGTGTGCCAGTTCCATGGCTATCACGCATTTGTGCTGCAGAAGGGGGGTGCCAGTGTTGGACCCACATGTTACTCCACATGAAGTGTTCATGTGTACTTCAAGTTGCCTCTGCAATCCCGAAAACATGACTAATAAAGGTGTCCCTATGCCTCCAAGGTGCCTCTTCTCAGTCAATGCTGGTGTGTTGCCACGGTGCATCCAGCATGTCTGGCATGGTTTCCCCTGATAGTGGCTATGTGTCTATGTGTTGAGTAGCAAGATGCAAGCTGTGTGTGTGGGCTGAGACTGTGTATTATGCATGATGTCCATGACTGTGTGGGTATTGTGACATGTGCCATCCCCATGCATCCAACGTTGGCCAGGCCCCCATTCTCTGCATCCACCAGACTCAAGCTTGCAGGACATGGTTCTGCCACCTGTCTACACATACCTGGGTGCCCCCCAGGACACTGGACTGGATCCCTGACCTCTGCGCATGACTGTTGCTGTACTCAATGTGTCTGTCAGCACGGTTGTGCGGCCACCCCCTCAGCTGGTTGGGCCCATCACGGGTGTGTGTGGTGCTCCATGTCTGTCTTGCCTAATACACTGTGGCCCGTGTGTCCTGTGCCAGACTCAGGCCCCAGGGTGTGGATGGTTGAAGTCAAAAGAGAACTCAGGCATGTTTAGACTTTACAAGACACATGTAAGGTAATAATGCAACCAGCAGGCATCTTCTCTTCATGGTGTGAATTTTTATTTTTGGGGGGGGGGGGGTATGACGTGAGGGGCTTTCCGGGAGTTTGGAATCCAAAGTTCAGTAGGGGAGTTGGTGTCCTTGCCATTGGAAATCCTCAGAGTCCATGCCACAGTCTTTGTCCACATTGGTCAGACAGTGACCAGCAAGGCCATGTGGCAGAGAATGTCTCTTGATGCTGTGATGCTGTTGCTCCAGTGGGCCAGGTGCCAGGCCAGGTGTCCTGGGAGATGGTGATGTAGCGCCGACCCTCACTGTCCTTTCCGTGGACGACCCGGCCTCCTGCGGGGACCCTCAGCAGCAGGCCGTGACGATGTGTGGGATGCTCCATCGGATGTTTCCTCCTCCTCCTGATCCCTCCCTGTGGGTGGTGATGTTCTATGCCTTCTGGCACAGGGAGGGTTGCCCATGTTGTCGGCCATCCGACGGAGTGTATCGTGAATCCCCTGGAACACCGTCACTTGCTCAGCCTGTCTGTCCTCCATCCTCCGTTGGTGTTGCAGTAGACAGGCATGTTGCTCCGCATGTTGCTGGGCCTGCTGGGTCTTTATCTCATCGAGGCTCCCCTTGATCTCATTGAGGGTGGACACAACCTGGGCCATGCCCGTGGTGTCCTGCCGGTATGTGTCCAGGATGTTACGGACATGGGAATATACCGGTTCCCCAGCCAACTGGTCAGGCTGGCGCCTGCGCCGTCCTCCACTCCCACCACCCCTGCCCACTTGCACCTGGCCTGCCCTTGTGGGCACATCGGGTCTCCGGGACCCCTGAGGGGTGGCATTGGCGTTGTCGCCTGCCTCCTCCTGGGTGCCCGGGACACCGTGTCCCTCCTGGCCAGCCTGGCTGCTTTGTGGTGGTGGGGCAGGGATCCTGGGTGTCTCCTGGGATGTGGCAGGAGTGGGGGTGGTGGTTGGCCCCGTTGTACCTGACGCAGGTGCTGCAGGTGGTTGGACACCAGAGGTGCCAGGTTGGTCGGGGTCGTCCACAGAGTGGTGAGAGTCGTCGCTGCCGGTGGGATCGGGCTCCCGCAGATCTGGGTCCTGTGAGTCTTCCCCCCCAGTGTTGGGCGGTGAACCACGACGTTGACCTGTGTGTGAGAGAGACAATGTTAATTTTGGTCCATGCAACATCCATGTTTCATCAGTTTCAACGTTGGCACATTTCCTCTTGGAATTAGGATCTGTCTTGCATTCCACTCACAGTGCACTTGTGCATGGGTGTGTCCCTTGGGCACCACTTTGGCCCCTTTAACTATGTGTGGCACAGTCTTACTTGCTGCGTCAAGTGTGACTGCAGTCAGCAGTGGAGTGGGCAGGTGTGGCGAGCCATGCATTGGCGCCTTCCGTGTAGCACTGTACATGTGCACATGGAGTGGATCCACACACTTATATAATGCAGGTAGCTGTCGTTGTGCTCGTGAACAGGTTGTGACATGGCCCTGTGTTTTGCCATGGAGAAGAGGGGGGGTTCTGGCACTGGCCACCCTTGGCTACATGCACGCAGTCTACCTGCTGACGAGCAGACATTCCCACACACCACACGGCTGATTTGCTCTCCCTGTGTCTCCCTCCCTCTCTGTCCCCCTCTCCCTCCCTCTGTGTGTCAGCCTCCTCCCTCTGTTCGTGTCCCTGTGTCTCCCTCCCTCTCTGTCCCCCTCTCCCTCCCTCTCTGTCCCCCTCTCCCTCCCTCTGTGTGTCGGCCTCCTCCCTCTGTCTGTGTCCCTGTGTCTCCCTCCCTCTCTGTCCCCCTCTCCCTCCCTCTGTGTGTCAGCCTCCTCCCTCTGTCCGTGTCCCTGTGTCTCCCTCCCTCTCTGTCCCCCTCTCCCTCCCTCTCTGTCCCCCTCTCCCTCCCTCCGTGTGTCAGCCTCCTCCCTCTGTCCGTGTCCCTGTGTCTCCCTCCCTCTCTGTCCCCCTCTCCCTCCCTCCGTGTGTCAGCCTCCTCCCTCTGTCCGTGTCCCTGTGTCTCCCTCCCTCTCTGTCCCCCTCTCCCTCCCTCCGTGTGTCAGCCTCCTCCCTCTGTCTGTGTCCCTGTGTCTCCCTCCCTCTCTGTCCCCCTCTCCCTCCCTCTCTGTCCCCCTCTCCCTCCCTCCGTGTGTCAGCCTCCTCCCTCTGTCCGTCTCCCTGTGTCTCCCTCCCTCTCTGTCCCCCTCTCCCTCCCTCTGTGTCCCCCTGTCCCTCCCTCTGTGTGTCACCCTCTGTCACCTCAGCCCAGCTTCCTGGGCACACACTGTTAGCAGATCTTTGAATGGCCCTTGGCTTGTTGATGTGAGTTTGTTTCTGATCTCCAGGCACCCATTGGGTGTAGTGTCTGTCTCTGCGCTGCTGCTGTGGTGGTGTGTGCTGCCACTCTTTCACAATGTTGGCTGTTCATTAGCTGCTGTCATGTGCAAAACAGTGCCTTCACCCCCATGTGTTGATGCAAGGCGTCCGCCATTTGCTGGCGAGTCTTTCCTGTGTGGGGACACAGTGTTTGTATGGCTGTGACCTAGGCCATATGGGCAGAGGGCATTGTTGTCTGCTTCTGAGTTGCACTATGTGAATTTTGGGGCCCACCCTCCCGCCATCCGGGTTACCGTGTCATGTGTTGGTGTCTTCTGTGGCCTGTGACTTGACATTGTCCAGCTGGGTGCATGGGGCATGGTGGCGGCAGTGGCATGTGCGTGTTCATGGAGTGTGGTTGAGTCATGCGATAGCTTGGAGTGGTTGCGTGCCTGTTAGTGATTTTGGTTGTGGATGACGTTCCCCCCATGTGAGGTGCGTTGTTTGTGTACTCACCCGGGTCTCGGAGTCCTCCTAATCCTTCAACTGCCTCCACCGGCTGTATGGCCATCACCCTCTCCTCCCAGGGCTGGTAGTGTACGGGTCTGCGGGAGGGCCCTCCTCCAGTGGCGTTGGCCTGGTTGTGTTCCTCCAGCATCTTGGCTCGGACCCTCCTCCGCAGATCGTACCACCTGGCTTGGCATTCATGCCTGGTCCTTCTGGTGTCCGCAACAGCATTCACAGCATCGACGATGGTCTGCCACGTGGCTGTTTTTGCTGCCATGCTGGTCTGTCTGACCAATGTTCCAAAGAGCTGTGGCTCGACTCTGAGGATTTCATCAACAAGGACCTCCAACTCTCGGTTACTGAACTTTGGATTCTTGTTAGTGGGCATGGTGAGGGGTGTGGGTGTGGATGGTGGGGGGGGTGTGTGGATGGTTGTGGGTGTGTGGGTGTGGTTGTGCAGGTGTGTGTGTGTGTGTGTGAATGTGATGAGGGGGTGTTTGTGAAGGTGGTTGTGTGAAGGTGTGCAAGTGTAAGGTGTGGTGCAGCTTGTAGTATGGTGCTGTAGGTTGTCTGTGGTGTCTGGCAGCAGTGAGTCTGTTGCAAAGGCTCATGGTTTGTGTGTGTGGGCCCTTTTTCTTGGTCCATTTGTGGGTGTGGCTGTGTTTGAAGTTTGGGTGGGTGTGTTATAAGGAGTGGTGGTGTTTTGGGCCTCTGTTTGTTTTTGGCAGTTGCAGGTCAGTGAATGTGTTTTTTTTGTGTTTGTTTGACATGTTTTGTGGCTTTGTGCCATTCGAATGGTGTATTCTTGTGTTGTTTTGGTTTGTCCTGGTTGTGTACGTGCGTTTTTAGCGTGTGTACGGTGTGTACATGGGCCATTTGGTTGTACGGTGCTGTCCTTGTGTGTGGCTTGGTACGACTCGTACATGCGGTTGTGATGTTGGGGCCTGGGGTGCGCTCCGTACTTAGGAGGTTGTGGTGGGGGTGCGACTCTGACGTACACGGGTGTACATACAGGGGGGTAGGACACGTACAGGGGTGTGGGTACGACTCGAATGTACAGGGGTGTACATACAGGGGGGTAGGACACGTACAGGGGTGGGGGTACGACTCGAACGTACAGGGGTGTACATACACGGGGGTAGGACACGTACAGGGGTGGGGGTACGACTCGAACGTACAGGGGTGTACATACACGGGGGTAGGACACGTACAGGGGTGGGGGTACGACTCGAACGTACAGGGGTGTACATACACGGGGGTACGACACGTACAGGGGTGTATATACACGGGGGTAGGACACGTACAGGGGTGGGGGTACGACTCGAACGTACAGGGGTGTACATACACGGGGGTAGGACACGTACAGGGGTGGGGGTACGACTCGAACGTACAGGGGTGTACATACACGGGGGTAGGACACGTACAGGGGTGGGGGTACGACTCGAACGTACAGGGGTGTACATACAGGGGGGTACGACACGTACAGGGGTGGGGGTACGACTCGAACGTACAGGGGTGTACATACAGGGGGGTACGACACGTACAGGGGTGGGGGTACGACTCGAACGTACAGGGGTGTACATACACGGGGGTAGGACACGTACAGGGGTGGGGGTACGACTCGAACGTACAGGGGTGTACATACACGGGGGTAGGACACGTACAGGGGTGGGGGTACGACTCGAACGTACAGGGGCGTACATACACGGCGGTACAACACGTACAGGGGTGGGGGTACGACTCGAACGTACAGGGGTGTACATACACAGGGGTAGGACACGTACAGGGGTGGGGGTACGACTCGAACGTACAGGGGTGTACATACACGGGTGGGGGTTCGACACGTACACGGGTGTACATACAGGGGGGTGTGTACATTAACGGGGAGTACGACTCGAACGTATGGGTGCTGGGGGGAGTGTTGGGCGCGTATGCGGGCACATGTCTCCATGGTTGCAATGGGAGTTCGGTGCGGACGGTGTTTTTACCATACGGTTGTGAGATCGGACGCACGGGTTGGATCGTGATTCCTCGGTCGGACTTCACTTTTCACATTTGTACGGTAAATCGTCCGAGGACGTGTCGGACACATTTTCCGACCCGAGGACGTGTGGGGAAATATTCCGAATGCGGTTCGTATGGACTTTTTACCATGCGAATCGTGATTACCAGTTTGTACGGCACTTGTACGATTCGTACGGTAAAAAGACCGGATACGAGTCGCACGGGCTATTTTTTTACCGGATCGTGATCGGCACCCATGTTTCTGAAATCAGAGCTGTAGAACTAAAAGGATTTCCTATGAAGGGGACAATAGTGAATGAAGAGAATGAGGTGTTTCATTATGTCACAGAAACTATGGTTGGTGTTTTAGAAAGATAAAATGACAATTGTATAAATTCTCAATTATCTTTCCCACTCATATCAGAAATAATATCTTTCATTCTCAGAAACATTTACTTCCAACATCAGCAGCAGTCAGACAGTCGACTGCCCAGTGAACTAATATAGCTTCATGACGGAAATTTTATAAACAACTAGAGTTCAGTCATTCAAATTCATGAGAAAACCAAAGCACTCCTGAAGTCAATTTTGTTTCAACAGGAGCTCTTGAATATAAAGGGGCCTGTTAGGATGGCGATCGGAAAATCTCCCCGACCGCCATGGTAGCAGAAAAAGACCGCCCACAAGGACGGTGGCATTACCGCCGGTCCAATTAGGATGCTCTGCAGTCTAAATCCATTTGCGGCGGTCGGATTCTGGCGATTAACATTGCGGCGATTGCTGCTGCCAGCAGCACCGCCGCGGTGTGAAAAGGAGCATGTCATGCATGTCACTGCACTGTGTGGCAGGCACTGCACAGTGCCTGCCACCTGGTACAGGGACATGTAGGGGGGCACCATGGGTACCCCCCAGTGCACCCACACACCCCCAACACATTGGGGGCCCGCAATGGGCCCCCGGACACATTCTCCGCATGACTTTCCATGGCGGTTCCACCGCCACGGAAAGGCTGGCTACCGCCGGCATCATAATCATGCCGGCGGAGCCTGGCCCTGCACCGACATCATTGTAGTGGTCCAGTCCTGCCCGCTAGGCATGCGTGCGGACTGGTACCGGCGGAAAAGTAGCGGGCGGAGATTCTCACCGCCGCGGTCGTCACCGCCATGCTAATGGGACCGGCGGTTTTCAGGGTTGCGGTCACGTGCGGTTGTCCGCCGCCGGTCTGGCGGTTGCCACCGCTGGCCCGGCAACGGCCATCCGCCCACCATCCTAACAGACCCCAAAGTGTTTCCTGTGGGCATCTTGGAGTAAATGATCATTGAGGTGTTAATTTAGATATGTAAACAAGAGATAAACATGTGAAATGAGGTATGTTTTTCAGTTATTTCAGGTATAATATATATTTAAAGGACCTAATAATAATTAAAGGGAGAGATACCTAAGTTCAATATCCCCTTTCCACAGATATTTACTCAGGCTAAAATCATCTTTGTTGCTAGATACCTTCTCAGTTTTAAAATAGTAACGTTTTGGTGGACATCAAATATGTTTTAATCTTCCATTTAAATGTATGTTAGAAGATGTTTGAGGTACTGGGAACTATTTACAGACATAACTCATATTTAGAATTAATACATGTGTACTCCAATGGCAAGTGAGACACTCTGAAGGAGTTATTGTTTTCATTTTACTTTTTCTCACTTTCTCTTGTGAACAGTTGCATCTCCATAAATTAATGCTCACACATAGGGAAATGATACAATAATTATATCTAAAATATGTCTTTCTGTATTCCTTTTAAACTGTTATATTAAATGATAATTATTAATACATTATTTAATATAATTAATATTGTAATTCAAACAAAAGAATGAGACCGTTTTTTTAAAACAGTAAATTCTGTTATAGGCTATACATTATTGAAAGACCTGGAGCAATTTAAACATATATTAACAGCACATGGAAAGGAATGTTTTCAGGAACTCATCTATTCCAGGAACGTGCAGCAGTAAAGGTAAAAACATTTTTGTGTACATATTCAGCTTTCTGTACAGGAAGGCAAATGATTTTAAAGTTGCCTTTGCTGAAGCATGCCACCCAGAGCAGGCACAATCTGTGAGAAAGGAGACAATTATGTCAAAAGGAGGGTCATTATGATGGCGGAAGGCCTGACATTGCCAGCCGTGAGGTGGCGGGCCTTCTGCCATCGGACCGCAATTTTCCCCCCACCAAATTAGGATGGTGGGGGAAATATAACCACGACTGTGGCGGACGCAAAGACCGCCCGCCATGGTTCCGCCACAGGCAATCGATGGGATTGCTTGGCGGAGCGGTCACCATCTGTAAAATGGTGGCGGTGCCAAGCAGGCACCGTCAGCCAAATTACAATGCTGCATCCACCACCAGCCCATGTATGGCGGTGGAACCGCCATTCACAGGCTGGTGGGGATTGGTTTTGGGGGCCCGTTGCAGACCCCCCTTTTGTTGGGGGAGGTGTGGGTGCACTGGGAGGTACCCATGGTACCCCCTACATTTCACAGCACTAAGTGGCAGGCACCATGTGGTTCCTGCCACGTAGTGCAGTGAAATGCGCAACCTGCTTTGTTAGAATCACAGCGGGTGCTGCAGTCAGCAGCACCCGCCAAAAAGTTAAATGGCAAGATGCGACCACCATGGTAGCGGTTGCATCCTAATTTATAGTGTGGGACCACCGCATGCATGGCGGGCGGTCCCGATCCCCACAACGATGGTGGGCGGACTTCAATACGCCCGCCTTCGTAATGACCCCCTATGATCTTAGGAGTCAGCTGTTATGGAAGTTGGCGTAGTGATATGTTGGCTGCTACTGTAATGAGGCTTGTCTTAGGTACAAGCTATGAATCTACTCAGTAGATATTTACAGGCTGAAACAATCACAAAAGGCAGCAATTCTGGTAGTGTGCAGCGGTCTGATTTACAATGGGACACATCTTCAGCTCCAACATGCAAGTGTTTATTTTCAGTTTCTATCTCGTAATTCAGACCATTTTACCCTCTGAGTGGAATGTCCTAATACATTTATAGCCCTTCTTTGTGGGGTTGTACCTGTTGTTAAAGGCCTTCACCCTTGTTAAAAGTCCTCGCCTCTGACTCAGGCTTATAACTCTGGTTGAAGGTCTTTAACAACCAGTATAGCCCTTGTCAGCAGTAACCCTGGGCGTAGTTCGTGAAGTAGCACTTCGCGAAGCTACGCAAAGTGCACTTCGCACTACGCGAGCTACGCGTAGCACTTCGCGAACTGCGTGGTACCTTGTTCGCACTGTGCCAGACGTTTTCAATGATTGCACAGTGCGGACAAGCAACCGGCACTGTGCAATCATTGAAAATGGCATCTTGCACAGTGCGAGCTGTAGTTTTCTGCTGCTCGAGTAGATTTTTACTCGAGCGACAGCTTTCTCAACGCGAACTGGTAGTTTCTCATCGCGAGCGGTCGCGAGCATACGCGACCACTCGCAATGAGAAACCTGACCTCCTCGCGTTGGGAATCTCGCCGGGAGGTTTATTTTCCATGCTCGCGATCGCCAACTTGATGTTGCTGATCGCGAACAAGGAAAAAGTCTCGCCGGGATGTCATGTTGCTTGCTCGCGGTCGCCAACTTGACGTTGAGGACCGCGAGCAAGCAAAAAATGACCGCAGCACTACGCAACACTACACTACGCGTGTTCGCACTGTGCTACGTGCAATTCGCGTAGTGCGAAGTAGCGCGAACTTCGCAAACTACGTGAGCGTAGCGTAGTGCTTTGCCCAGGCTTAGTCAGCAGTCTATAATGCGATATTATTAATCTAGTTGATAAGATCATGCCCCCTCAGCCCAATAACACTGCCACTGAACAAGAACAGATCATGTGTTAGGAGGATACGTTTTGCTCAGGAACCCACATTATGGAGTGGGCTTTCTACTTACTTATCTATAGAACCTTTGTTCTAACAATTTAAAGAATTTAAATCATTTTATATCATTGTATAGCACTGAAGTACCTGCTTTTTTCAACCCTGAAACAGCTATTATAAAGCATGATGATGCATGTTTTTTAAATTTGTTTTCACCCTAATATCATAGCAATAATAAATATACTTTTATCATATGGTAAATATCTTAACAAAGACAGCGCACTTTGATATAGAACGTCCTTGATAGTTTAACTGCCATTAACAAAAAATACATAACCTCAGTTATTGGTGAAGGTTGCAGGTCTAAAGGAACTGTCAACAAACTTAGGGGCATATTTACTAGGACGGCAATAAATAAACGCAAAGCGCGCTTAGCGCTTGTTTATTTATCGCCGTCTATCGCAGGAATTTATCGCCCTGGTAACGCGTTATTAACAGCGCGTTACTCCAGGGCAATAATATTCCAGGAAAATGGGCCAACATCGCTGGAAAACCAGCGATGTTGCACCCAAAACGGAGATAGCCTTGGTGATACGACCCTGTGGTCGTATCACCATAATCCACCTCCCATGTTAGCTATGCCTTAGTCAGGAATTTAACAGACGTTAAATTCCTGTGTTAAGGCATAGTTAACGGGATTTAAAATATCGCTACCCCTCGTTGATGATATCACAAAGCTGGGGTAGCGATATTTTCCCATGGTGTTTTGTCAGGCACGCCTCCTTTGCATCTCATTAGAGATGCAAAGGAGGCGTCAACAAAACAGGAGCTGAAACAAGGAAACACGCGCTAGCGTGTCCTTGAAAATAATGCGATATAATTATCCCGCTTTTTGGCCGAAAACGGCCGCAAAAGCGGCGATAATTATGTCACCAGCCCTTGATGATGTGCCCATTAGCTCCTAGAACGGTGACTATTGAGTAGCTTGAGTCCAATGACATTGTGCCCACTGTTCCTACTGATGAACCCCAAGAAGGGTGAAACCGGTCTGGGGTTGCTTGTGGTTCCTTCTGGAGTGGGCTTCGAGTGGTAGATTGGGAAAGATCCCATGAGGAGAAGGTCACTAATGAGTTTGCATGAGGGGGTATTTTGTCTAGAGCATATGTTGGGTGGAAAATGCTAGACAGAAACACGGACCGAGTGATTGCCAGTGGCTGAAATTAATTCAGGCATTCAAACCACTACCTCGTGTCTGTTACAGGGAACAGTTTTAAGGTACTCCAGCAGACACCACAAAGTAGTAAAACAGCAAATGTGTTGTTAGAGGCATATGGAAAAATGCCCCTTGAATGTAGTCTCATTAGGAAGCGCTAGCGAAAGATTCTTTCCCAGAGCACTGTAAGATCGTCTGTGTCAGACTGGGTAGGTGGGAAATTGCACTTTCTGACAAACATAACATTTTGAGACATGCTGCTGAAGCATCCCTAGCAAAGCCAATAAGTATGGTTTTAATGTGTCAACAATAAAAAGCTATTGCCTTAGTCTTGTAAAAGAAAGAATCTGATGATAATCCCAAATAAGTGTAGGCCAGTTTTCTCCACACCAAGCAGAAATCTCATGCCAGGTCCTCCATCTACCTTGAAGAAGAAGGCACCCCGACTCTCTAAACCCAAAATGGCCCCAAAGGCTAACTCCAGCCAGAGAAATAACTACACCCAAAAACCCTAATTCCTGAAGTGTGAGAAACATCCAACTTGAGAAAACACTTTGAGAACGATATAAACTCGAGAGCCTAGCACTTAGATCTAATAAGACCTTGTATCAAATTTTTTTGGGCGAAATTTCGAGACCTTAATACAAACTGGCAATTGAGTACCAACATCCTGCATCTTTGTATCAGGAAAGAAGGAATCGATTGTGCCTCTGCCATTGAGAATCTTTGCGCAAGTCTAGAAGGGTCACATGATAATACCTCTGTAAATGGGATAAAGCCAACCCACCTTGTAAAGTATCCATCAGTAAAACAGAGTACTTAACCCTGTGCACTATGGGGCATATTATCAAGAAACAGCGTTAAAATTATCACCGCTTCAGCAGCGATAATGGGCTTGATAATATGCCCTTGAGAATTCCCATAGAAGCCCATGTCCTGGTGTCAACATGGGCTTCTATTGGAATTCTCTGCGGCATATTATCAAGCCCATTATCGCCGCTTTAGTGGCGGTTTTCTGCCGCGAAAGCGGCGATAATTTTAACTCCGTGCTTGATAATATGCCCCTTTGCTCTTCCGGATGAACCACCTAAAAAGCACATCCAAAACAGCAAAGTAGATTGTATTCTAGCTTAGATATCCATCCTGTACATAGAGCATTTTTTAGGTCTAGAATGGTTGGGATAGGAAACTGGTATCAATTAATACATAATTTAGAGGGGCAGTCTAATATAATTATGAATTTCTTACAAAAAACTCAAGACAACACCATACTGTCATTTTTCAGATGGAGATTGGCGGATTGTATCATTTTTAAGGTATAAGTTACTGAGCGTGGCAAACTTTAAGAGGATATCATTTTTCTCTTGTTAAATGGCATATTGTACTCCCGCAGCCTTGAATAAAATATACCCAGCACTGGATAATGATTGTTTTTGGTGCAAGCACCAGGGCGAAGGAGGCTGGTTACACATGTTTTACTCTTGTCATAGGCTAGCTCCCTCTTGGATTCAGCTGTCCATGGTTTTAAGCTCTGCCATGGGGGTAACGATCATTTTGGATCATGCCATGGTACTCTCTGTTTTTTTAAAAAATGAGCAATACTCAAACTTAGCAAAATCAGGGCAGATGTTCTTGTCAATTGTATTTATTATAACTCGTTCTCTGATTTTGAAAATATGGTGAACCTGTAAGGTTCCTGCTTATCAAGACTGGTTGAGTAAAATGATTAGAACCAAGCAATTTGAGGAAGCCTATGCTAGAAGGGTTGGGGGCTCAAAGAAAATCAATGCTTCCTGGCAGTATTTTGATTTCATTGAAAATCAGGGCTTGGGGGTTCAGTATACTTTGAGATCTCCATAAGGTGAATTATGTTTTTTAGAAAAGGATCAATCCACCTCCCTCCCCCTATCATGCTACAGACTGATAGATAATGATGGAACATATCATTGCTGGTTTATGCACTTTATAGCTTGAGGGACATTTTGTCACTATTAGATTTTACGTATGTACTCTGCTATATGTATAAGCAATGGTATGTAATGAATAATATTTATGTTATGGTTAGAGCTGATTTAATCTAGTGATGGGCAAAATGTATAGTTGGATGGCACTATTTTGTATTTGCACTATGCACTTTATTATAATTTAAAGGATTTTTTATTAATATTCAATTTCATAGAAACTTCTTAAATCTTCTTTATGCACTTTATTATATCTGAAAGGTATAGCTGTTATGAATATGTTTGATTGCTAGTCCATTAATGAATTTTGGCTTTTTAAATATCCTGCATTTATCAATGAGGTTTCAAATGTTTGAAGGGTATTTGGTGTTGCTTTATATAACTTTTTTTATCTAATGTATGCCTCCCTTGTTTGACATTTCTAGTCACGAGTTTATAAGTTAAATGTCTGTCATGCAAAACTTTGCTCAATAAAAAATAAAAAGTATTTCAGGGTAGTGAAGGAGGATGGAAAGGACATTTTATAAGCCAGACCTATTGGCCTTGTCTATGCTTCTTATTTTTTTTATCTCTAAACATGCTGTTTCTCCATGCTCTTTCTGCTGTTGTGCATGTGCAGCACTGGCCACTGGGACATGAATCGTGTGAATCTCCTTAGAAGCCAGCTTACCTGACACGTTTTTGAGGGGCATCATACACAACAGTGTGGTTGTGTCTTGACCCCCATATATTAAAGGGCATTGTTACGTAACAAGCCTATGATCCTTCAAAGAGCTTGAACCCTTACTGTATGTGCTATAATTTTGCTAAGACAGCAGTAGCACTTATTTAATGGTACATGATAATTTCTTACGTGACAACATTTGGGAATACCCGCAAGATATTAAGCAGTCGAAAGTGGGAGTATTGCAGTTTTGAACCAACATTTAAATGATGGATATTTTAGGACATAATATGGGGAAAAACAGGTTAATAAAAAAACTAAAAGAACCACACATCCTCCTTTATGTGATCCTCCTTTCCCTTCATGTGCTGTTTCATCTGGTCCTGAGTATCTGCTTCGTACCCAGTCATCTTCACTGGGCTCCTCCTCGTCAGGTTGCACCTACTCCCCGTGGTGCTACCTTTCTCCTGTACCTCCTTTTCACTCTTTCTCATTACAGTCCCTCTTTATTCCATTACCTTCCCATCAATTTATCATCTTCAGACCTTATGCCATCCTGTAGTTATATTTCACCTGCTCTTGCACACCGGCATCTTTCTCCCACTCTTGTGTACCTTCCTCTTCCCGCTGTTCTCTGAATCTGCCTCAACAATTTTCACAGGGCTCCCACCCTCCTGTAGCTGTCTTTCCCCTGCTGTCCTGCACCTCCCTCATCCTCAGCCACCGCTCTTAAGCACATCTCTTCCCCCAGTTGTCATCATCCCACCTTCTCCCGACCCATAGCGCCTGGTGGTCCTGCATTCCCTCACCTTGTCTGTCCATTGTCTCTAGGGTGACCAACTGACAAGAAGGCAAATTCTGGACAGTGACAGTAAATATTCAGGACAAAGGGTCAAATTCCAGACAAAAATTCAGTTCTAAAGGTCATTTCTATGGACAGATCTGAGGAGGCTGCACAATCATAAAATAGACACCTGACAGAAGTAAAAATAAGTGTATCTTCTTCAGTTGTATTACACATTGAAGCATTAAACAAATAGTCACATATAGACGGATGTATTTAACTATTAAAAAACTAGCAGACATATATACCCCAAGCAGAATTTGACAGCTGACCATGAACGATAGTGCCAAAAGCAGCGCTTTGTTTTTTAACAAATACTTAGATTTCACAGGCTGTTGCACTACTAGAAAGTGTGAAACTGAGAAAGAAATTATGGTAAGAAAGGAGGAGGGAGGGATATGTACAAAGATAGAGAGACAGAATGTTGGAAAAGTGGAGTGAACAGTGAGAGATGGGGAAAGCAAGCAAGGGTCGGCCAGCTGCGAGAGAGAAAAAGAGAGAACTTATGGAGAAAAAGGGAAAAAATGGGGCAGAGAAAGGAGTGAAAAAGAGATACTGAAATATGCTGAAGCAACAGAGAAGGTTGACAGGAAAAAAGTAGAGGGCCATATAAAAGGCAAAGGAGAGGTAACATAGAGAAAACATGTGGAGGAGAGAGTGAGGGAGAGACAGTGGCAAGGTAGGAGACAGGAAGGAACAGATAGAGAAAAGGGAAAAGAGCTAGGAAGAGGTTAAATAAGGAGTGAACAGAGAGATTATGTGATGGTTCACGTTGTAATTTGCATGTCAGAGTTTTCACTCCTAACAAAACTCATTTCCACTCGGTGGTCCTCTGAGACTCCTGCTTAGAAACATATGCCCGAGGATCTTACTCACACAGAGAACCCAAGAGGCTTCTGTTCACTTTTAGGTGTCCTTGCAACCCTACTCACTCCCTTGTATCTTGGAATCCGGCTTAACATTAGCCCCTCTTATATCTCTGTTAACTGTTAGGCCCTGTATCTCACTCTTACCTAGATGTTCCTGCTACCTCAAGTCAGTGAAGGCCATGCCCACGATTAGATTCCTAGATTCCTCTGTTAGTTCCCAGCTCTTCCAATGCTCTACACACACAAAGGCCCTGAGGTTCCCACTCACCATTACATTTCCAAAGCTCCTGTTGACCTCTATGCCCCACGGGCTCACTCTTAGGTTGCCAGCTAATGCCATGCTCAATTTAGGTCCTCAAGGCTCCAGCATACGTTCAGGCCTCATAACTGTGGCCTTAATCTTAGCTCACAGAAGCTCCTGCTTACCCTTAGTTCCTAAAAGCTCCTACTTACCCAGCTTAACTTCAAGTTCTGTAACATCCCTCACCCTGAGGTTCCTGAATCTTCTCTACACCTTCAGCCCCCGAGGGTACTGCAGAACTGCTGGTCATTAAAGCTCCTCTTCTTTTTGCTGTCCCTGAAGCTCCTGTTTGCACTGCATATTACTGAACTTCCTGGTCACTTACATGTCGACAAACTCCATGCTGATACCGTTTACTCAAAGGCTCTATATTGTCTCCAGGTTTACTTTACTCACTTCCGAGTTACTGACTGAGATGTAACTTCACTGCATGAGACTACCTTCTGCTCATCCTCAAGTGCAGTAGTGCTGTAGGACATCAGGCTGTTTGCCCTGTTTGAAGGGGCTGTGAGATCTGCTAGTTTTGGTCATCTGCCTCTTTTAGTTGGCTGCCTGCAGTTGGAAGCTTCCCAAGAGCGAGACTGGTTATCCTTCCAATTGAGTGTCTGAAGCAAACTACACAAAAACCTACTACATACTGTCAGGTATACTAGAAAGCGATAAATAATACAGGTTACCCAGGACAGATGAATTACATTATTGAACAAACGTGCAAAAATTCTGAAGGATTAAAGTGTCTGCTGCAGATGTTTCTGTGTAAATTTTGTGTCACAGTTTAGAACCTGGCAGCGCCAACTCATGCTTTCAAGATTTAAAATTGTTGCAACTAAGGAGAGTACTGCCAGTTAATGTATGAAGGAATTTATGATTATCATTGCTAAGCAACTGCATGTCAAGCGTGACACCTTTAGTTTTACCCAAAAGTGAAACTACATTAAACCACATGTCCCAGAATGCAATGCTCCAGTAGTGTAACAGAAAATAACTGGGCCTTACCCCTGCAGAACGTGGTGAGGGACCCTTCGCCTCTCATATCTCACAGATATTCATGGACCGTGGGCTGAAAAGGGGCCCTTTAAAGAAAGGTGCCCCCCATCGTGCCACAGAAAACGCATAGCCCTGCATTACACCCCTGCAATGCTCTGTTAAATAAAAAAAAGGTTGACAGAATGTGACCAACATTGCATGGAGACACCTAGCAGCTATGAAAGAGAGTGAAACATGGTGTTTCCTCTTGTCATCCCTCTTGCTATAACTTCATCATCCTCACCAATCAGTGCCACTTGGCAGCACTCTATGGTAAGACTTTTCAGTTATGAGCCGTCCCAAGAATGAGGCAGATAAGCCTGGTCTTGCTAGCTTAAGGAAGCTCTTCTAGCACACATTGACAGCAATTCTGATTGGCGTAGGATTGTTAAAAAAAATGTTTTATCACAATGCAGTGCATAGCACTACCTTGCATTACCTTCTGTCAGGTTTGCATTACATGGGTGGTGCATGGGCGTTCCTGTGCATCCACCCATGTATTTTGTATTTACCGACCATCTGCAGTTTTATTGGCAAACACCATTTCAAATTGGAATATCCATCTGCGGGTTCTTTTTTTTTTAAGTTTGAGTTTATTGAGGAAATAAAGAAGGTAAGGAGAAGGGAGGGGAACGGGGTATAATCATCATGATAAACATATACAAAAAATAAGCAATTCAATAGAAACTCTCATTAAAAGCAAATATAACAAGCATGAAGATTACATGAACAGAACCTACGAATAGGAATGAAAAATACCATATAATATAGTATAACGTAATATCATAGCAAAAAGGCATTTAAGAAACAAGAAAATCATGGTGGCTTACGCACCTCAACTGTGTTAGGGTCTGGAGAGGGGTGCGCTGGAGCAAAGGAGGAGAGATAGGATACCAAAGGGAGCCAAATCAGGTCGTGTTTAATTGCTAGGGAAACGGGAGATACGTAATTAGTATCTAGGCGATGATGGAAGCATACTGCATTCCACCAAGATTGGTAGGAGACATTTGCAGCCTGCTTCCAATTAGAAGTAATGGTATGGAAAGCCACAGCAACTAGAAGGTCAAGTAATAGATAATGGGAAGGAGATTGCGGGAATGTCGGTGATAGGGAACCTAGAAAAACTTGCGAAGGGGAAAAGGGAATTTGAAGTTGGAATATCTTTTGAATTTGCGTCCAAACTAGGTGCCAGAACTTGGAGACGGGAGGGCATTCAAACAACATGTGTTTGAGATCTGCAACGGGACAGGAACAGGACCAACAAATAGGGGATGTGTCAGGTGAAAAACGGGATAAAGCATGTGGAGTACATAAAGTTCTGTTATAAATGAAATATAAGGTTTGGGTAGTGTTAGCAGCTCTAGAGGCTTTATGAAGCTTAGCCCATATTTTGTCCCAAAAAGGTATGGGCCAATCCTGAGAAAGATCCAATTCCCATGCATTTTCGATTTTAGATTTTAGTCTGTCAGTGGAGTACCGGAAAGAGTTATAAATAGCAGAGGCTGAGGGAGAGGTCTCCAATAATAAAGAAGTAGCTTTGCGGTCCGAAGGAATATCGGTAGATGGCGCCAAGGAGCGAAGATATAAGATGAGGACTGGGAGAAGGGCATTGTATTGCGATCGAGCAGAAGAGGGCAGTGAGAAAGAGGATTGAAGTTCCTGGAATGAGAGAGGAGTATCTTGATTAATTGAGAGATCCAACACAATCCTCGAGAATGCCGTGTCTTCCAAAAGATGGTGCGATTACGAATTTTGAAAAGAGAGTTGTGCCATATCGGTTGTTCGTGAATGGAAAGGAGGGAGGGATAAGATGACATTATGTAAGGGAGAAGAAGAGTACGATTATGAAAAATAACAGGCGTACGAAAGCGAACTAAAGAAGACGTGAAGGATAAAAACTAACGAAAGGTAAAGGGGGATAGAAAGGAAGATTCCATATTTAACCAGACGGGCGGATAGTGCGGAAGATCAGAAGGGAACCAACGGGTCGATTGTTTCAAAGAGAAAGCTCGATGATATTCTCTGAAATCCGGAAAGCGCACACCAGACTGGGCCTTATCCTTGCGCAATGAAGCCAAAGCTATCCGAGACCGCTTGCCATTCCATAAGAATTTCAGCAACAAGGAATCAATCCGTTTAAAGAAGGAAACTGGAATGTGTAAGGGAAGCATGGAAATGGTATAAAGAAGAAGGGGGGATAACATCATTTTTATAGAATTGAGCCGACCCCACCAGGACAGAAAGAGCGGGTTCCAACGTTGAATAGCCGTGTCCATTTTCTTGAAGACATAATCAAAATTAAATTTGAGCGTATCAGACAAGAGAGGAGTGAACCAAACACCCAGATATTTGATCTTAGATGGTTGCCATGAGAAACCCATTTGGGAAAAAAGATGCTTGTGACAAATAGGGTTTAAAGGTAGAATCTCGCACTTATCAGCATTTAGGCGATAACCAGAGACCGCGGAGAAGGAAGACACCTGCTGGAGAAAAGAGGGAATAGAGGAAACAGGATCAGAGCAGTAAAAAAGAATATCGTCAGGATAGACTGAGAGTTTAACCTGACGCGAAGCAAATTTAAAACCAGAAATACTGTTGTCCAGACGAACTTTGGTAAGAAAGGGCTCCAAGGCTAAAACAAAAAGTAGGGGGGACAGAGGACAGCCTTGTCGCACTCCCCTGTGTAACGAGAAATAATCCGAGGTCGTCCCGTCGATAAAAATGGAAGCCTGGGGGTTAGAATAGAGTAAAGAAATAATAGAGATGAATTTGGAAGAAAAGCCGATCCAGCGCAAGGCCTGAAACATAAAATCCCATCCAATCCTGTCAAAGGCTTTCTCCGCGTCTAAAGAAATAGCCGCGAAGGGAAGTGACAAAGAGGAAGCCTTGCTAAGTATATTAACCTCTTCTGTGCCCATGACGAGATAGTCTCGTCATGGAGCACGGTTGCGCTGTGCCCATGACGAGACTATCTCGTCATGAACCCCACCCACTAATACAACGCCCGGCACAGGAGGGGGAAAGGGCGTGGCACTGAAGGGGTTAAGAAAAACACGGGAATTGTCAGATGAGAGACGTCCCTTGACAAAGCCTGATTGTTCAGGGCCAATGAGATCGGGTAAAAGGGGATCCATGCGCAATGCCAAAATTTTAGCCAGAATTTTATAATCCGTATTGACCAGGGAAATTGGTCTGTAATTTTTGCATAACGAGTGGTCCTTATCTTCTTTGGGAATTAAACAGATTAAAGCCTGTTGGAAGGAGCCGCTGGAAGAACCCGCTGCAAGGAAGGATTGGAATAATAGTAACAGTTTAGGGAAAAGTAGAGAGGCGAAGTGGCTATAAAATTCAATAGTGAAACCATCAGGGCCTGGGGACTTACCGTGCCGCAATTTTGAAACAGCATGGGAGATTTCACAAAGCGAAATGTCCCGTTCTAGGGCAGTAAAATCAACGTGAGAAGCCGGGGGGGAGGGAAGCGAATGAAAATATGAAAGAAGATCCGTAGTCTCCGGGATGTGTTCGGGGGTATAAAGATTGTTATAGAATTTAACAAACTCAGAAAGAATGTCTTTATCTTTAAAGCAAGAGTTCCCAGTGGAAGTCTTAATGGACTCAATCTTTGTACGCTCCTTTCTTATCTTTAAGTAATTGGCCAATGTTTCCCCATTTTGTTCTTACCCCCATAATACCTGGAATTACATTTTAGCAAAAGGTTAGAGGCAGCATCATTTGTAAACTTATTGAAGGAAATTTTCACATCAATAAGCTTTTTAAGAGAAATCTCAGATTGAGAAGCATGATAATCAAGCTCTAAAGTCTTAATATTAGCTAAAATGCGTTTGGACTTGGCTTCTCGAAGTTTCTTTCGTCGGGCTACAAAATTAATAATAAAACCTCTAGAGGCTGCTTTAAAAGAATCCCAAACAGTAACAAAAGAGGAATCAGGGGTATGATTGAGAAGGAAAAATTCAGTGGCAAAGGCAGTAAATTCAGAACAAAAAGTAGGTTCCAAAAGCAAAGCATTGTTGAAACGCCATCTGCCAGAGTGAGGGGAAAAAGGAAGTAGGTCAAGGTCCACATGAACCGGAGCATGATCCGAGATTAGGATGGAAGCAATGTCAGAGCGTATAGCGTGCTGGGATAAGGATTTACTAAGGAAGATATGATCAATGCGGGATTGTGATTGATGTGGAGGGGAGTAAAAACGGTATTTTCTAAGATCAGGATTACACAATCTCCAGATATCCACCAAGGCATTATTTTGAAAAGTGTTAACAAATTGAGAGTGCATCCTAGAGGGGACAAATTTAACATTGGAATGACGATCGAGGAAGGGATCAACAACTTGGTTACAATCTCCCCCGAGAAGTATGTAATCTCCAGAAAGGGAGGACAGCTTAGTAGAAATAGAGGGCCAAAATAAACTGTCAATCCCAGTTGGGGCATACACATTGAAAAGAGTGATAGGAATATTATCTATAAGCAGTGTAACAATAACCCATCGACCATCAACATCACATTCGTGAGAAATTGAGGAAACATTTAACTTTTTATGTAATAAAATCACAACACCATTTTTCTTGGAAACTGTGGGGGAGCAAAAAACATGACCTACCCAACAATGCTTGAGTTTCAGAGCCTCCGTTTCAGAGAGATGAGTCTCCTGAAGAAGGGCAACATCAGACTTAAGTCTCGCTAAATGTGATAAAACCCTTTGCCTTTTAATGGGATTGTTTAAACCCTTAACGTTCCACGATGTAACACGGAATGGAACAGCAAAGAAAAACAGCTAACAGCAACATGCTTATTACTACAGAGAAAATAACTTGAGAAAACTGAGAGAATTGTAACGAATTGGTGAAGGAGAGAGGGCAGAAGGAGAGAAAGCAAAGAAGAAGGAAAGGAAAGGAAAAGAAGGAAGGAACCACTATGAATATAATACTGAATCCAAGGAAAGGAAGGAGAAAGAAGGGGAGATGGGAGGTGAAAGAAAGTGAAAAGAGAGAGGAAAGAGGAAATGGAAAGAGATCAAGTGTAGAAAAAAGGACAGAAACAAAAACCAACAAGAAGACAGTACATGTTCGAAACGAACGACTGAAAAACATACTTACGAAACGAAAAACTCAAGAACGAGGATGGGGTGATGGCGCCGGGAGACAACGACGACAACAACCAGAGCAGACATCAAACCTCAACTACCATGGATCCAAAAACACAGCATATAGAATATAGCATGGCACATCAGGGTAGGGGGGAGGAAGGAGATGTCTGTAAAAACAAGAGAGATATACAATTGAAGGGAAAGACGTGTCATAGGGGAGCAGGAAAAAACAAACTTCAATTGAACTACATAGGGGACACACGAGAGTGAAACAGCTATCGGAAGAAGAGACAGTAGGGGATTCACAACATCAGCGATAATGGAGAGACAACAGAATCATAACACAACGAGTTCCAAGAAGAGGTAGCAGGTCTTGTCAACCAGGTCTGGATACATCCATAACATCTGGGCCTTGCCGTTGGAGAAACGCCTGCAAGGCTGCAGGGTCTTCATATGTGGTCGTTCTGTCTTTATATGTGACCTTGAAGAGACAAGGATGTAGTAGTCCATATCTACCATTCAGGGCCCGTAGTTGAGGTCGCATGTCCAAGAACTTCTTCCTTCGATCTGCAGTGGCCTTGGAGACGTCTTGTGAAAGATAGAGGCGATGACCTTCCCATATAATTTGCTTCTTGAGCTTGGCAGCTGAAAGGACCTGTAGGATGTCAGTGAATTGCAGGAATAACATAATGACACCTCTAGAACTTACTAGCGACCTTCGGTCCAAGGCGATGAGCCCTTTGGATGTTAACGGAAGTTAAGGCCGGAGCATTTAAGATCTTGGCAAGAAAGGATTGGAAGAAGACGGTGGGGTTTGACCCCTCTGTAAGTTCTGGAAGACCATATAGGCGTAGATTGTTCCTACGGTTCCTATTTTCCAAATCCTCCGTCTGACGTTTAAGTAGAAGTATCTCCGCCTCCATTGACGGAATATGGGAACAAGAGGATTGCAAAGAGTCTGTGGAAGTTTCCAAAGTTTGAACACGTGACTCCAGAGACGACCATTTTTCCTTCATAGCCTGCATGTTCTTTGTGGTAGCTTCCATAAAGGGTTTGAACGCACGAAGTTCTTCCAAAATGAGATCCATGGAAGAGGATGAGGAGTTACTCCCTGGGGATGGTGGATCCTTCTTCAGGCGCTTAGAGGAGGCTAGAGAGGACGGCAGCTTTCCTTTGTTGCGCGCTTTTGGGATGGCTCCTCGTATTAGATCTGATTTTGGTGCCGTGGCGTCTTCCATGTCCTGAGGGGGAGAATCCGAATCTGAGTCCACAGGTAATTGAGAAGAAGTAGCCAGCTTTAAATTTCGGAGTTTTCCCATGAAGAGTCTAAGAGTCAGTTGAACGAAAGCAATAGGTCAATGATGAAAATACAGGAAACCTGAGTCCAAGGAAGACAGGCAAACGCGAAAGACAGGCTGAAGTCCCCACAAGGCGAAGCAATGCTGAGTCGAAGCAAAGGCAAGCATGGTCATGCAGAAGTAGAATGAAATAACAAATGTGTGAGTGGTAACACAGTTGTGGCCCTGAATGACATTTCCAGAGTTAGTAAGTCCCGTCAGCGACCCCTATGAAGGCAAGGCCATAAAGAGTGGAGAGGGCACATGTGGGTGAGTGTCAGACCGCAAAGAATCCCATGAACAAAGTGATAAGAGGTCAAGCAGGCCACATGCGGAGACTTACAGAGAAGAACAGAGGCAGCATACAATTTGTGCTTAAAGGTGCAAACGAACAGCTCTCTGAGGAACAAGATTAAGATTGCGGTGAGCCAATACTTGTGGAAAGTTCAACAATTGACCTCCTAAGAAGAACAATAACATCCGTAGTACTGCAGAAACCCTGCGTATTCCACGAGCCAGCCGTCTCATAGACTCACGGCCGGTGCGAGGGAGACATCTAGAAGAGAGGGAAACAGTACCACATGTGCCTCACAAGTAGAGTGCATGTAGAAAAGCCCAGAGGACTAGAGGGACCGTTATGTACTTGGGAGATAGTCTAAAGCCGACATGTAGATCCTTGTAGCACTGAGGACAGAATTCTCCACAAAATGGCGGACATAGCCGCGATGATTAGGTCGAAGTGTGATACGGGGAAGAGAAATGACCAAAATATGCATCAAAATAGTTGAAAATGTCTCACCCCTTGTAAATGTCCAACTTCAGGGCAGCAGACTCCATAAAAGCATATGCGAGGCTCTACAGCCGGCCGCCGTGAGGAGACGCGGCCGGTGGAGAAAATGGCGGGTAATTGCACAGGAGCCGGAGCTGGTACCGCCGAGCGGCATGCAGGAAACGCCTCGGAACCGGGAAATAATGAGGTTTCCAGCTCACCTCATGGTCCGAATCATGAAACACGCTGTCCGACAGGAAAACCCTCCGTAATGTTGCAAAACTGTGCAAATGAAAGGAGGTTTGCGCCGGAGCTCCGGGTCTACGCCGCCATCTTGGCCGGCGCTCAAGCCACACCCCCCACCCCATGTATTTTGATGTAAACATATAATTACAAAGACTTGTAAAGATGGGTATATGCCAAGATGGAGTGCCAAACTGAAGCTGGTGTCAAGAGGAGAAATATCTTTATTTCTCCTCGTAACTTCTTCGTTGCATGTGTGCTGCATTCTGTGGCACACTAGGAAAGAGGAAATGGCCTCAAACAACAGTTTTCACTTCAAAAAACATACCTGACCACAACGTTTTGGCACTAGGCTGCGACAAGTGCTCCAGTGCTAAGGGAGAGCAGAACTGCACCATATCTTTAAAAATATGGTGGCGTTCTGCTCTTTCCGTTTCACACAGCGCAGCAACTTAACTTTAAGGGTGGGCAAAGAATTCCCCAAAACTTCCAAAGTGATGCAGAGCAGAGCTTTATCTCTCGAGTGGCTCAACATCAATAAGTAGGCAAGCGCTCACAAGAAATAAATTACACTCTAGACCTCCTCCCGGTGAGATTTCTCATTGTGGGAAGTCATGGCAGGTCGCAACTGCTCACGTTGAGAAATCTACCTTTCATATTGAGGAAGCTGCCCCTCGAGTAGAATGTCTACTCGAGCCGACAGAAAGCAGCAGCGTCCTCTGGCGCGACACATAGTGCCATTTGTGCTGATTTTAAAGGACACAACAAGCTCCTGGCGCTAAATATCAGCACAAGCAGCGCAACTTAACTGACTCTGAAGCTGGCAGAACTCCACAGAGAGCGGTGGAGTTTTTCTGTCACTTCGCGGAGTAAAACTCATCGAACTCCTCCCAGACTTACTTAACTTGTTGAGTTGTGTTAAATGAAATGTTAGTAAATATGCTCCTCAATGCTATGGTACAGGTGTCCACACAGAAATGTTGTCTTGCACCTTGTACAGCGTTCTGCTGCCTTTTGGCTAGGGTCATTCTGTAGAGATTATATAGTACATATAGAGACTGAAAATCACTGTTTGTTAAGAAAAGGCTATTTTTCAAATAATGACGGAGGAAGGAGAAACCCATCCAAGGTTCCAGCACAAGCCATTTATCTCCCAGGTTACGTTTTTTCCCTAGAAGATTCTGGGATTAGTGCACACCGGTCTTGTTATGCTAGGCATTTCAAATTGTGATCTTCGTTCTCAATTAACTAGAAATGTTAAAATAAAAAATGTACAAAAACATGGATTACAATGAAATGAAATCCCTCCATTCATATGCAATGCCTACCGACCAATCTGTCCAACAAACAGCACTTAAAGTAGTCTAGCCTTAGGGCCTGGGCCACTGCATATGCTGCAGGAATGATAGCTATGCCCCTGGCACGGCGAACTTTAGTGTTGGTTGTACCCAGTGTGACAATCCTTGTTGGTACCGCCACCCACCAACAACCTTCTTCTCCAAGAATTCCTTCAGTACCACCATTTAACAGTGCCCCTCACCTCTTTATATACCTTCTCCCATGTGTATTTAACTTCTTTTATGGTGTTACTCATCCCAATGTAGGGTGTCAAGTGGCCCTGATTATATGTTAAAAGTGATTTGTCTGGAAAAATACAAATTCAGGGTTTAAAGCATAACATAGTTGTTGGGGTTGTCCTTACTAATACATATTAATCATTATCCAAATGAACCACTGAACTATCTACATAAAAACAATTCTTTGATCTGCATTCTACACTTTATTCTTTGCATTAGTCACATTACCCTCTGCTCTACTTTATGATGAGTCAAAACTGGGATTAGGCAAAACTCAGATACCTCTCCAAGAGATACATTTATCACCAGAATTAAATTAACATTTTTATGATAGCCTGAAAATTGCAGGCAGACAAATACGTTTTTTCCTTTAGTCCTCGCTGATATTTCAAAATGTAGTGCACCCAGAATTCCACCCCCAACAACCCCACAGCATAGCTCTTCTTTCAGTGATATTAGCTCCTCAAGAAAATCAGAATACTGTCCCTTAGGCCTCTGCAGGAGCAGACGACCCACATGCAGTAACTGCAGTATGACCAGGGCCACTGGCATTAAACGATTATGCTGCCACAGCACTTTTCACATAATTATATATTTGCTGCATTTGCTACATAGTCCATCATCTGCAGAATCATCTGCAAATTTTAACAAAAAAACTATTATTTTTTTTAGCTTAAATGGTTCAAAAGTTGCTAAAAAAATAAAGCTGGTCTGGGCACCTTTCTGTTGCTTATTGCTATATTTAGGTATTCAACTGGTACTAATGAGGTGCAACCAATGACCAGTCAGTCTTGCCAAATTTAAAAATGTGCTGCTTTATGCCACTGCTTTATGCCGCACAATTTTTCTTTTCTTGGCACATAATTTACTCAACCCTGCCACATAATTTAATCCTTTCTTGCTGCATAATTCCAGTGACCCTGAGTAAGACCCATTGACATCCTGTATGTGAGAATCGCCAGCAGACATAATGACTTTGGGCCAGTTGACAGTCTTTGCGAGGTGGGGGGGGGGGGCTGCTGAAGCATATTCATTTTAAAGAAGTGCAAATTGGCCCTAACAATGAGTGCTCTAAAACTCTTGAGGCTTCTCGCAGGGCCGCAGCACAGATTGCGACAATCCCCCAAATTACGTATAAATGTAATGGACAATGGACTTGATAACTAAATAATGGACCGTCTGTTAAATTTATGGACGGGTGGTCACCTTATTTGTCTCTCCCTCATCAATAAAAGCGGCCATTTACTTTTCCTCCTGCAAACAAATTAATGACGGAGAAAGAAAGGACTAGACTAACACTCTTCATAGTTCATTCGAATAGATTCGAATGGCAAGAATGAACAATAAACTGATTAACAGGAAAAAGACAGCTTCAACAACTATTCATTGCTTCAGTTGTTCATAGATGTACAGTGGCCCTTTTCAATGTGAGCTGCTATTATAGCATTAGAGCCCGACATTGCGGGTTCTACTGGCCATTAAAGGCCAGCTCCAGATTTAAAGGCTGGAGCCGAAAGCGAGGGCCTTTAAGAAGGGAGCGGTCCTATAATGGCCGGTAGAGCCGGCTATGCAGGGCTCTAAGGCTATTAGAGCATTCTGCCCCTAGAATTTCTGTTATTTTAAATAAAGTTGTTTCCCAATAAAAACGCCATTTGTGGTTAGTGTTCTAGTTTCTATAATGGGACTCAGACTTCCTGTAACAGCGCCCACGTGACCGACGATTTTACGCAGAGGCCACGTGACGCAACAACCCGGAAGTACTCGGAGGTTTGGCTCCGCTCGGCGAAATCCTGATGATATTTATTCCCCGCTTGAGAGGCATCATTCATCTCCAGGCCTGCTGGGACCTAGTAGGTTCATCGGCCAGCGGTTGACCCTCTGCTAAGTGAGTACTCCTTATCTGCTGGTTTGTGCTCTGTTTATCGACAGCCTTCGAGCGGTGTTTTTTACATATGGAGTTTTTGTAATACCAATACTTTCCTGTTGTTATCCATTTTTAGATTTGATTGAGGCTCCCGCTACCCAGCAGTACCTAAAGAGTGGAGTCTTCCGAATTGTAATGTAAGCCCTGTGTTCTCTTTGAATTTTATCGTTTTCCATGTTTTTAGTCTGCCAACATTTCAACCAGCATCAATGATGCAGATTGGTTGAGTCATGTTCTGTGATCACTAAAATCCTACCAGCATTATAGTCGCTGGTTTCTTCAGGACAATATTGCCTGTTATGACATTGCACATAATGATTGCTGGCATCAGATTAGATATCCTTTATGTCAAGTTCAGTGCTGCTTTTTGAAAGATTTGGTTTAATTAATATAAACAATTTGCCTTTTATCATGGCCAGTGGCCATTAAAGAGATATTTTGGAACTGGGACGAATCACTTTTAGAATTCTGAATACAACTATATCTAAGTCTAATTTCATGCCTAAACCACAAGTGCTCTTTTGTTTTTGTTATTTCAGACTCCTTTGGCTTTCGAAAAATTCTTGAAGGTTTCCACATAATCGTGAGTTGTTGTACATTGATGCACCACAGGTTAGGGTAAGCCTTAACGTGCTTATACCGCCGTGGTGTTTTTGGTTCTGACGAAAGCTTCAACAAATTATGCATAGAAGCTGAAACATGTTGACCGTTTGTTTATTTCTATAGGATGTATCTGGTCAATTAAATACCAGTTAGGGACATCCACTTCACTTCATTTTAACTGGCGCCTTTATTTCCGCAATTAAAAACTTTTTGGAGGATAAAATAAAGGCCCCCTTTTTAACCTCACTATTTCTGTACTTACCATACTTCATTGAAGGTTTTTTCCAAATAATATGCTCCGCTATACTAAAGCATTGTAGCACACCAGAGATGCATTCGGCATCTCTGGTGGGGACCCTATGATGAAGCATGTCACCAACCAGGTTGGTGAGTGAGGGTCCTTTTACCTCTTTAGAGTGACTCTCTCCCATTTTTCATAATTTCTTCCTCATTATATGGATACACTCTTCTGTTGTTTTGATTATAATCCTGTACAACAACAACACACCTTGCACCATCTTCGGAGAAACCCACATGTAGGTTTTCTACCTTCTGTGTTTGCCATTTCAGAAATGATCAGTGTCTTTTGACTTAGCCTCTTTCATTCACAACTTAATTTTGTCTAAACCCAAGGCTTTAAGTGCTTACTTGGTTCTTTCGGTTATATGTCTCGTCCAGTATTTTAAATCCTCTGTATCTTTCTTTGTCACTTCAATCCGGCATTTGATCGTCTTTGTCTTGGTTTTCACAATCTCGGTTCAGAACTTCCTGATCATCCGTCTCTTCTCTGATATCAGATAAGATAACTCTCAAGATTTCCGAATCGTCTTCTTCTTCCACCACTTCCGGTACAGTCACTCCTAAACTTCCTTGGCTGTCTGCTTCCTCTTGTATATCAGGAAGTGCCACGTACGTCCACTCCGGTGACTTGTACTTCTGGTTGGGTTTCTTTATTCTCTTCTCTCTTTTCAAGTGTGCCTGACCAGTGTCTTCTGATTTCTCTTGACTAGACACTTCATTCACTTGTTCAGCATTAGGAGATCTCACTCTCGTCAGTCGGTATCTCAATCTCTTAATTTTATTTGGCCAAACTTCCTCTTTTGATGGTCTTTTCAACCTGTTCCCCTTCTCACCTCGCTCTGTTTTCCAAGCTCTTTTCCTCAAGATTCGTCCTTCTTGGCCTTCTCCTTCACTTTCTTCCAATTCTGTATCGGTTTGGCTTTTACTTTCTTTGGATTTTTCTCTCAGGACCTCAGGTTCACTACCTACTGTTTTCCCTCCTCGTGTTTCTTCTATGCAATCTTCCTGCTGACTAACTGTCCCTTCTTCTACCTGGATGTGTGTTATCCTTACACCTCCTCTGGGGTCTTCCGCAATAATCTTACCCTTACTCTCTGTATCTAATTCCTCACCTTCTATTTCTATTATTTCAGGCAGAATTTCTCTTGTGCTTGCACTTGGTGCTTCTTTGTTAAGAATTTCTTGTTCAGTTTCTTCAATATTCTCCTTTCTTGTATTCCCACCTGTTCAGTCTCTGATTCGGAACTAATGTCGGAGATTTCCAGTCGTCTCCTCAGTGGTATGTTCTCTGGCTCCGCAACTTGGCTCAACTCAGATTCTCGCGCTCTTGAGTTCTGTCTCGTTCATGTTTCTTCTGATTCTGACTCAGAACTGGTATTGGACTCTTCCAAATACTCTTCCTCAGGTCTATATATGGGACTGGGGATTCAAAGAATATGACCAGCATGAATCCAATTCTTTACCCTGGCACACTTCACATCAGTCCTCGTGGTCAGAATCACTTGACGTGGTTTCCCCCAGCGTGGGATCAGACAATTTCTCCTTCTATGCACTTTGATCCGCACCCAGTCTCCAGTACTCAAATCATGAGCTGGCTTCTTTTCAAGGGTGGTTGCATCCGGTCCAACCTGATGAAACACAGAATAAACGGAATCAGCCAACCCCTTGCAATAATCCAAAACGAAGTCATCAGATATAAGCAGTAGTTTGTTGACAGGAATGAAAACATGTCGGAGAGAGGAACATGGCGGCCGTAGTGTCACCGGTCACGGGTGTGTTTCCCTCGATCTCCCCTATGTGTGCGATGGCGGACTAACAACACGGTTACCTTTCGGTGACAGTTGAGCGCTGAGTCCGGAGGTCTTCCTGGCGATGAGAGAGGAGTGCTGGAGGCACCGGTTGCCCTGTCCTCTCACGGTTGAGGTGAACGTGCTTGATCCCCGGGACAAGGGCGGAGTCGTCTCCAGGGACTCGCGCTGGAAGTGGGAGGCGGCGGCAATAGCGCGAGGAAGCATCGCTCT
Organism: Triturus cristatus; assembly: GCF_964204655.1. NCBI lineage: Eukaryota > Metazoa > Chordata > Amphibia > Caudata > Salamandridae > Triturus > Triturus cristatus. Next base: position 250,562,717 of record NC_140593.1, on the reverse strand, counting down.
AAACTCGCAGCTTTGGCAGCCACTGTGGGGAAGCCCAGCACAGCGTCCGCGTCCGGAGTTCAACAGATTGGTGTTGTTGAAGGTAGGGGGGGCCCGGTCGGTGTACAAAACCCAGACCGAGGTCTCCAGGGGGATCTCTCCGAAGTACTGGGATGTCGAGAGGCTGGTTTCCCTTTCCCCTCTACTGGTAGGTTTGAGATCAGCAAAGAGTCTGGGGAAGAGAGTATTTGTGGCAGCGGTGTGCGTAGGGGGTGCTGTTCAAAAGGGGGGGCCGCCCGTTCATCGGATTGTATGGAGAAAAGCGCAAAAATATATGAGGGCATTTCCCCCCCCAAGCTAAGTAGATACTCTTTGCGAGCAAGAGCAGCACACCTAGCCGCCAACAGGGACATTGTACACTTTTCCCAGAGGGTTCCAGCGCCCGTGGCAACAGTCCCCGAGGTATCAGCTCGAAAGCTGCCCACGGAGACATTCCACGCTGGGCAGTCGCAGGGGAAGTCAAGATTGCTAGAAAGGAGGAAGAAAAAAACCTGTAATTAAAGCCAAAGTCACTCCATCACTGAAAACCTATTACCAGGTTATCTCACTTATATCTTCAGCCAAATCGCCCCTACCGCTAAACAGAGCCATGCCCAGCCCTATGCAGGAGGAGGGGTCAGCTCTCCCTCCAACAGATAAACCGAATACACTACCGTCACCCCCCAATCTGTCTTTTAATTCTACGCCTAAAGAGAAGTTGGGGAGGTCAGTAAAGATCAAGACGGCCAAGAAGGCTACAATAAGCGACCAAAGGGGTCTAAACCAAGAGCAAAACAAACAACCCGTAAAATCTGCCCTTACAATGTCATCGGAACAAGATCCCCTTACAGGAACAGTCCTCTCCAACAGATTCTCAGTGTTAGAGGTTCAAGAGGAGGACCAAGAGGAGGTAGTCCATAACATGGATCAAGAACAAGGTGAAGAGGAAATAGGGCAAGGGATTAATCAGAGAGTTCAAGTCGATCTACTCTAGCTACCTTAACATCAAACCCATGCTCATTAGCAGATCTGTTGTTAGCCATGAAGGAAGAAATTACATCCAGGTTCACTATTTCAGAAACAAACCGAGCGGAGATGGCTACGCGGTTCTCAGTCTCAGAGGCAAACCAGGCAGCTATTCGGATTTCATGCGATGCTCTGGCCAAAAAATTGGAAGAGGGAAGAGGTTACGGTTAGAACCGAGACACTTGAGGAAGAGATACCAAAATTGAAAGATTCTTTAGAGACTACCACAGCAAGGTTAGACTCTCTTTCCGTTCAGAATAAAGAATTGAAGGATGACCTGGAACGCCTAGAGAATCACTCGAGGCGAAACAATTTAAAATTTCTAAACGTCCCAGAGTCACTCGAAGGGGGTGACTTAAAAGGTTTTTTGATCACTCTGTTAAAGGCTACAATCCTCAAGATCCTGCTGAATATAGATCTTAACTACGAGATTCAAAGGATTCATAGAGACCCTTTTAAAAGAAAGACTGGGAAACAGAAGCCACGCAAGATATTGGTGAATTTCTTAACCTATTCCGTCAAAGAGCTAATCCTCACAGCAGCATTAAAAGAAGGGACAATATCTTCGCCACCAACGGTTAATCCCACTTTTTCCTTCACCATAAGATCCGACATCTCCCACATAACAGCCACAAGACAGTGGGAAATGGGGAAGAGGCTGGAAGAGATAAATAGCTTGGGGGCAAAAGCACAATTAAGATTTCCAGCCACCCTTCGGGTTATGTGGAAGAACCACATGCACATGCTACGGACATTGGAAGATGTCGATACATTCATTGCTAAAATCCAGCAAGAGAAAAAGGGTGGGTAACATAACATGAGTGAGATATAGATGCTAAGCCTGAAGGTTTGGCCCTCTCCGCCCACAATATATATCTCAGTCTTTAGACAGGGGAGAGCACGAGGGAAAAGCACCCGAACAGGCTTAGATCAGCCTAATAGAAGGGAGGGTTCCTCAACGGTTAGGGAATTATGAGAGGGTAAAGGGCCACGCTGGGGAGATTAAGGGGTAAGGAGTAGGAGGGGGACTGGGAGGGGGGTAGCATTAGGTGGGGAGCAGAGTAAGGGAAAAAAATGCCTCATTACACCAAGATTTAGGTTTGTTTAATAGTAAGAAAGTAACAAGGAAGGGTGTCTATTCTAAGTAAAACTCATGGCAACAACCAGCAGGATGAATAAAGTCCGTAAAATTCATTATATTTCTTGGAATTTAAACGGTCTGAGGTGCGAGCATAGGCGTAGATTGATATTAAAATATTTAGAGCTCGCACCAGTATAGATATGTCTATTGCAGGAGACACATTTAAACTCAGTTGAATTTCATGCGGTCTTCTCAAAGATCCCATGGGTACAGTGCTTTTGTGCTTCACAACAAGTAACGAATATCCGAGGGGTAGCAATTGTCGTAAAAAAAGGGGCTCCTATGCAGGATTAAGTCAGTCCATACGGACCAATCAGGCAGATGGATAATTGCCCTCCTGGACATCGGGGGAGTTGAGATGACATGTTCATCCTATTATGGGCCGAATTCAGACGACCCTTCATACTTAGTTAAACTACAAGGAAGCCTAATGTTAGTAACCCCCCCTGATAGTAGGAGGGGACTTTAATGTAAAACTCGACCCAGTAAAAGACAGTTCCCACGCAAGTCATACTATAGCAACTCCAAAATCACGAAGGGTCTTGAAAAACTTAATTTCAAACTTAAACTTAGTTGATTTATGGAGAGTTAAGGTAAGCAATACCCAGGGATTCACCTATTACAGTAAAAAATATAATCATTCTTCACGGATAGATTATATATTGGTGAATAAAGAAGCACTAAAAAGTTTTATAACTATTACGGTTTTGCCAACTCATTTATCAGACCATGCACCCTTATTAGCAGTTTATGCAATAAGTGATAAACGTCCCCAAACTCGATGGACTCTGAACAGAGCGATGTTAATGGACTCAGAGATAATCCAATCTATCAGTAGCTCTTCCTCAGAATTCTTTTCTTTTAACCTGGGATCAACCTCTATCGATCAAGTATGGGATGCCTATAAGGCTAACTTAAGAGGCCTAATACAAGTACAAATAAGTTTAAAAAACCGAATAAAGGCCCAGGAGCTAAATACCCTTGAGGGAAAGATTGCTACGTTGGCGATTGAAAGGAGGGAGGCCTTAATAGCAGGTGCGGGGGAATTAGATCTGATAAATAGCAAATTGGAGGAGGCAAGGCAAAACGTTAGGTCTTTTTTAGATAAGAAATGTAAGGCACAATGGCAGGCTAGAAACATGGAGATCTTCGAATATGGAGAGAAAGCGGGGGCAATTCTGGCCTGGAAGGCAAGGTTAGATAGGGCAAAGAATGATATCAATGAGTTATTTATTGATAGTAGTGGAAATAAATCTAGCAACCCGGAGGAAATACAGACGACCTTGCTAACACTATTTTCAGATCTATATAAGGAAGACCTTGAACCCTCTCAAGCCCAGATATCTTACTGGTTAAAAGACAAGTTTCTTCCAGTTCTAACGGAGGCCTCTAAGGTGGCTCTGGATGCTCCCATTACAACAGAGGAGATATCGACCCAAATAAAGCAGTTAAAAAACAAAAAAGCTGCAGGGCTTGATGCCCTCCCTAATGAAATATACAAATTACTTCAAGATGACCTCTTACCAACACTCCACAGGCTTTTTAACTCAATCAACCGTCCCAATGGGGTGATGCCTAGATCATGGAGTGAGGCCACGTTAATGTTAATTCTAAAACCAGGGAAGGATCCTCTGGTGGCTGATTCCTATCGTCCAATCTCTCTGCTCAACGCAGACTATAAAATCTTCATGGGTATACTAGCAGAAAGACTGGCGAAGTTGGCTCCTAGTTTAATTAACTCTGACCAGAAAGGCTTCATACAAGGGAGGGTTATTCAAGATCAAACCCAACTATTGATCGGAAACATTGATCTGGCAGAAGCAAGAAAAGACCCACTGGCAGTAGTGGCAGTTGATGCCGCCAAAGCATTCGATCGTGTGTGTTGGAGATATCTGTGGCATGTTTTAGAGGTCATGGGAATAGGCCCTGTATTTGTCCAAACTATTAAGCACTGTTACTCAGGCGCCTCGGCTAAAATCCTCTTAAATGGTTCACTCACTCCTAGTTTTACTATTCAGAGAGGGACAAGGCAGGGATGTCCCCTGTCTCCCCTTTTGTTCAACCTTTATATAGAGCCCCTAGTTCAAACAATCAGACTGAATAATGATATCACCCCATTCAAATCATTAAGCTACGAATGTAAATTGGCACTTTATGCAGACGACGTGATATTTTATACTAACGATCCTGAGAATGCAATCCCACAATTGGAACTCACGTTAAGGGAATTTGGTACGGTCTCAGGGTACCGGGTCAACTCAGATAAAACTGAGATAATGTGCTGGAACACTACATACAACGGTGGCCCCCTAAGTAAGGAATTTAGATATCTTGGAATACAAATTGTCAAAGATTTAAATAAAATCACATCAATAAATCTTGGGAAAATCGAAAAGGACATAGATTATTTATTTGCTAAATGGAAGAACCTCCCTCTGACTATCTATGGGAGGGTAAATTTGGTCAAAATCTCTGTGCTCCCTAAACTGACATATATTTTCAATGCAATTCCATTAACTTTCCCTGGTTAAACTATAGCTAAGATACAGGGTAAAAGAGGCAGTTTTATTTGGGGTCAAAAAACTGCTAGGATGTCGTGGAAAAAGCTCAGGAGGAAGTTACTTAAAGGAGGATTAGCCCTACCCGACATAAACTGGTATCTAATGGCCTTCCAGTTTAAAGCTGTTAGAATGCTATTAACCTATCCAGATTCAACTGCATGGGGGAGAGTACTAGGGGAAATGGTGTTAGTCGAGGGTGGCAGTCGTCAAGGCGGGTTTCTGTACAAGTATGGTGCACCAAGGTTTTTTAAAAGGGTTCCGCTGAAGGTATTGAAATCAGCCCTATCAAATTGGTATCAAATGAGGAGGATATGGGGTATTGGATATTTCTCGAATTTTGCTCCAATCTGGGATTCTCCGGGGACCCCTCCCTGTATGTGTGACAGTTTGGCAATACCGATTAAAAACTCGGGTATGGAGAGTTGGTCAGAACTGGTAGACTCAGAGGGTATCCTTCCTTGGGAAATACTATCAGCTAAAGTAGGCCCTCTTTTTTCAAGGTTTAAATATCTACAATTAAAAAGTTTGTATGAGTCAGAACAGCGCGACATCGCCGGAAACTGGGAGGTAGAGCAATTATTACAAGATACGCCCCCGAGGAAGAAGGAGATAGCCTTATGGTATGCTCTAATTCAGGAAGCAGAGGAAGTCAAGATCCCCTCCCCCACCTCAGTTTGGAATGAAACACCTTTAGACACTCACATTGAGGAGCTATTTAATCCATCATTGAAATTAATGCATAAATATATAAAGCCGGCTTCCCTGAAGAAAAATCACTTTTTTGTAATAAATAGACTATACTATACCCCAGCCAAAATTGCAAAATTTGCACCAACCCCGCCTCCAAGCTGCCCAAGATGCAGCCTTGTTAAAGCCAATGATATACACATTTTCTTCCAGTGCCCGGAATTAACAACATATTGGAAAGGCTTGAAAGATGTACTGTCATCTATATTAGAAGTAGACATAGTAGTAGATCTATCCCTGGTGTTTTTTGGTAAGAACGATTCAATCAGTGGCGTGCTCTCACAGGAACACATGATCCTCGTTCTATACCTGATCCTCCTGGCAAGAAGAGAAATCTGTATTAAGTGGAAGGACAACATCGCTCCGGGTAAGGAAGAATGGTTGAGAGCCGCCATCAAAATGGCACGGTTAGACCAAGACACCAGGGACGACAGTCATCTTAACATTTGGCAACCTCTGATAAGATGGGCATGACAGAGGCATCTGATTTGATTAGATTTACCAATGAATCAGAATACAAAAAGAGCTCCACCCATAAGGTCCCATGATTACACCAGTCCTCAAATACGAGAGGAAGGCCGTGGGGCCTAGACGGAAACAGTGAGCCAAAGAGGCCCCAAGGAATGAGAAAATGTTGGCTTGTCAAATCTGTGGAAGTCTTTGGTGAGATGAGGACAAAAAAACAAAAAAAACAAAAAAAAAGGAATGAAAACATGTCTCATTGCTCTACCCATAACATTTTCATGGAGGCTCAGGCCAGTGTCCCTATCAGGAATCGACCTAATAGTCATGAGCACCAGAGGCAAGACATCTGGCCATTTTAGACCTGTGGCCAAACACATTTTTCCTAATCTGTTTTTAATGGTGCCATTCATTTGTTCCACTACTCCAGAAGCCTCTGGGTGATAGGCACAATGTAGTTTCTGTTGTACATTCAATGCTTCACAAATTAATTTTATGACTTTGTTCTGAAAATGCTTTCCTCTATCTGATTCAATTGTTACTGGGAAACCAAATCTAGGAATGAACTCTCTCAATAGGAGTTTCGCTACAGTAACTCCATCACTCCTTCTAGTCGGGTAAGCTTCCACCCAGCGTGAAAACAGACAGACAACTACTAGGACACATCTTAGTCGATTACACGGGCACATTTCAATGAAGTCAATCTGCATTCTGGTGAAAGGACCTCCCTCCTGTCCTATGGCTCCCAAACTCACCACTGTTTTCCTTCCTGGATTTTTTTGCTAACATATAAGGCATCTTTGACAAAGGATCTCAGCTACAAGCCGGAACTTGGCGTTATACCAGGTCTGTTTGAAAAGTCTAATCATGGCATCCCTACCTACATGTGCTTGTCCATGGTACATCCGTGCCATGGTAGAGATCATGCTATCGGGCATTACTGGTCTTCCATCACGATAAACCCAAACCTTGTCTACCTTGCGTGGTGCACATCATGATTTTATCCACTGTTTCTCTTCCTCTTCTCCTGCCTCTTCCTGTAACTGCCTCACCTCTTCCCAAGTACTCACAGTGTTACTAAAAGTAAGGAACATGAGTTCACTTCCTTTTCCCGATTCCGATTTAAAGAGTTTTGGTTTTGCGCACAATACTGCGCTATGCAGCCGCGGTCGGTAGTAGGAGTACCTGCAGGGTGGTGACGTGGGGAGGGGCAGGGTGGGGGGTAGTAAACTATGGATTATGGAGGTTTACAGGTAAGTTAACATATAAATTAATAAAACAAATTTAGTTGTGTGCACTGCATCACATTTGGGGATGCAGTGCACGCAACGAGATTCGTTTTATTAATCTATATGTTTACTTACCTGTAAGCTTCCGTAATCCATAGTTTACTACCCCCCACCCTATCCCTCCCCCTCCCCACATCACCGCCCTGCAGGTACTCCTGCTACCGACCGCAGCTGGCGCTATGTCATTCGCAAATTCGTTGCCCGCTGACACATAGTCAGTACCTTTGGAGTGGGCTGCGCACTTTACAACTGCTATTTGCTTAGGCAGCTGTATCGCCTCAAGCAATTTCCCAACCACTTCTGCATTTCTGATCAAAGTTCCACTTGACGTTAAGAACCCTCTTTGAGACCAAATCTGCCCAAAATCATGCACCACTCAAAATCCATACTGACTATCGGTAACCATAGTGACTCGCAGATTCTTTCCCAACTTACATGCTCTGGTCAATGCAAACAATTCCACAACCTGAGCTGATTTTACTCCTTTCAGGCAAGACGCTTCCAACACAGCCGCTACAGCAGATACTGCATACGCAACACTCAGAATCCCTTCTGCAGTTCTCAGACATGACCCATCCACAAACATCATATAGTCACTTTCTTTCAGAGGCACATCTTTTATGTCCGGGCGTGGCTTAGTGCAAAAATCAAGTACTTCCAAACAATCATGATCCACGTCATCCTTCACTTCCACATTCACAGCATCAGGTAGCAATGTCGATGGATTTACATTAAGGCACCTCACAAGGCTCACATTTGCAGCACCCAGAATAACCTTTTCATATTTAGTTAGACGACTATGCGTCATAAACTGTGTGCGGCTTCTTGTCAAAAGGATTGCAACATCATGGAGTACAAACACTCTCACAGGATATCCCATCACAATTCCTTCACTCTGCTCTAGACTCTTACAGATAGCAGCTACTGCTTTCAAGCAACCAGGTAAAGCTACAGCTACAGGATCTAGTACGGCTGAAAAGTATGCAACCGGTCGTCCTAATTTTTCATGCCTCTGTACTAACACAGAGAGTACACATCCATCTCATTCACTGCAATAGAGCTCAAATTCTTTTTCGTAATCAGGCATTCCAAGAGCTGGTGCTTCACACAAACTGTCTCTCAGTTGTCTAAAAGCCCTCATTTCTTCTTTATTTAGTTCAAGGAGGTCTTTCACATCACTTTTTGTCAAGCGTACCAAAGGTTTTGCAATCAGCGAAAAGTTGCTGATCCACTGGCGACAATATCCCACCATTCCAGGAAACATTCTCACTTCTCTCTGAGTCATTGGTGCTCTCATTCCTTTTATTATTCTGATCCTGTCTGCAGTCACTTTCCTCAGGCCTTTCTCAATCTTATGACCTAAGTATTGTACTTCCTTTTTACAAAATTGTAATTTTGATGGGGATACCTTAAGTCCTCCATCCCCCAATTGATTTAACAATGCAACTGTGTCCACAACACATGCCTCTCGCGTCCTTGATGCCACCAATAGGTCATCAATGTATTGCACTAGTACTGAACTTTCAGGCATTTTCAAATCTTCCAAGGACTTCTTTAAAATCTGATTAAATATCGATGGACTTTCTGTATACCCCTGTAGGATACGGCACCATGCCAAAGTACGTTCGCCGAACCAGAAAGCAAAAATGTATTGGCTATTGGGGTGCAATGGGATAGAAACGTAAGCATGACACAGGTTCATGACTGTGTACCATTCCGCATCATAGGGAATCTGATATAGGACTACCGAAGAGTTCGGTACAATGGGACAGTAGAGTAGAACAATTTTATTCACCTTTCTCAAATCTTAAACTATCCTGAAAGTTCCGTTAGGCTTTTTTAAACCCATGATTGGTGAATTACACAGACTACTCATTATTTCTCTCAAAATTCCCTGTTCAATCATCTTGTCTATTACAGGGGTCGCTCCTGCAATTATTTCTGGTGTCAATTTATACTGGGGAATATTCGGGTAGCTTACTCCTTCTTTTACAGTTATTTTCACAGGATCTACTTTTTTCATCAATCCCATATCTTCTCCTGTGAAATTCCATACCTCGGGTTTCACTGTTTTCTTCAATTGCTGAGGCAATTCCTCTGGATCAAATACAACAAATGCCTCAGTAATTTCGGGTTCCAAATTTGCAATTGGCATTCTATACACTACATCCTCATCCAGAGTTTCAAAGGCTATGCCATCAGGGGTACAGAAGATCGTACAGTTAATTTTACACAACAAATCTCTCCATAACAAATTCACAGGGCTAGTATCACACACGACAAATCGATGCATGTCAGTGAATTTCCCTATTTTAACTTTAACAGGATCAGTAAGATAAGTTTTTATCTGTCTATTTGAGACTCCGACTACTTGGATTGTCTCACCCAAGAGAGGAAGATTTTTAATGTCAGCTGATCTAACAGTTGAACGAGTATCACCAGTATCTACTAGGAAAGTAATATTTTCATCATTTACCATTCCATCCACAAAGGGTCCTGTCTGGTCTACCTCTAGAGTTGCGCCAAGTACGCACTCCTCTTCCTCTCCTAGGCACCGTCAATAACTTTCTTCTGACTCACTCTCATCGTGCTGCAGCCAATACTGCGAAACAGCACTCTCATTACTGTATCTCTGAGGATTTACGCTCTGTGGAAAAGGTGGCTTTGGCACCTGACACTGTTGGGTAACAACCTGCTGCTGTCGCGGCGGTTGACAACTCACCTCATTCTGCACCTGTGGATTCAATGATGCATTATCACCATTAGCACTCAGGGGCAATTTACACTCGGATTTCCAATGCCCTAATTTTCCGCAATTATGACATGGCCATTTCTTTTTTGCTTCCTCTAAGCTAATTTGTCCCTTTCCTTTTCCAATAGTAGGCTTTTGTCTAACTTGGCCCATGCCATTAGCCTGCTCAATCAACTGGGCTTCTTGTCTCTCTGCTACCTTAACTTGAGCCCACATTGCCTTCTCTTTCAGCTTGCTTCGATTTCATCACTAAAATATTTTGCATGTCGTAACACTTCATCTATCTTTTTATTTTGCCAAACCACTGTATGCTGTTTGATCATTTCGCTTAACTCAGGTCTTAAACCATAAACAAATCGATATACAAAATGACTCAAATCCTTCTCACTTAATTTCTCATCACCACTGTATTGCTTAGAAGCTAACAGCAACCTTTCATAATAGGCGTAGACAGATTCCTTAACCTCTTGGTGAGTTCTATCAATTTTTACCCAATCGGTTTCTTTTGGTGGCACTTTATTTTTCAAAAAAGTAATTACCTGTTCATATTTTCTCATTACCTCCGGATCAGGGGCTCCCGTCTTAGGATCTAGGGTACTCTTGAGTTGGCCAACCTACTGTAATTTTACATTCTGCCCATAAGTCTGCAGGTACAATTATATCGAAAAGACCATTCAAATCTATCCACAACACTTTTGATAATTTAACAAACCTTTCCACCTGTCGATACCACTCAATGGGTTTTTCTCCTAACCTTGGGAAATCATTGGTAAATGACAAAATGTCCTGTCTAGTCCAGGGAACATGTACACAACCCCCTCCTGGGATCTCCCTCATGGGACATTCAGTTACTACTGTCTCCTTTTCTCTTACCGGAAATGCCAAAAAGGTTTTGTCTGTCGCATCCTCTCTCTTTTGAAACCACCTACTTTTGCACCTGTCTACATCACCTCATTTCCTTAACAAGGCAATCAATTCTTTAATTTGAGTCAATCTCCCTGCAGTATTCAGATTTTCAATATCTTTCTCAGAAAAATCTACTCTACATGGCTTCAGTAATGATCCTATTTTCTCAAAGTCAATACCCATTTCACTCGCTGTCTACAATGCTCCTGAGAATTAAGGCCAGAGTTTCACGAGAGAACCTGTTGCTATTTCACTCACGCACGTTCACACAGAAAATGTCCCTATCGATAACACACGACGATGTTATCAACTCGAAACCAGACAATGCGTTGTACGACTTCACTTGCCCCACATTTCCCCGTGTACATACAGGGTAACCAGACAGTACACTGTGCGACTTCACTTGCCACACTTTTCCCTGTGTACATACAGGGCAGCCAACTTCCTACGTCCCGGAAGTCTTCAAACCAATCGACAACATAAAACGCAACACGACTCAACATAAGGTGTTAGGACATAAATCAATAATCACCAAACCAATGCAATAAAACCATCAATCTTCTACCAGAAAACTGCTCCAGTGGTAAGGGCAAATTTACATATCCTCCCTGCGTCACAGACCCGTCACCACACTTACTCATCCATACACGCATTCATTGGTGGGGCCCAAAACACCAATACTCATACGTCTCACTCGAATCTGCACACAGGAGGTAAAGGAGCGCTGTACATGTGGGGGGGTACCTTGTTACCTATCGGAAAAATTCTTTACAGTATATACATTATATACATCTGTACCTATAGAATCCTAACTTTAACATCAAGGCACTCCACCACTTGGTCGATGGACCAATTAGTTGAACTGGTTGATGGTGATTTAGAACCAGCTAAAACACATTCAATGTTTCGGAACCTTTCAGTTAACTTTCAGTACCTTATTAAAGAATCACAAACTCATTTCTTATTAATCAATGTTTAGTTTATCTAATTAATTCACTCTGTTAGCATATTCAGTATTACAGTTCATATCAGATTTCTATTAGCCATTTTAATCTTTAATCTCGAACACAAATTTACAGAACATTCATATTTACCTAAATTTGAATATTGGCGACTATTTCCAGAAGAACCCGACAACCCACGGCGTAAATCAAAATCCCTTCCAATGGAATCGTCCTTTTATATTCAAAGAGGAACCCAGGTAAATCCAGGAAATCTCTCTTAGCACGACACAGTCCCCACAATTTAGCCAAGGGACCAGGCGGTCGCGCCAATGAGCCAACAAATTGATCCTCCACACCAACAGCCACCAACGGGATAATGATACGGACTTCTTTTTTTTTCCCTCTTCTAAATTCCCCCCTTATATACCCTTTTTCTCCTTACTTTTAGGACAACGTGCAACAATTTAGGAGTAGAAGTGTTCTGAATTTTGTAATACTTTTCAATATTCCCAGTTTTGCCTGTTTCCTATGAGACCGGGCATGACATCACCCCAAATTGTATTCTTTTCGTATTTTCACAGGCGAAAGTTCCGAAGTAACAACATGTAAACCTTCTTGTACAGGTCGCTATTGTCCTCTCAGTCATTCACATTACTTGGGTCTTGGGCCGTCCTCCACGTTCCTATCCTTGACAAGGAACATTTCGTCTCTCTTCGGAGGTCGCCTGGAGATCTTCAGAGCCATCCGAGTCTGCGCAGTAGGCATCGCGCTCACATGACGGTCGCCACTTCCAAACTCCATTTTAAGTACTGCGGCCTAGTAGGCCCGAATGCCAACTTAAGCAAAACAAATATAACAGTAATTATTATATGGAAATTAATGTTCTAAGTTAAACCCACACTAATCCCAATATATATTAGTATTTTCCTAGCTTGTAGCAACATTTAAAGCAATAATACTCACCATTCTGCAACACTGGAAGCACAAACCATCACAAAAGCAACATAAATCATGCAATTCTCTATTTCAACACATCCTACGGTTAGTTTGCGTACCATAGTTATTCATTTAATCATTAGCCATGCAATTAGCATTTTAGTCCCACATGTATTTCGTGTTTATTAAGGTGTAAATGATTGATTAGTATTTCCACTCCAAACTAATTAGTACTCATTAATTTTTAGAACAATTATGTATTTAATTTCATGCAAAATAGAGAAGGTATACAACATTTTGCTTTACCTGCTCCATCAGCTTTGAAATGAAAAAAGCATTGGAATGTTTCTCGCTGGGCTTTTACCAGCCATTAGGATCCCGAAGCACTCCATTGTCTTCAATAAAGCGCTCAACATTCCAATGTTCTAATTAAATGTGTGTATCTGAAACAGGCCAGCGTTTTTGGAAAGTTGGTTCAGCCAGTATAGACACCAACTATAGAGGTGGATAAAAGGAGGGAGAACTCAATTATTCACGCCTTTCAAAGACCACTATTTCACTACACAATAGTAAGTAGCCCCATCAAAAATAGTTATCACATTTTTGATGCATGCCAGAAGTGACAAGTTTTGCATGCCTTCACCTTTCCAGAATCACTGAAGTGTATGTTTTCCAGGTGCACTGCTGCACATGCTAATGCAAAAGTCTCATGCAAGACTTTGTTTAGGCATCTCCCTGCATGGTGGATGGAAAATAGACTTCTGAATACATTCTGCTGTTATGCAAATATTTATATGCTTCACAAAAACATTCCCCATTTTATATGTCATTGTAGTATCCAGTTTCAGCATTCAAAAGTGTAGGCCTTAAGACATCAGGGTGCTTACATTTGTAAAATAAAAAGCCATTTAATCATATATGTACTAAGCATTGCCAAAGCCAGTAGACTTTGCAGTTTTTAAAGAGCACTTTTGCATGGCCTTTAAAAGAAGCATTAAAGTCTTTCCAGGAGCAGGCTCCAGATAGGCTGTTACATGGCAATGCTCTCTTTTAAACATAATATCTGCTATTAAGCACAGTATAGCAGGGCCACTGGAATTATGAGGGAACAGAGGATCAAATTATGTGCCAGGGTTGACTGAATTAAATGGCAAGAAAAGGCAAATCAACAAACAATTATCATTTGTTAAAATCTGCAGATTATCTGTCAAATGAAGGATTATGTGGCATATGCAGAAAACGGTGTGGCCACAGAATCACATTATCATAAATCCAGTGTCCCAGAGTATAAGATAGGCCGCCACAAAATGATTTAGTGTTTAAGCTAAAAGAAGTGCTTTCAAAGAATACATTTTAATAATAGGTAATCAGACTGTGGCTAGTGCAAACATTTCCATAAATCCATTAAAAAGACAATTTCATATTAGCTAAGCAGGAGCAGTACGCAAGCTCAGAAGTGTGAAGGCCCACTGCATCACAAGTATGACTGTTTTACTTTACAGAAGAGGCATGGAGGCTGATCTTCATTGCTAACATTAGGCATGACTGCATCGGTGCTGCAAAGAGGCGAGCAACCTGTGGAAGGTCCTTTTTTTACTGAAAAGGACAGAGGAGCATATGTACAATCCCCTATCGCCACCAAAATGTCACTTCTTCTGATGCTGTGGTAGTGATAGGGGCTTAGCCTTATTTGCAAGGCAACTTTAAGCCACTTAACGTGGCTTAACGGTGCCTTGTAAATAAGGCCCCCTTTCACGCTATGGTTAGCATGAAAGGGGTGGGCAGTGGGTATTGCGGTGGAACACTCATTGATTTTGACATGGCCCCCTATGTACAAGAGCAGCATACATAGGAGGCAGTGTCGAAATTAAGACGAAGGAAAACCTGGTTTTAACTTGGCGAAACGAGAAGAAATGCATTATTTCTCCTCGTTTTTAGGTCTTGCACCTAGCGATGCAGTGCGTAACTCTGCTCGCGCAGCGAGAGTCCTTTTGTCCGGGGTTCCAAAACAGACCCTGGAATTGTACACGCTCGTGCATGTGTTTTTAGTTTTGGCTTCCGTGATTGGGCTTTGAGTGCGTGTTTTTTTAAACAGAGCATGCAATAGGCCAAAGACGGGCACATGGCCTATTGGTGTCTGTTACGCGCACCAAAGCCCATGTGGTTTCAATTATCATGCCCAGAAACGGGCGCGATAATTGAAAACATATGGCTTGATGTGGCGCGCGCGCGCACCACTAGCGGGTGTGGTTTTTTTGTTTACAATAGCGATCGCTTTCAGTGCCGCTTGTTGCATTTACTAATCCCTTACTCGCAGGCATGGAGGCGCTGGCTCTCCGACTCTTTGAGATCAAGGCTGTTACGCCCAGCAGCTTCAAGCTTAAGAGTGGCCTCCTCACCCTAGCCGACTTTGACCAGCGCGGTACCATATCTCATACCGAAGTCCCTCCCCACACCACAATGGTCTCACATTTGGAAGAGAGCAGGGGAGAACGAGCCGCCGGAAGAAAGTGGAACCTAGAGTTGCTGCAGCATAGCAGTCTATCTGCGGCAAAATCAACTTCAAGAGGAGCAGAGAGGGGAGATCACCAAGGACAGGTAAGCAACCACAATGCCTCACTAGAC
Source organism: Triturus cristatus (assembly GCF_964204655.1). Taxonomy (NCBI): domain Eukaryota; kingdom Metazoa; phylum Chordata; class Amphibia; order Caudata; family Salamandridae; genus Triturus; species Triturus cristatus. The sequence goes on along the minus strand of NC_140593.1, from coordinate 250,547,310 downwards.
ACATGCCTCACTTGCGGCACCGTGGCCACTGTGGGGGCGTAGGAGGCACAAAGCGCAGAGCAACTTACTATACCAGGAACAGTTTGTGACACATATATTGGATCTTTAGAATCAGACACAGAGGGAGGTCAGAGATGCATGTAACATTTCAGAATCCTGTCTTGGGGCTAGTAGTTATTTTATTAGTCTTAGACAGCACAGAATGTACATGCTAATACGCGGTGCTGGGGGAGGGGAGCTACAGCCGACATATCGCTTGGCTGTGCTACGGGCTTGTCGGGAAGTTAGGAGGAAGGAAATACCACACTGACCAGCAGCATTCCAAAATTTCTGTAAAATGCAAATAACCATTAATTTTGCCAGACGGCAAATATGGATACGCTCCTTTGCATATCCTGCTATATACGTACAAGATCTCTCCATGCAATTTCTCGCAGAATGAAAACATTACATCAGCATAGCCAAATATATATAAACAAATTGTTGCGTCACAATAAGCTTCCATGTGCCTGGCAAATTATATAAAGTTAGACTGGTATCGACGGAAAAGTGACCGCTGAATGGAAAGGAGTCCTGGGTGAGCGTTTACTTTCTCGGAAATAGAAGCTCTGAAACTCGTTTGCTGCTTTCTCTGAGGCCCACTCTGCAACTTGTCAAGTCTGATCCGATCAAGAACTCCGTTTGGATCTTGAGACAGTTTATGATGACACTTTTCCTTTTAACTCCATAAAGAAGCTCACGTTTGCTTAATAGGCATATTAAGTCTTACTGGGAGAAGGAACATGGATCGTTGGACTATTATATTCCCCCCCCCCCACCCTTCCCCACTTAGGTTGAATTGACCACGGTTCTTTCTGTCTGTTTTGGAAAGGAACGCAGTGCAATTTCCAAGTACTTAACCTAGCATTGTGTGCCCTGAAAGAAATCCACATTTTTTCAGAGGTTTATTTAATAAGCAGCTGGCTTGAATTCTTCCATAAAGTTTTTATCGTAGCTTATTCTTAGAAGAATGTAGGCAGTTTCGGGGAGGGGTGAGTTTTATAAAAAAAAATCGTACATCACAGATTTGAACCAACAGCTTTATTGTGGTCTGTCAGAACAACTCCAAATATGAGCCTCGGTAACAGGTACCAAGAAACCCCATTTCTTCTATTTTGATTGTTAATTTCTTATGTAGTATTTTCAGAACTTGAGGTTGCAGAAGTAGAATTCTCCCTAAATCAAAAACTGTTTGCTTCTGTTGAAACCTTGCTTGATTTTATTAATGATTTTGCCTGCTTAACACTTGAATAAGCATGTTATCTGAGATGCTTCGTAGGTGGGTCTTTGGACCTCAGCCTGTAGTACTTTGGGAGGTCTTGGTAATTGAGGTTGGTTAAGACAAAGGGCATTAATGCTTCCCTTTGACCCATTGCTTTCCAGGTTAGTAGACAATAGTACTTGCTGAGATAATGAACGCCTGGGTTCGTATAAAACTACAAGGTTAAGGTGCATGTGTGTACAGTATTCAGTCAACAGATGCACTTAAAACACTGCTTTCGACTGGTGTTTTACGCAGAGGTACATACAATGATTTCATTTTTCTGTACCAAAAAAAACTGGCTTCAATAACATAGCGTGACATCACCTAACCTAACATGATGCTATAGCATGAAATAAATAACACAACACCATACATACCACTACACTCAACATGATTCAACTCTGCATAATTATTCTCTACTCAATACCACATAATACACTTCACATAAAACCAGTCACATAGCAACGATCCACACAGATACTCCAAACAGCCGCGGTCGGTAGTAGGAGTTCCTGCAGGGCGGTGACGTGGGGAGGGGGAGGGGCAGGGTGGGGGGTAGTAAACTATGGATTCCGGAGGTTTACAGGTAAGTTAACATATAAATTAATAAAACAAATTTCGTTGCGTGCACTGCATCGCATTTGGGGATGCAGTGCACGCAACGAAATTCGTTTTATTAATTTATATGTTTACTTACCTGTAAACCTCCGTAATCCATAGTTTACTACCCCCCAGCCTGCCCCTCCCCCTCCCCACGTCACCGCCCTGCAGGAACTCCTACTATCGACCGCGGCTGACTCCAAACTATGCCACTTATTCCCAATCAGTATAATTCCACCCGCCACAGTTTCACACCATACAATTCAACTCCACACATTTCCATTCCACAACACATAATTCAACATCAAACCACACCATTCAACTCAACAGCACAATTACACAACACACCACATACATCCAATCCATGCCAGAGAATTCCACTTCATTCCACATAATTACACTCCATGGCGCACAGTCCTACACCACATAATTTTGTTACTCTCAATACCACATATTTCCACTGCACACCATGCCACATAATTCCACTACAAAAATCCACTCCACACAATTCCACAACTAACAATACCAATTCAAACCACATAATTCCACTCCACACCACATACATCCACTCAACTCCACTTGGGTAAAAAACATTGTCATTTACAACGCCAATAGCTCTAACTCTCACAAATGTGAGACCTATTGCATTGCAAATGCTTGTTCCTTTTTCCATGCGTGCTGCCTTTTTCAGCACCCATGGAAAAAGCAAACTGCTATGGACTGTTATGTACAGGAAGGTTCCCCTTTCTGCACATAAACAATCTGTAAAAGAATGCAATTTTGTGACTTTCATGTGTGCTGCATGAAGCAGAACACATAAAAGTGACAAAATGGCATTTTAGGATTGTGTATGTGCAGGAATGGACACCTTCCTACACATAAACAATCCTTCCATGCACGCAGAGACCCTTGCACTATGGTGCAAGGGTACCTGCGTTGGCGCAACACTGCTAAGGGGGAAACGCAAGGCTGCACCATATCACGCCACTTCCCCGTACTTATGCCCCAGAAAGTCTGTTTCAAGATTGGAGTGATGGCCAGGCATGGTAGATTCTTTTAGAAGTTTGACGTTTAGTGTGGAATATGAGCTACAGGAAAAGTAGCCAATGAAATGACCTCCTAATCTCCACCCCCTCCGATCAGCCCTGCTCCACTTGCTCCCTCACCCGCTCCCTCAAATAGTGCCATAAAGTTTTGAAAGGGGACCGACATCTAAACATTTCACTTATGGGGGCTCAGATGAAAAAAACTCGAAGACCTCTGGAATTGGGAGACCTTTTGGTTTTGCCAGTGCTTATTTTTATCAGTTTATATGTATCTGAGTTTTTACTGTGCTTGTTTTGCTGCATTATTCTACTGGGAGTAAATAACCACACAATAAAATTACACCTTGCAACCTTTGGACCAGACACTGGAATATCACTCTAGTGCTGAAAGTCAATGCGCATTGATGTGCTTTTTGTTGTAGACTTTCATTTGAGTTTTAAAGTTTGGCATTCTGTTGTTCCAAGTTCTATCAATGCACTAATTTATATCATAGCAAGCCTAGCTCGGCTGCACATGGTAGATCTTCCTGAATATGAAATACCAAAACTTAAAATTGGAACTGAGAGTTATTAATAACAAGGCGATCATTGTTATGACTCTTTAATAACTGGGTGCCTTCCAAAAAGAACACTACCAAAAAGTGTGAAAAACCGGATCGATGCCAGCCATTCAAGAGGGAGCAATACTTAGACCACACACTGTGAAGGCATCGCAGAGATGGGATTTCATGTGTGCGTTTGTCAGCACTTGTGTGTTTCTGTGTAAGTAGACATGTATTTGTACATGCATGTCCTGAAATGAATGTGTGTGATTCAAGTCAACATACCGTGTGCAACAACTTCTTCCAGGTCCAGGGAGCCTCAGGGTATCAACCACGGCTAAGAACGAAAAGTGAGACTGAGAAGTGTGAATACACTTTCGTTTGCATCCACTGTGTAAACTTTTTCGAAATTCCTTTTGGATAAGTGAACTTTTCTCAGAATGTGTGCATCTTTGTGCTTGCAAAATGCTAACATTTAAATGAATGAATATCTTCGATGGCAGCACTTGGATGAGCGCAGGCTCAAGACCACATGGTAAAGCCAACAAAATACACGACAATGGAAGGAATGCTTGAATTAATCTCACCAACTGACAATTCTCTCGCCCTCAATCCAGTTCATCAATGTTCATCCACTTTGCCACTCTATACCCAGACCTGCCATATACAAATCAGTCTTGATCCTGCTCCAATGGGCACTGTTCAGCGAGAGTTTCCGGGCCAAGTCCCCTGCAGATGGAAGTATGAGCCATCCCAGACTGGCTTCAGCCTGCTCAGGCCTTGTCAGTGATGTAGAGTTTGAGTCTTGTGGCACAGTGAGCATGGGACCCACATGAGGGCATACGTGCTGTACTTTGTGTATCTTCTGCAACAAATAACAAGGTAATAGAAGGAATGCTTCAACTAAACTCAGCAACCCATGATCCTGCAGGGCCGAATTCCAGTTCATCACCCACTATGCTCTTCTAGACAATGACTAGTCATATGCAAATCAGCCTTGATCCTTTCACAAGGGGAGCAGTCCCTCTAGATTTGGCAGGCCAAGTATCCTGCAGATGGTAAAAAATGCAACCTCATGCCAGTTTCAGCCTACATAAGCCTCGTCAGAGTCCAGTGGCACAAAGAGAGTGCGACCCACGAATGGGTCACCCACATATGGGTTGCACATAGGGTGCCTGCTGAAAAAGCAAGGCGATGGAAGGAATGTTTGAAGTAATCTCAGCTCTGGCAATTGCTCTGGCTGTATTCCAGTTCATTGCTTTTCACACAGTACACCACTCCAGACAGAGACCTGTCATATGTAAATCATTCTTGAGCCTGGTCCAAAACGAACAATCTAGTATGAACTGCTAGGCCAGGCATCCCCGTCCAGACAGGAACACAATCACCCCAGACTGATTTCGACCGACCTAGGCTGTGACAGTGAGGGATAACCTGAGTGCTATTGCACAGCGAACATGGGAGGAACATCTGGACAGATCCATTGTACTTAGGTCCAGTGCAACAAATAACAATATGATGCAAGGAACACTTTAATCACAGCCACTGGTGGTCGCTGAGGTAGGATTCAAGTTCATCATTTCTTGCCCTATATGCCACTCAAGACAGAGACCTGCTATTTGCAAATCAGTCTTCATCCTGTTCCAATAGGAACAGTCTAGGCATATCTATTTATTCATTAATTCATTCAATTATTCCTTTGGAGCTGAGTAGGTGAATCTGCCCTTCTTCATCACTAGAGCGGTTGTGTTCTACAGCTGACAATCATTGCTTCTCAGGTCTTCTTACCTGAAGGCAGTAGACTGGTTAAAATAACTAGGAAGACAACAACACTATTGATCTATCAGGGAACATCCTGACGGCAATCATAAGGCCTGTAGTCGTTCTTGGCAAGCAGAAACCCTTCAGTTGGCAAGGAGTACCTAGATAGGTCTTTAGAGAAACAATTAATTAACTTCGCATCTGCAAGAAAATGAATGGGTTTCTCTCTCCAAAAGAAAACAAAATAAATCTCCCTGAATTGCACAAGGCACCTACTTTCATGGCCCAAAAGAGTGAAGAATATTCCATGAGAATGTTTGTCTTTTCCGATGGAATATTAGATGCCATTTCAAGAAAACTCTGGCACTCAGGAGAATATCCTTAGAAAATGTTGCATTTGTTTGGCTCTCCTTGTCCTGACCAGAAATGGATGTTGGTATCTGTGTCTGAGTGAGAGGCCTCCCTCGCACCAGGCTCCAGATTTGAACATGCCTCTGCGGTGAGACCGCCCTGTAAATTAACATTTTCTCCTCGCACCAAGAGTCTGACTTGACACTTCCGCGAGAAAACAAACGGGGGCTCCCTGGGTAAATTCCTATATTCGAAGTCAGGCCTTTGCAGAGAAATTTCAGGAAAGTCCATTCAGCATAAAATGATGACAAGGTCTGAAAAAAAACAAGCTGTCAACACAAACTACTTACTTTTAGACTGGAGATTTATTAAACCAGATAAAGTTTCTCGTTGCATTATAAAATGTAATTGTGTTATGGTTTCCATGCAATTTTGACTCTGTGAGAAATTAATATTAAAAAGTATTTGACAGACAGGAGTTGTATAGATGTATGTTTTTTAACAGCAAGGCGACACTGTCCATATATTGAGAAGAATGCATTTCACTTTCTCACACGTTTTCTGTGAATAACAATCCTTTACTCATGTCTTGTGTGCAGGGCATAGCTATATAAGGTAAATTATAATGCAAAACATGTAGCATTTTGGAAAAGGCCACATGTTCGTAATCTTTGCTTGACTCAAAATAGAGGAACAGAAATGCAAAGGGTCTTAATATTTAGCAGAGAGCAGATTACCTTATGCTCGGTGTAAAGGAGGAGTTGGAATTTGGAGAGCTGAGGTGGAACTGTTGTAGAATAAAGTCCTTAGGGAAGATGTCAGACAGGCAGGTAGGTTTCAGCTGAAAACGGTAACTCCAAAGAAAAATGATGATCATTGATGAGTCGGTGACGCTGACTCATAGAAACTTATAAATGCATTACAACATTTTACAGCTATGCATTTTCATGTAATAATTCAAATACATGTTTACGTTGCAAGCTTTCCAACCTACTATTGCAAAAAGTATACATGTCATAATTGATCGTGCATTTGCGTTTAGTCTACAAAGGATAATGTTTGCCGGTCTGCCTTAGACTTAAGCTGTGCACTGGCACATTTCTGTTGTTTCACATTTTTTTATTTTATTTATTATTTCCTTTTCAATAAAATGCCTACTCTTAATACACACACCTTGTAGTTTATGTACAATGTGTTGCACTTACCTACAGTTACTTGAGCACTTGTACCTGACCCTTTCAAATGCATTTTAGAAGTGTTTAGGGTTGCTAATGCATGGCAAAATGCTTGTGGATCTCTACTTGGTTAAGACTTTTTGGGTGCTAGCTTCAAATGCACTAGAGAGCATATTTATAAGAGGCTTGCATCTTGTTTACACCACGGAAAGTGGTGCATGCGTGATGCAAGCATCTAAGTCAGTTTTATCAAGCCTCTCAAAGCCACAGTGCATGGCTTTGGATGGCTTCATAAATCGGGAGTAAGGCAAAGCAGCACAAATCACTGCGTTTCCTTAATCTGCGCAAGGGAGGTGTTCCATGGGCATTGTGGTGGGTGTTCCAATGCATTCCCAGAGTTAGCAAACTTGGTAAAAGGGGGAATGCACCAAAAAGATACACCTCCACAGGAGAGGCATAACGAGGAGAAATATCTTTATTTCTCCTCATTCTGCAGCGCACACAGAAAGAGGAGAATGCCTCCATGGATTGTTTTTGTGCAGGAAGGTGGCCTTTCCTGCACAAAAACCATCCTGCCTACAACACAGGCACCCTTTCACCATGCATTGGTACCTGCGTTGGTGCTAGGCTGCCAAAACGGCACCAGCACACGGGGAAAGGACAGGAATGCGCTGTATTGCCTAAATGCTCTGTGTGAGCCAATCAAGGATTTTCTAATCTGTAAATTGATTAATAGTATGGCGTAAATGGTCACAAGCATAACAGAGTACCCTGTCTGCCAAATCGTCGGCACACCTGCTGAAATATGAGCCGGATGAAGTCTCACAGTTCCAATGGCAGAGCCTGTGCTTGCTCCTCCATCACAAAACGTACTCTGCCGGTCCATGGAGTGTCCATCAAATTAAAGGTATCAGACCAAACACTCTTATTTAGAGCCCACAATTTGAAGTATTTTTTTCTTCCCATCAAAAACAAGTAAACCTTGAAGGACACAAACATAAAAAAAAATTATCACCACATCCTGAGAGAAATCTCCTAGGGATTGGGATCCGTTCGTTTTTTGTTTGCACAAACAAACTCCCCATTTGGGAGTTGTTTGTGAAAAACAAAAATGTTTGGTTCATGGCTGCCATATTTGGGGAGGCGAATTAATGAGGGTAATCTCCATTGCTAGGGTAGAGTAGCCAACAGTAATTGTCAGACTGTCCATAAGTGGGCTGACCGCTGCCCTGACCTGATACACTGGCAAAAGCTCGGACGTCAATCCAATACATGGTTTCACGCCCACCATGCCACTTCAGTTTGGATCCAACCATATGCAAATCAGTCTTGACCATGTTCCAATGAAAACAGCCCAGCCCAAACAGCCAGCTCCTTCCTTACCCAGAACATACACAACCCAAGTCTGGATTCACCCTTATTAGGGCTCATCAGCCAGGGATGTTTAATACCAGTGGAACAGTGAGCATGGCATCAACGTTTGGGCATACACATCACATTAGGAGCATCAACAACAAAGTCATGGATGGAATGCCTGAGTAAATCCCAGCCACTGGCAAAAGATTGAGGTCACATCTCAATCTATTGTTTTTGACCCACCATTCCATCTGTCAGGCTGAACTGTGAGCAGAGATCCTCCCTGAACTGAAGAAAAGGGAAACCAGGACCACTTTTACCCTGTCTTTTTGGGCTGGACTGTTCCCATTGGACCAGGGTCGAGACTGATTTGCATACGGTTGGGGCCAAACTGAGGTGGCATGATGTGCAAAATAAATATGGACTGGGAGGCGGCTCCAAGCAATTACCAATGGCTGAGGTTAGTCAACCATTTCATCCATCAATCTTTGTATTCTTCAGTATGAATGATACACAGATCATGATCTACCCAAAAGAAATCAGGGACAATGGTACACATACAAATTCTTGCATCTCCCAAGTGCAGGGAAGAAATGGAAAAGACACCTCTGACTCAATGGTCCATACACAGAAATAGCACTCTTTGGCAAATATAACCGCAGGCGGCTATGATTCCAATGCTAATTTCCAATGTGGGGAAACTACACAGACCAATGTTAAAGGCTAGAAACCTTGGTGTCATATTTGATCTTAAACTATCTATCTCTCCTAAAGTTAGCACATTGACACAGAGTGCAATCGCCACCTTAAGATGCACACTAAAAATGCACTTGTTCTTATCTTAAACCACAGAGTGAGCCTCATTCTATCAGTAATTTCATCATACCTAGATTATTGTACCAGCAAGTACAAAGGCCTTCAGAAAAAATCCTACAACAACTTCATTTAGTGTAAAGACGGACAGCAAATCTAGGACCTGGACTAGTAGTAAGACTACAGAAGTTGTCTCTCATCACTCCCGCCCTCTCAGCTTACAGTGGTTGCAGATCAAGCAGAAGGCAACTTTCAAGATTTTGTGTATTACTTGAGGCCTGAAATTTCTATTTAAAGTATTCGACAAATCACTCATCGTCTGAAACCAGCACACAGCAACAGTATCACACCAGCATCTGTAAACAAGAACTGTGTATCAAGAAAACCCTATGTACTTGTGGTCTGCAATCCTTGCAGAGTTGGAACCCTACACTAAGGCAACATTAGGATCACCACAAGTTCACAAGGGACCTGAGAACTGTCCTTTATTCTTAGGCTTTTGTGGATTGATCTAACCTAGGGGACATATTTATCAAAACGTAACACAGCACAGCATGTCACCTTGCTGCACTGCGTTACAGGGAAAGGGCAGGAATGTGCTGCATTTATCACAATACGGTCCATTCCAGCCTTTTCCCATTGCTGGTGCACAATGGGCTACCTAGCCCCAATGCAGGCACCCTTGCACCATGGTGCGAGGGGTCCTGGTTTGCATGCACGATTGTTTTTGTGCAGAAAGGGGCATATTCCTGCACACAAACAATCCCTTGGAGCGTTTTCCTCTATGTGTGCTGTAAAATGCAGCACACACAGAAAGAGGAAGTAACGAGGAGAAATAATGAAATTTCACCTCGTTAAGCATCCCCTGAGAAAGCATAGCATTCTGGCGCATTTCCAGGCCTACCAGTAATGGTAAATCTGGGAATGCGTCAAAATCCGGGGGTGTTGCGTGGGTACACCCACCCAACACCCTTGGAATGCCTCCCAGGGCCAGACTAATGCAACGCAGCAATTTGAGCTGCATTGTGTTACTCTGGTTTTATCAAGCCACTCAAATCCATGCAAAGTGGCCTTGTGTGGCTTGATACATTGCATTTTAGGGTTGCTTGGTGCAAAAGTGAGTCAGTCTCTACATAACTATGGCCCTAATTGTTCCCATCTCTGTCTATCGATCTCAAGGGTCGTCTTTATTCCTTTTTCATGATTTGAAAAGGAGTCTCCGAAATTAGCCACCAAGCTATCTCATTCATCTATAAGTGGGAACTGTAAACCTGAACGTGAGAATAACAACAACACTTTTTATTTTCTTATCCATTCATCCATATGCATTGGATCTATACGCAGTTTCTACTTGAGGCAAAAAATAAGTGTGCCTTGCACCCACCCATTTTCTACAAAAAATGTAGGTTTGGACAGGCTTTTTTACCCACATGAACCAAGCAATGGAAGAAAAAGGACAGTAAAATAGGATGTCAAAATGTCCCTTATAAAAATACATTAACAAATTCGAAACTTTAACAAAAGGCACATTTTATTATATCCGTGCTATTATGTTGCATGTTTAACATTTACCAGCCACACACGTGTATTTTTCTCACAGTCTTCCAGGACTCAGATTAACTAAAGGATTAAGAAATACTGAATGTCTACAGAACTGCTAGAAAACAAGAAGAACATTATATTTTCCATAAAACTCGCGCCTGATCTGAACCGGTTTGCCACTGGCTGATTTTCGAGGGAAATGTCAATTTATATAAACGAGCATATCGGTTTAAGCCGCTCCTGATAACATTAGCCTTTTACCAACCCTCTCAGGAGGCAATAATCGGCGAGGCTATATGGAAATGATAAACTGCGCGTTGTACCATTAGCTGGAAGCATTTCTCCTGCAGAGTATCGTATTTAAGTAAATTATACACAGTGGGTTTAAGAGGAATCAGGCGTATTAACTCGGTTTCTTTTGATCATGTCCTACGCACTATTCTCGGGTCCCAAGAGGAACCGTGCGTCATTCTATTGTGTTATATATAAACATTCTTTTAAAGGCCGGGGTTTAAATGGTACATTTCAAGGGGTTGCAGTAAAGGGCACGTACATGACTGAATCAGACTATCAATATATCCAACTCCAATATGTTTCAATAGAACAATGAGTATTCACTCTGAACGTTCTGATTAGGAACCCTGTTCAGTTTCGAAGTTTCCTATATTAACAAGCTTTGTTCCTTGGGGTACATTTGCAACATTAATAATGGTCTGCTTTGGAGCAGAGTGAATACAATTTGAACGTAATAGAAGTCTTTGTAACTCGTAAAGTGTTTCATTGGAAGCTTTTCATCGAATATATTTTTCTATCCAATTATTATTTCTTTTTTTTTCAAATAATTATTCAGGCCGCTGTGGTGGGGCATATTTTATTGGAGTTATATATTTCTTAAGTATGTTACTCACGGCGGTCGGTTATCGTATCAAGGGCCAACAACTAGAAGGTTTCAAAAAAGTTTTTATGACTAGGAAATACATTACATCATTTTACAGATTTTTCTTCCAATGCCAAGCGTTAGAAGTATGGGGGCAGGAGATCTCAAAAGAAAACGAAGGGCTTGTTTTCGTTTTTGGCAGGTTACCTTCCTGTTCATGAGGTGGTCGGAGGTCATTAGCTCTGCCACTCTGGTAGGTTACTGCCCGCCTTATTTATAGACCATTACTGGCCCAGCAGTGGTTTCTGTTCATGGTGGTTCCTCTGGGGGCCCTCCCAGGTTTGAAGCATGGTCGTTCATACCAATACACATCAACTTTTGTGTTTTTCAAAACAAACTCCCTAATTAGGAATTTGTGTTTCAAAACAATAAAACTAATCATCCCCACATTCTGGTAGTTTTATCCCAGGGTGTGGGGTAAAATTACTTTTTATAAATCAATTATTTGTAGGTTTCTCTTAGTGGTGACAGACAGAAAAAAAAACATCAGAACGTCCACTCTAAATAGGACTGGGGTTCTGATGTCCAGGCTCCAACATTCCTTATGGCATCGGTCCGGTCAGAGTAAGCTATATTATGCAGAGTTAGCGGCGGCACTGCCATCACAAAGATGACGGTCTACCTTACTTGAGAGAGCGGGTGGACCGAGGGTTGAAGGAGAGGGTGCTCTCCCATATTAATTTTAGAGTATTCGATCAGCCAAGCTCTAATTCAGCCCATTAGTCTAAAAGCAGACCGAGTGAACTCATTGACTGAACACAGGATTCCACAATGTTCTCAATCTGCTCAATCTTTTGGTTTAGTGAATCACAAATTTACTTCGTAAAACAATTCACTTTAATAATTATAGCAAACCAATTTGATACAGTTAAAATAAAACAAAGATTAAACCTTACTTAGATTCAAATGACAGATCACTTTTCTGTGCCAATTGTGATGATGTGTTTGTGATCATATGGCTTGACTCTGCTTTGAATGTTCTAGATACCTGGAGACAACCAGTTACCAAATTGATCACAAATTCTTGAAAACATCCCCAAAGTATCTTCAGACGTCGCAAGGAATGTCAAGTTGTCAAGTTGTTCTAATTACTTAGCATACAGGTAAAAATTTGACAATTTGTAACCACTGTGGTTACAAAAAAAAAATAGGAAATGCGTTTTTTGTGTTGTTAATCACTTTGGCACCGTTTGAAACATCTTCAGGAAATTTTTAGAAGTGCTCTTTTTTGCCTACTTTTGCATGGAAAGTGCAGGGGTTTGTCTGTCAAGCACCCTCCAATCTTCCTCCAAAATTATTACCCCTAATGGTCGGTTCCAAACCAGGTGCTAGGACTTCACCAGAGTGGAGTTGATGAATTGTAAGAAGAAAAAGGCTGGAAGGCAGCTCCTCATTTGTGCACTCAAGATCTACAATGATATCCTAGACAAATATATATATATATATATATATTCACTTAAAAAACCATAGGTTTCACACATGTTATAGTTAGCTGTACATTTCACTCGTAAAAAACCAATGAAATTCCACGTTATAGTTAGATCAGGTAACTATAACTTGCGCGCCCACAATAAACTGCTGATGACGTCACATAGTACATCACTCATGACATGGTCAGTGACATCACTCATGACATCAATGATGACATCTGAAATTACACATTGTGGATTGCGGTCGCGCAAGTTATAGTTACCTGATCTAACTATAACGTGGAATTTCATTGTTTTTTTACGAGTGAAATGTACAGCTAACTATAACATGTGTGAAACCTATGGTTTTTTAAGTTAATTTGCAAGGTTTTGTAAATGATAATTCCTAACTATAACGTGTGTGAAACCTATGGTTTTTTCAGTGAATTTGTACGGTTTTTTTAAATGCTAAGTTATGTATTTATTTTGTATTTTTTTTTCTGGTTTTTCACTATGCGCACACCCTGCGCGCACGGTGCGCTTTGCGCACCGAGCGCCCACGTTGCGCAGTCCATGCCGTGCGCGCCTCGCCTTTTTTTACGCAGTAACATTTGTTTTTTTCTCCCTTGTGGGTCCTTTAATTTATTTAATAAATGTGATTGTTACTTCTTTATTTATTTTTTTTAATTTTTTTTGCCGTGCGCGTACGGTAAGCTTACCGTACGCGTACCCCGCGATTTTTTAAAAAAATTATTAAATTTATTTTTCGTACTTTTGGGTCCTTCTTGGACCCCCTGACAAACACTAGGGGGTCTGCAACTCTCTTCGTTGCCCCCGTTTCACGTTCCCCACCTTTGTTTCTCAGTGCGAGAGACAGAAAATGGCAGCCGACACTTCCTGATTTCGACCGATTCGAATGTTTACAGTCATGTAACCACCAATCAGAATTGAGCTCGCGCACGGCACCGTACGCGTACGGTAAGCTTACGGTAAGCGCACGGAGCGCGCTTACAGATATATATATTGATTTAAATGCTATTTTCTCAGGACCTGCTGAACAGATTTACACCAGAAACTACAAAAGGCACATCCTTGACCTGAGGACTACCTCTCTGCCAAATTTCAAGTAATTCTGTTCAGCCGTTCGGGCTGTAGCTGTGTCTAAAGGTCCTATGGAAAAATGCATGGGGAAAACGCGTTTTGGGACCCCCCTTTTTTCTCAGACCCCGCTTGACGAATCCCCCCGAGACTTTCAGGGTAGGAGCGGAGCGTAGCGCCCCATTAGTTTTGAAAATTTCGCGAGGATTCGTCGACCGGCGCCAAAGTTATTCCAAATAGAATGTTGCGGATTTCCTATGGAAACACGGTCCTAACTATAACTATCTACTGGCGACCGCCAGTAGATAATATATATATATATGTATATATATAATGTGTATAACGCAGCTCCGTGGCACCTACTGGAGGTACATGGTGGACTAGCTGGCCCCCAGGGACCCTCAGTATTGAAGAGGAATGAATTCCCCAACTTAAAACGTGCCACAGGGCGTGTTTGCACATGTTACCTCAGGCCCCGCCCCCTCCCTTCAACACTGTGGTGCGTTTTAAGTTGGGGGATTAACTCCCCTTGAATCCTGAGGGTTCCTGGGGTGCAACTAGCCCACCATGTACCTCCATTAAGCTCCACAGAGCTTGCGTTGCAGAGGTGTAAAAAGGGGCATGGCCTCAGAACACCTCTCTGCAACGCAGCTCCCTGGCGCATACTGGAGGTTCCTGGTGGTCTAGTTGGCTAGGGACCCCCAGTATTCAAGGGGAATTAGTTCCCCATCTGCAAATGTGCCAGGAAGCGTGTTTGCAGAGTGCTGCAGGGAGGGGGAGGGGCCTCCGACGTGATGTCGGTCTTTTTTTAAACAAAAAATTTGAGAAGGGGGCTGTGTGGCCCTCCTTCTTTTCCCAATATTTTGGCCCTGGCGACCCCATCCCCAAGGGCCTGACCCCTTTTTTTTTTAAATATAACTTTGGAAGGGAGCCGCTTGGACCCCCTCCCAATGCCATAATTGGCCCCGGGGACCCCATCCCCCGGGGCCTGGCCATTTTTTTTATTACATTTTAGGAGGGGAGGAGCGTAGCCCCCCTCCTTAGGCCATTTATGGCCCCAGGGACCCCATCACCCGGGACCGGCCTTTCCTTTTTTTTTATATTCTTTTTTTTATAATTGGGGAGGGGGGCCATGTGGCCCCCCTCCCGGGCCACTTATGGCCCCGGGGACCCCATCCCCGGGGCTGGCCCTCTCCGTTGGGGACCGTGGGGGGTACGCAATCCCCCCACGGTACCGCCGGCTCCCCACGTCCTGCGGGAGCCGGCATTGCTTTTCCACATGGGGAGCTGCTAAGATGCAGCTTCCCGTGTGGAAAAGCAATCTGCTTTGGTATTTGGAAGAGAGAGCAGGTTTCCTGCTCTCTCTTCCAAATACCAAAGCAGAGTTTGCTATGGCAGGGCGGGAGCCGCGAGGCTCCCGCCCTGCCATAGCAAACTGCAGTGTCCCGGGGGTGGGCACCCAGGGACACTGCAGGAGCCGGGCTCCAGGAGGGGGGCCGCACGGCCCCCCTCCCAACATTACGAAAGCCCCGGGGAGGTGGTGGTCCTCGGGGCAGGGGGGTCTGTCACAGACCCCTCAATTATAATATTTAGAGCCCCGGGAAGGTGACGGTCCCTGGGGCATGTGGGGAGGCTCAAGCCCCCCCACACAGGTATATATATTTTTTAAACTCAAGCCCCGGAGCTGCGGGGGGGCCATGAGCCCCCCGCAAATATTTTCTTAAATCCCCGGGGGTGGCGGTCCCCGGGGCTGGGGGGCCCCTCTGGGCCACCCATTACAATAAAAATATTGCCCCCGGGACTTGGCCCACCCAGGGGCTAAATAGTAACGAAGCACTGGAGCCCGCGCTTTGTTTTTTTTTTCGCGGCCGGATCCACTGATCCGTCACGCATTTTGCCGATTTAAAAAATATATATATTTATTTTTGGCCCTGGGGGTCCTTGTGGGACCCCCTAAGCAGGCCTAGGGGGTCAGGGTGTTTCTACCCTGCCCCCTTTCCTCTTTTTTCGCGTTTGTTTGACTTATTTCTTGCGCCGTTTGACCAGAGTCGACCAGAGTACGCAGGTGCTCAACCATAAAGAGCAACGCAGTCTCAGTACTATGGCCGGGTCGAAAGCCATTCTGCGAGGGATCCAAAATGTGAGCACAATGAAGATGATTAGATAAAATGGCATTAACATGAACCTCAGTCAGTTTTGCGACCCATGGGAGAAGAGATATAGGGCGATAGTTCTCCAGCTTTAATGGGTCCAAGGCAGGTTTTTTTAAAATAGGCATCACCTGAGCTTGTTTCCAGCTAGCAGGGACAGAACCAGACGTCAAAGATAGATTGACAAGATCACGCAGGGGGGGAAGACAAAGTAACGCTGAATCTCTAAATTGGGCAGGCCGAAGAGGATCCCTAGGAGAGCCAGATTTGACTTTCGCCACAATTTTATTAAACTCCTCCATCGAAAGCTCTGGGAAAGAGCACAAAGACATAGTAGTCATTGAGCAGGGTTCCAACTTCTCCACAGAGACGAATGGAGCAGAAAAGGAACGATAGATGGCCTCCACCTTTTCCACAAAAAAGGCAGCCAGGTCCTCACAGTGCGAGGCAGAACAGATCTCAGCGACTGGAGCTCTACTTGCTGTAAGATCCTTAAGCACCTTAAATACTAATTTAGTAGGATTGGTGCTGGTGTTGAATTCACGAGAATAGTAGGCAGCTCGAGCTTTATTAACCGCTCTATGATATTTCTTAGTCCTGGCACGGTAGATCGCTTTCATGTCTGGCAAATAAGACTTACGCCAGGCTCTTTCAGCTTGTTTGCATGCTTTCCTAAGGAGCTGAAGCGAATCATCATACCAAGGACTAGATTCAGCACGACGGCGTTTACTCTCCGCAATTGGGTTCAGGCAGTCCAAGGCTCCAGTCAGCCAATTGCAAAACAGGTCATACCCCGACTCAACATCCAAGAAAGGACCCAGAGGATATTGACCAAGAAGCCGATGAAAGTCAGCTAATTTCAGCTTTCTCCATTGACGCCTAAGAGGCATAGATGAAATTACTCTGTGAGGAAGGTCCTTAATCACAAGGTGCAGCTCTGTAAGATGGTGATCAGTCCAGGCCATAGGCCTGGGAAGCAGCACTTTAGCCGCAGATAGATTGGTAAAAATAGGGTCCAAAATATGTCCCCCAACATGAGTACAACGGTTGACCAGCTGAAATAGCTGGAGAGCTTCCAGATCGACAAGAACGCTATTTACAGCAGGGGAAAGGGGAGTATCAAAATGAAGATTTAGATCGCCAATGATACTAAAGTTAGCAGTCCTTAAAGCTAATGTACTGACAGCTTCGGGAAGAGCTGACCTAAAAGCGGCGTCCGGGCCCGGAGGCCGATAGATAAGTAGGCCAGAGAAAGTAAAATGGGGATTAACCCAGATGCGAAAGTAAGCGCTTTCGCAGCCGGCTATATCCATAGCTTGCCATACGCATGAGTAGCAGGATTTGATGACGGCCGCAATGCCACCTCCTCTCGAGTTACGATTATGAATAAAAATCACATACTCAGAGGGGAGAGCCAAGTTCACCGCAGCCGAGGCATCATCATGCAACCATGTCTCTGACATGAACAAAACATCAGGGGCTTCGTCAGTAAGTAGACTATGCAGATCCTGATGATGTCTAACCAAAGACCTCACATTAAGATGGCAGACCTTAAAAATAAACGGGTCCTGAGATTTTTCCAGCGGAGGCGGAATAGCAGCTAGGCAGCCTAAGGGAGCTTTCCTATATGCAGAGATAGGAACAGGAGATGGAAGGCTAAAATCACACTTAGGACAAATAATAGGGCCAGAGAGAGGATGAAGCGGAATATGCGAGCAGGGCAATGTGTTACGAAAACTAAGCAGAGCAGATCTAGTATGCATGATATAGAAATGTACAAAAACTACACCAACCGGAAGAATGGCTACGGAGCCCTGCCTGCCTGTCTAAGGTTTTTATATTATTTGCCAACTATAGCATCCCTGTAACCTTCCGATTTTTAGTGAATTTCTATGGCTTTTTAATCATTTTTTCCTAACTATTACATACCTGTAACATTTGTTTTTTAAGTGAATTTATAAAGTTTTTTAAAATTTTACAGTGAGTATGCAAGTGAGTGCATGAGTGTCTCAGTGGGCATGTGAGTGGCTCAATAAGTATCTCACTGGGTGTGTAAGTGGGTGTAAGAGAGTCTGAGTGGGTTTGCGAGTGCCTCCATGAGTGTGTGTGTTAGTTTGTAAGTGATTGTATGAGTGTCTCTGTGGGTATGTGAGTGGGTGCATGAGTCTCCCAGGGGGTCTGTGAGTGGGTGCATGAGACTTTGAGTAGGTCTGTGAGTCAGTGCATGAGTCTCTCAGTGGGTCTGTGAGTGGGTGCATGTGTGTCTGAAAGGGTCCAGGAGTAGCTGTTAGAGTTTCTGAGTGGTTCTGTGAATATGTACATGAGGGCCTGAGCAGGTTTGTGAGTAGGTGTGAGAGTGTCTGAGTTCATCTGTAAGTGAGTGCATGAGTGTCTGAGTGGGACTATGAGTGTGTGTAAGACTGAGTAGGTGTGTGAGTGGGTCTGTGAATGGGTGTGCGAGTGTCTGTGTGGGTGTATCAGTATCTGAGTGGGTCTGTCAGGGGGTGTGTGAGTGTCTGAGTTTGTGAGTGGGTATCTAAGTATGTGTGGGCATGTCAGTAGATGTGTCAGTGACTGGGCCACTATGGAACAACACTTGCCCCTTTATCTAAAAAGAGTCCATAGTTTTGCACAAAAAATTATGCCTGAGTGAATCTATTTCTATTGGTTAATTACTAAGTGCTACCTTCTTGAGTAAATGTCAAGTATGTATGCTACACGACAGATGCATAACAGAGCACGAAGAAATGTCACCAGTGACCTTGTGTGCATTTTGGCAATGTGATTGTTCCTCATGCATCTTTAGCCAGAAATTTATGATAAAATTAGTCTTCCTATAGAGAAGACGATGAGAGTGAAAAGAGGTAAATCTCCACCAAACAAGGTTCTTTCCTCTTAACAATATGAAACAAGTGCTTCTTTGTTTGGTAAAGAAGTCCTCAGATTCCTCAGCATCAAGAACATGTCATCTAAGTTAGAGGGAAAAATGCTTGGGGGCGTTTTGATAAGCTGCCCATCATTCTGGCAAAAGGCGGGAAGACCATTGCATACAAGTAAGGAGGGTGGGGCCAAGCAGTAGGAGCTTTAGGAGGTTTTGTACATTTGTATACTAATAGGGGCCATATTCTCAAGGAGCTATCGCCGAGTTAACGGCACTTTAGCGCAGCCAAACCAACATTAAATTCATCACCCCATTCACAAGCTGGTGCTAACAGCCCATAGCCCCAGTTTACCTGCGATAGCAGCCGCAAAAAACATCGCCACAGACGACCCCGGCAACTATTGCTAATGAGATGCAGAGAAGGCGTTCCCGTGCAAAAAGCCGCGACAACACCACTTGGCAACATTCTCAACGACCAGCCACATCGGCGAAAAGACCACAAAACATGCGATAAGGAACGTTAGCAGCAGAAAATTAACACCTGCTCTGACCTGGTGTAAAGTCGGACGGCAGCCTGCACCACAAAAGGGAGCCCAGCCAACAGCCACACCTGTAGAACAACAGATGCCATGGAGTCACTGCACATGCATGCTGGACACCCAAGAGGGCAACAACACCCACCGCCACCACACCCAGGACCACAACCCCCTCCCCGGAACCCCCTGGACCACCACAGAGGCAGCAGAGACAAAGATATCAGACCCACAGGAAATGCACCAGCCTCACAGACTTAACACCAGAGGATGTCATTGCCCACCACAGGGTCAAAAGGACAACCATCCAACGCATCCTGACGATCATCGCCCAACAGGCCGATGGCACCAACACAGCAGACAACCAACATCCCACCCCACACAAAGCTGCTGGCTGTGCTGCGCCTGTTGGCCTCTGGTAGCCCCCACCCAACACCCGCTAGAGTCGGAGGAGTCTCACAGCCAGCTGCATCCAAGTCCCTCACACCTGTCCTGGATGCCATCATCAGCCTGATCCACTGCTCAGCACTCCAGGTGCCACTGACTCAGTGCACCGCAACCCATGGACCATTACTGATTGGGTTTTGTGCTGTGGAGAGGTTGCGCAGCAATGTCACCTCAGGCAGAGTGGGAGACCTGGGACATTGATGAGGAAGTTGATGCAATTGTAACACACCCCACTGCATCTGCATCAGGACGAACCCAAAGGGACCCAATCCTAGCAATTTCTTCACATGAGCACGCTCATCTCTAGTGCCCCAACCTCAGTGCACTGAAACTCACGGACACTTCTGTTTGAATGTTGGGTGACCGCTGTCCTTGCTCCGGCTCCCTCAATGTTGCTCAGCATTTGATTCTGTTATGCAGGTGTTTTCTGTTTCCATTGCACTGGTGTCCACTGTTCAAGTTGTTGCCAGCACCAACACATCCAGCACAGGCATCACTGTACATGTGGCCCTGCCAATAAAGGGGCCGGGTGCACGTGCCCCTAGCCAGTTTCACATGATATCTGCGTGTGTCCCTGTGGTCTTGTTGTATGCATGAGGGCCCTGGGCCCTACGACATTACATTGTGCTGTGTACAGCAGACCCAGACATGTTACCACAGGCAGCCGGTAAGAGCTTGGACCTGTCGCTTTGTCGTCACCCACTCAATTCGTAAGGGGAGTAGACTGGGCCGTCATACGCAGAGCCAACGTGGGTGTGTGGCTGATGTGTGCGTGCCCCTGGGCGTGGTTCTGTACTGGGAATGTGCATCTGCATGTGTCTCTATGGCAGTGTGGGTATCCTTTGTGGGGTGTAGGTGGTCCCTGAAGGGTAATGGACATCCACGTATGTGTACTAGTTCACGTTCCATGGGTTTGGACCACACCCGCACCTGTTGGGCCACCTCCTTTTGGCATTCTGACACCTGGCATTGGGGTGCCATGTGTGGGTCGGTGACGTGTTGTGAGCCAGCTGTGGTTGCGAGTGCTTCCTGCTGTGTGGTCTATGCAGGGGCTGAGGTCTCCTCTATGTAGCTTGTATGCCCTGCTCCTGGTGGTGGGTTGCATGGAATATCCATGGGCTGTTGTTGGGCGTCGGTGTCGACGTTGTGGTGGTCGTCTCTGGCATCACTGATGGGTTGTCTGGTCTGCCGTGATGGAGGTGTTGTTTGTCCCTCTGCAATGTGAAGGGAAGATGCATGTTGACATTGTGTTGAAAATTGTGTTGGCGCATTGCTCTTGTAGACATACAGACTGTGTGACAATGCACATTGTGCCTGTTTGGGCGGTTCTGACAATTTGAGGGGGGACAGTGGACATTTGGACTACATGACTGATGTAAGGTTGTACCCGTGCATATGCATCTCACAGTTCCCTGCTCTGTGAAATGTGATTGGCCTGTTTCTGCGCATGGGCGGACCCAGTTGTGTCCCCTGTTCTGAGGTGTCAGTGTTGCATTTTGTGCCACATTGTCATGGGATGTGCTGTGATTGCTATATGTGTGTGCTGCAGTGTGCCACAAGGATGGGGGACATGACCCTGGGTATTGGTGGTTGTGCAGTGTGCTACACATCGTTGTGCATGTGTGCCATTGTGCCCATCTCCCCCGTCCCCCCAGTCCCTGTTCGTTTCTCACCCTGTTGTTGTTGTATCAGGTCCTCTCGAGCTGTGTCCGTACTCCCACCTCCTTGCACCGTCTCCACACTGATGACTCGCCTCCTTTTCCTCCTGCTCCTCCTGTGGCGCAGAACTTCCACCTCCTGTCGCCGTTGCAGCCTTCCTGTTGGCGGCGTCTTGGTGCCTGGTTTAGGTTTTCACGTCATGCCAGCGCCTCTTGTCCTCCTCCATTGGTCACTCCAGCTGCATTCAAGGTGGTCTGATTGTGGGTCAGTTGCTGGTAGCATTCTGTCAACTCCGTGACGCTGGTCTTGTTTCCCTGCGGACTGCACCCTGTCTTCCTCTCCCTCTTCTCCTTGGCCTTCCCCGACCCCGTTGGTCCTTGCTGGTGGTCTGTGGGGCTTGTGGGGTTGGGGTTGGCGTTGGCCTCTGTGCTGGGTCAGGGTGCATCCATGTTGATATGCACTTTGGATTGTTTCTGGTGGG
The DNA here is from genome assembly GCF_964204655.1 of Triturus cristatus. Lineage (NCBI taxonomy): Eukaryota > Metazoa > Chordata > Amphibia > Caudata > Salamandridae > Triturus > Triturus cristatus. Next base: position 250,525,226 of record NC_140593.1, on the reverse strand, counting down.
TTGCTTTTGTTGCTTTTATAGTGTATTTTCCCACCAGACGTGTGGGATTTGCAGGCCTGCCGCTGGTTTTCGCTGCTATTTGTATCGCGGTTGGCCTCATCACAGCTTTTTTGGCGTTCGTATTTCGCATTTTTGCGGCGTGGCATTGATTTTAACACGCCCATTTGATGTGTTACCTGGTGACTATCGCATGGTACCGCCGTGTTGTGAATACTTGGTTAACATGGCGTAAATTTCCTGCAATGAACTGCGATGTTGAGGGTTGCGTTAAGTAACTTTTGTGAAGGTTATCACACGTTCTTGAGAATATGCCCCATAGTAATTTAAAGGTAGAACCATAGACTCTGCTCTCATCAGTTAAGGACAAGAAAGGACCTACTCATCACAATCACTGCACATTGCGCTCCAATAGATCAACAATGCATTCACCTCCTCAAAGCATTTCAGATCCTCCTTCAGTGTGAAATTGCTGAGAAAACACACTTGCATTGCCTTTGTCAAACCCAGGAGGTCAGGAACATTTGTCCATTACGGAAATAGAGCTTAAATTGGGGCACCTGCTATGTTTATATATGTAAATAATTTCTGTAAAAATTAAGCAGGCCCTTGTGCTACCTCCCATCCAGCTTGTCTCGCAGTCCACTGCCCTCTGCTGCCTGTCTTCCTGCTGCCCTCTGTGTCTCCTCTGCTGGTTCTTGCTTTGTTGGGCATTTTCTGCTCATTTTTCTAGCCTCTGTTTTGCCTTTCTGCTTGTTTTTCTGCCCTCTGTTTTGCCTTTTCTGCTTGTTTTTCTGCCACCCGTTTTACTTTCATTGCTTGTTTTTCTACCCTCTGTTTTGCCCTCTTCTGCTCTGTTTTCACTTTTTCTGCTGGTTTTTCTGCCCTCTGGTTTGCCTTTTCTACTTGTTGTTTTGCCCTCTGTTTTGCCTTTCTGCTCTTGGTTCTGCCCTCAGTTTTGCTTTCTGCTCATTTTTCTGCCTCGGTTTTGCCCTCTTCTGCTCGGAAATTTTCTGTCCTCTGTATTGCCTTTCTGCTAATTTTTCTGCCCTCTGTTTTGCCTTCCTTGCTCATTTTTCTGCCCTCTGTTTTGACTTTCCTGCTTGCTTTTCTACCCTCTGTTTTGCCTTTCCTGCTCATTTTTCTGCCCTCTGTTTTTCATTTTACTGCTCATTTTTCTTTCCTCTGTTTTGGCCTCTTCTGCTCAGTTTTGCCTGTTCTGCCTGTTTTTCTGCCCTCTGTTTTGCCTTTCCTGCAATTGGGTAGTGGGGCCACACAGTCCCCCTCCTGGGCCAGTTTCAGCCCTGTGGCCAAGCCAAAATTCAGTGGGGGTGGGGGCTGTGTAGACCCCCACCCTGAGCCACTTTCAGTCCTGGGGACCCCATGCCCCAGGGCCCGACCACATCTACCTGGGTGCCCTGGCCTCACCCACGCCACCCAGTGTGATTTTTTGTGGACCATTGGGGAAGCCTTAATGCCCCTGTGATCCCAGCCGGCTCCCCACCTCCTGCAGGAGCCGGCATTTCTCCTGCATGCAGGGAGCTTCTAGATAAACAACTCACGGCCCCTGGGAAGTGATGGTACCCTGGGCTCAATAAGCCCAATAGAAGGGGTCCGTGCGCCCCCCCATATTCGGATAAAGTCCCTGGGAGGTGGTGGTCCCTGGGCTAAAAAGAGCACCCGTGCGCTTCCCCCTTTTTTTGTTAGAAAACACCCACATGCCCCTTAGACTTGGCCCACCCGGGACTAAAGTGTTCTTCTGTGTTTATTTTGTTTTTTAAATGTGCTGCAAATTTGTGAATTATTTTTGCTGTATAAAGTAAAAAAAATGCTTTTTGACCCTAGCAGGTTCACTTGGGGATCCCAGCACCAGGCCTAGGGGGTCAGGGCGCTCATTTCTTTTTATTTTAGCTTTTTGTTTGTGACTCAGCTGAGTCCAAGTCCCAAGATTGCTGCCAACAGTTCTTGGTTGAAGTGATGTCAGCCAATCAGATCTCTACATGAGGATTCGCGGAAGGGTCGTGTCCTAGATATACAAATTTGTTTTTCTTTTAATACCTCTAAAGCTACTGAACAGATTTACACCAAATAACAACAAGCATGTGCAATGCAATCAGTCTCGTCTTTGGGACCTTCTAAGTATTAACAAAGCTGATATTTTCTGTGCAACATGATATGCAGTTTTCAGTGACAAACAGCGAGAGAGAAGCTACATGCCCCTTTCCATTCAGAAATACATTCTCACGCTGCATGGAATGCCTCTTGTGAGCTGGGGCGGGCTGATGTAGAGGGAAAGACGTCAGTTTTGTCTGTGTAGGTCCGCAGCAACACAAGCAGAGCTGCTCTGGGTGTCAGAGTGGACAAACTGGAAGCAGAGAGAGAGCCGTAAACAGCTGTAAGTAGTTCAATGGGCACAGTGGCACCCTAGCCTAGTAGTGTTAGGGGCCTTTGTATTCCAGTTGTTTCTTTTCTACCCAACCAGGGGAGAAGGGGGCCAAAGAAAAGCTTGTCATTTTGGCCTTGGACAGCGTTATTTATTTATTTAGTTATTGCAAATATATATAATACACTAACACATTTGACAAGTAAAGGAGTTGTTGAGCAGCACAGACACAACAGCCTTGTTTTCAGGCTGCTGTCAACATGTGATCAGGAAAAGTGCTGCCATTAACAGTGCCAGGCAGCCAATGCCGGAGGTGAACTGAACCATTGCCCAATGTTGCATGCTGTGGTGAGCAGAAGCTAAATGTGACTGACAATTCAACAGGTAATTGAACTGAAAACCTCTCTAAGCATTTTTATTTTTGATTTTTTTGGAAAACATGAGACTGGCATGAAGGCAAACATGGGTGTCTTGGCCATTCCGAAAAATAACAGTTCCAATGTACAGGATAGAATACATTACAGTAAGGCATATGGTAGTACGCAAATAAACTGTAAACCATATACGGTACCTATGTACACCTAGAAAAGCAGCCGAATGGAGCGTTAAATTGGCTTGAAGTAGTACCTTCTACAGCATATGATGATGTGTAACGATTTAATCAAATACATATATAGCCAATGTCTTAGAGAAAATTGAATCTTTATTTACGCCAAGTGATTTAGAAAGCTGTGGCACTGTTTAGGCTCAGTTCATTCTATGGACTCCAACAAATGCATTTTATTTGAATCTCAGAGATACAAAATCAGTCACAGATGGCGACGGTGTTCTCTTGAACTCCTGTGCACACATTTTCATTTAAACTACTAGCCTGTACATGATTGATAACACCTAGCCCTTAGCCCTGAGCTCAGAGGCAGAAAGCATTCTCTTTCCAGTCTTGGTTATGCTGTGGGCGTGAGGGGGAAGGTGACGTCAGCAGGGCAGCTCCACACACAGCCAGGCCCTAGCTTTGCTGTATCACTAGCTATTGATTTATTCATGCCCTTCATCTCCAGGGAATTGCCTCTCCGTGTCCACGTTCTGCTAAAGCTGTAATTGAACTGTCAAGTGCAAGAATTCTTGTCATGTTTTGAGGTTCATGCAATCGTAATGTGAAAACACATACAAGTCCTCCCCACAAAAATAAACGATCTCGGTCCCTGACGAATATATAAATTGTAAGGAGGGAGTAAGGCAGCAAAATGAGAGGACAGTAGAAAATAGCTACATTTAGTTATGTCCATTATTCAGTATTTCCAGTGTTGCTGCTGACGCTGTACTGTCCTTTTGTCCCTTAAATCGTTTACAAACTTGCCCACAGTGGTTCATTTGTTTTATCACTTTCTTTCTTGCGCCTTGTGAGCTATCCTGTTAATTCACACGGCCTAACGCTGGGTGCATGGTTGATGACACTCCTATGATACATTTGCATTCAGACTGAAAGTTAAGTACAATAAATATTTCACAACACAAGAGCAACCCATATGTCCCTGTGAACTGAGTATTAGCTATATAGCTTGTAACAATTGTTCACAAGGAACTCAGTCTTAAGAAAAATAAGCTTGACCAAGTGTATTTTCTCACAAGGATTCAATCCTAAACTAAAGCGATAAGCATAGGATAACCAAATTAATTCTGAACATGCAGTTTCATTCAATATTCACAAAATCATAACAATAGTAGCCTGCAAAGTTTAACTGGTTTTACCCACTTCAGCCGAAATGAGTGACATATTTATTCATTTATGAACAAGGAATTTTCTTTGCAAAAAGAGTTATTTAAAAAAAAAGCAAGTACGCACACCATGTATATATACAGTAAATAAATTTTTCATATATTTGTGACATATGTGACCCCAGTGAGGTCACCATAACCAACTTGTTATTCAAACAAGGTGACTTTATTTACAAAGGGTTATTGGAAAGAAAGGATGTCTTAAGATACTGATTCAGTTTCCAGATCAAGAACCTTCATTTTCTAGTGCTTAAAGACTATCCATATTCATTGTCAATGACGTTTCGACCCAGTTGAGGATAATCGGGTCTCTTCAGGACAAAGGATTCCTGGGGACTCAAGACCATCAGTCAATGTGTCTGGCGTAGGATCAATGTTGAACATCTTGTTAATTGGCAAGGGAAAGACCTGTATATCGGTTGATATCTGGGTGGGTGTGCAAGAAGGAATAGTCTTCTTGTGGCTACCTGTAATCAATTACATTCAAGGTGGAAATGATACCTAGTCAGCTGGCTATGATAGTGACTCAGTTCGCAGTGGTTGCAGGGATATATATCTACTCAGAATGAGCGAGTCTGATTTGAGATAAAAATTACATCCATGGAATGATACCTAATCGGCTGCCTACAATAGTTAATCAATTCACAGTAGTAGCCGGAATCTATATATGCTCAGAATAAGCCAGTCTGAGGTGAAATTAAAATTAGAGTCCAGAAGGTGCAGGGTGCATAATTACGAACTCACCACAGATCTGGCTGGGCGGGTTCTCGTGACTGGATAGTTTGGTCCGAGAGCCAAAGGACAATCCCTTCGGGGAATGCGCTGGAGAAAACAGTGCTCCATTAGAGAGGAAACAGAAGTAAGGATACTATCTCCTCACAACTGAGAAACAAAAAGGGGCAAAATGTGGAAAAAAAGAGATAGAGAAAAGAGCTGCTGGAAAGACAACCAAGATATTTCTTAAAATATTTTGCGGATAACTGAAAAGTCATCAAAATCAAATAAATAAAAAACTACGTTTCAGATCACTAAGAAAGGAGAAAAAGTACGATATAAGACTATAAAATAGTATAAAAAAAGCAGAGAGTTTAACCAGAGACAGTTTAAGGAAAACCGAGTTAGAATGTTCCGCAGTAGAGCAATTCAGAATCTGATAAAAACTATGAAGAAGTATAAAAGAAGAGAAGCAGTCAGACAAAAGGAACTTGTTGAGGCTGTAGTTGTTAAGGCCTTTTCTCCCAAGAGAAAGCTATTTATTTTGATTCTAAACAGCATGAGGACAGTCGATAAAATAGTGCTGCCTATGAGCAAAATAAGCCAAATGAAAAAGAATGGTGAATAGAAGTAACTTTTGCAAAGTTTTCAGCGGTGAATGGAGACACACTTCTCGTACTGAGTATTTCTTTAATGAAGAAATTTACTTCCAAGAGAACACATAAGTGCATGCAGTTGAAACAGCTGGACAATGTTATTAGATGATGCATGGTACTCCTATTCCAAAAGAGGAGATTGGTCCCAGGAATTTTGAGGAAGAGATAGCTGAAGAGGTACAGGGAAGACATAGACAGGCCACTGTAAATGGAATTGCAGTAGTATTTGTGGCATTCGTCAGGAATCAATTGACATATTGAGAAGTTTCCTACCTAAGTTTCCAAACAAAAGTGAAACAGAAAATTGTGGCTACACAAGGAGTACATCCATGCAAAGTAAGTAAGTATAGTAATTTACAAGGATATTCACTAGCATGTCTTTCAAAGAAGGTGTGTACAAGCACTTTTCATCACTTTAGAATGTTGGCTATTCATCATTCTAAAATGTGATATTTAATTGGGAGCCTTTACTATGCGAAAACTCCTGCTCTATGCTTAGGAGAAATGAATAGAGATCTTTTGCAGGGTACAGTAGCAGATGTGGAAAACGTTTGTGAAGATTTTCAGTTTAGTTTGTGGAAAAATGAGGACCTGGTATCTGCAGGTGTAGAGGAACAGGACACAGATATTACTGTTGATAACTTTCAGGAAGAGATTACCAAGTTTAACATAGTTTGTCCAGAGAAATTGAACGGTGTTTGTATAATCTTGCCAGCACACTCACTACAAAAGACAAACTCGTTAAGTTCTTCTGTCTTCAAACACTTAAAAGAAAACAGTGATAGGTTGCAAGCATTTGGAACTTATTTATTTGTAGAGGAACGCTTTGTTTGTTCCACAAGACAACATATATTTGAGTTCTGTTATGATGTTAGAGTATAATACAATGCCAGCTAGAGCGTACATAACAAGTTAGAACAAGTTTAAATTCCACAAGACTTTCGATATTTAAATGTTTACAAATAAATTCTTATACAGTGCATACTTCCTTTCCAAGCTATCGTTGGTATGGGACCAAAAACGTGGAAATTGTCTCCAGCAGAGCTTCAGAAAGGTCTTGAAGGTAGAGTTGTATACTTTCCATTCAACTTCAAGTAGAATATTAAAACTGTAGGGGTGAGAGAGAATTACACTTATTATTCTAGCCAATGGTTTCCTTACCATGTGGTACAAATATGGCAAGAGTCAGTGCAACTTAGTAAACTAAAATAAGCAACATTATATATGATACAAAATAATGTTTATTATATAAGTGTAGATGTTATTCAAGATCTAACACATATGGAGGATGACACATTAGCATCAAGAGGTCAGATTGAACAGGTGGATCGATCTTAATGGGAAGACATTTTAGAACACTACAATATCCATACTCTGCATATTAAAGAGATTATTGGTGATGCTACTGATCTCTTTCAAATGAAAGAAACAAAAGGAGCTTCCAAGAGTATATGGGAGAAATTTTAGAAGCTTTGTGTTTTTTGGCATCTGTTTCCCATTGGAGTGAGTGGTAGGCATGATAAACCGGCCTTTACAGATACCAGCAGCTGACTACATATCAACTAGACTACATTCAGAAGACCTTAGATTCTGCCAGTGTATTACCTATTTTTTCCATCTTTTATTTGAGAGTGATTTGTCTGGACTATAATATGCAGTAAACCACATTGTCAAGACAAGAGTGAATCTGAAAAATCTAACAGTAAAAGACTTTACTGAGAAACTTCAGGGAAAAGATGAAAAGCTGAACTACAACTCGATTAACTTGATGGCGTGCTAACGTGGCACTATTAAGTATTGGTATCGTCATCATAGTGAGCTCAAATGCATGTTGAGAAACGTAAGAGCACCTACTTGGTTTCTAACACTCAAGTATGCGCGGGATGGCATTCCTGAATTCTTGCAAGAAGCAAACTCAAGCATAAAGGATACTTAAGTGAAGATGGCTGGAGAACTTTGATCATTGGATCCTGCAAATGTTTTCAGATATTTTAATCACAGGTTTCAAACCATGATGTCTTTCATCTGCACCAGAAGTCCCCCTCTGGGTGAAGCAACTCATTTATTTTGGTGTAAAGAGTTCCAAGCTAGAGGTGCACCACCTATTCACATGCTGTTATGGGTAAAAGATGCACCGAAATTTTGAACAGGCAGTGATGGGTCTGTCTTGTCTTTCATAGAACAGTACTTGATATGTACCGTCCCAAAAGACGATGGTGAAAAGGGCTTGAGACAACAACTTCTATGCTTCTAAACTTATAGATGTGGGAATTACTGTCATCAAGGATACAGATGCAAAGGAACATTTCACATGAGGTGTCATTTTTAATTTCCCCGACCTGACGTTTTTCAAGGAAGAGTGAACAGCTTTTTGTCTGCAGTTAGACATACGCCAACATGAACATAATAAAAAAAAAACATGCAACCTCAGAAAAACAGAGGCTCCCAAGTATATTAATGACTACAACCCTGTGATACTGAAGATGTGGAATGCAAACATGGATTTACAATTTGTTGGAGCCAACTCCATCACTGTTGCTCACTATGTCATTTCATATATAACAAAATCAGAGAAGACTGAAATGAATGAGATGTGGGAGGAGATTTCTGCAGAAAAGAGTCTTACCAAGAAATTGTACAGTTTCAGCTTGAAAAAGCTTTTCTACAGAGAAATAGTATCCTATGAGTGCTCGGACCAATTGAGCTTGGCTAGTTTGTTCTCAAAGTCAAAGGGAATTGTATAGGGAAGTATAGACCTTGCAAGCAGTTAAAATAGAGTAATAAAATATTTCACAGAAATGCAATATCTAGCAGAATTTGATCCAGAAAGTAGAGACATACTGAAATCAAATATGTTGGAATCATACTACCCAAGAAGAAGTCAATAGATTCAAAACATGTGCCTCAATGAATTGCATTAAATCAGAATATTCATATCATCCCATTTAGAAAAGGGAATTGTCAACTTTAAGCAATAGCATATGCAGATGATATTGCTGTTTTTACTTCTGATCCAGCAACAGCACTGAGTATCATCCATGAGGAAGCAAAAGCTTTTTGTCAGATCTCAGGTTATAAATTAAATCCACATAAAACACAAGTCCTTCATAATTTAAATTCGACAACATCCATAATCGGTGGTTGCACAGTGGCAACGTACTTGGGGGTTAGGATCTCTACAAGTGTTGAGCACATATGGAGACTCAACTATGAAAAAAAAGTAAGAAATTGAATAATCTTCCTATAACTATTATTGGTAGATCTAACATAATTAAAATGACAATTTTGCCTACATTTTTGTATTTGTTTTGGGCTATCCCTATATGGGTCCCTCATTACTTTTTTCACAAATTAGATGGAGTAATTATTAGCTTCATCTGGGGTTATAAGCAAGCATGTCGTGGTGTATGTTACCTCAAATACCCTTATAAGTTAGGAGGTTTGCAACTTCCTGATTTTAAACTTTATTATTGGGCATCATTTACCAGTCGTTTACAGAGTCTACTAACTGACAAATCGCCATACTATGGTCTTAGTACAGATTGCCAAATGTTTGTTTATAGGATTAATTATCCTAATTATTACAAGAGAGTCTGTTTTAAGACTATCAGAGATATGGTGCGCATATGGCACGAAATACTTGATTACTCTTCGCTTATTGTCAAAGATCTTACACAGCATTAACATTTTAAATTATGGAACAATCCATCTTTCTCGAGCATGTTCCAAGATCACATTGCTAATAGATGGGCAAAGTCTGGAATTGAAAGATTGGGTCAGCTTTATGATCATAATGGCTTTTCTACCTTCTCAGCATTACAGTCTTCCTACAGTCTCTCACACTAGTTATTTTATAAATATTTACAAATCAGAGACTACTTTTTGAAACGACAGCTGTTGCAACTTTCACACTCACATGAATTATTGAAGTACTTACTGATTCTCTCGTTTAAAGCTAGAATAAGCACAATATACATACAGCTTTGCAATTCAAGAAGCACTAATACTAGCCATCTTGATAACATAGAGGGCGCATGCACATGGCCTATACTGGTTGTCCCTTCCCCGCCACCCCAGGCATTTTTTCTAGTTCAATAACCTCAGTACACACAGACGACCCCATTTTCAGATACTCGATTGGTCCTCGGACCACCCAACACTTGCCATACTATATTCTTCATGGACACTAGTGGCGCTACACACGCCCCGTCCAATTTTGTCTTATAATTTCTTCATACATTAGCCATGACTCACTAAATGAAGATATGCTCCAACTATTAGTTCTTGGTGACCATACTCATTTCTTGCTTGGTTTTATTCACAGTTGTATCATCATGTGTGTAGCATTTACGTGTATGTAATTTTGTGCGTGCTTTGTGTTAGGGATTACGTTTTTGTGTGTCATTTCCTGTGTAAGCGTTGACCCACATGGGGTGCGCAGTTTTCTTTTGCTTTGTGTCTCATGTGGTAATTAATGCACATCTTTAAGAACTGTGTAGTTTTAATATTGTCATGGAGTTTAGTTTTGTGCCTATGTGTTTATATATGTATATTTATATTATCTATGTTACACCTCTTTTCAGCCCTGACTAAGTTCAATCCTTTTGAATGAAACGCGTTGGCTAAGGCTTATTGCACCTATTTGTTGGATTACCTAATAAAGAACATTTTTCAAAAAATAGAACAGACCATTCGTTGTTACTGAAACAGTTGATCGGGGTAGTGCACCACTCAACTTGTTCACAATTTCTATATATCTGCTTGGCAGTTTGTATCTTTCAACAGCAGGTGCTGGAGCAATTTGTGCACACCAAGGGGCATATTATCAAGAAATGGCGCTAAAATTATCGCCGCTTTAGTGGCAGAAAACTGCCGCTAAAGCGGCGATAATGGGCTTGATAATATGCCTTTGAGAATTCCAATACAAGCCCATGTTCTGGTGTTAACATGGGCTTCTTTTGGAATTCTCACGGGCATATTATCAAGCCCATTATTGCCGCTTTAGCGGCAGTTTTCTGCTGCTAAAGCGCCAATAATTTTAACGCCATGCTTGATAATATGCCCCCAAATTGTGACTTCATCATTAATAACAATGGTAAAGTAGCTAAGAGGTGCAGCCACTGGAGTCCGGAGGTGATCCTCGCCCTCCTTTACTCATGCTACCTGTTGAACTTGACAATAAACTGGAATACCAGAAGTGATCTAGTGAAGCTTATCATAAGGTATCAAGATTATTGAAAAAATAAGCTTCTAATCATTGATGATATGAGCATGGTATTGAACATATTGCTTGCCTCCATACTCTTAAGAATGCAGCAGATTTTACAAACAAACTACAATGTACTGTTTGGAGAAAAACATATTATGGTATTCAATGACTCACTGCAACTCACCAATGTAAAAGAACAACCTGTATTCAAAACACTTAACCATAAGGAAACAAGAAATTATTTGGGGAGCATTGGCAATGTAAATATTTAGTTGCACTTTGAATACAAGGAACTAGTGAAAAATATGCATCAAGAACCTGATTTGGATTATGGAAATATTCTTATAGACATTAGAATAGGAGTTCTGACAAAAGCTGGAAAACATGCTTTAGAAAGTCGACTTATCAAGAAATATTTTCCATCTAACATTACAGCAGCAGAACTAATGTACAATTTTATTGAAGAACAGAAAACAATAGACTTGCTAATTCCTAAACTTCAAGTGTGATCAAACTTCAATGAACATTTACTGAAAATGGAGAAAGAAGATATTTTCTAAAACACAGCTATAAATGAAATGGAGCATCAGGGAGTGATAATTCTACTCGCAAGAAAACTAAAAGTGAAAGTGGATTATTTAAAGAAGTCTGTGTCCAGGACTGCAGGATTAGAAAAGTATTTATGCTTATGCAAGAACAGCAGTGTAATTTTGTGGCATAACTTAAATCTTCACGAAGGTTTAGTAAATGGTGCGATAGGTAAAGTTATTGATTTCATTAATTTTCCAAATAGAGAGTAAGTTGAATACTTGGCCATAAAATTTGATCAGATTGATTGCGTGAAACATATTGCCCGATGTATTGTATGTTTTTTTGCTAGTGAAAGACTTATATGTGTGGCGCCAGTAGTTCCCACTCTCTCTCTAGCGTATGCTGTAACTATCCATAAATCACAAGGTTTAAGTGTAGATGCAGCTTTTAGTAATATTGGTAGTACTGTCTTTATAGAAGGAAAGTCATATGTAGCATTGTTGCGAGTTAGAACATTGACCGGTTTATTGCTGATTAATTTTGATGATAAGAAAGTCAGTGCAGATCCAAGTTGTGTCAGGAACTACAACCGGTCCAGAAGTCTATGAACTCCTGAAGAGTATCCTATTTATGAGGAACAAATAATCTGTCCTAAATTGAAGCTTACAAAACAGTCAACGAATATTCAAGAAAAGAAAGGACAAGCTAGAAGGTGTTAGGAAGCAAAAAGTATATCATTTTTACCACATCTTGTAAATCAAATTCGACAAAAAACAGAGAAGGGATTGTGTTCTGTTTCTGCACTGTATCATTTGCTCCAATGTTTAGTCACCAACAGAACTGTAATACATTCTGCTTCAGGCATTCAATACCTTTTAGATATATATAGCGGATCTCTAATATTTACTCTCATCAGTCATCAAGATGCACAAGAATGTATTATGGTCCTCTTTGGAGTTTTAGAACGAGAAGAAGAAAATATTGATGATTTATTTGAACTGAGTTACAGATGAAACCATAACTGTGACGATTGTTATTATTCATCTAACACTCAAATAAATTCAGAGTGTTCTCTGTATTTAACATTACCAGATTGCAAAACTGTGCCTTTTCACAGATTGATTGAAAAGGCTAACCAAAAAATGACCTGTCCAAATTGAAGATCAGATGGTATGTCTATGTTAATTCTAAGAACAACGGGAAAATACTTTATATTAATGCTACAGTGATACAGAGCAGATGGATCTAAATTAGAAACTGAAATTACAAACTTCAAAGCTGAACATGTATCAATTTCTGGAAGAACGTATACTAATTTGGCTGTTATCTTTCACAAAGGACTCAATATAAAATCTGGACAATACATGGTCTATTTAAAAAATGAAAGTGGATGGACAGAATGCAACAACAGCAATATTAAATTCAAACCAAATATTCCTTTTAAGCTACCAAACTCTTACCTTTTCTTTTTTCAACAAAGGATCTAGGAAGGATTTTTTTTTTTAAATGGTGTATGGTGTTTCTTCTACTTGGATCATTAGTGTTTTAGACATCATTTGGCCTATTGGGAGAGATGTCTTTAAATAGTTCTACAAAACTGAAGAGTCTTTTTATCTCCCAAGAAAGGAGTTAATTTAACATCTAAATACTACACTCAGTAATTAAAATGTGAAAATGAATGGGCACAATTCAATCACAGGAAGCTTAAATTCAAAGTAATACTGCCTTTCAAACTACAGAATTGTCGCCTTTTGTTTCTTCAACCAAACATCTACGTACTATTTGTGAAAAAAGTAATGTATGGGACTTTGTCTACAGGAATAAAAAACATTTTAGACCTAATTTGGCCTACTAGAGATGATGTTTTCAAAATGATCTCTAAAATTCAAGTGTGGTTTATATTTATTAGTAATATTGTACTAGGTATAATATTGTAAAAGTATGAAAGCTGAGAACAGTAAAAAAGGGAAAATGAAATGTGATATACTGTTGCAGCATAAGCAATGTGTATTGTTACGTTTCCGCAATTTTGAAAATGGAATACTAACATATATTTATGTTATTTTTCTTTTCCAAAAATGTCTGGAGTGCTACATCTTTAGATGCCTCTAAATAGTTGTTGTACCTCAGAAATATTTCTTAAACATACATCTGAAGAGTGTTTTTATGCACGAAGAGCAGTTGGCAGACCTTGACACCACTTTGCTTTGCTGATGTTCTAATTATTTCTTTCAGTTTAGTGTAGAAAATTTAGACTGTAAAACTATACACCAAGTTAGAGTCTTTTGCACCACTGACACAGACATACTGATTGCACAACTGATACACCAAATTATTTATTCATTCAATCACTCACTTATCTACTAACTCACTGACACAGTTTATAACACTCCATCTCACTTTTGAATACCTCTACTACTAAATGATCTTACTTATCCACACAGATATTAACACACTCCATTACTTCCTAATACATCTACTAAAACATGCACTCAGCCACCTATAGAGTAAGTACCAATCACTCACCCATGCAGCCACTAACAAACTCAGTCACTCACTCATACACCTACTCTTGTACATATATACAAAGACATTCAGTTTTTTTCCTTAGCCATAAAAGGTGGTTCTAACAAGAATCTTTTTTCGGGAACTGTTTTTTTTCAAACCTTTGGTATTTTTTCTTAAATAAAATGGTAAATTGGAAACTAAAACATTATGTCCACAAACTCAAAAACAGAGAAAAAAGTGGCATACATTAAACAAAAATTAACATGTGTGTTTTTGGGCTGTTTCTAAAAAGACAGTAACACACTGCTCACCATCTGCAATGTTTGTGTTACAGTTAGGCTCTCCTGTTTTAGGTTGAAACCTATAATAACTGATAAAACCCCACCGAAAGGAAAATAACCCTCACAAGTGTAAACATATAAACACTGAAAAAGCAGCTTCACAAACATAAACTAAATTCAATTCAAAGAAGGCAAAAGATGAGTGAAAGAGTCATTTTCATTTCTTCCTGAGGGGCCAATACAATGTAACTTTGTTAAACAAGGCAGCAAAAAGAAAGTGTGTTAACATTAATCTGCTTGTGTTTTGTTGTTTAGGGATGTTTTTTTCTTCCTTTTGCTTTTTTCAATTGTGTGGTCTTTGGTCTAAAGATGCAGGGTTTAAAATCATGTTTTAAATCTTATTTAATGATTTTGTAAACTGTAGAGAATCAGGGAATAGCAAAATCATTTTTGATATTTTGGCTACGTTTGGTTCTTTCACTGATAAGTAAAGTGGCTGGTTTCATAGGAATCTTACCCAATTTGTACCATCACATTTACCCACAGACAGAGAATGTGTGAAACCCTTTGATACATCAGCCCCCTTTTCTAGTGAGTCAGTATTGATAGTAGGTGAATTGCAAAACACTCCGGGTTCTAAACATTCAGTGCAAGGTGTAGTGCCAGATATATATAGAAAGAGTGCTGTCACCAAGCATCTGGGATAGTGGTGAAAATATGATGGCAGGTATTTGGAAAACATGTGAATGTGTCACTTGAAATGCTGCTGCAAAAAGTTCTTACCAAGTTCAACAAAGGCTGGAGTGATATTTTTGTATTTATAGTGATTTCACTACACATATGAAAAAGTTGTGTGATGACCTGTCAAAATCGATACTTGAGCTAAAGTGCTTCCCTGTAAGAGATCTTTGCCACTTGCTAGATGGTATGCTAAAAACATCTTTACAATCTTCAGAGTTCATGAAGAATGCTATTGACTTTAGAGTCCATTCTGGTGCACTGTTTTATTAGGTGCTGCAACTAAAACACAAATACTTCTCATTTTGTGCTTTGTGTGGCATCAAAGAAAGAGTCATCTCAACTATGTCATGTAGCCGGTAGTTCTCAGCCCTAGAGGCCATGAATGCTGTATTATTCATGTGGCGACTATGTACAGAATTTTTGCTTGGTGATGATACCAAAGGCAAGAAATGTGAGGATCTTTGGTCACATATTGATAGTGATGTGAAAAAAGTACACTCTAGTGCATTCTTAGATTTTCACAGGAAAACATGACTGCTGTAAAGGACATAATAAAAAAACTAGAGTCTGAAAATGCCCTTGTCTACCAATTGTTCAGTGTAATTGGTGTAGATGTGAAACATCTCATTGGGAGTAGGCTGGGCCACACTTTTAGTGACTTTTGCACTGCAACATGTTCCATGGTAGAATTCCTGCCAATTGGTAAGCTAAGAAATTTGGAGGAACAATTCATGAAATGTTATTTGACAGTGCATGAAAAATGGCTTGCAATAATGCATAGAAATGTCCCTTCACCAACCATGGCATTTGAAGTCAACAAAGCCTCACTGAGTTACTCTGCACAAGTTCTAGATCCCTTCCATAAAGAAGAATTTTCTCCGGACTTTAAGAAGTACTGCTTCATTTTTGAACATGTTAGCAAATTGAGTACTGGTTCTTTTGGCATTGTACGTCTCAAGTGCCAATGTTGAAAGTCCTTTTCACAGATAAACATTTACATGGGAAGGAAAGAGTGAGCGCGCATGACCAAAGACTCACTAAATAAGTATTGTATGGTGTACTACAATAAGTTTGATTTGTAAAAATATATTTGGACCTCATATACCCTGTACGTGCACTAGGTATTCACATGTACTATCAGTGCACCAAGCAACAATAATAAAAGCAAACGTTCCATAAACACAATAAAAACACTGCTTCTGCTGTTTTTAATGGCGCAAAAATGTGTAACCACTGATAACCACTGTTTTTTAAGGTATTGAAATCACTGGAAAACACAGAAAAAACCCCACCGGAATTTACCAAAAATAGAAACTGAAAACAGGAAAGCCTAGTTACAGTCTATGCAAAACGTACCTATTCTCTTCAACCCAGAGATTTTACTAGCAGCCGCATTCCACTTCTTGAGGAAGTTTTTCTCCTGGAGCAAATGGTGTAGCAGTTGAAGTTAATGACTGCTCTTCATTTCTCTCACTCTGTGCTCTCTTTAGGTGATTGTTATGGTAGGTTTTTAAATAGGACAACATGCTTGTTGTCTCACAAGAATATTTCTTAGAAGTGCCCCTTGAAAGATTTTTGTTGCACAAGGTGCACTTAACATATTTGGTGACAGTTTTTTCCCGCTGCAGGGGATTGTCAAATAATCTCAAGCAATACTCTTCTGTTTTGGGGCTGGTTCTTCGCCTGAAGTGTCTTCATAATATGGATGTGGCTCCTGCTCCTCTGTTTGTAAATGTAGCTCCTGCTCCTCACTTCCTCCTGTTGCGATTTTATCTGAGACAAAAAAGACACACAAAAAATGCAAAAGGCAGTTCTGGACTGTAAGTACAGGACACCTGCTAAGAATGTCCCAAATATCTACAGAAAGCTTCAAAAAGAGAGAAATGGGTGGGATCTTCCTTTGAAGATTAATGAATAGTGTCTTCTCCAATCAAATCTCTTTGATACATAGCCAGATGACAATTGCAAATGCCGACATCATTGTGAATAAAGGCATCATCGCAGAGACATCGAATACAATGAAAAAGTGCTTTACAAAAAACGAATTTCACAAATACAAATTTAAACACTATGGGGCTTATTACGATGGGGGTCGGAAAGCCTGGTCTCATTTCCGACTGGCTAATTATGAATTAGCCGGTTGGAATTGATACCAGCTGGTTATTCCGGCTGGCTTCTGACGGACTGAAGGAGCCCGTCAGCCAGTCAGAGGCCAGCCTGTAATTCCAAAAGGTGGTCTTTCTACCCTTGGGATTATGATGCACGGTTACTGGCACTGTTGCCATGCTGGCCTTTCTGACATGGAAACCCTGTCAGAAAGCATATTCGGGGGCTCCTAGCAGGGCCCCCTTCTGTGCGTGGCCTCTGCTTGGGGGCCGAGGAGGTACCTATGGTGCTCCCCTGTTGATCCCTGCACCTTGCGGCAGGTAGCTTAAGGTGCCTGTCACAAGTTGCAGGGATTAACACCACCTCCTATTTTCCTATGGGAGCATGTACTATGGCCGGTTTATAACCGTAACACATGCTTCCATAGGGAAATTTCAGAGTGCGACCGAACAGTGTTCGGTCGCATCCAAATCAGGCGGTAGGGACTGCTGACCGGAGGTCGGTCGGGACTGCTGACTGCAGGTTGGTCGGGACGGATGACTAGTGGTCGGTCAGGAGCAGCGACCAGAGGTCAGTCGGTTCCATTTATGAGACGTGTCGGGGAGAAGCAATTCTGCCCGACATCGTAATCAGCCCCTTTATTAGTAAAGACCTGTTCTGAAACATTAGTTGTAATATGTTTATATATGTGTTTTAATTGTTTTAAAAGATGTTAAATTCACGAACATCCACGATACCAGAAAATACATAGCACAATATTTCATGATGAACTCATTTAAAAAAAAATTGATTTTTTTTGGAGTGAATACGAAACAAAAAAGTCACATAAAGTCACACACAAACAGCTAAATGGGTGGCATTGATTGTGAGAACTGTCACAGTGAGGGACATCAACTGGGAGCACCTCAATGGTGTGTGCAGATAGGTACAGGAAACACAGGCACGGACCCTGTCCCTGTAACTAGTATGTAAATATCTTCCCCTGTTCCCACGCTGATGGACAGCTTACGAAAGGTGTCCAAGAGTGTTTCCAGACAATATTGATGACGCTTTATTGCTGCAGAGAAATAAGAGGACATCTCCATCAAATAAAGAAACACTTACTTCATTTAGTTAAGTGGACGCACTCTTGTTTGGTGAATATTCACTTCTTTGTAGTCTTGTTGTTTGTTCTTCGTAACGATTACTGTTAGCACAGATTTGTGCATGAAAACGCTCAGGGAACAATCACATTGCTGAAATTACATGCACACAAGGTCACTGCAATCATTACCTAGTGGTCCTTTATGCTGCTTTAGTGCAGAATGTGCATGAGACATTTATCAAATGAGGTAGCACTTACTAATTAACCAGATGAAAGTACTCCAGTAGGGTAGACATTTTCAGCAAAACTGGGGACTCTTGTTGGAAAACATGAGGCTCCATTAAGGCGCTAATGTGCATTTCACAGAATTGAAACCTCAACGGGAAACCCTTACAAAAAACATAGCAGTTGCCCCAATGGAAATCCAATTCAGTATAGCACAAAGGATCCGAGCTTCTTTGGCTTGGCAGAGCAATACAAATGTGGTTCCTCTCATATTCCACTTTAACAAATAATCTAAACTCCTTACTAGAGGTGAATGCATCATTGATTTCACTCATAGAAAACCAGTGAAATTCAGCAGTTATCATTACTGAGCTAACTATAACTTACCCCCCGCAATGCACTGCTTATCACCTCACATATTACATCACTCATGACATGGCCAGTGACATCACGGATGACATCATTCATGACATCTCAAATGACTTCATTGATGACATAATCCACAGATGAAAAAGAAACAATTGATGGACAGAATGCAGGACAATGCAAACATTCACCCCCAGTCACAAGGATCTGGGTAAAATCCTTCATTCTTTTGCTCACCACACCACCCCACTTTGGACCCAGCCATATGCAAATTAGTCTTGACCCTGTGCCTCATGGGAACAGTCCAGCCCGAACTGCCAAGCCAGGTCCTCCCTGGACTGGAAACAAGCATCCTAGGACTGGTTTTGGAGTTTCACCCCTCTTCAGCCAGGATAGCTTGATTCCAGTGGCATGGAGAGTATGGGACCCACGTCTGGGCATACCCGCCCCACTCGGGGTGACAAATGCAAAAAAAACCAGTTGATGGACAGAATGCAGAACAATGTCATACATTCACCCCAGTACAGAGAACTGGGCCTAAATCCATCATTTTTTTGCTCACCATGCCACTCCAGTTTGAACCCAGCCATATGCAAATCAGTCTTGACCCTGTGCCTCATGGGAACAGTCCAGCCCGAACTGCCAAGCCAGGTCCTCCCTGGACTGAAAACAAGCATCCGAGGACCGGTTTTGGGGTTTCACCCCTCTTCAGCCAGGATAGCTTGATTTCAGTGGCATGGAGTGCGCGGGACCCACGTCTGGGCATACCCGTCCCACTCAGGGTGACAAATGCAAAACAACAGTTGATGGACAGAATGCAGAACAATGTCCTACATTCACCCCAGTACAGAGATCTGGGCCTAAATCCATCATTTTTTTGCTCACCATGCCACTCCAGTTTGAACCCAGCCATATGCAAATCAGTCTTGACCCTGTGCCTCATGGGAACAGTCCACCCCGAACTGCCAAGCCAGGTCCTCCCTGGACTGAAAACAAGCATCCGAGGACCGGTTTTGGGGTTTCACCCCTCTTCAGCCAGGATAGCTTGATTCCAGTGGAATGGAGAGCACGGGACCCATGTCTGGGCATACCCGTCCCACTCGGGGTGACAAATGCAAAAAAACAGTGGATGGACAGAATTCAGAACAATGTCATACATTCACCCCAGTACAGAGATCTGGGCTTAAAGCCATCATTTTTTTGCTCACCATGCCATTCCAGTTTGAACCCAGCCATATACAAATCTGTCTTGACCCTGTGCCTCATGGGACCGGTTTCTGGGCATCACCCATCATCAGCCAGGCTAGCTTGAATCCAGTGGTGTAGTGAGCACGGGACCCACGTCTGGGCATACCCTTCCCACTTAGTGTGACATATGCACAAGAAACAATTGATGGACGGAATGCTGGACAATGCAAACATTCACCCCCAGTCACAAGGATCTGGGTTAAATCCATCATTCTTTTGGTCACCACACCACCCCAGTTTGGAACCAGCCATATGTAAATCAGTCTTGACCCTGTTCCTTGTGGGAACAGTCCAGCCCGAACTGCCAAGCCATTTCCTCCCTGGACCGGAAACAAGCATCTTGGGACCGGTTTCTGGGCATCACCCATCATCAACCAGTCTAGCTTGAATCCGGCGGTGTAGTGAGCACGGGACCCATGTCTGGGCATACCCTTCCCACTTAGGGCGACATATGCAAAAGAAACAATTGATGGACGGAATGCTGGACAATGCAAACATTCACCCCCAGTCACAAGGATCTGGGTTAAATCCATCATTCTTTTGTTCACCACACCACCCCAGTTTGGACCCAGCCATATGCAAATCATTCTTGACCCTGTTCCTTGTGGGAACAGTCCAGCCCGAACTGCCAAGCCAGGTCCTCACTGGATCAGAAACAAGCATCCTGGGACTGGTTTCTAGGCATCACCCAGATCAGTAGCTGGTGCCCTCTCTCGTCGACCACACCGCTGCTTGCTGCTCTTGCAAAGCGCCAGTAAAACTTTCAGAAAAAAGCTTTTAAGTACTGCTCCTAAATTGTTTGTTATTTGCACGCACTCTCTTCTTTTAAAGTATTTTTAAAGCATACCTGCACTTTGACTCTGATCTGCTTCCGCCCACCTTCCTAAGCTGTCTCCCGGTCCACCACAGCTGTGTGCTGACTGTGTGGAGGAGGCATTGGCTACACTTCCGGTCTGGGCAGGGTCAGCGCGCTAGTTGCAGCATCATTCACGGTCATAAGACCGATGCTGCGACGGATGCGCGCAGCTGACGCACCGCTGGCACGCCTAAGGCAAGCCCGTCTATGCCTGTCCGCGCCCGACCGTGCCCAGGGGCCAGGAACCCGGGTCAAAATGTGGTCTATTCCCGAGATTAACTTATGGAACTAAAACACACACGCTAGCCCTTCCGGAAGCACTAGCTGGAAATTCCCATTTAAATAAGCTACTTGTAGACACTAGAGACTTACTGAGGAGTGGTGTGCTAGGTGATAGGGCCATAGACCCAGGGTTGGAGGCACCATGCTACCTAAAGACCGCTCTCCTGAACACCCGGTCTCTCCAAAAGCACAAACTAGAAATCTTTACACTACTCCAGGAAAAGGAGCTGGACCTCCTCACATTAACGGAGACCTGGTTAGAGGAAACATCTGGTCCCGACATAGTGGCCACCCTCCCCCCAGACTATGAAACCTTAACGTACAACCGGCAGGTCAGCAAAAGAGGGGGTGGAGTTGCCATTGGAATAAACTCAAGTTGGAGGACTTTCACCATTTGCTGGAAACGAATCCGCTAGGCCCTTATCCCAATGTTGAATTTGGGTATGACCTTTTTTGTGATTGGGTCTCCCGGGCCTTGGACGTACTGATCCCTGCGGCTTGGTCGAAATGTCGTCCCAGAGAATACAGCCCATGGTACGATAGTTCCCTGAGGCTGTTAAAAAAAGCCTGTAAACAGACAGAAAGGGATTGGCGGAAATCCTATGAGGCCGGGAAAAAATCTAGGTATCTTTCTAAAGTTAAAAAATATCATAGAGCTGTGTGCAGAGCCCGGGGTGCCTACTATTCACAAGAATTCAGAACAAGTCTCAATCCATCTAAGCTAATTTTCAAGGTCCTAAAGGACCTGATGGCTAAAAGAGTTCTTGCGGCTGAAATTTGTTCTGTGGCCCACTGTGAAGATCTGGCTTCTTTCTTTCTTGGAAAGGTTCAAGCCATCTACCGTGCCTTTTCCATTACTGAGCCAGTCGTTGAGCACATCAGCCCCAAACCAATTACAGGTGAGACATTGGCGGTATTCCCCAGTCTTTCGATGGAAATATTTCTAGAACTAGCCCGGAAGACAAAATCTTTTTTGCCTGCAGATCCCATGAGGCCAGCTCAGTTTAGAGATTCCGCTACTATCTGCCTCCCTCCACTATGTCATCTTTTAAATCTCTCTCTTGCCACAGGTGTTGTCCCAATTAAATGGAAACAGGCTGTCGTAACACCTATTCTGAAAAAGCCCACAATGGACCCCTCTAAACTCGGGAGCTACCGCCCGATCTCTCTCCTCCCTTGGGCTTCTAAAGTTGTTGAGTCCCATGTGAACGAGGTGCTGACCGAACATCTTGTAAGGGCAAATATTCTGGATTCTTCCCAGAATGGCTTCCGGCCTGGTCACAGCACCGAGACCGCCTTGCTCTTTATGACAGAACATCTGCGCGCTATGCTCGACTCGGGTCAGACTACGGCACTGATATTACTGGATCTCAGTGCCGCATTTGATACGGTCTCGCAACGGCTTAGGGAGGCGGGTGTTATGGGCATTGCTCTCGATTGGTTCCGTTCTTTTCTAACTGATCGGACCTTTAAGGTTGCCACGCCGCCTTTTGAGTCCAAGTTCTACTCGCTGGAGATGTGTGTGCCTCAGGGTTCGTCGTTGAGTCCCACTTTATTTATTCTATATGTGAGACCGCTAGCGGATGTCGTCAAGCACTGGGGCTTGACTATGGTCTCCTATGCGGACGACACGCAGCTGGCGGTTGTCCTGAGTGGTGACTCCGACCTTGATGCCCCCAGATTCCGGGATGGGCTCTCGGCGGTGGCTAGTTGAATGAATGCCAATTGCCTCCAATTAAATGCTAAAAAATCTGAGGTCATGATTGTGGGCAAGCGGACGGATCTTTGGGGCGATAGGTGGTGGCCTCCGGAATTGGGTGTGACTCCTGTGCCAGTGTCAGAGGTAAAGAACCTGGGGGTGTGGATAGACTCTGTTTTGAGTTTCAGTGTCCACACAAAAAAAGTGGCGGCCACCTGCTTTGGCATTCTGCGAGGGTTGCGACCCATCCTGAGGTTCTTTGATGCCCCTACCAGACAGCTGGTTATTCAGGCATCCATACTATCGCGGCTTGACTATGTCAGTTCGCTCCTGCTGGGGGCTAATCAGGTCGAAATTGCATGGATGCAACGTGTCCAGAATGCCGCAGCAAGAGCCCTGGTAGGTTTACCGAGGTTCTGTTCTGCGGAAAGTACCATTTGTGCTTTGCACTGGCTGCCTATGGTACAGAGGATCCATTTTAAGACTCTGTGTCTCTCTTTCAAGATCCTCAGGAAGGCCTCCCCCCAGATTCTCTCCACTTTTTTGGTGCCCTATGTGCCTTCGCGTCCCCTTAGATCTCTAGGTCAAAACCTGGCGGTGGTCCCGCGGTTCAGGCTATGTAGGGCCGGAGGCCGGTCCTTCCGGGTCTTGGCCGCAAAGTTGTGGAATTCTCTTCCACCCCACATGCGTGAAATGGATGAGCTTCTGAAGTTTAGGAGGGCCATTAAGACGCATCTGTTTCCTCCCTCACGTTAGTATTCTGTTCTGCGCGTGTCTGCCCTTTCTTAGCTTTGTTGTGTTGGGACCTTTTCTCCAAGCGCCGGGACGCCCCTTAGCTGGGGCAGCTGTGCGCTATAAAAGTGTTTTTAACATAACATAACAGTTTGCAGCCGTAGGTCGCTTACCACTGAGAAAATAGTTGAGGAGAGCTTGGATGGGGCGGAGGTACTGGGGATCAAGATTAGGCTCAAATCATCCTGCCTGATAGTGGTTGTGGTATACCGCCCCCCAACCAACCCCACTTTTTAACGATCTGTTCCACGAAGTAATCAGTGATCTATGCTCCAGATACCAGCAGATCCTGGTACTAGGGGATTTCAGCTACCACTGGGATTCACTACCCAGGGATCATGTAGCTAGCAGGTTCGGAGAGACCATGCCTATGCTAGGGCTGCAGCAACTTGTGGAATCCCCCAACCACGAGAAGGGACATACCCTTGACCTTATCTGGACCACGTCCTCAACCAAGATATACACTGATTGCAAACCGTGCAGCTGGTCAGATCACTATCTGATCAGCTTTAAACTTCCGGTGGACAGCCGTCCGACACACCTCCCTCCAATCTGGAGGGCAGCATGGAACTGGCGTAAAATAGAGGACGCCAAGTTGGTGGAAGCACTAAAAAAGACACTACACATGGGTTTTCAGATCGGGGATCTGGGCCAGGCGTATGAAACCCTCTCTTCCGGACTAAGGTCAGCCTTCGATCTGGTGGCCCCTATGCAAAGGGAAAGGGTAACAAACACTATGAAGGGTGCCTCCTGGTACACGCTAGAACTCAGAGGGGAAAAACAGGCCAGACGTCAATGCGAGAGGCATTGGCGGAAATCATTCGACCCAGAATCCCAGGAAAAATATAAAACATCCCTAGCTCTCTATAAAAAATCAATCATTAGATCCAAATCATTGTACTATGAAGGGAGGATTAATGAAGCGACAAATGTCCAGAGTGAGACCTTTAACATACTCAAGGAATTGAGTCGTACAAAAGAACAAAGGACGGTCGCAAATCAAGAAGAATGCGAAAAGGCACAGGACTTCTTTTTGACCAAGG
This sequence comes from Triturus cristatus, assembly GCF_964204655.1. Lineage (NCBI taxonomy): Eukaryota > Metazoa > Chordata > Amphibia > Caudata > Salamandridae > Triturus > Triturus cristatus. The sequence continues at coordinate 250,500,729 of NC_140593.1, read as the reverse complement.
TTAAAAACATTATCATTGAAATAAGCAATACCTGCATTACCCCCTGTCCCCTAGTAGTGGTGGACTCACCAGAGCTCCCAGATATTTCACTCTCATTCTTCCCGACACTCGATCCAAACGGCCTAGCCCACATTGTGGCCAAAGTAAAATCTGGGTCTCCCGAAGATCCCTGCCCACCTCTGGTGTTTAAAAAGGTCATTTCGGCAGTAGAGTCAGAGGTACTATCCCTAATAAATCTCTCTTTGACCACAGGGAAGGTACCTCAAAAATTTAAAGAAGCTGCTGTGATCCCACTGCCCAAAAAAGCTGGGGCGGACCTGAGCAATTTGAAAAACTTTCGACCTATATCCCAGCTACCTTTCTTGGTGAAAGTCCTTGAGAAACATGTGCTCAAAACTCTGTCGACCTTTCTAAAAGAACACCAGCTGCTACACACATGACAAGCAGGATTTAGGGCCCATAACAGCACTGAGTTGGTGACGCTCTCAGTGCTAGATGAACTGAGGCTGGCAGCTGACAAAAAGATCCCCTCGGCGCTGATCCTATTGGATCTCTCAGCTGCGTTTGACACGGTGGACCATGTGCAGCTGCTGGCCCGTGTCCGGCGGCTGGGAGTTTCCGGGACGGTGCTTCAGCGGATTACCTCATTCCTGGAAAGTCGGTCCCAAAGAGTCCAACGCAGGTCCAGGGAGGGTTTTCTACACTGGGGGGTCCCACAAGGCTCAGCGCTGTCCCCCCTACTATTCAATATTTATCTCCAGCCGCTAGTGGAAGCACTGGCAAAATTAGACAGCCAGTTGTTCAACTATGCTGACGACACCCAGCTAATTGTCCGAGTTAACAACTGTCCCCATGCACACCTCAACGTCCAGAACATCCTCCGGCTCACCATGAATTGGATGACCTCTAACTCACTAAAAGTAAACCCAGATAAGACAGAGGTGCTGGCCCTAACCACAGAGGCCTCCCCCTGGTCAAATCTTTTCTGGCCCCAAGAGCTCAGTACCACCACGACATCAGTACCAGTTGTAAAGAGCCTCTGCATCAAATTAGACACCAAACTTACTCTAAACAATCAGGTGTCAGCGGTGGTGGGAAGCTGTACAGGTTTGCTGCGGCAACTCCGAAAGCTCAATACTCTGCTGTCATTTTCTACCATGCGTATCGTCCTGACTGCCCTAATACTGTCACGCTTGGACTATGGCAACGCAGTATACATAGGACTCCCTGAAAAACTCCTGGGGAGACTCCAGGTGGTTTTAAATGATGCAGCAAGGAATATTTTTTAAATTACCTAGAAGAGCACATACCACTCCCCTCCCAAAACAGTTACACTGGCTCCCTATTAAGGAGAGGGTCAAGTTCAAGGGTCTGTGCATTGCGCATAAAGCCAAATATGGAAGGGCGCCAAAATACATGACAGATCGACTGAAGCCCTATGTGCCTAGATGGCTCCTCCGGTCAGCTGAAGCCATCTTGCTGGCCTGCCCGCGCTTCAATAGAACCACCTTGGGGGGACGGGCTTTCTCAGTCGTGATCCCCCAAACCTAGAATAGACTTCTGGACAATATGCGTAGGGAACCGTTGCTACGGCCGTTCAGAAAAAAGCTTAAAACCATCCTGTTTACTGAGGCATTTGGTTAATCCTCCTTCAGTGCGCTCACTACACTTGGGAACTATGGACTTCAGTCCACGCTACTAGCGCCTAGAGACCTATGGTGATTGGCGCTCTACAAATATAATCTAACAATAACAATCAGCCAGGCTAGCTTGAATCCAGTGGTGTAATGAGCATGGGACCCACATCTGGGCATACCCTTCCCACTTAGGGCGACATATGTAAAAGAAACAATTGATGGACCGAATGCTGGGCAATGCAAACATTCACCTCCAGTGCATTTGTCACCCCGAGTGGTACGGGTATGCCCAGGCGTGGGTCCCGTGCTCTCCATGCCACTGGAATCAAGCTATCCTGGCTGAAGAGGGGTGAAACCCCAAAACCGGTCCTAAGATGCTTGATTCCAGTCCAGGGAGGACCTGACTTGGCAGTTCGGGCTGGACTGTTCCCATGAGGCACAGGGTCTAGACTGATTTGCATATGGCTGGGTTCAAACTGGAATGGCATGGTCTGCAAAAAGAAAGAGGGATTTAGGCCCAGATCTCTGTACTGGGGTGAATGTATGACATTGTTCTGCATTCTATCCATCAACTGTTTTTTTTGTATTTGTTACCCTGAGTGGGACGGGTATGCCCAGACTTGGGTCCCATGCTCTCCATGCCACTGGAATCAAGCTATCCTGGCTGAAGAGGGGTGAAACACCGAAACTGGTCCTAGGATGCTTGTTTCCAGTCCAAGGAGGACCTGGCTTGGCAGTTCGGGCTGGACTGTTCCCATGAGGCACAGGGTCAAGACTGATTTGCATATGGCTGGGTTCAAATTGGAATGGCGAGCAGAAAAACAATGGATTTAGGCCCAGATCTCTGTACTGGGGTGAATGTATGACATTGTTCTGCATTCTGTCCATCAATGGTTTTTTTTGCATTTGTCACCCCGAGTGGGACGGGTATGCCCAGACGTGGGTCCCGTGCTCTCCATGCCACTGGAATCAAGCTATCCTGGCTGATGAGGGGTGAAACACCGAAACCGGTCCTAGGATGCTTATTTCCAGTTCAGGGAGGACCTGGCTTGGCAGTTCGGGCTGGACTGTTCCCATGAGGCACAGGGTCAAGATTTGCATATGGCTGGGTTCAAACTGGAATGGCATGGTGAGCAAAAAACCAATGGATTTAGGCCCAGATCTCTGTACTGGGGTGAATGTATGAAATTGTTCTGCATTCTGTCCATCAACTGTATTTTTAACATAATCCACAGAACCACTCACATATCCACTCACACTTCCACACACTCATACATCCACTCATACCCCCATACAACCACGCATATACCTACTCACTCATCCAGAGAGCCCTTCACATACCCATTCATGCACTCATACAGCTACTTACACAGCCACTCATGTTCCCATACATTTTCTCACAGAGCCATTCATTCACCCATACAGTCACTCGCACAGATACTCACTCACCCACAAAGCAACTCACACACCCTCTAATTAAACCATACAGCCACTCACATCCCTCACTCACCCATACAGTCTCTCAACAGACCCACTCACCCACCAATACAACCACTCATGCACCCACTTATACACCACACAATCACTTACATACCTATTCACAGACTCATACAAGTACTCACTCACCCATAGAACAACTCACACACCCACCCACTCATCCACACATCTACTCACACACCCACTTATTCACCTATACAGCCCCTTACGCCCACTCGTTCACCCATACAGCCTCTCAACACATCCACTCCCGCAGCCATACAATCACTCAATCACACACCTACACAACCACTTACATACCCATTCACACAGCCATACATGCATTCACACATCCACTCACTCACCCATGCAGCCATTCATACATACACTCATTCTCCAATATAGCAACTCACTTAACCAAACACCCACTCCAACAGGCATTTACTCACCCATGCAGCCATGTATGTACCTAGTCACTCATTCATACAGCCACTCACACACCACTCACTCATAGACACCAGCTACTCATTCACCCATACAGCCTCTCAACGCATCCAGTCCCTCATCCATATAATCACTCACTCACACACCTACACAACTACTTACATACCCCTTCACACAGCCATAGACACATTCATATATCCACTCACGCACCCATGTAGCCATTCATACATACACTCACTCTCCAATACAGCAACTCCCTTAACCAAACATCCACTCCAACAGACATTCAATCACCAATGCAGCCACGTACACACCAAGTCACTCATTAATACAGCCACTCACATTCCACTCACTCACGGATACACACATTCACACAGCTACTCAGATAACACATGTTATAAATAGTATCACTCATTAGTAGTACACCTAGTATACTTTTGTAGCAGCTTAGTATATATGTTTAACAACCATAAACTCTTGCAAAACATTTACACACACTGGATGTTGTCATCAGTGATGTTATTTGAGATGTCATCAGTGATATCACTGACCATGTCATAAGTAATGTAATATGTGAGGTCACAAACAGCGCATTGTGGGGGCGTAAGTTATAGTTAGCTCGGGTAACTATAACTGCTGAATTTCACTGGTTTTGCATGACTAAAATCTGAGCCTAACTATAACGTCCCTGTAAGCTTTGGTTTCTTCAGTGAATTTCTAAGGTATTTTTAGTTGTATTTCCTAACTATAATGTCCCTGTAACCTTTGTTTTTTCAGCGAATAGGTATATAGATAGATAGATAGATAGATAGATAGATAGATAGATAGATAGATAGATAGATAGATAGATAGATAGATAGATAGATAGATAGATAGATAGATAGATAGATAGATAGATAGATAGAATTCAAACATGCTGTGTTTATTCTTATGTTCATGCATAGAACAAAAGACAGCCGACAAGTGTTTCGCCCATTTGGCCCTTTGGCCGAGGGCTTTTTCAAGGCTGATTAGGTGCAAGGGTAATATTGAGACACAGGTTAAGCACAAAAAGAGTGAAACGGTCAATAGAAATAAGGGGTAACAGCGAGGATATATCGTAGTCAGGTGGTAATGAGGGAGGGAATACAGGGGAGGTGGAAAGAGAGGAAGGGACACGGACAGTGAAGGGTAGGATGTAGTGCAGAGGGTAGGAGTGAAAAGAAAAATACAACAAGAAATTATTCAAGATTCATAATTCCACATTTTTCCCATATCTCAGAATTTTTTTTAGTCAAATTTACCAACTTCAATATGGTCAATTCCTGTCCAAGGTTTAAAAACACATATATGCGCATTTTGGAAAAATTTGCCATTTGACATACATTCAAAAAAGGTACCGCCCATACAGAGATACGGACACATTATAACATACTAATATTGTATCTGTCGCTATAGTCACCAAACATTGCTTGACATGGAGACAACTGCGCAATTCGAACAAATACTTGAGTGAGGATCACAATGTAGCATGACATTACTGTAACCAGGGATTGAAACTGTTACATAAAGGAAAACAGGGGCAAGGAAAAAAAAACATGTATAAGAATAGCATAGTCCAAGAGTTCAAAAGCAGAAATGTATAGAATTATAACACCATCCAATAAGGTATTGCGCTTACCAGAAAGTTGTGACTGGTAATCGTATTCCTAGAGTAAAGATACAGGATATCGTTGTATGAGACATGATATAAGCATATAAGGGCAAAAGAAACCTGCTCAGCCCAGCATATAGTAATATAAGTACTGGTAGTGATAGCAGGCGGGTAAGGAAATCGCATGATGTCTCAGATGTTTGCGGAAGATATCCAGGTCAGGATTCAAATCAAATCAAATAAACTTTATTCGGTTTCACATAAATAAAACCATAAAAGTTGCAAGAGATCCAAAATACATTAAAAACATTAAACAGTTTTGCATAAATAAAATCAGGAAAGTTGCAAGAGATACAAATCTTGTTAAAAACATAAACCAAGAGATAACAAGCGCAATAAAATATGATAAGTACCCTTTGCACCACTTCCCATATTACTCTCTAGCAATAAAGTGCACAGTGCAGAGTCAAGCAGTATCCCCATTAGATTAATACAGCCCTACCAGGGTATTCTGATCCTCGTAGACAACTTTTTCCTCGCTGTTACCTCAATCAAATAGCTAGTTATCCAAACCATCCCTAGTTTTCACAGTGGATTTTAGGTAGCCAACAATAAAAAATATACAATCCGCCTTCAAGAGTTGGCGATACAGGAGAGCTGGACAAGCCTGTTTAAAATTCATCCTTTTTAAAATGGGAACTAAAAAGTACCTACGCGGCACCACAAAAAATTTACAAAAAAGCATAAAATGTAGCAGATCCTGTGGTGAGTGTCCGTCGCAGCCACAGGGTGCTAACACTTGACCTCTTCTGCACCCTCTTGGACTAGCAAGCAGGAGGTGAAAAAGATCCAGGCGAAAGATGGTCAATAAAAACCATTCATAGGTGGATAAAAACCACAGAAGATAAGGCTCAGTGGATAGAGTTGTTATAAGCATTAAAAATATGCAGACACTCGGTTTCCACAATTCCCTCTCATCCCTTTCCAGTTTCCTTAAACTAATGAAGGATTCCCTAATTATCTTCACATCCTTTTTTACAATAGTTTCGGGATTTGAGTATAAATCAGCACGCCCTACCTCTTCAAGACTGTTTTTAATATACTTAAGCCACGGTATTCGGAGCGCGTTATAAAGGGACCTTCACTCTTTTAAAATCAAATGGCTAAGAGTTAGTTCTTTATTCATCCAACACTTCAGCCAGAACACTAGTGGGCGCAATGCCAAAATGTCACTTAAATATGACACCCCCAATTCCTCGTGGACCACCAAGTTGGACAGGACTCGCGGAACACACAGAAGGCGCTTCAAAAAAGTATTCTCAGCCACCTGTAGTAAATCTGCTGCGGTATGCCCCCAAATTTCACTTCCGTAACTGGCTATAGCTACACTTTTTGCTTGGTAAACTTTCAGGATAGCTGCGATTGGTCTCCTGCCTAGTTTAGAGGCAAAGTTGAAAATAGCCGCATTCACCCGTGCCTGATCCCTCTTTTTCCTATGGATTAGTGGCCCCCATTCTATTTGATCATCCAATAGGACCCCAAGGTACGAAAAAACATCAGTGTGGGGGACTATGGCGGGGCCAACTCGGAAATGAAAACTTCTTTTAGGGCGAGTCCCCACCTGCATTATGTATGATTTCGAGTTATTAATTGATAAGTCCCGTTCCGACATAAAGTTTGAAAAGGCGTCCAACAAATATTGCAGACCTCTAGCAGTCCTGGATACAAGAACTGCAACGTCCGCATATAGTAGGATGGGGAGACCACACCGCCCCACAAACGGATAGTCTACCCCCGTAGCTCTTAAAGCTCTATCAAGGTCGTTGATATAAAGATTAAACAAAAAAGGGGACAAAATGCAGCCTTGCCGTACACCCCGCTTTATATCAAATTCCCGTGAAACACAGAGGTCCTGGGAGAATCTGACGTTGGCCTTGGTTTCCCCATGAAGGTCCTCGAGGAAGTTGACAAGATTACTGTCTACCCCCCATACCTCTCATGGACTGCCACAGTTTGACCCTATTCACGCAATCAAATGCGGAAGACAAGTTCATGAAGGCTAGGTAGACAGTACCAGGACACGCAACCGTATATTTGCTTAATAACATAGTTAAGTTAAGACATTGGGCCACGGTCGACCAACCAGGGCGAAATCCAAACTGGACATCAGAAATTATCTTATGCTCCTCTGCCCAAGTGGACAGTCTTTCTAAAAGTACGCGGCCCACGGCCTTGACCACTGAATCAAGAAGGGAGATTGGTCTATAGCAATAAGTGCTATTATGATCACCCTTCTTGAAGAAGGGAACTATAGTTGAGGTGGCCCAGGACTCAGGGCAACCATTCAAGGCTGCTGCATTAAAAACAGCCACAAGGACCGGTGCTCAGAAAGATGGATCAGACTTAAAAAGATCGGGAGGTATGCCGTCTGGTCCTGAAGCTTTGTTGCAGGTTAGCCTGGCAATGCCAACCTCAACCTGTTCAAAAATCACTGTGGGGGCATCCATATCACGACCTGTCTGGCAGGTTTGCTCCATTGGACTTTCAAATATAGATTTAAAATGGAGCACCCACTCCTCCTCAGTAATGTGCAAACCTAGTTCACCCTCTACTTCTTGCTCGAAGAGTGGTCTATTGACGATGCTCCAAAACCTGGAACGATTCCTCAGGGTACTTGACTCAATCAGCCCCCTCCAGGCCTCCTCCTTCAGAACACCCTTCCGTTTGGCCAATGTTGTTTTGTGATCATTGCGACAAACTCTAACCAAAGATTGATTTATTAGATTAACTTTCAAGGCTTTCTTGAGCTTTCTCGCCGCCTAGGAGCATGAAGAATCAAACCATCTGGGGGAAGAAAAGACTACTCTGCAAGCCGGCGCTCTTAAAAGTTCGCTAACTTTAGTAGAGATAATATTATAAACACTGATATCCTGACCCGGGGAAATACCTGGAGAGGTGCACAGCACTAATTCGGTAGCACGGGATTCTCTTACTACACAATAAAAATCATCTGGAGAGATCTGGGACCATTTAAGCCGTCTTTTACCATCTGTTGTTCTCAGCGGACCCTTATTTACATCACTTCTATTTTTCAATAAAAGAGGACTACACAGTTGGACAAAGAGCGGGTTCTGGGCACTATAGACACTCTCCAGGATAGTGAAACCACAAAATAAAGCTTGTAAGGATGATGAAATTAAAATATAATCTATAAAAGAACCACTGCCTCTCCCTTTAAAAGAGGGAACAGGAGCTATACTATGCGGGTCAGATAAAGACATCAGGGACATCAAATCAAATTCATTTAATAGATTATTCAAAAGTTCCCCCTGAGTAAGGTGTTCAAAATGGATCCCCTTCATCCGTGGGCAGCCTAAATCAGCAATACATGTTGTCCTTGGGTCTCCACATGGGTGGATATTAAAGTCGCGCAAGACCATGATGTTTTGTAGGTTAGTAGTACAGGACTGCCTTATAAATTAAGACAAGATTGTAATATTGCAAGTACCTGGGGGGCATGCCACGGAATTATGAAGGTTTACAAGACCTATTCTGTTAGGCGCCTTTTTTAGTACCAGAGCCTGTATACCTGGGCTTGTTGATGACAACACCTGAATCTGGCAATCAACCGCCAGAGATACATAAGTAACAAGACCACCATTGACCTACCACCCACAGACGGAGAGGCTGCCTCAGAAAAAGCCTTATAACCTTCTAAAAATAAGTCGCAATCCAACAACCACATAAGCCAGAACACAGTGATCGGCCGTGAGGGTTCCTTGGCTTACTCGCCACAAGATCACCCGCGTCCTTGGAATTATCCGTTCCTCAATTGAATCTCCGTCACAGCGCCCCGCTATGCAGGCCACAGATACCCTGCTCGTCCACATTGATTCTTATATATTCGCGACTTATAAACTATAATCAACCGATCCAGATTTGTGTCAGAACGTGCTGGATGTTCCTTTTCACGGCACGTCTGATACCTATAGAGCAACCCAAGTTTACTTGAATGTTTTAGCCCAGCCGGGTTGGAATTATCACCGGCTGAGTGATGACCAAGACATTCATCTTCTATATAGAGCCCTGAGGAAGTCGCTGAATTATTTTCCAATTGCGATGAAACACGTGTCGGCTGGTTTTCTTCTGTTCGTTGGCTCTTAACTAAAGAAAAATTAAAAGACAGAACATTATTCTACACATCCGAAGATATTTCTTTCATTGCTGGCTACTACATTGTAGTTCTTGTACTTACTTACATACTGTTTACCCACTATTATGTGTGCCTAGGTTGCTGTTTTAATCAATCTAACAACCACGTTTCTTGTAAACAGATCACACTAAATTGATTCACAAATTGTAACCAGATTGGAGCATGGAACGTATTAGCCAGGCCTGCAATGTTCCACGATAGGATGTTGTTAGGAGATACACCGGGGCCCCCTGTGTCTTGCACTGAAGAAAGTTGTTTTTTAGGTTCAGACTCAGTGACAGGCAATGTGGGGCTCCTGAGTCAATCACACTCCTCCAACCCTACTAATGGAGAAAATCTATTATTTAACTCCAGGGAAAGAGGTGTGATATACAGGTTACCTGGCATCTGTGTAGCGTGAACTGAGGGAATAGGTAATTGTGCGTATACAGGCGGACATCTTTGTAACCACCCATCTAGGGTGCTTCCATGATAATATTCCTGTGGGAATACCCCGGTGTGTCAGGTTTATAGAAAAAGCCCAATGGTAAGGCCCTAACAGATGATCCAGAACTGGGAGGAGCTTGGTATGTGTCCCTAAAAAAGATCCTACCAGCAAGATGTAGACTATCAAAATTAATAATAACACAATCATCCGTGCCAATTTTACGAGAGCTACCTATCCACCTAACCCTACGCACCATGATGATATTTTTGGCCACCCGTGAACCCAATGCGGTGTTAGCTGATAGCCAGTGAAGTAATTTATTCTTTAACTGGCCAAAGTCCTCTTTAGTTCCCCGAGGGAGAGGTGGAACATTCCCCAAAACTACTACATAAGGGGTAGATTCAGGCGATAAATCAATAACTGGTAAACTCTGTGGCTGAACCTCTCTGCTCCCCATCGTCCGGTTCCCTACAGCATGACTTAAATCTGTTACCCGCACCTGTACAGGCGTATCACTACTCTTGCTTGTTCCATTACTTGTTGATACAAGCCCCACCCCTGTTCGAGGCTGCATCTGTAATTGCCCTTGTGGCTGGTCAATGTTAATGTTCGGCAAATTTGCCAGCAAAGTAGAGTCCCTAGCAGTACTCTGGCCCAAACTAGCCCTCTGCCCTTCTTTTGATGGAGGTGGATCAATATTGTTCCGGGATGTTACGTTTTTCTCAATCAGAGACAGCCTCTCAAGGATCGAGCCCAGTTTTAGATCCTGTAGACTAGACATCACTGTCTGGAAAGCTTCCAAAACCATCCGAGAATCCAAAGTGGGCGATGCTTAAGTAGGTGCACGAGGTTTAGGAACCAAGGTGGGTTTCAATTTCTTTGCTTTACCGCCAATAGATTGAGATTTCCTTTTAGTGCCCACCCCTTGCCGCACATTCCCCTTAGCGGCCAAGTGAACGTCTTCGCTTCTAGTGGCTAAAGATGATTCCATTGGCTTACTGGTTGTCATAACAGCATTCCCTTGTGAGTGATTTTGATCACTGCCACCCTTATTGCTCATCATGATAACAGGTGAGAGAGGCCTTGGAGTGTGCTTAGAAGGGGCTATTACCATGCTAGTTGCACCAACACCAGCCTGTGAGCCATCTAGAATCCCCGAACTACTGGATAGGCTCAAGAGATCATCATCACCTCCTATCCGGGATACGTGAGTATCAAGTGGTAGATGAGAGAAACTGGTTGGTGACCTAGAGAGACGCCTGTAAACCAGCTTGATCTCCTTGTCTATCACTGCTGCTGCCCGCTGCAGAAAATAATCCATGGTAGATACTGTGGCAATAGGGCCAGTCCTTGCCCTCGCCGAGGCCGATGCTGCCTTGCGCCTTACCATGACACGACCATGCACAGGCAAATTCAGGAGACTGTAGTCCCAGAGATAGATTGTCAAAATTACAGCCCTGGGGTCAACAGACGAACAGACACTGCAAACACTGCAATCACGGACTCAACCGCATCCAATATTAACAGAAGGTTAGGGATGACAATTTTAGCCATAAGCCAAGGCCGGTTAACATCAAGAGTCAATCCTACCTCTTACGTCACTACGAATGTCTCCAAGGAGGGCAGGTATTTGAGTGGAGTGATTGCTGTGGAGTGTTTTGCACAGGGATCCCGGGTGTAGAACCAAACGGGATGGCCCAGCCCATCCTCGGCCGGCTTCGGATGGGCACAGACGGGCCCGCCATTGGCCTGGGCACACCCGCTCACGTCCCGTGCTGTGGTAGCCCTGTGGTTCTATTAAGGGCCTCCTGGTGCTTCCTTGCGGAGTTGGTGGTGTGTGCGCCGCTGGGACTGCTGGGGCTTGTGGTCCTCCAGTGGCCTCCCCCACGAGACCAGGAAATGCCTGCAATTGACTCCGGTGGTGGTGGCGGCGGTGACAGCAACAAGACAGAGACACAAATTTAGGTAAATAATGTATTACTGTAAGATATAGAGGCTGCCATCCCAAATGTACGGTAGCGTTAGTGTGAAAAGATACCAGGAAACCCCCAAGGGTATCGTGGGCTGCGCGTTGAATCACTGAGAGAAAGCGGTGTAATTAACTAAGGGAAAGGACTGTCAAAGCAAGAAAAATAAGCGTTGAGAGAAGGAACTTCAGTCAGTTAGCTCCGGTTCAGCCTACCCTTACGCATGTAGTCTAGCCGTCTAGGCGGTCCGAGGAATGGAACTCTTCATGTTTCTCGGAACGCAGAGACATCATGCGATTTCCTTACCACCCAGCCATCACTACCAGTACTTATATTACTATATGTTGGGCTGAGCAGGTTTCTTTGGCCCTTATGTGCTTATATCGTGTCTCATACAACGATATCCTGTCTCTTTACTCTAGGAATACGATTGCCAGTCATAACTTTCTGGTAAGCGCAATACCTTATTGGATGATAGTATAATTCTATAGAGGATTTCTTCCCAAAAAGGACAAATGGTGGGGCAGTAACACCAGATATGTTGGAAGTCCCCCAGTAAACCACAGCCCCCTCCAACAGCGGTCAGTCGTGTTCGGGAAAATTCATTTGAGTTTGGGGGGTACCAAGTACCAGTCCATTAATGTTTTTAAGTGTGCTTCTCTAAGTTCTAGGCAGTGATTGAACTTAGATACGTTGGACCATAGTGCCATCCATTTTCTATCCTAAATATCGCGCTGCAATATCCCCCCCCACATAGACATGTAACGTGGTTGGGCGGAGTGGGTGTTGGAGAGCAAGTAGTTATAGAGGAAAGAGATCACTCCTCTCATGGAGCCCATCGTTCTAACATATTTCTCAAATCCCGTTTTCTCCCTTGTAGCTTGTTCGTGTACTTGAGGGGTTGAAAGTAATGAAAGTGTTCCTCTGGTTGTAAGTGGAAATCCCTTCTGCAACTATCAAAAGTGAGGATGTTGTGGTTGTGGAACAGATGATCAAGCATGAGGCAGCCTCCTTCTCTCCAGGCATCAAATGGGCCTTCATGGAGAGCTGGCAGAAAGGCTGGATTAAAGTGGATCGTGGTGTACAGGGAGGGGAATGTGGTCCATCCCTCGCCCCCAACACAGAATCCTAAACGTTCAGAACAGTGTGGGTGGGGGTGCTAATGTATGCGTTTGCGGGGCGATCTTTCTTGGCTTTCCAAATTAAATCCCATATTGTCCTCCCTGCCACTCCCCTATACATATGGAGCCAGTGTTTCCCTGATTCCTTTTTAAACCATTCTATCACAATTCACAGTTGGGTAGCTTTGTAATACAGCCCAATGTCAGGTAACCCCACTCCTTTAGCTCTAGGGCGCTGCAGAATGTTGAAGGATAAATGAGCCCGCACCCGTTGCCATATGAACTGTGTGAATAACGATTTAATTTTAGGGAGAAAGGTGGCATCAAGATTGATAGGTAGGGCTTGAAATAGATATAATAATTTGGGCAGCAGTGTCATCTTAATAGCATGAATGCGGCCAAGCCAAGAGATGAATAGGGGCTTCCATCGTTGGAGATCTTTTTCAATTTGCTGGAGGGCCGCCGGAAAGTTTGCTTTATATAGCCCCTCCAACCGTGGGGTTAATTAGATTCCCAAATACTGGAGCGAGTGGCTAGTCCACTGTAAGGGGGACTGAGCCTGGAGGGTCCGTGCTTCATTGTCCACCAAAGTGAGGTTAAGAACATAGGATTTGTCTAGATTAGCCTTAAAGCCGGCTACCACCTCGAACTTGGCTAGTTCAATTTCTAATGCTGGAAGGGATTGAGCCGGATCTGCAAGTGAGCGGAGTACATCGTCTGCAAAAAGTGAACTTTTGTAGTCCTCTCCCACAAAGGAAATCCCCCTGTATCGCCAAATTATTTCTAATGGACATTGCAAAGGGCTCCATGCTTAATGCAAGGAACAGGGTGACAGAGGGCACCCCTGCCGAGTGCCTCTCGAAAGGGAGAAGGGAGTCGACGTCACTCCGTTAACCTGTACCCTAGTGACTGTGCTTAATTGGCCTGGATCATGTGAATGAATTTATCGGCAAAGCCAAAAGATTGAAGAACACGAAAGAGAAATGCCCAATCCAACCGGTCAAAGGCCTTCTCGGCATCAAGTCCCACCAAGACCGCTGGCATTCCCCATTTGATGGCTTTTACGATGAGATGTACTGTGCGCCGGATGTTGTCATGTGTTTGCCAGCCTTGGATAAAACCAGATTGATCGGGGTGGACTAAATCAGGCATTAGGTCTTGAATCCAGTTCGCTAAGATAGTAGAGTAGAGATTTGCATCTAAGTTGAGGAGCGCTATAGGGCGGTAAGAGGCACATAATTGTGTATTCTTACCAGGTTTAGGGATAACCGTAATGACCGCATCGGCCATCGAAGGGGTCACCTCTCCTAGCTCCGCCATCTGGTTGAAAAGGCTTGTGAGATGGGGAATAAGGTCGGGGGCAAAGGTTTTTTAAAAGTTGGCTGTGACGCCGTCTGGTCCCGGGGCTTTATGTAGTTTAAGGGCTGCGATGGATTCGCCCACCTCCTCCATGGTTATCGGGCCGTGAGTTGATCATTCATGGCTTGTGAAATACGAGGGAACCGCAGGGGCCGTAGATAGTTGTCTTGCAGAGATGAATCTCGCGGTGTACAGTGACTCATAGAAGGCGCGGAAGAGGTCAGCTTTATCCCCATCCTTTTTGATTGGCTCATCATTCCCACCACGAAGGCTTCCAATATATTCCCTCTCACATTTCTTCCATAGTTGCCATGCCAGGTGTCGACCTATTTTATTCCCATGCGTAAAAGAGGGGTGGCGGAGTTTTAAAAGGGTGTATTCTGCCCTATTGTTGTAGGTGGCCTTTAGTTTACCGCGGAAAGCTGTAAGGGGGCGCAGTGTAACACTAGAGGGGTTGTGTTTGTGTGATAGTTACGCCTGTTCCAGTTCCTTCTCTAGGTTCTACCTTTCCCGTGCCCGTTGTTTATTGAGGGTGGAGTTAAGCTCAATACATTTACCCCACAGGACCGCTTTAAAGGCATCCAAATTAATGCTCAGGGAAGTGTCTTCAGGCCTATTTTTGTTGAAAAATTCTGTGATCGCTTCTCGAAGCTCAGTTCGGAGTACCCTATCACATGTGAGGGAAACTGGGAAATACCACTTAGGGGTCATGGTGGAAGCTGCACCCCATTGTAAGCAGATTGCTAACGGGCAGTGATCCGAGAGGGAGAGGAGAAAGATCTTAGCTTCCTGAAGAGTGCCCAGTAGTCTTTGACTAATACAAATATAATCTAAGGAGGAGTAAGTGTGGTGTACATGGGAGTAGAACGTATAATCTCTGGTCTGTGGGTGCTGGGTCTGCCATGCATCTCGAAGACGTAAGGCAATCATTCTTTGCTGTAAGTCTGCAGTGAAGAAGCCAGTGTCTCGTCTGTGTGATTGAGTGCTATTGATGTCTGGTTGCCATGTGAGATTAAAGTCTGCCATCAGAATTATATGACCTTCGCAAAGTGGTCTATTGTGTCTAGCAGAAGCTTGAGAAAGCTTGTTTGGCTCATGTTAGGTGCACATGTGGCAACAAAGGTGCATAATGTGCCCCTTAGGGAACCCTTTACCAAGACCATCCTGCCTTCTTTGTCTGAGTGGATGTCCAGAGGTTGAAATTTCGTTGAGTGAAAGAGGAGCGCCACCCCCTGGTGTTTGGTAAGTGCTGAGGATCTATAGATAAGGGGATATTGTTTGTGTTTAAGCCTGTTTGTTGCATCTCTGAAGGTGAGTCTGTTTGAGCGCCACTACATCAAAATGGTGATCTGTGAGGTATTTCCATACTTTCTGCCTTTTCTGCGGTGAATTAAGGCCCCTAACGTTCCATGATGCAATCGTAATTACCATCTTGTCAATAGGAATTTACCTCCTCTTCCCACGCCCGCCCATCCGTGCCCCCCAGTATGCATTTTAAGAACATGACAGCCCCATATACAAGCCATACTAGACATGTAACTGCTCCAGCCCACCCTCTGTGTCCCATAAGCCACCACCGTGTCCCACCACCCTCTCCCTCCTTAATAAACATAAAATAACACCCCCCAACAATACCAACAACCGGTTATGGTGGATGAAGCCTGGATCGTCACCGGTGTGGAACATGTCGGTAGGAGACTCAGCTGGAGTCCCGTCCACGCCCATCTGATGATATCATCAATATTCGCCATCGTTCTGTGTACATGAATTCATCGGTATATGCCATCCTCCAACAGGGCTTCAGCTAATGTCCCATAAATCTTGTTATGCCCCCGTCTCAGGATTCTGGTCGCCGGGACGGCTCACTCCTTGTTACCTGGATAGAGCCTGTGGAGCGTGGTCTAGTGTTCATCCTTACTTAGCAATTCTGGCCCCACTCCACGGATCCAAAGGTGGTACAGTCTCAGAGAAGGCCTCTATCTTTGTAAGCAATCACGGCCTCTGGTCATCGACAGTCCTGACCCCAGCTTTCCTCGTGATTTCGATCATTTTCAGACTTGCACTCCACTGGTGGTTTCTCTGGGTTTCTCGTTCATTGCCCTCGGCTTATCAAGCACAGTCCTCACTTCTCCAGGATCGAGTTCCAGTATTCTCATTCCCTCCTCGAACTCCGTGATATGACGCATCTTATTCTTGAATTCGAAGCTCGATCCGAAGGGGTACGTCCACCGGTACCTTATGCGCTCCTCGCGGAGTTTTGTGGTAATAGGTCAGAATTGTTGCCTCCTCGCCAACTTGGCCGGGGCTAAACGAACCCTGGAAGGCGATGTCACTCTTTGTCCGAGCCTCTTGAAGCATGGTTTCTTTTACTTTGAAGGAGTGGAACATTGCAAGGACATCGCAAAGTCTGCGGCGATCTCCAGTGGGTAGCCCCCCCACCTGGTGCGCTTTCTCCAGCTTAATTTTGGGCTGCCGTGGGCTGAGAATTTCCGCAAAAAGTCCTTCCAGGAAGGCCTCGAGGTTTTGCCCTTCCGCCCCTTCTTCCAGGTCACAAATTCTTATATTCTCCCGCCTGGCCCTGTTCTCTAAGTCTTCTGACTTCAGCAGTGCAAGCTGTAATTGATTCTGCAGATCCTGTAGTTGCTCCTGGGTGTCTGTGGATCGCTTATCCATTTCCTGGGTGTGGGTCTCCAGATCCAGCACTCTCGTGCCGACTGAGTCCACGTCTTGCTGGAGTGTCGCTACCCGTGTAGTCAGGTCTGTTTTCAGTTGTTCTATGGAGGCCTTGATATCTTGGTTTAGCTCTGCATGCCACTCTGTTTTAAAGTCTCGTAGTGATGTTAACAGGTCTTCTCTCGTGAGCGCCATGCTGTCAGTGGAGTGTTCCTGAGCCGATGCTTGTCGTTTCTCAGCTGGCGGGAAAAAATTTGAGAGCTTAGCAGGCGTCTTCTTTGGTGGCATAGATGCATCTGCCAATGCCTGCCTGTATTTGTGGGTGTGGCGGTGGTCGCAAGAGAAGTTCTCCCCTAACCTCTCTATCTACATCAGGGTAGGGGCCTGAGCTCCGGCTCTGTATTATGCGCTCCTTCAACCCTTTAGGAACATCGAGATGTAGCAGGCACCGTCACCAGGGTCGTTTCCCCCTGCCCCCTGGAGCCCCCAGGAGGGTCCTGTATGCAGATACTGCTGTAATTGGGGCGCAGGGCCCTGAACTTCTCCCCTATTCCCGCCGTGTTATGGGTTGACAGGGTCCTCAGAGGGGGGGACACTTCGGAATCACCCTCGTAGTCCTATGAGAACACTGTAGCTCTGGCGGTCATGTTGAAGTTAGGCGTACCCGACCGATCCTTCTCTGGGTGGTAAGCCATGCAGGCTGGCAGTTCCCTCCAGGTCTAGTTCACCAAAGGCCTCTTCTTTGTCTCCCCTCACTCACTTGTAGCGTAGTAAGCAACTCTGACCACCCTGCGCTGCCACCAACGGACACCTCACTTCTGCTCTCCCGCGGTTTGCTGTCAGAGGCCTCCAGCCATGGTGCGATCCTCGTCGCTCCCGAAATTGGTGCTTCGGGGCAGGCTCCACTGTGAAGCGGTGGGTCTCCCAGCAGCCAACACCGCTAGCGAGTGATCTCCGCTCCCTCGTAGATGGCAGCCGCCATTTTGTGAGCTCCGCAGTCGCGTGGGTGTACGTCAATCCGACCCTATCTGATGAGCCGCGTTTCTTTGTAGGAGTTTGCTGGAGTCGGAAACCGGAATAAGCCCTCATATTCTCTATTGGGATTATCGCGGGGGCCGCACATCTTCCAGGGTTTCTCTTTCATTTCCCCGTTACGACCGTCATGTGGCGGCCGGGGCTCCGTCCCTCCGCTCCCAACTTCAAACTCAGCTCTTCTGAGCAGCGGGGCCATGCCACATGTCCTCCGCTGGTCCGCTATAGTATTCCCCAATTGTTGAGGGTCGCATTGGGCCGGTTTGAGCTGAATTGATGGCGCTGCTGCCTCCGGGATTTGGGTGCGGACCGGGAGCCGAGGTTAGACACGTCTACCAGGCCATCTTGTCCGGCCACGCCCCCATGCTTTTCCTTTTTAAGCTAAAGCACTGACTGGACAATGATTTATCGGGTGCTGTTTGTTGCATACCAGAGGACGGAAGTTACAGCCACACACCTACCCCTAGTAGGCTATGGACTGCTCTGCCTTACTACAATGGAGTACTTGGTTCCCAGTAGATGGAAGGTTGCAATCTTATGCTTTGTGAAAGACCCACTTTTTTGCAACTAACTACCTACTTTCTTATAGTTCACAATTGCGATAGTCCACTCCAGTTAGAGGTAGAACTAAAATCTATTTAGAATGGAGTTATTCAAATGGATTATCTTTGTAAGGTAACTTTGCAAAGTCCTAGCACTCGATTCAAATATTGTTTGCTCATGAAAAGAGTTATAATTCAGTCAGTTTGTTAAATATACCTGAAACTCTTCTAGTAAAAGAGAAAATGTCTGATAAAGGAAAACTGTGCACTGTGCTATAATGCAGTTATGTATGAAAGGAGAGTGAAAAGTGACATAGAACTCCTAAGACACTGGCACAGGAGAATGTGGGTAAATGGCCCATTGGTTTTACATTCATAGTGAATATATTAAAGGAAAACACACTAGAGCAATTTGGAAGTTTCCATACTATGACCAGTGAAATAAATAGTGCAGGGTTTCCAAGTTACTTATATTGGGAAGAACACTAGAGTGTAAAATGGAAAATGCTCACATGAGCTTGTCCATGGCCCACAAACAACTTTGGAAGCTTACCTAATCAAGCTAACAAATGCTAGAATGGATTGCACCCATATATTTTCCAGTTATACAGATTGATATAAGCATTTCCACCCACCATTTTGTTTTTGCTATCTACATGAAATGCAAAAATAGTGATAAATTGGTTCAAGAGTAAAACTAGAGGGTGGTACACCACAGGGACTCATTGATGAAGTCATTTAAGTGCTGAGGTGTACCTGTGATTGTATGCAATACTGTACAGATGAAAAATGACCTAATAGCTTTGGTTGTACTTTCTCCTTTGATAGAAGGCGTCTTCAAAAGCTATTCCCAGAGGTTTAGATTCATTCAAGATTTCTCATCTATCACTTTTTTGCTGCTTAAGGAAGTCAAACTCAGGTATGTCTAGATGTGGGTCCCAAACATCTGTGCCATACAGATTTAAACTATACCTAACAAATGAGCTCAATAAGGATGAAATTAATGAGGCCTAATAAGGATGAGAATGCATCCGAGGATGATTATACTCCCATGCACATGAGAAATGGCCTTGTATTCAGATGTACTGTGCTTTTTTTGGACAAGGATGAGACTGATTGATATAGGGTTGATACCTATCAGTCGTGACACATATGACATAGGTGAACAGAATGGAATGGAAATGGGTCCATAATAAATATTATTATTCAGATTGGTTCACGCATTTCAATTCATTACATATCAAGAGCTGAGAAGACAAATGCATCTCTTAATGTATTATACTGATTTATCTGTCTTCTGTCTCAAGAGTATTTTAAGTCTGGATTTTCACAGCATGGCTTTGAAACAGACCTACTGTTTCTAATACACTTACTGTGGGCTTTGGGTCCACCCACATCAATCTGTAGCTTGTTTAGACCAGCCTCTTTCTGCCATTCGCTTGAAACCGTGTCACTCATTACTTGGCTTATCCCAATAGAGTATCACTCTCTTACTTGATACTAGTGGCTGTTTTTGTGTATCCTTCTGCCTCCAAACAAGTGCATGCATTGCAAGGCTACATTTCAAATGACACTCATTGCATCGCAGTTTGTCACATTGTATTTTTACAAAGGTTTGCATTTCATAGCCAATTCAATCCGTTTTTTTTCTTTCATGGAGTAGTCCTTTTAAAAACTTTTGTAAATGCTCATGTTTGAACCTGACCTTGTAATGGCCTCTCTATTGTCTTTTATTTTTGACATATCAGGGCATATGACCCAACACGCCAGTCCCAATCTCATGATACTTCACCACCATTTTGAAGTCAGCCCATCTCAATATGTAAAAAAAAAAGGAAACATCTCCCCTCCCTCCTTCCCCTGCGTGCCACTCCTTATTCCTCCCACCCTCACCTCCATTGATTCCTCCCTCCTGAGCCACTGTTTTCTTGGTTTATTTATCTTTACTCATAGTGGCCACTTCTTGCTCTGGGCGGCTTGTCACTAGTGCTGCTGACATGAAAGCTGTCTTTAATGAAGGCACCCTTACTTTCATTACAGCCTTGTTTCTATGACACATGATGGTCAGATGGCAAGAGTGTCTTAGAGGTCAGATCCCATTTGACTTTGCGCCTGCTTTTGATCTCGGCAGATGGGCTACTCCGTCACAAGGGTGACGTATATCCCGTCCGGTGAAATATAAATCCCATAGGATATAATGGGATTTAAATTTCGGCGGATGGGAAATTCGTCACCGTTATGACGGAGTAACCCTTCCCCACGATCTAAATCAGGCCCTTTGTGTGACAAAGAAACTAAAATAGGACTCTAATAGAGGCAAGTGAGCCTTCATTACAGACTGCCTTTTATTTTTTACACTGGCTGGCTTTAATGTGCTAATGCTATGTTTCTGCTCATAAACTCAGACCTGAAGGATTTGTCAATACTTGTTTACTACTTGCATCTTTAAATTGGTCTTCTTTGTCTTACCTCATTAGTGGATAGTGACCATTTATCAGCTCCATTTTCGTGACATTTTTCAAAATTCGACAACAGTGCCCACGTCACAGAGTTGGCAAAAGTTTCAAAGGCAAGCATTTGCAAAGCCTGTAAGCCTGGGTGTGTTGTTTTTAATTAACTTGAAGTATTCTGTATTGATTGAAAGCAGATGTTGAGAAATTTACCAAGCCAATAGCTGTGGTTTTAAAGTGCTAACTCACTCAAATAGAGGTAGCCACTGCTGCTTTCGTGCATTATTACATTGGAGCAGATCTATTAGCTTTGCCAAGACATGCACACATACTCACATACATGCACAAGTAAACACACACAGGCACCCCCAACCACACACACATACAGATGCACATACACTTACATGAAACAGGATAGCGGTAGGTCCATGCTAATTTTCCCTTTATGCCTCTATGAAACTAAATCATTCATTTCTGCGTTCTATAAATTATGTCAAATAATGGAAATTATAACTGTGAAATTAAAATAAATTAAACACTTACACCACCTGGCGACTAAGCACATGCACCACCTCACAAAGAGCATGTCAAACAATGTGGCAGCCCACACAATGACAACGCTATGTAAGTAGGATGTGGTTAGGGTCTTCTGTGCCTGTCCTGTCCTAAACGATGTCTGCCCCCACCAACCCTCTCTAACTACAGCTATCCTTTGTCTAACACCTTACCTCATGTTATTTCTTTTAGTTGATCTCTATGCATCAGACTCCTGTGCTCTCTCTTCAGCTGTGGCACTTTCTCTGCTTCTTTTTCATAGCTTCTTTTTCATAATTGGAGAAGTGTGGCTCAATGATTAGAGCGGCAGACCCTGATGCAGAGGTCTAGCCCGGGACCAGGGTTCAATTCCCCGCCTCGGCGGGTCTTGGGCTCAAAAATTCCACGGACCTGATAATTCTCGCCTCGTGCCTATTCCAATCATGGAGTCCCACTCTGCAACTCTGGGCAATAGCTTGCTTAATCTCTACAGCGGCCCCCACAACGCTAAGGATGCCTGGCCTCCACCTTGGGGGTGCCCAGGAGTGGACGCCTCACAGGGAAAGCCAGGATGGGTTCCACAGCGGTATTCGTACAAGCGCCTTGAGACCCTTGCGGGTGAGTAGTGCGCTATACAAGTATCAAATTTACAATTTAATTACCTCTGCTACAGCACCTGTGACAAAGTGGTCTGACTCCCCTTCTCTGAGCTCAGTGTTGGGAACCAGTGGTGTTGGCCATTAGACTAATCCATTGCCTCTTGCCTGGCTTCAAGGGACCCTTTGAGACATGCCACTCTAGGCCTCTGCCCCTTCATGCCTCATTATTTCCTATAGTGGCACCCCAACCAGCTCCCAGGATCAATGCCAATAGGAAATGGCCATCAACATGGACTGGCCAATCTGTGTGAGGTAGGGTCTCAGCCCTCCAGCACAAATCTCTTTCAGTCTCCATGGCCTCCCTCTGCCCTTACTTCTCCTAGAACATAACAGCCACTTCAAACTCCCCTAAAGACTTCCAGCCTGACAGAAAAAGAGGTCGCTGATGCCACCTTAATTGTAAGGATTAGGCACTCGGGCCTGGGCACAAATAACGGAGACCACGTGGACAGTTGCAAGTTTGAATCCACCAAGGACCTGAAAGTTCTGTTGGCGTTCCTTGAAGTGCATCACAAATAAAGAAGAAGGTTTCTGTGAAAGTTTTCCCTCTTACTCCTCCATGTCATCATGTTAGACATGGCTCCGCCATCCTGAATAAGAGAACACACTCAAGAAGTTTGGTTTGTAAAACCTCATGTTGGCTGCTCAGAAATAGGCATGGAAGTAAAGCAAAGCAAAGCAACTTACTGTCACCGCCAGCATGCCTTGGTATTCATCTTCATGAAGTCCAGTTTGAAAAAATTACATTTGCTAGCCAGTAATATGCACAGGTAGCATAGTGCAATAGTGCAAACCTCACGGTCACTGCCATTTGTGCACCTCACAAACATAGCTGGACTTGCTGGTCACAAACATGTTAAAACGTGTACATAAGCAGTATAAATTGTGTACATTGCCCATGACCTACAACGAAGTCACAACATAAGTAGACAAATGCTAATTATGGCTTTAGGTAAACTGGGAGATTGTTGGAAATAGCACTTTCTGTAGGGTCACCCCCAAACCTTTTGCCTTCCTCCTTCCCTTATTTCAGAATTTGTTTTGTTTGTGTTGCTCCAATATACATTTTTCTTGAAAAAACAAGAGATAAGAGGCGTTTTGCAAAACAGGAATAATTGGTTTCATTAAGCACTTTCCAGGAGCACAGTTACAGAAGCAGGTCTGAGGACTGTCCCAAAGTACAATTAATCTTAACATGGTTTTATACATTTGTTTGGGAACCATAAAGAACTTCCATAGATCCTTTTTTAGTAAAAGAATGCAAGCCTTGTCTGTGGAGTCAGAAATAAGGCCCTTGATAACAAATGCAGGTCGGCCTCAACCTTGCGACCCCTGTGACCTCACAGGCGGACGCTCCTTCCTCGCTGCTCTGCCGCTCGCCTGCCTGCTGCCTCACCTGCTGCCTCACCTGCTGCCAGACCGCTGACGGCTACCGCTGACCTCTTCTTCTCCGCAGCCCTCCGCTTCTGCCCACAGTCCGCCTTCCACTTCTTATGCCTTCCCGCTCCTCACTTCTCACTGGCCCCGCTGCCCCGGTCACTTCCTTGCTTTCCCGCCGCTGCCCCGGAGCCCCGCCCCCCCTCCTCGCACATTGGTCATCCCGCCTCCCGCCTCCCGCCTGACCCTCCCTACCGGCTCCTACTTATGACGCCCCCTCAGCGACCGCGCAGCGGACGCGCGCAGCGGGAGCGCCGACTGAGCGCCGAAGGTGCGCCAAAGGTAAGCCCGTCTGCGCCCGTCCGCGCCTGGCCCGCGCCCAGCACCAGACCCCCTGGCCCCCGCGTCCGCCACCCGCCCCGCAGGACCTACGATGCCGCCACACTCATCGCACTCAACACCGCCCGAACCCCCGGGTGCCACCAAGCATCACCGCGACACACCCATGGACCCTTCGCCTGCCGATCCTGCAAATTCTCCTGCCTCCGCACCGGCACCGCACCCACCAAGACGGACAACAGCAACCACCTGAAGTGCATCCTGCTCAACACCCGCTCCGTCCACAGACACGCCGTGGAACTCTGGAACCTCCTCGACACCGCATCTCCAGACATCGCCTTCCTCACGGAAACCTGGATGAACGCCTCCTCAGCCCCCGACATCGCCATAGCCATCCCGGACGGCTACAAGATCATCAGGAAGGAACGCGTCAACCAGACCGGAGGAGGCATCGCCATCGTTCACAAAAGTACCATCCGCATCTCGACTGACTCCATCGACACATTCAACGCCGCCGAATACCTGCACTTCCAGATTCACACTGACCCCAAGACCACCCTCAGAGGCACCCTCATCTACAGACCCCCTGGACCGCGCACACAGTTCTGCGAAGACATCACGGACTTCATCAGCCCTCACGCCCTCCCCTCCGCCGACTACATCCTCCTAGGGGACCTCAACTTCCACCTGGAGAACAACAACGACCGCAACACCACCGCCCTGCTGGACAACCTCGCCAACCTCGGACTCCAGCAACTGGTCAACACCCCCACCCACTACGCCGGCCACACGCTCGACCCCCTCTTCTCATCCAGCAAGCACGTCACCTTCAGCCACTCCACCGGACTTCACTGGACTGACCACAGCTGCGTCCACTTCAGCTTCCTAAAGAACACGACCCACCACCACCCGAAGCAGGTTCCCCACAGAAACTGGAGCAAGATCACAGTCGACCAGCTCACCACCTCCCTCAGCCAGAACCCACCAGGCAGAACAACGGACTCTAACACAGCTGCCCTCGACCTCACGCAGTGGCTGACCTCCTGTGCCGATGACCTCGCCCCGATGAAGAACCCACCCACCAGACCCAGAAGCAAGAAGGCCCCCTGGTTCACCGACGAACTCAAGGACTCTAAGAAGACCTGCCGCACCCTCGAGAAGGCCTGGCTCATCGACAAAACAGCCGACAACATGACCGCCCTCAAACTCGCCACCCGGAGACACCACCAGCTCATCCGCACCACCAAGAAGACATCCCTGAAGGAGCGACTGGACAAGAACGCCCATGACAGCAAGGAGCTCTTCAACATCGTCAAAGAGTTCTCCAACCCCAGCACCGGCAACAACGACATCACTCCCTCGCAGGACCTCTGCGACTCCCTCGCCTCGTACTTCCACCGCAAGATCGCCGACATCCACATCAGCTTCGGCGCTCCACCCCCGCACCCATCGGTCGAACCAACACACCTTGCTGCCACCCTCCAGACATGGACCAAGGTGACCCCCGAAGACACGGCAAGCATGATGAACACCATCCACTCCGGATCGCCGACCGACCCGTGCCCCCACCATGTCTTCAACAAGGCCGCCGCTACCATCGCACCCTACCTCCGAAACATCATCAACACCTCCTTCGACACAGCCACCTTCCCGGAGAGCTGGAAGCACGCCGAGCTCAGCGCACTGCTGAAGAAACCAACAGCGGACCCGACCGACCTCAAGAACTTCCGCCCCATCTCGCTCCTTCCCTTCCCCGCGAAGGTCGTCGAGAAGATCGTCAACAAGCAACTAGCCGCCTTCCTCGAGACGAACGGATCCCTCGACCCATCGCAGTCCGGATTCAGAGCAAACCACAGCACCGAGACCGCCCTCATCGCAGCCACCGACGACATCCGAGCCCTGCTCGACAACGGCGAAACAGCGGCACTCATCCTCCTAGACCTCTCCGCAGCATTTGACACCGTCTGCCACCGCACCCTAGTCCAACGCCTTAACGACACTGGCATCCAAGGAAATGCCCTGGAATGGATCATCTCCTACCTCTCCGGCAGAACACAGAGAGTACGCCTCCCTCCGTTCCGCTCTGAAGCCACCGAAGTCATCTGCGGCATCCCGCAAGGATCATCGCTCAGCCCCACCCTCTTCAATGTCTACATGAAACCCCTCGCTGCCATCGCACGCCAACACAACCTCAACATCATTTCCTACGCCGACGACACCCAACTGATTCTCTCCCACACCAGAGACCCCGACACCGCCAAAGTCTGCCTACACGAAGGAATGAAAGACGTCGCCGAATGGATGAACATCAGCCGCCTGAAGCTGAACACGAACAAGACAGAAGTCCTCATCCTGGGACCATCGCCCTCCGCATGGGACGACTCCTGGTGGCCCCCGGCACTAGGCACCGCACCCAAACCAACGGACCACGCACGCAACTTGGGCGTCATCCTGGACTCCTCCCTTTCGATGACCAGACAAGTCAACGCCATATCCTCAGCTTGCTTCCACAACCTTCGCATGCTCCGCAAGATCTTCCGATGGATCCCGATCGAGACCAGGAAGACGGTCACCCAGGCCCTCGTCACCAGCAGACTAGACTACGGAAACACCCTTTACGCCGGTACAACAGCCAAGCTTCAGAAACGACTTCAACGTATCCAGAACGCCTCCGCCCGACTCATCCTGGACGTCCCCCGACGCTGCCACATCTCGAGCCACCTAAGAGACCTGCACTGGCTCCCTGTCAACAAGAGGATCACATTCAGACTCCTCACCCACGCACACAAATCCCTCCACGACCTGGGCCCAAGATACCTCAACGACTGACTGACCTTCTACACGCCCACCCGCCAGCTACGATCCGCGAACCTCGCCCTCGCCCTCGCCGTCGTCCCTCGCATCCAGAGAACCACCGCCGGAGGAAGATCCTTCTCCTACCTGGCGGCTAAGACATGGAACTCCCTGCCCGTCCACCTGCGACTGACCCGGGACCACCTCGCCTTCAGGAGGCAGCTCAAGACCTGGCTGTTCGAGCAGTAGCAGCCCCCCTCCCCCAAGCGCCTTGAGACCCTTCCGGGTGAGTAGTGCGCGATACAAATTTCTTGATTGATTGATTGATTGATTGATTGCGTGGAAACAGTGTAGGCCAGTGGGTAACGTGTCCAGATGTACGCAATGTGTGTGTACTGTGTCCTGATTGGCTGTGTGTTTGTAACTTCATGTGACATCTGACTTTATGGAGTTTCGGGAATGCACGCACCCCTCTCGCCATGTGTGCTTTATTGAGGCTAAACTCCCTGGACCATATTTGTGTCTCTGCTCTTATGCTGGGGGATGGACCTGAGTTGCCTGTTCATGTAGTTGTCTGCCGGCTACATGCCACCCCACCTGTGACCTATCAATCAGTAACCTCAGACCTACGTCGCAGAGACTGGTTGGCCACGTATTTCTGATTCAGGGTGGATAGCGAGTTCATGATGGGTGAAATTGATAATACCAATGCAATTTCGTTCTTATGCACAAATGTATCATTCTAAACATTGGCATAGATTTTATCAATGCTAACAGTTGGCTTAATGACTCTGGGCAGTTCATCACTGCTAACCAGTGCTAATGGGCATGTGCTCTCTGCTTAAAACATGGTAACAATGGCTTATCCACAATTGGCATAATTAATTTACTTATAAGTTACTAGTAATGTGCATTACATGTGCCCAGGGCCTGCAAATTAAATGCTATTAGTGGCAGACGCTTTACTCGCCGCTCCTGATTTATTCTCATCTGCAGCACGATTAAAACCACCGACTGCCACGGCACGTCACCCTGCACTTCGTTTTTTATTACGAACTGCCGCCGCTTGTTCCTCGACAATTGCTAACGCCCAGGTCCAATGCGCCTCCTTCTTCTCCTCGACCAAGTCGGAATTCGTTTGTATTTCCAGTACAATACACAGCGACCGCAATATTGGCTTCTACTTGTCGCTTACTTGAACAGCAATTACTTCACTTTGCGTTATCAGCACTACTTAAGAAATTTGTAACCAACGTCCTGATGATGACCACAACTTAGACTGGTCAAAACGCCGTCGACTTAACAGCGTTAACCGTGGCCTCTACAGAGTCATTAGCAACTAATGTTGAAATTGTATTTACATTTATCCCAATTGTATATATTTTTGACCCCTTATAATTATTTGTGTCTCACTGTTCCACGCTGTCCATATCACTTGTGTCACTTCGCCGTTCACTGCCACTAGCACGTCCAGTGCACATTTGGTTGTTTTGGTTACCTCAATCCATTTGTAATGTAGTGCTGTTTAACTACCTGCAAAGAAAAAACCCACTCTTTCTAAATCTTATGGTCTCCCTCCTTTTGTTTTCCCCTCCCCTTGCAAGACTGAAGCACTTCCTTTAACAGTCTTTTTAAATGATTAGCGGTTGAGACATTGTTGTTTTGATATATTAGTGGGCCTGCAGCACTGATTGTGCCACCCACTTAAGTAGCCTTTTAAAAGTGTCTCAGGCCTTCCACTGCAGAGCCTGTATGTGCAGTTTTAACCTGCCACGTTGACCTGGCAAGTTAACCCTCCTGCCAGGCCCAAACCTTCCTTTTCAATACATATAAGTCATCCCTAAGGTAGGCCCTAAACAGCACAAAGGGCATGGTGCAATGTATTTAGAAAGTAGTGCATCTGCTTTTACGGTTTACATGTCCCGATATGAATTTCACTACTGCAAGGCATATCTCTCCCATAGAATAACATTGAGATTACCTTATTACAGTTTATAAATTTAATTTTGAATTGGGAAGAGATTGGACTTCCAAGCTTGGTGTCTCTGGAATCACAATTTAAAATCATAACTTATGGTGATGGTAGAATGAAAATTTTAATTCTGAAAATGCAACTTTTAGAAAATTGGTCTTTTCCTACTTTACTCATTTGGTACCTTCTTTCTGCCTCTGAATACACGTCTGGGGAGGGTGACAGTTGGGCTTTGTGCAGTCCTCTAAACATTCACACACAATAGGAGCTTAGGTGTGACTTGATGGGCCTTAATGGGCCCTTAACTGCCTTTATGGGGCAGAGCTGAGCACTGCCTCACTTACACTTCCATAGGCTGTGTCCTGACCACACACAAAGCTTGCATACCCCTCTTTAGTGAGTCTTGAGACAGCGCAGGAAGGGCAGGGACTCAGTGCACTTCTTTGGCCTCTCTTTGAAGTGTCCCTCACTTCAAAGGCACAGTTGGGTATAAGTATTGGACCTCTTACACCAACAACTCAGTACACTTCTGGACCGTGGATATTGTGCCAGGAAGAAGGACTGCTGTTTTGCTACAAGAACTGCCACTCTGCTGGACTTTTTCTCTGCTGGACTCCTGCTTTGCTGTGCTGACCTGCTGCCTGCTGCTCTCTTGCCTTGGAATGAGAAGGACTTGACCTGCATATCATCAACCCAGAACCAAAGTGACTCAAAGGGCTTGTCTGCTTGCCTCCTGTTCTGAAGTCTCAGGGACATCAAAGACTTCCAACCACCCTATACAGCACCTGGACTCTGCCATCCGTGAGGGTCGCCCTAGTAAGTTGTGCCAATCCTGTCCTGGTCCCTTGAAAGTGGGCATAAAGTGCTGCTCAAGTAAACATCCATGCATCAACGCTGCTTAGCCACTCGAAACTTGCTCATCTCCATCAATGCTGATGCATCGCTGCTGCTCCGATGATCAAGAATATTCCATCGCCTCCATTCCCGACGCATCGCCGACTTTGCGCAGCTCTGAGCCTACGCATCCCCTCTATCATACGGATCGCCGCTGACACATTGACTCCTCTGCTCCTCACATTGTGTCCTCGACGTTGATGCAACTGCAAACCAAGGTACTGTTTCCGAGGGCTGGTCGCTGTATCTGACCCACGCTCCGTCGCAGTCAGCCTGAACTTTTGGATTTGACCCAGTCTTGCACGTGGTTGGCGCTTTACGCTTTTAGGCATAACACTTCAGTTTATTCCTTATAAATGCATAACTTTGGTTATATTTATTAGATTCTTATCATTTTTGTCTTGTTCTGTTCAATAAAATAAGCTCTATTTTTCTATTGTATCTTTGTGTGTGGTATTTTCACTGCTTTACTGTTTGAAGTGTTGAACAAATACTTTACACCATGCTTCTTAAATTAAGCCTCCCTACTCTGACAAGGATTATGGTAACTGCTTGGACAGGGTGCATACCTTTACCAACCAGAAACCCAATTTCTAACAGAGATCAACACTCAAAGTCCCTCTATTTGTATTATCTTTTTTTCTGTTTTGCTATCACATAAGCTTTAGCATACAGCTAACACTTTCTTTAACTAGCCCTAATCAGGTTAACAAATCTATTGAAAAAGATTTTGGATCAGAAAAGCCTATGAAATCCTATTTTGAATTGGACAGTACTTTTCAAATCAAGTGTTTGCTGAAACATTTGCCACATGATTCGGAGGAAACGTTCTCATGAAGAAAAATTTCTTCTGAAAAATATGAACCCGCGGTCCAGTTGTAGGAATAACAAATCTTTGGAACCTCGTGACGTACAAAGTTATTTACTTCTTCCTACTTCTTAGCAATATAATAATTTCGAACACCCCTCTGAATTCGCCAGAAAAATACTTTGGGGCAGATTTATGAGCCCCTTGCGCCACTTTTGCGTCACTTTTCCCATGTTAAAAGTGACGCAAAAGTGGCGCAAGGGGTTCATAAATCTGCCCCTTTATATTTAAATTATTAAATATGTTTTCTCTTGTTTCCCTGAATAATTTGAAAAAGCCCAAAATGTTAAGAAAAATATTATGAGCTTCTGAGTCAGATCAGTGCTACTTCGCAATATACATTATCCTGGAATCCATGAATAAAGTCCAAAAGGTTCAAATCATTTATTAACACATGCATGATAAAGTATCGTTTTAAATTTCTTAAGCAGTTCTGCATGACGGGTACGTGACAACATTGTAGGGGGCATAATCAAAAATTAAACTAGTACATTCCTTATTTCAAGCGCAGATTTCTTTTCTGTTTCTCCTCTTTCAGATAACAAACAGGACTTCAGGCATTTCTTCCACAAGGAACATTTAGACCACCATTTGGGAATTGCTAACTGATGGATTAATTGAGGAAACTTTGCAAACTTTTGAACTTGAGCCAATAGTATAGCTGATGGTTTCCGTAGAGGTAGCAGATGTGGAAGAGGACTTTTTCGTGGAATGTAATGCTTTTCTAGCAGCATACCCATGCTCAAATTTAGATTATAGCAGACAAGAGGGAAATGGCAAAAATGTGAAAAACGATGCGGGTTTCAAGTAAAAGATCTGCCTCGTTGGCAGGGGCATATTTCTGTCATTTAAAGGCACAAATCCTCTGAGACGTTACTGTTTCATGTATAAAGTTTTTAACGCCTACCCTACAAGCTTACCAGTGAATTTATGTTTTTCTTACCAGTATTTTTCTGACAGAAGTCCACGGCAACACATTAAAATCTGTTGTCAGGGAGTTAACACTGTGAAGAAAAAGTGTTCTATCTGAGGTCTGGGAAATACTGCTGAGAAGCTAAGACATTTTGGATGATGTACATTGGGATAAATATACATATACTTGGAAACTAGCTATGTGCTTTGTGCCAGTTGGTAAGCTGGCACTGCTAGTTTTCAGTCAAGGTTCTCAGATGTGATCCCATAATCACTGCTTTTATGTTTCATGAGTGACGGCTGTTCCTGCAGCGGGGTGGACACGCTCACTCAAGAACGTGGAAAAGTCCCTTTCTATTTTTCCTCAAATTGCAATACTGTATCTGAGTACTGCATCGTAAATTGACATTGGTGAGATGCCATAAGTATATAAAGTATATTCCCTGTACTCGCTATCCCTATTACTCACCAACATGGTCATTTTTTTGTGCTAATGAATTTGTCGACGTATTCAATCACAGATAGAAGAATGGATGGTGCACCACTAAATTCTTTCTTTTCCAAAATAAATAATCAATGGACAAATGTATTATTCTTTATGTCAATTGTATCAAAAAACAGGCACCAGCCAACGCATTTCGTTCAATTCCTATTGAAATTCATCAGGGCTTTAATTGTACAAATGGTCAATAATCCAATTGTGGGGTAGTGAGATTTGAACGGTAAGTATGAGCACAATAAATTTGCATTATTTCCCCAGAGTTCCATGTGTGAGAACCATTGTTGCCATACTCCAAAATATAGGAGTTCCTTGGTATGACTAGAGTATGTGCCTGACATCAATGCCTCAGCAGCGTGTTTGTGGCGTCTTGTGTCCAGACCAGTTCCTGAATCACACATCATCCATTCAGTCACTCATTCTTGTACTCATTGTATTGTATTGTATTGTAATTGCATTTATATAGCACCAACTACCCCTGACAAGGCGTCAAAGTGCTTTTTTGGCAAGTAGCATGCTTCTCTGGAACCCATAAAGGATTAGTGGTGAATTAGTATAGTGAAATATGAGATTAATTTGAGCGGTGGATATTTTAGTCTGTTATTTGGATTGAGACGAATAGTGGGGGGATAGAAGAGGAAAAGGTATGCATTTATATAACGCTTGCTACCCCTGATGAGGTGTTGAAGCGCTTTTTGGTGAGTAGCCCGCTACTCCGGAACCAGAAAAGGATTAGTGCTGAATTAGTCTAGGTAAATATGAAATTAAGTTGAGCGGTGGACATGGTTGTCTGTTATTTGGATTGAAAAGGATAGTGGGATGGAAGTGGGAAGGGTTTGCATATATATAGCGTTTGCTTATGATGAGGTGTCGTAGCAATTTTTGGAGCCAGAAAGGATTAGTGGTGAATTAGTATAGGGAAAATTGAAATTAATTTGATTTGAGCTGTGGACATGTTAGTCTGTTATTTGGATTGTAAAAGAGATAGTGGGAGGATAGAAGAAGAAAGGGTCTAGAAAATTGGTTTGTTTTGGAGTTCACAGTGGTAGGAGGGGGTTTGGGATGAGTACGGGGGAGATGGAGAGGAAAGAGAGAGAGGGAAGGGTTTAGAAAGGCTTGTTCGGGAGATCTGAAATCTAAATAGTAAAAGGTATGAGATGACGCGAAGAGGGAAGAGGAGGGAAGAGTCTAGAAAGGGATATTTTGGGGATCATAGTAGTAGTATGAGGTTTGGGATGAAATGTAAAGTCAGAGTAGAGGTAGAGGATATATTGCAAGAGATATAGGGTGAGATGCATGGTAGCGCATTGGAAATGTTGAATTAGAGGCTAGGCAATAAATATAAAGATACATAAGTACATAGAAGATATATCGTAAGTACATGGAAGGTATATATGCATAAGGAAGGTAATGTATTTAGATTAAAGTTACATTTAATAAACTCAGAATTTCAAGTGTTTCTGTACTTTAATTTGTTTTTAATTCAATAGTGAAGAAATTGTAGATAAATAGTTATGATAAAAGTTTTACTTATTTATGCAGTCACTTATGTACATGGTATATACATGTTAAACATAGAATAATGTAACTATAAGTAATACATACATTTGTTAAGCAGAACTAACAAAAATAATTATTTTTAAAAACATAATTATTATACATCTTTATACAAAGCAATACACCTATGTAGGTACACAACAATAGTCCAAATGAATGTTTATATACTGAGGGATATGCTGTATATTTATGTTTGAGTATGCTGGTTATGTGGGGAAGAGCCAATTCTTGAGTAGTATTCTAAAGATAAGGTGATTATCCGTAGATCTTATGTTTGGAGGTAAAGAGTTCCATAGTTTGGCTGTTTGAACAGAGAAGACTGTGCCCTCCCATGGTGTTTTTCTTGCACAGTGGGATTTTGAGGCGATGTGCCACTCTAGAATGGAGGATCCTTTGTTGAATGTATTTGGTGATTTTATTCCTGATCAAGAACGGTCCTGATCCATGTATCACTTTGTGGGTGATACAACACAGCTTGAATGTGGATCTTCTGGCAACCGGTAACCAGGGTAGGGTTTTCAAGGCAGGGGAGATGTGTGCTTGTGGTTTTATAAGTAAGAGTAGTCTGGCTTAAGAATTCTGAATCCGTTGAAGTATTTTCATAGTTGTTAAAGGTGATCCGTGGAAGAGGCTATTGACGTAATCAAGTTTGGACAGAACAAGAGAGATGGTAGCCTGGACCTTGTGTGGGAATCTCAGGTAGGGGAAGATGCGTTGTAGAGTTTTTATAGTAACAAAGCTTGATCTTGCTAGTTTGTCCACTTGGGCATTCATTGATAGCTTGGAGTCCATGGTTATTCCGGGGTTTCTTACTTGCTCTGACACTTTAGGCAGTGTTCCCAGATCATCACGCCATGCGGCAAGTGGGTCATAATTTTTCCAACGGCCACATATGAGTATTTCTGCTTTGGAAGCATTCAATTTGAGATGGCTCCATGTCATCCATTGACCCATGGCTCTGAGACAACTGAAAATTGGTGAGTTTGCAATGTATTTGGGGCATTCCAATTGAAGGAGTATGTGTGTGTCATCTGCATAGATATGGCACTTGAGAAGAAATTGATTGATCAGTGCCGGTAATGACTTCTTATAGCTGTTGAAAAGCATGGGTGAGATGATAGAGCCTTGAGAACCCTGCTTTTGTGAAGTACAGTTTGGAAGAGAAAGGGGGGTATGGATGACATTAGTTCTGTTGAGAAGGTAGGATGTGATCCAGTTGAGAGCAGTCCCATATTTTCCGGCTTTGTAGAGTCTTTGCATCAGAGTGTCATGGACAACCATGTCAAAGGCAGCCGAGAAGTCCAAAATAAGTAGCGCAGCAACCCCGTTCTGGTCATTTGTGTTCTTAAGGTCTTCCCATATGGCAACGAGGGCAGATTCTGTGCCTCTTCCTGGACGGAATCCCGTATGGCATTATCTTCAATGAATTGAGATATCTGGGCAAATGCTGCTCTTTCTATCAGTTTGCCCAGGAAAGGTCCATTTGTAATTGGTCTGTAGTTGTCAGGGTTCAGCTGGTCCAGGTGTGTTTTCTTTAATAATGGGTGTATGTATGGCTTTTTTAGTTCTTCTGGAAATATTCATGTAGTTAAGAAATTGCTGATGATTCTTCTTACTGGTGTGGTAGCAGAAGTTGTTAGAAGAATTTTCTTGAAGGTTTGTGGTGGACAGTGGTCAGATGGGCTGCCGACAGGCCTGCTTGCTTTGACCAGGTCCCTAAATGCACTGTGTGAAATTTGTTGGAAGGAATGGAGAGGCTGGTTTAGCGGGTCCAGGTTTGTTTTCATTAGCAATGGGTTTATGTATGACTTTTTTTTAGTTCTTCTGAAAATATTCCTGTAGTTAAGAAATTGCTGATGATGTTTCTTACTGGTGTGGTAGCAGAAGTTGTTAGAAGAATTGTCTTGAAGGTTTGTGGTGGACAGTGGTCAGAAGGGCTGCCGGCAGGCCTGGTTGCTTTGACAAGGTTCATAAATGCATCGTGTGAAGTTTGTTGGAAGGAATGGAGAGGCTGGTTTAGCAGATTATTGGATTGTTGTTAAAGGATCAGTGCTGGTGGTTTTTCTTTGTTTTAAATATGAGTCCGACATGCCTGCTTTGCCGTGTAATGATTTGCCAATTTGTCTATGAAATCTTGAGTAATGGGATGAGCTCCTTCTAGGCAATTTGGGGGCATATTATCAAGGAACAGCGTTAAAATTATCGCCGCTTTAGCAGCAGAAAACTGCTGCTAAAGCGGCAATAATCGCCGTTCCTTGATAATATGCCCCTTAGTTTGCACAATTCAGTGAGAACTTTATAGAATTCTTTATTTGCACGTTTAGCATTTTGAATTCTGTCTAAATAGTATCTTTCTTAGTTTTTTTGCTATCTGACTTGTATAATCTGTTAAATTTCTGTAGGCAAAGTTTGCCTTGATTGGTGTTTGTTTTGAGTCAGGCACGTTGCAGATTTCTATTTTGCTATTTTATCTCTTTTATCTCTGTATTTCTCCAAGGTGCCTGTTTTCTTTTGCTTCGTTTTGTGCTTTCAGTGGTATTAGGCTATCAAAAACTTCTTGTAGCCACTCATATCATTTTTGAATGGAATTTATTGTGTCTAGATCTGTTCTGGATGTTAGCTGTGTTTCTAATTGTTCAGAATTGAGTTTGTTCTGCGGTTGATAGGTGGATGCACATAAGGTGGTTTTAGGTATGTCGCTTAGTGTTGTTTTATGTTGGAAAGCAAGCAAATGGTGGTATGACCATGTGATAGAGTCATTGTTTGAAAGGTAACTAGTTCGGTATTTGCTAAAATGACATCTAGGATGTGTTCAGTAATGTATGTGGGTTTGTGGACGATCTGATGCAGGTTCTGTGCATCAAGGCCAGTGATGATTGTTTTTGGATGGGGGGCATATTGGGTTTGGCAAACCAAATGTTGAGGTCACCCAGAATGCATAGGTTGGAGTGTAGTGTTATCAGGTTTGAAACCAGTGTGTCTGGGAATGTTACAGTGGTAGAAGAGGGTCTGTAAAGGAGTAGGAAGTTACAGGAGGAAGATGGCGTAGGGTTGCATCTGGTGAAGGGGGCCACACAACTTTTCATGAATATGTCAACAGTTTTAGTGATATTTAATGTTTGCCAGAACACAACAGCTAGGCCACCTCCTCTGTTGCCTCTACAATTTTGGGTGAAAGTTTGATAGCCTAGAGGAACGGCTTTATGCAAGACTGGAGCCATATCATCTCCCAACCATGATTCAGTTATGAAGAGTATGTCAGGTTCTGTGTCAGTGAGAAGGTTAGAGATGTGATGCTTGTTTTTAGCGAGTGATCAAGCATTTATTAGGAGGCAGTTTAAAGAATGTGCTTTGGAGATAGTGACTTTTTTTGCATTAGAGTGAGCAGTATTGTGTGGGCTTGTAGCAGGCGTGTCCTTAGTGCTGGTATTAGCTGTATGAGGAGAGCAATAGTGTAGTTGTTCAGTATCGTGTTCCTCATCCAGTAGGCTAAGAAGGCATTTTGATGGGTCTACCTGTGTAGGTGGTGGAGACGGTGGTTGAGAGTGAGTTGGTGAGCTCTGTTGTTTTTGTAGAGTAGCCTTGACCTACAGTATACATGGAGAAGCAAAGTTGTCAGGAGTGGCATGTTGCTTATTTTGTTTGCGTCTGTTAAGTGAAAGGTATATGAGTTAGGGGTGGTGGTGTAGTATTTAGGTCATGTTGTAAGGCTCTAAATTGTCCAATGGATGAGAGGTAGTTAAAAGAGAGTTGCTGTGTTGCTATATATGTGTTAGGTGTGGGGGAAGAGAGAAACGTTGGCATCGGTGTTTGTTCATGGTGTATCATTTGTGTAGTCAGGAAGGTGGGAGCACATGTATGTTTCTAGTTTGTGATTAAAACTATTATGAGGTGTTATCTGTGAGAGAGTTTATTGTGCTGGGGTGTGTGTTATGTTTTGTTTTTGAGGAGGTGTGAAAGGAGGTGCTGATGTATTTGTTTTCTGAGAAGGATTTGTATGGAAATTATTGTTGGTAAGTGGAAGCTGTAAGGTAAAGTGGGTGGTGATGTGTTTGTGAAAAGAGTGTATGTGGTGTGTAAGAGAGGATACACTAGAGATAAGTTTTTTTGTGTTTGATTTGATTGCTGAATGAGGTTATACGTGTGGTGCAGTGGAGTTTAAGTGTAGTATGGTTGTGTTATATTGTGGTAGAAAAAAGAGGTGGGTGTTGGTGGATGAAATGATGGAAGCATGAGTATAGGTTTGTTGGTGACAAAGAGGGGTCTGCTTAGAGTAATTGGAGCAGGGAGTGTGTGTCTGGATGGGATATAGTTAAATGTGGTGTGAATTTGGGTTATGTTTGTGATGAGTGGATTGGGTAGTGATAGAGTGGTGTATTGTTTGTAAGTTATGGTGCAAATATGTGGTAGCTGCAGTAGAAGGGTGTATAGGTGTGGTTTATGGGATTTGTAGTGGGCGTTGAGACATTGAACTTTGTATAGGGTTAGTTTGTAGTAAATGAGTGGAGTATATTTGCTGTGAGTGTGGTAATCTGGTTGTGGTTGTGGACAGGGTAAGGTGGATGCAAATATTCTTTCACCTACTAGCTCATACCTGAATACACCTGCGTGCCCATCCACTATACCACGCACACAAAACTCATCAACAGTGAACACAAACTTTCATACATAACATTCCCAAATACACACATACATTAAATTTAATTGTTGAAAGATAAGTGACATTACATATTTTAACAGAACATAATCATACTTTAGTAATGCAAGGTAAAAAAAGCGATGTGACAAAATAGTGCAACAGTAATAAAAATACATCTAAATACTGTAAACTCCCAAACTACTCTAAACCTAACTTGTAAAGATCCATTCTAGATCCCCCCATCCTCAAAACCCTTATAAAATGCTTAAAAAAGGACTTACTCGTTCTGACGAACAGCAGCACCTAATTGCAACTTGGTTCCTTGAAAAAATATGCAAAATAACAACAACAATAGACTGCAAAATAGAAGGTAGCAATAAAAAAAAGTGTCTTCAAGCTTAATAAAAAAAAGGCTATCTCTACGATGAAATCAATGGGAAATATATTAAAAATGCTTAATAAATGTAAAGAAATTTGAAAAGAAGCAATTAAAAATGTCTAATGTATAAATTACATATTTGTGTACATTTATAAAATTATTTAATACATACTTTAAAAAATATGTTAAATAATGTTTAAAAAAACATTTTAAAAAGTCAAAATATTATATTCAATGTAAAATTACATGTACACATAGGGCTCATTACGATGTTGGGTGGAAAGCCTCCGACCGTGTCAGAGCCCTTCCGACCAAAACGGTTAAGATGTTCACGGTCGGAATGTAAACCGGCCGGTCATTCCAACTCGGTTCTGACCAACTCGCAGAGTATTGCTGTCAGTCGGAACCGCACTGTAACCCCCTGTTGATGCCATTGGGATTACGATGACGGTTTCCAACAGCCTTTCAGTGCCGGCCTTTCTACCATGGAAAGGCTGTCGGAAAATGACTTTGGGTGCCGCTGGCAGGGCCCTCTAGCCCACGTGGCCTATGGTTAGTGGCTGAGGGGGGACCCATGGAACCCCTGTAAATCCTTCACTGTGTGGCAGACACCATGGGGTGCCTGTGACACAGTGCAGGGTTTTGCACCCACATCTCATTTCCCATAGAAGCTTGTGGTATGGCTGGTTCTCGGGCGTAACACAAGCTCCCTTTGGAAATAATGGAAGTCCGACCGAACAATGTTCGGTCGCATCATAAGTCAAGTCGGTCGGTCCCGAGTCCGAAACACTGTTGGTCGGAGGTTTTCTGACCAACATTGTAATGACCTCCTTCATGTACAATATACAAATATGTATAAAATGTGATTTATTTAATTTTTTTAACCAAAAACCTAAAGCGTGTTATTATGAATGTAGTGGTAATGCGGGCACTGCCTCACCAGAGGTCCGGTCGCCCTATAATGAGTTTGGTGGTCGGAATGCAAAAGGACAGCTGCAACCGTCGGGGATCTGTGATCCCTCTGCAGTGTTGCAGCGGTGTGAGGCTTCAAAATGCTGGGGGTGCTGCTGCAGCACCGCCAAGCATATTACAAGTTTCCTCACTGCCACAGTGTTCATGGCAGTGAGCCTGCCATGAAAGGTGTGGTGGTGAGGAAACAAAGCTGTTGCCTCATGGCCTGGGTGTGCATGTAGGGGGAAAGATGGTGTGCTCTCCTCTCTGTATGCACTCCCTGTCCTTGCACAGCATGGACTTCACAGTCCATGCAGTGTAAGAACGTGCTTTGCCACTCCCATTGCGGTGCCTTTCTAAGGCTCACATACAAGCCTTTGAAAGGCTCCAACGTAGGATCGCCAAAGCAGGACCGCAATTCATAATCTGGTGGGCGGTGAGCGGATGGGTTTGGTAGTGTGACAGCAGGGCGATGACGTGGCAGCCCGCTGCCACACCGCCAAACTAATAATAAGGCCCTAAATTATTCAATTTACTTGACTTCATAATTGTTATTTTTATTTAAAATTTATATTTAACAAAATGAAAAGCTGCTTAAAATGTTTAATTTGTCAACGAATTAAATTTGTGACATCTTTTTACTATATTAAATGTTGTGAAGCCCTATACATGAAAAAGGTGACATTTACTCCAACTTCAACCAAATTAGGAAGGTGTTGCACACTTAATTTTAAATGTGACGTTAACTATTCCTCCTCCAACCTACATCAGCTTTGGGGAGGTGATGGACACTAAAAGGGTGACATTTAGGGGCCGATTCCGATGGGCGGTCGGACAGCTGTCCGTAGCCTTACCCTGCGACCGACAAGTACCCGGAGCCGGTCCGTCCTGTATAGGAAGTACGATGCGCATAACTGCCAAAAACACGACTGATACGTAGGCTGTGAATCAAGACCCATTCTCCGTCCGAGCCGTAACTCCCAAAGAGGAACTGTGTCGCCCGAAGCAGTATCCATAGAAGTTTCCGGCATGACAAGTACGATGCGTACTTCCTATGCACCGGACGGGTCGTCACGTACGGCACGTCACAGCATCTGGAAAACAAGCATATCAGCTACGATTCGCGCCACAAATCAATACACGGCTACGAAACGGAACAGCTTCCAGTGGGTACGAGATGGAGCAACAAGCAGCGTGTACGACACAAACACATCATGAATCCCATCGCACAGGTCATACCAGTAAGCGACATCTATGACCGGATCAGGGACCGACGCCGACGGCGCAGACGGTAAGTCAGACACCTACCACATAAAGAACGACACGTACCCGCAAAATGGCACACACACACAGGGGATACATATCCTGGCCAATAACAACAGCCCACCATAGGGGTTACATGGCCAGCGCCACTAACACCCCCACAAATAGGGGGCCTGTTGCCCATCACCCCTGCCACCCCCACTCACAGGGGACCTGTTGCCCATCACCCCTGCCACCCCCACTCACAGGGCTTATGTTGCCCATCCCCCCTGCCACCACCACTCACAGGGCTTATGTTTCCCATCACCCCTGCCACCCCCACTCACAGGGGACCTGTTGCCCATCACCCCTGCCACCCCCACTCACAGGGCTTATGTTGCCCATCACCCCTGCCACCCCCACTCACAGGGCTTATGTTGCCCATCACCCCTGCCACCCACACCCATAGGGGGCCTGTTGCCCATCACCCCTGCCACCCCCACTCACAGGGGACCTGTTGCCCATCACCCCTGCCACCCCCACTCACAGGGCTTATGTTGCCCATCCCCCCTGCCACCACCACTCACAGGGCTTATGTTTCCCATCACCCCTGCCACCCCCACTCACAGGGGACCTGTTGCCCATCACCCCTGCCACCCCCACTCACAGGGCTTATGTTGCCCATCACCCCTGCCACCCCCACTCACAGAGCTTATGTTGCCCATCACCCCTGCCACCCACACCCATAGGGGGCCTGTTGCCCATCACCCCTGCCACCCCCACTCACAGGGGACCTGTTGCCCATCACCCCTGCCACCCCCACTCACAGGGCTTATGTTTCCCATCACCCCTGCCACACCCACTCACAAGGCTTATGTTGCCCATCACCCCTGCCACCCCCACTCACAGGGCGTATGTTGCCCATCACCCCTGCCACCCACACCCATAGGGGGCCTGTTGCCCATCACCCCTGCCACCCCCACTCACAGGGGACCTGTTTCCCATCACCCCTGCCACCCCCACTCACAGGGCTTATGTTTCCCATCACCCCTGCCACCCCCACTCACAGGGCTTATGTTGCCCATCACCCCTGCCACCCCCACTCTCAGGGGACCTGTTGCCCATCACCCCTGCCACCCCGACTCACAGGGCTTATGTTGCCCATTCCCCCTGCCACCCCCACTCACAGGGCTTATGTTTCCCATCACCCCTGCCACCCCCACTCACAGGGGACCTGTTGCCCATCACCCATGCCACCCCCACTCACAGGGCTTATGTTGCCCATCACCCCTGCCACCCCCACTCACAGGGCTTATGTTTCCCATCACCCCTGCCACCCCCACCCATAGGGGGCCTGTTGCCCATCACCCCTGCCACCCCCACTCACAGGGCTTATGTTTCCCATCACCCCTGCCACCCCCACTCACAGGGGACCTGTTGCCCATCACCCCTGCCACCCCCACTCACAGGGCTTATGTTTCCCATCACCCCTGCCACCCCCACTCACAGGGGACCTGTTGCCCATCACCCCTGCCACCCCCACTCACAGGGCTTATGTTTCCCATCACCGCTGCCACCCCCACTGACAGGGCTTATGTTCCCCATCACCCCTGCCACCCCCACTCACAGGGCTTATGTTGCCCATCACCCCTGCCACCCCCACTCACAGGGGACCGGTTGCCCATCACCCCTGCCACCCCCACTCATAGGGGACCTTTTGCCCATCACCCCTGCCACCCCCACTCACAGGGCTTATGTTGCCCATCACCCCTGCCACCCCCACTCACAGGGCTTATGTTTCCCATCACCCCTGCCACCCCCACTCACAGGGGACCTGTTGCCCATCACCCCTGCCACCCCGACTCACCCTGCCAGCCCCACTCACAGGGGACCTGTTGCCCATCACCCCTGCCACCCCCACTCACAGGGCTTATGTTGCCCATCACCCCTGCCACCCCCACTCATAGGGCTTATGTTGCCCATTACCCCTGCCACCCCCACTCACAGGGCTTATGTTTCCCATCACCCCTGCCACCCCCACTCACAGGGGACCTGTTGCCCATCACCCCTGCCACCCCGACTCACCCTGCCAGCCCCACTCACAGGGGACCTGTTGCCCATCACCCCTGCCACCCCGACTCACCCTGCCAGCCCCACTCACAGGGGACCTGTTGCCCATC
The DNA here is from genome assembly GCF_964204655.1 of Triturus cristatus. Classification (NCBI taxonomy): domain Eukaryota; kingdom Metazoa; phylum Chordata; class Amphibia; order Caudata; family Salamandridae; genus Triturus; species Triturus cristatus. The sequence continues at coordinate 250,457,960 of NC_140593.1, read as the reverse complement.
ACCCCTGCCACCCCGACTCACCCTGCCAGCCCCACTCACAGGGGACCGGTTGCCCATCACCCCTGCCACCCCCACTCATAGGGGACCTTTTGCCCATCACCCCTGCCACCCCCACTCACAGGGCTTATGTTGCCCATCACCCCTGCCACCCCCACTCACAGGGCTTATGTTTCCCATCACCCCTGCCACCCCCACTCACAGGGGACCTGTTGCCCATCACCCCTGCCACCCCGACTCACCCTGCCAGCCCCACTCACAGGGGACCTGTTGCCCATCACCCCTGCCACCCCCACTCACAGGGCTTATGTTGCCCATCACCCCTGCCACCCCCACTCACAGGGGACTTGTTGCCCATCACCCCTGCCACCCCCACTCATAGGGCTTATGTTTCCCATCACCCCTGCCACCCCCACTCACAGGGCACCTGTTGCCCATCACCCCTGCCACCCCCACTCACAGGGGACCTGTTGCCCACCCCCCCGCCACCCCCACTCACAGGGCTTATGTTGCCCATCACCCCTGCCACCCCCACTCACAGGGCTTATGTTGCCCATTACCCCTGCCACCCACATCCATAGGGGGCCTGTTGCCCATCACCCCTGCCACCCCCACTCACAGGGGACTTGTTGCCCATCACCCCTGCCACCCCCACTCATAGGGCTTATGTTTCCCATCACCCCTGCCACCCCCACTCACAGGGCACCTGTTGCCCATCACCCCTGCCACCCCCACTCACAGGGGACCTGTTGCCCATCACCCCTGCCACCCCCACTCACAGGGCTTATGTTGCCCATCACCCCTGCCACCCCCACTCACAGGGCTTATGTTTCCCATCACCCCTGCCACCCCCACTCACAGGGGACCTGTTGGCCATTACCCCTGCCATCCCCAGCCATAGGATGGGTGATGCGCAACACATCCAGCACACACAAACATCAGGTATGTCTGCAAAAAACATCCCCCACGACATCATGACAACAGTGTATAGTCTGTGACAAATGCCCACAACAGTGAATATGGCTACGAGCATACAATGAAAGTTACACCACATGTGTGACCAACACATGAATGTGACATACTCAAGGCAAGCATCACCATAGCACTGTGGCAATGTAAAAAGAACACCCCCTCACTGTGTAGAACAGAAGTCAAGTGGGGGCTCACAAAATGCAGCAGATGTGGAGCATTGTGGTGATGGGGACCAAACCCCCCTCAACACAGGTAAGTGTCATCATGGTCAAAGCTGCAAATAACAAACAGTATGTATGATCCCTGCTCCCAACACATCAAACACTTCTGGGGGAAAATAGTGGGTGTGTCCCATACACACAGAGATGTGTTGAGGCAAACAGTGCTGTGAAAACATAACACTCTCGGCCATGTGCAGACAAGCACCACACATGGGGGCTGACAATGCACACGGCGTACAATGACACAACAGCAGAAGTGACCATCACCAAGCATGCACACATCTCGAAAATAGACACACCAACCAAAACAACATGTGCAGACTGTAGGTGTCAGCTCACTAACTCACATTCCATGCCAGCAATGGCACCCAACAACCAGGATGAATGTGCACAATGATGTGAAATGACTCACAGGGACAGCATGCAAAATCACAGAAACAGCATCCAGACAAAGGCCCACAACAGCAATACCAATGCACTGGTGCAGATGCACAAACACAAACAGGCAAACTCACACTGCACATCGGACACAACATGTGTGTGTGTCACAGTATCCACAGGCAACTACACAACACATGAGAGGGGCTGAACCACAGTGACACAGATGTGGACACAGTGCCATACAAAAGTAAACCATCATTGGGACACCCTCAGTGGGCAATCAGGTGTTGGGAGATGAGAGGGAGCACAACAGACACATGTGACACTAGCTGGAATGAACACCAAGTAACACAGCAAGAGACTGACACACAACAGCACAATCCCCAGGGACAAGACATTGGTGTGACACCAGCATGCATGACACCTCCACTGTGATGACAAAGGCAGATGTCGTACAAACTGGGAAACCCAGACGTGTGTCCTGTGCCACAAATGTACATCACACATACACAAACACAAATCACTCAGCATGGCCCCTCATCCATGGACAAATGGGAGCTAAGGGACCATCCATGCAAACATTCACATCAGTCCACCATCAACACCACACACCTGAACTGCAACAATGTGTATCTGTGAAGCCCACATGGACAGGTGACATTGCACATGCCCACATGACAAACACAGGAATGTTGGCAGGAACTAAGGTGCACACACACATCACACAAGGACTGTTTACAACCCTGGGGAATGACAGACACACTGCACAGTATGCGGTACATGGCCATGACCTTAAAGCTCATGTGACCTTCACAATCCCTGCCACTGTCCCAGGACTATGCAGATGCCAAGGAGGAACACAAGGCACCCATGCTGACACCTGCCAGCATCGCTGCCGTGAACCCGACAAGTGGGAGCAGTCACACACACATACAAATGACTCAATCGCTGAAAACTACCACCTAGGGACAACTACATGATATTGCGAACAAACAAGTGCCTTGAGGAACCCTCACTATGTCCCATCTGTGTCTGACAACATCATCAACACTCAGAACTGACAAATCACAATGATGATACACCAATTAACAGTAGTGAGTCATGCACCCACACATCTGGTAGCCCATTGGAAAAGTAGTGGGATTACCCAGTACCACTCAGCAAGCATCAACAACACGAACATATCAAGGGAACACTGTGTATGAACAGGGATGTGGACACACACACATGCACATACAACACACACCATGGGCCCAGGCCATGTCACTGGACAACACACTAACTTGAGGGGACACAACTCCCGTGGGAGCCCAGCTGTGCCAAACATATTAACCGCAAGTCCCACTCATGTCTGCAGAACACTTGGTCAGTCAGCCATCAGTTACCGCACAATGAAGCCTCTGGTCACAACAGCCTGGGTACGAGAGTCTCCCTTAAGTCATCTGCACATACTCAATACATATGTACAGCAAGTTACACAGAGGACCCAGTTGCTCCTATACCAATGATGCCCACACCTGTAGGGCAAGTAGTGATGAGCACGAAGTATGTGGAAGTGACAATTTGGACAATGGGAAGCACATCATATGTGCAGGGGTGCAAGCCACAGATGTGACCATGGCAATTAAATGCTCACAGAGAGATGTACACAAATGGTTGATCCAGACACACCCAGGTAGCTGCAAAGGATGACATGGATACCCACTAGAATAGGATACATATCTCATGGACAACAGGGAGTACCTCACATCAACACATCAGTATGCAACATTGTAAACCAAGCATTACAGGTGAAAAGGCATCTAAAACAACCTCAACATGATGTACAGCTAAATCAAGTTCACACGGACAAAGTAAAAAGCTTTATTCAGCATATGAAAAGTGAAACGTCTATTCCAACAAAAGGCCAATGGCCAGTCCATGTCCAAAGGACAAGGAGTGAACTAGAGTCACAAATTCAGTATATGAAATTCGAAATGTCTGTGCAACCAAAAGGCCAATGGCCAGTCCATGTCAAATTGCCAAGGAGTGAACTAGAGTGACAACTGTCACACCTTGCTTGCCTGCGCTGCTACGGACCGGGGTCATCCCCTCGGAGGGGCATACATGGGGGCAGGCCAGGCAGAAGGAGGCAGTGAAGAGGTGGGGGATGCAGGCGAAACACTTGCAACTGCAGTTGAGATGACTGAAGTGGTGGGTGCTGTCACAACTGTGGGGCACAAGTCAGATGGGGTGGGTGCCGGCACAACTCCAGTGGGCAGGTCAGATGGAGTGGATTGGCTCACCACTGCAGTGCCCAAGTCAGACGGGGTGGGCGTGGACTCCAAAGCAGTGCCTACATCCATGGGAGCGGAATGGGGGACAGGTGAGGTCTGCAGGGCAGGGGGTGGTGACACGGTCCCCACATCAGTGGCAGCAACTGTCTGACCAGGTGTGGAGGAGCAAGTGCTAGGGGGGATGGCCTTAGCATTTTGGGGATGGTGTATCTGTGTGTGGAGGAACCCAGGGCAGGGAGTGGCGGGGGAACCTCTGGAGTGTTAGCCTGGGGGATGGAGGACGGAAACTTTGCCTTGGAGCTGCATGCTGGTGGGGGGTCTTGCTCTCCTTGCGCTGGGGGGACTTGCGGGTGGGCGTCTCGGTCTGAGTGCGCCTGGGGAAGGGTGTCCGGGTGTGAGGGGCACTCCCTTCTGTGTGTGGGGACTTCCTCTTCCCCTTGTAATCAGGATCTGCTGGGTCGGTGGGGAAGAGGCCAAGGTCACAGAGGAAGAGCTTCTGGGGGGATGGGGTTGCAGGTGAGGCAAGGGAAGGGGGCTGGGAGGGAGAGGTCTCGGAGGACTGTGGAGTGGTTGTGGTTGTGTGTGTGTCAGCAAACCAGCCCCTGTGAGTGTGGAATCAGTCCCCTGCACTTGCTTGTGTGCACGTCTAGCCCTTGGTTTGGGGGTTTCTGTGCTTTGGACAGGTAGTGTGCTAGGAATTGTGGGTGCTGCAGGGGTAGGAGGGGTGTGGGACTGTTGGAGGAGGGACACTGCTGCCGTCAGGGAGGAGGCCACGGACTGGTTGGTCCTCTGTAGGGCAGATATGCCCGAGGAAATGCCCTCCATGAATGACACCAGTTGTATCAACAGACCTGTGTGTGCATGGAGGACCTTCAGCATCGATGTCTGCCCCACATGCATCTGTCTAAGTAAGTCCACAGACTCCTCACTCAGGGCAGCAGGGGACACAGGGGCAGGGGGTGCGGTGCCTGGCACAAAGGAGACATGCTCACGAACATGGGAACCCACAGGGACCTCTGGAATGGGAGCCGATAGGAGGGGGGTGGTGGTGGTGGTGGTGGTGGCAGTGGCGGAGACAGGCTCACTAGCTGGGGTTTGGTGGCTGCTGACACCCGCCTCCACAGGGGAGTCATCCTCAGAGCTGCTGTGGCCTTCAGCTGGGGGGGGATGGTGCTGACAACTCCTCTGTGTGACTGAAATCGCCCTCCATGCCACTGGGTCTACCTGACTCCTCTCCTTCTGTCCCTGTAAGGCTCTGTGGTGATGAGTATAGGCCCCAGCTAGGCCCGCAGGACACAAGGGTTCGCTCTCCTGTAATGGAATCTATAAGGAAGTTGGCACGGAAACTGCAAAGTACAAAGACAGCATTTATTAACCCTTAAGGGTGGTCCTACAATCCACACAACACTCTTCAGTATTGCATAGAGTAGCACAAAGAACTTACGTACATGGTCCCCTTTTATACACAATAGAGGGGCTCATAAGTGGGTGGATACAACATGAGGCCGAAGAACATTACCATTTATGGTCATTTTCGATACTGAATCAATATGTGGGCGGAGCTAACACACTCCTTGAGCCCGCGAAAACATGGTCAAGCAAGGCTAACTGATAACAGATGTGGTCAAGTCTGGGCATGTGCCAGATGGACAAAAGAGCTATTTATAGACTGTTACTAGGCAGATTACAAGAGCAACTAACACAGAGGTTGGACTCTTCTCGTGGAGAACACGTGGAAGCATGACAATACAAAATGGAGTCCGAACTTCGGTCAACATAACAGAGAAAACATGATCTAGAGGAAGGGGATTAATGTCTTTAGTAAATGCTTAATCACATCGTTGTTTCAATTTACAACAGACGACCCTTTCAGCATTTACTGAAGACATCCGGTTTGTTAGAATAATCATCATATATGTCAATTGTCATCATTTCTTCAACTTCTTTAGCTAGACGTTTCTGGTGAGCAACATCGGCAATAGCTTTCTTGTCAGGGATACAGAATGATACGCATAGGGAGCAGAGCAAGGGACCACATTGAACACAGATACAGCACGAAAACAGAACTGCTACAATAATGCAGAGACCAGTTAAAACCTTCCATCCCCAGGCAGTAATTAAGGCCCAAAACCATCCAGAAAAGGACCAAGTGCCGTTTTCTGTATGGATTTCAGCTGCAATTTTATGCAGCTTGTTGATGGCATTATAAACTGATGGCGTATGATCAGGGATAAACACACAACAGCTACTTCCGATAATTTTACATGCTCCTCCTCTGTCAGCTAGCATAACGTCTAATACCATACGATTCTGCAATGCAACAATTCTAGTAATTTGCAATTCCTCCGTAAGATTCCCAAGAGCAGCAGCAGTCTGATTTGTCACAGCCTCTACCACTCTTGTTAATCTTCGGATCTTCCTACTGTTCAGGGCAGCTCCAACAAAGAAAAACAATCCTAAGTTAAAATCAATATACTGTTGCAGACTGGTATCAGTCTGATCTACATCATCAATTGATAAAGTACGTTTATACCTATTTACAGTCACATTATTCAATAATTTCAGATCCCTATGATAAGATGCGGGTGCTAGGAATACAGGAGGTAATAGAAATTATACATAGCATACCCCAGACCACCCAGCCGGTAGACGGTAATAACCTTTATTTCCACACACAAAGTACGTATTATGGGAGGCTAAAAAGGTACTATTGTTCAACCCATCAATGTTCAGAACAGTAATACAATCACTAACACCAACCGGAATAAAACCCACACTCTGGACACACAGGTCCGCTTGGGCTTGTGCTACTTGAATCACAAATTTGTCCTTTCCCACAGTGTCTCTTGTGTTCGTGAAGATGTAGGGAATGGATTCATTGTCTGGTCGGTACTCTTCCCACTCCCAAATTGTCCCATTCGCTTGCGGATACCCATTCTTATCTTGGTGACATTCTTTATTGAGTCTGAAGAGCAATCGTCCCACTGTCGGTTTCCGAGTGGCAAAAAGCAAAGTATACCATGCTCTACAAGAGCCATTATGAGAGAAAGGAAGTGGTATAAATGGCGTTCCTCCTTTCTTCTGATGGGCTGGCATCATCCCACATATCCAACAGTTCGTAGCGTTCGTAGCAACGTGGGTATGATGCAGCATCTGGATGAAAGTGTTATTCAAATAAGACTGTCGATGCTTCAACTCTTGATACGGTAATGTATAAAAGTAGTGCTCCTCAGGCACCGGAGTTGTCAACACAAGTATTTTCCGAGCGAGAGTTACATCCTCCACAAACCATGTGGTTATCCCAACAATAGCTACTGTCAACATGAACCCTAATGCACAAAAGATTTTCTTTTTCTCCATGTCAAAAATAAAAACCCAATATCTTCCTGAAACTAAAAGTCTGTCAGAACTCTTCCCCTTGGGCAGCGGTCGATTTCTTCACCAGCGGGCCAAGACGGGTGTCGCTACACTAATGCAGGGCTGATCCCCCCCCCTTGCCTCATCGGCTCTCCGTTTCACTAACCCAAGGGCCGTTCTGACAGTATGTCCCGGTACTGGAGAACTCACTTCCTTGGTCGAAGATGATATCGCCTTCCTCCAGGAGTCGCGTGGTCCGGAAAGAGCTCCTCAGTGGCGTTTGGCTCCGCAGCACGGCCTGTCTCTGCAGCCAAGATTTCTCGTTGATCGGTCAGCACGGCAGGTTCCACCAATCCGGGCGGCACCTTCCTACAGTGCAGGGAATGGATCCAATTCTTTCTGTTGGAGACTCGCACAGCCGTCCTCGTTGCGAGGAGGACCTGCTCAGGACCCACCCATCTCGGTTCCAAGCTGTTTGTTCTGTCAAATATTTTCACCATCACGTGGTCACCAGGTCGAAGACCATGTCCTTCACCGGTGGACCGATCAGGGAGCGCCTCTCGGACCTGTTGATGAATAGAAACCAAGTTATCCGTTAACTGTGCCAGATAATCGTTCATCATTACACAAGGTACATCATACACAGCTTTAGGTTTTGGTGGACCCCAAATATTCATTGGGCGTCCAAAGACAATCTCATACGGCGTAAGGCCAGTTCGAGAGTGTGGTACCGATCTAATTGACAATAACGCCAGTGGTAGAGCATCTGGCCAAGTCAAAGACGTCGAAGCTTGAATTTTAGCGATTTTGAGCTTCAGTGTACCATTATACTTCTCGACCAGTCCCGCAGACTGAGGGTGGAATACCGCGTGAAACTTCTGGGTGATGCCCAGGCCCTTCAAGACATACTTTATAACATCCGCTACAAAGTGAGGCCCATTATCACTCCACAGAAGTCTACAGACGCCATATCGAGGGAAGAACTCTTTCAACAGCAGCTTCGCAGTAGTCATTGCAGTATTGTCTTTCGTAGGGTACGCTTCAACCCATTTACTGAAGGCGCAAACCACTACTAGAACATACTTCAAATTGTTACAGCGCTCAAGCTGGATGTAATCTATCTGCAAAACCTCGAAGGGTGCAGTGGGTGTCACGAATCCTCCTGCTGGAGTTCGAGTACCCTTTCCTGGGTTATACCTCAAGCAGATCATACAAGTCTGCACCACCCTCTTTGCCGTGCTAGCAATCTCTGGATGCTCCCAGACTTGGGTAAGCAATTTTACAATTGCGGAAGCTCCAACATGTGCTAGCCCATGTGCCATCTGAACCATAGGTTGTACAAAGGCCGTGGGTAATTTCCATCTATCCATCTGCTTATTTCTCCAGCAGCCCTCGTCATCCAGTTCTCCCTCACTAGCCCATTGTTCCCGCTCTTTGTCAGAAGCGGCCCTTTGCATTTCCCGCACTTCCTCCTTCGCATCATGCCATCTTTCCACCTGTGACTTTACTACATACATGGCAGTAGCACCGGGCTGCATCGCAGTTTCCCGTGCTACTCGATCTGCCAACGCATTCCCTTCTCCAACTTTGTCAACTACTTTCCTATGGGCGCTACACTTAACGATGGCAATTTTCTTTGGGTATGTCAATGCAGTTAAAAGATTGTGAACTAACTCTCCATGCATTATCTGTACTCCATGTGACGTTAAAAACCCTCTCTCCTTCCAGAGTAGGCCGAAGTCATGCGCTACTCCGAAGGCATAGCGGCTATCTGTATAAACATTCACACACAATCCTGTACTGAGCTCACATGCTCGTGTTAATGCTATCAGTTCCGCTGCTTGAGCTGATTTCTGTGGTATGCGTGCAGTCTCCACTATCGTTTGCAACGTGGTAATTGCATACGCTGCTGAAGTCGTACCATCTGGTAGCTTCAGACATGATCCGTCCACCCACAGTTCTCCATCTACATCTGGAAAGGGCGTATCCTGGAGATCAATACGACCCTTTGTTTGTTCCTCAGTCACGAGAATACAATCATGTGCTCTCCGCGCCTCAGGCTGGGTTTCGGGGTATGGCAACAATGTTGCCGGGTTTAACGTTACGCACCTTTTCAACGTAATATGAGGAGCCAAAAGCGTCAACTCATATCCCGTTAAACGGGCACTGGTCAAATGCTGCGTCTTCGTTTGATTAAGCAGGGCATCGACAGCATGGGGGACTAATACCAACAGCTTATGGGATAACACAATTCCCTCACTTTGGCGTATTGACACAGCTGTCGCCGCAACCGAGCGAAAACACCCTGGTAATGCTCGGGCGACAGGATCAAGTACAGCCGAAAAGTATGCACAAGGGCGCTGCTTATCGCCGTGCATCTGCACTAAAACTGACAATGCACATCCATCTTTCTCATGCACATACAATGAAAAGGGTTTTGCATAATCAGGGGTCCCTAACACTGGTGCTGAACAAAGGGCCTGTCGTAGTTGCTGAAAAGCAATATCACACTCATCTGACCAAGGGATTGGGATAGGCGTGTCCTTTGTCAAGAGGGCTAACAATGGCTTAGCTATATGTGAAAACCCCAATATCCACTGTCTACAAAAAGAAACAAGACCCAAAAATGCACGCACGTCCTTCTGCGTGGACGGTCTCGGTGTGTCCAAAATTACTTGGATACGATCCGGTGTGAGTGCACGTCCCTCCTTAGACAAAAGGTGACCCAAATAAGTCACCTTTGGTCTACAGAATTGCAACTTCTTCCTAGATACCTTATGATTGTGGGATGCTAAAAAGGAAAGTAAGGATAACGTACTTTTTTCACACAACTCCAGGGTGTCAGCCGCCAGCAAGATGTCATCGACATATTGAATGAGGGCGACCCCCTCGAGCAGAACAAAGGAATCCAATTGTCTTTTCAAAGCCTGACTGTAAATGCTAGGGCTTTCTGTGTAGCCCTGGGGGATCCTACAAAAACGATAAGATCTATTATTTAATGTAAACCCAAAAAGATATCGGCTATCCGGGTGAATGGGAATGGAAAAGAAGGCATTCTTCAAATCGATCACTGAGAACATAGTCGCCGTAGGCGGGACCAAAGTAAGCAACGTCGTGATATCGGAAACCACTGGGTACTGAGGTATCACGATCTTATTTACTTCTCTCAAATCAATTATAAACCGATAAACTCTGGCATCCGTGTCCTTTTTCAATATGGGAAGAATCGGACTGTTACAAATGTTGTAGGGGACTTCCTCCACTACCCCTGCCGCCATCAAATCCTGCACTATCTGTATGAGAGCCTCCTCGCCCTCCTGGGAAATACGGTACTGTGGGAGGCGTGGTAACACCGCCCCCTCCTGGACACTAATGTGGACCGGTGGAATCACCATTTGTCCCACATCAGTATCCGACGTTGCCCACAAAGCACGAGGGAGGGTAGCTAACAGCGCATCCTCTGACATCGTACACATCCGTTCAGACCGGGGGTAATTGTCATTCAATATTACCCGCACACCAGCAGGGGAACAGCGGATCGTAGCCCTAAAATGCTTTAACATATCAAGGCCCATAATGTTGTCCGGTGTGTACGGGGCAAGCAGAAACGGACAGGGTGCAGAAAAAGAATCAACCTTAATCATGAGGGGCTGGGAAAGAGGGCTTCGGGAGAGTGTACCGTCAAACCCTACCGATGTGACCATTAAGCCGGATGGGGGAGCCCCCGGAACCAATTGCTTAGACAGCGCACTACGTGTCGCTCCTGTATCCACTAGGAACTGATCAGTAGAGCCCAAAACCTCAGCCGATACATAAGGACCCTTCTGATCGACCGGCACCTCAACTGATTCTAACCCCCATCCAACGCATTCCTATGCATGCTGAGAGTCATGGTACCCCGATCGGTCAATCCCCGACACTTGATACTGATGCTGGCGATCGAAAACATTTGATCTATCTCGGTGCTGCCCAGCAGAGTCAAAACGAGCCTGTTCGTTAGAACTCCCTCTAAAGTTCGAGAAACCCCCTCTACCTCGCGGGCCACCCTGAGTATGCCCCTGACGCGAAGCATGCAACACCGGGCAGTCCCTAGCCCAATGACCCGATTGCTTACAATACGCACATTGGTTCCTATTCAAATCAGATCGGCCCGAGGGAGGACCATAAAATCCTCCCCTACCTCTATTACTACCCCGTCGGGGCGGGCCATATACTTGTGCCAACATCACCTTTGTTTTTAAATCCTTCGATTTCTTTTCCTCCTGGCCCTTTGCTTCTTGCTCCTGACGCTCATAATACTGGGCAATAGTCAGGAGGGCCGTCGGTGTAGCGGAAGACCAAGAACTTTCACTCGCTTTCAAACGGGTCGCAACTGCCGGCAGCAAATTAGCCACATATTTATCCGCAAAGAGGTGGCGACCCGTATCATCAGTAAGCGACTGGCCACTAAAATCATGAAACGTCTCCTCGAAACGCGTAAAGAAGTCCGCAACCGACTCGTCAACTTTCTGTTTACATGAAGCTAACATATTCCAGTCAATCTTTTTAGGGGGGATAATTGTCTTCAACTTGGTCAGAATAGCAGCAGGGAGGTCTAAGATACTCTGGGGTGGTTTCTGCGCGGGCTTCCGTTCCCTATCCTCATCCTCAAGCTCAGACCACCGAGCCTTAAAGGCAACTACATCATCTACCTTTCGGACAGATCGCCACATATCCGGTGGTAGAATAAGGCCAAAGAACAGGTCTATATCTGCTAAGGTCATAACGCAAGAATTCAAGGCCCCCTCGACTTCTTCATAGAAGGCCGCTGGATTCTTGCGGGGATCAGGCAATGCATTCTTTAAGGCCATAACATCAGTTCTATGCCAAGGAGTATAAACCCAATTATACACAAAATATCCCTTAGCATCGGCGGAGGTAATGTCCGAGCTAGTCCCCGCTCCTTTAGGAGGAACATACAAAGGCGCCGCCTCTCGCATTGGTTTAACATGCACTATGCCATCCTTATCTGACTGGGAGGTGGATGAGTGGCCTTCTGCTGTACACGGATCCGACTGCTTCACCTCCCCTGCTTGTTGGCAGGCTTTTCCTTTAAGGGCCAGCACCGCGTCCCGCAAAGCGAACAGCCGCCGAGCCGTGTCAGGAGCCTTAGAGGGATAGAAAACACCATTATGCAATGCTTTAGCATCCAATGTCACATCATCAGGCTCAAAAACACTGGAATATTTCCGGTAAGCAGCAGTCACTTCATCAGCAAAGTGACCCAAAAAATACAATTTCTCTCTCTCCTGCCACGGCCCCCAAGTATGGAACAATTCATCCAGGGACACTTTGCCCTTAAGTGCACGGAAGGAAACTTGCCGAAGCTCAGCCATTTTCTCAGGCGACAGCATGGACCGCGTATCTACCTTACCCGGAACCGGGTCAGAATCTTGTGGCTTCGGAGCAGATGCGCCCACATAAGGGGGCGGAGAGCGATCTAGTAAATAAAAATCATCATCAATATTATTAAGGACAGGATAAAGCGGCTGCCGAACAGCATATTGACCCGAGAATTGCAGCCTACGCTCTTTCTCTTGTCTCTCCGTTTGTTCTTTGTCCTCCCGACGCCTCGCTTCCTGTGCTCGCACATGATCATTCTTCCGTTGTTCTTTATCAAACAGCGCTTTCTCACGCTTCTCTCGCTCACGCACTTCCTTCACCCACAACCGCACACACTCAAACATATCCTGCCGAGCACGCCGTTTACACATACACTGTTCCACATACTCAATCTTACGTATATCAAACGATCCATACAAAGGCCATCGCAACTCAGGATCTTTTCTAGTATATTTCCTCCATACTGTGCTGTACATTATAGAAGAAAGACCATGCTTCACATACATATCCCTATTAGGAGTCCCCTCTGGGGGAGCTGGAGCAGATTCCTCGAGGTTCAACCGGTTTCTAAAGCAGCAACACCACTTACGGAGTGCGCTAAAAGCAGGCATGCTCAGAAATAATGCAAAATATGCAATATTATAAAGAAAAGGGCACTTAATCGTTGCGCCGTTCAGGGTTACACAGCTCCGGAGAAATCTCTCCACATTACCTGCCTATATGTGTTGCAACGCATATATTTTCACAAAGACAAATACAAAATATGACTAGTCATCACAAATCAAACTCAAATAGCCAGACCAGGCTTCAAAAACTCGGAGCAAGTACCGTACAACGGTTCTTACCAATCAAGAGTCCAGATTCCAACTGCCAAGCTCCAAAATCGCCCAAACGGCTTTCACGGCAAAACCGACAGAAGAGGTCTCAGTCGAGGACCGGCGCCACCCAGACGGTCAGCTCGGAAGGGAAGGAAGAAAAAAACCTCGGGATGCCAGGGCTAAGACGCCGCTGGCAGTGATCACGTCCCTGGCCAAATTCCTCACCTTCGTCGCGACCAGTCCTTCGAGCATCCGAGTCGCAGATGAGCCCCACGTGACGGGCGCCAATTGATGAGTATAGGCCCCAGCTAGGCCCGCAGGACACAAGGGTTCGCTCTCCTGTAATGGAATCTATAAGGAAGTTGGCACGGAAACTGCAAAGTACAAAGACAGCATTTATTAACCCTTAAGGGTGGTCCTACAATCCACACAACACTCTTCAGTATTGCATAGAGTAGCACAAAGAACTTACGTACATGGTCCCCTTTTATACACAATAGAGGGGCTCATAAGTGGGTGGATACAACATGAGGCCGAAGAACATTACCATTTATGGTCATTTTCGATACTGAATCAATATGTGGGCGGAGCTAACACACTCCTTGAGCCCGCGAAAACATGGTCAAGCAAGGCTAACTGATAACAGATGTGGTCAAGTCTGGGCATGTGCCAGATGGACAAAAGAGCTATTTATAGACTGTTACTAGGCAGATTACAAGAGCAACTAACACAGAGGTTGGACTCTTCTCGTGGAGAACACGTGGAAGCATGACAATACAAAATGGAGTCCGAACTTCGGTCAACATAACAGAGAAAACATGATCTAGAGGAAGGGGATTAATGTCTTTAGTAAATGCTTAATCACATCGTTGTTTCAATTTACAACAGTGGCTCCTCCTGTTCCGTGGAGCTGTCCCCTCCTGTGGCCGTGGATGTATCTGGATAGGAATAGGAAGTAACAAAACAACATCAGTCACCTGCACCGACTGCACACACCACAGTGAGTACATCACATCACAGGGCAAGCCCTGGCATCATCAGCTGAACACAGCTCAAAGTGCCAACACTGTTTAGAATAAGACAATTGTCATTTTCAACATCAACCATGGCACACGTATCCCTCCTTGACTTGCACACATATGTCTGTTGCATGTTGGATGCTAATACCCCAATGTGCCAACATGCACCACCCACACATTAGTTGTACATGCAAGTGAACATGTAGGAGTATGTCACTAGACCCACAGCACATCTCTTGCGACTGACTCAGCACAGGTGTCCGGATGAAGGGATGGGCAGAGACTCATTTCACATGCTTGGGATGCATGCCAGCAACACACACTATGATCTACTCATGTCCTGATGGGCAAGGCCACAATGGGGTGCATGGTGCACACTTGAACACAACGCAGGCTCACTCGTAGCAAGTTCAATGCCATGGCACTGGGATGCCCTGTAAGTCAGTAAACACTGTCTCCTGTCACAGGGGCAGGGCATCCAGACAACACCAATATGCACTGACTCACAATCCCAGCTCAGGGGCAAATCTGACTCTGCAGATGACCGGCGCACTTGCCCATCCCATGTAAATAACATATCCAGGACCCAGAAGACCCCACATCATCAAAAATCAGACATATGAGTCTCAGCAAACACGAATCCATGTACATTAACACATCACAGTCTGCCATGCATATAACCCAGTTGCATGAGGGACAGAGTTGCATACACCATTATGCGCTGTCAGATGCTCACACACCTATATGTCACACAGGTCTTGTCTCCCACAGTCACATTGCAGATGTCATGCTGAACCTCGGAATCATGGACACCCCAGTTGTACGTAGCAACAAGCCACACCCTAATGACACAGAGGCACACATCTGAGGGCACATGTCACGAAGCACAACCTGCAATTTCACACACAGGAGTGGGATTACAGAGTGTTTCTGAATGCCCTTGAGGGGGCAGGACTGGGCAGGACTAAGTGAAACAGTGTTTTGCCCCAGACAGTAGTCAGGTGGCTAAGCAATTGTGGCATACTTGCCATACCTACTCCTGATGCCCAAAAATTGGAGTACCCTGCTGCATGGTTTTGTATTGAATACCCCAGAAACATGTTGCGAGTCAGACCAGCAATTGGTACACATCTCAAGGGCACATACAGTTCACATGTCAGATCTCAGGCATTGTGTAAACAATTGACCCACCCATGACACACACAACAGAGTTACGGGAACTGATGCTGACTGGTACCTGATACATAGCTGACTGCAGGGACACAGTGCCCTAGTGACACAATCCAAAGACTGTAGGGGCCACACCTGTGGAACAGATGAGGAGGGTGCATCACACAGATGAGGGACCTGATTTGGGGACTACAAGACCTACGTAATGTGGAAGTGTGACCCGGACAAAAGACTGCTATTTGCATGTCAGACATAGTACACAGATGAGGCATGGACTTACCCCCTTCCTGCTGCTGTCTGGCCTTCAGCTGCCTATCCAGGTCCGGGAAGACCACCGCCAGTATCCGGAGCATGTGGGGAGTCAGGGTCCGGTGTCCTCCTCAGCTGGACTCTAGCTATCCTCCGGGTCCAGCCCCGAAGGTCCTGCCACCTCTTCTGGCAGTTGCGGATCCGGCGCTTGTAGACGCCCACAGAACAAATAGCCCAGGCCATGGTCAGCCAGATCTCCTGCTTCTGGTGGGCATCAACCTGTGAGGAGGACAAAGTGAAAAGTACATTAACACACATGCCCCAGATTTGTGCAGCACACAATTAGATATACATGTCTTCATCACAAAGGGAAAATAAGGGGAATGAAAATGTACATGCATGTCTGACATGTTAACAATGCATGGATAGTTTAAGCTGGCAAAAATGCACTTTAGCAACAGGAAAAATATTCAGTACATGTCCCTACACACTTTGGGGGATGAAAGTAGTCAGTGATAATGCTTGCCACTGATGTACACACTGCTAGTACTGCTAGTCAGACAACATGCTTAATTAGGAAGACAGTGGACAGCACACTCACCTGCTCCCCTGGTGTCCCATAGAGCTTTCTGTACTCTGAAAGGAGCCCGTCCAGCAGGGCCTGGTTCTCCTCCTCAGTGAAGGCTGGGGCCCTCTCCAGTGTACGTGCCATAGCAGGAGCCAGAGGATGCATAGACAGCAGCAGTGGTAGCAGGGATGTGGTCCAGTAGCATGTAGTGCAGGCAAGTGAGCTCCCTGGGGTCCAGCCTTATATCTGTGCTGCAGAGGTAGACTCTGTGCCATGTGTCCAAAGTGATAGGTCCAACATGATTGCATTCTATGAATCTGGCCAATCCATTTAAAAGTACGACTCGTACACGCCTTCCGCATCGTTCAAATCTTCACCTTCATGGAACACTTGAAATTGCAACATTGTTGTAGGCATCCAACTGAATTTCCAGTGCACAACTCGTACAAGTTTTGAATCCGCATCCGTCTCCATGACAGTCCTGAGCCAATGGGTGAGCCTGGCTCTTTCAACTGATTGTACAACACGTATTTTGAATGTACACATGTACCCGTCTCCATACGATTCAATGGCCAAGGCTTACGCACGGCTCGGACATGACCCGTGCAATGCGTACGCATTGTCACCTGCGTCGGACCTCATTGCATTCAATGACAAGGCGTACGCACGGCTCGGACATGACCCGTGCAATGCGTACGCATTGTCACCCGCGTCGGACCTCATTGCATTCAATGACAAGGTGTACGCACGGCTCGGACATGTCCAGTGCAAAGCGTACGCATTGTCACCCGCGTCGGACCTCATTGCATTCAATGACAAGGCGTACACACGGCTCGGACATGACCCGTGCAATGTGTACGCATTGTCACCCGCGTAGGACCGCATTAGTGTGACTATTAGACGGATGCAACACACATATACTGGCCATGGACACCTGCACACACCTGCCACACTATAGCATTGGCCACACAGTGTCCCATGGCATGTGAGGCTGCATTCCCTGGGTGTTTGAGGGGGCCACAGCAGTTTTGTTGTCTGGCACTTTGTGCAGCCACTCCCAGGCGGGTATCTTGTACATGGGGGAGGAGTCCTTTGTGTGTTGTGCACATTAGCACTGTGATGTGCAATTGGACAGTAATCGGCATGAGTGAAGGCCACAGTGTCAGGTTGGATATGTTTGGGGCATGTCACATACACCCTGAGTCCTGGGGGTGATGGCATGTACGTCACAGTGAGACCTATAGCCCCAATACTGATGTGCACCCACAGTCTGTGTGCATGTTGTGTCTCAGATGTGTCTGATCACATGTTACCAATGGGTGACAGTCTCCACATCCATGTGGTATATGCATCAACCTTGATGGGGTGTGTGTCTAAGAGTCGTACATGTAGGGCCGGCATGGACAAAAGTGGCCACTACCTGTGGGACTTACGCTTGCCTTGTGGTGTGTACGTGCTACGCCATGTCCATTGCTGTGTTGATGTGGCAATACAGGGAGCCTGGGTTTCTGCATGGCAAAGATCTGTGATGCCTGGGAGACATGAGTCCTCATTAGTCACTGGGGTGGGTTTTTTGAATGTTGCAGCAGCACATAGGTTGGGTGACACAGCCAGATGATTAGCCCATTGCACTACATGGGACTCATGTGGACATGTGGAATTGAGATGTGAGGTGGTGGTCTTGTAGGTGACATATGTGTCCATGGCCAACAGCACACACCTCAGTACATTGTGTAATATCATGAACTAGCATGTGTATAGTCATGGCCACATGGGGGGATGTACTGACAATCTTCCTTTGTGCATCTCTGTACTGCAGGGCACCAGCTGTGCATCGTCCGTTCCCAGACCTTGCAACCATGCAGGAACGCGACAGCATCAGACGGTACCACTTCACCAGGCCACTGATTGAGGAGTTGGCGGAGCAGTTGGCGCCACATCTGCTACCTGGCCGCACATACCCTACAGCACTGACCCCAGAGGTGAAGGTGATGGCAGCCCTGCACTTCTTTGCTACTGGTACCTTCCAGTACACTGTGGCTACTGCTGGTGGTATGTCGCAAACGATGTTTAGTCGGGTGCTATGCGATGTCTTGGAGGGGATGTTGCAATTCCTCGACCTGTATATCAAGTTCCTGAGCCAAGATGAACTCCCTGAAATTAAGGATGCCTTTTATACACGGGGGAGGATGCCAAACGTCATTGGATCCATTGACGGGACACATGTTGTCCTGATACCACCACAGGCACAGGAGCAGGCATACCGTAACAGGAAGCACTACCATTTGATCAATGCTCTGGTGGTCTGTCTTGCTGACATGTTGATCACACATGTGTGTGCACGGTTCCCTGGTTCGGCGTACGATGCCTACATAATGAGGAGTAGTCACATTGCAACGCTGATGTCACAGATGCCAGCTCAGCGTGCCTGGCTTGTCGGTGTGTACTGACTGTTTCTCATTGTGTGTGTTTGTCATTGTTGTATTCCACACTCCTACCAAACTCATCTACTTGTTCATTTTTGTGTTTGTAGGTGACTCCGGATACCCCAACTTACTGTGGTTGCTGACACCCCTCAGGAACCCTGTGACACCAGCCGAGCTGCGCTACAATGAGGCACATGGTCGGAGCAGGAGGGTGATTGAGTGGACATTCGGCCTCCTGAAAAGCCGCTTTCACTGCCTGGACAAGACCAAGGGGCCCTCCCATATGAGCCTACAAAGGTGTGCAAAATAATACTGGTCTGCTGCATGCTACACAACATGGCGGTGCGGAAGGAGGGGCCTGTCATCCTGGATGAGGATGACGACGACCACCTGTGGAGGATCCCGGCCTGGGCCAGGATGCCAGTGATGATGAAGATGATGGTGACGTCCGCTCCCAGCTCATCAACAACTTCTTCATCTGAAAGTGAGTTTCCAGGGTTGTTATGTGAATGTATGGAGGCAGCCAGGAATGTGTTGAGCCAGCTCTGTTGCTGTCTGAGTGAGTCTGTGTGCCACTTGACTGGATGCGTGCTGTGATGTGTCCATTCAGGTGGTGTGTACTCCACAATAGGGTAGTACTCCTAACTAGTGTTTGTGTAGGTGTTTTGCAACATGTTTTGTGCATGTGTATTGCATTTCTCTCCTGTTCGTCTGTGCTTTTGACTGTATCTTGTCTGTCCTTCCCAGGGTCCTTTGCCTGTTGTGTGGTCAACACTGACCCCCAACACCCAGAAGCCAACACCAGTGTGAAAGTTGAGAATTCCCATCAACTGATGTACCACACATCCCTGGACTTCCATTCTCCAAAACATTGTGAGCTTGTGTCCACTGTTATGTAGAATTACCGTGCAACTATTGTGGAATAAACGTGTTGCTGGTGTGTAATGAACCTGTGCTACGCTTTGTTATGTGCGTTGTCTGTCTTCCCACATCTGAGTGATATCTGCTTACCTCACCTGTGGACTTGTTACCACTGACTGTGCTTGGTGTTGTGTCTGTGCATGCCAATGTGTTTCATGTCAACATCATTGTGTGTGATGAGTCACATGGCCATGGTGAGTATGTTTTGTGTTGCCATAGTGGTGTGTCTCCCTCACATGTGTCACATCCCCATGACTGACCTTACGTTGGACACATTGTTGCAGTATTTGGCATGCACTGTGTTGTGTAGCAGATCAACTTTGCCCTGAACATGACAAGTTTGAATCACAACAGAGGCAAGTATGGTGTAATGGTGAGTTTATTTACAAACATGTGTGAGTGAGGTGCACAGGATGTTGGGTGCTGTACAGTGGTTTGGGAATCCAAAGTTCACATTTGAGTTGGACGTGCTGGTAGATGAAATGTCCAGAGTAAAGTCCACAGTCATCTGCTACATTGGCCCAACATGAACCCTCCATATCATGTGGGCGAGTTGTGTGCGATTGGACAAGGTGAACGGGTTGCGCACCAAGAACATTGTCCAGAACAGGTTTAGAGGCCCTGGGGGATGTGCTGGGACATCTGCCTCTCACATGTCCTTCTTCCGACGACCCCTCTTCTTCCGGGGGGGGATCCTCATGTGCAGGCCTCTGCGGTGCAGGGGACTCTCCGCCAGAGTCCTCCTCCCTCCCTGTGGCGCTGGCAGATGGTGTTGCGACAGATGTTGTGGGCACACATGGGGGTGGGGACAGGTTGGTGTTGATCTGGCGGAGGCATTGTAGTATGTCCCGATGCACCGCAGTAAGGGCATCCCAATTTGCGTCCATGCGGGCATGGTGGGTGACCTGCTCCTGTTTTATGTCCTTGAGGATCCCCACTACCTGGACAAATCCACCGGTGCTATCCTGGTACGCATCTATGATGCGTGCCAGTTGGGGGTCATCATGCAGTCCAGACCCCTCTGCAAGGCATGCCCTGTACCTCCCACCCCTCCCAGCACCCCTATCCACATGGGCAGGACCAGCGGCGGTACGCACAGGTGACCATGGGACCCCTTGGGTGGTGTTGCTGGTGGTGTTGGCTGTAGCTTCCGGGGGGTCCTGTGTCCCTGTGCTGTGGGTTTCGATTGTCCTTGGTCTGTCCGTGTTGGCAATGTGATTTATGTTTCTACATGCATCGTTGGTTCACAAACATGACATTTTCTACTTTTATAACAGATGCCTGTCTGTACATTGCTTTTTCCCAGCTTGTCACGGACAGAGTTTGATCTTGTTGTTGGCCATTTGCCAGCATGGCCTTGTGCTCCCCACAACAGAGCCCAGTGTCAGACATCTTGTCGGTCCCTTCACACTCCCTGTGAGGCGAGTATGGTTCAGATTGATCTTGCTGGGCCATGTGGGTGGGTGTAGGTTGTCTGTGACTGCGAGTCCCATCATACTCTTGGCTATACCCCCCTTCCCAGCATGCACATGCTTCCTCCCTCTTGACTCTGCTTCCCTGTGAGGGGGTGTGACAGCAATGGCAAGATGGCTGACTGTGGAATCCTGGTGTTTGTTTGGCTAGCAGTCCCAGCATGGCCTTGTGCTCCCCACAACAGAGCCCAGTGTCAGACATCTTGTCGGTCCCTTCCCACTCCCTGTGAGGCGAGTATGGTTCAGGTTGATCTTGCTGGGCCATGTGGGTGGGTGTAGGTTGTCTGTGACTGCGAGTCCCATCATACTCTTGGCTACACCCCCCTTCCCAGCATGCCCATGCTTCCTCCCTCTTGACTCTGCTTCCCTGTGAGGGGGTGTGACAGCAATGGCAAGATGGCTGACTGTGGAATCCGGTGTTTGTTTGGCTAGCAGTCCCAGCATGGCCTTGTGCTCCCCACAACAGAGCCCAGTGTCAGACATCTTGTCGGTCCCTTCCCACTCCCTGTGAGACGAGTATGGTTCAGGTTGATCTTGCTGGGCCATGTGGGTGGGTGTAGGTTGTCTGTGACTGCGAGTCCCATCATACTCTTGGCTACACCCCCCTTCCCAGCATGCCCATGCTTCCTCCCTCTTGACTCTGCTTCCTGTGAGGGGGTGTGACAGCAATGGCAAGATGGCTGACAGTGAAATCCTGGTGTTTGTTTGGCTACAAGTCCCAAGTGAGCCCCTGTGCTTCACACAGCAGCAGCCAGTACGGGGGATATTTTGATGATATTTCAATGAGGTGTGTGTCAAAGCATTGTACCCGGTGAGTTGTGTGGAGTTTGTGTTGGGGGGGTGTCTCCCCATGCTGATTAGTATGGTCAGGGCTGTCAGTCCTCCTTCCCATCATGACACGTGCTTCCATTGTAGGGCGTGCAAGTTGTCTTTCAGGATGTCAGTCAGTGGTGTCCTGCTTCTGATTTGCACACAAGCCCTAGCAGGGCCTTGTGCTCCCCACAGCAGGACCCAGTGTCAGCCATCTTGTCAGTCATTTTCCACTCCCTGTGATGTGGGCATGTTTCAGAGAGATATTAACAAATGGCCAACGTGCACTCAATTTTAAACGTTGTTTAACTGATGATTAATAGTGTGCTCTCAACACCAAGACGACCGTCCAAATCGTCTCATAGATAAATATCAACGAAAATGCATGAAGAAAACTTCCTGCTGGTGTGAGCACTGTAGACACAGCAAACGTGTTACTATACAATTTAAACAAATGAGTGAATTCAATTATCAAGGCTCATGAAGATTTTCAATGTTTCGAAGTTTTTATTGCATTCTATCTCTGCAAATGCACTTCAATTAGAATCACAATGTTCTGTGAAAACGAACAGAATCCATGGCTGACGTAAATTCAACAGAACCCAATGCATTTCGGGTCAAATGCGGACCCTTCATCAGGGGTCAATATTCCATGCTACAAAAAACAAACAAAAGAAGCAATTCAACTGCATTGTCCTCATAACCAAAGACTTAATAATTTACAATTGCTGTACGAGAAAAACTTTCTCTCTATGACATACCAAAATGTGTACATTAGTTAGCTGAAAATGCGCAAGGGCGAAAAACAGACAAGAAAAAAGATAAAAGATAAAAGATCATGCTACTTCGGTGAAAACAAAACGTGACCGATTGGCTCGGTGGAAAACAGTTGCTCTAATGTGAAAAAGATGGCGAAAAGTAAAGTGATAATGGCTAAACTCATAGTTATACAGTTTAACTGTGGCTGACCACCTCACCAAGTGTAACAAATTTGCTCCGCAAGTTAATTAAAATGCGCTAAGGTTTTCAACCGTGCGTGTCACACTCACCAAATCTGGAAATGATACATGGTTACTCAGCCAAGGTTGGGTGTGTGACGTGCTCAACGTCACCATTTAAAAAATGTTTCAATGAAAATAGAAAGCGGATCACCGTGATGAATACTAAACATAGAAAACAGACTCGGTGCTGTGGTGAAAACATAGAAAACAAACTCGAGTACAGACAAATAACGAAATAGTTATTTGAAATGCAACCTAGAAACAATACACAATTGGTTAAGTGCAACATATAAAATATATCACATATGATTTTATAGAAAACAACTGTATTCAATCCTATCATTTAATCCAATAGGTTGGAGAGATTGTAGTTTTTTAGTCCAAAAGAATTCAGAGCGTGCTAATGATTTAGCAGGATCACACTCTCCTGTGGGTTTCTGCGATTCAAGAATGGTGAAACGTAGTTGCGCAATGTTATGTCTTGCGTCTTTCCAATGCATTGCAAATGTGGATTTTTCATTCATCAAGCGAATGTTACTCTTGTGTTCACCTATTCGTGTCTTTACTTTTCTTTCAGTTCGACCTACATAGATCTTGTCACATGGACATTTCAAGGCATAAATTACATTCGTGGTATCGCAAGTGCTTGAGTGTTGTAGATTGATTTTATGACCTTTGGTTGGATGATAGAAGACGGCGCCTGTCATCACATTATTACAATGAATGCAGTTCATACATTTTTGCATGCCTTTAAATGTCTTTTTGGGAATCGTTGGATGTTTTGACAATAGTTCTTTAACATTCTTGGATCTCTGCATGGCAAAAATTGGAGGCTGTGGAAACAAACTAATGAGATCTGGTTCAGTTTTTATAATGTCCCAATGTTTTAAGATGGTAGATTTAATCAAGGTGGATTGTGTTGAGTGTTTCAGAACACAAATAGGACGGTGAGTTTGCAGTTTCTCTGTGGGTTTCAGTAGATCAGTCCGATCTATGTTTTCCAATCTTTGGCAACTTTGGTCAAGAATGTTATCTGGATATCCTCTATTCCGGAATTTATTAGAAAAATCGTGAATGATCTCTCTCATGTCTTGAGAGTCAGAAGTTATTCTCTTAAGTTTCAGAGAGGTCTTGATGGGCCAATCAGGAGGGGGAGCATTATCTGTGACTACAGGCCCCATCATGCTTTTGGCTACACTCACTTCACCTGCATCCCCACTATTCCTTCCTGACAGTCAGCTGCACTGTGAGGTGGTGTGTTTGTGGTGGCAAACTGTCTTGCTGGATGTATTTGGCTTAGTGCCAGTGGCTTGCTCTATTTGTTTGTAGGTTGGTGCATTTCATGACACAGTCCCCAGTCACTATGAGATGGCAGGTATTGTGTTTGTGTGACTGGCATACACATCTTGGGTTGATTATCTATTGGTCAGTGTAGGTTTGCTTGGGGTGCATGGTTTCACTGTCCCCTTGCCACACAATCTTGGGTTTGTTGTTTGTGTACTCACCAGTCTCTGGGATGTCTGTTAGGCCATGGACGCTCTCTGGTGGTAGGATGTCCCGCACCTTCTCCTCCCAAGTCCTGAAGTAGACTGGTTTGGCAGGAGGGCCACCGCCGGTGCGCTGACTCAAGGCGTGATCTTTCTCGATGAGTTTCTTGACCCTCCTGCATACCACCAGTTCTGGATATCGTCCTTTGTGCGCAATGTTGGTGCTTGTGCATTCACCTTGTCCACAGTCCTCGCCCACATCTTGGTTTTCTGTGAGATGGGGGTCCTTTGAACCAATGTACCAAACAAAGGTGGCTCTACTCTGATGATCTTGTCTACCAGCACTTCTAACTCACTATCTGTGAACTTTGGATTCTTCTTTG
Organism: Triturus cristatus; assembly: GCF_964204655.1. Classification (NCBI taxonomy): domain Eukaryota; kingdom Metazoa; phylum Chordata; class Amphibia; order Caudata; family Salamandridae; genus Triturus; species Triturus cristatus. The sequence goes on along the minus strand of NC_140593.1, from coordinate 250,433,050 downwards.
GAGGCATGGTGATGGGTGGTGGTGGTGAGGGATGTGTGTGTGAGGGTGCAAGTGATGTTGGTTTGGTGTTGGTTTTGCTGTGTGTATGTGTGTGTGCTTTTGTATGAGGTGCTGATGGTGTGTGAGTTGTGTGATGGGTGAGTTGTGAGTGTGTCTGTGGTTGCTGTGTACTGGTGTTTGCTGCTTGCTGTGTCTCCTGTTTGCAAGGGATGATGGTAGTGATTGTAGTCCTTTATATAGTTGTAGTTGTGGGTGTGTCTTTGTCCAATTAATTTGTGTTGGGTATTTATTGGCTTAGTCATTGCTTGTTTGGTCCTTTTTTTGTGTTTTTTTCTTTGTGTTTTGTAGGCATGTAGGAGACGGTCATGTGATGGAAACGGACACTGCTGTTGTCTCGTGCGGGCTTCTCCGCCTCGTTCACGCTGCCTGTCTTCTGTGTTTGGTAAGCGTAGTTTGCGGCGGTCTCTATTGATTGTGTGCCGGGTTGTCTGTGCGTGTCGGTCGTGCGGCTTGGTCTCCGTGCGAGTCAATCTGGTTTTACACGCATTGCATCGTACTGCGCTAATCATACATCGCGGGTACGGGTCGGTCGGGTTGATTCCGGGTTCGTGTCGGTCGGTGAAAATCACGTCGGTTTTCCAGCCGGATCACTATTTTCCCTCCGGCTCGGTCGTACGGCTTGTATTCCATACGTGTTGGTTGTAATTCACACCCGTTGCATCATACTGCACGGGTCGTACGGCGCTGGTCCGTTTCGGTCAAATTCGGTCCGGGTCCATGTCGGTCGGTTCGTTTTGCGGCCGGAATCGGAATCGGCCCCTTACTGTTTCCACTCCAAACTAAATATACTTGGGGAAGGTGTTGGACACTAAAGGGGTAACATTTACTATTCCCATTCCAATCTAGACCAACTTGGGGAAAGTGTTTGACACTAAAAGGGTGACATTTACAATTACCACTCCAGCCTAACCATATTGGGGAAGGTGTTGGACAGTAAGCAGCTTATTATGATGTCGGTCAGACGAGCATCCGATCAACATCGTAGCAGAATTGGGACCAACCGACAAGTAGTCGGAGGTCCCACCAGCCTAATTATGATGCGAACCGCCGCGTATGCGGTCGGAATCTCAATGTTTTCCATTGCGGTTTGTGCTGTACCCCAAAAATGGCTGCAGCACAAGCCACAATGGAAAATCAGATGTTTGCAAACATCCATGCCCCGTGTGCCAGGCACTATGGATGTTTGGGGGGCACCACAGAGACCATAGGGGATGGGGGCCCTGCTAGGTCGGACCACCATGAAGAGACAGTCTGAATGGGCCATCGTAATCTCTACGGTGGTGCATGAGCAGGGGCCACTCCATTGTAGGGTATTACGTTCCGACCGTCAGGCTCCTTGAGCCCGTCGGAAACATCAGTCGGTGGCTACGACTGCTGCCTCCGACCCCCGCACATCATAATGCAGCAGTCGGAACGCAGCACCAGATGTTGGATGAACTCCCACCAACAGGCAGTCGGTGACAGTCCACCTAACATCATAATCGGGCCTTAAGGGCCTTATTATGGCTTTTGCAGTCCTCCAGCAGTGCTGCCATTGCACTATCCGCTGGAGGACCATCAAGACCGCAGTGTGCCCGCCTGCCAGACTATGAGTGTAATCCATGGCAGCCGAGCATTGCAGCACCCATCTGACAGGCTCATGGGAGAGCCTAACATGCAATTCACCACCGTGAGTTGCCGACTGCCCATTCCTGCATGGTGTGGCATGCAACCCACACCGTAGAGAAACTGGGGGTGCAAATCCAGGGGGGTAAATGTTGTGCCTCCCCACATGTACCATTAGGCTTCAGAGTGGCAGGGGGCCTGTAAGGGCCCCCTTTGTTGCCTCTCCGCCACCCTTTTCATGGTGGGCTCACTGCCATGAAAGTAATATGCTCGGTGGTGCTGCAGCTGCACCACCAGAATATTGTTGCTCCCTGACCGCTGCGTGACTGCCACAGGATCCTGAATCCCCGGCGGACGCAGCGGTCCTATGGACTGCCGCATACGTAATGAGGCCCTAAAGGGGTGACTTTTACTATTCAGACTCCAGTCTAACCATATTAGGGAAGGTGGTGAACACTAAAAGGTAATATTTACTTTTCCCAATCCAATCTAAACCAAATTGAGGAAGCTATAAAAAACGATAAACAATTTTTTTTAGCCAGTTCAAAAAAAACGTTTTACCTAAAATATCATATTTTTTAAAATACGCAGTTAATAGCACAAATTATCACACTTTACAAATTTTTATATTTTGAAAATAATAATATTATAATACTATTTTCAACTCCTAACGTTTATATACAGAATTACATTTTTTTAAAATGCTGTTTTAGTCAATAATACATTTTTAAAAATGTTCAATTAATATTATCTACCACTCATAAACTTAAAAAACCTTGAATTATCTTTGTTACAAATTAGCAAATTTTCTAAATAAATTGTATGCAAAATTGTTTACATTTTTTCATTGCATAACTATTTAAAACCTTTTATTTATATTTTTCTAAATATTTTCCAAATTGTAAATATAATTAATATTTATTAAAATTTGATTAAACAATTAGCATATTTGTAACTTAAACATTAAATAAATTAAAATATAATACTTTGCAAAAAATATTTTTTTAAATAAATAAGAAATGTATTCAAATTTTTTCTAAAAATAACATTAAAATATATCTTACAGCATAAAAATAAAATACAAATGTAATATAATAAAATAAATTTTACAATTAAAAAAATAATTTACACATCTAAAAAGTTATAAACTTAAATTAAAAAAATTAAAAACCCTCACCTTTTTCCCCTATTAACCCAACATCCCACCACTAAAACAAATTTCAATATTTATTAAAAATACATAAAAACAATTAAATGTATATATTTAAACAATTCAATGAATAAAACAATTATATATTGTTTTTAGATAAATTATGAACGCAGAGATTACTAAAAATGCAATCTATTACATACTATTTAAGAATAAAAACCAATATTATATCCAACGATATTTACTACATCAATATTTTTTACATAGTTATTATAAACAACACTAAAAACAATATTTTTAACTTAAATATTCCTCACCATGATTTATGCAAACTCCCGATATTCTTGACACAATATTTCAGCGGCACAATATTTTTTATCCAATATTTTTTCCAAACATTATCCATTTCCTATTGGTATGAAAATCCACCAGGCATCACTAACACACACACAAACATAAACACACACAGTATCTCCAAGACAGCATGGCTTCATCCCTGGTTGGGGGACCACAAATCACATCAAAAAAGTGATCACACTGTTTGACTTTATAAAGAAAACCAGGGGGAAAATAGGCCTGATTTAAATTGATGCAGAGAAGGCATTCGATCGGGTGTCCTGGCCCTTCCTCTGGGCAGTACTAGGGAAATTTGATTTGCATCCTGGATACATCAGGGCTATTAAATCATTGTACTTAAATCCTAGGACTAAGTTGTTAATCATGGGAAGAGTATCTGAAGAGATCTATATCTCTAGGGGCATGAGGCAAGGGTGTCCATGCTCGCCATTACTCTTTGAGTTATATATTAATCCGCTGATTCTGAAATTAGAATCCAGCCCTCAGATTAACCAGGGAGTGGCTGTAAAGGCAGAATATAAAGTATTTGCATATGCAGACGATATAGCAGTAGTGGCCACAAACCCACAACAAGCTTTGAGGGAGATTGAAGGAATAGCTAAATCATTTGGATCCTCATCGGGGTATAAGTAAAATCAGGAGAAACTCAAATAGTCTGCACTAACACCATTGGGCAGTTTGAACCCCGGGTAGTAAGTGAGGGAACCTATCTGGGAATGCATATTACCTCAGTGCTGGATGATAGTGTTAAATTAAGTTTCAGTCCTTTGGTACAAAGGGTAGAACAGGATTTCAGAAGAATAAACCATCTATATCTCTCGTTGGTGGAAAGAAGAAATGTGATTGAAACGAGGATTCTACCTAAATTAATATATCTATCTAGAGCCTTGCCAATAGAAATCAATCGCAACTGGTTAATGAAATTGGAAAGCATATGCTATGGATTCTTATGGGGCTTCAAGAATGCAAGAAGGGCATCCAAGTATAAGACGTTACCTAAATATCGGGGGGAATGAGGAGTTCCCAATATAACCACGTACTATTGGGCGTGTATGTTATAAAATATGGACATATTAATAACAGGAAAGTTGCAGGAGCTTGGCCCTCTGAAATCTCCCTCAACCTATGAGCTCATTATGGGGGAGGAAGCCAAAGGCCTTTTTTTGAAAAATCATGAACCCAGTTACTATAAAAAAACAAAATGTAAGGTTTTGATGGGGGCGTTTATAGTATGGCAACAAGTAAAGAAAAAAATTAAACTGCCGAAGCATAATTACTATACACCGTTGAGGGGAACACTTAGGGGTCTATTAGGATGGCTGGCGGATCGCCACCACCCGCATGGCGGTGGCGATCCACCTGCCATTTCTGTCCGCCCTCCTAAAATTTCCCACGCCATATTACGATGGCGGTGGGGACCCAGGCAGACGGAAAGACCATCTGCCACTTTTCTGCCGGTAGGCAATCCACCCGATTGCTTACCGGGCAGATAATACCTGCAATATGGTGGCGGTGCCTTCCAGGCACCACCATCCATATTATGATGATGGAGGTCTCATGCCTTTCCATGGCGGAGACTCCGCCATGGAAAGGCACGCAGAGAATGCCTTTGGGGGCCCGTTGCAGGCCCCCAGGGGGTTGGGGGTGGGTGGCTGCACTTGGGGGGTACCCCTGGTACCCCCTGACATTTGCATGCACAAGGTGGCAGGCTCCACACGATGCCTGTCACTTTGTGCATGCAAATGCACAACATGCCCTTTAAACATTGTGGTGAGTGCTGAATACAGCACCGCCCGCCACAATGTTAAATATACAGGATGCGACCGCCATGGTGGCGGTCGCATCCTAATTGGCACAGCGGACCGCCGCACCACTGGCGGCCGGTCCCAGCACCACTAGGGTGGTGGGTGGACTGGAGTCTGCCTGCCATCCTAATAGACCCCCTACTCTCCCAGGAATATTTTATGATTCAATAGTGAGAGATTGGGGCAAAAAGGTATTAGATGGTTGGGGGATTTCTTATCTAATGGTAATATGATGTTGTTTGCTGAGCTATGGGAGAAATTTGGGATTCCCATCCAAAAATTATTTTAATATCTCCAGATTCTGGATTTTTTAAATAGACGTGAGAAGACCATAGGATTAATGAGCCGGATACCTAGCATCGAAGGAATGGGTACAAGAGCTAGAATTGGGGTTATATATGAATTGTTGATGCAATAGTTCCCAGATGATTTAGACACACATAATTTGAGGTGCGAAAGGAGATTAGGACTTGAGGGAATGCTCTTCCAAGAACCTTTGGATATGAGTGACAAAGTATTATAAATGGCTGGTCTTGAGAATCAGCCTTTTAAAACTGCATTTGATTTGTATTATAAGCCAGATAAGGTTGTTAAACGGGGAAGAGAAAGGATGATTGCTGTCCACGCTATGGGGAGGCTGGAGCAGAGATTGTACACATGTTCTTTTGCTGTCCAAAGCTAGGAACCCTGTATCTGGATATGGCGATGTTTTTAGAAGAGGTGATTGGAATCCAAATAATAATCAATCCCCTATTGGTGCTCCTAGGCGTAGTAAAGAACTTGGCAGGAAACAAATCGGTAAAAAATGAGGGCTATCTTTTATTTACTTCAATGGCACTAATACGGATGTGTATTGCTACAAGATGGCTCAATCCAGAGCCCCCACTTTTTATGAATGGAAATCTAGGTTTTTAGCCATTTATACTCTAGAAACTAAGCTGTATTAATGTTAGGATCGGAAGGCGCAAAAATGGGGAGCCCAGTTATGGAGCTCAGTCTCTCAATGGTTGAATCAGGACAAACCATATAAATTGACTTGTAAAGCATGTAAACTGGTTTCTGGTGCCATGTGGTACAGAGGGTATATAAACTATATGAGTACTCTCTGATACCTTGGTCTTTTTCCCCTGTTTTTAAAACTATTTAGGCGTAGCACTAGCACTTTACATTAAATAATTACTCACATTTATTTAAAAATATCTTTTGCTTCTATTTTTTTCCTGGTAGCTGTTGTTATCTCGTATAACTCTTAGCTATTTGGTATAACATCTAATGTGTTATGAAATCTCCTATGTATTTTTTGTTTACAGAATAATTGTCATGATCCTGCTGCTGCTATTGTTCGTCATCTGTCTGTTGTATGATATATGACCCCCTTTTTAGAGCAGTAACTTGTATAATCCTCTAGATCTTATATGGAATACTATGTAATTAATTTGTTGTTTAAAAACTATTACTATGTTTGTTGGATGAGATAAGGGTGAAAATTTAGATTTTGCTGGATCTCTGATGTATACCCTAAGAAAATCATTAAAAAAATTAAAAAATACATACAGACACACACACACACACACACACACACACACACAGACACCCACCCACACACACTCACACCCGCACACAATTGTTAAGAGCTACAAATGTTTGTACACAATAAATCACCCCACTGTCCCTTTCATTCTTTTGTAATTTCATAACAGAAAGGATCATAAAAGAAGGTTTGAACTTTTGAAAAGTTAGATTCTAGTCATAAAATCACCCATAGACTTGACATATATCTACAAACCTCTGTAATAATCAAGGTTACAGTGAAAAGACGTTAACTTCAACTGTGCGTGAATGCAAGGCTTTGTTATTCCCAAAAAATTAAATAAAAACAAATCATTTGGATTCCAATGAAACACTGCGATGGCGGAACTTGAAATTAAGCCTGTCAGGCTGACATATAAAAATAAATATGAGCTACCCCCACTTCACTCCACCCTGCCCTGCACCATGCCAACGTCAGAAAAAGGCAAGGGTAGCGCTGTATAGAATATAGCAGACATAGCCAAGAACAATAAAAAACAAAGTTGCAAGCTTAGAATAAATGTCTGCTGTACTCTTTTATTATAATGTTCCTTATTTCACTTCTTCGTGGGTCTAACTCTTTTGAAGTAATGTAAAGAAATCTGAAACAGCAATGTTGGGAGCTTGAGCAGACTGCCGTTGTGTGCATGAATTCCTTTTTAATACGCATAAGTTATTACCGACATTTTAAAGTACTATGTCATATTATTTTCAGTTACTAAATGGCAGGCTTTTGTCAGGGACTGTGCATGTGATATGGTCATGCAAGCACTAGAACACTGGTTCTCGCTGATTTGTTAGCCTTCTAATTCCACAGTCAGGAAACTGGATGAGCAGTCAACGTTAGCTTAAGGGAGATGTCCTATGGTGAGTCTAGGTCAAGACCAAATATCAATATAATATCACAACAGAAATTCAAGTAGTAGAAGGCTCACAAAATTCCATATACAATGAAACAGTAAAGCAATACAAAGGTGAATGATTAATAGTTGCACAGTGCACTGGTTTGATAGGAATGACCATGCAAATATGAATGGAAATCCCAGAAATGGGGACTAATTATGCAGACATAGGGTTAACGGGTCATTTCCCACATGCTTATTCCCAATTCTGCTGACTTTTCTGCTTCCATCTACCGCCTGTACTGAGCAGGTGGTAAATGAGAGCAGGGAGCTATGCAGGTCTCTGGTCTAGATGATTGGGCTGGAAAGCCTGTTTATGCTTATGGGGACTGCTCCATGCGGGAAGTAAGCAGTTGGATGTGACCAGGCTGTGCCGAAAGCCCCTTTCTTTTCCATGGTGCCTGACAGATTTTACCAGATGTGGAAATGGATCTTGTAAAATTGGGCCCTTTGTTCCTGCACCAGGTAATTTTGGGTGAAGGAGGTAACACAGAGCCACCCGGAACCAGCCCTACAGGTGTAAAAAAAGGGTGCTTGACTATTCATAATACAAATTGTTCATGAACACTAAGGTCCTAATTCCAAGTACGGTGGTCCCAAGACTGCCTTACCCGTGGTGGCGGTCTCCCCGCCGCCTTCTTACTGGGCCGACCAAACGATTACGACAATGGTGGTCAGACTGACAGAAGATCGTTACCACTGCCAGGATACTGGATCCTGTAGCAGCATCGGTAGGGAAAGTGGCAGCGAATGGAGGTGGTGCTGATGCCGGCACTGCCGTGCTTATTCCGACCTGCCTTTCCGCCAACCATTTCATGGCGGAGACTGAAAAGGAGTCCCAAATAGGGCCCCCTGGTGTTTTTACCAATTGAGCATTGTGGCTGGGGGCACATCATGCCAGCACTGTCATGTGTGCACTGTGTGCCATGCATGACATGGTGCATGGCAACAGTGCGTGCATGACAGTGCTGGCACTGCAGTGTGATGGCACTGCCTTCAGGCTCACTCTGGGCCCGATTGTGACTTTTGGCAGTGCAGGTGGCCTGTCACTGTCATGCTCCCACACCGACAAGAGTTGCTCCTGCCACCGGCCAGATGACAAGTAATTTTGGGGTCTGGCGGGGTGGGCGCCGTAGTGGTCACACTGCGATGCATCACTCAAAGGTGGAACCGAAAGAGGCACTGAAATGGGAACTTGACACGAGATTCCTGCACAGCAGACTCAAAAGTCTATGATGTGCAGGAACCTGGGTGCATGCACACAGGGGGGTACATGTTGTGACCTCTTGCATGCATTCCCAGGCTGAGGGGGCACGGTAGGCCATGTGTTTCAGTGCCTCCAGCCTATTCATCGAGGAAAGCCCTCTGTGAAACTGCTGGCAGTCCTGAAACTTGTAATGTGCATGCCAGTGCCACAGCGACCCCATCTGCCAATTACATAGCCCCTGAGCGCCTGGCTATTGCAGGGGATTGGCAGTTCCCTGGTGGAGCCGGTGGTCCAATTACGGTCTAACTGCCCAAGTCATAATAAAATGGTCGGACTGCCAGTGCGGCAGTGGGTGTACTGCCATTGCCTCATCACCACATGCCTGATGGTCCTTGAACTTCAAAACTCGTAATTTGGCCATCCGTGAGCTGAAGCATGCCAACTCCACAAGACTGCCGCCGGCCCACCTCCGGCCTGGCGGAATACACAAAATGCAGCAGTTGGGATGCCACCGGCTTGCATGCAACACCGTGCAGGAACATGCAGTCGGTGCTCTCACAGCAGTGGTCTGCATGTTAGACTCTCCCATGAGCCTAAAGTCCACCACCATCAGACCTCTGCTGCACCGCTTGCCCGCCATGAATTACAATCAAAATCCAGCGTGTGGGCACACCACGACCTAGGCAGTCTTCCAGTGGAATGCATGGTGGTGACCCCCACTGGAGGACCAAATTCGTAATGAGGCCCTGAGTTACAAGCCAATACATTTATATGTTCCATACACTTAAACAAGTAGAAAGGACCGCCAACCGTATTACAAGTTGCACATTTTCACCTTGTAATACAGTCGGTGTTGCTTGCGCGGTTTTGGCAAATGGAGGCGGCATTGCGCTGCTGTGCCAAAACTTGTAATCAAGCCCTAAGACTTCTACTAACGCTAAAAAAAAAATTGTTACATCGCTGCCCAATTAGGTATGTTTGGCTATGGAGTATGGACAGAAAAGATTAAAAGGAGTTAATCTTGAATCGGGCTAGAGCATGGACTTTGTCAAAAGATCAAAACAATACAAACCCGGTTTTCACCCTTAGGAGTATCTGGGCGCTGTGTCTCCATAGAAGAGCTAGGTCTTGAGTCTCTACTGTAAGTCATCCAGCAAGGGGGCTGTACGGAGCTGGTGGGGAAGATCGTTCCAGGTCTTGAGAGCAATGTAGGAGAAGAAACGGCCACTACTGCAGCTGAGATGGATGCGGGGGGAGTGTGCAAGGGCGAGTGAAAAGGAGCACAGGTGTCAGGAGGGTTGGTGGAAGTTCAGTCGATGGTTGATGTAGGCAGGTCCTAGGTCACGGAGGGCTTTGTAGGCATGGTTGAGCATTTCAAACTGACATCTCTTCTGGATGGGGAGCCAGTGGAGGTCTCTCAGGTTGGGGGTGAGGAGGGTTCATTTGGGGAAGTCCAGGATGTGTCTGGCTGCAGCGTTCTGTACGGTCTGGAGTCTTCTGAGGAGCTGGGAGGAGATGCGGTGTAGAGGGCATTGCAGTAGTCAAGGCGGCTGGTGACGAGGGCCTGAGTGATGGTCTATCTGGTGTTGGTTAAGATTCTGAAGATTCTACGGGTATGCAAAGTGTGCGGAAACTTTTGGAGGCGACTGTGTTGCATGTAGTTTAATGGTCAGTTGGCTGTCGAGGATGATGCCAAGGCTGTGTGCATAGCCGGTCGGTGTGGGTGTAGGTCCGAGTTCTACAGGCCACAAGCTGTGGCCTTATTCAGAGGTGTTTTTTCTCAAGATCAGTACTTCGGTTTTGTCGGGATTGAGTTGGAAGGAGTAGTCTCATCCATTTGGCTACTTTAGTCATGGTATTGTAGAAGTTGAATTCGGCATTGGAGGGGTCCTCAGTGAGCGAGACGATCAGTGGAGTGTCATCTTCATAGGAGATTATGCTGAGTGGCTTGCTTGACTCTAACATATGGTGTTTCACTGCTGTCAGGACTTGGGTGCAGTTGCTCAGCTCTAGGGTATGCCTACTGGTCGTAATTTATAATTTGTGATATTTCCTTTTGTTTAAAATACTCATTAAAATGGCTGGTATAGTGCCTAACTTATCAATAATTGGGCCACACGTACAATCTGTTTGAATTAGTGGGTTTGTTACTTGCACCCTTATAATCAAGCCTGTCAAGTTTTGCTTCTATGCTGGTGATGTGAGATGCTATTAGGTCCATAAGGTCAATCTGGATATCCAACTTATCTGTCTGCATATTAAGCGCCGTGATTGATGTTTGCAAATTATTTAGTAGTGAGGTGTGTAAGTTTGAGATATTCTCCACTTTTCAATCTAAAATATCATGATTTTCATTGCTCTCTGTGCCAGTATGTGGATCTTTCGTTTTCCTGATTATCTTTAGTGCCGAAGCATGAAGGGTGTTTCTGTCTATGGCATCTATCTGAGCCCGCGTCATAAAAACTGAGTCGCTTCTTGAGAATTTATGACCGTTGCTTGGGTCCTCTTGGATGAATTGTTCAGATTACATTTTGATTGGTGATTGTGTGTTCCCTGCAAGATCTTCAGCCAGATTGATGGTCTTAACCTCAATTGCTGGTATTAGATCCATATTAAATGTTAATGAAATTGAGTGTAGCCAGGAATTGTCCACCTCTTCAACGAAGTTACTAATGCGTTAGATATTTTTCTGCGTAGAGGGCTAGATTGAGTCAGGTCTTAGGACAAGTCTCGGCATTGAATGTGGATAGTTAGATGCGTGAACCTGGGCCTGAGTCATGATGACATTACCATCTGGCATTTCACAGTTTCCTGGGGCTGTTATTTTGACAACTCCATTTGGATTTACTCTAGACTGTTGGTCAGGGCATAATATTGAGTTCAGCTTTTGAGGTTTTCTGTTGTTGAATAGATGACTACAGCTGGACCCTTTAAAAAAAGGGAATTTACAACTATGATTCATTTTCCCAAATATTTTCTGGATTGGCAATATCAGTGGGCTGCCCTTGCCTTCACTTGCTTTTATAGTATTGTCTGGTCTTGGGCTTCCTTGTGGTCTTTTTTTGGTTTGATATCTTTTGCGAAGCCTGTTGTTTGACCTTGCCAGATCTCATTTTACCACAATCTCCTTAAGGAATTTGATTTATTGGGCGCGGCGGGGGAAGCAGACATCGAGCTCACAAACCGCACCCCAATCTAGTGGGGCCATCTCCGCAAGGTCGGGCTCAAGCCAATGTGGTTACACTAACAACCACTCTACCGTTGCAAGGTACTGGCGATTTAGACTTCACGTTGAACTTTGTGCAAGGCCATTTGCTAGGCCTTAAGCAACAAAAAACAACAACAAACAGCAGGTGCCTCAGGAGTCTTAGTGGGTCACAGAGTGTCACAGTGCATCTCACGGTTGAGCCAGGAAGCTTGTTGATTCGGCCACAAGCAAAGAGTGGACCAGCACCAACCTGCATCAACTCTTCATCTGTTTCTCTCCAGTTTGTGTCTGATTTAAGGCTGATGTGAGTTTTTGAACTCTTTCCCCCAATGCTGTCACTCACTATCCGCCTCTCCCGGGTGATTCAACCAAGCTACCCTGGCCAAAGGGGGGCAGGAGCAGATAGGAGTGGAAGGGAGCGCACCTGCAGGGTGAAAGGGGGCTCCAGACACTGGCCAGGAAAGGCCAGGAAAGACTGTGTGCTCACTGTGTTGCCATGCTCTGGTCCATACTCGTTGTTAATTCCCAGGATACAGGATCTTCACAAAGAGTTGGGAGCTAGAAAACATTAAGCTTGAGAGAGGGGGTGTGTGAGCTTGAGCAGGGGTGTACTGAAGGCCTGCTGAAGACCCTCCGGATCCTCTGAACCACTCACTCTGCTACAGCTAATGTGCTCACTCACCCTGCTCTGGTGCTCCACTGCTCTACTGCACCGCTGCCACTTCTGGACCATGTCCATCATGTAAACCACATAAACTTGTGAGACCACCAACATCCTCCATACAGAATTAAAGGTGAAGGATCCTGATTCAGCCTTCATGCAATGTTGCTCTTGTTAATACCAAAGATCACATGGAAGTCTGTTTCAACATTCCAGATTTTAAGAGTTTTATTAATAGGACGTATTTAGGCTATGTTGCCATGCTGTCAAATGGGCATCTTGGTGTCACCATTTTTTTTAAATTTAAATCTTATTGAGTGGGTGTAGATTTATCAATTGAATGTTCCTGGCTATTATTGAAGGTAAGTGGGATGCTTGTTCCAGTATTCTTTGAAAGGAGAGCCTACAGTTTTAAAATGAATCTTGTAATCCACTTTTTGCTCAAGGATGGCTTTAAACACTGGCTTTGCAGGGCTGTGTTTCTGGAGTTTAAGGCAGAGTTTGGTTACAGGATTGTTTGAGAGTTCTGCATACATAACATTATAGTAGTCCAGTAGACCCATAACAAGCACTGTGTTTGCATTCATGGCAGAAATTTCCTGAGCATGGAGAATTGAAGATTGATTCCACTGACTACAAAGTTAACCTGTAGCACAAATTAAAGAACTGAATCACAAATTATCCCAGAATTTTAATTTTCTGGGAGGTGTATTGTAGAGTACCAAGCTCTTGAAAGGAATTTTGTCATTTTCAGAAAATCCTGGTATCAGGATTTCTATTTTAAATCCATTCAGACAAAGAAATGTGTTTTTCATCCAATAGAACATGTGGTCTAGGCATTCTGCAGTGCTTGAATGGCACTGAGGGTTTGTGTTTAATAGGAAGAGGATATGGGAATCATCAGCTTAGATCTGTAAAAGTGATCAGATGATTATTTTGTTTCAATGCGCAGATGGTGGTTTCTGTGGTGGAGGAAGGAACAGATCCTCCAGAAGATTATGCAAGTTAGTTCAGCCAACGTGTTCACTCTTTTCTGAAATGTCTCATGGCCCACGATTCATAATCTGCAGAGAGATCAAGTAGAATTGGAGTCCCTCACTTATATTCATCGAGAGTGAAGCACAGGTCTTCCGTCATGTTAGTCTGGTTCCTATTCCCCGTAAAGATCACAATCCACTTTCTAGGTCCTGGCAGATATGGTTGCGCTCAATGTGTTCTTAATTAGTTAGTTCTTCCACAGGAGTTTGCTAATGTACAGCAGGTTGGAAATTGACCAGTAGTTTTCTCTAGATTTTCTGTTTTTGTGGAGTGATGACTGCATGTTGAAGCCAAACAGTAACAGACATACATATGCTTTTGTGTGGTATTTTTATCGGGAAACATCAATTACAACGCAGTCATTACATTGCACTGCTATTACAACGCAACTGGTAAAACGCAACTGCCTTTACATTGCATGTCATTAAAATGCAGACCATTACAACGCATGCCATTACAACGCATTGTAAGGTAAGGAGATTTTTTCGTTTTGAGTTGGGTATAGGTTTTGGGGTAGATGGGAATAGTAATTTTTATCCCTACACTATCCACAACGTTGCCTACTGTTGCACTCACTGGAGTGGGAATAGAAATTTTTACCCCTACACTATCGAACACTTACCATACTGTTGCGCTCACTGGAGTGGGAATAGTAATTTTTACCCCTACACCATCCAACACTTACCCTACTGTTGCGCTAAAAGTATTATGCGTTCTAATGGTATGCGTTGTAATGGAATGCGTTGTAATGGTAGTTTTAAAAAATGCGTTGTAATGGCATGTGTTGTAGAAGTATGCGATGTAATGGTAGTTGCGATATAAAAAACGTGTTGTAAAAGCATGCGTTGTAATTGTTTGCATTGTAACATCATATATTCATTTTTATCGTACAAACCTAGCTAAAAAGCAACAGAGCACTGCGCAGTCATAGACAAGTATAAAATCATTGAGTGATAGAGAAATAGGTACCTTGTGTACTGTTAATGAATTGTGATATAATGTATTGTAATTTAAAGATGCATATTCTCAACTCTTTACCAGAATGGAGCAGCATTGAGGAGTCCAGATGGATAAAGCGATGGTGTTCTAGGTCCTGTGTGCACAGATGTGAAAGCACTGCTGCCTTGTTTTTCTCTTTTTTACACTTCTTAATCTGTAGTCTGCTAGTGTCCTGGCTGCAGGTGTGTAGAGAACCATCAGTGATGGTAAGCTTGTTTAAAAGATAAGCGAGAGTGCTGATTGTGATGGCATTTTATGTTATTTTGCTGGTATTGTAGATGGTGCCTCCAAGATGAGTGGGATCATATTTCTTCAGGCCCTGGGTGAGACATGCGTGTAGGATGCCCTTAACCGGTGCCAGTGTGGAGTCTGAAAGGCCATGGAGCAGACCATTACCATCATCCAAATGTGAGGGTCTGAACAGAAGTTATGAAGTTGCTTTCTGGAAGAAATAGTTTAACTTTCTTTAGAATGCCATCTATGTTTTTTGGCAGTGTGTTCCTTGACAGTGAGGTCGATGTCCAGGATGAATCCAAGAGAGGTGACATTCAGTGAATGTTGAGATTCAAAGCCATCACGGTTCATGCCATTGAACCAGACTCTAACTGTTTCTTGTTTGTTGTTCTTGGTAAATAACAGGAATCCTGTCTTAGTTGGGGTGAGCTTCAGGTAGGCATTGGACATCCAGGTTTAGATGATGCACAGGCAGTGTTTTAGGCCTTGATGGCTAAAACAGAGACTTTCAAGTACAATAGCATATCATCAAAGTATTGGTGAATCTGGGTGCTGTTGTCTGTAAGTAGAGTGCCAAACAGCTCCATGTTCAGGTTGAAGAGGACAGGAACCGATATAGAACCCTGGAGGACTCTGCAAATGATAAGGTACTATTGGGTCTTGGATACCCAAGTGAACACATTGGTGTTGGTCAGAAAGGTAGACAAGAACCATAGAAGGAAATTGCCAGTAAATCCCGAGACTCCAGGGTGCCTATGGCAGAGGGATTGTCGACTGTGTTAAAGGCAGCAGAGAGATTCACCAATATCAGAATACAGGGTTCATCTTCATCTGTAGACAGTACGGCATCATGTAAAATAGCAATATCCATGTTGCAAAATAATCTGAAGCCAGACTGGTAGTCGTACAGGAGATGGTTAGCATTAATGTGAACATAGACTTCTTTTTCAAAAATCTTTCAGATTAATGAGAGCTTAGTGACCGGTTGATAGCTAGTGAGGTTATCAGGTACTAATGTAGGTTTACTTAGGAATGGGAGGATCTGGTCTGTCTTGAGAGCTTCTGGGGAGAAGCTGTGAGTATAAGGAGCATAGACAATGGTGCGTAAGAGTGAGAGAATGCCCTGGAGAGAGGTTTGATGAAGGAGTGTTGAGTATGTTATTGAGAACTGAAAGAGATGGGCTTTGAAGGATGACAAAAGCGGGATTCTACTGGAAAGTGTGGTCATAGGAGATTAAGTGGATGTAATTTTGTTTATGTGCTGCCAGATCTTCGCCATTGTTATACCGAAGAATAGGTTGATGGAATTGCACTTTTCTTTGGATTGCAGAATATGTTGGTTTGTTGGGAGTTGATGTATCACTTGTTTGTCTTGAAAAATGTTTTGCCTCTTTGGTGGTGTCATTGATAGTTTTGTTATAATTTGCTTTACCTGATGCGTGGATGCACTTCAGTATCATGAGATCATCTGGAGTTGTGTTTGCTTCCATTTTCTTTCCTATCGGTTGATGGATCATTTATTGTAATAAAGGTCTTTAGAGTACCAGGATGTGGATGGCTTTCACTTGTATGTATTAATTGGAGCATAGATGTTCACATGTTTTTTTTTCAAAAAGGGTTACATTTGTTTAGAAGATTGTTGGGACAGGATATACAGCTGAAAGGATGAGAAATTAGTTTAAATGTTAGGTTATCTATAGAGAAGTCTTTGAAGGATCTAAAGTTTTGGTCTTATCTTATGAGATGTACTTTGTTGTTGGTAAGGCACTGAGCATTGAGACAGGGATGGTAAATGGTAATTTTCATTGATTCATTGGTAATGCTTAGAAAACAAGCTCAAGAATGTAGCCTTTGAAGTGTGTTGGTTATGTGACAAGCCGTACCACACTGAATGTGTTGATGAGGTTGGGGAGGGTGTCTTTTGCTTTTTTAGTTGTGTTAGCCAAGAAAGTAGTGTGGGCATGTGGATGGACAGGGTGGCAAGGAGGGCTAAGAATTCATCAATTAAGTCCTTGTTCTGCCTTGGAGGCCTGCAGATCAGGTGGAAAGTGGTGGTTGTAGTTGCAGAGAACATAATCTGTCATGTCAGCAGCCCTATGGAACTGTGTTACTTGCCTGCCTCTGCTGCAGGACAAGGAGGACTTATGGATGGCTGTGAAACCGCCTCCCTTCTTATATGCTCTGTCCGCACAAGCAATGTCGTAGCTTGTGGGACAAAGAATGTCTAGGATGTGATGGTAAGCCACGTCTCTGTGATGAAGAGGGTGCAAAGTGTGTGACAGGCAATGAGGTCTGCAATACATGGAGTACTGCATAGTGAGAGGTAATGAGTTGGAATGCATGCTCTATAGATTAAGGGTGTGTGGTACTTAATTGGATGTATACAAGGTTGCATCTATGTGTTGTGTAAATGCTATGCGAGTGGCTTGGTCGCCTAGGCTCTGGGTGTGATTGCGGGGATTGGCAGCATGGGGTGCTGATTGAGGCACATGATTAGATTTTATTTTGTACTAGGGATCTGGCCCAAGCCCTTCTTGGCCCTTATTTGCCCAAATTGGCAATGCCTTTGTCTGTACCTGCCATTTGATGTGGATGCCCAGCCAATCGAATACCCAGAAGAGTCGATTGATATAGTGAGAAGTAATGTTGCTTTCTGTGCAGTTATAGGTAATGCAGCGATGTCACTTCTTGTGCATATGAATGATGCCCTTATGTTACTTCCTGTGGAGATGTGCGATGAGGAATACAACCCTCACGCCAGGCTTCTTCATTTAAAGATTGCTCTGACATTAAGCCAGTGATGCAGTGTTCTATGTAGATGGATGATAGAGAGGGAAGAGGTGTGGTGCAGAGGCAGGGGCAACTGACGCTGGAATCTGGGGCTCACAGTTCGATCCCTGGCACCAGCGGCAGGTCAGCCCAGCACCATGTGACTCTGGGCTGTAGCTTGCTTAATCTTCCCGATGGCCCCCAGCGCCGGGATGCCTTATTCTTACTGCTTGAAGGATAAAATAAAGACTTGAATTGAGGGGATGGTGATGTAGGGGCAAGGTGGTGGCATATGATTGCTTGTAATCGGTGCTCAGATATTTGAAAACATGTCCTTGATTAAGCCTACAAGGTACTTTCAGTGCAGATAAGGTTCACTAGGGACTACCTTTAACACTTCTGGGCTGGTCAGTTCTTTATAATGCTAAACATTTCTTTGCATTAGTCTCACACCTAGTCCTAATTTTTTATTGTGTGGAATAGAAGGAACATCTTTTAAAGGTCAGTCAGTACAACATTGAGATGTCCGCCTGTCTCATTGGCTTTAACAAATTAAGTGATTGAAACAGCAGGTAAACCGATGATAACTTGATAACAATTCATATCTGTCAAGGGAATCCATGACAAATATCCTAAAACCTGTACAGTATTCTGGTGCATGTTTAGTTAATAAAGAAAAGAATACCAATTTTACATAATATTGTTTTGGGAAATCACAGGTAATGCAATTTTATTCGAAGAAGACATTCTGCTGTTTTTGATGTGTTGCTACCATCAGAAAGGAAAGATACGTAGTACTGAATGTTCACGACAAGGACTGCAGGCAAAAATTTCCGGTAATCAAGCAGAATGCTTTGGTCTGCAGTTATGTATGCAGTCAATGGGTTTAGGAGGATCAGAATCTTTGGTTGTTCAGCATAAACTAAAGAAAGCAGACACTCCCTAATGTGGACAACAGTCTGGAACTTTATTGCCTGTTGTGAAAGGTACAGTTTATGTCAATCGATTCTTGAAGCTGTCATGTGATCTTTCAATCCATTATCTTGCCTGGGGAATGGAGGTTTGGTAAGTGACAATAGTTTGCCAGATATCTTGGGTCTGCTGTTTGATTTTTTTTCAATGAGGGTTTTCAGATGTATGTCAACAAACAAAAAGCTATAATATGTTGGAGGGACACATCAATAATTTTCAAGATAATTTGATATTAATATGGTCGTCCATGGGAGATCCTGGGAATGGTTCAGTTTAGATGTTTGATACTTTGGTTATCACCTGTGCATAGTTAATGTATGAAGTACTGAATACAAATGGTTCGCTGAAGGTTAGGAGGTTTGATGGGGAGAATGAGTGAGTTTCCTGATTGTATTAAGTGTCAACTCATATTTTCTAGATTCATTTGTGTTAATTAGGGCTTTTAACACGTCTTGCATATTAAGTGACAATCTGTTATTTGTGACTCTGGAAAAGAGTAATTAGTGACGATTTTCTATTTGTGACTGAAAAAGTGTATTTTTGCTTTCCAAGCAGGATTCGCCTATCTTTATTACTCTTCAGGGGAATACATGAGGGCATACATAAATCATAAAATGCCCAATGTGCCCACTTTTGTAACTCAACATTCTATGATCCACTCATTCTTTCCCATCTAAGTGAAGATAAGTGGAAGGCTAGTTGGACCAAGCCCAATTCTCATTCAGTACTGCAATAGACCTTAGATGACAGAACAACTCACTGGAAGCAATATGACATTACTAGACACAAAAAGAGAATATGCATGGTCAAGTACCTGCATGCTGTCTCCTGTGTCACAAACTAGAGAGAGTGGCTAACAAATTCATTAATTCACCAACCATGGCGAGTGTATAAGAATGCTCTTTTGTCAGGAAAGGGCATTTTAACTAAATCAGGAAGTTATTTGGAACTTGCACAATCACATCTAACAGACATATCTGCGGACAAATGATCTGGCTTTAGACCACTTTCCGTAGACCATAGAGATATTATTTATTAAGGCCAATCAGAATTTTAAATGGGCCTCTTACTAATATGCATTCTATACTTGCTTCTTTATGAAATTAGCATGTTTTGTCATGTAGACTCAATCTTGCTATTTTGTTATCTACAACAGCTGCGTCAGTTGCATTCTGCTTTTTCCCCCACATTTCCGGTTCATGTGATGTACTCCATAATATGGCAGTTTTAGTTTAATTGTGAGTGTGCTAGACTTTACAGATTAAGTTGTGTCATGTAATTATGGCTTTGGTGTGGATTGTGTTTTGAGTTTAGATTGTATTTTGCCTCTCTAGTCATAGGAGTGATAGCTGGTTGATTCTGTTATCACCTCATGAATGGGTTCCTTTGCAAACAAATTGTGTTTTTCATGCTTAATGGGTCTATTGATTTCAGTTGCTATGTTATTTAACATGTCTAATTGTTCTTGCTTGGTTCACAAGTCATATATCACAAAGAATTCACAGCTGCTTAAGCAGTGACTTGATCAAGTTTTATTAAGGTAAGAAGTGATTGAATTAATTTTTCGTTGCCCATATTTGCTTGGGACACTGAGTAAAGTTTGGGTTGGTGAATTATGTCAAAGATTCAAATAATTGTCACTATGAGATATCCCATATTGACATGGCTATTTTACTTTTTTTAAATTTCTTTTTGTTGCTTCTGGAAGGCAGTCATGTTGCCAAGAGAAGCTGTAGAGCTCTTGAAAGGCGAGGAGGGGGTGAGAGGTCTACAGGCTGTTTAAATTTGTCAAGACACAAATTCTTGGTGGAAGAGGTGGGTTCTTCAGTTGCTTGTGGAAGGATCTGATGTTAGTAACTTGATGAGGAAAAGGTAGAGTGCTCAAGACAGAACAGACGTGTTGATTCGCAGACCTGGTCACAAATTAGTTCAATCTTTCAATCATGACACAAATAGTGAGAGGCAGTTTTGGATCGCCAACTTAAGTGTCTGGTCAAGCTGTACAGAATTAAAAGGTAGGAAAGTTAGCCTAGGGTGCTGACGTGCAAGACCTTATGAACTAGGCTGAGGGTGTTAAATGTGATCCCTTATTTTACTGATAGTCAGTGGAGTGATTTAAAGACTGGGGTGATATGATTGGAGCACTTCAAGTTAAAGACGAGTGGAATAGTGTAATGTTGGGCTCTTTGTAGCCTACTAAGGGTTTGTTCAGTGGCGGCTGGTGACATGTGAAAGTGGTTAGGCATAACATTATTGACGTACTGCACTGTGGCGAGCGAGTGTAGCGAGCGAGCCCGAACAACCTATGGGCGGTTCTCCCCCTGAGAAAATTTTGAAAAAAGAGTGGACAAATGGTGTATTTTCAAGCAAAATAGAGGAAGCAGGAAGGTTAATAATGCAATATGATTGAATTATTTATCATTTAAGAAATTACCAATTTTTTATGAGCTAGAGAGGACAATCTTTACGTATGCTGAAGTAAATGTGTGCAGTTTTATACAGCACAAACTCGGCCCAGGTGCATTGGAGCACTTTACAAGAGCACCAGTTACATTACACAAAGTCAGGTCATGTTTTTATACTTAGGGAGATTAAGTTAT
This sequence comes from Triturus cristatus, assembly GCF_964204655.1. NCBI lineage: Eukaryota > Metazoa > Chordata > Amphibia > Caudata > Salamandridae > Triturus > Triturus cristatus. The sequence goes on along the minus strand of NC_140593.1, from coordinate 250,411,914 downwards.
TTACTCAGGATGTTGAGACAGCGCCGGAACGTGGATCCCCAGTTCTAAAGTTGGCCACATCGTTTCCATTTGCTGTACATAAAGCAGCATTAGTGCAACCACATAACTCCTAAAACTACTATTAGCAACATTGCAAGTGCCACCACATCCAACACAGTAGGGACAGCACAAACAGCGATGTTCGCTTCCATTGTACACACACACACACACACACTGGCAAATAGAGTACAAGGAGCCACAAACAATATAGTGTATATGTTAGACCTGTCAGCCCTTTGGGTGGTCCCTCCTCATCATTATTTATTTTGTCCCACTTTTGCCTCAAACCCTGTTAGTATTTTTCCTTTTTGGGAACCACCAGACTTTTTAGTATTGATGCAGATTCAGGGAGCCATTTTATCTACCCCTGGAACTTCTGTCTGAGGGCCTGGAGCACAAAATGGTGGCCACCCATTGTCACCTGTGACATCACTGGAACCTACTAGAACCTTCTGCAACATTCTGGAACCCTGTGACAGTTGGAGGCGGTTTAGAATGTTGGGAAGCTAACTCAGAGTTGACAGTTGGAGTTGGCAGTTGGCACCTGACTGGTGAAGAGAGAGCAGCAGAAACCTGAAGGAGGAAGGAGTGAGGCAGCAGGGGTGGAAACTTGTGCCTGGAGTGGGGTCCATAAACCCACCCTTGATACTAGTCCCTACTGACTGAGCCCAGCCTGGAGCCCTGTGTGGGAGAAAGCAAGAAAAACCATCTTAAGGACCTGGACAGCAGGAACAGGCCTTAAAAGTAAAGAACAGCAAGTTCCTGACCTGGTTACTGGTAACTTCCTGAAGTCCGACGTCGAGAAGCCTGGAGACCTGGAACCCGAGGTGGAGAAGCGGCGCTGACTGGAAAGCAGACGCCGTACCCGGAGCCGCCAGAGGTCGAGAGAGGGCGCCGACGGAGGTCGTGGAGAGTTCCAGAGGTCGAGGAGGAAGTCACCCGAGGTCGAGTGTGCGGCGTTGACGGGGGAGTGAAGTCCGCCCTCCGGAGTCGCCGGAGACCGAGGTGAAGCGTGCCGGAGGTCGGGAGTGGAGATCGCACTCCGGAGTCGCCGGAACCTGAAGAGAAGCGTGCCGGAGGTCGGGAGTGGAGATCGCACTCCGGAGTTGCCGGAACCTGAGGAAAGGAGCACCGGAGGTCGGGAGTGGAGATCGCACTCCGGAGTCGCCGGAAGTCGACATCGAGCCAAGGCCGGCCGACGTCATCGAACCGGAGCCGCCCGAAGTCGACATCGAGCCAAGACTGCCCGACGTCATCGAACCGGAGGTCGACATCGAGCCGAGGCCGCCGACATCGAACCGGAACCGCCTACCGGCGTCGTCAAGAACTGTCATTGCGCCGAGGCCGCCGACATCGAACCGGAACCGCCTCACGGCGTCGACACGACTCCAGCGGCATCGGAGCTTCATAAAAAGGGCAGTAAGTGGAATAGAGGGCGCCTAAGGCCCTGTGGAGCCCTAAGAGACCATCCTAGGGGCTAGAGAGGTGCTGGAACCAGCTTGATTGTGCCAGGGGTGAGCTGAGACTAATACAGAGGGGTTGTGTAGTGTGGGAGAGCCAGATCTCTAGATTCCCCCTTGATCTACCTCAGTTTAGGCCTCAGCCTTGTCCAAGCCAGGGAGTATACCCCTCAGGCCATCCAAATCTCTACAAGCTGGGATTGGGTCAAATCATCCCATAGTACCTCTGGAATGTGAACTGATTTTCAAGTGTCACTGTTGGCTTTTATTATTTATTGAGAGCACTGTATTTATTGTATTCATCCTATTTATTGCCTCACAGTATTTATTGTTTCACAGTATTTATTGTCGCACAATATTTATTGTCTCGCAGTATTTATTGCCTCATAATATTTAATTGCCTGTTATGTAATGCACTTATATTTATGCCTTGATTATTTATGATCTACCTTATTTATTGAATCGTTGAAGTATTATTTATTTGACGTACCCTTCCACAGGAAAAGCCTTGTGTACTGTGATTGTATTATTATTTATTTAATCAGCAACTAAGAGAAAAGAAGATAAAGAGATATATTTTCAGTATAATTTTTAAGGTGTAGTGTCGTTTTTGGAACGGATGAACGCATGGTTATTGTGAGGGTGTGACGTATGCTTAACACGGTGCCTTCCTTCCCGCTCGAGCCAAGCTACCACAGCGTGTCTGGGAGAACACCACCACCCTTCCGGTGTGGGAGTGTGTTTTTCTAACATGATTGGTGTTCAGCGGTGGGATTGAGCTGTGCCTACGTATACTCGAGAATAACTGTGGGTAGTCCATAGGCCTACACCGGGAGTTTTCTCAAAGCGGCCTTCCTAATTGTGAGTTTTTGTTTTTCCAAATTTACTCTGGTGGTGGGAGGAGGTATTATATAAGGTACCCCCCTGCATAGCTTCTGTAAAAACCTGTCTTCTGTTCTGAGTGGGCAAAATGGAGTTTGTGCTAGAAGACCTGGAAAGTTATACTGTGGCCCAACTCAGAGAGTTTTGTCAGAGAGAGGGGGTGTACTGTCCCCCAGGTGCCAAGAAGGCTGAACTCCAGACCAGCTTGAGGGCTTGGGGGGAGGCACGACGAGAGAGTAAGGCTGAGCAGGAGGACAGGGATGGAAAGCCTGACAGCGAGGGGCCTGGGATGTACCAACCTGAAGTGGGGAACCTAGTAGCGGGGCCCAGAACCATTTCCAGGAAGGGCAGCACTGTCTCTAGCGGTGGCTTATCTGAAGCAGAGTTAACTGACCGGAGGGAGAAAAGACAGCTCACATGGAAGTTAGCGGAGCTGGAGAAAGAGAAGGAGGGACAGAGGATGGCTCACGAGTTAAGGCTGAAAGAGATAGATCTTCAGATCCTAAGAGTCGGGGCACACCCTGTTCCTAATGGTGGCAGCGAAGAAAGAGAGTTCACTAGGGAACCCAAACCCTACTTGCCGAAGGACATAGTAGCTAGCTATGGGGCGGGTGACAATATCGCCAAGTGGCTAGCGGCCTATGAGGTCTCGTTAAGGGCCCATGGGGTTCCAGAGAAGTACTGGGGAGGGGGATTGTACAAGTACATGCCTCCAGCTGGTAGGGATGCATTATAGGCCCTAGAGGAGGATGACAGACCCACTACCCCACCATGAAAGTGGCGCTCATAAGAAAGTTTGGACTAACACCCGAAAAGTACAGACAGAAGTTCCGGGGTAGTCACAAACTGGGCACACAGAATTGGGTGGACTTCCTGGACTATGCAAAGAAGGCACTAGAGGGTTGGATACAGGGCAGTGAAGTGAGGAACTACGAGGGGTTGTTTGATTTAGTACTGAAGGAACACCTGCTCGAAAAATGTTTCCCTGAACTGCATCAACACCTGGTGGATAGCAAGCTGACCAATCCCCGGAAGCTTGCTGAGGAGGCAGACATTTGGGCTAGTACCCGGGTGTCCACAAGGGGGACTGGAGGGGATACTCAAAAGGCCGGACAGGGCGCCCCCCAGAAGAAAGAGGGAGGGGAAAAGAAAAAGGAGTTCTCCAAAGGCCCCCAAAATAATTTTCAAGGAAAGGGAACAGGATTCACCCCTAGGGCTAACCCACCCAGAAACCCTAATCCTGGCCAGAGTCAGCAGCCAAGGGTTGTCCATTGCTTCGAGTGCGGTGGCGTTGGACACTATAAGGGAGATGCGAAGTGCCCGAAACGACCACCCCCTCCCATTGGAGGAAAGGCCCCCGGAGTAGCTAGTGCAGTGCTCGGGGAGGAGATGCCCTTAACTAAGGGAAGGGAGTGGGCGGGTGTCACTTTAGTGTCCCTGGGAGAACGGGAGATGGTTCCTAAGATCCAGGTGCCCGCAAATACCGTAAAGTATGGGCAGTGGGTCACCATCAACGGCCAAAGAGGGGAGGCTCTGAGAGACACAGGAGCCAGTATGACTATGGTACGTAGCCAACTGGTGCCTCCAGAGCAGGTAATTCCCGATGTACTCCACCCAGCCGCGATGGCTGACGGCAGAACCGGCCACTATCCGGTGGCCGAGGTTCCCTTTGAATGGGAGGGGGTTGCAGGTTCACTTCGAGTTGCCATAAGCCCTGCCGTGCCAGTCGATTGTCTGCTGGGGAATGACATGGAGCACAATGCTTGGAAGGAGGTGGAATACCGGACTCATGCTGAGATGCTGGGTACACCTGACTGGGCCTGTGTGAGCACAGGGTCCGCGACTACCCGGAGAGGGAGTTCGTTCAGGCTGGAGCCTGGAACAAAGGCCCAGCCAGCTGCCGATCAAGGGAAGAACCGAGGACAGGAGGAGCCTGCCTCGGCGTCCACACCCCGTAGGACGGATAGGCCACCGGAGGTGGTGGACCAGGAGTCTGCGGTGGGGGATGTCACCAAACTGGAGGACCTACCCATCCCGGCCGAGTGGCACGTGGAGGGAGGCCCGACCAGGGAGGAATTCTGCCAGGGCCAGGAGGAGTGCCCTACCCTTGGGGGACTGAGGTGACAGGCCAAAGCCCAGGCAGCAGGGAACGTTGAAGGGAACTACAGTGTTTACTGGGAGGATGGCCTCCTCTACAGTGAACCCAAGGCACCCCTACATGGATCGTCACGAGCCTTGGTAGTCCCTTAACGTTATCGAGCCTTCCTTCTGGAGTTGGCTCACGAGATCCCATTGGCAGGACACCTGGGGCAAGACAAGACCTTCGCCCGTCTTGTTCCCCACTTTTATTGGCCTCAAATGAAAGTGTCGTCCGATACCTACTGCCGGACATGTGTGTCTTGCCAAGCCAGTGGGAAAATAGGAGTGAAGCTGAAAGCTCCCCTGGAACCACTTCCTGTCATTAGCACCCCCTTTGAAAGGGTGGGCATCGACATTGTGGGTCCGTTAGATCCGCCTACTACAGCTGGTCACAGGTTTATCCTGGTTCTGGTGGATCATGCCACACGGTACCCAGAGGCCATACCTCTGAGGACCATTACAGCACCTGTTGTGGCTAGGGTCCTGATGGGAATCTTTACCCGAGTGGGTTTTCCCAAGGAAGTTGTGTCCGACAGGGGGACCAACTTCATGTCAGCGTACATGCGGGCCATGTGGAAGGAGTGTGGAGTGACCTACCGGTTCACAACTCCTTACCACCCCCAGACCAATGGTCTGGTGGAGAGGTTTAACAAAACCTTGAAAGGCATGATCAGAAGTCTGCCTGAAAGCCTGCGGAGGAAATGGGACGTCCTCCTACCCTGTTTATTGTTTTCCTACAGGGAAGTGCCACAGAAGGGAGTGGGCTTCAGCCCCTTCAAGCTTTTGTATGGGCACCCTGTACGTGGACCTCTCAACCTGGTGAGAGACGGATGGGAAAGAACTCCCAGAAAGCTTCCCCAGGATGTGGTGAGCTACATGCTGGCCTTCCGGAGCCAAATGGCTAAGTTGTGGAAGCAAGCTTCGGACAACTTGGAAGCCAGCCAAGCAGTAATGAAGGCGTGGTATGACCACAACGCTCACCCGGTGGAGTTGGAGCCTGGCCAGAAGGTGTGGGTGATCGAACTGGGAGAGCTTAGCGCCCTCCAGGATCGCTGGTCAGGACCCTTTGAGGTGTTGGAGAAGAAGGGTAAGGCTACCTACTTGGTGGATCTTAAAACCCCTCGTCAGCCCCTACGGGTGCTGCATGCCAACCGCCTCAAACCCCACCACGAGAGGCCCGAAGTCATCTTGATGATGGTGACTGACGGAGGAGAGGACGTGGAAAGCGAGCCTCTCCCCGATTTATTTGCGTCTCAAGAGAAGGATGGGTCGGTGGAGGGAGTGCTTCTCTCCCCCTCCCTAACTCCTGAACAGCAAGAGGACTGCCGCCAGGTCCTGGGACAGTACTCTTCGTTGTTCTCCCTTGTTCCGGGTAGGACTCACCTGTGCGTCCATGATGTGGACACAGGAGACAGCCCCCCTGTGAAGTCCAAGATCTACCGGATGTCAGACAAGGTGAAGGCCAGCATTCACAGTGAAGTCACTAAGATGCTGGAGCTAGGAGTAATCGAACCTTCCAGCAGCCCCTGGTCCAGTCCGGTGGTGTTAGTACCAAAAGCCGCACCACCGGGTGGCCAACCGGAACTGAGGTTCTGTGTGGACTACCGGGGACTGAATTCAGTAACCAAAACTGATGCTCATCCGATCCCTAGGGCGGATGAATTGATTGACCGGCTGGGAGCTGCCCAATATCTAAGTACCTTTGACCTTACTTCTGGGTACTGGCAGATCTCTTTGACTGATGGAGCAAGGGAAAGGTCAGCCTTCTCCACGCCCAATGGCCACTACCAGTTCTGTGTGATGCCCTTTGGGCTCAAGAACGCACCTGCCACGTTTCAGCGCCTGGTAAACCAGATCCTCACCGGAATGGAGAGTTTCTCTGCTGCTTATCTGGATGACATAGCCGTCTTCAGTAACAGCTGGGAGGATCACTTGCGTCACCTGCAAGCTGTTCTCCAGGCCCTGAGACAAGCTGGATTGACGATCAAGGCCAGCAAGTGCCAGATCGGGCAGGGGTCGGTAGTGTACCTTGGACACTTGGTGGGTAGGGGAGCGGTGCAACCCCTCCAGGCGAAGATCGAGGCCATCATGGCCTGGGAACCCCCCAAGACACAGACTGAGGTCCGAGCTTTTCTGGGCCTCACGGGATATTACCGCCGCTTCGTGAAGGGGTACGGTACCATTGTGGCCCCCCTCACGGAGCTCACGTCCAAGAAACAACCTCGACGGGTAGTCTGGACGGAGGCTTGTCAGCAGGCCTTTGTGAGACTGAAGAAAGCCATGTGCGAGGCCCCGGTCTTAAGGGCCCCAGACTTTTCCAAGGAGTTCATTGTCCAGACGGATGCATCAGAACATGGCATTGGGGCAGTGTTATCGCAACTCAATGAAGAGGGTCTGGATCAACCTGTGGTCTTCCTATCCCGGAGACTACTTCCCAGGGAACAGAAGTGGAGTGCAATAGAGCGTGAAGCCTTTGCAGTGGTATGGGCTCTGAAGAAGTTGCGGCCATACCTGTTTGGCTCGCACTTCCTAGTTCAGACCGACCACCGACCCCTTCGTTGGCTGATGCAGATGAAGGGGGAGAATCCCAAGTTGTTGAGGTGGTCTATCTCCCTACAGGGAATGGACTTTCAGGTGGAACATCGGCCTGGAGTGGACCACGCCAATGCAGACGGTCTCTCAAGGTATTTCCGCCTTAGTGATGAGAACTCCCAAGGGGTTGGGTAGCTCTCCCCACTTTCAGCTGGGGGGACGCGTGTTAGACCTGTCAGCCCTTTGGGTGGTCCCTCCTCATCATTATTTATTTTGTCCCACTTTTGCCTCAAACCCTGTTAGTATTTTTCCTTTTTGGGAACCACCAGACTTTTTAGTATTGATGCAGATTCAGGGAGCCATTTTATCTACCCCTGGAACTTCTGTCTGAGGGCCTGGAGCACAAAATGGTGGCCACCCATTGTCACCTGTGACATCACTGGAACCTACTAGAACCTTCTGCAACATTCTGGAACCCTGTGACAGTTGGAGGCGGTTTAGAATGTTGGGAAGCTAACTCAGAGTTGACAGTTGGAGTTGGCAGTTGGCACCTGACTGGTGAAGAGAGAGCAGCAGAAACCTGAAGGAGGAAGGAGTGAGGCAGCAGGGGTGGAAACTTGTGCCTGGAGTGGGGTCCATAAACCCACCCTTGATACTAGTCCCTACTGACTGAGCCCAGCCTGGAGCCCTGTGTGGGAGAAAGCAAGAAAAACCATCTTAAGGACCTGGACAGCAGGAACAGGCCTTAAAAGTAAAGAACAGCAAGTTCCTGACCTGGTTACTGGTAACTTCCTGAAGTCCGACGTCGAGAAGCCTGGAGACCTGGAGCCCGAGGTGGAGAAGCGGCGCTGACTGGAAAGCAGACGCCGTACCCGGAGCCGCCAGAGGTCGAGAGAGGGCGCCGACGGAGGTCGTGGAGAGTTCCAGAGGTCGAGGAGGAAGTCACCCGAGGTCGAGTGTGCGGCGTCGACGGGGGAGTGAAGTCCGCCCTCCGGAGTCGCCGGAGACCGAGGTGAAGCGTGCCGGAGGTCGGGAGTGGAGATCGCACTCCGGAGTCGCCGGAACCTGAAGAGAAGCGTGCCGGAGGTCGGGAGTGGAGATCACACTCCGAAGTCGCCGGAACCTGAGGAAAGGAGCACCGGAGGTCGGGAGTGGAGATCGCACTCCGGAGTCGCCGGAAGTCGACATCGAGCCAAGGCCGGCCGACGTCATCGAACCGGAGCCGCCCGAAGTCGACATCGAGCCAAGACTGCCCGACGTCATCGAACCGGAGGTCGACATCGAGCCGAGGCTGCCGACATCGAACCGAAACCGCCTACCGGCGTCGTCAAGAACTGTCATTGCGCCGAGGCCGCCGACATCGAACCGTAACCGCCTCACGGCGTCGACACGACTCCAGCGGCGTCGGAGCTTCATAAAAAGGGCAGTAAGTTGAATAGAGGGCGCCTAAGGCCCTGTGGAGCCCTAAGAGACCATCCTAGGGGCTAGAGAGGTGCTGGAACCAGCTTGATTGTGCCAGGGGTGAGCTGAGACTAATACAGAGGGGTTGTGTAGTGTGGGAGAGCCAGATCTCTAGATTCCCCCTTGATCTACCTCAGTTTAGGCCTCAGCCTTGTCCAAGCCAGGGAGTATACCCCTCAGGCCATCCAAATCTCTATAAGCTGGGATTGGGTCAAATCATCCCATAGTACCTCAGGAATGTGAACTGATTTTCAAGTGTCACTGTTGGCTTTTATTATTTATTGAGAGCACTGTATTTATTGTATTCATCCTATTTATTGCCTCACAGTATTTATTGTTTCACAGTATTTATTGTCGCACAATATTTATTGTCTCGCAGTATTTATTGCCTCATAATATTTAATTGCCTGTTATGTAATGCACTTATATTTATGCCTTGATTATTTATGATCTACCTTATTTATTGAATCATTGAAGTATTATTTATTTGACGTACCCTTCCACAGGAAAAGCCTTGTGTACTGTGATTGTATTATTATTTATTTAATCAGCAACTAAGAGAAAAAAAGATAAAGAGATATATTTTCAGTATAATTTTGAAGGTGTAGTGTCGTTTTTGGAACGGATGAACGCATGGTTATTGTGAGGGTGTGACGTATGCTTAACACGGTGCCTTCCTTCCCGCTCGAGCCAAGCTACCACAGCGTGTCTGGGAGAACACCACCACCCTTCCGGTGTGGGAGTGTGTTTTTCTAACACTACCTTACCCCCAGGTACCGCGCCACTTCCGCTCCTGGGCGGTGTAATGCTGCACCCAAGTCTGCGTGTTCCCTCCCCTACCCTAAGCCAATCACAATGCTGCAATGGCAGCATTGTGATTGATGAGGCGCAGCGGAGAGCACCCCAGCCGGGCCATTTTCTCTATGTAGGCTGCATGCAGCAGCCTACATAGAGAAAAAGGGAGAGTGCGCATGACCAAACTGTCAGCACACACAACAGTGGGCAAGCCACTCCCCCCTGCCCTCGTGCAGGGCCACCCACCCACCTGCCCCCAACCAGGCACAAGGCACTTCTGCTTTCTCGCAGTGCGAGAAGCAGAAACATAAAATTGTAGTTTTACCATTTTATGTTTCTGCCTTCTCGCACTGCGAGAAAGCAGTGGTCGACGCCCCCACACCCCTATGGAGCGGCTGCCACTGGGTTTATCTGGTAGACCACTGGGGGATTCATTGTCGCAGACGATGCATGAGAGAATTGCAACTACAATGATAGAGGTTCAGTCTTGAGTTTGCAGTAGAGGGATAATCTCGTGGAGTTAAAAGAGCGAGAATAAAACATTACTAGTAACAGCATTGACCTTAGAAGAGATGAAGAGGTCATTGTTGAAAATGACTCCCAGATTTCTTTTTTAAGTTTGAGTTTATTAAGGAATAAAGCAGGAAAAGAAAAAACAGTGCAATGATAAAAAGTACATCTTATACAATAAAAAGATAGAAGGGGAAGGGAGATTGCAAACAATTTATGCCAATGGAAATGTACACTGTAAGCATAACAATAATCAATGAAAGACATAAAATTATAAACTCATCAATCATAAAATGATAGTTAATCAACAGGAAAAAATAAAAGGCAAAGGGGGAAGCTACGGTGGTTTCTGTACATCGTCTGATCTAGTTGTAGCAGTAGAGCTCGAGGAAGCAACTAAGGATAAGTAAGTGGTCAATGGAAGCCAAAGAAGGTCTCGTTTGATGGCGAGGGAAATGGGGGAAACATAATTAGTGTCTAGTCGATGATGGAAGCAAACCGCATTCCACCAAGAGCGAAAAGTGACATTATCAGCCTGTTTTCAATTGGAAGTTATTTGGTGGAAAGCAACAGCTAACAAAAGGTCCAGAAGTTTGTATCGCTGAGAGGATTGTGGCCAAAGGGGGGAAATAGAACCCAGGAAGATGTGAGTAAAGGAAAAAGGAACTTGAACATTCCAATTTTTCTGAATTTGGGACCAAACAAGTTTCCAAAATCGAAGAATGGTAGGGTATTCAAATAACATATGCTTTAAGTCAGCAGTAGGACAAGGGCAGGACCAACAAGTAGAAGGTGTGTCTGGTGAAAAAGATGCTAACGTCATCGGAGAAAGTAAAGTCCGATGGTAAATGAAAAAAAGGGTTTGTGTGGTATTGGCAGCTCTAGAGGTCTTATGAATTTTTGACCAAATCCTGTCCCAAAGAGGAATAGACCAAACTTGCGAAAAATCTGTTTCCCATTGTACCTCAACCTTAGTTTTGAGTCTATTCAAAGAGAATTGAAAGGATTTATATAGAAATGAAGCAGAAGGAGAATGGTCTAATGCAGAAGACACATTTTTAGATAGAGCAGGTAACTCAATATTAGTGGGTAAGGATTGAAGATATTGAACAAGGGCAGGAAGAAGTTTACTATATTGTGAATGAGCAGATGAAGGTAAAGAAAATTGAGATTGAAGATCAGAAAAAGAAAGAGGTTGAGTATCAGATACAAGCTGAGAAATCCATCTCAAACCTCTAGAATGCCACGATTTCCAATAGATGGATCGATTACAGATACGGAGATTTTTATTATGCCAAATAGGCTGTTGATGAATGGAGCCGAAAGAGGGATAGGAAGAAGATAAGATAGGGATCAAGAGATTACGGGAATGGGAAATGATAGGGGAACGGAGAGAAGCCATATTAGATGTAAAGGATAACATTTCTCAAAAGTCAAAGGGAGTAAGGAGTGTAGATTCTATTTTTAGCCATAAAGGAGGATAAAAAGAAAGATCATCAGAAATCCAACGGGCCGCTTGTTTTATTGAGAAAGCGCGATGATAAGTTTTATAGTCAGGGAATTGAAGGCCTCCATTAGGTTTGTCCTTCTTCAATGAGGAAAGAGCTATACGAGAGCGTTTACCTTTCCATAGAAATTTAAGAAGAATAGAGTCAATTCTTTTAAAATAATAATCAGGAATGTGAATGGGAATCATGGAAATAGTGTATAATATAAGAGGTGATAACATCATTTTTATGGAGTCTAAACGGCCCCACCAAGATAAAAAGAGAGGATTCCATCGAGTAATGGCACTATTCAATTTTTTGACTATATAGTCAAAGTTTATTTTGAGAGTATCAGATAATAGAGGAGCAAACCAAATTCCTAAGTATTTGATCTTAGAAGGTTGCCAAGAGAAACCGGAATGCTCCAAAAGATGTTTTTGGCATAGTGTATTTAAAGGTAAAATTTCACACTTGTCAACATTGAGACGATAACTGGAAACTTTAGAAAAAGAAGAAACTTGTTGAAGGAAAAAGGGAAGGGAGGATTGGGGATCGTATAAAAGAATATCGTCAGCATAAACTGAAAGCTTCACTTGTTGGGGACCAAAATGAAAACCAGTAATGTTGTCATCTTGCCGAATTTTAGTTAAAAAAGGCTCCAGAGCTAAAACAAATAATAAGGGAGATAATGGGCACCCCTGTCTGACTCCTCTGTGTAATGAAAAATAATCTGAGACCATTCTATTAACAAAAATAGACGCCTGAGGGCCCGAATAGAGGAGAGAGATAAAAGCAAGAAATTTGGGAGGGAAACCGGCCCATTTTAAAGCATTAAACATAAAATCCCAACTAATTCTATCAAATGCTTTCTCAGCATCTAAAGAGATTGCAGCTAGAGGATGATCTAATGAGGCTTTACTCAGAACGTTAAAAAAGACACGCGAGTTGTCAAAGGAAAGCCGTCCTTCAACGAAACCAGATTGTTCCGGGCCAATAAGATTAGGCAAAAGTGGATCCAATCGAAGAGCCAGGATCTTTGCAAAATTTTTATAATCAGTATTGACCAAAGAGATAGGACGATAATTCTTGCAAAGAGAATGGTCTTTATCCTCCTTAGGGATTAAACAAATCAAAGCCTCTTGAAACGTACCTCGTGATGAGCCTGAGTCAAAAAAAGATTGAAATAAAAGTAAAAGATTTGGTAGAAGGAGTGATGAAAAATGATAATAAAATTCAATGGTGAAACCATCAGGACCAGGGGCTTTTCCGCGGCATAGGATTGAAACAGCATGAGAGATTTCTGCGAGTGAGATGTCAGATTCCAGAGGACTGAAGTCTACATGATTGGATGAAGGAGGGGGTATAGATTGAAAATAGGAGAGAAGATCAGCCGAATCGGTAATGAATTCAGGAGTGTAAAGGTGCTTGTAGAAAGCAACAAATTCGTTTAAAATATCTTTATCTTTAAATAAAGAAACGCCGGAAGAGCCTTGAATAGTTTTTGTTTGCTCTTTCCTCACTTTCAAATAGTTAGCCAACAATTTCCCCATTTTATTTTGACCTCCATAATAACGAGAACTACTCTTTAATAAACAATTAGAGGCAGCATCAGTAGTAAATTTATTAAAAGTGAGTTTGGCGTCAATAAGATTTTTCAGAGCGGATTCAGTATTAGAATGATAATATTTATATTCAAGTTGTTTAATTTTAATGAGCAATTGTGAGGATTGTGATTCCATGCGTTTTTTCCTCTGGGAGACAAAACTGATAATAAAACCTCTAGCAGCAGCTTTGAAAGAGTCCCATACCATAATGAAAGAGGAGTCAGGAGTATGATTAATTGCAAAAAATTCAGTAGCAAAAGTGGGATCAAGAAGTAAAGAATTATTAAATTGCCATCTTCCTGGGTGAGGAGAGAAGGGAATGAGATCAATATCGACAAGTACAGGGGCATGATCAGAGATTAAAATAGAACCAATTTCAGAATGAATGGCATGTTGGGCGAAGGAGTTACTGAGAAAAAGATAGTCAATACGAGCCTGGGAGTGGTGGGAAGGAGAGTAAAAGCTATATTCTCTAAGGTCAGGGTGGCATAATCTCCATATATCGACTAAGGCTTTGTGTTGTATAGAGGCGTGAATTGAGAGTGCATTTTAGATGGGAGAATTTAACCTTAGAATGTCTGTCTATGATAGGTTCGAGGATTTGGTTACAGTCACCACCAAAAATAATGTAATCATCATCAAACGAGAGCAATTTTTCAGATATAACAGGCCAACATTTTTTATCAACTTCGGTAGGAGTATACACATTCAAAATAACAATAGGGATCTTATCAATAAGAAATTTAACAATCACCCAACGACTATCAGCATCGCATTCTTGATGAACAATAGAAACATTTAACTTTTTATGACATAAAATCAGAACTCCATTCTTTTTACTCACAGCAGGTGAATTGAAAACATGCCCCACCCAACATCGCTTAAACTTTAAAGCTTCAACCTCAGAAATATGGGACTCTTGGAGTAGGGCGATATCTGTTTTCAACTTGGCTAGGTGAGATAACACCTGTTGCCTTTTAATTGGATTATTTAAACCTTTAACGTTCCAGGTAGTAACCCGAAATGTAATTTAAATGAAAAAGAGTGTGAACAAAGATTATGCTTACTAGAGCAACAGTAAAAATAGTGTTGAGAAAATAGAGAAGAAGGTAGAGTAAAGGATAAACTAGCGAAGGAAGAAGCAAAAAGGCAAGGAGAAGAACAATGAGAAAATAAAGATGCAGTATAAAGAAGACGATGAAAAGAAAGAAAAGAAAGACAAAAGGAAAAGAAAAGGAGAAATAGCAAAAGGAAAAGGAAAGAGATAGAGACATAGGAGACAGTACAAGTCAAGTACAGACGACTGAAAGACATACCTACAAATACAAAACAAAAGGTGAGGGTGACGACACCAGAATACGACGACGACGACGACAGCAGCGAAGAAAGACATCACCAAACATCCGATGAACTATATCAAGACTTCACATGACAGAAGGGACAAAAAGGTATGGGTTGGGAGAATGCAATACCTGCAGAAAAAGAAAAGAAAATTAATATAAATATAGAGGATATCTGGAAAAAACAAGAGGAAAAGACATATGATAAATAAAAACGTAGTATGCAAAACATTACAAAGGTGTAGACATATTAACAATCAATATATATGAAACATAGTGGGGAAACAACTACAAAAACGAGAGACATAATAACAAATTAAGGGACCTTTGAAATGTCCATGACATCTGCTCCATGGTGACGAAGGAACTCTTGTAGGGCCACTGGATCTTCAAATGTTGTAGTTTTGTCTTTGTAGGTAACCTTGAAGAGGCAAGGATGGAGGAGACCAAATCTGGCATTTAGAGCACGTAACTGTGGACGAAGATCAAGAAACTGTTTGCGGCGATCTGCTGTGACTTTAGCCACGTCCTGTGAGAGAAATAAGCGGTGACCTTCCCAAAAGATTTGTTTTTTAGATTTGGCGGCTGACAAAACTTGTAGAAGGTCAGTATATTGAAGAAACAGCATGATAACACCACGAGGTTTGTTAGAAACCTTCGGACCCAGTCTATGTGCTCTTTGAATGTTGATGGAAGAAGAAGCTGGTAAGTCCAAAAGTTTCGGAAGACAGGATTGAAAAAAGGTAGTAGGATTTGATCCTTCTGTGTGTTCCGGAAGTCCATACATTTTTCCAAATCCTCTGCCTGTCGCTTAAGAAGTGATATATCCATCTCCAAAGAAGAAATTCGAGAACACGAGGCTTGAAGAGACTCCGTTGTTTGCTCCACGATAAGTACCCAAGAGTCCAAGGAAGACCATTTATCATGCAAACATTGTAAGGACTTAGTAGTCTCCTCCATGAAAGGTTTAAGCGCACAAATCTCCTCAAGGATCAAGTCCATAGATGCAGGAGCCGCAGAAGACACTGGAGAGGGAGGATCCTTCTTTGGACGTTTGGTAGATGTTGTTGGCAATTTACTCATGATGTGTGATTTAGGAGTAGCGCCAGAAGGAGAGTCGGATTTCTGGGAAGGGGAGTCCTCCATATCACGGGAATTCGAGTCAGAGTCAGAACCAACAGCGAGCTTAGTAGAAGCATAAAGTTCATGATTTCGCAGTTTCCCCAGAGGAGTATATTATAGTATAGTGTAAAAAGGAGCCAGATTCTAAAGACACATCCGAGGAGCAGGAGTATCTAAATGTAGAAGCCAGAAAAAAATGAGTCATAAAAGCTGCAAATTAGCTTGAAAGAAGATAAAAACGACAGGCCGCAAGACTCAAGTCAATAGCAAACCTGTACTGAACAAATCACCTCATAAGGAAGAAAATAGAAAATGGCGGCTCTTCAGAGAAACACTGAAAAACAGGAACTGCGTGGAGATGACATGCAAGCGAGCAGTAAACATTTGTCACACAATGAGGGTGGAGCCAATCACTTGAGGAACCCTTGGTGAGCATAACAGCAGTCCCAATAAATTTCAGGAGGAAGCATTGCATAGGAGGCGCTGAGAATACGACGAGGAAAAACAAAACAAAATGGCGGCCGTATAATGACGAGCCGAATCGCGCTGAATTTAAAGCTCAACAGAGCAAAAAATAGCACCAAAAGTGGTCCATGGAGCTCACCTCATCATGAGGCATCGAAATCAGGTCCTTGAGGCTGAAACCGCCTGGTATTGCCGAGCGGAGAAGTCCGAAACCGGGAGTCAGTGACGGAGCTCCGCAAATACGCCGCCATCTTGTGCGGCGCGCAAGCCACGCCTCGACTCCCAGATTTCTGAATGATTTAGAGAGGGGGCTAGAGAGTGGAACCAGATCATGACTAGAATCTCAAGTTTTGTGAGCTCATGAGTAACATCTCAGTCAAACTTTTGTCATCTATTTTTGAGCGTCTTAGAGGAGTTGCTCTCTTGCATACCATTTCCTCGTTCTTTCAGGTCCTGGATATGTTTTTGAGTATTATCTGCATGCATGTAGTCGCCAAATCTGTGGCTCTGGTGATGGTATCCTGGAGTGGTCCTAGTGTAATATTCACTTTCATTGGCAATGTGTGAGTAGTCCCCTCCTTTTATAGTCAGGTATCTTATCTTTGCTGGTTTTGCTTGGTATTCCTGTGCCCTGGTTTTAAGTAACTGACGATCTGCAGATGTGATGTTTTACTATGTTGAACAGTCTGATCGTGGTTTCCTAGTTCAGCCTGGCATGCCCCATGAAGCCTCTGAAATCCTCTACAGTCTGACTTACTTCTTTTGAACTAGAGCTGGATCACAGCCCAGCACGGGCTCAAGAGCTAAAGGAGAGTTTTGCAGATTAAAATTATATTAAAAGACGCACAGCATGGGAATTCCGACGCCATGCATCTCCAGAACTATTGAAAATAAAGCACAAATCAAAGAGTTTTCTTTCTTCTCAAATGCGTTTCATTCAGAGGTCATACGAGTTTGAGCTGGGTGGTACCCCCGATTTAAAAGAGATGCATTAACTAAACTCTTGGAAGACAAAGGCATTTATGTTTTAGCGAAAATATTAGACACAGCCTGCTTAGCTTCAGTTTGACTTAATTAGTCATTAAAACAACAGGATGCCACACCCATTCATAAAACAGAAAGAATGTTTAGAAGGCTGCCTTGTTTCAGGGGCTGGAAGGATTTTCACAACACCACAGCTCTCGTGCTGACTCAAAGAATACTCTTTGTTATAAAGCAGTCCTCCTCTTGACTGGTGGATAATAATTGAGTTTTGGAATGTAATGAACCGTTCCCCAAAGGAGCCATTTGTATGTGCTTAACTGCTCTGCTAGCAAGAGGTTTGTTTCCACACACAGAGATTTGTTTAGATATGACTGGATCCTCATGTGCAATTCTGATTTAAATGATATGCTATGTTCAATCAGGCCCTTTATAGTTTTCGGTCCTGTAGGAAAACAAGCCCTTGGAATGCCACTTTTCAGGCACCGTGACTTTTTCTGTTGAAATGAGAGTGCAGTGTGTAATGCAAAGTAATGAAAGAACGTGGGCGATAACAAGAGAAAGCAACAAAGTAGAGATCTGCAGAGAGAGGCACAGATTTCACTTCGATAAGTAGCATACATTTGCTGGCAGGCATCTGATGACGGAGCTCGTAGGCGACCACAAAGTATCGCGTTAACTTGGAATTATCCCTGATCTAGTGTTGCATACAAAAACGCACAACAGTTGCAGCTCAGAAGGGATAGCCAAGAATTAATTTTGCATATATATATATATATATATTACCTACTGGCGGTCGCCAGTAGGTAGTTATAGTTAGGACCCTGTTTCCATAGGAAATCCGCAACATTCTATTTGGAATAACTTTGGCGCCGGTCGACGAATCCTCGCGAAATTTTCAAAATAGGTGGGGCGCTACGCTCCGCTCCTACCCTGAAAGTCTCGGGGGGATTCGTCAAGCAGGGGCCGAGAAAAAAGGGGGGTCCCAAAACGCGTTTTCCCCATGCATTTTTCCATAGGACCTTTAGACACAGCTACAGCCCGAACGGCTGAACAGAATTACTTGAAATTTGGCAGAGAGGTAGCCATAAGGTCAAGGAAGTGCCTTTTGCAGGTCTGGTGTAAATCTGTTCAGTATTTCCTGAGAAAATAGCATTTAAAAGCATATATATATGTGGGCGGAGCCTAACCACACATCTCATCCTGAGATCTGATTGGCTGTCAGCACTTCATCCAAGAAGTGTTGGCAGCCATCTTGGGACCAATATACATGATAGCACCTCATTAAAAAGCATTGCAGTTAATAGAAGGTTTTAAGACTTTAGTTACATTATAAATAATTTGTTGATGGTACCATACTCATTTTAGGAATTGTGGTATGTTCTAAGGTGATTTCACCATGTGAAAAAGCCTTCTGCTGGGATATCATGATTGAGAGAAAAATATTTTCTCATGCTTTTACCACAGAGGTTTGGAAGGTGATCTATAGGCTAAACTGAGAGCTTATTTTCTGTAAATTCACATCATCTTTCTCAGTCATGTGAGAATGAAGTCTGACATTCTCAGTAAAACATGTACATCCAACAAGGGCAGAGACTGTCAGTTGATTCCTTTGTGTTCTACTGCAGCTTCCCAGAGTGTTCCAAAGAACTACTAGAGCGCTAACAGTCCTACTTATGATAAACGTATGGCACACCTGAAGCCATCTTGCTTGGATTAAAGTGGTAACTCTTAAAACATTTAATTTAAAAAGGAACAAAATGAGGGGGTTCATTTTTCCATAAAAAGTATGATTAGTGCTGCAGAAAGAAAAATTAGGGCACATTTTGAGTGACTTCTCAAATCCTCTTCTATTTCATTAAAAAATTCTGACATGCAGACTGAAACATGCACTTTCAATACCAGCAGCAGTTTTCCCTGGTGAGCAGTAGCTTTACTACAGTGATCTAATGAGCAAAAAGAGTGCTAACATTCTGAATTTATGGCAAATGTGTGACACATCTGAATGCCTTCTTGATGGAATCAAAGTAAAAAACTGAAAGTATTTCCTACTGAGGAGACTGCAGTAAATGAGTAAATTAGGAAACTTCAAAACAAATAAGTCTCCCAAGATGGCCACCAGAGACAAAAGAGCCCAAATGTAGCCCAAATATCACCCAGATGTAGCCCAAGTATAGCCCAATGACAGAATGTCCCAGAATGTTCTTAAAAACAACTAGAGCGCTTACTGTCTTCATTATGACAAAAGTATGGCACACCTGAAGCCATCTTGATTGGAATAAACTGGTAACACTTAAAACATTTAATTTAAAAAGGAACACAATGAGGAGGTTCATTTTGCCATAGAAATTATGATTAATGCTGAAGAAAGAAAATGAGGGCACATTTTGAGTGACTTCTCAAATCCTCTTCTATTTCATTAAAAAATTCTGACATGCAGACTGAAACATGCACTTTTAATACCAGGAGCAGACTTCCATGGTGCAGTAGTTTTACTACAGTGATCTAATGAGCAACTAGAGTGCTAACATTCAGAATTTATGGCAAATGTGTGACATATCTGAATACCTTCATGATGGCATCAAAGTAAAAAACTGAAAGCATTTCCTACTGAGGAGACTGCAGTACATGAGGAAATTAGGAAACTTCATAACAAATAAATCTCCCAAGATGGCCACCGGAGACAAAAGAGCCCAAATGTAGCCCAAAATCACCCAGATGTAGCCCAAATATAGCCCAATGACAGAAGTGTGCAAAACACTTATTATTTTGTGTTTTTGCAGTGTTATATAGTGCAGACTTGTCAGGTATTGGAGTGCTTTACATGAGCATTGGTTACATCACACAAGAACAAATTCATTTTGGTTGTAGACATGGGGAGACTA
Source organism: Triturus cristatus (assembly GCF_964204655.1). Taxonomy (NCBI): domain Eukaryota; kingdom Metazoa; phylum Chordata; class Amphibia; order Caudata; family Salamandridae; genus Triturus; species Triturus cristatus. Next base: position 250,392,212 of record NC_140593.1, on the reverse strand, counting down.
AGTGATTTGACCAGAATCACAGAATGTCGAGCTGAAGCAGAAACTGCAACCTGGTTCCCCAGTTGCAAAGTCTGCAGTTCTGGAAGTAACACCACATCCTCTCCCCTAAGTGCAACATTTAATCAAGTGGTCAACTGGATAAAAAAACATAAAGATAACAAATAATTTAAAAGTGCTTTGTCGCTATTTGAAAACTCAGAAAATATGTCCTTATTTTAGTCTTTTAGAGCACTAACCATAATTTTGATGCCAATAAGACCATCTCATATATGTAATTTCTAAAGGAAATGCTCTAGGTATTACAGTTTTGATTACATCAAGATGATGTCAGGCGTTCCACACTTTTGTAATAAATATAGAATGTTAGCAATCTAGTTGTTCATTAGGATACTGTTGAGAGGCAGAGGCCAGGGGCACGGACTCTGAAAATTGAAGGCAGGTAGGAGGGTGCAAAGGCAACAATTTAACCACACTGAGCAGGCAGGAAGGGCCGTGGAAGCACAACAGACTATGGAGGGCAGTGGAAAGGGGGGCAGGGGCAACAAACCAACAATACAGGACTTGCAAGAGAGGCTGTTGGAGGGAAGATCTATTACGGGTCAAGGAAGCTAGGGGCGGTCCCCAGATCCCCGGGAGCCACCACAGAACTGAGCAGGAGAGTGAGTCAGGGACAAAAGGGGCACCTCAATTTGAGCCGGGGTGCCTAGGAACGCTTGCTCCAAAAATGAAGAAAACAGACATATGAGACATGGAATTGGAGGCAGAATACAATGGCAGTTTAATGAGAAGATGCAACTTCAAAGAAACCGCAGAATAGAGACATAAAGTACAAAATACAGAATCCAGATAATCATACAGCTGTCATAATATTCTCTGTATCTCAATTAATGTACTGACAGAGAGAGAGAGAAAACACATCTATAAATGCATCATGAGAAACAAGTTACACCAAGGAAAATGTTACCTAGGAACACTCACGTTTACTCTTAGAGCAAGCATTCCTGCAATTACAATACAAAATCTTTTAAATGCAAAAGTAAAGAGAACAATGGTTAAACATAACATGACATTTCATATAGGTAAAATAGAATAAGATACTTCAAGCAAAGCAGAGCAAGACATTTTAAGCAAAGGAAGACAAGAGCTCCCAGCTCTTGGGGAAAACCTGCACTGCCTGTTAACCTACATACAGACGGCGAGGTAGTCCGTCGATATCTGTGGGTGCTCCCTTTTTATATCATTTTGTGGGCTCCTTTGCACGCTACATCTACCTACGTATGCTACCCAAAAGCTTCGTCTGCAGATTTTACCAGACATTTCGTCATTTACCCACTTAATGCTGACAATGGACTGGGTGAAAAGGTCAGTCTCTCAGGCCAATCGCTTATCGTAAGTTCCATAGAGCAAGCAGAAAATAATGGGTATTGTACGGGAATTCAATATATTCATGTGTAAAATCTCCTCAGTTCTCCTAACTTGACGCTCTGCGGTTGCCACTTCCTTAAAAGCGGGAAACCTGCCCAGGAAGCAAGTACCAGTCCAGGATGCAGCCTACTGTATGTCGACAGCTTCAGGGGGATGTTGAACTTTGATACCGAGCACGGAGCACTCGGGTAGGGTGGGGGCTACTAGTTTGGATCAGAAGGCCTCGCAGACCTGCCTTCAGACTGCTATACACTTGAATTGCAGAGCTATGGTCAATTTAACAAAGAGGCCTACATATTGAACAGAAGGGCCTACACAGGGGTTTTATGCTGGCTGAGTGGTAAGGATGTCTCAGGATAATTATATAGCAACACAGGACCCGCTGGTCAATTTAATACGGCCTACAAATGCAGCTGGCAGGGCAAGGACAAGGGTCTCATACTTCAGGTGTGGACAGAACGGGCCAGGGGCCCCCTGTGATACAAAATCTACCCTCCTTCAAGGCTGTGGCAATGTAATAGACCATTGTGGGCAGAAGGAAGAGGCAATGGTAGTACAACCATACATGCCAACAGACCCGATTCAGCCAGGAAACGTCCAATGTTTTTAAGCTCAAATGGGCTTTATTTGATCTGTCTCCTGTCTACAATATCCTCTTTTTCAATGTAACTCAAAGGGGAAAATCAATACCCCAGTTTTTTTTCAAAATCTCCCTCTTACCAAGTTCAAAATGTTCGCAAGTATGGTACATTGGATCATGGAAGGAAATGGGATAGGGACATGGACTTGGATAACAGAGGACAGGAGGGACATGGAGAGGTGCACCAAACTGACCCTGCAGGGCAGGCATCAGGGTTTGCAGCAGCACAATACACCACACAGGGCATGCAGGACGGGAGTGCAGCACAACAATCCATAGAAAGCAAGAGGGAGGGGACAGGACCATGCACATGGACAACAGAGAACAGAGGGGCAAGAGGCAATGGTAGCTAGCTGACCATAATGGACAGACAGGAGAGAAAGCTGCAGCATAACAGACCATAAAGGGCAGGAGGGACTGATCAGGGGCATTACAATGGAACAGACAAGCCAGGAGGGAGGGAATAGGGGTCTGCACATGGAAACAGAGGGCTGGGGCAAGGGGGCAGGGCAGGAGCAGCAAGATAGCCATGGAGGTCAGGCAGGATGGGCACTAGAAGCAAGACACACCATGAAGAGCAACAGTGAGACTGTGATGGCATACACACAGACCATGGAGGGAAGGTGGGAGGGGGTCAGGGGCAGCTAACTGACCACACAGGGAAGGTGGGAGGGGCCATGGCAGCACAGAAGACCATGCATGGCAAGTGGGAGGGTTAGTGGCAGCACAATGGCTATGATGGGCAAGAAGGAGGGTGGAGGGGCATGCACAAAGGACGATGGAGGATAGAAGGGAGGGTCAGGACCTGTGCACAGACAAGAAAGTTCAGGGGAAGGGACCTCACAACAGACCACACGGGGCAGGCAGGAGGAGCAGTTGCAGCACAACAGACCAGGGAGGGCAGAAGGGTGTGGCAGTACAATGGACCACGTAGGACAGGAGGAAGAGGATAGGGGCATGGCATGTGGACAGGCAGGGTGGAGGTGGCAGGGACAGGTTACAGTCATCTGACAATGCTAGGCAGGTGGGAGGGGAGTGGCAGCTCAACAGAACACTCAGAGTAGATAGGAGTGGCAGGTCCATGGGACATGGTGGGCAAAAAGGATGGAGCAGGGGCATGCACAAAGACATCGGAGGGCAGGGGGAAGGAGAATAGGGGCAGCAAGCTAAGCACAGAGTTTAAGCAGGAGGTCAATGATGGGGCATAGAATTGGGCAATGGAGGGCAGGAGGACTGGACTGGTACATCATACTAAATTGAGGGCAGTGGCAGCACATCAGACCATGCATGGCAGGAGGGAGGAGGCTAGTCCATGGATTCACACAACAGAGGATAGGGAGGAAGGGGATGGGGCAGCAAGCTAACTGTTCAGAGAAGGCGGGTATTAGGAACTTTATTGTTTTTAAAACATTGTGTCTGTGCGAACTACTTAAAATATGAACAAGTATGCAGCATAATCTCACTTTTATTCAGGAAGAAGAGGACGTTTGTGACTGTGACTCCGGGCTCACTTGGCAGAAACACCCCCTGACCCTCCACCCCCTATCGCAAAATGTAATGCCCGTGAAAAGGGTAGGTGAACACAGTGTTATATAGAACATAGTCCTGAGAGCACGATTGAAAATGAAAACTAGATATAGTGTATGGTATAAACTATGCACCAAAAAGTGTGATATAAGATGAACCGGGCGTGAAATATAATATGCAATACATTGTGCGCAATGACAGATTCATTGGAGAGCGCGAGATAGCACAGGCACTAGCGCGTGCTATGCGATATGCGCCTTGGAGTGTAATATGCACAGGACAGTGTTGTGTAACCTAACTAGTCTCTAAAGTTGTAATATAAAATATGTGCTGGGGAGTGTAACGTTGCATATGCACTGTGACAAAGATATGGATCCCAGATTGTAATATGTATGGCATAGCACTGTGCGTTATAACATAGGCATCGAGAAAGGCACGTTAGATGGGGCAATATAACCCGTGCGAAGACAAGTGTGGCATGACATATTCACGGGGTGGTGTTACAGTGCACATGGGCTAGAGAGTGTCATAGCATATGCACTAGCTAGTGGAATACAACACAGAGGTGTGTGGCACTCGGCAGGCAATGGTGGGTGTAACACAGCATTGGGCTCTGTCAGGAGCACGCTGTGACTCTCAAGTGATGTTCGTCCCCTTTCCAGAGAGTAAAATAAAAAGTATTACACATCCGGCAGTGGATGTGTGTTTTATTAACCGTGAGGGGGGTTTCTTGCATAGTTTTGGTCGAATTTTTGTCGAATCCCCTTTGAATGGCTTGGTGTGCATGTGTATTAAATGTGCCCGTCAATAGCTACCCATGTTTGTATAAATAAACGACAAGGGTGTCTACCAGGATTAGGCACGGTAGGGCATCAGACATGTCAGAGCTTCACTAGTGGTGTAAATACATTCCACGTGGATTCATTGCATGCATAGTCGCCTTTTAATGAATATCACGCAAATCGTCATGGTGATATGTACGTACGGTTTGTCCAGCATGTCCTAGGTGTGTCTATGAATATATATTTTTTAAAAATAATAAAAAACAGTGGCCGGCCCTGGGGATTGGGGTCAAAAAAATATAATTAGGAGACTGGCCCTGGGGGATGGGGTCATCAGGGCCAATAAATTAGAATAAGAAGGGGAACCAAACAGCCCCCCTTCTTAAAAAACTAAAATAAATAAAAGACTGGCATCGTGCCGGAGGCCATGCCCCCTCCGTGCAGCACTCTGCAAACGCGCCCCCAACAGGCATCTCCAGTATGCGCCAGGGAGCTGCGCTGCAGCCAGGTGTTCTGAGGCCAAGCCCCTTTTTACACCTCTCTGCAACGCAGCTCTGTGGCGCTTACTGGAGGTACCTAGTGGTCTAGTTTGACCCTAGGGACCCTTAAGATTCAAGGGGACTTAATCTCTCAACTTAGAACAGCCACAGGGCGCGTTTACACAGTGGTGAAGGGAGGGGACGGGGCCTGAGGTGACGTGTGCAAACACGCACTATGGCACGTTTTAAATTGGGGATATAATTTCCCTTCAATACTGAGGGCCCCTGGGGGCTAACTAGCCCACCAAGTGCTTCCAGTAAGCGCCACTGAGCTGCATTGCAGAGAGGTGGTCCAGGCCGTGCCACTTTTTACACCTCTCTGCAACGCAGCTCTGTGGCACTTACTGGAGGTACCTAGTGGGCTAGTTGGACCCTAGGGACCCTCAGGATTCAAATGAACTTAATCTCCCAACTAAAAATGGACACAGGGCGTGTTTACACAGTGGTGAATGGAGGGGACGGGGCCTGAGTTAACGTGTGCAAAAACGCCCTGTGGCCTGTTTTAAGAGGTAGTTTTAATCCCCATGCCCTATTATATACTAGGGGCTTACAGAGGAGGTCATGCTAATCACAGGGGGACCCCAACGCATAATGTTCCCTAGTGTATGTAGGTGTTTTCACTGTATTCTAAGTGTCTTTTAACATAGCACTGGCTCTAGGACTGGTTAGTCAGACTCAGTTACCACCAGTATCCGTCTGAAAAAGTTGAGGGTACAGGATGATTTTGCAACAAGGCTTCTTTCTGCTCTTCTTTTTGTTCTTTCTGCACGTTATCCTTCTTCCTGCACTTATCTTCGTATTTGAGGACTTCTGTTGCTTCTTTCTGCACTTCTTTTGTTTCTTTCTGTGCATTTTTTCTTCTTTCTTCACATGTCCTATCTCTGTAGGCATAGTTAGAAATTAGCATTTAAAAAACCTTTGAAATTCACAGAAAAAACCATAGGTTTCAGGCACGTTATAGTTAGGAATTAGCATTTAAAAAACCTCAGAAATTCACTGAAAAAACCATAGGTTTCAGGGGTGTTATAGTTAGCTGGACTTTTCACTTGTACAAAACCATTGAAATTCCCCCGTTATAGTTAGTTCAGCTAACTATAACTCGCGCGCCCGCAATGCACTGCTGATGACGTCACATATTACATCACTCATGACATGGTCAGTGACATCACTCATGACATCACTGATGACATCTCAAATGACATCACTGATGACATCACTGATGACATCATCCTTGTGATAGAGTGGCAGACCTCCTCTCACCCTAATATAACCTTTGATACACACATTCAAAAATAGAGACTAAAATTTTCAAAACAATGGACATACCAATACCAGTTACAACAACCTCTTCAGTAATTCTAAGATCCACATACACATCCACTCATTCACCAACAGTCCTATACAGTCACTCATACATGTACTCACTCATCATATGTACTCATACACCTATACATCCTGTTACACAATGGCACTCATCCATAGAGTTACTCACACATATAGTCACTCATGCTAATAAAGAATCAAACATACATTTACTTGCATATACAGTTATACACACACCACCATACTTACTTCTACGGAAACTTACACATACTTAGTCTTTTAAACAATCACTTATAGATACACATACTTATTCATACAGGAACTCTTTCAATCTCTCACTCTCACATATACTCACATATATACACCAATAGTCACATATACTAGTTTAAAACATATGTAGTTACTCATAAAGACACTATTGAGACAGTCATTCACTCACTAACACACCCATACACACACTCATCCACCCATACAGTCCTGCACACATGCTGTGTTCAACCCATACAAACAGTGAGTCACTCATTCATGCACCTATGCACTACGTAATACCCCCCACCGAACCATGCAGACACTCAGACTGATACTCAAAAAACCAACTAATAACCTATATAGACACCCATGTAGCTACTCACCAACCCATGCAGCCACTTATACACAAAGTGAGAGACTGATACAGATATTTACATATTTAAACATTACTCACTAAGCCATGTATTCACTATGATACACTTAATCAGTCAGTTACACAATCAATTTTTCAAAAACAAATCATCCATTTAGACACTTATATACCCATTTATTCTTCCATCGACCTTGAGATATACATATATAAAACATATTTAATTTTCAGAAAAACACACATTCACTGGATGATGTCATCAGTGATGTCATCAGTGATGTCATTTGAGATGTCATCAGTGATGTCATGAGTGATGTCACTGACCATGTCATGAGTGATGTAATATGTGACGTCATCAGCAGTGCATTGCGGGCGCGCGAGTTATAGTTAGCTGAACTAACTATAACGGGGGAATTTCAATGGTTTTGTACAAGTGAAAAGTCCAGCTAACTATAACACCCCTGAAACCTATGGTTTTTTCAGTGAATATATATATATATGAGATTTAAATACAGCAGGCAGAGTCTCATCCGGGGGCTCAATATGGGTTTTAATTTCTCCTTGCAAACAAAGCGTTTTAAATCGGAGCCCACTGGAGGGATTACATTTGTTGCTCAATTAACACTACAGATACCAGGGTGCATTGGAAATATACCTATAATGAAAGACTCACCTGAGGCCAATATCGTGAAGTTTAAAAGGGTGCAGGGTACTGTGGAATGGCACACTATTTTCCGGTTTGACACTCGGCCTCTGAGGAAGGGGAAAGAAATCCTTGAAACGCGTCAGGCCCAGAGGACACCAAAACGGGATGGAAAGCTGCCTGTTTTTCTTAAATAAAGGGAGTTACCTTACCTGCAGTAAGAGTGCGGCCTTATTTTGCTGGTGCAAATCTCGGGGATATGTTACATGGCGGCTCCAAGCCATGAAGGCAACGCACCCCATAAAGCCAACAAGGGGCCACTCAAGGGGAACACTCTCCTTGATTTGTGGCACTGCAGGAGATTTAAATACAGCAGGCAGAGTCTCATCCAGGGGCTCAATATGGGTTTTAATTTCTCCTCGCAAACAAAGGGGTCCATTAGGATAACGGGCGGATCGCCACCGCCCGTATGGCGGTGGTGATCCGCCCGCCAAAAACCACCGCACGCCTAGGATTTCCCCCCGCCACATTACCATGGCGGGGGGGGACCCCGGCGGACAGGAATACTGTCTGCCAGTTTTCCACTGGTAGGCAATCCACCCGATTGCCTACTGGGCAGAAAAGCATTTTATATGGTGGCGGTGTCTGGTAGACACCACCATCCATATTATTATGCAGGCGCGTTGCCGCCATGGAAAGGCAGGCGGTTTTTGCCATTGGGAGCCCATAGCGGGCCCCCAGGGATCCTGGAGGGTTGGGGATGCACATGGGGGATACCTATGGTACCCTCCTGCAGTTCCATTGCACAACATGGTAGGCACCACGCGGTGCCTGCCATGTTGTGCATGGAAGTGCACAACATGCCTTCTTGGCATTGTGGCGGTCGGTGCTTTCCCCAGGGCTACAAAAAATTGGGTGTGGGGGGGCTCTGAGCCCCCCCCAGCCCCGGGGACCGCCACCCCTGGGGCTTCTAACAGTTGTGGGAGGGGTGCCTCACGGCCCCCCCCTGGAGCCTTGTACAGGCCCTGGGGACCGCCACCCCCAGGGCCGGCTCCTGCAGTGTCCCACGGTGCCCACCCCCGAGACACAGCTGTTTGCAATGGCAGGGTGGGAGTCTCGCGGCTCCCACCCTGCCATTGCAAACTGCTTTGCTTCATTGAAGCAAGAGCAGGGAAACCTGCTCTCGCGTCAATGAAGCAAAGCAGATTGCTTTTCCATATGAGGAGCAGCATGTTAGCTGCTCCCCATATGGAAAAGCTATGCTGGCTGCCGCAGGAGGCGGGGAGCCGGCTGGGACCGTGGGGGGATTGGGGACCCCCCACGGTCGCCAACGAGAGCCAGGCCCTGGGGGATGGGGTTCCAGGGCCATAAGTGGCCCGGGAGGGGGGCCACGCGGCTCCCCATTAAGCACAACTAAAAAAAAATCAATGGCCGTCCCCGGGGGATGGGTTCCCCGGGGCCTTAAGTGGCCAGAGGAGGGGGGCTACGCAGCCCCCCTCCATAAAAAGATTTTAAAAGTTGGCCATGCCCCGAGGGATGAGCTCCCCGGGGCCCGGAATTGGACACGGGAGGGGGGCCATGCTGTCCCCTTCCCATATTTTTTTATTTTTTATTTTAATTTGGGGTGAGGCCCTGGGGGATGGGGTCCCCAGGGCCAAATAAAAGTAAAAGGAAGGGGGGCCACACAGCCCCCCTTTCAAAAACAAAAAAAAAGAAGACGCAATCGTCTCTAGGCCCCGCCCCTTCACAAGCACTTTCTGCAAACGCGCCCTGTGGCACGTTTTAAATTGGGGAATTAATTCCCCTTCAATACTGGGGGTCCCTGGGGGCCAACTAGCCCACCAGGTACCTCCAGTAAGCACCACAGGGCTGCGTTGCAGAAAGGTGCTCCAGGCCATGCCCCTTTTTACACCTCTCTGCAACGCAGCCTTGTGGCGCTTACTGGAGGTACCTGGTGGGCTAGTTGGACCCCAGGGACTCTCAGGATTCAAAGGAACTTAATCCCCCAGCTTAAAACGTGCCACAGGGCGCGTTTGCACAATGGTGAAGGTAGGGGGCGGGGCTTGAGGTGATATGTGTGCAAACACGCCCTGTGGCACGTTTTAAGTTGGGGAATTAATTCCTCTTCAATCCTGAGATCCCCTGGGAGCCAACGAGCCCACCAGGTACCTCTAGTAAGCGCTGCGGAGCTGCATTGCAGAGTGTGGTAAAAAGGGCCGTGGCCTCTGAACACCTCTCTGACCTCTTTTCCTCCAAGACTGGGAAAGTTGTGTGGTAATATGAATGGCAGATGATTAGTACACACATTATCACGTACAAATACTTTTGGTGATACTGTCATGTATTTAGCGGTTTTAAGTGTTTTATCGCTAATGTATGCGCAAACCTGGTAATATTTTATTATTGGTTTTGAATACTTAAGCTTTTAAAATGCCATATTAAGAACACAAATGTTGCTGTTTTTTAACATGTTAACACAATTGCCAAGACTGGATACAGTTATTTTGCACTGACACTTCGGTTTATATCAAATTGGTATAGCCTGTTGTTTGAATATTTGCACTGTCACTTTAAATCTTTTTACGAATATAAAAGAGAGAAAAAATGGCGGCGGATCTAGGTTTGAAAAAGACAGTGGAGGCTGTTAAAACACGTCACCTGCCAGATTTGTAGCCTTAAATAAACACGTATTGGAGTTGGAGCGTGCTGGAGTCTGTATCAAATTTACAGCAGATGACGAGACGTATATATATATATATATATATATATCGTCGAAATCCAACTGAAACACGGAAGTATCACACTGCTTGACCTTCCGAAGTAGGAAACGGACACCAAACTTTGTGCTTGATTAATTTATTTTCCCACAGTAAATGCCGCCATATATATATATATATATATATATATATATATATATATATATATATATATATATATATATATATATATATTCAATGAAAAAACCATAGGTTTCACACAGGTTATAGTTAGCTGGAAATTTTACTGATAAAAAACCAATGAAATTCCCCCGTTATAGTTACTGTAGGCAACTATAACTCACGCGACCGCAATCCTCTGCTGATGCTAATACTGTATTTAGACACTTATTTGCCCATGTCTTCTTCCATTAAATTTTAGCTATACATATATTACAAATATTTTTTTTTCATAAAGACACATATGTCATCAGCAGAGGATTGCGGTTGCGTGAGTTATAGTTGCCTACAGTAACTATAACGGGGGAATTTCATTGGTTTTTTTATCAGTAAAATTTCCAGCTAACTATAACCTGTGTGAAACCTATGGTTTTTTCATTGAATTAGCAAGGTTTTTTAAATGCTAATTCCTAACTATAACGTGTGTGAAACCTATGGTTTTTTCAGTGAATTTGTACGTTTTTTTAAATGCTAAGTTACTTTACGCCATTCGTGGCGTGCACGCCCACTTAACGCAGTTCGTTCCGTGCGCGCACGGTGCGCTTCGCGCACCGTGCGCGCACAGTGAGCACGCGGTGCGCTTCGCGCACCGCGCGCCCACTTTACGCAGTTAGTGCCGTACACGCAAGGTGGGCACGCAGTGCGCTACGCGCACCGCGTGCCCACGTTACGCACTGTGCGCACATGGAGGACATATTATGCGCTTCCTTGTGATAGGTAATCTGTTAAATTTAATTTGTAAGTGATGACAATAATATGCCATGCACAGAGAGTGTTTTTTTTTTTTTATTACAATTTTTAGCGTAAGCGCACCGTACGCGTACGGTAAGCGTAATCGGCGAAATTTTCAAAAAATAAAAATTTACCGTTTTTGGCCTTGGGGGATCTTTGAGGACTCAACTAACATGGCTATGTGCATGGGCGCTGTCTAAACAGCCCCTTTATATGTTTTTTGCCTTTGTTTACAGCCCCCCCCTCAGAGTGCGAGAGAGAAAATGGCGGCCGCCGCTTCCTGGTTTCGACCGATTCGAATGTTTACTTAGATGTAACAGCCAATCAGAATCGCGCTCGCGCACGCCACCGTACGCGTACGGTAAGCTTACGGTAAGCGTACCGTAAGCTGGCTCAGATATATATATTGATTTAAAGGCTATTTTCTCAGAATCTACTGAACAGATTTACACCAAACCTACAAAAGGCACTTCCTTGACCTGAGGACTACCTCTCTGCCAAATTTCTAGTAATTCTGTTCAGCCGTTCGGGCTGTAGCCCTGTCTAAAGGTCCTATGGAAAAATGCATGGGAAAAACGCGTTTTGGGACCCCCCTTTTATCTCATCCCCCGCTTGACGAATCCCCCCGAGACTTTCAGGGTAGGAGCGGAGCGTAGCGCCCCACCTATTTTGAGAAATTCGCGAGGATTCGTCGACCGGCGCCAAAGTTATTCAAAATAGAATGTTGCGGATTTCCTATGGAAACAGGGTCCTAACTATAACTACCTACTGGCGACCGCCAGTAGGTAATATATATATATATATATATATATATATATATATCGCACACAAGCGTCTTCTTCAAAGAACACCCGCACTCGGAGTTTAACCACAAAAGTTTAATCCTACAGGATTAAACTTTTGTGGTTAAACTCCGAGTGCGGGTGTTCTTTGAAGAAGACGCTTGTGTGCGACATTATATGCCGGGAGACCTGCCCGACTCAACCCGCCCCCTGTCTACGGGCCAATGGTACTCCAGTAATCTGGGTCGAATTGTGGATATATATATATATATATATGAAAGCCAAAATCCTGGAGCGATCCTTAATGGGATCCAAAAAGCAGGTACGGACCACAACGTGGAAAATAAATTCTTTTTTATTGAGTTTGCAGATTAAAGTGCATAGTGCATGGAAATATCACGCAAGTGCTCAGCCTGACGCGTTTCGACTGCCCCACGGCAGTCTTGATCACATGACGCGCAGGACCAATCAGTGACTATATATAAGGTGACTAATAACAAAACCGCTTAGATAATTGCCAACATAGTTTACGAATGAACATAAACATAGGACTGCGATTTTTCAAAAAATATACAAATATTTTCCTAAATGATTGCACATTAGCCGATCATTACATAATGAATAAAATTACCACAGTGATAGGCATGGGAATCTAATTGTCAAATAAGAACATAGTGTTCCTATAAGTTCTTTAAAATTAAGAACATCACCATTTTGGCATTTGACATAAGATGCATAGTTATATATATATAAATAAAATTAACAATTCCCACTCCAGTGAGTGCAACAGTAGAGAAAGTGTTGTATAGCAGATAAAAAATAACACTAATATCATTTAAACAATTAAAAAAAAATAATAATCTTAAATAATCTAAAAAATAAATAAACAATATTTGAAAAATGTACAATTAAATATATTAAACATATAAAAAGAACACATATAATTGTAATTACATATAACAAAAACGTACAAATATTATATAAAACAAATTAATGAGTGCAATTATAAACAATATTTATTTAAAAGGAGCAAATATTAACAACCAAAATAAATATTTAAAACATAAATGTATTTATTTTATTTCCTACCCTATAACACCACACAAATAAAAAAAAATCAACATTTCCTTTTACATTTATTTTTAATTAGCATAATTAATAATTAATGTAAAATATATTATTAATAAAAAATATAATAAACATTCATTGCGTACACATTCCTTAACACTAAAATATCCACAACACACCTCTAAAATTAATAACACAATTACCATGATTACTTACTAATTCATTAATTTAAATTAATTAACAACTAATTAATAATTCATCAATGCAAAATAAATTACTTCCCACCCTTCACACCATTTATACCTATAAACACCACAACACACACATAAAATTGATTACACAATTACCATAATTAATTACTAATTATTTAATTTAAATCAATTAACAACTAATTATTAAACAATTATTAATAAATTAATTTACACATTTAACACTCTAACACCACAATTAAGCAAATATTAATAAATACAAATTAGTCAATAAATGTTATATAATTAAATTACTTCCCACCCTTCTCCCCTATAAACCCACAACCCGCTACGGAACTTAAAACGCACATTTCAAATAAAAAAAATTAATAACTACTATAAACAATCAATACATTTTATATAATTCAATTACTTTCCATCCTATTCCCCTATAAACCCAAAACCCCCTACAGAACTGAAAATGCAATAATAAATAATTTTTGTTTTAATACTACTAAAATTTTAATACATATAATAAAAATACAAACAATTCCTATACTAAAAACAAATATCACACACATATAAAAAAATACTAAAATACATAACATTAATAAAAAAATCGATATTTTTACAAACAATATTAAACATTTCGATATTTTTTAAATCAATATAACTTACCTAAAATCGATATTCTTGACCAAGAGGATTTTTCTGTTGATATTCCTGACCCACGATATTTTTAAAATGATATTTATGCAATTCGATATTTCTTCCTCGATATTCTTTCTCTACACCATATATATACACTCAACCTGCCTGCTCTTGAATATAAAGCAGGCTCCAGCATGCTCGTGCTCACTTAAACCGACTTTATTGTGGCTACAGGTACAGGTAAAGAGTTTCAACGACCTCCACGGTCTTTGTCAAACCCATTTGTGTCGCCATTTTGTTTCCATTTATAATGCCAAGCATATATATATGGGATCTGTTGGTGTATTATTGTAACGATTTAAAATAATTTTACAATTGGTTAATAAATCTAAATCTAATCATCAAATCAGAACACAGTAAAGAAGACATATTTTGGATGCATAACACAGAAAGAATAGGGAAGGAAGCAGCTGACCAAGAAGCAGAAAGATGAGAGACAAGAAATACATCCAATCAAGAGCAAACAGCTGGCCGAAAGCCTACAATATATATATCACTGTATCCCTCAATATGTATATATTCACTGTATCAGAGCCAACAGGTCTGAAACAAGAGAAACAGGTAAAGCTGTCTTATTGGTGAGACCTAAAGTATTTTAAAAAACTCATACAAAGCAGAATTCTGCATTTGTTTCGAACACAGAGGCTTGTAAAATATTTTCAAGGGCAGGAAATGCAAGAAAGATAACTGCCCTGCAGCCGTAGAGCTCTGGGAACAAGAGAACTATGACTGGGGAAAGTTGTGATTCATCTTTAGTGGTAAACATTATGTCAAGGAGCGCAACCCGTTTAATTCATTTCTGAGATTTTGCCCTCTCGTCAAGGTCATGAACAATATATATGTATGTGATTGATTGAGCATGATTTTTGCAAATAAAATCTGATAAATCTAATCTGTCAATGAGTGTGAATTAACCAGGACAACTACTAATTATGAGATTTACTAACATGAAAAATACATAGGCCCCCATTAGGATGGCTAGCGGACTTTAGTCCGCCCGCCACCCTAGTGGTGCTGGGACCGGCCGCCATGGCTGCGGCGGTCCCGCACACAAAGACAAATGTGAATGTTGTGCATTGCCATGCACATCGTGACAGGGACTGCGTGGTGCTTGCCACCTTGTGCCTGGCAATGTGGGGGGTTCCATAGGAACCCCCAAGTGCAGCACCCCAACCCCCCCGGGGGGCCGCAACAGACCCCCAAAAGCAAGTTCTGCATGCCTTTCCATGGCAGCATTGCCGCCATGGAAAGGCATCCACCGCCAGACATCCTGATATGGATGGCGGTGTCTTCCAGACACCGCCACCATATGAGGCCCGAGTTCTGCTCGGAACGATTGCCTGCATGCCGAAATGCGGTGGACGGTCTTTCCGTCCGCCGCTGTAACCCCCGCCTTTGTAATATGGCGAGGAATGAATGGAAGGCGGTTGGGGAAAGATGTCGGGTGGATCGACACCGGTGGTGGCGATCCGCCCGACATCATAATGGACCCCTCAGTGTACAACGTGAAAAAGTGCAGAGGAAACTTGTTAGACTTGGCATCTTTTGGCATGTTTCCCCTGAGTTTATGCTTTCTGACCTCCCGGTTTTGACTCTGTTTTTGCTGGCGTAACATTTCTGAGCACTTTTCGCACTTCTGATCAGTGGTAAAGTGCAGGCGCTTCCAGTGTCAATTGTGTTATGGATTGGTGTTTCCTCAATTGGATATTTGATTTACTTGTTAGTCCCTAGTAAAGTGCACTGAGTGTGCCAGGGCCTGTGAATCAAATGCTACTCGTGGGCCTGCAGCACTGATTGTGCCACTCATGTGAGTAGCCCTGAAAAGGTACCTCAGACCTGCCATTGCAGACTCTGCGCGCAGTTTGTAACTGCCATGACTTGGCCAGTGCACACACTTGCCAGTCCCTAACCTTCCCTTTCCTTACATGTCAGGCACCCCTAAGGTAGACCCAAGGTACCTCTGTGGGCAGGGTGCAGTGTATGTGAAAGGTAGGACATGCCCGGGTGTGTGTGGCATGTCCTGATAGTGAATAACAGCCAATTTCATTTGTCACTATTGCAAGGGTATCTGTTCTCATAGGCCAGAATGGGCAGTTTGATTATAACATCTTCTAATCCTAAACTGATCAAGGGAACAAGGTAGAAATTCGAGTTTAGTATGCCTGAACTCAGAATGTTAAAATGCATCTTTTAGTGAAGATGATTTTTACATTCTGTGATTGAAAATACCACTTTTAAAAAGTAAGTATTTTCTTGCTCAGTCATCCCGTGTGCCTCTGTTGGAATGTGGATCCTCTGTCTGGGTGTTGGATGACAGAAGGCTAGGGAGCAGGAGGGCTCCAGATAGTCAAAGTAAGGTCAGGAAAGGGCTGAATAGACCTGGGCTGCACTAGGGGAAGGGGGAAGAGATTATCTTGCACCTCAAAGGGCCTGGTCTGCCTCTGACAATGCCGTCTCCACCTCCTGCCAGGATTTCACACCAGAGAAGGCAGAACTGGTTCTGGCTGGGCACAGACACCCTCTGCCTAGAGGATCAAAGGATTTCTGGATGCAAATACTGGGGCCCAGACCCCTGAACTTTAGAACTCATCTGGATCAAGAAGACTGCCAAGAAGAAGAGCTGGAGAAGCTGTGAGGTGGAACTACCACTTTGCTGTGTGCTTTGCTGGGCTGACCTGCAGTGGCTGCTTCTGTCTTGGGCAGTGAAAGGCCTCGACTGGACTTTCTGCAACCTATCTTGTGAGTCTCTCCAAGGGCTTGAAGTAGAGCTTGCCCCCTGTTCATGAAGTCTCAGGAACAGCAAAGACTTCCAAACTCTTCTGTCCACAGCATTAGGGACTTTGTCTATTGTGCTGTATCAGAGGAAAAGCAACTCAACGCCGCTGCTGACAACGTGTCCGCAATGCCACACCGCAACCTTGGCCTCACCGACGACACCTGTCGATGCCGCCATCGAGCCGCTGCTTGCACCGTGACCTTTGGGCCCCGCAATCCTCACCACCTCGCTTCATGCCGCAGCCTTGGCACCACAGAGAGCACCGCCGCAACGCCACACCACGACCTTGGTCTCACCGACAACACCTGTTGACGCCGCCACCAAGCCGCTTCTCGCACCGTGACCTGTGGGCACCGCACTCCGCACCGCCTTGCTTCACGAAGATGCCTTGGCCTCCCCGACGCCGCCTCACTTCACCGAAATTCACTCTGCTGCTTGCACCGTGGTTCGAGGGCACCACTCGCAAGTCACACGAAGCACCGCCCTCATCCCGCACCGCAGCTTTGGCCCACCGACACTGGCACCATCGACTCCCGCTTGTTAACCAATGACAGCGCTTCAGCAACGACGATGCCGCTGCTTGCACCGTGACCTGCTAGCACCATGACGAGCACCGCCTGCATCTCGCACCGTGACCCTGGTCTCACCGATGGCGCCATCTGACGCCGCCACCGAGTCACTGCTTTCACTGTGACCTGATGGCCCCGCACGCCGTACCGAAGCACCCGACGCCTGCGGACGCCAGCGCTCTTGATTCCATCAGAGAGGAGCTCGACCTGCAACACGAGTGACTTTGAGGGCCCCATCGCCCTGCATTTCTCACAGGTACTGTTTGCAGGTCTTCCCGACACCGTAGCTGGCCCGCGATCCCGCGACCAGCCAGAACTGTTGGATTTGTTGTTCATGACGGAGCTATCGACATCGAGGAACTCTGTTTGAAACTTATTTTGATAACTACAGACTTTTTTTTAACATATAGTATTGTGGATTTTAGTCGTTTTTGGTCTTGTAATTATATAAAAAAATTGATATTTTTCTAAACTGGTGTGGTGTTCTTTTGTAGTGTGTACACTGTATTACTGTGGGTTATGTGCAAATGCCTTGCACACTGCCTCTAAGGTAAGCCTGACTGCTCGTGCCAAGCTACCAAGGGGGTGAGCAGGGATTATTTTAGGAGTGTAACTCCCTTATCCTGACTAGAGTGGAGATTTTTGCCTGGCTTCGGCCCTTGCCCTAGCCTACCAGAAATCCCATTTCTAACACAATTCAACAATGTTTCCTAAGTGTAGAGAAAATGAAAAATGGTCAAACATAATGAAAAAGACAGAGAGGTCTTTCAGAAAATAATGAGAAACAAATAACCTGCCAAATGCTTGGAAACATAGACAATTAGTAATAAAAGTTTAATGAAGATTTATTTTGTCTATCTAACGAATGTGATTCATGTCTCCTAATATGCAGAAAATATGACAAGTTCTGAAGAAAATGCTTTTTTCCTTCGTGAAAGACTTTATGAATCCTTTAGAATAATTTACTTTTTGCTAAAATAATGTAGGACTTAGATGATGTTAGAGGATGTGCCTTTGTCCTTCAAATGTTTCTAATGTTTCTAGGATGCTGAACATTAGTCTTTCTCTGAATGAATTTGTCTAGGCTTTTCCTGTGTAGAGGAGAGATGATGTTTCTTTTAGTATAATTGTTTCAACGTTTGTAACAAGTAGTAGTTTAGGACGGACACGCAAATACTTTTTGTAGCAATGATTTCCTTTTCTTCCTCGGAAGCAATGTAATGTCGTTTTTAGGTCTCGCCTGACCCAGCGCATGCGCTGGTCTGGCGAGACTTATTGAGAGGGCTCCAAAAAGTGCTACCAGGCCAGCCTAGAGCCACAGTGCATGTGCGCGGGCGCGCGCGCCGCGTTTTACCGCAATTACTTTCACTTTCGCGGCCGCAAGGCCGCCTTGATGTTGATCACGATCGCAATCGCGATCACTTTCACTTTCGCGGCAGCAAGGCCGCTTGGCATTGCCAATAGGTCTCGCTTTTGGGACCTTATAAGTATTTAGTTACGCAACTGTTGCATGGCTAAACACTTATAAGGTCCCAAAGGCGAGACCTATTGGCTATGCCAATGCTTGTTACAATAGTCTTACTAAGAGTTTAGACAAAATAAGCTCGAAAGACTGTCACCTCATGTGAATTGTCCAATGAAATGTAAGAAGAAAACCTGAATGATACAAATATCAGAGATAGAACAATTCTGAATCATATAAAAGAAGATTGTGAGAAAAACTGTGTGAGAGTCAGTTCCCGAGCCCATTCTCTGACAGCGTGCTTGATGTGTCATGCTGATCCTAAATCTCTGGCTGGCTTGTTTCCTGCAATCCTGAAGAGACTCTTACTTAAATGACTTTGCACATCATCAGCTGGTGTTGCTGCTTTTGCCATACCTTTCGGCCGAGGGGTTGGCTTTTCAGACTAATTGCACGCTGTGCATTAGTATTATAGATTTCCTAAGTTCGTATGAGAACTGATAGTCTTACGTATTTGTCTTTGCACTGATATTTCTCTCTCTCTTCTCTATACCTGTTGTTTGATGTATTTTGAAATAAGTTGTATTATGTTTATTGTGATTTTACCCTGTAACATTGTGAACTAAGAGATTTGGGGGCACATGCATCAAAGTAAGGAATTGCAATTCCTTAATAGTGATATTTAAGGAATCGCTATTCAGTTCTCACAATTCCTTATGCCTGTAGGAATTGCTGAATGAATTCTGATTCCTACACATTTCCTAATAGCGAGTCTTAAATTGCGATTCGCTATTAGGGACTGCCTTCCCATTCATTCCTATGGGCCTAGAGGCCCTAGGGAACGAAGGGGACAGCATTCACAATTTGTGAGTACCAAATAGGTACTCGCAAATTGCGAATGCAATTTCAAGGGTGATAGGGGGCCTAAAGGCCACCCTGATGCACCTCCTAAACATGCATGTGTGCACATGTGGTGCACACACATGTGTGTGCACCACATGGCACTTAGAAAAATGCAATTTTATGCATTTTTCTAAGGAATTGCAAATTACAATCAACTTGAAGTTGATGGTAATTTGCGATTGGTTAATGCAAAGTCGTAATCTCAGATTGCTTCTTGCATTGCATTTAAGTTATCTCAAATTGCAATTCTCTAAATGCATTCACAAAATAGGTAATCACAAAATTTGCAATTACCTATTTTGCAATTAGCTTTTGGGTTGATGCATCCCAAATGGCAAAATACCGGTCGCAAAGGAGCAAATTCTGTGAATCTGCCCGTTTGCGACCGGTATTTTGCATGATGCTTGTGTCCCGACATTCTAATTTGTGTACTTGTGTTTGACCATTCATATTATGAAATAACAAAAGAAGTAATAAGATAATAATTAGTATTTGTCTTTATTCATGAGTTATTGAATTATTTTGACATGGTTTGATGATTACAGATGTTTAGCCTATTTCTTCATTGTAGGTCCTCATGAGGGAATAGCATTCCGTTTATCATTATTTAGTAATTTTCAGCTCTACCAAAGATCTATCAGAGAACCTTTGATACTGCTATCTGAATGACAAGGACTTATGGACTCGTCATTACAGTTACGTTTACAATAATTGTATAGTGGTTGGTGTGGATGTGAAATGATAAAATCCCCCACCGCTTCCGCTGCATCATGATTTTTTAGGAAAGTGCTGGAAATCTCCCTAAAATGGTAGAAAGGCAATGAGTAGTGGCATAAGGTATGCCAGCAAGCAATGATGTACAATATTTTATTCTGGTGTAAAGTTTCTGTCAGGAGTAAAGAATGACATTAAATGCTCAGCAATGAGGACATGCTATTTGAAGTCGGCTTAAAAAAAAACTGTCTCTGTGCACAAGTCTTTCCAGCAATATTTAAATTAGGCACAATCATCTATATATAATAAATGAAATTAAAAATGAAATTATAGAGTGCATTAAATACAAGTGTATCTAAGCGCTAAGCCAGAAAACAGAGTGCATTAAGCACAGAAAAGTCAGAGAGCCTAAGATGAGAAATGTCCAGTTTTCAAAGACCTTTTAAACTAGTCAAATGAGTCAAGTCTAGCAATGAGGGCAGGCAGAGAATTCCATGACTTGGCAGCAGCCCCAGAAATGGATTGGCCGCCCCATCTAACTTTACGAAACCTGGGAATAGTGAATTTTCTAGCTGAGGAGGATCTGAGTGACCAGCCTGGAATGTACCAGTTGAAGAGGGCGGAGAGATGTTTTGACCCTTTGTTATGGAGGACTAGGAAAACCAGGCAACTATCCAAATAATGGAGTCTGGAGGAGACTAAACCAATGACCACTGGATGACGCATTTCAACATTACAATAAATGGAAAGATTTTCCTAAGAGTCCTAATTTTGTAGAAGCAGATACTCGTAGTACGATTGACCTGGAACTCAAAATTCAAGGAGGTATCGAAGATCACCCCAAGACTTTTAGCCGCTTTAACATGAGAGGGATAAGGGCCACATTCTTCTGGCTACCAACTGCAAGACAAATTGGATTCTTGTGCACCAAATAGCAGCACCTCAGTGTTTTCCGTATTCATTTTAAGACATTTTTCTTTCATACTGATATTAATCTTGGTCATGCAAGAATTAAACTTGTTAGCTACTGAGGACAAGTTGTCAGAGATGGATCAGATAATCTGAGTAACCTTGGCATATTAAAGTGTTTGAAAACTACAGGAACGTATAATTTTAGTGAGAGGGGTTACATACAGATTGAAAAGAGTGAAGCTCAAGGAGGACACTGAGAGACCCCGCGTGGAAGCCTAAAAGCCTTGCCTTTAAAGCCACCACAGCTTACAAACTGCACTCTGTTGATGAGGAAGGAATGGCAGAGATTAAGGGCTATTGCACCTGCCTGATGAAGAGGCTTTACCATGCACATGGTTGAGATGGTGTCAAAGGCTACTGAACGATCCAGCAGCACCAGGACCGCCACCCCATCCTGACACCTGATTCTATCCGTGGCAGCTACTAGTGCTGTTTCTGTACTATGGCCACCTCTGAAGCCGTTCTGTGAGGGGTT
Organism: Triturus cristatus; assembly: GCF_964204655.1. Classification (NCBI taxonomy): domain Eukaryota; kingdom Metazoa; phylum Chordata; class Amphibia; order Caudata; family Salamandridae; genus Triturus; species Triturus cristatus. The sequence goes on along the minus strand of NC_140593.1, from coordinate 250,370,426 downwards.
AAGAATGTCAAATGAATCGTTGAGCTTCACTTATTCCTTTAAAAATATTTTTTTTATTGATTTTCTTGTGGTATGGGGAACAATCCATAATCAAAACCAACCAAAGGTTGTATCAGCAAAATATGCAAAAAAAATTAAAATAAAGCAATGCATCCATTGAATTACAGTGGCATCATGATTTAACAGCCTGATAGCCTTTGCGGCATGAAATACAGTACATTGACAATATAGCAGCTTAGTATAGCTTCAACAAGGCGCTTTCATGGCCATAGCAGCAAGAGAGTGAAGGCTTAGTCAAAACACTCACATATTAAAATCGAACAAAATGTAGAGTTAAGCTTTCATTGGTTAAAGTGCAGTAGATTGATAAAGTGTAATGGTGAGGTAATCATAAAGTCATGTGGCTATCTCAGCACAAAGATTGATAGAATACAGTACATTATATTGTAATCATTCCTGATTAAATTATTTCTCCAAGATATTGGCTGGTGTGGGCGGAAGTGAGGTAGAATGAAAGTTCTTCATATCATCAGGGTCATCGTTGGAAATGTTTTGAAGACGAATTACAGTACCTTCCTTCCAAGGTTAAGGGAAAATCCTTGAATAAATGGCATTATTGAGTAGATCCCGAAGAGTTTTACCAATGCAAGCAGGTGCCAGCTGCAAAATGTTAGGTGAACAGGGGTACAAAGGAGACCCTGATTTAAGGTTCATAGGAAGCTCCTTGGTTTTCTGCTCAAGAAAAGGAGGGAAAACAGAAACCTTAGAGAACTCAGTAGAGACAGCTTGT